>NC_051320.1:47351966-52169466 GCF_015220235.1 Choloepus didactylus | reverse complement strand
CTTGGTTGTGGCCTAAGGGGTGCCTAGACCCCAACAAGGGCAAGAAGAAATGGGAGGAGGAGGGGCAGGGGAGGGAAGAGAGTTGCACATAGAAACAGCAGCTTAAGCAAAAGCTCCTGGAAGGAGAAACCTGGGCCCACGGGACACCCTTAGGAGTGGCTGCACTGCTGGATGGCAAGAGGTCAGGGGACATGGGGTGACACGACAGCGGAGAAGGCAGCAGCCAGACATGCAGCGCCCTGTAGGCCTTGCTAAGGAAGGCTGTCTCTATGTTTGCATTAAAAAAGAAAAGAAAAGTCTGTATGACATAATAGAAAGTAGATGGGACCTCAAACCAGACAACTTTGCACTGAGCCTTAAGCCCTGGTTCCAGCACTTGCGGATGCTGTGCAAACTTGGGCACGAACTCTGATCCACTCGGTGTAAACTGAAGATAACACCTATCCCAGGGCATTATTGTCAGGAATTAATTAGGGAAAAGTATGTGAAAGTGCTTTGTAAAGATTAAGTGTCTGGCAAATTAATGGCACTATATATAATAGATTTTTTTAAAAACTAAATGCTGGAACATAAACCATGACTGGCAAAAAACCTACTTTTTCCTTTTAAAACCAAAGACAAATTAAGAAACATGTGGCCAAAGATATAACAGGTGTAGCAAGTAATATTCTAATACTTGAGTTTCACTAAAGGAAATGATTTTTATAAAATTCAAGATTTTATTAAAACAGAAGTTAATATACATTATAACACTTCACTGTTACACTTCAATAACTTGGATACCTATAAATTATATTACAATACACCAGAATCTTAAATTTTAAATAATTGCCATATAAACCTCTTTAGAAAAAATATTCCTGGTATAAATCCAGAATTGTACGTCATCAATCAATCTTATCTACAGAGCTTAAGAGTCAAACCAAACAGACAGATTAAGTATCTTTAAATAAAATTAAACATAAAGTTGAAGTACAAATGACTCTCATGGTCTGAAGGTAATATTCTGAAGTAGAGTAATAAAGCATATAGAAAAAATAATACTTGTGGTTCTTTAATATTGATAAATGGCTGTATTATCTACTCTATTAATGGTGTATGCAGTTCTTGCTGCCAAAAAATTGCAAGAAAGAAAAAAAAAAAAAAGAACAAGCTGCTTTAAAACTGACGTTGGTGTAAGTTGAGCCTATCTCTACAACTTCCCATTATACTTATCTCTTCCTAAAAGGAAGATATTAAAGTAATAAACTTGGCAAGTTGACTCAGAAGAGAGGAAAGGAGGCGAGGGAGGGAAGAGGGGAGGGAGGAAAAGATACCATTTAGCTACTTAAAGAAAAAAGTATAACTACAGGTCACTTATAGTTAAAATATGCTGAAGGTATCTTCAAAAATTATTTTTAAAGATCAAAACAATAAAAATTCTAATAAAATTATATAAAATGCATTCTTTTCATATACAACCCAGGTGGACAGAATACGTATTTTTATAGACTAGCTATGGAAACTGAATATCTGTGGAGAAACCCAAGTGCCCATCAACAGATGAATGGATAAACAAAACATGACATATACACACAATGGAATATTACCCAGCTGTTAAAAGGAATGAAGTTCTGATACATGCAATAACATGGATGAACCCTGAAGACATCAGGTTGAGTGAAATAACACATACAGAAACGGAGAGACAGTTATTGTATGATTTTACTTACATGAAATAACCAGAATACACAGAGTCACAGAGACAGAATACAGACTACAAGTTTGGGGGAATGGGGAGTTAGTGCTTAATGAGTGCCAAGTTTCTGTTTGGGGTGATGGAAAAGTTTTGGCAATGCAGGGTGATGGAAGCACAACACTGTGAATATAATTACTGTCACTTATTTGTAAGCCTGAAAGCGGTGAAATTAAGAAATTTTATGTTGTATATATGTTACCACAATTTTTCGAAGTTTTGAATATGTAACTAATATTTCCTAAAGTATGTATCTATAAAAATAACGGCTTCTAGGGTTTGAGTCTGTTTTTAAAGTTATGTCCCACAAAACATATTTCTCTTTCAAATTTTTATTCATCGAAATTACTTTATGCCTTTCAGCAACTGCTCACTTATTATAAAAGTGTACCTTGGAAAATAAGGGTGTTAGATTTTTGCATTATTTTTTAAAATCTGAAACTTGTATTATATATAACCCTAAGCCCCGAACTGTTTTCTTTTTATCAGTCTGATTTAAAAATAGCTAGGCAGGAATTCCTGAAATACCTACAATTCTTTTTCATTTAATACCAGCAAATACTGATAAGCTTAATGAATTGGAGATACATTACTCCCTAACAAAGACAAGAAAGGCAAGATGCTTCAAGACACCAGAGGAACTTTCAGCTTCCTAAGGGGGAGTGGGGATGGGAGTGTGGGTTGGGGGAATACCACTGTATACGATAAGTTAAACCAGCTAAAAGACTGCAAAGTATTCCTTCTAAAGAACATGACCATGAAACAAAATGGAACGTCTTCACAATAGCATAAAACCACTTTTAATTATATGCTACAAATTGGTGACAGAATCTATAAACTTTTTCCAACTCTTCAATGTCAAATGCAGAGAAATACAGCCTATACATGGGGTTATTTTTAAATTTTGTTGAAGTAATATTTAGGACTTTACAATAACATTGAATTAGAATAAATTCTTGCATACAGCAAGCAATCACCAAATTTACTGAATGGATCAATCATTTTTTAAAAAGGCAAAGTAGAAACTGATATTATGTTAAAAGACCATGGTTTTTGATCAGTCCCTGGAACTTCGGGTATCTGTGTGACACCTGAGACTCAGAGCCAGAGTCCCGTAGCTATGAATGTCAGCATTACCCCATACAGAAAATGTTAAAGAAGCTGAAAAAGAAATCATACTTCAATTAGAAATAATGTACTAAATGGGCTTGGTTAGGACTAAGGTAAATCAGACTACAGGCTAAAGGATGATCTGGTTGGTTGGTACAGGTTAGCGTGAAGCCTCCGATGCATAAAAAAGTATTTGCAAAGCCCCCTTGAGGGACTGGGAAAAAATGTGGAAATATTAAACACACCCACCTGGGGAGCTCCTTATATTCTCATAAGCATTGGAAACTACCAGTTTAGGAGGTGGAGCCCTCAATCTTGGGACTTGCCCTTATGAAGCTTGTTGCTACAAAGGAGAGGCTAAGCCTACTTATAATTGTGCCTAAGAGTCACCCCCAGAGAATCTCTTTTGTTGCTCAGATGTGGCCTCTCTCTCTAAGTCACCTCAGCAGGTAGACTCACTGCCCTCCCCACTATGTGGGACATGACTCCCAGGGGTGTAAATCTCCCTGGTAACGTGGGACAGACTTCCGGAGATGAGCCTGGACCTGGCATCATGGTACTGAGAAACCCTTGTTGACCAAAAGAGGGAAGAGAAATGAAACAAAATAAAGTTTCAGTGGCTGAGAGACTTCAAATGGAGTTGAGAGCTCATTCTGGAGGTTATTCTTATGCATTATATAGATATCCCTTTTCAGTCTTCAGGGTATCAGAATAGCTAAAAGGAAATACTTGAAACTGTTGAACTGCAACCCAGTAGCCTCATTTCTTGAAGACAGCTGTATAACTATATAGCTTATATGGTGTGACCAAGTGATTGTGAAAACCTTGTGGCTCACACTCCCTTTATCCAGTGTATGGACAGATGAGTAGAAAAACGCGGACAAAAAGTAAATGAATAGCAGGGGATGCGGGGATGGAATGTTCTGGGTGTTCTTTTTTTATTTTTATTTATATTCTTATTTTAATTTTTTTGGAGTAACGAATGTGTTCGAGGGCTGACTGTGGTGATGAATGCACAACTATATGACGGTACTGTGAACACTGTATATTTTGGATGATTGTAGGGTACCTAAATATGTCTCAATAAAATTTCAGGGGGAAAAAAAAGACTGTGCTTTAATTAAAGTAAGCAAACTCATAGAGTCCGAATCTAGAATACAGGTTACCAGGGGATGATGATAAGGATAGGGAATGGGAAGTTAAAGCTTAAAATGTACAGGGTTCCTATCTGGAATGATAAAAATGTTTTGGTAATGGATGGTAGTGAGGGGAATACAACATTGAGATTGCAATTAACAGCACTGAAATATATATCTGAATGTGATGAAAAGGGGGAAATTTTAGATTGTATACATAGCAACTATAAAATTAAAAAAAATTTTTTTACTTTTAAAAAAAAATCCATGGACCTACAATAAACAGTGAACCCTAAGTTAAACCATGAACTTTAATTAATAGTTCAATTATAAAAATGTGGTATCTCCAATTGTAACAAATGTTCCACACCAATGCAAGGTGTAGGAGGTGGGGTGGTGCATGGGAATCCTGTATTTTATGCATGATTGTTCTGTTAACCCACAACTTCTTTAATAAAGGGAAGAAAAAAGACTGTAGTTTATTTTAATTCCTTTCCTTTAGACTTGGATAGAATTCAGCCAAACACAAGGTAACAACAGGTCACCATTTACTTCCCTCTCAATTATAAAACCTACATTTGCCAAGACCAATAACAGAGGATATAATTCAAGAAATTTAATATATCAAAGCAAAAAGAGGGAAAGAAGCTCCTCAGAGCCTCTGGATAGAAATATAGTCCCAAGATAGAGCTCAGAGTAAAAAAAAGTTATGGTTCTATATTAGATACTAGAATCTATACTTCACTCCTCTTTTCATCTGGAGGCTGAGACAGTAACTGAACAAGATTTTCATAAAGCCTAGTGAAGAGTAGAGCAACATCAAGTCAGAGATGAACCAAATACACACAAAGTGTCCTTCTTCCATTAACAAGCAATGTGATCTGTCACTGTCCCCACATCAGGAGCCCTTCAAGCAGGGGAGGCTGCAGGAACTGGCTCCTTCACCTGCCAATCAAGTCCTTGACTCCTGGGTACACAGACCCTGTCCCCAAGAGAAAACATAGGCTGATCTTGTTTAAGGAAAAGGAAGGAGGAAGAGAAAAGATTTGAAGAAGGCTGGAGAGAGCTAAGAAAAACTATTCCAAGAAAAAGGAAATGGGCAGAAGAGGACTTAGAATTCAAGCCAGGGTGGTTGGAATCAGAAGGGACCTAGAGAAAGTCCCCGTGTACTGGGCACTTGCCAAAAGCACAGAGCTACAAAGGTCTTTTCTTAGTAAATCTCTTCTGCAGATTCAGAAAAGGACTTGCCTGCTTTCATAAATGATTAAACTCAATCACCTAAAAAGCCAACAGAATCCAAAATTAACCACCCAGAAACTAGCCAGATTTTTTTCTTCATATGCTTGGTGGTGGGAGGCTAAGAGCAGGGCCATGGAGCCAGGTGGGCTGGGTTTATTCCCGGGCCCAGTAGCCTGGTGATCTTGGGCAAGTTACTTAACTGCTCTGTGCCTCTCTGGTTTCCTCAATTGCTAGGTGAAGCTACTAATTATAGTACCTTTGTCAAAAGATTGCCCTCAGGATTAAATGACTTAATATACATAGAGTACCTAGAGTAGGTGCCTGTGCACATAGTAAGCGAGAAAGACATAAGTGTCATTATGTAATTAGTAATTATTTATTAAGGAACTGGTCTGTTTCATACTGTCCTATATAAGAAGAGATGGGTTTTGATGAGGAAAATTATAACCAAGGGCAGACTTTCTTAATCCCATTTAGCGGGTGAGAGGCAAACTTCTTGGGGTTTGTAGGGGAAGGAACACAATGCAACCCATGGCAAGGGGATGGACGGGTCTCCCTCTGCACCTACACCACCTGCCTAGGCTAGGGATGGGTCAAAGAAACCCTCCCCAAGGTAATGGTGCACAGACCAAGCCAAGCTCCCCGGGGAGAATCGCCTGCTATTTCTGCAGTCCCGCACCACCAGGGGACACCTGAGGGAGCGAGTCCATCACTGGATGAGCCAGGAGGCAAGTTCCAAGTCCTCCTAAACAGTAACCTGCGAGCAGCTCAGCACACCTGGACACCTAGCCAGGCAGGTGGTTGATCACGGAGACTATGGGCAGAAACCAAGAGCTGACCGCGATGGGGACTAAAAAAGATCAGGGTACCCACTCAGCAGGAAGCAACTGGACTCCTGTCACCCCAGAGGAGACCTACGCAGGAGGCTCTAGATGCTGCTGAGGAATAATCAGGGAAGGGAAGCAGACTGGAGTGATGCCAGTTTAAATAAGAATCCCTGTTTTAAGCATGAAATAGAACATTTTTTAATTTTTTAATAAAATGTACACAGAGAACAGAAGTCGGGGGACTTGTCTGGAGCTATCTCATTAAATTATTTCCTTGGGGTTCTGGGTGTCTGTATATGTTTAAGGGGTTGTGGGAACAAACCCAAGTCAATGGACAGGTGATATTTACATTGTGGAGACTGTCTCAACTCTTTGTGTCATGAGCATCTTTGACACTGTGTTATGTTAATAATGACAATTCTATTCACCAATAAATTTTCCTCTTCATTGGAATATGCCTACATCTGAGAAGTATTCTCCTTCAACTGCTTAGATTATACCTGTATTCTACCCAAAATCCTAGAGACAGACTGGAACAGTCAACCTATTTTTCATTCTGATTTAAAGTTTTACATTTTATACTTACGCTCCTGTAAATATGAGATCTTTGACAAACTTTTTGGATTCCCATTTTCAAAGCAACCAAGAAATACCCAGCCCACATTTACTGCCTTATTTGCAAGTACTATATACTTAGGGAGATCTAAAAAAAACAAAAAACCAAGTTTAAAATTTTTTAACATATACAGAAGAACAGTCTCAAAAGTGAGCTGGATTTTAGACTCAACTCAAAATTGGTGAATGAGAAACATTTTTCTGCCAGTTAGAAGTATAGTAGTACGCAAGTTACTACGTTAAACAGTCTCTAGGTTGTTTTATAATTTTTATTTGTTTTAAACAACGCTCAAAATTTAAATAAGGAAACAGCTTTTATTTGTTTTAAACAATGCTCATTCAATTTTAAGAAATCAAATTCAATAATAAATAGTTCATGAGTCCCTAAACAAAGGTATTTGGGGGTATGCAAACATATATGAGTTATTATTACTCCTGCCTTCAGGAGAAAAACTGTTAGGAGAGCTCTTAAAACCACATTTTCCTTGATAAGAAGCACCAAGATAATAAAGCTGATGAAGATACTTTAAACAATGGGAAACAAAGAGCCAATTAATAAATATCCCCCAAATTACTTATTCCAATTAGCTCTCTAGGTGAAGGATGACAGCTTCTATCTACCAGCTCTGTTTTCTGTTTCACAACATTATCACTGTTTGGAACAAACTTTCTCACAGGGCAGAGGCCACTCATTTCTAAAAAACAGCTGCTCAGTTCACCTCCGTCACTGGACAGTTCTTAAAGATAAGACTTCAGACCCATTTTCAGGGTTATCTACATGATTAGAGTTTTGCTATTCACCCTCCATCCAAGCCTGCCCTGCAGAGAGCCTCAGTGCAACCGGAGGTGGCTCAGGGATGACTGTAATATAAGAGTAAGGAAACAGGTAATGAAGGTTTTGTTTGTTTGTTTTCTCCAAGCTAAGGACTCCTAAATTTTCCATAGGAACTAGATACCTCAATTTTAGAACAAGGGTGTTCTGTTAAACACTCAGTTTTTAGATTCCCATATGTACTCAGACTATCCAAGAATCGTTTCTGACATATAACCTGCTATACAAAAGATGAGAAGTCGACAGCCACAACTGAGTTCAATTTGCTGGACCACAGTGGTAAGAGGGAATTTTACACAGCATATATTATGCTGCAAAACACATTTAATGTAGAGTCTACTCCGTGCATGCACTGTTTTCTAGGATGCGCTATGAAGTTCTGTCTCACACGTAGAATTGCAGTATGAGCTTTTTGACTGCCATGGTCCTACTTACCACCAAAATTGTCATCAAGATAGTAAAGTGTACAGTCCTCAAAGCTGCAAATTCCTTGCTTTATGTTTACTTCAAGCCAATATGTGAATGTTAAAACTGGGAGCTTAAACAGAAGGCTTGAACCAGGAATTTCTCTGGTCCATTTCTGCTCATAATGACATCCAGTACCTTCTTGCCTTTCACTAATATGCATGCCACAAGGAAGATGAAGAAAGGGAGGCATGGAAGTGATGGGGTAAAACACAGTTAAAAACAAGTTTAATTTTGCTCATTCCAATCTCTGAGATTAACTGAAGATAAGAAGAATCCCTCTCTCAAAATGAGTCCATTGCATAATTGCAGCAAAAAACATCTGTGATTCTTAGATCTCTTTGTCCTTGACCCTTTGTGTTTGAGTAAACACTTGGGAAACAGATTTCTCAACTGCATGTTTTTAGTTGGAAGTAATAAACATCTACGAAAGCTGCAACAGGGGTTAAAAAGAACAAACCAGGACTCATACCAAGTCAGCCCAGATACTAAAACAAAGAAAGCATCCTTTAAACCGACTCTAAACTTTTGCACAGTTTATCAGTGTTTTGAAACCCTTCATCCAGAGCCACCCTGATATCCTACATCAGCAGGTAAAAATAGACTGTACCCATGAGCACCTGGTCATGTTTTCTTACCATCTGTAACTCCTACGAAGAACCCAGACTGTAATGAGCTGAATGAATACGGACCCTGAGCCATTTAACAATTCCTAGTGGCTTCCTCCACAAATAGCCTGGCAGAGAGCGTTGGTGGCCAGGTGGTCCCCAAGTTTACGGGTAAGCTTGAGTCATAATTAGGCCTTCTAGATCCATACTTACTGTGACTCACACTGTAAGTGGAGCTGTAGAAGTCTTTTATAGTGTAAGCCAACGAGCCAGATTTTCATGTGTATAACCAAGGCTAAAGATGTGCATAGACGTATAAACAGGAGGCAAACACCACATCACCAATGAAACACTGTCAAGTCAAAATTTTAAAATGCAGTAATAAATTGAGAATAGCCTGCATCTTTTCCCTTAACTCAGATATGAGACCATTCAATCTGACACAAAAAGGTTTTGCAAGTCAATGGACCATTTAGTAATGGCCCAAATTCATTCTAGCACTGTGGCTTTTTAAAAATTGTCACACCCAGAAGAGGATCCTACAGGCTTCATAGAAAGTGCAAATTCAGAAAAGCTCTGCTCATGATGCAGCAGAAGGAATTCACAGCAGGATGCTTTGCTGGGCCAATTAATCAATATATGGAAAGTCAAACAAAAGGCTAGTTTAGCCCCTCTTCCCAAAAGCATTTTTTTAATTCCATAAAAGAATCAGAAGCCAGAGACTGTAGAATGGTTAGACGGCTAACTGGGCTGACTAATCTTTAATGAAACACTTGAGAAATCCATTCACACATAGCCCGGTTTCACACACCAGCTTTTTCCCTTAGTTCCAAACTTGAGAATAATAGCTAGTAATTCACCTCCTTGCCATTAAACAGCCCCCTCTTTGTAGTTCAGCTGAGATCAGTGAAATTGCTAACCGAGGAGCAGAAAAATTCATCACACACTCTACACAAAGTTCCCCATTGTCTTTTTCCTCCCATTTATTATTAACAATGGCACATCCACTCATACAGAAACATTTTCTGCAGGAAAGTCAAGGGCTCCTCCATCATGTGGGTTGGGGTCTTCCCTGTTCTTTCACTATTGTTATCACTATCAGGAATTTGTTCTGGATTTTTAAAAAAAGAGGAGAGAAAAGACCAAGAACACGCACTAGAGAGCAAGCCAGCAACCAGCCCTGTGCTAGCAAGGGCTCCTTTGAGAATGTGATCAACACTACGGACACTCTCCCCCAGAAAACCACGTACACACCAAATTCTACAGTTCCAGGAAGTTGGTTCACTAAGTCCTTTAGCTCACCTAGGGTTCGTGGATCCCAAGTCAAGTCCCCACACTAGACCCGTTTCTGATTTTAGGTCACTGTGCATGACTGCAAGGGGCCGCTGTCAGTCACTCCATTTAGAAGAGTGGATTCAAAACTTTATATTTCTTCAAAAAATTTCAACAGATTATGTAAGTGGAAAGTTTCTCTGCCATTTCTTAGCAATTTACAAAAGAGTAAACTCCTTTTTCAGCTGTCTGTACCTTCTTCCAAGGAAAAGCTCTCTTACCCTTTTGCTCCTATCCTCTGTTCGCACTGGCCCCTCACTGTACACATCACCTCCCCGGGATTACTCAGCAGTCCTCTAACTGATCTCCCAGTCAGGGCTCCAGTCTAAACCCAAGAACCTCATCTAAAAGGGTAAGGACTGCCAACACGTGGCCCCTGCTGACTCCTCAGCACATCCTCTTTTACGCCATGAAGCAGGGGTTCCAACACTTCAGTGTGTTCAAGTGTCAGCTGGATGCCTGCTGGAAATGCAGATGCCCAGGCTGCATTCCAAACCTACAGAACTTCCCAAACCGACAGAATGTCAGGGTGGGGGTGGAACCCAGGGATGGTAATGATTCACAAGCTCACTGGACACCCACAGTTTGAGAACCACTGTTCTAAGGTAATCTTTCATCACCCTCCATTACCCCATTGACATTACATGCTCATTCTCACCATTTACTTCCCCGACATGGAAATAGTCTCCTCTCCACCTACCTAAATCTTATCCATTTTAAGTCTTTCTCACAGTCCTTCATTCCCCCAATCCTGATCTATTCTGCTGTCTCTCAAGGTAAATTTTTCTCTGATCTCACATCAAAATTACATCAGTAGAGAGTAGGGAGGTTCTTAAAAATACCACTTCATAAGCTGAATTGGAAGAACACAGAGTGAAATGTAAGTATGTAAGTATTTAAAAAAAGAAGAATATATATAAAACAAAGAGAACTTTCAATACCACCAAAATCTTGTCTATTGAGTTTCTATTTTCCAAAAATCCTCTACAATATTTCTGAAGCCCAGGCTAGGGAGAGAAGAGTTAAAGTAGTAAAACCTGTTTTCCCAGCTGTTGCAATGCAAAAGACAACAGACAAGCTGGCCACATGGGAATAGCCGTGCCATGGCCTAGCCTACAAGGATGTACCAACCACAAAAGAAGCCAGCTCCATGAGCTTCTGAAAAAGATCTCAACTCCGCACCTTCTCATCCCCTGCTTCACAATAGCATTCTCAAAAGCATCTACTTAATTTAAGTACATGGTAGGCCCAAAAAAAGTAGTTCAGTACACGACAACCTACACTAAAAAATATATACAATTACATTTTTAATTATGCACAAACCAGGTGATAATTACACGAATATAAGGTTCCCTATAATATCCACCCTATAATATCCATGTGCCTTAAAAATCTGCAATTGCCCCTTATCTAAGTGGACATAATCATCTCTAAATCTATTCAATTATTCAAAAAATTAACTGCAAATTTGTAAGGAAGAGATAAGTTTAGCTTTCACATAGAGACAGCATGGAATAAGGGAAATGGAGGCAAAACCAGTTTAAACAAGCCCCAGTGATAAAGAGAAGAAAGAGAATCTGCCAGCTCCTTATATGGAAAAGTAACCATCGTTACTGGAATGTAAAGAGATATGAGGTAAAATCAGAGGTGGGAACTCACAGCAAAAAAAAAAAAATTTTTTTTAAACTAAATGAACTCTCTCGGATAGGCTGATCAGTTCAAAATCTCAATAATGAGCTAGTTGGCTCTCTTGGATAGGCTGTACAAATTAAAATCTCAAAAGATGAATTAGTTAGTGTTCTCGGATAGGCTGTAACCTCCGTAGTACCCAGTCAATGGGGAAACAGGGGAGGGACTTGCGAATTAGGAGTAGGAGATTTAAAGATCGCCATTCTCTTCCTCTGGCACGCCAGCCTACCACGTGTTTGGCTGGACGTCCTATCTCGCAAGATCGTAAATAAATTCTTTTCTCCTCCAGAACCGAGTGAGCGTTTATTCCCTTACAGGTACCGCTTTATTTCCGACAAAATTTACTAGATATTTGCTACTGTGCTAAGTGTTGTGGGACATCAAGATGAGTAAGAAATGGTCACTGATGCTGAGGAGTTCACCACGATCTCATGGGGGGGAATATAATATAGACAAATAGCTATGTGTGTGATAAGTGCCATCAGAGAAACTCAAGGTTTTACAGGAACTCAGGAGAGGAAGAATGATTACTAGAATAAACAGCGAAAATATCAAGGCAACTGCCTTTCACCTGGCTTATAAGGAAATTAGCGTAAGTCTGTTAAATGAAGATTAGAATAGAGAGGACACACCAGCAAGTAGGAAGGACAAGAGCTAAAAAGTACAAATGAGAAAAAATCCCTAAGCTAGGAATATAAATGGGATGGAAACTGAGGAGGAGTTATCAAAAAGATTTCTGAACTGAGACCCCTGTCTCTTGAGTACAACTGTAGGATGGAGGTAATTCTGCATCACCCCATCTTTAAGGACACTTTGCCGACAGGTAAACTACGTCCAATTAACCAGGCACCAAAAGCCGTTTCTTTCACAGAAAGGAATAGTGTGGCACCATCTCACATTCAGCCTAAATGGAAAGGAAATTGGAAAAAAAAAATTCTACCTGAAATATACTGACAAATTCCTGGTCAAGAAGAGATAAGAAAATAGAGCAAAGGACAGAATCAAAAGACATGGGTCTGAGTCTGAATTCACCTGCCAGCTGAGTAAATCACTCATTCTGCTGTTTCTTCACATACAAAATATAAACGATAATTTCTCTATCCTGTAAGACTATTTGCTGATCCAACAAGATGTATGTAAAGATTCTTTGTAAAATTTCAAAACATAAGGCAGTATTAAAAGATAACTTTTGAAAATATTTTTTAAAATTTATTTTTGAATAGACAAGTAACACACACACACAATATACACACGCACACCTAGAAAATCACCTAGAAAATGCTAGTTCTCTACAGAGAAAGGGAAATAGGCTCAGGTAAAAGAACACACCAGCCATGCCAGAGCAGAGAAATGGAAAGAAATGATGAGATTGTTGAGCTGCTGTTTCAACCAACCCTGAAAGCACTCTACATCTAGACTTTCTGTTTACTTAAACTGATAAATCCCTTTAACAGAAAATTGTTCAAACTGGTTGGGAACTTGCAAAATTAAAAAAAAAAATCCCTAAATGATACTTGAATAAAATACTTATTTTTGGATCATATGCTATTTCTTTAACAAATATGAAGACATTAATATGGTCCTACCTAATTTCCTTCATTACCAACTAGGTTTTTCTTAATAGCTAAGGTCAATCATTATTGAATGTCCACTAAGCAATTATCTAAGTTAAAGATATAAACACACAAAACAGAATTTTAACAGACCAGAATCCATTTTCACAGTTAAAGAAACAAATGCAAGATACATACACATATGCATATATTAAAGTTAACTCTTCTGCCACTTGCCTTAAAAATGCTTGAAGCTAATACTCAAAGTAAACACATTAACCTTCACTAAAAGATTCTACACTATAATTTATTAAAATAAATCTTCCTTTGATCCCATGCAGCTCTCAAGACTTTCAAATGCCAATATATTAGGCTATTTATAACTTAAAGGCCAAATAATTTTTTTTCCAAAGAATATCTAACGTGCTGAACTATAATACTGTCTCTAAAATTCCTTGCCTCTTGAATCGCCGGCTAAGCTTCTTTTTTCTCCCTACCTTCCTCCCATACTGATTCTCTCTACATCTTCCCCTTTATACTATGGTAGCAATATAAATTTATCATCCAAATCAGGGCACTTTTGAGAGCAAAAGGAGGAGCTATTAGTAATTATGCCAGGAAACAGGTATAAACTTAGATGTATGGTCATCCTACTTAGAACTCGAATTCTGAGAAAAAGGAAAAGTCGTTCACTGAGGAAGAGAAGGAAAAATCCCTTATTTAATAAGCTGAAATGACATTCTGACCTTTGCCATCCCTAAATGCCCATCTTTGAACCATGTGCACGGAAGTGAAGACCTTTCTTTTTCCAAGGGAAGATGCCAACTGTTTCTCTTTTTCTCTCTGGGATGCTAAGTCCAGGTGTGATACTTGACTGACAGTTCTTCGGCACCACTCGAAGAAGCTTGAGGCTTGCTCGCTTTCCACTGTTAAACATAGACTATCTTTTGCTGCTAAAGAGGTACCAATAATTTTCAATTAAATAGGCATTAGCAATGTCAGCTTCCAACTTCAGAGCTTCATTCCCAGCTAAAACATTCATTAAGGATGGTTTACTGGGCTGGATGCTGCAAAGGCCAAAGTGCACAGCCCACGTCCTCTCTAAATTTATAGTCCCAGACAGAAAACAACGCAGGTCATAAAATGGGAGATATGCACACATCCAATAAATAAGGGATTTAAAAGTGCAGGCCAAGGAGAAAGAGCAGTGCTGGATTTAGGAATAGAACAGAAGGCAAACCTGTTAAAGGAAAGGCCAATTAAAATGATCCCAAGAAACTGGCAGCAACAGGGTGGCGATACGTGTAGTCTAAGGGGAAAGTCGGGCAGAAGTGAGAATTACAAAGGAAACCAATTCTGGTCCTTTTCCACGGGAAGTTTGAGGTTCGCCTGAGTTTAGGACTTGAAGCATCCTTAACCATGATGTACCCTTGCGTTCCCCGACCTAGCAGCATCATGCCCTCACTCACCTGTGACCCCCTCAAGGCAAGGGGCCTTTGTGTCCATCACTGGAGTACAATTGGCACCAAAACACAGGTGCTAACAAATAACTTTTGAATGAAAAAAGTATGTATACTTAAGAGACTGGACCACAGGAACCAAAAAAGCCTTCTTTCTCAAATTTGAATCAATTTCAATTCTTTCTTTGACTGGAATAGTTAAAATTTCTTAGAGAAACAGAGATGAACTGGCAAGTTAAACAACCAGGTAAGAAAATGCTTGCCCAAGGCTCTCTTCTGTTTTGTTCCACTCAAGGAGAAAGCATGACTCACTAACCCTGGCCTGAGTGAACTGGGATGTTTCGGGTAAAAGCCAGAAAGCATTAAAACATATCAGCTTATGTTTTAATGCTTCTGTTTCAATACTGTGATAAAACCTATGTTCACAAAGACCTGCAGGATAGGTCTCTTCTTCAGGAAAGAGAAAGCCACTCTAGAGTGAAAAAGCATTGCTAAATCTTAATTTTGATGGTCTTTCTTTCAGATCCCTGTGCTACAGTGCTAGGTAAATGTCCATAATACTTAATAAATGTTGACCTATGGACTGAAGTTTGCAAAACCTCATAATATCCAGATATCTCAGAGCTGTCACAAAGTTTTCAGAAAATTGTCAAAACAATAGACTGTAGTTTTTGTTAAGGGGTAAATGTTTGTATTGGAGCACTCTTTGGAGGTAGCACAGTTCTCTGCCGGGAGAAATTAATTATTATTTTTAATAGACAATAATTATTATTATTAATAGACAATAATTACTTATCTGTTAGCAATGAGGCAAGACTATTGTTTCTCTTCATTTCTTAACATAATTCAATAACCTTTTAAAAATAAAAATGCAACCAGAAAATAAGTGAGTTCACACATCATGAATCTACAAACGTGCAACCCTACAAAGCACAAAATCTACTCGAGAAGATAAGTAAGAAAAAAATAAGTACACAAAAAGGTTTGAAGAAAATACTTTTATATCCTCTCATTCACGCTTAGATGTGCTTCATCACTGAAAAGACAGGAGATAAAAGACCTTCTTTCAATATCATTTCTTCAGGAGCACAATTGCTCGTGTAAACACAGACACACACATTGTACAGTCAGTATGGTCATTATGAGATAATGCCAGGGCCTGCTATGTCCCCTAATTTAAAAAGAAAAAATAGAAAATAATTATAGTATAGATTTAATCTTATAGCCAAAATTTAAGTTGTGCTTACCTTCTTGAAACACACAACGAATCACTTCCAAACACATACAGATTAAGGAGTATATCCTAATGATATGCAGGCAGCAACTCCTAACCAAAGACAGCTCAACTTGCCCCTGCCCATCATCTTGTAAGATTCTCACGAGCGGGTGGCCAAAACCATTTGGCTGCCTGACCCACTAAGGGCTCTGCCTAAACAACACGTGGTCCAGTGGACTGACAAGGCTGACTCGGGTGGGTATGGCAGAGACTCAGCTAGCTACTTCCTCTGTGCTTAGGGCAAATGAATTTCTTTAGCAATGCTCTTCACATCCCGAAGGCTTGACTGGATTCTTAATATTTCATTCACAGCTCAGCAAAGATCCTTCTGAAACAGTAGAGCATGGGATGGCTAAAGAAGTTGCCATGGAAACTGCCCCTCCTTTAACTTTTAGCCTTCAGAGACCTAGCAGCATTTCTACAGTCACTTTTAAAAGACAAAAGAAAATTAGGTGGATAACTTCTTTAAAAAAAAAAAAAACACAATTTGAAAGTCCTTGAAACAATGGAAAAAATACTTACATTTGCTTTAGGGAGCTCTAACATTGGGCTCTTATAAACATCAGTCAATTCAGCCTAAGCAGAAAAAAATCCCAAATGTAACATTTACAGCAAAACTTTCTTATCTTTATTTTCCTTGGTCTGAAATATTTAATAAATATTTGTTTTAAAATGTGTGTTTGTATTTTTATATACTTCCATATCCACTTTGGTATTTTTATATTATAAAACATGCTTCTGGTAATGGAAGCTCAATATATAATATAATTAACACAGCCTACAGGAAATAAGGGTTTGTGTTACAGCCATGTGTCAAGACCAAACGTTCGGGAGCCAATTAGAACTGAAGTCAGAGGTCACCTGTAAATAAAAAGATTTTAAAGACAAAACTGACAGATATTTTTAAGTGCATTAGCCCTTAAGGAATAGAAGAATGGTACTTTTTTTTTCCTATGTTAGCCTTAAAACTCATGGCTGTAGGTTATAGCCCCACTACAAAATACTAGACTCATTAAAATAGCACTTGAAACCAGTAAAAAAAAATAACCAAAATATCCCAAAGCAAAAATCTTTCAGACGAAAAATTATTAAATTCTTTGAAAGGCTCTGTACACCTAAAGCCACAGATTTCTAAGCAGGCTTTTTGACATAGTAACACCTCATTACTGCCTGTTTTTTTAATTTCCCCCAGCAGAGGATTGTGCTACCCCTAAACAGTGCTCCAATGAATACATTTACTCCTTAAGAAAAACTATACTGTTTTGACAATTTTCTGAGAACTTCGTGACAGGTCTGAGATATCTGGACACTGTGAGGTTTTGCAAACTTCAGGTTGGGAATCCCAACCAATTCAAGAAGCTTTTAGAATGTAGGCAAGATGGTTCAAATTCTCAGGGGCTTTAAAATTCAATTTATTTTCTCTCTTATCTTAAAAAAAATTCATGTATCAGTACTGTTAAAACCACTAACCTTTCTCATTTTTCTGTAGCAGTTATCAATTTTGTTTTTGGTAAGGGGGGGGGAACCTTACTCTCATACTGTAATCTTTTACCCTCATAAAATTGATCAAACTGCCATTAGGATTAATGGGGTTCTACTACTTTTCATAACAGGAGACCCCTCCCCAAAGGTACCGACCATGCATCAACATTAGGAGGCATTCTATCTAACAAGAGATGGGACATGCTTTCATTAATTTTATTAAAGATTGACTGACTGACTGACTGATTACCTATTTTATGAAAGCCTGCCATTGACGATTCTGGTGTAAAACTCTTCAGTGAGGGACTTCAGAAGGTCTGATGAGCTTTTCAAGCAATAATGCACAGTCATCTGCCAGGTTTCCAGTCTTCCAGCCAAGCGCAGACTGTTTCTCTAACTGTTGCAGAGGTCACACCACTCCCTAGCTGATACATCTTTGTATTTCTCGAAGTACACATAGTGATAGAGCACAAAGTCCAAGAAGACAAGCCTGGGCCTGTCTCACTGGCTGCTGTATTCCCAGCACCCAGAACCCTGCGGTGCACTCTAACAAATGGTGGTAGAAGGTACTCAAGAAATATTACTAAACCAGCAGTGCAACCTCTACCATGCCATAACCAACCCTCACTTGATTATTCCCTTCCAGAGCTGCAGCAGACCTATTTCGTTCTCTCAGGGAGAGAGAAAAAAAAAGAAGACACAAAAGGAAGAAAAAGAAAAGGCTAGGATAAGCCATTTGACTTTCAAATTTCTCACCAATAAATCAAATTCCTTGAGGGGCAAGTCCATGTTATCTGATTACTTTGGTACTACCCATGGACATTTCCATAAATGTTAGTGGGTTGACAGACACAAATCATTCCTCTTCGATTTTTCCTCTGCAACATCACGCCTTTGAGCTGCATGAAAAAGCCATTTCTACGTTTCATAAAACTGCCTAATATAATACTTAACTGGCGAATGACCATCTTTTTATGTCATGCCTCAAGTCTTGATCCTGAACACAACATCCTCCAATGCAGACTTTCTGCTCTGTTCAGTTAATGCCTGATCATTAGGATAGTGAATTATGTAGAGAAGATGAGATTTTCTAAGTTTTGATTTGAGGGGGAATGGATATGTGGATAGAAAACAGTTAACTTCCTCCTACTTCCATTCAGCTGGTACCCACTAATACCCGTTGTTGTTTACAGCTTTGACTGACTGACAGCCATGCATTAGCAGACGCTAAACCTTCTAGTATCATCCCTAGCTATTTCTCTTAATAAAAGTAAGCTCCCTTATGATCTCAATGATATGAAATAATTTGAATAAGCGAATTCAGAGAGTCAGAAACTAGGATACAGGCTAACAGGGGCCAGGGTAGAGGTAGGAAACGGGGAGTTGATGCTTAGTTGGTACAGAGCACTGTTTGGTATGATGGAAAAGCTTTCAAAACGGATGGTGGTGATGGTAGCACAATATTGCAAATGTAATTAACACCAATGAATTATATATTTGAATGTAGTTAAAAGGGGAAATTTTAGTTCTATATATGTTACTGGAATAAAAACTTTCTAAAAAACCAACCACAGGACTGTACAACACAAAAAGTAAGCCCTAACGTAAAGTATGGACTATAGTTAATAGTATAATTATAATAATAATGTTTCATCAATTGTAACAAAGGTACCACACTAATGCAGTGTTCATAAGAGGGAAAACAGTGCTTGTGGCAGGGACAGGGGAATGACATATGGGAATTCTGTATTTTCTTAATGATTTTTCTGTGAACTTACATCTTCTCTTTAAAAAGAAAAAGTCCAAACTATAATGAGACACCATTTTACAACCCTAAGATGGTTATAATAAAAAAAAAACAATGAAAAATAAGTGCTGACAAGGATGTGGAGAAATTGGAAACTTCCGTGCATTGCTAGTGGGAATGTAAAATGGTGCAGCTGCTGTTGAAAATAATTTGGCGAGTCCGCAAAAAGTTAAATATAGAATTACCATGTGACCGAGCAATTCCACTTCTAGGTATATACCCAAAGAAACTGAGAAGAGTGACTCAAACAAGTCCTCGTAAACCAAGGTTCATAGCAACATTATTCACAGTAGTCAAAAGGTAGAAACAACCCAAGTGTCCATCAACAGATAAATGGATGAATAAAATGTGGTACATACACACAACGGAGTATTATTTGGCCATAAAAAGGCATGAAGTTCCAAGGCTGTTGCAACATGGATGAACCTTGAAAACATCATGCTGAGTGAAATAAACAAGGCACATAAGCACAAATACTGTATGATTTCGCTTGCATGAAATATCTAAAAATAGCAAATTCATAGATCTAGAAAGTAGATACAGGTTCCTGGGGATGGGAGGAGGGGACACGGATGGTTGTTGCTTGGTGGGTATACAGTATTTGTAAATTCTGAAAATTTTCAAATTAAAAAAAAAGCAAACAACAAAACAAAACAAAACACACACACACACACACAGAGGAAGAAACGAAGAAGAAGAAGAAACTAAAAAGGCCACCCCACCTCCCCTTTTTTTCCTAAATCTGGTCCAAACTAATAAGTTGGAAAGTTCCAGGTATCTCATTAAAAGAAAGATGTTAATAAGCAGGAGGGAGCTAGGAGAGGAAAAACAATAACTAAGAACTAGAGGGACTGGCATATGAGGGACAATTTAAAAACAGAATCTCCATTGCTTAGCTAAGCAGGCACAAGGGAAATCTAACTATATACACACAGAGGATGAAGAAGGACAAAGAGAGAAAAGAATTATTCGGCAATTCCAGCAATCATAAGAAAGGGAAAGCAGAGGGAAGAAAGCATTTAGAGAGGAAGACGGGGAGAAGGAGGTCTGGGGCAAAACTACCCAAGCAAGAAGAAAGCTTCTAACTCCCTCCACAGACAAGGTGTTCTGCTCAAAGGTCATTTCTCATACTTAAACCACCCCTGAAAGCAAGCACCAGGCATGAAATCCTGGGATGAAAACGCACCAGGATATTTACATAATGAGAAATCACAACTCATCCGTGTTGGGGTTTTGGTTTTGTTAGATTGTCAACCTTGACAGCCACAGCAGCCAGTGAGGATTTCTTTGTCTTCAATAACTTTCTTATTTGAAACTTAACACATTCTTAATAGTAAATCTGAAAGATACAGAAAATTATAAATAAGGAAATCCAAAATCACCCATAAGCCCACCACCAGCACGAAATTAATGGTAACATTTGATGTATTTTTCTTCCATTCATTTTTGTAACATGGCTATCTGAGTGGGACAGATAAGTGGCTCCTTTTCTTTTTCCACCTAGCTTTGGACTCCTGAATTTAAGAGTGAAACAATGTTCCGCATACAAGTTTTAGGTTATTAAGGGTGATATGTGGTAGCATTTGCACAGCTCACTGTGGGATACAAAGGTCTGCTCCTGGCTGGCGGTGAGGGACCTGGGGCCTCCGCCCCAGCTCCACTGGGCTGCCCCGAGGGGAGAGGGGCAGCAGAATCTCGGCCCAGCCGAGCAGGGCATCCACAGCCGGGAAACTGATCTAATCCCACCCTCCCATTTCACAGATGAAGACATGGAGCCCAAGGAAGGTAAAACAGCTTGTTCAAGGTCACACAGAGATATTAGAAACTATAGTAAATAGAATTTAAGCATTTCAGAAAGTGGAGTATGACTTCTCTTTTACATAGGATGCTTCGTTATGGTATACTCTAGGATATTAAAGATCATAAATCCCCTATAAAGAACATGTTTTTCCAAAAGACTTATCTTTTTGCCATTTTTTTTATATTGACAAAGTATGCTTAAGAGTATTAAATTATAGTTATTTCTTTTTGTCAACCCAAAGACTAAAAGGTTATTAAAAAAAATACACACACTGAGAACATAAGATTAAAAACCAAGGTTATGAAACTAAAATTAGAGATATTATTTTCATTTTGAAATAATTTACTCTGATTTTTAAATAGTAAGTTGCTGCAACAGATGTAAAAACAACCATTTTTAAATATTTTATTTAAAATTCATTTTAAATTATATTCCTTCCTTGAAAAGCTGTTTAACCTCATCCTTATGAGCATTGAGTATTTGCATTTTCTAAATCTTTTGTAAGTTGATAATAGAAAAATGAATACTTGTTTTGGTTTGCATTTTTTAATCTAGTGATCATTATTAGTCATTTGTAGTTTTTCTGTAAAACGAATAATTTTATGTACTCAA
This sequence comes from Choloepus didactylus, assembly GCF_015220235.1. Lineage (NCBI taxonomy): Eukaryota > Metazoa > Chordata > Mammalia > Pilosa > Megalonychidae > Choloepus > Choloepus didactylus. The sequence continues at coordinate 52,147,887 of NC_051320.1, read as the reverse complement.
GTTGAGCAAACATTTACAGATCCTTGCTTTTAGGCTTAAAAAATATTCTCTTTCAGAGATCAAAATCTTGCAAATTTTCCTTTAGTTTAGGATTTTAAAAACATTTATTTAATGATATTTTGGTGTATGACCTAAGGCAAGGATCTAAGCTGATTTTTTTTAATATCCCTTTCCCCAATTATTTATGATATAACTAAGATATTCTATATGCTGAAAATTTGGAGAAGTGCTCTTTTGTTCAACTCTTTGTATATTTTATACCCATATCATCCTCTTTCATTATCGTAGCTTCATAATATGTTTTAATCTCTGGTAGTACAAGTCTCTGTATAGTTCCTTTCCTTTTCCAAATTTTAAAACAATATATTTATTTTTCCAGATGAACTACAGAATCAATTGAAAACATTTTTTTTTTTAACGGATGACTTTTAAGGACTATGTGTTAAGACCCCTTACAATCTCATTTTTTCTCCCATAATTTAACACTTGAATTGCTGTGCCCCTTTCCAAACATTCAATGCAAATACTTAATTAGAGAAGTTGTAGGTTTACAGAAAAACCATGCGTAAAATACCAAGTTCCTATATAGCACCCTATTATTAACACCTAGCTTTAATGTGGCACATTTGTTACAATTCATGAAAGAACACTTTTATAAATGTACTATTGCCATTTTTAAAATACGCCCTACCTAGCCATCCCAAATATTGTGTTGCTTCCCAGCTCATCTGGAGACCCACTTCAAAGCACCCCAGCAGTAAAAACGAACAAAGCTAACTCCAACTGGTGGATTCTGAGCCCAAACTTGAACAGCCTACACAGCTGCAGAGGAGGTCCTGGGATTTCACAAAGCAGAGAGCAGGGGCACAGTCCCGAAGGACCTCGTGTGCCATGATGGAAGGGCCATGAACTTTACTGAAGGCCATGGAGAGCCACTGAAGGACATGTAGGTAGGAGAACGACATTATCAGATTTCAGTTTCAGAAGCTGATGTTAAAGTACCCAACCACTGAGGCACGGAGATGGTTAGGAGTCTCCTACTGTGTCTACTCCGGAAGACTAGTGACAAGGACGGTGGTGAGGAAGAACAAAGAATAATACAAGTGGTTTTCACGATATTGCAATATTGTCCCTAACGCTACAGAGGGTGCATTCAGTCACTCCAGAAGCAGAAAGAACAAGCTCATGCACCTGTCCCAAGTACAGGCTTTCTCCCCACCATGTCAATAAACAGAACACACCTTCCTTCTTCCCCTCATGGAGTGCAACTAGCACCTACTATGGGAACAGGCTTCATGCTAGGTGCTGAAGTAAATCCTGAATGGGTCAGTACCAAAAATCAGCAGGAGACATGGAAAACAAAGTAAGAAGAGTATGAATCTGACATCCAAAACCAGAGTGGAGTACTGGAAACCAGAATCCCTCACAACTGCTAACCGCACCCTGAGACATCAGGAGTAAACTGCAAATACCTTCCAGAGGGCTCTTGCCCTTTGCCCTTCACCTCCAGGAGGACCCCTGGCTCCCCTGCTGCTCTGAGATTTCCCCTATAGGTTTGGGAGCCTGGTCTTCCTCAAGGCACCAGGCTGTCCCTGTTTACAAAACAGAGCAGTGGAGGCACTGAACACGCCTTAGGCAGTCAGGGCAGATCCAATTCTTAGTTTCCAGACTTCCTTTAAGGGCTCTGTTGAGAGGCATCCCAAGAACTAATGAAAGGTGGGGAGGGGCCTTTTTCCACTTTTTGCTCACACTGTGTAATGCCTTCCTCCTCCTGGGGGTTTTCCACGGCTCTCCCCTCTCAGTCTCTGCACTGTTCCCAGGACACCTCCAAGATTGGCACTTTTGCAGCAGAGAAAGGCTCTCCTCTATCTCCCCATCTTACTGAAAATAGGCTAGAAACATCTGTTTCACTCTTTGAAACTTTAAGTTTCAAAGAAGAGAGAGAAGAAATGTCATTTATTGGTAATATGCTACGTAACAAGAAACAAGAGTTATTTGATAATAACTGAGTGGTTTATCAACTGCACTAAGGAGATCAGCTCTGTGTATCAAGCATGCTTCAACTTTTGCTTTGCCTTATATAAAATGATTTTTAACGCTTCATTTTCTACAAAACTCAGTTTGCATTACCCTTAAAGGTAATGCCTCGTTTTAAATTAAAAATGACAAAAAAAATTATTACATATTGACAGAATTCTAACCTCCCTAGACCACAGCCCATACAAAAATAGATATAAATCCACTCTGGGGAGGCCTATAGGACCAAAACATTGGGGAATACCTTGAAGGCAAAAACATGTCATGACTATTTATATCATTTGATGCTTAGAAACTTAGGCCAAATGCTCAGTTTTGGTAAGCCTCTCCTTCAGCCTGTTTAGGCCTTCCTTTTCTCATCTGCAAAACAGGTCAATGATGCCTACCCCACTGATTACTGTGGTGACTAAGCTTGATGTGTGAAAAATGCTCTGTAAATCATAAAGTGCTACCCAAACATCCTAGATTCTTTCCTCAGGAGACACACATTATCTTATTTTTCTTCCTGAGACCATCCTCTTCAGTTCCAGGAGTTAGTAGTCTTATGCTGATTTTACAAATGAAGAAACTTTTTCCGGGAAAAATTAATTCAACAAATCAAGGGAAAGCCCTAAAAAATCAACGAACACCTGGGTATTCAGTCTTCAAGTAAAATGGGGTCTTGGACAAGTCTTTTAACCCTTCCAAGCACCAGTTTTCTTATGTCAGTGGTCAACCAATCTGCCTGGTTTGTAGGCCAGCTGTGCCCATTTGCATGTATTATGTCTCCCAAAATGTCATGTTCTTTAATGCAATCTTGTGGGGGCAGATGTATTAGTGTTGATTAGGTTGGAATCTTTGGATGAAGTTGTTTCCATGGCGATGTGACCCACCCAACTGTGGGTAATAACCTTTGATTGGATTGTTTCCATGGAGGTGTGGCCCCGCCCATTCAGCATGGGTATTGATTTAATCATTGGAGCCCTATATAAGAACTCAGACAGAAAGAGCTCACTGCTGCAACTTAAGAGAGTCATTTTGGAGACGGTCGTTGAAAGTAGACTTTTGCTGACACTTTGAAGATACTAGCCCCGAGAAGCTAAGCCTAGAAACATTTTGGAGAACTCCATTTTAAAACACAACCTGCGAGCAAGCAGACACCAGCCCAGCCACATGCCTTCCAAGCTAACAGAGGTTTTCTGGATGCCAGTGGCCTTTCTCCAGTGAAGGTATACTCATGTTTATGCCTTGGCTTGTACACTTTATGGCTATAGAACTGTAAGTTTGTAACTTAATAAACCCCCTTTATAAAAGCCAATCCATTTCATCGGGTATTTTGCAAAACAGCAGCATTAGCAAACCAGAACACCAGCTAAGGAAGATGCTGAGTTTAAAGGAGACAAAGACTGAAGGGAATGGAGCCTGACTTCTAACTCCCCAGGGCAAGAACCTTCTCCCTGCCTTTTCAGCAGCTCACAAATAATGGAAGCCCAACAAAGATACAGGACTGGATGGGGCACAGCCTAACTCAACAAGAAGGGGGTTCTGATAAGGAACCTGTCAGTACTAAAGGAAACTAGGCCTCCCAGTGCGGTGAACACAGGTTGGAGGAGGAGTGGACGGAGGGCTGTAGTGACACCACGGAGGGTGGCTTTACAAGGTACGAAGGGGTAGAAGCAGGGTTCTCCTCCAAAATAACAAGGATCAAGAAAGTGACTTCTCCAGCCCTAATGACTTCACACACTTACCAGAAGCCTCACTGCTTCCTGACTCCAGACTGGCAAAAGATAAAATAGAGAATACCACAGGGATGGGGGACAGGCACCACAAACATTCAGCAACACTTGGGCAGAGGCTAAAATCATGAGTGGAATATGCAGGAAGTGGGAGAGAAAGCAGGCGCTCCAATAATTCCTCTTGAGTAAAGTGAAACACAGAGTACTATTTTATATTATTGCAGCCCAATTCCTCTAGCATCCCCAACACTCATATGGAAATCCAGATTACCTGTTAAATAATGGCCCAAGTCTTGTCTCACTCGAACTCCAATTCCATTAAAAAAAAAAAAATCATAATTGTTGGAAAGTACTCAAACTGCACTGCACATCTTTCCAAGACTGAGCAGTAAACAACAGAAAAATAAAAATAAGAACAACCAGTGAAGTGCACAAATGACACGACATTAAGTCCCACTAAGCAGCCCAATGCAGTCGGTAGTATTTATTAGGTGTGACCAGAGCAATGCTCTGCCTTCTCTATTGCAAAGGAGGAGGAGGGTGAAGGAATGATTTTTAAATCTTATTTGAGCATGCTGATAATAAGCTTTGCAGTGTTGGTTCATTATTCTCTACCACTCTGCAATCATTAACCCCAGGCAACCACGAGGGGAGCGAAACAAAGGACCCAAATCCCTTGTCCAAGGAGACTTCCTAATGCTGCCTTCAACAAAGACCTTTAGGAAGTCATAACTTTTACATCTGAAACTGGAATATCTAACTGAAATTAGTTCTGACTGATTTCTATTATTTTTTTTTTTTTTTTAGCCATTTGTCAGTGTGCTTCAGAGGAAAAAAAAACATCACATGCTCAACAGATGTGGGGTGGAATCAAAGCTGAGCTGAGTTAGGCTGCACAGACAGTAAGCAGCAGCTCCCCCAAACAAAAGGTCAGCCATTTATAATGACATCCCCAGAGTGATAGATGTGCACATTACAAAATTAAATTTCATGAAAGGAACGTCCAATAAAGCCATCAGTTTTATTTTTGGTTCATCTGGCTGCAATTTCTGCCTACAGCCATTTCACTCAGGAAAACTTAGCACCATGCAGGCACCTGGATTCACTTCAGGGTCTCTGGTTCGTGAACTATCACATTCCACACAAAGTTTCCCAAACGCAAGTACCAAAAAGGCCTGCTCCCTACTTCTTAGCTCACTGTCTGTATAACATTCCTATCCTTTGATGTGAAAGAAAAATATTCTACTTTACAACACTACCCTGGACTGAGCTGCTTTTTTGAAAGAAGCAAAAAAAAAAAAAATTGCGACCACCCCAATTTTTCTGTAGCAAAAACTTTAGGGTATCTTAAAGTTAAAAATATTTTTAGCAAGTTCACATCCACTTACATTTTGTTACCCTATCTAGCAGTTTAAGGGAAGAAAAATGATTAGCAGAATTTCCCACTTGAAAGAGCCCACCTCTTTTTTTTGGATGGGTTCTTGCACAGAGTAGTTAAGAATTCCTCCGTCCTTCTAAAAGTGCCGGGGTCATTCGTTATTAAATGCACATTGAAACCAACGTTTTATAATGTTGCTGCTGTTTTCAATGAATCTCCTCCTCTTCCTACCAGGCATCTGGGGATATAATAGCCTTCCCACAGTCACCTCCTACTGAATAATTATAATAGCGGGCCAATTAAACTAATCACCTTTCCACATATTTTTATCCGGCTTACAGATATAAATCTCCCCCAGAATGCAGGGAATGAAAGGCTCCTCTCCAATTGTACCTAGCACTCTAGCACTATCCCTAAAGCGCCCCAACCCAACAGGGGCCAGCTTAACCGCCTAAACAAAATGAATAATTAACATTTATATACATGTTATACTCATGTATATTCACCATACATTCATCTTTCTTCTTCAAGGAAATCTAAAGGATCCCCCGTTATTATTCCTGAACTACAGCTATACTTCAAAAGCCTTAACTTCATTTTAACGTGGTTTAGGTTAAGCAGCAAAACAACACCAAATCCTTTAAAAAGGGATTATAAAGAGTGACAATGCTATACGGTATAGGATTTTAGCTGCTCAGAAATCCATTGTATGTGGTTTATTTTTGCAAAGAAAAAAAAGATTTTCAAAAGATTTCAAATTCAGAAGGTTATTGCTGCAATGTGAGCCATTTATTATGGAGCAACTGAATTAATAACTCCTTGAAGAAATTATTTTTGATGCATTACACGGAATCTTCTGACTCTGAGAAAGGAGGACACTTTTCAAAGACAAGTGACAAGCAATGAAAAGGAAAAATTCCAACCCCAGGCAAAAGCAGCAGGTGGGAAATACACTTCATTTGTGTAAAACTAATCCAGAAATAGACTTACCCATTCCTAGATAAAGCTACCACCTGAGGAACGTTCCTTCTGGTTGGGGTGATGATTTGTAAGCAGCACATCACAGGACTTACCTTACACTTCACATCCTGAAACTACTGCATTTTGCTCCCTAAAAACCCAATTAGAGAACTTAACTATTTCAGACAAAGATCATTTAGCCCTAAGCTATTCCCTTACCTTAGTAGTCCAGTTTTCAAGTTTTATAATGCATCATATAAACTAAAATAACTACCTACAGAGAAAATCACTTCAGTCACCTCCTTTGCTATCATTACAGTAGCATAATAGCAGAGAGCTAGTTTCTCAGTGAGGTGATGAGCCACTGCTATCAATTAAGGGAAACAAAGTAAGAGAAGATTAACAACTTTTTGATCACCTTCTCTGTCCAAAGTCTCCAAAACTGCATCTTTGGTGAAGAACAACAAAAATAATATATAGTTTTTCCTTCTGCCCTAACTTTTCTCCAGCCAGAGAAACAAATCAGGTAACCACTTGAAAAATTCACTTTCAGGCAATAGATATTTAAAAGGCTCAGCAATCAATACACAGACGTGGGCAGGTCCTAATTAGACTACTCAATAAAAAACATTTCCCAAGGCATAAGTTCTACAAGTGAAGGCTCCTAGTTCTCCAATTTGGGACGTTCCACCCAAAAAGCGCTCCACCCCCCCTTCTCCTTTATTTATAGTTACAGATATTGCCAAAATCTTAGAAAAAGAATAAACACAAAGAAAGGCATTTCACTGTATTCCAACAGAGTCTCTAAACAGAGCATTTTCTTTTCAATTTTGCAGAAAGGATGGAGTCCCAGGAAAATGATACAAACACCTCACACTCAACATTACCTGTAAAAATGAATAAAGCAATTAAAAACCTCACTATTAGGAAGTATAAAAATAGATTCCAAGTCCACTTGGAATTTCAATGAATAAGAGAGATTTTTTTCTCCCACTTAGTCCAAACCGTTTAGGTCAACAATGTTAAATAGTTCCATTATAGCAAACAAAATCCTAACAACTCAGTCCTTTAATTAGGCAAGAAGAGAAAGCACCCATGTTTTAGTGATATCCTTGGATTTAATGTGTTATTTCCTACAAGAAATTAGCTTGCCAACCTTTAAAAGGAAGAAAACTGAGGGATCTTGTTACAACCACAAAACAGGGAAAATTCTCAATACCCAACACAGATGTGAAATAAACAGTAACACATTTCTCTCAAAGAACTCGAGATAGCCATCTTCTTTGACAAAACCTTTTGTTGCGTGGACAGCCTTGGGCTCAAAGACCCCACACATATTCTTCAACAGGGATAATGTGAGCCCACCTACCTTCCACAGACTGGAAGCCATAAATCCTCAGCCATGCCCCAGACACCAGAACCGCCATAGTTGAACAAAAGAGTCCCTTATATAAACATCCTTTCTAGTTTTCAGAGCAGTCTTCCTAGTCAAACTTCCCCCACACGCCTGTTCTAAAATAAAGAATCACACATAGAATTTACTGGGATAATGTAATATAAGAATTTACATATTAAAATACATACACTCAAAAAATGTTAATGCTTGAAGGAAAAATCTGAATATGCCTATGGAGTCAATAAAAGGTGGTCAACATACAACTAAAAAACGCTTTTTAAAAGTTTCTTCTCTCTCAGCTCAATTTTTTAAAAATACATGACCTTTTATTTCTATTGATGTGAGACTCATGTCATCAGGGTTGTGGTACTATATAAAACACAGTTCTAACCTAGGAATGAGGAGAGCTGGCCTTCACTTCTGGCTGTTTCTCTCTGGGCAAGTCACTTAACTTCTCTGAGCCTCTGCTTCCTCGGCTGTAAAATCAAAGGGTCTTAAAAGGCACTTGAGGTTCCAAAATCCTGGAGTCAGTTTCCTTCACAGAGAGTTCTCTTAAATCCAGTCTTCAAGAGCTCCACCTTCTTTTAACCTCCATATTGTTTTGGCTTTTGCCCTTGGGCATCCATGGGAAGAGTCTTTTGTGCAAAAGACAGCCCCAAGGTTCAACAGAGACCCACGGGTTAATGCAGGTCTCCAAGAGCAGGATGTGCATAATCAAACTCAGACAGCAGCTGGCAGAGTTGGAGATAATCCTAAAAGGACTGCTTCAGGACTCCTCTTTCTATGGCAGTGAAATTGCCTGGCACCAGGCCTGTTCCAACTGTTTGGACCTTATGTTTTCAGCACATTGCAAACAGCATCTTCTGCAGATTCAACTCTCAAAATGCCAATGAATTTTTCTGTTTTGCTTTTCTAAGCTGACTCTCCAGAAGCAAACACTTAAAACGTAAGCATGCACAGTGTCCAAACACTGAACATCATTATCGGAACAAACTTGAGTTGGGAAAGAGTCTTTTTGGGAGGAAGTGAAGGGTTCACTATTAATGGAATTATTACCTCCCTTTTATTCACTTTGGGAAATTAGTATACTGAAAGTGAGCAAAGCAGCAAAAGTCGCAAGTTTGGAAATTGCTAAATTTAGGGCTCTCACAAAAATTTCTAATATTGGTCTATGGTTTCCAATAAGTCACAACCTCTCTCTACTTCAATTCCATGGGCCTCTAAAGAGAAAACAACTATTCCTTGTTTCCTTGGAAATATAATGTGACTTTTGGCTTAACTTGAGTGAAATCGGTTCTATTAGAAGATGCAAGGGAGCTTTATACCATGAGCACTTCTAAAAGTAAAAAGGCTGTCATTACAAAGTTTTCTTGGCTGAGTTTTTATAGAGACTAGACCTGGCAAAGTAATCTTGCTCTACCAAGTCCTGTGATAAAAGTGGAAATGATGTGTTATGTCAATTACTTAATTCAACTATTTACTAACTTGGCCAAATTAGTGGTCAGCATAAAGTATGAGAAGCTATCAACTTGCTTACAATTAAATTTATACTACTTCTAAAAATAGTATCATAAAGTTAATTGAGATAAAAAAAATTTTCAAATCTTAAGCGTAAATTTAGGATTTATGTGTTCCAAGGTAAAAGAGATATCTTAGCAATCTAATTACATGTTCTCATAAAACATCTGTTTTGCTGTGTCGTTAATCTTTCCCACATTACAACCTTTATCCAAATCACTCTTCAAGAACATACATTCTATTTTTTATACTTATTCTCTAATAAAATGTATCATGAGACATTTTAAAAATAGTCTCTATAACAGAGCATTAAGAAACCAGGGTATATACCTCACCAGTAAATTTTATTGATACTTTGAAATTTGAGGATTTCTATTTAAAAAAAGAAAAAAAAAAAAGCGGGGGGGGGGAATAAATAATTTAAAATCAGCTTTATGGTTTTCAAGACTATAGAGGGAAGTGGAAGCATTCTTTTTATCCAAAGGAAGTGGGCACCACTCTGGTTAAGGCTCCACTCCCAACAGCCACAAATCTGTCTCTCCTCACAGGACTCCACCTGCTGACAAACTTCTCCAAGATCACGGGAGGGCGTGCGGTCTCCACAACACACGTTTGACACAGGCTTATGGTGAATGTTGCTCCTGCTCAAGAGCTCTGCAGTGAGGCTGTCTGGATGGATTTTGTTGAGTGGGAGCCGGTTTTGTGTGTGTGTTTTTAGGTGGAAAACATTAAAATCACACCATCAAGATCACTGTAACAAAATTAGCAAATCAGGCCAATTTGCACACTTCTGACCAAAAACTAGGATGGACCACCTCCAGATGGTTCTGCCTGAAGACTCTGACAGACCTCAGATCAAAAGAATTTAGTGGATTAAAACTAACAGCTTAAGAGGTGAACTATATTCTTCCTAATTATTATTACTGCTGTAAGTCATTCACCAGCTGTGAATAATTAAGAGTCTGTATTTCTCAATTCCCACGACCAGAGAATAAAAATAAGACATTTCTGAAAGAAGTTTCAGCTAATGATCTAATAGTTGACTAATCTCAAGGTGAGGTAGTCCTTCTAACTGTACCTACAAGGCAGCGGCTCAGAGTGGCACAGCTTAGTCTTGTGGTTTTCTTTTTCTACATCATCATCTAATTTTTATCATTAAAAATTAAAATAACCAAGAAACATCGTGAGGAGTAAACCATGAGGCTTTTTATAGCAGTAAACTAAATAACTTAAAGAGAATTGGCTGCTTAAGTCCCACCATTTTCCTCTTTTTTTTTTCTTTTTTTGCTTCTCGGCCTCTCTTCACCAGAATTAGCAATAAAAAACAGCAGAAGTAATGGAAAATGTCTTTATTATTTCAGTTATTGTACAGATGACAATGATCAAACGAACCATTTTTAAGGGGTGGCCATGCACCTAGGTCACAGAATTTCTGACTGGGAGAAGCATTAGGAAAAATCCAGTAAAGTTCCTTCCACCCTGGAGAATCCCTATGTAGGTGGAAGGCATTCAGAGCTCATTTAAGGACACTCTGCCAAGTCCTTACTGGTAGGGTGAGGGCCAAGGACCAGAGACATCTAAAATGTGTTCAACTCCAAAAGATTCAATGATGCATTCCAGCTCAGGGAAGAAGAAAAAAAGAATAAAAACTAACTGCAGGTCAACAACTTTGCTACTCTCTGTGTCCCTGACAAGTGGACACAATTGAGGCATAAGAAACCTCATGGCCAGATCTCCTTAAATTCTTAAATTCCTCCCTTTTAACTTGTCCCATTTCCCTAACCACCCAAATTAAGGCCAAAGGAAAAACATTAACCACAACCAATTTTGTTCTTAAGATTCCTTTCTATGTATATATGTGCATGTTATATTACAAACATAAATATGCACATATAGTATAGCATGAGTATAGACATACAGATCAATGGAATAGAATTAAAGTCCAAAAATAAACCCTGACATTCATGGTCAATTGATTTTCAACAAGAGCGCCAAGACAACTCAATGGGAAAATAATAGTCTTTTTAACCAAAGGTGTTGGAACAATTGCATACCACATGCAAAAAAATGAAGTTGGACCCCCTACTTTACAACTTCTACAAAAATTAATTCAGAATAGACCAGAGACGTTAAGTGTAACAGCTAAAACTATAAAACTCTTAGAAGAAAACACAGAAATAAACCTTTGTAACCGAGTTATGCAATGGTTCCTCAGATGGCACCAAAAGAAAAATGGACAAAACAAAAAACAGACAAATTGTACTTCATTAAAATTATAAAACCTACATGCTTCAAAGACACTATCAAGAAAAAGAAAAGACCACCCATGGAATGATAGAAAATATTTGTAAATTATGCATTGATAAAGGACTTGAAAACAGAATATATAAAGAATTCTTAAAACTCAATAATAAAAAGACAAAAACCCCAACTGAAAAATGTGGAGGCCTGTTACCACAAAGCATTCCAAACCAAGTGGTCCTAATTACAACCTCTAAATTCCTCACCATCTCGGTGGAATCAAACTTTCCTAATTGCAACCTCAATAAATCTCTCACCCATCCCTTAGTATTTTCCAGTGCTGTTTCTCCAACCCACTCCCAGTCCTTAAAAATTCTGCTGCTCTTTGTTTCGTTGGAGTTGAAGTCTACTCTCTTTCCCCTGCTACAGCAGCCCCTAAATAAAGACGTCCTTGCTTGTTAAAAAAAAAAAAAAAAAAAAAAGGTAAAGGATTTGAAGACATTTCTCCAAAAAAGAGATATAAATGGCCAATAAGAACATGAAAAGATATTCAACATCATTTAGTCATCAGGTATATGAAAATCAAAATCACAATGAGATAGTTACCACCTCACAACCACTAGAATGGCTATAATCAAAAGGACAGACAATAATAGGATGTGAGGAAATTGGGGCCCTTATATACTGCTGTTGGGCGTGTAAATTGGTACAGCCTCTTTGGAAAATAGTCTGGCAGCTCCTCAAAATGTTAATCATAGAATTACCATCTGACCCAGAAAATCTACTCCTAGGTGATGTACTCAAGAGATATGAAAATATATGTTCACACAAAAACTTGTACACAAATGTTCAAAACAGCATTATTCATAATAGCCAAAAAGTAAAAACAACCCAAATGTCCACCAACTAACAAATGGATAAATAAAATATGGTATATCCATCCCATAAATTATTCAGCAATAAAGAGAAATGATGCAAGCTTCAACATGGATGAACCTCCAAACCATTATGCTAAGTAAAAGAAACCAGTCACAAAGACACCCATATTGAATGATCCCATTTATATGAAATGTCTATAACAGGCAAATCTATAGAGACAGAAACTAGATTAGTGGTTGCCTAGAGTTTGGTGAGGATGGAATGAAAAGTGACTGCTAATGGGTACAGAATTTCTTTTGAGGATGATGAAAATGTTCTAATATTATATTGTGGTTACTGTTGCACAACTCTGTAAATATACTAAAAACCACCAAACTGTACACTTTAAATGGGTGAATTTTTATATGAATTATTTTTCAACCAAGCTATTAAAATATGTACATATATATGTACTCAACTGCACGTAGCATACATGGAAAGATACTGTTTGAAAGTTATCCTATTTGTGGTCAAAAAACAACTTGATTATTAAAATGAATAAATAATTTGCAGATAATGCTAAGTATGTTTTGATCCCAAGCTCGGTGCTGAATTTTGCATTTTGTAGAGAACCTTGGACCTGGAACTAAAAAAAAGCATACAGTTTGGGTCAACAGATGATTCTGTAACTTGAGTATGTTTAGACTTACAGAGGGAACTTAGTTTAAAATGCTGGATTTAGGGTGATGCCCAAGAATGTGCATTTTTAATAAATCTCACACACACAAACACACACACACGATTCTGATACAGGCAATGTGAGGACAGCACTTTGGGCAAGGAACCCCATCAGCCAGGAAACGCTTCTCTTCCAGTGCAGCTCTGGGTTCTTTGGGCTGTCCTGGGGTCAATGGGCCATAATTTGGCAGGTGTGTCTTGATCACAGCTTGGCAGCATTTTTCACCTGCCTCATAATAATTCTTACGACCAGTTTCATCGGCATTGGGAGATTTTCAAATTTAAAAGTTTCTGGCTAGAACACGCTGGGTGAAATTTTAGCCTTTAGGAGTTCATCAACTCCTCTGGGCCCCAGAATATAATACTTGAGCTACTCACAGCCTCACAACCTTTTCTCAGAAGCATTATCTCACCTAGTTTTTAATAGTCTATTAGACTCTGGGGAAACAAAACTATACACCCAAAGCCTAAAATACAGAAAAATATCTGCTGGGGACTGTTATCCACAGAACACAGACAGCTGGCTCTCAAACTCCAGTTGGTTCCTGTCTCAAACAGGTGGACAACATTTTTTCCTAACTGTGAGAACTTTACCTCCTACTCCAACTTCTATTTCCCATACTCAAAAAGCATTCCATCCTCCTATCTGGGAGGAAGAAACCTGAGCTATAGCAGCTAGATGAAGTGGCATCTCCAAGAAAGGAAATGGATAGTCATGAAAGATTACTGCATTCTAAATGACGACTATAACCAATTTTCTTGGCTGGCAAAGGAGAAGAGAGGAGAATAGAGCACAATTTTAAAGTCTGGACTGGAATTTTAAAAACTTTATTCCGAGGAACTAAATAGGAAGTAGAAAAAAGGGTTTCCTTTAAAAATAAATAAATAAAGGTAGCCATTATAGAACCAGAGAATGTTTGGCTGCAGAAATGAATTGATTTTACAAATGGGGAAACTGAGGTAAAAGGCTGATTAATTTACCAGAGGCCACAAATGATTACTGACAGAGAAAACCCAACCTAAAAGAACTAAGTCTTCTGGCTCCCTGTCCAGCATTCTCTTGCCTTATCCAGAATAAAGAAGGAAACATGGAAGTGAGTATTATTTGGGGAAAAGTAAAGAGATTGAGAAATGGTTCATAACTGTGCTGGTTTGAATCTATTATGTCCCCCACAAAAGCCATGTTCTTTTAATCCACTCTTGTGGGTTCAGATTTATTATAGGTAGGATTATTTACATTATTTCCATGGAGGTGTGACCCTGCCCATTCAAGGTGGGTCTTGATTAGTTTCCTGGAGTTCTAAAGAGAGTTCAGGAGCTGACAAGACCCAGACACTTGGAGATGCAGACAGAAAGACGTTTGGAGATGCTAAGCTAAGAAGAGATGAAGCCCAGATTTTGCCCTGGAGAAGGTAAGAGAGGACCCCCAGATGCTCAGAGAGAAATGCTCTGGGAGAATAAGCAAGGATGCACAGGAGCTGAGAGAGAAAAGCCAAGAGAGAGAAAAGCCCAGAGACATTTCGGAGAAAGCCATTTTGAAATCAGAACTCAGGAGCAAAGGACCAGCAGACACCAGACATGTGCTTTCCCAGCTGACAGAGGTGTTCCAGACGTCATCAGCCTTCCTTCAGTGAAGGTATTCTCTTGTTGATGCCTTAGTTTGGACACTTTTATGGCCTTAGAACTATAAATTTGTAACCTAATAAATCCCCTTTATAAAAGCCAATCCATTTCTGGTGTTTTGCATAACGGCAGCTTTAGCAAATCAGAACAATAACGTTGACTCCTCTGTCCATCATTTGTCTCAATAGTGTTTTCTACACCAGTTACTTACACCTCATAAAGAAAGCTTTGTACCATGTATCATGTCTGCTCTCATACAGTCTAAAGACAGCCACCAGGTCCATGTGGCAAAGAAGTGAAGTAGTGAACACTTAGAAGGCAAAGAGTACTTCCCAAACCCTCGACAGGTTGGCACAGTGGCCCCTCTCCCTTTCCACTCCTCACACTGGCTTGTAGACCCTCCACATCTCCACCTCTGGAGGTTCTCTTCCCTCCCCAAGTCCTTCCCCGTGCCTTGCCATTCAGTTTCCAGAGTTTGCCTTATCTCCCAGTCCACATGTCTCTGGCTCACTAAGACATTCAAGTGGGCTATTTCATCTGATTAAGTACCTATGAGGGTCACTTGAAGTTTGAGGCAATGTTAAATTTCAAGTGGCTACAATATCCCCTAAATTTGGCAAATAGAGGTTTTTCCATCAGTTTAACAGAAAGTTGGTCCCAGAATGTCATTTTCCTTCAACTAAGGGCAATCTTTTTTGCTCTAAAGATTTCTAATCTCAGTCAGACCAAGTGACTTGGAAAGGAAATAAAACATATTTTAAATTGCTCACACTCAACTTCAAAATACCATAAGAAGCATAGACTCTTAAGGTTAGAAGGAAGCTTGAAAGGTCAACTAATCTCCCAAGTCAGCTGATGATTAAATCTGCTCTAAAAATCCCAAATAAATGACCATCCAAACATATGCATGCTTGCTTACCTCCGGACCTGGGCCCTCACTACTTCTGAGGTAGCCTGTTCAAGCTTTGATTGCCTTCTAGAAAGGTCTTTCCTTTAATCCAATCAAAATTTGTCTCCTTGGAAGCTTCCATCCTTTTGTTCCTCATTGTTCAAAAGAATGTAAGATCCAAGAAGACTAACGGTCAGCTGGAAGTTATTAAATTATATCTCTCTGGGGCTTATTAGATGAAGATACTTCCAAAAGCTCTTCTTATTGTTGTTGTTTTTTTAATTTCCAGTAAACTAAAAACTGAACCCTTTACCACATGTAGAATGCTAAAAGAAAACAGTTTTATATTAAATAAACTTAAAGGCTCTATTGAATGAATACTAAACACCATCTGTAAATAGTTTAAGGCATGGAACATATTTGAATCTTCTGGGTTTTCTGTCTCTATTTATACCTCAAGGCACAAAACAACAAAAGCAGCCTGCTATAGTCATAAGGGCAGTTAATGCCCAAGGAGAAAAACAGCAAACACCAGGAGACATCTCACAAGTGTTCTCTTAATATTTTTAAGCCAACAATAGTGTTTTGGGTAAATCTTATTAATGCAATGCCCAAAGTTCTGGGCAAGTGAAATTTTAATTCATTTATATCAGATATGTGCCTCCAATCCACACTTTTATTAAAAGGACAATAAGCATTCAGTTGAGAGGTTTGGGAATAGCATGCTATTTTGAATATTAAATATTGGTTTTCCATCATTGAAGACTCTCAAAACTTCTTTGTAAAGCATTACATAGTATGCTATTAGAATGCTCTGGCTTCATATAATTCAAATATCTACATATTTCTTCTGAAGTTTGTGGAAAAGGTATTCAGTTGTGTAAATCACCTAAAATCCGTTGTGCAATAAGTAAGGTATAAAAAATATAACAAAGCCTTGAGGACGAGAGGGTAAACACAAGCACAATTCATCATTTTGTAACACTCATCACTGCTTGAGAGGCAAAAGGCCTCTATTTATAGCAGTTAACAATCCAAACCTTTTAATTTAGAACTTTTTTAAAAAAGTATTTACAATCAAAGATAAATTTATCTTTCCCTTTGTCCAAACTTACCAACCATTAAAATAGGAGATCAAAAGTACACTGCTGCTTACACAGTGTGACCGTGTGATTGTGAAATCCTTGTGGTTCACACTCCCTTTATCCAGTATATGGACAGATGAGTAGAAAAATGGAGACAAAAATTAAATGCATATGGGGGGGGGTGTTTTGGGTGTTCACTTAACTTTAATTTTTATTCTTATTTTTATTATTTTTTCTGGAGTAATGAGAATGTTCAAAAATTGATTGTGGTGATGAATGCACAACTATATGATGGTACTGCGAACAACTGATCACACACGTTGGATGATGGTAGGGTATATGAATATATCTCAATAAAACTGAATTTTTAAAAAAGTGCATTGCTACAGTCGCCTACATTTATTAAACACAGCAAATAAATTTGCTCCTAAATGTATTATTTAATGCACTAATAATCTTCAAATACTCCGTACTCGACTACGCTGACAGATAGTAGACCTCCCTCTGGCTTTAGCGCCCCCACGTTCTCCACTTCTGTTTCTTGTCTAGGTCCAAAATCCAATTAACAGAGGTTAAGCTCACTCTGTACTATGCTTACTATATAATTTGTCACCAACTGTACATATTCAGGAAAGTTGAATTGAGCGATGCATAAAACATGGGCCTTCATCACGTCCTTTGAGTCTCTGAATGAGCCTCTGAAACACAGCAACACTCCAGGCTCTTGGACTTTTCCGTTACCTGAACCAAAATCCTCTTTGTTTATTGCTTAACCAATAACCAATCTGAGTGGGGATTTTTGTTATTTGTAACTGGAAGTGTCTTAACTGATATCCCTCACATGATAACGGGTTAGGGGTTTACGGGCTGTTTTATGCCTAATGGCTATAGCTGTTTCTCCCCCAGTGGTTTCTTCCCTAAGTCACTGTCCAGCAGAAGCCAAAGCTGCTATTCTGCCTCCTCACAAAATTTTTAAATTAAGGGTGTTCCACCGACTGACTTCTATAAAGGAAACTCACTGGTTCTATAAAACAGTGTTTCACAAACCTTAATGTGCTTATGAATCATTGGGAATCTTGTTTAAATGCAAATGACGATTCCATCGATCTTGGGTGGGGTTCTGCATTTCTAATAAGCACTTCTAATAAGGTGATGGTGATGCTGCCCGTCTGGGGCCTGCATTTTGAGGATCTAGGTCCTAAAGCAGTAGCCTTCAGCCCTGTCTGCACACTAGAATGTCCCAGGCCAGGGAGCTTTAAAAAAAAGTACTGATTTCTGGGTCTCACAACTAGAGTCTCATTTAGTAGTTCCTGTGCAGGCAGGGATGTGAGCCACTGCTCTAGGTGTCTACTGCAGTGGTTCTCAAACTCGGGAGTAGCAGCAGAATCACTTGAAGGGCATTTTAAAACTCTAGATTGCTCGGTCCCACCCCCAGAGGTTTTGCTGCAGTTGGTCTGGAGGGCAGCCTAGAATCTGCATTTCTAACAAGTTCCAAGGTGGTGAAACTCCTGATCTGTGACAACACTTTGAGAACCACGGGTCTACTGCTAGAGTTACTGACTCCTCCTTAGAGGATCTCTATTTCCACTGAGAAAGAATACTTCTATCTACAAACTGTGCCATATCAATGCTCTGGAACATCTACCAGGGATACACAACTCGGGTAAGGGGGGAGGTTGAGGAGGAATGGCATTTCCACTCCCTTAATTTCTAAAACTATTCATTGCAAATGCTTAACACTTTGTAAGGAAGCATTTAATCCTATAATTAACAGTAATGATGAATTTTAGTCTAGATATTATAGATTATTGGGTTTAAAATTCTATGAATCATAGTAAATATGAATCATTTCAACCACTTTCTCAGAATAATTCTTCTTCCAACTCTATTGTAGAAGATACATTGTGAGTGGCAGTTTCTAAAGGGTCAGCATTTTAATGTTTTTGTGCAATTTCTAAAAGCTTTGAGAAATGCAGAATTCTTAAACATGTTTTTTTTTTTTACACGAGTCAAAGATATCCCCTTTTATTCAACAGATAGAAAACTGTGTTTCAGAGCTGAGTGAGGGCAAACATGATCCAAAATTAGAAATCTGAACAAAGTAAACTATGAATAGATTAGATAATGGGCTGCTGCTGTTTTGCTTAAGCAAGAACTAAAGACAACTCAGATGTCTTATTCTCAGGACAGCCTAAAGCCCTCTCTCGCCCCACTTCAACGGGAAACAATATAGTTCTGTGGAATTAATGAGACTTGAACCAGGTCCAAGATGCTGAAGCTAAGTGCAGTTACAAAAAAAGGGCCACCATTAAGACACATGTATAGGGCTTATATATGATCAGTAAATTCAGACAAGTCCTGAAATACATTTCAAATCAGTAAAACCTGCAATTTCTCTGTTCAAAGCATGAGCTCAGGCAAATCTAATAAGCTGACCACACATGTTTTTGCAGCCAGACAAGAGTACAAGCATCCTTTGTTCTACTAAGGAAAGTTTTCCTTCAGAAAGGGAAATGTTTCTTTTTAAAAGACATCCTCTTTTAAAAGACATCCTCAGATAAACACACTCTATACATATATAATATTTTGTCCAAAGAGCTCTCAAATGTATCATAATCCACCAGAAAAGTATGAACCAGCAGAAAAATATGTGGAAAGAAGGGCAGAAAAGGAAAAAGTTGGAAGGAAGCAAGCATTTTCCAATACTACTGCAGATGACAAAAGATCAGTCCTGGAAAACCACGGCATGGCACCGGCTTGGTCGCAAGCATGCTTTAAGAACACGTATCTACCTGCTGTGCTATAAGCTGGAGGGATCCTAGAAATCACCTAGAGCAGTGGTTCTTAAACCTTCTGGACGTTAGAAACACCTGGGGAGATTTTACAAACTGTAACCACCTGGGCCCCGCCTCCAGCATTCTAATTTAACTGGCCTGGGATGCAGCCCGGCATAGACATCTTTTAATAAAAGTTCCTCAGATAGGACCTGCTCTTATGAGGCTGGTTACTGCAAAGGAGAGGCTAAACCTACTTATAATTGTGCCTAAGAGTCTCCCCGAGTACCTCTTTGTTGCTCAGATGTGGCCCTCTCTCTTTAGCTAAGCCAACTCGGTGAGCAAACTCACTGCCCTCCCCTCTATGTGGGATCTGACTCCCAGGGGTGTAAATCTCCCTGGCAACGTGGAATATTACTCCCCGGGATGAATCTGGACCCCACACCATGGGATTGAGAAGATCTTCTTGACCAAAAAGGGGATGAAAAATGAAACAAAACAAAGTTTCAGTGGCTGAGAGATTCCAAATGGAGTTGAGAGGTCATTCTAGTGGGCATCCTTATGCACTATATAGATAACCCTTTTTAGGTTTTACTGCATTGGAATAGCTAGAAGTAAATACCTGAAACTGCCAAACTACAACCCAGTAGCCTTGACTCTTGAAGACGATTACACAGCAAAGCAGCTTACATTGTGTGATTTGCGAAAGCCTTGTGGATCGCAGTCCTTTTATCCAGTGTATGGATAGATGAGTAGAAAAATGGGGACAAAAACCTAAATGAAAAATAGGGCAGGAGGGGTGGGGATGATTTGGTTGCTCTTTTTTACTTTTATTTTTTATTCTTATTTTCACTTTTTCTGGTACAAGGAAAATGTTCAAAAAATAGATTGAGATGAATGCACAACTATATGTGGTACTGTGAACAACTGATTGTACACTTTGGATGACTGTATGGTATGTGAATATATCTCAATAAAATTGAATTAAAAAAATTCCCCAGATAAATTTAATGTGCAGAAAGCATTAACAACCACTTTCTGGAAAATGTCCTTCACTATCCAGATGAAAAACTAAGAGCTAGAGAGGCTAAAATTCGTCCTCCTTTCACCAAAACACAATGACAGAAAGAAAAAAAAAAAGTGAGAGGAACAATTTAGCTCCTTTGCTAATACATATTAGCATATATTATATATTATGTCCCCCAAAAAAGACAAGTTCTTTTAATCCAATCTTGTGGGATATTTGGATTGTTTCCATGGAGATGTGACTCACCCAACTGTGGGTGATACCTTTGATTAAAGTATTTTCATGGAAGTGTGGACCCTGTCCACTCAGGGTGGCCTTGATTAGATCACTGGATTACATAAGAGAACTCAAGAGCTGACACAAACGCTTGGAGATGCTTGCAACTGCGGACAGAAGGACTCTTGGAGATGCTAAGATAAGAGATGAAGCCCAGAGTTTGCCCTGAGAAGCTGAGAGAGGACCCCCAGACGCTTAAAGAGAAATGCTTTGGGAGAAAGAAGCAAAGACGCACAGGAGCTGAGAGAGAGTAAGTGAAGCACAACCCGGGGCCAGCAGACGACAGCCAGGTGCCTTCCCAGCTGACAGAGGGTTCCAAACGCCATCAGCCTTCCTTCAGTGAAGGTATCATCTTGTTGATGCCTTAGTACGGACAATTTTATGGCCTTAGAACTGTGAATTTGTAACCTAATAAATCTCCTTTATAAAAGCCAATCCATTTCTGGTATTTTGTATAACACCAGCTCCAGAACACTCCTCCTCTAACTTTCCATCATTCTTTTTTCCATCATTCTTCTCACTCTCAGGTTCAAAATCTCAAAAGCTGATCCCTTCTTCTCTGTATCAGCACATCCAATTAACCATCCACTTTACTGATCATCATCATCATTCTAGCAATGGCTCTGTACCAGGCACTGTTCGACGTGCTTGATGTGCATTAACTTACTAATGCTCAGAGCACCTACACGAGGTAGCTACTATTGCTAATTCCCCATTGTACAGATGAGAAAACCGAGGCACAGAGAGAAAAAGAAACCTGCCAAAAGTCACACAGCAGAAACAGACAGCAGGGATTTGAGGAGATTCCCATCAATTTCCACCCCTTAGTTCTCCGATGACCAGACTGAAGCTTGTGGAGAGAGGCCATCAAAGACATATGCTAAATTTTGGTAAAGAAATCAGAGTATCAGTGACCCAGAGTATTAGTCCAGCCAAGGCACATAAAGGGTCTGATACTTCATTATTTGGGGCTTCACCCATTAGACTACATTAAAAAGTGGCGATACATTCAAACACTCTTACTGCTCTCTTGAACGATTCAAGTATCATGGAAAGACTATCTAAAGCTAGAAAAACTGAGAATCCAAATTCTGCTGGGCCACATAAAACGAAGGAATGGCAAGTAATATGCAGTTGTCAATTGCAGAAAATGAATGTGAAATGCTTATCACAGTTCCAAGTACACAGAAGGAGCTCAGTGTAGTAATTTTTATTGTTATCGCCTTTTAATAAAATCCATGTCTTAAAAATATTATCCACAAACTTACTTTCCGAAAAACCTTGACACAGAAGTTAATTTATATTACAGCCAAGTTTTTAAGAGCAGTGTTCAAGAAGAAAAAGTTGGGAGGAAAGAGGAGCCCAAATCAAACACTAGCAAAATGAATCGAGCAAAAACCGACTTCTATCTGTAACGCAAGTGCCCCAAGCCTCTCTTCACCTGGAAGGCACCGACATATTTTTAGTATAAAAATCCAAGGGATGCTCTTCTTCCATAAACCTACAATAGCAGCTTCTTCTCTCTTTTCCCCCATAAAATGAAATATTAATTCATGAGAATTTTGCTTCTGGGTCCTGATTCTTATCTCTGGGAGGTGTTTCTTCTCTGCCTACAAATCTCCACAATCTTCTTAGGCACTGCAAATCAACTTTATTTCAGTCTTTGATCTCTGTAGGTTTTCCAAATCCCAGTGCTCTCGGCTCTCCTCCCATCATTATTAGCCTGAAGGTTCACAGACAAATAGAGATATTAGTTAGAGCACAGTTTTACTGGAAATGGAGAAATTATCTATCACTTTGAGTTATTCATTTTGCACCAACATACACTCCACTACCCACACAGAAGAAGCATGCATAACATGTAATGTATGCGCTACCCGTTATTTCATTTATTCATCAAATGTGCCAAAAGTGTATTCGGTGTTAAAATTAATGTGGAGAAAAGGGAGAAGGAGGATACAGAAGGGCCATGTTTTGTGGTAAGAAAAAAATACCACTAAATCAGAAGGCCTAGGCTTAACTTATAACTCTACCACTAACTAGCTATGTGACCTTGAACAAATCATTTACCTGTTTCCTTTAAAAAGTCAATTCCAGCTCTAACTTCCATTATTAAAAATTGAAGAAGCAGAATCCAAACGAATATGAGAATCATCCCAACACTTTCACACCTCTTTACTTCATCAGCTAAGACTATTTGATCTTAACTTGAACACATAATGTGTTGGGCTTAAGCCCAAAAAATTAGAGTATGGAGAATTATATTGGACGAAATGAAGATTTCTGTCATTCCAGATAAACATCAACAGATTATTCAGGTCTTAAACAATTTCTTGCTTTATGTCTTTAGTACATTTTACTACTCGGAAGTTCTTCCTTAGAGGACAAAAGGAGCAAAGGAGGAAAATATGAAAATTAAGTATCTTCAAATTGACAAAAGAATTCTGATTTTTCTCTAACACACTGGGCCATTTCAGGGGCAGTTTGTCAGTTTGTTTTGTTTGTTTGTTTGTTTTTTTCCCTAAGAGAACAGTGGACTTCTCTTCCTTGGAGACTCATTTTGTCCTTTTAGACTCTAGTTCTCTGGCAGTTTTGATTGATAGATATGTCCAACTGGAGTTGGACAAAAACAAACTGATGTATATTTTATGTATAATATATATATATGTTAAATACAGACCGAAATCATCCTCAATTACCCTAAGTAACCAAACCTAGAAAATAGTTGCTTGAGAATGGTCACCATGTCATGATTTCTTTTTAACTTTCAAGATCAGTAAAGAGCTTTACTCCTGGTAGGTGTGTAGTTATGTGTGCTGACTGACTTAATAAACATAAAACCTAAATAAATAATTAGAACAATTACAAAATCTAATCAAATCTAATATAATCAAATCAAAATATTACTCATCTAAAAGTTCAGAATTGGGAACACAAAAAAACGTTAAGATTTTAATTCATTAGTAAACTTAACAATTGATGGTGTTTACAATTTAAGGTTTCAATGTAGGCCTCACTTAAGCATTTTACAGTTTCAATCCCAATCTTAATTTCTAGTTTGTATACAAGTCTATTTTGAAGCTTAGATGAGTGTAATTCATATGAAGGAGATGGAAGAGAGAAAAAGTTTAATTTAGTATCTCACCATGCCTAGGAAAAATAGTCATAAGTTTGTGAAAATGTATGTCCCTTGGTACTGAGGGTAAAAATGCAAGTGAGAAACAGGAAACATGTGTACATATTTACAAGTATATAATATATTCCAGTCACAAAATTTAAAAGCTAGAAGGGAAGAGAAACATGTTCAACACAACTCCTATGGGTCAGGTTCTGTGTTTCAAGTTTTCAGTCCTTATGGAGGCTTAACTTCAAAATGACCAAAAAGGAAAATATTATAATTCCCAATTTTACACTGAAGAATAGGATTTGGATATATGAAATTTCCCCAAGATCACATGGCTTTTAAGTGGCAATACCAGAAAAGGAACTCCAATTTTTCTGATTCCAAAATCTTGAAGGTAATTCCTGCAGCATCTTAATTTGGAAGCACACAACTGAACCGTGGCAATGTAGAACTACAACTTCATATAAATTACAATCTATATATCCTGACTCATACTTCATTGTGCTGCCACACACCTGTCTCCCATGCGACTGGAAATGTTGCCTAACAACCAAGTAAACATTAGCCTTTTGGTTCCTAAACATGTCAAGTGAATTGAGCCCTCAGCACAGATGTATTGACCTAGATATAGTTAGCCTTCAGTTAACTACAATGTAGCGACCTTATCTAACATTTTAAAATACTTTCATCAAATGTTTTCTCTGCATCTGTTGAGATGATCATATTCTTATAACCCTTAAAAGTTAATAACCACACTGCTTCCCTGATGTTGAAGTATTCCTTGGATAAAAACTACTTGGGTTAGTCAATATTCTTTTATTAAGCTGCTGTACTCAACTTTATCATATTCTATTTAAGATGTTGGCATCTGTGATCTTAAGTACAACTGGCCTGTAGATGTATTGCTTGTGCTGTCAGGTTGTCTGGTTTTGATGTAAGAGTAAGGCTAATCTCATAAAAGGAAAATGAACAGCCTTCTATCATTCTTTAAGCTCTGAAACAACAATTATCTGGTCCTTGAAGGATGAACAGAACTTACTTGTAAAAATATCTGGGTCTGGTGCCATTTTTTTAACTGAAATATTTATTAAGATAATTGTAGATTCATATGCAGTTGTAAGAAATAATACAGAGAAAACTCTTGTACCGTTTACCCAGTTACCCCAATGGAAATACTTTGCAAAATTATGGTAGAATATCACAACCAGTATATTGATATTTGATAACAATCCACCAATGTTATTCCAATTTTCCAATTTCTACTTGAACTCATTTATGTGTGTTTATGTGTGTATATTTAGTTCTGTTTATCACATGTGTACATGGGTGTATCAACAACCACAGTCCAGATACAGAACAGTCCTATCACCACAAGAATTCCCCATGCTGTCCTTTTATACCTACTTCCTACTACAGTTCCACCACCACCATTCCTAAATCCTAGCAACCACTAATCCATTCCCCATTTCTATACTTTTGCCATTTCAAGAATGTTACATAAATGGAATAATATAGTGTGCAACCTTTTGGGATTTGCTATTTTTCACTCTGCATAATTCCCTATAAATTCATCCAAGTTGTTCCATTTATCAATACTCTTGTCTTTATTGTAGTGTAGCATTTCATGGTATGGTTGTATCAAAATTTGTTTAACCGTTCACCACTTGAAGGACAGCCAGGCTCTTTCCAGTTTGGGGCTTTTACAAATAAAGCTGCTATGAATGTTAGCCTACGGATGTTTTGCAAACATAAGTTTTCATTTTTCTGGGATAAATGCACAACAGCAAAATTGCTGGGTCATGTGGCAACTGCATGTTTAATTTTATAAGAAACTGTCCAACCATTTTTCAGAGTTCCTGTACCATTTTATATTCCCACCAGTGATGTATGAGTGATTCAGTTTTCTGCATCCTTGTCAGCATTTGGTGGTGGTACTATTTTTATTTTAGTTATTCTGATAGGTGCATAGTGATAACTCATGCTGTAGTTTTAATTAGGATTTCCCTAATGGCTAATGAGGTGGAACATGTTTTAGTGTGCTCATTTGCCATCTGTATATCATCTTCAGTGAAATGTTTCTTTATGTCTATTGCCCATTTTCTAATTGGATTGTTTGCTTTTTCACCACTGGGTTTTTCAAGTTCTTTACATATTCTAGGTACAAGTTCTTTGTCAGATATGTGATTTGCAAATATTTTCTCAGTCTCTGTTTTGTTTTCTCGCCCTCTTCACGGGGTCTTTTACAGAACAAAATTAGAAGTGACTTATCTCTCTGTAAAGTGTATGTCTTTGCTTAGATAATAAAATCAGAATATTTGGCTAGGGCTTATAATCGCTTACTAATTAGGTTAATCCTAACATTTCTCCAGTCACACACTGAAGCACAGAAAAAAATAAATACTAAAGACAGAAAATTTCTCTAGTTCAACTCCATCATTTTATAAACAGGGAATCTGAGGTCCCTTCGGGGTTCAGATAGTTAGTTTACATCTACGCAAAAACCTCACTCTGGCCCTGACTTAAAAGGTTGTATGTTCATTGTACTGTTTATATATTTAATAATAAATAATATTAAAATGCACATTTATTTTTTCTCTTTTATAAGAACTTAAAAATAATAATTTTCCTTTAATAATTTGGTATAATGTTCCATGTGTCATTCTACCATGAAATAAAATTCTATAAAAAAACAGGTAATTAACTATTTTATTACAACTATACATACTCCTTGGATACAGTACTATTTATAATTAATATACCTGTATAATCATAAGAAAACAAACATCAAAATGCTTTGTAAAGGGCACATTTACTGCATCTTTGTGATACTTTTCACAAAACAGGTTCAACATTAAAGGAGAGAAAATGTTAAAACATATCTTGTCTTTTGTAACATTTCTCTATAGCTTGAAGTCCAAGACATAAACTGGCCATCACATTATTGACTGCATACTAGATGTCTTCATCCTGTTGACGTGAAATTCAGCTGGGAAATCTCCAAAGACTTCAAGGATTCTTGCCACCTCTCTGTCCATCGAACTTTTTGAGACACCCAAGAAAAACAGACATTCACAATTCAAGTTCACCAGTATCCTTTCCTATTCAGAGGCAGAGTCACCCCTCTAGCTTTGTTGCTAGAGCCAATGCTACCGAGAAACAGACTTGTCAAAATGCAAGTGAGATCACCCCTGGGTGATGTCATCAACACGGCGACATAAGCAACGACTGAAAACTCTTTTCCAAAGATTCAATGAAAAGAAGGACAATTCTGAATTGTTTGAAACTCTGGAAGAGGATATAGACTGGAGAAGGACCCTGCAGATGTCGAATTGAAGAAGGAGAAGAAATATCAGGTAGGACTCTTCCGTCCCAGAGCAGCCCTCCCCCTCACGCAGGCTCAGTGTGGGAAGGGCACAGAATCTGTAGACGGGAACCCTCCCACCAGGGGCACAGATTTCAAAATTTCTCACAGCAGTGAGACATACCCCCACTGTTTGAAGACCCAGAGGACATGGGAGGACAATTCAAGGCCCAGGTCAGTGAAGGACAAAGAGACTGAGAAAATGTGGACAGAGACTGTGTTTCCAGCCCTGGGTCTGAAAACCCTTCCCCCAACCTTGAGGGAAGTAGCAGCCAGCAGCCGTTTCCTTTCCTTGGGGATGGCTGGAGTACTGAGTATGCTGAGGGAGGACTCTACCATTCTCGTAGCCCCACATCGAGCCAGAATTTGGCCAGCAAAGTGAGGGCATAGGAATCCCACAGTTTCAGCTCACCTGCGTAGACACAGCCTGTACTGGAGCAAAGCAGCCTCTGAAGATTATTAAGTCACTGAACTGAGCCATCTGCTGGACAGTCCAGAAAGCACAAGGGAATAAAACCCTTTTAAAAAGATGCTTCAGACCCTTTATTAGGAACACAGGAACTGTTCTACTTGCCCTGTACATAAACCCAGACTAGTTTTGGCTGAGAAATACAGACAATCCAACTGTCAAAGCAGGCTCTAAAACAAACCCAGGTCTTACTGACTGGCAGAAAACAGAGCACCACTGGAAGCCAGCAGATCTATATTAGCACACACACTAACTTGCTGGGGTGCCCGGTGCCTACCTCCCATCCCTGTGGCAGGCCATGGTAGGCACCTAATTTGGGGGTAAGACTGGGGGGCAGAGACAATCTGACAAAAGGCCAGTGAGAGAAATAAAGAAATATAGAGCTCAAAGAAAACCCAAGGGAAAAGAGAGAAAACAACCTCCAGAATAAACTAATCAAGAAAATCAGATGTCTAAACAGCAAAAAATCATAAGCCACACCAGGAAACATGAAGATATTGCCTAGTCAAAGGAACAAATTAACACCACAATTGAGATTCAAGAGTTGAAACAACTAATTAAAGATGTTCAAACATATCTTCTAAATCAAATCACCAAGTTAAAAGAAAATGTGACAAAAGAGATGAAGGATATAAAGAAGACACTGGGTGAACCTAAGGAAGAATTTGTAAGCTTGAAAAAACAAATGGCAGAACTTATGGGAACTTATGGGAATGAAAGGCACAATACAAGAGATGAAAAACACAATGGAGACATACAACAACAGACTTGGAGAGGCAGGAGAAAGGATTACCGAATTAGAGGACAAGACATCTGAAATCCTACACACAAAAGACCAGATATGGAAAAGAATGGAAAAATATGAAGAAGGGCTCAGGAAACTAAATGACAACATGAAGTGCATGAATATACATGTTATAGGTGTCTCAGAAAGAGAAGAGAAGGGAAAGGGAGCAAAAAGAATAATAGAGGAAATAATCAATGAAAATTTCCCAAATCTCACGGAAGACATAAAATTACAGGTCCAAGAAGCGCAGCATACCCCGAACAGAACTGATCTAAATAGACCCACTCCAAGACACTTACTAATCAGATTGTCAAATGTCAAAGACAAAGAAAGAGTTCTGAAAGCAACAAGAGAAAAGCAATCCATCACATACAAGGGAAGCTCAATTAGACTAAGTGTGGATTTCTTAGTATGTTGAGTGAAATAACCCAGAAATGAAAAGAAAAACATTACAATGCCTCACTAATACGGACTAACTATAATGTACAAACTCTGAGAATTGAACCTGAGAGCACAGGTTATCAGGGGAAGTCTTACTGTAAAGGTTCCTGGATTGTAAGCTGTTATAGCAGTTACATCTATTCCCTGAGCTGTAATGGCTATTTCAAAATTCTGAGATACTGAGCTCTTTGTGTATAACCTGGTTGGACCCTGGAACTTCTGGTATCTGTGTGACACCTAAGACTCAGAGCCAGAGTTTGGCAGCTATGAATGTCAGCATTACCTTATACAGCAAATGTTAAGGAGTCTGAAAAAAGAGATCAGACTTCAATTAGAGATATGAACGAAATGGACTTGGTTAGGACTAAAGTAAATCAGACTGAAGGGTAAAGGACAATATTGACTGTGTTTATAAAACTTCAACTTCTATGTGAGACCAAAGGAAGAGATGTTTATTAGGTGCAAATTCTGTATTTTTTGTTAACACACTATGTAATTTAACTTGTATGGTCAGGTTATTCAAACATCAAAATTACACTGAACTTTGAATAGGGAGTGAAATCTGGTTGGTTTGTTTAGGTTAGTGTGAAGCCCCAATACATCCCAGAGTAATTTGGGCAGAGAATAAAAATGTATTTGCAAAGCTCCCTTGAGGGGGGAAATGTGGAAATATCTAACTTCCCCATCTGAGGAGTTAATGATATTCTCACAAGCATTGGGGATTACCAATTTAGAAGGCCAAGTCCTCGATCTTGGGCTTGCACTTATGAAGTTTGTTACTGCAAGGGAGAGGCTAAGCCTACTTAAAATTGTGCCTAAGAGTTGCCCCAGAGAACCTCTTTTGTTGCTCAGATGCGGCCTCTCTCTCTAAACCAACTCTGCAGGTAAACTCACTGCCTTCTCCCCTATGTGAGACATGACTCCCATGGGTGCATATCTCCCTGGCAACGTGGGATATGATTTGTGGGGATGAGCTTGGCCCTGGCATCATAGGATTGAGAAAGCCTTCCTGACCAAAAAAAGGAAGAGAAATGAAACAAAATAAAGTTTCAGTGGCTGAGAGACTTCAGATGGAGTTGAGAGGTCATTCTGGACATTGTTCTTATGCATTAAATAGATATCTGTTTTCAGTTTTTAGTGTACTGGAATAGCTAGAAGGAAATACCTGAAACTGTTGAACTGCAACCCAGTAATCTTTACTGTTGAAGATGACTGTATAATTATGTAGCTTACACTGTCTTACCCTGGGATTGTGAAAACATTGTGGTTCACACTCCTTATATCCAGTGTATGGACAGATGAGTAGAAAAATGAGGACAAAAAGTAAATGAATAATAGAGAGGGATGGGGGGTATGGGATGTTTTGGGTGTTCTTTTTTACTTTAACTTTTATTGTTATTCTTTTTTGTGTGTGGTAATGAAAATGTTCAAAAATTGATCGTGGTGATGAATGCACAACTATATAATGGTACTGTGAACAACCGATTGTACACTGTGGATGACTGTATGGTTGGTGAATATATCTCAATGAAACTGAATTTTAAAAAATACAATTGAGATTTTTAGTAGCAGGATCTGAAGCTCAAACTGCTAAAAGGAGTAAATTTCATGCATTTCTCTACCCTTAAACAATAAAAACGTCCCCTTTCTCTTCCCCCATCTCCCCAATATTCACTCACCACCCTGGTCACCTCATTTCAGATGACCAGCCAAATGCCAGCATGTCAGACACACCTGATTCTACCCTTCCAATATGCTAGCATCTCAATCCAGCCAAAGCAAACTGGAGGACAGCATTAACATACTCCAATGCCAAGACAGGACTTTATACCAATGTCTTGGTTATTCCTTGCACCAACAATGCAATGTTGATGAAACTGAGGTCTAGGAAAGGATAAGCTGGCAAACCAGCCAGATTTGCCCTCAGGGGTGGGGGTCGGGGTGTTATATTCAGTTGACCCCATGCCACACTGCTCCAGTGCCCAAAGCAAAACCAAGCTTCCACATGCAGTCTCGGCCGATCCCAGACTAACTGTCCTGGAACCAGGAACCTGGGCACCTGCACTCAGATGCAGAGCATCAACAGGTGTCCAGTGAGCTCCCAATATGAGCTCAGTATTGCATGGGGTGGGGGTTGGGGGGCTGTCAAAGTCAAAGGTGTGAAAACATGGCCCCTCCTCTCAGATAGCTCCAATCTTGATGGGAGACAAAACTCACCTCTCTACAAAAGTTAGAGGAGTGAGAGCCCTTAAAGAACATCTTATCCAGAACCCTCATTTCATAGCCAAGAAAACAGAGGCCACGAGAAGGAAGGGGAAAAACAAACAAACAAAACTACTTAGCACCTTGTGTACCACAAATACTATTCATATGTTCCACCATTTTACCCTCACCACAGTTAGGTTACAAAGGCACTCTTAGGTCCAATTTACACACAAATATGCATACAGTTTTTAAGTGACATAGAGTTCAATGGTCCAGCATGTAGTAAGTGGCAAAGTGCCAGCATTTAACATAGACTTGTCCACCACCCAAGGCCAAGTTCTTTATGCTCTACTCTGGTTCCCAGGGTCACATAGCTACTGTGGGAACCCTAGTAGTAATACAAAATAGCAGGTAATTAAGGGTTAAGGTGTGTGATCTAGATCAGTGCTTCCCAAATGTAGCTGATTCATGAGAAGTATCTGAAATGCTTTTAAAAATACAGATCAACATGCCACCCCACCATCCCCACCCACCCATGCTTCTGATTGCATAGATCTAAGTGAATCTTTGAGATCTGTACTTTTTACATACTTACTAGGTGATTCTGATCATCAATCTTAGTATTTACAGAATAATCAAAACAAAGGCTGCATCAGTCATGAGAATCTATGTGAAACTCGGATTTGAATCAATAGAATTTAAAAGGAGAAATACTGAAGGGGCGGCTATATCCAGTGTTCACAATAGTGAGACCAGTCAGCCAGAGCCAGCAGCCAGACATGATGGAGAGTGATGAAATGGGGATAACTAGGAGGCAACCCTATTATGGGGCATCTTATAAATCTGGCAGAGGCGTTTAGACTCCACACCACGATAACAAGGAAACAGGGAAGATTTCTGGCCCATGGGGGACATGGCCAAAGAAGCAGAGGATAAACCAAACAGCAAGCAAGCATCTGGGTCCAGGTAGGACAACTGCAAGGCTGCTGATATAATAAAGGCATGAAATGGCACAATTCCAAGAAAGAAAAAGCAAAAAAGAAGAGAAAACAGTATGGATCACTGGCACGAAAGCCCCAAGAAGGTGGGGGTGGGGGTGTGGGGTGCCTGGTTCACTCACTGCTATATCCCAAGCACCTAGGAGGTGCTGAATAAATATTTGTGAAATGAATGGACAGATTTGAAGATGAACTGAACATGGAAATAGACAAAAAGGAATGAGTCAAGGATTTCTTTAATATTATTGCCCAAGGACTAGAATTAAAGTGATAATACTGGCACAGCTGACCAAAAGAATTAAATAGGAGTAGCTAGTTTTCAGCAAAGGCTCTCACAGAGAGCCTTGAGACTTAATTCCTAAACCCCACCCTCCCCACCCCCTCGCCCAAGTTAAGTATAAAACTCAAGACTTCACTAATGGCAGATTTTCCCTTTCTTCCTTTTAAAGAGAAGTTTTAAGCTCTGACGATCACTACTTAAAAATCCCAGGAAACAGTTTTCAAGTTAAAATGAGAAGTACTGGAAATAATGCACTACAATGGACAAAACTTTATTTTGGCTTCTTGTCCATGAAAGAATTATGTGATTTTGAGACACCGGAATGTACTGCTAACAGTGGTGTGAATGGCAGGCCTTCTTCCTTGGGAAGAAAAAAGTGACAGGCAAGATCCTTTAGTTTGATTTTTTGGTAACAGAGGAGGGACAATCTAGTGAGAATCTAAACTCAGATGGCATTCCTCATGGAACCTCTTGGACCACTGCCAGCAGACAGGCACTAGCACCCTGGCTTGACCCTACTCCCTATAAAAATAATGACAGAGAGGGTTGGGCTCAGTACAGCTGGCTAAGCCTTGGGGGCCTTGCCAACCTAAAGAGATTTCAGCCTGGCTTCCAGCTGGCCATTCAGCTCTGGAGGCTTTTGGAGACTTGATAATTTGTATCTCTCTCTTTCTCTCTCATACACACACAAACACATGCACAATTTGGTGGTTTTCTGGCAAAGTTTAAAAGTAGTTCTGCCCAGGGAAAAAAATAGATGATCTTTTGAAACCCTTGCCAAAATAATGATTATCCAAGGCGCCATGCAAGTGATCATGTTGCACAGTCCCCACCAGGCTGCCATTCAAATGGTGAGCACCATCAAAACTTGCTATTTCAAGTCCCAGAAGTGTGAGATGGGGGACATGCTCAAATTCCTTCTTGGACACCCACCTTCCGCAAGCCTGATCTTTTAAGATCTTTCTTAAATGACGACTACGTACTTCTAATAGCCAACCAACAGAGAAAGAATCCTTGTTTCTATTAAATTCTCTAGCAAAACTAATTGGTTTCATTCCTAGAACAGCCAAAATATATTTTTTAAAGAATGGCAAAAGGCTGCTGTATGATTTCAATTTTTATTTTCCTTTCTAATGCAAACTTTCCAAAGACAGCCTTTCATGACACACTGGGTCTAAATGACTTGACAGTTTCTTTTAATTTACAGACATTCAAACATACGTATAAAATTCCACTAGTTAAAAACACTTCCTTTTTCTTAAAAATATTTCTAGTTCAAATTATGTGTTTATAGCAGTTTGCAATATATTACTTCTAAAGAAAAACAGTCATTAAAAAAGAAAAAAAACTGGGTAGAAAAACAGCAGCATATCACTACCGCCACACTCAGTCAGTCTTTCCCCTTGCACAGTGTTTCAGCAGTGAAAGTCCTAATCTGCCGGTGGAAAGTATGAATGCATCACCATGAACATGCTTTCCCTGGCTAAGCACTGGCTGCTGTGTTCTAGTGTCCACAAAGGAAGAGCCGCCAGTTCCTTTTCACAGTCTTGAGGCTTAGTTCTTAAGAACCTCTTCTCCTTCCCCCATCCCTCACCCCCCCCCACCCACCCCCACCCCCCCGCCCAAGTTAAGTATAAAATTCAAGACTTCACTAATGGCAGACTTTTTCCATTTCTTCCTTTTAAAAAGACGTTTTAGGCTCTGATGATCACTACTTAAAAATCCCAGAAAACAGTTTTCAAGTTAAAATGAGAAGTACTACAATGGCTACATTCTTTTAAATGAACTCTTTCAACTCCATGTTTATTTCTGTTGCAATACATGAAACACATAGGTATGAAAGGTAATTTAAATGGACTATTTGCCACTCCGGGCTTTGAAAAAGCTTCTGGAAGAAAAGACTGACTCACTGCCCAACAAAGATTCTCTGCTATCACCTCTAAGTTGACATTTAAAAAAATATCTAATCACCCTTTTGGATGGTATTCCAATTACTGAAAACAGAATCTTCCACAGTAAAGCAACTGACACCAAAAGCATTCAATTCTGACCAGAACAAACAGACCATACTGATAAATATTATAACCCCAAAGATACAGATTTCAGGGGAAGGGTGTCAACTGGAGGAGGACAGACACAGTTTAGCCAAAAAGCTTCCTGCAAGGAGCACTGTCACATTTATGCAAAAGCCCAGACCGGCAGAAGATAAGAGACATTCTTTCCCTAGAATCCCAAAACAGGAACATCTCCTAAACAAATCACTGAAACCCACTGAACAGGACTCCGAAAAAAAAAAAAGGTCCTCTTAACTCTGTACAGCTTTTTAGGCAGCCTCCCTTGAAAACCCTGAGATGAAGTGTTCCCTTTTGCTCTGTTTTGCAACAAGATGAGCAATAACGTTTATCTGAAATAAACAGAGAATCTGTCCCTTTTTGTGTACAATGAGTCAAAGTTCATGACTAGCTGGGAGATTACTAACCCCAAAGGATTAAACCATCATTTGCCAAGAGAAATAATTTATAAGGCTCAGCGCTCTGTTTTACAGCCTGAACACCCAAATAACTCATCTATTCTTTATTACTTACAATTCTAGATGCTCTCTAACCCTGGATAAGGTTTGGGGATCTGCTAGTACGCACACACTCCCACACAGATTAAAAATGCCCATCCACTACCCAAAAGCTTCCCAATCCTAAACTGGCTCACCTCAAAAAGGGGGAGTGGGGAAAAGTAAGACCCCCAATGGCAAGGGGGTGAAAATCACAAAACAACTTTACAGTGAACGTAATTTTTCTTGGAAGAAACAGTTCAGTTAATTAGAAATGAACAAATTATTAAGAGGCAAAGGGAAGGAACACTGACGGCTAGGAGAGGTAGAAGAAGCCGCACTTCCTAGCCTAGCCCCCAAACTACACCGAGGCCGCAGGCGGAATCCCGGCGCTTGGGCTTCCACTTGGCTGGCGTGAGCTCGGGGCGCACAGGTAGGGTCGCCGAACAAGGAGAAGCCTGGGGGGCAGTTCCCTTTAGAGGGCGCTCATTGGGCATTAAGGAAACAAGCTACGGCCCCAGAAATGCAACCCAAACCGAGGAAAAATCAACTTCCCTTTACCGGGGCCGGGAGGAGATTCGCTGCCCGCAAGGCGGGCCGGTTAAGGCCGGAGAGGGCGAATGTGGCCGGCGGGGTTCCCTCCGCTGGCGGAGAAAGGACCCAAAGGCCGAGCGCAGTTCACAAGCACCCCGTCCGGTCCCTACATACTGCACTCCGGTGCAAGTGGCATTAAAATGTCTTCCAGCCACGAAGGCCCCGCGGGCGGCCCTCCGCCCGCAAAGGGGGAGGGAGGTCGCCAATGGACTCCAGAGGCCGGCACCCGGGCACTAACCCGTGCGTACCGCGCACCCCCGCGTTCTCCTGCGGGACCGCCGACCGCGCCTCGGCGGGCAGTTTCCACGTCCTGGCCGCTACCTCGCCCCAGCCAGAGGGAAAATCAAACAAAAGAACTTTTGCAAACTTTCCTCTCAGGGTAATCGCAGGTTTCTTAAATCTGGGGCCCATCTCCCCAGAACTTGCATTCTGTATAGCGGGAAAGGTAGCGTGGAGAAATGGTATGCGGAGGAAGGGGCCTCCAAGTTTCAGCTCATCCCTGGGTCTCGGAGAGCGCGCAGAAGTGTCCTGTTCCCTCGGGAGTTCTGCTCGGGCTCAAGTCTCCGGCCACCCCCCTCGATCCTTCCTAGGCCACGCAGCAAGACACCCTGAGAGCGAAGAAGTTGGGAGTGACTTCAGTAACCTCTGCAGTTGGACAAAACTGCGACTCTCGCGCCCCCATCCCGGGGGGCGTCGCAGCAACTCAAGCGAACGGCGCTTTTCTGCAAGGGAAGGGAAGGGGGAAAGGGGTGGAGAAGCCAGCGCATTTGTCCCAGCAGCTCCTCGGGGACCAGTGAAACGTCTGGGGATGTGATCCCTCAGGTGACGCTCCCCGATTCCCCGTGAGCGCCGCGGGCTCCCCTCGCGACCCCAAACACCTTGAACCGTACGCACGATCCTAGCTGGCCCACTCACCGACTCCGCCGACACGCAGGCCACCAAGCCCAAGGTGAGCAGGATCCACGCGCGCCGCATATTCCTTGGTGATCGGTTGTTCCCAGCCTCCGCTTGCAATGAGGGTGAAATGAAGCCTCCTGCCCAGCGCCCCACGCGGCTCGCAAAGAGGGATCCGGAGCCGAGCAGCAGCGACAGCGACAGCGGCCACGGCTCGGGGCTCAGGGGTGCTCGCTGCCTCCTCCTGCGCCTGCTCCTGCCGCCCGCGGCTGCGCCCCGGGAACGCGGCGCCTTCTCACTTGTTGGTTTCTGGACTCCCGACGAGGAGTTGTTGCTCTCGGGAGGTTTTCTGGAGCTCTTTCTCTGCTGTTGTTTTATTCCTCCGCGGACTCCTTCCCCGTATCACGCCTTAGTTTCTGATTTTAAGGAATAAATTAGAAGGCTTGAAATAAGGATGGAGCTGAAGTTTAGGGGCGGTGCCGTTGGGGCGCGCGGTCCGCCGGGCTGGAGCTCCCGGAGTATCTGGAGAGAAGCGCGTCGTAGCTGGGCTAGTGGCTCCGCGGCTGCGCCCCTCCTCCTCCTCCTCCTTCCACCGCCGCCTCCCTCCGGAGTCCTCCTCCTCCTCCTCTTTCCTCCCCCTCCCTCCCTCCCTCCCTCCCTCCAGAGCCTGCTTCTCCCAGCTCCTCTGGGCGTCTGGGTGAGAGGAGGCGGCAGTGTGATTCCCAGTTAAACCCGGGAGAAATTCCTACAGGATTACGCCCCGATTGGCAGCTCCGAGGGCCAGTGGGCGTCTGCGGCTCCGCGCTGTGGCTGCTCCCGGTCTGCTGGTCCAGAAACCAACGCTCCTTCATTTCTCGCCCCCTCTTTCCCTTCTCTCCCTCCCCCTACCCCCCTCTTTTCCTTTCTCGTCTTCCACGCTCTTCTCTATTTTCTTTTCTCTTTCTCCTTTCCTTCACGTTCACATTTCTCTCTCTAGATACGAGAGAGAGATTTAGCTTTCTGCCAGCGAGAATTAGAGCAGTAAAAAGAAAACCGCTTTGAGGGTTTAAAAAAAAAGGAAGTTGACAGAGGCTTCCAGGCAAAGTGAAGATTTCCTAAATCGCCAATTCATGAAAATTGTATCTTAAAGGAGAGGACACTTAATAAATGTGTATTAAATGTATTTTTCACACTGACCCTAACTCTCCTTCCCCTTCCAAAATAATAATAACAATAAGAAGAAGAAGAAGAAGAGGAAGAAGGAGAAGAAGAAAAAGACAAAGGCTCCTGTAAACCCTAAATGCAAATTTCAAAGCTCATAATTTCATTAGGGACTTAAATACCATTTCTGCCTCACAAACAGCTTAAGCCCCTAAAGCATTTTATAGACTCCGTTTCACCATAGAAGTGTCAAGGTTTGAAAGTTACAAACGGGGCAGTTTGATAAGAAATTGAATAGAGACCCAGATTTAAGAGAACTTCAAAGTAAGGAGGGCTAAAGTAATTTCTAGTTTGAAGAAAATAATGAGCATAACTGATATGAAATATTTTGTTATGAAGTTATTTTATTTCTTTCAATTCAGTGTCTATGATGTACCGAAGAACATGGCTAATGAATATTCCCTTCTGGTTTCTACCACCATCTGCCTCTGTGACATATGAAGTAAATGAATTATGAAGCCATTCTGCTCCTAGAATGCCCATTCCAGGAGACCCAGGTACCCTTCTGTCTTGTTCCCCAATGTATTCCCACTGCTGGCACATAAAGGGCATACAGTACATATCTCTTGAATAAATTTTGCTATAAAATTCAATCTATACTGAATAAGAGTATTTAAAATACATATATAGTCTTTAAAATACATATATAGACATCTGTAGTTACTGGGCCATGGTAATTTTTTTAACTTAGTCTTAGAGTAAAATATAGTCATATCCTAAATGAGAGTTGCAAAGTCCAAGTAATCTATCACTGTAATAAATCCCAAAGAAAGAAATTCATAGAACTGGAAAGTTATACCTCAAATTGGAGACATCTATTTCTTTGTTTTAAGGGCCAACTACCAAGCTCCAAGTGTCCTTGGGTAAATCTAAGGCATTGGCAGCCAAAAAGATAAAATGGAGAAATAGAAGAGTAGGCAAAGGAGAATGAAAAGAAAAGAGCAGGAGGCTGGAAGTTATAATATCAAATGCTTCTGTTTCCTCAGAAGATGGTCTGGCACCTGCACCCTACCTGAGGCCAGCATGCTCTTTGGAAGAATGAACTATAGCCATATTTTTAAGGTGGATTATTATGGGTTGAAGAATTTTGTGACATGGGGCAACTTCTCATAGGAGATCCAAGGGAAAATGTGTGGGAAAAATACAAAGAACCATAAAATGTTTACTCTTCCCCCATAGGGACCTAGTCGGCTTTCAAGCCATCAGGCAAGGCCATACCCCTATCATCCCCAACAGTTAAGAATCCATCGAATAAATTAGAATTCCAATAAAATGGGGAAATGTACCATTTGCTGGCTCTGACAGCTAGTGCTGTGTATTGGGGCATCCACCTAGCATGAAGCAAGGTGACTGCTCTCTGATTCAGCTTGAGCTGAATGAATAAAATGAATAAAGCAGATAAATCTGTTGAAAGTATATATCTGTCCCTTCATCAAAGACATACCCCAAGGCCCTTAGTGTCTATGAGACTCTCAATGACTTCTTGTTGGATTTTTCTTCAGATGAGAATTTGGCTTTCAGGGTATATACACTAAATGTATTTGGTACCTCTTTGAGAGTCACACAATCCCAAGTTTTGATATGATAACAAATATTCAAGATCTTGTGTTCAAATGCAGTAACAGATGCGGCAACAAAGGACAATCTGATGGTGCAAAAAGCACTAATCATGAAAGCACTTACAGAAGAGCTGGCTACAAATACCTTGTCTACATTAAGTGGGGAGTGAGTTGGGGGAATGTGGGGGTTTGGGGGGAGGGAGTAGAGGAAAGATGATGTCCACTAATGTTAGTCAGGAACAAGTCTAAACTTGGAGATGACAAGGGCCTTTTTGTGTGTTTGCTAACTGAACTTTTTTTAACTGATGGGAATCAAATTCTGTAGAATTTTGGGAGTCTACCTAATAGTTAGTAGTATAGCTCGTGACTAGCACCTAAGAGTCCCTGGCTAATAGGCGTTTTCCGATTCACCAGTTTGAGGTTGTGCTCTGAGGGACACAGCAAATAAAATAGTTTAACCAACCAAATAGCTTCACTGCTTGCTAAAAGAACTAGCAACTTAACTCAAGAATCTCAGAGGAAAATATAAAATATTGACAGAAATATAGACTAAGATGCAGATATGTGGAAAGCAGGAATTAAAGAGAACTAAGTAAAATGAAATAATAGGAATGAAAGCTACTGAAGATGTATTTTCTGTTTTGGGTTTTGGTTTTGGTTTGTTTACCTAAGCTGATGACCTGGCCTCTTCTATTTTGGTATCTGGTGATTTCACTCTATAACCATGGACAAGCAGGTGCATTGTCCCAAGGTAAGCTGTCAGAGTAGGGGAAATTGCAAAGCTAGAAAGATGCCATTTTGTCATTCTCGGTTGTTCTGCCACTCGCCATTCCCTGGAATGTTACCAGGGATGTTGGCTAGAAATCCGCTTGGAGGATGAGGCCTGACTAATTCACCTGAAAGATGACGGACCTGGAGAGTAAGAGAAAATCCAACCAGCCAAATATTAATTAGCCATGCTAATAATGGTAAGTGAGCTGACACCATGACAAAAAAAAAAAAAAAAAAATCTGTATTTAGCCTCAAACTGTCCACTGTTCTTTTCATTTACCTCCACCAATCCTTT
The DNA here is from genome assembly GCF_015220235.1 of Choloepus didactylus. Lineage (NCBI taxonomy): Eukaryota > Metazoa > Chordata > Mammalia > Pilosa > Megalonychidae > Choloepus > Choloepus didactylus. Next base: position 52,107,846 of record NC_051320.1, on the reverse strand, counting down.
GCCAGGGAAGTTGGCTGATTTGAGTTTCAACTTCCCTCCATTTCCTAATTTGACATGGTGCTAATGTTGAACAAAACTGCCACATTTGGGACAGCAGACAACAGGCAGGAACCTCAAGGAACTGCATAATACATGAATTACCCTCTGAATAAACCAGGAGGCAAAACACTTGTATAGGTTTCTTAAAGGCTGGAAAAACTTGACATTCATTCAACAAACATTTAGATCACCTGCCACACTGCCTAAACAAATGGGTAGGCACATGAATTTTCTTGAAATGTATTTGGAGTTAGTACATATTAAAACTAAGAGTTGTCCTCAAATCACAAATCTGTGCCTAAGGTACACGAATAATTTCCTCCTCAAATTAGATATCAAATTTTAAAGAAAAACATTTTGTATAAACTTCATCATTTCTGGTCCTCTCACAATATTTTCCTCAGAGCTCCACTCAGGTATGTGGATTTAAAAAGATATCTTCAAGCTGTTTGCATTGCATCTGTATATCCAGTTGGACAGGAAAATCTTTTTAGTACTATCTGTAGATTAGTCCTTTCATGGCAGCTAGCCCCAGCCCCATTCCCTGTTCTTAGAGAACCATCCTCTCCTTGCAGGGGAGCCCTGCATACTAAATTGTCCCTGTTCATAAATGTGCAGACCAGGGCTGGACAATCGATGTGGGGGAGGCAGTTGTTAGTGGAAAACCTCCTCTGCTCTCCCTAGACTAAATAGCAGACCTTTAAAATAATTAGTTCTCGCCTATTATTTATAGCCCATGATAGAATATTTCAGTAATTATAAAATTTGCTCTTAGAAGCATGTTCTGTTGTAGCTAAAAGCACAAGCAAAAAGCTAAATATCATTATGAAGGTCTTAGGAAAACAGAGTACACATCATTCTATCTTTTTAAAAATTAGGCTCCATAAAAATTTTTAATCAAATAAAAACCCAGAGAAAGAGTGTAAAATTCCAAAAATGCAGGTTTTAAAACACATTGAAAGAGAATTAAATTGTTAAAAAAAAATTAAAGCCTTTGTATTCTGATAGAAATAGGGAAAATGCTGTTTCTGGAAAGGAAAAATACAATCTCTCATAGTCGGAATTTATGTCTACTGTTTGCTCTTACTTCTCTTATAGCTATTAGTAATACAAACGACAAAGGAAGCAAGGTTCTCTGCAGATTTCACTCCACCAAGTTGCATTATAGAAGTGGCTCTTTGACCCTCTCCCGTTTCCCCTCTACTGACCACAGGCGCACCCCAACACCCCTAGGAGACTTATGTCTCCTTTTTGCCTCCCTATAAACCTATATGGGTACACACACATATATGTGAATTTTTTTGTTTTGTTCTTATTTGTTTTACAAAAATCAGATCACATTAAACACACTTTCTTCATCTTGTAGAAATCCCTCCAAGTTACCTGGCATTCATTTTTACTTTTATTCATTTTTTTGAGTGTCTATATATTATCTCTAGGTGTGAGTATTTGTAGGAGATTAAAATAAGCACCCCAATTTAGACATGTTCTTAATTTTAATCTGCATTCCTGTGGGTGTGAACTCATTGTAAATGGGATCTCTTGAAGGTGTTATTTTTAATTAAGGTGTGGCCCAACTGAATGAGGTAGGGTCTTAATCGGGAACTCCTAGAGGCCTTATAGAGAGGAAGAAACCGGAAGACAGAATCAGACAAGGCAATAGGGAGGAGCCAGAAGGCAGAAGAAGTCAAAGGATCCAGAAGAAAAAGGAGAGGACAGCAGCCAACACCAACATGTTACAGACTTTCGGGAGAAAGCATCACTTTGCTGACACTTCAATTTTGGACTCCTCCAAGCCTCAAATCCATAAGCCAATATATTCCCTTTTTTAAACCAACCCATTGTGTGGTATTTGTTGTAGCAACTGGGAAACTAAGACAGCATTCCATACTTTATCCAGCTATTTCCGTGTAATGGCATTCGTTTTGTTTCCAGTTTTTTTGTTTGTTTGCTTTTCCTTTACAAACAATATTATAGGAAATGCCCTTTTACATATTTCCTTAATTACTGGTGATTTTCTTTCTGTGGGATACATTCCCAGGAGTGGGATAGTTGGGTTGGAAGGTATAAATATTTTTAATGTTATTAGATGTTGCTTGACGGTTTTGCAACGACAAAAATTCCTCGTACTTTCTACCAGCGATGTTTGAGATATCCTTTTCCTTTCTCCACATCCCAGCCAGCAATAGGTTTTCTTCTCTGCCAGTGTGATAGGTATAAAATGGTAGCTCATTGCTGGGGTTATGTGCATTTTCCTGACTACTAGTGCTTTAGAGCATCTTTTCATCTGTTTGTTCTATTTGGAGTTGGTCTAACGTGAATTGTCTGTTCATAGCCTTTCTTATTTTTCTATGTCATAATATGTCTTTTTCTTATAAAATCTCTTTTATGATTACTATGAATTTTATAATGCTAGTGATCCTTCTCACATATATTCTTATATACACAGGCATCTATTTCCAGTTCTTTATCCACTACCTGTTTGTCTATCCCCATGGCATTCCATATTTATTTGATTAGCATGACTCTTAGGTACCCTGTGATATCTGCAAAGCCAATCTCCCTGCTCCCCGACCGCCAACAAACACACTGTTATTTTTTTCATGCTTTTCTTGGATATTTTGGGACATTTTTTCTTCTACATAAAGTGTAAGGATATTTGAGACAATTAAAATGAGTCTTTTTATGATTCCATTAGGAATTGAACTGAATTTATATATTGGTTTTGGGGCAGTTAACATTTTTGTGATATTAAGTAATCTCACGTCATAAAATGTTATATTCAAGTTTGTTCAGATCTTTTTAAAAATGTCTTTTCTTAAGAGCGTATAGTTTTTCCTATAGATCAGTGAACTTCTTGTTAAATGCATTCCGATTTACATGGATTTTGTCACTATTATAAATAGAATTTTCCCCATTTTCATGTAAGAACTTTTTGCTAGGGTAGAGAAAAACTGTCATCTTTTAATACTTGTTTTGTATACTGCCACAGTACCAAATTCTTTAACTAATCTAGTACATTTTTTACTAGAGTCTCTTGTATTTCTAGGTATACAATTATATCATTAGCAAGAAAAGGTAGTTTTAAAAGATTTTCTAGTGCCCTAGTTATTTTACAACACAAATGTTTGACAATAATGGCATCCCAATCTAATTCCTGATTTTAATGGAAATGGTTTAGTGTATTGTGTTTTATCATTTAGGACGACTGTTGTTTTGGGTTTGGCAATAGTTTTTAGAAGATAAAAAAGCTTCATTATTTATTTTTGTTTTTATTAAAAATGGTTATTGAATTGAAACAGCCCTTTCAGCATCTATTAATATTATCCTATAGGTTTTCTAATGCAATTTTAATGAGATATATTCACACACTATATAATGCATCCAAAGTATACTATCAAGGGCTCACAGTATCATCATATAGTTGTGCATTCATCATCACAATCAATTTTAGGACATTTTCATTACTCCAAAATAAAGAAAAAAATAAAAATGAAAAAGAACACCCAAAACATCCCATACCCCTTATCCACCCCACCCCCCCATTATTTATATATTCTTTGGTCTTTATTTTATTACTCATCTACCCATACACTGGGTAAAGGAGTGTCAGTCACAAGGTTTTCACAATCACATGGTCTTGCGATAAAAGCTATATAGTTATACAATCATCACCAAGAATCAAGTCTACTGGATTACAGTTCAACAGATTCATATCCTTTGGGTTTTGTCGTTTAGTTTGTGTTGATGTTTCCTGTGCTGGTTTGTATATATTATGCCCCCCAGAAAAAGCCATATTCTTTGATTCAGTCTTGTGGGGGCAAATGTATTAGTGTTGATTAGGTTGGAAACTATTGATTCAACGTTTCTATGGAGATGTGACTCAATCATCTGTGGGAGAGAACTTTCACTGATTATTACCATGGAGGTGTTGCCCCACCCATTCAGTGTGGGCCTTTATTGGATCACTGAAAAACTTTAAAGAGAGCCACACAGGCCCAGACGCAGAGCAGCTGCAGCTGAGAGGACAAAACACCCCAAGAGCAACACTTTGGAGAACGCCATTTTGAAATGCAACCTGGGAGCAAGCAGACGCCAGCCATGTGCCTTCCCAGCTAACAGAGGTTTTCCAGATGCCAATGGCCTTTCTCCAGGGAAGGTACCCTTTGTTGATGCCTTACCTTGGACACTTTATGGCCTTAAGAAAGTAACTATATAATCAAATAAACCCCTTTATAAAAGCCAATCCATTTCTGGTATTTTGCAAAAGGGCAGCATTAGCAAACCGGAACATTTCCTGAGAGTGATTTTCTGATAGAAAGCAACTACTGCATTCCTTGAAAAATTTGCTTGATCTTGGTGCGTCATATTTTTTTTGAGATCTTGCTGAAATCTATGTAATAATATTTTGTTCAGAACATTTTTACATCTTATTTGAAAGTGGTATAGGTCTATAATTTTTTCATTTTGTGTGTATTAGATTAGCTTGTGGCATTAGCATTGTGCTGGCTATGTAAAACGAATGGGGTAGCTTTCTCTATTTCCTCTGACCTGGGCTAATTTGAATAGTGCTGAAGTGATCTCAGTAGCACCCAGGCTTCAGGAACCCATTGATCTTGATGCCTATATAAATGGTAGCTCTGTAACTACTATTTATTTGCTCATAATTGGCCTATTCAAGTTTACTATTTCTTCTTGGGTCAATTTTAGTTTTTCCATTTTCCAGAATATCATCATTATCCTCTAAGCTTTTGTATTTGTTGCCATAGATTTACTTTTATCATTGCTCTTATGGTTTTTAAATTTCTCCTGCATCTTTTATTATGTCTCTTTTCTCATACCTTACCTTGTTTTTCTTGGCTCTCTTTCTCTTCTTTCCAATCATGCTCCTGAGGGAGTTATCTCTTTTATTATTAATCTTTATAAAATAAGCTTTTACATTTACTTACCCTATTTTTGTGTTTGTGTTCTCTTTTATCTTTATTAGTTCTCTCTTATTCCTTTTCTTTGTTTTTTTAAAATGATCTCTTTACAATTTCTTAAATGAAATTCTAAGTTCTTTTATTTTTGTCTTTCATCTTTAATAATAAAAGCATTTGAGGCTATGCAGTATTTCCTGTAGGTAATTTATTCTTTTTGTTTAGGAGCTTGCAAAATTGTCCAATTATCCTTAGAATTTAGGAGTTTTACTAAGATATGCCTATGTACTTGTGATTTCCCTTCAATGTAACTTTCCACCTACACACTAAGGTGTTTCTCCTTCTTAAATAAAAGGTTTCTTGTTTGTTTCATTGAGGTTATTTTTTTCCTTATTGTTTCCTCTTCTTCCATTTTTACTTCTTTCTAGAGCTCCTTTTGTTTGCCTACTAAATGTCCTGAATATATCCTCCAAATCTTTTCAGTCATGATTTTCATCTGCTCATATTTTTACTTAGATCATGTTATGAATTTCAAGAGTACTAATTCAGATATTAACAGCAATGATCATTCTCTCCTTTAATTCACCTTTTGAATTTTATATTGGGAAATCATTTGCTTTTATTATTAATTAACTTATTTATTTTTTGCAGATGCACTTGGACTCTTTAAGTGCTTGTAGTTTTTCTTTTATTTTAACTTATGTTTTCATCTGTCTCCTCTAGCAGTTTTATTTCCTTGAAATAAATAATGAAACTCATTTTTATCCATGTTCTTCCTCTCTTTGGCTGCTGGGGGCCATCAGATGTGGTGTTTTACTTCTTGTTGACTCATTTGGTCTCAGATTTGGTTGGTGGAATATCCTTCCTATGGGGATCCACAGTTGGTGGAAGGCACAGAGGATCTGCTCACATGATCCTCTGCAGATAGGCAAGCCAGCTGTTTGTTCTTTTTTCTCTCTGCCTGTCACCTGGAGGCAGCCTCCCTCTTCCCTGGTTCCTAGCCTCAAGGGCAGGAAAGACTTGGCCCCTCTTGGCCTTTGCAGAAGGGTTCAGGAAGACTTAGCACACCCACCTGTAAGGAGCTGGCAGTGTCCCTTGGCCCCATAGATACCTCATGGTCCGTGTTTCCCTGCTGAGTTTTCCTTGGGAGAATCCAAGGTACATATGGATTCTCCCAAGGGGATACTCAGCCCCAGCACTATGGTGGGCCCTCCTGAACTATCTTTTGTTTCTTATTTTCTAAAAGTAAACATGCCAATGAAATTTTGACAGGGTGGCTGGAAAGGGCTTTGAAATAGGACAAACAGATGGGTTAGAAACCCATTTAATGAGAACAGAGAAGGTTTAAATAGGAAGAATCATTTACAGGGTGAACGTTTCAGTGAAAACTTTGCTCAGACTGAGGAATGTTTGCATTTGGTAGACTGGAAACTATGGCTCAGGAAGGTGCCATCATTTGTACAAACTGGTCCAACCAGTGAGTTTTAGAGCCAGGATTCCCTGCCCAGTGTGTCTGGAGCTGTTGACAGTCTGCTGAAATCTCTTCAATAAGTTCTGCTTGGTCAGGGATTGGAGATATTAATTACATGTTTGGTTTTTAAAGATACAAACAAAATTAATGAATATTTCATTGAGGGAGTTTCCAGTTTTGTTTTTTAATGTGTTTTTTAGTTTCAAATTTGTAGATTTAAAAAAACTTTTTTATGGATTGAGTGCAAGATGGCTTGTATTATTATCAGAGAACATACTTTGGATATTTTTATCTGACATTCTATGGGCTTTGAGCAGAGGAGGACCTCAAGGTGTGAACTCAGCACATTCTTGCTGCACAGTGTTTATTTTCTTCTTGTATAATATCTAAAGAGAATCCTCACCTAGTATACTAGAAGCAGCTGGGGTTGCTGTGCTTCAAAAAGAGGCATAAAAGAAAGTTGAGGATCCTACAGGAGGACAGCAAAAATGCTTACAGATTGAAGGGTTATCCAATGAGGAGAGACTAAATGAAATACTATAGCTCAGATAAGATAAAGCTGGTAGGAAAACGAGTGATATTTATAGTGTAATGAAAATGACCATGGAGGGAGGTTAGACTTAGGCATCAAAGGCTGGATTTGGAACTAAAAGGCATCATTTAATTCTTGGAGGAAATAGTTTTAGGATAAATGAGAGATAACTAATTGTCGACTTTTGGAAGTTTATTTTTGTTTTTGTTACAAATTTTATTATGAAAATTTTAAACATATATAAAAGAAGGAAGAATTACATATTGGAAAATTTTCCCAAATATAGTTTAGAACAAAAATAAAAACAGATTCAAGAAAGATTTTCATAATGCATAAATGATGACTTGAAATTGGATTTTTAGACCATTAAGGCTATTTGGAATTCACATTTTGAGTAGAATATTACAGAAGATGTGGATAAAAGGAAACTTTGGGGCAGTGACCATAAGTATGACATGAGAAGGGAAGCACTGGGGGTAGAGATGGGGGGCAAAGGGCACAAGTGTCCTGAAGAGATGTTCTAACACGTGAGAAAGGAAAACAAACTCATAACAATTGGGGATGTGATAGCTTCTCAAATAAAATGAGAAATTATATCCATGAATTGTAAATGTAAGTCACAATTCAATTTCCTTTGCAACACTATAAAAAATTCAAATTTTCATCAAAACGAAATGAAATCTGTCAACAATCAAGTAATGGTACTTCCTCTTCTGGCCAAATGAAGTAACAGGTATTGGTCGTGTCCACCACTGTAAACAACTATAAAACTTGACAAACTGTATGAGGCAACTATTCTAAAGCATTAGACAAGGGCAGTGGAAGGGCTGTAATCCTTGAGAGAAGGGAAACACATAAAGTGGCATCTATGGTTGCTCTAGATTTCTGGACCATGACTTGGGGAAGTAAAGTCCAAACAAGTCCAGTCAGCAGTCCTATGGATCTGAGGAGGTGAGATGAGAGTTTGGGGTTGCAGATGGCTGGAACTGTGAGGCAGGGTACTGGAAAGGAGGTAGCTACACAGAGGAAGATCCTGGAAGTCTGTGTGGGGATTCATCACGAGTCTTTGGAGAGGGCCATGGCCTAGTAGAAGATAGCTGCTGTGAAGCTAAGACCAAAATGGAAATACTGGAGATTCCACAGTTCTGGGAGACATTAGATTCCTGGCCCAGTCAGAATACGGAGACCATGCTGCATTCAGTTAAAATTAGAGAAAGGCCACATCTAAAGAGAAAGTTGTAGCCATTCCCTAGAATTAAATTCAAAATAGGACCACTTTAATGGAGCATAAAGCCAAGCCCAGCAGGAAAATGAAAATCCACTAATAATTTAACTGTCTGCCAGAAAAAATCTTTACAGTCTTTGGAAGAAGACAAAACAATCCAGTCTTCCTAGGTCACTCATAATATCCAGAGTATCATCAATAGTAACTTCATATGCAATGAAACAGAAAAAGATGACTGATAATCAAGGAGAAAAAAAAGTTTTCAATATATACAGACCCCGAGATGACCCAGATGTTTGAATTAACAGACAAGGACTTTAAAACAGCTATTGTAAATATTTTTGTGGACTTGAAGGAAAAAGTAGACATAAAGAATGGACAAATAAAGAATATTAGCACATAAATGGTAATTATTTAAATCAAACAAATTCTAGAACTGAAAAGTAAAATAGAAATTTTTAAAATCATTGAATAGGATTAATATCAGATTGGAGACTGCAAGAGAAATAATTTGAATGTACAGCAATAAAAATTATACAATCTGAAGAACACAGAGAAATGAAAATAAAGTGAAATAAATGGAGACTAAGAAACTTGTGGGACAATATCAAGTGGTCTAACATACATGTATTAGAGCTGGAGAGGAGGAGAGAGAGAAAGAGGGAAGGAGAGGGAAAGAATAGGGAAGAAAAAAAATGAAGAAACAATGGCTGAAAGATTTCCAAAACTGGCTCCAAGTAGCTCAGCAAATAATATGTAGGATAAATAAAAAAAATAAAAATCACCCTAAGCACATCATGTCAAGCTAATGAAAAACAAAGATAAAGAGAAAATCATTAAAAGCCAAAAATAAAAGACACATTAGGCACAGGGAAATAACAATAAGAAGGCCAGCTACTTCTTTTCAATTTTGGTAGCCAGAAGACAGTAGAAATTTCCACTAGTGCTAGAGGGAAAAAAAAATCTTAACCCAGAATTCAATATCTAGTGAAAATATCTTTGGAAAAATGAGGATGAAATACACAGTAAAAACTGAAAGAATTCCTTGCCAGCAGGTATACACTATATGAAATACCAAAGAAAGTTTTTTTAGGATGAAGGGATATGATACCAATTAGGAATTCAAACCTACAGGCAGGACTAAAGAATATCAGAAATGGTAAATATATGTACACATAACCATTTTTAAAAACTTTTTCTTCTCTTAATTTCTTTAAAAGACAACCAATTGTTTAAAACAAAAATAATTACAATTTTTGGATGGGGTTTATAATGTATATAAAAGTAAAATCTATAAGAGCAATAGCAAAACAAACAGAGGGGAGTAGCAAATAGAATTATACTGTTGTAAGGTTTTTACATTTTATTTGAGATAATACAATATTAATCTAAATTAGATTTTGACAAGGTAAGAATGCATATTGTGATCTGAGGGTGACTAACTCTCATGATTTTCCAGGGACTGGATTTTCCAGTGTTTCCCTGGATGGTTGGTCATCTTATCTCTAGAACAAACACTAAAAAATAATAAAGGAGGTATAGTTAAAATTCCAATAGAGAAACTAAAACGCAATACTAAAAATTGTTTGATTAATCCAAAAGAAGTCAGAAAAGGGAGAGGGAGAACAAACAACATAAAAACAGCAAGATGGTAGACTTAAACCCAATTATTGCAATACTTACACTAAATACAAATGAACTGCACACATCAATTAAAGGTAAAAACTGATGAAAAGCAAGACTGAACTATATGCAGTTTATTAAAAATGTATTTTAATTATGAAGACTTTAGGTTGAAATAAAAGAATAGGAAAAATATACTTTGTAAACAGTAAGTGTAAGAAAGTGGTATGTCTGTAATATCAAAGTTGACTAATTCAAAGTAGATTTAGAGTATGACAAAAGATAAAAAGAGACATTTTATAATATTAAAGGGTCAATTCATCAGGAATTCATAATGATCTTAAATATATATGCACCTAATAACAGAACTGCAAAAGACATGAAGCAAAAGCTGATAGAACTTTAGGAAACAATCCACAATCATAGCTGGATATTTTAGCACTCCTTTCTCAGCAATTGATAGAATAAATATGCAAAAAATAAGTAAGGATATGAACGATATGAACAACACTGTCAGTCAACTTAAACTAATTGGCATCTACAGAGCGCTAACCACACCCAACAACACAGAAGACATGTTCTTTTTAGGTGCACATGGAACATTCACCAAAGTAGACCATAAGGTGGGTCATAAAATAAGTCTCCATAAATTTTAGAAGATTTAATTCTTAAAGAATATGTTACCTGGCCATGGAGAAATAATCAAAAACTAGTAATGAATTAGAAACTAATAACAATAAGATGCTTAGAAAAACCCCAACATATTTGGAAATTAAACAACATATTTCTGAATATACCATAAATCAAAGAAGAAATCACAAGGGTTATTAGAGTTTTTTAGTTGAATGAAAATGAAAATGTTATATATTAAAGTTTGTGAAATATAACTAAAGCCATACTTAGAGAAATATGTGTAGCTTTAAATGCTTATATTAGAAACAAAGATTTCAAAATTAACTCCCTAAATTTCTAACTTAAAAAACTATAAAAAGACGACGAACACAGATAAACTCAGAGCAAGCAAGAAAGGAAACCTGAGGTCTCCCCCAGCACAGAGGAGGCAGGATTGATTAAAAAAAAAAAAAAAGCTATAAAAAGTAAGCGAATTCAACTCAGGTAGAAGGAAGGAAATAATAAAGTCAACATTAATAATAGAGAAAATAGACAAACAATATAGAGAAAATTGACAAAGCTAAAAAGTGGGTTCTTTGAAAAGATTAATAAATTATTAGCCTCTGTAAAAGGCAAGTTTGAGGCAATTTTAAATTTATCAGTGTTTACTTGGGTAACAAACAATTTGTGAATCAGGCAGTGCCAAACTGAAAGTGGTTAGAAACTCCACCAAGGGAGTGGAAAGGGGAAGCTTTTACAGGGCAGCCTTGGAAGCAAGCAAGGAAATATTTTGATTATATATGTAAGCTGCATTGTCCAATTTAGGCTGTTTCCCAAACACCTTTGTTTCTTAAGGTATCTGTTTCTGATTGGCTGGAATTAAGTTTCCATGTATTAGAACAGCAGGTATTTACAGAAAGGCAGCTTCTCTTAAGGTTCGATTTTGTTACTTGGGTTTGGCAGTCAGGATTCTCCAAAGCTAGTCACCCCAGTCTAACAGCCTCCTGAATTCTACTTTAGCACCCCCTAGCAAGACTGATTAAGAAAGAAAGAAAGAAACAAACAAACAAAATCAAACAGATTACCAATACCAGAACCAAACAAGAGGCACAGTACAGATCCTATAGACATTAAAAGAGCAATGAGAAAATAATATGAACAACTTTATGCCAGTATATTAATCAACTTAGAAAAATGGAAAAATTCCTTGAAAAACACAACTTGCCAAACTGACTAAAAAAGAAATAAAAATCTGGTTAGGCCTATACCTATTAAAAGAAATAAAATATTATCAAACATATAAAGATGAAGTCACACCTATCTTACACAAACTCTTTCCGAAAATAGAGAAGGGAATGTTTTTCATTTTATGAGGTCAGCATAACCCTGATAAAATCTAGCAAAGCGTTATGAGAAAAGAAAACCACAAATCAATATCTCTTATGAACATCAATGCAAAAATCCTTACAAAATATTGGGGAATCAAATCCAGCAATAAAAGAATAATACATCTTTATCAAGTGGGATTTATCACAGTAATGTGAGTATGCGGGGTTTGGATATATTATGTCCCCAACAAAAAGCCATGATCTTTAATCCAATCTTGTGGGATATTGGAATTAGGTTGTTTCTATGGAGATGTGACTCACCCAACTGTAGGTGAAACTTTTGAGTAGATGATTTCCATGGAGGCGTGCCCCCACCCATTCAGTGTGGGTCTTGATTAGTTTACTGGAGCCCTATAAGAGCTTAGATAGAAGGAACTCGGTGCTGCAGCTAAGAGAGACATTTTGGAGATGGCCATTGAAAGCAGACTTTTGCTAGCCCAGAGTTTATCCAAGAGAAACTAAGGCAGGACCCCCAGGTGCTTAGAGAGAAATGTCCTAAAAGAAAGAACCAAGAACACACAGGAGCTGAGAGAGGAGCTAGAACACAACCTGGGATCAGCGGACGCCAGCCACATGCCTTCCCAGCTAACAGAGGTCTTCTGGAGGCCATCGGCCATCCTTCAGTGAAGGAACCCTGCTGTAGGTACCTTAGCTTGGACACTTTTATGGCCTTAAGACTGTAACTTTGTAACCAAATAAGCCCCCTTTATAAAAGTCAATCCATTTCTGGTATTTTGCATAGTGGCAACATTAGCAAACCAGAACAATGAGGATGTTTTATATTTAAAAGTCAATCGATGTAGATCAGACTTCAGTTAAAGATATGAATAAGCTGATCTGGTTAGCACTAAGGCAAATCAGACTAAAGGATAAAGGACAATATTGACTGTGTTGTAAAACCTCAACTTCTGTGTGGTGTTTATTTGGTGGAAAAATCTATATTTTCTGTAGCATGCTATAAAATGTAACTCGTATGGTCAGTTTATTTGAACACCATAATTACATGGAACCTTGAATAGAAAGTGAGATCTTATTGGTTGTATTGGTTAGTGTGATGCTCTGAAACATCCCAGAGTAATTTGGGCAGAGACTAAAAAAGTATTTGCAAAACCCACTTGAGGGACTGGGCGAAAATGTGGAAATATTAAACTTCCTCACCTGGAGAATTCCTGATATTCTCGCAAGCACTGAGGACTCCCAATTTAATAGACCAAGCCCTTGATCTTGAGGCTTGCCATTATGAAACTTATTCCTGCAAAGGAGAAGCTAAGCTTACTAATAATTATACCCAAGAGTCATCCCCAGAGAACATGTTTTGTTTCTTAGATGTGGCTTTCTCTCTAAGCCAACTCTGTGGGTAAACTCACTGCCTTTCCCCCTACATGGGATATGACTCCTGAGGACGATCCTGGCCCTGGCATCGTGGGATTGAGAAAGCCTTCTTGGACCAAAGGGGGGAAGAGAAATTAAACAAAATAAAGTTTCAGTGGCTGAGAGATTTCAAATAAAGCCGAGAGGTCATTCTGGAGGTTATTCTTATGCATTGTATAGATATCCCTTTGTAGTTTTTAGTGTACTAGAATAACTAGAAGGAAATATCTGAAACTGTTGAACTGCAACCTAGTAGACTTGATTCTTGAAGATGATTGTATAACTACATAGCTTTTATTGTATTACTGTGTAATTGTGAAAACCTTGTGATCAACACTCCTTTTATCCAGTGTGTGGCCAGATGAGTAAGCAAATAAAGACAAAAAATAGATAATGGGGGGAGGGGGGGATAGGGAGTATGGAATGTTTTGGGTGTTCTTTTTATTTTTTTGAAATAATGAAAATGTTCAAATGTTGATTGTGGTGATGAATGCACAACTATATGATGATAGTGTGAACCACTGATTGTACACTTTGGATAATTACCTGGTATGTCAATATATCTCAATAAAATTGTGTTAAACAAAATCAATCAATGTAATTTTACAGAATAAACCATTTTCTTATCTGAATAGATACAGCAAAACATTTGGTAAAATTCAAACACCCATTTATTATAAAGCTCTCAGCAAATGAGCAATAGAAGGGGAATGTCACAATTAAATAATGGGCATCTGTATTAGATATTTATTGCTGCATAACACACCACCCCAAAACTCTGGCTTAGAACAATAGTCAATTATTCTTTTCATTCACAAATCTACAATTTGGATAGGGTTCAGTGGGCATGATTCATATTTCCTTCACACAGTCAGCTGGGACAACTTAGCTCAGGCTGGAGGTTCAATTTCCAGGGTTGCTTAGTCATATGGTTGACAAGTTAGTACTACTGTCAGCTAGGAGTTCAGCTGAACTATGAAGTAAAGGCCTTGGTTCTTTCCACATAAACATCTCTACTGGCTTCCTTGGCTTCCTTACACCACAATAGCTGGGTTCTAAAAATGAGCACCCCAAAAGTGCTAGGGAAAAGAGTATGGCATTTTTTATGACCAAGACTCATTAGTTGAGGTGGTCACTAATGCCTGCCCAGGTTCGAGAGGTGGCCCATTTCATCTCTGAAAAGCTGTGACTACTAGAAAGTTCTTTCTATAAGGAAGGTCCTGCCTGGGTTAAAGTTGAGATTCCTAGGGATTTTATAAATGGAGGTAAGCAACACTCCTGCCCCCCTTCCATCTGTGTAACTGCTTGAGTTGGTGAGTTGCGTTGCAGGATTGGAGCAGACTTGACCTCTGTCCAGTCACGTATAATTATGTGTGACAGACCCTGGGGGCCTTGATGGAGGCTCTTCTCCAGGGTGGGGACCCCATGAGAAAATTGACAGAGAAGAGAAAGTATGACTGGCCAGGTAAGTCCTGCCCTGCAACAAGGCCTAGAATCAAGAACAAGTCGTGGCTCAGAGTTCAGGTTGATGGTAATACTGGAATCCGCTCTTCAACTGTGTCTGATTTTCTGTTTTACCCATTCAATTTTTTTTTTCCGAGAAGTTCCATGTTTTCAAATCTGTCGTTCCTTATTTTGGGCCAGGAGTTAGTTAGTGGGTCAAATCCAGCCTGTAACCTGTTTTTCATATGGCCTATGAGCTAAGAATGGTTTTCCCATTTCTAAAATATTGAAAGTAAAATGAAGAATATGTGACAGAGATCATTCATGGCCTGCAAAGTCTAAAATATTTACCGTCTAACTTTTTACAGAAAATGTTTGCCGACTTCTGTTATATGCATATCTTTGTAACTGCATCTCTTGCTTTTCCAGTGTTTCCTACATAGCTATTCTATATTCTGTACTTGACAATTCCAGTATCTGCCATCCTTGAAGGGTCTATATCTGTGATGGCTTAGAGTTATGTACCCTAGAAGAATATCTTCTTAATCTTAATCCATTCCTTTTGGTGTGAACCCATATTAAATAGGACCTTTGGGGATTACTTCAGATAAGGTGCGTCCTAATTGAATCAGGATGAGTCTTCATCCTATTACTGAAGGCCTTAAAAAGAAGGCCACAGAGAGAGAAACCACAGGGAGCAGCCCAAAGCCAGAGGTCAACAGAAACCAAAGGAGAAAAGAGAAGACATTGCCATGTGCATTGCCATGTGACAGAAAACCCAAGAAACCCCAAAGAGTGCCAGCCAACGAGAAGATGTGCACCCTGGGAAGAAGCAACCCTTCTAGTCTCTGAAACCATGAGCCAGTAAAGTCCTGTTGTTAAGCCAACATATTGTATGGTATTTTTTTCAGCAGCTGGGAAACTAACACAACATCTGCTGTTTCTTGTTTCTGCTGACTCTCTCAAAAGTGGCTTACCTTACAATGTGCTTGGTAATGTTAGTCTATGATCTCATTACTTGATTTTACCTGGTGAAAATCCAATAGGCCTAATTTTCCTGAAGAGTCTCCATCTGTCATTTGCCAGGGAGTATGCGTAACCCTGGACCCCTTTGGCCACTTGCAAAGGTTTGGGATCAGAGCTGGAGTCCTAGCTCTTTCAAGGTTCACCCCACAAACTCTTATCCTCCCGGCTGATTTGCATCTGCTCTTGACCAGCTCCCCCCTTCTGTGATACCCAGTCGAGAAATCCGAGCCCCAATCCTGCTCAGACTTCAGCATGCAGCCCATGCTCCCAGATGCTGGCTCTGGACCCAGTACCTATTTTCTTGCTTATTTTTTAGGGGAAAAGGGTGGGTACCTGATGGCTTCTCATCATTTTTTGCAACCAGAGATGCTTCAGAGAGGGTATCCTATCCAGGATTTGGTTTGTTGTGGTGTAAGAGGGTGTTTGAGAAAAAAAAAAAAGTTTTTGTCTATTTCAAAAAAAATAGAAATAAGAAGAAAAATGCTATTACAAAGTATAGCTACCTCATTGTTGTATAAAAATTGCAGTAAAAGCAATGTGTTCACTGGACTCAGAAGACATGAAGTTCTGCTTTGTTCAATTGTGTGATCATACAGTTCTTGCCAAGGTGAAATTATCATTGCCTTCAGGTAGGCAGAGTGAAGAGAGCCTAAGAAGAAAATCTCTCAACATATATTTTTCTCATTGGAGTCAAAGGGGAGAAGGCCACGTCACTCATTTGTGAGAACACAAATCTAATGTACTGCTAAGAGATTTATCATTGGAGTAAACGGATGGTAAGAGCCTCCAGAGTTATATAATTCATCATTCAGCCTCTAGAGAAGTTTCAACAAAATCACTCAGGACAAATAACTATCTGACTCATTTTAAGATGTCTTTGGGAAAGGATTTCTCATTCTAACCCTTGATTATTTTTGTTAGAAAGTTTCCTTTCTGCCTAATCATAGAATCATATTCATCCCTTTCAACTAACACCTATTGGAAAATAATTTATTGTAATAATATGTGGGCACGAATCTCTGCAAAGATCATAAACCAAATGGTTTAAATTAGCATTACAGATAAATGTTTTGAACTTCAGCCCATACAAACTTTTACTAGCCTATAAAACATTTGCCTCTCTTCTAGACCACATCAAAGCATTGATATGCTGATATTGGTGGTTACTTTGTTGCAACTGAAAAATATTGTACTCAGTTTAATTTTACATAAGCCCAACCCAATTTATTGTTAGCATCAAAAACTAGGGGAAGGAATAAATACACTGAAGGAGTTAGAAAGGGTAATTGTTTTAAACAGTAAAACACAAATCTGTTAGGGTTCTGTAGGGAAACAGAAACAACAGAAGATATCTGTAAATATGAGATTTTATAAAAGTGTCTTACGCAACTGTGGGGATGCACGGGTCCAAACTCCATAGGGCAGGATGCATGAGTCCAAATTCCATAGGGCAGGCAGCGAACTGGCAATTCCGATGAAGGTGTTCGATGAACTCCCCAGGAGACACTGGCTAGCTGAAGAAGTGAAGGTTCTCTCTCTTCTCCCTTAAACATCTCCAACTGATTGGATTAAATCCAGCTGTTTGAATTCTCTCCTTGCCAAGACATGCCCTTCATTGATGTAATCAGTCACAGGTGCAGTCAACTGACTGATGATTTACTAAACCAGCCTTCTGGTTTATCAACCAGCTACAAATGTCCTTGCAGTAACGGTTAGGCCAGTGCTTGCTTGACCAGACACCTGGGGCACCATCACCTGGCCAAGTTGACACATGAACCTAACCATCACAGATAACAATAACAACAAAAAGAATTACAAACAGTGAATTTAAATCTAATTGTCAGGTTTTTAAACTTCTTTAGATAACAGAGAAACAAGGGACAAAAAAATAATTAAATAGGCTGTGGTTCCATTTTAACCAATCACATTTTGAAAATGGAAAAACAAGGCCTTCTTATAATTCAATACTAGATCATACTCTTGGATAGCTATTTTATCTGGTTATAAAAATGATGACTGTATTCTTATTTGTAAAGTATTGAGATAAAAATAAGCCATGAAACTGACCCAAACCCGATAATCCTGAGGAAAGTCGTAAATTATTCCATCCCTTTGTACTATACCCTGATGCTCTTCTTATCCAGTTAAATTTTATTCTTGGTATCTGTTGATGGGCTTGCCTTTAGTATACCCACTGCAGATCTTTTGTCATATGCTAAAGAATTCTTTTATCTTTTTTAAGGGCAGGGTTTGAGTTAAAGCTCTTCTGTACAGCTTTAGTGGTCTCAGGGTAGATATCCAAGAGGTGAGTCATAAAAGCACATATCAGTTTTAGGTGGAAGTTTATGATGGCTTTATTACTTTTATGTACAATAGGAAACAGCAATACACAGTTAGGGGTGGGGACAGTGAGAATATATAAGTATTTAATTTCTTTTTTGTTAGAAAAAAAATTTATATAGTAATGTTGCTTAGAGCAATCTATGTGAAAACTTAATTGAGGCTAGTGCTAAAACCTTTCCAATGTTGAAATAGACTTTTAAACTCTAAAACTGGAGGCTGCATTCTTTGGGAATAAGTAGATTGATTAGAAATTACATTTTGTTTTCTTTTTATTTTCAAACTCTTATATACACAACTCTTCCCCCCACCCCTATTAAATTGAAAGATTTCAAAGTGTGTTTGATTTCTTGCTTTGCCTCTGCAATGAGTGTTATGAATTTCAAAGAAATCATTCCATTTTTCATCTGTTTTGTTAATATATTAAGTAGAGATTACCAACATACTTTGCAAGGCTTTTGTCAGAAATAAAAATACTTCCGTCTAATTAACTCCTGTATGCTGTGTTTACTAGCACAATTCCTCATTTCCCATCCAAGTTATTTGTAAAGCATCTGGGTTCTGGTCTATCACCATTCTTGATTTAGATCTAAAAAGGGTAAAGCAAAGATTTATAGAAAAAACTCCAAATACAGAAATCTCAAAGTATATATGATTGTATATTTTTCAGAGAGAAATGAGAAGGAATAAAAGTATTTTTGTCTTTTCCTTCTAAGTCTCAACTTTATACCCTAAAAAGGCAAAAATCAAAGAATTGCATTGGAGACTCCGTATGTGAAGGTTTCAAAACAAACATTTCAGTGTGCTTCTCAGCAAGAAATAGACAGAGGAGGGTAGGTAAAGAATACTTTCTCTCTCCTCCCTTCCAAGTTTCAGCTTTGATGCACAAGCATTCTTTTCCAAGGGGAGGACCTGCAGCTGTTCTCTGTGCCAGCCTCTCCAGGATGGGCTTGATTTCCCCAGCAAAGTGGGGGACTCTTGCTCCTCCCTAATGGGGTCTGCTCAGGGGAAGCCCTGTGGTTCACTTGGGTTCATGTTTGGTTCATGATAAGAAGGAACAATTGCCATATGACCCAGCAATCGCATTTCTAGGTATATATCCAAAAGAATTCAAAGCAGGGACTCAGACAGGTATTTGTACAACAGTGTTCATAGGTGGAAGCAACCCAAATGTCTACCAGCAGATGAATGGATAAACAAAATATGGTATATAATACAATGGAATATTTCTCAACCTTAAAAAAGGAATGATGATCTGATACATGCCACTAAATGGATAAACCTTGAAGACGTGTTGAGTGAAATATGTCAGACACAAAGACAGATACTGTATGATTCCACTTACATGAAATAGCTAGAGTACGCAAATTCATCGAGACAGGAAGTAGAGCTCAGTTACCAGGGGTGGGTGTGGGGGGCATGGGGTGTTAATACATAGTGGATATAGGGTTTCTATCTGGGGTGATGGATAAGTTCTGGCAGTGGATGGTGGTGAGGAAAGCACAACATTGTGAATGTGATTAATAACACTGAATGGTATACATGGGAGAGGTTGAGAGGGGAAAGCTTATGTTGTATATGTTTCCAAAAAGAAAAAAAAAGTGGCTAAGCAAACAAGGACAATTAAGTGCAATACATGATCCTGGACTGGATCTAATAATGGAGGAGAGGAGGACTGTGGGAAGATTGCAGATTAGGAAGCTACAGGAAGCAGTCCTTCCACCAGAAGAACTATTGAACTGGCAGGAACTATCTGAATCAACTATTTTGAAACTCCAGAGTTTAGTAGACCTCTGTGCAGCATCCAGGAAGCAGCAGGAGGAAAGGCTGATAAATTGTGGTAAATACCAGTGAATTTCACTCTCCATGCAGCAGCTGTCATTCTCAGTTAAAAGTTGGTAGATGTGCATATCTGGGGGTAGGAGGTATGTTGGAGTTTTCTGTATGTGTTTTGTATTGTTTTTGCAGCTGACCTTTAAGTTTGAAATTATTTCAAAATACAAAGTTTAAGAATGAAGATAAGAAAGAAAAGAAAACAGAGAGTAGACCAGATTTAGTACATGGGCCAATGGTTTGCCAGTCCTTGTCCTATATGTTTGAGCACACAGGGGAAAAAACTTTAATAGGTCTATGGCAAATGTAATGGAAAAGCATGTTAAGGCCCACCACATAGGAAATTGTTAGAGAACGAAGCCATTATCAACTCCAGGAAAAAGCAAAACTTATATACAAAATCAGCATAATTATAGTATACTAGTCAGCTCTGTGATGAACAATATTTCTGTTATATAAACCCTGACAATTGATTTAACAAAAAATTGGAAAGACATGAGGAAACCATGAGAAAGTTTGTGTAAAATCATTAAATCCTGATTTACGATAACAGGAACTCAAGAGATAATGTCTACAATTGAGGTCAATACCAGAGGAATAGGTAAAGTGTTGATATTGGTTGGCTATGAGAAAGGAGGGGGTTGGGGGTTGAGAAGGAGTTATATGGAAGAATGATTCTTTGTTATAAACCTTTTAGATATTTTTAATACTCAAACAACACCACCAATAAAACAATGATAGCTATTACCTTGACAAAAGAATAGAAACTTACAAAAAGAGGGGGGAATAAAGCAAGGGGATAAAGAAGCAAATGGATGACGGAGAGTCACTACTTAGTATTTTTCTTGTCCTCTGCAGTGACAAATGATTTGGCCATTGTTGGGTGCTCCTTTCTGTCCTGGGGAGGACACAATCCTTTAGGTTTATTATCTGCATCCCTTATGGAACGGAGAGTTGGTATCCTTTCTGGTAAATCCAACTGATGTTCTTACAGCTCCCAGGGCAGATTGTCAAGGGCCATCCATGGTTCTTAAAAAAGAAAAAAAAGGGGGGAGGGGAAGGGATGCTTTTGTATGATGATGTGAGAGAGAAGAATTTAAATGGGGACAGGGGCTGTCTTAAATAGTGAAGGCAGTCAGAAAGGAACAAAAACAGGTAAACTACAGAAATTGTAATGAAGTAAAATCGTGAAGTACTGAGACACTATGGCAATAAATGCTTACATACTAAGCAGTCTATCACCTAAAGGGAAAATAAAACAAAAAGATAATAGTATGAATTGCTGAGATGTTTAAAAATTTAATGGTTTATTAGGTCTTTTTCTTTTTAATCTATTCAGGAAGAACTACAAGCATAATTTTATGTGTCTTAGTAACTTTTTTTTGAGTTTCTAGATGCACCAAAAATTTGAGAATTTAAGTTTTGCTTTTAAGTTTTAGGACATCAAGAGGCCTTAAGAGGTAGAAGTGTTACTGCTTTTGAGGAAAAACATGGACTCTGTGAAAACTAAGATTGGGTTGTAAATAGCATTACACATTCTGTGAGCGTGGGACTCAATGATATCTGAAGGTGGCCGATTGAACACAGCCTAGTCTAAATGTGTGCTTTTCAAGTAGGTGCCGAAAGGCTAAATATTGGCTCAGCTCATTTTGTGAGGCCTTCCCTGTTCCCTCCATCCCAACTCTCGCCTTCCTCTGCAGTCCCACAGCTCTCTATAGACATCTCCTGGGCCACCCGCTTGTGCCCTAACCAGCCCCCCACTAAGTGTCTTGAGGCCTGGGCCACGTTTTAGGTCAGATTCCCTAGAAACAGAATCTGAGACAGGTGCACACATGAAAATGGGGGTGTTCTCAGGAGAAACCTGTAGAGTAATGAGGTCAGCAGGATAAAGCAGGGGAAGGACGTAGTTTCCGCCAGATCCTTTCACACTCTGGGATGTAAATTGTGCTGTGGAGCCTGTTATGCTGTGAGACAGAGGAACAGGACATTTATACCTGACTCCAGGGGTTTACTGACCCTGGATGAGGGGATCTTAACTCTGTGCAAAGCCCTGAGCTGCCATTGCTCAAGGGCAGTGGAGAAGTTTGTAGGGGTGAGCCATCAGCCAAAGCATCTGCAGAAGGTCAGGAGACGCATACCAACCAAAAGGGAAAAGGGATTCCAAGGGGTCTGGAGGGGGCTGGGAGGTGAGGACCAATATCTTCTGATTCAGACTGTTATGGCAATCAGTATCGTATTTCCAGGATGTGAGGAGCATTCTAGAGCAGAATTAACTGAAATACAACCAGACTTGGGAGAGTTGTCTGGGGTGAGGACCCACTTAGCAGGAACCTGTTTGTATTATGACTGAGGAGCTGAGTTTGCCAGCATGGACCAGTCAAGGCTGAGGACCAGATGATAATGGTAAGAGTAACCACAATGATAGCTAATACTTACAGAGTTTTTGCTGCATGCCAGGCTCTGTTCTAAGTCCTTTAGTTAAAGGAACACACTTAATCCTCACCATAACCCAATGAGGTATAACTTATCCCCAATTTACAGAAGAGAAAACAAAAGCACAGAGACGTTACATAACTTCACTAAGGTTACAAAGCAAGCAGATGGCAGAGCTGAGTTTTTAACCCAGGCAATCTGTCTTCAGCATTTCTGCTCTGAGCCTCTGTGCTCTACAGCCTCTCTGAATCCCTGTTGTCTCCCTTCTCCAGAATTTAGCTACCTCTGACAGGAAAGTAGGGGTGCGGCATGTATTAGTTTCCTGTTGCTGCCGTAACAAATCAGCACAAACTTAGTTGCTTAAAATAACACAAATGAAATACCTTGAAGTTCTGGAGGGCAGAAGTCTGACACAAGTCTCTCTAGACTAATATCAAGGTGTCAGCAAGGCTACATTCCTTATGGAGGTTCCAGGGGAACTGTTCCCTTGCTTTTCCAGCTTCTGGAGGCCTCCAACATTCCTTGGCTCATGGCCTCTTCCTGCATCTTCAAGGGCAGAAGCATGACATCTTCAGATCTCTCTGTGACTCCTGCTTTCATCATCTCATCTCCTTTTCTGACTCTAGGGCTTCCCTCTTTCTCTTACAAGAATGCATGCTATTGATTACATTGGACCCACCCAGATAATCTTGCATAACCTCCCCATGTCAATATCCCTGGTTTAATCAAACCTGCAGAGTCACTTTTGTCATGTGAAACTGCATATCCACAGGTTCTGGGAATTAGGCTCTGCATATCTTTTTTTTTTGGGGGGGGGGTGGCGGGGGTGCTGCATTACTCTACCTAAAGGAGTTGTCTCAGATTTAGTTTGGCTACTTAACGTAGCA
Source organism: Choloepus didactylus (assembly GCF_015220235.1). Classification (NCBI taxonomy): domain Eukaryota; kingdom Metazoa; phylum Chordata; class Mammalia; order Pilosa; family Megalonychidae; genus Choloepus; species Choloepus didactylus. The sequence goes on along the minus strand of NC_051320.1, from coordinate 52,084,704 downwards.
GAAGAAAGTTTCAAATTTTTATTTTTAGCTATGGAAGGAAAAAGATGCATTTCTTTCACATCTGAGTTTGTAATCTGAGATTCCTATCTGGTACTGTGGCTTCTATACATGCTTATAAGCCACACTCATTCATTTCACAAACATTTCTTTACCACTTACCATGGACTGTTATGTGAGAGAGAAAGAACGTTTGTTGTGTTTGAGTCTTTTTATACTTTGGGGTCAAATTGTTACTCAGGTCTAGACTGCCCCAACTAATACAACTAAACTGAGAATGCAGCTTTAAAGGTGAGCACAGAGAGTGCAGTTTACTCAGGGTCAAAGCCCCTACTGTCCAGCAGATTCCTTGTTATTTCGGTGAGATCACCTGTAATGTTTTCAGAGTCTAGGAGTCTCCTCTACAGGAGGAGGGCCCCACAGGTAACATTTTAATTCGGCCCTTTATTTCTCCTCCTCCAGCTAACCCTCGCCACCAAATCAAAGTGTGTTCAGATGCAAAATAAGGTAAGGAAGCACTTGAGGATTCACTCACTTTTTCCCTATATTTTGGTGTGCCATGTACAAAAAACAAATTTATGAAAAAATCAATTGAAAATGTGAGTAACAAAAGGCATTAATATAAGATATAAAGCTAAAGTTGACATCAATAAACAACAAATTGTATTCATTACTCTGAGAATTTTTATTTGCCTCATGCTGAAGAACAGAATAGAATTTTATAGCTGTGTTATGATTACACATAGCTTTTTGTTCTATTATCTCAAATATAGAAGGCCTATAATTTATACCTCCTGTCTTTAAAAAAGACGTTTTTCAGTTTTACATTTAAAGGGAAAAAAGCATCTTTCAAAAGCCAACTTAGGTCAGAACTTGGAGTTGTTTCATCAATTCAGCAATTAATGAAGCTTGGATTTTTTTATTTTTTAAAAAAGAACCAGCCCACTCCACTTTTATGTATCTGTCCTACAGAAGCATTAGCAAATGTACACAAGGTTGCATGAACAAAGATGTTTATTGGATTATTGTTGGTATAAAGAAAATAGAAGTGTTCTAAACATCTGACAATAGGAAAATGGTTTTACATATATATAGAATAATGTGTGTCCATTTAAAAGAATGTAGTAAATCATTATGTCTTCACCTGGAAATATCTCCAAACATATTGTTAAGTCAAATAAAAGCAAGCCATAAATTAATTAATATAGTATTTATTTATTCAGTCCATATTTATTGAGCACCATCTACCTAACAGATAGTTGTGAGAATTTAATGAGGTATAATTCATGTAAAACTTATTTAGAACACAGCCTGGCACATTTATTTAGTGCTTCAAAAAATATTAGCTATTTTACTAGAAGATATTCTGCTCATCTTATAAATATTTTAACTGATTGTGATAAAATAAGCAGAATAGTCTCCAAGATCCAATTCTTCATCTCCCTTAAGCAGAGCTACTGTTGGTGAAATTATTTGTTTTCATTATTCCCTTGCCCAATTTGCAGACCTGCTTCTCCTCAGACTTCAGGGCTTTGGGGCTATAGCACCCCCATTCCCTCACATTTCAACACCTCATAACCATCCACTCAGGAAGCCTCACATGGCCCCCACACAGACCTGCCCTCCCTGGGCAGAAGATAAAATATCCGTCTGTCCCGTGTCCCATCCCCGAAGGACTCTCACTGAATTGCTAATCTGAGAATGCTAGTTTACACCAGATCTGCTCTTTGCTAAGGATCCTCATTTTGCCTAAAGATGCCTTCACTTACAGTATGTTTTGGAGAGGCTGGTTTCCTTTCCTCTTATGGCATAATTTCCGGCTCTGAGTACTCCTTCTGGTTCAGAGCATCTACTGGAGGACAGGGTTTGTGACCCCGGTTCTGCAATCATGTGACCTGGGTTGGAAGTCTAAATCCATGGCTAGTTCTTAGCTCTGGGACCTAGAGCAAATTATTTACTTCTCCTAATTTCAATTTCTCTTTTGTAATGATACTCTCATACTTTTTAAAAGTCGTTGGGAGGATTAAAAAGACAATAAAGGTGAAGCAGTTAGCATAGGGATGGCCACATAGGGTATGTCACCAACTGGTAGAAGTATGGCTGTATGGATAAATAAATGGATATCTAGACAGTTTGATGTGTCTGAGTCAGTCTTTCACTAACGTGTCTTGGTATCCTGTCCTTATTGCATCTGTAAGCAACTTGAAGATGGGACTCTGCCTTCACTTTTTTCCCCCATAGCTAAAGTGACTTGGTTCCTAGATGTTCCAGGGAATCTGTCCTGTCTTCTTTGAAAGGCCATGGTTTGGACCATGCATCAGCTCTCATGTTTGGACACTATGGCCAGCAGAATAGCATAGATATCAAAACAATGCACTCTGGAGTCCAATAGATATAATTCTGCCACATACTCACTGTAAGATCTTAGATTATTTTTTAAAGCAATTTTATCGAAATATATTCACACACTGTACAATCAACCAAAGTGTAGGGAATGATTGACAGTATCATTATATAGTTGTGCATTCATCACCACAATCAGTTTTGAACATTTTCATTACTCAAAAAAATAAAAATAAGAATAAAAATCAAAGTAAAAAGAGCACTCAAAACATCCTATACCCCCCCCCCTTATTATTACTTTACTTTTTGTCCTCATTTTTCTACTCATTTGTCCATATACTGGGTAAAGGAAGTGTGAGCCATAAGGTTTTCACAATCACATAGTCACACCATATAAGCTATTTAGTTATACGACTGTCTTCCAGAATCAAGGATACTGGATTGCTGTTCAACATTTTCAGATATTTCTTTCTAGTTATTCTAATAAACTAAAACCTAAAAAGGGATATCTATATATTGCATAAGAATAACCTCCAGAATGACCTCTCAACTCCATTTGAAATCTCTCAGCCACTGAAACTTTATTTTGTTTCATTTCTCTTCCCCCTTTTGGTCCACAAGTCTTTCTCAGTCCTACAATGCTGGGTCCAGGCTCATCCCTGGGAGTCATGTCCAACGTTGCCAGGGAAATTTACACCCCTGGGAGTCATGTCCCACACAGAGGGGAGGGCAGTGAATTTACCTGCAGAGTTGGATGAGAGAAAGAGTGAGGCAGATTATTTAACCCCACTAAGTCTGTTTCCAAATCTGCGAATGTTACTACTAAAATTCCTACCTCCTCATACAACATTTCACAAATGTTGGCTATTATAATAATGATGATGGCATCTCATGGGAGTTTTCTGTCCAGGTTGTGGTCCAGATGAGCAAAGATCTCATATATAGAACCCTAAAACCTTTATTTTTCATTAAATTCAGTCAAGTAGGTTCTATGCAAAAATGTAAACCAAATCAGATTTCTTAGATATTTTTTCACATAGTAGTCACCTCAAGTAGGGTTATTTGGTATATCAATGATCCAAACATTCCAGGAATTTATTCTAAGGAAACAGACATTCATAAATAATATGTGCAAGAATATTCACTCCAATGTTTTTTAATACTTTAAAACAATGTAAATTTATAAAATATGGAATTGGTTAATAAATTATGGAATGTCCATATATATGGACACATTTTTGAAGTTGTTAAGTGCCACATTCTTGAAAAATAATAGTCATGTTTAGGACATAAAAGTAAAAAAAGGAAGATTACAAAATAATTTGGACAGATGGTATCTTAATTATTTATTTATTCATATATACATTTATAAACTTGGATATACATCAAAGTGTTAACAGTGATTTTTATACATGGCTATTGTGGTAAAGTGTGATTTTCATTTTCTTTATATTTTTCAAATTTCTAAAATAAGAAAGCATTACTTTTACTGTCAAAAATGTTCTTGGGTTCATTTCTTTTCATATATGAAGTAAAATATTCTGAGACACAAATGTTTTATGGGTAGACCTTTCTAGAATAGAAATGTCTGATTTGGTGAATCTGCTTTCTTGGATGGTTAGTGCTGCATTGGATTATAGATGAACTACAGTATTTATTTAAAAGTTATATCACTTTACTTACAAAGCTATAAATTCTATCAACCAATAAATTGCCAAAATAAAATTCCTACCTTGTAAGGGTTGGTATGAGAATTAAATAAGATTGTGTGCACTAAAGATGTAGCAGAGTGACTGACATAATAAGTGCTGATAAATGTTAACTAATTTTATCCTCCTCCTCATCATCGACATCATCTGAATGCCAGAAATTCAAGCCCTAGTGCTGAGAATATAGTCCTCATTCGTCCTTCATTTGGACAGCCACTTAATGAGTGCCACCTCTACCAGGAACTGTGATAGGCACATGAGACTATAAAGATGAATGAGTGTGTTCCTGACATCAGTTGCTTGTGCAACAATGGAGGAGACAGTCACATAAATGATGTGGTGAGTTAAGTGATAACAGCAAGGACAATAGAGGGAAACAACACATTTTCTGGATGAATTGAATGGGTATAAATGTGCTTGCTCAAAGGGCTGACCCACCATTTCCATTTCCTCCCAGATTGTGAAAGTGTATTTTATCCAGGGCCGGGAAAACAGCCTACCTTTGTAGTTCTGACTCCTAGCAGAGGCTGCCTTCAGGGCTTTCAGGGCAAATGGGAGTGAAAGCCGACATGGCCCTGAAAAAGATGCTCTGGAGCTCATAGGACCCAGTGGCTACCTCAATGCTTGCAGCACCTGCTTTGCCCAGGTCTGGGGCAGGTCCTTGTTCATTCATTCATTCATTCATTCATCCATTTATTCAACTGTCTCTGGACCTTCTCTGGGTCACTCTCTTTAGTGTAGGTGGTTGGGCTCTTATATAAACATTTTATGCCTAGCATGTTCCATGTTTACAAACACTCAAAACCTTCTGTCAACTATTTACTTTTTTTAAAAGGTTTGTTTAACTTCTGTGTTTAAATATTATGATGCTGTACACAGGCTTTCATGTGTAGAGAAGAGAGCTCATGATTTGAGTCAGAAAACTTAGATTTTGTCATAGGTTTGCCTTGGATGTCCCTCCAACTTTCTGATTTATATTTCTCTCATCTATAAAATAGAGCAATATCACTCGCCCTACCTACCTCCCAGATTCATTTAAGGATTAAAAGAAGAAAACACATACCAAAATAAAGGAAGTATATACATTTAAGTTGATGTTATCATTGTTACTAGTAAAAGGAATACTTTTAAATTTGTCACTGTTTCTTTTCTTACAGATTAGAAAGATCTGTGGAAAATTGATGGAGGAAAGTTTCTTGATATGCCAGCTGCTTTTCAATATAAATACTTAAATACACACTAGAAACATCTTGTACAAACTGAGATTCTCTAAAATGTCCAGTGGGGATGAGTATCAAAGTCTACTGATGGGTTGTCCAATCAATAACAGGCATTGCAAGGAGTCCTCATCATTTTTAGCACTTTATTACAAATGCTAAATGAGAACATTGATTAAAGAGATTCTGACTGTGGCATTTTAATAAAGCAGAAGATAGCTAGCCTCTTTTAAGCAAGGAGGAGGAAATGTTTGCATGGTGACATTGATCTTTGAAGAAACTTTTAGAGAGGGTAAGAGAGGACTAGGGGAAGGAGCAACAACATTAAGGAAAGAAACATCAGTTTACAAGGAGCTAGGGCGAGAAATAGGTTCCAAATCCAATTCCTAGTCTCTGTCCAGAGAAATGGATCTAAAATGCCAACACATAGAGCACTATATAGAGCTGTATTAAAGTCTGAGTCTCACCAGAGAGGAAAACTGCCAGAAAATTTCTAACACTATCAATCTTGAGATACTCATTTTTTTGAGCAGGGGAAGGTTTAAATTATTTTGCATGTTTGTAATATTATAATTAAATTTAGCCACAATACGAAATTTGCATTTGGGAAGATAACAATAGCAATAGCTGGAGTCAAATTGCTTGGGAGTTTAATTGGTAGGCAGCATGCACACTGCGGCCTGCTTTCCCTGGGCTGCTCCCAGCCAATGACTGAGCACTCACTGGATAAGAGAGCCAGGTGGTTCCCACCCACTGTGGGACCCCTCTAATAGGCAAGCTTTGCTGTGGGTCTCCCCATCACCCTGGCTGAGATTTTCCCAGGGCTGTATTCGGTCTGACTCTCTTCCTGCTCAAACCTCCCTCCTTCCTCCTCCTTTCACGGATGTCAGACTGCCATCCCGATCTGAAGGCACTCCCTTCTCGCTCCCGCTCCCTCTCCTATTTATCCTTCATAGGCATTTCCCCCAATAAATCTATGCATTTCTATTTTCACCTTGGTTTCTGCTTCCTGGAAGACCTGAACTGGCACATTGTAAAGACAAAATGAGATAATTCATGTAAAGTACTTGGCATGGTGTTGGAGTCATAGCAAAGGCTAACTAAAAACTAGTTGTTGAAATTCTAAGAGAGAATAAAGTTGGAGGAATTGCATGATGGAATTGTTCTGAACCCTGATTTTGGTTGTGGTTACATGAATCTATACATATGTTAAAAGTTATAGAACTGCACACCAAAAAAAAAAAAGTCTCATTACTGCATGATAATTTTTTAAAATAAATTTAATAGAACTAGTCACTGATATTATAAATATTGGTATCATTGAAGGTCTCTTATGTAAATAATATTTGCCTTGCTTGTTCTCTGGTTATTTTATGTATTCCTAGTTTTCACTTGCCCCACACCCTGCTAAATTCTCCACTGTGTTCATGCCAGTTCTTCTTTGCTGTATTCTAACACGTCATTCAATCCTGTATCAGGCTAGGAAGATTTGGTTCAGAAAATTGGTTCAGAAAAGGACAGCTACAAAATGCTAAGAAGATTGCACAGTCAATTTATTTGAAGATGTAATGATGGTGGTGATGATGATGATGATGATGATGATGATGATGATAGTGATGCCACCAATTATGATAGCAACATTCTGAAATTTTGAAGCATTTTCTCTATGTTTTATATGTGTAGGGAAGAGCCAAACAGATATTGTTAACAGTAACTCCTCTCCTTGGCATGAAAGTCCACAAGTCACAGCTCCAAATGTGGTGAGAACTTCCATGGGGATGCCCAGAGTGACACATCACTGTGACTGTAAAGGACTGAGGCATTCTTGGGAGGATTCTCAATTTGATCCGCCTGGGAGAGAGGAAGCCACAGCAATAACTGCGGGGCTTGAGTCACCTCCCTTTCCCTGGTCACTCTCTAATCAAGCTCTGCTTCTGAAAACTGGGCACTCTTGCCTACCAGGTGCCTGCCAGACGGCAGATGGTTTGTCCTAGTGGAGAGGCGGGAAATAAAAGCTGGCATGGAGGGACCTGGGATACCAGTTGTGTGTGGCAAGCATTCCCAGTCAATCCCATTCCACCCTTTGGATTGTCACAGAGGTTTTTTCCAAAGCCCACCCACCTCACCCACCACCACAGGACTGCTGTTTTAGGACTTCCTACTGGAAGGCCATTGATTCTGTTGGAGGAAGGCAGGATTCCCCAGACCTTATGTAAGTGTTCATTGGAAGTTCACCCACGGTTTCTCAGTAAAGTTCACCAGGAGTAGAAAGCGTAATTCGTGTGCACAAAGAACACTGGTGGTGTTCTGCTTGATACCAATCTGTACTTTGCTGAGGTGATCAGATCTTTTTAAACATGGCAGATGCCTGAGGTGCTTTCTCAGTGTTTTCTCCTGAAGAAAGTGTTCAACAACATTGGTATACAAAGTAATAAAAATTAAACAACCTAGAGTTACTGTCTTTTATGTCAAATTGGCAAAGAATAAGAAATGACCTTGTCCATGCCCTCACTCTGCAAGTTCGTGTCTCGAGTAGACTAATAGCCAGGTCCACCCAGTGCCCTTTTCCTGCACACACAGCCTCATGTTTCAATTTACTATTGTTAATTTGCTATCATTTAATAAAGTTTTCTGCCTTTCTCATTATAAAAGCAATGTGTGCTCAGTATAGAAAATAAATGAAATACAAAAAAAAAAAAAGCAAGGAAGCAAAAACTATTAATCTTTGTCCCAACATGATAGACAACCACTGTTGAAATGTTGCTGACATGCCTCATGACATTCTTTGTATGCAGCATTTCTTCCTTTTTTTAAAGAGATAGGATGACATTAAATATAGCATTCTACAGCTTACTTTTATTGCACTTAAAATCTTGTGCAACACAGCTTCCTATTTGCACCTGTACATTCCCTTTGTTTAAGCATTCTTATCTCAAATCATAGTTTTAATGCCTCGTCATAAAAAATCCACATACCTATGGCTGCCCAGCGGCCAAGTTAAATTCCTTGCTCTGTTAAAACTTTTGCTCTTTTTCAGTCTTCTACCATGGGTAGCTCCAGGGAAAGAGAATCAACCTTTCCATGGACTTTTCACTTCTGGTTAAGAATTTTATGGCTAACGAACCTGGCCCACCCTTGAAGGGTCTCTTGAGATCCAATTCCACGTTTCTTAGTGAGCCTGAGATGGGTCCAGGCAACACCTGGCAGTCATCCAGCAATTTCCCAGCACAAGGAAGAGATACACATCTGGTTCTAGTGTTACCATCCTTATTAATGCCTAATTTCTTCTCTGGAATAACACCACCTGCCACAGCTTAGAGTTTTGTTTTCTAAAGCCCTACTCAGTGATTCCTAGAATACCCAAGAAAAACAAATACACTTTTGCTACAGTCTTTCAAATCTGCTTCCTGCAAAATAATGACAACGGAGGATTCCAGTGGCTCCATAGATCTCAGAGATGATATAAACCTTTTGAATCTCATTCAGACCTGTGTTCCTGAATCAAGAAACAAAATTAGAAAACTTTCTCATGCATTCAATGACAATACAAAAAAACCACGAAGCATCCTGAGTTTACAAACATGTATGTTAGGTATATTCAAGGCCGAGCCCAAGCACTCACGTTTCTTCGGGGAAGGCTTCCTGGAAGAACTGACCTCTGAGCAGAGATGTAGAGGATGACTAGGAGTTAATCAGGTTGGTGAAGGCAAAATGCAGAACCATCTTGGCAAAGAGTACAATACGAACAAAAGCAGAGAAGCAAGAAGCAGGAAGGTGTATCTGTTCAGTGTTGTGCTATTAGAGCATGAAGTACAAGGTGGGGGAAGGGGAGGAATGGAGAGGGAAAGTAGCAAGAAATGAGACTGGATCGCAGGAAAGGAACAAAACCCAGATGAGTCCAGGCTGAATGTGAAACGTTATATTCTGGTGGGCCTCACTGATCTAGTCGCTGTTCCTATTTGTCACAATTTGTACCATATTAAAATCCCAATATATAAACAAATCTTTTTTTTTTTTTTTTTTTTTTTTTTTGCTTAAAGCAACACAAATTTATCATTTAACAGTTCTGGAGGTTAGAAGTTCTAAAATCAAGGTGTTGGCAAGGGCTGTGCTCCTTCTAGAGGCTTCAGTGGAGAATCAGTTTCCTTGGATTTTCCTCATCTCTAGGTGGCCTACATTGCTTGGCTCATGGTCCTTTTTCCATCTTCAAAGTGCATCACTCCAATCTCTGCTTCCATCTGGACTCTCCTTACCCTCTGACTCCCACCTTCTTTTTATAAAGAACCTTGTGATTACACTGGGCCCACTCAGATAATCCATTTCATCTCCCTGTCTCAGATCCTTAAATTAACCACATCAGCAAAGTCCCTTTTGCCTTTACGGTAATATGTTGGGAATCTCTGGGGGGAGCATTATTTTGTCTACCACACATGCATTATTTAATTTAGTCTTTACAACAGCCCTATTTTTATAACGCCTTTTTTATACCAATTTCAAAGATAAGGAAACTGACACTTGATTGGGTTAAGTAATGTTTCCAAGCTTACATAGTTTGTAAATGGTAATGCTGAGAAACAAACCCTTTTTTAAAGCAATTTTTACTCATTACATTTTTTTCCTCCCCAGTAAGAGCCCACCTTGAAGTATTTTTCATACTTTCTTGATGTAGAGTTTTATGTAAGTTTAGATTATTTGCAACTGTTTCACCCTAATAGTAGGATGTAAACTGCTTGTATTTGTATTAGGAGATATATGTATGTATGTGTTGGGGGGGGGGGTGTAAAAGGTGCATGATAGATTTGCTTTATCTTTTGAACTTTATTCCCTAAATTCCTTTTCATATCTCTGTGGCTTGGTGCATGCTGTTCCCATGCCCAGAATGCTTTTCTTCCTATGCCTTCCCCACCTGATAAATTCTTGCTTATCCTTCCAACCCAGCACTTCTCCCTGAAGCCATCCAAAATGACCCAGGCAGTGTTAGTTGTTCTAGCTGTTCTAGAGCATTTTCTATAACTTTTGCAGCACTAAAGAAAAGAGTTCTCAAATGTGGCTGCATGCTAAAATCACTGGGATTGCTTTGTAAAAATATCCTTGCCTGGATTTCACCACTAGAGATTCTGATTTTGTTGATCTGGGCTGGGGCCCAGGAATCAGTATCTTTAATAAGTTCTCCAGGTGTTTCTAATGTGAGTCAAGATCAAGAACCACTTCTTATCCTAAGTGAAAACCTCCCCTTTTAGACCGTGAGCCGCTCCAGAGCAGCAGCAGTGACTTATTCCTCTCCACTTCCCCAGGGCCTAGCATAGTATTTGGGTGCACAGAAGGTAGACTACTCATATTGGCTAGGGCTCTCTGCGTGCATATAACAAAAACCCACTGAATTAACTTGAATAAAAGGGGAAGTGAGTTATAGGGATACCAGGGTGCAGACCATGACATAAAGGCAAGGAAGTTCTTAGACCTTAGAAAGGGGCTGAAAGTTCAAGATCCTGGCTCCATCTCTTTTTTGGCTTCTCTGTCCATCTACTTTATTCCTCTTTCTCTCTGCTCCTCTCACAGCCTTCACCATCACAGCTCCAACTTCCAGTTGCTCAGGTCAAAATGTGAGAAACAAGCACTATTCCTAAAAAGGAATAAACGCTCACCCAATTGTGGAGAAGAAAAGAATTTATTCACAGTCTTGCAAGAACGGGCACCCAACCAAATGTGGGGGTTGGCGCGCAGAACAATAGATCCAGCAGTATTTATTCCCTACACCTAACCGCAAGTCCCTACCCTGTTTCTCCATTGGCTGGATACTTCAGAGGTTGCATTCTATTCAACAAGCCTAACTAGCCCACGCAAATTTGAAACATGCAGCGGCCCAAATTAGAAACATTTGAAATATGTTTCCCGTGCAAATTTGCAACATTAGGAACCCTTGGAACAAATCCCCACCCCTGACTATAATGGTTATGCCCAGGCCTCTTTAGAGCCAGTCTGGGCTAGTTTAGTAACAAGTTATGAGGCTATTTTGGGAACCTCTATTCCGAGTCTCCACCTGCAAGGATAGTAGATAGTGGGCGGATAAGCAGGAGGACTGACTGTGGATTACAGTTTGTCTTTTTAACCTTCTTCCAATTCCTTAAGTGCCCCACCCTGCAAGGCACACCTGTCCTGTGTGAAAGCTAAACTTAATCTCATTCTCACAAAAAATCAGTCATTCTTGATTCTTCTCTTTCTTTCACACGCCACATCAATCTATCAGCAAATCCTACCAGCCCAACCTTCAAACTATTTTCAGAATCCAGACACTTCTTAACATCATCCTCCTTACTGAGGCACTTTCTTCTTGTACCTGAATTATTACAATAATCTCAGCCCCGATCCCAGCCATGCACCTACAACCTATTTGCCACACACTAGACAGGGAGCCCTTTAAAGCCTCACTCCTCTTCTCAAAGCCTTATTGCTGTGTAACGCACAACCACAAAAACCTCAACAAATGCACCAGCAAACACTCTATCCCATGCATCTGTGGGGTGACCGGTGGCTGGGGATCAGCTAATCTTGGGTATGCGATACTAACTGCCTGAGAGATCAAGGTCTCTCACCTTCCTGGGGCCAGAGTCTACCCAGAATTGTTCTTCTCGTGGTTATGGAGAAGTAGAAACACACCATCCCTCTTCAGGCCTAGGCTGAATTCCATCCAGATTCCATCAACCAAAGCTAGTCACATGGTCAAGTCCACCATCAGTGGGATGTGGATATATACTCTGCCTCTTTGACACCAAGGGAAGAGTGTGTCTGCACAAGACCACCAAAGGGAAAGAAGAATCTGGGCCAATTGTTCAATCTACTGTAGCATCTCTCATTCTAAGTGAAAGCCAGTCCTTACAATGATTACAAAGCTGTTCGTGATCTGACCCCCTCTGAACTCTTCTCCTTCCCTCTCCCCCTTGTCTACTTTGCTATAGCCACACTCACTCCCTTTTCAAGCCCCTTACCTTTGATGTTTCCTCTGCCTGGAAACTCTTTATGGAGATATCTGTATAGTTTGTTCTCTTGCTTCCTTTGGATCTCTGCTCTTGTATCACTATTTGAGAAACTTTCCCTGACTACTGTCAAAACAAATGGCTTCATCAATAATAATCAATATAATGGGTTTATTGATAGAGAAACTGCTTGAGCAGGGAGAGCTCAAATTGAAGTAAGAGTCTCAAAATAGTTAGCTAGTTACAATGGTTTATAATGGAAATTAGGGAAGATTTCCAAAGGGGAAGTTACGATAATTGGTCGGCCCTTAGGTTCCCTATTATAAAGGAGGGTCTTACAAAGCAGGGAATGATTATATATTGGTTATTATAGCATATTTGTCTATTTCTGATAAGCCATTTCTTTTGGATCCAAACCAGCTTCCTTCAGAACTGATGCTTAAAATGCAACCTTTGCAGCTTATGATCTGATTTTTAGTAAAGCCCCTATTTTTATTTTTAACTCTTTAGAAAGTCTCTGCCACTTCTCCAAAAAGGGGTTGCTCCATGCAATGCCGATGTAAACAGCCAATTTATTTTATTTATTTAACACTACCCTATGTAAAATATTAACCACCCCTTTCCCCTTTGCTTTGCCTTGTTGATCTTTGTTGTGCTTATACTAATTGACAGACACTATATTTATCTCTTTATTCCTTTATTGTCTATCTTCCTTTGCTAGAGTGTAAGTTCTGGGAGGCCTGAAACTTTGTTGGTTGTGTGCACTGCTTTATTCCCTATATCTATGATAGTACCTGACATGTAGTAGATGCTCAATCAGTATTTATTGAATATGTGAGTAAATCCATTGGTAGAGTATAGCTATATTACAGCTCTCAGAATGGCATATGACATTTCCCAAGGTACTGTGGAAACCAACTTGCAGTCTTTAAACCTTGATTACAGCTTCCTGATTGGCTTGGCTTGGACCAGATTTTCTATCAACTCGTGATCCAACCAACCACATTCAGAAGGCAGAGGCAGAAAGTGCAAGCCTGGTTTCTGAGAGGCCATCCCATAGGTCAATGTGCGGGTAGCGGGAGCAAGTCCTGGGTAGGGGCACAGGCCCCAAGGAGTGCATATGGCCTGGACAGACACAGAAAAAGGTGTCTCATAACCAGTGCAAGCTGTGGGATGTTAAATGAGTGGTGAGTCCTTGGCCTCTATATCTTCTTTCTCCAAAGCAACTCCATGAGGGCAGGGACCATGTCTTATTTAACTTTGAGAGATGATATGTATTTAAGGTATAATTGACAGATAATAAACCAAATATTGAAAAGGTACAATTTGATAAGTTTTGACGTATGTATTATCCATGAAATTGTCACCACAATCAAGATGCCAAACATATCTATCACCTCCAGAAGTTTCCTTGTTCTCCTTTGTAACACTGCTCTTCTATCTCTTGCTGCCCCTCCCTCCCCAGGCAACCAATGATCTGCACTCTATCACTATAGATTAGTTTGCATTTTCTAGTGTTTTACATAAATGATATCATACAGTATATACTCATTTTTGTCTGGCTTCATTCACTCAATGTAATTATTTTGAGAATTACCCATATTTGTACGTGCATCAGTGGTTTGCTCTTTTTTATTGCTGTAGAGTATTCCATGGTGTGCCAGTTAGAATGTATTATTCCCCCCCAAACGTCATTATCTTTGATGTAATCTTGTGTGGGCAGACCTATCAGTGATAACTAGATTGTAATTCTTTGAGTGTTTCCATGGAGATGCATTCCACCCAGCTGTGGGTGATGACTCTGATTGGATAATTTCCATGGAGGTGTTGGCCTGCCCATTCAGGGTGGGTCCGAATTAAATTACTGGAGCACTATATAAACTCGGACAAAAGGAGCAAGCTGCTACAGCCAAGAAGGACACTTTGAAGAATGCACAGAAGCTGAGGGAGCATCTGTAGATGAGAGGCAGTTTGAAGATGGTCGTTGAAAGCAGACTTTTGCTCTGGAGAAGCTAAGAGAGGAAAAACACCCCAAGAGCAACTGAGAGTGACATTTTTGAGGAACTGCAGCCTAGAGAGGAATGTCCTGGGAGAAAGCCATTTTGAACCCAGAACTTTGGAGCAGACTCCAGCCACGTGCCTTCCCAGCTGACAAGAGGTTTTCCAGACACCATTGGCCATCCTCCAGTGAAAGTACCCAATTGCTGATGTGTTACCTTGGACATTTTATGGCCTTAAGACTGTAACTGTGTAACCAAATAAACCCCCTTTATAAAAGCCAATCCATTTCTGGTGTTTTGCGTTCCGGCAGCATTAGCAAACTAGAACACATGGTATATATCTATACATCTGATTTTTATTCACCTGTTGATGGACATTTGTGTTGTTTCCAGTTTTTGATTATTACAAATAAAGCTGCTATGAACATATGGGCATATGCTTTCATTTCTTTTGGGTAAATACCTAGTGGTGAAATGGCTGGATTATATGGTAGGTGAATGCTAAATTTTTAAAAGAAACTACCAAACTGCTTTTCATAGTGGTTGTAACATTTTATGTCTACACAATCAGAGTGTGAGAGTTTTCTACATCCCTCCAACATTTGGTATAATCAGTTTAATTGTAGTCATTTTAATAGAAATGAAGTGATATCTCCTTGTGGTTTTAATTTACATTTCCCTAATGACTATAATGTTGAGCATCTTTTCATGTGCTTATTTGCTATCCAGATATCCTCTTTGGTGAAGAGTCTGGTAAATCTTTTGCCTGTTTTTTATTTGGTTGTTTATTTTCTTATTAATGAGCTTATATTTATTAATGAAATTGGTCATATATATAAATCTATATCCTTCATCAAATACATGCTCTGCAAATATTTTCTCACAGTCCATAGTTTGTCTTTTCATTAGTTCAACAGTGATTTTTTAAAAATCAGAATTTTTATATTTTGATTAAACATAATTTATCATTTTTTCTTTTAAGGATCATGTTTTTGGTTTCATGCCTAAGGAATCATAGCTTAAGATCATAGAGATTTTCTCCTATGTGTTTGGAAGTTTAAAAGATTTTATGCTTTAATGTTCAAAAATAAAATAAAAATTTTATTTTAATTGTATATTCTACAACCTTGTAAACTCACTTTTTTTTTTTTTTTAGTTCTAGTAGCTTTGTGAAGATTTCATCAGATTTTCTGTATAGATGATTGTGTTGTTTGTTATTGAAGATAGTTTTACTTCTTCCTTTCTAATTTGGATGCCTTTTATTTTTTTAATTGTCTTATTGTACTCTCTAGAACCTCTAGTACAATGTGGAATAGCAGTTGTGCAAGTGGACACCATTGCATATTTCCTGATCTTAAGGGGAAAGCATTCAATCTTTACCATTTCATTTTCTTTAATATATTAGTTGTGGGGAATTGGATAGGTACTTTTTATCTGGTTAAGGAAGTTCCCTTTTTTTTTTAAATTTGCTGAGAATTTTATTGTATCAGGAGTGGATGTTGAATATTGTCACACAATTTTTCTGTACCAATTCCAAGGATCATGCGAATGTTCTACTTTAGTTTGTTAATATGTTGGATCACATTGATTAACTTTCAAATAATTAACCATTCTTGCTTTCCCAGGGTAAACCCTACTTGGTCATGGGGTATTATTCTTTTCATGTATTGTTGGATTCAATTTGATAATTTTTCTTGAGGATTTTTGCTTCTAAATTTCTTTTTTTTTTTTTTTTTTTTTTTTTTGACTAGTCAAGTGAAGCAGTGGGAGTGGAGAATGAACAAAGGAATCTGTGAGTGACTGTAATCAATTAGTTGTAACTGCCACTGCACTCGGACCAGCCGCTTCTATATTTCTTGAAGTACGTTGGTGTATGGTTTTCTTGTACTGTCTTTTCTGGTTTTGGCATTAGGGTAATGCTGTCCTCATAGAATACATTGGGAATTATTCTCTTTCCTTCTATTTTATGGAAGACATTGTGTAGAATTGGTATTATTTACTTTTTAAATGATTTTTGGGAGAAGTTTTTAATCTAAAAATTCAATTCTACTATATTCCTGTGGATTTTTTATCTTCATGTACTATCCATTACTAAGGCAAGTTAAAGTCTCCAACTATAAATGTAAATTTTTCCTTTTCTCCTATCAGTTATTTCAGTTTTTGTTTCATGTATTTTGAAGCTATTGTCAGTAGCATGCTTGTTGAGAATAATGTCCACTTGGTGAATTGACCCTTTTATCATTACATGATGTCAATCTTTATCTCTGGTAATTTTTGTTGCCCTGGAATCTACTATATCAGTTCAGAGTTCTCCAGGGAAACACAGCCAATAGTATATACAGTTTGAAATGTTTAGGGCAGTCAGTGAGCTCGGAACTCAGGTGGGATTTGATGCTGCAGTCTTAAGACAAAGCATCTTCTTCTCCAGAAAACCTCAGTTCTTGCTCTTAAGGCCTTCAACTGATTAAATGAAGCCTGTTCACCTCATTGAGGATAATCTCCTTAACTTAAAGTCAACTGTTTTTAAGAGCTAACACATCTACAAAATGCTTTAACAGCAATACCTAGATTAGCATATTTGGTTAAATAACCAGGTACTGTAGCCTAGCCAAGTGGATGCATAAAATGAACCATCACATCCACCCTTGTCAAGTTGGCACTCATACACATCTCCTTAAACCATGCTTACTCTCCAGATAAAGACAGTAACAAAGTCATACTTCTTCCTAACATGATACGACCATCATGCGTACAATTGAAATACACTCTTTCCCCAGAAGAGGATGTAAATTCCTTGAGTGATGTTTAATCTTCTACTGGGTAGCCTGTAAATTAAATGCTATGTTGTTAAGTTGACTATTAATACAACATGTTATATGATAAGGGGAGAAGAGAGGAAAGAAAGCAAAGGCTTTTGATATACACACACATACACACAAACATACTCATAACAAATTTAGGAAGAAATACTCATAACAATTACCGTCCTCTTTTCTATACCTGGTCATATGGCCATAGCTGGTATTTATAGCTACCTTCTTCCATTTGGTAATGGAGTGCTGCCGTGCATGCCCAACTTTATGGCTTAGTGGGTCAGACAACACCCAGTTCATGATGGGCAGCTCAGGTCCCAAAGTAACTTGGTAACCCATGTTTAAGTGTTTAGTTTCTATTAAGGTCCAGTGGCAAGCCAAAAGCTATTTCTCAAAAGGAGAGTAGTTATCCGCAGAGGATGGCAGTGCTTTGCTCTAAAATTCTAAGTGTCTGTGCTTTGATTCACCTGAAGGGGCCTGGCAAAGGCTCCAAATGGCACCTCTATCTGCCACTGACACTTCAAGCACATATGAGCTGCTGGATCATATGGCCCAAGTGGCAGACAGCTTGCATGGCAACCTGAACCTGTTGCAGAGCCTTATTTTGGTCTAAGCCCCACTCAAAACTAGCAGCTTTTTAGTCAGTCAGTAAATGGACCAGAGTAGCACACTCAAATGAGGAATATGTTATCTCCAAATTCCAAAAAGGCCCACTACTCTTTTTTAGTGTTGGAGGAGCCAGATGTAACAATTTATCCTTCACTTTAGAAGGGATAGCTCAACCTGCCCCACACCACTAGATCCTAAAATTTTCACTGAGGTGGAAGGCCCCTGCAGTTTTGTCAGATTTATTTCCTGAACTCTCAAATGCAAATGTCTTACCATTAAGCCTAAAGTAGTTGCTGCTACTTGCTCACTTTTTCCAGTTAGCGTAATGTCATCAATGTAACGGATGGTGTGATAACTTGTGGAAGGGAAATGCAATCAAGATCCTTGCAGACTAAATTATGGGATACATCTGGAGAACTGCTATACCTCTGAGGTAGGACACTGAAGGTGTATTGCTAGCCTTGCCAGCTGAGAGTAAATTTCTTCTGGTGGTCTTAGTGACAGGTATTGAGAAAAAAATATTTGCCAGATCAATAGCTGCTTACCAGAGATTCAGGAGGGTGGGGGTGATGTATTAATTTGCTTAAGCAATGAAATCATATCTGGAACAGCAGCTGCAATTGGAGTCATAGCCTGGTTAAGTTTACAGTAGTCCAGTGTCTTTCTCCAAGATCCATTTCTACACAGGCCAAAGCAGCAAGTTGAATGGCGATGTGGTGAGAATCACCACCCCTATATCCTTTGAGTCCCTGATGGTGGCAATACTGTCTACTAGTCATACAAGAATGCAGTATTATTTTTGGGTTTACTATTTTGCTAGGTAGAGACAGTTCTATTAGCCTCAACTTTGCCTTTCCCACCGTAAGAGCCCTCATTCCACAGGTCAGTAAACCAATGTGGGGATTTTGCCAGTTGCCAAGTATGTTTCTGGTTGAAGGGCAGGATTGGCTTTTATGGCTCTGACCAATTCAGTGTGAAAACCACTGCCCTGCATCATGATTAGAGCACCAAAGGACTGAGAAATGACCACTGACTGAGCAAATAGATTCTCATAGCTTCAGTGTGAATGTCTTGTCACCAGCAGTGTGAAGCCCATCTGTCATGCATTCATCACTTTAATAAATATTGTCACAGTTCAATCATGGTTTCCTCTTCTGCACACTGACGTTGAACCCATTTTTCCTTTTATTCCACTCTAAGGTAAGGAGAGGTGGTCATCCTACATATTAACAGATTATTACCCTCAGTAACCTTTGTTAATCTGTGAGATTCTTACCCATCTTTACTAAAGAACAGAGACAAGATTAGTTTTAGGCAATGCTCATCAGAGTCATAAAGTTTCTCCTTTGAGTAGTAATTCTCTGCATTTCTGAAAAGGGATGCTTTAGCATAGAGGCAATGTTGAGAAGCCTAAAGTTTCCAAAGTTCAAGTCCTATGTTTTATCCCTAATAGCTCATTAACACAATGAGTTACAGAGAAGTTAGTGTGACTATGACACTGGTGGCTTTCTGTCATGTTGCCACATGAGTAGCATCGCAACACAATAATGTTGAAGTCAAAACTTATTTTATGTTTATATTGCTATTACTTTTAAGTTTTAGGCTTTAGATTAATCACTATTGATTCTTGGGGATGAAGACGAAGTGACTTCCACCGCCCCAGTTCCTATTGCCACTATCCATACCCCTTCTCTCTCCCCCACTGTCTTGGGTGTAACAAGGTAACTCTGTGTAAGATTGAACAGCCTACACATTAGGAAACATACTGCTAGCAATCTATTTTATTTCTGTGAGACCTTAGGGGCTGGATAGTGGCTAACAGCATCAGATGCAAAGACAATAACCTTACAAGGCTGTTTAATCACCTCTGACAACTGTGCAAGTTAAATCCTTCACTGAGACAACCTGTTTGATGTTCATTGGAATTTAAAATTTTATCCTCCATGTCCTTACTTATCTTTCATATTCTCTATATATGTTCAGTGTTATATTCTAGGAAATTTGTATGTATTTATCTGTGGATTCTCTAATTCCTCCTTCATGTACAACTGTGGTTAGTCTAGACTTTTAAAGAATCTATGTTTGAATTCTCCTCTAAACCATAATGACTAACTACTATCTACTGTAACTAAGAGAAAGCATAGAGAAGTTTCTACTAAAAATTTAGTTGGTATTTCAAATCAGAAAAAGTTGTAGTAAAAACCTCACTAATAAATAAAATAGAATTGAAACCACCATGTAATATCTTTATTTTTTTTTTAGGAGTCCAGTCAATGCTTGTCAATGCTAGCAAGGTGTATGTGAAATAGATATTTTCATACATTTCAGTTGCCAATATAAATTAGCACAATAATATTAAAAAGCAATTTAAAAATTAAGTTTTAACACAGTAATTAAAGCTCATGAAGCATATGTAACATAGGTAATATTTGGGGGGAAAACCATTAGGCTTAAAGACAAATTATAAATTATTACACCATGGAAAACAAACTGCAGTAAAATGTCAACAGTACTTGGGTTTGGGTGGTGGGACTATGAGGAATGTTTTTTCTTTCTGCCTCTCTGTTTTATAAATTTTTCATACTACTTATAATAAAAAGAGCTTTTGGAGCACTGAAAAGAGTTACTCAGTGAAGGCATGTTTGTTATTTTTTCTAAATTTGCATGCAGCATGTTAGATGGGATGAGATACATGGAGACATATGGTAGGTTTCCCATCACGGAGTCCCAAGCGAAAGTCAGTGTGTGAGCGCTGATGGGTTATCACAGTGGCCCTAAGGAGCAGGGGCTCGAGTCCAGCACTACTCAAAGTGTAGCAGAAACCAGCTGCCGGCATGGGAACGGTTTGGTACCAGTCAATGGGCCGGCATTTTGAGCACTGCTGCCTAGTCTAAGCAATGGTAAAAATCTGAGCAGGCATTGTGTTAAGACTAGTAAGGTCCGAAAAGTCCTTGTAAGAGGGTTGGGGAAAGGGGGCCTTTTAGATCCATGGGGGTCGGACAGTGGGCTTCTTTTAACCTACAATGGCAACCTTAGGCCACATCTGGAGGCAGAGAAGGACGAGAAGTGTTTGTTTTGCCTTCTCTCCCTGGCAGACCTACTCCCTAGCCATTTGTGACTCAGAACTGGCTTAGTGGATTGATGTTACCCTGGCAACTGATGCCGGGCTGCTCTCATTGAAGGTTTTGCTTTCTGTGTGACAGCTTGGGCAGGAACACCAGATTTTGCAGTGTTCTTCTGGAACAACCGGTCATCTCACCTGGGGTTTGCTTCCAGTTTCATCGCAGAGAGCTGATTCCAAAGTCACAGATAAGGTCTGAATGAACTTTCTACTTATGTTCCCAGCAAGAAGAATCATTTCATACCAAAAGATTGCAAATGGAGAAAATAACTCCCTTGATGAAATGGATAGAAATTCATTTACATATTATTTTTTGAATGTCATATATTTAAGCCCACAGGAGCTCCTAGAAGGCTATTACAAAGATATTGCAGGCAGCAAAAAACCTATTTGAGAAATATTTGTTCCTTTTAATGGGATATGGGATTAATCCCAATTGGCCATCTGTCACCAGCCAAGTGCTCAAAAATTGTTGAGGCAGGAAACATTGGTTGTTTTTTGTTTTTTGTTTTTTTTAAATCTAAGTTCTGATTGGGTCAGAGTGATGCTCCAGGTTAGTTTGACTTAACATGAATGTTGCCACCAAAGTTGAGCAGCCTTTAACATTTTTCTTGGAGAAGTTACTTTCCTACATTCAGAGTGCATTAATTAAACACCAGAACAAAGCAAGCAGCTGGAGTGAATCTGGCTGCTAAGTCTTCATAGCAGAGGTCCAATTTGAGCACTTCTGGCTAGGCTTTCTGTGCCATTCTAGGGCCTGGATTGGAGGCAGTCAACAAGTGTTTACCAATAGCTAATGGTGAAATTTCAGCACCAGACAAAGAAAACCTATCCTGACCTTGACCTGGGATACTTCTCCTTGAGTATCAGTCCCAACTTTTTTACTTGTAGAATTTGCACGTTAATAACATTTTTCCCCTAAGGCAACTGAGAACTTGGGAAAAATAAATCATCGTTCTGGACATGACTCTGTGGGGTTCTTTTAGAGCCTCTATGGTTCTTTGAGATCTTTTCTAGGTATATCCATTTGGCAAATAGATTTTGAACCTGATCCGTGGTGGTCCTGGGATCCTGGATTGAGAAGGATTCTAAGGGCACTTCTGGTCTCAGCACCAAACAATGCTGCATGCCTATCACAGACCTGGGAAGGGGTTTCTACACTTGCCGTCTCTCTCTGACTAAGGTACACAGTTGCTACTTCTGCACAGGTTATGCCCTTGACCGGCAATCCTGTTTCCTTCCCACCTCCCCACCTTCCCCTCCCCGCATCTGCCCAGGCCTGCCTAGTTCCTTGGAAGTGGAATGGAGTGGAATGGGTTATTATTCAAACTGACCTACATTCAAATCCCAGCCCAGCTACGTAGTAGCTGCATGACGCCAGTGAGAGAATTAATTGAAATAACATAAGTAAAATATCCAGTAATGGACAGGGCTTAGTAGGCACTCAATAAATTATACTCTTCTTTTACAACTCAATTTGGGCTTGCTTTTGCAGACTATTTCTGGCTCTCTTAGTTCTATGGTCTCCCACATTCCCCTCTCCTATGGTCTCCTCCCACCGCATTGTGATTGCCAGTTTCCTCTTCTCTTTCCCCCCAACCAGACTGAGCCATTTGTCTTGTTTATCTCTGTATCCCCAGCAGCTAACATGGTGTCTAGTGTATACAGGTTGTCCAAGAAATGTTGCTTACTAATTGTTAGGTGCTGATCAACTGTTGGTCCTTATCCATCCGCCTTAACAAGTTGAGATATTCTGGCTTGAGTTATGGAAAAAATCTGTTCATAAAGCTTCCTTCAGCTGTGTCAAGGCAAGCATCCTCTCTTCCCAAACAGAAATGAGCCAGCAGCACAGAATATGATGAGAGCCTTAGTTGTTTCCAGACCATCAAACTACAAAAGAGCTCTTCCGAGCCACCATATGGCTGGCTAAGCCAGATGCATCCAGTGATGAGACCCACAGTGACACACGGAGCCCAGGCTTCTCGCTGAGTCACTGATGAGTGTTTCCAGGGCCTGAGTCAGGGGATGACAGGACTTTCAACGCTGTTGGAATCAGAATTCCGATGTGGGGAAGGAGTGTTGCTTTTATCTAGCTTCTGTTTGGCAATGTGAATCCTCTGTTAAACACTTAACCCTCCTGAATCAGCCCCCAGGGGCTTAAGCCTGGCACTGGGTGACCTTATAAAGAAAGCCAGGAAGTGTTCTGTATGCCAGACCTCAGGGTGGGAAATCAAGAAATTCCTTAATATACTTTCTATAGGTTCAATGCTGTGTTCACCCCATTGTCCCTCCCTGTTCTACTTTGGTGGGGAGGGGGTCTTTTAGCGTAAAATATGTTTTATCTATGCTATGGGAAGTAATCGGTTTTAACAAGAGGTTGGCTTATATGTTGGGTGACCTTACCTGAAGAATTTGAAAACATAGGCACCTAAGGCAAGCAATCATGGGGAACCCTAAAATTTGGGGCTCAGCAGCCCCAGTCCAGAAACAATGACAGGATGAAGCTGGGGTCTGGGGAAATGAGACTGGAGAATGTGGGACAAAATGAAACCAAGAAGAGGAAACTTCTGTGTGCCCCCGTAAGACTGAGTCAGCACTGACTGGAAAGTATCCCAGTTGGAAGAATAAAGAAATATTTGCACCAGCCCTTGGAGGCCACGTGTGTTTCTGTTAAGCTAAGAGTAAGACTGAGTTCTTCTTGGGGATAGATGAAGGCGATCTGCCTTTTGAGACTTTGAGGGGCATAGTGGCAGGATTACATGGGCATATCTAGTTTAAAAAAAGGAGAAGCTCCTAATATCTTACCTTTCTGGAAAGTTCTCCCTTTCTCTTACCCAGTCCATAACGATAATAACTTTTACTATGAGCCAGGTGCTCTTCTGTGCTTCACAAGTTCTCTAAATTTAATTCTGTGAGATAAGTATTATCATTTTCATTATTTCACAGCTGAGGAAACTGAGGCACAGAAGGGTGAGGTCACACAGCCTAGGTGGTAGCAGGTCTGGGTCTGCACACAGGTGCCCGGGTATTGGGGCTGTGCCCTCACCACTAGACCACACTGCCTCCCCCAGCCAAGCCCACCTTCCAAACGCCTTCAGTCTCCATGCGCCTCACTGCCTCCCCGCCACTCCCTTCTCTGTAGCGTGGGCTCTCTGCAGGGGTCCTCCCGCTGCTAGATGTACCTATGACTCGTTTCTGTGCTAGACTATGAGATACTTAGGGGCAGGCACCTCATTTCTTAATTCTTTTGAATTTCCTGGTGTCTGTTTGGTTACAGACACAAAGCTAGTACTGGCAAATGTTAGACAGATGAATGAGTAAGTGAGTAAACTAGGGAGATAGGTGAAAACTGAGGCTATATAGGGCATGATTGGACCTAGTAGTAATAGTCATTAATATTTATTTATCACTTGCTATGTTCTAGGCAGTGTGCTGAGCCTTTTTCAGGCATTATCCATTTACTCATCGGTATAACCCTGAGGTAGGTTCTGCTATTATCCTCCATTGTACGTATGGGGAAAGTAAAGTTTAGACAGTTTGACTTACTCAAGTTCACCCAGCAAGTAATCTGCAGAGCTAGGATTCCAACTCAGAGCTGTCTGATGCCAAAGCCCATGTCTTAACTTTCCCAATCTTTTGCAGTTGTTGAAATCCCTGCCTTTGATAGTCTACACTTGCATACTTACCATGGGAACATAGCAGAGGCTTTTCAAGCTACATCTTTAAAGTCCCATCATATTTACTGTGTATAATATTCTGGAAAAAATCTCTTTTTCTTATTGGTGTTACATACATTGTTGCTACTATTGGCCAATTCAATTGAGCACTTTCTGTGTACAACTCTGTGTACTTTTAATACTTTACTGCATTTAATCCAGTCAACAACCACACAAGGAAGGTACTTTTATTAAACTCATGAGGAAATTGAGATCAAGAGAGGCAAATTACCTTGGCCACATTTCCATCCTTAGCAAGGCACAGAGCAGGTATTTAATCTCAGGCAGGCTGCTTCCAGAGCCTACATTCTCAACCACTGTGCTAACCTGACACACCAGCAGGGTTTAGCTGATCTACATCCTGTGGCTGGCTGCTGACTATTAGCTTAGGGTCCACAAAGACCTAAGGTTAAAGGTTATGGGTTTGATCTGTGATAGTGGCAATCTGCTCCTTAATCCTGCCCAGATGTCCTGCAAAATTCTCACAGATCTGGGCCCATGGTTACCAAGGAGACCAGGAGGGAGAGTGGGGATGAATCCGTGCCAGTCTGCCAGCTCCATGGGGAAAACTGCACTACTGGCAATAGGTCAGAACTAGTGCCTCCAAATACTTAAAAATGCCCATCAAAAACTATTTTAGTAAATGAATCAGATTTATCTGTTTCCTCAAATGCTAAACCCGTCCCCAAGTGCACTTTGCATGCGAAGAGCATTGGCTTTCCCATCTGTCATTTACTGGAAGGGTCAAATTACACACTGGCCTTCTGATCAGAAGTGTAAACTCTGTGTGTTTAGATATTTGATGTACTTAGACTGCGAGTGTTTCCCAGTGAAAGGTTTGGAGATTTGCCGGCAGAGAGCCTAGAGTCACGGGGAAGATTAGAGCTGCTGGGGCTTTAGGCATCAAAGTCCAGCCCCCTCATTTTACAAATAAGAAGGCCAGATTGCCCACCGCATCCCACACAGCCAGGTGAGCAGCCGAACGGGGACCAGAGCTCACATCCACCACTAACAGGCCGACAGAGCTTGTGAAATTATGCTTGCTCAAAACGTTTGAAAATTATTTTGGCTTCATTGGTGAACCCTGGGAAATATAAATGGCTATTTCATCATTTGAGAAGGAATAAGGGTGTATTATCAGGGCATAAGCATCTCCAAAGGTAAACTGAGGTGAAAAATCAATTGACTTTCTGGATAATTGGATCAGTTAAGGTAGTGGTGAACATGAAGTGATTTCCTCAAATACCTGGGTCCAGTGTTTGAATTAACTACTTGCTTCACTATGTTTCTATAGATAGAATCACATTGAAGTTTTGTTTTTCTTTAACCTTGACTATTATTCAAGGTGAAAATTGTCTTACTATTTAGTAGATCTTACATACCATTGACCTTCCACAATTCTTTGCATGCACAAAATAGTCTGTCATTTTAAGAATAAATTTACAGTATGGAATTTCTCTTCAGTGTGATAGAAAGTTCTGGAATTAGAGAGTAGTGATGATTGCAAAGAATTGTAAATGTACTTAATGACAGAGAATTGTTCACTTTAAAATAGGTAAAATGGTGAATTTCATGTATTTTACCACAATAAAAAAATAAATTTATTAAGAAACCTAATTCTTGGGAAATAGAAAAAAATCTAGTTCACTTGCAAATTCATTGCTTTATTCAATAAATATGGGTTGAGTGTCTGCTGTGAATCAGGTTCATATTTGAAAGTACATGCTAACTCTAAGGCGTTATGAAAATGTAAGAAATGTATTTGGGTATAACTGTGTATGTGTTTGTGGAGTGAATGCTGGACACTTCCCATTCACTTCTCTGGTTTCACTCTCCACCTTTATCCCCCTTGCTTTGTGTCTTGGAAATGTTGTCTGAATGGATTGAAGCAACAGGCTCCCTTACTCCCTGGCTTCTAAATGGGTGTGGTCAATGACAGGTGCCAGAAGAAGAGAGGAAGGAAGGAGTGTGAGACTGAGATATTTATTCCCTTAACTCTCTCCCGGCCAGGTCATTGTAAGCTGCATCCCTCTACCAAAGGCCAATGGTCTTCTCTTGCAGCTACCCTTTCTGAGTTTTAGTAAGTGTCCTCTACCCCTACCCCTCTGCCCTAGGGGTGGGAACGTCTCCCAGCTGTTATCAGACCCAGAGTGCTTCAATAGCGCTTGTGAACAACCCTTAGTCCCACCCGCACTGCTGTAAATCATCCTTTTATTGAACAATCCTCAGTTACCCTGCTTGAACATCGATTGCTGTGGGAATTCTAACCAATAGACAATGTGTGTGTATATCTGTGAGCATGTTTGCGTATGTGTGTAAGATATTGTGCAGCAAATGATAGACATTTTCTCTGCCCCAACTCTTGTTTTATAAGGCAATTGGAAGTGCATAAATTAAACTTTGTCTCAGAAGTCCAAAAGTATTCAGAATAGAGACAGCTGAGTTCTAAAGACTATTACTTCAAATTGCTTCTAGTTTTTTTTGTTTTTTTTTTTATTTCTTCTCTTTTAGCATTATAGCTTGTGGTTTAAAAGGTGACTATAACTCCAAATGGGGTAACATTTCCTAAAAACTCCCATTATTTTAAAACCTCAAAGACTCAAAAAGAATACTCTCCCAATTAACAGAGTTTTAAAGTATTCGGTATCTTTTATTATAAAACAAGGAGACATCATTCAACTTGGGAATACTGATTGCTTAAAACTACACACTTTTGAATAAACCTATATTAGTTCAAAGAGGTTTTCCTGTGATTAGTGTAATTTACTACAACTGTATTCAAACACCAAATTATGGGTATTATACACATGAAATACAGAACTGGTTTAAGCCAATTAGTTTAATCACTTTCCTGGTGTGAAATGAAACCAGGACACAGGACAATACAGAGCACGGCTGCCCATTAGCCCATGCTGTGAAGAGGCCAGCCCTCCCTGCCTGTCCTTACAGAACAGATCGCACTCTCCCACCCCTGCCACTGCCTTTTTCCTCCTGAAGCACATGGCATTTTATAAAACAATGCCCCATATAGTGGTGACTTGTTGCTGTTAATTAACGTCTTCGAGCTGTATGATTCAGCCCTTCCTAATTGCTCACCTGGACAATTGCCACCATGCTGCTCCTTGGCTTGTGGTGAGTGGTGTTCATTGTGCGAGGGTGCCTGGGCCAGAGGGGCCCTTTAAATCCTGCCTGTTCTCTGCTCACCAAGCCTGTTTGGGCTGATTCTACTTAGAAAAAGATGCCTTTTTCTAATCTGCTCATATGTGACAATGACACCCCTGTTGCCACCATCTCCTGGCTCTTCTGTCTTCATGAGGTCTTGCCCCCCTCTTAATCATTCTGCTACGAGAATATACTCCTAAAATGCAGGTTTGACCATGCTGCTACCTGCTTCAGCTGTTCATTGGCTCCTTATTCTGGACAGTAGTGCTTCTCAAACTTCCATGTGGACACGAATCATGAGGGGATCTCGTTAAAATGCAGATTCTAATTCAGTAGGTCTGGGATGGAGCCTGAGACCCTGCATTCTAACAGGCTTCCAGGTGAGGCCAATGCTGCCAGTCTGCTAACCACTTTGGATGGCAAGTCTGTAGAGCAGCGCTGTCTTATGGAACTTTCTGTGTGATAGAAATGTTCTATATCTGCACTGTCCAATATGGGAGCCACTAGCCACATGTGGTTACTGAGCATTGAAATGTGGCTAGTGTGACTTAGGAACTGAATTTTAGATTGTATTTAATTTTAATTAACTTAGTCATGTGTGGCTAGTGGGTCCCATATTGGGCAGCACAGCTATAGCAGATAAGGCCCATGCTCCTCACTATGACTTAGAAAACCTTCCAGTGCTCTTTTGCCTACCTCTTATTCCTCGTCTCCTGCTACTCCTTGTCTCCTATTCTGTGATATAACATCCAAACAGGCCAGCTGAGTTTTCATGGCCCCAAGTCTCTACATGTGCCGCTCCCATTGCTTAGAAGGCCCTTCTTCATGTTTTGTGCCCGGTAATGCCACATCTTCTTTTGTGGTCCAGTTCCAGCATCTTCTCTATGAATCCTTCCCTAATACCACTGACTAACAGTAACCATTTGCTGAGAATCTATATGTATTGAGGGCCCTTCGTACAACTCATCTCATCTAATCTGGACATTAAGCCTAATTTAGGGAAACCAAAGCTGGACGTGGCTCGGCTAGGGTCACAGGGCTAGAAGAAAATTGTAAATGCAAACCCAGGTCTGCCTGACTCTGAGGCCCATTCTTTTCCCACCACACTATGGTGCCTTCTACCTTGCATAGTCCCATAATATACAGCACTAACCACCCTGTGGTCAGATATTTCTCCACGGTTTCTCTTCTCCACGGGATCATAAGCTCCTAGAAGTCACAGACTAGGTATTATGAGTCTCTGTACCTGGGACCTGGAACATCATGAGTGCTCAAAAGATGTCGGATCAATGTGTATTTTTCATCTCTCCGCCTCATTGTAAAATCCTTGAGTGCTGCGACTGTGCTTTATTCCACTGATGTGTTGGTGCTCAACAGGCCTCTAATAAGAGTTTGAAAAATTAATGAATAACTAAATGAGTACATTGACTTTGGGCAACATTGTCAAGCATTTCGTTTGGAACCCACGGGTAAGGATTCTTGCAAAGCAGCTTTTGGACTGCAAAACAAAACAGCAGTTTCCATTCTCTTCATAATTTGCAAATGCTGTTTTTCTCCATTTTGTCACTTTCTAACTCTTGAATTGGAATGGTTTTGGATTTAAATTATATGTTTGAACTCAGTTAATTTACTTCATTTTAAAAATATTTAACACCGACCACAAACAAAGCTCTATGCTAGGAGCATAGAGAAATATAAAATTGAATCAGACTTGACCCTCAATCTAGCTAAGATTTTAATGTGAGAGGGGCAAAAGTAGGGGAGCATGGGAAGGGCTGATTACGGAAGAAAACGGGAATGATAACATTTTGTTGTATGCCTTACCTTCAAATCACCTAATTGGCATGACCAGTGTTCCCCTGAATTAATGTCTTGTGAGGTACACTTTACTGAGAATGTGAGAAAACGGGAACTCTTACATACTGCCAGCAGGACCCAGAAGTATAAATTGGCACGATCTTTATGAAGAGGAATTTGGCAGTATTATTCAAATTTTTTAAAGACATCCATGCCCTTTGTTCCAGCAATTCTAGGAATTTGTCCTAAGTTAGTCATCAATGGCCATGTATTGATTTTATCAGTGAAGATGGTTCATTGTAATATTGTTTATAATGATTTTTAAAATGCAAAATGGTAAATTTCTAACCCATATGAGATTAAATAATTTACTCCATGTCCATATGATTAAATACTATTTAGTCATTAAGATGATATGAAATTACATGCATTGCTTCAGAACAACATCATTATATATTTTTAAGTGAAAAATGCAGGTTAAAACATGGACTATGCCATTTAATTCCCTAATTTGGGTAAAAAATGTCTGTAGGTTTATTTAGGCACTGATGAGAAAAAGGCCTTAAAGAAATATCCAAAGCGTCCTTTAGTGTGCTCTCTGAGAGACAAGATTAGATTATTTTCATCCTTATGCTTTTCTGTGTGTGCTGCTTTTTATAACCAGAAAATGTGCCAGTTTGAGTGTATTGTGTCCCCCAAATGCCATTATCTTTATAGTCTTGTGTGGGGCAGAAGTTTTGGTGATTTGCTTGGAGTGTGCCCCACCCAGCTGTGGGAAATAATTTTGATGAGATGTTCCCATGGAGGCTTGGCCCCACCCATTCGGGGTGGGCCTTGATCGGTGGAGCTATATAAATGAGCTGACTCAAAGAGGAAAGAGAGTGCAGCTGGGAGTGATGTTTTGAAGAGAAGCAAGCTTGCTAGAAAGGAACGTCCTGGGAGAAAGCCGTTTTGAGGCCGGAGCTTTGGAGCAGATGCCAGCTGCCTTCCTAGCTAACAGAGGTTTTCCGGAGGCCATTGCCCATCCTCCGGTGAGGGTACCCGAGTGCTGATGTGTTACCTTGGATGCTTTGTGGCCTTAAGACTGTAATTGTAAATAAACCCCCGTTTTATAAAAGCCTATCCATCTCTGGTGTTTTGCATTCTGCAGCATTAGCAAACTAAGACAAACATCATTATATATTTTTAAGTGAAAAATGCAGGTTAAAACATGGACTATGCCATTTAATTCCCTAATTTGGGTAAAAAATGTCTGTAGGTTTATTTAGGCACTGATGAGAAAAAGGCCTTAAAGAAATATCCAAAGCGTCCTTTAGTGTGCTCTCTGAGAGACAAGATTAGATTATTTTCATCCTTATGCTTTTCTGTGTGTGCTGCTTTTTATAACCAGAAAAATACATGTTTTAAAAAATGAAGAAACCAATCTGTTCAGCGGTTCCATTTTAGCCTGGTCCCTAGTTACTAAATATCAGGATTTCTCAAAGGAAATCCATGGGTGGCCAACTTCTTAGAGATGTCGCCAGCATGGGGAAGTCACACTCTCTCCCATCATAGTTCAATGTCTGCATTCCTTGATTTCCAATATCCACGATTTTCCTGACTCTGCTTTCACACTCAGCCACAGTTGGTCCTGTCTCACCTTTGCCCAAACATCGCTTGATCCAAGTCCCCCATGGATAAGCCATCTTCTGTGGCAGCTGTAAGCTCCCTGGTGCCCAAAGCTGTGTCCCAGGTCCAGTCCTCACCGCCCGGGCTCCTTCTGTTTGCTGTCAATTTTGATTCATAATTTCTTAGTCCCTGTCATTACACAACCTCTGCTGTTTTGTGTTCAGGATGCTGCTCTTGACTTTCCTCCGCTGTCTTCTCCTGAGCCTCATAGATGCCAAGGAGTGGGGGTCCCATATTTGGCCCTGTGAGACTCATCCCATTCACCAGGAGCATGAGACTTTCAAAAGAAGAGCAAAAAAAAAGTAATCAGAACCTCTTCTAGCATCCAAACATTACTTGATCTGCAAAACAGACATTTAAAAAGGGGGAAACAAGCAATAAAATAGCTCCCTGGTTTGTTCCAACAAGCACCAGATAGGTTTCAGAATTATGTTAGATCCTTCAAGGAAAATTCATATTATCATCCTAAAGAATTTTTCAGCTTTGCATATGGTAAGAAAGTGATTTTTAATAACAAAATTAGAAAGGGGCTCAGTCCAAATATTTTGCCACATAGGAAGTGTGGATTAGGCTACCACATGTGTTTTCGCAGTACTTTTATAACAGATCCTGGCTCCCTGATGTCACTCTGCATTTTGGAGTGTGTGACAAGGGGATTCGGGGGCAGCAGTGCACCATGGGCATGAGGAAGGAACCTGTGTTCATAGGAGGTACCAAAAAGACTGTAGGATGGGCCCAGGCCCTGGGAGACCACATCCATGACAGCTTCAACCAGAATAAATCAGCAAATAATCAGCAAGTTGGTAGGCGAATCAAAAGCAAAAAAGCAAGGAGACACACACCTGCTTGAAGGAAAAGCTATCCCAACTAGTGTTAGCAGTGCACACGAGGCCGCGTCTCTGCGGTGAATATATGCTGCTTCCTCATGGATTCATCTGGCAGTCATCAACTTCCCACCTCCCCAGCCCCATCTCCCTCACATCCCTGATGCTCTTCACATTCCAGCCAGGTCCTCAGTACACGATAACGCCTCAGAACCTTCGCACATGCCGTTCCCGCTGCCAGGAACACTCCTTCCCTTCGTCTTTGCTTGGGTAACTCCTGCTCACCCTTCAGCTCTCAGGAGATACACACACACACATTTACTGTGTCCCATCACAGGCCTAAAAGCTTAAAATGGTCACTTCCTCAGAAAGCCTTCCCTGATTGCCACAGACTGGGTCACACCCCTGTTATGAACCCCATATCGCCATATTTTTCTCCATTGTAGCCTTATCACGGTGTAATTAGAAATGTAAACCCCACGAGGGTAAGGATTCAGTGCTGTGTCTCCAGCATCTAGAACAGTGCTTGGCACACAGGAGATACTTCATAATATTTACCAATATGCTTCTTTGATTCACGTCTGTCTTCTGAGCTAGAAGTAAGTCCCATAAGCAGGCACATGGTATTTTGGTGTCCAGCACCTACTACAGTGCCTGGCACATAGGATGCCTTCGCAAATATTTGTTCAGTGGATTAGTAAACTATATTACCAAGTGCCAGCACGGCAGCTGCAGTGGTGATGAGATCCAGTCCCTGATCTCATGAAGTTTTCAGTTCGTTGGGGAGACTGGCAAGCAGACTGTTGCTATTCAGCATGAAAAGTGATTTTTATTTTTTGCAAATGACCGATCTGGTTTATTTCCTTCTCATCAAAAGATCAAAGGCTGTGTCACATCTTGGGCATCGAGACTCTGAGTATGTGAAAGGGTGTGGCTCTCCTAAGCTGGTGGTGTCTTAGTGGAACATCCTGATGCTCAGGTTTACATTTGGTCCCATAGCATCACTTAAGAACTCAGGCATTCGGTGTGACTTTGGTTGACATGTCCCAGGACCTCTCTGAGCTGCTCTTTCCTCACAGGAAGGTCAGGCCGTTGGGCTGGCCTCTAAACTCTGAGATCCTGGGTAGCCACGCATGGCTGAGACCTCAGAATAAGTCTGGATTAAATCTTGACTGCTCAAGTTTCCTGTCTGCCTCTTTTCCGTCTCTGTAGGGTCTTCCTTTAGCCATGACAAGTCTGCTAATTGGTGCTCTCTTGGTTGCTAGAATTGAGTGGGAATGTGATTTATTCACGTGCAATCCCCAGGGGCCCCTGGTCCTAAGGTGTGTCCCAGCAGAATGCTATGGATGAGTGGAGGCCCTGGAAACTTAACCCAGGGCTGACTGTGCAGGTGTTCCCCTCCTTACTTCCTCTCCCCACAGGACCAAATACAAAGCTCAACTACTGAGGGAGCTACTGCCGTAACACCGGGGCCTCATGCTGCCTGACACGAGGCTCCCAGTTCCAGTAGGAGGGAGTGGAGGAGAGAAGGCTCTGTTTGCAGATGCAGTGGGCTGGGGAGCCTGGCGCCACCGCCATCAGCAGCTGCAGGTGCCTGTGTGCACCGGAAGGCTGCTCCTGGCTGTGCAGGTAGAGGGAATTGAAGAGCTCCAAGGCATGGCATGGAAGCCGGGACAGGGCTTCACATTGGCATAGCAGATGGGAGATGCAGAGGTCTGAGGGGTTCATGAGTTAGGTCTAACAGCTGGAGAGGTGGCCTCCCCATGGCAGAGCTGGAGATGGTGGCCAGGGTGAGGTGGATGCTGATGCACTTGGTGAGCAGATGTGCCAACCAGGTACAGTAGTTGGAAGCAGTAGATGGTAGTTGACTCAGATGGATCCATCAGTGCTGCAAGTGTCTTAGGGAGCAGGCAGCAGCACCAATGCATTCTTGTACACCTGCACTGCATTATACAAGGGCCGCTACCACTTCTGCAGCTATTGGAACCTCCTGGTGACAGTACTGGGTTCACAGTGACCACATCTGTCTTCACCCCCACATCCATTTGTGAACAGGGTGTCAAAGAAACACACAGAAGAGGCATAATTCCTAGTCTTAGAAGTAGGGCAAGGGGGAGAAGGTAGGGTATAGATTGTGGGTAAGCTCAGAGAAGGCTCTTTGGAGTAGGTGATTATAAGCAGAAGAATAGATCAATGTTAGCCGGATGATGGCAGAAAGAAATACGGGCATAGTAATTCCCGGCAAAGGGAGCAGGGCCAAGACCCAAAACGAAGGAAGAGAAAGAGAAGCAGAATCAAGGAGAAAGGGACTAATGGACCCCAGGGGCAGTGTAGAGGAGTCAGGTTTACCCTTGCCCAAACTTTCTTGGGGGGACACATATTACATAATGCTTGCAAAAATCTTAAGGCATGAAATTGACAGCATCTATGAAATTGCTTGCTTACTCCAAAAAGCCAGGTTGAAAGGTTTCAGTATGTAAGCAAGTGTGAGCCTGCATTTTCCAACTCCAGAAAGGCCCTTTGAAATGCCCCCAGGATCCTTGTTTATGCTGACCCTAGCCTTAGTTGTTTGGTTTCTAATTAGATTGAGCAGGGATTCTGCTACTGGCTCCCCACTGCTAGTATACCCTTTCTTGGGAGAGCCTGGCCTGCTGGCTAAGGACTGGCAGTGAAGAGAATGTTTTCATAAAAGGATCAGCACACATGGACTTTTTCTCCTCCTAAAAGCTAGCCCACCTCTGGAAAACCTCTGGCCATGTGCTTCCACAGCTGGTGAGAGAGGACATGCTCTTCATTTTATTCACCCTGCCCACTCCTTAGGCCTCTCCGTTACTCACATTCTTCAGAAGTTGACGGCTGTATGTGCCTTTGACCTCCCCACCTATTTGAGGGAAATCCACAGTATTGATTCCCTGGGACCTAGAACTGGTCTTAGTTGTGCTCTGATGGAAACAGAGAAAGGTAAAAAAAAAAAAAAAAAAAAAAAAAAAATTACAGTCTGTGGCTTCAGAGAACTTAAAATTTAGTCAAGGCTATAAAATTTATATACCCTAAGTAATTAAGGTATAGTATTAATTAAAGTTCTTTTACTTACAAGCAACAGAAATCAGCTCTTTTCTCTTACATAAAAATGGAAAATTGGGTAGAAACCAGGAGAAAAATAGGAAGTTTGACACCCAGGATGTGGGGTGTAAAGGATCCAGCTCAGGGATCTTAGTAGTAGAGAGCTGTCTTGCAGGGACTTGCAACAGGGACTAATAGGGTGGCAGGACCATCCTTAGAGGTGCTTGGTTTATAGTGCTCCTTTGCCTAAAAGCAGGGAGAATGAGACAGAGAGAGAGAGAGAAAGAGAGAGAGAGAGAGAGAGAGAGAGAGAGAGAGAGAGAGAGAGAGAGAGAGAGAGAGAGAGAGGGATGGGGTGGGGGAGAGAATTGGTTCTATTTAGAACGTATTTATTATTAGGGGGGTGGGGATATTCTCTCCATTTGGAGTATAGAAAACTTGTAAAATATAAAGAAGAAAATTAAAACCACTCAATATCTCACCTCCCAGAAACGACCACTGTTATGCTTTCAAGAAGTATTCTTTGATCCTCTTTTTCTGTGTCATGCCTGTGTGTATTTCCCACAAAGCTGAGATCTTACAGTTTATGCAGTGTTGTATCCTTCTCTTGTCACTTAACATTGTACTGTAAACATATAACTACCATAGAAAATCTTTGAAAATATGACTTTTAGCGACTGAATAATATTTTATCATCTGGCTGCCCCGTAATTCATTTACCAGTCCCCTGTTGATAGACATTTAAGTCAACTCAACTTTTTCATTATTATTAACTCATTGTAATAAACATTGTCTGAATCAGTGTCTGAATTTCTGACGACAAAAAAGGCTTCAACCAAGCATTTAAGACAAATTCATCAAATGTGGTTTTAAAAGCCTGGAATAAACTGGAAGAGTATGCCCAGCCAGAAAGCTGTTCCATTAACTTTGATTTTTACATGAGTATTTATTCTCTTTCACTCCATGATCAGGACACCATTTTATAAATCACTGACTGCTTAGTGTACTAAATAGAACAACTTAGTCACTGGAATTAAAGAGTGACCCTAAAGCCTAATCAATATCAGACCAATTATTCATTCTTGGTCCCCAGAGATGAATCTATTTTGTGGAGGTTAGGTAGTCAACTGATGGGATTCTTACTTTAGTAGACTTTGCCATGGATCAGGAGAGAAAAGAAGCTGGTATGGGTTTTGAAAGGGGAATGAAATTTAGGAGACTATAAGGGATTTCATAAGCTTCTAGTTTTTACTTTTTAAAATTTATTTAATAAACACCATGGGTCAAGCACTTTTCTAAGAGTTTTACATATATTAAGTTGCTTAATTCTCCTACTAACCCTATGGGACTGGTACTATTATAACCTTCATTTTATGGATAAGGAAACTGAGTCACAGAGAAGTAAGTAACTAGATTAAGGACATAGTTCTCATAAGGATGGAGCTGAGATTTGAATCCAGGCAGTCTGGTGCTCATCAATTACACCTTGCTTCCATGAATATATTGGGGTTTCTATTTGGAAATTAGGATGTTTGAAAATGCCCAAACACTATCATCAAAAAACATCTAGCCAGATGCATGTTTTCTTTTATTGGATTTTAGTAATCCCCATCCTGTATAACCCAAGCATCAGCATTACGCTAAGGATCTTGAAATGAGATCATCCTGGATTATATGGGTGGGCCCTAAATGCAAGGACAAGTGTCCTTATAAGAGCAGAAGAGGAGAAGTTATGGGCACAGAGGAGAAGGCCATGTGAAGATGGAGGCAGACATTAGCGTGATACAGCCACAAGCCAAGGAATGCCGCACCCACAGAAGCTGGAAGAGGCAAAGCGTGATCTTCCCCTAGAGCCTTCAGAGGGAGCATGGCCTGCTTACACCTTCTTCTGGCCTCCAGAACTGAGAGAGAATATGTTTCTATTGTTTTAAGCCACTCAGTTTGTGTAACAGTAGCCCTAGGACAATAATAAAAACAATTTTTATCTTTTGTCTTTAGTACTAGCACAGTGCCTGGGATATATTAGATTTTTTTAAAAGGGTGAATTAGTTAAATATAATGGGGATAATGAAACAAAAACTTTAAATTAGTTCAGGTAACTTGAATTGAACATTATAAGATTGTCCTTGGTGATA
Source organism: Choloepus didactylus (assembly GCF_015220235.1). Lineage (NCBI taxonomy): Eukaryota > Metazoa > Chordata > Mammalia > Pilosa > Megalonychidae > Choloepus > Choloepus didactylus. Next base: position 52,047,556 of record NC_051320.1, on the reverse strand, counting down.
ATTTTTCAGTTTGAGGGTTATCTAGAAAGAGAACTACTATTTGTTGAGTATCTACTGTGTACTAGTCACCAAGATAAGTTTCATTCTTAAATTATACCTCAGTGGGAGGAAGTATCATAAATTATAAGGGCAAAAGCAAGGTCTTTGGAGTTAAATTTGAGCTCTGATTCTTATTAGCTATATGATCTTTGGCAAATTATTTAAATTATCTTGGTGCAAATTTACTTATCTGCGAAGTAGGGAAATGATCGCTATCTCCTCAGCCTGTTTTGAGGGTTAAAGGAGATAATGTATGAGATGGCTGAACTCAGTGCCTGACACATGGAAAAGTTCAACAAACTATATTTATTATAAATGTAACACGGTGGCGGGTGGAGGGAAAGTGCTAGAATTGGAAACTAAGGCCCTCCCTGAGCACAAGAGGTGCTAGGTACCCACTTAAAAGTTCAGAAAATTACAGGGTTTGACCAAGGAGACTCTGTAGGGATTGCTGAGAAATTCCAATTTCAGCTCCATTCCCCACCCACACACACACTCCCAATCTCCTCCAAGTGGACTGGGAGTAGGAGAAGGAGGTCTCCATTGTGTTATGGCAAAGAACAGCTTTTGCTTTTCCTTGTGCCCATGTCTCTGTGGGGTGGAGGAGCAAGCGTGGAGAAGGCCTATGGAATTTACTCCTAAATTGGGGGGCACCTCACCTGGGCCCCTGCCTATACTGATATGGGGACAGTGTCAGCAGAATGTTGCCATGCCCCCAGGCTGGCAGACGTTCTGCCGCAGCTAGAGTATAGAGAAGGGTGGGAGAGAGATCTGGGAGGTGGGAGAGAGATCTGGGAGGTGGAAGAAGGCAATCTTCCTTCCAAGATACGGTGTGTTGGGGAAAACTGAGGGTCTGTGGGTCAACTAAACGCTGCAGAGGATAACAGAGTTAAGTTAATTTGCCAGTGTCTCCCCCGAAAGCTGCCTGGTGGGGGAGGGCACCCGCAGCAGCAGGAGGTTGTTGGGTGGGTTACTGTGGCAGAGGCCTGAGGTGGGGAGCAGCTGAAGCCCGATCTCGCACACAAGGGACTTGGCAGGGGGAAGGACCCTCACAGGACCCTCCAAAGAACCAACAAATGTGCTTCACAGGAGAGCCCAAATTTGGATGCCTGCCATACTGGGAACAAATGGTCTGTCCATGTCAGATGGAGCTGTGGTGAACAGCAGAGAGGATTACCAGCTTACAACAGGCAGTCAAGTAAGATGAGACCTGCCTCCCCAAAGCTGTGCCTGTTGAAAAAGCAGGAGGCATTGGTGGAGCTGGAGGGAGTCAAACCACCCCCCAAAATCCTTGCAGTAGTCTCAATCCTGATTGCATGTTAAGAGTCCCCTGGGGAACTTAAAAACATCTTGACAAGCCAACAAGTTCTGATTTAACTGGGTCTGAAGTAAGACATACAGTAAAAAATTACTTGCTTGTCTAAAACTGTAATTTCACTGGGCGTTATGTATTTTGTTTGGCAGTCCTAGGTAGTGAGGAAAAATATTTAAGATGGATATAAGACTGAAATTTAAAAATGAGCAGGACTGAGTTTTAAGGACCAAAAGTAGCTCCTTAATAACAGAAGGTGGCTGAAAAGTTATGGAATTGGGCTGATTGTGATTAAGGGAGCTGATACCTAGTGAAAAATTGGGGTTGACAGAAGCAAAGTTTGAAGGCAGTTATAGGAAAAATAAAGCCATATCATGTTTGTGCCCCCAGTGAGCTGAGGCTCCCAATGAGCCAGTTACATAGTTTGGAACAACAATCTAGCCTAAGAGGTGAGCAAATAGAAACCTAGAGGATAATGTGATCTGTGCGAGGTCAATACAGCTGGTACCCACAGAACCAAAATCTGAACCCAAATTTATTTGACTCAAAAGTCTATTGCAGAAGAGCTAAGATGGCGGCATAGAGAGGAGTGGAAGACTGTTAGTCCCCCCCAGAACAATTCATAAATGACCAAAAAACTAGTAAATAACCTGGAATAACTGCGGGGAGACAAACGTGACTGACCACTCATCATCCACCAACCTGAATTGGGAGGAATGCCCGAGATCGCAGCATAAAATCTGTAAGTAAAAACTGTGGACCCACGCTGAGAGCTGAGAGCCAAGAGCCGAGAGCTGAGAGCCCCTCCCTCATGGAAGCCGCACCGTGCTAGAGAACAGCACTCTCCAAACAAGCGAGTGGACCTCAGCCCAGCCCCAACTGTGGTTTTAATATTAACCGCTGAATACAAACAGTAAATCCCCATCAAGCAGACAGAAGCTTTTGGTGACAACTGACCTTGGGAGAGTAGGGGGACATATCTGTCTCAGGACGGGGAGCCCAGAGGATTGGGTGCTATCTCCAGCTGACAGGTGAACCTGGTAGCTTTCTGTCCCTTTCTCTCCCTGTGAGAAAACCTCAGCCATTTTCAGCCCACAGCGCTTTGCAGTAAAGAAAGCCTCAGCCATTTTAAAATCAAAACACTTTGATCAGCAGAGTCAGAGAAACAATGAACTTATTGATATGCAGATGACATCTCTGGACAGGGCATAGCTTCCCAAGAGGAAAGGGAGGGGCCCAGCTCTACTGCCTGTCTTACCGGAACCAGACTCCAAAGCCTGGGGGAGGAGAGCCACAGGCCACACCCTCTTACACCAGCCAGTGACAGGCTGACAGGTGCACCTGCTGGGCAGAAAAGCACAGGTGTGTCAGCCCTCTATGAAAAACCATCAGGGAAACCAGATACTGAATTGTTCCTCCTTCTGTGACCTGAGCCGTTCTCGTCTGGGAAAACCTGATTGGGGTGGTCTGGGAGGTCAGATGCCTAGACAACAGAAAACTACAACCTACACTAAGAAAAACAAAGTTATGGCCTGGTCAATGGGACAAACGTACACTTCAACTGAGATACAGGAAGTTAAACAACTAATGCTAAATCAATTCAAAAAGTTTAGAGACGATTTTACAAAAGAGATAGAGGCTGTAAAGAAAACACCAGACATACATAAGGCAGAAATTGAAAGTTCAAAAAAACAACTAGTAGAATCTACGGAAATGAAAGGCACAACACAAGAGATGAAAGACACAATGGAAACACACAACAGCAGATCTCAAGAGGCAGAAGAAAACACTCAGGAACTGGAGAACAAAACACCTGAAAGCCTACATGCAAAGGAGCAGATGGAGAAAAGAATGAAAAAATATGAGCAACATCTCTGGGAACTTAAGGATGATACAAAGTACAAGAATGTACATATCACTAGTGTCCCAGAAGGAGAAGAGAAGGGAAAAGGGACAGAAGCAATAATAGAGGAAATAATCAATGAAAATTTCCCATCTCTTTTGAAAGACATAAAATTACAGATCCAAGAAGCACAGCGTACTTCAAACAGAATAGATCTGAATAGGCCTACACCAAGACACTTAATAATCAGATTATCAAATGTCAAAGACAAAGAGAGAATCCTGAAAGCAGCAAGAGAAAAGCCATCCACCACAGACAAAGGAAGCTTAATAAGACTACGTGTGGAACCATGGAGGAAAGAAGGAAGTGGTGTGATATATTTAAGATACTGAAAGAGAAAAACCGCCAACCAAGAATCCTATATCCAGCAAAGCTGTCCTTCAAATATGAGGGAGAGCTCAAAATATTTTCTGACAAACAGACAATGAGAGACTTTGTGAATAAGACACCCGCCCTACAGAAAATACTAAAAGGAGCACTACAGCATGATAGGAGAAGACAGGAGTGCGTGGTTTGGAACAAAATTTTGGGAGATGGTAGCACAACAATTAAGTACACTGAACAAAGATAACTATGAATATGGATGAGAGAGAAAGGTGGGGAGCATGTGAGACATCAGAAGAAAGGAGAAAAGATAAAGAATGGGACTGTGTAACTTGGTGACATCTAGAGTGTTCAACAATTGTGATAAAATATACAAACATTTCTTTTATGAGGGAGAACAAGCAAATGTCAACCTTGCAAGGTGTTAAAAATGGGGAGGCATTGGGGGAGGGATGCAATCAATGTAAACTAGAGACTGTAACTAACAGAATCATTGTATGATGCTTCCTTTAATGTAACAAAGGCGATATACCAAGGTAAATGCAGATAAGAGGGGGGGATAGGAGAGGCATGTTAGACACTTGACATTGGTGGTGTTGTCTGACTGTTTACTCTACTTTGATTTAAGGTTATTTTTCCTTTTGCTGCTTCCTAGCTGTCATTTTTTTTCCTCTTTCTTTTGCCTTTCTACCTTCTCTGACTCTCCCTCCTGCCTTGTGGAAGAAATGTAGATGCCCTTATATAGATAGTGGTGAAAGTGGTGAACACATAAAGATGTGACCATACAGAGAACCATCGATTGTTTACTTAGGACGGAATGCATGGTGTGTGAACAAAACCATCTTAAAAAAAAAAAAAATGGGTTATGACAAAACTTCGAGGGCAATATACTGAGTGAAATGAGCCAGACACACAAGGACAAATATTGCAGGGTCTCACTGATAGGAACTAATTATAATATGTAAACTCATAGACATGAAATATAAGGTACCAAGATATAGGACGAGGCTTAAGAATGGGGAGTGATTGCTTAGTATGAGCAGAACGTTCAACCAGGATGAACTTAAATGTTTGGAAATGAACAGAGGTGTCGGTAGCAAGATGTGAGAATAACTAACAGTGCCGAATGGTGCGTGAACGAGGTGGAAAGTGGAAGCTCAGAGTCATATTTGTCAACAGAAGGAAAGTTGGAGGTCAAAAGATGGAAATGTATAAAACTGAATCCTATGGTGGGCAATGTCCATGATTAAATGTACAAATATTAGAAATATCTTCCATGAACCAGAACAAATTATGACAATACAATTAGAAGTTAATAATAGAGGGGCATATAGGGAAGAAATATATACCTATTGCAAACTATATACTACAGTTAGTAGTATTTCAACATTCTTTCATAAACAGTAACAAATGTACTATACCAACACTACGAGTCAAGAATTGAGGGGGGTTGGTTAGGGATATGGGAGGATTCGAGTTTCCTTTTTTTTTTTTTTTCTTTCTTTTTTTCATCTTTCACTTTATTTCTTGTCAGGAGTAATAAAAAGGTTCTAAAAATTGAACAACAATTAAGTGTGGTGATGGATGCACAGCTGTATGAGGGTACCAGGGGCTACTGATTGTACACTTTGGATCTTTGGATAATTGCATGGTATCTGAACAATCCCAATAAAAATTAGAAAAGAAAAATATTAAAAAAAAAAACATTAACAGGGATTGTTACTGGATGGGGGATTGCGGGTAGTTTTGTTTTCCATTTTGCTTCTATTTCTAAATAAACTAGTACCTTACAATTAAAAAAAAGTCTATTGCTCTTGAATGGAAAGTTAATGCTTAATGAGTACAGTGTTTCTGATTTTGAGTGATATAAAAGTTTTGCTAATGGATGGTGGTGAGGGTAGCATAATATTGTGAATCAACACACTGAACTGAATAATTGAAAGGGGTTAAATGGGAAAAGTTATGATGTATCTATGTTATCACATTTTTTTTTAAAGCCTGTTGTCTTTCTACTGAACCATAATGTTTTCAGAAGTTGTCTTTGATACTAGTGGATTGATTCCCTAAATCAAAGCTATCCTATTGGAATAGCCCAGAGAAACCCACCTTCATTAACAAGAGTGATAGTAATTATTGCTAGTAGGTCTGTGGGGAAAAAGTACTCTTTATATTTTGCTGCTGAAAATATGATGCTTCAGTCTTTTTGAAAGTAATCTGTAATTACCTAAAAAATTAAAAAATATACGTCTTTCAGCCTCAGCACTGCATTTGATAAAAGCAAAATCAGCAGTACATTAACATATATGTATGAGAGTGTTTATTCCTTCATTGTTTATAGGGGCAGGAACTTAAAACAAAGAAAACGACTATCAATGAAAAAATGGTTGGATAAAGAGCCTTATCACAGATTATTATATAGCCATACAAATAATGAATTAGAGTCACACCAGGTGACTGAGAGGGATTTCCACATTTTTGAGTGAGAAGTAGAAGATGCAAAGAATGCATGATGCATCTTCTCCAAAACAAACAATGGACCCTCCAAACCCTAAATATGTGGGGGATATCCTCCTTCCTTCCTTCCTTCCTTCCTTCCTTCCTTCCTTCCTCCCTCCCTCCCTCCCTTCCTTCCTTCCTTCCTCTCTCTTTCTGCATGGGTATGTAATTGTATACCAGCATATGAACATGGACAAATTTAAAAGGCTATTAGCATCTGGTTACCTGGGGGACAGTGCTGGGGTGGACACTTAAGAGGACAAAGAAGAGGGAGTAGTTTGGTTGCCTCATCCTGGAAGGCAGCTGGAGGGGGCCTCTGTTGGGGGCCATAGTCTCCTTAGAGGATGTAGGAGCAGGGCTTAGGGTCCCTCCCCACCTTCTCAACATCTCACCTGGTGAAATCAGATCATGATGACTATCAAGGGCATCGCAGGGAACCCATAGGCAGGGGAAGTGCAGGGCCTAATGGTGAGGCGGGGTGAGGTGCTCCTATGCATCCCCTGCCCTGGGGACAGTGGGGTAATCACGGCATGACTGTATGTGTGCAGAACCCAAAACCCAGGGTCCCCGTGACCCACTTCTCGTAGGTGTGACACCCACCAACGTCAGCAAGTCAAAAGTTATTCAGAATAAACTCCAATCTTCACTTAACAGCTCTTGAAGAACACTAAGGGATCCAATTCATAATCTACCTCAACGCATCCTAAATACGCTTCTCTCACACCCTAAAACCATTTTTGCTTCTCCTTCTCAACTCTCCCCAGACTGCTCTCCCAGCCCCGGCCCACAGGCCCTGGTGGGTTGCGTTCCCTGTGTCTTCCCGCCTGTATTCCAAGCCTCTCTGCCCCTCCTCCTCATCCTGCATCTCCAAACCCCAGGAGACAGGCAGGCCAATATGGAAATCTCTGTATGGGCGAGCAAGAGGGGAGGCTGAGTGGGGAAAAGTCACATTTTTCTTTAACAGGTGGTGGGAATGGAGAGGCGAAGGCGGGCGTTACTCATTAATAAGCTTTGCTTCTTTCGCATATGTGAGCCTACCGTACTGGGGCTCTACCACCTTCAGCAGGCGGGGCCTCCCCCCACACCCCCCGTGGCTGCCCCCGTCCTGTTACCGTAGCTGCTCTCGGACCCTCAAAGCCAAGGCCCTGTTGAGGAGCTTCTCTGGGAGCCGGACGCGGGCGTCCTCCCCGGACCTCCCTCCGCAGACTCGGGGAGGCGGGGGCACGGGAGAGCTCCGAGCTTGCCAGCACGCAGTCTTGCAGAACAGGTGGTTTTGTTTATTTTGCTCCATCAGATTTACAAAATTGTACCCTTTACTAAAACAGCCTCGGGGCTCCAGCACAACAAGTACAGGCACAATGAAATGACATTTAATTAAAATACAGAAATATAAGCAGCAGACATCACGACAGAGCAGCAGCAATTGCCGCAAAATAAACATTCAAGCAGCCACGGTCATTTGGCTTCTCAGCAACTGAGAGAAAAGGAGGAGCGGAGCGTCTCCTGCCCGGCCCTTCGCCCACTCATCTCCGCGAGGTCAGGAAGGCAAGAAAGGAGGCCAGTCTGTAGGGCCTGGGTCTTGGAGGGTCCCAAATGCCCCCCTCTCCCAAAACCACCGAGCCACTGCCCTCCGCTCTTCTGGGGAGTGGCGCTGTAGGACCAAACCCAGCCCTGCCTCTCCTCACTATTGTCTTTTGCTAAATATTTTCAACTTAAATAAGTCAAATACATCTTTTTGTTCAGGGAGTTTGAGTTTCCTGTTAAGGAGTTCTCTACCTACAGAGTCACCTAAATTTTCTCCTAAGATATTTATTGTTTTATTTAAATGTAAAAAGTCCTTAATAGATTTAGAATGTTTCTGTGTGCAGTATAAGATGGGTTTCAACTTTTTCTTCCAGAGATAGTGCGTTGAGCTAGTATCATTTATTAAATAATTCCTTCTTTCCCCCATGGATCTGAACTATCAACTTGGTCATGTATTAAAAGGATCTATTTTTTTCATTCCCTGTTCTGTTCCACTCATCTGTTCATCCATTCCTGCATTAATACTGAATGATTGATTACAATGCTGAGATCTGATAAGATCAGGCCTCCCACACTGTTATGCTTTTTCATATATTTTCTTCTCTTCTGCATATCTATTGCTCCATGTAAATTTTAAGCACGTTTTATCCAATTAAAAAGATAAAAGCTGTCAGAGACCCAATAGATATACAGTACTAAAAGTCAAGAGAGTAGTTCCCCTTGGTGGGGGGTAGAGACTGGGGGGGAACAGGAGTGGGGCCTCTGGAGTGCTAGTTATGTTCTGTTTCTTTGTGGGGATACTAGTTATGTAGACACATTCATGATTTGTGCACTTTTCTGTACATATGTTATTCTTCAGTGCAAAATTTACTAAAATAGAAAAACCTGTTAGGATTATAATTGGAATGGCGTTACCTTTGTGCTTTGGAGGAGAATGAAAATTTTCATTAATTAACTAATTTTCTTAGAGACGTAGGTTTACAGAGAAATCGTGCAGAAAATACAGAGTTCCCATGTATCTACAACTGTTTTTCCCCAAATAAAATACTTGCCTATTATCTTTTCCTAAGCATTTTCAATTTAAATAAGTCAAATATATCTTTTTGTTCAGGGGTTTAGGTTATTTATGTAACATATGAATAACATATGTACAGAAAAGTGCACAAATCACGAATGTGTCCACGAAACTAGTATCCCCACAAAGAAATAGAACATAACTAGCACTCAAGTTTTCCCTCACACCCACAGTTTTCCCTATTAATTAACAGTTTGCATTAGTGTGGTACTTTTGAAACAGTTGATGAAACAGTATTATTATAATTATTCTATTAACTAAAGTCCATAGTTTACATTAAGGTTCACTGTGTTGTACAGTGCTATGGTTTTTTTAAACATTTTATTCTGGTAACATATACAACCTAAAATTTTCCCTTTTAACCCCATTCAAATATATAATTCAGTGGTTTTCATTGCATTTACAATGTTGTGCTGCCATCACCACCACCCATTAGCAAAAGTTTTCCTCTCAGCTGGTAATATGACAGAGATGTCCTTGAGTGCTAGGAGCTAATGAAAACAAACCAAAGGAAAAGCAAACTGGTTCTGTGCTGGCTGGTGTTCTCCTTCAGAATTTGGCCCTCCTATCAAGAGCATCATTCCGAAGTGAATGGGAATGTCTTTTCTGTCTTTTCTGAGCCTGTGTCTTGTCCTGGGCTTGTGCTTGTTCATGGCCTCAGGAATTTCACCACATATAGGAATTCAATGCCCCTTCCCCCCCTCATTAAATAGATATTTCCCCTTCTAGGGTGCTCTATTTTATGACTTAATGCAGGTAATCCTTTGCCCCGGCCACTCTGACTTAATTGATTCTTACACTGCTTCAGCTGTCCACAAGCTGTTTCTTCCTACAGAGCCAGTTCTGGGAGGATGAGTGTGGTGGTTGAAGTTGTATGTACCCCAGAATGATATGTTCTTAAATTTAATCCATTCCCATGGGTGTGGACCTATTGTAAGTAGGATCTTTTGATGAGGCTACTTCAGTTGAGATGTGACCCACATCATCAGGATAGAACTTAATCCCATTACTAGTAGTCCTTTATAAATGGAACAAATTCAGATAGAGGGAGAGAGAAAGCCACAGAAGCAAGAAGCTAAAAGAAACAAAACCCAAGAGAGAAGGGAGAGACAAGCAGATGCCACCATATGCCTTGCCATGTGGCAAAGGAGCCAAAGATTGCAAGCAGGAAGAAAGCATCACCTTGATGATGCTTGATTTGGACATTTTCCCAGACTTTAACCATAAGAAAATAAATTCTCATTGCGTAAGCTGAACCATTTCATGGTATTGCTTTAAGCAGCCCAGGAAACTAAAACAGTGAGCCAGAGTCAATTTTCCTGGTTCAGTCTTTCAGGCTGCCACCAAGTAGACTGGCACCCCAATATGTGCATTGGGTTTAATATGCTCCCTCTGGAACATGGCTGGGGACCCATAACAGGAGTATAGCCTGATTCCACACCATGGATGGGCTGGGGAAGGGACCAGCAAGGGCTCTGTGATCTTCTCCTAACCTTTTTTTAATACTGTTTTGTGATTCAGCACTTGTCCTGTTACTGCAACCCTTAAACTGTTTTCTGGGGCTTTGAGACAGATGGATCTCTGCCACTTTTTACTAGCTGTTCAAAGATTCTGTGGGGCAACAGCAGCCTGGAGCATTTGACACCACCATCTTGATCCAGCAGAAGTCTGAGAATGAATGTTTTATGCTATTAACTCTTTTGATTTAGTTTGTCTGGTGTTGAAATTTGTTCATATGTTGTGTTTTGTTTTTAATAATATTTTATTCACATAGTCCCATATCTTTCTTTTTAATTTATGTGTCAATATTTATAGATTTGGTCACTAAATCAATTGAATATTTTTCTCATTTCTATTTCTAGATGATCATGCTATAGTAGAGAGAAGCGATTGATTTTTTTGTATGCATTTTTATAAATCTGGCCACCTTAGTAAATTACTTATTAATTTGAGTGCTCTGTTTTCAACTAGAGTCTCCTGGGTTTTCTAAGAATGCAATCATATCATTAATGAAAGGGAACGTTGTCAAAAATTTATGCCAGTTATTTAATTTTTGAACCTACTGTATTTCCTAAAAACCTCCAAGGCTGTGTTAAACAGAAATGGTGCTAGGAGGCATACGCCTGGAAAAGAAGAGGTAAAATCGCTCGCAAAAATAAATATTCCAATACTTTAGCTCTACTTTCAAATGTTTGTACTAATCATTTCATTTTCTTACCTTACAACATTTGCGTGACTCTCTAAGAAAATGCTGAATAAAGACAACACTATTGTAAGGTCTTATGTAGTTCTTGATTTTAATTGAATTACTTTTAGTGTTTTCCTAATTGATTAGAATGACATTAAGTACAGGTGTTTTTTTGTTTTTGTTTTTGTTGTTGTCTTTTGGCTACTGGTTTTCGATAAGGAGATTCTATTATATACAACTACTTTCATTCTATTCTTATTTTTCTTAAAGCTCTAATAGTAATGGATGCTGAATTTTATCAAGTGCCTTTTCAGCCACATTTGATAAGTTGATATGGTTTTTCACCATTAATTTATTGATGAAAATATTTATCTTGATAGATTTCTTGATTTTGAGCCATCTTTGTAGTTCTACAAAAAACTCTGCTTAGTGGTAGTGTCTTATTCTTTTGCTTTATTACTAGGTTCTATTTGTTAATACCTTATTTAGAATTTTTGTGTCTTAACCATATGCAAGATCAGTCCATAGTTTCTTTTTTTGTATCATCTTTATCAGGTTTTGGTATTTAAATTATGCTGTCTTAACAAAACTGACAAGTTTCCATTTTTTTTTCTATGCCTTAAAATACGTCAATTACATTAGTATTATCTATTTTTTAAAGATTAGGAAACTTAGCTGTGGAACTACTAGCCTTTGGTTTACAGTACTATATTTTTGTCTGTTTATGTTTATTAACTAAGATTTCATGTTTATTAATTCTTCTTTTGAATACTTTTTCTTCCTCACTCTCCTTTCTCTTTCCAGAGAAGATGTAACAAATGCTTTTACTTTATTGCTCTATTCCCCCCAAGTTTTACTGAGATATAGAACTTTTGGGATGATTATTATGATTTCTTTGGAGCATTTCTTGGCTGTTTCAAGAATTCTTATTTAGAACTTATAATACTTTTCCCAGACTATTTACAGTTATAGGTTTGGATACTATACATATTTATATAAATAGCAGGCATCACAGCTTACCACTAACTCCTATCCTTTTCTTGAGTTCTCTGTTGTGATTCATTTGTTGTTTGGTGAGTCCTTTGTCTAGTATTTTCCCCAGATGGAGTATAGGAGTAATATATTCCCTGAATTCTTATACACCCCAAATATCTTCCTTTCTCAGTGATAGATGAAGGATGTCTTGACTAGGTATAGTTATCTGAGGTTGCAGTCCTTTTTCCTCAAATATCCATAAATGTTATTTCACCAGCTTCTAACATAGCAGAAGTTAAGTGCCAATCTGATACTCCTTTCTTGTTCTTTCTATTTGGGAGCCTGAATCTCTTACTTCTTTATCTTTTGGAATTCAGAAATTTTACTGAGATATGCTTAGGTGTGCGCATTTCCTCACCAGTCTAGCCTAGAACTTGGTGAAATCCTCCAATTTGCAGTGACTCTTGCTTCTTCCTCTTTAGGTAATTTTCTTGCATTATTGTTTAGCTATTGCCTCTTCTCCAGTAACTCCTCCTTCTCCTTCTGGAATTACCGTTTTCCTTGATAGTGACCATCTCTTTGTATTTACTCTGTGGTGTGAGCTGTTTCTTTCACTTTATTCTCCAGGCACCTTGTGGAGTCTCAACACTGACTATCCTACTCTTCAACTCATTTCGTTCTATTTGTTTTCATTTGAAAATCATGCTTTAAAAAAATGCAGGCAATCTTTGCATTTCCTCATCTTCTCTTGTTGTTGTTTTGTATAGGTTGTAGGCTATCTCCTCCAGCAGCTCTAATTTTTATGTCTTTATTTTTTGTTTTGATTACTTTGTTTATCTCCCTCTCTCTAGGTGTCCTTCTCTGGTGCATTATTTTTCTTTGTCTGCTCCTTGGGGCTCAGGTATAGCTGCTAAGGTGTTTATGTGGTATCAGTTATAAGAGCAGTCCTGTGGGCCTGTGGGCTCTGTGCCAGGGGCTGGTAGTGGAGGACATGCTAGGTTGTCAGGCCCCTGTGAAGGCACCATAGCTGGAAGCCTTTACGTTTTCCCGTCTTTTCATGTGCTTCCAACCTCAGGGATGAAATAGGCTCAACCTACACTTTCAGGTCACTCTCAGCTCCATGGGTCCCTGAGATGCAGATATTCCCAGGGATAGGAAGCCCTTGGGGCTAGTTTTCCCAGGATTCTCAGTGCTCAGATCCTCACCTCAAGTCCTTCAGACACGAATGCCCTGGCTCTTATCTGACCCAGAGGGGAAAAAAGCCTTATCACTACCCAGATCCCACTTAACCAGTCCATAACCTGTCTGGAATAGGTAAGATAGATAGGCTAGAATTGTGGGTGGGAAGGAGTCAGGGCATGTTAAGCCACCATCTTTCCATATTTCTGCCCATGTCTACAAGTCAAAGTTCTTCCCATCTTTAAAGGGAGCTCTCAAAAAATACTTCCTTTATGAATCCCTCCCCGATCCTCCTGTCCCAGTGTTTCTCGACCCTGGCTGCTCACTGGAATGCTCTGAGGAGCTTTTAAAAATGCCGATGCCTGGGTCTACCCCGAAAGACACCGATTTAATTGTCCTTGGGTGCAGTCTAGGTGTTGAGATTTTTAGGGCCTCTCAGGTGACACTAATGTGCAGCCAGGGCTGAGAACCACTGGTCTAACATGGTGCAGTCATGCCCTCCATTGCCGCCCAGCATCAGTCTCTCTAGTATTACACCCCCTGGGTACTTATTTTATCCTCCTCCGGTAAACTTCCTGATCTCATAGTCATTTATTCACTCAGCAATTCAGTCATCACTTCATTCATTTATTCATTCAATAAACATTTATTATCTATCATACTCTAGGTGGCAGGCTCTGGGAGATTCAAAGATGAATAGAAATTCTCTGTGTTTATGTGTTCTCAGACTTGTTTGGGTTTGGTAATATTTTTTTGCGTGAAGATTATTTTTTCATCTGTATTTTTTTTCCTAAGATAGACCAGAAGAAATCTGCTATGGACTCCTCAGCTCACCCTGCCCCTAGCCATTTCTGCCCTGAAAAGTGCTTTTGTTAGGAAAGGTGCTACTGCAAAATTCAATTTTTAAAAGTCCAGATGAATAAAGACTGCAGTGTCATTTGTTGACAGAGACAAATAGGAAAAGCCAGAAAGTTGTGTGAAGAGGAAAGTCTTAAAAGTCACAGAGCATGCAGACGTTCCGTTAACCTCTACTGCTCACTAACCGAGAATCCAAAATCCTGAAAGAAATGGAGGACAAAGTTCTCTTTTCTTGCTACAAATTTCTCTCTTTATCCATAACTGTGTATATTCATAAGTCCTATGTAAAAAGTATTTGCTCTGGCCCCACCCCGGGAGCCCCGGAGAAACCGGGTTCCTGGGGGATCGTCCCGGGATTCCTTTTTGTCACAGGCCCAGGGGAGTCCAAGCTAGTGGGGGTCTTTGAGGGTCTAACACAATGGTCCCCAAGGCAAGGTCATATTCGCGTTTGGGCTAAGGGCTCTTTCTCCATAATTCCTAAGATCTCGCTGTGGAATTGAAAACCTCTGTAAACTTGTTTCTGAATCCACCCTGTGCTTACATGGAGGACTAAAAAAATCCCTTTCTAGAGGCTCCCTGAGGATGTCACGCCTCTGGCTTGAGGAGGAGTAGGGGAGAAGTGCTCTGTTCTGAATGACTTTTCTTTCCTCCTAAATCTCTCCAAATCTGTAAAAGGCTGGATCCACCTTCCTGGAGGCGGGTCGACTCTCACGCATCTCGAGGAGGAGGCAGCTTTCTGTTGAGCATCACTTTAAAAGACAACAAAGGACGTGCCACCATTTTCCATTTAGATCGGCAACTTCAAATTCTTACAATGGAAACTTCAGAGAAGACAGAGGTGGTTCTCCTTGCTTGTGGTTCCTTTAATCCTATCACCAACATGCACCTCAGGTTGTTTGAGCTGGCCAAGGACTACATGCATGGAACAGGGGTAATGAAAATGTTCAAGAATTGATTGTGGGGATGAATGCACAACTATATAATGGAAAATATAGAGTGATCAAAGGCATAATTTCCCCTGTTGGTGATGCATATAAGAAGAAAGGACTGATCCCTGCCCATCACCGAGTTATTATGGCAGAGATTGCTACCAAGAATTCAAAATGGGTGGAAGTTGATACCTGGGAAAGTCTTCAGAATGAGTGGATAGAAACTGCTAAAGTGCTCAGACATCATCAAGAGAAACTGGAGGCTAGTAACTGTGACAACCAGCGGGAATCACCTACTCTGGAAAAGCCTGGCCGCAAGGGGAAGTGGACTGAACAAAGACAAGATTTTAGTCAAAATAAATCCTTGCAGTCAAAAGCAAAAGGTGTGCCAGAAGTAAAGTTACCCTGTGGAGCAGATTTATTGGAGTCCTTTGGTGTTCCCAATTTGTGGAAGACTGAGGATATCTCCCAAATTGTGGGAGACTATGGGCTCGTGTGTATTACTCAGGCTGGAAATGATGCTCAGAAATTCATCTATGAATCTGATGTGCTGTGGAAACATTGGAGCAACATTTACCTGGTGAACAAATGGATCACCAACGACATCTCTTCCACGGAAATCAGGTGAGCCCTCAGAAGGGGCCAGAGCATTCGCTACTTGGTACCAGACCTTGTCCAAGAATACATTGAAAAGCATAGTTTGTATAGCTCAGAGAGTGAAAACAGGAATGCTGGGATTGTCCTGGCTCCTTTGCAGAAAAACACTGCGGAAGCTAAGTTATAGGGAATTCTACAGCATGATATTTTGGACCTCCCTTGTGGGAATTCGAAACAACCTGCATGTTAGTAACTGGGGAAAGGAGTTGTGATTCTGATTCATACACAAAAGCTTAAAATTTTGGTAAAAATCAGGAGTAAATGAAAAAAAAAGTATTTGCTCTGAGTCATGGGAATGTCAAACAACCATTTCCAACTATTAAGCTTTTAGGGCAGTCTGTTTGCAGATCATTTGTGCACCCTGGTGAGGAGGAAATGCTGCGGTGGGAAAGCCTGCTGGCCACGAGCTGTGAGGTGTACCTGGCACCTCGGCCACCTCTTTGGCATCTACCTGCAGGTGTCACACCCAACCCTCATATGCAGCTGGAAACCTAGGCGATTTCTTTCCATTCTGAGTGACCATTTATGTAGACCAGATTTTCAAAATCTGCAAGTGGGCTGCCAAAAGAAGGATGTCCATGAAGAGAGTTGACTTGAGACTAAATTATGCAAAGCATTGGCAAGAGCAAGGAAAGTTGGCTTCTGAGTTTGAACCAAAAAAAATGCCATCAAATTAGAATAGTTTTCCCCTCTTAATGCACTGCATTTAGAGTCACATCTCACCTGTCTGAAGATGTTTTGGTTTGCTAAAGTTGCCAGAATGTAATATACCAGAAATGGATTTGCTTTTTCAAAGGGGGTTTATTAGTTCACAAATTTACAGTTCTAATGCCATGAAAATGTCCCAATTAAGGCATCAACAGGACAATACCTTCTCTGAAGAAAGGCCAATGGCATCTGGGGTTCCTCTGTCACATGGGAAGACACATGGCTGGAGTTGTTGGTCCTCTCCCGGGTTTAGCGTCTAATTTCTGTGGCTTTCTCCAAAACCTCTCTGGACTTCTGTCTTAGCTTCTCTTGTGGGTCCTTCTTGCTTTACCTGGGGCACTTTCTTTCTAAGCATCACTGAACTCTCCTCAAAATGTCTCTGCCTTTTATCCTCTCATAGAGGACTCCAGTAAGGAGATTAAGACCCACTTTGAATGGGGGGGGGGGCACACCTCCATGGAAACAACCACAATTTGGATTAAAAGAACAAGGCCTTTTATGGGGTACATAACAGATTCCAACTAGTACAGGAGGCTAGACAAGAACCAAGAAAACAAAACAAAGAGGCCTCTAAGCATGGCTGGAAAGGGTAAAAGTTCTGCTGCATGAGCACTTTATACCTAGGAAGACCAGCTCTCATCCACCATCCATTTTTCTTTTCTTTACACATAGTTTTAACAAATTTGAGTATTTGAGACAGATGGATAGTGTTCCGGTTTGCTAGAGCTGCTATTATGCAAAATACCAGAAATGGATTGGCTTTTATAGGGGATTTATTAGGTTACAAAATACAGTTCTAAGGCCATGTAAGTATCCATAGTAAGGCATCAACAAGAGGATACCTTCACTGAAGAATGGCCGATGGTGTCCGGAACACATTTGTCAGCTGGGAAGGCACGTGGCTGGCATCCGCTTATCCTTTGCTCCCGGGTTGTGTTTCAAAATGGCTTTTTCCAAAATGTTTCTGAGCTGTCTCCCTTAGCTTCTCTCTGTAGCTCCTTGGCATCCTTGCTCATTCTTTCAGGATGTTTCTCTGTAAGCATGGGGGGGGTCCTCTCTTAGCTTCTCTGGGGCAAACTCTGGGCTTCATCTCTTAGCTTAGCACTGCCAAATGTCCTTCTTTCTTCATGTCCAAGCATCTCCAAGTGTCTGCGTCGGTTCTTGAGCTCTCTTAAGTACTCCAGTGAACTAATCAAGACCCACCCTGAGTGGTGGGGTCTATACCTCCATGGAAATAATTTAATCAAAGGTCTCACCCACAGTTGGGTGAGTCACATCTACATGGAAACACTCTATCAAAATTTTCCACCATAATCAAAAGACTAATAAGTCTGCTCCCACAAGACTGCATTAAAGAACACAGCTTTGCTGGGAAATGTAATAGATCCAAACCAGCACAGAGAAAGGACATTGGAAAGGATATAGAGCATGTTACAGACAGGCACACTG
The DNA here is from genome assembly GCF_015220235.1 of Choloepus didactylus. NCBI lineage: Eukaryota > Metazoa > Chordata > Mammalia > Pilosa > Megalonychidae > Choloepus > Choloepus didactylus. Next base: position 52,029,940 of record NC_051320.1, on the reverse strand, counting down.
ACAACCACGAGATGCCAACAGGAAACACAAAAATGGAAATACGCATATGGCCACATTTCTCCATCTTTTCAGCCCATTCCAATTTGATAAATGTGAATATTCACCTCCCACTGGAGATTCTGATGCCTGGCCCCAGGTAGCTATATCCTCCCTCTTTGTCACAAGCTTGGTTGCCTGGGAAGCAGACTCTAAGATGGAGTTCAGTGTACAAGATGTTTATTAAAGAGTGACCCTGGAATCATTGCTGTGGGCAAAAGGGGAAGGAAGCAGGAGCAGGTTGAAGGAAAAGTCAAGCTGCAATGTGGCCCAACAATAGCCTTGGTCATCTCCTCAGAAAGCTCTGGAATTAGAATAGCCCTTCAGAGTTGTTCTCCATTGGTCCAAGATGGCCAGGACTTTGTATTACTGCATCAGTGGCCATTGAACATAGGCTGTGTGGGAAGAGGTGTGGCAGTCCCTGACGGATGGACACATCAAGGCTCTCTGCCACCAGCACTCCCTGCAGCAGAGGCAACGGGTCCTCTACTGAAGGGGAACCTGGGTGGCACATCACAGGTTCCTTGACTCATACCCTGGAGGATCTGGGATATTCTCAACTCCTTTGCCCCTCCTCTGTGGATGATGGCTGAGACACAGGCTGCTAATTATCCATAAAATACCCATTCCAGCAAGGCATCCAGCTAATATCTATTTCCCAGCCTTCCTTTTTCCTTGGTATGACTATGTGTTTTGGCCAATGGAGTATAAGCAGTAATGTTTTGTGGGAATTCTGGGAAAGCTGTTAAAAAATTGCTGACTCAGCAGGAACTGAACCCTTTTATGCTTTACCCCTTCCTCCTTTCTGCTATCTGGAATGTGGACATGATGTATGAGCTCTGGCAGCCATCTTGGACCATGAGGTGCTTTAATATGACTATGTACTTGAATGGTAGACCAGAAAGACAGGAGTAGCCCAGGTGACCCTGGAGCTGCCATACCAGCCCTGAACTGCCATCTCTGGACTTCATTTTATAAAAGAGAAATAAATTTCTTTCCTATTTAAGCACTGTGTTTTGGGCTTTCTGTTATGCAGCCAAATGATTCTAACAGATTCAGGAGCCAAGACGGAATGTTGTTGTTGTTGTTTTAATGGTTGATTAAGATAGTGATTTTGCTTCCTTAATAATTCTGGAATTCATCTTCACTCCATTGTCACTGCTGTCTTAATAAAGTCCTTATCGTTTCTCTCTCCACTTCTCACCCCATCCAATATATTGCCTATACTGCTGCCAGAAGGATCTTCTACATGACAAATGTGACCATGTCTCTCCCATTGTTAAAAACCTTTCAAGAAACTATAAACTATACTTGTTTGTGACTGGACACTTTGTCTCATGAGTAAAATATTAGGTTGTGAATGTAATTAACAGTACTGAATTATATATTTGAACATGGTTAAAAGGGAAATTTTCAGGTTGTATATATGTTGTAGAATAAAAATGAAAAAAATAAAACCCATAGGACCATAAACAGTGAGCCCTAATGTAATCCATGGACTATAGTTAATAGAACAATTATAATAATATTCTTTCAACAGTTATAGCAAACCTACCAAACCAACACAAAGTATTAATAATAGGGTGGTATACCGGAACTCTGTATTTTCTGCATAATTTTTCTGCAAACCAACAACTTCTCTAATAAAAAAACATTAGGCTATTAGGACCTGAGCATGTCCTACTCCATGTTTGTCTTTATTCTGCTGTGCAGTATTCTACTGTGTGTTCATAAGTATCCAAGGAGCCCTGCTAGAAACGGCACTGGCAGTTCCTGCAGGTGAGGAAGGCATTGGCTGGCACAATATCCCATAATAGCCAATAAGAGGACACAGTCTTGGGGTTTGGGTGAGTCCAGACCAGCACCACCGTTTCCCCAGTCACACACTTCTACTCTTCTTTAACAGAATTTCATTACTCTCTGAGCCATTGTATTTTTCCTTCCTGCACCAGCACCCTGAGCACAGCCAGCTCTTTTGCAATGAAGCACAGGTTACGGACAAGTAACCACTGGTCCCCCAGTCACATCCAAAGCTCCACAAGATAAGTTGCTCAATTCAGTTTTCAGAAGCTGCCAGTGGGTTCCCAAGCATTATGCTGTTTTCTTCCCTGTGCAGATCTCACCGACTTCATTTTGTGTGTGTGCATGCATTTTTAAAACCTTTTGATTGAGGCAGCTATAGATTCACATGCAGTTGTAAGAAATAATAATAATACTCTTCATGCGGTTTCCCCCAAAGGTAACATCTTGCCTAATGACAGAACAGTATCACAGGAAATTGACATTGATACAATCCACATCAATTTTTAATTTTTCTTGTTTTCCTTCTTTTTATGTACATTATATATTTAAAAGGTAGTATCTCTTGTACTTTGAACTTGTAGAAGAGGATGCATAGGGCACTTTTTAAAAAACTTCTTTTCTTATGTGTTGTAGTGTGTGTGGGTGCTTCTTGTGATGAAAATAAACTTTTTCTTTATTAAAAAATAAAATCTCTCCAAAGCTCCTTATCCCTCTTAGGACAAAATCTGGAATTCTTTACCTGGTCTTCAAGCCCCTCCAAATTCTGGCCCAACTCCCAGCCCCATCTGTTACCACTCTTGCCTGGTTCCCTCCAACCCAGCCTTACCTAGCTGCTCTACTGGCTGGCAAACGCTCCCCTAAACTGGCCTAGATAATTTCTAGCCATCTTTCAGATGAAGGGAAATCTGTAACTTTTCCTAGAACCCATTAGCTATCCCCTCTCTTGATCAGAGTTAGATGTCTTATTATTGTTACTATTATTTTACCTCCTTAGTGTCTGGCACACAGAAGGTGGCCCAATAAATATTTGCTGAATAAATGAATAAACAAAAGAATAACTTTTACCGGGTTGAAAGCATTGGAATAAAGTGCCTACTTGTCTTTCTCTGTCATCAAACTCTAGCTCTGTTGTTGGGAAGAACCCTAGACAATTGCCCCTGTTCAGGCAGCACCTAGCCAATGCCTTGCATGTATTAGGTGCTCAATATGTGTTGATGGACGACTAGAAAGAGGTGGGCATCAAGACAAGAAGAGCAGCACCAGCAAGGCATGGAGAGAGTGTGTTCCAAGACAGTAAGTGGAAAAGTTGGTGCAGAAAAATCATTTTGCAGGCCATTTAATCCATTTGAGCATAAGTCTGGCATATATCCCTGGGCATCTCAATAACAAGCATTTATTGAGTCCAACCTGCTCCTACTCAGCTAAAGCAAAATGTAAAAGGATATGCAGCTTCTGCAACTCTATACTCTGTGAGCATCATTAATCCCCAGGGGTTCATTTAGCTCCTGTACTCATTGATGGCTACTCACAGAACCTCTTAGAAGCAAAAATCGAAAGAAGTTAGTGTGTTAGCTCTATTCCATTTACCTTTAGAAAGGTAACATTTGCCTAAATTCTCATGTAAATTTAAAGTGGTCTCCTGAATAGCTGTGCCATCCTTAGTGAGTTAAAAGGAAAGTCTTAGTCTCATCAGAATATTTGGTAAAAGACCACAGAAAGGGTAATTTGGAACTTGTGACACTGGGGCCCACAGACCAATTTTGTAGCTGGTGACACACTCCTGTCCCCGAGACATTCCATTCCACGGAATCAGGGCATACTCTCAATGAACTAGAGGCCATGATGTCCCTGGGGCCTGACAACCCCAGCTTTGTATCCTGGTTCTGCCTCTTTCAGAACATGAACTTAGCATCCTCTGTTTCCATATCTGTAAAATAAGGAAATGTGGTGGTCTTACCTCATAGGGCAAGTGTGAGGATTCAGCGTGCCTAATGCAAGGGAACTTACTAGGGGAGCAGGCTCAGAGCTGGTGCTCGATAAATGTTAGCTCTCATCATCATCATTACCATAAAAGAATCCTAATGGACCCTGAAATATAGGGATCTCAGGAGCAGAGGGGGCAGTTTCTACAGGAGCCTCCCTGCATTTTTCATTATAAGTCACTGTTGCATGGATATAATTAACATTAGGTTTACCACTTGTGGTTGATTGAATAATGCACCCTCCACCACCCCCACCCCACCACCCCCCACCCCCACCAAGATATCCATGCCCTAATCCCTGAAACCTGTGGGTGTCGCCTTATAGGGCAAAATAGATCTTGTGGATGTGATTCAGTTAAGGGTCTTCATTTAGGGGGATTACCCCACATTATCCAGGTGGTCCCTAAATGCAATCACCTGTATCCTTATAAGAAGGAGACGTGGGAGATGGACACACATAGAAGAGGAGGCAATGTGACCACAGGGGCAGAGCTTGGAGAGATGCAGCCGCAAGCCAAGGAGTGCCACAGCACTCCGAAGCTGGGAAAGACAAGGAATGGATTCTGCCCTAGACCTTGGGAGGGAGCTCGGCCCTGCTGACGTCTTGATTTCGGCCCAGTAAAACTGATTTTGGACTTCTGGCCTCCAGACTATGAAAGAATAAATTTCTGGTTGTTTTAAGCCACCAAATTGTGGTAATTTGTTACAGTAGCCACAGGAAATGAATATACCACTTAACTATTTGTTTCAATTATTGTAGTAGCAGTGTTTATAATTTTCATTTTTGCCTCTTGTTTTAAAATTTATTTCCCTTGTAAATTTTCACCTTTGGGGAAAAAAAATACAGAATTAATGTACCCCAGATTCAAGTGATAAATAGCAAATTTTGATGCCTTTTTATTTGCATTTACTAAGCAGGAAAGTGTTATTTTGCTCAATATTAATCTTCTAAAGAATTCTATGGTGCTTTAGTACAGTTTGCATTTCAATACTTATTGAAATACTTATTTAATAAATAATCTGAATTTAGATTATTGTAGACCAGAGGGTCAGATAAGAAGTTGTTTTGTTTTCCTCATAATAAGTTGTTTAAAGAGCCAATTACTCATTAAGGATGTTTTTAATAGGATTTAACTGTTGAAAACAATTGGCTTTTATCTTTCGTCTTAGTTTTCCACAGCTGCTATAACAAATACCACACACTGGTTGGCTCAAACAACAGGAATTTATTGGCTCACAGTTTTGGAGGCTAGAAATCCAACATCAGGGTATCGGCAAGTCCATGCTTTCCCCAATGTCTGCAGCTGTCTGGTGATGGCAGACCTCCGCCGCTTGGCGATCTCTCTCTCTGGCTTCTCCTACTTCTGGCTTCAACTTCCGTGCCCAATTTCCTTTGCTTAAAAGGATTTCAGTGATACTGGATTGAGGTCCACCCTGATTCAGTTTGGCTTAACCATAACTGATAAAAATTTTCGAAGGTCCCATTTACAAATGGATCTACAGCCACAGGACTGGGGGTAGGACCTGAACATGTCTTCTGTGGGGTCACAGGTCAATCCCTAACACTTTACTGTGAAAGTGGGATTTCCCACAGTAAAATCATTGGCAGGAATGTGGTTAGACCCCTGGGTGTTGTTTTTACTTTCTGGAAAACGTTTCAAGGACACCTGTGAGGAATGTTTTAAACTGCACGGACTCAGGGGAGGAGCCTGACTTCGGGCCCACTGGGACTGGCCACTCGCTTCCCCTTTTTGTCATCTGAATAAATACAATTGTTTAGGGTGGTCTGAGGACCACCGTGAAGAGATTCAGGCCTTTTCATCTCCTAAAATGCAAATGCTCCACAGAAGGCTAACGAAGTAGGCTTTACCTGCATTGAGCACTTTGATTGGAAATGCCTTTATTCAATACTATACACTGAACCTACTCAGACATAAGATATTTTTCCTGTTGTCAAGAAGCTCAGAGTCAGGTTACGGAGATGGGCATGGGAGCAGATGCCCAAAGCTGAAGGCACCATACTGACTCCTCATGGACACAGAGAACCTTTCCTGAAAGCAGGTCTTTATAAAGGAGAAGGAAAAAATGAGGGTGCTAGGCCCAGTAAAACTGATTTTGGACTTCTGGCCTCCAGACTATGAAAGAATAAATTTCTGGTTGTTTTAAGCCACCAAATTGTGGTAATTTGTTACAGTAGCCACAGGAAATGAATATACCACTTAACTATTTGTTTCAATTATTGTAGAAGAGAAGAGATGGGGGGAAATTAGGGAAGCTGCAGGGCCACAAAGGGGGATGTTTGCTTCCTTCACAATTTTGCTTGGAGTCTGGGCTCCAAGTATCATTGACATTGTAGAAAGGTTTTGTGATATTATTATAACTGATTAACTTTTCTTGACACAGTCACAGGAGGAAATGAAGTATAAAGAGGACTCAGATAGACAAAACCAAAATGCTTTGTGGAATGATTTAAGTTTCTGAATATTTTTATTACACAGGATCTAGAGCTAAAAGGGGCATGTGATCTTATTGAGACTTATTTCTTCATTTTCCAGAAAGGATTAAGTAATTTGTCCCAAGTTTTAGAGCAGCAAGCCTGGAACTAGGGTCTCTTAATGTCAACTTCTACATTGTGTCTTGTTCCACAGTTTAGAACAAGTTTAGATGCTCAATAAATATTTGTTAAACAAATCAACTGGATGACATCTCTGAAATTAAAATAAAAACCTAAGGTTCTGTTTCTTGATCTAGGTGCTGGTTACACAAGTGTGTTCATTCTGTTCATTCATCAAGATGTGTAACCTATATACTCCAATAAAAAGTTAGAAAAATAGAAGTCCATGGAAAAGTATAATTTGAAAGGCAATTTTCCACTTTGTATGAGCTTTCCACCCCTTGAATAGAGGGGAATTTCAAACTTTGAAGGGAACTTGGAAATAATCTAATCCAGCTCTCACATTTTACAGATGACCAAGTTAAATTACAAAGGAGTGGTTTGATCTGTCACTTCCACTTGTCAGTAGAAGCAGATTCCCAACAAAGAGCAGACTAGCATCTGATAGATCTCCTCTTTGAGCCTCAATATCCTCATCTGTAAAATGGTGGTGAAAATAAAACACTGACCTCCTAGGGTGGTTGTGAGGATAAAATAAAAATAATGAATGAGAGGCGCTCAGCCTGCCCTGGCACTGGATACATGCACAGTTCGTGGCTTCAATGTCATTGCTGTTGTTTCAGTACAGCACAAGAGTTTGCATTTAGGATGTATCCAATAAACAAGTACTGAGTCCTATTCTATACTGTCATCTGGAAAGGGAGAGGAGAGGCAGTAGTGGTTTTAGCCTTGGTACCTGAAAACAAATAGGCTGGCACCTGTTCAAAAAACGTAAAAGATCTTCTTGGAATTTAAAATAACATGAGTGTGCATTTGTAATTAAATGAATGGCATTATTTCCAGGATGTTAATATTTACACTATGAATGCACAACATTTACTTCGCATGCCAAGTCCCACCAGTCATTTTCATGCTCTGTCCGCAAAATCAGACTTGCAGAAAACTGGCAAGCCCGGGGCCCCTCATCTCCCGTAGCTCTAAGGCTCTTCCCACACCCTCATTCCAGACCCTGACAGCAAGGCTGCTGGGCCTTGGGATAAGATCCTGGGTGGGGATGGGGAGATAGGAGTTTCAGAGCAGCCTTAGGAGGGAAACTCAACCTGAACTTATCTCTAGGGTCTCTCATTCTTGAAGGCGTTGTTATTTTGTATTTTTAAATAAACACTCACTAGTTTCAATGTGTTAAATATAAATACTTAAAATGCATTACAATTTTTATAACTCTGTTGTGGCATTTCCTCATTTATGCCAGGAGCTTAAAAAAATGGAATTAGGTTAGAATCCCCTTCAGCCTCTGAGAGCCTGTCACAACATAGCATAATAATAATAACAGCAATAACAACTGGCCCGTACTGTGCGCTTGCCCCGGGGCCAAGCACTGCCTTGGGCCAAGCATGTGGCTGGTGAGAAGTGCAAGCTCTGGGACTTAACTACCAAGTTCAATACTGGTCTCTTGCTGGCTAGTGTCCCCGGGCCAGTTCCTGAAATCCTTGCTTGCACTAAACATGAGGATGATAGTGCAATATCTTCTTAAAAAGGCAGATGTGAGGATCATATGCACTTACATAATGCACTTACAACAGGGTCTGGCATGTAACAAAAGTAAAAGTATAAAATAAAATAAAAGTATATATACATATATATTGCATATGTATATACAAATATGCATGTATGTATATATTTTTATACATGTATAGTTTGTTTATATGAGGTTTCCCTTAACTCTTGCAACAATCCAGTGAGAAAGGAATCATCATCCATCTTTTATTTTTTTTTTAATCTTCATTTTATTGAGATATATTCACATACCACGCAGTCATACAAAACAAATCGTACTTTTGATTGTTTACAGTACCATTACATAGTTGCACATTCATCACCAAAATCAATCCCTGACACCTTCATTAGCACACACACAAAAATAACAAGAATAATAATTAGAGTGAAAAAGAGCAATTGAAGTAAAAAAGAACACTGGGTACCTTTGTCTGTTTGTTTCCTTCCCCTATTTTTCTACTCATCCATCCATAAACTAGACAAACTGGAGTGTGGTCCTTATGACTTTCCCAATCCCATTGTCACCCCTCATAAGCTACATTTTTATACAACTGTCTTCGAGATTCATGGGTTCTGGGTTGTAGTTTGATAGTTTCAGTTATCCACCACCAGATACCCCAATTCTTTAGAACCTAAAAAGGGTTGTCTAAAGTGTGCATAAGAGTGCCCACCAGAGTGACCTCTCGGCTCCTTTTGGATTCTCTCTGCCACTGAAGCTTATTTCATTTCCTTTCACATCCCCCTTTTGGTCAAGAAGATGTTCTCCGTCCCACAATGCCAGGTCTACATTCCTCCCCGGGAGTCATATTCCACGTTGCCAGGGAGATTCACTCCCCTGGGTGTCTGATCCCACGTAGGGGGGAGGGCAGTGATTTCACCTTTCAAGTTGGCTTAGCTAGAGAGACAGGGCCACATCTGAGCAACAAAGAGGCATTCAGGAGGAGGCTCTTAGGCACAACCATAGGGAGGCCTAGCCTCTCCTTTGCAGCAACCGTCTTCCCAAGGGTAAAACTTATACTAGAGTGCTCAACCCATCAAACCACCAGTCCCCTATGTCTGTGGTCATGTTAGCAACCATGGAGGTAGGGTAGGCGAATACCCCTGCATTCTCCACAGGCTCCTCAAGGGGGCACTACATCTTTTTGTTTTCCTTGTTTTTTTTTTTTTTTTTTTAACTTTCCCTTCTTTTTTGAATCAACTGTATGAAAAAAAAGTTAAAAAGAAAACAAACATACAATAAAAGAACATTTCAAAGAGACCATAACAAGGGAGTAAGAAAAAGACAACTAACCTAAGATAACTGCTTAACTTCCAACATGTTCCTACTTTACCCCAAGAAAGTTACCAAGTATAGCAACATTTCTGTGAACTTGCTCCTACTATATCCATCAGAAATTAACAGACCATAGTCATTCTTGGGCATCCCCAGAACGTTAAATAGCTTATCTGTTCTTCTTGGATTATTGTTCCCCCTTCCTTAATTGCTCTCTATTGCTAGTTCCCCTACATTCTACATTATAAGCCATTTGTTTTACATTTTTCAAAGTTCACATTAGTGGTAGCATATAATATTTCTCTTTTTGTGCCTGGCTTATTTCGCTCAGCATTATGTCTTCAAGGTTCATCCATGTTGTCATATGTTTCACGAGATCGTTCCTTCTTACTGCCGCGTAGTATTCCATCGTGTGTATATACCACATTTTATTTATCCACTCATCTGTTAAAGGACATTTGGGTTGTTTCCATCTCTTGGCAATCGTGAATAATGCTGCTATGAACATTGGCGTGCAGATATCTGTTCGTGTCACTGCTTTCCAATCTTCCGGGTACATACCGAGAAGTGCAATCGCTGGATCGTATGGTAACTCTATATCTAGTTTTCTAAGGAACTGCCAGACTGACTTCCAGAGTGGCTGAACCATTATACAGTCCCACCAACAGTGAATAAGAGTTCCAATTTCTCCACATCCCCTCCAGCATTTGTAGTTTCCTGTTTGTTTAATGGCAGCCATTCTAACCGGTGTTAGATGGTATCTCATTGTGGTCTTAATTTGCATCTCTCTAATAGCTAGTGAAGCTGAACATTTTTTCATGTGTTTCTTGGCCATTTGTATTTCCTCTTCAGAGAACTGTCTTTTCATATCTTTTGCCCATTTTATAATTGGGCCGACTGTACTATTGTCATTGAGTTGTAGGATTTCTTTATATATGCAAGATATCAGTCTTTTGTCAGATACATGGTTTCCAAAAATTTTTTCCCATTGAGTTGGCTGCCTCTTTACCTTTTTGAGAAATTCCTTTGAGGTGCAGAAACTTCTAAGCTTGAGGAGTTCCCATTTATCTATTTTCTCTTTTGTTGCTTGTGCTTTGGGTGTAAAGTCTAGGAAGTGGCCGCCTAATACAAGGTCTTGAAGATGTTTTCCTACGTTTTCTTCTAGGAGTTTTATGGTACTTTCTTTTATATTGAGATCTTTCATCCATTTTGAGTTAATTTTTGTGTAGGGGGTGAGGTAGGGACCCTCTTTCATTCTTTTGGATATGGATATCCAACTCTCCCAGCCCCATTTGTTGAAAAGACCATTATGACTCATTTCAGTGACTTTGGGGGCCTTATCAAAGACCAGTCGGCCATAGATCTGAGCTATCTCTGAATTCTCAATTCGATTCCATTGATCTGTATGTCTATCTTTGTGCCAGTACCATGCTGTTTTGGCAACTGTGGCTTTCTAATAAGCTTCAAAGTCAGGGAGTGTAAGTCCTCCCACTTCGTTTTTCTTTTTTAGAGTGTCTTTAGCAATTCGAGGCATCTTCCCTTTCCAAATAAATTTGATAACTAGCTTTTCCAAGTCTGCAAAGTAGGTTGTTGGAATTTTGATTGGGATTGCATTGAATCTGTAGATGAGTTTGGGTAGAATTGACATCTTAATGACATTTAGTCTTCCTATCCATGAACATGGAATATTTTTCCATCTTTTAAGGTCCCCTTCTATTTCTTTTAGTAGAGTTATGTAGTTTTCTTTGTATAGGTCTTTTACATCTTTGGTTAAGTTTATTCCTAGGTACTTGATTTTTTTAGTTGCTAGTGAAAATGGTATCTTTTTCTTGAGTGTCTCTTCAGTTTGTTCATTTCTAGCATATAGAAACATTACTGACTTATGTGCATTAACCTTGTATCCCGCTACTTTGCTAAATTTGTTTATTAGCTCTAGTAGCTGTATCGTCGATTTCTCAGGGTTTTCTAGATATAAGATCATATCATCTGCAAACAATGACAGTTTTACTTCTTCTTTTCCAATTTCGATGTCTTTTATTTCTTTGTCTTGCCGGATTGCCCTGGCTAGCACTTCCAGCACAATGTTGAATAACAGTGGTGACAGCGGGCATCCTTGTCTTGTTCCTGATCTCAGAGGGAAGGCTTTCAGTCTCTCACCATTGAGTACTATGCTGGCTGTGGGTTTTTCATATACGCTCTTTATCATGTTGAGGAAGTTTCCTTCAATTCCTACCTTTTGAAGTGTTTTTATCAAAAAGGAATGTTGTATTTTGTCAAATGCTTTTTCAGCATCTATTGAGATGATCAATTGATTTTTCCCTTTTGACTTGTTAATGTGTTGTAATACATTGATTGATTTTCTTATGTTGAACCATCCTTGCATGCCTGGAATGAACCCCACTTGGTCATGGTGTATGATTTTTTTAATGTGTCTTTGGATTCGATTTGCAAGTATTTTGTTGAGGATTTTTGTATCTATATTCATTAGGGAGATTGGCCGGTAGTTTTCCTTTTTTGTAGCATCTTTGCCTGGTTTTGGTATTAGATTGATGTTAGCTTCATAAAATGAGTTAGGTAGTGTTCCATTTTCTTCAATGTTTTGAAAGAGTTTGAGTAAGATTGGTGTCAGTTCTTTCTGGAAAGTTTGGTAGAATTCCACTGTGAAGCCATCTGGCCTGGGCATTTATTTGTGGGAAGATTTTTGATGACTGATTGGATCTCTTTGCTTGTGATGGGTTGGTTGAGGTCTTCTATTTCTTCTCTGGTCAGTCTAGGTTGTTCATATGTTTCCAGGAAATTGTCCATTTCCTCTACATTATCCAGTTTGTTGCCATACAGTTGTTCATAGTATCCTCTTATAATTTTTTAAATTTCTTCAGGATCTGCAGTTATGTCACCTTTTTCATTCATTATTTTGTTTATATGGGTCTTCTCTCTTTTTGATTTTGTCAGTCTAGCTAGGGGCTTGTCAATCTTGTTGATCTTCTCAAAGAACCAACTTTTGGTGATATTTATCCTCTCTATTGTTTTTTTGTTCTCTCTGTCATTTATTTCTGCTTTAATCCTTGTTATTTCTTTTCTTCTACTTGGCTTAGGATTGGTTTGCTGTTCATTTTCTAGCTTCTTCAGTTGATCCATTAGTTCTTTGATTTTGGCTCTTTCTTCCTTTTTAATATATGCGTTTAGTGCTATAAATTTCCCCCTTAGCACTGCTTTTGCTGCATCCCATAGGTTTTGGTATGTTGTGTTCTCATTTTCGTTCGTCTCTATATATTTAGCAATTTCTCTTGCTATTTCTTCTTTAAACCACTGATTGTTTAGGAGTGTGTTGTTTAACCTCCAGGTATTTGTGAATTTTCTGTGTGAATTTTCTGTTGTTTCTGTGTGAAACAAATTGTGAATTTGTGAAGTCTCTGATGGTTATTGACTTCTAATTGTATTCCATTGTGGTCAGAGAATGTGCTTTGAATAATTTCAATCTTTTTAAATTTATTGAGGCTTGTTTTATGTCCCAGCATATGATCTATTCTGGAGAAATTTCCATGAGCACTAGAAAAGTATGTGTATCCTGGTGATTTGGGATGTAATGTCCTGTATATGTCTGTTAAATCTAATTCATTTATCAGATTGTTTAGGTTTTCAATTTCCTTATTGGTCTTCTGTCTGGTTGATCTATCTGTAGGAGAGAGTGATGTGTTGAAGTCTCCCACAATTATTGTGGAAACATCAATTGCTTCCTTTAGTTTTGCCAGTGTTTCTCTCATGTATTTTGTGGCACCTTGATTGGGTGCATAGACATTTACGATTGTTATTTCTTCTTGCTGAATTGCCCCTTTTATTAGTATGTAGTGGCCTTCTTTGTCTCTCAAAACATCCCTGCATTTGAAGTCTATTTTATCTGAGATTAATATTGCTACACCTGCTTTCTTTTGGCTGTAGCTTGCATGAAATATTTTTTTCCATCCTTTCACTTTCAGTTTCTTTGTGTCCCTGTGTCTAAGATGAGTCTCTTGTATGCAACATATTGATGGTTCATTTTTTTTGATCCATTCTGCGAATCTATATCTTTTAATTGGGGAGTTTAATCCATTTACATTCAACGTTATAACCGTGAAGGCATTTCTTGAATCAGCCGTCTTATCCTTTGGTTTATGTTTGCCATATTTTTCCCCTCTGTCTATTAATATCCTTTATTGTACCCATACCGAATCTCTTTAGTACTGAACCTTTCTCCAAGTCTCTCTGTCCTTTCTTTGTTTCTCTGTCTGTAGGGCTCCCTTTAGTATCTCCAGTAGGGCAGGTCTCTTGTTAGCAAATTCTCTCAGCATTTGTTTGTCTGTGAAAAATTTAAGCTCTCCCTCAAATTTGAAGGAGAGCTTTGCTGGATAAAGTATTCTTGGCTGGAAATTCCTCTCACTCAGAATTTTAAATATATCGTGCCACTGCCTTCTTGCCTCCATGGTGGCTGCTGAGTAGTCACTACTTAGTCTTATGCTGTTTCCTTTGTATGTGGTGAATTGCTTTTCTCTTGCTGCTTTCAGAACTTGCTCCTTCTCTTCTGTGTTTGACAGTGTGATCAGTATATGTCTCGGAGTGGGTTTATTTGGATTTATTCTATTTGGGGTTCACTGAGCATTTATGATTTGTGTATTTATGTTGTTTAGAAGATTTGGGAAGTTTACCCCAACAATTTCTTTGAATACTCTTCCTAGACCTTTACCCTTTTCTTCCCCTTCTGGGACACCAATGAGTCTTATATTGGGACATTTCATATTATCTATCATATCCCTGAGGTCCATTTCGATTTTTTCAATTTTTTCCCCATTCTTTCTTTTATGCTTTCATTTTCCATTCTGTCATCTTCGAGGTCACTGATTCGTTGTTCAACTTCCTCTAATCTTGTACTATGAGTGTCCAAAATCTTTTTAATTTGTTCAACAGTTTCTTTAATTTCCATAAGATCATCCATTTTTTTATTTAGTCTTGCAATGTCTTTTTTTTTTTTTTTTTTTTTTTTATTTTTTAATGCACTTTTTATTGTGAACTTCAACATATGTACATAACAGTGATAACCTTCAAAGTACAATTCAACAAGTAGTTAGAGAGCAAATTTCAAAGAATGTCATGGGTCACAGTTCCACAACTTCAGCCATTTCCGTTATTGTAAAATATAACATACATACAGAAAGGTGTCATCTCTCGATGTACAGCTCAACAAGCAGTTATATAGGTAGTTTCAAAAATTGTTATGGGTTATCGTTCCACAGTTTCAGTTCTTTCCTCATTATGAAATATAGGATATATACAGAAAGGTGGAGACTTTCAAAGCACAATTCAATGAGTAGCTATAGAGCAAATTTCAAAGGATGTTATAGGGTACAGTTCCACCATGTCATTTATTTTATTTTTTTTTTTTAATCATCATTTTATTGAGATATATTCACATACCACGCAGTCATACAAAACAAATTGTACTTTCGATTGTTTACAGTACCATTACATAGTTGTACATTCATCACCTAAATCAATCCCTGACACCTTCATTAGCACACACACAAAAATAACAAGAATAATAATTAGAGTGAAAAAGAGCAATTGAAGTAAAAAAGAACACTAGGTACCTTTGTCTGTTTGTTTGCTTCCCCTACTTTTCTACACATCGATCCATAAACTAGACAAAGTGGAGTTTGGTCCTTATGGCATTCCCAATCCCACTGTCACCCCTCATAAGCTACATTTTTATACAACTGTCTTCGAGATTCATGGGTTCTGGGTTGTAGTTTAATAGTTTCAGGTATCCACCACCAGCTACCCCAATTCTTTAGAACCTAAAAAAGGTTGTCTAAAGTGTGCGTAAGAGTGCCCACCAGAGTGATCTCTCGGCTCGTTTTGGAATCTCTCTGCCACTGAAGCTTATTTCATTTCCTTTCACATCCCCCTTTTGGTCAAGAAGATGTTCTCCATCCCACGATGCCGGGTCTACATTCCTCCCCGGGAGTCATATTCCACGTTGCCAGGGAGATTCACTTCCCTGGGTGTCTGATCCCACGTAGGGGGGAGGGCAGTGATTTCACCTTTCAAGTTGGCTTAGCCAGAGAGAGAGGGCCACATCTGAGCAACAAAGAGGCATTCAGGAGGAGACTCTTAGGCACAAATACAGGGAGGCCTAGCCTCTCCTTTGCAGCAACCGTCTTCCCAAGGGTAAAACTTATGGTAGAGGGCTCAACCCATCAAACCACCAGTCCCCTATGTCTGTGGTCATGTTAGCAACCATGGAGGTGGGGTAGGCGAATACCCCTGCATTCTCCACAGGCTCCTCAAGGGGGCACTACATCGTTTTTTTGTTTTTTTGTTTTTTTTTTTTCCTTGTTTGTCTTTTTTCTTTTTTTTTTTTTTTAACTTTCCCTTCTTTTTTCAAATCAACTGTATGAAAAAAAACAGTTAAAAAGAAAACAAACATACAATTAAAGAACATTTCAAAGAGACTATAGCAAGGGAGTAAGAAAAAGACAACTAACCTAAGATAACTGCTTATCTTCCAACATGTTCCTACTTTACCCCAAGAAAGTTACATACTATAGCAACATTTCAGTGAACTTGTTCCTACTACATCCATCAGAAATTAACAGACCATAGTCATTTCTGGGCATCCCCAGAACGTTAAATAGCTTATCTGTTCTTCTTGGATTATTGTTCCCCCTTCCTTAATTGCTCTCTACTGCTAGTTCCCCTACATTCTACATTATAAACCATTTGTTTTACATTTTTCAAAGTTCACATTAGTGGTAGCATATAATATTTCTCTTTTTGTGCCTGGCTTATTTCGCTCAGCATTATGTCTTCAAGGTTCATCCATGTTGTCATATGTTTCACCAGATCGTTCCTTCTTACTGCCGCGTAGTATTCCATCGTGTGTATATACCACATTTTATTTATCCACTCATCTGTTGATGGACATTTGGGTTGTTTCCATCTCTTGGCAATTGTGAATAATGCTGCTATGAACATTGGCGTGCAGATATCTGTTCGTGTCACTGCTTTCCGATCTTCCGGGTATATCCCGAGAAGTGCAATCGCTGGATCGAATGGTAGCTCTATCTCTAGTTTTCTAAGGAACTGCCAGACTGACTTCCAGAGTGGCTGAACCATTATACAGTCCCACCAACAATGAATAAGAGTTCCAATTTCTCCACATCCCCTCCAGCATTTGTAGTTTCCTGTTTGTTTAATGGCAGCCATTCTAACCGGTGTTAGATGGTATCTCATTGTGGTCTTAATTTGCATCTCTCTAATAGCTAGTGAAGCTGAACATTTTTTCATGTGTTTCTTGGCCATTTGTATTTCCTCTTCAGAGAACTGTCTTTTCATATCTTTTGCCCATTTTATAATTGGGCTGTCTGTACTATTGTCATTGAGTTGTAGGATTTCTTTGTATATGCAAGATATCAGTCTTTTGTCAGATACATGGTTTCCAAAAATTTTTTCCCATTGAGTTGGCTGCCTCTTTACCTTTTTGAGAAATTCCTTTGAGGTGCAGAAACTTCTAAGCTTGAGGAGTTCCCATTTATCTATTTTCTCTTTTGTTGCTTGTGCTTTGGGTGTAAAGTCTAGGAAGTGGCCTCCTAATACAAGGTCTTGAAGATGTTTTCCTACATTATCTTCTAGGAGTTTAATGGTACTTTCTTTTATATTGAGATCTTTGGTCCATTTTGAGTTAATTTTTGTGTAGGGGGTGAGGTAGGGGTCCTCTTTCATTCTTTTGGATATGGATATCCAACTCTCCCAGCCCCATTTGTTGAAAAGACCATTATGGCTCAGTTCGGTGACTTTGGGGGCCTTATCAAAGATCAGTCGGCCATAGATCTGAGGGTCTATCTCTGAATTCTCAATTCGATTCCATTGATCTATATGTCTATCTTTGTGCCAGTACCATGCTGTTTTGGCAACTGTGGCTTTATAATAAGCTTCAAAGTCAGGGAGTGTAAGTCCTCCCACTTCGTTTTTCTTTTTTAAAGTGTCTTTAGCAATTCGAGGCATCTTCCCTTTCCAAATAAATTTGATAACTAGCTTTTCCAAGTCTGCAAAGTAGGTTGTTGGAATTTTGATTGGGATTGCATTGAATCTGTAGATGAGTTTGGGTAGAATTGACATCTTAATGACATTTAGCCTTCCTATCCATGAACATGGAATATTTTTCCATCTTTTAAGGTCCCCTTCTATTTCTTTTAGTAGAGTTATGTAGTTTTCTTTGTATAGGTCTTTTACATCTTTGGTTAAGTTGATTCCTAGGTACTTGATTTTTTTAGTTGCTATTGAAAATGGTATCTTTTTCTTGAGTGTCTCTTCAGTTTGTTCATTTCTAGCATATAGAAACATTACTGACTTATGTGCATTAATCTTGTATCCCGCTACTTTGCTAAATTTGTTTATTAGCTCTAGTAGGTGTATCGTTGATTTCTCAGGGTTTTCTAGATATAAGATCATATCATCTGCAAACAATGACAGTTTTACTTCTTCTTTTCCAATTTGGATGCCTTTTATTTCTTTGTCTTGCCGGATTGCCCTGGCTAGCACTTCCAGCACAATGTTGAATAACAGTGGTGACAGCGGGCATCCTTGTCTTGTTCCTGATCTTAGAGGGAAGGCTTTCAGTCTCTCACCATTGAGTACTATGCTGGCTGTGGGTTTTTCATATATGCTCTTTATCATGTTGAGGAAGTTTCCTTCAATTCCTACTTTTTGAAGTGTTTTTATCAAAAACGGATTTTGGATTTTGTCAAATGCTTTTTCAGCATCTATTGAGATGATCAATTGATTTTTCCCTTTCGAGTTTTTAATGTGTTGTAATACATTGATTGTTTTTCTTATGTTGAACCATCCTTGCATGCCTGGAATGAACCCCACTTGGTCATGGTGTATGATTTTTTTAATGTGTCTTTGGATTCGATTTGCAAGTATTTTGTTGAGGATTTTTGCATCTATATTCATTAGGGAGATTGGCCGGTAGTTTTCCTTTTTTGTAGCATCTTTGCCTGGTTTTGGTATTAGATTGATGTTAGCTTCATAAAATGAATTAGGTAGTGTTCCATTTTTTTCAATGTTTTGAAAGAGTTTGAGTAAGATTGGTGTCAGTTCTTTCTGGAAAGTTTGGTAGAATTCCCCTGTGAAGCCATCTGGCCCTGGGCATTTATTTGTGGGAAGATTTTTGATGACTGATTGGATCTCTTTGCTTGTGATGGGTTGGTTGAGGTCTTCTATTTCTTCTCTGGTCAGTCTAGGTTGTTCATATGTTTCCAGGAAATTGTCCATTTCTTCTACATTATCCAGTTTGTTGCCATACAGTTGTTCATAATATCCTCTTATAATTTTTTTAATTTCTTCAGGATCTGCAGTTATGTCACCTTTTTCATTCATTATTTTGTTTATATGGGTCTTCTCTCTTTTTGATTTTGTCAGTCTAGCTAGGGGCTTGTCAATCTTGTTGATCTTCTCAAAGAACCAACTTTTGGTGATATTTATCCTTTCTATTGTTTTTTTGTTCTCTATGTCATTTATTTCTGCTTTAATCCTTGTTATTTCTTTTCTTGTACTTGGTTTAGGATTGGTTTGCTGTTCATTTTCTAGCTTCTTCAGTTGATCCATTAGTTCTTTGATTTTGGCTCTTTCTTCCTTTTTAATATATGCGTTTAGTGCTATAAATTTCCCCCTTAGCACTGCTTTTGCTGAATCCCATAGGTTTTGGTATGTTGTGTTCTCATTTTCATTCGTCTCTATATATTTAGCAATTTCTCTTGCTATTTCTTCTTTAACCCACTGATTGTTTAGGAGTGTGTTGTTTAACCTCCAGGTATTTGTGAATTTTGTAAGTCTCTGATGGTTATTGACTTCTAATTGTATTCCATTGTGGTCAGAGAATGTGCTTTGAATAATTTCAATCTTTTTAAATTTATTGAGGCTTGTTTTATGTCCCAGCATATGATCTATTCTGGAGAAAGTTCCGTGAGCACTAGAAAAGTATGTGTATCCTGTTGATTTGGGATGTAATGTCCTGTAGATGTCTGTTAAATCTAATTCATTTATCAGATTGTTTAGGTTTTCAATTTCCTTATTGGTCTTCTGTCTGGTTGATCTATCTATAGGAGAGAGTGATGTGTTGAAGTCTCCCACAATTATTGTGGAAACATCAATTGCTTCCTTTAGTTTTGCCAATGTTTCTCTCATGTATTTTGTGGCACCTTGATTGGGTGCATAGACATTTACGATTGTTATTTCTTCTTGCTGAATTGCCCCTTTTATTAGTATGTAGTGGCCTTCTTTGTCTCTCAAAACATCCCTGCATTTGAAGTCTATTTTATCTGAGATTAATATTGCTACACCTGCTTTCTTTTGGCTGTAGCTTGCATGAAATATTTTTTTCCATCCTTTCACTTTCAGTTTCTTTGTGTCCCTGTGTCTAAGATGAGTCTCTTGTATGCAACATATTGATGGTTCATTTTTTTTGATCCATTCTGCGAATCTATATCTTTTAATTGGGGAGTTTAATCCATTTACATTCAGCGTTAAAACCGTGAAGGCATTTCTTGAATCGGCCATCTTATCCTTTGGATTATGTTTGCCATATTTTTCCCTCTCTCTATTAATATCCTTTATTGTACCCATACCGAATCTCTTTAGTACTGAACCTTTCTCCAAGTCTCTCTGTCCTGTCTTTGTTTCTCTGTCTGTAGGGCTCCCTTTAGTATCTCCAGTAGGGCAGGTCTCTTGTTAGCAAATTCTCTCAGCATTTCTTTGTCTGTGAAAAATTTAAGCTCTCCCTCAAATTTGAAGGAGAGCTTTGCTGGATAAAGTATTCTTGGCTGGAAATTCCTCTCACTCAGAATTTTAAATATATCGTGCCACTGCCTTCTCGCCTCCATGGTGGCTGCTGAGTAGTCACTACTTAGTCTTATGCTGTTTCCTTTGTATGTGGTGAATTGCTTTTCTCTTGCTGCTTTCAGAACTTGCTCCTTCTCTTCTATGTTTGACAGTGTGATCAGTATATGTCTCGGAGTGGGTTTTTTTGGATTTATTCTATTTGGAGTTCGCTGAGCATTTATGATTTGTGTATTTATGTTGTTTAGAAGATTTGGGAAGTTTTCCCCAACAATTTCTTTGAATACTCTTCCTAGACCTTTACCCTTTTCTTCCCCTTCTGGGACACCAATGAGTCTTATATTCGGACGTTTCATATTATCTATCATATCCCTAAGGTCCATTTCGAGTTTTTCAATTTTTTTCCCCATTCTTTCTTTTATGTTTTCATTTTCCATTCTGTCATCTTCCAGGTCACTGATTCGTTGTTCAACTTCCTCTAGTCTTGTACTATGAGTGTCCAGAATCTTTTTAATTTGGTCAACAGTTTCTTTAATTTCCATAAGATCATCCATTTTTTTATTTAGTCTTGCAATGTCTTCTTTATGCTCTTCTAGGGTCTTCTTGATTTCCTTCATATCCCGTACTAGGGTCTCATTGTTCATCTTTAGTTCTTTGAGTAGCTGCTCTAGGTGCGTCTCTTCTGTTCTTTTGATTTGGGTGCTTGGGCTTGGGTTATCCATATCGTCTGGTTTTTTCATATGCTTTATAATTTTCTGTTGTTTTTGGCCTCGTGGCATTTGCTGACCTTGATAGGGTTCTTTTAGGGTTTGTAGACCAGTTGAAGTCCTTATCTCTGATTTATCAGATCTACAGCTTCGTGGAGTACACTTTCTCTAACTAACCAGCAGGTGGCGTCCACGAGCCACCTGTTCTCCACAAGCCAGATCTCCCCTGCTTAGCCTTTTTGGTGAGTGGGGGAGTGAGTCTTGTGGGGCCCAATTGGTGTCCCAAGCTTGCGTGTGTAGTTGGTGTTGCCTGCCCTGTATGTGGGGCGTGTTTCTGGGCAGTCGGGGAGGGGGGGTGGCCCTAACAATCAAATCTCCCTGATGATCCTAGAGTTTTAAAGCTACTGCAATAGTCTAATCCTTCAGTTCAGTCCTGCCACAGTTTGTCTCTGCCACTGACCCACAAGTCTTTGGTATTGGCGTATGGCTCCTGAGACTTGCAAGTGGGCCCCTCTTCCAGGCTGTGCACCCCGGGTCCTCTGTTGAGGGATGACTGTGCTATGTCGCAGGTGAGTGCCGTCCCCCCAGGGCAGTTCTGGGCTGCTGGGCTGTGTTGGGAGGCTCCCAGTCTGCTCAAATGATGGCTGAATGGGGCTCTGTTAATTCACACTGCTCCCCCTTCCCAGCTCTGGGACATTCAGCTGAGGTTGCAGGGAAGGCTAATGTCCACGCCCAGTTTTGTGGTGTGTGCCTGTTATTTGAAGCACTTCCGTCACACTGGGTTGTCTGGGGTAGCTCTGGGCTATGGGGCTGGTGATGGGCAGGAGTGTTTCCTGTCCACCAGGATGGTGGCTGTGAGCGGACACCCCCCTTTTCTTGGGAAGTTGTGTTGTTTAGTGAATTTTCTCAGCCACTGGATTATTGCCTTTTGTCTCAGAGCTCTCTTAGTTCTGCTCTTGACTTGACGTGCCCAAATTTCAATTCTTTGAAGCTTTCTGTATTGAGCTTCTTAGAGTAATTGTTTTAGAAAAAGCAAAAAGGATTTAAAAAAAAAAAAAAAAAAAAAAAAACGGCCCTCCTCAGAGATCTAATGGGTTATTGAAATGCTAATAGACAAAGCAACCAGGGCCATTAAGGAAAAGTGCCCAGGGCAGAGAGATCAGCCTTGCTTCGGGATTTGCATATGCGCCTCAAGGCCTGATCTCCGCCCTTCCCCTTTCTGTGTTCACCAGAACTCCAAAAATCCTCTGCTTTTATTTTGGAGTTTTTCGTGTTGTTTTTTTTCTATGCCTGTCTCCTCTCTGCTGGGCTGGCTGCTCTCAGAGTCCTCTGGTGTCTGGCCTCAGTCTATCTATGGTTGGAGTTTGAATCAGTAGAATGAGTTTCCGGTAAGAGCAGCCACTGCAATTCTCCCTTCTCCTTCCTGGAGCTGACAGCCCCTCCTCCCCCGGGACTGAGCCTGGCAGGGAGGGGCGCGGGTCCCCTGGCCGCAAAAACTTACAGATTTCGCTGATCTCAGCAGTTCCACGTTTTCATGAGTGTTGTATGAAGTATGCCCAAAGACAGATTGCTCTGTGGTGTCCAGTCCACGCAGTTCCTGGCTTTTTACCTACTTTCCTGGAGGAGTAACTAAAACATACAGCTCACCAGTCTGCCATCTTGCCCCGCCTCCGCAATGTCTTCTTTATGCTCTTCTAGGGTCTTCTTGATTTCCTTTGTCTCCCGTACTATGGTCTCATTGTTCATCTTTAGTTCTTTGAGTAGCTGCTCTAGGTGCTGTGTCTCATCTGATATTTTGATTTGGGTGCTTGGGCTTGGGTTATCCATATCGTCTGGTTTTTTCATATGCTTTATAATTTTCTGTTGTTTTTGGCCTCGTGGCATTTGCTGAACTTGATAGGGTTCTTTTAGGATTTGTAGACCAATTGAAGTCCTTATCTCTAATTTATCAGATCTACAGCTTCTTGGAGTACACTTTCTCTAACTAACCAGCAGGTGGCGTCCACAAGCCACCTGTTCTCCACAAGCCAGTTCTCCCCTGCTTAGCCTTTTTGGTGAGTGGGGGAGTGAGTCTTGTGGGGTCCAATTGGTGTACCAAGCTTGCGTGTATAGTTGGTGTTGCCTGCCCTGTATATGGGGCGTGTTTCTGGGCAGTCAGGGAGGGGGGGGTGGCTCTAACAATCAAATCTCCCTGGTGATCCTAGAGTTTTAAAGCTGCTGCAATAGTCTAATCCTTCAGTTCAGTCCTGCCACAGTTTGTCTCTGCCACTGACCCACAAGTCCTTGGTATTGGCGTATGGCTCCTGAGACTTGCAAGTGGGCCCCTCTTCCAGGCCGTGCACCCCGGGTCCTCTGTTGAGGGATGACTGTGCTATGTCACAGGTGAGTGCCGTCCCGCCAGGGCAGTTCTGGGCTGCTGGGCTGTGTAGGGAGGCTCCCAGTCTGCTGAAATAATGGCTGAATGGGGCTTTGTTAATTCACACTGCTCTACCTTCCCAACTCTGGGACAATCAGCTGAGGTTGCAGGGAAGGCTAATGTCCACGCCCAATTTTGTGGTGTGTGCCTGTTATTTGAAGCACTTCCGTCACACTGGGTTGTCTGGGGCAGTCCTGGGCTATGGGGCTGGTGATGGGCAGGAGTGTTTCCTGTCCACCAGGATGATGGCTATGAGCGGACACCCCCCTTTTCTTGGGAAGTTGTGGTGTTTATTGAATTTTCTCAGCCACTGGATTATTGCGTTTTGTCTCAGAGCTCTCCTAGTTCTGCTCTTGCCTTGACCTGCCCAAATTGCAAGTCTTTGAAGCTTTCTGTATTGGGCTTCTTAGAGTAATTGTTTTAGAAAAAGAAAAAAGGATTAAAAAAAAAAAAAAAAAAAAAGGGCCCTCCTCAGAGATCTAATGGGTTATTGAAATGCTAAGAGACAAAGCAACCAGGGCCATTAAGGAAAGGTCCACAGGGCAGAGAGTTCAGCTTTTCTTTGGGATTTGCATATGCGCCTCAGGGCCCTTCCCCTTTCTATGTTCACCAGAACTCCAAAAATCCTCTGCTTTTATTTTGGAGTTTTTCGTGTTGTTTTTTTTCCTCTATGCCTGTCTCCTCTCTGCTGGGCTGGCTGCTCTCAGATTCTCTGGTGTCTGGTCTCAGTCTATCTATGGTTGGAGTTTGGATCAGTAGAATGAGATTCTGATAAGGGCTGCCACTGCAGTTCTCCCTTCTCCTTCCCGGAGCTGACAGCCCCTCCTCCCACGGGACTGAGCCTGGCAGGGAGGGGCGCGGGTCCCCTGGCCGCAAAAACTTACAGATTTCGCTGATCTCAGCAGTTCCACGTTTTTGTGAGTGTTGTATGAAGTATGCCCAAAGTCAGATTGCTCTGTGGTGTCCAGTCCACGCAGTTCCTGGCTTTCTACCTACTTTCCTGGAGGAGTAACTAAAACATACAGCTCACCAGTCTGCCATCTTGCCCTGCCTCCATCATCCATCTTTTATAGATAATGCACCTGCGGCTTCAGGAGCTTAAGTAACTGGCCTGTGGTCACACCACTAGTAAGTGATAGAGGGGAACTCAAACTCGGGCCTCTTTAACCAGTCAAGGCAATGCCTATTACTACTCAGCTTTGCTGCATTATTTATAATAGTGAAAAATTGAGAAACAACCTAAAAGTCCAAAAAAAGTTGAATGGTTAAATAAACTATGGTGCATCTACAGGACGAAAGGCAGCCAGTAAACCTCATATGTGTAAACTGGGAAGACTCATTCTGAAGCCCTGCTCCCCAGCACAGTGAGTTCCCTGTCAGTCATCACTGGGCCTGGGCACTCAGTGACAGCTCTGGCCACAGTGTAAGTTCTGCCTGCAATCCCCTCCCCTCTGGTCTCATTGGGCAAGACCCAGAAGAACCTGGAGACTGAGGCAGGGGGCCCTGAATCTTCCTGCTCTGGCACAGGTAGGGACCGGGCATACGGGAGAGGTGGTTGATACCCAGACCCACCCACCTCTTTGCCCAGCGGGGAGGGACAGAGCAGCCTGTGGTTGCCTGGCTGCATGGGCGTTTAACTGGGAAAGCAATGAAGGAAGACAAGTGGGGAGAGGACGAGGAGTGGAATACCCCACAGCTCAACTGACAAGCGTGGATTTCCTCTGTGCTGGGTGTTCTGCCCATATTAACTCATTTCACATCCTTGGAAGCAGGTACCATCATGTCAGTGATTCTTCTTTTGGGGAAAAGAGGAAACTGAGGCACATGGTGGCTTAATAACTGCCCAAGGTCATCAAGCTGGTAAAGAGCATAGCTAGGATCCAAATCTAGGCAAAGTGGCTCCAGAACCTGTGCTCCTAACCGCGAGATGACAAGAAGGTGCGTGTGTATCTCTGTGTGTGTATGTGTGTATGGAGGGGGGGAGAAGAAAAAGAGAGAGAGGTGTGTGTATGAATGAGAGTGAAAGAGAGAGAGGCAGGGGCAGGGTAGCTTTCCGGCCCTGGGCCTGGCTACTGGGTCCTGAAGGAACCATCCTCCTTGCAGCAGGGCAGCTGCTTCTCTCTGGCACCTCCCAACTCTTTCTCTTTCACCCTGACTTTCACACTCCCTTTCACTCCCTCACCTCTGGGTTAGGGCTGCCCTGAGACAGAAAGTAAGAAGAAAGCTCATACTAACGTATTAACACATTCTGTGAGTGCTTTCCACTATGAGATACTATTTTTTCCAGGCCTCAGTGAGCTCAGGGCAGAAACCAGGCCTGGAAGTTGAATCCCATAGCCTCTGAGGTGCGTCTAAGGCAGACAGCAGCCCTTTCCTCCCTGACAAGGGGCACATGCAACTTGCCACCAAAGGATAAACCAGCTAAGGTGTCTTTCCCAAGCCTTGGGTTCAAGTTAATTATCAAGGCTGTTTTGCCAAAATTTGGGAATAGATTTGACCCACGTTAAGTGTTAAAGTCGGGATGGTAATGCAACCGGGCAGGGCCTGAGGTTTGTTTATAAGCAGTGTCAGTTTGGTCTGGGATTCAAACTGACAGAAGCTCAACAAATACCCTGCTGGTAGCACCTTCCCTGGCTGTCTTGACACCTCCAGGGTCATTCCACTTTCATCACTGGCTTGTGTTCATCTTCTTTATTCACCGTGTCCTGGTGGCAGCTCTTCCTGTTTACAGTGACTCTGTAATCTCTCTTCTTTGACAGAGCAGGGAGCCAATGGGATGGTAGATTCCAAGTGTGGACCCTGTGTTGACATCTTATCACACAGCTCATCCTCAAGAGACAAACAAAATACACTGTTGATTTATGATGACATTTCTTCCCCTTTGGAAGTGGCTGCACGATAGGGGCATTGTCATGGTATGGAGCGGAAATATAAAGCAATGTAACTGCCTGCTGGCCTCCTGGGGTAGAGTGGGTAAATTGGTTTCATTTGCATACCTGATGTGAAGATCAAAAGTCCTGATGTTCCTTCTGGTCAGAACAGTAAAACTTCACCTGCAATAATACATACCTTCGAGCTGACATTTGGCTCTATTTGCCCAGTTCCGCTCCTTTCAGACCCCTCTCCCGCCAGCTCCCTACAGGAGTTTCAAGGTTCTTATACCCGGTGCCCAGGGCTAAAGGCAGAACATCTTCTTTCAGATTTTTGGTCTGAGTTCACAGAGATATTGGCTATTGGAGAATTGGAGGTCAGCATGGATGCTTGGAATTTGCGTGGCTCGTTTGAGCCACAAGAGGGGAGAGGAAGCCCCATTTAACGGGTGCTGGGCACATTGATGGGCGCCCCATAAAACCCTGTGTGGCTGCTGTTGTTGAGGTGATGGTTGGGTCATCCATTTCAAATACACCCTTAATTTTTTTTATTAAGAATACTTTAGATCTATAAAAACGTGGAAGGATTACTATAAGAAATAGCTGTAACCGACTCTCCATCTTAAGAAATAAGATGCTGTATTTCCAGGATGGGTAAAGCCTCCTGTGTACCATTCTCAGATTACATTTGCCTTCCCTCTGTGGAGATAGCCACAGAACTGACTTTGGCATTTACCATCCCCTAAGATGCCTTTATATTTTTAGTACAACTTTAAGATTCCCTGCACAACACATTTTGTTGTTTTGTTTATTTTAAAAATTTATTTAAATGGGATTATATATAGTATGTATCCTATTATCAATTTTTTTTAGATTTTTCAGGCTAATACATGAAGTTCTGGTTTGTTTGTTTATTTATTTGTTTTATTGCTGTAGTGAATTCCATTGTATGACTGTATTACCATTTATCTACTGTGTTTCTGTTGAAGGACAATTGTGTTACTATGCTTTCTTTTATTTGCTATGTCAATCATTGCTTTATGCTGGGCAGAGATGTAAGAGCTTCGCTAGGATGCAAACTAGGAATAGAATTTCTGAGACATAGGGTTTGGCCTTCTCCAATATCACAATATACTGACAGTGGGCCTTCCAAAATGGTCAATACCAATTTGCACTCCCACCAACAGTGATGAGAGTTCGCATTTCTCATGTTCTGGCCAACATTTAGTATTGTCAGACATTTAATTTTTGCCAATATGATGGATAGGAAACGGTGTCTTATCAAAGCACTAATTTACAGTTTTCTGATGACTAGTAATCTTGGTTTTTCTTTTCTGTGAATTGCCTGTTCCTAACTTTCACCCATTCTTTAATTTTCTTGTTTGTCTTTTTCTATTTATTTTATATGGATTCTTATATAGTGTAGATACTCATTGTGAAAATATTTTCTTCCAATTTATAATTTGTCTTTTCATGTTTAATTGTGTTTTGAGATTTTAATGCAGTCAGATTCATCAGTCTTTCCAATTATGAGCTGAACTTTGTGTCATGTTTCAGACATCTTTTATTTTTATCTTGTCCTATATATTGTCCTATGTTTCCTTCTAAAAGTTTCAAAGTTTCATTTTTCACATTTCTGTATTAATCCATCTGGAATTCATTTTAGGGAATTGAGTGAAGCAGGGCCTATTTTCATGTTTTTCCACACAGATAACCAATTTTTCCAACACAGGTTTGTTGATAGACCATCCTTTCCTCTCAGATCTTCATTTTAATTCTATAAAATATTATTTCCTATTATGCAAGGTCTATTTCTGAGCTCTCTATTCTTTTGTATTGGTCTGTTTTTCTCTCCCTGTGTCAATAACACGTTGTGTTAATTGCTTCAGGCAATTAAGGGGACTGTTTGGGTTTGCTAAAGGGGCTTGAATGCAATATACCAGAAATGGACTGGCTTTTAACAATGGGGATTTATTACCTTACAAGTTACAATTCCAAGTCCATGAAAATGTCCAAATTAAGGCATCAACAGGAATTGATACTTGTTGCTCCATCGGATAGCAAGGCACATGGTGATGTCCACTGGTCCTTCTCTCTGGGATTCATTGCTTCAGCCTCTGGCTTCAGTGGCTTCCTCTCAACTTCTCTGGGGCTTTCTCTGTGAACTGCTCTTAATTTCATCTCTTAGCTTCTGTATGTGTTTTATCCTCTCATAAAGGACTCTGGTAAGAGGATTAAGACCCACCTTGAATGAGTTGAAATAACCTAATCAAAAGGTTCCCCCAGAACAGGTCTGCACCCACAGCAATGGATTAGAAGAACATGGCCTTAGGATCTATATTTTCTGCAGCACTCCAAATAATTTAACTTGTACAATCAGTTTATTCAAACATCATAATTACATGGAAATTTGAATAAGAAGTGAGATCTCGTAGGTTTCTACAGGTTAGTGTGAAATCCTGATATATCCCAAAGTAATTTGGGCAAAGAATAAAGATATATTTGCAGGGCTCCCCTGAGGAACTGGGGGGAAATGCGGAAATGTTAGACTTCCTCACCTGGATTATTACTGATATTCTCACAAACATTGAGGACTACTAATTTAGTAGGCTGAACCCTCAATCTTGGGGTTTGTCCTTATGAAGCTTGTTACTGCAAAGGAGAGGCTAAGCCTACTTATAATGGTGCCTAAGAGTCTCCCCCAGAAAACCTCTTTTGTTGCTCAGATGTGGCCCCCTCTCTCTCTCTAAGCCCACTCTGCTGGTAAACTCACTGCCCTCCCCTCTACGTAGGACCTGACTTCCCGGGGTGTAAATCTCCTGGCAACGAGGGACATGACTCCCAGGGATGAGCCTGGACCTGGCATCATGGGATTGAGAAAGTCTTCTTGACCAAAAGGGGAAGAGAAATGAAACAAAATAGAGTTTCAGTGGCAAAGAGATTTCAAATAGGGTTGAGAGGTCATTCTGGAGGGCATTCTTATGCACTATATAGATATCCCTTTTTAGTTTTTAGTATATTGCAATAGCTAGAAGGAAATACCTGAAACCATTGAACTGCAACCCAGTAGCCTTGATTCTTAAAGAGAATTGCATAACTATGTAGCTTACATGGTGTGACTGTGTGATTGTGAAAACCTCGTGGCTCACACTCCCTTTATCCAGGGTATGGACAGATGAATAGAAAAATGGGGACAAAAACTAAATGAAAAATAGGGTGGGGTGAGGGGGATGGAATTGTTTAGGTGTTCTTTTTTATTTTTCTTTTCTTTTTTTTTTTTTTGGAGTAATGAATATTTTCAAAAATTGGTTGTGGTGATGAATGCACAACTATATGATGGTACTGTGAATAATTGATTGTACACTGGGGATGATTGTAGGGTATGTGAATATATCTCAATAAAACTATATTTAAAAAAAAGAAAAAAGAAACTGTGAACACTCTCTGCAACCATCAACTAGTATAAAGAAACCACCAGTCCAAAGAGATCCATCCCAGGCAAGAGAGCTGAGTAACAGTGCACGAGTCAGGAAATAAAAGGATATCCTAGAACAAGGACACCTGGCCACCTGGACAGACCCTGAGCCCAGCTCCACCCATGCCTGCCATGTGACCCAGGGCAAGCTTCTTCACTTGTCTGCATCACAGCGTCCTCATCTTGCATCTTTAATTTCAAGTGCCTCAGCTCATGGACAGATTCTGCAGCCCACAGACTGAACACGGCGTACCTCAAGGCCCCATAGCCAGCTCACAAGGGTGCCGCAGGCTGTTCTAAATCAGGGGTCAGCAAACTTTTTTCTGTAAAGGATCAGAGAGTAAATAGATTTGGCAAGCAAAAATGAAACAAAGCGAAACAAAAGAACATGGCCTTTTCTGGGCTACATAACAGCTCCAAACTACCACAGTGACCTTATTTCCTCTACAGAACCACCAGCTGATTCTTTTTCAAAAATGTCTTATTTATTCTTGGCTCACTTCTTTTTCATCTGAATTCCAGAACCAGTTTATCAAAATCTGTGAAAACTCTCAGGAATTTTATTGGAATTGCATTGGGTTGAAGAAAATTGAGTATTCCTATCCAGAAATATGGCTTATTTCTCTGATTATTTAGGTCTTCTTTAATGTCTTTTGATAAAGCTTTGTGATTTTATCCAGGAAGATCTTATATAGTTTTTGTTATGTTTAGTCATAGATTTCTTATACTTCACATTGCAATTATATGTAATAGCCTTTTAAAGTTATATTTCAAACTATTTGCTGCTGGTACAAAGAAATGCAATTTTAATTTTTTGCAGGTTGAAATTATATTAGCAACCTTGCTGAACCCTCTACTGATTCTAATAATTTTTTAAAGAAGAAATAGGCTCAAGAAGTTAATTCATTTGTCCCAAATCATATAGCTAACAAGTCTACCTTTTTGTGGAGGAGTAAAATAATATCAGGATGGGAACTTGCATAGTATCCAGTTTAAGGTTCATTTTCTACTTCTACGACTCAATTTGCTTTTATGTCCATAAGAGTGATTGAAAGGCTCCTGCGGGCTCATCTAAGTACTAGGATGTCCAAAGGTAGAGTGTTGGGGAGGGACATACAGGAAGCACAGAATCATCTCATCCCAGTGAAGGAAGGGACCATGGGATAAGTCTGGTCCCATTTTCTACCCTAAGCCACATCGAAATCTATCCTGAAAATGTCCCTACAGAGCCATATACTTGCTCAACACATATTCTTTGAGCACCTGCTGAATAACACGTCCTGTGCTGGATGCTGGGAAATAGCAGTGAGCGAAACCCTAT
Source organism: Choloepus didactylus (assembly GCF_015220235.1). Lineage (NCBI taxonomy): Eukaryota > Metazoa > Chordata > Mammalia > Pilosa > Megalonychidae > Choloepus > Choloepus didactylus. Next base: position 51,999,014 of record NC_051320.1, on the reverse strand, counting down.
ACGCAAAACAACTATAAGCAGCACATTTACAGTTCAGTGACAGATTTTAATCAAATAATCATGCAAATATGCAACTGTGAATGGGGCTATGTGCCAGGAAGGAATGTAAATGGAGCCCCAAGCATATTTGGGGGAAGAGTGAGCAACCTAACTTCCTGAGGGGGCTGGAAGAGCCTCTAGGTCTTGAACTGGAAAAGAGCCTGGGTGGTGCAAGGATGTAACCCTCCCTGCAAGCTTGTAAGTATGACTGTCGACCCCTGAAGAGTTGAAGAAACTCACTCAAGTGCCCACAGCTGGTTGACAGTAGACCTAGGATTCAAACCCAGCTAAGCATAATTCTTAACTAGTGTGCTGTACTGCAGTTGGTGAGACTGGGAGAAGAGGGATGATGGTTCCCCCAGACAGAACTGGAAAACTTTTCACAAAAGTAGTAACCGGCTGAAAGGAAATGGGGATGTGAGGTGCGAGCACTGGACCACGAGGGTGGGAGACATGATTGCCATCTCCAAACCATCACTTATGTTCTTTGTCTGGATGCCATCCTTTGTTTCTTCTTACTCTATGACTCTAGGTTGATTATTTGACTTTGGAAGAGTCACTTGAACTCTCAGAATCTGTTTTTGCATCAGTAAATAAGAATAATACCTCTCAACAGGGATGATACATTCGAAAGTGTTTTGCAAGCTTTGAAGAGATTTGCAGGCATCGGCTATTACCAGGTCTGCCTTCTCACAAGGAGGTCCATTCCATTTTGGGAAATTCTCCATGTCGGAATAAATTTCTTCATGTTACTCTGAGCTTGGCTTCCCTGCATCTTCCTTCCACCCCTGCCCCAAGCTGCTGCAAGGCGCTCAGTCGGCTTGCACTGCTCCTTCCTGTCCATGACAGAGCTTCAGGCCCCAGGGACAGCACTGTGCCCCAGTTAGAGCCTTTCTGCCAGCCGGACACCAGCCGTTCCTTTAAGCACACTTCAGCTGACATGGATTCCAGCCCTCTCGGCCTCCCAGAAAGTCCTCCAGATTCTCAATGGCTGGGTTAAAATGTGGCACCCAGAGCTGAACACAAGACTCCAGTTATTATCTGATGAGAGCCAGGTTTGGTGGAACCAGCTTCTTCCCTGATCAGGACTTTCTACTCTTATTTCTGCAGCACGAGGCCCTGACAGAGGGCTCTGGCTGTGTACTTGAGGAATTAATGCATTTTTATACAACTTCCTCCCGCCTTTCTGCAAGGTTCTCAAATGCAATGTATATTTTTATGGATTTAAATAAAATAAAATAAAATAACATATATAAAAACACAGGACTTTTTAGATGATCCAAATAAGTCATAATAAAAGAATGCAAGTGGATCTCGTTCTCTCCCTCATTGTGGCTTACTTTGATTTTTAAAATTTTCTCATAATTTGGGAAGGAGGATTTTACTTGAAATGTGACAGATTTGAAGAGAAAGGTAAAGTTGGGGCAGGGTGTAGGAATGAAGAAAGATGGGAAACGTTTCAGCTGACTTTTATTGATAGTGGAAAAATAGTCATTAAAAAGATGTGATGCTATTTTCCAATACTACCTCAAAAATGAGTTCTAGTGCTTTGAAACTTCAAATTTAATGCCAAGAGCCCTCAATAAAATGAATATGTTGTCTAAGACAGTTGAAAAAGAAAAAAAAAAAAAAATAAGAGAACTCATTCCCTGGTCTCCATCAGAGAATTCCTTCTTTTCAACCTGAGTTTGAGAAGGGAACATTTATTAAATCTAAGATGGAATACTTCAGGTGGGCTTTTTATTTTTTATCACTGATGCTTGCACAAATCTCCTAACTAGAAATCAAGATATTTGATTAAATTCTAGCCCAATGGAGTGCTTTAGTAGTTATGGACTAGGTCTACATAAAACCTGCTGGAGTAACCAGATACATTTTACTATAACATAAAACCCAGATACAAGTAATGAAAAATTCCCTTTTGCTTCATTTCCCAACATACCATCTTCACATTAGGAGATTTTGTGTGTGCTTTCTCTTCTCCACTGGCAGCATTAAGACATTTTCCTTTCCATGCTTTCAGGATTTAATAACCTCAAGTGCAGTCAACATGCCATTGCCGAGAGCACAGGCTCCGTTTCGTGTGCTTCTGGCTGACTGATAGGCCTCTTGGAGGAGATGCCAAACACGTGTGATGCTAACTCAGTTGAAATAAAACAAGACGCTCACAAAATTGAGTTTTGTACAAGCCAGTCCTTCAGCCTTAGCACTGCTGGTTGTTTAGCGCTCCTGGAGTTGGGCTGGGGCAGGTGGTGGGCCTTGTCGCTTTAGGGCCACCTTCCCTGGACATTCCCAGAAAGAGGCTCATCAGGGAGACAGAGGCAAAGTCGGGTTGCAGATGGCCCCAAAGGCAGGCAACCCCACTTCACACAAGGTCATGTTCTCACCAATAAGTTGGGTCTCAGGGGCACACCCAGCCTTTCCCAGAACAGAGATGTCATTCCTGGTTTCCATCATCCAACAGGCATTGGGAAGACCCAGTGCAGATCCACAGGAGGATGTCCCCCTCGTGAGGGAAGGGGAGGAGTATCACACGAGAGGACAGAGCAGTAGGCAGTACTCGTGTGCACCCTGCAGGGGCCAGAACTGTTGTCAGCACTTTACACATGTTAACTCACTTAATCCTAATGTTACACCCGCTTCACAGAAGGGGAAGTGGAGGCAGAGACAGGTTACCTGACTTAAGTAACAGAAGATTTGAACCCAACAGACCCTATAACAAGGAAGTGCCCTGTAGCAACATTAGTCTGAAAAAGCAATGTCTCTGGCAAACCCCCACCCCCAAAAAAGGAGAAAAAAGAGAGAAAGGTGCAGAAGGAAAGAAAGGGAATGTGAGTTACATAAACAAAAAGGAGAAAACAGACACGAAGGGCATTTAGGAGGATTTGTAGCCAGGGAATGCAAAGCCCAAATAATAGAACAACTCTACCAGGAAGCAGGTGCTTTCAGCCACGTGTCTACCAGCTGGGGGTGGCGGGGGTGGGGAGGGAGATCCTGACACTCAGCCTGGGAGACCTCAAGAGAGAACAAAGGATCAGCACAGATCGGAGGCTGGAGGATACTCACCGATACATTGAACACATGCGTAGTCAATTACTGAAACTGTGTAGATGGTTTCAAAGTTCTTCAGACTGTGCATATTAAGTTATTCTGAAGAAACCCATTTTGGCTCTAGTGTTTTAACTTAAGGGCCCTTTCAGAATTTGGTTTATATCATAAATACCAGAAGCTGGTTGAGGCCTACTGATTGATTTGTCCTCTAAAGTGGTACCCAGTCAAAGACCCACGATCCTAATAACATTAGGTTTTATTTAGTAAAAGTTTAAGAAGTGCCAGTCACTGTCATCTGATTTAATCCTTACCTGTCTCTGCGAAGAGGTTTCCTAGTATCCGTATTTTCAGGTGAGAACCCTGAGGCTCAGCAAAGTTAAGGGACTTCCCCCCGGACACACGCTTTTGTAAGGGAGGCGTCAGACTGGGACTGTATCCACGTTCCTGACTGGGTGTGGGGGCTGGAGAAGGCAGAATGGAAACTGGAGCAAAAACCAGTGGAACCCACCCCACCCCACCCCAAATCACATGTGCAGCTAAATTTTGGAAGTGAAATGAGAGATGTTGCATTCATATCTTCTGGTTCATATTTTGTTAATTTGGCCCAATAGCGTAGCCTGTTGAGATATTTTTGGCCTACAACAGCAGTGCAATTCTGAGGATTAAACTATTTCACTTCTACTGTATTTACCTACACCGGCAGACAGCACATGCCTTTCTATAAAATTAAGGGCCAGTGGAAGTTCTTTTTCTCTTCTTTCTTTTTTTTTGGGGGGGGGGGGCAGTAAATTCGCTTGCTTCCAGTTGTTCCCAAATGAAACATGCTGTGCTGGTTTCCGAAAACCAAGAAACCTGGAGAGAAATTTATTATTTCAAAGCAAAACTTAGAGGTTGAAGGATTTAGCTGTTTGCAAAGAACATACAGCTAAATCTATGAGAAAGGCCATTCAAAATGTCCTGTTCTGAAGTGCCAAGGTCTTTTTCAAAAGTCCCCACGGACGCCCTTAGTCACGTGAAAGGTGTAAAATTGGGGAACGAGCATTTTAAAGTCATCTTTCCACCAGGAGCTGGCGCTTAAGAGCCTGTGCATTTTCCCACACAAATGTGCTGTCGTTGTGTTAGCCAGGCATTTCCGGTGCGCCACAGGTTTTTTTTTGTTTTTTGGTGTTTTTTTAGTCCATTTCAGGGAATTATCCAAGATTTGTAGCCAACAGTTTCAGCCACATTTTCTTTCAGTTCTTAGTCACACTGCCATATACGGAAATCCTTATCTCATAGCAAACTCCCCGGCTGGGGCATTTTATGGGAAGTGTTTCCTGTATTGTGGTCTTTATAAGCTAAATAATCCTAAGGATGAAATGGCAGCAACAGCAACTGACATAAGCATGTGTATGTGTTTAAACAGTCTGTAGAGTTGCTAGAACATATTTATGAGTTGAAACTCAAGGGCTTCTTTCCTTCCCTTCGGTAGCTCTTGGATAGCAACGTGAATTTTAGCATTTAGAAAAGAACCTTCACATATTGCCTAGAAGGAAAGTTGAGAGCATGATGGGAGACTTTTCCCATAATAAAGGACTTCAAATTGCCTCCACATTTGCACACTTTTCTTTCTGAGGCAGCAACAGCACAATTAGGGAGAATTACTCGATCACAAATTCGTCCAGCTTAAATAAACGGAAATGAAGTTAGCACTTCACAGAGGGGTCTTTAGCAGCTCCTCAACCTCGAGAGGAATGCAGGGAGGCAAAGGTGAACTCCTATGGCTCTCTTACATTTATGCAGTGAATTATCTGCTGGAAGAATTTTTGCATCCTTTCATCCTTCTACAACCTAATTCCACTGACCGGGAATCTCAGCTTCCAAGGAGTAATCATTAGCTTAAGACCACAGCTACCACGATTCCCCATTCAAAAACTCTTGTGCAAATGAAAACTACAATGAGATGCCACCTTACGTGCACTAAAATGGCTATTATTTTTTAAAAGTGGAAGAGATGTTGGTGAGGACGTGGAAAAGTTAGAACACTTGTGCTTTGCCCGTGACGATACAAAATAGTTCAGACATGGTGGAAAACAGTTTGGAGATTCCTCAAAAAAAGTTTAACATAGAATGACCATTTGACCTGGAAATCCCACTCCTAGTATATACACAAAAGAAATGAAACAGATACCTGCACCCCAATGTCCATAGCAGCATTATTAACAAAGGTCAACAGGTGACAACAACCCATGTGTCCATCTACAGATGAATGAATAAACAAAATGTAGTATAAACATACAATGGAATATTATTCAGCTGTAAAAAGGAATGAAATTCTGATACATGCTTCCAGATGAACCTGGAAAACATTATTCTTAATGAAAAAAGCCACAGACAAAGGACAAATATTGTGATTCCACTTATATGAAATATCTAGAATAAGCAAATTCAGAAAGAAAAAAAATAGATTAAAGGTTACCATGGGCCGGGGCAGTTGGGGCAGGGGCTAGGAGGGTGATAGGAGTAGGAGGGAAGGGATTTATTGCTTAACACAGAGACTGTTTGGGTGATGAAAACGTTTTGGTAATGGATGGTGGTTGTGATGGTTAGGTTCATGTGTCAACTTGGCCAGGTAATAGTACTCAGCTGTCTGGTCAAGCAAGCACTGGCCTAACAATTGCTGTGAGGATGTTTGTGGCTGGTTAATAAAACAACAGGCTGGTTTATTAAATTATTGGTCAATTGGCTGCAGCTGTGACTGATTACATCAACGAAGGGTGTGTCTTCCACAATGAGAGAATGCAATCAGCTGGATTTAATCCAATTAATCAATTGAAGACTTATAAGCAAGACAGACAGAGGACTTCACTTCTTCTTTGGCTCACCAGCAAAGCATTTCCTGAGGAGTTTGTTGAAGTTGCCATTTCGTTTCTTGAGGAGTTCATTGAACATGTTTGTCGAAGATCCCAGTTCATTTCCTGAGGAGTTCGTCGAAGTTGCCGGTTTGTTTCCTGAGGAGTTCATCGGACATCTTCCTTGGAGTTGACAGTTTGCTGACTGCCGTACAGAATTTGGACTCGTGCATACCCACAATTGCGTAAGTCACTTTTATAAATCTTATATTCATAGATACCTCTCATTGATACTATTTCCCCAAAGAACCCTAAGTAATACATGGTAGCACAACATTGTGAATGTAACTAATGCCACTTAAAATGGTTAAAACAGTAACTTCTATGGTATATATATATTACTCCAATAAAATTAAAATAAATAAAAAATCTCTCTCTATGGCTCCCATTGCCTGAAAAGATCCAGCCCAGAATCTGAAGTTTAACAAGCATTCAATAAGCATGTATACATTCCGGAACTTGTGCCTAGGTACTATGAAGGGCAAAGATGAGTAAGACATGCTCCTGGAGAACTGTCATATCGGACAGGGAATCTGTCATCACACAAACAATTGCGGTAATATAGGCAAGTGAACGGAGCACAGTCTGGGGTGGGCAGCACTGAGGCAGAACCAGCTTGGACAACACTCCTTTCCCAATGGTATCTCCCCCACCGACTTACCCATGTCTATGAATATCATCCTCCTGTAACCAGTGATGTATCCGAGAAAGAAAAACTAGGAGGCCAGCTCCACCATTAGGTAGGAGGAGAGGCCCCTTTAGGCTTCCAATTAAAAGGTCAGAAGAGAGCTGGGGCTCTAGAGGGGCCAGGGTGAGGGAGGGGCGTGCTGAGGAGGGGCTGACGGGAGGAACAACAAGGCCATTCCCGATGGTCCTGGAATGTATTTCCCTATTTTGGGTTTGTTTGTGCATTTTTACTGACATTTTGGGCCCAGCATATGTATTTTTTCCGAGATGTCTGACTGCTTCAATCCTTTTCCAAAGCCAGATCTCCAGGTCTATTGGGATGGTTCACAAGCAAGCAGTTGTTGACCTTCCAGACATTAGAAGCAATCTCCTTTTCTATATCTGTCCCAGGTTCTGTGAGTCACTGTTGCCTTCTGGCCTGTCTGCCTTTAAACTCTCACACAGACCTGGGGATGAGCTATTTGCCTCTCTACAGGAGAAACTGGATCCCTGCGTACTTCATCTGTGCAGGGCTGGAGGTGGTCAGGTGACTGAGGTGGTCAGGTGACTAAGGGCAGAGACTGAACAAACCCAGAGGATGGCACCACGTGGGCAGCCCCTTGGCATGAACCCAGCCAGACAAACGCCCTCAGGGTGCACCTGATGCCAGCTTTTGGGTGTGGGACCCCTTTGTCCATTGTGCTCCATAGCCTTTGAGAATTCCAATAGCCATTTTGAAATAATTAAATCACCTTAAACAATTTTTCTTGGAAGTAAAATGCTGAGAAGTTAGAATGTTGCAAGTTACCTGGGATTTTTTTCTTAAAGGCCTAGCTCTGTGCTCTCTGTCTCTTCTTCCCTCTTTCCCTCTTTTCCTTCTTTTCCGCCCTAAGCAATGCAGAGCACATAAATGAGTCAGGCATGGAACAGCCCCGTCCTCTTTCATTCTATGAATATTTATTGTATGTGCCATGCATTGTGCTATGTACCGGGGATACTGCATTGAATAAGAAACACAGACTCTGTGTCATCACGGAGTTCAGAGTCTAGTAGAAAGATGTTGAATAAGTAATTAGGAGTGTTGCAGAAATCATGGGTGAAAAGAATCACGTTCCAAGAGGGTATATATCAAAGGGCACCAAATTTAGTCCATGGGATCAGTTATGATTTAGGGGAGGAACATGCAGAAAGTGTCCAAAACATGCTTTTAACTAAGTGAAGTCCTTTGTTTTAGTTTATACTTTATCTTCCAAAAATTAAGACACCCAGATTAATAAGTAAAAATACATTCCATCAGTTTATTTTGATTACATGAGTCAAACAACAAGTTTAATAAATGGATCAGTTGCTCAGGCTCTAGGTAGACAATCTTGGGATGACTGACCTTTTCAAATATTTCTGCTTGAGACTGATTTAAACCACCTAAGCCAGGAGAGAAGGTATGGCAGGAAGAATTCGAAGATGGCCTCCAAGTTCCGTCCCACCCACCCCTTGCCCGGGCTCCCAGTGCATACTTTCCCCATCTATCCTACTCTATGGTTTCTTTTCTCACTACCTTAATGGTTAGCTCTGCATATGGGTGTGTCAGTGTAGCACACTATATTATAAGCCTGATGAATAACCACATGTTATTCTTCTTTTCAGTCCTTACATCACCTTCCATGGTGTAGGCCAGTAGCTCTCAACCCTATCATACAGGAAGTCTCCTTTTTACAACTAATTTTTTGCAACATATGTTTTTAATTTTTTTACTGTCTTAAAATGAAGCTCACACATAAATTTAAACAAAGAAAACCACATGGTATTAGGTGGAGTAAGCGAACTGCCATAACAAATAGACTCCAGTATATTTAACTATTTGCTTCTGTGACCTAGAGTAAGGCCCCACACCCAAAGAGGTGGGCATTCCCAGAATCCATCACCCAAGGAAGATGAAGTGCTTCATTTAGGAATTTGGAACCTGGAGAGTGGGCTGTAGGTCATCCTAGGAAGGATTTCATGGTTCTCTCCCTCTTTGAGTCTGCCTTGCTAAGCCTAGCTGTGCTGGAGTAGCACCAGGTGGGAAGGGACAGATGTGGAGCTAGGCAGGGAGGCCCTTGGGAGGAACACGAGCTGAAAATAAGTAAGTCTCAGTTTATAAGACAGGTTCCTTAGTTACAATTAGCTCTCTAGGTCTGTTTTCCCTTTTGCTCTCCCTGAGCCTTAAGCAAAGCTCGTTCATTCATTCACTCAACAAACATTTATTAAGCATCTATCCTGTGGCAGTCACTGAGCTATGAAAGACACAAATACAGCCTGGGAACAGCAGACCACTAACAGCTATTTATGTTCTCAGTGGTGAGGGCTTTGAGAGGGGAAGTGCCTGTGTTACAGGCACACAGTAGAGGAGCCGAGGCTGTCAGAAATCTAAACGCTATAGTTCACCAGTACGGTCCCAGCCACATAGCACCCTGACACAGAGAGAAGAATTGTGGGCAGAGTTTGTTCAGGAAGATCAAAGAGATGACTATTCCCCCAGGAGTCAGGACCGTGAGATCTGGGCTCTTCTTCCACTGCCAACCTTGGAGGACTGGGCACGACATTAATAGAGGTTTGATATTCTATAGGATGTCAGAGTCGCTAAATCCCTGGTAAAGTAACAATGTGTGATCTGCCATTCTGTTCTCTCCCACAGGCAATTCTTAGAAGCCTCCCTCTGAAGGTCTCCTGTCTTTCAACCAAGCATCTGGCACATTTCCACAACCCCATAGAACCACCCGAAGCCACTTGTTGAAATCACTCCTCTCACCCTTGACACCACCCACCATTGTTCCTGGTAGGTGAGGCCAGAATGCCATCATGGCCAAGAGGTGAGCCCTTAATACTCAAATGCAGACAGGGTGGGGCTTGGGGAGGAATTCCCTAATAACTTATAAACCGAGACAGGGCAGGTTTGCACAAGCAACCTAGGACCTGAGACGAGAGGAAGGGCAGAGGAAAGAGTCAGGTAGAGCTCACACCCATAGTGGATTCCTGGACTCTGTAGTGACAAAAAGGGCTAGAGAGGGCTCAGGGAGCAGATCTGAGAGGAAGATAATGAGGCAAGGTAAAGAATTCAGTCTTTGGCATTCGGATGGGTGATGGGGGCTGGGGATGTTGATAGACTAGATCAGGGAACTTGAGGGCTGTGATGTCAGTTTGCATTCTTGGAATGACTTCCTGAGGGCTTCACATCTAACCAAATATTAGCACTCCTTTACTAAATAAACACTTCTCCAGCCCTGCAGGGGCAGGGACTGGAGCATCTTGCCCCACCCCTCATCACAAAGGCAGCTCAATCTCTGTCCTTAAGGATGTCACAATCCAGGCCGAGAAGGGCCCCAGCAGCCTGGCAGGATCTCCCTGGTGCACATGATCGGGGTTCAGGGTCCTGAGTGACCAAAGAACAGGCCTCGCCTCCCATGGCATAATCAAGCAAGGAAAGAGAAGGGATTTTCTAATTTTGAGGTAAGGAGGAGCAGGGAGAAGAGAAGTCCCAGTAATGCAGATTAGATTACAAATAATAATAGTCATAGTAACAAAGCACTAACTTGGCTGAACCAGGGTCAATTTAGCAAGTAGGCATTGAGTGACACTGTGTGCCCATCCTGAGATACCCTGTTTGAGAAAGCAGCCACAGGGGGAAAGAACCAGGGCTTAGGTGGAGGGTGGGCATGCTAAAGGGAGGGCATCTCTTCAGGCACTAAAGCCATGTCCTACAGATGGTCACCGTCATGAGATTTGCTATTGACAATTCGCGTGAGATCCATCCCAAAGGCCTCCCAATGCTTTTCTTCTAAGATCCTGGTTCCTGTCCCCAGGCAGCCAGGAGTCTGTTCCATTTGACCCAGACTTAAGCTGACTCTTTCTGACATTTTTGGAGGGAAACGGAAATGATTTGATTAGAGCAGGGCATTTCAAGGATGAACTCAAGGGCAAAGATGGAGAATGGATTGGAAGTGGAGGAAATGCAGAAGTTGGCGGGAGTAAGCAAGGAGCATGTCAATCCTCCAGGGTCACTGAAGGTGATGGCAGTGAATAGAGCAAAGGAACAGAAGAGAGTGAGGACTCAGAGGATCCACCAACAGAGTGGACCATCTGGCTGGATATGGAAAACAAGAGAAAGAAGAGTTTGAGATGACTATGGGCAAGTGGTAGAACAGTGGATCTCGTATCAGAGTCAGGAGGCTCAGGAGGCAAAGCACTTGAAAAAGGATGCTATTAATCATAACATAGGACTTCATCCTTCCTTTCCTGGATTTTTTCCTACAGTGTCCTTATTGGCTTCTCCAGCCTCAGTCACTGGATTTCTAAAAGGCAAACCTCACCGTTCATTCTCTACGTCCAATCCCACAGTGGTTTCTGTCATCTTCCAAGATAAAAGCCAATATCCTGAGCACCAGCATAAGAGCCCTTGGAGTTCTGCCCTGCCTACATCTCAGCCTTATTTCCTACCATCCTCCTTCTTGGACTCAACAACCCAGCCATCCTGAAATATTTGTATTTTTTCAAGGAAGCCAGTTTCATGTCTCAGAACATTTGTACCTGCCTTACTTCACCCTAGAAATCCTTTCCCTCAACTATCTTGTGAGTTCCTCACCATCCTTTAAGACATGGCTTAAAACACTGATGCATTCTCTGATAGTCCTTCCTGCCTTCCCAGACTTCTCCTCATGTAAGCCACATACTGCTGTACAGGTAGTCATTAATTTCTCTAGACTTTAGTGGGGCTCTGCACACATCTCAGTTAGCACTTAGAACACAGCACGGTAAACAGTCCTCTCCTCTCATGCCTGAGACCTTCTGCAGAGGAAGAAGTTTGGAACAGGATAGAGAAACCAGAAATAGACACAAATATGCTCAACTTATTTTTGACAAAGTTGCAAAAATGATTCACGGGAGATGATAGCCTTTTCAACAAATGATGCTGGAGCAATTGAACATTCATAGGCAAAAACAAAACAAAACAAAACAAAAAACCCAAAAACAAGCCAACAAAACACCTTGACTTATATCTTACACATTATACAAAAATTAACTCAAAATGGATCATAGACTTGAACAGAAAGTATAAAACTATAAAACTTTTAGAAAAAAAATAGGAGAAAATATTTAGCTCTAGGGCTAGACAAAGAGCTCTTGTCTAGACCTGCCACAAAAAACATGATCCAAAAAAGAAAAAACTGATCAATTGGACCTTATAAATATTTAAAACTTTTGCTCTATGAAATAACTCCTGAAGAGAATGAAAAGAAGCTTCAAATTGGGAGAAAATATTTGCAAACCTCATATCCAACAAAGGACTAGTATCTAGAATATAAAGCTCTCTCAAAACTCAACAGTTTAAAAACACAAAATAAAATTTTAAAAATCCAAATACAAAAGGCGAAAAAGACATGAAGAAACATTTTACTGAAAAGGATACATACATGGCAAATAAGCACGTGAAAAGATGTTCAATGTCTTTGGCAATTAGGAAAATGTAAATTAAAACCACGAGGTTATAGCTACACACCTAGCAGAATGGCTAAAATAAAAAATAGTGACAACATTAAATGCTGGTGAGGCTGCAGAGAAACTGGATCACTTATACATTGCTGGTGGGAATGTAAAATGGTACAGCCACTCTCGAAAACAGGTTGGCAGTTTCTAAACTAACTAAAAATGCAACTACCATATGACCCAGCAATTGCACTCCTGCATATTTATCCCAGAGAAATGGAACCTTATGTTCACACAAAAACCTGTACATGAATGTTCACAGCAGCTTTATCTGTAGTAGCCAAAAACTGTAAACAACATAGATGTCATTCATTCAACAGGTGAATGACTAAACAAATTGTGGTACATCCATACCATGGAACACTATTCAGCAATAAAAAGGAATGAACTCACCAACTTGGATGAATCTCAAGAGAATCAGGCTGAGCAAAAAAAGCCAATCCCAAAAGGTTGCATACTCTCTGATTCCATTTATACAATATTCTTGAAATGACAAAATTCTAAAAATGAAGAACAGGTTGGTGGTTGCTGGAGGTTAAGGATGGGGGTGGGGAGCTAGGCTGCTATAAAAGGACAACAGGAAGGGTCCTCGTGGTGATGGAAATGTTCTGTACCTTGACTCTGTCCATGTCAATATCCTGGTTGTGATTTGGTTACCAGTAGGGGAAACTCAGTAAAGAGTACATGGGATCTCTCTTAATTCTTTCCTACAATTGCATGTGAATCTGTAATAATCTCAAAATTAAAAGTTTAATTAAAAAAATAAAACAAAAATTACACCCATTTATCTCACAGCTCTGTGGGTCAGAGATCAAACCACAGTGTAGCTGGATCCTCTGCTCGGGTCTCCCCGGGCTGAAACCAAGATGCTGCAGGACTGTTGTCTCAGCTGAGGCTCAGGGTCCTCATCCAAGCTCATTCAGGTGGTTGGCAGAACTCACCCCTTGTGGCTATAGCACTTAGCGCCCCATTTCCATGCTGCTAGGCAATGGGAAGGCTGCCTGCCACTCTCTTCCGTGTGGCCTTGTCCATTCCTCTCTTCTGCTTGGGATCTGGAGAGGGTCCAGGGCCTTTAAAGAGCTCACCTGATTGAATCAGGCTGTAATCTCCCTTTGATACTCCATCATAGTCACAGGTTCTATCTGTACTCAGTGGAAGGGAATTACACAAGGCATGTACACCAAGGGATGGGAATCTTGGAGATCATCTTACAATTCTGCCAACCGCTGTCCATCTTAGCCCCAGCACTCTCTGTGGGATAGCCTGAAGCCTCTGTTGCGACTGCACCACAGTGAAACTCTTCCCTTTGCCCAATCCTGTTTCATTCATTCCCCACAAATGTTCAGCTCTAGAACACTCTCCAACAGATTTTCTGTGTGCAAGTCTCTACCTCAGTGTCTGTTTCCCAAGCAGCTGATCTAAGACAGTCGCGCTGCTTTGTCACTGAGCTAGAGCACATGGAGGTTGGCCTGGTAATTTTTTTTTTCAATCCCTGAGCCAGTTATACTTAGGACTCTACTTAAAAACACATTGGCAGAGCTTTGGGAGCTTATCGTTGGGGTACTGCCGGCCCATGAGCACATCCCGGCCTGGCACCTGCGGGCCAAAGGGGAGCCCCTTGGGAGGATAGGAGGTGCCCAGCATAAGTTCCAGAGAGTTGTCTTCCATGGAAACCTACAGACGAGTGGATGAACTTGAAGTCTGATCCTGCCATCTAAGCTGCCGTCGACCTCACAGAGGGGGCAAAGGGGTCACAGCACATGCGCTGACTGGGCAGCCCTTTGACAGGATGAGAATGAAGATGCAGACGTTCCCCGACCTGTACAGTGGGCTCTCTAACTGCTGCCTCAAGACCTACTCCCAGGTGGGCTGCCGCGGCTTCTGCAAGGGGACCAGCCAGGCGCTGATCACCAACATCGCCGAGAACTCTGTCCTCTTCATTTGCTACGGCTTCTGCCAACAGGTCATGAGGAACGTGGTTGGATTGGACAAGCAGGAAAAGCTGAGTGACCTACAGATTGTCACCACTGGCTCCTTCACCTCTGACTTTGGTGGGCTAGTGCTCTTTCCCAATGAGCTCCTGAAGTGCAGCCTGCTGACCATGTACGAGATGGAGACGTCAGGAAAGATCGCCAAAAGCCATAAGACAATTGGGTCTGACGTGAAGAGGATCCTTGCAGAGGATGGCCAAGGGTCTCTCCAGCACTTTGAGAAGTACCAGGCTATTTCTGCTTCTTTGGTGGCTATGAATTGAGCCAACTGTTTTTTGTACTAGGGAGATCAAAAGATGAACTAGGCCCTGTCCCTTTGATGTTAAATGGTGGAGTTGGTGGAACTTGCCTCTGGCTAGCTATATACCCAGTGGATTGTATCAAATCCAGAACTCAGGTTCTTTCCATGGCTGGAAAACAGGCAGGATTTATTGGAACCTTTGTAAGTGTTGTGAAAAATGAAGGAACAAATAGCCTTATATTCAGAATCAAAGCCTAGTATGAGTCACACATTCTCTGCCAATGGGGCACTCTTTACGGCCTATGAATACAGCAGGAAGTTGATGGTGAGCCATTTCGAAGCATGCTGAAGTATCTTGGTGAACCTGGCTCCAACTACACACGTTTAAGGACTACAGGTCATCTCAGGGTTTCACAGAGTTCAACACCAATGTGGGATTATTTTGGCTTCATGGGAATTTTATGCTTTTGTCTTTCCTTCTTCTAAAGTTTAAACTTTATGGAAGGACCTCTATTTTACATCATATAATTTCTGCCCATAATTGTACTGAAATAGAAAAGTTACTACTTTTGTCTTTGGTGGAATATAAGGACCTTCTCTGAAAGATCAAATATAGATATATCAGGGCTTTTGCATAAACCTATAGTTGTACATGCAGTTTGGTTATGTGTTGAGAGAAACATACAATTTGGTTGCATGTTTAATCCCAGATACTGTAGAAGAACCCAGCATTGACATGAAGATGGTTATAAATGATTGCTTAACCCATTTAAGCTATAGGGTCTCTAAAATATGCTTAACATGTGCGCTATACTAAGTAGTTAAAATTTTTAAAAAGTTTTCATGTGGAGCTTGAGAACCAAAACATCCATCCAGATTTTTAAGAGGGGGATATACCTGCATACTGGTGTGGCTTCCATACTCTTGAGTTAAAGTTTCAGAGTAGGCATCCTGGATTTTCCCAAGATGCTCCACTCTTACCTGAAATAGTGCCTATTCAGTTCCTAAGTGGATCATATTCCTCACTCTGACTAGATTGTTAGGTATGGCCTAGAGCACCAGGACTTGGGAAGCAGCCCGGCCTTCACCTGTGCCAGCTTCCCCTCTTCCCTCTCCAAAAGAGCTACTCTGCTGGGTGCTGGATTGAGGCAGGAGCTGGATGGATGGGGCTGTGCTGCCATGCTGGGATGGAGACCCCGTGGCTGACAGCAGCTCTTAGCTTCCAGTTTCTGGGTCCTGGCCTGCACAGGATAACTATTGGCCCATCTGGGAGCTGTAGATCCACCGTGGACTACCTGCTGTCCTCTGTGCCTCCACCAATCAGAAACCCTTCCAGGGAACAGAAGGTGCCAAAACCTTCAAGAGGAGCCTTTGTTCCCTGTTTAGTTATTGAGTGACAGTACTTGTGGGTGAAGTCCTCTCCTCTCAGTCAGGACTAAACAGAACTCAGTAATGTCAGGGTTAACCCACCCTGAAATGTACCTTGAGGTCCATGACTCCTTGCCATGCTTTAAAAGTGATGGAGCCTTCTGAAATTGGGCACTGGAAGTCAGTGGATTTTAATGGTGATTTTACATAGAGTGTGACTTTATCAAGTAATGAAACATTAAAAAAGCAATTCATTAAACTTTCCCATATGTATGTAAATGTGCACCAAAGCAAAAACCCCACGGTTCCTCTGGTCCTCACAGACCTGGGTTGGGTAGCTGCTCTTTGGCCATATTGTTCTTGTCACCACTAAAGTTAGCCTCTTCACTCCACGCTGCAAAAAGACCAGCAGGGTCTCTCAGAAAAGTGTTCTTAGCAGGTACTGCTGAAAGCAAGAAGGCCAGCGATGCTAGCAACAGCCATACCGCGCGTGTCTATCGCTGTGGGCTTGTCTAGACCTCTGGTTTACCTAGACCTTTTGCTCTCCGTGAGGCCTCTGTGGTAGCTGCAGCCACAGTGACAGAAGCAAGAGAGCCAGGGGAGCGAGCTGCCGCCGACTCGTGGACGTGGCGTGCGGACGTCGGGCAGGGGCCGCTCAGCGTGGCACCTGAGTGCTGCAGAGCTGTAGGCTGGCCTTCCGTTTGCTTTCTCTCTAAAAGAAAACAGTTTTCTGCATGACTTTTCTCTCTGTTCTCAAACAGCCAGTCGTTACTGAGTGCCGCTTCACCGGAGCTGAATGATTTGAAACAGAACAGAAAGCGGACTGGCTCCCAGCAGAGAGGGTGGGGGTGTGGTGGGCGGGGCTCTGCGTCCTCAGGCCCCGCCCAGGCCCGTGGCCCGTCTCAGCCGGTTGTCAGCACACCTTTTCCTCCCGGGTTGTGTGTTAAGCTTTTAGCTAGATAGGTTAAATAGCAATAATTTCAGGCAAGTGAGAGTAAATATGAGAGGGGAATGAGTGGAAAGGGTTTAAGTCAGGAGAATTTTTTTCATTCAATTTGTTTAATTCATGTTTAATATTAGGGTATGTTCTAGTTTGCTAATGCTGCAGAATGCAAAACACCAGAGATGGATTGGCTTTTATAAAAAGAGGGTTTATTTGGCTACACAGTTACAGTCTTAAGGCCATAAAGTGTCCAAGGTAACACATCAGTAATCAGGTACCTTCACTGGAGGATGGCCAATGGCGTCCGGAAAACCTCTGTTAGCCGGGAAGGCACGTGGCTGGCGTCTGCTCCAAAGTTCTGGTTTCAAAATGGCTTTTTCCCAGGACGTTCCTCTCTAGCAAGCTTGCTCCTCTTCAAAACATCACTCACAGCTGCACTGAATTCCTTCTCTTTGAGTCAGCTCATTTATATGGCTCCACTGATCAAGGCCCACCCTGAATGGGTGGGGCCATGTCTCCATGGGAATATCTCATCAGAGTCATCATCCACAGCTGGGTGGGGCAAATTCCAATCAAATCTAATCAGCACCAAAACGTCTGCCCCACAAGACTACATCAAAGAATATGGCTTTTTCTGGGGGACATAATACATTCAACCGGCACAGGGTATTATTTGTACCATATCAGATCTGTACTCCAGAAAAAAATATGGTCACTTGAAATTTTGTGTTTAAAGGAATTTGGGCATTCTTTTATTAAATTATTTACCTAATTTAAAAAAGCCTCTATTTTCCTTATCATCATCAACAGCAGCAGCACTGTAAGGGTTACCATATGTTTTAGTTTCCTAGGCTGCTTAATGCAAATACCATGAAATGGGTTGGCTTGAACAATGGGAATTTATTAGCTTGTAGTTTTGAGGCTGAGAAAACGTCCAAGTCAAGGCATCATCAGGGCAATGTTTTCTTTTCAAAGACCATTTGCCGGCGATCCTTGGTTCTTCTGCCACATGGCAAGGCACATGGCCAGGCACATGGCTGCGTCTGCTGGTCTCTACCTTCTATTCTAGGTTTTGTTGATTTCAGCTTCTTGCTCCTGTGGCTTTCTCTCTCTCTGTGTGTATTTGTTCCATATATAAAGGACTCCAGTAATAGGATTAAGACCCATCCTGAATGAGGTGGGTCACACTTTAAGTGAAGTAGCCTTATCTAAAGGTCCTACTTACAATGGCTTTACATCCACAGGAATGAATTAGATTTAAGAATATGTCTTTCTGGGATATGTACAGCTTCAAACCACCACAGCATACATTGAAAGATCATTCTGGACAAGAAATTGTACAAAACATCTTACCTAATGACCCAAGATAACTAGGTAATTAAAAGCACTAGGATTAGACTACCTAATTTAATACCAGCTTTTCTACTTAGTAGCAATGTAACTTCAGGTATGTAAGCTTTCTAAGCCTCAGTTTCCTCATCTACAAAATAGGGGTGACATGTATTTGATAAAATAATCCTTCATATAAAAACTCTTAAAACAGTGCAAGCATTCCATAAATGTCAGCAATTTTACAGTCTCATTTAATTCTTCTGACAACCCTGCAAGAGGTTTATAGCTGAATAAGCTGACATTCAGAGAGGTTAAGGCCCTCCCCAGGATCCAGCAAACAGCTAGAGAGTGCCAGAGGTAGGATTTAAACCAAGATCCTTCGAACCACAAAGCCATTGCCCTTCACCATTACTGTCTTGCTTCACCTTCACAGGTATCAGTGGGAGGGATGAAGCTAACACTGCTTTATGCAGAATACAGAAAGGAAATAAAAATGAAAACACACACACACTCACACTCACACACAGTTATAAAATCTCTGGGAAGGAAGTGCTAGTGGAGAGGGGGTGAGTGCTACCATTTCACCTGAAGGATGTCAGGCATCTGCACCAGAAGCTGCGTGCTGGTTTGTGGCTTCCTAAGTGGGGGAGCGGAGTTCTCAGCCTTTCTTCTCAAAAAAGCCAAGCTGGGAAAGAGCCCCTCAGGAAAACATTATTACAAGTCCATAAGCCTTATCCAAAAAATTCTAAAATTCACACAGCTCTGAAAACTAAGGTTTTTTTTGTTTTGTTTTGTTTTGTTTCCCATAATTCATTTGGTGGAATTTTTATCCCAAGAGCTTTTCAGAGTATCTGTTGTTCACCCACAAGAAAGAATAACAAGCCCCAGGCTGTACTCACCACCCAAGCCCTAACCGAAGTCTTGCCCGGGGATTCTTAGCAGTCGGTGCCCAATCTACTTCCCAGAACTGTGGTTTTCAGCTCTGTGTTGTAGAATTGTCCTGCATTTTTGTCCATCCTAGGAACCCTGAACTTGGTGTGACTTTGTGGTGTCGTGGCGGACAGTCCCTAAGGGGGCTGGGGATGGGAGGGGACGGTGGGACTGTAGGTGTAGAAGAGAAATGGGATTTACTGCCCTTGCCAGTCTCCAGTTCCTTTCCTGAAATCTCTGGAGCAGCAGTCATTTGCTCACAGTATTTTCCACATAATCTGAAAGCATAAATGTTACATGTTTCAAATGCATAAATTCCACAGCATCCTCTCTTCCTTCATCGCTATTTACTTAAATGAGACAACTGCTCAAAGAGACAGAGGCCTGGTCTTACTTAAAATGATGGATTCATGGCAGCAAAGGAAAAGAACTTCCAAATAAATGACTGTGTCTCAGTCTTTCTGCAGTCTATTTTCTCACACAGAAAACTCCACTTAGCCCCTCTGATGTGGAGTTGACCAGGTGGAGCCCCATTTTACCACCATTTGTTTAGCTGCACTTTGGCAAATGTCAGGCCCAAGTCTGTGTATTTGGACTGCGGTGGACAAAATGAGGTCAGCCGCCTCCTGATGGGCTTTCTGTCTGGCGGACGGCATCTCACCGACCTCCACTCTACTGGGAATTGCACAACTCCCAGGGAGACTTCAGATAAATAAGGCACCCGGTTGCTTTCTTCTCTTCACGATAAATATCAGAGATCAGCCAACGCACAGATACTTGCCACTACTCCAGCTCCAGACCTTATACCCTAAGAGCAAATTCATTGAAGACTTGAAGCATTTAAAGGGAAAGCAAGCTAAAAATGCTTCTACACTTGGTCACTTTCCAATTATTCTCACACTCGTGTTCTCTTCAGAGCTGTATCCAGGGCTAGGTCCCATCCCCTTCTCATCAACCATCTATCTTTGGCCCACCACAAAAATTGTTGATTCCTCTCCTAATACATGGGTGCAAAGCAGAGAGGAAGGAAAACAAGGAAAGGTTGGTTTTGTCAAGTGAAGGGGAGAGACCGGCTGACTTGCAATGATGAGAATTTAGCCCACGGCGCCACAAGAGCACATGGGAGAGACACTCAACTCAGTTTTTTTGTTGGGGCGGGGGGGAGAGGGTCAGGGAAGGCTTCTTGAAGAAGTGACAGCTGTGCTAAATCCAAAGATTAAATAGAAGTTACTCAGGAAAATGAATGAGAAGAGAATGGAGATATTACATTCAGAGAACAACTTACTCAAAGGTTCTGAGGCACAAGCATGGAATGAATTTTATTGCGTGTGATTTGTTTTCAAATACTTCAGCATAGATTAAGAGATGTATGTGTTAGTTTTCATCTACACCCTAGAAACAATTCCTTAATCTCTGAGGTATACTGATCAAGAATATTTACTCCAGAATGTTTAATTAGCTTTGAAAGAGTCTAATTGGAAGTCCACACTCCAGAGGTGGCTTCTACAAGAGCTTCACTTATCTTTATCTTCCATCAAGAGGAGAGGGTTTGTTAATTTGTATAATGGGTTTAGAACTGATTTTTCATTGGTGGAATGAGTGATGCACAAGATATGTGGAAGACTAGAAATATGATATGGGTCCTCCATGCTTGCATCAACAGAGTGTAAGAATTTTGCAAGGTCAGCGGCTTACACTCTCATAATCGCCCCATCTGGTTCTATGTGTGGCCACTTCACAGATTATTTTGTTGCCTGATTCTGACTAGTAGCTCAGCTGAATTCTGCCACGAGAATATTTTCTCACCTGCCTCAAGTATACCTTTCAAGCAAGATGTTTTTCAGACAGAGAGCAAAGACTTCCTCAAACTTAAAAGAAAAGATTGTACATTACTCTATTGCCTGCTTGTTAGTAATGTTTATATGCATAGCAGAATTCAGTCTGGGTCTTGGTTTCACTGCAACATGCCCATATCCCTTAGCTGGGAAGTTATGGTAAAGGAGATCTAGAATCCTCATCACCTTTTAGCTATGGGGCTATAGATATCCTGTAAAAAAGAACCTAAAAATTCTAAGCAGCCAAATTGGCCAGAATCAGATTTCCACAGCATGGTGCCTTTGTTTGTTTTTAACAGTGCTAGCCATCCTTTCCCCCAACTCCAGGGAGGAAGTTATCCAAGGTGGCTCAATTCAGCTGAGCAGCAGGAAGGAACAGAATCCCATGGAAAAGAGCCCAAGTTCTCCCAGGAAGACAATACTAGAAATCTGCCGGGTAATGCAAGGATAAAAATAAGAAGACGTCTTGGCAGCCGGAAGAGCTGAGAGCAGGATGGAAAGGGGTGTGAGGAACAGGTTAGGGTAAGTGGCTCAGGACTTAGGCTGTGAACAGAAGGTGATAAAGAGCACACTCGCATCACAGTGCCAGAACATATTGTGTCAGCTTCTAGGAGCCATGCCCAGCTGGACAGCAGTCAATGGTCCATGGCCAAGCTTATTGAATCTGGCTTCTCCATTCACCTCCCCCAAGCCCCCTCTGCTGCCTGTGTTTCCTATTCAGCTAATGGCATCCCCATTCACTTAGCAATCATCCTGGATACCTCCAAAATCATCTCTCCCATTTTAATCAGTCACCAAGTCTAAAAACTTCTACCAACTAAATATGTCTAGACGCTATTACCACTGCTACTGCCTTGGTGGCAGCCCCCATCATCTCTCCTTTGGACCACCACCATAGCCCACACTGCAAGAGGCTCCTTGCTGATCTTCCTGCTCCCAGTATCATCTTCTCAATTCCTGCCTCCGTGCTGTCTTGCTGCAGCTGCGTTTCTAAAGTACAAATTAGTTTGCTCAACAAAATCCTTTAGAGACTCCCTGCTGTCCTTAGACCACATACCACAGCATGGTGTATTGGAATTGTTTTGATCACAAGTGATAGAAACCTAACTAGGACTAGCTTGGGTGGAAAGGGAAACTGGAGGAAATAAATGGTTGTGCGTCAGGGATTTGAATCTGGGGCTCAGATGCCATTGGAAGTCCTTCTCTTTCTCCTGTGTCCAGTTATCTGTGTGTTGTCATCATTACCTCTTTGCCCTTCTCTACAGCCTGGACCATGGCCTGTGGTGCTCACAGCATCCATCTACCCAGTTGTACCACTGGAGGGGGAAGACCCCTCTTTTGTTCAGTTCCAATTTGAATGTCCCCGGGAAGTCCTCCTATTGGTCTGGCTTGGATAATGGGCTCCTTCCTGGTCTAATGAATATGGCTGGGACAGGGACATGACTAGTGGACTAAGCCACTGGACATGAGCCACAGCATGATGTGCCATCAATATTAATGTACGTGGAGGTCCTTTGACAACCCACCAAAGTTCTTACCATGACAACAAAGCCTGAATAGTGCCCTCACTGGCCATCTCACTCCTGGAAGTATGGTGTTCTGGAGTTGGAGAGTCATGAGTTCAAATTCCAGCTCTCCCAATCGTTAGCTGTGTGACCTTGGACAAAGTGCGTAACCCCTGGTGAGCCTCAGTTTCCTGATCTGTAAAATGGGGAAGGGAGCCTAATAATAACTATGTGAAAGTTTAAGGAGATAATGCCTCAAGAGCACTTAGAACAGAGCCTGGCACGGTATTTGCCCCATCAGCTCTTCCTGCTGCCGGTATCCCTGGCATGAGTGGGCAGCATTTGGAAGGCAGCAGGGCCCCAGGCTGCTGCCTGCTGCCAACAGAATGAGATCAGGGTTAATAGGAGGAACAGACTGACGTGGTTCACAGCACTACGGTGAAGTGACCCATCTGACACCCGGGAGAAGACAGTGCCGGAGGAGGAGATGCTTGGCATGAGATATGCTCCATAAAACAGAACTGAGAGGTCCTTTCAAAGCACCTCTGTCTCCCTGCCAGAGAACGACTGCATCTGGGAGGAAGCCCTTCTTCTGCTTTATGGTTATAACGTTGCCAGCCTTGCGGGTCACAGCCTGGAATTATCATTTGTAAAAAAATAATAAAGAGGCTGCTGTAAAGGGAATCGAGGTATAATTACCTGACTCACTAAGCTGCCCGGTCGAAACCAGGAGGCCGTTTTACTCCCATGGCCCACTCTTGGGCAATTTTCATGTTTCTGGAAGCAGCAAGTGGAGTCCCACTTCCACAGGGGGCTCAGAATCAAGGTTGCATATTTAAGTATACACATCACTCCAGACAGATCCGACTCAAAGGGCAATTTCCCCCTTTCCTGTATTGCAAGATCTAAATCGGTCTTGGAACAGAGAACACAAGGAAGGGCCAGGGGACTAGTCAGCTGGGCAAGGAATCAGCTCATTAGTAGCCTCTACGGAGGTGTTGAAATTAAGCAAGTTAAAAGCATATTAGTTTAAATGAGGCTATTCATAAATGAGGGGAGGTGTTTGGGTAAGAAGTAAATGGAATCATTTTGTGCAGGGGCATAATTTGATAATTAATGGGGGAGTTGTCAGTATGATCTTGAGGGAGCCCCGGGAAATGGAGAAATCTGTCTTTATTAAGGAAAGCCCAGGAGAAAATTTATTGGAATGCAGATAATTCACTAGCAAGGTCCTGGTAGCAAGTCCTTATTAGATATGTGTGTTGAGACACAGTCTTTCTGCCCTACTGTGCATGTTTTGTCTTGGTTCATCCAGGCCCACTAACTCTTCTAAAGGAAATACAGAGGGTAATGGAGAACATTGCAGGACATTGTGAATCAAACACAGGTTTCTTTCTGCTGCTCAGTGGCTTGGCCAAACACACACCTGATGAACTTCTCACTTGGGCCCCCCACCTCACCCCCTAAAGAAATTATGAGGCTATGGGGGGCAGGAACCACGTTTTCTATCCCTTTCCATACACCCAGACCAGGACACCACTAGTTAGAAGGTGCACAATAAAATGTATTATGAGAATGAAAGAGATAAGTGTTAGCAAATTAAGGAAGACATTTCAGCATGCAGGAGCTGAGCAAGGTTCTAGGCTGACTTTTTCAGATGATTGGGCAGGTGAGGTTGCCTGCCCGATGGTTCCACAACCTTCCTTTCATCAAATAACTTTGTACCTTCCAAAAAGAAGAATGGGATCTTCCTCTTGGCAGATTTTGCCACAGATGATCAGATAGAGATCCAAATTAGGTGCAGTCTCTGACTAAAAGTTTAAGACCACCTCTGAATGGCTTGAGGAGATGGATTTTATCTCCCAAAAGGTGTGTATCAACAGCCAAAGAGGAAATTGTTTCGACATGAAAAAAACAATCATCAACTTGGAGTCCCCCCAAAAAATTAAAAAGAAAAAGCATTTCCAAAGTTGTTTATTCTAAATACAGAACTTAGTTGAAACAAAGATTAACCTTTATTGGGTTCAATTTCATTTATTCTTTGCATATACAACTTCAGCAGCTTCTTTAGTTCTAAGAACAAAGGCTTGTTAAAAGAAAAAAGTCTCTAAAGTCTCCTTGGACTTCAAATAGTTTTTCAGAGGAAACACTTTGATGAGTTAAGTGTAAATGAGTAAGAAACATACGGATTGGATTTCTCATATAATACACATGGATTTAAGAGTTAAGAGGGAAAATCTTTTTGGAAATATGGTTTGGATTTGGATTCTGCCTACTCCGCAAACACTGATTAAGTTAAAGAATACGGATTTTCTTTGTGTCTCATCTCTCCACCTTCATTGAGCCTCAGACACTGACAACTGCTCTTTCTAAAGAGTAAGGGCGGATAAGCAAAGGCCAGGGGAAATTTTTAAATAGAGAACTCACCGATTACCTATGTTTAAGAACCAAATAGCTGTTTGTAACAGATTCTCTTCCCCTTAGACTGATTTACAGCATTTTTCAGAAACACCTCTCTGCTGGCTCTGGAACTCACTAACCAGTGAGGCACGATGAGCCCTGTGTTTTGGTGAGTTAACCCCTGCCCCCCGCTCTGGTAACCAGATTCCGTGTCTGATGATCCCATTTCAAGAGCAGACCTCTTCCTACCCCGGGGACCCGTGGTGGCCTCGGTGTGACATTATGCATACACCACAAATCAAGACCAATTGAGAATGTTTTCTTTTAGTCAGCACAGGCTTTCATACAGTGTAGATGAGAGATTAAATGGGATTACGGATGTGAAAGCAGTTGACACAGTATGTGGCACATGGAAGGCACTCATTCAATGCTCATTCTGTCTAAAAAATCTGGAAATAGAGTCCTATCACTTCTGAGGGACAGAGCTGCTCAGCCCGCACAGCCCTAGGAGGAACCCTGCTTTTCTGGAACTGGCCCATGCTGTGCAAACAAGTCTCTCTCCTGGGAATTTGAAATTGGGTTTCAGAGATTCCAAATGTATGGACGCTGGAGCTGGAGGGTATAGAAAGTGAGCCCTAGGACCACCACTTTTCTCCTGTG
Source organism: Choloepus didactylus (assembly GCF_015220235.1). Lineage (NCBI taxonomy): Eukaryota > Metazoa > Chordata > Mammalia > Pilosa > Megalonychidae > Choloepus > Choloepus didactylus. The sequence goes on along the minus strand of NC_051320.1, from coordinate 51,973,642 downwards.
CGCAGAGAAAGCCAGTAATTAAAGTCTTGCTATTCTATGGTTTGTTAATTTTTTTGTGGTATGGTTGGAGCATATTGGAAGCAATGAAATTATATCAGGGTATTTGTTTTTCCTGTTCCTTTATTTTACTTCATCTGGAAATGTTTTATTATTATTATTATTATTTTATAAATTTAACAACAACAACAAAAAGTCTAGCTACAGAAAGACAGGGAACGAAGCAGATGCAGGGAAAAAGTAAGGTTGGGAGGCCACATCTTCCTCCTCCAAGCCATCAGCAGGGCCTGCCAATTCTCCCTTCCAAGTTCTGGCCACTGCTCTCCACCTCCACTGTCTCTACCAAGGTCTAAAACACCAGCTACTAGAATCCCACCAGGTCTCCCTCTTCCACCCTTCCCTCTCTCCGATATACTCTTTACCCAACCATCAAAAGGATCTTTTGGAAACCTAAATCAGATAATGCAATTCCCTACTTTAAAATTCGCCAGTGACTTCCCACTGCACTAGGAAAGGATCGGAGCCCTGCTTCAGGGTCCACAAAACTCTGCGTGAAGTGGTGCCTGCCTTCCTTTCCGGCCGCTCCTCTCCCCCTCGCTCACCGATCTGGTGCCACGGACCTCCTCTCCCCTCCTTGAAAACACAGTTCTCTCTGCTCGGAACACTCCTCTCCTGGAACGTCCCATGGCTGGCACCTTCTTGTTCTTCTAATAGCTGTTTCCTTGCCCCCTCCTCAGAGAAGTAATCCGTGATCACCTAGTGCAGTCAGGTCCCGGCCCACCACAGCATTTGTTTTTTAATCTGTACAATTTAGAGAATTTGAAAGTTCTTATTTATTTAACTGTGTATTAATCTGTGCCATTATAAAGTCTGTTTTTTTTTAAGAGTTGAATCCTCAAAGTCTAGAACAGTGCCTCCTGCTGACAGAAAGAATGTGGGTTCTCTAGAGATGAAGAGAGGAACTTTGGTTAACTCCAGTTCCCGGTTCCAGTCTTTCTTGAGACCCAGCCTTGGGTACCGTGAGACATCCCTGTGTTCTCATCATAAGCCTCTCTCTTCCTTTGAGTAGTCTGAGTGGGTTCTATTTCTTACAACTCAGTAGTCTATGACCAACAATTTTTTCTGTCCACCGTTCACTGGTCTTCTTTCAAAACTACCATTGCTGGGCATGAGTCTTTTGTGTTTCTTTGTCTCTAGACATTTATTTCCCCTCCCCCTCCACCCTTCCAAACTCTTAACTTCTGTGTCACTTTAAAAACATCTCCACTTCGTTCTCCCTCCCTCCCTCCCTGCCTTCCTCCCATCCTTCCTGGTCAAGTAGCTGGAAGTCCAGGCCATGGCCGTTGTGGGGCTAGGCACTAACCGAGGGCTCACGGGGCCACAGGGCATGCCCACCTGGGCTCTTTCCCTGTTCCCTGGGACACAGCATGAGGGCAGAGCTGCTCTCCAGTGGCCACAGCTCAAGGCTCACTTAGTACCCAGCCTGGGCAGACTGCACGTCACATATTTGTACCCCACGAGAGTGTTTGAGGCTAGCTCTCACTTTGTCAAAGATTTTCTTGCCAGGCTAAGTTCACTCTCACTTTGATGTCTCCATTTTTTTCTCATTTCCAGTTCATTATTTTTTGTCCCCATCCTAAATTCTGTTAGAACCAGGGGCGTAGACCTGGCCGGCTTTGGGGTATGATAACCAAGAACACTGTTTAGGAAAAAAATATTTTGATAAGTAGGTGCAGGAAGAGTCAAATTGTCCCTAAGCTTCTTACTGTATAAGCAGCAAGCACTTATTTGTCTTGAGTAGATTTAAGTTCACGCTGACAGCAACTACAGAAATAATGATATCTGCCATTTATTTTACACTTTCTGTTTTTCCAGGGACTTAAAGTACTCTTTTAAATTTTTTCTCCTAATGCTATCATTACTATTTCTATTTTACCAATGTGGAAATGGAGGCCCAGAGACGTTAGCTAATGCACCCAACGTCACATAGCCAAGAAGTAGAGCCAGGATTTGAACATATGACTGTAAGATTCCAAAGTGTGTATGCATGGTCATTAGACCTCATAGACCACTCTTATTAATCCATCAACATGCATGAAAAATGCAGTGTGGGCAGGTCCCTAAAGTGGACTGTAATGGGGCACCCCAAAATAGGAGAGAAAGGACCCGCACATAGGGAGAAGTCAAAGAGTAATTTTAATTAAGTCCACAGAAGTATCACTTCAAAATATATGAATTGGTGTTGAATATATATGAATTGACTACCCGTGGAAGAGAATAATAAGCAGTCTAGTTAAGTCTTTGTATCAAGGAATCTCAGAGTTGGAAGGGACCCGGGGATCACCCAATCCCATCTCCCACCCAAAGCAGAGATCTCTTTGGTAGTATCTGTGACACTGTCAGCAAAGGCAGCCAGGCTGGTTCCTTTGTGCTCCTACTCTTGATTATCACCATGTTCCTACTTTTAATCAGCCAAACCTCCCTTTGGAGAATTCTCCCATTGGTCCCAGTTTGTTCCCTGGGTCTATATCAAGCAGATCGCCTGTTTCATCCCTATGATTGCCCTCCACATGAAAAAAGGGGAAAAGGAGCATGTATTAACCCAATACTCCACTCTAGGCCCATCCCAATAACCCCAATAAATAGGGATCATGATTTCTCATCTAAGGACACTGAAGCTAAGAGAAGTTAAGAAACTTGTCCAAGGTCATGCACCCCAGAAGCACTGGGGCAGAGATCTGAGCATGAGCTCACCTCTTTCCTACTATACTATAGGGCCTCCAATGCCAATTCTTATCAACAGGCCCCATTCATTATCTTCTCTTCCAAAGACTATCTAAATATCCCTGACTTCTTTTGACTTTCCTCCTCAGGGGACATGTTCTCCAGAGCTCTCCTGATGTTCATCATTCTCTGATTATGCTCCAATTTTTCAATGTCCCTCTCAAAATGTAGCTTCTAAGACCAGAATACACTGTGCAGTTAGACCAGACCAGTATACGGTCAGTGCCTTGAGCTGCCCAAGAAGGCACCATTGAGCTTTAGAGGCAAGTAACCCTATCACCCACTTGGCCTGGCTGATCTTGCTGTACCTACAACCCAGGTCTCTTTCATATGTGCTAATTTCAAGTCAGGTGAAATCTATCCTTTACTTATACCACTGATTCTATTAAGTGCCACTGGGATGCTGTTGATTTCATTGGTTGGTTTTAAGACAGTATTTCAATTTGTTTTATGGCATATTGGCTGTCTCTCTGGATTTAGGTTATCTCAGAATTTTTAAAGCAGGTGTTCTATGTTGTGATAGAAGTCACTGGTAACAATGTTGCACATGCCAGGACCAAGGCCTTGAGACATTCCATTAGAGACTTCCAACAGGGTGCTTATTAATGAATTAATGTTCTTGATAGTATTCATAATCAATTAATTAATGTTCTACCCAGCTGTCCATCCAATGAACTTTTTAACCCCACATTTCTCCACCCCTTCACAGTCTATACAATAAAAGGCTTTGCAATAGATCTTGATGAAATTTACCCAAAATATCCGTTCTCCAATTGTAATCTGTTGAACACTAGTTCAGAGGGATTAGGTTGAGAATGTTTCTTTGGTGCAGGACTTCTCAGAGACTTTAATGTGCTAATGTGCACTGTGATGCTCCAAGAGGGAGCAATAGCATACTGGGTTTCTCAAATTCTCCCTTAGAGGTGAGTTGTTGTTGTTGTTGTTGTTGTTGTTGTTGTTTGAGCTTAGGTGAGAATTTGTGCTCTGAGCTTTGCTGGCTTGTAGTATTCCCTCATCTCCCAGAATGAGAAACACCGTGGAAAACAGATACTACACTAGCCTTGCACGGCTTGTTCTTAGTGAACCTCTGCTAATGCCCGGTGACCGAAGCTTTCTTCTGTATGGACAGTCACAGGCGACTCTTCAATCTTCTGCTCTAGAATTTTACTGTGGATTGAGATCAAGCTTGTTGATCTCTGTTTTCAAAATCCACCTCTTCCCTTCTCCATCCTGATTGGATACTCTCTCTTTCCTCAGGGCTCAGCCCACAATGACACTGAAATTCAGCACCATGATATTTACTGCATCGAGAGCCTGGAGACTCGACATTTTTAAGGCAGGTCCCATCTTGGGCTTCAGTTCTCTTCTACCAATGTAAGTTCTAACTTTTCCAATTTGACTGTTACTCTTTTAATGGAGAACATAAAAACAAAATCTTAATACCTTGGCCTCACGGTCAAGGCGGACTCCTGCCTGATTCTGCCTCAGACTTTCATGCTCCTCCCACTGTTTCCCAGTGACTTCCTGACTTCTCATTGCTCATTCATAGTCATTTCCTTCTAGATTTGGCTGGATGATCTCTCATTTCATCTAAGTCTTTCCTGACTCACGTTTCTCCCTTTGTTTATTCATTTGCCATGCAAGTATTTTTTCCCGTTTTGTCTATCATATATTCATTAAATAATTCATTAGTCCAACAAATATCTGCTGAGTCCTCGCTGTGTACCAAACCCCAGGCTAAGAGTTGGGCATATGAGAATGAACAAGCCAGAAACAGACTTGGAGTTAATAACCTAGCAGGGAAGACAGATGTTGAACAGGAACCCAGGGTTGTAAGAGGAGATGGGAGGTGCTATGGGGGTGATGGGCTAGTTTGGGTGTCAGTAAAATCTTCCTACACAAGTCATGTTCCAATTGAGAATTAAAGGATGAATATGAGTTTACCGGGGGAAAAATGGGGACAGTATGTATGGGAAAGACCCTGATGAATATTCACCTAATAAAAATAGGCCAGAATGAGTGGAGTGCAGGGGGAGAGTTACAGATGAGACTGCAGTGCTGGAGCTTGACTTTTGAGGCATGGTCAAGAGCAAAGAGAAGTTGCAGAAGGATCTGCAGCAGGGACTGATTTAGTCAACACTCTTTTTCTCAATAGTGGGCACCCATTCTTTTGTTTACACTTCTTTTCCTATATATGGCTTTCAAAAGCTCTCCCCACCTCCTTTATTAAAATTGTCCTTAGCACTTTCCAAAACCTCAGATTGCCCCAGGCTTTGGCCACTTCTGACACTCTGCTTTTACAGATTTTTTTTTCTTTTTTTGCCATTCTTTTATAAAGCATCCTCAGCTATGCACACTCTATTTTTGTATATGCCCTTTAAAATTCTGTACTTGTTAGTCAGTGATAGAGGCCTTCAGAGAGTGGAGCTGGGTTCTGAAGGTGAGAAATGTGCAATGATGAGAAGGGAAAAAAGGCATCCGTTAGAAAGGACCAATTTCCTAAATGCATGAAACTGCCTGGGCTGCACAAGCAACACATGGTTCCTTGTCTGCGGTGGCCCACGGGTTAACGTGGGGTTTACGGCAGCGACCGTGGAGTTGGGACCAGAGGCTGACCTGAACCCTGGCTCTGGGACCGCCAGCTGTGTGATCCTGGCCAAGTCACTTCACTACACTGGGCTTCCATGTTTTGACCTGTGAAACGTAGGGGATAAATCTTAGGCTGGCCCCGAGCCTCCTCTCCTCCAACTTCTCCCCGGCTGCTCCTTATCTCCTCTGCCTGTGTGTGCGAGTGTTACAATGGGATGGTTGTGTCATGCAGGCTCTTGGCCAGTCGGGCCACAACCTCCTTCTTGAACAGTTTGGAGAGCCAGAAGCTGGACTGCGGAAATAACATCTGGGAGCAACTCTCCCTTGATGGGGCGGGGGTGTGAGAATGTGCTATTATGTTTCATTTCCTCAGCCATCTTTTAATACTGCCCAGTTCTGATGGCTTCAATCAGCATGAGGGATCGGTAGGCTGATCACGGGATTGTAATCTTCCAGAACTGCAGGTTGGCCTCTCCCAGTGGCCAAATCAGTTATTCATTTTTGGGCTCAGTTAATTCCAGAGAGAAATCAGATTAACATAGACACTTGCTCAGAGAAGGAGGATGTTGCACATGGGGGTGGCTTTCTTGAGGAAGCACTTTTTCAAAAAACTCACAAGTGTTTATTCACAGGAGAAGCATGGTCCATCACTGCCTGAATGGAAAGCTTGTGGTGAGCAGATGCAAGAAGGAAGAACATTTGCATTCAGAAGCAAAAATAGTTCCCCAAATTAAACTGGTCACAGCAGGATAAAGTTAGCAGATGAAAGGGAATTAGTTCAGTTTGGGGAGAACCATCAATGGAAGCACGTTTTCTTTAGGGCTTTTTTTTCTCATTAAAGCAGTACCCAGGCTTTGCAAGATACATAAGGAAGGGAATCTTCCCTGGGTGCACACGGTCCTGTCAGGCCAAACCCTGTGGCTCAGCAAAGTTCCAGAAGGAACCTCCACAAATACTGCCAGCTTCATCTGAAAGCCAGAGGGGCCGTGGGTCTTGGCAGGGAGGAAGTGGCTTGTATGGGAGCAGTAACTCCTCTGAACACTGTCAGTTTCAATGAAGCAGATGCAGCCAGCTCCTTATAGGGGGAGAACCATAAAACTGGGAAGCAGGGGCCTGCTGCAGCAGAACATTTTAGTTTTGCTTTGGTAGCCTGGCAAGGCACCCGCCTGCAATTCCTCCTAGAAGCAAGTTCTTCCTACAAGGAGGTGGCAAATCTGCAAAGGCCAAAAGCCCACAAGGAGGAAAGGGATGGAGAGATTCTTTTATAAGAATCTCTGCAATGGATTAGGATGGCTCTGGCAGGGTGGGATATCAAGGAGGGCCCCAAAGGAGACTTCATCATGGGGGAAGCCAAACTGGGATCCATGGGGGCTGGAGCTGGAGCAGACTGGGTTTGCGGCTTGGACCTCTGGAGGATAACCACCCTGGCACAGAGTCATGCTTTGGAAATGATTTCCTGCTGAGTCACCGAACAGCCCACAGTAGGACACTATTACTATGGGATTGGGAGAGTGGACCATTGCCACCCATCTCTTCTGCAGAGTCAGTGGGGTTGAGTGTCTGAATCAGTGTTCCTGAGCTGATGGAACTGTCTAGTTGTCTGACACTAATGGATGGAAAAAGTCCCTAGTGTTCTTAGAGAATCTGGGTGGATGTAAAAAGGCCTCGGTGGGATGCTATACTTCCTGCTGATAAAGGCAAGTTGGGATTCAAGCAAGTAATTGGAGAAATGCGAGATGTGGCTTATTTGAAGCTGGTCAACTGAGTTATACTGGTAATATTAGAGAGGGATTTACTGTGAAGTTAATAAAGCTTTAGCTTTTGAGCCCCCTTCACTTGCCTGGGCCTCTTCTAGGACTCTGAGGTAGCCTAGCAATGGAACCACATGATACCTGTTTTTGTGAAATTTTCAAATTAAGTGATTTTTGTATTACTTTTCCTAGAAAGGACCTCCAGAACTGTGACCCCCAAATGGAGGGCCCACCAGACCTGGAGTTTTGAGTTATATCCATAAACTGGATCATGATCCAGCATGCCAAGGGAGGAAGTCCTGGCATTCTGTGGCAGCTGGCAAACCAAAGCAGGTATTGGGGGGAGGATAGTAGAGGCTTTTGGCACCTGTCCCAGCCCTGGTGCTGATGATCGAAAGGTGGCCCTCAGTCATCATTTTCAAAGGACGGATATTGTAAGAAACTCATATAAAATAGGTCTTTACTGATTAACACTCCAAAGGATGGTCAATCAATTTCCACTGTCAGTGGAAATCTAACAGGATAAAAGTAAGCAAAGCAGCCTCCAAAATGCCAGGTGTGGGCCCCAAGGACATAGATGTGCTGGATGGAGTACAGGTAGCAGGACCAGCCCGCAGGTGCAGGCCACGGGGAGCCTGGGCCAGAGGAATTTGGGGAATCAGAGGGAACTGGAACTACCCACGCTCAGTGTCACATCCTCCAAGGGTCAATCCAGAGCCTCTGTCCTACAGACTCACTCACTCATTCACTCGTTCAAAGGGCATTTACTGAGCACCTCGAGGAGCTTATGGCTTCACCAGGGAGATAAAAGACGTGACTGCTGTAAGAGATGAATAACGGTACATAAGGGAAGGTCTGGAGGGAGGGAGCCTCCCAGAGCATATGGGGTTTTGAGCTGAGATCTGAAGGATGAGCGACGCTCACAGGCAGAGTGCCTGGGCAGACCTCCTAGGCACGGCAGAGACTCGGAGCAGCCCTCAAGCTGATGTGCTCGGTGGGCCATGGGGAACTGCCAGACGGTCAGTAGTGCTAAGTGTAAAGGGGTGGTGGTGGATGGGGGGAAGGAGATCAACAGGAGTTGATGCTGGACACATGGCTGGGTCTTTCGCAAGGCCAAGGAGCCCGAATTCCTCTCTCATCAGGCATCAAGCCCCACTGCTTCTCTCTGCAAGGCCTCTCCAGTCTGTCCTCTCCTCTCCATTCTAGGGCTGCCCTAGTTCAGGTCCTCACTAGCTCCTGCCTAGATTATTACAATCACCTTCTTAACGTTGGTTCCCTGCCTCTAAGGAGGCAATAACACAATAACAGATAACAGTTGCTGTTTATTGAGCACTTACTACAGGCTGGACATTCTTTTTAAAAGAATGAATTTATTAATCTTCATGGCAACCCCATAAGATGGGTATTGTCATTCTCATTTTATAGAGGAGGAAACAGAGATTAAATAACTTGCTCAAAGTCATACAGCTTATAACTGGTGGGGGCAGGATTTGAACCTGGGAAGTCTGACAACAGAGCCAGAATTCTTATGCTACTGCCTCTCAGGCAGAAGGTTCATGGTTTGTATTCTAGAATCAGATTACCTGACTCAATTAACCTCCTCAAACGTCGTTTCCCATCTGTAAAATGGGGCAAACCAACAAGGCTCTTGGGAGTAAAAAATTGGATAAGCAAGGAATGCATTTAGCACCATGCCTGGCATAGAGCCTGAATAAGTGTTTCCTTTAGTATTGATCATTTTACCAAGGAGGGCAAAACACAGCAATCCTGAGTCACTTTAGCATCTCAACAGCAGGAGGGTGATATCAACACATGAAACATATAGAAATTTATTTGGAAAACCTAAATATACCTTTCCCTCTCCCAGCCCAAACAGCTGGACATTTAAGGATTTCCTTAAACAAGATATAACCAACTAGCTGCAATAATTTTTTTTTTTTTTTTTTAAATCAAGGGTTGGAACAGGACAAGTGGGAAAAGTTGAGGCGGCCTCCACATGTGATGTAGATTTTGTGTTTTTGTCCTTGAGCCAATTCTATATTATATCCACTTTGGGTGAGATTTCACCCTTAAAAAAGGCAGTTCTGCTGTTCACAGCAGCGTGGCCTGAAAACCAGCGACACTACAAGTTAATTACATGTTGAAATCACACTTCAGAGCATTCACTACTCAAGAAACCTGATTCTGTCACTTCCCTTTGTAAGTTTAATATACAAACCCCAGTCCAAGTAAGAGGCTGCTGCATATATTTTCTATGGTTATCACTGCTGGGCTCGTGTCCTCTTTTTGTTGAGATTACTTCAGTGTGCATAAACAAAAAGTCCTGGCTGATAGGCAGTATCGAGGAACAGGCCTGCAGCTGAGGCCGTGCAGGTGGCCGGAGCATAGCATCCGCCGGACGTTGCTGAGACCCTTTACCCTCTCCTTCATGCCCTATGTGTGGTCCAGCCTTCGCCACTTACGCTGAGCCTGGCGTTTCGTGAATGAAACGTGGTCCAAAGGAAACACGAAGGAAGACAGGAAGGGAGAGTGTATGAGTGGATAGGTGTTTGTGAGATTACCTATTTCCATGGGTGGGTATGTTTGTGAGTTTAAGCATCATGTTCTCACACACAACACGCACACTGCCCCTACTTGCTGATCACACAAAGAAAAGCACAACCCTATTGACTTTAATGAAAGCTCTGGCAGGCTCAGGCTGTTTTAACAGTTTCCTGGAAACTCGGAGACCCTGGGTGTTTTTTCAGCTTTCACCCATCATTTTGAACTGGATGAATTGGGTTTAAGGAGGGGGAAATGCTGACCACCAGCACGGTGACACCAAGTGCTGGATTCTGCAATTTGAAGAGAACGGCGGCAGGACTGCACGCGGGTGACCGGCGGCTCCTTCCCGCCTCAGTGGAGCAGGGAGCTGCTTCTGCCCAGCCTGTGAAACTTAAGCCTGGAGCTGACCCACCACTGGAAAGAAAATTCCAACCCACGCTGCCTTTTGGGCTTCAGTGTGACTTTGTGGCTGTCTTTGCTGCCTGCGGTGGCGATCAGAAGTCTATTCCCAGTTAGTGAGCAGACCCTTGACTGGTAAGAGGAATAAGGCGAGAATTTTAAAAATCCAACAGGAAAACCTCCTCCTGGAAAGTTAACATTGGGCATTTTGCTAAGGGAGAACACTAGGAGATTTTGGTGTGGAGCTACTCCAGATCAGCAGCCTGGTGAATATGGGGATGTCATTGTCACCCATTGTCCCATCCCTCTCTGTGAAGAGTGGCATTTCGAAGTATTTCTGCCAGTGATTCATTAGAAAAATGTTATTTCTCATTTTGGAAAAATACCATATGTCAGCAGGACATTTCCCTCGAAGCATGGGGGTGGGGTGGGGTGGGGGGTGACAGAGCCCAAACCCTCAGAAATTAAAGCCATGTGCATACCACTTAAAAAAGAACCAGGCCGGAACATTATTGCTGACCATAGGAATTCAGAATTTATAATTTACATTCTTTCCTATACTTTGCTGTTTTTCAGAAGTGAAGAGCAGAGGTTTATGGCCTTGCCAGATCATAAATCAGATTCCTGAGGGCAGAGGGAGCTGCCACAGACAAGAGGAATTGCCGACAGTTTGCAGAATGCATCAAAATACCAGAAAGAGAACGCGAATGGAGAGACGGGATTCTGCTTCAACTGATGGCATCTTGACTTACTTTACTTCACAGGAAAAGGATGTTGACCCAAGAATCCATCCACTCACAAGACACAAGTGACAACAAAGGCCAACACTAATTATTCCTTCAGCCAGTCTCACAGGGAGCCGACATCTGGAAAGTGGCGTGGAGGTCTGGCCATCTATCACCAAGTGAGGACCGGAGGTCTGAGTCACATCGAGTCTCCTCAAAGGGAAAGGGGGAGACAGAGGTGTGAGGCACCCCGAGGAACTGGCTCTTCATCACCCATTTACCAGCTGCTGAGGCTGGCTGGAAGCTAGGGCAGTGGGCACATGTGATGCCTCTGGGGATCAAGACACGTGCACAAGAACTGAATCAGGAGCGTGGGATGGACAAAGGAGCAGTAGGCCCTGGGTTGACCAGACAGCCACCTACGGGTTGTATGATCTTTGGTCAGGTACTTAACCTCCCTAAGTCTCATGTTCCTGTATAATGGAGGATAATACCACCGAACTCACAGGATTCAAAGAGAACATATATACATTCAGTGATGGATACATGTGGGGAGGGTCTCAGTGACACCCAGTTCTTTGGAATGGAAATTGCCACTCTTGGCGTGAGGTTCACTAGCAATGCAAGCTGAGTGCTACTGTGGCCACTAGGAAGATTCAGGGAGTTGCCAACAGGGAAAAGAGAGGAAGATGTTCCAAGAGCCCCAGCCGGGGTCTTCTAAAGGTTCCCAATCCTCAGAATCCCTTTGTCTGGAAGACATTAGCAGCGTAAATGGTGAACTATTATCCCCCCTGCTCCTGCTCTGGATCACATCCACTCAAAGAGATGATGGAGGATTCTAAATATTTGGAAAGCTGGAGATCTGCCTTAAGCCATTCCCAGGTTGCACCTGTAAAATACCTAATCAGTCCACGATGTATGCACAGTTGGATTGACGAGAATGAGCCGAAACAGCCCTTTGTCAGCCGAGTGGGAGTAGTAAGGTTTACAGTCCAGATTTTCCGGTACAGATTGTTATATAAACTCTGCCTGCAATTTGACACCGTAATTAAAGCTATTGTGTGTTATTTTAGACATGAAAATGCAATAATTTGGTTTTTTAGTCTCAAGTTTTTTCCTTTTATTTTTCTTTTAAAGGCAAACAAACCTCATTTCCCTTTTCTCAGCAGCCAGGAAGGAGGAACACAACCGGCACAGGAACCCCAGTAGCAGGAACAGGAGACCAGGCAGCTCAGAGAAAACCTTCCTGCCATCGCAGGGCATCATGGGGACCCACAAATTTGCAGGCCCTCAGCAATGTGATTGCTGCAGCACATGCCAGTACCAAAGAAGTGATCATTAACACTTGGGCACAAAAGGTGTAACAAGCATGAGCCCAGGACAGCTGAAGAGGCTGGGTTGTTGGTTGCATCAGCTTCAATAGCAAAACCCTCAGGAAACTTCTCTTTTCTGAATGATGTTCAGACTTCTAAGAAGGAGGTAGATTTGCCAACATCCTTCTCTCTGTTCCAAGAGGAATAGAATGCTGGGGGCTCAGAAGTCCCTTTTGCCAGGACTGCGGGCAGGAAGCTTGCCAGCCAGCCAGGTATGCTGTATATAAAGACAGAGGTTTGGGCCCAGATCATCATGATGTATAAACTAAGTTTAGCTATGTGAGGCCTTGGAGGTACTTGGACCTGCTGCAAACCCTGAAGAGTGTTAAAGTGACAACAAATTTCTTCTCATAGAACAGGCAGCTTCAAAATTCATACAAGTTTCAGGAAAGGGAATGTCAGGGTAGACAAAATCATAGCTGAATTTCTGAAATGGATTAAAGGCAGTTTTAAGTAAAAATCTGAGACAAGGAAGATTTTTATAATTTGGCATTCCCACAGACCAAAAAGGATTATGTCTGTTTTTCCCCTTATTTGGTAGACATCAATAAATCATTTCTTTAAATTCACAGAAGCAAAGTAAAATAAAAAGCCACGCTTATTTATTATATCAAAGATAATACTAAAAGTCAATTAAGAAATATTGCAAACTTCACCTGTGTTAGTCCTAACATCAGGTTTGGAATAAAATGAAATAAGGGGAAATGTTGTAAAACTCTAAGTATTATGGGTTTTGCATAATAATCACAGATTATGCAGCCCATTGGTCTCAGCCATTACCAATGCTAACGTTGCAAAGAGCTGAATCTCAAATATAACCCTACAATGTACACATACATACGTAATGCAACACTGATAAACAAAAGTCTTAGTTCTTTTTACATCTTTGTTTCAATCATAAAATGGGAAATATATTGGAGATTGTAATAGCCTATATAGGATTTCCTATATGTCGTAACAAGAGAATGATAGAAACAGAGCCCGCCTGGTAAACCACTGTGGTGGGCCCAGAAATTCCACAGCAGCCACTGAGCACAATCCAAGAGGCATGGAAGTTAAATCCCCCCGTGTTCAAAGTACTCACTTCAGTCTGGTTTCTAGTGGTTACATTTTTCTCTTTTCCACTCTGTGTTAAGCCTCCCCTTCAGTGTTTAGCCTCACCCCATTCTCAGGGACCCTGCCAGGGCCTGACCAAGTGCACTATTATAAACAAGCAAACCAAACTGGGAGCACAATTCAAAAGGGGAGCCTGGACACAAGGAGTTGTCCCTTAGGGATGCTACACAGCAGCACCAGAGGGACAACCACTAGGGCTCAACTTGATGTTATTTGTTAAAGAATTTTATTTTCTTTCTCCTTGTGAGTACTTATTACTCATGAACTCACTATTAAACCAGCTTTTAGAGGACGTCTTTTGCCATCAACATGCTTAACAGGTCAGCGTAGCATCCTGGCATTGCTGTGGGAATAGTATGGCCAAGGTTTTTACAAGTCGTGAAAACAGACACAAGAAAGGTGGGGAAAAACCATGGGAGGACCAAGAATGGCAAAAAGAGAGGAGTATCTAACACACGATGCCAAGCTACTCAACAAGAAAAATACATAAAACATTCTTTATGCATTAAGCCTAAAGCAATGGTGTCTCTTAAGAGGGCAGATTGCACGTGTTGAACATGAGAGAATTTGCAATGAAATCATTTCAGATATTAACTGATGACTCTGAAGCTTTTATTCTATTTCCATTAATGTGAGGTCCATTCCCATGGAAACAGGTGGGAAAATTAGGCCAAATCCAGCAGTGTGGCTTCCAGGAGGCAATGGCCACTGGTGTTTTGGCCAGTCATGGAAAGCACTGGTTTTGCAACCATTGTAGTTAAGAACTCTTACTGAAAGGAGAAAAGAGAAAGTTTACATTCACAGGGAGGGCACGGAAGTATCTGAGAACTTTCCTGGGCTATTTTTTACAAAGACGCAGAGGAAAAATTGTCCATGTGCCTTTTGCTCTTCACGTATCTCACAGTAATGTCAAATTCACCACAAGCTAAACAGGTGCCGGCCTTGGAGAAAACAACAACTTCCATCAGTCAGACCCGCTATTAATCAGAGGCGCATTAGTGCACCAGGCTCGATTCTCCCAGAAAACAAACTTGGAAACACTCAGTGATGGGCCCCAGGTATAAAGGGAGGCGAGACCATGTCTGCAAGCACTAGTGCTCCCAAAAAACAAATGCAAGAAGAAACCCCACACTTACCTACTGATTCCTCCACATGGCAGCTTTCAAAGTAAAGTAATGTTTGCACTGTACCTATGTCTTAAAAGAGCTCTTTGATGGGCTATGAGAGTGCAAGTGGGTTTCAGCAATGCGTTCTTCTTTGCCCATCTTCCATAAGGGCAGCATGGAGAAGTGTGGAGCTGAGGCCCATCACAGCTGATGCCCTTACTCGGCCTGTGAAACGGGCGGCTGCTGGTGCTTCCGGGCTGGTGGCAGCCAACCTGAGCGGGGCTCTGAACCCAGTGGACACCCAGCGGCCCAGAGCACAGGAAATGACCCCAGCTTTGCATGATTCACGCAACCCCTTCACCCCTGAATTCTTTTGCAGAAAAAGAAAAACATGACACTTTTATGGATAGAGATTTCCTTAAAAGGGGAAAAGACATTGAAATCTTAGGGCTCTGAAATGAGGGAACGAATGGATTGTTTTCAGCCAGTTTATACCTAAAAGCCAATCATCTGGGTACTGGCCATTTGTGAGGGGAAAATATCTAACTTGATCAACGCAACCATTACCCCAGGAAACAATGATGACCATGTTGCTTATGTTCCTTTGAGCCCTTGGAAAGTTTAAGCAAGAGGACATATGTGTCTGTTAAGTGCTCTAAAATATGTATTTTTGTTTTCTTACTATATAAAACACACACATTCATGTTACCCTAAAGTTACTTGAAAAGTACAGTGATTGCTTACAAACAATGGAAAATACCAGGAGACAAGGAAATGAACATTTCACAGAGACAGACCTTTGATGGGCTTTAAAGTGAATTATTTTATTTCAAACAGGGATCCATCAGTGGAGGTGAACTATTGGGGTAAATGCTCTAGAGCATGGCACAGATGAAAGGTAATACTCACCAGCACCTCACATGTGACTAAAAGACAATGTCAGCAACACACCATGGAAGGAAAACAAACAAATTGTAAAAGGCACCTGGCTGTGGAGAGAAGCCGCCTTGTTCACTGCCTACAAGATTCACTTTTGTGCACTGTGGATAAGTCTGGACAAATGACATTTGGAAATGGAACAAGAAAGGATCGGTTCTGGAGCCCAGGATCCCAAACAGGAAACTAACCTTTTCTTAGACTGCCTTATGGCTTAAGCCATATGCCCTGCCATGTGGCTTAAGGTTTGAGAAAGAGGGCTGAGGCTGCTAAATAGTAACACAAAAGCTCTTTCCTTTTTTTTTTTCTAGAAGGAAGGGGAACCTCTGCCAGTTTCAATTCCAGCAGCGGCTTCTGAAGGCTTTTAAACACCCTAACTTAAAAACAAGTAACAACAATAACAATTAAAAAAAAAAAAAAAAAAAGAAAAGTAGTCTGAACTCCAATCAAATGTGGAAAGGCAGATTCATAAAAATAAAACCTGGGGATGAGTCCATTAACTATACAATTAATGTCTTGTCTGAATGAAGACATTTAAAATGCATCCACAATACACCCAAGCACAAAGCTGCTCTTGGTAACTGTGAGGAAATAGCTACCTTTTCCTTTAAACACACTGAATTGCTACCGGTGACCGCATGCCGAGTGCTGAAGTTAGAAGAGACCCCAAATTGGCAAAGGGCCGCAGGCAGTGATCTGCCTGATATAGCCAGATCCGTGGGAAACCCGACTTACTCTCAAATAGTGACCCCCAAGAGTTCCCTCTCCTCTCCCTGTTTGCTCTGGGCATTTTCGCCTCCTAACGGGGGCCCAGAGGAGTTCCATGTCCCTCTCAGTTCTAGGCACTCTCTGGATCATCTTTGATTAACTAGGATCTTTCATTTCTTTCCAACGCCGTTGGTGACTTTCGATTTGGAATGTCGATTCCTTCTTCTGGAAGAATGGCTCTCGCTGTTGCCCGAATGCTTGGGTGGGCTGTCTTCAGAACCTGGCCAAAGGAATCAGGACACATGGTCACCGTGAGCTGCTTGGTTCGCAGGGTTTAGGCCCGGGACTGGCCGGCTCCCTTTCCGGACCTGTTTGCCTGCCGGCGAAGTACAGGCTCTTTCACTGACACTTGCGCTCCACCTAGTGGCCTCATGAATGAATTAAGGCAAGGCACACAGAAACCCCAGGAGTCAATTAGTACAGCTGGCGCCTCCGGCATGCAAGGCCATGGGCCCCTGAAAGTCTGGGTGGTTCCTGAAGAATTTCTACACCCACACTGTGTAGGAGGCAGTGGGGTAGACTGTGGTTGTGGCTAAAGGGACCAAAAGTGAATGAGCAAATGACACTGAGAGCACAGATGAGGGACAATTAAAACCTAAACCATCCTACCCTTATATCCGAAGGATGCGTTACCTGGGTTTGCACCCCTTAATCTGCTATACACCAGTTTCTAAACTCTAAATTGGAAAGGTTTTTTGCCTTTATAAAATTAAAGATATTACATGCCCTCTGTTGTCTGATCTGGAGGCTACCTTTACAAATCAGGCCCTTGCTGCTCATAACAGATAGTCCCTGGTACATGAAGTTGGAGTCATGCCCTCAAGCTCACATCCTGGCAGAGGCGAGATACTATAGTATTTGCTGGTGCTCTGGAAGCTCAGAGAAAGACTTCCATGAGGAGGCAGCACTTCTGCTGGGTCCTGAGCAATCGCAGGAATCAGCAGGTGGAAGAGGGTGGAGGCAGGGGGAAGGCTGGCGGCACATTCCAGGCCGAGTGTGCACTGTGTGCAAAGCCTTGGGGGGTCAACAGAACTTTCCAGCACTGGGTTGGCTAAAGACTGAGGCTGTGGCCAACCCCAGGGCGAGCAGCTAAACCAGAGAGTCCTCTGCCCTGGGACTCAGGTTCAGCTCCATCGGAAATCTCCATGTAAGACAGTCATGGGAAACAAAGTGTCCAGAGGTTTTTTACTCCACTGTAAGTAGCATTTGGCTTAGTCCTAGAGATTCTTTTCCCATTCAGAAGCCATTTTTCTTTTCTCCCAGAGAACTTAGGAGAGCAGCTGGGCCAGTGGTGCTTTCCCCTCTTCCCTAGGCTCACTCTCTTTCTCTGAGCCATTCTGTGAGCTCACATAGAATAATAATAATTCATAATTTTCCCCCCTCAGTCAAGCCTTCCAATCAGTTCATAGGAATTGGCAAGGAACGAGTGCCCAATGGAACCTTCTCAGCACCATCACTCCACAAGCCCAATTCTTAAAATAACCAGGTGGTCCCAAATCTTTCCAAAATGCCCCTCGGAGAGAGGTACAGTGGAGGATCCCTATCTCACTTCACTATTGAAGTCCCTCTTATGCTGATCTGCCTTTCAAAAAGACGTGATTAAACTGATCCACCTCTTTTGAAAAGCTTGTCCTCCTGGTACATAATTCCTTCTAATCTCTTTTACTCATTCCCATCAGGGTGCTTGAACTGGGGCTGGTCTTGTTACATTTTCCTGCCTCATAAAACGCACTACATGGAGTCTCTTCTTAGAAAGCAAGTTTCTTGGGCAGATCTTGAGGGGGTCTTTGCATGTTTCTTACTAATTAACAAGAGATGATCGATGAATAGGTTTGAGGCCCTTCAGAGTATACATTATCAACATGTGGAGCACAAATATTGATTCCAAATCTCCTTACTGGGCCTAAGAAGGTAGAGGACCCAGTAAAGTTTTAAATAATCAGAAAGAAGAAGATACCTTTTGCACCCTTCCCGTGGGGCCAGGAGATATCTGGACTGTACGAGCCATCTTCACACTCTGAATAGGTCTAGGGAGAAAGACAGACTTAGTGGCAGAATTTCAAGCAGTGGCCGGGCAAAAAAATGAGGATGTCTGCAGTTGAGGCTCTGTTTCTGCCTCTCCCAGGCTGGAGAACCTCACTAGCAAGGGACAAAACCCCCTGGAGCTTATGCTCCCCAGCTATAAAATCAAGGGCTCTTCTACTTCCCAGGGTGATCCAGAGAATGCAGAATAAATCTCGTAGAAAGTGCCTTTAGTTCCTTAAACCAAAGGTATGACTAAAGGACCAAATATTGTAATCTATGAGGCGTTCATAGTGTTTTAAACCCATGTATGTCTACTCTCTACTTTAATCCCCGAGGCTACTCTGAGGTAGGTGGGACAGGCATTATCTGCACTTTACAGAGGGAGCCCCAGGTTGAGACAGAGGAAGAGGTTTGTACAAATGGAAGGCCTTCCCAAAACTGGTCCAGTGCATTCACATGACTTCCTTTTTAACACACATATAGTTAAGTTTTAAACCTCTTGCAAAAGGAGGATAAAAATACTGACATACTGAACAGGGCAGTCACAAGCAAGGACAGCAACTGACAGAGGATGCATCCTGACATGGTTATGTTTCTACAGTGGCAAGGTTGAAGGAGCTCTCACAGTGCTGTCTACTCCATATTCTTAAACAAATATGCTCTGGGTTAAAGGGCCAAGTGGGAAGTGATTATTTTAAATAATCTTTAAATTCTCTTTCTTCCTATACCTTTTCTCGATGACCACAGTGTTCTGCGTACCAAACCATGCCATACAAACACAGGAAAGTGGTGAAAGCCTGTAAGAGAAAGATAAGTAAAAAACCATCTTATAAATGTTGCATGAAAATTTTCTGTTTCCCAGAACTTGAGAGTTTCAGTGGGATTCACTCAAGATGGCTCACTGCGTTTCTGCCGTTCCTCCTAGGACATCTGATGATCACACTGCAGGAGACAAGCAGATCAACCATCCCCAAAGCTTGCAGCACAAAGCAGTATGATTAAGACCAGAGTTACCACTTATGACTCTATTAGCAGAAGGCAAGATCATTTTTAGTTGTACGATCAGGCAGGATGCACCTCCTTAACAGCTTTGCAGGTTCTTTTTAAGAGAACATATAGGATTCTAGAAAGAAGGGAGCATGTCAGGAGAGCAAGGACATCTCAGCCAGGACTTCCAGAGTGAAAGTGAACAAACCTCAAATCAAAATGACTGCCCGTTCCAGCATTAAGTTTCTCCAGCATGCCTTGCTTTAAGAATCCGTCTATACCAAACCATCTTGGCTATCTAACCCCCACCTCTTCCGCTGCATTTCCTGCCGAGGATCTGTCACCTCGCCCCAACCATGGAGACAGTTATGAAATCATGGTGGAAGTGCCTCATCTCTTGAGGGAATAACTCTTTCCAAGAATCATAACATTAGATCTAAAAGGATCACCCCAGAGCTCATTAATTTCAAGACCCCTCATTTTACAGAAGAGGAATCAAGGCTCAGAGAAGTGAATGGCTTTCAAAGGACACACATACAGCTCAGTGGGTGACAAAACTGGTGCCCAATCACAGATTCCTTGATATCCCTGGATCCAAGTTTTAGGGGTGGTTATAGATATAAATAAACAAATGTTGATTTTTATATCTCTATTCATTCACCCATCAATCCATCCATCCCTGGAGAAAGAAAAGCTTCAAGGGAACAGCCAGGGTCAGCAGTATATGCTCTGTACCTCAGCACTGAGCAAATACATTAAAATCATAAAATGTAAAACTTCAAATCTTTAACATTTTCTAGTGCATGCTCAGATTTCTAATATACACCAACATTAAATGTACCATTTTTTTATGGCATGGAAAGAGCAGGAAAAGCTAGTGAAGATGTGTAAACTTATGCATGTGTGAGGACCTTGACAAAGAGCAGAAAATACACAGGCTTACACCCTGGGACATGGGGAGGGATGGGGGTAGGTTCCACCCTCCCAAAACTGTGGCTGGGGGGTGGTGGGAGTGGGGAGGTTGGCCGCAGAGAGCCCCACTAGACGAAATGAGCAGTGGTGGCTGGGAGGGCTGTCATTGCGAATTCTGCCCACCAGAGGGCAGGCACGGGGCTCTTCCCCTCCTTTTCCCAGACCCCACCCCGGGGAGGGCAGGCAGGGGCAGCAGCAGGGCTCTCTGTGCAGCAGACGCTGCTGGCTCTGCGAAGGAGCCAGGCAAGCACTGGCAGGTGGTGAGCGACAAGTGCTCATCATCACAATCGCCACACAAAGGACTTGCTGCGGTTGCCAAACTTACCACTTTACCTAAGAGTAAAAGAGGCTCATCTTACACTTGTCCCGGGGAAGAAAAACTTGTAATTTATGGGGTTGCAATCACACCTGTGGCTATCTAGGCATGGACCCACTTAAAACGTCAGGGCCTGAAGTTAAAACAGCAACTGTACAGATTTTCTTTAACGAAAGGGGGAGGGGGCAGAGGGAGGAACATTTTCTGTAGGATGTGAGCCAGGCAATCACACCAGGAGTGCACAGAGTGCGAGCAGCTGCCAGGCTTCCACGGCATGGTAACCAGCATCCAGACCAGGACGACTGATCAGACAACTGCTGCAGGAGACACTTATTAACAAGCATGAGGGATCTTTGCTCCACACAGATACATACTGGATCTTTGCTCCAGTGGCGGATATCTACTCTCACCCTGCAGGGGGAGCAATTAGGGGCTTCCTTTCTCTGAGTAGGGTGGGAGGCACCATGTAACTGAACTCTCACCTCACCCCTGAGTTTGAGACCAATCTTGCTCTTAAATAAAAAATCAAGAATATGAAAAAGCGCCCAGACGCTGTCTCCATTCTTCTTTACCAGGTAAACGTGCAAGGCAGTGGGGACCCCTAATCCTCCCCTCCAAGGGCCTCTTTTGGCCTCAGGTCCCCCACTCTATGCCTTTCATCTGATAACGCCAATGAGGAGATCCACCTTTCTTCAAAGTCCTGCCCTGGGGGATCCCCGCGGTCCCTGCAGGAGCTCTTGCTGCTCCATCTCCTGGCAATGACCTCTTCAGGCATCAGCCCTACAGAATTCCATCCTCAGCCAGCTTCTCTTCCCCTCGGGATGCTTTCCCTACCTCACCTATCTCATGGCCTCCACCGTACCCTACACACTGACAGCTCCAAGGCTTTATCTCCAGTGCCAATCCAGCGTTTCTGATGTTACAGAACAGTCTAGAATTTCCAATGATACAGGACTTTGTCACCTGTAAGTTGGCCCCTCTCTCCACTCTCCTGAACCAAATTCATCTCCTCCATCACTGGGCTTCTTCTGTATCCCCCAAACTGGCAGTAGCACCCTCAGTGGCACAGGCTAGAGACTGTGATGTCAACCTCATGTCCCCAACGGGCAGTGGCAACCTGTTGCATTGACCTTCTGAACAGCTCTCAAAGCATCTTCAATGCCACTACCGTGGCTCAGCCTTGGTCATTTCTCATCTGGGACCCTCCAGCATCCTCCTGCCTCAGTTCATCTCCTTTCTTGACTGACCCACCCTCCAGTGTTTCTCTGTGAGATACAGATCAGACCACATTGTTTTCCCATGCATCTAAAGCTGATATTAAAAAAATGTAGATACTCAGTACTAAAGATGATATTCTGATCTCCATATCCTTCCTCCACACCTTGTCTCTTAATTATTTTGAACTTGGCTGGGGAAAAATAATTCCTCTCAGGTCCCCAGCAACAGGAAAGGATCCTCAACAGGGGATGACAGAATTAGATCTGAATTCTGAAAGGTCTCTTGGCAGCAGTGTGGGGAATTGATTTGAAGGGAAAATGGTGAGAAAATGGGGTCTAGACAGCTGTAGAGACCATGGGAATGGAGAGGAGGAGTTGAACTACATGGTTGAATTAACAGAACTTGGTGATCTGCTGATTTGAAGAGTGACGGAGGAAGCCAGCTCCTAGGTTTCAGCGGGGTCATCTGGGTGGATGGTAAAGCCATTCGCTACAGTCCTTCAAAATCCTGCTCACGTATTACCTCCATGGAGTCTTCACTAACTCCCAGCTCCTCTGGTGCTCTGCATACTCCTTGAGCTCTATGCACACACATATTTTACAGTATTAATCACAGATTAACATAACTCATTTGCTTGTCTAATTCCCATCTGGATGCAGAGATCTTGAAGGGAGAGATCAGCAGGGTGTGATGAAGGGCCTGAGCTCTGCAGCCAGGCTGTCTGCTTTGGAGTCCTGGCTCTGCCACTTACGAGTTGTGTGCCCTTGGGCAAGTTACTTAACCTCTCTGTACCTTTGTTTCCTCATCTATAGAAGTGGGATAATAAAGTGCCTCCCTTCAAAGTGTAAGAATTAAATATGTAATCCATGCACAGCGCTTAGAATGGTATCCGGCACATAGCGAGCATCAATAAATCTTACCACTGCCATCACCATTGTCCATCTGTGTGCCTCCAGGACCAGGGGCAGCACTGATGAGCATGTGGCAGAAGTTTTGTGAATGAATGACTTACAGGGTACCACGCTAAGTGAAGCAGAAATGGATGGGAGCATAAAAAATAGTTCATGTCCTCAATAAAGTTAAAGCCACATAGAGACAAAGACAAATAAAAAGTCAACATAAGGAGGCAAAGGCTAAGTGTCAAATAAGTAATAGAGAAAGTCTCCAAAACATAGAGACTAGTGGGCGTCTCTGCAGGCTGAGTGGCAAGAGACGGTTTCTTGGACATGTGGCCTGAGGAGACCTTTCTGCCACTGATGCTCCCAAGGCAGGTGGGCGGGTGGGTCCTATGAAAACCTGTCCACTGGCACTGGCAGCAGGCAGTGGGGGGGCGGGGGGATGGCTGTGATGAGCTGTTCTGGGGAGAGCCATCTGCCATGTCCCATGTCCCTCTGCCTCTGACCTCACTGTGGTCCTCGTGGTTCTCTGGCAGTAGGTGAGGAAAGCGTCCCTCTCTGCCCACTGGGGTAGGTCATGTTACAATTCATGGGCTGGAAGTGCACGTGCCAGGAGAAATCAGAGAAGAGCACATTTTCTGGGTACATCTGACATACGCACTGAACCTATTCCTTATATCTGGTCTCATGATGAGGGAAAAAATACATTTGAGAATTCTGGAGTTTAAATACAAAGGAGATCATTATTCACTTTTATTGTTCAAGATCAAACACGACAGCACAGGCTCTAGGCAGCTTGGTGCAGCTAGGATTTCTAACAAGTAACCCTAAAAATAGATGCCGTGAAAGGCTTGAAAGGCACTTTAAAAATACAAAGTTTAGTCTTGTCCCCAAAATTAGACCTGAATCTGATTAAGCTTCTAGATTCAACTACCAATTTATAGGAAATACAGAGGACAAAGAAATATGTTAAACTGCAGTCCAGGATACAATCAGTAAAATCCAGACTGTGGGAAAACCTACAGGACAAAAGAACTGGTTTCTTCAACAGATAAACTGCAAGCAAGAGACAGATTGAGAGAAAACCTACAGATTTGAGACTTAAATAACATGACCACCAATCACAATTAATAAGTTGATTCAAACATACTGTTAAAAAACATGAAATTTAAGAGAAAAATTAGTAACCCAAACACTGATTAGATCTTTGATAATACGAAGGAATCACTGTTTATTCTTTCTCAGGTGTGATAACGGTATAGTCGTCATGCTAAACAAACCAAAAAGGTATTCTTATCTTCTTTAGAGATACGTCTGAAAGATTAAAGGTGAGTCTGCTTCAAAACAAGTCGGGATGGGAATATAGTGGGGAGGGAAAGCACAGGATGCAGACTGGCAGAGAGGTGATAATTGTTGAAACTAGATGATGGGAACATATTCTCTCTACTGTTGAATATGCTTGAGATTTTCTATGATTATTTTAAAAAGCCTGCAAGTTAATTTTATAGTCCAAGTAAAGCAAAAGTGAAGAATCTTAAGCTTAAATGTAAAATAAGAACTTTTCTCCAAAATAACTAAGTTATAGTAAATTAAGAAGGGGAGTCAACAATTAAATTAAGAAGAGCAGTCGCAAGATGTTTAAGCTGTAATCTTAACTTCATTTTAAAGATGAGGAATGAGTCCCTGAGGGGCTGGGCTCCTTGCCCACTGTAACAGAGCTCCCAGGCCAGGCGGGCCCCCCAGGGAAATCCCCATCAAAGCAGAGGCTCTGCTTCCACATGGGTGGCTTATAAAGTTGGCCCACAGGGTAGAACTGGCTACTCTGATTACTTTTGGAAATGTCTATGTTACCTATCAACTACAGTACATTGCTTTGCATGTAAAGCCCTGTAGAGTAATATACATGTTAAAATGGATAAGGCGGGATGATGAGATGAAGGAAAGGGCACTGTCAACTGCCCCTGACCCTTCAGGGCAGCCCTTAAATACTCGGCACACATGAATGAATTCCTGGAAATTAAATCAGTGCCTGTATGGTGCAACTGCTGGGAGCCTCTGACCAGAACCTGCAAGGGGAGCCACTCCAAATGCCACGTGGGACTTGGTATATTTTGTTCTTGAACTTTAGACTGCAACAACCTGTTGCCAATTGCAGGGGAATTACAAGTGAAATGTCTTTCTTTGAATTGCTAAGGAAACTTGGTGCATGAGAGAGTATTATTTTGTTCTGTTTTGTTTTTAAAGAGGCACATCAGAGTTTTGCTAAAAGTTCAGGGTCAAAAGTAATGACTTACCACACATAGAAGCCACAGCACGACGTAGAGTATTTGGGTCTTGGAGAAGAGATCTTGCCCGAATTTTATGCAAACAATCGCTTCCAGGAAACCAATGACCCTAAACAAAGAACAATAGGTTGAAAACCAATTCATTTTATCAGAGGATATACATTACCAGAAATTTGTATTACTCAGACAGTTCAACTGGTCACAAGATTTCTGCCCCAAACACTAGTAGCAAGTACCCCACAGAATGACAGTTTCTTCGTAAGTAACAATTTAGTTTAACTTCTTCCCTCCTTCCAGACCAAAATCACAACACATGAATTTTAATAGCCAGAGGCCCCTGTGTCACCTGAGAGCCCCTATTCTCATCTGGGGTGGACCCTCAGGCCGCCTCTGTTGCACCCCACCCCCGGCACAGGGAGCCCTTGCAGGGCAGCTTACTCCACTGCTAAACCTCGCTAGCTGTTAGAAAGCTTTTCCCTGTCTTGAGCTGTCATTGCCTCCTATATCTTCTACCCATGGGTCCTAACTCTGTCCTCAGCAATCATTCAGGGTGAGTCTGATCCTTTCCACGGGATGGTCTTTCAATAACTTGAAGACATTCCCTCCAAAGCCACCTCCTTCCAGTTAAACCCTTTATCCTCTCTTCATCTCTAAGCAATAATTTTGTTAAATTTAAATGTAAAACAAAAATTGAAACAAAAAGAAACCACTTCATGCTTTTACTCTTCAACTAAAACACTAAGGAAAAAAGCCACTTTTGTGTTCTCTATCCTCATTTATGAATATAAGAATCAGGCCTTAGAGTCACAGCTTGGAGGGGAGAATGAAGAAGGTGAGGGTTACACTGGTCCCGTGATCCCAAAGACTGCATAAGAATACTTCCATACAACTCAGTTTTAGGTGTCCCCATCTTGAGATGGAAGTTGGACAATCAGCAACTGGCATACTTGTGCAGATATTCTCTAAAAAGGTGAGGGGGGCTAGAAGGCGCTTGATCTCTCTGCCCTGCACACTGGCGGTGCAAAGGTCACTGCCATCAACAAATGGCTGGCTCTACACAAGGGAAGTCCTGGAATTAGAACCATTCCAGCAAGGCAGCAGAGAGAAAATCTCTTTAATGTACTTTTACAGAGTTTGGGATTGCCTTTTCCCCTCGTCACAGCCAAATAAGGTGTAAAAGTATTTGGCCTGAATCTCTAAAGCCACACCCTCCCAAACAGAGTGTGTATGAGTGAGAAAGCATCATTTTAGCTGAGGTACACAGGAAGGCTTTTAAGTGTAGGGCTAAATTCACTGTAATTATTAAGTCTAGAATGTAATCCAACACTAGATGGCAGTTAAACTTTTGTTACTTCCAGCCTGCACAGTGAGGGGAAGGCGACCTGAGAGAAGAAATGAAAAGGATTATTTAATCTTTGGCTGGGACTTTCTGCAGAAATCCTACAAATGAAAGTGATAAGCCTAAGAAATAAGTGTGCCTATCAACTCTTGAGTCAGACAGGACACCCTAATAAGTTTATTACAAGAGATTTCTACTAGATTCCTGAGTCATGTTGCAAAAGCATGGAGATCAGCAGATTTGAGCTCTTTCTCAAACTTTTGTGACCTCTGAACCATAGCAAGAAACACAGTTTTCATTTGACCCAGCACCCATGAGCACAGGTACTCACGCACCTGAAACAAAAGTGAATTTGTAAACTTATTCTGACATTTTCTATTCTACTTCACTTCAGGATCCACTCGATTAGTTTCATAATGACCTGTAGTTTGTCTAGGCAGTGCTTTTCGGTCTGCAACTTTGGGGTAAAATTTGCTTCCACTTGCTGAGGAATCTTAGCTAAGCCACTGTCTTGTACTGCGAAGGTAAGAGTTGAACAGAAAGACCAGAAGGCGGTGTGGGGCCATCTGGGAGACCATCTGGGCGAGGAGAGGCCCAGGCCCAGGCGACAGCAGCCAGGGCTGAGGCCCGGGTATGTGAAAGGCACAGCGTGGTTTCAGGAGAGGGTAAGTGGCCAAGGTGAGGTCAGAGATGCCTTGGGGGCTCCAAGGGCCTTCCTAAGGTCTTGGCTTTAGTTGGAGGGAGACACAGCCTCTGGAGGGTTCAGAGGGCAGTGTTCAACATGATTTGCTTTACTTCTTAATAAGATCATTCTGGCTGCTGAACTGGGAACTGAAGTAAAAATACAAGAGTAGAAATAAGATCAGTAGGTAAGAGGCTATTGCAAAAATCCAGGCAAGAGGACCAGGATGGTAGCTGTGGAGATGGTGGCGAATGGTGAGAATTGGGATATATGAAACTCAACAGTCACATGGACTCAAAACACCAGCCTGTACTCTGCAGGTGAACTCACTGCCCGCCCCCTACGTGGGGCACGACTCCCAGGGGTGTGACTCTCCCTGGCAACATGGGACATGACTCGTGGGGATGAGCTCGGCCCTGGCATTATGGGATTGAGAAAGCCTTCCTGACCAAAAGGGGGAAAGAAATGAAACAAAATAAAGTTTCAGTGCCTGAGAGGTTTCAAATGGAGTTGAGAGGTCATTCTGGAGGTTATTCTTATGTATTATATAGATATCTCTTTTTAGTTTTTAGTGTATTAGAATAGCTAGAAGGAAATACCTGAAACTGTAGAACTGTAACCCAGTAGCCTTGATTCCTGAAGATGACTGTATAACTATATAGCTTACACTGTGTGACTGTGTGATTATGAGAACTTTGTGGCTCTCACTCCCTTTATATAGTACATGGGCAGATGAATAGAAAAATGAGGACAAAAAATAAATGAACAATAAGGAGGGAGGGGGGATGGGATGTTTTGGGTGTTCTTTTCCACTTTAACTTTTATTCTTATTCTTTTTTGTGTATGGTAATGAAAATGTTCAAAAACTGAATGTGGTGATGAATGCACAACTATATGATGGTTCTGTGAACAACTGATTGTACACTTGGATGATTATACAGTATATGAATATATCTCAATAAAATTGAATAAAAAATTTAAAAAAATAATAATAAAAAACACCAGCCAAGGCCCTTCCTCATTAGCTCTGACTCACTAGAGGGATTCATACTCAAAGCCTCCTTCTAGAAAATTAACATTACTTTTGTACTAAGACTCAAACGGCTGCTCCTTTAGGGCTGAGGCAAAGGCTTAGCACAGTGTGAGCCTGTGACAGCACCAGCCTCCTCATCCCTCCTCTGCAACCAAGTGTCCTCTTCCTCAGTTCAAATTTAAACGTCTCTGATCTGCACCAGACTCTGAAAGATGCAGCCAGATTGTGGTGTGATGGAATTCACTCAGCCCTTCCCCTCCCTTTGATATCTGTGGCCATGCTCCTCTTGAATGAGCAAGATTAAAAGGCAAATCAACACTTGGGTTGCCCGAGGTGCCTCTGCGTGGGGGTGGCAGAGGGTCTCCTGCCTTAGTACTGCTCTGCTGACCCACACACCCAGCTGCCCTTCTCTTGGGAGCCTGCTCCACAGGGCAGAAAAAGATGATGTTAGCACAGAGCCAAGGATAAGGGGTTCCTTAGTGAACAAGAATGCAAACAGGTTTATAAAAGAAATTCGGGGCTCAACAACCCAAGGGCCCACCAGCAGATGAGTGGATAAACAAAATGTTGTATATCCATACAGTGGAATATTATTCAGCCATAAAAAAGAACAAAGTCCTGATATATGCGACAACATCAACGAACCCTGAAAATATTATGCTGGGTGGAGTAAGCCAGACACAAACGATAAATAGTGTATGATTCCACTTACATGAAATATCTAGAATAGGCAAATTCAGAGACAGAAGGTAGATTAGAGGAAACCAGAGGCTGGGGGAGGAAGAATGGGGAGTTATTGCTTAATGGGTACAGAGTTTCTGTTTGAGGTAATAGAAAAGTTTTGGTAATAAATGGTGGCACAACACAGTATACACTTAAACATGAGTAAAAGGAAATTCTGTGTTACGTTACCACAATAATTAAAAAAAAAAAAAAAAAAAAGCTAGGCTTAGCGTGACTAGGCTGGGTGTTCCATCCTGAGAAGCAAAAGAAGGGTTTTCAATTTCCAACAAACCTGCTCCTGCATTCTGAGCGCCTGGAGTGGTGCCGCTGCCGTGAGAGCAGCGCCTGCCAGCACCCACCAAGTGCCACCCGGAGTTGCATGATGACACCCTGCCCTTGGGCGACAGGAGGGGGCGAGCCCCTTCCCACCAGGGAGAAGCAGGCCCACCAACCATGGAAGTGAGACACAAATACACCTACGAAAAACCACTGTACAGTCACCCAGGGGCCTGGAAGTGCCCATGAAGTTCAGAGGAGGCTCCAGTTCCGATTGGGATGACCAAAGACACCTCTCTGGATTCAGTGATAGCTGAGCTGGTCCTTAACGGATGAATAAAATTTCAACAGTATTCCATGGTGCATTTTGGCTTCCAAAGACCCCCCAGGGGTGGGACGGGGAGGGTGAGAAGAGAGGTTGCTAACCCAGAACCGTTCCCCTCAATTGTTTTTATGTATCTCAGAGTTTGGGGTAAGATTTCATTTGAGGACAGGGACTCAGTTACTAAAAAGAATTTAAGGGAAAGGGAGCAGTGGAATGGTAGGAAGAAACTGATGTCTGGAGAGGATGAACAGACAATCCAGAGTAAGAAGGAGTGAAGGGGAAGATGCCTAAAGCAGGGAAAGTGGCTACAAAGCTACCCAGCAGGGTGAGCACCGAGGGCCTGAAACAGGTGTGGTGGACAGGGAAGGAGAGGACACAGTGCGAGAGGCTGTGAAACAATGGGCAAAAGGGGGATGGCGATGACTGAGACAAAGGGCCAACCCAGAAACTCTCTGGAAGAAGAAAAAAGACTGCTCACTCCTCTTCTGGCCAAAGCTTGGACTCCTCCCTTCCAGGACCAAATCACAGAACAACCTTTTTCCCTTATGAGCCAGGCTAATACTCTCCCTTTGAGCACAGATGCTCAATTATAATTGGGGTGGGATGGGGAGGGGATTGAAAGACGAAGATGAGATAAGCCCCACAACTGGGGAATTTGTTCGCATCAGTCTGGTCCTAAAACTCTCAGCGAGCTGAAATAACTTAAAATGCCTTTCCAAAGAGACGATGCCAACTTTTTCATATGACTGCTTTCTCGCTAGTAAGGGTCCTGTTCCCTAGCTGGAGGGAATCTTAGCTCTGCTATACGCAACATGTTTAAGTATAAAGGTTAAAAAGCTCAGATCTGTGGTGCAACTGTGGAAGACCATGATGCGATCTGGATTTAGTCACTTCAGCAAGTAATTACTACCAGCTTTTTAATACTTACAGAAGAGATGAAAAGCACCCTCTTCTGGAGAAGGAGATGACCTTGCCCCTGCTCGCCCTGCCACCCCAAGGCAGTTAGGAATGTCATTACATGGAGCACTCCCACTCAATTCTTGCTCACATCTCCACACCTTGCTAAAGCCTGAAAGCATTCCAAAATCAGTGAAAAGAATGCTATAAAACTAGTTGAGTTAGTAAAGGAAATCACACATTTAAGCATTTCCTGTTTTGACAGTAGAGGAAATAAAACCAAAGGCAACAGGGAGGCAGGATGAAGGGATGGGGCAGAAGACGGGAGGCGGTGGCCTCCGAGGGGCAAACACAGAGGCCGGAGACTCTGGCCTCCCGAGCTCTGGCTGAAGGTACCACCTGTGCAGGAGACAGCTCTTGGAGTGTTCACACACGTGGTGTGCTGTGCGTGGCTCAGGAGGGGGATCTGCTATCATTCAGCATGGCACATGAGGTCTCAGAAGATTCATCAATCTCAAAATCACTTTCTGGGAGTTCTCCATCCTCAGAAAGCGTACTAGATAAGCCAAATGATTTCTCCTTTGCATTTTACTTTATTTTAATCATTTCCCAACCAGACATGACTTTCTGTAGCAGCATTTTTCCACCACCCTTAGGCCTGATGTATCTTGGCCATGGGCATTTGATTTTTTAGCTGCCTGATTAGAAAGAAACTTTTGTCTAACACTACCTCCCTCTCCTTTTTCTCAACAGGTAAACAGACACAGTCCTGTGGAAAATATCCACTCCACAATAGAAAAAGACCTTGCCAAGGACTTTTAAATATGTAGGAAAAAAATGCTTGTGGGAAGAGCTCAAATGCAAGGAAGATCACTTTCTCCTCCAACAAGACATGAATAAAGAAAGCCCACATCCCTCCTTGCTACCACACAACTGTTTCCTTACACCTCAAGTGGGCAAAGTCTCCTGTGCTTAGCGTATTAGAAATTTGTAGACATATAAACTCTCTCTCCTTTGTTCTCCCCTGAACCAAGGAAATCTAACCCATCTTATCACCCTTTAAGCTGCAATCAATTTGGATAAAAAAATTAGCTTCCCCCACAGAATTTATAAGAAACAAACAACAATGGCCCTTTGTCTTCTATGGGGGAAAATCAGCTAATCCTAACTTGAGTACCACCATTTAATCCTTTGAAACTATTGAATCCCTCAGAATCCGGATTAAGAGCTGGGGTATGTACACATACACACACACACACAGACACACACACAAACCCAGAAATGTTTGGAAGGAGTGACACTGATATGGTAAGAGCAATTATCTCTGCATGCCTGGCTTTTTTGGGTGATCTTTAGTTTCTTCTACATTCTTTTCTAAACTTTTGTCAATATGCATGTGTGACCTTTTAATTTGAAAAAAAAAAAAGGTATCGCTTAAAAATCTGCTGAAAGTAGAAATTTCTTCTCTAGTACAAGTTTTCATTAAATTTCCTTTATACTGTCACACTCAATTTAGAACCTAGGTCTTGAATATAAGCTCCCTCAAGGACAGAACTTCACATACAGATGTGCTGGGCATCTCTGGTATTTCTGTTGCTACAGGCATGGTAAATAGTTGATGATGTTAAAGCAGAGGAACCACTTACCTGAGATGTTGAAGATGATCTCACATTGAACACTGGGGGTTAAACTAGATAACCTAGACTCTTTCAAATCAGTTAAATAATAATAAATTAAGATACAGCACTTGTATCTGTAACAAGACAATAAATTGTGACCCATACAGCTATGTCTTAGCTCTCTTTGGAATAGTAAAACTATACCTCAGTAAAGGGCAATCAGCTATTGCAAGAGGTCTTTTTTTTTTTATTCTAATAGCATATGTACGACCTAAAATTTCCTCTTTAATCACATTCAAATATATAATTCAGTGTTGTTAACTACATACTCTGTTGTGCTACCAATCACCACCATCCATTACCACAACTCTCCCATTGCCCCAAATAGAAACTCTACAATTTAAGCATTAACTCCCCATTCCCTCCCTCTACCCCTCAAGAGGTCCTTTGGATGTGAAAGTAAAATGAAGCATGGGAGAGCCCACGATGAGACGATCTTCCAAACTCAAGATGGAATTCAACTAATCCATTTTCTATCCAATTTATCTTATAAAACATCACAGATCCCTGGCAACGTGGAATATGACTCCTGGGGAGGAATGTAGACCCGGCATCACGGGATGGAGAACATCTTCTTGACCAAAAGGGGGATGTGAAAGGAAATGAAATAAGCTTCAGTGGCAGAGAGATTCCAAAACGAGCCAAGAGGTCACTCTGGTGGGCACTCTTAATGCACAATTTAGACAACCCTTTTTAGGTTCCAAAGAATTGGGGTAGCTGGTGGTAGATACCTGAAACTGTCAAACTACAACCCAGAACCCATGAATCTCGAAGACAATTGTATAAAAATGTAGCTTATGAGGGGTGACAATGGGATTGGGAAAGCCATAAGGACCACACTCCCCTTTGTCTAGTTTATGGATGGATGAGTAGAAAAATAGGGGAAGGAAACAAACAAACAAACAGACAAAGGCACCCAGTGTTCTTTTTTACTTTAATTGCTCTTTTTCACTTTAATTATTATTCTCGTTATTTTTGTGTGTGTGCTAATGAAGGTGTCAGGGATTGATTTAGGTGATGAATGTACAACTATGTAATGGTACTGTGAACAACCGAATGTACGACTTGTTTTGTATGACTGCGTGGTATGTGAATATATCTCAATAAAATGAAGATTTAAAAAAACAAAACAAAACAAACAAAAAAAAAACATCACAGAGTTTTATGTGGGAGTTATCTTCTAATTTCATGATGTTTTTAATTTAAAAAAAAAGTTTCTATAACCTTTGTCTACAATTTGCCAAGTAACTATACTAAACTTGAATCAGAAAAGGGAATGTTAAGAATGGAAGGTATACAAAACAACAGCAAACCTTGCCCATCTGCTTTCAGAGGAAAATTGCACTGAAAGGCACCAAGTAACCAAAGAAAGTTAGAGGCTTTCGTGACTGTTAAGCCTCTACCCTGCGGGGATTACTCACCCAAACACCCAGCACTGCGTTCCCACGCGCTTGCACTGCGTGTCGGTGAGGTAAGCGTAGTACTGCCTGAAAGAACAAAGTTGGAATTCATCGAGAGCTTCTAGAGGAACAAATCAATATAAAATGAAATAACTTTGATGGAAAGAATATAAAAATATAAAAAAACCCTGCCTGTTCAATGTACTCGAGCTGCCTGGTCTAGTACTATTAAAAGAGAGAGCCAGTGCCAGTAGGAAAGTTCCTGTAAGAGGGTAGGAGTCTGGGTTAGAAAGGAGGAGGGAGCACAGTTTAAAGAGTGAGCCTATTGGCAAGGGCAGTCTTGACTCAGCTACAGACCCCCAGAGCCCTGAGCTAAAGCAACCCCAGGCAGGTGTTTTAGTTTCTCTCTACGGAGGGGATTCTTGAAGGTCTACACCACTGTTCATGGCTCTCTCTGGACAAAGTTGCTGGTTTTAACCAGGCAAGAAATATACAGATTTTTGGCTCTCAGAAACTGGAATGAGACCCCAGCTGCACTTCACAGTCGCTAAATGCTTCAAATGATTTCAAATGTTACTGACCAGACTAGAAAAAGAGGCAATGTCATGGAGTTTAAAGGCTTAGAGCAGCACTCCCCAAATAGAAATATAATACGAGCCACAAACGCAATTTCAAGTAGCGATGTTAAGAAAGAAACAGATAAAATTAATTTTAATCATACATATTTAACCCTACATATCAAAAACACTGTAACAAGGCATTTTATATTCTTTTTTCATACTAAGTCTTTGAAATCTGGTATGGAGTTTACACCTACAGCACACTTCAACGTGGATTAGTCATATTTCCAGTGTTCAAAAGCCACAGGTGGTAAGTGGCTGCCACACGGACAGCACAGGCTCAGGGCCTCCTAATTACCCTGAACTCTCCCCATCCCTTCCCAAGTAGCATCTGAACCAGTGGCTCATCATCTCTTTGGGGCCACAGGCTCCTTTGAGGATCTGATGAAAGCTATAACAATGGCACATAAAATATGCACACAGAATGCTGCATTAAACTCTAGGGGATACACAGATATCTAAAGCTCATCCATGAACTATCACCTTCTCCCCACTAGAGGCCCAAGAGAAGAATTCTGGTTACGAAGAATTCAGGTTTTCATCTAACTTCACATTTTCATTACCTAATTGCATTTTTATCAGTTCTGCTACTTTACCCTCTAATTGCACCTATCCCAGCATATTGCACTTTTATTATCAGATTCAAAGAATGTTCACTCAAATCTCTTCTCAAAGCAGTTTTGTGAGAGAGCCTAATCAAAAAGGGAGAAAATGGATATGCAGTATACATTTTCTTCCCCAAGCCCACAGCGCTGTCTCCTTATAGGACCTGGTGTTTACTAATTGGGATGGTTGTGTTAAACCGATTAGAGCACTCCTATCTTTCCAGTAAACTGTCAAAGCATTTCCTTATGTGGAAACTGCATGAAGCAGTAAGAGCACAGGAAGTGGGATATTTTTAAACAAAGAATTGTGAAAAAATCCTTATGGTTTAGCAAAAATTTTGAGGTGCTCTCAAAAGTTGAAAATGTGATTTTTAGTGGCTGGTGTTGTTTTGGAATGTTTAACAACACAGAAATTTCATGATAAACCAGATGTGATTTGCTCTGCTAGTTTATAAGAAGAGCTTCCTTTTCCCCCCTTACTTTGTTGATTGCTCTTAATTTTATGAAGGAACCATTACTAATCATTCCTGAAAATAACTGCAAACCTCAAATTAAATTAAAACGGAGGGAGGCTCCATACCATCAGGGGTAACAACATTTATGAGATGACGACTTCAACAGACATGGCCTATAAAGCATCAAAGAGCAGCTGATCACCAACTGTTACATTCCTATTTGGTTGGTTATTAAAAGAAAAGTTGGAATTTTTGGCCTTAACGCCAAAGGGCTCAGCATTGTCTTATTTGCTTAGCTTAATCCAGCACCTGGGGATATTAGAAGCTTAATATATTATTATTATTATTATTATTATTATTATTATTATTATTAATGAATAAGAAAAGGTTCTGATTGGGGGGGGCAGGGAGGGCAAATGTCTTAGTTTTGCCATACTCCTTGGCAAGTGAAGTCCTCTACTCGTGTGGTTTGCAAGCATTAAAAATAAGCTTCTGAAAGGTTAACCTTTTAACTACTTAGTTTCATTCCAAACTGTGTAAAGATTGTGTAAAGATCTTGGCTGCTGCTACTGAACAATGTCGGTACTCCATATAAGTTACAAAAATTAAATGCCATTTCTAAATAGGAAAAATGAAGCAAAAGAAGATGTATCACTTTGAAGTTCACTGGGATTGGTCTATGTGAGGACGGTCTCTGAATAAAGCCCCATCTCTAGGGCCCTTCATGAATCCAGAGAAAGAATGGCACATGCCCACCCAAACCCATCTCAGTGATGCTAGACATTTTAAAAGGAAATTGACTAGGAGAAACTAAGCCTACTTGTAAGCATGCCTAAGAGTCACCCCCAGGGAACCTCTTTTGTTGCCTCTCTCTCTCCACCAACCCTGAAAATAAACTTATCATCCTCTATCCTATGTGGGACATGACTTCCAGGGATGGGCCTGGCCCTGGCATCGTGGGATTGAGAATGCCTTCTTGACCAAAAAGTGGAAAGAAATGGAACAAAATAAAGTCTCAGTGGCTAAGAGATTTAAAGTAAAGTCGAGAGGTCATTCTGGAGGTTACTCTTATGCATTTGATATAGATATTCCTTTTTAGTTTTGAGTGTATTAGAATAGCTAGAAGGAAATACCTGAAACTGTTGACCTGTAATCCAATAGCCTTGATTCTTGATGATGACTGTATAACTATATAGCTTTTATGGGGTGAACTTTGTGATGGGCACTTCCTTTATCCAGTGTATGGGCAGATGAGTAATAAAATAAAGACAAACAAACAAACAAATAAATAAAATAATGGGGGGGGTATGGGATGTTTTGGGTATTCTTTTTTCTTATTTATTTATTTATTTTTTTTTTTTGAGTAACGAAAATGTTCTAAAATTGATTGTAGTGATGAATCACAATTATATGATGGTACTGTGAGCCACTGATTGTATTCTTTGGATAGATTATATGGTGTGTGAATATATCTCAATAAATTGCATTTAAAAAAAAGGAAATTGACTCAAGTGAGTCTGAGAAAGCTAATGAAGTATCATTTAAAAGTAACATCATATATGACTTCAGTTCTACCTTAGAAATTTTTGTGTTTTCCAATAATCTCATTTTAACAAACTCAATGTCACTGCTAATTTTTTTAAAATTTGAATATTAGAGAGAAAAAGAACAGCAAAACAATATTGTGAAGGGGATAGTACTATTGATTATCCCCTTTCTCTTTTTAAGACATCAGAAATGAGAGAAAACCATTTTTCTTATATTCTGGATGTATAATTCTTTAGAATGGCATTTTCAAGGAAAATCTGCTAGTTTATGCGGCTTCCCTTACGCCAAACAGGTGAACATAAAATAGGTCAACGTCCTCAAGTGAGAGTCAGGCTTGCAGAAAATTACCTCACTGTGGGGGCTGTAATGCCACCAATAAAGAGAATTCTACACCAACTCAATGGATGACCAGCTTGGAACACAAAGATATGCTTCAGGAAGAAGGTATTCAACTCAGTTAGCTGAAAAAGAAGGAGAAATGAGTCAACCTGGTACTTAATGCTAAGTCACTCTCATAGAATCCTTCAACTAAAAATACTTGGTATGTTCTCAGCATTTTCAGGAACTATATGGGGTCTTCTAAGGGCTGCTATTCAAACTAGTTAAGAGTCAGTACAATAAGGGTATCAACCAACTGGAGACCCAGGAGGCTCTGGGCAGTAGGAGGGACACACTGGGGCTCAGGGCATTAGCTACCTCTCATATTTCCTGGTTTGCATGATTGTCACTTGGGTCACGTATATGATCCTTTGGCACAGTCAGAAGAGAAATGCTCTGAGAACAGCAGCATCGTGAAGACAAGCGTGTGCCATGGAACATCTACACAGCCTTACAGAAATCAGGCCTTGCGTAAAAGAAGTCCAACTGTCAGAAAGTAAGCCCTTTATGACCCAAAGCAGGTGCACCACTGACAGAGGATTGTGTGCATGTCTCACACATGCTGGGACCGAGCAGATGGCAGCCTAGGGCAACTCTTAAGCGTGGGTATGAAGGGTTGGCACCAGCTTCACCTAGGAGCAGTGGCATTTCCCCCTGAGGTCAGCATCCCAGTGCAGGATGAATCCTTGACAGCACAACAGAGAGTGTTCCGGGGCGTGGCTGCTCTATGCCTGGAGTCTGGCTCCTGCCTTTCTCCCCAGGATCTCAAGCAAGGGGCTTGACTACACAAGGCTGCTGTGCTTCAAGAACACATTACATGGACTGGCAGGTGCATTTCAATTACATATTCCCACATTACTGACTTCAAGGACATAAAATTTTTAAATGGTTCACTAATTAACAGCACATATGGAAAGCTGATAACAGCGCAACCTCCACACCCATGGGAGAGGTAAATTCCAAGGAGAGCTGCCCGGGCAGTTCCATCCAGGACATGCATCTCCCCTTGATAAATCATTTCTTATCAGCTTTTCCAATAATAGAAAACTCAGAGCTTCCTTGACATTTGCCCTGATAAGGGAAATCTTAATCCAAACCACAACCATTATTTAAATATCCATATATACTTTTGTGTACATACATTTCATTTATTAAGGTGGAGTGTATGGACAAGGAACACTGTCATTCTTAAAAGTGACACGTTCCTGGTATTTTCCTTACATTGGAAATATTTTGTGCATATGTGCTCAAAATATACTTTCTAATGATTTCTGAAAGAACCCTTCAGGCAAAGGTTGGTTTCCCCTGGCTATTTGCCAAAAGCTGTGAAACAATTAACCTGGGGAATGGAGGATCAATAAATGGTCTGTCTCTAGAAAACAGGGATCTTTGATAAGCCTTTTCCAAGACACTTAGCTATCTGAATAACATCAAGGTAATGGTCTACTTGGAACTACAGCTTCTCTCCATCGACCACGACCTTCTGGAGATCCAGGTTTCCCAGGCTTTCTACTTTCCCACGGGAAGCAGAGGGCTTCTTTACATGACTCAGAGTGGAACCAGCCAAGTACAGTTTTAACACTCAAACACTGAATTTGATTGGCATGTCAGCAAAGACTGTCCATGTGTTCCTCTGGTCCTGAAAAGATCATTCTAAAAAGCAATCTGATGCCTAACTCACTGGGGGGTAGGTGTCGAGCACTATTTCCTTTCAGGAAACTCTGTTTCTAATTTGTAATTCAAAGATTCATATTTTTAAAAAACTCTTAACAATGAAACAAGACCTTAGCTCCAACATCACTTCTATGTGCCAGCTGGAGACAAGCTGATCTTCTGAAGCATCTACTGATAAGCAAAGCAAACTGATATTAACTCTAAATCCCCCAAAAAACATTTTATTTTTATTTTTTCTACTTCTGGGCATCTGAAGAAATACCTGCCAGATGATCATGAAAAGATATATTCCAGCCACTCTCTGAAATGAAGATTTGGGGTCAAACCACCTAACGTAGGTCCAGCTGGCTGGAGTGAACTGGAGCACGGCTCTTTTGATTTTCCCGGTGGTGGTATGGATGTCCCTGTAAGAGGAGAATGGTGCCGGTGAAAATCCAAAGATACAGGAAAGGGGAAAAAAAAGACAAGAAAAAACTGTGCATTGATGATTTTATAACAAATGCTCA
The DNA here is from genome assembly GCF_015220235.1 of Choloepus didactylus. Lineage (NCBI taxonomy): Eukaryota > Metazoa > Chordata > Mammalia > Pilosa > Megalonychidae > Choloepus > Choloepus didactylus. The sequence continues at coordinate 51,934,715 of NC_051320.1, read as the reverse complement.
GATCAAAAAGATCCCTTTCTATTTGAATCCTTTCTCAATCAATGGCCTCTCCAGCCACAGGCAGAGCAAGAAGGCAGCCCACTCCAAGGGGAATTTCAGCGGTGATAAGAGCAGCACGGGGCTGTCAGCACAGCCAGAGGTGAGGTTATCGCAGGGCCTGGAAAGCCTAATTTGCAAAAAGAAGCTGAGAGGCATTAAAAAGAACAACCAGCTGGGAATTTGCAAGTCCGGCAAGGTTACAGAACACACAGCCCTCATCTCCCAGGTCAGGGCGTTTAGTGAACTAGAGAAGATAGTCTGTATTTTTCGGATCACCCATGTCACTTCCTTACCCTGCTTATGCCTCAGAGAAGTGAGCAGTTTGGGCTAATGAACAGTTATTTTTAACCATTCTTAGTTTTAGTCCCAGAATCACTCAATAAAAAAGTTCATATAGTCATGACAGAAACAAGCAAACCCACATTTTACATATGGGAAAATTCAGGCTCAGAGAGACCTGGCTGACTAGGGCCTACCTTGTAAACAGCAGAGCTGGGTATAGATTCTGGCCCTCCCACGCTAGTCGGGAGAGCTAAAACCTGACGTCAGTACCAGTTAACAACCAGTCAGGCCTAGCTCCTGCCCTAATGGACCTTTTATTCCAGTGGGGAGTGGGGGGACGGAGAGTGGTGGCAAATCATGTTTGTTCTTTCATTCACCCATCTACCCATACAGGTATGTAATAAGAAAATATCACAAGAAGATTTGAGGCACAAAAGCAACCAAAAACAGAGACTATTTAAAAATAAACAAGAACCATGCAAGAACTGTGTTTAACAAATGGCAAAATTTCATGGAAAGACATAGAGGAAGACTAGAATAAAGAAAGAAGGACAGCATAATTGAGAACCAGAATATTTAATATAGTATAGAGGTTAATTTAACCCACATTCATCTGTATTAATTTATATATTTAATATATATTTTTGTTTATACATTTAACACATATTTTTGTTTATCCCATTGCTTTGCTTTGTTTTGTTTGGAAATGTTGTTTATTTGAGAAATAAAGTAATTTTAAATAAAAAAGAAAAAAAATTACACTTTTTAAAAACCTAATGGAAGAAAAATGAAACAAAATAAAGTTTCAGTGGCTGAGAAATTTCAAATGGAGTCAAGAAGTCACTCCAGAGGGCGCTATTACGCACCATATATATATATATATATATTCCTTTTTAGGTTTTAGTGTATTGGAATAGCTAGAAGGAAATACCCGAAAGTGTTGAACTACAACCCACTAACCGTGATTCTTGAAGACGACTGTATAACTATGTAGCTTACATAGTATGACTGTGAGTTGTGAAAACCTTGTGGCTCACACTTCCTTTATCTAGTGTATGGATGGCTGAATAGAAAAATGGGGACAAAAACTAAATGAAAAATAGGGTGGAATGGGGGGGATGGAAAGATTTGGGTGTTCTTTTTCACTTTCATTTATTTATTTAAATAAAATTCAATTCAATTAAAAAACTGATTGGGGTGATGAATGCATAACTATATGATGGTACAGTGAACATGTTGATTGTACACCATGGATGATTCTATGGTATGTGAATATATCTCAATAAAACCGAATTAAAAAAAAACTAATGGGATTTTTTTGTTTATTGGTGGACTTATGTTTTGGTAACTTGACAGAGTGATTCTAAAGTCAAATTTGGAGCATAAATGTAAGAAAATAGGAAAGCACTGTGGCACAGCTAAGGAGTTAGCCTGGGGACAAATTCAGACTGAACTGCATGCTAGTGGTGAGTCCTTAGACAAATTACCACACTCAAATCTCAGTTGCATCATCCCTAAAATGAAGAGAATAACAAGGTCTATGCCTAGAATTGATATGTGGCTAAGATCTTGCTTATAAAACAATCTGGAGACAATACTTAGCACAGGCACAGTTTTTGTTACAATACATACTACCTCAAATATATAAAAAAGTATCCTTTCAAATCAAGGGCAGGGGAAAATTGGTTGATCATCTGCAAAAACACTATGAAATCTTCCCCTCATACCACATATCAAAATAAATTTTATGTAGATCGAATAAATTACTTATAATAAAAAAGATGAAACCACTAAAGGACTAAAGAAAAGAGAAGTGAACATGTATTTCAACAACAAAAAAAAATTAAGAGCTTTTGAAGTTTAAAAGAAAATCCATCATGAATAACATTAAAAGAAACTGACAAAATGGAAAATAAAGTCACAAATTATGACAAAGTATTAATATCATTCATCTATCAAAAAAAAAAAAAGCCTAATAAAAGAGGAGAAATCTAATAGACATAGAATAGAAATCCAAAATCATTCAACTTTATGTGTGATAAAATTGGCAAAGGTTAAAAATAAAATTCAAGGCAACAGTGAAATGGACACATTTATCTATTGTAGGCAAGGGTATAAGTTGGTGTAATCTACTGCTAAGAATTTATTTACAAAACAATCAGAGATAACACACAAAGATATATGTTCAGGAATGTTCACTCTAGCCTTCTATGTAAAAGCAAAAATTTGGAGACAACTAAATAACCATATAAGGGAATTGGCTAAAAATTTGATGGTTTATCCCTATGTTTGGCTACAAAGAAGCCCTTTAAAGTCAAATTGTAAGAGAATATTTAATGACATGGGCATATGCTCATATTTTGCCATATAAGATAAAGTTTTAAACATAATAAAAAGCATTACTACCATGTTCTTCTCCGTAACTGCCCCATCAATGGCAGCCAGGTTGAAGAACAAGTTCAAGGAGGAGGATAAAGCAGCCACAGAGGTATGCACTGAACTCTTTGGAAGCAGCACAGAAGAGGGAGATGCAACTAATAAACTAGACAGCCAAGGGGGCTTCCAGAGGCTGTGACAACTGCGCTGAGCTGAGTCAGGAGAGAAAAGATAAGGCAGCCTGGCCCACGGGTACATGGGTCAAATCCCAGTAAGGAAGAGTGTGCACAGGTGCCAGATCTCAGGAGTCTGGGCAGGGGTGAAGAAAGGGACCTCATCTGGTGAGCCCATGAACCTACACTTCATTCTAAAGAACATGACAGACCATCACAGGAATGACATGAGTGTCTTACTCCAAAGTTGGTGAGAAGATCACTCATGCACGTGAGAGAAGGACTGGAGGGATTAACCAGGGGGTCAGGGGACAACTAAACCAGTGGTGGGAGTCTGAAGGCAGGCTGAGGCAGTAGGGATAAAAATGAGGAGATGGATTTAAGAAATTTTGGAATCAAGAGGTTGTTTGACTCCTCTGAATATATGGGGTGAGAGAGGGAAACAGTAATTTTAAATGACTTAGCATTTTCTGGATGAATGCCTGAAATTAGGTTTACAATCATTTATGAGTTTCAGTTATTAACATGTAATTTATTCCTTATCATCAAAGATGTACCAACACTATACCCTACTAAAGCACTTAAATATACATTGTGAAAAACTGTGACTCGTGTCCAAAAAGATGACTCACTTAAAGCTTGCCCAGTGGTAAGTTCTCATCTCTAAAAACCTGCAGACGACCATGCCCAGCCAGATGCCTCCGCCATTACATAATAGGATGTCCAGAATGACTTGATCCCACCAGCACTCAGCAAAATTTGGCAGAAGATGCATGAAGAAAAGCTGAGAAACACAAGGAAAAGATGATGACTGTAAAAAACTTGGGGTACCATACAGAAAGATAGCTTTCCTTTTTACAATACATTGTTTTAGGATAAGTGGTTGACATTTCGTTTTTCCCTAATGACAGAGTCTGAAATCTGGGTCTTGTTTTTTATATTGCTGATGGTTTACAAATAATACTAATCTAACAGCTCTTGATTTTTTTAATATAGGGCTCTCAAGAAATGCTGGCCCCTCTTGAAAATTACTACCAATTAATTACCTTGGGTAACAATAACATGACAAGGATTCGGGAGGGGAAAAGAAGTTTTCATACCTGACAATAAAGCATTGACGTAAGCCTGAAAATTATTAGCTGAAGAATTCAAGTTGTGCATTTTTAGAAACATTCCATAGATATTCAGGTATAACTATGAGTAAATCATGAGAGCAGAGAGATAGCTCTTGACGACATGATGTAGGAAACTGAGTGCTTAATAGGAAACCTCACACTAGCTGATTCATAAAAAGGACAGTCTTTTATTAAGCACCCATGAGGTGCAAGGTGGTGAGACAAAATGAAGTCAAGGTTCTTGATCTCAGGTGGAGGAGTCAGACGTTTATCCAGATAACCATAACCACAAAGTAGACTGGGGCAAGTATTACAATGGTGACATAAATGAAGTACATTGGGGACAAAAGAGAGATTAATTCTGACTAAAGCTTTTATTTTGGGACTGAGGGTAATCTGAGAAGGTTTCTGGAAGAAAGACATATTGGAGTGGTATTATGGATTCAACTATGTCCTCCAGAAAGTTCTCAAGTCCTAACCCCACCCCATGAATATGACCCTATTGGAAATAGGATCTTTGAAGATGTAATTGGTTAAAATGAGGCCAAGCCTGCGTAGGGTGGGCCTTATAAGAAGAGGGAAATTTGGACACAGAGACTGGCAGACATGGGGAAGAAGCCCATGTGACGAAGGAGGCAGATATTGGAGTGATGCATCTACCACTCAGGGAAAGGCAAAGACTGCCAGCAAACACCAAAAGCTAGGAAGAGGCAAGGAAGGACTCTCCCTTATAATTCTTGGATGGTGCATAACTCTGCAACACCTTGATTTTGAACTTCTAATCTCCAGAATTGTGAGACAACAATTTTCTGTTTTTTAAGCTACCTAGTCTATGGTACTTTCTTAGGGCAGCCCTTGAAAACCAAGACAAGTGGGATCCTTAGGGACGGGTATGATTACTTCTAAGAGGTGGAGAGGAAGATGAGGGCATTCCTGGAAGAATAGTAAGATCAAAGGTAGAACAGAAATCTCTTCTGGAAATCTTTTTGTGCCCAGAGCAGGAAGTGTGCTGGGTGAAGGCTCACTTTAAGAAGGTTTGAAATTACAAAGACAAGGTCTGGGAGGTTCTCTGGAACAAAAAACAACCCCTATAACTACAAACCTCTGAAGTAATATAATGAATACTGCATAGATACAACTTTATTCCTGAAAGCACTTTGTAAGGTATAAATCAATATATGAATATAAGGAAATCTTATCAAGTGTACCTGCTGCCTGTCAGGTATGGAACACCTTCTTTTCCCTGCTCTTCAGCATCCTGTAGTCACCTCATCCTGTAGACTGTTTCTTAAAACACCTCTATGGGGTAAGTATATTACCAGGTACCAACCCACTAGATGGAGCATTAGCTCTTGCCCTTTGACAAGTAAAGAAGGAAACTTAAGCAGAAGTCGGTGACGCAGATTTGATGAGACAAACTAAGAGTGAGATGTTGACGACATATGTCAACTTGAGGAGCTTTCCAGGGAATGCCTGGAGTGATTCTGGGGGTGAGATGGGTCCCTGAGAGATCAGAGTTGAAGGAACTGGAAGGGTGGGGTCCTCACTCATTCGTTCACTGCAAATCTGAGGAACACCTACCATGTGTAAGGAGGAATTCCTGGTTCTGTGAATATACAGACGTGGTCCTTGCCCTCACAAGGTATGAAATTTAGTGGAAAAGAGATGTGATGAACATTTCAAAGGAGAAGGCTGAGGTGCTATATTTCCAGGTGTGTAAAGATGGAGCAAAGCTAGTTGAGGGATCAGGGAAAGCTTTCCTAAGAAGAGATTAAAGCTGAGGAGGTTAGTTGGTGAAGGGGCAGGGAAGAGAGGGAAGAGCTTGTGTGAGGGCCCTGTGATAGGAAAGTACACAAAGTCTTTGAAATGAAGAAAGCACAGACGGCCAGAGAAAGAAGAAAGAAGGTGGAGAGGATCTTTGACAGGGCTGGAATGGTGGGGAGGGGCTGGTTAACAGAAAGCCTTATAGGCTGATTCAGAAGTTTGGATTTTATCCTAAGAGCAATGGACAAAGAGTTTTTAGTAGGAGAGTGACATGATCACATGGAAGCCGGAAAGAATTGCTTTGGCAATAAATAGCCTGAAGGAAGAAGACAAGTAATTCAGATAGATGACGACAGTGGATTAGACACAGGATGGAGGGAGCAAGAATATGGAAAAACTTAGCTAGACCATAGACGTGTTTTATAAAACAGTCTACAGGATGTGGTGACTACAGGATGCTGAAGAGCAGGGAAAGGAAGGTACTGCACGATGCTCAGTCTAGTGTGAGTGAAAAGGACGCAAAGGAGGCTGAGAAAGGTGAAGGTTATGGAGATGCTCTGACTTCAGAGTTAGAGCAGGACACAAGAGCGAGGACACAGGCAAGCACATCTGGAATCCAATCCTGGCTCACCTATTGAACCAAGGAGCTGAGCTCTGGTGCTGACACCTGCACAGTGGGAATACACATAGCCTCTTCTGGTTTACTGTGAGGATTTGTGATGGTATATGTAAAGTGCTGAGCATTCAACAGGAGCTACATCTAACTGGCACACTTCTCTAAATGAGGGTCAGGACAATGATTGGCATCAAGAAATACCCTGTGCACATGGCCAAAGTTTATTCTCTGGGACTGACTAAGGATAATTTAATAACTGAACAATAAATGAATCAGTTTCTCAAATTTCATTTTGCTAAGGGTCTTTTAAGACTATATCTATTCCATTCATTAAATGAGACAAACTTTGATTACTGAGATACTGGAGCTATGTTAGGATCTCTTTTTCAACTACAAAATATCCTGGATGCATCTGTGATTCCTAAACACCACAGTTGCGTTCATCACAAACAGAGATTAGTTGGTGGGTAAATTTACCTGTTCACGCCTAAAATCTCCTCATCTCCACTTATTTGTCTCACATGAGATTTTAATTGCATTCTTAAGCTTTATTTCATTTGTTTGTCTTTAAAACTTATGGGATAGACACACTTTATTAAGTTTTAAGAAGTGATTCTTCCCCATAGGCAAAAGCATAAAATATTCTTAGGGGATGGTTTAAGTACAGTTTTGTGCCATAGGGCTTAATTGACTATTAACTGAAAGACTAATTTTTTTCCTCCTGCATAAAAACAATACAACGTGTATAGTCTAAATACCCCCTCCCCCTTCCCCCTTTTGCCTTTCTTACCTCGGTTAGCTCCCAGGTAATACTGATTGTCCAGCAGAGCCCATAACTACGGATCAATAAGGCCTTCATGGCCCAGCCCCAGAAATGTCCAAAGGCAAATATGTCAAAATGGCTGATAATCCTCTCCCAGGTGATAACATGACAGTTCACAGCATATTCCTATTTAAAATAAAAAGGGAAATAATGATACTCTAGAAATCAACTTGCTTCCATGATTTTGGCAGTAAATTAAAAGAACTGATATGACCTTGAAAACTAATATATGTCTTATTCAATTAAAAAAGAAAATTTTTAATAACTGCAGATTCTTGAGGAAAAAATGGACAAGTATTAGTTTATATGCTTTGCTCTGAGTTGCAAAAGCTGGGTTAAAATGGGTTTAAATCATTTTACAAAGGAAGGACACAATTTAAAAAAGTGGCATCACACAGACGATGTCATCTGACCACAGAGCAATTAAGTTAGAGCCAGTAACAAAAACATAAGTAGAAGAATCTCAATAGGCTTTGAAATTCAAAAACACATTTCCTAAGTAAGTCATGGGCTAAAGAAGCCACAACAGAAATTATTAAAATATTCAATACTAAATGATAATGAAAAATACTGTATTTCAAAGCTGATGGGATATAGTGAAACAAAAATCAGAGGAAAATGTTAAACCTTAAATGCTTATATTAGAAAAGAAGAAAAATGGGAAATTAATGAGCTAAGCCTCCAACTTAGGAAATTAGAAAAAGAAAACAAAATAAATCTCTGCCCTAAAATGTATCAGATACTACATAATTTTAATATTTTTAAAACTTACAAAGTTTTTAAGAATGTTTCCATTTCTAATATGTTTTATTTTTAAGATGATATATATTTCTAAGTAATTTTAAATTAACACTCTGTATTTATTATGAAAGTAGTTACATGATGACAATATAACATTTCTCAAGACCTTCAATATTTCACATTCTTTCTTCACCAAATTAATCTGATAGACAGTGGTACAATCGGGGGGAAAATTCACCTATAACAACCAGTTGAAAGAATTCCTATAATTTTCAAATTCTAGAAATGACACTTTCTGAGGGAACAAAAGGGCAACTCCGTGCTTCTCTCTTCTGAAACCCACAGCATCAGATTTCTGAAGCCTTTTTCAGATAAAATGCATGTCAATTTGAAAAGCTCTAAGGCCATGGAAAAAATGTCATTTTTTTAAAGAAACAATGTGATGTGATATTATGGTGTGTAAGTGGGAAATTTGGAGAAAACAGGACAAAATCCAATAGGGTAAGTCAAGATAAGGCTTAAAAAAAATAAAGTGCACTGCAATAAGATGAAAAATCTCTCTTCAGACTCTGGAACATATGCCTGTAATAGGGAATGACAGACTGACACCCTTGGGCTGAAGCAGGATATACAATAAGGAGAGCCGCAGGGCTCCATCAGCTCTGAATCCCTCAATCACCCCATCCTCTTACTTACTGTGCAATTAACCACTCAAGTTAGACCAGAAAGGTGTGAGTTTGTTTTAAGAAGGCTACTCTTAAAGCACTCACAGGTTAAAAATTAATTTGGAGGCTTTTGCACTCTCTATTAGAGTATTTCTAGGCTTGGATATATAGAGAGGCATTTTGAAAATCCTAAGTAAATTGGTTTTATGTATTATAATTATTAAAGAATAGATACGCTGATTTGATAATTTGGAAGACCCTGGGGTCCTAGTCCTGGCAGGGAGGTAGGACAATGCAGTTTTTTGCAGCCAAGGAGCAGCACTGGCAGACACACCCCTGGGAACCAGGAGGAGTGGGCTTTAAATGAGGGATGGCCCAGAGCCAGAGCCTGGAAGGATCCACATGGGGAAGGTGTGTGCCTGTGAGTAAGTGATAAGTAAAGACAAAGTCTGCCCATTTCCCAACTGTTCCTGTATTTTGGAAGCAGATAACTTGTTTCCTAGGTTTCACAGGTGGAGAAGAATTTTGCCCCAGGAAGGGTTGTACCCATAATGGATTTAGATGATATTTTGGACTTAAGAGTGGTTACTGAAAAGGCTTAATGCTTTTGGGGTGCTGGGATGGGGTGAATGTATTTTGCATGTGGGAAGAAATGTATCTTGGGGATCCAAAGGGAAGACTGTTGTGGATCACATCACGTCCCCCACAGAACCATGTTTAAATCCCAACCCCAGTCCTATAATGTGAACTCATTTATAAATAGGATCTTCGAAGAGCCTATTAGTCAAGGTGAAGCCAAACCGAATCAGGGTGGGCCTTCATCCAATCTGACTGGAGTCCTAATCGATTGAGAGAGGAAATCTGGAAGCAGAGTTAGTAGGAAATAGATGGAGAGAGAGAGATGGCCACGTGACGGAGTCAGAGACTGAGTTATGGGTTTCGGACAAGCCACCACCAGAACCCTCCAACTTCGGAGAAGGCACAACAATCCTGCCCACACCTTGATGTTGGACTCCTAGCCTCCCAAACAGGAAGACAATAAATTCTTGTTTAAGCCAACCAGTCTGTGGGATTTGTTATGGCAGCCCTGGCAAACTTAAGACAGTCAATCTCGCTAATTTGGGGTGATGTATTATTAGCAAGACTACTTAGTCCAGGTCTAAAGTCATCTTCTCTGATGAGCTTTTAACAGGAAGAAATCAGCTGACATTTTGAACTCTTTTTTTTTTTTTTTCCGTTTCCAAATTTGACTAGAGATCAGGGATATTATTTCTTGACTCCCTAACACACCAGCACAGATCATGAAACTCTGCTTATAAACTCTCTGTGGCCTTTTATTACAATAAAATCCAAACTCTTCAAGTCTGCTCAGCCCTGGTAGCCTCTTGATTTGGCTCTGAGCTGATCCTAGCTCCTAATCAGTGTCTTCACACAGGCTGTTCCCGCCACCTGAATACTGGCCCCACACCCTCCCCCACTGTGCTGTGGGCTAATCCCCACCCACTTTTCAGTTGTCAGCATAAACATCCGCTCCTCATGGAAGTCTTCCCTGACTTCTCAGACTAGATTAGGTACCTTTTATAAGTTCCGACAGCACCTTCTTCTTTTCCTTTATAGCACTTCACACGAATGTAATGACTGTGCTTTCTTGATTCTATGATGCAACTTTCCCATACTGTATTATCTCAAGAAATAGGATAAATATTCCAATGTATTTTAATGTATGGTACAATTAATATAAGGTTTCCTCCCCACCCCCACCCCCACCCCTGCAAAAGCTGTACCTATAATTCATGGTGCATCTTAAAACTGATGTTGACTTCCTGAACCCATAGATCTATCTTAATGTTACCCAAAAAGAGATTACCAGGTGTGATATACTCCCATTGTGAAACACGGTCCCACCTAGGAAGTAATTCCCCCATGAAAATTGAACCGGAATCTGATCTAGCTCTCTACAGCTAACTCTCAGTACACAGGAAATACTGGGAGACAGAGGAACACATTAAATGATGCCATGCAAATGCAAGCTGCAAAATCCAGGCACCAGAAACTCTAAAGAATAAATGATATGGTTTCATCAACAAATAAATATCAAGGGGTAACAAGAGGCGGTAAACTATTTCAAGAGATTTAAGAGATGCATCAACTAGATTTCAAAAGCCAGTTTGAGCTCTTTGGGGGCTATAATTGTGACATTCGGATGCCCCTGTGATGTCAAACTCCTAAGAAAACTAGATGTCAAGAGCATTATTAGATTCAACCTCTTCCCACTGACTCTCAGAATTGGATCAACAACAGCAAAAATTGAGGGGGAAAATATCATAAATGGGGTTATATTTCTCTCAATTTCTATCTCATAAGGCTGCTGTGAGGATTCTTTAATCCATTTACTATTATTACGTAATAATATACTTGAAGCACAGTCAAAGGACTAGTATTTGTTTTGGAGCCAGAGATCTACTGGTTTGTTCTTTGAGCAAGATTCTTATTCATTTCAATTTTCTATTTCCTCCTCTGTACAATGGGGATATTAATGCCTCACAGACCAGGGAGGCTTATGCAGAAACATTATGGCACCCAGCACAGGGCCCAGCAGAGTGGACCGTCAACAATCAGGAACAACCAGAGTCCTCTTCCTCCCCTCTCACTACCGTCACTAAAAGCCAGAAGTTACCCCCCACTACTGTCTTCCATAGAGCAAGCAACCCCAAAACAGAGCCTGAGCCTTTTAAATAATTTTTGGCATTCTTACTTTTGCCCTTAGCATATCCCTTAAAATAGTAAAAGATAAAATCTGGAAACACCATGCCAAGAAGGGTCTGACCAATCGTTACAGTAGAGAGATTACTCCTTGGACCTTATATGAAGTCCCTGCACAGTGTTTCCTGTTTGTCAAAGTAAATGTGTCCATGGCCCAATGTGCCTGTTCTTTTCCTGAGCATTGCTGGGTTTTTCTTCAATTTATATCAAACTGTTAGGCATAAAAAAAAAAAATTGGAAAAGAATAGCATTAGAAAATAAAATAATCTCTTTGCTAAAAGCCCAAATACAGAGTAGTTTTAGCCAAGAATAAAATTTTTCATGGTTTAACAAAAATAACAAATGAAATGGCTTAAGTAAGTACAATAGGCCCTGCCTGGAAGCAGCTGGGCAGGATCATGGCACGAGGGCAAAAGGGGTGGGACGAGCCACGGGATGAGAAGGCAAGTGGTCAGAGCAGCCACCAGTCCTGAGTACCCGGGACGAGGGAAGCTTGGACGTGGTAGGCCCTGCAGATCACCTTACTGCCAAGGAGCCCCCAGAATAAGTAATGTTATCACCTTACTTTAAAAAGGGAACAGGCTAACAAGTACTTTGCCCAAAGTCCTATAGCTAATAAGTGGCAGAGGCAGAATTCAGGCCCAAGGCCGTCTGACGATAATGTTCACCCTCTCCCTTCCACTGTCCCCCTCTGCTCTGTGACAGGATTGCATCTCCCTGGACCGTATTACATGCGGAAAACCACACACCTCTCAACAACGGTCCCAGACACCCGGGATTCAGATGTCTACACAGGAAATATGGAGTGGGAACAATTTAAAATGTGAAGTCGACCACCTCCTACACCCAAGGATCTACCAATGTCTCTAAGAAGCCGATGGCAAGTACGTACCATGACATCTGCTTCCCTCGTGGCGTATCGAAGATTTGGATCTAGCCAATACATTATGGATTTAACCTGCTCAAAATTCAGGAAGAGCAGGAACACCAGGAACAGAAAGTAGAGCACACTGAGGCCTGAGGGGACAAGAACACGCTGTCAGACACACAACACATTAGACCCAAACAGCTTACTGCCCAAACCAGACACTAATATTGCAGCACACTCTGTGAAGACCCTTCCTACAATCTGGTGTTTTCTTTAGTGAGAGAGCCTAATAAATAGTCCTAATTCAGGCTAAGGGGCTCCGTCCGCTTGAGCTGGGAGCTAAAGGACTGGCAGACAAAGGGTGTGTGGACAGGAGCAGAGGGGTGGAGGCAATATTTGGGCAGCACAAAGGACGTGCAGACAGGTGTCTGAAAAGAGAACCAGCTGGGACGGGACACGTGCCTGGAGTGCTGGCAGAAAGAGGAACGGGCAAGAGGGCAGTGCAAAGACTCCAGATTTTATCTTAAGAGAGATGGGGAGCACTTGAAGAGTTTCAAATAGGGAGATAAGATGATCTCAGTGACCTTTTACAAGGGTGACTCTGGCTGCTGTGTGGGACTGGAGTGGGGAAGGGCAAGAACAGTTCTGGACAGCCAAGTCTGGGGGCCAGTTCAGTGGTCCAGTGAGAGGGGCAGCCCAGGGCCATCTGTCAGATGCCTACACTCCACAGGAGCCCTGTGGGCATCATTTTATTATAACATAAGATCATAATTGCTATCCTAATACACATTCTGAGTCATTTAAAAAGAAAAGTTGATGATAGACTTTAAGAAGGCAAAGGCTGTGTAACTCATTTTAGAAAGTGTTAGAAACCAACAACCAGTGGCTCTGTAATTTCTCTGCTGCCTCACGAGAATCAAAATCTGGGTATGTGGGACATCTAGACACTGTGATACAAACGACCTTGAATCACAGAACCCCGTCCAAATTTGGCTTGGCACTAATCTCTAATGAGCTGCTCCAGAGGAGAGAACATCCGTGGCTGGAATGAAATGCACTGTGACTGTGACAGTGCCAGGCATGCCACCGGGCCCCTCTTGCAGTCCTCAGGGAGCTCAAGGGAGGCTCAGAGCAGTGTGGCCGACCCACGGTCGGGCATCCCGGGGGCCCAGGAAACACACATTTCTAAGCTTGTTGGAATGAGAACCTCCTTAGGTTTGTACTTATGCACCAGCTATTTTTATGAATGTTCACTTTAATACTTCCCACTATACCTTTTTATTATGATCCTTTGGAAATAATCGTTTTAAGACAGAAAGTAAGTCTCTGTGGAGCAGGACTTCAAAAGCTGGAGTTTGTGGTTGGGCTTCAAGGTCTGTGCAGTGCAGGAGATTATATGGTTTTCATAAGATTACCAAAATGCTCCATGATCCCAAAAAGGTCTCAGAGAAGAAAGAAAACTGCTCCTTATGTGCAATGGATCATTTGAAACAGGAAAAACTAAGACGCAGCCAACAAGGTAGAAGTAACTTACAACTTCCTACAGCAATATCAAGTCCATTATATATATATATACGATGCAGCTAGGACTATCTGTTTATAAAATGTAAATGAAGTCATGTAATTCCTCTGCAGAAAACCTTCCCATGACTTCTTGCTGTCCTTAAGGTCTGAGCTCCTCCCTGGCCCCTAGCCCTGTGGGATTCTGTCTAGGCCCAACTCAATGACCTCTCTCTTCCAACTCGACAGTCTGGCTCCACTGGCCTGGCACACTAAGCCTTTTCTAGCCATAGGACCATTCTACGGGTCTTTCCTTTGTCTGGAATGCTCCTCCCCAGCCCCCTCCCTCCGTCTTTCAAGGTTCCATCCTTCCTTGCGTGCAGATTTCAGCTTAAGCTTTACCCCCCGCCCCTCAGGTCTTTCCTCACCACCCAAGCTGCAGCAGCCACCCAGTCCCTCTCTCTGCACATGGTTTTAATGGACTTGCTAACACTTAGAGACATCCAATTTATTTGTTTAATAGTTCGTATACTACAGCTGTCCTCCTTCCCCTCCCGCTGCCCCGACTGGAAGGGCAGTCCCAGGAGCAGGCTCCTGTCTATCCAGCCCTCCCTGCCACCTCAGTGCCCAGAGCAGGGCCCTCCACACAGCAACACTCAGCAAACACCTGCTGAACAGATGGTGAAGAGTTCACCGACAAATTAAAAGAGATGAAGAGACTGACCTGAGATCTCTCACGGTTGAAAGGAAAAATAGGCAACCTTTAAGGAAATATACATTTTTAGAGTCCTATTACATTTTCACATAAGATTAGATTTCCCAAATCTAAAATAATTCATCTGATGTCTTATTTAGACAAGATGAAGCCAATAATCAAACTGACAAAGTTTAAAAGATTTCTTTTAAATCTTTTCAGGGTATTTGACCATTTTGACCAGAAAATCAAGTAAAAATAAGACAACCAATATTTAAATGAGATGTTTATCACTAAACCTTAGTTAAAATTAGGGCCCTTTGTCTAAAGACTTCTCCCTTTCCCAAGTTCTTGTCCATTCCCACCCTTTGAGTTTTCATTTCCTCCCAGATGCTGACAAGACAAATGTGCTCATAAGGAATTTGCATAAGCAAATAGCAATATGAAAGCATGTAAAGGAAAATGAGTAAATGTTCTGTACATTAAAAAGCAAAGCTCTGGAAGGGGTCATGTGGAGCTGAAACAGTTCACATGTAAGAGAACAATAAGATATCACCAGTACTTTATTTTGCAGCAGTGAATTTTAATAAAAGAAATTATATTAGGAACAAAAAATAAAAAGCTTTAAAGTTTTGAGTGTAGAGTAGTGAGCAAACCTACTATATTGATACACAGAAAAAGTTTTTAAAAAGTAAAATATATTTTAAAACCTAATAGTGGATGGATAATGGACAGTTCAGTGTCAAAGTAGGTTACTTTTTTTTTCTTGAAGGAATCTATAACTCATTTTAGGATTTTAATTAGAGTGCATAGAAGTAGAGGAGAAAATGCCTACTGTTTATTTTTCACTGAAAAACTCTAGACCTGTGCCTTCCATGTAATGAGTGCTTCAGTGAATGAATAAAATCTAAACAGTGACCCAGAATTATTCCCTGAGTGAATATAAAAGAGTGAATATTAAAAGAGATATTAAAAACAAAAAAAAACCTAATAGGGGAAACTCACCAAAAACCATTCTCCATAAGGCTGGATGAGGTCGAGTAAATGGACCTGTAGGTAGATAATATTATAGAATTAGAATCAACTGGTTTCAGACAGAGGAAACCAAAATGAAAGAAAGTGCTGCTGGTGTCCACGTAAATAATAATAATAAAAAGTTCTCTTGTTAAAAAAAAAAATTCTTTTTTTACATAAATACTTTGGGGTTAAAGTCTAGATTGAAATGTCTCATCAACATTGTTAACAGTGACCACAATCATAAAAGCACCACTCTCCAAAATGTAAGTTTTTAAAAACTCCTTTGTTAGAAATCTGAACACACTTTCCCATGAAAACAATGTTGTAACAGTGAGTAGGTTACCAGTATATGTAAGTATATGTAATTTAGGTACACGTAACGCACATTGCAACTTAACAAGTGAAATCTCCCAGCCATCCAGTACCCCAGAGAAAGGCTCTGGACAGCCTGCTTGCCTAGCTGTATGTGTGCAAGAGCAAAACAGAGAGAGAGAGAGTTGGGGGGTGGAGGGGAGGGGAGGAGATAGAAGAGAGAGAGAAAGAGAAGGGGGAGGGAGGGAGAGAGGGAGAGGGAGAGGGAGGGAAAGAGAGCAAGACAGAGAGAGAAAAAGAGTCACAGAGAGAGAAAGAGGAGATACAGACAGGAAGGAAGACAGGAGATGGGGGGAGAGAAAGGGACACAGGGAGACAGAAGGAGAGAGATAGAAACAGAGACACAGAGAGAAAGACTGAAAATGAGAGAGAATAAATACTGTGGGGTGGGGAGTGAGACTGAAAACAAACTCTCTGAGCACCGGAACGTGCAAATGCAGTGGCTTTTGATCATGACCTGTGGTAACAAAACACCCTTTACATGGCAACCCAGTTCAGATACATATACACACAGACTCTACAAAATTGAAGTTTCACAGAACAAAACTTACACTTACTATAAGTGATACACCAATACTTTCTTTTCTGTTCTAGTTCATTTAAAAAATATAAAAAGGTGAAGAGGAAGAAAGCAAGCAAGCTGGGCCTTTTCCATCGGATTGATATATCAACTGAAGAGTCACAACTCGTAAATATTGAAAACCACTGCTCATGTGGGCACCTGCCCTATTTGTGGCTACCCACACCTTTTGAACAGCCTTCTGATGTTGGGAGAATTTCCCATGTTATGAATCCCATATTCCAAGGGGAGTTGCCAGAAATTGTTTCACAGCCTTCTTTACAACTAGAATTTGGTCCTTTAGTTACCCGTGACAGACTTGCCCTCAGGAGCTAGTGACACTAGAGAGCTGGTATGGAGAGCTCTGCCTCCTCCCAAATTTAACGAATGACAGGAAAATACACATTCAAGAATCCCAACAAACCCCTAAGAGGATTAACTTAAAAAGAACCACAACCAGACACATAGTGGTCAAACTCAAATGCCAAGGACAAGGAGAGTTCTGAAACTGCCAAGAGAAAAGCAATATGTTAAGTAAAAAGGGGTTCTAATAAAATTAAGTCCCAGTTTCTCATCAGAAATGATGGAGGCAAGAAGGAAGTGGGATGCAATATTGAAAGTGCTGAAAGAAACAATTGCCAACCAAGAATTTTATATCTGGTGAGACTATCTTTCAAAACTGAGGAACCGATTAAGAGATTCCCAGATAAACAAAAGTTGAGGGAGTTTGTCACCACTAGACCTGCCTCAAAGCAATGCTAAATGGAGCTCTTCAGACTGAAAGGAAAGAAAACTACACAGTAGATTGTGCTGGTTTGCATCTGTTATATACCCCATAAAAGGCCATGTTCTTTTAATCCAGTCTTGTGGGATCTATTGTGGGTGGGATCTTTTGATTAGGTTGTTTCCATGGAGATGTGACCCACTCAGTTGTGGGTGGAATATTTTGATTAGATTTTTCCATGGAGATGTGACCCTGCCCATTCAAGGTGGGTCTTAATTAGTTTACTAGAGTCCTTAAGAGAGCTCAGAACTGACACAGACCCAGATGCTTGGAGATGAGACAGAAGGATGTTTGGAGATGCTAAGCTAAAGATGAAGTCCAGAGTTTGCCCTGGAGAAGCTAAGAAAGTACCCCCAGATGCTTAGCGAGAAATGCCCAGGGAGAAACAAGGAGGGATGCACAGGAACTGAGAGAGAGAAGCTAAGATAGAAGTCCAAAGACATTTGGTGAAAGCAACAAAAACAAGAAGCTACCCAAGGAAAGGTCCAGCAGATTCCGGCCATGTGCCTTCCCATGTGACAGAGGAACCAACTCCAGACACAATTAGCCTTTCTTCAGAGAATGTATCCTCTTGTTGATGACTCAGTTTGGACACTTTTATGGCCTTAGCACTGTAAATTTGTAGATTAATAACTCCCCTTTATAAAAGCCAATCCATTTCTGGTATTGCATTTTGGCAGCTTTAGCAAACTGTAACATGGATCAAAGTGGCTTAAGAAATGAAGACCTCTGGTACAGGCAATCATAAATGCCTATGCTATGGTATCTTCTTTTTTTTTTTTTTGTATGTAATTCCACTTCTTACTTCTTACAGATGCTAAACTGCAAATGCATGAAAAGTAATGAAAAATCTATGGTTTGGGCATACAGTGTACAAAGATATTATTTGTAACAAGTACAACAAAAAGGTGTGGAGAAGAGTGATTGAATATGTTATTGAAGTTAACTTGGTATCAAATCAAATGTGATTGTTAGAGATTTAGGATGTTAAATTTAAGCCCCATGGTAATCACAGAGAAAATATCTGAAATATACAAACACAAAGAAATGAAAAGGAACTCAAAATGGTACACTACAAAAAAACAAATACATATGAAAGTGGGCATTAATGGAAGATTTGAGGGGGAAAAAGGTATAAGACATACAAGGACCAAAAAGCAAAATGGCAAAAGAAAGTCCTGCAATATCGTTAGTAACTTTAAATGTAAATGGATTAAACTCTCCAGTCACTAGGCAGAGGCCAGCAGAATGGACAAAAAAGAATGACACAATAATATGCTGTTTACAAGAGACTCAGATTAAATTAAAAAACACAAGTAGGTTGAAAGTGAAAGGATAGAAAAAAAATATGCCAAATAGTAACCAAAAGAAATCTGGGGCAGCTATACCAATACCAGAAAAAAAAGACTTGAAGTCAAAAACTGCTACAAGGGACAAGGAAGGTCACTCACTATATACTGACAAGGGATCAGTCAATTCAACAAGAAGACTTAACAGTTATAAATATATATGCACCTAATGGCAGAGATCCATAGTACATGAAGCAAATATTGGCAGATTTGAAGGGAAAATTGACTATTCTACATTAATAGTATGAGACATCAATACAACACTTTCAATAATGGATAGAACATCTAGACAGAAGATCAATAAGAAAATAGAAGACTTGAATGATACTATAAACCAACTAGACCTAATAGACATATATAGAACACTTCACCCAACAGCAGTAGAAGACACATTTTTCACTAGTGTACATGGACATTCTCTAGAATAGATGATGTTAGGTCACAAACCATGTCTTCATAAATTCAAAAATATTGAAATCATATAATGTATCTTCTCTGACCACAAAAGAATGAAATTAGAAATCAGTAACAGAGGGAGAAATGCAAAATTCACAAATACATGGAAATTAAGCAATGCACTATTAAGCAACCAATGGGTCAAAGAAGAAATCACAAGGGAAATTAGGAAATACTTTGAGGCAAATGAAAGTAAAGACACAATATATCCAAACTTATGGGATACAGGAAAGGCAAGACTGAGAGGGAAATTTATAGCTCTAAATGCTTACATTAAAAAAGAAGATCTCAACAAAGAATTTAAAAAAATAGAATCAACAAAACCAAAGTTGGTTCTTTGAAAAGATCAATAAAATTGACAAACCTTTAGCTAGGCTGACAAAGAAAAAAACAGAGAGGATACAAACAACTAAAATTAGAATGAAAGTGGGGACATCACTACCAACCTGATGTGGATTGAGTTGTGTACCCCAGGTTGGACATGTTCTTGGTCTTGGCCAATATTTTGGTGGGTATAGATCCACTGTAAATAGTAAATAAGATCTCTTAAAGATATTACTTCAGTTAGGGTGTGTCCCAAATGAATCAGGTTGGGGTTTAATACAGATTACCAGAATCCTTTATAAGCAGAGTCAAAATCAGATGGAGACAGAAAGCCGCAGGAAAAAAAAACACAAAGTCAGTGGGAACTAGAGAGACAGGAGAGGCCACCATGTGCATTTCTATTGTAATAGAAAAGCCAAGGACCAAGAACCACTAGCAGCCAGCCACAGAGTGTCTTTGGGAAAAAAGCACTGCTTGCTGACACCTCAACACTGGACTTCTCCTAGCCTCAAGACCATAAGCCAATAAATTCTCTTTGTTTAAGTAAACCCATTGTATGGTATTTGTTTTAGCAGCTGGGAAACTAAAACATGACCCACAGAAATGAAAAGGATAATAAGAGGATACTATGAGCAACTGTATGCCACCAAATTAGATGACATGGACAAATTCCCAGAAACATAGAAACTACCTAAACTGACTCAAGAAGAAACAGAATATCTCAACAGACCAATAACAAGAAAAGAAATGCAACTAGTAATCAAAAACCTCCCCAAAAAGAAAATGTCAGAAGCAGTGGCTTCGCTGGTGAATTTTACCAAACATTCTAAGCAAAATTAACACCAACACTGCTTGAATTTATATGGAAGGGTAAAAGAAGAACAAAGTTGGAGGACTTACATTTCCCAATTTTAAAACTTATTACAAAGCCACAGTGATCAAAACAGCATGGTTCTGAAACAAGGAAAGACATAGAGAACAATGGAATTAAATTGAGAGTTCAGAAATAAACCTTCATATCAATCACCAATTGATTTTTGCCAAGTCCACTCAATAGGGAAAGAACAGTCTCTTCAACAAATGGTGCTGGGAAAACTGGGTGTACATATGCACAAGAATGAAAGTGGACCCCTATCTCATGCCATATACATAAATTCACTCAAAATAGTGCCATATGACCCAGGCAACCCTCTTCTAAGTATACACACAAAGAAATCAAAATCAAAAATCAAAAGCAGGGACTAAAGCAGATGTGTGCATGTTTATAGTGGCATTATTCACAATTATCAAAAATGGCAGCAACCCAAATATCCGTCAACAGAGGAATGCAAGTAGGGGTAGGGATTAGGGAGTTAATACTTAATTGGTCCAGAGTTTCTCTTTGGGGTGATGGAAATATTTTGGTAACGGATGGTTGCAATGGTAGCACAACACTGCAAACGTAATTAACACCACTGAATTATATATTTTAACGTGGTTATAAGGGGAAACTTTAGTTTATATGTATCTTACTAGAATAGAATTAAAAAAAAAAAAAAAAACAGCATAGGGCTGTACAACATAAACAGAGACCCCTAATGTAAATTATGGACTTTAGTTATTAGTGTAATTATAATAATATTGCTTCAAAATTGTAACAAAGGTAGCACACATTAATGCAAAGCATTAATATTAAGGAAAACTGGATGTGTGAGGGGGTATATGGGAGCTATGTATCTTCTGCACAATTTTTCTGTAAACCTACAGCTTTTCTCATAAAAAATAAAAAAAAAAGAATGCAGTCCTTATTTCAATCACCAAATCTGCCTCCTCCCAAGTGGAGAGACTTCTCATAATCCTCACTTCTTTCTGAGAAGAAACCCTGAAAATTTTATGTAGTATTTTAAGTATAACCTAGTAGCATCAGTCACCAACAGTGCTATCTTTACCATCAAAGACAGTAATGGCACTAAATATATCATTTTACTTTTAAAAAGAGGATGGGCTGCCGTTTTTCTATATTACAAACTTCGTCTCTTGTGCTCACATTGTCTAGTTCACCCACGCTTGGCTACTGCAGTCAAGTCACCTTTAAACGGCATGGGGAATGTAGTAGTGGCCCACACACTCCAAGCTACTCACTGCCCAGGCACGTTAGCAGTGCCCACAGCATCCTGGGAACATGTACTTTATCTTAATGCCATCACCACACTTATTTTCCAACAGCCTATTTTTTCAGGGATCTTGTAACTGTAGGATTCTTTTTCTTTCTCTGGCTATTGCCATGGGAGGAAATTATTATGACTGCTCTACCTGATGTGCGTTCCATGGGGTGGGAGGTGGGGGTGGTACTTCTAATCTGTGCTTTATTTCTGGTTTGATAAAAGCTGCCTGGAAGAGTGGGATCTTCCATTTAGTTACTTATCTTCTTAATTACGCAGGAGAAATGGCAAGCCTTCTTGGGGCAGCAATGGAGAAACAGATGCTGCTTTTTGCCTGGATTGTGGTTTTCTTACAAGGCACATTTAAAAACTAAAGGTGTTGTGTTTTTTTTTTTTAATTTTTTTTATCAGTCTTGGAATCTAGAATACATAATTTTCAATCAGATATTAAGAACATGTTGAACTTCAAAAGAAATAGAAACCAAAGGTCTCCTTCATGAGCTGAGCTGGCCTTTTAAAAACTATCTCAGAAATGAGAAACTATGATCGTTGCTTGATTTGCCAGAATCAGTTATATCTATCCATAATTCAGTTTAAGGAACTAAATCTTAGGGAGGTGTAATTCTTTTAACAGAAAACAGAAGCTGCTTCTCTTAACAGTTACTCTGGCCAGAGGCCCCTAGGAAAACGTTCTCAGTTTGCTTCTTCTCTGGATTATTATTGTTTTAATGTTTAAATTCCTTCCAGGAAAAACTAGAAAAGGTGAGCAAAATTATCTCTAAGCAAATCTCAGACTTAAGAAAGAATTTTTTTTTCCAAGAAAAAGCTGTTGGGACAGTGAATTGTCCAAATTGCCTTCAAATCTCAAGGAAATATAATTAGCATTATCTTCACTCAAAGAAATCAAATGAGAACAGAGGAGAAATTCAGAAAAAGCCAGAAATACTAGTATTTCACTCTCTTCAAAATAACTTTAAGAAGTGCTGGATTGTGTTTCTCTTGCAGACAAGTAAACGAAAAGAGAGGGTAATTCCATGATTTTTTTCCTTCAATATTTGATTTATTACTTAATTCAGCATATATTTTATTGAAAGTCTACTATAGGCCAGGCATTGGAGGTACAGATAAGGTTTGGCTGGTTTGGTAGGGTGGGTGGAAGGGGGATAGAAAGCCCTCAGAAGCTAGAAAAGAACACCTGAAGGTCACCTGTTAAAAGAAATCCCTCAGCCAACTGGAGACTCAAATAGGTTTCTAAATTTCACTCCAGCAATACAATACAGTAGTCTAGTTAAAATCACACTTAGCTGGAAGAGAACAGGAGAGGAGAAAGGGAAAGAAGCTGGCAGGAGAGAAGTTGTGTGAAGTGGACATCAGACTCTCAGTCCCTCCCTCGGTATCACCTCAAAAGTAAGGAAAGAACTCCAGAACCTAACCCTGTTGTTCACCCTGTTGATCACCGTGCTGGTCTGGATCTGTTATGTACCCCATAAAAGGCCATGTTCTTTTAATCCAATCTTGTGGGCACAGACACATTGCAGTGGGAACTTTTGATTAGATTGTTTCCATGGAGATGTGATCCTGCCCATTCAAGGTGGGTCTTAATCCTTTACTGGAGTCCTTTAAGAGAGCTCATAGAGAAATAAAGCTCAGAGAAGCTGAGAGAGACATTTTGGAGAGAAGCTAAGATATGTAATCCAGAGTTTGCCCCCAGGAGAAGCTAAGAGAGAAGCTAAAACAGAAACCCAGAGACATTTTGGAGAAAGCCACAGAAACCAGAAGCTAAACTGGAGAGAGGCTTAGCAGACTCTGGCCATGTGCCTTCCCATGTGACAGAGAACCCCAGATGCCATCAGCCTTTCCTCAGAGAAGGTATCTTACTCTTCACACCTTAACTGGGACATTATCATGGCCGTAGAACTGTAAATGTGTGAACTAATAAACCCCCATTGTAGAAGCCAATCCATTTCTGGTATATTACATTTTGGCAGCTTTAGCAAACCTAAACAATCACCAAACAATTTTGTTTGAGTGTCCACCTCTCCCCCATACAACTCAGGGGTAAACTGTAAGCCAATTGAGGTAGTCCTATTCCCTTCTATTCTTTCAGTCAATAAATCTTCTGAACATCTATCATGCGCCTGCCCCTCTAGGAACTATAAAATCCCCGTCCTCGGAATTGGCTAATAAAGAGGCAAAGAGATATAGAAGCAAGTCTGCTGGAGGGTTCCTGGAAAAGGTTTCTTTAGTCTTAAGAAGAGACATGGGAAGAGGTGACCTCTTCTTCCACTGGACACTGTCTACCATGATATGTCCAGAACCATAGCAGCTATCTCAGGAACGACAGGGCAGCCAGACAGAGGACAAGACTAAGAATAACATGCTGAAGACAGCAGAGCAGAAAGATGTACAGAACTTGAGTCTTCACATGATATTGAGCTGCTAAATTAACCACCCTACCTCAGAACTTCTTGTTATGGAAGAAAATAAACACTTTTCTTAATATTTAAGTCACTTTGAAATGAATTTTCTATTACTAGTAGCAAAAACAAAGAGCCCCATGAAGAAAGGCAAAAGCCTTCTTTGTTGTTTAGATACCATACATAAAGAATCATATGGCCCCACTTCCTACTTCCTATAGGAGTTGGCCATTTCCACCAAAAAGACAGCATATATGAACTGACACTTACAAGATAGATGGACATGGCAAATGGAGGCCTATATGCAAACATACAGTGCAGTCTTTACAGGTCAAGGATAAGTGCATTTGAAGTTGCCAAAATGGAACTGTTCTGGGAATGCTAGCCACTGCAGGCACTTCCCCAACACTTCCTTTGAAGGAGAAGGCAGATTTGGGGTTCCATTTCTCCCCTTCATTTTCATTACTTAATTTAAGCATATGTGCCAAGGGTGGGGAGAACTGAAAATAAGGTGACAAGATGCGAGGGGCATGTGCATTCCACTTAGAGAAGCAGCCACCCAGCAGCAGGCTTCTAGAGAGGTCTGAAGTCTGAATGCTGGCTCTGAGACTGGAAAGCCACACAGCTCTGGAGCCCTAGTCCCAGGGGGCGTGCCAAGAGAGAGTCATTAGCTTCCGCAACAGCTCTGCTGGCACCTCCCAAAGCCGTCCCTAATTTTAAAATATTCAATAATATTCTTTAATGTGGAAAATTTATAGTTTTACCAATATTATATAAAATACAAATAAATGGACCTTTAGAAAACAAACTAGGTAAATACAACGTGTTTGCCAAGTCTTCCCTTCCCTGACTACACTCCCAATCCTACACAGGACTGCCCTTATCCTCTGTACACCTCTCTGAAATCTTATTTTTGGCATGTTCTGCCTACAGCTGTGTGTGTGGGGGGGGGTGGGGGGAGCTAGTAGGGGAAGGGTAAATCAGAAATAGAATAGGACAAGGAGAAAGTAGGAAGGTTCAGATCAATCTGCTGGTCTCTTGTGGACATAAACAACTCTTGAGGAACCAAATAGCAGAGACACAAGAACCATACACCTTCTGCAAGATGTGAAGCACAAGGTACAGACCAACTGAGAGTGTGCTGGAAAAAGAAAAGCCAGAGACCGACAGAAGGGAAGAGAAACTGAGAGTGAAAGAAACATTACACAGCAAGACAGAGATAAAAACCCATCACAAGGGACCTAATATCAGATATGACCAGAGCAACACAGAGTATAGGAAAACGCAGGAGTCCAGGCTCTAATGCCAGGCCGACATCAGGTAGCCAAGACTGACCTCATCTCATTTGTAAACGGAGCAGGCTGAACCAGATGAGCTCTCAGATTCCACCCCACTTTGTATGTATCTCCAAATCCACTGGCCAGGTTAAGAAAAGCACAGAACAAGCTTAAGGCTTATCCTTCCAAAAGGAAAACAAAAGCACAGTCTCACAATGGAGATAGAGCAGTTTAAATAGTTTTCAGATCAGAGGACTTCCTTAGGAAATATAGGAAAAAGCAGCAGAAATCACACAAAATGTTAAGTCGAATAGATTTAATACTCTAACATTCAGTGCCTTTGGTACCTTAAGAAAAACATCTGCTAATGAAGCCTCAAAACTTCAGCTCCTGGAAAAACTTCAGTGAAAGGACAACAGTAAAATCATGGCTGTTGAGAGCCTAATCTTTTAGAATCTTCACACTTCCAAAATGGCTCTGGATTCAGACACAAGGGCAAAAAGAGCAAGCAAAAAAGAAAAAAACCTAAAGAAGTAACCTCTTAGAACTAAGCAACAAATTAACATAGCCAAGGAAAGCTGAAGACTAAAGAATACACCTGATGTCTTCGGATCCATCAGTTTACTGAGCAATAACCGTGCTGATTGACTCATATGAAAAAAAAAATCCCAAATGACGTAGGACAGAGGATTGAGGAGATAAGAAAGATAGGAGTAAAGGACACAGACCAGTAACTAACGCCAGACAAGTAAGAAGTAAGCAGCAGACAGTCACAGGATACAGACAGTAGAATGGCTAAGAGGAGGCCTGGAAAACATTCACCACTAACCCACCCAACTTTTCAAAGTTCCAAAACCTTCCATGGGGCTTTGGTGGCTGAAAGCCTCATGTTGGTGTCTGAGCTGAGCTGGAGCTCACTATCTCCTTGCTTTGGGCTGTATTCGTATAGCACCTCTGGATGAGCTCAGGGGGCCTGCCCTCAGCCTCTGGTGGTTCCCGTGTGGCTATGCTGCCTCATGCTGCTGGTGGTCAATATATGGTACTACATCATGTCCTTGGAAAAGAGGATGGACTACCCAGTGTCCAAGCTCTCCTCTCACCCCAAAATTCTAAGGTTTCGTGTGTTGGAGGTGGGAGGAAAAAAAGAGTTAGCAAATAGTCACTTGAACTTTTGTTTAAAAAAAGGAAGTAACATCAATGGCTAAAAAGCTGTCTGTCATCAGGGACTTTTCCTAGAAAGCAGATTCTATAGTAGGGTCAAAACCCATTCATTCCATGACCCAGCATATAATGTACATCTTGTCTTCATACCTCAATAATTGTGTATTACCAGAACCCTCAGTCATCACGGAAAGGCTGAATTATGTTTGTCAATCTGCGTAAGATATGCAAGTTTTCATATCTTGAAACATTTTCATTGAAAAACTCTAAAAGCTTAAGCAACTAGAGAGTTAAAATCAGCTACCCAAATAAGTTGGTTATCTAGAAGAATACATTCTCTGAGGGATTTGGAGAGCCATGGTTTTATTAGCTTGATTATTCCACTATAGGCAAAACTTACCTTCTTATAAGTATGGTTATATAAGATTAGCAAGAATGTAGATCAAAGTTCCACTGCCATCAGCTTGAAAAGTTGTAGTATACCAGCCTGGCCTTGTCATGGTACATTTCCAGGTAGGAGTCAGTAACATTGAGAGTGAGCTTATTATATAACATATTATACTCTACTGAAGAGCATGGAAGGATGTAGAAGAAACACATCCTGAAGTATGATATTTAAAACCCTAGTGGGGTCAATGGAGCATAACCCATAAGACTTAAGGACAGTTTCAAATTAGCATAAAAGAAATAGAATACAAAGAGTGAGTATTTAGAAGTGGCTACAGAGAAGAGAGAATATTTTAGGGAGAGGTTACTGAAGGGTAATAAGAAAAAATAAAGCATCTTATAATGGACAATTAAGAGGTAAGGGGTGAATTTTAAGGTTGGCAGAATACCAAACTTGCCTTCAAAAAAAAAAAGCTTTTTTACTTCACTCTCTATAATCATAATAGGGAATAAAATTCAAAGTAATAATTGTCTTTTTTTTTCTGATGATGAAAATTTATACCCCAAATGCATAATCAGTGAAGGATGTTTATTGTGATAAAAGATCACTTAGGACAATAAATTTAAGTAAAATCCACTATAGCACTGACCCTATTCTGAGCAAAGAGAAGTTAAGTCAGCAGAAATAAAGTATTTTATTATTCAGCTGATAATAACAAAAAAAAATAACCAATAGATGACACTTACTAAGAGCTTGCACTTTGTCAGTCACTGGTCAGAGCATTTAACATTGATTAATTTAGTAAATCTTCACAACAGTACCTACTGTTATCCCATTTTACAGAAGAGAAAGCACAAAACACAAAGAAGCTAAGAATCTTCTCCACAGAGCCAAGAAGCAGCAGAATGGGCAGCCTGCCTCCAGAGGCTGTGCCACTAACCACTGCACAAACTCAGACAATTTTTTTTTATCCCACCCTCTAGCTGCTTCTTCTACAGGACACATATTTTAAAAATATCAGAAGGGCACAATGCACAGAAGAGATGTGATAAAGCATTACATCACTTACCATTGGGAAAAGCTAATACACTGATGATAAGAAAGAAGAAAATAACAGAGAGGATGCCCTTCCAGATGTTGTCTTCTGGACCAGAATCATCCCTGAAAACAGAAAAACAACATTGAACATTCCTCTTCAGATCTAAATAGTAAATCGAAAGGAGTTAGAGCTCCATGTTCTAAAATCGGGGGATTACTAACTTTTTATTTTGCTGAGCAAAGTCAGTAAACATCCACACAACTTACTATGCACTATCATTTCCTGAAATAATATAATATCACAAAAGTCCAGTTCTTAAAAGAAAGGCAATGGGCGATCTTATACTAACATACACTCTACTCAGATGAGCATTTGAGAACCACTGTTCTTTAAAAAAATACCCAAGATGTCAAAAGGTAAGGTTTATTTTGGGAAAATGCCTTTTGGCTTTAAGAATAATTAACAATGACTTTTATGAAGTAATACAACCAAAGTACTGAAACAGACTGTGGCAAAGACATTTTTCAAGAATCAGAAAGGAAGCATAAGATTATAAAGAAGAAGACAGCACAATGAGATTATACAATAAATTCTTAAAAATGGGCAGTTTGCCCTCCCCCCTACATGGGACCTGACTCCCAGGGGTGTAAATCTCCCTGGCAACACAGGATATGACTCCCAGGGATGAATCTGGACCCAACATCATACAATTGAGAACATCTTCTTGACCAAAAGGGGGATGCTAAATGAAATAAAATAAAGTTTCAGTGGCTGAGAGATTCCAAATGGAGTTGAGAAGTCACTGTGATGGGCATTCTTATGCACTATATGGAAAACCCTTTTTAGGTTTTAAGATATTGGAATAGCTAGAAGTAAATACCTATAGCTATCAAACTGCAATCCAGTAGCCTTGTCTCTTGAAGATGATTGTATAGCAATATAGCTTACAAGGCATGACAGTGTGATTGTGAAAGCCTTATGGGTCACACTCCCATTATCCAGTGTATGGAAAGATGAGTAGAAAACTGGGGACAAAAATTAAGTGAAAAATAGGATAGGGGGGATGACTTGGGTGTTCTTTTTTACTTTTTATTCTTATTTTTACTTTTTTTGGTATAAGGAAAATGTTCAAAAATAGATTGGGGTGATGAATGCACAGCTATATGATGGTACTGTGAACAGTTGATTGTACACCACGGATGACTGTATAATATATAAATATATCTCAATAAAACTGAATTTTTAAAAATGGGCAGTTGGCTATCTAAGTGATGAAGAAAAGGTGTGCAAGGCAGGAGCTGCTGGATAATAAAAGTTAAAAAAAAAAAGAGAGACAAAACAAAATACATGTAAGATTTAAATCACAGCAGAAGCAAAAGAATTGTAAAGTTTCCTGACTCCCACCATGCCTAGTCATTTCTACCATATTACTGTATTTTATATTTTCCATAATGCCAGTAACCGAAACAATTCCATTTGTTGGCTCATATATAATTTATTGTCTGTCTTCTATGTATAGAGTAAATTCTTCAAAGATAGGGAATTGTTCATTTGTTTATCCTCAGAGCCTGGCACATAGTGGGAACTCAAGAGATATTAGTGGACTGATTATTAATTAATTAGTTAATTATTATTAATTAAGGACAACACTTGTGTAAAACCAAGTAAAATTTCCATAATGGAAATTCTTCTTAGAATCAGGTTTTGACAGCTTATATAAAAAAAGAAGAGCTAGTAATGCATCTGGGGCTCAAGGGGCAAAAACAAAAAAGGGGAAAACAGATATTTAAGACAGTAAGATTTTCTGAATTATTAATAATTATTAAGAAGCTAAAAGAAGGAATTTCAACATTTCAGTTTACGATTTTTAAAATTGCAGGATGAGTAGGCAGGAAATATGAGACGGAACAGAATGGAAGGAAATATTTTAGAGAAAATAAGACCATAGCAATAAATTTTAAAAGTATAAAAGAGATGGAGTTTATCTGGGGAAGGACTGCAGTGAAAGAAGTTTCAAAAGACGAATATTAAGATTAAACTTTAATAAAGGGGGGAGTAGAATGGGCAGTTATTGTCAAATGGCATCTGGTGGAGGTGATGAAAAAGTTGGGGTAAGGATGTTGTGATGGTAGCACAATATTATGAATGTAATCACTGCCATAGAACTGAACAATTGAAAGTGATTAAAATGGGAAATTTATATATATATATATAACTTCAACAAAAGTTTTAAAAAACATTAAATGAAGGAAAAGTAAGAGAATCAAATTTGCACAGAAAAAGAAAAATCTAGAGCATTGGAATACATGAAGTGTGGAATCCAACAAAAATGAACTACCTAGGCTGAAGTCCTAGGGTGTTAAATAAAGTAGACGGCATCTGAGGGAGTTTAGGAAAAGCATGGGAAAGTATGGCTTCAGATTTAAAAACAAATTAACTTAGGTCTTAACTTGAGTCAGGCTGCTAAGTTTCTACACATAATGAAATAATTTCCAGACTTATGAAAGGATCAACCATAAGAGACTTAATACATGTAAGTACTTAGAGCAGTGTCTAGCACATAGGCAGTACCAGTTATGATTCATTCACTGTTTCAGCACTCCTCATTTATGCCCACTCATGGCTTCCTCATGTATCTAGTTAATGTTTATCATCAGGGAGCCACTAGGCTGGGTGCTGAGAACAGAGATGAACAAGACATGACCCTTTTTCTCAAGAGGAATGCAATAAATGGGACAATGAGACATAAAAACAAATCATGATCAGTGGCAGAGAGATTCCAAAACGAGCCGAGAGATCACTCTGGTGGGCACTCTTACGCACACTTTAGACAACCTTTTTTAGGTTCTAAAGAATTGGGGTAGCTGGTGGTGGATACCTGAAACTATTAAACTACAACCCAGAACCCATGAATCTCGAAGACAGTTGTATAAAAATGTAGCTTATGAGGGGTGACAGTGGGATTGGGAATGCCATAAGGACCAAACTCCACTTTGTCTAGTTTATGGATCGATGTGTAGAAAAGTAGGGGAAGCAAACAAACAGACAAAGGTACCTAGTGTTCTTTTTTACTTCAATTGCTCTTTTTCACTCTAATTATTATTCTTGTTATTTTTGTGTGTGTGCTAATGAAGGTGTCAGGGATTGATTTAGGTGATGAATGTACAACTATGTAATGGTACTGTAAACAATCGAAAGTACAATTTGTTTTGTATGACTGCGTGGTATGTGAATATATCTCAATAAAATGATGATTAAAAAAAAAATGAAATGATGCACGTTAAGTGCCTAGAAAAAAAAAAAATATGTTCTTTGTTCTCAAGGATCTTACAATGTAGCTGGGCAAACAACACTAATAAACCTAAACTATATCATATCAAAAAAAAAAAAAAAAAAAACAAATCATGATCTTAGTATAGTCTTGGCCTAACGGAAGAGCTTTTTATTGGCTGGGACTGTCTTTGATTAACCTTACAAACAACAAAAAGAGTACAACTGGGATGTTGACATGTGTCTGGTCCTTATCCATGCCATTGTTATCATCTCCAAAGGATTCTGCAAGGGTTCCCATGTCCCCACTAAACTTATGACTTACGGTCTGGGCTGCCCAATCCCCATCTGGATATTCCTAGCCTCAGGATTCTTGTTAAACTAAGACATTTTGCTTTACAGCAACAAAAATAAAAAGACTTTAGCTTTCAATTGCAATGCTGTGACAGCTCCCTGAATTCTTTCCTAGATCTCTTGCCACTGTTAACAACAAACGTCTCAGTCTGTTGTGCTCTGAACTTTCCAAAGAACTTTCACAGCTGGTATTTTATTTAACTGCTCTGCAATTCTGTAGGGTGAGTATTATCTTTCTTAATGGATGAGGAAAATAAAGTTTTTGCTTTATCTGCACACAGTTACACACAAATAGAGGCAGAGTATGAGTAGGTGCCAGAGCTTCTAGAAGGCTGGCTCTAGGTCATGATTGTTACCTTAATCAATATGATACAAACATTTAAGCTCAGGGAGGTTAAAGCCTCTTCCCTCTCCACTAAGCCTAGTTGGCACCCCTGGTACTCTTGAAGCATGAGGCACAGCCTTTACTACATAGAGTAAACATACTTAATGTACAGTAAGACTGTAATTTAAGCTTCTAGAGGAAACAGGTCCCATTCCCTTCCACTGAGATATCTCTGAACCAGCACAGTGCTTGGCACCCATCAGGCATTCTAAATAGAGTTGCTGCAAGAATGAGAGAGATGATGGGGCCTAGCGGGCCCCACAACTCCAGTAACAAGGACGAATCACAGCCTAATCTCCCAGGGTCCACTGACAAAGACTTCCTTGTCCCCATGCAGTTTTCAAACACTTTAACTCCTTCTGGCAAACACTGTGTTTCAATGAGTATAGGGAACTACCCTGAGAAGAGAGAATGTCCTGAAAGTAGAAGAGGTATAAGGAAAGTTCTACTTAAAAAAAAAAAACAGTTTGGACTCAGAAGATTTTTTGACTCAAATTCTGTGTCAGACCTCTTTTCAATATGAACAAATTAGGGTGGTCACTGCCCAGATATTTCTGAATATTGAGACAGTGGTCAAATTAGAGGCAGGAGTAGCAACAGACAAGGTAGGATTTAACAAAGGATTATGAATACTGCATCTTTATATAATTTTTTTTTTAGGCTATTAAAACAGCTAGAGGGAAACAACTGAAATGGTGGAACTGTAATCCAAAACATTCTTCAACACTTGCTTCATAACTACTTGCTAAATTGTACTTTGAAAGTTATCACTTTTCCATTTATATGTTATATTTCACAATAAAAGATGTTAAAAAAAACCCATCAGTTTAATATCTGACTGTAGGCAATTGGCATGGAATCTTCAGGAAACCAATGCAAACTCCATGCACTCGCATATATAATCTTTAGGTTTTCTCCATAGAGCCAGGCAGACAAGAATGTCTAGCCCTGATCATCACTTACCTTAGAGTCCTTGAAATCGAGACACACAGGGTCGTGTTTATGAGACTAGTCCCTGTTAAGGATCCTCTCTACCAGTGGCAAATGTGATCCAAGGTTACAAAGCGGAGCAACGTCAACTAGTTTTGGTATTATCTTTGGTGTTAACCAGCTTTGGTATTATCTTTGAATGCTACATTCATTGTTTTTGATAGAAAGTTATAACTTGTCAAGAATTATACCTGATATTCACTAAAGGAAAAGAGTATTATTTTTAATTTGGATAAATAAATACATGATTTCTTGAATTCAATTCAATCAGCATTTACTGGGTGCCTATGCACAGGGAATACTGGAGTGATTAAGACATTATTTATAATGTCCTTAAGAAATTGACATAGATACAAATATTAAGAGAGATACAGTAATAAAAAGTGCTTAGAAATATATACACATTTCTTCCTCTGTGCCTCCTGCAACAATCCAGAGAAGTGTTGGCGAAGGGGACCTACCAAGAGGACTGTAAAGTGCTGGGAGCTCCTGGGCAGGCAGGAGGAACCACGTGGTGCTTTCCAGTCAGAGGAAGCAGCTACAAAGCAGCTAGTGAGGCCCCTGTGTGGGGCCTGTGAGCCCTGTGGGCCCACTGTGTGGGCTGTGTGCAGGGGACGGGGGTGGGGGCGTTGGAGAAGGAGGCCTGCTCTCTAACGAAAGGCCTTGGAGTCCGGCTAGCACTTTCCTACAGGTAATGGGGATCCAGGGAAAGACTAAAGCAGGGGGCAGATGGGATCACAGTTTTGTCTTTAAAAGGTCAGGAGGGCAACAGGGTGCAGGAGGGACTGGAAAGAGATGGAGGCAAGGCCAAGGAGCATGCTGTCCCAAAGGGATGAAGCGGTTGGGGGGAGGGGGTGTGGTTGCTGAGGTAAGGTCTGGGAATGGAAAGGGGAAACAGATGTTGGGTCCAATTAGACCCAGTAAGGATACACTAGGTGGTGAACTCCAGGAGGGGTAGAGACTTGGGATAGATGGAACACGGGCTGTAGAATCGCAGTAAGTGGGATGCCGAGCTGAGGGCAGAGGAAGCAGTCCAGGCTGGTCAGTTAGTTGAGATTGAGAAACTCCTAACTTCTCTACAGAACACTCGGGCTACAGGGATTATATCACAAGATAAACGGATGTTACAACTGGTAATAGAATTATATTTAAAAGACTATGCACAATTATTAACAAACAAACAAACAAACGTGAATTAGGGTTGTTTACTGAAGAGATGTCTGAGAGGCAGTGACTCCTAGACATGTAACCTCTCAGTTGAGGCACCATCCAACCCAAAGAACAAATATTTGAGCCACCCAACTGCCTATCTGCTACAGAAGACCCTGAAGAAATACAAGACACATTTTTCCCTTCATTGAATTTAAAATCCTTTACTGAATTTAAAACACTAGAAATTTAAAAGGATGTTTAAAAAAAATAAAAGCTCATTTAAATACAAAAAAAAATATGATTCAAATATAGTAACTGGGGAAGAGAAATGTTGAAGGTCAATTTAACTGGAGCTCAGGCATGACCCAGGCACAGTGTCTTATTCACCTACAGGTTCTGCTTATCCTGTACAGTCGCTATAGGGGATCACTAAATATGGCCAGTGTCAAAGAACAAGGGCATCCAGGGCCTCCTGTTACCGAGAAAGAACATGATGTACCTGAAGGAAACAGGACCTAGACAACTGAATCTGCAGCATCAGGAGACGATTTCTAATGGGAATTTATATGGTCTAAAGGGAAAGGAACAGGGAAAGTTGGCAGATATCCATAAGGGAAGTGGCACAGAAGGCCAGCAATATGGCCCAAGGGATATGATGAACTAGAGCTACAAAGTCACTAAGGGAAATTAAAGTAAAAACAATTATTAAGCAATAAATAAATCAAAAGTCTGTTCCTTCCCTTGCCCCTGGCTGTCTCCTTAACCCTGTATCAAGGAGAAACCGAGCATAGACAAGTTGATGAGCACTTAGGTACAGTCAAGTCAATCTGCAGGAAGGCAACCCCCATCAAGGTAAGTTATAATTTTTGTTGGACAAGGGCTAACAGGATGCTCTCACCATCTTACTGGCAGGTAACCCTCGAGGAGGGAGAGAGTGGGCTGTTGTGAATTTGATTTAATAAATTTTGGTGTTTCCCAATCTAAAATAGAGTTTTTGCAACTAAGGTCATTCAATATTTCTGAGTTTATCAACCTCTGACAGCAGAGTAAATACGAGGGCACCTTAGTAATTATTATACTTGAGCTTCAGACAAAGGTACTCCTTGCCCCAGCCTGGCTGAATTAGTGTATAAGACATATGTCAGAGCATCTAATTTATAAATATACTTATTCAAAAATGTGACAAAGCAAGCTTTTTTTTTTTTTTTTAACCTTAGGAAGAATCTATTAGGTAGCATCTGATTTTATTTTTAATGAAGGGGACAGGAGATTTAAATGTTATAGTTTAACAGTGAGTTGGCCTACCTGCTTTTTAACAAAAGAACTACTTGACAAATCCAAACTTGTTTCAGACTTCTGTGCGAGGTATCTAATCTTTCTCAATCCTAAATTCTCTCTGGGTCTCTACAGCATGTGATATTACCCAGGTACTGTTTCCCACATACTAGTAATATGATGCCCCAAATGTATTCTAGCTCCTGTTCTCCGAGACAACTAGTCTTTGAACGACAAATTTTAAGTCATATTTTTAACGTTTTACTGAAAAATTTCCATCGAACAGCTATCCAACTAAAATCCTGTTACAAAATAAGGATAAGGTACTAGAGATAATCACTTACAAAGAACACAGAATGAATAATTTTCATTCAAGAGGTCATTACTTTAAATCTTTATGGAGGAAAACAGAGACCTTTGTAATTTGTTTTAAAGGGTCAGAAATTATTACCAAAAAGAGTAAGATGTTGTAAGTACTAATTATACTAATTGGGCTTCTGATTTTATATAACATGAATTTTATTATTAATTAGATCTTCATTATGTGATTTCTGTTTTTGCATAAAATTAGTAGAAGAAATAAAATTATCACTTTTAGAAATGGCCATAGTCTGAACTTCAGATTATGCTTTTTCTATTACTTTTGACCATTTCTTAAAATTCATATTCATTTCTTATACTTTCACTGCTGCAATTTATTGACTGTTTTGCAGAGTATGTTGCAAAAGGGGAAATTTCAGAAGAATGCAACTTACTATATTAGAAAAGGGGAAGAGACGTCTATTCTGAAAGTGTCCATATAATATTAAAGATAAAAGGTTGAAATAACCTGCTCATTTTTGCTTCTCATTATTTAAAACAAAACACCGTAATTGCTTTTCTAATTTCCAAAGAAACTCTCTCACTTATTTCATCACTGCCAAGCCATACGTAAGACAAAGTTAAACTGAAGTTAATATGAAACAGGCATTTATGTTAGCTAGTCAAAGCAATGTCCATTTTTCCAATGCCTTTATCCTTTGTCTGAATTACAAAGCATACTGCATCTTCATTCAATGACAAATATAATTCAGAAGGCATTAGCATACAGTGAAATCATGTAATAATAACAATGTTTATTGGGCACTTAGTATTTACCATGCACTGAACACATAGATCATCTAAAAAGATGAATTTAATCCTTCTAACAGGCAATCCTATAAGGTATTACCATTAATATTTTCATTTTACATACAGTTAAGGAAACTGAGGCTTAGGAAAATTAAGTGGCTGCACAGGTATTAAGTAGCAAAATCAGATGACTCAATGAAGTATTTGAGGGTTAACCATAGTTAGGGGCAAAACTGATTTACCTCTAAAGCTAGAAATACATTCTCGGTCAGATACCATGGAAAGGTCTAGCCTTATCCCACTGTACAGCAACAGCAGCAGACTTTACAAAAATAGTAGCAGGAGCCCTCAATCATTAAGGGCAAGTAACCATTACAAATGCTTTATACCTGTAGGTAGTTTAATTCAAAGAGACAAATACATAAAAGAACCAAAAGTCAAATAGATTATGGAGGTAAGGAACACATGTGGTGTGGAAGGATATTATCAGTTTTATGAAAATCTAAAATATTGCAGTGATTCTCAAGGGAGACACCACTAGCATTTGTGTTTGTGTGTGTGTGCATAGAGGACAAATCATTCTTTGTTGTACAATGCTGTCCCATGCATTGCAACACATTTAGCATCCTTAAGCCCCATCCACTAAATACCAGAAGTGTTCCCCCAATCCTTGGGACCACCAGAAATACCCCTACACATTTTTTGCTCTCCCTGTCGAGAACCACTGACTGTTGGATAAAAATACTGGAAGCGAAGTAATTAACATTGACTGAGTATCATGTACCAGGTACTCCGCTAAGTACACTTATATATATCTATCTAATCTCTATAACCTGGGTAAATGTTCACTTCATCCCCATTTTATAGGTGTGGACCCTGAGGCTCAGAGAAAGGTTAAGTAACTTAGGAAGAGCACACAGCCAGTTTTGAAACCAGCAAAGTCTGGCTCCAAAACTACACTCATCTGGATTGGTCTTTTAAACCACAACAGTTTGGTAGGTATGACTTTCCTTTCCGTAAAGAGGTTCAATCAAAAAATATAAATCCTTATAAAGAGGAATCATGGCGCTTGTGCCCATTACACACCAGGAATGTATTAGTTCCCTGGGTTGAGAATAAGGGCCACATATATAGTGATATATATTAGAGCTACATGATGCGGGTGTCAAGAGTTGGGCTAAGCAGCCCCACAAACAGGTATTTATCAGAAGTGCGTTGAGTATGTGTATGTTTGCAAGGGATAAGAGGGTTGTGTTATGTTGTATTGATTTGATACATGCAGCATCTACTATGTCCCAAGCATGGTTACAGTTGCTTTACAAAGTCTCATTTCAGCACGTGTGGTAACTAGTGAACTAGCCGGGTGTGATGTTATGTGTGGGCTGGTGGGCTGTGTGTGGCATAGTGATACCCAAGAGATGATGGGTATTACCTGTCCTGCATGGGGAAAGGTCTGCTGTGCAGTGTGTCTAGAGCAGCAGTTTGTGTTGTGGTATAGATGGATAGTGTTTGAGGATAGGGGGAAGGGCTATGGTAGGTGACTTTGTGATGTTCAGGGGAAGTGCTGCATACAAAAGGATTGTGGGTGGGCTCAAGTGTGTATTTTGTGTATTTGGCATATTGTACTGAATACTGGAAGAGTTCTGAATGTGTGTGTGGTGTGGGGTGCTGTATTCTGGAGGCGGTATGGGTTGGGGTGTTTTAAGTGTGTTGTGTTGTGTCCTGAAAGTGGTGCATAGATGATTCATGCGGTGTGCAGGGTAGGGACGGGTAATGGAGGGGCTGCAGAAGGTGGGGACCAGAGTCGTGACGTGCGTGGTGCGCAGTGCTGAGTGCGGTGGGAGAAGGGGGCTCGTGCTAGGTGACCCGCGTGGGTTAGGGGTGTGGCCCGAGGCACTGTTGCGAGAGGGTAATTTTGAGAGGTGGAGAGGGGTTGGGGGAGAGTGGAAGGGAGGTAGAGGCGTATGCTAATCCAGAGGGGCTGTCGGGGAGGGGGCTGGGGTGTGCAGTGAGACAACGCGCGGGTGGAGGCGCTGCGTGGGCGGCGGATCTGCTCGGGCTGCGACTGTGGGTGCGTGCAGCAGCCAGTCTGCTTCCTCACCCCAGAGCCACATTGGGTCACCCTCTCCGCCACCGCCTCCCTCCCGCCTCTTCCCTTCTCTCTCGGACGCTACCCTCGCGCGGCCGGGCCCGCCTCACCTGGTGAAAGCGAAGTACATGAGGCTGACGATGGTGAAGCTGAGTAGGGTAATGGTGTGCGGCCGGTAGAAGAAGTCGATGGTGATGTCCTCCACTTGCTGCTCGTTGATCATCCGGAAATGCATCTTGTAGTTCACATCATCTTTGCTCAGGGTTCGGCTCCCCACGCAGGACGCCATGGCCCGCCTCCCCGTCCTGAGGCAGCGGCAGCGGCCCCAGCCCGCGAAGGCTGGGACCGAAAAGGTAGTGAACCGAGACAGGCCAGCGGTCGGGCGGCGAGGCCGGGTCTGGCGCCCAGCAAAGGCTGGGAACTGAGTCGAAGACCTGCGCGGGAGGGCGGGGTCGCGGCGCAGCCGACACAGTCTTGGGCGGGGGCGCCACTGGTTGTCCCCAAACAGGCGCTCTGCGATAGCTATGTCTAGACATTCACGGAGGCTCTTCAGACCCTCCAACAACACAGTCTCATGGAAAAGCGAGCATATAAGGGAAGCTGTGACTCTTAGTGGGCTCTTTCCCCTACCCGCACTCCATTAGCTCTCCCCCCGCGCAGACTCGGAGATAGTCTCGCCCAGACAGGCCGCAACCCACGTGGGACCAAGCGCGCTGCAGCGCGGGGCCGGGCGGGCGGATGGGCTGGTGTGCAGTGCGTACGGCGCCGGTCGGGCGATCCGGTCGGCCACCGCGGTAGAGAAGCCGAGGCCCGGGCCTTACCACAGGTAAAGTTGGGAGCCGCCAGAGCGGAAGGGGCTGGGGTCCGGCCCCCTTCGGGTTTCGGACGCGCTCGCGTCCAGGCCGCGCCCCGCCACCGGGTCAGAGCCGCGCCTCTGGACCTCATGGCCTTTGGATCTTCGCGGCCCAGGCGAGATCGGTTGGTTTTGTTTTATTTTGTTTACCGGTTGAGATGACGAAAACTCAGCCATGCTTGTTTATTAGCGCGCTTTGCAGAGGACGCTGAGAGGCCCAGCGTGTAAATAGGTTTCCTGCGGAAGTTCGGTTTGAGGAACTAAAATTGACTTGTGAAAATGACCTAGGGAGAACGCAAGGTATTATTTGGGAGGCCCTTTATATTACGAAGCTTATCTTTTTCCACCTTTATATCCTGATTCCATGTATTAGCCTTACAGAGGTAGACATTTTGAACCCTTGAAAAAGCAGTGTTTCTCTGCCGACTCCTAGTCCCACCGAAATACTTGATGAAGGGTCGAGAAGTAGTATCTGGTATTTTAAAGGGCTCCTTAAGAGTTTTTCTTAATGTGTCTGGAGTTGTTAGAAGACACTTTCATACACGTATGCAAATGACTCCCCTCTTTACATGTTGTGTAGGCAAGTCAGTTAACCATAGTTGCTGTCGATTCATTGCCATTCAGTGAAGATCTGGGTTTTATGGGGAATAGCGACTGTGAGGGTGGATCCCGAGATGAGACGCTGCTCTGCTCTCATGGACACAATTAACCAATTGTTAAGCTGGATGGAGAGCAGTGGAATGATGTAGAGAAGAAAATGCAGTTGTAAAGTAAAATAGAAGGATAAACGTTAATTACATACACAAATGCCTTTTAATTTATATGAATGAAATTCATCCTACCTGGTATGGAAGGGCTGAAGAGCGAATTTCGGATTGCAGGAGTTTTGTTTTGAGATAGGATGAAGTGTTGAGACAATTTAGGAGTCAAAAAAGTTTTAGAGCTGACAGGAATCTTAAGAGTCATCTTGTATACTTAATGGCTTTTTAAATTTTTATTACTTGAAGGGATGGTTATTGACTCCCCAGCATGGACCAGGCACTGTGCTAAACTACCACAAGAAACTACTCTTGTCAAGGTAGCATGACTGAGGCCTTCTGACCTTCAGTTGAGCACCATTATGATATTGCTGTGCAGAGAATGTATGTTGTCCATTTGAGGGAAAACTTGACAGGTCACATTTGGAGGCTCACTTCCAACAGAAAAAAATTTTGTTTAACTCACCTGCCTGCAAGGTTTTAGTGAATACTTATTTCCTTTATAAAATCATTTCAGAATGGCAGTGATACTTTCACTTTTAGAAATCTCTTTCAACAGTCCTCCGTAAATTACAAGTTTCCGGAAGGCTAGGCCTTCAAATAATTGATCTAATTCAGAGCATAAACCAAGCTGGATTTCCTTATGGAGGAAAACGAACCAAAAAATCATATGCAAAAATTAAGTCGACAATTCATTTGTATTTGGTTGTGTAATAAACAGCAATACCTAATAAGCTAATTGAGCATTTTCTGTATGCTGGATCCTGGGCCACGTGTTTTATATGGATTATCTTATTTAATGTAAAACTATGTGCATTGAATTTATCTTTCTAATTTAATTGAGCTAAATATAAAATTCCTTCATATACCCCAAGTTTGAGGTAGTGACAGCCTTTCCTGATGAAAAGTTTTTTAAACACAACTACTTTTTCTGTTAAAATGTGCATAATTTCATTGCTGTTTGCTTATTTCTACCATTTTGTTTTACCTGCTTGTTCTAACCTTTTATTGTTGAACGCTTTTTTTTTCCTGCAGTAAAACAGAATTGACAAAACTAGTTTTGTTTGGTTCTGTTGAGAAACGGCTTTATCTGTAACATAATCAGCAGTGTTCAGCTCTGAGGATGAAGCAAGAAACCGCCTTATTGTTCTATATAGTATAGCAATGATGATATTTTGATGATCCATTTAAGACAGTGGATTTCTTTGTTTTTTTATTTTGTGGCAAATTTATAGTACATAAAATAGCATTTGAATAATTGTGTTATTTTGATCAGCAATCTGCTGCTTAAATGTCCTTCAAAGCAAGTTTCAAAAATACTTAATTGCACTGTCTTATTTTCTTTAAGTGATTAAATTGAGATTATTGGGTTTAGCCATAATTTGAACATTTACAGATTTATGTTTTAAATGTTTTTCTTACCCTTTTGATTTTGATTTTGATTTTTAAATTATAAAGCATATCCTTATTTTTCCTGTTCAGATGTTCTGGTTTATAATGGAGACTGCTTTGTTTTTGGCTTTTCCTCTGCTTCAGAAACACCTGACTACATTAGTCATCTAAACTCATTAAACACCATTTTAAAATGGTCATTTCCAGTGTATCTTTCTGTTGTTTGAATACTGTTTTAATCGTTTAAGCAAATTAAATTTGTCTCCTTTTCACAGTTGTATTTTTCCTTTGTAGGCTGCTTTAAGAAAAATGGCCCTCTCAGCCCAGCAGATACCCAGATGGTTCAACTCAATTAAATTGGGTAGCTTCATCAATGCTACACAACCCAGCAGACATTTTCAGAGACCAGGAAGAAAATTATTGCGTGGCTCTTCTGCTAAGCCTCTGATATCCTCTGACAATGGTGTACTCCAGTGGGGATTTAAGACTTTTAGGACTTCCTCCTTATGGAATAGTTTCCAGCATACCAACACAAGTAGGCAAGAGAATAATTCTGCCCAAAGCACTCGGCTTCCTTCTGTGAATGAACAGTCACAGAAGACACAAAGGACACCCAACTTTGATTCTGAGCTGTGTTTAGAAGGTAATTCTGCACTTTCAGGAAAGCCAACCTCCACACCCCCACCCCCACCTCCACCCCAAGCCCTGCCTTTGGTAGATTGAACAGAGCTATCTATTTACATTCTGCTAGCCCATTTTAGCCATATTTTGTACTAAGCAAGCAAAAGAGCAATGCCAATTCCATTCATTTACTTTTATTATACCTTTATTTTATTGATTTTAAAAAAGCTTGTGGGCTAATATATAATTATTTTATAGTTATATGGTATGTCATTTGCTTTCTAAATATTTTATTCTTTAGATTCTTTTAAGAAAAAGTTTTCTCTCTTGGTAATTAGGTCTATTTGGGTATAATTTATATTGAGTAAAATTAGCCTTTTGGGGGGATACTGTTCTGTGAATTTGACACATGCATGTGGTTGTGTAACAGTCACCACAGTCAACATACAGAACAGCGTGTAGAACCCCCCACAAAATTCCCTTGTGTCCCTTTGTAGTCAGGCCTTTCCCTCCAACCCCAGCCCCTTGCAAGCACATCATCTGGAAGTTTTATAGTTTTAGGGTTTACATTTAGGTCTATAATCTATTTTTAGTTAATTTGCATACGTGATACAAGAGATGGGTCAAGGTTCTTTATTTTAGTTTAGCATATGGATGTCTAAATGTTCCAGCACCATTAGAGCTTAAAATTGTGAATTCATTAAATAAGTGTGTGTGTAGGGGTAGAACTACATTTAGAGAAAATGTGTGCTTTTGCCGTTCTTTTTAAATTCAGTTCTGTAGACTGTATTATATGTACAATCGAGATGATTGGAGTGTTTAATGCCCAGTTTAAAATTATAAATCAAAGGCAATTTATCATAAAAACAATGTGGCAACTCATCAAATAAATGGAATGTTTAAAACTTCAGAAATTCAGAAGCTTAATTGACTGAAGCAAAGCAAGTTTTTATCAACTAATTTTCCTATATCCACTTTTTCAGTTAACTTGCATTTAGACAATACAAAGGGCAAATTCCTTATCTCCCACCCCAAGAATTTTCAGTTTGCAAGGGTTACTGTTAGTTGGGATTGAGGGAGATGTTTTTTCCCTTTCAGGCCTCTAGAGCATAGCACCCTAGACATGCATGCAAGTGTTGTAATGATTACTTTTAGACCTTTTTACTTTCCTCACTCCATATGGTTTTCGACCTGCAAGTAAGTTACAAGAAGTGAATTGGCAGTTCTGTCTTCGGAAAGTCTTTTCTTCCCATTGGTTGAAACTGATGGAGAATTAAATATTGAACAAAAGGGCACCTGATCTACAAAGTACTGATCAAAGGTTTTGAGAGAAATAAACCAAGTTCTTGATAGTGAATAGCTGTTTAAAGGAAGTACTTAATACTTTTGGGGGGGGCGGGGAATGAAGAGGGAACAAGCAACATTGTTACACAGTATCATAAATACACAGAAATGTTTCACCAGGAGTGAAATACTATTAGATTAAGTAGAACATGAAAGAAAGAAGCTGGGGGATGGAGAGGAGGGGCTGGCATTAAAAAATGAGGAAGAGTCAGTGATCAGAGGCAAAAATGCATCAGAAGATCATAGCCCTGATTCCTTAGCTTAAGGTAGGTTGCAGTTCCTAGTATTTCCATACTGTGTTTCATTAGACAGAAAAAAAAAATTGCTAGCAGAATCAAGATTGTTTAAAGAGGGAACAGGTTCACATACTTAGCAAAGGACTACAGGTGGTAGAAACAAAATCATAGAAGTCCTCTTAGAGATGTGTTTGAGAATAACTGGGAAGCAGGGAAAAGGATCAAAACTAAGACATTTCAGAATGTGATGACTTTGATCCATACGGTTTGGATTGGTAGTAGTAATATGTTGTGCTTTTGACCAGGTCAAGTATGGTAGACTCAGTCTCTCTGAAAATGTACTTCAAGATCAGCTGAAGATCGTCAGCACATTCTTACCTCCTGGTTCAAAGTGAAGGGAATGAAAGGAGTTGTGTGTCTTGAAACTTACCAACAAATTTCTTGGAGGAACAGTCTCTCTAAATAGTCTTAACCTTATCTCTTAGAAAGTACTTGGACTTCTTAGATATTTAAATCTGACATGATCCCAAGAGTTAATCAGTGAAAGAAACAAAGTAGGGAAGAAGTTTTTATAGAAATTATTTTATTGTGCAGATTAGAGAGCTAACTTACTTCTCTCCTTCCACGTGGCTGGCTTCAAAGAACTGGAAGATTTACCTCCATTGTCTCCATTGCAACCAGTTTCCGAGAAAGAGGCTATTCAAATTATTGCAGACCCTCTGTTGCCCCCAGTTTCATTC
Organism: Choloepus didactylus; assembly: GCF_015220235.1. Taxonomy (NCBI): domain Eukaryota; kingdom Metazoa; phylum Chordata; class Mammalia; order Pilosa; family Megalonychidae; genus Choloepus; species Choloepus didactylus. Next base: position 51,890,443 of record NC_051320.1, on the reverse strand, counting down.
ACACTTCGAGACTATGTGGATCATTCTGAGACTCTGCAGAAGTTAGTGCTTCTAGGTAAGTCTGAGCAAACTACATTGCTTCTTGAGTCTGTACTCTCCATTTATTTTTTGCTTAGTTTTTTAAATTAAAAATTTAATGGCTCTATTTCAAGGTAAGTAGATATATGGAAGCAAAATTCAAGCATTGTGAAAATATTTCTCATGGAAAATCATATTTCCTGCTTCATCCTAACTTTACATTTGGTTCCCCAGGGTTACCTGTTTAACTTTTATTGCTGTTTCTGTTTGTATTTATCCTTCAGAATTTTCAGTAATTGTTTATAGTGCTGTTGCTTGGTTCATCAGTTGAGATTTTATACATATACAAATACTTTTCCCCAACTCCAATTCTCCCAAGTTGGTTATACTATAACTTTTAGATTAGTCATTAGTCAGTGATTACATTGTGACTATAAATATTGCTTGCTGCTCTACCAAGAAGTATTCTATGATTGCTTACCTTCCTGTACAACTTTTCATTTTCCTAGACTTAATTGCCTTGTTTTTCATTTGATTAGTTTTCTTTGTTCCTAGGCTAAATTTTCCCGTACCTTCCAATAGCCTCTCAGTACAGTTTGCCCTACAGTCAACCCTGTCTGTTGATCTATTAGTTCTACTTCCCCAGCCCCTTAGCTTACTGCTCCCTGCTTGCATTGCCCCTTACTCCCCACATCTCCACCATGTCATTTCTCCTGGAGTCTTCTGTCCTGATTTGGATGGTTTCTCTCTTGGCCTCTTCCTTAACTTGTTGACTGGTAAATTTCAGGTAGATATGGGAAGTTGAAGGCAGCCAGAGGGTCTCAACTGCAAACTTACTGTGATGGTTGGGTTGATGTGTCAACTTGGCTAGGCGGCCTAGCTGTCTGGTCAAGCGGGCACTGGCCTGACAGTTGCTATGAGGATATTTGAGGCTGGTTAATAAACCAACGGGCTGGTTTGTCGGATCATCAGTCAATTGACTGCAGCTGACTGATGACTCATCAAGGGGCGTGCTTCCACAGTGAGAGAATGCAATTGGCTGGACTTGGTCCAGTGATCAGTCGGTTTGTTGGATCATCAGTCAATTGACTGCGGCTAACTGATGACTCATCAAGGGGCGTGCCTTCCACAATGAGAGAATGCAATTGGCTGGATTTGGTCTGGGTGATCAGTTGGAGGCTTATAAGCCGGAGGGTTAGAGAACCTTCACTTCTTCTTCGGCTGCTCAGTGAAGCATTTCCTGGGGAGCTTGTCGAAGTTGCTGGTTCGTTTCCTGAGGAGTTTGTCAAAGTTGTCGGTTCGTTTCCCGAGGAGTTCGTCGGACGTCTTCCTTGGAGTTGACGGTTTATTTACGGCTCTGCAGAATTTGGACTCGTGCGTGCCTGCAGTTGCGTGAGTCACTTTTACAATTTGATAATCAGAGACATCTCTCACTGATTCTGTTTCCAAGGAGAACCCTAACTAATACACTTACATTTATTCCTCTTCTTTTTAGTCTGCTCCCTAATTGTAACCCTCTGCTTTGCCCATTATCTTATTTGATTTTCCCAGGTAATGAACCTCCCTTTTACTGGGAGATTGAGATGACAGGACAGATAAGAGATTTGAGGGTCTGTATTAGTTCGGGTTCTCTGGAGAAACAGAATCAACAAAAGATATCTGTAAATATAAGATTTTATAAAAGTGTCTCACGCAACTGGGGATGCACAAGTCCAAATTCAGTAGTGGGGGGATACACGAGTACAAATTCTCTAGGGCACTCAGCAAACTTGCAACTCCAATGAAGGTGTTCAGTGAACTCCTCAGGAGATGCTGGCTAGCTGAAGAAGAAGTGAAGGTCCTCTCTCCTTCTCCCTTAAAAGTCTTCAACTGATTGATTAAATCCAGCTGACTGAATTCTCTCATTGCAGAAGACATACCCTTCATTGACGTAATCAGTCAAGGTGCAATTAGTTGACTGATGAATTAATAACCCAGCCTTCTGGTTTATTAACTAGCCACAAATGTCCTTGCAATGATGGTTAGGCCAGTGCTTGCTTGACCAGACACCCAGACACCATTATGTGGCCAAATTGACACATGAACCTAACCATCACAGTCCACCCCTTGTCAACTTGGCAGTTGTACACATTACCTTAAACCATACTTAATCTCTAAATAGAGCACATTAACAGACATATATTTCACCTAACAATGCTCAGCTGTCCTGCATACAACCAGAAATGCACTAAATCTCTCCAGAATAGGGTGCAAGTCCTTGGGTAACATTGACTCTTAAACTTGATTTCCTGTAACTTAAATACTGCAAAATTAACAATACACCTTATGTCACATGATAAGGGGATAAGATAGGAAAACAAAGATATTTGGTTTACAGACAAATACAAACATTCTCTTAACAAAACAAGGAGGAAATATTCATGCCATCATAGTCCTCGTTTCTGTAACTGGTCACATGGTCATAGTTCACATTTATTACTACCTTCTTCCACTACCCATTCCATGTTCCCTTTACCCTCAGCAAGTGCTTTAGCTGGCAGTAGTTCTTTACCTGTGGGGTCACCCAAACCTTCATTCCTGAAGTTTCTGGGCCATTGGTAGTCCTGTTGCAGTTTTCCTTGACTTTAATCACAGGGCATGGTAGTACTAAGAGACGCCATTGTGCCTCTTTTTTGGTCGTAGGAAGGGCCAGATGCAACAGCTTATCCTTCTCCTTAGAAGGGATATCTTGACATGCCCCACACCACCAGACATCTAGAAATTTTAATGAGGTGGAAGGCCCCTGTATTTTTGCTGGATTTATCTCTCATCCTCTGACACACAAATGCCTTACAACAAATCTAGAGTGGTTGCTACTTCTTGCTCACTAGGTCCAATCAATATGATTTCATCAATATAGTGGACCAGTGTGATATCTTTTGGGAGGGAAAAATGATCAAGATCCCTGTGGACAATATTATGACATAGAGCTGGAGAGTTGATATAACCCTGAGGTAGCACAGTGAAGGTATACTGCTGGCCTTGCCAGCTGAATGCAAACTGTTTCTAATGGTCCTTACTAACAGCCATTGAGAAAAAAGCATTTGCCAGATCAATAGCTGCATACCAGGTATGAGGGGATATGTTGATTTGCTCAAGCAATGATACCACACCTGGAACAGTAGCTGCAATTGGAGTCACCACCTGGTTAAGCTTAGGATAATCCACTGTCATCCTCCAAGACCCATCTGTTTTCTGCCCAGGTCAAATAGGAGAATTGAATGGGGATGTGGTGGGACTCACCACCCCTGCATCTTTCAAGTCCTTAAGAGTGGCATTAATCTCTGCAATTCCTCCAGGAATCCAGTATTGCTTCCGGTTTACTGTTTTGCTAGGCAAGAGCAGTTCTAGTGGCTTCCACTTGGCCTTTCCCACCATAATAGCCCTCACTCCACAAGTCAGGGAACAAATGTGAGGATTCTGCCAGTTGTTGAGTATGTCTATTCCAATTATGCATTCCAGAACTGGGGAAATAACCACAGAATAGGTCCGGGGACCCACTAGACTCACTGTGAGACGGACCTAAGCTAAAACTCCATTGATCACCTGAACTCCATAAGCCACTACTCTGATTGTTAGACCACAATGATGCTTTGGGTCTCCTGGAATTAATGTCACTTCTGAACCAGTGTTTAATAATTTCGAAAATATCTGATCATTTCCGTTTCCCCAATGCACAGTTACCCTGGTAAACGGCCTTAGGTCCCCCTGGGGAAGGCTGGGAGGAAGAATAACAATATAAACTTTTGACAGTGCAAAAGGGTCCTTCCCCAAGTGTTCCCAGCCTTCCCCTCATTCAAGAGGCTCTGGATCTGTCAACTACCTCAAGTCTGGGAATTGATTAAGGGGCTGTGACTCTCTGTTTTTGTAATTCAAGTTAGGCTTTTGTTCACTTGACCTGAAATTCTGCTGCTTACACAGATCAAACAAGAATTTAGTAGACTGCCCATCTATTTTACTTCTAGGTGCTCTATGATCTACTAGCCAATGCCATAAGTCTCTGTGAGTCAGATTATTTTGACTGCTATTTTGAGCCTGTTTTCCATTGTGGTAGCCACGCCCACCTTGTCTTTGGCGAGTAACTGCTGCCACGTGTCTTCTGCCAACTCGGGATCTGATTATCCCCATTGTATTTGAGGATTCCAGGTCAGTGACAGCAGTTCCCACAGAAATATCTGACCTACAGAGAAGAGTGACTACAGAGTTCTTCAGGGATGTTGGAGCTAGTGTCACAAATTTATTCCTCACAGTCCTTGTAAAAGGTATGTCCTCTGGACATTCCAGGGATGTGTGAGCAGGTCTTCCATGATAAATCCACTCTAACATTACAATCTCTCTAAGCCTTTGAATCCCCTCTACATTATGCCAGGGCAGTTCTGGCATTTTGACCTCAGGTAATGTCAGTCACCTTTTTGATCCATGTTTCAGCCAACCACCCAAACAAACTTAATGCCCTTTCTAACCTCTCAAGCTACAACATTGAATGCAGTATCTCTGCTTAGTGGCCCATATCAATAAATTCAGCCTGATCCAACTTTATATTCCTTCCACCATTATCCCACACCCTTATTATTCATTCCCACACATACTCCCTTGATTTCTTCTGTATAAAATGGAAAATTCATGCAGTTCTTTTGGAGTATAGCAGACTTCCTCATGGGTCACACTTTGTACCTCACCCTTCAGGACCTGTTGGGACTTTAGTCTAGTTATAGGTCCTGAAGCAAAGACTGGTGGTGGAGGTGGGTCATGAAAAGAATAGAAGTATCCCTCAAGCCATTTACCTCAGGACATTCCATTGCAGTTTCATCCCCTGAAAGAGGATTAATCTCTCCAGACAGAAGAGTGAAGGCTGCTTCCTCGGGGAAGGTGATTATAGGTTTAGCAGGCACTGAAGGGTTAATCTCTTTAGGTGGAGGTTGGATGGCAGGCTCCTCAAAGCAGACTGGCGGTTGGGCATCTGTCTCCTCAGGGCAGACCATTATATCTAGCAAAGATAGCAGAATCCAGGGTTCCAGTGTCCTCACTGCCATTATTATCAATCCATATGTCCCCATCCCAAGTTTCAGGATCCCATTCTTTTCCAATCAATGCCTTTACTTTAACAGCAGACACCCTGCGAGGTTGAGATTTTAGTTTATGTTGTAAATCTGCTACTCACACAATGAGACTCTGGGTCTGGTTTTCAGAAATCTCAAGTCTGCAGCCGCAAGAAATAAGATTTTCTTTCAGAGCACACATGGAAACCTTTCTATCTGTCATACAGCACTTAAGTTTCTAATTTGAAGCCTTTAGCTCGTCCCTTTCTCTTATAACTTTATCCAGCGTATCTAAGAGCAACCAGCCAACACCATTATACCTTTTCACTCCGCAAAACTCTGTTAAGGTGTCAAAAACACTGTCACCCAGAGCCTTGCTTTGTACAAGAGTATGATTAGGAGAATCAAATGGTGATGTTTTGTGTATCTCTGTTGCCAACTCATGCCATGGACTGTCATAGCCATCTTGATTATTGGAAATGGAGTCATTAGCGCCTTTGAATCTAATCAGAGTAGAAAACAAATTGTAAAAGCCCATTTTAAGATTCTGTTTCTCAAGAACCACTCCCAGTACCAAGCTATATTAGTTAGGGTTCTCTAGGGAAACAGAACCAACAAAAGATATATGTGAGTGTCTCATGCAACTGTGGGAATGCACAAATCCAAATTCCGTGGTTGGGCAGGGGGAAGGGGGGCGGTGCACAAATCCAGATTCTGTAGGGCAGGCAGCAAACTGGCAACTCCGATGAAAGTGTTTGATGAACTCCTCAGGAGACGCTGGCTAGCTGAAGAAGTGATGATTGTCTCTCTTTCTCCCTTAAAAGTGTTCAACTGATTGGATTAAATCCAGCTGATTGAATTCTCTCATTGCAGAAGACACACTCTTCATTGATGTGATCAGTCACTGGTGCAGTCGATTGACTGATGATTTAATAAACCAGCCGTCTGGTTTATTAACCAGTCACAAATGTCATTGCAGTAGTGTTTAGGCCAGCACTTGCTTGACCAGACACCTGGATACCATCATGTGACCAAGTTGACACATGAACCTAACCATCACTGTGTCTAAGCTCTCTGTATACAGTGATACTCAGTCTCCCTGTTTTCAGCCTGTATTCACTCCCAATCTTTTCAGATATCTGGTGATTCCAATTTCTGTACCTTTTTGAGTTTTTTATGTATAAATCAGCTTGCATCTTGTCAGAATTCTAATTTTCAGGCATTTGAGTTTCTTCTTTCTCCTGCCTGTTCAGTCCTTTGCCACTCTTTCATCTGTTTTCATTTATTGTGGTTTGAGGATATAGATAAATCTTGTTTCATCAAAGGAGAGTTTAGTTTTTTGTTTCTCGTTCCCCTTGAGGGGTAATTTTTGTAAGGAGAGGGAAAAGAGAAAAGCCTTTGCATCTGTAGAAACTTTTAGGGGTCATCCTTGATTCTTGCTTCCTACTTTCACTCCTCACACCTAATTTAGCACTAAATCCTATGGATTCTGCCTTCTCTATATCTCTCAAATCCATCTGCTTCTTTCATTCTATAGTCACTGTCTTATTTTAGGTCTTCATTTTCCACTGAATGACTGCAGGAGCTTTTTTAACTTAATAGTCTTCTTCCCAGCAATATCATCCCTGATAACATCTTTAGTGTTAGTGCTCTTTATAAAATGGAATGCTGACTGTGTCAGTGACCTTAAAATCCTTGAAAACCTTCCATAGCATCAAAGCTGTCCATGGTTTGACCCCTGCTTACCCTTTCAGCTTCATTTCTCACCAGTTTCCTCCTTTGGTTAACCAACTCTGACAACTAGAGAACTTAAGTGTAATTTCTAAAATGTCCTCTCTGATCCTCCAGACATTGTGCCTGTCCTCTGGGCTCCTATGTCACCCCCTTCTTACTTCTTTCCTAGTACTAATGACATTGCATTGTAATCATTTATTCATCAGTTCCTGTGCAAGTTACCCCAATGTATTGGGAATTGCCTTTGTTCTCAAGAAGTTTCAAGTCTTCAGAAGCATCTAAATAGACTTATAAATAAGATTAACTGAAATGCAATAATGAAAGGTAAAAAGTGATAAGTCCCAGAGGAGAAATACAAATAATGTGTTTTGTGGGTTCAACAAAGGGGGAAGGATGAGTGTTAAGAGCAGGGGTCAGTCACCAGTCCTTATATAACAGCTTTCCCAGCCTTTGGTAGGTGCTGTGGGTGACACAAAGTAAGCGTAAGACTTGATTTCTACCTTTAAATAATTTGCAGTATACCCAGAACTGTGGAATTCCACTCAGAACTGTGGAATATATTTTAGTGTTCCTTCATCTGTGTGCTGATACTTCAACAGCATCTCTTAGAAGTAACTTAAATGACAGTATCTTAAGGGGACCATGATTGCATTGTCAGACAATATTTTTGTGTGCCCAGGTGTGCTAGTTACTCTGTTTCCTTCCCAGATCCATTTCTCCCTCTCTGTCTGCTCTGTGCCCCAGGAGACTAACCCCTCTGCACTGCATCATTAGGGGTCCTTTCCCAGCTGGCTTCTGGGTGGCTTCAGCCAATAGGAGGCACCTGCAGGAGGAGACAGAAAGCTAGTTGGGGTGGTTTTTCCCTGTTGCCTCCCTCCTTTGGGTCATGTAATTGCCTCACTCCATGACAACAGCTCCTACCCTGCAGCCCTTTCCTTACTAGCTCCCAGCTCCCTCTGGGCTCTGATAACACTTTTTCTCTCATTTCTTTAGTCACATGGGTGCCCTTGTTTGCTGTTCCCTTAACTCTGCTCACACCACTGTATAGAGTCCCTTCATTAAAGTTCTTTTCATTTGAACTTTGTGGGTGGGTTTCTGTTGCCTGCCGGTGAAACCATACCTGAATACAGTGGTAGTGTTTGTTGTTACTGAACTGATGAGATAAGGCCAACTTAGACTGGAATCACCTAGAGGTTAGAATGATGTTTTATTAATTTTTTATATCCCTAGTGCCTAACAGGAGTTCCTGTCCATAGAAGGCATTCAGTGAATGTTTTTCAAGTTAATGAAATCATGAGTGAGCCCCAGTGATTTGTACTGACAGCGGTGTGCTTTCCTGATGAGATTCTGCTTTCCTATATTATTAAAAAGAAGCTTTTCAGGCTTTCTGTTTCAGCACAGTCAGGGTGTCACAGCTCATGCTGAGCAAGACACTTCAATACATGTAAGCTGTAATATTTCGTTAAATTTGAAGTTTGAGCCTTCTATGTTATTTTTAAAGCATTCTCTCCCCCATTTATCGTAGATTTATAGAACTAGTTTCCATTGTTTATTTTTCCATCCAATAATTGATTTATTTTTCTATTAATATTATTAATTTTAAATTATAAAAGCATTACACCTAGTTGTTAAAACTGCAAGTAATATTACAAGTGAAAGGCTTCTTGTCCTCTCGCCATCACCATTCCACTTCACAAAGGTAGCCACTATTAGCAATTCCCTGACTAGCTTTCCAGACCTTTGTCTGTGCAAATATGTATCATGCAGAAAGTCATACATAGGTTTTATATTTTTATATAGCCAAACATATATTTTCCTTTATGTTTATAATGTCACATTTAGGAAAATCTTTTTCATTTCCAATATGATCTTTTAAATTCTCTGTTTTCTTCTTGGCATGTTAGAGTTGACACAATTTAGATTCTTAATCTATCTGGAATTATTTTTTGTATAAGATACAGAAAGTTTTTTCATTTTTTTTTTTCAAATGTATATCCAGCAGTCACAATATATTTTTAAAAATAGTTCATCTTTTTCCCATTGATTTGAAATGTTTTATTACTGTATATACTATTTTTACTTCATCCTGGGTGTGTTTCTGGACTTCATTCTCTGCATGTGTTTAATCTACTTTTCTGTTCTTGGCCATCTTATATAACTACCTGTTTAAAATCAAGACATTTGGATTAGGAATAATATTTGGATCTAATAATTTTGTATTTAAGACTGTAAAGTTGCATCTAGAAATTGGTTTGGGAGAGTTGTTTTTCATCTGAAGAATTAGTTTTAAGCATGTGAAATTTGAGTCTAAATTTAAGGTTTTACACTAGCTTCAAATGTTTATTCTAAACAGAGCAGGCCTTTCCTATTTGTGTTTAATTTCATTGTTAAAACAATTAGATAAAAGGAAAAAAATGAGAGAATAAAATGCTCTGTTTTTATGGGAATTTTGAATTGTAGGTTATTTTCATTCCCAAAAAAACATAAAGAGATGGTTCTAGGACAATATGACTCACTGAATTTGTTTTGGAGGGAAATTTAGCCAGTTTCTTTTCTTCTGTACTTGGCTTTGAAATAAATACTCTTGTTTTCATTTTAATTTGTTTTTATCTCTACAACCAGTTTAAAAATATTTAGGAGATTCTATTGGTCTATCTGGGTTCTCCTTTGGATAGATTATTGATCTACATCAGTAATTTCTTTTGCTTATGTGGATAAAGTTTAATGGCTGAACTAAGCAATTATCTTCAAACAGTATTTGTAATTTATTTTAGGGGTCGATTTGTCCAAGATAGAAAAACATTCTGATGCAGCCAACCACCTTCTGAGACTGGATTTTGAGAAAGACTTTAAGAAAATACTCCTGTTTCTTAAAGATTTGGGTATAGAGGATAACCAACTGGGAGCATTCTTGACTAAAAATTATGCCATTTTCTCTGAAGACCTTGAAAATCTTAAGATCAGGTAGGGCTTTCAGAATGATTCTCACATGACCCAAGAGCAATTATGGAGGAAATATATGTGTAAGTTATATTTTTAAGTCTCTGCTGTACAAGGACCTACTGAAATAATTAATATGAATTATATATATAAATATATATATTTGGGGGGTGGGGGGTGGGAGAGCATGGACTTTCTTAGATAGAAATTAAGTACCTAAAACAGTTCTTATTCAACTACTCATTATTATTTTTATGATTTCAACTTATTACTGACAATACTTACGGAATAAGTTCCTTTAAAAGTTCATTAACAAATAGCTAAATTATCCAAAGGTGCCCTTAAAGTTATGAAAACCTGAACTTTTCTGTTTTTTTCTGGCCAATTTTTGATGTAGACATTTAACATTCCCTTGGCAAATTGATGTTTAATTTGTTTAATCATTTCCATAAGTTGGTGGTTTCGGTAGTTCCTTTTTCCTTCTTTAAATAGCAAGTCTATAAATACCTTTGTACTTCATTCAGCATCCAAAGAATTAATGAAATCTCTGAGAATCGATATAAGATAACATTGATCTGCAAGATAAATTTTCTGTTTGGCATTGGGAATGCCACAGAGAAAAATACAAAGTCCATCTCCTTAAGTTAACATTTTGAATTCACCATCACCCCCATCTCTCACCTATATCTGTTCTTCCCTATATTTCCAGATGCACTGAATGGGAGTACTGCCCACCTTGTTGCCCAAATTGGATTATTGGTATTAACTTTGGTTTCTCTTTTAGCGACCACATCTAATAAATCACCCAGGCTATCAGTTCTACCTTTTTGTACCTCAAATCAGTCAGGTGCCATTTCTCTACTTCACTTCTACTTCCTTTGGTCCCTCTCATTTCACACCAAGATTCTCACAAGCCATCTCCTCACTGACCTGCCTCTAGTCTTGACCCTTCTACGCTGTTCTCCACACTGGTGTTGAATCTCACCACATTATAGAGAGCTTTTACAGTTCTTGAACCATCGTAGTTCAGTGGCTTTTCTTTGAACTAGGAAAAAAACAACACAAAAAAACTGTATTCCTTATGTTGAACAATCTGAGCTCTTACTGTATATATACAAGGCACTGAGCTTACATTTGACACATATGAGATAGACATGCTGTCTCCCTGCATGGGACTTACAGTCTGTTGTAATATAGACAGGCTAGTACAGGATAAGAGGTAGAGAAGGTGATTCTAGGAAACTCATCTGGCCTATCCAGCTCTGCCCCTCCTGTCGGGAGCACTAACCCTCCCCATTCACAAATTAATTTGCCCTTGATTTATTCCAAGGAAGCATACATACCAGGAGGTGGGGATCACTGTGGGCCATTTCAGAGTCTGCCTTCTGTACCATCATTATTAATATCTCCATTTTACGGGTTTGGCATAGGGAGGTTAAATGAATTGTGCAAGATTAACCAGCTAGTAAGTGGCAGAGCTGGGTTTCAAACTCAGTTTAACTCCAGAGTCCTTGCTCTTAACTACTACACAATACTATCTCCTAACATTTAATTATATGCAGGAAACTTCAGCTTAAAGGGAGCTTAGTTTACTTGCTTAAGATCACATGTGTTCCTAATAACTAAAGAATATTCTCTTTATATAGATGGTGCATCTGACAGTTCCTATACCTGGTTGACTATCAAATTAAGCTGTGGAAGTTAAAAAAATTTAAATTTAGAATATTTTAATAATTGAACTTAGCTTATGACTCTGATATATAGAGCAGTCTTATTTTCTAGACTTTCTGTAACAGCACTGATTTCATGTACTTGTTTTCTTTTCAATGCAGAAAATTCTAAAAATATGAAAAAGCTATTTGATTCTTTGTAAGAATTTTCAAATGAATAATCTGTGCATTTAAAATACTTATTTAAATGTGTTTATTTTGATTGGGGCTTACCTTTATTTTTTATTGGAAAAATCATCACAGCATAGGCAAAAGTTTTGATAATGTTTTAATCAGATACTGATTCTTGTTACCAAAAAAAAGTTATCCTTACTCCCTCCAACTTCTCTCCTTCTCCCCCCCCCCCCTTTTATAACAAGGGATACCTTTGGGTAGATTCTTGTTTTAACCATATTGAGGTCATTATTACAGAGTATTTTTCTTTATCTTTTCTTTTTTTGGGGGAGGGCAGGGTAGGAATCTTAACTTTAAAAAACTGTTGTTACTTTGGAAAGCAGCGTGATAGTAGTAAATGTTTACCTTATATATGTATTTCTGTTTGTTTCTCTAGGGTGGCTTACCTACAGTCAAAAAAGTTCAGTAAGACAGATATTGCACAGATGGTCAGAAAGGCACCATTTTTGCTGAGTTTTTCGGTGGAAAGGCTGGATAACAGATTGGGATTTTTTCAGAAAGAACTTGAACTTAATGTGAAGAAGGTAAAAGGGGGAAGAATTCATATATTTCCATACAGGTACATTTAGTAAATGTTAAATCTATTTTTGTAACAGATGCCTGGCCCATATGAATCCTAAATGTGCAAGAATGAATTACCCTGCTAAGTTAAGCATATAGCTGCATCTTTATATAATATTCCATCAAATTGGTTCTTCTAAGTTTTGTTTTCAGTATTTGTATTTTCTTAAAACAATTAAATTCATGTATTTCCAGAGTTCCTAGCATTTCTCTGATGGGTCATATCTTAAATTTTAGCTTTGTATACTTAGTAATCCCTTGGTTTTTCCAACTAGTTAAATACACATACATAGTAATAGACTGTTTTGTTTATAACTATAGACTAGAGATCTGGTAATTCGTCTCCCAAGGCTGCTAACTGGAAGTCTAGAGCCTGTGAAAGAAAATATGAAGGTAGGACAATTTTATTTTAAGTTTTTGAGAAATCAGCTTCTTTCTTTGTTTTCCTCTGAAGAGAACAGATTTTGTTATTGTCATCTAAAGAAAACTAGATTTTTAAATATGTTATTTCTAAAAAGATGGAAATAGGAAATAGTATAATTTCTAGCAAGCAGTTTGTTTTGGTTAATGATATTTTCACAGGTGATATATGAGTAAATCACCTTACAGACATTGACACCAGTAACTCTATAGTAATAGAGTAGGTATGTCAGCGGTACCTGTGTTACCTGTTACGGTGCCCGCGAGTTAAAGTACGAGACAGCCAAACAGAATTTAAAGAGCCTTTTATTAGCCAGCTAGCAGGCGGCTGCTGTCTCTCACTCCGCGCAGGGAGTTCAGTAAGCAGCCCCCACCTGTGTGCGCTGGTGCCTTATATAGGCAGAAACCGTATCCTAGAAACGCAAGCAAGCAAGCTGTTCTAACAGAAGCAGAGTTGGCAGTTTAGCTCTTGATCACAAAAAACAATTACACAAAGAGTTTCACTTGGAACTGGAGCAGTTATTGATCATAAAAAACAATTTCACAAAAACAATTTCACAAAGAGTTTCACTTGGAGCTGGAGCAGCTATTGATTATAAAAGGGTTACAAAAAAGTTTCACTTGGACCTGGAGCAGTTATTGTTAAAAGGGTTACGCTTGGCTGATGCGTGCAACCGCAGCTTTGCCTCCCCTAAACAGTAAAGTTTTGCTTCCTTTAACTGGTACAGGCCCAGCCTCACTCCCCCCTCCCCATGGCCTAATGCCGTTTACACAACACTGTTGCTTTTCAGATGTTTTAGGATTAAGGGAAAGGGACCCCACTTCATTACCCAGGAGGGAGATGAGGAGTTTTGGGGTCTGGATCTAAAAGACTTCTGTGGCTACTCCCCAGTGAGGAGAGGACACTTTCCTTAGCCCCCTGTGCCAGTTGCCAACTTATATGCTCTAAAACAGAACATACCAGCTACTCTTCTTGTCCTTCCTCTAAAAGAATAGTAGTGTGACTCCAAGGACAGCTGACTAGTTAGGATACAAAGCTGTAATAATATTTGAAATTATCACAGAAGGCCCATTTTCTGAGGTGCTTAGTGTCTCACAGTTATTTGTTGAAGAAATTTTTATTGAACATCCACCAAGCAGTCTGCTGGGGAGATAGTCCCCAATCTCGTGGAACATAACAATCTAGTGGGGAGACAAAATGCAAAGAAGATGATTAATGGGGAGCATAAGGTACTATGAAAGCACATAGAGGACCTAACCCATGTTTGGGTGTTTGGTTTTATCATCTCTCTCTGGAATGTTGACAGTTTTTCATATACCATGTATATGAGTTTGGTTGGGAACAGAAGCTCAAATAACCTAACAAGCCCTACCATGTCCACCATTATTCTCTTTTACAAGTATGATTAGATCCTTTTGGTGATCTTCTTGATGATCAGCATACTTGTGAGTTGTGAGTAGCTCATTCTCAGAAGAGGAGTTTGAAATTCAGGTTATCCCAGAAGCAAGAAGCTATAATCCCTTGAGGCCATTAGTGCATCTATCTCCCAGAATTTAAAATGCCCTGATTTTATTTAAAAGAATCAGGCATGCTCTGGCATAGTAACAAAAATGATTTCTATTCATGATTCGTAACAACTCCTTTTTTTTAGGTTTATCGTCTTGAACTTGGTTTTAAACACAATGAAATTCAACATATGATCACCAGAATCCCAAAGATGTTAACTGCAAATAAAAGGAAACTTACTGACACTTTTGATTATGTGCACAACGTGATGCAGATTCCCCACCACATCATTGTAAGGTTCCCACAGGTAATGCAATACACATCTCTCTTTATAAAAGCTGTCCTTGCCCTTCATTCAGTGCTGCTCTCCAGGTTCATAGTGCTATTTATTTGTGAGAAGTTTATCATTTCCAAGGTACATATGTACATCTCCTGAGGAGAAATATGTGATTAATCTGTCTCCTGTGGTTTTTACATATTGTTACTGGTTCTGCCAGTAGGAAACAGGCAAAACAAATCTCTCTTGGGTTTGTAAATATTCTCTCCTTTTTCTCCTAAATTTGAAATAGATCATTTCTCTTAAAGCTTCTTTCACCTCCTGTACTTTTTATTCAAAATCTATCTGAATCCATGAATTAATGAGCCATATTGTAATCATCTACCAAAGCATAAAACTGTTCATTTGCCTCTCATGCCAAAGACTTATTTTCTAAGTTGATGAAACTTTCATATTCCTGACCTCGTGAGTGACATTATCTGCTTTTTGGCAAGAATGTTAAGTCTTTAAAATCAGAGACCTATCTGATTTATTCACTGTTGAATCCCCAGTGCCTAGAACTATACTTGACACTTAGTAGGCACTCAGTAAATATTGGTTGAACAAATGATTGATTGAATTTCATAAAAGTAATCTTTTCCTGTATTCAATAACTATTCACTGGACAAATGAAAGCATTCAGTGACAGTAGATCATGATAAGGGAATTTGATCTTGTCACCTCCAAACCCTAGTGGTCTAATCATTCTTTCAATACATAATTAATCATCCACCCTGTGCCAGGGGTGTTTTATTCCAAAAGCAAATCAACCCCATGTTGAATTAGCATGCTGTACATTTTTTTGATCACTGTTTTCAAAGTACTTTAGTTTTCAGCAGTTGTTTTTCATAATGTCTTTTTGAAGTGGTATGTTACTATTTTGTTTGCATTTGAACATAGGGAAAGAGACCTGGAGGTTGTGTGTCATGTGGAGTATTCCTAGTTTATCTGTAATATAGCGAAGAGAAGAATTTGAGACATGATACCAACTGTGGTTTGTTTGGGCCTTATGAAGGAGCCTTGGTGATCCCTCTCAAGCTTCAGGGCACCATCTCAAGCCCGGTTCACCCTTATTTTTTGCAGAGGACTGTAGGGACTTAGCCTGCTTCTGATTCCTTTTTAAGGTTGCTGCCACTGTTTCTTGGGAGTTTTGATTCCAAGGTTGACTGGTGTAAGACATACTTTACCTAGTTGCTCCCCCAAAAAACAATATTAGTTTCATTTTGATCCTAGTCAGAGATAGCAGCAGGAATTTAAATTAAAAAAAAAAAAAGATACACACACATATAGAGAAGGTTCACAGATTATGAAATATTATAAATGTTTGATGCCATAGACCTTGATCTTTAAAGGTGATACTCAAACTTGGCAAACATCAGAATCATCTGGAGGGCTTGTTAAAACAGATTTCTGTGCCCCACTCCCAAAGTTTCTGATTAAGTAGGTAGGTATGGGTGGGACCTGAGGATTTGCTATTCTAGTACGTTCTCCCCTGTCTCTCTGAAATAGTCATTGTTCTTTGACTACAGTGTAGTCCTTAATTATTTTATAATTATTTTGTTTGTTAGTTTTGAGTCCCTTTTAAATTAGCTTTTTAGCAGGAGCTATAGGATTAAAATCCTGTGCATTTATCATATTTATTGAGTATTGTTCAATACCTTAAAAATATTAACCTATTTAAATTTTTAGCTCAGTAAATTTTAATATTTCATCTTGTAGTGCACAATGTTTTTTTAAAAACTTTTTTTTTTATTTTCTAGGTATTTAATACAAAGTTGTTAAAAATCAAAGAAAGACATTTGTTTCTTACCTATTTAGGAAGAGCACAGTATGATCCAGCAAAATCTAACTACATCTCTTTGGACAAACTAGTATCTATTCCTGATGAAATATTTTGTGAAGAGATTGCCAAAGCCTCAGTACAGGACTTTGAAAAATTCTTAAAAACTCTTTAGTTTTTGATGAATATTAAAATGTAATAAAGTGAAAGTATATATGAATAAATAAATATATTTTAAATAAATGCCTCAGGTCTCAATTGACATTGGAAACAATGGCTTGATATTGTAAATTTGAGTACACTTCTGGTAGATCTTTCTTATAAGTTCCTAGTGACTTAATTCTTCTCTGACACAATCATTTCCTTCCTTCTCAGGAAAGGAAGAACTGAAAATATAGCAAACTTAGAGAAAGTTTACTATGAGTTGATTTACTAGAGGCTGGTGCTCTGTCATTGATTTTCCCATCACCCTGATAGAAAGTTGTGGTAAAGGCAAGAACACTGGAGACTTTCCCACTGTTACAGTCACAGGTCTTTTAAAGTGGTTTCATCACACTTTATTTTCTTTGAAGTGTTAGGAATATCTGGAGCATACTACAGTAGTCATGTAATATCTATTACTCATGTAGATAATGCTACAAAACTCATTCAAGCTTGGATTATCTACATTGTTACTCATCTTCCTGAGCATGGATATTCAGAAGTTGCACAAAGTTAACTACTAAGAATCAGCAAAGGAAAAGGGATAGGGAGGAAAGTAAAGTTTGAAGGTATGTAGGGAGAATGAGACATAGTAAAAAAGGCCATGATAAACCTTTTACTTATTGCCAGTATGCAAAGATTTATAGCATGAATTGGTACTTTTTTCTTCTTTTTTTTTTTTTTTTTTTCCCATTTACAGGGCATGTAATCCTGGGTAAATGATTTAACCTCCAAGTTTTGGATTCTTTATTTGTAAAATGGGACATCATAAGCAGTTATTGCCTTACGGTCACCAAATTTGGTGGACTGTTAATACTGGTGGCCCCTAATGAACCATACCTGGCATTTTCACTCTTGCATAATCCCTCCCACCCTGATTCTGGATGTTCCGGTTTGCTAATGCTGCCGTTTTGCAAAACACCAGAAATGGATTGGCTTTTATAAAGGGGGGTTATGTGGTTACAAAGTTATAGTCTTAAGGCCATAAAGTGTCCAAGGTAAGGTATCAACAATAGGGTACCTTCACTGGAGAAAGGCCATTGGCATCCGGAAAACCTCAGTTAGATGGGAAGGCACGTAGCTGGTGTCTGCTTGCTTCCAGGCTGTGTTTCAAAATGACATTCTCCAAAATATCAGCTTTCAACAGCTGTCTTCAAAATGTTTCTCTAAGCTGCAGCAAGCTGTGAGCTCCGTCTGTCTGAGCTTTTATAGGGCTCTGGTAAACTAATCAAGACCCACGATGAATGGGCAGGGCCACACCTCCATGGAAACAATCCAATCAGAGTCATCACCCACAGTTGGGTCAGTCATAGCTCCATGGAAACATCCAATCAAAAGGTCACACCCTAATCAAAAAGATTAATCAATCTGCCCCCACAAGATTGCATCAAAGAACATGGCTTTTTCTGGGTGACATAATATGTATAAACCAGCACACTGGGTCAGTACGATTATGCTTAATAAATGCTTGCACATTGGAGCTTGTCATCTTGTAACATGCTCTTGGGTCTGGTTACTCCAATGAGACATTTGGTAAAGAGAGAGCTGCCTGGCTAAACCCCGGCTCCTTCAGCCATACCAATTAACCACTAAACAGAATTGGAAGAAATAAAGTACTCCAAGCCACTAACTTTAAGAGTAGTTTGTTGTTCATCAGTGTTCAGTGGTGTGATGGATGACCTGAAATTTCATGAGAAACTGAATTTGTAATTGGTCAGGGCTAAGTATGGTGGCCCTCCTGTTTTTATTTTATTCATTCTCTCAAAAAACATTTGAGTTCCTAAAACACAGTGGTGAGTGTGGCAGAAATATGCAACTTCATGGAGTTCTCTGTCCAATGGATGAGATCAGTAAGCAGAGGAAACAAGGATGAAGGTACAGCCTTGAGGCAAAGCATGGAACAGCATCCTGTCTGGTCTTTGTAGCTGAGAACTTCATTTTGTCTTAATCCACTCAGAATAGGCTAAGTATGCTGCTATAATGAACAATCCTAAAAGCTCATTATTTGAAACTGCAAAAGTTTATCTTTCATTCATAATTACCCATCTTGGGACCACGAGTGGCTCGGCTCCACATCATCTAGTGATACAGGTTGATGGAGCCTCCACCATTTATGGACTATTGGCCAGTCCATGGAAGAGAAAAAGGGAAATGGAGAATTGCTCTTAAAAACATTTTCTTGGCTAAGGCTAGCTATATGCCTTGGGCAGGGAAGTGCAATCCTACCATTCACCAGGAGGGAGAAAATCCAAAAATATTTTGTATTGGCACGAATGATTACCAGTTGACATCCAAGCTTTCCTGTAGAAACAGGATTTGATGATTGTCCTGGTTACTTCATGCCTTGACATAAGAACTTCCTTCTCTTGGCATCTTCTTCACCCTGCAACCAGCAAGCTGAACTTAAAAGATGAAGAGGAAGGGAGAGAAGTTTATTGAATACTTCCTTTTGCGGTGCAATGTACCCTTATACAAATATATTGCATTTCTTCACAACATTAAGACTTCACTGGCTAGTGTAGGCTAGGAGTACTCTTTCATCAGTTTTTAGTGCTACATATAAGATTTACACAAGAAATTGTGGCATCACAGAGACAAAAGACAAAGAAGGCAGCAGATAGAATTTTAGAACTGGAATGGATCTAAGACCATTAACTCTAACCTTTTGACTTTACAATGAGACAGAATTCTATGCTGTCCCAGGTCTCAGCTGAAGACTATAGAAAAGCCAGTATTGGTGGGTAATGGTAGAAAGCCACCAGTAACTGAATCAAGTTATCAGTCATACTAATTCCCTCAACTATTTTCTGTCCCTAGACTTTTATGCCTTAGACTTAACAAGTTGGGTATGAAACTTTTCCAAATGCGCAAATCTACGTACTTGCTTCTGTTTTATTTATCTATGGTTTTATGTGAATTCTGCAATATAGTTTTAATATTATAAATTTTTTTCTGACCCTAACCTTTCCCTAAAGTGGCTTGATGTAATTGTTCAGCTGGAGAAACTGAACGCAAGAGGTTTAGTGTCTTTCCTGGATTAGTAAGGCAGCATGTGGCAGTAGTCAAGAAGTCTTGAATTTGAATCCAGAGTCCCAAATTTGAACGCCTCAACAGGCTAGGTTGAATAAAACCTGGCCAACCTTTCTGAGCCTCAGTTTCCTCACCTCTCCAGTGGGGATCAGTGTATTTATCTCAAAGATTTTTTTGGGAGAATTAAATGAGAACATGTCTGTAAAACGCACAACACTGTTTTTGGCACAAAAGGCTCAATTAGTATTACCAAAGCTCCAACAGCTAGTTAGTAACAGAACCAGGCTAACGCCAGTTCTCCTAATTGCTTGCCTAGTAATCTTGCCTCCATGTCATAAGGAATGTTTCTTGGGAACAGGTGGGCAAAATTCCCGGATTACTCTGTTGGTTTGACCCCGGCATCCCTAACATTGGCCACCAGCGCGGCGCCTGCGCGAGCGTCGTCTGGCACCGCCCACCCTCGCCTCGCGTCGCTCCGCGATCTAAGGCGCCTGCGCACTGGGCCCAGCGCGTCCTCTAGGACTTACCCGGTAGGCAACGCTTTGCCCTGGGGTCAAAATGGCGGGCCGCCCAGCTGGTAAGTGAGTCCTGCACTGTCTGGCGGTTATTCCGCCACTTGCCCTTATATTCCTCTTCCTTTGCTCACTCTGCATGGCTAGGTTTGTGGTGTAAGGGAGGGTGGAGGCTTTGGCCCAGGCGAAAGGACGTGTTTTCCCCGCCGCGTGGCTGCCCCCAAGCCGGCGTTGCGCAGACGGTTGGTATATGGACCTTCTGTTTGTAAAGGTGCCCGCAATGTCTTCGACAGCCCCGGCCTTCCCTGCTGGTGATCGGCAGTCGTTCCCTTTAGAAGATTGTGGTCCCGGAACTCGCAAAGCGGTCAGGAGATCATTAGTGGATGACTTTTAACCAAAATGCACTAAGTGCTTAACTGTGGAGCCATACATGCGCTCTCATAAGCTCGTGAAATTTTTCTACCAGCGACACCGGGGAGATACTAGGTTCCCTTTCACGCCGAAGACGTAATTGGCAAAGTAATTGACGGATATAGGGTGGAATGAGGGTGGGGACCTTATTCCATCTCCCGCGCTTCTTACCCTGGTAATTAGAGTCAGCAGATCAAGGGTTACCTGGAACAGCAACTTAATCTGTAGATTTGGGGAATTTTTTATTTGTTTCAGAACAAAAACAAGCATATTTACTATGGAGTAAAACGAAGAAATTAAACTTAATATTTGAAACAGCCTGGACGTCACGCCGGGTTTTCTGACGTTTGGTTGGTTGGTTGGTTGGTTGTTTTTTGTTTTGTAGGGTTTCTTTTTTTGGCCGATCTCTGCCTTCTCGTGTTTTAAATTGGACTAGCTTTTTAAAAATACTGCTCTCCTCCTTCCTGCTCCCCAGAAATTATGAAGTTATTAGGAAACAGATTGCCGAAAAAATCCGTTAAGTTAAATGACCTTGAGCTCTTTGGGGGATGGGGTAGGATGAAGAGTCGCTTAAGAATTCATTGTTTCATTAATTTGACAAATACTGAAGTCCAAGGCTCTCTTGGAGAACTGATCTCAATCTTATCACTAGCTAGCTCTTTGATAGGATAATTTCTGCAAAGCTGCTGCTTCTGCAATACAGGCGTGCTGTAAACTGAGCTATACAAGTAAGGCAAATAGAATAGTGCATGACACAGTAAGTGCTCAGTGAATATTATTATTACCACTGGTAAATATGTTTAATTTGGAAGGCAAAGAGCATTCCTAATACCTAATTCATGTAGTAAAGTTATAAAATACTTAAATATTTCAAAGTATTCTGATAATAGCACCATTAATCCATTAACATTTGCTACCTGAATACATTTGGGTTAAACTAAGAAGTAATAGGAAACTTTAGCCTTCTTCAATTTGAATAAATTCTGAATATGTGGGAGAATTTATTCATTCCTTCTCCCATTATATTTAACTGCATTTAACTTACCTCACAAAGAATGCTGTTTTTCAGCTTTGCTTATACTGTGCCCTTTGCCTAATTATAATAATAAAAGCTAACATTTATGAAGTGCTTATAAAGCACTAGTCACTTTTCCAAAGATCTCATTTAATATTTATTCATTTAATCCTTGTAATATATATGTGATTTATAATATACAGTGTTGATATATTAATATATATCTAATACAGGAGTTTTAAATAACATTGAAATCTATAATATAATACTATTATTAACTTATTTATTCCTCTCAAGCAATGTCTATGAGATAGGAATTGGTATTGACCACATTTTGGAGTTGGAAAAACAGATACAAAGAAGTGAGGTAACCAGCTTTAGGAGCCTGGATTTCAAGGCAGACAGTTTGACCGCAGAGTGTGTGCGCCTCTGGTGATATTACTTTCTCCTACCTCCACCACCCTCCTTTGCCTGAGTAACTCCCATCCATTCTTTTAAGACCCAACTCAGACATCACGTTCCTAAGCCTTGCTTAGCCTTAATGCTGCCCCTGCCCTAGGTGTCATTCCCCTCATCTTTGGCTCCCTTAGCACTCTGTGCATTCTCCTTGCATTGTGGGGGTCTTGTTGTATGGCAGGTATTTGTTGCCTCTACTTTTCCACTAGATGGTGACTGGTTGAAAGTGGGACTAGGTGTCTGTGTTTTTGTATCCCCATATCTGGCACACAACTTCAGTACATGTTTGTTGAATGAATATAGTGGTCACTCACTGGTTTTTTTTGTTTGTTTTTGTTTTTTGTAAGAAGCACCACTAACATAAAAGAATAACAAAGTGCATGTTATTGAACTTTTAATTTCTACCTCCTATTAAGGACTTTAAGCTCAAAAGTAATATGAGGTTTTTTTGAAGCTTTATTTAAAAAATAAAGCTTTTTGTTAGGCTAGAGGGGAAACCTGTAAGATTTGTTTCAGATGCTATTGAGGAACTTGAAAGTCATACATTATTTGTAAGTAGTACAAAGTTTATGAATAATTTGTCTTCTACAAGTATGTTTGAAAGTTGTTGACTCTTTGATACTTGTTTTTCTAGAGTGTTATAGATGGCTCTTAATTTACCAAAGCCATGCCATCTGTGATGTGATAAGGAATAGGGGGCTAGGAGGAGTTGGAAGAAAAGGAGAATTTGCTTTCCTTCCTTGGTAAGAGGCTAGACCCGGACAAAATTGTAAAAGAAAGTTTGAACTTGTTCTACCTCCCCTTCTGTACCGAATCCCTCCCATAAATGCTGGGCACTGCCATGTTGCCCTTATCCTTCGCTGAGTTTTAGGGCTCAGCCCTGTTCCCCAAAGAGTTTCAACATTACCTGTTTCTCCTCACACAATTTCAAATATTGATTTCCTTGGTGGTAACTGACTGGTAGGAGAAAAGTGGGCCTCTTTTATTCATCCATAGTAATATTTAAATGACTAATTAATGGTATTGGAATCCTCCCAGAAATACATAAATTTTTAAAGAGAGTGGCCAAGTGAAATAAAGATAATTTGGAATAAAAGAAGAGTGGGGACCATTTAGACCTGCCAGCCTATCCTAAAATCTCATGCTCTTTACATACAATCCCAACTCCCTTGAAAAATTTTCCATTATTTCATATAATCTATTTCTGAAACTATAAATGATCAAGAAATTCTGAGTCCCCTTTCCATTCCCTTCCTCCCTTGAAT
This sequence comes from Choloepus didactylus, assembly GCF_015220235.1. Taxonomy (NCBI): domain Eukaryota; kingdom Metazoa; phylum Chordata; class Mammalia; order Pilosa; family Megalonychidae; genus Choloepus; species Choloepus didactylus. The sequence goes on along the minus strand of NC_051320.1, from coordinate 51,867,295 downwards.
TCTTATGATAGCAGGGACACCTAAAAGGCTGGGGATTTTGGAGTTTGAGGGACTGGAGTGGCAGTAATTTTATCTGTGGAGCTTTTGTAAGGTAGGTGTTTGAGCTTACCCATTTTGTTTCGTGATCCGCCACCTAATTTTTTTTACCTGCAAATACAAAAGCAGTTTTTCTACAGTATATAGAGTATAGGCTTTTAAAAGGAAACTTTTCTCATGAAGGTGATTGTATAACAATGTAGATTACAAGGGGTGACAGTGTGATTGTGAAAACCTTGTGGATCACACTCCCTTTAGTGTATGGATGGATGAGGAGAAAAATGGGGACAAAAACTAAATGAAAAAATAGGGTGTGGGGGGATGATTTGGGTGTTCTTTATTTTTATTTTTTATTCTTATTCTGATTCTTTCTGGTGTAAGGAAAATGTTCAAAAATACATTCGGGTGATGAATGCACAACTATATAATGGTACTGTGAACAGTTGACTGTACACCATGGATGATTGTATGGTATGTAAATATATCTCAATAAAACTGAATTTTAAAAAAAGGAAACTTTCCTATATTCATATTCTCTAACAAGATAACTGTAGAAGAGTACTGGCTGCTTGCCTATCAGTGTGTTCATATAATATAACTGGATTGTAGCAACTAACAGTGTGACATTATCAGTTGCAGCATCAGGCCGATGGCTGGATGGTATTCGAAAATGGTATTACAATGCTGCAGGGTTCAATAAACTGGGTGAGTATCTATACATCTGTTTTCTTTCTTTTTTTTCTCTCTTTTCTGAGAGTGGTGTTTTTGCAAGACTCATTTTGGTTCCAAAAAAATACGTCCAACTAATTGTTCATGTGTACATCAGAAGATTTTAAAGCCAGGTCACATTTTATTATCATGTTTAATCGAATTCCTTTCCTCTTCATTCTTTTGAGAGGAGAAGGATGGAATGGTTTCAGTGTTTCAGATGGAAATGATTTGCATTCTGGAAATATGGTCCTGGGACATGTTTCTTTATGATACATTCCTCTTCATCTTTCTCCTGAACTTTTAGAACTTTATAATTTGTCATGAACACCATGTTTTGCTATTGAAGCTTGATGGAAGCTTTGTAAATGTTACTGTCCAGTAATGTAGTACATAATGTAGTACAGAAAGGGTACTGTACTACCCTTTTAAGGTTCTTTGATATCTTGATCTCAGATTTAAAGTATGAGAAAATAGAGATGTAGTTTATTGATTTGCATTTTAAAACAAGGTAGATGTTCTAGTTTGCTAATGCTGCCAGAATGCAAAACACCAGAAATGGATTGGCTTTTATAAAAGGAGGGTTATTTGGTTACACAGTTAGAGTCTTAAGGCCATAAAGTGTCCAAGGTAACACATCAGCAATCGGGTACCTTCACTGGAGGATGGCCAATGGCATCTGGAAAACCTCTATTAGCTGGGAAGGCACGTGGCTGGCGTCTGCTCCAGAGTTCTGATTTCAAAATGGCTTTCTCCCAGGCCATTACTCTCTAGGCTGCAGTTCCTCAAAAATGTCAGTCTTAGTTGCACTTGGGGTATTTGTCCTCTCTTAGCTTCTCCAGAGCAAGAGTCTGCTTTCAGTGGCCGTCTTCAAACTGTCTCTCATCTGCAGCTTCTGTGCTGTCTTCCAAGTATCCCTCTTAGCTGTAGCTCCTCTTCAAAACATTACTCACAGCTGCACTTCAAAATGTCACTCACAGCTGCACTGAGTTCCTTCTATTTGTCAGCTCATTTATATGGCTCCACTGATCAAGGCCCACCCTAAATGTGTGGGGCCACACCTCCATGGAAATATCTCATCAGTTATCACCTACAGTTGGGTGGGGTGCATCTCCATGCAAATAACCTAATCCAAATGTTCCAACTTAATCCCCACTAATATGTCTGCCCCACAAGATTGCATCAAAGAATATGGCTTTCTCTGGGGGACATAATACATTCAAACCAACATAGTAGACACTTTAAATATTATAAAAATTTGTGGATTTTAAAGGTGTTCCAGTTTGCTAAAGCTGCCAAAATGCAATATACCAGGGATGGATTGGCTTTTATAAAGGGTATTTATTAGGTTACAAATTTATAGTTCTAAGGCCATAAAAGTATCCAAACTAAGGCATCAACAAGAGGATACCTTCACTGAAGAAAGGCCAATGGCATCTGGTGTACTCTGTCACATGGGAAGGCACATGGCCAGAGTCTGCTGGTCCTTTCCTGAATTTAGCTTCTGGTTTCTGTGGCTTTCTCCAAAACGTCTCTGGGTTTCTGTCTTAGCTTCTCTCAGCACCTGTGGGTCCTCCTTCTTCTCCTGGGGGGCAAACTAGATTTCCTCTCTTAGCTTCTCTCTTAGCTTTTCTGCTTGTTTCTCCCAGGGTATTTCTGTCTAAGCTTCTCTCTTCACTTAGCATCTCTAAACATCTGTCTGTCTGCATCTCCAAGCATCTAGGTCTGTGTTGGCTCTGAGCTCTCTTAAGGACTCCAGTAAACCAATTAAGACCCACCTTGAAAGGGCGAGGTCACATCTCCATGAAAATAATCTAATCAAAAGGTCCCACCCATAGTTGGGTGAGTCACATCTCCATGGAAACAACCTAATCAAAAGATCCTACACACAGTAAGTCTGCCCTCACAAGATGGGATTAAAAGAACGTGGCTTTAATGGAGTACATAACAGATTCAAACCAATACAAAAGGGCTCACACATAGTTTCCACAGTACAGTTCAAGAAATAACACATTATTATGTAAGACATACATTGCTTACTAGAGTTTCCATTGTACCTGGTATTTGAACTCTTGATATATCACCCAAGCTTACAATGTAAATAATAAAGATTTTACTCATTTAAAGAAAAAAATTCCTGATTTTAGAGATGCATGTTGAATCTAACTCTCTTGTTTTCTATCCTAGGCTTAATGAGAGATGATACAATATCTGAGAATGAAGATGTAAAAGAGGCCATAAGAAGGCTTCCTGAGAACGTTTATAATGACAGGGTGTTTCGCATTAAGAGAGCACTGGACCTGAGCATGAAACACCAGATCTTGCCTAAAGAGCAGTGGACAAAATATGAGGAGGTAAAACAGCTTTAATGTATCTGATAATGTTGGCAATTAAGGATTCAGTATTAGTAACATTAGAAACACATTCATTTTTATAGTGCTTTAGAGATCTCCAAATTTTGTCAAATAACTCTCCTTACAATGGCATGGTGAGCTTAACAGAACATGTATTAGCCCCATTTTAGAGATAAACAAATTCAGACTTAGAGGTGAAGTGACTCTTCCATATTCTCAGATATAGAGATTCCGAGTTTTCTTCCTCCAAGGCCATTTTCTTCCTCTGCTTTCTGCTTCCTGATCAGATGGTCATGTGGATTGGTGTGACCAGCCCATTGAGTGTCCTCTAGCTTCCAGGAGAGACTTCTATGAAGCAGACCCTCCACCTTGAACTGCATCAAAACTAGCAGAGCCTGTAGACTATAATTTCTTTTTCTTCCCTGAAAAATTTCCTTTTCATAACTGATCAGAGAAACTTATTACAGTATCTTTGGCAGTTTTAAATTTTAGAAAAGCAGATAATTCTTACTCTGGTTGACAATTTATCTTGTAAAATTGAAAATAAAAATAATTAATTTTGATGGGTTTTGTTTTAGTTGCCTAGGCTGCTCAAAACAGCATGAAATGGGTTGACTTATGCAATGGAGTTTATTCACTTACAGTTAGATTCTGGGAAAATGTCCAAGTCAAAGCAATTCTTTCTTCCCAAAGACTGGCTGCTGGCAAGCCTTGGCTCCTGTGCCACATGGCAAGGCACATGGCGGCATCTGCTGGTCTCTCCTTTCCCTCCTGGGTTCCGTTGATTTCAGCTTCTTGCTTCTGTGACTTTCTCTGTATTCATTCCGTTTATAAAGGACTCCAATAATAGGAGTAAGTCCCATTCTGAATGAGGTGGGTCACACCTTAACTGAAGTAGCCTTATCAAAAGAACCTATTTATGATGGTTTTATACCCACAGGAATGGATTAGATTTAAAAACATATTTTTCTTGGTACATACAGCTTCAAACCACCACAGGTTTTGTTTGTTGTTTAAGACCTATTGGGTGTTTGGGATATATCCATATATGATGGTGGTATATAATACTATTCTTTTATTTGTTCTTTAGGATAAATTCTATCTTGAACCATATCTGAAAGAAGTTATTCGGGAAAGAAAAGAGAGAGAAGAGTGGGCAAAGAAATAATCATGTAATTGAAATGTGGGTGCAGCTGTCCCCAAAGTATTTTTATGGAGTTGGTAAAACCTAAAATGTACAATTTAAGAACTACTTGGGCTACAAATATATTACTTTAAACAAATACCAATTGTAATCATTGTTGGAGTCTTTGAATTTAAACTTTGCAAAAATCTTAACTACTGGTTTCACTTATTTGTTATAACTCTTTCCAAACTTCTAAGCTAACATTTAGTTAGTGTTTAATTCCTTCCTGGGGCTGAGAGAGAACAATTTAATCAGTTCTCACTGGTTGGATAATGTCAGTTTACTAAAGGATATAATGTTATACCAAGTAGAATAGTCACCTTTATATTGCCTTTGTTAGGTTAGCAAGATGCTTGGAAGCCAACTCCATAAGGGCCTAACTTGCAGGTATGAAATGGAGCCAGAAGCAAGTGCCAGTACTTGATTTCAACTGAAATAAATAGAGCAGTCCAGCAGACCGGCTTTCTTACTTCGTGAGTCTTCAGTAGAATGAAAAGAGAAAGGATTCACTTCCCAGTTTGCTAAGATTGGGAACCAACCCCAGTTCGACCCTTTTCAACCACAGGCCTTCCAAATATTTGATTTTGCATCCTACTGAAAAATAAATCATGTACACAGTGCCAGTATGAAGTTGTATAAAACATACATGTGTACTCCTGTGCTAATATGTATATTAGAAAACAAAAGGTAGACATTAGAAAAATAAATAGAAATATAAAGACAATTTATGCTTTGTCCCCATATTTGAGTGACTTGTCTACTCTCAAAACTATTGTTATTTAAAAAAAGCAACTGTTGTTATAAAGTATATTGTTAAGGACTGAAGATGAGTAATAGTTAAAAGTTTTAAGGTTTTAGGTTGGTTACCTTGAATATAAACTAGAACTATTTGATAATATCCTTCCCACTCCTAAATTCTGAAGTGCTTTCTTTGATGTGAGTGAAAAGGATGGACACACACAAAGCAGGGAAGGAATTCTGTGGAACCCACAGTGGTCCACAAGTGTTGAGATCTTACCTTAAGGGACAAAACAGACTAAGAAAAACAAGTTTTAGATTACATTTTAAATTCTTAAAAGAATTAAAAGTATGTATGTGTATTTAGCGGGTGTGTATTTGTGTATGTGTAAAACACCCTCCCCCCCCCCAAGATGTGATATGACATTCCACATTTGTTGTCTTTGAGTTACAACATAATCATAAAGGGGGTCTTTTGAAATTTTTGTGAAAATATTAGAAGACCTCATTAAATTCCTTAAGGGCCTGTCTTCTAGTTTTTACTCAAACTATTTTCTGAAACACCTCTCCTGAAATCATTCTTGAAGATTCTGTTACTTGTCAGATCCAAATCTGTCAGATCCTCATTTGATGACGGTTTTGCTCTTGGTAAAAGCGGTTCTACTTGAGTACATAATATAAATAAGATTTGCCATTTCACTTTGCAGTCAACTTGCATTATATTTTTGGAACCATATCTGAAATCAGAGAATCTGATAAGGATGTTTATAGCTGCTAGTGTTAAGGGATGTTTTAGTGAGGAACTGTTTGCTTGAGGGTCAGTTAGTAAAATCTTTGTGTCATGAGTTGTCTGTACTGAATCTCGTTGTAGATCTTAAGATGATAAATTCTTGAACAACCAAGGACCCCCAATGTTTTAATGCTGGCTAGTAATGCTCCAATTCCCTTTCGCTCTCACCCACTTCAGATGAATTTGAATCTCATAACTGTTGATGGGTGTAATGTTCCAAATTAATTTTAGTAATATGTATTAAGAATCTCAAAATTGTTCTAAATAATTCCAATACCAGCCACCATTTGAGTGATCATTTTGATTCTGTATTTGTCATAACAATGCAGTGACATAGGTATATTACCTCTCCTTTACCGATGATGAAAGTAAAGTTTACAGAATTCAAGCAACTTGTGCAAGATTGTGCATTCACAAAAATAAAATAGTGTACGACTCCAAAATTTAAGCTGGTAACCACAGTGAAAGCTGCTTTATGAAGAAAAGAAATTGTTGCAGCATTGTTTATAAAAGTGAAATATTTGGAGCAGTGTAAGTTTTCAACAATAGGACATGATTAAGCAAGCTATGGTAAGTGAAAAAAAGTACATTTATAAAGATTGCTTTAAAACTTGGAAATTTCTTCTGATGTTAAGTGGGAAAAAAAAAAGATGAAAGTGAGTGGAAAAACAAAACCCACAACTCTTAATCATTAACAACTGAGGGGAAAGAGGAACAAGATGGCAGCATTAGACACTCCAGAGTGCCATTCCACCACAGAATCTTCAAACAACTAGCAAAAACTGGCAGAGCCATCTTAGAACTCGGGAAAATAAAGGATTATAGTAACTGAACAAGTGCCCAATCAAAAAACACAGCTTCCAGAAATGGTAGGCGAATCTCTTAGTGCCCTTGCAATTCCTTCCCCTACCATTTCCCTAGCATGGTGTGGAGCCCACCTGCACTCTCGTTTTGGGTCCCTGACCCTGCTTCAGAGAGAGCTGAGTAACCCCTATACACATATGTGCTACCTGTATGTTGGTGTCAATTTATCCAGTGGCAGAATGAAAGACGGCCAAGAAACACACCTCTGGTTTGTCCTCCCTGCAGGCATAAACAGCTTTTGGACAGCTGAAGCAGTGTAAGAAATAAGACTAAGTGGCCTGGGGCAGAGGATTACCTGGTTTATGTCATATAATAGACCCCTGTGATGGGGAGAAAGTATTTCATAGACGGTAGAGGATGAATTTGAATTCCCATAATCAGGAAGTGTAATCTCAGACCAAGAACCAGACTGAGAAAGGGTGGAGAGGACCTGACACTTCCATTCTTGCCTCAGGCAGAACTTCAGAACTTCTTAGGAGGGCTGAACTGAAGGAAAGCACTAGCCAACGCAAAGTCAATTTGCAAAGACTGAAAGGCTTTTTGTGTGTTGGTTGGTTTTTGTTAGCTTCTACGCTGAAAAAAATATCTGTCCCATCACTAGCTGGATAAACACTTAAGTAACAGCTCAGGGACTACATCCCGGAGTTAACACTTTAAAATATTAAAATGTATGCAACAAAAGATTACAAGACAAACAGGAAGTGTTAGCCCATCCAAAGGAACAAGATGAAATTCCATAACCCATCATTGAAGACCAGACTGCATGTACTGGATTAAGAGTTCAAAAAATGATCCTCAATATGCTTAAAGGGATAAAACACAGAAAAGGAACTAAAAGATACCAGGAAAAACAAGGAATAAATGAGAATCTCAATAAAGAGCTATTTTTAAAAGAAACCAAACAGAACCCACTGGAGTTGAAGACCACAATAAATAAAATGCTGTATTCCCTAAACAGTTTCAACAGCAGATTGGAGCTGCCAGAAGAAAGAATCACTGAACTCAAAGACAAAAAATGAAAGTATTCAGGCTGAGAAGCAGGAAAAAAAATGAAAAAAGTGGACAGGAATTAAGAGAACTGTAGGACAAATTCAAACATACAATATCTGCATTATGGAAGTGCCAGAAAGTGAAAGAGAAATGGACAAAAGGAATATTAAAAGAAATGATGGCAGAAAACTTAGCAAGTTTAACGAAAGACATAAACATGCCCATTCAAGAAGCCCAAATAGCCCCAAACTTTTAAGAGAACCACACCTGGGCACAGCATTCAAACTGTTAAATGTCGAGGACAAGGAAGAGAGTTGGGAAAACTGGAAGAGAAAAGCAGCAAGTCATGTACAAGGGAATCTCAATAAGTAACAATTTTTCATCAAAAAACCTTAGAGGCAAGAAATCAGTGGGATGAAATTTAAAGTGCTGGAAGAAAACAATTGCTAACCAAGAATTTTATATCTGGCAAGAGAGTCTTCCAAAAATGAGAGAGAGATTAAGACATTCCCAGACAAAAGCTGAGTTGTCAGTACTAGCTTGCTAAAGGGCGTTCTTCAGACTGAAGGGAAAGAACACCGGACAGTGCATTGAAGCAATATGAAGAAATGAAGACCTTGTAGTCATCAGGGTAATTATAAATGCCAGTACTATTTTATTTTTGGTATGCAACTCTCTTTTTTTACTTCTTACATGTCCTAAAATGCAAATGCATAAAAAGTAATGATAAATCCATGGTTTTGGAAATACAATGTATAAAGATATATATAAAGTTATATAATTTTTGACAAAAACTGGTGGGGGAGAGAGAGGGTTATAGGAACACTGTATGTGTATGCTATTGAAGTTAAGTTGAAATCAAATCAAACGTGATGGTTAGAGATTTACGATGTTATATATTGGCCCATGGTAACCACAGAGAAAATATGTGAAAAATGTATACAGAAAGAAATGAGAAGGGACTCAGTATGATTCAACACACAAAAATCAAATAAACATTAAAATAGGTATTAATGGAAGAATTGAGGGACAAAAAAAGTTAGACTTGCAAAGACCAACTAGCAAAATAGAGAAGTCCTGTATTAGCAGTAGGTACTTTAAATTTAAATATTATGAGCTCTCCAGTCAAAGGGCAGAAATTGGAAAAATAGATAAAAAAGCATGAGCCAATTATATGCTGTTTACAAGAAACTGAAAGGACACAAGTAGTTGAAAGTGAAAGGATAAAAAAAAAATATGCCATGCAAACAGTAACCAGAAGGGAGCAGGGATTACATACTAATATCAGATAAAATAGACTTTAAGGCAAAATAACTGTTAAAAGGACAGAGAAAGTCACTATAGACCGATAAAGGGGTCATTTCAGTAAGAAGACATAACAATTATGAATATATATGTAATTAATAGTGGAGCCCCAACATACCTGTTGCAAATATTGTCAGATTTGAAGGGAGAAGTGCTCAGTTCTACATTAATAGGAGACTTCAATATACCACTTTCAATAATGGATAGTACATTTAGACAGAAGATCAATAAGGAGTAGAAGACTTGAATGATATGCTAAACCAACTAGACCGAACAGACATATATATGCTAAACCAACTAGACCGAACAGACATATATAGAACACTCCACCCAAAAGCAGAATACACATTCTTCTCTAGTGAATATGGATCATTCTCCGGGATAGACTATGAGTTAGGTCACAAAACAAGTTTCTGTTAATTAAAAAATACTCAAATCATACAAGGTATCTTCTCCAACTAAAATGGAATGAAAGTAGAATTCAATAAAGGTAGAACTGGAAAATTTACAAATACATGGCAATTAAACAACACACTCTTAACCAATGGGTCAAATGAAATCATGGGGGAAATTAGGAAATATCTTGAGGAAAATGAAAACAGTATAGCAAAATTTAGGGGATGTGGCAGAGAGGGTAATTTATAACTAAATGCTTATATTTTTCAAAAGGAGAAAAAAAGATTTCAAATCAAAGATCCAACCTCACGACTGGAGGATCTAGGAAAAGAAACTAAACCCAATGGAAGCAGAAGGAAGAAAATAAAGATGAGAGTGGGGATAAATGAAACAGAATAAAAACAATAGAAGCAATGAACCCAAAAGTTGGTTCTTTGACATTATCAATAAAATTGACAAACCTGTAGCTAGATTGACAAAGAGATAGAGAGGACACAACTAAATTAGAAATGAAAGGGGAGAAAACTAAGATGGTGGCTAGGTGAGGCAGGGTAAAAAAACACCTCCATGAAAAACACTAGATAAAAACCAGAAAGTGACCCAGAATATCGGTTACAGCGATGCGCCAGCTGGACGAGGTCTGCTAGTATCACAGGGGCCATATACTTGGTGAAACCGGGAGTCTGCATTCTGAAATGAGTGAGTAAACTAGCTGGAAGACCCGCAGCCACACGGCGTTCTGGGGAAGCCAGGGGTTGGCGTTTGGAGACTCACTGCCTCTTTTTTTAAAAAAAAAGGGAAAAACCCAGGAGCGGCTGCAGTTGCGGGACTGGGAACCACACAGTAAAGCACAGCAAGAGGGGACTGGGCCGGCCTCTCGGTGTCTGGCCTGGAGGATAGTCCGCTGAAGATACCCTCGTGGCCGGGGGAATGGAGGGGAGAGCCAGAAGGTGAAAGAAACCCCGTGGCTCGCAGCTGGCTCCCTGGAGGGCTGGAAAAGCTCCTGCCCGGGGCTGTGCCCACAGCCTGGAGCCCCGCCAGTTGTCCCGGAGCTGGGAAAGAGGAACTGTGCAAGGAGGGGAGGGGGTTGAAATGCCCCGTTCGGCCATCTTTGCATCAGGCTGAGAGTGCCCCTGCATGGCCCAGCAGCCCGGGGCTTCCCTTGAGGGACAGCACGCACTGGTGATGTAGCACGGCATTTCCTTGGCAGAGCTCCTGGAGGATTGCAGCTGGGGGGGGGGGGACCTGCTCGGAGAACCCAGGGACACTACGCCAAGTCCGGTGGTTTGTGGGACAGCGAGAGAGAGGGTCTGGGGCTGAACTGAAATGGAGGCTTAGACTCTTGCGGCGGCCTTGAATCTCCGGGAACCTGGGGGATTTGAATATTAAAGCTGCCCTTCCTCCCTGGCCACCCAGACACACGCCCCACATTCAGGGTGGACGGCTCCAGCAGCACACCCAAACAGTTCTCCAACTGAACCCCACAAGAATCATTTCCCCACACACCGCAGTAACATGGTTGAGAACTGACTTGAGGGGTATAGGTGACTCACAGACGCCATCTGCTGGTTAGTTAGAGAAAGTGTACGTCACCAAACTGTGTTTCTGAAAAATTAGATTGGTATCTTTTTTTTTTACAACTTGAAAGAACCTATCAAGCAAAGCAAATGCCAAGAGGCCAAAAACAACAGAAAATCTTAATGCATATGATAAAACCAGACGATATGGAGAATCCAACTCCAAACACACAAATCAAGATATGAGAAGAGACTCAGTAGTTGGCAGAATTAATCAAAGAACTATAATTGAGGAATGAAAACATGGCAAATGATTTAAAGGACATCAAGAAGACCGTACCCAAGGATATAAGCAACATAAAGAAGACCCTAGAAGAGCATAAAGAAGACATTGCAAGAGTAAATAAAAAATAGAAGATCTTATGGAAATAAAAGAAACTGTTGGCCAAATTAAAAAGACTCTGGATATTCACAATACAAGATTAGAGGAAGTTGAACAACGTTTCAGTGTCCTTGAGGTCCACAGAACAGAAAATGAAAGAACAAAAGAAAGAATGGAGAAAAAAATCGAAATGGATCTCAGGGATACGATAGATAAAATAAAACGTCCAAACTTAAGACTTCTTGGTGTCCCAGAAGGGGAAGAGAAGGGTGAAGGTCTAGAAACAGTATTCAAAGAAATTATTGGGGAAAACTTCCCCAACCTTCTACACAATATAAATACACAAAGCATAAATGCCCAGCGAACTCCAAATAGAATAAATCCAAATAAACCCACTCTGAGACATATTCTGATCAGACTCAAATACTGAAAAGAAGGAGCAAGTTCTGAAAGCAGCAAGAGAAAAGCAATTCACCACATACAAAGGAAACGATATAAGACTAAGTTGTGACTACCCAGCAGCCACCATGGAGGTGAGAAGGCAGTGGCATGACATATTTAAAATTCTGAGAGAGAAAAATTTCCAACCAAGAATACTTTATCCAGCAAAACTCTCCTTCAAATTTGAGGGAGAGCTTAAATTTTTCACAGACAAACAAATGCTGAGAGAGTTTGCCAATAAAAGACCTGCCCTATTTCAGATTCTAAAGGGAGCCCTACCAACAGAGAAACAAAGAAAGGAGAAAGAGATACAGAGAATTTTAACAGACATATATAGTACCTTACATCCCAAATCACCAGGACACTCATTTTTTTCTAGTGATCATGGATCTTTCTCCAGAAGGGACTATAAGCTGGGACATAAAACAAGCCTCAATAAATTAAAAAAAAAAAAAATTGAATATACTCAAAGCACATTCTCTAACCACAACAGAATACAAATAGAAGTCAATAATTTTTGAATTGTAATTCCACTATTTACTTCCTACATGATATAAAATACACAAACTCTAATGACAAATCAGTGGTTTTGAACTCAACGTAAAATATGTAATTTTAGACAACTATATAAAGGTGGGGGAATGGAGGAGTATAGGAACATAGTTTATGTGTTCTATTGAAGTGAAGGTGGTATCAAAGAAAAACAAGATTGTTATGGATTTAAGAGGTTAATTTCAAGCCCCACAGTAAACACAAAGAAATTATCAGAGAATATAACCATAGAGATGAAAAGTAGAGTATGGGTTAAGAGAAATGGGGGAAGGGGCAATGGGGAGTTACGAAATGAGTGTAGGGTTGCTGTTTGAGGTGAAGGGAAATTTCTAATAAGGGATGGTGGGAAAGAGCATTACAACATTCTAAATGTGATTAATCCCACTAATGGAAGGCTAGGGAGGGGGTGGAATGGGAAGATTTAGGCTGTATATGTTTCCACAATTGAAAAAAAAAAAAAAGAGAGACAGTCTAAATAGATGACAATTGAATGCCAAGGATGAACCTGGATGGTATTGGAGGATGGAGGACAGGTGGCTCAAAGGAACACAGTTGAGACATAGGGAAAAGGAAATATAGAATGTAAGCTTTGTATCATTGTTGAATCTCTTGTACTTCTTAGCTGCGCTTAATGGGATTGCATAAAAGAATGTTCTTATTCATGGGAAGTGTATATGTGAATTATAGTGTTTGTTCAAGGATGTGTGCAGCTTGCTCTCATATGTTCAGAAGACAGAGCAATAGATGATGAATGATAGGGAGGGAAAGAAACAGCGATGTGACAGCATGTTAAAGTTGGTGGATTGGGCTGTCGGGGGAGGGGGTCAGGGTATGATGGAATTCTGTGTATGGGGTTAGTATTGTTTTTGCAACTGTTCCTATAACTTTGAATTTATTTCAAAATAAAAATAATAATACAGGGAAAAAATTGAATATGATGATTGTACAACTAGGTGATGACACTGAGATATTTATTGTATACTTTGGATGAATTATATGGTATGTGAATGTATTTCAATAAAATTTTCAGTTAAAAATAATAATAATAAAAAAGAAATGAAAGAGGGGACATTACTTCTGACCCCACAGAAGTAAAAAGGATTATAAGTGGATACTAGGAATAACTACACCAACAAATTAGACAATCTGGATGAAATAGACAAATTTCTAGAAACACCAACTACCTATACTGACTCAAGAAGAAATAGATGATCTCAATAGACCAGTAACAGAGACTGATTGAGTCAAATACCATAAACCTCCCAACAAAGGAAAGCACAGGGCCAGATGGCAACACCGGTGAATTTTACCAAACATTCCAAAAAAGAATTAACACCAGTCCTGCCCAAACTCTTCTAAAAATTAATTGGTACAGAAATTGTGATGACTGAGTAGTTTTGGTAATGGATAGTGATGGTAATAGTCCAACATCATGAATGTAATTAACACCACTGAATTATGTATTTGAACTTGGTTAAGAAGAGAAATTTTAGGTTGTAATATGTTACTAGAATAAAATTAAGAGGAAAAAAAAACACCGTAGGACTGTATAACAGCAATAGTCAATGTAAACAATGTAAACTGAACTATAGTCAATAGTATATTTCAGTAATTGTAACAAAGGTGCCATACTAATGCAAAATGTTAATAGGGAAAAACTGTATGTCTGAGGGTGATATATGGGAACTTGGCTTTTTTTGCATGATATTTTTTGTAAACCTACAGCTTCTCTAATAAAAAAATAAAATTAAAAAAGAAAGACTGTCAAGAAACACTAAAATGTCAGTAGTGGTTATCTTTTAGTGCACAAAGGTGGTCTTGTTTTCTTTTTCCTTTTCTCTAATACGCATTTTTAAAATATTTGAGCATGAATCACTTTTATAATGAGAAAAGCAATAGCACATGTTTATTTTCTGAGTCCAAAAGTTTTAGATCATAGGGTCCCTTGTGTTGCATGAGCCTTCTGCCCTAGTTGCAGTTGTGGGTGAAATGGGAGCTAACACTAAAACAATTTTCTTAAAACATTTTCAAACTGAATAAGGAAGATTGGACTGAAGAGCAGTGGGTGGGCTGTGCCCTTGTACTTCCCCATTGCTGGTGTGTTCCTTAGCACGATAAGTGAGAAATGCCACGGGATGGATTTTAAGAAAAAAAAGCAGGGTGCTATTTGAGGTGGTTTCAACTTTATAATACTTGGCAAAAAGTTAAGAGGATGGCCTGTCAAGAAACAAATCCTCCTTCCCTTTCTAAAACATTTAAGATGGTCAGGAAATTTCCTTGACTAGGACTCTTGTAACTTTGAGACCACGTTTGCAGTAGTCTGGTCTCCTTTACAGGGAGAGCAAAACTGAGTTGTCTCAAACCAGAGCACTATAAACGGGAGAGGGAAAGGGCTTAAAAAGGGGAATGCAGGGGCACTGACCCCAGAAAGCATATTTATGAAGGCCAACACATTTAAAGTAAGCCTAAAGGCACCACCAGAAGCAAGGGGACAAACAAAACTCACCAAAGTTGAGGTGTAACAGGAAGGGAAACTGAGCTCACTCCACAGAGAAGCCACCTGCTAAAAGTTGAAAGTGTTGCACGATAGGAGGGCAGTTATAATTATCTCCAACCTCTAACTTTGTGAGAGTCCCTTTAAAAGCCGAACTATATGCCAGTTCTATGCCATTTGGTTACCTTATTCTTCTAAACAAAAAAGAAAAAAAGTATGCAAAAATGAAAAAAAGTTCTATGTTGATGATGTCTTTTACTGTTAATCATTGTTATAGTTCTGTTTCCTATGAAGCATAAGACTGAAAACACTATTTGGCCCATCGAGAGAACAGGGGAAGGTGCAGTGATTTTGTTAATCCATCAGTGAAATCCTTTCATTTGAGAGGGACTTCCTGTTAGAAGCTGTGTTCTTGGAAAAAAAATCACTGTAGGAGGTCTGAAACATAGAGGCTCATCATCCCTGTACACATAATAGCAGAGAGGTTCAGAGCAAATTCTGGGTTAGACTGCTCATGTCTGAAGCCATTGACTTACTATGTAATTTTGGGAATATGATTTAACTTCATTTCTAAAATGGGGCTAATAATGGTACCTACTTTAGAGTGCTGTGAAAATTAAATGCCTTCATTTTATTTAAAATACTTAGAACAAACAGTTCCTGGCACACAGGAATGTAAGTGAATAGAAGGTGTATCAATATCACCTACAATAGAAGGTGTATCAATACCATGTAAGTGAATAGAAGGTGAATCAATATTCTGGGAAAACTCTTGAGTACCACTGAGTCTAACAGCTGAGTAGTAGTTGAGGTCCAAGGTTCTCGGCTCCCTCCCTCTACCTGCCCGGCGAGCACTCATTTCTGGTCGAACTTCTCCCCTTGCCTTTCTGGCCTCCTTAAATGAAGTGCCCTTTACCATCAACAGTGAGATGAGGAGAAGTGGAGTGTCTCCAGCTTTGATTAGGATGGAGCCCAGTGAAGATTTTGCTCTCTCCTTGTTTGCCTTAAGGATTGGCCACGTTTTTTAAAACTCCCAACATTTAAAATCCTGTTAGTTTGCTTTATACAGTTAAAAGTGGTTGATATCTTTTATTGCTCAAAGTCTGAGATTGGTTTAGGTTTTGAATATATGGTTTTCTTAGACCATGAAGAAATATAGATTTACTGACTCTGAAGTGAACTACTTTGTTTTTCTTTCTTTTTTTTTTCTTAACTTTTTATTTTGAAATACTTTCAAACTTATAGGACAGCTACAAAAACAATACAAATTCCATACAGAGAACTCCAGCATACTTCTATCCCCCCAGATACCCAGATCCATGAATATTAACATTTTGCACATTTGCTGTATCATTCTAGCTGCCCATCATTCTATAAATTCATCTATCCTTCTATCTAGGTATCTGTCTGTCTGTCTACCTAATTATCAATCCATTTTTCTGAACATTTGAGTATAGGTTGTATACATCATGCTCCGTGAATACCTAATACTGCCATGTACCTTTCCTAACAACAAGGATATTCACTTATGTATCCACTTTAAGTGCAGTTATCAAATTCAAGAAATTTAACATTGCTATAAAGCTTACAGCCTACATGGCATTTTATATGTCTCGATAATGTCCTTTTGAGACTTCTCCCTTGTTAAATCCAATTAAAGATCATGTATTACTTTTAATTGTCATTGTCTTTTTAGTTGCTCTTTTTTTTTTTTTTTTAATGTGGGTACATATATGTTAACATAAACTTTCCTGTCTCAACCACTCCCAAGCATACTATTTAGCAGGATTAATCACATTCATTACGTTGTGGTACTCTCACTACCTTCTTTTTTTAAAAATTAAGTTTATCAAATAAAAAAATTTTCCAAACAAAACAAAGCAAAGCAATGGGAAAAACAAATATCCTGAAATAACTTCATTCCTTTCAATATGCTCCTATCATACCAAAAGAAAATTAATGAACCACAGTCACACCTGAGCATTACCACCTTCTATTACTAAAATTTCCCAACTCCCCAATTAGAAACCCTACTTCCATTTTTCATTAACTCCCCATTCCCTCTGCTCCCCACCCCTGGAAACCTGTACTTTAGTTTCTGTCTTTACGAGCTCGCATATTCTCTGATATTTCATTATATTTACAATGGGACTTAAATTGAACATCCTAAATCTATAACCACCTCGTCTGCTTTGATGCCAACTTAACTTCAATCATACACACAACCTAGATACCTATAGCCATCCCCCACCTTTATATATTTATTGTCATAAATTACATGTCGAGTCCAAAACCATTGATTTATCATTACATTAGCATTTGCCTTTTAGATCCTTTAGGAAGTAAAAAGTGGAGTTACAAACCAACAATACAACAGTACTGGCATTTTACATTTACTCATGTTGTTACTCTTACCAGGGATCTTTATTTCTTCACGTGGCTTTGATCTTTTCCTCCTTTCCTTTCTTTTCACCCTCCAGAACTCTTAGTATCTCTTACAGGGCTGGTCTAGTGTTTATCTTAGCTTTTGTTTATCTGGGAATGTCTTAATTTTGACCTCCATTTTTGTAACAGAGTTTGGCAAGGTATAGAATTCTTGGTTAGCAGTTTTTTGTTTTCAGTGCCTTAAATGTGTCATCCCACCGCCTTCTTTCCTTCATGGTTTCTGATGAGAAATCAGCACTTGATCTCGTTGAGGCACCTTGTGCATGACACAGTGCTTCTTTCTTGTGGTTTTCAGAATTCTCTCTGTCTTCGGCATTTGTCAGTTTGATTGTTAATATGGTATGGCATGGGCCTATTTGGGTTAACCTGTTCGGAGTTCATCAAGCTTCTTGAATGTGTATATTCATGTCTTTCATTAAATTTGGGAAGTTTTCAACCATCATTTCTTTGAATATTCTCTCCCTTTCTTTTTTTCTTCTTTTTCTGGGTCTCCCACAATGCTTATTGGCTGGTATACGTGATGGTGTCCCAGTTTCCTCAGGTTCTGTTCACTTTTCTTCATTGTTTTTCTTCTCAGACTGAATGATTTCAATTGTCCTGTCAAGTTCACTGATTCTTTCTTCTGCCAGCTCCAATCTGCTATTGAACCTCTCTAAGGAATTTTTAATTTCTATTATTGTGGTCTTCACTCTGTTTGTTTCCTTTTCATAATTTCCTTCTCTATATTGATAGTCTCTTTGTGTCCATCTGTCATTTTCCTGATTTCCTTTGGTTCTCTGTCCATGTTTTCCTTTAGCTCTTTGAGCTAATTAGGACCATTTTTAAAATGTTCTCATATATCCCAGGTCTGACCCTCTTCATTGATGGTTTCTAATGCTTTAATTTGCTCCTTTACCTGAGCCATCACTTCCTGTTTCTTTGTATGTTTTGTAATCGTGTACTGAAACCTGGATATTTTGATATTTTAATGTGTTATCCCTAGAATTTAGACTCTGAGGCACCTTTTCCTTAAGGTCGTATCTTACTAGTGTTATGACAGAGCTTTCCTTGAATTCCAGGAGCCTGCTACTGCAGTCCTTTAACTGTTTTCTGAAGCTGTGACTAAGATATTTCTGCCAATTCTTGCTCGTTATTCGAAGTTTTTGTGGGGGATTAGAGCCCTGAAGTGTCTCACTTCACCATCTTGATTGGGGCAGAACCTGTTTTTCTATTTTACTGTACTTTGTAATTTTATCCAAAAACCAGACAGCTGGCTATGTCCTTAGTGTGGAGCACTCCCCAGCACCACTTGAGATATAGGACACCAAGTATGGGATATTGTTGTCTTAAACCCCCAAATGCTGACTCTGGTCACACACTGCAATCCCACACTGAAGATAAATGTTTGATAACAATCCTGAACTGTGTTTTTCACATGGCCTTGATATTTCTGTGATGTTCTATGAATTGTACCAATATGTTAGTGAAGGAGTCTTTATTAGCATAGCACCACTGCCTATTTACAAATTCTGGAATCTAGATAAAAACCTATGTGCAGATTTTGGTAATGATTTCATGTAGTTGTCCAAGGACTCTGCACTAAGTCTGACTTGTTAAAATGATCAGTAATAACAAAAAAATTGGACCATAGCCCAAAGATCCTACAGCTGTAGTCCTTCCATACTCACAGCAGGAGCATGGAAGATTTTTACAAATATCCCATGCATGGCTTTGAAAATAAACAAAGTACTTGGAATTTAAGTTAGTTGAGCATGAAAACCCTATTAACCAAATCCTTGACACCTAGTAAGTGAAGAGCATATGGGTTTACACTGTATGGGCAATGTGGATTTTAGGAACTACAGTATCAGAGATGAAACACAGACAGAGGGTGAACCAGACACACAGCTCTATAGAGAATAGAGGAAAAGTTCCTTTATTAGAGTAAGGTACTATGTTCTGCCACTAGGTGGCGATGCACTACAACTCTACAACTTGAAGGCACACCCCACCGGCACTATTGAAGATTTATCCACTCTGTATCCGCACTAACTCCCTCCCCTTCATTTTTCAGGATGACAACACCTTAGAGGTTTATGGCCACCAGGAGAATTTACTACTAAGCCATATACTGATGTAATGAAATCTAATATATGCTGTGCAATGAATTATGAGATGTTATTTAGTTTCAGGATTTTATTACTTCAATCAGTTATGACCATATTTCCTTTTATATGATTGCTCACTCTTTAAACATACCAGATGACTGTATAAGGAACACCTAATAAAGTCTATAGATGTTAAAATATAAATGTTTTAATTTATTTGCCATAAATTTGTTTAAATTTGGTTATATTAGTGTTCATATGAAAACCCATAATGTTAGAATCTGAGATCTCAGATCAGATGGTGCCCTGAGTTACATTTTGCTAAGAAATTTCATTGTATGAGCGATTTAGCAGGAAGAAGGACTGGATCATTCATTACAAGTTAGTTAATTTTAAGCTTAGATTCCAGAATGCTTGTTAATATTTGAAGTCTTATATATTACAACAAAACTATTTAAATTGTCTACCTGGTTTCTGACTATATCTTTCATGCTGTCGAAGGAATGTATTATTTGTTTAACTTTGTATTTTAATACAATTGCTTACTTTTGCCAAAATATGTCATTTTAATGCCAAAAATGTAATTTAAAAATAAATCTCTGTGAAACTTCTGGTAATATTATTCAAGTGGATCTTTGGTCTGTTAGTATTGTAACTATTTTTAAGAAAATTATATATATATATGAAAATTGTATATATGAGCCAAACCTACCCCCAAAAAGAGGTAATTATTTGTTTTACAAAAGTGCCAACTTCAATTTTTTTCTTGCGCATTCATTTAAAATGTGGTTTTCAACCAGGTTAGAAGCTCGGACCTGATACTAACAATTTGGGCAAGTCACAACATTTATGGATTTAGGCTTCCTCATCTATAAAGGGATTTGACTATAAAGTCTATTGGACACCAGAATATTCTGGTCTGTGATTTAATTTGTGCATGTTATTGTTAGTTAGAATGAACTGATGCTGATGGAGTACCAACTCTGTACCAGGCACTGTTCATGTGCTGTCTCATGTAAGGCCCCCTGCAACCTGCTGGCATGAGTATTATTAGGCCCATTGTATGAAAGAAGAAATTAGGCTTAAAAAGTTCATTTTACCCTTACTCATTATATAGTTGGGTGTTGTTTATTTAAGTCCCAGGCACTTAGTTAGTTGTAGGACAGCATTTCTCAGCCTCAGCACCATTGACATTTTGGGCTGGATAGTTTCTCGTGGGGGCTTTTCCTGTGTAGGATGTTTAGCAGCATCCCTGGTCTCTACTCACTAGATACCGGTAGCACCCCCACCCTCACCAGTTGTGGCAACCAAAAGTATCTCCAGATATTGCCAAATGTCCCTTGGGGGACAGAATTGGCCCCAATTCTTCCCACTGGTGTGGGGAAGCAAAGAGAGAAACAAAGATGGTGGAGACAGATGTGTAAATAGATACATAAATATGTGCACAGGTGCTATGCAAACCAAGAGAGGGGAAACAGACTCATCCTTGATGAGGACCCCAGAAGACCCTCTGACAATTTAGCTGATTCCAGAAGAGTGAGAAAAGTTGGCCAAGAGAACGCAGTGAGGGGCTTTCCAGGCAGAGGAAAATAAACAGAAAATGCTCAGAAGCACAGAAGTGCCAGGTGTACATCTTGGAAAGAACAGGGGGTTTTGTACTGATGGAATGTCCAGTGTCACCTGGGGAGAAGTAGGAGCTAAAGCTAGGACACAGAATGGCACAAAGACCTGCCCCTCTGTGAGCAGGAAAGTGGATAGATGCTAGAAGTGAAAATGTGGGGGAAAGGGAATGAATAAAGTTTCTTAATATTTAACTGCCAATTATCTTTTCAAATTTTATACTCCTCTCAGCATTTCATGAGGGGCCTTTTCATTGCATCTTTGCCTGCATTGAGTGCTCTCATTGAAAAAAGTCTTTGTGAATCTGGACGGAGAAAAAAAGTTTCTTGTTTAAATTTGTGTTTCTTGGATTAAGTAAACATTTTCTCATATGCTATTATCAAGTTGTTCCTCTTTAATCAATCTTGTTCATATCTTTCACCTACCCGTCTACTTTTATTTTCACATCTTTTGCTTATTTTTTAAAATTTTTCTCATAGTCCCCCCCCCCCCTCCAAATTTGGGTCAATTCTTATCTTTTTGTTTGGGAGCTTTATATATTTAGACAGTACTCCTTCTACTTAAATTTGCTGAAACAATATTTTCTTATTGCGTTGTTCGAATTTTATTTTGGTTATTTTTTGATGCCTTTTCAACTTTGTTCATGGTGGTTTTTGTCAAATGGAAGTCTCCAGTTTTTATGTAGTGCAATGTGTCAGTCTTTTCCTCTGTGGTTTTGCCTTTAAGGTCATGCTTTGAGAAGTCCTTGCTTTACTCCAAGGTTATATAACTATCCAGTAGGGTTTTCATCTGGTACTTTAAGCTTTAAGAAGCAAAACCATAAATCTTTAATTCCTCTGGGATTAAGGTATATGGTGTGAGAGAGAATGTTTCTGAGAGATACTAGGAGGTTCAATTGGCAAGGCTAGATGATCAGGTAAGATGTCGGGGGAAAGGAGAAGGGGGCGTGGAAAGGAATCTTGGTTTTAATCCCCAAAGAGGGGTGCAGGCTGGCAATCAGCCCCTTCTGCAGATTTGTCCTCCTGCGAGGTTGTTTCCTGTGCTCGATCCCTTTCCATCCTTCTGCACCCTCCTGTCACCCTGGGGGCTGCATCCATTGGCCTCTGGCTTCTGAACTGGACTTAGCCAATGGGCGTGCCTGCAGGAGATGGCAGGCACTGAGAGACTCGGGGTGTCTATTTCCCCCTCTCCCTCTCCTTCTCTCTCCCTGCAGAATGGGAGTTGGCAGGGGCTGCTTTCCTAGGCTGAAGGCCACTGCCCCAGGCAGCAGCCCTTCTCAGGGTCCCTACAGCTCTCTCCCTCCCCAGACTCTCTCCTACCTCCAGTCTGGAGGCCAGAGATCTGAAATCCAGGGGCTGGCACGGCCTGTGCACCATTTAAGGCCCTGGGGGAGAAGCCTTCCTAGCCTCTTGCAGCTTCTGGTGGCTGGCCTCCTGCGTTCCTTGGTGTGCTGCAGCAAAACTTCAACCTCCGACTCCATCTTCCCACAGCCTTCCTTTCTGTGTCTGCCCTCTCCTTTTCTTCTAAGGACACTAGTCATTGGACTGATGTGGCCTACCCTAAATCCAGGATGATCTCATCTTGATCCTTAACTAATTTCATTTGCAAAGACCCTGTTTACAGACAAGGCCATGTTCACAGGAACCAGGAGTTAAGACTTGAATATACCTTTTGGGGGACACACTTCAACTCACCAGAGTCCCCCTTCATCCTGCCTGCCCTTTGTGAACAGTCCCTTCCCTGGACGTCCCTCAGTGCCCGAATGGGTGCATGGTCCCTTTCTGCCGGTACCCTGATGGCACTGACAGAGCGGGGCAACCCCCAATAGTAGCTGGGCTGTCACATGGGAGAGAGGAAAAATGGAGCACTGCAGCTGGGGGACTGGTCTGTTGTCTGGCCTCTCAGAGGCTGGCTCACTCCTGCCCCGAGTCAGCCTCCGAGAGGCCATGCGAGTTCCTGTGGAAGGGAAGGGCCTTCCTAAGCCTGCGTCCTGCCACCCCCACCCTCTGCCTCCGCGCCCAATGGATCTGCTTCCAATCAGAAACTCACCCTTCCACACGATTTAATTCAGGTAAATGCCAGTGCTAAAAAGATGCTGCATGATGGAAAACAGAAGGCTCTCCCACCCTGACATATCACTGAGATGTCTTTCCAGGCGAGCCCGATCCTCCTGCTTAACTCCAAATACTCCAGGCAGAATCTCCTCCCGCTAACCTTTGTTCTTTTCTTCCAGGTCTCCTGGAACGCCACTCCCGCCCCCACCACTCTCTCCACTTGAATAAGTTCTAGCTCTAAGATGCAAATAAAACTCTGCCTACTCAGTGAAGCTCTCCCTAATCACTTCTGACACTTGACATTTCTATTCTTCTCTGAATTGCTGAAGCACTTATTGCTTCACCCAGTTATTTGGTGCTTAACAATTGCTAATACAATTTACCACTCTGTGCCACTATCGGCCTCATTAATCCTTACAAAAACTCTATAAGGTGACAACTGTTATCCTTTTTACATAAAGGCTCAGAGACATTAAGTAACTGGTACATGTGACCAAAACAAAGTTTAAATTCTATCAGCCTCCAAAGTGTATTTTCAGTATAGACTTTTCAGTGTATGCTGTCTCATGCTTACCGTCTTTACATTCACAAATTTGGTTTAACTTCATTCACAACTTTTGCTTATACTTTTCTTTTGAACTCTGTAAATTGAATAAATCTTTACTTTTAAAAATAGTGTAATCACACACGCTCTGAGGAGGTGATGTTTGCACTAAGCCTGGAATGTTGGAGAAGAGCAGCCATGGGAAGCAACACGGGGTTTGCCAAGCTCAGCTGCACAGAGACTCAACTAGAGGGCTTAAAATCAAACAAAACAACAACGAAAACCTTGATGCCCGGGTCCCACCCCCAGAGGTTCTGAGTTAAAGGTTTGGGATGCCGAGCGGGATGTAGGGAAAGCCTTTCCCCACCCAAGATGACTGTAATGTGTAACTAAGGCTGAGAAGCCCTGACCCAGGCAGGAACATTCCTGGTAGAGAAAAGGCCCCTGTGCTGAACCCAAGGAAGGAGGGAGAGCGCAAACAAGGGGTCAGAACACAACGCGCATTTTAGTCCTGGGGAAGGAGTTTGAATTTTACTAAAATGCAACTGGAAGCCCCACAGGGTTTTTAACAGGGCAGTGAAATGTGACTTTAAAGCAAGTAGTACTTATAAAACTACCTCGCTTTTTTGAAGGAATATGTAACGCTCCAGGTTATGGATGAAGCATAATTTATTCAACCCCTCTCCTGTTGATTGACATTTGGGTTACTTCCAATCGAAAGCTATTAAAAATAGTGCTGCAGCGAATATCTTTGTGCACTTGTGCTTTTGCATTTTTGTAGGATAGAGTCCAAAGGCTTAAAAAGTTTAGACAGGGAACATGTTTGGCGGGGAGGGGAGAAAATCACTTAAGACTCCCTGTCATGCAAGGGAGAGAGAGCTCTTGAGCTCAAGTGTCTCAAATGCATGTTCCCGATGAGCCTGGAAGGGCCGGGTTTAGCAGACCATCAAGATTTTGCAACCAGCCACTGGAGTGTCCTACAATTACACTCAAGTGAGAGAAACACAGACACACCCAGCATTACTGAAGCAGACATTTGATTTCCCTTTAGGTTTTAATAATATCACAAACTGATTACATTTACTCTGCTTTCAGTTCTACCCAAGTGATTTAGCTAACCTATTCTGTGTTTAATATTTTCTATTCACATAAATGTCAGCTTCAAAAAATCCTGGCATAAATCAGAATATTTTCCTTTAAGATAGATAAATATATTATTTTTTAAAACAATTCCCACTAAGGAAAAGGAGCTTAATATGACTGTTTCTCTATCTAGTCAAAGGTGTTTTTTTCCTTAAGACTTTTCCACCTTTTTTGCATCTGTTTGTACGCAATAAGTTCCAATTTGTTCAATCAATTAACATTTATTCATACTGGGATGCAAGAATGAATTTAGTCCTTACCCTCATTGATCTCACAGTCTAAAGGGGGACAGAATCAAGTAAGTAGATGATTACAACTTGGGGTGAAAGGGCTTCCTCATGGGAATCAGGGGATGTTGTGGGAGCATGGAGGATTGTACCCAGCCAAGGCCACGGGGGCTTAGAATGGGTGATCTGGTGGTAGTAAGCCACTGTGCTGGTTTGGATCTATGATGTCCCCCACAAAAGCCATGTTCTTTAATGCAATCTTGTGGGGGCAGACTTACTAGTCTTTTGATTAGGGTGGAACCTTTTGACTGAGTGTGTCCATGAAGATCTGACTCACCCAAGTGTGGGTGAGACCTTTGATTAAATTATTTCCATGGAGGTACAGACCCCACCACTCAGGGTAGGTCTTGATTAGTTCACTGGAGTACTTAAGAGAGCTCAAGAGTCAACACAGAAGCTGATGCTTGGAGATGCTTGGAGATTGCAGACAGAAAGACATTCGGAGATGATAAGCTAAGAGATGAAGCCCAGAGTTTGCCCTGGAGAAGCTAACAGAGGCTTAAAGAGAAACGCCCTGGAAGAAAGAAGTGAAGACACACAGGAGCTGAGAGAGAGGAGCTAAGACAGAAGCCCAGAGACATTTTGGAGAAAGCCAATTTGAAACACAACCCAGGAGCAAAGGACCAGCAGATGCCTGCCATGTGCTTTCCCAGCTGACAGAGGTGTTCCAGATGCCATCAGCCTTTCCTCAGTGAAGGTATCCTCTTATTGATGCCTTAGTTTGGACACCTTTATGGCCTTAGAAATATAAATTTGTAACCTAATTAATCCCCTTTATAAAAGCCAATCCAAAATGGCAGGGTTAGCAAACCGGAACAGCCACCCAAATGGACCCTGGATAAATTAAGCAGTAATTTGCACTGGGAGGATACCGTGGGATCAGTGGGAAGAGCATTAGTTTCCCATTGCTGATTTAACAAATTACCTTAAACTTAGTAGTTTGTTTTATTCTCTTACAGGTCTGGAGGTCAGAGGTCCAAAATGAGTCCTACAGAGCTAAATTCAGGGTGGCATCAGGGCCAGAGGTCCCAGGAAGGAGTCCGTTCCTTGCCTCTTGAGGTTTCTAGAGGCTGCAGACTTCCCTTCCTCGTGGCCTTATTGCTCCAACTTCCGCTCCTGCCATCACAGGGCCTTCTGCTGGCATTGATCCCCCTGCCTCCCTCTTATAATCCTTGTCCTTGTACATTGGGCCACCTGGATAATCCAGGTAAAGCTCTCATTTTAAGATCCTTAACTTAATCACATCTGCAAAGTCCCTTTTGCCATGTAAGTTTACATATTCATGTTTTAGGGGCTAGGACATGGACATCTTTGGGGGGGTCCTTATTCAGCCCACCACTGAAGGCGGGAGAAAAGCCTCCAGGAAAGGGAAAGGTGGAATCAAGGGAGGACGCACCCACACTGGCCACTGCAGCTGCTGGACCTGCTGCTGGCCTGAGCCATTTCTCAGCGATGCCGGCGCCTGGGTCATTCCCTCAAGACAACATTGCTGCACTGGAGCACGCAGTCGGAGCGGCCTGGCTCAGGTGCGCCCAAGCTGGCTGCCGGGAGGAGGCACTGGTTCCTGAAGCTTGGTAATGAGAGGCAGGGGTCGCCTTCCTCCAGGACTCACACTGTAAAAGCCCCCCCACGCCCTGCTCAGAGGGGCTCCAATGCTGTCAGCCAAGATGCCTGTACACCGAGCACGGTCGGAGCAGCAGGAATGAACAGACCCTGGGGGAAATCCTGAGGAAGAGGTGCCTGGGCCGAGGCCCCAGGGAGGCTATCAGAATAGGCTGGTTGCATTCTTTGTCTTTCTCCTTCAGGTAGCTCTGGGCAAATTCCCGGATTGTCATTTTCCAATAAAGGAACCTGAAATCAAAGACACACAATACGTTTTTAAAACATATAAACAAAAAAAACTAGAGTCACTCACACTTCAGTGCCCTCCTGATGCATGTGCAAATTGACAAAATCTTTCTCAAAAGCAATTTGGGAATAGCTGCTGAGAATTTTTAAAAGGACATTCTGGTTGACTTGGTAATTCCATGTCTCAGAGTGGGAAACATTCAAACATACCAAAATGCAAGGATTTATGTAAATGGATGTTTATTATAACATTATTTACTATTGCAAAAATTGGTACTATTAATGTCTAACAATGGGGGAATGGCTGATGGAATATCATACACCCTTTTAAAAAGTGCTCTTCTCAAAAGGTGCTTAAATATGTGGGGAAATGTGCATTCATTCTTGTCCATAAAAAAACAAGAGCTTCAAAACAAAACATATAATGCAATCCTAATATTATAAAAGCTATTCTGAGCTTAGAAAAAAAGACTGAACAAATGTTGCATAAATTTTCAGAGTCATAGTCCATGGACCTTCTGAAATCCATCCAGGAAGACTAGATTTAAACTCCCTGATATCTCTGGCTAATGAAATTAGAAATGATTTTAACTTTCCTATGTTTACTTTTTCATATTTTCCAAATTTTCAATGAATTGTCTTTACAATCAGAATATTTTTAAAAATTTAAAATTTGATGACATTGGAAAAAATAAGTTGTGATACTAGGATAAAATCAAGGTAAAAAATATATATGCAGTGCAATTTTTTTCTTAACCAGGGGTGAACATTAGAACCATCTGGGGTGACTTTTTCACAATACACATACCCAGGTCCCACCCCTTGAGATTCTGATCATTAAAAAGAAATCACCACTGGTTAAATTTAACCAATATAGTATACATACAAATGTATGTTTTTCCAATATTAAAAAATAAACTCCAATTCTCCCTCAACCCTAATGTCCTATCTCTCTTCCTTTCTTCTTAATTATGATACTTGGTGACTCTTCAGGCATCCTTCTCTTCATTCCTTCATCCCCTTTTACTTCTTAATAGCATGCATCTTGCCAGAAAACACTATTCTAACTTATATCTTAGAAATTTCTCACTCTTCAATATGTGTGATATAAATGTTATCATCTATAAAATATTTCAGATTGTGCTTGCTGGAAGTACATTCCCAAATAAGTTTCCCAGCATAGCAACCCCTTGCTGCTTTGTCTCTATTTAAATAATGTTAAATACCCAACTATTCAAAGTTACTTTTGATGTCCCTCCTTGGAAGATCTGGGAACAGCTGTTGACCACAGGACAATAGGAGGAAAAACTCCTCAATTTCAACCAGAGAAAGGGTCAAGTCTTATGACCTTATGTGGAAAATTGACTTGGTGACATAAGTCAGTGAGCAAAACTTGGTATAAAAGCAACACATCAGATGTCTTATATCAGGGAAGAGGTTCCTACTGGAAATTGATTGAGAAGGCAAAGAAAATGCTGTAACATTTGCTGGAGTTTCTCTCTGGGATTAGAGAGAGCACTCTACTCAAATATTTACAGCACAAGGCGGATAACAAATGGGAGGGCCAAGGAAGGAGCAGTCATTTTTTGAGCACTCACTCATTTTTCTTTTTTCTCCCCAAATTGCATTTCTTTCTAATCCTCATTGAATTTTTTGATGTAAAATTTTGTTAACTTGAAGATTGAGTCCTAAATGCATTGCTTAGCTCAATAACCCATATTTTAACCTTTTAAATATTGAGATTGTTATCTACAGATCAGGAAAAAGTAAGAAATCTGTTTTGCCAAGGAACAACTGTTTCAAATTATGACTTGGTTGGCTTAAAAACCAAAATATCAACATTATGCCTTAACACTTCAACTTGGAACTGGGTTTTGGGGCTTGACTGAATTTGCAACTTCAATTCTATGGCTAAATTGTTCCTAGGAGAAAAAAGACTATGGATTTTGGTTTAGAATTAGGAAAGGGGGCTGGAGGTGAAGGGATTGGCAAATGCAGTGTTTAAATACATGACGTGATTCTTTCATTTAACAAGCAAATATATACATTTGTATTTTAAATTTAGAGGTCATGCCTGAGTTAAACAAAAAATAAAGATATACCATTTTTAGGTTTCTCTTGGTTAATTTAGAGAATCTTTAAATTCCTCTCAATCTAAAAGTGTCATTACTCTGGAAGCTTTACTTCCTTTCGATTACGAAAATACCCACAGTAACCACAGACGGTGGTTGTCTCTGCTGTGAGTCCAGTCAGAACTGAGAGACCCGGCATGAAGTTTGACACGCTGGACGTCCAGGAAGAAGATGGATGCACATCTGGATGACATGTAGGAATGGGGGGGTCTGAGAAATTCAGTCCAACAATATGAGCTTCTAAGTTCCAATCACTGGGACATTGGAGGTTCCGGGTAAACACAACAGATAAGGTGTCTGTTCCTGTAACACGGTGACATAAATAAGCCATTGCGAGTGTGATGAGGACTTTAAAAAGGAAAATAAAGGGAACAAGGGGAGAATTCATTAAACTTTCTGGTTACTTGAGGGTTGGGCAGAGGTGCTCAGCAGTGGGGACAAGCACTCTCTGGGTTTTTTCCAGGCTTGTACAGTTTCCCTTTCTCTGTATGTATATGTAATATTTTTATGGTGCCATTGAAGCCTTGCAGTATGACATCTAATAGAGCTTTTGGTTGTGCTATGATCATCAGGCTGTTTACTTTCTTATCCACAACTGAATCCAAGCTAAATCTCTTTGGTGGGTCCTTGAACGTCCAGCAATGGCACCTCCATCTCATCCCGCTGCGGAGACAGTTAGCTGTGCATCGGGGTGAGCAGCCACCAATGACGACGCAATGTTGAGACACTGCTCAGCCCTCTCGGACCGGGTGGTGGGCAGGCTGGCATGTGGGGGCGTTGCTTGGCTCGGCAGGGAGACTGTGTTCCTGGCAGGACCTGGCCCAAGGCTGGGTGGTCCTCTCTGCTTCTCCCGGCAGCCCTCACTTGGTGCCCTTCACCCATAGGATTGGGTGGCGGGAGAAGTGTTGCCCAGCCTGCATGACCATTGGTCACGGACCTTTCCTTAGGGATCAGGCAAAGTCCATATGGAGATAGTTCAGGCGTGGGTGGGCTCTGAGGTCAACCTGCCTAGAGTCACATCCCAGCTTGGCCGTTTACTAGCTGTGTGACCTCAGACCAGCAGCTGAGCCTCTCTGTGCCTCTGTCCCCTCCTTTATAAAAATCAGGATGATGAAAATAACAACACTCATTTCACAATACAGTGATTAAGTGTGCGAGCACGCAGACAATGCCCGGCCTTGGTAGGCACTCAGACATGTGGCCTGTTAGGATTTCACGGGGCGGGACACAGAACATCGCCCAGGCCTCCAGATCCAGCACTAAACAGACTCTTCTTCACATTCAGACTCTTTCGCTTTTAAGTGCAGGGAGCCGATGACGGTGGGGAGAGGAAAAGGGCTTACTTTACCGAGTTAGAGAAAAGGAGCCTCGGGGAAACGTGACCTGGAGGACAACACCAGCAAAAAGGATCTGGGTCCCAAGAAGTCCCTGTCAACTGCTCCAGACTGAACAGCTGGCCCGTACAATCCCGAGGCTGCTGCTCCCACCCATTGACTGACTGTGGGTAGCTGGGGGCACGAGAAGCAGGGGAAAGACGTAAGGGTCACTTTTGTTGCTTATTAATGACTGAAGAACAGAGCTTGGCCTATCTATGGATTCCAGGGGTTCACTGGATCCTAACTTCCAGCCTGCCTTCCCTCCCCCACCTTGCCGCCGACACCGAGCCATCCACAAAGGAAGGCTTGTATGTTGGGTTTTCCAGAGAGGGAAAGGCCAAGTGCTTACATTTGTAAAGAAAAAATTATCTGGCCCATATCTTAGCCTCTCGTTGTCAAAGACACTTCAGTGGCTTCCAAAGTTTCCCGACCACAGAAAACTGAGCTTCCCAGCTGTAGCTTTCTGAGTAAGGTGAGACTGACCTCAGAGTTTTGTATTTATCGTTGGATTTTGCCAAACAAACCAGCTTAAAGAAAAACATGGAATTGAGACCGTTTTCACAAGGCCAAACCCTGAACAGTAACAAGAACAGAAACTTGGCGTTTGGGTCCCCATTTGTTTCTGAAATACCTCTCTGTCCTCTCTCTCCCTTCCCTCTGGAGAGTTTAAACATCTGAATAAAGATTTCATTCAAAGGGAACTGATTGGCTCCTCCACAAACGGGTGGGAGGTGCGTCACCGCACGTCAGCAGCGTTGCTGAGGGCAGGAAGGTGGTATTTCTGGCCCCATTTATGTCTGGAGATCAGCTTTCTCTTTTGGCTGAATGTGTTTTGTTATTACAGTTTGTTTAAAACTGGAATCCTTAGAGTCCTTTTCTGAAAAGCACCATCAGCGTCTTTCTAAGCGGCAAGAACGTTCCTTTCGCTACCTCAGGTTTGGCCTTAAAGAACTAGATCATGTCAGTTGGCTTGATTTGGTTTTCTAGACAATGGGGTTTGCAGACTTTTTGAAGTCTTAGAAGCTTTATATTAAAAAAAAACTGTGAACTTCGATTAAGAGGTGGGTTTTAAAGATAAAAAGCAGGTGTTAATAAAGCACAAAGCATAGCTCTTCTTCAATGACGATCCATATAAAAAGGGGATCTTAGGAATAGTTACATAACAAAATACCAGCATTGTAAATCTGGTTGTAAGGGTTGTAATAAAATTCAGTTCAATCCAAAAAATACCTTAATTATTTGCTCTTGTCTAGCAAAAGATAACAAAGTTCTGAAGGAGGTCAGGGGCAGAAAGGTAAGAGGGAATTATGGGAATGGTAGAAAGAGAGCTTGGAAGTATGACTTTGGAGTGGTAAACTTTAGCATGTGGTGGGATGTTGATGCTTTTAACTCCAAAAAGAGGCATAGGTGTGGAAGTAGCATATGGTGATTCTATATTGACCACACTGGATTTATGTGCCTGTATGACATTCCCACCAAACCATAAACTTCATGAGGACAGCAAGACCGCTCATGGTGTTACGTAGTCAGAGCGTTTACTACCCAGTAAATGTTTGATAAATGGTTGAATGGATGAATGCATGGCTCCACGTGGGAATGTCTACCATGCAAGTGGGAATCTGGTGCTCCAGAGAAGACCAAGACTATTCATGTGGAAGAACCCACAGAGAAATGATAATTGAGCCATGGGAGCAGATGCCTTGGAGAGTGAGCGAGATGAGAAGGGAACCAAAAACAGATGGGAGGGCTGCTTATGCACACTACTGTCAGCCCCCTGGGCATCCCCAAGTCTTCCAGACCATCAGAGCCCCTGTTGACCACTCACCATTGCTGGGCTGATTTGAGTAGAAATACCAGGATTCGACATACACATAAGGCAAATGGCCCTACCACAGCACATCTTCTTCAGGAGGTATCTTACCAAGGAAAAGCAAGTCTTGGAGGGATTGCGCCACACACATTTATTAGTAGGCACGAAACAGTCCTTCAAACAATCTTTTCTTTTAAGTTTGGTGAGGTTTTTGCTCCCCAGCAATACCTTGTGTGAAATGTCCTCTCCAGGCAGAGATGACAATGTTCTACGGCTGGCTCAGCTTCTCTTCTAGGCAAACAGAATGGATCTTCCTTGAAGTAGGGGTGTGCAGGGCCAAATGGAGCCCTAAGCCTGGGGGCCCCTCCAAAGGCATCAGGCTGCTGGACTCCCCAGATCTAATATCCTGTTCATGTGAGGGCAGAAGTGCTTGAAAGCATTTCTACCTGCTCCCCATATCTTGAACACCATTCATTTCACCGGCAAAGACATTTTTACAGCATTCTTAATGCCAGTTTACAAACATGAATGCGATATTTGAAGCTCTTCAAGTAGCTGTTTCTGGGGTGTGGATGCCTAATAAGGTCTTCCAAGTGCTACCTGTATTTCTTATAGGGTGCTCCCAGGGAGGAGCTTACATGTCTATGCTGAGATATGCTAGATTAAATTACAGTTAATATGCATTGCCATTTCCTTTAATGTTGAAATCAGTTGGCTTGAACTTCTTTTTCATGTAACATATATCCTTCTCCATATCTTTATGGATTTGGTGGGTGGACTTAACCTTTCTTGTAGTCAACTTCTCTCTCTGGATTTACCATCTCTGAGTGTTCTCCTTTCCTCAACTCTTGCCCCTTCAGGACACTACCTTGGTCCTCTTATTCCCCAAAATACCAAAGACTGTGAGTAGCAGACTTTACTGAAGGTGAGGGCAGGGGGTGTGGGCAACAGCACAGCACAGCAAGGTCCTGGATCTAAAATTGAATGCTAGCAGGGCTGCCCAATTTGGCAAATAAAAACACAGGACTCCCAGTTAAATTTGAATTGCAGATAAACAATGAATAATTTTTTAGTATAAGAATCTCCCAAATATGACATGGAATCCTGTATATTATCTGGCAATTCTAAATACTAGATATCTCTGTACTTCCACCAACAACCAGAAATTGCCAACTGTCCTCCTCTCCCCATTGTCTTCTCTCTTCCCCCATTTGACAACCAAAGAGCAGTCACAATTGTCAGAGAGAAGCACATGGTGTGGCTCAAAAGCCAAAGGCATGGTGAGTGGTGTGATGTGGTAAGGTGGTGGAACGATGAAAACTGAAAAGAAGTCAGAGGCCTGGGCTTTGTGACCTTCACTGAAATCAGTGGGTGGCAGGAAAAGGATGATTTCAAGTGACTGAAAGAAGAACACACAGAGAAGTGGAGACTGCACTTTTGACGTTTCACAGGGAAATGAAAAAGAGTGAATGCAAGCCTGAAAGGGATGGAGAACTTGAGTTTTTTGTTGTTGTTGTTAATTGGATAGATTTACATGTATTTGAGATCTGAAGAGAAAAAACCACTAAAGACAGAAAGATTAAAGTTATGAGAGAAAGAGATACTGTGGACCAAGGATTCAAGACCTGGGAACAACTTTCTGATGGAGAAAAAATATGTGTAGTCTCTTCACACACAGACTTTTGGGACAGATGATGTGGGTTTGAATCCCAGCTTGACTTTTCTCTGACTATGTCATCTTGGGTGACTGACTAAACCTTGAAGCCTCAGCCTCCTCTGCAAAATGGGAATAATTTTTAGTTTGTGTTGTGAGGATTAAAATGAGGTAATACCAGTAAGATCCTTAGCTCTATGCCTAGCAAATAGCTCAGTGCTCTATACCCTTATCCTTTCCATAAATATTTATTGAAAGACTGTGTGCCAGGCACTGTTCCAGGTGCAGGGGACATATTGGTGAACTGGACAGACAAAAACTTCTGCTCTCAGGAGCTTTCATCTAGTGAGGAAGACAGACAATAAAGAAGATAAGTAGGTACAATTTATAATATCTTGGATAAGATTCAGTATTGCTGATACAAGTGTTGAGGAGAAAAGTAAAGCAGGGAAGGGCCATGTGAAACGTTGGAGGCGGCCATTGAAAGCCTCACTGAGATGGGGAGGTTTGAGTAAACACCTGACGGAGGTGATAGAAACAGCATTGCAGCAGAGGGAACAGCAGGTGGGAGGCCCTGAGGCAGGAATGAGCCTGGTTTACGTAAGGTGCAGGAAGGAAACAGTGGGTTTGGAGAGGAGAGAACATGGGTGATGAAGCAGGAGATGAGGCCAGAGAAATGACAGAGGCAGATCATGTAGGGCCCTACACGGGGTTGAATGACGGTTCCTCAAAATATATGCCCATGTATTCACCTCCGGAACCTGTGAATCCAGCCTTACACGGCAAAACAGTGAATATTACCTTACCTGCCAAAAGATGTGATTAAGTCAAGCATCCTAAGAGAAGGACGATTATCCAGGTGGACCCAGAATGCAATCACATGTTTAAGGAATTTGACTTATTTTCTGAGAGAGATGGGAGACATTGAAGGGTTTTAAGCAGTGGAATGACATGATCTGACTGTCATTTAAAAACAATCACTTTGGCTCCTCTGGTGGGATGTGGGGGGCAGGGAGCAGAAGCAGGGAGGACATTAGGAGACTCAGCAACTGCTCAGCTGAAAGGTGACGGTGGCAAGGACTAGGGTGGGAGCAGGGCTGGGGTGAGAAGGGGCCAGATTCTGGATCTATTTTGGGAGTAAGGCAACAGGATTTCTTATAGACCAGATGTATGGCGTGAGAGAAGGGAGGCATCAAGGAGACTCCAAGAATTTGAACTGAGCTGTTGGAAGAGCAGAGTTGCCATTAATGAGATGGGGAAGACTTGGGAGGAGTGGGTTTGGGTGGGCAGAAGTGAAGGGCCAGGTCGGTGCTCCGTTTTGGACAGGTTATTAGGCAATCGGATGGAGTGGCAGCTGATATATGGGTGTGGTGTCCAGGGAAGGAGTTTGGGCTGGAGGGATGAATTTGAGAGTCAACAGCCTACAGATTGTATTTAAAGCTAAGGTAGATCGTAAACAAATTTTTGTTTGTTTTTTTTTAACTGTCAGGGCTATGACGATGCAAAACCTTTGTGGCTGGATATGATGGCCCTGATTAATGAGTCAAAGTCACACAAACAACTGTCTCTGATGGCCACACACTCAGCGGCCATCTCTTCATGGACGCTTAATTGACTCTTGGCCCACAACCACCAAGATCATGGTGCAATCTGGCAAAGGAACTGACTCAGACTTAAAAATATTCAAAATATTAAAAAATCAGAAACTTAGCAAAATCAGCCCAAGTTTAACTCCTCTTGCAAAATACCCTCCCAGACCTTGATCAAGTTTCTGTGAACACAGTTTGAACACAAGCTCTGTTCCAATGCTGTTTGTCCTGCCTCACTTTCTGGAACAGCACATCCCAAACCCCATGCCTCTAAGAAGAGGAAGTCTTTTAATGAGAGCTGGGGGATGGAGTGTATCTGCAAATCCAGTGGTTTTTTTTTAAAGACAAATTTATGAATGCATAAGGTTAGGTTGAAAGAGCTGCAAGAGCAAGTTAATTAATTTTTCTGAGACAGATGTGGCTAATACAAAGCAATAACAATGGCTTTAGCCTCCCAAGGACTGTGCTTCATATAGCACTTTATAGTCACAATTGGTTTCAGTGACTGTCATGTTTATTATCATAATCACTTTCACTCCTACTTCCTCTTAAAAGAGAATCTGAAAATATCACTGACATCAGGGAAAAATAAATTAAAAATCTGGGAAGGTAAAAGAACTTACCTTAGAAAAAAATTCTCTGTATTTTTTCCTTTGATTCACTTCATTAATTACAGAACTTTTTAGGGCTCAAATATCCATTTGTTTAAATGTAGCTGGGTTCTCTGGAGAGACAACAGTGGGGAAGAAAGAACATCGGCGTTGGTGACAGAACTGGGTTCGAAGTCCAGCTCTGCCCTTCTCTGAACGTGTGGCCTTAGGCCAGTTACATCAGCTCCAACACGGGGTCTCCTCCCCCTTATATGGGGGCAGTAACAACTACCTCAAAAAGTTGTGAGGATGAAACAAAGCACTCAAGATAAAGGAAGCAGCAGAGTGCCTGCCCCAGGTAGACACTCAACAAAGGCCAGTTGCTTTTCTGCACACAGCTCTAGCTTGCATCACAGATCAGTTACTGAGCTCTTGTTGCTTTCTAGACAGGGTGCTGGAGGTTCAGAGATGAGGCAGACACAATCCTGGCTCTTGGGGCTCTCACAGTCCTGGGAGGGAATCATGCATTCATGCATTCATTCATTCGACAGGTATTTATTATGTGCTTATGATGAACCAGGCACTAAGAGAGACGAAACCAAGTCTCTGTCCTGAAGGAGCTTACATTTTACTATAACAGACAGTAACCACACCAACACCAGCAACAAGAAGATAATATCTGGCATGTAATGGGCAAGTTATGAAGAGAAATATAGGAGGGCAAGGGGCTGGATGATGATGGTGGGGTTGTTCTTTATGAGGAGGTGTTCAGGGGCAGCCTCTCTGAGGGGGCGACCCTTGGAAAGAAGCCTGAAGGAAGTGGGAGAGCGAGCCCGTGGCTCTGGGGGAAGGGTGTTCTCGGCAATTACAGAGGTTCCCAAGTGGGAATGTGTTTGGTTGAGAAATGGGTGGGAGGACAGGGTGGCTGGAGCAGAAAAAGCAACGGGGAGAGTAAAAGAGATGAGGTGGGAGAGACGGCCAGGGACAGACCGCGGGTGACAGAGGCACAACTCTCTATAACACAAGTGCTTTGCTGGTGGTACAAACGTGGCGCTTTGGGAAGGCAGAGGAGGCTTTGTTAATTCTGCTTGGGAGGGAGAAACGGCACATGGTTGGTGCTAGGGAAAGCGTCTCAGGAAGGAGGCAGAGGCGCTGGGTTACTCAACTGATCCTCAGACCTTGCTGAACACGGGGGCACAGAGACAATAAAATGGGATTGAGATTAGGGAATGAACTACTTGTCCTGCTAGAGTCTGCAGGGTGCAGGGAGGTCCCAGTGAGGAAGAGGTCAAGATTACATGGTGTGTGCAGGGAGTGGGGACAGCCTACCCAGAGTTTGGCATTTGCTGAAATTAATTCAAAGACACACTTCCTGTAACCTGTCCAAAGGTGGTCTTTGACAACGTGATGCTATATCCATAGGCCATATCGCCCTCTTGGCACAGGTTTTAGTGAGTGTGGTTGTTGGTGTTTTTTAGAAATGTGAGATTGAGTCTTCCATCTGGAAGTTGTGTTCTCTCAGGATTTTGGCCTTCCTGTGAGAAGCGAATCTGGAGGCCTCTGCCCACACTGAGGAGTACAAGAGAATAGAAAGGGACATTGTTTCAGGGCTGACAGCATGTCCCCTTGCACTGAGCCATCCCATTAAGATAAGTTATGAGAAGCAGCTGGCTCAGATGGCACCCAGTGAATCAGGTAGCTCTAGGTCTGATTTCTGAACTCCTCACTGAGATGGCTGGCTTGAGACAAGTTACTAAACTTACTCTTTGGACTTCATTTTCCTCATCTGTAAACTAGGCTGTCACTGTGACTATAAACCTCACAGTGTTGTGAGGACAAAATGAGTTAATGCTTAGGAAGCATTTATCACAATGCCTGGCAAATATTAGGCTTTCCATAAAGGTTAGCTATTATCATATATCTCATTAAACAGGTAGAAATAATACCAGTTCAAACTCAGCAGTTTGAACTTGACATGCTGGATGTAAGGGAGTCAGGAAAGTTCTTCAAGCAATAAAGTAATGTGATTGGATCTGACAGTGGGTGGTATTGAAGATGAACTGGAGAGGGGAGAAAGTGGGGTAAAAATGTAGGCAGCAAAAATAAGTTTCTCTTTGGAGAAATTTGGTGGACAAGGGAAGAAGACTAGATGACTGCTTGAGGGGGATTTTTAGGATAGGTTTTAGAGAAGGATGCAAAATTAGGCTGATGCCATGGACATGATGCTCCTATCTTGGGCACAGTTCACTCCTGGGAGGGGGGTTTGGCTCTTTACCCTGGTAGTCACAAAGGACAAAGTCAAGGCCTTCCTGAGCTGGCACCAGATGAGCAGAGCAAGGTCAGAGCCCTTGCTCAGATACCACCTGTTGGACATCTATAACAAACTTTGTCAATACCCATGGCCATGGGAACTGCTTTATCCACAGCCCCAAAGCAGGTAACTTTCACTATTTTGTCAGTTCATTCCCCACCTGAAGGAAAAATGCAAACAACCAACACCCATACCCTGTTTCACCGTGCGTGGAACATAGTACTTACCCAATAATTATTTCTTAGCTACATAGATTGAACTTTTTTTTTCCTCTAATCATACCTATTATTGAATGAAGGTCAAAATCATTCTGATGGCTAAGTCTGATGTTGAGATTATTTGGCCAGTACACAGCCAACTGAAGTTCACAATCATAAACCAGAAATACTTTGCAAAAATCTACCAAAGATGTTCCAGGTCACATGCATTTTTATTAGCCCAAGTTTGCCAGAGAAGTGACACAGGTGGGACAATAACTGAAGTCAGCCTTTTTAACTTGGCTGTTGAAAGTCATTACTCACTCTGGGCAAAGAAATGGTGGGAAGGTTATGCAGCAGGGCCCTCTGCAGTGGAGAAACGTGAGGTGTTAAGAATCATCAGCTGAGTTTTACAGCTGGAAAAATAACGGTATAGGAAGGTTAAGTGGCTTGGTCAATGTGTCAAATTTAGAGATATCTGTTGGAGGTTATGAGAGATAACTTTCCTATAAAATCCATCAACAGACCTCCAAGCAAAAGTTATTCCATTGTCCCAGCTCTGGACCCACTAGAAGGGGGAGGTGGCAAGAGGAATATGATTAAGCAGTAAAACTCTTTTTAGAGAGAGGTGAAAATGTGTCCAAAGTACATAGACAAGGAGCAGTATTAGAGTCAGCCAGAAGAAACCCAAAGAACTACAACTGTTTAAATAAAATTGCCATTTTATATTCACAATGGGCCAGATTTTGTCCCGGTATAGCTCTGCAGGAATTCTTTGGAAAGATTCCTAACTCTAGAATTACTTGGTGAGAGTGAATAGGGGCCCTATGAAAATGATACTTGATGATGATTTTATGCAACTGCTTTTTAACCACCCAATAGACATATAATTACTCTCCTAAATAGTCCCACATTTGCACAACCCTGGGCCAGGTAGGGAAATGAAAATTCAGCAAATCCCATTATTCGTGAATTCAACTTTCCTTTCACTTTGATAGCTTTCATAGGAAAAAAACTCCTAGTTGTGTATTTGTCCAACTATCTCAGCATAAATATTCATTTCTTCAGAATATGTGCAGTATACAGAGTAGGCCCAGCCATACAAATTTTAAAGCCCAGCACATGCTGCGAGAATCACTTAAACACTGTGAATTAAAAGACTAGCAATATCTATATACGTAAAGAATCGGACTGCTTCCACTGTTTTCTGTTCTCTTGTTATGGGCAGCAAATACTAGAGAAGTTCATCCTGTTCCTTCTTGTTTCTTCCACTTTTTGGTTCTATTATGATTACATCCTTCACTCTGATATTTTTGAATGTTGCTCCATGTTGCTGTTAACTTAGTCTTTCCTTAAGTTGTCCCCCAATTTGGGAACTGCCACCCTCTTCCTTATGCTTCATTGTGCCCAACTCATCTACAGAAACTCCTCTCTTCCTTCCTCCTCCTTTAAGCTCTCATTGATCTAGGCTCTGGTGATGTCACGACGAATATATAACAGCTTTTGTCCTTGAGAAATTCACCGACTAGTGTAAGTGTGGTGTTTGAGAGCTGCCTGGGAGCACCAAGTATCTGTCAATCTGGAAGGAAATCCAAGACTGAATAGCACCTCACCAAAATGCATGTCCACCTGGAACCTTGGAAGATGACCCTTTTTGGAAGTAGGGTCTTTGGAGATGTAATTGGTTAAGTTAAGTTGAGTGGGCCCTAAATCCAATGACTGAAGTCCTTATACGAAGGCAAGGACACAGAGACATGGGGAGACTCACGGGAAGAAGGGCATGTGAGGACAGAGGCAGAGATTGGAGCGATGCTGCCCCAAGCCAAGGGTTGCTGGTAACCACCAGAAACCAGGAAGAGGCAGGGGAGGGGCCTCTCCTGGAGCCTTCGGAGGGAACATGCCCTGCTGACACGTTGATTTTGGACATCTCGCCTCCAGGTCTATGAGACAATACATTCCTGTTTTTCAAGCTACCAAATGTTTGGTACTTTGTTACCGTAGCCCCAGGAAACCAACACAGCCTTAAAAAAGAGGGAGCATCTAAACTGTGTCATAAGATATAAATAGGAGTAGGGGGTGGGAAGGCAGAGGGGGGCAGTGGGAAGGAATCTGGGACAAAGGGGAAAGTGCAAGCAAAGGTAAAGAGATGGAAAATAGGAAAATGGGTGTTGTGGAGTAAGGGGTGGATATTGCAAGTCATGTGGGGCAACTGGAATGGCAAAGTAGGGGTCAGGGAAATGGAGAGATGGGGCTGGAGAGGTCAGGCTTGGACACTTTCCTTAGGGAGCTGTTTTGTGCTAAAACTTGTCAAGGGGGTGGGTTCTGTTCCCAAAAGAGAGAATGTTTCCTTACAGCCATGGCTACATAACAATACATCGTTGGGGGAATGGAAGAATGAATCACTGAGAAATAGTTTTCATGATGAGAACACAGTCATCATTAAATAGTATACATTCAGTTCCTGAACACAGTGCATGGTTTCTGTTTAGATTAGTTTAGACTCACAATTAGTCTGCATCTTGACTTAGTTAATATTTATTACTTACATTATTATATACCATGTGCAGATCCTTGAGTCAGACTACAAAGACAAAGACAAATAAGACACCAGCATGTCTGGTCCCAGGGTATAGAGTTCACCTTTAAACTTAGGGCCTAGGGGAAACCCCTGCCCTCATTTAGCTCATATTCTGGTTGCAAAGGCAGGTGGGCAATGTTTAAGTGTTGTATCAAGGATTGCTCTAAATGTGCTATTGGCAAAACCACTAATTTATAATCAAAAGGGAGGCAGCATGGCATAATAGGAAAACCATGGACTGGTAAGTCAGAAAGTCTTGAGTGTACAGACTGTGGTCTAACCACTACCACCCGTATGTGAACTTGAGCAAGGTCTGACCCTCCCTGGGTTTGGTTTCCTATCTGTGAAATGGGGACAATGACATCTCCCTCACAGAGTTGTTTTGAGGATCCAAGGAGATGGAATATGTGCCCGACACACGGCAGACATGCATGTTCAATTTCAACAAGCATTCTTTGAACACGTAATTTCTGTTTGAGTCATACGCTATTTCTTATTCCTCAAAGCACGAAGTACTCAAAGATGGATAAGACACAGCCTACACCTTTATAAAAAGCTCTCCACTAAGTGTTAGCTCTCTTCCAATAATTATAGATATAAACTCTTTCTAGTTTCATGACTCAGTTTCTCATCCAGGAAATGAGGTTAATTTTTCTAGCATCCCATCCTCCACTGAGAGTCTCAGGACCTAATAATTTAAATGTTTGCCAAGCACTAGAGAAATGAAAAACATATATATAGTGCCATTAATCAAGCATTCTGGAAATAAGCCACCAAACAAAACCTCTTCATGCCAGGCTTCTCATTGGACTGGGGCTGGGCCGTTTTGGCTGGTACAGCTATAGGCTAGTATGGCTACTCTTAGGAAATGGGAAATCTGTGGGCAAGTTTTCTGGCTTATGCCCCAAATCCCCTTTTGGCTCTTGGTGGAAGGCGGGCACGTTCACAGGAGTCTCAGGTTCCAATACTTCTCCCAAATTCTGGTACCATCCCTGGGCAGGGAAGCAGGGACTCCACATGCCAAACACATTTTGATGAGCACCATTGGGGTGGGAGGGCACCTTCCCTTAGGATTTTGTCTCTTTCTTGTGATAAGCTACACTTGTTCATCTGTTCCTTGTGTCCTGTTAACCGGCAGCTGTTTTTAAGCTATATGGGCCAGTCCACAGGGACATTTATGCATCCAGAGAATATTAGTGCTAATACACCTGATAAATCCCTTTCTGTTACATGGTTTTTCCTGCAGAAAAACAGGGAAAGACCAGCAGTCTCATATTCTAGCATATGGGGCACATCTGCCACAGGTTATATGATCATTTCAGGGGCTCATTTCTGAAAATGATTTCTTTTCAGTTTGGAGGACAGCTAAAGCTATGTCTCCAGCGAATACAACTTAGGAGTTGTTGAATATTTCAGATCACTTTCAATGATGTGCCAATGAGTTTTAATGGAGCAGGATCTGTCAAATGACATTATTGTGTATTTTTTTTGTTCCTTTCTTTCTTTCTTCTTCTTCTTCTTCTTTTTTTTTTGAGAATGAATCTTTCTAGGTGATTCAATTGAGTTTTAACTCATCATAAATCTTGTCCTACAGTCAAGGGAATCTTGTTAAATGCATGATCTGACTTTAACCTTCTGCAAAAACATGGTGTTTGGGTTTCTAGGACATAGAGCCAAGTTTGAGAAGTACAATTTGTGAAACACGACGTCACTGACCTCCACATGGAGAGTGCAGTCTGTAATGATGACAGTCAAGTCAATCCTAGAGCTACCTGGCCAGTCTGCTAGTGAAAAATAAAGACAAGTGAGTGTGTGCAGTCTCCTCTGCTCTTCTTGTCCACCCCTAGAACCAACCTCATCTCATCTCTCATGCTAACTCCCAGGTTCTGCCAGCATAATTCAGGGAAAACAAAATAGAAATTTGATTTTTGAATAGAAAATTGGAGGGACTCCTGGTGAACTCTGACTGTGGCTTTTCGGTTACAACAAATGCACAGTGTCAGTGTAGCTCAAGAAATGGGGATTTACTGTAATAAAGAAGACTGAACATCTTGAAAATCACAAAACACTGTGGCCTGAGCAGGCCTCAGGGAACTAAAGATGGCTTAGGGAATCTCTTAAGCTGGGGTCTGTGTGTCTTCACTCCTGTCATCATGTTTGGTGACTTCAACATCCACAGAATCTATCCAACACACTGGCCCATTCCCTAGACCTCATCTCTTCCAATGACATTTCCTCCAGCCCCACTCAGCCTCCCTCACCCAGGGTTTTAGCAATAACTGCCCCACCTCCGAAATCTTGATTTCTAGCCCTCCACATTCCTTCATTTAGTACCCCCCCCCCAAATCATTTATTCCTAGCACCTTGAAACCATTGGCCCCTCCACCTTTCCACCGTCCTTCACCACTGCGTCTTCTGCCTCCAACCTCCTAATTTCCTTCTTCGCCCAGCATGGATTCCACAGCCCATCATTGCACTTACTCTCTAATCTACACCCTCAACTCTCTTGGGCCCTTTTTCCTCCACCACACTCACCTGGAAAACCCTCAAGTCTAAATAAACCCAGTTCTCTGACTACTCTGTGCCTGCACCCAAGCAGCTAATTTGTCTGGGGAAAAACACACAACTTTGATGATTTGTCTCCCTTAATTTAGGACTATAAATCTCAAGTGAGCTCTCTCACTGCCTGTTGGTCCTACCTCCTTTCTCTCCTCAATTCACTCTCCCTTCCACCAAGACCACTATTTCACACCTTCTCTTCTCTTCTTAAACAGTATTCAACCCTCCCCTTCCCCACTCTCACTGAGAAC
Source organism: Choloepus didactylus (assembly GCF_015220235.1). Lineage (NCBI taxonomy): Eukaryota > Metazoa > Chordata > Mammalia > Pilosa > Megalonychidae > Choloepus > Choloepus didactylus. Next base: position 51,823,467 of record NC_051320.1, on the reverse strand, counting down.
TTCTTTCCTCATTTCACTGAGCAAAGAGAAACAATCAGAAGTGAACTACTTCATCTTTCTACCATTAAAACAACAAGCTCTCTGTGTATCTACCCAGCTACCCACATGCCCTGCCTTTCTTCCTGTTAAAAGAATAAACAGGGTGTTTTGTTGTTGATGGGTTTTTTGTTTGTGATTTTTTTTTCTTGGCTCCCGTCTAAAGTAAATCCCTCCATTTGTGCCCTAGATCCTACCACTTCTCACCTACTCAAGAACTTTGCTACTGCATTTTTCTCCTTTCTCTGATTCACTATTCCCTTCTGCATACCAATATTCTGCAGTATCTTCCATCTTTTAAAAAAACTCTTCCTTGACCCAATTTCCCCTTCTAACTACAGACTCATATCTCTTTTCTGTCCATAGCAAACTTTTTCACAGGAATTTTAATATTCACTGCTTCGACTTCCTCAACTCCCATTCTTTCCTTAGTCCTCTTTAATAGAATCTGTCACCCATCACTCCTTGGAAATCCCTTTTGACAAGGTTGCCCATCACTCCCACACTGCCACAGAGGTCAATTCTCAGTCTTCACCTTCTTCTACCTCAGTGGCATCTGTCACGGTCAGTTACCCCTTCATTCCCAAAACACTTGGTTCACTACACTACCAGAACACTACCTTCTTCCATTTGCTTCTTTCTTCCCAGCCCCTAGATGTGGCACTCCCCTTAGACTCATTTCTCTTCTCTTCTCTATCCATGCTGCCCAGGTGGTCTCATTTACTATGTTGATTAAAAGAACAAGAACAGCATTTATTCATATACTGATGAATCCCCAAACTATAGCTCCAAACTTAACCTCTCCTTTGAGCTCTGCATTTTAAAAGATCCAATTTCCCATCTATTTCTCCATTTCAATGTCTCCAAGCATCTTCAACCTTAATGTGTCCAACACAAAGCATTTCAGTCTTACCCCCATCTCTCCTATCCAGTCTTCCCAATTTCAATAAGTAGCACCACTGTTCACCTGGCAATTAAGTCCCAAACTAGGAGTACCCCTTAATTCCTCCCTTTCCCTGGGACCCCTAAATAACCTATAACAGGACCCCTGTATCGATTCTATACTTCCATGTGGCATTTGAGGCTTTTCACAGCCTGCCCCACCAACTTTTGCCACATTTAAGAGCCAATAATTGTATTTCTATAATGATTTATTATTCTCTGATGACTTTTTTTTGACTTATTTATTTCTGACAATCATCATATGATATAGGCATTACTATCCCCACTTTATAGGTTAGAAAACTAAGTGAGAGAGAAGCTACATGAATTACCAAAAATCACAAACCAATCAATGGTAGGGCTGGAAGTGAAACACAGAGCTCCAAATATGAGATGTTTTGCCTTTCCTGGCATGCCACATGACCTCTCCAACACAGAATATCCCCAGGTCAGGATTCTCACTCTCCCTGAAACATCCGCCACCTTTACCTTTTCTCTGCTTCTCTGGCTAAGAAGGCCCTCTCCCACCCCCTTCTCCTCCTTCACAGTTCTTTCACTGAGTTCTCCAGTGTACTATGGTCCCTCAGATTAATCATGTTTATTGTTTCACTAATCACTAATTGTTTCATTACCTCCTTTTCTCATTCTTTCACTCATCAAATATTTAAAGAGCAACAACTCAATGTAAGTCACTATACTAAGGATGTGATACAAAGAAGAAAAAGACATAGACCTTAAGATTGAGAAACTCATAGTTTAGGATACACATTCTCCAAAGGGCAATATCCCATCACTGCCCACCCCACCCCCAGGAATATTTGGGGTTCTTGGGAAAATTGGTTTCCAGGGACAAAAAGTATCTTAGATAATACAATAGATGGTGGCCTGTCCCGGCCGGCGGGACGTTCAACGGAAGCTCCAAATCCTGTGAGGGAGGAATGGTATGGGACAAGAGACGTGAGGAATGACAGCAAGACAGGTTTCTGATCAAGCTGCAAAACTTTATTGAAGAGGCAGGGTATATATACTCTAAGGTAGAGGGAGTGGCTAGTACGAACGGGTGGCGGCCTAGGATTGGTGGCTGCGAAGGCGGGTGGCAGTCTAGGATTGGCTGCTGCTGTTGCTAGGGCGGATGGCAGATGTAAGGCTAGCACAGGATTGGTGGCTACTGTTGCTGGGGTAGAAGGCAGGTAGTAAAGCTAGCACTCTAGGCGCAAATCTTAGGCGCGAGCGGCTATCACTTCCGTAGAAGGCTGAGGGCAACTTAAGCCGCTATTGCATCAGCCCTAGTGGTCATGTTGCATATCTCCGGCATCGCTGAGGGTGGATTTTATACATGCTACCTTAATCGTCCCCAACAGTGGCCCTCCAAAACTCAACCCTACCTGAAAAAATTTTAGTATTTAATTACGCTCCTTGAGTTTTCTTGGGTTTCACATGAGCAGCACTGACATTGAGGTCATGGAAGATGCACAAATATTTGCAAGAGGACTAGGGTTGGAGGTCCTTCTCTCCATCGATCACACCATCTTAAAGTCCTACTGTGAGAGGCAGCCTGTGAGTGCCTCCAGGCTTCTGTTGGCTGAATTATGGATGTGGTTTCTGTTTGATCCTCAATGCTTTTGAGTATGACTTGGGCTTTGAGAATTAAATAAAAATAGTTTAAATTTTACTATCTAATTCTACAAAAGTTATTCAACTCATAATTATGTCACGTGCCGAAAAGAAAAACAAGTCAACAATAGCAAATGAATACCTAGCTAGTTAAGGTAAAAACTGTTTTCTCCTATTGAGCAAAAATTAAAAGGTACATACACTAAAAATAATTTTGAAGAAATTAATTTAGTTTCTTGATTGTTTTATATTTCTGGAAAAATAGCAGTCATGATTTTTTTAAAACTTTGATTGCATTGCTATTATGTATTTTTATAAGTTGCTTATTTGTGTATTTAATTCAATACATTGAAATTTAGGTAAATAAATGACATTAAAAGTTACTCAGCAAATGCACAGCTATCAAGTTATGTCAAATGTTAATAGCTTTTTAATTTTTGATTTAACTTTTAAATTACACATTTTATTTAGTCATCTTAACCTTGCAATGAATAAGCTTTGCACTTACTCTTTTTAGGTATAAAGCACAAATATACATACATAAATAGTATCCCTGCTATATTAAAATATCACATTTTGATTGTTCAGGTCCACAGGATCATCATTACATAGTTGCAAGTCAATCATATTTTTGTGATACCTGGTCACCATTATATAATCTGTAGACAATATAGGAATATGGTGCTGATGGTGTAGTAAGAAGTCATAACTGGAGCCTGATGTTAGATCCAGGTGACGTGGCTTTCATGAGCTGCTCCATTAAGTCCCTCATTGGAGTGACTTGGTGTTCTAGTTTGCTAATGCTGCCGGAATGCAAAACACCAGAACTGGATTGGCTTTTATAAAGGGGGTTTATTTGGTTGCACAGTTACAGTCTTAAGGCCATAAAGTTTCCAAGGTAATGCCTCAACAATCGGGTACCTTCACTGGAGGATGGCCAGTGGTTTCTGGAAAACCTCTGTTAGCTGGGAAGGTACTTGATTGGCATCTGCTCCAAGTTCTGGTATCAAAATGGCTTTCTCCCAGGACGTTCCTCTCTAGGCCACAGCTCCTCTTCAAAATGTCACTCTGAGTTGCTCTTGGGGCATTTGCCTTCTCTTAGCTTCTCCAGAGTAAGAGTCTGCTTTCAGTGGCCATCTTCAAACTGTCTCTCATCTGCAGCTACTCTCTCAGCTTCTATGCATTCTGCAAAGTGCCCCTCTTGGCTGTAGCAAGCTCGTTCCTTCTGTCTGACCTTATATAGTGATCCAGTGAACTACTCAAGGCCCGCACTGAATGGGGGGGGGGGCATTTCCATGGAAATTATCCAATCAGAGTTATCACCCACATTTGGGTGGGTCACATCTCCATGGAAACACTCAGAGAATTACAATCTAATCAACACTAACACCTCTGCCCAAACAAGATTGCATCAAAGATAATGGAGTTTTGGGGGACATAGTATATCCAAACCAGCATACCTGGGTTCATATTTCTTGCTGTTCCTCCACAAGCCAAACACATTCCCACTATAGGATCTTTGTATTCATGGTTCACTATGCCTTAAAAGCTCTTTTTGCCTGATCATGGTGCATTCACTCATTTGGTTCTGGTTTTTGCACAAAATTCATGTCCTTGGAGTTCATGCTTGTTTCTTGTTTGTTTTAACTTATGAAACCTATCACCACCCTATACCTATTTGGTGGTTTTGTATATTGTCTATCTCCTTTGTTAGACTGTCAACTTTGCAGGACAGGGCCCTTTGATTACTACTCTACCCCCGCTGCCTCCAGAAGAGGTACTCAGTATTTATCGAACATGTAAATGAATACATGGAACACAATTAGCATGTTTCTTTTTCGTTACTTTAGACAACATTTCTACCTGCTAGTGGTAGTGAAGCAGCTAAACAAAAGAGGCTTCTCTTTCTCTCTAGCTCTTTTTCTCTCTTGTTCCCCACCTCCCTCACTTTTCATATTACAAATGGCTGATATGATCCAGGACCCTGAGGGGATAAACCTCCAGAGGGCCCCCCTCTTAAGGCTCCTCTTCTTTCTCCCTGCCCTGCTTACAATAAATCTACAAGAAATTTCCCCAGACATACAGACTTTGAGGGTGCTTTCTGCACCTGGTTGCAAAGGGAGGGACAGCCATCCCTTGGTCACATACCACTAGGATAACCTGGGCCTCTTGCCCGGTCCTGCCTACCAGTTTCTGTCCTCAGGTGTGAGTTACTGTGGGCTTGCTGTCTCATCCAAGTGTGATGACAGTCTCCTCCAGGAAGGTCATGCAAAACATTTCTCCTGGAATATATTACTCTAATCAATTTCAGACCTTGCTTTAGATGTCCTCGAAGCTTCCCAGGAACCATCTGAATGTGCATTCCCATGAGATTCTGGCCCAGGACACCAGAGCACTTTGGAATTAAACTTCCTGATGAGTTTAGACATTGCTATGTACATACTTCTGGGTCAATCTAAAAGTACAATGTAATTTTTATTGTAGGGTGGAGGGTTGTATTTACCTAGCATGTGAAATGGTAGAAAAGGAAACACATATTGATTTTGCAAATGTATACTTTTTTTGTGGTCTCTAAAGAAATGAAAGAAATCAGAGACTCCATTTGCTATTGCCATATGGAATATAGTGTGAGAAAAATTTACCAGCCTGCAAACCTGTAGTTTCTGGTCTTAAATATTACCTATGAATTGTGTTTTTCTTCTTACAAATGGAAATCCCTGAACATCTAAATGGGGGACTCACTCACTTTTTCCTTGATTTGTAGTTCAACCCGCAGACCCTTTACACTGGATTAGGTTCAAGCTGCTAGGTCTGACAGCTTGAGTCTGAATCTTGGTTCTGCTACTTAGTCTATGATATTGGGCAATTGACATTGCCACTCTGAACCTCAGTTTCTTCTTCTGTAAATGAATGCTTACTTTACTGGGTGGGTACAAGGATTAAGTGAAATAATTTATGGAAAGCTCTTAGCACAGTTTCTGGCACATAGTAAGGATGCAATAAATGTTAGCTGTCATTATTATTATTATCATTATCATCATCATCAGTAACACTAGGAGTTGTGATATTAGTTAATGGCTGCACAGCTAGTGTAAGATGGAATCTTTTAAAAAAACAACAACAACAGTTTCCTTAAACCCAGTGAAGTGATTTTTCTATTATTTCAAAATATTAGTTTTTGGAGAAGATAGGACAAGAAGTTAAATAGATGAGAGTGAAGATGACAATGACATCGGTAAAGCCGATGACTACTTGAACCCTGGCTTGGTTGCATATTGGAATCACCTAGGTAGTAGTTTAAAAAATACTATTCCAGGACTCCACCCTCAGAGATGCTAATTTAAATGGTTTGGAGTGCAGCCTAGGCAATGGGATTTATAATATATCTCCCTAATATTTCTAATGTACAGGAAGGGTTTAGAGGCACAGGCTATGATGCCCACGTGGAGGAAGCCCAGCAGAGAAGTTTTATTCTCCATCCCTGATCTCACAGCTTGAAAAGATGGACCTTTGAGCTCAGCTCACTTAGCTTGGCATCTAGAGAGGAAACACAAACAGCTGGCTACCTCTCCACTTGGGAGTCACCACCCTGAGCCCTCCATGGGCTCCTCTCCCTGCACCCAATTGTCAAACGCTATCTCAGAAAAATGCACCCACATGTGGGCCTACACATTCTTTAAAAGCTTATTCCCTTTAAGATTGTGATGGGAATCCTAAAACGCCTGTGTGCGAGCACGTGTGTGTGTTTATAAGCACCTGCATACAAGCATGAGTACAACCAATTTCCAGATTCCCCTAGGGTCTAAAAGGGCTGACTATTGCTGAGGGGGGGGGGGGAGGGGGACTTGATTTTGAGAGCGCCCTGAGGTTGCCCCAAGCCACCAGGTGGCACCATATTACACATCGAGCTAATGGCCTTCTGTTTAATAAGAGTTAGCTCCACTTCAGGGATAATGGCGATGACTTATCCACATATGACCTCCCTAGCTGTGTAACATTGGGAATGTTATTTAATATTTCCGTGTCTCAGTTTCCTCATTGGAAAAATAGGGATGATAACAGTACCCACTAATAGGTGAGAAGTAATATAATATACGTGAAGCGGTGCCTGGTGTGTAGGAAATGCCAGCCTTTATCATTCACTATTGAGTAAACGGTAAAGAGGAGATTTCCAGGCAGAGAAAAGCAGAATGGGGCAGGGCATTCCAGGCGTGAAGCATGACTCGTGGAGAGGCAGAAGTGCAGAGAGTGGTCTGTCCGGGGACTAAAGACCGGGATGGAGTTGAGAACTGCGTGAAGCCTGTGGAGGAGGGCGGGGGCTCGGGGCTACCGAGGCTGGCTCCGAGGAGGGCGTCCAGCCAGAGCGCCAGGGGGGCATTTTCGGTGGGCGCGAGGGTTGGCGGGTCGCCGGAGAGAGCTCTGCGTCAGCTGCTTTAGGTTGGACTGAGACAGAGACGTCACGGGGTTGGGGGTGGGGGGTTCAAATGAAACAATGAGTGTGGAAAGGGCTCATTTTAAAACCATGAAGCACAGGTGCATATGGGTGGCTCGGGGAGACGGTGGCGCTGGGGACTTCCCTCTTGTCTGGGAGAATCTCAGAAGGATCGGTTACTTTTCTGCCCCATATCCTGCCGGGGGAGGGTGGAGGGGCTCGGGGTAAGGCTCCCACCTCCTCCTGCTGCCTGCACGCGAGTTTGCTGCAGGTATAGACCACAGATCTGACAGACAAGAACCATCAAGGATTCCGCCTCCCGCCACCCCCGCCCCAAGCCCCCACCATACCATGCCACCCACACCCTTGGATGGGAACCTTCCCATCATAGCGCAATGTAAGCAGAGAATGAAGGCTCTGGAGCAAGCCGTTTTAAATTCTACTTCTATTAATTGCTAGCTCTGTGAGCCAGGTAAATTACTTAACTTCGACTTCCTTCGCCCTTAGTTTTCACATCTATAAAATGGGAATAATAGTAAATTCCACCCTATTAAATGACTGGCTATGAGGATTAAATGAGTTAATCTGTGGAAAGCACTGTAACAGCCCTGGCACACAGCAAGTGCTAAATAAGAGTATGTTAATTAAAATATGTAAAAGGATAATAATTGAATCTACTTCAAAACTTATTGTGAGCATTAAAGTGTTTAGGGTACTATCTTGATTAAGTTAGCAGCTACTATGGCTATTCTTAGGGATGCCCCAGCACCCACGGCAAAACCCAGGGGATGGGAAAAGTGTGGATGGAGGGATGTTTTCCCTTTCAGTGAATCTACTTGAACATTAGCCTTGCTTTCTTACATTTCTACTTGGATTTTACTTTGGGTTAGTTATTATTTAATTTGTTTTGCATTTATAGATTCTAACCTACACAACCAGCATTTTCCAACTATGAATTTACCCCCTCCCCCACCCCTTGCCATAGCACTTAGTTGTTATCTGCCTGAAGCTGTTTGAATCTTCTTCTCCCACCCTAAATATTCTTTTTCTAAAAGTGACGTCACTGGGATACTTTTGACAGGTCAAATTTCCATCACTGTCTCTCACAGAGCTCCCATGCCTTTCATCACTGATATACATCTCAGTCCCTTTGCCAGGTAAATGTAGCCAATTCTTCTCAATTACCTAGAGCCACCCTAGGGTGTGTAGAAAGGGTGCCCATAGGACTTCTCCTTTGGGGTCTGTGGGGCAGAAACTCAAGAGACAAGAGATGGTGAGCATTTTACAAAAAAGCAGAGAAAACCCAGGCAAATGGAAAGTGGGGGAAATCAGGACACCACTCCCTACAAGGGCTTGTGCCCTTGACCCACTTCCAGGCGGAGCAGCTTCCAGTGTGGCTGGAGGGCTGGCGACCGCCAGGGCAGTCAGGGAAGCCCAGATGGAATTCCAGCTCTGCCTTTTGACCTACAGGATCTGGGGCCATTTACTCAACTCTAGCTTTTTACCCTCATCTGTAAAATGAGAACAAGGACAACAATAGTACATTATAAGTGTTTGTAAGTATTACACGTGCCCCACAAATCTTGTTCTTACCTCAGGGCCCTTGCACTTGCTGTGCCCTCTGCCTGGAATGCTTTCCCCACAAATTTCTCATGGTTAGTTTCTTCTTGTCATCTGACTACCCCATCAAAAATGGCCATCCCTGACACTTTTATTGCACTGCTACATTTGTGTGTGTGTGTCTGTGTACACACACACTTGTATATGTGTAGCACAATTCCATGGATTAAAAGAAAAAAAATTTATTACCATATATACAACCTAACATTTTCCCTTTAAACCACATTCAGATATATATCTCAGTGCTGTTAATTACATTCACAATGTTGTGCTACTTTTTTATGGCTGAATAATATTCTATTATATGTATATACCACATTCAGTTTATCCATTCATCAGTTGATGGACACTTGGGTTTCTTCTTTCTTTTAGCAATTGTGAATAACACACTGCTACATTTTATTGTTTACCTAACACCACAATTTGAAATAAAATATACTTGGTTATTATCTGTCTCCCCAACTAGAGTATAAGTTCCACAAGTCCATATTCATTGCTATGTGCACCATGCTTAGCACATTTGTATTAAAAGCACTTGTATATTCAGCACTTAAAATGCAATTATGTAGTTGCTGCTATTATTCTTATTTTACCAGGGAAGGGTATCAGTTTTACCATTCTCTGGTTTTATTTCTGACAATTCACAATCCTCTAGGCTCTCATCACAGAAAATAACTTCAAACTATGTGCTAGTTAACTCTTAAAAAAAAAAAAAAACTATAGAGGAATGCAATTCTTTCATTTCTCTAAATATTCCAGATATTATACCATCAGAAAAACTATAAACTTTCGAAGAACTGTTTAAGCTGAGTTGAGTTTTTGTGCTCTGCCCTAGGTTTTCATTGAGGGGTACTCTGAGAAACCTCTGTAAGAATCATTTACTATTCAAATGATATTAGGGAGCTAGTACATTACAGCCCCAGTAGCCACTTTGAGAAACCCCAGTGCAAGAAATTGCTTCCAGAGCTCAATCCCTAGCAACACACTCACTTCCTTTAGAGAGCTACTGTGTAATTTTGTTTTCAAGAGTTGGGGAACAGACAATATTTCCCTTTTTACTTTGGCTGCCAGGAAGCTCATAAACAAACACTTAATTCATATATTGCAGCTAGGTAAGTTTTATGGCCTTCATATTTACATTTCTATTTTTCCTTAGTCTTTACTTCATGCTCTATATTCATCTTCACTATGATTAATCTCTGGGAAAATCAAAATTTTGACTGAGGGAATGGGTAGGTCCTAACAGAGCCTGGGCAGCCAGAACAACAGCCTAATCATATCACAGAGACCACCCGGGGAGGATGCTGCTACCATAGCCACCGGCAGATGCAGAGTCCTGACTGTGAGTGTCTGCTTGGCCAAGACCAGCCACCTGTGCAGCCGGGGGAGTAGTGCACAGTGAGTGTCTGTCCTTCTAGGTGTCTGTAGGCAAGACCTTCCGACTCCCATCCAGACTCAAACAGTAGGGAATTCCCCAACTGGGATAAAGGGGCTCAGGTATTAGGCAGCTCTCCCAATTGATAACTGTCTGTTATGGGTTGAACTATGCCCCCCAACATGATGTGCTCAAGTCGTAACCACTAGTAATGTGAATTTATTTGAAAAAGGGTCATTGCAAATGGAACTAATTAAATTAAGATGAGATCATTCTGAAGTAGGTCAGGCCCATGATCCAATATGACTGGCGTCTTTATAAGAAGAGGAAATTTGGACACACACAGACGGACAAGAGAGAAGATGGACACGTGGAAATAGAGAAAGAGATTAGAATTACACTGCCACAAGCCAAGGAACCAGGGATTGCTGGCAAACACCAGAAGGTAGGGCGAGGCAAGAAAAGATTCTCCCCTGACGTTTTCGGAGGGAGTATGGCCCTGCCAACACCTAGATTTTGTGCCTCTAGTTTTCAGAGATGGGAGACAACCCATTTCTGTTGTTTTAAGCCACCTACTTCATGTTACTTTGTTACAGCGCCCCCAGGAAAAGAAGACACTGTTCATTAGAGTTTATTTGTATTTTCTGGATTTTTTTTTCTTAAAACCTTTTTCCTCAAAGCCTTGGTGGAACAAAGTGGAATAGAAGTAAACCAGAAAATACATGTAACAGATGTGAACTGCTGCAAGCCACAAGGTGAGAGAAACATTTCATTTCTTTATCTAAATGAAAACCTGCTCTGGGTCCTGCTTGCCAATACTGGTGAGAAATTCAGCATATTTATTGTGGCTCCCTTCTCATTCCTGGGACTATCACATTTTTAGAAAAAAATAAGGGGCTTGGGGGAGCTATCCTGTGGTTGCCATGGAGATGCTCACTGTGCAGATGCCCGGGCCCATCGGAGGTGGCAGTTCCCTGGTTACACCCACCCCACCCCCTCCCCGCCAGGCTCCGGGGCTGTGTTGGTTGTACACTCAGCCCCTCAGGTCAAGGGGGTGTGTTTTAGGTACCTTTGGGTGCACAGGGTCACTTCTGGCTGTGGGGAGGACCAGCTCTACCATGGATTCCCCTTCATGAGAAAAGCGGACACCATGACACACCACACTGCAAACCTGCATTATCCATTCTGCTCTCCCATCCACCCTGTCCCCACACCCAGCATGTCAGTGTTTTAACCATTTTAGCCCTAACATTGTGCTGTACCCTACACCAATTCTCTTCAGTCTGGTCCCATTCTGGATCTGAGGGACACTCTGAGTGTGGGACAGTGGACATTGTTCTCCCCGGTGTGAGTAGGAAGGCGACTTTCCACACTTCTAAACATAGAAGGAGACTGGTTTGACCAAACTCTGCAAAGCCGGCGTATTCCCGGGATGGCGTCAGGCTACCAGGCAGTGTGCAGTGAAGCAGTGCTGGGCCGGCCATCCCCTCAGACTCCCCCATTCCAGACAAGACTGGGAAGTACAGGGTACACCACAAGCTGCTGGGCTCAGCCTGGCGTTGCCATTCATCCCTGCTCCTGCACTGGGCAGCGGGGATTACAAAAGCTCGTGTTACCATCTGAACACCAGAGGGCGCCATTTGCCTGCTTCCTGGCCTGGTTTGTGGGCTCTGAATGCAGCCCTGATCAGAATTAGAACCTGACAGTTGTGACAGTGAACTAAGATCTGACATTTTAGATCCAGACACAGAGAACTAGGATCTTTCCTGTGAATTAAGGTCACTAACAGTAAAATAGGACAGATTCCTGACTGGGAGGCTGGTTGACATGGTTTTCAAGGAGCTGATAATGCCAGGCATTAGGGGCAAAGCCCAGTGATTCTGGCAAAAGAGCATAAAGTATTGAACCTTCTATGAAGGGTCAGGAAGTCCTTTTACTAATTTCAGTGAAAAGCTTTTCCAGCCTCTGCCACTTCAATTATCTCAAAACCAAGGGATGGAATCCCCATTCTCTCTGTATAGCTCCACGGCTCCCATCAGGCCATTCCATTTTCTGTGCTATTCCGAAAGCTTCTGTTTTCAGGTAGCCCAACCACAGGACTAATGTGCAGCCATCTGGGGTTCTTCCATTTGGAATTTGTCCTCTTTCTGAATCTTGACTGAGCCAGAACAGGCTAAGGAAAAAGCACTTGTTAAGTAAATGAAAACTGGAAACAAGATCTCAGGGGGCATGATAAAAGCTTTTGCTCCACTGCTCTTTTGTTGCATGTAAATAGATTGAGCATATTTCAAATGGGTCTCACCGGGCCATAAAAGCAATCCTCAGCAGGACATTCACCTGGAAACACTGTCAACAGTTATGGTTTTAAAAATAATTAAAATGTAGTTTTTTAAATCCCTAATTCAGACTCTCTGTTCATTCATCTGGTGTTCAATTAATTACTGATCATACACTGGCTGTTTGCCACTGTGTCCCATATGCAGCCGGTATGAAGACGAACTAGGCATGGCTCTTTGCCCTGCAATTGTTCAGTCTTTAGGTGATAAATTTTGCAAAACAGGATTGCTGTACGGGAGAATAAGGACTGGAGTGTGAGCAGTGCTACTGAAACAGAAGAGAAACAACTCAGTATGAAGGGGTGAAATGTGCCCTTCTCCCTCATTATTCCCTACCTAACTGTGCACTCATTCACTCAACATACATTTAGTATGTGTCAGGCACCGTGCTAGGCAGAGAGCCCAGGAGGGTGGACGGCAGGCACTGCTTGTGCCACATGGAACCGACACTCCCTTATTTCCTTCGGACTGGAAAGAGAAGGTGTTTCTTTTCCCTCCTTGACTATATTCATGGAACCGTAGGTTTCTAAAGGAGGAAGAGAAAAAGGTTTTCTTCATAAAGGCCCCGGACCCATGGAGAAATTGAGGAAAGAAGACATGATACAGAAAAGTCAATTAGCAAGTTTCAGAAACTTAACATGATTTGTTGGAATGACGCTTGGCATTACAGAGTGAAAAGAACATCCAGCCATCCCAGCTTCAGTAGGCCAGAACTGGGGTAGATCTGGGGACCACAGAGGCTGAACCAACTTCTGTATTAGTCAAGACCCTTTTGGTTGCAAGTGACAGAAAGCCAACTTAGACTATTTTAGGCCAAAAAGGGCAGGGATGAATTAGAGATGAACAGAACTAGGGACCCTCTCTCTCCTCCTTTCACCTTGGCCTCTCTGGGATGCTGGTTCTGTTCTCTCCCTCTGATCATCAGCTTTCTCTGAGGGGCTGAAACCAAGGTTTCTGGCAGTTCTTTGCTGACCTTTTTTCAACTTTGCCAGTAGAAAGGAAAGGAGTCATCTTCTCCAATTCCAATTAGAGAAATCCTGGAGAAGGATCCTGATTGGCTCAGCATCTGTCTTTACCCAACTCTAGGCCAATCACAGAGGTCAAAGGGCAGGTTCAGTACTCTGGCCCCACCCGGGACCAGTGTCCCTCCCTGTGGCTGGGGTGGGAGGTGGGGTGAATAATTACCAGCCCACACCAGACCACATCGTTGAGGTGAGCAAGACCGATTTCCTGGAAGAATGAAAGTCCTGTCACCAGCAGAAGAGGAAAGGGGCACTGGGCAAACAAATAACAAAAGACTACTACTGGAGGAATAGATTGGGTAGGGAATTCACAACTTTTACTAAAGTTTTCTTAAGTGTCAGGCACAGGCATTAGATCTTACACACATTAACGTTCATATTTGAGTGCAACATTTATTAACTCACTTATTACTGAGAGTTTCTCTTCCAAAGCTCTAATGTGGGCTTTAATTGGGTCCTACTGGAAGGAGGAGGAGAACAACAATAAAAAGACTTTAATGAGAAAATAATGCTTTAAAAATGTAAGGTAAGAGGGAATTTAACTTTCGAATCTTATTACGACTGTGTTTTGTTCAGCAAGAGAGCTTACTTATTGTTTCTTGAGCCTAGGACACAACCTGTTCCTGCGGAGCTTGTCTAGTTTTTACAGACAACAGTCTCTTGAAGAGTCTTTCCCAGTTATGTAAATGTAAGCAGACCTCCATTGGCTTTGGGGATAAGTATAATAGGACTTTCTGTGGCCAAGCAAAGATGCTCTTCCCAATACTCTTTAATAAGCCGATCTGGGAATTTTGGAGGCGGGTGGGAAATGTGCGTGGGGGTAAAGGATCTCCTAGAGGGAAAAGAGTTGAAGACTCTTTTCTGATTAGAACCTTTCTGATGGCCTGAGATGGCCTCAACTAAAGTCCACTGGCAGAAAGAACCCCAAAGGAGCTTGAAGGGAACTGGCATGAAGGAAAGGGGGTCTCCCGGTCATGTTGGAAGACTTTATTCTGGTCTGGTGTATATTTGAGCCTGGGATCCACTCTCAACCCTGACAACCTGTTAGAAAAAACAGAGCTGGGAGTAAGGCCTGAGCACAGACACAAAAGCCTCATACCAGAGAGCCCTGATGTGGGGCATACCTGGGTGAGAATAAAACACAGGAGGGAGAGGGTGGGACTGGCTCCTTTGTACTCGATAACCTCTGAGGTTCTTGACCCATTCAGCCAGAGGTGCCAGGGAGGTAAGAGTAGAGAATAAGAGGAACTTGATATTCTGTTAAAGGGAGTAGGTTGGGAGGTCAAATGGTTATTTGAATATTAAAAAGAGATGAGACCTTATTTAGACATCAGGCTGATGAAGGCAGTTTGTGCCAGCAACATTGGAATGGGTAAAATTGTAAAAACTTATAATGAGAAAGACATTTATAGTCTACCTAAGATTTGAAGCATGGGCTTTTACAACTATTATTCTGTAGCAGTAATATTCCCAATATGCAATACCTTGTTATACTTACACAACTATTAGGAAAAAATGCTTGTCCCTGCTGGATTCTCTCCTTGTGGACCATGTGTAATGAAACAGAGAATAAACCTTTAACCAGGTCTTCTAATCTTCACTCCAGCATCTCTAGTCAGGACAGAGAAGCTGGGGCATTTAGACTGGCATTCTGCTTCAGGGGTGTGCCTCAGAGCACATAGTCCCGTCTACTTCTCTCTTTTTGCCTTGAAGGAACCAGGCCAGCCAAATGTTGATATGTACACCCAAATCATGTAGCGAAAGGCTCCTAAACGCAGCCCACATTACTGATTTATGTGTTTTCCCTTTAGCCAAGAGGAAAAGTGGGTAGGACAGATAGCTAAGTAGCTAGAAATGGAGGACTACCTATTTGATTATCATTTACCTTTATGCTGGAGGTGTGATTGGCGAGTGCACTAGGCTGGCTGCTAAGTATCTTTTAGCAACTCACTGCTGCCTTGAAGAGTCCTGGTAGTCTGAGCATGTATTTC
Organism: Choloepus didactylus; assembly: GCF_015220235.1. NCBI lineage: Eukaryota > Metazoa > Chordata > Mammalia > Pilosa > Megalonychidae > Choloepus > Choloepus didactylus. The sequence continues at coordinate 51,808,099 of NC_051320.1, read as the reverse complement.
CTTGCTTGGAAAATTCTTTTGAGAGGGTTGGTTTGTATAAACTCTAAATGTCACATATTTTAAAAATCAATTTCTGAGTCAAGAAAGTTCATTAACTGTCCATGAAGTGAGAAAAGGAAAAATTCTGTTAAAAGCAAACTTTTAGAAAATCTGTGTGTATCTGTTCCTGCCTTTAAAGATTGGGCAACATAAGTCCTAGGAGGTTAAGGATGACTTACCCAAGAATTTGACCTGATTCAAAGAAAAAAAAATAAGCTTTTAATTTCAAAATGTTTGGCAGGTTTCTCTATGTAGTGAGGCTGGCCATCACGGTTGACTCTCTTGTTTTGAAAGGCATTATAATGGGCCTAGTCTTTGGGATATCAGTAGGGAAAGAAATGATTTGAATCATATAATAAAGAAAGGGGGGTTGGGTTGAGATTCCCAAGAATGTCTATGGGGAAAAGAGGCTGAGGAAACATGGCAGAGGCCAGGAGAATGGGGAGTAAAGACGGCCAGTGAGAAGGTCCCAGAGGTGGGCAAAAGTGAGGACTGTTTAAGAACGAAGGCATCTGATGTTGCTTCTTAAGTCATCTGCTGGGCCACGTGGCAGTCTGACTCCCCTAGACCTTCAACACCAGCCCGTCACTCGTGGCATCTTTGTGTGCTGTGGGAAACCAGAGGTCAAGGAATGACAACTGAATTCAAGGCAAGATTGTAAGAAGGAAAAATCATGGGAGGAGAGAAGAGTGTGAGAATTCAGCAATAGCGGCATCACTGGAAGGAGAGAAACTGTGGGAAACGTGCTCTCCCAACAATCCCCCAAAATACTGGAAGACAGAGAGGATGCTGGTTTTCCCACCTTTTGTGGGATGGAGGGTGCAAATATTGTAAAGTTAAATATTTAGGAAAGGATGTCCCCATAGGGCACGAAGATTCATCCATCTTGACCCAGACAGTTGACCCAGATGGAGTCAGCTACCATCTTCCAGGCCCTCTGCTAAGTGTTTCCCACAGGTTTTTTTCATTAATTTCCTCGTGGATGTTCAACTGCCTGGTTCTATAGTACATTAGCATACCTGAGGCTGAATGGTACAGAACAGGTTTTTCTAAATTAATAAATTACAAAAACAGTGATTTGATGGGCGCAGGGGTGGGGGAGGAATATCAGACTAACTTTGCCTATGTATTTGAATTTTATAAAAGTGTTGGAAAGAGAACTAATCACACTGAACAGTTGCTAGGAAGATATTTTTCAATTCTTTGTGGGGGAGAATGGCAGCTTGAATTAATTGGCCTTAATTATTGGTTTTCTTTCATCTCTAGCCATGTAGGAAAGATAACCACAGTACTGTAGTGATTGTGGAGTAATTAGGGGGATTTGCTAAAGGTAAACCTAGCTGGTGAGTACTAGGGATTCTGTAAACATTTTGTCAGTTTGCACATTTCCAGACAATCTTTAAGGAAACGTCAGGTTGTTAACAGGCTTCCTAGGGTGAAAGCTATCATCAGAGACACTGACTCCAGCTTTTAATCCTTCTGTCGTTTAAGCTGCCTTTAATATTTTTTCAGCCGTCAGTCATGTGGCTGGTGCATCCTGTCTTGGTGAGAATTTGAAGGCTGTGGTCAGGGCTGTGGGCCTGGCTGGATGCTAGTGGGATGGTTTTCTGGAAGATTGCAGCCATGGGCACCCCCCCACACCCTCCTACTGCTCCCTCACTCCTCCTTTCCCCTGGTTCACCAGGGCTATTCCTCACCAATTTCCTATTTTCTATCTATATGCCACACTAAAAATGTTAAGAGAATTTTTCTAAAGACGTCCTTTTCAAAAAAAATTTTATTAACCACATCTCTCAGTAAGAAGTATTTTACAGGGCAACCCAAACCATGCACATACACACATGCGCACATCTCAAAAAAAGTTTTATAAGTCGGTAATTAGACACTATACACAAGCATTCTGATATTTTCTATTCTATTCTATTCTTTCATTTCAAAAACTGCAGGTCATTACTCAGCACTCTAATGCCATGTTCTGCAGTTTGTAAAACACTTTAATCTAGAGCATTTGTCTCTGGTTATGACACTGGATTTTGATCTGGTTATGATACTAGACGTTAGTAGACAGGATGGCTCTGCTCTCTCATCAGTCCTCTTTCTGATCTGTTTAGTCATCAGTAGAAAACAAAATCCCTATATAGATTCTGTATATTAGAGACCCTTGAACTTTCATGAAGTGGCATCCCTCTTCTAATACTTGGTTGAGTGGAGAGAGCAATGGAAGTAGGAGTAAGGAGAAACCATTTCTTGTGTCGGCTCTGCCACTATGAGTCCACAAAGGACCCAACACTCAGCCTCACTTCTCTTATTTGTAAAATAACAATAATGATAATGGTTAAGATGTATTGAATGCTTCCTATGTGCCATCACTATTCTCTGTGTTTTATATGCAGTAATTCATCTAATCCTCACTGCAAATCTGAGACTTAGAGATTATTTTGACCCCCACATCATAGCTGAAGAAGTGAGGCCAGGAAAGTTTAGCTAAAATGCAAGGTTGCATAGCTGCAATTGGTAGAGCCAGGATTTGTGCCTGCTCAGACTGAGCCATTTTCTCCTCTTTTTGGTCCAATTAAATTGGGTGATTTCTTAGGCCTTTCTTAGGTCTTTCTATTCTCCTTGCCTTGATGGTTGGGAGTTTCTCAAAACTGAGTCTCACTACTTTATCCTTCTTGTGGTTCTTTGGCAGTGATAGATGGCCCTAGAGAAATACAACTTCTATTGGACCAACCCTAACCAGTGTTTCTTACTCCAAGAAGAGGTGTGGGTATGTGGGGAGGTGATTGGGGAAATGGGGTGGGGAGACAGGAAAGCTGATAAAATCACCCCAGGAGTTTTTTTTTTCTTTATCCCTCAGGTCCACATACACCCCCACTGCCAATTGCAGGACCCATCAGGAGCTGTGTTCGAGGCAGGCATCGTAAAATGTGTCTTTTACAGTTAAGCACAGACCAGTAGAGAAGGGGCAGGCAGGCTGACCTTCCAGATGAGGCGCACAGGGTTGTGCAAGTAATACAGAGTGGTGAGAAAAGGCATGCAGATTCAGGGGGATCCAGAACACAGTAGGGCTCAACAGCCAGGTTTGTGCCCAGGAGTAATGGGGGATGAAGTTAGTGCTAGGTTCTAACAGGCTTTGAATACCAGGAAAAGCCAAAGTGCTCACTGAAGAAATTTGAAATTATAATTTCAGATATTATTGTATTACACTCCTAAAGGGATATTCTTGGCAAGTGGGGTATGGCCTAATGTTGCCAAAATATGAACTAACTTCTAAGAAAGGGTCAAATTGAATACAGCGCAGCCATTTGCAATGTCAAAAAATGCAGCAGCTCCACCCAACCATAAAAATGTACCAATTCAGGGAAGGAATCAGTATTTATTTGATGCCATATTTAAACAAATACCAAATAATAAAATCCTTATGGGAGAGATAGGGTTTTGTTTTGTTTTTCTTTTTCTTTTGGGGCCCTGTGGGAAAATAAATCTATCAAGGGCCACATTTAAATAAAAGGAAAAGTAGGTTAGTTTTGATTTGTAGTCCCCCCTCCCCCCGCAAAAAAGGAAAATATAAGGTTCAGTTCATCTAGTGCTTAAATAAGGATCGAAGTGAAAGGAAAGTTTTAGAATGTGCTTCAGCCCCAAATGCTAGCTGGTTAAAGGAGAAGGAATGGGAAGAGAGATGGAATGAGGAAGAGAAAAAGCAGAGCAGGGGAAAGAGGAGGAGGTAAAAATGAAAAGAGAGAGGCAAATGGAGGGGTGCAGAACAAGGGTGACAGTGTTGCCGAGAGGAGCAGAAAGGGTGAAAGAGGCTGTGGTTGGAAAGTCTCAGAATCAGGAAAGTGGAAATAACTGGAGGCAAACTGCTAATGTCGCTCTGCTTCATTAGCGTGTCTTGGCGTCTTCTTGCCCCTTATTACTCTCTTTAAATTGCTAATGGGTGGATCAACCATTTTTTGAGCAACTTCAATTGCTCTTTAATATTAGAATGTTAGCGTTCCCCAGTCAATGTAAATATACTACACTCCATTTCAGTGATTATCTTCTACAGTGCAAAGGGGCACTAAAAAGTTTCTGAAGAGCAGATTAAATGAACACATGGCTAGCAGATCCAAAGTCTGTCTAGACTAGGTATTGTACTCTATCTTTAGGAGGGTAGTGTTTTCAGAACTGCTGCTTTGGCCAAATAGAGTCCCACTGAAACACTTGAAGCAATCAGGATTCTTCAGCAAGGAAGAGAAAATTAGCCATGAGTTCATAGTGGTTTCCAGGTAAGCAAAATGCTCTTCACTGGATTGCAATGTCGTTTTTACTCTCCAGGAGAAAGAGGACAAGAGGAAGCAATGGACAATTTGTTTGAACACAAATACAGACAAAGATGATATAAATTGATACTGATAAAAACTGACATAGAAATGTCAGGTTTGCCCCACCCATGGGGTCCACCTAAAGTGTATAAAAAACATAAAGTATATTTGTATATAATGTATACACTAAAGTATATAAGGCATGTAAATGCTTACATTTAATACTTCTAATTATCCAAAAAAAGCACCTAAATAGATACTTCAGTCCAGGGAGGAACACCTAAAAGACTGCCCCCAAAGAGTCCTCATTTTTTGGAAGTGAAGGCGTTCAAATGGACACTCATTTGAGAACACTACAGCAGAAAGGGCTGGGGTTCTAGAAAGGGCCTAGGACCTGGGAGTCAGCGGGGCTGGGCTCCAGACCTGAGGAGGTGGGCGGGTTTAAGTAAATTCTTACTAGTTTTTTGAGTCATAGTTCCTCACCTCTAAAAGAACAGGCTGGACTGTCTGATCTTTACAATCACACCCAGCCCGAACCAGTAAACATGACTGTAACATGTACACGGTAAATGGGGCAGGAGTTCAATGAAGGAACACAGACATTCACATGAACTTGGCTATGGTCATGGTATCTGGATTACCACCATTAAAAAATCATGGTTTCTGACCAGAAAACTTTGATACTCGAGAATCTTTTATTAAAATACATATATGTCTAGAAGGTTAAGTGTGGAACTAATCTACTCTTTAAATAGGCATCAGGGGTTAAGTGACTGTTGAGAGAACAAAGACACTGGGAAAATGATGGCTTTGGAAGGAGAAGGCAAAGGGAGAAAAGGAAATTTTACATATTTCAGAATTTTTCCTTCCTTTGAGGGTTCCTAAACATTGGAACTGGCATGCCAGGAAGGTGTAGACGGTGCTTTAAAAATCTCCTTCACATATTAGTCCTTCAATAAAATTGAATTAACTTGGGAAATTCTAACCTTTACTGAAATGGTCTTACATAAGGGAAAAAATAAGAAGAAGAATTGAAGATGGCTCACATAATAAGGTGAAAAGGACTTGGATTTTAACCCCAAAAGAACTACAAAAAATTTCCCCATGGCATTTGTATGGAGGCTGGTATAACACATCTCTGTGGTGAGGTACAAAAGTGAAAAACTGTGAACAAAGCTGTCTAGAAGAGTTTTGCCTTTTAAGCATATTATTTTGCAAATGAACATTTCTTGGATTGTTTTATTATAGGTTTTGGCTTGGTTTTTAAAATCAATTAATTATAACTTGCACTTGTGACATTTCATCATCTTATCATTTGAGAAACAAAGTCATGGATAGGAGGTTTTTTCAAAAAAAATAAGGCTTCCCCTAACTTTTCAAATTCTTAAATACTATATTAATTTCAAAATAAAATTTCAACCATTTTTCAGATATAATGTGCTCATTTAATTACTCCTAACCAAATAGGCAATACATTTGTTTTTATATGTAGGGATTCCTAGGAGCAGATACTCTGAAGTATTATAAATAAAAACCACAGAATAGTTTTAGGTCAAAATTTAAAAGTCCACGAAATTAAATTGTTACATCAATCATTTCTATTTGACTAGAATATACCAAAAATAGTTCAGGCTCATGCTCTGAAACTAACATAAAATATATTAAATTATTTCCAATTTAAATTATTTCCCAATTATTATTGGGAAAGCATTCTCCACTTTTGATTGAGTAGTTAATTGCTCTTTGCAATTTCTTTGACAAGTAAAATCTGGTATAGTAACAAATCAAGCAATAAACAATAGATACTGTGGTTATTTAGCTAATACTATTTAGAGTTCTGAAGGGAAAATAGATTGTGATAAATTGATGGTAAATGTGACATTCTCAGTGGATGTAAATAAACCCTGAATTTGAGAACCTCTGTTTTCCCAGAGCCCTAGTAAATACACTTTTAACAGAGATCTCATGTAAAGTAGCCATATGCTTATAATTATCCAAACATTGTAGATCCCCTGTGTGAAATTTCACATCTTTATTGCTTCTATGTTAATGTTTACAAAGTTGGTAGTCATTTTTCAAACTAAATCTGATCCTAAACAGGAAAGACAATTTCCTATATAATTGTAATTTTCTATGCATGATTTGGCAAGAATCAGAACATTCCCAGAATTTAATCACCTTCACTCTCGCAAGCATCCCAAATGCTCATTTGAGAAGGTAGTTTGCTCGCTTTTAGCATCACAATACTATTAGCAAACTGCAATATGGTTTTAATCTAGAATATTTGGACAGACATAAAACATGTTGAATCATTATGAAAGAAAAGTGTTGCCACAAATTCACAGTAAAGTACAGTAAAAACTCACTGTGTCAAACAAGTTTAGCCCTTCTCATTTTAAGAGATGTTACTTAAAAAAGGAATACTTACAAGGATATGAAAACTAGTTACATTGAAATTTTTAAGTTTAATTCCAAAACAAAACAATAAAGATTGAGAGCAACTCAAGTTAGAATTCTTTGATATTTTAAAAAATTCAATTAATTCATTATAATTAAGGATCAAATACTAATACCTGTGACAAGGATTTACATATGTTGTTTTATGTAATCTTCACCCAAAAAACTAGAGGGAAGTATCTTCACCTCCATTTGAGGTGATAAATTTGAAGTTAGAAGATTTTGAGTTCACATACCTAGTAAGTGGCAGAACTGGGTTCCGAACCTGTAGCGCAAAGTTTCTCCTCCTTCATTTAGCTTCCACAGTATATGAGAACACACCTACAGTCTCATTCATTCTGGTGCAGTTTCCTTCTCCCTTCCAGGTTCTAAGCAAGCCTGATCCCACCTATTTTTAGAGATCAGGCCAGACTAGCCTGGTATAACTGTAGGCAATTAAATACACCTGGTTTTCATGGGGAATGAAAATCATTTGCTCATTAGGAATGAGAATCATTGTTTGGGAATAAAGTTGCATACTATGCATTTCCTTTACAGCATTTCCTTTAAAAATCAAAGCATTTCTCAAAGTTCTTGGCAGGTATTTTGCCTCTATTTCATGGTGTAGGCCAGTGGCTCTCAAACATTTACACACATCAGAATTCCCTCAGGGCTTGTGAAAACACAGATTGCTGGGCACAAGCCTCCACTTTCCTGGTAAACTAAGTCTGGGGTGAGGCCTAGGAATCTGCATTTCTAACAAGTTTCCAGGTGCTGCGGCTGCTGCTGGACTGGAGCCACGCTTTAAGAACCACTGATGCTGGCAAACTACAACATGTTCGGGGCATCTTTCCACCCTGCAGGGGAACCCAAGGGGAACCGTGTCTGGGTTGCTTTGATTCTCCCAATGAGTCTTCATGCTTCTTTCAGTATCTGGAACTAGAACTCCAATTCCCTGCCAATCTCAGTGCTGTCACGTTGATGGACCTAATGAATCTCTGAGTCATGCCCCATTCAGCTCAGCGGGGAGGGGAAACTGAGGCCGGAAGGGGTTACGAGTATAAAGTCATCCGGCACAACTCTTCATTCCATTTCATTTAAATCATTCTGTAAATCATTCTGTTACAGTATGGGAGTGCCAAAACAAGCAAGCAAGCAAACAAACACAAGAAATTGAAAAATCAGTCTCAATAAAATTGGGTAAAGTAGGGGGAATTAACAGGGCTGGTACTTCCCAGTCTAAATTGTGAAGGAGGCAAGTTTTAGCTTAGATGTACCCTTGCTGTGCTTTTATGCCTCTGCCTCCACTTCTCTGAAGCCAAGTCCTCACCTCCCTCCTGCTGCTCGGAACCCCATACATTTTCCACCGTCGACCACTCTTCGAGGAACATTGCTTGGTACTGTAAGCCACTGGCTTTCAACATTTTTGTTTTTTTAGGAACCCTTTCTGCAGATGAAATTCTATGCAAATGTCAAAAAGAGATATAGTAAGCCCCATGTGGCCTGTATCCTCCTTGCTCTCTTTGCCAGGGGTGCTAGGGTTCAAAGGACCCGAGTCTGAAAACCACTGTCCTCATCCTTTTTGTCATTAGCCTTCTTTTAATCAAAACCTGCCAGTACTGAGTCCCATTTATTTGGGGCCTGTTCTAGTTTGCTAATGCTGCAGAATGCAAAACACCAGAGATGGATAGGCTTTTATAAAACGGGGGTTTATTTCACTACATAGTTACAGTCTTAAGGCCACAAAGCGTCCAAGCAATCAGGTACCTTCACCGGAGGATGGCCAATGGCGTCCGGAAAACTTCTACTAGCTAGGAAGGCAGCTGGCATCTGCTCCAAAGCTCCGGCCTCAAAACGGCTTTCTCCCAGGACGTTCCTCTCTAGCAAGCTTGCTCCTCTTCAAAACATCACTCCTAGCTGCACTCAGTTCTCCCCCCCCCCCCCAGTCAGCTCATTTAAGTAGCTCCACCGATCAAGGCCCACCCCTGAATGGGTGTGGCCAGGCCTCCATGGGAACATCTCATCAAAATTATCACCGACAGCTGGGTGGGGCACACTCCAAGCAAATCCAACCAGCACCCAAGGGTCTGCCCCACACAAGACCACAAAGATAATGGCATTTGGGGGACACAATACATTCAAACTGGCACAGGGCCACACAGGTGACAGCTAGCTAATTTTATATGATTACCAGGTTATTAATTTATTTAGAATAGCATTATTGTGCTAGTAGAATGTGAATGGGGGAGCCTACCATATAATGTTTTTATTTTAACTGGGGCCTATGAAGATAGCGCCTTAAACTAAAAAAGTGACTTCATTTGTACAAATGTCATGCATTAGAAAGAATACCTTGGAAGGATATATTTTGGTAGCCCCTTGAAAAATAGTGAATTCACTTCTGGGTGGGGCCCATACTACATGTCAAAAGTTCTCTTTTAAGTGACACTTTAATGGCAAATGACATTCTAAAAGAAATAAACTCCTTTGTTTATTTAAGAGGATTTTCTCTTCGTGGGTTAATAGAAAACAATTTAAAAACAGTAAGAGCACAGGAACAGGGCAATTCTGTATGTTTTTGGTCCTGTATCTCTGGGCTGCCAGATTCCTTATTTATGGATGTTTTGTGCCAGATGCTACACACACTCATGTATGACTCTCTAATTTCTTTAAATTATGTTAGTTAGCGTCACTATCCCTTGCTCAGCTTGGAAAGTGCCTACAAACTTTCCCATGTCCTTCACTGTTTGGGTTCTCCACAGGCAATTCCCAAAGCATCCACAGGGAGGCAGCACATACCATACTGCAGCTAGTTGTGGGGGTGGGGGGGAATCTAACCATGGAAAGAATTCCAGGGACAAGCTGCTAAATGTGCCTGCATCACCAGTCTCACCTCTGCCCTGTTTTATGCTCTTGAAGAAAGCGTTAAATTAATAAGGAGATCTGACACTAGACTGAAAGTTTAAATTCTCTAACATTAAATACTCAAAATGTTCAGTGGAGCGCTAACTGCAGACTTGGACTTGTAGTTTGCTCTATTTTTAGTATTTTTTTTTTTACAATCCATACACATACACAAACACACCGTGACAGCCAGGGCCTGGGTGTGGCCTTGTTAACACTGCTGTGGATTCCTGTTTGAAACATACCCACAAGGGAGGAAGATAAGTCTTCATATATTACTGTAAATCATTGTCATGATATACAAAATATATATTTTTTGTTTTTTTAATATAGGAGAAGCATTGGTTAGGAGTCAGAAAAACTAGGTTCCTAGTGCTGGTTACATTTCTGATTAACTTGAGGCCTCAGGCTCTCTCCACGGAATTTCTCCATGCCTCTGCTTCTTCACCTGTAAAACAATCGCTGCAGCCCTTCCCGGCAGAGCAGCTACTCTGCTTGCATAGACCTGGGGCTGGTAGGGCAAGGAGAGTCCTCCTGCCCCAGAGGAGACCTGAAGCCTGGAGGACTCGCCACATCCTTGATGGTCCTACCCAGTGTCATTTCCTATTCCACTTGACTCCATCCAGTATGCAGAAAGAGCCTAAGCTACAGCAAACAGGCTCATTACTTTGTTTCCTGTTTACCGATAACTTGTAGCAGATAATAAGTGCTGTGGGCAAAATGAAGAGGGAACATGCAGGGCTGCAGTTGCAGGCAGGTCACCTTCTTATTGGATGGAAGTTCTGAAAGCATGAATCATCATTAACCAGACTCCTACTGATAGAAATTAAAATTCTGATAACACTAACCGCAAGCTTTCACTTCCCTCAGGGAAGGGATGGAGACTGACCACAAGGAGGAAGCCTTCCCTCGATGGCACTTGAGAGGCAGTTGTACAGAGTGTGATGCAGAGCAAGCCAAACGAGGCCATGCTCATCTCAGGGGTGGCAGGTACGCAGGAGTAGAAATCCTGCTTTTGCAAGTGAGAAATGAGGAGTTTTGCATGTGTGGATTTGCAGAGAGGTGCATGCACAGGCCAGGAGAAAGGTAGTGAAGGTCTGTGGAGAGGGACAGAAGTTCCCAGGGGAAACATAGATGGAAATGAGGCTGGCAGTAAAACAAAACCAAACAAATGGAAAGAAGAGCCAGCAAACATACTTTGGATATAATAAGTGGCAAGGGAAGAATATGACATAGTATCTATTCCTGGATTGTAGTAATATGAAAATTAAACATGCACAAAAATAAAAAAAATAATAAAAACCTTTGATTTGTCGTAGTGGCAAAAATCTGGGAAACAATTTTTTTTTCTTTCAATTCCATTTCCTATTATGTTGTGAGGTCAGTAAATAATAAACCATTTTAAGCACAGAGAAGGGAAGGGAGGAAAGGTTATGGCAAAGCACCTCTGAATAATAGGTGTAAGGTCTCAGAGCTTGACAATCATGAAACCAAAACTAGAGAAAAGAAGAAGGATTGGGATACAGCAGAAGGAAAGGGCATCCATGGAGGAGATCAAGAGGAGAGTAGCCAAGCTGTATAATGCAGTGGTTAAGAGCACAGACTGTGGAGCAGTGTGACCTTGGGCCTCAGTTTCCCTATCTGTAAAATAGGTTTAACAACAGCACCTATGTTATAGGATTACTGTGAAAATTAAATGAATTAGTATCTGCAAAGAGCTTAGAACTGTGCCTGACACAAAAGTTCTCTATAGGTGCATGTCATTACCTGGGGAGACCAGGGCCCAGGTGGAAAGCATAGCCCAAAGTTCAGAGACTCTAAGAGAGATGAAGGGAGCAGGGGAGCAAAACTCCCTCCCTCTCCAGGGAGGCAGGTGAGCAGTCCCTGCAGGGCAGAAAGGAGGTTGAAAAAGTAAGAGGAAGAAGGGGAAAGAGAGCAAGAGGGAGGAAAGTAGAGAAATTGGAAACAAACAAAAAAAGAATGTGGGGAAGGGGAAAACCACCTGAGATCAAATAAAATCATAAAGTGGGGGAAAAAAAAAGCAAGAAATGGAATGGAGATACTAGGCCAGGAATTGACTCTTCTATGCTGTCTCAGGTAAAGCACTGGGCTCAAGCCCCGGGTTCCACCCCTTGCTGCCTGACCTCTTGGCTGAGTAGCCTTGGAAAAGTCATTTATCCTTTCTCAGAGCCTCATATTTTCATCTGTGAAAATGAAAATAGTAAATTTGGGGACGATTAAAGTAGACAATTTTATGGTGATGCCTGACCACCCAATAAATGTGCAGGAAACTATTCCATAGCAGTCCCGGGCACAGAACGCTGGGAGAGACAGAAGCCCCCGCTGTCTTCCTAAATTCAGGCCCAGGAATGAGCGAGGCAGTGGGCGGGGAACACAAGCACTGGGAATCTGGGGACAGATAAGGGAAACTCATGATGGGGCGAGGCTGGGCTGAAGAGAAACAGATTGGGGAAGAGCTGCAAAGGGAGGGGTCCACTGGAAGGGGAGGGGGAAAGCTGGGGAGGGAGAGGGTGGGAAGAAAAAGAGACCGACTGGAGGGCAGAGCGAGAAGAAAAGCAAGCTGGGGAAAGAGGAGATTGGAATGCAGGAAGAACTTGGGGAAGGAGGAAGTATTGAAGGCGGGAGGGAAAGAGGAGAGGGAAATGGGGATTGGGTGGAGGCGGGGTGCAGGCAGTGAGAGGGAAGAGGACCCAGGGAGCAGACGGAGGAGAGATGAAGCGGCTAAAGCCAGCGTCAAAAGAGGTCGGGGACAGCGAGAGGAGAGGCTGGGGCCTGCGTGGAAACGCAGCAGCTTTCAGCATCGATCCAGACTCTAAAGACTCGTGGCCTTTTCCTGACCTCGAGGGCCGTGAACAGACGCCCTGTCTTTGTGGAGAGCGGTACCCCACAGAGAGAATGGGGCTGTTCAGAGCTGGGCCCCGCGCCTGGCGCGCCGCGAGGCTTCTCTGACTCTGGACTGGCCCCCGAGGAGAGCAAACTGCCCGCCTGGCGTTCCGGGCCGAGGAAGGAAGGTACCACCGCCCGGAGCCAGCTCACAGCTTGCGGCAGAGGCTCCGCTTCCTTTCTCCGGGGCCGCTGGCTCCCAGGAAAGTGTAGGCTGCCGGCCCGGGCCGAGAGCCGGCGCTGCGCTGCGGAGCCACCGCGCCTCTTAGAGGGCGAGAGGGGCTCTGGCACTGCGGGCGGCCTCTTCCTCCGTCGCCGCAGAGCGGCGGCGACTGTCTTCCCCAGGCCGGCGCTCCGGGCCCGCGCAGCGCGCACAGCCCGGCAACCCCGCCCGCGTCCCGCGGGGGCGCTGCGTCTTCCTGCCACTCGGGCTCACCGCAGCCCCTCTCCCCCCATACCTCCTCCCCGCACCACCCGGCCTCTCCTCCCACCCTCCCCACCCCTCCCGGCGAGGGGCGGGAGGGGGCGTGGCAGGACCTGGGTTTCTGTGTCTGGGACCCGGCTCCTAGCACTCGGAGTCCGCCGGAGGAACCCGGCCCAGGCCGCTGTCCAGCCGCGCAGTACCCCTCGCGCTCTGCGCTGCCGCTACAGCCTCTCCCTGAGACGCAGCCACTCGCTCGCCATGGATCCTCCCAAGGTCTTGCTCTCGGCCGTCTTCCTCATCAGCTTCCTATGGGATTTGCCCGGTTTCCAGCAGGCTTCCATCTCATCGTCTTCGTCGTCTGCCGAGCTAGGCTCGGCCAAAGGCATGCGGAGCCGCAAGGAAGGCAAGATGCCGCCGCGGGCGCCGCGGGAGATTGGGGAGGACCGAGTGCCCCCGGAGCGCCAGGAGCCACAGACGCGGCCGCAGGACGATCCCCGGCGGCAGCGACCACAGCAGCCCCAGGACCGCGAGCCGCCCAGCAGGGGCCCCCGGGTGGTGCCCCACGATTACATGCTGTCAATCTACAGGACTTACTCCATCGCCGAGAAGCTGGGCATCAATGCCAGTTTTTTCCAGTCTTCCAAGACGGCTAATACGATCACTAGCTTTGTAGACAGGGGATTAGGTAAGTGGTGGAGAAGACGCCTGACTCCTCGCTTCCTGGAGCTCTGCAGTCAGGGCGCTGCTCAGTTCAGGCGGGGAGTTTGGGATTTGTGAATTCCCTTCCCGCTCTGCACACTATGCCCTTTCTTTTCTTAAATTATTTTTCTCAAGCCCTAGAAGATTCTCTATGTGGCTGCATTTTATTCCAGTCTGCAATCCTCTCTTTCTCGCTTCATTCTTTTCTTCCTTCCTTTCTTCTCCCTTCCTTCTTTGCAGAAAGTGGCGTGGTGGCCGCTTGTCCGGTGGCTGGTGTATGAAATGTGTGGGGGTGGGGGTGTGTGTGGATGAGGCAGGTGGATGACCTCGGCTGGAGAGGAGTCGGAACATCCCCGAAGCGATCTGCCGAAGGGACCAACAGCACCCGCGCCAGGTGCTCGTGCGGGATGCGCGGTCTGCGGCCTGAGCTGCCAGGCAGATGCGGCGGGCCGTAGGGGGTGCGTGAGTTTTGGAAAGCCTAGAGTTCCTGTCCGTCCCGGGGAAAGCCCGCAGAAGCAAGTCCCGCGGTCGGAGGAGCAAGTCCGCAAGCGGTGCAGGGCAACGCCTGGTCCAGCCGCCACGCGAGCTCTCCATTCCGTCCCTGTGGCTGGTGCGGGGTTCGTCAGCCAGGCGGGAGGCTCGCGCCCTGGGACTTACCAGCTAGTGGGTCCGGCTCCCGGCCGCTTCGAGGCCACGACCCAAGACATTTCTAAAAAGGCAGTGGCAGCAACTGGCCAGGCAGGCCGGGGGCAGAGGAGGCTAAGTTTGGGAGTTCGTTGGTACTTGATCTGCATGGGTGCATGGGTGAGCCCATCCACTTTTCTCAGCTGGGCAACGTTCCTCGCGCTGCGCTTCCACCGGTGGCCCCATCGCTCCATCCCACTGATGGTGCGGGTGCATATGTGTCTGGGGGAACCCCTGCGCCCCTTCCTTGCCACTGTTGTTAGTCCGCAGCGTGGCCAGTACGATCGGGAAAACCTTGCGGCCCCCCCTTGTCCTAGGAATTAGGGAGAGATCCACAGGGGCTAAAGCCCAATTCTTAAGAGAGGAGACAATAACCTGAAAGGAGAAACCAGGAAAAGGAGAAAAAGATAGGGAAGGAAGGGGGGGGGGGTGGCGAGAAGAAAGGAAGGAACGAATAAGAGAGATAGGCAGTTACCGACATACCAGAACTCTCCAGACTTTGTCCCATGGCTTTGACCCCTTCCCAGCCTCCTGCTTCTGGATCAGTGACAGTGGGGTCGCCTGGGGACCCTCAAGAGCTGGGGTTCAGGCTGAGGTATCTTCTTCACCCTGGCTGCCTTGGGCCCTCGCACGTTCTGGAAGCTTCTCATTGCAGGCTAAGGGCCCCGCAGCCCTGGTCCACTCCCGGCTCAGGACCCAGCATCCCTTCTTGAAGTCTCCTTCCTTGCGGGCAAGGGTTTTGCCCACGCCGAGTTTGCCGCTGCAGCCTGGGGTCAGCGAGGTTCATTAGCTGCTGAAAGCTTGGATGGCAAATTAACACCGGGTATTTTAAGATGATTTTAGGACTCCTGAAGTCACCTTTGCAAAGACACGTGGCTTCTTCGTAGCGCTGCAAGTGGGTCCCAGCCTCGGTGCCTCCAGCACGGCTCGCCACACCCCCCACCCCTCCCTCCAATCCTCTGTTTATTGTCGGCCTTTCCTACTATCCTCATCGAAGTACAGACTAAAGGGGCTCGGAGAAAATTGCTCAAGAGCATCCCATCCACCCCCACCCCAACACACACACGGGTAGAAATCCCGGAGGCCCGGAATGGCCAGTTATTGGCCGCGTATTTTCTATTCCCGAAAGGGAAGTGAAGAATCTCCACCTCTCCTCCAAGCAGGCATCCCTAACGCGTTCGCTGAGCCCTGTGGGTCTGGCACAAGACCAAGAGACCCTGTGGGTCTTTCCGAAGTGTATACGGCAACATGAGGGTTCAGGCAAGCGTGGAGAGTCTCTGCGGGCTCCAGGTTTGGCGCAAACGCGTGTTCGCTTCACCCTTGCTTGCCCTGCAGCCTCCCCAGGACACCGCGCTGTGTGCTCCTGGGGGCCGGAGGTAGGGGAGGGACTGGCTGCGCGCCCAGGCTGGGGGTGGGGGGTGGGGGCTCCTTTCCCGAGCCAAGGTCTCCAGGATAGCCAGACCGAGATCCAGACGTCCATCTTCAGCCCCGGAATGCCGTCAAGGGCTGGGGCGAAACGCGGTGGCACACTGGGAGGAGACGCGGCATGACCACCCGGGAGGCAGCTTCAAAGGCGCCGTCTCCACCCCGCCCCCAGGTTCCCAGAAAACCCAAAGAAAGGCAGTTAGCTGGCTGGGAGCGCGGTTCCCACACCGCGCTGGGGCGAAGGAGTGCGAGTCACGGGCCGGCCGGAGGGGGCACGTAGGGTAGGGGGTCCGTTGCAGGCTGCAGCCCGAGCCTGATGAAGGGAAAGCCTCACTTTCCCTCTCACTGATTTTGATTTGATGTGTCACTGGCGGTGACCTCGGGCTGGACCTTCCGGGGCTTGCTTAGCATCGGGCCCCTGATTGGAGTGTTTCAACTCAGCGATCTAATTGAGGGTTCATGTCATAACACATCAAACGGTGTCTAGTCTCCCGTGATGGAAGGGACCCGCCAGCCGCTCATCCCGGGGTCCCGGAAAGTACTTCCGCCTCTCTCATGTGGGGCCTCTTAACTGCGCCAAACCCCTGAACCTCTCTCCTTCAACCTCCCATCACCCGCAGAGTTGTCAAGCAAGGAGCAAGGAGCAGCGGCCAGCCTAGCGCGGGGCCAGCCCCGCTAACTTGGCGCCTTGCCTCAGGGATATTCAAATCGCCATCGAATGTGCCAGGCTTGGCTCCGAGGAGCCGGGATCCCTCAGGGAGAGGAACAACGAAAAGGAACCCCAAAGCCAGCTCACGAGGCACCGGCGACTTACTCATATACGGTTTTGACAAAAAGCCTTTCTCATCCGGGAAGCGCCTTCCCACCTAAAGGCGGCGGTTAGGATTGGGAGAGCAGAGATTAACTGATCCAAAGTGAATGAAGAGCGCCTTAGGTCTTCTACAAAGACAGCACAACCTGTACCAACCCCACCCCTGCCCATGAGGAGACACTAATGTAAGTTTTTAATATGTCCCTTTAGATTTGGTCTCCAAACATCTAGGGGTTATAATAAAAGCCAAGAATTGTGCTGAAATCTGTTACATAGAATTATCTCATTCATTTAATTTCTCATGAAATCTCTAGGGAAGGTGCTATATTCACCCAATTTAACGAAGGAAAAGAGGTTAAAGGAAGTTGCTTAAGGTCATGCAGCTAGTGAGAGGTGAGGCTCACATCCTGCATGCTAACTACTGCTCTAGGTGAGTAAGGCAAGGGGTGAAGTGGTTTCTAAGTGATGGTGGCAAGAAGCTGAAGTCAAGATCTTGACAAATTTCTTCTCTAATATTTCTCTATAGTCTGTTGAAATTCAGTTAAAGGGAGGAAGAGGTTGGATTGGAGCTGGATTTAAGGGTCTGAATATGTGATGTGCCTTGCTTCCTCCTTCTGCTTATATTAGCAAAGGCGCAAACCACGTAATCCCTGATCTTTTAAAATGCATCCATATATTTTTAAGTACTTTAAAATGCTTTTGGATCCATGAAGATGAGACAGCCTGCATGTGTGTGTGCGTGTGTGTGGGCTTGTGTGTGTTGGGGCAGTCACAGGATCAGAGTGGACCATCTTAGACATGGAGCAATTACAGTTAGCATGGGAAATGATTCATCAAAGAGTACTAGTAGAGGGACCTTGAACACCCAGCTGCGGGACCTAAGATCGGCAGATAATTAGAACCTCTATGAATTCAACATGGCTAGGGGGAGGGGGAGAAAGGGGGTGGGTGGAAGAACCAGGAATTTCAGTTTATTTAGTGAGAAGTGCCACAAAATTCTAATAAGAAAAAAAAAAAAACACTCTCAAGAATGAGGGAACCAAGATGAGTCTAAGAATATTGCCGTGAGTTAGGTTTCCAGATGATTTTCAAAGAATGCTCTTCTATAAAAATGTTTTGTTTTAATACTAGAGCGCTCTCAGAAAGGAGGCAATAGGGAACACATACAAACAAAACGAGACGGCAACATCCTTGGGGAACTTGAAACCCTAGAAATGACTCTCAGGATAGTTTGCCACTGATTGTTTGCTGGCTTCTTGATTTACAGTCTGGGTCATGATTATCAGGGGGGCAGGGCAGGAGAATTCTGGGGACAGCCCGGCTGCAGGGACGACATTCGGAAAGCTGCCTGGTTCCCTCGCGATTGAAGTTCGTCTGGTACCGCGTGTTTATGCAAAATAGCGGGTTTGGGGGTGGACCTGGGCCCCAAGGTGGGGTAATCAACGCAGCAGCGCTTTGCCGGGACCCTGTTGTCGTTGGCAAACGGAAAATCAAATATAAGCAGGGAAGTATTTTAATGGGGACGGAGGGAATTCACAACTGTTAATTATTTGGTGACCTTGTATTCGATTTGTTTGAGTCCCTTATAAAAACACTAATTCAGACCAGACGGCCAAGTGAGGAAGCCGGGCAGAAGGTTCCAATCTAGGCTTTATTTCTCCGGAAAGAGGGAACAGCCTTGGAAAAGGCTTGCTGAGCATTCAAGTGTTTGCGTGTGAGTGCGTGCCCGCAGGAGCACCAGCGCGAGACCTTGCGCTGCTGTTCAGGTTCCGTCTCCAACCGGATGAAACTGAAGGTCTTTGGAAAAAGACCGAGGGTAGGGGAAGGAAGACTTAAGCTAGAAGTTGTCTGCTCTTCTGCCCGAAAGGATTAAGACCTTTTTAAAGGCCACAAACCAACCGCTTAGCCATTGGCTTGTTAAGTATCAGTTATGATCACTCCCATCCTCAAGGCCCTAAGGGCCGTCTTACAGGAAAAAGCAAGAAGTTAGGAAACAACTAGCGTCTTTTGCAGTGAGAGCGCAGTTCGTGCCGGGAATCGTGGCAACCTTCCTCGGCTGGGGAGGCCAATCTCAGAAGCACGCTGCGCGTTTTCGCAACGCGCGAGGCTCTCTGGCCTCTGGGCGTTTGCGCAGAGGAGCTGCAGGTGGGGGAAGGTAACAAAAACCGTGCCCAATCATGCTTGTCGTTTCTGCAAGTCAAAAATAAAAACTCACCCAAACCACAGCGCACGACAGACCTTGAGAATCCCTTCATTCCCAAACTGAATCAGGACCGGAAAGCTCTCCCTTTCCACTAGAGAGGAGGCGTGTCGCGTGGACCCGCGGGAAACCCGGGTGCTGCACTGAAGGAGCCCCTAGCGCAATAGAATTTCCCCGGCTACAGTTTGCCGGGTTCTGGCGGCGGACCTCCTCGAAACTGTTGACGTCTTTCTGGGGCGGGAGGTGCGGAGGGAGGGGACTGGATTCGGGAGGTGGGGGAAAGATGATGTGATAGAAATAGTGTAGGACAGAGAACTTCTGTATCCTGCCAGGACTGCTGCGTGCATCAAACGATCCAGAGCAAGTCAACAATAAAACCTGGGAACTTTTAAGTAAAGCGAGGTTCGATAACCCCTCGGTCGCTAAATAACCCGGATCAACGACTCTCTGTGGACCCTGGGACGAGATCCAAGCTGAGGCTCCCAGGTGTGGAAGGCAGGAATGTGGAACCACCGTGCCGTTCCGTTGCTTCCCTTGAAGCCCTGGCTGTTTATTTTTTAAGGTCAATGTTGGCTAAATGGTGTCTCCTGTTTACAGGAATTAAATAGGACGTCGTCTGCCTAATGGGTTCCAGGGTCGCCGCTCTCTGCCTTCCGGGACAGTCCATTAGCGCTGCTGGGGGCCGAGGGTTGGGGGCTGCACGCGCCCGGAGACGGCGGGCGGGGGCGGTGCTGGCCGATGTTCCGGGAGAAGCGCGCGCTGCGCGGCGAGTGGCCCCAACTCCCCGGGGCGGTGCACAGCTAGGTTGTGCAGACGAGGAGAGGGCCCGGCCTCCGGCCCAGGCTGGTGTCAAGTTGGCTTGGAAAGAAGGGCAGAGGGCGGCAGCAGGGACAGCAAGGAGGGTTGGCTTGGTGGGGGTTCCTTACACACCTTCCCCCCTGCATCCCGGAAGCCAAGGAGAATCCGTGCGCCTGCTTTGTAAACGTGCCTTCCCAGGCAAACTGGTCCAGCCGCACCCCACTTCCCAGCTGACTGCCTATTCAACGCCCCACGGGGAAGGAAACCGAACCATGATAGATTGCGGTCCGCGGCCGTCACCACGAATCTCGTTTTGCTACGACGTGGTTTCGAGAGTCAGACCAATGTGAATGAAGGGGAGCGGGGTTGCGACGGTCTCTTCTTCAGAGGCTGCACAGGGCCAAGCACTTGAACATACCACTTTTTTCTCTGCGCCTCTAGAGATAGGACCCCTGGCACTGCGGGCCAATGTCTTGCCCACGATAATAAAGCCAATTTTACACCCTCTCTATCCCAGTCTAAGAACTGGTCGGGTTCGAAGCAGCGGGGGAGGGAAACTACACAAAACGGACACCTTTTCTTCTAAATATTTTACCTCAAAACTCTCAGGAGAGTCAAGCGGCAGGATGGTGTTCCAGCTCCGACAGCGGCTTCCGGGCTGCGACTTCCCTTCCCCGACCCCTACCCTCCGTTCCTAGAGGGACTGTGTCGCTTCCCCCGGCTCCCGGCTGGCCCTATTGGTTCGACGGCGCAGGGAGGGTTTTCCCCAGCAAATCAACCAGGTACGTGCCTCGGTCGCGCTGCCGCAGGCGGACGGCCGTGACCTGCGGAGAGCGGGGGTGTACCCCTACCCGGCGTCATGGCGCAGGCTGCGTGCGCGCCGCGGGGAGGCGGAGTCCGGGAGGGCCTGGCGCTGGCCTGAAGGTTCAGAGATTCCGTCTGGGTTTCATTTGCAAAGATGTCAAATTAAGAATCGAGACTCTGTGAATTGGTCGTGAGTCCGGGGTGAAGTGTCTTTGACCTCGGCTTTGCTTCTCTGGCTCTCCGACCCCGCGCTTGAGTACATGGCCACGAGGATTGTTACCAACGAAGTTCGTGGGAACTACTTGATAAATTTATTCGTTTCATCCTAGAGAGACACAGGAAGTTTTCCTGGAGCACTCTGGGGTCTTGCTGGGCTGCCCAGTGCTCGCCGGAGCGGGCGAACACCCGACCAGTGTCTCCTCCAGAAAGCTGCGCCGTCAGGGTTGGCGTTACGGTCACTGAAGGCTGTGCTGAGACTTCGGGGGCACGCAGAGTTAGGGTTCGGTCTGGTAGGATCCGAGGTTCCTCAAAAACCTTACTCCTTTTTTGCCTCACGCTGAGTCAGAGCTCACTTTGCTAACAATGGGATTTCTTTGTGGGATCCAGGCAGGGCTTCAGACCCGCGTAAGACTGTAAACTCCCCAAGACCCAGGCTCTTCGTCGGCCGAAGGCGCGGATCCCGAGGCCTGGGAAAGAGAAATGGAAAAGCCTCTCTGAGACTCCGTGAAGGACCCGCCTTGGGCCTCCCTGCTCTTTGGAAGAAGGAAAGAAGCTGAGAAATGCAGGGTTAGCTGTGGGGAAAGGCACTGAGGAAGCCAAGAAAAACCCAGATAGAAGTTGGGCCAATGGGTGTGTGGCAAGGAGACACGCACTGACACACTGAACGACCGACCAGGGTGTGATCCACGGCGCCGGCTGGGCCTCGTGCTGTAAACAAAGCCTCTTTTCCCCGACCATGTACGTAGCTCTGTGCTGGGTGAAGATGGGGAATATCGCCGCCCAGTGAACACCCTCGCCTCCTCACTCCCCTCAGACGGGCACAGTGGGCGCCCAGGAGATGGGTGAGGGGCAGACCACTCAAGACTGTGGCTCCCCAGCCAGGGAGCCCTGATGGCTAGCACTGGCCTTGACCCTGCAGAGGAAGGGATGTGCAAGGAGTGTCCTAATTATTGATTTGTAATGGGATGGAAGTCATCCATTCAACTGTCACTGTGGAAGAGGCAGTGGTAGTGGATATGGGGACATGGCACCACAGGTGTGCGAAGGATCAAGGAGATGGGGTGATGCTGTGGCCACTGAGGGCATTGCCATCGGCTAAGCCCCTGAGGAGCAGAAACCCAAGCACCTTTTTCTCTACCCCTCCTGCCTAGCACCTTTCCTTTACTCCCTCCGGACAAGAGGGGAATAGGTCATTTCTCCTCATCTGTATATAAGAGGTAATAGCAATAGTTGCTGCATTCACTGAGTGATTGATTGCTCTGTGCCATATTAGTGACTCTGATCTTTACAGTGACCCTGCAAAGGAGGGATAGTTATCCCCTGTTTTGGTTTCCTGTCTGCTAAAAAATGTACCATGCAATGGATTGGCTTAAACAACGGGAATTAATTGGTTCATGGGTTTGAGGCTAGGAGACGTCCAAAATCATGGTGTCTCCAAAGTGAAGCTTTCTCCCAGAAGACTGGCATTCTGGGGCTGGCTCCTGGCAATCCTTGGTCCTTGGCTTTTCTGTCACATGGCAATGTATGTGGCAGCCTCTCCTGGTTTCTTTGGATTCCATTGACTTCTGGCTTCTTCCTGTGGCTTACTCTCTTTCTCTCTGCATTCATTCCACTTTTATAGGACTCCAGTAGTAGGATTAAGATCTGTTCTGATTCACTTGTGCCACATCTTACTTGAAGTAACCTCATCAGAAGGTCTTATTTACAATGGGTTCACACTCACAGGAATGGATTGAGATTAAGAACATAATCTGGGTACATAGCGCCAAGCCACCATATCCCCATTTTACAAATGAGGCATATGCAGCTTTGAGAGATTATATGGCGTGCCCAAGTTCACCTAGCCACTAAGTCATGAATCGGGATTCAAATCTAGGTATCTTAGACTCCAACTCCTCAGTACCAGTAGTAACTAACATTTGCATAAAGTCTTCAGAGATCTTTTCCACATCTTATCTCATTTGCCCTGCTCAGCTGCTCTGTGAGCTGGTATTATTATCCCCATTTTGCAGATGAGAAAATTACGTTTCCTTGTAAGTTCTCTTTCAAAAATTCAATGTTGCTCCCTTCGGTTCTGCTGATAAAGAAATGAGTGACCTTTGAAGACCAGGTTTTGATGCACTTCAGCTACAGGCAGCAGGGAAGAGAAAAGAATCTCCTCAGAATCCAGGTGGAACCACCAAGCACAGAAATCAAAAGTTGTGATACCCAGGGTGTTGGCACAGATACTGGAGCCAGACTGTCAGCTCTACCTCTTACAGTCTTGGGCAAGTTATTCTTAAGCTCTGTGTGTCTTGGTTTCCTGATCCATAGGATGAGGACAATACTGGTACCTTTCCAATGTGTTGTTTTGAAGATTAAATGAGTTAATACAAGTTGTACAACTTAGATGATGCCCAGCATATAGTAAGTGCTACCCCAGTGTTTGCTATTACGGTACTGTGCTGGGTGGTCAAGCCAGAGTACTGGAACCTAGGCACCATGAAGAGGATGAATTGAATTGATTGCTTCCTGAATCCACTCTTCAGTGAGGATGCCAGCAACCAGTCAACACTTTGCAAGACTCAGATCTCAACAGAGGCCTGATTCACGACAAGGTTACACCTTCAGGGAACATGCCCAGGAGATCACCGCATTCCAAGGGGATGGCACAGGTTGCCCTGAGGACTTCACACCTCAGAGGAGAGGGGCTGGTGGCTCATTTGTTACTCAGTAGGGGTAGCTGTTTCCAACCCGATGTACTTTGACACCTCAGGGTAGCTCTGAAGCTAAGAGATCTAAGGAAGAAATGACTCCAAACCCAGCCATGGATGCTGGGCTCAGAGGACGCCTTCCCTGTGCTGACTGCATAGATGATGAATATCAGTATTCTGCTCCCTCCCTCCTTGTGCTCCACCGCCAGAAGAGAACCCTGCTAGGGGGGTGTGGCTGCAGGACTGGGGACCAGCGTTTGGAATTAGGACCTTCAGAACTTGCACATTACTAGTTGCAAGACATTGGGCAAATTAGGACACCTCCAGAGCCTCGATTTTCTCATCTGTAAATGAGGGTAGCAATGAGATAGACTTCTGATGCTTACAGTGAGGATTCAGTGACAGAGGGCATCGCAGCGCTAAGCACATACCTGGCACAAAAGGTGGTGCCCAAGGGTTACCTGCTGCTGCTAGCTCTAATATGTGGGGAATGGCTCAGCTGCAAAGATACCTGGTTATCTCCATTCCTGACCCCCATCCGGGCTTGGGATGGTGATGGGAAAGCCCTCCCGTCTTCTTGGTTTTCTGGGTCTCCCCTGAGTCGTGGGGTCTGGGCATCCATGAGCACATGTGGTGGGACACATGGTGGGGCCGCTAGGGGAGGCGGATGGTGGTTAGCAAATGCCAGGCCTGAGGACTTCCAGGGTCACCACAAACTCAGAGGATGGGAGCATCCGGGAGTCCACAGTTTGCGGTGGGAAAAGGCCTGCAGATCGGGAATGTTGAAGCAACCTCGGGACTGGCGGGTGACAGAAAATCCAACTAAGATCCTTAAGAGGGTCATCTCAGCAATGTCTTGTAAAAATGCGGTCCCGGGCCCACTTTCCCATCCAAAACCAAACGTAGTTACCGGTTACCAGAAACCCTATACTGGGCGGCCCAGGGAATCGCCTAGGAATAGGCACCCGGGAGGGCCAGCAAGGTGTGTTTCCTGCCTCTGTGCCTCGCTCCCTCAGGGGGCCCTTAAGGCTGCTGGTTGCAGGGCGTCCGGTCTGTGATGGCCTGGAAACGGCATCCTGCTTACCTTTCCCCATTAGCATTCTCTGGTGTTTGCTTCTCTAGCTTCCTCCAATCATGTATGTTGATCGTGGACAGATTACCTTTTTAAGTCAATTTCCTCAGCTTCAAAATGAGTGTAACAGCACCTGTTTTGCAAGTGGTTAGTTGTTTTGCAAGTGGTTAGTTCTTTTTCTCATTCCCTTACTTGTTTTCCTTTTTTGTTTTGTATATATTCACACCAGAAGTGCATGTCTGTATGAGGTGCTGTTAGACTTCTCCCAACTTGTTCTTAACTTAAAAGAAGAATTTTCATCAGATACACCAGTAGTTTGCTTGCCTCCTCCCCTCACCCACCTTCCACCAGGTAAAGTGGATAAGGACAAATCCAAGAATTATAACTTGGAAGACTTATATGTCTAATACTCAACAAATACTAAGTTAACTGGGATGTGAGCTAAGCTATAGCAAACAAGGTTGATGAAATTTAAAAGCAAAATTAAAAGTTCCCATCATATATTACTGATCAACTTCAATGCAAAGGCCTAAAGCATAAGGTTCACTTCCAGGAGTGTCCAGAAGTGCCACAAACAGACTTGGAAAGAAAAGTGCATGTTTCGAAGCAAGTGAATGGAAGAGAGGGTCGTTTGATGACACAGCCCTTGTTTTAAAGGACTTAGGCCTAGAGGTTTGTGCAGGGGAGTGTTGGGGGCAGGCTTCCTGCCCACAGGTGGCCCACCGCAGCCGGCCAAGCCTTGCTATTATGCCAGGTCAGCTGGAAGAGCATCTGAAGGGTCACCGTGGGGGGCTGTGTACACTAGCCAGGCCCACTGCTTCCCCTGGGGTATTTCTATGATGCCTGGCTCCAGAGCAGGCCCAGACAGGTGGGGAATGTGGCCTGTGGGAGAGCAGCACAGAGCAGTCAACTTTTTGGACCTTCTATTTAGGGCTGAGAGGTTCTGGGCACCCAGTAAGAGAACGTGTGTCTGAAAGGGTAAAATAATGGGGTGGCTGTAGGGGGCAGGAAGGGGCTGGGAGAGAAAGTAACCTGATTCTAGCGAGTACTGCCTCAGACCCTGCCCTAGGCCTTGTGCTCTGAAGGGCCTGGCTTTGTCCCTTCTCCAAAGGGTGGGGAATCCCAGGAGCCAAGGGGGCATGCTTTTCCAGAGCCTGCACCCCTCCTTCTTCTAGACCAGTGGTTCTCAAAGTCTAAACCTCCTTTGGGAGTTTATTAGAAATGCTAATAATAAGTTCCATGCCAGGCCTCTGTGGCCTGAGAATTTGCATCTCTAACAAGTTCCTATGTGATGCTGATGCTGCAGATTTAGGGACCACCTGCGGGTTTAGTGGATTTGAAAGCCACTGTGCTAGACCATGCCCCAATTACCTGGGGCCACAGATTGCTTGCCCAAATAGCTTTGAGCCCACATCCAGGGCCTGGGTAGCTGGCCTCTTCATCACTGTGTTCACTCTGTCCTCCCAGAGTGGACCACACCACCAATGTGTGCTCCCGATGACCTGGGAAGCTTGGATCTGTGGGTTATAGCGTTCATGTGAATGCAGGTGAGGGCCCTCAAAGTGTGGATGGAGCTAGTGTGGGAAGAAAGGGAGCAAGACATGGGCTGAAGCCCCCACGTGTACTCTTGCCCTGAGCCCTAGAAATGGGTAAGAGTGGGCTGGTCTTGGTAGAAAGATCATCTGCAATCCTAAGGCTGCAGAATCAGTAGAGACTCCCATTTACAGATGCTTTCCTCAGTCTGATCACTCTTGAGGACTAGACAAATGTCTCTGCTGTGCAGACTAACCCTTTAGTAGTCCAAACTTACAAAAAAGAGTGAAAATGAAAATAAGTTGACTGCTCCATGTTGCATGAGAGAGAAATAAAGAAATCATTATCCTTGACACCTGCCTAATGCTCTCCAGCCAGGGACAGGCTGTCTCAAGAGTCCTGCAAGCAGGGATGGAAATGATTTCTTAAGGGAGAAATCATTTATTCCTGACAAACCCTGTAAATATAATTTGGTATTGAATCCCCCCTCCCTTACACTCCAGCCAGTTCTGGTTGCTGTTAGACTGTAGGACCTGAACTACAGTGGAGAAGCAATAGGGCATAGGAATTAAGAGTTCCACCTTTGAAATGAAACAGACCTAGGTCTGAATCTCAGCCTCAGCGCTTACTAGCTATCTGACATTGGGTAATTGACTTTATTTTCTTCTGCAAAATGGGAACAATTCTAGTACCTACCCCCTTACAGAACTGAGAATGTGGATAAGATAAAGATTAAAGTTATGTTAGCTATTATAACCGTTAGCTAGTGCAGTATGTGCTTTAGGTTTGTCCCTCTCATCACACATTTGAGGAGACAAATACAAAAGGTAGGAAAATGAAGCCTAAGGAGATAGGTCCTAAGATTTGGGCAGTGACTGAGCAATGTCAGACAGAGGCTTCTTTAACAGAGGAAAAGAAAGTGTGCTGAATTCCCACTGATTTTAATGTGACCCTGGTCGGTTTGAAGGTCTTGGCTTCCATAAATCAACTGCCTCCAGCAGCTTTTCTCTTTTCACCTCTCTAACCCTGCCCACAGCTCCATCTCAGGTCAGGGCATGTGTGTCAGAGGGAGGTAGCCGGCCCTGCGGTCAGCCCAGAGTGGGGACTGGGTGTGGCCGAGGCTCCACAGTCAGTGCCCCAAGACGCATCTGGACAGGCGGTGAGGGTTGGGCCCAGGACCCAGTGAAACGGTACTATTGAAATCAACCCAAACTTTACTAGCTTCTGGGGGAAAGCTGGGGGCTTTGGGGATTTTTTAATTTGCTGGGTTGTAAATATTTTATGGGAAGCCAGCCCGGGAAAATCTGGTTAGCTTTCCGCCTTGCACATTGAAGTGGGGTTAGCTTCATGCAAAAATGTGTCAAAAAAAAAAAAAAAAGTCCAGTTTTGCCTCGGTCCAGAAGAATTCACCTTGGGTTTTAAAAGCCCACTGCATCCCATGTGCCTCAACTTTCTTTTTTCCACTTGTAACCAAAAATTCTATTAATTGCAAAGCAAGAGGATTTCAGATTGGGTCTGTGGGAGGCATGCCACCGTGTGTGAGAGAGAGTGTGTGTGTAAGTGTCTTTGAGTTTTCTCCCTCAAGGTGTATCTATTTCTTATTGACTGCAGGATCTTCTCATTGGACAGAAGCCTGGTGTGTGTTTCATTCATTTGCTCCCTGCAGACTTCTGAGATCCCCATTGCTCTTTTGTTTGCTGTGGGAATTAAGAAAACAAACAAACAAACAAAAAAACCCCACTTGGCAGCCCTTCATTCTGTTTGCATTGTGTTCCACCTAAATGCCCCAGCAAAACTGCCAAAAAGGCAGCAATGTTACCCCCAGACCAATGCATCTAAACTGGGATTGCATCTTAAAATCATCCTGGAGCTTCAAAAAAAAAGTTAACAGCATACCCGACACCCAAGCCCAGTACTCTGTGCTCAGATATTGAGTCACTAAGTCTGAGGCTTAGCCCTGGCATTGGTATTTTTTAAGTTCCCCAGATGATTCTAAGGTGCAGCCAACACTGAGAATCGCTGCTCTAGAAGTTTCTAAATCATTCACCAGCGTGTGCTCTAGGTCAGGCACGGCTCTAGGTACTGTGATGAGCAAGACGGACATGGACATCGTCCCAGTCCCTGTGGGGCTGGTGGGGGCGGAGTGTTGCTGGGAACGGCAGACCACTAATGAGACAAATATAAATGAGGTAGCTGTAGATAATGGAAAGTGCTGGGAAGATAATAGACCAGGTTCCTGTGGTATTGACCGACAGAAGGTATTTTAGATCAGGGTGGTCTGGGATGGCCTCTCAGAGGAAGTGACATTTGCGCCCAGACGTGAATGATGACAAGGAGCCAGCCGAGAGGCGGTCTGGGGGGAAGCGCGGCCCAGGCTCGCGACCACAAGGGGCACATTAGTGGTTACGCAGCCTCCCAGGGGAAACCGAGGAGGCAGCTGCTGCAGCCACCTCTCCAGCAGCCACCGACTTCCACCCGGGTAGTCCGGCGCTGCCTGGGAGGTGGGGACATTCCGTGGTGCACCCCTCACCGCGCTGCGCGCCCGCCAGGTGAGGAGGCTGGGGATGGTAAGGCCCGGGCAGCCGAGCTGGACTCCCTGGCCGGCCTGCTCCGCTCCCCACCCTCTTCCTCCCGGGGGCGGCCGCAGAGAACTGGGCTGATTTCCCCCTTAAGTGAAACTGACTGTAATTATTTTTTTTATCTCGCAGACGATCTCTCACACACTCCTCTCCAGAGACAGAATTATTTGTTTGATGTGTCCACGCTCTCAGACAAAGAAGAGCTGGTGGGCGCGGAGCTGCGGCTCTTTCGCCAGGCGCCCGCAACGCCCCGGGGGCCGCCGGCCTGGCCGCTCCACGTGCAGGTCTTCCCCTGTCTGTCTCCCCTGCTTCTGGACGCGCGGACCCTGGACCCGCAGGGGGCGCCCCGGGCCGGCTGGGAAGTCTTCGACGTGTGGCAGGGCCTGCGCCACCAGCCCTGGAAGCAGCTGTGTTTGGAGCTGCGGGCCGCGTGGGGCGAGCCGGGCACCTGGGAACCCGAGGCGCCCTCGCCGGGGTCCCAGCAGCCACCGTCCCCGGACCTGCGGAGTCTGGGCTTCGGCCGCAGGATGCGGCCCCCTCAGGAGCGCGCCCTGCTTGTGGTGTTCACCAGGTCCCAGCGCAAAAACCTGTTCACCGAAATGGGCGAGCAGCTGGACTCGGCCGAGGCTGCGGGCCCCGGCGCGGGCGCGGGCGCAGAGGGATCCTGGCCACCGCCGTCGGGCGCCCCAGACGCCGGGCCTTGGCTGCCCTCGCCCGGCCGGCGGCGGCGGCGCACCGCCTTCGCCAGCCGCCACGGCAAGCGGCACGGCAAGAAGTCGAGGTTGCGCTGCAGCAAGAAGCCCCTGCACGTGAACTTCAAGGAGCTGGGCTGGGACGACTGGATTATCGCGCCCCTTGAGTACGAGGCGTACCACTGCGAGGGCGTGTGCGACTTCCCGCTGCGCTCGCACCTGGAGCCCACCAACCACGCCATTATCCAGACGCTGATGAACTCCATGGACCCCGGCTCCACGCCGCCCAGCTGCTGCGTGCCCACCAAACTGACTCCCATCAGCATCTTGTACATCGACGCAGGCAATAACGTGGTCTACAAGCAATACGAAGACATGGTGGTGGAGTCGTGCGGCTGCAGGTAGCGGCGCCTTTCCCGCCGCCTTGGCCGGGAGCGGAGGGGAGGCCTGACTGCAGAGAGGGGGATTGGAGGAACTGGTCTTGGAGGAGACTAGGAGTGGGGGAGCAGCCTGGACGTGCGGGGGGGATGGGAGGGGAGGGAGTGCAGCCTCCCAGAACCTTCCGCCTGTCAGCCCAAAGGGAGCTATGGATTTTCACACCTTGCCTGGCCACCCTGGAAAAACAAACCAAGGAGGATTTCTTTCGTTTTTGTTTTTTTTTTTTTCTTTATCAATGTGGCTTTGGATTTCCTTGTGTCTGTCACAGATTTTGATAGGAGGAGGGGGAAGGGGAGACACATACTTGTTTCTCAACTGCTCCATGGATTCAAAAATAGTAATTTAAAAAGGAAAGCAGTGTAGGAGGATCACCTCTCACCGCAGCTTTGGCTTCGTTGGTGTTTTCTGTCTGTAAAAAGATGTGGTCTTTCTGGCTGTGGCACAGCCCATGTCTTGTGGCCTCCCAAGCTGAAGAGTTAGAATAGGGAAATTGGCAGAGGCAATAGGAAAGCCAGGAGAGGCCCTCACCTTTAGAAGAGATTTGGGGGAGGTGGACCCAAGCGCCTTTTTGGCCCACTTGGGTGACTCCTGCGACTCGGCTCTGCCCTGGCTTCTCCCAGTCCAGGGAACTGGCAACCTCCAGCTGGATACAGAGGGCTCGGGTTCCTGCCTTTACTATTGCTTTTTCTCATCGGTAAAGGGGAGTTGGTATGGATGGAATGACAAGAATTATCCAAATGGAGCCCCCTGAAGGATAATGAGAAACCACAAGGCCTGCATCTCATTGGTGCTGAAGCTGAGGCTAATGTGCCTAGGCTGGAGACAACCCACCAAAAAGCCTTTTTATGACATCTGTTTCAAACAGGTTTTTTTTAAAAAAACGTAACTTGCCAAAGATTCAGAAACCCCCTTTTAAGAAGATGATTTCTCAATTTTTTTTAAAGAGTAGGGTTGGGGAACTATATAAGTAAGGTAAGAGGTGCAGAGGAGGTGAAAAAGACCAAAGAAATCAGAGGGCAAGGGCAAGAGGGGAGCTGGTGGGCCCCCCAGGAGGACAGGGATAAAGGGACAGGCCAGGAGGAGGGAAGGGAGATGAAAGGTGACCCAGTGCATGTGTCTGAGGTTTCTTTAAAATCTATTTTCCCTCCCCTCTCTCTGACATTCCTGAAAGATTACCAGCCAGAATAGCCCAGGGCTCCCCCAAAAGAATTGTTTCGGATTGTAATTACTAGTTAGGCAGTGCTTCTAAAACGTAGTAATGAAAAACTGTGAAAAGAGCAAAGTGTTACATTGAGCTTGGGGTGGGAGATGGGGAATGGGCAGGAAAGAAGGAGGCAGGGATGGAATTCACCTCCCAGAAGAAAGCAGGAGAGAGCACAATTTAAATACCGATTCCCAGAGAGAACAAAACATGAACTTTCCCCCAACCTGCACCAGTATTATTTTCAAATACTGGTCATATGCAGGCCGTTTGAAGACTTAGCTTCCTTCTCATCTTTGACCATGAAGTGATTTAAGCAAGGGAACTTGCACCAACCATTAAACAACAAAAAAAAAAGTTCTGTTTTTCCTATGTGGTTTTGCTCTCTCCCAATGTAAACCTGTTGCTTGCTTGGTTCAGAGAACTACAAACTGTCAAGGAAAGTGTGGGAATGATAATAAATGCTAATATAAAATGTTAAGTTAAAAAAAAAAAAAAAAAAAAAAAACTTGGCCAGGAGAAATAATTTAAAATGCACATTTGCTTTGGATGCACTGTTGTTCTGTTAAGGCTGTATATATTTGTTTATTTAAGGTGACTGAAAGTGCAAAGAGGAACTGGACAGCATGCAATTCATCTTAATGTACAAAACGTTATATGCACTCAAATGTTATAATTTCTAATATTTTTAAAGTTTATATTTGAGTTGTACAAAGTTAAGCATTAATCAGATATTTCTTCCTTTCATAATGTTATCATTTCCTTAAATATTATTACAAAATTCTAATTGTCTAATGGAGAGTTTTTTTTAACTATCTACCTCACTATGATACAAGTATTTACAACACTAAAGTTACCCGAGGTAAATGAATATTGGAAACATTTTTTACAGTACACCATTCCTGGGTGAAACTCGATCTAATACTGTATTATTAAACTCATTTTCCCCTCCTAATAACAGCCTGGTTTATATGGATCAATTTAGAAAAATCATTTTCTCAAGAAATTATTATCAGTGGTATTTTATTCCAGTATGGGACCGAATGTCTGAAAAGGTACTGATTGTTTTAAAAATCTGTCATTTCAAACACAGCACTTTTTCTTCATAACTCTTTTTTCATGAAATTTTCATTCACTACATTAAAGCCAAATCCTTGTCAGCCCATAGAATAGTATTTATAAACCTGTACCTCATCCCAGCATCTCCAGAGCCAATAGGAACTGGATTGTTTCTTGGTTTCTTTAACATTGAAAGAAGAGAGCAGTAAGTTACTACATCAATCAAGAGGTTGGCAATTACTGTTTACATTTATAGAACCCTGGAAGCAGAAAATATGACATGTTTTCCTGTTTGTTCACTTGTTAGAAATTGGGGAACCCATGCGGCAGTGTAAATCTGAGCCCTCACTGTGTCAGGCAGCACGTTGTTGCACATGCATCGTCTCATTTAAAACCCTCAGAAACCCCATGAGTAGGTATCAGTATAATCCTTAGTTTACAGATGAACAAACAGGTGCAGAAAGCTGGAGAATCCTGCCTAGCCAGGGGGTGGTAGATCTTTCAGACTGTAGAGCCTGAGGAGTTAACACTGCCTACCCCAAACACCCCCCCAACCCCTCCAACCCCAGAAGACTCCCCCCACCCTCCCACCCCCGTCCCCACCCCCACCCCAACCCCTCTGCTCTCTAATTGGTCCCTAAAGGTCATTGTGGGGAATTTGCAGTTAGCCTTAATGATTGGGAGCTGTCAGCTGGTGGAGGAGGAGCAGGAGCCAGGAGGTGGCCTGCAGTTTTGGAATATGCGGTTTGTGACCACTGAGGGATGGAGGCAGCTGAAAAACGGGTTTCAGACTCAGTGAGTTTGTAGCTTCAGACTTGCTCTGGAAAACCAGTAGTTTAGGTCATTGCTGGATTTCAGTTCCTTGGAGTTTGCTGGGACTGCCTCCGTGAGAATCTTGTGATTTTTGGTTTTCAAAATAATGGCCAATTTGCAAATTGGATATGTTTCAAGAGATTGGTTGTAAGTGGGCTCTTTAGAACTGAGAAACATTTATCATAGAGTGTTTGCGTTTTCAGGTTGTCTTGCAAGAGCTTTATTTACCCACATGGAACTTTGTAACGAAGCAATTTCAACTTCTCGGTTTTGGGAACGGATTATTACCTGGGGTAAAAAAAAAAAATGTTTTTTCTCTTTCCTGAGTGGAGGAAGTTTTTGAAATAGTTGAGAATCCTGTGCATTTTTCTACCACTCTTTCTGCACCCCTCACTCAATTCCCCCAAGTTCCCAGCTGCCCTGAGCACTCCCAACCCTGCACCTTAATATGTCCCCAATCCAGTGATTTCCCTATTCTCCACAAGTGTTTCCATTGCCAAAGTTACTTTCCTCTTTTCCCTCCATTAGAAAATTTATTCCTTAATTTAGGTGTCAGGAGAAACAAAATCTGATTGATTACATGAAGACGTAAATATCTCATAGCTCCTCAACCTTCTTGAAGAAAATCTTGGTTAATTCAAATTTCTTGCAAGTGAAAAAAATCAGACAGTATAGAAGATTCAACACTCAAAGTATGCACATTTTTGAGTGTTCTATATGAGCTAGTCACTAGTGATAAAAAGATGAATGGAGACACTTGTCAAAGTGTTTTTTGGTGTCCCTTAGTAGAACTTTTGAGCCAAGGAAAAGACTAGTTATGGCTAACTGGTTTAAAAATGAATATCCTACGTAATAAAGCAAAACACTTAATAACTTAGTTTTTTTTCTAAAGCTCTTAAGTTTAATGAATGTAGGCAATATAAAGATAATGATTTTTTGCCCTTGTTTTATTCATTGCTGTATTCTTGGCATCCATAATAGTGTCTGGCATACCGTAGATACTCAGTAAATATGCTGAATGCATAAACTCATGAATCCTATTCTACTTATAAATGTAGTAATTTTAACAACCACCCTTAAAGGGAGTTCTTGATTAATGTCTCTTCAACTCAAACAGAATAAGCCAACCTTCCTTAATCAATTTCAGTTACAAGCCTAGCTCGTAAACATCCTTTAAACAGTGTTCTTTGCTTTTATAAATTTAATATGTTCAATTCTCTTTTTAAAAGCCTTTTACATTTCTCTAACAGGCAAAACCTTCCCAAATACTGAAACCACTCCAAGCAAAGCTAATAAAGTAAGCTTCTAAAGATGGCGATTTTTAAGCTTTATTAAGCCTTCTAATACTGTTTATACCTTTTGACTTAACATAAGGAGCCTAAAATTAATTACTTAATTACCTATTTAAATTGATGTCAGAAGGGTAATTTGTTAGAAACCTTGATAAGCTACATTTTCTTAAAGATTGCAAACATTTTAAATGCCAAATATACTTAGATTGTCCCAATGATTGCAAAAACCTATTTTGGAATTTAATGTAGCGTATTAATAATTTAGATCTGATTTACTTCATCTCTATATTGTATTCTGAAATTTTCTGGGGTTAAAAGCACTAACCAACTAAGGAAAAGTTATCATGAGCTAGATGGGGTGACCATCTCGGTGGACTCTGGCTGCAAATCTACCAGAGGCTTTGTTTGAGAAAGGAGTTGTATTCTCCCCAGGACACTGATCAACATGTCAAGCTGCTTGGAATAGTCACTGTAAAAACAGGGACCCCAAATCCATATCTTCAGTAAGGAGTTGGCCTCTCCTAAGTTCAAGTTATGCTGCTAACTGATTTTTCCTTTGGATTTGAGTAAAGTGAATTCCACAGTCTCCATTAAGGTTGTAGCTGACTTTCTTCATGCTTAATTGGATTTCACATTTATTCAGCTATCTTAGGACATTTCTTTGTTTTCATTGTTGGCTTTGAAAAGATTTTACTGCCACTTCATTGAATTATTCTGCCCTTGCATAATTCTTCCATAACTTCTTTCAACTTCACCACTGTTTTAGTTTCCTACGAAATCCTTACAAAGTACCACAGACTAGGTGGTTTAAAATCACAAGAATTTATTGTCTCACAGTTCTGGAGGCTGGAAGTCCACAGTCAAGCTGTCAGCAGGGCGGTGCATCCATAGGGCTCTGGGGCTGGCTCACAGGCAGCCCTCGGCTTTCTGTAGCTCGAGGCATGACTCAGTCTCTGCCTGCATCACATGGCCGTCTTCTCTCTCTCCGTCTTTGTCAAAATCTCCCCTCCTTATAAGGACCCCAGTCAAACTGATTTAGGGCCCACCCTAACCCAGTTTGGTCTCATCTTAACTGATAACACCTCCGAAGACCCTATTTCCAAATAGGGTCACATTCATGGGGCCTGGGGTTAGGTGTTGAATGTATCTTTTGGGGGGATACAATTCAATCCATATCGATGGCCAAACTCTGTTAGTCAGAAGTCTGTGTATTTTTTCTATACTTTTGCAGTTTGGAAGAGCCACAACGCTTACAGATATTAAAGTGATCTCCAATGGAAACCATACTTCCCTCATTCCTTGTCCATTTCTAAGGCCACAGTACTAAACTTGTACTAATGCAAATGTGGTCCCTAAGCCTGAGGAGTTCCCAGGATGATTTTGATGATGATGATGATTCCATTAGGTAATCATTATAACAACTCTAGTCAATCTTACCCTGTTTTACAGATGAGAAAACTGAGGTTTAGAGAGATTGAATAACTTGCTTGGGGTCAGTGGAGGAGCTAGGATTTAATCTGGAAGGACCGAGGGGACATACATTCCCATCTGGCCAGTCACTCAGCTGTTACTTAATGAGCTCCCATTGTCTGGCAGGCATTGTTCAAGGGTCTGGGAAACTTGGCATATAAGATTAGTGATAAAGGAAGTCCCAGAATTGAAGCTGAGCCTCCCAAACTTTCTGGACTCCTAAAGGCAGAGGCAGGGCTCCTCCTTCTACCTACGTTTGGCTTCTTATGGCTTATTCCCTTTCTTTCCAACTCACAAGTTCTCTGAAAACCTCATTTCTCCCCATACAATAACTTGAGGAAACAGGGAGAATAGAATTAGGGGGTGAGGGATGGGGTGAACGGTAACATTCTTAGCCACGGCTTCTCTGTGCCATTCAGATATTCAAAATGCTTGAAATCCTAACCCTTCCCAAAGTCCAAACTTATTAGGGATGAAACATGTTTTATCTAAATAAGAGAATTTAATAAACACTTACCATACGTTAGTGACAGCTGTGAACAGATGCAGGCTTCAGCAGATGCTATGAGAACAATCCCACCAGCAGAAATTAGAACCTCTTCATGAACCTTTCCTTTTGAAAATTCACATTTCAAAGCGATTGTTCTTTTACCTCTGTTGGGAGCTCTTAATCATGATAATGATTCAGTAGCAAGAACGTGAAACTAGTTAATAGAATTTCTCCCCTCAGAACAGCTAGGAAAACAACAGTATGTGTCCAGGGAATGTTAAAATAAGCAGAACAGGATTATTTTCTTTTGATCTAGGGCAATAATGGAGTAGGACAGCACCTATGCCTCAGAGATTTCGCCATCCACAGCCTTATGTGTAGTTGCACTGCTTTGGAACAGAGAGAATCTCAGGTCTCTGGGAATACCCGTTGTGCCCAAAACTTCTTCCTCTTTTTTTCTTTTTTAATTTTTTAATTCTTGATTTGACGCCTACTTTGCTGGAGTTCTTTTGTAAGCTCTAGGGAAATGACAGGTTCCAATTTGTTGGAAGTAAAGGCTATTTGGACTGCCAAATGTTTTCACTCCATTCCTTTGAAACCAATCTAATTATCTTCCTGGGGGAATATTTACCTCTCTCTGATGAGATAGTCTTGAAAGTCTTAGAGATTCAATTTCAATTTTGGGACTTCCTTTATCTCCAGTTTTATACCTAAAATCTCTGATAAGCTATGGAAACCATGGAGAGAATTACCTTCTGAGTTATATTATTATTTTTGCCATCATTAATGAATGCCAGGAGCATTCAAGCCATGATAGAAGATTTCAAATTACCAAGGCCCTTGGTTAGAGGGCTGTCTTCACAGTCTACTGACATCAGAAAGACTTTTAATTTTGCCAACTTTAAAATTGCTGTCCAGAGCAAATGGGCAACATTTATCCGCTATGAATGTTTGGTTTAGGCCTAAACAAAACTGTATGTATTCATTACAGGTCTCATCTTTCACAAAAACCTCACCACTGAAGTGTATTAGGACGAGTAGCCAGTGACCATGAACCCCTGCCATTGCACTGGACAAATGATTTTTTCAAAGAAACATTAAATAGTTTCATTAAAAAATTTTTTTTTATGTTTTCCAGAAGTTTACTGTATTAATCAGCAAATGACTTCTTAGGCAGCACATCAGTAGCTGTTCCCTAGGAGGCAGTGAGAGTGTCCGGGGTTGTTTGGTGGGTTGGGGTAGTGGCTAAGGGAGACTCCTTCGAGGCATGCTCTGAACAGCTCCCCCTCCCCCTGCCTTCTCATTAGTGTCTCCCAGTCTCTTAGGGTGACCAGGCTACAGGTGTCACTCTGCAATCATGTTTCCTGGGTCCATGTAGTTCTAGCAGGGAAGTAGGCAGGACTTGCTATCCTCCCAGCAGATGAAGTGTGCAAACTAGAGGTAATTAGGGCAGGCATTTTGTTCACTCTTGCTGGGATGTTCATGGCTTCTGTGGCCACTGGTGAGGTTTGAGTCTCTACTACTTATGCAGTGTTATAGACAATGATGGATGGTAATGGTGTCCTAGTGTCAGTCAGCTTAATCATTAGAGGTTAGAGATAAGGTTTTGACAGTAAGAGATGGTTGTATCACTTAGGCTTTTGTTCATTTTTATTTATCAGAAACCTCTAGCATAAAAGTGGCTTAAATAAGAGAGTTTAGCCTCACATAAAAAGAAAAATTTCAACAAGAGAAAATCTAGGGTTTGTTGAGGGCCTCATAGTATTTTCAGAGCCTGAGCCTCCTATCTTTCTGCTCTACCATCCAAGTGTGTGGCTTCCATATCAACATTACCTCATGGCCCAATATGGCAGCTGGAGTCCAGCCATCACTCATGCCAACTGAAGGAAGAAGAAAAAAGAAAGAAATGCAAAAGGAGCCCCTCCCAGCTGAGTCAGCTCCTTTTAGGCTGCCTTCCCAGAAGTCCCAAACAACATTTCCATTTATATTTCATTGGTCAGAACACAGCCACACCTAGTTTCAAGAGAAACTAGGAAATGTAATCTTACCCTAGATAGCATGTGCCCAAGCTTGGGTAGGCAAAAGCTTCTGTCACCAATGATATTAAGGCATAGACACAATCCTAGCATGTATACCTCCTCCTCCCTGGGGTTCCCTAACCCACAGAGCGCTACACACAGAGAACAAGAGCTACAAAGGGGGAGAAAGGACCCCAAGTATCCTTAAAGTGATGTACAGCATGCAGGCTCTCCAGCAAAAGCTTGATTGCAGAAGGAAGCTGAAGCTTGGATGACTTTTTAAGGCCTTTTGCTCCTTCCATCCTACACTGAAAATGTCTGGGCCTGTAAAGCAGACCAGTCTGACTTACCGACTTAATTGTAGGGACAGAGAAGTTTAAACTAAAAGAGAGCAAGTGCATAGTAAGGGAAAAGGAGACCAATGTATATCTGTGACTCTGACCAGATTAGGAACTCCCCCGCCTGTGGGAAGGGGCTAACGAGGGAGAGGGGATAAGCCAGATGGTCCTGCCTCAACCTTAACTTTCCAATTGTAGGTGTTCTTGTCAGGCTTTATATATATCTAGACATAGAGACATAATGATGTACAAATATCCTATTATTATGTACACACAGATATGTACTATGTCTCTATATGTGTATATAAACTTTCTGTTTTCCGTGTGCTATATGTAATGTAATGCATAGTCTGAACTCTGCAATCAGTGAACTCTAAAAGGATTGCAGGGGTGCTGAGATAGTAGGTGGGGCCTGGGTCAGCCAAATCCTAGAGCGGATCACCTCTATTCAAGAGCAGATTTTTCTGTTTATCCCAGTGTGCTATATAAACATCACTTTCAGTGTGTGCTCTGGCCCAAAAAATGTTGGAAAGCACTGCTATAATTTTTTATTTAGGCAATCTCATGGTATGTGCCATGAGAATATCATTTTATTATCATTTATCGAGATGGAAAGTAAATAAAACTTCAAGTTAATTATAGAAGCCAAGCCATACTCTCTTTGGTTGAAATGGAGTGTGGAATTGGCCTCTGGATGAGTGGTCAGTGGAAAGAGGTGAGGACCAGTCGGGGTAGCCATAGTTAAGAAGTGAAATTTCCTTAGCCTCCAAAGCAAAGAACTTTGATGAGCTATGAAAAGAGCAGATTATTCCAGACAATTATAGTGTCTGTGATATTTGAGACATTTTCTATAAGAAAACAAAACAAAAGAAAAAGCAAAACTTGATTATTTGGATGGTTCCAGTGGGTTATGTGGAGTCCTGTGAATATTGCACCTGCATTCACATGGCATCTTTTGCCCCACACCTAAAACATTCTAGCTTTGTTTGCTACTTAGCACTTTGATCTTTATTCTATAGAGGGGGAAAATGGTAAACTTACATGAAGGATAACAGTTGAGTTCCTTCCATGGACCAATGGCCTTACCTGGCTCCAAAGGAGGCTGGGAAATATAGTCTTTTATTTGGGCTCATTACTGTTTAAGACAAAGTTGAGGAAGGGAGACGGATATTGGGAAGATATGGGCTGTCTCTGATATAATAGATATGAGTACAGATTACCAGGCTGCACCTTTTCAAAAAAGAGTTGACATAAATTCTCCCTAGAGGCATGGAACGTGTTAATGGGAATAGAGCAGGGACAAGAAACTCAGGAACTTAGGGGTGGGGTGAGTTTTTTGTTTTTGTTTTTAACAAACAAGAATATACTACCCACTTCTCTCAATTATGAAGATGATTTACATTTAACATTATTAAATGTTACCATACAACAGCATACTCCTAAGATCTTGCTTTCTTGAGTTATCTGGAAAATAGTGTCCCCACGAGGGAGAAAGCTCATGCCAGTGTGAGAGGAGGCTGGAGTGCTCACTTCTGTTCATTAAGCAGCAGGAGCAGTTGGTTTTCCTAGCCACTGAACAGCAGTGGAAGGGTTAATGAGTCAGCGCTTAACCAGGGCCAGAAGATGAAAACCAGTAGGCTGGGATATTATTTTTATTGTGTTGACACAGATGCATTTTCTTAAAGATTTATAGGAAACTTTTAATTTTTCAAAATACTCCACCTCTTGCTTTTCAAATTCCATGTTACTTATGTATGTGTCATCTATACTACAGCCTCACCGGGGGAGACCAACAACAAAAAATATTTCTCTTTTCTTTGAGGCTTTACACGCATGTGGAGAGTTTTACTGAGCCAATAAGTTGCTGCTTACCACTGATCTTCAGAAATTCTCTGCAATTTGGCAAAGCACTAGCCATCCAGGAAGAGGGAACAACAAACAAACAAACAAACTGAACCTACTAACTTCCAAGAGAAGCAGGAGATTTTGCATAATAGTATCACCACCACCAATAATAAAAAAAAAGCAGCAACCATTTGTTCACGACTTACAGCATTAAGTGCTTTTCATGGATCTCCCCATTTCTTCTTTTCTATATATACTATCCCCAGTTTACGGAGAAGAAAACCGAGGTTCAGAGGTTAAATAAAATGCCTGTGGAGACAGGAAAGGGCAAAGCCTGGATCCACACCAGGCAACTTGATCCCGAAGCCCACGGTGGTCTGAACTACTAGGTAATATTGTCTCACAAACATCCCCAGAATCTGCTCCATCTCTTATCACCGACAAAGCCTTGGATTTGCTGGTAGAGAAAAAATGCCTGAAATTCAGCTGGGCTCCTCTAGTATCTGTTTTGACAGCCGAAATTAATTGTTCATTTTCTGAGCGCTTTTTGGCAACTCGCTCTAGTGACCCGAGCTGCCGTCTCCTTCCTTTGCAGCTTGGCGGAGCTCCCCGGCGCGCAGCGGGCCGGGGCGGGGCGGGGCCGCGGAGAGCAGCGGTGGAGCGCGCTGGCGCGGCTGCGGGCTGGGCGGAGAATGGAAGCGATTGTTCTCACTCGGTGGAGTCGCCGAGAGTGATGGTGGGCATTTTTTGTCTCCCTGATTAGAGCGAAAGCCTCACAAAGCCGATTAAGCCAAATGTGATAATTGAGTTGAAGACTAGCCTATCTCACATCTTTGTGTTTGTCTTGCCAAAGTAAGATGAACTGGCTTTCTCGCACTCCGCCTCAGCGCGCTCAAACGGGAAGGTCTTTCCTTCCTCCGCGCTCTCCCTCGGCGTTGACCAGAAGGGGGAGCAGCTTTGGTTGGAAGGTGAAAAATGTAATGTGCAGGCACATGTTAGAATGGGCCCTTATCTCCAAAAAAAAAAAAAAAAAAAAAAAAAAAGCGCAGACTCTTAGGACGAAAAACATTTGTTAAATAGAGAAATTGCCAATATTTTCTGGTATCTCTGAGCCTCTAGATAATCATTTTGGGCTTTTTTCCCAAGATATGCGGAAGCTGCCACAAATGTTCATTCGCTGCTTCAAAATGTTTGGCAATCTTGATACGGTTATTGTCAACACGTGCTAGGTTGGTGTTAGTGTCTGAAGCACGCAGAGGGCCTAGACCTTATCTTCAAGGTACTTGTAAGTTAAAATGTGTCAGAGATTATGTGGATATACGTCAGAATTTCCTTCCCCCACACCCTTTATTTTCTCTGTCCCGTTTTTGTAAATAACGCAGAATACAAATAAATGGGAGGTTAGTAGTTGGCTTTAGATAGGACTGTTTCCCCCCTCTTTGCAATCATGACAGAATCCTGATGGAGTTGAATTTCGTGTTGGGTTTTAATTAAGAGAAAAGTAAGTTGGAACTATAAAGGAAAGACGATTTCTAGAGATGAGGACTGAATGGAAAATGAGACAGAAAGGGGGGAAAAAAGAACAAAAGTAGCGAGCCATTTGCTTGATAGCAGATGGGAACAAAGCATTTGGATCAGGCAGACTTGTGGCGAACTCCAGGAGTCCTCACGTGAATTTGATGTTAAAAGCAGTGGGGAATTACTGAAAAGAATTGAGACTGCAATGAGGAGTAAGATGATGATGGCAACATCAGATAGTGGTAGAAACATTTAAAGTGGTAGATCCTGATAGGGGAAAATTCAATTCACCTGCTGTCCAGGTGTAAACTGTGCCCCTATTGGCTATCAAAGTGTGCCAGTCTAGCTGGTAAATTATATAGTGACCCCAGCCTTAGTTTAAATATGGTTGATGATCAAGGAATGAATCGTGTGCTTAGCTATGCCTATGGAGAGGAAAGGATAGGTTTTGAGTGTGTGCTGTAAAACAAAACAGGCCCAACCACAATGAAGATGGCAGATTGAGAAGCTTCAGGGCTCTGTCTTCCCACAGAAGCTTTGAATAATCAGCAAGAATGACAGAAACATCCTTCTCAAAGCTTCAGAGAACAGGTAAAGGACTGCAGTAACAGGGTGATGCCAAATCAAGAAAAGATAACTTAAAAAGCAGTAGGGAGGAGGGCGGGGCAAGATGGCAGACTGGTGAGCTGTAAGTTTTAGTTACTCCTCCAGGAAAGTAGGTAAAAAGCCAGGAACTGCGTGGACTGGACACCACAGAGCAATCTGTCTTTGGGCATACTTCATACAACACTCATGAAAACGTGGAACTGCTGAGATCAGCGAAATCTGTAAGTTTTTGCGGCCAGGGGACCCGCGCCCCTCCCTGCCAGGCTCAGTCCCGGGGGAGGAGGGGCTGTCAGCTCCGGGAAGGAGAAGGGAGAACTGCAGTGGCTGCTCTTATCGAAAACTCATTCTACTGATTCAAACTCCAACCATAGATAGACTGAGACCAGACACCAGAGACTCTGAGAGCAGCCAGCCCAGCAGAGAGGAGACAGGCATAGAAAAAAAACAACACGAAAAACTCCAAAATAAAAGCAGAGGATTTTTGGAGTTCTGGTGAACACAGAAAGGGGAAGGGCGGAGCT
The DNA here is from genome assembly GCF_015220235.1 of Choloepus didactylus. Lineage (NCBI taxonomy): Eukaryota > Metazoa > Chordata > Mammalia > Pilosa > Megalonychidae > Choloepus > Choloepus didactylus. Next base: position 51,765,270 of record NC_051320.1, on the reverse strand, counting down.
CAGGCCTTGAGGCACATATGCAAATCCCGAAGAAAAGCTGATCTCTCTGCCCTGTGCACCTTTCCTTAATGGCCCTGGTTGCTTTGTCTATTAGCATTTCAATAACCCATTAGATCTCTGAGGAGGGCCGTTTTTTTTTTTTTTTTTTTTTTTTTTTTTAAATCCTTTTTGCGTTTTCTAAAACAATTACTCTAAGAAGCTCAATACAGAAAGCTTCAAAGAATTGCAATTTGGGCACGTCAAGTCAAGAGCAGAACTAAGAGAGCTCTGAGACAAAAGGCAATAATCCAGTGGCTGAGAAAATTCACTAAACAACACAATTTCCCAAGAAAAGGGGGGTGTCCACTCACAGCCACCATCCTGGTGGACAGGAAACACTCCTGCCCATCGCCAGCCCCATAGCCCAGAGCTGCCCCAGACAACCCAGTGTGACGGAAGTGCTTCAAATGACAGGCACACACCACAAAACTGGGCGTGGACATTAGCCTTCCCTGCAACCTCAGCTGAATGTCCCAGAGCTGGGAAGGTGGAGCAGTGTGAATTAACAAAGCCCCATTCAGCCATCATTTGAGCAGACTGGGAGCCTCCCTACACAGCCCAGCAGCCCAGAACTGCCCTGGGGGGACGGCACTCACCTGTGACATAGCACAGTCATCCCTCAACAGAGGACCCGGGGTGCACAGCCTGGAAGAGGGGCCCACTTGCAAGTCTCAGGAGCCATACGCCAATACCAAAGACTTGTGGGTCAGTGGCAGAGACAAACTGTGGCAGGACTGAACTGAAGGATTAGACTATTGCAGCAGCTTTAAAACTCTAGGATCATCAGGGAGATTTGATTGTTAGGGCCACCCCCCCCTCCCCGACTGCCCAGAAACACGCCCCACATACAGGGCAGGCAACACCAACTACACACGCAAGCTTGGTACACCAATTGGGCCCCACAAGACTCACTCCCCCACTCACCAAAAAGGCTAAGCAGGGGAGAACTGGCTTGTGGAGAACAGGTGGCTCGTGGACGCCACCTGCTGGTTAGTTAGAGAAAGTGTACTCCACGAAGCTGTAGATCTGATAAATTAGAGATAAGGATTTCAATAGGTCTACAAACCCTAAAAGAACCCTATCAAGTTCAGCAAATGCCACGAGGCCAAAAACAACAGAAAATTATAAAGCATATGAAAAAACCAGACGATATGGATAACCCAAGCCCAAGCACCCAAATCAAAAGACCAGAAGAGACACAGCACCTAGAGCAGCTACTCAAAGAACTAAAGATGAACAATGAGACCATAGTACGGGATATGAAGGAAATCAAGAAGACCCTAGAAGAGCATAAAGAAGACATTGCAAGACTAAATAAAAAAATGGATGAGCTTATGGAAATTAAAGAAACTGTTGACCAAATTAAAAAGATTCTGGACACTCATAGTACAAGACTAGAGGAAGTTGAACAACGAATCAGTGACCTGGAAGATGACAGAATGGAAAATGAAAGCATAAAAGAAAGAATGGGGAAAAAAATTGAAAAACTCGAAATGGACCTCAGGGATATGATAGATAATATGAAACATCCGAATATAAGACTCATTGGTGTCCCAGAAGGGGAAGAAAAGGGTAAAGGTCTAGGAAGAGTATTCAAAGAAATTGTTGGGGAAAACTTCCTAAATCTTCTAAACAACATAAATACACAAATCATAAATGCTCAGCGAACTCCAAATAGAATAAATCCAAAAAAACCCACTCCGAGACATATACTGATCACACTGTCAAACATAGAAGAGAAGGAGCAAGTTCTGAAAGCTGCAAGAGAAAAGCAAATCACCACATACAAAGGAAACAGCATAAGACTAAGTAGTGACTACTCAGCAGCCACCATGGAGGCAAGAAGGCAGTGGCACGATATATTTAAAATTCTGAGTGAGAGGAATTTCCAGCCAAGAATACTTTATCCAGCAAAGCTCTCCTTCAAATTTGAGGGAGAGCTTAAATTTTTCACAGACAAAGAAATGCTGAGAGAATTTGCTAACAAGAGACCTGCCCTAGTGGAGATACTAAAGGGAGCCCTACAGACAGAGAAACAAAGACAGGACAGAGAGACTTGGAGAAAGGTTCAGTACTAAAGAGATTCGGTATGGGTACAATAAAGGATATTAATAGAGAGAGGGAAAAATATGGCAAACATAATCCAAAGGATAAGATGGCCGATTCAAGAAATGCCTTCACGGTTTTAACGTTGAATGTAAATGGATTAAACTCCCCAATTAAAAGATATAGATTCGCAGAATGGATCAAAAAAAATGAACCATCAATATGTTGCATACAAGAGACTCATCTTAGACACAGGGACACAAAGAAACTGAAAGTGAAAGGATGGAAAAAAATATTTCATGCAAGCTACAGCCAAAAGAAAGCAGGTGTAGCAATATTAATCTCAGATAAAATAGACTTCAAATGCAGGGATGTTTTGAGAGACAAAGAAGGCCACTACATACTAATAAAAGGGGCAATTCAGCAAGAAGAAATAACAATCGTAAATGTCTATGCACCCAATCAAGGTGCCACAAAATACATGAGAGAAACATTGGCAAAACTAAAGGAAGCAATTGATGTTTCCACAATAATTGTGGGAGACTTCAACACATCACTCTCTCCTATAGATAGATCAACCAGACAGAAGACCAATAAGGAAATTGAAAACCTAAACAATCTGATAAATGAATTAGATTTAACAGACATCTACAGGACATTACATCCCAAATCACCAGGATACACATACTTTTCTAGTGCTCACGGAACTTTCTCCAGAATAGATCATATGCTGGGACATAAAACAAGCCTCAATAAATTTAAAAAGATTGAAATTATTCAAAGCACATTCTCTGACCACAATGGAATACAATTAGAAGTCAATAACCATCAGAGACTTAGAAAATTCACAAATACCTGGAGGTTAAACAACACACTCCTAAACAATCAGTGGGTTAAAGAAGAAATAGCAAGAGAAATTGCTAAATATATAGAGACGAATGAAAATGAGAACACAACATACCAAAACCTATGGGATGCAGCAAAAGCAGTGCTAAGGGGGAAATTTATAGCACTAAACGCATATATTAAAAAGGAAGAAAGAGCCAAAATCAAAGAACTAATGGATCAACTGAAGAAGCTAGAAAATGAACAGCAAACCAATCCTAAACCAAGTAGAAGAAAAGAAATAACAAGGATTAAAGCAGAAATAAATGACATAGAGAACAAAAAAACAATAGAGAGGATAAATATCACCAAAAGTTGGTTCTTTGAGAAGATCAACAAGATTGACAAGCCCCTAGCTAGACTGACAAAATCAAAAAGAGAGAAGACCCATATAAACAAAATAATGAATGAAAAAGGTGACATAACTGCAGATCCTGAAGAAATTAAAAAAATTATAAGGGGATATTATGAACAACTGTATGGCAACAAACTGGATAATGTAGAAGAAATGGACAATTTCCTGGAAACATATGAACAACCTAGACTGACCAGAGAAGAAATAGAAGACGTCAACCAACCCATCACAAGCAAAGAGATCCAATCAGTCATCAAAAATCTTCCCACAAATAAATGCCCAGGGCCAGATGGCTTCACAGGGGAATTCTACCAAACTTTCCAGAAAGAACTGACACCAATCTTACTCAAACTCTTTCAAAACATTGAAAAAATTGGAACACTACCTAACTCATTTTATGAAGCTAACATCAATCTAATACCAAAACCAGGCAAAGATGCTACAAAAAAGGAAAACTACCGGCCAATCTCCCTAATGAATATAGATGCAAAAATCCTCAACAAAATACTTGCAAATCGAATCCAAAGACACATTAAAAAAATCATACACCATGACCAAGTGGGGTTCATTCCAGGCATGCAAGGATGGTTCAACATAAGAAAAACAATCAATGTATTACAACACATTAAAAACTCGAAAGGGAATAATCAATTGATCATCTCAATAGATGCTGAAAAAGCATTTGACAAAATCCAACATCCCTTTTTGATAAAAACACTTCAAAAGGTAGGAATTGAAGGAAACTTCCTCAACATGATAAAGAGCATATATGAAAAACCCACAGCCAACATAGTACTCAATGGTGAGAGACTGAAAGCCTTCCCTCTAAGATCAGGAACAAGACAAGGATGCCCGCTGTCACCACTGTTATTCAACATTGTGCTGGAAGTGCTAGCCAGGGCAATCCGGCAAGACAAAGAAATAAAAGGCATCCAAATTGGAAAAGAAGAAGTAAAACTGTCATTGTTTGCAGATGATATGATCTTATATCTAGAAAACCCTGAGAAATCAATGATACACCTACTAGAGCTAATAAACAAATTTAGCAAAGTAGCGGGATACAAGGTTAATGCACATAAGTCAGTAATGTTTCTATATGCTAGAAATGAACAAACTGAAGAGACACTCAAGAAAAGATACCATTTTCAATAGCAACTAAAAAAATCAAGTACCTAGGAATAAACTTAACCAAAGATGTAAAAGACCTATACAAAGAAAACTACATAACTCTACTAAAAGAAATAGAAGGGGACCTTAAAAGATGGAAAAATATTCCATGTTCATGGATAGGAAGACTAAATGTCATTAAGATGTCAATTCTACCCAAACTCATCTACAGATTCAATGCAATCCCAATCAAAATTCCAACAACCTACTTTGCAGACTTGGAAAAGCTAGTTATCAAATTTATTTGGAAAGGGAAGATGCCTCGAATTGCTAAAGACACTCTAAAAAAGAAAAACGAAGTGGGAGGACTTACACTCCCTGACTTTGAAGCTTATTATAAAGCCACAGTTGCCAAAACAGCATGGTACTGGCACAAAGATAGACATATAGATCAATGGAATCGAATTGAGAATTCGGAGATAGACCCTCGGATCTATGGCCGACTGATCTTTGATAAGGCCCCCAAAGTCACTGAACTGAGTCATAATGGTCTTTTCAACAAATGGGGCTGGGAGAGTTGGATATCCATATCCAAAAGAATGAAAGAGGACCCCTACCTCACCCCCTACACAAAAATTAACTCAAAATGGACCAAAGATCTCAATATAAAAGAAAGTACCATTAAACTCCTAGAAGATAATGTAGGAAAACATCTTCAAGACCTTGTATTAGGAGGCCACTTCCTAGACTTTACACCCAAAGCACAAGCAACAAAAGAGAAAATAGATAAATGGGAACTCCTCAAGCTCAGAAGTTTCTGCACCTCAAAGGAATTTCTCAAAAAGGTAAAGAGGCAGCCAACTCAATGGGAAAAAATTTTTGGAAACCATGTATCTGACAAAAGACTGATATCTTGCATATATAAAGAAATCCTACAACTCAATGACAATAGTACAGACAGCCCAATTATAAAATGGGCAAAAGATATGAAAAGACAGTTCTCTGAAGAGGAAATACAAATGGCCAAGAAACACATGAAAAAATGTTCAGCTTCACTAGCTATTAGAGAGATGCAAATTAAGACCACAATGAGATACCATCTAACACCGGTTAGAATGGCTGCCATTAAACAAACAGGAAACTACAAATGCTGGAGGGGATGTGGAGAAATTGGAACTCTTATTCATTGTTGGTGGGACTGTATAATGGTTCAGCCACTCTGGAAGTCAGTCTGGCAGTTCCTTAGAAAACTAGATATAGAGCTACCATTCGATCCAGCGATTGCACTTCTCGGTATATACCCGGAAGATCGGAAAGCAGTGACACGAACAGATATCTGCACGCCAATGTTCATAGCAGCATTATTCACAATTGCCAAGAGATGGAAACAACCCAAATGTCCTTCAACAGATGAGTGGATAAATAAAATGTGGTATATACACACGATGGAATACTACGCGGCAGTAAGAAGGAACGATCTGGTGAAACATATGACAACATGGATGAACCTTGAAGACATAATGCTGAGCGAAATAAGCCAGGCACAAAAAGAGAAATATTATATGCTACCACTAATGTGAACTTTGAAAAATGTAAAACAAATGGTTTATAATGTAGAATGTAGGGGAACTAGCAGTAGAGAGCAATTAAGGAAGGGGGAACAATAATCCAAGAAGAACAGATAAGCTATTTAACGTTCTGGGGATGCCCAGAAATGACTATGGTCTGTTAATTTCTGATGGATGTAGTAGGAACAAGTTCACTGAAATGTTGCTATATTATGTAACTTTCTTGGGGTAAAGTAGGAACATGTTGGAAGTTAAGCAGTTATCTTAGGTTAGTTGTCTTTTTCTTACTCCCTTGTTATGGTCTCTTTGAAATGTTCTTTTATTGTATGTTTGTTTTCTTTTTAACTTTTTTTTTCATACAGTTGATTTAAAAAGAAGGGAAAGTTAAAAAAAAAAAAGAAAAGAAAAAAGACAAACAAGGAAAAAAAAAAAAAGATGTAGTGCCCCCTTGAGGAGCCTGTGGAGAATGCAGGGGTATTCGCCTACCCCACCTCCATGGTTGCTAACATGATCACAGACATAGGGGACTGGTGGTTTGATGGGTTGAGCCCTCTACCATAAGTTTTACCCTTGGGAAGACGGTTGCTGCAAAGGAGAGGTTAGGCCTCCCTGTATTTGTGCCTAAGAGTCTCCTCCTGAATGCCTCTTTGTTGCTCAGATGTGGCCCTCTCTCTCTGGCTAAGCCAACTTGAAAGGTGAAATCACTGCCCTCCCCCCTACGTGGGATCAGACACCCAGGGAAGTGAATCTCCCTGGCAACGTGGAATATGACTCCCGGGGAGGAATGTAGACCCGGCATCGTGGGATGGAGAACATCTTCTTGACCAAAAGGGGGATGTGAAAGGAAATGAAATAAGCTTCAGTGGCAGAGAGATTCCAAAACGAGCCGAGAGATCACTCTGGTGGGCACTCTTACGCACACTTTAGACAACCTTTTTTAGGTTCTAAAGAATTGGGGTAGCTGGTGGTGGATACCTGAAACTATTAAACTACAACCCAGAACCCATGAATCTCGAAGACAGTTGTATAAAAATGTAGCTTATGAGGGGTGACAGTGGGATTGGGAATGCCATAAGGACCAAACTCCACTTTGTCTAGTTTATGGATGGATGTGTAGAAAAGTAGGGGAAGGAAACAAACAGACAAAGGTACCCAGTGTTCTTTTTTATTTCAATTGCTCTTTTTCACTCTAATTATTATTCTTGTTATTTTTGTGTGTGTGCTAATGAAGGTGTCAGGGATTGATTTAGGTGATGAATGTACAACTATGTAATGGTACTGTAAACAATCGAAAGTACAATTTGTTTTGTATGACTGCGTGGTATGTGAATATATCTCAATAAAATGATGATTAAAAAAAAAAAAAAAAAAAGCAGTAGGATCTCACGGCACCTTGGCTGGCCCCTCCCCTACTCCCTCACCATCTTGGTGCTGAGCTGGCCCATGTTTCCAGTGTGGGTCCCTGGTCCCAGTTCCAGAGGGAGCAGAGTCACCCTTGTGCACATACTAGACACGAGGGTTTCTGGTCCAGTCGCTCTGGTGGCAGTGAGGGACTGAAACAAGACATTGTTGCAGGCTTGCTGTTCCAGAACTTGCCTTGTGTATAGAAGGCAGCTGACAGAGCTCCTCTACAGAACACTGTGGAAGAGCAGTCAAGTGTGGCTGCCCTGAAACAAGGGATTGCTCGCTGTAGACATACAGAGCAGTGCCCAGGACTGTGAGGAATCAGTTTCCTAGGGAAGAGTATCCTTGGAAATGGGGGAATTCCTAGGGCCACAAACTCATGCCCAATACAAGACACATGTGCAGAAAGGATGGGGTGGGGGTGGGGGGCTCCCATCCTTTGACCTTGAGCTATTCTCTAAATGCATTGTATGGATAAACTCTGAAGGAGAACATTTGCACAGGTCAATCTTCAAAGACTGGGAAAGATGCTTTCTTTGTTTCTTTTTTTTTTTTCATTAGCTTCTGGCATCCAAGGAAAGCTCTGTCATAACACTAGCTGGATACAAGCTTAAGGAGCAGCTGTCTCGAAGTCTAAATTCCACTGATAACATTCTAATCAAAATGTCCGGTTTTCAATAAAAGATTACAAGGCATACAAAGAACCAGGATGTGATGGCTCAAACAAAGGAGAAGATTAAACTCCTAGAAACCATCAATGAGGATGAAAAATACCTGTGATATACCAGACAAAGACATTTAAAAATGGTTCTAAGTATGCTCAAAGAGTTAAAGGAAAACATGGACAAAGAACTAAATGAAATAAAGATTATGATAGATAAACACAAAGGAAATATCAATAGAGAGATGAAAATAATGAAAAGGAGCCAAACAGAGTTGAAGTCCACATTAACAGAAATTAAGAATTTCTTAGAAGTGGATTGGAGAAAGAAAGAATTAGCTAAAGTGAAACTAGCAAAAGAGAATTACTTGTTGGGCACCATCAAGCTTACCAATATATGCATTTTGGGAATCCCAGAAGGAGAAGAGAGAGAGAGGGACAGAAGGAATATTCAAAGAAATAATGACAGAAAACTTTCCAAACTTAGCAAAAGTTGTGAATATGCACATTTAAGAAGCCCAATGAACACAAAAAGGATAAAATCAAAGAGAATATGCCCAGTCACATAACAGTCAAACTACTGAATGCAAAGTGCAGGAAGAGAGTTTCAAAAGCTGCAAGAGAAAAGCAACGGGTTACGTACAAGGGAATCTCAGTTAGATTAAGTGTCCATTTTTCATCAGAAACCATGAAGGCAGGAAGGCAGTGGGGTGAAATATTTAAAGTAATGAGAGAAAACAATTGCCAACCAAGAATTTTATATCTGCCAAGACTTTCTTTCAAAAATGAGGGGAAAATTAAGACACTCCCAGATAAATAAAAGCTGAAGGAGTTAATTACCGTTAGACTTGACCCATAAGCAATGCTAAAAGGAGTTTTTCACACTGAAAGGGGAGGACACTAGAGATAGGACTCTACAAAACAAACTCAAATCCCAAAGTAAGTCATGGGCTATAGATAATAGCACAATTATTAAAATATTCTTTCATCAATTGAAACAAATGTACCACAGTAATGCAAGGTATTAGTAATAAGACAGTATATGGGAATTCCATATTTTATGCATGATTTTTCTGTAAACATACTAATAAAAAAATGAGGGAGAGATTAAGACATTCCCCAGTAAAGAATAGTTTAAGGAGGTTGTCATCGCTAGACTGGCCCTGCAAGAGATGTTAAAAAGATTTCCGCAGGGTGAAAGGAAAGGACACTAGACAATATATCACAGCCACATGGTGAAATAAAAATCTCCAGTAAGGGTAATGACATGGGTAAACATTAATACCAGTATTATTGTATTTTTGGTTTGTAACTCCACTTTTTTACTTCCTACAGGATCTAAAAGGCAAATGGATAAAACACAGTGAGAAATCAGTGGTTTTGGACTCATCATGTATAAATGTATAATTTGTAATAAAAACTACATAAAGATGGGGGGATGGAGGGGCATAGGAACATAGTGTTTGTGTACTGTTGAGGTTAAGTTGGTATCAAAGCAAGTGAGATTGTTATAGATTTAGGATGTTAAATTTAAGCCTCATGGTAAATACAAGAAAATATCAGAGAATATGCAAGCTCATAGACACAGAAAGTAGAGCATAGATTTCCAGGCGCAGGGATTGGGGGAATGGGGAGTTAATGCATAATGGATGTGTGGTTTCTATTTGGGGAGATGGGGAGGTTTTAGTTGTGAAAGGTGGTGAGGGCACCACAACATAACGTAAGTGTGATAAATCCCACTGAAAACTTGAGGGTGGTTGATATGGGAAAGTTTATGTTGTACCTATATTTCCACAATTTAAAAATATTATAAGGATCAACTAAAGAGACAATGACAATTAAATGCAATATATGATCCTGGACGGGATCTAACAAGGGGGAGAAGAGGCTCAAATGGACATTATTGGGACATATTTTAAAAAGTGGAATATAGACTGTAAGCTTTATATCAATGTTAAATTTCTTGAACTTGATAACTAACTGCACTTACAGTGGTTACGTAAGTGAATATCCTTGTTCTTGGGAAATGTACCAGGCAGTATTAAGTGTTCAAGGGGCATGATGTATGTGACCTACACTCAGATGTTCAGAAAATGGGTAGATAGATAGATCAATAGAATGATATGGCAAACATGGTGAAATGTTAAAATTGGTGGCATCTGGAGGGAGAGAGGGGTATGCTGGAGTTCACTGTATGGGGTTTGTCTTATTTTTGTAACTGTCCTGTAAGTTTGAAAGTATTTCACAATAAAAAGCTTAATACAAAACGAGCCAGCAGGATGATTGGACAGTGAAGAGTGTGACCTAACTGGTGATAAACTGCCACAAGGACAGTGGACAATGAGTGAAGGGTCCACAAACAAAAGATGCATTGCTCCATGTGATAGCAAGATCCCCAGGAATACTAGGCATTTATCAAATAAAAAACGTTTTTAAACTATCAGTACTTGTTAGATGAATAAAATTGTGTGCAAGTGGAGACAGTAGACCCTGATGTGGGGAAAGGGCAAGGATCAAGGCCTGGGAGTGAGCACATGGAAGCAGATTTGACTTTCCAGGGTAAAGGTATGTAGGAAGAAGCATCAAATGTTCTGTAGATTCTTGCTCCAAATGGGAAGGCTAAAAGCGGCAGAAGAGAACACATGGCATCAACAGTTTTGGGAACAGAAGCAATGCAGAGCAGACTGAAGTCCCAGGACTGGAGGGATGGTGAAAATCTCACTTCCAGTGTGTGCCAGGCACTGCACAGGACATGAGGGACCAAGATGCAAGGGTGCAGCACTCAGTCTGGTGCTTTAAGACGATCACAAGTAAGCAGTTATAAATCATAGTGATGAATGCTAAAGAAAGGGAATAATTCTGCTTCCAATGGGGAGGGGGTCCTGTGGTAAAGGAAATAAGCCTTTAAAGAGTTGGAGATGGTTGATCTGGGCCTTGCAAAACAACAGGAATTTTCATTGCAGCAGTGAGGGAAGAGTGGGTGAGAAAATTATTCTGTGTGGAAGGATCAGGGTGAGCAAATGCACCTGGAGTGTAAGGCACTGGGATTGTGATGGCAAATGAGAGCTGGTGGTTAGCAGATGAGGGCATATGAATTTTATTCTATGGCTCACCGTGAAAAGTTGTTGAAGAAGGATGATGTTTCACAAATTGTTTCTGAGCATAGGATGGAAGGACCAATCAAAAGATGGAGAGACTGGATGGAGCAGGGAAGATAGGTGAGCTGTGAGAGAATTCCTAACATGGTGGACACGGATGGAATGGAGGGGAGGGGATGGAGCTAAGGGACAACTGGAACATCTATTTGAAAGGTCTTGAGGGCAGTTTGGAAGTGGAAAGTGAGGGAAAGGGAGGGGTCAAATATTTTGACTATGAAGAAATATTTGGGAGGGTGGTGAAAGGAGACAGCCTCAGAAACAGAACTTCGTGGATGTAAGAAATGAATTTGGTGAAAGAAAGCAGAGACAGGTTCAAAGAGCTTAAGCCTGGAGGGGAGAGTTGAGATGGAGTGATAGTTTCATAGCGGGGAGGGGATAGAGAACAGGAAGGAGAAGGGTGGGAGTGGGCACGCTGCCAAGGTTAAATGAAAGTGGTTTTGTCTTGTTTCCTAAGATGGATGGGGAAGCCTGGGTATATTTGGTTTTGATGGGGTTATAGAAACAGAAGGAAAAGGCTGATGAAAAATGAGGGAGATTCTGAGGTCGCTAGAGAAAGCAAACAAGTTACAGCAGATGTTAAAGTTCTGGTACTGTACTATAACCCAGCAGGTACTCAATAAAGGCTTCAGGAAGATGATGGTTAAAACCTGGGTGAAAATTGAGGGACAGGCAGAAAAAGATAAATTGCTGAATAAAGAGACAGAGAGCAACCAGGAACAGAAATGTGTGTTTGAAAAAGGGACCGAGGTATCAATAGAGAGAACTGTGTAGAAAGTGAAAGAGAAGAAAGGGAATTCATGGAATTGTCTGTGTACCTGATGGTGTCAGAACAGATAAGAAAGCCAGAAATTAAGTTTAGGATTGTAGTGGGTGTTTGTTGCTTTTGTCATTCAACATGCATTGGGGTGAGAGTGCGTTGATTTCGTCTTGGGGAAACCATCCTTCTTCAACATTTAGCTCAAAGTGCACTGGGCTAAAAAGGTTGTGTTGATCTCCAGCATCAGAGTGTGTTACTTGGTTCTATGCTAAAAGCATGTTTTGCCCTGTGGGCATAGAGAGTGGCACATGTGCATGGATGTAGCTCAAGCCAGAGCTAGGGAAGTGCATTTCTGGGATTTTAAAAAATTGAGATATTGAGGGAGAGGGTCCTTTTTTTTATGCCATACTTGAACCTGCAATGATATAAATTGGGGCTGCTGTAGACACTTCACAATCTGCAGGGAGATCCCATCAGGGAAGGTAAACAGCATAGTGGAATGCACAATTAAATAGGCAGAAACAGAGACTGGGTTCTTCATGATATTGTTTGAACCCCATGCCTGAAGCTAGACCTAGCCCTGGGGTTTTCAGCTACATGAGCAATAGACTGATTCTCTTTTGGTGAAGCCATTTGGATTGGGTTTTATTACTTGCCAGAGAAAGAGTTGTGACTGATAAAAGGATATGGAAAGATATTATGGAAGCACAGAAAAGGTGACTGAAGAAGGGAGGGGGTTGAGTGCAAGAATGAAAGTGAGGCAGAAGCAAAGTGGAAAAGAGATTATTGGAGTCCATAAAGATAAGGTTGATAGAGACTGAAAGGAAAGGATTATCTGATCAGGGCTAGCCAGACATTTTACACCTGTGAAGGGGCATGCTGAAATTGTCTTATGTGTCATTGCTGGACATCAGCCTAGGGATTAAAGCTATACTGGGGACTCAATTTTTTTTTCTCTTGTGTACATGAAGAGAGCAACTTGTCCTAATGATAATCACACTCAAATAATGACAGGAGCCCATTCATTCATTTGCTCATTCACTGTTCCGTTCATTTGCTCAGTAAATGCTTATTAGCATCTTCCAAACACAAAAATTAAGAATCAGAAGGTGGAGAAGACACAGCATTTCATTGAGACAGGGCAGCAGTCAGATGTGATTTGCAAATTGGATAGAGCCATGAGTTTAATCTCGGAGGGATCCACAGAGAAGTAACTGCATGGCCAGAATAAGTTAGCAAAAACTGTGCAGCTAAAAGATGCCTGGGAAGACTGCAGGTTTTGACCTTGGTGGTCCAGGTGAGTTTTGTTCTCTTGGAGTCTTGGTCCCACATTGGTAAAGAGGAACCAGATAAATGTGGCTCTCTCTGTTTTCCTGTTCTGTTTCTCTTAATGTGAATGGACACTTGCTTATTAACTGTGTTAACCTCTGGTTATTGTAGGATGCTGTTCACTTAGGCAGGCAGATGTGGATTTTGAAAGTTCCTTTGCCTTTCATGAACTGGTTGCATTAAGACAGTTTTCTCGTTAGTATACCCACTGTCTTGTATACCCGGGCTGAACCGGCTCACCCTGTTTGCCTCAGAGCAGTGTGTCTAAGTAGCTGCAACACGTATTTGATGCAATGAAATAGCAATTTTTGTCTTTAAAATAAACACCAGCTTTTCTCCTGTAAGCCTGTCCAGATGATCAAAAGCCAGATAAGGTCTTGAAAGAAATTCCCTTTTACCATTTGCAATGTAAAAAACTCTTTGATTCCTAGCGAACCCTCCCCTTTCATTAATGGAAGCATAGCTCTTATCTTGATGTATGTGTAGCTGGTGCTTCTTCAGTTCTGACACCAAGAAAAGTGAGCAACAGAAAATAATGGAGTCCTGAAAAATTGCTGTCTTGATACCACTGAAATTTCTCCTTATTTTGAGCCAAATCCACCCATGTGTCATATGTGAGAAATGAAGAGCACAGGAGATATCTGTTACATTGATAGTCTGCAAAGTTTTTTTTCTTTTGAACAGTCAGTGATTATTGAATCATTGGTCTATTTTGAACACTCATATAGGTACAGTGACAGTTAATAGAATGGAAAAGAGATGCTTCTGTGCCCTTAAGATTTTCTAACCTAAAATGGGGAAAAAACAATAAGAAAAATAAATGAAGAAAGAGAATTGTAGCAGTTTCAGAATCTCTGGGCTCAGATCTACTGGTGACAATTTCCCAGGCCATGTACATCCATAAATGATGTGATAAACAAAATATTTACTATTCTCCTGTTTTTCACTTATCTTGAGGTAAGTACAAAATAAATCATTTATACCCTGAGAGAAATCTTGCCAATCCAGGCTGTCCAGTGTGGTAACCAAGAGGGTGTTAAGTTCTGGCTGGTGCTCAGTGCTTAGCATAGCATTGAACCCACCAGAACTTACAACGCAGCTGCAATCCAGACCAGATCTCCAGATGTTGCAATGAAGCCACATTTGCAGCTTATTTGTTTCCCATGCCATCTTGGATGATTATCAGCCAAGGGCTATGAAATCTGTTTGTTCACATCCTTTTGACCATATCTTCAGGCCAGACAACTTTGTCTTTCCTCGGTCTGAAGTGGACAAGGGCCACAGTTAGGAGGAGGCAGAGCTGAGAGACTCCACCACAATAATTTATCTAAGGTAGTAAAGAGTTGTTACAAGCCTTGGAGCTTCCTACTGGCTGAATGGAGGCATGCCTTTGGCATGGGCACTCTTCTCATCTGAAAGATCTGACCTCCTCATGACAACCTTCAGCCTGGTGCCTTCTCATAAAGTCTTAGACCTCATGGCCAAACATCATGTTCTCTGTCCAGTGGTTGGTGGAGGCCATTCACAATGAGGTGCTCTAATTTGCTTCTGAAATTTCAGGCTGACCACTCTGGCATACAGTAAACTGAACGACTTCATCTTGGTCGCCTGTCTCCATTTCCCTGGCCAATTCAGTCCTCCCTTCTGCAGGCTGTTGGTTGTCTGGTTGTCTGGTCCCCTTTCATTACATGACTTCTTCATGCCAGGTTTTGCTCTTACACCTGCTGGCCCGGGTAAGTGGCAGTAGTGAGCTCTGACTAAGCCAAACCTCACCCAGCAAGTCCTAAATGCCAAAGCAAGACGGTCCTATGTGACCTAGGCCATGACTGTTAATGGCATCACCCTCATTTTCTGAAGTCAGAAGTCTATGAAACAAGTGGATAAATAGATGCTCAGTGGAAGAAAGGAGAGCAACTTCTACGAGTGGAGTCCCAACAACATCCGGATGATAACTTATCTACAACATTCCACCCAAGTTGACCACCAGCAAAATTGACCATCCAAGAGCTCCTCAAGAGAATCTCCTCCTCAAAAGAATCTCCTGGTCTAAGCAGTTCAGTGCTGCATCCTGCCTGAGAGCTTCTTGCTCTAGGGAAAGGGAGGGATGAAGTGGAATTCCCTGAAGATGAGAGCAACAAGAACACCCTTGTCTCAGAAAGTCAGACTATCAGGAGGCCGTAAGAAAGAAGAGGAGAAATTCAGCAAAGAGGCCAAGAAGGAAGTCTGAAGAAGGACCCCACACACCTTAATCCTCTCAATTCACCCAGCTTTCTTCAACATAGTCCCATTTCTCTCCCTCAGAATTAGCATTTTTTGTTCTGTCCTCATTTGCTTATTTTTTGGGGGTGGTGGTGGGCAGTAAGGGGATTTGTCTCTTTTCTTGGGGGGACTGGATTTCTGCCCTTCCAGGGAAATATGTGTTTCTTTCTAATGTCCCCCCAACCCTCCATTAAAATCCAGTAAATATTTCCCTCTGGGACTTTTCCCCACCCGGGAGTCCATTGCCACGTGCCCAGAATTCAGATGGCCACGGTCCTGAACCCCCATGGCCCAAAGTAAAAAGTGGACCGAGATGACACTTAGCTCATAGAGGCTGCTGGGTGGATCTGGACTTTGTCCTTTGCTTACTATCTCCAGTTGTTTCCCTGGTTTCCATGTGTCCTCTTTCCTTTTTCTCTCACCTCGGCTTCAGGGCAAGATGGCCACGGTACTGCTCCCTTTGTTCAGTTCTCATTTTCCCTTGGAGGAGACTGTCCAACTCCGATGTTGGGCAGCCAGGAAGGGCGACGGGGCAGAGCTGCCTTGGTCTCTAAGCCTCTAGGGAGGATCTCCCTCCACTTCTTCCCTTGCTCAAAATAGCCAAGCACTGCACCCCGAAACTATGGAAAGGAATGTATTGTCAGCTAAAAAGGGAATAAAGTTTCTCCCAGAGGAGGGGGTCAGAGAACACCCCACCATCACTCCTTTGTTGATCTCTCTTCTTCTTTCTAGGCTGGGGCCTTTTTTTGGGCCACATGTTTTCCTTTTCTGCTGCTGGGATTTCTGCTTTGTGTGGAAGTTGCTGCCTTTTGAAAAGGTGTTTTATGAGCCCCATAGAAACAGAAATGGAAAAAGAAGAGAAACTGAGCTAAAGCACTCAGAGTCCCCTTTCTTGCCTTCATTGAATAAACTTTCATAAGCACCTAGAATGCCTCAGGCATTGGCTGGGGAGGGACACACACACTTAGGCTGCTCGTAGCTGCATTTGGGTGGGTGCTGAGCTGTGTGGGAGCTAACAGATGGCCAGGCCCCCCTTGGAGGGCAGGGGTGAAGGCTGGATGGAGAGGCTGTAAGTGGCCAACCAGGTCTGCAGGGATAGGAAGTGTGTCGGAATCATTTTCTGTGACCTCATGACTCTTCAAAGCCCCTCTGGGAATATTAAATTTTCCAGTTTAAGGAAAACTACTTTTGCCCAGTGGACTACAGCCACAAATATGCACAATTTTTGCTGCTTAATTTCCCAAAGGGAGAGATTTTGCCCCTGCCATGCAGACATTTGGTAATGTCTAGAGATATTATTGATTGTCCTTTGACAAACTAGAGATTGTTACTAGTATCTACTAGGTAGAGATCAGGGATGCTGCTAAACATCCTTCAATGCATGGCACAGCCTCCACACAATGAATCACCTGGCCTAAAAATGTCAATAGTGATGAGACTGAGAAACCCTGGTCTAAGGGAAGAGATTCCCAAACCTCTCACTAATTGTGCAGTGATCATAAATCACATTTGTCAAACACTTACTATGCGTCAGACACCTTTCCTGGTGTTTTACATATTATATCTCATTAATTTCTCATAAACGACTTACAAGGTAGGTTGTATAAATATCACCACTTTTCAGGTGAGGAGACCGTCCTGGAGAGGTTAAGTCGTTGAAGGTCCCAAGGCTAGTAAGTAGCTGGGTCAGGACTGGCTCTTCAACAGCCTGAGATGAATGCACAATACCCTTAACCCTCCTTTATACCACTCCTCCATGTAATGAAGTTTGCTAAAGTCCATTGTCCTCAGTATGGACGTGTATTTACGTTTTGGGGGAGTGGGGACAGAGCTATTGTATTTTTTCACAAGCACCTGCACCTTTTCTGTAAATGTTTTAAAATGCATCCCTATTGTATTTTTTTCACAAGTACATGCACCTTTTCCTTTTCTCTTTTCTTTATTTCTTTTCTTTCCCTTCCTTCCCTAATAGCTGCTCCATATCTTACCCCTCATAGACTCAGACTTACAGAAAAACTTTTAAGAGTGAAGAAATAAAAAACAGAATCACTCATAAGATCATTATTCTAAGAGAAACCCAGAAGAAGGAGCCATGGAAGAGGCTTAATCTCAACAACCTGCCTTTGTAATGAGAGTAATCAAAGATGTTTTTGTCCCTAAATAGCTCCACTGGAGTGGGTGGATAATGGTGAACACGAAGGAAGAGACACCTGACCAGACAGGTCCTGCATTAATGACAGAGCACACTGTGTCAGGCATGCCACTGCCTCTTCAACCACACACACCCTGCCCCACTGACGTCCCGGCACTGAAAAGTAAGTCTGCATTGTCAGCCGGCCCTGGACTCTTTGAAATACCATGCTGGAAACTGCTTGGCAAAGTCTAACTATGGAAATCCTAAGCACATTCTAAATTACCATTATCATTAATCGGGGTTGACATTTAACTGCCCCCTCCTAAGTACTGTTCAATCACTGTCTTTTTCATTCCTCCCTCTGAGAGTCCCACAGGCCTCCTTGGAGAGAGAGGTACCTGCGCCTTGCCCCAGTGTGTGGTCCTCAGGCGAACAATGGAAGCAAAGTTATCCCTGACATCGCAGGCTGAGGACCTTGGACATAAAGCAGATATGGGGGAGCAGCCAGGTCCTGCAACTGAGAGAGGGCCCAGGGAGCAGAACCGAGAAGGGATGGCGACAGGGGAGAGAGGCCAAGCATCAGCGGCGGGTGGAGGAGGGGAGCCCATAATCTGCGGTAGGGGAATTGAGAAAGGAGAGCCCTGGCTGTGGTCTGTGTTAATACCTATCCTGAGCTGTCCTTTTAAGAGATTCCAAAGGAGGAGGTGGACAGGCTCTCCAGTAAGCCTGGGAAGCCAGCTGCATATGAGAGAATTCTTTAAAAAGCCCTTCATTCAGGAAACCTGTTTGAAGGTAGTTTCAGAACATTATTCTTTTAATACCCGTTGATTATGCTTCGGACTTCCACTTTTGCAATGCATGGGGTCACGTCTTTGACCTGCCCGTTCAGCCATTCATTTATTTGTCAAATATTTATTGAGATCTCACTAAGAGCCAAGCACTGTTCTGGGAACTGGAAATGCAGCAGTAAACTAAATGGGCATGGCCCCCTCCCTCGCCGGGCTCACGTGCTAGAGAGAGGGGTAGGCAACAGGTAGTAAACATCATAAACAAGTTAATGATACAGTTTGTTAGAAGACAATGAGTGGTACAGAGATGAAATAAAGCAATGTAACGGGGAGTGGGTGGGCAGGAGGAATTTGATGTTGCAACTTAAAATGAAGTGCTCAGGGTAAGCCTCATTGGGAGGGTGACATGTGAGCAAAGACTTGAACATGGTGAAGGAGCAAGCCATATGTATATGGGGGAAGAGCAGTGTGTGAAAAGAAAAGGGACTCAAGGAAGACCCTAAGACTTTGGTCCTGAGCAATCGGAAGAATGGATTTCCCTTTGCTGAAACGTTGGGCGGCTAGAGGAGCAGGTTTGGGAGCAAGACCAGATGTTTGATGTAGACAAGTCAAGCCAAAGATGACAATCTCATATTCAACAGGGCCACTGGTGGACATTTGGATCTGGGGTTTGGGGGGAGGTCTCAGCTGGAAAAGTCAACTGGGGCCATTAGTGTACGATGGTATGGATGGAAAGCCCCAGGTCTGGGTGAGGTCACTTTCAGAGTAGGTGCAGATAGAGAAGGCAAGAGGCCCTGAATTGTACCCAGGATGGCTTATTGTTAATAGGTCCAGAGAAAAGGGGAAACCATGCAAGAGACTGAGAAGCACAGAGAACAGTTACAGTTCAGAGTCTTTTAAACCATAGAGAATTCCCCAAATGGAGAATGGGGACTGCATTTTGATGAGAAGGAAAAACTGAGTCCTAGAAGGGAGAAGTGACCTACTCAAGTCACCTAGCTAGTCAGTGGCAAACTAAAAATGTTACTCGCAGGAGCATGTCTATTCAGGAGTCAGAAACAGAGCACTTAATTTTCATGGGGGTGGGGACCAAACCTTCAGTAAAGTAGAAAAGTTCTTTCTTTGAAGCTCATCTCAACCAGCATGTAATTAGACAGTATATTACAAATGCTATAAAACTGACAATACAATAAGCAAAACCAAAGGAAAGAAAAGTTAACTGTATATCTTGGTGACTTCATGGGGATGAGCAGTTAACAAGCTCTCAGTGCTAGCACAGTTATAAATTTGACTTTCAAATCTACTTCATTAGAGACATTCTCCGCTCTACCTTATTAAAAGCTTCTCATTTTCTCAAAACTCTTAAATTTTTTTTATTAGAGCAGTTGTAGGATTACTGAAACAACATGCAGAAAGTACAGAGTTCCCATACCCACCCCCTACCACAGTCTTCCCTGTTATTAACACTTTGCATTAGTGTTGTACCTTTGTTACAACTGAAGAAACAATATTATTACATTATGCGATTAAGTATAGCCCATAGTTCATAATGTTCACTTTGTGTGGTACAGTTATATGTTTCTTTTTTTCTGGTAATTTATATACAACCTAAAATTTTGCATTTTATCTGCTTTCAGAACTCTTTTAAATGACTGGACCCTTCAGAATGCCTGGAAGTGTTTTGAACACTCATGTTGTAGACTTTCTCAAAGTCCACCAGGTAGAATGAATGGTGCTTTGCAACCAGGTAGTATCTGTAACATGAAGCTTTAAGAGATGAGAATTGTGTGTTTTGAGATAGCCAGTGCAATACATAACATAGCAGTGCTTAAAAAGTTCATACCTTGGCCCAGAATATCTCCAAAATGATTTTTAAGAATTGACATTGTAAATGTTTTAAAATGCATCCCTATTGTATTTTTTCACAAGTGCATGCACCTTTTCCTTTTCCTTTTCTCTTTTCTTTATTTTTTTCTTTTACTTCCTTCCCTAATAGCTGCTCCATATCTTACCCGTCATAGACTCAGACTTTCAGAAAAACTTTTAAGAGGGAAGAAATAAAAAACAGAATCACCCATAAGATCATTATTCAGAAACAATAGCCACTATTAACATTTTAGCATGTTTACTTCTAGTGGGTTTTTTCTCCATGCTTAAGTCATTTCTACTTATTAATGATTATATAGGTCTAATATTTTAGGTTATTAATACTTCCCAACAGCTAGACTATTCTGGGCTTCTTGTCTCTGGAGAAGGATGTGACTGAGCAGAGAACAAAGAAAATGAGAATCTCTCCCTGGCTTTGGGGTTTGAAAAGCAAATATGCTTTTCAGAGTATAGAGATCATAGACCAAAGTTTCAAGAAATGAGTTTGAGGCAGGTAAGTCCTCCCTCTTACCTTTACCTCCCCCCCTACCACTCCTCTGGGCTGGAGAGGAGAGAAAGGAGACACGGGAAATTCAGCAGGGTCCAGAGAGAAGGCCCCTAAGCTCTGTTCTCCAGGTCAAGCCAAACCCTGGAAAACAGCAAAAACTCAAGACGGCTTTCGGATCTGAGAGTAGAGGAGTCTGATTCCATTTTCCAGGTGTGACCTGGGGAAGTGGTAAAAATCACAGGGAAGAAATGATTGTGGGCGTATCCAGGCAACAAAGCCTAAAACAGACTTACACAGTATCCTGTGCCCCACTGTGGCTTGGACACAGCAAGATGACAAGAGATGGGAAATTGTCCTTGGCCTGAAA
Source organism: Choloepus didactylus (assembly GCF_015220235.1). Lineage (NCBI taxonomy): Eukaryota > Metazoa > Chordata > Mammalia > Pilosa > Megalonychidae > Choloepus > Choloepus didactylus. Next base: position 51,744,039 of record NC_051320.1, on the reverse strand, counting down.
TAAGGGCCATTGCCAGATTGAGGGATGGACTTGTCCACAGATGCCTGAGTGGTCAGGTAGGAGAAAGGAGGAAACCCTGAATTCTGGGATTAAGTTTCTAGCACTCTGAGGAATGTATCTCTAAAGACATATATTATAGAAACGTAAATTTTGAAAATATATAGAAAAAAATGTGAAATACAGAAAAAATATTTTTCACCCTTGTGTTTGTGGACTAAAATTTGTACCTGATGATCATTTTATGGATATATTACATATCCTGGGTTGTTTTTGTTTGTTCATTTGTTTGTTTTACTATCCTCAAAAATCTCTTTCTGAACATCATTTTAAATATTGGTTTAACATTTCATTAAGTGGACCCCACACTTTTCTTAACCAATACCCTACTGTGAAACATTTTGGTTATTTCTAATTTTTACTATTATAATTAATGCTGTGTGTCATTAGGTACAAGTATCTAGGATTAGTGGTTTAAAATAAACTTGAGAAGTGGGATTACTGGTCAAAAGGGGTGAGCAATTTAAAATCCCTGATACATATTGTCAAATTGTCAAATTGTTTTCCAAAAATTTTGTAGGAATGTATACATTCATAAGTCATCTATAAGAGCTTATTGTCAGAATTAAACGTTATATCAGCATCAAATGACTTTACTTTTATAGTGGAAGAAGAGATTTTATTGGCTTACAAATAATACATATTTATTTCTCTGATTACAAAAGCAAAATATGTTAATTTTAGAAAATTTGGAACCTATGGAAAAGTTCAAAAAAGAACTAAAAATCACATATAAACTCATTACTCAAAGACTGTCACTGCTCGTGTGCTGGTGTCATTCTCCCAGGCTTTCTCCCCGTGAGTGTGCAGCTACAGACACACGTGCAATCACACTCACCTACATTTTGCTTCTGACAAAACTGGGATCATATCATAGATATGAGTATGTAAATTTTTTATTTAACAATGCCAGGAACATTTTTCAATATCCTAAAATAGTCTTCTAAAAGTGTTATTTAATGGTTAATATTGTAAACCTGCCTTAGATAAAAAACACTCTCCAATAACGGCTTGCTGGGATGGGGATCTGAAAACCAGCAGTGGGAGGATGGGCTGGGGCATTAAAACATGATTTTTATTGACTCAGTTTAACTTAAATATGAGGACATGCCATACACTATAATTTGATTTTATCAGTTCTCCAGTCATTGGATAGTTAGATTGTTTCCTGCTTTTCACCATTGTAATAATTCCATAAGGACCATCTCTACACATTTCTTTGTGCACATTTCCACCTCTAGTTATTTTCTTCACCTAAATAAATAGATGTCAAAATACTACATGTTACCAAATTGCCCTCTAGGAGGTTTGTACCATTTTTAGCTAGCACCAGTAGCAAATGCATGAGAATATCCATTTCCTTGCACCTATGCAAACACTGGGCATTCTGATATTTAAACATCTCTCTTATTTTCATTAGTAGAAAATGGCATCTTGTGTTTTTAAGAATTTTGGTTAGCAGTGAGATTAACCTCTTTCCTACATATGCTAATTAGCTATATCTCTCCTTTTGTAAGTATTCTTTTTAATGTTTTTTTTTTTTCTTCAGCTGGATTCCATTTCATTGAGAGGAAGGATTCTGTGCATTATAGGAGGCATAAGGTAAATACTTGTTGATTCCTTTGAGACACACATGAATGCTGATTTTTCTAGATTGGACACTCCCATTTCGAGGTTCTGTTGGGGTCCATTAAAATAGTAGTGGAGTTTTTCAACTTTCTTTTTTAGTGTTTCAAAAAGTTTGGAAAGCCATTATACAGTAATGAGACTGGACAGCTTACTAAGATGTCTAGTTTTTTTCCCATTTGCTTGGAATTTTACATCATTGTTAAATGTAATTGTTAAATGTACAAATTGGAAGTCAGGTTAGGGTTCTAAATGACAGATTGGTGAAGGAAGTCTTTCTAAATATGTTTGGCTTAGTGGTTGGCAGGGAATAATAGACCCATTAGATTAGGTTATGAGGTATCTAAGCACTGAGTTGAGATATTTCCATTCTTTCCTTTTCACTATCATTATTCTCAGTTATAGATTTTTGATTGGCTGGATTAAGGATCCTGCTTTGTTGTGGTGGCTTACGTACTTTTATTGTTTTGTAAAAAGGATTTGTGATCATTAAAAAAAAAAATCTAGTAGCCCAAAGAGTCCAGAGAAGAAAGTATACATGGGGGAAGGGCATGGAAATATTAACAGAAACCAGGCAAATTAAAGCCAAGCTTATTTCCAAGGGGAGAATGAAAGCTGAGCTATTAGCCCAGAAAATTCAGATCAAATCTGGACAATACTTGTGTTTTATGAATAGTTGCTTAACTCTACTTCTCTTGGACTGGACAGAGGGGTTTGGTAATATGCACATAAGGACCTGTGCGGGCACAAATAGGCACTATTTTGCATAGATTCTGGTATGTAATTCTGGTCCTCTGAATGTGTGATTACTTGCAGTGCAGTTTGGTGGAAAGAGCATTGACCTTGAAATCAGAAGATAAGTGGTTTGAGTTTAATTCCACTATTTAGCACTCATGATACTCGGAGCAAACTGAGTGGGTAGCACCATTCTACTTTTATCTTAGGGTTTATTGTGAGTGTGACTAGGAAATGAATAGGCAAAAGGCCATAAGTCTGATGTCTTTTGACCCAGTATTTGTAGATATATGTAGTCCCCATTAAGCTGTAGTATTTAAAGTCACACAAAACTCAGTGAGTTAGCTGAGCTTTGGAGCCCAAAGCATCGTTTCTATTTTGGCATCTCAGGATTTGTTTATCCCTCTCTAGCAATTGTAACTAAGTGCCTGCGAGTTGTAGGACTATTAGTATAGGGTGATCCTAGAAACCAAAGTTTTTTTTTTGGCAACTGGACCAAAGTCTCCCTCCCTTCCTCCTTCCCTCCCTCCCTTCTTTCCTTCCTTCCTTCCTTCCTTCTTCCTTCCTTCCTCTTTCTAGTTGCTTATCAGGTTATCTTCTGTTTAGTGACAGACTGATCATTGCTTTCTTTAGTTGGCCCTACCCATGGGTGATTGCTGAATAGTTTGTGGGAGTAATTATTGTTTCCTCTCACTTTTATATGGGGGTGGCCTGTGTAAGAACCTGTCCCATTAAGAGGAGCAGCTTCCAGATAGACTGCCTTACATTAAGCAAGCCATTACGACAAAACCCAGCCAGGATTGGCCTTGCAGTGTGTGAGGCTTGTTCCACACAATGTGTGCTGCCCGACTGACGTGACACAACTTGCATGGTGCATTTACCCTCCTCATTCAGACATTCTCTCTTTAAGGCCCTGACTACTGAAAAATATGTGAGTGACCCGAGGGGAGAGACCGAGGGCCCCATCCTTATGTAGACATCTCAGGCAACAGTAGCGGTTTAACCCAGCACGTTTATTGGTGGTATTTTAACAGCCAGATCTTGAGTTTACAGATATGCTATTATTAGGTCTTATAACTAAACCACCTATAAAATACTTTATTCATGTTGATGTCTAACAGCAAGATTGAGTTATTTAGCAAATAATTTTTTTAATTATGTGGTATTATTTATAAAATATTGTTTTACCTTCCAATTTCTCTATAAATAAGTCAAAATGACTCTCTCTTTAGCTAGTTTCCTCAGATCCTTGAGAAAATCAATTTAACCTTGCTATATTTTGGTTTCTTGAATGCAAAAGTAAGTGGAGCCTTTAGAATTTCCCTCAGTCTCTAGAGAATAGGGGCCTTTGAGAACATTCCTGGGACACAGTGGCTGGGGGAGTGATAGAGTCACTTGACTTTTAAGGGAATTGTGGTTTACTTACCTGCTCAGGGAAACTTTACTGTGGACATATCTCTGCCTTTGCCTACTGCACACGCACACACGCACATGCACTTGCACACACAATGGTTCAAGGATTTTGGAGTAGAGCAGACATTGCTGGAAAGACTTCAGTGGACAATTAGGACAACATTTATTGGATGCTTACTATGAGCTGGGCACTGTGCTAGCACTCCATTTACCCATTTGTCTCATCTCATTTTATATTCACCAGAAACCTCTCCCATGAAGTGGTTGCTGTCATTGCCCCCTTTTACAGATGAGGAAACGTGGGCCCAGAGAGGTTAAATTACTTGCTCAAACTCATATAGTTATTTTGCGACAGAGCCAGATTTCAGCCTAGGTCTGGCTGACTCCAAAGTCAGATTCACATCACAAGTGGGCTTTGGGCTTCTTAGGGATCTGATCTTGGAGCTGCAGTGTCCTCTCAGGACCTCAGTCTCTTGCCCGGGGTGGGGTCTATAGATAAGAAGTAGAAGCTCTAGGCCCTGGCAGTGCCAGGGTAGGTTCATGCCACACTGAGCAGAGAGATCATCTGCTCTCATTTCCTCTTGTGAACCTGTCCAATTTAGGACAAAATCTCTTCACAATGGTTAGCAATCAGTTCACCTTATCTCTAGGATCTCCTGCAGCGTATGGCCTTCCCTACAGAAAACTCTTCCTAAGCATCCCAGAGGTGTTTTTCTCTTTTAATTTTTAAAAACTGTGACTATCCCCTAACTTCCCTCTTTCTTACCAGATTGCTTTCTAAGAGTGAATTTGACAGGGCCCGGCAACTGTTGGTCCATGGCGGGGACACGAACTGTGGACAGCCTGCATGAGTGCACCCCACCTAATTCCCCCCAAATCCCCGGGCTGTTCGTGCACGCACGCTTCCTCGGAGAGGCTCCTTTGGGCTTTGCATTTGAGGCTTGCTCTGCTTGGGACAATATACCCCTGTGAAGTTCCCTTCTGTTTTCTTCTCCTTCAGAGGAAAAGCATGGGAGTCTTTCTAACGTCAGTACAGACTAGCTCTCCAGTCACTTTCTAGCGCATGCCCTTGCTTAATTTCTTCACTGTGTGTATCGCTACCAACATGTTTGTCTTCCCGCACCAGAATGTCAACTTTGTGAAAGGGAGACCTGATCTGTCATTTTCTCTGCTGTATTCTCAACTCCTAGAACGTGCCTACCAAGAACTGGAGCTGAATAATAATAGTTGACTGAATGAATAAATGAATGACTGTATTTTATCTGAACTACTCAGCTAGTGGGGCAAGAGTGTGCAGGTGTGTGACACCCTACTGGTGAGAAGAGAGTAAATTGCTCATTTTTGGAGGTGCATTAACTCTTTCGGTCCCCTAGGGTATCATTTAGTTCGCTGGAACAGTAATTTACTTAACAGTACCTTAGGGGCCTGAAAAAGTTAATGCACCTCCAAAAGTTTCTAATTTACACCAGGGAGCAGTTTATTTACCCAGCAGGGTTTGACCTAACAGATCTTAACTCCATTTAAGAGAGTCATAAGGACTTTATCACTTTTCCACCTTCACATTTCCTACTTTCAGCATTTATCTGTTTGTGGAATCCTGTGGCCAGTTGTTGGTATATTACACACACATACGCCATGTCCATGCCAATAGCAAGATCTAAGAAGGATACTGCTGTCTTACAACACTTGTATAAATCTTTCATGTATATTTCAATGCGTGTAGTTTAAAAAGTAAACCTGTATATTACACTCATTCAAATAATGTTATGTTAGTGGCTTCTTGGTATGTATTACAAATAATTGCTTAATTAGCTCACATTTTGTTTTGTATCCAAGAATTAGATCACAGATGTAAGAGAATTTAAAAAATTCTCTTTTTGGTTTACCAAGCCTTATCTGTAATATGCAGCCCATTATTTTGTTTCTCTTTGTTGTCTCAAATAGCAAAGCTGTTTTCACTCCTAATCTTAGACACTTTTGTCCTGAGATTTTCCAGATTTTGCCTAATCTTTCCTCTTTTAATAATTACTGTCAATTCTGTACTGTTGCAGCATGTCAGAAAAATTTCCTCCTCCTCCTCCCCTTCCCCCTCTCCTCCTCCACTTCCTCCTTTTTCTTCTTTTCTCTCTCTCTCTCTCTCTCTCTCTCTCTCTCTCTCTCTCTCTCTCTCTCACTGCCTCTCTCTCTCTCTAAATCATTCTTACAGATTTAGGCTATGGAAGTATCTTTTCTTTAACTGTGATTCTACAGGACTTGGTAAAATGTTTCTCCCAAATTTAGGGTCAAATCAGGCAATGAGTAGCATAGTTTTTCATAAAACAGGTCATGGGTAGAGATTTGCAAAGATGGCAAAACACCCATTAATTGAGAGTCCCTATTTTAGACATTATGAAAATTCATCCTGAGCTGAGCTTTAAATACAGCCTTGCTGTGGAATGAGGAGTTTGCTAAGCAAATAATGGTATAAACTAGATTGCAGAGAAGACACTGCTTTTGAGAACATTAGCACAGTATGGGGAAATCTTAATAGAGTTGTTTAATTTTTTGCATCACCAAGTTTTTTTTTTTCTGTGAAACATTGTGAAAATATTTCCCCCTTTTCTGTTTCAACTAAAATGGTCATTGAATTCAATTTCTGAATATTTCAGTTCCTCAGGGATTTTATTCAGGACTGTAGTGATCACTCTGCATAAGTCAGTAGATGTTAATAATTGGGGCATTGGGTCTGTGTAAGTTTTAAGTGATAATTTCTGATACGCCCTTGAGGTTTTGTGAGTTATACATCCTTCTACAGTTGCACGGCAGCAAAATATCCTTAGGTGATTCAGAGTAATGGAAGTTTTGATTATGTTCTCTAAGTTTACAGAGATTCTCTAATTTCAAACAGATTGTTTATTAAAATAATAGCTTAGGTATTTGAAAAAAACAGGTATATTTTATTTAAAAATTCTACAATTCAGACTTCTCACTAATTTAGAATTTATTCTTCCTGCTAATTGAAGTGGTCCCTGAATGATTCCTATACTAGAAAAGCATTTTTAAGAAGTGAGTTTCAAAAGTGGGCATGTTCTGCAGCACTTGTTTTTTTGTCTTGTTAAAACAAGCTATGAAAACTGGACTTTTATATGGAAATACAGATAGATAGTGTCAGGAAACAGTTTGGGTGAGCGCATTGCTTTGGCGACCTTTGTTGGTGTCGTCGGGGGCAGAGATCCGTACCCCGCCCCGTGTTATCTACAGGTGGTAACAATATTTGAAAGATCAAGAGTCTTCCTTTGCTAACTTGACCCTGGTGTTCTATAGAGCCCCTTACATTCCTAGCTCCTTAATGGACCCTCCTTGGCTGTCAGGTTGTAGCAGTAGCTGCTGCCCTGTTTTCTGATTCTACTTAGTATCTTCGGGTTTGAAGGCTGTACCTAAATTCGCACCCCACCCCCCATCCCGGAGCCATACAATATATGACAGCTTTTATCTGACAGCTGGGGATGAAAAACTGTATCCTGAAAATGGTCTTGTCTTACAAGTAGAGAAGTCTGAGCTGGTTAATCACTGACTGGCGATCTGAGTTGCTTTCAAGAGTATAATTCGGGTACTGTCATTTTGTTTTGTTTTGATTTGTTTTAACATTTGCTTTGACTTTCCAAGGATGAAAGACATTCATAGGGTCTAGAATTCTCACAACAGATTAACAGATTCATATTAGAAGATGGGAAGAAATTGTTAGGGGGAAATTTCAAGCTGTGTATTCTTTAGTTAAATGTGATTGTTTTAGCCAAAATGACTTGTTCAGGGCTACCCTGACTTGTCTTAAAATATTTGAATGACATTTACTTTGGTATAACCCCCATAGATCTCCTTACCTGATTTTTCAGTTAGATAGTTTTAAATCCTTATGAAAGTTTATGCTGATTCAAGCAAAATCAGACTGAAAACTATCCCCTGTAGTCTATAGGACTGTAGCTAAAGTTCACCTGAAAAATCCTAAATGTAATAGAATGTATTAAAAAAAAATCCTAATTTTTTTGGGGGGAGGGGATGCAAAGTCCTAAGTGTCTTAGGAGTAATGAAGTATTATTCAGCTTTAATTTATTATTGGATGCTTTATGCTTCTGGGGAATTTGTTATATATTTATAGGTAATTTTTCACAAGATTTCATTACACTGAAGAAATATGTAAATATGCAGGAGAAAGCTGTAGTTAGCCTCAAGCAACAAATAGTAATCGTTATTTTAATCTCATATTTCAATTAGCCTTAATCTTTTGTTTGTACAGCCTTGAAAAGCTGTAAAAATCAGTCATTATAGTTTAATTACTAACCATTATCCCGGGTGGCTCTCTCCACTTCCTTCAAACAAGCTCCTTCTTTCATTTCTTTTTTTTAAATGCCACTATTGGCTTTAGCTAACAATAGTATTAAACTTTATACACCAGGCTATGTAAATTACACTGCAGAATATTTTAAGTTTTGTTGGTTCCTCCTGGTACCAAAGAGCAAAGAGCTTTTTTTTTTTTTTTTTAAACTGGCCTGTTTGCCATTCCACTTCAGGATAGAATCACACTTAAGTTTTACATAATGACAGAAGTTGAATGTTTCCTGCTCTAGTGTTTATTTAGTAAAACATTTTACATTCCTGGATAGATACCAGTCTGTCATTAATGGATTCTTGGCTTTGGGCCAATAGCTAATAGTTTTATTGGTTCTCATAACATAGCTATGTGATTTTTGTAACCACAAGGGGCTCCTTTCTGTGTTTTTCTTCTTTTTTTTCCCTTTTTTTCTTTTAAACCTAACAACCCAGAGGTGTACCAAATATAAGGATGGATAATTTCTATTTAAATCATTATCTACTCCACTTCATTCATTCAATTTGCTCTTAAGAAATCCTCATGTATCTTAGAGTATTCTGAACATGACTGGGGACTCAATTGTTCAATTCTATTCCCAGCTTTCTCATTGCGCTAAAGAGGGGCTGGAGAAGCTCGTTTTCTCTGCCTGGTAGTGTCTCTGGACCTAGCTAAGTAGGGGAGGGTCCTGAAGGGCAATTTATAGTATGGGAGTTTGTAGGACTTTATTTGATTGTTTTCAACATTGAATAAGAGGGGCCAACATTTGGAAATCTTGGAATTGGGTATGCTAGGAAAAGAAAAAGGGTCTTTACAATTGGGTGAATATGATTGAAGACTGAGAGTTTCATGTGCTTTTTTTCTCAGACACATAGGTGTTAGTTGTGAATTCAAAATCTTCCATTTTTGTTGTACCTCACAGAAGGCTCTGCTGATGTCCTCAACACCCACTAGTGCCTATTCCTCCATGACATTTCTTCATTGGCTTTTTCTCTCTCCCACCCCACCCTCCCCATGTATCTTCAAACTTTAGCTAAGTGTTTTGTGTCTCTAAATTCTCCCCCAAAACTTGTCTTCTCTCTAGTACAGAAGTTACTATGCAATCCCAGAATCAAAAAACCATTTTAAAAGAAGCCAGAAATTGGACAGTCATGGTGATAACTAGGCTGAATTCCAGTGATACAAGCCCCATTTTTCCCCCTTTGCCTTAATATCTACTGAACAACAACAAAAGATGGAGGTAATGTGTGCCAATTGTGGGAAATTTGGAAAATATGAAAAGAATAAAAAAACGTGATCATCACTCCCAATTCCCAAACTCCATCCTCACCTCCATCACAACATCGTGGTACACCTTTTAGCCTATTACTTTCAGGTGTTTTTTGCCTCCCTCTACTTTTGTATGTAGCAGAGACTCTTATGCATAAGATTTTGCATTCTAATCTTTCCCTTGTTATATAAGGCTCATTTCCACATGCCATGTAAAATGTCTATTCATATCAATTTAAAGGATACATTATATTCCATCATAGAAATTGTACTATAATTTACTTAACTGTTCATAGAAATTTTTACTTTATTTATTTCTGAGTAGTGAGTATTTTATTTTCTTTTCTTTTCCTTTGCCATTATGATTCATGTTTATTGAATACATTTATGCATAAATCTCTGTTTGATTCTTAGAATTCTTAAAGATTTTACCTTATTTTAAACATGTCCCACAGAACATTAGGGGCGTCCAGTTCTTCACTTCCAGTACCTAATTCCAGGAAAAAAATACTTTGCCCAAGGACTAGTAAATACAAATGTTCTGTTTTTGGTGCAAGAGTTTTGCCTTTAAAAAGAGGTAAGATTCTGAGATTTTGGAGGTGAGGAGAAGGTCCTAATTATTTCTCAGAGAGGCATTTTCTCTTGTTAGTCAGCTGGAGAAGTTATGGTATGACATGTGCAAATGTGTTTCAGTGGCATGATGCAGCTGGACAGGAACGAGTGCTTTGGTACTCCAGGTCAAGTTTACTTAACACTGTAATGTTTTAAAACAGGATGATGCCAGTTCAATTAAATGTCCCAGAACAAGAGTGCGTTTTGCAAGGCAATTCTCTGACAAACCAACCAAACGTTTTTTCCACTTTGAAAGCAATGCCTACAAATAAATCAGGCCAGACATAAAATGAGGCAGCCACAAAATAAAGTGTATTAGAAAAACCAAGAGAGAAGGCTCTGCATTTGGACAACATTAATTGTCCGTTTTTCTATTAGTCAGCTGTAATCTAATTTAGGCTGGCTGCAAAATTGATGTACTTTACTGTTATGTTAAAAAGTATGTATGGATTCATGGAACTCAAGAAACAGCATTACTTAAAAATAAATCAATGTTCTTTTGTCTGATAAGATATTATTGTCCATATTTTGATATGCTTAGCTGATACCTTTCTACCACTGCTTCCAACTTCATCATCTCTTCCTGTTAATATCACAGCCAGGTGCATTTGGAAACTAAATGGAAGAATAGAAACTCATTATTCCTCCTGCTTCTTCTTATTATTAAATTAAGACTGTCAATTATCAGATTTTAGGAGGAACATTTTTTTCACCCTGGATACCACAGAACTCCTTTTGGGGGAAGTTCTGTCCAGGCTGCCAAGCCAGGTTATGAATTTTGTAGACTGACTTGGTTGATGGTTGAGTAAAAGCCCATCCAGTGGGCCAGCAACTTCTCTTTTATGTTACATTCATGTGAAAATTTGGGGTGACCAAATCGATGCAGCCTGGTGAGACAGTTGGCACTTGAAGTCTGTTAGAAGAGCGAGTCCTGAGTTTGAATGTGGCCAACACTTTAGTTTGGCTTTTGTGCAAAGAATAGAAATAGGCAGAGTTCTGGGACCAAAGAGTATAGCTTGTTTCCACCACACCAGGGAAAACTCTGATTTATCTGAACAGCTATCTGGAGAAACTTCTAGGCCCCACCACAAAGTCAAGAGATGAGACAAGGCTGGGATCTTTGGAGATAGGGACCTTATCTTCATCTCTCCCTTGACCCTTAGCGCCAGGTTTTGCTCCTCATTGAACACTGGTTCAATGAACGACCAAACAAATAAATTTGGAGCAAGTATGAGGAGCTGAAATATATTAAAAGAATAGAAGCCCATGCCAAGTCCAAGAGTGTGTCTTTGCCGCAAACTACTTGAAGTCATAGGCCAGTGAGGTAACAGGAACATTTCACTGTGAACCTTGGTTCTGGATCTGCTGAGCACTAGTGAAAGCGGGTGACTTGTTTTGAGTCAGGCGCTGAGGAGGGGACCGAGCAGAAGGTGGCCTCCTGGTCTGCAATGAATTCTCACCAGCAAAGCCTACTGTAAACAGGAGTGTTTTAAAAGAGCGGGATGATAACATGAGGGATTCCACAAATGATCATTTCTCTCTTGAGCTCTCTTTTCTTAAATGGTTTGTGAAGTAATGCTCTTGTCTATGCACTTTCCTTTCATTTTGAACTCCCCATCTTGGCCTGAGCAAGAATTTTGCAAGCTTTGAAATATGTCAACATAAAATAAGCTTTGAGACAGCTTGAAAAATGTAAGATTCATAATGGACTCCACTAAAAATATGGTTTGTTAAAAAAACAAACCAGGCCCGATCTTCCTCACTTGGAAAAACAATCAGACGGAACTTGAGCTATCACCATCCTTTTATAGATTCCTGCTTCATGAAAAGTCAAGCATTTCCCAATTAAAGCAGGGTTATTTGTGATGTTCCTTTCAACCACTTGCCTAATGACCTCCAAGACCTCTTCAAGTTCTACTTGACATTCTTCAAGGCTCTTACAGAGGCTCCCTATTCCATGAAGCCTTCCAGACCACTCCTCACATGACAACCTATCCATTGAAGTTTCCTCTCTGCAGTCTCTTGGCCTGTATTATTCTCTTGACCCATTCATCAGTGTTTGTGCCCATCTTCCCAACAGACCAGGTCCTGATTGTTAGGGATGAAGTCCTTTACTTGACGGCTTAACACAACAACAGTTTACTTCTTATTCATGCAAATTCTGATGTTATTTGCAAGAGGGTTGGGTAGGGGCGGTGGAGACCTTTCCTCAGGATTTAGGCTTCCTGCGTATTGTGGCATCACCTTCTCAATGGGGCATTTTACTGCAGCAGGGGAGAGTTTGGAGGAGACTGCCAGCTCTTAAATGCGACTGCCAGCTCTTAAATGCCTCGGTGCAGAAATGAGGCACTTCTCATTTCATCTGTGAGGTGGCTGGGAAATGTAGCCATCACATGGGCTTGGAAAGGAGAGGAAAATTGTGTGTGGATGAGCCTTACTGTCTGCCACGTGGCTATAGTGGAATGCTGGTTCTAGTCTCACCCACTCCAATCCAGCAGCCATACTTAAAAACAAAAAAGCAAATCAGATCATCACACTTGCCACGTCATCTGTTACCTATAGGATAAAGTCCCCACTCTTAAAAAAGTCATAACAGTCCTCCAAGATCTAACCCCTGCCTCCCTTTTCCAGCCCCTCAGCTTTCTTTTACTTGCCTGTAAAGGTTCTGCTTTTTCATGCCTTGATGTCTTTGCACATGTGATTCCTTGTGCCTCTGCTCACCTGGAAAACTGCCCAGTCTTCTCTTTAGAAGTTTCTTCTCTTTGCAGGGCCTCTTCCTCTGAGCTCCCACTGCACTTCACGTACCCTCTAGCACAGCTCTTCTCACACAGCTGTCATTGTCTATAGGTCACCCTCTCCCAGGTAACCTGACCCAGTTTAGGATAGATGCCACTTTCTCCTCATTTCTGAATCATCAGGGCCCAACATTGTGCCTTGCACATGTTTTTTGGGCAAATACGTTTAAGTAAAGTATACACGTGACGCTACTCACATCAAAGAATAATGAAATGAATTTGGTCTGTTTTAAAACTTGCAAGGATTTTTTAAGGGAGGGGGTGTTCTGGATAGTAAAAAATGATGGGGTTTGGCTGACGGTCAGGGAACTGGGGAGTTTTCAGTTTTGGTTTAGTGCAGGTAGGCATGTGGTTGAAACAGGCTCTGGCTATTGGAAACAGGTGCAAATACAGGAGGGACTATAGTTTAGAGGCTGGTCTATTTTCACCTCATTCATTTTCTGTGGGAATCTAGTACTTTTTGTTGCTTTTTTTTTAACCTCATTGATTTTCATTGCTTATTGGATCATATTCTCCTGTGCTCTGGAGAACATTTTGTTTCCATTGTTTTTCTCATTTGTGGCTTTCTCCCTTTCCCCGGTTGCTTGGTGAAAGGGCATTCTCAACCTTCACTCTGGCTGTTACATGTTTGGAAAATTCATCCTTTTGTCCTTGAAACCTTCAGTCAGGACCCTCCTGCTCCAAGATGCATCATCAGATTTTCTTAGCACAGGGCGGGTGCCACCCATCATACTAATTTTACTGGTCCTGTGAAGGGACTGGCAAACTGGTTGGCTTAGCTGGAACAGCCTGGGGAGTGTTAAGAAATCAGACTGGGAAGAAGAAGTGATGGGAAGGACTCTAATGTTAGACTGAAAAGATTAAGGCAGAGGTTCTCAGTCAGGGCAGAGGTGAATTACTTGGGACACTTAAAAAAACATGCCTTGGCCCGACTCACAGGAGATTCTAGCCTATTTGGTCTGGTGAGGTGGCCCAAGCATTGCTATTTTTAAAAGCTCCCTCAGTGGTTCTGTTGTGCAGACAGGTTTGATAACCATTGGCTTAAGAGCCTTTGGAATTTCTGGGACATTATCCTAAATCCAGGGAGATGGTCACTAGTACTGCCTACTAATGGTCACTACTGTCTTCCATTGCAATAAATCTGTCTTCTCCACCAAGAACATGAAGGAAAGTTAAGGATCATTATTTTAAGGGTTTAGCAGAGGTGCCTCAGGACTCCAGGTACCCCACTCCTTCAACCAGAGAGGCTCACTATATTTATTTAAAATTGTGGTTTGGTTGATATTTTGTTTGAAAAGTGGGTTTGCTGTTATGAAATAATTGAAAATCACTGTATCTAGTTCATATCTTTATCTTACAGACAGACCCAGTGATTAGAGATTTGTCAAAGGTCACACAGATAGATTATAGCAATGTAGGGATTAGAGAGTGTTTGATAGAGTAAGAATGAGATGCTGATCTTGGCCAGGTCACTTAGTGGCCAGATGACATTAGACCCAACTTCCAGGAGTCTCTATTTCCTCATCATAATAATGCTAACGCCCTGTCCCTGGCTCAGAGTCATTTTGAATGAAAACATATATGATAGATGTTGAAAACACTACACAGTATCCCATGTGAGATACTCATTAAAATTCAGAACGTGTGCCTTTTCTCTACTTTACTATGTTGTGAACAGAAGAAAGCTACCTTAAAGTCAAGCCTAGAAAACTGTGTATCAAACAGAATGGTAATTTGGGAGGGGACAAAATCACAAGTTAACCTAAAGAGATGTGACAGTTTTCTATTTATTCAGCCAGAAGCATTTATGAAGCACCTGACATGTCTAGGCATTTTGCTTGGTTCTGAGGCTCCCAGGTGAGTGAGGCGGGCAAAGCCCCTGCCCTCTAGCCCGATTTGAAGACACCTCCGAAGGCAATTTGATAAGGAGTTTCCAAAGACAGGGCTGCTGGAATAAAGGTAGAGCCACCCAATGGGGCACCTTTGAAAAGGAGAGCACTTGTTTCAGTTCCTGAAGGTTTGTTGCTTTTTAGTCACTTCCCCTATTCTGCCTTTAGTTTCTTTATTCCCTGTATTAAGTTGCTTCCAAGCAGTAGGAGAAGGTAGCAGGACTGGCTTTACCTCTTAAGTTAGGTCCCAGAGAAAATTCCTTTGTGCCTCAGGCAGTGATAATGATGTACATTGTGCTTTCTGGGTCAAACAGCATCTGACAGGGGGCCAGCTTTCTGAAATGTGTCGTCATTGCCTTGTGTCCAACCTTTCAATGACATAGAATCATGTTAGATGATGGATAGGCAAAATAAGTCGACACCAGCAGCAACTTTTTCTTCCATACCCAAACCATGAAATTATGTATGTAACAAAAAGTAAATCAGCTCTGAGATGTTGATCCCTTAGTGTATAATCTGATTGGTCTCTGGAACATTGGGTATCTGTGTTACACCTGAAACGCAGAGCTAGAGCTCAGCAGATATGAATGTCAGTATTAACACATACAGCAACTGTTGAAAGAAAAAAAAAAAGCTGAAATAGAGCCCAGACTTCAATAGAGATTTGAATAAAGCAGATTTGGTTAAGACTAGAGGAAGTCGGGCCAAAGGGTAAAGGTTGAAACTGACTGTGTGTTAAAACTTCAACTTCCTTGTGAGACTAAGGGAAGAGATGTTTATTTGGTGTAGGATCTATATTTTCTAAACAATGTAACTTCTATAGTCAGTTTGTTCAAACACTACAATTACATGGAACTTTGAATAGGAAGATCTGTATGGTAGATCTGTATAGATTAGAATGAAATAGCAACACACCCTAAAGTAATTTGGGTGGAGAATAAAAATATATATTTGGGGCCCCCCTGAAGAGCTGGGGGAGGATGCAGAGGTGTTGGGCTTCCTCACCTGGATTGTTGCTGATGTTCTCACAAACATTGGGGACTGATGGCTTGATGTGCTGAGCCCTCTGTCTTGGGGCTGGCCCCTATGAAGCTTGTTACTGCAAAGGAGAGGCTAAACCTGCTTATAATTGTGCCTAAGAGTCTCCCCCGAGTGCCTCTTTGTTGCTCAGATGTGGCCCTCTCTCTCTAACTAAGCCCCCTTGGCAGGTGATCTCACTGCCCTCACCCCTATGTGGGACCTGACTCCCAGGGGTGTAAATCTCCCTGGCAACACAGGATATGACTCCCAGGGATGAATCTGGACCTGGCATCGTGGGATTGAGAACATCTTCTTAAACAAAAGAGGGATATGAAATGAAACAAAATAAAGTTTCAGTGGCTGAGAGATTCCAAATGGAGTAGAGAGGTCACTCTAGTGGGAATTCTTACACACTACAAAGATAACACTTTTTAGGTTTTAATGTACTGGAATAGCTAGAAGTAAATACCTGAAACTACCAAACTCCAATCCAGTAGCCTTGACTTTTGAAGACAACTGTATAACAGTGTCGCTTACAAGGGATGACAGTGTGATTGTGAAAACCCTGTGGATCACACTCCCTTTATCCAGTGTATGGATGGATGAGTAGAAAAATGGGAACAAAACCTAAATGAAAAATAGTGTAGGATGCGGGGGATGATTTAGGTGTTCTTTTTTTATTTTTATTTTTTATTCTTATTCTGATTCTTTCTGGTGTAAGGAAAATGTTCAAAAATAGATTAGGGTGATGAATATACAACTATAAGATGGTATTGTGAGCAGTTAGTTGATTGTACACCATGGATGACTGTATGATATGTGAATATAACTCAATAAAACTGAATTAAAAAAAAAAAGTAAATCAGCTGCCCTACATTTATTCCTCCTGCTTTGGTAACAGCACTCCAAGTTCTTTTTGGGGACATCCCTTCCTCTACTGTGTCATGTGGTTCTGGTAGGAGTCCACCCCTCAAACCAGAGATAGACTTGAGAAGCATAGCGGCCCATCAGAGAACCAAATGCCTTCCGTCTTCCTAAGTAGCTCAGGATGTCCGTGTGGCTGTGTGGTGAATCAGAGCACCAAACTCTCTTGGATCCCTTTGCTTGGTGGAGGGATAAAAGTACGTTACAAGTCCACAGTGAACTCCAACGCTTTGGCATAATGCTTTCTTTTGTTGGGATTGCAGAGAGGAGCATGTATTCCTGGAGTGCTGGTCACCACATGCAGAACTTGACTGAAAATAGAGATGTTCAGAGGAAAGTCACATTGAAAGATGGAGAGAAACTATGTCCTGCTGACATTGTGCCCCTGATTCATCTGAACCTGAAATCAGTCTAGCCCTGAAATTTTCACTTACACAAGGAAATAAATCTCTATCTCTTATTTTTATCATAAGACAGTTTGAGTTCTTTTTTAATCATTTGATACTGAGAAAGTCTGAACTAACACAACCCCCTAAGCAGTCATTCATTCATTCAATGAATATTAATTGGTAGGGAAATATTTAAGTATAGCAATGCGATAAAATGGGTGTGTGAACGGAGATAATACTTACATAAAATGGACGATTTTGACCTGCAGTTTTATTTAGTCTGTTTTTGTCTGGATCTTTAAAAGCATACTTTTTGTGCAGTGGTTTAACCTGGGAAGCCTCCAATCTGTGGACATTCAGTGGGTCACAAAGCTTAGGTTAATTATATAGGTATGCACAGGGTCATTGTCTTAGAGGCTGTTTTAAATACTTGCACATCTGTTTAATTCTTGAGATCTCTTGGTTTTTAATAGATCATATCATAAGAAAGCTTTGCATTATCATTTGGAAGAAATTCAGATGTTTGGAGATGGAGTGATATCCAAAGATATTCTCTGTTTCTGGGAATTTTGGTTTCTATATCCTGTGTTCGTTTGTAAGATACGTGCATAAACCTGTCTTTGGGGGAGACTTGCCATATGCACAAAAATGTCTTACAACCACTAATTTAAAAAAAAAAATCCAAAATGACAGGCAGGAAGGCCTGCCCACATGACCATCATTCGATGCTAGGGAGGTATTTGAGTTCAGGAGTGGTTCACCAGTGCTTCAGTGTAACTTATCTGCTCTCTGAGGCTCTCAACTTGCTGAGCTGTACTGTGAATTTGTACTGGATAACTGTTGCTTAAATTGATTGCTAGTATGGGATCCAAAAATAACTTAATTCCTCCTGATATGTTCACTATTGTTTCCTATAACATTCTGCAGGATTTTTTTCTAATTATGTTTTGTCACACTGAGTTACAGTTTGCCATGTTAGCTGATACTTCATAAAAGAATGAAGCAGGATCTGGGATAATGAAGAAGATTAATAAAAAAGGAGTGCATTTTAGCATATTTCATTTTGTTATTTTAAAACAAATTATGCATCATTTGACCAAAATACCTTTTTTTAAAAAAATCTCAACACAAGTCCACTTTATTGATGATATTATGCTAATCAGACCTATTGAGTAAGAAGTGGCTAGTATATTGGAACCTTGATAAGACACATGGGTTCTAGAGGGTGAGAAATAAACCCTAGAAGATTCAGGCATCTGCCTTTTCAATGAAACTTTCAGGGGTCCAATAGTCTAGAGCATGCCAGTCCATCTTCAAAATAAAGGACATCTGATTGCATCTTCTGCCTGGAAGAAACACATTTCACACCTGGGCATACTGCTCTGAGAGATATGAGAGGAACTGCTGAATAGGATTGCTAGGATTTGGCAACTGGTCAGACTCGTTTGCACAAACATGGAGACAAAGATGACACTAAGATTTCAGGTCTGAGAGATTGAGGTGATCATGATGTTAGAAACTCAACTTGTGCAAAACTCAAAACACAAGTTTTAGACATATTTAGTTTGAGATGCATGTGGATAGTTCCTCAGGCATTTAGACATGTAGGGGTGGAGCTTAAAAGAGAGGTCAGGGCTAGAAATAAAATGACTCCACTATTCATTCCATAATTACTTATTGAAAACCAGTGATATGCTTAGAGCTGGAGCTAAGTATTGGCTCTGTTGCATGAGAGAATTACTAAATGCCTTTTTAAGGTGCTAAATTTATATCTAAGGAAAACTTGTAGTCTATTGACAGGGCTGTCATCATCATAAGCATGATATTTTAAGCCATGACTTTTATTCATTCCTTCACTCATTTACCTGATAAGATTACTCAGAAGAGAAAGAACAGAACAGTGTATTTATCATATACATATATCAGAATCACCTGGGAATCTTTACAAAAATTGAATAACTGATCTCCACTACAGACATATTGTTCTGGTTTGTTAATGCTGCTGTTTTGAAAAATATCAGAAATGGATTGGCTTTTATAAAGGGGGTTTATTTGGTTACAAAGTTACAGTCTTAAGGCCATAAAGTGTCCAAGGTAAGGCATCAATAGTCGGTACCTTCAATGGAGGATGGCCAGTGGCATCCAGAAAACCTCTGTTAGCTCGGAAGGCATATGGCCGGCGTCTGCTTGCTCCCAGGTTACGTTTCAAAATGGCGTTCTCCAATATGTCAGTGTCAGCTTCCAATGGCCGTCTTCAAAATGTGACTCTCAGCTGCAGTAATCAGTGAGCTCCTTCTGTCTGAGCTTTTTTATAGGGCTCTAGGGAACTAATCAAGGCCCATGCTGAATGGGCAGGGCCACGCCTCCATGGAAACATTCAATCAGAGGTGTCACTTGCAGTTGGGTGGGTCACATCTCCATGGACCGAATCCCAATATCCCAAGAGATTGGATTAAAAGATCATGGCTTTTTCTGGGGGACATAATATATCCAACTGGCACACATACAGAATCAGAAACTCGAAGAACAGGGTTTGGACACACATATTTTTCAAAAGCTGTATAGGTGATTCTGATATTCAGCCAGGGTTGAAAACCACCAATGATGTGAAAAAACATATACTTGGTGAAAACTTACTTAAGAGGAAAGAAGAGTCAGAGAAAAAGACAGAGCAGGAGGGAATCAGCAAAAGAGAAAGTGGCTCAAAAGAGGATAGTATCATGGAAGCCAAGGAAAGAGAGAACTTTAAGAATCCTGGGTGTGTGTGTGAGTGTGTGTGCATTTAGTGGAGGGGGTGAAAGAGAAAATCAACTCATAATCAACAATGGTAGGCAGATGTTGTGGAGGGAGGAGCAACATTGGGATCATTTCTACTGGGGGAGGAGAAGGCAGAGGAGGGGTGATAAGAGGGCTCTGTGGGAAGGAGTCTCCAGATTTGTGCATCATTTTCCTTACACGAATGCAATGGTTGTAGTTTTGGTTTCAGGCATGGAGTCTCCCTGGAAGGGTGTAGTCATTTGGAAAAGAATTTTGTCTTCAGACCTAAAACCAGAACCCAAGCCATCCTTGAGGGAGCTTCCTGTGGTTGACATCAAGACAGTGCTTTCCCATGGACCTAGCTTGGTGGGAGGATACAGTATGATCAGTATTCTGTGCTGTTCTCCCCTGGTGGGGCACAGAGATGAGCCTTCCCCAAATGCAAGTAAATGAGTGCGGTTACTTTAAGCCACTGAATTTTGAAGTGGTTGGTACGCAATAACTCAATAGCTGTTTGTTGAACTGAATTGGATAAAAGCCTAAATAGAGGTGATATGAAAAAAATAGTTAGAAGATGCAGAAAAATAAAACATTCTGCCTGAATAAGCAGGTTCTTTATGCTTCTTACACTACAGTGGATCAAAACTTGGCCAAACCTGAATATCAACCACTGTCTTTTCCCTTGCCTCTTCCCCAACCACAGAGGATCCTTTCCCATCCCACATTCTTAGCTATCTCTTTGCTCATCACCACTGGCCCCAGCAGCCTTTTGTAACTTCATTTCTCACAGTTGTCTCCCAAGCATGCTGCATCTTCGTCCGTCCTGAACCTCCCAGGGCTTGTGATGCTGCAGTTTCTCCTCTGTGTGGACTGTCCTCACTCCACCTCATCTCTGCATCTATCTAGATGCCAAATGCCATCTCCTCCATGAACCCATTCTCAATGCCCCACCAGAATTCATCTGGTCTCTCTCCAAGCTCCCACAGACGTTTCTCTGCACTTCTCCTATCCTGTCACATTGTCTCCTACTGGGGTGATTTTTATATATGTCTCTCTTTCTTTGTAGCTCCTAAGGCCCTGGAGAGCAGGAGCCATGTCCTTTTATTGCAAGCAATGCAGTGAGAGGAGCAGAACGAAGTCCACCACGGGGCAGGCACTCAAGATTAGGAAGCAGCATGGCAAAGCGGCCAAGGGAGTGGGCCAGCTTTTGGGCCTCATCCTGTACCTGCTTGCTGTGTGATCCCGAGCAAGTGACCCAATTTCTCTGTCTCTTGGTTTCATCATTTGTAAAATGAGGATACCAATACCTACCTGACAAGGATGATCTCAGGATTGAGTCACATAAAATCCTTGGAGTAATGCTCACCACATAGCAAGAATACTATGAATGTTAGCTGTTTTAATGAAGGAAGTTCACTGAATTGAATCATGCAGTTTCTTTCCACACTGTAGTGCCCCTCTGCCTTTTCTCCCCATGGACTGCTTTAGGCTATATAATTTTATGTTTTTAGTAGCAAGTAGTATTGCATTGGATTTAGAGGGAACAATAAAGGGTCAACCCTGGGCAGGGGTGAGGGGCATATTATGGTGTGAATAACATGGTATGCATACCTAAGGAAGAAGTGTGTCTTAAATATCTGGAATTTTCTTTAATAATTTCTCAAAACAAATGGTACTTTGGACTGAAGAAGTATTTGTGGGTGAGTATGGCAGGGGAGAGGAGAAGGGTGAGACTTAGAAAGAATAAAGTCCCCAGGTTTTGGCCCCGGGTGACTGATAGCTACTTTTTTTAAAGGACAAAAGGAAGCTGGTTCTTATCTGCCCAAGTCGAAAGTCTTTGGTTGGGCTGGTTTCAACTGGGTCCCACCCTCACGCCAGATGCAGCTGTTTATTTCTAGCTTTTTCAGGAACCACATTAGAGAGAACACACCCTTCGGGTCCCCTGGGAAGATCCTGTAAAAATGAAGGCACTCCCTTGGAAGTCAAATATCTCTGAATCCAACAATATTTGGATAATTATAGTCTCCCAGGGGCATAATCCTTACATGGCTGAGATAATTATAGCATCCCAGGCCCGTGGCACTTCTCTTCTAAGAGCCTAATCCCATGGGCAGAGGGAAGTGGGGACCCCGGGATGTTGCTTCTGCGGGGTCCCCCTAGCCCACACCTTATGATGGATTGTTCTAGAAAGCCCTGTGAGTCTTGCCACCGAGACTTCCTTGTTCACCCAGTATCCCTAGGGTATAACTAAGATTCCAGCCCGAAGTTGGGTGCATGAATGACTGCAGTGATTTCCAACAAACTGAAGACAATCTTGCATGTAAACAAAGGAGGTGAGAAGCGATTCTTTTGAACTATACCGCTGAAGGCTTTTAGAAGCCTGACGGTCCTTCCCGGCATAGTCTCAAGCAAGGAAAGATCAAATCAAAGGTCTTGGTTGTTGGTGTGACTTTTAATGTTTATCTTCTAATCTCTTCTGGGCAGTTTGGGTGGAGTGTGGCATTTTAGCCATAGCTATGTTTGACCATACAAAAAGACAGCTGGATTTACAGAAAGAAAAACGGTTCCATGGCTGTGGGCTGTGCAACTAACGCCGCCAAGGGGCTCCTTTTAAATTTGTAAGCGCTCACAAGGGGAAGATGAGAGAGCTGGGATGGTTTGAGGGAGCCCTTCACCCTTCATGAGAAAACCAGCCAAAGTGAACCTCCAGTTGATGGGAAGTTGGAGGTGTCCTGCTCTCTGTCTATCAAAGGGTGATCCAGCATTCTGTACTCCTGGGGGCCTCATCCTTCAGAGCTTGCATTCTACTAATTTTCTCTGGACTGAAAGTTGACTCTCTGAATGATTTAAAAGTCTTTCTTAGGACTGTATATTTTGTCTTAGTCATTTGACTATAAACTCCCCAAGGGTAGGCATCATGGCTGATAAGATAGAGGAGGATTCTCTCAAGCCTGTTAGCCCGGGGTTTATGGGAACACACCACAGCTGCTTTTACAACCTGCCACTGTTTGGTTCCCACAATCAGAAGGGGTTGTTATGACTTACTTTGCTCATAAGGCCCTTTTTCTTTTGAGCCTTGACAAGGACACTGTCTCTAGTTCTACAGACTTCTGTGGGATCCAGGATGATTATCATAGATAAGAATAATAAAACCTTTTAATGACCTCTATTTCCTAAGCTGATAAAGGAGGGGGCTGTTCAAACTTATCTTTAAGGTCCCTTTGGGTCCCACACAGGCTTTTCTTTTTTTCATCCACATCCTTTATAACATTCATTCATTCACTCACTTTTGTTTGTTTCATTCCACTTTGCAGACATGCTCTGGATACTGGAAAATGAAAAAAGAAATTTAGGATACGTATTACAGAGCACATTCTGCACACAAGGAGACTCAACAAATACTCCTTTGGTCTCTTAAAGCACAGCCATATATCTGGATCACATAATTATGAGCTGTTTTACAACCATTGATAGATTTAACCTCAGCTTTTTAAAGTCATGGTTTGTTTCCCCAGTGATATCTTTTTGCCACTGTTCTGCCAAGATGGCTTGGAAAAGTGTGTTGATGGGACCCTGCCTTTTCTGATTTGTTTTGTTTCTCACCATTTTCTCTTTGAAGAATATAAGTGTCAAATCGGTAGCCTGGGTACATTTCTCAAGACTCGTGTTTTCAGGGAGCCTGTAAGATCCCTTTGTGGGTTGTGTAAAGAGACAAAGTTTGTGGCAACAAAAAGCAAGACTTCAAATGAAGAAGCACTAGGAAGATGCAGAACAACTCTTCAGGCAAGCTTTTGGAAAGCAGCAAAGGCAAATACATACACACGTACATAAAATCAAGCACAAATATTATTTCACAAAAGGGACATGCTGGCTTGTGAAAAGGCACTGAGTCAAATTCATCTCCAGGTTCCCTGTAACTAGTAAGGAGTCAGCAAGGATAAAGGGCATGTTCCTAAGGTTTCTATGCATTTCTATATAAAACCACAGCATCAAAAAGATGAGGGTTTCCTCATTTGATATGTTGTGCTCCTGTCAATCCCTAGTTTAAAATACTTTTAAACTCCACCGGGAGAAAATCAAAGATCTCTAACAGCATATGAAGTCCAGCAAAATCTGACTTGCTTCATCATCTGCCCTCATCCTCCTTCCTTTTATGCTCTAGCTTCACCGAAGTCCATGGGGTTCCCAGACACATCCAATTCACCATGTCTTTTTGCCTGTATCACCTTGCTATCTCCCAGGAATCCCTTTTTGTCCCCTTCAACCTCTTCACCAAGGTGATTTCTATGCAAATGACAGGACTCAGCCCATGCATCACCTCCTCCAGGAAGGGTTCCTTGAACATAGTGCCCTGTTTGCAGCTCTATCATCTGACATCCCACAATATATTATAATCATCTGTTACTGTGTCCATAACTCCCACTAGACCTCCAGCACATGAGGGCAGTGATGTTTCATCTCTGTAGCCCCAGCAAAATGCCTAGCAGAGAGTAAGTACTCTCCACATATGTGTAGATTAATGAAAGTTATTTGACTGTTCTTCATCCACAACATGGGACAATGATGCCTTCAGTGCAGGATTCTGTGGGGGTTAAGAGAATGCATGAAAGTGCCGGGTCCAGTGCCTGCCCATGAAAAGGGGCTCCCTGAAGGGCAGCCATTGTTCTTTAGCAGATGAAAATCCAACAGACATCATGTTCTGAATGAGTGTCCGGAATCAGGGCAGAAGAGTGGGAGACAGTGCTCCACGGGGCAGTGTGTGATCAGCCACCAAATTCCCCCAAGCCCAGATCAGCAGAGTTCCCGGACTCACTCACACAAACACTCTCACCCACAGGGCTGGTTGTGGGTTGTAGAAATGGTTCAGGTTAATTTCAATGGTGCTTCCCTAAAAGTAGATTCCAAAAGAACAGTCACATGGTCCAGGTGCATTTTGTTGTATGTGGCAGAAAACCCAATCCAAACTGACTTAACCAATAAAGGGGAATTGTTTTCCCAGAAAATGTCCAGAGTAGGTCTGGTTTCAAAAGTAGGTTGAACATGGCCCCAGTTTCTCTGTGATTTTGTTGGTTCTGCTCCCAATCAGGTATCAGCTTAATTCTCAGGCAAAAATGTTGGTAGCATTTCTAGGCTTCAACGTTCCAAAGCAAGTGTCTTCAGATCCACCCTGATTGGCCCAGGATATTTCCATGCCCACCCTGAACCAAAAACTATGGCAGAGGAGAGGGATATACAGAATGGCTTAAGCCAATCAAACCCGGGGATGGTAGGGGCGATGGGGGTGAGGGGAGGCAGCTCCTAGGAAGGATACCTAGGTAAGGGAGAGGGGATGATACAAGTAAAAATCTTGGGGTGATCTGTGTATGCTGGGTCCATAAATTACACCCACCAAAACCATAAGAGTGATTATTTGAAATAAGGTGTTATCTTTGAAGGCCTGGTCAATTAAGTCAATTTGATCTCTAGCCATCTCAAAAACATGGAAAACATCACAGAAGTTTTCCATAATGCCCAAATAATTGTGACACACATAATCATAAGCTTCATGAAACTGTGTCATCTAAAGAAAAGTTATCACTATCTCCTTTCATTGAGGGATTGTGCAGAAAAAATTGGCTTCCCAACAATACCTTGTGGCTTTAGAAAGAGATTGGACCTTTTGCATCAGGTTCCAACAGAAGATTAGTGGTTAATGGCAGAGTTATAAAATACTCACAAACCCAGGGCTGGTTCACAATTGTGTACAGATCTCTGAAAACTTTTATTATACAGTCTTCTGCTCAGCTCCACCTCAGCCCTTCCTTTCTGTTTTAAAAATAAAGCTACCAGTTTATAAACAACTTTCATACCAAAGTCTTGACCCTCTGGGTGATACGTGACAAGAGAAGTGTACTAATGGACATTTTAAGGGTTTCACATCAACAGACGTACTCTGTCTCAAACCGGCTTGAGGTTATCAGTGTAATCTTTTAAAAATTACTTTCTAAACAAACTTAACAACTAAGATGATTGGTATACAGGAAGGAAAAGTTAAAGCCAGAAAAATTTCAAATGCAGCTTAAAAAGAATGATGGCACATACATCACTGATCAATTTCTGAGCTCTGGATATTTTCCTGTTTTCTTTGGAGAGCAGAAGAGTTTTCATTCACTCTTGTGCCTTTGACCTCCTGCCACACGTCACAATTAAAAAAAAAAAAAAGTAATTTGTGAATGTTGTAAATATTATTCAGAATTTCTCCTGCACATGACCCTGTGTTAGGTGTGATGATTAACAAAAGACACAGATATGGTCTCTACCATGAAGCAGCTTTTATTTAAAATCAGAGTCTTAGCTAGTCTTCCAGTTAAATTGATGCATTGACTTCATTTGTTTCTCTCCTCTCCATGAAACCCAAAAAGGAAGGAGTAAATATTAAAAGATAAGAGATTTAAACCAATTTTTGGAAGATGCAAAACAGATCAAGGGAAGTGGTACCTGACATAGTAAGATAGAGGAAAGTACAGTCTTAATTACCTATTAAGAGGGATACAGATGAGGACACAAGTGTGGGCATGAGGTATGGCACTAAAAACAGGGGGGCTATTGAATTGAAATTCTGTGAAGGGAACAATTGGAGCCCTAAGATTTCCTCCATTTTGGTGGATAAGCAGAGGATTCTATCCCCAAGAACAATGCTGAAAATCTTTATCTGCAATCATTCAGGGATACTAATAGAAAGCAGGGTAGGTATTTGTTGAGCTGGAACAGAGGATTAGGTAAAAACCTCCATAATGAAGTATGGGTCCCTTAAGATCCTTCTCTTCTTTCTCCACTGAACACAGCTAATGCTGCCGGGATGCAAAACACCAGAGATGGATTGGCTTTTATAAAAGGGGGTTTATTTGGTTACACAGTTACAGTCTTAAGGCCATAAAGTCCAAGATAAACAATCAGCAATTGGGTACCTTCACTGGAGCATGGCCAACGGTGTCTGGAAAACCTCTGTTAGCTGGGAAGGCACATGGCTGGCATCTGCTCCGGAGTTCTGGTTTCAAAATGGCTTTCTCCCAGGATGTTCCTCTCTAGGCTGCAGCTGCTCTTCAAAATGTCACTCTCTGTTACTCTTGGGGCTTTTGTCCTCTCTTAGCTTCTCTGGAGTAAAAGTCTGCTTTCAAAAGCTGTCTCCAAAATGTCTCTGTAAGCCGCAGCTCCTCTCTCAGCTCCTGTGCATTCTTCAATGCGTCCCTCTTGTCTATAGCAAGCTCGCTCCTTCTGTCTGAGCCTATATAGTGCCCCAGTAAACTAATCAAGGCCACGCTGAATAGGCGGGGCCACACTCCATGGAAATTATCCAATCAGAGTTATCAACCACTGTTGGGTGGGGCACAGCTCCACGGAAACAACCTAATTCAAATGTTCCAACTTAATCAACACTAATATGTCTGCCCCCACAAGATTGCATCAAAGAACATGGCTTTTTCTGGGGGACATAATATATACAAACGGGTACATTATCCAAAGACATACTTCTCAAATAGGAAACTGGAAAATGCCTCTTTGGAGAAACTGAACTGCTCCAGCGAAAAGACTTCCACATATTGATAGTTGGTAGTTCCCCAACGAATAGCTGGCCTGCTGGCCCAGCTCCTGTGGATCCTACCAATGTACAAGTCCTGCCCATTCACAGAATTCCTGAACAGCTTAATTGAAAAATTTTTAGTAGAGAAAATTTCGAGCATATATAAAAGTGATGAGAATCATATAATAAGCCCTCATTCACCCATTGCTCAGCATCAATGATTGTCAACTCATGGCCAATCTTGTATCATCTATACCTTTACCCACTTTCAACCTCTTGTATAATTTTGAATAAAATCTAAGATGTTACATCATTTTATCTTTAGGTTTTTAGGCTGTCACAATTCTCTAATAGATATCAACTCTTTTAAAAAAACATAACTACAATATAATTATCAGAACTAAAATAAATTAGCAATAATTCCTTAATATCATTCAATATCCAGTGTTCAAATTTTCAATTGTGTTATAAATGTCTCAATTTTGCCTCATAGTTTGTTTGAAACAGGATTGAAATTAAGTCCACTTATTGCAATTAGTTGCTATGTATTTTTAATGAAATTTTATTGAGATATATTCACATGGCATACAATCATCCAATGTGTACAATCAGTTGTTCACAGTATCATCATATAGTAGTGCATTCATCACTACAATCATATTTTGAATATTTTCATTACTTCAAAAATAAGAATAAAAATAAAAGTGAAAAAAAAAAGAACACCCAAAGCATCCCAAACCCTACACCCCCCCACCCCTATTATTCATTTACTTTTTGTCTACATTTTTCTACTCTGTCCATACACTGGATAAAGGGAGAGTGAGCCACAAGGTTTTCACTATCACAGAATCCCACTGTATAAGCTATATAGTCATGTAATCATCTTCAAGAATCAAGGCTTGATATGTATTTTTAATCCATTTCATCTGTATGTCCTGCTCCATCTCTTTCTCTTCATTTGCAATTTTTTTTAGAATTTCCATACAGGACAGTTTCCAATGGGTAAGATTTACTGGTTGCATCCCTATGGTATAGTTTAACATGTTCCTTTGTTCTGTATGTCCTATAAGTTAGATCTAAAGGCCACGTCAGATTTAGGTTGAATTATTTTTGGAAAGAACACTTTACTGGTGGTGTTGTGTTGGAGACATTTAACATCTGGTGGTCTTTCTCTTTCCTGATGTTAGCAGTTGGTGATGCTCATCCATTAATTCATTAGGGAATGCAAAATGGTGATATTCTAATTACCTTTTCATTTATTAGTTGGGAAGCTTCCATAAAGCTAAACTTCCCCTCATTTGATATTTGCAACATACAGGAATGGTATAATAAATGTTTGATTCTATTTCTCTTTATTTACAATTTTCTAAATAATGAGTTGGTTCACTAATATCTCCAATGATTGACCAATTGGGTTTTGTCTTGCTTTACTGTTTTTATGAACTCATGGATTTAAACATATTTAAAGCCTTTCAATCCATTGGTGTTATCCTTATTAATGCTTAAATTGTCCCATTTTTGGCCAGTGAGATTGGCTATTGAATTCTTTTGACATGACATTAGTAATCATTGATAACTTCCTTGATGTTGGAATGACAAGAAGAACTGGGTTCATTTAGACATTTCCTTCTCTATATCAGCCATCAGAGAAGACCATCCAAAATAAAAAAGAGAGATATCAAGAAAGAAACCTTGGGAAGCAAAGATAGTGCAGAAAAACAACAGAAACTGTTGAAATATCTCAGTGAGAAAGCTAGGATGGGAGATAAAATCAAGGAAACGTCCTTGAAAAAGAATGTATAAAAATGAAAAGAAGTGGAAAAATGAGATTTTGGTCTGACATTCAACAAATTGGAAGACCAGAAGAAAAGAATAGAGAAAAATCAAAGGAAGGAAATTAATTAAAAAGAATTTCCCCAAATTATCCCGAGATTGAAACTATGACTTTTCAGACCATGAGGACCCACTGAGAAGCAAGCACAATGAATGTACTAAAGTACAAAATCATGAAATTTCATGAAGTTCCAGAATACCAGAAATAAAGAGAAAATCCCTCTAAACTGGTTACATACAAAGAAAAAAAATGAGAAAAGCTTGGACTTTTCAACATTAAACATTAAAAGACAATGGCAGGATTTCTGCTTCCATCTAAAATGGCATAAGAGTGGATTCATCCTTCTGCCTGAAACAACTGAAAAACAAGACAAAACATATAAAACAACATTTTCAAGGCATTGGACACCAGGCAACAAAGGACAGTGATCCCTGTGAGATGAGAAGCAAATTTGCCTCAGCTTATGGCCTTTAGGTAGTTTTCAGGATATGGAGCAGGGAGGAGGGATCCAGTAGAACCTAGTGAGTTCTCTGGGTTAAGTAGATTAAGTGGAAGATCTGGGGAGACCAAAGCCACTGGAGTTCACAGGGCAGGGTACTGGAGAGAGCAGAGCTGCACAGACCAAGAACTCCAGAAATCTGCATGAGAGTACCCTCAAGCATTCAGTAGAGTACCAATCAGTGCCCAAGGGTGAGAAAACTTCCTGAGACTGGGGAAAGATCCACCTAAAAGAATGAAGGGAACCAGTACCCAAAGCTCCCACAGAGCTGGAAATGGTTCCTGTCTCTACCACCCAGACTGGAAAATGTCACTGCGTCGAGCACTCAGAGGCTTTCTCTTCATTAGTGTTCTAGTTTGCCAATGCTGCCAGGATGCAAAACAGCAGAAATGCATTGACTTTTAAAGGGGGTTTATTTGGTTACACTGTTACAGTCTTAAGGCCATAAAGTGTCCAAGGTAATGCATCAACAATCAGGTACCTTCTCTGGAGGAGGGCCAATGGTTTCTGGAAAACCTCTGTTACTGGGAAGGCACGTGGCTGGCGTCTGCTCCAAGTTCTGGTTTCAAAATGGCTTTCTCCCAGGACGTTCCTCTCAAGGCCACAGTTCCTCTTCAAAATGTCACTCTCAGTTGCTCTTGGAGTGTTTATCCTCTTTTAGCTTCTCTGGTACAAAAGTCTGCTTTCAACAGCTGTCTTCAACTGTCTCATCTGCAGCTCCTCTCTCAGCTCATGTGTGTTCTTCAAAGTGTCCCTCTAGGCTGTAGCAAGCCCACTGCTTCTGTCTGAGCTTCTAAAGTGCTCCAGTAAACTAATCAAGGTTCATACTGAATGGGCAGGGCCACATCTCCATGGAAATTATCCAATCAGAGTCATCACCCACAGTTGGGTGGGGTGCATCTCCATGGAAACACTCAATAAAAGAATTACAGTCTAATCAACACTAATACTTCTGCCCACATAAGATTGCATCAAAGATAATGACACTTTGGGGGACATTATACATTCCAACTGGCATATTCCACCCCCTGGACCTCAAAATGACATGATCTTTCCATATACAAAATACATTCATTCCATCAAAATATCACAAAAACTTAAATCGTTTCAGTAACAATAGGTAAGTACAGGATCCCATTAAATCAGTTATAGGAATGGTTTGTCCTAAGGCATAATTCCCTTCTAGCTGTGGACCTGTGAAGCTTAGAACAAGTTACCTACTTCCAATATACAAAGGAGGGACAGTCATAGGGTAAACATCCCCATTGCCATGAGGAGAAACTGAAAGGAAAACAGGGTTTAAGGGACCAAAACAGTTCCTAGAACCCACAGGGCAAGCTCCATTAGATTTCAAAGTCTGAGAGTCATTCACAGAACATCACTGTATCCTTGGGGCTTGAGAGAGTGGGGCTCTAACCCTTCCTGAGGACCTTTGCAGCAGCCCTTTCTTCTCCAAACACTGTGGTGAGTGCTCCAATATATCCACACATTGGGGAGACCAACTTTTCGGCCCCACACTCCTCAAACATCGGGGCAGCACCCAGATTCCCTTCCATCTCTGGGGCACACGCTCAATCCCTTCAGAACAGTGGGGTGGTGGCCAGGCTCTCCCCAGTCCCCTGGGAATGTGCTCCATCCTCTCTGAGGCCTGAGGTGGCAACACCTTTCCTGAACATTGAGGTGGAAGGCCCACCCTCAACCTCCGGGGAAAACTCGCCCTTTCCATGCATGTGGGCCACTCTGCTCTCCCAGCCTGAGACCTCTTAACTCCAGACCTCAACTTCCATGGCTCTGTCTTTGAAGAAATTTTTCCTTCATATGCTCCTTGTCTGTCTCCTCTAGTCCAGACCAACAATGGCTCCATCTATAGAGATCTCACAAAAATTCTGTTGGCTTCACATGAAACACACAGGGTTCAAAGCTGTCAGACAATAGGACTTCCCACAAATCCTTTCTGGATAACTCCATCTCCAATTTTGGCTTGTACTGGAATGGCGGTCGGATTCCATGTTTGGTTAAATCCTCACATTGGGCTGTAGCTTCTGGAGTCTCACTTTTTGGAAGTCTGGAATTCTCCAAATTAACAATTTCTGGTTTCTTTGAAACCAAGTGTTCATTTCTCAGTTTATCTCCGTCCTCTTGCATTTTTCTATAAGCTACAAGTAAATGCCAGGCTACTTCTTCTATATTTTTCTTGGAGACCTCATCAGCCAAATATTCCAGGTCATCGCTTTTAAATTCTGCCTTCAATCCAACACCAGGACTCAATTTTGCCAAATTCTCTGCCACTTTAAAACAAGGATCACCTTCCTTCCAGTTTGCAACAACACGTTCATCATTTCTGCTCAAGACCTCATCAGAAGTATCTTTAGAGTCCATATTTCCACAAACAGTCTCTTCAAAGCAGTTTAGGCCTTTTCTATCAAGTTCTTCACAATTCTTCCAGAATCTTCCCCTTTATCCATTTAAAAAGCCTTTCTGACATGTTTGGTATTTGCAACTCAGCAGCACCCCACTCTTGGTACCAAAATCTTCTAGTTTGCCAATGCTGCCAGAACACAAAACACCAGAGATGAATTGGCTTTTATAAAAGGGGGTTTATTTGGTTACACTGTTACAGTCTTAAGGCCATAAAGTGTCCACGTTAACACATCAGCAATCGGGTACCTTTGCTGCAGGATGGCCAATGGTGTCCTGAAAACCTCTGTTACTGGGAAGGCACATGGCTGGAATCTGCTCCAATTTCTGGTTTCAAAATGGCTTTTTCCCAGGATGTTCCTCTCGAGGCCACAGCTGCTCTTCAAAATGTCATTCTCAGTTGCTCTTGGAGAGTTTGTCCTCTCTTAGTTTCTCTAGAGCAAGAGTTTGCTTTCGACGGCTGTCTTCAACTGTCTCTCATCTGCAGCTCTTCTCTTAGCTCATGTGTGTTCTTCAAAGTGTCCCTCTAGGCTGTAGCAAGCCCGCTGCTTCTGTCTGAGCCTATATAGTGCTCCAGTAAACTAATCAAGGCTCATGCTGAATGGGCGGGGCCACACCTCCATGGTAATTATCCAATCAGAGTCATCACCCACAGTTGGGTGGGTCGCATCTCCATGGAAACACTCAAAGAATTACAATCTAATCGACACTAATACATCTGCCCACACAAGATTACATCAAAGATAATGATGTTTTGAGGGACATTATACATTCAAACTGGCACAATTAGTTAAGAATGATTAGCTCTAAACTAAGTGCTGCTCTGGTCTAGCTTATAAAATATTAAAAGCAGCACCCAAAGGAACAAACTATTTCTAAGTAACTTCTAGAACAAAGCAAGTGTGTCTATAGGAGTACAAAAATACCTAGCATCCAACAGGGTAAAATTCACACTGTCTGGTGTCCAAGTAAAAATTACCAGACATGCCAATGAGGCAGGAAAATACAACCCATATTGAGGAGAAAAAAAAAATACTGATAATTTGAAACTGACGCAAAACTGACACAAATGCTAGAGTTATCATGCAAAGACATTGTGATGGTTAGGTTCATGTGTCAGCTTGGCCAGGTGATAGTACCCAGCTGTCTGGTCAAGCAAACACTGGCCTAACAATTGCTGCGAGGACATTTGTGGCTGGTTAATAAACCAACAGGCTGGTTTATTAAATCATTAGTCAATTGACTGCAGCTGTGAGTGATGACTCACCAAAGGGTGTGTCTTCCACAATGAAAGAATGCAATTGGCTGGATTTAATCCAATTAATCAGTTGAAGACTTATAAGCAAGACAAAACAGAGGACCTGTACTTCTTCTTCGGCTGCCCAGAGAAGTGTTTCCTGAGGAGTTCGTCGAAGTTGCTGGTTCGTTTCCTGAGGAGTTCATCAGACATCTTCCTTGGAGTTGACAGTTTGCTGACTGCTCTACAGAATTTGGACTCGTGCATACCCACAGTTGTGTGAGTCACTTTTATAAATTTTATAGTCATAGACACCTCTCATTGATTCTGTTTTCCTAGAGAATCCTAACTAATACAGACATTAAAACAGTTACTATATTATATATAGTCCAGAGATGAAAACCATGATGTCTGAGATAAAAGTTTCAACCTAGAAGTCTATACCCAAGAAAATATCTTTCAAAACTGAAGGTGAATTAAAGAACTTTTCAGACATACAGAACCTGAAAGAATTTATCACCCACAGACCCATACTACAAGAAATGTTAAAAGAAGTCCTTCGTGCAGAAGGAAAATTATACCAAATAGATTTAAGCAAAGGAATGATGAGCACCAGAAATGGGAAATAAATGGGTCTCTCTCTCTCTCTCAGTCTTGATACATATATACATATATATATATATATATATATAATGATTATTAAAATTTTAATAATTATTTTTAATAATTACTTTAATTATTTTTAATAATTACTTTTAATAATTATTTTTATCTCTTTAGAAGATAATTTATTCTTTAAGCAAAAATAACACTGTAATGTGGATATATACATACATATATATACTACATAACACACATATATATGTGTATATATATGTAAAATGTTGGATAACAATAGCACAAGGATTGGGAAGGGATAAATACTACACTATTTTAAGGTTCTTATACCACATGTGAAGTGGTATAATATTGCTGGAAGGTAGACTACTATAAGTTAAAAATGTATACCATAAACTTTTTAGAAATCCACCAAAATAACAAGACAAAGAGTTGTAGCTAATTAGTCAACAAAGGAGAAAAAATGAAATTATAAAAAACAATCAATCCAAAAAAAAAGGCAGAATAAAAAGGAAAAAGGGAACAAAGAACAGTTGGGAAAAATAGAAAACAAATGGCATGATGTAGATTTAAGCCCAGCCATTTAAATAAACACAGTAAATGTAAATGGTCTAAACACCTTAATTAAAAGGCGGGCATAATCAGACTGGATCAAAAAGCAAGACCTAACTATATGTTGCCCACAAGTAACCTTGTGTAAATACAAAAACACGAATAGGTTAAAAATAAAAGGATGGACAAGAATATACTATCCTAACACAAATAGAAGGAAATCTGCTGTGATTATATTAATATCAGACAAAAGTAAGCTTCATAGTAAAGAATATGATCAGGGATAAAGATTGTCATTTCATAATATAAAGGAATGAATAAATCAAGAAGTCATAGCAAATCTAAATATTTCTGTACCCAATATCACAGCTTCAAAATATGTGAAGCAAAATCTGATACAACTACAAGGAGAAAAAGGCAAATTCACAATTACAGTGAGAGAATTCAATACTCCTCTCTCAATAATTTATGGACTAAGGAGACAGAAAATTAGGAAGGATGTAAACAACTTGAACAATACTATCAACCAACTTGACCTAATTGATATTTATAGAATGCTGCACCCAACAACAGCAGAATACATATTCTTTTCACTACACAGAGAGCAAGTCTATCAAATACAAGATACACATGGAAGAAGCCGACACGGTCTACCAGGATAAACCATATTCTGGGTCACAAAACATGCCCCAGTAAATTGAAAAGAATTCAAGTCACACTATGCTCTCTGACAACAATGGAACTAAGTTAGAAATCAACAACAGAAGGAAATCTGGGAAATCCACAAATGTGTGGGAATTAAATAACATGCTCAAAAATTTATTTTTCATTTGCATTTTTTACAGAAGCTGAAAGGAAGGACTCCAGAAAAATCAGAGAGTAAAACAAGGAAGAGAAAGGCTTGAGTTTTCAGGAAACAGGCTATCCAGCACAAGGTCTCGTCAAAGGAAAGTTCAGAATGTAGCTGAACGCAGGCCCAGAGAGCTTGCAGTTCAGAATAGGGAAAGAGGAAGGACAGTTCTATGAGGAAGGTCTCCAGGAACAAACAGAATTGATACATCATCTGGTATGTTTAAACATAGGCACAGGATGGATGGCGAGGTCTGAAACATTGAAGGATATGTTGATAGAAAATTACAAAATAAAAAAGAAGGTAATTAGATAACTCCAGTAAAAATAAGTAGTTGAATTAGAAGCATAATTATGCTATATTGTTTGACTCTACAGAGAATGATATTTTACAGTTATAATGGAAACTACAATTACTGATGTAACTAAAAATATATGATTACTGTATTGGGAGGGTAGGGGAGGGGAAAGTATGTGATACAGGAGAATTTAATCCTTATCTATAATAATAAGCTAGTAAATAATGCATCTGTTTGATACATCAAGAGGTAGCACCGCACTGCCTTTTTTTAAAATAATGGAGATAAATATCAGAAGAAACAGTTTCAAAAAGTTAAAAGGTATTGCTTCAGGAAGTTGTACTAAAAAGGGTAAGAGGGGATTGGTGTTCTCCATTATAAGCTTTCTTAGCAATTGGTTAAGACAAATATGTATATGTATTTTTTGATAAAAGTATATTTTAAAAAATTTAACCAATTAAACAGAGACCAGACCATTATCTTCCATAGTCTCCATTACTTTGAGGACAAATAAGAAGAAATGGCAATTCCTTAAATTTGGCACCTGTAGCATAGGAGCGTAGCCTGTGAAACAGAATATGCCCCTAGGTTGTAAAATGTAGACACAATCTGCTGTGGTATTTCCCAGAGTTTACTAACTGAGATTGTTGGATGGAACTAGCATTTCAAAAGATAATGGCATTTAGCTGACAGCTAAGGGACTAGGGTAAGTCAAGAGAAACACTTGCTTCAGGCAACAAAATTTAAGAGGGCACCAAAAAACTCAGTAATCAAATAATATTTTGATGCAATATTTCAAAATTCAAGTGAATGCAAAAAAATCTGTGATGAGCAAAAATACCAAAATTTTAAATAAGACAGGATTGGCAGAAGGGGGTGTTTGTTTGTGGGGGATAAAAAAGGCTCAATTTTTCCTTGTTGCTTCAGACATGGTATTTACTGAGCAACTTACAAATAATAAATATTCTAGGTATTGGGGACTGCTGCTTATGTGGAGAGCGAATATACGGCAATTTTTTATCAGGACTCTGGAGACAGGAATGCAGTTTTTCTAGCTGTGGACCTCAGGCAGACTCTTGACTTTTTATGGCTTCGTTTCCTTGGAGTCAAAAAATAATAATTATTGTATCTGCTTTCGTATCTCACCATGCTGTGTGATGATTAACTGTCATAACAAGTGAAAGATTATTTTAAATGCTAACTTATAATAAGTTTCTGGTGTTTCCTAGCAAAAGTCATCATCCTCTTCAATGCTGTGAGCATAACAAAAATGAATATTTATATAGAACCTGTTTTCGTTTGAAGGTGATTAAAGTTATTAGCTGTCGTTCCATTTACCTTACTCCTCAGAAGAACAAATTCCACTGTTGGTTTCTTTTCTGCGCTCACTGCCTGAACCAAAACAATGGGGCAGAGACTACACGATGTTTCCTGTTTGGGAGAAAGTGCACCTGTGAGAGGCTGAGTCACATGGGGCCAACATTGTTGAAAGTTGATCGGGGAATTTGGTAAGCTAATAGGTAGTTGGTAGGAGAAATGGCCTCAGACCTCTGGATGGGCACCTTTCTCAAAGACCTGTTTCTCCCAAGGACCCATCTTTCTAATTGCTGACTTCGCACAAACTCCAAAGCGACCTGCATACCATAATCTGAAAGGAAAGGTCAACGTAAAGGTCACAGGTTTTAAGGGTGCTACTTCAAAGACATTTATCTCCTTTACAACACCATTAGTCTTGGGTAATAGTCCATTGTCTTTCATCATCTCAACCTCATCACATGCTTGTTTACTTTGAGTCCAACCTCAAAATTCAAGCCCCAGCATAAAGGGGTGCTTTCTGCTACTTAACACTGACCCGATGCAAACTTGTTCACAGTCTGGTTTTTGGTTGTCAGTTATTTAAAGGAAATGAATACAGTTACCAACGGAGGGATACGGTTTAGTCTTTCAGATAAAACATGAAGAAGAAAAGAACTTCTTAGTGGAGTAGTTAATGATGAAGAAAAGAGGTTTATACATTAAGATGTTTAGTGCCATGTAATTCTTAAAAAAAAAAAAGAACATAAATGTCCAACAATAAAACTGTCTGATATTTAAAGTACATTTAAATACTTTTAACTGGTACCTCACTTAATCCTTGTAGTGACCCTATGAAGTAGGCATTTATCAGTCCCATTTTACAGAATGGGAAAAAGACTAAAGTAGATCAAATAATTTTTCAAGGCCAGAGGTAGATAATTCAACCCAGGCAGGCTGGCTCTAAAGCGTGGACCTTTAACCTCTATGCTATGCATTTTGCACATAGGGGAATAGTATATGAACTTGGAGAAACGGTCAGTTTTTAAAATGGTATAAAGTCTGTGTAACATAACATAAAAATGGAATATAAATTTCATGACCCTGTGACTTAAACTATGTACAATATGTAAGGTTGTGGATAAAGACCAAGAGGTAACAAGAAAAAATAGTCTGAGGCCAAGCTCCCCGAGTGGTCAGAAGAAAAAAAATAACAAAACTGAAATATTACAGAAACACCCTGGTAAAATACGCATCATTATCAACTCTGACCTTGAATAAAATTCCTTTTCCCAAACTCAGCTTTGCCTATGGATTATGACTTTCTGGAAACTTCTGGAAAGGTTCTTAGGGAAACTTTCTACTGATGCATATTATCCAATTCTCTATGGCTGTCTGCGTCACAGACTAATTCACTCCAGTGTGAATGATATCCATCATTTATCTCCCGGTCTCTGCCCTTGTATCGCCCTCCTGTACCACAAGGGAAAATGGTGAAAACTTTTCTTGTAGAATGTTATTGTTATGTTAATCTTTTTCTCTTATTAGAAATGTTTTAGTTTTTTTTTTAAAGAAAAATGTCTTAATTGCTGCATAAGAATGATTGTGATATATTTGATTTATTTTTTTAAATAAAAACACCTTGATTGATCAAAGTTGTCATTTGTTTTATTTACATCTATTGTAATTGTAAATGTAAGTAAGGTAAACTTGGATGCAAGTTAAAACAGAAACAAATGAAGCCCCCACAATTATGATTGAGGTGCTATTTGGAGGAATAAGTAGTATTGGGAGAGAAAGGAAATGATGAATTCCAGACAGAGCCTGATAGTGATCAGTTGACATCAATCTGTTCATCTATTCAACTGACACCTATTGAGCTCCCACCACATTCCAGGCTCTCTGCTAGGTGCCGGTATTCAGGGATAACCACAATGGACAAGGCCCAACATTCTGGGAGTTTATGAAATAATTAGTAGTGGAAACAGGCTTTAAAACAAGTAATATAAACACATAATCATTAAATGTTGAGTACTATGAAAGAAGGAAACAGTGCCATGACTAAGAATAATCTGAAGACCCACTTCAGTCCTCAAAGGTCTTCCTGACAAGGTGAGGTTTAAGATGGGATCTGGAGGATGAGAAGGGACCCGCCATACTCAAAGTCAGGGCAAGAGCACTTCAGGGGAAGACACGACACCACCTGTAAGGACTCTAGGGTGGCAAAGAGAGGGTGAGAAAGGCCAGGGTGCAGTGAAAGAAGAGGGGAGTAAGGTAGGCACAGGGTGGGGTGTGGGTCATGTGAGGGTAGTGAATTTAATTACAAGCACAAGGAGAAGCACTGATGATGACTGGTGGCTGCTGTTTGCAGATAAATATGAATGGTGATAAGAATGAAAATAATAGATGTCCAAGCAAGAAATAGCAGTCCTTCAGACTAGGGTGATGGCAATGCAGATGGCAAGCATAGGAAGAATTAAAGATACATTACAATGAAAGAATTCTCAGAATTTATATAAGGGATTAGACTTGCAAAGGAAAGGGAGGCAACAAAATCATGTGTTAGTGTGGTAGCTGCTGTAGCAAACAGCCCCTTTCGAATCCCAGTGACTTAACCCCCTAAAAGCTACTCTCACAATCCAATATGAATCAGCAGGAGAGTGAGGGAGATTTGCCCCCCATATTTAGGTCTTTATATCTTGTGGAATCTCCATTTCAACAACCTCCGAGATCACCAGGTACAGAAAGAGAGAGCATGGAGGGCCATGTGGGATTTTTAGGGCCCAGGCCTGGTTGTGGAGTGCATCCCTTCCACCCATATTTCTTTGTGGAACTCAACAAGATAACAATGTCTAAATGGCAGAGGAGGCTGGGAAATGGAGTTCTGGCTGCATATCCAGAAAGAAACGGAATAGATCTGATGAGCATGTAGCATTGCCCCTGCTCTTAATGATTTCCAAGTTTTGGCTTGAGCCACTGTACTGAGACGGTGGAGACTGTGGGAGGAGATCATGAAATCAGTCATAGACTCATTAAGCTTGAAATGCCGAGTAGCCATCCAGGTGATGTGATTGTCATTTCATATTCAAGGTCTTCATTTTGGGGCCAGTTATTAAACCACCAGGAAATACCTAGATAATTTGGGCACAGTCATAGTTGCATTGGCCTGTGTAGTTTGTTTTGTTTCTAACAATTTGTCTATTTATTTGTTTAATTGATCTGTTTGAGTGTTTACTGACCGCCTATGATGTTCCAGGTATCATTTTAGACACAGGACATATAGTGCTATGTAAAACAGGTAATATACTCAGAGCTTATATTCTAACTGGGGAGGGACAGACAATAAGCAAGATAATTAAGGGAAGTAATAGTATGTTGGATAGTGGTGGAAGTCTGGAGAAAATTAAATGGAGAAAGGGAGTAGGGAGTAACGGGAAGGTGGTTATGCAATTTTAATGAGGGTAGTCAAGGAGGACCTCACTGAAAAGGTGATGCCTGAGCAAAGATCTAAAAGGAGGTGAAGACCAAGGCATGTGGTTAAGTGGGGGAGTGGCCAGTGGGATTCAGGCCGAGAGAAAGCTAGAGGTAAATGCCTTGTGTCCGTAGTGTGGCTGCCTCTTCCTGGCTGGACTGAAGTGGGGGAGGATGGGGGAGGAGAGTAAGGAGAAGATGAGGTCATAGAGGAAAGAGTATGGATCGAGCCAGACAGCGTAAGCCTTATTGGCCCTTTTTAGGACTTTGTCTTTTACTGTGGCCATATGATATATGTCCACCTAAAGTTCTCTTCTAAAAGTTGAATAATCACTCACTTTCCAAATTTTTCTCTCCTACTTTAGGACACAATAAAAAACAGACAGAACAGACTCTCCTTGTAGAAAGTCCTTGTCAGAATTCTAGCTGCATTCACAGATACATTCAACAAATCACCAAATAATTTTTTTCCAGTGTCTATTATCTGCTGGCCACTAGGCTAGGCACTGGGGATATAAAGATAAAAGAGATGTGGTCCCTGCCTTTAAAGAGCTTCCTGAAACAGAACATTTAAACAGAATACACTAACTGCAATGACGGGTGTATGCTGCAGGCAGCCCAGAAAGGAAACCGTATTCTACTGAGGTGGATGAAAGACGTGCCTGGAGGAGGAATGCTAGCCCCAAGCCTTAACAAATGAGGAGGCTTTAGCCAGGCAAAGATGGTGGGGGTAGGAATGTGTGAAACAGAAGGGCATTTCAGTCAGAGCAGTGTCAAATTGAAAATAATTTCTCATGCAAGTTAAGAGAATTAAGACTGAGGGTTATTTTGAAAAGGTTTGCATGACAAATCCCCATTCCACACATTCCTATTGAAAAATACTCACGAGGACTTACAATCTGAAATATGTACAGAAAGCGATCCTGCAACTAAAAGAAATTCTCTAGATTAACCATCTCATTTGACACGAGGGAATGGAGACCTGGAGAAGTTAAAAGACTTGTTCAAAACAAATGGCAAATGAACAGCCATTTGTGGACCTGGGTGGCTTGGTTCCTATTCAAGCTGACGCCGTCCCAAGGTTTTTTGCTCTGGTTTCTTTATCACATGGAATATGTCCTTCTTTTAGTCCACTTATACTTCCAAATACTTTTGGAAACTTCAGCTCTCCACGAATTCATTCTTGAACACCTGTTAGAGATGAACTTACTCATTGCTTTCTGCTTAGAGGACTGCAGTGGGTCCAGTCAAACTGTTTCAGGGAATTTCTCCAGTAATCACAGCATTTGTTGGTTCTACTTAGTTTTAGAGTTTGCTCTGTCATTCCTTCTCCCTGGATCTTGGAGCACACAGAGAACGTATGTGGCTAATTTAGGGCAGATATGCTAAAAGTTAAAAAGTAATGTTTTCTCTTGACTGAAACACCCCAGGGGCAGAGAATGCCGGAAATTGTGTGTCACTGTGATGAAAAACAAATGAAAGCCCTTGCTGCAGAAATGTCATTCTCTGCCCATCCAGCCCATCCATCCCTGCATGCCAGGGCAGATGTGTTCTGCAGGCAGCTACCAATGCAGCAGCCCAAAACAAATCCCCCTCATTCCCTCTTCACCCTGTCCTCCACGGCGTCTCACAGAGATCACAGGGGAGCAATAAGTATTCTCAGAAAAATAAGGTGAGCACATGCATGACTTTTAAGATAATTAGGTTAGGATGTAGTATGTGACACTCTATGAGGAAACAATTCCCCCAAAACATAGCTGTGTTTCTTTCGTTGAATGGATGTCATGGTTATTTTATTATATTAAGATATGGTTATCTGATCATTTCTGTCTCTGTTACCAGTAAGAAGGGGAATATCCTTGGACAGGAAACAGAATTGCAACAGAAGACACTGAGCATGGTAAGCTGGAGAAAAAAACTTTTGGTCTAGTCCTCAAAGATTTCACATCTGGGAAGATTATCCTTGGAGGAATGTTTAAATGTGGTATCCATCAGGAGAAGGCAAAGCAGTAGGTAGGAAGAAATCTTATAATATTGCTTGCTTCATTGAGCTCCAAACAGCAGTAGTTTGTAAACTGGATTATGCAGATTTATGGTCCTCTGTGATTTATTTTCCCTTTGTTATCTCCCAGACTTGAATTTCTTTTTTCTAAATATTCCAGCCTTGTCTCTACGGTGAAGCAAGGTGTTTGGGGCATACTTAGGTGGGTTTTAAAGTAGTGAAAAGGGTTTGCCCAGGACCAAGGATAATCAAGGAGACACCTTAATGCAGTGATTTCAACTGGGAACATTTTTGCATCCCAGGGGGCATATTACTATCTCCAGACATATTTGGTTGTCACGACTGGTTTGTGTGTGTGTGTATGTGCGCACGTGCGTGCTACTAGCATCTAGTGGGTAAACCAGGGATACTGCTAAACCTTCTGCCTTGCACAGAACAGTTTCCATGACAAATGTCAATAGTGCCAAGACTGAGAAGCCCTGCCCTAAAGGGAACACGACTATCAGAGAACAGCAGTGGCCTTAAGTGGCCTACCTGTTCCCAGCTTCTAGGAGATTTTCCTCCCAATGCTACCTTGGAGGCTCTGGATTTTTATGGTTGTTGAGACAATAATACTTCAGCCTTAGGTAATATGTTTCCGCTATTCCCAAACCAGAGAAACCCTCCTTGACTCCCCATTCTCCAAGTCATTAATATAAAAAATTAATCGAGCTCATTCTAGCCCTATAAACTGAATTATGTACTAGGGATAAAAGAAATTTGAGATGCTGACCCTTCTCTGAGATGATTAAAGCCTCAATTGAGATCCTTGAGCTGCCATTATCTTCACAAATTCCTCTTTTACAGCAACTTGATTTGGGGAAATGGGCTTTCCTTGCCTCTGTGATCCAGACCCTGTAAGTCAGGGGTGTCCCCAGGTCCAGGACTTCTCCTGGGTGAGTCTGCATCACAGAGAGCCGCCTGGACCTTAGCAACAACTCCTGGGACACTTAGATGCTTGTAATCCTCCTAATCTAACCAATCTTGCACTAATTGTGCAAGATGCTCAAATTGTGTTACTCTATGATTTCTTGATGGGTTGTCAACACATTAATTTTTCTCTCTCCACTACATTTTGCCCATTGTATTCACCCTTGATAGGCTTAGTTGATTGACTTATTTCTTCGAGACCTGCTTTGAAAGAGTTATTAATATCCCTGGGGACCATTATTTACCAATTCTGAACATACCTGTATTTTTCAGTATGTATTTATATTATATTCTCACCCTCCCCACCAAAAAAAGAGCAGAAGCTGGTGGGCACCCTCACCTCCTGGAGTGGGGGAGGGAAGACAGATCCATAATCCAGCAATTTGTACAAATCATAAAAGAAATAAGAAGAAAAGTATAATTTGATGTGAAAACTAATGCAATACTAATTGACATATTGGTATTTCAGAACTGTAGGTGTTTTTTTCCTACAAATATAATAAGTATTTCTGATTTCTACATAAACATTTAATTGTTTAAGTTTATGCAGTGGGCTTCTCCCCTTTTTGCTATTGGCCAGGTGTAAATTCTGAAGTTAAAGCTTTGATTCTGACTTATTTACACATAAGAATTATACTATGAACTATTATTTCTA
Organism: Choloepus didactylus; assembly: GCF_015220235.1. NCBI lineage: Eukaryota > Metazoa > Chordata > Mammalia > Pilosa > Megalonychidae > Choloepus > Choloepus didactylus. The sequence continues at coordinate 51,699,951 of NC_051320.1, read as the reverse complement.
CAAGGTATGATGGGGTATATTAATGAGCTCCCTCAGCCACGGTATCACTAAAAAGAAGTAAATTAGATTGAAATGGTCATCTTCCTTTTATAAAAGGGTTTCAAGGGTGGGAAATAAATCAACATGCAATAGAGAATGAGACATAATTTTTGGAGATTGAGGAGTAGTCTGAAAACCCGATCACATACGAGAATTCAGGTAAGCTGAATTCTACCAATATTATTGAGTACCTACTACATACACAAGAATTAAGAGAAAATATGATTTGGACCAAGAAATCAGTGCAACAATTTGACTCCATTTAAAAGTTATTATCCTTTTTCAGTTAAAATTATTAATCCTATCATGAGGGGCTCTGATAACATTTTCTGGAATCTATAAATCAACAAATTGAAATTAAAAGAACAAACATTAAATTAAATTAAAATGAACAAATCTTTATCGGATACCTACTGTGTAGAAGCAACTATTTTAAACACCATGGAGGTGGAGGGTTGGGAAGAGACTGTAAAGATGGTTTACAACAGCTTCCTAACCTCAAGCATCTTGCAGTTTAGGCCTTTTGTAGTTAATGCATTTTCCATTATTGTAAACAAACGTGTGTGAGGTGGGTGCTTTTAAAATATCCTTGTCTTACTAACCAGTGCAAAGTGTCCAAATGAGAAAAAGATGGGCAAAGGGGTAATAAACTTCCATGTAAAATTCCTCATTAAACTACTGGTAGGAATTACAGAGAAAGTTAAAGATCTCACATTAAAAAAAAAGCGATTTTGTTAGCAACTGTGAACAATTACAGATTTCTGGAGAACTGTTGAAATAAAAAACCAAAGCAAGAAATAAACGATTACATTTCAAGTGATACTAAATTGTAACAGAATACGACTTCTTTTCTCACCCACCTCTCCCTCCTCCCAGACCCCTTCCAAGTATGAATACAAAGAGAGGGAAGGAAGGTCTCTGGCTATTTACATGAAAAATGACTCTCCCCTACAATCACCTTCTGTCAATAAAATGCTTATTTTCTGACATGTCAATTAGGTGATTCATAATCCAGATGACCATCCCCTTCCATTTAGTACTGTTCCAACTGGGCTAAATGTCTTAAGTGTTTACCCTTTGTGACCAGTGGCGTGGATCTGTTCTCAGTCAAGCCGGGCCACTCATGACATGTTTGCCTGTAGGATTTCTCTTGAAGTAAAGCAACCACTATTATCAGATTTTCAAGTGAACGGCCGATTAGGACAGTGGTTTTACCATCAGCAATGAAGAATGCTTGTGTTACAGAACCATGTATCTAAAATGCGGAGTTTATGGGAAGAGTTCAGTGCAAAATAAAAAGCCTGTAATTTACAGAACTACTGTGAACTAGGTTTTTGTGGCAGAGCACAGCACTTCAAAGAGATTGTCTGTTGTTTAAAAGCCAGTTTTTAGGGAGGAATGATTTGTTCTCAGTATCTTAAGCTAATTTTAAAAGATCCGAGTGTTAAATGAAGTAATCATTTTTTAAAAGTTTGAGGCAAAATTCATATAACATATAATTCACCATTTTGATGTGAATTAAATTTAACGTGGTTAAATTAATTGTACACTTTAAAGGGTTCAATTCACTGACTTCCAGTACATGAAGTAACTATTTTTAAAAGATTAGGGAATAGGATTCTAAGGGGAGCAAAAGAATAAAATGAACTACATGGCTTTTTTCATTCCTATATATATCCAATTGTACCTAATAAATATTAAATAATTGCATTATTAATATATCAGAATGCTCCCTTATATTTCTAGAAAGCAATCTACAAATGAGTGATATATTTTTGTTCTATTAAATTATTAACCCATTTTACAATTAAAGTTATTGAGGCATTTTCAGTTTTAATTCTGAAGAAAGGCAGATGGAGATTAAAATGTCTACATTTCACATCTTTATAAAGATGACATTTGGAGAATGCTTGAATGGAACTTTTAAATATTGTTCTGGAAATCAGAAAATATATTTTTAAATAGATAAAAATAATTTTTTTAGAACATTTTCACAAATAGGCCATCACTGGGAAAAGATAAAATTTGTTGAATTTTGGATAAGACTGCTTTTTGCTATTTTGGAGTAGATTCATGAGTAATGCAGAAGTCTTAACTTTAAAACTTCAGACTGCTATGTAAGTAAAATAGGCTGGCCAAATAAGCTGATGAGAGACTTCTGGGTAAATTTGTAGAAAATAGAAGATAAAAATTTGTTTTGGTTGAAGGTATATCCTTTTAGCCAGTGATTTTCAGGCAGAAAGGAAGACATGTTGAGACTTTCCATTTTCACAGGCTTTGCTGCAGCCTCTCCTCACCCCCTTTTTCCCCCATCATATTCTGATCTGTCCTCCTGGTGCATTGTGGGTAACGGCCCCCTCCCTGCTTGACGGACAATACAGGAAGACATTGGTGACTCTTAAGCAACAAGACCTGAGTTACTAGATATACAGAAATATCTTATTAATTTGAACTGCACTGAGTCAGAATTTGTAATAATTTAGTCAAGAGTTACAAGAGCTAAAGAGTATCTATGCCTTATCTTTGAAGAAAAAGGTTTTCTAAGTAACTGACTACACTAAAAATGTTAGAGGAAATGTTTAACTATTTAACCTATTGAAGAGCCTCCATTATTTATAAGCACAATGGTACTGTTCTTTACGTAGAAAAAACGGGATTTCATTAAAGTTGAACTGTGGACCTTTGCTTGGCTATCTTTTTTTACACTAACAGCTGTAGCTGTAGTGTTTTCTAAAGCATCTGGGGTGGGGAAGAGTTTGATAAATTTGGAATACATTGGGTTAAACAAAGTTAAATTAGTTTATGCAGCACAGAACTTCTCAGATACTCTAATTTTGATACTCCAAGAGGGAATTGTCTGATGAACAAATCTTGCCATTTCTTTAGTGTTTTCATTTCTGTTTTTCTTTTCATTAGTGACATTGCAGAACATCTTTTATTTTTTCTGTACATTGCCTGTACGTATCCTTTACCTATTTTTCAATTGAGTTTTTGGTCTTTTTCTCTTTGCCTTTTAGCAGTTCTTTCTTTTTCTATTACACATGTTGCAAATATTTTCATTCTTTTGTAACTTGACTTTAACTTTATACTGCTTCTCTTAAAACTGAACTATTTATTTTTTAAAAAATATTATATATTTATGTATTATATGTTATATTTATTACAGCATATTTCCCATTTTAATCATTTTTAAGTGTACAATTTAGTGATGTGGATTATATTCTCAATGCTGTGCTACCATTACCAAAACTTTTTCATCACCCCAAAGAGAAACTCCAAACTTATCACAGTAACTCTCCCTTTCACCCTGCCTCTCAGCCCTTGGTAACCTCTAATCCACCTTCTGTCTTTATAATTCTAAATACTTCATATAAGTGGAATCATACAATATTTGTCTTTTTATCCATGGATCAGGTATCATCCATATTATAGCATGCAGTAGAACCTCATTCCTTTTATGGTTGAACATGTATATTCCATATTCTGTTTACCCTTTCATCTGTCAATAGACAATTAGGTTATTTCCAACTCTTGGCTATTATGAATAATGTGGTTATGGACAAAAATTTGTTTGAGACTCTGCATTCACCTCTTCTGGGTATATATTCAGAAGTGGAAATGTTGGATCATTGTGTGTGTATATATATATATATGAGAGAGAGAGAGAGAGAGAGAGAGAGAGAGAGAGAGAGAGAGAGAGCACCCTGTGTGGCCAGTATGGAAATCTGATGGAACCTGGTGCATAACAATGGATTACTGCAAATTAAATAAACTCCAACTTTGTATGCAGTGGTTCCAAACATTGCCTCTCTACTACAAGGAATTAGCACTCATTTATGCCAATATAATTTTGTTTTAGACTTACCTAATGCTTTCATCAGTATTCCCTTAGATAAAGCAAGTCAGCCTACTTTAGCTTTCACCTGGGAAGGACAACAAGGCTATTTACATAGCCCAACCATTTGCCACAACATAGTGGTGAAAGACATGGCCAGTTGTGAGAAACCTAAATATGTGACTTTATTTCATTATACTGATGATATTGTGTTAACTGACAATTCTCTTTCAGAACTAAAAGAGGTGTCAGAGACCCTAATATCCCCATCTTGAGAGCTGGGGATGGGCAATCAACCATGGCAAGCTACAAGGTCCTGGCTGCTCTGTCAAATTATTGGGTGTTGTATGGTTGGGTAAGACAAAAACTATTCCTTCTGCAGTAATTGATAAAGTACAATGTTTTCCTACACTGCATATGCCAAAGCAATTAGTGGCCTTTCTAGCAATACTAGGATATTGGAGACCTTTCATTCCCTATTGAGCTCAAACATTGAAACCATTATATATGCTAATTAGAAATGGTCACATTTTGGAATGGATGATCCCCAGCAGGCTGCTTTTGAAAAAGCAAAAAACATAATAGTACAGGCACAAACACTAAGGGGGGGTAGATCCTGACTTATGCTGTGAATTGGATGTGGCTGGCACTGATACTGGTTTCTGGTGGGATTTGTGGCAGAGGCAACATTCTAAAAGAGTGCCCCTAGGGTTCTGGTCATAATTGTGGAAAGGGGCAGAATTAAGATATAACCCCTTGGAAAAAGCAACTGTGTGCTGCATATAATGCTCCACTACAAGTGGAAGGTCTGATGCAGGAATGAAAAATGTCTCGTCACCTTGAGAATGCCCTCCCTATACAGGGGTAGGTTAGAGGCACAGCCAATAAGCCACCCTCTGGCAGTGCACAATTAAGTAACTTAAAAAAGTGGAAAGTTTACTTGGTGCAGTGCAGTGCTTTCAATACCAGCTCTGTTAGTGATGAGATGCATGAAATTTTATGACCAGTGTCATATATAGAAGATTCAACAGATAAAATTGTCAAATTGTTGCACCTGAAATAGCTGTTGAACTATCCACTATAGAGGGCACAGGAACAATTCCTGAGTCCACTTGGTATATGATGGATCCTCTAGCAGGCAGCTTCCCCCATGGACAGCCACGGCAACTCAGTACTGAAACTATATGATGGGAGACTGGCGCTATGCAAAGCAGTCAATGGGCCAAATTAAGAGCTGTGTGGGTGGTTATAATGCACAGACCAGGAAATGCACTAACTATCTGTACTGAGAGCTTGGCTGTTTACAAAGGCCTCACGACCTTGAAGGCAACCTGGAAACAAGAACAGTGGATAGTCATAGATCACTACCTTTGGGGACGAGAGCTGTGGCAGGACAACTGGGATGTCTGGCAGTGACAAAAGGTAACTGTTTATCATGTCCCTGCCTACACTCCTAACACACTACTCAGGAACATTGGGGCAGATGCCCTCATTTAAGTCCAAAGCCACACTACTGAAACTTGAGAAGAGGCCGAGTGGCTTCATCAAAAGGGTAGACCCCAAGGGTGTCAAACCTTATGGCGTTTAGCCCAGCAGTTCCAGTTACCCATCACATGCCAACAACTTATAGACATCACACCAGCGTGCCCTTCATGCTCCCTGCAATGACCATGCCTATTGCCCCACTAAATGGGACACATCGGCTGATTACAGGCTCCAGTGACCCAGTGGCAAGTGGACTACATTGGCCCCCTTCCACTCTTGGAAGGGTCAAGGTATGCATTCTCCATGGTAAATACTGTCATGGGACTTCTATTAGCTTTCCCGGTCGGTAAAGCTAATCAACAGGCAACCATATGCTGTCTAGAAAAAGTAAGTACCCTCTATGGGATGTCTACACAAATAGACAACAGTCATTGGGGAACCCCTTGCATTGGACAAATGACCCAAGCACAGGTCATGGACGATGATGTAATGTGGACCTTTCATCTACCCTATGATCCACAGGAACAGGCATCATAGAAGGAATGAACAGCCTCTTAAAGGAACAGTTGAAAGATGATAAGAAATCCCTACAACAATAGACTATAATGCTCCTAACCTACCTAAACTCTACACCACAGGTTGTAACCCCAGCTCCAGATGAAATGTTAATGGCAGGGCTGATGCAAGTGCTAAGAATACAAATACAAGAGCCAGCCACTTTACAGCCTGAAAGGGGAAATAATAATAACCCCCTGCTGCCTATGCCTCAGACCATACAAATGGAGACAAATGAAGTCCTTTGGTCTTGGTGTTGGCCTATGCAGCTGTGCTGATTAGGAATTTTAAGCCCATGGGGAATAGGAGTCACCCAAATCATTGCAATAAGGCCACAATTTATGCGAAAAATGTCTTTTAAAATTTTTATTACCAATCCAGGACCTCCTATTCCCATGGGAACTTTATGTATAATTATATACCCTTCTTATACCTATATTAATGATTGATGTCACAGTGGAGGACTCGCAAGACTTACAGGGGTAGAATATCTGGTATTTAAAACCTCCCACAATGTCCCTCTGCCTGGTACTTGACTATCTTCCAGTGGAATTCTTGTATGTATATTATTAGAGCAACAGGATTTACCCTGTATAGTTCCCCATAAACACTTTCTTTTTACCCCTAGCACCCTAGTGAACATCTTCCTACAGTGGGCTTCAGCGGTAATTCATGCCCATAATCAAACCCAATGTTGGGTTTGCATGGACTTGCCATCTTCTGGTGCTACTGGCCTTGCCTGGACCGTAACTCCTGCTAACTGGACCATGAGGAATGCCTTGTTGACGTGGCAGAACTCGCTATATGGACAAATCTGTAGTGAGGCTTTCTCTTTTAAGACTGAAATCCAATTACCATCTCAATATGAGACTTGAGGCTATGTTTTTTCCACTTGTGAGGGAACAAGCAAGTAAGTCCTGGCCTTTAGTAGGGTGTGCTATACATGATAGGATAGGATGGCTGATGATACGAACAGAGGTGTGGGGTGGTTACCCCTAGAAGTGTGTAATTTTACTGTTAAGCTACAAAATGACAGCCATTTCCAATGACAAAATGCCTCCAACAGACACGGAGCATATGCCTCCCCCGTGGGGTGGCTGTGGACCTGTGGGCAATATGGATGGCCCTATTTACCTTATAACTGGACAGGATGCTGCACATGGGGACAGCCGTATGTCCCTGCCACTTTGTATGATTCTTTACCACACACTCCTAGAAATTGGAAAACGGTTAAATATAGATATTGAGTGAAGTGAACCTCATGGTGGTTTTATCCTATAGCTATTCTTGCCCCAGGGGGAGCCACAATAGTCACCGAAGAGCATATGACAGCTTTAGCTAATCATACAGCTCATGCGCTTAATGAATCTAAGTTGGCAATGTCAATGTTAAATGATGAGAACACCCAATCACGGGTAGTGGTCTTACAAAATAGAGTGGCTTTAGACATTTAACTGCAGCACAAGGTGGAATCTGTGCCCTTGTAAACATACAATGCTGTATATACATTCCCGATCACTTGCATATTTCATAAGCTTTAAATCGTGCAACAGCACATATACAGTATTGATCAATTATCTACCAACCCCCATTCTACTTGGTTTAATTCTCTTACTCAGCCTTGGTGGCATTTCTATGTAGCATTATCTGCCCTTTGTGTTGGATTATTACTATTCTGTTGTTTTTTATGTTGTTGTTGTGGTATACGGATGCTGTTCTAGTTTGCTAATGCTGCCAGAATGCAAAACACCAGAGATGGATTGGCTTTTATAAAAGGGGGTTTATTTGGTTACACAGTTACAGTCTCAAGGCCATAAAGTGTCCAAGGTAACACATCAGCAATTGGGTACCTTCACTGGAGAATGGCCAATGGTGTCCGGAAAACCTCTGTTAGCTGGGAAGGCACATGGCTGGCGTCTGCTCCAAAGTTCTGCTTTCAAAATGGCTTTCTCCCAGGATGTTCCTCTCTAGGCTACAGTTCCTCAAAAATGTCACTCTTAGTTGCTCTTGGGGCATTTTTCCTCTCACAGCTTCTCCGGAGCAAAAGTCTGCTTTCAACGGCTGTCTCCAAACTGTCCCGTTATCTGCAGCTCCTCTCTCAGTTCCTGTGCATTCTTCAAAGTGTCCCTCTTGGCTGTAGCTCCTCTTCAAAATGCCACTCACAGCTGCACTGAGTTCCCTTTGCCCGTCATCTCATTTATATGGCTCCACTGATCAAGGCCCACCCCGAATGGGCGAAGCAACAACTCCATGGAAATTATCCAATCAGAGTCATCACCCATAGTTAGGTGGGGCGCATCTCTATGGAAACACTCAAAGAATTACAATCTAATCAACACTGGTAATGCCTGCCCACACAAGATTACATCAAAGATGATGGCGTTTGGGGGACACAATACATTCAAACTAGCACAGATGCAATGCCTGTCCTGTGATCAATGCAATCTATTACATGGGGGTGGACTGTGGTGGCCAGGGCCCTCCTAAATGGGAATGAAACCCTGAGCTTGTAACAGTCTGCTTGACCAAGTTATGAGTCATGAAAGAAAACAACCTCCCCAGAGGGGAAAGAATATAATCACAGATGTAAAGGGATGGCACTGATTGTATCTTAATCTTAAACATTAATCTTAGTAGAACATCAGGTCTTAAGCTCCTTTAATGATTATATTAGAGGCCTGATGTCCTCATACCATATGGAATGTCTTCGTTCCAAAATCGTCTACATATTGCCCCTCATACTCCTGCCCCTCTCTGCCAAGCGCTACTCCTCTGGTCCACCACTACCAGAGACTCTTTCCTGTTTGTAAGTCCTAATAAATCTATGTCTACTTCAGTGCCTGGTACGTTTTTTGATCTCAAAGTGGCCCTGGTGCGTGCTCTTCATGAACTCAGTCTGGGTCTGAACACCAATATTTGGCCACTAGCAGCACGTGGCTATTGAACACTTGAGTCGTGGCTAGTGCGACTGAAGAACTGAATTTTTAATTTGATTTAATTTCAACTGATTCAAATTTAAATTTAAATACATGTGGATAGTGACTACATACTGGACAACACAGACAGATCTTTAATCTCTCTGGAATTTGTTTTTATGTGCCTTGTGGAGTAGAGACCTGATATTCTTCTTTCTTTCCTATCTGGATGTTCACTTGTCTAATGTATTGTATCACTCCTTTTTTCCCTATTTATTTGAAAACTCACTTATGTCATATGCCAGATTTTTGTGTATATATAGATCTGTTTCTAGACTCTAATCTGTTTTATTGATGTATTTGTCCATCCTTGAGCCAATACATCATGTTTTAAATTACTCTATCTAGCTGGTAAGGCAAGTCCCTTGACATTTTTCTTCTTTTTCAAAATTTGTTGCCTCCTCTTGCATATTTTCTTTCCAAGTGAAGTTTAGAATTGGCTTGCCAAGTTCCACAAAAATATTCTTTTAGGATTTTGTTGCAGATTTTGATGAATTTAAGGTCAATTTGGAAAATAATTGACATTTTTATTATATTGAGCTTTCCCTTTGAGTGACATGTTTTGTCTCTCCTTTAGTTCTTCTTTTATATTTTTAGTCAAATTTTACAATTTTACTCCTATGGATTTTGTTCCTTTCTGGTTTGATTATTCCTAGATTTATAGAGTTTTATTGTATTGCAAATGGTCCCTTTTTCAAATTAAATGTTATAATCAATTAATACTGGAGAATAAGAAAGCTACTGCTTTTTGTATGTTGATCTCATCCATCTACTTCACTGAACTTTCTTAGCCTAAATCTTTATTACCTTTGAATTTCTAAGTCATCAATAATAATGTATTCAAATAATGCCAACACTATCTCTTCATTTCCAAAATTATACTCTTATCTATCTATCTATCTATCTATCTATCTATCTATCTATCTATCTATCTATCTCATTGCATTGTCTAGGAATTTGAGTATAATGTTGAAATAGCCACAGTTTGGAGTATTCTTTTCTTTTTCTTACCTTTTGGGACCGCTTCAAATGTTTAGTTGTTATGTTTACAATTTGCTGTTCTCTTGTCTTCCACAACACGTTCTTCCTGCAGCTTTCCCCATCTCAGGAAATGGTACCTCCAAACTTTTTATTCTTCTGGCTAAAAGTCTTGGGAATCATTCACAATTCTTCTTGTTCTCACCCCATACATCCAATCTGTATGAAAATCCTGTTGACTCTATCTTTGAAATATATCTTGAGTCATTTCACTACCTCCATCACTTCCACCACTTCCATATTGATCCAAGCTGCCATCAACATCATTCACTTGGATTATCGCATTAGCCTCCTATCTGTTCTCCTTAATTCCACCTTTGTCATATGCTTTCAACACACCAACTGGAAATGTTCTTTAAATTTATAATCAAATGACGTCCTTGATGAAATCCCTCTAAAGGATTTCCAGCTTATTCAGAGCAAAATTTAAATCACTTATAGTGACCCCTGAGGCCCTCCATGATCAGCCTGCCTCACTCCCTCTGTGACTCGTTCTCTTACTCCTTTTCATGCCCTCATCTATTTCAGGTTTTTGCTTAAATGTCAGCTTCCCAGAAAACCTTTCCCCTGACCGCCCCATCAATTTCATTACACCCAACTCCTCCCTATCTTACTTCCCCATTTAGTTTTTCTCCACAGCTCTCATTACCATCTACATCATCTATATTTTATTTGTTTGCTGTCTATATTCCCTCAGTAGACTGTAAGCTCTGCGAGAAGAGGGATTTCTTCTGTTTTGTTCACTACTATAACTCCATTGACTACAAGAGTGCTTTGTGCATAGAAATGCTTCAATGAGTATGTGAGTTTCCTCCTTAAATCTGTTAATATTAATAGATATAAGTGGATATGTCACCATTCTTGTGTTCCTGGGACAAACTCTTAGTGATCTTGATGAATAATTTTTTTGTACACTGCTGAGTTTGAGTTGAAACAAGTTTTCTAAAGGTCTTTGCATTTTTGTTCATAGGAAGAGCACTTGATAGTTCCTGATTTTGTACTGTAATTGTTCAGTTTTCATATCAGAATTTTACTTCTTTTATCAGATGAATTGAAGAGGGCTTTTTTTAAATTAAATTCAGCTTTATGGATATATATTCACATACCATATAATCATCCATGGTATACCATCAACTGTTCAGAGTACCATCATATAGTTTGGAATTCATCACCCCAATCTATTTTTGAACACTTTCCTTATTCCAGAAAGAATCAGAATCAGAATAAGAAATAAAAGTAAAAAAAGAATACCCAAATTATCCCCCCCATCCCACCCTATTTTTCATTCAGTCTTTGTCTCCATTCTTCTACTCATCCATCCATACACTGGATAAAGGGAGTGCGATCCACAAGGTTTTCACAGTTACAGTGTCACCACATGTAAGCTACACTATTATACAATTGTCTTCAAGAGTGAAGTCTACTGGTTTGCAGTCTGATAGTTTCAGGTATTTGCTTCTAGTTATTCCAATTCATTAAAACCTAAAAAGCATTATCTGTATAGTGTGTAAGAATGCCCACCAGAGTGACCTCTCGACTCCATTTGAAATCTCTCAGCCACTGAAGCTTTATTTCGTTTCTTTAACATCCCCTTTTGGTCAAGAAGATGTTCTCAATCTCACGATGCCAGGTCCAGATTCATCCGCGGAGTCATATTCCGCATTGCCAGGGAGTTTTACGCCCCTGGAAGTCAGTCCCATGCAGAGGAGAGGGCAGCAAGATGAAGAGGGCTTTTTTTTTTTTTTTTTTTTCCCTTTTCTTTTCCTTTCATGCCCTGGAAAAGTTTGTATAATAGAGCCTTTTCATTAAATGTTTGGTAAAATTTGTGTATAAAAATCACCTGGGCTTGTGTTCCAGTTTGCTAATGCTGCCAGAATGCAAAACACCAGAAATGGATTGGCTTTTATAAAGGGGATTTATTTGGTTACAAAGTTACAGTCTTAAGGCCGTAAAGTATCCAAGGTAAGTCATCAACAATCGGGTACCTTCACTGCAGGATGGCCAATGGTGTCCGGAAAACCTCTGTTAGCTGGGAAGGCACGTGGCTGGCGTCTGCTCCAAATTTCTGGTCTCCAAATGGCTTTCTCCCAGGACGTTCCTCTCTAGGCTGCAGTTCCTCAAAAATGTTACTCTTAGTTGCACTTGGGGTGTTTGTCCTCTTTTAGCTTCTCTGGAGCAAGAGTCTGCTTTCAACAGCCATCTTCAAAATGTCTCTGTAAGCTGAAGCTCCTCTCTCAGTTCCAGTGCATTCTTCAAAGTGTCCCTCTTGGCTGTAGCTCCTCTTCAAAATGTCACTCTCAGCTACACTGAGTTCCTTCTGTTTGTCCCCTCATTTATATGGCTCCAGTAATTTAATTTAGACCCACCCTGAATGGGTAGGGTAACACCTCCATGGAAATTATCCAGAGTCATCACCCACAGATGGGTGGGGCGAATCTCCATGGAAACACTCAAAGAATTACAATCTAATTAACACTGATATGTCTGCCCACACAAGATTATATCAAAGAACATGGCTTTTTCTGGGGGATATAATATATACAAACCGGTACAGCTTGGTATAATGTTTAGTGTCTGTTGGCTATCTAAATATTTCCTTCTATGGAGACTGGTATATTCAAGTTTTCTAACTCCTTCTGATTTAATTTTGATAATTTATATTTTCCTGGAAAATAATTTTATTAGTATTTATTAATCATTTTATTAACATTTAAAAACTTCTATATGTATAATAGCTGTCTTTCCATTTCTAATGATGATTGAGTCTTTTCTATTATTTGTTTGTAAAGTTTTGCCTGTTACATTGGCCTTTTGAAGAAATTAGCTTTGGTTTATATTTTATTTATTGTTTTTCTTTCATCGTTATTAGTGTTTTCTTTCAGCTGTCCTTAAATCAGCTAACTTAAGTCAGTTGCATGCTTATGTTTTTATTTTATTTTATTTTATTTTATGTTTGTTTTTCTTATTTTTAAATGAATGCACTTAAATTTATAAGAGGCACTTGGGCTGTGTTCCAAAGGTTTTGATGTGTTGTTCTCTTTGTCATACATTTCTAAATAATCTGTAGTTTCAGTTTTGATTTCTTCTTTCATCCAATAATTATATAAAAGAGTGCTTTTAAATTTCTAACTAATATGAGTAGAATTTTTAAAATTCATCCTTTGGTTGTTACTGTTTATTCCCATTTTATTAATTATACTCAGTGTCTATGGGCAGTAAATTTTCTTATTTATAAAATCTAATGAGATTTATCTTTTGCAGTGTGCAAAACTTTATGGTTATCCCTTAGAATGTGCATGGTAGTTTGTTATTCAGATCCTCTGAATGATCTGTTGATTTCAGGAAGTGTTTTAAAATCTCCCTGCATGATTTGTGATTTGCAGCTCTAGGATTTTCTGCTCTTTAAATTTCAAATTATGCTCTTAAGTGCATGGTCATTAACTTATTGAAAAGACTCATGATTCTTGTTCCTTATATTTTATTTGTGGATTGTTACTTCTTTCAAGAGTGAGTATTTTTTGACCTGTTTATTTTAATTATTTTGTCTTGAATTCCATTTTGAATGAATTTTATCTTGTCAAATTTCTTTGTTATTTTTAGCACTTGCCTGGTATATATTTCCATCTTTATATTTTTAACCTTTCTCTGTGATGTGGTTTAAGAATGTCTCTTCTAAATAAATAGCTGGAGTCTAACTATGAAGTCTATATTTTGTAGTCATAGAGACTTAAATAAAACTGATAAAAGATAAAAACTGATAAATTCTAAGGAGCTTATTTAAAAGAGCAATAAGAAAAAGAATACCATCCCAAAATAAAATGCCCAAAGGATATGAGAAGGAAATTCATAGAAGAGGAAATGTAAATGATTCAAAAAACTTATGATAATAAACTTAATCTCATTAGTATTCAGGAATCACACATTAAAATAACAATGAAAATAATCTTTTGCAAAAAAGAATAGCAGAAATCAAAATAGCAAAACATGAGAAGATTGATATTCCACTGCTAGCAAGGATATGGGGTTCTCAAGCAATCTGAGTATAAATATAAATAGATGTTATGTCTTGTGACTTCTTGTGCCAGAGAGGGATGACTATCTTTCTCTGCATTTTCCTAGTAATCCTGAATAGCCAATGCCTATTCTGAACCAATTGGCTTTGGTGAGGCTGGTGATTTCACAGGGAACAGGATGTTATGATTGGCTATGCTTGGGTAGATGCTCACTCTGGATACATCGATTATGGCGGAGGTAGGGTCAGGTGAGACTGTCGTGTCTCCCGCCGTAGCTGGGAGGGATGGGATTAGGGGGGCAGGAGAGCAAGGGACTGAATCTCAGGAGGATAGAGAAGGGGATGCTGGGTAGGCAGTGTCACAGACGTCCGCTGAATTTTACCTTTACCACACGTAAAATGGGGGAAATAATACATGACATTAGATACATGAATGCATGAATTCCTGTTCTGTACCCCACACCCCATTTCACCATACACCTTTCTCAAATAAACAGACCTGGGTGGAAAGCTCTCTTGATTTCAAAGGGAATAAAGCCAGAGAAGCGAGCCAATGTGTGTGATATGTCTTGCAATCCTTAGATGACTAGATAAGTACAAAAATCAAAGGGGTTAATGACTTCTAAACCAGTAGGGAAATAGAAGCACATGTAGCAACTGGCAGAAGGAAGTTGATCTGGTCTACAGATTGGAATTCTAAATTTTTAAAAAGAGAAGTTCATAAAACTGTAGCCCTGCAGCTGAGCTGTTTCAGGAGTACTGAAGTGAAGGGGCTTTTCAGGGCGTTCATTCATCAGGCCGCCCACTCAGACCTGTGTGGGGTGTTTTGCAGTTTGGCTGAGGTGGCCATACTTTCTTAATAAGTACTCCTGCAGAGGAAACCTTTCCTCATGTGGAATAAAAGGCAAAGGAGAATCACAGAACCATGTAATTTAAAGCTAGAGGAAAGGGAGGAAGGAGAAGAGTTCTTTTTTAGCTAACAGCCTAAATTATGGATGATATTTAAATACATGTAATTTCATAAATCTTAAGTACATGTTGTGAACTAAGATACAAATAGACCTCAGTAAGAAAAGTCAGGCCAGGGAGAAAGACAATTTACCTGGGTTTCACATCACAAAATAAGATGCTGTAGTGTAATGACAAATGCCAGTAGCCTCAAGAATTTTAACTAGTCAAGTATGCCCCTTTGGGAAATATGCACATTTGGCATTTGATCATGTTGCATTGTAATTATTTGGGTTTCATGTATCTCCCTTATTAGTATGTGGGCTCTTTGAGGGAAGGTGTATGTCTCATTCATTTTTGTTACTGCCCTGCCCAGAGCTTCAATCAGTTCCAAATCATAGTTGGGAGTAAACAAATGTTTGCTGAATGACTTAATGAATAATTGGATAGAGAGGGTTTATATAGACAGGTCAAAATCCATCATGCCACTGTCCCCAGATATTACAAACTATTTGTGAATGATGTAATCATTCACAAATAGTATGCAAATCATCAGAAGTGTCTGCATTTAGCACAAACTCTAAGTTAATAGGGTCCAACTTGCTGAAAACTTTCTGTTTATTCATCAGCATGCGAATGTACAAGGACAGAGTTGTACACACACTTCTAAATCCCTTGTTCCCTTCCTCTACAGCTCGAAAAACCTCATGCCCTGGTGTGGCCAGGACAGCCCTGGTTTATGCTGTTGTATAAGTGTAAACATTATTAGTGTCCCATCTCACTCTCAGAAGTGTCTTGGTTTGGAAAATAAATTACATGGTTACCCTATTTATAGCACTTTTACAGCCCTATGTTCTTGAATCTATGTGCTCTTTTAAATACAGGAGATTCTGTTACATTGGAATAGTACTTTTCTCGACGAGTGTGAATTCTTTTCTTCTTCAGTTCCACAGAAACTCCCCAGAGCTGTGGGAGAGTTGAATTTTATGGTTTTGAGAGAGGACATCTTCATTTGTTGCCTCAGTATGCTTTGGGACATTTTTTACTTCAACGAGCCTCCAAGGAGCCAAACCATCGAGGTTGTTTTTATGAATTGGAACCATTCTCTGTGCATCACTTGACACTTGACCCATTCATGAAGCGAGAAGTCTCAGGTTTCTCTGAAGCTTTGAACATGAAATTCTCCCACACTTGGGCAAAATCCATTGCCAAGAACAACTGACATAAAAGTGACGAAGGCGGTGATAACAATATGGAGCGTCTTATGGTTTCAATCGAGTATCAGGTATGCAGAAAAGGTAGGTAAGAGACCTGTAATAACGACTGCTCTATCTCCTGACCTTTTCTACACTTCCCCTCCTCCTCCATCCACAGCCAGTTAGCCAGACTCTTCCCACTCTGTCTGCAGGATAATGCTACATTCTTACTAACCTGAGTCATAAATGTAGTTGCTGCATCAAGTATTTGCTCAGTAAGTATTTATCAAATATTTGTCATGTGCTAAAATGAGGAACACAGAATTTTCTCAAAGATCTCACATTCTGGGAACTCACTTTCTAGAATATAAGATCAAAATGTAGGTAGATCATTAAAGTGCAGTATAAGGACCAAAGGGCAGTGTATCCACAATGATGTGGAAACTTTGAGGCAAGAGCAATTGATTAGCCGTCTAGTCGGAGCTATTCTGTTGGATGTTCAAGTACAGATGTCTTGTAGGCAGTTGGGAATATGAACCTAGGGCTCAAGAAAGAGGCTGGAGCTAGAGCTAGAGAATTTTAATTTGGTAGTTGGAGTCTATCAGGATGGTACACAGTATAGCATACCATTTAAAAATGCATCCTTTGGAGTTAAAAGTAAAAAAAAAAAAGGTGGGGTAAAAACTGCTTTGCTAACATACTAAAGGTAACTTTTTTTTTCTTTTTGAACTGTCTCAATTATGGTTCTGCCGGAGTTGTATGAACTTTGTGTCATATGTCAGCAAATGAATACAAAACTTCTCGGAAAGCTTCCTTTCATTGGGTAAAGGAAATTCTTTGATTTCTATTGTCAGTGAAATGGACTTACTCTATTATATATCACTAGTGCTTCTTTAATGAGATTTAGTCTATCTAACATCTGTCTGTCTGTCTGTCTATCTAGCTATATCTATCATCGTCTATCTATTGGAACAATTGAAAATGATACTTTCCTAAATGGAGATCATAGGGAGAAAAATGCTGGTGCTGAGGAAACTTTTTGTGATGTGAATGAACACATGATAGAACAAGCTCCAAAATTTCTATTGTTAAAAAAATATTCCCTCCTATCTCAAGATGTGTGAGATAAGGCAATCTAGATGTTATCTTGCAAATGAGAAGTAAATCCTGACTGGAGACATCTGTACAAAGAATGTTTAACTCCTTTACCCCCTTTATCCCTCAGGACATAGAACAAGAGTAATACCAAGTCTTATTCCCAGCATCTCACAAACAAAGACCCAAAGTATTTGATAGTTCTTCCTCTCACTCCATTACCAGGGACCATGAAATTTTCTGGAGGCAAAAGATTAGAGACATTACTTGATTACAAGAACACAGGAAGGCAGTGGTGCAACTAGGAACAGCACGTGAGGCTCTCTCCAAGATCCTTTGAACATATTTTATTTAGGGTATAAGTGATAAAAATATAGGAATATTTACTTAAATTAGCCTTGAAGGAGAAAGCCACTGGGAGAAGGGTGTATTTGTATCTATATGTCCTGAGTACAACCCACATGCAGAGAATACATTTACAAATTTTCAGATATGTATGCTATTATAGAGATGCAAAGACATGGACAATCAAATAATAATAATAATAGCCAAAATAACATTAATAGTCAACACATAGAGTGATCACTATGTATCAGACTCTGTTCTAAGCACTTATTTAATCTTCAGAATAACAACCATTTTATCCATTTTACAGATGGGGAATTGGAGGCAACATAACCAAGCAGGCTCAGGAAGCAAATCAAGGATTCTAATTTGATTAAAGCAATTCTATCTTGGGCCAGATTTCTCCTATTAGGGCATATGAAATGATAATAGGAATTATCAGGAAAATGCAATAACCAAAAAACCTCTTTAAAAACAATATTTTTGGAAAACTAATTTAAAATGTACATTAAAAATATTATACATCCCTTGAAATCTGGTTGTATTTGGCTTAAGAATGACACAAAAGAAACACATGCTGATTTAGTTGTAAATCCTTTTCTGGATCACTCAGTCTTGGGTTCAGCCAGGCACTTACTCCTTATTACCTGCGCCAACCTGGAACTTCCTTGGGTAGGGAGACGAGGACCCTCAGGTAACCTGGCCCATGGGAAATTACCTCAGGTACTTGAGAACTTGCTATATTTCAAAATAATGTTTATCTGGGGATTGAAGAAAATATCCACTTTCAGAAGCCCTCAGAGGTTTTGAAACTTGGTAGTGTATTTACAAGTGTGTCTTGGGGACTTGTAAGCATGTTTTCTCTTTCCTTTATGGTTTAGGGATTGAAAAAAAAAGTCATGTACTACATTTTTTTTTTTTACTATTTTAAAGAGGAATGAACAATCCTGCTTCCCTAATTTAGGTGTTTTTCTGCACAGTGTTGATGGCTGGGTCAAGCATGTCTGATGGATTGAACCGCAGATCGGATGGGCAGGAGGTAGCTTCTGCCTCAGGACGCCCACAAGCTGGTCACTTTATATGGAAATGTGAGCATCGGAAACACTGAGCTCATGCCTTATGGGTGACTGTGTGTAGGAAAAGGGTTACCAGGGTTGAAGTCAGAAGCCCTGGGTTGGAACACCAGCTCTATATAACGTAAGAGAAAGGGGCCATGGGCAAATCACCAGAGGTCTTGGAGCCTCTGGGTTTTCCCTATGAAATGGAAATAATACCTAGTTGGCTGATAATCACAGTATTAACTGAGACAATGCAGGTATTTCTAGACTGTAAAGTGATAAGCAAATTAATGTTTTATTGATAATGATAATAATAATAGGTATTTTAATCCTCTATTCTGCAAATATTCATTGAGTGCCTTTTGTGTGTTAGGCAAAGTTCCAGACACTGATGACACAACAGTGAATGTAACAGATGTGGTCTCTGTTCTTGTGGAGTTTACATTCTCTTGAGGGAGACACATATGAGTAGATAATGAGATACGTATTATATTGCTTACTCTGAAACTCAGCAGCTTAAAACAATACACATTGAAATAAGCCAACAGCAAAAGGACAAATATTGTAAGTCCTCACTAATATAAACTAATTATAATGAGCAAATGCTGAGAATTGAATTGGAGAGCATAGGTTATCAGGGATGGAACAGGGGCAGAGGTTGGGCAATCGATGATGCGGGACTACAGAATGCTTAATAAGGCTTATTGTAAAGGTTCCTAGATTGTAAGCTCTTACAGTAGTCACATCTATTCATGAGTTTTAACTGTTATTGAAGAGATGTTTATTTGGTACAAAATTTATTTTCTCTGTTGCACACTATCTAATTTTTTTTTACCTGCAAGATCAGTTTGTTTGAACAACATAATTACATGGACCCTAGAATAGGGAATGAGATCTTGTAATTCTGTACAGGTTAATGTAATACCCCAGTATATCCCAGAGTATTTTTGGGGCAGAAAATAAGAAAAGATATGCAAAGTTCCCTTAAGGGACTGGGTAAAAATGTGGAAATATTAAAGTTCCTCACTTGGGGAATTCCTGATATTCATGCAAGCATTAGGGACTCCCAATTTACTAGGTCAAGCCCTTGATCTTGGGGCTTGCCCTTCTGAAATTTATTCCCGCAAAGGAGAAGCTAAGCCTACTTACAACTATGTGTAAGAGTCACCCCCAGAGAACCTCTTTTGTTGCTCAGATGTGACCTCTCTCTCTAAGCTAAGTTTGCAAATAAACTCACTACCCCCCTCACTGTGTGGGACATGACACCCAGGGGTGTAAATCTCCCTGGGGACATGACTCCCATGGATGAGTCTGGCCCCAACATCATGGGACTGAGAAAGCCTTCTTGACCAAAAGGGGGAAAAGAAATGAAACAAAATAGTTTCAGTGACTAAAAGATTTCAAATACAGTTGATAGGTCATTCTAGAGATTATTCTTATGCATTATATTCCTTTTTAGTTTCTAGTGTATTAGAATAGCTAGAAGGAAACACTTGAATCTGGTGAACTGTAATCCAGTAGACTTGATTCTTGATGATGATTGTATAACTATATAGCTTTTGTCCTGTGACTGTGTGATTGTGAAAACCTTGTGACTGACACTCCCTTAATCCAGTATGGAGCAGGTGAGTAAAAATATAAAGAAATAAAGATAAAAAATGTAAAGAGAAATACACATTTATAATCTCACAGTTTCTGAGGGTCAGGAATCTGGGAGCAGCTTAGCTGGGTGGTTCTGGCTCAGAGTCTCTCATGAGTTGCTGTCAAGATGTTGGCTGGAACTACAGTCACCTCAAAGCTTGACTGGGCTGGAGGATCACTCATGTGGCTGTTGGCTGGCGGCTTCACTTCCTCAGCACAGGGACTCTTCATAGGACTGCTCACAATATGGCAGCTTGCTTCCCCCAGAGCCAGTGATCCAGGAAGTGGGAGAGAGAGAGAAGAGGGAGAAGAGAGGAGAGCGGAGGGGAGGGCAGGGGAGGGGAGGAACCAGAATGGGTAGACAGCACTTCCAGACATTTTGCTGCAAAGGGGAGCAGACAGCCAAAGTATAGCTTAATAGAGTGTGGGAGCAAGGGAGGTGTGTGTGTATGTGTGTGTCTGTGTGTGTGTGTCAGAATGCTGTAATATAGGAAATGAGAGGGAGAAACAGTTGATTCATGAGAAAGAATGACAGCAATGGAGAGAACTTGAGAATAGCATCTAGACAATATACAAAAGGCAAGGTAAAGATAGGAAAAACTAGTTTAAACTTTTTAATTCTTTTGTTTTCTTCATTACCATCCTGTTTTAGTTTGCTAAGCTGCTCAACATGAAATGTGTTTGTGTGCTTTATCTATGGGAATTTATTGGCTTCCAAGCTTACAGTTTTGAAGTCATGAAAACGTCCAGATCAAGGCCTCATCAAGCTGATGCTTTCTTCCCAAAGACTGGCTGCTGGTGATCCTGGACTCCTCTGTCACTTGGCAGCATCTGCAGGTCTCTCCCTTCTCATCCAGGTCTTTCAGCTTCTTCCTTCTGTGGCTTTCTCTCTCTTTGTCTGAATTTCATTCTCTTATCAAGGATTCCAGTAAGAGGATTTAGACCCAACCTGGGCCATGCCTTAACTGAAGTAACTTTATCAAAAGGTCCTACTTACATTGGGTTCACACCCACAGGAATTGTTTAGCTTTAAGAACATGATTTTCTGCGGGTACATACAGTTTCAAATCACCACCCACCCCCAACCAAAAAAGGATCCCAAAAGTTGATTTTTGCTAGTTTTAGTTAGGATGTGGTGATACTTTCTTCTTCAGTTTGTAAGTAATTTTTGCCCAGTGGACTGATTTACTCTTTTTCAGTCTGAACTCATGCCTGGATGGAAGATCGTGAAAATGACCCCAGCTGGATGTGGGATAATATCTTCTGTAAGTGACCCTCCACATGGAAGAGTAAAGGAACCATCTAAAAAGAGGACAGGATTCTCTTGGTTTAATGCCAGCCCTATTTTCAAGTACTGGAGATCCCCAACAGCCTTGGCATGTTGCCAGGGTCCTTGCACCTCTTTATTCTGAGCTCTGCAAATGCCACTCAAGTTACCAGTAGAAGCAGCATTAACTTGTGTAGTAGCTTGTTCAACAGTTTTACTCTTCCCTTCCTTTTCCTTTCCTTCCCTTCCTTTCCCTTCTTTCATTCTTTTGTTCTTTTCTTCTTCTTTCATTCTTTCTTTCGTACATGTTCTTGGCACTCATGGGAAAGATTGGAGCGACAGTGTTGATGGCTGAAGTCATTTATTTATCCCCAGAATAAGCACAGAATAGGCAAGAGATTACACAAATTAACATGGATTGTGCATCCAAAAGTACTTTGGCTCTCATCCAGGAGAAGGGCGGCTGTCCTGACCACTGACCTTCCCTTGGCTGCCTGAAGGGAAGCTGATGTCGACCGATTGCCAGGTGCTGTGCTAGGCCTGCGCTCCCCACTTGGTCCTCCTGGAAGTGCCGAGAGCTGTGTTACTGCACTGATGCTCCTGGTGAAAAGAATTGTCACTGAGCTACATAAAAAATAGCTTGGCTGGGTCTGGATTATACTACTTTATGCCTGCATACCTATCTCTTTTCGTGAAGGATGTAAGATGGTGACAAGTGATTAAAAAAAAAATATTGACAGGCAGGAAGGTCTTTGGTGATGTAGACAGCCATCCAGTTAGGACCCACACCTGTCAGCACTGTGTCCTGTGGACCCTTCTTTTCTCCCCCACATCCTATTTCCCCACTCCACTGCAATAGGCTCGGGTCAAAGAAAGTTGTCTGACCCCAGGCAAAAGTGTCATTTAGGCAAAGTTTTATTTCCATGGCCCTGGTCTCTAGTTTCTTTTTCTGGTGCTTTCCTATGTCCTTCCCGGTCGTTGCAGGTGTCCCTCTGTCCTTTCCCTCTTATTAAACAGAGTCATTCTCAGTGAGGTGCAAATTGCCTGTCAGTCTTGGTGTATTGCCTATTGTCTCCCTTTAGGGGTAGTTTCATGCCCTTTTTTTTTTAAGAGGGGAGAAAAATAGTTTAAATAAAAGGAATGAAAAGCTCTCACAGTAGAACTTTTGTAATCAGTGGGCTGTTGGGCAATTGAGATAAATCTTCACCTGGGAAACTCTCTTGTGGCCCCAGCAAGCAGTCTACAGCCCTGCCCTGGAGAGCACCCCGAGGCGGCTGCAGTGGGGAGGCCGGCTCTGGAGCGATGGACACAACACTGAAGGCTTCTCCCTTCATCCTCCTTCGCCTTACTCAGTCTGTGATTTTCAGATTCATAAATATGCCCTCAGATTTGGATGGAGGAGAGGTATTCAGTCTACACATATGTCATTGAAAACGTAGAAGAAAACTGCATCTTCTAAAGTGTATTTTAAGGGAAATGCACCAGCTTTTGAAGGTAACGTAAGATAAGGTAAAGTTACTTATACATTTTCTAGTTTCTGGCACTTTTTTCTTTTATTAACATCTGGGACCATATTTACTTTCAAAAAAGAGGGTTTGGGTAAAGATTGTGAGTTAGAGTTTATTTTATTTTTTTTAATTCACTGTTTTTCACCAGATTTAAAAAATATCTCTAACACGTGCTTACTGAAGCAAGTCAGTGAATAGTGTGGCATATAAGAAAAAGCGAATACTTACTCCTCCCCTTTATTCCACTCTCCTGGAGATATTAGTTTGGTGCATACCTTTCCACAACTTTCTCTATGTTCCTACAAACATATGTATATAAACATATATGTATGCACATACATATGTGTACACGTACACAAAAGCAGATAGTAGGGTTTATTTTATAATTAAAAAAATAAAAATGGCATCATACTAAATATATCATCTGCAATTCACTTCTTATCACTGGCAATAGGTCTTAGATATCCCTCCAGGTGGCACAAACAGTTCTAGCTCATTCTTTTAAAGTATGATATTCCATAGCATAACAGCACCAAAATTTATTTGACCATTCCCCTATTGATGTGCATTCAATTATTTCAAGTTTTTCCCCACTGGAGCTTTAAAGCCCTATAATCTAAAGAACATTCTCAGATTGATAAGAAAAAAAAGTGGTTAATGGACAAAATTTATAAATAGGTAATTCACAGAGTAGCAACTGAAAATTTCCAGATACAAACACTCAACTCTCTAGGATCATATATATACAAATTTTTAAAAATCAGTATATTTTTTACTTATTAGATTGACAAAAGTGAAAAGGTTTGCCAACACCTATTCATGACAAAAATAAGGGATGTCCTCATAACAGATGTGTGTTGTTAACCCAAAAGTGCCTTTCAAAATTAAGATTGCTTATCCTTTTGGCATTACAACCCCACTTTTGGAATTCTAGTTGACATCATAAAGACAACAATATGTAGAAAATATGTTCAGAGATGTTTACTGTTAGTCCAAACTTCAGACCCAGCAATTTTATTTCACTCTGATTCTCACATGAGAAGTCCATAAACTGATTTTATCTGTGTCTTAGCACAGTGCCAGGCTTATAGCAGGTGCTCAAGAAATGTTCACTATGATTGCTATTGGACAAATGAAAGAAAGAACAAGAACTTAAAAAAAAAAAAAAAAAGGAAAAACAAAACAGAAGTGCTAACCAGTCATGAAAAGACAATGGTGAATGTTTGTAGAATATCTATGAACAGGAATTCCATGCAGATGCTCCTCTCTCCTGAGAAATATAAGCTCCAGGAAGGTGGGGAAGTCAAGTGTGTGCTCTGGCTACGAGGCAATGTGCTGCAGTTATGTGGCAAATTTAAAAGAAAATTCCCCCAAAGGATGGCTCTGTTTTCTCAAATTGTATATGCCCACACTCAACTCTGATTTTGTCCATAGAAAGAAATGCTAGCTTTTAATCTTTTCCTGATTTTTCTTCAACTACTCACCATCTGCACAAATTGGACTTTCAGAGCGCTGATATCTTGACATCCTCCTTTGAGGGTCTGGACAAAATATATAAATCTAATGTGTCATCCAGCAAATAGGGATAGTGAACTACTATGTCATGAGAATTGCTGAAAGGGCTGAAATGATGCACAAGACAGGCTGTCAGCTCTAGAGGATTTTGCAGCCCCATATGAGGTGTGGGAGATGTGGGGAAAGAAGGTGTGAAGAGGAGAGGGTCGCCAATTTTATTTGAATGTAATGCAATTTATCGCACTTATGCTATGTTATGGAGTGAATTGTGTTCCCCAAAAGATATATTCAAGTCCTAATTCCCGGGGCCATGAATGTGACCCCATTTGGAAACAGGATCTTTGAAGATGTTATTAGTTAAGTTGAGGCCAAACTGGATTAGGGTGGGCCTTAATCCAACTTGACTGTCATCCTCATAAGGAATGGAAATTGGGGTACAGTCAGACAGAAGACAGAGAAGAGAGCTGGGTTGCAGAGGCAGAGATCAAGTTCTGCCACAAGGCAATGAGCATCATGGATCGTTGGCCACTGCCCAGAACCTGACAGACTTCCGGGGAAGTATGGTCCTGCTGACCTTTGTTAGGGTTTCCATCCACCAGAACTGTAAGACAATAAACTTCTGTCGTTTAATCCAGCTGGAGTGTGGTACTTTGTTACAGCAGCCCTGGCAAATTAAGACATGCTAAAAGAGAGGAATGAAACTCCTTAAGAGGAGATGATATTTGAGTCTTGAAGGATGAGTTGGACTTACTTCAGGTGGGATGGGCATTTTGTCTAGAGGGAACAGCATGTATGAGGGCATGGGGGAGAGCAGTGATTTTGGAGCAAGGGGTAGGGTGGGTGATGGGAAACGAGACTGGGCTGTGTCATTACATTGGGACTACAAAAGGTCATGCTCAAGAGTATGTCAATGGGACAAGAGAAACCAATAGGAATTTTTAGTAGGGAAAAGGATCAGAGCTATACTTTTGCAAAGTAAATTGTGGAGAATTTTTTGAGGCTGGTTAGAGAGCTGGTAGCAGGGAAACCACCAAGGACAGTCTGTGACTATATTGGAAGGACGCCATGGTATAATGGTTAAGATCAAGGCCTGGAAAAGACTGCTTGGCTTCAAATTCCAACTCTACCATTTCTTGGTTATGTGATCTTGAGCAGGTTACTTACGTGCTCCATGCCTCATTTTCTTTATCCATAAATTGGGGATAATAAAAGATCTGTCTCATGGGCTGCTAGGGGAAATAAATGAGCTAATATTTGCAAAGTGCTTAAAATAATGCCTGGTACATAGTAGGCACATTATAGATATTTGTTAAGTAAAAATAAATCTTAGGAGGTGATAATGAGGGTTCAGACCAAGTAATTGGCAGTGGGAATAGAAAATAGAAGGGCTGGTTGGAATTAAGAAATATTTATTTTTTGAGGTATGTTTTAAGTGGTTTTGGTGACTTGTTGGATGTGGGAGGTGAGGAAACAAGAATTGTTCACCATGAGATTATACAACTGCCTGGGACCAATGGGTAGTTGATTTACATTGCTCTAAACCTCATTTTCCCTCTCTGTGAAGCAAGGCTGCGAACGCGCTGTAACTTCATACTAGGCAGTTCTTGGTATTCATTCAATTATTTATGGAGTATCTTCCACATGCCAGGCACTGTTGCAGCCACTGGAAATATAGCAGTGAACAACAATCGTAAATGTAGCTGCCCATATTTTGGGAGGGAAGAGAGAAAATAAACAAGGTGAATAAGTTAAATAGATGGTGATAAGGGCTAAGGAGAAAAAATGCAGCAGAAAGGAAGATAAGAATGTGCAATTTAAGAAGGGTGTTATTTCAGTGAGGAAAATGAAGAAAGTGAGAGAGGAAGCTGTGTGGGTATATGGCAAGAAACATTTTAGGTAGAGTAAAACGTAAGTGCAAAGGCCCTGAGGCAGGAGTATTCTTGGCATATTAGAGAAATAGAAAGTAGGCCGTCTAGCTGGTTGGAGAGGAGGCAGTGGGGTGGGGGACAGGATGGGGGAGTGGCAATCAATAAAGTCTGAGAGGTAGCATTGGTCAGGTGATTTAGAGCTTTATGGAACCCTGGAGGGACTTTCACTCTGAGCTGGGGAGGGTTTTGGATAGAAGAGTGACATGCATTTTAAAAATGACTCTGGCTGCTTTGTTCAGAATAGAAGGTAAGGAGGCAAGAGCAGAATCAGGAAGACTAGTTGGATGAATCACACTGGTGGCTTGACTCAGGGCCGTGGAAGGGGTCAGAGCTTGTTGGGTTCTGGATATATTCTGATTTACTGATGGTTTGGATGTAGGATATTAAAGAAGGAGAGGACTCAGGGTGAATCCTAAACAACTAGAAGAATGGAGTTGCCATTTACTGAGATGGGGGAAGGTTTGGGGAGAATTCAGTTTGGAAAATGGAGTGGAAATTGGGGCTTCATTTTTGGGCATCTGAAATTTAAATTGCCAAGTGGAGGTATCCGAAGAGAGTTGGATGTTTAAGTCTGAAGTATCAGACAGAAGAATGGAGCTATACATGTGGAAGTTGTTGCAAAGAGATGGTTATTTCAAGCCAGACAACTGATTGAGGTCAATATCCAGTCTAATGTTGATAAATTTTGATTAAAAAAAGAAAGAGAAATGAAATCCAAAGAATGAAATTTATAGGTTGAGGTGATAGGGGACACCAGCTAAAAAGACTGGTAAAAAATATAGCCAGGGAGGTAGGAGGAAAAGCAGATGAGTGTGGTCTCCTCGAAGTCAAGTGAGTGAAATGTTCAAGGGGGAGGGCGCGACCCGTTAGTGTCAACTGCTGTTGAAAAGTCAAGTAGGATGTGAACTGATCATTGGGTTTGGCAGTGGGGAGGTCAATGGTTTTAATGTTATTTGTATTTATGTGTGTAACGGAAGAAGAAAAAATTTTAAGCTGTAATGGCCTTTTAGGAAGGCTGCCTCTCTTTGAGTCAGCCCAGCCCAGGTTAATATGTGCAAGGATGTGCCTGGAACCTTAGGCATTTGGATCTGTGATAAACTGGGCACTTTTCATTAGGGAGTGAGAAGAACTGGGATTGCGTCTAGGCTGGAGTGACATGGAAGGAAAGGGATGAGGAGGAAGAATGAGAGGGGAAAGAGAGCAAGTGATTATTGAGATGATCTGAGTCTGGGGTTGTAAAAAGGACTAATGAAAAATACCTGATGGTTAATGCTTAAGAGCCTTGAAGAACAGGAATGATAATGTTTAAATCAGGTAATGAATGAAACCATCTCACCTCTGCCTAATTTTTGATCAAATTTACGTACACACCAATACCTTTTCAGATTTTTGGGGGTTAGAAACTGAGGGAAGGTCTGAACTTCATGCTTGAATTGATGTTAGTGGACCATATACGATGTGGGAGATGGAAAGATGATCCATTACCTAATTGAATGCAGCAGGAGCAGGAATTCAGAGCTTCAGATGGGAATGTTAGCCTCCCAGGAATTTACAGGAACGTTGGAAGGGCTTTGGGCTTCATCAGTGAATGGAATGGGAGTCTTAAGGTGATCTTGTCTAGATGACAATTTCCAGGGACATCTGGGTTACAATTTATAAAGCACCAGGCATACAATAGAGTCACAGCAAATGTTAGTATCATTCCCCAGCCCCAGCCCCTTTCTATTCAAATGACAGCCATTCTCCAAATACTTTATTCATTAGCCAATGTGCTTATTCAGAACAATACTAGTTGTGGTAGGCACTACACAGTAGAAGGTAAAACTAAGTCTTTGTTTCCCAGATGCTTGAAATGGACATGGGGATGCAAAGCTAATTAAGGTACCAACAGAAAAGAACCAAGGCAGGTTGAATGCTAAGGCTGAGTGGCATAGTTCAGACAAAGCCTTGGAGTTGCTTGATTGGTTGTTGCCTCTGTATATTTTTGGATTTCCAGAGGCACTGGACAATATGCAACTGCTCTTTCAATAGGGCAATGAATTAGACAATGAAGGTAATTCTGGATGTCATAACAAGCAGTTCTCAAATTGCAGTGGTATAATCCGATGAACGTTCATTTCTCATGTATATTCCAGTCCAGCATGGATCAGCTGGGGTTGGTGCGGAAGGGTGTTCTGCTCCATGCTGTCATTCAGGGACCCAATCTCTTACTCTCTAGCAGCTCTACTATCCCTTCAGACCTCAGGCCTGGCCAAGGAATGGAGAGAGAGTGTGTAGTGAAGAATCCCCGGCTCTTAATTGCCTCCATCCAGTAGAAGCACATCACTTCTTCTCATGCCAATGCAATACTTTGATGAAAGGGAGGTGGAAAATGTGGTTTAGCTGAGTACCCAGGAAGGGTAGCTGGATCTAGGGAGCATCCAAATTCTAAATAAACCCTGCCACAGCCCAGGAGAGGGAAAATAGCATAACTTTTTAGAAAGAACTTTTTGAACAGAGAAAATGTCAAATTCTGGGTGCAGGCAAAAAATTTTCAATACATTTTACTTCATAATAGACAAATTAAGGACATGAATGACATGGTCTTAAATCTACTTTATAGCTCAGTGCCTGATATTAAAGGGATCCCACCAAGTCTCTTTCATTAACATTTTAAGCATTTTATTTATAGACATAATTATGTGCATGCTTAGGTGGTAAAAGCAGCCTCTTCCGAATGGGCTCCTGAACCAACCTGAATTCTAAACAAACTTAATCATTAGGCTAACACTGGGGAAGCTGTAGTTCCTTAAGTGGACCTCGGTAGCTTTCAGGACATTTTCAATGTAAACTTTCTGAAGGAAAATGGAACCTAAGTAGAGGAAAGTATGGAGTGAGGATGAGGGCATATGGTGTTTTCTCCTTTTTAGGGTGTCATAGAACTAGATCAGGTATTTAATTCAAGGGATAATTTTCAGGCACGAACTATGTGCCAGTTACTGTAGAAATAAAAATGAACAATTCTTATTTTTAATCCCAACCAAAGAATAAACATTTTGAATAACATACAAATAAAGAGGATTTGGATTTGGCTAACAGTAGCATGGTAACCAAACCTTATTGGCCCCAAACAAAAATATAATATAGGCATCTTTCTACTCTTTGTGACTGAGCAAGAGTATATTTAAGAATAAGCAGGCACAGTAATAAGTTATGTGAGCAAGAGAGGAGTTTCTCGAATGGTTAAACAAACCATACTGTTTTCAAAAAAATATCTACATCTTGGGGGTAAAACCTTATATTTTTGTTGTGTACTAGTCATGTGCCAATGCTTGAAAGTGCATCACCAATACAGCCTTGAAATATGAGATTTCTTTTAATCAACATCCCCATGAACCTTATCATCAGGTTCAATGTGATTTTTTTTCTTGATATACTCAGTCTTTTGCCGGAGGCTGCCTACAGGAGGCCATGTCCCAAAGTTCCCATAAAAATGACTTCCACATTCCACATTCCAATTACTCTGAAGGACCTGCCCAAGATGCCTATAAAACCCTACTACAGACTACACCACCTTCAAACTAATATTCTACATGTGTTTTTGATCATTGAATCAGATTTTCAAAAGTCAGAGTGGTTTTCCACGTGGAGTTTGAGTAAACACATAAACCTTTGTAATTTATAGACATGGTTCAAACAATAATATATGAGGCCAACCTTGTGGCAAAAGCACTGGACTTAGAGTCAGATGAGTTCAGTTCTCAGTTCAGCCACTTATTCTTAGGATGACAATGGGAAAGTTGGCTAATCTTTATTGAGTTTCAATTTCCTGATTTGCTCTTACCTCTAAGGTTGTTGTGAGATTTGGGTGAGCTAATGTATGTCAAGGGCTCACACGGTGAGGCACTTCTAGTAGGTGCTCATGAGATGAATTGCCCTTACCTTTATTAGGTGCTTTTAGGTTTCCAGTAAAAACACATTCAGGTCGAACTGCTATTGAGAGTACTTTTGGTTACAAGTGACAGAAAGCTTAAACCAAATTGATTTAAACAATATTGTGAATTTATTGGCTCACTCAGCTGAAAATTCCAGAGGTAGGACATCAGGATTGGTTTGACAGAGGTTCAGAATGTTATCAGGTTTGCACGTCCGTTTCCCTGTGATTCTCTCGGTTCTGCTTGCCTTCCTGTTTGGGCTTCATCCTTACACTAGCTGCTCTCGTGGCAGAGATGGCTGCCAGCTGCCCCAGGGCAACAGTTTCCTCATTCACATCAAGGAGTCTGTCTCAAACATCAAAAAAATAGTTATGAACTATTTTCTGGGTCTTGGACCCATCCCTGACCCTATCATTGTGGCTAGGGAAATCCGATTCCTTGATTGGCTTCTGGAGCTGGAGGGTGGAATTAAAGCCTCTCAAACTGCAAAGGTGGGGAATTTCAGGTCTTATAAAGAATAGGGGAGAAGAATGGATATTGAGAAGACAACCAGCAAATTCACTTCTCTGGTATCCCACTATACATACACCTTCAAAGAGATTATGCCTACAAGAGCCACGCATAGCTCCTCTTCCAAGGTAGACACCCTAAGCCTCATCCTTGAGCTCCAAATCCATTATCTGCCTTCCTTTAGGTAAGTTTTTGGATGGAGCTCTTTTTGGTCTGGTAACTTATGGCTAAACGATATTATCCAATCCTGTGGAAGAGCTTGCAAATAACCCCTCATTATCCAATCGCCAAATCCACCTTTAGTAACAGAAGCTTTTGAGTTTTAACTGGATATAGAGCTACACAGCTACAGCTAGACACAACACTTCCCAGCTTCCTTGAATCTAGCTGTGGCCATGAGTCTAAATTCTCAACAAAGTTATGTGAACAAAAGTCACAAGGCAAGTTTCCCATTATAGTTAAAAAAATTATTTGTCCTCCACTTCTTTCTTTCTCCCTTCCTGGGACTGAGAATGCCGGTGGAGGAGGACTCAACAACCTAGGGCAGTGCTTCTCAAAGAGTGATCCTTGCCAGCAGCATCAGATCACTGGGAACTTGACAGAAATGCAAATTCGCAGGCCCCAATCCAGACCTACCAAAGAGGTAACCTTGGGGATGGGGACCAGAGGCTGTTTTAACAAGCTCTCTAGGTCATTCTAATGCATGCTTAAATTTGAGAACCCCTTCTGAGGGTGATTTTGTCTCTTGCCCCTGGGACATCTGACTACTGGGGAGGGGAGCAGAGACCCATGCTACTGACATCTAGTGAGCAGGGGCCAGGCATGCTGCTCAACATCCTACAATGCGCAAGACAGCTTCCCACAGCAAAGATTTATCTGGTTTAAAATGCCAGTAGTGCCAAAGTTGAGAAATCCTGTTCTAAGAGATGGTTGATTAATAAAATAGAAGAACTGTGGGGTCTCTGGATAATCTGCTAGAGCAGAACCATCTATCAACCCTGGACTCCTCTCCTACTTCTAGCTCTGCCCTATCCAGTATGGTAGCCACTAGTCACATGCAGCTATTGAGCACTTGAAACGTGGCCAGTCTGAATTGAGATGGGCTATAAATTATCACAAACACCAGAATGCAAAATATCTCAATATTTAAAAAATATTCATCACATATTGAAATGATAATAGTTTGGACATATTAGATTAAATTAAATGAAATGTATTATTCAAATTAATTTTACCTGTTTCTTTTTCTCTCCCATGTGGATGCTTGAGAATTTTAAATTACAAATGTGACTTGCATTATATTTCTGTTGGACAGCACTGCTCTAGACTATTACATGAAAGAGAAAGAAACTTCTTTCTCCTTTGAACCATTGTATTTTTAGGTCTTTTTGTTGTAACACCTAAGCCTGTTACCTATTTCTAATATAACATTTCCAATATAAAATGGTGGAGGATAACTGAAAGGCAAATTTTTATTTGGACAATATGAAAACAACTCACAGTGGTCACTGACTCATTGCTTATATTGCATCTTTCCTGACAGGGTCAATGAGGTGTCCCTGCCTTAGCAATGCAGTGAGGTCCTTGGTTGGCCTATCTGGCAAACTCTGGCTCTGCTCTCTGAAAGGATCTCCAGACCGTTGTCATTCTTAGCTCATCTGAGATGTGTAATGGTGCATACCCCCTTTCTGGGATCTATACTGCTATGTAGCCCATTAGTTTGGTTCAAATTTGGGGAGCCTGCCTTAGTGGTTGAACAATTGCAGGTGGTTGTCAGCCAGGCTTTGGTTTCTTGGGTTGAAACCGAGTCCTTAAAAACTTAGAAGGCTTCCTGTTTTTGCCTCCCATCAATTCCATGAGCTGGTAATCAAAGCCTGAGTTCTTGTCTAGCCATCTCTGAGAGTGGGAATTTCTGTCTCTTAGCAACAGGTTTCTATGCTCTATCCAGTCAAGATGACCAGGGATGAGCACTTGGCCAAAAGGCAGCCATCTGGTCAGTAGCCTGTGAGGCAGCCAACACAACAGCACCACCCTCAGAGACACCTGCTACTGTGTGGGGAAGGACCAAATTGCTGGGATCCTCCCTGCAGGTTTCTGTTCAAATGGAGAGTCAGCTGGTCAGCAGTGGCAGAAGCAGGGGTAGCAGAAGCCAAGAGGAGGTGGGGATAACTGCAAGGACACAGCACTCAGCTAGGAAGCAGCGGCCTTCTGCTGCAGAGGGATGCCACGGCCAATAGGCATGAGAGATGCTTATGTCCTGAACGAGGCTCCAATTTCTGAATATCATTCTGGGCTCCAAAAAGTCTGACAGTGGTCAAGCTCTCAATCTCAAGATTGAGAACAGGGAGACCTAAATATATATATGAAATCCCTTATAGGAACCCCTTTCTTATTGTACACAATACCATCTGTGCCAGTTTGAATGTATTGTGTCCCCCAAACGCCGTTATCTTTGATGTAGTCTTGTGGGACAGATGTTTTGGTGCTGGTTAGATTTGCTTGGAATGTGCCCCACCCAGCTGTGGGTGGTGACTTCGGTGGGATACTCCTATGGAGGTGTGACCCCACCCATTCAGGGTGGGTCTTGATCAGTGGAGCCATATAAATGAGCTGACTCAAAGAGAAGGAACTGAGTGCAGCTGTGAATGACATTTTGAAGACAAGCAAGCTTGCTAGAGAGGAACGTCCTGGGAGAAAGCCATTCTGAAACCAGAACTTTGGAGCAGATGCCAGCCACGTGCCTTCCCAGCTAACAGAGGGTTTCCAGACGCCATTGGCCATCCTCCAGTGAAGGTACCTGATTACTGCTGTGTTACCTCAGACACTTTATGGCCTTAAGACTGTAACTGTGTAGCCAAATAAATCCCCTTTTTATAAAAGCCAATCCATCTCTGGTGTTTTGCATTCTGCAGCATTAGCAAACTAGAACACCATCCTAAGTGAGCAGCCCACTCATGGACTCTGTTGCCATTCCTAGTGGATATTTGCACTTTGGGTTCCCTGCTTTCTGAAATGGACAGAATAAAACCCTCCTCCTAGATTTGCAAGTCGATTTTTTTCTGGCAGAATAATGAGTCCCTATTGCATTAATCTTAATAGGCTCTGGGCTAACAAAATCCATTTTCTCAAGGTTGGAATTATTCTTAAGTGGTCTTTGGGACACATTTGAACCTTTTTGTCACTCAGGCTAAAGAATTAAAACATTTCTGGAATTTTTTCTGGGGTTACTAGGAAGCCAGAGTAAGGCGTGGCTGGCTTTGCATATTTTTTTTTTGTTTTTTCCACAAAAACTTCGAGGTCAGGGATACTGGCCCTTCTTAGCTCTGGTTCTTGTCTGTATTTCCAAGTACAGTGCACATTCCCAGTGGATATTTCTAGGAAAAAAGAAGGGGCATAATAATGGACCAGGGAAAGCAAAATGTTTTTATGAAGCAAACAGACCAAAACTGTTTGAAAAAATAAAAACGACCCTGACACTGATATACCTCTTACTTACAACCCATGTAGCTGGGTTATGAACTTGTGTGGGGGTGGGCAGCTCTGCATTAGATACTCAGAGTAAATTCTTCTAATGTAAAACAGTGCACGGCAACCAAACTCCTTATTTTCTCCCAGGTATGGTGACATAGTAAGAGATGTCACTTTGAATACTCCCAAATGAGAAAGAAAGATGACAGATTCAGCCACATGGTTCAAAGATGCAGGAAGTGGATATGATACTTGGTGTCATTTAGATTTAAAGTAACGGTGCTTGGGTGTTCAGTGTTACTTGCAATAAATATATTAGATTTAAGGCTCAGTTTGAACCTAACCATAACTGGACTCTTAACTATCTGGTTTAAACGATTGGTAACATGAGGCATTTCATAATTTCTGGTCCATTAGTTATGATCAGGTCTCAATTAACATTCCAGGGCCTGACTTTAGCTAAACGACATGGAAAATTTGAAGTGGGAGCACATATTTGGGCAGCCTGTGCCTCTAGTATGACATTTGTCATATTGTAGTTTGTATTGCAGTGCTGTGTTTTTTTTTTGTTGTTGTTTTTTGTTCTTTGTTTTCTAGCAGGATTGGACTGGTGGAGAACATCTATATTTCCTTTCTTTAATATTAACCTCAACAGTGTTTATTTCCTTGTCCAAAGATGCTCTTTGTATGCAATGCAAGGGAAAACCCTTCTCTAGGATTATAAGACTCTTATCTGCTGATCAGCCAAGGCTAAAAGTTAAACTTGACTTCTCTGCTTAATTCTGTGCTTGATAGAGACGTGAAATGCTCTGACGCCCCATATTATTCAGCCTTGTCTGGAAGACTCACACCACAAACACCTCGTTCCTCAGACACGAAGACAGTCTGCTTCTTTGGGTCCCACTGGCCCTCTCAGGGAAAGCTAGTTAGGTTTTCCTTAAACTTAAACTCATGAAGAGGTGATGTGCCCAAATGACTTGAAGAAGAAACTTCAAAAGGATTCTGCTACTCCACCCAGGAGGATCTGACTGACAGGGTCAACCGAGCCTGCTTTCACTGAGCAAAAGTGATTAAAGTGGTGAATGCCAGGACTAAAGAGAGAGAAGGATTGCCAGAGGCAGACATGGCTTCAGAACTCACAGCCCCACCAGGCTGTGGACAGTGATCTCTGATGCAACTCGGTAACTAAAAAACACTGTCTTTTACAGAGAACGGCTCTCTCTTCGGACTCGGTTCACTATGAGTCACTTACCCAGGGTAAATGGACAGCAGGCAGGACCCAAAAGCATATGGTTTTTTATCGATGACCAGCTTGTCCTACAGGCTTATACTCCAGAGTTTCAAGCTTTTATTGACAACTGTCTTGTTGCAGGATTAACCACTAATTCCTGTGTTGTTCCTTAAGTTCTGCTTGGAATCTTTTTGGCTGGTAAGAATGTGCAAAAGAGGTGCAATGCCCCTTCCTGAAATTGTTACCTGCTCTAGGCTACATGGATGGTATTTGGAAAAGAAGAGGATCCCCACCCCCCGCCATTTTCCCAGCATCCGAGATCACTGTCCACAGCCTGGTGGGCATTCACCACTTTAATCTTTCAGCTTACCCACAGGAGATGAAGTAGAGACCACCGAGCTACAGGTGGAAGAAAGAAACGCATCTGTTTCTTTTCCTCCCTCTATCATCTGATGAGTGCCTCTACACACATGGAGACATGTACCCGCAGCTGCCTATCCCAACATCCATTCTCCCTTCATCTTTGTATTTGTTTCCTGTGGCTGCTGTAACAAATTACCACAAACTGGGTGGCTTAAAACAACAGAAATTTATTCTCTTACAATTCTGGATTCTAAAAGTCTGAAATCAGGGTTTCAGCAAGAACATGCCCTTTGTGAAGGCTCTAGGAGAGGATCCTTCCTTGCCTCTTCTGAGTTTCTGGCAGTTACCAAAAATCCTTGGCATTCCTTGGCTTGTGCAGCATCACTCCAGCCTCTGCCTCCTTCACAGGCCCTCGTCCCTCTTCTTTCTCCGTATCTCTTCTCTTCTTGCAAGGACATCAGTCATACTGGATTAGGGACCAGCCTAATTCATTGTGACCTCATCTTGCATGGAGAGGAGGAGGTACCTGGAACACTTTGCAGTGTGACTCCAGGTGGGGTAGGGTTTTTAATTAAGGATGCTGCTATTGTAAAATTTAGTCAGAACTAGTGGTGTGTAGAGCTGGTTTATTTTGGCCTATGATTGCTGAATGTGTGCATTTTCCCAACTCTCTGTTCAGTGATGTAATGTTGGCCTTGTGGGAATATTTATACCATGGAAATTGGCAAAGAGGAAAAAATCATGTGCCCCCCAACTCCCCACCCTGCAGAGATCTGGCTTACCAGCATTGGACTATTGTTCCAAAATATCCTCCTCCGCATTCGCATTGAGCTATCAGAGAAAAGTCCACAGCTATCAGAGAAAAATTTACACCATTCAGAGCATTCTGAGCTACAAAATGCTTCCCCTGATGTTATATCATTTGAGTATTACAACAACCAGTGAAAATTAGTAAAGGCAGGTCTTATCATCCCCCTCGTATGAGGGAGGAGCCAGAGGTAGAGATATATATGGAAAATGAGGAGTGAAATTGGGATTAGAAGGCTGTGCTGATGTTTCTTATTCCTGCTAATTTTACTGGAATCAGCTAGAAGATCAGGAAAACCCAGTTCCAAAGGAAAAAGCAAATCAAAGATAGTAATTTTTTCATATTCAGTGCTACTTTTTAAAAATAAAGTTGACCTACTTGAATAACAATATACAAGGAATCAATGTGAGAGCCTAGAAAACAGCACAGTACTTTTCTTTGAGTACTGCTACTAAGTACTATCATTTATTAAGCTGCAGTGGGAATCTGTATGCTATTGAGGAAAGAGCCTTAATTTTGGAATCAGACACCTGGTACCAGACTGCGTCCTCATTTTACCGCTATATAAATGTAGGGAAATCACTTAACCTCTTCATGCACCAGTTTTCTTATCTGTCAAATGGGTATGATAATTACTTCTCAGGGCTGTTGCAAGGATTAAGTGAGAAAATTATGTAAAACAAACAACACAACGCCTGGCCCATGAAAAAAATGCCCCCTATTGCTTTTTGATTCCGAGATAGTGCTTATCATAAAATAAAATCATGAACTGTGACTCAGACCTGCATTTTTCTCGGAATAGGCCACAAAGTGTCTCTAAAACCTTATATATCACAAATGTTTTGAAGGATTCTCTAGGTGTCCGCAACCAGAAGCAGCATTACGGGTCAGTGGGAGACTGAGAGTTCAGAGCAGAATTTTATGAGGAAAGTCCAGGAGTTTTTAATTTTTCTCTCTGTCTGCAGTGCATTCCATGCTGGTTTTTGACACCAAAACCAAATCTGGCAGCGGCAGGCAATCATAGAGTTTTCATGTAATTCGATAATTTATCACAAAGAATATTCATTTATAAACAATGACTTGTTTTGGAATGATAGCAGCTGTCAGTCTGGAGGTTTTGTTTCTCCCCACTGGGACCGGATTCTGGCTTGCTCTTGGTTAAATCATGCAGGGGTGCTGGGTTTGGAATCTGAGGCTGAATGCACTTTACAATGTGTTTATGTTTTGGTATGTGCATTATTTCATTTTGACTTTGTGGTCGTGAAATCCAGTTGCCAGATGCCAAAAGTGTCTCTAAATAGCTCTCCCACACATGGAGAGGAAATAATCAAGCTCGGAGCTGCTAATGCACCTGAACACACTTGGACCAGAAGTACAAACATAACCTTCTACCATGACAGACACACAAATGTCATGGTGCGTCTTTGTGTCATCACCTAGATTTGCTTCAGCAAATAAGAATCCTGGATCCTTTCCTTTTTGGAAAATCTATTGCCAGAATGATTTGTACATCAGAATGTTGTGATTATTTCTCTCCAGTGCAGGGTAAATTCAGTGGTTTGAGTTCAAGGGGAGATCAGACTGGAATAAAGCATTCAACATCCTAGAAAACACCTGATACCCTGCTCCACTTTTTCACAACTTTACAACTCTTTCAAAGATCCCTACCTTCTCGTAGAGCTTCCAGGCTTCCTTGAGCACTTAGAAAGCTGTTGAGTAATTAGAGGGAACTGTGCCCAAGGGCTGGAGCCTTTCACTTTTCAGCATTCATCTTCGATGCCTGCTGTGGCACTTCCATTCACAAATTAGTCTTTGAAAGTTCAATCAAATTTCGCTCTCAGTGGACACTTCCTAGCAGTAGCCAACTAGAACACCTATGAGATGGCCTACTGAGGGGCTGGTGGAGGGTTGAAGTCATCTTACCATGCCACCATTTGGTGACACAGGATGAGAAAAGTCCAGTGGAATTTTGCAAATCATATTCTTCCTTCCTTTTAGTACATCATCCCATCCTCGATCCTCGTCTC
The DNA here is from genome assembly GCF_015220235.1 of Choloepus didactylus. Lineage (NCBI taxonomy): Eukaryota > Metazoa > Chordata > Mammalia > Pilosa > Megalonychidae > Choloepus > Choloepus didactylus. The sequence goes on along the minus strand of NC_051320.1, from coordinate 51,661,190 downwards.
CCTACTTTTTGCAATGATCTTCCCAACTCTTCGTTACCTCCTTTTAGCTCATGGCTCTAAGTGTGTCCCCACACCACTCCTGGCTCCTGACTTCCTGTCCCCACCAAGACTTACTTGTCTTGTATCTGATTTCATCACTCACTGGCTCTCTGCCAAAGAGAAGCAATCATTTAATAGGATAAATAATTTCCCAGTGGGGTGATTTCTCTATGATTTTCCTTCCAGGGGTTTTGCTGCCTTAACTCAGACATCTTCTTGAGAACTTCCTTAAAAAGCACAAGCTGAGTCTCTCAAGCACCATGATAGGCTAGTGGGGAAGATGGTGTCAGGAGGAACTTTGAGGTCCTTCAAAGCACGGGGTGGTGCTGCATTTTTATTTCCACTTTACAAAGGGAAAGATAAGTCAAGGAAGAATGATCTGATTATCCATGTTCTCCCCCTTAGTAGTAATGCTTTTACCAGAGATGATCTTAGCAACAGAAGTTTTGTCTTAGGAGAAGGGATTTTTCTTTGCAGTTGAGACACCATACGTAATTTCAGTGAGCAGGCCTTTTTAATGGTGTGCGTTTTGTTAACAGTAATATGTTATATACTGAAAAATGTATCCTTTTCCTTCAAGGAGTTTCAAAAGAGCTGTAAATTTTTGATGATAAGACAGCCCATCTCATCTGTTTCTTTCCTCTAAGTTGGTGAGCACTGAGCTGCCTTCACTTAGCCTTCTTGGATGCAATGATTGGTCTGTGAGAACCACATGGCCCAGTGAGGCATGTGATAATGTTTCACTCTTGTTTCTCCTTAAATATAAATTTCCTCCTGTTTTATCCCCTCCCTGAGTTTTATTCAACTTAATTTCAAATTGTTAGATTGTATTAAGCAATCTGAGATACTTCTGCATGGGGATAGGGACAGAGAAATAGAGTGGGGGGCTGGAGGGAGGGGTGGGAGAGAGAGAGAGCAAGAGAGTGAGAGCATCTGGAAGTCTGGAAGAATGTGGTACATTTGAAACCTGATAAGCTGCTGCTGGTGTTACTGGACTCACGGTTTATAACAGCCAGGCAGCATTTATGGCCAAAGACACGTGCACCCCTTACACAGGCACAGCACTCTCTGGGGCAGATCGGGGACACAGCACTTGGGACTTGAGCCTGGGGCTGGACCGCATGCTTTGTGACCATTTCTCACCAGGAGCAGGCCGTCACACACTAGCCTGCACCAAGCTCCAGATGCTGGGTTGGCATCATCAGCAGACCCATTTTAAGTAGCTGTGCAATCCATACTGCAGGATATCCAGGAAATACGACAAATTGGAGTAAATGCAGAAGAAAGGATTGAGGGACTCCTGAGCTCCTCAGCACAGCATTGCAAAGGAGGAGCAAAATGGAACAGGTGCTTTCCCCATAATGATAAAGCCAAAATAGCCACCGTTTGTGGAAGTTTCCTACATATCTGGCATTGTGATTAGCACTTCACATGTATTAACCTCATTTAATCTTTACAACACCATGGCATGTGTTTTATTACTGGCTCCTTTTTATAGATGAGGGAACTGAGTCTTAGAACTTAGTACAATGCCTGACACATAGTTGGCCCTCAATAAATATGTATTGACTGCATGATGAGAGTTAAAAAAATGTGCTTAAATTCACATAGTCAGTAATTGATGGAGGCCACCACTCTGTGGGGTATTCTCAATTATACAAACTGATGTACTCTGAACAGAATTCCAGATTGAAAGAGCAGAATTGGAGCCAGGCTGGGACTTGCTCGTGCAAGAGCCAGCAATCCAAGAATAGTAGCTCTGGAATACTTTTTGGTAGAGTAGGGGAAGAAGGAGGATTGGAGCTGACTGAATTGGAAGATTAGGGCAATGAGTGTAGGGTTATAAGCAACGGCAGGAAGGCTTCTCAGGACATAGTTTGGGAGGACAGACTTGAACTGTATAGGAGCCTTTGGGTGCAGCTGAGGTGAGGGTGGGGAGATTCTTACAGGGGATGAACATAAGGAACAAATTAGCTGGGTAAGGGCAATTCTGGACCAGCTAATGCCAGGGGATCAGTGATAACAATCTTGGTTTCTTCGTCTTTTGTTTGGAGGAAACGGCTATGTCTACATGTTAATGGATGGTCCTTCAACCCACCCCAGACCCTATTTTAGAACTACTAGGGCAGTCAGGGCCACAGAATTTTGATTTTAAGGAGGCTATATCACACTGGCCAATCTGAAGATGACCTCTTCAAGGTTTGGAAACAATCTGCCTCATCGTAAGCAAACATGGCCCTCCAAAAAACAGTTGCTTCTTGAGTTAATGGAAGAAACACCGTGAACAGGCAAATGTGAGCCATGTGCCTGAGTCCCACCCATTTCTTTCCCCATCTGAGGAATGGTCTGCCCTCTGAAATCCTAAGAGTGAGGAATTTGCACATAGGGCTTTGCAACAGGGGGCTGTAGAGTTGGCCACTTCTCCTAGAAGGAAGGTTAAGTTCAGATAAGCTTTCAGGCCTGGTTATTACTTCATTATGTAACTGCTGCCCAGTGGGAAAGGCATGAACCTAAAGGGCCACTATGCTATTCAGATGTGGTCCCTATAGACCAAACAAAGCTCGCTGGAGGCTCCATGATAAAAAAAAAACAAAAGGCAAATGAATAGTTGAATGGAGCTTCACAATTTATTATTTCTTATTCATTGCTTATATAAATATCCTATCTAAACAGCTAAAGGGAACTGACATAGAATTTCATATGGAAAATACCTGATCTCTACAGCATCCATCTTCTCCTTTCTTCACAGTGATTTCCCAGTTTTGTTCCTATGACTCAGGGAAGTTACAACCTTCCCAGCATCAGAGATAGGTCCCAATTAATCCAAGCCAATCATGGGAATCTAATCCATTTGTTAGTGAGTGCTTCAGGAAAGGACATGCGATATAATTCTGGCTTAGGAGAGTGTTGCTGGTAGTTTCCAGGAAAGTTCTTCCTTAAGACAGCAGTGAAGGAATCAGCTTCTTCTTTCAAGGGATGTCAATAGGAAGCTTGGTCCCCACCCCTTGCTGCTGGCTTCCACTGTATGGCCAGAGGGGAAGTCAGATTAAGGATAAAGCTAATGCAAGGAAGAGGGCAGAGAAATGAGTCCTTAATGTATTATGCAGAATGCCTCTCTACCTCTGGACTTCCAGGGATTCAACCAAAATGATTCCTTGATGTTTTAGTCAGTTTGAGTTGTGTTTCTGCTACTTATAGCTGAAAGCTTCTGGGCTGTTAAACCATAAAACTGATAATAACATGGGAGAGAGAGAAGGAAGTGGTAGCTGGTAGCTAAGGTGCAAGATGGGTATGAGGGAAGACAAGGGGATATGAAAGATAAGGAAAAATTCAACTTAAACAGACAGGTTATATATTTGAGACCTTGGTCAACCTCCTCCTGTATTTTTCTTTATTAGTGGTTGTTGGTGAGAAAAGGAATGGCAGATGTGAGTTTCTTCTCCCCAATGGATTATGTCCCAGGATTTGTCCAAACTTTAAGTACAGTCTCCGTATCAAGATCAGATGGCACTAGAGAGCAGAGGTGATGGGCACTGCCAAAGAAGAAACATGAGATAGCACTGCCTATTAGCCTGAAAGAATAGTGCACCCCCCTTCCTCACCTGGTGGTACAGCATGCCATTATGGACTGAATTATGTCCCCCACAAAGACAGGTTCAAGTCCTAACCCCCGGTCCTGTGGATGTGAACTCATTTGTAAATGGGATCCTTGAAGAGTTTATTAGTTAAGATGAGGCCAAACTGAATCAGGGTGGGTCTTAATCCAATATGACTGGAGTCCCAGTAAGCAAAGGAAATTTGGACACCGTCAGGAAGGGACAGATGGGGAGAGAGATGGCCATGTGACAGAGGCAGAGATTGAGTGATGGATTGCCAGCAAGCCACCACCAGAATGCTACAGATGTCAGAGAAAGCATGATCCTGTTGACGCTTTGACTTTGGGCTTCTAGCCTCCAAAACTGTGAGACAATAAATTCCTGTTGTTTAAGTAAACTGTCTGCGGTACTTTGTTACAGCAGCCCTGGAAAACCAAGACACATGACCTCAGTCTAAATGTGGATTTAAATGAGCTATCCAGAGCCTGGGAATTTTTAAATTGCAACTTCAGAGAGCTGTCCTTTGTTTCCTTGGCAGAGGTTTTTTATTTTAAGAGTGTTGGGAGCATTGAGCTTTCAGTGATCCATATAGATTGTCCTATTTGATTTTTTGGTCTCATTATGACCGTGTTTGCATTTGGAAAACACCAGCTGCAGGCTGCAGTGGAGTGGGATTTAGGGGGCCCCCAGGCTGTGGCTACGGAATATTATAAACTTGAATAGTTTTAATACATGGGTTGAACATGGAGCCCTGGCATTGCTCTAATTAGCACCTCATCTAGGACCTTCTGTAAAGTATTTGATGCTTCTCCAGAACTTATCTCAGACACAGTGTGCTCATGGTTCATAGAATCAGTAATTCTTTTATGAGTTAAACAACCAACCCATCAACCAATCATACACATGAACACACACACACACACACGCACACACACACACACAGAGAATTGTATCAATGCGTTTCTTAAGTCTGACTTACTAGAAAATCATGCCTTATAGGAATGCCGCTTTGGCAACTAAAACTCTTGAATATTCTCTTGTGAACGTGATGCTTTACATAATGTGCAGGGCTAAAAACAAATAGTAAAATGGAATCCCTGTATGTTAGCAAGTGAAAAAGAGCCATACAATTCCAATCATGGCACATACTGAGACCTTGAGTGTAATGGTTCCCAACTGTTTTCTGCCGCAACATGCGTGACGGATGATGCTGACATCCAGGACACATTCCCAGGAGTGCACACGCTGCATCTCCATGCGTGATTCCAGGGGTCCTTGACGTAGCAGTTTCTCTCCAACTCAACAAAGCACGTTGCGGAGTGAGGTGATTTAAGTAACATTATTACAGGGATAACCTCAAGGCTATTTTTAAGTTTTATTTGAAAGTGAATCACTTGCAAACTTTAGTACTTTATTATTAGCAACAGATCACTTGCAACAAATCTCACAACTGATTGTGACAGAAATAGATCATTACATCACAGTTAAGAACTGTTATCCTAACACATAATCATACCTCTTGTATTTCCAGAGTGAAGTTATTTTCCTTAATTAACCCTGGTGTCTGTTTATGAGGTAAGCAGATAACGCTGAGCTTGATTGTGAGAAGTTTTTTCCTTAGGAACGCTAACATGTAAGCCCCAAATATTCAAATTACTCCACAGATGTAACTCTGTGTTAACTTTTCTATGTGGTTCAGTACTTACTTACTCAGAAACTATGAAGAAATGGGACAATCTGAGCCTATAGGAAAAGAATATTTATTATGGGAAACTGGATTGGTAGATGAAACTGACACCATCACCCCGAATGTTTTGATTATCTAAGATTATCTAAGATTTCAACGGACTTTTTTTTAAAGCATGTTTTGGATTTGATAGAATTTAGATGTAATGGCCCTATCTGTTTCTCAATGGACAGGTAGGGGAAAGCATTTGCCATTGGACATGGAAGCTTTTACCTGGGCTGTGGGGGCAGCCATAGGTAGCCCAGGTTTTCTTGTGGTTTCAGGTTTGGCAGAGGTTCTGCGTGCTTGGCACAATGCCAGTAGTTGACCCTGCTGCAGCAACAGTGATTTCTCCCTTCTCTTGTCCATGCTGAGAGTGGCTCTGCCCCTGTGGTCATCGGCATACCCTGTCCCCTACAGGGAATAAGCTGCCTAGAGAGGAGAAGTTGGGGAACTCCCAGAACTTGAGTCCTTCCTCCTGTTTCTGAGCACTCTTGTGTCTCATTTTTCTGCCTCTGGTTGACAGGTGGATGAAACCCAGCACAGTGGAAGTCGTAGGAGGAATTCAGCCCCAGCCCCACACTCTTTAAGTCAGCCAGTTGTGCTGAAGACAGAGGGAAGCCCACCCTTAGTCTGAATTAATGCCACAGCCAGTCAGTGCACCCCTCCCCCACTCACAAATACACACACTCACAAGCACACACACTCACACTCACCATAACAATAACAGCTCAGTCAAGTCAGCACTGTGAATGACAGGAGGCATTTTGCCAGGCCCTCAGTGAACTGAAGTACTGGGGAGTGGGGGATGGAATTTGGAATCTCTCTCTCCTCATGCCCCCAACTGCACCCCCTTCAGCCCCAGGGAACAGAGCTTGTCATCTCTTGGCTAAAAAGACTTCTTGCTATTCAGGGAAGAAGGGTTTGGCATGGGACACCAATGCAGAGCCAGGGGGACAAGACAGCTCCGACAAAAGGAGATTTGACCAGTTAAGTGTAAACAAATCAAAAACATATGGATGAGATTTTTGCTAAAATACACATGGGTTTTAAAATTAAGAGGGTGGAGGGGGGTTGTGGAGAGAACTTTGGTAAAAATGCCCTGGGCTCTGTCGGACCCTACCTAACTGTTCAGTGAACCCCGAGTGCAGCCAGGGTCAACTGTCCATCCTTAATGGATTACACACAGCCCACGGCCACACACTAGCTGTGAAATAGAAGTACTCTCAACAAATATGGCCAGGCAGCAGCAAGCTTTTCAGTTTGTGATAAGAACAAAGCGGCTCATATTATGTCATGTAGTTGCATTCATCAGAATTCCCACCCCACTAGCCAGCAGTCAGCTCCATCTTGGGATGTGAAAAGGATGGAGATGTTCTCTATACCACATCCTGTTCTTGGGGTTTAGGGACTCCTTTTTCACAGACTTTCACAGAGTATTCAGAAGCAACGATTTAGCATTCTAATGAGTCCCATTTTTCTTTTACCAAATCTCTTTTCTAATTGAAAACTGACAGCAAAAATACACCTCCCCCCTCAGAAATATCTAGAAGAAAATGGAGACATTTTGACCATTCTGACAGACTGAAATTCTCTGAGTCTTCTGAGCTCTGATAAGGTTCATCAAGGCTCTGGAAAGAATTTTGTTTCATGGTGGACTCAACAAAACAATGAGCTGGGACCTTCAGCCCCAGTGACCTTCAGAGACTGCCGGAGGGGGAGGCCTGGCGGATGGGGTCCTGATGAACTGTGGTTGGTTGGGTGAGCCCATGCCTCGATGTGTTTCCACGCTGGCACCATCACAATGGAACTTGGGCGCCGTCTCTTGTGTGGTCTTCAGGCTGCTGTCAGTCCCCGATCCTTGTAAGTTGTAAGCCCCTGAAGTCCTCAGTGAATTTATTTTTTAGGGAGTTTAATCTATTGTGGAGGGGTGTTTCCCCACCTAAGTTCTTTACAGCAGTGCCTTTATGTAATCCACGCTGGGGCACGGGTAGGTGGGTGAGGGGAAACAGGAAAGGACACTCAGCAGGAATAGCAAGAAGAAAGAGTTGGCAGACAAAGAAGATGTTTCCATCCCGGAACCAGTGCCAGTGTCAAATTCTTCACATGCTCGGAAGAGCAGAGTGGAATCCCTTTCTAGCACCCACCCTTCATCCCCTCCAAGAGGGGCTCTTAGGGAATAAGGAAGGTTATGCAATGATTGGCTGAGTCTGGAGGCCTCCCTCCTAACAAGGCTGCTTTAAGATGAGTGTGTTTTACCTTTGCCTGGGCAGGTGTATTGGTGTGGGTGTCTCCTCAGAAGATTGGGAGTACTTGTTTCTTTAATGCCCTTTCCTAAAATGCCCACCACCCCTGTGCCTTTTTTTTTTTTTTTTTTTTTAATTCAAAATTCTTCCATGAATTTTTCTTTTCCTTGCATCCTAGGGACTTCTTCACCTCCTCAAGGGAAAGTGATTTCAGGGATGGTGAATGTATCAAACTTAGTTTTGTAACTTTAGTTCCAGCACAGTGCTTAGCCCTCCACAAATGTTGGAAAACTTCTAAGTCTGTGGATGTCCCGACACCTGAAGCTCGACACATGTTCTGTGATGGGAGCAAAGAAGGCTATGACCTGATGCCCTTTTCTTAGTCTGTTGACATTTTTCTTCCTTTCCTCCCCCTCCAGGCCTCCGTGCTCACATACTCCCACTCCTGTGTGTGTCTGCAGAACCCCCACAACAGCGTTCAATAGACACTTACTCTCCAGGCTTTCACCCCAGTACTGTGCTAGTCTTCAAGCATTAAGGTTTAACTGTGCCACTTCCCATTCCCTCTATTCTGTAAAAGAAAAAAGTTTCCACTGATTTCTTCTAATGTGGCCTAACTGTTGAGGGTTTACTTCCCTCTGTCTCCTGATGTCATATGTCCATTAGAGATGATGCTCTATGTCCAAGGAGAGATTCCAGGGATGGGAACTCCAGGCACCATGCCGAGGTGGTTGGGGCCAGCTTCCCAGGGCCCTTCATTCAGCAGGGAAGTGGTATGGGGTATCAGAAGGGTGTGGCCTTTGTGGTCAGACAGATCTGGGTTTGCTCCCTGGCTCTCCCACTTGCTAGCTGTGGAAAAGTAGGGAATTCACAGTCTCCAGGAGCTCACTGCATACCAACACCCATCCTTAGGGTTATTGCAAGGATTAAATGAAATGATGGCTGAAATATAAAATCTAATACAATACCAGGCACACACTAGACACCCAAGAAACCTAAGTTGCTTCCCTTTTCTTCCAATTATTCCTTGGCTTATACCATGAACTATGACTAAAAGCCTCCTCTTGCTAAGCCCTGAGACTGTGCTATCAAGATGCTGCCTGCTCTTTCTAAGAGTGGTTTCCCACTGGCATTAGAGGCCTGGGGTTCTCCACTTCTCAAACAGGTCCCACCTTACCTGAGCACTCTTTTGCCAACCAGAGACTGGCTGCCGAGGCTCTGCTTGGACCCCCTCCAGCAAGTTCTGCTTACAGATGCACACATTTCTGTGACCAGAAATGTCCTCAGTCTGAACACCCGGGATCTCTTTGGCTCTCCTGACCAGGCTTTGAGGTCTGGGCTCTCTCCCTGGGGGAGCTGGCTCTGCGCCTTCCTAGTTGTGGCCCGGCTTCCCGGGGGAGGGGAAGGGAGCACCCGGAGACCCGGAGCCTGCTTTTCCCGAGAGGCAACCGGCGCACGTCCCCACTTATCATCACCCCGTGCATCTCAGCCAGGAGGAGGCCCTGCTGAGCTGGAGCGGAGGAGGGTGGAGCAGGCCGCGAAGCCCGACTCGCAGCTGGTCCCTGGAGTGCGAGTCTCCGCTGACCAGCTCGTTGCCACGCTCATAAATATCAAACCCGTCAACGGGAAAATAAATTATCCCCCAACTGCTAGGCAAAACAGTCTTGATAAATTGTCGTTTTAGCCAACAGTGTTTAAAGTAAAATCAGTAAAGTGTGAGTAATGATGGGTGAGTCAAAAGTCCTGTATTAAACACTATGGCCTGAGGAGAGTGGGGGCAGCGTTTAGAGAAAAGCAAATGCAAGTTTAACTAAAACAATTCTTGTTCAGAGAGGGGAAAAAGAAAGGTCTTGGGATTTATTATCCTACTAGTTTTTTTCTGTAGGAGCAGCTCTCAGGGTGTCCCAGGCATAAAGTCAAAATCTCCATTTATGAGAGATGTTTAGAAAACATGCTCTTAAAAGTGGAAACTACGAAGTTTTTGACGGGACAACATAAATATGGTTGAATTCTTTCAGTATAGTGAGGAATCCCAAAGGAGTGATGTGGTGTGGCTTCAGTTCTCAGAGGGAGTGCCTGGGTAGGATTTCTGGGTAGGAGAAATTTAGAGGATTTTTGCTTAAAACACACACACACACACACACACAAACAAAAAGTACAGTGGCTGGTTACTTATGTGATCCTCTATTTCAATCTATGTACTGTATTTCAATCTATGTACACATTGTTTATCAAGTATAAGTCAAACATCACTAATTCCACCTGAATTAGAGAAGAGTCTGAATGATGGGAAGTTGAAGATTATGTGTTACATTAACTGGGTTTAAAGTCCTAGAATCATGATAATGATAATGGATCATACCTATTGAGAACTTACTGTGTTCTAGGCCCTGTGCCAAATGTTTTACATGAATTAAACATTAAATAACCTTCCTTGGTCTCGGAGCTGACAATGTGGAGTAGCAAGGATTCAAGCTCATGTCTACCTCTTTCCGTATCTGCACTCTTAACCACAGTGCATATGATTTCTCAGATCCGTCTATATATTCTATTTTACTACATTCTGGCACAGGGGATTACTCAAAGTAATTTCCAAGTGTGCTAAATTGGCATTCTATGGGTACATGTTTAATGGTGACAGAAATTTTATCAGTAATATTAATGATTGTCACATTAACTTGTTGATCCCCAAATGTATAAGTGGATAAGATGCTAAATTCTTCGAAGTGGTTTATTTTCAAGGACACAATGCCCATGTGCACTTATTTAAATGATAGCAATGATTAACTTTAATTAAAGATTTGAGGCACTTAAGAAATATGTAGATTGTGAAAGAGTGTGCCTCCTTTCTCTGATCTAAAATCAGTCCCTCTGCCTTGGCTCTAGAGTCTCAAACGGACTTTGCTCCATAGATCATCTCTTGTCTCTTCTGCATCTTTGTCCTTTCTCTCTGTGGTGGTGAACTGTTATTTTTTTTGTCTGTCCAACTTCCCTTCATTTTAGGAACTTCACATGAATTAGGTGGGGTTGCCACTTCAAGGGTCCTGCCTTCTTTGCCTCGAGAGTGGGCACATAATCCAGGCTGGCCTGAGAGAATGTCTGACGTCCACGGCCACAGCAGCTGATCCCCAGGTAGGGTCCCAAGCAGGGCCAGGGTGTTCTTACAGGGATTCGTATAACTGCTGGGAGAGAGAGGAGAGGGAGACGGTCTCTTTCTTTTAGACACTGGGAGTTCTAAACCCTTTTAAGACTCAAGATGAATACACTATCTGCAAATACACATGGAGAGAGCCTGATAATGAAGTCAAGGCAGAGGAAATCCGGGATGAGAGATGGGGAGAGGGTGAGCCCTGAAAACATTTTTTGAGCAGCCCTCACCCCAACGACTTACTTTCATGAGCTCCTTACAGCTGATGACCACAGGTGATAACCTAACTAGGTATTAGGCCAGATTCCTATCCCTGAATACTAATGGAATTTTCACAGCCTTCAGTTCCAATGAGGCCAGATTTCCAAACCTAAATTCCCTCTAGTTCTTTGAGGGCCTGTACAAGTCATACCCTGGTACCAATTTCTGTACTAGTCTAGGTTCAAGATTGCAAGATCCTTAGCAGGGATGAATTTATTTTTTAGGTTCTTGGTTGCTAAATTTAGTAGGAATATTTTTACTGAAAATAACTTTGGGACTATTAATTTGGTCAAATTTGTAATATTTTTGGCTGCTCTATCTTTAAATATATTTCTTCAAATATTCACATTTTCTATTACTTTTGGGTTCAATTTTGGTAATTCAAGAGTCCTTCCAAATATCCAGTTTGTCTAGGTTTTCAAACTTTTGGCATAAAATTTTTCATACAACAAAGAAAATTCATGGTACTTAAAATTTTTTTTAAACAAACAATTGTGTACTGTAGAATTTCTACAGTTTACAGTGTGTATTCTATACAAGTTCTTTCATTTAATGTTCATAATAATCCAGTGAGGTAAATTTCATCCTACCCATTTTACATATAAAAATCTGAGGCTCAGAGAAATTAGTGAATTTGCCCAAGGTCCTCAGTAGAGATGGGACTCAAAAAGGCAGGTGTTTTTATTCAGATTAGTGTGATCTCATTCTTCTTCCCATTGTGCCATCATTGGGGAATCCTCATGTCTCAACTCCATGGCAGGCAGACATTCTGGATCCCAAGGAAGAGACCCTGATTGGTGGGAAGGCCTGCCGCTCAGTGGAGTCACTACAGATCCCAGATCTGGTCCTTTGTATCTTGATTTTTACTAGTTTATTAATGGGCAAAAATACTGGGAGAGATGATTCACACTAAGCAAACTAACAAGTAACTGAGGGATACATCTAAATACTAATTTCCTAATTTATGCCTAGAAATTGAAATGCTTAAAGGGCTAGAACGTTAGGCTGGAAGTTTTTATGAATATTTTAGGAAACTGGGCTTGTTATGACTTAAAAGGGACGGATTATACAGAGACCCAACATAGTGTATTGTCTTTCTTGGATAGTAGTGGAGACACACTAACCTATTCTAATCCCGTCACTATCCCTTTTTCTAGACCTCATGCTAACACCACCATCACCAGCATCCCTTGTCATGCCAACCTTATGGCAAGTGGGTCACAATTAACTAGGCTATAGTTAACTAGAGTTTCATTCCTTGAGGAGATTTGGAAACTTATCTAGAATATTCCCAGATAATCTGCAAAGGAGATTTTTTAAAAAAACATTTTATTATGGCAATTTTCAAACCAACACAAAAGTGGAGGCAATAGTATAACAAACTCCCATGTACCCATCACCTGCCTTCAATCATTATCAACATTTTTTTTTTTTCTTGGAAAATTTTAAAGCAAATCTCTGAGGATGATTTATTTTTTAAACTTATCTCTAAGAAGATCACCCTATTTGGAACTTTTAAATTTTCAAACTTTTCTTTGATGTTCTGAAATTTCACTGTGATGGGTCAGTGTTTGGTTTACAAAATTTATCCTGTTAAGAACTTGGTAGACCATTTTAATGTGAGGACACTTGTCATCTTTGCATTCGGGAATTTTAACTATTATTTCATGAGACAGTGCTTCTTCTCTATTGCATTATTTTTTGAGGGATGTTGGAAATTCTAACTCTATTCTTTCTTAACTTATTTTGTGCATTTCTCATTTGTCAGCAAATATACTGAATTTTTATTTCAACAATTTTCTTTTCCAACTTCTCCAATTGGCATTTCTTGTTACAAAATCATCTTTTCCTGTTTCGTATATTGAATACCCTAATTTATGACTGATGATATTAATTATATTGAAATTACCAATTTTAATAGACAATTATAGTAACTATATCTTTCTAGGCCTCAGTTTTTCTCATCTTTAATAGAAGGGGATTAGAAATAGCCCCCATTCATGTATTTCTTGTGATGTCTAAATGAGAAAATACACAAGACGCCCTCAGAACTGTTAGAGGTTGTCTTCCAGTAAGGATGTTTCCTCTCCCTGCAGAGACCTATGTCTTGATAAAATTATAATTAAATTTTAATAAAATTCTTATATTCCTTAAACAAATCAAATCAAATCCTGCTGATCCAGGGGGTAGAGAGGTAGCTGCTGGGGTTTGTGCATCACACTGTTTTCAGTGAGAGTGGGGTATGGATGAAGTTTGCTGCTGGACAGTGGTATCTTTTGCACCTTTTCTGGTCTTTCTGGGCAAAACTTGCCATGTGGCCCTGCGGTGTATCGCGTGGCCCCTCTGCCCTAATCGTGCCCACCACTGCTACCATCACATGCATTGCACTAACTGGCCTTCCTGCTGTCCTGTCAGTATCCCAAACAGGCAGGGTTCTTCCTGATCCTGGTCCCCCCTGGGCTAGAGAGCATCATGCCTTTCCACGTTTGAGATAATCCTCTCTTGAGGATTCCTGCACGTACTTGGAGTGATCTTTTCTCTTTTTAATAAATCCCATCTGTCTTCTGTTTCTTGGGGATGCCTTGTTGAGAATTTTCCCTCTTAATTTTGAGTACAACTATCTGTTCAGAATATCAGTTATCTATTTTGTAACAAACCACCCTAACACTGGGTAGCTTAAAACATCAACCACTTATGTAGTTCATGGGTCAGCAGTTTGGGCTGGCTCAGCTGGGTGGCTCTGCTGATTGTGTCTGAGCTCCCTCATGCATCTGCTACAGCTGCCTGGTCAGCTGGGGGCTGGCTGGTCTAAGATGTGTCAGTGGGATGGCTTATCTCTGCTCTACATCGTGTTCTAATTGTCCAGCAGGCTGGCTGGGCTGGGCTTGCTCACATCACAGCCATAGTGGGCGTTCCAAGAGCAAGAGTGGATGCTTGTAAAGCATCTTGAGGCAGAGGCTCAGAACTTGCAATGTGCCTTCCTCTGCGTTCTGCTGGCTGAAGCAAGTTTCGAACAAGCCCGGATTCAAGGAGTGGAGAAATAGGCTCTGCTTCTTGATGGCAGGAGTTGCAAAAAAATGTGGCCATTTTTACTACCTACCATATTTTTTAATTTAAAAAGTTTACTTTGTCTATAACTTTTAAGTCTCTTTATCTTGGTAGTGGTTTTGAGCTTTATCAACACTTCTCCATGAACTCAGTTCACCATTTTCTATTTAACTCTTTAATACCATCTGCAGTCTATTTTGGTATATGCTATGAGCAATCTTTCTAGAAAGTACATTTTCCCCTAAAATGTATATATGTCTGAATTTGAAATCATTTATTAAAACATTTTATGATTATTTATTTTGGAGAGCTTTACTTTATCACACTGAATTTTTATAGCTAGTTGGGCCTATTTTTGGACTCTTGTTTTATTGGATTTTTTTTGCTTAATTACCCCTCTATTTTAATCAATCAATTAATTGCTTAATTATCTTATAATTTTAATTAATTATTCCTTATTACAGGCTTTAATGACCAATAGAGCTAAATATCCTTACTGGGCATTTTCCAGATTTCTTTGTCATTCTCATATGTTTATTTTTTCTTATAAACCATAAGCATTTTCTCAAATTCCATATAACTGATATTGCATGCAATTACAAAGTAATATGGGCAGAAAAGTAAAATTTTGCAATATTTTGTAATACTCTATACCCACATGATAATATCTCTATATTAAAATAAAAATAAAAATAGACTAAGATTTAGACTTTTAGAATAAACTTCCTAAATTTCTTTCATTAGGTTTATTCCTATTTTATTGTTTTCTTCCTATTGTAAATGGGATCTGGATCTTTTTCTAAATTGATGTAAATTTAGATAGTTATTGCCAGTACATTGACTTTTCAGAATTTATCTTGAACTTTGCTAAACTTAAATTCTTTTATGACTTGTAGTGATTTTTCAGATGATTCTTTTGAGATATACCATTATGACATCATCTATTAATTTGTCTCTTTCTAAAATATATACTCTTCTTTTTTGTCCTACTATTTTGCTTTAGTAAAAATCTCCAATACAATATTAAAATAAAAAAGGTAGTGGTTGGCTTCTTTGCTTTTTTCTTGAGCTTAAAGAATATCCATTGAGACTAAAATAGGCAATTTTAACATCTGTTGAAAAATGAGTTTTATTTTAAAGATTTTTGATGTGGTTAGTTCAATAGATTTTAAAATATTGAAATATGCTGCATTTCTGAGATAAGAAAATTTTTGCTGAATTATATTTTGTTATATTAACAAAAATGTAGACATATTCGCATTTTTATAAAAATGAAAAATTCCAAGTACTATAGAGTTTTTGTTACTTCTCTCTTTTAACACTTTTAAGTTAATTATAAAGACAAGACATTAAAAAATGCTTGTATGCTCCTAATAACTAGCACCACAAAATATATACGGTGTCAATACCCCTTCTAGGGTTTTTTTTTCCGAACACAAACGTCCCTGTGTAGTTTTATTCAACGTCGGCGGCAGAACACAGCCGCCGGGCCGCACGCGGTTCCCCCTGCTTTCTCCGCGCCTCCCCTGTCCCCTGGGTGGGACCCGCCGCCGGCCGACTTGGCCGGGTGGTCACGGCTGCTTTAAGGGCCTGTGGCAGCCAGTGAGCAGACCCCCGGGTCCCAGCGAGGGGAGTCCCCGCCGTGCCCACGCACGTGACCCTAGAAAGAACGAGCCCCCGCCCTCCCCCGTGGGCCCCGTGTCTCCTCTCTACCGTCTCCCAAAAGAAGGGGCAGTGACACTGTATGTATTTTGTGGCTCTAGATTATTAGGTGCATGCAACTATTTTTTAATGTCTTTATAATTATATCTGCTGTCATAAAAGTGATTTTTTTGAATTGCAAGAGTTTTCTAATGTTTCCCCCAAATATATTTTAAACTCTTAAGTATTATTGTTCTTTATGTGCATCTTTTCTAAGGAACCCATGCGTGGATTTAAATAATCAAATATTACATCCTTTGATCAGTAAAGTAAGTAATTTTTTGTTCCTTATTTTATTTGATCCGTCTCTGTCTCTCTATTTTATATCTTTAAAAGTAGGTCTTCCATGTTTTTTCTTTTATATTGTGACTTTTGGTGAATTGACTGTAATATTTTCTTTTTCAGATTACAATAGTTAAAAAGTTAATTGTCCTATACCTGCCATTACTTATGATTAATTTAAAACATTTTGTAAACATTCTTAATTGCAGTAATCATTAATTTATTACTATAAAATCAGCCACAGATGCTTTTGGCAAATGTTAAGTGCTATAGACATCAATTTAGATCTACACTTCAAACACAATGACTTGAGTCTCTCCTTTCTGGAGTATATGACATACTGGTGCTTTGTAACTCCCCTTTCTTCTGTTCATCATCACATAATCTGAAGTTCTTACGCCTTCGTTATTTTTGATTTATTTTGTTCTACTTTTGTTTAAACAGTTACCCCAATTAATTAGATATTTCAGCAGCATCCCTCCCTTTTCCTATCTTACATATTTACACTTATTCTAGCAGTTATCTTATTTTCTGCCTTTTCCATTTAACATTTACTTATTTTTAAAAAAGAAAGGAGGGGAGAGTTGGCTTTTCAGGACCCCTTACATCATTTTCTCCATTAGCTTCCTCATTCCAGGATTCTCTTACCCCCTACCCCATGGTTTGGTGAGCTGGTTAACACTCCATGTAACCACTGAGGAGAGGGTGTTTAGTGTTTTCCAAAAATGAATCATTTGAAAATTTTAGTCTTTACCTATGGTTTATAGCTTGGCTGTGAATATTCATGTATTAGGCTTTTTGTCTTTAAAAATTCTTAAGTTCTACTTCCATTAGTTGGGATAGGAGTAAAGAAATCTGAAGAAATTCTGTTTATAAGTTCGAGAAATCTTTATTCTTAAATTTTAAGAATTTTAATAGCTACTTTCTAGAGGTGTTTTCTGCTTGTTTCTTTAATTTAAGACAGGAGACAGTGATGTCTTTTTTTTTTTAATTAAAAAACTCCATTCTTTTAAAAATTTTGGATTAAAAAAAATTTTACTTTAATGATTAATTCTGCCCTTCAGGTACTTTTATAATTTACATGTTGGATTTCTGTTCTTTATCTTCCATGTCTTTCATGTTTTCTGGCATTCTTATGGTCTTACTATTAATTATATTTATTGAACCGTTAAGAACATGTAACATTTTCAAAAATTTTAAGTGTTACTCCTGGGGGATTTATATCAGAGCAGATGTTGACCTTGATGCTTTTTCAGTTTTGTTCTTTTTCTTTTGATGTGTAAAAATATCTCCTAAAATATTTTTAACACTCTTCCCTTCCTTTTAAAACATTATTAGAGAACTTGTAGGTTTACAGAAGAATCATACAAAAATACAGAGCTCTCATATACCTGCCCCCCTCCCCCCATTACTGACACTTTGCATTGGTGTGGTAACTTTGTTATGATTGATGAAAGAATATTATTATAATTGTACTGTTAACTATAGTCCATAGTTTACATTAGGGTACACTGTGTTGTTCAAGCCTGTGTTTGTTTTTTAAATTTTGACTCTTTTAAAATAACTATAACCCAAAATTTCCCTTTTTAACCACAAATACATGATACAGTGGTGTTAATTACTTTCACAGTGTTGTGTTATGATGACCGCCATTCACTACCAAAACTTTTCCATCACCCCAAACAGAAGTTAATGCCAGTTCAACATTAATTCTCTGTTTCCTACCCCCAACCCAGCCCCTGGGAACCTGTATTATAGTTTCAAACTATGAATTTGCTTATTCTAATTACTTCATTTCCTTGCGAGTATATAATATTTGTTCTTTTGTGTTTGGCTTATGTTTGGGTTTGCCAATGCTGCTGGAATGTAAAACATCAGAAATGGATCGGCTTTTATAAAGGGGGTTTATTTGGTTACAAAGTTACAGTCTTAAAGCCGTAAAGTGTCCAAGGTGAGTCATCAACAATCAGATGTTGTGCTGGTTTAGATGTATTATGTCCCCCAAAATGCCATTATCTTTGATGCAGTGTTGTGTGGACAGGAAATTGGTGTTGATTGGGTTGGAGAGTTTTGATTGGATGTTTCCATGGGGATGTGATTACTCACCTGTGGGTGAGATCTTTCCTTGGATACTTTCTGTGGAGGTGTGGCCCTGCCTATTCAGCATGGGCCTTGATTGGTTTACTGGAGCACTATATAAGCTCAGACAGAAGGAACCGAGCTTGCTACAGCCAAGAGGGACACTTTGAAGAATGCACAGAAGCTGAGAGGAACTGCAGTTTACAGAGACAGTTTGGAGACAGCCTTTGAAAGCAGACTTTTGCTCCCAAGAAGCTAAGAGAGGGCAAACGCCCCAAGAGCAACTGAGAGTGACATTTTGGACAGAAGCTGAAGCCTAGAGAGGAACGTCTGGGAGAAAGCCATTTTGAAACCAGAACTCTGGAGCAGTCACCAACCATGTGCCTTCCCAGCTAACAGAGGTTTTCTGGACACCATTGGCCATCCTCCAGTGAAAGTACCCAATTGTTGATGACTTACCTTGGATACTTTATGGCCTCACGACTAACTTTGTAACCAAGTAAACCACTTTATAAAAGCCAATCCATTTCTGGTGTTTTGTATAAGGGCAGCATTAGCAAACTAGAACAGGTGCCTTCACTGGAGGATGGCCAATGGTGTCTGGAATACCTCTGTTAGCTGGGAAGGCACGTGGCTGGCATCTGCTCCAGAGTTCTGGTTTCAAACTGGCTTTCTCCAGGGATGTTCCTCTCTAGGTTGCAGTTCCTCAAAAATGTCACTCTTAGTTGCTCTTGGGAGCATTTTTCCTCTCTTAGCTTCTCTGGAGCAGAAGTCTGCTTTCAACGGCCATCTTCAAAATGTCTCTCATCTGCAGCTCCTCTCTCAACTCCTGTGTGTTCTTCAAAGTGTCCCTCTTGGGTGTAGCAAGGTCACTTCTTCTGTCTGAGCTTATATAGTGCTCTTGTAAACTAATCAAGGCCCACGCTGAATGGGCAGGGCCACAGCTCCATGGATACTATTCAATCAGAGTTATCTCCCACAGTTAGGTGGGTCGCCTCTCCATGGAAACACTCAAAGAATTACAGTCTAATCAACACTAATACATCTGCCCACACAAGATTGCATCAAAGATAATGGCATTTTGGGGGACATAATATATCCAACCGCACAGCTCATTTCACTGAACATGATGTCTTCAAGGTTCACCCATGTTGTTGCATATTGTCAGAATGTCATTCCTTTTTATGGCCGAATAATATTCCATTATATGCATATACCACGTTTTGTTTAGCTATTCGTCAGTTGGAGAACATTTGAGTTGCTTCCGTCTTTTGGCAATTGTGAATAGTGCTGCTATGAACATCAGTGTCCAAATATCTGTTCAAGTCCCTGCTTTCTATTAATTTGAGTGTATACCTAGTGGTGGGATAGCCAGGACATGTGGCAAATGTGGCAAGTCTATAATTAACTTTGTGAGGGACTGCCAAATTCTCTTCCACAATGGCTGTACCATTTTACATCCCCACCAACAATGATTGTTGTTCCTATTTCTCTGCATCCTCTCCAACACTTGTAATTTTTCCATTTTCTTAGTAGTCATTGTAATGGGTGTGAAGTGTTGTCTTATTGTGGTTTTGATGTGCGTTTTCCTAATGGCTAATCTTTTCATATGCTTTCTGGCCATTTGTATAACTTCTTTAGAGAAATGCCTGTTTAAGTCTTTTGCCAATTTTTAAAGTGTGTTGTTTGTCTTTCTGTTGTTGAACTGTAGGATTTCTTTACATATTCTGGATATTAAACCCTTATCAGATATGTGGTTTCCAAGTATTTCTCCCATTCTGTAGGTTGTCCTTTTACTTTCATTATAATGCCCTTTGACTTTAAATATAAAAGTTTTAAATTTTGATGAGTTTTTAATTTTGAAGAGGCCTCATTTATCTATTTTTGTTGTTTCTGCTCATGCTTTAGGTGTTAAGTCTAAGAAACCATCACCTAACACAAGATCCTGAAGTTACTTTCCTGGTTTCTTCTAGGAGTTTTATAGTCCTGGTTCTTATGTTTAGGTCTTTGATCCATTTAAAGTTGATTTTTGTATGTGGGGTGAGGTAGGGGTCCACCTTCATTCTTCTGCATGTAGATATCTAGTTTTCCCAGCATGATTTTTTGAGACTATTTTTTCGCAATTGAATGCACTCAGCACCTTTGTCAAAAATCAGTTGGCCAAGCCAAAGGGTAAAGGATGATACTGACTGTTTTAAAATTTCAACTCCTGTATGAGACCAAGGGAAGAGATGTTTATTTGGTGCAGGATCTATATTTTCTGCAGCACTAACTTGTATGGTCAGTTTATTCAAACACCATAATTGCATGGAATTTTGAATAGGAAGTGAGATCTTGTAGGTTTGTACAGGTTAGTGTGAAATCCCAATACATCCCCAAAGTAATTTGGGCAGAGAATAAAAATATATTTGCAGGGCCCCCCTGAGGAACTGGGGAAAAATGCAGAAATGTTGGACTTCCCCACCTGGGTTATTACTGATATTCTCACAAACTTTGAAGACTAACAATTTAGTAGGATGAGCCCTCAGTCTTGGGGCTTGCCCTTATGAAGCTTGTTGCTGGAAAGGAGAGGCTAAGCCTACTTATAATTGTGCCTGAGAGTCACCCCTAGAGAACCTTTTTGTTGCTCAGATGTTCCCCGCCCCCCCCCAAGCCCATGCAGTAGGTGAACTCACTGCCCTCCCTCCTACGTGGGACATGACTCTCAGGGGTGTAAATCTCCCTGGCAACATGGGACATGACTCCCAGGGATGAGCCTGGACCTGGCATCATGGGATTGAGAAAATCTTCTTGACCAAAAGGGGGAAGTTAAATGAAACAGAATTAAGTTTCAGTGGCTGAGAGATTTCAAATGGAGTTGAGAGGTCACTCTGGAGGGCATTCTTATGTGCTGTATAGATATCCCACTCTAGATTTTAGTATATTGGAATAGCTAGAAGGAAATACCTGAAACTATAGGATGCAACCCAGTAGCCTTGATTCTTGAAGGTGATTGCATAACTACATAGCTTACATGGTGCGACTGTGTGATTATGAAAACCTGGTGGGTCACTCCCTTTATCCAGTGTATGGACAGATGAGTGGAAAAATTGGGACAAAAACTAAATGAAAAATAGGGTGGGGTGGGGGGGGGATGGAATGTTTTAGGTGTTCTTTTTTACTTTTATTTTTATATCTTTTGAAATAAGGAAAGTGTTCAAAAATTGATTCTTGTGATGAAAGCATAACTATATGATGGTATGGTGAATAATTGATTATGCACTGTGGATGATTGTAGGGTATGTGAATATACCTCAATAAAACCGTATTTAAAAAGATCAGTTGGCCATAAATGTGAGGGTTGATTTCTGAGCTCTTGATTCTATTCCATTGGTCTGTATGTCAGTCCTTGTGCAAGCACCATGCTGTTCCCCCCCACCCCCCACTGTGACACCTTTTATTTATGGAAAGTTGAGTCATTTAATGATGATTTGAATATTGACAACTGAATGGCCCATCTTTCCCCAGACAACTCCCTCCGTGTGCTGCCTTCCAGGGAAGGATGCACTTCTTTCCATCAGCATTCTGGCAACGTGAGTGGAGTATGGGCTTCTGTGTCTCCCCAGACCATTATTAGATTTTTTTAAAAAATTCATTTTTATTGAGATATATTCACATACCATACAGTCATCCAAAGTGTACAATCAGTTGTTCACAGTACCATAATATAGTTGTGCATTCATCACCCCAATCTATTTTTTGAACATTTTCTTTGTACCAGTAAAAGTGAAAAAAAGAATAAAAAATAATAGTAAAAAAGAACACCCAAATCACCCCCCCCACTCTATTTTTCCTTTCGTTTTTTGTTGCCTTTTTTTACTCATGCATCCATACCCTGGATAAAAGGACTGTGATCCACAAGGCTTTCACAATCACGCTGTCATCTCTTGTAAGCTACATTGCTATACAATTGTCTTCAAGAGTCAAGGCTACTGGGTTGTAGTTTGATAGTTTCAGGTATTTATTTCTAGCTATTTCACTGCAGTAAAACCTAAAAAGAGTTATCTATATAGTGCATCAGAGTGACGTCTACTCCATTTGGAATCTCTCAGCCACTGAAACTTCATTTCATTTCATTTTGCATCCCCCTTTTAGTCAAGAAGATGCTCTCAATCCTGTGGTGTCAGGTCCAGATTCCCCCCGGGAGTCATATTCCACATTGCCAGGGAGATTTACACCCCTGGGATTCAGATCCCATGTAGGGGAGAGGGCAGTGAGTTCACCTGCCCAGTTGGCTTAGCTAGAGAGAGAGGGCCACATTTGAGCAACAAAGAAGTACTCAGGGGGAGACTCTTAGGCACAATTATAAGCAGATTTAGCTTCTCCTTTGCAGTAACGAGCCTCGTAAGGGCAAGTCTCATGATAGCGGGCTCGAAGTGCCATGCTGTTTTGATTACTGTGTCATTTTAATAAGTTTTAAGATTAGGAAGTGTGAGTACTCCATTTTTGTGTTTCTTTTTCGAAATGCTTTGGCTACTCGGGGCCCCTTACCCTTCCATATAAATTTGATGATTGGCTTTTCCATTTCTGCTGAGAAAGTTGTTGGAATTTCGAACGGAATTGCATTAAATCTATAAATTGCTTTGGATAGGATTGACAAGATTTAGTCTTCCAGTTCATGAACATGGAATGTCTTTCCATTTATTTAGGTCTTCTTTGATTTCTTTTAGCAATGTTTTGTAGTTTTCTATGTACAAGACTTTTATATGCTTGATTAGATTTATTCCTAGATATTTGATTCTTTTAGTTGCTACTCTAAATGGAATTTTTTTCCCTTGATTTCCTCTTTTGATTGTCCATTGCTAGTGTATAGAAACACTACTGATTTTTGCATGTTGCTGTTGTACCTCACCACTTTGTGACTTTGCTTATTAGTTCTGGTAGCTTTGTTGTGGATTTTTCATGATTTTCTGTATATAGCATCATGTCATCAGCAAATAGGGAAAGTTATACCTCTTCCTTTCCAATTTGAATGCATTTATTTGTTTTTCTTGTCTAATTGCTTTGGCTAGAACTTCCAGTACAATGCTGGATAACAGTGGTGATAGTGGACATCCTTGTCTTGTTCCTGATCTTCGTGAGAGAGCTTTCATTCTTTCGCTGTTGTTCTTTATCATGTTGAGGAAATTTCTATTTTTAGTTTTCTAAGTGCTTTTGTTTTTTTAATGAAGAAGGGGTTCTTTATTTTGTTAAATGCCTTTTCTGCATCATTTGAGATCATCATGTGACCATAAGGGAACTGAGACATAGACATATTACCTTAACTTGACCTGATGACACTGCTAACAATGACAGCACAGGAAGGAAATCCCAAAACATCTGGCCACAATGCACATCTGTGGAACAGCTACTGCCTGCACTGATTGATAGCATGCCTTACCTTGCTCAGTTCTCACAACTTCCTATGACCCCTTTCTTTTGCTGAGACATGGTAGATGATAGGGACTAAATGATTTTCCCAAGGTGTCCTGGTTTGCTAATGCTGCAGAATGCAAAACACCAGAGATGGATAGGCTTTTATAAAACGGGGGTTTATTTCATTACACAGTTACAGTCTTAAGGCCACAAAGCGTCCAAGGTAACACCTCAGCAATCGGGTATCTTCACCGGAGGATGGCCAATGGCGTCCAGAAAACCTCTGTTAGCTGGGAAGGCAGCTGGCGTCTGCTCCAAAGCTCCAGCCTCAAAACGGCTTTCTGCCAGGACGTTCATCTCTAGCAAGCTTGCTCCTCTTCAAAACATCACTCACAGCTGCACTCAGTTTCCTCTCCTTGAGCCAGCTCATTTATATGGCTCCACTGTTCAAGTCCCACCCTGAATGGGTGGGGCCACACCTCCATGGGAGTATCCCACCAGAGTCACCACCCACATCTGGGTGGGGCACATCTCCATGCAAACAACCTAATCCAAACATTCCAACTTAATCCCCACTATTGTGTCTTCCCCACAAGACTGCATCAAAGAATATGGCTTTTTCTGGGGGACATAATACATTCAAACCGGCACACAAGGGTACTCTGTTAGTTACCAGCAGAGCTGAGATTCACACTCAGTACTCCTGTTTGCTAATGCCTGAATTGGTTTTCCTTGCATACCACCTTTCTTTCAGCAAGAATGTTTCTGTTCCACAATAAGGGGTTTTTGAGGAGACAGTTGAGATTTGTGATGAGTGGTGTTACAGGAAGATTAATTAGCAGGGAGTATGGAATGGATTTAAGCTTTATCAAGGGTAGGAGGTGCTTGGGAGACCAGTGTCCATTTTAGAGGCTTATTTAATACCTCTAAGCCATTAACTGTGGACAAGTTTTTAAATAATTTCTCTTTTATAGTATATACTGTATTTCTGTAGTGAATTTATTTAATTTAGCTTAATTTAGTTTAGTTTTGAATTGTTTTCATTTTCTCCCCAAAACATATGGTTAAATATATGTTACTATTACTTTTACAAATTAATTTAAAAATTAATTCATTTGTACTCAAATATTTATTGACACTTACTATTGAAAAGCAGTAGAACACAGTGGTTAAGAGCTGAACTCTGGAGCCAGACTGCATAGGTTCAAATCCCAGCTCTGCCCCCTACCAGTTGTGTGACTTTGGGAAAATTACTTACCCTCTTGCTCGAGTTTTCTTCATGTGTAAAGTTGGTTATGAGGAGCAAACAAGTTATTGTATGAAAAGTGCTTTAAACAGTGTTTACCACATATTAAGCAATCTAAGTGTTAGCTATTTTTATCATCTCTCTATGGTATGCATTATTTGAGCTACCGGGGATAGAGTAGTAACTAAAATAGACAAAGTCCTTTTGTCCTTTGCTTTCATGAAATTCACATGCTGTTGGAAAAGGCAGGTTACCTATATTTACTATTTTTCAGATAACCATTTTCACTTAAAAACTTTGTTTTTACAATAGAAACAAGCATGGTACATAAACAGGAAACATATTTACCTCAGTAATAATCAAGAAGTGTAAAAGAATTTAACATATTTGCCTATCAATTTGGCAAAGAGGGAAAAATTAACTGATGAGTTGTAGGGGAAAAGGGTCTATGGCACTCTGCTGGCTGCGACGTCTTTTCTGGAGGGCATCCTCTATTGCCTCTATTTCCCTCGTACTCCGCATCTGGTCCATCTACAAGTCCTGTCGTCCCTACTTTGAAATACACATTTAGAAATCACCCCAGTATTCCCCTCCTCCAGTGCAAGCTGCTGTCATCTCTTGTCTGGACTGATGCAGCACACACGTAACTGAATTGCTGCTTCCCATCATCCACTCTCCACCTGGAAGCCACAGTGATGTTCTTGGCACGTAATGCTGAGCACACCGCTCTGCTGTGCAAAAGACTCTCTGCTGCAGTTAGAATAAAATCCAAATTTAAGAGCCCCAGTGATCTGCCTCCTGCCGACCTCCCTGCCTTCCTACACCAGCCCACTCTGCTCCAGCCATACTGGCCTGACCTGCCCTCAAACCCACTAAGCCCAAGCCTGCCTCAAGGGCTTTGTGTTCATTCTCTCCACCGGGAACACCTGGAGTCTCCGCTCACATGTGTCCTCAGAGGGGTCTGCTGATGGTCCTCTCCAGAATACCAGCCCTGTCACCACACTTTTGCCTTCTTTAGTTTTCTTCCAAGCACTCATCACTTTCTGAATTCACATTATGTGTTTAATTGTGCATTGTGAATTGTCTGTCTCCCCCACAGGTATAAACTGCACAAGGGCAGGGACCTTACCTTACTAGTTTACAGCTGTGTCCCTACCCTTGGAGCCCAGAAGTGCCAAGGATAGAGTTTGCACTCAATAAGTATTTGTTGAATGAATGCATGAGTAGCAAAAGCCTTAAACACGTTACCCAGAAATTCTACTTCTATGAGTTTACAAAAGCAGGCAAATAGTTAGCTACTAGAATGTGTATTGTAGTATTATGTTATCATCAAACTGAAACAACCTGTCAGTCCAACAATAGGGGATTGGTTCATGAGCATTGTATGTTCATAGTTAAATACTCTATATCTGTTAAGAATACGTGTTAAAATACTATTTAATGGTTTGTGAAAATATTCACAATATATTGTTGAGGGGAAAAAACCAGATTATAAGGCATAAAGTACCATAATAGCCCATCTTAAAAGATTATACATTTATTGTATTTTCCAAAAAAAAATTAGAAAGATATATGATTCACCAGGTAGGGATTATGGGTCATTTTAACTTTTTTCTGTATGTTTTTCTGTATTTTAAAAATTTTCTACAATAAAAACATAGCACTTTTGTAATTTAAAAATTTGGTAAAAGATCTATACTGTTGGCCTCTCTTTTGAAGAGTACATTTTTAAGGGTAATCTATGCCAGATTCACTGTCTGTTTTTCAATAGCTCTTACTGAAAACTGAGTTTCATTCTGCTTTGAGGCAGGTGTTTGTGTTCCGGGGGAAGATCAGATGCTGAGTGCCTTGATTCCAGGAGAGACAGCCAACTCTCGTGGTCGACCCTTCAGCTTTCCTCCCAATTAGGGGATACTGTGCAGCCTCACATGGTTGGGACACTACAGAATGGTGTGGCCGCATTTTTAGGTCCCAGGGACTCACATCCAGAATTGCATATTCCTCCATAAATTTTAGAGTTGAGGTTCCCTGTCAGCCAGCTGGGCACTTGGGTGATTGTTTGGGTATCTGGATGGTTTGCACTACATAATCCATTCTGTCTCACAAGTGAGAGTTTTCTGTGACTATGATAGAGCTGGGTAGAAAGTGGGTGACATTCTACTAAGCCAATTAGAAAATATATGGTGTATGAAGAGGAAAAGAATGAAGAATTTGATGTTGGGAAGGAGGAGAAGGAACTGCTTGTTCTCCAGAAATAAGAAAATAGAGATTTATCTTAATCTTAAACTCATGATGAATTCAACCCAAGTAGACTGATGTTGGATTCAACTTAAAATGAAACCACGTATCTTTCTTGACATCCCAAAATCCATGCTATGTTAACCTGCCAGTGTTTGGGCTTCATAGTGGATACCTAAGAAGATTACTTCTTTTTTCCCAATTTAAATTTGTTCTGTTGATACTGTAGTGATACAGCCTCAGATGTAGCTGTAAGCCTTGGACAAACTTGTGAAATTGTAGCTAGTGGAAAAAAGTGATGATGCTATTTCTTAAGAGGCCATCTCTTTGAGGTAGCATAGAGTAGCTTCATTTAAAAGAGCATGTGTAAATGTCTATACTTCAAAATTAAATTTTGTGCTGTATCTTAGCATAATTTTTGTTATATACTTTTCTGTACAACATACTACATAATATGAATCCTTTTCTCAAAGAAAAGACTATGTAGCTTTGTATTAGGACCTACCATTGAAATAAATATCCTTAGGTACAAATCCAAGTGTGTAAAATATATCAATCTGTGCATGTAATGATGCACTGAGAATCCAGAGTTCCAAGATTGCAATGGGATCATGGAGTTGCAGTATCTTGGGGGCTCATGATTTTTCAGCAATGACTGTCATAAAGAATCTCACGTTTATGAAGTATAGAAATGAATAGAATTCAAGGGAAAACAGTATGCAACGCTCCTTGCCACTCTGCTTTTGACAGAAACAAGGAAAGTACTGGACTCTCTCTTATAGTTAGTTTTATGTCAAAATGCCCAGAAATTGGTAGGGAGCATACAAAATGGATAAAAAGCAGGTTACATGAGATTTGAAAAGAGTTTGGAAGGGATTATTGCTTAGGGCTGATATGAAACCACAGAAGAATATAACTTTAGGAAAGAGAAATGTGAAATAAAAGGATTTTCATTCTCCTTCTTTAGAGATGTTCTATATTGTTGGAAGATCTAGGAGAGTAAGACAGTATAGGCCTTCTGAGAAGGTCTGGCTTCTGGGGTGGTGCAGTTGGAGCCCTCTCTTCTCATAGCTCCCTTGGCACGTCTGGCTTCTCACTCTAGGAGAGCCAGTATGATAGAAGCTTTCTGTGGAGGTGGAAGGTCCTTTCGCGGCAGCCTCTCCCCAAGGATGGACTTTCTAGGGTGCTGCTTGCTAACTCAGCACAGCCTGCTTACCTGCATTACCTGCTAGGCAAACGTTCTTTCAGGATTCAGCACTTTGAAAAGAGCTGAGTTCTCAGACGGCATGCGTGTGCGCACACACATGAAATCCCTCATTATTTTTCACTTCTGGGGAAGCCCTTCAGAGAACTCAGGCCCTGTCTCGAGTCCCACCAGCATATGTCTCTGCTGGGTCTTAAGGCTAGAATCATCTCAGATGCTTGTATCTTTAGCCAGCTTGGGTCTTGATCCAATTTGACCATCTCAGCAGCTCTGCATCAGGGTGTCAGTACTTTGCCCTGTGCATGCTGTTCTGCTTTTCAAGACGTTGTCCTAAATAGGATTGTGATGGTTCGGTTCATGTGTCAGTTTGGCCAGGTGATAGTACCCAGCTGTCTGGTCAAGCTAACACTGGCCTAACAATTGCTGTGAGGACGTTTGTGGCTGGTTAATAAACCAACAGGCTGGTTTATTAAATCATCAGTCAATTGACTGCAGCTGTGACTGATGACTCACCAAAGGGCGTGTCTTCCACAATGAGAGAATGCAATTGGCTGGATTTAAACCAATTAATCAGTTGAAGACTTACAAGCAAGACAGTATAGAGGACCTTCACTTCTTTTTCGGCTGCCCAGTGAAGTGTTTCCTGAGGAGTTCGTTGAAGTTGCTGGTTCCTTTCCTGAGAAGTTCATTGGACATCTTCCTTGGAGTTGACAGTTTGCTGACCGCTCTACAGAATTTGGACTCATGCATACCCACAGCTGTGTGAGTCACTTTTACAAATCTGATAGTCAGAGACACCTCTCACTCATTCTGTTTCCCTAGAGAACCCTAACTAATACAACTTGGTACCGAGAGTGGGGTGGTTCTTGAGAAACAGAATCTTAAAATGGGCTTTTACAATTTATTTTCTACTCTGATTAGATTCAAAGGCACTAATGACTCTATTTCCAATAATCAAGAGGGCACTGACAGTCCATGGCATGAGTTGGCAAAGGAGATACACAAAATAGCACCATTTGATTCTCCTGATCATACTCTAGTACAAAGCAAGGCTCTGGGTGACAGTGTTTTCGACACCTTCACAGAGTTTTGCAGTATTAAGAGTATAATGATGTTGACTGGCTGCTCTTAGATACTTTGGATAAAGTTATAAGAGAAAGGGATGAGCTAAAGGCTTCAAATTCAAAATTTAAATGCTGTATGACAGATGTAAAGGTTTCTATGTGTGCCCTGAAAGAAAATCTTATTTCCTGTGCCCGCAGACTTGAAGTTTCTGAAAACCAGACACAGACTCTCATTGTGCGAGTAGCAGATTTACAACATAAACTAAAATCTCAACCTCTCAGGGTGTCTGCTGTTAAAGTAAAGGCATTGATTGGAAAAGAATGGGATCCAGAAACTTGGGATGGGGACATATGGATTGGTAATAATGGCAGTGAGGACATTGGAACCCTGGATTCTACTGAGTCATTGTTAGATTTACCTGTAGAAGGCTGTGCTGAGGAAACAGCTTCCCCACCTCCAGTCTGCCCTAAGGAGCCTCCGTCCAACCCCCACCTAAGGAGATTAACCCTTCAGTGCCTGCTAATCCTGTAACCACCTCCCCTGAGGAAGCAGCCCTCACTCCTCTGTCTGGAGAGATTAATCCTGTTTTAAGAGATGAAAATGCAACAGAATGTCCTGAGGTAAATGGCTTGAGGGATAATTCTAACTCTTTTCTTGACACCCCCCCCCCACCAGTCTTTGCTTCAAGACCTATAAATAGGCTAAAGTCCCAACAGGTCCCAAAGGGTGAGATACAAAGTGTGACCCATGAAGAGGTACGCTGTACTCCAAAGGAACTGTATGAGTTTTCCAACTTATACAGACAGAAAGCAGGGGAATATGTGTGGGAATGGATATTAAGGGTGTGGGATAATGGTGGAAGGAATATAAGGTTGGATCAGGCTGAATTTACTGATACGGGTCCACTAAGCAGAGATTCTGCATTCAATGTTGTAGCTTGAGGGGTTAGAAAGGGTGTTAACAGTTTCTTTGGGTGGTTGGCTGAAACATGGGTCAAAAGGTGGCCGGCATTACCAGAGGCTGAAATGCCAGAACTGCCCTGGTAAAATGTGGAGGAGGGGATTCAAAGGCTTAGAGAGATTGGAATGTTAGAGTGGATTTATCATGGAAGACCTGCTCACACACCCCTGGCATGTCCAGAGGACACACCTTTTACCAGGACTGTAAGGAATAAGTTTGTGAGACTAGCTCCATCATCCCTAAAGAGCTCTATAGTTGCCCTTCTCTGTAGGTCAGATATGACTGTAGGAACTGCTGTCGCTGAGCTGGAATCCTTAAACACAATGGGGATAATCAGGTCCCGAGTCGGTAGAAGCCAAGTGGTTGCAGTTAATTGCCACAAACAAGGTGGGCGTGGCTACCATAATGGAAAACAGGCTCAAAGCAGCAATCAAAATAATATGACTCGCAGAGACTTATGGCGTTGGCTAGTGGATCATGGAGTACCAAGTAATAAAATAGATGGGCAGTGGACTAAATTCTTGTTTGAACTATATAAGCAGAAGAATTCTAGGTCACGTGAACAAAAGTCTCCCTTGAATTACAAAAACAGAGAGTCATGGCCCTTTAATCAATTCCCAGACTTGAGACAGTTTACAGATCCAGAGCCCCTTGAATGAAGGGAAGGCTGGGTACCCTTGGGGAAGGACCCTGTTACACTGCCAAAAATTTATACTGTTAATCTTCCTCCCAGCCTTCCCCAGGGGGACCTACAGCCTTTTACCAGGGTAACTGTGCATTGGGGAAAAGGAAATGATCAGATATTTTGTGGATTATTAAACACTTGTTCAGAAGTGACATTAATTCCCAGAGACCCAAAACGTCACTCTGGTCCACCAGTCAGAGTTGGGGCTTGTGGAGGTCAGGTGATCGATGGAGTTTTAGCTCAGGTCCGTCTCACAGTGGGTCCAGTGGGTCCCCGGACCCATTCTTTGGTTATTTCCCCAGTGCCGGAATGCATAATTGGAATAAACATGCTCAGCAACTGGCAGAATCCTCACATTGGTTCCCTGACTCCTGGAGTGAGGGCTGTTATGGTGGGAAAGGCCAAGTGGAAGCCACTAGAACTACCCCTGCCTAGCAAAATAGTGAACCAGAAGCAATACCAGATTCCTGGAGGGATTGCAGAAATTAATGCCACTCTTAAGGACTTAAAGGACGCAGGGGTGGTGATTCCCACCACATCCCCATTCAACTCTCCTATTTGGCCTGTGCAGAAGACAGATGGGTCTTGGAGGATGACTGTGGATTATTGTAAGCTTAACCAGGTGGTGACTCCAATTGCAGCTGCTGTTCCAGATGTGGTATCATTGCTTGAGCAAATCAACACATACCTGGTACCTGGTATGCAGCTATTGATCTGGAAAATGCTTTTTTCTCAATTGCTGTCAGTAAGGACCACCAGAAACAGTTTGCCTTCAGCTGTCAAGGCCAGCAGTTTACATTCACTGTGCTACCTCAGGGATTTATCACCTCTCCAGCCCTATGTCATAATATTGTCCACAGGGATCTTGATCGTTTCTCCCTCCCACAAGACATCACACTGGTCCATTATATTGATGATATCATGCTGATTGGACCTAGTGAGCAAGGACTAGCAACTACTATAGATTTGTTGGTAAGGTATTTGCGTGGCAGAGGATGGGAGATAAATCCAGCAAAAAATACAGGGGCCTTCCACCTCAGTAAAATTTCTAGGTGTCCAGTGGTGTGGGGCCTGTTGAGATATTCCTTCTAAGGTGAGGGATAAGCTGTTGCATCTGGCCCCTTCTATGAGCAAAAAAGAGGCACAACGCTTAGTTGGCCTCTTTAGATTTTGGTGACAACATATTTCTCATTTAGGTGTGCTACTCCAGCCCATTCACCGAGTGACCAGGAAAGCTTCTAGTTTTGAGTGGGGACCAGAACAAGATGACGCTCTGCAGCAGGTCCAGGCTGCTGTGCAAGCTGCTCTGCCGCTTGGACCATATGATCCAGCTGACCCAATGGTTCTGGAAGTGTCAGTGGCAAATAGAGATGCTGTTTGTAGCCTTTGGCAGGCGTCTGTAGGAGAATCACAATGCAGGCCCTTAGGATTTTGGAGTAAAGCTTTACCATCCTCTGCAGATAACTACTATCCATTTGAGAAACAGCTGTTGGCCTGCTACTGGGCTTTAGTAGAGAGAGAATGCTTAACCATAGGCCACCAAGTTACCATGAGACCTGAGTTACTGATCATGAGTTGGGTGTTGTCTGATCCACCAAGCCATAAATTTGGGCGTGCACAGCAGCACTCCATCATAAAATGGAAATGGTAAATACGAGATAGACCTCGAGCAGGTCCTGAAGGTACAAGTAAGTTACATGAGGAAGTGGCCCAAATGCCCGTGGCCCCCACTCCTTCCACCTTACCTTCTCTTTCCCAGCCCACAGCTATGGCATCTTGGGGAGTTCCTTACAGTCAGTTGACTGAGGTAGAGAAAACTCAGGCCTGGTTTACAGATGGTTCTGCATGGTATGCAGGCACCACCCGAAAGTGGACAGCTGCAGTGCTGCAGTCCCTTTCTGGGATGTTCTTGAAGGACAGTGGTGAGGGGAAATCCTCCCAGTGGGCAGAACTTCAAGCACTGCACCTGGATGTTCACTTTGCTTGGAAGGAGAACTGGCCAGAGGTGCGTCTGTATACTGATTCATGGGCTGTTGCTAATGGTTTGGCTGAATGGTCAGGGACCTGGAAGGAACATGGTTGGAAGGTTGGTGACAAAGAAGTCTGGGGAAGGGGTATGTGGATAGATCTTTCTGAGTGGGCAAACAACATGAAGATATTTGTGTCCCATTTGAATGCTCACCAGAGAGTGGCTTCAGCAGAAGATTTTAATAACTAAGTGGATAAAATGACCCGTTTGGTGGATACCAATCAGCCTCTTTCCCCATCAACTCCTGTCATTGCCCAATGGGCTCATGAACAAAGTGGTCATGGCGGTAGGGATGGCGGTTATGCATGGGCTCATCTACATGGACTTCCACTCACCAAGGCTGACCTGGCCACAGCTGCTGCTGAGTGCCCAATGTGCCAGCAGCAGAGACCCACACTCAGTCCCCGATATGGCACCATTCCCCGAGGTGATCAGCCTGCTACCTGGTGGCAGGTTGATTACATTGGACCACTTCCATCATGGAAGGGGCAGTGGTTTGTTCTTACTGGAATAGACACATACTCCAGATATGGGTTTGCCTTCCCTGCACGACATGCTTCTGCCAAAACTACCATCTGTGGACTTACAGAATGCCTTATGTACCGTCATGGTATTCCACACAGCATTGCTTCGGACCAAGGAACCCACTTCACAGCAAATGAAGTGAGGGAATGGGCACATGCTCATGGAATTCTGTGGTCTTACCATGTTCCCCATCATCCAGAGGCAGCTGGGTTGATAGAACTGTGGAATGGCTTGTTGAAGACTCAATTACAGCACCAACTAAGTGGTAATACCTTGCAGGGCTGGGGCAGTGTTCTCCAGGAAGCCATGTATGCTCTGAATCAGCATCCACTCTATGGTGCTGTTTCTCCTGTAGCCAGGATTCATGGGTCCAGGAATCAAGGGGTGGAAAAAGGAGAGGCACCACTCACTATCACTCCTAGTGATCCACTAGGTAAATTTTTGCTTCCTGTCCCTGCAAGCTTAAGCTCTGCTGGTCTACAGGTCTTGGTTCCAAAAGGAGGAGTGCTTCCACCAGGAAACACAACAATAATCCCATTGAACTGGAAGTTAAGACTGCCACCTGGCCACTTTGGTCTTCTTATGCCTCTGAATCAACAGACAAGGAAGGGGATTACTGTACTGGCTGGGGTGATGGATCCTGACTATCAAGGGGAAATAGCACTGCAACTACACAATGGAAGTAAAGAAGAGTTTTCCTGGAATACAGGAGATCCCCTAGGGCGTCTGTTAGTACTACCATGCCCTGTGATTAAAGTCAATGGAAAACTGCAACAACCCAATCCAGGCAGGACTACCAATGGCCAAGAAACTTCAGGAATGAATGTTTGGGTCACCCCACCAGGCAAAGAACCATGGCCAGCTGAAGTGCTTGCTGAGGGTAAAGGGAACATGGAATGGGTAGTGGAAGAAGGTCGTGATAAATATGAACTACCACCACGTGACCAGTTACAGAAACGAGGACTATGATGGCATGAATCTTTTCTCCTTGTTTTGTTATGATTATGTTTGTATTTGTCTGTAAAGCAAATATCTTTGCTTTCTTCTCTGTCTTATTGCCTTATCATATGGCATAACCTGTACTGTTCATTTTGCTGTATTTTAGCTAAAGGAAATGAATTTTAAAAGTTAATGTCGGCGGAGGGTCTCGGTGGTCAGCGGGGACGCGGGTGGCCGGCGATGGCCGCGGAGGGGCTTGTCGGATCCCGCTTCCAAGAAGGTCCTAAGCGGCCGAGGGAGGTGGGCTAAGGAGCGGTGTCCCTTGTCGAGTACCGGCCATGTGACACAAGCCTGTCCGCCCCGCTGCCGCCGCCCTGCCAGGTAGGGTCCTCGTGTCAGGACTACAGCACATCTCAAGTCCAGCTGGCCACATTTCAAGGGCTCAAGAGCCACACTTTGCCAGTTTAGACCCAGAAGCAGAAAAGAAACCAATCAAGTGGATGCCACATCAAATGGTGAAAAGTGTCTTTTATAGGTGAATGAAATTCAGACAGAGAGAGAAAGCCATGGAAGCAAGAAGCTGGAAGCAGTGAAACCCAAAAAAGAAGGGAGAGACCAGCAGATGCCACCATGTGCCTTGCCATATAACAGAGGAGTTCAGGATTGTCACAGCTGGTCTTCAGGAAGAAGGTGAGCGGTTTGCTGGTCAGTGTCCAAACAGCACGGAGGCATCGAAGCGGAACACTCCCTCTGAGAACAGAAGCTGGCTTAGAGGATTGTGGGAAGACAGCAGAGTGGGAAGTTCCAGTAATCAGTCCCTCCAACAAAACAACTCTCAAACTGGCAGGAGCTGTCTGAATCAACCACTTTGAAACTCCAGAGCTTAGAGGAAAACTGGGCAGCATCCAGGAAGGAGCAGGAGGAAGAGGCTGGTAAATTGAGATAAATACCAGTGGCTTTCACCTTCCCTGCTGCGGCTATCATCCCCTTTTCCCCAGCCTCATGGCAAACAGCAGTGGGGACTAGAGCTTGGGCTCCTGCTACAGCTTTCTGGAGCCAGGATAGGACATAAAGAACTAGTCCAAAATTCTGGGTGTGTGCAGTCTGTTCCCAAATCTCTCCCTTTGATCAGCTACTTCATTTCACCAGGGGCTGGCTCTGAGGGCAGCCACTATTCCAACCCCTGGGGCAGAGGCGGCCAAGAAATCTTAAAGATAGTAAGTTCCTCAAAACTGTGAGAAAGCAGAGGGCTGCATTAATCCATTAACCAGATAGTGCTGAATTAAGAAAACAGTTCAAAAGCCGTAGAAGAAGCTCCTGGAGTCCTTGCTGGCCCCTCCTCTACCCCCCACCCCCCACAACACAGGGTGGAACCAACTTGTGTTCCCATTGTGGGTCCCTGGCCCTCTTCCAGAGGGAGCAGAGTGGCCCCTGTGTGCATACTGGGGTGCATGTGTATCAGTGCCAATCTGTCAAGTGGATGTCTAAGAGACTGAGCAGGGTAACCTGTCTCAGTCTTGCCCTCCCAGAGTTTGTCCTGAGGACAGAGAAGCCTATTGCAGACAGCTGGGACAGTGTAAAAAACAAGTTGAAGCAGCCTGGGGGAAAGGACTACCTCTGTTAAGTCTCATTAGAGAGCACACAGGAGAGGGAGGAGCTCTGTTACAAAGAGCGTACAGGAGGCATCCACTCAAACGCCTGTAAACTGTAAATGGGGAATTCCCAAAGCCTCTAGCAAGCACAAGCCCAGGAAAAGAAGCAGGCTTCCTGGCTCTGGCTCCATGCAGGCACATAAAAGACAGGATCCTGCACGTCCCATTTCCCTTGGGCTGATTTTCTTGATAGGAGGACTCAGCTTTGGAGGATACCACCAGCAAAAGCAGAGCCAATTTGCAAAGACAGTGAAAGGTGCTTTTTCTCTTGGTTTGTTTGTTTTAATTAGCTCCTGGCATTCAAGAAAATCTCTGTCATATCACTAACTGGATACAAATTTAAGGGATAGACAGCTCAGGGACTAAATCCCAGAGTAAACACTTTAAAATATTGAAAGTACAATGTGCAAAATTATATATATATATATATATATATATATATATATATATATATATGAGATATACAAAGACACAGGAAATTTTGGCCCATCCAAAAGACCAAGACAAAAACTCAGAAGCCTCTTCAGGAACAAATTTTAGACTTACCTTACAGAGCCTTTAAAATAATGAGCCTCAATATGCTTGCGGAGATAAAAGAAAACGTAGAGAAAGAACTAAAGGATATGAGGAAAACAATGAAAAAACAATATGGGAATCTTTCTGGAGAAATACTGGAGTTGAAGGACGCAATAACTGAAATGAAAATTTCCCTAGACAGTTACAACAGATTGGAGGTGGCAGAAGAAAGAATCAGTGATCTCAAAGACAAGACAGCTGAAAAGATTCAATCTGAAGAACAGAAAGAAAAAAGAATTAAAAAGAACAAACAGAGCCTAAGAGACTTGTGGGACACCATCAAGCATACCAATATACACATTGTAGTAGTCCCAGAAGGAGAAGAAAGAGGAAAGGGCAAAAGGAACATTTGAAAAAATAAGGGCAGAAAAAAACTTCCCAAATTTGATGAAAGATAGAAATATATACATTCAGGAAACCCAATGAACCCTAAACAAGATAAACTCAAAAAGAACCACACACAGACACTTAGTAATCAAATTCTCCACTGCCAAGGACAAGGAGAGAGCTCTGAAAGCTGCAAGAGAAAAGCAATGAGTTACGTACAAGAGAATCCTAATAAGATTAAGTGCCAATTTTTCGTCAGAAACCATGAAGGCAAGGAGGCAGCGGAATGAAATATTTAAAGTGCTGAAAGAAAAGAATTGCCAACCAAGAATTTTATATCTGACAAGATTTTCTTCCAA
Organism: Choloepus didactylus; assembly: GCF_015220235.1. Lineage (NCBI taxonomy): Eukaryota > Metazoa > Chordata > Mammalia > Pilosa > Megalonychidae > Choloepus > Choloepus didactylus. The sequence continues at coordinate 51,623,865 of NC_051320.1, read as the reverse complement.
AAAATAGAGTGATTAAGATGTTCCCATATAAACAAAAGCCGAGGGAGTAATTTACCACTGTACCTACCCTACAAGCCATGCTAAAGGGAGTTCTTCAGACTAACAGGAAAAGACACCAAACTGGATCAAAGCAGCATAACAAAAAACCTTCAGTAAAGGTAACCATGTGGGTACTTATAATTGCCAGTACTATTGTATTGTATTGTTCGTTATATAACTCCATTTCTTAAAGGTGCTAAAGTGCAAATCCATTAAAAAAATGATACATGAATGGTTATGGACATACAGTATACACAGATAACAGATATACTTTGTAACACGTACCAAAAAAAAAAAAAAAAAAAGGTGGGGGGCAAAGGGATAGAGGAACAGTCTTAAGTGTGTGCTATTAAAAATAAGTTGGTCTCAAATCAAATTTTATTGTTGTAGATTTAGGATGTTAAAATTTTAACCCCATGGTAACCACAAAGACAATGCATGAGAAATATATTCAGAAAGAAATGAGAAGGTACTCAAAATGGTACAGTAGACAAAAAATAATATAGCTGTAGGCATAATGGAATAATTGAGGGGCAAAAAAGGTCTAACTTACATACCCAAAATTGCTAAGTGACAAAAGAAACTACTGCATTATCAGTAATTACCCTAAATGTAAATGAATTAAACTCAAAAGGCAGAGATTGGCAAAATGGATAAAGAAGCAAGACCCAACTATATGCTATTTTCAACAGACTCACCTTAAATACAAAGACATGAGGGTGAAAGTGAAAGGATGGGAAAAAAATATGCCTATGCAAGTAGTAACTGGAAGAGAGCTGGGGTAGCTATACTAATATCAGATAAAATAGACTTTAAGTCAAAAACTTAACAGGGGAGCCAGTTCCGGGAAGATGGCAGATTAGGGCAGAGAGAGAGAAATTCTCCTCTTTGTAGTGGTGTTGTCTGATCCTACTATTATATTCAATTGTATGATATTTTATTTTTCTTTTTATTATCTTTTTTATTCATTTAAAAAGAGCAAAATTTTTTTCTTAGTACTCATTATGTTCAAGTGCTAACTGTGGTGATAAATGCACAACTATACGATGATACAGTGAACAACTGATTGTACACTGTGGATAATTGTATGGTATATCAATATAGCTCAGTAAAATTATAGGAAGAAATATAAATAGGGATAAAAGTGCTGGAGAAAACATGGAGAAAGGGATGTACCTATTTACTATTGGTTAGGAGGCAGAATGATGTAGCCTTTCTGCAGGACAGTGTGGTTGTTCCACAAGAAGCTAAGTATGTGGGTGCCATAAGGTCCTGCAACGTCATTAGGGGGCATATACTTGGAAGATCTGAGAGCAGGGACATGAATGGACATTTGCACACTGGTGTTTATGGAGGCAGTATACATGATTTGCAGTGGGTGGAAGTGGCCTAAGGGTACATTGACTGAGAAACAATGATGAACTGTGTGTGAGCAAACAATAGAATATTGAGTAACTGTGAGGAGAAGTGAAGCTGTGAGACATGCAACGCAATGAGGTGAATGGATCCTGTAGACAGCATTTTGAGTGAATTACACCAGAAACAAAGGGAAACACTATAATGCCTCACCAGTATGGACTAACTACAATGTGTAAACTTATGATTGAATCTTAGAGCACAGCTTGTTAGGGGAATGCTTATTGTAATGGTCCCTAAATTATAAGCTCTTATAGCAGTCACATTTACTCCTGAACTGTAACAGTTATCTCCAGATTCTGAGAGGCTGATCTCTTTGTGAATAACCTGATTGATCCCTGGAACACTGGGTATCTGTGTGACACCTGAAACGCAGAGCTAGAGCTTGGCAGATATGAATGTCAATATTAGTGCATACCACAACTGTTAAAAAAACTGAAAAAAAGTCCAGACTTCAATTAGAGATATGAATGAACTAGATCTGGTTAGGACTAGAGCAAATTGGGCCAAAGGGTAAAAGACAATACTGACAGTGTTTTAAAACATCAACTTCCGCCTAAGAGCCTCCTCCCGAATGCCTCTTTGTTGCTCAGATGTGGCCCTGTCTCTCTAGCTAAGCCAACTTGAAAGGTGAAATCACTGCCCTCCCCCCTACGTGGGATCAGACACCCAGGGGAGTGAATCTCCCTGGCAACGTGGAATATGACTCCCGGGGAGGAATGTAGACCTGGCATCGTGGGACGGAGAACATCTTCTTGACCAAAAGGGGGATGTGAAAGGAAATGAAATAAGCTTCAGTGGCAGAGAGAATCCAAAAGGAGCCGAGAGGTCACTCTGGTGGGCACTCTTACGCACACTTTAGACAACCCTTTTTAGGTTCTAAAGAATTGGGGTAGCTGGTGGTGGATACCTGAAACTATCAAACTACAACTCAGAACCCATGAATCTCGAAGACAGTTGTATAAAAATGTAGCTTATGAGGGGTGACAAGGGGATTGGGAAAGCCATAAGGACCACACTCCACTTCGTCTAGTTTATGGATGGATGAGTAGAAAAATAGGGGAAGGAAACAAACAGACAAAGGTACCCAGTGTTCTTTTTTACTTCAATTGCTCTTTTTCACTCTAATTATTATTCTTGTTATTCTTGTGTGTGTGCTAATGAAGGTGTCAGGGATTGATTTGGGTGATGAATGTACAACTATGTAATGGTACTGTGAACAATCGAAAGTATGATTTGTTTTGTATGACTGCGTGGTATATGAATATATCTCAATAAAATGAAGATTAAAAAAAAAAAAAAATCAACTTCCATGTGAGACCAAGGGAAGAGATGTTTATTTGGTGCAGGATCTATATTTCCTAAACAATTTAACTCATACAGTTTGTTCAAATACTATAATTACATAGAACTTTGAATAGGAAGTGAGACCTGGTAAGTTTGTACAGCTTATGTGAAATAGTGACACATCCCAAAGTAATTTGGGTAGAGAACAAAAATGTATATTCAGGGTCCCCTTGAGGAGCTGGGGCAAAATGCAGAAGTGTTGAACTTCCTCACATGGATTGTTGCTGATGTTCTCACAAACATTGAGGACTGGCAGTTTGGTATACCAAGCCCTCTGTCTTGGGGCTTGCCCTTATGGAACTCATTACTGCAAAGGAGAGGCTAAACCTGCTTGTAATTGTGCCTAAGAGTCTCCCCTGAGTACCTCTTTGTTGCTCAGATGTGGCCCACTCTCTCCAGTTAACCCAACTCAGCAGGTGAACTCACTGCCCTCCCCCCTATGTAGGACCTGACTCCCAGAGGTGTAAATCTCTCTGGCAATGCACAATATGACTCCTGAGGATGAATCTGGACCCAACATCATAGGATTGAGAACATCTTGACCAAAAGGGGGAAGCGAAATGAAACAAAATTTCAGTGGCTGAGAGATTCCAAATGGAGTCGAGAGGTCACTTGGGTGGGCATTCTTACGCACTATATAGGTAACCCTTTTTAGGTTTTAATGTACTGGAATAGCTAGAAATAAATACCTGAAACTATCAAACTCCAAAAAAAAAAAAAAAAAAAAAAAAAAAAAAGTTAATGTCACCCAAGGACTTGCACCCTATTCTGGAGAGATTTAGTGCATTTCCAGTTGTATGCTGCCCAGCGGAGTATTGTTAGGCAAAATATATGTCTGTTATTGTTATCTGCTGAGAGATAAACTATGGTTTTAGGTGATGTGTATAACTGTCAAGTTGACAAGGGGTAGACTGTGATGGTTAGGTTCATGTATCAACTTGGCCAGGTGTTAGTACCCAGATGTCTGGTCAAGCAAACACTGGCCTAACAATTGCTGCGAGGACGTTTGTGGCTAGTTAATAAACCAGAAGGCTGGTTTATTAAATCATCAGTCAATTGACTGCAGCTGTGACTGATGACTCACCAAAGGGCGTGTCTTCCGCAATGAGAGAATGCAATTGGCTGGATTTAATCCAATTAATCAGTGGAAGACTTATAAGCGAGACAGTATAGAGGACCTTCACTTCTTCTTCAGCTGCCCAGTGAAGCGTTTCCTGAGGAGTTCGTTGAAGTTGTCGGTTCATTTCCTGAGGAGTTCATGGAACACGTTCGTTGAAGATCCCAGTTCATTTTCTGAGGGGTTCGTCGAAGTTGCCGGTTTGTTTCCTGAGGAGTTCATCGGACATTTTCCTTGGAGTTGACAGTTTGCTGACTGCTCTACAGAATTTGGACTCATGCATACCCACAGTTGTGTGAGTCACTTTTACAAATCTGATAGTCAGAGACACCTCTCATTGATTCTGTTTCCCTAGAGAACCCTAACTTAATACAAGGGTCATGGAAAAAAACAAGACATGTTATTTTTAAGTACATCTAACTGAAAAAGACAGTTTCCTTCATTTTCAAGTGGCAATATGTGTGGTAGTTTCAGTAAATTTTGCTATAAAACATTCTCGACAAAAGAACTGCATGCAGTAGGCTTAGTTTGGAGCCGAATTTCTGCTATCTTCTTGCTTTGTGATTCTGGGTAAGTCTAAAATGCAAATCTGGAGATGTGGTTTCTCAGCTTAAAACCTCTCCTGCCCCCTCATTGCCCAAAGCCTCCCCTCCCTCCTGCCCTCCCTGCCACTCTCTCCAGCCACACAGGTTTGACTCCTGTTCTGCAGCAGGTCAGCTTCCCTCTGCTCCTGGGTCTTGGCACACACTGTCACCTGTATGTGCACTGCTTTTCTTCCCTTCCTCCCCACTGTTTTATTTTGCAAACTGTTAACATTCTTTGCTTCTTAGCTTATATATTGCCCCTTTCCTCATCCCTCAGGTGTGGGTTGAGTGCCCTTCCTCTGTGCTCCAGTGGCACCCAACAATTATCCTTCTGGTAGCACTTTATTATTCTGTATTGTAATTGCCTGTTTTCTTGAACATTCTCCTCCTTCTAAAATAGACTTTACAATCTGTAAGGGCTAACTATAGACTAAATCATAAGTAAGTGTGGGGTGCGCTTACCTGACTGTACCTTTGGAGTTGGGCTCTGCAGCTGGGTCAGATTCCTATACCAATGTGGTAGTCCTCAGGCTGCTCTCCAGTGTCCTGGCTCGCCTTCCGTCCAGTCACGTGCCAGGATTGTCGGTCTCTATCTTCTAGACAGTGAATGTGGCTGTGCTGCTTTGATGGATGGTATGTGAACAGATGTGTGGGGTGTCACTTCTGAGTTGAAGCTTTAAGAGCCTGTTCGTGCTTCCTCACACTCTTTTCCTTTAGCCTCTCTGACTGGCAGTGTTCCAGATAAAGAGTGCTTGTTAGCTGGGGTCCTGAAGTGAGCCCGATCATGATGTGGAACAGAGCACCTGTCAACTTTTAAAGGACATGTGACCTAAACAAGAAATAAATCTTTGTTGTCTCAAGCTACTTAAATTTTGAGATTGTTACTGTAGCATCACTTAGCCTATCCTGACTGATAAACCAAGATGCCCCGTATATGGGTGCCAGCTCTTAATTGCTAATAGCTACTTAGTGCATTGCACAAAGAAGAAATACAGAGTCTACATTTATGATTGGCGGGAAAGAATGCTATGATTTATTTATGTTATCCCTATGGGCCCAACCTGGGAATTAGGGCATATTTGCCTATCTTGATTTATTCTATGCTAATGCGTATACTTCATGCCGAGTATCTTCTCCTCTCTTTCTGCCTTCCTGTCTGCTTGAGCCCTGGCTGCTTTATGTATCAGCAAAAATAATGCCAGAATTTCAAGATAAAACAAAACTTAGGGTAATGGGTTAAGTCATAAAGCTGGGATGAATGCACTGACTTCCAGACAAGCATCCTTGCTCAGTTGGGTTGTTGTTTATCAACAGGGAAATATATGTGATTTTCTATTTGAAAAACACATTTTATCCTGTGAAAAAAATGAAATTGGTGATTTGGCCACTTTTTTTCTATGTCTCTAATAATTTACTGGCTCTCATAGCATTTGTTTTCTAGTTTATTTTTCTTACACTCTGAACATGCTTTTGACATTGGACATTTATATATTTAGGTGAGCACAACATTTCTTCTACTGGTATTTTCTAGGTGTGTCCGACCACAAGTGCACCCAGGTGGTACTGAATCCTTGATCGGCACTACTTGATGCTCGAGGCCCTGATTGTTCTTTTTCCATTTCTTTGGCCAGTGTTTTCTCTGCTCATTCCTTAAGTCTTCCTTCAAATCCAATCAGCAAGCACACCCTGTTGATCCTGTTTTCTTTTTTATTTATTAGAGAATTTATAGGTTTACATAAAATCATGCAGAAAATAAGAGCTCCCATTACCCCCTCCCCACAGTTTCCCAATTATTAACACTTTGCATGACTGTGGTACTTTTGTTTACAATTGATGAAACAGTATTATAATTATACCATTAACTATAGTCCATAGTTTACATTAGGGTTCACAGCTTGGGTTGTGCAGTCTTGTGGTGATTTAAAAATTTTTTGTTCTGGTAACATATACACTACCTAAAATTTCCCCTTTTAACCACATTCAAATACATAATTCAAAGCTGTTAATCAGATTCACCATCCATTATTAAAACTTTTCCATCACCCCAAACAGAAGCAGAAACTCTGTGCCAGTTAAGCATTAACTCCCTACTTGCCACCCCCACCCTGGCCCCTGGTAACCTGGATTCTAGTTTCTGACTCTATAAATTTGCTTATTCTAATTGTTTCATATCAGTGAGATCATACAGTGTTTGTCCTTTTGTGTCTGGCTTATTTCACACAACATGATGTCGTCTTTTGTACCTGTCCCATCTTCTCCATCTCTATCTTTACTGTCCGTGAACCAATGTACATCCTTATCATCTCTCACCTGGACTGTTGAAGGAACTTTCTAACTGGGTTCCTTGCTTCATGACTTGCCTCTTATGTAATTATTGTTTATTGAATCCTTACTCTGTGAAAAGCGTCCAACTAAGGATGACATATATCGCCTTTCTAAATCCTTACAGCCACCATGTAGGGGAGCTGTTTGACCCCCGTCTTGCAGATGAGGAACCTGGAGCATCGTGAGGCCAAGTAAAACATCCAAGGAACTAGAAGTATATTAGAACTAATGCCTGCCTTGCACTGTGCCTATCCTTGAAACTATCAGTGTTGCAGTTTGGACCCAATTGAAAAATAGGACACCAGAGTCAAGCAGTTGGAAATTTTAAAAAATTCTCTTAATTAGTGATTAAGCCTAATTGGACAATGTAGTTTGGATCTTTGGCCACAATTGGTGTATTTATTTCTTATTGCTATGATAACAAATTGTCACCAACTTAGTGGTCTAAAACAACACAAGTTTATTTTCTTACAGTTCTAGAGGTCAGAAGTCTGAAATGGTTCTCACTGAGAAAAATCAAGGTGTCAGCAGGGCTTCATTTCTTCTGAAGGCTCTAGGGGAGAATCTGTTTCTTTGCCTTTTCCAGCTTTTAAACACCACCCATATTCCTTGGCTTGTAGCCCCTTCCTCTGTCTTCAAAGCTGGCAACAACAGGTTGAGTCCTTCTCAGGCTGCTATCTCTCTGATTCTCTCTCTTCTGCTTCCCTCTTCACTTATAAGGACCCTGTGATTGCACTGGGCCCTCCAGGATAATTTAGGGTAATCTCTCCATCTTGAGGCCAGCGGATTGGTAATCTTAATGCCATCTGCAACCTTTATTCCCCTTTGCCTTGGCACGCATTCACAGTTTTTAACACATTCATAGGTCCTCAAGAATAGGACTTGGACATCTGTGGGGGGCGGCATTTTTTCTGCCCATCATCACTGGGCTTCCTCATACTTCCACCCCAGTGTCTTAAGGGTGTTTTAGGACAACCATCTGGGGGTAAATTTGGGCTCGAAGAGAGGAATTGCTGCCCAGCAGCCTAGAAGGTGGGAAAGAGATGGTGAATCTCCAGAGCTGCATCTAAAAGTCACCACCACAGGGAAGTAAGAGGAGAACAAAATCCACCTGTCCTGGGGGAGGGCAAGTCTGAAAGGGAGAAGAAAGGAGAATGAGCTGTATGTGTTCAGGGTGGAGGAATTGAATGGGAGGGATAAAGAGATTAGGTGCAAGTCCCATTTCCCACACTTCTGGAAGGTGGAAATTCTTTCTTTATGGGTCAGTACAGTAATGTTAGAAGAAGGAGAGAACAGTTCCTTCTGACTTGATCTCTATACCATATTCTCCTCATCACATTCACCTTCCAAATCTTGTGTGATTTTGAAATGAAGAACATGATTGTGTTACACCCCCCTGCTTAAAACCCTTCTGAGGCCTCCAGGCTCATGCAAGGGCTCTGGACCCTGCTTGCCTCTCCAGATTTATCTCACCTTAGCATCTTGCAGGCCTGGGAGAGGAAAGCCAGGTTGTTGTGGAATTCAGTTTTAGAGGAAGACTAGGGTAGTAGGACTAAAATTAGGTGGAAACCCACATCAGGGGCAGAGCTAAAACCAATCCAGTGAGAGGTGAAGGTAGGAAGGTGACAGAGACCAGGGAAGCAAGCAGAAGAGGTAACACAATTTTCCCCACTGCAACCAGATTCCCTGGAGGAGATCCTGGAGGTGCCAGGGTTTAGTGCTAATGGCACAGGGTTGTAGGGAAGAGCTCAGGGCTCAGGAGTCTCTGCTGAGTCACTGGAATCCTGGTCAATAGGGTGTTTATGTTGTGAGCTCCAGGAGATGTGGAGTCAGATGGAGTTGAGACAACTGATATGCTTCATGCAGGGGCATGTTTATTGTGAAGCTAACCAAGTTTAAGGTTAGGGTCTGTATTAGTTAGGATTCTCTAGAGAAACAGAATCAACAAGAGATATCTATAAATACAAGATTTTATAAAAGTGTCTCACATAACTGTGGTCTGCACGAATCCAAATTCTGTAGGGCAGGCAGCAAACTGGCAGCTCCAATGAAGATGTTCAATGAACTCCCTAGGAAATGAACTGGCAACTTTGAAGAACTCCTCAGGCAATGTTTCACTGGTCAACCGACTTATCTGTCTTGATTAAAAGTCTTCAACTGATTAGATTAAATCCAGCTAATTGCATTCTCTCATTGTGGAAGACATACCCTTCATTGATGTAATCAGTCACAGTTGCAGCCAATTGACTGATGATTTACTAAACCAGCCTTCTGGTTTATTAACCAGCCACAGATGTCCTTGCAGTAACGGTTAGGCCAGTGCTTGCTTGACTAGACACCTGGGTACCATCACCTGGCCAAGTTGACACATGAACCTAACCATCACAGGGTCTTTCACTTAAACCCACCCATTCCACAGACACCTTTCTTTCACCAGTCTCTTCCTATTAAGGGAAGCATGGAGGGAAAAGCAGATTCAGCCATTCCTAGGTGACCCAAAGCATTTCCTCAGCCTCAGGGTCATCTTTTCCATTCTGATGGAGTCCTAGGGCTGTGCCTGGGCCAGTGGCCTGCCAGCACTACCTCTGCATCCTCTCCCACTCACCTGCCCTCCACATGGTTACTGGGCATCCTCATCTCATCTTTGGTGCCAAGAAGAAGGATCCCAATGGTGACCTGGGCTTCATGGCCACGTCTACTCCTGCTCCTAGGACCAGATATGGAAGGGATGGGGAGCCCCAGGAGGTGAGATCAGATCAAAGATCAAAGAGCTGGAGTCATCCCAGACTTAGCCCTGGGCAAGAAACTCCACCTCAGCAAGAACCTGTGGAGGTCATTACAGATGTGGCATGAATGAGAGTGAGTTATGAACATGAAAGAAACTCTTCTTAACTACCAATAAAAAAGGGTAAATTAAACTTGCCAAAGGAAAGACTGAGAATAGTTATCTGATTCTGTCTTTAGAGAATAGTACTGCTGTATCATTTTCCTATGAAGAGATAACCAGAGCAAGTATCCAAAATTATGGAAAAAGATTATTTTAACAATAACAATATTGTAATAAAATATAATAATATTTAATGTAATGTATGATATAACATTGTTATTTTTCTGGATTTTGCAATGCTTGTGTATTTGTCAGTTTTAAAATAATTGGAATTTGTTGTGATTACGTTTACTATTCTAAATAAATATTCACTTTTCTATAAATGTACTGTTTTAAAAATAAATATAACTCTCTCTCAAGTTAAAAACAACATTTTTGTATACTTTTTATTAAAGTGGGTCTCCCCAGTTGCATAAGCTTCAGGCTACACAAAACCTGGATCTGCCCTTGGTCACACCTCAGTGAGAATTGGCCATGAGAGTTAGATCCTGTGACTATAAGTATCTGAAGAAATTAGAAGCAGAGGAAAAATGTCCAAGAGTGAGAAGGTTGCTCATTTAGCTTATCTTTCAAAATAAGCATTAATGAGGGAGAAAATTGCTTTGGGTTTCTTGGGAAGATGTTTTAACCCAAAGTTTCTTTCCTTCAGGGAGTCCTTGGGACCCACTTTTTGAATGTGATCTTTCAGTCCTATATCCTTGGGTGAGCACAGACTTCCTATCTGTGTATGTTCTAGACTCACAGGTGTGTCACAGCCATGGACTCCCCACTTCCTGTGGTGTGTCCCCCACCGCCCCAGCCTGCCAGATCCTCTAGCTGCCTGCCCTTCTTTAGTCCAAATCAGCTTGTCTCCTCCAACCCAGTTGCTGAACCAGTTCCTTGGGATGCTGTGGGAAAAACATATGTTGAGGAAGAGAGGCTGATAAACATTGGTCTACTGTTGTGGGTTTCCTCTTTTTAGAAGCTTTAACACCCTCCTGTTCTGTACCTGAGCCACCATTAAATATAGAGGAAAGCATCAGCAAAATTTATATTAATACTTCACCTTTTTAGTGTTGTTTTTCTGTAGGGCCTTCCCAGAACATGTTACTTGTTACTTGTTGTCCACTAGAGTGAAGCTTTAATAATCCAGACTGTTCTTATCTACAGAAAAAAAAAAATGCAGCACAAAGACGTCAAAGATGTAACAACAAGGTCCTCTTCAAAATGTAGGAAAACTTGTTTTGGATGAAATCAGTATTATGATTTTTCTGAGAAAATTAGCCTTTCACTAAGCAATAATTTGTACATAAGTGGCAGAAATGTTCAACTTGAGTGTATCCTCAAGGTGTGTCTGAGTGTATTAGCATCTCTAAAATTGAGACTTGGTCAGATGTGTCTTAATGGTCAGTGCAAGGGGATTGTCTATCCACATAAAATCTAGAAAATGAGAAGCTGTAGAAGTAGCAATTTTCAGAGCATCTCTATCAGGGGCATTCTTGTTGGTCTTTGGAACCACGACCATTGACTCTTCAAGGATAGAGAGAGAGTGCTGTGTGGTTGGATGAGTGAATTTGATTGATTCCTCTTCCTTTAATTCCACACTTATTGAACAGTTTCTGCTGTTCTTGTCTTGATTATCTACAGAATGCTGGTAATCACAGTCTTTGGCAGTTATATTTTTGTTGTTAACTTCTAAAGTGGCTTTCTCCCAAGCCTAAGCACCATAGAGCACACAGACCAAATGGGATTTCTAGGATTTCAAGCTAAAGAGCAGCTCCTGGGTGGCCTACAGTGACTTTGTCAGACCACTCTCTCCAAGGTGGCATGACATGGAGGGCCACTGGACTCTCCAGATGAGCTCTTTATCTCTCTCTCTAGATATAAGAGAGTTAAATGTTATCTTGTTTTAAATCTGGTAATTGAAATTCTGGTTAATTGGGATCTGGTTCATATGTATAACTATATTCATGTTCTTCTAAATGTTCTTTACTCATGTACTCATTCAATCACTTATATAACAAATTACCATTATATTTATTAGATATTGGGGGTGCAAAGATGAATAGAGCACAATCCCTGCCCACCATGGTTTCTTGTCCAGTTGGAAGGGCACATTTTTCAAATAGATAATCACAGTCCTGTGGTAAGTACTGTAACAGTGTTATAGAGAAAAAAGTGGCATGGGAATGTGTAATTGTGCACATAGCAAAGTCAGGGAAGGCTTCTGTTGAACAGAGTCACAGGGTTAGCCAGGAGTTTACCATGTGGATGGGATGATCAGAAACTCCTCCAGGCAGAGTGGAGAACATCTTCAAATGAAGGAGTCCAGTCAGTATGGAATGCAGGGTGTGTGCATGTGTGTTGGGGGCTGGAGAAGAGAAGGGGGATGAGGCTGGAAAGGTAGGCAGGTGTCAGATGAAGGGTTTATATGTGAGGCTAAGGAATTTGTATTTTTATCCTGTACTTCAGAAAGGGAGTCCTTGGAAGATTTGCCAGGGAATGTCATGGATCACATCACATTTGTCTGATTACAGAAGATGGATTGGATGGGAATAGGCTTGGCAGCGGGAAGACCAGTCGGGAAATTTTAACCAGCATCTGGCTGAAGCATTAAACCCAGGAAGGGAAAGTTGGGACAGACTCAAAAGAAATGGAGGTGGGTGAAGTGACAGAGGTCTAGGGTGAAGGAGAAGTCTTGTAGGATTCCCGCATTTCTGAGTTGGGGGTAGTGGTGGTGGTGCTACTTTAACCTCAAGGAATAAAGGAGGAAGAACAGGAATTTGTTAGTGAGAGATGCGAGATTTGTGTTCAGGATGTGTCGACTTTGATGAGTCCAGGTGGGGATGTTCAGCTGGCAACTGCAAATATGGATTTGAAGCTCAAGAGAGATATCCAGGCTAGAAATAAATATTTGAGGGGTTAAAGACTGGATAGTAAGTGAAGCCATGGAAATGGATGACATTACTCAAAAAGGTCTTGTAAAGTGAGAATAGGGTCAAAGGCAGGCCCATGAAGAACTTTGACATTTACAGGATGATCTGAAGTGAGGGAGGCTGAGAAGACAGGGCCAATTGAAAATTTGTTATGGAATATCTCATGTTAAATTGTCTTGTTGATCATTACCAGGACCACCCTTCCTTGCCTTTTTTCTTTCTCCTCTTCTTCCTTCCTTCCCCTCCCCTTCATCTTCTTTTTTCTTCTTCATTCTTCCCAACTCTTTTTGACTATTCCAGAACAAAATCTAGGGACTCAAGTAGCATTTTTTACTATACAGTTTTTCCCTATCCAATCTCAGAATATTAACAGAGATAAAACACTACATTCTTAATTTGTAATCACGACATAACAACCAAAAGTAAGAAAACCTAACATTTACTGTGTATTTCTTTTTTTTTTACACCTACCCTGCACCTATCCCTCTCTGTCCCCCCACCTTTTTGTTCTACTTGTTACAAACTATATCTTTATGTATTTCTCAGACCATAGATTTATCATTACTATTTATGCATTTACATTTTTGAACCTGTAAGAAAAGTAAAAAGTGGAGTTACGTACCAGAAAGTATAATAAATAGTACTAGCATTTATAGTTACCCATATGGTTACCTTGACTGGAGGTCTTTGTTTCTTTCTATTGCTTCAGTCCACTGTCTAGTGTCCTTTCCTTTCAGGCTGAAGAACTCACGTTTAGTATTGCCTGTAGGGCAGGTCTAGTGGCGACAATCTCCCTCAGCTTTTGTTTATCTGGAATGTCTTACTCTCTTCTTGATTTTTGAATGACAGTCTTGCTGGATATAAAATTCTTGGTTGAAAATTGTTTTCTCTTAGCATTTTAAGTATTTCACCCCACTACCTTCTTCCCTGCATGGTCTCTGATAAGAAATTGGCTCTTAATCTTATTGGTACTTCCTTGTACATAATATGTTGCTTTTCTCTTGCAACTTTCGGAACTCTCTCCTTGTCCTTTCCCTCTGACAGTTTGACCACTATTTGTCTGGGCTTAGTTCTCTTCAAGTTTATCCTGTCTGGTATTCATTGGTCTTCTTGGATGTGCACATTCAGGTCTTTTATTTAAGTTTGGGAAGTTTTCTATCATTACTTCTTTAATATTCCTTCTACTCCGTTCTTTCTTTCTTCTCCTTTCTTCTCCTCCAGGGACTCCCATAATGCATATATTGGTGTGCTTGATGGTGTCCCCAGGTCTCTTCTGCTATTTTCACTTTCTCTGATTCTTTATCTTTCTGTTCCTCAGTCTGACTCATTTCAGTGGTCTTGTCTTCAGATTAACTGATTCCTTCTTCTGCCAGCTTCAATCTGCTGTTGAAACACTCTAGGGAATTTTTCATTTCAGTTATTGTGTTCTTCAGCTCCAGTACCTCTCTTCAGTTCCTTTTAAAAATGTATATCTCTTTATTGAGTTCCTCATATTGTTCTTTCACTGTACTGTGCATTTCTTACGTGCCACAAATTATCCCACTTGAATCTCGCAAAAATGCCGGAGGGAGGTGCTGTTATGATCGTCATTTTACAGAGGATGAAACAGAGGCTCAGAGGTTCCGTGGTCTGCCAAAATCACACACCAGATGTGGTGGTCGAGACTCAGGCCTGTGTCTTTGTACTTGCCTCCTTCATCACATGCCCTTCCCGTTTCCCTCTGTTTGTTCCTCTTGACAGTACTCACGTTATGCTGTTCCCAACATCTCTTTGAATCCTTCAAGTCTTAACTTGCCAGCCTGGGACAAAAGTCCCCTTCAGAGGCTCTTCCTAGTGGCTTCAATTAGAACAGCTAAATCTGTTCCAGCTTTTCAGTCTCTTCCTCAGAACCCCTGTAGCTTTGCAAGAGCAGCTTCAGTCCCTGCCTGGTACATGGTTTTGGGTTCTCTTCTGATGGTTGATTTTGCCAGCAAGGTAGGTAACTTCACTCCTGGTGAATAATAATAATAATAGGAACAATAAGAATAACAATGGCAAGTGTTGGTATTTATTATGTGTCAGGTATGTCCTGGCTCCCTGTCACCTCCAGCAGCCCTGTGAATGGCGTGCAGGGTCTGCTGTCCTCACGGCAGCTGCTTGCCTGCATCTGGACTTGCCTGGTCGGCTTCCAGGAGTCCCGTCTGGGGTCGCGTCCTGCTCCACTGGTCCACGGCTAAGTCCATGTGGTCTGCCTCCTATTGGCAGCCAGGCCCTCTCCCTGCTCACCCTCCTGTCTAACCCCAAGCATGTGGTCTTGATTCCCTGGGACGTTTGCCCCCACTTCCCCTGACTTCTGCTTTTGAAAGTAAACACCCAAAAAGCTGCTTTAACAAGTTGCTGACAGTGCTACAAACAAAGTATTAATATGCCTCGCTGTAGTAAACACAGGAACAAACAGAGCAGTCTTGTCTTCTGCTCTGGCACAGCCTGTAGCTGGGGCAGGACTGGGCCAGTGAACCTGTCACCCGGTTTTCTGAGGCAACGTTTCTGGGCTAGTTGAATTTCAGTTTTTATTTGCTGGCTTTTTCTGGCTGTAATTAACGAAGTAACCTTCAGCCTTCCCGTGACCTGGGATAGGGTTGGGGCGTCAGCCCTTCCCTGTCTCTGAACACCCGGCTCCTGCCTCCAGCACCGCGTCTCAGAGACAGATGCAAGTGGGCTGGGGTTTTTCACACCGCAGCATCAACGTGCCGCAGCTTCCTTCAGCAACACTTTTACTCCATGAAAGAAATGAAAAGTATTGTTTTTACATTTAAACAAACCTCTGTTTATGTAGTAGAACACAAAATTCATGTTAACTTTTAAGATAAAAATGGGACTTCAAATTTCCTACTTGTTACAGGCTGGATTCCCAGGGGTCCTTGTCACTCTCCTCTGAGGTCAGAGGTGCTTTGGTGGAGCATTTTGTGAGGCTCTGGCCTGAGCTGTGGGTGAGCTGAGGTATGAGAAAGGAGCTGGTACTTAGTAGTTGCTCAGTAAATCCCTCCTCCCTTCACCCTCCTTCTTTCTCTCCTTTCTCTTTCTCTCTTCCTCCCATCCATTCACCCTCCCATCGTCCCTCCCTCCTTCCCTTCTCCCTTCCTCCTCCTCTTTCTCTCCCTCCCTCCCTCCCACTCACTTCCTCACACAATGTGAGGTGGCAGCTCTCACTTTATGAGATCGTGGCATTTCCAGAGCATCTGTTGCTGGTGCTGCTGTGAGAACGAGGTTGTGGTGATGATAGGATGTGTCTGTTCCAGATTAGTGATAGAACAGCCTTTCTGGAAATGCCAGGCCTGGAGAGTGGCTCTTGCCAAACTATGGCAACCAGTACTTTTAAGGCCCAGGAATCTGGATTCAGCCAAACCCAGGGCCAGCTGCTTCAGGGGAAGGAACAATTTCTTCTTTCCCTGTTCGTCTGCAGAGCTGGGCATACCCCAGGGCAGGGCTCTGCCACCACAGCTGCTCTCCTCAGGAGGAACCTGGGAGTGCCTTCGCATGCCTGTATCCTCATCCTCTTTGGCAACATGCTAAGTTATTTTTCTTGAGGATTATATGGTAGAGTAATACACTTAAAAGCTATTTCTTGGATCCTGTCGACAAGTAGACATCCCTTCCGTCAGATAAATGATCGCTACATGGACCATAGACCCAGAAAGATCTGAAAAACATGGGTGGAGCATATGATTTTGCATCCAATCTCCTGTTTAACAAATATGTCTAAGAACTGTTCCAAGTGAGAGGAGCTTGGAAGACACAAAAGAAAGACAAGGATCTGACTGTCTAATGATATTAGTTTCTAATTGCTACCATAACAAATTACCACCAACTTAATTGGCTTTAAATAGCATAAATGTATCTTATCGTTCTGGAGGTCAGAATTCCGAAATGGGGCTCAATGGACTAAAATCAAGGTATTGTCGGAGCTGCATTCTTTTCTGGAGGCTCTAAGGGAGAATCTCCTTCTTACTTTTTCCAGCCTCTAGAGGCCACCTTAGCACTTGGTACCTTCCTCCAGCTTCAAAGCTAGCTGCAGCCAGCCGAGTCTTTCTTATGGTGCCACCTCTCTGATTCTGACTTGTCTGCCTCTCTCTTCCACTTTGTGGACCTTTGTGGTTACATTGGGCCCACTGGCTGATCCAGTATAATCTCCCTTTTTTAAGGTCAGCTGATTAGGAGCCTCAATTCCATCTGCATCCTTAATTCTCCTTTGCCAGATAACATGGGTTCTAGGGATTAGGATGTGGACATCATTGGGGGCCATCATTCTGCCTCCCATGGGGTTTGGATATGTTCATAGATAAGAATTAAACACCAGGATTAGTGCTCTGATGGAGGGGAGTGGAGGCAACTGTGGGAACATTTAAGGAGAGCATCTAACTTAGTTCTTGAGAAATTATGGGGTAGTAGGGAAGCAGTCAAGGAAGTCTTCCTGCAGAAGGTGGTATTTGAGTTCAGAGTGTTAGCCTGTGGGAGAGTTAGCGTGGCAAAGAAAGGGGACAAGGCTTTCTAAGCAGAGAGTATAAAAGAAGCAAGGGCATGGCAGCATGACTAGGTTTGAAACTGTGGTTGGAGTGTATGAGTCTGGATAAAAGAGTGGGGCATGATAATGCTGGAAAAGCCATGTACCAGAAGGTCCTACAGAAGACCAATGGCACTCTCAAAGGAGGTAAGTGAAGTGATTTTAATGAAGGGTTCGATTATAATGTTTGGGCTTGGGTTAAGGGAAAACAACCAAGGATGCTGAAGCAACTACCAGAAGTCTTACTATCCCTCAGTCTGGGGGCAACGGGAAGGAGGAGAACCTGCAAGATGGCTGTAGGAGGGCGTCACCCTGGGGGAGCTGTGGTCTTTGATATAGAAACACAGTGATGGCCAAACTGCCTCCCAAAAGGGAGAGAACCAGAGGAATGCAAGCTCTAACCTCTTTGTCTTCTCACCTTTCAGTCTGCTGTGCTCACCTCTCATTGACAAAGCAACCTGGAAGTCGGAGGATAAGGGAGGCTGGTAGATCCAGTCATGGAGTTTAGCTCCCTGTGGCTCAGAGGAGAGTGGATCTGGAGGGGAAACGGCAGGGACCAGAGCAGCAAGGACTTTGTATGTTGTGTGTAAAGAATCTGAGGCCATGGGGAACCACTGAAGTATTTAAAGTAGGTCGTTTGATGGGTCTTTGAACTTTTCCGTAAGTTTGTTAACCACCCCGTTTCCTGCACTACCTTCTTGTCTTTATCCCATCTATCAGAGCCTTGACAAGCTCACCTTATACACTTTCTTGGTCAGCCAGGGTGTTAATGTCTTAATGTTCTAGCTCTTTCAGGTCATGATTTATTGGGAGCCTTCAGTGCCTGTATTCTTGCCATTAAGAGGGGCTGCTACAAACTCAGGGTCTCCAAAGGATAAGCATTTATTTAGCTCAGGAATCTGCTGATTTGTGACTAAGGCTGGGAAGTTTTTCTGGTCTCAACTGAGCTTGCTCAGATATCTGGGGCTCATCAAGCCTGTGGCTAGGGGCTTACATGTCTGGGGATTGACTGGTGGTCAAACTTTTTTTGATTAGAGAAGTTGTAGGTTTACAGAAAAATCACACAGAAAATACTGAGTTCCTATATACCCTGCTCCCATACACAGAGTTTTTCCTGTTACTAACACTTTGCTTTAGTGTGGTCCCTTTGTTACAATCCAGGAATGAATATTATTATGATTGTACTACTAACTGTAGTCCATAGTTTGCATTAAGGTTCACTGTTTATGTTGTAGAATCGTATTTTTTTTAAATTTTTAATCTAGGTCAAATGGTTTCTTATGCAACTCTTCTCCGATTCCTTCCAACAGGTTGGCCCAGCACAGTGGATGAGGTGCAAGAGCAGAATCAGAAATGTGCTAGCTCTTTCCCAAGCTTAGGCTTGTGTCCCATCTGCTAGCACCCTATTAGTCCTACTGACCTCATCCTAGTTAGTCATGTGACTTAATCAACTCATCCTCTTCCTGAGAGGAACTGCAAAGTCACATGGCAAAGGAAATGAATAGATGGACAAAGAATTGGCTCTATTAGTGCAATCAATCTGCCAATCACTGTAGGGTGCCTTAACACAAACAATGAAGATTGATTTATTTTTCTAATTGTTTGCTTTTTTATTGGCTGTATCTCTAAAATGTAAGCCAGCAAGAGTAGAGACTTCATCTATATTTTCACTGCTGTACTGCCAGTGATTCTAATACATTTTCCTAGAAGCCATGAGTAAACGCTGCTGGGTTCATATGGGAGTCATTTGGAGGATGGTTTTTATGGACCTATTCCAATCCACCAAGTCCCCATAAATAGATAATTGTACCTGAAAATAAGCACAAAGATGGGTTTCTGCTGCACACCTAGGCCTGCTGCATTGCTGCATCACTTTATTTCAGTTTTTGATCAAGCTGGGTGAACCCAGTCAAGGGCATGAAGTATCAGGAGAAGAGGAGTCTTCCCTCAGTCAGGGCCTTGTCTCTCCTCGTTATTCCCCATTAGGGGCTGGGGAGGTGGCCCAGTGGTGCAGCTGGACAGATGATGTCACCCAACTAAGGAGTGAGGTGCCCCCTTTCTTAAATAGGAACAGCTAGAAGGAGACTTGTTTGGAGGGACTTTCCCCATCCCCACTCCCAGTGTGAGCCAGAGGAATCCAGGTTGACTGCCGGAGAGAGGTTAGCCCACAGAGGACGCTCCGAGAGTTGCATGTTCTGGTAAGCTTGCAGGAACCCTATGGAGTGGCTGCTGAAGGCTGAAGACAGCTGGTTGAGGGGGGGGGGGTGTCCTTTCATGTGGCCTTCCCTGGGGCTTTGCAAGCAGTTATAACTTGTTCCTTGTAGGTCGATGCTAAATTCCATTCATTAGCAAGTTTCCCAGTGGCCCAAGTTTATTAGTTTCTCAGGAGTTCCTCTTTTGCTTTTTAGGTCTCCCGTCATCTAAAATGTGGTGTCTTCAGCAAATTCACCCACCTCATTATGCTTGATCTCTCTTCTAGGCCATTTAGCCCTTCTCCCAGCTCCTAATAAATAAATACTGATTCTAAGACTAAAACCCAAGAGGCCATACGTTTAATTGCTTTCCATGCTAAGAAAGAATCGTTTATTAGTGCTCTGCAAAAAGTTTTCCTTTAAAACTCCAAACCACATGAAACGCCACAAGTTCTGAGCCAGAGCCTAACGGAGCTACAGCCAAGTTTCATCTGAACTTTGTTAGGCCTCATGACCTTTCACAAAACCTCAAAGCAAACATAATTCGGCCCCTGGATAGACTCAAACTTTGAGTTGAGTGCTGTCGTTTGTTTGGTTTTGTAGCAGCTGCTTGTATCACAAATCCCCATTCCTGGTTAAAAAGAAAAAAAAATCCATGAAATGGCTTCAACCCAGTGTGATGTTCTGTTTTATTTTTATTTTGGAATATGACTATTAATTGTGAAACTCAAGACTCCTCTGGAAAGTTAGCGCTACAGAAAAACTTGTGAGTTTAGAATTGCCAAGTAAATTGGGACCAAGAGATTTAAATTGAATTCATTGAGAAGTCAACTACAGTGAATCTAATTGGAGTGGTGAGGAAGGAAAAGGGGTAGGTTGAGGGAGGTCAGAAGAGACTAGTTTTGTTTTAAAGAAGAAAGGTTTGGGGCCTGAGGCATTGCCTACACATGGTGGATGCTCAGTGACAGTTTGTTGACTGACCTCTTCAATGTGTGGTCTGGAGTTTCCTCTTGCCCTGAATTTAATGCAGAGGTCCTTGAGAGGGATTTCTCTCTCTGCAGCACTGCTTATCCATCTGGGTGTCTTGGAAGGCTGCCTAGCTTAGTTAGAGTAGCGTGACACTGAATGTGATGATGAAGAGGCCAGCCTGAGAAAGACCAGGGACTTGGCCGTCAGGGAGATGCTTAGACTTTGAATCAGTCATGTCCACTGTAGATTACGTGGAGATTATGATGGTTGCTTAGATAAGACAGGGAGGATCAGAACAAAAACAGGGTGTTGTCCTGGCAAGTGGACAAACAGCTGTTTAGTGGCCAGTCCAGGTTAGCCTGGTAGCAGGTGATGGCTTCAGCCACAGAGCTGGAGTTTGGGGCAGGATTCTGATCACTGTATATTAAAAGTTAATTTAGGGCAGGAGGGGGTAGTCATGGTGGGGGTGCTGGAATGTCAGGAGCAAGAGTGGACTCATTTGGGTTACAGGGTGGGAACTTAGTTCTTACAGCTGGCAGATGCCCACTTGTTATAGAACTGAGTCTCAAAATTAGGTAAACAGATGCTGACTCATCTGTGAGTCATCCTCCTCCCCCAAACCTGCTCTACCATAGAGGTGGTGGTGGGTGGAAATAAATAAGGTCAGAGAAGGAGGGGATCTTGATCAGGTGGGGCTTTGCAGGCCATTGTAAGAGCTTACAAGGTAAAGAAGGCTCTGATGGTTTAATTCACCGTCTATTCTTCTTTGTTTTAATGTCCAAGCTCCTGTCCATAAGATCAGATTAGGTGCCTTTTTCTACAATTCAGGTGTTATTTACATTGACTGCCTTTGTAGACATTGAATGTACTCTCAACAGCAACTCTTTGCGTTCAGTGAAGTTAATGGTTATGTAATTTTACATCAGTCCCACAGAAAGGGGCAAAAGAGTAAATAATATTTTGACACCACTGATTTGGACTTCCACATTGATCCCATAGATAGATTATCTCTGTGTTTATGAACACTAATATTTTAATACAAATTATATCAATATTGAGGAACTTTTCTTGAAAACATTTTTTTTCGGGATCAGTCTTTGCTAAGTCAATTCAGTTCAATTCTTTGATGACATTTACGTAAAATAGGCCATTTTTAGTTTCAATAAAAGGATTGTCATTAAATTATTTTCTTGTTGAATTATTTATTTTAATTCAGCTTCTACCCAGTTGTACATTCTGTAATCATGAGTTTTCTTTTGTAGAAATTATTTCTATGTAGTTTATTTCCCAGTTCAAATTTTATAAATAAATATTTGATTCTTCCATTCATTTGCAGCTAATAAGTATTTAAACCAAGAGCAATTTTAGATGCTATCAGTTTCATTAAAAAACCTTTCTACAAAGTCTGTTTCCCACATTTTATTCTTCAGTTTATCATCTATAACAAAGTTTAGTATAAATTTTTTTTTTAACTTTTAAACTTTTTATTTTGACATACTTTCAAACTTACTGGACAGTTATAAAAATAATACAAACCCCATACAGAGGATTCCAAATACCCCTATCCCCCCCTCCCCAGATACCGAGATCCACCAATTACAACATTTTGTTGCATTTGCCATATTATTCTAACTGTCTAGCTATATAGCAATCTATCTATCCATTGATCTATTTATCAATCCATATTCTGAACACTTGAGTGTAGGTGGTATGTATCATGCTTCTTGAAAATTTAATACTGCCATGTACCTTTAGTGATGAATGAGGATATTTGCTTTTGTATCTACCTTTAGAGCAGTTATCAAGTTCCAGGAATTTAACATGGATATAAAGCTTATAGTCTGTATTCCAATTTTTGCATATGGTCCAGTAATGTCCTTTTGAGACTTTTTTCCTCCCTTGTTAGATACAGTCTAGGATCAGTTGTTGCCTATAATTGCCATTGTTTCTTTAATTGCTCTTTCTTTTCTTTAATTGTTGGAACACACATACAACATAAACTTTCCCATCTCAGTTACCCCTAAGCATACCAATTCAGTGGGATTAATCACATTCACAATGTTGCAGTACCCTCACCATCTTCCATTACTAAAACTTTTCCATCTCCCCAAACAGAAGCCCTAAACCCATTATAGATTACCTCCCACTCCCCATCTCCCATCCCTGGTAACCTGTTATCTAATTTCTATCTCTATGAGCTTCTATATTTTCTTTGTTGTTACTATGGGGCTTATATTTAAGATTCTAAATCTTTAGCAATCTCATTTGTTTTGATATCAACTTAACTTCAATAGTACACACAAACTATGTTCCTACACCTCTCCATCCCCACATTTATGTAGTTCTTATCACAAATTACATGTTTATGCATTATAAATACGAAACCAGTGATCGATCATTACATTTTATGTCTTTGCCTTTTAAATCCTGTAGGAATTAAAAAGTAAAGTTACACATTAAAAATCTAATTGTACTGGCCTTTATATCAACCTGTATCATTACCCTGACTGATAGAGATCTTGATTTCTTCATGCAGCTGCAATCTATTATCTAGTGTCCTCTCAACTTGCAGAATTCTCTTTAGCAGCTCTTGTAGGTCTGGTCTAGTAGTAACAAACTCCCTCAGGTTTTGTTTAGCTTTTGTTAATCCCTCCCTTTATATTTGAAAGACAGTTTTTCAGGATACAGAATTCTTGGCATTTTTTTGCTTTCAGCACTTTAAATATGTCATCCCACTGCCTTCTTACCTCCATGATTTCCTGTGAGAAATCGGCGGTTCATCTTATTAATCTTCATCTCTTACACATGACCTGTTGTTTCTTTTTTGCAGCTTTGAGACTTCTCTTTATCTTTGATGTTTGACAGTTCAATTATAATATGTTGCAGTGAGCATATTTGGGTATATTCTGTTTGGAGTTCATTGAGTGTCTTAGATGTGTATATTCATGTCGTTTGTTAGCTTTGGGAAGTTTGCAGCCATTATATCTTTGAATAGTCTTTCTGTCCCTTTCTTTCTTCTCAAAGGAGACTTCTGAGACTCCCACAATGTGCTATTGGTGGCTTGATGATGTCCCACAGGTTTCTCAGGTTCTGTTAACTTTTCTTCATTCTTTCTTTTTTCTGGTCCTCAGACTGGATGATTTCAATTGTTTTATCTTTAAGTTCACTGATTCTTTCTTCTGCCAGTGCCAAGCCTCTGTTGAACCTCTCTAGGGATCTTTTAATTTCTATTACTGTGGTTTCCAGCTCTGTTTGGTTCTTTTTCATAATTTCCATTTCTCTATTGATAGTCCCTTTGTGTTCAATTATTGTTTTCCTGCTTTTCTTTAGCTCTTTGTCCATGGTTTCCTTTAGTGCTTCGAGCATAATTAGGACTGTTCTTTAAAAGTCTTTGTCTGGTATGTTCCAGGTCTGGTCTTCCATATTTATGGTTTTTAAGGCTTTATTCTTCTCCTTGGCCTGGTCCATTGCTCCCTGTTTCTTTGCATGTTTTGTAATCTTTTGTTGAAAGCTGGACATTTTGATATTTTAATGTGTTTTTGTTGGAATTTAGACTCTGAGGTGTCTATTCTTAAGCTTTTATCCAGCTAGTGTTATGATAAAGCTTTCCTTGAATGGCAGCAGCTAACAACAGCAACAGCAAAACACCTTTTGCAGTCTTTGCAGATTGACTTGTGTGAGTGCTCTCCTTCAGAGCTTATCCATACAGTGAGTTTAGAGAATAGCTCAAGGTCAAGACGTAGAAGCCACCCTGATTTTTTCTGCACATGTGTCTTGGCTTGGGCCTGTGCATGTAACCCTAGGTATTCCCCTGTGTAAAATGATACAAATATCCCCTTTCCTAGGAAACAGTGGTCCTGGGCACTGCACTGTATATCTTACAGCCAGTAATCCCTTACCCCTGCAGCCATGATTTGACTGCTCTCCTCCAGAGCTCTGTGAGCTGCCTCTACATGCAGGGCAAGTTCTGGGATGGCAAGCCTCTGACGAGTGTCCTGGTTCAGTCCCTCAGGCCTCTGCTAGAGAGACTGCACCAGGCATATGTTCTCTCTGTTATGTGTATGAGGGTTACTCAGCTCCCTCCAGACCCAGCACCAGGGTTCTCACCTGTGAGGTGCAGGTCTGCTCTGTGCCAAGCTGGTTGAGGGGATTGGGAGAGGGATCATCCAGGATGCCACAAGAGCCTCGTGTTTTTGAGATGCATTTTTCTAGATTTGGCACATATTCTGTTACTGTACTTTTTGTTCTGAAGCTTTGAGAAAGATGTTTCTGCCAGATCTTGCTGGTTGTTCAAAGCTTATATGGGGCAGAGCTCTGAAGTTTCTCACTCTGCCGTCTTGTTTGTGGTGGGCCTATTCTAGTCCTAGTACATACAGGTTTAACCAATGTTAGTGTAATTCTGTGTTGATTATTTCTTCCAGTAATGTTCAGTTTGAATTAGATAAAGGACTGCTAGGTGGTAAGTTTTTATTGGAGCTATGGGCAAAAAGCACATCATAGGAATTGGATATAAGATAGAGTCCAAATAGCAGGGTCCAAATGTCTTATATCTGGCTCACTGTGTCTCTCATCAGCCCATCCTGATGCCCAAGCCCAGTGACCCTTTGTGTGCATGCAATGTGTCATAGGGGAAACATCTCTTTGTTAGTTCTTGGTGAGTGTGCCGATCTGACCAATAAGGAGTATGGAAGGTGGGCTGGCAGGGAAGGGACTAAACATCAAATGACTGCTTCACTATGACAGAATTCCAGAACAAAGCATAAATTTGCGTACCCTGTTGACAAATTTTGACCTAAGATTATTGTTCCTAGGTTGTGAAAATGCTGATGCATCTCTTTAACCCATCACAAAACTTTATGAAAAGCTAAGAACTTAACAGAATAGGAAAGAGACCATCTGAGCCCTTTAAGGGGAATCTAAAATTTACAGAGTTGGAGCAATTGAAGAAGGCTGGTGTGAGTGTGGGAAACAGACTGTAAATTGGATTGGAAAGAACAGGGATGTGGGGTCAGAAGACCTGGTTTCCAGTACTTCTTGTTCTAGCTTGGGAAACTTAGGGCCATTGCCTTGACAAAAGCCCTGAACACCTCATAGGGTGGTTGTGAGGCTTTTGAAGCATACAGATGCTCTCATGTGGAAGGCAATGCAAATGGCAGTTTTCGTTGAGTTGTGGTAATGAGTTTGGAAGATTAATCACTTTTCTTTTCAGTGAAAACTTCCTGTCCTGTCCTCTCTCTTCCTCTTCTCTCTTCATTCCCTTCCCATCCCTTTTCATCCTTCTCCTCCCTTCCCTCTTCTTCCTTCCTCCTCTTCTCCCCTCACAAGGAACCTTCTTGACCAGCCACCCCTCGGTGAGAATGAGAATTTTGTATTCTTTCCTGGGAGCAGTTTTGAGTAGGGCTAAAGACAGAGTTGCCTAAGGATCCTGGAGGATTGAGATGGGATGGCAGTGGGAGACCAGTGTGGCTGGGGTGATGACAGTTCATGAACCTACCCAGTCCTAGCTCTGGGTATTGTGTTTTCTATTAGTGTTGTATTAAGCAGCAGAAAAACAAGTTGTTGAACACACTTCTTTATTAAAACTGGGACAAAGGCTTAAAGGTGGGAGGGAGATAATAAAGTGGGCATTAGAAAAAAATGCAAAATGTCTTCATGGGCTTGGTTGAAGTCTGGGAAGTATTGCAGACAGAAAATTGACTATGCAAAAATGACCAATTCATTCAGTCAACTTGCAAATATTTGTGTAAGGGCAGCCAAAGAAATGAGACATTCTCAGCCATGGGAAAGTTGCTGGGCTGGAAGGCTTCATAGAGCAGAAGGGATTATTTTTTAGTCATATTTATTGAGGTATAATTTACAAATGATAAAATGCACCCATTTTACAGTTTAATGTCTTTTAACAAATCTCTGCATGTATATAACTACCACTCCAATTGGATAACTGATTTGCCCAAGATACAGCAGAAGGGACCTGAGTGAGGCCTTCCAATGATGAGTGAACTGGGAGAAAAATGGAGTTGGGGTGAGGTAGAGGGCATACAGGTGAGTGAAAACTATGGGGGTTGCCAAGAGCACAGTGGCATATGTGGGGGACTTGAAAGTTGGAAAGGGCTGGGGCCCCTCCTGAGATAGAGGAGCCAAGGTAATCAGAGCAGATTTTTTTTCCCACATTCAGTATCATCTCCCCAACAGGCTTAGGAGACAGACAGACCTGGATTTGAATTCCTGCTGGAACACTTACCAGCTCCAAAGCCTTGGGTAAGTCACTTGGTTTCTCTGAGTCTAAGTTTTCTTATCTATAGAGATAGGATACTAATAATACCTCTCTCATAGAATGATGTAAGAATGACATGAGCTAAGCTGTGTATAATACATAGCAAAGCACCTGAGATGTAACAGGCAGTCAGTAAATGTTAACTCTCTTTCTCCAGACCCTTCTTCCCATTCCTACTATTTCTGACTTTTCCCTCAGCGTTCTGAAAACTCGGATTCATTGTATCATCTTTGGTAATTGCTGGAATGGGAGAAAAAAAATAAACATTTTTCAAGTGCCTATTTGTTTTGAGCTGTGAGTGAAGTGCAACTGAAATGATGCCATTTTTAAGTCCCTTCAGGGAGACATAATGAACAGTTTATCCATATTACTAATATGGCTAATTCATACAGCAAATGCTTGTGTAACTCTTACTGTGTGCCAGGCACTCTTCTAAATGCTCTACGCATATTTACTCATTTGATGTTGATAATAATTGGGAGAGGCCCAATTATTATTCTCATCATCATATCCATGAGCAAACTTGGGGGCCTTACCCACATCCAGCAGGTGGTTGAGCCAGCAGGAACCCAGGCAACCTGGCTCCAGGATTGTTCTGCAGGGATTTTGCTATTGAGGCTGGAAACTCAGACTGAGGTCTTGCCTTAAAAGGATTCTAGCCTAGTAGGAAGAGAGACTTATAAAAAAACATTGATACTATCATGCAAAAAGTTCTGCAATAGAAAGATTGCAGAAGAGGGAGGAACACATCCTAGTTCTTTAAACCAGAACATTGGAATCCTCTTTTATTTCTCTTTCTTCCTTGTGCCTCAAGCATGTTCTGATAATCCTATACCTCCATGCCTCCAGTCTATTTGGAAGTGAGTCTTTGTTGCAGATATCTTTTCCCAGTCTGTAACTTGTCTCTCAATTTTGCTTATGGGTTGTTTGTTAAACAGAAGTTTTAAATTTAAATTTTAAAATCTTTTCTGGCATGACCCTACTGTAGGTCATAAACACATTATATTTCCTTCCAAAAGTTTTAAGATTATGTTCTTCATATTTAGGTCTTTGGTGTACCTGTAATTAACTTTTGTGTATCACATGTGGTAGGAATATATATATATATATTCACAAATTAGGAATAAATGGAAATTTTCTTATCCCAAAGGAGTGGTTACTATATATATATATATATATATATATATATATATATATATATATAATTTTTTTTTTTTTTATAATTTTTCCCTTATGGATAACCAATTTACCTAGCTCCACTCATCTGCATCCACATATTCATGGTCTGTTTCTGGACTTTCTCTTCTGGTCCATTGGTATATTTCTCTATTTCTGCACCAGCAAGCATTCAGAAGTATAACTTTACAATAACATAAATAATGCTAAATTCATAAATTTAATTTTATAATAACACAAATATAATTTTATATTATGTCTCAATATTAGCTAGAACAAGTTCCCTTACCTTGTTCTTAAAAATCATCTTGGCTATTCTGGTTCCTTTGTTCTTAGTACCAGTATATCAGATTTATATACCTGCATGCACACGTAAAACAGAATTTTGATAGATATTCCATTGACTTTATAAATGAACTAATTGGGAGACATTACAATCTCTTTACAATATTGAGTCTTCCTATCTACAAATTTGGCATATTATTCCACTTTAATGTTTTTCAATAGTTTTCTAAATTTTTCTATCATTTATTAGACTTCTCTCTAGGTAATTTATTATTATTATTTTTGTTCCCAGTGTAAATCGTATATATCTTTTGGAATAATGTTTACTAACATTTTAGCTGCTGGTATAAAGAAATGCAATTGATTTTTGTATGTCATTTATATCCAGCTCCCTTACTGAACTCTTATTAAGTCAGATAACTTGTTTATCAATTGTTAGGCATTTTACATATAAACATTTGTTCTGAGAATAATAGTAATATTTTTTCTATTTTTTCCAATCTTTATACTTCTTATTTCTTTTTATTTTCTTACTGCTCCAGCTAGGACCTCCAAAGCAAAGTGAATCTCAAAGGGAATTTTTCTAATATTTCAACCTTAAATATGATCATGGTCTTTAGTAACCACTCCTTTGGGATAAGAAAATTTCCATTTATTCCTAATTTGTGAAAAGTTGATTTTTTTTTTCTTGTAGTAAATGAATATTTGCGGTAGGAAAAGTCTGTGATGGCCTCTTGATCTCTGCCCCCAGGTGTTATACCCTGTATAATCCCCTCCTCTTGAGTGTGGGCAGGACCTGTGACTTGCTTCTAGCTAATAGATATGGCAAAGGTGATGGGATGCCACTCCCATGATTGTGTTAGACACACACACACTGCACTGTTGTGAGGGGATCATGTGGGAAGGAATTGTACTGGGAAGGAGCTGAGAGCAGCTCTCAGCCACTGTCAGTAAGAAAATGGAGACTTCTGTCCTACAAACCCAGGGAGATGATTTCTGCCAACAGTGTGAATGAGAATGGAAGTGGTTTATCCCCCACTTGAGCCTCTGTATTGGGAATGCAGCCTGGCTGATACCCTGACTGCAGCCAAGTGAGACCTGAGCAGAGGACCCAGACAAGCTGTTCCTGGACTCCTGACCTGGGGAAACTTTGGGATAGTAACTGTGTGTTGTTTTGACATGCTAAGTTTGTGGTAATTTGTTAATTAGCAATAGATATAACTATGGTGGTTTGGAGCTATGTACCCCAGAAAAACATGTTCTTAAACCTAATCCATTCCTGTGGGTGTGAACCATTGTGAGTAGGACCTTTTGATGAGATTACTTCAGTTAAGGTGTGGTCCAATTCAGTCAGTATGGGTCTTGATCTTATTATTGGAGGCCTTTATAAGCAGAAGGAAATTCAGAGAGAGAGAGAGAGAGGGAGCCAGAGAGGGAGCAGCCAGAAGCTGAACGTCAGCAGAATCTGGAAGAGAAGTGAGAGGCCAGGAGAGGCCGCCATGTGCATTGCCATGTGACAGAGGAGCCCAGGACCAAGGATCACTGGCAGCCAGCCCCAGAACACTACGGTCTTTGGGGAGAAAGCATCGCCTTGATGATGCCTTGATTTTGACTTTTCCTAGCCTCAAAACTGTGAGCCAATAAATTCCCATTGTTTGAGCCAACCCATTGCATGGTATTTGCTTGAGCAGCCAAGGAAACTAAAACAATAACTAATACCATGTTGAAATTTTATCAAATACTTTTTCTCTATGGAGTGAAATGATTCAGTTTTTTTTCTCCCTAATTTTTTAATATGATGAAGTTTTAAACACTCTAATGTGCCAGTGATAAGGAACATGATGCTAGGTCATGATATATTATCTTTTTTTCTCTTACTTTCTTGAAAAATTTCTGAATGCAGTTTGTTAATATTTTATTTAGAATTTTTGTATCTCAGTTCTTGAGTGAGATTGGCTTGTAACTTACCTTTCCAATACTGTTCTTGACTAGGTTATTCTTGACTCATAAATATGTTGAAGAGTGTTTCCTTGTTTTATAGAAGATGGTAATGATTTGTTCCTTGAATACTTAGTGGAAATTACCTGCAAAATGGTCTGATTTTCTGATTTTTTTTTTATGGGAAGATTTTTTAGTTGGCTAAATTAATCTTCCTCCAGATTTCTTTGGTTCTTACCTAATGTCCCCTTTTGTTTCAGGATCCCATCGAGGATACCACATTACATTTAATCATCGTGTCTCCTTAGGTTCTTCTTTGTTGTGATGGTTTCTTAGACTTTCTTGATATTTGATGACCTTGACAGTTTTGAGGACTATTAGCCAGGCATTTTATAGAATATCTCTCACTTGGGATTTGCCTGATGTTTTTCTCATGAATAGACTGGGGTTCTGGGTTTTGGGAGGGTGACAAAAAGATAAAGTGCCATTCTTATCACACAGGTGTATCAGGAGCTTGGAGGATCATGTATAAAAACTGGGGGGTCATGTATAAACTGTATAAAAACTATATAAAAACTGAAAAGTGGAACTAACTGCTACTACCAGGGCAAAGAACCAGTATTGTAACGAAACTGACAGAAACAGGAAGCAAGCAGCAAGTTAACATGTCCTTCCCTGCTCCAGCTTTTCAGTCTCTCTCTGGTGCCCCCTATTGGTAGAGATGAAGGTGGCGCCATCTGGCAAAGCAGAACTGTGGTCTGCAGAGTCCCAGCGTCAGAAAGCAGAGAGAGAGGGTGGGTTTAAAGCTGCGAGATAGTAGCTTAGTGATGCTTACAAGCGTCTTCTCCTATTGCTTTCTGAGAAAGAGTGCATGGTGGGGGTGTTTTGTTTAGTTTTTGTTTTTATTTTGATACTATTTATATCTGAAAACTTTACCTCTACATGTGATTCATAATTTGGATATAGAATTCTAGATGGTAAATTACTTTTCCTCAGACTATTCCTTGCACTTCTCCAACATCTCCTGGCTCCTGCTGTTACTGTTGAGAAGTCCGATGTCATTCTCTTTCTCACCCTTTGTGTGAAAACTGGATTTTTCTCTCTCAATTTTACATAATCTCCTCTTTGTCTGTAGAGTTCTGAAATTTCAGGATGATATGCCTTGGTGGGGGCATGTTTGATCCACTGTTTCCTGTTTAGTCTGGAAACTTGTGTCCTCTTTTTATTAATGATTTACTTCCATCTGTTCTCTCTATTCTCTTTTGTTTCCCTTTCACTCCTCTTATTTATATGTTGGACCAACAAGAACTGTCCTCTAACTTTCTGACCTTTTGCTACCATTTTCTATCTTTTTGCTCCACTCTGAGATTTCCTCAACTTTCATTTTTAAAACTTTTATTGAGCATGTGTTGTGGTTTGATGTTATATACTCAGAAAAAACATGTTCTTAAATTTAATCCATTCCTGTGGGTGTAAACCCATTGTATGTAGGACCTTTTGATGTGGCTACTTCAGTTAAGGTGTGGCCACCTGAGTCAGGATGGGTCTTAGTCCTATTACTGGATGCCTTTCTAAGCAGAATGAAATTCAGAGAGAGAGAGAGTGAGAGAGAGAGAGAGAGAAAGTCACAGAGGGGGTAGCCTGCGGGACACTGATTACGTGCTTCGACTTGGCGGGCCTGGGCTGGGGGACCTGATCAGCCCCTGGGGAGGGTGGTGGGCACGGGCGACAGCGCCCTCCACAGCCCCCCAGGCCTGAGAAAGTGAGGCCGGAGGCAGGCCCCATTTCCTCACCCCAAAGTACAATCGTTGAGGAGGGCTTGCCGGAGAAAAACCCCACCCCCGTGCCTTACCCGTACCCTCCACCCTCTTCGTTACCGGAGCAACTCCCGCACCTTTTCAATCAACCTTCACGCCCTCTCAGAACCAATCCAAGCCTTTAACCCCTACAGCTACCCCGCCCTCTAAACCGCCCGATATAAGCTTGTACTCTCCCCTAATAAACTCTCTTGGCTTCTTCATCCTAAAAGAAAGGTGTCCCGCCTGTTCCTTTCTCGCCGCCCTCCATACTTTGCACGCCTCCGCCGGGGACCGGGCCCAGTCCCCCGCCTCGCCCTCGCCTCCGGGAAAGAGCCCCCGCCGCCGGTACCCTCCGAGCAATCCTGAGAGCCTAGGATTTAGCAACCGGCCGCCACTCCCCCCCCAACAGACAAATCAATTGCGACCGCAACTGGCGCCCAACGTGGGGCTCGAACCCACGACCCTGGGATTAAGAGTCCTCTCCACACAGCGGTCCAGTGAAACCACCCGCTCGCCCGGACGCCTCTCCAACTCCCCTTCTCCTCGCCTGCAAGGTAAGGGCCGCCTCTCCCTCGCCGCCCCGCGGAGCCGCCTCTCCCTCGCCGCTCCACGTCTGGAGCCGCCTCTCCCACGCCGCTCCGCGCCCGGGCCGCTCTTCCTTTCCCGCATTAACCTGGCTTTTGCCCCCGACTACCTTTCGTCTTCTCTTCCTATGTCCCCCCATTCCTCCTAACACTCTTCCTCCAGTAGCTTTCCCTCTTCCCCTCCATTACTTTGCTGTGGTCCTTTGTGTCTTTGTTTCTTTGTTTGGCGCGGTGTGCCTCTTTGCGACCGCCCCCCCCAAACTGCTCTCGCTACTAGAGGCTCCTGCCTTCTATTCTCACCGTCTCCTTCGGCCTTGCGACCACGGTTTACCTCATTTTCTTTACTCAATAATCAACCCCCCTCTTTTTTTCTTTTCTCCCTCCGCTATGGGTAATCGTCTATCTGCACGCCAAGCACCCCAAGTTCGCGCTCTGGCCGGTCTCCTAGACACACATCGCTGTAAGGTGTCTGTCCGGCAGCTGCAAGTATACTGGGACCTCCTGCTGCCCTTTAACCCATGGCTCACCACTTGCCACCTTTGGGACCCCGTCACTTATGATCGCCTTGTTGATCGGGTCACCAACGCCATGGAACATGAGAACAAGCGCTTCCCTCCCGGCTTGCTCCCCACCTTAATAACCGTCCGCTCCTGCCTTCAAGGCTCCCTCCCCCCTGATCGAGGCCCCACTAAATCCAAGGAGGCCCTATCAACCCAGTCAACAGATTCAGACAGCGATACTAATGTAGACCACGATTCGGACACAGAATCCTTAGTCGAGCAAATTAACAACGCGCTCGAAGTCGCCCCCCGAAAACAAAGCAATACTAAGCCTCTCCAAAATGGCGAACTTCCTCCTTCTTCTTCCACTGAGGGGAGGAAGTGCTCTAGTGATGACGTCAGCCCTAAGCCGGGCTGGAAACCACATGCGCTTTACTCCGCCCTTTCACAGGGCGGAGTTAGTCCGCCATCTTATGCCTTGGGCCCCGCCCTTTCACAGGACGGGGCTAGTCCACCATCTTATGCCTTAGCCACTCCCACCGCGCCGCCGCCTCGCGACGCTTGGGGCCTCCCACTCCCGCCTCCCCCTTCGGCGAGCTCCCCCTCGGAGCCGCTACCGGCAGCTACCGCCGCTCCTCCCACCCTGCCGACTAACAACCCCTGGCTGCCTTCTACACCTCAAGGCAACCCTTGGGGCAACGCTCCCCCTACCCCCACTCCCGCGCCAAGCCCTCTGCAAGCGCGTCCTCCTTTCTCTCGTGCTTTTCGCTGCTTTCCTCTTAACCTTACCCCCACACCACAGAAACCGTACGACTGGTATCCCATTGACTCAGATACTATCAAGCAGCTTCGCAGGGCCGTCAAGGAGGACGGGTTAGGTAGCCCATACGCTTCCCAAATACTGCAGGATCTCGCCATGGACTTTTGCCTCCCCCAAGACTGGGCCTCGCTTGCCCGTTCCATTCTTAACCCCGGCCAGTTTGTTGATTGGTGTGCTCACTTCCAGGCGGAAGCAGCTAGGCAGAGCGAGCGAGACGCAGCCACTGGGGCCACTCATCCCCCCGAGGCTTACCTGGGCACGGGAGCGTTTATAAATGCATCCGCCTATATTAATGCGCCTGCCACCTTTTGGCCTATCCTTCGGGGAATCGCCTTGCGAGCTTTTGCCAACTGCTCTGCCTGTCGGCCTAATAAATTCACCAAGCTCTTCCAGGAGCCGAGTGAGCCTTTCACCACCTTTGTCTCCAGAGTCGAAGAAACCTGCGCTCGAAAGGTAAGTGATCCCCAGGCCCAATATTACATGTGCCCATCCTCAAATCCTGGAAAATCGTACTGCAATTCCCCCAACGAGTACTACTGTGCATACTGGGGGTGTGAAACATTAGCCACTAATTGGAAGCCTCCTGTTCCTAATCAATACCTTACCTTAAGGTGGGCCCCTCCAGGGTGCAAACTCCCTACAGTTAACTGGCTCGGCCAAGAAAGCGAGGGATCCTGCACACATCTTAATCTTACAGTGCAGCTCCCCACTGATCCCTCCTGGTTACTCGGTCGAACTTGGGGCTTCAGAATCTATGAGAAAGGAGCCGACCGAGGATCACTTATTCTCATAAAAAAGGAGGCTGTAAGCCAACCATGCCAAAATACTGCATTAAAAACACCCTCTGGCATAGGTCCCAACCAAGTCATTAACCCCCTTTTTCCACAGCTCTCCAGCCACACCTCAGCTGCAAACAACGCATCGCCAACACCACCACCCCAACCTTTTCTGCCCCCCTCTCGTTACTCCTCTCCCCTCCTCGACCTTATCCAAGCGGCCTTCACCTCAGTGAATTCCTCCAACCCCAATCTTACCTCCTCTTGTTGGCTTTGCCTCTCCACTTCCTCCCCCCTGTATGAGCCAGTTGCCTCCAACCTCTCCTTTTCAGAAAACACAGAGGACAGCCCCTCGGAATGCAATTGGAATACCTCTGCCGTCCCCCTAACCTTTCATTCAGTCTCCTTTACAGGAAAGTGCATCTGCCCTCGCTCAAGTAACTCTCCCAACCTCACAGCTTGTGCCAACTACTCATCTCCCAGCAGCTCTGCCAAATTTCTCATTCCTCATAACTCCTCCCAATGGCTCTGCTCCTCTACAGGACTTACCCCCTGCCTTAACGTACTGACCCTCAATACAACTCATGAAACTTGCCTCTTGATTGTCCTCATCCCTAGGGTCCTGTACCACAGCGAGGAAGACTTCTTCCTCCACCTAAAAACAACTGCAGTTCCTGCCCCTCTGCAAAAGCGAGAGCCCATCACCGTCCTCACGATTGCCTCCCTCCTAGGTCTTGCAGGCGCTGGCACCGGAATCGCTGCATTAGCCAGTCAAGGCTCCGCCCTAACTCACCTCCGGGCGGCTGTTGACGAGGACATTCATCACCTACAAGACGCTATTTCCCATCTTAAAAATTCTGTCAATTCCCTCTCTGAGGTCGTGCTCCAAAACCGCCGAGGCCTCGACCTTCTCCTCCTCAAAGAAGGAGGCCTTTGCGCCACCCTAGGAGAAGAGTGCTGTGTATATGCCAATTCCACAGGTCTCGCCGAAGACAGCCTAAAAAAGGTCCGAGAAGGACTAGAACAACGCAAAAGAAACCGTGAAGCCGCCAACTATTGGTCCCATATCTTTGCCCCCATCCTCCCATACCTCCTCCCTCTCCTCGGCCCCCTACTAATGATTATTCTAGCTCTTACCCTAGGGCCCTGCATTATCCGCAAAATTGTCCAACTTGCTAAGAACCAAGCCGATGCTGTCTTTTCATCATTTGTGCAAGTCCAGTATCAACGACTTGCCTCCACTGAAAAAGCTGACCCTCCGCAGCGCCGCCACCCTCGTCCATCCCGCAAGCGGCGAGGCCCCTCTCGAGCGCCCGGGCGCCACACCAACGCCGAGCTCCAGCCTCTCTGAGCAACCGTCAACCCCTTTTCCCCTCCCCGGCCTCCCCTTCCCTCATCCCTTGGTGGACCTCTCCGGTAAGCTTCTTCCTTTAATTAAAACAGAAGGGGGAAATGCGGGACACTGATTACGTGCTTCGACTTGGCGGGCCTGGGCTGGGGGACCTGATCAGCCCCTGGGGAGGGTGGTGGGCACGGGCGACAGCGCCCTCCACAGCCCCCCAGGCCTGAGAAAGTGAGGCCGGAGGCAGGCCCCATTTCCTCACCCCAAAGTACAATCGTTGAGGAGGGCTTGCCGGAGAAAAACCCCACCCCCGTGCCTTACCCGTACCCTCCACCCTCTTCGTTACCGGAGCAACTCCCGCACCTTTTCAATCAACCTTCACGCCCTCTCAGAACCAATCCAAGCCTTTAACCCCTACAGCTACCCCGCCCTCTAAACCGCCCGATATAAGCTTGTACTCTCCCCTAATAAACTCTCTTGGCTTCTTCATCCTAAAAGAAAGGTGTCCCGCCTGTTCCTTTCTCGCCGCCCTCCATACTTTGCACGCCTCCGCCGGGGACCGGGCCCAGTCCCCCGCCTCGCCCTCGCCTCCGGGAAAGAGCCCCCACCGCCGGTACCCTCCGAGCAATCCTGAGAGCCTAGGATTTAGCAACCAGCCGCCACTCCCCCCCAACAGACGAATCAATTGCGACCGCAGTAGCCGGAAGCTGAAAGTCAACAGAACCTGGAAGAGATGGGAGAGACCAGCAGATGCTGCCACATGTTTTGCCATGTAACAGAGGAGCCTAGGATTGCCAGCAGATGGAAGAAAGCATCATCATGATGATGCCTTAATTTGAACATTTTCCCAGCCTCAAAACCATGAGTGAATAAATTTCCATTGTTTAACCTGCCTCATTTCATGGTATTTACTTTAAGCAGCATAGGAAACTAAAATGATGTATCATTTCTGCTCTCATATTTTTAATTTTCAAGTGCATTTGTTTTCTTAGTGCTCCTTTTTGATAGTATCTTGTTCTTTTTTCATGGAACCAATATCCTCTCTCTTTTCTGTGAATATATTAATAGTAATTTTTCTTGAAGTTTTCTTCTTTCTGCATAATCTGCTTCCTCAGATTTGCATCTAGCTGTTTAACCTAACTAGTATATTATTGTAATGTTAAAAAATGTCTTATCTGTAATTATGTCCACATTTTTAACCATTTTTTATCGTAGAATATAACATATATACATGGAAGTGATAACTTTCGAAGTGCAATTTAACAAGTAGTTAGCAAATTTCAAAGAATGTTATGAGTTACAGTTCCACAGTTTCAATTAATTGCCTCATTGTGAAATATAACATATACGTAAAAAGATAATGTCTTTCAAAGTATGATTTAACAAGTAGTTAGAAAATTTCCAAAAATGTTATGATTTACAGTACCAGAGTTTCAGTTATTTCCTTATTGTGAAATATAACATACATACAAAAAGGTGATAACTTTCAAATAACAATTTAACAAGTAGCTACAGAACAAATTTCAAAGGATGCTATGAGTTACAGTTCTACCATTTCAATTCTTTCCTTCTAGCTATTCTAACACCCTAGCAACAAAGAAGAAGAAAATTATTCAGTATTTATAATCTTTTGTTAAATTCCATCTTGTCCATTGCTATCCCTTCCTCTACTTTTATCACTTTCCCGATCTTCAGTGATGTCTAGGCAGTGACCACCCTTACTTGTTCATGTTGAAAAGGGGTGTCGATATTATGGGAAAAGGGGACACATCTGGTTGATATTCTTGAAGAGGCTATTGCCTCTGAGTTTTGGGACTTAGCTAGTTTAGGAGTTCTCTGGAGGATTTAAGTTATTGAAGAATAAACTTAGTGAGTGAAATTTTCATTGAGTCTCAGATAGGGATCCGGGTATTCTTTAGGGTTTTCAGGACAACTGTTGACTTGGGCTTATCGCACTGTGGTCCTCTGGCATATCTAGCTGAAGCTTGCATAGGAGTAACCTCTCGTACAGCCTCTTGATTCTATTTGAGTTCTCTTAGCCACTGACACCTTATTTTGTTGCCTTTCTTTTCCCCCTTTTGGTCAAAAAGGCATTCTCAGTCCCTCGATGCCAGGTGTCCACATTTTAATAATAATTATTATTAGTCTCTTTCTTTTTAAATTAGTCTTGAATTTCTTTTGAAAGCCCAAGCTAGGTGTGAATTTAGCCCTCATGTTGTTGTTAACAAATGCAATGTATAAAGGAAACTGCTTGCAGTACATACTCATATAATTTGTGTACGCATAAATAGTTCAGGGGTCACATTGTGTATTACTACCTACCGCCATATCCTTAGGGTACTGACATCAGTTAAAACTTCTACAGCACCATATTACTCTTGAGTTCAAATAATTTTCTTCTTCTGGCAGAGAGCCAGTTTAAGAGATGTGACTACAATGTGCTTGTCATCAACAAATGTGTCCAAAATACGTGCATGATGCTTGCAATAAAAGACTTATTTTATACACCGGTCATCTCTGTTACATTGGTCAGTACTTTGTAAGACCTGAAAGAAAATATTAGGAATATGTTGTGTGCTGTCTGGCACCTGATTATTGCACTAATAACATTGCAAGTATGCCGTTTATCACATCCGTAATTTAAAAAAAACATATGCCACTGATTTTTCTGAAATCTAAATAATTACAGAGTGATCGTGGTTTTTCCTTCCAGAAAGGGCCCTTAGAGATCATTTAATTCAATCCTGTCCTTTTATGTTTGAGGAAATGGCTTCAGGGGAGTAAATGACGTGCTCCAGATCTTAGCAG
Organism: Choloepus didactylus; assembly: GCF_015220235.1. Lineage (NCBI taxonomy): Eukaryota > Metazoa > Chordata > Mammalia > Pilosa > Megalonychidae > Choloepus > Choloepus didactylus. The sequence continues at coordinate 51,585,232 of NC_051320.1, read as the reverse complement.
AGCTGAGACCTGCTCAGGACTCCCCCATTGCTCGACTCTCCTGCCTTTTTAAAGGGGCCCTGAATAATTCTTCCACAATGTTACTAACCCCTCGCTGTGCACATTGCTGTTCCCAAAGTAATTGTGAGTTTTCCAGTGTTTGCTGCTTGCTGTGGGCAGTCTTTGCTGCAGACCACATGGCATACAGCCTGTCCTCCTGCTGCAAGAAAAGTTCTTGGAACTGAAGTACGTGCCAACGTGGTCTCCACACATTTTCAGTGCTGATTGATGGGGCTACTGGACTTCATTCCTAGCAGAGTCCAACTCTCTTTGAAATGAACTGTATCCAGGCCAAAATGCTCATCAATATTGGCTGATGTTTTTAATAATGGATGATTAAGACTGTTGCTGAATGAAGCCTCAGCTTGACCCGGGCTAGTCTCTCGCTGCCTGTCTCCAATCGTACATCATGCTGTACTGCTAATATGGGGACACGTGCAGCCGCCACATCTGCAACTTTGCTGGAGACTGTGGAGGGCTAGAACACTTGTAACTCTACCTGAGCACCTCACTCATCCTCTTCCATGTAACAACCAGAGCTGAAGAGTCTGGCAAAAGAGGAGCTCCTGTAAGAACTGTCCTTGTGAGTCATCTGTGACCTCTCATTCTGGGACTTGTATTTAGGAACTTTCTGGACAGAGGGAGTGTGGACCAACAAACAGTCTTCAGTAGGGATCTCCCTGGCATGTGTCCTGGTCATGCTCTGCTAACTTACCCCAAATACTGGGTGGGCAACAGGGCTCTGCTCCTGAGTTTTCATTCTGTAACTGGCAATGCCAAAATCCTGGTCGTGTCCTGTGTGTTGCTGTGACTATCCATTTTTGTGGGATAACTGCTCCTCCATGCCTAATTCCATGTTTTCCTCTGCTGTAAATAACTAGAAAGGAAGAGAATCTAAAACAAATACAGCAAGGCTGCTTGTTTTGACCAAGTTGGCAATTAATTAATTCCATGTGCTAGGAGTTGCAGTCAACATCAGCAGCAAGAGCAGCATCTTCTGCATAAACAAAAGAAATGAAAAGCAAAAGTTGGGGAAAAGTTCTGTGATTTTAGTGCATAGGCTTCAAGGCTGTCTGGGACTGATGTTCATTTCCAGGTTGTGCTCAAACAGAGAACCTGTGCAGGGAACATGAGAGGGAAGCTTTGATCATAACTGTCTCAGCACCTGCTGTATTTTAGAAAGCGTGGGACAAAGGGCCTGCCCCATTCTGCCCAGGTGTGTGCATTTCAAGGGAACTGTGTTTCCAGCAGGAGTTCCTTTGAATGTGAAGGAAACGCCAGGAAAAGACTTCTTTCCTGTAGCATGTATGTGTGAAGGTGACATTTTTGAAATGGAATTGAGACTGGAGACTGAAAAGGCAAGGCGAGGATGTTGAAGAGCAGCCATGCCAAAGCTGGTATGTGGTCAGCTGTCCCTGACAGTGAGGTCACCTCTCTCCATACTTGCTGTCTTCATTAACTTATTGCAATTCCTCGTGCATTTCCTGAGGAAATTTCTGATTTTTTATTCACAATCTCAATGCTTAAAGGACACACACACACACACACACACACACACACACACACATCCATCCCGTCTCCTTCTTTCATCACAGGGACACTCATTCTCATGGGCTCCACCTTGGAAACAGCGGCTACAACTCCCCAGCTTTCCTGGTGAGCCCTGCTCATGTGGTGTCATAACCATTTGCTTTCCATTCATGTGTAGCAGTTGCTGGGTGATGTGCAGTTCTTCTTGGAGCTGTGACTTGTTTTTCTTTCATTTATTTTACTTCCTATATTCTTTCTTAAATGAGCAAAGTCTTGGCATATGGCCTATCTTTTAAAAAAGCTGTTCTGGTTTCCATTTCTAAGAGAATTTTGGCAGTAGAAGTTACAAGTGCTGGATATTTTACTGCATTTATCAATCAAGCACTGTACACATGGAAACAGTCCTATCTAGATAAACCCTCAGAGCAATCACTGTTCACAAGAAGTCATTTTGAAAGAAGGATTTTCTAACCCCAAGTAGAGCAGAAAAGAAATGGGTAAAGGAAAGATTCGGAGACAAAGGGGTATGATACATTTTACTGTTTCTTAAACATAAAGACTGATAACTCATTCTGGCCAGACCTGATAAACCTGTTTATATCAGGAATCTATTTGTTTGCAAATCCAGACAACAAACGCAAACCAATTTAACATAAAAGAAAAAAAAATTCATTTTCACGGTCCTTGGTTATCTTAGGGACTCCAAAGAAGAGTTGAAGACACTGGCTATAGAAGTGGCAAGGATTCAGATGAACCTCAGTTACAATTGGATCCTTCTCTTTTGGTGCTGCCCTAGCTTTCTCCATATGGCAGAAAACATGGCCTGAGTTTCCTGTCTCCATGGAGAAGAGGTTGATCTCTCTCAATCCCAATTCCAAATATTCAGAGTTTGGGACTTACTGGCCTAACATGTTTCAGGTGTTCACCCCCGGAATGATCAGCTATAACTAGACAGATGTGGTACAAGATTGGCCCAGCTTGGATTTGATGCCGTCTGGGTCAGTCAGCTGTGGGTGAGGGGGCAGATCATAGTGTACTAACACAGAAGCTCTCATGTTCACTACGTGGCCAGAGGAGAGGCTGGGCAGAGAATACTATAGGTGTTGTCTACACATTTCAGCACTATTTGGAGGGCTGCCCTTTGTGTGCTTGTTTTCCTTACGACTTTGCTGATTATATGAAAATAATACGTTTCTTCAACTTAGTGTGGAAATGGAACCCATGCTTGTGTTTGTGCCTGGGGATATTTTTGGCTTTAGGAGGTCAGGCTCACACTCTCCCCAGAGTGAGCTCTGATGGCATTAAATATTGGCCTTTGCAAGAACCTACATCGTAGTCTGAAGAGTATCATCTTTCTTCTAATTAAAGGCTCTTAGGCAGCAGCTGGCCTGAGGAAATGCTTGAATCAAAGATCAGCATCTTATAGCATGCTGGTTTTCAGTGAACTGTGAGCTGGGATTCATTGCCACACACCTCTTCCTGCCACTTGTGAGAATCATTGCTCTTTTCTGTTTGCATTTCAAGAAAAATGTGGCCAATGTGCCATTCTCAACACACTTCATTTCCCTTATGACTTACAAAAATGAAGATTGCCACACTGATATAAACATTGGAATGCTTCTCAACCTTAATTTAGGATTACTGGGATGACTGGTTAATCATGTCTTATTTGCCTTTCCATAGGAACCCTCATGAAAATCACTGCATGTGATGTGAAATGCCAGTAACATCAGAGAAATATTGACTGAGGATTTTCCATTCTACAGGAAGAATTTGCATGAACACAATCACATATAGAGTCCTGAAAAGATTCTGCGAGGTTGGGAAGAAATACAGTTGGGCAGCTCCTACCCCCACCCCACCTCCACTGCTTACATACAAAGGTAGAACAATCACACATCTGAGGAGGAAGTGGACAATCAGAGGCACATGAGTCAACAAGGGAAAAAAGACAACAAATGGCTTGTGAAAATATTATGTAATATAAGAAATGGTAAATGGTTCATTAAAAGGAAAAACTTGTGTTAGAAAAAATAGTTACTAAAGGAATCCAAAGTAAATCTTCAAAAGCATCTGTTTTGTATTCTCAATAAATTCTCAAAAACCTGTCCTCTATCAAACAAAAGAGGAAAGAGGATATGACAATATGATAAGACAATAGACTAAGATTAAAAGAGAGTTGCTTGAGGTGTAGGAAGAGATTTTAAAAAGCTCAATGAGATAAAGAAATTTAAATGTGTTGTACAGTTTTTAAATTGGTATCATAAGTTTAAGTGGTTGCAAAGGATCTACTTTCTAATGTATTATGAACATTGATATTTCAAAACAAAACTATCACATCACTATTTAAAATGTATCCATTGTAGTCTAAGTAATGAAATTATTTTTATAATGATCATTATCTATTTTAAGAAGTACATGAACAAGCTCATCTCTATATTTGGGCATTTTATATAGTTCATTTCCAGTCCACTTCCCCTTTCCCTATAGAATTTAAAATAATATATCTTAAACATGGATTTTTAAATTGATCATCTTTTCTACAGCAGAAATATGAATATATACTTAAATTTAAACTATTAAAAGTTTTCTGAGATCAGAAAGCTCTAAGTGTTAAACAAATTTCTTCTAGTTTGAGTGTTTATTACAATTGTTGGTATCTGTATCAGTCAGGGCTTTAAGAGAAACAGAACCAACAGACTATATATATATATATGGTCTTGAATTTCACTTTTGCAACACTGAAAACCAGAAGACACTGAGCATAGGATTTAGGGAAACAATTGAGATTCGAGAATTTTTTACTCAGCAAACTTTCATATCTGAAAGGAATTCCAAGATAAGGAAGAGCTCAGAAAATACATCATTTGTGTATCTTCCTGGAGCCAAAAAATACCCAGAACACCAATGAATGATTCACTTCAGCTAATCAAGAGAGTGTAAGTGAATGGAAACTCAAGAATGGGTGTTTTGGGGAAGGTGTCTTTGTTAGTGGCTACATTAACTTTTGGATTTCCCTGAATCCCCACATATAGACAGACGGAACGTGTAGATTGCAAAACACAATTCATCAATATCATTTACAACAAAAGGAGGTGAAAAATATCATCACAAACAAAATATAATAGAGTGGAGACAAACTACCACAGCCACAAGACTTCATATTATCCTGCTAGAGAAAGGAGAGGAACCATGGGTGGGAGAGAGCATAGCCAGAGTTATTCACTGAGAAGTTTAGTTGGCCAGTACGAGAAAGTGGATGAAACTGGGGGACTTTTGCCTCTATGGTGGTGGGTGAGTGTGAGTTGCTCACTTTAGGACCTAGAGTGGCTGGAGCAGTGCAGCGCCCAGGAAACCTGGCCCACCAGGGTTCTGTTTAGGATAGGGCTCCGCCATACAGAGAATCATCTGGGAGGAGAATAGAGAGAACAGAGCCAGGAGCATTTAGAAAACAAGCTACCATGTTTATGAATGTTAGACAAAAACAGCAGAAGAGGTTGCTCAGTAAATTTAGAAGAGCTCCCTGAACCAACCTCCTCCTAAAATTCAGGAAACTAAATTCACATACAAACAAGCTACAGAAAAGCACTGAGGCCAAATCCCAGGCAAAGTTATTATAGGCAAAAAAAAAGAGATTAAGAAGTAGAATCAACTCCCTGCAGACAAGAAACGCATGCCAGAAAAGCATGTTTAAAAATTAGATAAAACTGTAATGTACTATTTCAAAACAAACTAAAAGGATTAAAAAAATGATTTGAGACAGGAAAGAGCAACATAAATCAGAACTGGAAAACCTAAGAAATGAGATGTGAGAACTTAATAAATGATTAGAAATATAAGAAAAAATCATTTTAGGAATGACTAAACTAGAAGAAACATAAGAGTGAATAAATGCAGCAAATGTCTGAGGAGAACTATAATACAAAAAGGAGAAAACATTGATCTCAAAAGGGAGAAAGAGATGAACAGTGTTTGAGAGAAAGGGAAAGAAGATACAAAATACTGATAATAAGAGTCCCTGACAAAGGGGAGTAAAGGAAAAGAATAAATAATAAGGGTTATAGTTCAAATAAAATAAGATTTGAAATAACACATTGAAAGAGTATATTGTATACTGAAGAAGAATGAGTAACACCAAGACGTAGTCTAGTAAAGTTACTGTATATTAAAGAAAAAGAAAAAAATCCTTTTAGCATCTAGGCAAAAGTAACAGATAACTGATAAAAGAAATAAAATTAGATCACCATCAGACTTTTTTGACATTAGTGCTTATACAAGAAGCAAATGGAGAAGTCTATTTAAGATAGTAAAGGAAAGAAAATATTATGTACAAAAAGTACACAGAAACTGTTATCAACATTCGAGAACTCAGGAAATATCGTTCCCATGAGTCTCGACTAAGGAATCTACTAGGAAAAAAGCTTCAGACAAGCAAAATGACCAGTTGAGAGACTGATCTAAGGAGTTGTGGTAAATGTTAAACGTGTAGTGACTTGCAGAAATAAGACTGATGAGATTTGAAAGAAAGAGGGCTATAATATACAATACTTAAATGATGTGAAACTATATATTCCAATAATGAAAAAGTGGGGAGAATGGGAAGAGCATAAGCAAATAAAATTTGTAACTGTTTTCAGTAGTAATAATTTAGTAAGATATAGAGGACTTGAAAATATGATTACCATGTTAGTTCAAGTGGACCCATAAAAATCTGGAGTACTTACATTATTTAAAACATATATAAAACATTTAAAAATTGATCTTGCACTAAACCACAAAGTTAATCTCATCAATTATTAAATAATTAATACACAAATGACATTTTGTGACCATGATGCTATAAATTTAGAAGTCAGTATGAAAAGAACCTGTAGAAATAGGAACTAAAAATTACACTTCAAAATAATTTGTGGTTCAAATAAGAGATCATAAAGGAAAATATAACCATAATTCATTATATGGAACTGAGCAAGCAACCAAAAAATCCTACAAATAAAAACTTGTGCTACTTAGAAGGAAATTTATAGTATGAAGAAAATAAACTTAAAAGTGAAAATCAATGGGCTAAACATTCAACTCAAAATTTAGAAAAAGAACAGTAGAATAAATCCAAAGAAAATAAAATTAAGGAAATTATTAAAAAGAGCAGAAATTCACTAAATAGAAAACCAAGCAGTGGTTTGAAAATCCTAATAAAATCAACAAACTTGGCAAGACTGCTCAAGAACAAAAGAGAAAAATGCAGGTAAACAATATTAGGAAGAAATTGGGACCAAAACTGTAGAAAGAATAGAGATTTAAAAATCATAAGGGAACTTTATGGCAATAAATTTGAAAATGAGGACAATTTTTTCCAGAAAAATATAAATAACCAAAACTGAATCAAGAAGCATAAATAATCTTGATGTACTTATTATCATTAAGAAATTAAATCAATAGTCAAAATTTCATCCATAGTATTATTTAGTAATTATTTATTATGTAGTAAATATTTATTACTTCACTTATATTTTTATTTATATGTTGAAAATCTAAGAGAATTTATAGAAAAACTTTTAGATCAAACAAGACACTTTACCAAGGTCAGTGGATGTTGACTCAAAATACAAAACCCAAAATTGTTGCTATACAGTAGCAGTGGCCAATTACAAAATGTAATCAAAAGAAAAATTATATTTCAGGTACAAAAATTATAAGGTGTTTAGAAATAAATCTGGTAAAAATGTGTAATATTGTAATGGATAAAATTATAATTTATTGAAGGAAGTAAAAGAAGGTCTGTGTAAGCAGTAAGATTCTGTGTACATGGATAGGAGTAATCAGTGTCAGTTTTCACAAAGAAATCTAAAAATGCAATTCTAATTTCAAAAAATATCAGTGAGATTTTTCCTGGAATTGATAATTTGATCCTAAAATTGTTTTGAAACAGTAAAGGTCCAAGCCAATCTAATCATGAGAAAAATGTCAGACAAATCCCAATTGAAGGGCACCCTACAGTACACCTAATAAGTTCTCACAACTGTCAAGGTCATCAGAAACAAGGGAAGTGTGAGCAAGTGTCACAGCTAACAGGAGCCTAAGGAGACCTGACCACCAATTGTAATGTGATATCCAAGATGGGATCCTGGAACAGGAAAAGGACATTAGGAGGTAAAAACTAAGGACATCTGAATTAAGTATGGACTTACAGTTAATAATGTGTCAATATTTGTTCACTAATTTTAACAAAGGCACTATCCTAACTTAGGTTGTTAATAATAGGGAAAACTGTAAGTGTGTGTGTGTGGGGGGGGAGCAGGTTATATAGGAAGTCTCAGTATTATCTGCTTAATTTTTCTGTAAATCTTAAACTGTTTTAAAAAATAAAGTCTATTAATAAAAAATAAAGATTCAAGAATAGTCAGGAAGAAGAGAAAGAAGGGTAGGCTCACCATGCCAGTAGAGCAGACTAAGGATCTAGAAACTGCCACATTCTGGGAACCTGACGTATGATAGTGATGCCATTTAAAAGCATTATGAATGAGAAAGGGTTATGCCATAAGTGGTGCTAGGCAATTTGAACGCCATTAGGGAGGAAAAACTGAATTCTAACTACATAGCATACGCAAAAATAAATTCCACATACCCTTAGAGTGAAAAGTGAAGTTTGTAACTTTGAGATGAGAATGTAGGAGCATATCTTTATGATGTTGAAAGTAGGGAAGGATTTCTTAAATATGTAACTTTTGTAACACAAAAGTTACAAACCATAAAAGAAAACTTTTGATATATTAAAATTAAAGAATTCTCTAAAACAAAAGACACTGTAAGCCAAGTTAAAATCTGTACCACAAAGCAGGAGGAGTATAAGCCGTCAATGTATTGACTATTATTTTTATACTCAGGGAAAGATGAGTGGGTCAGTATGACCTGCCTGTGTTGAAGGTGGGCTCTGAAGGCTTTACCCACTGGACTAATTTGAGACTTGTGTTAGTGATGTGAAGCACTGGTTTGCAAAGTGTGCTCAGAGTTGTGCTTTAGAAAGCTATCTGTGGCAGTGCCATGGGGCAGTGATTGGAAGTAAGTGTGGAGACCAGAGGAGTGGTTTGGAGGTTTCTGCAGTCATGAAGGTAAGGGATAAGTTCCTCACTTCAGGCAGAGCTGGAGGGGATGGAGGGAACTGTGCTTACACCAGTGTTGGCACTCCCTAGGGGGTCTAGACTCAACCTCAGACTCCCCAGTGCTCTAGACCAGAACTCTCTAATTGAAATATAATGTGAGCTGTAAATGCAAGCCACATGCTTAATTTTAAACATTCTAGTAGCCACATCAAAAAAGTAAAGAGAAGAAGGTGAAATTACTTTTAGTAATATATTTTATTTAACCAGATAGATCCAAAATATTATATCAGCATTTAATCAATATAAAATCTTATTGACAAGCTATTTTGCATTCTCCTTTTCACACAGTCTTCAAAATCTGGTGCGTATATTATACTGCAGTACCTATTGATTCATACTAGCCACATTTCAAGGGCTCAATAGCCACATGTGGCTAGTTGTTTGCTCTTTTTGGCAGGAAGAGTGAACCCTTTTGCCAGCCTTCTTCCCTTTAGGTTAGAAATTCCCCGTAAGTTTTCAGATAATCTGTCAATTTCTTGCTCTGTCCCGAGATGCAAGACATTATGTTTTTTGTGCGATCCCTTATAGACTGGCATTGGTGTTGGGTAGATTGGGCTAATTCTGAATACAGTAGTACATGTGCTAAAAATATTTTTGGGTTTCTTTCACTCATCCTCATTTCCAAGTTGTCTGATATCCTGAAAACTTTTATAAGTTGTTAGAATTTCTTGGAATTCGTCATACTTCACGCAAAGTCCCATGGCTTGCCTATATTGTACCCTGATCCTATAGCCACTTAAAAGTTCTCGAGTTGCCTCCTGGAGATAGTATTAGCATTTATGTGGACTAGTAACTGGCACAAAATGTTTAGACTAGCAAGGGTAGTGATGGCATTTCTTCTTATATTGAATTATTTAATCATTCAAAAATATTAATGAGTGTGAACTATGTGCCAGGCATTATGCTGGGATCTGGGGACACAGTGCTGAACTGAGGTGTGGACCCTTCTCTCGTGGTGCTCTGGCTGGTTGGTAAAGACTGAAATCATCTGTGCTCAAGGCACCTGACCCTGGAGGCAGGGGTATGGGCTGGATGGCTCCTGACAGGTTTCTTTTCATCTGGTTGTTCTTGATGTACATCATTGTCTGAGGGAATTATTTGAGCTGTAGGTGGCAGTTGTGGCAAACATGTACCCTGCCCAGTTGAGGCTGGTCACCTTCTCCAGAAATCCCCCTTCCCCTTAGATTTTGAGCTTTGTGGGGGAAAGCTGCTTTCATCTTCTTCCTCATTTATGAAGCTCTCTGTGGTTCCCGGTGCTAATTAAGGTACCTAGATAAATTGGCCAGCGAATCTAAGTATCCCAACTCAGTCACTGCATGCTTATTGAGGACCTACTGTGTGCTGGCCACTTTTTCAGGTGCTCAGGATACAGGGAGAACAAGAGAGGCAGGGTCGGTGGCCTTAAGCAGTTACCGTCAGAGCAGGGGAGACAGACTAGAGACCACTGAAATGTCAAATATCTGACCTCCCTACCATAGCCTGTTCCTTCTCCGCACACCCCTCTGCAGTGCTACCACATCATTTTCCCATAAACAAAGCTAATAATGAGCCTCCTGAAACCTCCGTGGGCTCTCAGTTTTTTCCCTATTTGCTAAATTTTTTATGTCAAAAGTGGATCCTCACTCTCAAAAATGTTGGGAACCCCTGGCCTGTAGGATGAAATACGAGTGCTTATAACATGCAGACAAAGTCCTTGATGGGGTGGGGGTGGGTTTCTGGTTTCCTTTTCTAGAGCCATCTCCCAACATAGCTTTGCCTGAAACTGTTGCTTCATCCAGACTTCTACAACTCTTTCATACACCTCTCTGATCAGCCTGCTTGCCTTTGACTCTGCTATTCTCTCTGCTGACTCATCCTTCCCTTCCCGTGTCACATATTATCTCCCCTGGAGTTGCCTCTGATTTATCCTGAGCTGTCGGAACATGACTCATCATCTGCTCCAAGTCTTTATCCCAGGGTCCTTCGGTGTCTTTGTTTCCAAACTCTTCTTCCCCTCAAGAGTGAGCCCTTTAAGGACAGGACATGGTCAGACTCCTCTGTGTGTCCCAGGGCCCACACAAAGGAGGCGCTCAAGATATTTATAGAATCACTGAATGACTGAATAAATGATCCTTGAATCTGAGCTTATAAAGCAGAACTGGAACAAGGTGGTATAAAAAATAGACAGTCGGGTCATTTCATTAGAAGTAAATGTAGGATGCGCCTGATAATTTAGATGCTTTAAACATTTAAATTGGAGAATGGAGATTGCTAAAGCCAATTTTCCCATTGTTACTGAGACTTTCTAAGTTGCTAGTCTGGTGAAAAAGACAAGAGCAGTGCCTCTCCTTGCCCTTTGAGCTCCCTTCTGCAGGCATCTTCTTGTCAGTGCTTTCCTTTCTGATCCTCTGTCAGATCCCGCAAGTGTTGGCTACTAGAGCAGAATCACCACTGCTGGTTTTGAGCCCCATGCTGCTTTCATCATCTTCCTGGGAAAGGGATGAGATCCTCTGGTCTCATCAGTCATTTGCTCCCTGTTGACAAGCCTGTTTCCAGAAGCCTCAGGTGGCACAGGTGGCTGCTGGGAGAAGTCCCTGTGGGTTGCAGAGCCGTTTGGAGTCGTCAGAAGCTCCCCTCACCCAGCAGGTGCTTAGCAGCCACAGAGGAGAGGAAGCAACCTAGACGCCTTCCCCTAAGAGGTGGCTTTACCAGAAGAAGGATGAATAGGCAGGAAACCATCCCGCCAGCAAACCCCCTCCTGTCAGCTCCAAGCTGGACAAAACAAATGTGCTTTATCTGCAAGTGAGATTGGCTTCCACAGGTCGATACATCATGCAGAAGCAGAACTACTCCCTCAAGGAGCGTCATCTCCTCCTTGCTCCTGCCAGGGCTGTGTTCCCCTGGCGGCCAAACAAGTTCAAAGGAGCTGAGGGATAAGCCCGGATGCTCCCGCCCTTCTCCCACCCTCCCACCTGTCCTCCCGCTCAGGTGGGGGCGGCGGCCTCCACCTCTCTGGCACTGCTTGCCAAGGCCCAGCCGCCTGACCCTGGCGGGCTGGAAGTGGCTGACCTCCAAGTGCTTCATTTTCCTCTGCCTCAAACCACTGAGATGGCACAGAAGAAGCTGGGATTCCTGTCTGCTTAGTGTCTGTGTTTGCCTTTCATCTCTAGCTGGAGGATCATGGAAGCCAATGGATCAGCTGCTTGGCCTTGGGGATTCAGCAGACTGGTTTAGCAGTGAAAGCTGGTTTCATACTGGGAGAGGCCTAACCTGCAATGGCCTCATTCATGAGTGTGTAAGAAAATGTGAAGGCTCTGGAAAACTGGAGGATGTAGTTGCCTCATAGGACTGTGGTTGGTCATCTTTCTTTTGGGAGTGACATGATGGCATGTAAAGGGTCCTCAGGAGTTCTAGACTGAACTCTACCCTTAACAAGCTGTGTGACATTGTATAGGTTGCTTAACCACTCTGGGCCCCAGTTTCCTCAATCACAACATGGAGCACCAAAATTGGGGTGAGATCCTTTCTAACTTTTAACAATATGGTCACATCTTTTATCTGCTTACAAGTCCTACAGTACTTTGCCCACTGCCCTCACTTAGCATAGCATAATAGCCCTCCACTTTCTCTCCAGCTCTGTCTTTCCCCTTTCCTTTCCTTGTACTCTGGGGCCAACCCATTCTGAAGTAATTACAGTTACATGTTCTCTTGATTCTGGCTTTTTGACTTGCTGTTCCCTCTGCTTGGAGTGCCTACTGTACTCCCCAACTCCTATTTTTCCTTCTGGACTCTGCCTCTTGGGAAGCCTTCTCTGCCCATGCCCTCAATTCAGCAGAATTAGGCCTCCCACATATTTTTAAGACCTCTGTGTTCATCTGTGTTACACTTTCCAGAGTATATTGTAATTGCCCTTCCTATCTGCCTTGTTAGATCTTGATCTCATTGAAAGCGTGAGCCATTTCTTACATTTTATGCCTAGTTCAGTGTCTAACACAATGAATGCAATTGATGAATCATTGAAGCTGACTTTAGAGCCTTTGTCTATATCTTTCTGAATATTTTTCTTAGAAATATATGCTAGAAATGTTTTCTTCAGTAAGAGACACAGGCAATGGGAGTGGCAGAAAATGGGCAATAAAGCAAATGCATTTGGACTCCAAAGAACTCTGGAATCTGTTAAGGAACTGTATATACTCGTGGGACTAAGGATGTAGTGCAGCCTGTTTTGGAGGACTTGGAATGCACAGGGGCTGACCTCAGCAGAATTAACCCCTACGGAAAGGACATGATGATGTTAACTGGAGCTAAAACATGAAGGGGCATTTAGAGAACTGAGCAAGATAAGCTATTCACTTTTCTCGTTTTTCAGTTCCTTGTTACCCATGCTCTCACTCATCCTAGTTCTTAACTAAAGAAGCATACAGAACATAGGGTTGGGCCCTTATCCAAGTCATGGTCTTCCCACATTTTCCAAGAAACAGTAAGAAACAAAGCTTTGGAGGAACCGGGGCTGGAGCCAGCGGTAGGGGATGAGGGGTGGGTTTCAAAAACTTGCAGGAGAGTCGAAAGTGTACATGAGTGTCATTACTTCCTATGCAAATGGGAGGCAGAAACTTTGGCAACCCATGCTCATTTAAAAAAAATGTGAAAAATGGAGAAACATAGCAAGAAGGGAAAAAAATGACCTGAGATCCACTCTCCTCCCAAAGGCAGCCATCACTGTGTTTGGTGTAGGCTTCATTAACTTCTTTTTTTCCATGTACAGTTTCCCCCACCTTTCCTTTACTTAAGAAGTAGCTGATTTTCATACTATATATAATTTTCAATTTTTATATTTTTTCACTTAAATTATAAAATAAGTATCTCCTTTTTTATATATATGTTTAATAAATTAAGGGGGTTAAGCTATTTTTTACTGTCTCAATTTCTCTTTTTAAAAAGCAATGAATATATATATTGTATATAAATAGCAAACAATGGGGACTGAGCAGAAGAAAACAAAAATTTGAATTGTAATCAAATAAAAATTACATAAGTTTAGTAAGGAATGTAGCAACATTGTTGCTGTGTGAGAATGAGGCATTGGTGAGCAGTTCAGTGAGTGAGTGATTTACCGAGTTGTCAAGCCAACCATTTCTAAAGGTAACTTGGTTGAGCAATGGGTTTGTAAAGAGGGTGGAAAAAGAAATAATTGTGGCTTCTAGCTTGTCTTTCCCTAAAAGAAGGGAGGGATCAGCCATTGGTGTTTTCCCTCTGTCATCAAGCCCAGTAGCCCCAACTCCAAACAACTGTCAGCTTCCAGTCTCTGAAGGCGACGGAGACTGTTGGTGAAGAAGCCCTGGGCCAGTGGGTGGTGGGTTCTGTTGTGTCAGGGACACTGGAGCAGAGCCTCCTGGACCTTCTGAAGGAGAGACTTGCCTCTCCTTTCCTTGTCTGCCAGGAGCCGTTCGGCTCTCTTGAGCTGGGTTGGGTGTGGGGTCACAAACACTTCCCTCCACGTAATACGCTGGGGGATAAAAGGGAAGAGCACTTACCCTTGCTGGAGGTGCTTTCCCTCACAGCTACCCAAAACGCTACTAACTAAAGCTTTATTCAGGCACACACCTCAGAAAGGATCCACAGGTGCACATGAGTTATTCACGGATACAGACGCCACTGTAGACATGCATGGAAAATGTAAGAATATTAGTAATAAAGGATTTGGTTGAAAAATAGGCAAAGCCTTTAAGGTATGGGTTTGAGAGACCTGGGAACTTCTGGTTAATGCAAAGCTCCATGTAACATGCTTTTTATTGTTGACTCTGGCTATTGAGTGACAGGAGGGCGGTTAATAGTTTTTTGTTTTATTTATTTATTTATTTATTTATTTTATGAAATGTAAACTTTATTCCCATCCCTATTTTCTTCTCTTTGATCTATCTAAGAAAGAGCAAGGAGAAAGAAGGATTATAAATAGCCAATTCCAGGACTTATTAAAGCAAAGGTGACAGGTTGACTGTGTCTCCTGATAGCTGCTGATAGCTGAAGAAAATCCTGCTATTTTCTGTTAGAGGATTTTTAATATATAGAAATGACTCCATTTGAAGAGTGTAAGATTGGAATAAAGGTTCAAAAACAGTTTTCTTTTTAATGTTTTAAGAAGATGCAACAGTATAAAGTAGAGATGTACCATTTATAAAAATAATGCAAGTAATTAAGTAGCAGATGATTGAATGTCTCCTGAGTAATTCAGGTAGCATTATCAGGTATTTTCCTAATAGAGCAAAGGGAAGGGGAAATTTGTACGGGGAGAGTGGAGGGAAAGAAGAAAGGGATTGAGATGCAACTTTGGAATAGGAGGCTTCTTGGGTGACTGTTGGTCACAATTGCAACTCTCAATTCCTGTTGCATCTCCATCCTCCTCTGAGTTCCAAATTGGTATTTCAGTCAACAGACATTTATTGTGTGCCTAAAATGTCCATCAGATTTAAGATTTCCTTCTGAACCCCCAGCTGTATGCCCAAAGACGTCTTTCCCATCACGGAATGACAAAAATAACATCTTCTTTTCCTGCCTGGCCCCAGGCACGCCCTCCCAATTGGCTCCCACTTCTTAATTGGCCATCTAGCTAACACAGCACTGTGCTGCCTGCCTCTCAAGGTGTGAACCTCGTGCATTGTTATGGTTCTTCCCTTTTATCTCCTACATCATAGTCAGTCACCGAATTCTGTTGTCTGCCTTTTTTTTTTTTTTGGCCTCATCTCCATCCCCTTGGACTCTGCCTTAGAAAAGTACGTTATCATTTCTAATATGGATTAGTTCCTCTGCTCCTAGCCTCCCTCCCTCCAGTTCCTCCCTATTCGAGCCCATTCACTGCAATGTTGCTGCCAGAATTTGCCTCCCACGAAGTGAATCATGTTATTTGCCTGGCTCTTCCAACTCTTTCTCTGTAAAAATATCACTTTTATAATTTGTCTTTTGTCTGTCTTCTCTCCTGCTCTACTGGAGCACTTTGAGGACAGGGCTGTGTACTTTTCACATTTACGTCCTCAGCACACGGCACAGCAGTGAGTGAGCACTCAGTGACTGGTAGCTGAACAGAACTGATTCGGATTTGGGGGAAGGGGACAGAGGTAAGAGGAGAAGGGAGGGAGCTTTCTTCCTTCCCCAGGGGTTAGCGGAGATCTTCACAATCATTTCTCATCGCATACCAGTGCTTTCCTCATTTGTCAGGGGTGGCATCATGGATTCAAGTGACACAACATAGGAGAAAAAGGACTTGTAGAGCAAGTCCTATGTTTTTGATGACTTCCATGAGAAACATAATGGGGAACGGAAAATAAGGTAATTTATTTTCCAATGGATGAACTCTCTTGGAAAGAATCTTACTATTTAGCAAAACATCTTTTTTAAATGCAATTTTATTGAGATATATTCACATAACCTACAATCATTCAAAGTGTACAGTCAGTTCACAATGTTATCATATAATTGTGCATTCATCACCACAATCAATTTTTGAACATTTTTATTACTCCAAAAAAAAAGAATAAAAATAAAAGTAAAATCTCAGCATACACACAGAAGATCTGAAAGCAGTGACACAGCCTAGATCCCCAAAGATCGAGAAAGTTATTAAATGAGAGGAAGGGGTAGCAAAAGACAAGATAGGCTGTAACAAAGGAGTATGAATATTGAATCTTTATATAAATGTGCCTTTTTTTTTTACTCTTTTAGCTGCTAGGGTATTACAATAGCTAGAAGGAAATAACTGAAATGGTGGAAGTGTAACCCACAAAATTCTTTGAAATTTCCTATGTAACTACCTGCTAAATCATACTTTGAAAGTTATCACTTTTCTGTGTATCTGTATATTTCACAATAAAAAAATGTAAAAAAAAAAATAATAATAAAATAAAAGTAAAAAAGAACACCCAAAACATCCCTCCCTATTATTCATTTAATTTTTGTCCCCATTCTTCTACTCATCTGTCCATACACTAGATAAAGGGAGTGTGAGCCACAAGGTTTTCACAATCACACATTCACACCATGTAATCTATTTAGTTACACAGTTGTCTTCAGGAATCCAGGCTACTGGATTGCAGTTCAGCAGTTTCAGGTATTTCCTTCTAGCTATTCTAACACTGAAAACTAAAAAGGCGTATCTATATAAAGCATAAGAAAACCCTCCGGAATGACCTTTTGACTCCATTTGAAATCTCTCACTGAAACTTTATTTTGTTTCATTTCTCTTCCCCCCTTTGGTCAAGAAGGATTTCTCAATCCCATGATGACAGGTCCAGGCTCATCCCTGGAAGTCGTGTCCCACATAGAGGGGAGGGCAGTGAGTTTACCTGCTGAGTGGGCTTATAGAGAGAGGTGACATCTGAGCAATAAAAGAGTTTCTCTGGTGGTTACTCTTAGGCATAATGATAAGTAGGCTTAGTTTCTCCTTTTAGCAAAACATCTTGATGGTTGAGCAGTTTTGGTTGTGGAAAGATTGCTTGCAAGGATAATCCAGAATGAGCTACAAGTGAGACAAAAGTAGCTAGTCTACTTCTGCATAAGAAATAAACAGATTTTATGAGTCATTTCCTGGAGAGTAAGACTGCAAAGGAAAGGAGGCCAAAGAAACAAGAAGGAGATCTGCCTAGAGACATAGAAGAGAGACCACTGGAAATCCCTCCATGGCAGGAATCATCCAAGAACTTTTGGGATGAGAGCTGTATATATTGTTGCTACAGTTCATAGTGATGAGACTCTAATCACCTGAAACCTTCAGCAAAGCCTCCACACACAGTGCCTTCAGTCAGAAGATAGCATCTTGAGAGTAAAAAGACCATAGTGGGCCTGATAGAAAATGGAAAGAACTAGTACACAGGAAAGGAGGAAAGCAGAATGGAGTTTGAGTATTCAACAAAAAGTGGAATCTTGGTACTAGGGGTAGCTTGTAGAAATATAAGTTCTTGATCACACCCCATCCTGTAATTTTCTTTGGAGAGAAATGCAGGTTTCCCACTGTACCTGGGATGGTGTTTGAGTCGATTTTAATTCTTTAAAAAACACCAAAACATTGTGAGCATCTTTATTTGTAATGGCCCAAACTGGAAACTATCCATAAGTCCTGCAGTGGATGAATAGATAAACAAAGAGTGGTACATGTGTACCATGGAATACCACTCAGCAATAAAAAAGAACAAACTATCAGAAAAGTCAACAACTTGAATGAATCTCAAGGGCATTTTGCTGAGTGAATAAAACCAATCCCAAAGGATTTCATACTGTTTGATTCCATTTATATATATTTTTGAAGTGACAAAATTATAGTGATACCACTATATAGGGGTTGGCAAGGGTGAGGGGTTAAGTTTTGGGGATAGGATGTGATTATTAAATGGAAACACGAGGGAGTTTCTTTGTGGCAGTGAGACAGTTCTGTGTAGTGGATATGATGATGGTTACATGAGTTTGTATATGTGATAAAATTTTATGGAACAGTACCCCAAAACAAAAACAAAAACAAGAAAAACTGGTGAACTCCAAATGAGGAAGGCCTGTACTTGAGTTGATAGTACTGTGCCAGTGCCAACTTCCTGGTTTTGGCAATGTACTACGGTTATATAGCTTATTATTACTAGAGGAAGCTGGGTGCAGTGTATACAGAAACTCTCGTACTACTGTTGCAACTTCTTGTGAGTCTTAAGCTATTTCAAAATGAAAAGTTATATATATATATATATAGAGTTAGATACTTTACAAATATATATATATGACATGACTGTAAAAGGCTGGAGCTCAATTTTATGTAACTATATTGTATTATAAAACTGTAAATGTCTTCTCAGGAAAAACAATCCTCTGACAAACTGAGTTGAGAATTTTCTTTTGCAGTTTAGAGATTTGCACCTTGTTCTGAATTCTTGGATCCTTTTTTATTGGCTCTAATTGCTGTGCCTAGGGCTGACCTTTGCTAGAATTAATCACAAGGTCATGTTACTTTTCCATCTATCCAGCCTCCTCTTTTTATGTCTGTCTTCATTTCCCAACCCACAGCTGAACATCTGAACCAGTGGTGCTAAACTCCAGCTTCCCCTTCAATGACTCACACCAGCTCTTTTAAAAGCATTCCCACTAAGACATAAATGACTGATAAGGGGAAATGGGGTCCCTTTCTATGGATCAAGTTCCTATTTGACTTAGACAAAGGAAACCAAGTTCAAATAGGATATAATTTCAGGCATGGCATCACTGGGTGAAGAGTACCAGTGTGTGTGTGAGTGTGTGTGTGTGTGTGTGTATACACATACACGTATATATGTTCTTCAACCAGTTTAAGTATATATATATATGGTGAGGATCATAGGAAAGCACAATTGCTATTCTTGAAGTCATACTTTGTAGCTAGTTGCCTGTTCAAAAAGCCTACAATGATAACACTAGATTTGGATATTCTGTAAAGCTAAGAATATATGTAATTTTGCAAAAAATAATAGTTGTTCTCTTTCCTCTTGGAATTATATGTCTTTAAACTGTTAGGAAAAGGTGGACTTTTTAAGATCCCAAGAGGAACCTCATTTCTCATTATTATTAGGCTTCACCAGAGCTCTTTCCTCATGCTGGGAATGGTGTTTTAGTGATGGAAAGCCTGAAGTTCATTTTGACGATCTGAATGGCCCTTCTCATATCTGTAGTCATTATGCTCTCCATTATGAGTAAATTGCTTTCCTTCACTTTGGTTTCTCTCTAATCCCTTGTAGACATATGCTAGTTCTGGAACGCTGATATCTGGAATCTCTGGTTTGTGTATTTCTGAGAAGTTAGACAAGGCCAAGCTTTACTTAAGCTTTCTATAGCTGAGTGACATAGAGCTGTTTTGAGTTGAAGGCCTTTTAATTTTCCAAGCGCTCAAATGGAATAATTTAAAATGTAAAATGTATGAACATCTTTCCTCTGAACTAAATGGTACTCTTTTTCTTGGCTTAATTTCCTCTAGATATAAAAGTTAAGATTCTTTCACCAGTACCAGCAATCAGTAATACTGTGCATGTTGCCAGACTTACAGATTAGATAAGCATTTTGGTTTCCAGTAGTGTTTTCATGGAATTATTTCTATTCAGGTCAAATTCTATTTTGAGAACTCCAGCTGATTCAACATCCCACAATTTGTACTTTTGGTCTCAAAGTAAATACTTGATTTAACTCAAACCTAGAGAACTGCACTTGTATTTGAGCCCTGACCCATGTAATTTTAATATCCATTAGCCCTTACTGTGGAGTGTAATTGGATGGATCAGATGCTTTGTAGGTTCATGCAAACAGTGGGGAAAGCATTCAGGCTATTCCACTTCCAAAGCAAACAGTGTGACTTTATTGATCCAAGCAGGAATCACTCTTTAAGCTTTGTTCCTCCCTCCACCACTTCCTTGCACTTTGTGTTGTGATGCCCAAAGTGCAGAGAGATGAGGCCAGAGGATTTTAAAAGGGGCTACCTTAGCAGGTCTAGATTCACACATTAACTTGCAGTCGAGATGGGAAGGCTGGATACTGCCTGACATGGATGATTCCCACTTGAGCCTTCTGCAGCCATTTCTCCTGAGGCACATGGTGGGGTAGATGGGGGTGGAGAGGGGGCTCAGGGGGGAATTGGTTTGTTAGCAGATGTAAAAGACCAGACCACAGGGTAAATTAGGGATCTTGGAAGCTGAATTGTAGGCAGGTGGAAGAGGGGTGTCACTGCAAGGAAGAATGAGGCACTTGAAGTTCAGTCATGAGACAGAATCAAACCCTGAAGAGACCAGGCAGTTATTAGAGGCAGGAATGGGTTCAGGCACAGGGCACCTTGGCCACATTTCTCTGTTGGTGAAGTTGCTGTCTTTCTGCTCAAGGTAATAACCCTGAAGCATGTCTGCTTCCACGTAAGGGTGTCAGAAATACAGTTTGCAGTGATTCTGGAATCAGTACTTGGAAATGACTTTTAACAACAATAATTGTTATAGCTGTTTTTATTGAGCACTTACTATATGCTATGTACCATCTTGGCACTTTGCTTACACATAGCTGGTCTCATTTACTAGTTACAACATCCTTTCAAAGTAGGCTTGTTTCCATTTTCAGATATAGAAATTGTAACTCAGGAGATTTTAGTAATTTATACTAGTTCAAGTAGCTTGTAAATGATCAGATTAGAATTTGAAATGATGTTAATCTGACTTCAAAGCCCATATTGTTATCCATGAATCTATACTGGATTTCAGTATCAGATCAAGTGATATGTAATTTAAATAATCAAAATTGCCACCTGTAATTCTGATTAGCTGGGCTCTTTCATATTGCAAGAAACAGACTCCCAGGCTATCTTAGTTGATGAGGAGTTAGTATGATGAGAATACATAAGGAAGTCAGGACAGGGATAAATTGTTAACCCCACAGCCAGGCCTCATAGAGACCCAAAATGCCAGTGGGATGCCACTGTAACTCTAGCTGCCCAATGGTAGTTTCACAATGTGTCCCTACTCAGTGCTCTAGAGACCAAGTGACTCACCCACTTCATCAACTCGCCCAGCCCCTGCTGAGGACAGTCTACCCACTTTCCTTTCTACCTGTAGTTTCTGCTTACTCTTGCCTTATATTAGCCCATGGTAACTGTTGTCTAATGGGTTGTTTACTGATGCCTCTCTGATACTCCCAAAATCTATGTGTCTCTGTGTCAGGCATTTGTGCTCCCTAAGAGGTAGCATCTATTTTGGTCCATAAATCACCATCCAATGGAGGATACCCACATTAGATGAGGCGTTAGGCCACTTCATAGGGTGGACTACTGTTCAGTCTGCCTGCCTTTGGTCAGGTACTTCTCCTTGGCCAAATCAGCTGTGGTGACCTGTGCATCTGGAGTCACCAAGAAGGCAGCTGTGGGCACAGTAGACACCTTGCCTGACTTGTCTGTCTATCAATACCTTTTGGTTTGGGGAAGTTGCTTTGCTTTGCCAGAGCTGCTATGACAAACGCCATGCACTGATTGGCTTAACAAGAGGAGTATATTGGTTTGTGGTTCGGAAGGCTAGAAGTTGAAAATCAAGACATTGGCAAGTCCATGCTTTCTCTTAGAGTCTGTTGTGTTCTGGTGATGGCTTGATGCAATCCTTGGGGTCCTTGACTTGCATCTCTCCCTCCATGAAGATATCCTTGGTCTCCTTCTGTGGCTTTCTCTGACTTCTGGCTTCTCTTTATAAGCCCTTTAGTAATATGAATTAAGGCCCACCCTAATTCAGTTTAACCACCAAAATATGATCTCAGGTCCTATTTCATTAGGAGTCCACACATTAACTGATCATGCATCTTCAAAGGGTCTTCTTTACAAAAGGGTTCACACCCACGGGAATGCAGAGCAAGATTAAGAACATGTCTTTTTTTGGATTCATGATTCAATTCAAGACACACACATATCTTTAGCTAGTATTACCCCATTTATAATTGAATTGCACTTGATCATCCTGCTTTAAGATGGATTGCGATGACCTTGAGTCTTCCTTTTTATGTCTGTAGTCAAGCCTTAAGTCACTGAGAAGTCAGAGCCTAATGTTTTTATATGCCTCTCAGCATGCGTTTGTATGTACTTGACTCTGTTTCTACATTTCCTATCTAAAAACATATTTTTGCCTGACTGTATATTCCTAGTTTCTCTTTTTCAACCTTTGAGAGAGAAAGAGAAAAAGCGTGTTGAAAAACCTTCTTTGATATAGCAGGCAGAGTCTGTCTGTTCTTAACACATTAATAACAATGTTGATGATGTCCTCTTTTACAGCCCAAGTATGCTTTGAACACTTTGGGCATTCACTTTTGTGAGAGTGATTTTATGGCACTAGTAAGTTGGGAATCAACCACTATCTCTGGGGGTAGAAGGGAGCCCATTTTCCTAATAACATTGGTCTTCAGATTGTGCTTTATATATCTTGCCGTATGACGCTAATAGCACTCTACATTTCAAAAAGGCATCTCCTAATGCAATCTGGAATTTTGAGCCGTCATCCCTTGCATCATATCAAAGGCATGTGTTGAGAAACTGAGCTGCTGAGCAAGTGCCTCTGGTTGTGTTCCCAAAACTTCCTTTCACTGACCCTACTTGGTTATTCCGTGGCAACCTCCTTCATGATCAAGTGCTGTTACTGCACTATGAAACTATTAGGGCAAGATATATGTTTTATTCATCTCTTGGTTCTCTACAGTTCTTCACATGGTGATTTGAATATAATTAATACTCTCTAAAAATTTGTCAGTGCCCAAATGAATGATTAGATATGTAATGTGTAGAGGCTCAGATTATACCCTTGTAACCTTTGATTCATGGTGGGACTGATGACTTGACTGGGACATTTCCAGGCAACCGATCACCAGGGTTGATTTGATTACTACTTCTGCTACCACTAACGCAATTTACAATTACTTAATGCTTACCATGTGTCAGGCATAGGAGGAAATAGGCCCAGGGGTTTAGTCTTTTCCTCAACATTCGGTAGTAGACATGGACCCTGGATTTGAACCCAGGTGGTGGGGCTCCAAAGGCTATATTCCTTCTTAATTTCAACTTGATCATGAAGGCAATTGCCACAGAATATCCAAGTAGGGTCAGTGAATGGGAGTTTTGGGAACACAACCAGAGGCACTTGCTCAGCAGCCCAGTTTCTCAACAGATGCCTTTTGACATGATGCAAGGGGTGAAGTAGGAACAATGATCAACTGGGCTGTTCCTTGCATTTTTGGGGAGATTTAGATGGAACTAAATGGAAGTGATGTTGGACAACATAGAAGTTGTTTTGTTTTCCATAAATTATTCCTAACTGTTTGGGATAAGTCGGTGATCTGGAATGGGTGGCTACTCAGTTTATTAGTTCATGGAATTTAAGGTTTGACCACTGAGTGTAAAGTCTGGGACTAGGATATATTGGGGAATACAAAAGATAGAAAATATAAATGCCTTCTCTGATGTTGTGTTTTAATTTGCTAAAGCTGCCAAAATGCAGTACACCAGAAATGAATTGGCTTTTACAATGGGGATTTATTAATTTACAAGTTTAGGGTTCTGAGGCTGTGAAAATGTCCAATTGAAGGCTTCAGAAGGCAATGCTTTCTCCCCAAAGACTGACTACCAATGATCCTCAGCTCTTCTGCCACATGGCATCTGCTGGTCCTTCTCTCCCGGGTTTCATTGCCTTCAGCTTCTAGCTTTTCTGTCTCAGCTTCTCTGGGGCTTTTTTTTCTCTGTGTCTTCTTTCTGTTTTTTATCCTTTTATGAAGGACTCCAATAAGAGGATTAAGACCCACCCTGAATAAGGTGGGTCACATCTCAAGTTAATATGCTACTCACCAAAAGGTCCTACTTAAAATGGATCCACACTCATGGGAATGGATTAGCTTTAAGAACATGCTTTTCTGGGGTACATACAGCTTCAAACCATCACTTGTAGTTTTCAATATATCTGTGTCAACAGAAATTAAGACTAAAAGGAAAATAATAGAAACATAAGAAGCATCACACAGATTTGAACAAATTACTGGTTTTTACAGAGTAAACAAATACAGCATCATACTTAGGTAGTATGGCATGGAGGGAGCCTACACATAACCTATAGAATATTTATTTACATTTTGTTCTTCCAGTGGTTATGGGTGAGTTTTTAATTTAAAGGGGCCCAAAGATCATCCTTTAAAGATGCCTCCCTTTCCCTTATATATAAACGGTTATATTGTCATAAGCTTGTTCGTGACTAGGAGATCTTTCAACATTCACTCAGTGGGCACTTGCTATGTGCCAGATACTTTGGATAAATTGAACAGTACGGACCTCACCCTTAAAGAGAGAGGCAGTGGGGCATAGAAGATACAATTTTAACAAATGGAAGGAAATTTATCAAAATGCTAATAGGGTTCTATCTGTGCATAGTGGAATGATGGTTGAGATTTATTTTACAAATCATATTTTTCTGTATTTATTAAAATTTCTACAATGAATATATAATACGATCATAATCAGAATGCAAAAATTAGAATAAATTAGGATACACAAATTCAGATTTATGACACGTGCAAAAAATAATAAGAGCACTTTTGCAATCTTTCCTTTGTAGCAGGTACTGTGCTGAGCAATTTATGTGAATTATTTTATTTAATCTTCACAATGATCTTATTAAGTTAGTACTATTTTTATCCTCATTTTACAGACAGTGATGCTGGGGCTTAGGGAGATGAAACCCTAGGTTACACAGCTGTTAAGTGGAAAAGTCAGGATTGAAACCTTACAACTACATTATTGGATAAGTAAAAACAAAATGAAGATAAAAGACAGGTTTTCTGATTCTGAGGATTCTTTTCTTCATGTAGTTTTGAGGCTATATGCAGCCACATGATTTTATGTACCCATATGTATTCTACTGTATATATTGTTATTTTGGGGAGAGTTTCTGTTTCCTTTTGACAGAGAGCTACTCGAGTCCATGATCCATCTCTTCCTCAGTATTTGTTTCTTCGTTTCTTCTTCAGTTTGTGGGAGAAGGTTGCCTGTCTAGCAGCACTTGAGAAACTCGGTTGACTCTCTGGCATGTGTTTATTTGGTCAGGTAGGCCTCTTGCTCTGCTGAGGGACAGTGTACATTCTGATATAGCCCCTAACTGGGCTCAGTCTCTTAACTTCACTGTGAACTAATATTTGTTTATTAAACATTGTTTTAGTTTCCTCAGCTGTTCAAGCAAATACCATGAAAATGGGTTGGGTTAAACAATGGGAATTTATTCACTCACAGTTTTGAGGTTAGGAAAAAGTACACAGTCAAGGTGATGCTTTTTCCCTGAAGACTGGTGTTCTGGGTCTGGCTGCTGGTGATCCTTGGTCCTTTGCTTTTCCATCACGTGGCAATGCACACGGCAGCCTCTCCTGGCCTCTCCGTTCTCTTCCAGGTTCCATTGAATTATGGCTTCTTGCTTCCATGGCTTTCTCTTAATTCTTGCATCTGTGGCTTTCTCTCACTCTGCCTGAATTTCATTCTGCTTATAAAGGACTCCAGTAGAAGGTTTAAGACCCATCCTCATTGAATTATCAAAAGATCCTACTTAAATGGGTTCACATGCACAGGAATGGCTTAAATTTAAGAACATGTTTTTGTGGGATACATACAGCTTCAAAGCACCACAAGCATCTATGTGGTTTGCACTCTGAAGGAAAGAACTCAAAATGGGGAAGCATATCATTTATGAAGTGTTTAGGTAGCTATGACAGATCAGACAGTTACTCCCAGGACTGCTGTGAGCCTGGATGTTGCGTTGACTGTAAAGTGCTTTAAGCTTCCCTGAGGAAAACAATTTTGACAGTCCCACTGGGATTCAGATTTATTTTCAGTGATTGGGTGACCCATGTGTTAACCTGCACATTTTCCTCTTCTGCAGAATTTTTTTCTAAGAAGAAACTCTACTTAGATTCAAGAGAAATGGCTGACCTACTTTTTGGAGTTATTTAAATCTGAAAATCTATTTTAATAGTTACTAGTAAATATTGGGTTACCCTTTGTTCCAACCCAGCTTATCCCTAAGAGTGAAGAACACACCAGGCACAGAACTGGACATAGGTTCAGTTGGGACTTATTGACAGAAGATGATGGTTTCATGGTTGCAGCTGGCTTTGGAAAGTGAACCATGTGATAAAGAGAGAGAGGAGTGCTAAGGAGGGGTGCTTATAAAGGTTCCTCACAATGGAGTTTCTCATGAAATTTGGTTACTAACAGTGATTCGAGGAAGGAAGTTTTTATCCTTCCCCCCGGTGGGGGGCCTGTTGCCTGGTCAAGTAGGTCACTGTGTGTATCTCATAATGGAGGAGGGGGCAGGACCCTGGGACCTGGGTCCTCATAGTCCATCCCCACAGCAGGAGAACAAAAGGTCTCTAGTAAGAAAGTCATTAGTTGCTTTGGCATTTGCAACACAGGGAAACATTGCACCTTATCAACTATAGCAGAAGGTATAGTTTTGTTTTGCCCAATCGTAAAATACCTAAGTCTGAAAGAGTTACTGGTTAGCATGACATTATCAAGGTAGTGAAATAGAGTTACACTTGTGGGACTTTTTCACTTAGCCAAATCTTTTGCCACAAGACTGTGGCAGATGGTTGGGCTATGTACATAGCCTTGGGGAAGCACAGTAAAAGTCCATTGTTGGCCTCCTTAGGAGAAGGCAAATGCAGGCTGGCTTGATTTTCCTAGGGAGATGCTGAAGAATTAGCAAATCCAATCACTTTATACCCGAGGCGTAATTCCCCTATAGTGGTTTGCATTCTGGCATTTTTTCCCTGTGCCTACCATTTTTAATCTCCAGGCTCAGTTAAAAAAAAAAAAAAAAAAAAAAAAAAGAATTTTAAACTACACCTCTCCTATCCTTTCTGCACCCAGCCCTTCCCCCATAGCTGTGTTAGGTGCTTAGACTTTGGAGGCAGGGATAGGTGAGACAGACAGAAAGAGGCTTGGCTTGCTGAACTCGGATTTAAAACTTTTGAATTGAGGTGGTGGGATTTAGGGAGTTTCTATGCCCTTCTTTTAATTATTCCCAATTATTAGATTTATTTCTCTTAAAGCTGTGACCTGGAGAACTGGAAAGGGTCTTTGCCTTTTCCAAAGGCAGCCCTCTGGCAGTCTTCTGCTGCCTTAGGGGAATTCCAGGGTGATTTCTTTTTAGTGTCCAGGTTTGTTTATAGCAATTACAAAACTAAGGCTTTGTTTTGACATGGTGGGACTGTTTTTTTTTTCTTTTTAATTTTTATTGGGATTGTTCAGATACCATACAATTATCCAAAGATCCAAAGTGTACAATCAGTTGCCCCTGGTACCCTCATACGGCTGTGCATCCATCACCACACTTAATTTTTGTTTAATTTTTAGAATCTTTTCATTACTCCAGACAAGAAATAAAGTGAAAGATGAAAAAAGAAAAAGAAAAAAAAAAAAAAGAAAAGGAAACTTGAATCCTCCCATATCCCTAACAACCCCCCTCAATTGTTGGTATAGTACATTTGTTACTGTTTATGAAAGAATGTTGAAGTACTACTAACTGTAGTATATAGTTTGCAATAGGTATATATTTCTTCCCTATATGTCCCTCTATTATTAACTTCTAGTTGTATTGTCATGCATTTGTTCTGGTTCATAGAAGAGTTTTCTAATATTTGTACAGTTAATCATGGACATTGCCCACCATAGGGTTCAGTTTTATACATTCCCATCTTTTGACCTCCAGCTTTCCTTTTGGTGACATATATGACTCTGAGCTTCCCCTTTCCACCTCATTCGTGCACCATTTGGCACTGTTAGTTATTCTCACATCTTGCTACCGACAACTCTGTTCATTTCCAAACATTTAAGTTCATCCTGGTTGAACATTCTGCTCATACTAAGCAACCGCTCCCCATTCTTAAGCCTCATCCTATATTTTGATACCTTATATTTCATGACTATGAGTTTACATATTATAATTAGTTCTTATCAGTGAGACCCTGCAATATTTGTCCTTGTGTGTCTGGCTTATTTCACTCAGTATATTGCCCTTGAGGTTTTGTCATCAATCCGTTTTTTTTTTTAAAGATGGTTTTGTTCACACACCATACATTCCATCCTAAGTAAACAATCGATGGTTCTCTGTATGGTCACATATTTATGTGTTCACCACCTTCACCACTGTCTGTATAAGGGCATCTACATTTCTTTCACAAGGCAGGAGGGAGAGTCAAAGAAGGTAGAGAGGCAAAAGAAAGAGGAAAAAATGGCAGCTAGGAAGTAGCAAAAGGCAAAGTAACCTTAAATCAAAGTAGAGTAAAGAGTCAGACAACACCACCAATGTCAAGTGTCTAACATACCTCCCCTATCCTCCCCTCTTATCTGCATTTACCTTGGTATATCACCTTTGTTACATTAAAGGAAGCATAATACAATGATTCTGTTAGTTACAGTCTTTTGTTTACATTGATTGCATCCCTCCCCAATGCCTCCCCATTTTTAACACCTTTCCGGGTTGACATTTGCTTGTTCTCCCTCGTAAAAGAACATATTTGTACATTTTATCACAATTGTTGAACACTCTAGATTTCACCAAGTTACACAGTCCCATTCTTTATCTTTCCTCCTTTTTTCTGTTGTCTCAAGTGCTCCCAACCTTCCTCTCTCAACCGTATTCATAGTTATCTTTGTTCAGTGTACTTACATTGTTGTGTTACCATCTCCCAAAATTGTGTTCCAAACCACACACTCCTGTTTTCTCCTATCACTCTGTAGTGCTCCCTTTAGTATTGCCTGTAGGGTGGGTGTCTTGTTCACAAAGTCTCTCATTGTCTGTCAGATATTTTGAGCTCTCCCTCATATTTGAAGGACAGTTTTGCTGGATATAGGATTCTTGGTTGGTGGTTTTTCTCTTTCAGTATCTTAAATATATCACACCACTTCCTTCTTGCCTCCATGGTTTCTGCTGAGAGATCCGCACATAGTCTTATTAAGCTTCCTTTGTATGTGATGGATTGCTTTTCTCTTGCTGCTTTCAAGATTCTCTCTTTGTCTTTGACATTTGATACTCTGATTATTAAGTGTCTTGGCATAGGCCTATTCAGATCTATTCTGTTTGGAGTATGCTGCACTTCTTGGATCCGTAATTTTATGTCTTTCATAAGAGATGGGAAATTTTCATTGATTATTTCCTCTATTATTGCCTCTGCCCCTTTTCCCTTCTCTTCTCCTTCTGGGACAACAATGATACGTACATTATTGTACTTTGTTTCATCCTTAAGTTCCCGGAGACGTTGCTCATATTTTTTCATTCTTTTCTCCATCTGCTCCTTCGCCTGTAGGCTTTCAGGTGTTTTGTTCTCCAGTTCTTGAGTGTTTTCTTCTGCCTCTTGAGATCTGCTGTTGTATGTTTCCATTGTGTCTTTTGTCTCTTGTGTTGTGCCTTTCATTTCCATAGATTCTACTAGTTGTTTTTTTGAACTTTCGATTTCTGCCTTATGTATGCCCAGTGTTTTCTTTATAGCCTCTATCTCTTTTGCAAAATATTCTCTAAACTTTTTGAATTGATTTAGCATTAGTTGTTTAAATTCCTTTATCTCAGTTGAAGTGTACGTTTGTTCCTTTTACTGGGCCATAAATTTGTTTTTCTTAGTGTAGGTTGTAGTTTTCTATTGTCTAGGCATCTGACATCCTAGGCCACCCCAATCAGGTTTTCCCAGATGAAAACAGGCTCACGTC
Source organism: Choloepus didactylus (assembly GCF_015220235.1). NCBI lineage: Eukaryota > Metazoa > Chordata > Mammalia > Pilosa > Megalonychidae > Choloepus > Choloepus didactylus. The sequence goes on along the minus strand of NC_051320.1, from coordinate 51,555,283 downwards.
ACAGAAGGAGGAAATATTCAGTACCTGGTTTCCCTGAGGGTTTTTCTTAGAGGATTGATACACCTATGCTTTTCTGCCTGGCAGGTGCACCTGTCAGCCTGTCACCAGCTGGTGTAAGAGGGTGTGGCCTGTGGCTCTCCTCCCCCAGGCTTTGGGGTCTGGTTCCGGAAAGGCAGGCAATAAAGCTGGGCCCCTCCCTTTCCTCTTGGGAAGCTATGCCCCCTCCAGAGAGGTCATCTGCATATCAATAAGTTCTTTGTTTCTCTGACTCTGCTCATCAGAGTGTTTTGATTTTAAAATGGCTGAGGCTGTCTTTACTGCAAAATGCTGTGGGCTGAAAATGGCTGAAGTTTTCTCCACAAAGAGAGAAAGGGACAGAAAAGCTCCCAGGTTCACCTGTCAGCCAGAGATAGCACCTGATCCTCTGGGCTCCCCGTCCTGAGACGGATATGTCCCCCGACTCTCCCAAGGTCAGTTGTCACCAAAAGCCTCTGTCTGCTTGTTGAGGATTCACTGTCTGTATTGAGCAGTTAACATTAAAATCCCAGTTGGAGCTGGGCTGAGAGAGTGCTGCTCTCTAGCACCACGAGGCTTCCATGAGGGAGGGGCTCTCGGCTCTCGGCTCTCAGCTCTCAGCGCTGGTCCTCGGTTTTACTTACAGATTTTATGCTGTGATCTCGGGCATTCCTCCCAGTTCAGGTTGGTGGATGATGAGTGAACAGTCACATTTGTCTCCCCGTAGTTATTCTAGGTTATTTGCTAGTTTTTGGGTCATTTATGAATTGTTCTGGGGGGGACTAACAGTCTTCCACTCCTCTCTATGCCACCATCTTAGCTCCTCCGACATGATGGGACTTTAACCTATAATATTCTTTGAAATTTGCATAGCTACTCATTGAATTGTGCTTTGAAAGTCTTCACTTTTCTGTATATGCCTTATATTGCATAATAAGGAAAGAACTGAAACTGTGGAAATGTAACCCACAACAATTTTTGAAATTACTTATATAACTTCTTGTTGAGCTGTACATTGAAAGTTAACACCTTTCTCCATGCATGATATATTTTGCAATAATGGAAATAGCTGAAGTTGTGGATTTGTGACCCATGATATTCTTTGAAATTTGCTCTTAACTACTTGTTAAATCATACTTTGAAACTTATCACTGCTATGTATATATGTTAATGTTCATAATAAAAAAATGTGTAAAAAAAAACTAAGACTTTTTGAACCCTGCTGCCCAGGGGGTTTTTTAAAAAACTTGCAGGTTTCTGTCTTTCTCAAAACAGTCTTCTGTAGCTACCGTACCATGCTCAACAATGACTAGCTGACTGCAGTGTAGTCAAGCAAGTGGGTGGCATTTCCCCATTTCCAGGAAACAAGCCACCCCAGGATTACCCCTGCAGACTTGTGGATTTCTGTCTGTCTTGAGTCAGTGTGCTGTAGCTGACCATTCTGCACATAACATCCAGTCAACTGCAGTGCAGTCAAACAGGTGGGTGACCCCTCCCCACATGAAGGAAGCAGGCCACCTCGGGATTACCCCTGTGGCTTCGTGGATTTCTCAGTCTTTCTCAAGACAGTCTGCTGTAGCTGACTTTACCACACATAATAGCCAGCCAACTGCAGTGCATTCAAGCAGGTGGGCGACCCCTCCCCACAATGAGGAAACAAGACACCTTGGACTCCCTTTCCAGGACTCAGGCCCATGACAGGCAGTGGCTCTTTGGTCTTCCTGGCTGGCTCGCCAATTGTTCCAACCCAGCTTAGCCTTAAAACCAAAGAACACACTGGGCACAGAGGTAGACATGGGTTCAATTGGGACTTACTGACAGGAGATGATGGTCTCACAGTTGTGGACGGCCATGGAAAGTGAACCACACAAAAAATAGAGAAGTGCCAAGGGGGGGTGCTTATAAAGTTTTGTGATGACAGAGTTTCTCGTGAGATTTGGTTACTAAAAGTGATTAGGGGAGGGAAGTTTTAATGCTTCTCCCCCTGGGGGAGGGAGGGCCTGTTGCCTGGTCATGTAGGAGGCTGTGTGTATCTCATGATGGAGGAGAGGCAGGGCCCTGGGACCTGGGTCCTCACCCTCTTTGTTCATCTAGTTAAGTAATTATTCATTGAACACACTCTTCCTGCAAGGTGTGTTTCGGATTATGCAGGGTGACTAAGACATGATTCCTGACCTCCAGGTGTTTAAAAATCCCTAAAGACATAAGTACGGATAACTAGAAAACAGAGCAAGATTTCAGAAAGATACAGGATCATGACACTATCACGTAGGAATGCCACTACACAGGTCAGTGGCCACAGTTGTCACATTTAGAGCTCTTATAATGTGTGCAGGCACCAGCATAAGAACTTTGCATGGATTGGTTTATGCATTTTTCAAACAACCCTGGGGCCCAATGTATCACACTCTTCTCGGCTTGAGATTTTAACCAATAGAGAAATAAAAGGAAAGATGTAGTAACAAACCATGACCTTTACTACTTATAAAGACTGTTAGTGAATGTAGCATAAGATAATAACCAAATAGTCTTTCTAATTTCCTTTCTAGACCTTAGAATAGCCCATCTGAGGAAAAGTTTGAGTTTGCAGAGAAAACAACCAGATCCCTGTCTCCTGTTGGAATAAGTGGAGAGAAAAGTAGACAGAGAGTGAATCTCCTGTGTGTGGGATCTTTGACAGATTAGCTCCACCAGGTCAAGAATTGTGGAACAGGAGCTGGGGCTGGTTACTAGGTATTACCCACCAGAAGTCTCACTCTGTCTCCATTGAGTGGAGCAAGGGGTGAGATGAGAGGCCAGGAGTGTTGAGGGAAAACCCTCTCCAGGGAAGAGAAGTCTGAGGAATGGGCTTTTCCCTGCAAGGTTCCCCAGGTTTTAATTCTCTTTGTCCATTGGTTTTATGCATGGAGAGCATGGTCAGCTGGGGGTGTGGCTTTCCCCCTGGGGGGAGGAGACAGGTAGTCCTTCCCTGTCTGTGCAAAGCCACTCCCTGCCTTTGAGGGATCTTTAGGAAGTAGTGTAGATTTTCTCTTAGAAAGCTCTGAAACAGGGCAGTACAGGGCATTATTTAAATGCACTTTAATGTCACATTGTAACCAAGGCCAAAAGCATGTTACCTACTCCCACCCAAATTATTTCCAGCCAACTGCAAAATATAGGCAATTAGATATTGTCAGGATATCAAAATAGAACATTAAGATACTCCAATACTAAATGCATAATACTCAATAATAAAAAAATTAAAAGACCCCAAATTTGAATATAAGAAGCTCTCTTCTTACCCTGAGAGCCCCCAAATTAAATCCCCTTGCCAGTTAAAGCCCTAAGACCTGCAAATCCAAAGTAAAGGAATGAAGAACAAAATCAGATTATCTTGCCCTGGTGAGTTAAGTTCAAAGTAATTAAAGTCCAAAATTCACTCCCTGCCAAATTTCTTATCCAGCTGTCAACTGAGGGGTTCTTATTTGCAGAGGGTGGGGAATGGGGGCAACTGGAATACTTTCTGGAGATTCCAGTCTCTCCCTGGATTGTGTCGAGTTCTTTCAGTACCTCTGAAGCTGTACTAGTTCAATGTCAAGAATCTAAACTGCTTTCCTTTTAAAAGAACTCAAAGATGGGCCAGTTTATCACAGCAGGGGCCTCATACATACATAGTCAGGGAACAAAATAATCCCCAGTCCTGACAACAGATATCCCTGGCAGAATAATGTTGCCAGAACCCAGTACTAATGGTATCCAAGAGATGAAATTTTGCTGGAAAAACTTCTTGGTTTCAGTTCCTTCAGAGGGGGGTTAGACTCCATTATTCTCTAGACTCTCTGACCTGTGAACTTGAACTCATATGAGAGGACTCTCACCTGAGACAGCACTCTGCAATGACCATATATGGGGTAGGGTTGGGGTGGGGGGGTGGAGACATTCACCTATAGCTGCGTCTCTTCTCTCTGAGAGTGGTCTTTGAGACGTCACAGACTTTGCAAAGTTTAGAAATTTTCAATGGAGCTACCCCAGTCTCTGTGCCTTATTTGAGGTGTATTTGTTCATTCATTCATTCATTGATTCATTCATTCATCTTTTGCCATCCAACATTCCAAGCGTCTTGTTTTTCAGCTTCTCTTTGTGGCCCAATGTCTGGTGCCCTGGATGGGCTTGGAAGTGGGCTCAGGGCAGGGCCAGAGCATCCACTCTCTCTGGTCAGTGCCACGGACTGTCCTCTGTGGAAGGTGTCTCCATCCCCACATTTGCTCAGCTGGAGAATCGCCCTGAGCAGATCTGTGCACTGTAACTGTTGATATTGCTCCTGAAGATTGTACCCCTTGTTGTCTGGTGACTCCCAGGACCTCTGCCATGTGCTTCTAGGGTCATTGTCCTTCCTTTACTTTTTAATGTTATGGAAAATTTCAGACATATGCAAAAGTAGACAGATTATTATAATGAATCCCTTATCTATGCATTATACTGCTTCAACAATAATACTCATGCATGATCTTTTTGAATATTTCAGGTCTTGAGGAGCCTTTCTTTCTGTTGCATCTTTTTCTGCAACGCTCTCCATGGCTGGTCCTCTCTTCCTCCAGTGAAGCTTGGCTGACGGTATAACAATTGGGCCCTCTTCTTCTCTAATACTTACAGGAGATGTGAGAGAGCATCTTCCTTTCTATTACTTTTTCTTTGCTTTTAATTCCAGACTTTTGCTTTTCTAGTTTATTCCTTTAGACTTTGTTAGGTGGGGACTCCCATAGTGAAAGCTATGACATGAATCAATTCCAGGTCTGCAAAAAAGCATCCATTATTTAAAAATGTTTTCAGTCCATTCAACAAGTATAATTTTAGCATCTACTGCATTCTAAAAATTTTCCTCTGCAAAGAGGCTTTCTGCCCCCAAGGAGCATACATTCTATTGAAGGAAGACAGACAAGAAACACATTTTGCAAAATGTATGTATTTCAGAGGACGAAAAGTGCCCTGAAGGAAAGTAAAAGCAGAGAGGTATATAGGAAATACTTGGGGGTTAGGGTGGGTTGTTGGCCTTTAAAATAGGTGGTCAGGGAAGGCGTGACTGAGAAGGCCATATCTGAGCAGAGGCCTCAAGGGGGTAAAGGAAAACCTATGCACTTACCTGGGGGAGAGGGTTACAGGCAGAGGGCACAGTAGGAGCAGAGCCCTGCATTGAGAGCATGTGTGGCGTGTGCTGGAACACAGGAGGCCAGTGTGCACGGGGTATGTCAGAGTGTGCCAGGTAGGAGATGAGTAAGGTAAGGGGATGGGCCGGGTTTCACAGGACCTGTGGACTGGGCTGAGGACTTGGCTTTTATTCCAGGTGAAATGACAGCTTTCAGGGGGTCCTGAGCAGAAGAGTGACAGGAGATACTCTCCTGACCATGAGACAAACCTCGATCTGTCATCATTCTGCATGGTCCCCTTTACTGAGTCCCCTTTCTGTTTTGCTTTTCCTTAGAGTCCAATTTCATGGATTTCTAGGGCAGTTTCCTCCAGACTCCTGGTAATACCTTTATCTCCACCTACAGTGGATGTACCCCTTAAAAGTAAAAAAAAATTATGCTTTGAGTATTCTTCACGGATCTTCCTGGTCTTCCCTTTTCAAATTTTTATAACCACTTATTACAGCTGTCCTGGCTTTTACAGGGCAATACTCTGGTTGCCTGTACTATGCCACTGTTACTTGTGGCTTAGACTTTCACTGGTTTCCTGGATTCTGTCTCTCTGGAGGAAGCATTTCCCCATTCTGCCTCTGAGATATTGCATCTCCTCTGCGAGAGTTCTTTGGGCTCCTGTAACTCTTGATCTGATTACAATCAAGTCATCTCTCCCTTCCCTAATGCTCAAATCATGGCAGTTTGACCTGGGTTTTACTTCTCCTTTTCCTTTGTATACCTTCTCTGGCCTTCAAGATCTCGTTTTGTGTTTCTTATCTGTCTAGTCTGTATCCTAAGAGCTCAACCTTTCTCCTAAGGAAGCGTCTCTCTTTCTCCTGTGAAATCAGCTGGTCTTTCCTGCTTGTTGCCATGCTCAGAGCCCAGCAGTGCCCCCTGGGGCTAGGAGCTGGATATAAAGACTCTTAAGCAGCCCTCTGGAATCTATCCAATCTAGCACTGGCTGTGGGATGCTACGTAATAATTATTATCATGAATCAGCAAATCTCAGAAAACCTGAACTTTTCACTCTAGAACAAGATTGCTTATTGTCACCCCATAAGAATAATGAAATCAACAGAACTGTGACCCCTGAGACTCAGCACAAATCTATATCAGCATTTTTTCATTGGGCTGAAGTACAGGAAAGAAGTTGAAATTTAAGGAGGCTGATGGGAGAAGGGAAGAAGAAGGTTTCCCTAAAAATAATCTCCTTTAGCAACAAGGAAGCAATATTTTACTGTCCTGAACTGCTAAAACTCATTTTTTATGGAATCAAATCCATGAAGAATTGGTTATGGTCCATGTAATATTGTGAGTGTTAGAATTTGCACTTGGCCCCTCTAGTTACTTGAGCTGTGTGAAAAAAACATCTGTTGCCAGCCCACTCCCCACTGGCTACTCGCAAAACAAATTATTACTCCACTTAGGAATTATGCTGTAAAAAGGAACCCCAATTAAGGCCATTTTCAAATGGTAGAATTTGAAGACATGCTAGGCCATTTAATCTCCCAGCCCACTCCCCACTACTACCTTTCCACTTTTTTCTTTTGTAGCAATAAATAACCCATTCTGAAAATCCCGGCACGAGACCCCTACTTTTGAAGTTCATCAGGCACAAATATTACACCTAAACACCTTGGGTCCCTTTCAGCTTGCCAGCTGGCAAGGTTCTTATCTGGACAGATTTTTCAATTAGGTAAATACATTTCCCTAAAGCAAGGTCACTGGGGGCAGTGGGTCTAGAGTTAGTTTCCAGAGAGCCATGGATCACATATACTTAGTGATAATTTGTGGGGAGGTTGTGAATTTTGACAAACTGTTTACATATTTGGATAAGCTGCATGTGCGTGCTCATTAGCAGAAGGCTGCTCATTCATTCATTCATCACATATTTATTGAACAACTATTCTATGCAAGGCACCATTTTATTTAATTTTTTTTTATTAGAGCAGTTGTAGGTTTACAGAAAAATCATGCAGAAAGTACATGGTCCTCATATATCCCCCTCTCATACACACAGTTCTCCCTATTATTATTATTTTACATAAATTAACCCAATTAAATTATGTTAGAGATGTTTCAAATTGTGGGGTTTCTAGTGGTCTTTCGGTCTCTTCCATCTCCTGACGGTGGGCTTTCTGTGACCGCAGAAGTGGGTGTTGTCGGTCCAGGCACCACCGGCTGCTGCCTTCATGCTGGAGCCAGTGCCAGAGCCCCACAGCTCACCTCTTCATTTTGGTTTTGCTACAGAAGGAGCAAGTGTACTTGGCATGCTGCCTGATTTCAGATTTCTTCACCATTTTCCTGAGGGAGGAGCCATAACTGGTCCCATATTACTGACAATTCTGACCTTGGTGTATTTTGCTATGTCGCCACAAACTAACTGGGAACCCAGAGAACTCATCCTGTTAGCATTTTGCATCAGTGTGGTACCTTTGTGCAGTTCATGAAACATATTGTTCCAATTATCCTATTAATTTTAGCTCACTTTTACATTAGGGTTCACTCTGTGTTGTACACAACTATGGGGTTTGTGTGTGTGTGGCAATTTAAATACAACCTACAAATTTCCCTTTTTATCCCTTTTCAAATACACAGTTCAGTGGTACTAATTAAATACCCAAAGTTGTGCCTCTGTTACCATCATTCATTGCTAAAACTTTTCTGTCACCCCAAACAGAAAATTCATACCAATTAAACATTAACTACCACCCCACAACTGGCCCCCAAAGCCTTTATTCTAGTTTCTGACTTTATGAATATGCATATTCTGCTTATTTCATATCAGTGAGATCATACTGTGTCCTTTTGTGTCTGACTTATTCACTTACCTTGATGTCTTCAAGGTCCATTCATGTTATTAGCATATATGAGAACTTCATTCCTTATTATGGCCAAATTATATCCCATTGTATATATATATCACATTTTTTTATCCATTCATCTACTGATGGGCATTTGGGTTGCTTCCACCTTTTGGCAATTGCAGATAATACTGCTATGAACATCTGTGTGCAAATATCTTTTTGAGTCCTTGCTTTCAATTCTTTGGGATGTATACCTAGCAGTGGGATTGCAGGGTCACACTGTAATTCTGTATTTAACTTTCTGAGGATCACCAAGCTGTTTTCTTCAGTGGCTGCACCATTCTACATCTACATGTATATTCTACAATGTACAGGTGTTTCTGTTCTCCATATCCCCTCCAACAATTGTTATTTTCTGTTTTTTAATAGTAGATACTCTAGTGGGTATGAGATGGTATCTTATTATAGTTTTTATTTGCATTTTCCTGATGGCTAAGGCCATCGAGTGTCTTTTCATGTGCTTACCTGCCATTTATATATCTTCTTTGGACATATGTCTTTTCAAGCCCTTTTCCCATTTTAAAATTGGGTTGTTTGTCTTTGATCCACAAAAGTTTTTAATTTTGATGAAGTTCATTTATCTATTTTTTTCTTTTGCTGCTGGTTCTTCAAATATTCTTTCTGTGCCTTTTTCCTTCTCATCTCATTTTGGTACTCCCATAACGTGTATGTTGGTGTGCTTCTTGCTGCCCACATTTTTCTTAGGCTCTTCTCATTTTTTTTTTTTTTCATTCATTTCTATATCTGCTCTTCTGACTCTATGATTTTGACCACCCTGTCTTCCACTTCACTGATTCTTTCTTCTGCCTGTTTAAATCTGCTGTTGAATGCCTCTAGTCCATTATTGTGTTTTTCATTCCCACAACTTCTTTTATGTTCTTTTTAACCTTTCTAATTCTTTTTGTTCACACATTGTCTTCTTTATATCCTTTAGTTCTATATCCATATTTAGTTGATTTCTAACCATATTTTCCTTTAGTTCCTTGAATTGACTTAGGAGATTTGACTGAATGTCTTTGATTAGTTGTTCCAATGTCTGTGTTTCTTCTAAAGGTTTAATTATTTCCCTTGACTAAGCCATCTCTTGCTGGTCTTTTGTACAGCTTATGATCTCTTGTCAATGTCTGGGTATTTGATTATTTTGATGTGCTAACTCTGGAAGTGTGTTTCTCCCTTTTGTTTAGGCATAGCTTGGGGAGGGCACAAAACTCTTGTAGAAGTCCTGAACTCTACATGGCACCCAAGTAATCCTGGGTGGAGTGTGAGAGAAAAGTTGATAACATTCAGTGTTGGCATGGTTCACAGAATCTCAGAAAAATGTTGAGTAAGTTATTGACATCTCGCGATATGGCTTGAGATTTGTACTTCAAGATGAAAGAGTTGTATTGACCTAGCTTGGGTCAATAGGCCCACCCCTTGACCAGGCAGAGTAGGAATCTTGATTGGCAGTTCTATGAGACTTTGTGCAATGGAAGTTGGGGTGGGTATTTAAGATTTGATAAGGGAATGGTTGAGCAGGTTGCGCACAGTAGATCTTCCAACAGTCCCATTTCCTTGAGCCTCCAGAGTCCTTTCTCCACAGTACTAGGGAAGTTCTGGTCTTTCATCCTCACTGCCAGTTAACCTAGCAGACTAGGGTTAATGCTAGGGGATTGAATCAACATATTAAATCCAAACTCAGGGCAGGGTGGGGGGGGAACGTATATCCATGCCAATAAACTCTACCTGGGGGTCTCACGCCTTCCCCACAGTACCCTTGTCTTGGTGAAGGAGACCTGGCATTGCTGAACATTTATTTTGTTCTGCAGCTCAGCAACCTTTCCTATCAGGTGCTGAGCCTGGTTCTCAGCTATATCTATTTTGAGGCTACAAGAGATAAGAATAGCCTTCAAAGCTACCATTGATGGTTTCAGATTTCCTGCTCTGTTTTGAGTAAAATATTCACCACCTTCAATTTCTGCTTTTCTCCTTGGATCCTTATTAGGGCATCGAAAGTAGCCAACTTCTTTATAATCATGATTTTTGCCCTAGTGTCTAAGTACTGCAGCCACTTTAGCTCCTAGTGTCTTGCCCTCTTCCTGCTCTTCATCCCACACTCCTCCAGTGATAGTTGGAGTAACTGGATGCCACCACATGCTCCAGATTACCAGTATTCCACTCTGCCCCTTCCCCCACAAGGAAGTTATCTGTGTCATCCTAAAATACAGGAGCACCCTAATCTGAGAGAGCCATTTTAAGGTACGTGGACAGTAACCCAATTTCCAACAGATTGTTCCCATGGCTGCCCTTGGGGAAGGAGCCTGGAGGACAGGAGTCAGGGGTAGGAGGGGTATTTACTCTCACTATATACCCTTTTATGCATGTATAACTTATTAAAAACAATAATGGTGAAAACAGTTATAAAACAAATATATAGTGTCCATGTGTGGGATTTTTCCCTCCTGCAGGGAATACTTCCCAATTTTATCTCTTTGAGGATGAAAGCACTTCTTTTCTGATAAAAAGAAATTCATCTTTTAGCTCAATGATGAATTCAATTAACTATTACTTTTATTTTCATGTGGTTAGGATCGACTAAAGACAATTTAATTATTTTAAATGCACCTAAAGTGCTCTTAAAAATTAAGACACACCCAATTTGTCATCTCTTAAACAGAGATGTGTACCATCCTGGGCTGAGCCAGGCCCAGTGGGTGACACAGAGCGGAGGCAGGGTGGAAAGCCAGGCCTGGCTGAGTGCATTAGGGGTCAGGCATTTGTGAACTGGAGACTGGAACAGGGTAGAAGTTCAGAAACAGCAAGTCAAGCAGAATGTACAAATACACCTGCAGTTGGGCTGTACGTCTCTTGAAACACACCTAATAGAAAGACAGAAGGAACATCATGATGAAGATGCTGATTCAGCTATTTCTAGAGAACATTAACCAATTTTCTGAGGAAGAAGGATTCTTTGACATTGGTTGTCATGTTTAACTGTTTAGCATATTTAGTTGGAAGTTTATACACTGTGAGTGATTAATTTATCTTTAAGCATACCTCATTTTATTATAAATCCTAGCTGAAACCAAAAAGTGTATATTGGTTGTAAGGACAAGAGCTCCAGATCTTTTCACTGAACTGGTATCCCAGAAGGAATGGCTGCTCCTGGTAAAGCCACCCATTTCTATGTGGTAAAAGAAGTAGGATATCAGGTTTCAAAGTGACCACCTTGAATAGCAGTGATTACAAGTGGGCAATCCTTGAAAATTTAAGACGTTTCCTTAGGGGGTCAGCTAGGGGATGTGTGAGCTGACTGATGAATTAGTGCTCAGATGAAGGGAGACTGTGGCACCTCTCGGTGGTTTGACAGAGAATACTATTCACATAGTCATATTCATGTGAACAGCATGTATTGATTTAATTAAAAATTATGATATAATTATATTGGGAAGAGGGAAGTACTGTGAGGATGTGGAATCCTCATATTTCATATTACAAATTTAAAGGATAATGTCTAAAATTTAAAAATCAAGAAAAAATAGTATAAATATGTTATTTAGAAGCTTGTGGTGGCATAAAGCAGAGAAAGCAGCTAAGACTTGAGAGTTGTCCCTGAGAAGCAAAAACCGGGTGGGGGAGGTGGGACAGGGAGTTGAGTTTTTTGCTGCTGTTGTTGTTAAAAGCCTTATTGTTTTTATTTTGTAAACCATAAATGTGTTAATTTGATACAAATTAAGTTAAAACATTAAAATGTCTGGAAGGATGCATATTAAACTGATAGCAGTGATTTTCCCTAGGGAGGAAGAAGGGATTGGGAAGATGATGATAATTATTCAGATTTTACTGAATATACTTCTGAATTGTCCACATTTTCTACAACAAAATTGTATTCGTACATTACTTCTATACTTCAGGGAAATAAAATAGTATAAGAGTGGAAAAAATAACAGAAGAATATTTCCTAGAGAAAGAATTTTCACACTTCAAGGGTCCATCAAATGCTAACAGTATGAATAAAAAAGACCCACATCTAGACAGAGTATAGTTTAATTTTGGAAAACCAAATTTAAAGAAAAAAAATCCTAAAAGCTGCTAGAAGAAAAAAAAAATAAATCCTTACTTTGGAGAAAGTAGCAGACAGATATTGTATTTTTTGTCAACCACATTGGGTGTAGGAAAGTAATAGAGCAGTATCTTCAAAGATCTAAAGAGAAATTTGAGCTTGGAATTCCGTATCCAGCCAAGTTATTAAAGCCTGAGGATAAAGATATTTGGGATATTCAATTACTCAAGACACAATCTTCTTCTAAGAATATTAATGGAAGATGTACTCCAACAAAATGAACAATAAATCCCAAACGAAAGCATAGGGCACACAAGCAATAATGAGCTGGGAAACAAGCAAAGACATGAAACTAAAAGAACATGAATAAAAAGATAATCTGAACCTAAAATACCAGTGATAGCAACAATCCACCAAAGAGTTGTGAAAGCCATAGTCTTTTTTTTTTTTTTTTCATTTATTGGCAGTTTATTTATTTTTTTTTATTTTTATTTTTTTTTAATCATCATTTTATTGAGATATATTCACATACCACGCAGTCATACAAAACAAATTGTACTTTCGATTGTTTACAGTACCATTACATACTTGTACATTCATCACCTAAATCAATCCCTGACACCTTCATTAGCACACACACAAAAATAACAAGAATAATAATTAGAGTGAAAAAGAGCAATTGAAGTAAAAAAGAACACTGGGTACCTTTGTCTGTTTGTTTGCTTCCCCTACTTTTCTACACATCCATCCATAAACTAGACAAAGTGGAGTTTGGTCCTTATGGCTTTCCCAATCCCATTGTCACCCCTCATAAGCTACATTTTTATACAACTGTCTTCGAGATTCATGGGTTCTGGGTTGTAGTTTGATAGTTTCAGGTATCCACCACCAGCTACCCCAATTCTTTAGAACCTAAAAAGGGTTGTCTAAAGTGTGCGTAAGAGTGCCCACCAGAGTGATCTCTCGGCTCATTTTGGAATCTCTCTGCCACTGAAGCTTATTTCATTTCCTTTCACATCCCCCTTTTGGTCAAGAAGATGTTCTCCGTCCCACGATGCCGGGTCTACATTCCTCCCCGGGAGTCATATTCCACGTTGCCAGGGAGATTCACTCCCCTGGGTGTCTGATCCCACGTAGGGGGGAGGGCAGTGATTTCACCTTTCAAGTTGGCTTAGCCAGAGAGAGAGGGCCACATCTGAGCAACAAAGAGGCATTCAGGAGGAGACTCTTAGGCACAAATATAGGGAGGCCTAGCCTCTCCTTTGCAGCAACCGTCTTCCCAAGGGTAAAACTTATGGTAGAGGGCTCAACCCATCAAACCACCAGTCCCCTATGTCTGTGGTCATGTTAGCAACCATGGAGGTGGGGTAGGCGAATACCCCTGCATTCTCCACAGGCTCCTCAAGGGGGCACTACATCTTTTTTTTTTTTCCTTGTTTTTCTTTTTCTTTTTTTAACTTTCCCTTCTTTCTTAAATCAACTGTATGAAAAAAAAAAGTTAAAAAGAAAACAAACATACAATAAAAGAACATTTCAAAGAGACCATATCAAGGGGGTAAGAAAAAGACAACTAACCTAAGATAACTGCTTAACTTCCAACATGTTCCTACTTTACCCCAAGAAAGTTACATAATATAGCAACATTTCTGTGAACTTGTTCCTACTATATCCATCAGAAATTAACAGACCATAGTCATTTCTGGGCATCCCCAGAACGTTAAATAGCTTATCTGTTCTTCTTGGATTATTGTTCCCCCTTCCTTAATTGCTCTCTACTGCTAGTTCCCCTACATTCTACATTATAAACCATTTGTTTTACATTTTTCAAAGTTCACATTAGTGGTAGCATATAATATTTCTCTTTTTGTGCCTGGCTCATTTCGCTCAGCATTATGTCTTCAAGGTTCATCCATGTTGTCATATGTTTCACGAGATCGTTCCTTCTTACTGCCGCGTAGTATTCCATCGTGTGTATATACCACATTTTATTTATCCACTCATCTGTTGAAGGACATTTGGGTTGTTTCCATCTCTTGGCAATTGTGAATAATGCTGCTATGAACACTGGCATGCAGATATCTGTTCGTGTCACTGCTTTCCGATCTTCCGGGTATATACCGAGAAGTGCAATCGCTGCATCGAATGGTAGCTCTATATCTAGTTTTCTAAGGAACTGCCAGACTGACTTCCAGAGTGGCTGAACCATTATACAGTCCCACCAACAATGAATAAGAGTTCCAATTTCTCCACATCCCCTCCAGCATTTGTAGTTTCCTGTTTGTTTAATGGCAGCCATTCTAACCGGTGTTAGATGGTATCTCATTGTGGTTTTAATTTGCATCTCTCTATTAGCTAGTGAAGCTGAACATTTTTTCATGTGTTTCTTGGCCATTTGTATTTCCTCTTCAGAGAACTGTCTTTTCATATCTTTTGCCCATTTTATAATTGGGCTGGCTGTACTATTGTCATTGAGTTGTAGGATTTCTTTGTATATGCAAGATATCAGTCTTTTGTCAGATACATGGTTTCCAAAAATTTTTTCCCATTGAGTTGGCTGCCTCTTTACCTTTTTGAGAAATTCCTTTGAGGTGCAGAAACTTCTAAGCTTGAGGAGTTCCCATTTATCTATTTTCTCTTTTGTTGCTTGTGCTTTGGGTGTAAAGTCTAGGAAGTGGCCGCCTAATACAAGGTCTTGAAGATGTTTTCCTACATTATCTTCTAGGAGTTTTATGGTACTTTCTTTTATATTGAGATCTTTGGTCCATTTTGAGTTAATTTTTGTGTAGGGGGTGAGGTAGGGGTCCTCTTTCATTCTTTTGGATATGGATATCCAACTCTCCCAGCCCCATTTGTTGAAAAGACCATTATGACTCAGTTCAGTCACTTTGGGGGCCTTATCAAAGATCAGTCGGCCATAGATCTGAGGGTCTATCTCTGAATTCTCAATTCGATTCCATTGATCTATATGTCTATCTTTGTGCCAGTACCATGCTGTTTTGGCAACTGTGGCTTTATAATAAGCTTCAAAGTCAGGGAGTGTAAGTCCTCCCACTTCGTTTTTCTTTTTTAGAGTGTCTTTAGCAATTCGAGGCATCTTCCCTTTCCAAATAAATTTGATAACTAGCTTTTCCAAGTCTGCAAAGTAGGTTGTTGGAATTTTGATTGGGATTGCATTGAATCTGTAGATGAGTTTGGGTAGAATTGACATCTTAATGACATTTAGCCTTCCTATCCATGAACATGGAATATTTTTCCATCTTTTAAGGTCCCCTTCTATTTCTTTTAGTAGAGTTATGTAGTTTTCTTTGTATAGGTCTTTTACATCTTTGGTTAAGTTTATTCCTAGGCACTTGATTTTTTTAGTTGCTATTGAAAATGGTATCTTTTTCTTGAGTGTCTCTTCAGTTTGTTCATTTCTAGCATATAGAAACATTACTGACTTATGTGCATTAATCTTGTATCCCGCTACTTTGCTAAATTTGTTTATTAGCTCTAGTAGCTGTATCGTTGATTTCTCAGGGTTTTCTAGATAAAAGATCATATCGTCTGCAAACAATGACAGTTTTACTTCTTCTTTTCCAATTTGGATGCCTTTTATTTCTTTGTCTTGTCGGATTGCCCTGGCTAGCACTTCCAGCACAATGTTGAATAACAGTGGTGACAGCGGGCATCCTTGTCTTGTTCCTGATCTTAGAGGGAAGGCTTTCAGTCTCTCACCATTGAGTACTATGCTGGCTGTGGGTTTTTCATATATGCTCTTTATCATGTTGAGGAAGCTTCCTTCAATTCCTACCTTTTGAAGTGTTTTTATCAAAAACGGATGTTGGATTTTGTCAAATGCTTTTTCAGCATCTATTGAGATGATCAATTGATTTTTCCCTTTCGAGTTTTTAATGTGTTGTAATACATTGATTGTTTTTCTTATGTTGAACCATCCTTGCATGCCTGGAATGAACCCCACTTGGTCATGGTGTATGATATTTTTAATGTGTCTTTGGATTCGATTTGCAAGTATTTTGTTGAGGATTTTTGCATCTATATTCATTAGGGAGATTGGCCGGTAGTTTTCCTTTTTTGTAGCATCTTTGCCTGGTTTTGGTATTAGATTGATGTTAGCTTCATAAAATGAGTTAGGTAGTGTTCCCTTTTCTTCAATGTTTTGAAAGAGTTTGAGTAAGATTGGTGTCAGTTCTTTCTGGAAAGTTTGGTAGAATTCCCCTGTGAAGCCATCTGGCCCTGGGCATTTATTTGTGGGAAGATTTTTGATGACTGATTGGATCTCTTTGCTTGTGATGGGTTGGTTGAGGTCTTCTATTTCTTCTCTGGTCAGTCTAGGTTGTTCATATGTTTCCAGGAAATTGTCCATTTCTTCTACATTGTCCAGTTTGTTGCCATACAGTTGTTCATAATATCCTCTTATAATTTTTTTAATTTCTTCAGGATCTGCAGTTATGTCACCTTTTTCATTCATTATTTTGTTTATATGGGTCTTCTCTCTTTTTGATTTTGTCAGTCTAGCTAGGGGCTTGTCAATCTTGTTGATATTCTCAAAGAACCAACTTTTGCTGATATTTATCCTCTCTATTGTTTTTTTGTTCTCTATGTCATTTAATTCTGCTTTAATCCTTGTTATTTCTTTTCTTCTACTTGGTTTAGGATTGGTTTGCTGTTCAATTTCTAGCTTCTTCAGTTGATCCATTAGTTCTTTGATTTTGGCTCTTTCTTCCTTTTTAATATATGCGTTTAGTGCTATAAATTTCCCCCTTAGCACTGCTTTTGCTGCATCCTATAGGTTTTGGTATGTTGTGTTCTCATTTTCATTCGTCTCTATATATTTAGCAATTTCTCTTGCTATTTCTTCTTTAACCCACTGATTGTTTAGGAGTGTGTTGTTTAACCTCCAGGTATTTGTGAATTTTCGAAGTCTCTGACGGTTATTGACTTCTAATTGTATTCCATTGTGGTCAGAGAATGTGCTTTGAATAATTTCAATCTTTTTAAATTTATTGAGGCTTGTTTTATGTCCCAGCATATGATCTATTCTGGAGAAAGTTCCATGAGCACTAGAAAAGTATGTGTATCCTGGTGATTTGGGATGTAATGTCCTGTAGATGTCTGTTAAATCTAATTCATTTATCAGATTGTTTAGGTTTTCAATTTCCTTATTGGTCTTCTGTCTGGTTGATCTATCTATAGGAGAGAGTGATGTGTTGAAGTCTCCCACAATTATTGTGGAAACATCAATTGCTTCCTTTAGTTTTGCCAGTGTTTCTCTCATGTATTTTGTGGCACCTTGATTGGGTGCATAGACATTTACGATTGTTATTTCTTCTTGCTGAATTGCCCCTTTTATTAGTATGTAGTGGCCTTCTTAGTCTCTCAAAACATCCCTGCATTTGAAGTCTATTTTATCTGAGATTAATATTGCTATACCTGCTTTCTTTTGGCTGTAGCTTGCATGAAATATTTTTTTCCATCCTTTCACTTTCAGTTTCTTTGTGTCCCTGTGTCTAAGATGAGTCTCTTGTATGCAACATATTGATGGTTCATTTTTTTTGATCCATTCTGCGAATCTATATCTTTTAATTGGGGAGTTTAATCCATTTACATTCAACGTTATAACCGTGAAGGCATTTCTTGAATCAGCCATCTTTTCCTTTGGTTTATGTTTGCCATATTTTTCCCCTCTGTCTATTAATATCCTTTATTGTACCCATGCCGAACCTCTTTAGTACTGAACCTTTCTCCAAGTCTCTCTGTCCTGTCTTTGTTTCTCTGTCTGTAGGGCTCCCTTTAGTATCTCCAGTAGGGCAGGTCTCTTGTTAGCAAATTCTCTCAGCATTTGTTTGTCTGTGAAAAATTTAAGCTCTCCCTCAAATTTGAAGGAGAGCTTTGCTGGATAAAGTATTCTTGGCTGGAAATTTTTCTCACTCAGAAGTTTAAATATATCGTGCCACTGCCTTCTTGCCTCCATGGTGGCTGCTGAGTAGTCACTACTTAGTCTTATGCTGTTTCCTTTGTATGTGGTGAATTGCTTTTCTCTTGCTGCTTTCAGAACTTGCTCCTTCTCTTCTGTGTTTGACAGTGTGATCAGTATATGTCTCGGAGTGGGTTTATTTGGATTTATTCTATTTGGGGTTCGCTGAGCATTTATGATTTGTGTATTTATGTTGTTTAGAAGATTTGGGAAGTTTTCCCCAACAATTTCTTTGAATACTCTTCCTAGACCTTTACCCTTTTCTTCCCCTTCTGGGACACCAATGAGTCTTATATTTGGACGTTTCATATTATCTATCATATCCCTGAGGTCCATTTCGATTTTTTCAATTTTTTTCCCCATTTTTTCTTTTATGCTTTCATTTTCCATTCTGTCATCTTCGAGGTCACTGATTCGTTGTTCAACTTCCTCTAGTCTTGTATTATGAGTGTCCAGAATCTTTTTAATTTGGTCAACAGTTTCTTTAATTTCCATAAGATCATCCATTTTTTTATTTAGTCTTGCAACGTCTTCTTTATGCTCTTCTAGAGTCTTCTTGATTTCCTTTATCTCCCGTACTATGGTCTCATTGTTCATCTTTAGTTCTTTGAGTAGCTGCTCTAGGTGCTGTGTCTCTTCTGGTCTTTTGATTTGGGTGCTTGGGCTTGGGTTATCCATATCGTCTGTTTTTTTCATATGCTTTATAATTTTCTGTTGTTTTTGGCCTCGTGGCATTTGCTGAACTTGATAGGGTTCTTTTAGGGTTTGTAGACCTATTGAAGTCCTTATCTCTAATTTATCAGATCTACAGCTTCGTGGAGTACACTTTCTCTAACTAACCAGCGGGTGGCGTCCACGAGCCTCCTGTTCTCCACAAGCCAGTTCTCCCCTGCTTAGCCTTTTTGGTGAGTGGAGGAGTGAGTCTTTTGGGGCCCAATTGGTGTACCAAGCTTGCGTGTGTATTTGGTGTTGCCTGCCCTGTATGTGGGGCGTGTTTCTGGGCAGTCGTGGAGGGGGGGTGGCCCTAACAGTCAAATCTCCCTGGTGATCCTAGAGTTTTAAAGCTGCTGCAATAGTCTAATCCTTCAGTTCAGTCCTGCCACAGTTTGTCTCTGCCACTGACCCACAAGTCCTTGGTATTGGCGTATGTCTCCTGAGACTTGCAAGTGGGCCCCTCTTCCAGGCCGTGCACCCTGGGTCCTCTGTTGAGGGATGACTGTGCTATGTCACAGGTGAGTGCCGTCCCCCCAGGGCAGTTCTGGGCTGCTGGGCTGTGTAGGGAGGCTCCCAGTCCGCTCAAATGATGGCTGAATGGGGCTTTGTTAATTCACACTGCTCCACCTTCCCAACTCTGGGACAGTCTGCTGAGGTTGCAGGGAAGGCTAATGTCCACGCCCAGTTTTGTGGTGTGTGCCTGTTATTTGAAGCACTTCCGTCACACTGGGTTGTCTGGGGCAGCTCTGGGCTATGGGGCTGGCGATGGGCAGGAGTGTTTCCTGTCCACCAGGATGGTGGCTGTGAGTGGACACCCCCCTTTTCTTGGGAAGTTGTGGTGTTTAGTGAATTTTCTCAGCCACTGAATTATTGCCTTTTGTCTCAGAGCTCTCTTAGTTCTGCTCTTGACTTGACATGCCCAAATTGAAAGCCTTTGAAGTTTTCTGTATTGGGCTTCTTAGAGTAATTGTTTTAGAAAAAGAAAGAAGGATTAAAAAAAAAAAAAAAAAAAAAAAAAAAGGTCCCTCCTCAGAGATCTAATGGGTTATTGAAATGCTAAGAGACAAAGCAGCCAGGGCCATTAGGGAAAGGTCCACAGGGCAGAGAGATCGGCTTTTCTTCGAGATTTGCATATGCGCCTTAGGGCCTGAGCTCCGCCCTTCCCCTTTCTGTGTTCACCAGAACTCCAAAAATCCTCTGCTTTTATTTTGGAGTTTTTCGTGTTGTTTTTTTTTTTCTATGCCTGTCTCCTCTCTGCTGGGCTGGCTGCTCTCAGATTCTCTGGTGTCTGGTCTCAGTCTATCTATGGTTGGAGTCTGAATCAGTAGAATGAGTTTCCGATAAGAGCAGCCACTGCAGTTCTCCCTTCTCCTTCCCGGAGCTGACAGCCTCTCCTCCCACGGGACTGAGCCTGGCAGGGAGGGGCGCGGGTCCCCTGGCCGCAAAAACTTACAGATTTCGCTGATCTCAGCAGTTCCACGTTTTCATGAGTGTTGTATGAAGTATGCCCAAAGACAGATTGCTCTGTGGTGTCCAGTCCACGCAGTTCCCGGCTTTCTACCTACTTTCCTGGAGGAGTAACTAAAACATACAGCTCACCAGTCTGCCATCTTGCCCCGCCTCCGAAAGCCATAGTCTTTAGCATCTAAACACACGGTTTTGAAAAATATAAAGCAACATCTGTTAGAAGCATATGAAGAGAAAGTGATAAATTCATGATCATATTGGGATGCATTAAAACACCTCTCAGAAACTTTTTGACAAAATTAATGACGTACAGAACTTGAATAAACCCAGTGAATAATCCTGATTCTTTATATATCTATATCTGCATATCATTGTATCTAGTAAAGGGAATCAGTGTCCTCTTTTTTTTTCAAATACATATGAAAAATTCACACACAAAAAGCATGGATGACATATTAAGACATAAAAGAAATACTAATTGATTCCAAAAGCAAAAATTATACCAGGCACACTCATTATGATACAATTAAAATTTATGCAAAATGGATAGTAAAAACAAACTATACACTTTGAAAATTTATATCAATTTCAAATATATTTTGTGTTATAAAGAAAAAGAGACATAATAAACCTCTTAGAAATGATAAACGAAAGCACAACATGGTAAAGTCTGAGAAATATGACCAAAATTGTGGTCAGAGGAAAATTTATAACCATAAAGTCAAATATTATAAAACAGTGATGACCAAAAAATTAAATGGTCTTTCAACTCAAAAAACTTTGAAAAAATAAGAAAACAAACATGAAGAATGTAAAAAGAAAGGATTTTAAAAGATAAAATAGTAATTAAGAATTAATACATTAAAAAGTTGGTTCTTAAAAACATTAATAACATTACAAAAGCTTTTGCCAAATCTGATTAAGAATAAAAAGATGACTGAAACATCATTAGGAAAGAGATGGGGCCATAATTACCAATAAAAGAGATTAAATCTTATATGTAAAATTTTGTAATAGCATATTTGTAAGACTACATGAAATGAATAATTTTCTAGGCAAATGTGAATTGCACAAAAATGTTCCAAAAACAAAGCAGAAAACTGAATAGGCTTATAGCAGCATAATTGAAAAAAGAATCAAAGAACTAGTACTAAAAAGGACAAGAGTACCAAATAGATTTATGAATGAATTCTACCAAACTTTAAATAAACAATAATCTCCATGATTAATAAGTTGTTTCAGAACATCAAAAAAACTGGGAAGATATTGTGTTTGTTTCCATATATTATGTCCCCCAGAAAAAGTCATATTCTTTAATGCAGTCTTTTGGGGGAAGATGTATTCATCTTTCTGATTAGGGTGTGACCTTTTGATTGAGTGTTTCCATGGAGATGTGACTCAGTCAACTTTGGGGCTAGACTTCTAATTAAATTATCTCCATGGAGTTATGGACCCCATCCATTCAGGGTAAGTCTTCATTAAATCACTGGAGTCCTATAAGAGAGGGACATTTTGGAGACAGCTGAGACTGACATTTTGGACAAGGCCATTGAAAGCTAATGCTTTGAGATGCAGACAGAAGGACGTTTGGAGATGCTAGCCCAAAGTTTGCTCTGGAGAAACTGAGAGAGGACCCCCAAAAGGTTAGATACCCAGGAGCTGAAGAGGCTAAGAGAGAAAAGCCCAGAAACATTTTGGAGAATGCTGTTTTGAAATGCCACCCAGGAACAGCAGATGCCAGCCACATGCCTTCCTAGCTGACAGAGGTGTTCTGGACACCGTTGACCAATCTTCAGTGAAGGTATACTCGCGTTGATGCCTTAACTTGCCCATTTTCATTGCCTTCAGACTGTGAATTTGTAACCAAAGGAACCCCCTTTATAAAAGCCAATCCTTTTCTGGTATTTTGCACTGCAGCAGCATTAGCAAACCAGAACAATATGTAACTCATTTAACCAGACTTCCAAAATTTGGCAAGGAAAACAACAGAAAAGGAAAATACAGGATACACATACTTACAATTACAGGGCAAAAAAAAAATTAGCAAATAAAACCCAACTTTAATTATAAGCATAAAGCACATGACCAAATAGAGTTATCCTAGGAATGCACAGATGACTCAGCACAAGTAAATTTTAAAAATACAATTTAGTACATTAATAAACTAAATAAAGGAGAAAACCCTTACAATCATCTCAATAGATGTTGAAAAAACACTTGATAAAAATTCAATGACCCAAAAATCATAAAAACTTTTAGTTAGCTAAAAATAGGATAGATTTTTTTTTAAGAGACTCTAACAGAAATCTAAAGCAAAACTCATACCTAAAGGCAAGACAGAAATATTTCTAATTATGTTAGAAAAAAGATAAAGTTGTCTACTATCATTGAGACTGTAAACTTTGTACTGGAGATCTTAGCCAATGCATTAAGATGAAAAGAAGAAATAAGAGAAGTATTGCAAAGGAGGAGTCATCATTTATGGCAAATACTTTTTTATTAAAAGCCCAAGAGAAATAACTGATAAGCTCTTAAAACTAATAGGTGACTAGGTATGGGAGCAGCATATTAAAATTAGTTAGTTTAAAATATTTCACTAAATGAATATTAAAAAGTGTAACTCATTTTTTGTTTTGACTGAGATCCCGAGACAATAGGTGGCATTTGTCTCCACATTCCAAGTTAGCTAGCTGCTGGACCACCCCAAAGGACTAGCCAGTTCTGTGGTCTTTGAGTCTTTTGCCCAACTCAAAGATAAAAAAGATTGAAAATTTTGGAGTTGCAGTACAACAAAACAGTGAATCCTAGGTGAAACAGGGACTATAATTAATAGCCCAATTATGAAAATGTGCTTTCATCAATTGTAACAAATATTCCACACCAATGCAAGGTGCTAATAATAGGGTGGTATATAGAAATCCTGTATTGTATGCATGATTGTTCTGTAAACCTACAACTTCTCTAATCAAATAAGTAGAAAAAAAAAACAGTGCAAAAAAAATGTGGAGTTGAAAATTGAAGACATTATTTCTTTGATGTGAGACGACTTGGAGAAGTTGATCTATATTTCCTAGTGTTTAAGGGCCAAGAGGGTGCATGTCTAAAGACACAACAAAACTCTAGATATTTCTAATATTGACATTTATGTTTGTAAATCTGAAAAGGTATTTCCTACATCAGTAATGGTGGTCAATATGGCATGGGGACTGGTGTTGGGGAAAGGAGGATATGAGCTTTATTTGAGCTGTTTGAAAGAGGTATTGTACTGATACATCAATTAATGAATTATATGCTGAAAACTTGCTTTTTTCAACTGTCTGTGTCTGAAGAGAATATAACTGCTGGGTCCACATATTCATTAATGCTACCACTTTTGGTATGTCTGAGGACATGATTAGTTTCTATAAAGGCTTAATTTTTTTTATCTCAGACCTCTTCCATTAACTTTTAAATCTTACATGTTTAAATCACAAATACATACTCATTATGAAAAACAGAATGATGTAATTGAGGTTCATATGCCCCTATTCAGAGTTAAACATCATTATCAGTCCAGTGTGTATCTATTGAGATAACCTGTGTTCATATACATGTATATTTATGTGCCATAACGTGTTTAGGTTTTATTTACATAAATGAAATCAAGCTAAACATATTCTGAAGCTTGCTCTTTCATGTAATAATAATAAAGGAGATTATTCCATGTTAGTACATATAGATCTCTCACATTCTTTTTAATTCTGCATCATATTTTAGTATGGATGCCTTATAATTTCTTTAACTATTCCTCTATTAAATATCCAACATTTGAATATTTCCTAAATTTTTCTGGAGTGAACATTCTTGTACATTTATCTTAGAGTACAAATTAAGGTACATGGATGGGAGGGGGATGAGAATTTCTCAAAGGAGAATCAGGGGACTGTTCCTGCAGGAAAGATGGGTGAGTAGTGGGGAGCAAAGCACCAGGTCCCTTACCCCAGATTTGAGGCCTTACCTGTTTAAAGAAAATGCTTATTTGCATCTGTAATGTGAATGAACTGTGTGAGAATGCTGACGGTGCACTTTGGGTGTTAGATCTAGGTTGAGAATAACCAACCTGTAACCCATGAATGCATAAGCTGTGGTCTTTCTGACATAAATTGAGACTGAGCTTAAATTCACATAAACACCTTTATCAGTGTGAGCATTAAAATAAGATTATGTGCCATATTGATACACTTTTTCATGAAAGAGAGGATTGGCAGGTCTTCAGCTAGTCTTGATTGAAGAATATCTATACTAATTTTATAGCGTAAAACAGCAAAACTTGATTTTATCAGTTGATTGTTAACTCTACCCTTGACTCTGAGCTTTATTGATTTAGTCTTAATGGCTGAATGCTTTTAATTTAGGGGTTTCTGTTTTTCAAACTTCTTACCTTTGCTTCCCCTTTTTTCTGGATCCCAGTGAGTTGGCTTGAAAGCCAACCTGCTATTGTGGCCTGGAAGGCTGGGCCTTTCTATCTCTGAATGGAGTGATGATCCCACCATTCCTTAACTCACAGAGAATGTCTTGCAGCTGTCTGAGGAACACAGATCATTAGTGATTTTGGCAGAATTTTGTTGGAAGCACAATTCTAAAGATGAAAGGTCAGTTTTATTTAACTGATGAAAACAATGAGTAGCAGATTAAGCTAGTTTTCTGGTAAACAGTACCATTACTTTCCAGTAAATAGTGTCAAGATGCCTTGATGAATAACATACATGGAGATAAAGAAGAACATCTCTCAGTGATGGAAAATTAGGTATCTCCATAAACTCAAATATGCCTTTAGTTTTCTTGCTATGATCTGTTCCCTAAAACATTTACCAACAGGTCATTTGATCATACTCATGGAAAAAATGAAGTATGTTCTGTTGAAGACACAGTCTACAGAGATGGGCCAGGTTTAAGGACTATTCTTTTCATCTGTCTGAAGTATTAAGACACCAAAACAAAGCAGTGTGTTTTGTGTTACTCCTGCATTGCCCACCCATCTGTGGAAGCTCAGAGATGAACTGGAATGCAGTAAAAGAAGAGCCAGTCTCATAAAAATTGAATGCAGCGTACCAACCCGTCAGCATCCATCACTGCAAGATGGAAGACATGGTTTTGGCCTGCTTGCATGCATTTTTTTGAGCACACGTTGATGGTGCAGGCTGAAAGATAGAACCTCCAAACTTGAGACAAGAAGCTACACAGAGCTTGCTATCTGGAGGGTTAGATTCTCCATGGTACTCAGATGTCTTCATGATAATAAGATGATCAGTGTGGGTGTTTAAGGAAGAATGTTATCTCTTTCAAGGTGTTCAAAGACCAGTTAATCATTTTCTGTTGGGTTGCCACTAACAATAATTAAATTAACAGCTAACATTAATTGAAAGTTTATTGTATGCTAGGCATTGTGCTCAGTGCTTTTTAGGGATAACTGCATTTAATGCTCACAGTAATTCTATGAGATAGAGGAAAGAGGCACATAGGATTTATGGAAGTGCTCAAAGTCACATGGATAGTCTTGAAATCAGGATTTGAACCCAGGCAGTGTATAACTCCTAGACCACACTATAACAATTATATATGTACCACTAAATTATCTCCTGTAGGCCCACAGCAAAGAACTCTGATCTTTTCTATTTGTGGTGGCTGATTTATAACCCACCCTGACTTCCTCTGAAGGACTCTGGATGGTAGAAAGAAAGAAAGAAAGAACTTGAACCAATTAAATGTGTTTTCTCCATTATTTTTAGCATTTTGTAACACCCCTCTAGATATTTGGAGACACCCTGGATGGTGAAGCAGATTGGCATGCACTTGTTTGTGAACTTAAGGGAATGAATTTCCTTGAGCACTTACGATAGCTAGATTTTCCAGTTAAACATTCTGAAAGATTCTGACAGCTGAAAAAAAGAAAGAGGGAGGGAGGGTGTGGGGGTGGGGAGAGAGTGCAAACCAGCGAGCCAGCAAGCCAGCGAGCCAGACAGCTGGCCAAGGTAAGGGGAACCCAGCTTCTCACCCATGTCTGGTTTGTTGCCTCAGATGTTAAGGGAAAAATTTTTTGAAACCGTTACTTTAAAATGGAGCCTTCTGGACACTGATTCAGAACTGTTTTTGTTATTTTGGACTTGTTTTTGTTGAAACGATATATTGTTTTATAAGCAGAGCTGCGTTCCTGTCCCACATTCCTGCTGATATAACTATTATTATTTCATGGTTTCAGCATCTTCTCTGGTAACTCTATGCATAATTTTAAAAATATCTAGATAAATGTGTGTACACATGTGCACATGTGCACGTGTTTGTGTGTGTGTGTGTACGTGTGTGCTGGGTGTTGGGGATGGACAGGAGAATGTCTCGGGAGCTCTGTACTGGGCAGTGAGTTCATTCACACTTTTCAAAGTGTAGACAGTGTTCCAGTTTGCTAAAACAGGCATTATGTAAAATGCCAGAAATGGATTGGCTTTTATAAAGGGGATTTATTAGGTCACAAATTTATAGTCCTAAGGCCATAAAAGTGTCCAAACTAAGGCATCAACAAGAGGATACTTTCACTGAAGAAAGGCCAGTGGCATTTGTAACACCTCTGTCAGCTTGGAAGGCACGTGGTTGGCATCTGCTGGTCTTTTGCTCCCAGGTTCTGGTTTCAAAGTGGCTTTCTCCAAATTATCTCTGGGATTTTGTCTTAGCTCCTCTCTCTCAGCTTCTGTGTATCCTTGCTTCTTTCTCCCAGGGTATTTCTCTCTAAACATCTGGGGGTCCTCTCTTAGCTTCTCTGGGGCAAATTCTGGGCTTCACCTCTTAGCTTAGCATCTCCACATCTCCAAATGTGCTTCTTTCTGCTTCTCCAAGTGTCTGGGTCTGTGTTGGCCCCTGAACTCTCTTAAGGACTCCAGTAAATTAGTTAAGACCCACCCGGAATGGGCGGGGCCACACCTCTGTGAAAATAATCTGATCAAAAGGCCCCACCCACAATTGGGTGGGTAATATTCCGTGGAAACAACCTAATCAAAAGGTCTCACCCATAATAAGTCTGTCCCCACAAGATTGCATTAAAGACCATAGTCTTTCCTGGGGTATGTAACAGTTTCAAACCAGCACAGACAGCAAAGCAAATGGGCCTAAAGTGCTGTGTTTACAACGCAACCAGCTTGTGCAGCAGAAACACTCCTGGTCATGATAGAATGGAATGGTTAGAATTGAGTGTGGCTTATTGGGCTAACTTCTGGCTTTAGGAGAGCATGAGGGAAGATTATCTCCTTGGGTGAGAATTTTTCCCCCTTAAAATTTCCTTTCTTGTTACTTTTTCTTTTTACTTTCCAAATGGAGGACAGAGCTCAATTGCCTAGTAATTGTTGACAGTCTTAATCAGTTTTGCTCAGCTCACTGGGCAGTTTGTATCTTAACCAGGAAATAGAGAAATCTAATGTTTTGGTAATGTTTCTTATGTCATTAACTGTAATGTTACCTATTTTGAAAATAGGCATTTTCAAAAAATTTT
Source organism: Choloepus didactylus (assembly GCF_015220235.1). NCBI lineage: Eukaryota > Metazoa > Chordata > Mammalia > Pilosa > Megalonychidae > Choloepus > Choloepus didactylus. The sequence continues at coordinate 51,527,529 of NC_051320.1, read as the reverse complement.
CTCGTTTGATTTTTCCCAAAACTTAGAAATACCAGGGTAAGCAGTATCACCCCTGTTTTACAGGTAAGAATACTAAGACTTAGAAATTAAAAGATAGTTGATCGCACCCAGCTGATAAGTGCTGGATCTGGGATCAGAACCCAGGTCTTTTGATTCTTATTCTTCAGGTTTCTTTTTCCATGTACCAGGATCCTTCTGGTCTTTTAAAAATGACATGTATAGTTCTGTGGTTATAAAATAAAGTTATTGTAGAAAACCTAGAAAATAGAGTAAATATCACCAGCAATCACACCAATCTATTAATATTCTGTATTTTTATTCATATGTATGTTTATACTTAATGCACATATATTTATATATTTAAATGTCTATTTATATATACATACACACCTGCATGTTTATATATGTATATATACATATATGTGTGTGTGTATATATATATAATTTTCAAGTTAATTCATTCACATGGTTCAAATTTCAAAGAGTATAGAGTACAAATCTTTTTACCTACCATTACTCTCTAGCCTTATAATCTCCCTTTCCACATGTTAAAATAATATTAATTTCTTGAATAGTTTTCTGAAGATATTTTATCCAGGGATATTTTATCCCTACAAGAAAAGATGTATAGATGTGTGTATACATACACACATCTATATAGATAAAAACACATTTTTTTAATAATGTATTGGTTTTTTATGTATGTGTGTGTTTTCTCATCTCCATACCCATTCACACAAGTGGTAAAATGCTGTGTCCAGTGTTGGGCATCTTAATATTTTCCAGACAAAATCACATATCTTTGTTTTTTTTCACTTAATAATTCATCTCAAAACTTTTTTCATATGAATATATAAAGATCTTCCTAAGTCTTTTTCATGGCTGTGTGAATATACATTAACCTATCCCCTACTGATGGACATTTAGATTGTTTCCAAACTTTATTATCACAGATCATTTGTACTGTGTAAAGTTGTATGTAAGACATTTTGTGTGTGTGAGTCTATCATTTAAGATAAATTCTGACAAATGAAATTCCAAGGTCAAAGTGTGTATACATGTTTTAACTTTGTAATATGTTGACATATTGCCCTTCATAGAAGTTAAATCAATTTACCCACCAGCAATGTATGTGTATCTCTGTTTACCCGCATCTATACCAATAGAGTATGTTATCAAATTGTTTGATATTTGAGAGTCCGATACATGAAACATGGATTTTCAGTTTGTTTTAAATTTTCAAGTCACTTCTTCTTACTAGGTTTGAATATCCTTTCCTGTTTCTGAGAATTGCCCCTTTTCCCATTTTTCTATTGGCATGTTGATCGTTTTTCTTAATGATTTGTAGGAGATCTTTACATGCTAGAGAAAATAATCCTTTATTTGTGATATAGTGGCTAGTACTTTTTTCCAATTTGTCTTTTTTTTCACTTGCTCATAATAATTTTTGCTTTGCAATTTAAAAAAATTTTTAAGTAGCCAAATCTATCAAAATGTTCTTTTATAGCTTCTGGATTTTATGTCACAGCTATAAGTTTTCCCCAATCAAAAATTGTAAGAGAATTGTCCTTCTTATAGAAATTTTATTGCTTTAATTTTTATATTTATATATTTTATCTTTCTGGAATCTGTTTTGAATAAAATGTGTGGTATGGATCCACTAATTTTGTTTGTTTGTTGTTTGTTTTGGAGATGGCTACCTCTTAATTCCCTCTCCATCTATGTAAGAATTATTTTTCCCTACAAATTTGAAATAACATTACTAGCAAAAACTAAATTCCCATGTATATTTGTTTACTTTCTCTGCTAGTGCAATTATCTGTCTTACTATTCATTTGCTAGCACCACACTGTTTTCATTATTGAATCTATGAAACTGTATTATAAAATTAATTATAATGTATTTTCTCTTTAGTAATTCTAATTACTTTCCTTTTTCAGAGTTTTCTTGTCAATTCTTACTTTTTTAATTTTCCATATGAACCTTAGAATCAGCTTTCCTAGTTCCAGAAAAATATGTGTTGCTATTTTTATTGAGATTATGTTGTATTTAAAGATTAATTTAGCAAGATCTGGGATTTTTATGATGCTGAATCTTCTATCCAAGAACATGGCATGACTTTCTATTTGTTCTTCTGCCCTAAAAAGGCATTCAAATAGGAAAACTGCACATTTTGTTTTCTAGTGTTTTTTTTTTTTTTTGATGGTATTGTAAATGGAATCTTATCTTCCCTATCCTATGTTTGTCTATATGAAATCTATTGATTATGTATTAGTTTTTCACTTAGACACCAACATTTTACTACTTCATTTTCAATATTTGTACCTTTAATTTCTTTGTCTTTCCAGAATTGCTTTGGCTAATACCAAGAAATAAACTTAAAATAAATATTAGTGAAAGTACCAGACATCATGACTTTTTTTTCTGGTATTAAGGGCAATATTTCTGGTGTGTTACCATTAGGCATTATGCTGGCTTATGTGTTGAGAGAGATATATTTTATCATGTTGAGAATAGTTTCATCTCTCCCATTTAATAGTTTTCTTCATTTATTTTTAAGATCAAGAGTAAATGTTGAATTTTACCGAATGCTTTCTCAAAATCTATGGAGATAATCATAAGATTGTTTTCCTTAGATCTATTAATATGATGAATTACAATAATCATTTTTTTATCATTGAACTACCTGCATTGTAGAAATAATTTAATAGGTAAAAATGTATTATTCTTTTAATGAATTGTTGGTTTCTGTTTACTAGTTTTGCTTTACTATTTGCATTAATAATTTTAAGTACAATTGGCATATAGAGTTTTGTTATCAGTGTTATGCTTGATGAATAAAAAGGTGAGAGTTTTCTTTCATCTTCAACTAGCTGAGGAATTACCTGTTTTCTTCTTTTTTCAAGGCAGGTAGTCTCCTTGCACAATCAGCCGCCTAGGTCTAGTGATTTGAAGGAAAGCAGTTCTTTATTAGCTTCCTCCATTTTTTCTACAGTCAGTAGAAGATGGTGGTCAGTTTGGTAGCTTTCATTTCCCTAGAAATTCATCCATTTCATTAAGGTTTCCTGACATATTCATAAATTTGAGAAAGTTATTGCATATGGTTTTCTTGGTTTCATCCATATTTTTAGTTATTTCCCCTTATACCTTTTTCTATGTATGATTTTCCCTTTGCTCTTCTTGATTAAGTTAATAAACAGCTTGTCTCTATTTTATTATTTTTATCAGAGACTTGGATTTGAATTATTGTATTTGTTCTAAAATTTGTGTTTGAAAATTAATGTTTGTAGTTTAATGATTTTTCTACTTTCATTAAATAATTTCTTGAATTGGATACTTAATCCATTTGTTAAACTCTTTCTTATTTGTTAATATAAGTTCTTTGAGCTACACATTTTCCTTTTAAAAACTGTTTTAGCTGATACATATTATTTTCATTATGATTATTTTTGAGATAGTATTTATAATTTATTTGGATTTTTTCTACTCCTTGAATATCTTTATAGTTTGATATTATCAAACTGTATGTATCCTGGAATCCTTAGCTTAGTCTTGCCCATTTTAAAAAATAAATTGACCTATTTCACAGTTAACCGACAGGTTGATCTTTTATCCCTTTCTTTTTCTTTCAATTTATCTGTTGAAGAAGCTGGCACACATGACTTATAAAGTTTCCAACAGTCTAGATTTTGCTAATTGCGTACTTGTGGTACAGTTCAACATATTCCGCTGACCTTGGTATTTCTTTCTAATTGGCAGCCAGATCAGAATTATGTTCAATCTGTTTGGAAAGACTATTAGTGATGGTGTCTCTTCTTTAACCAGAGGCAGAATGTGTCTCTCCTTTTGCAGTGTTGTCATCCATGGATATTCATTGCTTAGATCCATTAATCCATGGGTGATCATCTAATTTGATCATTTCATTTTCATTCATTATTTGTTGTTTTTCTATTCAGATGTTTTTCCTCTTGTGACAGTCATATTGGAAAGACAGGATAAATGCTCAAATCTTTCCTTTTGTTTACCAGTTTTATTTGGTCTACTACTATCCTTTGAGAGTTATACATCATTTTTTAAAATATCTTACAATTCATGGACTTGAACATAGTTGGTAGGTTTTCATTAATTGAAATTATTATTGTTTGCTCCCATTGTCCTAATTTTGGCCATTGAAAGTTTCTTCATGTTGGTTCCTGGGTCCTTTTGACACACCCTAATAGTCTTTGCTACCTTCCTGGCTTTCTGGTGTGACAAGATGTTCCGGGCTCATCTTGTAGGTTTCCTGCCCCAGATCTGGAACCAGCCATTCCAACAAGAACCTTGTTTCTTTTAGTGAGAAATTGTGTTTCAAGAGAGAAATTGTGTTTCAAGATCACCGTCTGAGTAGCAGCACTCTTTATTACTGATGGGGAATGTCTTCAGTGGACACAGACAAAACTCATGGACCCTTCCTAAATTCATATGATAATCCCAGTTCAAATTTAGTCCTAAAACTTTTCGGTTTTGTATCTATTTATTGCCTTTCTTCCACATTGCATCTCCTAATTCTCAAGGACACAGAGGACAATAAGAATTAGATTACCCCATAAACTGCTTATTTACTTTGTTCAACATTAAACTCATAACAGTCTCAGAATAACTATAATACCATCAACGACAATTATGAGAATAGTTTAAAAATGTTTTTGCATGTGCTTTCCCAATTTTACCCACTATTTTAAATAGCTGTTGTGCCCTTTATACATGAAAGTCAGTTTTTCTGGATATAAAATCTTTGGCTTACATTTTCTTTACTTGGACATCCTAAATAAGTAACTCCATTTTGTTCTGGCATAAAGTTGTTTCTGTCAAAGAAAAATCTATTACCAATCTATTTTGTTTGTTTCTTTTTTTTTTTTTTTTTTAACTTTGTGAATCACTTGCTATTTTGTCTAAAAGTGTAAAGGATATTTTTATTTTTCTTTAAAGTCCAGTGACTTAACTAGAATCTTTTTTGTGGTTGGTCATTCTGCAGCAGTATTCTCAGATACATGGTGTGTTGTGTTTAATATGCAGTTTTAAATGTTTTTATTTTTTAAATTTCAGTATTACAGATTTTAGTATTTCTTCAGTTTCCTTGCTTTGTTTTCTTCTTCAAGGATGCTTGTTACCTACTAGATATTTGTTACCGCTCTTCAACTTATTTTACTTTTTCTAAAATCCTTGTTTTCTCTCCATTTCTTTTATATTTAAAAAATTCTTTTTTAAAAAACCATCTGTTTCTCTTAAGGCATTATCTATTGTGATCATTTTTCCTCACATTCCTTCTGGTTCATCTTCATTTCTGGAATGAGATTTTCTTTGATTTCTACTTTTTTCCTGGGGTTTATTATCTCATTTCTGATACATTATAATTCTAATTTATGTTGATCTTGTGTAATCATGATTAGATGTTATATATTATATGCTATTATTTTTTATTTAAGCAGTGCTGTGCCTTATAATTTTCTTAATGTTTTCATGTTTGTTTTAAGATAGCACATTACAATTTTGAACCATTTTTTGAGTGTGTCTCAAATGCTCAGAATGCTTTTTTGCTCCTTATTTTTCTCTCTCTTTCTTTCTCCTCTCCCCCTTTTTCTTATAACTTTGTATGAGATTTGATTTGACACTTTAATATTTTCCATTTTATGTAGAATTAGTTTTCTAGAAGGAGGCGTGGGTAGCAGCTTTTATTTTTTTCTAGAAGAGTAGCTTTTTAATTTCACAGAACTCCCTCTTCTGTTTTATTGTTCATTGTTTTGTCTTCTTTATTTCTTATTTATCTATCTTTCTATCATCTATCTATCCATTCATTCATTTATTTTGGGGGTGTGTGTATGCATGGGTAGTGTTAAAAAATATGGTAGTTTGCTTTCTGGGATTTCCTAGCTCTATTCTTTTCTCCCACTTTTATATGGATCTTCTCTGCCTTCATCTCTTTTGTCACTTTCCTGCTCCATTTTGATTCCACTCTCAGTAGTTTCTCCTCAATTGGAACTCTATCTTGGAAAGAAGCCTTAGCTGGTCAATTTTGAGAGTTCACAGGGATCAGACTGATCCAAGTCATTCAAATCTTACTGTGGGCCCCGTGCATTCACCTACCATTGAATTGGGCAAAACATCTTCCCACTTCAGCCGTTCTCCTTATTTGACCTGCCAGTGCTTTGTCCTCACTTTGTTGCATTTGGAAGTTCAAGGCATACCATGCCATCTGGATTTTTAAATAAATGTTGTCTATAGGAATTTTGTTTTTGCTATCTAGTTGCTCTGTTTTTAATGTGGGAATTGCAGAGATTAAAAAAAAAAAAATGAGCTATGGTACTACTGCTGCCATCTTTCCAGAATCCATTTTGAATTTCTCTTTTTGACACAAAGTTAAGAGAGTTTTATTGGTATTGCTGTTGTTTTTTAAAATTATTTTGTTTGTTTTTACTTTTCAGGAGGTATGGGCATTTCATTTTCAGCTTTTATTATTAAATTCCTAGTTTAAAAATTTCTAGGGTTTTTTTTTTTTTTTTGTGACCAGGGATGGTTTTGGATGCAAAGATACGCATAGCCAGTTTATCTTCATTGTGAAATGTACTCTTTGGCATTTTAAATTGTCCTTTTTGTTTCATTTAATAATTCTGGAACTAAATTAAATTTACTTTTTGGTTGCATTCTCCACAATATTTTGTTATTTTTTTATTTAAACAGTAAATTATCTTTTTAAATAAATAAAGTATAAGAAAAGTGTATAAGAAAAGTTTAAGAAAAGAAGTGTATTCTTTTCTTTATTTCCTATTTATCTTTCTATCGTCTGTCTATCCATTCATTCTATCTATCTATCATCTATCTATCCATTAGGCCAAATAATGGCCTCTGAAAGATGTCCAAGTCTTAATCTGGGTAACCTACAAATGTGTTATATTACATGGCAGTAGAGTATTAAGATTGCAGAAGGAATTAAGGTAGCTGACTAGATTACCTTGAAATAGGATATTAGCCAGGATGTATATATAATCATAGGATCCTTGAAGAGGAGGAGAGAGATAGAAGAGTTGGAACCAGAGAGATAAAGTTGTGGGAAAGACTCAAGCAGCCATTACTGGCTTTGAAGATGGAAAAGGGCCGTGATCCCAGAAAGGCAGGCAGCCTCAGGAAGCTGGAAAATGCATGAAAATGGGTTCTCTACTAGAACCTCAGAAACTAATGTAGCTGTTTTGACACCTTAACTTTTTTTGTTTGTTTGTTTGTTTCAGGGGAACATTTATTGTATGTAGGGTAAAAGTGTTGTAGCAATTTTAGGATTCTGTCCTGTATAGTGTTTTTTTTTAGATTCAGTTTTATTGAGATATATTCACATACCATACAGTCATCTATGGTGTACAATCAACTGTTCGCCGTACCATCATATAGCTGTGCATTCATCACCCCAATCTATTTTTGAACATTTTCCTTACACCAAAAAGAATCAGAATAAGAATAAAAAATAAAAATAAAAAAGAACACCCAAATCACACCCCCCCATCCCACCCTATTTTTCATTTAGGTTTTGACACCTTAATTTTAGTCCACTGAGACCCATTTCAGACTTCCGACCTCTAGAACTGTAAGATAATAAATGTATGTATTTTTTTAAAATTCAATTTTATTGAGATATACTCACATATCATACAATCATCCATGGTGTGCAATCAACTGCTCGTAATACCATCATATAGTTGTGCATTTATCACCACAATCTATTTTTTGGAACATTTTTTTTATACCAGAAAGAGTAAAAATAAGAATAAAAAATAAAAGTGAAAAAGAACACTCAATGTATGTGGTTTTAAGCCACTAAGTTCCAGTAGCAATAGGAAACGGATGCGGTGTTTGTCTATATACTTACCATTTCTGGCCCTCTTCATTCCTTTATATGGAGCAAAATTTCCATCTGGTATCAGTATCCTTTTGCCAGAGGTGCTCCCTTTTAAGATTACTTGTTTTGCACATCTGATGTCTGAACACATCTTTGTATTGCCCTCAATTCTGAAAGATGTTTTCATTTGATATAGATTTTGAGTCTGTTTTGTTGTGTTTTTTTCTTTAAGTGCTTTGTAGATGTTGTCTCATGGTCTTTTGGTGTGAATCGTTTCGAATGAGAAGTATGCTGATATTCATATTTTTGTTTGTACCTAATGTATCTTTGTTCTCTAGCTGCTTTTAAGATTTTCTTTTTAATCATTGGTTTTGAGGACTCTTATTACTATGTTCCTTGTTTTATTTTCCGATATGTTTATTCTACATGGTGTTCATTAATGTGTTCTGTGGGTTTATAGTTTTCATAAAATTTGGAAATATTTCATTTATTTTATCTTCAAATAGTTTCTCTCCTCCCTCATCTTCAGACACTCCCATTATATCTGCATTAAATCTTTTGATATTGTTTCAGATGTCACAGATGCTCTCATAACTTTTTTTAATGTCTTTTTTTCTCTGTGTACTTCATTTTTGATAGATTCTATTGCTATTTCTTCAAGTTTATTAATCTTTTCTTCTTCAGTGTCTAATCTGTTATTAATCTCGTCTAGTGTATTTTTCATTCAGAATTATATTTTTCCTCTTTAGAGGTTCCATTGGGTCTTTTTAATATCTTTTAATTCTTTCCTCATAATGTACATGTTTCTTTGCATTCTTGAGCATATTTATAATCTTTACTATAGCTTATTTTAAGGCCCTTGTGTGCTAATTTGTCATGCCAGATCTCTTTCTAGTGATTGGATTTTTTCTGGATCATGGTTCAAGAATCTTTTTTTATTCTTTGCATGACTATTAATTTTTGATTGAATGCTGAACATTGTGAGTTTTACATTGTTGAATGATGGATTTTGTTGTATTCTTTTGAAGAGTTGAACTTTTTTTCTGGCATGTATTTATTTTATATTAGTTTAATCCATTTGAGGTATGCTTTTAATCTTTGTTGAGTCAGGTCCAGAGTAACCTTTGTTATAGTGATAATTTAGTTCTACTACAAAGGTGAAAGACTTTGTGTTACAAGGTCTCTTTATACTGATTCTTCTTTATGGGCTCTGGGAATTTTTTGGCTTACTGTTTTCCAGTGTTTCTTTCCCTGGCCTCAGGGAATTTCTACTCATGCATGTACACATCACTACTTAAGATTTAAACGGGACCCCTCACCAGGTCTTTAGAGCTCTCTCTCTGTGCATCTTCCTCTTCTCTGGTTTTCTGCCCTGTAAATTCTAGACATCTTACCCTCCCCAAACTCTTTAATATCTGTTTCTTCTATTTAGCAGGACTGCTAGGCTCTGTTTGGGTTAATCCTCTCTGAATTGCATTCTGGAAACTGCCTCCAGACAGTAAGCTACAACAATTGTAGGGCTCACCTGGTTTGCTTCCCTTTACTCAGGGTTAGTACTGTGCTGCTTGTTTATTTTTGTCTGAAAACATTTGTATTTTATATTTTGTCTAGTTTTCTAGTAGGAGGGCTATTACCATAGGAATAAATCTTTCAAGGGGAGAAGTGGATATTCTCTTCTTCTCTTTTAAAGATAAATTTTCATTGCCTAATAATTTGAGATAAGTCTTGCTTTGATATATTATGACAGCTTCATGAAGAAGTATATGTTCCTTTTTGTGCACGTGTGTGTGTGTGTGTGTGTATTTGGGAAAGAAAAACAGAGGGTTTATGGCTTAGAATAGGTCTCAGTTTGGCTTTTCCTGAAGTAGAGTTTAAGACTAGTACTCGAGAGAAGGTAATTTATTTGGAAAGTAACTCCATGAACAGATGTGGTGCAAGTAAAACGAGGCAGGAGGAATTGCCAATGTAGAAAATGGAATTTGATTCTGCTGTGACCTCTAAGAAGTATACAGAACTGTCTGTGAAAAGGATGGGAGGCATTAACTTCTCTGTGGTCCCAGGCTGTTTGCTCCTGTACCAATCAAACTTCCTTGGCAATGGAGAGAGTCCTGGGGTTAGAATGTGGAAAGAAATCAGACACTTTCTTGAGGTGGGTGCTGGCCTTTCAAGCTGAATTGGAAATGTTCACCAGAACTACAGCTGAAATCAAAGGTGGGCCAAGGAACTGTGTTGCAGGCACCAGAAGTATCTTCCACAGAGTGCTTTTTCCATGGGATCAGATTAGACTAGATTTAGATTCTATATGTCCTCAAGATTAGACTATGAAAGGAAGTCTGACTAGGCTATAACCAAGGCTTGGTCTTAATGTAGTTTCTTGTTGAAATTCACAGCCTTGGTGATGAAGGGATCTTATGGCAAGGCTCTAAGTTTAATCATTTAAGTGTTTGCCACCAAAGGAACACAAGTGAAAAAATACAGCAAAGCAAAGGTCTGGTTTTGGGTTGAGCACTCATTTGATACAGAAGGCTAGGACTTCCTTGGTGAATAGACTTCCTTTGGCTGGGACTCTGGAGCCTCTTTCCCAACCATTTCCTATTCTGCCCCTTTTTCCCCACTCTTAGAGTTCTGGTGTCTTTTTTGCCCCACAAAACAGCACTGTTAATAGAGCTCCTGGAAAATAACCAAAAGCCCTCAGATTTAGTGGATCCCAGCCAGCCAGATGCTGACCTGCTGTCATTATTGGAGAATACTTTTAAAAAAACAATGCCTGTTAAAAAGCTACAGAACACTAACAGGAACAATGATTTAATAACCCGCTGTTGCCCATATTCTTCATATCCATTTTTCCATGTACAAGGGTTACATTTTCCCTTGCGTCTCCTGATTCTAGCATACCAAGTCACATTTTACAATAACTCCTGACCTCTCCTCCTTATAACTCAACTCCTCTCCCTCAGAATTCAGGCCCTTATCATAAAGTCTTCCCTGGATCAAAACAACAATCTTGAATTCTTGGTCATGGAGTAACGAATCAGTGTCCTACTCATGATGAAATCACCGGGAGTTGAGGGAATGTATCAGGGCCTTTTGACACTGATAGTTGAAATCCTGCTCTGTCCAATATGACAGATTGGTGCCTATGCTAAGGAGGAAGATGTTATTTATGATTTTAGAAAGCATTTGAATGTTGGTACTGTGGTCTGCTTTCCTGGTAGTGTATGCTCCCATTCTAGAACTTCAGTTTTTCATCATGGTAGAAGAATAGATTTCCAGTGATCAAAATGTCCTCCATTCCTCTATGACCTACCTTAACTTCTGAAGAAACAGATGCAAACTCCCATAGCACCCACATCCATCTACATGACAGCGAGAACAGGGGGAGATTGGATGATGACATTAACCAATTCAGCTATATCAGGAAATTGTCCCAGGGTGTGACTTGAATTGCGCCAGGGTCTCACACAAAGCAGCTCAAGTTATACATGTCTAAACAGCAAATAACAGTCACATTTGAAGATTGAACCCAAGAGCTAGTCACAGAAGAGAATGTGAAGTCATCCAAGACAAGAAGTCAGGTGCTGAAAACCTAAAAGTTTTGGAATCAGAACTTAAAGTGAGATGAGACAGGGTTTGGAATTATAGATTTAGGCCAACCATTCTAGAGGTCTGAGACTTTCTTAATGGATGGTGACCAGTTGAGGGTGATGGGTGGAATTGTGGAAGGAAGGGTGGTTTAGGTTACTTGGTTTAAATGAAACCTAGCTGTTTGAACAGGCCCGTCTCATATCCTGCCTTGTTCTGTTGATAGAGCATCTTATCCAGACTGTAAGCACTTTGGGGATAATCCAGGGTCATGTAATTTTCTACAACCAATATACGAACCAGCACAATGTTTTGCTCACTGCATGTTTCCTAACTGGCAGAAAATCCTCCTACCACATCAGCCATTTCATTCAGTCTGGCATAAATAACACTAAGTGCTAGTTCATGTAAACTACATTTGACAAATCGGTGTTAAATGTTTTATGATTTATTATACCTGGAAATATTTACTAAACCCATTTTACTCTTTAAAAAAGTAAATCAAGAACATATTTGCAGGAGGTGTGTGAATTTTAAATCACTTTCACCCACTTTAAATAGTCTCATTTAATTTAATGAGAATGGTCTCATTTCCATTAGGAAGTTCTCTTGTGTTTTACTACCTTAATGCCCTAAAGAGGGAGTCAAGTTTATATTCCAGCAAAGGGGCAGAGTTCCCTGTGCCTACTCATGTTATATTGAAAATTCCATCCTGCATTGATTACTGGTCTCAATAAACATATTATGAAGGCTTTTATGGTTACGGGCGCTTGTGGGTTATTAGAAAATATAATGAAAAAAATGATATTTAATATTGCCATGTGATTGCTCCCTACATATTCTTTTCTATTTTAAAGAGTTGGTTATAATGGTAACACTCACTTCTAAGACCCCAATACACTGTGGTTATTGTAAAACTGAGACACACATGAACTGTAAAGAGCAGCTGAGCAGCCCAGGTTTGATGCTTTCCAGATGACTTGGTGTCAGACAAAGTTATCTCTCTAATAAAGGCCATGGATGCTTAGGGTGGTCAGTGAGGACAACACACCCCGTTCACACTGTGCATCCCATCAAGGTCTGACATTTACTGAATATCAGAAAGACATGAAGTTTGAACTTGTGGAATGATGTTTATTTGACTACAGATTGGTGTGTGTATACATGTGTATGTGTAGGACAGAGAGGGTATTCTTAGAGTAGCTTCTACTATAACCCTTAGAATAATCTCTCCAGGGCCTTGAGAATTCATTTGGGAGTTTCGAAGATCCAGATTACTTTTGGAAATAATGATAATAATTTTTATTTTGAGAATGAATACAGTGAAGTAAGAAAATAGTTATTATTCTGTAGACTTTTAAACCATTTAAACTGGAAAAGGCCATCCCCAGAGAGGAGTTACACAAAGATCAGGGCAGAGAGGTCTAACAGCTATCTGGGGTGGCTTTATAAGGTGTCAGCTTGATGAGGCTGAACCCCATTTCCCAGAACTCCCTCTCCTGTAAGTTTCCTGTAAGGGGCCACAAGAGGGATGCGGAGATTTGGAAAGTGAAAGTGGAGCAGCATCATTCTGTAACTCATCAGCTTGTTGCTGATCTGCTGACTCACTGCGTTGGTAGGAGGTAGCTGCCAGTCCTGCAACTGCTTCACCTTCCCCCTTGTTTCCTGTTCAGCGTCTCCAACTCCTGGGCCAGGGGTATGAGTTTAGTTCTGTGATGAAGGGTTCCAGCTTCCCATGCCACTCAAGTCAGGGGCAACAAGAACAGACACGGGTTTCAGTTCATCCTTGTGGGGCTGTAGCTCAGGCTTGTGGATTTTCCTCTCAATTACACCTGTCTTCCCTTCCTCACTGCCTGGCCCTCTGGACTTCAAGCTCTAGGTTAAATCCCCATAACATAATATATATAGACACATGTGCATGTGGATACACATGCACACACACACACACACACACACACACAGTGGTTCTGGGTCTCTGGTTGGATTTTTTTTTAAATTTTATTTTGAAATAAATCCAATGTTATAGGAACAGTTGCAAAAACAATACAAACCCCATACACAGAGCTCCAGCATAACCTGACCCCCCTCCCCCGATACCCCGATCCACCAACTTTAACATGCTGTCACACCAGCATTTCTCTTTCCCTCCCTCCCTCCCTTCCAATCTGAACATATGAGAGCAAGCTGCACACATCCTTGAACAAACAGTATAATTCACATATACAATTTGGTTGGATTGTATTTTTTTGAGCAGTTTTTATTGAGACATATTCACATACCATACAATCCATCCAAAATGTATAATCAGTGGCTCACAGTATAATCACAGAGTTGTGCATTCATCATCAAAATAATGTTGCTATGAGTATTGCTGTGCAAGTGTCTATTTGTGCTTTTAGTTCTTTTGGGTATATACCTAGTAGCGGGAATGCTGGATCATATGGTAATTCTATACTTAGCTTCCTTAGGAGACTCCAAACTGTCTTCCTCATTGGCTGCACCATTTTACATTTCCACCAGCAGTGAACGAGTGTTCCTATTTATCCTCATCCTCTCCAGCACTTGTAATTTTCTGTTTTTTTTTTTTTTTTAATAGTGGCCATTCTAGTAGGTGTGAAATGATCTCTCATTGTGGTTTGGATTTGCATTTCCCTAATGACTAATGATGTTGAGCATCTTTTCATGTGCTTTTTAGCCATTTGTATTTCCACTTCAGAGAAATGTCTCTTCAAATCTTTTGCCCATTTTTTACTTGGGTTGTTTGTCTTTTTGTTGAATTGTAGGGTTTCTTTCTTTATTCTGGATATTAAACATTTATCAGATATGTGGTTTCCAAATATTTTCTCCCTTTGAGTAGGCTGCCTTTTCACCTTTTTGACAAAGTTCATTGAAGCACAAAAGTCTTCAGTTTTGAAGAGGTCCCATTTATGTATTTTTTGTTTCATTGCTTGTGCATTGGCTGTAAGGTCTAAGAAACCAATGCCTACCATGAGATATTGTAGAGGCTTCCCTACATTTTCTTCTAAGAGTTTTATGGTCATGACTCTTATATTTAGGTCTTTGATACATTTTTAGTTAATTTTTGTATAAGGTGTGAGATATGGGTCCTCTTTCATTCTTTTGGATGTGGATATCCAGTTCTCCCAGCACCATTTGCTTAAGAGACCATTCTGTCCTGGTTGAGTAGACTTGGCAGCCTTGTCAAAAATCGACTGACTCCCCACCACATGGCACATGACTCCCAGGGGTATAGATCTCCCTGGCAATGTGGGACATGACTCCCAGGGATGAGTCTGGATACGGCATCATAGGATTGAGAAAGCCTACTTGACCAAAAGGGGGAAGAGAAATGAAACAAAACAAAGTAAAGTTTCAGTGGCTGAGAGATTTCAAATGGAGTCAAGAGGTCATTCTGGAGGTTATTCTTATGCATTATATAGATATATCCCTTTTTAGTTTTTAGTGTATTAGAATAGTTAGAAGGAAATACCTGAAACTGTTGAACTGCAACCCAGTATCTTTGATCTTGAAGATGAGTGTAAAAGTATATGGCTTATATGGTGTGACTGTGATTGTAGAAAACCTTGTGGCTCACACTCCCTTTATCCAGTGTGTGGACAGATGAGTAGGAAAATGGGGACAAAAAAGTAAATGAATAATAGGGTGGATGGGGGAGATGGGTTGTTTTGGGTGTTCTTTTTTACTTTTATTTTTATTCTTGTCTTAATTTTCATTTTTTTTTTTGGAGTAATGAAAATGTTCAAAAATTGAATATGGTGATGAATGCACAACTATATGAAGACACTGTGGACAGCTGATTGTACACTTTGGATGATTGTATGGTATGTGACTGTATCTCAATAAAATTGCAAGAAAAAAAATCAATTTACCATAGATGTGAGGATGTATTTCTGAACTGTCAATTTGATTCCATTGGTCAATATATATATATATCTTCATGCCAGTGGTCAAATCACATTCTGTTTTGACCACTGTAGCTTTGTACTATGCTTTAAGGTCAGGAAGTGTGAGTCCTCCAACTTCATTCTTCTTTTTCAAGATGTTTTTGGCTATTTGGGGTGCCTTACCTTTCCAAGTAAATTTGATAATTGGCTTTTCCATCTCTGCAATGTAGGCTATTGGAATTTTGATTGGGATTGCATTGAATCTTGAAATCAGTTTGGGTAGAATTGACAATTTAACAATATTTAGTCTTCCAATCCATGAATGTGGAATGTCCTTCTATTTATTTAGGTCTTCTTTGATTTATTTTAGCAATGTTTTGTAGTTTTCTGTGTACAGGTCCTTTGCATTCTTGGTTAAATTTATTCCTAGATATTTGATTCTTTTACTTGCTATTGTAAATGGAAATTTTTTCTTGATTTCCTCCTCAGATTGCTCTTTACTAATGTATAGAAACACTACTGGTTTTTGTGTGTTGATCTTGTATTCTGCCACTTTGCTGAAATCATTTATTAGTTCTAATGGCTTTGTTTTAGATTCTCAGAACTTTCTATATATAGGATCATGTCTTCTGCAGATAGTGAAAGTTTTATTCTTTCTTTCCAGTTTGGGTGACTTTTATTTCTTTTTCTTGCCTAATTGCTCTAGCTAGAACTTCCAGCACAATGTTGAATAACAGTGGTGACAGTGGGCATCCTTGTCTTGTTCCAGATCTTAGAGGGAAAGGTTTCAGTGTTTCACAATTGAGTATGATGCTAGTAGTGAGTTTTTCATACATGCCCTTTATCATGTTAAGGAAGTTTCCTTCTATTCCAGTTTTAAAGTTTTTATCAAGAAATGATGCTAGCTTTTGTCAAGTGCCTTTTCTGCATCAACTAAGATGTGGCTTTTTTCCCCCTTCATTTTGTTAAGGTGGTATATTCCATTAATTCATTTTCTTATCTTGGCACTTAATCTTCATGTGGTTCCCCCGTATGTGACAAGTTGCTTTTGTCTTGCTGCTTTTAGGATTCTCTCTTTATCTTTGGTTTTGACATTCTGCTTAGTATGTGTCTCCTAGTAGGTCTATTGGGATTTATTCTATGTGGAGTGCATTGTGCTTCTTGGACATGTATATTTATGTCTTTCATAAGAGTTAGGAAATTTTTGGCCATTATTTCCTCAAATATTCTTTCTGCCCATTTTCTTTTCTTTGTCCCCTTTCCTTTCTCTTTCCCTTTTGGGACACCCATGACACATATTTTTGTGTGCTGTCATTCAATTCACTGAGACTCTGTTCGATTTTTTCTACTTCTGTCTGTCTGTTCTTCTGTCTGTAAGATTTCTAATGTCTTATCTTCTAGTTTGCTGATTCTTTTTTTTTTTTTTTTTTTGCCATTAAAATCTGTGGTTGTATGCCTCTAGGGTATTTTAATCTCTTCTACTGTGCCTTTCATTCCCATAAATTCTGTTATGTTTCTTTTCATACTTTTAAATTCTTCTTTATGCTCACCCAGTGTCTTCCTAATATTCTTTAACTCCTTGTCCATATTTTCCTTCATTTCCCTGAATTGATTTTGGTGATTTGTTTAAACATCTTTGATTAGTTGTTCCAAATTCTGTGTCTCCCCCAATTTTTTACTTTGTTCCTTTGATTAGGCCATATCTCCACACCTTCCTGTTTCTTAGTATGGACTGAATTTTTTTCTGATGTCTAGGCATATGATTATTTTAATGAGTTTACTCTGAAGGTTAGTTTCGCTCTCTTGTCTAGGGTTTTGTTGTTGATTGGCTTTGTGTTAAGGCTCTTCTTTGACACTTGTTCAATTTATTCTAGACTTTTAGAATTGCCCATGTTCAACTGATTAAATTTATTCAGCTATTCTACATCAGATTCTTGCCCTGGGTATGTGGTACAATTTGTATGATTGTTCTGTTTGTGCAATTACTTCAGCCCCTGGAGGTAGTGTCCTTTCCTCTATTCCTTCTTTGGGAATCTTGATCTGTTCTGTTTGTTTTTGTTTGGCCTCTGTAGTTTTTGTTTGTTTGTTTTTACTCTCCTTTCATTGTGTCTAGCTGCTTTTACCTGGAGGGAAAATTCTGGGATGACAGTCACCCTGGAGAGGACTTTCCCAAGTCATCCCAGTCAAAACAGGGAAAGGAACCCATGCAGGGGCACAGAACAGTTCTGAAGGGCCCTGGGGAGAGGGTCAGGAAAGATGCCAGAAAGCCTTTTCACTGGCTCCCTGAGGCTGCACTTTCCTGGTGTGCCCAAGAGATGGTGCTCTTCAGCAAGCTGTTTCCTGCAACTCTAAGTAGACAGTGTGCCTTTAAAGCTCTTTCTGCTTCACCCCTGTCAGGGGCAGGGCTGAAACAATGGTCACAGTGGTTCCTGTCCAAGGTGGGCTAAAACCAGGGTTCAGATCTGGTACCCAGCAGTCTAAATTCACAGATCAAAAGCCATGATCAGCACTCAGTCATGTCCCTACCCCTGTTCTTATGGAGGAGAGTTTCCACATCACTCTCTGTCCACAGCAGCCAGCCAGGGCCTGGACCAGTGGAGTGAGTTACTCACAATTTTGTTTTGTTTTGTTTTGCTTTTTGTTTTTTAACCAGAGTTTCTCAGTCTCTTCCTCCTGCTCTTCCCTGGATGCTGTGCAGTGCTCCCCTGACCTCTGGAGCCCCAGAACAGTTGTTTCAGACAGTCTCTGCCTGTCTACCAGCTGTTTTATGAGGAGGAGTGAGACCTGTAGCTCTTTACTCTGCCATCTTTCCTGGATGTCCTCCTCTGGTTGAATCTTTACTGATACACCATTTCTATATGTCATGCTGGTATGGAGACTTGGGTTGAAGACTTGGGTTTGTTGTTATTGTTTTGTTTTTTGTTGAAATACATTCTTAATTTCATTTGGGGTGATCTGTATTGGTGAAAGTGCCCTTGTAGTGGATTCCCAGTCCCTCCCTTGATTTCTTTATAAAACTTGCACTTGTCACATCTGGGAAGGTTTCCAAGGCTCCCTTATTAACCTCCCCTCCCTGCTCTCTCCTTAGTGTCCCTCATTGACCAGCCTACTTTGTATCTACAGAAAGGAGATTATGCTTAAGAGACAGTGGCTGTGGAAACATCTTTATTTATTCTATGATTTATACATCTGATTTTAGAGAAGAAAACCCAAAAACAATTTTTCCAGTGGTCAGTCCTGAGAACTTGGTCTGTAGTTTGAAAATCAAATTATATTTAGTCTTGCACATGGAAAGTTGGCTCAATTCTCTCTTGATTTTTTTTTCCACTTTGATCTGATGTTCAGCATGCAGGGTGCACTTGGATGCAGGATTCCAGACCCAATGACCTGGCCTGCCAACTCCTTTGTTGCTTCACTCAGAAGAGGAGGCATTTGGAACTTTGTTGATAGACTGGCTTATATATGCACAAACTCAGAGGGACCCAGATTTCTTGTCCACATCATTATTGGCTCAGTGATGCTGACAGTAGCAAAATTTGCCTGTGATTGCAAAAGCAATTACCTTCAGCCACAGGGAGCAGATCTGTTCTCTCTCGTCAGCTCACATGGTTCTCTGCCATTACTATCATGGCAGCCATCTTGGAAGTTTCCAAATGATTCTAGGCCAGGTGTGAAGGCACACTGGGATTGGACTGATCTGGAGCTTCTTGAAAGGCACTCCAGTTTCTGAGAATTTAAACTGAGAGTTGTAACAGCTCACATTTACAAAGTGCTGATTCAGGCTCTCTGCCAAGTGACTTACAAGCATTTTCTCATTAGAGCAACTCTCTGAGGACTGTATTATTATCCTTAAGGTACAATTGAGAAACTTGATGACCCAAGGGGTTAAATAACTTGTTTGAAAGTCACATAGTTAATAGCTTGAAGAGCCAAGCTTTGAACCCAGAATGTCTGAACCCAAAGTCCATGTTGCATGATCACCATGCTACAATGGGAAGTAGAAGTAAACTCAGAGGGAAGGAGTGAAATAAGCTGCATTATTTATTTGCAGTAATAGAATAGAAGCTGGCCCTGTTCCACTCCCCTTCCTACCTTACTCCTCAACCTCCAATATGAAGCTTACCTCATGGTCAGAGTTGGAGAAGAACTGGAAGCTTACATTGGTTACCCTTTCACAGCGCTCAGAATCAAGGCAGAAAATAAAAATCGACACACCAGGTGAGCAGGAGCCACATGGGCATGGCCTACAGTCTCTTGCCTCCTGGCAAGTGCCCAGTTCTCTATTAAGATAACAGATTAGAGAAATGATGGTATTTCTCTGAAACTTTACTAAACAAATGGGGAAGTTATATATACAAATTTTCTCATACTATTAAATTACTCCTAAATTAGGGGGTGGGAGTGAGGCAGGGTGAACAGATTTTACTCTTTTGGCAAGACAAGCAAACAAAAAATCTGGCCCACATGATTCCAGTCAAATATGCTAAATGCCTGCTAGCCAGAGAGCACATTTTATGCTCTGGGTTAAACTGTCACAGCTTGTCCATGGAGCAGTACCCAAAGAGGAAAGCCAGTGGAACAAGCTGCTCTGTGACTGTCCAGCATGCTTCTGTTGGTTCTCATTAACATTCTCCCTTCTCATTGGTAAAGAAATAAAATCAGTATGATGACTTCCACTTGACTTCTAATTTGTAGCTTTCAGCATTGCCTCTGCCTTTCAGATCTGTAAGAACTAAAAAGATGGGTTCCAAGTCAGGTTTCCAATTCCCAATTACTTACCATTTTGTAAGTACTTAGTGTGCCAGTCATTACACCTCAGTTCCAACATTCCCCTGGTAGTTCATTTTCTCTCAAGTAACTCCATTCATTTTTGCTCGTATACTAAGTGCCTCTCTGTTTAAGGTGCTGGGGATACCAGGCTGAATCCCACATGAGTCCTTCACGCAAAGAGATCAGAGTCTGGCATGAGACCCATGGCTGTGAACGAGCTTCAGTCATGCAATGACACCCAGCATTGGAGCTTCCTGGGAGAAACCAGCATCTCTGTGTAGGGCTAAGATTTTTATGGAATTCCTTTTAAAAGGGAAGGAAATGATTGAACTGAATTTGGAGGATGCAAAGGAAAAGAGTCTTGAGAAGCTCTGAGAGTTTAAATGACTGAGTGGCATGAGTAGATTGGGACAGAGGGCACACATGAAGGCATGCCAGAACCACATGGGAAAGGAGGCCAGAAGCCAGTCAGGACAGATCCTGAATGCCACACTAAATAATTTTCATGTCATGGGGAACAGGAGCCATTGAATGATGTGAGGCAGAAAGGAAACATGATCAGATTAGTATTTTGGTACTTTAGGAAGCTCTTTCAGGCAGCAGGGTTGAGGATGGATTGAGGGTCCAGACTGGAGGCAGGGAAACCAGTTAGAAACCATTGTAGTATTTTTGACAGGAGCTGGTGGGAAAAAAAGGAGGTAGGAAGCAGACTAACAAATGGTGTTCGGAGAAGCAGGGGTATATCCAAGATTGAGGTCAGCCAAACAAGGAATTTCAAACCAAGGGGGAGAATTTCATGAAGGAAAGCATGGCTGACAATGTCCAGTGCTGCTGGCACATCTGAAAAAATAAACAGGTGCATTGGATTTGGCATTTGGTGGATTAATGGTGATCTAGGTGAGGTTAGTTCAGTGAAATAGTGAGGGCAAAAATTGGCATGGAGTGGGCTGAAGAGGGTGTTGGAAAGGAAGATGTTGGGAAGTGAGCATGGACTATTATTTTGAGAGGCTTAGCTGTGATGACCAAGATGACAGGTTCCCTTTTTCTTCTTCTTCAATAATAAAAATAAACTTAAAAAAAGAAGGAAGTTGGAGATTGCTGTGAAAATGGAAGCAAGTCAGCTCCCTGTTGGCTTTTAAACTTTGGGACACAGTGCAGGAGGGCGGGCCAGTTGGACTCAACTGTCATTAGAATAACTACTTTTTTTGCTAAGGGCAATTGTGCTGATCCTTTTCTCACATTTGTTGAAACCCATCCTCCTCCCCTCTAATTGAACCTTCTCTGTTGTTCCTCAGTTAATGTTTATGCCCCTGAATTACTCCTCATTGCTGCTGACCCTACCATACTCTCTGGACAGACTTTAAAAGGTCATTCTGGGTTGCAGTTCCCACCCATGCTTATGAACGCAGTCAGAATCTGAAGCTCTCGCAGGTTAACATCTTCCAAAAAATGTCAAGTGCAAGCATATAGTGAGTAGGTTAAGACTGGAGGTTCTGTAGGCAAGCTGCCTGGGTTCAAATCCTGGCTCTGCCACCTGCTAGTTGTGTGACCTTGGACAAATTATTCACCTCTCTTTGCCTCAGTTTCCTCACTTGCTAAATGGGAATAACACCAGAACCATCTCATAGCCTTTCTTTAAGGATCAAATGTGTTAATTTGTGCAAGATGCTTAGAACAGTTTGGTGTACATAGTAAGCACTCAGTGCTTGCCCTTCTGAAAAGAACAATCTCCAGTCAGTTCCAGCAAGGGTTTCTACCTTTTTGCTGCCCTCTGGTGGCTAGTGAACATATTGGAGGACTTAGAATGCAGAGCTGACCCTTTGTGTGCTGGATACAATGCAGAGCTAATAATGATGATGATATAATGGAAGTGCTTATTATTTTATTTACTCTCTCCAGTAACTCTACTAAAGTAGGTAAGGAGCATTGCCTTTTTATATAAAGATAATTATTAACACTGAGTAAAATAACTTGCCCAAGGTCAACTATACATATATTGAATTAAATATCAAATGCACTAAAGGAAGCCTTATTTATAGCCACAGATTCAGTTTTAAAGAAACAAAAAATTTAGTTGTTTAGTTTAGATTCAGTTCAGGGAATATTTTGATCTGATTTTGTTACAGTTCAATAGTTTTATAAAACTTACAGTTTTGGCTTCAAATGAAGCTGCTTTAGTATTTTCTCCCCCCACCCCACCCCCCCAGGAAAGTCGGTTCAGTTCGTGGGTTGGTGAAATATTAATATTTGGGTCTGCTTCTGTTTGAATTTTGGTTTGGAGTTAGGTTTGGTTCAAGTCCTGCTTACAGGAGTCTGGTGAATTTTAGTTTGATGGGCATATTCAGGAAATAACCAATGGCTAACAAGAATGCACTGTGCCTGTTTCATCAAAAACATTTCCACGGCCCTCTTGTCTGGACCGGTATGATATCTGGTTCTCTTTAACTTGGCTGTCCTGAGATGGAATAGTAATGCTAAACATAGTAGTGAGTAGTGATTTTGCAACACTGACAAATGATCTCACTTTACTGGACAGACTTCTGAACTCACAAAGTCATGAATTTAATCACATCCATTCAAGAGGACTGCACCTCACACACACATGGAATTTGGGGGTTCCATTCTTCCTGTGTTTGCTGTCTTGACCCTATGTAACTTTGCATACAATGTGTGACTGTAACAGCAATTTTGAATATGGATAATATCTCACTGATAAGTTATTTTTTATTTTAAAAGATTTTTCAAATTCTGAAATTCAACTTCATTATAGTTGGGGTCCAAAATGTCTTTGACAGCCTGGGGTTCCCAATATTACAATGCAACTTAATGGGCAAATAGAACTCATTTTATGGAAATGTGATTATAGCCAAATTAACTGGAACATACCCATTCTGTTAATCACAGGAAGCCTAAATTAAGATTCTGTTTGTTTTGGGATAGTGGTTGATGGTGTCAGGGCATTAGTGAGTAAAGGCTCAGTCAGGCTCTTTGTGAAATGATAACTGTTTTAATTATATTGAGCACAGATTGTGTGCCAATCCTCCTATCACATGGGTACTATAAATATTCCATAGGAAGTTGAGAAAAAGTTTAGAGGACTAAAGTAACTTGTCCAGGTGTGCTAGTTAGCAAGTGACAAAACCAGGCTAATCCAGAGCTCAATCACATAACCATCAGAGTAAATTTGAAGGTAGGTGGGAATTATTAAAATTAAAATCAAGGGAAACAGAAATTCAGACACCGAGCACACAAGCAAAAGCCAGGGCATGTGCAGAGATCAGGAGTCAAGAGAAGTCAAGGGTCAGAACCTTTTCATGCAGATGAAAACCAGAGAGGGGGAAAATCTAGTCCCATGATAAAAGAGAAAAAAAAAAAAGTAAATTTGGCCAGCCAAGACGAGGGGTCTAGGAGAACAACTGTAAGATCTCAGTCACGAAGAACCCTTGACTAAAAGGCATCTTCCATACTAACAGGGTGGGGTTTGTTGAGATAGAAACCAATATTGAGCTAATTATTGAGCTCATTGGGCCTGATTCAAAGAAGAAAGTATGTTAAATTCATCCCGCTAAGTAGACAAGTGAGGGCAGAAATAAGAGCATGTTTATATTAATCATGGGGTCAAAATCTTCAATTTTGTTATGTGCATCTAGTTGAATTCCCCATTCAAAGCAAGAATTTCTTCTTTGGCATCTCTGTCCAGGTTATCCAAATCTCTGCTTGCTCGTTTCCAGGGGTGGTGAGCACACTGTTTTTAGCCAGCTCCTTCCATTCGTTAAACCATTCATATTGCTGGAATGTTCTTTCTTACAAAGGCCCAGATTATGCTCTTTATGATTGTCATCCATTGTTCTGATTCTGTCTCTGTGGCCACACAAGAACACATGTACTCTTTTTTCCTACATGAAAATCTGTAAGAGATGGAAATGTTTAAAAATACCCAAAACAGAAAACCATCCAAGAGATAAGAAAAAACAAACAAACCCAGAGCTTATTGGGGACATAACTCTAGATGGGAAGAGATGATGTGCCCAACAACTGCCCGAAGGGTCTCTTTCAATTTCCACCCTCTCTCCAAGGAAAGTCCACCCTCCCAGAGGCTTCAGCATCCCCAATCTTCAGCAGTGTCCTGCTGTCTTTGCAGAACCATGAAGAGTTAACAGTCCTTTTTCTCACTAGTTCTGTGGAGACTGGCTAGCGTTTCTCAAAAACAAATGCACTGAGAACGAGAAGAAAAAGAAATAAGAGAAAAAAGTATAAAAGTACAAAGATGATGACAGTATGATCAATAGACATTAGCCACAAATTTGGCTTGTATTTCTTCCAAGCCAGGATGCCTCCTGGTATACACTCTTTATAAGGATGGGTAAGGGGAGGCTCAGAAGAATCACATCTTCCCTTTGAAGGATTATGGAGATATTATATCACATGCTGAGCAAGGAGGTCTATGGTGATCTTGTGTTCAGGTAGGTGGTAGAAAGCAAGGTTGTCCTTATTTCTACTGTGAATGAACTAGAAGAATCAAACTATTGAGCACAACTATGGGCCTCTAATCCTCATAGTAACCAAGTAAGGAGAGAGGTATCATGATTTTAGGCCACTTTATAGATTAAAAAAAAAAAAAAAAAAAAAAAAAAAAAAAGGTTCAGAGAAGTAAAATCGCCCCAGGTACATGTAATAGTAGTAATAATAAAGGTGACCATCATTTATTGAGAGACTTTGATCATGTAATAGTTACCTGTGACAGTTACTTAATGTACTCTATCCCACTCATTCATTTAATGAACAAACACTTATTAAGTGACTTATTACCAATATGTGGCCAAACTGGGATTTGAAAGCAATCAAATAAATTAAAGTCTAGAGATTGAAAGCCTGTTGTTAAACCAGGCACTATGCTGCTAAATACTATATTTGGTCAACAAAATACAATCTTTACTTTCAAGGAATTTAGCATCCAGTATATGAGAACAGAAAATAAATTATTACAGTATAGAATGATAAATGTTGGTCCAAAGGCCATGTTCTTTCCTCTCTATCACAATGAGAAACACTAAATCTGGAAACATGCTCATGGCCTCTCGTGCAGGGCTCCAAGGAATTTTCCTTTTTATATCATTGAGCCTTGCAGTGTCCTCTGCCTCCACCAACCCAGTGTAGCCCCAGGAGAGGTTGGAGTGACTATGAGAGTGACAGCACGGTGCGTGGGGAGGTTATGCAGCTGGCACCAAGTCCCCTGGAGCTCCAGAGGGCTTGCAAGTGGCTGCTTGAGCGCTTGCATGTGCAGGGGCTTCTCAAATAGCTCAGCCCTTCCGGCCAGCTGCCTGCCAAACTATGAGTGCCCCCTTCTGTAGAATTCTGGAAAATTGGCCGGGGTGGGGGTGGGAGGTGGCCAGGCAGGGAACTGGTGTGCTGTGGTCCACAAAGACAGGAACATAAATTTTTTTCATTAAAACAGTCTTGGAATTGTTGGCAAGCCCATAAAAAGGATTGGTTAGAGCCATCTTGGGGCAACTTTTCTTTGAGTTCAGTTTATTAATGTAGGTTTTTACATGGCTTTTTATTAAGAAACATATGGTTCTTTAGGCTATTTAGCACCAAAAAAAAGCTTCATAAAGAAACATTCCAAACATAATATAATGTAAACTTGTACTGCTGCATTTTACAGAAAAGCAAGTTATCGGGAGATTTGTGAACAATGTCTGTAGTTTCTTGTGAACAATGTCTGTAGTTTCTAACATTCATTGACAAGATATTTTATCTTCATTTAGAAACATATGTATTAAGCCTTTCAAAAGAGGAAAAGAAGAATGTGTGTGTGTGTGTGTGTGTGTGAAGTTGAAGGAGGGTGGAAATTTATATATATAACTTTTACAAATCCACCCGCCCCCCCCTTAAATGCCTTATTGACCCTTTGAAAGCAATGGAGGAAGATATCCTGTGATGCTTGAATTAAGATCAAGGCTCCATAAAATGAAATCCTTCCAAAACTATTCTACAAAGCACTATAAGGTAATTAGAAAATGAGCCTTGTGGTCAACTTCATTTATTCATTTTTTTGCCCATTGCTGGGCCCCAGTTCAGAGTACCAGATCCTGAGGCCAGAGAATTCTCAAAGGAGCAGTACCCAACCTGAACAGACATCTGCTGAAGGCACACCTCTCTCACCTCCTATTGAAACTTGGTCACTGGGAATCACTTCCAGTGTCACAGTTGACATCTTTGCCACCATCCTGGAGGCAGCCATTCAGGAACATCAGTACACCAGGGGCCGAGCTATGGATGCTAACTCCACGTGTGACATGTCATGGGCCATTTATTGGAGGGCTGGAGCTAGACCCAATGGAGTCAGCCTGACTGGTGTCCCTTATGTGGCAGTTTGTCCCAAGAAAGCCCTATGTTAGCATTTCTCAGCTGGTGAGATTTGCCACCCAAGGAACATGTAGCAATTTCTGGAGACACTGTTGGTTGTCACAGCCGGGGTGAAGGGGTAGTGGTTCTGGCATTTAGTGGATAGAGGTCAGAAATGCTGTTAAATGTCCTACAAGGCACAGGACAGCCCCCACAACAAAGACTCATCCAGCCCAAAATGCCAGCAGTGTCATGATGGAGAAACCATGCCCTGTATTGATCCAGGAAGTTGCCCACTGGAGATGGAATTGGTGTGGCCCATTCAAGTGGGAGTGTTGTTGCTTTTGCTTTTCCTGTTCGATCCAGAGAAGTCCCGGAAACTCACAGTGGTCATCTCGGAGAGTCCTTTGAGGCGCAAGATTCAACTCGTTCATTCTGCCAAGGGGGTTGGGAATATAAACTTTCCAAATAATTGGGGCAGCCACCTTGGGAGGCTGGACAGCAGAGACAAAGGGGGTGGAGTGTGGGGGTGGGGAGGGAAGAAGGTTTGGGTTCTGAGTCCATGTGGGTCTGTGTCTGAACAGGGGGAGGATTGCGGTGGACAGCACCGTCCCAGTTCCGGGTCAGTGGACGTAATAAAGGACAGGTCTGGGACCTTCCCAGGTCAGCGGCTGCTATCTCAGCAGCGCACCCCTTTGTGGCCAGAGAACAGGGTGCTACATTTAGCTTTGCCAGTTGTTTCCCCAGCTGAGGGGTTGGCACCCCTGCACTAGGGAACTGGCCAACTCAGGGGTTGGCACCACCGCACTGAGGAAACTAACTTTGGGAGGAATGTTTTCCATGAGCTGGGAAAAAAGGGGAATGGATACCCAGTCTACACCAAGCTCCGATTTTCACTGATATCACATAGCAGTTAAATCCACAAATACTTATTCAGCCCCTGCTGTTAGCAAGACACTGTCCTGGATTTTGTGGGACAGATACAAAGAGGAATTGATCATAGTCCCTGCCTTCAAAGCTTATTCTATAGTAGGGGAGACAGACATATCCCCACACTATAGAATATAACTGTAATAAAAAACAGATTGTTGAAAGTGCTATAATCGAAGTAATACAAGTAAAATGTAGTGGGACAATGGGGAAAAAGAAAATAAATTTATTCCAACTGGGACCATGTGGGAAGACCTGAGAGAGAAAGCAGCATTTGAATAGGGTCTTGAAAGATGGTAGGACTTTGACACATGGTAAGATTAGCATGTGCTCAGAGGTGGGAGAGCACATGGCGTGTTTGAGAAATCACCATTAATTCATTGTAACTGAAGCAGACAAAACTTGCAGGGGAGCTGTAGCTAACACTAGCAGAGGCATTGAGAGCTGACCTCAGAGGGCCTGAGAATCACACTGAGGAGTTTGTATTTTATTCTATATGTGGTAGCAATCTGTTCAATGGTTTTTTAGCTCTTCTCTTTAGAAAGAGAATTTTTTAGTAATATGTACATTGGAAGGGAGAGATGGGAGGCTGAACAACCAGGCAGGTGGACTTTGATGTCAATTGCTGAGTTTTGTTTTTTTTCTTTTTCTATTTTTTTTAGAGACACTGTTAGTAGTAATGCAAAATGGAACAGCCACTTTGGACAACAATTTGACAGTTTCTCACAAAACTAAGCACAGTCTGGACCAGCAGTCATACTCCTAGGCATTTACCCATCTCATTTAAAATCTTACATCCACATAAAAACCTGAATGCAAATGTTTATGCCTGTTTTATCTATTATGAAAACCTGGAAGCAACCAAGATGTCCTTCCTTCCCAAGGTGAATGGACACACTGTGGTGCATCCATACAATGGGATTCTATTCAGTGATGAAAAGGGATGGAATGAGCTATAAAGTCATGCAAAGACATGGCTGAATCTTAAATGTATTTTGCTAATGAAAAAATCCAGTCTGAAAAGGCTACATACTGTATGGTTCCAGTGATATGTATTCTGCTAAAGGGAAAGCCATAGACATGATAAACTGATCAGTGGTTGCTAGGGTAAGGGGAAAGGTTTCATAGGTAAAGCACAGGGTATTTTTCTAGGGCAGTGAAACTATTCTGTATGACACTAATGGTGGATACATAACTTGATGCATTTGTCAAAATCCATCAAACCTTATAGCACAAACAGTAAACCTTATGTATGCAAATTAAAAATATGTGTTTATGAAGTCAGAAGATATTAGAATGGAAGACAGAATGTGACAAAAGAATTTAACTATTTTGCAAATACATGAAAAAACTTCACTGAAGGGGTTGGGAGGAAAAGGGTCGAGTCGAAGTAACTTTGGAAATGAGTGGAGACTGAAACTAAAGGCAGAAGGGACTGTGCATGAGCCCTGTACTCTGGTTGATAAAGTTGTTTCTCATGGAGGTAGGGATTTAACAATTCTGAGACCACCATGCATGCATACTGGAATTGAGCATTTATGTAAATGCATGGTGGATGCTGGGAGCCAGGTTTCTCACTGTTGCAGTGGGAGGTTACAGATAAGCAACAGGAGAAGGCTAGAATGGTCTGTGTGGCAATGGATTAGAGTTGGATACATTGGAATGGTCCCATGTTTAGCTTAATGTAGATACAGATCATCACATATAGAAATATTTATAGATAACATATATAGAAGTGTATATTTATATAAAATAAATATTCATGAGTCCACATGAATATAAATAAATGAATGAGTAAATGGGAAGAATAGACAAATCTCCCGTGCAGAAAAATTCCAAATAATTTATGTAGATAGTCTACCTTTAAGGAGGTGGAGCATAACTCCCCATTCCTTAAGTATGGGCTGTGCATAATGACTTCCAGAGAATATACATGGAAGTGGGTAGTGTATTTTATAGTGGAGAAACCTAGCAAACAGTATCCCAGGTGATCAGAGTTAACATTGACAGTGATATATCATGTTGATAGTATGTACCTTTGATAGGATGTGATAAGAATAGCACTTGGACTGTGTAGTTTTCCTCCCAAATATCCATAACCCCAGCCTAGTAATGAGAAAAACAGCAGAAAAAATCCCAATTGAGGGACATCCTACAAAATACCTGACCAGTCCTCCTCAAAACTGTCAAGGTCATCAAAAACAAGGAAAGTCTGAGAAACTGTCACAGCCAGGAGGAACCTGTGGAGACATGACGTCTTAAGGTGAAAGGGTGTCCTGAATGAGGTCCTGGGGGCAGAACAAGGACGATATGTAAAAACTAAGGAACTCTGAATTAAGTATGGACTTTAGTTAATGTGTCAATATTGGTTCATAATTGTGACAAATGCATCATACTACTGTAAGATGTCAATAATAGGGACACTGGGTGTGAAGTATACAGTAACTCCCTGTACTATCTTTGCAATATGTCTGTAAATCTAAAACTATTATAAAATTAAAAATGTGTTTTTTAGAAAGCCCTGAATAACAATCTCAAACTTACAGAGAATTTCAAGTCCACTACAAAGAAAGTTTTATTTCCTAAACCATTTCACATGATGCTCCATCACCCCCAGAAACTTGAGTATGTACTGTGTACCAACAAGAACATTCTCCTAGATAACTACAATACAACCATTGGTATCAAGAAATTAACAAATTGATACATACTATCATCTAGTCTACAGGCTCCCTTAAGTTTCACCAGTTATCCTGATAATGTCTTTATCACAAAGGATCCAGTCTAGACTCAGGTTGCATTTAGTTGTCAAGTCTGTCCTTAATCTACTTCAGTTTGGAACATATCTTCAGTATTTTCCTGATTTTCATGATCTTGTCAACTTTTGTGTCTTACAGGTCAGTTAATACGTAGAATGTCCCGCAAATTGGGTTTGTAGAATGTTTCCTCATGATTAGACTCAAGTTACACATCTTCAGCAGGAATGTCATTGATGTGATGGTGTTGCTTTCATTGCATCATTTTAGGTGGCAGTTTGTCCCATGAGTGATGATGTTCATTTTGATCACTTAATTTAGGTGGTATCTGCCAGTCTTCTCCACTGGAAAGTTACTCTTTTTCCCTTTTTGACTAATAATTTGGAGACATCCTTTTTCTCATTAATATTTCAATTTTTTCATTTATTTCTTTAGATCATTTTGGCCTCATGGTTTCCTATTGTATTCAATGGGTCATATAACCTATTACTCTCATTTTTTATTTTTATGCTCAAATTGTCCCAGATTTGACCAGTGGGAGACCATTCAACCTGGCTTCTGTGTCGTTTTTTTTTTTTATTCAGTTTTATTGAGATATATTCACATACCATACAAATATCCATGGTGTACAATTAACTGTTCACATCTATGTCCTTTTGATGTCTCACCATCATTACTTTCTGGCACCACAAAATGTTCCAGTCTCATTTAGCCTTTCCCTGCTCCAGCCCTGGAGTCAGCACATTCTCCAGAGTTCTGGTTCCTTTCAGTGGAGAATTGTATTCAGAAACTCAGATTTGGTATTAGATATGCTTATTGTTACTGGGTGTTCTTGATCCCAGACCCCTTCTGTGGACAGAGATAGAGAAAATGTGTATGTTTGTATATTTATTTCTAAACATACATACATACATACATGTATATGTATACACACACATATATATACAATGATGAAGACCATGCATTCACACTGAGACCTCCAATTCAAATCCAGAAGTACACAGGATTCAGTCTGGTTTTCTTCCTTTGCATCTTGGTGACTTCTTTTTCCACAATGATAAACCTGGCACCTATTATTCTTAATGTATTTACTAATTTGATCAGTCCCCTGATATAACCAATCTCCAATTCCACTCCCCTCCCCTGCATGGATGACTTCCACACCCCAACTTGGGTTCCGATGTTCCATGCCAGGCCTCAGCCTGTCACGCAGATGCCCTCCCCCCCCACTCAGGATCTGACTTGCCACGCCAGGCTGCACCTCCTTGCATCGATGCCCCCTCACCCCTGTGGGCTCTGGGGTGCTGTGCCAGGCCACTTCTCTGCAGTGATGCATTCCCCACCCTGTTCCACACTGCCCTCCTTTGCTGACAGTCTCCTCATCCCAGATGGGCTGCAACGCCCCCGCAGACAGTGAGCCCCACCTCTGGCATTGTCAGCCCCCTCACTAGTGAGCTCTGATACCTGCTCTGGGCCCCTGCAGCTCTTTCCACCCTGGTGAGGATGCTTCCATTGGTTGGCCCAATCAGGAGGCTTTAGGACTCAATTGTTCTGAAAGGGAAGAGAAGGAAAAAGACATATATGTTTATTGAATGAATGAATAAATAAATGTCCTAAGCTTCTTCTGAGCTACTGCTCCCTGAAGAATGTTTACCAGGGTTGTACAGGGATTGTTATGGTGCCCATGGTGGGGAGAGTCCAATTTTTAAATGAAATTCAAGCTGGAAGTCAAACCCCTCTCCAAACAGGTTTTGAGATACTCTCCCATAGTCACAGTGCATAGTTCATAGTTCGTAGACTGGCAATCAATCTAAGTGTTTTGAAGTTAAACTCTTCTAGCTACTGAGTTTTTTATACCAGGGCCAGCAATCTCCAGGCTATCGGAGGTGATTAAACACTAAAGCCATGAGTTGCTCTAATGGGATGGGGAAAGTTTAAAGATAACAGCATTGAAAGTGTCAGTTGTTGTGTTACTGGGATTTATTCTCAACTCATACTCAGTAGAAAGTGCCTATTTCTGCTAAAAGGATTTCTAAATTTCCCTTTAATGCTCTAGTATATATGATACCGGTGAAACAAGAGAGACAACAGGGTCTCTAATGGTCAATAAGGAGTTGAGTCATCACACAGTCATTTTGGTTAGTAAGTAAAGTGTGTAGCAAGCTGTCTGAAGAACACAACAGAGCACAACCAAGCTTTCTGTGGAGATCGCTTATGGGTAATTTTTTTTTCTTTAATTTACCATGTGATCTTTACTAGAAATCTTTATTTCTTTATGTGGTTTCAGTCAGTTTTTTAGTGTCCCTTCCTTTCAGCCTGCACAGTTCCCTTTAGCATTTCTTATAGGACTGATCTAGTGGTGATGAAGTCCCTCATGCTTTTGATTATCTGGGGATGTTTTCATCCCCCCCTCATTTTTAACCTCCAGCTGTTTGTGAATTTTCTAAGTCTCTGATGGTTGTTGACTTCTAATTGTATTCCATTGTGGTCAGAGAATGTGCTTTGCATAATTTCAATTTTTTTTTTAATTTATTGAGGTTTGTTTTATGTCCCAGCCTATGGTCTATTCTGGAGAAAGTTCCATGAGCACTAGAGAAGAATGTGTATCCTGGTGATTTGGGATGTAATGTTCTATATATGTCTGTTAAATCCAATTCATTTATCAGATTGTTTAGGTTATCAATTTCCTTATTGGTGTTCTGTCCGGTTGATCCATCCATAAGAGAGAGTGATGTGTTGAAGCCTCCCACCATCACCGTGGAACCATCCATTGCTTCCTTTAGTTTTGCAGATGTATTTTTTCCTCCTCTCTCTTATTGTCCTTTAATGAACCAATATTGAATCTCTTTAGTACTGAACCTTTCTCTATATCTCTCCTTTCTTTGTTTCTCTGTCAGTAGGGCTCCCTTTAGTATCTGAAATAGGGCAGGTCTTTTATTAGCAAAATCTCTCAGCATTGTTTGTCTGTGAAAAATTTAAGCTCTTCCTCAAATTTGAAGGAGAGCGTTGCTGGATAAAGTATTCTTGGTTGGAAATTTTTCTCTCTCAGAATTTTAAATATATCGTGCCACTGCCTTCTTACCTCCATGGTGGCTGCTGAGTAGTCACTACTTAGTCTTATGTTGTTTCCTTTGTATGTGGTGAGTTGCTTTTCTCTTGCTGATTTCAGAACTTGCTTCTTCTCTTCAA
Source organism: Choloepus didactylus (assembly GCF_015220235.1). NCBI lineage: Eukaryota > Metazoa > Chordata > Mammalia > Pilosa > Megalonychidae > Choloepus > Choloepus didactylus. Next base: position 51,494,185 of record NC_051320.1, on the reverse strand, counting down.
TATTTGACAGTCTGATCAGAACATGTCTTGGAGTGGGTTTATTTGGATTTATTCTATTTGGAGTTCACTGGGCATTTATGCTTTCTGTATTTATATTGTGTAGAAGGTTTGGGAAGTTTTTCCCAACAATTTCTTTGAATACTCTTTCTAGACCTTTACCCTTCTCTTCCCCTTCTGGATCACCAATGAGTCTTAAATTTGGACGTTTTATTTTATCTATCATATCCCTGAGGTCCATTTTGATTTTTTCAATTTTTTCCCCATTCTTTCTTTTGTTCTTTCATTTTCCATTCTGTGGTCCTCGAGGTCACTGATTCGTTGTTCATCTTCCTCTAGTCTTGTACTATGAGTATCCAGAATCTTTTTAATTTGGTCAACAGTTTCTTTTATTTCCATAAGATCATCTATTTTTTTATTTACTCTTGCAATTTCTTCTTCATGCTCTTCTAGGGTCTTCTTCATGTCCTTTATATACTGTGCCATGCTCTTGTTGTTTGTCTTTAGTTCTTTGATTAATTGCTCCAAGTACTGTGTCTCCTCTGATCTTTTGATTTGGGTGTTTGGGTTTGGGTTATCCATATCGTCTGGTTTTTTCATATGCTTTGAAATTTTCTGTTGTTTTTGGCCTCTTGGCATTTGCTTTTCTTGATAGGGTTCTTTTAGGATATGTAGAATTATTCAGACTCATCTCTAATTTGTCAGCTCTACAGCTTGGTGGTGTACACTTTCTCTAACCAGCAGATGGTGTCTGTGAGTCACCTATTCCCCTCAAGTCAGTTCTCCCCAACTTTGTCTTTGTGGTGTGTGGGGGTCTGATTCTTGTGGGGTCCAATTGGTGCACCAAGTTTGAGTGTGTTGTTGGTGCTGTCCGTCCTGAATGTGGGGCATGTGTCTGAGCAGTTAGGGAGGGAGGGCAGCTTTAATAATCAAACCTCCCAGGTGCTCCTGGAGATTTAAGGCTGTTGCAAGAGTCTAAACCTTCATTTCAGTCTTGCCACAGGTTGTCTCTGCCGCTGACCCACAAGTCCTTGGTATTGGCGTATTGCCTCTTGGATTTCCAAGTGGGTTCCTCTTCCAAGCCGTGCCCTTCTAGGGCCTCTGCTGAGGGAAGACTGTGCTACGTTACAAGTGTGTGCCATCCCTCAAGGGAAGTTCTGGGCTGCCAGGCTGTGTAGGTGCGTTCCCAGCCTGCTGTAAGTATGGCTGAATGAGGCGTATTAATTTCCCCCTTTTCACACAGCTCCACCGTCCCAGCTCCGGGGCAATTAGCTGTAGGTGCACAAAAGGCTATTGTCCATGCCTGATATTGTGGCGTGTGCGTATATTGCTGGAAACACTTCCTGTCATACTGGGATTTTTGGGTGCAGCTCTGGGCTGTGGCGCCTGCGCTGGTCAGGACTGTTCCCAGCCTGCCAGGAAGATGGCTGCAAGGGGTGTGATTTTCTCCCCTTTTGGCTCACCTCTGCCTTCCTCGCTTGGAGACAATTAGCAGGTGTGCAAAAGGCTATCTTCCATGCCAGATATTGAGGTGCTCGCACAGCCTGTTCCTGCTGTGCTTCACTGTGCAGTTCTCACTGCCGTATCTGTAGCTGTTTTGGGGTTTTTTTAAAAAAGAACTAGTCTGCCTCCAAACACCAACCCATGGTGTCCCCACACCACAGCATGGCTGCTGGATATTCAGCAGCTTACTCACTCTTTTCCGATTGCAGACTCCCAGTTTCACAGAGTGCACGGTCTCTGTGGATTTAGGAGACCTTGTCCAGCTGGTGCATCGCTGGAACTGGTGTTCTGGGTCACTTTCTGGCTTTTATCTAGTATTTCACACAGAGATGTTTTTTTGCCCTGTCTCTCCTAGCTGCCATCTTAGGTTCTCCGCTTATGGGTATTTAAAGGCTGACTTTGAGCAAGTGAATAATGAAAGTTTGAAAACTTTTTAAAAACAAGGTTAAGAGAGTAGGGTTTTCATTACTTCCTGATTCAGTATGCTGGATTGTATCTCAATAACCCAGCATCATTTTTCTCTTTCCCATTCGGGGGGACTACATTCCTAAATCCCTGCCAGCAAAATCTAGCCTAAGTTTCTTCAATGAGAGGTACTTACATGAGATCTGAAAGCAGAAGTCCTATTGTCCCTCCAGCAGCAGTCAGTAGATGAGAGATTTTGTGGCAACCCCAGAGATCTTTCCTGACAAACACCCATCTTGGTGCTAGAGGCAGCTGTGATCATTGCTAGCAGTTTTCTGGAGTTCCTGAAATTTCCCAACTTCCTCAAAGCTAGCAGCACCCCTGAGATCTAGCAGTGGCCTTCTCTGACCTTGATTTCTCTACTTCTTCCAATGGTTTTCTGTGTACCAAATTTCCTGAATTGAAATCTTTCTGCTTGAAATACCTAGAGTGATATCTGTTTTTGTTGTTTGTTTTGTTTTGTTTTTTGTTTTATGTGGTTTTTTTTTTTTGACCAAACCATGACTGATGCACTCAGGAAGATTTGGAGATTACTCTATGCCTTTTATAATTCATTGTTGATAACTAGGCTTGTGCTAATTTGATTTCTATCAAGATTCTGGTGCCTAGAGTAGACAAAACAATGCATGCAATTTTCTTTTTGGAATTCTGTCCTGAAGGGGCTTAGTCCTTGCTGCATGCTAAAGAATTCTCACAGCACTTGACTTTATTTTTACTAGACTATGATTAACTAGTACCATAATAGTGTGTATCCGTGCTTGTCATTTCTGCAAGATTCATGAGCTCCTCTAGGACAGAGACCTTATATATCTCAGTAATTTACACAATTCTTGACACACTGCAAATGAATGGACACACTTCACAATAAGTGGGCATGCCTACCCTTGGCTATAAGCCAGGACTGTACACAAATTATGACAAACATGACTACTCTCTATTGGTTGTACCATGTGCCAGGTGCTTTACAATTGTTATCACATTTAATCCTCCAGCAACTTATAATGTAATCATACTATCTGAAATTAAGGCTCAGAGAAGTTGTCTTATTCAAGGTCACACAGCTAGTAAATGCCATAGCCAAGATTCAAACCCAGTTCTGACTGACTCCAAAGCCCCATTCTTTCCACTATGCTCTTCTCTCTCCCTAAGAACAAGGCAGATATCTACTACTAGGAAAGTTGCAGTAAAATGTAAAGGTCAGTGAGTTATGAATATCAGAATATGGCTGAGACTTTGCAGTATACAGTTACCCACACTCAGAATTAAGGGGGTGGAGACAAGCATCACAACTGACCTATTGTATGAGCAAAAGAGGAACCAAGGAATCAGTGAGTTTGAGAGGAGTGGAGCAAGAAAAATTAAGGGAGATCAGACTGGTTAGATCAAGGCTTGATAGCTGGGACAGCTTGCCGCTACAGCTCTGATCGTCTTTTATTTTTCTGTTGTCCTGGAAAGGGTCTGGTTGCTGCACAGTGTCAAAGGCTGGGTAAGGAGACTGAATTTGGTGAATGACCTTACTCACTAGCAGGTAAAATTCCTTAAAGAAATGCAGCTCTGCCCTCTCTGTTCCCCTCAGCATCGAAGAAGAACAAACACACACACACACACACAGAGAGAGAGAGAGAGAGAGAGAGAGAGAGAGAGAGAGAGAGAGAGAGAGAGAGGGAGAAAGCAATGAGAACTACTTAAAACTAGTTGAAATACCAACATACTTTGATACTTTGAAGAGAGGTTTTGGGCAAAGCAAACTCAGTTACCTGCTCTTGGAATGAGAACAAGGAAGAAAATGAAGAACTTGGCTTTTAAGGATTTTGAAAGTTACACAGCAGAACAAATTCCCAGTTGAGTGGGGATTTGTTTCCCCTACTTATCTGAGATCAGAGCTAACTGTCCCAGTGGTTCTGAAGGGCCCTAAATGTTTCTTTCCACTTGGGTGGAGCTGTTTTGGCCTATTTGGAGCTGGATGCATCTCTTTGTAATTCACATTCTCTCTTACTTAGTGGCTGCCCACCTACCTCCCTAAGAGCTCTTTGAAGGAAAAGACAATGTCTTATTCATCTTCATAGTTTCCTCGATTAGCCCATTTTTTGACTTGAGTTAGTTGAAGGAATGAATGATAATTAAATGAATAAATAAATGCAAATGACTTCATTTCCCTGGATTATATCTTACAGGTTATATATAAAAAGATACATAAACAATGCTTATGTGTGCAGTACGTGTTAAATTTATCTATTTTAATGGGTAATGTTGGGCAGGTTTTTGGAAATATTCCTGGCAAGCAAGGTTTGAGGACTGAGAGCTTCAAGAACTTGATCTGCAAGACCCTTTCCTGCTTGGTGGTCTGGCTCTTAAGATCTTGAGATTGTCACAGGCAGGTGAATCGATAGAAGTAACATGAAGTTTTCTCATCCAGGATTGAAGTGCAAAAGAAATCCAATCTTAGGAAAATGGTAGGTACCAAGACATGACAAAAGGAAAAATTCTGTTTGCAGTTACCTTATTATTTCCCTTTAATACTATGTGTATTAGTTCTTTTCCCTTCACTTTTTCTGCCAACTTCTAACAGAGCAGTATCCACACATTATCAAGTTGTACAATACCGTGTATTGGTTTTCCAGGGCAGGATATCAAAGGCCCACATGAGGAAAGAAAAGGTTTTTGTAGAATGACACTGGATAGGCTAAACCTTCTCATGTTCTTTGCCTTCCAGAACTGGAGCTCTTGTTTGATCTGATTTTACATTTGAATATTTTGAATATAAGACTTTGAGGGCAGAAGAACAGTGTCCTTATTCTGCTAACATTTTGACGCATTTTAGGAAAACAGGGTGAGGTAACGAGAAGGCCTGAAGGAAAAAAAGGAAATCTTCCAGAATAATCAGTAAGAGATCTCTTACTTGTAATTTTATTATGAATATAAAATTGGGTATGTCATTATATGATCTTGCAATTGTTATTGGACAAAGGCGGTGGATTTTCTGTCTGATGCACTCAGTGACCAATTCCTGAGACACAGGGGTTTCAGAGAGAAAGAGTTTATTGCTAGGCGTGAAGCAGGAGAGCAGATGGCCTATTGGCCCAATACTCTGTCTCTCTGAACTGCAGTAATTCTGATAGTTTTATAGTATCAAAAGATGAGTAGGTTTTAAGATAATGAGCACAGTGGTTCCAGATGATGTAATTAGAGGTGATCTAATTATTGAACATATGCCGATTGATTACATGCTTAGTCACAGAATGTATGTAAAAAATGGCAGCCTTAATATGATGATGGACATCATTTTTAGTATTATAATGAGGAATAGGTGACTTGTAGGTTAAAGTCTAAGCTATGGTGCATGTCAGGTAGGCCCTTTTGGTTAGATCCAGCTCCAGTTATCAAGATAACTTTGGACTTGATGTGGGTTAGTTCTGGGCTGACCCAAGACCTTTCATTAATAAATATTAGGAGCTGGCTTTAGTGATCATAAGACTCTAAAGTTGAAAAACCAGATAAAATGGGTACAAACGAAGGTGAGTCACAAGGTTTTTACAATCACAAGGGCACAAGATAAAAGCCATACAATCATTATCAGAGATCAAGGCAGCTGGATTACAGAGCACAGAGTTCAGGTATTTCTCTGTGTCTGCTCTAATATACCAGTAAGTAAAAAGGAACATTATATAATGATTCAGTAATCATAATCAGTCCTTGAATCCTAACTCCTTGGTTACACCTTTATGCTGTTCATCACTTGTACAATTCCAGATTAGCCATTGATCTAATCACACTGACAGTGAGCCCTCTGACTCTAGTCAAAGCTATTCAAGTGGTTTATGGTTGAATCATCTCCAATTTTCCTTTGGGGACTTAAAGGAAAACAAGCAGTAGATTTGATTTTTTAGAACTCTTTCTTGGAGTTGGCTAAAATGTTAAAATTAAAAGATTTGTGGTTATCCACATTGGCTAATGAATTCCATCTCTGAAATTCAGTCTTACAAACAGTTTTTAAAGAATGTGTGCTAAGGCTACATTGCCAACACAGTTTTCAAGAATGAGATTGTTTTATTGATATTATTAATCTCTTGCACTATGGGCTAGCACTACTCCACTTGTCAGCACCCTTCCACTAACCTCCCAGAAACAGTCTGATCAGAACAGTCCCAGAAATGTGGTCCTGATAGATCACTGGCAATCTGCAGGACACTTGTTCTCAAAGGAAACTTCCCAGATGTTGAATGAGAACAATAACAAGCAATGGGAAGCTCAGAACGTGAATGTCTCCTTAATTAATAAGTGTTCTTGGATGTAAAAATCAAAGAATTTGAAATTGAAACCAGCATGTTTCTGTTTTCTAATTAAATCCACAAATAACTTTTTTATGCACCTGTATTTGTTTTAGATCTGCTTCAGCTTCCAGAGGAATTTAAGAGCATAGTCTTGAAAATGAGATGACCTCAAATAACCAAATTGTCTCAGGGTCTTTTTGAGCAATGAGACTAACAAATGCCATTTTTTTTTTCAAATATTCTATGTGTCTTTCAATTTTTACCAGCCTACAATTTTTTTTTCCATACCGTCCCCCAGCTATGACATTGCCCTAACTTTTCCCCCAAGCCAATGTGGGCCAACCATAAAGAAAATAAAACCTTTCATAAAAAAGGGCATAAAACCTATTTTTTTGTGCTCAACTTTCTTTTTCCTTTCTCTCTTATGCACAAAGAGTGTTTACTAAAATAAGAATCTACAATAAAACATGTTTCCCAGTTTTCCATCATAAAGATAATACTAGCCAAAAGGACTCCTTAAACTGGGAAACAAATATAAGCATCTCCCCTGGTCAGTGCTCTCTAGCACTGACAGTCTAGCACCCATGAAATAGTGAAAATATGTTACTAGGCTGCACATGACAAGTAGCAATGAATAGAGGGGAAAATGTGTGCTACCAATGATTGGAGGAGACAGTGGTTTCAACAGGGTAGGACTGACCAGCAAAAGGTTTACAGAAGAGTTGAAGTTCAATTTGGGCCTTCAAGGACAGTATCTTTGATCAGATTTCCAGAAGCAGGGCCTGAAATAGGAAATCTTGGGAAAATAATTTTTGGGCAAAGTATTCTCAGGAGTTGGGGAGTGAGGGAAGCAGGCTAAGGCAGGGAAAGGAAGCCAGCCAAGGAAATGGGTTCAACTGAAGTCCAACTTCAGCCTAGTTCCATGGGGAGCTTTGGAGCACAAATGGCACTACAGAGTTGTCACACCTTGAAGCCAAAGGGCCAGTCTCTGTATGCCTGTGTCCATCAGTCCTTGGGTCTTGGCTGTGGTCTCCCATCCCCCATCCCTTGGGGAGAGGTGACACATAACCTCTCAGGTGAGGCCAATCCCATTTGGCCAATGACAATTCTCTGGGGAAGGGGGCAGTGCTGAGTAGATAGCAGCCAACATATATAGTGGCTGGTGGTTGGGGGCATCAACTTGTTAAAGGAGATCTGAATGGGGCTCTGTTTCAGTTTTCTAAAGCTGCCACAATGCAATATACCAGAAATGGGTTGACTTTTAACAATGGGGATTTATTAAGTTACAAGTTACATTTCTAAGACCAAGAAAATGTCCAAATTAAGGCATCAACAAGAGGATACCTTCTCTGAAGAAAGGCCGCTGGCATCTGAGGTTCCTCTATCAGGTAGCAAGGCACATGGCCAGTGACTGCTGGTTCCTTGCTCCTGGTTTTCATTGCTTTCAGCTTCTGATTCCAGTGGCTTTCTCTCTGAGCATCTGTAGGTTCTCTCTTAGCATCTCTGGGATGTTTCTCTCTCTAAGCTCTCTCCAAATGTCTGTGCCTTTCATCCTCTCATAAAGGACTCCAATAAAGGATTAAGACTCACCTTGAATGGGCTAGGTCACATCTCAGTTGAAACAGCCTAGTCAAAAGGTCCCACCCACATTCGGTCTGCCCCCACAGGGATGGATTTAAAGAACATGGCCTTTTCTGAGGTACATAACAGCTCCAAACCAGCACAGGCTCCAACAGCATTCACCTCATTCCACCTCTTGCCCTGTTCACATCTGCTTACTTTTCACGAGTTCCCTCTATCCACGCAGTTTCCTCTGGATTTGGTTGTCCTAGTTTATGGTAAAAACTTATAGGGGGATTAGGGATTAGTGGCTGTTGCAGTTGGCCCTGAGGCCACAGCTCGCCATCTCCTTCCCTTGTGGACTCCTCTTTCCCCTTGGCTAGAACTTTGGCTAGTTTAAATGGCTTCCTTGTTGGGGGAGGGGTCGGAGCCCCTGGCTAACTTTCCATTATCAGACCTCAGTTGCTGTTCTTGGCCATTTTACAGTGAAGGCCTGGTATGGGAGTTATCAAGAGTGACTCAGTGGCTCGTGAGTACCCAACATACTCCTCCTTGCCTCCACTAGGTAGCAGCAGTCCTACCTCCTTATGATGGTCATGATTATTTACTCCTGCTAGTAGGATAATTCCGTTCTGCTTTTGCTGGTTTAGTGGCACAAATAATCCAAAGAGATTAGGCAGCAGCCTTACTTTTCTTTAGTGGAACTCTTACTGTATCCTCTAGTAGAAACATCTCTCATGTAGTACCCAAGACTTCTAGACCTACACAACCAAAAGTTGTGGAAAGGGAAGCACAAATTCCCCAAATAGGTCACTGGGGTGATTGATGGTCAGCTTGGCCACTCCTACTTCCATATCTTGGTTCTCAGACTTAGGTCTTCTTCTTTAAGGATGGCACCCCATCAGTGCAGGGTGTCTTCTCCAAGCAGATGCCTTAGCTGTACCTTTGAGAAGCCATTCGGATGCCAGTAGCTTCTGGATGGTGTGATATGTGGTGGGTCCAGTGGATTCCTTGATCATGTGCCCCTGGCCATACCTATGTCCTTTAGCATAAAGTGGGTCCCTTGGCCTGAGTCAGTACTGTGAGAGATCCCATGCCAAGAGATCAGACACTGTGTGGAAAGTGGTCTGGCTGAGGAAGTGCAGGATGGAAAGGCAACCATCTTCCTGAATATGTGTGCACCTCTGTTCAGATGAAACATTTGTTCCCCTTTGAAGGTGGAAGGGGTTCTGATGTAACTGACTTCTCACCAAGTGCTGGTTAATCTCCTCAAGGGATGGTACCAATCAATCATGAGTTTCTGTTCTTGGCATATTGGACATTCAGCCATGGCAGTAGTTAGATCAGTCTTGGTGAGAGGAGCATCTTCCAAAACTAGCATTCCAGAGACTTCTCTCTGGACTTTGATTTCTCTATATGCAAAACAGGTGTGTCAAGCATGATGATCACTATATTCCCTCCAGCTCTAATATGCCTGCATCTATGAACTTAGACTTTGTAAATAGAATATGCATTTTACCCAGTTACCAAACATTTATTGGAGTGAATGAATGCACGAACAATGCATTTAAAATCATCTCACTTATTAAACTTATTTATTTCTAGTGTTTTGTGACAAATAAGCATTTGCTGAATGAATGATTTTGTTGAATTATTGTTGAATACCCTGCATGATTTTAGGTGCTGTGATGGATTGAAAGAAAAATAAACTTAGATCAACGTCCAGGGGAAATTGGAGCCTGGGTAAGGAAGTAAGATATGTCCAGAGGCAGTCCTTGGTAAACGCCTGCTGAAACCCAGGCTGCGCATTAATCAGGGGTGTTATCTCCATAACGTGGAAGAACAGAGGACTAAGAGCACAGCATTTGGGGTCAGCAGACAAAAGTTTCCATCTCTCTTTCCATTTATCAATAACTATGAGTTTTGGAATGCTTACTATGTACTAGGTATTATAGTTAACCCTTCTAAAGTAATATCTGTTTTAAACCTGGGATTTTGCTGTGGCAGACTAAACATGACCATAAGTTCTTTAACGCTCCTCCCAACAAGAGGTAGCATCTATATCCTCTCCTCTTGAATATGAGCTGGACTTGAACTACTTTGACCAATAGAAGTGACTCTATCTTCAGTTCAATCCTAGCCTTTAAGAGGACTGGTTGCTTCCAGTTTGATCTCTTTGACCCCTGAACTTCCCTATAAGAAGTTGATTTACCTGATGGGGAGACTGTGTGGAAAGGTCCTTAGACTGCCTCAGGACAGTTAAGGGCCCAGCTGATCCCAGCCTCCAGGCATCCCTACCAAAGTGCCGAGTATGTGAATGAGGCCATATCAGAACATCTGGTCCAGTCCAGCCACCGGCTGTGACCGCAGTCAGCGCCAGCTGGAACAGAGGAATCACCTAGCCAAGCCTTGCCCAAACTCCTGATATGCAAAATCATGAGATAGAATAAAATGGTTATTGTTATTTAAAGCAACTAAAATTGTGGGTAATTAGTTATGCAGCAACAGACAACTTGGGCAAATAATTTACCCTTTTGGGGGCTCAGTTTCCCCACCTCTATAACAGAGACACCATTGTCATCATCAGCATCATCTTTGCTTAACGTTTCTTGGAATCTTACTAAGTGCCAGGCATTGTTCTAAGCTCTTTGCATTCAATCCTCCTCATTTAATTCTCATAGCAATGCTGTGCATTGCTATTAATATTCCCAGTTTCCAGATGAGTTCAGCGGAAGCATTGAGAGGTGAAGTTACTAACGGTAGTTCACACGGCTAGTAAGTGGCAGAGTGAAGAGTCAGACTCAAGCAGCCTACCTACAGGATGAGGTGAGGCTTAGGAATCATGTAATTTAATGCCAATTCACATAACTGAGGCTCAGATCATGGTGGTGGTGATGGTAGTAGTAGGAGATACTGGAAATTTTTCTTGGGAAAACTGGGTTTTGCACAAAAGCCCTAAGGAAAGGGGGAAAAAAGGATATATGTAGAATGAAAGGAAAAATGGCATTGATCAGAAAGCAGGAACAAGAGGTAGGAGAAGCACATGCAAGTAAGGTAGAAAATACTTCTGGGGTGAGGGTAGGTATGGGGGGTGGGCAGAGAGTGGGGCTTAGTTGAGCTTAGGCAAGTAATTCAAAGCTGTGGCTTTGTAGGGTCTTTCAGCTCAAAAGGAGAAAGTGACATGGCTGGGCTGTGGGTAATTTATTGTGGTATCCAATGAAGCCGAACGTTCATGAAATGCATGGCTACCGCTGCTCTGCATTACCGTACTTCCTCTTCCCAATTAGGGTAAATGCCCTTTACAGTTATGAAGTAGTGCATGGGCATCCGTGTGATTCCACAGTCTAAAGGACCTGATGGGGGGCCATAGCCACATGACCCAGGTCAAGTGGTCAAAAGTTATTTACAGCCCATTAGGCACCATTCACATCAGCCAGGCATATCCTGTGCGACTTTCCTAAATGAAGTAAATATGCTGGGATCCTGGGATATCCCCCCCTGCCGTGTACCCATGGACTTTTGTGAGTTATCTGAGAAATGCAAACAACCACAGTCAAAGAGCTGGATTACCATGTTCCAGATGAGTGCCCATGGACACTTACCTAATCCCAACTTCAGGGCCAAAAATTTTTTCAGAAAATCATAGGATGTTAATTTTGCAAGACACTTTAGTCTAATCTACTCATTTTAGAGGTGCATAAACTGAGGTCTGTCAAAACAAAGGGACTTATCCTAGGTCACATGGCTCATTAGTGATAGAGGCCAGGTATGACATTTCATCACTCCTTTACTAGTTTTCCCTTAGAATATTTGGGGTTTCAAGATGCCAATAACTGGAGATCATGTTGGGGTAAATTATTGAGATTCACATCTTATAAACGCCAGACTAACTGCTTACTTAAAAAAATCACCTTAAAGAAAATAGTAGAAAATATATTTATTATGTTTGTGGAAGCATGATATAATTATGTCAGATTGTAATAATTATGTCTTATATGTAGTAAGATAAATTAACAAATTTGACTACATAAATATTTTTAAAACCTACAATAAAAAAAACAAAAGTGCAATCAAAAGAAATACCACAAACTGATATGCTCCTTAATAAAAATAAGATTTGCAAATAATTAGCAAGAAACATAAGTAGACAATTTGTCCACAAACAATATAATTATTAAACATGAGGAAACATGTTAAACTTCATAACAACCAATGATGCAATAATTAAAACAATGTACAATTATATACCTATTAAATAAATTAAATAAACCAGAGACTTTGTTGTTGTTTTTATGATAGTAACTAATTCTAACTAGATTGTAGTGAAATAATTTTTTGGTGGCATTATATGTTGATAACAGCCATTTGGGGAAATTATATGATAATGTTTATTAAGAACCTTATGATATTTTTATAATTTTGGCTTGGTAATCCTACTGAGAGTTTATCTAAGTAGTATCTTGACTCATTAATGACCCCTAAATCTACCATTCAATTTCTGATCCTTCAGATATGTTCTAGTTTTCTGTTTCCAATCCAACTCTCTGGTATCTCAAATCCTCCTGTCCAAAGTATAACTCACCTTCTTTTCTCTGACTGTGTGGCAAATCACTTTTAATCTCCGTGTCACTAGTACCTAGCCAAGTACCTGGCATATAGTTGGCCTTCAATAAGGTTTGTTGAATGAGTAAGCTACTCCCATGTTTTTGCCTTCCAGGATGGGAAACTTGGAATTATCTTTGACCATCCTTCTCCTTCATCTTTGTATAAAACCTGTTGTCTTCATTTCCTGGCTGCTAAAACAAGTACCATACTTTGGGTTGACTTAACACCAGGAATTTACCAGCTCACAGTTTCAGAGGCTAGAAAGCTTGCTTCTCCCAACAATGGTATCTTCTAGCTAGCTGGCAGTCTCTGGGGTTCCTTGGGTTTTCAGTCACATGGCAATGCACATGGCAGTGTCTACGCCTTTCTCTTGACTTCCATTGACTTCCAGCTGCTAGCTGTTCTCTGGGGCTTTTCCTTTGTGGGGACCCAGGGCCTGGGCTCCCCCTCCCTAATGTGGAATGAGGCCCTATAATACACACAACCTGCTTGACCAGGACAGAAGTTGAAGGTCATCAGACCTCCTCAAGGAAGAAAGTACAGATGGTACCATAAACAAAGCATTGAAACTCCCCTCCCCTGATCACTGTTGATAACAAACCACCAGACCCCTGTGTCATGAAACTCTGCTGAAATTCTGTTCTCATACCCTATGGAATGTCTTTGTCCTAAACTCTTAAAAGCTGCCCTTTGCACTCCTCACCCTTTATGGAGCACTAACTTCCATTTTCCCCAACTGGCCGCCATCATGGGACCATCTCCTGTTTGGAACTCCTGATTAAACTCAAGTCTCACTCTGTGCCTGGTTTGTTTGGTCTTAGGGCTGTGCTGACCCAAGCCCTTCAAAAGCTGGTTGGAACATCCTTCTGGTCCAATTTCCTTTGTGTTTAAGGACTTCAGCCATATTGGATTTGGGTCCAGCCTCATTCAGTTTGGGCACCTTAACTTATAACATCTTCAAAGGTCCTGTTTACAAATGGGTTCACACCCTCAGGGCTAGGGGTTGACACTTGAACATACCTTTTGTGGGGGGCATGACTCAGTCCCCAACACCTGTCACCAGATTTTGTTCTTTTCACAGTTTCTTGGTCTCTCCTCTCTTTTCATGCCCTTCTTCTGGCCGGTTCCTATGGCTCTGTCCTTTGTTAATAGGAATAGCTTCCTTGTCCTTCCTGATTCTCAAGTTTCCCTCCTTCACAACTTTCCATGAGAGATAACCCCCAATTTATCAGTATCAGTTAGAGGTCATTGATGCAAACACCAGAGAGTAATTTCTGACCAGCTTAAGTAATAAAAAGGTATTTATTGGAATGATGCTGGGTTACTCATAGAATGGAAAGAAGAGCTGATTGACCAGGTCTTAGAGAGATTGAAAGCTGGGGTCTCTGGACTTCAACAACATGACTTTGCATCCTGTTTCTCTTGGCACTTCCACTAGATGACTTAGAGCCTCTTAGGGCAGTGATAATATTCTAATTGTTTAAGGTGTTACACTTTCCTACTATACTCTAAGACCAAAAGCAAATATCATGTTATTTATTTTGCAGCCCTATAGCATTGAGTATATAGTATTTACCTGACTGATAAGGACCGATGCCAGGAAAGGAAAAAAAAAAAATGATCCTGGCTTGTGGCAGAGTGTGGGGTAGGACTCTAGGAAAAAGTGACTCCACTAAAATTCCAAATTACTGATCCTGACCCACATCCACCAAGCTACTGTCCCTGTCTTCTAGGTCACTGAGAAAGAAGAAAAGAGATGCCTCTGAGAAAGTCTGGAAAATGCCCACTTAATTAGTAATTAGTGCTTTGAGCTCAAATACCCTTGTAGCCCAATGCAATGGCTCCCCAATGGAGCTGTGTGTCAGAATCACCCACAGAGGTTATTAAAATCTAGGCCTCATCCCTGATAAAATTCTGGTGAGGGTCTTAGGATCCATATCCTTCACAAGTTCCTCGGGTGATTTTAGACAGCCAGCCCAGCACCAGTACATGGCTTGGTTTGGGGGAACCACTTGCCCTAGAAGTTAGGTTGTGCCACTGCACTCCTTATTTATCCTTTCTTGGTTAACCCCAGAACATCTAGACTCCATGAACAATCAGAACAAGTGCCCTTTTCCATGGAGGAGATAGTCAGAATATCAGGAAATTCCTGCATATAACATTGAAAGGGACTTTTTCCTTGCCTTTGCTCTTATGTATTCAGCTATTACCAATGAGATATTAGAATATCATCTAGAAGTTATGATTTCTTGATGGATTCCAGAATATAGTTTACTGTATTTACGTGATCAAAGTATATCTTCCCCTACAAAATAAATTTAAATTGATTTTCAAGATGTATGATAATAAGTACTTGTGCTTTTCCCTCAAATAATTTATTTATAAAATTAAAATACATTTTCCAGCATTTCAATGTGCTTAGGTTCAATCTTCAAGTTTTATAGTTGCTCAGCTTTTGATTTCCAAGGTGTGGGTAAGATTAGCAGTTAATATTTAGTGAGCATTTTCTATGTTCCAGGCACTATTCTAGTTGCTTTACATGTATTAATTCATCAACTCTTATACTAACTCCATGAATTATATACAACTTATCCTCACTGTATAAACGAGGACACTGAGACAGAGAGAGACTGTGATTTGTGAGAACTTGAGAAAACTCACTTAGTAAGCAGTACTGTTTATTGAAATCACTCCAAGTTTTCTAGGCATCTAAGCATAAGTAAAGTTAATGAAGAAAAAAATTAATTGCTCTACTTAATAGTGCTATTTAGGGCCTTACAAAACTTGAACAAGTTGATACATGAGATACTTAATCTCTCAACAAGCACAAATGATTAATTTGGTATGCAGTTGCTTCAAATCCACATTTCCTCCTTCTCAGCATGCAAGATGCATTCTGAAAAACAAATAGATTTGGTAACTCACCTGTGGTACCCAGTCTTTTACTCTTCTAAGTTTGAGGGATGCTCTCTGTTGACATGTAGGAGTGTTCTCTTTCCTCTGTTGGTTGTTCATCTGCCTTTGGAAGCTGAATTCCATTAGAGGCTAAGGAGCCCTTCCCAGGTCACTCAGTTAGTAAGTGGTGATGCCAAGAGCCAAACCCTGGCAGTCTGGGACCCGGTCTCCGTTCACTAAGCTATGCTGCCTTTGTAAGCTTCACTACACCCATGGCAGAATGGACCTCTATTCCTGGAGATACCTTTTTTCCCTTCTAAAGCAGATCCTGTCTGTTTCTTCTGAATTAATGTGCTGATCCTGCTGCCCTGAGGATGAGTGGCAAGTTCAGTAGGAAAAGGAAACTCGAGAAAGCAAATACGGTGTTGTCCATCAAACCAAGAGTGTGCAGGATGACCTCTCACTGAATCTAGAACTGAGCTCTTAGTTATGCCAAGAGCAGACTCTTGCTTATTTTTATGAAACATCAGCAAGAGTACAAGCAGTTGCACTTACAGGTAGACAATCCGTGTTAATATCTGTCTCCATCTTTTAAAGTCTGCTCCATAATTTCTCTGGAACCTTGCTCATGAAAACACAAGTTGTTATGGCTTGAGAAATGAATGGCTATCCCTGCTAATTCCACATTATATCCCCAGAGCCTCTCTCAGTGCCTGAGGCTTGCTTCCCTCCTGGGAATTGGATCTGAGAGGTTACACTGCGGCTACAGCGTCATACCCCACAGTCAACCTGCCACCCAGATTCTAGTCCCTCATGCACATCCAGTCAGTTCTCATTATTTGCAGTAGCTATTGTGGATAAAGTCACCATGAATGCTGAAATAGTGAATACTGAGCCATGGTTCCAACTGATCAAAACATAACCTTGTTTTATGGACATTTCTGTTTAAAGACACCTTATTTAATATGTTGTTGATTCACTAACATTGGCCTCATGGCCAATAGCACTATAACTGATGCCTGCATGAAGCTTATCGAACATACATAATTTCTCCATCAAGCACATCACAGCCTTCCTGCGCTTAGGAACATAGACAGCCCTTCAGCCCTATGCTTGGAGGCTACTTTAAACAGCAAAATCACCAACAAAATGCACAAAAAATGCCAAAAAGGTGGGACTAAATATACCATGAAAAGGACACTCATTTACAATATAAGAGCTGAAACAAGAGGCAGAGAGTCGCTTTGTTCCACCTCAGCTGGAGACCAGTGCATCGGGCTACTCGAATTTTTCGCTGCTCTGTATGCATCCACGAATGACTATGAAAGTGCCTCAATTTTGGTATTGGGGTTACAAATACATTTTTGTGAGGAGACAAATTCTCAAATATGCAGTCTGTTGAGCAAAGAGGATAGACTGTATTTGCCCTGATCTGCTGAACTATTTATTCCATTGTGATGGGTGGGGTAAGTCTCCAAAACCTGCACATCCTCAACCAGCTGCTTTCTGTGGATTTGATGGAAGTATGCAAAGGGAAATGGATAGACACATGAACATTTTCTGTTTGGCTCAGATTAATCTGGAGACCCATGTAGCTCAGGCTCAGAACATTATTGTGTATCAGAAACAAATTCAAAGCCAAGAGAGAATCAAAGGGAATTCCAGTCATTGTGGTCCAATGAATGTCAAATGGGATCCACAGAATTACTTATTAGACCCCCTTTCTTCTCCCGTCCATTTGCCTTGTACGTGTGGCTGCTGCTGAGCCTCTCCCCAGCCCACATAATCTTTCTTTTCTCCTTTCTTCCACCCCGGCCACTCCCCTCACCCTATTATTTTGTAGATCAATTTAGCCTTATGCCCAACAGGAAAGAGTGGGGAGAGGCTTTGGAATTTGAGAGTGAGTCTCTGACCAGTGCTTTTGCAATATTTATCTTGTCACATTTGTTACTAATTGGAACTTTTTTGGAAATGCCTATCTGGTCCCCTTTCCTCATTATCTAGGTTGGACCACATTTGAGCTGGGAATGCTCATTTTGTCCAGACAACCACAGCAGGCACATGGGCAGGAAGAGAAAGAAAAAAGTGAAGCAATAAAAAGGATTGATTTAACAACCTAAGAGGTCAAGGGAGATGCTGAAAGGAGATGGTGCCCATATGGGCACTCCCAGAAGGGGCAAGAGCTTTGAACCCCATTGTTACTTCCACCAAAGGCTCCATGCCAGACCCCTAGGTCCATTTTGTGTTCTTGACTCACACATCACAATGTTAGAAACAAGCATTATACGTTAAAAGCGCTCACCTGGTTGTGGAGGAGAAAAGAATTTGTTCACAATATTGCAAGAACTGACACACAGCCAGACACATGGCAGGTGTGCCAAAAAAAGAACACGGCGATAGTTATATCCTACCCCTAATACGCAGGTTCCTCCCCTGTTTCCCCATTGGCTGGGTACTCCAGAGGTTACAGCCTGTCCGAGAGAGCTAACTAGCCTGCCTTTGAGATTTTGAATTGTACAGCCTATCTGAGAGAGCTAACTAGTTTAAATTTCCCACTGAGAGTTCCCGCCTTTGATTATACCCCATATCCCTTTACATTCCAGTAACCCTGGTTATTTTTCCCATATAAGGAGCTGGCACTGATTCCAGGCTTATGTCCTGGCTTTCTCTCTCTCCTTCCCTTTACCACAGAGCCTGTATAAGCCAGTTCTGCCACCATTTTCCCTATTACATGTTGCCTTTACATGAAAGCTAAACTTCTTTCTTACAACAACAGAACTCTTCTTCCTCAGGGTTTGGGGGTCTGAACTCCCTCTAGAGGCTGATGTGTGCCACTAAGAGCAAGTCATTATCATATAATGCCATGAGGGGTGAAAGGAAGCCAAGTGTGAAGGAATATGGGACTAATAGGAGGAAGTGACTGAGTCTGACCCAGTGAATCAGGAAAGGCTTCACAGAAGAGGTGATAGAAAGAATGAGTGAGTGAGTTGAGTGAATGAATGAGAATATGAGTGTTGCATTTTCCTACTTTCTCTATACTTGATTGCATAAATTTCACATTCTGAATGGTTAAGAATAAGCACAAACTATAGCCTGCTTATTTTTCTGTTTGGTTGATGAGACATTTCTTGGTCTCTTCCTGGAAATTCTAGGTTTCTCCTTGCTATTTTGCTTCCCAGCTGGGCTGGCTCCTGTGCAGGAGCACTTGGCTCTTCCTGAGGTGGGTGTAGTGTACAATAGGAGTCCCTGGGGCCTCTGGTGGGCGGGCATGATTTCAACTTATGCCTGTGATCTTCCAAAAGGCTTTGAAGCCCCCAAATGCTATAAAACCAAGACCAGATATTTTGAAATAGGATAATAAGATGGGACCTAGTAAAATGAAATCTATTTCCCCTGGCCACACTTCCTCCATTTCAGTTTTAAGCAGGGTGGGGTAGGGTTTAGGAAAGAGGAACCACCCAACAAGAATACAAAACACAGAGTGGTTCTTTTCTTCCATGCTGTGGGAAATAATGGGTTTGCTTTGAATGCTGTGCTGGGGGTGGGGTTGATAGTCAAAGAGTTAAACCACTTCCCAAATTGTTTTTAACTAAACGCTTACCCCAGGGTTGAAGAAATCTCCCTCTCTAATTGATGTCTTTAGTCAGTGGCTGCTTGTAATCAAGAAAATTACACTTAAAAGGTATAGAGGCTGGTCTTACTATTGGCTCTAGAAGATTTTGCTTTGTAATTATAAGGCAGGGAGTCTAGATTCACTGCACTGGCTTTGGAGTTTCATGTATCATTGGAGAAGATGGCGGGCATTTTAGTAATCCGTGCATATTCATTAAGAAAAGCTTTTCTGTGCTGTGCTGTTTGTAACAAGAAGTACCATTGGCTTTTCATCTTTGGGGCGTCTGTTACCCTGTTTTTTTTGTCTTCAGTAAAATTATTGGTTATGTTCATTCGATAGGCATTTATTGAGAATCTGCTATGTGCCAGGTTCTGTATAGAAAGCTTTGTAAACCATGAGCTGAGGATACACGTCCAGGCAAATAAAGGAGCTGTTTTTTTGTTTTGTTTTGTTTTTGTTTTTAGTTTTTCAATAAATTTTGTATAGTAATTTTGTAAGCAAAAACACTATCTGTTATAGAGATAAAAAGTAAAGGCATACGTATGTGAGAACATACGTATTAGACGAGATATATGTAGTTGAGAGATATACATACAAAAAAGATAACCCATTGTTCATATTCTGAAAATATGGCAAGTTAAAGTCATATTCCAAAAGAGCTAAAAGGCTTTGCATGTGGTAGTTCAAATACTCAAATAATATAGAATACTCATATGACAGTTATTTCCATGACATTTAGAATGAATGATAAGGTCATATAAGATTCCTTTTATAGAAGAGGCATCATATGAGATCATAAAAAATACAATAAAAATCACACGGATTCTACCTACAATGTGCATTTCCAAAAAAAAAAAAAAGTCCTTCGGGTATTTGATCCATTTTTTCTCTTTGATAAGTAAACATCATTTATATTCAATAAATAAACTATGAAAACATTATATGTATGCCCTTTCTCCTTCTACTTCTCCTCCTTCTTCTTCCTCTCCTTCTCCTTCTCTTTCTCCTCCTCCTCCTCCTGCTCCTCCTTCTTCTTTTATACCACAGTTTATTTAACAGTTCATCTGGTGTTTAACTGCTTGGGTTGTTCCCATTTGGTTATGATGAATAAAGCGTCTGTGAACATTCTTATACAAGGTGTTGTGTGGGTATGTTTTCATTTCTCCTGGGTAAATAACCAGGTGTGTAATTGCTCAGTCAAAGATAGAATGTTGTTTTTTTCTAACTTTGTAAAAATCTGCCGAAGTCTTTTCTAAAGTGATTATACCATTTTTCATTCTCACCCATAATGTGTGAGAATTCTAGCTGTTCTACATCCTCTCTAAAGTTGATACTGCCAGTCTTTTCAGAACTAGCCATTTTAAGAGAATATGACATAGTTTCTCATTGCAATTTTAATTTGCATTGCTTTGGCAACTGATGATGTTAAGCACTATTTCATGCACTTATTGACCATTTGCATTTCTTCTCTTGCAAATGTCTGAGTCCATTTTTTAATTCAATTTTATTGAGATATATTCACATACCACACAGTCATCTAAGGTGTACAATCAATTGTTCACAGTACCATCATATAATTGTTCATTCATCACCCCAATCTATTTTTTGAACTTTTTTCTTGTACCAGAAAAAGTGAAAATAAGAATAAAAATTACAAGTAAAAAAGAACACCCAAATCATCCCCCACCTCCCATACTATTTTTCATTTAGTGTTTTGTCCCCATTTTTCTACTCATCCATCCATACACTGGATAAAGGGAGTGTGGTCCACAAGGTTTTCACAATCACACTGTCACCCCTTGCAGTTTGGTAGTTTCAGGTATTTACTTCTCAGCTATTCCAATGCATTGAAAACTAAAAAGGGTTCTCTATATGGTACATAAGAATGCCCACCAGAGTGACCTCTCAACTCCATTTGAAATCTCTCAGTCACCGAAACTTTATTTTGTTTCATTTCGCATCCCCCTTTTGGTTAAGAAGATGTTCTCAATTCCACAATGTTGGGTCCAGATTCATCCCCGGGAGTCATATCCTGTGTTGCCAGGGAGATTTACACCCCTGGGAGTCAGGTCCCACGTAGAGGGGAGGGCAGTGAGGTCACCTGCCAAGTTGGCTTAGAGAGAGAGGGCCACATCTGAGCAACAAAGAGGTACTCAGGGGAAGACACTTAGGCACAATTATAAGCAGGTTTAGCCTCTCCTTTGCAGTAACAAGCTTCGTAAGGACAAGTTCCGTGATAGAGTACTGGGCACATCAAACCGCCAGTCCTCAATGTTTGTCAGAACATTAGCAACAATCCAGGTGAGGAAGCCCAACACTTCTGCATTTTCCCCCAGCTCCTCAGGGGGCCCTGCACATATATTTTATTCTCTGTCCAAATTACTTTGGGATGTGTCTCTATTTCACAATACCTATGCAAACCTATTAAAAGTTCCATGTAATTATGGTATTTGAACAAACTGTATGAGTTAAATTTTTTTAGGAAATATAGGTCTTGCACCAACTAAACATCTCTTCCCTATGTCCAAAGGGACTGTTTTTGAGTTTAAGGCACTATGATCTGGAAGACCCGTGGAGGATATGTGTCAGGGGTTGGGCAAACTTTTTCTGTACAGGGCTAGTTAGTAAATATTTTGGGCTTTGTGGGCCATACCATCTCTGTCACAGTTACTCATCTCTGCCCTTGTAATATGAAAGCAGCCACAGACAACAAGTAAACTAAAATTTCTGTTTTGCAAGAAAATTGTATTTATTAACATCAAAATATAAATTTCGTATAACATTCACATATAACAACATATTGTTTTTCATTTGATTTTTCTTTTAAACCATTAAAAAATGTAAAAACCATTCTTGGCTCACAGGATCTTGCAAAAATTGGCAATAGACTGGATTTGGCCTGTGGGTCATAGTTTGCTGACTAATCACTAAGGCCATGTTGCCACTGTCTGGGAAGTACCTGACTGAATGGGGGAGAGAGCATCTAGTGCATTCCTTTGGAAAGGAATGGCATGGGGTCTGTGACTCAACCTCTAGTTCCACTCCAATTCTTATTTTCTCTGAATATATAAATTCTAAGACCATCACATATGCTGATTTATGGTGCATGTCACCTTGCCTCAATTGGATAAACAAGATAAAAAAAAAAGAGGTTAAAATGAAATATGCCCTAATACATGATATTTTAAATTTCAGATCACATAGGAATAACCTCACAAATGGGAAGAGGTAATTTACCAACACCCATAGTTCCCTGGATTCCTAGGATGGTGTGCCGATTTGGAGGTGTTATGTACCCTGGAAAAGACCATGTTCTTTTAATCCATTCTTGTGGGTGCAGATCTATCGTTTCAATTGAGATGTGATCCAGCCCATTCAAGGTGGGTCTTAATCCTTTACTAGAGTCCTTTATGAGAGGATAAAAGGCAGAGACATTTGGAGAGAGAGCAGAGAGAGAAAAACCCAGAGAAGCAAGAAGGACCCACGAGAGTAGAGAAAGACTGAGAGAAAGAGAGAGAGAAAGAGAGGGAGAAAGCCATTCAAATCAGAACCCAGGAGAGAAGGACCAGCAGACATCACCATGTGCCTTCTCATGTGACAGAGGAACCCTGAATGCCAGCAGCCTTTTTTCAGAGAAAGTATCCTCTTGTTGGTGCCTTAATTTGGACACTTTTCATGACCATAGAATTGTAATTTGTAACTTAATAAATCCCCATTTTTAAAAGCCACCCCATTTCTGGTTTACTGCATTTTGGCAGCTTTAGCAAACTGAAAGACATGGGTAAATGATCACCACACGGGTAAGGGTTTCACATCCAGGTTGGGCTTTTCTCAGCTGGGTGAGCAGAGCACCAGGAGTTTTAGAAAAAGGGCATGAAAAATTGGAGGCATTTAATTTCATTTAAAACCCAGATGAACATCCTCTCCCTGTTGACTTTCAATCTTAGAAACCAAATCCCTGCCAAGGGGGGAAGAAGTCTGAAAAGGGAAAAATTAAGCTAAGTTTTAGGTAAGTATCCTAGTAGTAAGCATTTAAATTAGAGCACAAGAAAAAAATTCTTAAAAACTAAGTGGTGAAGCCTCCCCTGCCCTGAACTGTTAGGGTCCAACCCTAAGAGAAAGGGCATGTCCCTAAGGCAGCTCTCTCTTGCACTGGCTGGCTGAACTGCTGTGTCAGCAGCTCTATGCATCATTAGCCGACCTGGAGTAGCTCCAGCTGCCTTTGTCTTATACTCTCTCTGTACCTTTCATTTTAAAAAAGCTTTCATCAACATCATCCCAAACATCTTTTGTTTTCCCAGCTGGAGAAGCCTTTCTTTCTGTTTGCATCCCATCTCTAGCTTACCAAGTTCTTTTGCCCCTAAGAACTGTGGCCATGAATCAAAGGGAATCATCACCTATAAACTCTAAAGTGAATCTGAGTGCTTTTGGGATTCCACATCCCATATATCTTCTTGGAACTGCCATATTCAGCTATCCACTGTTGGTGGTCATTATCTTCCACTCTTTCCATCCTCCATACTAGAGACAGAATATGAAGATCCTCCCAGCAATATTTTCTGCTGAGATTTAGCTCCAGTACAACATAATCCCCTCTTTGCTTGGTGGGTTTCCCAGTCCCTCTGTCAGGCTGGGGTGAAAGGCATGTCTGGCCCATGGGTGGAGTTATATACTGCATAACATGCTCTCCTGTTCCAGAGTTTTCCCAAGATTCCTCTGCAAATGGTTTGACACTAAATCCAGGAAAGAAAATCAGACGGCATTTATTTATTTATTTATATTTAGTTAGTTAGTTAGTTATTTTAAGGCCTGACACCTATTCCTTGCCGACAAAGCTTCACAGAGAACTACTGGCTTTTACTGTCTTCGTATATTTTAATCCCTCATCATCTGATGCTGGATTGAGCTTTTAAAAGTCACATGTTCATCCTCTTGTCTCTAAGAAGGAGATTCTGCTTTGATTTTAAACATTGTGGAAGCACAAAATTCTGCTATTTCATCCTAAAACTCTGGCATATCAGGAGTACTTCTTTATAATACTTTCTTACACCTATTTCTTATGATTTTAGATCATGGTAGAAATGGTGAACATATTATCATTATTTTCTGGGTAACACAACTTGAAATGGTGAAAGTAAGCTGCTTCACATGGGGAGGTGACATTTTGGTCAAGCCCAGCCAGTTCTGCTGGCCTTTAATACTAGTCTCTTAACTTTGCCTGTTATGTGTTTCTTCTTTTTAAACTTGGAAAATCTTATGCCCAGATCACAAGAGGGAAAGACCCAGAGAATCAAGTATAGTTCAAGCTAGATATATGCAAAATTGTTAGTGTACAGTTTGTTGCTTGCTAAGAGTTTACTAAGAGTTTTGCATTATCAGTGTGAGGGGGTCTTGTCTCTTGAATGAGATTGAAAACACTCCATGGTTTATTGAAACCGTTCTGGAATTTTATTCTCAAATATCAAAGTGTTAACTGGTCACCTTCAAAAGCTAACCTCATGGTAGCTGAAAGTAGTGGCTCTGGTTACGTAGGCGAGATCTTCATTACCTTCCCAGATCATTTCTGAGAGGCAGGAAGGGGAAGGGAAAAGGAAAGAAAGAGAGAGGAAATTGATACCATCCTGCCTCTTGGAAGATGAGGCTTTTGTGCCAGTAAACCGGAAGGAAAACTGCTAACAGGACAATACCTTGAACCTTCAAACACCTGTGGACATGCAGATTTCACACAGATTAGAAACCAAGGAGATGATATTATTACACAAGACCATATGGCTAGTAAGTAATAAGACTCAAGTCTCCTTTTTCTTAACAGTGACTGATATACAGCTGGTATGTACAGTTATAGCTGTACTGGTTGTTGAAATGTTGTAGTACTTCTATAATAGTTAGCAAATAGCTGTTTCCTTGAGCCCCTGAATCCCCCGTGCTGTCCTTTCTCCAGACTTTGCTCTGGGACTAACCCCACCTCAAAGCCTTCCTTATCATCTCATTCAACTGAATGTTAGCACCAGACGCAGCAGGAAGCCTCCTGGGTGCTGGTTCAACTCTATGGCTGATATTTATACTCAACTTGTCAATGCCCGTAGCATATCAGTTGTTAAATATTTTAAACATCACCCCCACTCATATTATGAAACTTTGCTTCATCTGTTACACAGGAATGTGACTGTGGCCTTTTTAAAAAGTGAGCCCTTCCTGGCCTGCTGAGAATCTGTCTTGGAATTCTTGATCTTTGAAAGGGCCCAGCCATTCTCAGATGTGTGAACTGCCTTTCAAAACTGCCTTCCTCTTTGTCTGGGAATCAGTGCCTCTTCTTGACAAAGTCATTAATTCATGCCACTATTGGATACATTTCCTTTCTGGTATTTAAAGCCTTTGCCAAAGAACTTTATGTTAATGGTGACAACACATCCTCATTTGCCAGGATAAAGTTTATGGCCATTGGCCTTGCATAGCATTAATAGTGCCTCCTTTAACTCTCCAGAGTATCCCAATTTGGACAATAAATAGCATGGTGTTCTAGTTTGCTAATGCTGCCGGAATGCAAAACACCAGAAATGGATTGGCTTTTATAAAAGGGGGTTTATTTGGTTACAAAGTTACAGTCTTAAGGCCATAAAGTGTCCAAGGTAACACATCAGCAATCGGGTACCTTCACTGGAGGATGGCCAATGGTGTCCAGAAAACCTCTGTTAGCTGGGAAGGCACGTGTCCGGTGTCCGCTCCAAGTTCTGATTTCAAAATGGCTTTCTCCCAGGATGTTCCTCTCTAGGCTTCAGCTCCTCCAAAATGTCACTCTTAGTTGCTCTTGGGGCGTTTGTCCTCTAGTAGCTTCTCTGGACCAAAAGTCTGCTTTCAACGTTGAAGGCCATCTTCAAAATGTCTCTGTAAGCTGAAGCTCCTCTCTGAGTTCCAGTGCATTCTTCAAAGTGTCCCTCTTGGCTGTAGCTCCTCTTCAAAATGTCACTCTCAGCTGCACTGAGTTCCTTCTGTTTGTCAGCTCATTTATATGGCTCCAGTGATTTAATTTAGACCCATCCTGAATGGGTGGGGTAACACCTCCATGGAAATTATCCAATCAGTCATCACCCACAGTTGTGTGGGGCACATCTCCATGGAAACACTCAAAGAATTACAATCTAATCAACACTGATATGTCTGCCCACACAAGATTACATCAAAGATAATGGCGTTTTGGGGGACATAATACATTCAAACTGGCACACATGGTCTCCCTAATTTTTTAAACTTTTGACCTCAATATTTGTAATTTTCTTTCACATTCTCA
The DNA here is from genome assembly GCF_015220235.1 of Choloepus didactylus. Lineage (NCBI taxonomy): Eukaryota > Metazoa > Chordata > Mammalia > Pilosa > Megalonychidae > Choloepus > Choloepus didactylus. Next base: position 51,467,988 of record NC_051320.1, on the reverse strand, counting down.
ATACCTTCCTTGTCAACTACTTATCACTTCTTTTTTCAAACCCTGTTCTGTTACTTGCTGTATTCCCCAGTTGCCCCTAAAATAATCCACTCCCAACATGGTGTGATAGGCAATGGAATTATTCTGTGAATACACACTATAAGCAGGGTGTTGAATGAGTGTCTGTGGACAGTTACTAAGAATGAGAATTCTACTCCTTCCCTTGAGGAGCAATGGTCCAGCAAGATACATACATAAATCAGAGTCATCCCACCTCATCTTATTTCTGTCCTACACAAACTATTATTTTATAATCAAGTAATTTTTTGGAAAATGTCCTTAAATGCTATTTAATCTCCCCATTCAGATTCACTGCAGGGAATTTATGGTGGACTTCAGAATACAATTAATAATACACTTCTGTCCCATTCCACTTCATAACTGACTGTGATGATATGCTTTTTGGCAAGCTGACAGGAGAAGGAGAAAGGAGAGGTTCTGTTTGTGTGGAAAACATTGGTGAAAGTGAATTGATGATGTTTCAAATAGCACTGGGAAGTGAGTTTACAGTACTACAACTGTGGCCTTACCCGGACATCTCTATTGAATCATTGCAATAAATACCATCTCTTCCTTGTCTCCCATGCTAAATTAAAAAATAATTGTATTAGCAGCTCAAGAAATCATGAATCTATCAAGTCAAAACAAGCATCACATGTGAAGCCTGAAGACTATGACTGACTCAAGAAGATCCAGAAGATAAGAAGTTGTAAAATTCTTCCTTCCCTTTTTCCAGTTTGTCCTTTTATCTTCAGGAGAATATCTGCATGAGGTACAGGGCAGTAGACAGGGTTCAGGAGGCTCTATTCAAATCAAGTTCAAGATTTTCTCAGTGGTGACATTCCTTTGGAGAAAGGCCCAGTCTTATCCAAGGGTCTTGTTCAGATCTTATCTTGATGTTATCCAAGGGATAGTTTGGCTAATGAGGATATAGCTCAAGGCTGAGTGTCCTCAGCTTCATTTTTTTTTTTCTCCCTCAGCTTCATTTCTAAATAACATGAGAACTTGGATGCATGAATTCACCTTCTTGGCTCTCAGTTCCACTGTCAGTCTAGCAGGCACAGTGGCACCCAACAGCCCACTTAACAGGGGCACGTGAGTGTGGTGGTGCACACCCACGTGGGCCAGGAGCCCGGGACAGCCCTGCTGAAGTGGATTGATGGTTCTCCTATCCATTTTCCCATTGACTAGGATGGTGTTTTTTTAATCTGTCCACATATAGACTGTCACTGAGAAATAAGGATTGGTGGTTCCAGCCATAGGAAATAATTTATATAATTATGATGAGACAAACAAATAGAGCACAGGATGATCTCCAGTCTTCATGCCACATATTTTATCATAAGACATTCTGGCAAGTTTGCTTTTTTGTTACATCTGCATTAGAGAAATGAAGAAACTTGCTGCTTAGAGCTCCAGATATATTTGAAAGGAAACACTGTCATTATATTTCATCACTGTCAATTGTCTTGGGTGTAAAAGAATGAAGCAGGCCATTAAAATGGGAGATGGAATGACCAAATCATGTTTGTGGATTAAGGTCTGCCCAGTACAAGTCTTGTGGGATGCCTGGTGGGTAAGGGGTACTGTTCTCAAATCTGGGCTTGGAGCTTGGAAAGGAGAAAAGTCTAACTGTTGGAGGACTGAGAAATCAGTGTGGTCAAATACTATTATTGCTCAATGTTACCATGAGTAGTAAACAAAGATGTGGAGGGAGTGGTTGGCCTGAGAAGTCCTTTAGACTTACATCTGTTCTTAGAGTCCTATCTTTCATTCATGGATTTATAAAAACCAACCAACAGACAAACCAAAACCAAACCAAACTAAAACCTACTTATAACTTCAGAGACCTGGAAGAAATAGTTTTCATTGATTTTTTTTTTTCTCCAAACATACCCTGAAATGCCCCCTTGATATTCTCAGTGCAGACTCCCAGAAATTCCACCCTCACAAGGGCCCATGGATCAGCTCTGGTCTAGTCCCATTCAGTTTTGATGAAGGAGCATCCATTTGTCTGACCTTGTCCATTTTACTTCTTCAACCAATGAAAGGCCTATACCTGGCAAGAGTCCTCAACCCACAAGCCATAGGAGTTTAGTAAAGCTGAGGATATAAATGCCACGGCCTCCCCCGGTGCTGTCAGGATGCAGCCATTCCCCACTCTGCCTGCTCTGCTTCTGCCTGGGTCTTTGGGTTCCTGGAGGTTTTATGTCACCAGGTAGGTGGGGGGAGGCATTCTTGTCTTCACCCCAGCTGAGCTGGCTCTGCTCTTCCTTGCCTTTTTGTGGATAGAATTCCAGGAATGAACTGGCAGTATAAATGACACTACTAATAACTCCAAGATGCTCATTCAAAAACTGTATCCTGTCCCTTTTCTCTGGGCCAGATGTCCCTTGGTTCTCAATGACTAGACTGGAATTGGATTCACTCACACTCTGGCCTTGGATTTAGGGCCGTCTTCCCAGGGCAACCCTTGACCCTAGATACCTTGGGAGAAATGGTGAAAAGGAATTGGGTCTTTTGAGCAAATAAGAGAGATACAAACTCCCCTGGCCCCTAAGGTTGGAGTGATGGTGTCCTGAGATGGGAACGGCCAAGGTCTAACTAAGGAGATTTAGACACCGTCACTCAAAAGCCTCCAAGGCCACTCTCTGGGAAACCCCACAGTTTCCCACTTAAAGGGCTAGAAAGCTGATTTTTTAAAAAGCTGGGATGAGAACTAGGCAGGTGAACTCACTGCCCTCCCCCCTACGTGGGATCTGACACCCAGGGATAAATCTCCCTGGCAATGCAGGATATGACTACCAGGGATGAATCTGGACCCAACATCATGGGATTGAGAACATCTTCTTGACCAAAAGGGGGATGCGAAATGAAACAAAATGAAGTTTCACTGGCTGAGAGATTTCAAATGGAGTAGAGAGGTCACTCTGGTGGGCATTGTTATGCACTATATAGATAATCCTTTTTAGGTTTTAATGCATTGGAATAGCTAGAAGTAAATACCTGAAACTACCAAACTCCAACCCAGTAGGCTTGACTCTTGAAGACGATTATATAGCAATGTAGCTTATAAGGGGTGACAGTGTGATTGTGAGAACGTTGTGGATCGCACTCCCTTTAACCACTGTATGGATGGATAAGTAGAAAAATGGGGACAAAAACTAAATGAAAAATAGGGTGGGTGGGTGATTTGGGTGTTCTTTTTTTTACTTTTATTTTTTTATTCTTATTTTCACTTTTTCTGGTACAAGAAAAATGTTCAAACAATAGATTGGGGTGATGAATGCAGAACTATATGATGGTACTGTGAAAAGTTGATTGTACACTTTGGATGATTGTGTGGTATCTGAATATATCTCAATAAAATTGAATTAAAAAAAAAGCTGGGATGAGGATTTAAAGAGCTTATGACATTTAAATGCTGAAAGAGCAGAGTCTTCTGACTCTGGGAGGCAAGACCAGATCACTGTTGGCATAGAGCAGGAGAATCAGCACTGGGGACAGCACAGAGTAAGAACTAGCTGTCGAGAAAGAACGTGAGCCACCCAGGACCCACGGGAAAGGGACAGGCCTGAGCCTTGTGGAATTCCAAGTTGAAATCCTAGTCCATTGTGATTGCCTCCAAAGTTGATTGGCAGGCAAACCAGCATCACACAAGGATGGAATTATTTGAGATAATATCTGAGGATATACATTGAAAGTACCCACCTACTTCAGGAAGTCTTCCTACATTAATCTCATCCAATTTCCTGCATGTCATATAATAGGGCTCAATTAGTTTGTGGTTTACTCCTTCATTCAACCCAACACTTAATGGCAGCTGACAATTTTGATTCTATCCATTACTCTTGCTCTGGAGCCCTCGGCAAAACCACGGTCCCTGGTGTATGACAGAAAGTGTTACACACAGCCAGGCTGCTAGGCAGCTTTGCTTCTCTAGTGTTCTGCCCCTTTGAAGATGGTGTCCTAGTTCTTCTTCAGTTTATAAAATATTTTGTATGCACTTATTCCTCCTTATCCTAATGACTTCATTCATTCATTCATTTGTTCCTTCATTCATTCCACATCTATTGATTGACCACCTAAGGGCCAGATCCTGTGTCTTGTTCTCAGGTTGCAATGATGAGACTAATGGACCCAGTTGCTCAGCACTCTGACCATGCATCAAGTTCATATGCCAACTCACCCATCTTCTTCTGACTCAATTTCATAGTTTATGAGCTCAGTGGAGACAAGGCCTGGCTCTGCCAATATGTGTGCATGGGTTGTTGATGCTCATGTAGGTATTGTGAAATTATCCTCTGGACTTTGCTATAGTTAAAACTATTTTTCTAAATCAAGAAAAAAATACTTTGCAAACTGTTCCACAAATGCTGGTATCTTTATGGACACTAGATTGTAAGTGCCTTGAGGTACTGTAAGATCTTTCCTTTAATCTCCTCCCACCCTCTGCATAGGGCTTTGGATATTTTACATATCCTAGTTAATTGAATGAATGAATATGAATGACCCTCATATATAATGTCTGTGGCCCTGTGGGCAGAAGTTCCATTGGAACACAGTGAGATTTTTCCTTGAGAGGCAGTGAAAACTTGTATCAGTACCTTTCTGACTCAATCAGGGGCTCAAATAAGTAGAGAAAAATGGGTTAGAGTTAACTACCTTAACTCTTGTGCCTCATATCAGTGGCCAGATTCCAAGAGATCAAAAGACATGCCAAGGCTATCAGAAGTCTGCAGTGATAGATACAATAATAGTATAGGGTTTCTACTCTATCCTTCTTTTTAACTGCCTTCTGATATAGTAGCATTGACTCCACAATAGTTCAGGGAATCTTCTGAAATTTCCTTTAATTCTTGGAATAGATCCATAAAGTACTTACTGCAAGCCTGTGACACCACTGCCGCATGCCTGAATTTTTTTCACGTAGATCCAGGAAATTTCCTAGAAACAGAGATGTAAATTGGAAGCTGGGAACTCACTTAAGATTGGGGCTCCAGATACCTGAATGAAAGTACAATTATTGATCTCTCTGCATGGTTCCAAACAGGAAGAGAGCCCCTAGAGAGAAGTGTCAGCCTGAAATGGCTTTGGTGCCTGGCTAGCATTGGTAGATATCCAGGGTAGAGTGAGAGATGGAGGCGTGGAGACGGACAAGTATGCATAAGTGTGTACTGTGAGATGTATAAGTGCCACTGTGAGATGCTTAGTTATTGTGGCCATCTTCAGCTTCCACCCTGGGGGCAGACCTGGAAACTGATGATTAAGGCCAAGCCCCAAGCATCATAGCTTGTTTCTGAGTAAGAGAAAGAGCTTTCATTCAGCCACTGCTCTTGGATTCCCAAGGAGCCAATGAAGACATTAGTTTCAGACTGCTGGGGTGAATTCTTGAGGACGGTCACCTTAGGTTACCTTTGCAGTAACTTAGAGGAAATATTCAATTTAAGCAAATGTATCAGACATGGGTTTCCCTTTATCAATCCATGCTGACTGACCTTTAATGAATTAGACAGAAATCCATTCCACATTGCCTGGATAAAGATGCAAGGCTGATGCATAAATCTTGACTTTAAGAAGAGGTAAATTCAAACCAGAGTTAGGAGCTTGTGCCTTTTGAGGCCATAGCAAGGATGTTAATGATTCACGGTTATGTAATTATTTGGGCTTATTTATATCTCAGGAACCCTCCATTCCATTTTCTTTTGCTCTCGTGTTGTCAGTCCAGACTCTCTGAGTTTGGAGTATTAGTAACACCCACTACCTCCCATCACTTTCCTGTTCTTAGTTCTTCACTGCTTTTCCTTGTTGGGCAGAAGTCTTTGGCTTCCTTTGCTCTTTTATTTGTTTGTGTTCATTAGGTGGAAGAATAACTCATTCATCCCTCGCTGAGCCAGTCTGATTGAAAAAAGAAATTCAGAACTTACTTTCAGTCAGTTCCTTTTAAAACTGTCCCCTTCATCCCAACTTTGCTCTCAAAAGATAGGACTATTGTGGAAATTAAATTATAATTAGGGTCAAGGACTTTGAAAGAATGACCCCCAGGCTGACCCCTCCGTCTGTACTCATAAGTGTCTCCTGTCAGTGCACGCAGCCTTGGGTTCTGGGCCATTTTAAACCTGCTCCCAGAGTTGCCACCTGACACTTAACCGTCACACAATGCTTTGCCTTAGTAAGTGCATCTGTTACATGGTACAGCACTAAATGCTTTCCTGAAATCCAGATAAATTATGTCTGCTGATTTGGTAATGTGGCCCAAGAATTCAATTTAGGTGAATTTATCAGACATGGCCTTTCCTTTATCAATCCATGCTGACTGACCTTTAATAAATTAGAGATAAATCCATTCCGTATTGGTGGATGCACAGCCTGAGTGGGGAGAGTAATCGGCACCGGATCTACAAACATGCCCCTGCCTAATTTCCTGCCCTTAATGTGCTCCAGTCTGTGACAGAGCCCAGGGAGCCTTGTTCACCTTGCTGCAGACCCCTGAAGAGCCAAGAGGGACCCCAGTTGGAGAAAACGTAAGCTCCTTTATGCCTGAGAGGGGTGGGGGCGTGGGGGCCAGACTTAGTGGTCTGGGTGGGCTTTGCAAAGCCTGGCTTCTAGAACATGTGTCTGTGTGGGTGTCTGGCCAGTTCTTTCCCATCTCTGGGCCTCAGTTTCCTCTGCTGTGAACTGAAGTTGCCAGGAGAGGCAATCTCTAAGGCTCTTTTTGGCTCTAATAACTTTCAGCTATAGGGAAACAAAATGGGACAATTCCATGCATACCAAGGTCAAATAGGACCGGCATGAAGACTGGCCTGATGCTCGATGGGTCAGAATTGTATGGATCCATTTTTGAAGATGAGAGGGATGCAGAAGCAAGCAACATTAGAACTCTTTCTTATTCCAGAAATCTTATTAGAAGAAATATGTTTGGAAAAGTTACCAGAGGTATTCTTTGTAATCCTTCTCCTTGTAGTGATTCATTTGAATTTCAGTGTACTTAAGATAGTGACACCTGCTGAGTTAAAGAGAAAAACTGAAGCCACCTGGTATCCTAATTTGACAAGATGGCCAAGAAAAAACTGGCCCCAAGTGATATAATTTTACAATGGTATGGTAAGATATATCCCACTCCACATACAAACTCAGATTCGCCATGCCTATTTGCATATTAAGGGATCTGAAAAGTCCTGCCACCAAGGAATCTGTTTAACTTGGTTTAACAGAGCATTTTGCAAGCTTATTTGATAATGGGACTCTTTTTGTTTGCTTAGTTTTTCATGCAATGCTTATTAAATCCCTCAAAATTAATATTCCACAGAGAACACATAGGAAAATGCTGGTGTAACTTTTCCAGGGATTCTCCTGTCTGCTTGTGTGCCATTGCCTTTAAGACAATCTTCACTCTTCCTTCCTTTGGAGAAGTGTCTGTCTCTAAACTGACCTTCCAGGTGTGCTCATCCTCAATTCTTTGGGAAATAATGTTTTCTGATTTGGCTCCACATTCCTGCCTATTGAGATATACAACAACTTGCCAAATATGAAGTTCTTGCCTAAGCTATTTTTGAGTTGCCCCTGGAAGCTTTTCATATTTACAGATGTCAATTTAATGCATAAATAAGTAAACAAGCATTTACTTATTACAAAACCAAGGGTTCCTCAACAAAAAGTTCCCCATAGTCCCAACTTTTACCACCTTGAGTGTGGCAGAAGCATCCATGTTTGGACTGATGACATGTAGAAGAATCCTGCATGTGTTGTGGTTTGAACTAGTGAGAGATGAGAGGCTAGAAGTGCCCTGGGGATGCCAGGCTGGTGGGTGCTGCATTGAGGCTGAACGTGTAGAGCACTGAGAAGGTGACAGCGACCCCTCTAAGCTGGCTCTAGCTTCTGCAATAATTGTTACCAGACCATGTTTCCACCCCCTTCTTTTTACCCCTCCCCCAATTCCTAACATGCAAACAGTGCTCTCTATTTCTAAGTTATTAAAAATTACATCTTTCTTACATGGATTCTTGACAGTTGCCAGCTGACCTCTAATTGTTTCCAGATCTGGGGTTTCAAATTTACTGATTTCCTTTTTGATATTTTAATCATTCTTCGATCCCCTGCTCATTCCTTCCCTGGCCGATTGGCCTTGGCTTCAGAATTTCCTAAAGCAGCTGTCGGGACATTAGCTCTATTTTTCTTGTTAAAGGTTTCTTTACATTCTGAAGGAAAATGGCCAACCAGGTAGATGTGCCTTGCATTCTCTACATTTCTCTGCTCTGCTTTGATCAACTGTTGTTTATAACAGAGCAACAGTCCTTTGAGCTCCCTCCAGGACACAGTCATGCTCAGCCTTGTCCTCTGGACTCAGTCCCCCTCCCCAGAACATTTGCGGATGTGGTTGTTCATCTCTTGTTCTCAGATGATGCTTGGGCAATATTAAGAACTTAGCATTGAACCCTAAACAGGTCATAGAATACAGTGATAAATTATACAAGTGTATGAAGGCAATGAGTCCACTTTGAGCAACTTGGGAGAGGTAGAATCGGTATTGATGTGTGACTGAATGACTCTGACTCAGGTAAACTGGGAGATTTGAGATGACAGTTCCTTGAGATCAGAGAATTTGCCTGTTTCCTTCCTATTATATCCTCAGTGTCTGGCACAGCTCATGCTCAGTATAGGCTCTAAATAACACTTGGTAAGTGAAGAATGGGTTTTCTTCTTCCTCTTCCTGATTTTGATCAATAGTTAAGAGTTTGGGGTACGTTTACTATAACCCATGATGACTGGTGTCCTTACAAAAAGAGGAGAATTGGACACAGACAGAGAGAAGATGGCCATGTGACACAGGCAGCGATTGAGCTTTGCCATGAGTGCTGGCAAGCCACCACCAGATGGACACCTCGATTTCAGATTTCTAGCCCCCCAAACTGTGAAACATTAAGTTCCGCTGTTTTACAGCACCCAGTTTTTGGTACCTTGTTACAGCAGCCCTAACAAACTAAGATAGATGTTGGTACCAGGGAGTGGAGTGTTGCTATAACAAATACCTAAAAATGTGGGCGTGGCCTTAGAAGTGGGTGATGAGTAGGGGCTGGCAGAGTTTCTAGGTGCCATTAAGTTTGTAGTAATTGAAATGTGATTGAGCTACTTGGTTTGCCCTCTTGACCTTCTTGCATTTGCCATGAGGACAAGTCCCAGGTAGCTTCTGGTCCTAGTGTAATGAAAGTCATGTGGAAAACACCTGAACCCAACTCAAAGCCTGGGGCCAAGACCAACAAACCCACACCGCAAAGCACAACCACTCAGCTGAGCCCAGACTAAACGAGCAGAACCATAGTTGACCCACCAACCCATGAGGCCCCAAGATTTTGAGGTTGGTTGTTCTATAGCAAAAACTGACTACTGCAGAGGTAATGTTTATTAAAGAGTTCTACAAATGCATGGAAAAATCCTAGAAGATGTTGCTCTGCAGGCTACGCCGAACTTTACACCCAAATCTTTGACCACATGATTAACAGAGAAATCAAAAGTTGTAAAGAAGCTCAAGTGAACCAGCAGTGTGGGCAGAAGTGAGTCAAAAATGTGAAAGAGCGCCAGTGGGGCCTTGCAACACTTAAAGCAATCAAAATAAACAGTTGTGAAACTAGGAAAAGGCAATCACCAGCACAGGGGTCGGCTGCTGGGCGGTTTTAGCTTTGCTACATTTAATCTATCGCATTAACACAGCTTTTAGCGTTACAGTCCCTCAAAAGGATTTGGACTCTACTTAGAGTTCAGTTGCCAGGGCCTAAAACTGTCAATTAGAAAACCATTTACCCAAGTAAACCCCTCCATTGGCTGTCAGGTGAAAGTTATTACTCCAGCCTTCGTTTTGGCCCTTTCCTTACATGTAGCTCCAAACTCTGCAAATCTCCTTCACCATCCAAATCACATTCCCAGAGCGCGTTACAGAAAGGAATGCATTTTGAAACAGTTTGCAACTCGGCTGGAGTTAGTCCTCACTCACACCTTTTCTCAGAGTAGGTGTGACCCTGTGGTTTGGGGTTTGGCATGGAGTTGGCCAAACCATTTCCATGACTGCTTTTCTTGACACCGTTTCACCCTCAGTTCTAGTTTCTTGGTGATTGAAAAGGAGGTTGACATGAACTTTCCAGTCCCATGTTCACATCGCCTTCACGCTTCTTACGGAAGACAGATAAACATGAAGGCAGGATCCTAAATGCAGCCACTTCTGGAGTTTGGATTGTGCAGGGCAATAGTGGTCCTTGCACCATCTCCCTGAAATGTGCAACCCCAGCACATTTGGTGTGTGCTTCTGCATATGTTATCTTATTTAAACCTTCCTCATCCTCCTGAAAAGATGGCGTATTAGTTCTGCTTCATAGAGGAAGAAGCTGAGGTTCGAGAGATTATGTGGCAGAGCTGGGGTTCCAGCACAAATCTGTCTTGTTTTAAAGCCAGGGCCCCTCCTCTTCACCCAGTGCTGTATTGAAGAGAAGAGCCTATAGGAAAAGATCCTGAGGTCTTCTCCCAGGCATCCTGTAGGAGGGTAAGTCCCTCTGCATTTAGACCTGTGATTGGGCATGGCAAAGCCTCCGGAGCTGCTTTTTCAGTTAGAAATGATCTAGTATTAGGCTGCGTTATCCTGCTGCTCTCCTTGCCTCTGCTCTTTGCTCCCTAAGTTCATTCTCCACCGAGCAGCCCAGCAGCCAGTGGGGTGTATATGTGTGTGTGAATCCTTTTTTTTTATCAGAGAAGTTGTAGGTTTACAGAAGGATCCTGCAGAAATGGTGAGTTCTTATACATATGGCCCCATGTTAACATTTTGCATTAGTGTGGTAACTTTGTTACAATTGATGAGAACATTATTATAATTGCAGTTAACTGTAGTCCATAGTCTACATTAGGGTTCACTGTGTGTGTTGTACAGTCCCTAGGTAATAGGGTGCTTTTAACATGTAAATCAAATCATACAACACCCCTCTTAGAACCCTCTGAGAATTTTCTGTCTCACTTGGGGTCAAATCCAAAGTCCAGATCTTGTCCCACCAGCTCCCACACAATCCAGCCCCGCCACTCCCTGGCCCCATTTTCTACGTGCTCCCACTCAGGGCCATTCTTCTGTTCCTAGAACATGCCATGCTTGTTCCTGACCCAAGGCTTTTAGGTTTGCTGTTTCCTCTGCCAGGAACACTCTTACCCAGAGCTTCACCCCAGTGGACTTTCTCAGTCTGTGTGTCCCTCCTCAGAGAGACCCTCCTGCCACCCTTCCTAAAGCAGAGCCTTCCTGCTGGCTGCATCCTAGTCACCATCTCACGGTGTGATTCTATTTCTTTCACAGTCCATGTCACTCTCTAAATTTATCATATGTATTCACTTATTTGGGCACTTTCATGTGATCTATCTCTTCCCACCGGAATATGGGCTCTTTGAGGGCAAGGCCTTTCTCCAACTTGCTCCCTCCTCTCCCCAGGGCTGGTGACAATGCTGGGATATGGTGGGTGTTGCGGGTTGAATAGTGTCCCCCCAAAGGATTGTTGACATCGTAACCCCCACCACCTACAGAGGTGACTGTGCCAGTTTGAATGTATTATGTCCCTCCAAGCGCCATTATCTTTGATGTAATCTTGTGTGGGCAGACCTATCAGTGTTAATTAGATTGTAATTCTTTGCACCCCACCCAATTGTGGGTGATGACTCTGATTGTATAATTTCCGTGGAGGTGTTGGCCCGCCCATTCAAGGTGGGTCTGAATTAAATTACTGGAGCACTATATAAGATCAGACAGAAAGAGCAAGCTGCTATAGCCAAGAGGGACACTATGAAGAAAGCATAGGAGCTGCAGATGAGAGACATTTTGAAGATGGCCGCTGAAAGCACACTCTTGCTCCAGAGAAGCTAAGAGAGGACAAATACCCCAAGTGCAACTAAGAGTGACATTTTTGAGGAACTGCAGCCTAGAGAGGAATGTTCTGGGAGAAAGCCATTTTGAAACCAGAGCTTTGGAGCAGACTCCAGCCACGTGGCTTGCCAGGTAACAGAGGTTTTCCAGACACCACTGGCCATCCTCCAGTGAAGGTACATGATTGTTGATGTGTTACCTTGGATACTTGATGGCCTTAAGACTGTAACTGTGTAACCAAGTAAACCCCCTTTTGTAAAAGCCAATCCATCTGTGGTGTTTTGCATTCCGGCAGCATTAGCAAACTAGAACAGTGACCTTATTTGGAAATAGGGTCATGGCAAACGGAATTGGTTAAATTAAAATGAGGTCATGCTGGATTAGGGGGATTCTTAATCTAGTACAACTGGTGCCCCTAAGAGAAGGGGAGAGGAGAAGCAGACAGACACCGGGGAGAAAACTAGGGGACAACGGAGGTGGAGACAGAAGGGCTGTGAGTCAGGGAGCATCAAGGATTGCCAGCAATTCCCCAGAAGCTGAGAAGAGGCCACAAAGGATTCGTCCACCAGGTTTCGGAGGGAGCATGGCCCTACTGACACCTCGATTTTGTACGTCTAGCCTCCAGAACTGTGAGACATTGCATTGGTTGTTTTAAGCCACCAACTTTACAGCACTTTGTTACAGCATTCCTAGGAAACTAGGGCAGTCGGTGTTCATAAAAATGTGTGGAGTAAAAAGAAATGTTTGAATGTGAGTTTTACCTAGCTTATTGTTATTATTTATTTTTTATTTTAAAGGTCACCCCACTACCCTTTGAGCTGAAAACATCATAATTGCGATTTTCAGACTGTTAAAGATAATGTGGGCAAATGTGGAGCAATTTTGTGGCCTCTAAGCTTCTGTCTCCCTTCACCGTGCAGCAGCCCTGTAGCCTGGTGAGGGCACGAGCTCAGCTGTCTTGCCCATCAGTGTACCCCTGAGTCAAGCACCATGCCAGGCTCATAGATGGAGAGAAGATGAGGAAGGGGGTCAAGGACAATGGAGTTCCAGCAGCCTCTGGTTATTAGGAGTGAAATTTTAGAGGAAGGAATAAAACCATGATGAATAGCACTGAATCTCTATCTAGCACTGTCCCTTCTATCTTTTTTCCCTCTTTGCTCTCTTCTCTCTTCTGCTTCGTGATGAGGTTGTGACAAGGTGATCTGCTGCTGAGGCCATGATGAACTCCTGGAGGTATCTTTCCACTAGTACATGATCTGCTCTCTACTAAACTTTGTTGTCATTATTATTCTCAACAATTTATACTCCAATGCAACTTATTAGCTGAACCGGATATTGGTAGCAAGGTCTAGAGTTATATCCTAGTCTCAAGCCCTGGTCCCTTAATTCTTCTCAGTGCAGGCCAGATAAGGAATGAGATGCTTTAATTAATGAACTATTCTGTTTTGCATTTTTAGTAACTGGCATTAGCATTATAATGCAACAACATTATAAGGACCTACAACTGAAAAAAGAAAACACTTGACATTTGATTTGACATTAATTGCATAATTTAAGCTTTTCTCAAGGAATAAGAAGGTACTTTAGGGTTTTGCAGTTGTGAGGGGATCTTACTATATAGGCCTTTAAGAAAAGGTCTGCTTCTTTGGAAAGTTCTGATTATTTGGAGCCTGCAGGGGGTAGAGCTGGGGATTATCCCTCCGTATTATTCAGAGAATCTTCTGTGGAATAGAATTGATGCTGCATTAATATCAACCTTAGGCAACTAATCTAAAAATTACAATGGCTACCTTGATGTCTACTGCTCTGTGAATTTAGGATTTTTTCATATCTTTAGAGTGTCAAAGATGCATGGGAAGTCTGAACAGAAGTGGGGTCCTTGCATAATTCTCTTTTTGGAGACAGCATAGTAGAGAAAGTATAGAGAACTGTCTGCTTTGGGGCCAGGCCATCTTGGTAAGAATCCCAACTCCACTACCTACCACCTGTGTGACATGAGCCAGTTTCCAGACTTTCTGCATCTCTGTCTCCTCATCTATAAAATTGGGTAAATAAAACTTAACTTTGAAGAACATTTGTTCTGGACTAAAAGTGATACCACATGCAAAGTGTCCTGTATGGCCTATGGCACTTGTGGAAACTACATACATTTTAATTTTGGGGCTTCGTGACAACTACTCAGCTCTGCTATTGCAGTACAAAAACAGTCATAGACAACACATAAATGAATGTGTGGCTGTATTCCAATAGAACTTTATTTATGGGCACTGAAATCTGAATTTCATGTTACGTTCACCTACCATGAAATGCTATTCTTTTGATTTGTTTCAACAACTTAAGAGTGTTAAAACATTCTTAGCCTGTAGACCATTCAAAAACCAGTGGAGGGCCAGGATTGGCTCATGGGTCATAGTTTGCCTACCTCCCCTTCATATAATATGGACAGTGTAAAGGAAATTGGAGAAATCATCCCTGTTCTCTAGGATTTTGTAGCTTTACAGGGATGTCTCATTTTACTCATTAAAGTAGTTGAATAACCATGAAAGAACATACAAAAGGGTGGAAATTGAAGCAATGTAAATGTATCAGAGAAATATTGAGGGGACAAGGCATGAAGCGATCATTTAGTAAGGTATAATTGATCCTGAGGTCTGGGAGAGGTAGATTAATTTATTTATTTGTTCCTTCCATCATTTATTTGTTTATGGGTTAGACTTCAAGCTTGGACATCAAGTAAGGGACAGACTGTAAATGGCAGAGAGAAGAGGCATTTTATAGCTATAAAAAAGGCATGGAGGTAAGAGTGAAAGCGTGCATGGGCGGGGGTGGGGGTGGGGGGTGGGTAAAGATGATGAGGGAGAGAGAGAGAGACTCAGATTGGGATGAAAGCCCAGTCGAGGTAAATGAATTAGTGAAAGATTTTCAAGTTCAGTGTGAAATGGTTAACCATGGATTGAAAATCTGAGGGCAATTTAGGTGTTTCTTTTGCTTTGAAGTTGCATATATTCCTATTCAATTCAGAATATCTTATCTTTATTTCTTATATGTTTATTATATATACCTCTCCCACTACCAAAAGAAAAAGGGACCTAAGAGGACTCAGAGATTCATGTACTTTGTTTCCCTGGGGATCATGCTGAGCTGGTCTGTACCTCCAGACACTTGTCTAGCCAAGTGACCCATTATTTCTTGCAAAAGAAATTAGATTAATTGCAATAATTATTTGGTGTGTGCTAAAAATGAACACATTCTTTTGAATTTAGCTAGATTATTTTTTTTTCTAATTTGTGTATTGTCAACCCACCAGGAACTTAAACATTTACAATTCTTACTGTTCCTATCAGTCACAAATAAGATGAATATTCAATCTGACCCTGGGGTGCTCTACTTCTGCCTTCTTTCCAGCTAGAAAAATCTGTTCTTTCAGTTGGTATTTTGAGTGCCTGTTTTCTATCTAATAAGGTACTTTACCCTCAGTCCAAGACCTGAGCTAATGATCTCTGAGATGTTACCAAAAGCTTTTTGGAATTCCAAGTATATAATGTCAGTCTTTCCATGGTCACTATGGAAACTATATCCTAGAAAAATCCAGTCACTTATTTCCATATGACCTATCCCTTATAAAACTAAATTGGCCATTTCTAATAAAATTAAGCTTTTAAAATTGTTCCCTTACTAAATCATTGGTAATTGTATTCATTAATATTCTTACCATGACCAATAGTACAATTAATATGGAACCAAGTCACAGTATCAAGATGCCTCTGGTGTAGTAAGAAAACCGCTGGATTTGAAACCATAACACCTGGGTTTAAAATGAAGTCTGCCATTTACTCAACCTTGTTCAAGTCATATTACCTTTCTGAGCCTTGTTTCCTGAAATGTCTTATGTGGGTAACTACTTCAACAGGTCCCTTATCAAGATTTGATGAAATGGGAAATAATCAGCCTCTGGAAGCTGTGAAATACATATACATTATGGTAGTTATGTCTCCCATGAATTTTTTTGCTTCTATGAGTAATTTATCGTAAAGCACAGTACAGTTAGCATGGGTAAAGAAAATCCATAGATACTTTCTAAAAACTCAATTTAACTGCTTTTCTTGAACTCTTCCTCCAATCAAATATTTATCAAAGCTAGTAAAGTGCCACAATACTAAGCAAAATTTTAATTTTCCTTTCTTCTCCCTTAGCAAGTTTCCTCTTTGATTCTGATATTAACCAGCAGCTAAGCATAAGACATGGAAACAGAGGATATACAGAAAGAATTAACAATCTGGATTTTTTGTTCCAGATATTTGCAGATTTAGTGGATCTGACTTTCCTATTTTCATTTCTTCACTACAAATCCAGAAAAATATGAATGAGCACGTGGAGCAATTTATGGCAGTTATCATTGTAGCACAAATCTGTCTAGGAGTGGGAGGAGCACCCCTCTAGGGAAACCAGTTCAGCTCACTGGATCATCCATTAAACCTCCTCTCTGTAAATACTCATTTCTCAAAATCCCCATCAGATTGTTGATGCAGAGTGTTTAAGATTCTGATTAACTTAGATGATTCTGAGTTCTGAGTGGTTAGGGTTCTGAATTACTAGGTTTATTTCTGCTCAGTCAGATATTTATAGGACATCTCAACAACTTTGGTATAAAAATGAGATTGTTTTATTTACTTTTTCCCAATAACTGCTACCAATCACCACCTTAATCTGAGTAATTTTTTTATGACGTCATTAAAGCCTTATGACTGAGAGGGCACGGAGACTTCAGTTTATCCATTTTAAGATTTCACAGGACTCCCCTGTCCGGAGTGCCAGCTAGACACTTGGCTCAGCAGTTTGGAGTTGGTAGAGTGGGGGCATGGCTATTCTCTCCCACCTACCCCTCTTCTTTAGGCTAACTATCCGTCTGATGTTACAGTAGCAAGTAGAGAGAAGAGAAAAATCAAGCCCTTACATCTATGATTAGGTGAAGTTAATGGACCCAAAGTCTCAGTCTCAAGCAAGTCCCCAGGGTTAGGGGGCTCACTGACCCTCCTCTGCAGCCTCTGTGATATTCCAGGGTGCACAGACCTCTCTGCATGCTGCCATGCTCCCTCAAAATACCCTAGCCCCTGTTGCTGCAGGGTCCCAACTCTGGTGCCGTCAAGCAGTGATATGTTGGTAAATATTTAACAACTGGCTCTGTAGAAGAATTAACAAAAGCCATGATTGTCAGTGAATGCCAATGTCAGTGGTATAAAGACTCCCAGACTCCCACCACCAACCGGGAATCACTGAAAGTGGCATTGGACAGATAGATTCAATCACACCCACTCCACGCAAAGCACATCCATTACCTCCAGGCATGGGCAGGTACTTTTCTGATCTGAGAGTCCAAGGGACGATGTTTGTCTTCTCCCCACCCGGCCATCCATTATGCTGTCTCTCAAGGCCACAGAATGTGGGTTTGAGTCAGGTTAAAAATTATTTTGGGTCCTCACAGAGAAAAACCAGCTAAAAAACCATGGCTGTCGATCCAGGATGAGTGTTTGGACCCCAGCCCCACCTTTGAACAATAGTGTGCACTGGCTTCTTCTGTCCTCTCCTTCCCCCATAGACCCTGCTCTCAATTTCCCCCCAACTCCAGTGGTACCAGATGGGTCAGCTAGCTCAGTGTCTGGGGCTGAGCACACACCCAGTTGGGGAACAAGATGTCAGGCTTTCCATTTTGCAGACATCCCCAAACTTTGTAAGAGATTGTCTTGGAGACACCTACCCTTTTCTAGGTTAATCTCAACACAACAGAAACAATGATCCTTTTATAACACAAATCGGGTTTATGATTTAAAAATGTTTAAAAATCAGGTTTTCAGCAGGGGGCGATATAAATTGAGAAGACAGGAAAAAATAAAAACCCACACAAATCAGGCCATGTCACCCTTTTGCTGAGAACTCTAATGGATTCCTGTTTCACTGAAAGTAAAGTCCTTACAATCGCCCAGGAGGCCTCATACACGCTGACCTCCTCCAGCACACCGTGCACACAGCTCCCTGACGGTCTCTGCACTCCGTACTCCCTGTGCTGGACGTCTCCCACGGTCACCTTCCCTGTCCATCTATGGAATACTGACCTCTACCCCAGCATTCCTTGTTTCCCTTGCTCACTGTATTTTTACCCTTAACAACTTAACAAATCTTACGTAAATAAAATACTGCATGTTTGTTTATTTGTTTTT
Organism: Choloepus didactylus; assembly: GCF_015220235.1. Lineage (NCBI taxonomy): Eukaryota > Metazoa > Chordata > Mammalia > Pilosa > Megalonychidae > Choloepus > Choloepus didactylus. The sequence continues at coordinate 51,449,850 of NC_051320.1, read as the reverse complement.
ATCTGTCTCCTCTCATTTGAATATAAGTTCCAAAAGAGTAAATTGTTTAAACATCGCAGCTTCTCCAGTATCTAGAACAGGGCTCATTACCTGAGTGAATGGGAGTAAAGAACAAATCAGCATCCCCCAAACTTATCCTGCCACAGGTGCAATGCCAAGACAAATGCTAAATCAAATCAAAAAGTTTAGAGAAGATATTGCAAAAGAGATAGAGGCTGTAAAGGAAACACTGGGCATATATACGGCAGAAATCAAAAGTTCAAAAAACCTACTAGTAGAATCTATGGAAATGAAAGGCACAACCCAAGAGATGAAAGACACAATGGAAACATACAACAGCAGATCTCAAGAGACAGAAGAAAATACTCAGGAACTGGAGAACAAAACACCTGAAAGCCTACATGCAAAGGAGCAGATGGAGAAAAGAATGAAAAAATATGAGCAACGTCTCTGGGACCTCAAGGATGAAACAAAGTACAATAATGTATGTATCATTGGTGTCCCAGAAGGAGAAGAGAAGGGAAAGGGGGCAGAAGCAATAATAGAGGAAATAATTAATGAAAATTTCCCATCTCTTATGAAAGACATAAAATTACAGATCCAAGAAGCACAGCGTACTCCAAACAGAAGAGATATGAATAGGCCTACTCCAAGACACTTAATAATCAGATTATCAAATGTCAAAGACAAAGAGAGAATCCTGAAAGCAGCAAGAGAAAAGTGATCCACTACATACAAAGGAAGCTTAATAAGACTATGTGCGGATCTCTCAGCAGAAACCATGGAGGCAAGAAGGAAGTAGTGTGATATATTTAAGATACTGAAAGAGAAAAACCGCCAACCAAGAATCCTATATCCAGCAAAGCTGTCCTTCAAATATGAGGGAGAGCTCAAAATATTTTCTGACAAACAGAGAATGAGAGACTTTGTGAACAAGACACCTGCCCTACAGGAAATACTAAAGGGAGCACTACAGGGTGATAGAAGACAGGAGTGCGTGGTTTGGAACACAATTTTGGGAGATGGTAGCACAACAATGTAAGTACACTGAACAAAGGTAACTATGAATACGGTTGAGAGAGGAAGGTGGGGAGCATGTGAGACACCACAAGAAAGAAGGAAAGATAAAGACTGGGACTGTGTAACTTGGTGAAATCTAGAGTATTCAACAATTGTGATAAAATGTACAAATATGTTCTTTTACGAGGGAGAACAAGCAAATGTCAACCTTGAAAAAAAAATTAAAAAAAAGGGTTCAATCCAATTCAAAGATATATCCCTAAATCTAATTGCATCCCATGAATCTTCAAAATACTTCCAAGAAAAATTTGGCAGAACTAAAATAAAAAATAGACAAATCCATAATCAAAAGTCGATAGCTGATAGAACAAGCAGCCAAAAAACTCGGAAAGATATGAAGAATCTGAATAACACAATTAACAAACTTGACCTATGAGAGAAATATGGAACTTTGTACCCCAAAGTGACATTCTTTTCAAGTGCACCTAAACTATTTACTAAAATTACCGTATGCTGAGCTCTAAAACAAGTCTCTACAAATTTCAAAAGATTAAAATTATGTAGAATGTGTTCTCTGACCACAATGGAATCAAGAAAAAAAATCAATATCAAAAAGATAATAAGGAAAATGCCATCTACCTGAAAATTAAGCAATAAGAATAAATAATCCAGTTATCAAAAAAAGAAATATAATTGGAAATTAAAACATTTTGAACTTAATGGTGAAGAAGATATGACAAATCAAAACTTGTGAAATGCAGCTATACCATGCTTAGGGAAATGTACTGCTCTAAATGCAAAGAAATGAAGAAACTCAGGAAATCAAGGGTTTAAACTTCCTTCTCCAGAAGCTAGTGAAGAGCCCGTAAATCAAACTTAAGGTAAACAAATGGAAATAAATAGTAAAGAGAAGACCTCAAATCAGCGAAATTTAAAAATGCACGCACACACAAATAAACAATAGAGAAAATCAGCAAAGCCAAAAGTTGGTTCCTTGAAAAGATTAATAAAATTGATAAGTATCTAGCAAAACTACTTAGGAAATAAAAATAAATTCTCAAAATCAGGATTGAAAAAGGGAACATAACTACAGATACTATAAACATCAAATAGAAAAGGGTATTATGAAAAGCTTCACACCTACTGTATTAGTTAGGGTTCTCTAGGGAAACAGAGTCAGTCAGAGGTATCTATGAATATAAGATAAAAGTGACTCACACAACTGTGGATATGCATGAGTCCAAGTTCTGTAGGGCAGTCAGCAAACTGTCAACTCCAATGAAGATACCTGATGAACTCCTCAGGAAACGAACTGGCAACTTCAATGAACTCCTCAGTTCGACTGGGCAGCCGAAGAAGAAGTGAAGGTCCTCTATCTGTCTCGCTTATAAGTCTTCAACTGATTAATTGGATTAAATCCAGCCAATTGCATTCTCTCATTGTGTAAGACATGCCCTTTGCTGAGTCATCAGTCACAGCTGCAGGCAATTGACTGATGATTTAATAAACCAGCCTGTTGGTTTATTAACTAGCCACAATCGTCCTTGCAGCAATTGTTAGGCCAGTGCTTGCTTGACCAGACAGCTGGGTACTATCACCTGGCCAAGTTGACATATGAACCTAACCATCACAGTACTTGGTACCCGGAGTGGTTCTTGAGAAACAGAATGTTAAAATGGGCTTTTACAATTTATTTTCTACTCTGATTAGATTCAAAGGCACTAATGACTCTATTCCCAATAATCAAGAGGGCACTGACAGTCCATGGCATGAGTTGGCAAAGGAGATATGCAAAATAGCACCATTTGATTCTCTAATCATACTCTTGTACGAAGCAAGGCTTTGGGTGACAGTGTTTCTGACACCTTCACAGAGTTTTTTAGAATTAAGAGGTATAACGATGTTGGCTGGCTGCTCTTAGATACATTGGATAAAGTTGTAAGAGAAAGGGACGGGCTAAAGGCTTCAAATTCAAAACTTAAATGCCATATGACAGATGTAAAGGTTTCTATGTGTGCCCTGAAAGAAAATCTTATTTCCTGTGCCCGCAGACTTGAAGTTTCTGAAAACCAGATGCAGACTAGCACTGTGCTAATAGCAGATTCACAATGTAACTAAAATCTCAACCTCTCAGGATGTCTGCTGTTAAAGTAAAGGCATTGATTGGAAAAGAATGGGATCCTGAAACTTGGGATGGGGAGGGACATATGGATTGATAATGGCAGTGAGGACATTGGAACCCTGAATTCTGCTGAGTCATTGTTAGATTTACCTGCAGAGAGCTGTCCTGAGGAAACAGCACCCCCACCTCCAGTCTGCCATAAGGAGCCTCCCTCCAACCCTCACCTAAAGAGATTAACCCTTCAGTGCCTGCTAATCCTGTAACCACCTCCCCTGAGGAAGCAGCCCTTATTCCTCTGTCTGGAGAGATTAATCCTGATTCACGAGATGAAAATGCAACAGAATGTCCCGAGGTAAATGGCTTAAGGGATAATTCTAACTCTTTTCATGACCCACCCCCACCACCAGTCTTTGCTTCAAGACCTATAACTAGACTAAAGTCCCAACAAGCCCCAAAGGGTGAGGTACAAAGTGTGACCCATGAGGAAGTACGCTATACTCCAAAAGAACTGTGTGAGTTTTCCAACTTATACAGACAGAAACCAGGGGAATATGTGTGGGAATGGATATTAAGGTGTGGGATAATGGTGGAAGGAATATGAGGTTGGATCAGGCTGAATATACTGATATGTGCCCACTAAGCAGAGATTCTGCATTCAATGTTGTAGCTCGAGGGGTTAGAAAGGGTGTTAACAGTCTGTGTGGTTGGCTGAAACATGGATGAAAAGGTGGCCGGCATTACCAGAGGTTGAAATGCCAGAACTGCCCTGGTACAGTGTGGAGGAGGGGATTCAAAGGCTTAGAGAGATTGGAATGTTAGCGTGGATTTATCACGGAAGACCTGCTCACACACCCTGGAATGTCCAGAGGATACACCTTTTACCAGGACTGTAAGGAATAAGTTTGTGAGACTAGCTCCATCATCCCTGAAGAGCTCTGTAGTCGCCCTTCTCTGTAGGTCAGATGTGACTGTAGGAACTGCTGTCACTGAGCTGGAATCCTTAAACACAATGGGGATAATTGGGTCCCGAGTCAGCAGAAACCAAGTGGCTGCAGTTAATTGCCACAGACAAGGTGGGCATGGCTACCATAATGGAAAACAGGCTCAAAGCAGCAATCAAAATAATATGACTCTAAGAGACTTATGGCGTTGGCTAATGGATCATGGAGTACCAAGTAGTAAAATAGATGGGCAATTGACTAAATTCTTATTTGAACTATATAGGCAGAAGAATTCTAGGTCACATGAACAAAAGTCTCCCTTGAATTACAAAAACAGAGAGTCATGGCCCCTTAATCAATTCCCAGACTTGAGACAGTTTACAGATCCAGATCCCCTTGATTGAAGGGAAGGCCGGGTACCCTTGGGGAAGGACCCTGTTAACACTGCCAAAATTTATACTGTTAATCTTCCTCCCAGCCTTCCCCAGGGGGACCTACAGCCTTTTACCAGGGTAACTGTGCATTGGGTTAAAGGAAATGATCAGCTGTTTCTTGGATTATTAGACACTTGTTCAGAAGTGACATTAATTTGCAGAGACCCAAAACATCACTCTGGTCCACCAGTCAGAGTTGGGGCTTATGGAGGTCAGGTGATTGATGGAGTTTTAGCTCAGGTCCATCTCACAGTGGGTCCATTGCATCCAGTGGGTCCCTGGACCCATTCTGTGGTTATTTCCCTAGTGCCAGAATACATAATTGGAATAGACATACTCAGCAACTGGCAGAATCCTCACATTGGTTCCCTGACTCCTGGAGTGAGGGCTATTATGGTGGGAAAAGCCAAGTGGAAGCCACTAGAACTGCCCCTGCCTAGCAAAATAGTGAACCAGAAGCAGTACCGGATTCCTGGAGGGATTGCAGAGATTAATGCCACTCTTAAGGACTTGAAGGATGCAGGGGTGGTGATTCCCACCACATCCCCATTCAACTTTCCTATTTGGCCTATGCAGAAAACAGATGGGTCTTGGAGGATGACTTTGTATTATCGTAAGCTTAACCAGGTGGTGACTCCAATTGCAGCTGCTGTTCCAGATGTGGTATCATTGCTTGAGCAAATCAGCACATCCCCTGATACCTGGTACGCAGCTATTGATCTGGCAAATGCATTTTTCTCAATTGCTGTCAGTAAGGACCACCAGAAACAGTTTGCATTCAGCTGTCAAGGCCAGCAGTTTATGTTCACTGTGCTGCCTCAGGGTTATATCAACTCTCCAGCCCTATGTCATAATATTGTCTGCAGGGATCTTGATCGTTTTGCCTCAGGGTTATATCAACTCTCCAGCCCTATGTCATAATATTGTCCGCAGGGATCTTGATCATTTCTCCCTCCCGCAGGACATCACACTGGTCCATTATATTGATGATATCATGTTGATTGGACCTAGTGAGCAAGAAGTGGCAACTACTTGAGATTTGTTGGTAAGGTATTTGCGTGGCAGAGGATGGGAGATATATCCAACAAAAATACAGGGGCCTTCCACCTCAGTAAAATTTCTAGGTGTCCAGTGGTGTGGGGCCTGTTGAGATATTCCTTCTAAGGTGAAGGATAAGCTGTTGCATCTGGCCCCTCCTATGACCAGAAAAGAGGCACAACGCTTCATTGGCCTCTTTGGGTTTTGGAGACAACATATTCCTCATTTAGGTGTGCTACTCTGGCCCATTTACCAAGTGACCAGAAAAGTTTCTAGTTTTGAGTGGGGACCAGAACAAGATGAGGCTCTGCATCAGGTCCAGGCTGCTGTGCAAGCTGCTCTGCCACTTGGACCGTATGATCCAGCTGACCCAATGGTGCTGGAAGTGTCAGTGGCAAATAGAGATGCTGTTTGGAGCCTTTGGGAGGCTCCTATAGGAGAATCACAATGCAGGCCCTTAGGATTTGGGAGTAAAGCTTTACCATCCTCTGCAGATAACTACTCTCCATTTGAGAAACAGCTTTTGGCCTGCTACTGGGCCTTAGTAGAGACAGAACGCTTAACCATGGGCCACAAAATTACCATGAGACCTGAGTTACCTATCATGAGCTGGGTGTTGTCTGACCCACCAAGCCATAAAGTTGGGCGTGCACAGCAGCACTCCATCATAAAATGGAAATGGTAAATACGAGATAGAGCTCGAGCAGGTCCTGAAGGTACAAGTAAGTTACATGAGGAAGTGGCCCAAATGCCCATGGACCCCACTCCTTCCACCTTACCTTCTCTTGCCCAGCCCACAGCTATGGCATCTTGGGGAGTTGCTTACAGTCAGTTGATTGAGGAAGAGAAAACTTGGGCCTGGTTTACAGATGGTTCTGCACGATATGCAGGCACCATCCAAAAGTGGACAGCTGCAGCACTGCAGCCCCTTTCTGGGATGTCCCTGAAGGACAGTGGTGAGGGGAAATCCTCCCAGTGGGCAGAACTTCGAGCAGTGCACCTGGTTGTTCACTTTGCTTGGAAGGAGAACTGGCCAGAGGTGTGTCTGTATACTGATTCCTGGGCTGTTGCTAATGGTTTGGCTGGATGGTCAGGGACTTGGAAGGAACATGATTGGAAGATTGGTGACAAAGAAGTCTGGGGAAGGGGTATGTGGATAGACCTTTCTGAGTGGGCAAACAACATGAAGATATTTGTGTCCCATGTGAATGCTCACCAGAGGGTGACTTCAGCAGAAGAAGGTTTTAATAACCAAGTGGATAAAATGACCTGTTTGGTGGATACCAATCAGCCTCTTTCCCCAGCAACTCCTGTCATTGCCCAATGGGCTAATGAACAAAGTGGTCATGGTGGTAGGGATGGAGGTTATGCATGGGCTCAGCAACATGGACTTCCACTCACCAAGGCTGACCTGGCCACAGCCACTGCTGAGTGTCCAATCTGCCAGCAGCAGAGACCCACTCTCAGTCCCCGATATGGCACCATTCCCCATGGTGATCAGCCTGCTACCTGGTGGCAGGTTGATTACATTGGACCACTTCCATCATGGAAGAGGCAGTAGTTTGTTCTTACTGGAATAGACACATACTCCGGATATGGGTTTGCCTTCCCTACATGACATGCTCCTGCCAAAACTACCATCCGTGGACTTACAGAATGCCTCATCCACTGTCATGGTATTCCACACAGCATTGCTTCTGACCAAGGAACCCACTTCACAGCAAATGAAGTGAGGAAATGGGCACATGCTCATGGAATTCTGTGGTCTTACCATGTTCCCCATCATCCAGAGGCAGCTGGGTTGATAGAACTGTGGAATGGCTTGTTGAAGACTCAATTACAGCACCAACTAGGTGGTAATACCTTGCAGGGCTGGGGCACTGTTCTCCAGGAAGCCATGTATGCTCTGAATCAGTGTCCACTCTATGGTGCTGTTTCTCCCATAGCCAGGATTCATGGGTCCAGGAATCAAGGGGTGGAAACAGGAGTAGCACCACTCACTATCACTCCTAGTGATCCACTAGGGAAATTTTTGCTTCCTGTCCCTGCAAGCTTAAGCTCTGCTGGTCTACAGGTCTTGGTTCCAAAAGGAGGAGTGCTTCCACCAGGAAACACAACAATAATCCCATTGAACTGGAAGTTAAGACTGCCACCTGGCCACTTTGGTCTTCTTATGCCTCTGAATCAACAGGCAAGGAAGGGGATTACTGTACTGGCTGGGGTGATGGATCCTGACTATCAAAGAGAAATAGCACTGCAACTACACAATGGAAGTAAAGAAGAGTTTTCCTGGAATACAGGAGATCCCCTAGGGCGTCTGTTAGTACTACCATGCCCTGTGATTAAAGTCAATGGAAAACTGCAACAACCCAATCCAGGCAGGACTACCAATGGCCAAGAAACTTCAGGAATGAATGTTTGTGTCACCCCACCAGGCAAAGAACCACGGCCAGCTGAAGTGGTTGCTGAGGGTAAAGGGAACATGGAATGGGTACTGGAAGAAGGTCGTGATAAATATGAACTACGGCCATGTGACCAGTTACAGAAACGAGGGCTATGATGGCATGAATATTTCCTCCTTGTTTTGTTATGAGTATGTTTGTATTTGTCTGTAAAACAAATATCTTTGCTTTCTTCTCTATCTTATCCCTTATCATATGGCATAAGCTGTACTGTTCATTTTGCTGTATTTAAGCTAAAGGAAATCAATTTTAAGAGCTAATGTCACTCAGGGACTTGAACCCTATTCTGGAGAGATTTAGTGCATTTCCATACTTCTCAGCGGAGTATTGTTAGGCAAAATGAATGTCTGTTATTGTTATCTACTTGGAGATGAAGTATGGTTTTAGGTGACGCGTGTAACTGCCAAGCTGACAAGGGGTGGATTGTGATGGTTAGGTTCATGTGTCACCTTGGCCAGGTGATAGTACCCAGCTGTCTGGTCAAATAAGCACTGGCCTAACAATTGCTGCGAGGACATTTGTGGCTGGTTAATAAACCAACAGGCTGGTTTATTAAATTGTCAGTCAGTTGCCTGCAGCTGTGATGATGACTCAGCAAACGGCGTGTCTTGCACAATGAGAGAATGCAATTGGCTGGATTTAATCCAATTAATCAGTTGAAGACTTATAAGCGAGCCAGATAGAGTACCTTCACTTCTTCGGCTGCCCAACGAAGCATTTCCTGAGGAGTTCATCGAAGCTGCCGGTTCGTTTCCTGAGGAGTTCATCGGATATCTTCATTGGAGTTGACAGTTTGCTTACTGCCCTACAGAATTTGGACTCGTGTATACCCACAGTTGTATGAGTCACTTTTATCTTGTATTCATAGATACCACTCATTTATTCTGTTTCCCCAGAGAACCCTAACTAATACACTGACACATTAGTTACTTTGGATAAAATGTACAAGGTCCTCTCAAATAAATAACAACTTGTCACAACTGACAGATGAATTAAAGAAGCTCTTTATAGTCCAACATCTATTTAAGAAGCGAAATTCATTATTAAAATTACAGATTAACTCTCACAAACATAGATGCAAAAACATTGAAACAAGATATTAGTAAATCAAAACAAGTGATATATAAAAACAGTAACACAACATGGCCAAATAGAGTTTCAAGGTATGGACGTTTGACTGAAAATTTAAAAAATGATCAATACAATTCACTCCTTAACAGAAAAAAGGAAGAAAAAAACTGTCAACAAAAACATTGCGTGATAAACCATATTCAGTGATGCAAAACTGAAAACTTCTTCCTTGAGATCAGGAGTGCTCACGCTATGATTCCATTTATATAAAATACAAAACATGCAATATGAACCTATGTTAGAATCCAGGATAGTGGCTACCCACTGCAGGAAGGGAGCAAAAGAGGGACATCTGAAGTAATAACAATGTTCTGGTTCTTGATCTAGTGTGATTATATGGTTATATTTTTTGAAAATGCATTCCCTTATATGTTCCCTCATAATATGCGCAATTTTATGTATGTTTACTATATGTCAATAAAAAGTTAATTTTAAAACATTCAATGGAAACTTTTAAATCCGACTTGTATTTCAAACAGCAGGCACTCTCTTATAAGAGAAAGGCTAGCTTCTTCAGTGCCCAAGCAGTTGTTTGCCATCATGTTGACCCAACCTTAGCAAGAGCATAGTGACATTTGGGGGCTATATGGAGAACTTGAGCTCCCCAGACAAGGCTCAGAACCATGCAGGCCTTTCATCAATTTCCCCATAGTTAAGTGAGCTTTTCCAGCACCACTTCCAGGCCTCAAGTAAGGCAGTTCCAGCCCAGGAAATTTTCCTAGTGCATGTAGCTACCCAGCAACTCTCCAAAGGAAAGGCCTGATGAGCCATTATAAACCTGTTTCTCACTGTGCTGCCCTTGCTGGGGTGGAAGGCAAGGAGAGGAGAGAAGTCCCTAGGGACTCAAACCATGCATGGACAGGCAAATGTGGAAATGAGCTATATCCTGCCAGGTCCTATGGTTAAAAAGCACAATCCCAGGAACCTTCTCACCTTCTCATCAAGAGCAGTAGCCATTAGCCAGGGGTGACAACTCTTGAAAATATTCTCCAAAGAATTTTCTCCAAAGAAGCTGCATGTCTGCTCTCTAGACCTGGGCACAAGAATCCATCTCCACATTTCACTGTATTTTAGCATCTGTGCAGGGACTCCCACAGCCTTTTTAATGGTCAACACAGTAAGTAATGGAAGAGTCACATGGAGTAGTGGAATATCTGCAATGGGTGTTACTGACTCCTTATTTTCTCAGAATGGAAATCCAGTCAACCAGTTATAGCAAAAGAAACTGGCTTTTTACCTTTTCCTTACAGGCAACATGATTTTGATAAGCTAACTTTCCGTTCTTGCAAAAAGTTCTCTTCTTATTCCAGCTCATGATCATCTCTTCTTTCTCTGATCTCTGAGAACATGCAGAGGTGACATGTGGCTTACAAACTGGCTGCTTTTCCACATACACAAACAAAAATGTGATAATAAATTTACAACTTGGAGCCCTGCATTTTGTACAGATGTAATACTTATGTAGTACTTAGTTTCGCAGGATGGTCTACAAAGCCTGTTCAATGAAAGTGCATCCAAAACATTTATAGTATGATGGAAAACCCATGTCTTTTTATAGCAGCAGACACAGACCTTCAGAATTCTATTCTGGCCTATCAGAGCTCTATCTGTCCCTAGAAGTAGAGGACATCCTCTCCCTGACCTGCTATAAACTTCTTACTGTGTCCTACAAATCCAACATGATCAGGCTCCTGCCTAGTTCTCTAACATCCTTGCTAGTTCCAACCTTCCCCTTTTTCATTGTTTTCCAGCCTCCGAGGCCTTTTATCTGTTTCTCAAATATGTCAAAGTAGTTCGTGTCTGAACCCTTTGTACTGGCTCTTCCTTTTGCCTGGAATGTTCTGTCTTAAAATCTTCACTTGACCAGCTCCTTCTCATCATTCAGGTGTCAGCTCAGACCTTCCCTGACCCCCAGTCAATCTACAACAAGTCCTTCTCTAGCCTTTTCCCTGACTCATTCATTCATTCATTCATTCATTCTCTTGCTTATGGTTTCCCTACCCCCACTTGACTGTAAGCTCCATGAATGGATGGATCTTATCTGTTTTGTTTACTCTAGGTCCCCAGCACCTAGCATGGTGCCTGACCATAGTAGACTGTTGTGTCATGTGAGTTCTCTGAGAAGCAAATGCCAAGATGAGATGAGACTTGTAAGAAACTTACCAGGGTGAACACCTGTAAAAGATGATGGGGAGGGAACAGGAGTAGACAGGGTGTGCTTTCAGATGTGATGCAGGTCTGATGTCTGCCAAGGTAGTGAGGGAAAAAGGAGGACTGGGTAGGAAGAGCCTTGGAGCACACCTCTGTTCTGAGAAAGTCTTGGCCAGGCTGATAGGGAGCCCATACAGAGGTTGCCCATCAGAAAAGTCCCACTTTGAGCAGAAATGGCCTGGCTCCAGTGTCCCCACCATGCTCAGACAGTGGCTAAAAGTAGTCCAAGGGATGCTGGAGCCATAGTGGATCCAAAGTGCAGCATCTGGGACTGTAGCCAACTAGGCTTCCCAAGGCATGTTCACTTGGAAGGAGGTCTGCATGTTAACTCCATGGTTTCCACAGCAATTCTTAGATATTTGTTAAGAGAAGGAATGAATGGAAGAATCTCCAAGCTGGAAACACCCTGATGGCCTAACTGGACAAATTCTGTCTGTGTGTGGACCTGCTGGGCTGGCTCTTACTGGCCATCACTCCCATGGATGGGCCATGCTCTAGTGGTATCAGTGGGTCAAGGACTACTTCTTTAGTTGATCCCTCACAATTAAAGCCTTAAGTGGTCCACAGATTACCTTTATTTTTTTTTCTCTAATTAAATGATAACCCAGTAAAGCTTATGAAACCTTTATCTTTTCCCTGTTTTCTCCTACAGTTCTAAGCACTGTGCTAGGCACATTGTAGTTCTAAACTAAAGATCCCAAACTCAAAGGCCTACCAGAACCAGAAGAACAAAGCAGGCCTCATGGAGAGGGAGGCCTATGGTGACCTGGACTTGTCTTGTCCCATCTCGGTGGGACAGCTGCTATATAGCTGTGGTCTGTTCTTGCCAGGGAGGAATGCAAGCTCTGTGCTACCAAATAGAGCAATGCCAGAAATTTGGGTTTTTACATGAAATCTCCTGATTTTTAAACATTGGGAACTAATTAAATATTTTTTGAACACTCTGCAAGGCCAACACTAGCCTGGCCAAACCAAACATGCCTGTGGGATGATTTGGTCACCAGTTTATAGTCTCCATTCTAGACTGGTTGATAGACAACATTCTAGATCTTTAAAACTCATACTTTTGTTAAAAGTCTCGCAGCAGTTATTTTTGGAAGTCTTCTCAGAACTAGCTGATGACTGGTACTTTATGTCACTCCCCAGTATCCTGGATCCAGAGAGTGTGGAAGAGAATGAGACCATACACATGTGAGTCATGAAGGTCAGGGGACATTTGGGGCTGGGTTGACGTCCTCCATGAAATGCAAGGTGACAGCATCGCCTGGCCAGTGTGTGAGTGAGTCTGCGAGTGAGGACAAAACTAAAGATAAACAGATGGGTCTTACTCCCTGCCCAGAGGGAGCACAAAGGGGCCTCAGAGGGTAAGGAGTGGATTCCAAGGCAGCTTTCACTCTCAGCAATTATTAAGCCCTGGAGCTGGAAAATACATATTTTTTTTTATAGTATTTAAGCCACATAATTAGAAATCCCAATGGATAGAGGTGCAAATAACAGTGGTGAAGCTCGTTAGCTACTAAGAATTATGGGAGATTTAAAACAGTAATAATAGCAACTTTAAAAAACCCCTCCAAATACCAAGAGCTTAAACAGTCTTATTTCTGTATGCACACACAATACATGCCCAGTTATATCTCTCATCGATTTCAAACATGTGGAGGAGATGCTCATATTTAACAAACTGAATCAGTTTCAGTATTTAGTCAGGACACCCACCCTAATTTGGATTTCAGATTTGTAGCATTGACAGTGACTCTGCTTCGATTTTCAGAAGCATAAAGAAACACAATGTGTATTTCCAGATCCAGAGGAATCCAAACATAAGTTGGAGTTTGATGCATAGTAAAAATATTAGTTGAATTGATATACTTAGCAACAAAATTGTTGATGGGAACTTCTTGCTTTTAGGTCTACGAGAGGCTCTTAAATTGTGCTACCCTTTCAGAGTAAATCCTTGTTCATTCCTTAAAATCATGATTCCAATTTCAACAAAGGCTAGAATTTGCTTCTGAAATTGCAACTTTCATCAGTGGTTCCATAATGCATCAACATTTTTATTACATGATGATTGCCATCTTCACAAGTTATCTGTCCAGTTTTAACGCTAATAACTACATATCTGAAACAGCCAGTGAAGCTCTTTGCTTTTTCTTTTCTCTTGAAGTTTCAAGTTCAATGTGTTTGGGATTTTGTCACAACTGTAAGAAAGCATCAAGCACTCGCACAAGTTGGGTTGCTTAGTCCTTCTTTTCCCGAAAGTCCTTGATCTGAGGAAGCAGCTCAGTAAATCTTGTCATCAAGTTTCCCATCTGACAATATAAAAATAAACAGAATTTGCCCACACTGCTTTAACTGCTTCCAAATATCTAATAAACTGGTGATGGCCATGGGGACTGGCTTAGGAACACTCACAATTAGAATCACCTCCTGCATCACATCACACAAAGGACCTGCCTGCAGAGGTTATGGTCCCAACCCTTCGCAGGTGAGGCAATGGCAGCGGGTGCACCAGCCTTCTGTACTGCCTGGAGTAAACTAGTGAATCCTCCTTTTCCCCTTCACTTCAACAGAGTGACTAGCTGCTCCTACTCCAGGTCACTGCAGGTGCCCATCTGTGGCAACTAAACTCATCTTTTCCATGTTTAGACCAAACTTCTCAAGCTCACTACCGACATGTAGTTAGGACTCGCTAGCTCATGGGTGTGGGATAATTACACTGCAAATGTGCATGCTTGTGTAAAAACATAGACCCCTTCCCTTGAAAACCATTTAGAGTTCCCCAGAGCCCAGTCCAGAATAATGTCCTACAATCAAAATGTCTTGGCACTCTTTATTCTTTCATTTCATTTGGTAACTATTTACTGTGAACATACTAGACCTAAGTGCTTAAACTTACCTTTTACTTGTTCAGCTTTTAATTGTCAATCCTAATCTCTTTCCAGTAACAGTACAAAGAAGAGAGAAGGGGTTTGTTTTCAAATGGTCTTGGCAGAAATTGATGTAGCAATTAGCCTCTCTAGAAGAATCCCCTGCTATTTTGTCAGTTTACTAACTTCTGTTCACTGGAATTAAGAGAGCTGCCAAGTGCAGCATTCTTTTTGGGAAAAGAAAATCCTGGTTTAAAATCTTCTACATAATCATATTCTGCTTCACTTGGCAAAACTCTTAACTCCCTTGATTGAGACATCAATTGTGCTTTTTTTTTTTTAACTCAAACTCTCCAATAGAAAATCTTGTACATTCCTAAATCCTTCTCGAATTTGTATTTATCGTATATGTCCTACCAAAGGTAGTATTTTTATAATCCTTTGCCAAAATGCTATGTGACCTCCTGCATTTAGCTGTCTGCAATTCTCCTTTTAGTCCACATCTGCTTACTGCTAAACAGCTTGCCTTTGCTGTAACTTTGTGTTAAACATGACAAGTTATTATCCTGTTTGCTATTTGCTGCCATTTGTAATTGTTATCTTTTAAGACATGCTGTCTCCCTAGTCCACTTTCGAGCACTGGTGTGACATGAAATGACCGCAAAATAAAAATTGCTCTTATGCTATGCCTGGTTGTGTTTTTTAAGTGAACATCTGGACTCATTCAAATCACCCCTCTTTCTGATGTAACTTTCTTTGCCATGACTAACAAAGGCAGGAGGTTTGGTCAGGTGGCTTTTCCCAGGAGTGGCTGGGAAAAGAGAGAATTCTGGTTCCAGGGACTCTGCTTCTGGGCTCTTCGAGGCTCTTGGCAGAAAGAGGATCACCTCATTTTATCCCTCCAAACCTGTTCTGGTCTACTGATAGCTTTGGGAAGTCTCTGGACATTCCCCTGGAAATTCCAGGGGAAGGTCACCAAGGGGCTGAGGCACGGTGGAAGAAAGTGCGAAGCCTGGGGAAGACGTGGCCGCCATCTTGAAAACTGTGCAAGGGAAAGCAGGCTTGCCCTGATTGCAGGGTGCAGAGTTAGAGGGTGGTACACACATGAAGAGGAAAATTTCACTTCAACAAAGTGGTTAACTGCTCATACTTCAGGTCAGCTCAAAGGTCACTTCCTTGGACAGTTTTTCTTTGCCATCCAAGCTAAAGTAGATCACCTCCTCTTGTTACTTTTGATCATGTTGCTCTGCTTATTTTTTGAAACAGTTATGAGACAGTGAGATTTTCCTATGTATGTATGTATTTATTTATTTATTTACTCTTATTGCTGTCCCCAACAGAAAATAAACTCCATGAAGGCAGGGACTCTGTTTTTTCACCTACCCATTTCCAGGTCAGGGCCAGCTATGTAATATGTGGGGCCCAATGCAAAATGAAAATGTGGGGTAACTTTGTTCAAAAAGCAGGAAAAAAAGTTCTGTTAAAGGTACTAAAATATGAAACTTTTTTTACTGCAGTCTTTTTCTTGGACTTGCCATTGTGTTTTCATTTACAGTTTCATGGCATTCGAAGTAAAGAAAAATTGCAATTGTAAATTATTAACATGGATTTTATTGTTCATCTTTATATTGTGCAATGCCAGTTTTAAATGCAGATATAAGAGTACATAACTCATGTGGAATACATGAACACTATATGAATGGGGAAGCAAGGAACTGGGGTCATCTCTGCTGCTCATATGCATGCTCCACTGACCCACTGGACTCTACTTACCAAATGCAAGTTCAGCAGAAGATTAAGAGTTGCAAGACAGTGACAGCAGAGCCTTAAACCAAATGTGGGGCCCTTTGAGCTCAGGGCTCTGTGTGATTGCACAAGTCTATGCCCATGAAGCCAGACCTGCTCTAGATCCTACTTTACTGGAGCTAATAATGAGCAGATGAGCCCAGAGGAGGAGCATGTACAGGCCTGTTAACTGGATGAATGAATGAACGAGTTAGAGCTGTCTGTCAATGGACTGGTCTGCCTCGTGAGGCAGAAACTTTCCTTCCATGGGAGCATCTAATTGGAGGTTGCATACATAACGAACACAAGCTCTGAAGTTGGATGTCTCTGCTTTCAATCTCAGATCTGTAACATATTAGTTTTATGTCTTTGGGTCATTTGCTTCTTGACTCTCTAAACCTATAAAAGAAGATGACAATATACCCACCTGATAAGGTCAGTGCAATTATGCACAGTAAAATATTTAACATAGTACATAGAGTAAGCACTCAATATATACATGCTATTGTTATGTTATTCCGAATAACACGTGTAAGAATTGAGCAAGCTCTTTCAAGTGCTGGACTGATAACTTGCCCACTAAATTTATGATGATCAACTTCCTCAGGCAGAGACAGTTGCAAATGGGGTAGAGTAAGGAGAAGATCAAGGAAGCTTAGTTACCTGGTATTTTGGTTGGTGACTCATAAAACCCCGACGCTTCCTGAGTGCTTCAAGAAGCACGTGACCACTTCCCAAAATGGCCCCAGCCTATTCCTCCAGCTTCTTGCATTAACGACCCCATCTCCCAGCCGCAGGCCCTCTTAAATCACTCACTTGCCCAGTCTAGAAGTAGCAGCTCTAAGGAGCATGAGTTCAAACCACTTGGGCACAGGTGATTGGAGTCAGGCTGGGCTAAGAAAATTTTCTTTCCCTGAAATGTGAATTTAGGACACAAAGTTAAGCTATGTGGGGAGTGAAGTGGATAGCTGTACAGACTGGGAACCTGAGAGCTCAGGCCATCATTCAGGAGAATCACAATGGAGCCATGTTCCGTGATCCAGTGAGCAGAGATGCTGGCTGGCAGGGAGGGTAGAGAGAGCAGAACATCAGCAGAAGACAGTGACACCAGGGCCCAGAAAGAGAGGTAGAGAGGGTGGCTCCAGCCTCGGTCTCTGATAGTGCTCCCCTTCCTAAGCCTCACTGTACCTCTTGCCCATGAGATCAATGAAATATCCTTACCTCATAGCACAGCTGTCTGGTTTATCTAGCTCAGGAAGCGTCAGGTTTTTGCAGTTAACTGACAATGACATTCGTCTTGTGCCCTGGCAATGTCTGGACACTCTG
The DNA here is from genome assembly GCF_015220235.1 of Choloepus didactylus. Taxonomy (NCBI): domain Eukaryota; kingdom Metazoa; phylum Chordata; class Mammalia; order Pilosa; family Megalonychidae; genus Choloepus; species Choloepus didactylus. Next base: position 51,432,513 of record NC_051320.1, on the reverse strand, counting down.
AGCTCTGCAATCCTCTGAACATGCCTTGAGTTTCACACCTCCATGCTTTTGCCTTTAGCCCTAATGGAATAGCTAAGCTCCCTCTTTTCTAGCAGGTAAACTCCTCTTCCTTCTTCAAGACCAGCTTTCCTGAGGCACCTTCCCTGGTTCTCACTTGAGATAGTTGCTTCAGTGTTATTGTAGCGAGAAAGTTTGTTGGCATTTCTGTCCCTCAGGGGTGGGGTGAAACCTTGTCCTCTTAAGTATTTCTGTTGCCTATCGGCTTCTCCCTTAGCAGGTGCTCACTGTCTATTGCATTAGAACTAGTTGTCAACATCAAATTACCGTTTGTGTTTAGGCCTGAGGAACGCTGTTTTAGAAATATTGTCAAAATACCTCGGTTACCACTTCCTTGTCCTTTTTTCCCTTGTTTTAAGATGGTTCTACATTGAAAGCTCTTTTGGCTGACTGTGGGGATTATCCAAGGCAGTAGATGGGAATGTAGATGGGAATGTGGACAACAAAAAGAGGCATATGGAAATGGGCTTGGAATTAAGCTCATTAGGCTCAGGCTCAGCTGTGTCTAGAGTACTTTTGGAACAAGCTATTTATGAAGTTGTATACCACAGATCACTGACTATGACACCCACATTCATTCTTGAGAACTATGACTCAGTTGGAAGTCCTGTACATCCAGGGGAGGAGGAATCTGAGGGGAAGAAGAGTTCATCCGTGGCAGATGCCATTCGCAAAGATCTCCAGACAGTCTCCTGAGCATCCTGCATGGCTCTTCTCATCTGCTCTGTGTCTCACTGGGAAACAGCCCAGGGTGTTAAGTATTTTCACTGAACATGGTGGTATCTCTCCCTTGGCATGGTCATCTGGAGTGGCCTCTCTCTGGGGGACATTATCACTTATTTCTCATCCAAGTGAGAATTATTACAGAAATCAATCCTGCTTCCACCCAGGATACAGATTTGTTAAAATAATACCTGAAATATAGCTGATATGCCCATGATTTAAAAAATATCTTACCCTTACAGGATGGGAATGAAATGAGCTCAGTGAATAAATGGCATATTTATCAGGACTTTTTTTCTGGTTGTTGTCAAGAGATGGCTGTGAGGATTAGAATATTAAGTCATGTGAGGACTTGGAAGACACAAGTGGAAAACACGAAAGATGAAAATTCTACATGAGACAGAGGCAAGCCTGGAATTTCCATCTCAGCTGGCTTCACTGCTGCACACTTGAAGTGGCTCCCCACTGAGTGGTACCCCACACAGGGAGTCCAGCCAAGGCAGGCAGGTGGGACTGGCTTTCTTTCAAATGATGGATGGAAGCGCCTCTGCCATGTTTGCAGATCTGAAAGCTGTAATGTCCAGATGAGGAAGAGGGAGAAGAGTGTTGCATATTTTACTCACCTAATACACAATACAGTAAAGGGGTTCAGTCCCTCTCTGTTTACTTCTGTGGTCCAAATGTGAGTATAAAAACCTTTCCCTAGATTGTGAGCCAGTGTAATCACTGGGTCATCTTTCATTAGCTCTGGGCATATAGTTCTCCAATATACCACTCTGTCTATGACTAAGTCCATGTCAAATAATGGTTAAACCTCCCTCCACTCCCTGAAAGACTGGACACGAGCTGGGTGTGGATCTTTTGCCAACACCGGCAGTCATGTAAAACCCACTAATTGGGCACATATCCCGTGAGTACGCAGACATGCCTATGCCAAAGGGGTGGCTGGGCCTCAAAACGCCTTCGGAACGTGCAAAAATTTCATTGCTTTAAAAAAAGGTAAGAAAAAAAGAAGAAAGAAAAACTTGGCTGGAGGCAAGATTGCTTTTCAGAAGGGAAATTCTTTTTCCCAGGGTGCACTGTGCAGACAAAACTTACTGCATCTCTTCTGAAAATGTGTCTGGAGCCGTCTTCCAAGATGATTAATAGAGAAAGTATTTTTCACAGGGGTCTGACCTTTAAGAGTGCAAGCAGACAAAAGGCCCACATAGCCAGAGATGGGTGGAGGGTGGCGGGCTCCCAGGACACCCCATAGGCTCACACCTGCCTCTCCCAGAGCCCGGGGCACCCTGCATGGTCCCCCTGGGGAAAGCTCCCCAGGACCGTGATGCTGGTGAAAGGCTTTTTGTATAATTAGAAAGGTCCTTACATGAGAAAGAAAATAAACCATCCCACCCCACCCCACCCCACCCCCATTGTTATATTCTAAGTTCAGAGACTGTGAAGGTGAACGAATTTAGTCACAAAATTCCTGCACCAAGCTTTCAGCTCAGAGCCCTGGGTCGCAGGTTTAGAAATAAATTCCCAAACGCAGCATGTATATTTTATTGAGAAGAAGGGGTGGAGAGGAGAGGAGATATTTTGGGAAAAGAAAACCAGTATTTTTTGAGGACCTATTGTGCCAGGTATTGGTTCTAAACCCAAATTTTTAATCTTCGTAATTATAGTATAATGATACTATAAAGCAGTGTTCATGTTCCCATTTTACAAACAATCAAACTGGACCTTCAAGCACTTGGTAAGTTCATGCAGATAGAAGGTGGGGGTGAGGCAAAGACTCAGGCCCAGTTAGGCCTAATTCCAAAGCTCATTCTTGCTATTATTTCAAGCTCTCTCAAGTGGGTGGATTGGAGGTGAGGATTAAATACATAAATCTTGATGGAAATTCATCTGCTTAAAAAGAAATCAAAAAATTCTTAATAAAATTGGAAATATTTTTGAAAAAAAACAACAACAACAAAAAAAAAAAACAAAGAAATCACATTTCTGATATTGTCAGTATGGCACAATGAGGACTTCTGTTGAGTTGGAAAGCTTAAGCCATGCTGAACTTTGTAGCACCGAAGTGGGAAATGGCTAGTTTAGTTACTGTTTCTTCTCTCACCCCTTAGGTTGTGCAATAATTGTAATTCATTTATAATTGACTTGTTCATTTAAAATATTTATTGAATAATTACTCTATGCCAGGTACTATGCTGGGCAATTGGTTTTCTTAGCCTGGGATTCCCCCAAAGGCTGGCATGCAGATAGCTTATGAGGAAAGTGATCTCAGAAAGCTAAAGTGAGGGGCCAGGGACAGTGAAGCAGGGAAGGGGAAAGCCAATACAAGGATGCATTAGAGAGCTGCCCACCACTCTGGGTGGCTGGTGCTCAATCCTGTTGGTACCTTTTGAGGAGTGTGTAGAAGGGACCAGAGGGAGAAGCATTTCATCATTGGCTCTTGCCCTTCTTTGATTGAGAATCCCCCACTGGGCATTAGCACTTGTACACTTCTGGGGTGTGGGTGCCTGGATGCCCAGCAGGCCCCTGCAGGTGTCCTATCCTGGGGAGCCAGAGAAGCCCCGGGGCAGGAAGCAGAGGGGCGTGGTGCAGGCTTTGAGTGTGCACTGTCAGTGGAAAGCACTCTGAAGCCTTGTGTAAGTCTTTGCCAGAGCTATAAGCTGAGGCCGAGAGGATGTGAGGTGGTGAGCTGGGCATCTGATGCAGTGAACTAAGCAGATGTAGCCCTTGCTCTCAAGGAAGAGCCTACAGGCTAGCAAGACAGATGCATGTTAAATAGATCAACAGACTGCATCACTATACATTTTGCCAAATTTTGACAATTTTGCCTTGAAGGGAAAGGACAGATGCTAGGAGACAGACTAATGGGCCATCCTAACTCAGGTTGGTGAGGGAGGCTTCCCGAGGTGTGACATTTAGTCTGAGAACTGCAGAATAAGCAAGAGAGGACCAGAAGAGAAGGGTGGGGAAGGGCATTGAAAAGTGAAGAGCCTTTGCAAAAACCAGAGGCAGAGAAGATCTTGGTGAGCTATGGAAATGGAAAGAAGCTCAGCATGACTCAACAGAGCGAGGAGGAGGGAGAGCGAGTGAGCAACACCTGGCGATGTAGCAGGCAGGGTTCTGGATTATACACAGGTGGGATGAAAATCCAGTTGAAGCATTTTAATATTTTTGAAAGATCTCCATGGCTTTTACAAAAAAAAATATGAGTTTTGTAATAGGGGAAGGAATGAAACACTTAGTTGGAAGCGGCATAAGTCTGGGGAGGAACACTGGTAACTTGGACTAGGGGGTGACAGTGGGGAAAAAGAAAAGTGAGCAGATTCAAGAGCTCTTTTCCCCTCCAGGCTGTGGTGGTAGATCAGATATGAGGATGAGGATGAGGAAGGGGGGTGGCGGGCAAAGGGCAGCTCCTAGATTTCTGTCTTGAGCATTTATTTATTCATTCAACCAATATTTATTAAACATATACTGTATGCAAGGAAGTCCACTAGATCATAAGCATCCAGAGATGGATAAGACTCTACCCTGATGCCTGAGTGTCTCCCAGTCCAGTGAGAAAGACAGAGATGTAGACAGATTAGAGTGGAAGGTAGTAAGTGCTATGATAGCTTCATATTCCGGACCTCATTAAAAGGTAACACAGTCGAAGTTACTTCCATAGTCCAGATGACCATGAACGGGTGGCCCTATAAGTCTACTTACCAGTTACCCAAAATACTTCAGGAAATTGATTCAGAGAGAAACAATTGCCTATTGGTTCTTTCATCCTCATTGTTAACGATTCGCTTCTCAGCCACCCAGATATAAAAGGTTAAATCCAGAGCATTTACTCCTGGAAATGGAGCTGCTAAATAGATCAGAGCTATCAGGGTTAGGAGAGCAGGGCCAGTCCCTGTGGGGAAGTGTTCCTGGCACGGTGCATTCGCAATTCCTCTTCTTTTTGAAGCCCCTGAAACCACGACGTGCACCCCTCATGCTGTCCTCCTGCTGGCATTCTTGCAAATATTGGCCATTCCTCCCAGGCTGTATTATGAAAATGACCTTTACAATGTCAAAGGACTTCCCTCAAACCTTGCCAAGTCTGATTCCTGTGTTCTTGACCATTTCCATGAAGGTGCCTCAATCTGCTGCAGAGTTTGTGTTTTAACTTGCAATGAGGTATCATCTAGCACCACCAAAACCATTTTGAAAATGCAAAGATAAAAGGTTTTCTCATGAAATGGCTCTGGAACTAGACTTTCTTTGGAGTTCAGGGAAAACAATTTTGCTGACTTTTAGTGCACTTTTCACAAATGTGCTAAGGAAAGCATTTGTCCAAAGATATGATAGCAGAGGAAGGAATTGAATAGCACTGCTAACTAGTGCTGATGCTTAGTAAGTAAGCAAATTTTAAGAAAAGGAAAGAAAAGCAACAGAAAGAGGATGTAGGCTATTCTCCCAACATCTCCACCCAGGACCCGTGTCGGTGACCCTGCCCATGACCGTGATATGGCCTAAACTTGGCCAATTGGAGCACTCCATCTTCGGGCCACAGGGTTTTGTTCAGAGATGAGCATGTGGCCCATGACAGGCCAATCCTGGGGCCTTCTAGAAAGGCACATTAGCTTTCTCCCTCATCTCAATGTGTAAAGCGGGTGTAGGCTTCTTGCTTCTACATAGAAAGAGTCTTCTTGGGAACAAAGTCAAGCAGAAGCAAGGAGAGATGAAAGACAGAGATAAGGGTGTATGTGTGAGAGAGAGAGAGAGCGCCGAGGTAGGGTGAAGAACAAATACAGTATCTGAAACTCTGGATACAGTATGCCTAAAGGGGCGCTTAGTTATGGGAACCAATGAATTCATGCTTACTTCTCTTTATATTCTGTCTCTTGCAACTGAGAGAATCTTGACAAATACATGGCACTGTTTGGTTTTGCATTTCAGTGAGAATGCAGGCAACCCTGGATGCCGTAGGAAAGAGTTCCTGTATTTATGAAACCTTTGCAGCAACTAAAATCATGTTTTTGACACTTGCTTAATGACATGGGAAAATGCTCATGATACAAAGCTGAGTGAAGAAAAACACTGCATAAAACTGTTCCTAGAGCAAGATTCATTTTTTGGTGAGATATATAAATATAAAATTGCATAAAAAGTAGACTGGAAAGAAATACACCAAAATTTCAGTAGTTATCTCTGTAGGTAGGATTAAAAATAATTTTACTTTAAATTTTCTTCTTTATATTTCTATGGGATTCACAAAATATCCATATAATCTGGAGAAAATGTGTATGAACAAAAGATCTAAAAATTTCATTTGCACTTTTGGTCTAATTTAAGGTGGGTTCATTAAGCTCCACATGTTTATCCCATTTTCCACCCCAAAATGTATCAAAAGCTATGTTTCAAACCATGCAAACAATTGAGTGCTTGACTTCCAAATACGATCCTTTGGCTGCTTGTGTGTTTTATTACAATGGAGCCTGACCATTTTCTCTAGCCCTGTTGCACTCATAGTTCAAAATAGTAATGAAAACTGTACCTTCCACATAGAGCAAAAGAGCCCAGTTATTATTACAGATATTAAGATAAGGGGCAAGTTCGTGAACCCTCTATTGATAGGGCCATTGTGTCATCTGGAGGACATTTCTTCTCAATTTCATCTGACAAAAAGTCTGGATGTCAAGTTCTTAAATAAACAATACCAAGTTCCTGTGGGGGGACAGCAAGTCAAATAGGAGATACTTGTCCTTGGCATAAGAGTATATATTTAAGAATTAACTTATCACATTTCACAGCTCACTGTAAACTAAGAGGGGCAGAGATGAAAGGGTCAAAGACTGCTTTAATTACTCTCATTTTAGCAAGCAGAATGAAATGAAGTTTCCTGGGGTAATTAATCAAATTGTGATGAAAAGCAAACATACACTGGACACTTCTTTTGGTCAGGGGTTTGGTGGAAATTGCCACGGACAACACTTCATCGGTCTGGCAGAAGGTTCTCACTTAGGAAAGAATGTATAGCAACGCAAGGTCCAGCATGCAAAATAAAGGCTTAAGGAAAACAGCAGCAATTATCTGGCATTGCTCTAGCTGAATTTTGGCTTCAATTCTTGCTAGTAACAGGAGGCTTGTGCGTTTCAACGGTGTGTTGTGTGGAAACGGTCTGTGCCTGGTGATTTTCACAAACAGATGAATTTACTCCTATTTCCAAGCATACAATTCAGCCACTGGGGCTCCAGCAATAACTGCCACCCATTTCAAAGGGGCTGGTGTAATACAGTCCTTACTATCTGAGCTCATATCTATTACGAAAATCAAGCTGCATGTTTTTCCAGGTGCTACCATCTTGGAAACAAGGCACAAGGGGACCAAAAAATGTGTTTCAGAACTTAATGTGAAAGCCTCCAATTAGGCTTTTTTTTTTTTTTTAATCTAGTTACTGCAAGCTGTTTTGGCTAAAAACCGAAAGTACTTAAATGTCTTCCAACCCCGTATATCTGCCGCTCTTACTACTTATGTTTTATTTTGAAAACGTTAAAAAAAAAATTCCCATCAAATTAAACTTATATTTGACATTACAGTCTGCTTTGGTCTTTTTTATTAATTTGAGTGTGAAATTAGGCAATGACGACTGTCAGTGAAATGAGTACAGTGAAATGACTAAATTGCAAATAGTCCAACTGTCAGAGGATTTCTGAAACCCAACCAGGAAAAACAGCAACATGGAATTAAATGCCATTCAGGGGCTTTGATTCTCTGTCTATCTGTTTCTTTATGGTGTTCCATAGTTCAGACTAATCCCCTTCCTCCCTTCCCCCAAACCACCAGATAACATGAAAAGTAAAGAACAACTCTGCAGCTGAACACTGTGTTATTCTGAATTATATTTTTTAAACTTTTTGCCCAGTTAGTCATATGTCTGAAAATGCATAGAGTATCCTCTTAAGCAAGAGTGTGACTCAAACTCTCACTACATACTCGCAAAAGAACTTTGGCATCCCCTGACTCCGAGGAGGCTGGTGGGGTTGAAACTGGACCAAGTAGTGGCAGAATGCCTTCAGGAACATGGGGCCACTCCTGACATCAAGGCTGGGTGGATCCAAAGGGTGGGGCAGCCCACTGGATTCCACAGAAAGTGGGAGGCGCTATAACGTTGGGGAAAAAACGAAGAGAAACCAAAGGAGTCAACCCATGGTTGCGGTCTCATCTCTTCTACGGTCAATTTGAAATCCGCCTTTATCTCTTTTTATCATGTTTCCCCATCTATACTGGAGCCTGTATTTGTTCTCTGCATGGAAGTGTGTTTCCATCCACCGTCCCAACTCTAAGTCAGTGACTTGATCATAACCTGGACACTCCCATCACACACGCACCTGCCAGGTTGTACAGGCCCCGTTCACAGTCCTCTGTGACATCCAACTACTTTCCCAAAGGCTTCATGAAACTTCTCTGGAAGGCTTTCTTTCATATTTCCAACCAGGGTATCTTACCTATTCTTTCCCTATCATTCATCAGGATTGTTAGCCTGAAATTAACAGACCATCTGTAGGTTTACTGCCAAATGATGGATTGGATAAAAAAAAAAAGAAAGACTAAAAGTTACTATGTGATGCAAAAGTGCTTGAGTTGGTAGCACTGGAATAAATAACCAACCTGTCACTATAAAATGAGTGGAGGTGGACTAATAGACATCTTTGAGTGGTTGTTCAAAATGCTCTTCTTTTTACGAGAGAGTAGTTTTTATAAAACTACCTCTATTAATACTACACAAGGAATACACGATCATTGTAGGGAAATTTGAATACATAGATAAGAAAAAGAAGATAAAATCACCCACCACTGGATAGTATAAGACTTCATATTACTATATTTCACAGTTATATAAACAAACACTTGTGACAGAATATCCTGAGTTGGCCAGAGCTAAGATTCAGATATATTTGGTGTATGTGCTATTAGAGATTGGCTCCCACCCACCTCCTGCTCTACCCAGGTATCTGTTTGCTTCCACATGATTCACATGTGGAGCCTGAAAAGCCTTATGAGAAAGAAATGCAAAATGTGTCCAAATGTGGAGTTCAGACATATGTAGTTATGTCTGACAAACTGTGTGCATGTATGTTTGGGGTGATGCTCCCCGAATAAAAGCCAAATATCAAGGAATATCTATGAGATCCCTGGGAAAGAATTTATCCTAAGGGTCAAGCTCATTAGGCTAAACCTAGCAATGAGGACAAGGAGAAAGTCAAGATTCTGGGCTCGGGGTGTGGCTCTGATTTCAATCCCCATCCACCTAGCTCCCAATCCCCAAGCCTCCAAGTGCACTCTGGAGAAGACACTGAGCAAACAAAAGTAAGAGTTTCACATCGAGGATTCCAAACAACTTTGTAGAAGGACTCCCCTAACTGAGCATAATAAAAGAGTATTCAGGTGCTGGTAAAACTCAGGCATTTGTGGTAGTTGTCTTTAATGGAACCTCCAGACTGTTGCCGCAGACTCCTCCAAACACAAATACTGTATTGCACTCTGTAGTCTGTTTTTTAAAAATCTATTATGATCATCTGTCCATGTTAGTAAATGTATTTCTGTAACATCATAATTTTAAAGGGTTTCAGTATGTGGATTTTACCACAATTCATTTATAAACAATGATTTTGTGAACATCCTTGTAGCTAAACCTTTGAGTATATGCTAAACCATTTCACTAGGATGAATTCGTAGGAGTGGGATTGTGGGCCAGGTGGTATGCACAGTTTTAAACCTACGATATGTATCATTTGCCTTCTAGAGAGACTGAACCAACTTATGCTCCTACCAGCACTAAATGAAAGTGACAGATAAAATACAATTCTTTGAATTCTTTTAACATCTAAGTTGCATCCTGATAGAGGATCCCTTTCCTTTCCTAGAACCACTGTCCCCTAGATAACCCGGAGGTATTAACTAAGTGGCCTAATCACAGGAGACCAATAGGCAGGCACTGTCAGGTGTAAATCATTAACCTTGGCCAGTCTCTTTCGTCTTCACTCTGCAAGCCCATGTACAGCCTGGCTACTCCGTGGTATGTTTTTCTGGTACTGTATTTCCCTCCTACTTAATATTATATTGTTGGGATTATTTTCTTCCCTGATATATTATTTTGCGTGTCCTCAGATCTACTCTCATTTGACATTTCGTCCTATATTCCCGTGCTCTCTGAGTATATTGACTTACAGTGCCCAAGCAAGTGTTTGAATTCACTCATATCTGAGCCACTTTAAATTAACGTGACCAATAAAAATCCATGAGGCACCCCCATTCCAACAAGTCCACAAAACTGCATCTGTTGCTTCCTTGCTCTCTGGTTCTTTCTATGAGCTCATTTCTGATTTCATGAGTGTCCTCTATTCTTGTTGTCCCTGTTCTATTGCATTTTAGAAAAGCATTTTTAAGCAACCCAGTTGTTTAAAAAGTGACTGAAGAGGGGAAAAAGGGACTGAATACTACACTGTGAAACACAAATTTTTCTTTTATCAGTTGGCAAAGGTTATAAAGAGTGATGGATGCTGTTTACATGGAAGTGAATGATGAACACTCATTCACTAGTGGGTATAAATCAGTACAGTTTGTCTGGAAGATAATTTGGAAATGTGTATCAAAAGCCTTAAAAACAATATTTTGTGCATGTAATTCTATCCCAATGAATTTATCTGGAGAAATTAACTGGACAAATATTTGAAGAGTAATGTAAAAGGGTGTTCATCACAGCAAACATAAGTAAAAATGGCAACAACAGAATGTTCAATAATAGGGAATTGTTTAATGAAATAGGGTTCATATGTGTAGTGGAAATAAATATATTCTCTTAAAAATGACTAAAATCTGTATTTATAGCAATAGGAGAACATTTATGATACAATGTTAAGTAAAAATGGCAAGTTGCAGAGTTATTGGTGTAATGTGACCCTGTCTTCGTGATAAAGACAAATCTATTTATGTAACCACGGTAAAAAAGCTGGGATTCCATCTCTGTTAGCATGAGTGCTTAGAATAGGAGGAAAAGGCACCAGAGAGAGGTATTAGGGACACTGGTGCCCAAGGGAGGAAAAGTAGAAAAGCAAGCAAGAAAGCCTTTGCCAGCCTATGTAAAGGTTTGATACCTGTAGAGTTGGGGGCCTTCTCTCCAGCTCCAACCAAAAGCAAACATGGCTCGGAAACCCTGAGGTGTGGTGGAAGTAGAGGTGCAGTACTCATACCTAAGACGGGACAGCTCCGGAATCACAAGGAACAGCAAGGCAGCTTGGTCAAGACCAGTAGCAACAGCTCATGGGTTGCAGATATAGGAACGGCCTCAAGAAACTGACATACCTTCATTTCCTCCTTTTTCTATTGGCCAAAGCAAGTCACATGACCATCACAAAGTCAAGGGGTGGGAAAATAGATTCTACTTCTTTGGCGGGGCGAGGAGGGGGGTTGCTATAAAATCACATAACAAAGTGCATGGATTTAGGGAGGGGTGAAAAATTAGGATAATTATTCCAATCTACCACACCTATATTTTCCCTATTTGGAGAATAATAACATACCATTTTGTATTATTATGCCCATAAAATAGAAGGTGGGGTAGACTGTTACACTAGTGGCATCCCTCCCGGTATCCACACTCTGTGTACTTTCCTCCCTCTTTAGTTCTGGGCCATGTGACTTGCTTTGGCTAATGGGACATCAATAAACTTGACACAGAAGGGGCTGGCCGAGCATTTGAGCTCTGAGGCTGCCACCACCATGTGAAAAGCCTGAGGTGGCCTCTTTGGGGATGAGAGACCGCAAGGCAAGGGTGGCCCAGCTATGGCAGCTGTTCCAGCTGTGCCCTGTGCCCAGCCGACCTTCAGGCTGAATTCAGTCACATGAGTGAACTGGGTTAAGCCACAGAACTGCCCAGCCAATGCACAAAATCAGGATAAATCATGAATTTTTGATTTTTAGAAGCCACGGAATTTGGGAGGAGCAGTGATGGAAAACTGGTAGAGATGAGGATTAGTTTTCTTAAAGTCAATCACACTTGATGTTCCTGAGCCCACCTGTTCTAGAATCATTGCTTTCACTGGAATTGAAAATAATTTTATAGATAATCTAGTCTGAGCTCCTCATTTCAAATACAAAAATTGAGACTGAGAGGCTGAAGTAATATACCTAAAAACCTGCAGTTGTAGAAGCGTGAATCAGTCTCCTGACTTTTGGTTCTGTGCTCTTTGGATGTTACCACAAGGTCACACTCTAATATGAGAATACACCTCTGAGGGTGGGGCTGGTTCATGGTGTCACAGCTATTCAGTGTCAATAGCAGGACTAGAAATCAAGACTTTCTACTCCTTGCCTAGAATTCTCATCCTTTAGGGGGATGGTGAATATACAGTGTGTGTCTTTTATTAACACATTTAACTGAGCATTGTGTTACGAAGTGTTCTGTTTATGCCAGAGTGGGGTCAAGCTGGAAAAAGATAGGATCTCTCATCTTTCCTAGCTCTGAGACCTCTTTCTCTTCCTTTTTTACTCTCCTCTCCCAAATCCCCCAGCCCTGGAAATAAGAGTAAGAATTCCTACCCTCCTCATCAGCCACCACTTCAAGCAGGATGGATTAATGAGGTTATGTCTCCAAAGAACTTTGAGTTCCCTGGAAGAAAGGCATCAACATGCAAAGTGGTGGTTGTTATTGCGATTACTTCACTGAGTAGGGTTTCACAGCTGTCCTAATGGAAAAGGGGCCAAAAAAACAGAATGCCAGTTTCCCCCAGCAGAGGAGCAGCTGGAATGGATTATAAATGAGACCTGTGTGCCCGGTTCTCTTTTTTTGTCAAAGCCCATCAGCCTTCCTCATGCTCAGCTCTCCCCTCGACAGCCCAGCAAGCTCCCTGAGCCAGACAGGTGTGGGCAAAGGCACCAGCTGAGCTCCACGTGGATAAGTCTGCTTGGCAGAGGCAGCAAAACCCTATATTCTGAAACAGGGCCAACACATTACCAGTGCTCAGTAATGCAATGTATTTCTTCTACGGTGCTTTGGGGTAAATAAAATACTCTCACTGCCCAACCTTCTCTCCACTTTATAGGGCAGGAGGGACCGGGGAGGAAGAGGGAAGAGAGAGTGCAGACTCAGACAAATGTCACATTGCCAGGAGCAGAGCACTTCTACCCACCCTTCCCTCCTTCCTTCCTTCCTTCCCTCCTTCCTTCCTTTCCTTCCATTTAACAAATATTCATTCAATATTATGTTGGGCACCATGTTAGGCTCTTGAGATACAAAGGAAAATATGACACAGTCCTTACCCTCAAAAATTGCCCCTCTTGGGGGCAAGGTGGTGGTCATGGGGAGTGAGAGGGTGGGAGTTGGGGCAGATGGGTGGTGAATGAGGCAGGGACAGACAAATAAATAAGAAGCCACATTCCACAATAATAAGTCCTCAGATAGACAAAGAATATGGTGTCATAGGGGCACACCAAAGAAAGGGCCATGCAACTGGTTTTGCAGGGGTCTTGCAAGGCTCCTTAAGGACCAGTTGGAGATTGTGAGGTTAAGTGGAGAGCAAAGGGGAGGAGGTATTCTAAGAAGTCACAGTTCTATTTGGTTATGTGGTAGTACAAAAATGCAATTTTGTGCCCATAGAAAAGAAAAACCAAGTATGTGCACTGTAATAGTATTAATTGTGCTGTACTCATACTATTGCTGGTACATTTATTGAACACTTTGTACATGTCATGCACTACTAAAAGGTTTACATACCTTATATTGCCTTATTTAATCCTCATAATGATTTTATAAAGTAGGTTCTGTTACTAAGCTCATTTTCAGAAGTTGAAACTGAGGCCAAGGGAGATTAAGTGGCTTGCTCAAAGTCACAGGATTAGTGGGCAGGAGTGTCAGGGTTTACACTCAGACCGTCTCACTCCAGAGCCTATGCCCTTAACCAGCACCCAGCAGGACCTTTCCCACATGGAGACTTACCACCTCCACGTGCAGGTTAGCTGCGCCTGGACCTGACTTTTTAAAATAGTAGGTCAATGCTAGCAAGACACAACACTCACAGCCGATTCTTAGTAAAAATTTGAAAACTAGAATGAGTATTTTCCCACATCTAGGGTTCTTTAGTTCATTGTGAAGAATGGGTAAGCAAAATGATATCTTATTCTGATCCAATAACCCATGCACGAAATAGCTTTTTAAATCAACACAAAATTGCATGCGCAAATATATTGGCAAGCAAATTAGAGAGTAAGTTAAGAAGAAAGTTAAATATGTACTTAGGGATGGTTTGGATCTTTTTAATTATAACTTGCCAAACTTGTTCTAAACCCTTTGTCTTATCTCTCTGGCCAGATGGTAAACCCCTTGAGGCCAGGGACTGGTCTGTACTCTGTCCTTGAGAATAGCCAAGGACACCTTCTCTGCTGGTTTCCAAAGGTAATTTGGCTGTGTCTTTATCAAAGAAATTATCACAGCATTCCTTATAGTTGAGTTAGTTTTGTGCAAGTTTTACATGAACTCTTGAGGACATGTATTGTGTAACACAGTAGATTCCCAGTATATGCTTTTGGTTTGAGGGTAGAAGGCACTTGGTAAAAGCTCAGAGCTATGGATAAACCAAATCCAAATCACAGGCTTTCATCCAGCTCATGTACCTTCTTCAATACCCTGTGCTCTGCAGTCTTCACAATCTCCAGCTCCTGCTATCCCTTCCTTCATGTGCCACCTCTGGGCTGGGTTCCTCAGCTGCATGTCAAAACCATGGTTTTTATTCCCTCATTCATTACATTTATGTATCTCCTTTGGGGATCATCCAATTTGAGCATTTGTTTTTTTCCTTAAAGTGATGACCATTTCAAATACTAATAAAAGAGTTTTCCTTTGTTTTTAGGTTTGTGTGGGTGTGTATTTTTTAATGCCAGGTGTTCTTTTTAATGTATTCTAATAATCCAGTTTGCCTATTTTCCTTAGTGCTTCCTGTTTAAACAAAAACTTTTTTGCTGCTACTTATAGAAAATAAAGATGACCTACTTATTCATAAAAGTGAATAGTCTCTGATCCCTTAATTCTAACATGGCACTGGAGGTCAGCATTTTTTTTAACATGTTACCTCATTTAATCTTGAAAATACTCATTTGATGTGGACACACATTATGTCCATACTACAGATGAGACTTAGGGGATGTAAATGGTTCATAAATGGAATATTGGAATTCAACCAGGCCTGATTCCCTGGGACTCTTGAAAAACTCCACTCTTTCGCCGCTTATTGACTTAGAGTCATTGATTTCTCAAACTGGAAAGCACCCTGGAGTTCATCTAGTTTATCTCTCACATACAGAGGGGGAAACCGATGGACACATGTAGGTGAAATGCTAAGATCACAGGGACCATTGGTTGTTGATTCTGGTTTGTTGGTGGCTCATCATGATTCCTGCCTGTTTGGAATAACGAGGTCAAAGAGGGTAGGGATCAAGTTGTCCCACTTGCTTTGTGCAGACACGGGTCACGTTTGAGTGACAGAAGTACAGAGACATTTAAGCGTGTCTGGGCTCTGTAAAAACTAGCTGCAAAAACAGCTTCTGCCTCTCTCAACTCACCAGGACAGTCACAGTGAGAGCAATCCAGGCCGTGACGGTTGGTTTTCCTAAAATAATAGAGCCCCGCACCTTCCTGTGGTTACTTTATATTGTCCCCCAGGCATATGTAACCAAATGGACGCTCACCAGCACTCCTTAGGCTTTCTTCCACGTGTGGCATTTCCTCCAAAGCAAGTTGAGCTTGAAGAGGACAGGGACCTGGCAGGCTGCCTGTGGGTTATTCAACCCCACAAAAATAAAGAAATGCAGAGCTAGAGCTGGAGCTTGGCAACTGGTTGGATCCTATCCATTATAAACTAAAACTATTTCAGAGGGATCTTCCTTGTCTTTCTTTCTTTCTTTTTTTTTCATTCCTTTTCCTCCTCATTTACCTAAAATCTGGCAGGGGCTCTGCTGAGTATTTGGCATCCCTCAGGACCGTGTGTTGTGAACAGGCAGGGCTCAGTGGAGGAGGTGGGCATGCTGGGGAGTGAAAACACTTGAGGGGTTGCCTTGCCCACCACCCCGAACTGTACGACCTTGGCCAGGGGCTTCACCTCCCCATCCCGCCCCACAGGCTGTCATGAGTTGTCAGCGTGGTAGCTGCTTTAATGCATGCGACACAGGACTCAGTTCATGGAAGGTGCTTACTGAATATTCATTCCAGGTCCCTCTTGGCTCCCAGGATTTTTGATGACTCTGATGAATGAGTCTAGCCCAGTTCTTATAGGTATAATCCTGGACAAATCACTTACCACCTAAGGAGGCCTGGCCCATAAGAGTTTGGACTCTGGGGCAGACTGCCTAGGCTTGAATCACTACTCTGCACTGCCTGGCTGGGTGACCACGGAAGAGTCACCTAAATACTCGGTGACTCAGTTTCCTCATCTGTACAATATGTATAATAGTAATAGTACCCACCTGATGAAACTGTTGTGAGGATTCAAAGAGTTAATCCACATAACTGCTGAGAATATTGCCTGGCACATACATGTGCTCAATAGTCATTAGCTATTATTCTTTTGTAAACTAGTCTGTAGCTCTTTTTCCTCACCTCATCTGTTAAAACAGGAAAATCAATATATGCTGCCTCTACCCCCTAAGGCTGTTGTGAAGGAAGTGGTTACAGAGGCCCTACTATGTGCAGGTACTAGCAGCTTGTGAGAAACAAATATAAAACTGCTTTGAAGTGAAAAGCAAAAGTAGGTAAATAACACAAGAGCAAAAGTAAGTAAATAACACTATGATTGAAATTGATATAAAAAATGATTGTGGAAATTTCCATAGCACTGACAATGGTTGCCTTCCACTCCAAGGAGATGGTTTTGTTGATGGTTCTGGGGACTGTGATGTGACAAAACTAGCAAATGCTGCAGTCAGATTCTCCAGATTATCTGGGGTCTGCTTGCCCACGGCCAGAGTACCAGCTCTCCCATCCTCTCTAGTCCTCTGCAAGTGGCCTTCCTTTGAGGGGCTCATGGGCAGTTGATCTTATGAGCTGGTGGTTGTCTATGGGGTATGATGTGAAAAGGACAGGGAAACTTCCTCACTTCCCACTAGCTGGCAAGTGCACAAAGGAGCCCATCTCTTCCTTTCTGCTCCTTTAGCTCCCCAATGCTCATTCTGTCAGCTGGGAACCCCTGGACACTTTGTGCTGCTGACCTGCAGGCCTTTGATCTGGCAACTCCTCCTGCCTGGAAAGCTTACCTTGCTTATAAGATAACATAGTGAATGCAGAGAACGCCCCTGCAATGTACACTTAAACATGGTTAAAGCCAGAAATTGTGTTATATATATGTCACCATAATAAACAAAATCAGACTAACACACTGTGAATATTTTAATATATTTTTTAATTTGTTATTTATTTATCAAGGGAAATTATTCCATAGCTTGCATATTCAAGTTTCATAATTCAGGAACACAGATAGGTTAGTGACAAACATCCAGGGAAATCATCCAAAGAAATTCTTTACATTCCCAAATCATTTTGCACTCTGAAAGAGACCAGCCTTCCTCATCTTCTCAAAAGTCAAGTCACTCCCTTCTTGCTGTAGCCTTCCCTGATCACCTTTGCCATCAACCAAAGGCTGACTCCACCACACCTTTCCTGGCGCTCACTCCAGGTGGTTTCATGAACCCGGCATAGAACCAACAGAGAGAAATGGGAATGCCCCAAACACTGTATTATTCGTGCCATTTAAATGTCTGTGAACTCATGGAGACTACAACACTTCGAGGAAGACAATATCTATTAATCATCCCACCTCCCCAGGACCTAGCAAAGTGCCTGACATATAGTGGATAATCAATGAGCATTTGATGAAAGGATGAATAAATGAATGAATGAATGAGGTTTAAATAGTTCTTGTCTTCAGAAACCAGGGAGACAAAACTGAAATCAACAAATTTCACCACTTAGAACTGTTCTGGGCAAAAGGTATTGGGAGAGAGGTTCAAATTCTTAGCTAAAATATTCTTCTGACAGATTTATTTTATTCTATCTTCTTCATTCCTGTGCCTTGCAGCATTTGGATCAATATTTATAACATGGTAGCTATCTAAGAACTGTTTGATGAATGTATACAAAATCAAAGAAATTTCATTTTCAGCTGCAGGGTTTTGGTGGCATCCCAGGGGAAGCTGGCCCCCATAGTCGACAGCATGAATGGACCAAGAAATACCAGGGGATGGAATGAGGGCAGCTACCCTGCCAACCCCCAAACCAGTCAGAGGCATGAGGCCATAATAAGGCGCAATCCCCTGAGGAAGGAGCCCGGTGAAGCTATTTCTTTTTCCCCTCAAGCCATCCCAGTCCTGCTAGCTCACTCTCTTCCTCGGAATACATACAATGAGCATAATGTTTTGAACAATATAACTCTCATTCTCTTTTGATTTTCTGTATTCATGATTAGCTTCCTAATCAATATAATTTAAGATTGCTGCAAAGTAATTAAAAGACAAGGAATTGAGAGAAAATTCTCTAAATTACTCTGGTACCCATTTAACATATCAAGGACTAGTCCTGATGAAATATATTATTAAATGTTATGAAAGGCAGAAAAGAAGGGGAACTAAAAGAAAAGTCTGCCCCTGCCAGGCCTAAGGGACTATGGAGAGATGATGATGGAGTGAAGACTGAGAGGTGGGGAAGAAAGCGGCCAGCTGAATATCTTCTCTCTCGGTCTCCAAAGCCCCATGGGGTGAGGAGGGGCAGTGCTTGATTGAGACCACAGTTAGATCATGGGGACTCTTGACCCATCCCTTGGGGGTGTGGGCCTGGATGGAGACCCCTGGCCCTGAAACTACAGGGAGGGTGGCGGAGCTATGTATTCAGAGTGTGAAGTGGGATGTTCAGGTTGTGAAAGGGACTAGTTTGTAGGCCTGAACTTCCCCTTGTTCACACATGGCATGGAAGCTGATTGGAAATCAAAAGACCTGCCATCGACTGCTGGGGTAGAGGCTGAGATGAGCCTGCAGCTCAGTTCCAGGGTTGACAGCTGAGGCCAGAAGTTGGGGGGCAGCTATGGAGGAGACTCATAGGAGTCTTCACCAGTAAGAGCAGGGTTGGGAATGGGGGGAGCAAGGTTTCAGGGATGGGTCCCTAGACTCTGAGCAGGCCAAGCAGAAATAGTCCACAAGTACATCCATCAGCCACAATGTCAGAAGTGGGTGCCATGTGGGTGCTGAGCATTCCTCAGCAGACACCAGCCACCTCACACAGAGTCACAAGTGCAGATCAAGAATTTTCTTTTCCCAGTGGCATGGGTCATGGGACCCTGGGAGAAGAGCAAGGAGGAGAGAAGAGAGCTCTGAGAAATAAGCAGAAAGACTAGTTAGTCTGAATGTTTGGGCAGATCCAACCAAACCAGAGTGGACTAAATGTAGTTGGTTTTCCTCTTACTTCCCAAGCAGATGGAGGGCTCGTGAAAAAAATCAGATCAGGTATAAACAAATAAATGGCATTTTCCCTGCATAAATGAATGCTACATGACTAATTTTGTGACCCTGCTGCTCACAGGCAATTTTGATCCCTGGCAGCTTAGCCATGGGCTCAGGGAAGGTATGTTTTTCAAGGTGAAGCTTGATGATTCCATTCAGTGTCAAACCAGGAGGGTTTTCAGGGGCTTGGCATCCTCTGATTGTTTGTCTCTCTCTTCTCCATCTCTTCCTTTTCACCTCTGAGTCTTCTCTATCCCCTCTTAACTTCCTCCCTCCATCTTTTCTTCTTTCATCTCGTGTACCTTCCCCTCTTTGAAGAGAGAAAATGCACACAGGTGGGCAAGGGCTATCAGAATGGCGCCTCTGTGAGCTTCTCTGGCATTCAGAATGGGAAGTCAAGCTGAACTACACAAGTCCTCAGGAAGCACCACTCTGACAGAATTACAGGTGCCCCCAAAGAACCCTACAAAGAAATTCTTAATTGAGCATGTATTTCCACTCAGCACCAAGGGAGAAATACAGAAAGATAAAAGCTCTTTAGAAGGCTTCAGAGTTAGCTGATGAATATGTTAGTGAATTGAAGAAACCCTTAAAAAGTTTAGCAAGTGGAACATTCCTGATGTAATACGTTAACTCAAGTAACCTAATATAATAACGGCCATAAGGAAAAAACAAGTCATACTCCCCAGAGACCATCTATAGTCACAGAAAGAAGATGTGGAACTTTAAGTAAATAACTGATTGGAATGATCCAATGTGTTGTTTTTACTAATAGTGGGGTCTCTATTAGGAAATATGAACTGTCTTTGCTTTGAGGTTTTTCAGACATAAAATAATCCTGCTCCAGTGAAATTTCTGAAAGGAGAAACCTTGGAAAATAGGAAGGAGGATTGAAATGAACCATTTTTGGGGCCCATCTGCAGGGTGCAGATAATTAGATACAAAATGTTCCTGCTTGGCTGCTTTTTTGGCTTCTTTCAGTTTGCGTAAACTTTTAGCTCACAAAGGTTAAGTTTAAAATCAAATTCAGTTTGATGCAATTCTGAGGCACACAAGTGCATGTGAGGATGGAGGGCTTGGCATTAACCAGATCTTCTTCCCTTAGAACAGACTTCTTGGACATCATAATCTGTTGGTCAGTGAGAAAGCAGTGGCCTTAGTTGAGCTCCTGCTCTGTGCCAGCCACTGCATTAATTATTCTATGCATCTTCTTTCATTTAATCCTCCCAACAATTCTGTGACTTGAAATATTAAATCCATTTTACAGATAATGGATCATTTAGTCCAGCTCCGCAGGGGAATTCCTGAATTACCAGGCTAGATGCTCACTCTTTCTCTTTTTCTTCTTAAAGACCTCCAGGTAGAGAAGCACATCAGCGTCTCCGTCTGGCCCATTTCGGCCCTAGTTCTCTGGAGATTTTGACCAGAATTTCTCATTCACAATCCTAATCTTCCTTAGGCCACTGGTTCCTTAGTGATCAAACCATGAGTCCTCTGAACAACAGTATATAAATCTCCCTGGACCCAGATAAAAGCATCAAAAGGGGAAGGTCAAGGGACAGGAGAGACAATGAACAGGTATCAGTGCGCTGAGTCTTGTTTTATAACTATGAAATATGTTACGTTCATATTACTACACAAGTACTGTATGCCCCTTATTTTGAAAAGTACAATATTGCATAATGTGTGATGAAGAAAGTGAAATTCCCATGAAATCCCACACTCAAGGGATTACAATTGTCCCTTGGTCTTTAACAAAGCTGCCTAGAGAAGGAAGTGAGGAAAGCAAGCCAGTCTTTTTTTGTCTTGAAGACTCACAATCTCAGGTACTCCACTGGATATGCTTTATGTAAGTGACCAAGAAACCTTTAAGGAACACTGTTACCATCAGCTTTTAACAGTGGCAGCAATTGTTTGTGAGGACAGTTACCACTGTTCAGATACTAGTGACCAGAAGATTCACCCCTCTCTCTCTCTGGAAGGTTATTCTTTTTGAGATGGATGCTTGTGAACCAGTGAAATAAGATGAGATGCCCATTTGGGCATTACAGTCAGCCAAATCAGCATCCCTTCCAGAGGAGAACATTTTTGGTTCCAGTGGTTTCCTAGGTCCTTGGTGTCTGTCCCTGCAAGATAAAAAGAGGATTTTGGTTAGTTTGAAATAGCAAAATAGAACACAGGTTTCGGAACCAGACAGACCTGGGTTTTAACCTCAGCTCTGATCTTAGGCAAATTACTTAAAGTCTCTGAATCTCAGTTTTGGAGATGCAAAATGGTGATAATAGCACTAATTCCTAAGGTTGAGAGGCTTAAATATTATATATGTAAAGCTCTGAATCTAGTCCATGGCACAATAATAATATAACATTAAACTGATATATTAACAATCGTTCTATAATAAATATTATGTATGCTATATAATAAGTACACATTTTTATAATATAAAATTAATAAACATTAAAGGTGTCCAAATGAATATCGCATGTGTTATAGATATTGGGATCCTTGTGCCTACAATGTAAAATTAATTACTAGCTACTGCCACAATTTCCCAACAGCCACAATATTTTCCCCCACTGAGTTAATGGCTGGACCTTGGGCATATAGTTTAAAGAGTAATCGCTTGGTTAAAGTTTGTTGATTTTTAAAACAAGGTGGCTATAGGAGTTTTCTTCTGTTTATGCATTCTTTATTGAATGACTGAAAGTACTCATAATAGGGTAGACTCTCTAGAGTTATTAATGATTTTATGATACAATTTTCAGACTTTCAAAATAGACTCTACTTCTGTAGTGAAACAGACCAACCCAACTTTCAATACATTGGTGAACAGGCTGCTCTCTTCAGTCTTGGGGGTAACCACACAGTGGCAGGAGCCACAGCATAGGCAAGGTTGCTTCTTCCTCATGAAGGCCCCGGCCATCTCATTTGGTTGGTTGGAAAGCAAGATTCAGTCTCAGCCTCTGTGACTGCCAAAATCCTGTCACTCTTGATGTGCTCCTTTCCAGCTGTGGCCCATGATGACTCTTCAAACAAATTATTCCAAAACGATTTGATCATGTCCCGCTCCTTTAGATGGCCCATAACCACATGTGAGAGTTAGACAGAAATCCTGCCCGACAGATTATCCAGTTCAGGGCCAGAAGGCTTGCACTGCAGCATCTCCCAACCAACTCGCCAGCATACCACGTGCCTGGACCCTGCAGCTAGCGACGGGAACAAGGCACATGCGCATGCGTCAAAACACTCTTCCGCTTCCCGCGACGTCCGGGCTCTAGAGCAATTGAATGTATGCACTTTTCTTCCTAAGATCCCACAGGTCTTCCTCAAACAAGCAAATGATTTTGTTTATTGTCTCTATTAACTGGAGTATAAACTCGATAAGGGCAAGGATTTTGTCTGTTTTGTTTATTGCTGCATGTCCAGCTCCTAGATATATATCTGGCATGTAACGGGTGCTCAATTTATACTTGTATGAATGAATAAAAGGAGACTCTAACAGAGTGTCTTTCTTAGTTTTCCTCAAGGGAGGAGAGGCCTTACTAGAAATAAGCATGTAGCAAAGACGCTCATTTTGGGAAGCTACTTTATGAAAACATGAGACATTTAGGATTCCTGTCTTATTGTTATAGTGAGAGATTTTTTTATCCTAAGAGATGTGATACAGTAATGTTGCTGTCCCTTCAGACATACAAGATAGTATTATAGATGAAGAAAAATGTGCTCATTTTAATTTAGGTTTATTTTATCTACTCAATAAAGGATTTGGAAAGACCACATGGAGCATTTTAATAAAAATTGAATTTCAGTAATGACTTGTCTAAAGAAACATGTTTATTCCATAAAATTCAGTGTGGTTTATTGTTTATATTTTGAGGCATGGAAGAGATTTAGAGGAGGCTCTAGAAATATTTTGTCCTCTGGTGAAGCCTGAGGACCAAAACTGTTGAATAATTCCTTCTGCATTTCTTTAAAAGGATTTGCTTCCTATAACTTCTAACCTTGGTTGTCTCCAACCATGCTGCTGTTTTTTGTCGTGACACTCATCCCCACCTGACATATGTTCCCCTTGTTGCTAAATGACATGAATTTATGCATTTACTTTTCAACAGCTATCTCCCCTGGCTAAATTGTAAGCAGAGATTTTTGTCAGTTTTGTTCATGCTGTGTCCCTAGCACCTAGAATAGTGCCTGTAATATGGTAAGTGCTTAATAAATATTTGTCAAATAAATGAATTAACAGTTACATAATAGATCCCAATATCTCAAAGATGATGCCAATAGGGCTTCTTGGCACCAAGGACATATATTGTGGAAGGAGATCTGGACCTAAAGAGGCATGGGATCAAACCCAGGCCCACTCTTTTCTAGTTGTATTGACATAGGCATTTAATTTCCCTGAGCCTCGGTTTTGGTATTTGTGAAATGGGAATAGCAATAGGCACTACATATGGTAGCTATGAAGAGAACATGAGATAAAGACTATAAATATGCTTTGTGAAAACTGCTAAGGCTTGCAGAAGCACCAGACTTCATTTTATGTTTGGCACACATGTCTATTGATGGAACAAATGATTGGGTTGCAATAACCTTTACTTAGTTCAGTCTTTCTGCTGATGGTTGTTCGGCTGTTACAGTGGGTGCATAATGGAAGATGCCTTTCCCATGAAACAGTGGGTCAGGGGTTTATCCAAATCACCTGGGAAATTTTAACATTATCCCTAAATGTGGTAAATTGTGTTGTTTGTTCACAACTATTTGTCTCATTCCCACCCCACTCCCACCCTTGCCATACATGCCAAGCATTCCCGAAGGTGGAGTTTAGGTCTCACTCCATGAGTTTAGCCTTGAGATTTGCCTTAGTTGATGATTTAAAAGTGGACATGATGTATGCCACTTCAATGCAGAAACCTTACCTGGGCTGGCGTGGTTTAGCATAACTTCACCTTGAGGTTCTGCCCTCAGTTATGAGCATGGCATGCCCTAGTTAGCCTGGGTTCTGGAATAAGAATACACATGGAGCTAAGCCAAGCCCAGTCAAGCCCAGCAGACTCAAAGCCCTCAGAAAACATGAGCACATGTTGCTGTAAGCCTTTGGGATGTTGGGGTGGTTTGTTACCTCAGCAAAAGCTGACCAATACACTGGAACCCACCTAAAACCCATCGACGTACATTATCTGAGACTCGGCAACTTGTAATTTTAAAACACACTTCATGTGATTCTGATGATCAGTAGGTTTGGGAACCTCTCTTCTAGCCTACCTATACCCCCTTCCTGCCACCTGTCCCATATGAACAGGGCTTGACTAATGCTTCTAAGAATCCTATAACTCAGCTAGTAGCATTCCTGGTTGGCAGGCCAGTAGGAAAAGAAAAGAATGCCTTTTGCTTTGGAGAGGGTGATAAAAATGTAGAGCTTCAGACACCGAATCTTGAATTAAATCAGAGACTTCAGGGTCACCTGGCCTCCCCTCTCCAGTACTTTATTGGGAATGTGATAGAATAATTTATTACTGTAAAAGCAAGATAAAACCTATGGAAGGACATACTCTGTTATAGACCAGATGGTTTCAATTTGTATGTGGTCATTATTCTAGTTTCTGACAATCCCTAATAAGTCTGTCTACGTTAGCTACTAAATTATTATTGGCTAATCGATGCCCAACAGTTCTGCTTGCTGACAAGGATTTTAGGCACGCACGAGAGGTGAGAGGGCTGTGTCAGTGTTACCTGGTAGAGACCAAGCCTGTGGTTCCAAAGGAGACTTTTCATTTTATTTACTAGCATCTCGGCAACCAGAGCATGCATGTTCTGTAGAATAATGATCTTTTGTTCATTGACCACTTATAATTAAGCACTGAAAGGTTATGGGCAAGATTACAATCACTTTATTTTACATGAGTAAAAAAATTCCTTAAAATTTATTGGAGAACTTCATAATCATGATTATATCTTAATATGGTTTAGTTAAGACTATGGGAGACAAGCTCTGTAATACAAATAGTACCACTTCTTTCCATGCTTGGATAGCATGCTCGGTTTGATTGGTTTTCCTTAGGAGTAAGAAGGGTAGGGGAATGATTTAATTATTATTATTTATGACATTGAAAACAAGTCTAGGTTTTTTCCCTATTTTGGCCTTCCTTGAGTGTTTGTATAAGTTGTAACTAATTGTCCCCTTTATGTTGTAAAAGCAAAATTCCCATAGCTTCAAGATTATAGTCAATAAGATAGAAAAAGCTATTATAGGTACTCGGCTATGCACAGAGGACTTTTTGAAAAGCATATTATTATACAGTTTAGGAGTAGTCCATTGGAATCCCCTGTGCCTTTCTTTCATTACACAGGTATCTAGCTGATCCAGAGAGGCAATCACTCATGACGAGCAATGAATATAAAACAGGCTTCTCTTACGCTTTTTCATCAGCACAAGAAACTTGGGAATATTCCACATCCAAATACATTGAAATGGGGCTGTTTAGAGCCAAAAGTTATGCAAACCCCATTATCCTTTGAAAATGGAGGGTCTACTTTCCTTTGAATGTTAGCTTTCCTCGGCTCCTATCACTCTTAATCCCCCATGACTCCCAGAAGTATGAAATTTATAAATGTCCAATAATTCCTGCAGAGAAGACTTAGCAACCAGCATTCCTGTTTGTTTCATTTGCTCTTTAAAAAAGAAGCTTGGTTATCTTAACTATTATTTAGATAGTAAAATCACTTAATACTTGGAGAACAGATTCAGGATGCCACAAGTGCTAATCAAGTATGTCTGGTATGATCCCTCCTGTAGATGTGCTGAGACATTGGCATAGAAGTTGCAAGGGGCAAGGTTGAGTGTGTTGCTTTTTGGCATGAAACCCTGGTATGAGTTTGTTTGCCTGGTATTTGCCATTTATTCTGGAAATGAAAGCCAAAATTCTTGGTAGCTAAAGTTTCTGCATTATTTATATTCTGATTATTGTATTTTACAAAGACGTGATTTGTAAAAAAAATTTTTTTTATGGAGACATCTGAAAATCTGTTGAAAGCGATAGACTGCCTCCTCCCCCAGAAACCCATATTTCAGGAGGTTCAACTGGGGTCAACGGAGCCCTGGTTAAGAGCTCACAAACTAATGAAAACAGCCTGGACCTTCAGGTCTAATTTCTCCCTCATTTCTAGCTGTGTGATCTTAGGCAAATCACTTAACTTCTCTGAGAGTTAGCTTCCTTATAGCTTTGTAAGCTATAGAGTGATTTATATATCTTAGCAATTTTTCTTATAATCATAGGAAATGTGAATTGAACTGAGTCACAAATTATGTTGCTCTATTTCTCTTTCTATCATTAAGATCTTTTAAATGGGACCAAAGAAAATCTCTCTCTTTCTACCAATTGTGTGACCATAATGCCCTTGGCCTTGCTTTGTGACATTAAATTTTGCCTATTAAGTTAATGTGCAAGTGATTCGATTGGGTAAAAGGATAGAGTCAAAGCAAAATGTGCACATTTGCATTTAATTGTCTGAAAAACTTTGCCAAAATGACTGGACTGTAAACCAGGGAGATGTTCTTAGACTAATATTAACAGCCAACAGGTTTTGAGCAGTTTATGCATGTCAGTCATTTGATAATGGCTTTACAAACTAATTTTTGTTTGTTTCCAAGAATCCTGTGAGGTGGGCACATATATTTGGCCCTCTTATCTCATTCATGTGTTCCCTGTTCTATTTTTATTGAGATATTGGTATATATACTAAAATGTACAGATCTTAAATGTACAATGAGTTTGGATAAATTTATACAACTATGACATTAACACCCATCCAAGATAGACACATTGCTGTCACCTTAGAAAGTTCTCTCCTGTCCCCACCAGTCAAGTCCCCTCCCACTCCTAGGGATACCAATTTTTCTGATGTCTAACTCCATGGTTATATTTGTTTATTATCAAACATCATAAAAATGGAAACATACAGTCTGTACTCTGTATGGTCTGGCTTCTTTTACTCAACATAATGTCTTTGAGATTCTTCCATGCTGTTGCTTGTGTCACTAGTTTGTTCCTTTTCATTGTTAAATAGTATTCTATCTTATGCTATACCACAATTTGTTAACCATTCTCCTGTTGATGGACATTTAGATGGTTTCAGTTTGGAATTATTTTGAATAAATTTAGTATCAGCTTTCTTGTACAAATATTTTTGTGTGTGTGGATGTATGTTTTCATTTCCCTTGAATAAATACTCAGGTGTGATAGCATATGTTGAACTTCAAAACAAACTGTCAAATAGCTCTCCTTAATGGTTGTAGCATTTTGTATTCTCATGAGTAGATTCTTATATCCACTTTACAAATGAAGAGACTGAGGCTCCAGAAGATGGAAAAACATGCCAGAACTCACAGAGCTAGGAAGTGGAATCACTGGGATCTGAATTTCGATTGTCCAACTTCAGGGTCTACTCTAATTGTCCTGTGTAGTCAAAGGCCTCTCCCCCCACCAATATCCCAGAAAGGCATTTGCCAAAGGATTCTCCTTTCATCTTTGTAGATCTGGAGGAGATTTGGGTGATAGACAGGACAGGACCCTAACATTTTATTCAAAAATCCTGGGGTTAGATACTTTTGAGAAAACGGAACTTTTCAGATTTTTGAAAGATGTATATACATAGACATTATATATTATGTAAAACTTCCAAGCAAGGTCTAGAACAGCACCCTGTAATCAAATGCATTACTTTTTTCTGTAAAAAAAAATGTACTACTCTTCACGCCAAGTGGGATAAATAAAAACTATAAATCACTGTGTGTCCATTCATGTCAGCTTTGTCACCAAATGAATTTGCCACAAATTTCAAAACAACAACAAAAACACTTTGTTTTCCAGAGTGTTTTGGTTTTTCCTTTGGAACTGTGAATATGGAATTGTGGACCTGTAGTTCAGTAAGTTGCTTAAACAGTCAGTGGAGCGCCTCCACCGCATCTGTAATAGGTGTGACTCCAAGACAAAGAAGGCGAGACAGTCATGCTTTCTAGGGGGAGATCAGATATTTGAGATCCCCAAATAAAGATTCCAAAAGATTCTGACGACTGGAATGATCAGGTCAAACTAAACAAGAAGCATTTTAAGCCTGGGAACAATATTTTGGGTTCAATAGAAAGGTTGGGAGGGGGTTGCTGGATTAACAGCCGTTCCCACGAAGAGCTCCTGGGTTTGGCCAACCACAGGCCCGGAATGAGTCGGGGCCCGCCCGGAAGACGAGTGTTACCCTGCTGGGCTGAGACAGAGACCTGTCCGCGGTGCGCATGCGCATATGGGTGTGGCGTGGGGGCTCCCGTTGTCCCGCTGTTGGCTGTGCAGGCCCTTCCACATTTGAAACTTTTATTGCCTTTAGTTCTGGGTGCCAATTTTTAAGTGACAAGCTGGAGCTCATCCAGAGGACAGTGACCAGGACGAGCACAGGGCTCGGAATCATGTCAGGCCAGGGAGTGTTGAAGGGACCAGCGGTTAGCCTGGGGGAGAGACGATTAAGTGGGCATTTGATAGTTGTTTTCAAATCTTGTGAAAGGAAAAATAGACTTGGTCTGGGTTTCCAGAGTAGAGAAAAAGACCTAAGACCTAAGGGGAAAGGTCCAAGAAGTTTGGAAAGGCCAGCCTTCTACAAGAAAGACATTTCTAACAGCCAGTGATGTCTGACAAGTCTATGGTCTGGACACACTGTGGGTGCCAGAAAACATGTTTTAGCAGCTTGGCTTCCTCACCCCCCACTTCTGGGGATTGCTTCCCACCCCCTTATGGTTACCATAGGAACACACTGGAGGTTGCACTTGACTCAAGCCAGGTCAACGAGTCCTGTCTTGGGGACTTGGGAGTGCGGAAAGATTAAGGCTGCCTGTGGCTTAATCTGAAGCTCTAAGGGCTAAAACTAGGGAAGAGTTTCCCACTGTGAGGCAAAGATTGAGGTACAGCAAAACAGCAAGAAAGAAAAATAAACCTAGAACACGGAGGAGAATGGAGGAGATGAGAGAAAGAGAAATATTTGAGTCCTGGATTCCAAATATCCCTGAGGTCCACTATTTTATTATTCCTTGGTCATTCAACTCCTTCTTGGATTTAGTGAAATACCCTAGTATCATTCCAAAGGGTTGCCTCTCTTACTTAAATTAGGTTTGGATTTTTGTCATTTGCAGTTCAAAGGATTCTGACTAATAGCAGGTATCTCCATCTTTGGCAAGAAGGTAACTTGTCAAGAATGCTCTGAAATGAGTGGGAGCAAAAATGAAATAAGATTGGCCATGAGCTGATAATTTTTAAGCCGGTGATAGTTTTATTATATTATTCTACTCTCCCATATGTTTGACATTGTCACAAATAAAATGAAGAAAAAAATGCTATGGAGAGGATTCCAGCACTGTGGGGAGTTAAACTAAATCAGTGGTTCCCAAACATCAGATTATTCTGGGTACATTTAAACAATGAAGATTTCATGGCCCCCACTCCTGGAAATTTTTAGTCAATCGCTCTGGGATGAACATCAAGATTCTATACCTTTTAACAGCTCTCCAGATGGTTCTGACTGACCATCATCCAGGTAAGATTATCTTTAGACAAGATGGCAGCTGAGGCATCTTCCAATGTAAGATCTAAAGGCTTAAGGGGATTAAAGGCTGGAGGTGACCAAAATCTTCAATTTTAAAATGTGCAAGCAGATCCAAAGTGGTCAGGTGGTTAAAGTTACAGAGTAAGTAATTGACAGTGAGGAAAATAAAACACAGGAATCCCACGTTCTCTGTCCTGCCCCTGCCATGACTTTATAAAATTATGAAAATC
Source organism: Choloepus didactylus (assembly GCF_015220235.1). Lineage (NCBI taxonomy): Eukaryota > Metazoa > Chordata > Mammalia > Pilosa > Megalonychidae > Choloepus > Choloepus didactylus. The sequence goes on along the minus strand of NC_051320.1, from coordinate 51,402,421 downwards.
TTCTTAATCAATAAGGTGATACAAAGAAAACAGACTCTGGATCCAGGCTGCTCTGTCCAAATCCCGAATCCTGACTCTGCCACTTACTAAAATCTTTGGGCCTCAGTTTCCATCCATATCCACTTCACAGGGTTATTGTTGTAGATTAAATAATTTGATATACATACAGTACTTAGAATAACGCTTAGTATATATAACAAGCGTTAACTGAAATGTTAACTGAAATGTGTTTGCTACTGCTATTTTTATTTCTTGCATTGCACTAGTGAGGAAAAATCTCACTGAAGACCTCCAAGAAGACTTTAGATGGCTACTACTTTTGGACAATTCAGAGTCGTGGTGGAGAACTTCCAGTCCACACCAAGTATCTGGCTTATGGATTCATATCGTCTTCTTCAGTACAAGCTCAGATCACAGAGCCTGAGTCATAACTTCACCCCTGGTGGGCTACCCTGGCTACTTCAGTCAAAGAAGGACAAGAGCCAAAGTGCTGGTAAAGGTGACTTCTTTAACTCATTTATTCTAGAAGAACTTTTGTTTTATTTCATTTATTCCTCTATACTCAGTTGAATAAAGTAACAGAACCTGTCTTTAATTAAAACAAACAATAAAGACAGAAAACAGCTAAAAGTAATATAGTGACGTCTAAAGCAATTGTGCAATTAGACATTCCTAAGTTCCTAAACAATAAAGACAGGAAAATAAGAATACTGGCTCCAAGTGAGAAAGGTTTTTATCTGCTTTGTTTACTGCTGTATCCCTGGTGGTCAGAGCAATGCCTAGTACGTGGTGGGTGATCAATAAATATTTGGCGAGTGTTTGATCTTTCAGGGAATAGCTCATAAATGTTACATTTAGCACAATTTAATGTTCAAAGTATAAATCTACAACTTCAGATGTTTCTTAAAAATATAAAACTTAGTAATTTCATGAAACATATTCTAAAAAGAAAATTTGAAGTTGATATTAAAGAATGCTAGGTATTTCCTATGACCTCAGGGCTATTTCTGAATAAATGGAGAATAATTTTCAGGGGTAATATTTTCTCTTAAGCACATATCCTGAGGGTAAAGCAAAGAGTGACACAGGCTCTTTCCCTTGTGTCTTTCTTATTCTCTGATCTGCTCCAACTTTTTTCTTTTCTCATTGCATGTTTTCTTCTCTTTATCCTCTCACCATGACTCTCCCCCTTTCTCTTTTTTTTATTTGTTTGTTCTTTTTCCTTCCCTTTCTCTTCCTCCTGTTTCCACTATAAGCCAGTCTCTCTTTTTTTGGTGACAATATGGAACTGAAATGTTAATTAATTTATTAATTCCCTTAACAAATACTTAATGAGCTCACACTACACTACATGCCAGACATGTTTTTGTTATTGTGAATTTTGTTGTTAAATTTGCAGAGAGGCAGGGCAAGGTGGCAGCATAGGAAGGTGTGGAATTTAGGTAGTCCTCTGAAACAACTAGCATATAGCCAGGAACAACCAGTAAATAGGCTGTAACAACTGTCGGGGGACATCTATGACTGGACAAACATTGTACCAGTCTGGAATGGGTGGGGCAGCTGGGATTGCAGCATTAGAACTGAAAGTAAAGATCCCCAAACTGCAGAGCTGGTGCCCCTCCCCACTGGCATGGCAGGCTGAGTTGGAAGACTTCCCTGTGAGAAAAAGAAGCAGTCTACTAGGTGGAAGGGAAAGTAGCTCTACCAAGCTCCAACTGCAGTTTTAATTAACAAATCCGGACTACTGAATACAAGCTACAAGCACAGATAAACCTGGAGCAAACAGGAAAGGAACCCAGAGGTTCCTCCCGGCAGAAACGAGATGGGGCTGACAGAAAAAAAAAAATACATAAATAAATAAAAACAGAGGCTTCTGGAATCAGCTGAGCTCAGAATACTGGAAAAGGGCTGAGTCCCAAGAAAAGGGGCACACAGAACTGGGCACCAACTCTGGTTCTTGACTGGTAACTGGGGGGCTGGGGACTGGCTCTGAAAAGGGGACTTCTTTCTTTTTTCCTCTTTTTTTCTCTCAGTCTAAGTAGCCCTTTAGAGAAAGTCTCAGGCATTTTCAGTTGTCAGTGCTGATCCAGGCAAGGGTGGAGCTAAGATAGTCAGAGAGTCAAAGGAAGAAATAAAGTATAGGGGATAAATCCCTAAAGGCCTTGTCTTCCCTAAGAAAATGAGTTCAAGTGACTGCCTTCCCTTAGAGAATTCAGACCCCAGGCCCTGGGGTAGGGGGACAGAAACAGCTTAAGCTTGGCTTCTGACATGCTTAGCCACTGGCAGGGACAGGGTCTACTGAGAATTAAAGGCAATGTACCTCTTTACACCAGTGGGGAGCTGCCAGCTGACAAGTACTTCCTGCTGGGCAGGATAAGAAAAACACATCATCTAGAGGCCTCACAGGAAGGTCTGACATCTTGCTGGGTCTCATCCTCAGGGAAACCTGATACTGATTACACCCTCTTCCTGAGACCTGGACCTGTCTGGTCTGGGAAAATATGACTGGAGTAATCAAGAAAACCAGATGCTTAGACAACAAACACTACAAATCACACTAGAAAAAATTAAGATGTGGCCCAAAGGAAGAAACTTAAACTTCAAATGAAATACAGGAGTTGAAACAACTAATTAAAGATCTTCAAACAAATATGCTAAATCAAATCAACAAGTTGAGGGAAGATATGGAAAAAGAGATGACGGATATAAAGAAGACATTGGGTGTACATAAAGAAGAACTTGAAAGTTTGAAAAAACAGTTGGCAGAACTTAAGGGAATGAAAGGCACAATAGAAGAGATCAAAAACACAATGGAGACATGCAACAGCAGATCTCAAGAGGAAGAATAAAGGATTCAGGAGCTAAAGGACAGGATATCTGAAATCTTACACACAAAAGAATAGATAGGGGAAAGAATGGAGAAAATATGAGCAGGGTCTCAAGGAATTGAATGACAACACGAAGCAGATGAATATATGCATCATGGCTGTCCCAGAAAGAGAAGAGAAGGGAAAAGGGACAGAAAGAATAATGGAGAAAATAATCACTGAAAACTTCCCATCTCTTATGCAAGACATAAAATTGCAGATCCAAGAAACACAGCATACCCCAAGCAGAATAGATCTGAATAGACCTACCCCAAGACACATAATAATCAGATTATCAAATATCAAAAACAAAGAGAGAATTCTGAAAGCAGCAAGAGAAAAGTGATCCATCACGTAAAAGGGACGCTCGATAAGACTATGTGTGGATTTCTCAGTAGAAACCATGGAGGCGAGAAAGCAGTGGCATGATATATTTAAGATACTGAAAGAGAAAAACTGCCAACCAAGAATTATATATCTGGCAAAACTTTCCTTCAAAAATAAGGGAGAGTTTAAAGTACTTTCAGACAGACACTGAGAGAGTTTGTGAATGAGAGATCTGCTCTACAAGAAATACTAAACGGAGCACTACAGGCAGATAGGAAAAGACAGGAGAGAGAGGTTTGGAGAAGAGAGTAGAAATGAAGACTGTCAGTAAGAGTAAAGAGAGAGAGAGAAAAAAATTAAAATAAGATATGACATAAAATCCAAAAGACAAAATGGTAGATAGTAGACATTACATGTTGTGAAATTAGCCAGTAACAAAAGGATGAATACTCTATGGACTCACTAATATGAACTAACATTGATGAGTGAAATTTGAGAGTTAAAGTTGAGAATACAGGTTGTCAGGAGATAGAAAGAATTTAGAAAATGGGTGTTTGATGCTGAAAGGAGTAAGTAAGTTTCAACAGAATTGATTGTATAGATACAGAAATGGATAGCATAATACTGTGTGATGGTAACAGAATATTGTAAGCACTCTGAACAAAGATGAGTGTGAGTATGGTTGAAAGTGGAAGGCTAGAGGCATGTATGACACCAGAAGGAAAGATAGAAGATAGAGACTGGGATTATATAATTTAGCAAAACCTAGAGTGGTCAGCGATGGTGATTAAATGTACAAATATACGAATGTTTTTAAAAGAGGGAGAACAAATGAATGTTGACATTGCAAGGCGTTGAAAATTGGATGGTATGGGGAAAAATACAATCAATGCAAACTAGAGTCTATAGTTAATAGTAACATTGTAAGATGCTTCCATTAATTGTAACAAAGGCAATACACCAAAGCTCAATGTCTATAAGAGGGGAATATAAAGGAGTGAAATGGGATTCTTGATGGTGTTGCTATTGTCTGACATTTTCATTGTATTTTATTTTATTCTTATTTTTCTTCCATATTTTACACTTTTATTCTTCATTTTTTTTTCCCTCCTTTTCCTCTTTCTTTGTGGAAGAAATGGAAATGTCCTCATGTAGATTGTGGTGGTGAATGCATAATTATGTGATTATACTGGCAATCATTGATTGTTTACTTAGGGTGGATTGTATGGGGTGTGAATAAAACTATTTAAAAAATAAACAGATAAAAGTGCTGGACGTAATGTGGAGAGAGGGATGTAACTATTCACTGTTGGTGGGGAAGTAGCATGGGGCAGCCCATCTGGAGGGCAGTGTGGTGGTTCCACAGGAAGCTAACTATGGAGTTGCCATGTGGTCCTGAAACCCCATTATTAGGTATATACTCAGAAGAACTAAGAGCAGGGACATGAATGGACATTGCACACTGGTGTTTATGGAGGCAGTATTCATGATTCACAATGGCTGGGGGTGACCTAAGGGTACATCAACTGATAAATGGAATGGTGAACTGTGGTGTATACATACAATTGAATATTAAGCAGTGGCAAATAGAAATGAAGTTCTGAGGTATGCAACTAGGAGAATGGACCTTGAGGACAGTATGTTGAATGAAATAAGCCAGAATTGAAAAGACAAATATTATAACACTTCACTAATATGGACTACTATAATGTGAAAACCCTGAGAATTAAATCTGAGAGCACAGGTTATCAGGGGAAGGCTTAAGTAAGGGTTCCTAGATTGTAAGTTCTTACAGCAGTCACATCAATTCATGAGTTGTAATGGTTATTTCTAAATTCTGAGATGATGAGCTGTTTGTATATAACCTGGTTGGTACCTGGAACTTTGGGTATCTGTGTGACACCTGAGACTCAGAGCCAGAGTTTAGCAGCTATGAATGTCAGCGTTACCCCATACAGCAAATGTTAAAGAAGCTGAAAAAGAGACCAGACTTTATTTAGAGATATGAACAAAATGGACTTGGTTAGGACTAAGGTAAACCAGACTAAAGGGAAAAGGATGATACTGTGTTTTAAAACTTCAACTTCTGTGTGAGACCAAAGGAAAAGATGCTTATTTGGTGGAAAATCTATATTTTCTGTAGCATGCTACATAATATAACTTGTATGGTCAATTGACTCAAACACCATAATAAAATGGAACCTTGAATCAGGGATGAAATCAGGTTGGTTTTTGCAGGTTAGCATGAAACCCTGATTCATCCCAGAGTAATTTGGGCAGAGAATAAAAAGTATTTGCAAAGTCCCCCTGAGGGAAAGAGGAAAAATGTGGGAACATTAAACTTCCCCACCTAGGAAACTCCTGATATTCTCGCAAGCACTGGGGACTACCATTGTAGTAGGCCAAGTCCTCGATCTTGGGGCTTGCCCTTATGAAGCTTGTTACTGCAAAGGAGAGGCTAAGCCTCCTTATAATTGAGCCTAAGTGTCACCCTCAGAGAACCTCTTTCGTTGCTCACATGTGGCCTCTCTCTCTAAGCCAACACTATAGTTAAACTCACTGCCTTTCCCCCTACATGGGACATGACTCCCAGGGGTGTAAATCTCCCTGGCAACGTGGGACATGACTCCCATGGATGAGCATGGACCCAACATCGTGGGATTGAGTGAGCCTTATTAACCAAAGGGGTGAAGAGGAATGAAACAAAATAAAGTTTCAGTGGCTGAGAGATTTCAAATGGAGTTGAGAGTTCATTCTGGAGGTTATTCTTGTGCATTATATAGATATCCCTTTTTAGTTTTTAGTGTATTAGAATAGCTAGAAGGAAATACCTGAAACTGTTGTACTGTAATCCAGAATCCTTGATTCTTGAAGACGATTGTATAACTATATAGCTTATATGGGATGACTGTGTGATTATGAAAACCTTGTGGCCCACAGTCCCTTTATCCAGTGTATGGACCGATGAGTAGAACAAACGGGGACAAAAAGTAAATGAATAATGGGGGAGGAAAGGAGTATGAGCTGTTTTGGGTGTTCTTTTTTACTTTTACTTTTATTTTTATTTTTATTTCTTGGAGTAAGGAAAATGTTCAAAAATTGATTATGGTGATGAATGCAAAACTATATGATGATACTGTGAACAACTGATCATACAGTTTGGAAGATTTTATGGTATGTGAATAAATCTCAATAAAATTGCATAAAAAGTATAATTTGCATACACCAAAGTGCACAAATCCTACTTGTCCAGCTTAAAGAGTTTTCACGTATGTATATACCTGTATAACTTCCACCAGGTTAAGACAGAAGATATTTCCAGCTCTTTTTCTCATTCCACTTTTCCAGTCTCCTTTTTTTTTTTTTAGTAATTCAATTTTATTGAGATATCTTCACATGCCATGCAGTCATACAAAGCGTACAATCAATTGTGCACAGTACCACCATAGAGCTGTGCGTCCATCACCAAAATTAATTTTTGAACATTTTCATTACCACACACACAAAAGTAATAAGAATAAAAATTCAAGTGAAAAGGAGCAATTAAAGTAAAAAAGAACACTGGGTGCTTTTCTATTTTTGCCCCCATTTTTCTACTCATCCATCCATACACTGGACAAAGGGTAGTGTGATCCACATGGCTTTCCCAATCACATTGTCACCCCTCATAAGCTACATTTTTATACAATCGTCTTCAAGATTCAAGGGGTCTGGGTTGTAGTTTGATAGTTTCAGGTATTTACTGCTAGCTATTCCAATTCATCAGAACCTAAAAAGGGTTATCTATATTGTGCATAAGAGTGCCCACCAGAGTGACCTCTCAGCTCTTTTTAGAATCTCTCAGCCACTGAAACTTATTTCATTTCATTTCACATCCCCCTTTTGGTCAAGAAGATGTTCTCCATCCCACGATGTTGGGTCCAGATTCATCCCTGGGAGTCATATTACACGTTGCCAGGGGTGTTTACACCCCTGGGTATCAGGTCCCACGTAGGGAGGAAGGCAGTGATTTCATCTGCCAAGGTGGCTTAGCTAGAGAGAGAGGGCCACATCTGAGCAACAAAGAGCATTCAGGAGGAGACACTTAGGCACAATTATAAGCAGGCCTAGCCTCTCCTTTGCAGTAACAGTCTTCCAAAGGGCAAGTCCCTCCACAGGCTCCTTGCCCTGTCCCAGCCAACAGCATCTTAGTGCTGTTGCTAAGTTGGTGAATTGCTATTCTGACCTCTAGCCCCATAGATTAGTCTCAGAACTCCTATGATTATAGTCTTGCATGTATTCTTTTGTATCTGACTCATTTTGTTCAACATATGTCTATGGGATTCATCTATATTATTGTGTGCAGCGGGTACCACTTTTTTGAATGAAACTTTTTATGTCCCTAAAGAGGAATAACATTTTTCTTTCTAAGAAATATCAACCAATTTAAGCTGCTTTACACATGAGGTTGGTTCATGATGGATTTTTTTCCCCACCTCCTAATGCCCATCCCCCAGACCTATGGGATTAGTGCTACTTGATGAGAAAAAAGTTTCCCTTGCCAGAGTTACTCCTTTACCTTCTCAATGGAGCTGGGGATTGGTAACTTCAGAGGTCCCTGTTAGATTTGTGGCTTTTACAGGCTATCCATGTGTGGGTTACTAGTTTCCCAGATTAGCTACCTCTGCAAACCAGCCTCACAGGAGTGGGGGTGGTGGAGGTGGGGGCTGGGGGGCTCTCTAGGTTAGAATTTACTGACACTGCTCCATTGTTCTTCTTGCTAATTCTTTCCTGCCGCTAGAGGTCAGGGCTAAGTTAATCCTACACAGGGCTGCATAGTGTGAAGGGCCAAGCAGCAAGGAGAAGGAGCCAGTGGTGTGGTGGGCTTGTCTGGGGAGGCACTGGCTGTGGGCCCTAGTTAAGACTAAGAAAGAAAAGGCTGAGCTACCCTAGATGTTGCATCAGCGTGTGGACAACTGACTTCCAACATCAGAAATTCTATTTTGATTTATTTATTTACAGGCATACATTGGAGATATTGGGGGTTTGGTTCCAGATAGTCACAATAAAGTGAACATTGCAATAAAAGCGAGTCACACGAAGTTTTTAGTTTCCCCATGTGTGTTTACACTATATTATAATCTACTAAGTGTTCAATAACATAATGTCTAAAAAAAACCCCACAATGTACATACCTTAATTAAAATATGACACCAAGACCCAAAGTGAGAACATGCTATTGGCAAAATGGCTTGCTGCCACAAACCTTCAATTTGTAAAAAATGCAGTATCTGTGAAGCCCAATAAAGTGAAGCACAATAAAACGATGTATGCCTGTATTTTTAATTGGCAGTGGCATCTTGCTTAACACATAACTGACATTTTACTTGATTTCCTTTTAGTAGAAGAATGCTTCAAGCTCCAGAACGACTGTAAGCATTTCCCATTTGGAAGTTTGTGAAATGCTTGGTTTCCAGGTTTAATAACAACAATCAAAATGTTCACCGAAGAGGTTTTGGGCAGTGGCAAGATTGTTTTTTGATGATTAAAACTATTTAGTATTTAAGCCATCTTACGGACCAAATTTATTTGAGGATTCTAAACCCTTGCTTCTTAAAATCCAGTTCTCTAATGCTGCCCAATTCTCCACTCCATTACTCCAATTCACCCTGAACTCACAGCCCATATCAAGAGTATAATGAGGACTATAATTTTAATCAGAATCTTTTGAAAATTAGGGCAAGAAGAGCAAAACTCGGAGATAATACAGGCCAGCGGTTTTCAAAGAAATGGCTAAGCTACGAAGCACCTGGTTTTACTAACTCATACCCAGAAGCTCCATATATAAACACAGATTTCCTCTGGATGAAGCAGAGTTAAGCTGAGACCTCTTCCCTCTCAACTCTCCAAATCTACCTTCCCTACTCTGTGGCCACTGAGGATGCCCTTCTGAAATCCTGTAAATTTAGGAAAGTTGTGTGAAAGCCACGGATATGGTCCCAGCTCTTCCTTTATGAATGAGAAAACTGATATCCAGTACTTGCCTAACTAGCATCATACATTAACAAAGATATCTGGCAAGAAATACAGCTGGGACTGATTTGTTTTATTCAAATTTTAGTTTAGTTTTGTTTTTCTTTTTTTTTAAAAGCATACCTTTACATTTACTATCCCAGCATACACATACACATGATATGTAGACTATATGTATAAAACTAAATAACATTAACTAGCTCAGTTTTGCCAGACAATTGGATTGGTAAAACAACAATCCTGTTGTTTTCAAAATTAATGGGTTAAAATCATGTTCTAATCAATCTGAAGATACCCTAAGGAAAAGGGTTTGATCATTTTAAAAGAAGAAAACAGCTTTATATCTCAGGTGTGAACTAGGATTTGTTGCTATAGAGACCACTTGCTGGTCTATACACCAGATGCTGGAGGGCAAGAGGGAACTTTCCACAGGAAACCAGGAGGGGCCGCTCTGTCTGGGGAGAAGGTAATGGGGCCATTCATGCTACCTGTGAGAGAGCTCACTGTGTCACTGGTGCAGAGAGGAGGTAAGAAAAGCTAGAGTGGGGGTCCTTAATCGCCTGTACCAGTTATTCAGGTGACTAATTCATATGCTGGTGAGAGAAGGAAGGCAAAGAAAATTTGGAAGCAACTTCTGTCATGGATTTTAACCTCAAATTGCTCTTCCGTTTTCCAGATCTATCTATATGGCTCAGTAACCATTGCATTTAGAGTGTCTAATTGAAGTGAACAATGTTCTATTCAAATTTAAGGAGAAAACAGGGTAATCAATAATAGATAAGGATTCATGGGAAAGGAACTTGCTTATACCTGCATGTTTGAATTTCTTTAAGTCTTGTTCTAAATTGTGCTTCACTTTTAATGAAATTAAAAGGAAATAATTATGTTTTGTTCTTGTAATAAAGAATTGTATTTCAAATTCTAAAAAATTATTGAAATCCTGTGATACTACTGGAAGTGAAAAGATTTGCTTTAATTTTCTTCTTGGTCAAATCTGGGAGGAGACTGCTTTTTCAGAATACATAATCAACAAAAAAGCACTTGGTGATAATTTACAATAATGTCAGCCTTTGGACCTAGAAAGGAATAAATAGAGCCAAGTCCAGTTCTTCTAGTTGTACCTAACCTGGATATTCCCTCCATTCCATGAGAGTTTAACTGGGATAAGACTTGAGAAGGTTGACCCTCTGCAGGGTCATTTCTTATTTGTGAAGGTGTGGGTTTAGATTTTGTTACTTCATCTACAGGGTGGAGTGTTGAGATGAGTGCATGAGATGAGGGATGGAGAGTTGGCTAGGCACTGGATGTATTAGCACTAAGTGTTTACCTCCAAGTTTCTTTGGGGGGAGGTGAGCATGAGAAGTAAAGATACATCGTCCAATGGGCTCCCAAAGAAAAGGTTCTACTTTTTTAATTGAGGTCCCAGCTATTTCGTAAAGTTGGAAGCCAAGAATCAGAAGAGTGGTCAACCAAAAGCCCCCAGTCTTAGGAATGTGGGCCAAGGTGCTAGCCTGAGTGCACTACTCTCCTGGTGTCCTGATAAACTGCTATCAGAGCAAGACACTTTTCTCAACAGATCAAGCTGAGGATCCTTCAGCACCAGGCAGTCAGAAGAGAGAACCAAAGGTTGACAAAGGTTAAACTTTAGGGCAGAGGGTCATTTATAAGCTCATCCCTCTGTCTAGGGCATGGGATGAAAACATCCATATCTCACGCTCTTCTTTGAAATCTTTGTCCTAAAATCGATTATGACTGGGTGGAACTCCCTCTGGTAGTATTTGAATGTGCAATGCATTTATGATGCAGAAACATTCATCTTTGTTGCTTTAACAATTGAGCATCTAAGCCAAACCCCTCGTCTGACATCTCATTCCTTTGTTTGTTGACATTCCAAGCCAAAACCTCTAGTTTGATTTTCCTTGTTGGAGGAGAAACACTATGTTCTTGTGCTTATCTTCTGAGTTCCTCAGAGATGGCCTTGCCACCAACCTTTCTTTTCCCGACAGAGAAACGGAAAGGGACACATGATGGTTCTCATGGATTGGGACCAGGATCAAATACATAGGAACCAACTTCTATTTATAAACTTTAAGGGACTGAGCTGTTGACAAGGGTTGGACTACATGCATAAACAGGATGCTCCAGGGAGGCCAGGAATATGACTTTGTGCCTTGTGACTCTCGATGAGCTCACCTGGTGAACCTTGAGCCTCAGCCAATCCAGCCAGGGCTATCGTGCACACCAAACGTACACAGTGATAGAAAATACCAGCTTCTGTAGCCAAGAGCAAGGGATAGGAGAGTTTTTCACTTCCTAGGAGTAAAAAATAAACAGCTTGAGAAGAGCTTTGGCTCTGGGGTGGGTCAAGATCAGATCCCCTTCCAGAAAGAGGAGACGGAGGTAGCAGAAGCAGAGTCCAGATAGGAACAGCAGGCTTCATGGTGGTCGGTATCTCTCAGTGGCCTGAGTATAAAGTGACACAGGCTTGAATTCACATTGCCAAGTCTGCTCCACATCCATGTCTGAAACCAGAGTTCCCTCTAAAAAGAATGAGAGCGGAAGTCTGGAGACCAGTTATTCAGATGTGCAGCTTGTACTCAGGGAGCATTCTGTCATTCAGCAAATATTTACTGAGCACCTACTATGTGCCAGGTGCTACTCTAGGCATGAGCAATACATACAGAGAGAAAAACTGATTTTCTACTCTCATGGAATTTATGGGTGTGAAATAATCCAATAAAAATGAAGTTAGCACATCAGCATATAATTAAAAGCTGTGAAAAGTTCTTGATGTGCAGGAATTCTTTTCCATTTGTGTTCTTGCAGAAGGGCCCTCTCTGCTTAGACATCTAACACTTCTCTCTTCCCTTCCTACATCAACCTCTGGGAACAGCCTTCTGCTTTTCTTTCTCTTCTCACCAGTTGTTTCTTCCCTACTTAGAGGATGTTTCCCATCAGAGAATGGAGGGGACCTTCCCCCTATGATACAGTAAAACAAAGTCTTTGCCTCAGATGGGTGTGAGCCATGGGCTCTCCATTTCCCTCTTAACCAAAGCACACAACATCACCCAATGTTATGTTCAAAGACACTGACGATTGCTCTTCCCTAATGCCAGGGTATATATGGGGAGACGAGATAGAAAGAACTTACAGGATTCATTAAAGGAAAGCCTCAGAGTTAGTCGTTGGTACCAAAATCCAGAAAATTGAACTAGAACTTTAACCCACCTGAAACACATGAAGATTTTGGCAAGACATTTCAAGCTTCTCCAGGGAAACAAAGATACATGGATTAGTGTTAGAGACGTGGTTGTCTCCCAAACAGTAATCAGATTCCCGACTCGCATGCCACAACCCCACAGGTGTAAACCACATGAACAAATATGTGCTCAGGGGTGAGGGCAGGGGTGGTGGGGGAGGCGATGACAGTTCTGAATTCATAATGCATTATCTCAGGTGGCAGCTGTGCATCTGTTACATATTTTCAAGCCCCCTCCCCTCATACCAGTAGGGTTATTTCAGTAGATAATATCTAGGATTGACCAAAAGAAAAGTCATATGTTACCAAATGTCCTGAAGTGGCTCAACAAGATGAATAAGGAGAAGGTATCAGGGTTGAAACTTGTATTTTACCTCCTGACTTTCAAAATAATTTGGATGACAGCTTTGATTCAGTCTTGGAAACTGGATTTAATTAGTGGGAACCATCCCTCTATGTGAGAGCCCTTGGACAGGTACTTTGGGTCCCTGTTTTCCCAAACCCCCTCTAAGGCGTAGGGACTCAAACAGTTGCAGCCTGTGGGGGCTCCTCCAAGGTACACCCAGCCCATATGTGGCCAAAAGGGATAATCCCAACACGTTCTGCAGGAAGAAAAATTGTGCTGGGAACAGCAAGTCAAGCATTTGCTGAGTTTTAGCAGGAGGTGTGAAAAATATGCAAGTCCACGCAAGGTCATTCCCACTGGCCCCGCTGCTAGCCACATCATGTGTGGAAGTGAGGCAGAGGCAGCGCCAAACTCACATCTGTCTTTCTGTGGCCCCATTAATCTCCCCTCTTCCAGAAAGCCACCTTATCTCGGGCTTGGTTTTAACCCTCCCAGGGCTGCAAACAGGGTGCTGTTAGCAAAATGGGTCTCTGCACTCATTGGAAAAAATGGCCCCTCCGGGTGGGAGAATTGCAGAAAGGCGCCCCCTCTGGGCAGACCGATCAGTGCAAGCACGTGAACGAACTAACACTGATTTCAGTGGTGCTGTCTTGTTCTGTGAGGTAATGACTGGCCCTGTTTGGGACAGATATCTGCTAGGTACCTTTCTCCCATTTCTTTCTTTCCAATGCCTTCTTTTTTTGGTGGTGGTGCAGGTTTAGTTTCATGTTTTTCCTGATGTTGGGGACAAGTTTTTATCATGTTTTCCTTCGCCATAAGTTTGAGGTTGTTTCTGATTTTCTTAAACCATTTCAACAAATCTTTTGTTTTAAGTGTACCTGTTGCCTTCCCATCCATCAATAGTAATAGGAATAATAACAATGATAGCAAAAAGTGATTGAACACTTACCATCTGCCAGGTGCTGTTCTATGTGCTTTCTATAGATTAATTCATTTTAATTCTCACAGAAACCTCATGGGATGGTATTGCTGTTATTCCTATTTCAAGATGTGGTAACTGAGCCATGAAAGGTTAAAAATAATTTTCCAGGGTCACACAGCTAGATAACAGTGGAGTCAGGATTCGAGCCTAAGCAGTTTGGCTCCAGAGCGCATGCTCTTAACTACTATGCTACATTATCTCCGTCTGTCTCCTCCTCAATACTCCATCTACTCCTCTCTCCATTCCTCTATCCATCACTCCACCAATGCATTTTTTCTACTGACATTTACTAAATATTTTACACCAAGTTCATGCTAGGTGCTAGAGATGCAACCAGAAACATGATACAGACACCAAAACAAAGTTGTTTTTAGAGTAGTGGGGCAGACAGAGAAGTAAACAGGCAATTGGGCTTCATACAGTGTTGAAGTAGACATGTCCTGGGTTTCTACCTTGCCAATAATGTCCTGTTCTGGGAACTTTCCTTTCCCATTGTTGCTGTTCAAGGGACCAACCTAGGTGTCATGTTCCACAGCACATGACTGGACCAGAGAGGACACAAGGCCTATGATCTACCAATGCAATGGATAAGCACCACCAATTAGCTTTTATAGGGAATTTGAACCAAGAGAACCAATGGAGGTAGGTCCTTGATTATGAAAAGAAAGGCTGGGGTTGGCCCTTCAACACATGCATAAGTTGGGGAATTGCGTAAGCAAAGGCTGTGATATGGGGCTGTGATATGGTAGCTTGTAAACCATGAAGGACCTGCCTGGCTGCTGGGGAAAGATGGCCCCTGGGCTGAGGGTAAGTGGAAATGAGGTAGTTATAGCCCAAAATATTGAAAACAATGTCCATGAGCCACAAAGATATATGTCTTATCACTGGGTATAATAACTAGTGACTGTGGGAAAAGGTCCAGACAAGGGAGAAGCCTTTAGGGCCAAATGAAGGCATCTACACATGATGTGAGAGGCTGGTGGCCTTTAGACATCACCTTTTGAAAAGGAAATCTTGGAGCAGGTAAAAGGAGAGCTATTTTAGCATAAGCAAGAGTCAAGACCACGGAACCTTCCCTTCTCCTTCTCTACAAGGTTTATGGTGTCTCTGGAGTTGTGCAACTCAGAGGGTCTGCTTTGGGAGTTATGGATCAGAAGAGTATGGGATAAAAGGAAAGTTTTCACCAGAGTCTGGCAGGGCCAGAGCTCCTTGGAGCCTCAACTTGGGATGAAACAACCTCTAGGGCTCCTGTAACAGCCCAGAGGTAAGAGGATGAGGGCTTGAGATGGCAGAGAGAAGGGCAGAGAAAGGGCAAAGCTGGCAGCTACTTTGAAGGATGGGCTGGCAGCCAGGTTTGTTATCTGCCCCTAGTTGCCCTGAGAGGTTTGTATGAATTTCTGTCTTTATCCCTCAGTTGGATGGCCTTATCATTCTGGTTGGCACAGTTTAGCCTTGTTGATGGTTGTTTAGCGTGCTTTGAGCTACGAAGTCTCAAATAGTGGACTCTAAGGCCATTCTTGGCCTCAGTTTCAAACACAGGATTTCTATCTTGGAATAGTCAAATGCTTATTGAATTTTCTAACTGAATTGAATTATAATGAAATTGGTTACATCAGAATTACTTTAGAATAAGATCAATGGGAGAGAAGCACCATTCCTACTGCAGGAAATTTTAGGCATAATATTTATTTAAGTAAAGGAATGGATAAAAACAAACAAAAAATTCATATTTCTTCCACTTCATATATGGTAAAATAAATAAACCATGGCCTTTGGAGTTAGACAGACGTGGGTTCCAATGCTAGCCCACTTGAATTCTAGCTTGCTAAGATTGATAACCTTGGATGCTATTTAAAGTCCCTGAGCTTCAGTTTCCAAAATAAAGAGAATGAGACTTACTGCCTAGGATGGTTCTCAAGATCAAAGGAGATAATGTGGGGCAAGCACTGAGTTCTGGGCATGCACAGAGTAGGCCTGGGAAATGTGTCCAATTAAATAAATGAGTGCACATTATATCATCATTATCTCAGTTTCTTCATTTGAGTAATGAATAATAACTATATACATCCTTGATAGGTTTTTGAGGGCCACATTAGATAATGCATGAAAAAGCACCAAGAAGTCATAATATTGATTATGTAAAATAGAATAAATTGTTTGGAGTGGATGACCTGCAGTGTAAGGAAAGAGATCAAAAACCAAATCTGAAAAGTAGGCAAGAGGAGCATTTTTCACCTCTTTTTAGATTAAAAAACAAAAACAAAAACTTATGGCACAGTCAGTGCATGGGAAAGCCTGGAGGTTAACAACAAAGAACCTTGGTGACCTGTGGCTTTGGGGCCACGTTTTCATCCTCCTGGCAGACAAACTCCCAGGGGAACTGGAGCTCTGGTGCTGATCCATCCAGGTGTTTGGGTAGCTGAATCTGTCGAGGCGATCCATCCTGTGTGTGTGGCTGATGCAGAATTGTCTCTCTGTGCCAGTTTGTCTCTTGGGATAACACAGACTGTCTATATGATTTGTTCTCAGCAGTAAATATGATTTCAGTGCTGCCCACCAAAGCAAGCTTAAGAGGAATTGATTCCAGTATGTGATTTTATTGTTTCTACTTTTATTTAATGATGCTGTGAATCATTTTATTTGTAGATTCATTTATTTATTATTATCTGTTGGTGTGGAGTTGTTAGAATTTTGCTTTTCCCCTGAGGTATCTGAAGTGGCATGAAGACCCAGAGAGTAGTAGTAATTGATTATTTAATATTTTCTGGTTTCAATTGAGTATTTGAAATAACATGTTGATTGAAATGAAATTGTCTACTGATTGTAGTCAAAACAAAGGGAAAGCCAGCAGTTTTAATCTAGATAAGCAATGATCAGATGTCAGGCACAGTGATAAAGTGCATTATCTCCTTTAGTAGAGCTGCACTGTCCAATAAGTAACTACTATCCATATGTGACTAAATTTAAATTTAAATTAATCAAAATTAGGTAAAATTGAAAATTCAGTTCCTCAGTCACATTAGCCACATTAGGTATCTACTGTAAGCAGAAAGTGGTGCTAGAGGCAGGAAGAGTACTTTTTTTAAAATTATGGGAGACAGTTTGGTAATGAAACGACCATGGGTATATGTGGGAAACAGATACGGATTTGAATCCTGGCTCTGCCTCTCACTAGCTATGTGACCGTGACTTAATCAAGTTGCTTTACCCTCTGAGACCTAGTTTCTCATCTGTAAAATGGGGCTAACAATATCTGCATTCTAAGATTGCTGTGAAGATTATAAATTATACATTACCAGTAAACTTGCAGACTGATGAACAGCAGATGATGATGATGATGATGATGATGATGGAGAACAAACTGGAGAAGGAGGAGGGGATTCAGATACCATCCACAAAAAGTTTCTGGTGTGAATATCACTGCATGTTGCTCAATTGCCACACAATAAGTGTGTTTTCTAGAGTTCAGCTATGGTAGGAAACGTCCCCTTTTCAACCACCTCCATTAAAAAATGTCATCTCTCCATGACACAAATTGCTTCAATGACTCCAACCACTTAGGCTACTCTCCCTCCTACATTTCAGGAAGTATCTGAAAACCTAATAAAAAACTTAGAAGATCGAAAGGTACCACAGTTCAAGAGTTAAAAATTTTTAAAAGAAGTCAGGTCTAGTATCAGCTTACCCATGAGACAGTCTCCTTAAATGAAATAAACCAATTTCTAGCTGTGCTTTAAGAACCAGCAAGCAGATTCTGGGAGTATTTTGTGGGGTGGACATAGCTGCCCCTCCCAAGACCACCTCTTCTATTTTCCCTCTTCTGCCGACCCCTCACAGACAAGATATGGCTTTAAACCACCCTCGCTGTGGGAAAGCCTAAGCAGCACCCCTTCAGAGACCAACACACCTGCCACTGTTCCGGTCTCTTCTGTCATGCCACCATTTTGTAACATCTGGATAAGTAGCTACAACCCAGCATCTTTTCCTGTCTCGGGTCTCAGTCTCCCGCTGAACACGGGGTCAAGTGTTTTGCTTATTTCTATGGCCTCCTCTGCTGTGTCTTTAGTCAGTCCTGTCATTTCCTCGGTTGGAGGGCCCGAGACTAGTTTGCACTATAAGTCTGCTACAAGCAAGTCTTCACCTGGGTTATAGATTACTCATAAATCATATCTTTATAACAGTAAGAACATTCCCTGTCATTAGATCGTAGTTTGTGATCTGCCTGGACAGCCAGGCTTCTGCCAAATGCATATTTGTGGAACTCTTGTAGTGCACTTATCACTGCCAATATTCATTTTTTTTCTTTCTTGCTCAAGCAGACTTTTCTGTCAGACAAAGGCAGCGTTAGAGATGTACAAGCAACTACTGAATGGTCCACTGCTTACCAAGGACCTCACTACAGGCTTTCAGTACATTCAGCACATTACTGGGCAGTTACTTTGATGATGCCAAAAAACTTCAGATGGAAGAGGAACAGAACCGCATTTGCTGAGCACTTACAATGTGGTAGGCACTGTGCTGGTTGCTTCAACTGTGATATTTTGTTTAATCCTCCCAATAACCTCATGTGGTAGGTGTTGTCTTTAATCCCATTGCACAGATGAAGAAACTGAGGCCATAAAAATGTGATAAGCACACTAGCTAATAATTATCAGCCACTGACTAGATGCCAGGCATGGTGATGAAGAACATTTCCAATGGGTAGACTTTATCCACATGTGGCTATTTAAATTTAAATTAATTAAAGTTAAATTAAACTTGAGGTTCAGTTCCTCAATCGCATGGATTGAGTAGCCACATGGGCTGCTGACTGCTGTATTGGATTATGCAAGTATAGGACATTACCATCATCACAGAAAACTCGATGGACCGGTGCTGCCCTCGAGCGCTGCTATAAGGTTGGTGCAGGTTTTCCGACACCCATACCATAGATGAGAAAATGGAGACTTCAGGTGGTTACATGACTGGCTGAATATAGATTACAGCACTAGTCCATTAGATCTGGTCTTGAATCCTGTTCCAGAAGCTTTGCTCTTAACCAGAGCCTTACTTTGTCCATTTGGTGACTTCTCCAAGGTCATACCACTGGGTAAGTGACAGTGTGGAGCTCCTGGGCAGAGGCCTCCTTGAGAGTTCAGGATGGCTTTGGATGCCTCACAGCAGACCCTTTTCTGTAAGTGCTATCTTCAGGGTTGGGCACGCGATCCACATTCCTGGCATTTCCTTCTTCTGGTTTCCCACCTGGGGTTACTAGATGACCAGGGCCCTTTGACTTCACTGGCTGTGTGCATGTGCTGCTTTTATGGTTCCTTGCCTCGGAAGGAGCCTATCTTCCTCTCTCCTGGTGTCATCCCTGTCCAGTCCATGTGGGGCTGTGCTTTTCTTCCCAATCTGCCCCACTCATCCATCAGGGCTGCTGCACTTAACTCTCGAAGACTCCCCCAAAGTCTTGGTTTTTTTTCCTGAATGAGCTTGGAGGCTGACTCAATCCCAAGTAGTAATCTGAGTCTATGATTCTGGCATGCCCCTGGGGAGCATGACAGTCAGATGATGGAGGTAGAGATTGGGTGTACGCTGCCACAAACACCTACTAGAAGCCAGGGGAGAGGCATGAATTGGATTCTTCCCACTAGCAGGAAGCATGGCCCTGCTGATACCTTGAATTTGACTTCTGACCTCCAGAACTGTGGGACAATACGTGTCTGTTGTCTAAGGCAGCTAGTTGGTGGTACTTTGTTACAGTAGCCCTGGCAAACTAAGACAGCTACTAACCAAGTCTAAGCCAAAGTATCTTTCATACTAGGCTCCTGACTGGTCTCTCTGTTCCCATTCTTGTCCCTCTACCATCCAGTCTTCACACAGAAGCCAGAGTGACCATTTAATACCAGAATTAGATCATGTCATTTCCCCTGCTTCAAATTCCCCAATGGCATCCATCCCACCACATGTGAAACTAGAAGATGCTGTCTGTGCTCCCTCCCAGGATCTACAGACCCTGCTGCTTACTTTCTGACTTGATCTCCCACCACTGTCTCTGCCTTCCCGCCAGGCTCAGCTACACTGACCTTCTTTCTGTCCCTCGAACCAGTCCAGCTGGTTTCTGCCTCAAGGCCCATGCACTTGATATCCCCTTGGCCTAGAACACTCTTACCCCAAATATTTGCACAGGCAGCCCCTTCTCCCTATTCTCTGCTCTGATATCACTCCCCAGAGTGGTCACCTTGTGCACTCTACCCTAAACTGCCCCCACCCCCACCATCTCCCTTTTCCCTATTACTTTATTTTTATTTGCTTCTTAGTACCGATCGGTATCACACATGATTTTTATTTATCTTTTAATTTTCTATTCACCCCAACTAAACTATTAGTTTCAGGAGAATAGAGACACTATCTGTCTTGTTTACTGCTTAATTCCCAATGCCTAGATCAGTCCCCAGCCCACAGTAAATACTTAATAATATTTGTCAAAATAATGAATATATTCTTAAGGAATTAACAACTGAAAGAATTAATGGGAGCTCTAGCCTCTGTCAGTTTGTCTGTTCCAACACAACTCAGACTAAGAATCCGATAGTAAACCATTTGTAACAGTTTCACCCACTATAAATGTGCCCTAAAATAATTTCAGAATCCCATCCTGCATATGCTTCATGGGAATCTGGGCAGCCCAAGTGCTGATGTTTGATTCTATCATCTAGCTTATTTCTGGGAGGGATTTTTCCACATGCAGGTCTGTGAAATCAGCTGCTTAGTCCTGGATTCGACTTTAATGACAAATTTCTTGTATGTAGATGATATTTCATTGTAATGTGAATATATTTTGGTATGTTTTTATATATGTATATATGTAAATACATAGATTATATATGTATAGGCATATATGTAAAATTTCCCCTGAACCTCTTTATTATATTACCACAGTTAAGACCAACATAGATTGGGGTATAAGAAGTCATTACTCTTTTATTCGATGCTTCCATGAAACTCTCTCTTCAGGAAATCTATTGCATTTCAATAATTATCCTCCAAAATAGTAAGATGTTTGTAAAGCTAGTGTATGATGCATGCAACAACATGGATGAAACTCGAAAAACATCATTCTGTGTAGAAGAAGTCAGTTGGAAAAAAAGTACATATTATATGATTCCAATGATATGTAATTCAAAAATGAAGAAGAGTGATGCATGGTGATAGAAACTGGAATAGTGGTTACCTTTGAGAGCACTGATGAGGAAAGGCTTGAGGGAATCTTCTGGTCTGGAAATGCTTCTGATCTGGGCAGTGGTTATGTGGGTATATGCACATATGAAAATTAAACAAGCTATACCTTAAGATTTGTGAAATTTATACTCTTTGCAAGTTAGATCTCAATAAATAAATATCTAAATAAAGCCATAGTAGTCAGCTACAGAGAAATGAAAAGCCTTAAGGAATTCGATATAAAGTTTAAGGCAAAAAATATTTTTTTTTGTTTTATGATTCAGTACAGGCTTCGCTCTAGGTAAAAACCCCTTGAAGTGAATGGAGATGACGGTTCCGGCACATCAAATTTTACCCTTCCTGTTAAAAGGAAAAGCCTACTTAAGCCTTTACATTTATTTGCTCCGTTCCCTGTAACTCCCAAGTACAATAGTGAATGTAAGCTACAATAAAAAGGTCATTTTCTTCTTTCAGCAACAGTAACACAAGTGGCTACATTTCCTGATTCTGGATTAAGTTCAAGATTTCAAATACGACTAGACTCGTTTCTGATTAGAAAGTTTGATATTTATCATAGACTTCCCTGTCTTCCATAACCAGTGTGAGAGAGATTGTAGAAAGGTAAAGTGAAAGGGACCATTCTTTTATTCAACAATTAACCCCATCTGGGTAAATAATACGGTGCGCTGCACTTGAGCCATTGCTGTTAGGCTCTGAGTTCAGAACTCAACACGGCTTCAAAGCAGCGTCCATGAAACGATGACAAGATGCTGCAGAAATGGCTTTTTATGTTGAATATAATGCGCGTCTAGTGTTACATAGTACAGTAACGAGGAGAAGAGGGCTGCAAAGGCAGAGACGATAAAGTGTCTGGAAGTACTTACCTGAGGGAAACACAATCTTGGTATAGTTCAGGCCCTTAGGCCTAGAAACACAGTATATGGTCTAGAAACTGGAATATTCAAAAACAATTTCACCAAGGGTTGTAAGGTTTCCATCACAGGCAAATAAAAACAAAATTCCCTGGCGGTCACCAAAGCTGCCAAGAGCTGAGAAGCTTCTGAAAACCTGAGCTTCATTCCCTCTTTTATCAGATAGTTTTGTTATACAAAGGGGCATATGTCTCTTAAAAGTATCAAACAGCACATTAGAACCTTGAAAGCCCGTCAGTCAACAAATCCTTTTGATAAAGATCGATCGCTCCCTGAATAAGGGGAAAACATAGTCCAGGTCAATCTGTCAGCAAATGCATTCAAAAATCTATACTCTGAATTGAGACAAGGAACTCTAATAAACTGAGATTACTTTCCAAGAAAATATTTGGGTATCCCTACAAGCCCAGGCCCCACACCTGACTGCCTTCGGCATTCCCAGGAAGAATAGGCCGAGTGATACGTGGAGCCGAGCAGGCATCTTTGGTTACTTCTGAGAGGCAGGCCTCACGCGATTTCCACCCACCTGTATCACTTTTAGTAAATGGCACAGGGATGGAAATTAGTGGGGGAACCAGCTCGAGACTCCGTCAGCTCCAATTTCTCAAGTGCATTTTCTATTGTAATATGGGTACTCTGAGGACCACGTGAGAAACCCAGGGTCTGGGATCTGCTTAAACAGTCAAATGTTTGCAAAGCCCCTCTGGGACAAAAAGGACTTGTGCACCTAATTTCTGTCAGATATAGATGGGTCTATAGAGGCCCATGAGGAAAATGTAACATGGAGAAAACAGATTTGGGTAACTGTTATGATTTAGGAAAAACCGCTATCTTTGTCAATTGATTTGGGCACTGGTTCTGCCTCCCAGGGGAAGAAGGGGAAGAAGCTAGCAATGACTTCCTACTATGTAGACTTCCCAGTTTACAACAGTTCTCTCAGGTAATGCCCAACAACCCTCAACTGTAGATATTCTTATCCCAGTGTTTCCATGGCCTGGGAGACATAGAGAGCTTATGTTTCTCACCCAAGACAGTTAGCTCCGAAGTGTCAAGAGTGGAATTTGGACCCACTGTGTTCTTTGTTTCAGGACTGTCCAAGCCTGTGGTTTCCTTCTTAACTTTATAACCCAGGACTTCCCACCTGCCAGCCCCACTGCTCCTTCCACAGAGGTTGGGGTTAACTTTGAGCGGCAGAGGAATCTGGGTGTTTTTGTTGTTGTTGTTGTTTGCCATAGAGTTAAAGAGGCTGGCTCAGGGTTTCAGCCAGGTAAGAAAGGACTGGACAGGCAGAAAATGGTAGGAAATTAGGAGGAGAAGAGTCAATCCAAGCTGCACAGTTGGAAAAAACCACAGACCAAAGCCCTGATACTCAAAGCTCAAGAAGCACATGAGCACAGTATCCTCCATCCAGTAAACAGAGGTGCCACAAACTGAACAGTGGTCAGAGGCTAGGAGTGAGGAGAAGGGTAGGAGGCAGAGCCTCTGTACTAGGGTCCAAGGGACTAACCAAGACTGTTGGCTAGCTAAGCTCCTCCTGCTTTACTCTAAAGGAAAGTGAAGGCTTTGATTTTGGAGGGCTTGGGTTCAAATTACAGCTCTGCCTCAAGCATCACTGTGGGTCTTGGGGCAAGGTAATTCACCTCACTGATGGCCAGTTTCATCATCTGTATATTCAGGATAATGGCACCATCTGATGGAAGAAAAGTGAAGATTAAAAAGAATAATGTATAGGAAACACCTAAACCAGTGCCTGGAACACAATCAGTCCTCAGAAATCTTCATTCTCTCCATTTCTCTTTCTACCTCTTCAGCAAGAGCCGATTCTACAGTGACATTATCCCTAAGGTCTAGTATATAAAAAAAAAAGTAGGTAGGGACAGCTTGGATTGAGGAATTTGGACACAAGGTACAGTGCAGCCCAAACAGGAAGCAGTTTTGAGCTGCAACCACTTGAGGGACGTCCCACCCCCCTGTTGTGCAAAGCAAGGAACACTGTTGCCTGGGAATACATTTGGGGCAATCAGGACTGACTGTTTTTCCTCCCTACCACCACTTTGTATAACAGCAGAGAGAAGTACTCTGACAGTCATCTCAGGCAGGAGCCTGGCGTGGTCCCTGCCCGGCTTCCAGACTCCAACACAGCTGCCTCACCCAGCCAGCTATGCCATCCCATCCTGAAGGACGACCGTCCCTGCAGGCCATCATCCTGGGGTTTCAGCCTGCATTCCCATCTTAGCTCTGTCCATTTGGGTTTTCAATGATTTGGTCATGTTTAATTATATGGCCTGGGCCTATGAGCCTAAGACTAAAGAATAAAGGGGCAAGAGTGGAGGATGGTAGACACACAAAACTGGAGGAGAGAGCCACATCTTGTAAATGAGAAATGAGCACGTTTAACCCTTTTCTCCTTGTTTTCCCTTCATTATGTTGTAGAAAGGGGATTAAACTTGGAATTCTGGGCCTTCCCTCCTCTTTACATGACCTTAGTAAGTCCATAATCCTCAGTTTCTTATTGGTGAAATATGGAGGTTTGAGCTATCATCTCTGAGGTTCCTTCTATTCAAGCATTCTAGGGGCCTACTGTTCTATTCCACAGGGTTATCATCCATCCTTAAGGAGTTCAAAGGAGGCAAAATAAAGGTTAGGAGGCTGCATAGGAAAAGACACTAAACTGGGTCTAGTCTAGTCTACTCTCTGGGTTCAAAACCAAGATCTGTCACGAACTTGATAGTTATGCTCTTAGATAAGACATCTCCCCTTTTTTGAGCCTCCATCTCCCCAGCTATAAAACGGGAATTTTTAATCAGGTGACTTTTAAGGCTTCTTCAAGCTCTGATATTCTGCAATGGATTTAGTAAACCCTCAGTCTAGGGTATAAGCCATATTCCAGGCCCTTTGTTAGGTGTGGCAAAAACCTTGAAGGGAAAAGAAATAAAAACTATCAGGGATGGGTTTCCTGAAGCTCCTTAGTATTCCTGGCAGACAACAGAGGGCACTCTTGGTGTGTGTGCATAAAAGTGGGTCCCCAGAGACCCTCAGTGTGAGCCCTTTCAGCGTGTAGTTTTTCCGGAGCTGGGGTTTTTACGGTAGGTTTCCATCAAGTTTCTATCTGTCCCACCTGCCCGCCTCTTAATGAGTCATAATCTCCTCCATTTGACCCTGGGTTCTCCTTCCACGAATTTACTAAATTCTGATATTTACAAGAAAGGATCTGGGATGAGTTTTCCAATATTCTAATTCTCACGTAAATATCCACACAGATTGTTGTCAATTCTTCCTCTCCTGCCTCCTTCCTAAGCATATCCTTATCTCCTCTAATGCTTTTACCAGGTTCCACATTCTTTTATCAAATTAAAAGAGAAATTTAAAATCCAAATATATATATATGAAAAAAATATATATATATGAAATTCCAAGGTCTTGTTCTAGTTTTTTTGTTTTTTAATCTAATGGGTTCTTTGTGGGAATAAATAAAATAATGTGGGTGAAAGAGTTTTAGGGAGAGAGAAGTAAAGAAGCTTTATAGACTCTACATAAAGTTAAGTGGATTATTTCATAAATACCACACAAATCATCATCATCATCATTTTCAGGAAAGCATTACTGTATGTGCATTCTTCCCTCTTAAAACCCCAATTATTCACTATGGAGCTTCATGGGAATTCATATCAACTATAAATTACCAAATACATTCTTAAAGGAAAAAGAAATCCATATCTACAAGGCAGTTTGGAAATTTTGGCAGCAACAAGATTCAGGAAAGTGTTTTTGAGTGAGCACATTTGGGATTAGCAGGTCACATTTCTTAAAACTGTATTTGCTCTTAAATGACCATGACACAGTCAACTACGTCTGGTCTTACATCTGCTGGCCTTAGATGAGTCACTCAAGCCTCACATTCCTTAGTTGTAACGCAAAGGGCTCTACTAGATTATATCTACACCCTCTCTTTGTGAACTTCTACGGATGCCATGAAATGAGTGGCTGCCTGGTTTAGGGGAAAGGGTGTGTCTTTGAAGTGGGACACAGCTAAATATGAATCTTAGCTTTACCACTAACATTAGGCCTTGGGCAAGTTGTTTTCCTTCTCTGATCCCAGTTTTCACATCTTCAGAGAGGGAATAAAACCACCTACCTTCTGAGTTTGTCCTGAGGATATAATGCGATAGTTTCTGAAGGGCCAACCACACATAGGGAATAATCAGTGGATGTTGGTTCTCTTCCCTTGCTCCTCTGTTACAAGGCCTAAGCTTGGTTTTCACCCACCTGGATGCTCTAACAGGGCTGGCCAGTTCCCTATGCAGGATTCAACTTTGGGTAGTCAAGGGTGAGGGTAAAAGTAAGTAAAAGAAGAGTAGAATGGGTATAACTTTTAATCTGAAAAGGCCAAAAGCGATGTCCTAGGTTTCTCTAGAGAAGAAGCATGTGGAAGTTTGAAGGTTTCAGTGAGAAGTCTTGGTTGACCTCTGATGAAAGCAGCCAGGAGACTGGCAGTGAAGTTCATTGCCGTAGGAGCAGCTGGAGGTGTTCTGCCACCTTTTCAGCCAGGACAACTCAGGGCTGTCAGCCTGAACCATTTTGCTTGACTCATCCCTTTGGATTTGAAGTGGGGCAGAAATTCAGGGAGTGAAACAGAAGACAAATTCTAGCAGAGGTTTAGGGCATCTCAACTGGGCATGCAAACAGCCTTTATTTATGGAATTTCCCTTGGTTTTAAAACTAATATATCTAAAGTAGACAGAGCAAAAATAAGAAAGTAAGTCTTTCTTGAGTGGGGCAGGTGGTATCTGCCTTACCTTCATGGCCATTTGTTTTTACCAGCGAAAAAGTTAAGAATGTGCAGTGGAAAATGACCCACTAAGTTTGAAGTCACCTCTTGTGCCCGTAATTGCCCATGGGATCTCATTTTCTATTGAATCTGGTCTTTCCCTAGAACTAGAATTAATGACCACTTTTAGGTTACAATGTAGCTGACAAGTGAAATATGATGTTGCAGTTTCTGCAAATAATTTCAGCTATGTTTCTACTAACCAGTGTTTCACGTTAAGAAAAACAAGCCTTGACAAATACAGCCCTTCTTTTAGCAAAACAGGGTGGCAGAGTCAATCAGGATTACAATGATGTTAAAACGCAGCAGCATTCTAAGGAAATGTGGCTACAGCCCCAGCCAGGTGCTTTAATATACCCGACAGAAATCCAACGCTCCTTTTTTTTTTGAGGTTGATATGTTCTTTCGATTTTCTTCTCAATGATTCCAACAGGAAATGCTTATAACTATTGGCTCTCCATGTAATGATTATCACATTTTTTCATTTCAGAGCAAACAACCCTGGAAACACATTCCTTGTGGTAACATGACTCCCTTCAACCCCCCTCCAATTTGGGCAAGATTCTGATTGATTTCAGCAGAATGAAGGGACAATGCATCTCATTTGAAACCCAAATGAGGCTCTCCATATTTCATTTTAAATTGGGAGTGATCATGGTTGTGTGGTCAATTCTTCAAGGGGAGGAAAAAACGACGAGGATATGGAACAGTGCTGGTATACAGTGGCTATTTTCTGAGCTGGAACTGGTTAACTGAGAATTGAAAAGTCATCCTCTGGTAGCCTGAACAGGAACGTGCAGCCTGCAAACACTTACTCCCATCAACACTGCTCCAAGGAGGTGCCGAAATGCAGGGTCCCTCATTCTGATCGTGTGTCTGTCCTGGTATGCATTAACAGAGGGGAACAGGAAAGGGATCAACACTGTTGGTAAGTAAGGAGGCCGAGCAGGAGGGGAGGTCCTTCTGCTTTCAATAAAGAGAAGGGGTACAATCTGAGACGTCATCAGTGCATCTCAGCCGTGATCTGTAGACCTGGGCTTCAGAGGGGAGCTGGGCTTCTTTGTGGATGAAATTACACACTGTGTAAGAATTAATTCTTGTATGTAATACCTGTTAGTTTATCACAAAAATATGAGTGACAGGAGGCAAAGGGGGCTGGTGAAGTAAGCCAACCAAACCACTGGACCTAACAGAGAAATCATTATCACTGCCATGATTACTATTCTTTTTCTTACTAACGTTATTTTATGGGGCTACTTTTCCCAGTTCCCAATCTGGAATATCCGGCGTATTTCATGGAGACCTTTAGAATCTAGGAGCTTAGAAACAACTTAAATAAAGTCAACGCCTGACTTTCTGCCACTAGATTATTCGTGTTGTAGGAGCATCACTGGCCTTGCTTTAATGTTACTGGCACTGAGCCTTGCTTTGTTGACATCTTAGGTAACTACTATCAAGAGCCGGGAACTAATTTGCTTAATTTCAACCTTACTAATCCAATAAACTTCCCAGTTTACTCTGCTTGCGCAGCAGCCCTTTGAAAAACAGACTTTTAAGTAACTTCATATTCCAGGAAAGATTTGTAAAAAGGCAGTTGGTCTTAATCGGAGAGGATGGACTTGTCCCCAAGTGGATGTGGATGAAGGTGCCGCTGAGCAGGGACAGGAGCAGGAAACTGGAAAACTGCCAGTTTTCTTGAGTCACATCTTCACAGCATGACTGTATGATTCCACTGGAAATGAATTCTCCCCAAATAAAAAATACCCATACATAAATGCAAGCACAAAAGCAGGAAAAAATTGTATTTTTTGTTATCTGCCACTTTATTAGCCACATCTCAGTTTCTCTTCATTTGTACAAATTGGTGGGAGTTATCTTTATTTTGAAGAGCACGTTGGAGATGAGCTATGTGGTGAAATCTTATTTATTATTCAACAGTTTGGTTTTTGAGCATCAGAACCTACCAAGATACTAGCCACCTCCTTGCTATGAGTCAGGTATATTTGACATTATATTACTTATTATAAACTACTAAGGCCCTTTATGAAAAAGACCTGAATTTTTTTTCCCTTAAAAATGTATAACAAATTAAGTTATTTACAAACACCATGTACATGCCCATGAGAGTATAAGGGTCTGTCTTCAAGATATTA
This sequence comes from Choloepus didactylus, assembly GCF_015220235.1. Lineage (NCBI taxonomy): Eukaryota > Metazoa > Chordata > Mammalia > Pilosa > Megalonychidae > Choloepus > Choloepus didactylus. The sequence continues at coordinate 51,373,515 of NC_051320.1, read as the reverse complement.
TCCACGGCTTAGCATAGTGTCCTCCTCATGCATAGTAGAGTTCATCTGTAGAATGAATGATAAATGCATAAATGATTTAGGTACTGATGATAAGACACTCAGTTGGCTCTAATTAAATGCTCCATGCACTCAGAATATATCTTATTACCATGACTGTAATTACAAAAAGCCAAAACTACATTAAAAAATATTCAAACCAATTCTTTGGCAATGTTTAAACAAAACTAATGCACTAACATTTTCTGAGCTGCCCTCACACCTAATTTTCAGTGTTTGTTTTTGTTTTGTTTTTTTGACCTATAAACACAGGCCTGGGGCAGGATTCCCTGTTATTCTCTTATTTTTTCTTTGTTTTTATTTTTAAAAAGAGAATGTTTCTCTCATAGTCCAAAGGAAGGGTGGTCTTTTCCATTTCAAACTGATCATAACAGTGTGATAGGAGATGGATATCCAGGCAACTTTCATTTTGCTGGCCAAAATATCAGTCCAACATAAAGAGGAATTCTCTTGATTCTGGGACCACAAAGCTGTGGGAGAAGTCTGAAAGTCATAATCCAGCAGAGAAAGATGAAAAGAATTTAAAGGTGAATTTGGAGACTTTGGTAATTTAACACTATAATTTGGTATTATATTTTAATTCTTTTCAAAAGCCACTGTGAAATCAAGTTGGGGGAGCTATATACAGAAAGTTGAATGTTATTAAAACTATATATATTCTACCAGTCACTTTTGCTTCCCCAATCAACCCAATATTTTAAAAAATTCCCCATATAGATTGTTATTGCACTTTACTGAGCTGCATGTTATAACAAATTAAAAGACTTTTGAATTTGGTATTGAAGATAAAAGCACAAATAAACATGTAAATTATAGGGTCAAAAAAAGGTATAGTACTGCAACTTTGTTCATCTGCAGACCCAGCACAATTTGAGGAGATGAAATACCAACAAAGCTAAGAATTGACTCAATTCTTCCACTGCCTAGAGGGGTGGATATACTGGGAAATAAATACCTGTATGAATGGCTAAATAGATTCCTTCAACATGAACTTTCTCCCACAACCTGGAAAGTTCTGTGCTCTTGGGAGTTTTGAAAATGTCATCTTGTACTCCTAGTGGGTGAACCCATGGACAGGGAAAACAGAGGGACATGGTTGCATTGTATAGAAATACCTTCAACAAACTTGCAGATAGAGAATGCTTATTTTTCCAAGAGCAAAACAAAATGGTAATCTGTGCCCCTGGCATGCCCAATTGGCCATGAGAATTTGTTTGTTGAATGCTGGCAGAAGTGGTTAATTAATAAATTCCTATGAGGAGAGCCCTCGGGTTGGACGATGGTCCTGAAGGATCACTGCCCTGGTTTTCCTGGGGTTCATGCCACCAGGGGTCACCCGTCTGCTCAAGGGACTCCCCATTTGGAGAGGTTGTACACTGTCACCGGGATTAAAACAGCACAGGCTTCAGAATTAAACTGAGGGTTGAATCCCGGAGAGTTGAGAGTGTAGAACTTGGTATAAGATAAGCGCTAATTGCACAATAGACCACTATTATTTTAGATTCTCAGGAATTGTGGGGACTGAATTTAATAGCTCATGTGCTAATATCCCAATCAAATGGATGCCTGTTTATGGTAAGTTTCAGATGGGGAAGTTACAAATAAAGCAAGCAAAAAGGTTTCTGTAATTTTTCCAAATTACTTTTTTATTTTTAGATTTTTAGTATTTACTTGACACTTTCAGCAAACTCTTTTTTCTTTTTGCAAAGATCTCTCTCTCTCTCCACTTGCTAGCCCCTCACTCTCTCCCTCTCCCCCTCCCTCCCTCCCTCCTTCCTTCCTTCCTTCCTTTCTTGATAGTAGATTCACATACTTATTCAAATGCTTTAACAATTCCACCTTATCTGATTCATTTTTGGGATATTTGTTGTTAATATGTCAGATCACCCATATAAAAACATAAAGAGAATAATAATTTTGCTCTAGCCAACATTAAAAATTGGTAAGTTTTTTTTTTTTTTCAAAGCAATATCCTTTGGCCTAGAGATTCAAATTCTTTTCTTTGCTTTTTCAACTGAAGATGTTTCCCTGTTGTGAGATCTTTGACATTGCCTTATCTCCAACTGTCCCAGTTTCTTCTTTGAGAGCTCAGCTCTACATTTTCTGTCCTCTATATCTAGCGGGCTCTTTCAAATCATTTCATTTGGGTTTTCCTCCATTGGATTACCAGCTCACTTTTTTTTTGGAGTAACCATCTTTATTTCAGCTTTGCCCCATTTGCACATGTCTCGTATCTAATTATAGCTGCTTTTCTGAATTGAATTAATTCTAGATTACCGATTTAGAAGTATTTTCTGTTAAAGGATTAAGTCTATGCCCTCCCCCAAAATAACTTAAAATCACTTTAAAATAAAACCTAACAAGAGTTTAGGATGAGTATTTTGTTTAATCTTAAAAGTCACTAAAATTTAAAATTGCCCCAGGTTAGAGGAGCACACTAGAAATGGCAACTACAGAGCTCTCACACCAGCACTGCCCACTCCCTTGCCTGTCAGAGATGCTGCTAACGGGTCACAGTGTTCCTCACCCAGCATTAATCATGGAGGCCTTCTTCACAGCTCTCTGGCAGCCACTGCCAAACAGCTGCAATTGGCACATGTGAAGAAATATGTTTGTCATTGCAAATCCATTAAAATACTTGTTGTTCAACAGTATCCAAATGTGGGGTGCAAAACTTTTTCTTCTGTGGATTTTTTTTTTTTTTTTTTTTTTGCCAGAAACCACCTAACTCTTAACGTCTGTTGAGCAGTTCCCCTAGGTTTCACTTCGGAGGGTACATAATGACCACAGTGTTCTCCAAATTGCTGTTCCTGACCATGTGCCCTCATTTGGGATCCGTTTATACCGGGCTGCTAACCCTATGCTTATAGTGGCTTTCTAGTTTCATGTTGGCACTTCTTTCCCTTAATGATTGTTCTGTGAGGTAAGAAACAATGGACATACTTGATGATCTTATTGAGAAACTGATGTTAAATAAATATTGAGAGGTAAAAGGCACAAAGGCACAGGTAAACCCTGGAGGAAAAACCCAGCATTTGTGTATAAGGCATCTGATATCCTATAAAAGCCACTACTGAGTTTAAATTATATACCAGATACTTCATCTACACCATTTTATTTAACATCTATGATAATCCTATGACTTAGGTATACTTATTATTTCCATTTTACAGATGAGGATATGGAGGTTAAGAAAGTCTAAATAAATTGTCTAAAGTCATACAGCTGTTAAATGCCAGAGCCTAGATTCAACTTTGATCTGTCTGATTTCAGAACTCATTTTCTTAATCACTTTGCTGTACTGTCTAGAATGTCAATAAAAGTACTTCCTTCAACAAAAACAAACTGACAACTTTCTTGTAAGGCATCAAGCCAATAATGACGCCCTTTCATTTAATAGGTCAACTTCTGCTATGAGAATGGAGCATTAGGATGGTAGATATGATAAGACTCTGAAAAAACCTGCAGGGAAGGAAGCCCTGCCACTCACTGAATGGAAACATAAAAGGGAAAAAAGACAGCTTAGAGTTGGGTGGTTTCACAACAAATTTGTGTGTGGCCCCTATCCCCAACTCTTATCTGTTCCACTGATCCAGGAGGGAATTTGAAGAATTTCCTCCACTAAATTAAGAAGGTCAAGGCTGTGTTTTTTCTAAATGTCCCCAAGACCTAGCACAGTGGCTGGTACAGAGCAGGCACTGAATAAATGTTTACTGAAGACATGAATGCTTAAAAAGGCAAAGTATGGAAGTGGGGGTCAGGAAAAAGGAGGGAATGAAGAAAAACTTGGAGAAAGAAAAGAAAGAAAGGAAAGTAAGAGAAGGAAGAAATAAAGAAATAAATTAATGTCCTTCAACATCTTGCTCTAGACTCCACGTACTTCCATGGAATACTGTCCTGCACCGTGGTGGACTCCTCTACCTGTCGTCCTACCTCTCCACTTTTGAAAATTTGCTTGCTTTGGGCCTGTTTCTATTATAGACTCCCAGTCCCCTGAATATGGCCCACTCTGGACTTGTCTGCCTTTTCCTTTCCACTTTGTTTCCACCGGAGGCATAAGGGATGAGTCGGGGCAAGGCAGATGGTAGAAGGCAGAGCCTCCAGGTTCTGTTCTTTCTCAGGTTGGCCTGTCTCAACCTTGATCAAGATGCTGTTAGAACAGTACCTGGAACCCTAGACACCAAGGGCCCTAACCAGAAGGCCTGACCACTCCCTTGAGTCCTAATAGCCATTAGGATCCTGTGGTCAGCATTGGCTACATTGGTCAGAGGGAGACATCTGCCTGACAGTGGTGTTGTTCTACCCAAGAGTTCTGGGTATCGCTTCTTCCTTATAAACTACGCCATTTAACCTCTGCCCCTTAAAACCATCCTTATCCCTTTATCTGCTGTGAATTAGCTTTGCCTTGAAAAGCAGGCACTGTGCTCTTCAGACAGGTCTCTTTAAGTCACACTGAAAACTCTGTCTCAGATTTTCCTATCAGCCTCTGGAGCCTCCAAGCTAGCTGCTCCTTTGTGTTCTTTCCTCTGGTGATGATACTACCATTAATCTAGTTGCTCAGGAGTCATACTTGACTTCCCTCTTTCTCTCATATCCCATTCCAAACCATCCGCAAACCTGTTATCTCCACATTTGAAAAGCACACCAAATCAGATTTTTTTCACCGCTTTTATTATTACTACCCCAGTCCAGGTCACTCTCATCGCTTGCCTGTTGCACTGACATAAAGGCCTAACTAGTCCCACAGCTTCCACCCTTACCCTCCTCAATCCACTCCACAGAGCAGCAGGTGATGCTTATAAAGACAGGGTCAAATCATGACACGTCTCTGATCAAAACAGTCCAATGGTTCCCCCTCTCAGAACAAAATCCAAAGTGCTTAACTTGTCCCACGGGCCTTCCAGGAACTGGCCCCCTTCACCCCTCCCACCTCTCGCCTTACCACCACCCTGCTCATTCATTCTGCTCTTGACACACAAGCCCCCTTGCTTCCTGTGAACTTTCCAAACACCTTCCACAACAGGGCCTCTGTGCTTGTTCTTCCCTCTGCCTGGAATGCTCTTCCCCAGATAGCTACATGGCTCAGTTCCTCTTAAAACAAGTCTCTGCTCAAATGCCATTTCATCAGAGGGACCTTCCCTGACAGCTTTGTCTAAAATAATAATTTCCCCTGTTTCTGCCATCCTTTCCATCCCCTTATCCTGCTAACTTTCCATCACGGCACTTACCACCATCCAGCACGTGGTACGTGTATTTCTTCATTTACTGAACAGGCCTTCTGTCTTCTTTGAGTGGAAGAGTCATGAGAGCAGAGATTTGGTATTGGGTACTAGGGAGCCTCAGTACAGGGCCTGGAGCAGAAGAGGGGTTCAACAAATGTTTGTTGAATGAAGACAGGAATCGCTGTTCAGATAGGTTTCCAGAGGGTTTAGACAGAAGACTGGGGTGGTTACTGAGCCTCAGGGCCCAGATCTGACCTAGAGTGAAGTGAAGCCAGTGGCTCTTCTTAATCAAATGTGCATCGTCAATCTGCTGTTCAGCACCAGGTCTGAGCCCATGCTGGTTACAATAAAGTCTTTGCTGGGCAAAACTAAGGTTTAAAGAGGGGAGAGAGACAGCCCCAGCTACAGCACTGACCCTTCACCTCATCATGGGCCCACGATTCCTGCCTGATATTCTAATGGCTCTCGGTAACAATGAATAAATGAATTAACTCTCCCATACTGTAAGGCAAGTTGTCTCTTTTAAAAGTTAAACTGAGGCACTGAGGCATGATGATGAGCTTAAGGTCATGGAGGCAGTTGGGCAAGAAATTAGGATTAAACTCTAAACCACATCCCTTCTTCTTTTGGGTGTTGCCTATCAAAAATATTGTGCTTGGAGCTGGTCCAAGTTTCATGGATGTTTCATTCAAACACAAATGAAAAAGAGAGTCCCTAAAAACTAGACTGGTTTGTTAACTTTCCAAAGCCGTGGTCATTGTGTATGATACAACAGATGAATTTAAGTGATCAGGGCTTTTGCAAGCCTTCCTTTGGGTTTCTCTGACTGCTTCCTTCTGTTTGCAGACATAATATTCAGTTTCTCCAAAACATCTCTGGTTACTGAAAGTAAAATTTGTGGGAAAATCGTGATGATGGTCAAACAAAGAGTTAACACAACCCAAACAAAAAAATCCGGTTTGAAATATTTTTACAACATTTTTTACACTAGAGAGTGGTGGAGGAAAAACAGCATTTTAAGGGCTGCTCTTTTTCCCATTAGGTTGTCTGCTTTTACAGGTGGCAAGTTTCAGCAAGATCTAAAGGCAAAAGGCTCATGCAGAGATGGTCTGGAGCAGAAAGACTTGACCCACCTGACCTCCTGCCCATGCCTACAACATAATCACTCACAAAATAGATACTAAAATAATGTTAGCAGCCGCCTGGCCTAAACTAATAAAACCGAGCACTTTGAGAGTTAAGGCAGAAGCCCTGTCCTTAACTTACCCCCTTGGGCCCCAGCATTACCTCTTCCTTGGCCTGAATTAACAGAGCTCAAACCCAATGGCTTTTTGCACCTCCCTCCCTTTCCTTGTGTCATTCTGACACTTTTTTTTCCTAACATGGCCTGACTTGGTGAGTTTAAATGTCCTTCTCTTTCTCATTCACCACATCCAAACTTTAATTAAGGTTGTCTCTACATAACGCTAGCGTAACTTGTTGAGAAGTGAAACATTTCGACAAATAACAGTTTGGGGCCATAAGAAGAGGGAGAGTGGAAGGTCAGAAAAAGGGTCATACATGACTGCAAAAAATACGCCAAGTGTAGAGACGGATTCCTTTTCATTCCTTTGCCTCCTCCTTGGGCTGTAAGTGCCAAATCTTTTAGTCCTTTCAATTCTAGAGAACAAAAATTTATTCACTATGGTACATCACCATTTTCCAAGGCCATCCTCCTCTCCTTGTTGCACATGAATTTTCTTCCCTTTATTATTTGTACATGTGTGTTATCCATTTTAGCAGAGGAATTGTTGATCTTATTATCCTCTTTTATAAAAAAGCAATCTGAAGGTCAAAAGGTAAAGGCTTAGTCCACAGCGCAATGAAAGATAGAGACCAAGCAGGGAACTCAACTTACATTTCTCAACTTAAAAGTTGCAAAGGAATAAATACTGATGGAGTTGCCAGACATATGCTAGGTTATATTCATGTTATAAGAGAACTCCAAGACCCAATTACTCCTCCTAGAAGTTTGTGTAGTTCATACAATAGCGAGTATGGAATAGGTAAACAGGTGATTCTTTTAGCTCTTCAGGCATAGGGGATGTTTATTAGCTTTACATGGAAAGTTTCCTGGCCTTCAATACTACTGTCCAATGATTCTTTCCAATTGGAATTACAAAATTCCCTTAGGTCACAATACAAGAGGGACAAAACCCAGAGGTAACAGAGAGAAAAACAAAGGGAGACAGAAAGCTTCACAATTTGAGAATGGCAATAGAAGCCACTCTCAGTGTTTGCTTGACCCATGCATTTTGCTGAATGTTTTAGAGCAAGCAACCCTTGTCAGGAATATGGTTGATGACCACCCTGGTTAAAAATCTGAACTTCTGAAATATTTCAAATGAGTAGCTTTACAATGAACAATAGAACTGAACTTAATTTTTATAATCCAAACTTACTGGATGTTTTAGTTTGCTAATGCTGCCGGAATGCAAAACACCAGAAATGGATTGGCTTTTATAAAAGGGGGTTTATTTGTTTCACAGTTACAGTCTTAAGGCCATAAAGTGTCCAAGGCAACACATCAACCATTGAGTACCTTCACTGGAGGATGGCCAACGGCGTCTGGAAAACCTCTGTTAGCTAGGAAGGCACATGGCTGGCGTCTGCTCCAAAGTTCTGGTTTAAAAATGGCTTTCTCCCAGGACGTTCCTCTCTAGGCTGAAGTTCCTCAAAAATGTCACTCTCAGTTGCTCTTGGGGCGTTTGTCCTCTCTCAGCTTCTCTGGAGCAAGAGTCTGCTTTCGACGGCCGTCTTCAAACTGTCTCTCAACTGCAATTCCTCTCTCAGCTCCTGTGCATTCTTCGAAGTGTCCCTCTTGGCAGTAGCAGGCTTGCTCCTTCTGTCTGAGCTTATATAGTGCCCCAGTGAACTAATTCAGAACCACTCTGAATGGGTAGGGTCACACCTCCATGGAAACTATCCAATCAAGGTCTTGTCCACAGTTGATTGAGTCACATCTCCATGGAAACACTCAATAGAATTACAATCTAATCAACCCTCATAGGTCTGCCCACACAAGATTACATCAAAGATAATGGTGTTTAGGGGGACATAATACATTCAAACTAGCACACTGGGTTTTGCCTGCAACATATCCAGCCCCTGGAATATAATAAATATATTATTATAAATATAAATAGAGTGTTGCTGATGCTACTAATAGTATTAATAGATAGATATTATTTAAGTGCCTTTAGTACATTTTACATATATTGCTTCATTAATCCTACGTGTTACATACTAAGTAAACATATGTTGCTTAAAACTTATTTAGTAATTCTCAAGGGTTGTTGCTTTGAGAAGGGTATTTGACGACATGAACTCTCATGATTTGACATGTGTATACAAAAATAATATTTATTTCTGTTTAACCCAAAAAATATATTTTAGTGATTTTAGTACAGATATATTCACAAACATTCACACAATAATATGTATATAGATATTCATTGCAGTATTATTTACAAATGGTAAAACTGGAACTATTTAACTGTTTATCAATAAGGATTTTTATAAATAAATCATGGAACATTATAACAGAGAGATTAAAAGTACTAGCTCTGCAGTCTATAGACCCAGTTGGATTTTAGCTCTACCTAGCTATAAGAACTTGATCAAGATTCTTCACCTGTAGAAACCTGGTTTTTTCCACCTGTAAAATAGGGAAAATCATTGAACCTCTCTTACTTGGTAGTTATGAATGAGGCTTAAATAAAATAAGGCAGGTAAATCACTTAACACAGCATCAAGGCATTCAATGATCATTCAATAAATGTTATTCTTCTTTTTATTATGATTATCTTACAACCACACCATGGACCACTATGCAGCTAACAAAAATGATGAAGTAGCTCAACTGGTGTTGGAATCGAGAGAGGGCCATAACCATAAAGCATGTTACCAGCTAATCAGAGGTTACCAAATGCACTTCTTCACCAACAGGCCCACGAGGCTGCAAATTCCCTGAGGGAGGGACTCTCTGTATCCTGCTCGCCATGGTAGGACCTAGCCTAGAAAAACACCTAGCACAGAGTAGCTGCTCCATAAATTTTTTTTTGAATGAACAAATAAATAAATGGGTAAAAATAAAAAGTGGAACATCAAGTGTTGTATCATCCCATTAGGTAATATTTGCATGTTTGTAAAAGTGGCAGGAGCAAATACAGCAAACTGTGGATGGTGCTTTACTCTGAGGAGTAGAATCAGGGAATGAAAGGAGATTTGTCTTCTACTTTTATACGTCTCTATTGTTTGAATCTTTTACGTCAAATAATAACAAAAGATATTTCCATGTAAGGGTGATGAAAATCTAACCGATGCTATGCCTACGGCCGGGTAAAATTGTGTGTGCCTACAGACAGACTGGAAAGGAAGGTGGGGACATGAAAACAGATGAGGCATTGGGTTAGTGTATTGTATTTTCCTTTTTCTACTTCTTTGTTTTATTCTAATGCTGTTATTTTAAAATATTTTAAATAGATCATATTGAATTATTCAAAGAATTAAACTCTCCAAAGGGAAGTAAAATGCATTTTACTTTAAGAACATTCACTATTGGTCTTATAATCAGAAAACAACTTTATTACAAAAGTTATAAAATTTCCTTATGTAAATTTTCAAAAGTAAAGAAAATGAATTAAAAATAGTAAATTTAGGGAAAAATGTAGAGAAAATCATATCACTTAAAGATAATCTTTCAATCACAATTCTAATTCCATGTTACCTAGATAGTTCTAACTGAAATGCAGAAAATCACAGAATTTATTGTTAGAAGACCAAAAAAGTCTTGGGAAGTTCACTATAAATCATGTCAAATCTACCACAGAGAAGTGCAGGGTATCAGTCTACTTTCACATTGATATTCTTGTTAATTGACTTGTTATTAACATGGGCTAAATTGGAAGATCCCTGAGGGCAGGAACTCAGTCTCTCATGCTCCTTTTGCTTGCTTATTTATTTGTTTGTTTGTTTGTTTATTGAACCTCAGAGCCAATTCCAGAGCCTCGCACATTTTGAGTACTCAATTTATTTTCAAATGAACAAATTATCTTTTGAAATGTAAGGAAGATATTTAAAGGGGGCATTAGAAAGAGATTGGAGCAAAGATAAGAAAAAAAAAGGAGGGAAGGAAGGGATAAAGGAAGGAGGGAGGGAAGGAGGGAGGGAGGAAGGGAGGGAAGAAGGGAGGGAAGGAGGTAGGAAAAGAGGGAGGGAAGGAGGGAGGGAGGAAGGAAATATTAGAGAGTCAGCAAGAAAGAGTAGAGCGGAGATGAGTCAGAAATTGCCCTTTCCATTTTCTTTTTATTTCTCTTCTCTATGATTACAGTGGTCAAGTGAGAAGTCATGCACACCAGATCTTTTTTCAGAGGCTGACTTCAGTAGCAGCTATGGCAACACTTTCAAAATTTATTAGCTTCTGGGAAAAAAGGATGAGTCTTGAAGACACAGCCTACAACAACATTTATTCTGGACCTCGATCTAATCTGGGATGGTTGGAAGTCAAAAGGCCCAATTCAGCCTTGCAGTTGTGGCAAAGGGCAGATGGTTTCTTTATAAATACCACAAGCAAAAAAAGACAATAACTTGTCGAAGCTGACAGCCTATTTCTTAGCAGGTTAAATGAAACACAGAGATAAATCACCCCAGAGTGAATGAGCATGGGCAGTAGATTGTTGGATAGGAACATAATCATGCACTCTAAAAAGATTCTTTTCCTTTTTTTGGAGGGAATGGGGGTTGGGTGGGGTGGGGGAAGCTGGTAGTACAGAGGTAAAGGAGAAGGGGAAAGGGAAATACCTCGGTGATATTTCTTTGCGATTTTTGGTTCTTTGTGCATTTTGATCCCTTCCTCAGATACTTGGAGAATCCATTTGGGGTGGGCAAAAGGAAATTATGAAGCATTTTTGAAGTAAGCTTGATTCTTGAACTCAGCAGATGAAAGGATCTAGAGGACTAAAAGGCTAAAGCAGAGCTAAAAGTCTACCTACTCTTTTGTCAAGTTGTGCATTTGTCCTAAGGGAAGGAGAGGGACTTAAAGAATTCTGAATTCTGTGTGTGTAAGAGTGTGTGTGTGTGTGTGTGTGTGTGTGTGTGTGTCTGTGTGTAGAGCAAGTAGAGTTTGCTCAAAGGATTGAAATGAGAAATCAGGCTGTAGAATAGGGATGATCATATTACTGTTCCTTCAGGAAAAAATTCAGACTCCTTCACAATCTGTCTACTGCTTGTGCTTACAGCATCACCCTTTACTTTTCTTCCCATACATTTATACTGACCTTCTCAGCATCCTCCCAGGAAGTCATGCTTATTCCTGCCTTATACCTTTGAACATGCTGTTCCCTCTGTGTGAAATGCTCTTCCCAGCCTTCTCTTCCTAGCCACTTTCCATGCATGATTCAAGACTCCATTTATAAAGTACTTCTTTTACGGTGTCTTCCCCAGAATAGTGTTAGTTGCAGTTAGTTGCTTCCTCCTCTGTGATCTCACAGTTCTTTGCTCATTTTTTCTACTACATTGTTTTATCATCTATTTATATAGATATTTATATTTCTTCACCACTAGACTCTGAAATTCTCAAGGGCAGCAACAATCCTATTTTAGCCCCAATAAGTAATGTTTGGCACAGAGGAGACACTTGGTAGTGATGTGCTACATGAAGTACACTGAGAAGTGTTCAGGCTCTGGTCATCCCAGAGAAGCAGATGGTTTTGGCTACCTCAGCTTTTAAGGTAAAGGGAATGCTCCTGAAAGGAACAACCAGGCATGACTGAAATCTGTCAGAATGACCATGCAAACACTGAGGAAGAAAGTATAAAAATCCAAGAAGTAGTAGGCCTTTGCATGGTCTACTTGCGCTCTCTATAGATTCACAAATGGTATAAGGGCATCAACAGGGGTTGAGAGGTAGCAGAGTCTAGTGGACAAGAAGGAGCACACATCCTGGGTCCAAATCACACACTGGCCCTGTGATAGCTGTGAGATCTTAGGGAAATAACTGAATCCCTGTGTCCACTTTCTCAGCTATAAACATGTCTGTTGTGAGGATGAAATACATTAATAGGTATAAAGTATTTCCTGGCATGAAGAGAAAAATCATATTGCATTGCTCCAGTGAAATTCTAAAATCAAAGGTCACTCTTTGAGCCTGAGATGCAGAATCCAACTGAGACTCAAAGTATAACAATCCCACTCCCAAGTTGGATCATTTCTGCTTGTTCTCTTTGGAATAGCACGGAGTTAAGCTGTGGAACAATCAAACTTCAAAAGATGAATTTTTTTATGGCTTAGAAAAAGAGCTATACAAAATGGGACCTCCTGAGAAAAAAACAGGTGACATGACCTGTCATGCTTTGTGGAAATTTTAATGAGGGCTGCAGTGTAGAATAAACTGTGGACATGTGTTATGTGGCTAAGAGGCTTCCAAGATCTAGAGGATATTGCTGAGGAAAATGGTGGAGGAGATTTCCCAGTCAATGGGAGAACTGCTGTTGTTTTCCTCTGATACATAAACTGAACTCAAGGCAGTTATGGCTAATATATTGAGTGAGGCTGTGCACTACTTCAAAATGGGTTTGTGTTTACACTTCATTGTGAGATTTTTTTAATGGTTTGAAATGACTCAGAGGAAGTTATGTAATGTGTATGGAGACTTGTACTAGAAAATAAACCAGAAGCCACAATTGCAGTATTAGAGTTAGCTCCTGAATAAGCTTTCTCGTTTATTTACAAAGTGTGTTTTAAATGGAGATCAGGTAATTAGAAGAGTTCCAGTTTTAGTAATGCAGAGTAGCTTTTATCAGACTAACCCTTTTGCTGAAGACAGCTAAAAATTCTGGATCAAAAAAAAAAAAAATCTCTTGGAAGTTATTAGAGAGAAACTGAAAGCAAGCAGACAATGGACGAGATACGGCCTTTGAAAGATGGAATGCAAATTAGGTGAGATTTCACATTCAACCAACTTTTCCCCTATAGGAACTCTTCAATTTGCATGGGAATGGGGGATAAAGCTGAGACAGAAAGTATCAGTTTTACTGCACTGAGGAGTCAGAGAGTGGATTTTGGACTGCCAGCACAGCTGGAAGTTAAAGGGGAATATCCTGGAAAGGAGGTAATCATAGAGAGAGGAGCCACATATCTGCAAAAAATTCCTCTCAAATTCTTGGCTGACTCCAAAACTATGAATGTGCTGGGCAATATTCCAAGGAGAAACCAACAGCATGCACAGCAGGAAGCTAAAGTGTTAGCAGCTGAAGTGATAGGGAAACTGAGTTTGGAGTTCAAGTCTTACTAAGTTAGAAGGAATCAGTAAATACCTCAGGCTTTCCATTAAACCATAGAAGGGCCATGTCTTAGAAGTAAGGACCATATCCCAGGGCTAAAGGCTGCAGCTTTATTTCTAAAGACGAGACCAAAATAAACTCACGCTAGTAAAGTCCTAAAACCAAACCTTACAGAAATGAGATAATCTGTCTGTAATTTAGGTGTCTGCTAGAACAAAAGTCAACACTGTTTGAAGGAAAATGATGAAATCCAGAACCCGGAATCTCTACAGCATATCTTCTACAATAAAGCATACTGTCCAATTTAAAATAAGAAATTGCTATATATGCAAGAAGCAGTAAAATCTGGCCTATAATTCTCAAGAGAAAATGTAACCTACAAAAGGATACCTACAGATGCTGCAGATATCGGAATTACAATAGCAACTTTAAAATAATTATGATAAATACGTTAAGGAACTTATAGGCAAAGATGGATACAATGAGTGAAGAGACAATGTATTTCAGGAGCAATATGGAAATTCTGAAAAAGAACCATTTGGAAATCTTAGAACTGAAACATACAATATATGAAGATAAAACTTTATTAATGGGATTAATAGTAGATTATAAACTGCACTAGAAAAAATCAGAAAGAAAAAATATGGAAAAATAAAGGCCCAGAGCCTCAATGACCGTGAGGCAATATCAAGAAGGCTAACTTTTGTGTAACTGGAATCCCAGAAGGAGGGCAGAGATAAAATGGGGCAGAAATGTATTTGAAAATTCCCAAATTTGATGAAAAACAAAATCCCCTGATCCAGGAAGTTAAGTGAACTCCAAGCAAAGTAACTACTGAGAAAACTGCAAGTAGGCATATCGTGATAGAATGGCTAAAAACCAAAGTATAGAGAAAAATCTTAAGTGCAGCCAAAGAAAAAAGACAAATTACATATAAGGAGACAATGATAATAATAACAGCTGACTTCTCATCAGGTCAGAAGACAATGGGACAATATCTTTAAAGTGCTTACAGCAGGATTTCAATATTCAAAGTGACCCACATGTTGAAGAAGTCACAAATTGAAGTCACATGTTGAAGACATCAGAGCTTCCATCCACTTGAGTCCCTGAATAATGCCATGGAGAAGACCTCCACCAACACACAAACATCTGTTACGATAGTTGTGAAAGTAAATCTCATCCCTTATTACTCAAAGTCCACAATCCCATCACCTAAATACAGTTGAGTCTTCTTTGGTATAGTTCCTTAGATATAGCTTCTCAAGTACAGCTCCTCCCAATCTGGATATCTACAAGCTACAGAGACAAGTTGTCTGCTCTCACCCAAAAAACAATGGTGTTTCAGACATATGATAACTGCTATATACACTCCAATTCAAAAAGAGGGAACAAGGAAGGCACACAGGGGTCACAGATTCATAGAATTCTGAAATACAGCTGGGCATATGTTGGAAGTTGTTTGATTAAAACTCAGCCCTCCTACCTGGGAACTGGGAATGATTCTCCATGACTCTCAGTTCCACCCTCTGAGCTTTTGATTTCACCCTCTGTGTCTTTCTTCCATGAAAGGTAGCCTATGTTTTCAGCTGAGGAGTATTCTTTACTTCCTTTTTGCCTGTAGAAATTTGGGAGCCCAAAGACCTTTCTTTGTTCTTATTATTTATGTCTCTTTCAATGCCAGCTGAGGTGCTCCTGCCAACATGATTCTCTTAAATTCTCTGTGTGTCTTTTATGAATCTTATTGTTATTCACTCCATTAGACAACAAACTGCATCCAAAGATCTCTTAGAGATAAGCCTATCTATACCTTGGTTTCTCCTGATGCTGCTGATCTTGTGAGAGGACCTATTGTTTGACTGAGAAGTTTAATGAAGTACTGCCTGAAGTCCTTCTGAGGCCTTATAAAAGGATTTTTTAAATGACACACTTGGTGTTATTTGTAGGTTATGCTTTCCCAGCAGTGCCCTGGATTTGATTTTTTCCTAAAAGCTATTTCTTAATTTTAGTTGGCCATCAGAGAGACTGGGAAATTTCAAAATCAGAAAGTCCTACCCCCTTTTTGTTTAATGCTCTTTCTTTTACCTCCTTTTCTCTTCTCCCACATTTTGATATAACAAACAAGAAGAAGCTGGGTGGCACCTTCAACACTGTGTGGAAATCTTCTTATCTAGATTATCTAGTTCACTGGATACATTTTCCTCTTTCCACATTACTGCTGGCAACAGTTTGGCTAAACTCTCTGCCACTATGTAACAGGAATCCCCCTTTCTGAAGTTTTAAATAACATTTCACTCACATTCCTTTAAAGCTCTAATCAGTAGTCTTCTCAAAGACTATCAAGGTAGGTTCTAATAATAGTCTCTTAAAAACAATTAGGCTTTTTAACACTCTTCTCAAAGCTTACTTCTACCACCTGGTTCAAAGCCACTCTATCTCATTCTCAGTTTTTTTGTTGTTGTTATTGTTTGTTCATCCCATAGAATTCCACTTCAAGGTACCAAAATCTGTGTTAGTTATCTAATACTGCATAAGAATTTACTCCAAAACTTAGTGGCTTAATTCTTGACCAAAAGGGGGAGAAGAAATGTAACAAAATAAAGTTTCAGTGGCTAAGAGATTTCAAATAGTCAAGAGGTCATTCTGGAAGTTATTCTTATGCATTACATAGATATTCCTTTCTAGTTTCTAGTGTATTAGAATAGCCAGAAGGAAATACCTGAAACTGTTGAACTGCAATCCAGGAGCCTTGATTCTTGATGATGATTGTATAGCTATATAGCTTTTATCATGTGACCATGTGATTGTGAAAACCTTATGACTGACATTCCCTGGATCCAGTGTATGGGCAGATGAGTAATAAAATAAAGACAAAAAATATATAAGTAATAGGGGAGGATAAGGAGTATGGAATGTTTGGGATGTACTTTTTTATTTCTATTTTTACTTATTATTTTGGGGGGTAATGAAAAATGTTCTAAAATTGATTGTGGTGATGAATGCATAACTATATGATAATACTGTGAGCCACTGATCTTATAAGTTGGATGGATTATATGGTGTGTGCCTATATCTCAATAAAATTGCATTAAAAATTTTGGCATCTCAGAAAAAACAAACTTAGTGGCTTAAATCAATAAAAGCATCATTATCTCACAGTTTCTGTGGATCGGGAACCTGGGAGCTGCTTAGCTGAGTGCTCCTGATTTATGGTCTCTCAGTCAAGATGTCAGCCAGAGCCACAGTCATCTGAAAGACTGGGCTGGGACAGAAGGATCCACTTCCAAGGTGTTTCTTCCACATACCTGGCACCTTGGTGCTGGCTCTTGGCAGGTGGCTTTATTTCCTTATCACATGGGGCTCTCCACAGTGCTAACTGAGTGTCCCCATGTGTAGCCAATGGCTTCCCCCAGGGAGAGTGATCCAAGAAACAAGGTGGAAGCTGCAATTTCTTTCATGACCTAGCCTTAGGAGCCACCCTCTATCATCTCCACAATATTTTATTGGTTATCCAAGTCCATCCTTGGGAGAGAGATACACCAGAATACCAGAAAGCCTGGATCACTGGGGGCCATCTCAGAGAGTGGCCATGACAGTGTGGTACAGCATTTAAGATTGCCCTAATAATAACAAATAATCAGCACAGCCACTTTTGAGGTCATCTGTTTTCTAAAACAGAATTATGATCCTCAGTTCCATCTAAGTTGTTTGAGATAATTAATAATTTGGGGATTTGTATAAAATAATGTTACTGGAAATTTTATCCCAAGTCACAAGCTTCCCAAACCATTCATAAAACATTGTAATAGATAGCCATCTTATTTATTCTGTAAGTGCATGCCTTTGATATGCACAACATACCTGTTTACTGTATTGATTGGTTTTTAAAAGTGATTTTTAAAATTTTGTTTAAAATAATATTTAACATTTGCAATTGTGAGAGTATACACTAAGAAATGATTGCAAAAAGTTTCCTTTTGGTATTGTGATTCCTTTTACCAATTTGGTCAGATGACCTCTATAAAACACTCCAACTAGCACTGATTATATTCATCTCGGGCTAATGTATTTTTCCCCAAACTGTACCTCAATATTCAATACAAAATTCTTGACAGAGTGCCCTATTATATTTTAAGGACTTCAATATAAGGCAAGTTCTTCCTTTTTGAATAATAACTTTTGAGGGAAAAAAAATGCCTTTTATTTAGACATGTATGGTGTATTTATATTTTGCTTTTTTCCAGAAAGGTTTTGAGATGATCCCCAAGAATCCAGCAGAGATTGCATAATTTTAAAACATGGGAAAAAGAAGACAATAAACAAAAACAGGGTCAAAAAATGAAATCATAAATGAGACTAATAAAAGCAACCTATCATGACTTTCATAGCAACTTCAGGTGGCCCTCTGAGTTATCTATAAGCTTCCAGGCAGCCAACACAAAAGGGGAAATCAGGCAAGTAACACAGCTTTGATTTATTCATGGCGGCCATGTGGAATACAGTGCTGAGAGAGTGATGTGACTGGGTTTATTCCAAAATCACCCAATGGGGTGGATCAAATGGTTTGTCCCTAAAAGATATATGAACCTAGATAGAACCTATGAATGTGAAATTACTTAGAAAAACACATCTTGCAGATGTAATTAAGTTAAAGATCTCAAGATGAGATTATCTTGGATTAGGATGGACCCTAAATCCAATAAGAAGTGTCCATATAAGAGAAAACAAGGGGAGAAGACACAGAGGAGAAGGTGATCTAAAAAAGAGCCAGAGATTGGGGTGATGTGTCTACAAGCTAAAGAGTGCCAGGACAGCTAGCAGCCACCTGAAGCTGGGAGAGACACATGGAATGGATTCTCTTTAAAGCCTCCAGAAGGAACCAACGTTGACACCTTGATTTTGGACTTCTGGCCTCCAAAACTGTGAGAGAATAAATTTCTGTTTTTTAAACCATCCAGTTTGTGGTAATTTATTACAATAAACAGGGAACTAATACACCCAGAAACCATATTCTAGTGTCACCATACTTCATTTCCTTTCTCTTCCACTTCCCATTTGAATGTAGATGCTCAGGATGTTAATTGTGGGTCTCTATATGATCCTAAACCATACCAAAGAGATGACATTATATTCAGTATATTGTTTATTGAAGCAGAAATTTGGACCAATGCATTTCATTTTATTTTATTATTTTTATTTCAAAAGCTACATCATAACATGTGCAGTGAGGTAGGAATATGGAGAATTGAATCAGCTGTAATGCCATATTTAACATAACTAGTTTATTTTGCATATTCCCTTTTAATTACACACACATGCAGATGCATATATAATGCATATATGTATTTATAGCTGCAATTGTGTCATGATTTATTACTCTTTCTATGGTGGAGGTTATCTTTGTTTATTGCATACATGCTGCATCTTTTGGATCATGACTAGGTAAAATAACTAATTTTACACATGTAATATAAAGAAAAGATCCTGGTTTGAGTCTAATCCTTTAAGAACTACAGATGTTCAATGTTACGTGGGTACATTAGGTATTTATGGGATATTGAGGCATAAAATATATATATAAACGTGTATACATATAAACATGTCCCTGTTGTCATGCTTCTTTTAAAAAATATCCAGTTCAAACTAAAACTAGCAGTCAAAGTTGTTTACTGGAAAATAATTGATTGTACAAAATGTTTGCAATTTCCTCAAATTAGAGAGTGCCCAGACAGTATTTTTGTTGTTGTTGTCAGCTAATTGTGATGTAAATGGAGAAAGCATTTGCTACAAACTTTCCCCATGAGTGAGTGTAAAAAGGGATTGCTACAAGAAATTTCTATTTCGTGTTTCTTCCAGCAGTTCCAGAAACTGAGATTCATGAGCTGCCAATTAGCTGTAAGCACTGCCATTCATTGACTTGTTCTCTTCTTTGATACCTGGAGTGAGTTAAAAAATCCTCATAGATACCCTTTTATTCTGCAGAATGAAAGAAGTCAGCTGTCCGGCAGGGCTGTGCAAACCCGTGTGGTTAGAGGTGATTATTCTGTGACTCATCCCAGAACCCTCATTTCTGTTGTCTCCTGTTCATCACCCAGAGTAATGAATCAAGGAATCAACATAAGATCTTTTGTAAGCCAGATACCCAACCTTTGCTGTTGGCAGTTCTTGGCCATCTCATAACCCTTTCCCCCACTTTATAGCTGAGAAGTCTGGTGTCTGGATTCTTCCAACTCTCCTATTAGGCTTGAAAACATTGACACCAGTCCCTGAGAAGACTTGTCAACACATCAGAAAAATCAGTTTTTATTCTGTGCAATGAATGAAGTAGAAGATGACCCCTTCTTCCAGACACTGATTTCCACAGTACCATAACTAATATTTTGGAAAATGTCTGAGTGCCAGAAACTATGCTAAAGGTTTTATTGTCACAATAGTGTTTAATCATCCCAATGACCCTGTGGATTGACCCCTATTACAGAAGAGGGAAATGATGCCTGGAGAAGTTAAGAAACTTGGGTAAGGCAGAGCTAGCAGGTTGAGGAGCAGAGCTTCAAACCTGAGTCCTTCTTGCTTTGGAAGCTGTGCTCTAGCCACAGCTCCGTGTTGCTTCCTTGATGGGCCAAATAAATGACACCTGAAACCAAAAATCTTCCTTTGCTCTTCCATTTTTGTCAGCTGACCATACTTACCATCATGAGTATTGCTCTGTAAATGCATAACAGATCAGAAAACCTGCCATAATACACCTTTGGAGTGGAGGAATAAAAAGTTTCTCTATTGAGACTGATATTGGCAATCATCTTGAAATCATCAATGAAGAAATGTTTCCTCAAAGCTTTGTACTTGATGTCTATACATTTTAAAAGACTTCTTTATATTCTACTTGGGAAGATGATGCATTTTCTTCAAACTTCTTGGCCTGGCTTTCCTTATTTATTCAGGATATTTTCTCTTTCATATGGAAATCCTTTAGACAGCAACACTGTATAATTATAGGTTGGCATCTGACACCATGTAAGATTCTGCCAACAGGGCTATTGATTTCTGGATTTCTTCATGTACAAGGGTATCTTAATCCTGGACATCAGTCTTTCTTTGCACACTTGTGAAAGTTCTCTGATAGTGAAAGCAAAAATGAAGCCTTCACTTCCTCTATAAATATTTGTGCAGTGACCTATGACTCTTGGCCAGCCTGCCTGCCAACACACCATTAGAGTCACCCCTTCTACAATCAACTACTATCATTTGATAACCTCTTGGGGTTAAGACTACAGATGTAAGATCTCAGAGATTTCTGATGGGAATACTTCATATCCCAAGTATGTTTTTGCTTGAAAATGACATCACCACAGGAATACATTTTTCAAATAATTTGGCCCTCATGTTATGAAAGCACCCTTAGAAATATAAAGAAAGAAATACTCTGCACTTCAAATAAAATTTTTCAGAGTACATGGATGAAAGGAAAAAAAATCCTACCAGTTAATTAGGCTTAGAAGGTCTTGGTGTGGTAAGTGACAAGGACTATCCAGAAGTAGTGTCATTACAAAGACTGCATTATATGACTTTGTGTATCAAATTCTAATGTTATTAAGGCTCATAGTGAATGGTGTTTGCTTGAGGGATGGTTTTTATATTTCTGAGTTGGAGCATAGAGATGATTCTAGTGTAAGTTACGTAAAAGCTTACTCTGAACAAAACAGTCAAATGGCTGCCTCTGGGTTAACATTTTCATCCTCAACTTTCCTTCTACCTGCTATATATCTTATGGATAAATTTCATGGAAGTAGCTATAGCTTTTAGCTTAAAGCACTGAATTCCTCCTAAAATGCTCTGTGCTGGGCAACAGGAAGATTGTGGAATCAGGAGACTGGGATATGAGGACATATCTCCCCTTTGAGGACCAGAAATGGGCCACTATGATAGAAGTAACATCTGAGACAGGTAAATTTCTCAGATTCTAGTTCCCAAGGCAGTGTCATGTGTGTGTGTGTGCATGGGTGTGCATGTGTGTTGTATTCCAGTGTTAAGTTTTCTTGGAATGTGTAGACTTGGAAAAAATAACTAACAAATATTTATTGAAGATTTGAGGATCTAATATATACCACAAGTTGGGCTACACACTCCTCATGTAGAGATATTTGTAATGATAATGATAATAATAATGATAATAATATACCCCTATTAAGGAATCACTATATGCCAGCCTCTGTTTTAAGCACTTTACAGGGAATACCTCATTTGATTTTTACAAGTTTTCAGATAGGTAACATTATCATCTCCACTGTGTAAATGGAGAAACTAAGGGTCAAAGAAATGAAGAAATATATACAATAGGAAATGGAACCAGAATTCAAACCCAGAAAGTCTGACTCCAGAGTCCACACATTTTACCACTCTGTGTTCATGTTTTCCAGTAGCTCCCAACCTGGAAATAAGAGGGACAAAACCAGACAGTATATGAGAGGTCTGTAGAAAGAAAGTAGATGCACAAAGGAGGAAGTTATCCATCTTGCAAGTGTGGGAGTCAGGGAGGAATTCATGGAACTGATGTTAAAGCTGACATGTGGAGGGTAGGTAGCATTTCCAGATGGATGAACTGAGGAAGGAAATTTCAGATCAGGAAACATGGTGAGCACAGATGTGGACATGTGCAATGATATGGAGTGATGGAGTCACTACAGTGGGCCAGGAACTATTGGAATGGAGGGCAGCACACATGGGGAGCTGGTCTGATAGGAGCTGGATGGATGGGCAGGAGCCAAAGAAAGAAGGGCCCCATTCCTATGCCACAGAGTGAGGACTTTTCTACATGCAAAGAGCTAATGAAGAGGTTTAAGCAGGGCATTAACATGACCCAATTTTTATTCTAGAAAAGTAACCCTAAGGGCTGTGTGAAGTCATATTTGAGGAGGCTAAGGCTGTAGGCAGGAGAACAGTCAGGATATTAAAAAGTTATTCAGGCAAAGGATCCAGGAGCCTCAACTCAGGCAAAAGTAACAGGAATGAAGAAGAAACCTGCTTGATAATTGCTTTGTGCTAGGATTGATAGAACTGAAAAGCTGACTGGGTTTGAATGTGAGGGTGAGAAAGAATGTGAAATCACGGTGGACTCTCACTTTATCAGACTGAGTGGATGGTGGTGCCATTTGTCTCCAGGAGGAATATGGGTCTGGAGAGCAGGTTTGGAGGTGAGAAAACCCTGTTTTGATTTGGAACTTGTCTCCTCACTTCCTGCCCTTTATCCACACCTCTCTCCTCTGAGCCCCAAAACTACTTCGTATTGCAATTATTTGAGTCTCCACCTTGTTTCCTAATTGTTTATAGCTCTGACTTCACCACTAGTTCTGAGCTTCATGACAACAGGGGCAGGGACTGTAATATATTCATCATTCAATATTTGTTAAAAAAGTGGATGAATAATACAATGTGTTTTTATGAATGGATAATTGAGCTTTTGAAAGAAACTACCTCCCTGTAACAGTCAACTTTTTGTCGTTGTTCTGCCTTCAAAATACTTAGAATAAAACTGATCCTTCTTCCACAAAATATGGTAATGGGTTTGAAAGCAGTGACTGACATGTCCTTCTCCATGCACACTCTAGTCTGTTATTTTTCATCAAAAAAATCCCAAGTCTCTGACTCTTGAAGACGATTGTACAATGTAGATTACAAGGGGTGACAGTGTGATTGTGAAAACCTTGTGGATCACACTCCCTTTATCCAGTGTATGGATGGATGAGTAGAAAAATGGGGACAAAAACTAAATGAAAAATAGGGTGAGATGGGGGGATGGAATGATTTGGGTGCTCTTTTTTACTTTTATTTTTTGTTCCGGTTCTGATTTTTTCTGGTATAAGGAAAATGTTCAAAAATAGATTGGGGTGATGAATGCACAACTATATGATGGTACTGTGAACAGCTGATTGTACACCATGGATGATTGTATGGTATGAGAATATATCTCAATAAAACTGAATAAAAAAATCCCAAGTCTCTTTGAATGTTTCACATACAGCATAATTCCCATATATTTTATCACCCTACTTGTCCTCTTTTGGGCATGCTCCAGCTATCTGTGTCCTTCTTAAAATGTGCTACTTTGCTAATCTGACCTGTACAAAATAAAATGTGGCCAATACTTTTAAAGAGGGATGAAAATAACTAAAGCCAGAATTATTTTTAAGAAAGAAACTGTGTTTAGGAAATTAACTCAGTAAGTGGCTTGAGGTAGAAGATGAGACCCTGAAGGCATGAGTTAGTGGGAGCCAAGTACACAAAAGACATAGCTAAAATGTTCTATTTTGGAAACTAAAGGAAATTTTGGAATAGGGAAGATGTGGGGGGGTTAGCCAAAGGACCGAAATGTTTTGAAAATTTATTGAAAGATAACAGACATACACTAAAGTGTATGAATCCAAAGTGTACAACTCAAATTTTCACAAAATCAAATACCCAGACAATGATATGGAAACATTACTAACACCTAGCCCCTGTTTTATCTTCTAGTCATTCACTCTCACCAAGGGAAGGAGGGACTGTTTGTTGGAGGCCTTGTTTCTCTGTCCTCTAGTAATGATTTTCTGCTGAGGTCTGGATTTCTTGCCTTGTGATGTCCTAGGTTAGCAAGATATCCTAGGGTAAAGGGTAGTGGATCATCAAAGTCCAGTGACCACTCATCTAGGGCTTTAGAATCTCACCAGTTATCTGGTTCCCTCTCTCAGTGGGGCTTTGTCTCCCCTACAGTGGGAGGCTGTAGGAAATTCTACTTTGCTTTGACATGGCTTTGACTTAATCTTTTGCCTTCTGCCCCATGCAGTTTTGGAATTCAGCAAATGTCTTGAGGGAAAAAAGGTCCTCAAATTTCCACTTTTGTTCCTTCTACCTCGATGTGACCACCAAAATCTCTGCTGCTTTCCTGCTCTATAGCCAGGGGCAGACAGCAAACTACAGCCTTCAAGACAAATCTATCCCTCCACCTGTTTTTTTGTAAATGAAGTTTTCTTGGAATACAGCCTCATCTATTTACTTTATTCTAGGAATATTATGGCTGCTTTTTCACTGCAATAACAGAGTTCAGTAGTAGTGACAGAGACTATATGGCTTGCAAAGCCAAAAATACTTACTATCTGACAACTTGACAGAAAGTGTTTGCTGATCTTTGCTCTAGAGTTTACAATACATAAATTAATTTATCACAGTCTATCTTCAAATAGCAGTATATCTCTATATGAGTAATACAAAGTCCTTATAGTGGTATACATCCATTTTCTTCCTCATCCTTTGTGCTATTGTTTTTATACATTTTACTTCTCCATATACTACAAACCTTAACTATATTGTTATTATTTTTGCTTTAGACAGTCAGTCCTTTTAAAGTGATTAAAAATAATGACTTTTTAATATTTTCTGTCATTTTAATCATTTATGGCACTCCATTTCTTTGTGTAGATCCAAATTTCCATATGGTATTATTTTTATACCTGAACAAGTTTCTTTAACATTTATTTTACTGTAAGTCTGCTGGCAATAAATTATCCCAGTTTTGTGTGACTTCAAAAGCTTCCTTTTGCCTTTATTTCTTAAAGGTATTTTCCCAGGGTACAGAATTCTGGTTTTCTAGTTTGCTAATGCTGCCAGAATGCAAAATACCAGGGATGGATTGGCCTTTATAAAAGGGGGTTTATTTGGTTACAAAGTTACAGTCTTAAGGCCGTAAAATGTCCAAGGTAATACATCAACAATCGGGTACCTTCACTGGAGGATGGCCAATGGTGTCCGGAAAACCTCTGTTAGCTGGGAAGGCTCGTGGCTGGCATCTGCTCCCAACTTCTGGTTTCAAAATGGCTTTCTCCCAGGACGTTCCTCTCTAGGCTGCAGTTCCTCAAAAATGTCACTCTTAGTTGCACTTGGGTATTTGTCCTCTCTCAGCTTCTCCAGAGCAAGAGTGCTTTCAATGGCTGTCTTCAAACTTTCTCCCATCTGCAGCTCCTGTGCTTTCTTCAAAGCGTCCCTCTTGTCTGTAGTTCCTCTTCAAAATATCACTCACAGCTGCACTGCACTGAGTTCCTTTTGTTTGCCAGCTCATTTATATGGCTCCACTGATCAAGACCCACCCTAAATGGGTGGGGCCACGTGCCCATGGAAATATCCAATCAGAGTCATCACCCACAGCTGGGTGGGGCGCATCTCCAAAGAAACACTCAAGGAAATCTAATCAAAACTGATAATGTCTGCCCACACAAGATTACATCAAAGATAATGGCGTTTGGGGGACACAATGCATTCAAACTGGCACATCTGGGTTGACAGATTTTTCTTCCTTTCAATATTTAAAGATATTGCTCCACTGTCTTCTGCCTAGCATATTTTCTAACAAGAAGTCTGCCCTTATTCATCTTATTGTTCCTCTGTAGACAAAATTTCTTTTTCTAGCTGCCTTCAAAATTTTCTCTATCTTCTCTGTTTCACTATGATGTGTCTAAAAGAGAGTGTGTGTGCATGCATATGCTTGGGATTCTCTGAAATTCTTGGATCTGTACTTTGTTCTTTTACTAATGTTGAAAAATTCTCAACCATTATCTCTCAAACATTGTTTAACCCATTTCCTCTCTCTTCCTCCGGTACTCCAATTACACATATGTTAGACTGTTTAATGTTGCCTCATATTTCTTATATGCTCTTGTTGTTTTTTTAAAATTCTTTTCTCATTTTGTTTTTCAGATTGCATAATTTCTACTAACATATCTCAGAGTTCACTCATTCTTTCCTCCATGTTCAGTCTACTGAAGAAGCTCACTACCAGGAATTCTTCATCTCTAATATCTTTTTTTTTTTTAAATTCAAGCATTTCCATGACTCTTTTTTTTAATACTTTCCTTTTTTCTTCTGAAATTCCCCATATGTCCTTGCATATTGTCTATCTTTTTCAGTGGATATTTAACATTATTAATCACAGTTTAAAGCCCCTTACTGATAATTGCAACATCTGGGACATCTCTGGATCTAGCTGCATTGATTGCTTTATTTCTTGACAATAGTTTAATTTAATTATTTGCTTTGCTTATTTGTGTGGACTGTCATTTTTTTCTTGAATTCTAGACACTGTTCAGAAGAACAGTGGAAACCGAGGTGAATAGTACTTATGCCCCAGAAATGCCCATTACCATGTAATGGGATTTGAGTCAAACTAGTCAAAATTTGACCTAGGTTTGTTTTTGTCATTGCTATAGCTACTTTCAGTGTATGACAGTCATCAAATTTTTCCAGTGATGGGCTGCTTATACGTTTTGCTTAGTGTGGGCCCTGGGGGCCTGGAGGGTTTTTTCA
The DNA here is from genome assembly GCF_015220235.1 of Choloepus didactylus. Taxonomy (NCBI): domain Eukaryota; kingdom Metazoa; phylum Chordata; class Mammalia; order Pilosa; family Megalonychidae; genus Choloepus; species Choloepus didactylus. Next base: position 51,346,586 of record NC_051320.1, on the reverse strand, counting down.
ATGTTCATGCTCAACTATAGCTTTGAGCAAGTCCCAGCATGCCTGTGTCACTGTGAGATTCTCTCCATACTTTTGCCCTTCCCACAGTGAAAGACTGCTGTTGCTTGTTACTCAGTGCTAAGCTCATGGTGAGTACAGGGGAAATCCTTGGCTATCTTGGTCCCATATTTTGCCAAAAGTGACTATGTGTGCTGTCCCTCCTTATAGGAGGTTGTTACTTTTTGGAATTCTGTTAACCTGGCTGATTTGTCACCTTAGCTTGCTGACGGGCTCAAATTAAGCTATGATTTTTTAGGTTATCTGGCTTTTTTCTCATTCTTGGAATGCGATTGATGCTCTTTTATAATTTTTCCCTTCAAGGATTTAGTGTAACTCCTATTATTCTTTTTATATATCACTGGATTTAAAACAAGACTCAAGGGACTCCTTCAAGCAAAAGGAAAATGACCCCAGATGTATACATGGAAGGGCAGGAGAGTGAAAAAGAGTACTAGAAATAGTTTTTGTACATATGAAATGAAAGAAAATTTGTTTAGAACTTTTAGAAACATACGTATTAAAGATATTGACCTATAACTTTACTGTTTTATAATTTCCTTGTCTGGTTTTTGAATCAAGTTATGTTGTCTCCATTAAAAATATTAGAAAGTACACCTTTTTTGTTCTCTGTAAGAGTTTGGGCAAGATTGATACTACTTCTTCCTTCAGTATTTGAAAAAGTCCATTATTGAATCCATCTGGATCTGAGGTTTTCTTTGAAAGAAAGTTTTTATTACCTGATTCAATTTCTTTACTAGATACTGACCAATTTCTTATTGACTCTTTTTGCTTCTGATAGCTGAGCTAAATTGTATATTCAGAAAAATCTGTTCATTTTACCCTGTCATTCTTTTTATCTAATCTGTCCATTTTATCCAAATTGTCATATTTACTGTTGTTAAAGAATTAATTATCATAGGCACAAAATTCTTATTTAGACCCCAAGATTCCTGCCCCCTGGTGTACCAGCTCTGTATAATCCCCTCTCCTTTAGTGTGAGCAGGACCTGTGAATATGATGGGATTGTTGCTCCCTTGATTAGGTTACATTACATGGCAAAGGTGATAGGATAGTCATTCCTATGATTTCATTACATTACATAAAACTCCAAGGTAGCAGACTGAAGAGAAACTCTCCTTTGACTTTGAGTAAGTAACCTGCCATGTTGTAAAAAGCCACATGACTAGGATATAAGGTAACTTGTAGGAGCTGAGAGCACCTCCCAGCATTCAATAACCATCAAGAAAATGGGTGCCTCAGTCTATAACTGCAAGGAACTGAAATCTGCCAACAACCTGAATGAGCTTAGAAGAGGACCCAGAGCTCTTGATGAAAATTCAGTTGGCTGAGATCTTGATTTCACCTTTGTGAGACTCTGAGCAGAGAACCTAACTATGCCATAGTTGTACTCTTATCTATAGGAACTATGATATAATAAATGTATATTTGCTTTAAACCACCAAGTTATGACAACACTTTTCACAGCAACAGAAAACTAATGTATTCATGATATTTTCTTTTGATCTTTTTTATATCTGTAGGATCTACAGAAATTTCCTCATTCCTGATAGCAGTAATGTGCCTTTTGTCACCTGTCTTCTTGATCAATCTGGCTAGGGGTTTAAGAACATGTATTTCCTTATCTTCTTACTTATCTGAAGTCCACAAGTTTGATATGTTGTGTCATCATCACCCTCAACTTCAACATTCAGTTGAAAACATTTTCTAAGTTATGTTTTGATTTGTGCCATAGATTATTTAGAAACATATTGTTTAATTTCCAGACATTTGTGATTTTCTGTTTATTTTATTGTTATTGATTTCCAACTTAATTTCACTATTATTAAAGTATATGCCTGAATATTTCAATCTTTTTATATTAGTTGAGCCTTTCTTTATAGCCTAGCAGATTACAGACTTTGTTAACTGTTGTTTGTGCACTTGAAATAATTCAAATTAGGTTATTGTAAGGAATAGCATTTTATATATTTAAATTAAATCAAGTCTATTTTGTTGTTCAGTTATTCTATATCTTTACCAATTTTTGTTTTCCTAGTTCTTTCCTTTTGAGAGAAATGTGTTAAACACTCTATGGCTCTGGATTTGATTATGTCTCTCTTAATGTCTATCATTTTTTGCTTTATTAATGTTGAATATATGTTATTTGGTACACATAGATTTACAACTGTGGTTTTTTAAAAAAATTTATATTGATCCCCTTATCATTATATAATGTGCCTGTTTAACTTAAGTAGTGCCTTTTTTACATTTTTTTCTGGTATAATCATAGTTATCCAAATTTGCAATTGGTTAGTGTTTGCTTGAAATGTCTATTTCCATCCTTTTACTCTCAAAGTTTTTGGTCTTTATATCTAAAGTGTATCTCTTATAAACAGCATATTGTGACCTTTCTTTTTGGCCAGCCTGATGATCATTATTTTGCTTAGAGTATTTAGTCCATTTATATTTAATGTAATTACAGATAGTAGGGTTTATGTCTACCATCTTAATAGTTTCTTTCCTATTTGGACCATTTGTTTTACATTACTCTTTCCTTCTGTATTGTTTCATTGGTTAATCAAATTTTTTATTATTACATTTTCCTTTCTCTAACTTGCTAGCTACACATTCTTTTGCTTTCTTTGAGTAGTTATCCTAGAGGTTATGGCATGACTTATTAGTATCTAATACAAATGTCTATTTTTACCACTTCCCTGATATTTAGACCTTCTAAATTCAATTTATCCTTTTTATCTCTTTTTTCATTATGTTTTTCATATATTTAATGGTGTACATATTTAAAACTTCAAATACATCATAATAACTGTTTTCTACAGTCACCATATATTTATATTTATTCATAAATGCATACTTTCTGGTACTCTTTTTTTCACTCCTTCCCTTTCATTTATGCCATTTTCCATTTGCCTGAAGAAAACCCTTCAGCATTTCTTGTAGAGAAGACTTATTGATGATTAATCCTTCAGTTGTTGGTTTTCCTGAACATACCTTTTTCTTTCACTTTTGAAGAATATTTGCATTTTTTTTGTTTGTTCATTTGACCTTTTAAAGAGATTATTTTACTTTCTTCTGGCTTCTGTCATTTCCTTTTAGAAATCAGATATAACTCTTTTTGCTGTTTCTTTAAGTTTAATTTTTTTTCTTTTTCTGGAGGCTTTAAAATATTTTCTTTGTGTTTTTAATTTTAGAAGTTGGAAAATCATCTGCCTATGTGTGTTTATCTATGTGTTTATTCTGCTTGGGGGTTGCTGAGCTTCTTGAATCTGTGGATTGATGTCTTTCTTCAGTTTTGGAAAATGCTTAACAATCACTTCTTTGATATTTTCTGTTTCCTCTCATTCTGGAACACCCATTGATACATATATTTAAGCATTTCTCACATGTCTTTTATGCAATTCTTTTTTTTCACTAATCCCTTTCATCTGCTAAGACCCTTTTGATGCTTAATCCATTCAATGAATTCTTAAATTCAGATACTGTATTTATCAGTTCTATAGTGTCTATTTGATGTTTTTTGTTATAAATCCCAAATCTTCATAACATTTTTTCATCCTTTCATCTATTTTGTCAAATTTTGAACATAAATATTTTAATCCTGTAATAGCAAAGCTATCTGTTATCTTGTTTCTTTTATCCTTTAATTATCAACCATATTTTCTTGCCTATTATCTTGGCTAGCAATTTTTATTGCCTTCTGGACATTGTACAATCCTAGAGGGTCCAGATGATACTGTATCCCACCAGAAATGGATTCCTTTTTCCTCTATTAGGCAAATAAGGTGAAGGGCTGAGCAGAGTGGGGCTGAGATTCAACTTTGTTAGGGTTTTATCCTCCCCTGGCTTGCCCCCATTTTTAGGGAATGGCTTTCCCAGGCTTTGATTGAAAGCCTGGCAGATGTCCATTTTTTCAGCTTTAAATGATTGCAGGAGATTTAGCTCCAGCCTTTAGATGTTTCCATCCTAGCTCTCCAGCTTTCTACCCTATATAGGTTCCAAATCTGACAATGTGGAGACCAGAAGTGTGCTTAAAGTAGGTTACATCCCACTGGAGAATCTTTATTTCCTAAGCTCTGCAAGACTACAGGAGATTTTACTCTGCATTTAAGGAGCTTTGAACTTAGCTTAGAGTCTTTTTCATAGTCCCAGAGTTTAACAAACGACCCATAGGAAAACTTTCAAAATTCCATCTTATATCTGACTGATCACAAAAGCACTGTGAACTTCTTTTTCTCCAGGAAGGGGCCCTGGGTTGACCACAATCTTCAGTCTGCACCCAGTTATCAGCAAATGTCCTCCAGGAAAAGATGGTTTATGATGGTCATCTCACCTCAGAAGTTCTCCACTCTTTAAAATTTTACCTCATCTAATCTTCATTGTTTCCACGACTAGGTGATATCTTTAAAATGTACTGTTTGCAATTTATATGACTTTTTTTTCAGTTATTACAATGGGAGAATAGACCTGTCACAATCTACTATGAAAGTGGAGGTCTCTTTATTAGTGAGCAAAATTGATGTATTGTTTTTAATCTGGAGCTCCATAAATATTTATTCAGTACCCTTGTATCAGTAAGGAATACATTTGGCTATGGGCAATAGAAAACCTGACTCCAGTGGCTTACAGAAACAAAGGTTTTTCCTTCTCACTTAATAAGAACTTTGGAATTAGGCAGTTACTGGCACTGATTTAGCAGCTCAGTGATGTCAGTGTTGAGGTCTCTGAGATTCTCTTGGCATTTCCTTGAATGCATTTCACCTCAAGGTCACCACATGGCTGCAGCTCTAAATAACCTTTCTACATTCAAGGCAAGAAGAAGGCAGAAGCAATGGCCGTATCAGTCAACTGTGTGGTTTTTTTTAACCATGAAATCCATAGCTGTCCAAAATCTCTCAGCAAAATTTGGATTTGATTTGATTAACCAGGCTATGTCAAATGGCTACCAGCAGCAACAAGAGAGGCTGGGAAATTTAGTATTTTTCTATGTTGGAGTTGATCAGGTAACAAGCAAGTGGGACAGATAAAGGGTGATCTAGGCATGGAAAATAATGTGTGCAACGGCCAGTAGGTGAGGGAACATATCAGGCTTTCAGAGGCAAGTAACAGAAAACAAACCAAATGTGCTTCAAACAACAAAGTCATTTTTATCTCACATAGCAAGATGTCTGATGGAAGGATGGAGTAGGTTGATTTAATGGTTCAACAAAATCATCAAGAACCCCTGTTGTTATTTTATCTTTCTGCTCTGCCATTGTCAGCAGTTAACAGCTCCACTTATGACAATAAGTTAGCTATAACATCTCCAAGCATCATATCTTCACACATTAAACTCCAGAGGTAGGAAGAGGGACCACATCTGTCTTGGATTCCAAAAGCTCTTTCCCAAATTTCTCTCTGTCTCTTTGGTCAGATTAGTGTAACATGCTTAAGACTAAACCATTCATTTGTAGAGGGGAATGAGTAGACCATGATTGCTTAGAGAATTAAGATATATCCCCAAGAACTTGGGCAAGGCCCAGACTTCTCAAAAGATACATCAGCTCTGGGACTGGTAAAAACATTTAGGGTTCTTTAGCAAGGAAGAATAAGGAGAATATACTCTGCAGTGCTTGCTACAGAGAGCATGAAACACTCAGGAAATTCAAATAATTCAATATGTTCGGAATGCAGAGGATAAGGTTGGGAGTGGGGTGGAGTCTGGAAAAGAAGAATAGGCCAGATCGTAATAGGCCTTTTAAGTCACAGGTCTGAGTTTAGACTTCCTCCTGTAGAAAATGGGGAGCCATTGAAGCATTTTAAGCAGGGAAATGAGGCAATCATATTTGCAATTTGGAAATAATAGTCTGGCTTTATTAAGGAGAATGGAGCGAGGGGGCAGGATTGGAGATAGGAGGGTATGGAGAAATATAACTCATGGCTATAAGGTAATGAGACTTTTTCATGTAGCTTTTGTAAATAATAATGGGTAATAATTATAAGAATTAATTCATGTGATCCTTACAACAACCTGCTAAAACTGTTTACAGTTGAGGAAACTGAGACTCAGGGAGGTTAAGTATTCTGCCTAAGGATACAGTCAGCAGGAGGCAGCACTGGGATTTAAGCTGAGGCCGTGCGGTCCAGAGCCTGTGTGCTTAGCCAGCAGGCTCTACAGGATGCCACAGGGGGTTTATTTGGAAGAAAGTCTCTAACGAGCCCTGCACAGTACCTCTAATGGATTGAATTTTGTCCCCCTAAAACATATGCTGAAATGCGAACCCCCAGGACCTCAGAATGTGACTTTATTTGGAAATAAGATTGTTACAGATGGAATTAGACAAGTTAAAATGAGGTCACACTGCAGTAGCGTGGCATTTAATCCATTATGATTGGTGTCCTTATAAGGAGAGGTGATTTGGAGGCAGAGAAACAGATAGAGAAGATGGCCATGCCACAGAGGCAGGGATAGAGTTATGCCACAGGCCAAAGAATGCCATGGGTTGCCAGCAAGCCATTGCCAGAACTCAGCAGACTTCCGAGGAGGCATGGGGCTGCCCACACCTTGATGGCATACTTCTAGCCTCCAGAACTGTGAGACAATAAATTCCTGTTGTTTTAAGCTGCCCAGTTTGTGGTCCTTTGTTACAGTAGCCCTAGGAAACGAAGGCAGCACTTGACTTTGGGTGCTTGTAATTCCTATAAGGAGATGAGATAACCGAGAAGAGGAGAATGGCTGAGCAGGACTCCATGTTCAAACCGTGCTTCTGCTGTGGCCTTGGCTATTCTGCCTGGCCCTTTTGACACTCAATTTCCTCATCTGTATAACCGAGGAGGCCATATCTACTTTGAAAACTGTGAAGACTGAAATAAATGAGAACATATTTGCAAAGCTTCAGCACATGGAAGACCTTCAGAACTGTTTGACCCCTTTCTTGTCCACTGTCAAATAGCAATGTCATGGTGGGGTACACATTCCAGACTTCTTGACATCCCAGAAGTCAAGAAGTATGTGATTGCTACAGAGGAATGCAGAGAATCAGCACAAGAGCAGGGGTTCTAAACCCAGGGCCATCGTTTTTTACTAACCTCTAGCTAGAATTTAGCAAGTGTTTCAATTATGAACATAAGCACTAAACTTGAGTAGTATTAGAAATACCTGTACCTCTGGCCACCAATCAAAATCCCAGCTACGTTCAAATCACATTTTCAATTGTTGTAGATAACTTGAAATGTTTTTTATACCCATCACTACTTTTGAAATTATATCAGTTATTAAATCTGCCATTAAGTCTTCTTAATGAATTGAAGAAGTATATATACACACACACATATATATAACTAAATATTTCTGTCTCCCATAAATTTTTTAATATTTTGATAACTCTATTTCAAAATAATTAGTTCCCTTTGTAACCCTACGTGTTTTATTTTCCGTATCTAAAAACATCCTGAGGAGTGCATGGGCTTTACAAACTGCAAGAGAGGATCCAGGCCACAGGATGAATTCCTGCACTGAAGGAACTCAGGCAGCGTGGGGTGGACAGCAGAGGGATAAGGGCAGCGTGAATCCTACCAGTCGACTGCACTCGGCATTCTGGTGCTCCCCTCCTGTGACCCTCTGAAGAGCTGGGGCAGGGAGCAGATGACCTGGGCCTGGCAGCTCCTGAGACATTTTCCTGAGCATTCTTGTAAAACAGCAACCACATTGCCACATGTGCCTGGAATTTGATTTCCAGGCCAAGTGTCAGCTTTTCCATGCTAAGACTCCCTCAGGTTTTGGCCCATGTTCTGCTGTCAAAGCCCAGCCCTTTCAGTACCTCATCCACCTACCAGAAAGTACAGATTCATGGAATGTTGGCTGCCACTTCTAAGTCACGTCCCCAGCCACAGGCTTCCTTCCACCTGCAGGCTCCGGAAGCCGGGAATGACCCTGTCCGCGCGGGCAGCCTGTGCTTCCCTTGCGGGCCAGTTGCCTTTAAGAATTGGGCCAGTTTCCCCTTCACTCTTCTAAAGCAGCATTTTCTTCTCAGAAGTGAGTCTGGGTTTTTCAGTCTTATCTAGGAATCTTAGTTTCTCCTAAGTTATTCTTTTTTCTTTAATCCAACAACAAATTTACCACAAGAAATGGTAGGCTTATGCAATGGGAGGCTATTGTTATAAATAGGATATTGTTATAAATTGCTGTAACTTTCTTAAATAAACAGGTTGCTAATGTTTTCAGGCAGTGGAGGAGCTACTGTTCAGAGGCTGGTGAGAAGGTTCTTGAAAAAAGGAATCCATCTCCTTCCAAACTACTCCTTCTCCAAAAGAGAAGTGAACCCCATTATAATTGTGGTTTGTAGAAATAGTCCAGCCTCCCCCTGCTGGAGGAGAGAAGAAGGCCAAATTTCTAGAGACGATGGCCCAATTGGTCTGCATTGAAGGGACCAGACAAGCCCCCACCACAAATTTTCTTCCCTCAGCTTGCATTAGGACCTGAAATTGCACCACTGCACACATACGCATGCGCACACACACACACACACAGCCATGATATCTGTTATATATATTTATCCATTATTAATACTTTCAATGCTTCCAACTGAGTAATATGCAAAATTGTTTCAGTTAGTAACTACTTTATATTAATTATTTATCCGATCCTTTTCAAGTATGGACCAACTGACTATGGATGGTAAAAGAAAACGGCAGCATCATTAGTTTCAGTAAGGAGGCTTAGGGTGCCCACTTCTAATGAGAAAAAGAAGAACCAACCCTTTAAGGTATGGATGGAGGAGGAGGAGCCAGTGGAGGTGACAGAGAGCCACTCAGATCCTAGAACAGTGTGAGGCACATACTAGGCAGTCAATAAATATCTGGAACCAGTGGAAAGTGGAAAAATGCAGCCACTGCCTTTTCTTGCCAGTTTTATGCCCCTGGCCTCATCCAACCTCCAACTGAGGAAGAACGTGGGTCTTGGGGAAAAACCTGATGGAACTCCTAGAATTGATCATTTCAAAGCTTTTCTTATCTTTGGGTAACTAAAGGAATATCCATTGATAGGACATTGACTCAGCAATGGGTCTATTTCTTATAACAGCCAGGCCAAATGGGTACCACTTAAAAGTGGGAAGGGGTGGGAATGAAGGAAAGGAAATAGTATTGCTTTTCTTAATAACATGAAGCATTATTTTCACTAGAGACAGAGAGCCTTATAAATTGTAAGGCAGGAAACTATCTTCCTTTTCATTTAGAGTCTTATGCTTTCAGGTTTAAAATCTGTACATCAGAAGTATGCCTGAAGTTTTTCAACATGGCAACTATTGATCTTTTAAATGTATGGAGAATGGATGGATAGATGATGGATGAATGAAGAAATGAAGGAAAGCATAAATTAATTGTCCATCTACAGAGAACAGATTTTTATCCATCCTAGATTAAATCCAGAATACAAATAATAGTAATTTTCTTTGTATTTTGGTATTAATTGATGTAAATGAAGTTTTGGATTTTCCTCTATAGACTAATATCTATCTTTGGTTTTTACCAACCCAATATATTTTGATGGAAAATATGACAATACAGTATCAATTGGGCTCAGTGAAACCTGACATTAGGTTCTGGATATTTGTACCAAATGTTTAAATCCTTACAAAGTAAGCAGATAAAAGCAAATATTTCACATTACCAGTGTTTTATACCATAAAGAATGTCAAAAAAGAAATATTTTAGGTGAACTTAATCACATTTTAATGAGCCCTGTATTCTCACCTAGATGGATTTATCAACCTTTTTTTTTCCCCTAAAGGGAAGTGTGTTTTTAGCTAATGTTTGTAAATCAATGTAGGCAATCAAACCAGATAATCTCTTTGGGAACTGAAGGAATTATCCAGTAGGCCTAAACTGTTCAAGGTAACCTTATAATTGCTAAATTCAATGTCTTTTTTGCCCATTATAATAGTTTCTAATGCAAATTCAAATAAACACGTCAAAGGTCCAAAGGTCCAAAACAGCAGTAGAAATGTCACTGCTGGTACTTTTAGCTGAGAACTAGGAAGAAATGGCTCTTGCCAAGTTTTTTGGGTTGCTCACGATAAGGAATTAGGGTTTTCATTTTCCATATCCTGATAGTTCAGCAAAATGAAAATACTTTATAATTTTTCTTTGTAAATATCACTGACATGGATAAATTCTAACTTGTTTTTGAAAAGAATAAAGCAATAAAATAAAAAAAAAAAAAAAAGGAGAACAAGGACTTCCTGACTGGTGCTCAATGTCCTGCCAATTATATTGCAAATTTCACAGTACTTAGACTCTTCAAAGTGATTGTATATGGTGTTTTACTTGCCTTACTCTTCTTATGCTTTTCCAAGATTTATAGATAATCTACTATATTCGTTTGGGATAACTTAAAGTAACAGATTTAAAGAAGGGGCTTTTTTGTTTGTTCTTGGAGCTCATTAATATCATTTAGAACATTTTCATCCCCTATTAGTGGTTCTGGGAACATGAGACTGACTGTGTGTGTGGATGTTACGTCAGTTAAGGTGGGCCCCAGGTGAATCAGCTTGGGCTTTAATTTGGATTACTGGACTCCTTTGTAGGCAGAGTGAAATTCAAACACACAGAGAGAAAGCCACATGGAGAAGCAAGGAGCTGAAATTCAATGGAACCCAGAATCTGGGAGAGAAAGGAAAAGACATCACAATGTGCATTGCCATGTGACAGAAACGCCAAGGAGCAAGAATTGCCAGCTGCTAATCCCAGAACACCACATTCTTGGGGGAGAAAACATAGCCTTGTTGACGCCTCCATTTTGGACTTCTCCTGGCCTCAAAACTGTGAGCCAATAAATTCTCATTGGTTAAGCCAACCCATTGTACAGTATTTGTTTTAGCAGCTGGGAAACTAAGACAATCTTTAAACTGGTCAAAAAGCATTTGGCTGCAGTCTGTGCATGAGGCCTGGGTTGACTTGTGAGTCTCAGCTGGTGCCCAGCCTCTCCTCACTTGTTCTGGTGATGGCCTGAATACAAGTTATGGTTACAGGTCCCAGAGAAGAGGAAAAGGAGAAATCAGTAGTTTTATTCCAATAACACATCCATTTTCCTCATCCAATTCTCTAGACTTTGAAAGGCTTTAGCTAAAATAGAAACTCTACTCTTCCTTTAATTTTGGCATAGGAAGGAATGAGGAAACATTCCAGCTATTACTAGCCATTTAAAGAGAAATTGCATCCAAATTTCACTGATATCTTCATTGCAGAAGTTTTAGGAAAAGCGAGTATAATTTTGGCATCTACTAGGCACCTGGCTCAATTATTCAGGATTCCTTTTTGAGTATAATGTGGAATGCAGTGGAGAATTCTTTGGAGGTACATGCATGCCATAGCTTGTTCAATAAAAGGCTTTATTATATGCATGGGGCAGGGGACTGGAAATAGGAGATGCAACTTGGGATCCATGTCAACACTTAACTTCGTAGCCCTTGAACAAGTCATTTCAATTGTTTGGGATCTGATATTTTCAGCTGTAAGATATTGTGCTTGTGCTAGAATAACTTCAGGGCCCACCATCTCTAAAACATCATTATTTTTACTCTAATTTTTTGTGTGATTTTTGGTCTCCTTGATGTGCTTGGTAGACTTGAAGGACAAAAGGACAATTCTATAACAGCCTTGACAGCCTAAATAATACATTCCTGTGTATTATTTCACATAGTTTGAAGTAATCTACAAGAAAGAATGAACAAAAATCTTCAGGCCAACATGAGGTAAATCAGGTCCTCAAACTACTTCTTTGAGAAGAGGGAAAAATAAAAAGATAAGAGTAATGCTATCATCAGAGCAATAGTGGGAAAAAAAAAAACCATGGAGTTAGAAAAGCTGTTAGAAGCAAATATTCTAAAAAGCCACATTTGGGGACAATTATTCCATACAAATGTGTCTTTGAACCTGCGTTAACGGGTCTTTTTTTGCTAATTGTGCTTTTTTCCCTGTTTTTTTTTTTTTTTTTTTTAATTTTTTATTAGACAGGTTGTCAATTTACAACTGCTAATTGTGTTTTTTATCTTCACCTTTTCTTCCTAGTTTTCTCTTTTTTCTCTCTCCTTCATCACCCTTATTTTCCTCAAAAGGAAAAACAGAGTGTTTTTTTGTTTTGTTTTTCTTTTTTGTTTTTTTAGTATTAATTATAGTTCTTTTAGTAGACTTGTATGTTTCCTAATCTTAATTTAAAAAGTAGAATCACCTAAATTTTCTCTTAAAAAAAACCAGTCAACCAACAAAAACCTAAACCCACACTGTTCGTTATATATGTGATCCTTGGTTCCTTGTGTGTCTGTTCTCCACTGGGTATCTGACCACTCCAGTTGAGTTCCCTTGCATTGCCGTATCTCCTGAAACACATCAGGCTTCACTATGGAAACAACTGTGTAATAATGAAGACTCTTTGGGGGCTCCAAAATTGCTCCAAAAAGTCAGGCTGCAGCATTCTGTTTTCCTCAGAATTTAAGGAGAGTGGGTAAAACTGTGTTTCTGTTATAGTAAGAGTAATGGAGTTTCAAGCATGTCGTGATCCTGTTACGCCTAACCAAAGGCTAATACCTAACCAATTTTACTGGAAAATTCAGTATTTTAGCAAAACAGATTCATTTAAATGTGGCCTGAAACTACAAAGGAACCGAAAAACCAAGAAACAGCCCCTTTTAGTTGAGAAGTACAGATGACTTTGCTTTTTCATTGGCAAGGGCAATAGTTTTTGCCTTTACAAATTTTATTTTCAAGAAACATCTGTCTAGTTTGGACCTGTCATTTCTGTGACTATGATTAGTTAGAGATGTTAGAAACAGCAAAGTTACACTTATACACACACACACAGATATAAATACTCACTCAAACTGCTAATTATCTTCTAATATCCATGCATCCTTTTTCCCTTAGTAAGAAAACTCCTAATTTTAGCTGGGCATAGAAGCCACTGAGAATAAAGACTACGTTTCCAAGCTTCCTTTGTAGTTAGGTATGGCCATGGGAGGTAAGCAGTCATGCCACATGCTTCCAGGAAATGTTCTTGAAAAGAGCACTTTCTTTTACCCCTTCTTGCTTCCTAATGGTTCAAATGCACATGTGATAGCTGGACACTGGCACTGTTCTGGACCAATATGTGGGTTCTGCTTGCTGAGACTGGTGGTACAACAAAGTAGGAGGAGTCTGAGTCCCTGACACCGTGGACACCATACTTCCATGGACTGCCTTTTACATGAGACTGAAATAAACTTCTATCTTGCAAAAATCACTGTCATTTGGGCTTTGTGTCACCTGTAGCTGGACCTAAATCCAAATGGAATCATTAATATTAAGTAAAAAAGCAAATTAAAAATAAAAGTGGGAACTTCCAGCTTCAGCTCTGACATAGAAAGAGCTTGGAAGTCATCATTTCCATCCTTACAAGAAAAAGAAGAGAAAACTAAAAGTCAATGACCTTTCCAAGGCCTACCAGAGAACTGGGGTTGCGGAGCAAATCACTACCTCCAAATCTGGAGAGACAGGACTCCAGGGAGACAAGGACACTTGCATTTGCTTATCTGAAGCAGAAGCCTTTGGATGCCAAAGCTCGTAGGAAAATTACACTCGAAATTTTGATCAGTTGCTGGAGGCCAAGAGTAGACCATATTCCACAGGAGAGAAGCTTCAAGGACATGGACTGGGAGAACTGAAAGATACCCACTGTAGCCAGGAAAAGGATTAGCAGGCTGGGGATAGAAAACTCTACCCTGGAGGAGCGACAGAAACACTTGTGAATGAATGCCACACCCTGAGACCCAGGCCCATTGTGCACTCCAGAGACTGAGACTTAATCAGAAGATTAGAGAAGGCCTCCCTCCCCAACACCTTACCACCACACTGATAATTCTCCATTAACAACAGCAGTGAATTACAGATAAGAGATCTGCAGGAGACAGATTCTCTCTGAGGAGCAGCACTAAGGCATAAAACAATGTCACTCGAGGAATTTGAACGCTTTGGCACCCATAGCTACAACAAACATCAAATACAGACCAAGTCCTGGCCAGATTGACATGCATCTCACCCCACAGGCCTATTTACCTCATCATTTATTGTCCTATACAATATGTCCAGCTGTCAACAAAAGATAAGATATGCCAAAAAAAAAAAAAAACAGTTTGAAGAGACAAAGCAATCATCAAAGAACAGATATTGGAATTATTGGGCAGAGAAATTACAATAGCTATGGTTAATATGTTCTAATGGAAAAGGTAGACAACACACAAGAACCATTGGGTTCTATCAGCAGATATGTGGAAAGTATAAGAAAAAAATCAAAAGGTAATGCTAGAAATAAAAAAAAAATGGAGTAGGAGAATGAAGAATGCCTTTAGCAGTCTCGGTAGACTAATACAACTGAGGAAAGAATCAGTGAACTTGAAGATAGATCAATGGAAATTACCCAAACTGAAATTCAAAGAGAATTAAGAATGAAAAAACAACAAGACAGAACATCCTAGAATTATGGAGCAATATCAAATGGTGTGACACACATAATTGAGCTATCAGAAGAAAAAGAGAAAACAGAGCAAAAGAAATATTTGAAGAAATGTGCGTAAGTATTCCAAAATCAATGAGAGAAACCAAACAACAGTACAAGACTCTCAGAGAACACTAACCAGAATACTATACAAACAATAACAAAAACAAACTCACATTTAGGCATATCATATTCAAACTGCAGAAAACCAAAGACAAAAAGAAAATCTTGAAGGCAACCAGAGGGAAAACAGAACCCTACCTACAGAGGAACAAGGATAAGAATTAATCATAAAAGTGAGAAGTGAAAGTGATGGTTGGTTTGTCCCTAAATATTTTGTGTGTCATATAATTATAACTCAGGCACTAAGTTGTTTTTTAAACAAGAACTAGAAACATCTCACTGCCATTATTGCTGTACAACATGGCTGATACATTTGACTGAGCAGCAGGTCACAGGCACTAGATTGAAAGTATAAGTTCCCGGATCCATCACTCTGCAAGGTTAAAGTGTTTATTTACTCTTTGTTGCTTCAACTGACCCTTATCCATTGATGGCATTATCGATCTACTTTATCTTTGAATAAAAGATTGTCTCTGAACAAGGGAGCTGCCACATAGTTCATAAATGAAAATCTAAAGGGAACTCACATTTCGATGCAGAGAGTTTTTGTGTGTACACTACACAACTTCAGGAAGCCTTCAGAAATTCACTAATGATAGAATGCAGACTCCCCTCTGACATTGGATAGAATTGTGGCTGGATGTGTTAGTCAGCAAGTGGGATAGAACCCAGTTCCCATTGCTTTGTAACTACTGATACTATCCCAGTTAGACAAATTAGCTCAGAATATGACAGTAGCTTAGGATCAGGTGATGCAAGTATATTTACAGGTTTCTTGGCCCACGACCCTGCACACAGCTAACTACATTTCTACTTAGTGTGATCTGAACATCTTCCCTTTTTGAGACTGTTGCTGTAAGTCATCTACAGAATGAGTGGGAGTAATAAAACTAGTACCTGGGCAATGCCTGTCCTATGAAACAGATGTCATCCTGAACTTTTCATCTGCCACTTGAGGTGCCAAGAAGAAAAATCAAAGCTAAGTTTTCAAATCTTAAACTTTAAAAGACTCTCACATTAATTTTAAGAACTGGAAAGCAACTTCTTGGAATAGATAATGGAAAAAGCAATTTCTGAACAATGATTTATGCACTGGTGTTCACATATTTGGACACATAAGATGTATTAAAGCAGTAAAGAAATTCTTCTGGCAGATTGATTTTTCATCCTAGGAGTGAACACTGTACTATGTCCCAGACCGAATTTATTCACAGAGAACATTCACCACCTTAGTTTATACAAGTTACTTCACTTGACAGGCGCCAGAGAAACCTGGGACAGAATAGAGAGGAAAATCTCAAGAAATGTTTGAATATATAAGAAAAAGACTTTTACTTTTATGTAAGCAAATACTTTCCCTTTCTAAAGAAGTTACAGAAGAAAGGAGTTAATAAACTTGGTATTACAGGACATAGGTTTACGTAACAGAAAGAACATATGTGGATTTTAGAGAAGAAAACCAACATTTAATGTGCTTACTATGTAACCAATATTGGCTTAGTCTCCCAACTCCATCCCCAGCTATATATCAGGAGAGACATCTTTATTTTTTATTGATCAAAGCCTTGCCTGAAAGATGAAAGGTTTTGACTAGATCTGGGAGGGCGAATAGTTATTCTCTTGAATGCATAACTGACCAATTTACAGGGGCTGCCTGGAAAGCAGTAGATGAGAAGGACCATGAAGCCACATCCAGGCTTGGGGAGAGAGATGAGTCTTGTCGGTCATTGGCCCAGGAGAGACAGCACACAGGACAGGCATTTCCAGGCCATGGACCAGATGCTCCCTATGACCAGGATGTGATTCAAAGTGTGGGACAACTGGTACAGCACAGGACTGGCCAATCAGAACAGACTAATCAGGGTGGATATCAGCCATAAGAAAATGGCATGCCCCAAAAATGGCCCAACTGTGTCAGTACATACAGGGTGCGACTCAGCCTAGTGCTAACCCAACATGCAACACCAACATTCTACAATTATAGTAATTCTCAGTGGCCTATTAAAATGTTTAGGATGGATAGTTGGGATGGGCAGAGTCCATTTGCAAGAGGCTAGAATTCTTCAAATTACAAATAGCTTTTTATTTTTCTTTCTAGACAGGAGCCTGCAATTTCCTCCAGGGCTGCTTGTCTCTTTGTTCTAGGTGTGGCCCCTTTGCCAAGAATTTTTCTTTATATGTAAAAAAGATTCTCATTCTGGAATGGAAAGATTGGAAGTACTAAGTAGCTAAGGTATTTTCATAACAATTAGTTTAAATATTGTCATCATTATGGGCAGAGTTGCAGCTCTGTACCTTATGGTCTTTTTATAGGAAATTTGGGGTTTTGTTCTCTTTGGGAATCTCAGTTGTGAAAGCTGATTCCAAATATGGGAGACCTGGTGGAGGCACTCCCAGAGAACAGAAGCTAGGCTGCTCCAGCAACCTGGCAACTGGCTAGCACTAACCAACCAAAGGGACACTTCCAGGGGAGAATGTGGCCTGGGTATTTGGGGAGGAGAGTGTCTGGTATCTGGTATCTGTGTTATATGATGTTGTTGTCCTTGGAGTTGTTTTCTGAATTATAACTCCAGTTGTTATCTGCATGCTTTCAATAATGTTTTCTTAAACATGGAGTCTAGTCATAGTTGTTTTGCTTTATAGAATTAGGGGTCCAAGTCTGAGGCAGATAGAGACGGGAACAGCAGCAGCAGCACGAGGAGAACTGGTTCTGGATAAGAAAGAGGAAAGAAGAGCTTTGGCCAGGAGCCTGGGCCACGGGCAAGGACAACCAGTGGGGTAAAGGACAACCAAGATGGGTCACTGGGACCTGGGGAGGGGACCCTGGTAAAAATCGGGCTTTCTGTGATCCAACAGATGAGAAGTTTCACTATTAATTGGACATTAAAAGATAGTATGATTCCTGAAGGCTGGAGAATCTGAAGAAGTTCTATGTCTTAGTATCCTCAGGGTTTTCTGTGCATGAGGCAAGGAATACAGTAGACATTCAATGGAAGTGAATGCTTGAACAAACCCAGACATGAATGCTATTTCCTCTGCTCTTTTGTTCCTCCCCCTGACTAACTCCTACTCATCCTTCAAAACCTGGTTCAAATTACCCATTCTCAATTCCAAGTGTTTCCTGATACCCCAGGCTGAATGAGTCACATCCTTCTCTGTGCTCCCACAGCAGACTGCACATATCTCCATTTGATTACATTGACTACGGTCATGCTTTTGCTTCTCTTTTATTCCCTGGACTGTGAACTTCTCTAGGATGGCCTCTGTCCCCTTTTCATATGTACATTTCCAGGGCCTAGTACAAAGTAGTTGCTCAATAAATGTTAAATGAAGTAAGGGATAGAGGGAGAAAGGAAGGAAGCAAGGAAAGAAGGAAGGAAGGAAGAATGGAAGAAAGGAAGGCGATCCCTCTGCTGTCTTCTAATAGGATTGCCGATCAGTAGCAATAATGCCAATCTTCTTCCTACCCATATTCTGGGAAAATTATTGCCCAGGGAGTGTCCGGCCTCTGAGTCATCTCTACTCACCAAGATTCAGCAGAACAGCCAGGTTCATTCCCAGAGACTACCTTTCCCAGGCTCAAAAACTGTCATGAGTTCTTGTCAACTTCATAAACACAAAGCCTCCACTTTTGTTTGTTGTTGTTACACAAGCAAGCAGAGGCGCCGATGGAGAAGAGGCACGGCAGAGCTGGAATGCACCTGCCTGGATGCAAACCTCACCTGCGCCCTTACACACTCTGTGTCCTCAGAAAAGCTTCCTCATCTCCCTGTGCGTATTTTTCCAACTGTCCAACGAGGACAATCCGAGTATCTGCTATCTACCTTCAAAGCGTTTCTGCGCAGCTGCAGCAAAAAGCCCCATATAAAGGGTATAGCCCAGTTATTCATGGAAATTAGTAAATGTTCAATAAATAGTAACTAAAAAACATGTTATATAAGTATATGTTTTATAACAAAAATAAATGCATTATATATTATTGTGTTACATATGTGTTATATAAAATTATACATCATTCAGATAGATATACTAAGTTCTCCCCCAAAAATTTCCCACTTAAATTTTAACCACACATGTAGTCAAAATAGCTGTTCCATTTTGAAATTTCTTTTAATTGCACAGATAAAAAGGAGAGCTAGAACAATTTTTCATTTTAAAATTTATTCAAGAATCACCTGTTGAGGATGTTCTGCACTTGAAGAACTAGGGCCACGGCAGTGTAGGTGAGTCCCTGTCCTCATGGGATTTACAGTCTACACCCGGCATTCTGACTCACATTGAGCCAGAAGACGTGCCAGTGTTAAAACAGCAGAGACTGGTCTTATTCAACATTCCCCAAAATAAAATTTAATTAAAGAATGGCATTTTAAATCAACATTTTAAAACATGGAAAATGAAAGAACCAAAAACACACCACACTGCAGTTATTCCTTAGTGGTTTGGTTCCAGGGGCAGAAGGATTATTCCCTCGTTTATGATCCCTGTGTTTTTCAAATCATCTGTAACTCTGTGCTTAATAAAAGCAGTTAACAATGACAACAGTGATAAAAATCAGCAATCGACAGAGACCGTTTTGTTCCATGATAGCAGTGGAAAGATTTCCACTGACTTCAAGAGAAAAAAATATATAACTCAGCCACAGAGTTGTAGCTCAGAGAGCCTGGAGGCTGCCCTCACGCAGCAGCCCGAGCAGGTGAAAGGGCTACGGAGGGGCTGCCTTGGCAGCTGTTCCTTCTGGGGCAAGACCTGTCACTGCTGGACCAGGGCAACCGCAAGGCCGAAATAGGAGTGCTGATTGTAGCAGCTCTCTTAGTATTGAGCACTTACATCTGTTAACTCATGCAATCCTTACAACAACCCTGGAGGCCTGCTGTTATTGTCCCTATTTCACAGATAAGGAAAGTGAGGTAGAGAAAAATAATTTGACCAAGGCCATATAACAAGTAAGGGGTGGAGATGGATAAGAAGTAGGCTGGCATCAGACTCTGTATGTTTAAACGTGAGAATGCACCGCTTCCCCTCCCTCTCTACTAACACTTACCTTCCCAGGGAAGTAACTTCGCTCAGAGTCCTACAGCGTGATCAAGTACAGAAAAGTCTCCACATTCGATTTACTATCCCCTGCCCGGGAGAACCGAAGGGACAGTGTTGCCCAGGACCTAGGGGCCTGCTTGCTCTTTAGGCCACATAGGATGTAACAATTTTTACAAGTTTTTTTCTGCTTCAAAAATAACAGTTCTTCATAAAAACTCAAAGGAAGAAAGAGTTTTAGTCCCATAACTTTGATATTATTAATATTTCAGTGTATTTGTGAGTGTGTGTATATAGCAGTGTGTGTGGGTAAGTTTGAGCCATTTAGCGTTTTTTAAATTAGAGCAGTTGTAGGTTTACAGCAAAATAATGCAGAGTACAGAGTTCCCATATGCCCCCCTCCCCAAACACACAGTTTCCTTTATTGTTATCACTTTGCTTTAGTAAGGTACCTTTGTCACAACTGATAAAACAATATTACTAGAATTATGCTATTAATTATAGTCCATGGTTTACATTAGGATAGTGGTTTGTGTTGTGAAATTCTGTGGTTTTTAAAAATTTTTATTCTGGTAACATATATACAATCTAAAATTTCCCCTTTTAACCCCACTTATATATAAAATTTGTTGGTGTTAATGACATTCACAATGTTGTGCCACCATTACCGCCACCCATTAACAAAACTTTTCAATCACACCAAACAGAAACCCTGTACCACTTAAGCATTAACTCCCCATTCCCTGCCTGAACCCTAGTTTGTGACTCCATGAATGGGTATAGTTTAATTATTTCATATCACAGAGATCAAAGAATATTTGTGCTTTTGTGTCTCGCCTATTTCACTCAACATGATGTCTTCAAGGTTCATCCACATTATAGTATGTATGAAAACTTCATTCCTTTTTATGGCTGAATAATAGTCCATTGAATGTATATACCACATTTTGCTTATCCATTCATCAGTTGATGGACACTTGGGTTACTTCCATCTTTTGGCAATTGTGAATTAATGCCACTGTGAACATCAGTGAGCAAATATCTGAGTCCTTGCTTTCAATACTTTTGGGTATATACCTAGAATTGGTATTGCTGGGTCATATGGTAATTCTATACTTACCTCTCTGAGGAACTGCCAAACTATTTTCTAGAGTGGTTGCACCATTTTACTTTCTTAACAACAATGAACGAGTGTTCCTATTCCTCCATAGCCTTCCCAACACCTTTTATTTTCTGCGTCTTTTAAAAAACTAGTAGCCATTCTAGTGTGTGTGAAATGGATCTCATCGCGGTTTTGATTTCCATTTCCCCAATGGCTGATGAGGTTAAGCATCTTTTCATGTGATTATTAGCCATTTGTATATCTTCTTTGGAGAAATGACTATTTCTGTATTTTGCCACTTTTCACATGGGCTGTCATTTTGTCGTTGAGTCATAGAATTTCTTTATATACTTGATATGAAATACATCAGATGTATGGTTTCCAAATATTTTCTCCCATTCCACAGGTTATCTTTTTACTTCCATGATAAAGTCCTTTAGGTGCATAAAAGTTTTTATTTTTGATGAAGTCCCATTACATTTTTTTTTCATGCTTTTGATGTAAAGTCTAAGAAATAGTGCTAGCAAAAGCACCTGCAGATGCTTCCCTATGTTTTCCTCTGGGATAGTTTTGGTTCTTATATTTATGTCTCTAATACATTTTAAGTTAACTTTTGTAAAAGGTGTGAAGAGTTATGTGGATGTGCACTTCTTCCAGCACCATTTGTTGAAGAGAGTATTCTTTCCTTACTAAGTACACTTAGTACCCTTGTCAAAAATCAACTGGCGATAGATATGAGGGTTTATTTCTGAACTCTCAATTTCATTTCATTGATATATATGTCTGTCAATGTAGCAGTACCACACTGCTTTGATTGCTGTGGCTATGTAATAAGTTTTAAAATCAGAAAATGTTAAGTCCTCCAAGTTTGTTCTTTTTCAAGATGGTTTTGGCTATTCAGAGTCCTTTAAACTTCCATGTAAATTTGATGATTGGCTTTTCCATTTCTGCAAAGAAGGCTGTTGGAATTTTGATTGGGATTGCAGTGAACCTACAAATCACTTTGGGTAGAACTGGCATCTTAACATTATTTAATCTCCCAATTTATGAACACACAAATTTGTTAGGTCTTCCTTGACTTCTTTCAGCAATATTTTATAATTTTACATGTACAAATATTTATATCCTTGGTTAAGTTTATTCCTATTTTATTGCTTTAGTTGATATTATAAATGGAATTTTTTCTTGATTTCCTCTTCAGATTTTTCATTACTAGTGTATAGAAAACTACTGAATTTTGTGTGTTAACCTTGTGCCTCGACACTTTGATGAATTCATTTATTAGCTCTAGTAGCTTGGTTGTGAAGTTTTTAGGATTTTCTTCATGTAGGATCATGTTGTATGCAAATAGGGGAAATTTTACTTCTTCCTTTCCAATTTAGATACCTTTTATTTCTTTTTCTTGCCTAATTGCTCTGGCTAGAACTTACAGTACAGTGTTGAATAATAGTGGTGACAGTGGGCATCCTTGTCTTTTTCTTATTCTTAAGGGGAAAGCTGTCAGTCTTTCACCACTGAGTATGATGTTAGCTGTGGGTTTTCACAGATGCCCTTTATTATGTTGAGGAATTTTCCTTCTTTTCCTAGTTTTCTGACTGTTTTTTATCAAGAAGGGTGATGTGGGCCTCATAGAATGAGTTTGAAAATGTTCCCTCTTCTTCAATGTTTTGATGAGTTTTAGCAGGATCAGTGTTAGTATTCTTTGAATGTTTGGTAAAATTCACCTGTGGTCCTTGGATTTTCTTTGTTGTGAGGTTTCTGATTATCAATTCAATCTCTTTACTTGTTATCGGTGTACTGAGATCTATTTCTTCTTGAATCAGTGTAGGTACTTTACGTATTTCTAGGAATCTGACCATTTCATCTAGGCTATCTAATTTGTTTAGCATATAGGTGCTCATAATATCCTCTTATAATCAGTACCTTATTGATCTTCTGTCCAGATGTTCTATCCATTATTGAAAGTGGTGTACTGAAGTCTCCTACTATTAATGTACAGCTCTCTATTTCTCACTTCAATCAGTCAATATTTGCCTCCTATATTAATTAGGGCTCTGCTGTTGGTGCATATATATTTATAATTGCTGTGTCTTCTTGTTTAATTGACTCCTTTATCAGTATATAGTGTCCTTCTTTTTCCCTTGTAACAGTTTTTTTACTTAAACTCTATTCTATCTGATATTAGTGTAACTACCTGTGCCGGTTTGAATGTATTGTGTCCCCCAAATGCCATTATCTTTGTGGTCTTGTGTGGGGCAGACGCTTTTGGTGCTGGTTAGATTTGCTTGGAATGTGCCCCACTCAGCTGTGGGTAATGATCATTTTGATGATATGTTCCCATGGAGGTGTGGCCCCACCCATTCGGGGTGGGCCTTGATCAGTGGAGCTATATAAATGGAGCTGACTCAGAGAGAGGAAATTCACTGAGTGCAGCTGGGAGTGATGTTTTGAAGAGGAGCAAGCTTGCTAGAGAGGAAAATCCTGGGAGAAAGCCGTTTTGAGGCCGGAGCTTTGGAGCAGACGCCAGCTGCCTTCCCAGCTAACAGAGGTTTTCCGGACGCCATTGGCCATCCTCCGGTGAAGGTACCCGATTGCTGAGGTGTTACCTTGGACGCTTTGTGGCCTCAAGACTGTAACTGTGTAGTGAAATAAACCCCCATTTTATAAAAGCCTATCCATCTCTGGTGTTTTGCGTTCTGCAGCATTAGCAAACTAGAACACTACCCCAGCTCTTTTTTTTTGTTACTATCTGCATGGTATTTTCATCCTTTCACTTTCAACCTATTTGTATCTTTGAATTTAAGGTGAGTCTCTAAACAGCATATGGTTGAATCATGCATTTTAATCCACTCTGCCAATCTCTTGCCTTTTGACTGGAGAATGTGATCCATTTACATTTAAAGTAACTACTGATAATGCAGGACTCTCTTTGCTGCATTTGCCATTTTGCTATTTCATCTTTGGATGTGTTATACCTTTTATGTCCCTCAATTCTTCCATTAATGCCTACTTTCATATTTATTTTATTTTATTTTTTTTTGTAGTGTAGCATTTTAGTCCCTTCTCATTCCCTTCTGTAAATATTTTTCAGATATTTTCTTTGTGGTTACCATTGGGCTTAAATTTAACATCTTAAATCTATAACAATAATATTCGATTTGATACCAGCTTAACTTCAATAGCATACACAAACACTGTTCCTATGCCCCTCTGTATCCCCATATTTTTGTTGTTCTTGTTACAAATTATATCTTAAAACTTGTTAAGTCCAAAACTATATATTAGATTTCTCATCACTTTTTTATGCATTTGCTTTTCAGAGCCCGTAAGAAGTAAAAAGTGGAGTTACATACCAAAAAATTCAATACAATAGTACTAGCATTTATAATTACTCACATGGATACCTTTACCAGAAGTCTTATTTCTTTTTGCTTCTTCAGCCCACTGTCTAGTGCCCTTTCCTTTCAGTCTGAAAGACTCCAATTAGAATTGCTTGTAGGGCAGGTCAAGTGGTGATGAACAACCTCAACTTTTGTTTTTCTGGGAATGTCTTAATCTTTTCCTCATTTTTTTTTAAATTGTGGAATATAACATATTTACATGGAAGTGATAACTTTCCAAGTGCAATTAGTGGTTAGAGAGCAAATTTCAAAGAATGTTATGGGTTACAATTCCACAGTTTCAGTTATTTCCTTATTGTGAAATATAACATATATGCAATTTTGAAGGCTATTTTGCTGGATATAAAATTCTTGGTTGGCAATTGCTTTCTTTCAGCACTTCAAATATTTTGTCCCACTGTCTTCTCACCTCCATGGTTTCTGATGAGAAACTGGCACTTAATCTTATCAGCACTCCCCTGTACATAATACATTGCTTTTCTCTTGCAGCTTTCAGAATTCTCTCCTTGTCCTTGGCATTAACAGTTTGACTACTCTATGTCTGGGCAAGGTTCTCTTCGAGTTTATCCTGTTTGGGGTTCCTTGGGCTTCTTGAAGTATACAGTCATATCTTTCATTATATTTGAGAAGTTTTCTGCCATTATTCCTTTGAATATTCCTCCTACCCCTCTTCTCTTTCTTCTTCTGGGAATCTCATGTGCTTATATTGGTATGCTTCATGGTGTCCCATACGTGTCTTAGGTTCTGTTCACTTTTTTCATTCTTTTCTCTTTCTGTTCATCACCCAGGATCATTGCCATTGTCTTATCTTCATGTTTACTGATTCTTCTGCCATCCCCTCTAATCTGTTGTTGAAACCCTCTAGGGAATTTTTCATTTTGGTTATTATGATCTTCAACTTCTGTATTTATGTTTGGTTTCTTTTTAAATTTTCTGTCTCTTTATTGAGATTTTCACATTTCAAAGTTTCATATTTTTCATTCATTTTCCTGATATTCCTTAGTTCTTTCTCCTTGTTTTCCTTTATGTCTTTGAGCATATTGAAAATCAGTCTTCACATATAAATTATTGAAATTATTTTCTTGAAATTACTTACTCACATTATTCCCTTTGGCTCTATAATTCTGTAATATCTGCAGCCCTTAATCACAGCCCAGTGGAGCAAAGAAGCTAGTGCATGTGATGTGGCCATTGAATCGCATCAAGAACCATGAACTTGGCTCACTCACAGAGGGAAGAGCCAGACAACAAAGTCAGGGAACAAACTAAGAGCCAGAGATGTGAACCTTCTCACACCATTCCCATCCTGTATGTTTGGAGACAGAATTTTCATACACTAGCAGAGGTAAGGCAAACACTCCTGTGAGATTTTCTTTACAGGTGGGCCTGATAGAGGTTAGATCTATAGTACTGAATCATCTCTACAATGTTCAGGAATTGATATCAGTATACCAGATTTCAGGCTTAAAGGAGAAAACCTGGTGTGCCAGTTTGGATGTATTATGTCCCCCAAAAGACCATTATCTCTGATGCAGTCTTGTGCAGGCAAGAAATGTATTGGTGTTGATTGGATTGGAGACTTTTGATTGGATTGGATGTTTCTGTGGAGATGTGATCAATCAACTGTGGGTGAGATCTTTCACTGGATAATTTCCATGGAGGTGTGGCCCCGCCCATTCAGCATGGGCCTTGATTACTTTACTAGAGTACTAAATAAGCTCAGACAGAAGAAGCGAGCTTGCTACAGCCAAGAGGGACACTTTGAAGAAGGCACAGAAGCTGAGAGAGGAGCTGCAGATGACAGACAGTTTGAAGATGGCCGTTCAAAGTAGACTCTTGCTCCGGAGAAGCTGAGAGGACAGACACTCCAAGAGCAACTAAGAGTGACATTTTTGAGGAACTTCAGCCTAGAGAGGAACATCCTGTGAGAAAGCCATTTTGAAACCAGAACTTTGGATTAGACTCCAGCCACGTGTCTTCCCAGCTAACAAAGGTTTTCCAGATGCCATTGGCCATCCTCCAGTGAAGGTACCCAATTGTTGATGACTTACCTTGGACACTTTATGGCCTTAAGACTGTAACTTTGTAACCAAATAAACCCCCTTTATAAAAGCCAATCCATTTCTGGTGTTTTGCATTCTGGCAGCATTAGTCAAGTAGAACACCTGGGTTCTGCCTAGCAATAAAGTTTTAGTAAAACCCTTCTTTTGAGCCTTTATAATTGGGGGATGCATATAAACTTTGCTCATTCACAAATAACTCCTTTACCAACAAAATGTGTTAATTTTGGTGGGTCCAAACCTGGCAGGCCTAGAAGTAACACCTTGACAATGTGGTAAGGAGGGAGGTAAACAGAAGAGGACATCAGAGAAGATGGAAGAAAAGAGCCTGAGGCAGGAAAGACTGGGCAATCAGACTAATGCTAGAAAAGACTGTGCATGTCTTACATGGTCCATATTTAGTCCCCTGTGATATCTTTTTTGGATTGCTTCCATGATGCCTACACAACACCCTCTCTCTTTCCTTCTTCTCACCTCCACTCCCTTAGCCCCTTCCACAATAATCTATCTCACATACTTGTGATTTCTTGGTCTATGACTACTTCTTGATATCTGCTTTGAATTTTCTAGTCTGTTTCTGAATACCTATTTGTCTTAGTATCTGTATCAAGAGAAAAACATTACTGGAATATTACTGGGATTTTCATTTTTCCCATGAAAGTAATTCCTCATCTAAGGTTTAATTTTCTATTTTCCCTTAATGCCTGACCAATTCCAAATGAAATGCTATTCACCCAAATTACATGGACTCAGTGCCCCAGATAGAGTTTAGACTCCAGTGGGCTTTGGTGGATCTTGTATGATAATAATTTCAAGGCAGAAACTGGCTTCTCATAGTTGAGATATAAATGTTTTTTACAACATTATTTTTCCTTTTGGGATTAACCTCAATGTCATTCATTGAATGTTTTCCAATTCAGCATTTTTCCCTTGGAGTCTGTGAAATATCATGAGATCTTTCACAATGTTGCAGGCAGGGAGCTGCATGAACTCAAGTCTTATTAGGGGTAACCACTTAACAATACAAAAATTACTCTACTGTAATTAACACTTCTTTACACAAATCACTGAGCTTCACGTAATCAATACAGCTAGTGATAGTTTCACTCAAATTGAAAATATCCTCAATCCTGTTGCTTATCTATTGATAAAAGATTGTAATTATGGTCAATTGTACAGACAGACTTCTTGATCCAGATAAAACCACAACCTTTAGAAGAACAAGATACTCATATATTTTGATCATTTTTAATTTGAATATAAATTCCTTACTTCTTCCTGAGGCTCTCAAGAACAACTCAGAAATGTCTTAAACACATATTATAATTTGGTTGATTCTGAAATAATTTTAGTCACTTGTCTGCAGATAGAAAGATTTTTAAAAGCAATTGAATAGTGTTGTTTCTAAAGTCAGTGACTTGATCCCAAAATTCTGTGGACAATATATTCTCAAGTAGTCAACTATCACACCTTGGATTTAAGTAGCTCCTTAAAACAACACTTGTCCTAAATTATCTCTTTAGATTTTCCTGTGGAGAGCATATGACTTTTGTTGCAATGATCTTATCAGAGATCCAACTTTTAGAAGTCTGTAAAAATGCAGGAGTGGATTCAAAGGGAACTTCAGATACTCACATTTCATTTTCCATAACTGGATTAAAAACATGGACATAAAAGTGTGCCAAAATGTAAAAATGGATTATTATTATTATTTTTTTTAAATTGAAATCCATTAAGTCATCCTTTCATGCTAGACATAACATATTGTTAGTTCAGAACATAAACACATACATACACATTCACACCAATCTGAGAGCTACCATCTGTCGATGATACTTATCAACTCAAGGATCAATATCACTTTATCAAGTGCCTCTATATGCCAAGCACACTGAGCTTCAGCTGGGGGACATATATTTCTTCCCAGGTAGTAGACTCATAAGCAAATAGTTTCAAAATAACTTGGTGATTATGGTGACAGATATACTCCCAGAGTTCTGTGGAAGCACAGAAGAGAGAAATCTAGCCTGGCCTGTGGTGTCTGGAAAGGACAGGAAGGGAGGACATATGAGTCTTGAAGTACTTTAGAGGCTATCCAGGAAAAATTTAGTAAAGGGGCCTTCCCAGAAAGTGGATGGCACAAGAAAAGACATAAAGATGTGAAACAACATCGTTTATGCATTTCAGCATGAGGAAGGCAGTGACGGGAAATGGTATTAGAGAGGTAATTAAATCTGGGTCACAAAAGGTCATGAGTGAAGCCCTAAGACATTTTGATGTCTTCCCAGTGTAAACAAAAGGCTATGGAGGTTTAATTAGGGGAGCACAGAGTCAGGTTTACAGGTCACTTTCAATAGATCTCTTTGGCAGCAGGAAGGATGACTGATTTTAAAATGGAGATAGGGAGACATAGAAATGCAGATAAGGTACTAGCCCAAAAGTCCAGAATAGAGCACTGAAGGTAGAAATGGAGAGGAGGAGATGGATTTGAGGGAAACTTACAGGAGTTAAATCAGGAAGGTTGGTGAAAGAGTAAAGAAGGGAGTTCAAGGTTGGTATCTGGATTTCCAGTTTGGAGTGACAAAGGAAATGGTAGTGTTAATGAGTGTGATAGAGAAATGGGGGGGAAAGGCTTTTGGAGTAAGGTGAAAGCTCAGTTTCAACACATAGGTTTCGAAAAGTCTTTGGGACAGCTAAGTGAAAATCCCACCCTATAGTTACACATATGGCACTATCATTCAGGAGAGAGTCCAAGCTATCTCTAGTAATAGATTTGTGTATTATTAGCATGCAGATGGTAGTTGTGATGGTTTGAAGCTCTGTGCTGGGTCTTAATCCTCTTATTGGAGTCCTTTATAAGAGATGAAATTCAGAGAAAGACACATAGAAAAAAGCTACAGAGAAGCTGAGAGAGAAAAGTCAGAGAAGCTCAGAGAGGAAGCCACTGAAGCCAGACGCTGAAGCAACAAAACCCAGGAGAGAAGGACCAGCAGACACTGGCCATGTACATTGCCACGTGGCAGAGGAGTCCAGATATCATCTTGACTCATCTTGAGTTGGACAATCCCGTGGCTTCAGAACTGTAAACTTGTCAGTTAATAAATCCCCATTGTAAAAGTCAACCAATTTCTGCGATATTGCATTTCATCAGCTTTAGCAAATTAAAACAGTAGTTAAATCACACACGTAGACTGAACAGCGGGCCGGCCCCATGGGAAGAGCAATCCATAAGCACCAAGAAAGAGAAGCCACGAGAGATCAAGAAGGAATTATCAAAGAGGTAGGAGGAGAGCCATAAAAGAAAAGCATCAAGAGAGCCAGGGTAAAAAAATCTAAAGAAGGAGAAATTGGTCAATAGCACCAAATGCTCAAGGGAGGATGAGTAAGTTAAGAGAGTCCATTGCTTTGGACACCTCCTCAGAGGCTGCTGGTGACCTTGCTTAAGAAGTAGCTTTGACCAGGATTGGGAACATCTCATCCTTAGAGTGTTCTTCCAAGAAGTTCTATCTTCAATATCCAAAATATTACTGTTAAACAGGAATCATACCTATGTCATTGTGAATTGAAAATATGCCTGCCTGGAGAATTTTGTGCCCTAATAAAATTTTTTAAAAAGAAGTACCCATTTTTTTAAAGTCAAGTCAAGAGAGGGGAAGAAATTTTCAAAGATAAATCAGGGAATATCTTGGGCTCTAGGGGTTCTCTGCAAGTAAGTGCTTTCTGGGTGGTTTTCTTACCCATGGAGGTTTCTGACTGGTCTCCAGATTTTGCTAGTAACAGTGTTTGCTGCTGTATGGTGATGAGAGTTTCAGAAATGTGTACTCTTCCCCGAGTGTCTAACTGGTCATATCTTTCAGGTTCCAGGTATATTTTAAGAAGCCTACATAAATATCTTTACTTGAGTCAGGCTATAGGATCATCAAGATTCTGTAAGAGGGGGAAACAGTTCCCTGAAATTCAGCAGAAGAAAAAGAAAGTATCAAATATTTATATATACCTAAGAAAATTCCAATATATAATACTCTTTTTTTCCAAAATAATTGTCTCTCAAAAGTTTTCTACCTGCTGGAGATAATATTTAAACTAGCAATGAAGGAAAGATAGTGTATAAATGGGAGTATGACCAAAAGGTTAAGCACATAGTATTTGGAATTAGATTATTATGATTCAAACTCTCACTCCACCATTTCCTAACTGTGTCATCTCAAGCAAGCCCTCCTACGTCTCAATTCTTCCATCTATAAAAGGTAGATAATAGTAATACAACACGTATTTTAAAATGTGGGGAGGATGAAATAAGGCAATAAAAGCATAAAGAGTCTTATCATAGTACCTGGCACATAAATATGTTCACTAAATGTTAGCTATCATTGTTAAATAACATGAACCATGGCAGTTATTATCTATCCCCTTGGAAGTCTTCCCCTCAAAATCCTTCAAAAATAAAACTAATTTTTTCCTGATTTGCCTTAGGGCAAAACATCTAACAGCTACTCCAACTCTACCTGCATATTGTAACTATCTGGGAATTTTTTTTTTATTCTTCTCTTCATTATATTCTTATTTTCCTTTAACTCTTTAAGCCTATTTATTATAGCTGTTTTTAAATTCTTTTCTACTAATTTCATCATTGCCACCATTTCTGAGGATGTTTCTATTGACTAATTTTTCTCATTGTTATGGGTCACATTTTCAGGCTTCTTCACATAAATTATAATATTTGATTGGATGCAGACATTGTAGATTTTACATTGTTGAATGATGGGTTCCATTGCTTTTCTTTAAGTGTTGGGTTTTGTTTTGGTGGGCAAAGAGACTTGAGGATCAACTTGGTATTTGTGGGGCTGATTTTTAGGCTTTGTTAAAGTAGGTATAGAGTAGCCCTTACTATAGGGCTAATTTAGCACTATTGCTAAAGCATGACCCTTCTGGAGTCCTTTCTGATGTCGTGATTTCAATAAGGACAGAATCTGATGTCTCTCAGTCCCATGTGAGCCCTAGGAATTGTTGAGCTTACTGCTATTTGGCAAGTTTTTCTCTGCTTGTAGAGTTTCTCCCAACACATGTATGGCTTAGTATTCAGAAACAGGTTCAAGAGAAACCTTACACATATTTCTCTTTATAGACCCCCCCTCTCTGGCACTCTGCCCTGCAGTTTCTGGCCATCTTAGATTTCCTGAACTCTGGCTTTTTTCTTTTTTTTATATATATCCTTGAACTCAGTATACTCTGCTTCAGCTCCCTCTTCCTGTCCATAGTCAAGGAAGAAAGCTGGGGATCACAGAGCTCAGCAACTTAGTTACCCTTCTCTTAGGATTATATCCCTGTGCTTCCTATTGTCCAATGTCTGAAAACTGTTGTTTCATATTTGTTTGTTTGTTTTCAAGTTTTCTAATTATTGACAGCAGAAGGGAAGTCCTGTCCCAGTTATTCCATCATGGATAGAAGCTTGGGGAATGTCTAAAATATTCCTGTGGCCAGGCTTCACCCACAGAGATTCTGATTTCCTTGCCTGAGATGATGCCTGAGCTCTGGTGTTTTGTTTAAAAGCTCCCCAGGTTATTCTAATGTATATTCTGGACTGTGAGCCACTAAATGGAGGAAGTTTCTACATCAATCTGGAAAGAGAGATCAGGTATGCATGCTCAAAGCAATTGAGGAAGGCGAATCCAGCAAGCTTTCCTTCAGGAGCTGCTCATCCCTTGGGGATGGGGAATTGTGAGAGGCCTGGGAAGAGCAGCAATCCTTCCACCTCTCAATCAGGGTCAAGTGCAAGCTGTTCTAATATTTCCCTTCTCTTCTTTCCCCCTTTCTTTTTTTTCTTCCCATAGTGGCTGGATGGAGAGAAGCCCAAGTCCGATTTAGATCAGTGATGCTCACTAAATGAACACTGGAATCACCTGGGAAACTTTTAAACATATCCATGCCCAGGCTCCAGTGACCATGCTTTAATTGGTCTCAGGAGAAGCCTGAGTTGAGGCATTTTAAAGCCTTCCCAGATGCAGCCAGGCTTGGGGAGAGAGCCACCATTCAGCAGATCTGAGTTGGACGGAGTTGATGTTAATAGAGAAAAATACCCTGTGGTTTGTTGTCTTACTACTTCATCCTTCCCCAGTGAACACACTTAGATGCCTCCCATTTCTTCAGGATCACAAAGGGTGTAAAGTCATGGGAACCCTGGTTATGGCTCCCTTCTAGGGGGTCTTGCATAACAATGCCACCTAGAATCCACTATTTCTAGACTCCAAGAATCAATGTGAACCGTAGTTACATTACAGCTGCAACAATCCCTCTATTAGCTTTATGTTAATATAGCTTTTTTTCATAGTTTTTTTATGGCCAGGAAACAATTTCCAAACCATTTGACCCAGTTTCCACTTGAATGCTACGTGCACTATTGATGTCCACTGGCTCACACCCAGAAAGGCCCTGGCTCTTGAACGGTTGTTATTTTTGAGAAGCCCTCCTTGACCCTGAGGTCCTGTTTGTGTCTGGGATTCCCAGACCTCTTCCATTATCTCCCCTCACCCCATGCACCTGTGTGGGAACTGAGACCAACATTAACCTTCTCTAGCCTAGGCAACTGAGATTCCACACCTCATTATGTTTGGATATTACTTATAGGAAACAGCCTCGCCAAGGATAAAAAGCTAACATGAGTCATTATCATTTTTGTTTGATTAATATCTAACCATGGAGACTGATCAGCCTAAGACACTTGGAGTAGCATTTCCCGTAGTAAAGACATCCCAGAAGACGTTGGAAGGTAAAGGGGCAGCAGGCCAAATGTCTAACAAAGTGCTATGCTTGTCAGGAAACATTTTGGAACATTTAGCTGCTTGTTTTTATGTCTTTGGGATATTCCAGAACGCTATCAAATTTGTGCATCCAAAGAGACAGATCTTTAGAAATGGCACCAAAAACAGTAACTGTAATGAAATCACTTCCACTCCATGTCCTTGCTATTTCTTTTCCTGGCATCCCTATCCCACCTGACACCCTGGCTCAAACTTCAATTATCCCTGCCATTTCCACATCTCAGCAAGTACTCAACCCAATGCAACATAATTTACTGAGCACCTATTGCCTGGAGGTATTTTCTAGTGTTAAGGGAATGACCAATAGACTATAGCCAAAGGGATGCTTTGTGATATCCAAGGCTAGCTCATAGAAATGCCATGCACAACTGCTTTCTTCTTGGGATACACTTGGAACCAAACTACCATGATGGGAGGAGATCCAAGAAATTCACAGAGAGGCCCACTGGAGAGGAACGGAGGACCTTTGGTCCAAGCCCTGTTTGGGCCCTCAGCTGAGAACCAGCACCAATTTGCCAGCCATATGAGCAAACTAACTTGAAATACATCTCCTGGACCCTAGTAGAGCTGCCCCAGCTGATGCTTCCAGGAACAGAGAAGAGTCATCTTTGCGAGTCCTACCCAAATTGCAGATTCATGAGATAAATCAATGATGAGTATGGATTTTCAGCCATAAGTTTTGGGATGGTTATGCAGTAGAAGATAACAGAAGAGCTAGTGTACACAGATGGCCACTAGGAACCATTGTAATAGTTTATTCCAGGGTGTTCAGCTCCTGACAGTTGAAAATTAGGAGCCCACATGAGTGGACTGGACCAGGGGATAAACATAAGAGATGTGAATACCTATATCTATATTTTTTGTCTGCATCCTCCTAGATTACCATAATGACAGAGAATTCCCTCCTTATCTACAGGCTGAGGAGAACACAAGGAGGAAGAAAGTATCTGAAATGTTTTATAAATTTATTAACAAGCTGATTGATATGTAAAGGAGTAATACTACCTGGATGGTTAGCCTAATCTGTACTAATTATTTCCTGAATTATCTTGCTAATACCTCCATTTCTCTTAAAGGTAAAGTAAGTTAAACAGAAAAAGGTCTAGAACTAGATCTGATTAATTTGTAGGAATTAATGGCTGAAGTGGAAATAACAGGAACCTTGGAATTTTGTAAGAATCAGATGCACTGCAGCAGGGATGGCAAATCAAGTGCAAACTCTGATCACTGGTGGCAGCTGTTGAGCCTGTGCTGAGGACTCTGAGGAGGAGTGCAGACCCCAGGAAAGGAACCAGTGCAGCTGGCCATGGGCACAGAAGTGAGGCAGAAGGCACTAAAACCAAATGTCTGCCCTCATAGCCACAGGCTTGGGGCCAGTGGACTTCATGAATGTCAGAGAACAGATAAGTCAGCTCCCTGAAGTGGTATAAAAGTAGTTCTGGGGGGTCAGGCTGTTCTCCAAACCATAATTCTGACTAGGCAACTTCAAGTGATCCAATGAGGAAGAAATGAGTGAAGTAACCTAAAAAATTAATGGCTACACAGAAAACTTTCCAAATAGCTTACAGTTTAAAGGGGGTGCACAAAAGATAGAAATAAAGGCACATAACTGAGGATCAACAAAGGAATGCAGCAAGAATGGTGTCCAAAAGGTTAATGCTAGCAATAAGCTGGGGCTTGCAAACGTGGAAAGAACACTGAAAGGACCCTTTAGTGCTGGTGACAGGAATAATAAGGAAAGGATAGAACTGTAATGTTATGGGTGACAGAAAGGTAGCAAAACTCGTGAGACATCAATCTGCTCTGCCAGGAAAAGTGACCTTTCAACTGGAAAGGATGAAATAGATGTTGGAAAAAGAGAACAGAATTGAAACTCAGTGCAGTCCTGGTGCTTGTAGATAAGGGCCTAGGTGCTCTCCATGAGTTCAGGGATCCAAATCAGAAACAACTATGGGGAGGTCAGTTAACTTCTATCAGTGATCTCTGTGGCATCACTGAGAATGGGGGAGCTGTTAGAAGACTTCAAATATTTTCAAATGATGATGAATATTTATCCTGCAAAGCATAGATCATTGGGTTTGATGCCAGTCTGAGGCAAGATTCTAACAGGTGTCATTAAATGAACTAGTATGAGTTTTCTTAGGGCAGCCTTGTTGGACCAGCCTCACTTCATTTTGTGATAGGGCTTCCAGATCAAGGGAAGACAGAGAGAGTGCATCTGAAGTTTAGTGAGCTTCTCAACAGAGCATCTCGAAGCATCCTTGAGACAAAACAAGAAATGTGAATAATTAGGTAGATCCGTATCTGGTTTAATAACCATACCCAAAGTGTGCTTTTGGCACTCCCTCATGGCACACAGTAGGCTCTTTCATCTACCCCAACCTTCTAAACAACTTATTAATGGCATAGTGATCACAGGATCAAAAGCTAAGAGAATGTCCTAACATTGCCTGAATTTCACAAGGATCACAAAAATTTAACATGATGAGATAAATGTGGCACCATTGAAATGTAAAAGGCACATATATGCTTCTGTGATCCAAAAAAGTCTACAGAATGAGGAGAGGAGATTGTACTTGATTGTGGGGGCTGAGATTGCAGCACCACTAGTTCTCTATTACTTTAAACCAAAAGAAGATATGACATAAATTTGAAAATCAAGAGTTGAGCCTTCAGTCATTTGAAGGTCACTTACTTTCCATCCTTTTCCTCAGATTGCTAGACCAGCTTCCCTAGTCTTATGCTCTAACTAGTACTTGTTAACAAAAGGCAGGATGTGTGAATGAAGACAGAGCTTCAGATATTGAGATTTGGATTAATTTTTACCACTGATTATCTTTTTCACTCCTCTGTAATAAATGGGAGTGAATGTTTCAAAAATTGATGAAGAGGGCTAAGGGTAAATTAAGACCCAGATCCCAAAGAATTATCTTCTCTTGCTGCTTGAGAATCACAATAGTTAAAATAATTTAATTATGATGTTTACTAAAATTTTTATCACTCCTTATTTGATGTTTCACCAAAAAGCAGTACTAGTCAACATATTATTACAAATGAGATTTCTTTCTTTCTTGATTAATTTAAGTGACCCATGTTATTACAAGAAATACATATGTCTGGTAAAAAGAAAATACAGATAAGAAAAAGAAAATAAAAACACTAAGATATCTGTGCTAACACCTTATTATACATGCTTCCAGATCTTTCTATGCACATTATAAATACATGTGTATGTCTGTGTGTTTGTGTGCATGTAAAAATATGTGTGTAATTGTAATCCAAAATCATATCATATCATACATATTGCTTTGTAACCTACTTTTCTGTTAACAATCTCTACCTTTCCATACTGACAAATGTTTACTTTATCTAATTCCTAATCTAGCTTCAAACGCACCTTATTGTTCCAAAAGTTCCTTTAAAAAATAAGTGTTTCAAACCAGGATCTGAGCTAGGACTACATGCTGCATCTGTTTGTTCGGTCCGTGCCCTCCCAGCTCCTCCAGCACTTCACCCCCATCCAACTGTGTTTTATGGCACCGGCTCGTAGAAGGCTAAAGGCTTAAAGGATTCAAGTTAAACACTGTTGGCTTGAACAAATCATAGGTGCTGCATTGCATCGCAACAGAGACGTACGCTATTTAATTTCTTAATAAAAATGATGATGTAGGTTGGTGGATAATAAAATGGTTTTAACACTGAAAAAAAAATGTAATATTAACTGACCAGGAAAACTTGAAAGATTTTAGTACCCAAGACAGAAAGGAGAGTAGTGGGAGGATTAACAACTTGAAAGCAGGGCACAAAAACAGCTTTTACATTTTCCTATGTCAGTGTTCTTTTATCAGACATCAAACAGAAGGACCTTCTGAGATTTATCACTGGAAGCAGTGTTTCCCTGAAGATTAAATAAGAAGTTTGGGAAGGATTAGGGAGACACGGCTATCCCTGCCTGTCTATACAATTTATAAAGAGAGATCACTGACTTTTTTAATACATATAAATTTTTTTTCATAGGAAGGATCTGGTTTGAATGTAAAATATTTGCCATGTAAACCTGGGACAGAGTGACCTCAGTAACTCCTTATTTGAGAACCCAAAGCGAGGCTTTCTCTTTTCCATTCATGCATTTGTTCTGTCAGACAAAAATTATGCTCTCTGAAATACCAGATAAGTTCAGAGGAGGTTATAAAAGATGGTTCTATAATACTTTTTCCAACCTGTAAGCTGCAGTGAGCTGCAGAGTTTCAGCGTTTCCCCCAGTGGCCTTGTAGGGACTTACAGCAATGGGAAAATGGGCTACTTGGGGTGTGAATTGAGCAGGGGCACCCTGTCTTTGCTCAGTCAGGCTTCTTTGTCTATGTGGACCTCGGCTGCTGACATGAGTTAATAGGAATTGATCCAAGAGGCCAAAAGGAAAGAACACTGCTGTTTGATCTAAAAGGAAAAGTTAAGGTAATAACTGCAGGGAGGAGGAGACAAGATAAGGTAGCTGGAGGCACCCAGCTGTGCTAGGGAGAGCCAGAAAGCCTGCCCAGCTGCAGGGCCAAACAGCAATTTGTAAGGACCCCATAACCCACGAGCCAGATACACCCCACCTCCCACTCCTGAGAGAGAAGAGCAACACCCCTGGAGGCTCCAAGATAGATGTCTCATGTCAGAATCAGAATAAGACGCTGATTGTACATCAGGCTGTGATAAGAAGATGAAATTGTCAGGGCAAAGGAGATTTTCCCTTCTTAGAAGTTGTGAGCTGAGTATCAGGCATCTTTATTTCCTGCTGACTTTCCCAGTGTACTCAGAATGCTCTGGCCAGCCCCAAACCATTATTTATCTTTCATGAAAAGAGGAAGCAGATTGCCATCCCTGACAAGGTTTATAGGTCTGTGGACCCAACTCAAAGAATCCAGAGACACCAGGAAGCACTTTGAAGAACCCAAGTGTGCTGGGTATTGTCCCAAGTGAATGGAACAGATGCCACCCCTGGCCCTGAAGAGGTCACATCTAGAACCTTATCATGATCCATGCATCTGTCTGGAAGGCATTTCATGAGTCTGGGAACCAATATTTGAAAATCACATGTTGCTTGTAAAAGAATTTTTAAGATACTTTTAATGTGGTGAAATTTTAATGTGAAAATTTAATGGATTTTTTTTTACCAAAAACTTTCCACTTTATCTTTTTCCCACACAAGCAATTAAACCATTCTGGCATCATGGAATCAGAGGAAATATGAAACAAGGAAGAAAGCAAAAGGATTCTTCCTGGCACTTTGCCAAAGCCTTAGCTGTTGGAGGAATAAAGAAGTTTCTGGAGTTAGCTAAAATGTTTGAGAGAAACATCGAGAGAGAGAGCAGGACACTGTCTGCCTAGCACACAAAGATGCCCCAAATAAAAACACACAGGTAGAGAGTGAAACAGAGGAGGAGGTAGGGAGAGGGAGGTGGGCAGGCCATCTGAGGGGAATCAGGGTTGTTTTAGCAAAGAGCTGTTGTGGGGGGCTTGTCTGAGCACCCAGGAGCCATGAGGGAGAGGAGGCAGCATCCAGGCCAGTCCAGCTTACAACACGAGACTTCTCTGCTCCAGGGTCTTGATTAGCAGATCCTTACGTAAGCACCTTCAGAGTACTGCACTTTGTCTGTATCTAGAACTTTTCTGCTATCCATCCAACAGAAAAGATGTCAATCCCTTGACACTTCCTAGGATACCTGTAAGTCTGGAAAAACTATTGCAGTAATAGTGTTGCACCTCTGAGCTAGGACTATGAGGAGTACAGCCTCAACACACTTAGGAGCTCATCAGGTTAGGAACTGGCCAGCCTGGGGCAACGAAGTTGCATCAAGAGCTTGGCTGTAGCCATAACCTAGAGCCAAGCATTTCTATTTCTTACTTTTAACATCACTTAGGATGGGCAATAGATTGCTAGCAGAATGGCACAAGAGGATAGAGATCAAACCATTCTACAAAATGTTAAAGGTGGGGATTTCTACTGGGTATGATGGGACAGGAAGAAGGTCAGAGACTTCATTAAAACAAATCAGAATGTGCAGTTCTGGGCTAGATGTTCCAGCAAAACAGTGAATCAGTGAAATCTGTTGTGAAGTCTACCAGTCTACTGACCATAATGATGACCTCGCCCAAAAGGGAACATGTAGGAGGTCTTGAAATGTTGACTAGGACATACAAGCTGTGTTAAAATTCAAAATATTTCATAACTGCTATGGCACAGGCATTAATCAGTTGAAGTGGATGTCAACAATAGTACTAGAGTAGGTTATTGGGGCCTTCTCTGTGCCAGGCATTAATAACTTCATTGCTGGATTGTGGGAAGGTTGGGGGAGAGCTCAGCCAGCCAGAGAAGCAGAGAAATAAGGGGGTGGGGGTGGGGGTGGGGGATAGAACACAGAACTTCAGCCATTTACCAACTGTAATGGAAGTATTTCAACATTTTAACAATTTGTACAGCCTATATTGGCATCACCAAAGATATTGCTGAAATGATGATTATTGGAGTCCAAGAAACTCCAATGGGATATCTGCAAACTCCAGCAACTGGGCTCAGAGGAGACCCCCTCCATGACAGTGGCACACTAAAATAGGCTTACAAATGTGTTGAGAGCCAGAGGTAGCACTGGCTAATTTCCTAATTCCTTATTGGAAGGGCATGGAAACAGTGCTGTGTTTAGAGATTCAGAGACAACTGTCAGAGAGGGGTTTGAGTAAGAAAATGTAGGGCAGATTGAGAGCAGACTGGATCTCCTCTGACACTTTCTTTGCTAAGCTTCGCTAGGCAGAATCTGGCCGCTATTCCTACTCCTTTCTGTTATTAGAGCCAGTCAAGGGAGGGGAGTATGGGGAAGCCAAGGCTCTCCACTGATACTGAGGGACTCATGCCTTGAAAGGGACAAGAGGGTGGATCCAGCTAAGGTCCTAGCAGCTAATGCTGATGAAGAGCTACAGTGACAGCTCGGAAATTTAATAGCAGTTTCACAGGCATTTGATGAGAGTGGGGGCGTTTCTTTAAAATTCCTCCAAGAGCTGGTTGTTCAGGGGAGTAAGCTCCAGCACACCAGGAAAATCGAGGTAAGGAAGGGTCTGGGATCCCGGGGCACTTGAAAACATTTGGAAATAGCAAAGATTTGATGGTGTAGGTCCATGCCAGGTTGCCACACCATTTCTATTACCTTGTACTGGTGGGACCCCGAGAGGAGTTGGTGACAGAAATGCAACCTACGTAAGGGGCAGCAAGTTACCTTAATGTTCATCTTCCCAGGGCAAACATATGAACGCTTCCCATTAAGGGCTGAGGGATGTCAGGCTTATGTGTCTTATTTATTGAAATGTAATCCATATTTTCATTGTGTGATATTATAATGGAACTTCCTGCAGAGTAATGTGGACATCAGGGAGGCAGACATGCCTGTGCAGTAAGCTAAGATCGTGGTGCCATGCTGTGAGTGACGGTGCTGGCTGAATAAATTCTAGCCTTGACAAACATAGCTCAGGACTGTCAGCATCTTGCAGGCACCAGATAGCATGGAGTGCCTATAAATCAATGTCTGTGCACTTCTACAGAAAGATGGAAGTTGGAGAGAGGCCTGTTTACAAACACTCCCTCCTTCTTCCCAAAGATGTAACAGTAGAACATCTACCCTCCCCATTTAAAGCCTTAGAGCTTTGACTTGAGATATTTCTTGATACCAGAGGGCTAGAAAGAACAACTAGAACTCATAACATTTTTCTCCTCCATGAAAGGGTCTTGGTTGCATTCAGTGTAGTCAATCCAAGGATAGGACTGAATGATCGCTGTCCTTTGAGATGAGAGAGAGAGGGTAGGAGAGAGACAGACAGACAACAGAGAGAAAGGATAATTGCATTTTCTGATATTAAAAATGTTATTGTGGAAAATATCATAGGTTGGATTCCCAAAGAAATGGATTCTGAGATGGAGATTTGCAAGCAGAAAGTTTATCAGGGAGTGTCCTTGGCAGTAACAACTGTGAAGGAGCAAGGAAAGCAAGATTGGACAGAAATGTTGAACTGGCATGCTGTTGCAACAACGCCCCCAGTTAGTTCCATGGGGAGCTCTGGAGCTGGGGTAGCCTTGCAGAGCTGACCTAGTTGAGGCAAGAGGACCTTTGTCCCCTGCATCAACCAGTCACTGGATGTGAGCTGTCCCTGGAAAGGAAGCATGCCCTTGGAGGAGGCAGCTCCATTATGGGAGGAATTGAGCCGTTATCCTTCAGCAGGCAACAGAGCAAGAAGTCGGAAGCTGGGGGAGTAGGTGCTTCTGGTGGGACATCACAGCACACACAGTGGAAGGGAGCCCTTCTTCCTCACTTCCTCATGGAAGGAACGCCATGGCCTCTCTCGAAGTTCTCCCTTACTCTTCACTGGTGGGGACGGGGTGAGCTTGGGAGGAGAAACCAGCCCCTTCTTCCTTTTCTTTTGGGCGAGAGCTCTCAGCAGGGAGGTGAGGATATACTCCTCTCTACTTTCCTCCTCGCAGGAGGACTGCAGGGGAACAACAAGTAGAAGAGTGAGCAGCTCACTCATTGGCTCGCGTTAGTGTACATGTCTGGTGGGCAAAGTAAAGTAGGACAGAGGGATGAGGCAACACACAACTGTCCATTAAAGAACTTGGGAAAATAGCTCCATGTTCTCTAACACAAATGGCACCTGCCAGAACAGAGGAAGAGATTAGGAACACAAGTGCAAGGTGAAAGCTGCTCACATGTCAGTGTAGACAGAAAGCCCATGGTTCAGAGAAGGGATAATATTTTTTAAGAACAGATAAATGTGATGAAATAACACAAAATATTAATCAAAATTGTCCCTCCTCCTGCACATTTCTTGTCTTTGTCCTTCCCTCCCAATTAAAAATGCAGCTTGACATTTCTGTGCTTGTTGGCTTGGGGGTTGGGACGAGGGGAACGTTAAGGTCAGAAACAAGAGAGAGAGAAATGGAAGACTATGAATTATGCTGCAGACTTCACTGAGGTGGAGGAGTGAAAACAGGGTCAGGAAAGGTCAGAAACAGGAGGGTCGAGAGAGGGAGAGCTGGATAGCATCAGCCTCAAAGGGGCAGGGGCATGACTTGAAAGTAGAGAACTAACAGTTTTGAGGTAGCCCTGGCAGTGAAAAGAATACCAACCTCACATTCAGATATCTGGGGCTGAGCAGGCTAACTGTTCTTAGTCAACAGCCAGGTTTAAGTTAAAACCAGGAGATAGAACTAGGCAGGATTTCTCAACCTTGGCACTTAACATTTTAGGCTGGATAATTCTTTGTGTGTGGGGGGTGGGGGGTGGGGGGGGGGAGCTGTCCTGTGCATTGTAGGATGTTTAGCAGCATCCATGGTTTCTACCTATTAGATTCCAGTAGTACATTCCCTGTCCCCACCCCATTAGCAACAACCTAATTCATCTCCAGTTACTGCCAAAGGCCCCCTGGAGGGCAAAACTCCCCCGTTGAGAACCACTGAAATCAGATATTTAGTTTACAATGGAATGAACATTTCAAAAAGCACAGTAGAAAAGAACAGGAGGAGAGGCAGACTTTTGGGTCTGAGGAAGAAATTCAAAGTCAGACAAAGATGAAGCTATTTAAGGTAGACAATGAGAGGAAGTTATATTGTCAGTGGTGACGGAGGGGAACAGGAGCTTCTGCATAACTCAGACACAAAGTTGCTCGAGCAGAGGCCCACCCAAGATCAGATGGAGCAGGAGACATGCAGGCGGCCTCGGCTAGCGGCCTGATCCGAAGGTTCTGGGCCCACATGGGCCCTCTCTCTGGAAGTGGACACCGTGATCTCTCAGGGCTGTGGGGCGGCAGAGGAGAAAACCCCTTAAAGAATCAAAGGTCTGTTCAGCACTAAAAACCGCAGAATGAAGGAACAGAACCATTAAACAAACAAAAAACCAAGACAATCCATATCTTTTCCTCAAAATCAAGATGAAAAGATGAATGGAGGTAATTTTAAAAAATAGATTGCTGGGGTTTTCCCCTTTTGATATAATTTAATTCATTCTAGAAAATCACTGCCAATACATTCATTCAGGGAGTTGTTGCAAATAAAGTGTACTAAAATATAATGATTTATTATTTTCTTATTTATATAGTTCCAAGGAAAATCATTAGGGCAAGAGAAAAGGGGAACAAATGAAGAATTTAGGACAAAGTTGGACTTTCCCCAGCTCAGGTACACCACATCAGGGATAGAGTGTAATTGAAATATATCATTTCCCAAAGCTCAGGCTTCCTTTATGGGACTATAGGACTCAATAAATATTAGGGGTAAATATTATTTACAAAGAGATTGTGATGGTTAGGTTCATGTGTCAACTTGGCCAGGTGATGGTGCCTAGGTGTCTGGTCAAGCAAGCACTGGCCTGTTAGTGCAAGGATATTTGTGGCTGGTTAATAAACCAGAAGGCTGGTTTAGTAAATCATCAGTCAATTGATTGCATCTGTGGCTGATCACATCAATCAGCTGGATTTAGTCCAATTAGTTGAAGACTTTTAAGGGAGAAGAGAGAGAACTTTCACTTCTTCTTCAGCCAGCCAACCTCTCCTGAGGAGTTCATCGAAGCCATTGGAGTTGCCAGTTAGCTGTCTGCCCTATGGAATTTGGACTCAGGCATCCCTACAGTTGCATGAGACACTTTTAAAAAATCTCATATATACAAATATCTCCTGTTGATTCTGTTTCCCTAGAGAAACCAAACTAATACAGTAGTGTTTTTTAGAAAGGTACAATTCACATAACTTGGGTGATAAGAGTAAAGGAAAGAAAAAAGATCATTAAAGAATTGACTAATTTGCTTTCTCTTTCCCTACTTGCATCTTCACTGATTTCCTCTTTGTAGTGAATGAAGTATTTCCTCTATGCATTTCCTTTCCTTTCCTAGTCCTTCATTGTGTCTGCTTGATTTTGAGGGGGTATGGTCAGAATCAACCTTTTAACCTAACGGCAGTTGATAATAGAGTTCAAAAGGCATCACTCTCCCCTAAAGTATCTCCTGAAATAACCTTTCACAGTCTCTGAAATTCAACTATTGACAATTTATCCCTGTGGGGGCTAAGAGGGATCTCTATTTCAAAACCAAATACTCAGAGTGAAATAACATAAGGAACTAGCATTTCCTCCGTTGTGTGTATACTATATCCCCCTCTGGAAGATTCAGCACATCAAATGCTCTGAAGTCCTGTAATCAAGACCTGTTTAGTTTTGCTTAACACTGTCATTCCCAAACACTGAATGCTT
Organism: Choloepus didactylus; assembly: GCF_015220235.1. Classification (NCBI taxonomy): domain Eukaryota; kingdom Metazoa; phylum Chordata; class Mammalia; order Pilosa; family Megalonychidae; genus Choloepus; species Choloepus didactylus. Next base: position 51,302,225 of record NC_051320.1, on the reverse strand, counting down.
TATTGTGAAATGCCAGCTTGGGAAAGGTTGTCCTAAGGTTTTAGTTATAATGCTAAGTATTATGTTAATTCCCTCATGTCTAGTAAAGTTGTCTACTAGATTAGCAGTTAGTCACCTAGAAAAGCACTGAGAGAGTTAGCTATCAGAAAGGTAAGTTCTGATGAAGTACAGAATGGGTCTAGGGCATTGCCTAAGGAGGGCAGACGCTGGTGCAACTTTAGAGAGCTGATTCGGGAGGCAGAGAGGGCAGTGAGCCTCCCCAGGAGAGCAGTGCCTAGGAGGAGACTTGAGGGATGTGTAGGTATGTATTCGGGGGAAGAGTAAACACAAAATTCCCAGTTTTCCTAGGGGTATCATTGAAACAATTTCTGAGACTGTTGGGTTCAAAATTCTGCCAGTGACCAACCTTCCAAACGGCCCTTCAAGGCCCCTGTGTCCTGTGTCTCACAAAACCTTCCTTGAGAGGAGAATAAGTCAGGCTATGGCGTGGAAAGCTTTCAGTCTAGTGAGGAGGTAAACATTTAAGCAAAGTTACAACAATAAGGCAATGAGTGTTACAATATTTGCATTTATACCACACTGCTCAGTACAGATTCAGGAGCTATTTATTCTGCTGGGGTGGGAGTGGCTCACGAAAGTCTTAGCCAGGCAGGGAGCAGTTGAAATTGGCCTGGAAGGGTGATGAGAAGAAAAGTCAAGGTCAAGTGGAAAGAGGTAAAAGAAGTTAAGAAAGGCCTTGTGTGTATGAAAAAGTTATCACCAACAGCTTTGATATCCTCCTTTGATTACAGCTGGGAGCTTTGGGTTTTTCCTTCCCCACCATCACCACCACCACCCATGCCTGACACATGGCTTTGAACAGAGCAGGTGCTCAATGGATTTATTGTATTTAATTGAAAAAGCTTCACTTATTCGTATCAGGCCTGTGGATAAGATTCTTAATATCCATTTAGTATATAAACACACATTTTACGTGCTTTATGTCCAACTCAGTGGACATGTGAAGACGGCCAAAAGATTTGTCACCCTCTCAACAAATATCCAAAGAATATTTCTATAATGAAATCTATCAAGGTCAAAACAGTGTGATGGAAAATGCCTACATGAAGCCTTGATTTGTTTGTGCCTTTAATGAATCCAAAGGCTCCCAGCTTCCTCTGTTCACCTGTAATGGACATTTGTTTCCCTACCAACTATTCCTTCTTTTCCGAGCAGCAGTTCTGGCTTTTATGTGGTGATTAAGTTGGATAGTTCCCAGGGTCTTTCCAGATCCACTCTCCAACCTTCCCACCATGCTGTGTGGACTACTGCACAAGCTCCCTCACACTGGGACTCTGAGAGCACAGCACATGGGAGGGAGGAGGTTGATGCCAGGTTCTTATTTCCCCAGCTCCTCCCTGTGGGGTTTTTGTGGGCTGGCTGTGTCCCTCCACTAGCAGCCTCAGCTCCTCTCCGCTGGCCCTCTCCATAGAGACCTCTGTGTCTCCAGGTTGTGGTAACTATTCCCTCCTCTCATACTTTCTGCCTCTGCTGCTATTGGCCGTGTGAAATTATACTTTTCCTTTTGGCTTCCCTACACTTGCCTGCAGATTTATGAATAATCCCCTTATTATATTCTGAGCACATTTCTCAATTAAGGTGTGACTGACCCATTGCTCCCAAGCTCTAGTCTAATTAAGGCTCCACTACCCCTCCCAAAGCGGGGAGGTTGCAACTCAGTCCAAGCCATTCTGCAAATCTCTTTAGCTGGCCACGATGATGAGGTTATGGCTGAGCATGTGACCTTTGCTGACCTAATCAGAGTAAATACCATGACCTTTCCTGAGAATTGTAAAACAAAGAAGTTCACTATTTTATCCTGAGAATGAAGTTAAAAAGATATAGACCTAGGAGCTGCTGGAAGACATTTTGCATCCACAAGGGCATGCCTGAAAATAAAACCAACATTTAGGAAGTAAAACCAAGATATATATATGATAAGCAGAATAACGGCTCCCCGAAGATATCCACGGCCTAATCCCTGGGTCCTGTGAATATGTTATGTTACATGGCAACGGGGCATTGAGGCTGTAAATGGAATTAAACTTGCTAATCAGCTGACCTTGAGATGGGGAAATTATTTTGGATTATCCTGGTGGGTCAAATGTAATCAAAACTGTCCTTATAAGTGGAAGAGGAAGGCAAAAGAAAGAGAAACAGAGAGATGGCAGTGTGGGAAGGAGTCAACCCAACATTGCTGGCTTTGAAGATGGAGAAGTGGGGCCATGAGCCAAGGAACATGGCTGTAAGTTTTTAGAAGCTGAGAAGGACGAGGAAATAGATTCTACCTTAGAGCCTCCAGAAGGAACACAGCTCTACTAACACCTTGATTTTTGACCCATTTCTGTCTGCCGCCCTCCAGAAATGTAGGAGGACAGATTTGTATGTTTTAAGCCATTAAGGTTGTGGTAATCTGTTATAGCAGAAATAGGAAATAATGCAATAAAGCAACTCAAGTGAGAAAGATAATGGAATCATGTTGGGAGGGTTGCAGAGATATTGAAGAACACGAGGGACTTAATGTGCAGACAAAGAAAGAGAGAGTGGTATATCCAAAGGCAGAGAGAGGAAGAAAGGAACAAGAAGTTAGTAGAGAAAGGCTATGTGAAGGGTGCAAATCCATCACCATGGAAGGCATGAGTGCTATGTAAGCACTGTAAAATAATTTAAATGATCATTGTTTTCCTTAACAATATCACCACATTTTTTTCAAGAAAGCTATAACTCCATCTCACTGACAAGCAAACTAAGGATTAAACTTAAGCAACTTGCCCCACAACAGCTAGTAAGTGACATCTGGAATTCAAGTACAGCTTCTCTGACCCCAAGGTCTGTAGACTTAACTTTGTGGTTATACTGTCAACCTAAGCAAACTCCAGTCCCAAACTCCCAACCATCAGATCCTCACCTATGCACGCAGAGCTCAATGATAACTGTGGGCATTTCCATTTTCTACTCATTGTATTACGATTAAAGAGGTAGATGTGTTTCAGGGAAAAGAACCTTTGGCTGTGGGGTCTAACCTCTTGCCTGCATCCACAACTTTGTTATTTAGTGCTGCCTGGCCTTGAGGAAGTTGGTTTTGAATCTATTGACTGTTTGGGGAAATGGACCTGGGGGTTGTAAAGTTCTTCAAGTTGTTATATCCTTTGTATTTTTGATATGGGAGAGAAACAGAAAGCTGAGGAATTTGAACACTAGGCTGAAATATTTACATTTAATAGATTAAGCAATAGGGATTACATAGAATAATTTAAATAGATTAAAGAATAGGCATAGGGAAATGATAAGCTTTCTGAGAAAAAAATTATTCAACAGTTGAGTACAAACATGAACTGGTAGAGGCCATAGGTGGGGGTGATGAGAGAGAAGATTATAGCATTCCACTCATCCTTCTGATGGTCCATAACTCATTGGGCTAATAACTAGGAGCAAAGAAAGCTTTCCATTGTAGCACCTTCTGCATATTTGGAAGCCCTACCCCATCCCAGCAACTAAAACTACAAAAGCTTTGATGCACTGAAGTTCTGTGAATCTCTGGGAAAAGTTTCACATCGAAATATCGGCCTTTGGCAGCCTGGGTGAGAAAGACCCAGCTGGCATTGGCACTACCTATTGGCAGCCAGGAGCAGCTCTCAGGTTGAGGGAAGGGACCACGGGCAGAGTGGAGGAGGAGGGGATAGAAGGGGGTGCAAAGGTAGATTCCTGAGAGTTGTGAACAAAAACACCAAGGCAGTGAGACAGGTGTATCACTCCTACAGGGAGTCAGGGAATGGCAGGGGGACAGTGACACAGCATGGCAGGAGTTCTCCTGGCTGCAGCCTCTGAGCCAAACCCTTCTTCTGTTTCACAGACAAGAATGAAAACAACCCTGAAAACAGTCCAGGGAAATAAAAGCCTGGACAAATAGAATGGTTTGTGCCTGCGTGACTCTGCCGTTGTCTTCACTACAATCAGTTCTTCCTGTACTCCTCGTGCCACTAACCAAAGGGACTCGCACGTGGACACATAAAACCAAGAATCTGGTACAATAAATCTGAGGGGCTGCTTCAAACCCCACAACTACCACCTTCTGCTAATTAATGTAACATCTGTGACAAAACTATTTGAAACAATTGTAGACATTATGATCAGGAAAAGTAAAGAGCAAAGAGATGGGAGGGAAGTTTGAGTTTTTGTTCAAATAAACAAGGCTAATGAGATGGAAGAACATTTTCGTCATTAAGGTGGTATGGGAAATAGTGGGTATTCCGGGCAAAATGCTGCAATGGGCCGGTTATTGACTGCTGTTAGCCAAGTATCTCCAAGTTGATCTGCTAATGTTTTGCTGGATGAGTTGCCCTTGAAAGTTGCCCTTGAATGGCAAACTGGCCATTCCCCAGGTCAGTGAAATCTCTGAAGAAAATATCCAGCAAATGTGTATCAAGGTCCTGGTCAGTAAACTGTCCTGTGATGGGAACTGTGGGACTATACAAAGATAAAGAAAAGACCTGGTCCTGGCACTCATGGAACTTAGAACTGTTAGCAGAAATGATGCCTGCTTTCCCTAAGGAATTCACATGTATTTTTCTTTATGGACAGGTATAGGAATCAGGCAATTATTAGTTCCTTTTGCTTTGACCACTAGGAACCTTAGAAATTCATCTTTGATAAGTATATCACATCCCATGGCCTGCAAATCTGTTTTAATTCCCTCACTTGTCCCCCAGATCATCCTCCCCTATTCTACCTATAGTTTTCCTAAACCTAATGTTCATCTGTAGCCATGATTATAGGAAAATAGTTTATGAATCAGGAAGGCTGACACATGTTTTTAAGGTAGAAAGCTTTAACTGCTATAACAGAGGTTCATGTCAGGGGAGGAGAAGGGTTCAGATGAGAAGATACCAGTTTCATCAGGATAGAACCAGGGAAGTCTTGCAGACAAGATAACCTTTAGAACAGGGGCTGCAGACTCAAATAGCCAGAGTGGCCTGAGAACCAATGTTAAAAAAACAAGTGCAGAGTGGGGCAAAGAGTAGAGCTCATGGATGTTCTAAGGGGATGGTCACTCTGCAGCTACAGCTTTCAAGACACAAATTGCCTATAGAAAGAATTATGCTTGACAATCACCCATAAATTACAGAACCAGTAATTGAATCCCAAAAGAACAATTCATATATATGCTTATATGCTATGAAATCAAGTTAATTAGTATTTATTATGCTGTATCCTTTCTCCAGCTGTGTGTAGATATTGGAGCTGGAAGATTCAAAGAAACATTTCCAAAGTCATCTCCCTTGAGGAACAAAGAAGTTGAAGCCCTGTTAGTAAAAAGTGTATTTGGTGCTATTCTCGTGTACATTCCATCAGCGAAGTACGACGAAGGCAGAGAAAGGCAACATGGGTCACACTGAATCAGTGGACGTTGTTTGTCATCAACAGTTGACCAGGAGTTTGTGTTTTAATCAAGATTAATATGGAGGTGAGCTAGAAAAGTATCAAGTCAATGATGAGGCAATTTCTGATAAAAATGTCCAAAAATAGACAGAAGAGCAAAGAAGGCAAGAAAAGCAAAGGGAGCCTCCAAAAGATACTGTTGGCTTGCAACAATACCCTGGGTTCAACACAACCAACAATTAAGTTATAGGCAGAAAATTCCATGTTGGCAGTCTGCTCAGACTCTGAAATGTTGCTTTTAAATATCAAATTAGCAGTAAGCCTTGGTCTCCAGTTTCTTCTGAACTTCCATCTCCAAAGTTCCAGATCTTACTGTTTCAGTACACCGGGCATATGGGAAACAGTATCTTCTTGATGGCATTTCAAATCTAGCATTTTACTCAAATGTTCACCATACAATTCAGTCAATTGTTTAACAGAAACCAAGCACAAAGTTCATCAAACCTGGCTCAGCTATTAGGCTAATGAAAGACTCCAAGTTTACAGATTAAAAAAAATTCTAAAATAAACTGCAATTGAACTCCACAATGAAGCAACCCGATAAAACCATCTTGAGAAAGAAAAGCAAGAGGAATCAAAATTATCTAGTGATAACTGAAGTCATGCTGTGCCAGAAAGAATGATCCAGTGAAACTATTATGATCTATTTGGGAATGCTGTATTTTATGCATGACTGTTCTATAAACTCACAACTTCTCTAAAAAAAAAAAAAAACAGACTCTAATTAGTATAAACATTTGCATGTTTCAGTGCCCATATCTACAATTCCCTTCTGTAATATTAACATTTTCTGTCTTTTAAAGAGAGTGTAGAGTCACAAATGGAATAACAATCAAAATAGCTGCCCCTTATCCCCTATATTGTTTTCATGAACAGAACCCTGGGCAGTGAGAAGGAAAGGTGGGAAGATTGTGAAAAGACATTCCACTTGAAGAGAAATTTGCCTAAACCTGGGTATTTAATTTTTTGGCTTTCTCTTCAACTCTTACTATTTCGTGGCTTGTTTTTAGAAAATGGAGAAGCCAAAAACATTCCCTAAAGTCAGAGCTCTGGTGTCTGAGGACTGGAGTCAGATTTCTATGGAACAAGTGAAGTGAAAGCAACTTGTCATATACGTGTTATTATTAAGTCTTCTGTGAATAAAGACTACACTGGACCATAAAGCAAACTGCCCTCAATCCAAGAAAATGAATCTGTAGTGCTGGGGATTGAGGGGAGTATTCCTTTATACTACTGAGGAAACATCTGTGGCTTATATGAATTGGTCGAGAAGATTGACTGGTAGTGGTATCCCTTAGGAAGACACTAATCGCACAAGCAATATATTCATTTTAAGAAGAAAATGTTTACTAAAGCTTTAGACCACTGGTGCTTTACAAGCCTAGCCCTAGGGGGACAGATACAAACGGAACAGACACAAACAGAACCTACATAACTTCAAACAGGGGGACAGGCAAGACTCCAAAAGAACAAGGTGTAGTTGTGGTTTGGCTGCCCTTCTTAAGTGATTATTCCCACTTTACCACTTCCTCCTTGAACAAAGCCATTTAAGAGGGAAACAAAACTCCTTGGGGACAAAGGGGAGCCAGAGAGAACTATAAAAATCTCCCAAAAGACTGACAGACTAGATGTTGTCCATGAAATTGTACTGGGTGTTGATTATACAGACTCCTGACTTCTCCTCTCCTGCCTGCCCTTAAGTCAGATCATTGCTTCTTTAGCCACCACTAGAAAGGAGGCGGGAAAACTGGAGGTTAAACTCAGAACTAAACGTGTGGTCCTGTAAGGCAGCACTGAAGTCATGGGTCTTATATAGCTCTTTAGTATTTCATAGGATCCTATCTGATAAAACGTGAAGGGAAAAGCCATACTGTTACAATGGTCAAAAACAGTAGTATAATTTGAAAAATTTAAAATTGGAGTACAATTCAGTGGTCTTTACCCAACCAAAAATAGGGATAATTTACTAGGGATGAAATCCATAGCTAAATATTTTTCAAAATTTTGGGGAAAAGTTGTTCAATCTTTTTATCAATTATATTGCTGTATTCTGGCTCCTACCCATTTTTTGGTCAGGAACAAATGAGAATTCATGAGATAGATGAAAGTCCTCTGTAGACTCTGGAATACTACTCATATAAAAGCTTTTGTTTTATCATTTTTGGTCAGGTTGGCCACTCTTAAGTTTAATGTCTTGTTATCAGCCTCATAAAACATTACCAGAAGAAGTTGTTCCAGTTTTCCAACATCCTATAATATTTATTAAACCGTAACTATGTGCCAGGCATTGTTCACAGCTATAACCATGAACAACAGATAAGGCTTCTGCTCTTTTGGAGCTTTCATTTAGTGTGTGGAAGACGAGACAGAAATAAACATGAGTTAGATGAACTAAAAGAATAGCAAGCGTTAATAGGGAACAGAAAACGAATGATGTAAGAAAGAATGACTGGGGTGGGATATTTTAGCCTAGGTAATCAGGGAAGACCTCTCCAACAATACACCATTTGAGATGAGACTTGAATGTCAAGAAGGAGCATAGGATTGTATAACTATGTAGCTTACAAGGTGTGACTTTGTGATTGTGAAAACCTTGTAGCTCACATTCCTTTTATCCAATATATGGACAGAAGAGTAGAAAAATGGGAACAAAAATTAAATGAAAAATAGGGTGGGATAGGGGGATGGACTATATTGGGTGTTCTTTTATACTTTTATTTTTATTCTTATTTTTAAATTTTTTTGGAGTAATGAAAATGTTTATAAATTGATTGTGATGATGAATGCACAACTACATGATGGTACTGTGAACAACTGATTGTACACTGAGGATGATGTATGGTATGTGAATATATCTCAATAAAACTGAATTTAAAAAAAAATAAACATAAAATAAAATAAAATAAAAACAAGGAGTCATAGATGGAAGAATAAGCTTTGCATTTTGAGAGATAGAAAGGCTGGAAACAAGAAAGCAAGAGGAAGAATACTATTAGAAGGGTTTGGAGAGTTAGACAGACGGAAGGATATGGGGTAGGATCGGGAACACCAGAATAGGGCTTTGAATTATATCTAAAAGCAATGGAAAGCCATTGAAAGTGATATGACCTGAATTATATTTTTAAAAGATCATTTTGGTTTCCCTTTTTGGCCATAACTGATTTGGTTGTTTAGGATCAATTTTCCTACTAAGAATAACTAGAAAATCTAAATAAAATATTAATAACAATTATAATTGTGCAAAGGCATTAGAAAGGGAGATTTCTAGGGCCAGGATCCAACCAAGAGGGCAAGCCAGGAAAGGTATGGTGTTACAGTACCTGAAAAGGGATGTAACTTCCCATGAGAATATTGCTGATTTAGAAAACAGAAATCAATTTACAGGTCTAAGTTTGACAAATATTGTAATTCTGGGTCCACCAATTAGGAGGAGCATTGAAAAATACCCCAGGCCTCAGTGGAGATCCAAAATGCTGCATACTAAGAGAAATAGCTAACCAGAAATAGACCAGGCTTAAAGGAACTGAAGTCCAGCTATGAATTATCTAGATCTTTAATTGGATTAAGATGACCCTCCCCTAGACTGGCTGCATTCAAAAGGTAATATCATTCAGAGCCCCAAATTCTAGTTTTATATATTTTATACACTGTCTGACACTCAATCAAAAATAACCATGGGAGAAAGAAGATAAACTTTGACATGAAAGTGAAGTATAGAGTGACAAAAGGATGGGGAATATAGAATAATATTGGAAGCATTATTTGAAGAGGTAGTAGCTGAGAATTTTCCAGAACTGATGAAAGGCATTAATTCTCATACTCTAGAAATACTGTAAACCCCAAGGAAGAAAACAACACCCAGGCATATAAAACTAAATATGTAAGAAACAATTTAAAAGAATCCATAGAAAAATAATCCATTACTTTCAAAGGTGGAACAATAAGACTAACAGTTGACTTCTCAATATACACATGACATCCAAAAGATAATGAAATATCATTAAAATACCAATAGAAGATAATTTCCAACTTAAAATTTGGGAACCAGTCAAAATCCATCAAAAATGAAGGAAAAATAAAGAAGATATTTTCAAACAAACAAATACTGAGATAATTTGTTACCTACCTAGCAGCATTTTAAAAAATACTGGAAGATATCCTTCATGCAGAAAGAAAACGATTGCAGAAGAAAGTCACATAGAGCAATAGAAGCAGTAAATATGTTAAATTCAAATGAATATTTATAGAGTAAAGCAATAACAGTAACGTCTAATGAGTTTCTAATAATATAGAGTTAAAATACAATAAACAACTGTAGCACAAAATTCTAGGGGGAACAGAGTTAAAGTGTTCTAAAGATCTTGCATTGCTAATAGTCAAAAATAGACAAGATATTCTTGAAGAACAAGAAGGAGGGAGGAGAAGAAAAAATGGAAAAAGAAAGAGGAGAAGAAGGAGAAGAACAAAAAGAAAGTGGGAGGACTTAATTTATTGAATCAAGACATTGTATAGGTACAATAATTTAGAAAGACAAATAGATAACAGAGCAATGTAAGTGTCCTGAAACAGACCCATGGCTATAAACACATTTGATTTAGGCCTACGATGGCACTGAAGAGAGCTGATGGAAGGCTAGTCTTTTTGGTAAGAGTATGGTTCAATTCAATATCCACAGGGGAAAAAAATGAAACTTCACCTCTACCTCATGCTATACATGAAAATGAATTTCCAATGGATTGCATGTCTAATTTTGAAAGATAAAACAGTAAAGTTCCTAGAAGATAAAACAGAAATATTTTCATGAATTTGAAATACGGAAAGAATTCTTAGAACACAAAAAGCTTTAACTATACAGGTAATAACTGATAAATTGAATTACATTAAAAAGGGAATTTTGTTGCATCAAAATCACCTTTAAAAAGCTGCAAAGGCAAGCCATGGAATCGGAGAAGATACTGGTTACACATGTAACTGATAAAGGGCACATGACTCAAATATAAAAAAACACCTACTAATCAGTTAGACAAAGACAGACAACCCAATATAAAAAAGGGTCAGAGATTTGAACAGGTACTTCACAAAGGAGAATATCCAAATAGCCAATAAACACATCAAAAAGCAATCAACCTCATTAGTCATCAGAGTAAAGCAAATAAAAACTAAATGTGGTAGAAATACACACCAACCAGCATGGCTAAAATGAAAATGATAGGCATAGAAAGGACTGACAAATATGAGAGCAAATGGAACTCTTAAACACTGTGGCTAGAAATGTAAAGTAATATATGCACAGAAATTCCACTTCTACTTATATACTAAAAAGAAATGAATATATATGTGCATGCACACACACACATGAATATTCACAGCAGCATCCTTTGTAATATCCCCAAAGTGGAAACAACCCAAAGATCCATTATTAGTGGATTAGATATATGAATTGAGGTTTTCTCATATTTTAGAATGGAACTGAACAAACTTCTGCTATACACAATAACATGGTTGAATCTCATAATGTTGAGTGAAAGAAGCCACATACAATAGTATCTACATATGTATAAAAGTATTATTCTATTTACATAAAAATTGAAGACAGGCAAAACTAATTTATAGCGTTAGAAGTCACAATAATGTTTTCCTTTGGGAATGAGGAAAAAGACAACGATAAGGAGGTATTACTGGTGGGGATTCTGGGATGCTAATAATGTTTTATTTCTTGACCTAGGTGTTGGTTACATGGGTGCATTCATTTGTCATAATTTCATGAAATGTACACTTAAGATTTATTCACTTCTGTACTATTTTGTATTTTAATTAAAAAAAAAACGGTTACTTTGCTGTGAAGATAATTGACTGTAAAAGGGAATGGGAGAAAACAGAAGACCTGTTACAAAGCAATTGTAGTGGTCTAGGTGAAGAATGGGGGTTGTTTGGACTTAAATATTAATAGTGAAAATGGAGAAGTAAACATATAAACATATCAGGGATACCTCTGGATATAGTCAATTGGCCTTACTGATGGATTCAATGCAGAGGGTGAGAGAATGAGAGGGATCGTGGATGGCATCCAAGATTTTGGCATGAGCTAATGGCTGGATGGTGGAACAAATACTTAATAAGAAGACTTTTAGAAAAAGAGGTTAGGTATATATTTGGGGGTGGGATGGGGAATCAATAACTGCTTTAGAATATTTATGTTGGAATCCTGTGAGATGTTCCCATAAGACAAATAGATGGTTGATCATACACTTCTGGAGTTCAGTGACTTAGTTAATGTTGGAAATTTATACTAGAGAGTCACCAGCAGAGAGATGATACCTACATTACAAGCTGACAATCTCTCTTTAAAAGATTGGGAATGATGAAAGGGGTGGAATGATAGTACTTACCAGTCCTTAGGGTTTACCTTGCCACACTGTGCTGGATGCTCCATGTGCATTAACTCATATAACTCTTCCTCTCTGGGATGAGTAATCGTATTATCTTCACAGATAAGGAAATGGAGACTCTGAGAGGTTAAGTAACTTTCACAATGCCCCATAGTTAGTAAGGATGAAAGCTGAGATTGAAACAAAGAAGATTGGGTTGGAAACTCATCACCTACATGACCCCACTTCCCTAGAAGAGAAGAGAGGAAGGGAAGGGAGAGGTGTTCCAGTTATCTATTGCTGCATAACAACTTAGTGGCTTTAGACAGCAACCAATTTATTATCTCTTGCAAATTCTGTGGGTCAGGAATTCAGGAAGGGCTTACCTGCCCAGGCATTTCTGGCTCAGGGTCTCTCATGCCATTGCAATCAGGCAATGGCTGAAGCTGGAACAGCTAGCGTAGGGTGAGAGAATTAAAGTAGCTGGGGGATGGTTAAGGGGATAGCTGGAGGATCTCTATCTCTTTATGTAGTCTCAGTGCCTGTCCATGGGATCCCTCCATGTGAGCTAGTTTGGTCTTCCTCATAGCATGGAAGCTTTATGGCAGACAGACAGCTTACATGGTGCTCAAAGGTCCAAGAGAACTAGATGAGATCTGTATTACCTTTTATGACCCCTCCTCAGAAGTTACATAGCATCACTTCTGCTGTAGTCACAAGCCCACCCATATTCAAGAGGAGGGAACACAGACCCCAAATCTTGATGGGAGGAATGCCATTGTCACATTGTCAGAGCAGCTTGTAGGATAGGAGATATTGCTGTGGCCATCTTTGGAAAATACAACATGCTACAAGAGATGAAGAGATTGGTCAGGGAGAAAGGAAGAACAGAGGCAGAATGTGAGGGCAAAATGTGTGCAACTAGTGTAATAAATCTTCATTCAACAAGTAGTTTTAAATACCCTATGCCATGCTAGACCACCAAGAATCACGGGTACATTGGTACACCAAACACGGTCCCTGCCCGAAAGAAGCTGAAGCTGTCTAGGTGGGAAAGTTATATACAAAACAGAGTGGGAGGATTTAGGAGTTCTTACACAGGAACAACAACAAGATTCCAGAGATTTTATGGTGTAAAACAGGGGTTGGCAAACTATACTCCATGGGCCAAATCCAGCCCACCAGCTGTTTTTGCAAATAAAGTTTCACCCACACATTTATTTATTGTCTGTGGCTGTTATCATGTGGCAAAGGCAGTGTTGAGTAGTTGGGACACAGACTGTATGGCCTGCAAAGATAAAAATATTTACTATCTGGCCCTTTACAAAGAAAAAGTTTGCCCACCAATAGTGTAGAATATTGAGCGTCCACTCAGAACAGAGAGAGAATGGAATGGAAGCTAACAGAGAAAGTCCCAGATTCCAGCATGATGTGGAGGAAGCACAAGGGCCTCTGATTCAGGAAAACACCATTACTGACCTACCACTTGTTAATTTCTTGACCATGAGGATGTTACTCCATTTCTCCAAGTCTTAATTTTCTCACTGGAAGAAAAATTCCTAGTTGTCCTTTTACTGCCCATGATTGCATTGTGAATCAGGTTAAGATAAAGAAAGAGCAAATACTTTGTACATGATGAAAAGCTAAACATATATGCTATCATCTTTTCCACCTACTTCATTTCTCTTTAAATAAAGCTTTGTCAATGGGCTTTTATTTAATCCTCATTTTTACACCCAGAACATAACTTTTTTCTTTTAGATCCTTCAGTGGGCACATCTTTTCCTACTTTTGACACTCTTACATAGTCCTCTAACATAGTTCTCACTCTTCCCTCTTTCACCCTGAAATTCTTTTCTTTACTACAGTCCAATCCATATTACGACTTTCTCAAATATTGCCCTTGTTTACCTACTGGGGATAGAGGGGAGTGGTGGTGGAATGCTCTGGGTTTTTCCTTTTTTTTAGACGAAGTTCCCTGACTGTCCCACAACTATTCAAATTCTAAAAGTATTTGCACATTCTGAGAATCCTGAGAAGATCCTTTTGTAGGAATCTTTGGAAATATATTTCAAGTTTTATATTGAAATATATCCATGATTATATTGACCAGGACAGCTCAACTTAACTTTATCACATACCTAAAAGTCTAAAGACCACCATCATTGATTGTTGGACCTTCATTTTCTGCATCCCCTTATGCAACCACACTAGCTGCCCAATCCATCTCAAAAGGTTAGTCAAGGGCAAATTGTCTCCTAGTCATCTCCTTTCATCTTTCTCTCACTGAGCATCTTCTAGGCAATTAATCTCCAAACGATTGGACTGGTCAGCAAAATCTGGCCACGTGGAATCTGAGTAGTTGTAAAACTCCTGCAGTGAAATTTCCCTGTCAAAGGGTAATAATTTCACTGCTTGGTTCAGCTGAGACTTTCAGTTCTTGTACTTCCGAGCCAGCTGGTTATTTAACAGACATTCCATGCACAGGAAATGTCCATGTACCAGAAACCTCACTAAATAACTATGACAATAAGCTCAAGAATGTTATGGCCAAGGACACAAACAGAGCAGGAGGATATCAAGATTTCTTCCAGGAGGAACCACAATAAGATTCCTGGTATTTCATGCTGTGGAAGAATTGCGAAAGTGACTGAGGATGAGAGGAAATACAAGAGGAGAACGCCTGACCAAAATTTAGATGGCATTACTCCCTAGTTGAGAGAATGAATGATAATATGAGGTTTATATGGACTTCGTATAAATGTCAGATTAGGGCCATTGGGAAAGGGGTAGCAATGCATTTATGTGAATAGGATAAAGAAAAAGCGTCTATGAATAGTTCTAAAGGGAGCTGGTTCAGATGTGGTATGTTTATAAATAGCGTAAGTGGGAAAAAGTTCTACCCATGTAATAAACACACTTTATTACAGATTTTTCATAAAATTCCTTTATAGGAAACTTGCTCTGGCTGTGGTCATATTACAGGCTTGAGCAGAGCTTTTCAGTTGAAACAACTTGTGGGAAATTGGACATCCCTCCCAACTTGAAAATGGTCAATTACATGCTTTGTTGACTGAATGAATTTGGGCCCCAGAAAAAAACCAAAAACCTAGGCCAAGAGTAAGGTATGCTAGTGGATCAATCAATTTCTTTGGTTTCCATTTTCTACTTCTTCTTTTAGGTAGATTATCCACTGGAGTCAGCTCATCAGTCACTCTCTCCATAATGAAGAAATTGTAGACAATATCTGGGGAAGAGTAACCAATGGCCTTTTTATAATTTTTCTCCCCAGTGATCATCCTCATTAAAAACAAGCCTAATTTTGTTCAACAAATTTACCTGGACCTTCTGCTCTGGGCCTAGCCATGAAGAAATCTCCAGGTGAATTTGTGAGATGAAGCCAGGAAAAGGAGGGATGAGGTGATATAGGAATGCCAGTGTTCCATTCTTTAAGGCACTGTCATCCTTCATCAGAGAGGAGGCAGACATCTTCCTCAGCGTCCTTTAGCCTGTTTGGGTGCTTTGTGTGTTGTGACTCTCCTACCCGGGGTCTTCACAGGGAGTGCAAGGAAGGAGGGTGATATGATGTTGGGATAACAGATTAAATTGTAGAATCTTAGATCTCAAGCAGCCTTAGAAATTACCTAGCCCTTTGGTTTCGGAATAACCATGTACCGATCAGGGCTGTTCACAATGAAATCCTAACAATTCCACAGCCAAATGAAAAAAATCAGGATGATGTTCGTGTGTGAGCATGCCCATGTGGTACGTTTGTAAAGAACTGTCCATTTTTATATGAAACTGCCCCTTCTCTTATAAAGGGCTCATCCTAACAGATGTTAGATGTGTTTTTTTTTCCTAATGTTTTTACTTAGCAAATAATTTTAATTATGGCAACACCCCACCCCCACTGAGTTTTTAAAATTTTATTTGTAGGGTGCATGTAAACTGAAAATCTAACTGCTCTTGTTCCCCAAATTATCCTGTCTAACTAAAAGCCTATTGCGCTAATAAAGAATTCTAGAAAGACAATTTGGGAGAGAATCTCCTTTAAAAGTGAGCAAAACAAAACATGTGGAATTCCTTCCATTCCTGTTCACTTCATCCACAAAGATGAAGACTTAAACCTTGAGTTTCTCCCCTGGGGAAGGTCTGGGCATGGCAGCCCCTCCTTTGCATTCCTGGAATCAGCTACAGTGTTTGTGGGTAGGTAGGAGTCTATGGACTTTCCGGTTGAATCAGCAAAGATGCAATTGTGAAATGGCACCCAGTCTCCAGGAAGGAAGACCGGCTATTACTATCCAAGCTCAATCAGTTTCAAAACTTCAATCCCGGCTGCTTCTTTGCCCCCAGGGGCCACTGACATTGGACGCCAGGTTGCCGTTTTATACTAGGTGTCTGTGAAGGATAACCATTGTTTCTCCATGAAGATTAAGAATTCACTACCCAAAGTGTGGTCTGCAGACCAGGAGCATCAGACTCACTTGGGGACTTATTAGAAATATAGCATCTCAGGCCCCTCTCCAGACCTACTGAATCAGAATCTGCATTTTTTACAAGATCCCTAGGCGATTTGTATGTGCATTATTGTTTGAGAAGCTCTGCTCTATGAGCAGTTAAAATAACCAGTCAGACATGTGTCTATGAGCCAAGCAGACCCTGAGACTCAGCTCCTTCATCCAAAAGTTAAAAACAATCATTCAAACGATCTTCCACTCCTTCCATTCTTTCCAGTTATCTGTGAAGTTCGTTGTCCTTGTCAGATGCTTCTGTGCTATCACGTAGTGTCTTCTGCCTCCTCGCAGGTATCTCTTCTGGGACATACTTTCCTCATGCTATTCAAAGAAGCTATCGATTCTCTCCTCACCTGAGACCAGGCCTGTTGCTATGTCTGCCCCTGACATCCTAAACCTTCTGATCTGCTAATTTCTCCCCCTTTCCACTTTACTCAGGACTTTTCTCAAATCAACTCCAGCAGAATCTCTTCCCAAAGCATGGTAAGAAGAGGTAAAGCTCTCATTCATTCAAACTTTTTCTCAATCAGAGTTAAAATTTAACATATTCATGTTGTGTACACATACAATCAATGTATTAAAATATATATATACCAAAGAGAACAAGACAGAAAATGGAAAATCAAGGGGGTAGTATATTATCTAGTAGAATGGACTACACAAACCCTGAATCAGTATGATATGTTCGTTAATGCACGTGGAAGACTGGAGTAAGGCTAGCTGAGTTCAATCTCTGATATACAACAGAATTATCATGATAAAATAATTAACTCCTAAAAATATTCTCTCTCCTCAAGAGCAGGAATATCTATGCAATGTCTGATGATTGGAGTGCTCAAAGGTTCAATTGCTTTTCTTAGCTACTATCACAGTACCATAAAGTTGATTCTGCTCCAAAAATATGAGATTATTACAGATGCAAATGTTAGAGCACAATGGCACAAAGAATGGACCCTGAATCCTAGATCTGCCGTTTACTAGCCAAATAGCCTTGAACAACTTACTTAAACTTACATTTTCTCATTGTCAAGAAACAGATAATACCAACACTGTAAGGTTGTTTAAATAATTCAGTTATTACATGTGCAATTACTTAGTGCTAGAGAAATCATGCTAAAAATGTTACTTATTATTTTAATATTATAACCCATCAAGTCCAAGGGCTTTGTCTCTAACATCTTTCATTGCCTGCAGCAATCACCAAACCCAGTGGTAAAAGTGGCATTCTATGCAACACTGACCCATGGTAATCTACTTGCCCAGTATTTTTCTATGAGGTCCCTGTGTCTTAAAGAAATGATGAAATTGAGGGAGAGGGAAGCTCAGACATTAAGGAAAATTGATGAAGGTAATAAATAAGTTTATTTCAGCTATCCAATTAACAAATTAAAATTATTTATGGTGTGCCATGCACAGTATCTTCACAGAGCTAGCAGTCTAGCAGTAGGGATGGTCATCTATAAGTAAAACTCAAAATAAAAACATAACTTCAAACTGCAATAAGTACTCAGAAGGGAAAAAACAGGGAGCTAGGACAGAGAATAATAAGAGAGACCCACTCGGAGAATTAGGTAAAAGAAGAATCAAGAACAAGAGACTATTCTTCACACTCGATAATAGAACAGCATTTTCCAAAGTCTTTCTAAAGAATATGAGTTCCATGTGGTCAAAATTGCAGATGGAATGAAGAGGAGAATCCTCCATTAGCTGAGAATAAATCTCATGCACTCAAGATTCTGGAGATGCTCTGAGCCGTGTAACTCACCCTGCCTAAGAAATGGGCTGCAGTGTCAAGAAGGAAGATAGAAAATTAGCTTCACTATGGCAAAGCAGAGCTGTGGCTACTGGGCATTTGTTATGCCAGTTTGTTAAAAATTTGAGACACACGAACATATCTGCTCAAAGCAGCTTCTGGATATTGGGATGGAACTGTTGTGTGAGTGTGGTAAGGTAGCATGAAGAGAGCATAGTTACAAAAAAGATGTTATTGTGAGTCTGGAACTATATGTATAGCAATAGGGACAGGAGAGGGATTTCTCAGGTGGGAAAAATACAGCTGGGAGGAAAAAAGAAAAGGTGGGAAGTGACTGTTTCTTGAAACACATGTATTAATCACAGTTCAGATGCAACTCAAGGTAGGAAGCCGCAGCTGTGAAGGGGAGGGCAAAGGGAGGACATGATTGTTATTTAAAATATATTTATATTAAATCATTACTGAAAATGGGGAACAAGACTAGGAATTTGCAGCTGGGAGGGAGGCAAGAAAACTTAGTCCCTATCCTTTGAAATGGATGTGTTAAATGGGTCTCCAACAGGTCAAAGAGGGCATCCTCTGCAGCTGGAAGGGGGAGGATTTCTGGAGAATGCTAGTTTGTCTATCTATCATTTTAAAATATGCTCTTTCCTTCTCAGTGTAGGAGACTGTCACAAAATAGGGAATTGTTATTAAAATGGGAGAAAAGAACAACCAGCTTCCTACCTAGGCCATTTTCATTTCTCAGCTTTATGAAACTACATGGATTTTGTGACAGGATGTCATTTTTTATTCCCTCTGGGGGAAGAAGCATCAACATTCTCGAAATAATTTGGATGTTAGATAGTGATCTTCGATAAGGCAGAGACTAGTAACCTCCAAGATTAATTTCTGTATACCAGATCTTAGCATAATGTCTGGCACAATTCTAGATGGATGGATGGATGGAAGGATGGAAATATGGATGGACAGATGCTCTTGAGCCAAATATACATTGAAAAAGGGACATGGGAAGCACCTAGAAGGAAACTAGATTTTGATTTAAAACTCTAGAGTAAGCTTGGGAAACATCACAGAGAAAAGGATAAGGAAAGAGGTACATTCTCTTGGTTTCCCCTTCTTGGGAAGTCACAGGAGAACCAAGAGAAAACCAGCTAGAAGCAAGTGATAAGAGAAAGCAGCTTATGGGAGTCACTTGGAATGGAAATCTCCACCTTTCCCCCAGTTAGTCCACCTTCTGAGGGAACATTAGGTCCTCCACACCACTCGTGAAATAACTCTGGGTTGTTGGAAAAAGCACGCCTTGACAATCTCACAGACCGAGTTTTAAATCATGGTTCTGCCACTTGCTGGCTGTGTGACCTCGAGTGAGTAGCTTTATGTTTCTGAATCTCAAGTTGCTTATCTACAAAATCATGATTAGTTTAACAGCCCTGCAATAGTGTTATGAAAATTAAGCCCTATGGAGTAAGCCAATTGCCTGGTATGTAGGGACATTGAATCTCAACTAGAAACAGTGGTGTGCTGGAGCCAGCTTACGCCAGCTCATGAGAGCCAATTGTGCTCGTTTCTAAACTCCATGTTCAGTGTCATCAAGCTGGCAGCTTGAAATTGGTCAGGTGGGAGTATTTACACCACAGAAATTGGCAAACAATGACAAGGGCTTTTTTCCCTAAAAAGCCAGTTGTTAAACATCTGCCAGCACGGAACTGACTAACACCCCAAATAAAAGTGTGGATGGTGGAAGGAATTCTGGTTTGGGAGTCAGGAGAACTAACTGCTAATTTTAGTTTTGCAGAGTGCCTTGAATAATTCTCTTCACAAACTGGGCCTACAGTTTCCTCATCTATAAAATGAGAGTATCAAAATAGATCAGGTTTCAGTTTCTGATAATGATAAGTTATTATTCAGATAACCCTGAAACTAAAAACTAAAAATGCTGGATAAAATGTACAAAAAATAAAAAACAGACTTCTTAAAATATCAAAGATCTAACAAGAAAGTAAGGAGCTACCAGGAAAAAACAGAAGGAAAATAAGGAACCAGTGCATTAAGCAAGGAAAGAAGATATTTTTTCCTTGATAGCGTTTGCCAATTCCAACAAAACTGAATTTTTACTTTGTGGCGTCAATGGGAATGGGGATAGAAATCAAAGCCTAGGTTCAGATAATGTGAGGTATCTAACAGAAGAATCTCCACACAGTCAACTAGAGCTTCAAAGAAAACTTTCCCTTTCATGTTCTTGCAACCCAGTTTCTGTGGTTCAACAGACCTGAAGCCTTGAACTTGAATGAAGATGGCCCCAGATTTCAGCTCCTTCATGTACCTAACAGAAGCAAATAAAAACTGCTCCAGAAGAAAGCACCTTCATCCTAGGCCTCAAATTACTCCTACAAATAACTTGTTTTCAAATACAATGAATAGCTTATAGTCAAATATAACCTGGTATTTAAGGAAAGAAGAAAGGATGGCTGATAAGCAGCAGAAATAACAAGCTACAGAAACAGATCTATAAAAACTTCAGAAATTAGAATTATCAGATGCAAACTGTAAGACAACCATGTTTCTAAAATAAGCTTGAAAATATATACAGGGAATAAGGAAAATATGAAAACCAGCAACGCATTGTTTTAAAACTAAACAGTACTTGTAGAAAAAAAAAAAAAAAATGGAATAACATAAATTAAGAACTACATTTTAAATCATAAAATGGCCAAGGGCCAAATTCAGCCTGAATACATGTTGGAGGATTCTGAGCGTTTGGCACACGGTGTTTAAATAAAATTTGAACCAATCTTTAAAGCCAGCAATATTTCACATAAAATTCAATTTCTGATTTTCTCTTATAAATTGAGATTTGACAACCCTGGGCCATTTCATACAAAGAAACAACCATCTTGTGTCATGCAGTGGCTGTCCCCTTAAGACGGACTCATACTTTCCAGTTTGTCAGTGTCCTCACCACTTTCTATCTCCCTATTGCTGAGGCTGAGTTACCTATTTATCAGGGGGTGGAAAACTCCTTCTACAAAGGGTCTTACAGTAAATATCTTAGCTTTGTGAGCCATACTGTCTCTGTCACAGTAACTCAGTTCTCCCATTCTAGCATAGGCAATATGTAAATAAATTAGTAGCTGTGCTCCAATAAAAAATCATTTACAAAAACAGACAGTGGGCCAAATGTGGCCAGTGGGCTGCAGTTTGCCAGCCTCTGCTATATATCTTCTCACTTGCATTACTGTTTATCTCAGAGAAATATTTCTCCTCACTTACGTCTCTGTCAACAGTGGGGGGACCATGGGTTTCAAGAAAAATGAACAACATCATAAAATCTGCCCACTTCACTCACTTGCATCACCTCTGTGGCCTCTGTAGGCCTTTGTATTTCTGTCACCAAACTCATATGATCTGTACAATTTCTCCCTGTTCTATGATTTTATGATCTGTCAACCTGACCAAAGTCCAAACCCCTGGGCACAGTGCCCTCTTCATTTGTCTTATCAACTACCAATCCCTGTCCCTAAAATCAGGTTTTGAGGATAACAGATATGTAAGATAGGTTATGGGGTTCACACACAGAACAGTACCTCCTTATGTGACGAAGTGACTGATGAAGGCAAAACTGTTCTTTTCTCATGCCTTTGTTTCCTCTGATACTATCTGCTTTTTATAAGGGTTTTTATTTATCAAATACAAAATGGAAGGAAAGCTAAAGATGAATGCTACTCAAGTTCATTGAATGGCAGGTAATTAAAAGAAGTATTAATACTCAAAGACAAAAATAGATTCATTCCACAGTTCAAAGTCAAATTCCAATCTGAAGGTTCACCACAGACAGGATTTTTATTCAGTTCAAGTTGTTCTAATATCTTTGTCCTTTTCCTTGTCTTGAATCATAGTGAAACATGTTTATTGTCTTAATAGCAAAATCATAGTCTCAATAAAAATGAACATGGAGAAGAAGTAAACCAGAGTCTCTCTAAGACTTCATTCTCTGAGCTCATCCTAAAAGAGGATTCCATAACTTACAATCACTTTGTAGGTAAGGATCTCTTGTTTTCTTCAGGCTCTCAAAAGTCTTAGATAAGACGCAACACAAATCATCTAATCCACATTCTTCTCTCGAGTGAAGTGGGTTATAATGTTAACATATTTCATCAATTCTAAGAAGCACATTTTCCACATTTTCCTATGTTTATAAACGGGGGGGGAGTGACACTCTCACAGTTACTATTATCTAGATGATAGTTGTGACGTAGTTGTCATTGTAGCCACATGGATGAACTTAATTGTTATTCCTGAAGGAATGACTGAACAATAGCAACTCCTCAAATATTTAGTTTAGCCACTTAGGGACTATTTGGAGAAGAAATATGAGCACTGGTTGTTGTCTGAAAATCTTTTGTTGATACTTTCTGCTGAGATCAAGAAACTTGCAGCACTAAAATTTGTAAAGCAAGCAGCAGTGTTATGAAAAAAAAATCTTAGTAGAGCATTCCTTTAAGAAATACTGCATACTAATGCATCTAGTGGTTAGAGGATAATATCACGTGGAAAAAACATAGACATCAATCATTGTAAATCAAAAATTGATTCAGAATGGGACTTCCAGCTATTGCAGAGTGAAAAGGCTGGCAAATTCTCTTCCCCAAACACAGTTTAAACTGGACAAAATGGCCAAAAATAATTATTTCAGGGCTTTGGAAATTGACCTAAGACAAACAATAGGTTGAGAAACATTAATTCATGAAAAGCTATTAAAACTTTGAGTAAGAAAAATGGGAGTATGCAGACTTCTTAAGTGTGGCTACTTTCATACATACTTTCCAGCAAAGTTCATGAAAGTTTTCCTAGAGTGGGCTGGCTGAGAAAACCAGCAGCTTCACTCCAAATCAGAAGGGGCTGATTTGGAGTGGAGGGTGGAAACTAACACCCAGTGGTACTGTCAGTAAAAGTAGAGCTGAAGGCAGCTCTACTAGCCTAAGGCTGTGATCCCAAACAGACATTTAATGGGGAGATCCTGGAAATGAGAGAGCCACAGAAGGGCTAGACAAGTTCTCATCTCTGGCTAATTGAAAAACTATGGGCATGCACAGGGGAGAGCCAAGAGAGTCAGCAGAAGGTAAAAGCTGATGGAGGATTAAAAACTTCTTCAACTTTGAATGTGTTCCTTAACACAAACACAAATTGATCAGCCCAGAATGGATGCCTTATGAGTTGGAGTATTTAGGTATGGCCTCTGCCCAGTCATTAGTGAACAATATGCTCCTCAAACACAGCGGTGACCCCTCAAAATTCAGGCTAAAAATATATAAATAATTAAAAAAAAACTGAACAAAGACATCTGTGTTTGCACATTGTAAAGGACACAGATTCCACAGATTAAGCTCAAGCAGGTAACTAAAAAAAATAAATAAATAACAATAACATACCTCAGGAAAAGAAAATCAGAATCCAAAGTTGCTAAAATATGTTCTTTAAACTTTCCAATTTCAACACTAAATTATGAGACATGCAAATAAACAAGAAATGGTGACTCATAAAGGAAATATTGTAGTCAAAAGAAATTGATTCTAAAGGTGATAGCTTTCAGCTTAAAATTTAACAAGTAATCATAGAACAAATATCAAAGGATGCTATGGATTACCGTTCCACCATTTCAATTCTTTCCTTCTAGCTATACAAATACCTTAGCAACTAAGAAAATGAAAATTATATAGAGATTCAGTATTCATAATCCTTTGTTAAATTCCATCTTGTCTATATTGCTACCCCTTCCTCTAGTTGTATGTATGTTATATTTCACAACAAGGAAATAACTGAAACTATGCTACTGTAACTCGTAACAACTTCGGAAACTTCCTATATAACTACTTGTTAAGTCATACTTTGAAAGATATTATCTTTTTGTATATATGTTATATTTCACAATAAGGAAATAACTGAAACCATGGAACTGCAGCCCATAATAGTCTTTGAAATTTTCTCTCTATTTGTTAAATTGCACTTGGAAAGTTATCACTTCTATGAATATATGTTATATTCTACAATAAAACATATGATTTAAAAAAATAAAAAAAAGAAATTGGATTTAGCTGATAAAGACTTCAAAACAGTCACTATAAATATGTTCAAAGAATTAAAGGAAAATTATGCTTAGCGAATGAAAGGAAAGTACAACAGCAATGAGTCAAAAGAGAATTACATAAGAGAAAAGAAACTATGAAAAGAACCAAATGGAAAAAAGCACAATAATAAAAATTAAAAATTCATTAGCAGCAGAGATGAGGTGGCAGAAAAAAATTTTTCTACTGATCTAATCCGAAGACCAAGGAAGGAAAATACTGAAAAATGAACAAAACCTAAGAGACCCGTGGAGTAACATCAAGCAAACCAACACATGTGTAATAAGAGTTCCAGAGGAAAGAAAGAAAGAAGCAGAAAAACATTTGAAAAAATAATGGCTTCTCAAAGTTGATGAAAACCAAGAAGCTCAATGAACACAACATAGGTAAACTCAAAGAAATCCATACCTATTCACTTCATTGTCAAACTGCTAAAAAATAAAGACTAAAAGATAACCTTGAAAGCAGCTAGAGAAAAATGACTCATGTGATACAGAGAAACAGCAACATGATTAACAGCTGACTTCTCATTAGAAAGAAGGGCAGCAAGAAAGTAGAGGAATGACATATTCAAATTGAGAAAAGAAAATAAAAATTGTCAAACAAAAATTCTATATCCACCAAACCTATCATAAAATTAAGGTGAAATAAAGACATTCCCCTTAAACAAAAACTGAGAGGATTTGTTTTTAGTAAGCCTGCCCCAAGAAATGCTAAAGGAAGTCCTTTTGGCTGAAAGGAAATGACTCTAGACAAAAACACAGGAAGAAATGAAAAAGCAAGGAAAATAGCAAATAGGTAGGTAAATATAAAAGACCCTATAAATAAATTTTGTTTCTTCTCTTAATTTTTTTAAAACATAAGATTGTATAAAACAGTAATTACCTTACAATATCACTGAGTTTATAACATTCATAGTTGCAAAATAAATGACAACAGGGGCACAAAGGTGGGGTGGGTGTAGAATAATCTTGGGCAAAATTGCTATATTTTACTGGAATTAAGTCGGTATTAACTTGAAGTAGATTGTGATCAATTAAGGTGAGTACTGCAACCCATAGAGAAACTACTATGAAAATAACTCTAAAATATAGTTTAAAAGCCAAAGAAGAATTTAAATGGTACCTTTAAAAAAAGAAAAAAGGCAGTAAAGGAGGGGAAAAGGCATGGAACATACAGAAAACAAACAGCAGTGATAAGCATAAGTCAATTAAAATAGAGGGACAATGAATAATGATAAAATGGCCAATATACCAGGAAGTGGTATTATAAATGTATATTCACCCAGCAACTTAGCCTCAAAATATATGAAGCAAACACTGACAGAACTGAAAGTTGAGATATGCAATTAAAAATAGTAGTTTGAGATTTCAATACCTCACTGCCAATAATTGATAGAAAGAAAATTATTAAAGGCATAAAAGACTTCAACAATGCTAACAATCAGTTTGACCTAACATTTACAGAATACTACATCCAACAACAGGAACCTACATATTCACTTGAGTCACACATGTAACATTCTCCAGGATACACCATACGAGAGGTCATAAAACAAGTCTCAATAAACTGGTTGAAATCATTGAAAACCTGTTTTCCAACCACAATCGAATTAAATTATAAATCTCCATCAAAGAGAAATTTAGAAAATCCCCAAATTTTGGGAAATTAAATAGCACTCTTTTTTATGCATTTTGTTGAGATATATTCACATACCATATGATTCATCCAAAGTCAATGGCTCACAGTATCATCATACAGTTGTATATTCATCACCACAATTTGAGAACACATTCATTACTCAAAAATTAAAAATAAATAAATAAATAAATACAGACACCCAAAACATTCCATACCCCTTATCCCTGCCATTATTTATTTATTTAATAGTCTTTATTTATTACACATCTACCCATACACTGGAAAAAGGGAGTGTCAGTCACAAGGTTTTCACAATCAGTCACCTCATAAAAGCTAAATAGTTATACAATCATCTTCAAGAATCAAGGCCACTCTATTACAGTTCAACAGTTTTAGGTATTTCCTTCTGGCTATTCTAATACACTAGAAACTAAAAAGGAATGTCTATATAATGCATAAGAATAATCTCCAGAATGACCTCTCAACTCTATTTGAAATCTCCCAGCCACTGAAACTTTATTTTGTTTCATTTCTTTTCCCCTTTTTGGTTAAGAACACTTTCTCAATCCCACAATACTGGGTCTAGGTTCATCCCTGGGAGTCATGTTGCATGTTGCCAGGGAGACTTACACCCCTGGGAAGAGTAGGGAGTTTATTTGCAGAGTTCAATAGCACTCTTTTGAATAACCCATGGATTAAAGAGAAACCATAAGGCGATTTAGAAAATATTCCAAACTGAATAAAAATGAAATCACAATACTACCCTATTTCAAAACTTACTAGACAGTTTTAATAATCAAGATAGTATAATATTGGCATTAGAATAAACATAGAGATCAACAGAACAGAATGGAAAGTTTGCAAATAAACTCTTACATTTATGATCAATTTATGTTTTAACAAATGTGCTAAGAGAGGACTGGATAATATTTTTAACAAATGGTTCTGGGACAATGGGACATGCACATATAAAAAAATGAAATTAGACCAGTACCTCATATTACATACAAAATTTAACTCAAATCACATACAAAAATTAACCCAAACTGGGTAGGCAAAGATTTCTTTGTAGCATATTACCAATAGTTAGTTCCCTTTTATTGTTGAATACGACAACAATGAAAGTATGGTTCGTGAAAGAGAAATTTGATAAATTGCACTTCACTAAAATTAAAAACATTTGCCCCTCAAAAGATGGCATTAAGAAAATGAAAACCGAAGAATGGATAAATAAAATGTTGTATATACAATGGAATATTATTCATCTGTAAAAAGGAATGAAGTACTAATACATGTGACAGCATGGATGAATCTTTAAGACATCATGTTGAATGAAATAAGCTAGACACAAAAAGACAGACTGCATGATCTCATTGATATGAAATAATCAGAATAAGCAAATTCATAGAGTCAGAAACTAGGGCCAGGGTGGGAGTAGGGAATGGGGAATCGATGCTTAAATTGTGCTAAGTTTCTATTTAGCTGATTGTAAAGCTTTGGTAATGGATGGTAGTGATGGCAGCACGATATTGTGAATGTAATTAACAGCATTGAATTATATATTTGAATGTGGTTAGAAGGGGAAATTTTACATTGTATAGATGTTACTAGAATAAAAATTTTAAAAACAAACGTGGGACTGTGCAACACCAATAGTGAGCCCTATAGTAAGCAATGGACTATAGTTAATAGTACAATTATAAAAACGTTCTTTCATGAATTGTAACAAATGTACCACACTAATGCAAGCTGTTAATCACACACTGAGAAATAATATTTACAAATCATACATCTGAAAAATACATGTATCCAGAATATATAAAGAACTCTTATAACTTAATGATGAGACAAACCACCCAATTAAAAAATGGACAAAAGTTTTGAATAGATATTTCTCAAAAGAATAGATAAATAGCTATCAAATACATAAAAATGCTCAACATCATCAGTCATTAAGGAAATGCAAATTAAAACCATATGAGATACCACTACATATCCATCAGAATGCTATAATCAAACAGACTATAAAACCAAGGTTGGTGAGGATATGGAGAAACAGGAACCCTCATATACTACAAATGAGAATGTGGAATTGCTCAGCCACATTGAGAAAGTTTGGCAGTTTTGTTAAAAATTAAATATATAATTTCCATTCAGTCCAGAAACCATTTCAAGGTATCATCCAAAAGAAATGAAAACATGTATCCATACAAAGCCTTGTATGTGGATATTCATAGCATCATTATTCATGATAGGCCAAAACTGTAAAAAATTCAAATGTTTGTAAACAAAATGTTTAAGTGAAGTGTGGCATATCCACACAATGGAATACTTCTCAGCAATAAAAAGGAAAAAATTGCTGATACATGTTACAGCATAGTTGAACCTCAAAAATATTTTGCTATGTTAAAGAGGACAGACACAACAGAACTACATATTGTATGATTCTATTAATACGAAATTTCCAGAAAAGACAAATCCATAGAAACAGAAAATAGATTACAGTTTGCCTGAGGCTGGGGGTGAGAGTGGTGGTTAAATGCAAACAAGCATTAGGAACTTTGGGGAGTTATGAAAATGTTCTAAAACTGGATTGTGGTGATGGTTGCATAGCTATAAATTTTCTAAAAATCATTAAAATACACAATTACAATGAGCAAATTTTATGGTGTGTAAATTATACCTCAATATAGCTGTTTTAATAAGTAATTCAGAATTGAACTCTGAATATAAAAAGGTTTGGAACTTTTTCACTTATGTTTTCACTTTTATGTATGCACAAGAATAACACGATAAAAAGCTATGCCTAAATAAGTCAGAAAGAACTATCCATAGGGAGTGAATAAAAACACTAAATGATAAGAAAGCACTCTGCTATAGTTTGATAGCTTTTTCCTTTCCTGGTGATACATAAAATAATCACAGAGTCATTAACATTTTAAATTCCATAAGATCTAACATCTTCTATAATCTACAATTGGCAAAACCAGGAGGTAAGTCATTTACTCAAGATTACAGAGATAATTTAGTGAGAGGAAGAATAAGAAATAAGAATTTGCACCCGTGGACTTTGCACTAAGAAGTTCCTGGGATATCACAAAAGCAAACTGGAAAAAATTTCATGAAATGACTGCTATAAATCTTTTTTGAAAAAAAAGTGAGGGATAAATTGGTGATAAGTGAACAGATACATGGGTAGATAGACAAGTTAGACATTCCGCATCAATAAATTCTAGTCACTTAAATTCAAACATATTTTATTACAAGATGTTTATGTTCTGAATTATCTACTGTCTTATTCAGTGTTATTCATTCCTGCTGCAAGACTAGGAATCCAGTTCGGAATCCAATTTCCCAATCCTGATTGTCGCTCTTTATAATGGTAGATCAGGTGTGATTCCCACTGCATGCTGGTGAGCACAGGGTACTTCCTTTAGTAAGTACTTACATCCTCCACAGCTTTCCGTGCCAGTCAGTGCTGCCACTGCATCCTCCCCTCGTCTGTGACTCACTCACTCTTCACAGTTTACTGGAATTCCTAGTAGTAGACCAACTTGACCAAAAGCATCATCTTCATTCTCCTCACTCTTCCTGGCTCTAGGGAGACTTCAAGATTTTTAAGGAAATAAGAAGTCTCAACTTCATACATACAGAAAGATAAGAGCCTGTAAGGGGATCTGATTTTTTTTCTTTATCTCCATAAAGGAAACAAAACTGTCCCAGGGACCTGAAAGCAGAATGTTCTCTATACGTTTTTTAACTTGATGGTAGATGAACAGAAACATATTTTTGCCTCAAAGCTATAGTGTACAACTTGGACATATGGGATGAGAAAGAAATTTTTCTTAAATCCCAAGACTAATCTCTTCTTTCTCTTCTGAGTTCAAGAAAAAAATATGGAGCCCTCTGGTGGTAGAATTACTACATTCACAATTAAGTTTCTTAACATCAAACTCAGTGATTTAGTGGCAAAATCTTACATTTCATTTCCAGATTGGAGACTCTTAATCTTCAGAAGGGCCTTTGATTAAAATGAGTGCATATTTTTGCTTCATATAACTGTTTGTGGTGTGTGTGTGTGAGAGTGTGGCGTGCAAGTGTGCATGTGTATAAAGGGTTTGAAGCAAATGTGTATTTAAATCCATGACATAGCACTTCTTAAGTTATGTCAAAGTAGAATTAGAGGCTAGAAATGAGCTCCAGAATCACTCTGATGATTAGGAGATCATTCTTGTAGTCCTTAACTCCCTAAAATACAAATTGGTTTCAAATATCAAAACATTTTGCAACTATTGTGGTTTATCTGGAAATTTAACTGCATCCCACACCTAACATTTAAATCTCTCTATATTGGTAGTTGTAATTGTTCTTTTGCATAGCACCCGTTTAACATTACCTTATAAAATACAATGGGTTTCTTGAGATAAATGATGCCATTGCTTTTATAAGGTGCCTTCTAATTTCCAGGAATTGACTCGCATTTTTTGAATGGTAAATCCACTTGACTTTGGTAGTTGATGGTGGCTTCCACAAGGCAGGAAATACTGCCCTTTGATTCTTACAATTTTTTTCTCACCACAGAAAAACAAGAAAATGCAGATGCAGAAGCATAAGCACTAGTAGTGAAGGTTCAACTGCCTGGCAGGGTCAAGGAAAGAACAAAAACAACAATTGCCTAATTTGATCCAGAATGTTTTCGTCTTTTTTAATTACCTAGGTAGGTCCAAGTATGAAATGTGTTGACTCATCCAGTTCCAGTTAAGAGGTGTCCCTTTCTAAAAGAGCAGATATGCTTTGAAGACTGCTAAAAAACATTATTTCGTGGGGCAAAAGGTCAGTAGTGTAAACATATGCATTTTATAAAGCTTACCACATGAGCAAAATTTACCTAAGTATTACTTGGATTATTTCCTTAGAACTCAAACTGGATAGTTCATAAAGTCATGTTTTATTTCCAGAAAATTGAAAATCTCCTCTCCTTTTCAGACTCAGTCACACAAACTGCATCAATTCTTAAAGAAAGCCATACCTCAAGACCTCACAAAGAGGTATCTATTACCAGGAGCTCTAAGTAAATGTTCTTTTAATTAGCTACATTTATCTTTAATCCCTGTTTTGACAGAAACTCTAACATAAACATACATTGCCAATACATAAAACCCAGCTCAAAGTATGGTTAATTTTTATATTTGACAGAGCCGTTTGGAAAAAATAACTTTGACCTTTCTCTGGCTTTGTGTGATGTCACTACAACCTAGTCTCAGAACCTAAAACAGAAACAGTGGCATCTGCAGCTAAAGTACAATAATGATTCTTAAACTGCTCCTTAAAAGTGGCAATAAAAACTCTAATAAGACCTCTGGGTCTCATGTTAAAGCAGCTGCACAATCAAGTTAAATAATTTCTGAAAAGACTACAGTAATTATAAAACTGATTAAAGTCTACCTACACTTCATTCCTAGAGGGTTTTCACCAAGGACTTAGAAACCAGATGGTTCAAGACTATGTATGATGGATATATTCCATGAAGCATATCCGTTGTCATGGGAACAACAGAAATAACATTATCTTTACTGTCTATTTCTTCACGAAACCATGCATTTAAGAGTAGTCGCCAATTTAAGCAAAATTCAAATGAATACTTAGGTATCAGGTGAGAAGTCACTGCCTCTGCCCACATTTAACACTAATGCTTGACTGTTGAGTTCACTAAAATGTCTTCAGTGAATCAACTTTCTATGGGGGTGTTCAAAGTGAGCCTCTGTAATTTTTGGCATATTCATACTCGAGAGAGTCTCAGAAGGACTGAAGATCCTGAGGAACTGGAGTCGGGTTCAGAGATTGTCCCTCTCCAGGAAGAGAGAGTGGTTCGGCAGGGGAGAAACCTCCTTCCTTGATGCCTCTGTGGAAAAGCTAGTCCTGCTTCTCTCCAGAGCTAACCCCTCCACCCACACCCCAAGTTTAACCCTTCCTTCCTCCTAAGGAACACTGCTGCCAATTGTACTTTCTCCTTCAACTTCTTCAACCTCAATCATAGTAACAGTTAGAATGACCTAGCATTTACTGATCACTTACTGTGTGCCTGACATGCATCATACCATTTCATCCTCACAACTGCTCTGTGAAGTAGGCGTCATGATTATCCCTACTTTATAGATGAGAACACTCTAGCTGAGAGCAGTGTTTTTTTCAAATATACATATGAATCATCCAGGATCTTTTTAAAATACACAAGTCTGAGCAGAGGCTGAGATTCTGCATTTCTAACAAGCTCCAGATGGATGCCGATTCATAGACCACTCTTTGAGCAGCTAGGACTTTGATGGTTAAGAAACATGCCTCCAAATCCACCTGTTAAGGACTAGGGCCTGGAGTTCCAGCCCGTGACTCTCTAACTCCAGAGCTCCATCTCTCAATCACTATGTTCAACTGTCTCCCAATTCCATCATACACAGCAGCCTCTTCTTAAAATGAAACAAGGTAAGTTCTTCACAGGCCCTACAACTACTACCCCATTCTTGCCCCTCAGCCAAGCCTTCCAAAGCAATTATACTATCCACCATTCATTTCATTACCACGCTGAAATCTGGCTTCCAAATCTGTGACTTCCCTGAATGTCTCTTCCTGTCACTGATTGTTCTGTGAAAAATAATCCTCATCTCATTTGTTGTATGAATCAAGTTCATACCTCTTCATCTTTTTCTGTACGTTGAGATGTGAACTGGCTTCTTACACTTTTAAGTGCATAAAAGGTAAGAAATTGCAGACAAGCTATTATTAGGAATAACTTGGAGTAGGAATCTGGAGAGTGGTTTGTAAAAGAGCTAAAAAATGATAATCCAGAGAACAGTCAGCACAAGAGGACTTCTGGAAGGAGGAGACCTGGACAGGCTTGAGTATCTCAAGCAGATGGGATGCAACTATTTCTAAATTCTGGAGGTGAAAGATAGAATGCTCCAAGTCAGGTTTGGAGATCTAAAAAGAGAAACTAGACTGATTTGGGAAAGCCTGGGTTAGATAGTGAAGTTTTTAGGGAATTAGATCAAGAAGACCTACCATCGACACAACCTGTCTCTCAGAGTAGACTAAGCAGCGCTCTGTGATTCCACTGTGGACCTGGAATTCATCTGGATTAAGATTTTGTACCTTGAGAATCTTCAGCCATTGGTATAATGTTCCAGAATGGGCTGAGCATACAGATCATATAAGGATCTGCCTATAGGAGTTCAGTTTTGGGCCTTCGAGAAACATCTAAACTGATTCTAACCTTTCCGGATGTGTCTTCTACCCACTCCACCATGCAAAGACCTCTACAATTGAGCAAGAATTTGGGGTCAGGCAAATGAGGTCAAAATCCAGCTTTACAACTCATTAACTGCATGACCTCGGGCAGAGCACTTAGTCTCTCGCTTTCAGTTTCATCAACTGTCCAATGACAATAACATCTTAGAATGCAGGGATGCTGTGAGGATTAAATAGGGGTAATATAGGTAAAATATATATATATATATAAAACCTTGCTTGGAAACTATGGGATTGGGATTGTTAGTTTCCTTCATGTACTTCCTGGTGCACGTTTGTCCCTTTTTCTTTGCTTCTGTAATATTGGACCTCCCTGTTCTGCCACACCTCTGAATGGTCTTTTTCAGTCTCTTTTATTGTTTATTTTTCCTTTTCATTTAATTTTTACTTAAAATTTCTGGGCTTCATTTTCTCAGCTATAGGAAGAATGAGTTGGTTCAAATTATCTCAAAATTCAAACACTAAGATTCCTCTGCAGTTCCTTCCCTCTCTTGCTTCCCTCCCCTGTTTCTGGCAGAGCTCACACAGTCTCAAGGCTGCAAACAGCCACTTTGTCCTGGTGACACTCAAAGCTACACCTGCAAGCCCAACTCATTACCTGATTTTGTCCCAATTTCAAATTCCCTATAGGAAATTTTAAAACAAACCAAATTTTTGCCCCTAATTTTGCAGATGTGATTAAGTTAAAGATCTTGAGATGGAGAATTATCCTGGATTGTCTGGATGATGTAATCACAAGAGTCCTTACAAGAGGAAAGCAGGAGGATCAGTCAGTGGTAGGAAAGCGAGAGGTTGGAATGATGTGAGGTAGGAGCCATGAGCCAAGGAATGCCCCAAATTCTCTATTGTAGCACCACCATTTTTTTAGTGGCCCCCCAGGCTTAAAACCATTCAGCCGTCTTGGATCTCTTCAAATTCATCCCCTGTGGCAAATCAGTCCCCAGTCCTATCAATTCTTCCCTCACACAATGCCCCCTAAATGACCCTTCCTCTCTATGTCCATTGTTACTATCTGGGCCAGGCACTCAGGTCCTCAGGATTATCTCCACAGCCAACACTCCTGGCTCGCTGACTCCATTCCTTCCCCACACCAAGGATGGAGCATCACTGCCAAGCTCCTCTATGTCTTTCCTCCCACCCAGTTTCTCATATTCTCTACCTAAACTCCACTGCCTCAATTTTCCCTTATCCCCATAGTGTGTACCAGAATATTTTTTAATTCTTTCATAAGACAACTAGTAAAACAGCAGTTTTCTGCTATTGTTGAACTTGGTTTTTACCCTAGTGGAGCTACCAATAACAACCACAAAAAGATCACAATTTTTAAGTGTGCTATGTACCAGGCATTGTGATAGGTGAATTATCTTCATTATTTCTAATTTAACAACTGCCAAATGATGTTTCTGGAGATGCTCCAAGAAACAAATAGAAAATAGAGGCCCTGTTATCTGTTTAGAAAACACTGTATAATACATCTTGGATGTAGTAGCTTTTGTCTTTGCATCAGAATCCATTTTTTATGTTCTGACGAATCTTGGTGACAGTAGAGCACATTTCCCACTAGAGAAATTGAAAACTCAAAACTCCTCAGTCTCATTTTCCCAGTCTTCCCATCTGTGGCTTGGGCATAGTCTTGGCTGTGCCAATCAGATTTAAGGATCCTGTATTAGTTTCCTACAGCTGTTGTAACAAATTACCATAAGCGTGTTGATTTAAGACAACGCAAACTTATTCTCTCACAGTTCTGAACATCAAAAGTCCAAAATGTGTCTCACTGTGCTAATGTCATAGTATCAAGCAGCACTGGTTCCTCCTGGAGGCTCTGAGGGGTGAATCCTTTTCCTTACCTTTTCCAGGTTCTAGAGCCTGCCTGCACTCCTTGGCTCATGGCTCTTATAACCTGACATCACTCCAGCCTCTTGCTTCCACTGTCACATCTCTACTGACACTGATCCTCCTGCCTCCCTCTTATAAGGACACTTGTGATTACATTGGGCCCACTAGATAAACCCAGATAATCTCCCCCACCTCAAGATCCTTAATTTGATTACATCTGCAAAGTCTCTTTTACAACATTTAGGGTAACATAGTCACAGTAACATAGTCACAGTTTCTGGGGATCGGTACATGGACATCTTTTGGGGTCATTCTTCAGCCTTCCACAGACTCCCAGATTTTTTATTGGAAGTTTAAGAGGCAAAGACCCAAGGCCTGTGGAGAATCTATGCAGGGAGCAGGAGGTGATCACAGATATGGCACCACTGAGTTTCCAGGGGAGTGGCAGTATCTGGTGTCAGGGGCCAGCAGAGACAGGCACAGTGTGTCCTCCCCAGACTGTTTCAGTGCCTGAGTATTGTCTCATGCCTCCCATCCTCCCTTTCCCTGCCCCTTCTCCAAACCCAGCTCTGCAGACATCCTGCCATTTCCATGAGCCAACCTGCGGTGGTTTCAAGCTACATGTAGCCCAAGAAAACATGTTCTTAAATTTAATCCACACCTATGGGTGTAAATCCATTGTAAGAAGGACGTTTTGATGAGGTTACTTCAGGGTGGGTCTTAATCCTCTTTCTGAATTTCATATGAAATAAAATTCAGACAAAGAGAGAGAGAAAGCCACAGAAACAAGAAGCTGAAAGCAACAAAACCCAGAAGAGAAGGGAGAGGCCAGCAGATGTCGCCATGTGCCTGGCCATGAGGCGGTGGAGCCAAGGATATCCAGTAGTTGGTCTTCAGGAAGAAAGCATTGCCTTGATGATGCCTTGATTTGAACATTTTCTCAGTCTCAAAACTGTAAGCTAATAAATTCCCATTGTTTAAGCCAACCCATTTAATGGTATTTTCTGGAGCAGCCAAGGAAAGTAGATGCATTCCTTTTCTACTTACGTCAGTTGGAATTAGTTTCTGTTGCTTGCACCTAAGAATTTCTATTGAATATTCCCTTCTTGCATAATCAAAAGGAAAATTAGCCAAATAAAGGATCTGGGAGGTACTGTAGTAAAGACATTTATTTCACTGTGCTTTTTGTAGTGTTTCTCAACTTTATTTGCCTGCAATATCTCCCTTTTTCTGCATTACATTTTTCTTAAATAGTGTTCCATAAAACAGCATAGAACAGATGTGACCCTCCATTTTATAGAGGAGGAAATAAAGACTTGGAAGGTTTAAATAAGCTACCAAAAGTTTACATAGCCAACATGCGCCAGATCCAGGATTCAAACTATTTGCATGACTCCAAGGTGACCATATCTCTCTTATTAAAATATGCCTATTGTAATAATTCAAATTACCCAAATAAAATATGTTTATAAATATTTTAGAATGTTACGATTCTACTTTTAGGGTTCATTACAATTATTTAGTTTTTTCAGGCTCTCCAATATGATAGCACTACCAAAGAGAATGATGAAAGAAAAAAAAAACGGACCTTTTTGGGTGGGTTACCACACACTTTATTTAAAGAAAGGCAAACTTACAGTGGTAATATTTTAATGCTGAACTATGTGGGAGGGGGTTTCTATCCCCATATCCCTACCCCCATCATTCAAATGGCAGTCAGGTTTTCTACATGCACTGCTGTAGGAAGGGATGTCAGGGAGAGAATGAAACATTACATTCTTGGCTTTTTCATTGTGAAATCGATTTTTTGTAAATCCAGACAGAGATCATAGTCTTGAAAGTCATGGTTTTCAGTTGCAAGAGTCAGGCACTTAAAAGAGAAAGGGGTTTTTTGAAATTCTAGAGTTTGGTTTATGTATCAAGGGTCAAATCTTGGAGGGCTCAGAGCATATAATTTATACTGTGAAGTGGGGATGAACGCATGGTGAGGTAATGTCATCCACCCCCCAATGGAGAAGAGGGCTCTGCCACCTTGTGAAAGAGAGTGGCAGCACCCCCACCCCACCCCACATACACATGCTGGACTGTAGGAACAGCATGATGACTGAAAACCCAGAGAAGTCTGAAGGGGTTCCCAAGCAGAAGTGGGAAGACCAGAAGCCCTGTAGAGAACCTCTGCCAACAGTATGGTTCCTAAGCAGCAAAGAGGCAATGACTGAAGAAGGATTATTGGAAGACAGATCTCAAAGAAGCCCCACAGAATCCTGAGCATTTCAAAATGCTGTGGGAAAGTCCCCAGCCTCCCTGGAGAATGCACACAAGTGTCTGGGGAGCTGCTAGACCAGAAGAGGGGGTATAAGGACAGCACAGAGTGAGGAGAGCCCAACACCTGGGAGGTGGAGGAAGCACTGCCACCAGCAGAGGGGGGTGTGGAGTTAGACGGCAATGCCAGAGCCTGTGGGAAGAGGCCGACAAGGACAGAGGCGACCAGGGACCCATGTCAACCTCCCCACAGCATACCCCTGTGTATGCCATCTATGATACAAGGCCCCCTCCCACCCGGAACAAAGGAAAATCTGGATAGAGGGGAAAATACTGATTTGGTTAAATAATTACCACCCCTTCCCCACCAAGGGACTAAATGTTAAACTAGAAGTTAGTGAATTTTCATGAGCTGTCAAGAAGTTCAAGCTACCAAGTCAAGATAGATCTTAAAATCTTGGCTGAGTGTAGGTATAGATTAAAAGACTACTACTACTACTACTACTACTACTACTACTATTATTATTATTATTATTATTATTATTATTATTATTATTATTATTATTATTATTATTATTTTGTATACCTGAATTTGTGACAATGTAAGATTCATACTTGTAAGAAAGTGTGGACTTGACTTTTTTTTAATATTCAAATTACTCTTATGCACCCCATTTGTAATGTTATGAGTCACAAACCTGAAAGAAGCTCATGTCCATGGCGAAGGGAGAACTCGAACAGGTGGGCACCGGCTCCAACACTTGCAAGGAAGCGTGACGAGGCCTCCGCGGCGACCCGCGTTGCTTGTGAAGGCAGGAGCAGCGAGCTGACAGGCAGCTTATGCGCCACGTGAAACAGCTTTGTGAGCCACTCACGGCTCGTGAGGGGACAGGTGGGGAACCACTGGTGCACAGGAGGAAGCAATAAAAATGCATGTGTGTAAAAGAGAGTTGGAACAGCAAAAAAGACGAAATCAGCTACAGCGTCATTGAAACAGAAAAACGAAAGCACCAAGAAATAGATTCGGCGGATTCATGGGGGACCCTTGAAGGATATAAAAGTAAAAAGAACCCAGTTTTTTTTTTTAATTAAATATGAAAAGGAAAAGGAGAAGAAACCAACTGAGAAAACAGGGGGGGAATGGGGCATTCAGCAAAGAGGGCTAAAGATCATTCTATATGAAGTAACACTATTCAAAGTCTTAAGTGAAATTAAGACTTCCGGAAATTAAGCAGGGGTAAAAAGGGGAAAGGTATACAGTGGGCAGGAAAATAAACAAACCAAAAGTTCTCAGAAGAGAGGGTGCCTCACCATTAAATTATTTCCCCAAAAGAACACAATCATTATTTAATGTATCAGATAAGAGGCTAAGGGATTACTATCACAAGTCAGACGTACTAAATTGGCAGTTAAAATTGATTTACCATTTAGAAGAAAAGATTGATTAAATAACCAACTGAGATATAAATATTCTATGATTGTAAATAATGTGATTTTTTTAATGAAAAAATAGTGCTTTTCATAAATTAAAGCTAACCCGTCAACCATCTTGGTAGTCTATTATTCTTTCCATTGCAGACATGAGAGAAACAATGGTTAAATGCCTATCCTAGGCCCAAGTGAGGCAGTTACACACAGAGGTTTATTCCTCAGTTTCTATTTCATTGTCCTTAAGCCACAGTCTTACCTGCCTTTCAGCAATTAAAATACACACACACACACATAATAATGAAGAGAATGTGAAATGTGTGATAGTGACAGTGAGTGACATATAGAGCAGCAAAACAGAATGGAGAGTCCAGAAATATACCCACCTATAAACAGACTCAGTCTGTGGCAGGTGTCACCCAAAAGTCAGTGGGGAAAGGACAGACTTTTCAAGATGATGCTGGAAAAAATGGATACCCAAATTTAAAAAAAAAGAAGAAAGAAAGAAAAGAAAGAAATTGAATGCCTATTTCACCATTTCACCTCATATACAAAAATCAATTCCAGATTAGTTAAACACTTCAATGTAAAATGAAAACTTATAAAGCTTTCAGAAAATAATACAGAAGAATGACCCCATGACCATGAGAGGGCATATGGCAGAGACAGTGCTTTGGGTTCACCAAACCCCAATATCCTTTTCCTCGTGATCAATCTAAGAATACATTTTCTAGCCTCATTGGCATTTCTCAGGGACCACATACCTGGGATCCAGCCTACGGAGCGTAGGTAGAAGTGACTGATACACAGCACTTCCAGGCCTGACTCCTATAAAACTTCTGACGCGATCCTCATTCTCCTGCCCCATTATGCCTCTTCCCTCATCAGCTGGCCAAATGCAGGGAATCTGACGGAGGACTCCAAGGTTCTAGGAGGTGTGGGAGCACTAACTGGAAGGCGCTTGGTTCTCTGAATGACTGCATGGACCCGAGTTCCCCTCATGGCATCCTCTGATGTAAAGATCCCAAACAAATCAATAAGAAAAAACATACAACCCAAAGAAAAAAATGGGCAAACAGTTAAACAAAGGAAGATATCCAAATGACAAGTAAATAATTAAAAAGCCATGGACCTCTTTAGTAATCATGAATACATGAATTAAAAAGCATGACACATATACATCAGATGGACAAAAATGTAAAAGTCTAATAATTCCAAGCATTGGCAAAGATGGAGAGCAATGGGAAGTCTTGTATATTGCTGGTGGGAGTGTACATGGATACATCCTCTTTGTCAAATAGTCTGCCATCTGGTAAAAATGAAGATATCAATATATATTTATATATATTCAAGAGGAGTCCAGGTAAATGTTTACCAGGATATATACTCAAAAATGTGCATCCAGATAGAACCCAATTTTTGTTCATTGATAATAGAATGGATAAATAAATTTTGGAAATGATTTATAATTACATGCAAAAACATCAATAAGTCTTCCAAATGTAATATGAAATGAAAGAAACAAGCCACAAAACATAATACAGTATTATTTTATGTATATAAATTTCAAACTCAAGCAAAAATAAATTATATTGCTTAATGATACATAAATATATGGTAAAGAAATCATAACAAAAGTCAGGATAATGGTTACATCAAGAAGTGGCTAGTGATTATGCTAGTGTTTGTTCTATGAGGAGTTAAGTTATACCTGTGTGTTTCATGTACTTTTCAGTATATATATTGACAACAAAAACACAGGTAAAAGAAAAGTATGTATTATAGAGTTAAATAATAATTTATCAAGTGACCAAGTTAAATTTATGAATTATAAAACAACTTTGGGGAAGTAAAGGACTATAAATTACCATTAAATGAAGAGAAGAAATTCAATATCAAAGTAAAGAAGAGCCATTACAGAAAAAGAAACAATTATAATGTACTAAATATCCCTCAGAAGCAGAGGGATGATTTTTTTAAAATTTACAATGAATTAACAGCTAATTCTTTGGGTTTGGTCCTAAATGGCAATAATTCTCTTTGGTCCCTCTTCAAAATTGCAACTCTTACAGATTTCTTTTAGAGGCAAAATACACACCACATAAATCAAGTCAAAGAACAAAACTTCTGTGGAGAAGAGACATTCAAGCTGTGACCTGAAGAATAAATAAGCAGAAATCAGCCCTAGTGAAGAGTGTTCCAGGCAGAGGAAAGAGCAAATGACAAGGTCCAGAGGCACAAAAGGACCTGCTACATTCTAGGAATTGAACGGAGGCTGGGTTGGCAGAAATATAAAGATAGCTTTTACAGAGGGAAGGCTACCTGCACAGCAAGTGCGGGAGAAAATCAATTCCAGAAATTTGGGTTTCTCTAAAATATTACTCTATTCCATCGACTCAAACCACCCCACCCCACCCACAAATACACACACACACAGTTTTGAGGTGAACGGGACAGTTTCATTCATAGGGGAAAAGTGCAGAGGCAGATACTAAATGTAATTCCATAGCAATTTTCCATCTCTGATTTCTACATTTCTATAAACCTCATAAAGAATAAACCTGCACTGAAGAGAAGGGAGGGATTAGAACAAGCCAAAAGACACAACAGGTCCTTTTGCTTGACTCTTAAGTTAATGCTGAACACCTATACAAACTATCAGAGGGACTCAGTGTTCCCAGAGATACTAATTCTAGGACTTCTGGGAGGGTGAGAGGGTTCAGTATGAAGTTAAACTTCTCCTTTCCCACTGCAGTATATGTAGGCTTTCAAACAAAACCTTTAGGATTTAAGGTAGTGCATTTCCAAATGGAAGCAGACAGATTTTTGAGGCGTGATCTACTTACCCTCCTTATTGCAAGAAAATGGCTGACTCTTTCTACTTACCTAAGTTAATAAATTTTATTCTTGTTGACAGGAAGAATAATAGCTTTGAAGTAAATAGTCACCCTATGCTTTAAAAGTCCACTCTGTTTCTCTGCTTCATTTTTATACACAATACAGATGGACATGTAAAAGGATAGATATATACCTGGTACTTTAAGAGAAATTATACATTTTCTGGTACCAGAGCACACAGATGGTCCATTTACCACTTCAGGGGACGTGCTGTTTTTGAAGCAATAAAAGTTCCTTTTTCTCACTTTTTTTTTTTTTTTTTTTGCTTCCTATTCTCTTTCATAATATTCACTAATACTATGAAATTCTCCAGACATTTGGGAACCCATTAAAAGTGGAGAAAATTTCTGTTCTCTATATAATGTGGATCTAATATTTGTTTTTAAACCAAACAGGTGGTTGGCAAAGGAGCGGAGGGATTTACACTTCTGCGGTAACATGGCCTTCAGTTCAAAGGCAGCACACCAAGGTCAAATCCCTTCCACCAGGCACAAGTGCATGCAAGGAACTCAAGGCCTGTTGGTTTGTTTATTGTTTAGTTAGTTAACGTGACAACTTTAACTAGTTTCCTTTGCTTGGGCCCCAAAAATCCTATGGTAATTAGGAAGGGATAAAGAATTCCAGAGGCTCCTAGATGGCAGGGGACACACTCATTCTCATGAACAATTTTGTAAAAACCCTTTGCAAAGAAGTAGTTTAAATTACCTCTTCAGAGTCCCAGATAGTCTTTCAAATCGGTAAATAAATAAAACATTTAACAATTCTTCAATATCTGCCTTCATAGACCAAGAAGCTGATAATAAAAGAGTATAAAGAGAGTTGCAAACAGGGATTAGAGGGGAGTAAGTTGCACCAGGGACAATGTCATGAGGTCAGGGCAATTTTTATCTTTTCTTATTTTCATTAGTATTTGTTTGATAAATGAACAATTTGATAAATTTACAGTTGAAAATGGTAAATTTGTTATTAAAGGAATTGAGATTGCATAAGTAGCTGGGAATAATGAACAAAGTGGAAAGATTAATGAAACATCTTACCAAAATAGAATTCAGGATTTTCCTCACTGGTTCACTGCTAAAATCCATCCATCTCTCCTTTCCATTGTTGCTGAAACAAAGAAAACAAAGGAAAGGACAATGAAAAGAGGAAGATGTGGATGGTTAATTGCTTGAATTCATTGACTGGCTGATCTAGTCAAGCGGAGTGAACTACGTTGATGGTAACTGCCTAAAAACAATTTTCTCATCATAGTCCAACATAAATTCCACTGTGGATGGCAATTTTATGATCCTTTAAGCGCAATCATACAAACATTTGTCAATACAATACTTAGAGATCATTAATCCCTAGATGCTACCAAAGCAGCTTTAGGTCAGAAGTGTTTCCCTCTCATTCCTCTGTAGTCCTTTTACGTATATTGACCCTTTGCTAACATTTTACTTCATTTCGACATATCAACTTGTAAATATATTTATTTGTATGAAAGCACTTTGTTTCTTGGATTGTCCAGGGACCACAGAACAGCATCCCAACAAAAGAAACAAATCCAAGATGAAAATTAACCAAAATGACATAACAAATTTCTAACAATGCCCTGTAACAAACAAACAACATTTTTTTGGACTTTTTATTCAGCAGCCATTCAAAGGCCAAGGGAGCTGGAAACAAGAGATTCCATCTACTTCGGTTTACAAAGCTCTCTGCTGGAGCTTCCCCCTTTCTCTTGCCAGTCCAGGAAAGCACGGGTTTGGACCAGGACTGATCCTGAGTGCACAAAGGGGATGAACAAGGTATGCAATGTCTACAATTAAGAAATAGTAGTCACCGAATTAAGGCAAGAAGTTTTCCTTCCTCAGCAGAGCCCTCAGATTTTATTAAAACTATCCTTTCTGACCTATGGCAAAGTCCATCACTTGATCATGACA
The DNA here is from genome assembly GCF_015220235.1 of Choloepus didactylus. Classification (NCBI taxonomy): domain Eukaryota; kingdom Metazoa; phylum Chordata; class Mammalia; order Pilosa; family Megalonychidae; genus Choloepus; species Choloepus didactylus. Next base: position 51,258,695 of record NC_051320.1, on the reverse strand, counting down.
TATAAAAGTCCAAACAGGTAAAGCCTAACTGCGCTGTCCAAAACAATAGCCACCAGCCACATGTGAGCTATTAAAATAAAATTTAAAATCCAGTTCCTTGGTCATATTCATGACACCTCAAGTGTTCAATACCCACACATAGCTCATGGGCACAGTATTGGACAGCACAGAAGATCAGTTCCATCATTTCAGAAAGTTCTACTGGATAGCGCTACAGAGCCTTTGTAGAACGTTCTGCTCCTTACTTGGAGAGAGAAAATGAGACATCAATAAAAACCTGCTGGATTAAAAAAAAAAAAAATGTGCATTTGATTCTCTGCAGTTCTTACAAGCTTTCAGTACCCATCCCCAACCCAGAAATTGTTGTGTTAATGTTTTCCCTTTTCTTTCACTTTCATTTCAAGTTTGTCTACTCAGACTTCCCAATCCCATTTCTTTGAGCTTTGCATCTTAAACATTTTACCACTTTCCCTGAGCCAGGTTCCGGTCTGCCTCCCAGCTTTACCTCCTCTTTCTATCAAATCAGTCTGGTGCTTGTTATATTTTCTCATTAATACAACACATTTTTACATTTTGAAAGGTTCTTCCCCTCAAACTCAGTACACTTGTATCCAGAGGTAGAAGAAGGAAACAGGCACTTAATATGATTCATTAAACCATCCCAAATCAAACATTTTGCAGAGTTCTCTCCTTCCCCCACCACATCTACCCCTAAATAATAAGTGAATACTTAGCTGTAATATTGCTGTATTTCAGCCTTATAAAAGATAAATTTATGATTACTTGAAAGTCAAACTTTCCCCATAAGTGTCATGACCTTGACATGAAGAAAATGTTATAACTAAATTTCAGATTGTATTCTTTCAGGTAAGAGTTTCCCTTATCCAAATATACCTTTTGAAGCCAGTAGAAAGGACTTGCTGATAAACGTTTCAACACCATGCTTTATTAAAACAAATTATTTCTATTGTTTACTATGTGGTTAGACCCTGATGAAAAGCAGATCTTCACCAGTGCATTTCTGTGCAAATTCCTTACCTTTCTGTTTAGAAAAGAAAGTGAAGACCTCTCAGGGCGGTTTGTCACCGTGTCCTGGTAGCCAACAATGCATGCTGTCAACTGCTTAAGGTTTCACTTCCTAATTAATTTTCCTGGAAGCGTAACAACTATCTGAAGACACAAAGCTCCTCCATTCAAGCATCCCTCACTCCACCCTGACCAGCCACAGTGGGATGATGAGGACACTGAACAACAAAGTCCTCAAGTCAGGTAGAGACCATCCAGCACACAAAGAGAGTAACCTGAGAAGGCTTTCTGCAGGACAAATTAGTTCTCTACTTCACTTAGAACCTTTCTAAAGGATTACAACAGTAAGGCAGTCCTGCCCTAAAACTGCACGAATGTTGAAGTTGTTCTCAAACATACTTATTCCCTTCGTTCCCAAGGTGAGATTTATTTTCACTTAATCGCTGATGATATTTTCCATCCCTTGGCTGAGGGATTCCATATCACATATGCATGCAATATCTCAATGTATTTGTAATGGTGAACTTTAAATAGAGTCATTATTATTAAAAGAAACCAGAATTTTCTTTTAAGTCCTTGTTTGATTTAGGCATTTGTAACAAAATCCATCTCACTAAAGAATTAAATAACGTCTCAAGTATCCTACAATTATTGTGCTACTGTCCATTTTAATTGAGGGAAATCCTTTTGGCAAAATTTTGGATGTGTTTGTAAAAAGGGAATTATTGCAGTAATTTTACATACTTTCTCATAGATGAAGGGATTGCTTTGCCCATTCTACAGGAAAAGGAAATAAAGAGCAGGAAAGTTAAGTCACTGACCTCAGGTTGCACCATCATCGGCAAAACCAATTATTTCCACAACTCCCACTTTTCCAGAAAACATAAATTCAGTCACCAGGAGCTCTAGATTTTTCTAGATCATTTTCAGGAAACATTATTAAGCAGCTATCTCAGGATATATTTCCAATTTCACGGTATCCCCAACTGGCCTGGTTCCTCCAGTGAAGGTACCTGATTACTGATGTGTTACCATGGACACTTTATGGCCTTAAGATTGTAACTGTGTAACCAAATAAACCCCCTTTTATAAAAGCCGATCCATCTCTGGTGGCGTGCATTCCAGCAGCATTAGCAAACTAGAACAGGTAACTTCACTGAAGAATGGCCAATGGCATCTGGAAAACCTCTGTTAACTCCGAAGGCACGTGGCTGGCATCTGCTCCAGAGTTCTGATTTCAAAATCGCTTTCTCCCAGGACATTCCTCCCTAGGCTTCAGTGCCTCAAAAATGTCCCTCTTAGTTGCTCTTGGGGCATTTGTCCTCTCTTAACTTCTCTGGAGCAAAGTCTGCTTTCAAAGCCCATCTCCAAGATGTCTCTATAAGCTGAAGTTCCTCTCTCAGCTCCTGTGTGTTCTTCAAAGTGTCCCTCTTGGATGTGGCAAGCTCCCTCCTTCTGTCTGAGCTTATATAGTGCTCCAGTAAACTAATCAAAGCCCATGCTGAATGGGCATGGCCACACTCCATGGAAATTATTCCAATCAGAGTCATCACCCACAGTTGGGTGGGTCACACCTCCATGGAAACTCAAAGAATTACAATCTAGTCAACACTGATAGGTCTGCCCACACAAGATTACATCAAAGATAATGGCGTTTGGGGGGACATAATACATTCAAACTGGCATACTTGGTTTCAGGGAAAAGCCCACTGAAATCTAGCAGAGATTGCTTCCATCCTATGAGTCCAGTGTAGGGAAAGAAGGCTCGTCTTGGTAAAGATCCTAGGGGCCAGTGGCTGGGATTAGCACAGAGACCTGTTCTGGGGCGAAAGGTCTTTTTTGTCAGTTACTCATCTATCAAGTAGAGAATATATGGGCAAACGTTAAATTAGGTCACTCAGAAAACCAAGGAGGAGATTCTGATATTCAGATCCAATGCACACAATGCCGTTCCTTAAAATACATTTAGAAAGCCTGGTTGGGTCTAAGTGCTGCCTGGTTGCTGTTCAGAACATAGCAACCCTTTGTACAGTGGGAGAAGCAGTGACACCGACAACTTGTAATCCTCATGAAGGCAACCTGGTCTCTAGCCAGGTCAGCTTAAATTGACTGTGACCATCAAAAAAAGGACTTTCAAAGATTGTCAAGAACAAACCAGTCTTGTTCCATGTGAGAATCTGAACAATTATTTATCTAAACATTCTCTTGCTGAATAGTGGCACTGCTTTCTTACTTGAAGTACTGCCTATCTAAATATATAAGAAAACAGCAAATCCCTTCTGAGCCACTTTTCATTCCAATCTATGCACACTGCCAAAATGTAAAGAGATAACTATGTGTAAAATTATTGCTCAGAGCCTTTCCTAACCAAAAGGCAAAGGGAAAGGATGATGAAAGAATTTAAATTGTGTGACTGATTAAATGATGGCAAAAATAAAATTTGACTTCCAATGCCAAGTAAGTGCAAACGCTATCTTCCCCAATGAAAGTGTGGCATCAACGATAAGCTTCACACTTGGATGTTATTTTCAGCAGGTCTTCTGCCGGTAAAGGAAGTAATTAGGAGTAAGAGAAGTTCACCGCTGCTCTATGAGGGCTGCAGGGAGAGAGAGGCAGCAACCCAAGAGGCCTTTTGCAGGTTACGGTGAGATGTGATGGACCTGGGTAACAGAGACCAGGGACAGAATAGCTTGGTAAATGGGAGCACGTGCCAGGGCACAGGTGAGGTGAGGCAAAGGACCTGGGCATGAGGACACCCTGAGCACATGCAGAGGAAGCGGAACCCCCAAGCACAAAGATAAGGCTGAATTTGAAGCTGATGAGCTGATCTGATATAATAGAACATGGAAGGCATCAGGCACCAGCTAATTTTACTGGAAAGGTTTGCTGCTGGGTCAGTGGGCTTCTATGATCTCAATTTAGTACTCAAACTCTTGCCACGGGAAACCAACTAATAAATGACAATCGATTACCCAATTAGAAACTAATAGCTAATGGTACAAAGTTCTCGGCTACCAAATGGAAGACAGAAAAGAGTTAGGATCAAAATAGTGGCTTCTGAGGTTAATAAAATATTTTATTCACTAGTACACACTGCTGAACTACATAACATCTTTTACTTTTTTATTTCCCAGAGCAACATAGATATGTATCAGCTCAAATAAAGTAACATCTGCCTCTCCACTTACTTAGGAGCAAGAAGCTTACTCAAAAATCATGATCGAGAAAAAAAAGGCAAAGGTGTCAGGAAATGTGCTTTAGAATTTTTCAACATATGAATACCTGCCCTTCACTAAAATTTCTTTTTATAAAAAGCATTCTGGAGATGGCGGGTTAGCATTGCAGCTCTGTTGAAGGCGTGGCCTCCGCTTCCGAGCTCCCCGGCGACCACCCGGTAAGAACTGCCCCCACATCGGGAATAACACACCGGAGACTTTTGGGGGGAAACTGGGTTGACGGCCGACGGCGCGCAGCTGAGAAATCTTGGGAAAGACCTTGGAGAAGATCTTAGAAAACATTTTGGCCACAAATCTAATGGAGAAGACTAAGTTGCTAGATTGCCTTTGAGGTTATTTTAAGTTTTGAGTTGTACACCACTTCATTGTTTTACTTCACTGTGGGACAACCTCTCTAGCAATGATTACTTCAGAGTTACCAGTGTTAGAGGATTCGACTAATGAAACCACTGCCCATTCAGATGCTGGCAGCGAACTCGAAGAAATAAGAGTTAAGGAAAAAGAAAAAGGGGTCATCCTGGCCGGCCTCCAGATGCACTGAAAACAGACCATCAGTTCTCTGCTATTCCTGCTGAAAATGCATAACCCAGTTCTAACCATGGGAAAACATCAGACAAAACCAAATTAAGGAACATTCTACAAAGTAATAACTTGCCTATATTCTGCAAAGATATCAAGATCATGAAAAACAATGAAAGATTGAGATATTGTTCCAGATTGAAGGAGAGTAAAGAGAGACGACAGCTAAATACGTGTGATCCTAGATTGGTTTATTTTGCTATAAAAGACATTTCAACAATTGGTGGCATTTTCTTGGGGTTTGTGGATTAAATGACAGGATTGTATTAATGTTAACTTCCTGATTTTGATGGTTGTACATATTTAAGTGGGAAAGTGAGTTTTGGTGCATCATATATGCATCTTATTCTCAAATGGTTCAGCAGAATATGTGTATATTTATGTATGATGTATATAGATTCATAAATATATAGATACATAGATATAAATGTGTATAAAGAGAGAGAATGATAAGCAAATGTGGAAAAGGTTAAAAACTGGAGAATATCAGTGAAGCATGTATAGCAGCTCTTATGGTACTCTTGCAGCTTTTACCTAAGTTTGAATATATTTTAAAATGGAAAGTTAAAAACAAGATTGTAGAATTACTTGTGAATAAAGTCTCTATAATGCAAAAAAAAAAAAAAAAAAAAAAAAAAAAAAAAAAAAAAAAAAGCATTCTGGGTGATGAAATGGCACTGGTGACCCCGAAATGTTCAAGAGAAACTACACCAGATTCTATGCAGTTGAACAACAGCATGGAAGTAGTGTTAATGGAGAGAGAAATGATAGAAGAATAGAAAGAAGACAGAATACATAATGACTTCTAAGGTCAAATACAGGTGGAGAAAATGTAAACATGTTATCAGTCACTGCTACTTCAGGGGTTCTGCTAAAAATCACTTTGTAACTATTGTATTTTAAAAATCAGAAACAGTCTAATACCCTCCGCCAAAAGGTTTACCAATTTTAGTAAAAACTGATCAAACTTTATTGTATTTGCAAATATAATATATCTCTGCCTTGCTAGGTGCCATGCTCTACAAGGTCAAGTTCCTCATTTGTTTTATTCACCACTGTATTTCTGGACTCTGGAACTTTGTCTGATGCTGTAGATACTAAATAAATATTTTTGGAAGCAAAGAAGGAAGAAAGGAAAGAAGAAAGGAAGCAGATGAAGTAAGGTAGGAGATGAAGGAATGACATGTAATTTTAAGGAATAATCAAGGTACTTAATGTCTAAATAGTATAATTCCATCTAAATAAAATTATTTGTAAATAATTAGTGAGAGCTTCAATAATTGATGTCCTTAGGATTATAATCATACACACAGGAACACAACTTAGATAATGGGATGTAAAATGCATCTTAAAACTTTTTGAGAAATAAGAGTCCAAGGGGGATGCTAATTTACCATGGTCAATATTCTAAGTATGCCAGGATGAATGAATCAACAGAATGAATTAACTGAAATGATGTGAAATTCAGTAAAGATAAATAGACTATTTTTGTGTCACCCATAAGGTACTACTACCTTCTTGCATTTCTGGAGAGTTTTGGTAAAAGAGTAAATTGATATTAAGAAAACAATAATCCCTGGTGAAATAATACCTAAAGCATCAAGTGTAGGGCAATTTAGGGTAAAATCATACTATTCAAGAGACTTGGGGATTTAGTCCTAATAACTCTAAAAACTATCTGCATGGCTTTGTTACAATTGTCTTAACTGGGTTGCTGTTTACTCGACTTACGAAGTAAAAGTAGTGCATCAGATTATTTCGGAAGCTATTTTAAGTTATAAATGCCTTTAATTATAGAATTGCTTTATATTTTAGTGTGGGTGCCAGAAAAAAGTGACAATAAATAGTGTGTCATCTTAATATACACTTTTGTGGTCATTAAGTCTCTGTGGCTGCTAAGGGAAGGTGCAAAATTCAGGATTGAAAACATAAAGCAGTTAAACAAGGTTTTAGCAATGTTTTTAAACTCTCAGCTCTAAGTAAATGGGATCACTTTGATTTTTTTTTTTGCATATGATTTAAGTAATTGCATTTTTCTGCTTGAAAAACTACCCATTTGAATCAGAAGTGTTAGGCTTGGACAATGGAATTATGTATCTACATGTGGCCCCAGAAAGCAAAAACCCCCAGGCCAGATGGCCCATGGATGCAGGCTGTCCACCATGGTCCTCACTTGCCAAATAGAAGACTTGCCTCAAGTCCCTCCTAAAGTAAGTGGCAGAGTTAGATTTAGAACCTAGATCTCCATTGCTCAGTTCCTGTATCATTTTGAGTCCTGTAAATAGCCACAAGATAAAATTGGAGCACAAAGATGTAAAAAATTAGCATGGAAATAAATGGTGGTAAAAGTTACACAGTAATGTCAATGCATTCAATGACAAAGAACTGTCCAGTTAAAATGTTAAAAAATAAGATCAAAAATTATATAAATATTACATTATAATTTTTACAGAATTATACTTTATCTTTACATCTTATATTGTACCTTAGTAAACACTAAAATATCAGAAAAAAAAAAAAAAGAAGACATTCTAGTGTGAACTGGGGTACAGACACAGTGCCCCAGGAGTTCCAAGAGAAGGAAAAGCAGAGATCAGGGAGGCTTCTTGGAAGAGGGGGCATGTCAGGAATTGAGCTTTTTCCTTGATGAGTGAAAGGCAGAGAAGAGAAAATCCATCCATGCAGAGGTAATACTTATTCCATGGGGCAGGGTGCGAGCTTGATGGAAGGGAGAATGGAGGACACAACAACGGGACGTTGATCCAGGGAACAGGGTATTGCTAGTGGTACTTGGATGAACATCTTTAAACTCTGATAGGTATGTATTTATTTGTATTTATTCTAATGGACATTGCAAAAATAAGACTTGCTCGTTGGACCCATAATTTCACAGATTCAACTGCCTTCCTTTCAAAATAAAATTCAAGTAAAAAAATTAGCATACAATATTTATAAAGCATTTAAATAAATGTGATTTCCTAATGGCTTAGCAAAATATAAGTAAAAATTTCTAAAAAGAAAAGATCTAAAGTTACATCCAGATGGCATCAATTTATTCCCACTCCAGTCTCCATGATAGAAAAATGTGGAAGTCAGGGTGAGGAGCTCCGTTTTCTCAAAAATTATCTGGAAAGGAATTGTACACCATCTCCAACTCTCTAACATTGTTACTTCAGTAAGGACTACTTCTTTTTTGGGGGTCAACATTGTTCTTTGCATTTTGGGTGAGCTCATGGGTCTTGTCCTCCTGCATTCACAGGTACATGGGTGTACAAACAGACCACTGTCCTCCAAAGCCCTAGACTGACAAATCAAACAGTTATCTGGGGAATTTTATCTGGCAGGGTTTCCCGTGAACATCTATCTCCTAGACTCGCCCCACACCCTTTGCAGCTTGGGATCAAATGAATAATCCTGAATTAAATGATCTTCTCATAGCTTCTACCTAACATTCCACACAGTCCAGGTTCCTTTGCAATTTGACTTAAATTTCCTGCAAATCAGCCGAAATTCAATCTTGGTTTGTGAACCTCGGCAATGGATTCTGCAGGTCTGCTCCAGGCTCGCCCCAGCTGGCAGCACGCACTCTCTCCCCGCTCTGTGTGTTTGTGTTGCTGGGCCTCCCCAAGCCCAGGGTGACGTCTACTTTCCCAAAGCTCCGGTCCACGGTTCCCTAATGGTCACACCACATCCCAGAAGGAAAATAAAATCCTGGGGCCAGACTAAATGTGAAAATTTCCAGTTTAGTCTCGGGCTCCCTCCCTCGCTGGCCCCCCAGGCAGCACTCTTGCACACAGTCCCACCATCCTTTGATGCACATGTCCTAAGCTCTCCTCTGGCCACTCTCCCATTTGCCGTGTCTCAAATCACAATGGGCTGAGAGAGCTGTACAGTGTCTTACTCCTGTTGCATCATTTAGGGATTCTTGAAGTAAGTTAGAATGATGTCCTATATGGTGTCTCTCCATGCATGAAAATTCTAATCAGGGAAATTTCAAAGCCTAAAACTGACTATCTTTTCAGAAATTAACCTGCTATCACCTCAATTTAACAGGTATATTTAAAGTGATTGCAAATGTAATTTTGTAATTGCATTAAATCCCAATGTGACTTTTTAAATGTAATGATTCTAAAATCCATGGAAAGCTAAGCAGGTGAAGACAGCAAAATAGGGGAGGAAAGATGCAGTGATAAATTAAGCATCTAAAAGCTGTAACAGTTATAATAGTTAAGCATGTTTGTCCTAATAAAGTACTCAACAGATGGACCACAAAACTTTTTAAAAAGCACCCCCTCCAAAAGATCCAAGCATACATAGAATTTAATAAATGTTACAGGTGAAATTTCAAACTGGAACATTTTTTTATTCTGGGGAAAACACTTCTGTGTCACAGCATACACCAGAATAAATGCCATGTAGCTTATAAGGCTAAATTTTTTAAAATGTAAAAGAAGGAGAGGTAATTTTACTCTCAACCCAGGGTGAAGTTGGTCTTTATAAGGATAAAAGCATACTCATAATATAAAAGGATGAGCATTTATATCTTACTGCAGGAGGGTAAGAATAAATAAACTTACGGATGTCAAAATCACAATAAATAAGATACAATGACAAAAGACACACCAAGGAAAGTACCTACAGCATACATAAAGCAATGGATTATATATAGGGTTTTTATAAGTCAAATAGGAAAAAAACAGACATCAGTTAAAAATGGGCAAAGGATACCTATAGGAAATTCACAAGAAATCACATTTAATTGGCTCATACAAATACAAAAATGTGTGATGTACAGTAAGTAAACACCAAGGAGCATGGTTGCTGGATCATATGGTTAGCCTATGTTTAGATTTGTAAAAAAATTGCCAGACTGTCTTCCAAAGTAGTTGTACCATCTTATATTCCCACCAATAATGAATGAGAGTTCCTGTTGTTCTCCTCCTCTCCAGAAATTAGTATTGCTAGTTTTTTGTTTGTTTGTTGTTTTGTTTTTTGGGTTTTAGCCATTCTAATAGCTTTGTGATGGTATCTCATTACTGTGCAAATTTGCAATTCCCCACTAGCAAATGATATCGAAGGTCCTTTTATAGGCTATTTGCCATCTATATTATCTTCTTTGGTTCAGATCTTCTGCTAATTTTTAAATTGTATTGTTTATTTTCTTATTGTTGAGTCTTAAGTGTTCTTTGTATATTGTCCTTTATCAGTGTTTTGCAACTATTTTCTTCCATCTTTGGCTTTTTTTTAAATTCTCTTAACAATGATTTCACAGAGAATAGACATGTTTACTTTATTAAAAAAAAAAAAATGTATGATGTAGAGTCAGTGGGCCAGGTCTAAACTACAGTATTTAAAACTGTAAAAATTAAAATAAGATACAACTTTTCACCTTCTAAATTTGTAAATAATTTTAAAAATCCAATGTTGATGATAATGTAGAAATAGGCCTTCTCATATATTACTGTTAAGAGTTTAAACTGCTAGAATTTTAGAAAAGCGATTCAGAAATATGTATCAAGAGCATTACAAATGTGAAACTTTTTGACCTGCATATCCAAATGCTAGATATGTAGACTAAGACAATAACAAAAAATTGTGCAAAGGTGTGGGTACTAGGATGTTCATCACAGTAGCATATTTATATTAGAGATCTTAAAAAAGGGGAATTCAGTGCAGGGGGGAAGTGGATAAAGAACTTCCCTCCATCCATCTATTGTTATCTACACAGTTACACAGGAATGCAGGAACCTGAACATTCAAAGTTACTCAACCCTTCTGCTGTTACCAGGGTGACCTTGATTGAGGACAATTAGGGATCAAGGTCTGGGATCAATGAGCAAAACTCCAGTTAACATCCCATCGGTTCCAGATCCCTGAAGCTTTAATAGGACTGGCTGGCAGCACAGAAACCCTCACTGCCTGGGAAGATTGGTGGAATTTGCACCAGGGAGGCATTCAGACCATCAGGATACATGAAGAAGTGCATACCACAAGTATATCATAACTAGGTTGACCGTTCTTCCCATTCTGCCTATGACAGTCCTGGTTTACTCCTAGCATCTGGGTGTAAATTGTTAATTGCATCTTCTGTTGCTCTCAAAAGTATCCCAATATTTGGATGATAAATTATAGGGCCACCCTATAATTTATCAACAAACCCATTTGTTTTAATTAAATAAATTCCATTTAGTTAAATTAAATAACATTTTGGCACAATGGCATATATCAAAGAGCATTAAATGATGTAGCTCAATGTAATCCATTACAGTATTTGCCAAGGGTGTTGTTCATTATATTAAGTCATTTCTTCTCTATGAGGACTCATGAGAGGCAGTTCTCTCTGCTCCCAGCTGTAGTGTAGCTGTGTTTCTCCTGAGTATCTGGCATATTTTTATCTCCTGGACTCTGGATTGCAGAATTGGTCCTGTTTCCCAGCCTGCATTCAGCTAGATGTTTGGAGCCAACTGCATGATTCAACTTCAGGCCTATCATGGTTCTCAAATTCTGGGAGATAAGGGATTAGGTCCCTAACTTAGTGTCTGACCACTCCTTCAGACGACAAATAATTGTTTTTTCATTTTACGTGTTTACAAATAACTGAAGTAACATTCCAACCATCTGCCAGTAAGCCAGTAAAATATTTCTGTTCTCCAAAATATACATAATTTAATAAGAACATGATAGGTGTCAGCCAGCATGGATCACGTCTTATCAGGCAAGGTCACTCCTTCATACATAGCCCATGTTTTACTGTTACTCCACTGATAGTGATATACCCCCCGAGTTCAACCAAGAAAGGAAACCCAAGGCTTATGTTCTGATAGTGAGTTGTCTGAGAAATTTATCCCCGCCACTAGTGTCTCCCACCTGTCTCTTTAACTGAGTCAGTTTTATGGACTCTGCAGCTAAGGAAGGCTGTCACTCCAAATGGTACCTGGCCACTTAGTCTCAGAATTATATGATGTAATTCTTCCTCCAAATGCAAAAGAGCAAAGAGCAGGTGGTAGAGACAGCTATTGGCAAAGCTTCAAGTAAGCAGGACAAGCCTAGGAGTGACCACTGCCATCTGCAATATTAGTTGATAGCAGGTAGAGAGGAAAAAAAATCACCAAAGAATAGAGGGTTTAGCATCAATATTCTCCAATTTTGTCCCTCCTCTCCTACTCCTCAGTATCTCTTTGGACTGAGTATCACCATTTCCTCAGTTATAAATACACATTATTAAAAGGACTTTTGTCTTACTCTCTTCAAAACTTTTCTGTAAATCTAAAACTATTCTAATGCTTATTTTTTAAAAAAAGAAACATTGTCTTAAAAAATACACTGTGTGTGCTAGCTGTTAATGGTATGAATCATGTATTTGCAGTTCTCCAGACTCCAGGCACATAGTAGGATTGTATTTCCTGGACACCTGTAATTGGGTAGGGTCATGTGACCATCTCTGGCCAGTGAATTGGGGCTGGAAGTATTTCCTGGCATAGCAGTTAGTTGCTGGTACAAGACACCACTTTCCCTCTGCCACCGTGATTGAAAATGTTCCAGATAGTGGATATTCCACCACTCTGGGACCTAAGTGACAACGAAGAAGAAACAGAGTTCTAGCTGTCTATCAATGGACATGTACTGTGAGTACAAGCAATGTGAACCTTTATTTTTTAAGTCACTGAGATTTGAGGGTTGCCGTTTCCCAAAGCACAACCAAGTATATGCTGATGCAACCTGCCAGGACTTTAGAATATTGGAGGCATGTTTATTGGAGTGTAATCTGCATAGGTGCATGTAAGTTGATAAAATGGACCCTTGTCTAAGACAGTTTAGGTTAACATCTCTAGTCCTGGAGTAATTAGTCACGGAGCTTCTTTTAATTTTCACAAGTGTACCAGTTTAGACAACAAATTGCACAGTCACCCTAGGGCTACTGCATCCCTCCAGCAAATGTATAAGACTTGAGGTGCACAAACCTCAATATAAACCTCCATCTTATTTTCCTAACTTTATTTTATGTTCCTTCATTTTTGTAATTGATCTAAAAATTTTTCCATTGTATTGTATGTACTTTTTAATCTTCCCATTAGGAAACAAACTGATGTAAGTGATGTGAGTGTACAATTTAATTTTAAATTATTTAAATTAGTTTAATAAAAATTTAATTTTAACTTTTGAATATGGTCAAAGAATTATAAATGTTTTTGTTTGTAATTTGGTTACATGTCTTCCATTTACTATTATTGCCTTTCACATTTAAGAAAAGCAGTCCATTCTGGTGAAATTAACTAGACAGTGTGCTATTTGTGTTGATTCAGTCAGGGCTTTTAACTGCAAGCAACAAAGGTACATTCTGGCTTAGGAAGAAAAATGAATTAATTAAGAAGATATTGGGTAAATCATAGAATCATTGGAAAAGCCTGAAGCTAGGCCGTCATGTAAACTCCCACAATCTACAAGTTTATCCAGTAAGGAAACAGTTTCATCAGATTTGCCGTATATCCATAAAGAGAAGGTTCTCATTCTTTGCTTCTTCAGGTACTAGTCCCTGAATCAAATTCCGAGGTAGGTGTGCCTGACTGGTAGATATGTTGGGTACTTGTGCTCTATTGCAAGGAAGGTTGGAAAACCAGAGACCTAGCATTTTCAGCCCCTGTGATGTAAGATAATCTTTGTTCCACACCAGGATACAGTATAGGGAATTCAATAAATATATGCTTGAATTTTTACTAATGATTTATATGAACCAAAATAAATGAAGAGCCAAAATGAATGACAAATGTCTATTTCATGCAATGAGAATCAGTACACAAATGCAAATGATCAGTACACAAATGCAAAGGATCACTACAGTCTGCACACACGTGGCTTCTACCTGTTGTGTAGTTAAATATCCACAGTCCTTTTCACCCCAGGCACCTAGACCACTATTTGAAAAGCCAGATGCTTTCAACCACTTGACACCAATTTGCAAAGCTCTTCCTTCACTAATAACTGCACAGAGAATGACTAATAGAAAGGCAACTAACTACCCTTCTCCCTTGCCACAAAAAAATCTGAACTAAAATCTTCAACCCCATGTGTAGGTGTAGTAACAGCAATTCTCAAGAGCAGAGTTAGCTCCAGAGTTGGTATCAAGCTAAGCCCGTTTGCCCTGGTTGTTTCCAATGTGAACCCATTTACCCAAGCTAGTAGCTAGTTATATTGGCATGTTAAATAGAAATAAGCTACTCCTAATGCTGAAAAAATGAGTAAATGAATGTTTCTTTGATTCTTTGTTGAATGAAGGACACTCAGGCAAAGGACAAGTACTCCACTGAACACCCTCTGATTACCTTTTCAATCAATCCATAGGTCTTTCCCTTTCCCCAACTAATACTCTCAACAAGAACTGCTCAGCTAAGACCCTCTAAATACACTTTTTATTTACTTAAAACAAGTTTATCAAGATATATATCACACACCATACATTTCATCCAAAGTGTGCAATTAGGTGGTTTTTAGTGTATTCACAAAGTTGTGCAAACATTACTATAATTTAATTTTAGAACAAAAAATCCCCCTCATATCCATTAGCAATCACTATCCCTCCCACATCCCAGCCCCCAGCCCTAGACAAACACTTATCTATTTTCTCTATATATAGATTTGCTTACTCTGGACATTTCATGTAAATGGAATAATAAAATATGTGCTCTTTGTGACTGTCTATTTTCACTTAGCCTAAGGTTTTCAAGGTTTATCCATGTTGTAACAGGTATCTATGCTTCCTTCCTTTTTATGGTCAAATAATATTTCATTGTATGAATATACCACATTTTACTTAGTCTTTCATCAGTTGATAAGCAATTTGGGTTGTTTCTGCTTTGGGGCTAATATGAAAAAATACAGCTACTAATATTTACATACAAGTTTTTGTGTGGGCATACGTTTTCATTTCTCTTGCATATATACCAAAGAGTGGACTTGATAGGTCTTACGGTAATTCTACGTTTAACCTTTAGAGGAACTGTCAGACTGTTTTCCAAAGCGGTTGCATTATATTACATTCACACTAACTATGTATGAGGGTTCCAATTTCTCCTTGCCCTTGTCAACACTTGTTATTATCTGTCTTTTTGATCAGTCATCCTAAGGTGTGAAGTGGTATCTCACTGTGGTTTTGATTTACACTTCCCTGATGGCAAATGATGTTGAGCATCTTTTCATGTGCTTATTGCCCGTTTGTGTATCTTCCTTGGAGAAATGTCTATCCAGATCCCTTACTCATTTTTAACTGGGTTATTTGTCTTTATTATTGAGTTGTAAGAGTTCTTTATATATTCTATATATAGGTCCCTTATCAGATATATGATTTAAAAATTTTTTCTCCCATTCTGTGCACTGTCTTTTCAGCTTTTTGATGATATTCTCTATTTGATGAGACATTATCATCATACCTTCCTTAACTTTTAGAAGCATGGTTTCCTTTATAAACACTTCTTTGGAGTCTTAATTCTGACATCTGGGCCCTCTCAAAAGCAGTTTCTGTTGCCTAATTTCTTTCCTGTATATGGTTTATACTTGCCTGTTTCTTTACATGTCTCCTAAATTCTTGTTGAGAACTGAACATTTTAGATAATATATTGTGTCAACTCTGGATACTGATCACTCCCCCTCTCCTTACTGGGAGTTTGCTGTTGTTTGCTTAATTATTTGTTCGGTGACTTGGCTGGACCATTTTAGTGAATCTATTTCCCCCACTGTGTGAAGCCGCCGTTGTCATTCCTCAAAGGGCACAGCCTTGGGCATGTGTAGAGTTACTCTGGGATAACAGTGGTTTTAACAGGGCTTTCTTTTACTCTTTCCTTGATTTCTCTGTTAAACTGTTGGTCTCAGCATCACAGCCAGCAGTTCCCATCCTCTAAGTGCCAGCTGATTGCTCTATTGTTTTCAGTAATTCCTGGGGGCATAAATTTCAGTAATTCCTGGGGGCAGACTGATTCAATTAAATTTCCATCCCTTTGTGGGGTACTCTTTGAGGTCAGTCTTTGAGGTTTGTTCTGAACCCAGGAAGGATCTTCTTAGCTGTTTCCTTCCTTGGTTCTCTTTGGTAAATTTTTAGCTGGTTTACAGTTTAGCTTGTTGCTCTCATTGAACTAACAGCCTTCTCTTAATGGTTACCACCACAACCTCCACTGTTTTCAAGAGCTCCCTTAGGCTTGAACTTCCCCATACCCTTTCAAATAGTCAGTTCCCTTGAGGAGAGCTTCAGAGCACTACCTAGGGAAAACCTATGTACCACCACGCAAGAGCTGGGAGTGGGGACAGTGACCCACTTCTCTCAGAATGACACCCTGCCTCATGAGCAGGGTGCTGGGCTAGGATAGTAGCCTCTGCTATTCTCAGCTTGCCTCTCCCAGCATGGAACTGCTATCCTACAAGCAAACTGAGACAAGGGCAACTGGGGCCCCAATATTCTTGGGCTGTCATTCCTGGGGCAGAGCTTCTACCCTGTGAGTGGGGGCTGGGTAGAGGGAGAGAGCTCCAGACCTCCCAGCCACCCCTGCCTGGAGTATTGCCTCTGAAACATGGATCTGGGGTAGGAAATGGGAGCAGAGGGATGCTCCCAGGACTGCACCCACCTGCAGGGGCGCTTCTGTCGTGCTGAGCTGGGAGTGGGGAGGGCAGGAGAGGATCGTGACTCAATTGCCATGACTCTTGATGTTCTTTCCGAGATAGAGTAGATTTTCTTGAACAAATGTTTCTTCCTTTGCTATATGCCTTTAGAACAATGCCCATTGTTCTAAGTATATACATATTATATATATATTATCTATCTATATATATATAATTAGATATAATTTTCACCAGTTTTGTGGCAAGAAGGCCCACAAAGTTCATCACAGCACCGTTCTGGAAGTCTGTCTCACTCACCTTGAATAGTCGTCTAAGCATCAAAAAGTTTTAATAAGCATGCCATGCACTTTATCTTGTAAAACTTCCTAAAGCTTAAGTACCTTGCCTCCTTTGTTTTTCCCTTCACTTTTATGCTGTTCACTCTATCAAAGAATCAAATGGGAAGAATCAGAAAAATTAATGATGTTGATTTTTTACTCAATACCCTACGAACCAATGGGTTGCTGGCCTATAGAGGTTCATGAATGACTTCTAGAATACAGGCTATCATGTTTTACATAAGACCAAAAGTTCAGCTGAAGTTCACTTCCAAATTCTTTGTCTTAGGTTTAATTTTAAGTACACTTGCACTGGCATGCTGACTCTAAGCTTCTCTGTTAGGAAACATTAGGCTTACAACATATGCTCCACACATACGCGCAGATATGTGATGCCATTGTAATGACCTAGTAGTGTGACATCAACCCGAACACATCCAGCCACATGCATTACAGAGCGGTCTTCAAGTCTGGGCCAGTTACTTGATATTGCTATGTACTTTCTGAATATTTGGCAAAATCAGTTTTTGCCAAGGGTAAACATGTTCGTGGCAATGCTTCTAATATTTCCATACATTTCACTTGTATTAGAAACAGAGCAGTGAACATGTTTACAGTACTACAGTCTTTCTGAGTATTAATGAAGTTATAGAAGGTACTAGCCAACTCATCCATCTGCAGATTTAACGAATATACTCCATTGCATCTCATTAATCATGACTGAAACCATAACAGTGTGCCAGCCAAGGACTGGCCAAGAACTTGGCCCTGATAGAACTACAAATGATTTTCTCTTGCCCCTGCTAGTTGATAGAAAACCATCGATAAGTCACTAGGAATAACATTTTACCAGTTGCGCACACTCTTGGTAGCTGTTTGAATCAAAACATAATTTTCAGAGTTTCTGAGTGAATCTCTCCAACAACTCCCAGCCTCACTAAAAATTTGGGAATTTTAAAATACTTAAAATACTATTTAAAAAATTTTAAAAGGTACTTAAAATTAAACCTAAGACAAATGATTTGGAAGTGAACTTCAGCTGAACTTTTGGTCTTACATGAAAGACCAAATTCTGATAGGTTCAAGGAAAATGCCCTTTAAACTTCTTAATCCAGCATGCCCCTGTGTTTAAAAATTATGTTAATTAAAGACATTGGTTTTCCTTATTGGGTTGTACTGTAACACAGGTCCAGATGTTCTTTAATGAGAATTTGATGGCAGGAATCAGTCTAATCATCATCAGAAGAGATGGAATCTAACTCAGATGATTTAGGTAAACTATGGATGGCATATGAGCTTAATTCAGCACCAGTGGCAACAGATTATTAGCTTCCTGGAATACTGTGTTGAGAAAGATTCTGAGGTAGTGTCTGATGCCAGTGCAAAAGAATGTCACATGATTGATTAGCAGGGTCCACCAGAGACTTAGGAGAGAAAAGACACCGTGCTCAACAACCTGTGTCCTGGCAACAAGGGCCAACTTTGATGATCCTGATATTGACTCCAGGTATATGGTGCTATGATCAGTCAGTTACCATTAGATTTTTCCAGAGGATGACATTCTCAGGAAGCTGAACTCCTCATAAAGTATGAAAAGTATGACACGAAGATGCTATAAGCCATTCTGTTGCTTTTATTTCGTCTAGTTGAAATCATGTTTAATCCATCCCACTTTCATTACACTACTTGTCTGTGAATAATAACATCAAAAAATCCTTTAGAGTTTTGTAACAAATGTTTTTAACATTAAGAAAGCCAACGAGGAAAAGAAGTAAGAAGCATTTTCCACTCAACTGATGAATACAAGTAAGGCACTGGAGATAATGAGTACTTCGCTATCATGTCTATGCAACATGAATATTTTAAGAAGACAGTCAGATGTACTGATGAGTGATGATGATAGACAGAATAAGTGTTCTCTGGGCCATAGTGTTTCTGTGTATGTAAATTCTGGGCCTTTGTGGTTTTCCATTCATTTTATCTACACTCAGGAATAGCTCCATATTAGCATAAAGTGGTCAACATGGGGAAGAGTTTTAATTTTTTTGAAAATATCTGTAAATTTGTGTTCTCTAGACTCTCAAGACGCACAAACGTTCAGGTTTCATGGAAATATTTTTAGTCCATTTCTGTCAAGCACACATGACTTTTCCACTTTTCATGACAGTTCAGGGCTTCAGTGACAAAAGGGTTCTGAGGTCAAAATATCAGTCTCTCTGATTGTATAACAATGTAGGTTACAAGGGTTGACAGTGCGATTGTGAAAACCTTGTGGATCACACTCCCTTTATCCAGTGTATGGATGGATGAGTAGAAAAATGGGGACAAAAACTAAATGAAAAATAGGGTGGGATGGGGGGGGATGATTTAGGTGTTTTTTTTATTTTATTTTTTTTTCCTTATTCTGATTCTTTCTGGTATAAGGAAAATGTTTAGAAAGAGATTGTGGTGATGAATGCACAACTATATGATGGTACTGTGAACAGCTGATTGTATACCATGGGTGATTGTACAGTATGTGATTATATCTCAATAAAACTGAATTTAAAAAAAAATCAGTCTCTCTAGTTCTGATTTAAAGGCAGCTGAAAACACAATAATGGCTAAACTTTTATCTGTTGAGTCTTAAAACAAGTCGGTTGAGTCTTAGAACAAGTTGATATTTTCAGCCTCAGAAATCTTCAAAAATAATGTGACCAAAATCAGTGCCACTCAAAGTGTGGTCCGTGGACAATGCCAGTTCACAGACTGTTTGTTACTAATCTGTAAAAAGTACAAATATAGAAAATAAGTATTTAGAAACATTTACAGCAATTTGATGAGTCACTTTATGTCCATTGAATCTAATAACAGCAAATTTGGCACTGTATTTTGTGTCTCTGTTTTCTCATTTCACTTTTATACTAACTCATTTTGACTGTATTTTGTAAAACAAAATTGAGGATAGACTGTAAATAAATAAAACCAGTCCTTCACCACAGACAGTTTGAGACAACTGAGGACTGGACTTCTCCTACCCTCCCAACTATTCTCATATGAAGAATGACGATGATTGATAAAATTTTTCCCAAAATAAAATTCTATGCTTTGTATTTTTTTTTTTTTTTTTTTTTTTTTGTATTGTGGTGTCCCAAAATAAAATTCTATGCTTTGTATTTTTTTTTTTGTATTGTGGTGTAACAAATTACCACAAACTTAGTGGCTTAAAACACCCACTCATTAGCTCATAGTTCCTGAGGTCAAAGTCCAGCAGGTGTGGCTGGGTTCTCTGTTCAAGGTATCACAAGGCTGAAATCAAGGTGTTGTCAAGGTTGAGTTCTTGTCTGAAGGCCCTGAGGAAAAAAAAATCATTTTCCAAGCTCCTTCTTGTGTTAGCAGATTTCAGTCCCTCGCAGAAGGCCTGAGGTCCCCATTTTCTTGCTGGCTTTCAGCAGGAGGCCGCCCTCAGCTTCTAATCACTGCCGCGTTCCTTACCACGTGACCACCTTCATCTCTAAGCCAGTAACATGCATCAAATCCTTCTTTGCGCTTCCAATCTCTGACCTGCTTTTCTTTTCTTTTCTTTTTTTTCTTTAACTAAAATAACTACATTGCATCTAACATGTTCCTACCATACTCCAAGAAAATTAACAAACCATAATCAAACAAAGGCATAAGAAAAACCAAATAACGTAAAATAACTACATTGAAGCTAATTTTTTTAATGCAATAGTTTTGTTTTGTTTTGTTTTGTTTTTTTGACTTGCTTTTCTATGACCAGCCAGAGAAAAAGGGCTCGAGTGGTTAGGGCAGACCCACATGGATATTCTCCTTACCTTAAGGTCAGCTGTGCCATTTAACATAACCCAATCATAGGAGGAAAGTCCCTCATACTCAGAATCCCAGGGGTTACACAGGCCATGTAAACTCCTAAACAAAGGAGTTTAGGGAAGAGGGACTCTTTGGAGTCATTTTAGAATTTTGCCTACCACATGCTACGTTGAACTTCATATCTAAATTTGGCAATTCTTTCCTTTGAATTCTGGACAAAAAAAAAAAAAAAAACGCTCTTGACTATTAAATAGCATTACTTACATAAATGTTCTATGCCATTTTAAGAAAAGTTCTGTCTCTGTATAGAATACATTAGAATTGTTGAATTTCAATGACCCAAATGATACTCACTAAATACCTTTTGTTTAAAAAAATAGCAACTGCACCTGTGTACTATATACTGTATATTATGGATGTTTAGTTTCGATGTTTCAAATTTCACAGGGAGTGGATAAAATAAAATTACTTCTTTAAAAATTCATTTCTATAAAGTTTATTCTCTTTTTTTAATTTCCCATTAAGAGGCATTTCAAAGGAATGCCTGCAGTTTCTGCTAACTTATTATAGAGCTATCCTTTTATAACATAAACCAAGGACTGTGTGATGAAGTATACCAGTTAAAAGTATAAACAGATATATTTTAGATAACGTAAGTAATACTTTCTCTCCTATGAATACAATTTATGTCACTTAAAAGCAGGAATCAAAGGAAGCTTATTTTTTGAGATATTTAGAGCTGGGGGATGTAACAAGCAATAGCAATTCTAGCAAATTAAATCAAATACCATTCGTGGTCTCTATTAGCTTTTTAGGGTTCCAGATGAAATAAGATGAAAAAAAGTGTATGATCCCTTGATAAGTGTAACTTGCAACAAATTGGCAAACTGGTGGGAATAAAAAGCCAAAAACAGCAGTTTTGCGGTGCAATTTTTTTTTTTTTTTGCAATGGCTTTATAGCTCCACATCCCTCTTCGCATTACTCATTTTGTAAAATAAAGAGAAAATACATTTTTTAAAAACTTGTTTTAAATAAATTATTCCTCTAAATTGGCAAACTTAAAGAAAATATTCCATGGACTGACAGTATTTTAATGTTCTATATGAGATGGAGGGAGAACCAAATATTTTCTGACACTGAAAATAACAGCCAAATATACAGGAGTAATTGCAGTCAGTGCAACTTAACCTCTGTTTACTATCATGGCTGTTTTTATTAAGATGAAAACACCTAAGGCAGTACCTTTTTTCTGAATTCTAGCTGTATTTAATTAATGTTTTCATTGTTTTTCTGTGTTGCTGTTTCTGTATTGAATTCATCTGAAGCAATGGAATCAAAGGTCTGTTAGAACTACAGTTCCCAGACAGAAAATGAAGAGCTGACTGCAGAACACTGCAAGTTTCAAGGGCTGTGTATCACCATGGGAAAGGCAGGTATGTGGAGATAGGATTTTTCATTGGATTGGTTTAGATTCCTGTTCCTTGCCTGGTATCGGGATCATGAAGCTTGTTCCAAGATTAGAGGATAAGGAGGTTAGTTTGGTGCCTATTGACTCCTTGTCCTGACTATGTAATAGCTCCACATGCATCTGCAGGTTTGTGTCCCCAGAAACCTGAATAGGACATTGGCCACTGGGCAAGCCAAGTACTGACCAATACTCAGGAGTCATGAGTGAACAAATCAAATGCCTGCACGAGCCCCATCAGGACAAGGAGCAAACCCTAATTGCCGGCCACTGCAAATAACAGAATAACAATAACAACAATAATTCCAGAATCTTATCTTAAAATTCTAGGAGGAAGGAAATTCCTTAGTGTCTCCCTGCATAGCAGCTTTATCATTCTTTTGCACAGCCATAGATCCTGATTTTCGTCATGATATTCACTCACATATTTGTCTTCCTCACATTTCCTGCCCAATTAATCCCAGTTTATGCCCAGGGGCAAGACCAGGTCACTTCAGGAGACAACCTGGTGCATATCCAAGCTGCTCCTTGCTCACTTCCCTCTTGGCACAGAGGCTGTCATTTCTATGATGAGCTGTTTTTTTTTTTTTTCAGAAAAGGACTACTGAAGTTTTATTTACATGAAGTGATTCATTTCCACCTTTTTGTCCCCCTCCCCGGTAGCTTAGAAAATGCCAAAAAACTCAGAGTACCTCATGCTGACGCTGAATCATCTTTAGATGTTCTTGAAGAATGACCCCAAGTTCATGAATCTATCTCCCACAGGAGAATTGTCCCTGCACCCTGCAGACTCTAGGTAGTAAAGTTGCCTTCTCTATGCCTGTCTACCACCACCATGGAGAGATGGAGAGTGAGTGTATGTGAGAAGGAGGAAAAGAGGGAGAGAGGGGGAGGGAGAGAGAAGGAGAGAAAGAGAGAGAGACAGAGAGAGAGAGATTCCAAGTAGATTCCAGGAAGCAGCGCCATCAGTACTATGTGTCACTCTTGATGACATGAGGAGCCAAACTCTAGACTTCACGGCCAGCCACCAGGGGAAGTTTTTGCCAGAACAGTCACTACATAAACTCCCATTTGGCCTTTTGGGTACCCCCTACCTTGCAGGCATCCTGTAAATTTTCCTGACTTTATTTCACAAGGTTTCTGAGCCTGCATATCCTCCCTGTGCAGTAAGTGCCAGCAAGACTGAGGTCACCAACACTCCCTGCTGGAGTTTTGGGGAAAGTGATGGGAAGCAGCTGTTCTGTTCCTGGTTCCTGCTGCCTGGAAATCACCTGCTGCCTTGTGGAGGGTAAAACCACTGCAGAATAATCCAGTCTTCCTGTTTTGGGGCTTCCTTCCTCCCTTCCTTCATTCATTTTTCATTTATTCATTCAAAAGCTGTTTACTGAGCACCAACTATAGACCAGGCATTTCTATCACTGCTGCTTTTGCCCTGCTCGTGTCTGCTGAGGGACAGAGAAAAAAAGGTAATGATGTAAAAAACGTGAGCTCAACTATCCCAAATCCCTTCTTAGGCAATTTAAGCCCTGTATACAAGGAACACACATTTAAAATATCTGAAGGTCTTAGGTGGAAACAATTTTTGGAATGGATATGTTTCTTTAGGGTGTGATCTATTTAAGTAAACACTAGTTCAAATGGATTCCTGTTTGGGAAATTAACCTGAAAATACAGAAATCAATTTTGTCATCTCACTTGATCAGATGATAGTACCTAATTCTGGAATGTTATTTTTAAATAACTATACTGCTTTGGCTTCCTAAGAACTTTATTTCTCTAAGATTGCCATTAGTTTTCAAGGAACATAGAACATATTTTAGTTTCAAGTAAATATCTTATTTTTAAAATCACATTTGTATAAGCAAATTATTGGATCCCAAAAGAAGCTATGGGGGAACTTTTGTCCTAAAACACTAAAAAATAAATAAACACTAATTGCAATCCTACATTAAGAAAAGAAAATGGTGTCCTCATTAGTTTGAAAGAGAATAGAGGGTTGTTTCCTTCTTCTGAGCAGTATGTTTAACCACAAAAGTAGAACGTAAGGAAGGCTCGATCCTGTTTTCGGTAGAGTCACTTAGCCTATTGAGAATCCTCAGCCATTTTCCCATGCTGCCCTCAGAAATGAAAATTACAATTAGCAAACACCTGAATCCTTTTAGAAAAAATGATCTATATGTCTAAAAGACAAGGGCATATATTATGAGTTGGAAAGTAAGAGACTTATTTTTAATAACGTTTGTAAACTAAGAAAATTTCTGTTGAAAAATAGCTAGAAAGCTTATTTTTGATGTGGTCATGTGATAAATACATTAAATATTCCAGATGCTCTTTAGATTGATGAGAAAACACAATGGGTCTTAGTATCTCAGTTTCCAATGAGGTGAGGTCATGAAGTTATAAGAATTTAAATTTAAATAAAAGCATGCACCAAAAAAAGCATTAATCTTTTCACACCTATATATAAGAGAATTCTGTTTGGTTTTTGAATTTTTAAAAACACAAGAGCATGGGCTCTTGAGATAGGTAAAGACGTTAAGCCATAGTTCAAGTTGAGGAAAGAGGTAAATTGTGTCAGTGTTATTATCGATGACAATGGTGGAGAAAATTGCAGAGAAGGTAGAAATCATCCCCATCATTTGAAGGTGGCCTTTTTCTCTATTAAACAGTGTGTGTTGGGGGGGTATGTAAATGATAGCTGATTTCCCCAATATCCTTTTAAGACCCCTAACTAGCCAACACCTTGACTTGAGCCTTCTGCAACCCTGCAGCAGAGAACCCACTCTAGCTGCCTGGATTTCTGACCTGTGGAACTGTGAGATGATAGATAGGTGTTGCTTTAAGCTGCAAAGTTTAGTAATTTTTTATGCAGCAATGGAAAACTAATATATTAAGTAAAAGAGGCAATCAAACACATTCTCTACTTCTACACGAAATTCTAAGTAGGTCAACCTGAGTCATGCCTCGTATCTACCCTATATCACTCACAGCTTTACTTACTTTTAGCCTGTTCTCTACTTGCCACACCTGTGGTGTTTTCCGGTTATGATTTTGGCTCCTCCCACCAGGTTTCCTTAGCAACATCCCAACATTGCATACTTGGGCCCACTTTACATGAAGCCTCTCCTGGCACAACGCAGGACTCCATCCCCTCATAAGCTGCTGCTACTTCCTCTTGGTTTGCCCCAACATAGAAGGTAGGACGGTTCAAATGCTGTAAGTTTATTTGTTTTGTTTTTTTTCATCACAGCAGGTTGCCTTTTCAAAAGGAGAGAAAGATGGACATGGAAAACATTTTGGAAAAAAAATAGCCAGGTTTAAACTGACAGAACACAGAGGATGAAGAAATAGAACCAGCACTGTGGAGACTGGGAGAAGTGGAAAAGCGTGAGGCATTAGGGCCTTAAGGGAGCTGACCTGTGAGACGATGAGGTTGATTTTTATCATGCTGAGTATGAAGTGTCAGAGGGACGCTCAAGCTGACCATTTCCCCCTGGGAACTATAAGCTCCTTGAAGCCAAGGACACTGTCCATCTTATTCATCATTATACCCCAGAGCATTTCATAATACTGGGCATATTTTAAGTGCTCATGAAATATTCCTCAGGTGAATTAATGGAGACATAAAATTATTCATTTAGCAGTTGTTAGCACTTGATTGGGGCTTGTAGGGAAGAGGTTGAGGGCAGAAGTTGCTAACCTCTGTATCTCATAGTTGAAGGTCACAACTCTAACACAGTAGAACGTACTAGTCTAATGCTCAAACTAACATTTAAGAAGAAACCTTACGGGTAGTCCAGTAGAGATGAAAACCAAACACAGATTGAGTATTAGATGGTATTATGGACAGGTTGTCAATCTGGGGGGGGGGGGGTGTTAAAATGGTATTGTGGTTATATATTTCTTAAAAGTCCTCTTCTGTTTGAGATATACACTAAAATAATTATGGGTGCAACTATTTAATGTCTGAGTTTTGCCTTAAATACCTCCCCAAAAGGGTGTGTGTAGGGTAAGATTAAAAAAGCAGAAAAATGAATAGATATTAAAGCTGGGTGCTAGGTACATGGGGGTTCATTGGACAATTCTACTTTTGAGTTTGTAAGAAAATCACCATAATAAAAGTTTAAAAGAGAGAAAGAAAGAAAGGCCCTCAAAATAAATGAATAGCTG
This sequence comes from Choloepus didactylus, assembly GCF_015220235.1. Lineage (NCBI taxonomy): Eukaryota > Metazoa > Chordata > Mammalia > Pilosa > Megalonychidae > Choloepus > Choloepus didactylus. Next base: position 51,232,487 of record NC_051320.1, on the reverse strand, counting down.
CAACTGGTTGTTAACTATTTTTCATTGACATTGCACCCTTATAGTCTAAGTCTACCCAAAATCCAGTTTGTTGAACTGTAATTCTTTGCATTTGTTTCTTTTTCTTTAGAGAGTTTTTTATTCTTTTATTCAAATATTTACTACATGGTGACCCTGTGTGAGGCACTTTGGTTGGAATGGATTAACTTAAGTAGGAGATAAACATGTTACATGGGAAACCAATATAAACGAGGTTATTTTTACCATAAAATAGAGTTAGTTATTTTGCAATTCAACACAGGATAGGCCTCATTGAATAGCTGTAAAATACATGGGCACAGTGCTTCCTTCCCCACTTTCTACTGCTCTGAAAATAAGGTCTCTAAATTCTTACCATAATAAAATTAATAATTAAAGCAGGAGCTTTAGGATGATTGGTTTGGAAGAAGAGACCACCTGCTTCAGAAGGAGAGCTGGGCAGGGATGGGGGATGGGGTGAGGGAAGCAGGGGAGCAATGCCCACCCAATCAGAAAATGGAAAAGGCATTGGTTAGCCCTAAGAAGTCCCCAACCTAATCCTGTAACAACAACACTGTGCTGGTTTGTATATGTTATGTCCCCCAGAAAAAGCCATATTCTTTGATGCATTCTTGTGGGGGCAGACATATTAGTGTGGACTGGGTTGGAACCTATTGGTTCAGTGTCCATGGAGATGTGACCCACCCAACTGTGGGTGATAAATCTGATTTGATAATTTCCATGGAGACATGGCCCCACCCATTCAGCATGGGCCTTGTTTAGTTTACTGGAGCTCTATATAAGCTCAGACAGAAGGAGCTCACAGTGAGCTGGAGCTGAGACACACATTTTGAAGACAGCCATTGGAAGCTGATGCTGACATTTTGGAGAATGCCATCTTGAAACGCCACCTGGGAGCAAGCAGACGCCAGCCATGTGCCTTCCCAGCTAACAGAGGTTTTCTGGATGCCAATGGCCTTTCTCCAGTGAAGGTACCCTTTGTTGATGGACATTTTATGGCCTTAAGACTGTAGCTGTGTAACCAAATAAACCCCCTTTTATAAAAGCCAATCCATTTCTGGTATTTTGCATTCTGACAGCAAACTAGAACAAACCCCAGCAGAGAAGTTAAACTCCTTATTGGAAAACAGATACGTTTCCTCCTTATGCCTATTACAGCTCTGGTGTGAGTACTACGCTCAGCTACAGGGAGGTAAATGGCATGGGGATGCATGGTGTCTGCAGATGCAGTCAGAGTGAAGCATAGCAGATGCGATTACCTGGAAAATATCTTTCTTCTCTACTCATCCCTTTCTAGTGATACCCAGGAGATGCAAGGGGAAGAAATGAGTTTGGACAGGTAATTGAATAAAATGTGGCTGGTAGGCAAAGAAGACCTCACTCTTTGTTTCTGACTAATTCTGTTTCTCTGGTGGCTCAGGACTGCAACCAGGGGAGAACAGATTCTGTAGGGTTTGTTAAATTCCAGTATCATGTTTGGAAGATACATGCTACATTTCAGATGACTGTATAGACCACTTTTAGGCAAAATGGAAGGGGAAAATGACACCATGCTAAGGATAGGAGTGCATAACGAATGATCTAGAATAGTATAATTTAGTAACTATCTGTTCCCAAAGTCTTGAGAACAAATCACAATGTAGTGGAAAGGGTTCAAAGCTCAGGAACAAAAGATCCAAGATTGAGTCTTCGCTCTGCCAATTACTGGCGTGAGTCACTTAACTTCCTTGGCTCTCTTCTTTCTGATTTGAAAATGGGATAATAATGCAGTCCAAGGTCATTGTTATGGTTAGACAGGGCATCATGTGCATGAGTAAGGGGTCATCTTCCTACTGAATGAAGCAGATACGAATTTCTCAGGCCAAAATGCTTAGATGCGTGAAAACGTAACTTTACCTTGTTCAATGCTTAAAGTTAGATTGTATCTTAAGCCCCAGTTCCATCCAGTGGCAGACATTATCTCTAATCAGTTCCAGGTAAATGAGGTTGATTCAAGGTATTCTAAGTCAAGAGTTCTGGACACCGTCATTTTGGTCGTATGAATTGAAACTTCTCCTTTGGGTAGGGTGGTGGGGAATTTTACAAAAAATGGGAATGGGGTCCACTCCAGCAGGATCAAAGCCAAACAGGGATAGATAGACCCACTCTCTGTTCCAAAGCAAGTGAAGAGTGGACACATGATTAATGTTGGCCAATAAGATGGTCTCAGCATATCAAATCAGCATTGCGTAGGAACTGAGGGACACTGAAGAATTTATCCTGGCAGGAGCAGCAGCAGCGGCATCCAACGTGCTGTTCTGGGAGTGGCAGAGGTTGACTGCAGTGATGTCCTGAGTCCAATTCTGACAGTGGTGGTGATGCCAGCGGTGGTGTCATCAACTCTAACCAGACGCTTCCTGTGCTGTGGTTTCGGCTGAAGGTGGCCCTGCCCTTTTTCTGTGCCCACTGATTCTGAAGACTCTCTGATATCCTTCCAGTAAATTCCTTTTCTGCTTATGTTAAGCAGAGTGGATTTCTTTGTTCATAACCAAGGATTTTCACGAGTTTGGTTAAGTATTTCTCCCTAAATCTCCCTGAGAGGGTGACAGAGAGTGGCATCTAAGTTCCAGGGGCTTACAGAGCAGCATCTCATCCAGAGGAGTCACATTGGTCATCATTTGTTCCCCACGGGCATCTGCTGAGATGCACGTTGTTCTGCCTAGTTCTCTGCCAATACCTCATCTCCATGCTGGCCACACCTGAGATGTCTTTGTTCCCATCTGGCCTCTGGTTAACACCACATCTATTATGGCATCTCCATCCTCTAAGTATTCCAGCCTCAGGTAAAGAATTTGCACAAATCCCAGAGCCTCCTATTCTATAGCAGCAATGTACTTTCACATTCAAAAAAGTGAAGTTCATAATTCAAAAGCAGTTAAAAAATAATTTTCATCTTTCTTTGCATCTCTTGAAGAACATATAGGAAATTCAATTCATAAATGAAAGCATGACTTCTTAAAATTCCAGTTTTTTCACAGTTCACATTCTCTAGAGTCCCCATCTAAAGCTCTTACTAGTCAATAAATTTTCCAGGCTCTCCCCCAAAATCTTACCTGTACCAGCTCTTGTTTTCTTGTCCCCTTCCCTGCTTTCATCCTGCATGATCCAGTCTTGTCTCTCTCTACCCATTTTCCTGATTCTGGGTTTAAAAATCATAAGAGCCCAGCCACAAATTCATGCCTCTTCTTAAAGCGGAGAGAAGGAGAGAAGTGCATTAACATAAGAGGCAGAGAGAAGGGAGGAAGGAAGTAAAATTAGAATTATGCTTTAATAAATTTTATCCCCATCACATATGTAAAGTGCCTCACACATAATAAATACTTAATAAATACTATTTCCCTTCTCAATGACTCCCAACATTTCATAAATGCTTAGCCTTTGTTTTTAATATATCTTCCATAAATAAAAGTAATTATTTAATCCTTGAACACTAAATTTCTCAACACTCTCTTCCCAACTCTACCAAATTAGTGATCTGAAACGAGCACTGATTCACAGGAGAGAGGTTGCTGTTTTAAAGCAAACCTATGATTCAGATAAAATTAAAAACCCATTACTACAATACGAATAGTAACCTCTAAGGTCTCTATTCTATATTTGATTTTATTTTTCATTGCATTTTCTTAAAGCAAGGCACACCTGCACTCTCACCATTCCCGAGGTGTCCAGAGTGAAACCAGACCCCACAAAAGACCCCCTTGGTTCTTCCAAGCTTTTTAAAAGTAATCATTTTTTCTCCTGACATTTTAGAAGTGTTATTAAAACTCACTGGATTCTTGGGATTTGGAGAGGGAAGAAAAGAAAAACTGAAACCTTGATTTTCCTCCCCTGGATATCATGTTTGTTTTGACATGTGGGTGTGGTGTACTTTTCTGGCTCTGACTGTGCAAATTCAACCCCGGTGTCTACAGGACACAGCACAGCCATGTCTAGGCTGCTTGGACAAGGAGTACTGCTTTTCATTCTGTAGGTCATTCACACACAGCTGCTAGACTCAGGTGTCATGGCGCCAAGTTGCTTTGCTCTTTCATTAAGATTAGGCTACATACTTATGTGTCTGATAACAAACAGCAGGGAGAGGGACTGATTAAAAATTTAATGTGGTAGTGGATATGGGCTTTGGAGGTCATGGGTCTGGGAGAAAGGTGCAGGTTACAATTTGTGGGCCTTTGGACTAGACACAAATGTCTTTTTTATATGTTTCTAATTGAGCAGAAGTTTAATAATTTAATAATTTCCACCACCTCTTTTTTTCATTCTGCACTCCTTTCTGCCTCCCATTTTAGTGGGAGGTCTTCCCTTAGACATCTTTGAAAGTGTGAGGTTGCATCTCTCTCGTGTATCTTGGTACTTTGTGCAGAACTGTGACGAATGTTTGTTTTAGAATTTCTCTGTTGAAATGAGTTTGAATCCTTTTCTTTGCCTCAGTCATCATCTCTCCCTTCTTCCCCTCATGTATTTTTCTGTTTGGGTCATGTTGAATTAACTACATGGGATTTATGCAGTCATCATGGTACTTTACACCACCACACCTTTGTACATGCTATTCCCTCTGCCTGGAATTCTTTTCCTTCTTTTCATTTCACTAGTGCTTACTTTCCCCTCAAACTCAAGCATTACATCTTCCTACAAGTCTTCATTGAATCCCCCACACCGTGTTCCTATAGCAGCCTGTACATACCTCTCATTTTAAAAGCCAATATTTGCTGAACATTTACTAAGTGCTGGGCATTCATTTAATCCTCATGACAATCTTATGTTGTAAGAACTATCACTTATTATTGTTTTACAGCTGAAAGAGACGTGTGGAAACATTAAGGAACTTATCCCAGGCCAGCTCGTCAGTAGTGAGGTCCAAATTCAAGTCCAGGTCTGTCTGACTTCAAAGCCTACCTTCTTTGGCACTAGATTATTCTACCTTTTTTTTTAATAATTAAAGAATATTTGCTGATATACTTTAATAATTGGTATACTTTCCTGTCTCTTGAGGGGAGAGTTAAAATTCATATTCATGTTTGTTTATTAGCAAAGTGCCTGGCATAGATCAAGTTTTCGACAAAAAGCTGTTGAATAAATGACAGTAGTGGTCTCTACTGTGTCACCTTCCACTTTCAGCTTAGAGCAATGTGCCTCTATTCTCAGTGAAATTGAATCATAGATTCACCAGACCATGCCATACCATATACTCATGAGGAAATTGATATATTGGCAGCTGTGAGTAGGGTGAGCAGGAAAAGCAATGTGTAATTGCACAGAGATGCCAGGCTCTGGGGATGAATCAGTTTGTGCAGCTGGGAGTCAGTGGCAGCCAGCCCACTGATTTCACACAGGAAGCAGTCATAGATAGAGCAGTACAGACCAAGGATAGAGCAAAGACACACTGTGAAAGCAAGAGCTGGTTGAGGGAAATCCAAGTATCATAAAGGACAAAATAGACTAGACAAGACAAGATGTAGTGTCTATTTCAATCCTGACATTCCAGGGCTCTAGGATATACCCAAGCATCTATTTTCAGTAATCCAAATACCTACAGTCAGGATTTGGTTGTGACTCCTGGAGCAAAGAGAAGTAGGATTTGTTTAGGGAAATTGTACCAATGAAAGAAGGATCTGTAGTTATGGAAGCACTATGTGGAGATGTCCCTAAGGAGTTTTAGACCCCAAGCTCATTTACTTAAAGAATGAATGAAGCTGTGAATGAAAGAAATGATGTGACCTAATTAAACAGATTGGGCAATGTGTTAATAGACCCACTGAAAGTAAGAGACTAGGTGTGCTGGTTTGAATGTATTGTGTCCCCCAAATGCCATTATCTTTGTGGTCTTGTGGGACAGACATTTTGGTGCTGGTTAGATTTGCTTGGAATGTGCCCCACCCAGCTGTGGGTGGTGACTCTGGTGGGATACTCCCATGGAGGCGTGGCCCTGCCCATTCAGGGTGGGCCTTGATCTGGGGAGCCATATAAACGTGCTGACTCAGAGACTGGACGGAGTGCAGCTGTGAGTGACGTTTTGAAGAAGAGCAAGCTTGCTAGAGAGGAATGTCCTGGGGGAAAGCCATTTTGAAACCAGAACTTTGGAGCAGACACCAGCCACGTGCCTTCCCAGCTAACAGAGGTTTTCCGGACGCCATTGGCCATCCTCCAGTGAAGGTACCTGATTACTGATGTGTTACCTTGGACACTTTATGGCCTTAAGACTGTAACTGTATAGCCAAATAAACCCCCTTTTTATAAAAGCCAGTCCATCTCTGGTGTTTTGCATTCTGCAGCATTAGCAAACTAGAACACTAGGGATTTGTATGAGGAAGATATGATGGTGAGTGAGATCTGTGAAGAGGGAAGGAGAGGGTTAAATATTTGCAGGGATTTTGAATGTAGAGATAAAAGGGGGTTATGTGTCATATGCATAATTGGAGAAGTCATACAAATACAACATGCAGGGAAGAGGAGTTAGGCAGGACTGAAAGATGACAGCAGAAAGGATTTCAGATGAGACAGGAGGGAAAGAATACATTACAATGTATTTCAGGTTTTCATATGGAAAAGGAAAACATAAAATTGTGAGGAGTAAATATGATGTGCAGCAAGAAAACAGTGGAGAAAAATAGAAAGCCATTTCTTTCTGGATAAGAGATCAAAACACTGGCTTCAAAAGAATTGATATTAACAAAGCAAAAGGTAAGTGAGCAGGAGAGTTTCAGGAAAATTAATGAAGGGAAAAAATGAAAGTAAAAATGATACTCTCTATAGGAACCTCACATTTCAAGTTTATAGAAAGAGGGAAGTGACACCAAGCCTGAGACAGCAAAGGACAAAAAGGAAGCATTCCAAGAGGGCCAGAAAAGATGAAATAAAACATGAACACCACAAATGTAAAGAAAATGCACCTTCAAGTTGGAACATGGGGTTTAGATAGTGTAAGCACATAGAACCCTAGAGGTTGAACACTGGGAGAAAAGTTGATATTTCAGAGTGAGAAAGAAAGTTGAATAAAAAGATACTGCTTTTGGGGGGCTCTTCATAACAGACCAATATAGGAATACAGATATATGGGGTCTAAAATACTAGATGAAAATTTGAAAGTTTGAAAATTGTCACCACCGGTAAAATTGTGGCTGTCAAATGTAGGAAAAGAGCTAGTAAATTCTAAAAAAAATGGTCTCAGAAGAAATGTGGAAAAGAAAAATTATGGAAAGTTATGGCACTTTCCTATAGTCCAGTGGTTCTCAATTTTGGCCGTATGTTAGAATCCTACAGGAGCTTCTTTGGCAATACCCATGTCTGACCCCAGCCCCAGAGATTCTGAGTTAAATGGTTTGGGGTGGGACCCCAACATCAGTATTTTTAAAAGCCCCCCACCATGGGGATTCCTATGTGCAAGATTCAAACCACTGCTACACCCCTACAAGTCGCTTGGTAGTAAGAAGGGATTTCATAAGTGTTAGCCAGAAAACATGAAAAAGCAACGTTTAAAAAGATCAAGAAAAAAAAAAAAAACCTGAGAAATCTGGCAGGGATATATGAGACTCAAGCAATCTTTTTTCAGAATATGAAAAAAATTAAAATAAAGTGAGAGGAATAAACAAAGAGAAGAAAGGATATATGTTTTTGTCTCTCCACTATCTAGTACAGAGCTCAAAGATGAAATCCTTAAGTGTTTGCTGAATAAAGGAGATCTGCTTCAGGATAAGCCAGAGATGGGAAATCAGTGAGGCAGTATAACAGAAAATGGAAAGCAATGAATGGGGAGTGAGAGCACTGGGCTCCACCCACCAAAGTGTCCCTACGTGGCAGAATAAATCAGTACCTCTCCACAGCTCATTATTGGACTAGATGAACTCCAAACGTTTCTAGCTCAAGAAGTTTATGACTATATCATAGCTATAAAAAATAAATATACCCTCAAGGGGAAAGAAGAAGTCAAAGGCCTTAAGTAGCAAAATGGAGTGCACCAGATTCATTTAATAGGATTCATAGAGAGAAAAACTGAGGTGAAGAAATTAAAGCCAAAATAACAAAAATAAGAGGAAATAAAAAGGAGTTCATAGGCACACTAAAATGTTAAGTTCCCTGAAAGCAGGGACTTTCATCTGTCTTGCTTCCCACAGTATCACCAGTCTGCAGAACAGTACCAGGCCCAGAGTTGGTGCTGAATGCTGGAAATATGAGGAATTCCAGATTTTTATAAAGGTCCAAACTGGGCACTTGTCTGGGAAGTGTTGTGACAGAGATGGTTGAAAGGAAAAAATGCCCAATAAGTGCAAACTATTCAGAACTCATCACTATCACTTATCTATATGATTGAAATCTTACAAGGAGATGGCCATCAACTTATCTTGGTCACACCACATGCAGTAAGCATGCCAGTGGATGGTTCACATGAAAGCGTTGGCTTGAAGCTAAGTGCAGTGACATGGAATTAATTCAGAAATTGAAGACTTTAAAGCAGTACCATACTTGCCAAGCTATTTTTTCTCTTCGGCCAGACATGTACTTTTCCATGGGAGATGGCCAAGAGGCCTTGATCATAAATCCATAGTGGTGTTGCAGGACCATTCCCAAGGGAACACCTTGATTGTAGTCAAAACCATTCCCAAACGGCTCCAAGACTGGTCTAGCCCCAGTTTTTTTGTTGGTTTTTTTTTTTTTTTTTTTTCACCAAGCGAACCTGGTCCTCTAATTTATAACTCACAGTTCTCCACAGAGTAGTAATTCCAACAGGGAGTCTTCATTTATCTTTCTGGAGTTTGAAGACTACGTAGACTAAATTAAGCTTCCCTGTCTCCCTTCATCACCCTCAAATCAAATGCTAGGATAAGAAATGGGGCAGACCAAAGCAAAGGCCCAGTGCATTGTCAGAGGACATTAGCCGATAGGCTGGGACAAGTTTTCCAGGGCCCAACATGGTTTACATTCACTCAACATCCAACACACTTGTATTGAACACCTGCACTGGGCACTGTGCTAGGGCTGGGGGCTAGAAAGGTTGATAAGTCATGGTGCTCTCTAGCATGGTTCACTGTCTGGTGGGAGAGGCAGAGAGGTCAACATCTCACCCAGAAGGGCAAAGAAGGGGAAGTAACCTTTGTGAAATACCTGCTAAAGGCCAGGTTCTATGCTATATGCATTACCTGTTTTCCTTTATTTAATCTCACAGCCTTTTTTAGAGATGAGAAAACTGAGGTTTAGAGACAGTATTTATTTACCCAAAGTCTCAAACCTGAGAGTAGCCAGGTGGGATGGGTGCCCAGATTTGCCCTCCTTGAAAACCCATTCTCTTTCCTCTCTACCACGCTGAAATGAAATTTTAAAAACATTAAAATAATATTGAGTGATAAATGCTGTAATAGTACTTTTGAATACAGGGCTAGGAGAGCACAAAGGGTGCAGTTAAAATGTGACTGGAAGAGGAAGAGGGTCAGGGAAGGCATCGCCGAGGATGTGACATTTGAGCTGGGACACGTTAAACAGCTGGCCTCAGTCCTGCTGGATTACTAATGTGTTGATTTTTTGACTACACCTCTTGGGTACTTACCAGAGCCACAAAGGGAAGGAAGCAATAATTCTTTTCTGGCTACCAAAACTGCTAAAATGGAGTTGCCTGACATTTCTACACCCACTGGTTTCACAGGGAGAGTGTCTCAAATAAGGTGGCCCTGCCACAGCGTAAAGGATGTTAGCTTAGGGAGCAGCAGGTGTTGGTGTGGGGAGGGGGCAGTTTACCTAGGATGGGAGGAGGGCGTGAGGCTGTGTTCCTTTGGAGTCCCTCCTGTTTGCTGGGACAGGAGGTTCCCAGAGCAGATGAAGGAAGGTGAACAGCTCCAAAGAAGATCTACACAAGCACATGGAACAGTTTTTGTCTGCAAGCTGTTTAAAAAAGAAAAATCCTAAGTGCAGCTTAAAGAAAGAAAAAAGGGAGGGTGTTTCTGTTTACCTGTTGATGATAAATCAACAGGGTTGCATGGCAGCCAAATAGGCCCTGCGTGCTTAATTTTTCCCATTAAGTCCAAGGACAGTCCCAGAAACGGAAAAAACAAGGCATTAAACTTCAGCAAAGCAAAATTTGGAAAAATGTGTGTGATCCACTGAACAAAAGACACTGGGTTTGATATTAATGTAAAGTACCTTAACGTAAATTATGGAAAGTTTAAAATGAAGGAAAATAATGGAATGCCCACATAAAGCACAAAGAGACACCAAGTGGGGAAAGAAAGGGGAAAAAGTGAAAAGGTTTTTAAAGCTCTATGATGGTTCTCTATAGCAGACAGTTAAGGAGCACAAAAGTAATTCAATAACTGAAAGCAAATCTGATTAAATCACCCCCTGCTTAAAAGCCTTCAACAACCTAATCTCTAGATAAAGTCCAAATTTCTTGGTGGGACACACAAGGGCTGTCAGGATCTTTTCCCCTGCTGACTGTCTGACTGCATCCTCTTCTTTCCCACCTTACACTTCACAGTCCAATTGCACGGAACTGCCTGCATTTCCTCCCAACTCATCACTGAAACGTTGTGCATGCTGTTTCCACCTGGAAGGTGATACTCCTCCACCCTCTTCCCCTTTTTCCTGACTAATCCCCATTCCTTCATTCTTTCATCTAACATGTACTGGGCCAGGAATTGGGCTAGGCCCTGGATACAAAGCAGTGGTGGAGATGGAGATGGTCTCACTCTAACTTGGTTATTATCCCTTCCTTCAGGCTGAATTGGATGTTCACCCAAAGCACCGTGCATGATGGCTTAAGTAATTAATTAATTAATCAATAAGGCCAGAAAAGGCCATAGGAAATACATCTGTTTCCAACAGTATAGTTTTTCTAACAGCATTTGCCTCAGTTCAGTTCAACAAACGCTTATGGGGCACCAACCACCAGGCACCAGGCTCGGCCCTGGGCATTTGAAGATAAGACAGTCTCTGACTTCAAGGGGCTTACAGGGTCAGGGAGGGAAAGAAAGAGGTGAATCTTCATATAATTCTAAAACAAATAAATGTATAGTATATTATAGTGTCAGTGTTCCAAATGTTTTACCTGCATTAAATCTTTCAATTCTCACAAGAAATCTGAGATAGAGTACAAGTACTGTGATCATTCCCCATTTTATGGTGAGAAAACAGGGATTAAGTAATCTTCTTAAACTCAGCCAATCTTGCTCCAGAGCCCCTGACCTTAACCTCTCAATAGAGCTAGGTAAGTGTTACAGGGGAGGTATTTACAAGGTACTCTCTTAAAACAGAGAAGACCTGAGCTCAGAATTGAAGATCAGGGAAAGTTTCTGGTACGAGCTGAATCCTTTGCAGTGCTAAATCACAGGGCCAATATAATGAAGCATTGTCTCAGCTGGTTGAAAGAGCAGAGCCACTTACCCCAAATCAGAGCAGGGGAGAAGAAAGAAACCAGGGTGGCAGTCAGATGATTCAACAGGCTTGCCATATGCTTTGTTAAAATATTAAAATTATTTTATACCATTTGGGAAATTGCTGATGCCCCCAAGATTCCCAAGTGCCACTCTTGGCATCCTGGTCCCTCTATCCCCCTGGATCCCTGGGACCTCTCCATGATCCAGAGGTCAAAATGTTAACATTGGGCAGAGCAGGGGTTCTAGGACCCTATGCCAGCTCTATGGTAGCTGGGTCACTGTGAAATCTTTTGAAGATTACTCTCTGGAAGCAACAATGGGATCCCATCTGAGCCCACTGGAGAAGTAAGCCACACCACAAAAATGTAATTGTCAAGACGAAACCAGTCCAAGCCAGACAGATCACTGTGTGTTGACAAACCACACATTTGAATTTTGCCAGTCTAGTGGGTATGAAATAGCATCTCACTCTCATTTTAATTCACATTTTCCTAATCAATAATGAGATTGATCATCTTTTCACTTGTTTATTGGCCATTCGTATTCCCTCTTCTGTGAAATGCTTGCCATGACTTTTGTTCTTTTTTTTTTTCATTACTTCCTAGGAATACTTTGTACATTCTAGATATTAACTCTTTGTCAACTTGATATGTTGTAGACATTTTCCCCCAAACTGTGGCTCCTCTTTCTCTTTTTTAATCTCTTTATGATGTCTTTTGATGAATGGAAGTTTTTAATATTAATGTGGTTATATTTAGCAAAGTTTTCTTTCATGATACCACTTATCAGATCAAGGATGTTAGTTTCTATTTCTAGTTTGCTAAGGTTTTTTTAAATATGATGGATTTGGGGTCTTAATTATTGCTTTTATTTTGTATCTGTTAAGATTATTGTATGATTTTTCTCTTTATCCTTTTAAAATGTTGATTTTCTAATATTGACCTAACCTTTCACAATTAGGAAATTCAACTTAATTATGATGCATATTCCACTGGATTTAATTTACCTAATATTTCTTTTAGAATTGTTGCATCTATGTTAGTGAGTGAGATTGGCCTGTAATTATCCTTTTTTACACCATCATTGTCTGGTTTTGATAATAAAGTTTAATAGCCTCATAAAATAGGTTGGGAAGTGTACTCTCTTTTACTGTTTGCTGGAAAATTTCGTGGAATTACCTGTAATTTTGAATATTTGAATGTATATGGAAGAACTTCCTTGTAAAATCAATTAACACTAGTATTTTCTGATCCCAGGTTTTAAAGCACTGATTCAATTTGTTTAATGGTAATGGGACTATTCTGTTTTTCTCTTTCCTCTTGTTTGTTTAGGTAAGCTATATTTTTTAAGGAATTTGTACATTTCTTCTAAGCTTTTAATTTGTTGGCAGAAGTAGCATATAATATTCTCTTATCTTTTTATTATCATCCGTATCTGACGTATTCTCCCCATTTCTTATTCCCACTAGGGGTTTTTTCTCTTTTTTTTTTTTTGTACCTTCTTTCTCATTTTTCTTACCAGATGTTGATCAATTTTGTCACTACGTTAAAAAAAAAAAAACTTTGGTTTGTTAGCTCTCTTTGTTTTCTATTTAATTAATTTCATTCATTTCTGCTTTTATCTTTATTATTTCTTTTCTTCTACTTTCTTTGGATTTATTCTATTGTTTTCACAAATGTTAAGCTGTAGGCTAAGCTTCTTAATCTTCAGCCATTCTTCTTTTCTAATATATATATGTAACTAACAACTGGTTTACCTGTATTCCACAAATTTGATATATAATATTTTCATTTTAATTCAGTTTTAAGTATTTCCAAGTTTCATTATGATTTTTTGTTTGACCCATGGGTTATCTAGAATTATGTCTTTAAATTTCAATTGTTTGGTTGTGTTTTAGAAATTTTTTTGTAATATATTTCTAAATTGCATTGTGATCAGAGAATATAGTCTATATGATAATTCCATAAATTTGACCAGACTTACTTTGTGGTAACTGGTCAGTTTTCATAAATGTTCCATGGATGCTTGAAAAGAACTTTTTTCCCCAATTGTTCGGTGCAAGAGTCAATATATCAAGTTTGTCTACTGTGTTAGTCAAATGTTATTTTTTCCACTTCATTTATCAACTGCTCAGAGTTGTTTTAATGTTACTTATAATGATGGCGGATTTTTCCATTTTTCCTTATACCTTTTTTTAAGTATTTATTTATTGTGAAGTTATGTTTTACATGCATGCATGTTTAATATTGTTATTCACTCCAAGGGAATTCAAATTCAACCTTTTGTCAATATGTAATGACTTCTTTATCTCCAGCTGGGATTCTTATCTTAATGTCTTATTTTGACTGACATTACCATAATCACACCAATTTACTTTTCATTATTATTTTCCTAGTATACCTTCTTCCAGCCTTTTATTTTCAATTTTCTATATAACCTTATTTTTTTTTGACAAGTCTCTTATAAACAGCATAGAGCTGGATCTTTTTAAAACCAGTTTAACAAACTTTATCTTCTAACCAAAGAATTTAACTCATTGACATTTATTGAGATTATTAATATGTTTGAATTTATTTATATAATCTTATTTTTGCCCTTTTATTTTCCCTGATTTTTCTAGTTCTATTTTTCTTTACTGCCATCTTTTGTATTGCTTAAGTTTTTTTTAATCTTTTCATTTTTTACCTTTACTAGTTTGGCCATTTTATACTGTTTCTATCATTTCAGTAGTTGTTTAGAAATTTTAGCAAGCAAACATAGCTAAACATGTCTAAAATGCCTTAATCTTACTCCAAATTACAGGTTATTATTGGGAAATATTTACTTCTAACCAAGGTTTTCTCAAATTCCACAAATTAAACATTATAATTGTTGTATAATGGTTATTTTTATTTTAGGTATTGTTTTCTCCAATAAATATTCACATAGATTTACCCACATGTTCACTCTTTTCTTTATTCCACTTTTCTTCTTGTTTCTCAGACTTTCTTCTGGGATCATTTTCATTCTTCAGAAATTTCTCTAGTGATATTGGTAAACACTCTTATGGTAAACAGTTTTTTGTCTGTCTGAAATGTCTTTATTTTACTCTCATTCTTAAAAGATAGTTTCACTGCCTATGCAATTCCAGGTTTATATTTATTTTCTCTCAGGACTTTGAAAATATTATAACACTATATTCCATTTTTTTCATTTTATCTTCAATCTAGTTGTTATTCTTTTGTTGCCTACCTGTCTTTTCTCTCTGACTGCTCTTTAGATCTTTTTTTTATAATCGTTATCATTCTGCATCTTCACTACAGTGTAACTAGGTATATATCCCTTTTCATTTTTTCCTGCTTGAAATTCACTGTGATTTCAAAATCTGAAGACTTATATCTTTTATCAGTTTGGAGAAATTTTTCACAATTATCTCTTTGTAACATATTTTTCATTTTTTCTGGCCTCTTTTTCTGTAACTCTGATTACATGTATGTTGGACCTTCTCTTCCATCATGCATGATTTTTGAAGTCTTTCATAGTTACTATATCTTTGATACTGGAACATCTCGGTCATTTCTTTAGATTCATCTTCCTGGTGGGTCTTTCTCTTGAACTGATGTCTAATCTGCCTTTTTTTTTTTTTTTCAGTTTATATATTTTTTTCTTTTTTTTATTTTTATTTTTATTGAGATTGTTCAGATACCATACAATTATCCAAAGATCCAAAGTGTACAATCACTTGCCCCTGGGTACCCTCATACAGCTGTGCTCCCATCACCACACTTAATTTTTGTTCAATTTTTAGAAACTTTTCATTACTCCAGACAAGAAATAAAGTGAAAGATGAAAAAAGAAAAAAAGAAAAGGAAACTCTAATCCTCCCCATCCCTAACCAACCCCCCTCAATTGTTGACTAGTAGTATTGGTATAGTACATTTGTTACTGTTTATGAAAAAAATGTTGAAATACTACTAACTGTAGTATATAGTTTGCAATAGGTATATAGTTCTATTTACTTGGGATGGAATGTAAGGTGAGTGAACAAAACCATATGCCCCTATATGCCCCTCTATTATTAACTTCTAATTGTATTGTCATACATTTGTTCTGGTTCATGGAAGTGATTTCTAGTATTTGTACAGTTGATCATGGACATTGCCCACCATAGGATTCAGTTTTATACATTCCCATCTTTTGATCTCCAACTTTCCTTCTGGTGACATATATGACTCTGAGCTTCCCCTTTCCACCTTATTCACACACCATTCAGAGCTGTTAGTTATTCTCACATCTTGCTACCAACACCCCTGTTCATTTCCAAACATTTAAGTTCATCCTAATTGAACATTCTGCTCATACTAAGCAACCACTCCACATTCTTAAGCCTCGTCCTATATCTGGGTACCTTGTATTTCATGTCTATGAGTTTACATATTATAATTAGTTCCTATCAGTGAGACCCTGCAATAATTGTCCTTATGTGTCTGGCTTATTTCACTCAGTATATTGCCCTCGAGGTTTTGTCATCAACCCATTCTTTTTTTTTTTTAATATGGTTTTGTTCACTCACCGTACATTCCATCCCAAGTAAATAATCAATGGTTCTCTGCATGGTCATACATTTACGTGTTCACCACCTTCACTACTATCTATATAAGGGCATCTACATTTCTTCCACAAGGCAGGAGGGAGAGTCAAAGAAGGTAGAGAGGCAAAAGAAAGAGGAAAAATAAATGACAGCTAGGAAGCAGCAAAAGGAAAAATAACCTTAAATCAAAGTAGAATAAAGAATCAGACAATACCACCAATGTCAAGTGTCCAACATGCCTCCCCTATCCCCCCCTCCTATCTGCATTTACCTTGGTATATCACCTTTGTTACATTAAAGGAAGCATAATACAATGATTCTATTAGTTACAGTCTCTAGTTTATGCTGATTGCATTCCTCCCCCAATGCCTCCCCATTTTTAACACCTTGCAAGGCTGACATTTGCTTGTTCTCCCTCGTAAAAGAACATATTTGTACAGTTTATCACAATTGTTGAATACTCTAGATTTCACCAAGTTACACAGTCCCAGTCTTTATCTTTCCTCCTTTCTTGTGGTGTCTCACATGATCCCCACCTTCCTCTCTCAACCATATTCATAGTTACCTTTGTTCAGTGTTCTTACATTGTTGTGCTACCATCTCCCAAAATTGTGTTCCAAACCATGCACTCCTATCTTCTATCACCCTGTAGTGCTCCCTTTAGTGGTTCCTGTAGGGCAAGTGTCTTGTTCACAAAGTCTCTCATTGTCTGTTTGTCAGAAAATATTTTGAGCTCTCCCTCATATTTGAAGGACAGCTTTGCTGGATATAGGAATCTTGGTTGGCAGTTTTTCTCTTTCAGTATCTTAAATATATCACACTACTTCCTTCTTGCCTCCATGGTTTCTGCTGAGAGATCCACACATAGTCTTATTAAGCTTCCTTTGCATGTAATGGATCGCTTTTCTCTTGCTGCTTTCAGGATTCTCTCTTTGTCTTTGACATTTGATAATCTGATTATTAAGGGTCTTGGCGTAGGCCTATTCAGATCTCTTCTGTTTGGAGTACACTGTGCTTCTTGGATCTGTAATTTTATGTCTTTGATAAGAGATGGGAAATTTTCATTGATTATTTCCTCTATTATTGCTTCTGCCCCCTTTCCCTTCTCTTCTCCTTCTGGGACACCAATGATACGTACATTATTGTACTTTGTTTCATCCTTGAGTTCCCGGAGACATTGCTCATATTTTTTCATTCTTTTCTCCATCTGCTCCTTTGCATGTAGGCTTTCAGGTGTTTTGTTCTCCAGTTCCTGAGTGTTTTCTTCTGCCTCTTGAGATCTGCTGTTGTATGTTTCCATCGTGTCTTTCATCTCTTGTGTTGTGCCTTTCATTTCCATAGATTCTACTAGTTGTTTTATTGAACTTTCGATTTCTGCCTTATATATATGCCCAGGATTTCCTTTACAGCCTCTATCTCTTTTGCAAAATCTTCTCTAAACTTTTTGAATTGATTTAGCATTAGTTGTTTAAATTCCTGTATCTCAGTTGAAGTGTATGTTTGTTCCTTTGACTGGGCCATAACTTTGTTTTTCTTAGTGTAGGTTGTAATTTTCTGTTGTCTAGGCATGGTTTCCTTGGTTATCTAAATGAGGTTTTCCCAGACCAGAACAGGCTCAGGTCCCAGAGGGAAGAAATGTTCAGTATCTGGTTTCCCTGTGGGTGTGTCTTAGAAAATTGCTCCACCCTTTGACGCCTCAGGTCACTGTGCTTTTCTGCCCAGCAGGTGATGCCTGTTAGCCTATAATTCTTGACTGGTGTGAGGAGGTATGGCTTTGTTCCCCCAGGCTCTGGGGTCTGGTTCTGAATGGAAAGGGTCCCACCCCTTTCCTCCTAGAGAAGACAGACCCCCCAGGTGGAAGTCATTAGCATTTCAGTGGTCTCTCTCTCTGCTTGTGCTGTCTCCACCCTTCCCTGAGTCACAGCCCTGGAAACTGAAAATGACTGGGGCTTTCTCCACTGAGCTGAAAAAGAAACAGATAGTTCCCTTCAGACCCAGTCCAAGGCGACCCTCCAGCTCTCCAAGGTCAGTCATCACCCAAAGCCTCTGTCTGTTTTTTGGGGATGCGTACCTGTAGTGAGCAGTTCACACTCGCTACTTAAAACCCCAGTTGGAGTTCAGCTGAGCTATATTCGCTTGCTGGGAGAGAGCTTCTCTCTGGCACCATAAGGCTTTGCAGCTCGGGCTATGGGGGAGGGGGTCTCGCGACTTGGATCCGCAGGTTTTACTTACAGATTTTATGCTGTGTTCTCGGGCATTCCTCCCAATTCAGGCTGGTGTATGATGAGTGGATGGTCTCGTTTGTCCCCCCGCTGTTACTGTGGATTATTTACTAGTTGTTTCTGGTTTTTTGTAGTTGTTCCAGGGGGACTACTTAGCTTCCACTCCTCTCTATGCCGCCATCTTGCCCCTCTCTCTAATCTGCTTTTAAACTACCAATTGAGGTTTGTTTTTTTAATCTCAATTATGTTTTTCAGGTCTATAACTTCTTTTTCAAATGTGCCTTATTATCATTGAGAGTCTCTAAACCCTACTCATATTTTCAATACACTTTTACATTTCTTTCAACTTACAAAAATATGTTCATTTTACATTCTGTATTTGATGATTTGAATATCTTAAGTCTTTGCACATTTGATTCAACTATTTATTTCTTCTGATTCTCAGCCAGGTGTCTTGTTCCCACATTGTTTTGTGATGTTTGACTGTTGAGTCCATGTCTGAAGGAATTCTTAGAGTCCTGGAATGGAGGGTTCTGTCATCCAGAGAAGATTTATACTTGCTTCAGGAATGCATCTTTAAACCTATTTTGCCCAATGATTTTGTTTTTTCCTACACCCAGAGTTGAAATTAAGTAGGTAAGTTTCCCTTGAAAGCATGATTTACCTCTAGTTCACCAATCCCTACAGACGTAGCCCTTTAGGGTGGTTAGGGTCTTGGCTTCATACAGGTGTCTTTGATGTGACTCCCTACATTATTTGGACACTAATATTTGTTCCCTGTCCCTTATAAGGCTGTTAAAACCTAAGCCCTGGATCACCAGCAATCCACAGATAACCCCAACAATACTTACAGGCTTTTTTTCCTGGGATTTTCTCTCCCCAGCAGCCAAACATGAAGCAAATTGTCTTGATTATTTTCCTTTTGAGGGGCATTTTAATTGTTTCCAGTTGTTTCCTTTTATAACTAATACTATGGTGAGCATCTTTGTGCATAGAGCATTTTTCTGAATTTTGTATTTTCCCCTTAGAGCCAAGAATTAGAAATGGAATTGTGGATTCAAAAGATAAAAGTTAAGAATCTTCTAATCTTTTGGAAAATTACCTTTACAAAAGGTTGAGTCAATTTACACTCCTACTTGCAAATTTAAAATATCAGAAAAGAAGAAATTGGGCCTCTCTCAATGTTCCACTTTAGTATTTCAAAAGCTTATTAGAAAATTCATGTGATACTTTAGCTCTAACCTACATCTGATATATTGTGATATGTTCTCATTTTCACATTATCTGTTCTTAGTTTAAGTAGCTCTTAGATACCACATTTTGTGCAATGAGTGGAAGAAGATCCTCCAGCTTCCCTGGGAACTTAATTTAAAAGTCTTACACAAATCAAATTACCTAATCCCATCAAAATTAATTCTTCAAAGAGGTATGCCAATTCTTACCAAATGCCTAAAATTTAGTTCCAAGCAAGTGTTCAGATTCCATTTCATTCCATTAGTGGAAAAACTAATTTGTTCCTCTCTACTCTCTCCAAGTTACTCTCTATCTGACAAAAATGGCAAATAACTCTTATGTTTTTCTCTCACCAGACTTGCCAATAATACTGATTACTATTAAGTGCCTAATCTATACCAGGAACTATGTTAGGTACTTTATATTATCTCTGACTCCCACAACAATTTTGCAAAGGATTATCATGCCCATTTTATAGCTGAGGAAAACTGAGACTCAGAGAAGTTAAATACTCAGGCAAAAATAAAGGATGTGATCACAGTCGAAATGCATTTGGTTTAAGTCAAGTCTGTCTCTACAGAAATATGCACAAGCAAACTAAAGATATGGCTCAAAAAAAAAAAAAGTTGCCTTTTGTGAAGCACACTAGGTGTCCTAGGGCAGCAAAGGGACCCAGGGACACACTGGTTCATCCTTTCTGTCATGGACAGAGTTTAAAGGCTGCAATAGGGAAACCAAGCTACCAGCTTTGTGAAATCATTGCAAAGAAACAAACAAACAAAAGCTGAGAAAGTAATGAATGGCCTAAGGAAGATTTTCCCCTTTGACTCCAGTTTAATCAGCTAGTAACACCCAAGAGCAACATGGCAAGGCTAGTTCTTTCATTCAATGCCATATTCAAGTGACGTTGTTTCACAGCTTTAATAGTCCTGTCAATGTTCATCAGGAAATCAGTGCAGCCCTCCAGAATCCTGCCATAAAAACACAGTGGCTTTTTTAATTAGAGCTATGCAACCTTCAGCACACCCCAAATCCAGGTTGAATTGATGTGTCTCATTCTCACCTTAAGCTCACCAGGATTCAGCTGAATCCAAGAGAAGCAGACAAAGTTCAAAGTGGGCCCAACTGAAAAAATGTATTTTTGTAGGTTTCACAGTAGGCATTTAACTTTTGATGCCATGGCCTTTTAACAAAAAAAAGAAGAAGAAATTATGTTGGAAAATCTAACTCTTATCAATGAGAGTTATATGCAATCTATAGACAAGATCTGTGAAACATGGCGAGTGGATGTAAATTCAAGATTCTAGTAACATAAAGGTTGCTACATATGCACAGGTCTGCACAGAGAACTGTTATGCAAGCAGGAAACTGGGAGCCTAATTTGATGAACTTGTTTTATTATTCCATTACAATGATATCATTTACTAAAAGTACTGCATCTGCATTGTTTTGAGAAATATGCATGAAAAATCCTCCATGATCCTCACTCCTGGCTTTTGGTTGGATCTGTGTAATTGCTGAAACTCTGTAGCTGGAGGTGTTGATAAAGGAGAGGGGATTCACCAATAAAGTATAGACACTTGCTACTTTCACCCAAAATCTGAGGATCATGGGCTTCTAGATCTTTTGCTATTGAAACCCCAGTACAACATGGTAATAGTCACCGTGGGGCTTGAAGCCTCTGTTTTAAATGGAAAAATTTTAATGGAATTTAATGGAAAAATTTGTTTTTATCATTTTTACAACTCAATATCCAGGAGTTTAATCTTGACCCAAATCTAACTTTGTATTTAAAAATAAAAAGCTCTTAAAATGGCATGAAGGAGGAAAATGCGTACTTTAAATTTCCACCTGTTACTCGTTTTTGTTTTGGCAAACAGTAATTTTTTGCCACAGATATTAGCTTCTCTAAAAAAAAAAACACAATATAAATTAAATATGATCTGGTCTATTTTTAAAGCTATAAATTTAGTACAAATCAATAGTTTGATCACAAATTAAAATTTTTTTCTCAGATAAACATATACAGAACCTAGTAGCACCTTTCATATACAAACAACATTTCCCTCAAATACTCTACCAGAGTATATATTCACTCCAATCATGAAATTGAACGTCTTTTTCAGTTTTTAAAAATAAATCAAAAACATTTTTTAGAATGTTGGATCCCCAAAATTCATGTACAAATTATGATCTCACTTTTGCAATTTATCTTGGCAAGATTTCTGGAACAAGTTAATAAAATGCAATCTTCAGTAGGAAATGCACTTCCAAAAAATAGCTTCCTCCACTGAAATGGAGTCTGAAGAATGACAAGTGATCTCTACACTTTACAATGTAAAATTTAATGTTAATTTGCCAAAATATTTATTTTTATTGATAATAAGAGGTTTTAATAGAGATCCACAGGACATGTGAAAGAATACATTCCCTGTTATATCCCAGGTGTTTGGGTAGAAATAAATTTTAGAATATTTAGAATAAATTATTTGTAAAGAGAAGAGCAAATTTGGGGTCATATTTTCATTCAGAGTAATAATCTAGAAATACTCCTACATTTTGACCAATTAGGTTTGAGGCCAAAATGGAACAAAACAGGTAAAAAAAATTAAACTTGTTAAATTTTTTGTAATCATTGTAATGAGAAATGACATCGCATAGACTTATTTAGGAATAAAATCCCACCCTCCTATAATAAAATCAATCTGTGCAGAGAAACGACAAAAAGGCCAAATGAAGTGCTGCTGTGCCTTCCCTGGAAACAATACCAGGGCCTTGGTCAGGAGGAGGCTCACAGATGCACCTGGGAGACGGATATCCAAGAGGTACTTCTGAACATGCTAGAAATGCTGTCCCTCCCCAAGGTCTGCCACAGATAGCCAGATTCCACCATTGGACGTTTATTCTTTTCCTTTCTTGTTTTGCTCCATACTAAAATGTAATACCGAAGAAAGGAATACACAGGAAGTTTACCGGGCATTTCTGTCTTCATGTTGATGAGTTTTTAATAGGAGAAATGCTCATGTGTGAGCATGTTTGAAATGATCATCGGAAGAAGGAGGAGGGGAATCCCAGTTAAGGGAGAAAGGTCCCTGGAGATGCTGGAAAGCCCGGGGAGATGTGGAGATGCGGGAAAGGTCCCGGGAGATGCGGAGAGCCCCGGGAGACTGCAAAGGGTCCCGGGAGATGCGGAGGAGAAACTAGGGATGCAGGGGGAGTAAGGAGACGCGGAGGCGCAGGGAGACACAGGAAAGCAGTGGTCATGAAATGAATGGAAAGTTTTATAGTTCCTATTTAACTAGGGTTTCCATGATTCTGGGTGATAACTATATGGAGGAAAATGCTCTTGGCTAGGCCCCAATTCTGCTTCCAAGAACTAGGCAAATACTTGGGAAAAGGATGAGTAAAGGCTTCTCAAACAGAAAATAGAGTATAAGGAGCTAAGGAAACAACCCATCTGTTAATTTGAAAATATGATCCCTACAGAGACATTATATACAGATCCTTCTGACTGCAATATTTCTTCTGCTTTTACAACACAGTTGGAAGGCAGGACACCCAGCAGCAACGCTTTAAGAGGAGGGTACAAAGGAAGAAACACAGCAGAAGTGTTTCTCAAAGTGTGTTCCATGCAATGGAGAGATGCTAGAACCGTAGGAGGCAGGGAAGGTCGGTGGATAAGGAGTTTTAGAAAAGATTTATTCTATGGGTCTCTCTTAGAAAGTTAAAGCATGTGTGTGGCAGAGACTACTACGTTTCCACTCAAATCCATTTCCTTGTCCTCCTGGGCATCCATCTCCATTGCATTTCTCAGCATTCATTGCAGTTAGCTGTGGCCATGTGACTGAGTTCTGGCCGATGGACTGTGACTTCTGGGCAGAAGTCATATGCATTATTTTCTGGCATGACCCATAAAAACCTTTTATGTACAATCTTCCCTACTGTTTGTCCCTTCCAACTGGCTAGAATGGAGACAAACCTCAGGTGACCTCAGAGGCTACATATTGAGGATGATGAAATTATGATGGACAGAACCTGGCTTCATGAATTACCTCTTAGAGGCAGCCACTTAACCAAGAACACTACTATTGGACCATCTTATGAGCCAGAAAACATCTTATTATGTTAAGTCACTGAGATTTCAGTGTTTTTTCTATTACAACAGTATTTATCCCAGCTAGTAAAATGCCAGTGCTTTTTCTATTACAACAGTATTTATCCCAACTAATAAAATACTTTGAGGTTAAATATCTGAAAAGTATTAAAGTTCAAAATCATGTTTACTTTTATTAAAACCAGTTTTTTTCCAAACTGAATTGACCACAGAACCTTTATGGGTTTGTTTTGTTTTTAACTTAACAACTATTAGCTAATAGAACTAGTTTGCTGGTTTGGGGAAAACTGTGCTGTGCCCTTCTTTGGGGAAAACTGCACTATGTCTTTCTTCACTTCCCCACCCTTCTGAAAGTTTATTCTAGCCAAGAGAGGGAGGGACTGAGAAACAAGCCATGGCCAAAACTGTGAGGAGGCTACAGTGAGGAATTTTAATTTTAAACTCACCCACAAGGCTATTTCTGTAGATAAACCTGGGTATTTTATTATAGAATTAAATAGGTGAGATCAAAGATCAGAGGCCTACTCTCCAAAACTCTAAAGTAAAAGGAGGAAGGAGCCAATAATTGTGCAGAGCAGCTAAGAAAAGAAAGAAGTAAGAAGACTCCCATGTGATGACAAGGTTTTAATGTATTTTTGAATTTTACATTTTTAAAATTTTTCATGTAAGGGATCATCTGATGGGAATCGTAACAGCTAATAGTGGCCTTGTTCAGCTATGTTAATACAGACGTATTTAAATCTCATATCAATTATGACTCTATATCAGAAAGACCAACTCTAACTGGCTTAAAGAATAAAGGGGATTTCTTGGTCTCAGAGGTAAAGTAAGCTTCAGGACAGATGTGACCCAGCAGCTCAATAACTGGGCTTCCGTCAGTCTCCCTATTCTTCTTTCTATGAGATCAGCCACATCCTAAGTTTGGCTTTCCTCTGGAAGCAAGAGCTGCAGTAGTTCTAGGATTTGCATCCATACATCATAGGGGCCTTTAACTCCCCAAAGCTCCAGAAAATCTCTCCTCACATTTCATTGGTCTAACTTGGATCAGCGTTTCTTCCTACATGTGCATAAATTCCAGCGTTCAGGAAAATACTGTACCCTGGTTACCTGGGTCAGGGTTACTTGTCAGTCATTATAACAAAGATCATTATCCTGATTAGATTACCCAAATCAGGGAGCTCACTTTAGTCGGGAGTGGGTTAAATCCTCCCCTGCACCAAATGGTGCCACATACCAGAGGAGAGGAAGAATCACAGCTATAGAGATATCCCTTTGAATAAATTATACAATAAGAGTTAACACTTATAGAGAGTTACTTTATGCCAAACACTATTCTAAGTGTTTAAATATACTAACTCATTTAATTCTCACAACACCCTATGAAATAGACACTATTATTGATCCCATTTTACAAATGAAGAAACTGAGGCACAGATAAGTTATATAACTTGCCCTAAATCATCAAGGCTAGGTAACAGCCTAGGCAGTCAAAATCCAGAATTTAGGCTCTTCCACCACTCATGATAAAATTTTTGTAAAACCAACACACTATATATATAAAGTTTGTGTGTATTCATATACATATATAAATATATAATACTAATAGCAGTATATTTATTGTATCAATATAATTATACAGTTATATGCACACATTTATACTACTTACACACACCCATGCACACACATTCATATATTGGACGAGAAGTTCACTCTTCAGACCTTATGATTATAACAAAGATGCCATCTGGCGATAGCACCCTCTAATTGCAGAAAAAGCACCCACATGGAAATGAAGATTCTCAAACATTACAGACTTAACTTGCAAAGTAATCTAAATCCCAAAATAATTAACATTAGAGCAGTATCTCCCTTGCCTCATTTTCTGAGCCCTCCTTTTTCCTGAAAACACATTTAACTAACTTCACAATGCTTCCCGCTGACTTGCACATGAATTCCCCATATAACCTGAAGAAACCACTCCTAAATAGAAATCACTTTATTCTCACATCAAGGGAGAGAGCATAACATGGATGTTTTATTTGGGGAAGAATGAGTTGTCTTACAATAATATTGCACACACCAAGTCCCCCATCTTCAGCACCCAGTACAGCACAGTGCACACATCAGCCTGACCCAAGTGGCTAATCTTGGAGTCAGCAAAGCGCTTTTCTTTCCCTCCCCATCAGTGGGTAAGCATAGTGCTTGCAAATCCTGCCCAGGACATGGGAGTACATTGACTCCCTGTTGAATTTCTTAGCCTACTTTATTAAACTTGGGCCCTGAAGCTGGTCTGCTGCAACAGGATAGAAATCCACCCCTGAGTTTGCTCATTTCTTTCAGAACAATTAATTGCAGATTTTTAAAACTACTTTCATAATTAACCTTGAATTGAAACAAGGTCACCAGGTGCAATATCCTCTCACCTCAGCCTGCTTACTAGCTCTTTTGCTCCACTGTATCTTACGCCATCAGAATTTCTTCTGATTACTGGTTTGTTGAAACCTGCAGGTAAACCATAGAAGCAGCTAAGTTTACTTGCAGTGACTGCTCTCCTGTATAGTTCTATATAAATCTAGAGTAACTGCCTCACTCTCAAGTAAGCACCCCTTTAAAAATAAATGATGAATTACTATACACACATACCACAGACACATACACACACACAAACAAAACTCCTACACTGTAGGCTTAACTTTTAAGCTGCTGCATAGTACATAAGGTGTTAATAATGTGGTGTTATTTAACTGCATTTAAGTTAGCTGAGAGTTTTTGGCAAAATAGAACTTTTTCTTAGTTCAGATTCAAATAACAAGGGTTACATAAATGCAGATTACACAATTTCACAGCTGTGTAACATCAACATATTCAAACATAAAATATAAGACATGAAAAGAGAAGGCGCTGAGCTGGGGTTCACTGATATATTGCAAGCACTGTGGGGCTGGTTTTCCTTTGAATTAGTATCTCATTAGTCCATCTGGCAACAGGGATTTATTATAATCAGTGTACATTAAGAATGTTCCAAAACTAGCAGCTTTTCTTGTGGGTAACAGGTGTCATTGAAGAAGCCCCAGGCAGGCTCAAAAGCTGCCTCTGTTCAGTTGGTCCACTGGTAGTCATCAAACATTTGCCTCCTGGAACTTTGGTCCAGAATTCTATAAACAAGCCAGGGATAAAGAAGGAGTGATCCTTACAGGCCGCTTCTTTACATAATCTGGAAAACTCAGAGCTCAAACTACCTATTCTGGCAACAGATTAGGGAAATATTTCTTCAACACCAGTGAAAATACTGCACCAAATCTGAGTTTTCTTTTTGTAGTAAACACTTCCCCTTGTTTAAAAGGCCCGCTCCTTTTCCACCTGTCAGGATGTCTTTAGCATTCTTTTGTGGGCTGAGATACCACATCACTTCACAACCATCTCCTGCCCAGCCCCAGACATCTTGTAAAGAAGCCAAGGTCTCGAGATCTGGATCCAAATTTTTAAATGAGCAATTTAATGAGAGAACTTTCTGCTGTGATGAAAATATTTGATATCTTGCTTTGAGTGGTAGACAGATGGATATATAGAATATTCAAAAGTCATAGAGAGAAACAACCAAGATCTACACTCTTTTTTACATAAATTATAACCCAAATTTTAAAAATGAGCAAAGAGCCCCTATGCCCATCAGGAAATTCCCTTTGGTGGGCATAATTTTATTTCCCTGGACGTAATGCCATTCTGCCTGGGCAAAGCTGAGGGAAGCACAAGGCCCATTTTCAGGTCGGGTACCTTGACTATGTGTTGACGATGACAGTTCCTGAAGAGAAACCTTAGTGACTCTGAGGATCCAGCTCCAGAGATGACACCACCATCATGATGAGAACATCCGCTGTGAAGGTCTACAATGTGTCCTCTCCAAAACGCCTCATCTTCACATACAAAATGTTATGATTCCTTAGACCACGACAGAGGACGTCGTCTGCTGAGGACTCAGCCTTCTAACTTATAAGGGTCATGTGAGGACAGGACATAAGGAAGAATCTAAGTCAATGATGATCTGGTTCAAGGACCTGCCATAACCAGCTGGCCTGACTCTCATTCTGATTATCCACAAGTAACGGCAAGTATGTATTAAGCACTTACTATGGGATTGATGTAGTTCTAAATACTTGACTTGTGTTACTTGTATTGTATCACTTAATCCTCGCATCTTCTTTAGTCGATGTAGAGGAGTAGAGCAGTGGACAAGGAGGAAGGAGGTATGGAGTCCAGTCACCACCTTTCTGCCATGGCAACTTGATATGCTTTCTCCTTTCCTACCATTTCCTCATTGAAGCCAAAGAAATGAAAAATAAACATAAATCTCTAAAGGGCAAAGCAAGAACGGATGAAAGCATCTAGGTACATAGGTGACTTCCAGAATCAGAATCATAATGAACCCCGGCAGTGGCCTACAAAGGATGGGGAAGTGAGAGTACTCTGCCTAGAAGCGGTGGGCACATTTTCTAGCAATGAATTTTTTAAAAATAATAAAACTGACTAGGCTTCAATCTGCTTTTTATTATCACCACAGGCTGTCAATTTGAAACGAAGTCAATGAGAAACTACTGTTTCCCAAAAAACTCTTTAGTTGGTCTAAGTTCTTAACATTTTTTACAATTTCTTTTGAGTTTTAACATTATATCTGCAAGCTTCAAATTAGCATATTTTACTTATTTATGTATTTGTTTGTTTAAAGTAAGTTAGTTAATTAGTTATGGAAGTTAATTTGGAAAACTCCTAGTTATACCGTCAGCCTTCAATATACAGACTCAGTTACACACATTTGTTTGAGTGTGAGTTGGTATTGGTTCTGAATCTTTCAAGTTCGCTTTGGGCACACTTTGACTCTCCCATCCCATGTTACTACATATTCCCGTGCTTATGCAGCATGTTCAAAATAAACAATGGTAGCATGGTGATTGTAAAAGCAAAGAAATAGAAATTGAAGTACTTTAATTTGGCATTCTATATGACCATTTGAAGTTCTTACTCTTATGGAAGTTGGGGAAGAAACAATTCATTCACTCCAGTATCACCTTATTGTTGCAAAATGTAAGTGTAACATGAAAAGGCTTTCCCAGGCAGGATGAGGGACTCATTATGAAGCTGCATCCGCAGTAAAGACAAATTTTGAAAAAATTAATCTCAATGTTTCATTATTGTGCAATCCAATAGAAAAAGTGGCATAAGAGGATCAGCTCAAATTTTATCCTCTCCTCTTGATTCAATATTTTCTGGGTTTTCAATATTTTTTTTTCTGGTGTGAAGCTTTAGATGAAGTTAGTGGGACACAAAAATATTTACTAACAACCAGAATCAGCCTAAACAATGCATGGTGAAACATCAAGCTTTAAAATCATTCCTTTTAGATAAGCTCACAGAAACTATGGCGAGGGCCATTAATTATGCATCAATAAAATATAAGGAAATGGATTTTTACTTAGAAAAAAGGAGTCAAATTTTGAAAAATGCCAGGAAAAAATAGAAAAGATGCTGATTTTACATTGCTAAAAGCAATTAAAAAGCAATATCTGAATTTGTCAATTTTTTCCACTGAGAAGTGGACACTCGGGAAAACACCTTGGATCAATGTCAATGTTCTCTGTCATTACTATATTTTTCTGATTTTTTTTTCAGAAGATTTAAACTTTTAAGGTTTAAACATAAATCTGTTGCTTCACATGAAAAAAAAATGTTTTGAAATTAAAATTAATAAAAAGTTTTCTTCTAGTTGGCATACTGTCTATTGGACATGCATATGCAAAGAAGGTAAATTTGGCATTGACAACTTGGCAGAAGTCAAGGCTCAAAACAGAAACTATAATATTAGTATTCATTACAGTTTCAGACCAACATAGGTATAAGGATTTTTCCCTTTCTCCAAAAACAAAAAGTACATTAATATAAGTTAAAGGTATTAATCAATCCATGACGTTTTCCTGTGTTATACTGTAATATTCATTTTGTTTTTATTTTTTATCAGCACAAATACAAATACAAACATCAACAAAATAAAACACACTGTTTCTTTTCTGGTCATTATTATTATTTGGTTCATTTTTCAGTTCAGTATGAAGGAGGAAGGTATTTTTTTAAAATGATCCCTTTGGGTGTCAAATATGCTACAAGTGTCACTGGAGCCAGATGTGGGAAAAATGTTGAAGAAAGTGGGGTGAACCTTGGACAGCCCCTGTGAGCTAATGGCACTTTTTTACTATCTAATGTCTGGGCTATTATAATAGCTTCCCAACTTTTTTATATTTCTCCTCACTCCTTATTTACCCTTCACAATGCTGCCAGATTTATCATCCAATTGTTCATGGTCAAAGCCAATGGAGGTGCCAAAATTTCGATGTATGAGGAGCTAAGAAGTGGCCATCTGCTTGGAGGGGGATCCAGAGGACTTGTCTAAGGCTGAGTTTGGGTTTACTCATATTGTATGTTTACTTGGAGACAGTGGGGATCAGGAGGGAGCAGCTGGAGAATAGGAGGGCTCGAAAGCAAAGCCCCTCTCCCACTCAGCCACCCCTTCATGACTACTGCCCAGTGACAGCATGGTTGTGTGGTAAGGCCACAGGACCAGAGAGTGGGAAACCCACTTAGGTCATTATCTAGTCATGTAATCATGGGCAAGATATTAACTCCCCAGTTTCCTCATCTGAAAAATGAGGGGAGGGGGGGAGCTTAAATAGCCTCCAAAGCCCCTTCCAACCATAACATTCAATGATTATGACTCATTCGCCATGGCAGTTTTAAACTATGGATGGCCCTAGGTTTGTGCCAAATTTACATTGCATCAAAGTGAAGAGACAAACAGCCACTGAGCCAGAGACTATGAGTTAATCACCAAGTCACATTTGGATAAATGAAAAAGTATCAGATTCCTGTGTTGAGGGACCAGGTGTTTTACACAGCGTATGTTGTTCTTCCATAAATGTTAGCATCTTAGATCATGTCTACATTCATGTTCTTCCGTAAATCCATGTCACAATCAACTGAGACAAATACTGAAGTTTTCTCTTTCTGTTCTACATGGAACTCCTTTAATCTCACTGGACAAAAACTAAGTATAAATAACTTTTAAAAGTGCTATATCTTAATCTAGTTTGCACAACAAATATTTCCATATGGGCAGGAGTTAGTTTTCTGGTATTTGGAGGATAGGCCAGATCTCTCAGAGTGGTCTTTTAAATCAAAAACCAAATGTGGGGTGAGCTCATTCACTGGAACTTCTTTAAGGGGAATTCATTTCACTTCCTTGGCATAAATTAAGTTGTAGTGAGCTAGTGAAGGATTCCACCCCTTTTCACTTAGAGGGGGAACCGAGCTCTACAATGGAGGTCATAAAGAGACTTGGGCCCTCTGGGGAAAGTGGAGGAAGTGGGAGGTGCCGAGTGTTTGTGAACGCTCCCTAGACACCCTAAACTCCTAGCCAAATCCCAAACGGATACCTCCACTTTCACACATGCACCTGAGTCCTTTCAGGAAATGCCACCAACACCCTCCCATTCTCCTATGTCAGAAACCTGAAAGGCAACCTCAATTGCCCTTGTGTCTTCCATCCAATTTGTCATGACGTTGTATAGATTTCACTTCCTTAGGATCTCAAACCTATTTTTTCCTCTCCTTCCCCACTGACATTGACTGAATTCAGTCCCACATCATTTACTTCCTGGAGTAGTAAAATAGTCTTTGAACTACTAATAGTTGCCCTGCTGCCAATCTTATTCCTTCCAGTCAATCCTCCATGGTGCTTGCAGAATGAGCTTTTGAAAACACAAATATGAACTGGTTACTCCCCTGCTTCAAACTTTTTAGTGGTGCCAAAACAAAGGCAAGAAGCAAATGGTAAAATGGGAGGAAATACATGCAACACGTGTGATAAAGAGCTACTATCCCTACTATATAAAGATACATAAAGACTGCACATAAATTGACGAGAAGACAAACAATGCAACCAAAAAATGGGCAAAGAGTGTAAATAGGCAATTCATTCATTAGGAAATGAAATGATCAATAAACCTATGAAGAGATTCTTGAGCTCTAGTCATCAGTCAAATGCAAATCAAAGGAACAATGAGATTCTATTTTTCACCTGTAAGATTGGCAGAGTGTGTGGACTTGTGGCGTTCATTAATTGCCCAATTATTATAGAGAGTAGTCTGCCAGTAGTTATTAAAAGTGAGAAATGAATGAAGGCTTAGGACAAGCTACCTCACCTAGGACTATCCAACAAAAAGAAAAGAACCCATATGTAAGGATATCAATATATAAATGCTTATTGCAGCATTGTTTATTGCAGCAGAAAAAAACTAGAAACAAACTGAATGACCATCAATAGAGGAAAAGTTAAATAAATTAAAGTAGATCTGCATTATGGAACAATATTATGTAGCAATTAAAAAGAATAAACCATGTCTAAATGTATTATGGCAAGGAGTCCATAATATATGGTTAAGTTAAAAAATAAAGTAGATCACAAAATAATGCATAGAGCATAATCCATTATTTGTAAAAATAAATAAATAAATAAATAAAAAGAGTCATAATTCTTGCCTACATTTGCTCTAGAATAAAGACATGAAAGAATATGTACCACAGGTGGGACTAAAGGTAGAACAAGAAGAGATTTTTTTTTCTCTATACACCTCTGACGTGTTTAATACCTGTTTCTCCTTATCTCAGGACACTGCTTATTTTCTTCACGGCATGCCATCATTGCAATCCATAATGAATAACTTAAGCTTATTAAACTGCAACGTACATTTTCTGTCTCTTTCCAACTAGAATATAAATTGCATGAGGACAGAGAGCACACCCATCTTGTTCACCACTATGTCCCCATCACTGCACAGGACCTGGCATTTAAAAATTTTTTGTTGCCTTAATTAATTTGCTATCTATTTAATTATCTATAATTTTAAAAAGTAAAATGCCTATAACAACTCTTCAGAGTTTCTGGAAAAGAAGTTCAGAGCAGCCACTGAAACCAGGTTCCTGCTTTCGCCTACGGCCTCACACCCCAGCTGCCCCGACCGGGGCCCCCACCCCGCCCCAGGAGTTCTCACCAATGCCTTACACAGTGCCTAGTACATTGCAGTTCCTCGGGGAATGTTTGTTAAATGTTTTCCCCTAGTGCAGATGGGAAGAAATGAATGAAACAGCTTAGACCTGGACCAGAGGAGGCCCTCTTGAGGGCAGCAGCAGCTCAGAGCTGCTGTACCAGTTACAAGCTCCGAGACCTTGGGAAAATCATTAAAAAATGGATATAACTACAACATTAACCCCTTCACAGGGTCATTAGAAGGACAAAAGGAGATAGCAGGTGTGAATGTACTGTGTAAACTTTCAGGGACTATACAGGCATTAGCTGTTATTTTTACACTTTTAACTTTCTTTTTATTTTCAATCATAGGTCATGTATCAGTCAGGGCTCTCCAGAGAAGAAACAGAATTAGTAGGAGCGTGTGTGTGTGTGTGTGTGTGTGTGTGTGTAAGAGAGTTACTTCTGGGAACTGTATCACACGATTGTGGGGCTGATAAATTAGAAATTTGTAAGGCAAGACAGCAGGCTGGAAACTGTAATGAAAGAGCTGAAGCTTCAGCCTTGAGGCAGAATTTCTTCATCAGGAAAACCACAGTTGTACTCTTAAGTCCTTTCAACTGACAGGATGAGGCCCACCCACATTATCAAGGATAATCTCTTTTACTTAAAGTCAACTGATTGTAGATGTTAACCACATCTATGAAATACATCTACAGCAGCATCTAAATTAGTGTTTGCTCGAATAACTGGGTACTATAGCCTTGCCAAGTTGACACATAAAACTAACACAGATAGCCTTAATGTCACATTCATTTCTCTAAATCATATTGAGCCTGTACCAGATGCCACTAAATTGACAAGAAAATCAGTCTCAGTGTCGGTGTTCCCTCCCACTGCCCCCAGGTCATTCAAAGTGCCAAGAGGCCTTACCGGTCATAACATTTAGGCCCTCTTCTCTTCAGTTCGTACTGCTCACTGTGAAGATGCTTATGGCCCAAGGCCAAGAAGACTGCAGCCTTCCAGGCCCAGGCTTGTCCAGTCCCCAGAGAGGAGACTCTGCGTCCAGGACGTGCAGATTTGCCCCAGCTGGGAGTTCTGGCACCTGGAGGCCAAGCTACCCAGGTGGGCCATGAACCCCTTCCTGCTGGGGTTCTCACTGTTCTCCACTGCTCAGGAACCCACAGGTTCCCACCCCCTCCCAGACTTGGGAATATTTCCTCCTTTCCCAGGTTGCCCACCTCTACCTCTACCCTGAAAGCATACTTCCTTCTCTTTTCGAACTAACCTGGCATAATCTCACAGAGGAGCCTTCAAGCAACTTCAGAGGCACACGAGACAAGGGAACACAAAGACCAGGTTACCTTCTTGGAACCAAGATATGAACAAAGCATAAATTAACAGCCTCAGAAATTAGGCTGCCACTTTATCTTTATTAAAACAAAAACACCGATAAGGGAATAACAGGAAGCCTATTGCAATGCAGTTGACTACAATTCCTATAAAACCTTTCCATTAAATGACTCCCAAAACAAAAATGGAGGAATTTGAAAAGGACCTAAGAGAAGGCTCACCTAGTTGCAAGTATTAAGTACATCTTTTGAACATTCTTGCCACAGTTATCATGGTAGGAAGAAAGCACACATGTAATACCGACTAGAGGATTCTGTTTTTAAAACAGAATTTAAATCCCTGAAGAAGCCTGTAGTCTTGGGTGCTCCAATTTCAAAGAAAGGGTCCTTTCCTTGAGAATGCTCCAGAAGAACACACTTTTCTTTACCCATGCCTTATATTTAACCTTGTCGTGCCGGCTATTCTCTAGAAGGCTCTGTGATGGGTCTCTGCTGTCTGTGGTAGCTTTGTCAACCTTCCCAAAATTCTTAGCCCAGGTGCTGGCACTGTGCACAGTAGGGTCCACTCTTTTATGAATGAGCTACACTTGGCTCACCTGCTGCAGAGCTCATGTGACACCTTGCCACCTGCTTCTGTACTGAATATTCCCTTCACCATGACATTTCACAGCTTTTCTGACATCCAAGATTATCATTACTTGCCTTAAGTACAAAATGCTTCCTTCCATGTCCCCTCTCCCTTGTAAGATCCAAGTTGAGTCTGGACGTTCTGGAACAGGACCTCAACTGATGCAGGGTAAGACCTGGGGACGGCTCCCCTGCTCCACCGTTCAGCGTGCTTGCTACTGCCCCAGTTCCCAAGCCATGTGACCTGGGCCATGACACTCAAACCTGCAGAGCTTCAAGAGTAATGCCACACAGCTTAAAGTCAGGCAGCTGGACCAAAAGTTTCCAGAATAAACTAAATTATTAAACATATTGCATTAGTGTTCTCAGGCTGCTAACAAAGTGCCACAAACTGGGTAATGTAAAACAAGAGAAATTTATTCTCTCACAGTGCTGGAAACTACAAGTCTGAAATCAAGGTGTCAGCAGGGTCATGCTCAACCCACAATACACGTATTATGATCCTTTCACACCTATAGCTTCATGAGATTCCTTCCAGCTCTAAAATCTATGCTAAAAGATTACTCGTTTTGATTTATTATTTTTAGTCTGTTGGTTCTTGGTTAAGCAAAAAATAACAATCCCTTCCTTAATCGCAAGATTATTGTAAAAAGGATCAAATAAAATAAACTAAGCAAACCTATTCTGAAAGTAGAAACTTTTGTCCAAATGTGAGATATTTTTAATGACTGGAGATCCTCTTTAAGGACAGGTAAGCAAATAACAGAGAATAAAACTAACCATAATTATTTTCATGTATTTGTGCTTTGGTCTAGTCACCTTATTTACATAATTACTTCTTGGTCAAAAGATTGATACCCTGAATTATGAAACAAAACAGTTAAGTAACTTTAGACAGCTCCATTACCACACAATTTAGTTAAAGCTGGGGAGGGGGAGGGAAGAAATGTGCTTGACTATTCCATTCCTTCCCTACACTATAGGATGTTCCAACTCTAAGATTTTCATCTATAATAAGGAAATACATATAATCTATATCTTCTCACATCAGTATATACACTCCATCAAAATTGCTTCCCCTAGTCTGAAGTTTGGGTGAAAAATCAGGTGAAATTCAAATCTGGAATATATTAAATACCTTTGGGTTTGATTGAGTCGGATTTGTAAACAAATGACTTTCCCCAAAACATGAAGTCATATAAAATCTTTCACTATTAATGCCTTGTTCTCTTCTGACACCATAAATAAACCTCATTTCCCCTCAAGGATTAGTAAGAAAAGCACATTTTGAAAAATCTCTCTTTCTGCAAAGATATTAGGTAATTGCTACCCGCTGCCTTGTACTTGCTTCCCTTTAGCTCCTAATGAAGAAAGTAAACAATGTTCCAAGCCAAGGGTTTCTTGGAGCTCTGCGTTCAAGCAGACTTCTACTATCTTGGCATTCCTACAGGGTCTGTGAGATGATTTACAATGAAACTGGCTGTGGTGAGTGGCCTAATCTCTACCAATGCCACGTAAAATCAGCCTTGCAACATTTCAACATTGTCCGTGATTGCTTCTGACCCACTCTCAGGTTTCCCGTCAAGCTTCCTATCATTTTTATTTGACTACCCTAAGCCTCCATTAAACTAGCCTCGTCATTCTGATTTTTTTTCACTTTCTACGCAAATTTATGCATCTGTACTGGGGGGCAGAAACCTGCACCAGTTGCTTATGGTAGCACAGGGGCGGAATCCACAGAAAACTTCCCTTCAAGGTTAAAAGTAACAGAGATACAAACAGAGAAAGGAATTCACAGGAGGGAAATAGAATTTGCAGCATGGGAAACTTCTCGGAAGAGGTGCCCTTTAGGTTGAACATTGAGGGATCAAGAGAGTTGTACCTGTGGTGACGGGGAAGGGAATTCCAGAAAGAGGGAACAGTGTGGGACAAGGCAGGGAGGTGAGAAAACTCCACAGCACGTATACAGCCTGCCACACTTCATTAGGCACCTGCAGGTAAGTTACATAAAATAAGGTAAGAAGGGTGGTTACCAGATCATAGATAATTGTAGGTAGTTTTGTGATTATACTGTGTTACTAAACAAGAAAAAAATCTGTTCACTCCCCTGTTAAATTCTGGATTAAGTTTCTATAAGTGAAGGGGGTGGAGGGAGATGTAAAAAAAGATCAACTTGTAGTCCCTGCTGAAGTCATTTAATGGACAGAGACATGCAGAGATCCTTATGCATGACGTGTAATGATAAATAAGGTCCCATTCTCCATTATGGGTCTCTGAACTATTTTGAGAACACAATGTCTATAAAATGCTAAAAACCATTCAAAGTCTATTTTTTCCCAAAAGGGAAACACCATATGACATTTCCTCTGAGTATTTTGTCAGGTTAAATACCTTGGTGTTTTGACATCAAGATCTCATTCTCTTCTCTCTCTCTCTCTCTCTCTCTCTCTCTCTCTCTCTCTCTCTCTCTCTCTCTCTCTCTCTCCCCCCCTCTCTCCCCCCCCTTCTTTTCTCTCTCTCTCTCTCCCTCCCTCCCTCCTTCTTCTTTTCTCTCTCTCTCTCTCATCCCTGTAGGTGCCAGACATATAACAAAAATGTGTAAAGCAAACTGGGTGTAAAACTATTGAAAATAATGGGAACGCTGATAAACTGAAGACTCTGTCTTAAGGCTTTTTTTTTTAATTAAGCTTTTCATTTTGAGATAATTGTAGATTCACATGCAGTTTTAAGAAATGATACAAAGATCCTGTGTACCCCTTATCCAGTACCCTACAAAGGAAGCATCTTGCAAAACTACAATACAGTTTAACAATTAGGATATTGACATGGATATAGTCAAGATACAGAACATTTTCATTCACCATGAGAATCCCTCGCATTGCTCTGTCATAGCTACACACACTCCACCTGCTTTGCCTTCTCCTTAACTGCTGGCAACTCCTAGTCTGTTCTCATTTCTATAATTTTATCATGTCAAGAATGTTACATAAATGGAATTACACAGTGTACGCTTTCAGGATTAGCTTTTTTACTCAGCATAATTCTCTGGAGAATCACCCAGGTTGTTACATGTATCTATGTTTTGTTCCTTTTCACTGCTGAGTAGTATTTCATGGTGTGGATGTACCATAGTTTTGTTTAAGCATTCACCCATTAAATAGCATCTGGGATGTTTCCAAATGTTTACCATTACAAATAAAGCTGCTATGAACATTCATGTATACGTTTTTATGCGAAAAGTTTTCATTTCTCTGGAATAAATGCCCAGGAGTGCAATTGCTGAGTTATCTGGTACTTGTATGTTTATATTTTTAAGAGACTGCCAAACTATTTTCCATTTTACATTCCCATTAGTAATATTTGAGTGATTCAGTTTCTCTGCATCCTCACCAGCATTTAATAGTATTACTTTTTTTTTTTTTTTAGCCACTTGGATAGGTGTGTAGTAATATCTCATTGCAGTTTTAATTTGCACTTCCAAAATAGCTAATGATGTTGAACATCTTTCCAAATGCTTCTTTGCCATCTCTGTATTCTCTTTGGTGAAATGTCTTTTTATGTCTTTTTCTCATTACCAATTGGATTGTTTGGTTTTATTTTACCATTGAATTTTGAGGTTCCTTTATATATTTTAGATACTGGTCCTTTGTCAGAAATGTAGTTTGCAAATACTTTTCAGGCAGCCTTTGGCATGTCTTTTCATCCTCAAATCCATAAAGCATAATTTTTAATTTTGATGCTGTCTAATTTATCCATTTTCCTTTTGTGGATTGGGCTTTTGGTGCTAAGTCTAAGAATTCTTTGCCTAACCCCAGATCTTAAAGATTTTATCACATTTTTTTTTCTAAAAGTATTATAGTTTTACATTTTACATTTAAGTCTGTGACCCATTTTAAGTTAATTTTTGTATGAGATTCGTTTTTTGTCTACCTACTCCAGCACTATCTGCTGAAAAGTTTATCTTTCCTCCATTGAATTTTTTTTGCACCTTTGTCAAAAATTAGCTGGGAAGAGTTGTATGTTTCTATTTCTGTGCCCCTCTTCTATTTCATTGATCTATGCGTCTATTCCTCTGCCAATACCATACAGTACTGATTACTGTAATGATACAATAAGCCTTGAAATTGAATAAACAGGTTCCTCCTACTGTATTCTTCTTTTCAAAACTGTTTTAGAATTTGTTTTTTCATAAAAATTTTAGAATAATCTTTTCTACATCTATAAAAAACCTTGCTGGGATTTTGACATGAATCGCATTAAAACCGTATGCTAATTTGGGAAGAGTTGATCTCTTTACTAGGTTGAGTCTTCCAATCCATGAACAAGATCTGACTCTCCATTGATTTAGATCCTCTTTGATTCCTTTCATCAGCGCTTTGTAGTTTTCAGCATATAAGTCCTATACTTGCTTTGTTAGATTTATACCTAAGGATTTCTTTTTTATTTTTAACTGATCAATTGTAAAAGAAATTATATTTTTAATTTCAGTGTTTCATATGTTCATTGTTACTATATTAAAAAACAATTGATTTTTTTGTGTTTGTTGTGTAGTCTGTGACCCTGCTAAACTCACTTATTAGTTCTCTAAGAGGTTTTGATATATTCCTTTGGATTTTCTACATAGACAATCACATCATTTGCAAATAGGGACAATATTATATCTTCTGTATGGCTTTCATTTCCTTTTCTTTCCAGTTTGCTGCTAAAGCTTTCAGAGTTGTTCTGGTTTGCCAGAGCTTCACTGAAGAAAGGCTGATGGCATCTGAACACCTTTGTCATCTGGGAAGGCACGTGGCTGGCATCTGCTGGTCCTCTGCTCCTGGGTTCTGGTTTTGAAATGGCCTTCTCTAAAATGTCTCTGGGCTTCTGTCTCTCTTAGCTTCTCTCTCTCAGCCTCTGTGCATTCCTGCTTGTTCACCCAGGGTGTTTCTCTCTAAGCATCTGGGGGTCCTCTCTTAGCTTCTTAGGAGCAAACTCTGGGCTTCATCTCTTAGCTTAGCATCTCCAGATGTCCTTCTGTCTGCATCTCCCAGCATCTCCAAGTGTCTGGGTCTGTGTGGGCTCTCAGCTCTCTTATAGACTCCAGTGATCTAATTAAGACCTACCCTGGAATGGCTGGGGTCACTCCTCCACGTAAATGACGAGTTGGGTGGGTCACATCTCCATGGAAACATTCAATCAAAAGGTTCCCCCCTAATCAAAAGACTAATAAGTCTGCCACCAGAAGACTGCATTAAAGAACATGGATTTTGGTTCAAACTAGAACAAGTACTATATGGAATAAGAGTGGTGGGAATGGATATCCTTGCCTTCTCCTGATCTTAGGGGCACAACATTCAGTCTCACTATTAAATAGGTTAGCTGAATATTTTTTTGTAGATGCTGTAGAAGTTGGGATAGTTCTCCTTCATTCCTATTTTTCAGTGAGTTCTTCATCTTGAATTGGTATTTTTATTTTTTTAACACTGTGAATGCCAGATAAAACCTATCTGCAAGATATTTCCAGCCTTCAGGCCAGCAGCTTGCAACTCCTACCATGAGTCTGCCCAAATCTTGATTTTCCCTAACCAGTTCAAAGCAGGAGGGAAAGATGGAGTGAATGAAGCTAGTAACCACAGAGGAGGCCAAGAATATTCATTATCCTTCCTAAATCACCATGTGATTTTTGTCCTCCATGTTTACTGAGAGTTACATGCAGCAGAGCATACCTTCCATATTCAAACATATTTCATATTCTAAGAAATTTGCCTCCTTGCCAATCCCATGACAAGTTGCCCTTCATCACAGGAATACCATTACCTTTGGATAAATGGTATCATGCAAAAGAACACTGATTTTGGTTCTTCTCCCATTCAATTCCTTTTCCCCCTTCCTTGGTTGTTTGTTGTCAAAGGACTCAGACCTTAGCAAAAACATCATTAAAGCTCGTGGTTGCTACTCATAAGAACTCTGAGTAGAAATGCCTAAATTCAAGGTAGTGGAGAAATTAAGTATAAGAATTTTAGCCAAGAGTAGACTATATTGAGGTAGACTGAAATATGATGAACCTAGGAATGAGAAAGAGAAAATGAGAACTAGGGAAAAAAAAGTTTGTTTATGGAATGACTGCTTTCTCTCTCTCAGTGTGTTTTTCTGAACAAAACCACCCAAAAATAAAGCTATCCAAAATTTCCAAAGAACTATCTCAAAATTGAAAATGGATGAAAACAGAAAATATAGGTCAGTTCTTGACATAGTCCACCCTCAATAGTTTGGTAACATATTCATGTCTTATTCTTGATTGTCAAAGTTTGATAGAAATCAGCTAAAGGATTATACAAGGCAAGGATGCTCCTCTCAATACCAGCATATTTTAAGAAATTTTCCATTACTTTTGAGAATCATTCTCTCCAGGTCTTCTGTGCTGGTTTGGATACATTATGCCCCCCAAAAAGCCATATTCTTTAATGCAATCTTGTGGGGGCAGAGTTATTAACCTTTTTGATTAGGGTGTGACCTCTTGAGTGAATGTTTCCATGGAGATATGACCTCACCCATTCAGAGTAGGTCTTGATTAGTTTACTGGAGTCCTTTAAAGGGAGTTCACACAGAGAGCAGAGAGAGGAAAAATGCCCCAGGATATGCTAAGCCAGGAGACCAAGGCACATGCTGATGTTTTGAGATGCCAGCCCAGAGTTTGCTATGGAGAAGCTAAGAGAGGACAAAATGCCCCAAGAGCAGCTGAGAGAGACTTTTGGGGGGATGCTTGGGAGCTGACAGAAATGCTCAGAGATACTTGGGAGTTGCGGATAGAAGGATGTTTGGAGAAGCTAAGTTAAGAATGCACAAATAAGCTGAAAGAGGAGCTGAAACACAGCCCAGGAACAGAAGATGCCAGCCATGTGCCTTCCCAGCTGACAGAGGTGTTCCA
This sequence comes from Choloepus didactylus, assembly GCF_015220235.1. Classification (NCBI taxonomy): domain Eukaryota; kingdom Metazoa; phylum Chordata; class Mammalia; order Pilosa; family Megalonychidae; genus Choloepus; species Choloepus didactylus. The sequence goes on along the minus strand of NC_051320.1, from coordinate 51,190,975 downwards.
GATGCCATCAGCCCTTCTTCAGTGAAACTATCTTCTTGTTGATGCCTCAGTTTGGACACTTTTATGGCCTTAGGTCTGTAAATTTCTAACCAAATAAACCGCATTTATAAAAGCCAATCCATTTCTGGTATTTTGTGTAATGGCAGCATTAGCAAACCATAGCATCTTCCCTTCAAGGACACAGTTTTAATCTTTAGTTTGGTTTTGTACATAGAAATTAAGAACAAAACTAACACCCTTGATCATCTCTCAACTTTGGCATTAGCCATCACTTAAGTGTGTCCTACTACCCAGCCATGCAACATTTAATCTTTCCCATTACAGCATGTAAGTATAATAACATCTTTCTGAACTGCATTTTGTCCTCTTCCTTCTGAGGCAAGCAATCTTTGTCAATCTATTCTAAGTTCTTTCCAAAACTTCTGCCCTAAGTAGTACAGCTTGAGTAATCTTTCTGATCTCATACAGCCATGGGCCTTGGTCATGCCATATCCATTTCAGTTCGATTAACTCTGAATGAAGGAGAGAGTTCTGCTTTGGATACTTGGCAATGTAACCATAAACAGAAGACTACTCTTTCAATAATACAAGTTTAAGAAAACAAGAGGTGACTGGAACCCTGTTGTAATGAAATTACCCGTGCATGGCAGTTTCAGAAAAGGTTTTTTTCTTCTCAGAGAGCCGAGAGCGCCACACTGCCTCTACCCAATGAAAGTAATTGAGTGAATGATTTCACTTGTTTCTTCTTTGGACTGAATTAGGTCGTTGCCATCTGTGGAGTAGGCTCAATACCTTTGGGGAAGGAGGCTGTTTTCTCATGTCATTCATGTAATGGCTGTGTTGTCACTTGCCACCTTTGAGCAAAATCAGTATGTAGCAGAAGTTGGCCCAGGTTTTCCACAGCTGAAGTAAAGTAGGGAATCAGGGCAATTGTTCACTTAAATAGAGCACATTTTTAAAAAGCAGCGCTTTCCTTCAAATCACTCAAATGCTTCAGGGAACATTTATGATTGTACTGGCTAAACCCTTCGCTTCAGCTATTGATACCTGGCCACCAAGCCTCTTGCTGGAGCCACAACCAAATATAAGTGCAGGAAGGGTCATCGGGGGGCAGGAATAAGGACTGAACTGTTCTGCATGACTCTGAAAGACAGAACTAGGAGGAACCGTGGGCAGGAGCAACCAAAGAGGCAGGTTTAAGGTCAACTGAAGGCAGGTTTAAGATCAGTCATTTTCCAATGACAAAAAAATCAACTTCTTTGGGAAGTATTGAGTTGTCTGTAGCTGGCAGTGTTCAAGAAAAGGATTAGATCGATGTTTCTCAGACTGTGGGTCACAACTTACTAAAGGGTTATGAGATCAATTTAGTAAGTTGTGACCTGCATCTTTTTATTTTAATAAAATATTTGGAATGAAAAGAGAAGAGTGGAGAAGAGAATAAAAAAAAATACCAGAGGACTTTTCAATAGCAATAAATAATGTTTGGAAACTTTATTTTGAATATATATGTGTGTTTGTGTGCATGTACTAGGCCACAATGTACTATGCATTTTTTAGTATGAGTTACAAGTATAAAAAGTTGGAAAACCATTGGGTTAGGTAACCAGTTGAGGGGATGTAAGTACCAGATGGCAGTGACTGAACTATATGATTATTGAGACCCAGCTCAGAGCAGAAAACACAACCAGTTAAAAGGGTCATACCTCCAACAGCTAAAGAGAAATCAGTTCTCCAAAAATCTGTAACTAGTTATAATTCTGAGCTTGGAAAAAAATTTTCCCATGGGTCCTGACAAGAGAAGGCACTATATAAAGTACTTTTAAAATAAGTTCTTACAATAAAACAATGACAAGTTTTTATGGGGATATTTTTAATGGTGTCCCAAAATATGAGCTCATGCCATTGCACCAAACCAAGTTCAGAAATTGGGTCTAAAGAAGACCATGGCTGACGCAGCCCAGGTAGAAGTCTTTTTGATGATCTGGTTTATCAAGAGCGGTTAGGAGTATGAAGATGCTCATTTCATATCATCAGTGCAAATATTTTAAATGTCCAGCAGATCAATAGACGCCTCTGTGTACTACCTAGAAGACTCTAAATGGCTTTCAGTTTGGAACACATAACATTTATCTAATTATATTGGTGTCAGTTATTTGATGGGATTTTTTTCTATTTCCCTCTCTCATCACCACCACCGTATATAAAGTAAGCTCTTCAAGGAAACAATACGGACATGTTTTATTTTACTTTCTTAAGCCAGCAGAATATCTGGCATGTAATAAATGTTCAATAAATGTATGATAAATGAATGAAAGAGCTTACAGTAACATCAGAGAGGACCCTATCTTATGGGATAGGAGAAAGAAAGTTGACAAAGAAAAAAAGGTAAAATGATTGAGTTCAACAAAGACTGGGTCCAGCAAAGCAAGAGATTTCTCTGGCAGTTCTAGTAGGGCAAGCTCACTTTAGACACTGAAAGAATAAAAGTATATTGTTTCCAGATCCACGATCTCAGTAGAGACATCCAGGAGACATGAACTCCTAAGAATCACCTCCTAATCTAGACGCTGTATCATTCTATGTACTTGGAAACATCTTTATGTACTGCAGAAATTTCTGCTTCTCTAAACCAAATCAATATCAGAATAAACTTCCATCCAGAGAATTCAGGAGGGATTCAGGGAGAAAATGGTGTGGAGAGAAAGGACAGGGAAGGGGAGGAACTCCTCTGTTGTGGAAGACGGTGCAAGAGAAGGATGTACCACTCCAGCAGGAAGAAGACAGCATCTCGGTATTGTGAACCAGCCATCTCCCTGTGCTCTTTTAAGCCATTAAATACAAATATGTTCCAATGAGGGAGTGGTGTCTAGTCATTAGAAAAAAGGACTCAGAACCAGACTTCTGACTTTTTCATTCTTGGCTGTGCCACACGATCTCACTGCAGCCTTGGCAAATCTTTCCTCTCGACATCTTGAGGCCTCTCTTGACACACCTGTGAAATGTATAAGTACCTGCAAGGGTGAACAGCAGATGACATCAAACTGCAGGTGGGAATCGCGGCTCCAGTGGCATAATGGTCAAGGCACTAATGAGCATCAGATCCCAATGAAGAGCCCAGGCTCCATTTCCGTCATGGGGTGAGAATTTGAAAATCACAGAAGCAGGCAATAGGAAGCCAAATAGTATATACTGTTACAAAATAGGGCAGCACTAAACTAACCCATGCATTAGAGCTCTAGGCAAGATACAAAACCAGGTTAACATAAAAATGCAAAACCCACAAAGGACATATTACAAACACCAGAATTTAAGAATCCAAGACATCCACCTGTAGCTGTGATAGTTCTGTCTTCTGGCGTTATCTATAATTTTAAAACTCTAAAGTGAAGTCCAATCTTTCTGCCAAAACAGGGATCCTCCCCAACAACATTCTTGCAGGTGGTCATTCGACTTCTGCTTGAACATTCCCAGTGACAGCTTACAATCTCACAAGGAAGTCCAATCATTTCTGAGTACTCTAACAATTAGAAAATAATTCCTTGTATTAAGTCTTATACAGGACAATCTCTTCTCTTTTGCTACTACAATAGGGTAATAAAGGAGAATTTTACAAATTGCTTAGTAAGAATAAGGGGACCAACTGTCCTGGTTTGCCTGGGACTAAAAGTTTGCAGGGATGCAGGACTTTCAGTGTTAAAACTAAGGAAGTCCTGGGCAAATCGGAATGGTTGCTCACCTAAATTAAGAACAGAATAGAGATAAACTTACTAGGAGGTCCAGAATGATTGTATATATTGAATCTGCCATCAGACAACTGTCTTCTAGGGCAGTTTGCCCTTTTGGGAAGCTTTTCCTCACTGATCACAGGGTTAGAGTAACAGTGGGGCTTTTCCAGAATTACATTTCCTGTTATAATCAGTTCTATTTGACTTACTTTGGGTATCACCACTTAATGTGCTGGGGAAAATACAGAGAAAGGTCTCCCAGGTTTTTCAACGAAGATTACATGAAAATACCGTGCCTTGCAGACAACAACGTGCCCCTCACACAAAACCCTTATAATCCAGATTAGTACTAAAATAGTACTACTAATAGAGGGCCTTGGTCTGTATTTGCAATGTGTTCTCAAATCAGAAAACTTCAGATGAGTGATTAAGTCGTCAAAAAGTATTAAATCTTCCTATGACAAAGAACAGACACAGCATTCATTAAAGTGTCCCACTCTGTCTAAGGGAATTCTAGCATTATCAGATTTGTTCAGTAAGATTTCTTCCATAAGGGTCAAAATTACAAAGAATTACAGAGGCAATCTAGGGGAGCCTAGTCTGGAGAGCTGGTCATTCAGGGAGATTCAGAATGGACAGAATGCATAAGAATGCTTTGATAAGAAATAAGAGCAATACTAAAAATGAAAGGAGGAGGAATAGAGGAAAACAGGGGAGATCATGTATGGGGATCTCCCATGATACAAATATAAATCATAAAGCCATATATATGAGCAATTTAGCAATTCATTTAACAGTTATAGGGTCAAGGTTCCCAGAGTGAACAATATCCATTTTTCCCTGAGGGAAAGAGGGCACTCAGTTCCTGCTTTCTTACCTGAAACTCTCAGAAGGGAAGAGATTGGAAAGAGAAGAGGAAAGTGCATATAGATTCATAAATAAACATGCCCTGATGCTTTCTCTAATTTGTGGGCAGCTTTAGTTTGTAGAAACCAAGTACTTCCTCTAAGCCTCAAGCATCAAGGTCTAGCTTCTCCATTAACAACTTATTTTCCTCAGTATGCAATTTTTTTTTGTCCCCAATTTTATCTGCACAGACAAGTCGGCCATCCAGCAACAACTGGCTCGCATGGACCCAATTTGGAACAATAATGAAGTTCAAAAGGTTAATCAAGTTATTAACATTTTAAAAGAAGGGAAATTTTCTTTCCCAGATGGCTTAACAGGTGACTCCTATAAATTATACAGTACATTACAGCGGGCATCCGCTAGCCTAGTTATAGTGGAGAGTCCGTCAACATTTCCATTATAAAGCCCTATTTTCAGAGTTTATAACTCAGCTGTAAAACTCTGCTCCAAGTTGGGCCTTGGCTTTCTAGTCGAGTTCTCACTCAGAGGTAAACTCTTTTTTTTTTTTCTTCCTCCTCCTTCTCCTTCTCCTCCTGGGAGAATGTTTAAAATAATAATAATAATTGCTAACAATAACTAAGTTAAAGGAGGACTTTTGCATGAGGAACTCTTTCAGCCACTTTATACTCAAGGACAGTTTTTAAAATCTCAGAATAAGCTAATATAGAGACTTTTTCAATAACTACAGGAGTCAAGATGTGGCCTGCATTATAGTCCTTAAAACTGTTATGAAGATGTGTAAGTCCCCAGCATTTGAAGTGGGGGGCAGTTTCCAAAGAGGGAATTTTATTAGAGAAATGTTTCACCTTCATTTTTGAATTCTGAATGTCTATATTTAATGTCATCCCCTGAAGGTTAAAGCAGTGGCATGTATCCCATTAGTTTATCAACCTGTGCATGGGGCCTCGGAGAACCTAGCATCAGCACAGCGACTTCCAGATGGCCGGCGTGCGTGTGTTTACAGGCCACCAGGATGGAGAGAGAGACATGCGCAAAATATGAAGTGACAAGGAAGGTGCGCGGGTGACGCGTGGAGGTCTCCGTTCCAAGTCTGGTTGGTCACAGCCTGGGGAGTTTTTATGGCCTATTCAAGGCTGTGGTGCAGACTAAACAAAGTTTCCTTTACTTTCACCATGACATCCTCGAAGACCAGGCCAGAGGGTGGGGAAGACTCCAGCACACCGCCAACTCTGCTCAAATCAGAGACACTGCTCCTTCTTTGTGAAAACGCTGCTGCTGACTTCGGGGGCTCAACCCCCATAGCCCCTCAAAAAGGTCCCTCCAAAACCCTTTCTCAGACAGACAGTTGAGCCATGAGGGAATTCTCTGCAAATGAGGAGGCGGGATGACGGAGAGTTCCAGGAACCGAGTCAAAACCCTCTCATAGGGGACAAGCAAGGACAGAGCGGGTCACAGTGGTACTTGGACAATTTCCCCCCCCCCAAGACTCAGCCCAAGGAGGCTGCATCTGAAAATGCTTGAGGCCATATTGGCATTTGTTTTGAGGCCAGCTCAGCTGCTTCAAAAGTTAGGCATTACCTGCTACCTGGAGAGGACATATCCAAGGGGCAAAGAATAACTGAGCTCCCTCTTCATCCGGGGAGAGACCTATTGGCCTCCTCTTCCATAAAAATGGGAGACTGAAGCTGTTGGGTTTTTCAGGGGATAGCATTTTGGCTTCAGAAATTTTCCAATGGAAGATTTATCTACTGAGCTCACCCCAGGCACATCTGTTGAGGAACCTCACTCACACATCCCGTTCTCCCCGCCGATTGCCTTCTCATATGTTTTTCATATTTTTTTGTTAACATACTTGCTCATTAGCAAAGGTATTTGGCTTGGAGGAAAACTGTGCCCCTTTATAGCTCATCTTTTCCTCCTCTTGAGTCCTGTAGCCATGTCATAATATTTGAATTTGTGATATACATAACCATCATTTCCATAGCAATAGAAACAGTGGCTGTTGTGAAAACAGTATTTGTGATTCAGTGAAAGAAAAGAACTGAAAATAACTTAAGAGAACAGCTGGTCTGGCCTCCTGCCAGAGACAGGTACACAGTTAAGCAGACCAAGGACTGCTTTCAATCAGCACACTCCATTCACACGAATAACATACCTTTTTTGCTGTACTATAACTAAATGTATGACTGTATCTCTCCTGTACTAACTGGCCGTGAGCTTCCAAATGCATCATTTTCTCTCCAGCATTTAGCCAATGTCTGAGAACAGAGGATACTTAAATGAGTTTGTTGAATGATGGAGATGTCATACGTCAAGCTTATGTCACCTTTACAGCCAAGATTTCTTTTTAATGTGTCGAAGAAAAGTATTTTCTGTTATAATTTAAATCTATTGAAGCTCTGAGTTCTCTGTGGTGAAAGAAGTAAATTATTCAGGATTATACATAGAATAATGATTCTAATGACTCTGTTGCCTAAGATAAGTTATTGATTCACCATCTAAATCTTTTATTTTCCTGCTTAGAAGTCAGCAGATTCTTCACCTTTATAACAGTTTGCTTTCCACTAGAACATCCCCAATAAACTCCATTTCACTTTTGAGGTTGAAATCCCAAATTATAACTCAAATGACTGAAGATCTTGAAGGCCTTGATTCTAGTCTGCTAGCACCAGCTGAGTGACCCTTGCCAACACAGTAACGGGGCTGAGGCTCGGTTTCCTTTTTCTGTAAGATCCTTGCCTACTTCACAAGGATTGCTGTGGGGAGAAATAAATGATATATGTGAAAGCCTCTGTAACTCCTAAGTGCATAAAAGTGGCAAGAATGACCACTATTAAAGTCACTCACGTAAGGGTGAAGCCAGTGCTGAGCACAGCAGATCACCTCCCAACCCTGGGGGTCACCAGGCCAGATTGGCAGTTTTCAGGGACAATTTTACATTACGGAGTCATACTCAGCTTTTGCCTGTGGTTCTCCTCAGTCCTCTGTTGCTGGCCGTATCTGTACCACATCTCACCCCCAGTTTTGTAGCCACTCTCTGGTCATTAGTTTGGGCGACAGATGTGGCCCAGAGAGACAAGCATGAGTTGAAATTTCAGAATTAGATTCAAAGTTTAAGTATTGTAGGCAAGATAAATTTTACAGGCATTCTGCCTTCCATCTCTTTGTAAATGGAATGATGTAATGTAAATATGTAGGTTCTAATTTATGGACTTTGAGAAGTCCACATTTCAAACTTAACTTTTCTTAAAGTAGAGACCACCTGGTATGTATTTTTTAGCCCTAAAGGCAACGTGTTGTTTTCCTCTGATGAATGTCTCTTTTTCTTTTTGACTATTTTAAATAGTCTGTTATTACCTCCCCAACCCCATCAACTTCAGGGACAGTGGCAACTGTCCAGATACAAACTGAAATTTTCATTTGCTGACCCCAATATTTCTCTGTAAAATTCCATGTTAACCTAGTCTTGATTATCTGAATGTTGCCTCTGTGTTTTCCTTTAGAACTAGGTCCTCAGCTATTTCCCAGTATGTGTCCAAGAGCCATTCATCAGCCTTGCCTGATAGATGCAGACATATCGACAATCACCCTTTTGGCCAAATGACTCCACATCTGTCAGCACCACCAATTTCAAATGTTTTAACCTGAGAGCCCTGTGAGGTTTCCCCCATTCTCTTTCTGTGTCTCCTTCTGCCACTTCCATCAAAGAGTATCTGTTTTTCTTCTCTTCCCATTGGGTGTGGGGATTATGAAGAATTCATTTTCTCAGTCCTCCTCTTTACCTTAAATATCCCAAATCATCCTCTCCTCTATTCAGTGTCTCTTTCCCTGCTTTAGCTTTCCTGACATATCCCCTTCACACACAGGCAATACTCAGTGATGGGGCCTCATTTTTACTTAACCTTTGCTTCTCAGGTTTTTCTGGAGATCTGGGATTCTGTGTTTAAACTTTTAGCTGCATCTTCCTCCTGTCCTTCATAATATTTGATTGGATCAACCACAAAGATAATAGCTATGAGGCCCTGTTGTGAGCTGGAGGTATAGTTGTCTTTAATCCTGACAATGATTGGGCACAGTAAGTATTATATCCATTTTACAAAGGAGGAACGGGAAGCTCAGAGACTGTAAGCAAGTTGATTAAGGTCTAATCAACTTAATTGATTAGATGGACTAAGGAACTTGCTTGCTGATTCCAGTTCCTTTTTTCTTTCTACTAGGTTAAATTGCAGTCCCACTTTTCTTCTTTATATATACTCATTCCATTCTTCTTCCCATGATTTGCTTCTCTTAATTCATTACCACTTTTAAATCAACCATCTAAGTGTTAAATACACTGACTCTTCTTTTCCTCCCTTCCCCCTCTTCCTTCCCTGTACATCCAACACCACTCCCCAATCCTTTACTTTATTTCCTCCCATAAGGTTAATATAGTCCCAAAGTTGTACTCTTCCCTAATAGCTGGACATAGAAAATGGAATCTATGGCAGAGAAAGAGCAGATTCAGGTTAGTAGGGGAGTTCCAGGTTTGGGGAAGTGAGAAACTTATAAATCTGGAGAGGTGTCTTTAAGAGAAATAATGCAAAATTACTGATATAAAATTAGAGAGGTATGTAAGTATTTATTAGAACAAGAAAATAAATTACAACAAACTACAATTTTAAAAGTCTTACAAAAGCCACAAACATTATCAAATTAATCTAATTTTTTATTAACAAATTAATCAACACATCTGTATGATACCTTTTATCCTACATTTTTGGCTGTTGCTCTGTCTATTCATATGACAAGAATATTGTATTTTTCCATGGAAAGTTTTGAGCATGATCACTCAAAATTATTTTTTATAATTGATAGTTTTGAATATTTATTTTGGCTTTATAACTGTTACTGGTAATATCAGACTAAGATGTTATTCAATACACTGAGATGCACAGGACATACGGTGTCACACACATACACAGTCTATATAGCACAGCTACAGTTTGTGCCCTACAAATACAGAACTCCTGATAAATTCTATTTCATGCAATTCCCATTAACAAAAATTAAAAACTGTATGATGCACTTTCAATTGTATGCCCTTCATTAAGGAATATAATCTTGTCAAGAGAGAAAACCTCTATTATGCCTAAATATCAGTGAGAATTACATCTATTGCTTTCAATTTCACACTTCAGAAGTTTGAAAGGATTTTCCTTAGACTAACTTCTGGTTCCCCATATTTTAAACTTTCTTCCCCTCCACACCACAGATGCTTTCATGGTGGGTACTGTTTTGCACTAGGACCTCTGGTCTTGGGCCTTCATGTTAAAACACTGGCAAAGTCATTTCAGGGAGTAGTAGGTATATTTCTATAAGTAACATGTAACTGTTCATGGAACTGACTATAAACCCATAAATAAGTCTTACTGAACTCAAACTAAGTAAATCCCCAACTCAACCTCTGCTTAGGCGGATCTCCAAAATCTCCATAGCCACTCCATTACCATCTGACATGAGGAGAAGAATGACAGAAGGAAATTCAGAATGGAAAGAGACAGTAGTCTTAACCAATTGCAGTTAAAATATCTTACTTTTGCAAACTTTACAAAAACTATGACCACATAAATACACTGATAGGACTCCTCTCAGAGTCTTGGGAGGGGCCTATGCAAGCAAGTGGGATCTGAAACACAAGTTTTATTCCCTTCCAGGTAAATCTGCCTTGGATGTTTAGTCAGGAAACCAGCTACCCTAAACTATCTTCAAGACACTGTAGAATGAAAAGGCATGTCAAACAAAAGAAGGGTTAACCAGTAAAACAAATGTGTCACTAGGATTAAATCTTCTAGATGAGTTCACTAAATCCCATAGACTCTAGAGTCCTTGATTTTAGGCCATTTCCTTGTGTCTTTTCATCTGCAGATAAATACATGTATATTGTTAAGTGCCCAAATGAGTTTTGTGAATGAATGAGTGAGTGAATGAATGCTATTTAATACCAGCATTTGTAAATATAGTCTCATAAGCAAAATAGAGTCTGAGGTAGGAAGGATAGAGGGCCTTATTCATGAACTCTGAGATTGCAATGTCTGCCCACACTGTCAAAGAAGTTGTAACTCAAATGATGGTGTTTTCAAAAAGAGATTGTTGTCTGAAGGTGAACAACAGTCTCTGTCCAAATAAAAATGTTTTTAAACACTCCTGGATGCGAATCCAATATGGAAATGGATTTGAAATAAACATTAAACATTTTACCATCTGTTGCCCTGCTGAGTCACTGAAGAATATCCTCCCCAAATGTTCATATTTTCAGATTAATTGGTCCATGGTTGCCAAACATGAGGAAGAAAGAAAACCTGAAACTCAGTAATTCCACTAAGTTGTAAAAGATGCACAACAGAGACACTGCTATTTGGAGATGAAGTTGTGGATTAACACTGGAGTCCAATAGAGAAAACATTCCTATGTTGCTAGAACATTTTATCCAACAATTAATCACTATCAGCATATTCCAATAACTTTGATTAATTTAATGTTAACTTTTATCTCAAAACTACCAAAATAGATTGACTTTAGATTTCTAATCTTTAGAGGACATTGTTTTCTAATGAGCTTCAGAAATTTAAGAATTTGGAACAAGTGAGGGAAAAGATAAAGGGGATAGAATGAGAGAGAACTGGAGTGAGTGAATGATAGATGAGTGAGATTTCCAAAAGAACGGTAAAAAGGGAAAGGGGAAGACATGAAAATAATCAAAGAAACCTGGGACTGTTTCTCACATTTTAGTCATGGCTTTCTACTGAGAACTGTTGTAGAAGCCAAGGATCCAATCCACTCAAGGCTGAAAGAAACAACGCAAAGTTGATCTCTCTCCCGCCTTCCCTCACCCCTGGCTGCCTCCAGATTTACTATCCAGCACTAATTCTCCCATGTTTAAAGGCAGCCTGCATCCTAACATCCCATTCCCAATCAAGGACTGCCTTCGTGCTACTTTCATTATCTTAATGTCATTCTGGGTCATCTGCACATTAGGGAGTGATGGAAATGGGAAATAGAGACAGACACTAGGAAATAATTACAGGAAGCTCTCTTAAGAGAGCCAAGGCAACTTTTCCTGGCTGACAAAGATTTTTAGTAATCCTAATCAAAATTCCAGCAGAATTTTTTTAGAAATCAAACTAAATCAAAACACTTATATGAAAAAGCAAAGGACCTACAAGAGTCAAAATAATTTTGAAAACAAAGGAGAAATCTGGAGGACTCACAGAATCTGATTTCAAGACTTACTCTAAAGCTAAAGTAGCCAAGAGAGTGTGGTATTGTTGAAAAGATAGACAAGTAGATCACTAGAATAAAATAGACTACAGGACATAGACCCAAAAGTATATGGCCAATTGGTTTTTTTATAAAGGTGTCAAGGCATTTCAGTGGCTAAACAATAGTCTTTTCAACAAATGGTGATGGAAAAATTGGATATCCACATGCAAAAAATAAACAGCAACCCTTACCTTGCTCCATATACAAAATTTATTTTGAAATGAATAATACACCTAAGTTAAAATACGAAAGTATAAAATTTCCAGAAAAAAAAAACATAGACGAAAGTATTTATGACCTTGGTGTAGGCAAAGATTTCTTATATAGGACACCAAAATCATAAACCATAAAGGAAAAAATTGATAAATTTGCTTTCACAAAATCTTCTCTCCATAAGATATAGTTAAGAAAATGAAAATAACAAGCCACAACTTGGGAGAAAATATTTGCAAAACATAGATCTGATAAAGGACTAGAATGTATAAAGCATATATAAAGAACTCTCAAAATTCAGTAACAAGAAAACCAACAATCCAAGTTAGAAAGATAAAGATAGAAATGGGAAAAATATTTGAATAGACACTTTACCAAAGAAGATACATGGAGCAAATAAAAACATACAAAAATGTTCGATATCATTAGTCATTAAGGGAATGCATATTAAAACCACAATAAGATACTACTATATCCCCATTAGGATGGTTTTTTAAAAAAATCCTGACAATTACCAAATGCTGCTAGTGAGGATTTGGAGCAAAGAAGGCATTATGCTAAGTGAAAGACGCCAGACTCAAATTTCATTCCTATGACATTCTAGAAAAGGTGAAACCAGAGGTACAGAAATCCAATCAGTGGTTTCAGGTGCTGCAGTGGGGAGACGGGATCATCTACAAAGGGGACTGAAGGAACCTTTTGCGGTGATGAATGCATCTTACATTTTGATTATAGTGACAATTATATGACTATATAAGTTTGTAAAAATTTATAGAACTGTATGGGCGAATACTATGGCATGTAAATTATACCTCAATAAAACAAAAAGGGCACATTACAATAAATGCAAAATTAATTGCATGTAAGTGATTTTGAGAAACATGTCACTGACATTTATTCAAACTGAATCAGGACAGAACTCACTGGATTATTTGAATTATTGAAATTTCTTTCTGTGATGGATTTTCAGGTGAATAAATACACTTTTCTAAAGTGTTTAACAAAAGTAGGAATTGCTAAAATGTACAGCATAATTTAGCATTATTGTCACTGATTGGTATCTATGGTAATTGCATGTGACATGACTTAGCATTCATTCATTTATTCATTTACTCAAACATCAGAGAAAGATTTTTTGAATACTACTAGAGCCTACCAAGGACTCTGTTCTCAGCCACTAGGATATGCTTCAGTCTTCTCCAACTCATTTTTTTTCAACAAACATTTATTAGCTACCTACTATGTGGTCAATGTTGAGCTAAATGATGGGGGCACAGAGATTACTTAATCTCTTCTACTCTCAAGGACCTCACAGCCTGGAGTTTTTCCTTTTTGCCCCATTTTTCTTTATTCTGCAGTATCTCTTCCTGTTTTGCTGCCTCTGTTTGGCTAGATTCTCTGTTTGCAGAAATCTAAAAGGATATGAATAGTAATACCTCACTGGTTTCTGTAGGCCAAATGGCTGTTCAGGATGAGGGTAGAAGGTAAAATTTCCATTTGTGGAATATTCTGCTATAAAACTATTTATTGACCCCTGGATTTTGTATCTTATGTGTTGGACAGTGCCTTTCTAGATTACCAAATGATCAATTTAACTAAAATATTTTCTTCAGCTTGTTTCTTATTCCTCCACAACAAGAATATAGAATTTCTGTGTCTATCACAAAATCTCTTGAATCTTGATGAAATCTAAATCCAAATCCAGTAAATGAAACTAAACCACTTGATAGCCACACTTTGCTAACATGATCATGGAGCCTTCAAAATGAAGCAAAAGTATTGGATTGGTCCTTGGAAATACCACTCTTTATATTTTAAAATCAAAGGAAGATGGAATAAAATAAAGAATGGTCTGAAAGATCAATAAACTTTCATAAGGTATGATCAGATGAGACCAACTATTAGAAAAAATAACTTCAAACTTAGTTGCAGCTCATTCATAAAGCAGATTGGTTCATATGGGAAATTAATATCACACAGCAGACAAGTTTCAAAGACAGTAAATACTACACTTAGAATAAGTAAAACTTACCAAAGATTTCATAAGTGACCCAGACACTATAACTCTCAGATTACACAAAAGCAACATGCTAAAAAGGTAATGTAAGAGCTAAGAAAACTGTTTATTTTAATAATAAATGGAAGCAAGTTATGTACATGGAATTTTTCATCATAATCTCTCTGCTGGAGGACACACTGGACCAGGGGCCAGTGGCCCTAGAGTCTAGTCCCATCTGTCAGTGCTTTACACTTCACTTCTCATCTCCATATTTGAAATAATTAAACAATACACCAATTTCAACAGGGTATTGCTGGGAATATTAATAAACCAGTGCCCCGAGAGGCCCCAGAAGATGAGCACTCTCTACAGGATGGGGATGCATGAGCATGCCACCAGCACAGTCACAAGGAGCCCATGCTTACAAGGTCCTGCATTTATTTTCATGCTCTGCTGTCACCATCTTAAATTCGTAATAATTTTTTTAACAAGGGGCCCTGCATTTTCGTTTTGCACTGGACCTCGAAAATTATGTAGCTGCTTGTGACTCTGTAAACACTGTAACATATAAGGATCCTGAGTAACTCTTCAAATATAATCACTCAGTTCATGCATTTGACTAAAATTGAACAGATGTACCTCAAAACACTTTAGTCAACAAACTCAGCTAGAAAACTGGCATGTTGGGCTCACACAATTTCTAGAAACTTTTGGTAAGATAGACATTTTGCAGAGAGAACACATTTGTCTGAAGGTTTGAAGCCTCCATTTCCTATTCTGGGTAAAATAGGATATAGAGAAAACTAGATTGATTTTTCTTCTCAGGTGATCAATCATCTTTGTATGGAAGCATATGTTTAGACTTAGTTTTGCTTGGGTTTTCACTTAAGGTTTTTTTGTTCTTGCTCCTAAATGGTTTTATGTATTCATTCATTAGTTCATTCATTCATTCAAAAAATACTTGTTGAGTGCTTAGTATGTGCCGGTCATTGTTCTTGACATTAGATATAAAACAGAAAAACAAACAAATCAAAAACAAAAGAAAACGCAGTTTTCTTCCCTCAGGAAACAGAAAGACTCAAAAATAGAGTCAATCCTGATCTTCCCTTTTACAGTCTTTATAATTGTTTTACATTTTCTCCCAGGGCTTTGATTTTTCAACCTATAAACCTGGAAGAACTATATGCTACATACCAGCCTTTTTCAATAGTAAAATAAGGTAAGCAACTGTGTTTTTTAAAATGACAGTTCTTACTATGTAATAATGAGAGAAAGTTGGTATAAAAAAGTGTGTGCGCCATGTGAAAGGCACCCAGTAAACGGTTAGCATTGCTCCTAATCTAAAACATGTCACCATTCTTCCTTGATATTAAATGGCAGGTACTATCATGGTCAAGTCTCAGAGCTGGCTTCCTGCCCAGTCTGACCCTGAAGATGGCAAGCCCAGGGCCACAGTGTCTTTCACAAGTGGGCTAAAAGCCTTTGGCTTGAATCTCAAATGCTGAGTCTTTGTGCAAGATAGCAATACATAAACCAAGTGCTTTGGAGTGGAGCTAATTTTAAAGGCAATGGTGCAACTGAACTTCTCTTAATCATGGTCCAAACACAAACCAGTTGGTCCCCTGCCATCTTTCTTCATCCTCAGCAGTGAACTGGGGGTCTTTGGTTCTGGAAAAGCATCTCTCTCATGCATCAGGCATAACACAAAGCAGCAGATGCCAAATACCTATTTCCATACCAGCTCCTGGACTGAGTAAGTGACAACTGGTTGGAATTAAGCTGAACCTGGAAACAACCTGGGGTTCACTTTCATTTGGGTTACAAAACCAACAAGTGCCATTTTTCTGGGCTTGGCAGAGGGGAGCAATGGAAAGGTATCAAATGACACCCATTTATTTGGATGTGAATGAAGGGTCATATCCCTGATAGCTCTGCAGGAGTGATTAGTACGTACAACACAGATGGAAGCTTGCCTTCCTCCCCTCAGTGAAAATGTGGTATTTTATGCGCTCAGACTATCACTCCCTCCCTTGCTTTTTTAAAATATCTACTTCTGGTGGGGCAGCCAATTTACTTCCCATAATTCTACCCCATGGTTGGACACATGACCAGTATGAGCCAATCAGCATCTTCCTCCAGGTATTCTCACAAGAAATGGAGGAAAAGAGCCGTCTTTCCTCTCAGGTGGCCAGGATGTAAGAATCTAAGATCTTGGATTCCTGAAGTCTCATGGAGCCAGTCGGAAACGAGAGATGGTGAGAGAGTCCTGATGTGCTGATTCCTGGACCTAATCACTCCAGAGGCTAGTTCCTCCTCTGTTTGTCTCATTGCTTCAGTACATAAGTTAAAACATCCTTCTTTCATGTTTTGCTTTGTCTTGTTGATGCCAGTTCAAATTGAATTTCTGACACATAAAAGGAGAAGAGTCCTGACCAATTCATTCCCACTCTAAAGGCTGCATTTGTACAACCTCCTGGACATCAAGCAAATTCAAATAGTATCCAGAAGGATGAGAGGGAATCACTCATCTGATTCAAAGAAACCTGCTTCCTGCTTCTCAAATTTATGGTACCAAATTTATGGGAACAATTATTAGAACCTAATGTTCTTTTCTGTGCAGACTGGATATGTCAGTCATGGTTTGTGTGCTGGCAGTTTGGTAGGAGAGGGTGAGGGGTGAAGAGAGAGGAGGGAAGATATAACTAAGGAGTCTGCTCCCAACTGGAACTCTATTTGTCATACAACTAACAAAATGAAATTGTGCCTATGTGCACTAGTTGGATCCCTTCTCCAACAACTGGCTCTGTGGATTATGGTTTATGCATCTGCAAATCTGTAACATCTAAACAAAGGTAGAGACAAGATTAAATGAATGTCTTTCTAGCTCACAAGAGTTCCAAAATCAAATTACCAGTCTCTTCCCCCAACCCTGCCCACATTTGAGTACCATTCATTCATTTATTCAATCAATCAACATTTCTGAACATCATCATGAGCCTGCCATTATGATTTAAAATATGAGTCTTCCCTGCTTAAATCCCATCAATGGATTTCTAGTTAAGTATAGGAAAATAAAGCTGATCACAATTACCTCTTGTGACTCTTAACAAAAATGAATAAAAATTAAGGAAGAGAAGGGGAGAGACATCCGCATCATCTAAATGAATAAAGGGGAAGAACCTACTGCCATAAACATCAAAATTGGGGGCTGAGGAAACAAGATTCTGATGCAATGTGTCCTCAAGTCTCCCAGAGGTAGTGCTGATGAGTTAATAACATTTTGAAAATTCCTACAATCAATGTGGAAGAAAAGATCTGAAGTGGAGTTCTCTCATCTTTTCCTTCTTTCAAGAGAAAACGGTTGCTAGGGTGACAATGGTGAAACAAGGGGAAGTGAATAAACAGAGCCAGTGCTCTTTTATGGAAGTGAAGACTCCAGGACTCTACATTAGATTGAGGAAAATACTCCGAAGCCCAAGGCTCTCTCCCCATTGGAAGAGGATACACCTCCAACTAGGTACAGTGAACTAGAAGATGAACAGGGGAAGGAGTTAAAACAATTCTTCCACAAAATTTCAGTGCAAAAAAAAATCTGCTCCAAGCTCCCTAGTTTGAATATAAGCAAGATGAAAATATAGGGGGTGATAACATTGCAAACACAATGCAATGGAGAAAGAAATGAAAGGAAGCAGCACACAGCAGGCAAGATTGGTGAAGAACCCATTCTGCCAAAAAAAAATAAACATGGAAGAGAAAATGGTTCCCCACGAGTGTTTCAATCTATATAATAATTTTATATGAGTACCACTTCAACAAAATAAAGTGGGTGAGATGAAAAGGGATATTGTAACGCTAAGTAAATGGATTGAATACCATTTCAACTAAAAATCAAACGAATGGCAAAGAAAGGGATAGGGATAATCCAGGAAATGCATAGGAAAAAGGCAGAGATTAAAGCAATAAGAGGAAAATACACAAGAATAACAAAACTAATTCAGATTAAGGACAAGTTTTTGGTGTCCCTTAGGTAGAGAATATAATACACAGAAGAGAAATAAAGTCAGTCAAAAATAAATGCTCCCTGAAAGAACTGAGACTGTGGAACTGTAGGCCATAACAGTTTTTGAAATTACCTATGTAACTGCTTGTTGAGCTGCACATCAAAAGTTAACGCCTTTTTGTATATGCTATATTTTACAGTAATGGAAATAGCTGAAGTTGTGGAACTGTGACCCATGGCATTCTTTGAAATTTGCTAACTACTTGTTGAATCATATTTTGAAAGTTATTACTATTATGTATATATGTTAAAGTTCATAATAAAACAAAAATTAAAAATGCACCATGAAAGAAGAAAAGGCTGAGTCTGCTGATTAAAATGTATACCATCTTATGGACATACCTTCTTTGTTCACCAAATTTCAATTTCCCTTCCCCGTTCTGAACAGCTTCAGGTTTTCATTTAGATATCCACCTCTCTCACACACAACTCTTATACTTTGGGAAAGCTGATCCCACAGTCATTGCCAAGGGGAGGCTCTGATCAGTTTAAACCAATCTAGCAAATTCCACTGCCCTGACCACAGATATTGATTCAGGTCTGGGTATGTAACCTAAGTGGGTCAAATCAGGTAAATTCAGGATTCTTCCCTGGAATTCTGAAGAAAAATTGCTCTGTATTTCATGGAATATGAACTTTAGAGGAAAGTTTTAGAAATATTATATTACCTGTAGTGAATATATGTATGTTTACAAGCACAGCAATTTTTCTGTTTCACTTCACTTTCTCTTCTGATAAATTTAGGAAATGTAAATTAAATCTTTATTTTTGAAAATACTTCTGGAACTTGCTTGACACCCCCCATCTAGAATTCTAAAGAAAGCTGTCCATAGGGAAGTATCACACTACAGGCACTCTGCTGCAAAACTGCCCAGTGTGGGTGTGCACAGTGAGAGCGTGGGCAGAGCTGCTAGCAGCTGTGTGCTGCTGCCCCTGGCATGGGTAGCCAGGCCCTGAAAAAGCTGCCAGCACCATAGGAGCCCAGTGCTAGAGAAGGCAATGACTCCCTATTGCCCTCTGTTGACAAAGCTTTAGGATCAGTTGGCAAAGAACAAATATTTAAAGGGCCCAGATCCATTTGTACAGAGCAGTCCAAAAGAGTGAATTTGGAACTGAGAGGCAATAAATTGATAACCAGCCCAATACCTATAGAAAAATTTGGTATTGTTTTGTGCCTTATTTTAAAAATTACATATATATGATTTCACATCACAATTATCATTTCTCAATTTGCCTTCTTTACTCATAATTTTTAAAAGTTTTATCCATGCTTTACAGGTAGATCTAGTTCATTCAATTTGCTTTATGCAACTTGGAGTTAGGTTATTAAGTATATACAGGTTCAGAATTATTAAATTTCCCTAGTAAATTGCTCTGTTTACCTTTACTATTGTATAATCACCTCATTTTCTTTAAAAATGCTTTCTATCTTAATATATATTTTGTGTGGTATCAATATTGCTGCTACAATATCCTTGTGGTTGTGAATTTGTATGTTGTCTACTTTAGTATTTATTATTAAATATTTTCATATATTTTCCCATCACTTTATTTTCAACATCTTTTTGTCATTATATTTGTATTTCTCTGTAAGCTGCATATGGCTGGATATTTTCAATGCAATTTGAGAATCTCTGCCTTTCAACAGGTGAATTTAAACTGTGTTCATTTATTGGGATTACTGATGTATCTGAAATTATTTCTACCACCCTATTTTGCATTGTGTATTTACTTTCCTTTTGTACTTAGAATTGGTGGTTTTCCTTGTTTTCCTTTCCTGCTTTCTGTTAGACTCTGCCATCCTGCCTAACATGACAATGCTTTATCACTAACCATTTCCTCATCTTTCATGTAACTGTTGTGTAACATTCAAATTACACCTTGTTTTTAAACCCTTTATAAAACAGTCACTATTATTATTATAGATTTTATAGCCAAATAAGACAGTAAACAAAAATACTTATTTATATTTACCAATTTTTAAAAATTTCTTTATCACTGCTTCTGGCCTCCAAACCTGTCCTTCTGGGTTTGATTTTCTTCTTGAAATATATCTCTAATAGGTCTTTTGACAATGGTCAGTGCTTAGTAAATTCTTTACTATTTTCTTGAGAATGTCTTTAACATCACTCCTTATAAAATGATAAAGCCAAGTACAGAATTTTAGGTTGATGGTTTTTTCACACAGTACTTCTAAGATATTATTTCACTGTCCTCTACTATCATTGCCAATGAGAAGTCTGCTGTCAGACTAATTATTCCTCAGAAGAGAATCTATCTTTTGTGTCTCTAATTGAGATATCTTTTTTATTAATGTTTGGCAGTCTCACTACAATGTGTCAAAGTATTAATTTATTTTTATTTATACTTCCTAAAATTCAGTATGTGTAGTGGTATGCTGGAGCCAGCTTGTACTAGCTCAAAGGGCCAATTACGCACATCTCTCTCCAATTCCACATTCAGTGAAATCACATGGATAACTTCAAATCGAACTTGATGACAATATTTATACCACAGAAATAAGCAAACACAACAAATTAGGTTTGTTTGTTTATCTTGCAGAGCCCGCTGTTAAACATTTACCAGGATACCACTGCGTATATGATTATTCAAATGTTTCAATTTTGAAAAATTCTCACCCATTATCTCTTCAAGAATTGCACCTTCTGTCTTATTCCATCCTCTAGGTCTCTTAAACTCTTTTTCATTTTCTATGGCTTTGTCTCTCTGCGCTGCTTTCTAAGTAATATTCTCAGCTCTCTCTTCCAATTCACTAATACTCTCTTCAACTTTATATAAACTGGCATTTAACTCATTCATGGAGATATCAATGATATGTCTATATTGCTAGAAGTTCTATTTGTTCTTCAAATCTATCTCTACACAATGTGCTGTTCTAATCTTCTTTTATCACTTTAACCATTGGAAGCATGGTTACATGATAGTCTTTCTTAAATTGTTCTATTATCTCAAGTTAATGGGGGAACTAGTCTTCCTATTTATGGTGTCTACTGACCCTCTCTTTTGATATATTATTTTCCCCATGGAATTTATAAGTTTTAATTGTTCCCTTCCTTCCTCCACCACCCCCCCCTCCAAATGCCTATACAATCCTAGGATGTAAAAGACTTGATACAGAATATTTTATTTTTGCTTTTCGTCTGGAATCAGTTTGGATGTTAATTTCTCAGTTTGGACACTCCAGCATAAAATTGGTGATGTAAATTCCAACTTCAAATCTATATTTCGTGGCCAGGGGCTTCATTACTCTCAGAGCATCCATCCAGAGCTCTAAAAAGTAACAACTTTTCTTGTCACACTACCTGAACCAGTGAGTAGGCCTTTACTAGTCTCCTTTTACCAAGGAAGCAGCCTTTTCAGGATCTCAGCTTAATGTAAGAATACCTGTTCCAGCCTCCTGGTTCACTCAGGACCGCAGCCAGATTTCCTATGTTTACATGGGCATTAAAACTTCAGCCTCTAGTCCCCTTATTCAGTCTAATATCTTCCTAAACCACCACATCTGCTCATAAACTTATTGCTCAAATCTAAATCTGCCTTTATTTCTAGTGTTCCAATGTTTCTCTTTTGTTGCACATTAATTTATGTATTTAAAATTTATCTTTATATATTTTATCTAGTATGTCTATGATTTCATAACTGGGGAAATAAAGGGTTGATGGAGTTTATGTCAATTCAGCTGCCCATATTGCCAGAAACAGAATAGGATCCTATTTTTATAAAGAATATTTTTCTTCTTTTAATCTATTGGTGTGTATGCATAGGGAGAAGTCTAGGACAATGCTCACCTAATGGTAATGATTGTTTTTTCCAGAAGATTGGGTATGTGGGGGTTTTTATCTTTCTTGGACGAATATCAGTCTCCTTAGCATGCTACCCAAGGACTTTCATGATCTGACCTCTCCTTGCCTGGCTATGCCCATTTCTCAGTAGTGTGCGCCATATTCTCTACCCTATGGCTCACTGCACAACCCAACATTTCTCAAATGTGCCTCTTACTGTCACATTTTCATGACTTTATTGAGGCTCCTAAGGACATAAATCTTCTCAGCATGTCCTCGCCTTCTCAAAATGTCCCCGTATTTCTCAAAGTTCAAGGCCCTGATTACACATCATCTCTTTTTGAAACCTTTTTGTGCCCTTTACTTCCTCCCCAGTACTTCACAACAATACTTAACCACACTGACTCATAGTTATTTACCTGTCTGTTTCCCCTCTTAGGGAAGGGCAAGGACTATGTCTACTTAATTTTTTTTGCCTGGCATCTACCAAAGTATTCAATAGGTGAGTTCATGAAAAAAGAAAAGAATGTTCACAAGTTGCTGAGTGAAAAGCAGGCTTCTCGAGGATTTCATTCCTAAGACTGAGTGGGATGCTGTTCATTTGGGATGCCAGATTTTTTTGGTGTGTCTTCCTTAAGTCCTCTGAGGTAGCCAACTGGGATGTTTTGATAGCTCTGGATAACTGCTGAGAACTCCTTAGGGAAGAAATGGCCAACAGCATTCTAAAATGCATTACAAACAAATTACCTTTAGTTGTCAAAGCACTTCCATAAACAATATTTCATTTGATCCATTGAGGTACACAGGGCAAACAGTCAGGTACTGAGTTTATAAATGAGAAAACTGATGTTCAGAGAAATGATGACCTGTGCAAAGACTCAGGGAAACGACTTTGACCTAGATCTTCGGTTGCACTATCCAGTGATCCGTGCTCTCGGTTCTCACCATCAGCCTCTACGACTCTATAGGTATTTCTGGTCTCCATTCTGAGAGGAGATCCAGTGCCAGCTATGAAGCTGAGATGGTAAGAAAGCTGGGCTCAGACCTATATTCAACACCAGCTCTCCCTGTGATATGTTGGGTGCCTTCCTGTCACCCTCCTGGCGTCCAGCTTTTTTATGCATAGCCTCAGCTTCTTCATCTCCAAAATGAAGGACTCTAAGGTCCTAACTTTGAATGTTTCATAAGTATGGGCCTCTGTGGGAATGTGCTGAAGGAATCTTGCCTAATTTTCAAGTTCTAGACTTCTTTCTAGCCACATTTTCTAGGCTTCTACTGACCCATGCTCAGCACCAGTCCCTAGAGCACTGCCATTATAGGAACCTGAATCTTTTGACCCAGCCACATTCATTTTCTATTCTTTCTATGCTGATTTTTTTTCTTGACCTTACACTGACCTTTCTCTTTAGAGGCCAAAGGGAGCAGTTATGTAACTGAGAACAGCTAGACTTAACCAAAACTTGCCACAGCAATTTAAAACAGCCCACAGAAAAGAAAACTAAAGTCACCAAGCACAGTGTATAAACCTAACAGAGACATAGCCACCTGCGTTCCATTTCCCCTGCCTCCACACACACCAACAATTCCTTAGTTAAAGCTTCATTATTCCATTACATGGCACATTTTCAACAAAGGCAAAAAGATCCATTACAATTGTCAAACTGAAAAAACGGACTTTTTACTGAGTATTTTTTCCTTCTTGCTTCATTTTCATCAATTCTTTAACACCCTGTGGGCTATTGTAAGGGGTACAAAATGTGCCTTTTTTCTTACTGAATCACTGGAGAGTTAATTTTATACAACAGCTAGAAAGCTATACCCTGAATGAGGTAGAGGAACTAATATATAGTATCTAACATTCTCTGTAATGCTTCCATCAATATAAAACATGTATTAAATCAAAATGCTGCTAAAAGTTAAAAGGTAAAACAGACAAATACATCTGTGGGCCTTTATTTGCCATCTTCCTCCAGGATGAGCTGGAGCTGACTGCCTTCAATTCTGAGTAATTGTTTTATATTCTATTTTATAAAAAAAAAAAAAAAATAGTGTATCACTTTTTTCAAACAAGGAAAATAAATATGTACCTGCTATCAGAGCACAATGTAAGAACAGAGCTAAGCACTGCCACAGTGAAAGTTCATACAGCTGACAAATAAAATGCTCACCAAGACTGACTAGTTAGAGTTGACCTATAAATATGGCACAGAGCCGAAGAAGGAAAGTTGAGTAAAACTGCTCAGTTTGTTTTACTTTTCTGGTGAAATGACCATTTGTTTCCAAATGGTCCCAAAGCTCATGTCTTTAAGGGCCATTACTCCACTGTACTGGCATGCTGCTGAGGCTTTGCTTATTCCCTAATTATCACAAAAGCTGCTGGAATTCATTAAAATATTAGAAGTAATCTCCCAAGTACCTTCAAAATCAGGTTTGGCAATATCCTTAAATCTTGCATCAGGGGTAAACTCCTCTAGTTTGCTCTGAAACAGACTAGAAATTGATGGTACTGGAACCACCTGACCCCAAGAACAGGAAGCCAGCAATTGTTTTCCCCATAGCTCATCTTAAAAGTCCTTCAAAAGAACAAATTAAACTGTTTTAATTAATAAAATATAATCTACCCAGTGAGGCACAGTTCTTTAATCAACATATATGGGGGAAGGGTCATTCACTTAGATGTTGTAGAAAAATCACACCCTTCATTTTGAATTGTGGAAAGTGAAATGTGCAAAAAACCAAGTAGAGGAGTCACATTTAGGATTAGATGATTGATTTTGTTCACTGTTAATTTAACTGCTTACTAATTGAAGTTAAATCCTATGGTAACACATATTTTCACAACACAAATTTCTCTCTGCTGAAAATATTTCTTAGTACCAGCTGAAGCCCAGTGAAAGTCAATGTCAACTTCCAGTACAGCTTTAGTTCAAGCAGCTTCTAATTTGGGTAAAGTGGACTTTGACATCATTGCTTCCCATTTTCCCCCTTTGAAAGTTGAGTTTTTCAGGCAATATAAAGAATTATTTTTCTTATATAATTTTTTCCATCAACTATTGGGCCTTCAGATGTCTCAGGCACCACATTTTACATGCACCATTTCACTTAATTATCACAAGAATGCTTTGAATAGAAACAATTATTATCTTTGAGTATACAGCAAAGAAACTGATACTTGGGGAAATTAGTATTTTTGTCCTCACAGTTATAAGCAATGGAACACGTTTGATACCAGAGAACCTGACTCTAAAGCCCATGATCTTCACAAAGCTGCTACCCTGCCCCCCCACCACACTGTTTTCATCTATCCCAGCATCTTAGAGCAGTTATGATTTAATGTAATCTAAGAAATCCACAGTTTATTTCCATGATAAGCTTTCTGCTCAATACCTCGGTCAGCCTTTGGGAAGATTCACAAACACTTGGAAAAAAATAAAATCAAACTATGTATACACATATGCATATATATATATATATATACACACACACACTAAATGTACTGTATATGTATATCTATATTATGTATATATGCCTGTGTCTATATCTATACCCATATATGCACAAGTATATTAAATATATTTAGAGAGAGAGCAGGAAAGAAAGAGACAGGAGGTTGAAGATCCAATCTGAAAAGATTATATTAAACAGAGACAAATGCAAGCTCCTACATTTATATCAGGCATTCTTCTAGAGCTTATGTCCCCAGCACCTAACACAGTTACAGTGCTTGGCACATAGTAAATGCTTAATAAATGTTTGTTGAGTGATTGAGGTAAAGAGTGAGTGAGTTGTGATTAAGTGACACTAACAGGGAATAATGGTTTGGGGAGACATGGTTTCACACCACTGAAAAAGAAGCAGTCCTCTTTGACACTAAGTTCAATGTGAACGACTGTCAACGTGGACACTGACAGTTGTGTGTATTTACAGAAGCCCCTATCTCAGACTGGAGGTGTTAGTCCTGACCTGCTTTGATGCCTTGTGCACTTGATGGGGAAAAGCTCAGAAAAGAATACGGTGACGGATAGAGAATCAGGAAGTCCCACCATGAGAAGAGAAGACTCAGGAATCCTATGGTCTTCAAGATTTCAGGGATGTCTGGAGAGAGGGATCAGACTGTAACCTGAAAGCACTGAACGAGGAACAACAGGTGGAAACCACAGAGGTGCAGATTTGGGTTAAAAGTAATGAACAAGAGGCACCTTGCCTATCTCCCAGCAGTAGTACCCTCCTCCTTCCTCACCACCTCCCATCCGGTTCATCTTTCAAGGTCCAGAACAAGTTCCAACTTTTCAGCAAAGCCTCCTTCCCCAGCAATACCAACCTGCAGTGGCTTCTCTGGCTTCTCCCTTCTAGGAACTTCTCTGCCTCACAATCCTCCCCCAAATGATAACACTGTCTTAATTTCTTCCCGAGTTCTTTCAGTGCTCTGATAAGTGATAGGTACACAAAGGTTACTAAGACTAGCTTATTGTCCTTGGGGTGCTAACATTCTTGAGGGAGACAGAGAAGTAAAACAACTGTAACAACATACGCAGTACAACAGAATTATGCCCCGAGAATGCAAGTTTGTGGAGGATAGATATCCAAAGAAATCTGAGGAATGAGAGGAAATGTTCCAGAGAGGTGAATTTTACTTTTTTCTCCTTTGGCTGTATCTGCAGCTGAATCTGTATCCGTTTCTTTGGCTGTAGTTCACCTAACTAGGTGAAGAAGTGTGAAAGGATGCTCTAAGCAAAAGAACAGCTTATGGGCCCAAGGGAATATGTTCCAGGTGGCTAGAGAATACCTTTGCCAATTACAAACTTTCTAAAAACAAGGATATTATTTCCTTACTGATTACACTCCCCCAGTGCACACTGCCCAATACATAAATGGACGGTCAACACATAACTGCTTATTTGACTAGAATAAATGTAATAAGCAGGAAGGGACCACATTGTGCTCAGGTCCTAATACTCAAATTAACTAGAGCAGAGCTAGAGTAGTCAGCTGGTGGTTTCTGGGAGCCACAATTTACAAAAACCTGGACAGCTCATGTGGCCTAATGGAAAGAACATGGGCTCTGGAGTCAGGCTCATCTAGCCTTGAAGCCCAGTGCTGTCACCACAGACAGAACCCATAGCTCTTTCGCAACTCAATATTCCCATCTTAAGTTAGAGCTGATAGTACCTACTTCACAGTCCTGTTGTGTAGTCTAAGTGAGACAATAGATGTAAAGCTCAAGAAAGCTGCCCATAAATATTAGGTGGCTCATAAATTATAGATCTTATGAACTGTCAGAGGAGCATCTCTGAAGTGAAAATTAAGGAGTTAGGTGGCAGAATTCATCAGCATTCTCATGGACCAAACTGATAACCAGTTTGCACCCAATAAAGAAGAGGCATAAGGGATTACTGAAAAGGGATTACTAAACCTTGTTTACACAGGAAACTCAGAATACAGTAGAGTTGCTTGGTCAGTAACCAGTGCAGTTTTATCATGTGCAACAGCTATGTTTGTTCCTGAACTCACCCCCTTATGGGTGTCTTTACCATAAAATGTGCTGGGAAGCCTAACTGTCCAGAGAAGAAGGACTGATTCACCCCATAATCAAGAAGGCTAGAAAGACTATTTCCTTTAAAATATAAAAGAAAGTAGAATGCCAGGAAAGGCAGTATCTAAATTAACAAGCCCAGAAGGTGACAACATTTAAATGTAGGAAAAGTCTAATTAAAAAGAAAAGTTCATCAGTGATTTTCATGTGATGCAGAATGATGGTCAGTTGGGAATTGGTGGGTTTGTTTGAGCAGGGAGCGTTTGTTTAGTAGCCTGCATGTCTTGCACAATTTTCAGTCTGTGACGCCAGACATGGTAAGCATTAGGAGGAACTTCCCATGAGCAATCCCAAACCAAAAAGCTTCTCATTTACCTTTGTTTTCATGAGATGCCTTCATTTAACAAAATTAAAATAGAGCTTATCATTGTGATATGCAACCCATATCCCTCCAGTGCCATTCCTGCTCAAACCTTGGCTTCAAACACTTCCATGTATTATCTGTCTTACCTGTATGCTCTCCTCTCTTGGTATATACGTCCAGGTAAATCAAAGGGACTTCCCTCCTCCACCTTAGTCTTTGTCTGAGTTACATTGTATTCCCTAAACCAATTTGCTTTTCTCATATACTGAGCCACTAACTAACTTTCTTTAACCTAAACCCAGACCAAGACACCTACCTCATGGAAGTGTCCCACATTCAACCCATCCCATCACCCAGCAGAACAATCCCTGCCCAGCCATTACTCCTCCATGCTCTGGGAGTTAAGTCATCTGGTTATATTTCAGTTGATGATATGCATCTGTTTGTCTCCCGTAATGGATTGTAAGGCCTTGGGGGTCGAGATCATGTCTAATCTTTGCTGCATACATCTGCACACTACTGAATACATCATTACTGTACATTACTCTAACCCAGTGGGGACTCAATAAAAACTTGTTGACTGACTGATTTAGCACAAGGATGATTATTACGTAAGCCACTTTGGTAAATAAATTTCAAATAATGACCAGCTCACACAAATGTTTTACTAGCTCACCCTCCCCATGGAATTAATATAAAGAATGAGAATCAGCAGTCATTTCTACTGGCCCAACATTAAATGTTAACTCAGCCCAAGAGAGTAGCTATTTTCAAGCCTAATTTCAAGTCAAAATGTCTAAAATAGTTGTCATTTTTAGTGACATGCTGGGAAGATTCAAGAACTAAGGTATCAAATCCAGTCACTTTCAGAGGTTATTAACTCTAACCCTGAAGATCATTATTTCCAGCATATTACTGATAACAAAAATTATGGGAGTTTATTTTAAGTTACATTTATTCAATAAAATGGCACTTACTCTCAAGGACACTCTAAAAATGCAATTTGATAGGCACTGCATTTTTGTATAATTTTACATTTTATTGGGATAAAATTGATTAGAAAGCTTAATTTTGTTTATACCATTCCTTAACGGTTCAATTAATTCAATATACAGGAATGTAGCCATGAAAATAAACACCTGCCTGCATACATACCTGAGGCAAAAAAAGAACTGGAAATAAATTTTAAAAAATTAACTTAACATGTTATTTCTCTTTTCCTTCCCCTTTTGTTACCGTTTCATAGAGGTCTGTTTTAGGAGGAAGGCGGCAGAGGAACAAGTTACATGTACTCTCTATCCGTGTTATTTTAGCCTTTTGATGTGAGATGGAATAGAGGGAGCCTGACATGGCTCAGGATACCAGGACCTCAACCAGCAGATGGGGAGGGAGTCAATTCCAGGTTTATGGTAAATTAGAAACAAGGTTCTTACTTAGTCCAATGATTTTGAAAAAATATTTACAAGATTAATTTATTTTACTTCTTATCTGTACATAGAATAAACATGGTTAAATTTTTAAACTATCAGCTTTGATAAAATAAAAATACTAATTTAAAGGTATTAGATGTTTTAAAAGGAAATACTAAAATACTTGGGAATTACTATAAAGAGCTACATAGATCATTGTTTTCAGCATATTTAGGAATGTTAATAAGAAATGAGTTATCCTATTTTCTGCCAAAAGTTAACCTGTTTTTGGTGCTCTGATACCTTTTCGGCAAAGAAGAGGTTCCATCGTATTAAACACTTGCAACATTTCTGATCCCAGAAGGTTTCTTCAAATCAAGGGCAACCTGAATCACTGTGACAGCTTCTCTGAAGTTTCAACCGCTAAGAAGTAGTAATTGTCATTTGGAGGCTTTCGGGGTGAAAAAGCAAAACAGAACCAAAAGAGCCTGAACATGCAATCCACACAGCAAAAGAAATGTTTGAGGTCTTAAGGGCAATGAGGTGAGTACTTTAAAGTGCATTTGACTTTAAAGTTGATCCCTTTTGTCCCCTATTTTCTTGGGCAAATATCAGCAAATACAACTAACTATTTTCGAAATTTCAGACACACAGAGATAGACTTCATATTCAATGCATCAGACGTCCAAGCTCTCCTAATACATATAATTGGAAATAATTAGACTTGGATGAAAAAGCCCTGACAGAACAAAGAAAGACCATGACCTAATATCAGAATAAAGTTAACATATGTCATTGAGATGATTGGTGATGAGTGAAGGTCATGACCAGTTTACTTTTCACAGTTGATGGATCAAAGTTGTTCGTTAATTTTGGATAAAGACTGAGTGCAGTTAGTTTGCCTATAGAAACCCCTTTCATATAACATTAAATTTTTCTGGGAACTGCTGTGTCTAAGGCAAACGAATGGTTAGAACAAGTGTCAAGGAGCCAAGGTAGAGTGGTGAAAAAATAAAGGGTACATCTCAGTTTAAATGAGCTTTTCAGCACAGGATTAAATAATTTGGACAATGCAATCAAAACAGAGCTGCAAATATTATGTCACACTATACCCTTAAACATCATAAGGTACAGGGATACATTCAAAGATATATAGACTTTGTCATAGAAAAATGGACTCATAAGGTCGGAAGGTACTAAGAAGTCATCATGCCCAACCACCATCATGAATCCTTTTAAACCTCCCTGCCAAATGGTCATTCAGTCCATGGAGGGGCAGCCACCACTGTTCTAGTTTGCTAATGCTGCAGAATGCAAAACACCAGAGATGGATAGGCTTTTATAAAATGGGGGTTTATTTCACTACACAGTTACAGTCTTAAGGCCACAAAGCGTCCAAGGTAACACCTCAGCAATCGGGTACCTTCACCGGAGGATGGCCAATGGCGTCCAGAAAACCTCTGTTAGCTGGGAAGGCAGCTGGCGTCTGCTCCAAAGCTCCAGCCTCAAAACGGCTTTCTCCCAGGACGTTCCTCTCTAGCAAGCTTGCTCCTCTTCAAAACATCACTCCCAGCTGCACACAGTGAGTTTCCTCTCTCTGAGTCAGCTCATTTATATAGCCCCACTGATCAAGGCCCACCCCGAATGGGTGGGGCCACGCCTCCATGGGAACATCTCATCAAAATGATCATTACCCACAGCTGAGTGGGGCACATTCCAAGCAAATCTAACCAGCACCAAAAACATCTGCCCCACACAAGACCACAAAGATAATGGCATTTGGGGGACACAATACATTCAAACCGGCACAACCACTAATGCAGAATTCTCCAGTCCCCAGCTGGAGCCATGACATAGCTCTATCAGAAGGCTTTTCCTCTCTGTGACCAGAAGTCTAACTCTCCAAAGTTTCATCTATACTGTCCTTTTACTATCCCTTAAGAGCAAACTGAATCTCTCCATCCCATTAGATCCTTCAACTACTTGATGATAGTTATCTTACCCCCACCATCACTAGCTTCACCACTTCAAACCTCAATCCCTCAAATATTCCTCATGGGGCATGGTGTTCAATTTTCTCACTATACTGATGAGGCTCTCTGATTGCAATTCAACTTCTCTATGCCCTGAAAATATTGATGTAAATATAGAACTCCAGGTATAATCTTCCCATAGCAGGGAAGAAGTTGACTTCCCACAGCAGAGAAGACCTTTGCTCTGTAAGCTATTCTTTCTTTAATTCAGCCTAAAATTTCATCATCACTTTTGGCAGCTACTATAATTTGAGCAACATTTCTTTAACTAGTACTTTATGCCTTTTAAATTGCTTTCATCTGTATACTTCATTTGGTCTTGACAGCAATCTGTAATAAAGGTATTATTTGTACCATTTTCGGTTGTAAAAACTAAGATTTACAGTGGTTAGGTAAATTTTCCCAGATCACATAAGTAAACTGTAAAGCTAGAGCCTGAACACGGTTCCTCTGACTATAAATCACATGCCTTTGTGACTATATTATTCTGCTTTAGATTCTTTGATGATGCTTCAGTAATATAATGAGAGATTATTGTCAAAGATCATACTCCAAAAATTGTATTTTCTTGTTCTAATAATGTAGAAACCATTTATCCTGGACTAGAATTAAGGTACCTTGACATGCTAAGATACACTGCCTCCTTTCCAAATGGTGACAAACCACCCATTTTAATAATTCACTTCAAATTCTTGTCTATATTTGATTTCAAACTCAATGGTCTGTGTCCGTGGCCTGCTTCTCTACTTTTTGAAATTCAAAACTACAATTTACTTACCCTAGTCTCCTGATAACCTTTCCTGTGTTCCACAATTGGCAAAAGATCACCAACTCTTATTCAAGTTCCTTTTGAATTCAGATCTCATCAGGTGATGGATTTGCTATTACCGAAAGCTTTACAACATCCACAAATGTCATGATTTTCTCTATGCCTCCATCCAAGATACTGATTTTTTTAAGAAATTGAAAACAGTGGGTTGAGGCCAGAGTTCTGGGGCACCTAGAGACCTCTGTGACTTTCCTCCAATTCAGGAGCAGGACATGACTCTCTAGGAGGCAACTCACAATGCACATGATGAAAGGTTAGGGAGTGTGTAGGGCTGAAAAAATGCCTTCAATATTATAATTTTATATTGGGAAAAAATATTGGGTTCCCCATATAAACTACAGAAAGTGCAGGGGATTTCAAGTTTAATAATTAGGGGCCCAGGATTTTGAAAGTTTAAGACATTGCCAGAATTAATGACATTCCATTGATCAACATCCTTGAATCCAACTGGGCAACTATAAATCCAGTTTACTTTTTTTCATCCAGTTTATGTTTTTCTTCCTTGTTGAAGGGATGTCACTAGAGCCTTTAGCATGCATTTACTAAAGTTCAGATAACTCTGTCTATTGTCCTTGCCTGATCTCCTCTCCTCCCTTAAACACTTTCATCATTCGGTTTCCAGAAAGCTATACCCACTTGAGTTTCTCTCTTCCACTTCTGCTACTTCTTCTCAAGTTCCTCTTCATTTCCTTGACATATGAATTTTGAAGTATCCTAAAACTCAGTTTTGGGATCTCTTCTCTCTTCTAACATTCCTATTCCTAGAGGATGTCATCCAGACTCATGGTTTCAGGTAGCATTGATGTGTGCTGAATACTAACGTGCTCATGACTGCAGCCCAGCTCTCCCCTGAACAGCAGGCCTTTCTATCTGCCTATTTGACATCTCTATTTAAACATCTAGTAGGTTTTCCTAAAACATACTGAACAATGACCTTCTGATAATTGTCCTACCTCCACAACCACCAACATAAACCAGCTCTTCCTGCAGCCTTCCCCGACTCAAGAAATGACAACCCCATTCTCCCATTTCCTCAGGCCAAAAACTTCAGTGTTATAGTTGACTCCTCTCTTTACCTCACATCCCACACCCAACTGTCAGCAAATCCTGTATCTGTAACATCAAAATATGTTCAGAATCTGACCACTTTTCAGCATCTCCACTGCCACAATCCAGGTACCAGTCGGCAGCATCTCACCTACTCCCACCCTTGCTTCCTCGGTCTACTCCAATCCTCTGTCAGAGTGATTCTGCAAAAGTAAGTCAGGTCTCATTGCTCTTTATTGCTCCTCATTGTTCCTCAGAGTTAAAACCAAAGTCCTACCATGATCTACAGAGTCAACATGAGTCTGGCTCTTGGGAGCATCTCTGACCTCATATATGACTCCAATCAGGGTCTCTTACAAAGGACATAAGAATTTAGGGTAGAGCATACAGAGAAGTTTGAATGAATTATACCAAGATAATATTGCTGTTAACAGTTTGGACAAAAATTATATTATACCTATAACCACAGATGTTAATCTCTGCTAGGTATCCTAGTCCACAACAAAAAGTTTATTCTATTTCCTGTTAAAGTGGAAGAAGTACAAATTAGGAAATTAAACTCATTCAAAACTACTATAAACATTATTGTATTGTCAGGTAAATAGCAAATTAACCGTCACATCAAAAAGCACATAGCCATTATACTTCCTACTGATACAGTTTAGATACCCCGTGATTTTCTTCCTTTAATTTTTAGTTGTTGGACTATAGTGTTTTGATTAAAATAATAGTCCTGAAAAATAAAGTGCAGATTTTATATTAAAAATCCATTCTTGGGTTAAATATGAAATATAAAATTTTGTGGGTATAATACAGAAGAAGATATAATATACTGGAATTTGAGTTTTAAAAACCTACCTCTAATTTGATTGTACTTACTTTAAGAGCAATACATTGTTTTTATAATGTTTATATTCTATTTTGCCTTCATAACTCTTGTATGTGTATAACATGTATATATCCTTAAAAATTCTATGTGCTCAAATTTATGTACTGTATTTTATTAACAAAATAGAGAAGTGAGAATTCTTTGTTATTCTGAAGATCCTATTTTGGTAAACATAAAATCATTTTTACATATGGAAAACTTTTATTAGAGATGTTCAAATTATTTTACATCTGAAGTTTCTCAAACCAGAACATAAAAGACAGTATAAAAATTAACTATTATGGACAAATGCTTGGGTATTAAG
Source organism: Choloepus didactylus (assembly GCF_015220235.1). Classification (NCBI taxonomy): domain Eukaryota; kingdom Metazoa; phylum Chordata; class Mammalia; order Pilosa; family Megalonychidae; genus Choloepus; species Choloepus didactylus. Next base: position 51,156,598 of record NC_051320.1, on the reverse strand, counting down.
AGATTTTTTCCCATGTGAATAATTTAATTGTATATTATATAATAATGTGATTTTAAAAGATTGTTAGACAAATAATATTTTTTCTGTGTACCATCTCTGTAAACCAAAAAAAAAAAAAAAAAAAATACCCGAATCTACTAACAGATTTTTGGCAGTATATAGTAATGCATAGCTTTACCCACAAAGTTCTTTTTCCCCTAAACATTTATTAGGGACATATTGTACCATATAAGGTACTAAAGCAATTTTGTGCCAATGTGGTTGGATAAACATTTGGGGATCTCTGTATCAGCAAAGAAGTATTCTGCACCATGTGCCTTAAACCAGTTGTAAACATTAATATGAAATGTGTAACACTTTCAAGAAATGTCTCCATTCATAATTAAAATCTTATGATTTACAGACATTTAAATATTAAACATATTTGTGTGCTATTAAAAAAGAGTTACTGTCTGGTTTTACAACAAAAAGAGATGTAGCTCTTAAGTAGAATGATTCCCACAGAAGGGGTGAAGCGAAGTTTCCATTAGGCCATATTTGCAGTTATAGATACCCTTTATTAAAGTTACCATAAAACACAAACTTTTATAGACAATGCAAGAATTATCTTTCCAAATCCCTTTAGGGAATCAGGAATCAAGCCACTAGATTAAGGCTATCAAATCAGCACAAAGAATCACAGCAAAGATGCCACATTTTCAGGAAAGCTTGATGACATGGGTGAAAACCCATTGCGAGTTCCCAGGAAGGCTCCCTGACACTGATTCCCAAACCTGCTTCCTAGAATAAAGGTTTACTGCACAGGACAGGTGAGACAAAAAGGATGCTCACAGTCCTTTCTTAAATCTCTTACAGAAGCTATTGCCCCCTAGCGAGACCAGTAAAGCACGAAGCTGCCTGGAAGCATCATCTCTCACATACAAAAGATGTGCAACCCAACGCATTCTCTCTTAAAATATGAGTCCTGAAAGAAGACGGTGACATCAAGGCTAAGAGCTGTGTGATATTGATCAGGTTACTTGCCTTCTCTAAGCCTCACCATTCTCATCTGTAAAATGGTATTACTCATTTCATACAGCTATTGTGATGAGTAGCTTAAATTCCTCCACTTGGTATAGTAGGAAGGCATGGATTGAGTATTCAATAAATGGAGGTTAAATAACTTACCCAAAGTCACAGAGCTGGTCAGTAGAGAAGACAGGATTTGAAATTTGGGCCTCTGAATACTGCATGATTCAAAAAATTCTAGAAAAGGCAAATCACATCTATGGTGATAGAAAGCTGATTGGTTGCCTGGGGCCTGGCATGGAAGGGCTTGAGGGAATTTTGGAGCAAGTGATAGAAATGCTCCATATCTTGATTGTGCATGAGCACACCTGTCAAAACTCATCATGCTTTATGTAAAACGAATGCATTTTATTTGTAAATTATACCTCAACAAAGTTTCTTAAAGCCCATAAGCCTTTAATGCCAAACTCCAAATGCTCTGACAACCAAAGGATATTGGTGACTGCAAAACCTGACCTAGCCTAATGTGGATCTATGCAGAGCCTATATTTATCCTATTGAGTGATAATAGTCACGCTTCCCAAGACCTTGCTGGGTGTACAGAATTACCTTTCTAAAATCTGAAATATTCTGAATTCCAAAACGTGTCTTGCCTCAGCATTTTGGATAAAGAATTGTAGATTGCTTTTTCTTTTCGTGGGAAAAAGAAAGGAAAGGAAAAAGAAAGGGAGAGGGAGAGAGAGAAAGAGAAACAGAGGAAGACAGGAAGGAAGCAAGGACCCCTCCTGGCTCAGGTGCAGATCTTTCACAACCAATCAACTTGTCTGAGAGCCTTCATCCTCGTCCTCACTGGGTTGGCACTTGCTCTGGTCTATGGCATGGCCATGGGACGGGCTCTCCCAGCCCTCTCTCCTCCCTGCCTGAGCCACTAAAGTTTATCCAAGTGACCACGTTTCTTTAAAGATTCTGAGCACTCCCTGTTTAGAACTTGGTTCCATGAGCAGGCATTGTTGGGCCCCTTTATCATTCCTGTCTCAGAACTAAGAACCTGGAGGAGGAAAAAACAATAGAAAGAAAAACGATTTTGAGAATTTGCCAAACGGTGAATTTTTTTTCCTCCCCTCCCCCAGCCTTTTTGCAGAGGGTTGGCTTGAATCTAAACACTTCAAAGCTCTTTCAATATCTATTTTCCCCTGTTCATGCACACACACCCCCACCCCGACACACACAGAGAAACAGAGAAAAGATCCATATTTCATTGTGGGGCCTTGGAATTAATTTAAAACAAACATTTCCCCTAAAATGTTTCAATCCACAAAATGAGAATGTTTTTCAAGCCTTTATTTTACTTATTCTGTTTCCAACATGTTCTAGTTGCAGCCCCATGTGTAAACTATTATGAAGATGTTAAATTGGAAACATATTGTTTTATTGTTATCTTTACCTCTCCAACTTTTAGTCTTCCCTAAAATATCTTTTGACCTCTGTGGTACCACAGCCTTGTCACGTGAATTCTGTCCCTTCATCCTTAATTAGCCTGGGTTACTAGAGCAGCAACTATATGCAGAGTAGGGAAAACTTAGTACTTCCCCTAAGAAAGGGTTAAACAGACAAATATTTGGATTGGGTTCCCCTAACACCTTTGGACTAATTGGATTTGAGGCTAAAAGTAAATTACTCAATAGGTTAAAATGAGGTAATGTTAAGAGAACTGCTTAGAAAAGAACTGCAAAAATGCGAGCAATTTACCTGAATGGTGAAGAGCACCTTGCAAAAAGGGAAGAAAATGGCATGTTTCTCAACTAGCTGAGGGCACAGCAGGGTGCTGGCCCTGCTGTCCCCAAGACAATGTACCATTTATTCCCTAGTGCCGCTGCATGGGGGAAGGCAGATTGACGAAATAGGGGGAAAAAAAAAGAAAAAACAACTGTGCTCCTACTCTTGAGGAATTTACATTCTGTTCTAAATCTGGGGTCGCATGTCTTCCTGTAAAATGCCATAAGGAAATAAAAGAGGTGTGTGTTGCCAGGAGAGCTAGATTCTGTGATCAAACAAGTTTGGAAAAAAAGATGTATGCTCTATCTCCCTCTTGGGATTCACTATGACAATTAACATGTCAAAGGCTCTGAAAAGGCCTGTAGTAAAGAAACCTGTTTATATCTATTTAAAGCATAATTTCCCAAACTTACTTGATCATGAAACTCTTTTTACATCCTGTAATAGCTTGCAGAACTAGAGTTCCTGGGAATACACATCGGGAAAAACTGTTCTGGAAACTATTATTTTCCCATCTTTTGGTATTACTATTCAATGAGCAAAATAAACTTTACAGGTTTGGGCCACAGGTTTGAAGTCACGGGAGAGAGTGCATGATTTTGCTCATCTAGTCCCTGTGGTTTTTTAGGAGGGGAATTCTACCTAAAAGGCATGTCATTTGTCCTCCTACCACTCTGAAAGCATGTTTGATGGTGGTCTGTCTTGGCTAGATCTGAGTGCAAGCAGCAATGCTAGTCTATATTGACTCTCACCTCAAAGTGAGCCCACCCACTCCCAGAGTTGCTATTGAGACGGGATATATCTGTTGATTCTGGCACTAAACTGCCTGGCTTCAGAACTCCCCTGCTGCATGTTACTCATCAAATGTGTGCCCCATTTCCTCATCCTTAAAATGGGAGAAGTGATGCAAGTATCTGCCCTATCAGGCTGCTGTGAGAATAATTTTTTTAAAGTAGAATGCTTGGAACAGCTATTGGCACATGGTTTGTTTAATAAATGAACGAATAAAGTAAGAATCGATCACAGACCCATGTGTTTGTTGGAGTTCTGGTCTCCCAGAGAGTATACACTTAAGGAGCAATGTCACAGAAGGAAATGCAGCAGGACTTTAGTACTAGCAGGGCTAGCCCGGAATGCCCGCAGCAGTGCCAAGCTCTCCAAGAAACTGTGGCACAAGGCATGGCCTGGAAACCTACGTAGGGCTCCCACTCCCTTTATTGTAGATCTAAAAATCTCTGACCATAGTGCAGATCAACCTGTCCTACTTGCTGAGGCACAGACCAGAGAGAGACAAAGGGACTTAGCTGGACCTATACAGGGGGCACCCCCTGCCCAGGCCTACTTACCTTGTGGAAGCAATAAGGCCAGAGAACAAACATGCAAACGTGAAAGACCTACCACAAAGTCACAAGAGAAGGTAAACCAAAGTCACAAAAGAAGGTAAACCAAGCACATGCCTTGGCCCCAGAGCCCTAGCTCAGGACTCACACCATGGAACAGCTACTAATAAAGAAAAAGTGGTGCCCGGCACCCTGTCTGTGAACATTTAATCTGTAATCAAAGTGATCTATAATATAATATAGAGATAAAAATATTTACCAAGTGGAGATATAAAACAAAGAAGTAATTCTATAGATTACCCTTCAAAACAGGAAGTGTCACCAAATCTCCATCAACAACAGAGCTATGCCACTGTTCACAGGATGTGGGCAGTGGAGAGAAATCCGCAGTGGGAGGGGAGGGGAAGGTGGTGAGTCCTGGGATGGTGAGTGCCTCTAGTGTCCACCGGGAAGACTGCCGGCTCACTCCCTTAACCCTCAGGGGGATGCAACTCTGTTCTTGCCTGGGCCCATCTTTTTCCACTGCCCTGGTTACAGCCTTCTTCCATCTTTTAAGGCACAGTCCTTAGCTTTGATTCCTACAGCTTACAGGAAGGACACAGGGGTTGGGGAGTAAGAAGCAGAAGTATAAATATCTATGGCATGTTGGTAGGAGAGTGACTTCCCATCTTGAAGATAGAAACACCATCATCCCTCTTCTCCCTCCCCTTCCACAGCTGGTTTGGATACTGTTTCATGCCCACTTATCTGTGTATTAAAATCCCAAATCACAAAAAAACAAGGAAAAGAATTTGGAAAATTGCTACCTCTTCCCAGAACCAGTGGGTGGATTCTCAGGAATATTCCCCATAATGACTAAGGCTCCTCTCCAATACTGTGATAGGGTGGGGTTCTAACTGCAATGACCTCGATCATTCTTCTCTTATTCACTTTAACGTTGCCTGAAAGAATCCCAAATTCAGACAAACTTTGCCTTCATTTCCAAGAGTCACCATGGGTTCCTCTACACACTTTCGGGCCCCAGAGCATAAATGCTGAAGTCTCTGACATGCCAGAAATAGCCAGTAGTCCACAAGCAAGTCCATGGCCCTCAGAGGCACCAACCATCCCATTATGTATAAGGGGTCTGCCGGCACTTAGGAGCATTTTATACGTGAGTTGTGAGAAGAATACAATTTTGTTTCATCCTAACTTAAGGTTGAGGCCTTGGGTTGCTTATGACTAAGTAAAGCTGGCCTTGGCAAGCTGTGTCTGAACTTTAGAAAGTGGATGAGATTCTCAATTCAAGAAACGGCTGTGGGTGTCCCAGTTGGTCATCCATGTGGCACTCAGGGCAAGGCTCCCAACAAAGCTGGCTCTTGTGCTTTGGGTCAAAGCCCTTTCATTTCTATTTCCCACATCCTTGAAGAAGGGGATCTTCAGGCAAATAGGTGGGGACAGCTCAGGTTAAAGGCCATTCCATTCTGTTGACATAACTCACTGGAATACCAGGGCAGCTGAGTCTCCACAGCAGAAGGTGAAGTCTACTCAGGGTTGGGAGAAGCCCTGCCGATGCGTGTGAAGCTCATCCCGAAGGCCAGGTGTGGGGGGCAGTGGAAGAGGTTCTGGCAATGCAGCCACACAGGTACTGGGGCAACGTCCCTCCTCACTAGGGCTCTGAGAATGGACAATCACCCTTGGCATGCTTGGTTACCAGATTCTCACCCCGCTAGGCCTGGGCTATTGTCTGCAACTTTCAGTTCACAAAGCAGGCCCTGAGGGAGCTTAAACAGGAGCAGTTCTGGCATGCAGCACCTATGGGACTCAGGCCCTCTATCCTCTCAAGTGATGCTATAGTGCCCCACCCTAGCCCTTCTCAATGATTTCAGGTCATCTGCCTTTCTATCTGAGTGTACATTTAGAGATTCCACAGTGATACCTCTTTCTACATTATGAAGAAGCTGGAGCTTCTCTCACTAAAGAAAGGAAAAAACCCAAAATTAATATCTGAGAGACACCTCCTTTCACCCCTTCTAATGTGATGTCCAATTATACATGGCTTTGGGCTCATCCTCTTTCTCACTGTGTAGCCAAGTAATTTTGACAAGGTAGACCAGCCAGATGTATCTTGGTTCACCTTGGAGCTTCCTGACAAATACAATTACCTCTTTGATAGCAGGAACCATATTTTACTCATAGATATATCTCCACATAGCTCTATCTAGCACAGTGACTAGCACATAGCAGGTGCTTGATCTAGTTTGCTAAAGCTACTGAAATGCAAAATAAAAGAAATAGATTGGTTTTTACAATGACGGTTTGTTAGTTTACAAATTTATAATTCTAAGACCATGAAAATGTCCAAATTAAGGCATCAGAAGGGAGACACCTTCTCTGAAGAAAGGCCAATGGGGTCTGGAACACCTCTGCCAGCTGGGAAGGCACGTGGCTGGCGTCTGCTGGTCCTTTCGCTCCCAGGTTGAGATGCTTTCAGCTTCTGATTCCAGTGGCTTTCTCCATAAGCATCTGTGAGTTCTCAGTTAGCTTCTCCAGGGCAAACTCTGGTTTCACCTCTTAGCTTAGCATCTCCAAAGGTCTGGGTCTGTGTCAGCTTTGGTTCCAACAGCTGTATCCAAAATGTCTCTGGGCATTTTCTCTCTAAGCATCTCTGAGCTGTCTTCAAAATGTCTCTGCCTCATAGACAATGCCAGTAAGCTATAATTAAGACCCACCTTGAATGAGAGGGATCACATCTCCATGAAAACAATCTAATCAAAAGGTCCCACCCACAATTGGGTGGGTCACATCTCCAAAGAAACAACTTAATCCAAAGATCCCACCCACAAAAAGTCTGCACCTACAAGAATGGACTAAAAGAACAAAGTCTTTCTTGAGGTAGATAACAGTTTCACACTGGCACAGTGCTATATAATTATTTTTCAAAGAAATGAATGACAGGCTATTTCTTTTGATTTTACATTTTTTATTCAACTCTGCTTAAGACTAAGCATAAAAGGTTTTGCCTAAACTTTTAAATTCCTCTTGCCAAGGTTCATGAGTATTCTCTGAATAGCTAATTTTGGATGGACAGTCTTCCGAATTCTATTTAATTAATTTAGCCTATTATTTACTGATCCCTGCTTTTCCTTAGCCATCAACACCAACCGATGAACCTGTCCTATAGAATTTACCTCCACAATACATCTCAAATCCACCCACTTCTTTCTATCTGCTCTGCCACCACCATAGTCCAAGCTACTTTCATTTCTCACTTAGACTCCTAACTAGTCTCCTTGCCTCCAGTTTCATGGAATTATTTAGGTGCTAATCTGGCTATATCTACCCTACCTTAAAATTCTTTAATAATAGGCACATGCTGGGGATTCTGGGAACATGGTGACCTGAGTAAAATTCCCATCTCAGCATTCCCAGAACTAACTACTTGCTTCTTCAGAATTGGCAGGTACTTGGACCTGTAGCTGAGACCTTGGGTTACACAAAGTTTTTCAGATAGAGCTGGTATAGGATTCCCTCCCCACTGGGCTGGGAAGCCAATATAAGGGCAGAATTGGTAGCCAGAACCTACAGGTAAGAACCTACAATAAAAGAGCATGCCAATCAGAGATTTGTGGATCCCACCTATGCCCCTCATTTCCTGAAAACTGACATCAACCTCATATGAGTGTATAGGTATTTCAAACCCTTCCAAAGCCAACAGGGGGACAGAACAGGTGAGTAAACCTTCCCTTCTCCCAAGCTCGTCAAGCAAAGGGAAACCCTAGGAGTTTCTTCCATGTTTCTCAGCAGAATAATGACATCATGCCTGTGAACTTAACAGGCCTAAAGAACCATAAACCCATTTACTTTTCACTTCCTGTAGGATTCCTACCATTAAGGATCTTTCAACAAGGAGTAAGAGTTCTAAAGAGTATCCCATCTAAAAGGTCCCAGCAACCAGGGAAAGGAAGATCAGGTAGAGTGACCAAAATGAACTCTCAGTGAAACAGAAATACTGCAGGAAATAGAAGGAAATCTGAATAGAAAATAAGGCAGCTAAGGCATTCTAAAAGCAGTTTTAAAAGGCTTTACTTGCATAAAAATATGATTTTCCAGTGGAAAATGTCATAGTTAAATTAAAGGAGATGATCATTAATAAGACTCTAATTAGTGCCCTCAAAAAACAAATGCAAGAAATACTTCAGAGTACCAAACAAAAAGATAAAAGATATTAAAAGTGCCCAGGAATAAAGAAGAAACTGGGAGGATCAGCAAAAGAGCTAATTCAGAAAACAAGAGGTATTTGTGAAAGAGGAAAAGGAACAGATGGACAAAAGACAATCATTAAATAAAGAGTAGAAGAAAAATTTCCCTGAACTGAAGATCTGAGTCCACAGATTGGGAGAGTTTGAGTGTCAGGCTAGACTGATGAGAAGAACCACACACAGGCCAGGTTGAAATTCCTGCACTTTATGGATAAAGAAAAAAATCTCACAAGCATCCAGACAGTAAAAACCAGCCTATCTGCTATCGTAAGAAAAAAAATCAGACTTGTCACTCACAACCTAGAAAGCTAGCAGTCAGGGGAAAGCATCTACAGCCAACTGAAAGAAAGGACAGCAAAGCAAGAACTCTACGCCTAGCCAAAATACCATTCCCTTGTTAGATGAATGAAAAATACTAAAAAACAGACAATGACAAAATCTATACAGCTCAAGTTTCCTTTCTGAGGAAAGTATTTAAGAAAAAATTTAACCCTATAATAAAGTAATCATATCAGAGTCTTCAAGGTGGGAGAAGATGAAAAGCAATTAAAATCATTACATAATAATCCTTGGTATGTGTGTATGTATGTGTAAACTTAATTCTTAGTGAAAAACAATTAAGTCTATCTGGGTGTATCGCTTGTGATAAATAAGGACTGATGAAATAGAAGGGACATATTATAAGAAAAAAAACACGTATCTCAGCAAATGTAGAAGTATGGTGTGAAGGGTGAAGAAAGGAGGAAGGCAAATGTGCTCTCCAGAGGACGCTGAAAGGAAGGAAGGGAAGGGGAAATTAAAGGTATTCTACAAGGGCAAAAATTTAAGGCATAAATGCTGTGGCAGCCCTGGAAGTGCAACACTTACGTCTTCCTTCAAGAGAGAACCGCTACAAGGAATGCAATTAGCCGACATACTCCAGAGGCTGGCAAAGAAGTGATTTAAAAATGTCTTGATACTAATGCTATATATTTAAAATAGAATTAATAAGACAATTTCAAAATGGAATGGATGTATGCTAAATATAAAAATTTGATGGCTTTATTTTAGCAATCAGCCCCTAGGGAGTAAAATGGGGGAAATATTTCATTTGAACAGAAACAAAAACCATAAAATACCTGGAAATAAATTTGACAAGAAATGCACAAGAACTATATGAATGAAACTAGAAATATTATTAAAGACATAACAAGATAACCACTCTCTTGGATGAGAAGACCTATTTTCATTACAATGTCAATGCTCCCAAAATGATATGCAGGTTATGAGGAACAGAGCGCACTCATAGACTGCCATTGAAAATAGAAGATTTTATAGAATTTGTAGAAAACAACTTACAATATATATCAAAATTAGCAGTACATCCTTCGACTCAGTAATTCTCATCCTGGGAATTAAAAGCACCAATATTTAAGGGCACATGTGCAAGGATATTTATTGTAATATTGTTTGTAGTCGCAAAAACTTTGAAAACAAATGAATGCTCATAAATGAGAATTGGCTAAATACATTATGATTCAGCTACACCATGAAAAGTATACAGCTACTTAAAAGGATGAAAGAGGGCTATGCCAGGTGACTTGGAGGGATTTCCATATAGTATTGTTGAGTGAGAAAAGCAAAATATAGGAAAATGTGTATAGTATGATGCCATCTTAGTTTAAAAAATCAATAACCACATCACTCCAACAAATGTGTGTGCAAGTATGTATATGTACATATATATGTATTTCACTGATTCTGAAATGCCTATTTTTTTCACATTGCAACATTTCTGAAATCAGGTTTCATCGCCATCTGCCAGGTGGCAGTCATTACAGCATTGTCCTTGCCTGCATATGTACATCAAAGAAGAGATGGCTGGGTTTGAAGAAACACCTCAAAGGCGAGAGTGGAGCACTTTTTCAGGCAGTACAGCATCACTGATGCTCTTGATGCACAGGGGATGGCAGTGTGAGGAAAAGCACAGTCCCTGATTTCTGTAAATTGAAAAGGGATTCAGAAGAGTTGAACTCTGAGTAAATAAATTGGCAACCACTTTATTTCACTTATGTTTTCATTTTCATGTGTGCAGACAGTGATATATGATAAAATAAACTATGTCTAAATAAGTCTAAAAGAACTAGTTCAATAAATTTAAAATAAAAATTACAAGGGTTAAGAAAGCAATGACCCATGGTTTAACTGGCACCATTTTTCTCTTTCTACATAGAACATAATTGTCTTCTCCACTGGCATCTTAGGTGTTCCAGTTTGCTAATGCTGCTGGAATGCAAAACACCAGAGATGGATTGGCTTTTATAAAGGGGGTTTATTTGGTTACACAGTTATAGTCTTAAGGCCATAAAGTGTCCAAGGTAGCACATCAACAATTGGGCACCTTCACTGGAGGATGGCCAACGGCGTCTGAAAAACCTCTGTTAGCTGGAAAGGCACGTGGCTGGCATCTGCTCCAGAGTTCTAGTTTCAAAATGGCTTTCTCCCAGGACATGCCTCTCTAGGCTGCAGTTCTTCAAAATGTCACTCTTAGTTGCTCTTGGGGCATTTTTCCTCTCTTAGCTTCTCCAGAGAAAAAGTCTGCTTGCAACAGCTGTCTTCAAACTGTCTCTCATCTGCAGCTCCTCTCTTCTCAGCTCCTGTGCATTCTTCAAGTGTCCCTCTTGGCTGTAGCAAGCTCGCTCCTTCTGTCTGAGATTATATAGTGCTCTAGTAAACTAATCAAGGCCCATACGGAATGGGTGGGGCCATGCCTCCATGGAAATCATCCAGAGTTATCACCTACAGGTGGGTGGGTCACATCTCCATGGAAACACTCAATCAAAGAATTACAATCTAATCAATACTAATACATCTGCCCACACAAGATTGCATCAAAGATAATGGTGTTTTCGGAGACATAATACATTCAAACCAGCATATTAGGTTAAGTGAAATGAGGTATAGACACATGTTGATTAACACTTGTACAGGATTATATGTGCAAGGAAAAAATTACAGATGAATATGGGTTCCTTGGGGAGGGTTGCAGAAAGAGGGGAAGAGATAACAAAAAAGAAAAGAAAAGGACCATACTTTAAACACAATAAGTCATGCATATATAGGGACTTATATAAAATAATGAATATGGGTAGGTAGACATACAAGGATATCTGTAAAATATTTATTCTGAAAACATATTTTTAATGGTTTCTAATTGTCCTTGGATCAAGTCCAAGCTCTATAACACAGCTTATAGTCCTAGGAGTTGTCTCTGCCTCTCTCCCCAGTGTCCCCACCTCTCTTCTCCAGCAACCCCCAACTTCTCTCACTTCCTCAAATACTCCTGCCTCTCATTCACTGTCCCTTCTCCCCAGAACCCATTTCTCCAAACTGCACATTTTTGTCTTTCGGTTAAGTCTCAGCTTAGACTTTACTTCCTTAGAGAGGCTTTTCCCCACCCCTAATCAGGTTTCTCACAGTGGTCCAAACTCAAACAGAATCATCTGGATTCCTGTTTAAAATACAGATACCTTGTCTTCACTCCAGAGCCACTGAATCAGACAGAGAGGATGGGGACACTGAGAATTCTTCTGTACCCAACAGTATGTGAATCTAAGTTAGATCTCCTTGCTATACTTGCTCCTTCTATAGCACTGTAAACTTTCTCCTTCAAGATTCATCACAAGTTCTATGGTTTATTTAATACAGGGATTAGCAAACTTTTCCTGTATAAGGTCAGATAATATTTTAGACTTTTTATGCCAAGAGGCAAAATCGAAGATATTATGTAGGTACCTATATAACAAAATAGAAAAGAAATTTCCACAAACATTTTTATTTGAAAATATAATGAAATACAATGTTTTGTAATATAGGTCTACTACTGAGGAGAATGGAATCCTTTTATCTGGATAATGTCTTGCTTAATTGGGATTAAAAGTTAGTATTTCCTAATATCATGGTAGAAATGAGGCCACAATCTCCTACACACCCTTCCCTTGCTTTTCTGAAACACAGTGATTTTCCCTCCTGAGAACTTAAATACTGCCCTCATAGTGTTAGATAACTTTTCACAGGGGGAAGCGGGTAAAGAGCACAAGTTCTGGGCTAATACTCCAGCTGAACTATTCATTAGTTGTGTGATCTTTGGCTGCTTACTTCACCTACTAGAAGCTTCAGTTTTCTCATCTATAAAATGAGGAATAGTACCTGCTTCACAGGATCATCATAAAGAGTAAAGGAGCTAATACATGTAAAGATTTAGAACAGAATATTGAATATTGGAAAGCACTTGACATAAATTATCCTTTTAATCGGTTTAAATTTGTTTTCAACTGTTTAAAAATGCAGTAACATTCTTAGCTTGCAGGCCATACAAAAACAGACAGAAAACAAAAACCAAAACCAAAACCACAGCCAGATTTGGCCCATGGGCTGTAACTTGACAGCTCTTGATTTAATATGTTTCTTCCCCAGCAGACTGTAAATTTCATGAAAACAGGACCAGCATATATCTACTCTACTGTGTATCATAAGGGTCCAGAAAATATTTCTTGAATTGAGTTGAGTTGAGTTGAATGGTCAGACTTTTCTCTGGGTCTTATCAGTTTCTTGATCATAGTACTTTCTAGATCCCAGCCCTTTCTATGTATAAGAATCACTTCAGAGAGACTTTAAAAAGTAGATGCCAGGGCTCCACTCCCAGAGATTTAGATTCAATTTTCCTAGTGTGGAGCCCAGGCAAAGATATTTTTTCAAAGTTCTCAGGTTATTTTTATGTGCAGACAGAGACAAAAGCTATTGATCTATCTTTTCGTGTTGCTGCTTGCTTCAGACAATGACCTATCATGTTTGCAATTGGAATTGCAGATAAAATGAAAGCATAATAATTGCACATAATTTGATTTGAATAACCACTTGCTTTAACAGAAACTGGAGGAAACATTTCACCCCAAATATATATACCTTAGAATATCTATGGCTACTCAATACAGTATTCAAATAAATAATATTTCAACAGGTAACTGTTTGTCCTTATCACTGCACTGCTTATTGTGCTAATCCAGTGCTTTCAAGGTGAAGTCCACAACTTTGAGACTCATGCACTATCTTCAGTTGATTCTCCACAAAGAAATGTGCCTTCTGTGATCTCTTGTTCCCCCTTCTATGTTGTTTATTTATCGAGCTTCAATTTTGTACAATTACTCTAAAAATGTTTTGCTAACTTTTTCTTATAATCTCTTTATCACTCTCAAATACCCTTAAAAAAATCTAAGTATGGATGCCTTTTCAATGTTTGAGCCAGCGTAAATTGTCTCCAAAATCTTCTTTCCAACTTTTAATGATATATAATTTTCTTGAAACCCTGATGCTTAAATCATAGACCATTATCTGGGCATTTATGCTGGAAACAACCGTATGTCAAGATTCCAGCTTGATTAACCTTGAAATGACTATATGTCCATTTCTGCCTCTTAATGATTGTGTAACCTGTAGTAAATGCACATTATTAAGGATGGGTCTACATGTTTCTCTATGAAATATAAGGAAAAAAAAATGTAAAGGGTAACTCTTGTTGTCCCAGTAGAAAATGCAGTAATACTTTTTAATGGTGGTTATACATGCACTTATACAAATATATTCCATTTGAACAAGTAGTGGCTATGGAAACACTGCATTATTTGAGTGGATATACATCAATATCAATTTCCAAACAAAGATGATATACTGTACCACTGTGCATCATCACACACATGCACACACACACACACAAACCCTGCCAATGATGAACAAAAACTCCAGTAAATTCAACCAAATCAGTCACTAGAATTCCACTGCTATTTCACTTGTATGCCTTCTGTGCTCTGGCAGTCAAATTACTTACCTTTTATTGGGTAAAACAAAGGCAATTGTCAGTCAGAAATATATTTTAAAGCCAATGTTCCAGGTAGACACAGGCATCTTTTAGAGTCAGAACATAAAGCCAAATACAAAAAATGGATGGCCATATGTAAAAAGGAAAGTGCACAAAGTCATTTTAGGTCCTGACACTGCAAGGTAAGGAATTGTGTCCTGGTATTACCAAATCTTACGTGATTTTTATTTTTTTATTGTCTTCCTTACTTTCGGGATGTAGAGAGATAGAACAAAATTAAATGTGCATTAAAAGAAAACATAAGTTAACAGAGTAGGAAAAACATTCCTAACTGTGTGAGACAAGCTCCACAAAACAAATTAATAACAAAAAAGTTAAAAAAAAAAAAAAATTTGCACAGCAAAGTAAAAAAGAACAACTACACAATCATAATACACAACTAAAAAGAAAAAGGACCAACCAGGAAAGATATTTGCAATTCATATATAAAAAGCCTCTAAAAATGGAGAAGAAAAACACCAAAAGCTTTATTAAAAAGATTAGCCAGAGATATAAAAAGACAGGTCCCAGGAAAGGAAATGTAAATAATTCATTACCATATGAAAAAAATTTTCAACCTCTTTCATAATAAAAGAAATGCAAATTAAAACAGTACAATACAATTACTCACCTATCATGTTGGCAAAAACCCAAAAGTTTGACATATTTTATTGGCAAGACTGGGTAACAGGTACTCTCGTAGTTTGATGATGGGAATGCAAAATGATACCTCTAATAAGGGGAATTTGGCAGTATCTAGCAAAATGTTGTATGCATTTACTCTCAGCAATCCCACTTCTAAGAATCTCTCCCAGAAAAAACTGGCAAAGGTACAAAGAGACACATGCACAAGGCTACTCAATTCAGCACTATTTGAAACAGCTAAAGACTAGTCAAAGGTCCATTAACAGGGGGCTGGTGGAATTAACTATAGTATATCCACCTAAAAGGGAACTATGCAGCTGGGAAGAGAAATGAGGACTATCTATATATTCTAAACAGATTCCCACATTTTCTCAATTCATAAGCCCCTTAGTGTCTCAGGAATTTTTTTCATGGTGCCCCTAGGCCAAAAGAAATGTCTAACTATTATATTTATAGTGTAGTTAATTAGACAATTCCGCTAATTAATGTATTAATTAGTTTGGTCCTAGAGTAGGGTAGAGGGGATAGGATAGAAGCTAGATGTCTTTAAATATTCTTAGTTTTGCAGATTTTCTTTTGAACTATTAAACATATTTTATGTAAATAAATACAAAATTTAATTTTGAAAAAGCCAATTCTTAAAATTTAAAAGCAAAATAAATAAGTGAGCCTAAACATATATTCAGTTTGTGGCATTAATCAGATAGAGAGTAATTACTCTAAGTAGCTTTAAATTATAACAATTTGACTACACATCTCTAGTAGGGTACACCCTTAGGGCAAAAAAGAACAGCAAACAACAACAACATCAACATCAACTGAAAGTGATTTAGATAATCATAATGTTAGTAGAGGAATTGGTTTGTTATTCTAAGACTACTGTCTATTGTTGTGGGATAAACCAATTGAAAACCATAATTTTCAGCATGGGGGAAGGAAATACACATGTAAGACTAATAAGATTAAATAAAAACATGGTAGCCCAGAATTTGAATTAGAAGTATCAGCATGAAATCATAATGTATTTTGTCTTTTTTAAAATGCATACTTCACAGCTTATAGTTTTTCTGCTGAAAAGGCCTGGAAACTATGACTGACCCCCAAAATAAGCACCTCTGGCACCAAGATTGGGTTGTGAGCATCGGTTCATTCCTCAAAGAAATGGATGATTCTAGGTCTAGGACAGGAATTATGAGCCTGGAAAATCTTATCTTACCAGAAAGCAAAAGACGTTATGAAAGAATGCTATGATCACATCAAAAGGACTTGGGAGATGACACACGAAGAGGCTCTCACAAGCCAAAGATGGGACGATTTGAACATTAATAAAAATAATGGATTGAAACACATCAAGTATATTTAAATCCATGAGATCTACATGACACTTTTTAAAAAACTAGTCACCATTTGAGGATGATAGAGAATGGACTCTCATTTTTTAAGAGTGTCTCAAGGTAATCAAATAGTTGAGAAGTTTCTCTTTCTACAAATATTTCAGCTAATAAATCAGGAAGGAATGATATACAATTAAAATACCACTATTTTGCCAGCCCTAATGCAGAGATTCTCAAACTTTAATGTGTATATGAATAACCAAAGGATCTTGTCAAAAAGCAGAATTTCCCTCAGTATTTGGGGTGAGGCCTGAGAGTCTTCATTTCTAACAAGCTCCCAACTGAGGTCCTTGTGTACCAAGGCCCTAATGAATGGATGGAGTTAGGCAGTGATCATCAGCAGCCACTACTATCACAGAACAAGAGACAACCAGGCATTACATGCTTCCTGACTGAAGTAAAACACACCACTTCCGGAATGCCAAAAATAATCAAACTCAAGTCTGATCAAACCTCTAAATCTAACCACCAACTTACAGGAAATACAGAGCCAGAGGACCATGTTAAGACAGATAGGCAATCAGCAAAATACAAACTGAGAGAACAGAGGTAAAAAAAAAAAAAAAAAGATCCGGTTTCATCAACAAATAAATTGTAATTAAAAAAGAGAAGGATGGAGAGAAAGAGATAGAAGGGGAACTCGTAGATTAAAAGAAACTTCAAAGTCATATCAACCAATTGCAATGCATAGGCCTTATTTGTATCCTGACCCAAAGAAACCAACTTTAAAAATTGTGTGAGATCATTGGAGAAATTAATACACAACTGGATAATTTAATGATATTGAGAAACAATAATTTTTTGGTGTGATAATTTTATTATGCTTTTTTAAAAAAACTATCTTTTATTATTGACGTATTTATATGATGTATGTTTTGCTTCAAAATAACCTGGGGTGCAGAAGTATAGATGCGGGCAGAGATATAGATGAAACAAGATTAGGCACACATTATAATTGTTGAAGCTGAGTGATGAGTAGGGGGTTTGTTGTACTCATTTCTACTATTGCGATTGGAGTGAAATCTTCCATTCTAAATAACATATATATATTTTATTGAGATTGTTCACATACCATACAACTATCCAAAGATCCAAAGTGTACAATCAATTGCCCATGCTACCATCATACAGCTGTGCATCTATCACCACAATTATTTTTTTTTCTATTTTTAGAACATTTTCATTACTCCAGAAAAGAAATAAGGACAAAAAAAGGAAACTGCAATCCTCTCATACCCCTAACCACCCCCCCTCCATTATTGATTCATAGTTTTGGTATAGTACATTTGTTACTGTTGATGAAAGAATGTTAAAGTACTACTAACTGTAGTATACAGTTTGCAATAGGTATATGTATTTTTTCCTATATGCCTCTCTATTATTAACTTCTAGTTATAGTGTCATACATTTGTTCTAGTTTGTGAGAGAGATTTCTAATATTTGTATAGTTAATCATGGACATTGTCCACCACAAGATTCACTGTTTTACACATTCCCATCTTTTAACCTCCAACTTTCCTTCTGATGACATACGTGACTCTGAGTTTACCCTTTCTACCATCTTTGCACACCTTTCATTACTGTTAGTTATTCTCACAACGTGCTACCATCACCCCTGTCCATTTCCAAACATTTAAGTTCACCCTAGATGAACATTCCACTCATAATAAGCAACCGCTCCCCATTCTTTAGCCTCATTCTATATCCTAGTAACTTACGTTTCATGTCTATGAGTTTACATGTTATAATTCTAAATAACTTTTAAGTTCACTGGACTCAAAGTGGAAACTCTAATTCCAGACCTTGCTCTAGACACAGCTTTTAGGGGTTTTCCTTGGGCAAGATGTTAAACTATCTGATGATCCCTCAAAATAAAATGTGAGAAAGTGCTGAAACAGTGAGCAAGTGCCTAAGACATATCTCTCAAATATGTAAAACTTTAAAGCAGTACTGTTTGAGTGAAAACAAAGAACAGTAAATTCAAATTAAAAGCAATTGCAGAATAGACCTTGGAGATCATTTAAGATCTATCTCCCTGTGGTGTTCATCAGACAGAATGGAGATGCCTATTCTAGGCAGAAAGGTCAATACAAAGGAATGGAGAAGGGAAACAATCTGATATGTTTGGGAAATAGTAAGCAATTCTATACAGCTGAGTTTTATGGAATGCCAAGATGAGGAGATAAGTTTAGTCAAAGATAAATTTGAAGAATTGTCAGAAGTTAGATAGTGGAGGATGATGAATGAGCATTTGCCATCATCCCATAGGAGAATTGGAAGGAATGATGGGTTTCAAGAATGGGGGGTAACTTGGCCATAGATGGGGGCAGAAGGCCAGTTAGAATACTACTGCAGTCACCCAGGAGATGGGTAAGGAGGACCTACACTAAGGCAGTCACAGCAGGGGATGAGAAGGCGGCCAGATCACCCTAGTATGGGGGACCACGGAAGTCCAGAGAATGACTCTCAGGTCGCTGGCTTCTGGATGGTAGAGGCATTCATCAAGACAGGGACTACAGGAGGAGGAGCTGGACTCATGAGAAAATGAGGAGTTCAGTTGTGGACATGTTAGTTTGAGGAACCAGTGCAGCAGGTGATAGCCAGCAGGAAGCTGCACATCCCACTTTAGAGTTGAGGGGGTAGATTTACTCTGCAGGTGAAGCTACAAGAGTGCATGGGATTGAGGGTGGACAACTATAGAGTGACAGTGAGGAGGGACAATGAGCAATGACAGAACCCTTGGAGAATATTCATCCATTCAATAACTCCTTTTCTTAATGAATGAATGAACACCGACAATGAAGGCAAAAACTCAAGGGGAGATAGCGCCTATGGGATTTACCTGGACGGAACCAGCCTTCCCACCTGGAGGTACTGAGATGATCTCTGACAGCAGGAGTGGACAGAAGGTAAGGGGCCAGGAAAGTACACTGAGATAATACTGACAATGGATCAATGGATAAATAAAATGTGGAATGGAATATTATTCAGGCTCAAAAAGGAATGAAGTCCTGATACATACTACAACATGGATGAACCCTGAAATCATTATGTTAAGTGAAATAAGCCAGACACAAAAGGACAAATAATGTGTCATTCCACTTACACAAAATATCTAGAATAAGCAAAGGTGTGGAGACAGAAAGTAAATTAGAGGTTACCAGGGTCTGGAAGTGGAGAGGACTAGGAACATGAAGACTGAAAATGGTCCTCTGGGTTAGCTAATAGTGAATTTAGTTAGAGGGAATTCAGTGCAGAGATGAGGGCAGAAGTAAAACATGGAGAAGTGCAGCCCCCATCAAGGAAAGGAAATGACCAGATGGTGAGCAGATGACAACAACATAGCAGAGCGGGGCAGGGAGGAGCCAGAAAGCACACAGTCCCAGGTGGAAGAAAGGACTTTACTGGAAGGTAGAAAGTAACGATTTAGAAAGCACAGGTCTACAATCCCTTAACCAAAACCTTTGGGCCAGAAGTGTTTCTGGATTCAGAATTTTTCAGATTTTAGAAAGCTAATATGAAATACATATAGTTAATATATAATACCTGGGAACCACACCATAATCAAACACATTAGTGTTTCTGCAGAGAAATGTATGGACATTGACAGCAAGTGGGGTAAATCACTTTCAGGTCTGTTTTGTCACCAAGTGAAATATGAAAAGCTTTTGATGTATTTCTTCATTTCAGAATCACAGGTAAGGAATTGTGGGCTTGTAGCAGAGGAGAGTTGAGAGCAGATCTACAACAGGTTTCTGTTGAGAGCTTAGGGTGAGGGGTTCCAAGTTTCTAAGAGGACAAAATAGAACATGCTGGGGAAGGGGGGAGTAGCAAGAGGATGGTGGGGAAGGAAGCAATGGGTAGTATGAAGAAGAAAGGATCCAAACAGAGGCTTTGCATTTGGGGTCGTGTTCAAATGCCAAGGATGTGGTGCACGGTCGAATCGACTGTCCCAAGGATCTGGGTTTGAGCAAGTTGAGTCCCAGAAGTGTCAGAAGGATAATTAAAAGATTGCATCTTTTCTCACTTTCCAAACAGAAAACTGCTGAGAGGTTCTTCTGGGACTCTTTTGAAGAGAAGTCCTGCCAAAGTGACTAAGGGATGGAGAAGGCTTTCCAAATGCTCCCTCTCTGAGGAATCACAGCTTCTGGGGATGGCTAGGGGGGGTTAAGGCTTCATGCTCAAAGTGTGGGGCCTCTCCACACATGCTGGTGGAAAGGAAAGACTATATCCTATACCCATCATCCAGGGCTTGTGAACCTGAAATTTAGGTGTATGCATCTAAGAGCTCTGCTATCCCTTTCCTGGGGACCTGTAGAAAAAGGATTTCCAGAAAGTTTCCTGCCTTCCTCCCTAATGGAGGTTATTCCTGAGAACCAGCAGTTAATGCTTTTAACATACTTGGCATATCAGAGATAAAAGGCATGTCTAAAGGTAAACATGTAATTATACATGCCTATGCAATGCCTTTTTTGTATCATGCATTCTAGGTTTAACAACAGGTGCAGAGACTACATTTGGCTTGGTCTGAAAACACTGAATAAACTTCCATCATGCTTGAAAGACTGCTCAGCCTCAGCCAAAGTTTGTCCTTAAAGATTCACATGCAAGGAACTCCAGTGAAGGTAAGTCCCTGGCCACAGAGGCAAGGATGGGAGGGGAGCCAGGAGAAACCAGACGCCAAAGGATTCGTGCCAGTGTTTGAAGGCAGAACCAGACCCCAAGTACTGTCATTTCTGCACCATGCACTTCAGCAGAGTGGGCAGAGATTATGAAAACATCAACTTAAACCACTCAGCTCCCTTTCAAAAGAGTCACGGATGGAGTGAGGGGAACACCCAGCTCAGCAAGGCCCTGTCAGGAGGCAGCAGGCCAGCAGGCCCCTGGGAAGGCCACGGGTTTATGAACACCTGAGAGCGGGGCGTGCAATCTGGGGTGCGGGCAGCCCCAGCGTGTCATCAAGGGCTTCAGCTAAGTTAATGAGAACCAAAGCTCCAGACCAAAACGCTTATTCTGAAAATACCTATTGTTCAAAGATTTTGCATTTTAAATTAAACCATATGAGTAATTGTATCCTAGCTTCATAGTCCACTCTGGAAAAGAAAATTCTTGCCTCCTAATATGGGAAAGAACATTATGCTTTTGCAAAGGGAATGAAGCTAGTGGGGAGGGGGTTTGAGAATAGGAGTCTTGGGCTGTCTAAGCCCAAGAAACAGCCAGAGAAAGGGGACCATGACCAAACGGGAGAGCAGAGGCCCCAGGTCCACCCCCTCAAAAACACAGGTTCACCTTGCAGGCTGGTCCTACATCTACCTTGCTTTTATAGAAGGTGAGAGAACTAGTTGCAAGTTTGTATGGCGGAGGCTTTTGAAACTCATGGAGTGAAAAGAATTGTGTAAAGCCCAGGCACCATTTGACTGCCTTTGAGTGGGACGGATTTGTTTTGTTGGCGTAAAGAAGGCTGGCTGTTATTTCTTCTAATTTTTTTCCTCTTTTTAAAACTGTGTTTTGTTTGTTTTGTTGCTTGCTTGCTTCTGTTTTGTTCTAGAAGGTATTCAGCCTCTCTGGTTTTTATTTCCAGGACAGACTTGTGTATTGTTCTGAACAGTGGTCTCCAGAAAAGCTGGAAAATGTTTAATGGATGATAGGTCCTCAGACAAATTCCCACAGACTTAATTCTATTGTACCTCATTCTTTACCTTGGCAGCATTGTACCAAAAATGGTTTCGTTCTAGAATAAATAATTTCTGGTCTTTGGCATCAATTAAGGAGACTTCAGTAAAATGTGTGCTATTTCTGTGAGAAGCATTCATCCCCCATTAAATTCTTTAAAAAGATGACGACGAGAGGGTACAAAGAGAGCACATGGGGAAATGCATGAGAAGAGTGTTAGAGCAGTCATGAGTTCAAATACTCATTCTGCCACTGGAGGCTGTGTGTGGCCATGTGCCAGCCTTGTGGACAGAATTTAATATGTATGGAGCTTTACATGTAGCAGGCACTGTCCTCATGAATAATCTCATTTAATTTTTACACATAAAACCCATTTTAGTTCTGAGGAACCTGGGCACCAAGAAGTTAGATTGACGGCCAATTTCTCAGAACTAGAAAGTGCCAGAACCAGGACTCAAACCAAGGACTGTCAAACTCCAAAACCCCTTCTCTTACCCACTATAAGACTTTTGCAAAGTAAGAATTATGACAAACTAGTCCCCAGAAATTAGCATTAATTAAATGGCTGGAGTTAACTTATATCTCACTCATCTGTAATATGATGGAAAAAGCAGGGCATCTGCTTCTGTAGTCATACTCTTCTCTTTCTAGTAGTATGACCTCGAGCAGTCATTTAACCTCTCTGAGTTTCAGTTTCCTCAACTGAAAAATGAACCTAATAATTACACCTATCTCTTAGTGTTGTTGTCAAGGTTATAGGAGAAAATTAATATGGAAGCATCTCCCACACAGAATCTCAGTAAATGTTGTTGGTTAAGTAAGTAAATTACTCAAAAAGGCAATAAACATGGTGTCTAGGTGCTTGGCCTCTGACCCATCCTACCCAGACTCAATTCCCAGCTCTACTACTTATTTAGCACCACCTTGGGCAAGTCACTTTAGTTCTTGGCAAAAGGGGGATAATAACAAGGTCACTGAGATAATATATGCAAGGTCTTAGAACAGTAGCTGTCATGTGGTAAGCATCATATAAATGTGTGCTACTATTACAATTATAATTAATGTGAATGAAGACAATAGAGTCCTTGAGCAGGCTAAGTAGTTTTATATACTTGGAGGAAAGGGAAGGATATAGAATCACTAGAGAAAAAAATAAGAATTTTAATCTAGAGTTTTTACTAAATGGCCCAAGCTAAAAATACTTGGTAGAGGAAACATAAATATATAGTTATGACTCAGGGAGGTGACAATAGTGAATCATTGATTAAACAGATAAAAGGCATTGATTTGGTTTTTCTACACCAATTATTGGGCACATACTGTGTCCCAGATACTAGGCCTGGACTGAGAATGCAAAGATGAATGAGGCAGGGACTAACTTTGAGAAGCCTACTAACTATGGGAGAAACAAGCGTGAAAACAAATAACTCTAACACTAAAAACTGCATAGACATTAAGAGTCGTGCTAAGGACACATGACATAAAATGATCTTATATTACATTCTATAATCATGCATGTAGGTCACCTTCTCACTGTAAGATGCAAAGCAAGAATATCATTCTTGGTGAATGACATACCAAGTGCCATGTGAGTTATTTCCTAATCATCAAATATCCAAATAAATTATATACCAACTCTTTTTTGGGGGGTGGCAGGGGTAGGGTGGAGTCCAAGCTAAATTTTAGAGCATGCACTAAATAAACAAATGTTTCCTAATTATTCATGTAAGGCATTGATTGGCCTGGGCTCCAGGAGTTTCAAACTGTGATGACAAGCACATGGACTTGGGGTGGGCAAGGAAAGAGAGAGGAGAGAACAAGAGATTTTTTTCAGGGCTAATAGGAAGAAAGAGTTGGTCATGGCAGCTGATGTAGGAATTCTGGCAAAGTGGTGGTGGCAGTATGGTAGTGATGTGTGCTGGTTTGGGACTTTTATGTACCCCAGAAAAGCCATGTTCTTTTAATCCACTCCTGGGGGGGGGGGGCAGAACTATTGTGGGTGGGGTCTTTTGATTAGATTGTTTCCATGGAGATGTAACCCCACCCTTTCAAGTTGGGACTTAATCCTTTACTGGAATCCTTTTAGAGAGCTCAGGGAGAGAGAGAGCTCAGAGAAGCTGAGAGATACATTTTGGAGAGAAGCTGAGATACGTAATCCAGAGTGTTCCCCCAGGAGAAGAAAGGTGGACCCATAGGAGCTGAAAGAAGCTTAGTCAGAAACGCCCCCGGAGAAACAAGCACAGAGCTAAGACAGACAGAAGCCCAGAGACATTTTGGAGAAAGCCACGGAAACCAGGAGCTGAGTTCAACAGAGAAGGATAAGCAGAGCCAGCCATGTGCCTTCCCATGTGACAGAGGAACCCCAGACGCCATGGCCTTTCTTCAGAGAAAGTATCTCTTGATGCCTTAATTTGGATATTTTCATGTCCTTAGAACTGTGAATTTGTGAACTAATAAACCCCCATTGTAAAAGACCAATCTATTTCTACCTGAGCTTCAGGTAGCGAAGCACCTGGTACAGGGCAGTTCAGGATACCTCTTTTGAGCAATTGGCTTGATGGTGACCTCTACATTTATTGGTCATGCTGCAAATGGAACAGGCTTCTTAGGAGAAATTTCCTGGAGGCATGGCCCCAAACCACTAAATCCAGGACAACAGCAAGGGTTACTCCACTTAGGAGAGAAATGGGAGAATTGGGCCAGGCCAGCACGTGAAGAATCAGAAGGAAAGGCCTGCAGAGAGCACTAGGCCGAAGCTTCCAGGGCCATTCCTTGGTGTTCCCACAGAGCTCCCCTTGACCTCAGCTCAACGTTCATGATTTCTGCTCCTGAAGAGTGGCCTGGTGCGCACCTTTCTCCCCATATCAAACCGTAAGCAGGAAAAATGTCATTTTCTGTTATGTCTCTCAGATCACTTGCATAGGATACATAATAGAAGTGGAAAAAGGTGTGGAATTCAGCCCTGGAAAGACTATCTTCTAGGGGCACAAGGTAGCACCATGGTTGAAACTACAGTTTATGGAGCTGGGCTGCCTGGGTTCAAATTCTGCCTCTTCTTAGTAGTTGTATGAGCTTGGGCATATTATTATTATCTATAGCTTAGTGAACCAGTGAATGTTGATTTGCCTCTCTAAGCTTCAGTTTTCTCATCAGAAAAACAAAGGCATAAAATCCAATCTCACAGGACTGATGTGAGAATGAAATTAGATCATGGAAGTGAGAAAATACATTGATTGGAAAATGCAGTCCAAATGTTTGAGTTTGCTGTTATCATCACACATAGTAGGCACTAGAATCAATGATTGCTAAAATATGGAAACAAAACAGCCATGGAAAGGTTGGGCCAGACCCCCTCAAGACTCGCCATCCTGTGATCTTGCACAGGAAAGTTATTTGTAATCATGAATGCCAGGCAAGTGTTCCTTGTTAGCTATGCTTGGGCCCTGGCAATCAGCGCTGCTGTGTGGTAAGATCCAGAGAAGTGACGCTCTGTGCCAATGCCGCTCAGAGGCCATCTCCCACATGTGCCTGAGAAATGACTGCCCCAGAGACCTCCTGTGCTGTGCTATGCCCCTGTGCCATCTTGGTCACTCACCTGACACCCATGGCCTTCCTTCCAGCATGCTCCAGAGGGCACCCATTCCCACGGCCCATTGGCATGGAAACGCAGATCTTAGCACATCCCGCTTTTCGTCCTCTGAATTCACCATAATGTGTGTGAAGGGCAGAAGGGGGACAGTTTCTGTCTGTCTGCCCCACACAGCATCTCTAGAAGGGTCCAAAGGAATGTGCTGAGCTCACCATCTCCAGGGCAGAACCAAAGCCAGCACAACCTGTCATCCAAGGGAGCTCAGTACTCCGTCATCACCACCACAGAGACACAGAGCAGGCCCTGAGAAGAGCTTGTACCTTTCCCAGAGCCAGGGGGATGGCCAGAAAGCCACAAGGCAATGTAGACACTCCTGCAAAAGCTGGGCCACCAACACCTGAGCCCTAGGAAACTCTTCCCAGATGGGCACTTAGCAAATGAGAGGGAAGAGAGAGAACTGGCTGAAAATAATATATGCCCCAAAGCTGCTTGGCTCCACCCAAAACATGAGAATGACTTATTTACCTCAAATCCTAGAGATTTGTGAGGACCTAAAATTAAAAAAATGATAATACATTGGAAAACATTCCTTTTCTAGGTTTAGAGGACCTCAATATTTTTGTAAAGAGATTTGGAGCAAGACTTGGCCTCTGAGCTTCCTCATTAGCATAATGGGGACTAAAATACTAATCTGAATGGTTGTTGTAAAGATAGTGTATCCAAGGAGCCAGGTACATGGGAAGTTTGATTATTAATAAGTCAAGAAGCTTCATCCCATTTATAATGGATCTCAGTTTCTTCTTCTTAGATGTGAGGCTACTTCATCTAACTACCCCCCAAGAAGGTTGGCCAAAGCAGCTGCTCAGTCCTGCACAGCTGTGCAGGGACTTCTGGAGCACTCGCCACACCATTCTGTGTCCCGGGAATAAAATAAACTTTAAATTGGAAACAGCTTTAACAAAAAGCGATGCTGGCAACAGCTCTTCTTTTAAGGCCTCTGTTTACTGTAGAGTGTTTTAAGCATGACATTTTAATTTCCAATTTTTAAAAATATGTATGTTGTGAGAAATAAACAGAGATGACTTAACTGGAAATTGAACTGGGGTCTCCTGGCCCTTGGCCCACATTTCTGCCCAGGGACCAACTGTCTGCTGAAGTATAAATCCATCTCCCAAGCTGCCGTACGGCCAATGTGAGCTGCGTTTATGTTCCTCTTAAAAATGCACGCACTCCTTGGCCAGAGCGCCCATGGACCAAAGTATTAATCTGTTAGACCTTCGGCTCCAAGGAAGCCTAATTCAATTCCTGGCATAGTTACTCAAAGCCAAATTGTGGTTGCATGTATTTTCCCAAAAGGTCTCTGCATTTTCCAACTCCAGAGCCAGGGCCTTCATGCTTCCCCTTGACCTGGCAGGACCACAGTTTACAAATCAACAGCTTTGGGTTCCTTAAACCATTGGCCGTGGCAATGATTGGGAAACAAATGATGAAGACTGGCAGAAGCTAACCACGGGGAGAAATAAATAAGGATTAGGGTGGAGAGGGGAAAGGAGGGATGTCCCTGCTTCTGTTATTTTAGAAACACAGAGCTGAAGTGAAGAGACTTGGAATTTTTCTCTTACCTCTGCTACTAACAACCTGTGTAATCTACAGCAATTCAGTTCCATTCATTTCAACAAACGGTGAATAAATGAATCAGTGAATGAATTCATCAGGCATGTTCTATAAGCAAACACTGTACTAGGCACTGGGAGTCCAAAGATGCCTAAAACACAGTACCAGCTCATGGGGAGTTTACAAATGAGAGGCAGACACAGGTATGTAAATGTGAACACAATAAAATATCATAACTGAAAAGGCAAAAATACACCCTGAGCTTAGTAAGAGAAAGACAAATCCCAACCTGGGGTGCAAAGAAGACTTCCTTGAGGTGAAGTTACCTGTATTTATTTTAAAACATAAGCAAGAATTAACTGGGGCATAAAAGTGGGACAAAGCACTAGCAGTAAGCAGTAAAAGGACATTGGGCAGTTCACAAAATTATCACATAGGCTGAAGAATCACAGTGGACATTTGTCATTCTTTTGGGTGTTCTTCATTCTTTGGGAGAATTTTCCTCTTTTTGAAGCTTGGAGGGATTGCCCCATAGAAGGTAAACATTCCTGATTTTTTCTTTTCTGCCTCCTGTACAGTCAGGGGGCAGACAAGTGACCGATGCTTGGACAATCAGATACACATGACAAACATTAAATTAGGAGCTAATGACACAAAGAAACATAGACCACAGAAAACCATTTCTGGCAATGTAAGCTGCCATACTAAGGTCCACTTTCCAAAGGCATCAGTGCCAAAGGATCCAGGGGCTGCCTCTGGCGTCCAGGGCAGGCTGTGAGCAGTGCAGGGTGCCATGTCGGAGGCCACGGCAGTGTGACCACGACAGACCCGTTCTAGAGCATAATTTGAGCTGTGGTTTCAACTGGTCGTCTCTGAATCTAGTTCATCAACCTGTGTGAGTCTCTGTGAGCTACTCAATGTCCTTTCAATACATTTCTTTTCTGCATGAATCAGCCAGGATTGGTTTCATTTGGTTGCAACTCAACACCTGACTGATACAGGAACAAGTAGAGCAAAACTTCCCAGATCACAGGTGAGTAGTAGTTTGGTGGTGGTGGGTGTATTGTGGGGGCACAGCAAGCAGTTCAGTATTAAGAGAGCGTAAAGAAAGATGCAAAGGGATGGAAAATGAGAAACGGATAGGAGTCAAGTCAAAATAACTGGTGCACTAAGCTGAGAATTAGGAATTCACCCTAAGGTATTAAGCAGAGGAGTGGCATTGGCCACATTCAAATTTCAGACTGATTACTCTAACTCCAGAGGGAAGGGTCATTGCAAAGAGGGCAAGGCTAAATAAAGACAGACTGGACAGGAGGCTATTCCAGTAGGGTCCAGAGAACAGGTAATGAGCACTGAACTAGGGTAGTGGTTGCAGAGAGAAAGAGGCAGTGATAGCCTGAGAAATATTTAGGCAATAAAACAAGAGATGTTCATTTTCACATTGAGATGAGAGAAGTGGCTTTACCATTCTGTGCTCAATTTCTTCATCTTTTAATCAGGAGTGAAGTCTGTGTAACCTGCCAGTACTTTGTAAAAACCTTCCTGCTCACCCCTCTCCCTCTCAGAGCCATGACTGGCACACCTACCTTGCGACTGCAAAGCCCTTGAATTCACAGTTCCCTAAATGGATATGAAAACCCTGCAGTTCCCTTCCAAAGCCCCAGTCTCAGAATGGCAGGTGCCTTGGCTTCCTTCTCATCCTTCAGGTCTCCACTCAAATACTTTCTTAGAGAGGCCTTTCCTGACTGCCCTCTCCAAAATGCTGAACGCCCTTCCTCATAGTCTTCACTGCACTTACCACAATCTGAAATCATGTATTTATTTGTCCACTGGATTAGACCTCCCTCACTAGAGTACAAGTTTCATGAAGGCAAGGAGTCTGTCTAGATCACTACTGTATTGTCAGTGCTGAGAATGGTGTCAGGCACATAGTAGGTATTAACAAATGTTAATTGAATAAATGTAAGAATGAAGTAGATTAACATCTGTGGATGCTCTTTGTCCCTTCTCATATTGCACTCAGGAGGAAGCAGAATGACCAACAGTGTAGACAAGGTTAGCAATTCATAGTCAGGTTTGGTCAACTGAGAAGAGGCACTGGGTGGATGGAGCTTGAGGAGAAAGTGTAGTCCTATACTACCACAAGTCACTGAGAGCCTTTTCCCAAAGTCCAATCAGAAGAATTTAGAAGTCCCTGACAAGCAATATCATCAGTGTCCTGATCATGAGTAGAACCCTACTAGAATGTCTTTGAGCTTGGTGGCAAGAACTTGGTAAAGAACCCAACTCAGTTAATCAGCCAAATGATATATAAAAGTAAGCCCCCATCTGAAAGTCATAAGAGCTGCCACTCACTGGCTGTGGGGTGTAAGGAAAACCATTTAATCTATCTGAGTACCAGTTTTCTTCTCTGTAGAGCATGGTTAATATTATTCTTGCTCCTTGTCACATATGGTTATGGTGAAGTTCAAAGTATACCAAAGCATCATTCAAATGAGAGGCTATCCATGCATAACATCAGGTGCAGAATGCTGAACTGGATTTAATACCAAAGTTTATGTTTGTTTGATTGATTGGCTGGTTGATTGGTTGACTGATTGATTTTAGGGTTGCCAGAATTAGAAAATTGTTTTGCCATATATTGGAACAAGATTTGAAACATAAAATAAAGGTGAATGATAAATATACTCTTCACTGGGTGGGGATTTGTGTTACTTAGGTGTGCGTTTGACTGCAAATAATTAAAAATCCTACTGCAGTCTCTTATTAAACAGAAGGTTATTTATCTCATATAATAAGAGATCCAGGGAAAGGCCACACAGGTCTGATAAGGGCCCTTTCAATACCACCAAGCACCACAAGTGCTTTCCATCTACCATTTTCACCACCCTTAACATACAGACTTTTGTCCTCATGAGGGTGTCACAATATCACAAGAAGGCTGCTTAGATCTAGATATCACATGAGAGTTCCATGCAGGAAGAAAGAAAAAGGGGGAGGCTGGAAGGGGTGAGACCTGTGTCAGAAAAGCAAAAACATTCCCTGAAATCCTCAGCTTATGTTGTATGGGACAAAACTGTATCACACAAGTCACCCTTAGCTGCAAGACAATCTGGGGAGATGAGTATTGGCACCTCCGCCCTCACTCTTCAAAAAAATCAGGTTCCTACTAATCAAGGAAAAAAAGGAAATGTACATTAGCAGGAAAGCAGTGTCTGCTAGAGGATTCCTTAAGGAACCAACTTATTTGCCAATTTTTTAAAACACTGAATTAATTAAGTACACGATGTACTATCCAGACTGAAATATGACTTAAGCAACTCTACTAATGGTTGTCTGTGTGAGTTCTAGAAAGCTCTTTAAACCTTTCTATACTTCAGGCTCCTAATCTTTAAAAAGGGGATTATAAGAGGAGTTGCCTCAGAGGGTTGATGTGAGGCTTAAATGAGATAATCCTAATCGAAAGCCTGGGCATAGTAAGTGCTCAAAAACAGTAGTAATAGTTGCTGTCATTGCTTTATTATCTGGTTCTCTGGGTAAGGGATGGGCCAGACTGAAAAGAACTAAGTACAGGTACATATCCTAGGAATCTGAGGGTTCTTCGATTGCAAGAAATAGAAATCAATTCTGGCTGAGTTGAGAGGATCAATATTTTGACGGGAGGACTGAACAGCACAAAGAATTGAAGGTAGATGTACACAGCGAGTCTCAGGCAAGACAGAAACCACAGCAGGAACATCCCTGCAGTAACTTGTAGACCATTTCTTTGGAGACCACCACTCAGCTACTTCCCACCAAATTCAGGGAAAGACTCCAAGAAGCTCCTCCTGGGCCACACACTTGTCAGTGTACTAGGGAAGTAGGGGTCTTCTGATTGGCAGCCCCACCTGAACAGTGCAGAACAATGGAAGACAGTTAGTTCCCTATGGGAAAAGTGTGGTGCTATCACCATAAAAGGAGAGAAAAGATGCTGAGCAGGTCAGCCCCACAAATGTCTACTATACCTGGAAATGGCAGAGAAGTCACACATGCATCTACAAGCTGCGTTGGGTGTTTTCTGTTTGTCCCTCCAGACCCCCAGTTTGCTCTCCTGTTCTGTGCCCCAGGAGGCTGAGCTGTATGGACGACATCAATGTGTCCCCTTGGCTTCTGGCTTCTGGTGGGATGTGGTCAACGGCGAGAACCAGCATGAGTCAGAGCCCCTCAGTTCCTCCCTTAGGGGTCGCTGCAGGCTAGTTGCACCCCTCAAATGAAGGTCACAGCTCTTATCAGATGACCTCTCCACATGGCCCACTCACCAAGCCCCTCACCACACTGCAGGTTGACACCCGGATCATGCCTTAATTAAAGGCTCTTCCAATTACCCCATCACAATGCACCACCTGCTTTCCTGTCGGAACCCTGACTAATATATAAATATAAAGGAATATATTATTGAAAGGCTTAGAAACAGACGAGTTCCCATTGACTTGGAAAAAAGAATGTGGAAGTCCCTGAATGTGCGTTGACATTTCTTGTCCTCAAAACAGCCCACATAATCCCAGGTAAAGTCAGGAAAGGTGATGGGGACCAAAACCAGAATATGATCCTAAAATACCCCTCTGTCTTCTACAAAGCTCTGCATGATAGTGAACTCTCCTCCAGAAAGGAAGGCTGGGGATGCAAGCATATCAGATGGGAGACAACAGAAACTGTCACCAGGAAAGAAAAGAGGCTTCCTTAGGGACAGGTCAAAACAGCTGAGCCACTTCCAGTAAGAAAGATGAAGACTGGGGAGGGTTAAAATTGAAGACTGTAGAGTTGTGAAGGCACAGAGTGAAAAGATGGGCTTGTTACTAAAATGTGTATTTCTAGAACAGAAAACTTGAAAGGCGGGTGTTGTTATATAAAAGGGATCACTGCTTTATACAACAGGTGCAGTGGCAGGGTGTACTAACATTTGAAAATATCGTGTACTATAAAACACAATCTCATTTATAAACTGATTTTTTTTTTTACCGTTTACCCAGATGTTTTCTCATTACATAGACATGAATTCACAGGTGGACTCGGGTTCTTGAACATTTACAGTGAAATGTTTCTTTAACGAGACTAAAACATTTCTTGAGAGACACAATATTCTTCTAACAAAACAAATGTCTGAAGGGCTGGGTATCAAAACATACTGCATAGGAAGACCCTTTAAAATATATATGTAACTAAAAATTGAACGAGAAAGGCAACAAAGCTAGAAGCATGAAAAATGGACATTTTCACAGAATCTCATGAAATTTTGGCATGCCAAGTAGAAACATCCACTTCCAGTCCCGCTGGAATTTGCCTTTGCAATGCAGGAGTTCTTTCTCAGCTACAAATGTTTTGTGAGTTATGAGGACTAAGATTAATTTAAATGACTAGGAGGAGCTTTCAAAACTCTTTTAAGACACCAGAATGAAAATGTGCCTGGTATAATGTCTTATGTTAATGAACCTTTCATATTCCCTCCAATGTAAATAAGATGAGACACCTTTGTCTCTTTTGCTATCAAACTTGTGATCACCCCACCAAGCAGGCCTACTGAGTTTCTGAACAGAGTTGGGATAAAACTTCAGTTTCTCTGAACAAGCATCTCCTCATGAATGGCCAAGTTCAGTTACCCAGCTATGGGAGGGAAAGGATCCTCACCCAATCCCCACCCCCACCCCCATCTGCTATACCCCTCCAACCATAGACAAGATGCTCCAAAAGTCCTATAGTTGTCGTGATTATGTGGCCCACAGAAAAGTGCAAATTTAAAACAAAAACTTATAATCACCATCCATGCTGGCTGATTTTTCCTGTCTTTTAAACTGAGGAATATTTGGCAAGTGTCTGACAGGTATGATATGAAATAAACCCCCTCCATATCCTGAATAGACACGCACACAGACACACACACACACCCCTCCAAATTGGGGCACACAAGAAAAGCCAAGTTCTGTCTTGAGATGTCAGGGAAGTGTATTTGCTTATTTCATCCAGCTCAAGACAACTCAGCAGAGGATTTTCTGACTTTTTCCTTCAGAGCTCTTTTTGGAAGTCACCTTGATTTAGTGAAGAACACATTTGTTTATAAAAGCCAGTTTTTAAAGCAACCATGTACTTGTTTCCAAGCAGACTGAATTTTTAATACTTAAAACCATTACCACCATCCTCCACCACTCCACCACCGCCCCCAAAAAAGGTGTTTACTTTTAAAATCTGCTTTCCTGAAACTTCCAGGTTGGTTCCCCAAGCCATGGCAACTTCAAAGGCGCAACCAACAGCAGGTGAGGTACAGTACACCCTGGTCAGTGGAGCTCTTTTTTTCCTCACATTTCTGATGGTTTCCCTGAAACCCTGAACTTCAGTCAAGTTCGCTGGGAAGACAAATGCTAACTCTTCTGACAGTTTTGCTCACAGCTGCAGGTGGAAACGGTGAACCATCCACAGATGGGCCTCCTCCTGTTCCAGCCCCTTAAGCCGTGGGGTATCTCCGAGGATGGGGATCTCAAGTAAGCAACACAAGAGGACAGTTTCAACCAGCTCACCCATATCATGAACAATCATGAGAAAAATACTTTAAAACAGACCAAAAAAAAAATCAATTTGCTTAGTGTAATGTGCTCGCTCCATCATTCTTTTTTTAAAGAAATATGTCCTCACTGGTTGACAGGGACAAATTCTGCCCCCCTCCCACTCCATATCACAAATCCCCCTCACCATCCACCCTCCCCAAGTCCCTGCAACCCAAATGGATTCCACAATAAATAAACATTGCTGCTGCACCACTGACTTTATCTCAGACCAGCAAATGAACACTATTTCAAAAGCCTGTTTTCTAAACTCTCAGTGACTGAGACAGGAAGGGGTGGGGGAGAGGACGGGGCGGCGTGTTTGTACACCCACTGGCACTGCCTCTTCCTCACCAGCGAAGCTTTCCATGGAAATTCTGGCTGCATGAGCCTTGGCTAAGCTTGGGACTATTTTTGGAAGCCTGAAAACCTCAAGGGAGTGACTTTTAATTTTATTCATGTACAGGGTCCTTACTTTTATTTATTAAAGAAACAAAAACATGTCTCCTGCTTAACTTCAACCAGCTTTCATGTCAAGTGAAACAAAACTTGTTGGCTGGTCCAGTCAGCCATCAGCCAGGGGGGAGGGGGGAGCCCCTTCCATGAGTGTCTGATGCATATGGGACCGGCGTATTAATCACCCCTCAGCGGAGGGGAGAGGCCGGGGAGACTCTTGTCCCAAAGGAACAACTAGGGGAGACTGTTTGAGTCTGACGGGGAGAGAAAAGGTATTTGGGCAAAGTTCCAGAGAGTTGAAGTGTTACTTTTTTAAAGGGCATTTAAGGGGGGGGGGGGGCGCGAGAAAAGAGGCGGAAGGCTCAACCCCCTCCTCCGCCCCACAGCTGTGCAACTGACATCCCAGCACCTAAAAACTTAGCAGAGAGGATCACGGGGTGAGGATCACCACACAGATTTGGCTTCACCCCCTCCCAGAGCCTAAGTGTTCATTTTAACAAGTTGTGAAGGGCAGACAGCCAACCCCTTGGCCTCCACCAGACAAATTGATTCAAGGTTTTCTCTTTGAGCCTGCAGCCAAGATGCCTGCAACAATAGCAGCTGGGAAGGTGCTATTGTTTTATCTCAGTAGAGATTTGAAACTCCCTTCCCCAGGACTGACGGCCCAACACGTGTCTACAAATGGGAACAACAAACAGAAATGTGAGCAAAGTGGAAGTTCGAGTCCACATCTGGCACTAAAACACGTTGCTCTGAGAATCCCAGGGGAATCTGCTCAGCGGGGCATTACTGTAACAAACGTCAAGGTTAGCCCTCTATTGCTTCAGCTCTCTCTTCTTTTCCTTCCACACTTTCTTCACTGCCTCCAGTTAGGATTCTGGCTAGAATTCGCATTATATCTCAACATGCTGGACAATGGCTACAAATATCTATGCCACATTGGGCAAATCACTTTAACTTCTCTGTACCTCAGTTTCATCCTCTATTAAATGGGTATGTGGCAGAGACAGCAAGCTGTTCATCATCCATCTGTTGCATCTCTTCCTGGGCACATTATATTAGATTGTATTTCTAAATATCGTTTGGAGTTGGCATGGCCAATGTGATTGCCATGCTTAGTCATGGAATATGACCAGAGGTGGTATGTGCCATTTTAGGGGCCAAGAAATTGGTTATATGCCCTATTTGCCTTTTCCCTTCCCACCAGTTGCATATGGATAACTATGGAAACCAATGTACCCACATATTGATGAAACCCAGAATCACCCAGAAAGAGAGCTGCCCTCTAATCTGAAATATCTGCCTTGGTCTGTTTCATGAGCAAGGAATAAAGTTTGATCAGGTTAAGCCACTAATTTGGGGCCTATTTGTTATTACAGCCTAATACAGGGTAATAATAATACCCATCCTGGCTCCCTGAAAGGATAGTGGGAAGAATCAAATGAGATATTCTATGAAATAAAATATTTCATTTAAAAGAACTTTAAAAATCTATTGCATCTTCCAAGTCTAGAGAAGAAATAACACCATCTATAGAAGGGATGCACTCATTAATTAATGTATTTGTTCAGTCCTTAATTATGTGCCAGACATCATCAAATGCTTTATAAGGATTATTTCATTTAATCCACAAAACAGCATTATTAAACAGATACTATTGCCATCCCTATTTAACAGATGAGGAAACAAGGGCTAAAAAAGGTTTACTTGCCCAGTGTTACACAGCCAAGAGTTGAAGACAGGAGGGGGTCTAACACCAGAACCTATAATCTAACTACAGATTTAAAAAGAAAAGGCATTTGCATTGATGGAAAAGTTTTGGTAATGGAAGGTGGTAGAACAACATTGTGAGTGTAATCAACAGCACTGAATTATATATTTGAATGTCGTTAAAAGGGGAAATTTTAAGGTATATATGTTACCAGAAAAAAAATTTTTAAAAACATAGGACTGTAGAACACAAACAGTGAACCCTATTGTAAATGATGGACCATAGTTAATAGCACAATTATAAAAATATTCTTTCATGAATTGTAACAAACATATTACACTAATACAAGGTACTAATAATAGGGTGGTATATGGGAACTCTTTCTTTTTTACATGATTTTTCTTTTCTAATAAAAAGTTAATTCTTAAAAAAAGGCACCTTCAAATAAATGAATAATTGGGAGTATTAATTAAATAAATCAAACTTTAAAAGTACATTTGCTTTAATTACCTATTTCAAAAGAAAGTCATTTTGGCCTACTATTTATCCTCATGGTGACCCAGTTTTTCCACTTTACATTCCATGCTGTACACACAGTTCTGTTCTATGGCAGCTGGTGTTCTTTCAGGGACATTTCTAGTCTAACAAATGATGCAGCCTGTCACCCAGACTCCTACCATAAACGTGGATGCAGGATTTGACACTTACTAGGTGCATTTTTAAATCTCAGTTCAGTATGTGTTTTTATTTCCTTTAGAACATCATTTGCTCTCTTAAATGTACTTTATATAAGCTAAAAGAGACAAAGAAATGCTGTTTAATGAGTGAAAAAGGACAAGAGCACCTCCCAGGTATTAACTCATTTAATAAATCTTAAAGCCATGTTACCTCATGCTTCCACCACTAGTCAGAATCCCAAAGTACAATTACTGAAGCCTAGTAATGAGACCACCAAAGGTAAGCAGGCCATTATAAAAATTTAAGAGCTATTGAGCACTATGAGTTTTTATAGTCGGTCAGCTCAGAGTTTTTTGCAC
Organism: Choloepus didactylus; assembly: GCF_015220235.1. Classification (NCBI taxonomy): domain Eukaryota; kingdom Metazoa; phylum Chordata; class Mammalia; order Pilosa; family Megalonychidae; genus Choloepus; species Choloepus didactylus. The sequence continues at coordinate 51,119,649 of NC_051320.1, read as the reverse complement.
ATGTTTTTTCCATCCTTGCAATGCCTGGGAAAAATTCCCAGTGTCCAACATCTCTCAAAACCACATTTCCACCTGTGTGGGGCAGTGGAATTAATAAGCATATAGAATAACCTCACAAATGTGGATCCCACTCATCTGGAATTCATGATATTTCAGTTTTGCATTTGCAGGCCTGGCCAGACAAAAAGGCTGGCAGGGGTGGAGGTCATTGCACAAAGCTAGAGTGAAATAAGGGCTGGCAGGGTCAAGGAGATCAGGGGTGGGAGGGGAGAAATAAGGCTGCAGAGCCCAGAGACTATCACAATACATGTTTTAATGAACAAATGAAAATTGCATATATAAAGTCCCTAATTGTGTGCTGAGATTAGGTTTACCCTGTGGTATTAACAAGGGTTTGGGGAACAAATTTAGAAGCTTGAGTGAAACTGTAGGAGGAATGTTTAACTTGCTTGTTGATTAAAACAAACAAAGCATTTTCTTGAACGTTTCAGAAATGTGTTCACAAAAGCTAATGGCATACTTACCTATTCGCTGAAGGAGGTAAACAGTGCAAGCCTTAGAGTCTTACTGACATGAAAATAATAAAATACCAGTCTATAAGATACTGTTCAAATTCAAGACTTCCGACAATTCCAAAAACCTTCCTACAATCCCTAACCATTCACACATACAACGACCCATTTTCTGCATCAGTGAGGTATGGCTCCACTGCAAATGCAGAGGAGATAGGTCAAACCTTAAATCTCACTGTTGACTTACCAAGGTATGGCCATGCTTGTGCTTGTTTCTGTTATTAAAAACAAACAGACAAACAAAAACTCCTTTGAGCAATAGGTAATATTAGACTAGACTTCTAAACCACATTAGAGTAACCACGGAGGAGACTTGGACTCCTCATTTTTCCCTAGGTGCCTCACACTTGCTCTAGGACAATGAGCAATGGGCGATCTTGGACCTTTGGGATCAGTTCCATTTTGATGCCATCAAATATACATCATTCTCTCCTAAGGAAAATAAAACACCTGTATTGCATGCCAAATGCTTTCTTCTGATAACAGGGCTATACACTAGGCAGAATAAATGTCGAAAGAAACCCAAACTCCATTTTACTGTTTACTGAATCTTATTTTTTTTATTTATACCAGGAAAAAAGATCATTATCTTGGGCTTCCAGGGATCTCATCTCTTCCAGCCATTTTCAACCTACTGATCAGAGGGAAAACCTAATAACCTACGCAGTACTCCTAAGGAGGAATACCTTCTTTCATTCTGATTTTTCTCCTTGACAAGCATTTATAAAATATTGACAAATAAAGGGAAGAAAATAAAAATCACCTATAATCTTACAGCTGGGGTATCATTATAGTACACATTCTTTTAACCTTTTTTCCTACATATAGATAACCACAAACAATTTTAAAATTTTTACCAAAATGGTATGACTCTATTCACATTCCTTTTTTTTCCACTTAAAAAATATAGGGGGCTACACTTCCCGATCAATAAATAAAGTTCAACATTATCATGTTGAATGGCTACACCATAATATTTAACCGATCCTCTATTGGTTTACATTTAGATATTTTCCAATTTTTCTCCATTATAAATAATCCTGTGATAAGCATTCTTTGTGTATGTATTATCGAAGAGTATACGTTTTCTAGGGCTTTCAATACTTATTGTCAAATTGTACTCCAGAATGTTCTGGCCATCTGAGCTTACCATCCCACTTGCAAAGTATGAAAAGCTCACCACACCCCCTCGACAACTGTTAGTATTAATTGTCTTTACCTCTTCCTTCATGATTCACCTACTTCATACATTTTTTTAATGATTTACTCCTCTTTTTCCAAATAATTTTCTCAACCTTGACCTGAAGGCCTGAGACCCTCAACTGCTCTGAATTTACTCTAATGTCATCTTTGCCTTCTGCCACAGATCTGTTAGTCTTAAACAAGAGGTGTGTATTGTCATCTCTTTCCTAAATCAGTGCCCTCCCTCCCAGTGAATGGCTTTTCTATTTTACTTTGGACGCACTTTAAAAACCACCGTGTTTCTCTTCATCTTGATTTTAAAAGGGAACGGGGCAGAACAATGATACAAGTGATGTAGTAAGGGATCTAGATAGAACTTAAGCTGTATTTTTCTGCTGAGCCTCAGACATGGGACTGGGATAAAATCTGGGGACTTTGAACAAGGATTTTCCTTGGTACCACCAGGACCTACTCTACCCCCACCCATTTGTTACCCCCCAGGGAAAATTACAGCAGGGATGCAAGGAGAAGAAATTGTAATGCTTAGTTTCTGAACTTCTATATAGATGCTAAAAATTCATAATAGAAATAAGAGTCCAGAAAGGCAAAGATTTGGGTTTGTAGGAACCAGGCTTTTTGAGAGAAAAGAAGGTATTTGAGGATCAAAAGCTAAACTGTGAAGGAAGCAAGGCTTACAGTTTATGCCCATAAATCTGTCATTTTGAACCAAAAGAGATGTGGCACCTCCCTCCCAATGAAGTTGGGGGTGGGAAACAGGGTTGAGCTGGAAATTTAGAGGGGCTGTATTTAATTATCATAATGCCAACAGCACTCTTGTTGAGAAATTGCTTAAATTATGGATTGGAAAAATACATAGATGATGAGCCAGAGAGCTTGATTTAGAAACCAGGTAGGAGCTGCCTATCCTAGGAAGGGGGAAGTTTGGCCTGGGAGGAGCTCCATGAATCTGTGTTGAGGAGGCCAGAGCTGGAGGGACCACATAAAAAGGAGCAGAGTCACCTCTGAGACACTGCCTGAGCTCTTGCCCGACACAGACCAGCAACTAGGAGCCATGCGGGAACAGGCCCAGACCTGCAGACCATCGGCCTTCCTCTGAGCTCCCTCATCACCTGTGCTGAGCAGCCATCTCAGCTCCTCACACACCATCCAAGAATCTGCCTCGTCTTCCAAACCGCTCCATGTGGACAATGCCTACCCAGTAGCTCATCACTTTTATAAAACTCCTAAAACAAAGGGCGGTGGTCCTGACATTGGGGGAGGCAGGGGTCAGTGTGGAAGGGAAAGTCCCTAGCGCCTGACCTTGGGAGGGAGGGAAGGAAGCTCCCACCTGCCCTCCCACCACCTCGTCAGGACAGCTGTGACATCCAGGCCCAGTACACTTGCCTGGCCTCGCCTGCAGAAGAGTGGGCAGGCCTGCCAAGAGTCCACTGGCTAAGGAATCTTATAAGGAAAACACCTAAGGAAGAAAGAACCAGACCCATCAAGTCTGCCCAATACCATACCTCTAAATTCTTGAGGGCAAGGACTCTCTGCCTTGTCACCATTATAGCCTAAGTATCTGGCTCAATGGCTGATGCCAGGAAGGTTCAGTAAATGGTTTTTTAAAAGAATAAATGATGGACAGCACAGTGTCTCTCACTCAGATTTATCTGAGTTGAAAGGAGGTTGGGAGATGTTAGTCAAAAACATACAGCTATGTTTACTCTAAACTCTCAGAGAGATTTTGGGATACAAAGCAGAACCGTTTTAGGGCCCTTGAAGCAAAGAGTAACAGAGAAGAGGGCACAGCCCTCTCTCCACGTCTGCCCTGATCACAGTGTGACTTTGGTAGTGGAGGGCTCCAGGGAACACAGAGCAGCTTGGGAGCCCTGAGACAGCAGAAGCCCCTGGCCTCTGAGGACGCCACCGACTGGGTGTAGCACTGAGAGGTGGCTCAGAGATGCTTGGTGGAAAGTCTGCATCTTGAGATGGCCTTTTTATGCCATATGTCAGTACTTACTAGACACTGAACATCTACTCAGTGTCAGGCAGCTATGTGCCAGTCAAAGAAAATGGGAGGGTCGGGATGAAAATTGGGAAGGGGAAGGGGGGAAATGGAAAGCATGGAGTGAACAAAAATGTGAAGGCAAGAAAGAGAATAACATTAGCTGAAAAGAAGTCCACAATTTACAAAGTAATTTTATGTATATTATGTCATTTAGAAGGAAGGTAACAGTGAGCAAACTGGCAGGTCAAGCATCAGTAGTGGGGGGACCGATAAGATAAGTTCCAGTTGGGGACTAGATTGCTAAAGGCAATGATTGGAAAATAGGGAGATGACATATTCACTCTCCCAACAGCTTTCTGGCCACAAGTAGCCAGCTAGATATTACCTAAAATCTCCATACAATGGCACATCTCTTAGACCCACCTGGCAGTGGCTAGAGCTTACCTGCCTTGGATGACAAGTTTCCATACTTACGAAGCATGTGTTCCACAGCACAGAACATTTTTAAATAGCAAACTTGGCCTAGGCTTTCAAACATAAAATTTTTAAGTAGTTGCATGACAGGTGCAAAAACTGGACTGACTCAATGAATTTATTCTTCAGAAGATTCTGGCAGTTAGAATTCAAGGTTGCTATTGACAAGACCAGAAGAGTTAATTTCCCACTTGTTTATCACAGAGTTGCCACTGCCACATGCTGCCTGCTGGCTGGATTCCTGATTGAATGAACTAAGCATTCTGAAATCAATGGTAATCTGTGATTTATTCCCCACACCAAATTTCAAAAGGTGACAAGGGCTGACATCTTTCCCCACCAAGAGGCAGATAGCAAGGAAAATAATGCCTAGTTTCCCCTTCCCCTCTTAGTACCTCTCCAAACCTATGCCCCAAACACTTTGGCTAACACACCTCTTGATTTAATGTGCAGAAAGTTTCCCAAGATCAACACTGACATCTTTCATCAAAGCCTTAATTCAAGGCTAACTGGTACTTTAAGGTAACAGAACCAGCTGTGCACACAACCTGCTTGCCTGAGACAGCTCTGCAAGACTCAGGCTTCTTAATATAATCATTCAAGCATGACTCAGGCCAGCAGCTCCCTGGAATCTCTTACCCGATAAAGCAGGCAGGCATTCCACATGGAGTTTAGCATTCCACATTGGGTCCAGCTGCCTTGACCCCCTGGGAATCCCTTTCTCCATAATTCCACATATTTGGACCAAGAAGCTCAGACCGCAGCAATCTGATTGTTCAATTAATATTGTCATACCTAGATAAATGGGACTATAAAACATGCATGTGTCATTACAATATGCTGTATTTTTAGGAGCCATCAAAACAGGGCTGGGGTCTTGCAAGTCACTGATGCCTTTGGATTTACGAGTTCCTGCTCAGAGCCAGGGACCTGCTGCTCCCAGGTGCCCTCCCTTTCTGGTTAGTTCTAGCAGATGGTCAATTACCATGTCATGGGTCAAACAGGCAGTTTACCAGTGGCATACCCCCCAGAACCTAGGCTCTGATAATATAACTTACAGGTAGAGTCTTTCCAAATGTTTTGGGGCAACAGACCAATTTTTATAACAAAACTTGTGCCCTCAGTAGATTGGGAAATGACAGCAGACCGGCGGTTCTTTACTTCCACTGTGGTTTTCCCACTTGTTTAAGAAGAGGCTCTTCTTCATCAGAACAAAGGAACTAAAATCTGAGTATTTGGAGAGGATGCTGACATAGGATTGCCTGACTCCCGAGGCTCTGTACAACTTGCGGAAACTGACCCTTGAGGAGCATGAATGTTGAAAATCTGAACTATGCAAGAAATGGAAAAGAAGAGTCTCCAGCATTTTTGAGGTACACACAGATTTTATTTGAGAGAACTACAAAAAGAGATGACTTCTTTTTCAAATAAAGTAAAATAATTTCATTTATTTGCCACATTACTAGACTCAGAAATGACTGGAGAAATGAAATTGCCTCCCATATAACTGGATGTTTTCTATACTGAAATGGTCAAGTGCTTCTACTACTGTAAAAATCCTTTTAAACATTTAAGAAGGCTTTTAATTGAATTCTACCTATTTGCTTCTGTTAGCTTTTTTCTTGAAAGCAGGCAAGAAGTTGCCCGTCTTGATCACATTTTGTGGAGTGAGCTAGAAGTATCAAGGTACACCTTAAATTCAGTTGTAATTCAATCTATGAAGTTAGAACAGAATGGTCAATGAAAGGTTCCTAAAAGGTCTATCTTTCTCACTTACAGCTCACATTTAATGGGATTCAACTTAATTTTTTGAAAGTATGGTAGGATGGAATTTTTCTTTCCCTTATCACCCCCTTTATGGGACACTTTCCTTCAGGGGTACTGGCCACACAGGGTAGTAGAAGAGGGTGTTTGAAATGCATGGAAAAGAGGCTGAGACTTATAGCAAAATAACACAAAAGATAAATCTGTCAAAAGATTCAGAAACAGCCACTTTCCTTCATGACCTCCCCTTTTCTGCGCAGGACCTGAAGCACACCCATCACCACCACCTCCACCATCACCACCAACACCCAGGTCTTTGAGAGGAGCAAACTGAGTGACAGATACCCTAGGACAGAAGCTGGGAGGAGGAAGAAGGGGAAACCTTGGGAAACGCAGAAAGAACATGAAGGAGAGGAAGAAGCGAGGGGAGGGCAACCAGGGAAGAGAGACCCCTAGGCCCATCTGCTGTACTCAATATGGACCAGAATAAGTTTGAAGGGAAAAGAACTGATTTGCACCATCTTCTGAACTCCAATATTGAGATTTTTGTAAAGGACTGTATATGCTTGCCTTCCAGAAGTCAAGGGCATGGCTAAGAGGGTCCATGTCGCTGACAGGGAAGACACATTATACTAGATGAGGTCCATGGTTCAGAGAATTACACATTAAAATATAAGAATAAGGCTCTCAGTCAAGTTGGCTCCATAATTTCACAACCTGGCTTCCCCTCTGTTCCAAATAATAAATAAAATAGAAGGAGATGAAACATAACCAGGCTCAAAATATCTACAAAAATCTAAAGCCAGAATTGAAGCTGCGTGTCTGCATGGTTCTAGAGTTGGAAGCAGTGGCAGCTGGGAGCTTCTGGAAGCAAAGGCAAGGCAGTAATAACTAAAGGTGCTCAATTTGTGACTTGGGGTGGAGCCAGGTTTTCTACTTGAAGCCACCGGGCTAGAAATTTTCTGATTATGGAAAGTGCTAAGAAATAAAGGACTCCGACCTTAAAAGGAAGACTGTAGCCTCAGAGGAAGCTGTAAGCCAATGAAGATGGGAGCAAAGAGACAAAGCTTCATGACAAGGAACTAAGTTAACCATCCAAACTCAATTTAAGACCTGGCAGCCCAGAGATAAAGGCAACAATGAAACAGCAACAAAATACATATATACTTGCCAGTCATTGAGAAAGAGTAAAAACGTAACAACAACAGCAAAAGCTTCCACTTAAAATAAACCTTCAAACCAAAATTCTAAAACGCAAGAAGATATCTAATACTAAGAACGTTAGCTGACAAAATAAGACACTTGAACATAAATTCACTCCAGATGAAAATAAATTTCACGGAAGTACTTGGAAAAAATAAAATAAGCATGCTTACTAAGGATGTTCAGAGAGATAACTGAAGGAAGAAAGCCATTAAAAATGAACAAAAATTTATAAAACAAACAAAAGTGGAAAAAGAACGGGGATATATGACTTTAGGAACTTATTTGAGGTCTTAGAAATGAAAAATACAGTTACTAGAATTTTTAAAAGACTCAAAAGATATGACAAACTCCACAGTAGTTTTATGGATTGAATTGTGTTCCCCAAAAAGGCATGTTTGGGTCCTAACCCCCAATTCTATGAATGTGAACTTATTTGGAAATAGGATCTTTGAATATGTTATTGGCTAAAATGAGGCCACGCTGGATGAGGGTGGGCCCTAATCTGACATGCCCGGGGTCCTTGTACAGATTGGGATCTGGACAAAGTAAGAGAGAGACATGGCCTGTGCTGGAGGCAAGATGGCGCTCTGCTGCCACCACGAGGGGTGCCTCGGATGGCTGCCACCCACCAGAGCCAGAGAGAGGCTCAGAAAGGTTTCCCTGTGAGAGGAAGCATGGTCCTGGGGAGATGTTGATTTTGGACTTCTGGCCTCCAGAACACTTCTGTTACTTAAGCCAGCTAGTCTGTGGCACTTTGTGACAGAAGCCCTGGCCAACTAGAAGCAAACAGATAACTAGTGAAATGAGACGTAAAGCGATCATGTAGGGTGAGAGGAGCATCCATGTGGGAGGGCAGGCTGGCCTGAGGAGTCAGAGACCAGGCAGGGTGAGCAGGGAGCTCACGCATGGGGGCAGCATGCACAGAGTGTCAGAGCTCATGCATGGGAGCAGCGTGCACAGAGTGTCAGAGACCAAGCATCTGTGAGGAGAGCATCCGCACAGAAGCCAGGATAAGGGCAGAGAAAGAAAACTGGTGATTCACATGGGGGTTGAGCCAGTAATTGAATATTTTAAGAATAATGGAAGCCAGGTTTTTCCCTGTCAGAGAAGGGAATCACAAAATGAAAAGGAGGAAAATAACAAACACTTTGGTTTTGGATTGGATTTGGAGGTCAGTTTTCGGTATATAGAGATAGATCAGTATAAAAATAAATATAGGACGAGGCGGGGCAAGATGGCAGACTGGTGAGCTGTATGTTTTAGTTACTCCTCCAGGAAAGTAGGTAAAAAGCCAGGAACTGCGTGGACTGGACACCACAGAGCAATCTGTCTTTGGGCATACTTCATACAACACTCATGAAAACGTGGAACTGCTGAGATCAGCGAAATCTGTAAGTTTTTGCGGCCAGGGGACCCGCGCCCCTCCCTGCCAGGCTCAGTCCCGGGGGAGGAGGGGCTGTCAGCTCCAGGAAGGACAAGGGAGAATTGCAGTGGCTGCTCTCATCGGAAACTCATTCTACTGATTCAAACTCCAACCATAGATAGACTGAGGCCAGACACCAGAGACTCTGAGAGCAGCCAGCCCAGCAGAGAGGAGACGGGCATAGAAGGAAAACAACACGAGAAGGTCCAAAGTAAAAGCAGAGGATTTTTGGAGTTCTGGTGAACACAGAAAGGGGAAGGGCGGAGATCAGGCCTTGAGGCGCATATGCAAATCCCGAAGCAAGGCTGATCTCTCTGCCCAGGGCACCTTTCCTTAATGGCCCTGGTTGCTTTGTCTATTAGCATTTCAATAACCCATTAGATCTCTGAGGAGGGCCGTTTTTTTTTTTTTTTTTTTTTTTTTTTTTTTTAAATCCTTTTTGCTTTTTCTAAAACAATTACTCTAAGAAGCTCAATACAGAAAGCTTCAAAGAATTGAAATTTGGGCACGTCAAGTCAAGAGCAGAACTGAGAGAGCTCTGAGACAAAAGGCAATAATCCAGTGGCTGAGAAAATTCACTAAACAACACAACTTCCCAAGAAAACGGGGGCGTCCGCTCACAGCCACCATCCTGGTGGACAGGAAACACTCCTGCCCATCGCCAGCCCCATAGCCCAGAGCTGCCCCAGACAACCCAGTGTGACGGAAGTGCTTCAAATAACAGGCACACACCACAAAACTGGGCGTGGACATTAGCCTTCCCTGCAACCTCAGCTGAATGTCCCAGAGCTGGGAAGGGGGAGCAGTGTGAATTAACAGAGCCCCATTCAGCCATCATTTGAGCAGACTGGGAGCCTCCCAACACAGCCCAGCAGCCCAGAACTGCCCTGGGGGGACGGCACTCACCTGTGACATAGCACAGTCATCCCTCAACAGAGGACCCGGGGTGCACAGCCTGGAAGAGGGGCCCACTTGCAAGTCTCAGGAGCCATACGCCAATACCAAAGACTTGTGGGTCAGTGGCAGAGACAAACTGTGGCAGGACTGAACTGAAGGATTAGACTATTGCAGTAGCTTTAAAACTCTAGGATCATCAGGGAGATTTGATTGTTAGGGCCACCCCCCCTCCCCGACTGCCCAGAAACACGCCCCACATACAGGGCAGGCAACACCAACTACACACGCAAGCTTGGGACACCAATTGGGCCCCACAAGACTCACTCCCCCACTCACCAAAAAGGCTAAGCGGGGGAGATCTGGCTTGTGGAGAACAGGTGGCTCGTGGACGCCACCTGCTGGTTAGTTAGAGAAAGTGTACTCCACGAAGCTGTAGATCTGATAAATTAGAGATAAGGACTTCAACTGGTCTACAAACCCTAAAAGAACCCTATCAAGGACAGCAAATGCCACGAGGCCAAAAACAACAGAAAATTATAAAGCATATGAAAAAACCAGACGATATGGATAACCCAAGCCCAAGCACCCAAATCAAAAGACCAGAAGAGACACACCTAGAGCAGCTACTCAAAGAACTAAAGATGAACAATGAGACCCTAGTACGGGATATGAAGGAAATCAAGAAGACCCTAGAAGAGCATAAAGAAGACATTGCAAGACTAAATAAAAAAATGGATGATCTTATGGAAATTAAAGAAACTGTTGACCAAATTAAAAAGATTCTGGACACTCATAGTACAAGACTAGAGGAAGTTGAACAACGAATCAGTGACCTGGAAGATGACAGAATGGAAAATGAAAGCATAAAAGAAAGAATGGGGAAAAAAATTGAAAAACTCGAAATGGACCTCAGGGATATGATAGATAATATGAAACGTCCGAATATAAGACTCATTGGTGTCCCAGAAGGGGAAGAAAAGGATAAAGGTCTAGGAAGAGTATTCAAAGAAATTGTTGGGGAAAACTTCCCAAATCTTCTAAACAACATAAATACACAAATCATAAATGCTCAGCGAACTCCAAATAGAATAAATCCAAAAAAAACCCACTCCGAGACATATACTGATCACACTGTCAAACATAGAAGAGAAGGAGCAAGTTCTGAAAGCAGCAAGAGAAAAGCAATTCACCACATACAAAGGAAACAGCATAAGACTAAGTAGTGACTACTCAGCAGCCACCATGGAGGCGAGAAGGCAATGGCACGATATATTTAAAATTCTGAGAGAGAGGAATTTCCAGCCAAGAATACTTTATCCAGCAAAGCTCTCCTTCAAATTTGAGGGAGAGCTTAAATTTTTCACAGACAAAGAAATGCTGAGAGAATTTGCTAACAAGAGACCTGCCCTACTGGAGATACTAAAGGGAGCCCTACAGACAGAGAAACAAAGACAGGACAGAGAGACTTGGAGAAAGGTTCAGTACTAAAGAGATTCGGTATGGGTACAATAAAGGATATTAATAGAGAGAGGGAAAAATATGGCAAACATAATCCAAAGGATAAGATGGCCGATTCAAGAAATGCCTTCACGGTTTTAACGTTGAATGTAAATGGATTAAACTCCCCAATTAAAAGATATAGATTCGCAGAATGGATCAAAAAAAATGAACCATCAATATGTTGCATACAAGAGACTCATCTTAGACACAGGGACACAAAGAAATTGAAAGTGAAAGGATGGAAAAAAATATTTCATGCAAGCTACAGCCAAAAGAAAGCAGGTGTAGCAATATTAATCTCAGATAAAATAGACTTCAAATGCAGGGATGTTTTGAGAGACAAAGAAGGCCACTACATACTAATAAAAGGGGCAATTCAGCAAGAAGAAATAACAATCGTAAATGTCTATGCACCCAATCAAGGTGCCACAAAATACATGAGAGAAACATTGGCAAAACTAAAGGAAGCAATTGATGTTTCCACAATAATTGTGGGAGACTTCAACACATCACTCTCTCCTATAGATAGATCAACCAGACAGAAGACCAATAAGGAAATTGAAAACCTAAACAATCTGATAAATGAATTAGATTTAACAGACATCTACAGGACATTACATCCCAAATCACCAGGATACACATACTTTTCTAGTGCTCACGGAACTTTCTCCAGAATAGATCATATGCTGGGACATAAAACAAGCCTCAATAAATTTAAAAAGATTGAAATTATTCAAAGCACATTCTCTGACCACAATGGAATACAATTAGAAGTCAATAACCATCAGAGACTTAGAAAATTCACAAATACCTGGAGGTTAAACAACACACTCCTAAACAATCAGTGGGTTAAAGAAGAAATAGCAAGAGAAATTGCTAAATATATAGAGACGAATGAAAATGAGAACACAACATACCAAAACCTATGGGATGCAGCAAAAGCAGTGCTAAGGGGGAAATTTATAGCACTAAACGCATATATTAAAAAGGAAGAAAGAGCCAAAATCAAAGAACTAATGGATCAACTGAAGAAGCTAGAAAATGAACAGCAAACCAATCCTAAACCAAGTACAAGAAAAGAAATAACAAGGATTAAAGCAGAAATAAATGACATAGAGAACAAAAAAACAATAGAAAGGATAAATATCACCAAAAGTTGGTTCTTTGAGAAGATCAACAAGATTGACAAGCCCCTAGCTAGACTGACAAAATCAAAAAGAGAGAAGACCCATATAAACAAAATAATGAATGAAAAAGGTGACATAACTGCAGATCCTGAAGAAATTAAAAAAATTATAAGAGGATATTATGAACAACTGTATGGCAACAAACTGGATAATGTAGAAGAAATGGACAATTTCCTGGAAACATATGAACAACCTAGACTGACCAGAGAAGAAATAGAAGACCTCAACCAACCCATCACAAGCAAAGAGATCCAATCAGTCATCAAAAATCTTCCCACAAATAAATGCCCAGGGCCAGATGGCTTCACAGGGGAATTCTACCAAACTTTCCAGAAAGAACTGACACCAATCTTACTCAAACTCTTTCAAAACATTGAAAAAAATGGAACACTACCTAACTCATTTTATGAAGCTAACATCAATCTAATACCAAAACCAGGCAAAGATGCTACAAAAAAGGAAAACTACCGGCCAATCTCCCTAATGAATATAGATGCAAAAATCCTCAACAAAATACTTGCAAATCGAATCCAAAGACACATTAAAAAAATCATACACCATGACCAAGTGGGGTTCATTCCAGGCATGCAAGGATGGTTCAACATCAGAAAAAACAATCAATGTATTACAACACATTAAAAACTCGAAAGGGAAAAATCAATTGATCATCTCAATAGATGCTGAAAAAGCATTTGACAAAATCCAACATCCCTTTTTGATAAAAACACTTCAAAAGGTAGGAATTGAAGGAAACTTCCTCAACATGATAAAGAGCATATATGAAAAACCCACAGCCAGCATAGTACTCAATGGTGAGAGACTGAAAGCCTTCCCTCTAAGATCAGGAACAAGACAAGGATGCCCACTGTCACCACTGTTATTCAACATTGTGCTGGAAGTGCTAGCCAGGGCAATCCGGCAAGACAAAGAAATAAAAGGCATCCAAATTGGAAAAGAAGAAGTAAAACTGTCATTGTTTGCAGATGATATGATCTTATATCTAGAAAACCCTGAGAAATCAACGATACACCTACTAAAGCTAATAAACAAATTTAGCAAAGTAGCGGGATACAAGATTAATGCACATAAGTCAGTAATGTTTCTATATGCTAGAAATGAACAAACTGAAGAGACACTCAAGAAAAAGATACCATTTTCAATAGCAACTAAAAAAATCAAGTACCTAGGAATCAACTTAACCAAAGATGTAAAAGACCTATACAAAGAAAACTACATAACTCTACTAAAAGAAATAGAAGGGGACCTTAAAAGATGGAAAAATATTCCATGTTCATGGATAGGAAGGCTAAATGTCATTAAGATGTCAATTCTACCCAAACTCATCTACAGATTCAATGCAATCCCAATCAAAATTCCAACAACCTACTTTGCAGACTTGGAAAAGCTAGTTATCAAATTTATTTGGAAAGGGAAGATGCCTCGAATTGCTAAAGACACTCTAAAAAAGAAAAACGAAGTGGGAGGACTTACACTCCCTGACTTTGAAGCTTATTATAAAGCCACAGTTGCCAAGACAGCATGGTACTGGCACAAAGATAGACATATAGATCAATGGAATCGAATTGAGAATTCACAGATAGACCCTCAGATCTATGGCCGACTGATCTTTGATAAGGCCCCCAAAGTCACCGAACTGAGCCATAATGGTCTTTTCAACAAATGGGGCTGGGAGAGTTGGATATCCATATCCAAAAGAATGAAAGAGGACCCCTACCTCACCCCCTACACAAAAATTAACTCAAAATGGACCAAAGATCTCAATATAAAAGAAAGTACCATAAAACTCCTAGAAGATAATGTAGGAAAACATCTTCAAGACCTTGTATTAGGAGGCCACTTCCTAGACTTTACACCCAAAGCACAAGCAACAAAAGAGAAAATAGATAAATGGGAACTCCTCAAGCTTAGAAGTTTCTGCACCTCAAAGGAATTTCTCAAAAAGGTAAAGAGGCAGCCAACTCAATGGGAAAAAATTTTTGGAAACCATGTATCTGACAAAAGACTGATATCTTGCATATACAAAGAAATCCTACAACTCAATGACAATAGTACAGACAGCCCAATTATAAAATGGGCAAAAGATATGAAAAGACAGTTCTCTGAAGAGGAAATACAAATGGCCAAGAAACACATGAAAAAATGTTCAGCTTCACTAGCTATTAGAGAGATGCAAATTAAGACCACAATGAGATACCATCTAACACCGGTTAGAATGGCTGCCATTAAACAAACAGGAAACTACAAATGCTGGAGGGGATGTGGAGAAATTGGAACTCTTATTCATTGTTGGTGGGTCTGTATAATGGTTCAGCCACTCTGGAAGTCAGTCTGGCAGTTCCTTAGAAAACTAGATATAGAGCTACCATTCGATCCAGCGATTGCACTCCTCGGTATATACCCGGAAGATCGGAAAGCAGTGACACGAACAGATATCTGCACGCCAATGTTCATAGCAGCATTATTCACAATTGCCAAGAGATGGAAACAACCCAAATGTCCTTCAACAGATGAGTGGATAAATAAAATGTGGTATATACACACGATGGAATACTACGCGGCAGTAAGAAGGAACGATCTGGTGAAACATATGACAACATGGATGAACCTTGAAGACATAATGCTGAGCGAAATAAGCCAGGCACAAAAAGAGAAATATTATATGCTACCACTAATGTGAACTTTGAAAAATGTAAACAAATGGTTTATAATGTAGAATGTAGGGGAACTAGCAGTAGAGAGCAATTAAGGAAGGGGGAACAATAATCCAGGAAGAACAGATAAGCTATTTAACGTTCTGGGGATGCCCAGAAATGACTATGGTCTGTTAATTTCTGATGGTTGTAGTAGGAACAAGTTCACTGAAATGTTGCTATATTATGTAACTTTCTTGGGGTAAAGTAGGAACATGTTGGAAGTTAAGCAGTTATCTTAGGTTAGTTGTCTTTTTCTTACTCCCTTGCTATGGTCTCTTTGAAATGCTCTTTTATGTATGTTTGTTTTCTTTTTAACTTTTTTTTCATACAGGTGATTTGAAAAAAGAAGGGAAAGTTAAAAAAAAAAAAAAAAAAAAAGAAAAAGAAAAAAGACAAACAAGGGGAAAAAAAAAAAAAAAAAAAGATGTAGTGCCCCCTTGAGGAGCCTGTGGAGAATGCAGGGTACTCGCCTACCCCACCTCCATGGTTGCTAACATGACCACAGACATAGGGGACTGGTGGTTTGATGGATTGAGCCCTCTACCATAAGTTTTACCCTTGGGAAGACGGTTGCTGCAAAGGAGAGGCTAGGCCTCCCTGTATTTGTGCCTAAGAGTCTCCTCCTGAATGCCTCTTTGTTGCTCAGATGTGGCCCTCTCTCTCTGGCTAAGCCAACTTGAAAGGTGAAATCACTGCCCTCCCCCCTACGTGGGATCAGACACCCAGGGAAGTGAATCTCCCTGGCAACGTGGAATATGACTCCCAGGGAGGAATGTAGACCTGGCACCGTGGGACGGAGAACATCTTCTTGACCAAAAGGGGGATGTGAAAGGAAATGAAATAAGCTTCAGTGGCAGAGAGATTCCAAAAGGAGCCGAGAGGTCACTCTGGTGGGCACTCTTATGCACACTTTAGACAACCCTTTTTAGGTTCTAAAGAATTGGGGTAGCTGGTGGTGGATACCTGAAACTATCAAACTACAACCCAGAACCCATGAATCTCGAAGACAGTTGTATAAAAATGTAGCTTATGAGGGGTGACAATGGGATTGGGAAAGCCATAAGGACCAAACACCACTTTGTCTAGTTTATGGATGGATGTGTAGAAAAGTAGGGGAAGGAAACAAACAGACAAAGATACCCAGTGTTCTTTTTTACTTCAATTGCTCTTTTTCACTCTAATTATTATTCTTGTTATTTTTGTGTGTGTGCTAATGAAGGTGTCAGGGATTGATTTAGGTGATGAATGTACAACTATGTAATGGTACTGTAAACAATCGAAAGTACAATTTGTTTTGTATGACTGCGTGGTATGTGAATATATCTCAATAAAATGATGATTTAAAAAAAAATAAAAAAAAAAAAAAAAAAGAAGTCAATAACCATCAGAGACTTAGAAAATTCACAAATACCTGGAGGTTAAACAACACACTCCTAAACAATCAGTGGGTTAAAGAAGAAATAGCAAGAGAAATTGCTAAATATATAGAGACGAATGAAAATGAGAACACAACATACCAAAACCTATGGGATGCAGCAAAAGCAGTGCTAAGGGGGAAATTTATAGCACTAAACGCATATATTAAAAAGGAAGAAAGAGCCAAAATCAAAGAACTAATGGATCAACTGAAGAAGCTAGAAAATGAACAGCAAACCAATCCTAAACCAAGTACAAGAAAAGAAATAACAAGGATTAAAGCAGAAATAAATGACATAGAGAACAAAAAAACAATAGAAAGGATAAATATCACCAAAAGTTGGTTCTTTGAGAAGATCAACAAGATTGACAAGCCCCTAGCTAGACTGACAAAATCAAAAAGAGAGAAGACCCATATAAACAAAATAATGAATGAAAAAGGTGACATAACTGCAGATCCTGAAGAAATTAAAAAAATTATAAGAGGATATTATGAACAACTGTATGGCAACAAACTGGATAATGTAGAAGAAATGGACAATTTCCTGGAAACATATGAACAACCTAGACTGACCAGAGAAGAAATAGAAGACCTCAACCAACCCATCACAAGCAAAGAGATCCAATCAGTCATCAAAAATCTTCCCACAAATAAATGCCCAGGGCCAGATGGCTTCACAGGGGAATTCTACCAAACTTTCCAGAAAGAACTGACACCAATCTTACTCAAACTCTTTCAAAACATTGAAAAAAATGGAACACTACCTAACTCATTTTATGAAGCTAACATCAATCTAATACCAAAACCAGGCAAAGATGCTACAAAAAAGGAAAACTACCGGCCAATCTCCCTAATGAATATAGATGCAAAAATCCTCAACAAAATACTTGCAAATCGAATCCAAAGACACATTAAAAAAATCATACACCATGACCAAGTGGGGTTCATTCCAGGCATGCAAGGATGGTTCAACATCAGAAAAACAATCAATGTATTACAACACATTAAAAACTCGAAAGGGAAAAATCAATTGATCATCTCAATAGATGCTGAAAAAGCATTTGACAAAATCCAACATCCCTTTTTGATAAAAACACTTCAAAAGGTAGGAATTGAAGGAAACTTCCTCAACATGATAAAGAGCATATATGAAAAACCCACAGCCAGCATAGTACTCAATGGTGAGAGACTGAAAGCCTTCCCTCTAAGATCAGGAACAAGACAAGGATGCCCGCTGTCACCACTGTTATTCAACATTGTGCTGGAAGTGCTAGCCAGGGCAATCCGGCAAGACAAAGAAATAAAAGGCATCCAAATTGGAAAAGAAGAAGTAAAACTGTCATTGTTTGCAGATGATATGATCTTATATCTAGAAAACCCTGAGAAATCAACGATACACCTACTAGAGCTAATAAACAAATTTAGCAAAGTAGCGGGATACAAGATTAATGCACATAAGTCAGTAATGTTTCTATATGCTAGAAATGAACAAACTGAAGAGACACTCAAGAAAAAGATACCATTTTCAATAGCAACTAAAAAAATCAAGTACCTAGGAATAAACTTAACCAAAGATGTAAAAGACCTATACAAAGAAAACTACATAACTCTACTAAAAGAAATAGAAGGGGACCTTAAAAGATGGAAAAATATTCCATGTTCATGGATAGGAAGGCTAAATGTCATTAAGATGTCAATTCTACCCAAACTCATCTACAGATTCAATGCAATCCCAATCAAAATTCCAACAACCTACTTTGCAGACTTGGAAAAGCTAGTTATCAAATTTATTTGGGAAGGGAAGATGCCTCGAATTGCTAAAGACACTTTAAAAAAGAAAAACGAAGTGGGAGGACTTACACTCCCTGACTTTGAAGCTTATTATAAAGCCACAGTTGCCAAGACAGCATGGTACTGGCACAAAGATAGACATATAGATCAATGGAATCGAATTGAGAATTCACAGATAGACCCTCAGATCTATGGCCGACTGATCTTTGATAAGGCCCCCAAAGTCACCGAACTGAGCCATAATGGTCTTTTCAACAAATGGGGCTGGGAGAGTTGGATATCCATATCCAAAAGAATGAAAGAGGACCCCTACCTCACCCCCTACACAAAAATTAACTCAAAATGGACCAAAGATCTCAATATAAAAGAAAGTACCATAAAACTCCTAGAAGATAATGTAGGAAAACATCTTCAAGACCTTGTATTAGGAGGCCACTTCCTAGACTTTACACCCAAAGCACAAGCAACAAAGAGAAAATAGATAAATGGGAACTCCTCAAGCTTAGAAGTTTCTGCACCTCAAAGGAATTTCTCAAAAAGGTAAAGAGGCAGCCAACTCAATGGGAAAAAATTTTTGGAAACCATGTATCTGACAAAAGACTGATATCTTGCATATACAAAGAAATCCTACAACTCAACGACAATAGTACAGACAGCCCAATTATAAAATGGGCAAAAGATATGAAAAGACAGTTCTCTGAAGAGGAAATACAAATGACCAAGAAACACATGAAAAAATGTTCAGCTTCACTAGCTATTAGAGAGATGCAAATTAAGACCACAATGAGATACCATCTAACACCGGTTAGAATGGCTGCCATTAAACAAACAGGAAACTACAAATGCTGGAGGGGATGTGGAGAAATTGGAACTCTTATTCATTGTTGGTGGGACTGTATAATGGTTCAGCCACTCTGGAAGTCAGTCTGGCAGCTCCTTAGAAAACTAGATATAGAGCTACCATTCGATCCAGCGATTGCACTCCTCGGTATATACCCGGAAGATCGGAAAGCAGTGACACGAACAGATATCTGCACGCCAATGTTCATAGCAGCATTATTCACAATTGCCAAGAGATGGAAACAACCCAAATGTCCTTCAACAGATGAGTGGATAAATAAAATGTGGTATATACACACGATGGAATACTACGCGGCAGTAAGAAGGAACGATCTGGTGAAACATATGACAACATGGATGAACCTTGAAGACATAATGCTGAGCGAAATAAGCCAGGCACAAAAAGAGAAATATTATATGCTACCACTAATGTGAACTTTGAAAAATGTAAAACAAATGGTTTATAATGTAGAATGTAGGGGAACTAGCAGTAGAGAGCAATTAAGGAAGGGGGAACAATAATCCAAGAAGAACAGATAAGCTATTTAACGTTCTGGGGATGCCCAGAAATGACTATGGTCTGTTAATTTCTGATGGTTGTAGTAAGAACAAGATCACTGAAATGTTGCTATATTATGTAACTTTCTTGGGGTAAAGTAGGAACATGTTGGAAGTTAAGCAGTTATCTTAGGTTAGTTGTCTTTTTCTTACTCCCTTGCTATGGTCTCTTTGAAATGCTCTTTTATTGTATGTTTGTTTTCTTTTTAACTTTTTTTTTCATACAGGTGATTTGAAAAAAGAAGGGAAAGTTAAAAAAAAAAAAAAAAAAAAAAAAAAGATGTAGTGCCCCCTTGAGGAGCCTGTGGAGAATGCAGGGGTATTCGCCTACCCCACCTCCATGGTTGCTAACATGACCACAGACATAGGGGACTGGTGGTTTGATGGGTTGAGCCCTCTACCATAAGTTTTACCCTTGGGAAGACGGTTGCTGCAAAGGAGAGGCTAGGCCTCCCTGTATTTGTGCCTAAGAGTCTCCTCCTGAATGCCTCTTTGTTGCTCAGATGTGGCCCTCTCTCTCTGGCTAAGCCAACTTGAAAGGTGAAATCACTGCCCTCCCCCCTACGTGGGATCAGACACCCAGGGAAGTGAATCTCCCTGGCAACGTGGAATATGACTCCCAGGGAGGAATGTAGACCTGGCACCGTGGGACGGAGAACATCTTCTTGACCAAAAGGGGGATGTGAAAGGAAATGAAATAAGCTTCAGTGGCAGAGAGATTCCAAAAGGAGCCGAGAGGTCACTCTGGTGGGCACTCTTATGCACACTTTAGACAACCCTTTTTAGGTTCTAAAGAATTGGGGTAGCTGGTGGTGGATACCTGAAACTATCAAACTACAACCCAGAACCCATGAATCTCGAAGACAGTTGTATAAAAATGTAGCTTATGAGGGGTGACAATGGGATTGGGAAAGCCATAAGGACCAAACACCACTTTGTCTAGTTTTTGGATGGATGTGTAGAAAAGTAGGGGAAGGAAACAAACAGACAAAGGTACCCAGTGTTCTTTTTTACTTCAATTGCTCTTTTTCACTCTAATTATTATTCTTGTTATTTTTGTGTGTGTGCTAATGAAGGTGTCAGGGATTGATTTAGGTGATGAATGTACAACTATGTAATGGTACTGTAAACAATCGAAAGTACAATTTGTTTTGTATGACTGCGTGGTATGTGAATATATCTCAATAAAATGATTAAAAAAAAAATAATAAATAAATAAATATAGGAGTAAATATGTTTATGTATACATACATATGCATGCATACATACATATGCACATATCTATATTTATACAGATAGATAGCTACCTATTTATCTATTATATACATACATACATACACATACATATATTTCCAAGCTCTGTCCACTTAAAGGGCCTTGGAGTACAGACACCATAAAAAACAACAAGCACACCAAGTGCTCGAAACTTGCTTTCTAAGTACTCTCTCCATGGTAAAATTCATATTTCTTAGGAAAATGGCTGGTAACACAACTGGAACAAGGAAAGCATAAAATGAGCCTGGAACATATGGTCATTCCAGAAAGCAATGAAATGGTCAAAAATAATGGGAACATATCTAAAGGATACAAAAGTATGCTTGGATGGGCTCCCTTCTGCTGGCCAAATAGGGGACAATTTTAGCATCAAAATGAATAGAGAATCAGACTACAGCCCATTAAATAAAATAGAAAAACATGTAGAAATAACCAAAGAATGAATAAATTAAACATTTGATAAAGAACAGTAAATGTGAATAGTTTCCAAATATCTTCCTACAAAACACTTAATAATTACAAAGAGAAAAAGAAGAACTTTACCCTGAAGAAGACTGGCAGACACCACCTTAATCAACTGACCAAAGAGAACATCTTCAGTAATGGGACAATTTGAAATAACGCAACAGTGATGTGATGCAAAGAGAAAAATATCCATCACTTCTATGATAATCCTGCCAAAAATGCATAACCTGAATCTAGTCATGAGGAAATATCAAACAAACCCAGACTGATGGACATTCTACCACTTAAATGTACTTTCTAAAAATCTCAAGGCCATAAAATTCAATAAAATATTGATATATTTCAGACTGAGAGAAAGAGAAGAGATATGACAACTAAGTGCAACGTGCAATTCTGACCTGCATAATTTTACTGTAATTGGGACAATTGGTGAAATTTTGAAGAGAGTCTGAAGATTAGATGGTAGCAATGTATCAACATGAATTTGCTGATCTTTACGGTTATTTTGTGATTATGTAGGAGAAAGGGCTTATTGGTAGGAAATACACACTAAGGATTTGGAGGTGATGGAGCATTAGGCTAGCTATCTTCTTCCAAATGTTTCGGGAGGAAAATGTTCTTTGTACTCTATTTCGAACCTATTTTTAAGTTTGTGATTGTGTCAAAAAACATTTTAATTAAAATAAAAAAGGAAAAATAAGGCTGAAGAATCCAGCATGGAACAAACTCAGCTTAGACAGATATGAAAGGTAGGTTTTATAAGTTCCATAATATTCCAATGGTAGAGAAGCAATATTTGAAAAGATAGTAGCTGAAATTCTCTATAACTGAAGAAAAACAAGATTCCTTATTTAGAGTGCACTTCAAATACTGAGCTGAGTAAATAAAGATGAATCCATACCTAGATACATCATAGTGAAACTATTAACATCAAGAATTTCTTTTTTAGAATCTTTAAAATTAAACAAAAAAAAAAATGACCATTAGGATTCTGGCACACTTCTCATCAGTAATAACGGAGTCCAAAAGACAGTGGAGTGTTACCTTCTAAGGGAAAATAATGGTCTACTAGAATTTTTTACCCAGACTACTATGCAAGAGGGCAAGATAGACTTTATTATACATATGTGTTTACATTTCTAACTTTTTCTTCCAGCCTCAAAGACAGGGATTATGTCTGAACTGCCCATGAATCATTTATCACCCAACTCAGGGTTGACAGATGGAGAGGGCCCAATAAATGTTCTTCGGTGGAAGAGAGGACAGAAGGGAGTGAGAGAAAGAAGAAAGAGGAAGGAAGGGAAGGAAAGCATGGAGGGAGGAAGGAAGGTAGGGGAACAGAAGGGTAGGGAAGAAGAATACTGATTTGACCTAACTCTGATCATATTTTTACCCCAGGCTTCTAGGGATGGTTTGGCGATTAGGATGGGGGGGTGGGGGCTGGACAGAGGGAGGGAGGTGTTCTGAACCCAAGGACCCTAGATGACTTGGCTGTTTGTACCTGGGATCTAAAATTACCAGCCGTTGCACATGTAGTGAAAGAGAAAGAGAATCCCAACACAACAACATGGGAAGGGTCTTTTTCCTATGAACCTCCTATGGAAGAATTTTCTGAACTCATTATAACATGAGGGTTGGGCAAGGTCTTGGAGCAGACATGTCATTTACTCTATAGGTAAATGGGGTCAGGGATGCTAACTCCCAGGTGATTCAGAACAAAGGTGGAGATTCCAAGAAGGAGTACAAGGAGCATGCTAAGAGGACATCCAAATACCTTCTCTGGGCCTCTCTATTTGCAGAAGCAGGCAGCTTATAAACTAAGATTATACATCTCAACCAAAAACCTTGAAATGAAAGTGCATTATTAATATTCTACTGGAAAAGCTCAACTTACTGGTTAAATTAGAAAGAATAATACAAACATCTAAAGTATACAGGCTTCCACAAAGCTCTCAATGATAGACTCCCCTGTATACAATGAGGATGTCTAATGAAAAGACTTGGGATTTGGATGCACAAGACTTGAGTAAAAGTCCTAGTTCTGGCACTTACTTGCTCTGTGATCTTGAGCAAATTATTTTACCAAGTCTGTTTTCTCACCTGTAAAATGCAGATAATAGTTCATAAGGTATACAGCTTTTATAAAAATTAAATGACAAAATATATGAAAGTTCTTGGCATGTAGTACATGCCTAATTTAAGTTTCTTCAATCAATTAGTCAACAACTACTTACTGAGCATTTATTATAACCAGACATTGTCTGAGGTACTAAGAAAGAGTTTGTACCCTGGAGCTAATGTTCCGATACACAGAAACAAACACGGTGCTTTTCCAGTACATGTAAGTGCTTTGGAGCAAAGTCTAGAGTGATAGGGGCATGGTTTTAGCTCAAGTGATGGGTGGGGAGGCCTCTCCAAGAGGGAATATTTGATTTGAGACCTGAGTGATGGGAAGGGAGCCATGTAAAGATCAAAGGTAAGAGTAGTTCAAGCAGAAGGATGAGCAAGTGCAAATCAAATATCCTGAGACAGGTATTGTTTGGGCATGTCAGGGGACAAAAATAAGGGCATTGCAGTTGGATCTTAGTAAATAAGGTGTAAGGAGGATAACATGAGGTCAGAGTAGGCAGGGGCTCAGAGCATGTTTCTTGGCCTTGAATGTCATTGCAAGGAGTTTGGGTTTTATTCTGATTTCAATGGGAAAACAATGGATGGCTTTCTATGTGATAGAAAGTGTAGCAGTGCCAGATAGCAGTATGCGATGGGAAGAAATGGAGTCATGGTTGGGTGGTTTATTTTAAATTTGTGAGTAAATAAATGGGTGGACCCGAGACCACATTATTTTACCTGTGGCTACTTGGGCATCCTCATGGCCATGGGACTCTTCCACAGTCCCTCTCCCAGTGATGCAGAGAGACAGAACGCGCAGCAAAGTTTCTGGGATCCTAATGGTCCCAGCCCTGTGCTGAAGAAGAGTATATCAGACGGTCCCCAGTGGGAGAGCCCATATTTGCCCTAAGCGGTTTTCTTACACCATCTGCAGTGCCCAGTGCTAAAAAGCAACAGTGTTAAAATCAATAGATTCCAGCATGGCTCCTACTGTCTTCCAGTAAACACCATATTTTTAAATTTTAAAACCCATTTATGGACATTAACATTATCCCCATCTTTGTGATCAGGCCAACTCTAACATGGCTTGCTTTTTAGGAGGTCTATGACTAATGCTTTCATTTCACAGAATCAGAGAAATTAGAGATAGAAACAATTTATTAAGTCATCCTGCACTTGTCCTCTGCCAGAGAGAGATTGTTCCCCAAGGTATGTATGCTACAACCACATCCAGTCTACTGGCAATGATTCAAGCAATGAGCCTGAAGTCCCCTACCTTGGGCAATGACTCCACATTCTGAAAGTTCTTCCACTTAGAAAGGTTTTTTCTTTTCCCCGGACGTTCAACCCGACTGTTCCTTTTGTAATTTTCCTTTTTTTCATCTCATTTTACAGTTACAACTTTCTTACTCCTCCATAAAATTAATCAAAGGCAGCAGGAAAATTGCCTTTTTGGTTTATAAGACTTAAAGGTTCTGGATCTAAAACATTTAGTGAGGATCAAGTTTGGGTTTAACCCCAGAGACATTTCTAACATGTGCCCAATGCCAATAGTGAAAATAAACAGAAAAGGGAGGAATAAATAGTGAGTTACAGAGATCCCCGGAACCTCTGAAATGACATGCAGAACACTGGGTGATTCAGGGGACATGCATTTTGTGAGACGAGCATAGAGCTTCCATCAGAGCATCAAAGAGTGACCCCAAAGTGACTAAGAACCATGGCCTCTGGATAAGGTCACAGGGGAAAATGAGTCAGAAGTAGATCAGGTGTGTTCTTGAATCTGTTATCAACTAACTGTGTGGTTTGAACAAGTCTCTTAACTTCCCTGGGTTTCAGTTTCTACCTTTGCAAAAGGAGGGCAGGATGAAAAGATGACAAGGAAGAAAGAGAGGTTGAATAAGATTATTTCTAAGGTGCCTTTCAACTCATGGAAACCTATTTCATGAAAACTATCACCAATCCTTAAATTCTATGTCTGGAAATTTCACCTTCAGGCTGACAACCAATAATTCATTCCAGTTCCTGCTTTTCTTCCAAATCCTCTACCTGAGGATCTTTGACAAAGACAAAGCCCTCGGCCGTTGGAACTGCTCATGAGTAGATGCACCCCCAGTACTTACCTGGAGATTGCTTTGGAAATGACCATTCAGTTATTCTTCTACTCTTTCATTTATTCCATGAGTATTTATTGAGCAGCTGCTCTATGCTGGGTCCTAAGCTTGATCATGGGACACTATTACAAACGAGACCAGTCCCCATTCTCAAGACGCTGAGGATCCTACCGGCACAAACAAGCCTGTGTCTATGGAGCTGCACACGGTCCTGAGGCAGCTACGGGGTTGGTTCAAAGGGAGGAGAGAGAAGAGTTGGGGCTGGGGTTGAAATAAGAAAGCACAGGAGCATCTCGCACCTGCCTGCCCGGGGGAAGGAGGATGCTGATGCCCTACCAGAAGCGAGGATGAAAACCCAGGCGAAGTTGCACTGTGCCACCGAAGGGAGTCAGGAAAGATGCTAACATTTTGTGGTTTTCATTTGAAGTTTCCTTATACTGAAAAGAAACTGACTGTCATGCTAGATTAGCACATGAATGTTGCTCTTCCAAGGAGCACGGTTCCATCCAACTTTGAGCCAGCTGACTTCATTAGAGCACACCTAGTAACGCTAACCCTGGGGTTATGTTTCCCACAAGGGAAGAGCTGACAGCGTGTGTCTTTTCCCCCAAATGGCTAATGTGTCTTGCCTGTGTTCTTTCCTTTCGAGTTTGCATCTTATTCTGGCAGAAAAGCATTTCTCTTAAGACAAAGGCCTGCCAAATATAAAGCATTCTCTCATGACAATAGCAAAGAGCACAGAATTCTATACATAAATTGCATACCATTTCTTTCTGGTGGCCAGACTTGACAGGACAAAAGTTGTAAGGCTACAAAATAATAGCAGGCTCATGGCAGTGAATAAAGTGGTTACTTTATAGACAGGACTAGCAATCCAGGACTGAGACTCAGCACCACCGTCTCCCCCCAAGCTCCAGGACAATAATCAACTCCTGCCAGGGACTAAGGGGAAAAGACCCCACCTCTCTCCAGGACAGCACACTTAGTACACACAGCTGTAGCCACCCCGAATGCCACCCATACCCCCATGTGAAAGCCAGGATGGGAGAGGTGCTAGGATAAAGTAACAAGGATAGGGAAAAGTGTGCTCGTTCACTTACAGACATCAAATAAATACACTGATAATGAATCCAGGTGAAGCAGGAGACCCCAAAGGGCACACTGAAATAACAACGATGGTCACTAAATCACCTTATAAATGGAGAGGGTCCCATTGGCTGAAGGGCCCTTTGTTTCTCTTTTCCATTTGGAGTTAGATGCTACCATAGGCTGAATTGCATTACATATTGAAGAGATCAGGAATCTGAAGTTCCAAAAATAAAGGGGACGGGAGATGTGGAGGAGGCACAGTGGTTGGGGTCTTTGAAGGGAAAGAGCAGAGAGGTGAAAAAAGAAGAACAAGGTCAAATAGGGGACTGGGGGAAACAGAAATTCCTATTGAGGGATTTTAAGATGTTTCGAGATGTACAGTGTAGATGCTCCTAGCTTTTCTCTGTGAAACTGACATCAAATCCAAGGAGCTCACTAATGTTTTGTGCCAGTGGATTATTTGGGGTTCAAAGTGAAAGCAGAGTGAGTAGTACAGACACAGGAGCTGGCGGAGGAAGGAGCATGTGGCTCCCACGGCCCCATGGCACCGAGTTCCCCCGGGCTGTGCCTGTGAGGAGTGCTCTAGGGCAGCGGGTGGAGGGAAAGGTCTGGGCATGACCCGTGTGTGGGGCTCGTCTGTGCTCCGTGTTCCGCAGGGGCTAGTCTCTGGCCCTTCCTGCTGGAGATGACTGATCCAGCTCTACTGAGGATAGCCTCGCTCAAACCACATGGGCTGGATTCAGTAACCACGCTGACCTCCTGAAGGGGAGGGTGTGCTCCTTGCCATAACCAGGGCTCGCCTCATCATCTTACGACCTGGGCTGTCATACAAGGCCCCGTGCTTTGTTTAATGCTCTGCTGTTGCCATCTTGAAATCCTTAATAATATTTGAACAAGGAGCCCTGCCCTTTCATTTTGCACTGGATCCTGCAAATTATGTAGTGGGTCCTGGTGATAACTACCACTCTCACTGCCCACTCTACCAGCGAAGCACTTACCTGGAAACCAAATGAGACCATGTGAATGTGATGAGTAGAGTGAGCAAGACCCATGGTTAGGAGAGGGAGCATCTCACATAAAAAGAACCCTAGACCTGAAATTGACGTCCAGGCTCAAGGCCCAGCTTTGCATCATCAGCTGGGTTTTCTTGGATAAATGTCATAATGTCTCCGAGCCTCACTGACTTATTCACTAATGCATTCAGTCATTCTTCAAACATTCACTGAGTACCTACTTAGTCACTAAGTGAGGGACTGGAGATGCAAGTATAAATATCACACAGTTATATATGGGAAAAGCCTACCTATTGCATACTAGGGACTATAATTAATAGGAATACCACACTAGTACCAGAAAATAATAGGGACAAATAATTCAGGGCTGACAAGAGTTATGGGGTGTTTTGGGTCATGAGAATTGTTTAAAATGGAGAGTGATGAGGACTACACAACTAAGTGATGATAATGTGAGATATGAATGGATTATCATGGACATAACATACGATATGTGATCATAGGAACCCTGTACTTTATAAGTCAAGTCCTTGATCTTGAGGCTTGCTCAGGTAAAACTTATGGTTGTTAAGGGGAAACTAAGCCCACCTATAATTATGCCTAGGAGTCACCTCCAGAGAACCTCTTTTGTTGCTCAAAGGTGGACTTTCTCTCTCTAAGCCCAACTCTGCAAATAAATTCATCACTCTCCCCCTGACATGGGATAGGACCCCCCAGATGAATGAGTCTTCCTGGCAACATGGGACATGGATTCCAGGAATGAGCCTGACCCTGGCATGGAGGGACTGAGAATTCTTTTTGACCAAAAGAGGGAAAAGAAAGGCAACAAAATAAGGTTTCAGTTGCTAAGAAATTCAAATAGAGGCAAGAGGCTGTCCTGGAGGTTACTCCTATGCAAGCTTCACCTGGATATGCCAAATGACCCCAGCATGATAAGCCCAAGTCAACAGTAGTCCCGAAAACCTTAAATAATACCATACCCAGATCCCTATCTGAGACTCTATGAAAGTTTCACTCACTGAGTTTATTCTTCAGAATCTTAAATCCTTCAGAGAACTCCTAGACCAGCTAAGTCCCCAAACCCTGAGGCAATACCCTCTTCAAGAACATCAACCAGACACCAGACATATCCCCCTTTCCCATAATGTCAACACCCCTTTTCAACATGAAAATTTAGGGTGGTCACTGCCTAGACATCCCTGAAGATCAGGAAAGTGATTAAACTAGAGGAAGTGGTAGCAACAGACAAGATGGAATTTAACGATGGATTATGAATACTGAATCTCTATATAATTTTCTTTTTCTTAGTTGCTAGGGTATTAGAATAGCTGGAAGGAAAGAATTGAAATGGTGGAACTGTAATCCATTGCATCCTTTGAAATTTGTTCTATAGCTACTTATTAAATTATAATTTGAAAGCTATCACCTTTTTGTATATATGTTATATTTTACAATAAGGAAATAACAGAAACTATGGTACTGTAATTCATAACAACTTTGGAAATTTCCTATATAACTACTTGTTAAATTATACTTTGACAGATATTACCTTTTTGTATATATGTTATAGTTCACAATGGGAAAGTAACGAAAACTGTGGAACTGTGACCTATAATATTCTTTGAAATTTGCTCTCTAACTGCTTGTTAAATTGCACTTAGAGAGTTATCACTTCTATGTATATATGTTATATATTCTACAATAAAAAAATATGAAAAAAAAAAGATGGTTCTATTCCTAGCTGGTCTACCTGCACGTCCAAGCCATCAAGAGGATCAAACAAGAGAGACTTCAGTGTTATTAATATTGAATTATTAGTGAATCAAAAAGAAGAGAATCATGACAAGAAAGGAATCTTTTTTACAGTATGGGCGTGTTTCATGGACATAAAACCATGCTCATCTTTTCTGCTTTTCTTTCCCACCTAAAACTGCAATTGTAACTTAAATCTCCCATAAGATTCTTGAAGTAGATATAAGGTCATCATCTCTCGCTTTAAATTTCTAAGATTTCGGATAAGATTCCTCCATACAAGATGCCATAGCCTAAAAGACACACAGACTTGGGACCTATTTTCTTTTAACTTACAGTCTTGTTTTGGAAGTGAAACTGGTGTACACACAACTGTGAGATCCATACCAGGCACCATTTAATTTAGCAGTGAATCATGTATAGCAGACTAACAGCACTGGCGGTATCCGGCAAAGACGGCAGCTTCCCATAGGAAGTGAGGCCTGGTGACTCACCACTCCTCTCCTCGGCAAGACCAGTGGTCCATTGGCCTCCTCTCAGCCACCACAGGGACACCCTTAGTCATAAAGATCCTGTTTGGAGTTTCCCACTTCCTCGGTTTATGCCTCAGGCTGTTTCTCAGAGCTGATACAGTCACCATTCTAATGTATTATTATACCTCTTTGGTTAATTTCACAACATCCCTGTCCAGCAAAGGCTGATTTTTATAATATAGGTATAATTCAGTGATTTTCCAGAATAACCAGGTGTTTAGGGCAGATGGGCAACTTCTCTGATATGACAGCACACATCTTACATATTGTTTATACTTACAGGTATTTGAGGTGACAGGAACTCAGGTAGGGCCTGTAAGACACAAAAGCAACAGATTATTTAGAGCTGCAATAGTCATGAAAGAACTAGTCATGAACACTTCCACCACAGGAGCTATTTCCAGTGTGTACTGACAGGATAATATGTAACCTGTAGTCAAACCAAGGAGGCTCTTCAGTCCCATGGCAGGTCTCTGGCTGGCTTGACCTATCTAGGAACAATTATTGCCCTTCCCAGAAGAATTGGAAAATAAATCTTTTTCCTTCTTTAATCTTCAGAAGATTTCATCCTTGGTGTCTCAAAGACTGATCACCTTGGCTAACTTCACCCTAACTACCCTGATTTTATTCTTGGAATCACATGTCTAAGAAGGTTGGTTAGCAGATACCAGCCTAAGCAGATTGGTTAGTTACTGCCACTGGGTATCTGTAAGCTCAGCCACAGTTCCGAGGTCCCTGATGGTTATGGGTTTGGGGAGACACGTGCCTACTTCTGACCAGTGGGCCGTGAGTAAAAGGGAAACACATCACCTCTGAACTGAAATATCAAGGACCTCCAGCTCTCTCTTCCGTTTCCAATGGCTTCACTACAATTTCAAGAAGCCTCGATCTCTGAGTCAAGGTCTGGAACGAAGATGCCCTAGGGAGCTTCCAGAATTTGCACGAATGAGAAATAAACCTTCATGTGTTAAACTGCTGAGATTTTGGAGTGTTTTCCTTCCTGCAGCAGAGCTGTGCCTGACTAATGCAACTAGGCAATCAGAAGCACCAACAGCTCAGCGGGACTGAGAGTTGGGAAGAGAACAAAATAGCCTTGACTCTCAGATAAGAAAACACTCTCTTACCTTTCTCCAGATTATCTGGGCCAGAAACTACAAGAAATGGTGGTCATATAACCAGAAATAAAAAAAAGGAAGAGGAGAAGTGCCAAATAAAATAAGGATAGGAAATGTTGATAAGTGATGGAAGTTTGCCCTCTCGTGTGGCTAGACTGGCCATCCCAAAGATGCAGTTAGGAAAGATTGTTATCTTAAGAGGCTCAGGAGAGAATGGGGATGGAGGCAGTACAACACAGCATGGAACCTTTGTTTCTCAGCCAAACCTCAAACTTTTATGTCAGGCCAAAGCAGAGTAAATTAAAAAGCTGAAAACCTGGGCAGCCACAGGCAAAATTGTGAAGTTTGTTTTCAGAGCCTGGTAGCAGCCATGAAGCTGACACGATCAATATTTCTGGAATTATTTGTTCATTCCCTGGCCCCTTTCCCCTTTCAGCACCTTGCGCCCCATCCCTCAGCCACACAGTATCCAGTTCTTCTCAGGTACCCAAACTGCAGCCTCCCCATTATCTCCCCACCCTCAACACCTTCCTTCCCCTCTACTCAGAGCTTACGAGTCCTCAGTCCAACTCTTTCCCAGGGCCTGGGAAAGCCAATGCATCAATTTGTAAGAGCCAAGGTGATAATGGCTACTTTAAGATTAAGGCATTATTCTCCTAGGTAATTGCATTATAAGAGGCAACATCACTGCCTTAATGGAAAGATAGGACTGTCAGAATTTCATCCCTCAATGAAGAAATCTTTTGGAGAAAATAGGCCTTTCAAGGCTTTTAAAATCACTCTGGAGATAGAGATGACCATCTCCTCTGCTCATCCACAGGGTCAGGTGGTGAGGCCCCAGAGTCACCTTCCTCTTTCCTGTCAAAGCTGGAATCCCCTCTAACCTGTCCTAGCCCTGACACTCTGACCTCAAACTTCCTCACACACCCCTTTGCCATGACGCACTAACATCACTCCACCCTGCCTTTATAACAGAGAAAGAAGCAGCGAGACACCTGGATACTCTGCCACTGCAACTGGAAAACAGCCCTTGAGAAAAAGATGTCAATGTCCACTGGGACACAATTTTCCATAAAAACACTGTAAAACGAAGAGACGTTTCACATGATGCTCACGTCTCAGTATGTGTTTGTTTCTCTCAAATAGCAGTCACCTATCTGAAGTGATACATACATATATGATGTAGGTGTTACCATGGCAAATGCCGTGCGTTTTTTTTTGGTTGAATAGAAGCATAAATAAGGGCATAAATATTGCATTTGCTGTTGCCATGGAGATGCAACAACTTGGGCTCCCATCCTTTTAGAAAGTTTTTCTTTTATTATTTGAGTTCACTCCCTACTGTGAATATTCCTATCAGAAGTCTGTAAGCCTTTTGGCCCTGCTGCTGCTGTAATTTTGCTAATTCAATCAGCAGTCTTGGCTTGTCTTTTTAGGTGAGACTTTGCTTATCTGTGGGGGAGAAAATTCATTCTCTATTTTTTTTTTCTTTATTCCCAGATGTGAAATCTATATTTTAATATTAAAAGTATTAACATTGAAAGCATGTTTTAAAGTCATGATTCTTTAATATACCTGGCTATAAAGAAGTATCTCTTCAAACTCTGGAAAATGTCTCCTCAAAATCTGGAAGGGTTTTTGATCTCTTCAAAGAATGGGCCTAACACTGTTTGAACTCTTGCTGAACAAAGTATATTAATTCCTAACGTTGATATATAAGCATAGAAAATTAGAATTTTAACCTTTGCATAGTCTCAATATCTCCATCACAGTCACTGATTTAGATGTTTCTAGCATCAAAATGCTAAAGCTATGGTTTAGAAATAAACTTTTGTCTACAATGAACAAAACTACATTTGGAGATTTAGACTACTTATTCTAAGCTATACTGGTTTGCTTCTTACCAACTAATCAATATATTGAACAGTCACTAAAGCATTTAGTGAACATTCACTGTGTGCTGCGCATAGTAGAAGGCCCTAGGAATTCAAACATTTCCAGGAGCCCTCCAAGTATCTCACCTTATTGATAAAACACCAACGTGTTATATTAGGGACGTTTGTATTGGGCTGAAGTTGAATCAAATTGCTTCTAAGACTTCTTTTAACCCTAAGATTCTGAGATGCAAAACTATTTAATCTACAGTAAGTGTTAAGACTAAATTAACACTAACCAAAACTTCACAGTTTTCTCAAATTTTTATACCTATTCTATAATCAACTCTCAATTATACCAAGTGCAGTCAAAATTAATTGGAAAAGTTTCTAAATTCCTTTGCAGCCATAGCATCAAAAGTTGCTGTTAGTAATGAGACAAATTAATTTGACTTTCCTTTTGTCCATTGAGAGAGGTGAACAGATCATAGGAAAACACTTGAAATGCATATGCTCTAGTTCAGATATTAAGAAAAAGATCTTTCTTTTATTTTGCTATGACTGATCTCATTTTTTTTCCTTGAGCCCCATGTCTGTTGGTGGCAGAAAAACAAATGAGAATATTTAAAGCAGTCAATTAAAAGCATTCAAAGTTCAAACTCCACATCAGGACTGTTTCTTCCCTCCCAAGAAAGTACCCAAGTGCAGGCTTGTGTGCAGCAGTGGAGGGGCCCTCGGGACCAAGGCCTTGGCTGTCCTCTGCTAAGATGGCTCTCATGCCCCTGCTGGCCCAGCATCCTGTGCTGGAGTCCACTGAGCAGTGATCAGCTGGTCCCATTTGCCTTTGTCCGACCAGGGTCATTCTGGTCATCAGGTGGAAGAAAATCCCACGTCCCTGACTTCATGCCCTTCCCTAACCCTCGGAACCCCTCTCCCAGCACAGGCAGGGCTTTCCCCATCCTGCCCACCAGATACTTCCTGCGTGCCAACTGTCTCCACCTTTCCAGGCTCTGGAGCTTTCGGTAAAATCTCTGGGATCTGAGTTGGCCACTCTTGGATTTTGTTATGTAGTGAGAAGCTTTTGAAATGTATGAACCCCTTTTTTCTCTCAAAAAATTCTGGCTTTGTTGTGCTTGGACTCAAGTCTATTTGAAACTCAATGACTTTATTTTAGACTTTCCCATAGGTAACTGATGTTATTAATTCACTAGGAAAAGGAGCTATGGGAAAACTAGGATCTAGAGTTATTAAGGAAAAAAAATCATTGCTTTATCATCACCCTAAGCTCAGTCTCACTGATACTCTGCTTGGATTGTCCCCTTGGCAGCGTCACTGCTGCACATTCTTTCTCTTCTCTCCCTGCCTTACCCCTATACCCAATATGGATTGATCTGCTTAGAGCACCATCAAAGTAGGGGGGAAATATGAGAAAGGTTTGGTTTGGTTTTAATTCAATGATCCAGAATTCTGTTATCAGAAAATTGGAAAGGAGGCTATTTTAATTTTACCACACATGTGACTTTGGAGTTTCACAGTTCTTTTTTTTTTAAAACCATATACGAGTGGGAAGGGAAGCCATAATTTTTTCAGTGTTGGAGAATTTGAAGTGCTAACTTGATCCTTGCCCCATCTAAACAAATCCCTGGAACACATGCAGATGTTCTGTACCTTTACTTCTGCTGGTCTTAAAGAATGGGTAGATGCTTTTTATCAAAGTTCTGACATGCAGCTGGGTGGGTAATAAAGGGTAAAGATCCAAAATTAGACCACTGGTTGGAGGGGGCAGACCCTGAAGGGACAGAGCCTTCTGAAGGGTCTTGGGGGAAATCAAGTCTGAGGGTAGAATACAATGTACTCCCAAAAGAAAAGAGAACAGGAAGTAGGCTCAGTTGGCAGTAGCCAGCAGAGCGTCAGGTAGGAAGACCTAAACTTTAGTAATAGAGGCGTCCCAATAGACTGGGAAAGTGCAACAATGGAGAACCCAGGAACAGGTGTTAATAAATTAAACAGGCAAGCTGATAGTGGCTAACACCAAAACCTCTGTAGGTGAGTAGTAAAAACTCACTATTAAAATCTGGGTAATGGGACTGATTAAAACAAGGCAGGTCTCGGATAAGTGGAGGTACTGGGCGAGTTATCGAGACAGTATGTCCAACAACATGGAAAAGCAAGACATCAGACATGAGGTGGAGAGTGAGACCCAGGGGTGCAAGCTTGGGTATGAGGTCAGGCCCAAAGCAACTGTCACATCACTAGGTTCGGAGTCCCAAAGGTTCACCCAGTTTGCTACTCATCTGCTTAGGTGAAGATGGCAGAGGTGGAGAGAGGAAGGGCATTTGGGGTTTGTTCCCACAGGTACCACCTTAGTTCTCCTCTCACTGGGAACAGTATTTATCCCCTAGTATGGCACATACTTGGGGTTCAGTGGGTCTTCTGGCCTCCAAAGGATTCCCCTGGCTATAGAGACCGTGTATCACCTACACGGTTATCTTCCTACAAGGCCTCTCTGAATCTGTTACTTCTCAACCCAAGCAACTTTAATGCCACTAGCGAAGGCTGAAAACTGGAAGCCTGTGGGCTCACTCCAGCCCACAGATGGCTTTTGTTTGGCTCACACTGTGTTTGTCAAAAACTTGATTTAATTACCAACATTTAAAAACAGAGATTTCATGCACACACACACACAAATCCAGATTTCTGGCTTCTCTTGAAAAATCACAAATCTGGCAACTCTGGGCCTGTGTTCTCACATGGCAATAATCAGCTGAAGCTGAGCAGCAGCTGCCCCTCTCCTCAGAGTCTGCACCCCATGGCCCACAGACCCAACAGCACCTTGGCGTCGTTTCTGGCCTTTCACCCACTGTGGCTCCTGCTTCCCCTGCAGTTTTTAGAATTTATTCACCCTTGACCTACAGGACAAATTCTAATCTCCCAGCATTCAAGACTCTCCCAGTTTGGTTACATCATGACTCTGGTGCCCAATATTTGAAACCTCCTTTGAAACACTGTTCTACTTGATAGTCCTTAAATATATCTTCCTTTCCACCCTCCTTCATTAAACAAAAACCTTACTGACTGCCAGCAATGGGCTAGAGATAGTGAACAAACATACATGGTGCCTGACTTCAGGAAGCTGATACTTCAGTGGGGAGACTGGTTTTTAAACCAGAAAGTGTGATCTAGAGTAACAGTTGTTTTGAGTCTGGAAGGAGAGGGGAGAAGAGCTCATAACAAGGGCACTAACTCCGTCTAGAGGTTTCTTGGAGGAATTCACGTCTAACACTAAGCAGGGGATGGTGAGTGAGGACACAGGGTTCCAGCATATACCAAGGCCTGCAGGTGAGTGGAGAACTGAAAGGAGTTGGGTTTGGACACAGTGGGCAGTGAGTGTGGTGCATGGGGACAGGAGTCTAAGAGACGGAGCTGGAGGAAGAGGCTGTCAGGATTACACAGAGTTGTATCCCAAGGGCATGTGGTAGCATTTGAAGAAGATTTAAGAAAAGGAGTGGCATGGCTTGTCTTGAGGTTTAGCAAGATCAATCTGACTGTTTAAGGAGAGTCGACTGGAAGAGACAGCAATGAAAGATGGAAGACACGGTAAAAAGACAATTATGGAGTCCAGGTAAGAAACATTTGGAAGAAGAGGTGTCACGACAAATGACCTCCAGCCTCCATGCCTGGCCCGTGCCTGGCCCTTCTCCTTCCGGAATGCTCTCTCTCTTTCTCCCCACCTGCTTTGACTTACTCATCCTCCAGGCCCAGATTACTTGCCACCACGTCTGAGACCAACACAGCTAGAGCTCATTGCTTCCTCCTCGGAATCTGCCCATGCCTCTAAGCAGACACTCCTGCCATTTTTATCATTTATTCAGGTCTGCATTCATAATTTCCTCAACTATATTATAAGCTCCTTGATAATAGCACCTTCTAGTGAATGAGAAAGTTAGCTGCTGAGATCACAAATGCAGCTTTTCAGCAGGTAAGCTGGGGGAAAAAGAAGTAGTTTTCTGCCACCTGAATATGAAATTGTATATCTTCTTGCATATCTATATATAGACAGATACATACATGCTTATATATATGTATATACATTTATATACATATGTATATATGTGTGTGTGTATATATGTGTGTGTGTATGTGTGTGTATACACACACACATTGTGGTGGTTTGGAGCTTTATGTATCCCAGGAAAACATGTTCTTAAACCTAATCCATTCTGGTGAATGCGAACCCATTGTAAGTAGGACCTTTTGATGAGGTTACTCCCATTACAGCATGGCCCTACCCAATCAGGATGGGTCTGAATCCCATTAGTGGTGTCTTTTATAAGAAGAATAAAATTCAGACAGACAAAGAGAAAGCAAGGAGCTGAAATTCAATGGAACCTGGAAGAGAACTGAGAGGCCAGGAGATGCCACCATGTGCACTGCCACGCGACCAAGGAGCCAAGGACCAAGGATCACCAGCAGCCAGCCCCAGAATGCCAGTCTTTGGGAAGAAAGCATCACCTTGATGACATCTTGATTTGGACTTTTTTCTGGCCTCAAAACCATGAGCTAATAAATTCCCATTGCTTAATCCAAACTATTGCTCGTTATTTGCTTGAGCAGCTAAAGGAAACTAAAACATGTATAGATATGCAATTTCCATTATAATCCAAGAACTTTTCAGACATCGCAGAAAATGCCATAGAAATATTTGCAAGTTACACATAATTTTCTATCCTGTCAAGGAACAGCTACAGAAACAGACCTTATGATGGTGTCTTTTTCCAGTTTTTCTATAAGTCCCTGCTTTATCCTACGGGGAGCGATCTCCCCACACTTCCGTGTCGTCTCATCTAGTTCCGCAGCGGCGGCTCAGGAAGCTGGAGTCCGTGCCTGGTGAGGTGGTGCCTCATCAGTGCGCAGAAGCGGAGAGGCGCTCAGCACAGGGTTCTGGGCAGGAGGAGGGCCGTGCAGGGCTGGGGTCTCAGCTCCAACTCCAGCCTCCTCAAGGGCTCCAGCAAGAGCCACACAGCCCAGAAGGCGGGCAGTGCCTTCAGAAAGGAGGCAGCCAAGAGACTATAAGGTGTCCGGGTTTGGGGCCAATAGTGACTCAGAATGAACCATGTGCTCTGAACAGTTCTTCAGTGTAAACTGCATTGATTTACTCTTTCAACATTCAGTTATTGAAAACTCACTACCAACTAGGCTCTGTGCTTGGAAAACAGTGGATATCAAGAAAGACACAGTCTGGTTCCTGATGCTTTAAGTCTAGTGAGGACACAGACAAGTCAATGGGAAACTATAATGGTGGGTAGAACTAAGACAGGGTCTGTGTTTGTTTAGAGAGCACCCAGGGAAGTAAAATAGCACAGAGATTGTGAGCCTGAGCTCTCAAGTCTCAAGCCCTGAGTTCATACCATATTTCTGTGTAACTGGGCTGCATTACTTAGTGTAGTTGATTGAATGATCGCTTCAAAAAACAGACATCGACATTCTAGCCCCTAGAACCGTGAATGTGACTTAATTTGGAAAAAGCTCCTTTGCAGATGTAATTAAGTCAAGCAACTTGAGAGGGTATCATCCAGATGGGCCCTAAATCCAATGACAAATATTGGAGTGATGTGGCCACAATCCAAGAAACACATGGAGCCACCAAAAGCTGGACAAGGCAAGGAAGGATTCTCCCACAGAGCCTCTGGAGCAAGCACAGCTCTGCTGACACCTTGATTTCAGATCTTTGGCCCCCAGAACTATGAGAGAATACATTTCTATTATTTTAAGCCACCAAGTTTGCAGTAATTTGTCCAGCAGCCATGGGAAACTAATACTCTTAGCCTCTCAGATTCTAATTTTTCTCAACCCTAAAATAGGGATAAAAATAGTACATACTTTATCAGGTTGTTAAAATTAGATGATGCTTCCAAAGCATTAGCACAGCACCTCACAGATGTCAAGTGCTCATTAAGGATGAACTATTAACATTAGAGGTAGTCGTATGCATAGAAGACATTACTAACCCAGACTGGGGATGGCGGTAGTGAGTTGGGGCAAAGGGGTGGGGGAAGTTGGAGAAGGGATGTGTGGGGAGGGGTTCAAGGGCAAGGATGGGAAGATAGATGGGGGGTGGTGTGGAGAAGAAAGAGCAGGTACAGGGGCCAGGAGGTAAGAGAGACCATGGAACATTCAGAAACTTGAAGGCAGCTTTAGCAAGTATTGGATGGCATATAGTAACAGCTTAATTTGTATAATGTGCTGGTGTCAGCATCATTTCAAATTAGCATGAGGACAACAGTGAAATTTTATTTGGTGTTATTTTATATTTACTCCCAACTTCCAATGTTTTCAAATGTTCTTAAACACATCTTCTCCATACACATCTTGGGTGGGAGGAACAAGGATTTTCAGAAAACACAACTAACAAATCTCACTTTCAACCTTGTACTATAAATCTCAAACTCAGATACTCAATACTCATTCTCAATTCTCAGATACTAATTCTCTTTTCTCCTAAACCCTTTTGCTGCTTCACTTGACACTTATCATCAAATAAGTATTTCCATTTTATTGGGGATGTAGGGATTCTTCCACCTGTCTGGTCCATGGTTACCTCTAGATGATACACCTGTCATTTACCCCTCCTCAGCCTTTCCTTCCTGTGGTAGATTGAGATACGTACCCCAGAAAAAAACATGTTCTTAAATCAATCCGCATTCCTGTGGGTGTGAACCCATTGTCGACAGGACTCTTGAAGATGTTATTTTTAATTAAGGTGTGACCAACTGAATGAGGGGAGGTCTTAGCCTGGATTACTGGAAGCCTCACAAAGAGGGCGGGAAGTCACAGAAGCGGGAAAGGAGAGGATATCGCCACATGACGGGAAAGCTAAGGCACCCCAAGGATCACCAGCCTTAGGGGTGAAAGCAAGTCTTGCCAATACCCTGATGTTGGACTCCTTCTAGCCTCAAAACCATGAGCCAATAATTCTTGTTGTTTAAGCTAACCCATTGCATGGAGTTTGTTTTAGCAGTCAGGAAACTAAGACGCCTCCTCTAGTCTACATTCCTTAGCTTTCCTTACCCTCTGGCTTCCTGGTAGGCTTGGCCAGTGGAACGCACCTCTTTATGCCTAAATTTCCTAGAGATAATGTAATTGTCTTGCAGAGTTACTAGAAATAGCAAATAAAAACAAAACAAAACATATGTTAGGTGTCTATGGTCAAAGCTATTGTTTTTCACCTCTGTATGTTTTCATTTCTCCCATTGTAATACCAATTATAGCTGGCCATTCAGAGTAAAACCCACATTTTCAATCTCCCTCACAACTTGATGTGTGGGGTGATTAATTCTGGGATGAAAAAAAAAATTGTGTGCAATTTCCAGGGCTTACCCTCCTCTCCCCATCTCTTTTCTTTGGCTGGGATGTACATGTAGTGGTGAGCACATGGACAAGGAGAACATGCTAGGAGAGCAGAGCAGCAAGATGGAAGAAACCTGGAACCCTGAATGACTTTGCAGGGTTGAGCCAACAAGCCAGCCAGACTTCTACAGAGAGAACTTAACGTCTATATTCTTGAAGTCACTGTTAACTTTGGGAATCAGTTATACCACTAAATCTCTATCTCATCTAATAGGATGCCCAACAAAGTGTTTGGTACACAGTAAGCACTTAATACATGAGTTTGTTTACATTGCAATGAGTTACCTGCAGAGCCCAATTTAGCTTGCTTGGAAACTGAAAAAAACTCCTTTCTGAAAGTAACAATAAGCTGCTGCAGTCTGGATTCAGCCAGAGTTTGCCTTTGAAACACCGTATCCCTTTGTTCTTGGAGCAATAACTTGGTTGAGCCCTTTTAATTATGCAGTAAGGAAGTTTTCATAGAATTAGCTGGGGAAATTTTGAGAGAAACTAATTTCCTGCAATTAGGCCAATGGGTACTACAGCTGAATTAATTGGGATGTTAAAAGAAAGTGCACCCTTATTTGCTGGACACAGACTATAACAAGGCTGGGGATTTATTGGTTACACTAGTTACTTTTAATCTTTCATTACGGTCAGCCCTGGTCAGAGTGGGTCAGGAAACATTTTAAGCAGTAGTTGATGGAATGCCTCTAAGAAGTTCCATTTCATAGTCCTTTTATACAAAATCCAAAACTCTTCTACAAGCTTCCCTGCAGTTTTGTGCCAAAAAACATCCTGTTTGCCCCTCTTGGCTGAGAGACTTACAAACTATCCTTGGCAAACTTGTGTTGTCTGTTTTTCTTCAGAGATCTCCCTTTCCTATTTTTCAATAATCTATATTTACCCAAACTCTCATAGTTCCTCTCTTTCATTTAACCTTTGTCCTGAGCACTTTCCCAGTTGATCTCTTAGCACACACTCACCCGTACCCTATTGCTTCAATCGCTATCAAGAACAGTCACTGTAGCTCACAATTTTAATCCTTCAATTGTCACTATTTTAGATTGGTCCAACATAGTCACCAAACACTTGGCAAGAGTTTTTGAATCCCTAAGCATAATTGGAAACCTGGTAACTCTAACTTTTTTTATTTTCAAAGAAACTGACTTTATTGAAGATCTCCTCCGGGGCAGGCACTGTGCTAAACAGCTTCATATCATGGCCATTTACTGGCTCACGTTTTCTCCTATTTTAATTTTGATTGCTAGGAAAAGCAATATTAGATTAAAAGGAGCCTCCATGTTTACCCACAAACTCCTATTTGTGGGGCCAGATTGGGAAGATCAGTTTTAATCTTTCTCCTTTCTTCCTTCTCCTCCTTCACCGCTGCCACTACCATCATCTTCATCATTATTTTCAGAGAATTAAGTCCAGCGCAGGAGCCCCGGGGCATGTGACTTTGATCTTTCCTGCTGCCACCAGCCGGGCAGGGACCGAGGGAGGCGGCCGTGGATCCAGGCCTGCGTGGAGGGGGTGAGGGAAAGCGCTGCCAGCGGGGACTCAGAGCCCTGGGCTCTCAAACCCAGGCTGTCCTCAGCCCCTCCCCTCGGACCACAGGAATGCCTCCCCACCTTCGGCCCTCGGACTCCCCTTCTTCGGCTCCTTTCCTCCTTCCAGCACTTTCCTTGCTGGTGGCTTAAACTAATTTCCTGCTTGTAAGAAAACAAGGAGAAGCTGATGGAAAAGAGGCTGTACATAGGGTCCTACTCAGGCTGGACCTCCCTGAGAATGAATCTCTGCGCAGGAAAAGGGTCCTAGCAGGAGGTCTGGGGAATGTGAAAAGACCATGACCTCCATCATTAGAGCCGTTGATTTGGGTGAAAGAAAAATTTCAAAGTTCTGCCCACTTCCCTGAGGACACCATTCTTCTTGTCTTCTCCTGTCAAGCTTTCCAACTGCTGTTTTCTTAAAGTGGAGGACTGTCCCCACAGCCACCTGTCCCTTCCTGACGGCCAGACTCGCTGGCAAAACGAGGAGGAGCAAGGCGAGAGAGAACCCCCAGGAGGGGACAGCACCACAAAGTTCCGGGACTTTGCTCCAAGCACGACGCTTTCAAGGGCACCTTCCGCTCTGCTTTATTAGTATTTGGAAACTGTGGCTGCATCAATCCACCAACCCCGAAAAGAAAACACCTATAAAAGGAGAAACTGGCCCTGAGGATGACAGTGGAGGTGAGATTCAGCTGGCACAGGACTTCGACGGAAGACTCACAAATCAGCAGGAAGCAGACCAGAAATAAAAACGGATTCCCACCTCCCACTCACCCGAGCTAAACTTGAAAGGAGGTGGAAGTGGCCGCAGCTGGGCTGGCACGGCTCTGCCTGGCAGTGCCCTTGGCACTGGCACCTACCTGGTTTGCTTTGGGCCTTTGCTCTGGTGCCCCTACATCACCATAAAACAACACACTAAAATATGTTTTTCGTTACCAGATGTGTACTTTGAACCTGAGTCCTCTATATAAAATTAGAGTATTGGATGGGACCTTAGCAATCATGGAGCTTCACAATTTTTCTGTGCATCAATTTCTATGTCTTGGGTGGGAGGGGAGAGGAGAGACTTTTCTAGGGCCCCCCAGCAAGTAAGTGGCAACACAGGCACTAATACCTTCTTGGGACTCCCATCAGTGCCATTTTCACCTTTACAAGGTTGCTCAGAATTGTGGCCACCTCAGACACATTCATGACTCAGATGGGAGATTGACCAAAAAAAAAAAAAAAAAAAAAAGTCCACAATATTTTGCAGCTCCTCCCATTAAGATCAGAAAAGCTGCCCAGCTGATTGCTATCTCTCAGAATTGTGAGATAATACATTATTATTTTTTGGATCCAGGACATTTTGGGGTGGTTTGTTAAACGGCAAAGGCTAAGTGATACACTATAGTTGCAGGAGAGATTTCACTGTCAAAGTGAAATATTCACATGCATAGGCTGTGCTCTGGCAGGTTCAGCATAGAGTCCTTCCTCCCATAAGCCACTCACCATGTGCAACATTTCAGGTTGAAATTCTTTACTGAACATGTAGATAATTGTCCAGTTGTCTGGATCTATCTGTTCTTAAATTAGCTTCTTTTATTAATTAAGGTAAGCTAAATGTCATAATAAATATCCAAAAAGCAATGGCTCAACCCCAATAGAGTTAATTTTTCATCCACATAACAATCCAGGGTTGTTCCAGTTTTGTGGGAGGGGGGTCTGCTCCATGCAGTCACTCAGGAGCCCAAGGCAAGGGCAGCTCTGTCACCTCTCGCCCGAGGCTTCCAAGGGCATTGTGGGCATTGCCACCTCCGGGTGGGCAGAGCAGGCCCCAGTGGCCTACATAGCTTCCACTCCCGTTCCACGGGGCACATCCAACTGAGTGAGGGTGAGAAATGAGGAAGGAGAGGCATGCCTGGGTGGCCAGTAGCTGTCCCTGCCATGCTTATTGTGGCAGGTAGAGTTTAGAAATTACGACCTTGGAGTCCTGGCTCTGCATTAGCTCCCTAGGGCTGCCATAACAAATTACCACAAACTGGGTGGCTTAAAAACAATGAAAATTTATTCTCTCCCAGTTCAGGAGACCGGACCCTGTCAGCAAGGTTGGTTCCTTCTGAAGACTCTAAGGGAGAACCTGCCCCGTGCCTCCCTCTTAGCTCCTGGTGATTGCTGGCAATCCTTGGCGTCCCCTGGCTTGTAACTGCCATCACTCCAATATCTGCTCCTGTCTTCGCATGGCCAAACCTGTGTGTGTTCAAATTGCCCCCTCCTTTCCCTTATAAGTATTCCAGTCACTGGATTTAGGGCCCACCCTGGTTCAGTATGACCCCATCTTAACAGGATTACCTCCTATTTCCAAATAAGGTCACATTCACAGGTAATGGGGCTTAGAATTTCAACAAGTCTCTTTGAAATTCAACCCACTTCAGGCCCAAGATAGAATCAGGATCCAGGGCTGATGGGGTTGGAGGAGGGAGAAAAGATAAAAACTAAGTAGATCATCAAGGGTG
Source organism: Choloepus didactylus (assembly GCF_015220235.1). Taxonomy (NCBI): domain Eukaryota; kingdom Metazoa; phylum Chordata; class Mammalia; order Pilosa; family Megalonychidae; genus Choloepus; species Choloepus didactylus. The sequence goes on along the minus strand of NC_051320.1, from coordinate 51,075,346 downwards.
GAGAAATCAAAGCACCTCATGTTTTTTCACCTCTCCAAGTGGAGATGAGGCCAGGTAGAGGTGGTGACACTCTGGGAATGCAGAAGAAACCTACCCAGGGAAATCTCTGCTCCAGGTGATGGGAAAGTAAAGGAGACAGCGATAGAATGCCCCACTCCACACCAAAGGTGGCTCGGGAGGCAGCTTGGGGAACAGAGAAAGCCAGAGAGGCTGAGGCTGCCTGTCAGGGTTTCCATTCCACTAGGGATGTCAGCCCTGAACATGGGCAGGAATGTCCTCTGAGGGCTTCTGAGTAAGTAAAATCCAAAGTTCATTCCTCTTACCTCATTTACTCAAATTCAAGGTGACTAGAAAGAGGAAACAGGTCTTCAAAAGCATCATCTGCAGGATCTCACCCAATGGAGAGGACACGTGTTAACACTGAGGCCACTGCCCTCGTTTGCCAGGGCTGCTGTAACAAAGCATTAGACCAGGTGGATGAGACGATGGGAATTAATTGTCTCATGGTTTGGGGGCTACAAGTCCAAAGTCAAGGTGCCAGCAGGGCTGCACTTTCTCTGAGGTCTGCAGGGCTCCAACCTGAATGGCAATCCATCCCTCAGTCTCCACCCATCACACGGCCATCTGTCTCCTTCTGTCTCCCACTATGGACTGTGTCCAAATTCCCTCTGCTTGTAAGGACTCAGTCATATCGGATTAAGGCCCACCCTGATTCAGTTTGGCCTCCCTTAACTAGCAGGATCTTCAAAGTTTCTATTTACAAATGAGTTCATTTATAGGACAGGAGATGAGGACTTGAACATGTCTTATGGAGGATATTATTCAATCCATAACAGCTACCACTCACAGAAAAATAATCAGTTGAGGTCCATATAAGTAAGAAAAGAAAAAACTTCCTTATTATTTGGGTAGTTTCAAGAGAGACAATTATATAATATTCTATTTATTTTACACGTATATTTAAATGCAAAAATAGTCTTTAATAAATATAATTAATAAAATATGTGCTGCAGTTTGATTTAAATGCTAAATAAGATAAAAAGACAGAGCAAGTGTCTAGAAGGAAAACAGAAAACTGAAAGAGGGAAAAACAGGGACAAAGAAGAGAGGGAGAGAAACAGAATAAGGGACACTTAGAAATATACTCAAAAGAGATCTAGAGCAGTCACACACATACAAACACACCTACATGCATACACCAATTTGCATGAATGGAGTAACATACTCATCTTGTGACTTTTAAGATATTGCTAACAAAGACATTTAAAATTCCATTGTGTTTTCCCATCTATAGGCATAAATAAAATTGTAACTTTATATCAGCAAAACAAGACGGACATGGCAAGGCAGAAAAAGGATGAAAGCAGATGCTGCCCCAGGACCTGTACAATGTTATTTCCCCAGAATTCTATTAGTCCAAGCAAGTTGATAAGCCAATGCAGATTCCATTCAGAAAGGTGTCATTTATTGGGGGGCCATTTTATAACAATTCACTACAATGTTTTTATGACCAAAAGTTTTCATTACACCATAGAGAACAAAAGAGTCTAACCCCAACTCCTAAGGTATCAAAGTAGTCTCTTAAATAGGCAAATGACCATCTTCTTTGTTCTCACCCTCAGGTTAAATAGGGTCCATGGTAATGCAATATTTTGAAGAAGCTCAGAAACTCTCCTGCACAAGAACATCATTGGTAGAAGTTTAAAATAGGATATGGTAGATCCAGATTTTCAGGATTCCAAGTCTAGGACTATCAAATACCACTTATGTAGTCCCAAAGGCCTCTCTGCAGGCTCCACTTCCTGACAAGTTGCTTCTAGGCAGTGAAAGGTTGGGTATTCATCTCTCAGTGTCCCCTGGAGGCTCTTTTTACCTCTGAAGTTGTTCACAAATCATCTGTCCTGTTGCAGGGGCAGGAAGTTCCAGGACCTTTTAAACAATCAGAGAAGCTTATTAGAAAAGCAGATTCCTGCCGACCTGTTCTGAGTCAGTAGGTTTATAGTACTAGGTACTAAGTACCAGGTACTTCTGACTGAAGGTTATCCTTTGAAAACACTGTATTACCATAATAGAGTTTCTACATTGGCTTTTAGGTGGGGGTTCTCCAGTTTACCCTGTCCTATAAATGTGTTGTTCTTAGAACACACACTCCCTGGTCTAGCTTATCGTGACACTTTGGAGATTGACATCAGACTACCCAACCTCTTTGATTGAGTTAAGTAGAGAACATGGGCTGCAAGTATGGCTAAAAAGACTTATGAAGCCTATCTGTGTGAACTAACATTTCTTCCTCTACTCAGTTCATGGCCATTTACAATCATATCCGTCTGCCTCCCTGACTAGAAAATTCATGATATTGGAAACAAAGAGATAATCTGGCAGACCAAAAACAAGTTTTTATGCAAAGACTTCATTCATTGTTCCTAACTTTACCCTTAAAGAAAAATGTCCATATATCACATAAATCTGAAAAGTCCATACATCTCTGTAGTGAGCACTTGAAGGTGATACCCAGGCAGAGAACAAACATCTCCCTAACATTTGTTTCCACAGTTTCTGATGAAATGTCTCCACTCAAGGCAGTGTCTTCCCGCCGAAACCTGGCGCCAGCTGGCCACTGAGGCAGCTCACCATGTTTCCCAAGGGGAGGGCTGGGCTCTGCTCTGTGAGCTGTTGTAAACATCCCTGTGGAAGAAATGGAAATTCTGACATCTATTGGGAAGTCATTTTTAAATGCAGAAGACTTTATTTCATAAAATATGGGACTAAGTAAATTTAAGGAAAAAATAGATTAAAATCCTTATTCATTCTAAATTGAGGACAAAATGTTTCTTTTCTCGATTTTCATGACTAATGTCAATGACTCACTTGTCACAAAAACTGATGTTGATGCTTTCCTTCTCCTGAGATTTTCAAGAGAAAAGTTAAGGAGGCAATAAAACCAACTTGGAAAGCGTACAAATGAAGTGCCATGTAACCCCAGGGCAGAGTGCGGAATTGCACGAGTTCCCTTTCAAACCTTTGATTCTAGGATTTTTCTGGATGTTCCAAAAAAATAAAAAGGACCAAAGCTTGAAAGTATATTCCTAGAGAAAAATAGGTTAAAGGTTTCTTCTTATTCCTTGACTATTCTGAAGGCAGCAAGTAAGAAACAGCCATTCTTTTTTTTTTTTTTTTTTTTTTTTTTGAGCGCTACTCTGGGTATAGGGTGTTTAGTCGGGGTCTAACTAACAGCCTATTGTTTTCTGAAGCATCCAGCCAGAATTCTTGCAGTCTTTAGTCTGTCGTGCTTTCTCTTGTATTCTGGTTATCTACTGTTGAATAACAAACCACCCCAAACCATAGTAGCTTAAAACAATAATCATTTATTTTGCTCATGAATATGCAATTTGGGTAGAGCTTGGTGGGGATAGCAAATCTCTGCTCCACGCGGCATGAGCCAGCGAGGCTCACTCAGGACTGGAAGATCTACTTCCAAGATGGCTGTGCTCACATGCCTGGCAAGTTGGCCCTGGCCATCTGCTGGGAACTCAACCAATGCTATAATCCAGGGGCGGCCTTGGTTCTTCTCCAAAGGGACCTCTCCATGAAATGCTTGGACTTCTTCACAACATAGTGGCTGGATTCCAAGAGTAAGTATTCTAAGAAGTCTGGGAAGAAGTTACAAGATTTCTGATGACATAGTCGCAGAAGTCCCAGAACTTCATTTCCACTGCATTCCATTCATCAGGCAATCCCCAAAGCCCAGTCCAGACTCAGTGGCAGGGCAATTAGACTCTACCTCTCAAAGACAATAGGAGCAAAGAATCTGCAGCCCCCTTTATTCCACCACAGTAAGATTAAGTCCCATAAAATCTTACCCATAGGTTCCCCACCACCACCACCACTATGGTTCTATGAAAGCTTATTTTTATGTGTGTCTGAAGAAAGAAAGAACTGCTGAAGATTCCCTCTGAGAAGTTAAGTATCCAGGAGGGCACTGTGAAATTGGCCCAGCAGTTTGTTGGGTGGTAAAAACTCTTAACAAAAGATAAAGTGATCCTCAATTAGCTAGAATATTTGAAAAATAAATTGAGGGCTCCAGTTAGAAAATCTTACTGAAAATGTTCAGGTTAAAATTCTTCCTGTATATTAGTGCACATTCCTTCTTTACTAAAAATGTTAAACACTACTGTCAGATTACCCCAATCCGTCCATTTTTGTCCCTCCTGGCAGAGCCTCAGTTTTGTTCAAATATCACCCTTCTCTGCAAAGCCACGTGCTTCAGAGGAAGGGAGCACAGCTCCAGTGCCAGAGCGTGAATTAGAGCTTGTTAAAGCTAATTACAGTGGTCCCATCATCCTTGCCAGTGCTTGGACAGACATGGATAGGCATGTGATGTATTCCTAGACAATGAGACGCATGGGGAAATCTCTTGGAATGCTCCAGAGAAAGGACGTTTCACTAATAGAAACAGCATAGGAAGAAACAGTTCCTCTTTCATTATGTCTGGATGGGATACCTGGAACTGCCACAACCAACTTGCAATCATGAAGAGAACATGCCTGAGAATAGGCCTTGTAGTGTCTTTCCATCATCCTTCTGAATGGCTCCTTGCTGTATTGCATTATGGATATAAAAGTAGAGGCATTTGAGGCACAAGGCACTGGCACCAGCGCCCAGAGCAAGCAGCGAACGGCAAGCCAGGGACCCACCAGGCGGAACCAGCCAAGCAGTCAGTGAGCCAAGCCCGCGATGACCACACATCCCCAAGCCCTACAGCTGCCACCCCCTTGATCCACGGCACTGAAGCGGATTCAGAAAGAACTGAGTGATCTGCAACGTGATCCACCTGCTCACTGTTCAGCTGGACCTGTGGGAAATGATCTGTTCCACTGGCAACTAACTATTGTGGGGCCTCCTGATAGCGCATATCAAGGTGGAGACTTCTTTCTCACTGTACATTTTCTGACAGACTATCTTTTTAAACCACAAAGGTTGCTTTCACAAAAAAAAATTTACCATCCAAACATAAACAGTAATGGAAGTATTTGTCTGAGATCGCAATGGTCACCAACTCTGACTGTATCAACAGTTTTATTGTCCATGTGCTCTCTACTCTGTGATCCTAATCCAGATGACCCTCTAGTACCAGATATTGCACAAATCTATAAATCAAAGAAAACTACAACAGACATGCAAGAGAACTGACTCAGAAATATGAAATGTAAAATTCAAAAAAAATTTTTCATTTATAAGAGTATCGTAAAATCTAGGTTTTTTTCCAACATTAGCAGTAAATTAAGCATTGTTTACTGTTTCAGTGTATTATGAAATCCCTTGATTTTTGCCCATTTTAAATGTGTCTCTAAAGCAAGACAAAACAAACTTCCAAAAATACCCTTAAGACTGTGATGAGAGCATTTATCATTTTGTACACATTAAGAAAGACACTTATGGTTTTTAAGATACTTGGACAGCTGCATCTTCACCTTTCAAGATTTACAACACAGATGAAAAGCAACCAAATTATTTTTTTGCTGAAACTAGGTGTTTTTACATGAGAAATACTGTGTGTGCTAAGATGTCAGTTTTATAAATCTGTATTCAGATTTCATTTTTTGTTAGCTCACTTAACAGTTTGTATTTTTTACTGTGTAGACCAAACATATTCTATTTACCTACTACGTATATCAACTCATTACTTTTTTTCTGTGAACAGTATTGAAAAAACCCAACAACCGATGAAATGTATTATCTGTCTCCCTTGTCTGAGGATATTCTGTAGATTGATTGCAGATTTCTTAGACCTGAAATGATCTTTACACTGTAATTCTCAGTATACTGATTTTGTTATATTTGACTTAACTATTGCAATGTGAATTAATTGCACTGCTAAGTAGGAAGATGTATAACTTTTATTTGTTGCTATTCACATTTGAATTTTTTTCTGTATAGGTAATATTATATTGACACCTTTTACAGATCTTACTGTAGCCTTTTCCATATAAATAAAAATGCTTTTTCTACAAAAAAAATTATATATGTAGGCATTTGAACAGATTGGATATCAACCCCCATGACAATACAGAATCTCATTGTAAGGTGTGTTAGATGGCATCTAGACTAATCAACCTCCACCAGATTTTCTTCATAACCATCCATGAAAGTTGAAAAGGCTAATGTGTGTATGTGTGTATATATATATATATATATGTATATATTCTATTATTTGCTTCTTTCTCTCATTAAAGATGCAGTATTCAATGGGAAAACAATGATAGAAAGTAAGTACAACTGATCTCAGCTAATTCCTCCCATGCAAGATCCAATGACCTCACACAGTTAGGAATCCAGCCTGCCCAGAGCCCACTAGTGCCTGGACATCATGACCACCAGGATGACCCGATGTAGTTCGCCTCATCTACATTGCAACAATCATCAGCAAGTCACAGCATGTTGATTGAAATCTCACACCTTGCAGGCAAAGAAGACCTGAGAACATAAGTTTCCCCCAAAGCAGGATGTTCCCACAGAACATGTATTTCAACCCAGACCTGATTACTCTCCCAGGTTTCCATCTGAGATGATAGAACACACATTTGTGAAAGTGTTACTTTGACCTGTGGTCTCCAAACCCATTATGAGAGTAGAGGTGTGCTCTTCCCAAACATAAGCATTTGATCCCAGACTCAAAGTTCAATCTTCACAGTCTGGAAGACCAGTTTCTCTCTGAGTCAGCGGTCCAGCTCATTCCTTACCAATAGCTGAGCTGCATGTTCCTGACGCCTGGTGTATCATCATCTTCCCCACATAGCAAGATCTTTTTGTTGGCCATTGCTGAAGTCAAGACCACTGAACTCTGCAACAACCAAGCCAACAGGGTCATTTCCATTATTGCTGGAATTCTACCAATGCAAGGGACCTCTGATGCTAACTCCTCTATCCCAGAGAAGGCCACTACTAAGCTCTCTTCATTGCAACCAAAAGGAGATCCAGACTGTCTTTGGGGCCAATCCTTATAGATTATCCCACAATTAGCCAGGAGATAGCCTTATGTTCCTGACTGAAATCTCCTACTCCGAAAAGCCAAACTTTCCAAATGATTTGTTCCTGGTTAGTGTCTCCAGCTTTCCTCACTCTTGAAACTAGGTTCAGCCTCCACCATGCCACCTAAAACCTTCAAAAGTTTTCAAGCCTTGCTAAATTCAGTGGAAATTTTCAGTCTTATCATTCAGCTACTCTCGACAGCATTTGATGTTGCTGATTACTCCCTCCTCCTCAAATCACTCTCTTCTCCTTGCTTTGAATTTCTCCCCTCTCCCTCTCTCTCTCCTACCCAGTCTCAGGGACCTTGGCTGACTCATCTTCTTCAAGCCACCCATGGAGTTTCTTAGAGTACTTGTACTAAGCCCTTTTCCTTCCTCACACTGTACATGCTCCCCAAACAGCCTCGTCCTCATGTACAGCTTCAGTTACCATTTATGAACAAACCCCAAGTCTATATAAACATCCCAGACCTCTCTTTCCTTTGAGCTTTGTACTTGTATATAAATACCAATAATAAAGGCTAACATTTATACAGTATACATTATGTTTCTGGCACCAATCTAATGTCTCTACGTATGTTATATTCACTTAGTTCTCAAAGGAATCTCATGAGGTCAGAACTATTGTTATAACCCCCAATTTCCAGATGAAGAAACTAAGGTACAGAGAGGTTAAGTAACTTTCCCAAGATCATACAGCTGTAAGAGGTATTTTGGTTCCAGAGACCATGCTTTTAACCACACTACACAGCACTGCCTCTCAATTTATTTGCTTCCCAAAAGCAAAATCTAAACTCACAATATTTCCCCCAAAATCTGGTCTTTCTCCAGTAGTCCCTATTTTGGGGACTGTCACCACAACTCTGACTTATACAAGCAAGAAACTCAGCAGTTGTTCTCCCGCTCTTTTACCCACAAATCCAAACCACCACCAAATCCTATCAAACAACCACCAAATCCTATCCAATCCACCTCCAAGATATTTCCCAAATCTGAATGCTCTCCCTCTATACTGTTACCACCTTAGACCAAGCAACTGTGGTCTCTTGCATGGGCTTTTGCAAGAGCTTCCTCATTGGTCTTCCTGTGTGCATGCAGGCCTATCTTTAGAACTTTTACAAGACAGAGTGACCTTTAAAAACCCAGATTTGGTCATGTCACTTCCCTACTCAAAGTTTCCCATGCCTGTAGAATAAAATCCAAAATCTCCCCCAGCCTCTCCCCTGCCCTTCACCTCCTTACTCTCTGCAAGGCCTTCTTTTAATTCCTCAAATATGTATCTAATTCCTTCACACAAGCTGTCCCACTGTGTGGATTCTCACCCTTCACTTACCTACTCCTATTCCCCTCAACCTTACCCCATCTAGTTAACTTTTTTTTTCTTAATTTTCCATCTAGTTAATGTTTGCTCACACTTCAGAACATGTTTCAGAGTTCAGCTAGCTTTCCATGATTCTTCATGTTCCTGGAACACACTTCCCAAGCACGTCACCTATGATGGTTAATTATATGTGTCAACCTGGAGAGGCTTCAGTACCCAGTCATTTAATCAGACACTAATCGAGGCGTTGCTGTGAAGGTGTTTTGTAGATGTGGTTGATACCTACATCAGTTGATTTGAGGAGGAGGAGATTACCCTTGATGATGTAGATGGACCTCATCCAAACAGCGGAACGCCTTTAGAGCAAAAACTGAGTTTTCAGGGCAAGAAAGAAATTCTATCTCAAAACCACAGTGTCAGCCCTGCTGAGTTTCTAGCCTACCAACCTGTCCTTTGATTTTCAGACTTGTCAGCCCCTCCCAACAATCATGTGAGCCAGTTCCTTAAAATAAACCTGGAGAATTCTAGTATGCCACGCTTCTCCTTTGTACTACTTTACATAACTGTCAATAAATAATTAATTTCCTCATAAACTATTTAACCTATGTCTCCCTCATTGCCACTATGTCCCTAGCACCTATCGATATGCATGGGGAAGACTCTAAAATGTTTTTAACAAATAGGTGATAGCCTGTAGCCATATCGTCAGAGCTGAAATGCCAGACTGAGAAGTTGGCACTTTTTCAGCAGGCAATGAGGAACCACAGTGGTGCTTTAAGCAGTAAAACACCATGTTAGGAAAACCCATCGGGCAGCACTGTGTAGAATGAACTGCACCAGGAGGATGAGCAGTTAATTCAGCCACACCTTGATAAGAGCTTGGACTAGCAGGGAGACAGAAATAAGGAGGCAGAATCAAGAGATACTGCAAAGTGAAAATCTGCAGGATATGGTAACTAAAGATACTGACTAGGTGGAAGCTGTCAGTTTTATTCTGATAGTCAGCAGAGATGGCTCTGTATTGGATTCCTATGATTTCATTGTGTGCAAACAGAAGAGTGGAATGTAGGACCCTGAAAGGAAGGAAGGATTGGAGGAAGGGTGCTAAAACTCCCCTTTGCACCCTGAAAAAATGAGGATAAATAAGACACACTTTCAATAAATAAATATGCAGGTGAATTACAACGCAGGCAGGCAAATAAAACAATTACCTTTTCCGCAGAGGACACTCACTACTCCCTATCTAGCATCAAAAAGACTTATCTGTCACTACTTAAAGGCAGCTCAATCTGGATGGTAGCAATAGAAGCATTTCTGCTGTGGACATGCTCTATTCTCATTGACAATCATTTTTTATATCTGAAACTGAAGTCTAATAAACTTGTTATATTTTAAAACATTAACTTCCTCTTATGAAACAAAACTTCATAAAATAAAAAAGCATTCCAAATGTTCTCTGATGATTGAGACAGTTGTAACCAAATAATCTGGCTGCAGTTACAAATACATGATATTATTTAAACTTACTAGTCTGAGTGCTTATACCTGAAGACCATTATTTACTTACAACATTAAGGAGTTTCACATCATGCACAGATAATAGAGGAATGGAAAATTTGCATCATCTCACAAATGGGATACCTCTGTACCACTTAGGTTTTGAGAATTTCCACTACCATCAACCACCACCACTCCACCACCACCAAGTATACTTGGAATATTTAAATTTCAACTTTCAGAAGCAGCTCAGACCTAAGCGAAATATATGTAAGTATATAAAATCTCAGACTGCATTTGTCAATCCTGGCCTTTTGTACTGAACTTCTAATTCATGAAAACAAAGTGGCACTCAACACCACACTCTGCAAAAGTATTTAGGGTGCATCATATAATTTCTCAGCCAACAAAAGTCTGTCTGAGTCGAAACGCATTGGAAGCTGCTTAAAAATGTAGCACTCCATGCAAATCTACATGTGAACTCTCAGCCCCTCCCCATTTCCCACTGAGGCTACAAATGGATTAAGAAAAAAAATCAGATGCATAGGGATAATGTGCCCCCATTAACCAATTGTAGAGCATTTACTTATCCCTGCCTCCATGTGGTAACCAGCTTTCTATGTTTGTGTTAGTGTCTCTCTTATATTAAAAATCACGATTTATCTGGAAAAACTTTTCATAAGGTCAGGGGTTATATCAACAAAAGAATAGTATCTGGTCTTGAAATAGAAGGAGGAAAACTCTAAGCAAAGTGCAATTAACGACAAAGCAATAATCCACTCAAATCAAGAGGAAATGGTTTGAATGAAAACAAATGACTTAATTTAAAAAAAAATAAACCACTTTTAAATTACACAAATGCAATTTCCCATTTTGTTTACTTTGGTCGTATTTTTTTTTTCTATTTACATATAAGCCAACCTGGACTTGATAGCTGATTCCATTTGTGGGGAACAGCAGCAGAGGAGCCCCGAGTTTCTCTGTACCTGCCAGAGTATAAACTGCTCCCATTGATGCTCACTGGATTCAACTTTTGCAACTACCAGAGCTTAATATCTTGTATCTTACATTGATACAGCACAAATTATCCTTATAACAAACCTCTGCAATCAGTACTACTACTATTTCCATTTTACAGATGTGGAAACTGAGAGTCAGCAAGATGAGGTCATCAGCTAGCAAGGGGTGAGTCATTACATAAATCTAGATCATGTGGCTCCAGCTCCACTCTTATTACCCACACAAACTTCTGTGTGGTAAACACAGATCAAAATGTCTGAAGTTCCTCATAGCTGCCCAGGTTAAGCCAAAACCCTTCACATCCCACATTAATCTGACAACTATACTCATCTTTCAACCCAATGAGCAGAATCAAGCCTAAAATAAACAGCTCCACCCATTAACTTCTAAAGAAGACTCAGAAGAAAATAGATTTCTATTAACCCTTTTAACTACTGATGTCATGCAAGCACCAAGCATTTTAGTACTTGTAAAAGAAAAGATGAGTGCCGTCTCCCCCTCTTGACTCCCCTGCCATGGGTGAGCACCTTCACAGCCAGCTGTGGCCAGAACTAGAGGAAGCAGTGGGTTGGGGTCAGGCTGAAACTCCCGAGCTACCCTACCCTGGGAGACAGGTTCCACCCAGACTACTCCCAGAGCCCTGTGTCAAACTGGACTCATAAAAATCCTATGTCCAGACTTGTTCTACCACAGTTATCAAAAGGCTGGAACAAATACTACTAGATCTACTTTTTTTTTTTTTTCCATTTATTTCATTCATTTAGCATATATTGAGTTTGAAACCAACTGTGTGCCAAGTACTGTGCTAGGTGTTGGGGGAATAAGGCAGAGTTTACATAGAGTATAGAGGTTAGGAAACAATTGTTTGAAATGTGTTAAGGGTACGGTGGGAAGAATATAGTAGTATAGAAGGTGCATTAGTCAGGGTTCTCTAGGGAAACAGAATCAACAGGATATATATACAGAGAGAGAGAGAGAGAACATGAGATATTTTTACAGGAATTCGCTCATGTGACATGTGACTGTGGGGATGGGCACATCCAAATTCCATAGGGCAGGCCACAAGCTGAGAACTCTGATAAAGGTTTTAAATGAATTCCCCAGCAGAAGCTGGCTGGCTGAAGTAGAGATGGAAATTCTCCGTTCTGACTGCTAAAATCATCAGTTCTCCCTTTAAAGCCTTCAACTGATTGAATGAGACTTCTCTTATTGCTGAAGGCAATCTCCTCAGTTGATTGTAGACATAATCAGTCATAGAATGCAGTCAGCTTACTGTTGATTTAAATCCATGAAATATCCTCACAGTAGCAGTCAGACCAATGCTTGCTTGACCAAACAACTGGACACCACAATCCAGCGAAGTTGACATGTAAACTTAACCATCACAGAAGAGGAGCCTAAGACAGATGTAGGAGGTCATAGAAACTTTCCTGAAGGAAAGAATGACTAAGCAAAATTAGGGACAGGTGAGAATTAATCACAGGAAAAGCCTACTATGTGCCGGGCATTTTCTGTGTTCCACTTTAGCCTCTTAACAACCCTCTAAGGTTGTTATCTCCATCTCTTCATTGTCACAAATATATCAGTTAATTGGGGCTTCTGGTGAGTTGTGTTCCAGGTAACTGAGGTGCCTTTGAACACAGATTAATTTTATGTTCATTAAGACCATCTGTTCCAGTTTGCTAAAGCTGCCATTATGCAAAATACCAGAAATGGATTGGCTTTTATAAAGGGGAATTATTAGGTTACAAATTTACAGTTCTAAGTCCACAAAAGTGTCCAAACTAAGGCACCAACAAGAGGATACCTTCACTGAAGAAAGATCGATGGCATCTGAAACACCTCTGTCAGCTGGGATGGGATGTGGCTGGTGTCTGCTGATCCTTTGCTTCCAGGTTATGGTTTCAAAATGGCTTTCTAAAATGTCTCTGGGCTTCTTTCTTTCTTAACTTCTCTCTCTCAGCTCCTATGCATCGTTGCTTGTTCTCCCAGGGCGTTTCTCTCTAAGCATCTGGGGGTCCTCTCTTAGCTTCTCCAGGGCAAACTCTGGGCTTCATATCTTAGCTTAGCATTTCCAAATGTCTTTCTATCTGCATCTCTAAGCATCTGGGTCTGTGTTGGTTCTTAGCCTTTCCCAAGGGCAAACTCTGGATTACATATTAGCTTCTCTCCAAAATGTCTCTCTCAGCTTCTCTGAGCTCCTTCTCTCCATGAGCTCTCTTATAAGACTCCAGTAAACTAATCAAGATCCACCCATTCAGGGTGGTGTCACATCTCCATGGAAACAACTTAATCAAAAGATCCTACCCGCAATAGGCCTGCCCCCACAAGATTGCATTAAAGAATGTGAGTTTTATGGGGTACAAAACAGATTCAAACCAGCACACCATCTATGTGCTGGGTTTCATTTATGTCCAGCAGAAGATCAACTACTCATAACTACGGACAAAAACTGTAGTTTCTCTGACATGTCTTGCTCTGGCCCAGGCATTGGCCATAAGAGAATCTCCTCAGGGGCCATGCTGTCTTTCCCATCAATGGGGTAGATGACATTGTTCTCTGGTTTCCTCTCCACTCCCTCCATTCTCCACTGTCTGAGGCTCTCACCCCCTACAGCCCTTAAGGATCTTGTGCTGCTTCTGGTACCCACAGCCTTTTCATTGGTGTACTCACTGGGAAGAGCAGAAGTCTCCCTAAAAGTGGTCCCTTCCCCACAGGAGTTCTACACTGTCCAAGCCAGGCTCCATCCCATCCTCATTCTGTTTCCTCAAAGAGATCACCTTGAACAGGCTGAAAGCACCTTGAAACTAATGTTTAAATAATGATTAAAATTATAATATGAGTAATATAGGTCTCACTGAAGCATCAGCCAACTTAACTCCTCTAGGACGTATTTCCATTTTAGGGAAGAATTTATCAACATAAAAGAATTTCTAATTGGGAAATATAACTGAGCAGGGGACAGTCTGTCATCCATCCTCCTCTGTACACAAAACTCCAGAGGAACCTTCATGATCAACATACCATGACACCTCCAGTCCACCACTAGCCTTCACCTTCACATAGACAGTAACATCCTCAGAACTCAATTTTCCCCCATGCTCAGGCAAGACCTAGTTTTTGTGTTGTCCTGAAATGCAGACAGGAATAATGAGAATTTCTCCTCTCTATATCATTCATTCATTCAATCTTTTTTGAGCATCTCTCTTGCCAGACATGGAGGCCTAAGAAGACCTCCATTAATCTCATGACTTTATATTCTAAATAAAGAGACAGATGTATACACAAATAAGTGCAGTACAGTGTGAAAGACACTCTCCTTACTAGAGTCACACATAGGTTGTATGGGATGCCTGAGAGCCACGCTCTTGTCTTTGGTGAGCAGAGACTTTACAAAGGAGACTGCATGGAAGCAGATTTCTGGGAGATTAACATTCTCCCAATAAACAAAGCAGAAATAGGATTTGGGGCACAGAAAAGAGTATGTGCAGAGGCCTGGGGCTGTGAGAGGGCAGGGCCAGGGGTTTTTGCTCCCGATGTTTCTACAGCCAAAAAAGAGGCCCTAGGAACACTGTAAGACTGTCGATCCTACAAGGGTCAGTGAAGGATTAAATCGATTGCCCATACAATGCACAGACCACACAGATTGAATGAGGCATCACAATACAGTAAGAAGAAAAAGCAGGCCTAGGTGTGAATCTTGGCTCTGCCGCAATTAGCTGTGTGATTTGGGGCAGTTAAATTTTCAGACCTTCAGTTTCCCTCTCTGTAAAATGATTAAAAAAACTCATAAAGTTGTCTTAAATACCCAAGAGCTAAAAGATGTGAAGCACCTAGCACCTGGAGAAATAATCTCACTGTACTCCCCTAGTTTCTGATTTCCTTCCAACTTGCATTTGTCTATACAGAGAACCTAAACAGAAAAGATGGTTCCCAGGCACAGCAGAATGAAGCCACCCCCAGCCTTCAGATCAGTGGTCTCAGAAAAGCAGAGGTGAAGTGGACACAAATGTGTATGTCTTCTTTGACTTTGTGTCTAAAGCAGGCCAACATGTGCTCCAAATATTCCCAAAGGCCACAGGCACAGTGACTAATTTGGATGGCCCTGAACCTAGGCTGCAGATACGTATGATATCCACCCTTTTGCTGGTCCTCTAATTTTTTTCCTTTAGCATTTATTAACATCAAAATGCAAGTCTAGGGTCATGAATGTCACTAGAAGGAAAGATAGAGGATAAAACATGGGACTGCATAACCAAGCGAAACCTATTGTGGACGATGACTGGTTAACTGTACAAATATAAGAAAGTTCTCACATGAACTACAACAAATGTACATCACTATTACAAGGTGTTAACAACAGAGTGGTATGTGGGGAAAAAATACAGTTAATGCAAACTAAGGACTAGAGTTAACAGTAACATTGTAATAGGCTTTCATCAATTGTAACAAAGGTACTAAACCAAAGCTAAGCTCATTAATAGAGGAGTATAAGGGGTATGGGATTTTTTTTAATTTTTTTTGATTTTTTAATTTTTTTTAGCAATGAGAATGTTCTGGAATTGATTGGGGTGGTGAATGTATAATTCTGTGATTATACCGGAAGCCACTGATAGTAAATTTTGGATGGATTATATGGTGTGTGAATAAAACTGTTAAAAAAATAATTAAATAAATAAATAGAATCATTAGTAAAGTCCTAGAACCGGAAAAGGACTTTCAGAAGCATCAGTACATCCTAAGAACTACAGAGCAGACCGAAACATCTGTCTAATTCTAATTCTTGAAAAGACCTTCATGAAATAACTGAAATGGTGGAACTGTAACCCATAATACTCTTTGAAATTTGCTCTCTAGCTACTTGTTAAATCGTACTTTGAAAGTTATCACCTTTCTGTATATATGTTATATTTTACAATTAGGAAATAACTGAAATTGTGGAACTGTAACCCATAACATCCTTTGACACTTGCTCCATAACTACTTGTCAAATTGCACTTGGAAAGTTGTTACTTCTATGTATATATGTTGTATTCTACAATAAAGAAAATATGATTAAAGGGAAAAAAAAAGACCCTCATTTCTCATGAGTCACCAAGTGGGTTGTTGTTTTTTTTTTTAATTCTCTGTACTGCTTCTCCATACTCAGGAAACACATGCAGGCTGACCTCAACCAGCTCAGTGTGACAAGCAGAGAAAACAAAGCAGAAAAAAGAAGGGGAAAAACATGTCCAATTAAATAAGTAAGATTTAACTGCCCATATGGAGTTAAGCTGGACAAAGGGGATATCAGAGGACAGCTGGAGGTGAGAATATCTCCATGCCTTAGGGGCTGAGTGTGGGGCTGGGTATGCCCAATAGCTGTTTAACCCATTTCTATTTAATCCTTGGGTTTTGCTGACTTTAATATGCGTTTAGCTCCCATCCACTAGATTGCTCTCATGAAGACCAGAAGCCAAGCAGCAAACTCCATCCATTCATTCATTGATCACCGACTGTATGCCAAGATATCCAAGTGTCTATCGTGTTGAACACCTCAGTGAGTCAGGTGGACATGCGGCAGGAGCGGCTCTCTAATCAGAAACGCTGCATCCAACCTGGCCATGAGCACTTGGGAAGGCAAAGAGGCATGTCATATTCTGCTTCCCTCGTTCACTGTTCCCAATAACACAATGTTGGCATGTTGCAGATGCTTGATAGATTCTCATTAGGAGAGTGTTGTAACCACTAAAAGCCATTTTTTTCAGAAATAGTAAACTTCAAAAGACTGTATGTGCTCTGAATAAGTAATGTGACACGATAAAGGCCATGTTCGGGACATCCCTAAAATGCGGGCACATGTGGTACAGGACACGAACAGACTCCAAACTTGCAATTGCTTTGTTTTAACCTTGGCAGCCCTGCAGCTTGGCTCCCACATTCAAAGGGATGATGTATTTCCCCACATTTATTATCAGCACTGGACTAGTGAGGAAAAAAGCAGGGCAGCAGGCTGATGTGTCTCAGTGTGCCTGCCAGAGACAACAGAGAGCCTTGCACCAGTGCCTCACTGGCTTATGGAAAACAGTCCCCTAAGGAAACCGCAGGGTGTAAATAAATTCAAAACATCTCAGCCTTCTGAGGCCTGCAGTTGCCAAATTTGTAAGAGTGGTGGCTCAAGAACGTTGTAACATTCTGTTGCACGTCTCAGAAATTTAGTATACGTTCTAAGTCTGTTTAAAGGCAAAGCAATGTGGTGTCATGGTCATGCTTTTTTAATGTAATATGCATTTTTTATTATTTATAAGATGCAAAAATTTAATGTTAGAGGAAGTTCAGTATAAAAGAACAGGACAGTTCTAGAGATAACCATGCATATACCTTCCCAATCCCAGGCCCCAATAAAAGAAATATTCTCGGTCTATGCTACACTATACTCTAGAATACAGGTAAATCTCTTTATAGCATCACACGTTATCTATGCATCAAACATGGTGCTAGAGGGTGTTATTCTTGAGGGAAATGAATGGGGTTTAAACCTAAACCTCTGGCTAAATACTTCTCTGTTAACAAGGCACCCACAAAGAGTGGTATCAGGGACCCAGAAAAGAGACATTTAGTCTAATCTCCTCATATCAGGGACAAGAACTTTAAGACCCAGAGAAGCAAGTGATTTATGAAGAGCACACCACAGGTTAGTGGCAGAGCTGGGAGGAGAGCTTGGGATTCTGTCTCTCTGTCCACTGCTCACAAGACTGAACAGGATGAGAGCTGCACTGGCACATCATGCGCACTCAACAGATACTGGCAATGGCCATCACTGATGTCATTAAAATCATTTCTGCTATCCCAAGGCACTAAATAATACAGATGATTTTCATCTCTTTGCCAAGAGTGATGACTTTGAAGAAAAGTCACTAGGGTTGGTTTCAGGCGTGTTATTGGAATTATTTTTAAGTACCATATTAACCCAGTTCCATCATCTTCCAGATATCCTTCCCAACATGAACTCCAGGTCCCAAAGAAGCCATTACACTCTTAGTTTCCCATAAGAATCCATAATACATTGTTTTCCACTAAACCATAATTTATTCATTGAGCACCAGCAAACTATAAAGTTTATGAGGACAGGAAGCACATGTCTTGTTCATCACTATGCACCCCAACTCCTAGTGCATAGTAGGCTCTCAATAGATCTTTGATAGGCGTGATGCTGGGTGATGGGAACACAAAGGCAAATAAGACATGGTGCCTCTCCTTAGAAGTTTTACAGTCTGATGAGGCTAACCCTTCTTGAACATATTTCAATTTTTAGCATGTACCATCCCTAGCAAATTATTACCCTTTTCACAACATAATCCATAGCCACAATAATCCAAGAATATTCCTCAAGCAAGATTTTATCCATGGTTTGTCATAAATAATAGCCCTAACAACAACAGTACCTCAAATATATTAGAGAAAGGTGATACCTTAGAAGCAAATGGACAATTGGGCTATATAATAAAACCAAGCTAGACAGCTTAGGCTAAATCATAAAGAGACTATATAATCTTTTAAAGAAGCAAAGAGAAATTAAACTAAATTTAATTCATATCAGGTAAAATTAACTTCTCTAAAGAACTGAGCTCTGAGAAGCCATTTGAACTGTACCAAAGGGATCTAGCACGAGTCAGCAGAGCAAAGATAATAGTCTCGAACAAGTTTAAGAATCAGAATATGCGATTTAATGCCAATAATTAACACCTGGCCTCTAGCCAAGGCTAGTCCTGAGAAGGGAACACCTGTGCAGCTGGAGGTACACAACCAAGGACCCAAGTCATAGGGGTACTTTCCAGTACCTCTCAAATGTTAGTGTGCATCAGAATCTCCTGGAGGGCTTGTTAAACACAAATGTCTGGGCTCGATCCCTTAGAACACGAGAGTTTTCATTTCTAACAAGTTCCCAGGTGATGCTGATACTAGTGGCCCAGGAACCCCTAGATTAGAGACAGCACAGTACACACACGTGTCCCAAGAAGTCTGGACAGCACGGAATGAGTGCCAGCGACCTGTAAGGTAGGTACTATTTTTGCCTTTTTAAAAGTTACTTGAGCCAATCATCAACTATGTATGTTACAAATCTAAGTGACTCTGGAGCTAAAGGAGAAGACAAAAGAATTAAGAAGCCATCCCAGTTAATGGGACAGAATGTAGGAAACAGCCTGAGATGGTAACCCCACAAAGAAAAAAAAAATTCCCAAGATAGAGAAGAACCAGGAACTAGGGTCAAGGTGAGTAGTGAGCCAAAGAACTTAACAGAAAAGAGAAAGTAGAGGAGAAGAAACTGCATGCCTGCAGCTATGCCACAAAATGAGTTTCCCCCAGACTGTGACTCCAGACTTCATGAGTAAGTGCCCCATTTATTGAGCACCTACTATTATTCCAGGCCCCATCCTAGTGGCTATACATTGTCTCTTTTAATCTATTAGCAGTTATCTTTCTTTTACAGAATAGGAAAGGAAGGCTCAAAAAGCCTTCAAGAGCCTTACAACATAGTTAGTAAGAGGTAGATCCAGGTTTCAAACTTGCATCTATCTGACTTGAGTCTTAGCACCTAGCCAGACTGTCTCCCCATGCCTCCTCTCTAAAGATGAAACCTAGAGTAAAAGATGTTGAAGGAACCACTAATAGTAGGTTATGGCTAGAAAGCAGGGCATATGGAATGAGCAAGGATGTAGGGTAGTGGCTCAAGCTTTGGCTTTGGAACTGGATAGATCTGTGTGTCTTCACTCAGATTAAGGGACTTGCCCTTAATCTGACCCCAATTTTCTTATCTTTATAACAGGGATATTAATATCTACCTGCCAGGGTTATTAGGAGCATAAATAATTTTTCAATTAGAATTTCAGAAACCAAGGATATTTCCTAGCAAACGACAGTCGTTCAAAAACAAAGGTAGTGATGGTAATGATGTTGATGAAGAAAACACTGAGATCCTCGTAGTTTAGATGCTAGAAAGAGACACCTAACAGCCTTAAATAAGTTCCAGGTCTCCAGGTCCAGATCAAGTCCATCCCAAATACAAAGAACTTGCCTCTATCAGTTACCAACATGGACTGTGGAAAATAGGAGAGAAATCTGAAGACTGGACATAAGCAACTTCTGAGCCTACTTCCAAAACTAGAGGAGAAAAAAAAAATAGACTGCAGAAATTCCAGACTTTCAAGCTTGTGGTTGAATCTGTATGTGTATAATACCCAGGGACCACAATGGTGCACTCCTTAACAATTTAGAGATAAAATAAATAAGGTTTCACCTAGAGGCTTATCCAATAAAATGAACACATACTGCTGCAATAGATGCTTGAAACATTCAAAAGTCAGTTGAAGAGACAGGCAGGCTCAAAGGCTCCAACAGACTTGACTGGAACCTAATGGAAGATATTTACAGAACTAAAAGAAGACCACAAAGGGGAGGCTGATATGAAATAAGACAGAAAAAAAGAATGTTGGATTGATGATAGTTGAAAGTGTTTCTCTTTCTTTACCAAGAAGAATTTGCTCTGGTCCAAGTACCTAGCACTGAGCCAAAAACTCCTTGAGGACAAGAAATAGTCTTATTTATTTTTATATCTCTAGGTACTAGCACAGTGCCTGACACAAAGTAACAACTCAATTCATGAAAGCCCCACTGTGATGCATTCCATGATAATAGCCTTCATGATGAATGTGCTGGTTCCCTGAACGCTGCTTCAACATGTCATTCATCACCCATAGGATGAAGTCTCAAGTCCTTCTGAGCCTGATATTCCAGCTCCATTCTACTTACCTTTTCTGTATGGTCTCCCATTACTTTTCCTAAATCAGCTCTCGACTCCTGCCACACTTGTCTATTCATGGCCCCCCAAGTAGCCTTGTATTCTTTTGCCTCCGTGTATTTCCCTATATTACTTTTTTCAACCATAAATGTTCTCACTACTTTTCTGCGTCTTCTGAGATCCCATCTCTAGAAACCTCCCCTGCTCGTCTCATGAGAAACTTCTTTCTCCCTTTCAAACTCTTTGAGCTCTTGTTTCTCTACTACTCATTTGGCATCCACCAAATACCATCTTGTCTTGATGTTTCTGTTTTTTCAAATAACTGTGTCTTACCTCCCCAGATGAACTACAAACACCACACCTTATTCATCGTTGCATCCTGCCTTGGACCTTGCAC
Source organism: Choloepus didactylus (assembly GCF_015220235.1). Taxonomy (NCBI): domain Eukaryota; kingdom Metazoa; phylum Chordata; class Mammalia; order Pilosa; family Megalonychidae; genus Choloepus; species Choloepus didactylus. The sequence goes on along the minus strand of NC_051320.1, from coordinate 51,054,305 downwards.
AGAGTTAGCACTTAATAAATGTTTGTCCCTGCTATAAATGACGAAAAACAAATGCTTTGGTAATTCCAAGGCATCTGACATGTCCAACCCACCCACACTGTGTCATCATTTCTGCCACTGAAGGTAAACAATGTCTCTTCCACCAGCAGTTTCCACCAGTCCCTCCCTGTGCCCTGACTAACTGGGACAAAAGGAAACACTTGTCATTTGTCTCAGCCTGGACAGGATCTCAAGGCTGGCAGAGGCTCACAGGCTCCCACATCCCCAGCAGTTGGGTCATTTCTCTGGCCTTTCTTTTGGTTGTCAAACAGCTATATGAGCCTCTAAAAAGCACTTAACATCCCCAGGCCTCTGGCCCTAAATTTGTCTGCCCTTCCACTAGAGTTGTCATTAAGATAAATGAGATAATAGATCTGAAAAGGCTCTGAAAAGTTTAAAGTTCTATGCAAAAGAGAAGTGTTTTAAGAAATCAACTTAGCTCTTTTAGGCCTCTAGGAGATCATTCAGTTTGGTGCCTTGGCATTGTGATTCCTTGAAAGAATTGTTCCTCTTTCTTAGATCCTAGATTGGTTAGTTGGGTGGTTGCTTGCTTGCTTTTAATCAGGGAAAGACTAAAGCACTAGAGAGAAACTGACTCAGAGAAGAATCCTTGGGCTGGAAGAAATTTTAAGAGTTCATTGTATTGCATTCATTTTCTTCTGTGGTCTGATTCCGGGTTCATACATACCAAAAAGTGTATCTTTGCTTTCAAATGCTTCAGAGAGAAGCCCTGAGAAAACAACAGGAATTGCCTAAACATGCAAGACAACTGAGCACTGAAGGTCAGGTAGACTCCAGATTTCTCCAACTCCCCAGGCTATAGTTAAGTGTGTAGATCTCACAAGATCCCTAGATTGGCTGAGAGGAGTCAAGAGAAAGCCACCTCCCTAGAACCCCTGGAGGTTCTTTCTTCTATGAAGAGGTTGATTTAAGATGAAAACTCCCCAAGGAAATTTTCTTTCTCCTCTACAGGATGTCTTAATTTAGCTGCCAATGAGTAGACACTGATACATTCAGCTAAGTCACCCTCAAACACCTATTGAGTGTTTACTGTGTGCCCAGCAGGGCCATAAGCCTGGCAAACTACATACAAATGAAAGGACCTGATGTCTGGCATACCTCAGTTACAGAATTCTTTTTACCAAATCTTAGTGCCTGCTCCAGTGCAATGCCCCTTGAAAGGAATTCTTTAATCTTTGTCAGTCCCCACCATTTCATGCTACTTTCTGGGAGCAGATATTGATAGGTGAATAGATGATGATAAAAGCATGTGGAAAGTTGGAAAGAAGGTACAGAAAAAAAGTGATAAGACCTTTCCCTCAGCGCATAACCTGAGAAGCCCCAGAGAGTCACTGGAGCCATCTTCCACACCACTGAAAGAACCACAACACCCCACCTCTGTTACCCACGCAAAGGTAATGGCCTTGGGTATCCAGGAAGCCCGCAGGTACAGTGGCTTACACACCATCAAACAACTCAAGGGTGGTGGGCCCTGAATGTGGTTCCTGAACCCCTCCTCTAAGCCTTATTCCTGCATTTATTTTATTTTATATTTTGAGCATTTGAGAGTTCATTAAATATGATATGCAAATATATGCATAATATCATGAATACTTTTGGTTTTACACAAGCACCCAGGAACTTATTATAAACAAACAAACAAAATGTGGGAAGGAAAAAATAAAAAGCCTGATGGGCCTCACCTACATCCCACTCCTGCCTCAGATACACTTTGGTCTGAACCTCTTCCCTGAGTTCGGTCTCCTGCACAGGCATGATCCAAACATTTACCAACACCTCAGGCAGGACTCAGTAAAGGGCAGGGCAGGGTCCCGGGGGCCCCTGCTGTGCTGAGACTGTTCACAAACCAGTACTGAAGTCACTCCACATTTTAACAGCCACACGGATGTGCGCCAACAAAGGCTTAGCCCTGCTCATGCAGTCCTACCACTAAAAGCAATCCTTCCCCAGGACTCACGCTCATCAGAACCTTCAGGCTCCCGCTCAGCACCTTAGCCCCCTTCATCTGCACCCCACCCATTCCCTTGGCTCCCAGCCTGATTCACGTGTTGTCTGCTGTTGCATGAAGTAGGAAACGCCTTTGAGGGCTCCAACTCTGTTTCATCCAGTGCTTTGCACGGAGTGGGTGGTCAAGCAATGCTAAATAAAACTCATCCTGAGCCTTTGGAACCACCCAAATGATCAGGATATTATTGCCAGTCTGCCTGACATGAGACTGCTGCTTCTTTTAGTCTCATAATAACTCTGTGAGATATGTACTCTCATCTCCATGAAATACATAGGAAAATCAAGGCTTGGAGAAGTCACCTGACCTGTTGGTGCTCATGGAGGCAGTAAATACAGAATTGGGCTCAAGTCCACATTCAACTGACCACAAAGCCCATGTCCTTAACCACGAGGCAAGACTGCCTCCCTACAACTGCCTCACAACAGAAATAATAATAATAATTGCCAGAGTAATAACAGTTAACACTGACTGAGTGCTTACCATGCTTAGACATCATGTTAAGCACTTCACATCAAATGCAGTGAATCCTCTCAACAATCTGGGGTAGGTGTTATTATCCCCATTTTAATAACACCTATTAAAGAAGAGGATTACCTGACTCCTGGCATTTCTGACTCCTGTCAGTATTCTGCTTTATCTCATTTTTCTCCCTTTAACAACCTTTACCAAATATTCATGGAGAGTCAGGTGCCATCTTGGGTTGTATGCATCTTTCCAAATGGCTTTAAATTCTTTCTGGAGCAAGACAGGGAGCTCCATGACTTTTCTTCTTCAAATCCACAAAATGGCAGATGTCAAAGCCCCACTGGACTCACAAGGACCACATCTGGAAAAGAGCCAGACAAGACGCGTTCTGCTGGTAGTGTCTTATTTTCTGTCAATTCACACAAAGCCCGTAGTCTGGTTCTGAGGGGAGCAAATCATATCCAGGCACACACCAAGGAACAGGTCCAATCCCACTTTGCTGGCAGAGCTACAGCCCCCACCCTCCCCTCCATGCGCTCAGCCCGAGCAGGCTGCCAGCCCCACAGTTCTCGGGTTACAGAGAACAGGAGAGGGGCCACCAGTAGGACAGCAGATGTGGACCAGCGCCCTGCCATCTTCCCCAGTCTCCTCCAAGACCTTAAAAGAAGGTGTTGGATTCCTTTCCACTAGGGGTCAGAAATGTGACCCCTGCCTTCAGGCCTTAGAATTGACCGCAACTTTCCTAGACTCCCAAGCTTCCTGGGGCTGGCTTCATCCCTTTGCAAGGGTTTAGGGTATTCTGACATCACAGCATGCTCAGAGAATGAAGTAATATGTGGGCCATGCTCCAAGAAAATGTCTTTTTACCTCTCCGGACCCCCAGAGCAGCTGAAGGAAAGGCTGTGTACCCTGAGAGAGGGTTTGCAAAGCTGAGAGTACCATATTCGGTCACCTCACTAATTTCCACTCAGGACACAAACAGGGGTAAGGTGGCTCCTCGGAACAGCAGCTCCATGCCCAAGTGCTGTGGCTGCCTGGAAGGGGGGGTTCTGGGTTTTTTAGGAAAGGGGACACCCTGTGCTTCAGTGCTTGTTATTCCACCAACTTTACCCATGGGGGGTTTCTTCATGTATGCAAAACGAATATATTGGCTGGCGTTGCCTCCTGACAAGTTCCTTCAAGTTCTTTGTGTGTTTATTTCACAATCCCCAAAGCATCCTCTGATACAGAAAGGTCAGCCCCATCCATACCAAGTGCAATCGGGATTCACATGGTTTGACAGGACTTGTCCCTAAAGGTCCATCTGACCAAATATCTCTTCCACAAGCCTAATCCTTCTATAGGAAATGCCCTCCATTAAGTCACTTTTTTAGGCAGGGAAGCTAACTATGACAAACTTAGGAGCCAGAATTTGTCACTGTCATCAGAAAGGACCTCAATCATTTTCTCCAACTAGCAATGCCCATATCAAGGTTCTGGAATTCACTCACTACCATTCCAATGTGCAAACTGATACGTCTTTTGTTTTTCTATATCTGAATGGAGCCTGTTTAAAAGCCTCCATTCCCAGGGATAGTAGAAAAATAATAATAATAAACTTGCCAGTTAAATTTACTCAGACTCTTCCCATTTGAAGCACTGTCATTGGGGTAGTTTCCCAAAGTTCAAACTCATTTTCAGGACTGTTTCTTTCTTCCAAAGGGTCTCCCGTCCTACCCCTCTCTCTTAACATGATAAGTGGGTACATGGTGACATTTCGTATCCTCGAGGCACTGGGAGAGGAGGCGTGTCCCATGCTGCTCTTCTCATCGGTCTCTATCTGGGCATTGGCCTCTGTCTACTGCAAACTCTTCCCAAGTGTCCACAGCTGGTGAAGGCTTGGGACAGCCTGGGCAATGCAAACCCCAATGGCTGACTCAGCCCCGCCTCGGCTCCTGCTGTGCTCTAGGCCCTCTAGTGACAGCCACACCCCTCCTCTGCTGTATGGACTGTCCACGCCAAAGTTCCTGGCCGCTCATCTGTCCCCTCACCATGAGGACCCCAGTGGGCAGGCTCACTGGTCCTCACCTCTCAGTTACTTTCTAAGTCCCCCACTAAAGGCACAGGATCCAACCACATCTCACTCCTCCAATACTGACCGGTCCAGGCACGTGGTCTCCTGCCTGGATTCTGGTAGTGGTCATGCCACACATCTCCCTGCAGCCACCTGTGCCTCCTACAGTCTGTTCTCAACACAGCAGACAGAAAGATGCTTTTAAAACTGAATTCAGGTCACATAAGTTCTTTACTCAAAACCCTCCAGGGGCTTGCATTTCACTCAGGGTAAAAGCCAAAGGCCTTACTCTCTGTCTAGCTAAGCCAACTCGGGGGGTGAATTCACTGCCCTCCCCCCTCCACGGGACCCAACTCCCAGGGTTGTAAATCTCCCTGGCAACACAGGATATGACTCCCGGGGATGAATCTGGACCCGGCATCGAGGGGTTGAGAACATCTTCTTGACCAGAAGGGGGATGTGAAATGAAACGAAATAAAATTTCAGTGGCTGAGAGATTCCAAATGGAGCTGAGAGGTCACTCTGGTAGGCACTTTCATGCACTACATAGATAACCCTTTTTAGATTTTAATGCACTGGAATAGCTAGAAGTAAATAACCTGAAACTATCAAACTGCAACCCAGTAGCCTTGACTCTTGAAGACCATTGTATAATAATGTAGCTTACGGGAGTGACAGTGTGATTGTGAAAACTTTGTGGATCACACTCCCTTTATCCAGTGTATGGATGGATGAGTAGAAAAACGGGAACAAAAAACTAAATGAAAAATAGGGTGTGGGTGGGGGGGATGGTTTGGGCATTCTTCTTTACTTCTATTTTTTTATTCTTATTTTCACTTTTTCTGGTACAAGGAAAATGTTCAAATATAGATTGGGATGATGAATGCCAACTGTATGATGGTACTGTAAACAATTAATTGTACACTTTGGATGACTGTATGGGATGTGAGTGTATCTCAATAAAATTGAATTAAAAAAGAAAAACAGAAAGAAAAGCCAAAGGCCTTAAGATGGCCTACAAGACTGTACTTGAGCTGACCCCCACGCCCTCTCAGACGTCCTCTCCTCCTACTTTGCCACACACTCACACCACCCCTCACACTGGCCTCCCCACTATTCCCACTGCAGAGCCTTTGTTCTAGCCGGTCCTCTGCCTCCATCACCCTCAGCCAAATGCCTGTCTCCTTCCTGTCTTTGCTCACAGCCACCCTCTCCCGGAGGCCTCTTCTGACCACTCGATACTGCAAGCTGCTCCCCTCCACCCCCAGCCCTCGTGAGTCCCCTTACCCTGTTCTGCATTCTGATTTCTCCATAACACTTATTACCCAACACACTGTTGAAGCTCCTTCTTCAGCATGCCTCTTTTTGTCATCGATCTCCCCCACTCCCTCATTCCTGCCTCATTCCTCCAGGGCAAGGGCCTTTGTTTTATTCCCCACTGTATCCCAAGTGCTTAGAACAAGGTCTTGTATGTGGTAGGACTTCAATATATAACTTTTCAGTTAACAAATGAAACTTCTAGATCCATTCCAACCATAAAGGGATGCCGGAGGCTGGGGAAACTTGGGCCTTTTTTCTGCTAACACACTACAGCCGCCTAGGGTCCTAAAGAACAGTCCTCCCAGAATTCCAAGTGGAATTTGGAGACTCAAGATCTCCTCCAATTTTGGCTTCCTCTCAACCTGTCTAGAATTTCTAATTCCTCCCTGCCCACCAGTCCCTCCCTATCACCAGTGGGAGGAACTTCATTTATATGAAAACCTATTTTCTCCCTGCCTATGCCTTAGATTCCCATCCACTAAGCTTTCCTCTTAATATGTAATGGGAGGAGGCGGGGCAAGATGGCAGACTGGTGAGCTGTATGTTTTAGTTACTCCTCCAGGAAAGTAGGTAAAAAGCCAGGAACTGCGTGGACTGGACACCACAGAGCAATCTGTCTTTGGGCATACTTCATACAACACTCATGAAAACGTGGAACTGCTGAGATCAGCGAAATCTGTAAGTTTTTGCGGCCAGGGGACCCGCGCCCCTCCCTGTCAGGCTCAGTCCCGGGGGAGGAGGGGCTGTCAGCTCCAGGAAGGAGAAGGGAGAATTGCAGTGGCTGCTCTTACCGGAAACTCATTCTACTGATTCAAACTCCAACCATAGATAGACTGAGGCCAGACACCAGAGACTCTGAGAGCAGCCAGCCCAGCAGAGAGGAGACAGGCATAGAAAAAAAACAACACGAAAAACTCCAAAATAAAAGCAGAGGATTTTTGGAGTTCTGGTGAACACAGAAAGGGGAAGGGCGGAGATCAGGCCTTGAGGCGCATATGCAAATCCCGAAGCAAGGCTGATCTCTCTGCCCTGGGCACCTTTCCTTAATGGCCCTGGTTGCTTTGTCTATTAGCATTTCAATAACCCATTAGATCTCTGAGGAGGGCCGTTTTTTTTTTTTTTCTTTTTTTTTTTTTGTTTTTTTTTTTTAAATCCTTTTTGCTTTTTCTAAAACAATTACTCTAAGAAGCTCAATACAGAAAGCTTCAAAGAATTGAAATTTGGGCACGTCAAGTCAAGAGCAGAACTAAGAGAGCTCTGAGACAAAAGGCAATAATCCAGTGGCTGAGAAAATTCACTAAACAACACAACTTCCCAAGAAAAGGGGGGTGTCCGCTCACAGCCACCATCCTGGTGGACAGGAAACACTCCTGCCCATCGCCAGCCCCATAGCCCAGAGCTGCCCCAGACAACCCAGTGTGACGGAAGTGCTTCAAATAACAGGCACACACCACAACACTGGGCGTGGACATTAGCCTTCCCTGCAACCTCAGCTGAATGTCCCAGAGCTGGGAAGGGGGAGCAGTGTGAATTAACAGAGCCCCATTCAGCCATCATTTGAGCAGACTGGGAGCCTCCCAACACAGCCCAGCAGCCCAGAACTGCCCTGGGGGGACGGCACTCACCTGTGACATAGCACAGTCATCCCTCAACAGAGGACCCGGGGTGCACAGCCTGGAAGAGGGGCCCACTTGCAAGTCTCAGGAGCCATACGCCAATACCAAAGACTTGTGGGTCAGTGGCAGAGACAAACTGTGGCAGGACTGAACTGAAGGATTAGACTATTGCAGTAGCTTTAAAACTCTAGGATCATCAGGGAGATTTGATTGTTAGGGCCACCCCCCCTCCCCGACTGCCCAGAAACACGCCCCACATATAGGGCAGGCAACACCAACTACACACGCAAGCTTGGGACACCAATTGGGCCCCACAAGACTCACTCCCCCACTCACCAAAAAGGCTAAGCAGGGGAGATCTGTCTTGTGGAGAACAGGTGGCTCGTGGACGCCACCTGCTGGTTAGTTAGAGAAAGTGTACTCCACGAAGCTGTAGATCTGATAAATTAGAGATAAGGACTTCAACTGGTCTACAAACCCTAAAAGAACCCTATCAAGGTCAGCAAATGCCACGAGGCCAAAAACAACAGAAAATTATAAAGCATATGAAAAAACCAGACGATATGGATAACCCAAGCCCAAGCACCCAAATCAAAAGACCAGAAGAGACACACCTAGAGCAGCTACTCAAAGAACTAAAGATGAACAATGAGACCCTAGTACGGGATATGAAGGAAATCAAGAAGACCCTAGAAGAGCATAAAGAAGACATTGCAAGACTAAATAAAAAAATGGATGATCTTATGGAAATTAAAGAAACTGTTGACCAAATTAAAAAGATTCTGGACACTCATAGTACAAGACTAGAGGAAGTTGAACAATGAATCAGTGACCTGGAAGATGACAGAATGGAAAATGAAAACATAAAAGAAAGAATGGGGAAAAAAATTGAAAAACTCGAAATGGACCTCAGGGATATGATAGATAATATGAAACGTCCGAATATAAGACTCATTGGTGTCCCAGAAGGGGAAGAAAAGGGTAAAGGTCTAGGAAGAGTATTCAAAGAAATTGTTGGGGAAAACTTCCCAAATCTTCTAAACAACATAAATACACAAATCATAAATGCTCAGCGAACTCCAAATAGAATAAATCCAAAAAAACCCACTCCGAGACATATACTGATCACACTGTCAAACATAGAAGAGAAGGAGCAAGTTCTGAAAGCAGCAAGAGAAAAGCAATTCACCACATACAAAGGAAACAGCATAAGACTAAGTAGTGACTACTCAGCAGCCACCATGGAGGCGAGAAGGCAGTGGCACGATATATTTAAAATTCTGAGTGAGAGGAATTTCCAGCCAAGAATACTTTATCCAGCAAAGCTCTCCTTCAAATTTGAGGGAGAGCTTAAATTTTTCACAGACAAAGAAATGCTGAGAGAATTTGCTAACAAGAGACCTGCCCTACTGGAGATACTAAAGGGAGCCCTACAGACAGAGAAACAAAGACAGGACAGAGAGACTTGGAGAAAGGTTCAGTACTAAAGAGATTCGGTATGGTTACAATAAAGGATATTAATAGAGAGAGGGAAAAATATGGCAAACATAATCCAAAGGATAAGATGGCCGATTCAAGAAATGCCTTCACGGTTTTAACGTTGAATGTAAATGGATTAAACTCCCCAATTAAAAGATATAGATTCGCAGAATGGATCAAAAAAAAATGAACCATCAATATGTTGCATACAAGAGACTCATCTTAGACACAGGGACACAAAGAAACTGAAAGTGAAAGGATGGAAAAAAATATTTCATGCAAGCTACAGCCAAAAGAAAGCAGGTGTAGCAATTTTAATCTCAGATAAAATAGACTTCAAATGCAGGGATGTTTTGAGAGACAAAGAAGGCCACTACATACTAATAAAAGGGGCAATTCAGCAAGAAGAAATAACAATCGTAAATGTCTATGCACCCAATCAAGGTGCCACAAAATACATGAGAGAAACATTGGCAAAACTAAAGGAAGCAATTGATGTTTCCACAATAATTGTGGGAGACTTCAACACATCACTCTCTCCTATAGATAGATCAACCAGACAGAAGACCAATAAGGAAATTGAAAACCTAAACAATCTGATAAATGAATTAGATTTAACAGACATCTACAGGACATTACATCCCAAATCACCAGGATACACATACTTTTCTAGTGCTCACGGAACTTTCTCCAGAATAGATCATATGCTGGGACATAAAACAAGCCTCAATAAATTTAAAAAGATTGAAATTATTCAAAGCACATTCTCTGACCACAATGGAATACAATTAGAAGTCAATAACCATCAGAGACTTAGAAAATTCACAAATACCTGGAGGTTAAACAACACACTCCTAAACAATCAGTGGGTTAAAGAAGAAATAGCAAGAGAAATTGCTAAATATATAGAGACGAATGAAAATGAGAACACAACATACCAAAACCTATGGGATGCAGCAAAAGCAGTGCTAAGGGGGAAATTTATAGCACTAAACGCATATATTAAAAAGGAAGAAAGAGCCAAAATCAAAGAACTAATGGATCAACTGAAGAAGCTAGAAAATGAACAGCAAACCAATCCTAAACCAAGTACAAGAAAGAAATAACAAGGATTAAAGCAGAAATAAATGACATAGAGAACAAAAAAACAATAGAAAGGATAAATATCACCAAAAGTTGGTTCTTTGAGAAGATCAACAAGATTGACAAGCCCCTAGCTAGACTGACAAAATCAAAAAGAGAGAAGACCCATATAAACAAAATAATGAATGAAAAAGGTGACATAACTGCAGATCCTGAAGAAATTAAAAAAATTATAAGAGGATATTATGAACAACTGTATGGCAACAAACTGGATAATGTAGAAGAAATGGACAATTTCCTGGAAACATATGAACAACCTAGACTGACCAGAGAAGAAATAGAAGACCTCAACCAACCCATCACAAGCAAAGAGATCCAATCAGTCATCAAAAATCTTCCCACAAATAAATGCCCAGGGCCAGATGGCTTCACAGGGGAATTCTACCAAACTTTCCAGAAAGAACTGACACCAATCTTACTCAAACTCTTTCAAAACATTGAAAAAAATGGAACACTACCTAACTCATTTTATGAAGCTAACATCAATCTAATACCAAAACCAGGCAAAGATGCTACAAAAAAGGAAAACTACCGGCCAATCTCCCTAATGAATATAGATGCAAAAATCCTCAACAAAATACTTGCAAATCGAATCCAAAGACACATTAAAAAAATCATACACCATGACCAAGTGGGGTTCATTCCAGGCATGCAAGGATGGTTCAACATCAGAAAAACAATCAATGTATTACAACACATTAAAAACTCGAAAGGGAAAAATCAATTGATCATCTCAATAGATGCTGAAAAAGCATTTGACAAAATCCAACATCCGTTTTTGATAAAAACACTTCAAAAGGTAGGAATTGAAGGAAACTTCCTCAACATGATAAAGAGCATATATGAAAAACCCACAGCCAGCATAGTACTCAATGGTGAGAGACTGAAAGCCTTCCCTCTAAGATCAGGAACAAGACAAGGATGCCCGCTGTCACCACTGTTATTCAACATTGTGCTGGAAGTGCTAGCCAGGGCAATCCGGCAAGACAAAGAAATAAAAGGCATCCAAATTGGAAAAGAAGAAGTAAAACTGTCATTGTTTGCAGATGATATGATCTTATATCTAGAAAACCCTGAGAAATCAACGATACACCTACTAGAGCTAATAAACAAATTTAGCAAAGTAGCGGGATACAAGATTAATGCACATAAGTCAGTAATGTTTCTATATGCTAGAAATGAACAAACTGAAGAGACACTCAAGAAAAAGATACCATTTTCAATAGCAACTAAAAAAATCAAGTACCTAGGAATCAACTTAACCAAAGATGTAAAAGACCTATACAAAGAAAACTACATAACTCTACTAAAAGAAATAGAAGGGGACCTTAAAAGATGGAAAAATATTCCATGTTCATGGATAGGAAGGCTAAATGTCATTAAGATGTCAATTCTACCCAAACTCATCTACAGATTCAATGCAATCCCAATCAAAATTCCAACAACCTACTTTGCAGACTTGGAAAAGCTAGTTATCAAATTTATTTGGAAAGGGAAGATGCCTCGAATTGCTAAAGACACTCTAAAAAAGAAAAACGAAGTGGGAGGACTTACACTCCCTGACTTTGAAGCTTATTATAAAGCCACAGTTGCCAAGACAGCATGGTACTGGCACAAAGATAGACATATAGATCAATGGAATCGAATTGAGAATTCAGAGATAGACCCTCAGATCTATGGCCGACTGATCTTTGATAAGGCCCCCAAAGTCACCGAACTGAGCCATAATGGTCTTTTCAACAAATGGGGCTGGGAGAGTTGGATATCCATATCCAAAAGAATGAAAGAGGACCCCTACCTCACCCCGTACACAAAAATTAACTCAAAATGGACCAAAGATCTCAATATAAAAGAAAGTACCATAAAACTCCTAGAAGATAATGTAGGAAAACATCTTCAAGACCTTGTATTAGGAGGCCACTTCCTAGACTTTACACCCAAAGCACAAGCAACATAAGAGAAAATAGATAAATGGGAACTCCTCAAGCTTAGAAGTTTCTGCACCTCAAAGGAATTTCTCAAAAAGGTAAAGAGGCAGCCAACTCAATGGGAAAAAATTTTTGGAAACCATGTATCTGACAAAAGACTGATATCTTGCATATACAAAGAAATCCTACAACTCAATGACAATAGTACAGACAGCCCAATTATAAAATGGGCAAAAGATATGAAAAGACAGTTCTCTGAAGAGGAAATACAAATGACCAAGAAACACATGAAAAAATGTTCAGCTTCACTAGCTATTAGAGAGATGCAAATTAAGACCACAATGAGATACCATCTAACACCGGTTAGAATGGCTGCCATTAAACAAACAGGAAACTACAAATGCTGGAGGGGATGTGGAGAAATTGGAACTCTTATTCATTGTTGGTGGGACTGTATAATGGTTCAGCCACTCTGGAAGTCAGTCTGGCAGTTCCTTAGAAAACTAGATATAGAGCTACCATTCGATCCAGCGATTGCACTCCTCGGTATATACCCGGAAGATCGGAAAGCAGTGACACGAACAGATATCTGCACGCCAATGTTCATAGCAGCATTATTCACAATTGCCAAGAGATGGAAACAACCCAAATGTCCTTCAACAGATGAGTGGATAAATAAAATGTGGTATATACACACGATGGAATACTACGCGGCAGTAAGAAGGAACGATCTGGTGAAACATATGACAACATGGATGAACCTTGAGGACATAATGCTGAGCGAAATAAGCCAGGCACAAAAAGAGAAATATTATATGCTACCACTAATGTGAACTTTGAAAAATGTAAAACAAATGGTTTATAATGTAGAATGTAGGGGAACTAGCAGTAGAGAGCAATTAAGGAAGGGGAACAATAATCCAGGAAGAACAGATAAGCTATTTAACGTTCTGGGGATGCCCAGAAATGACTATGGTCTGTTAATTCTGATGGTTGTAGTAGGAACAAGTTCACTGAAATGTTGCTATATTATGTAACTTTCTTGGGGTAAAGTAGGAACATGTTGGAAGTTAAGCAGTTATCTTAGGTTAGTTGTCTTTTTCTTACTCCCTTGCTATGGTCTCTTTGAAATGCTCTTTTATTGTATGTTTGTTTTCTTTTTAACTTTTTTTTTCATACAGGTGATTTGAAAAAAGAAGGGAAAGTTAAAAAAAAAAAAAAAAAAAAAAAAAAAAAAAAAGAAAAAAGACAAACAAGGGAAAAAAAAAAAAAAAAAAAAAGATGTAGTGCCCCCTTGAGGAGCCTGTGGAGAATGCAGGGGTATTCGCCTACCCCACCTCCATGGTTGCTAACATGACCACAGACATAGGGGACTGGTGGTTTGATGGGTTGAGCCCTCTACCATAAGTTTTTACCCTTGGGAAGACGGTTGCTGCAAAGGAGAGGCTAGGCCTCCCTGTATTTGTGCCTAAGAATCTCCTCCTGAATGCCTCTTTGTTGCTCAGATGTGGCCCTCTCTCTCTGGCTAAGCCAACTTGAAAGGTGAAATCACTGCCCTCCCCCCTACGTGGGATCAGACACCCAGGGAAGTGAATCTCCCTGGCAACGTGGAATATGACTCCCAGGGAGGAATGTAGACCTGGCACCGTGGGACGGAGAACATCTTCTTGACCAAAAGGGGGATGTGAAAGGAAATGAAATAAGCTTCAGTGGCAGAGAGATTCCAAAAGGAGCCGAGAGGTCACTCTGGTGGGCACTCTTATGCACACTTTAGACAACCCTTTTTAGGTTCTAAAGAATTGGGGTAGCTGGTGGTGGATACCTGAAACTATCAAACTACAACCCAGAACCCATGAATCTCGAAGACAGTTGTATAAAAATGTAGCTTATGAGGGGTGACAATGGGATTGGGAAAGCCATAAGGACCAAACACCACTTTGTCTAGTTTATGGATGGATGTGTAGAAAAGTAGGGGAAGGAAACAAACAGACAAAGGTACCCAGTGTTCTTTTTTACTTCAATTGCTCTTTTTCACTCTAATTATTATTCTTGTTATTTTTGTGTGTGTGCTAATGAAGGTGTCAGGGATTGATTTAGGTGATGAATGTACAACTATGTAATGGTACTGTAAACAATCGAAAGTACAATTTGTTTTGTATGACTGCGTGGTATGTGAATATATCTCAATAAAATGATGATTAAAAAAAAAAAAAAAAAAAAAAAGGAAGAAAGAGCCAAAATCAAAGAACTAATGGATCAACTGAAGAAGCTAGAAAATGAACAGCAAACCAATCCTAAACCAAGTACAAGAAAAGAAATAACAAGGATTAAAGCAGAAATAAATGACATAGAGAACAAAAAAAACAATAGAAAGGATAAATATCACCAAAAGTTGGTTCTTTGAGAAGATCAACAAGATTGACAAGCCCCTAGCTAGACTGACAAAATCAAAAAGAGAGAAGACCCATATAAACAAAATAATGAATGAAAAAGGTGACATAACTGCAGATCCTGAAGAAATTAAAAAAATTATAAGAGGATATTATGAACAACTGTATGGCAACAAACTGGATAATGTAGAAGAAATGGACAATTTCCTGGAAACATATGAACAACCTAGACTGACCAGAGAAGAAATAGAAGACCTCAATCAACCCATCACAAGCAAAGAGATCCAATCAGTCATCAAAAATCTTCCCACAAATAAATGCCCAGGGCCAGATGGCTTCACAGGGGAATTCTACCAAACTTTCCAGAAAGAACTGACACCAATCTTACTCAAACTCTTTCAAAACATTGAAAAAAATGGAACACTACCTAACTCATTTTATGAAGCTAACATCAATCTAATACCAAAACCAGGCAAAGATGCTACAAAAAAGGAAAACTACCGGCCAATCTCCCTAATGAATATAGATGCAAAAATCCTCAACAAAATACTTGCAAATCGAATCCAAAGACACATTAAAAAAATCATACACCATGACCAAGTGGGGTTCATTCCAGGCATGCAAGGATGGTTCAACATAAGAAAAACAATCAATGTATTACAACACATTAAAAACTCGAAAGGGAAAAATCAATTGATCATCTCAATAGATGCTGAAAAAGCATTTGACAAAATCCAACATCCCTTTTTGATAAAAACACTTCAAAAGGTAGGAATTGAAGGAAACTTCCTCAACATGATAAAGAGCATATATGAAAAACCCACAGCCAGCATAGTACTCAATGGTGAGAGACTGAAAGCCTTCCCTCTAAGATCAGGAACAAGACAAGGATGCCCGCTGTCACCACTGTTATTCAACATTGTGCTGGAAGTGCTAGCCAGGGCAATCCGGCAAGACAAAGAAATAAAAGGCATCCAAATTGGAAAAGAAGAAGTAAAAACTGTCATTGTTTGCAGATGATATGATCTTATATCTAGAAAACCCTGAGAAATCAACGATACACCTACTAGAGCTAATAAACAAATTTAGCAAAGTAGCGGGATACAAGATTAATGCACATAAGTCAGTAATGTTTCTATATGCTAGAAATGAACAAACTGAAGAGACACTCAAGAAAAAGATACCATTTTCAATAGCAACTAAAAAAATCAAGTACCTAGGAATAAACTTAACCAAAGATGTAAAAGACCTATACAAAGAAAACTACATAACTCTACTAAAAGAAATAGAAGGGGACCTTAAAAGATGGAAAAATATTCCATGTTCATGGATAGGAAGGCTAAATGTCATTAAGATGTCAATTCTACCCAAACTCATCTACAGATTCAATGCAATCCCAATCCAAATTCCAACAACCTACTTTGCAGACTTGGAAAAGCTAGTTATCAAATTTATTTGGAAAGGGAAGATGCCTCGAATTGCTAAAGACACTTTAAAAAAGAAAAACGAAGTGGGAGGACTTACACTCCCTGACTTTGAAGCTTATTATAAAGCCACAGTTGCCAAAACAGCATGGTACTGGCACAAAGATAGACATATAGATCAATGGAATCGAATTGAGAATTCAGAGATAGACCCTCAGGTCTATGGCCGACTGATCTTTGATAAGGCCCCCAAAGTCACCGAACTGAGCCATAATGGTCTTTTCAACAAATGGGGCTGGGAGAGTTGGATATCCATATCCAAAAGAATGAAAGAGGACCCCTACCTCACCCCCTACACAAAAATTAACTCAAAATGGACCAAAGATCTCAATATAAAAGAAAGTACCATTAAACTCCTAGAAGATAATGTAGGAAAACATCTTCAAGACCTTGTATTAGGAGGCCACTTCCTAGACTTTACACCCAAAGCACAAGCAACAAAAGAGAAAATAGATAAATGGGAACTCCTCAAGCTTAGAAGTTTCTGCACCTCAAAGGAATTTCTCAAAAAGGTAAAGAGGCAGCCAACTCAATGGGAAAAAATTTTTGGAAACCATGTATCTGACAAAAGACTGATATCTTGCATATACAAAGAAATCCTACAACTCAATGACAATAGTACAGACAGCCCAATTATAAAATGGGCAAAAGATATGAAAAGACAGTTCTCTGAAGAGGAAATACAAATGGCCAAGAAACACATGAAAAAATGTTCAGCTTCACTAGCTATTAGAGAGATGCAAATTAAGACCACAATGAGATACCATCTAACACCGGTTAGAATGGCTGCCATTAAACAAACAGGAAACTACAAATGCTGGAGGGGATGTGGAGAAATTGGAACTCTTATTCATTGTTGGTGGGACTGTATAATGGTTCAGCCACTCTGGAAGTCAGTCTGGCAGTTCCTTAGAAAACTAGAGATAGAGCTACCATTCGATCCAGCGATTGCACTTCTCGGGATATACCCGGAAGATCGGAAAGCAGTGACACGAACAGATATCTGCACGCCAATGTTCATAGCAGCATTATTCACAATTGCCAAGAGATGGAAACAACCCAAATGTCCATCAACAGATGAGTGGATAAATAAAATGTGGTATATACACACAATGGAATACTACGCGGCAGTAAGAAGGAACGATCTGGTGAAACATATGACAACATGGATGAACCTTGAAGACATAATGCTGAGCGAAATAAGCCAGGCACAAAAAGAGAAATATTATATGCTACCACTAATGTGAACTTTGAAAAATGTAAAACAAATGGTTTATAATGTAGAATGTAGGGGAACTAGCAATAGAGAGCAATTAAGGAAGGGGGAACAATAATCCAAGAAGAACAGATAAGCTATTTAACGTTCTGGGGATGCCCAGAAATGACTATGGTCTGTTAGTTTCTGATGGATGTAGTAGGAACAAGTTCACTGAAATGTTGCTATAGTATGCAACTTTCTTGGGGTAAAGTAGGAACATGTTGGAAGTTAAGCAGTTATCTTAGGTTAGTTGTCTTTTTCTTACTCCCTTGCTATGGTCTCTTTGAAATGTTCTTTTATTGTATGTTTGTTTTCTTTTTAACTTTTTTTTTCATACAGTTGATTTGAAAAAAGAAGGGAAAGTTAAAAAAAAAAAAAAAAAAGAAAAAAGACAAACAAGGAAAAAAAAAAAAAACAAAAAAAAAATGATGTAGTGCCCCCTTGAGGAGCCTGTGGAGAATGCAGGGGTATTCACCTACCCCACCTCCATGGTTGCTAACATGACCACAGACATAGGGGACTGGTGGTTTGATGGGTTGAGCCCTCTACCATAAGTTTTACCCTTGGGAAGACGGTTGCTGCAAAGGAGAGGCTAGGCCTCCCTGTATTTGTGCCTAAGAGTCTCCTCCAGAATGCCTCTTTGTTGCTCAGATGTGGCCCTCTCTCTCTGGCTAAGCCAACTTGAAAGGTGAAATCACTGCCCTCCCCCCTACGTGGGATCAGACACCCAGGGAAGTGAATCTCCCTGGCAACGTGGAATATGACTCCCGGGGAGGAATGTAGACCCGGCATCGTGGGATGGAGAACATCTTCTTGACCAAAAGGGGGATGTGAAAGGAAATGAAATAAGCTTCAGTGGCAGAGAGATTCCAAAACGAGCCGAGAGATCACTCTGGTGGGCACTCTTACGCACACTTTAGACAACCTTTTTTAGGTTCTAAAGAATTGGGGTAGCTGGTGGTGGATACCTGAAACTATTAAACTACAACCCAGAACCCATGAATCTCGAAGACAGTTGTATAAAAATGTAGCTTATGAGGGGTGACAGTGGGATTGGGAATGCCATAAGGACCAAACTCCACTTTGTCTAGTTTATGGATCGATGTGTAGAAAAGTAGGGGAAGCAAACAAACAGACAAAGGTACCTAGTGTTCTTTTTTACTTCAATTGCTCTTTTTCACTCTAATTATTATTCTTGTTATTTTTGTGTGTGTGCTAATGAAGGTGTCAGGGATTGATTTAGGTGATGAATGTACAACTATGTAATGGTACTGTAAACAATCGAAAGTACAATTTGTTTTGTATGACTGCGTGGTATGTGAATATATCTCAATAAAATGATGATTAAAAAAAAAAAAAAAATATGTAATGGGAGCTTTAAGAATCCAGGGCTCCCTTTTATTTTTCAAGAAAGCCTCAATTTCCAGGTGATTGTGTCTTTACGGTCCCAAAGGCACATAGTTCTTTCTCTGTTTTAGGCCATTCCTGCTCCATCCTTGTCTGGGACTCCTTGCCTAGTGGCTCAGTCTTCCAGGTGAAAGGGGTGCAGGGAATAAACAGGCTGACCAACAGGGGTGCCACTCAAGGCCAGGTTCCCCCAGATCTATTCTTCCCTCCTCCCACTGTGACAGAATTATACCTGGACATCTAGTTGTCAGCTGAAAGCACCTCTTAGTCTCCCTTAAAGCCAGTATGGGGAAAAAATATTTGGAAACATGTATCTGACAAAAGACTGATATCTCGCAAATATAAAGAAATCCTGCAACTCAACAACAATATTACAGGCAGCCCAATTATAAAATGGGCAAAAAGATATGAAAAGACAGTTCTCTGAAGAGGAAATACAAATGGCCAAGAAACACATGAAAAAATGTTCAGTTTCAATAGCTATTAGGGAGATGCAAATTAAGACTGCAATGAGATATCATCTCACACAAATTAGATTGTGGCTGCCATTAACCAAACAGGAAACTACAAATGCTGGAGAGAAATTTGAACTCTTATTCATTGTTGGTGGAACTGTGTAATGGTATAGCCACTCTGGAAATCAGTCTGGCAGTTCCTTAGAAAACTAGATACACAGTTACCCTTCGATCCAGCAATTGCGCTTCTCGGTATATACCCGGAAGATCTGAAAGCAGTGACACAAACAGATATCTGCATGCTAATGTTCATAGCAGCAATATTCACAATCGCTAAAAGATGAAAACAACCCAAATGTCCTTCAATGGATGAGTGGATAAACACGATGGAATACTACATGGCAGTAAGAAGGAAAGATGTCATGAAACATATGACAACATGGATGAACCCTGAAGACATAATGCTGAGCTTTCAAAATAAGCCAGGCACAAAAAGAGAAATATTGTATGTTACCACTAATGTGAACACTGTGAAAAATGTAAAATAAATGGTTTATATTGTAGAATGTAGGGGACCTAGCGACAGGCAGTGTTCTAGTTTGCCAATGCTGCAGAATGCAAAACACCAGAGATGGATAGGCTTTTATAAAACGGGGGTTTATTTCGCTACACAGTTACAGTCTTAAGGCCACAAAGCGTCCAAGGCAACACATCAGCAATCGGGTACCTTCACCAGAGGATGGCCAATGGCGTCCAGAAAACCTCTGTTAGCTGGGAAGGCAGCTGGGGTCTGCTCCAAAGCTCCGGCCTCAAAACGGCTTTCTCCCAGGACGCTCCTCTCTAGCAAGCTTGCTCCTCTTCAAAACATCACTCCCAGCTGCACTCCCTCAGTTTTCTCTCTTTGAGTCAGCTCATTTATATAGCTCCACTGATCAAGGCCCACCCTGAATGGGCGGGGCCATGCCTCCATGGGAACAGCTCATCAAAATCATCACCCACAGCTGGGTGGGGCACACTCCAAGCAAATCTAACCAACACCAAAACTTCTGCCCCACACAAGACCACAAAGATAATGGCATTTGGGGGACACAATACACTCAAACTGGCACAGGCAGCAAATAGTGAAGGGGGAACGGTAATCTAGTAAGAACAGATAAGTGATGGAGGGTAAACTTAATGTTCTGGGAATACTCAGGAATGACTATGGTTTATTAATTTCTGGGGTTATGGTAGGAACAAGTTCACAGAAATGTAGTTATTTTAGGTTATTTGTTTTTCTTATTCCTTTGTTTTTGTTGTGTTTGAAATGCTGTGTTTTTTTATTGTTTTTTTTTAATTTTTTGATAAAGTTAGAAAAAAAAAACAAAGAATGAGTGTGAAAAAAAAAGCAAATGAATAATGGGGGGAGCAGGGGAAAAAAAAATCCAGCATGGCCATTTAATTATGTTCTAATCAACTGAATGTGAGGAAAAGTGGTGCGTGCCACTTCTGGATCTTGTCCTTAAAACAATTAGGTGTTGGGCACCCCTGGCCCCTTTTCTCCCTTCTTGCTGGTTGGGAGATGATGAGAAATGGAGCAATGTGATGAGAACAAAACAGACTCCCCATCATTCTATTGTTCCTCTTACCTACAAACTATGATGCAAGAGAGGAATGGACTTTTAACTTATATAGGCCGCTGTATTTGGGAGGGTCCCTGTGTTTTACAGAGCTTAGACCATACCCTGACTAATAAAAAGATGAAGTACATTTATATGCCATTAAATACCTAATTGTGTTTAAAAGAAACCCTTGCCTGAGATCCAGACTACCTAATTCTAGTCCTACCCCAGACCAACTGAATTAGAATCTCTGGGGGGTCTAAGCCAACTCTCCAAATAAATTCATTGCCCTCCCCTCTACATAGGACCTGACTCCCAGGGGTGTAAATCTCCCTGGCAATGCGGGACATGACTCCCAGGGATGAGCCTGGTCCTGGCATCATGGGACTGAGAATGCCTTCTTGAGCAAAAAGGGGAAAAGAAATGAAACAAAATAAAGTTTCAGTGGCTAAGAGATTTCAAACAGAGTCAAGAGGTCATTCTGGAGATTACTCTCAAGCAAGCTTCAACCAGATATTGCAAATTGCCACAGTATGACAAGCCCCAACCAACAGTATTCCTGAAAACCCTGAAGAGTACCCTGGGTTCTAAGACCTTACAAATGTATTAATTAGTAAGTTTATTTTTTCAGACTTAGGGCCTCTAGATTGTTCCTATGCCAGATAAGCCCTGAAACCCAGAGGTACCAGTCTCTCCAAGAACATCAACCAGCTTAATTCCTCTACCCAATAAGGTCAACACTCCTTCCCAGCATGAAAAACATAAAACGATCATTGCTCAGATATCCCTGAAGATTGAGAAAACGATCAAATGAGAAGGAAGAGTACAACTGAAAAATTAGGATTTGACAAATGATTATGACTACTGACTCATTATATGGACAATTCTTTTTAGTTTCTAGTGTATCAGACTGGCCAGAAGGAAATACTTGAAATTGTTGAACTGTAATCCAGTAGCCTTGATCTTTGATAATGATTGTATAACTATACATCTTTTATCATATGACCATGTGATTATAAAAACCTTGTAACTGACACTCCCTTTATCCAGTGTATGGGTAAATGAGTAATAAAATAAAGACATGCATAAAAAATAATAATAATAGGTCAGGAATATGGGGGAAAAATACCCCTAAATAAACTATGGACAATAGTAATAGTACTACTTTAATAATCTTTCATTAATTGTAACAAATGTAACTACTGTTAAAAAAATAGAATTACAAAAAAAAAAAAAAATGTTATCATCAATTGTAACAAATTTTCCACACCAACACAAGTGCTGGTGGTGGGTTGGTGATGGGAATTCTGTATTTTTTGCATGATTGTTCTGTAAACCCACAACTTCTCTGAAAAAAAAAGAATATTTCCAAATAATAAGCCTCAAAAACAAATCGCAGTATGTTGCAACATGTAGGTCTTATTCTCTCACCACAATGAAATGAATCTAATTATTAAGCAAAATTAAAATTACAATCTGGAGAATACAAAACACTTTTAAATAAATTTTATCAAAGAGAAACTATGCACAGCCACATTTTTAAAATGATTAAAATTGAGACTAAAACATACAAGTTAAACTCTGGGTTTAGATTCTAGCTCTGCCATTACTAGCTATGTGCCTTAGGGCAAGTTACAAAACCTGCCTGAGCTTCAGTTTGTATATCTGTAAATGGAAATAATACAAGTATCTATCTCAGTGGGATGTTATAAAGATGAAATGAGATAAAGTAGTGCCTCCTCCACGACCAGTTTTCCAATTTGGAAGGTATTAAGACAGTTACTCAGACACACTTGGAAGTTCACATACCTCTGCCCTAGGCCTTTTCCTACCTTGTGCATTCACCATATGAAATAGCCAGATATATATTAGCCGGATCCATATCTACTTCTCTCACTGCACTGTGAGCCTTAAAGACCAGGGACCACATTTGGTTCCCAGTGTTGACTCTCCCACACTGCTTGGCCCCGAGTAGGCACTCAATCACCGTTTGTTAAGAAAATAAATAATAGCTTTTATCCAATATGACCAAAATGAGGTCAATGCAGTCAACAAAAATTTAATATGCTCCATACATAGGCACAATGGAAATTATTAAGGCAGAGCACCTATCCTAGTCGACAGAGCCTTCTAAGGCCCAGATTGGTAGGTGATACAGCCAACATGTAAACACCTGGTGCCAAGTGCCTTCCTCTACACCAAGTTGCCCACATTCCTGCTTTTCCTGGAACTGGCCCTAGCAAACATGATCCCATCATGGACTTCTGGGTGGTTCCTCTGAATATTTAGTTCACAGACAGGCTGCTGTTCTCCCTTTGCACCAGCCAGGTGGGAATCCAAAGGAGACACGGTGTGTGCGCAGCACCTTTGCCAGCCTAACACTGAGCCTAGCGCATGAGGAGACTCAGCCAGGAGAAATGAAAAGTGTCTCCAAGGGAAATTATTGGCTCTTTGTACCGGAAAGATGTGCTTACCAAGCTCAAAGAAAAGCTCAGCAGATGGGAGGGTGTTCACTTCCACATGGCCCAAATGGAGGTTGGGAATAGGCCAGTAGACAGAGAAGTCATTGTCCGCAAGATTTACAGGTAACAGCAGGAGGCGAAAACTGTAAGAGTTGTGGGACTCACTGAAGTTCAGGGTTAACTGATACATCAGAAGAACATAAACCAGTGATTTCTGAATGTGACTATTAAACAAAGCATTCAATCTTCATGGGTCTGGAAGTCATTCTTCAAAGCTTCCCATAAAATTCCTTTTTATTATCAGCAATTGGTCTTTTGAAAAGATCTATACAGCTTGCAGTCTTCTACTAGCAAAACCAACTCAGGAAAAGTGGACTTTTTTCCCTTAAAAAAGTCATATTAAAGCCACTTATTTCAACAAGAAAACAAACCAGATATAGGAAATTCTCACTTAAAAACCAAAGCCTGGTGCTTTCACAACATACAATCACAAAACGAAGTTCCTTAAAGCTGGGCCACACTGCCACAGTCTCCATTTCACACTGGCCACCCCTGGCCAGGACAAGTCTGATCTGTACTCTGAAATATGGGCTGTGTCTCCTTACAGTTGGTGACATATTTTCCATCTGAGAAAGAAAAAAAGTGAAAATGAAAGGATTTTTCTAAAGTTAAATCACTTTGCAAGGATGGGGATACAAATGAAAGTCCTCTAAAACTTTAGAGGTGATCCTGGTAAGGAAGCAGACATTGGAAAATAAGGAAATAAAAATCCATTCTTGTGACTAGTGTAGGGGAAATACTCTTGAATATTTGGCTTTATGTAAATCTCTCCTGTAAGGACTTACAGTCGCTGCAAATGTCTGCAGAGCACACCACAGCAGCTATCTAATAGTCCTTCCCAACCATCTTTCCGCTATACAGGCTGGAAATAAATCCACATATTCACCACTTAAAAAGCATAATACGCCAAAGTGAGATAAATCCCCATGGTCACAAAATGTGTAAAATGTCCATAAATATATAAGAAAAGAATTGCTGGGAGTGACCTTTTGGGGAGGAAAAATGATCTTGAGGTGACATCAACAACATGGCAGCATAAGAAAGCCCCTGGAAAAGTCTCCCCTGAGAAACAACAAGTAAAAGGACAAATCCCGCTTGCTTCAAACTGCAGAGGACAAGAGAGACTGGAGAAAGACTCCACAAATGCTGAATCGGAAAAAAAAGAAAAAAAAAAATGCCAAGAAAAGTTGGAAATCTACAACCCAGACCTGCCAGTCCAGACCCCTCCCCCGCACTCGGTCCTGTGCAGCTTGAGTCACAGAAGCAGCACAGCCTGGGAACCTCCTGCTGCAGATGCAGACCCTCGAGCCACGCACAGCTGTGAGTTAGAACATCACACATATCCGGGCACAGGACCCAAGTCCACAGGGACAGGCAAGACACAAGTGGCTGACTTGAATGTATATTCAAAAAGGCACTCAGGAAATAAATGAGAACACAAAAGAACTGTTGCCAAGAGGCACACACACTCAGCCCAGTCTCTGATTGCTAGAGCACCTAAACAAAAAATGGACCTTTGTGAATTGAACCAATCTGGCTCCCTGGGCAGATACCCTAATGGGGAAGTAAATGGTGGCAGAAAAATCCCACAGAAGAAAAAAATGGGAAAATTAAACTGCTGTAAGGCACAATGGGCCCCAGGACAGGAAAGGGTAATAAAAAGGGGGCATTCATATGGTCCTGCAACCCCATTATTGGGTATATACTTGGAAGAACTGAGAGCAGGGGCATGAATGGACATTTGCACACTGGTGTTTATGGTGGCAGTATTCATGATTTGCAACGGATGGAGGTGGCCTAAGGGTAGAAGTGGCCTAAGGGTACATCAACTGATGAACAGAATGGTGAACTGTGGTGTATGCTTACAATGGAATATTGAGGGGCTGCAAGAAGAAATGAAGTTGTGAAGCATACAACTAGGTGAATGGACCCTGAAAACAGTATGAGATAAGCCAGAGTGAAATAAGCCAGAAACAAAAAGAAAAACATTGTAATACCTCACTAATGTGGACTAACTATAATGTGCAAACTCTGAAAACTGAGTCTGAGAGCACAGGTTATCAGGGAAAATCTTACTGTAAAGGTTCCTAGATTGTAAGCTATTATAGCAGTCACATCTATTCCTGAGTTATAATGGTTATTTCTAAATTCTGAGATGCTGAGCTGTTTGTGTATAACCTGATTGGTCCCTGGATCTTTGGGTTTCTGTGTGACACCTGAAACTCAGAGCCAGAGTTCAGCAGCTATGAATGTCAGTATTACACCGTACAGAAAGTATTAAAGAAGCTGAAAAAGAGATCAGACTTCAATTAGAGATATGAATGAAATGGACTTGATTTGGAATAAGGTAAATCAGACCAATGGGTAAAGGATGATATTGACTATGTTTTAAAACGTCAAATTCCATGTGAGACCAAAGGAAGAGATGTTTATTTGGTGCAAAATCTATATTTTCTGTAGTACACTATATAATTTAACTGCTATGGTCAGTTTATTCAAATACCATAATTACAAGAAACGTTAAATAGGGAATGGGATCTGGTTGGTTTGTACAGGCTAGTGTGAAGCCCCAATACATCACAGAGTAATTGGGGCAGAGAATAGAAAAGTATCTGCAAAGCCCCCTTGAAGGACTGGGAAAAAATGTAGAAATATTAAACATCCCCACCTGAGAATTCCTGATATTCTTGCAAGCATTGGTGACGACGAATTTAGAAGGCCGAGCCCTTGATCTGGGGGCTTGCTCTAATGAAGCTTGTTACTGCAAAGGAGAGGCTAAGCCTACTTACAATTGTGCCTAACAGTCACCCCCAGAGAACTTCTTCTGTGGCAAAGATGAGGCCTCTCTCTCTAAGCCAACTCTGCAGGTAAACTCACTGCCCTCCTCCCTGCATGAGACACGACTCCCAGGGGTGTAAATCTCCCTGGCAATGTGGGATATGACTCCAGGGGATGAGCCTGGCCCTGGCATCATGGCACTGAGAAAGACTTCTTGACCAAAAAGGGGAAGAGAAATGAAACAAAACAAAGCTTCAGTGGCTGAGAGATTTCAAATAGAGTGGAAAGGCAATCTGGAGTTTATTATTATGCATTATATAGAGATCCCTTGTCAGTTTTTAGTGTATTAGAATAGCTAGAAGGAAATACCTGAAACTGTTGAATTGCAATCCAGTAGCCTGGATTCTTGAAGATGACTGTATAACTATACAGCTTATGAGGTATGAACGAGTGATTGTGAAAACCTGTGACTCACACGCCCTTCACCAGTATATGGACAGATGAGTGGAAAAATGGGGACAAAAAGTAAATGAATAATAAGGGGGAAATGGGGGTATGGGATATTTTGGGTGTTCTTTTTTTTTTATTTTTATTCTTATGTTTATTTTTTTGGAGGAATGAAAATGTTCAAAACTTGATTGTGGTGATGAATGTACAACTATATGATGATACCATGAACAGCTGATTGTACACGTTGGATGACAGTATGGTATGTGAATATATTTCAATAAAATTGTATAAAAATTTAAAAAAAAAACAAAAAGGGGGAATTGAATGAGGGAGAGGAGTTAAACAAATATTAGAAGATGGGGAGAAAATTCTGCACAAAAACAAACAGAACAGATCAAGATTACTGAATAAGGGACAGAAGGAAAAAAGCTTTGGCCTGGAGGTGAAACAACTGCACAAAAAGGAGCAATCTTAAAAGTTGTAGCACATATCCAGGGCAAGAATCAGGTACAGAAGATCTGAAAAAAAATCTGAACAGTTAAACATGGGCTAATCTAAAGATCCAATATAAGAGGGACCAAGCATCAAAGAGATGCCTTAACACATAGCCAATCTACAACAAAACCCAAAGCAAGACAGAGAAACTGACCTGCAGAGTTACCACATCAAAATAATCACCTGCTTAGACACCAGCAAAAAATTGCAGCCATACCAAGAAACAGGAAGATATGGCCCTGTCAAATGAACAAATTAAAACTTCAGAGGAGAAACAGACTTTGGAACAACTAATCAAAGAAGTTCAAACAAATCTCCTAAATCAATTCAAGGAGACAAAGTAAAACATAAATAGAAATTAACTAATGGTGTATACAGAGCTAATGGATATTTAGAAGACAATGTTTGAGCAAAAAGAAGAATTAGAAAGTTTAAAATGAAACATAACAGAAATTAGGGGATAAAAAGCCCAATAGTGGAGATTAAAAATACACTAGAGGCATATAACAGCAGATTTGAACAGAAAGAAGAAAGAATCAGCAAGCTAGAAGACAGAGCAATTAAATCATACAGTGAGAAGAACAGATAGAGAAAAGAAGAGAAAAAATTGAGCAGTTTCTACAGGACTTGAGTGATAGCTTGAAGTGTACCAATATACGCATCATGGGAATCCCAGAAGGAGAAAAGGAAAGGCAGCAGAAAGAATATATGAGGAAATAACAGCTGGAAATTTCCCAACTCTTATGAGAGACATAAATATACATGTCCAAGATTAGCAACATACTCCAATCAGAATAAACCCTAATGGATCTACTCCAAGACACATACAAATTAATCAGATCATTAAATGCAAAATATAGAGAATTCTGAAAGCAGAAAGAGAAAAACAATTTATCATATAGAAGGGATCCTCAATAAGACAAAGTGCCAATTTCTCATGAGAAACCATGGCGGTGAGAAGGTAGTGGAATGATATATTTAAAGTATTGAAAGAGAAAAGCTGCCAGCCAAATATTCTTTATCTGGCAAAACTGTCCTTCAAAAATGAGGGAGAGTTTAAAACATTCACAGAAAAATAGAAACTGAGAAAGTTTGTGACAAAAGACCCACTCTATAAGAACTGCTGAAAGGAGTCCTTCAGGTTCAAAGAAAAGGACAGGAGAAAGTGTCTTGGAGCAGTGTGAAGAAGTGAAGATCTTCAGTAAAGGTAACTAAATGGGTAAATGCAAAACCCAGTGGTACTGTATCCTCAATATATAACTCTACTCTTTAATTCCTATAAGAGTTACAACAATTCAATAAGAAATAGCTATATTTCCTGATAATGAACACACAAACTATAGAGTAAATGTGGGACAAAAACAACATAAAGAGGGGAAAAGAAGGGAAGCAAAAACTGTGTATGCTATTGAAGTTAAGTTAGTATCTTTTCAAACTAATACATTATAGATGTGGGTTGTGTAATCCAAACCCCAGGGTAACCACAAAGAAAGTATTTTTAAAATACTCCGAAATTGCAAACACTAAGCGCCACGCTCAGCACAAGGAAAGCCCTATTATTGTTATGATTAACATCCCTCTCTCCACTAAGGGATAGGCCAAGCTGAAGGACGTTAACAAGGGGCCTCCCAGGCAAAATGCAGCCCTTTTAAGACAGCAGCAAGTGGTAGAAAGAACTCTTGGAGATCTGGACTCTATTCTTGGTGGCACCAAATGGCTGGACATGTGACCGCAGACAAGTCATTAACCTCTCAACCAAAGGGTTCTCATTTTAAAAACTGAACCCAAAGATAATTCACACCTCATCATCCTCTCTGATATCACAGAATTGACAATGAAAATATACTGGTAGCTGCCTCAACTTCATCCCTAGAGTGGTTTCTCCTAGAAACAACAAAAACTATTCAGCAATTTCATTAAGCCAATTAAAGCAATACAGACAAAAAAAAAAAAAAAAAAAAAAAACACCGAAAAGGAAATGAGAAAAGGATCAGTCAGAGGCATCACAAAGATCAACTTTACTGAAAAGGATGCTGCAATAAAGGAAAAGATATAAGACATATAAAAACCAAAGGCCAAAATGGCTGAAGTAAGTACTATTTTTATAGTAATAACACTGAATGCTAACAGATTCAAATCCCCAATCAAATAAACAGATTGGCAGAATGAATTAAAAAAAAAGAAAAGCCTGATCTGACTATATGTTGTTTACAAGAGAGACTCATCTTAGATCCAAAGACACAAATAGGTTGAAAATGAAAGGATGGAAAAAGATAATCCATGCAAATACCAACCAAAAGAGAGATGAGGCACCTACACTAATATCAGATAAAACAGACTGTAAGTCAAAAGCTGTTATAAGAGACAAAGAAGGACACTATATAGTAGTAAAAAAGAGCAATCCACCAAGAAGAAATAACAAGCACGTATATTTATGTACCTAAGGAGCCGCAAATTACATGAGGCAAACACTAGCAAAACTGAAGAGAGAAACAGACACCTCTACAATAACAGTGGAGACTTCAGTACACCACTATCATCAATAGATAGAAAACCCAGACAGAAAATCAATAAGGAAACAGAGAACTTGAAAAATATGATAAATGAACTAGACTTATCAGACATACACAGAATGTTACACCCCAAAACAGCTCTTCTCAAGTGCTCATGGATCATTCTCCACGATAGACCATTTGTTGTGTCACAAAACAAGTCTCAATTAATTTAAAAAGATTAAAATTATACAAAGAACTTTTCTGACCAAAACAGGATGAAGCTAGAAATCAATAACAGGCATAGAACTGGAAAACCCACAAATATATGGCAATTTAAATAACACACTCTTAACCCATCAATGAGTCAAAGAAGAAATCACAAGGGATATCAGTAAATATCTCAAGATGAATGAAAACGACAACACAACATATCAACACTTATGGGACACAGGGAAGGCAGTGCTGAGAGGGAAAGTTATAGCCTAAATGCTTACATTAAAAAGGAAGAAAGAGCTCAAATCAAAGCCATAAATTCACACCTGGAAAAACTACAAAAATAACAGCAAACTAAACCCAAAACAAGAAAAAGGAAAGAAATAACAAAGATTAGAGCAAAAATATATGAAATAGAGAATTAAAAAATAATAGACAACATTAACAAAACAAAAGTTGACTCTTTGAAATGAATGATAAAATTGACAAACCTTTAGCTAAACTGAGAAAGAAAAAAAGAGAGAGGATGCAAATAAATAAAATAAGAAATGAAACTGGGCATTACTACTGACTGCAAAGGAATAAAATGGATCATAAGAGGATATTATGATCAACTGTGTGCCAACAAATTAGACAACATAGAGGAAATGAAAAAATTCCCAGAAACAAACAACCCACAATGACTCCAGAGGAAACAGAATATCTCAACAGATTAATTGCAAGCAGAAATTCAATCAGTAATCAAAAACCTCCCAACAAAGAAAAGCCCAGGACAGATGGCTTCACTGGTGAATTCAACCAAATATTCCAAGAAGAATTAACACCGGAGGCGGGGCAAGATGGCAGACTGGTGAGCTGTATGTTTTAGTTACTCCTCCAGGAAAGTAGGTAAAAAGCCAGGAACTGCGTGGACTGGACACCACAGAGCAATCTGTCTTTGGGCATACTTCATACAACACTCATGAAAACGTGGAACTGCTGAGATCAGCGAAATCTGTAAGTTTTTGCGGCCAGGGGACCCGCGCCCCTCCCTGCCAGGCTCAGTCCCGGGGGAGGAGGGGCTGTCAGCTCCAGGAAGGAGAAGGGAGAATTGCAGTGGCTGCTCTTATCGGAAACTCATTCTACTGATTCAAACTCCAACCATAGATAGACTGAGACCAGACACCAGAGACTCTGAGAGCAGCCAGCCCAGCAGAGAGGAGACAGGCATAGAAAAAAAACAACACGAAAAACTCCAAAATAAAAACAGAGGATTTTTGGAGTTCTGGTGAACACAGAAAGGGGAAGGGCGGAGATCAGGCCTTGAGGCGCATATGCAAATCCTGAAGCAAGGCTGATCTCTCTGCCCTGTGCACCTTTCCTTAATGGCCCTGGTTGCTTTGTCTATTAGCATTTCAATAACCCATTAGATCTCTGAGGAGGGCCGTTTTTTTTTTGTTTTTTGTTTTTTTTTTTGTTTTTTTTTTTAAATCCTTTTTGCTTTTTCTAAAACAATTACTCTAAGAAGCTCAATACAGAAAGCTTCAAAGAATTGAAATTTGGGCACGTCAAGTCAAGAGCAGAACTAAGAGAGCTCTGAGACAAAAGGCAATAATCCAGTGGCTGAGAAAATTCACTAAACAACACAACTTCCCAAGAAAAGGGGGGTGTCCGCTCACAGCCACCATCCTGGTGGACAGGAAACACTCCTGCCCATCGCCAGCCCCATAGCCCAGAGCTGCCCCAGACAACCCAGTGTGACGGAAGTGCTTCAAATAACAGGCACACACCACAAAACTGGGCGTGGACATTAGCCTTCCCTGCAACCTCAGCTGAATGTCCCAGAGCTGGGAAGGGGGAGCAGTGTGAATTAACAGAGCCCCATTCAGCCATCATTTGAGCAGACTGGGAGCCTCCCAACACACCCCAGCAGCCCAGAACTGCCCTGGGGGGACGGCACTCACCTGTGACATAGCACAGTCATCCCTCAACAGAGGACCCGGGGTGCACAGCCTGGAAGAGGGGCCCACTTGCAAGTCTCAGGAGCCATACGCCAATACCAAAGACTTGTGGGTCAGTGGCAGAGACAAACTGTGGCAGGACTGAACTGAAGGATTAGACTATTGCAGTAGCTTTAAAACTCTAGGATCATCAGGGAGATTTGATTGTTAGGGCCACCCCCCCTCCCCGACTGCCCAGAAACACGCCCCACATACAGGGCAGGCAACACCAACTACACACGCAAGCTTGGTACACCAATTGGGCCCCACAAGACTCACTCCCCCACTCACCAAAAAGGCTAAGCAGGGGAGATCTGGCTTGTGGAGAACAGGTGGCTCGTGGACGCCACCTGCTGGTTAGTTAGAGAAAGTGTACTCCACGAAGCTGTAGATCTGATAAATTAGAGATAAGGACTTCAACTGGTCTACAAACCCTAAAAGAACCCTATCAAGTTCAGCAAATGCCACGAGGCCAAAAACAACAGAAAATTATAAAGCATATGAAAAAACCAGACGATATGGATAACCCAAGCCCAAGCACCCAAATCAAAAGACCAGAAGAGACACACCTAGAGCAGCTACTCAAAGAACTAAAGATGAACAATGAGACCATAGTACGGGATATGAAGGAAATCAGGAAGACCCTAGAAGAGCATAAAGAAGACATTGCAAGACTAAATAAAAAAAAGGATGATCTTATGGAAATTAAATAAACTGTTGACCAAATTAAAAAGATTCTGGACACTCATAGTACAAGACTAGAGGAATTTGAACAACGAATCAGTGACCTGGAAGATGACAGAATGGAAATGAAAGCATAAAAGAAAGAATGGGGAAAAAAATTGAAAAACTCGAAATGGACCTCAGGGATATGATAGATAATATGAAACGTCCAAATTTAAGACTCATTGGTGTCCCAGAAGGGGAAGAAAAGGGTAAAGGTCTAGGAAGAGTATTCAAAGAAATTGTTGGGGAAAACTTCCCAAATCTTCTAAACAACATAAATACACAAATCATAAATGCTCAGCGAACTCCAAATAGAATAAATCCAAAAAAACCCACTACGAGACATATACTGATCACACTGTCAAACACAGAAGAGAAGGAGCAAGTTCTGAAAGCAGCAAGAGAAAAGCAATTCACCACATACAAAGGAAACAGCATAAGACTAAGTAGTGACTACTCAGCAGCGACCATGGAGGCGAGAAGGCAGTGGCACGATATATTTAAAATTCTGAGTGAGAGGAATTTCCAGCCAAGAATACTTTATCCAGCAAAGCTCTACTTCAAATTTGAGGGAGAGCTTAAATTTTTCACAGACAAAGAAATGCTGAGAGAATTTGCTAACAAGAGACCTGCCCTACTGGAGATACTAAAGGGAGCCCTACAGACAGAGAAACAAAGACAGGACAGAGAGACTTGGAGAAAGGTTCAGTACTAAAGAAATTCGGTATGGGTACAATAAAGGATATTAATAGAGAGAGGGAAAAATATGGCAAACATAATCCAAAGGATAAGATGGCCGATTCAAGAAATGCCTTCACGGTTTTAACGTTGAATGTAAATGGATTAAACTCCCCAATTAAAAGATATAGATTCGCAGAATGGATCAAAAAAAATGAACCATCAATATGTTGCATACAAGAGACTCATCTTAGACACAGGGACACAAAGAAACTGAAAGTGAAAGGATGGAAAAAAATATTTCATGCAAGCTACAGCCAAAAGAAAGCAGGTGTAGCAATATTAATCTCAGATAAAATAGACTTCAAATGCAGGGATGTTTTGAGAGACAAAGAAGGCCACTACATACTAATAAAAGGGGCAATTCAGCAAGAAGAAATAACAATCGTAAATGTCTATGCACCCAATCAAGGTGCCACAAAATACATGAGAGAAACACCTGGCAAAACTAAAGGAAGCAATTGATGTTTCCACAATAATTGTGGGAGACTTCAACACATCACTCTCTCCTATAGATAGATCAACCAGACAGAAGACCAATAAGGAAATTGAAAACCTAAACAATCTGATAAATGAATTAGATTTAACAGACATCTACAGGACATTACATCCCAAATCACCAGGATACACATACTTTTCTAGTGCTCACGGAACTTTCTCCAGAATAGATCATATGCTGGGACATAAAACAAGCCTCAATAAATTTAAAAAGATTGAAATTATTCAAAGCACATTCTCTGACCACAATGGAATACAATTAGAAGTCAATAACCATCAGAGACTTAGAAAATTCACAAATACCTGGAGGTTAAACAACACACTCCTAAACAATCAGTGGGTTAAAGAAGAAATAGCAAGAGAAATTGCTAAATATATAGAGACGAATGAAAATGAGAACACAACATACCAAAACCTATGGGATGCAGCAAAAGCAGTGCTAAGGGGGAAATTTATAGCACTAAACGCATATATTAAAAAGGAAGAAAGAGCCAAAATCAAAGAACTAATGGATCAACTGAAGAAGCTAGAAAATGAACAGCAAACCAATCCTAAAACCAAGTACAAGAAAAGAAATAACAAGGATTAAAGCAGAAATAAATGACATAGAGAACAAAAAACAATAGAAAGGATAAATATCACCAAAAGTTGGTTCTTTGAGAAGATCAACAAGATTGACAAGCCCCTAGCTAGACTGACAAAATCAAAAGAGAGAAGACCCATATAAACAAAATAATGAATGAAAAAGGTGACATAACTGCAGATCCTGAAGAAATTAAAAAAATTATAAGAGGATATTATGAACAACTGTATGGCAACAAACTGGATAATGTAGAAGAAATGGACAATTTCCTGGAAACATATGAACAACCTAGACTGACCAGAGAAGAAATAGAAGACCTCAACCAACCCATCACAAGCAAAGAGATCCAATCAGTCATCAAAAATCTTCCCACAATAAATGCCCAGGGCCAGATGGCTTCACAGGGGAATTCTACCAAACTTTCCAGAAAGAACTGACACCAATCTTACTCAAACTCTTTCAAAACATTGAAAAAAATGGAACACTACCTAACTCATTTTATGAAGCTAACATCAATCTAATACCAAAACCAGGCAAAGATGCTACAAAAAAGGAAAACTACCGGCCAATCTCCCTAATGAATATAGATGCAAAAATCCTCAACAAAATACTTGCAAATCGAATCCAAAGACACATTAAAAAAATCATACACCATGACCAAGTGGGGTTCATTCCAGGCATGCAAGGATGGTTCAACATCAGAAAAACAATCAATGTATTACAACACATTAAAAACTCGAAAGGGAAAAATCAATTGATCATCTCAATAGATGCTGAAAAAGCATTTGACAAAATCCAACATCCGTTTTTGATAAAACACTTCAAAAGGTAGGAATTGAAGGAAACTTCCTCAACATGATAAAGAGCATATATGAAAAACCCACAGCCAGCATAGTACTCATTGGTGAGAGACTGAAAGCCTTCCCTCTAAGATCAGGAACAAGACAAGGATGCCCGCTGTCACCACTGTTATTCAACATTGTGCTGGAAGTGCTAGCCAGGGCAATCCGGCAAGACAAAGAAATAAAAGGCATCCAAATTGGAAAAGAAGAAGTAAAACTGTCATTGTTTGCAGATGATATGATCTTATATCCAGAAAACCCTGAGAAATCAACGATACAGCTAGTAGAGCTAATAAACAAATTTAGCAAAGTAGCGGGATACAAGATTAATGCACATAAGTCAGTAATGTTTCTATATGCTAGAAATGAACAAACTGAAGGGACACTCAAGAAAAAGATACCATTTTCAATAGCAACTAAAAAAATCAAGTACCTAGGAATAAACTTAACCAAAGATGTAAAAGACCTATACAAAGAAAACTACATAACTCTACTAAAGAAATAGAAGGGGACCTTAAAAGATGGAAAAATATTCCATGTTCATGGATAGGAAGGCTAAATGTCATTAAGATGTCAATTCTACCCAAACTCATCTACAGATTCAATGCAATCCCAATCAAAATTCCAACAACCTACTTTGCAGACTTGGAAAAGCTAGTTATCAAATTTATTTGGAAAGGGAAAATGCCTCGAATTGCTAAAGACACTCTAAAAAAGAAAAACGAAGTGGGAGGACTTACACTCCCTGACTTTGAAGCTTATTATAAAGCCACAGTTGCCAAAACAGCATGGTACTGGCACAAAGATAGACATATAGATCAATGGAATCGAATTGAGAATTCAGAGATAGACCCTCAGATCTATGGCGACTGATCTTTGATAAGGCCCCTAAAGTCACCGAACTGAGCCATAATGGTCTTTTCAACAAATGGGGCTGGGAGAGTTGGATATCCATATCCAAAAGAATGAAAGAGGACCCCTACCTCACCCCCTACACAAAAATTAACTCAAAATGGACCAAAGAGCTCAATATAAAAGAAAGTACCATAAAACTCCTAGAAGATAATGTAGGGAAACATCTTCAAGACCTTGTATTAGGAGGCCACTTCCTAGACTTTACACCCAAAGCACAAGCAACAAAAGAGAAAATAGATAAATGGGAACTCCTCAAGCTAGAAGTTTCTGCACCTCAAAGGAATTTCTCAAAAAGGTAAAGAGGCAGCCAACTCAATGGGAAAAAATTTTTGGAAACCATGTATCTGACAAAAGACTGATATCTTGCATATACAAAGAAATCCTACAACTCAATGACAATAGTACAGACAGCCCAATTATAAAATGGGCAAAAGATATGAAAAGACAGTTCTCTGAAGAGGAAATACAAATGGCCAAGAAACACATGAAAAAATGTTCAGCTTCACTAGCTATTAGAGAGATGCAAATTAAGACCACAATGAGATACCATCTAACACCGGTTAGAATGGCTGCCATTAACAAACAGGAAACTACAAATGCTGGAGGGGATGTGGAGAAATTGGAACTCTTATTCATTGTTGGTGGGACTGTATAATGGTTCAGCCACTCTGGAAGTCAGTCTGGCAGTTCCTTAGAAAACTAGATATAGAGCTACCATTCGATCCAGCGATTGCACTTCTCGGTATATACCCGGAAGATCGGAAAGCAGTGACACGAACAGATATCTGCACGCCAATGTTCATAGCAGCATTATTCACAATTGCCAAGAGATGGAAACAACCCAAATGTCCTTCAACAGATGAGTGGATAAATAAAATGTGGTATATACACACGATGGAATACTACGCGGCAGTAAGAAGGAACGATCTGGTGAAACATATGACAACATGGATGAACCTTGAAGACATAATGCTGAGCGAAATGAGCCAGGCACAAAAAGAGAAATATTATATGCTACCACTAATGTGAACTTTGAAAAATGTAAAACAAATGGTTTATAATGTAGAATGTAGGGGAACTAGCAGTAGAGAGCAATTAAGGAAGGGGGAACAATAATCCAAGAAGAACAGATAAGCTATTTAACGTTCTGGGGATGCCCAGAAATGACTATGGTCTGTTAATTTCTGATGGATGTAGTAGGAACAAGTTCACTGAAATGTTGCTATATTATGTAACTTTCTTGGGGTAAAGTAGGAACATGTTGGAAGTTAAGCAGTTATCTTAGGTTAGTTGTCTTTTTCTTACTCCTTGCTATGGTCTCTTGAAATGTTCTTTTATTGTATGTTTGTTTTCTTTTAACTTTTTTTTCATACAGTTGATTTGAAAAAAGAAGGGAAAGTTAAAAAAAAAAAAAAAAAAGAAAAAAGACAAACAAGGAAAAAAAAAAAAAAAAGATGTAGTGCCCCCTTGAGGAGCCTGTGGAGAATGCAGGGGTATTCGCCTACCCCACCTCCATGGTTGCTAACATGACCACAGACATAGGGGACTGGTGGTTTGATGGGTTGAGCCTCTACCATAAGTTTTACCCTTGGGAAGACGGTTGCTGCAAAGGAGAGGCTAGGCCTCCCTGTATTTGTGCCTAAGAGTCCTCCTCCTGAATGCCTCTTTGTTGCTCAGATGTGGCCCTCTCTCTCTGGCTAAGCCAACTTGAAAGGTGAAAATCACTGCCCTCCCCCCTACGTGGGATCAGACACCCAGGGAAGTGAATCTCCCTGGCAACGTGGAATATGACTCCCGGGGAGGAATGTAGACCCGGCATCGTGGGATGGAGAACATCTTCTTGACCAAAAGGGGGATGTGAAAGGAAATGAAATAAGCTTCAGTGGCAGAGAGATTCCAAAACGAGCCGAGAGATCACTCTGGTGGGCACTCTTACGCACACTTTAGACAACCTTTTTTAGGTTCTAAAGAATTGGGGTAGCTGGTGGTGGATACCTGAAACTATTAAACTACAACCCAGAACCCATGAATCTCGAAGACAGTTGTACAAAATGTAGCTTATGAGGGGTGACAGTGGGATTGGGAATGCCATAAGGACCAAACTCCACTTTGTCTAGTTTATGGATGGATGTGTAGAAAAGTAGGGGAAGCAAACAAACAGACAAAGGTACCTAGTGTTCTTTTTTTACTTCAATTGCTCTTTTTCACTCTAATTATTATTCTTGTTATTTTGTGTGTGTGCTAATGAAGGGTCAGGGATTGATTTTAGGTGATGAATGTACAACTATGTAATGGTACTGTAAACAATCGAAAGTACAATTTGTTTTGTATGACTGCGTGGTATGTGAATATATCTCATAAATGATGATTAAAAAAAAAAAAAAACAAAACAAAAAAAAAAAAAGAATTAACACCAATCCTGCAGAAAGCTTCCAAAAATTGAAGAGGAGGTGTTCCGGTTTGCTAATGCTGCCATTCTGCAAAATGCCAGAAATGAATTGGCTTTTATAAAGGGGTTTATTTGGTTACACAGTTACAGTCTTAAGGCCATTATGTGTCCAAGGTAAGGCATCAATAGGGCACCTTCACTGGAGAAAGGCTATTGGCATCTGGAAAACTTCTGTTAGCTCGGAAGGCATGTGGCTGGCATCTGCTTGCTCCCAGGTTGCATTTCAAAATGGTGTTCTCCAAAATGTTGCTCATGGGACATTTTTTCCTCTCTTAGCTGCAGCTCCTTTTCAAAATGTCACTCTCAGTTGCTCTCCAAAATGTCACTCACAGCTGCTCTAAGTTCCTTCTGTCTCTGAATTCCTTTATATGACTCCAGTGATCCAATCAACAACCACCCTGAATGGGCAGGGTAACACCTCCATGGAAATTGTCCAATCAAATGTTTCACTCACATTGATTGAGTCACTCCTCCATGAAAACACTCAATCAAAGGATTCCAATCTAATCAACACTAATACATCTGCCCCCACAAGGGTGCATTAAAGAATATGGCTTTTTCTGGGGGACATAATATATACAAACCAGCAGAGAAGGGAACACTCCCTAACTTGTACTATGAGGCCCACATCACCCTAATACCAAAGCCAGATAAAGATACCACAAGAAATGAAAATTAAAGACCAATATCTCTTATGAATATAGATGCAAAAGGCCATTATGTATCCAAGGTAAGACATCAATAGGTTACTTTCACCGGAGAAAGGCAATTGGCACCTGGAAAACCTCTGTTAGCTCAGAAGTCACGTGGCTGGCATGAAAAAAGAACTAGCAAATTGAATCCAACAGCACAATTAAAGAACTATACACCACAATCAAGTAGGATTTATCCCAGCTATGCAAGTGTTGTTGAACATATGAAAATCAATTAATGTAATACACCACATTAACAAAATGAAGGGAAAAAAACCACATGATCACATCAAGTGATGCAGAAAAGGCCTCTGACAAAA
Organism: Choloepus didactylus; assembly: GCF_015220235.1. NCBI lineage: Eukaryota > Metazoa > Chordata > Mammalia > Pilosa > Megalonychidae > Choloepus > Choloepus didactylus. The sequence continues at coordinate 51,014,943 of NC_051320.1, read as the reverse complement.
TCCACATCCTTTCTTGATAAAAACCCTTAGAAAAATAGGAATAGAAGGAAAATTCCTCATGATAAAGGAAATTTCCTCATATATGAAAAACCCACTGCTAATATCAAACTCAATGGTGAAAGACTGAAAGCTTTCCATCTAAGTTCTAGAATAAGACAAAGATGTCCACTGTCACCACTGTTATTCAGTATTATGCTGGAAGTTCTAGCCAGCGCAATAAGCAAGAAAAAGAAATACAGTGCATCCAAATTGGAAAGGAAGAAGTAAAACTTTCACTATTTTCAGATGACATGATCCTATATTTAGAAAGTTCCAAAAAATCTACAACAAAGTCACTAGAGCTAATAAACAAATTCAGCAAAGGGGGGTGGGGTACAAAGTCAACATGTAAAAATCAGCAGTGTTCCCAAACACTAGTAATGAACAATCTGAGAAGGAAATCAATAAAAAAAATTCCATTTACAATTGCAAGGAAAATAATCAAATATCTAGGAATAAATTTAACCAAGGATGTAAAGAACTTTTACACAGAAAACTACAAAATGTTGCTAAAAAGAAATCAAAGAAGATCTAAATAAATGGAAGGATATTCCATGCTCATGATTGGAAGACTAAATATTATCAAGTTGTCAATTCTACTCAGAAGAATTTATGGATTCAACACAATGGCAATTAAAATTCCAACAGCCTTCTCTGCAGAAAAGGAAAAGCCAATCATCAAATTTATTTGGGAGGGTAAGGGGCCCAAATAGCAAAAACCAAGAATGAAGTTGGAGAACCCACATTTTCAATGTTTAAAATTTATTACAAAACTACAGTGGTAAAAACAACATGGTACTGGCACAAGAATAGATACATAGACAATTGGAATTGAATTGAGAATTCAGAAATAGAGGCTCACTTCTATGGCCAATTGATTTTTGACAAGAGGGCCAAGTCTCTCAACTGGGAAAGAATACTCTCTTCAACAAATGGTGATGCTGGGAGAACTGAATATTCACAGGCAAAAGAATGAAGAGGGACCCCTACCTCACACCATATACAAAAATTAACTCCAAATAGATTAAAGACCTAAATATAAGAACTAGGACTTATAAAACTCCTAGAAGAAAAAGTAGAGAAGCATCTTCAGGATTTGTGTTGGGCAATGGTTTCTTAGATTTTACACCCAGCATAAGCAACAAAAGAAAAAATAGATAAATGGGACTCATCAAAATTTAAAACATTTGTGCATCAAAGGACTTTATCATGAAAGTAAAAAGACAACCTACACAGTGGGAGAAAATATTTGGAAACCACATTTCTGATAAGAGTTTAATATCCAGAAATATAAAGAAATCCAACAACTCAACAAAAAAAAGGCAAGAAACACATTTTTAAAATGAGCAAAATGTACTAAATATAACGTGCAAATACTGAGAATTGAATTTGAGAGCATGGGTGATCAGGGGAAGGCTTATTGTAAGAGTTCCAAGATTGTAAGCTCTTACAGCAGTCACATCTGTTCCTGAGTTGTTATGGTTATTTCTAAATTCTGAGATTCTGGGCTCTTTGTATATAACCTGGTTGTTCCCTGGAACTTTGGGTATCTGCATGACACCTGAGACTCAAAGCTAGAGTTCTCCAGTTATGAAAGTCAGTATTACCCCATACAACAACTGGAAAAAAGCTGAAAAAAGAGATCAGACTACAATTAAAGATATGAATGAAGCTGATCTGGTTAAGACAAGGCAAAATCAGACTAAAGGGCAATGAATTATGTTGATGGTGTTTAAAATTTCAATTTCTGTGTGAGACCAAAGGAAGAAATGTTTATTTGGCGCAAAATTTATATCTTGTGTATCACACTATCTAAGTTAATTGTATGGTCAGTTTATTCAAACACCATAATTACATGGAACCTGGAATAGAGAGGTGAAATGTTGTTGGTTTGTACAGGTTACTGTGATGTCCCAATTCATCCCAGAGTAATTTAGGGCAGAGAATAAAAAAAAGTATTTGCAAAGCCCCTTGAGGGACTGGGAGAAATGTGGAAACATTAAACTACCCCCATCTGGGGAAGTCCTGATATTCTCTCAAGCTTTGGGGACTTCAATTTAATAGGCCAAGCCCTCAATCTTGGGGCTTGCCATTATGAAACATATTCCTGCAAAGGACAAGCTAAGCCTAGGTATAGTTATGCCTAAGAGACACCACAGAGAAGCTCTTTTGTTACTCAGATGTGGCCTCTCTCTCTAAGCAAACTCAGCAGGTAAACTCACTGCCCTCCTCCCCGCATGAGACGTGACTCCCAGGGGTGTAAATCTCCATGGTAACGTGGGACATTGACTCCCAGAGATGAACCTGGCCCTGGCATCATGGGATTGAGAAAGTCTTCTTGGATCAAAAGGGGGAAGAAAAATGAAACAAAATAGAGTTTCAGTGGCTGAGAGATTTCAAATGGAATTGAGAGGTCATTCTGAAGGTCATTATTATGCATTATATAGATACCCCTTTTTAGTTTTTAGTGTATTAGAATAGCTAGAAGGAAATACCTGAAACTGTTGAACTGTAATCCAGTAGCCTTGATTCTTGAAGATGATTGTATAAACTATACAGCTCTTAAGGTGTAACTATGTAATTGCAAAAAACCTTGCTACTGACAACCCTTTATCCAGTGTATGGATACGAAAACAAAGACAAAAAATAAATTAATAATGGGGGGATAAAGAGCATGGGATGTTTTGAGTGTTCATTTTTATATTTATTTTTATTTTTATTTTTTGGAGTAATGAAAATGTTCAAAACTGATAGTAGTGATGAATACTGTGAACCATTGATTGTATACTTTGGATGATTATCTGGTTTGTTGCTACATCCTAATAAAACTGCATTTTTAAAAATGGACAAAAGACTTAATAGACATTTCTACAAAGAATATGCTTTTGGAGACATATGTTTCAAGGGCAGCAGCCAGAGGCCAGCACATGAAAAGATGCTCAACATCATTAGCTAGTAGGGAAATGCAAATCAAAACAACATGAGATACTATTTCACATGCACCAGAATTACTACTATTTAAAAAATGGAAAATTACAATTGCTTGATAGGATGTGAAGAAATAGGAATACCCATTCATTGTTGATGGGAATGTAAAATGGTACAGCCACTGTGGAAGACGGTTTGGTGGTTTCTCAGAAAGTTACGTATAGAATTACCATATGACCCAGCAATCCTGCTTCTAGGTATAAACCCAAAATATTTGAAAGCAGGTTACAAGGAGCTAGGGTGGGGGTAGGAAATGGATAGTTAATGCTTAAATTGCACAGAGTTTCTATTTGGGTTGATTGTAAAGTTTTGATAATGGATAGTGGTGATGTTAGCATAACATTTACAGCACTGAATTATATATTTGAATGTGGTTAAAATGGGAAATTTAAGGTTGTATATATGTTACTAGAACAAAAATTAACAAACAAACATAGGACTATACAACACAAACAGTGAACCCTTTTGATGGACTGTAGTTAATACAGTTATAAAAACGTTCTTTCATGAATTGTAACAAATGTACCACAATAATGCAAGGTATTAATAATAGAGTAGTATATGGAAAGTCAGTGCTACATTCATGATTTTTATGTAAACGCACAACTTCTCTAATAAATAAAATGTTTTAAACACTCCTAAAAACAAAACTTAGAAATGAGCAGGATGAGTTTTTAGGCAGTGTATTTAGTTAGGGTTCTCCTTGGAAACAGAATCAATGAGAGATGTCTCTTATTATCAAATTGTAAAAGTGACTCACGCAACTGCGGGAGCGCAAGAGTCCAAATTCTGCAGAGCCGTCAACAAGCTGTCAACTCCAAGGAAGACGTCCGACGAACTCCTCGGGAAACGAACCGACAACTTTGACAAAACTCCTCAGGAAACGAACCGGCAACTTTGACGAACTCCTCAGGAAACGAACCGACAACTTTGACGAACTCCTCAGGAAACGAACTGGCAACTTCGACGAGCTCCCCAGGAAAAGCTTCACTGAGCAGCTGAAGAAGAAGATGAAGGTTCTCTAACCGTCCGGCTTATAAGCCTCCAACTGATCACCCGGACCAAGTCCAGCCAATTGCATTCTCTCACTGTGGAAGCACGCCCCTTGATGAGTCATCAGTCAGCTGCAGTCAATTGACTGATGATCCGACAAACCAGCCCGTTGGTTTATAAACCAGCCTCAAATAGCCTCACAGCAATCGTCAGGCCAGTGCCCACTTGACCAGACAGCTAGGCCACCTAGCCAAGTTGACACATGAACCCAACCATCACAGGCAGTTTAACATGTCAAAACATAGATTATATTTTACACAGTCTACTAATTGGATAAGTGTTTTAGAGTTGATAAATCTTCCCAACAGTAAAGGGACTGCTTTTATGAGAAATCCAGAGTTGATTAGAAGGGAGTCTTAAGTGCAGAAGTGTACCTGAAACTCAAAGCTCCAGAGCAACAACAGCTCCAGAACTTCTACATCATAGGAGAGTTGTTTAGTCAAGCAGACATTAGAACCACTTGTACCAGTCCTCACAGAAAAGCAATGCATTATAGGGTGTTACGGAGCTCAGAGATCTCTGGGAGGGTAGAAAACAGGGTTTTGAGGCTTCGCAGCAGGGCAACACCTGAACGGCACCATTAGAGTGCCCCAGTAGAGCACTCACTTCCACCCCCACTGGGCACAGAATGGAGCTTTCACTGCCAGCGTTGGCCTCAGGCTGCTGTCCTTCAGACCCGGGGTGACGTGGATTGGTGGCTATCCTCCACCACCCTAACCATCATGGATTCTGTGCAGCAGCACCTCCTTCCTCCCATCACTGGGTTCTCAATTGGGGATTTACATGGTTGCATCTGACAGCCAGAGCCTACGATGCACAAGGCCGGGAGGGCGAGTTTCTAGCTTCCTCCTCGGAGAGCGGGACCCATGATGGGTCATTTCCCAAATGCAGGAAAGGTGTTCAAAAGGGGCTGGGATGAAAGGATAAAAAAAAGAGATGTCTCTTACCAAAGGACTTCAGGGAAGCCATCTAGGGAGGAGTTGGGTATGGACATATTACTGTGAAGCAGAGTCTGCGTAGCCAACACATAGTTTTTGCCTCAAAAAATGTTTCCTTGTGGTGGCTTGAGTGGAAGGGCTTCACTGCTTCAGACACTGGATCCCAGGTACCTTTGTGAAGGCAGAGCCAGTGCATAGGGCCACTATAGTCAAGCTACAACTCTGAAAATCGTCAGGCCTGGGGGAAGATTGGAGTAGGGGCTGGAAGTCCAAGAAAGCCAAGCAAAGTCTAGGCAAAGAATCCAGGCAACAGAGTTGGGGTCAACAAGTGGTCACCATCAGAGTGGTCAGAATCACACTCTCCAAGAGGGGCTCCAGGCCAGGCTTTGGTCCCAATGTGAGGACCAGGGGGATGAGGCGGGAAAGCAGGCTCTGAAGATACTTGCCTGGGACATAAGACAAGCCTCTGCCCACCCCCACCCCAAATCAGATTTCTATGTAGAGAAATCATCTTAAACATAACATTTCTAAACTTGAACTCTTAATCCTTGAATTAGATTCCTAGGGCTGCACTAACCACCCCAAACTTGGTAGCTTAAAGCAACAGAAATTTGTTTTCTCACAATTCTAGGGACCAGATATCTGAAACAGGGGTGTCAGCAGCGTGGCACGCTCTACAAAGGCTCTAGGGGAGATTCTGCTCCTTGGCTTTTCCAGATTCTAGTAACTCCAAGTTTGTGACTGCTCATTCCAATCTCTGCCTCCATCTTCATATGGTCTTCTTCTCTCTGTCTCTTATAAAGACATCTGTCATTGAATTTAGGGCCCACCCAGAAAATTGAGGATGATCTCCTCTCAAAATCCTTAACTTAATGACCTCTGCAAAGACCGTTTATCCAAATAGGGTCACATCCACAGGGTCCCAGGATTAGGATGTGGACATATCATCCTACTACATCCTCCTCACCACCAGAAATTGGGCCCTTCCTTCAGTCCTTCCCATCTGAGTAAATGACACCTCCCATGATTCATTGCTCAAGCCTGGAAATTAGCCTCGCTTTCTCGCCTCCCTCCCCCTACCGTCATCATGGGGTAGAGTTGATTCCATCTCCAATGTCTACCTCCTCAAATCTATCTTTTTCCCTACCCTCTGTTCCCACCAGCCCTCATCTAATCCAATTCATGTGTCCCCCTGGATTATCAGTACACTTTCCTAACTTGTCTCGTCATATCTATTCCTGTCCCTTCCAATCCATTCCTGCACAGCAGATCAGTGATCTTTTAAACTGCTCCTAACTTTTCAACAGCTTCCCATTGCCCTTAGAAGAACAGGCGACCTCCTCATGCTGACTGGCAAGGCCCTCTTGCTAGGCTCCTGACCCTCTGGGTATCTTTCTGTTCCTCTGCTCACCCAACTCATTTCTATCTCAGGATCTTAGCTCTTTTCCCTCCCTTTGCTCAGCTAATTGTTCTCCTTTTTCAGGGATCAGCTTATAAGTCACCTCAACAGAAAGACTTCCCTAACCCACAGTCTTAAGTCTTCCTGCTATCTTTCTTCAAAGCTTTAGTTCCATTTGTAACTATTTATTTTATGACTGCTTATTTAATATCTCTCTCTCTTTCTCTACTAAAATCTAAGTTCTACAAGGTCAAGGGACTTATGTTTTTTTACACTATTGTGTCCCTAGCACTTAACACAGAGTTTGACAGATAATATTTGCTTCACAGACACTTGTTTAAGGAATAAATGATTAATGAATTAATCAGTGAAAACTTAGGAATCTCACAAGTCATCTAGGGAACACTAACTAAGATGACCAATAAAGAATTATAATACACAATACATAACAAACTACTACAGACCAATTTTAAAAGTCAAACGACCCAATAAAAAAGTGGACCAAAACATATAAAAAGGTAATGCATCGAACAGGAAACCCAACAGCAGCCAACGAGCATGAAAAGATGCTTAGCCTCACTAGTTATTAGGGAAATGAAAACTAGAACCACAATGAGATGCAATTTCACATCCACTGCAGTGGCAAAAATCATAAAGGCTGGTAAGGGTTAGGTGCTGACAAGGATGGGGAGCATGAGAGCACGATACACTACTAATGGGAGAATAACCTGCAACACGCGCTTTGTAATTTATGTTCCCACGAGCAGTGTATCAATGGCCCCATTCAGTAATAAAGTAAGCCAAACACCCGATGATACACCAAAGAATATCTCTAAAGAATCTCTTACATATATGCCTGAGGAACTATGTATAAGATTGTTCACAGGCTCATTATTTAGAATATCAAAAACCTAATTTATTCTGGGGTGACAAAAATGTTTCGCAAGTAGATAGAGCTGGTGGTTGTGCAACACTGTGAATGTACTAAATGCCACTGAACTGTTCACTTTGGAATAGTTAATTTTATGTTATATGAATTTCACCTCAATTAAAAAAAAACTAATTCTCTGAACAGGAAAACACGTAAATGAAGTATGGTGCATTCACAGAATGAAATTCTGTATAGCAGTGGAAATGAATAAATAAATGCACTATAGCTAAATGAATCAATATAAATAGAGCTCCCAAACATACTGGTGAGAGAGGAGGGAAAAAGCAAATTACAAAAGAATACATACTGAATGAGTCCATGAATAGGAAGCTTGAAAACATACAGTCCAATAGAATCATTGTTCAGGGATATATACGTATGCAGAACAAGTATAAAGAAATCCAGACAATGATAAACACCAACCAGTGAGTCCCTGTGGGGAATAAGGGGCTGTGACTGGGGAGGGGTGTGCAGTGTATTCGAGGGCAAGTTACAAAACCTGCCTGAGCTTCAGTTTGTATATCTGTAAATGGAAATAATACAAGTATCTATCTCAGTGGGATGTTATAAAGATGAAATGAGATAAAGTAGTGCCTCCTCCACGACCAGTTTTCCAATTTGGAAGGAAAGTATTAAGACAGTTACTCAGACACACTTGGAAGTTCACATACCTCTGCCCTAGGCCTTTTCCTACCTTGTGCATTCACCATATGAAATAGCCAGATATATATTAGCCGGATCCATATCTACTTCTCTCACTGCACTGTGAGCCTTAAAGACCAGGGACCACATTTGGTTCCCAGTGTTGACTCTCCCACACTGCTTGGCCCCGAGTAGGCACTCAATCACGTTTGTTAAGAAAATAAATAATAGCTTTTATCCAATATGACCAAAATGAGGTCAATGCAGTCAACAAAAATTTAATATGCTCCATACATAGGCACAATGGAAATTATTAAGGCAGAGCACCTATCCTAGTCGACAGAGCCTTCTAAGGCCCAGATTGGTAGGTGATACAGCCAACATGTAAACACCTGGTGCCAAGTGCCTTCCTCTACACCAAGTTGCCCACATTCCTGCTTTTCCTGGAACTGGCCCTAGCAAACATGATCCCATCATGGACTTCTGGGTGGTTCCTCTGAATATTTAGTTCACAGACAGGCTGCTGTTCTCCCTTTGCACCAGCCAGGTGGGAATCCAAAGGAGACACGGTGTGTGCGCAGCACCTTTGCCAGCCTAACACTGAGCCTAGCGCATGAGGAGACTCAGCCAGGAGAAATGAAAAGTGTCTCCAAGGGAAATTATTGGCTCTTTGTACCGGAAAGATGTGCTTACCAAGCTCAAAGAAAAGCTCAGCAGATGGGAGGGTGTTCACTTCCACATGGCCCAAATGGAGGTTGGGAATAGGCCAGTAGACAGAGAAGTCATTGTCCGCAAGATTTACAGGTAACAGCAGGAGGCGAAAACTGTAAGAGTTGTGGGACTCACTGAAGTTCAGGGTTAACTGATACATCAGAAGAACATAAACCAGTGATTTCTGAATGTGACTATTAAACAAAGCATTCAATCTTCATGGGTCTGGAAGTCATTCTTCAAAGCTTCCCATAAAATTCCTTTTTATTATCAGCAATTGGTCTTTTGAAAAGATCTATACAGCTTGCAGTCTTCTACTAGCAAAACCAACTCAGGAAAAGTGGACTTTTTTCCTTAAAAAAGTCATATTAAAGCCACTTATTTCAACAAGAAAACAAACCAGATATAGGAAATTCTCACTTAAAAACCAAAGCCTGGTGCTTTCACAACATACAATCACAAAACGAAGTTCCTTAAAGCTGGGCCACACTGCCACAGTCTCCATTTCACACTGGCCACCCCTGGCCAGGACAAGTCTGATCTGTACTCTGAAATATGGGCTGTGTCTCCTTACAGTTGGTGACATATTTTCCATCTGAGAAAGAAAAAAAGTGAAAATGAAAGGATTTTCTAAAGTTAAATACTTTGCAAGGATGGGGATACAAATGAAAGTCCTCTAAAACTTTAGAGGTGATCCTGGTAAGGAAGCAGACATTGGAAAATAAGGAAATAAAAATCCATTCTTGTGACTAGTGTAGGGGAAATACTCTTGAATATTTGGCTTTATGTAAATCTCTCCTGTAAGGACTTACAGTCGCTGCAAATGTCTGCAGAGCACACCACAGCAGCTATCTAATAGTCCTTCCCAACCATCTTTCCGCTATACAGGCTGGAAATAAATCCACATATTCACCACTTAAAAAGCATAATACGCCAAAGTGAGATAAATCCCCATGGTCACAAAATGTGTAAAATGTCCATAAATATATAAGAAAAGAATTGCTGGGAGTGACCTTTTGGGGAGGAAAAATGATCTTGAGGTGACATCAACAACATGGCAGCATAAGAAAGCCCCTGGAAAAGTCTCCCCTGAGAAACAACAAGTAAAAGGACAAATCCCGCTTGCTTCAAACTGCAGAGGACAAGAGAGACTGGAGAAAGACTCCACAAATGCTGAATCGGAAAAAAAAGAAAAAAAAAAATGCCAAGAAAAGTTGGAAATCTACAACCCAGACCTGCCAGTCCAGACCCCTCCCCCGCACTCGGTCCTGTGCAGCTTGAGTCACAGAAGCAGCACAGCCTGGGAACCTCCTGCTGCAGATGCAGACCCTCGAGCCACGCACAGCTGTGAGTTAGAACATCACACATATCCGGGCACAGGACCCAAGTCCACAGGGACAGGCAAGACACAAGTGGCTGACTTGAATGTATATTCAAAAAGGCACTCAGGAAATAAATGAGAACACAAAAGAACTGTTGCCAAGAGGCACACACACTCAGCCCAGTCTCTGATTGCTAGAGCACCTAAACAAAAAAATGGACCTTTGTGAATTGAACCAATCTGGCTCCCTGGGCAGATACCCTAATGGGGAAGTAAATGGTGGCAGAAAAATCCCACAGAAGAAAAAAATGGGAAAATTAAACTGCTGTAAGGCACAATGGGCCCCAGGACAGGAAAGGGTAATAAAAAGGGGGCATTCATATGGTCCTGCAACCCCATTATTTGGGTATATACTTGGAAGAACTGAGAGCAGGGGCATGAATGGACATTTGCACACTGGTGTTTATGGTGGCAGTATTCATGATTTGCAACGGATGGAGGTGGCCTAAGGGTAGAAGTGGCCTAAGGGTACATCAACTGATGAACAGAATGGTGAACTGTGGTGTATGCTTACAATGGAATATTGAGGGGCTGCAAGAAGAAATGAAGTTGTGAAGCATACAACTAGGTGAATGGACCCTGAAAACAGTATGAGATAAGCCAGAGTGAAATAAGCCAGAAACAAAAAGAAAAACATTGTAATACCTCACTAATGTGGACTAACTATAATGTGCAAACTCTGAAAATTGAGTCTGAGAGCACAGGTTATCAGGGAAAATCTTACTGTAAAGGTTCCTAGATTGTAAGCTATTATAGCAGTCACATCTATTCCTGAGTTATAATGGTTATTTCTAAATTCTGAGATGCTGAGCTGTTTGTGTATAACCTGATTGGTCCCTGGATCTTTGGGTTTCTGTGTGACACCTGAAACTCAGAGTCAGAGTTCAGCAGCTATGAATGTCAGTATTACACCGTACAGAAAGTTTAAAGAAGCTGAAAAAGAGATCAGACTTCAATTAGAGATATGAATGAAATGGACTTGATTTGGAATAAGGTAAATCAGACCAATGGGTAAAGGATGATATTGACTATGTTTTAAAACGTCAAATTCCATGTGAGACCAAAGGAAGAGATGTTTATTTGGTGCAAAATCTATATTTTCTGTAGTACACTATATAATTTAACTGCTATGGTCAGTTTATTCAAATACCATAATTACAAGAAACGTTAAATAGGGAATGGGATCTGGTTGGTTTGTACAGGCTAGTGTGAAGCCCCAATACATCACAGAGTAATTGGGGCAGAGAATAGAAAAGTATCTGCAAAGCCCCCTTGAAGGACTGGGAAAAAATGTAGAAATATTAAACATCCCACCTGAGAATTCCTGATATTCTTGCAAGCATTGGTGACGACGAATTTAGAAGGCCGAGCCCTTGATCTGGGGGCTTGCTCTAATGAAGCTTGTTACTGCAAAGGAGAGGCTAAGCCTACTTACAATTGTGCCTAACAGTCACCCCAGAGAACTTCTTCTGTGGCAAAGATGAGGCCTCTCTCTCTAAGCCAACTCTGCAGGTAAACTCACTGCCCTCCTCCCTGCATGAGACACGACTCCCAGGGGTGTAAATCTCCCTGGCAATGTGGGATATGACTCCAGGGGATGAGCCTGGCCCTGGCATCATGGCACTGAGAAAGACTTCTTGACCAAAAAGGGGAAGAGAAATGAAACAAAACAAAGCTTCAGTGGCTGAGAGATTTCAAATAGGTGGAAAGGCAATCTGGAGTTTATTATTATGCATTATATAGAGATCCCTTGTCAGTTTTTAGTGTATTAGAATAGCTAGAAGGAAATACCTGAAACTGTTGAATTGCAATCCAGTAGCCTGGATTCTTGAAGATGACTGTATAACTATACAGCTTATGAGGTATGAACGAGTGATTGTGAAAACCTGTGACTCACACGCCCTTCACCAGTATATGGACAGATGAGTGGAAAAATGGGGACAAAAAGTAAATGAATAATAAGGGGGAAATGGGGGTATGGGATATTTTGGGTGTTCTTTTTTTTTATTTTTATTCTTATGTTTATTTTTTTGGAGGAATGAAAATGTTCAAAACTTGATTGTGGTGATGAATGTACAACTATATGATGATACCATGAACAGCTGATTGTACACGTTGGATGACAGTATGGTATGTGAATATATTTCAATAAAATTGTATAAAAATTTAAAAAAAAACAAAAAGGGGGAATTGAATGAGGGAGAGGAGTTAAACAAATATTAGAAGATGGGGAGAAAATTCTGCACAAAAACAAACAGAACAGATCAAGATTACTGAATAAGGGACAGAAGGAAAAAAGCTTTGGCCTGGAGGTGAAACAACTGCACAAAAAGGAGCAATCTTAAAAGTTGTAGCACATATCCAGGGCAAGAATCAGGTACAGAAGATCTGAAAAAAAATCTGAACAGTTAAACATGGGCTAATCTAAAGATCCAATATAAGGGACCAAGCATCAAAGAGATGCCTTAACACATAGCCAATCTACAACAAAACCCAAAGCAAGACAGAGAAACTGACCTGCAGAGTTACCACATCAAAATAATCACCTGCTTAGACACCAGCAAAAAATTGCAGCCATACCAAGAAACAGGAAGATATGGCCCTGTCAAATGAACAAATTAAAACTTCAGAGGAGAAACAGACTTTGGAACAACTAATCAAAGAAGTTCAAACAAATCTCCTAAATCAATTCAAGAGACAAAGTAAAACATAAATAGAAATTAACTAATGGTGTATACAGAGCTAATGGATATTTAGAAGACAATGTTTGAGCAAAAGAAGAATTAGAAAGTTTAAAATGAAACATAACAGAAATTAGGGGATAAAAAGCCCAATAGTGGAGATTAAAAATACACTAGAGGCATATAACAGCAGATTTGAACAGAAAGAAGAAAGAATCAGCAAGCTAGAAGACAGAGCAATTAAATCATACAGTGAGAAGAACAGATAGAGAAAGAAGAAAAAAATTGAGCAGTTTCTACAGGACTTGAGTGATAGCTTGAAGTGTACCAATATACACATCATGGGAATCCCAGAAGGAGAAAAGGAAAGGCAGCAGAAAGAATATATGAGGAAATAACAGCTGGAAATTTCCCAACTCTTATGAGAGACATAAATATACATGTCCAAGATTAGCAACATACTCCAATCAGAATAAACCCTAATGGATCTACTCCAAGACACATACAAATTAATCAGATCATTAAATGCAAAATATAGAGAATTCTGAAAGCAGAAAGAGAAAAACAATTTATCATATAGAAGGGATCCTCAATAAGACAAAGTGCCAATTTCTCATGAGAAACCATGGCGGTGAGAAGGTAGTGGAATGATATATTTAAAGTACTGAAAGAGAAAAGCTGCCAGCCAAATATTCTTTATCTGGCAAAACTGTCCTTCAAAAATGAGGGAGAGTTTAAAACATTCACAGAAAAATAGAAACTGAGAAAGTTTGTGACAAAAGACCCACTCTATAAGAACTGCTGAAAGGAGTCCTTCAGGTTCAAAGAAAAGGACAGGAGAAAGTGTCTTGGAGCAGTGTGAAGAAGTGAAGATCTTCAGTAAAGGTAACTAAATGGGTAAATGCAAAACCCAGTGGTACTGTATCCTCAATATATAACTCTACTCTTTAATTCCTATAAGAGTTACAACAATTCAATAAGAAATAGCTATATTTCCTGATAATGAACACACAAACTATAGAGTAAATGTGGGACAAAAACAACAAAGAGGGGAAAAGAAGGGAAGCAAAAACTGTGTATGCTATTGAAGTTAAGTTAGTATCTTTTCAAACTAATACATTATAGATGTGGGTTGTGTAATCCAAACCCCAGGGTAACCACAAAGAAAGTATTTTTAAAATACTCCGAAATTGCAAACACTAAGCGCCACGCTCAGCACAAGGAAAGCCCTATTATTGTTATGATTAACATCCCTCTCTCCACTAAGGGATAGGCCAAGCTGAAGGACGTTAACAAGGGGCCTCCCAGGCAAAATGCAGCCCTTTTAAGACAGCAGCAAGTGGTAGAAAGAACTCTTGGAGATCTGGACTCTATTCTTGGTGGCACCAAATGGCTGGACATGTGACCGCAGACAAGTCATTAACCTCTCAACCAAAGGGTTCTCATTTTAAAAACTGAACCCAAAGATAATTCACACCTCATCATCCTCTCTGATATCACAGAATTGACAATGAAAATATACTGGTAGCTGCCTCAACTTCATCCCTAGAGTGGTTTCTCCTAGAAACAACAAAAACTATTCAGCAATTTCATTAAGCCAATTAAAGCAATACAGACAAAAAAAAAAAAAAAAAAAAAAACACCGAAAAGGAAATGAGAAAAGGATCAGTCAGAGGCATCACAAAGATCAACTTTACTGAAAAGGATGCTGCAATAAAGGAAAAGATATAAGACATATAAAAACCAAAGGCCAAAATGGCTGAAGTAAGTACTATTTTTATAGTAATAACACTGAATGCTAACAGATTCAAATCCCCAATCAAAATAAACAGATTGGCAGAATGAATTAAAAAAAAAAGAAAAGCCTGATCTGACTATATGTTGTTTACAAGAGAGACTCATCTTAGATCCAAAGACACAAATAGGTTGAAAATGAAAGGATGGAAAAAGATAATCCATGCAAATACCAACCAAAAGAGAGATGAGGCACCTACACTAATATCAGATAAAACAGACTGTAAGTCAAAAGCTGTTATAAGAGACAAAGAAGGACACTATATAGTAGTAAAAAAGAGCAATCCACCAAGAAGAAATAACAAGCACGTATATTTATGTACCTAAGGAGCCGCAAATTACATGAGGCAAACACTAGCAAAACTGAAGAGAGAAACAGACACCTCTACAATAACAGTGGAGACTTCAGTACACCACTATCATCAATAGATAGAAAACCCAGACAGAAAATCAATAAGGAAACAGAGAACTTGAAAAATATGATAAATGAACTAGACTTATCAGACATACACAGAATGTTACACCCCAAAACAGCTCTTCTCAAGTGCTCATGGATCATTCTCCACGATAGACCATTTGTTGTGTCACAAAACAAGTCTCAATTAATTTAAAAAGATTAAAATTATACAAAGAACTTTTCTGACCAAAACAGGATGAAGCTAGAAATCAATAACAGGCATAGAACTGGAAAACCCACAAATATATGGCAATTTAAATAACACACTCTTAACCCATCAATGAGTCAAAGAAGAAATCACAAGGGATATCAGTAAATATCTCAAGATGAATGAAAACGACAACACAACATATCAACACTTATGGGACACAGGGAAGGCCGTGCTGAGAGGGAAAGTTATAGCCTAAATGCTTACATTAAAAAGGAAGAAAGAGCTCAAATCAAAGCCATAAATTCACACCTGGAAAAAACTACAAAAAAACAGCAAACTAAACCCAAAACAAGAAAAAGGAAAAAAATAACAAAGATTAGAGCAAAAATATATGAAATAGAGAATTAAAAAATAATAGACAACATTAACAAAACAAAGTTGACTCTTTGAAATGAATGATAAAATTGACAAACCTTTAGCTAAACTGAGAAAAAAAAAGAGAGAGGATGCAAATAAATAAAATAAGAAATGAAACTGGGCATTACTACTGACTGCAAAGGAATAAAATGGATCATAAGAGGATATTATGATCAACTGTGCGCCAACAAATTAGACAACATAGAGGAAATGAAAAAATTCCCAGAAACAAACAACCCACAATGACTCCAGAGGAAACAGAATATCTCAACAGATTAATGGCAAGCAGAAATTCAATCAGTAATCAAAAACCTCCCAACAAAGAAAAGCCCAGGACAGATGGCTTCACTGGTGAATTCAACCAAATATTCCAAGAAGAATTAACACCGGAGGGGGGGCAAGATGGCAGACTGGTGAGCTGTATGTTTTACTTACTCCTCCAGGAAAGTAGGTAAAAAGCCAGGAACTGCGTGGACTGGACACCACAGAGCAATCTGTCTTTGGGCATACTTCATACAACACTCATGAAAACGTGGAACTGCTGAGATCAGCGAAATCTGTAAGTTTTTGCGGCCAGGGGACCCGCGCCCCTCCCTGCCAGGCTCAGTCCCGGGGGAGGAGGGGCTGTCAGCTCCAGGAAGGAGAAGGGAGAATTGCAGTGGCTGCTCTTATCGGAAACTCATTCTACTGATTCAAACTCCAACCATAGATAGACTGAGACCAGACACCAGAGACTCTGAGAGCAGCCAGCCCAGCAGAGAGGAGACAGGCATAGAAAAAAAACAACACGAAAAACTCCAAAATAAAAACAGAGGATTTTTGGAGTTCTGGTGAACACAGAAAGGGGAAGGGCGGAGATCAGGCCTTGAGGCGCATATGCAAATCCCGAAACAAGGCTGATCTCTCTGCCCTGTGCACCTTTCCTTAATGGCCCTGGTTGCTTTGTCTATTAGCATTTCAATAACCCATTAGATCTCTGAGGAGGGCCGTTTTTTTTTTTTTTGTTTTTTTTTTTTTTTTTTAAATCCTTTTTGCTTTTTCTAAAACAATTACTCTAAGAAGCTCAATACAGAAAGCTTCAAAGAATTGAAATTTGGGCACGTCAAGTCAAGAGCAGAACTAAGAGAGCTCTGAGACAAAAGGCAATAATCCAGTGGCTGAGAAAATTCACTAAAAACACAACTTCCCAAGAAAAGGGGGGTGTCCGCTCACAGCCACCATCCTGGTGGACAGGAAACACTCCTGCCCCATCGCCAAGCCCCCATAGCCCAGAGCTGCCCCAGACAACCAGTGTGACGGAAGTGCTTCAAATAACAGGCACACACCACAAAACTGGGCGTGGACATTAGCCTTCCCCTGCAACCTCAGCTGAATGTCCCAGAGCTGGGAAGGGGGGAGCAGTGTGAATTAACAGAGCCCCATTCAGCCATCATTTGAGCAGACTGGGAGCCTCCCAACACAGCCCAGCAGCCCAGAACTGCCCTGGGGGGACGGCACTCACCTGTGACATAGCACAGTCATCCCTCAACAGAGGACCCGGGGTGCACAGCCTGGAAGAGGGGCCCACTTGCAAGTCTCAGGAGCCATACGCCAATACCAAAGACTTGTGGGTCAGTGGCAGAGACAAACTGTGGCAGGACTGAACTGAAGGATTAGACTATTGCAGTAGCTTTAAAACTCTAGGATCATCAGGGAGATTTGATGTTAGGCCACCCCCCCCTCCCCGACTGCCCAGAAAAACGCCCCACATACAGGGCAGGCAACACCAACTACACACGCAAGCTTGGTACACCAATTGGGCCCCACAAGACTCACTCCCCCACTCACCAAAAAGGCCTAAGCAGGGGAGATCTGGCTTGTGGAGAACAGGTGGCTCGTGGACGCCACCTGCTGGTTAGTTAGAGAAAGTGTACCTCCACGAAGCTGTAGATCTGATAAATTAGAGATAAGGACTTCAACTGGTCTACAAACCCTAAAAGAACCCTATCAAGGTACAGCAAATGCCACGAGGCCAAAAACAACAGAAATTATAAAGCAATGAAAAAACCAGACGATATGGATAACCCAATCCCAAGCACCCAAATCAAAAGACCAGACGAGACCCACCTAGAGCAGCTACTCAAAGAACTAAAGATGAACAATGAGACCCTAGTACGGGATATGAAGGAAATCAGGAAGACCCTAGAAGAGCATAAAGAAGACATTGCAAGACTAAATAAAAAACTGGATGATCTTATGAAATTAAAGAAACTGTTGACCAAATTAAAAAGATTCTGGACACTCATAGTACAAGACTAGAGGAAGTTGAACAACGAATCAGTGACCTGGAAGATGACAGAATGGAAAATGAAAGCATAAAAGAAAGAATGGGGAAAAAAATTGAAAACTCGAAATGGACCTCAGGGATATGATAGATAATATGAAAGCGTCCGAATATTAAGACTCATTGGTGTCCCAGAAGGGGAAGAAAAGGTGTAAAGGTCTAGGAAGAGTATTCAAAGAAATTGTGGGGAAAACTTCCAAATCTTCTAAACAACATAAATTACACCCCAAATCATAAATGCTCAGCGAACCCAAATAGAATAAATCCAAAAAAACCCATACGAGACATTTACTGATCACACTGTCAAACACTAGAAGAGAAGGAGCAAGTTCTGAAAGCAGCAAGAGAAAAGCAATTCACCACATACAAAGGAAACAGCATATAAGGACTAAGTAGTGACTACTCAGCAGCGACCATGGAGGCGAGAAGGCAGTGGCACGATATATTTAAAATTCTGAGTGAGAGGAATTTCCACGCCAAGAATACTTTATCCAGCAAAGCTCTACTTCAAATTTAGGGAGAGCTTAAATTTTTCACAGACAAAGAAATGCTGAGAGAATTTGCTAACAAGAGACCCTGCCCTACTGGAGATTACTAAAGGGAGCCCTACAGACAGAGAAACAAAGACAGGACAGAGAGACTTGGAGAAAGTTCAGTACTAAAGAATTCGGTATGGTACAATAAAGGATATTAATAGAGAGAGGGAAAAATATGGCAAACATAATCCAAAGGATAAGATGGCCGATTCAGAAATGCCTTCACGGTTTTTAACGTGAATGTAAATGGATTAAACTCCCCAATTAAAAGATATAGATTCGCAGAATGGATCAAAAAAAAATGAACCATCAATATGTTGCATACAAGAGACTCAATCTTAGGACACAGGGACACAAAGAAACTGAAAGTGAAAGGATGGAAAAAATATTTCATGCAAGCTACAGCCAAAGAAAGCAGGTTTTGTAGCAATATTAATCTCAGATAAAATAGACTTCAAATGCAGGGATGTTTTGAGAGACAAAGAAGGCCACTACATACTAATAAAAGGGGCAATTCAGCAAGAAGAAATAACAATCGTAAATGTCTATGCACCCAATCAAGGTGCCACAAAATACATGAGAGAAACATTGGCAAAACTAAAGGAAGCAATTGATGTTTCCACAATAATTGTGGGAGACTTCAACACATCACTCTCTCCTATAGATAGATCAACCAGACAGAAGACCAATAAGGAAATTAATGAAAACCTAAAACAATCTGATAAATGAATTAGATTTAACAGACATACAGACATACATCCCAAATCACCAGGATACACATACTTTTCTAGTGCTCACGGAACTTTCTCCAGAATAGATCATATGCTGGGACATTAAAACAAGCCTCAATAAATTTAAAAGATTGAAATATTCAAAGCACATTCTCTGACCACAATGGAATACAATTAGAAGTCAATAACCCATCAGAGACTTAGAAAATTCACAAATACCTGGAGGTTAAACAACCACACTCCTAAACAATCAGTGGGTTAAAGAAGAAATAGCAAGAGGAAAATTGCTAAATATCTAGAGACGAATGAAAATGAGAACACACATACCAAAACCTATGGGATGCAGCAAAAGCAGTGCTAAGGGGAAATTTATAGCACTAAACGCATATATTAAAAAGGAAGAAAGAAGGCCAAAATCAAAGAACTAATGGATCAAATGAAGAAGCTAGAAAATGAACAGCAAACCAATCCTAAACCAAGTACAAGAAAAGAAATAACAAGGATTAAAGCAGAAATAAATGACATAGAGAACAAAAAAACAATAGAAGGATAAATATCACCAAAAGTGGTTCTTTGAGAAGATCAACAAGATTGACAAGCCCTAGCTAGACTGACAAAATCAAAAAGAGAGAAGACCCATATAAACAAAATAATGAATGAAAAGGGACATAACTGCAGATCCTGAAGAAATTAAAAAATTATAAGAGGATATTATGAACAACTGTATGGCAACAAACTGGATAAGTAGAAGAAATGGACAATTTCCTGGAAACATATGAACAACCTAGACTGACCAGAGAAGAAATAGAAGACCTCAACCAACCCATCACAAGCAAAGAGATCAATCAGTCATCAAAAATCTTCCCCACAAATAAATGCCCAGGGCAGATGCTTCACAGGGGAATTCTACCAAACTTTCCAGAAAGAACTGACACCAATCTTACTCAAACTCTTTTCAAAACATTGAAAAAATGGAAACACTACCTAACTCATTTTATGAAGCTAACATCAATCTAATACCAAAACCAGGCAAAGATGCTACAAAAAAGGAAAACTACCGGCCAATCTCCCTAATGAATATAGATGCAAAAATCCTCAACAAAATACTTGCAAATCGAATCCAAAGACACATTAAAAAAATCATACACCATGACCAAGTGGGGTTCATTCCAGGCATGCAAGGATGGTTCAACATCAGAAAAACAATCAATGTATTACAACACATTAAAAACTCGAAAGGGAAAATCAATTGATCATCTCAATAGATGCTGAAAAAGCATTTGACAAAATCCAACATCCCGTTTTGATAAAAACACTTCAAAAGGTAGGAATTGAAGGAAACTTCCTCAACATGATAAAGAGCATATATGAAAAACCCACAGCCAGCATAGTACTCAATGGTGAGAGACTGAAAGCCTTCCCTCTAAGATCAGGAACAAGACAAGGATGCCCGCTGTCACCACTGTTATTCAACATTGTGCTGGAAGTGCTAGCCAGGGCAATCCGGCAAGACAAAGAAATAAAAGGCATCCAAATTGGAAAAGAAGAAGTAAACTGTCATTGTTTGCAGATGATATGATCTTATATCCAGAAAACCCTGAGAAATCAACGATACAGCTAGTAGAGCTAATAAACAAATTTAGCAAAGTAGCGGGATACAAGATTAATGCACATAAGTCAGTAATGTTTCTATATGCTAGAAATGAACAAACTGAAGGGACACTCAAGAAAAAGATACCATTTTCAATAGCAACTAAAAAAATCAAGTACCTAGGAATAAACTTAACCAAAGATGTAAAAGACCTATACAAAGAAAACTACATAACTCTACTAAAAGAAATAGAAGGGGACCTTAAAAGATGGAAAAATATTCCATGTTCATGGATAGGAAGGCTAAATGTCATTAAGATGTCAATTCTACCCAAACTCATCTACAGATTCAATGCAATCCCAATCAAAATTCCAACAACCTACTTTGCAGACTTGGAAAAGCTAGTTATCAAATTTATTTGGAAAGGGAAAATGCCTCGAATTGCTAAAGACACTCTAAAAAAGAAAAACGAAGTGGGAGGACTTAACACTCCCTGACTTTGAAGCTTATTATAAAGCCACAGTTGCCAAAACAGCATGGTAACTGGCACAAAGATAGACATATAGATCAATGGAATCGAATTGAGAATTCAGAGATAGACCCTCAGATCTATGGCCGACTGATCTTTGATAAGGCCCCCTAAAGTCACCGAACTGAGCCATAATGGTCTTTTCAACAAATGGGGCTGGGAGAGTTGGATATCCATATCCAAAAGAATGAAAGAGGACCCCCTACCTCACCCCCTACACAAAATTAACTCAAAATGGACCAAAGAGCTCAATATAAAAGAAAGTACCATAAAACTCCTAGAAGATAATGTAGGGAAACATCTTCAAGACCTTGTATTAGGAGGCCACTTCCTAGACTTTACACCCAAAGCACAAGCAACAAAAGAGAAAATAGATAAATGGGAACTCCTCAAGCTTAGAAGTTTCTGCACCTCAAAGGAATTTCTCAAAAAGGTAAAGAGGCAGCCAACTCAATGGGAAAAAATTTTTGGAAACCATGTATCTGACAAAAGACTGATATCTTGCATATACAAAGAAATCCTACAACTCAATGACAATAGTACAGACAGCCCAATTATAAAATGGGCAAAAGATATGAAAAGACAGTTCTCTGAAGAGGAAATACAAATGGCCAAGAAACACATGAAAAAATGTTCAGCTTCACTAGCTATTAGAGAGATGCAAATTAAGACCACAATGAGATACCATCTAACACCGGTTAGAATGGCTGCCATTAAACAAACAGGAAACTACAAATGCTGGAGGGGATGTGGAGAAATTGGAACTCTTATTCATTGTTGGTGGGACTGTATAATGGTTCAGCCACTCTGGAAGTCAGTCTGGCAGTTCCTTAGAAACTAGATATAGAGCTACCATTCGATCCAGCGATTGCACTTCTCGGTATATACCCGGAAGATCGGAAAGCAGTGACACGAAACAGATATCTGCACGCCAATGTTCATAGCAGCATTATTCACAATTGCCAAGAGATGGAAACAACCCAAATGTCCTTCAACAGATGAGTGGATAAATAAAATGTGGTATATACACACGATGGAATACTACGCGGCAGTAAGAAGGAACGATCTGGTGAAACATATGACAACATGGATGAACCTTGAAGACATAATGCTGAGCGAAATGAGCCAGGCACAAAAAGAGAAATATTATATGCTACCACTAATGTGAACTTTGAAAAATGTAAAACAAATGGTTTATAATGTAGAATGTAGGGGAACTAGCAGTAGAGAGCAATTAAGGAAGGGGGAACAATAATCCAAGAAGAACAGATAAGCTATTTAACGTTCTGGGGATGCCCAGAAATGACTATGGTCTGTTAATTTCTGATGGATGTAGTAGGAACAAGTTCACTGAAATGTTGCTATATATGTAACTTTCTTGGGGTAAAGTAGGAACATGTTGGAAGTTAAGCAGTTATCTTAGGTTAGTTGTCTTTTTCTTACTCCCTTGCTATGGTCTCTTTGAAATGTTCTTTTATTGTATGTTTGTTTTCTTTTTAACTTTTTTTTTCATACAGTTGATTTGAAAAAGAAGGGAAAGTTAAAAAAAAAAAAAAAAAAGAAAAAAGACAAACAAGGAAAAAAAAAAAAAAAAGATGTAGTGCCCCCTTGAGGAGCCTGTGGAGAATGCAGGGGTATTCGCCTACCCCACCACCATGGTTGCTAACATGACCACAGACATAGGGGACTGGTGGTTTGATGGGTTGAGCCCTCTACCATAAGTTTTACCCTTGGGAAGACGGTTGCTGCAAAGGAGAGGCTAGGCCTCCCTGTATTTGTGCCTAAGAGTCTCCTCCTGAATGCCTCTTTGTGCTCAGATGTGGCCCTCTCTCTCTGGCTAAGCCAACTTGAAAGGTGAAATCACTGCCCTCCCCCCTACGTGGGATCAGACACCCAGGGAAGTGAATCTCCCTGGCAACGTGGAATATGACTCCCGGGGAGGAATGTAGACCCGGCATCGTGGGATGGAGAACATCTTCTTGACCAAAAGGGGGATGTGAAAGGAAATGAAATAAGCTTCAGTGGCAGAGAGATTCCAAAACGAGCCGAGAGATCACTCTGGTGGGCACTCTTACGCACACTTTAGACAACCTTTTTTAGGTTCTAAAGAATTGGGGTAGCTGGTGGTGGATACCTGAAACTATTAAACTACAACCCAGAACCCATGAATCTCGAAGACAGTTGTACAAAAATGTAGCTTATGAGGGGTGACAGTGGGATTGGGAATGCCATAAGGACCAAACTCCACTTTGTCTAGTTTATGGATGGATGTGTAGAAAAGTAGGGGAAGCAAACAAACAGACAAAGGTACCTAGTGTTCTTTTTTACTTCAATTGCTCTTTTTCACTCTAATTATTATTCTTGTTATTTTTGTGTGTGTGCTAATGAAGGTGTCAGGGATTGATTTAGGTGATGAATGTACAACTATGTAATGGTACTGTAAACAATCGAAAGTACAATTTGTTTTGTATGACTGCGTGGTATGTGAATATATCTCAATAAAATGATGATTAAAAAAAAAAAAAAAAACAACAAAAAAAAAAAGAATTAACACCAATCCTGCAGAAAGCTTCCAAAAAATTGAAGAGGAGGTGTTCCGGTTTGCTAATGCTGCCATTCTGCAAAATGCCAGAAATGAATTGGCTTTTATAAAGGGGGTTTATTTGGTTACACAGTTACAGTCTTAAGGCCATTATGTGTCCAAGGTAAGGCATCAATAGGGCACCTTCACTGGAGAAAGGCTATTGGCATCTGGAAAACTTCTGTTAGCTCGGAAGGCATGTGGCTGGCATCTGCTTGCTCCCAGGTTGCATTTCAAAATGGTGTTCTCCAAAATGTTGCTCATGGGACATTTTTTCCTCTCTTAGCTGCAGCTCCTTTTCAAAATGTCACTCTCAGTTGCTCTCCAAAATGTCACTCACAGCTGCTCTAAGTTCCTTCTGTCTCTGAATTCCTTTATATGACTCCAGTGATCCAATCAACAACCACCCTGAATGGGCAGGGTAACACCTCCATGGAAATTGTCCAATCAAATGTTTCACTCACAGTTGATTGAGTCACATCTCCATGAAAACACTCAATCAAAGGATTCCAATCTAATCAACACTAATACATCTGCCCCCACAAGGGTGCATTAAAGAATATGGCTTTTTCTGGGGGACATAATATATACAAACCAGCAGAGAAGGGAACACTCCCTAACTTGTACTATGAGGCCCACATCACCCTAATACCAAAGCCAGATAAAGATACCACAAGAAATGAAAATTAAAGACCAATATCTCTTATGAATATAGATGCAAAAGGCCATTATGTATCCAAGGTAAGACATCAATAGGTTACTTTCACCGGAGAAAGGCAATTGGCACCTGGAAAACCTCTGTTAGCTCAGAAGTCACGTGGCTGGCATGAAAAAAGAACTAGCAAATTGAATCCAACAGCACAATTAAAGAACTATACACCACAATCAAGTAGGATTTATCCCAGCTATGCAAGTGTTGTTGAACATATGAAATCAATTAATGTAATACACCACATTAACAAAATGAAGGGAAAAAAAACCACATGATCACATCAAGTGATGCAGAAAAGGCCTCTTGACAAAATCCACATCCTTTCTTGATAAAAACCCTTAGAAAAATAGGAATAGAAGGAAAATTCCTCATGATAAAGGAAATTTCCTCATATATGAAAAACCCACTGCTAATATCAAACTCAATGGTGAAAGACTGAAAGCTTTCCATCTAAGTTCTAGAATAAGACAAAGATGTCCACTGTCACCACTGTTATTCAGTATTATGCTGGAAGTTCTAGCCAGCGCAATAAGCAAGAAAAAGAAATACAGTGCATCCAAATTGGAAAGGAAGAAGTAAAACTTTCACTATTTTCAGATGACATGATCCTATATTTAGAAAGTTCCAAAAATCTACAACAAAGTCACTAGAGCTAATAAACAAATTCAGCAAAGGGGGGTGGGGTACAAAGTCAACATGTAAAAATCAGCAGTGTTCCCAAACACTAGTAATGAACAATCTGAGAAGGAAATCAATAAAAAAATTCCATTACAATTGCAAGGAAATAATCAAATATCTAGGAATAAATTTAACCAAGGATGTAAAGAACTTTTACACAGAAAACTACAAAATGTTGCTAAAAAGAAATCAAAGAAGATCTAAATAAATGGAAGGATATTCCATGCTCATGATTGGAAGACTAAATATTATCAAGTTGTCAATTCTACTCAGAAGAATTTATGGATTCAACACAATGGCAATTAAAATTCCAACAGCCTTCTCTGCAGAAAAGGAAAAGCCAATCATCAAATTTATTTGGGAGGGTAAGGGGCCCAAATAGCAAAAACCAAGAATGAAGTTGGAGAACCCACATTTTCAATGTTTAAAATTTATTACAAAACTACAGTGGTAAAAACAACATGGTACTGGCACAAGAATAGATACATAGACAATTGGAATTGAATTGAGAATTCAGAAATAGAGGCTCACTTCTATGGCCAATTGATTTTTGACAAGAGGGCCAAGTCTCTCAACTGGGAAAGAATACTCTCTTCAACAAATGGTGATGCTGGGAGAACTGAATATTCACAGGCAAAAGAATGAAGAGGGACCCCTACCTCACACCATATACAAAAATTAACTCCAAATAGATTAAAGACCTAAATATAAGAACTAGGACTTATAAAACTCCTAGAAGAAAAAGTAGAGAAGCATCTTCAGGATTTTGTGTTGGGCAATGGTTTCTTAGATTTTACACCCAGCATAAGCAACAAAAGAAAAAATAGATAAATGGGACTCATCAAAATTTAAAACATTTGTGCATCAAAGGACTTTATCATGAAAGTAAAAAGACAACCTACACAGTGGGAGAAAATATTTGGAAACCACATTTCTGATAAGAGTTTAATATCCAGAAATATAAAGAAATCCAACAACTCAACAAAAAAAAGGCAAGAAAACACATTTTAAAATGAGCAAAATGTACTAAATATAACGTGCAAATACTGAGAATTGAATTTGAGAGCATGGGTGATCAGGGGAAGGCTTATTGTAAGAGTTCCAAGATTGTAAGCTCTTACAGCAGTCACATCTGTTCCTGAGTTGTTATGGTTATTTCTAAATTCTGAGATTCTGGGCTCTTTGTATATAACCTGGTTGTTCCCTGGAACTTTGGGTATCTGCATGACACCTGAGACTCAAAGCTAGAGTTCTCCAGTTATGAAAGTCAGTATTACCCCATACAACAACTGGAAAAAAGCTGAAAAAAGAGATCAGACTACAATTAAAGATATGAATGAAGCTGATCTGGTTAAGACAAAGGCAAATCAGACTAAAGGGCAATGAATTATGTTGATGGTGTTTTAAAATTTCAATTTCTGTGTGAGACCAAAGGAAGAAATGTTTATTTGGCGCAAAATTTATATCTTGTGTATCACACTATCTAAGTTAATTGTATGGTCAGTTTATTCAAACACCATAATTACATGGAACCTGGAATAGAGAGTGAAATGTTGTTGGTTTGTACAGGTTACTGTGATGTCCCAATTCATCCCAGAGTAATTTAGGCAGAGAATAAAAAAAGTATTTGCAAAGCCCCTTGAGGGACTGGGAGAAATGTGGAAACATTAAACTACCCCATCTGGGGAAGTCCTGATATTCTCTCAAGCTTTGGGGACTTCAATTTAATAGGCCAAGCCCTCAATCTTGGGGCTTGCCATTATGAAACATATTCCTGCAAAGGACAAGCTAAGCCTAGGTATAGTTATGCCTAAGAGACACCACAGAGAAGCTCTTTTGTTACTCAGATGTGGCCTCTCTCTCTAAGCAAACTCAGCAGGTAAACTCACTGCCCTCCTCCCCGCATGAGACGTGACTCCCAGGGGTGTAAATCTCCATGGTAACGTGGGACATTGACTCCCAGAGATGAACCTGGCCCTGGCATCATGGGATTGAGAAAGTCTTCTTGGATCAAAAGGGGGAAGAAAAATGAAACAAAATAGAGTTTCAGTGGCTGAGAGATTTCAAATGGAATTGAGAGGTCATTCTGAAGGTCATTATTATGCATTATATAGATACCCCTTTTTAGTTTTTAGTGTATTAGAAT
This sequence comes from Choloepus didactylus, assembly GCF_015220235.1. Lineage (NCBI taxonomy): Eukaryota > Metazoa > Chordata > Mammalia > Pilosa > Megalonychidae > Choloepus > Choloepus didactylus. Next base: position 50,987,534 of record NC_051320.1, on the reverse strand, counting down.
AGCTAGAAGGAAATACCTGAAACTGTTGAACTGTAATCCAGTAGCCTTGATTCTTGAAGATGATTGTATAACTATACAGCTCTTAAGGTGTAACTATGTAATTGCAAAAACCTTGCTACTGACAACCCTTTATCCAGTGTATGGATACGAAAACAAAGACAAAAAATAAATTAATAATGGGGGGATAAAGAGCATGGGATGTTTTGAGTGTTCATTTTTATATTTATTTTTATTTTTATTTTTTGGAGTAATGAAAATGTTCAAAAACTGATAGTAGTGATGAATACTGTGAACCATTGATTGTATACTTTGGATGATTATCTGGTTTGTTGCTACATCCTAATAAAACTGCATTTTTAAAAATGGACAAAAGACTTAAATAGACATTTCTACAAAGAATATGCTTTTGGAGACATATGTTTCAAGGGCAGCAGCCAGAGGCCAGCACATGAAAAGATGCTCAACATCATTAGCTAGTAGGGAAATGCAAATCAAAACAACATGAGATACTATTTCACATGCACCAGAATTACTACTATTTAAAAAATGGAAAATTACAATTGCTTGATAGGATGTGAAGAAATAGGAATACCCATTCATTGTTGATGGGAATGTAAAATGGTACAGCCACTGTGGAAGACGGTTTGGTGGTTTCTCAGAAAGTTACGTATAGAATTACCATATGACCCAGCAATCCTGCTTCTAGGTATAAACCCAAAATATTTGAAAGCAGGTTACAAGGAGCTAGGGTGGGGGTAGGAAATGGATAGTTAATGCTTAAATTGCACAGAGTTTCTATTTGGGTTGATTGTAAAGTTTTGATAATGGATAGTGGTGATGTTAGCATAACATTTACAGCACTGAATTATATATTTGAATGTGGTTAAAATGGGAAATTTAAGGTTGTATATATGTTACTAGAACAAAAATTAACAAACAAACATAGGACTATACAACACAAACAGTGAACCCTTTTGATGGACTGTAGTTAATACAGTTATAAAAACGTTCTTTCATGAATTGTAACAAATGTACCACAATAATGCAAGGTATTAATAATAGAGTAGTATATGGAAAGTCAGTGCTACATTCATGATTTTTATGTAAACGCACAACTTCTCTAATAAATAAAATGTTTTAAACACTCCTAAAACAAAACTTAGAAATGAGCAGGATGAGTTTTTAGGCAGTGTATTTAGTTAGGGTTCTCCTTGGAAACAGAATCAATGAGAGATGTCTCTTATTATCAAATTGTAAAAGTGACTCACGCAACTGCGGGAGCGCAAGAGTCCAAATTCTGCAGAGCCGTCAACAAGCTGTCAACTCCAAGGAAGACGTCCGACGAACTCCTCGGGAAACGAACCGACAACTTTGACAAACTCCTCAGGAAACGAACCGGCAACTTTGACGAACTCCTCAGGAAACGAACCGACAACTTTGACGAACTCCTCAGGAAACGAACTGGCAACTTCGACGAGCTCCCCAGGAAAAGCTTCACTGAGCAGCTGAAGAAGAAGATGAAGGTTCTCTAACCGTCCGGCTTATAAGCCTCCAACTGATCACCCGGACCAAGTCCAGCCAATTGCATTCTCTCACTGTGGAAGCACGCCCCTTGATGAGTCATCAGTCAGCTGCAGTCAATTGACTGATGATCCGACAAACCAGCCCGTTGGTTTATAAACCAGCCTCAAATAGCCTCACAGCAATCGTCAGGCCAGTGCCCACTTGACCAGACAGCTAGGCCACCTAGCCAAGTTGACACATGAACCCAACCATCACAGGCAGTTTAACATGTCAAAACATAGATTATATTTTACACAGTCTACTAATTGGATAAGTGTTTTAGAGTTGATAAATCTTCCCAACAGTAAAGGGACTGCTTTTATGAGAAATCCAGAGTTGATTAGAAGGGAGTCTTAAGTGCAGAAGTGTACCTGAAACTCAAAGCTCCAGAGCAACAACAGCTCCAGAACTTCTACATCATAGGAGAGTTGTTAGTCAAGCAGACATTAGAACCACTTGTACCAGTCCTCACAGAAAAGCAATGCATTATAGGGTGTTACGGAGCTCAGAGATCTCTGGGAGGGTAGAAAACAGGGTTTTGAGGCTTCGCAGCAGGGCAACACCTGAACGGCACCATTAGAGTGCCCCAGTAGAGCACTCACTTCCACCCCACTGGGCACAGAATGGAGCTTTCACTGCCAGCGTTGGCCTCAGGCTGCTGTCCTTCAGACCCGGGGTGACGTGGATTGGTGGCTATCCTCCACCACCCTAACCATCATGGATTCTGTGCAGCAGCACCTCCTTCCTCCCATCACTGGGTTCTCAATTGGGGATTTACATGGTTGCATCTGACAGCCAGAGCCTACGATGCACAAGGCCGGGAGGGCGAGTTTCTAGCTTCCTCCTCGGAGAGCGGGACCCATGATGGGTCATTTCCCAAATGCAGGAAAGGTGTTCAAAGGGGCTGGGATGAAAGGATAAAAAAAAGAGATGTCTCTTACCAAAGGACTTCAGGGAAGCCATCTAGGGAGGAGTTGGGTATGGACATATTACTGTGAGCAGAGTCTGCGTAGCCAACACATAGTTTTTGCCTCAAAAAATGTTTCCTTGTGGTGGCTTGAGTGGAAGGGCTTCACTGCTTCAGACACTGGATCCCAGGTACCTTTGTGAAGGCAGAGCCAGTGCATAGGGCCACTATAGTCAAGCTACAACTCTGAAAATCGTCAGGCCTGGGGGAAGATTGGAGTAGGGGCTGGAAGTCCAAGAAAGCCAAGCAAAGTCTAGGCAAAGAATCAGGCAACAGAGTTGGGGTCAACAAGTGGTCACCATCAGAGTGGTCAGAATCACACTCTCCAAGAGGGGCTCCAGGCCAGGCTTTGGTCCCAATGTGAGGACCAGGGGGATGAGGCGGGAAAGCAGGCTCTGAAGATACTTGCCTGGGACATAAGACAAGCCTCTGCCCACCCCCACCCCAAATCAGATTTCTATGTAGAGAAATCATCTTAAACATAACATTTCTAAACTTGAACTCTTAATCCTTGAATTAGATTCCTAGGGCTGCACTAACCACCCCAAACTTGGTAGCTTAAAGCAACAGAAATTTGTTTTCTCACAATTCTAGGGACCAGATATCTGAAACAGGGGTGTCAGCAGCGTGGCACGCTCTACAAAGGCTCTAGGGGAGATTCTGCTCCTTGGCTTTTCCAGATTCTAGTAACTCCAAGTTTGTGACTGCTCATTCCAATCTCTGCCTCCATCTTCATATGGTCTTCTTCTCTCTGTCTCTTATAAAGACATCTGTCATTGAATTTAGGGCCCACCCAGAAAATTGAGGATGATCTCCTCTCAAAATCCTTAACTTAATGACCTCTGCAAAGACCGTTTATCCAAATAGGGTCACATCCACAGGGTCCCAGGATTAGGATGTGGACATATCATCCTACTACAATCCTCCTCACCACCAAGAAATTGGGCCCTTCCTTCAGTCCTTCCCATCTGAGTAAATGACACCTCCCATGATTCAGTTGCTCAAGCCTGGAAATTAGCCTCGCTTTCTCGCCTCCCTCCCCCCTACCGTCATCATGGGGTAGAGTTGATTCCATCTCCAATGTCTACCTCCTCAAATCTATCTTTTTCCCTACCCTCTGTTCCCACCACCCTCATCTAATCCAATTCATGTGTCCCCCTGGATTATCAGTACACTTTCCTAACTGGTCTCGTCATATCTATTCCTGTCCCTTCCAATCCATTCCCTGCACAGCAGATCAGTGATCTTTTAAAACTGCTCCTAACTTTTCAACAGCTTCCCATTGCCCTTAGAAGAACAGGCGACCTCCTCATGCTGACTGGCAAGGCCCTCTTGCTAGGCTCCTGACCCTCTGGGTATCTTTCTGTTCCTCTGCTCACCCAACTCATTTCTATCTCAGGATCTTAGCTCTTTTCCCTCCCTTTGCTCAGCTAATTGTTCTCCTTTTTCAGGGATCAGCTTATAAGTCACCTCAACAGAAAGACTTCCCTAACCCACAGTCTTAAGTCTTCCTGCTATCTTTCTTCAAAGCTTTTATTTCCATTTGTAACTATTTATTTTTATGACTGCTTATTTAATATCTCTCTCTCTTTCTCTACTAAAATCTAAGTTCTACAAGGTCAAGGACTTTATGTTTTTTTACACTATTGTGTCCCTAGCACTTAACACAGAGTTTGACAGATAATATTTGCTTCACAGACACTTGTTTAAGGAATAAATGATTAATGAATTAATCAGTGAAAACTTAGGAATCTCACAAGTCATCTAGGGAACACTAACTAAGATGACCAATAAAGAATTATAATACACAATACATAACAAACTACTACAGACCAATTTTAAAAGTCAAACGACCCAATAAAAAAGTGGACCAAAACATATAAAAAGGTAATGCATCGAACAGGAAACCCAACAGCAGCCAACGAGCATGAAAAGATGCTTAGCCTCACTAGTTATTAGGGAAATGAAAACTAGAACCACAATGAGATGCAATTTCACATCCACTGCAGTGGCAAAAATCATAAAGGCTGGTAAGGGTTAGGTGCTGACAAGGATGGGGAGCATGAGAGCACGATACACTACTAATGGGAGAATAACCTGCAACACGCGCTTTGTAATTTATGTTCCCACGAGCAGTGTATCAATGGCCCCATTCAGTAATAAAGCTTAAGCTACAAACACCCGATGATACACCAAAGAATATCTCTAAAGAATCTCTTACATATATGCCTGAGGAACTATGTATAAGATTGTTCACAGGCTCATTATTTAGAATATCAAAAACCTAATTTATTCTGGGGTGACAAAAATGTTTCGCAAGTAGATAGAGCTGGTGGTTGTGCAACACTGTGAATGTACTAAATGCCACTGAACTGTTCACTTTGGAATAGTTAATTTTATGTTATATGAATTTCACCTCAATTAAAAAAAAACTAATTCTCTGAACAGGAAAACACGTAAATGAAGTATGGTGCATTCACAGAATGAAATTCTGTATAGCAGTGGAAATGAATAAATAAATGCACTATAGCTAAATGAATCAATATAAATAGAGCTCCCAAACATACTGGTGAGAGAGGAGGGAAAAAGCAAATTACAAAAGAATACATACTGAATGAGTCCATGAATAGGAAGCTTGAAAACATACAGTCCAATAGAATCATTGTTAGGGATATATACATATGTAGAACAAGTATAAAGAAATCCTGACAATGATAAACACCAACCAGTGAGTCCCCTGTGGGGAATAAGGGGCTGTAACTGGGGAGGGGTGTGCAGTGTATTAGTAATAATTTGCTTTTCTTTTCTTAGACAAGAGTTGATTTATTTATTCAAAAATGATATCAAAATACCATTAAAATAAAGAAAAACAAGAAACAATGAGGTGAGGTCCAAAGTGGTTTATCACATTTAATCAATCATGTGATCATATGTTAAGTTCTGGAATTTTCTTTTCAGAATGTGGTTGAACTCCTGCAGGAGCAGCAAAGGGAATGAGATTTTATGTTAGTCAGTTCAGCCCTCGAGAAACTGAACGGGCTGTATATGTTTTGTCACAAGGATACTGCTAAGAATGTTTAAAAAGTTCATACCATATATTTAACATTTTTTTAACTATAACGTTAAAACTGAAATATATTTTCATAGTCTCATTTTCATTTTTCTCTATCCTCCCTTTCCATATTTAGCACAGAATTAATTTCTATGAAAATAAGTTATTCACATATTCAAAGAAAATGAAAAATCAACTATTTCAAGACACCCATTGATATTTATCCTCTAGACACTGCTTTAAAAACTCGTGAAAACCACTATTACTCCTAGAGGGAATACAAATGGTTTTCATATTTTCATGCCCCAAAAACACATTTAATTAATTTGTCTACATGATATTAGGTATTTGTTACTATATTTAACCTTCTCTTTGTTAAAATATTTTCACTCTTCAATAGCTTTGGAAGGAAAAGAAAGACTTAGAGCCCGGTCCTAGCCTATCTTGGCTCTTGCCATTCTTGGCAGGTGACTACGCGGAGTGGTGGGTACACAGGTGTTCTTTATACTATTTTTATGTATCTTTTTGTAAGTCCGAAATATTTCATGATAAATCTTTACAAGGAAAAGAACTTTCTGTGATTCCCCAAGAGCCTGGCTCATACTTAGGAATCCCCTCCCCTTTCTCCTCCCCACTTCTTTCCTCCTCTACCTGTGCTGTTGTCTATGCCCTAGTCACACCAAGCCACTTCCAGCTCCCCTCTAGGCCTTTGCATGTGCTAGTGCCTCTATCTGGAAGTCCGTCTCCCTCCTTCCACCTAGCTGATTCCTGAGGAACTTCAACACAATGTCAGCATCACCACTTCTAGGAAGCCCTTCTTTCCCCATTCATGGCATCCCACGCTTCCTCCTACTGAAGTTCTTATCAAGCTGTATAGGCATTTGGTATTGTATTAGACTGTAAGCCTTCTGATGGAATCGAATGTTTCTTATCCAACATTGAAACCCGGTGAAGAGACTACCCCTGACTTCCCTATGTTATAACTTCAACCTGTTTCTTCCACTTTGTTCCCCCTTCTTCTCACAAATGTCAGATTTGTGACTAACTCCAGGAGGCGTGTTCACACTGTATTCTGTGGAGTTCAGGAAGGGTCATTCACATAGACTACATCATGAATGATGTCCCCTGGGATCCTACAACATGGCGGTGCTGATAAGCATGCTCACTTTTCTACCATTACCTCACCTCCGCTCCCGGTTTAGGGGGAATGCTTTCCTCTGTCAAATTTCCCCCTCTACCTTCTGCCTTTTAACTAGAAGAAATTTTCAAAGAGCAATCTACATTCTCCTGTCTCCTTTTTCGTACCTCTCATTCACACCCTCAGCTGAATTATGGCTTCAGCCTCCTGGCACGGCACTGAAACTGCTTAGGGCGAGTCTAAAACCCTGTGGTGATGAGAGGCCCATCCAAATGAAATTGAATTGCCGTCATGACAGTCTGGCATATCTCATTTTGATGTAAGTTCCTATTACAAGCTAAAATCACCTCTTAAGGTTTCTTTGAACGACAGCTTAAATTAAAGGACTCAGAATAGTACCATTTAGTCTCTCATTGCTACCAAGACACACACACACACACACTCCAGAGTTGCCACATTTCTTCAAGAAACTCTGTCTAGTTGTGATACTTGCTTGAGTCCCATAGGCCAAAGGCCCCTTTCATCCCAGACTCTATTAGGTGGAAAGCAATGCAAAAACAAAAAAAAATGATGAGAAGTTTGATCTATGACAAAACAGGTAATGAGTGAAGATGGTGCTGAGCAAACAGGCTAATGGGCTCTGAGACTTTCTGAGATACTTGCTGCTCTTCCACCCTATGAATAAGAGATGTACTCTGAGATGACTTCAGCATCTTTTTATCCAACCACAGTTATATATGCCTATATTATGATCTCCCCTGCAAGACAGAAAAATAAACCATGAGCTTCAAGAAGCTTTTGCCATTTTTTTTTACACTCTTTCTTAAAGCATGAAACTTTTTTTTTTTTTTAAGTTCAAAACATTTCCTACCCAATGGTATTAAAAGTTGAAAACCAAGAGTCTGGTTCTAGCCCTTGAACATCACCGAAGGTTGCCTATGGCTGGAGGAGTGATTGCCTGAGGCTGCTTAGTCCCTTCTCTGGGCTTAGAATGGGCGCTTCAGGATAGGGGCCCGGAATTTGGAACGTTCTTGTGTCTCACAATTGCAAATGCACAAAATTGAATCACCTGGAAAAAAAGGAGGAGGGGGGAGCTGCTGGAGCTATGAGGCTCTTGTTTTGCTACAGCACCATGGCTGAGTTAGGGCTAAATGTCGTTTCCATCCTGAGGTCTCGGCTTGATCAGATGACATATTGCTGGCCTCCTCTTAGCCCAGCCATCACTTTCAACTCGATTTTTGTCAGGCATCACGAGTCCAGGGAAAAGGCTAGAGGGGTAAACCAGGCATCTGTTTGTTCAAGTGGTTTTTTGCTCAATTTTTTTTCATTGCACTGTGCTTTTTCCTAACCTCACTTGTAGAAAGAGCAGCTTTGCCAGAAAACCTGGCAGCACCAGGTGCTTCAGAAGCGAGGCATTTTAAAGAGAGCCCCGGGAGACCAATTACCTGCCTCCTAGTCTGAGGAGGTTTCATTTGACCAGTGTTTTCTAAATGCAAGGTGTCTTGAAGAGTGCATAATCACTCAGTTGATTTGATTTTGTACACATGTAGAATGACACAGAGTTTCTTAGAAAACACATCTTGAGTCTAATCACTGCATTAGAAAGCTGTTTTTCCACCAATGAACACAAATTCCTTGCTAGTTAAAAAAAAAAAAAGTGCTCGGGATACACATTGCTTCATCCTATAGAAGCCAGAATGGAAATCTCACTTGACTTCCCTTTGCCTATTGTCCCTCCATTGGTACAAATCAGGCCTCAAAGGCTTGCTCAGGCCCCTTCCCCTTTGCCAACATTACCTCCTAGGAATAAATTAGGAAATACCAGGCAGAGCTGGTCCAGTCTTTAGATAGCTGAATTAGTCCTATTGCTAAATCATTATCTTACAAGAATCATATTTCATTAAAATTATCAAATCAAGAGAGTTTCCCTTTAGACCACAAGCTACTTGAGGGCAGAATCTATGTCTTATTCATTTATTCATTTTCTACCCCCAGCCTCTAACTGGCACATAGGAGCCACTCAACAAATGTCAGCTGGACTGAATTATATGGGTTGAGTCTCAATTTTTTTATTTGCCAAGCAAATTCCCAGTTATCTTCTCTTGTGTCTTTAAGAATCTCAACCAAAACAATAGAATTTTTCCAAAATCTCCAAATTTTGCTTAGGAATAAGGTGACAACACACCTAGATTGCCCTATGACAGCCCTTGTATATTATGTATTATAATTATCAATAGAGCCCCCTTTCATTTGCAAAAGAGCCTCCTCCATTTGAAGTATAAATTATACGTTCATCTGTTTTGGTCCTGAGGCCACTGAGAAGCAGACATAAAGACAGGATTACATGTGCAAGGGTTTTATTAGGAGAAACTCCTTCCTGAGGTGAAATGGGAAGGGAGCCTGATAAGGCTGGGAGAGCCATCAGATCACCATACAAGCCTGACCCTGAGCAGCAGGGAGGAAGGGGAGGTTGGACAGATGCAGCCAAGACTTCCTTGTAAGGCTGTCAGGGAGTTCCGGAGTCAAAGTCAGCCATCAGAGGATGCCCATGCCTCCTGGGAACGGGGCTTCCCTGCTCAGTCACTGGCTGGGTGCAGCCCATGGGAAGAGTGAGCTTGGCACAACTGTGGGATGGCAGGTGGGACCCCTCCCTGTGGCTGACACATTCCCATTGCCGTGGCCATACTTCTTGCTCTCTCCTCAGCCTGACAAAGCCCCAAGTTTTGGAAGAACAGCCATTACAAACAAATCAACTGTCTCCCAGGTCAGAAGGACCCTGGCTAACTCAAATTATGGTTTGCCTTGCCACACCACAATGTACCCCCCTCCAGCCAGGCCTAGAAAGTGACCAGAAGGAGCTAGGAGACAAAACAGGGCTGAAGCATGATCACATTTTGGCAAGTGAATGATCCCTAGAGAAGGAACTGGCAGTGGTTTGGCAGGGCCATGGAGGCACAACTCCAGGGGCGACGTTCACCTAGGATACAATGTGTTCCAGAGGGCACCATTCACACTGCATCGTCTGTGACCAGTGCCTCCAGAACCTGTGTAAGGAGGTGCCATGGCCAAACCCCCATTATCTCTATCAGGCCTTCCAGAAAGCCACTCCTAATAAACACACATTCCAAGTCAAAAGCGGTGTCCTTGCTTTGCTAACCAGACACAGAGAAATCCTAAGGACCCACAAAGTATATGACAACCTACTCTGTGCATGCCAGGGCATGATGGAGAATCCCTCTTTTCCCTTTTTTGTGCGTTTAACTGTTTTGAAAGAAGAATGGGCTGACAACAAGACAGGCTGACAGTAAGAGGTCCCGTGTCCTCCTGTCTTTCCATTACCATAACATAACTAAAAGACAAGGCGGTTAGACGCAGATATTTCCCACCCCCCAGACCACCCCTGTGTCAAGAACCCACTTCCTTTCCCCTGACAGTCAGCCTAACACTGAACCTTGTAGGGCAAGAGAAAGCCTAACAATATTTGTTAGCAAGGCCTAAATTAATCTTGCAGTCTGGCTGGAAAACTGGCCTCGCTCACCAAAATGTTCAGTTTGCTCTTCACCATAAGGAGAGGGTACTTGGAAAGACAATTACCTCAGCTTCTCTCTTTCTATGCTTCTTGGCACAGGTATTAGAAAGAAAAAAAAAGGTTTTACATAGCCTTTCACTTAAAGGATGTCTGATAAATGTTTGCTGAAATAATAGCCCATGCCTGCCTCAGCCTGTCTCCTTTATGCTGTCTAGTTGTACTGAATGGAAACAGAAGACCCCTCAAAAGTCACACTTGTACATGAGCACAGCTGAGTGGCTCAGAATGAACACCTGTCCCATGTTGGACCAATAAGATCGTCTTTCCTGGGAATTTGGAATTAGAATTTAAAGGCTGATGGGATTCGCAAGGGTTGGAACTCTTTTAGGCATATTGGCGAGTGGTAGGATGTCATCTTCTACTATGTGCACAGACAAAAAGAGAAAGCTGGTCTGCAAAGAGAGTGGTTGTAGCAGATATACAGAGGGAAGCAGATGCCAGGAGAGCTCCACCCAGCTCCCTCAGGCCTTTCCACTCCAAGGCAGAGGCGACTTCCACCTGCTAGCACTTGCCTGAGAGCTTTCTCCAGTCTCCCTTAGCAGCCTTCAACCAATGATGGACAGAAATTAGTGTGCAGATACCTCAGCGCCCACAGCCCCCAGGTGGGAGAAATCTAAGGGTGTTCTAGAACACTGGTTATCAGCCAGGGGCAATTTTGGCCCCCAGGTGACATTTGGCAATGTCTGGAGACATTTTTATTAATCACAATTGTGGTGGGAGCAAGTGCTACTGACATTTAGTGAGTAGAGGCCAGGGATGCTGCTAAACATCCTACAATGCACAGGACATACCTCCCTCAGCCCCGCCTCCAACAAATAAAGAATTATCTGGCCTACAATGTCACTAGCACGAAGACTGAGAAACCTGCTCCAGAGGAAAAGACTAAGGAGAAAACTCCAGACACTGGAGCCAGGAGCCACCTTGGTACGTACTTATCCTTACCTAACCAGACATATTTTAAGGGACTCAATCAAAAATGCTCCAGCAAGGGCAGAGCGTTATTATAAATCAGAGCTTTAAAACTGAAGTTACAGTCATGATTTGCAGTGGATGGAGGTGGCCTAAGGGTACATCAACTGATGAATGGAATGGTGAACTGTGGTGTATGCATACAATGGAATATTGTGCTGCTACAAGAAGGAATGAAGTTGTGAGGTATGCACCGAGGTGAATGGACATTGAGGGCAGTATGTTGAGTGAAATAAACCAGAAATGAAAAGACAAACATTATAATGCCTCACTAATATGGACCAACTATAATGTGTAAACTCCGAGAACTGAATCTGAGAGCACAGGTTGTCAGGGGAAGGCTTACGGTAAAGATTCCTAGATTGTAAACTCTTACAGCAGTCACATCTATTCCTGAATTGTAATGGCTATTTCTAAATTCTGAGATGCTGAGCTCTTTGTGAATAACCTGGGTGGTCCCTGGAACTTTGGGTATCTGTGTGACACCTGAGACTCAGAGCCAGGGTCTGGCAGCTATGAATGTCAGCATTACCCCATACAGCAAACGTTAAAGAGTCTGAAAAAGAGATCAGACTTAAATTAGAGATACAAATGAAATGGACTTGGTTAGGACTAAGGTAAATCAGACTAAAGGGTAAAGGAGAATACTGATGGTGTTTTAAAACTTCATGTTCTGCGTGAGACCAAAAGAAGAGATGTTTATTAGGTGTTAAATCTATATTTTTTGTAACACACTATACAATTTAATACCATAATTACAGGAAATTTTGAATAGGGAGTGAAATCTGCTTGGCTTGTACAGGTTAGTGTGAAGCGCCAGTACATCCCAGAGTAATTTGGACAGAGAATAAAAAATGTGTTTGCTAAACCCCTGTGCTGGTTTGGATGTATTATGTCCCCCAAAACACCATTATCTTTGATGCAATCTCGTGTGGGCAGACATATTAGTGTTGATTAGATTGGAATCCTTTTGAGTGTTTCCATGGAGATGTGCCCCCACCCAACTGTGGGTGATAACTCTGATTGGATGATTTCCATGGAGGTGTGGCCCTGCCCATTCAGCATGGGCCTTGTTTAGTTTACTAGAGCATTATATAAGCTCAGACAAAAGGAGGGAGCTAGCTGCGGCTGAGAGATACATTCTGAAGACGGCTGTTGGAAGCTGACACTAACATTTTGGAGAACGCCATTTTGAAACACAACCTGGGAGCAAGCAGATGCCAGCCACGTGCCTTCCCAGCTAACAGAGGTTTTCCAGATGCCAGTGGCCTTTCTCCAGTGAAGGTACCCTTTGTTGATGTCTTACCTTGGAATTTTATGGACAGATGAGTAGAAAAATGAGGACAAAAAGTAAAGAATTATAGGGAGGGATGGGGAGTATGGGATGGTTTAGGTGTTCTTTTTTACTTTAATTTTTATTCTTTTTGTGTGTGTGGTAATGAAAATGATCAAAAATTGATTGTGATGATGAATGCACAACTACATAATAGTACTGTGAACAACTGTACACTATGGATGATTCTATGGTTTGTGAATATAACTCAATAAAATTGAATTATTTTTTAAAAAATTGAAGTTAAAAAGAAAAGACACCAGATTAACATACACAAGTACTATGGAGTGAGCTGAGAGGATCTGAGGGTCTCCCAGTACTCTGTCCCTGTATCCATCAAAGCACCAGGAAGCTGTTACGGGAAGCTAGTGATTAGGACCCTATAAGAGTAATACAAGCTTTACAAATATGAAGACTGTGCACTGCAGCAATTCAATGTCTATGGATCTAGGCTAAAAAACTAAACAAAGCTTTGGACAAAAATGTAGCTCAAGGATGTTCACTGTTACACTACTTATAATAGAGAAAAATGTATAAACAAGCAAAATATCTAAAGGTAGGAGATTAAGTAATATGTATATCTTTACAATTAAATACTATGCAACTACTAAAATCATATTTTAGAAGAAGATTTAATGGCATGGAGAAACTTCCATGAAATATTCTTGAGGAAAAAAATCAGATTACAAAATAGAGTGTACTACACAACATAGTGATTAAAACTCAGACTAACTGAGTTTAAAGATTATTCTGTACTTACTGTCTGTATAAACTTGGGTAAGGGGTTAAACTCTCTGTGACTCAGTTATTTCATCTTCAAAATAGGGATAAAAGTAATACCCACTTCCTAGAGATATTCTGAGGTTACACTAGGTACTATACAAAAAGTGCTTAGAAGGGCACATGGTAAACATTAAGCACTTATTAAATAATAACCACCATTTTATCACTGCATGACCTCAATTTGATAAAAAATACATGTCTCTATGTAGGTATGTGAGAATATGTATGTATCTGTATATATACTTGTACACACACATGCATATCCTTTTTAAGTGTGTATACATAGAGAGAGAGAAGACTGAAAGAATAAAAGGATATAACAAGATTTAGCAGGGTTATGGCCAATAGGATCATTAATGACTTTTATTTTCTTCTTTATATTCTTCTCTTTCAAATTTCTTATCATAAGCATGTATTACTTTAGTAATTAATGAAGACCCATCTTTAGTATAGTAACTAAGTAGACTCTTAACACCCCACCATGGTCTGAACCAATTGAGAAAGAGCGTCACAGGCTTCAGAAAGATAGAAATCAAAGTATCACCCTTATTATTGACAAAACTATGTATATAGAACATGTTCTAAATGGCCAAAAAACAGGGCTCATGCCTCACCAGGCTTCCTACAAGGCCCAAGGCAGATGAAGGTGCTGCTGCCCTTGCAGTTGACTCCCTGAAAGAAGGAAGGCTGACCCAGCTGAGCTGCTCTGCCCCTTCCCTTTCCCAAGCCCTCCAACCGGGGTGGGGGAGTCGGTGCGGCAGGAAGCCGGGAGTCTCCCCCTGGTGGAGCTCCCTTCCCTCAGAAATACGAAGCCATTGGGGTGAGCTTCCCCATTCCAATGACCTCCCGGAAACAATAATCGGGAAAATATTATTAAGGAAAGTACACATTCTCTAAGGTGAGGTCTCCAGGCTTCTAGAGGAATTCAAAGATAATGATCTTTACTGAAACTCATCCAACAGGAACTTCTAATAAACTATAATGGTTCAGGTTCTTTTCTGAAATGCAAAGAACACCTCACATCAACCCTGAAGGTCTAGGTTCATTGCTAATCTGGAGGAAAGAATGGTCCACTGATGCTTTTGCTTTCCAAGGAGTGTTCCAAAGGAAGAGAGAAGGGGGGAGGGGCAAAAGAGAGGAAAGAGGGAGGGTGGAATGAGGGAGGAATGAGGGTGGAATGAGGAAGTGACCAGCAGGAAGGAAAGGGAAGAAGCAAAAAGCAGAAGGGAAAATGGAAAAAGAGCAAATCTGGGGTTGGTCTTTTGAGTCACTCAGACTTGTAGATTCAACCACATCACACAGATCTGTGATATTTGGAGTCTCCAGGTGCATTTCACCTGATCACAACTATAAATACCCTTTTTCCGGCATAAGTAAGCATGACCTGCTAGTTAGCCTTTTAATCATAAGGAAAAAACTACATTTATTCACTCAGAACTATAACATATAAGCCCCTGAAGCATTCCTTAATTCAACATCTGGAATTCATCCCTAAAGTTATGCATGAGGAATATCAGCTAAGCTTTAAAACTTACACCAAGACGGAAGTGGGCAGAGGCAGAGGAAATTACAAACCCGTCTTCAACTTCATTTTGCTTGTGGACAATTAGTGTGCAGGGTGATTGGCATTTACAGATAGGACTGAGGTTGACAACACTGATAAAAACAGGATTAGAAACAAAAAGCTGGGAGAGGTTGAAAGTACTTGAGGAAAGTCCAGCTACCTCTCAACAGATGCTGTTTCGCAGATTTAAATTGCTGTTTTCTGGCAAGTGATTTTTCCTTACCTTAAACTAGAATCTTACTGCACTTTACCCTGGAATAATAAAGGGAGTGTTTGGACAGCCCAGTTCTGTGCTGTCTGCTGGGTTAACTGTGCCCCCTACCCCTCAGGAGCTCTTGTAAAAAGATGGATCATTCCCCAGGCATCAAAATCACCTGCTCGGGAGAGCTGTACTTAGTGAGCTTTGTAGCCCAGGTGAGAATTTAAGTCACCATGACAACCAACAGACTCCAGCACTTCTTCATAACAGGAAATCTTTACCAGCCCATCCTCATTTCCCCAGGCAAGAGCCACTACAGGGGTCAATAGAGCAGAAGAAGCCTGCAAAAGATCCAAGAGCTGCATGTGGGAATTCCTGGGTCAGAGAACTAGAACAAATAAGAGAATATGATACGGCTTCTGGGGTCAGAGCTGATTTTGAATCCTGGGCCTGTTTGGAGCCAGATTGCTTTATATCTTTAAGCCTCCGTCTCCCCATTTTTAAAACAGTTAAAATAATAACACTGCCTAGCTAATCGAATTGTCAGAGTTTTCAAATATTCAATTACGTAAAATGCTTAGAACAGAGCCAGACATTCAGCAGACCTCAATAAATGATAGACCCTTTTACTGTACATGTGATGGTGTGTCCTCTGCCATGATCATCTGAATCTTTACTCTCAGCCCTCAGTTACAGCCTCCTGAGGACAGGAAATACGGGAGCTTATAATTTCCTAGGTTTAGATGATTTAGGTACTGATCAAAAATTCCCAAAATGTCAGAACTAGAAGAAACCTGAGAAATTGTCTAGGTCAAGTATTTTCCAAACACAGAACCTTTCAAACAAAGAGTTTCTGCAGGAATTTAATACAAAACAGATACAGCAGAGCTGATTTGGCTGTAGTGGTTGCAGGAGTGAAGTGGAACCTGCCCATCCCTGCAATAATACCCTCAAAGCAGAACCACAAAACTCCCGAGCCCTCCAAATGGTTAGAAAATTAGTTGTTTAGTACAACCCTCCTATTTTATAACTGAAACTGAAGCCCAGCCTTAGCGTTATTCAAGGATTAAGTGATAGAGCTAGGTCTAGAACCCAGGATTCTTTGCCATGTGATATTGGTGGTCTGCCCCCAATGACATCATAAAGAAGGTTAGAGAAAAAATGTATCTTTGGTGCCCTCCCTCCTCCTAGCTAATGCCCTCTTTCCCCATTATCTTCCAGTTACCAAGGGCCCTCATTCTCACCTTTGACTGACAAATATCACCCTTCTACTCTTATTTAGCACCCCATGCTGTCCTACCCTCCCAAAAGAGGGGTTAAAATAACTCTAACATCCTTTCAGATCTAAGTTTGTATGATTCCATCATTCATCCAGGTGTTTCCCTTATGGAAAGATGGTGGAGATGACTAGCTGGCCTCAAAAATGTGTAGCCCTCCTTCCATAGTGTAGAAATGTCACTAGGAAGCAGCAGCCTAGCCAGGCACTGCTTCTCCCATCTGGGTGGGGCATGTACAAGTTCTCCCCAACAGAACATGACTGGAAGTGATACATACCACCTCCAGGCAAGGTGATCAAGAAACAGAAATGCCTTTTCAACACCCTCTTCCCCTGTCTTCCAGCTGAATGCAAAGGAGCAGGCAGAGCCACAAGGATCTTGGATCCCAGAATCACCATGTGGAGGAAGTCACCACTAACTCACTCTGGACCATTACGTGAATGAAAAGTAAACTTTTCTTGTGTGAATCCACAGAAACTTGGTGGTTTATTTGTTACAAGCAGGTAGCATTACCCTAACTACTATAGGAAGTACAGACTTCAGTGAGATTTAGGGTTTCAGTACAATTTGAAAAATATCTATGCAAACCATTAAGCTAAGACTCAGGAGACGGAAAAACAAGAAAAATACAGTACTTCCCAGGACTAAACCTAGTAGAGAATAGAGACATATACTCAAGTTACTACGTTATGAGGCAAAATGAAATAAATTTCTTAAGAAAGACAAAGATCTGTAGAGGGAGGAGAGAAGGAGAATGAAAAAAGGCCACCCAGCTTACCTCACTGAAGACTGTTCTGGAAAACATCCAAGTGAACTATAATTAGTTCACAGATTGAGTTGGAATTGTTTGTTTCCATTAAGTCAGGTCTCTTGATATTCAGGGTGACCCACACTTGCCTCTGGTTAACACACTTGGCTTGGGGAGATAGTTGCTCCCCCTGAATACATGACTCCCAGCATGTTCCATGCTAAGCTGAGGCACAAAAAATGTGATTTGCCCCAGAGCTGTAGTTCCTCCTTTCCTAACTCTTTAATTCTCACAGACAAACAAGCTATGTCAGGCCCACCAACCACCCAAATGAACTGGGGGGAAATACAATTACCATCAGGGGAAAGCATTCTAAAAGGACTTATTCCAAGGTATTTCAAATTTGCTAACACATCTGGAAGGGGAATGGTCGGAAATCAGGTGGTCACTAGCCACTGAAAGTTACTCTAAGCTACTCAGGGGTTGAGAATATTGCCATTTATTATTTGGGGACTTGTCAAAATATTATTTTCATTACACTACTCAATACTGTAAAATATCAAAATTAAAAATACTCTAAGTTCTGGAACTTGTCTTATCTAGATCTATACAATCTGGAAATATTTAGGAAGGGAGTTTGGTAATACAAAACAGATACTGAAAGGGTCCCGAGGAAAGCCCTTGAAAACGCCAAACTATTAATTACATGTTAAATTGAAAGTCTCTTTAACAGCAATTGCCTATGCTACAAAGAACAAAGCCAAATGTATTCCAGGGAAAGGAGAAGTCCAAGTTCTTTGGCTCCTTTAAGTAAAGGCCCTTTAAAGATGAAACTAAATTTTGATGGGTACTTGAATTTGAATTTGTTTGGACTGTGGGGAGAGGGTAGGAGGAAATTTGGAATTTTGTTTCTCAAATTAAAAGAAAAAAAAAAAAAAAAAAAAATTTTTTTTACTGTAATCATGATCCCAAACTAAATCTAAATAAAGATTTGTCTGACAAAAACTCTGAACTGGAAAATTTGCCATGAAGAGTCTGACTTCCTGCAACTTGTCAAGTCCTCCTCCCCAAAGAATCCATGTCATCTCTCAACGTATTTTTACTTAAAACCTACAAAAGGAACAAACATAACACGAACACTGAAAAGCGTTCCTCACATATGTATGCTTGGATAAGTGGATCACATTTTTTTGGAATATCAACTTTGACATAGAGTTAGCAACTATGTGATGTGTTCTCTGAATTAATTTACAAAACATAAATTAGATAATTATTAAGCAGCAACACTGAAAATGCAGGTTGATTCAGTAAAATTCAGAACGAGGATGAATGTAACCTGTATGCATAGGGCATAGTTCAACCCACTTTGCAAATGGACCATAAAAAGATTTCAACCTCCCACATAAAAATCCAGCAACTTTTACCTGCACCACCCCAACTCAGCTCTGCACTTTTCCAAGAGCTGTAACTACCTGCAGTGAGGCATCCTTGGGCACCAGCTGAAGCTCAATAACAGCTAGCACACTGCACCGGGCCTATAAAGCCTGTTTTAAAGTTTGTTTATCTTTATTTATGTGCTGAATTCCCCCACAACCTCCTAGATGAGGCCTTTAAGTGCTGGTTTCTGAAGCTGGTGCAATCCTTGTTTTTCCTTTGGCTTTTGCCCTTCAAATATGGGTCTCAGCCCTGGTAGCCAGCTGGCTCTCCCGTACCTGCTTGGCAGCAGTCACTTACCGTTTCATTCCGTGCTACCTGGCCTCTTCCTGCACAAGGAGGCTTTCCCAGAACGGATGGAAGGCATTCCACACAGGAAGAGCAATTATTTTTGTTGTGTTGCCGTCGGATCTCTTTATTGTCTCTCCCAGGCAGAGCTGATAAGAGTTCCTCTGAACAGCCGCGAAGGATTTGAACCTGGGGAAGTTTCTAGTCATTTACTTCATTGGCGGATTTCATTTTGGGGTTCGTTTTTTTTTTTTCAAAATCGACTCATTTCTCCAAAAGGTGTTTCCCACATACATACGTACATATCATATAGCTTTTTCTTATTAGTAAGAAAACAAGAATTCTTTTGTGTGTAAGATATTGTTGAAAACTCTTCTCAGACCCTTCCAACTTGTTAGTTGTAGGTGGTGAGTACTGGTAAAATTCAAGTGATGAATTACTTCCATATTAAGAATAGTTCTAAAACTAACGCTGAGTTCCGGCGGAGACCTTCCCGCGGCCATCCCGCCCAGCCGGCGTGTGAGCTGGGGACCCGGCTGCCCACTGGCCGGCCCGGGCCCTGAGGCAGCGGCGGGACCCTCCCTCCCTCACGGTGTTCTGAGGGCGGCTCCGAGCCTGGACCCCGCCGGCCGCCATGTTTCCCTGCCCAGGCCCGCCAGGCGGCGGCGCAGCAAGGAGAGAAGAATGGCGGCTTCCGGAACGCCGCGGAGGCCTCTAGAAGGCGGGTCTGCGTGGAATCAAGAGCGGCCATCGTTCCAGGCCGTGGAGCCATGCAGATCCGGGACCAGGGGTGACCCCTCTGTCCCAGCAGAGGAGATGCCGCTTTGTCCCGACAAGGATGGACAAAGGATTAACGGGCCTGGAAGGTAAGCGGAGCCCTGGATGCCACTGGGCCATCAGGTGGTTAGTTTTCCTTCCACCAGACCTTGCATGAAATTGGAAGAGAGAAATAGTAGAATAACGTGCCACATTTGTTCAGTAAAAAGTGCCCACCACTCTTTCGGAAGACTTACTGGCCACTTATAGAAGGCCCAGGTGTATAATATGAAAACGCTGCTCTTAACTTTCCCTCCAACCTTTTAAAACTTTTGCTACATCTATAGACTCTAGATGTAAAGAAGTTGATGATATATGATAGATTTGAAAAATCGCACGTCTTACAATGCCCGTTTATTAAAAAAAAAAAAAAATAGGAAAGAATTGTCTTCTGGAAATGACTTTGAAATGGAATTTAGAGTGCCGGAATTTAGAGTGCCTCTGGAAGCGACACTGGGAGGGAAACACAGCCATGCTTCTGTAGGTTACAGGACATGGAGCAGAAGGCTGAGAAGAGGAAAAGATAAAGGTTCTATGCCAGACTGGTCATATTTAGAAGATATTTCATATTGTAACCATTGTTCTGTGTGTGCATTTTATTCCTCACTATTCTCTATATAATAGTTGACGATGCTAAGTACTTTTTTGAAATAGCTCCTCTTCGTAGATGTTCTGAAGTACCTGACATATGTAAAGAGCAGAGGTAGTAAAAGAACACATTTTGTAAATATCTTTTTGTTAAAATTCAAATTATTAAACTAATATATTTTGTGTTAAAATTCCTAGGAAAGACTGTCTTCTGAAATTTTTAGCATTACAGCCCACAGGGTTGGTGGAGGAGGGATAAAAGGGAAGGGTTCTTCTAGACCAGAAGGTTCACATTTAGAAGACACTTTCAGATTATAATTGTTGTTACATGGTGCAGTTTATTCAAGACTGCTCTGTATATAGTGGACAAACCAAGTCTCTGTTTGAAACATCTAGTCTTTAAAGATGTTTAGAAGTGCACAAAGTATGTTAAAAGTAGAGGTATATTAACACATTTTGTAGATACTGTTTTGTTACGGTTCATATGAAATATCTTTTAGAAATGGAATGGTTAAACCACCTCCAGAGCTGTACACATTATGTTTGTGCTGTTTCAGAGAAGGAAGTGCCAAGGGCTCTGTGCCAGTAAGTCTATAGTTGGACAAGATAAACCATCATCCTACATGTTCTGTGCATTTTGTTTTACTTTTATGTGTATATAGTATATATAATGGACAAATGAGTCCTTATTTTATATCATCTAGTCTTTCTAGATGTTAAAGAAGTTGCCAGTGTATGACAGAAGTACAGTCAGTAAACTAATAAATTTTGTACGTTTTGTGTTAAAATTCTTAGGAAAGACTTTGTTCCAAAAGCAATGGAATTTTACCTGTGGAAGCAAAATTGTTAAAATCCCCTCCAAAGCACTGCAGATGCAACCACTGGGTTGATAGAGGTGATTAGGGGAAGGGCTCTAGGCCAGAATGTACCCATTCAGAAGACACTTTCAGATTATATCCTTTGTTACATGTGTGTGGTATATTCAGTGCTACTGTGTATATCATGGACACACTTAAGTCCTTGTTTGAAACTTCTAGTCTGATGTTTAGAAGTAAACAGCATATGTTAAAAGTAGAGAGTGTAAAATAACACTTCAAATATTCTTTCAGTTAATACATAGGAATAGCTGTATTTGGGTAATGGCATTGTTAAACTAGATGTCTTGGAGCAGTGTGCTGACAGGGTGGCGATGGGGGCAGGAAGGAAGTGCAGAGGGAAGTGTTCTTTGCCCATGAATTGTTAGACAAGTTCAGGTGGTCTGACCATTGTTCTATACAGGCATTTTAGTTACTGCTGTGTATTAAAGGGCAAGTCCTAATGTCCAAAGTGTATTAAAAATAGAGAAAATAAAATAATCCCTATATAAGTGTCCCTGTGTTAGCTTATAGGAAGGACTGTCTTCTGGGAGTGACCTTTGCCGATTCACCTCTAGGAGGCAGACACATTTCTGTACTGTCATTGACATGGTGGAAGAGGAAGAGGAAGGGCAAAGGGAGGGCTCTTTGCTAGTATCTCTATATCTAGAAGACAGTTTTATATTATGGTTATAATTATTTATTTTTTTCTAAAATACCTGTGTTTATTGTGGATAAGTTTCATTCTTTATTTGACAACATCTAAGCTTTTTAGATCTCTTAAGGTGACAATGTATGATAAAAACTAGAGCTGGTGAATTAACAAATTTATAACTATCTTTTTTGTTAAATTAATAGGAAAGCATCTTTGACATGGACTTGTTAAACCTCCTCTGAGCAGTATGCATCAGGGCTTATTCAATAATTTGGCTGCAGAGGGGCAGAAGGAAGTACGGGGGAGGGAGGTATGCAGATGTGTTCATATTTCCATTTTGATGTAACCGTTATAGGTGCACATCTCTTGGCTGTACCATAGGAAAACACTGTTATTAAATAATTCAGTGGAAACATACCTTCTTGCTGATATTTCAATATAGAGCTGATAATTAATTCTTAGACACATTATACTTATTGTACTCTTGCTTTATGTCTCATTTTAAATTGAGCATTAAGGGAATGCAGTATTTGTAACTTTACCAGTATCTATAGACACCTGTTGCCATTCTTGTCTTTCATGAAATTTTTGTCTCCAAGGCAGAAATACATTGTTTTCCCCTGATTGAGTTGGTGTCATGTATTCTTGGTTATCACAATACTCATGGCTCTGGGACTTTGAATTGGTAAATATTCATGAAAAAGCATGACACATTTTGTGTGATCTCACTCACATAAAAATGTATGCCCAGTTGTGTGTATATACATAAAGGACCCAGAAGGATATGTCAAACTGTAAACTGCTTATGATTCTGGATGACATTTGTATTCTTTGCTTCTTGAGTTTTTCAGTTTTCTATATTGCAAATTAACTTAAAAGTTTGAAAAAGTAAATGTTATTTTAAAAACAAATAATAAACAAAAAGACTAATGCTACCTTGAACCATATTTAAAATGGCAATGGTAGATTCATAATGGAGGAGTGTAAATGGCAATGGTAGATTCATAGCCAGATGGTGGTGACCTAGAAGAACTGTTGGTTCTACCAAAACACAAAAAAAAGTCAGGAGTAGTGATCCACGGAAGAGCAATTTATATCATTTTGCCCAGAAAACTGGACATAGAGAACTTCCTATTCTGCATTTCTCTATTTGCAGAGTCTCAGCCTGTAGAGGTGTCTCTCTGGCAACCAGGAATTGAATGCCATTAGATCATTTCCTTTTCTTGCAAAGATCAAGAACTGAGCAATAAGTTCATAGTTGAATGGTCAGTCCACTTTGCTTTTTTCAACTGTTATAATGCTAAAATTGGATAGATTTTTTCACCATCAATCAATGATCTGTATTTTACTCTAATAATTACAAGGGAGAAAAAACAATCATTGATGCCAAAGGATGACAAAAATCGTATAGGTACAGGCTACATGAGTAATAATGAATTCTAAAGTAAGTACTAATCCAGACTCTATAAGAACATATTAGTAAATAAAGTATGTAAGTATAAAATAAAATAAGTATAAAGTGAATAAAGAGTATATAAGTAAAATATTTAAGTACAGAGGTATGTAAGTACATATACTTAGATATAAGTAATCAAAGCAATAGATAATAAAGTAAATAAAGTAGAAAGTATATAAGCAAGGTATATAAGCATAAAGCTATAAAAGTAATATAAATACTGATTCAAACTATAAAAATTGATTTCTTCAATATTAAGACATTTTGTGAGAATTGCTATGTCTTGAGAAAAAGAAAAAAAAAATTGTTACAGATATCTTCATCTACATATGAACCAATCACCTGTTCATTCTACTTCATCTATATGGACACAACCAGTATAGACTAAAAGAATTAGGGGAGGTCAGACCACAGGCAGTTTTTCTTGCAAGTGGCCCCTTTCATTTGCACAATCTTTTTTTTTTTATTTTAATGTACTAAGGAACTTGACATGAAATCTCTGCTTACAATGAGGTTTTTATACTTAACTTTTTTGCAGGAAATAAAAACATTGAAAACATGTCAAAAAGCAAGTGATGTTAAAAAAAACAGCCATAACATTTCCAATTTATACACTGTATTTCAGGATACTCACTAATGTTACAAAAAACAGATTGTATTTTACTAAAGTCTTCAGCTTTTTCCCTATAAATTTCTAAGAAAAAACCATGGGGAAATCCATTTCACCACAGAGTATTCCTGATGTTCATGACTTTCAAATCAAACTTAAAACATTCTGGGATTCAAATTTGTTTGCTCTCAGTAATACATGGTTTCCTGTTTATATAAAAAAAGAAAAGTCCTTAAAAAGTTTATTAAAAAAAAACTCAAAAGGCTTCTTGGACCTTGAATCCTCTTGCAAAACAACATTTTGATGAGTTAAGTGTAAATAAATCTGAAACATACGATTATATTTCCACTAAAATGCACATGGGTTTAAAAATTATGAGGAAAAAAATATTGGGCAAAACAAGCTTTATGTTTTGCTGACCCCATAACACTTGAAAAGTGGTTGGGTGTGTACAGATCATCCCTGAGTTTGTCATCTAGTATGTGAATATACCTTTCCAAGTTTCTAATGTAATGCTCATCTTTATAGTGTACCATTCAGCACCCCAGAACTTTGCCACAAAATCAAGTGCCAGTATGACCTTCATCTGGCCACCTGGTTTACTCCCATCAGCTCGCACCCTGGAGTCCAGGCCTCTACACCTCCTGAGGGACTGGATCCAGGCCAGGATGTACCAAACCCAGAGCTACTCTAGGAGGTCTGGACTATTCCCAATGGCTCAGAAAATGGACATGTGTATAGGGGTGGGAAAGGGGGTGTGGGTCTCAGCCCACCACACCCAGGATGTATGCTGGGAGGACCCCCCCCCCCCAATCACAAAGAAAAGAACTTGGTTTTCAATGCATTGGCTGAAGTGAAAAGACTATTACTGTCATTTGTTCCTCTTTACTGTACTCCAGCCTAAACTCTCCCTTTGGTTTGCTTCAGCAAATATTGGCAGTGAATCAAAGAAGTACTGTAAGAGCATGGATCTCATATTCAAACTAAACATGGCAAGCAGAGAGAGCCAGGAGGTAAGGCTCTCAGGCGTCACAGGCTAACTCATTTTCCTAAGGGACGTGTTCCTTATGATGCCCACACTGCCTACATCATGGAAAGAATCTGCAAAGAAGTTTCCAGAGGTCAATGTGAGGGCCTCCAAATGCTTTGTAAAATCAAAGAATAGAGTTGGAAGGGGACTTAGGGACAGTCATCTCTAATCTGCTCCCACTTTGCAGGTAAGAAACAGATTCAAAGAAACTGAAGAGACTCTCAGACATCATACAGTTAACACTTAGCAGAACAGGACCCAAAACCCAGGTCTCATAAGCTATCTTCACTGCACCACGCTGCCTGTTAGCCCCTAGTCCTTATCTGTTTCAGAGTGATAAGATAAGAATTTGCAGCTACCTGGGAGGTGAAAGAATCGACTGCATTAAAAGATGATCCAGTCATCAAAGAGAAGATCAAGTGTGGGAGCTCAAAATTGGTGGCCATTCAAACAGAGATTCTATTTGTCTTGAGAAGACAGGTGATTTTCCAGCAACTCTCTTTAAAAAGTGAATCTAGATTAAAAAGGATAAGTGTTAAGGGGAAGAAGATGATGGCATAGAGAGGAGTGGAAGCTAGTTAGTCCCCTGGAACAAGTAATTAACAACCAGAAACAAATAGTAAATAATCTGGAATAACTGCTGGGGCACAAATGTGACTGTCCACACATCATACACCAACCTGGATTGGGAGGAATGCCCGAGATCACAGCATAAAATGTGTAAGTAAAAACTGTGGACTTGAGCCGAGAGCCCCTCCCCCACAGCAACCCAAACTGCAAAGCCTCACAATGCTAGAGAGCAGCACTTTCTGACCAAGCGAATATATCTCAGCCCTGCTCCAGCTGAGGTTTTAATTAACAAATGTTGACTGCTCAATATAAGCTACGAATCTCCAACAAGCAGATAGAGGCTTTTAGTGATGACTGACCTTGGAGAGCCAGAAGACCTCTCTGGGAGGGAGGGGGAGCCCAGAGGACCAGGTGCTATCTCTGGCCGATGGGTGAAACTGAGGGTGGCCACAGACTGGCCCTGAAGGGTGGCTTTCTGTCCCTTTTTTGCCTCTGTGGAGAAAGCCTCAGCCATTTTCAGTTCCCAGCGCTCTGACCCAGACAAGGGTGGAGATAGAGTCAGAGAGACTATTCGAATGCAAATGATATCTCCCCAGGGTGTGTATCTTCCCTAAGAGGAAAGAGGTGGTGCCAAGCTCTACTACCCACCTTCCATTTAGAACCAGACCCCAGAGCCTGGAGGAAAACAGACAGGCTGACAGGCACCACCTGCTGGGCAGAAAAGCACAGTGGCTTGACGCCTCAAAGGGTATATCAGTCTTCCAAGACACACCCTCAAAGAGACCTGATACTACTGCCTCTTTCTGAAACCTGAACCCAGTCTGGTCTGGGAAAACCTGATTGGGGTAACCAAGGAAACCAGATGCCTAGACAACAGAAAACTACAGCCTACACTAAGAAAAACAAAGTTATGGCCCAGTCAAAGGAAAAAACTTACACTTCAACTGAGATACAGGAATTGAAACAACTAATGCTAGATCAATTCAAAAAGTTTAGGGAAGATATGGCAAAAGAGATGATGCGTATAATGAAAACACTGGGCATACATAAGGTAGAAATCGAAAGTTTGAAAAAACAACTGGCAGAATCTATGGAAATGAAAGGCACAACACAAGAGATGAAAGACACAATGGAGACATACAACAGCAGATCTCAAGAGGCAGAAGAAAACACTCAGGAACTGGAGAACAAGACACCTGAAAGTCTACGCACAAAAGAACAGATAGAGAAAAGAATGGAAAAATATGAGCAACATCTCCGGGAACTGAATGACTACATGAAATGCAGGAATGTATGTGTCATGGGTGTCCCAGAAGGAGAAGAGAAGGGAAAAGGGGCAGAAGCAATAATAGAAGAAATAATCAATGAAAATTTCCTATCTCTTATGAAAGACATAAAATTACAGATCCTAGAAGTGCAGCGTATCCCAAACAGAATAGTCCTACCCCAAGCCATTTAATAATCAGACTATCAAACGTGAAAGATAAAGAGAGAATCCTGAAAGCAGCAAGAGAAAAATGATCCATCACATACAAAGGAAGCTTGATAAGACTACATGCAGATTTCTCAATAGAAACCATGGAGGCAAGAAGGAAGTGGGGTGACTATATTTAAGATACGGAAGAGAAAAACCACCTACCAAGAATCCTATATTCGGCAAAACTGTCCTTCAAATATGAGGAAGAACTTAAAATATTCTCTGACAGACAATGACAGAGTTTCTGAAAAAGATACCTGCTCTACAGGAAACACTAAAGGGAGCACTACAGACAGAAAGTAAAAGACGGAAGTGAGAGGTTTGGAACACAGTTTTGGGAGATAGTAGCACAGCAATGTGGGTTCACGGAACAAAGATGACTATGAATATGGTTGAAGGAGGAAAGTTAGGAGCATGTGGGACACCAGAAGGAAAGAGGAAAGATAAAGACTGGCACTGTATAACTCAATGAAACCTAGGGTGCTCAACAATTGTGATAAAACGTACAAATATGTTTTTACATGAGGGAGAACAAATGAATGTCAACATTGCAAGGTGTGAAAAATAGGGTGGGATTGGGGGTAAAATACAATCAATGCAAACTAGAGACTATAATAAACAGAAACACTGTATTATGCTTCCTTTAATGTAACAAAGGCAATATACCAAAGCTGTAAATTCATATGGGGGGAGGACATAGGGGAGGGGTATGGGACTCTTGGCATTGGTGATGTTGTCTGACTCTTTATTCTACTTTGGTTTAATGTTATCTTTCCTTCTGTTGCTTCCTAGCTGTCATGTTTGGGATTTTTTTCTCTCTCTCTTTTTCTTTTGTCTCTCTACCTTCTTTGACTCTTCCTCTTTCTTTGTGGAAGAAATGGAGATGTCCTTATATAGATAGTGGTGATGGTGGTACATACATAAATACGCGACTATACAGGGAACCATCGATTCTTTACTTAGGAAGAAATGTATGGTGTGAGAACAAAACCGTCTTAAAAAAATAGGTTGATGAAGAAATCTTGAGGGCAGCATATTGAGTGAAATAAGACAGACACATAAGGACAAATATTGCAGGGTCTCACTAATATGAACTAATTATAATATGTGAACTCATAGACATGAAATGCAAGTTACCAGGATATAAAATGGGGCTAAAGAATGGGGAACAGTTGCTTATTATGAGCAAAATGTTCAACTAGGGTGAACTTAAATGTTTGGAAGTGGACAGAGGTGATGGTAGCACATTGTGAGTATAACTAACAGTGCTGAATCGTATGTGAATGTGGTGGAAAGGGAAAGCTTAGAGTCACATATGTCACCAGAAGGAAAGGTGGAGGTTAAAAGATGGGAATGTATAAAACAGTGAATCTTGTGGTGGACAATGTCCATGATTAACTGTACAAATATTAGAAATCTCTCTCATAACTAGAGCAAATGTATGACACTATAACTAGAAGTTAATAATAGAAGGGCTTATAGAAAAAAATACCTATTACAAACTATATACTACAGTTAGTAGTGTTTTAACATTGTTTCATCAACAGTAACAAATGTACTATACCAATACTATGAATCATTAATGGAGGGGGTGGTTAGGGGTATGGGAGGATTTGAGTTTCCTTTTTTTTGTCTTTTTTTCTTTTCAGGAGTAATGATAATGTTCTAAAAATTGAAAAAAATTGTGATGTATGCACAGCTGTATGATGGTACCGTGGGCAACTGATTGTACACTTTGGATCTTTGGATAATTATGAACAATCTCAATTGGGAAAAAAAAAAAAAAAAGGATAAGTGTTAAGGGTTTTGAAGTATCCAGGAAAAAAAAAAAAAGTGAATCCAATTTCCCGGGCAGAGACTAGCAGTAGTCGCTGGGTGCCACTGAAGAATGAAATCGGCAGCAGTGAAAGTACATCTAAGTTTTTTTAAATAAAAATAAAATGTGTGTGTGTGTGTGTGTGTTCGTATGCAATTCTTAGGAATGACCAGAGTAGTTCAGCCTCTTTCCTGTTCTGAAGAGTTCTCTGCAGCACCTTCTGGTGCCAAAATAGAGAATGGAGCATAAAGTGCTTATGTGGCAAAACCTACGAGGCTAAGATCCCTGTGGGATTTATGTGATTCTCTACTTGCAAGTCAGTTCCCTTGATAAATTTATTTACAGAATTGGCTGTCAGTATAGATAAAATAGGTCAATGCCTTTTTCAGAGATTCTGGAAAAACTCACAGATCAAAAATACCACCTTCGCCCTAATCTAATGCTTGAAATTTCACATGCAGGGCTGGTTTGTTTCCATTATCTATGGCTGTTTAACAAACTGCCCAAATGTTAGCGGCTTAAATAAATGATAACCATTTTCTTATCTCTCATGATTCTGGCCCCAGCTAGGCAGATCATGTCCATGTGATATTAGCTGGGGCTGCAACCTCCTGGGGTGGAACTGGGCTGAACCATCAACAATGGCTCACTCACGTATCAGGCCAGGTCTTCTGATCCAAGTGATGTCAGCTAGGGCTACAGTCATCTGGGAGCCCAGTGGGGCTCACACTCAGAGTCACACAGCTGGCAGTTGAGGTTGCCTTTGGACCGGAGGCCTTCAGAGGGCCTCTCATGTAGTGTGGGCTTCAAGAATGAGCGTTTCAAGAGACAAGAAGTGGAAGCCACCAGGCCTCTGGAAGGCTGGGCCCAAAACAGGCACAGGGTTTCTTCCACTTTGTTTTGTTGGTCAGGTAGTCACTGGCCCACCCAGATTCAAGGAGTTGGAGAGAAAATCCCCACTTCCCAAAGCATGTATGGCATCTTTCTTCCACCACTGAGCTTCATTCCTTTTCTTTTGTATTTTTGCCACCTATTCCAAAGCAGATAGTCAAGGTAGTGTCAACACATTTGCTTTGCACAAAATTGCCATTGCAGCTTTGTGTAAATGTTGTTGTTGTTTGTATGTATTCTTTTTTTTAATTTTTATTGAGATATATTCACACACCATAAAATCCATCCAAAGTATACAATCAGTGGTTCACAGTATCATCACATAGTTGTGCATTCATCACCATGATCAATTTTAGAAAATCTGTATTAGTCCAGAAAAAGAAATAAAAAGAAACAAGAAAACCCCCAACATCCCATACCTCTTAACAACACCCTCCCCTTATTGACCCCTAGTATTGCACTGTACCCAAGTTTAAGACTTACAATAAAGGCAGGTTAACTAAGGCACTGTAGTATTGTCATAGATAGATAAATAGATCAGTGGAACAGAATAAAACATCTAGAATTAGACCATACAAACACGAGAAACTGACTTTTTCCCCTGCTATATAGCTATACAATCATTATCAAAGATCAGGGCTACTGGATTACAGCTCAACAATCCCTGGTATTTCCTTCTAGCTATTCTAATACAGTAAAAACTAAAAATAAATATCTACATAATGAGTTAGTAGTCATAATCATCTGTTAAATCCTAATTTCTCAGTTACACCTACTCCTTTTCATGTAATTATTCTCTCAGTATTCAAGGGATAACTGGGCAATGCAATCTTAACTTCTTTGGGCTGGAAAGGGGTGTTGACCTTATGGGGTAGAGAAATGAAACAGGTTGATTTTCATGGAGAGACTGGTATATGTGGGTTTCAGGGCTTATCTGGCATAGGAACAATCTGGAGGCCTTAAATTTTTGAAAAAATAAACCTAGGTAAAACATTTATAGAGTCTTCGATCAAGCACAGGATATCTTTAGGGTTTTCAGGAATGTGGTTGGGGCTTGGCATACTGTGGCAATTTGCAATATCTGGCTGCAACTTGCATAAAAGTGATCTCCAGAATGACCTCTCGACTCTGAAATATTTTAGCCACTGAATAGATGTTGCTTTGATCCTTTCTTGAGAGGTAGTTCTATAGGAAAGAAAAAAATAAGTTAAAAGCATGGCCCCAATGTTCCACCCCTTTCTATACGCATGCAGTTTGCCATGTGATTTGGCAATGCAACACCCTCCACTCTGACTCTGGGCTCTTCTGCATGATTTGCTTTGGCCAATAGGGTGTTAGCAAATATGATGCAGAAAGACTTGAAAAGCACTTCACAATCCAGATTGCCCTCCTTCTTGCACATCTGCCATCACCATAAGAACATGTCTGGGCTCACGTGCTAGAAGATGAGAGACACACGGCGCAAGTCAGGTTGCCCCAGCTGAGGCCACCCTAGATCAGCAAACAGCCAGCTGTGCCCCCAGAACAAGCCCAGCCAAGATCAGCAGAACCCGCTGGCCAATCCCCAGCTAACTCCAGATGAATGAGCAGTGAGTGCTTATTAAGCCTCTGAGATTATATAGTTGTTTGTTATGCAGCATTATTGTGGCAATAGGCAACCAGTACAGAGAGGAAGACTGTTGGGACTGCTGGATGTCTGAGAATGCTCAAGGTTGTTATCAGGAAAGGGAGAAAGGAGGCAAAAACTAAACTAGACATGATTTCAATTTTTGCCCAAAGCCACCCTTGACTTTTGCCATGTCCAATTATTAATTATCTAATTGACTGAACTATAGGTATTTCACAAAAGTGATTCATTTGCAGTGGAGAATCACGTCAGCTCCAGGAGAATGGGGCTCATAAAAATTTGTGATGACAACAAGAAAGTGCAAAGAGCCCCATTCAGTTTTGCTGGAATCAGTCACATCCATGGGAACCTAGGGCTGGATGCAGTGCAGGAGAGCCCAGAGCAAAATGACAAAAGGGGTCCACTGAGGATGGGTACACCAGAGGACCCCTGGCCTTTTGCAACAGTTCATTGAGACTGAGATTTCTTCTTCAAAACCTGGGCAGCAGATTTGAGAGCACTTCAGAGATTTAGTCTTGAGTTTAACAGGCAAATGTAAAAGTTCTTTTTGTCTGTGTGTTTTGCAAGATTTTAAAAGACTGAACTTATTTATTTTCTTTCCTATAAATTACAAACATAATGTGTGTGTATAATATATGTGTATAAGTACATAACTATATACACATCTGTGTGTCTGAATATATGTCTACCTCAATCCATGAGAGTGCACTGGGGTAAGTCCTGTTGGGGCTATAGTAAATAATAGGGGATGCATAGCGCCCTTTAAAAATAGTAATAGTCCATGATTCACATTGTCTGTTACAGCCATACAGAAATTATAGCCTCCTTGCAGGTGCAGTTTTACAGATATTGCTATCTTTTCTTTCCAGAAAATAGCCTCTGTTATCATGATGATTGTAAATTGTCTTACTATGTAACACACTGCTCTGAGCTTATGCAATCCAGTTTTAACAAGAGGGTCTCAGCAGTGGATGGCTTTTTTCCATTGTAGATATAGCCTGAAAATGTGTAATGTATAAGCAAAACTACAGTTAACCAGAAATTCAGGAAAAATAAATTGAATTCTCATGGTAACATTAAATTATTGCATTTTAGCACTCTCTCATTAAAAGTCTGTAATTAATATGTACACAGTCACACAAATGAACAAATGGTTATGCAACCAATAACAAAACTGATTCACATTTATTTTCCCAGGCACAACAGATGTGTTTTATTTGATACATGGTACACAAGGTTATATAAATAAACTTGAATACAAAAACAAATATACAGGAGCGAACACCACAAATTAACAGAATGAATACTTAGATATTTATATATTTTTTCAAATTAATACTTATTATGGAATTTCCAGAGTATAAACTCAACTATATGATGGTTGTATCCATGCATTTTGGTTAAAACTTTTTTGGGGGAGGAGGACTGTCCATCTAGAAAACAGCAACCAAAACATTTTCAAGGGCAAGAAAAACATTTTTGTGGGTGGATCCCTGCACAAATGGAAAAATTTAGTTATGTATTCAGTCTCCATCAGCTTTGAGTAAGCTCTGAGGTTAGATAGAAGAGGGAGAAGAATAGTTGGAAGAAATAGTTAAACAGAAGTGGCAGGTGGGCTACTTCTGAAGATCTACCCAGCTTCTCACAGCTTTGAGTCCCCTTTATTGGAGGGTCATGCTCTTTAGGCAAAGAGGTAGCAAGTGTGAAAGCCTAGACGAGACTGGAATTGGAAAGGCACTAAGTCCATGGGAAGACTATTCTTTTGCTTGTAGCGTCACAATCTGTTGGGAGAATAGTTAATACCAAATGTATGAAGGTATTTGAAAACCAGATTATTTCCAACCAAAACACAAAGTTAGAAGACTGACTAACCATTTTAGTCTCAATATCTGATACTTCTTATTTGATGGAAAGAAGCAAAAAACTGTTTGCATTAAAAGGCAAAATTAATAGATTCTTCCCTCCATGCAAGGCAACATTTATCCCCATACTTAGTTTCAAATTCCATTCTGAAATTTAGCTTCCATATGGATGCAAGGAAAGTCTTTCTTTTCACCACCCCCTCCCCCATACCTCCCTCCTGGTGCATTCTTGGTGGCAAGTGACTCTGTTTTTACTTGGAAATCTCAGGACAAGTGCACTCGGATGCTGCCACAGAATAACAATAATTGTCATTCATTGCTCACTTAGATGGTGCCAGGCACTGTTCTAAGGGTTACACTGTCAGCATCTAAATCTTCCCAACACCACTCCAGTTTGTGCTGTTTCCCATTTAATGGGTGGGAAACCGAGGCTTTGTCAGCCTTAGGGACCATTATGGGTCAGACGGAATCATGAAATATTTTTGCCAGCATCAGCTAGAATTAAAACGCAGTTCTTTTGATCACTCAGCCAGTTAATTCTCCTTTACACACCACTTCTAGAAGACTCTCCAAGAGTGGGAGTGGGCTGGCGCCTATGACGGAAAAAATTGCCAGCCTTGCCCTGGAAGGGTGGAAGACCATCTCCTCATCCTCCAAACTCTCCCCCTCCTTCCCCATCTCCTCCTGCCACCCCCATCACCACCACCAAGCCTCAGGAAACCCTTCCAGAGCGGCCTTCCTCATGTCCCTGTAAGTCCAGGCCCTGCCCCACTGTAGGCAAATGGGGCTCTGCTCTCTCATATTACCTGAAGATGCCACACATGTGCTCAGTGTCATCCTGCTGATGTTAAATTATTTCCAGCTTTTCCCTAGGTTGGATTTGGACAAACCTAAAAGACATTTTGCCCTGCACTTTTGCCCATAACTTTTAAACCTAAATGTATTTTGTGAGAAATTTAATCCATCTGTTTCTGATTAATTTGTAAGAGTCATTTGATGTCCAAGGGCCCTTTACATTTTTAATAAGCCTTTTAAAGCCTTTGCCTTAGAAATGCTTTGCCAACACAAAATGAACTTAGATCCTCATAGTTGACGTTCAGTCCCAATCTCAGCAGCCACAGAACTCCTTGCTGGAACTGTACTTCTTGCTGCCCTAAGCTGATCATCCACAGCTGCCCCACATGTCAACTAACTCCTCACTTATAGCTTTATTCAGGGCTCCTACTGAGATGATGCTTGTCTCATGATGGAACGGAGGCTGAGTTTCATTGCCAAACAGGAAGCTCACAATTTAGCCTACCACAGTGACCCTTGCAGCTGAACTGGATGATTGATTCAGTAAAGCATTCAGATCAGTCCCCATAGAAAAGATTTTTCCTTACCATATAGGATTATTTCTGAATTGACAATCTGGCTTCTACTCCTATCTCTATAATTTACTAGCTGTGTGACCTTGGACAAGTCACTTATCCTTTTTGAGCCACAATCCCCTTAATTGTAAAATAAGAGTTTAATTTATGACCATTTTAAGGATTAAAGAAATAACGTCTGTCAAGTGTCTGACATATAGTAGACCAGTGGTCCCTAAGTCTTAGTCTGTAGATAGATAGAAAGATGATTAGAAAGACAGACAGATAGATGGATAAGAAAGAGAAAGCGATGATATATATATATGAAGAGCATGTATGAAATGCCAACTACCAATTCCTGGGCCCCACTAAGAGGCTGCTTTAGTAGATATGGGGTGAGATTCAGGAATCTGCATTTTAACAAACTTCTTGGGTAATAGAGGGACCTGAGGACCACACTGTGTAATAGTAATAGAGACGAGAAAGTGTAATGAAGGTTATAATAAGATGATGATGACAACAGTGAGGTGATGTTGCTGAATCAAACAGAACATCATCAAGCAGTTCAGCAAAAATGATTCCCTACAGTATCTGGATACCTGCTTGTTTTTTGCATTTCTCAGAGAGGAAACATAAGCATGCACATAAATTCATGAATGTATGCTAGTAAACACTGAAAATAGGTTCAATCAACTTTACACCAAAAATTGTTAAAATTTTAGTTATGATGCAACTTGTAATTGGGGAAAACTGTTTTATTATCAATAATGTTGAATTTAAAACTACAAAACAAATTTTAAAATTCAGCCTTGATTGAAAGTTCAAACCAGAAGACACAGATTTTTAATAACAGGAAAGTTGAAAGATTGAAAAACTTTAATAATCCAGGACTTTGAGAATACCAGTACATTACAGGCAAGGCGGAAAAGACAGATGTCTTTACAAGGCAAGATTCCTTGACGACACTGTCAGTATAAAGATTTGCTAGGATGGAGGTGAATATCTTATCATTGTAAAATTGACTATAAGAAATTCTCTTGTAAATACTAGTTAGTTATAAAGGTTTTATATAACCTTTAACATTGTAACTATAGAATTCATTTACTTATTAGTTATAAGAAAATATATTTACCCATTTGATATAGGAAATATAGTGAAGAACTATTTAACCTACTAACTTTTCTTACATGATATTGTTATAATTAACTCATAATAGGATGAAAACTATTCAGATCCCCATGAAGATGGGAAAAACCTACCTATTTTCCTCCTTATAACTGGACAATCAAGAACAAGGAGAGTCAAATTTTGAAAGATAGTTACCATTTCCTGAGCATCTATGAGCAAGACACTATATTAATCCTGCAAGATGGGTATTATGACCATTTCACAGGTAAGGAATCTGAGTCCTAATTGATTTAAATAACTTTTACAAAGACATACAGCTAGTAAGTGACAGAGCAAAAACTCGATGCTAGACTCCACATCCAATGCCCACCTGCCTCCCGCTATACCGCACCATTTCTCAGTGTTAACTGAACCACCAGTTCCCAAGTCTTGAAGGAGAATTGAATTCTAAGCTCTACCAAGTGCTGACATCAGAGCTGCTGATAAATCTTTTTCTTGATCAAACCTGAGTCCAGAACTGGGGTTGCCACAGCCCTCAGGTAAAAAGGCAGCCTTGTTAAACAGGAAACCTAAGGTGAAAGCTGGTGTTATAAGTCTGTGAGCCTCGGCAGGTGAACTCACTGCCCTTCCCCCTATGTGGATCATGACTCCCAGGGATATAAAACTCCCTGGGAATGCAGGACATGACTCCCAGGGATGAACCCGGACCCGGCATCATGGGATTGAGAAAGTCTTCTTGACCAAAAGGGGGAAGTGAAAAGAAACAAAATAAAGTTTCAGTGGCTGAGAGATTTCACATGGAGTCAAGAGGTCACTCGGGAGGGCATTCTTAGGTGCTACAGAGATATCCCTTTGTAGTTTTAGTGTATTGGAATAGCTAGAAGTAAATACCTGAAACTGTTGAACTGCAACCCAGTGGCCTTGATTCCCAAAGATGATTGTATGACTGTGTAGCTTACACGATATGACTGTGTGATTGTGAGAACCTTGTGGCTCACGCTCCCTTACCCAGTGTATCGATAGATGAGTAGGAAAATGGGGACAAAATTTAAATGAATACTGGGGAAGGAATGCTTTGGGTGTTCCTTTTTACTTTTACTTTTATTCTTCTTACTTTTTTTTTTTTTTTGGAGCAAGGAAAATGTTCAAAAATTGATTGTGGTGAATACACAACTATATGATGGTACTGTGAACAGTTGATTGTACACTGTGGATGACTGTATGGTATGTGAATGTATCTCAATAAAACTGAATTTAAAAAAATAATAAATAAGTCTGTGAGTGACCAAAGGAAAGGTAAATGTAAACAACTGGAAACATTTAAAATATGCACATAGGACATAGGACAAAGGGTTCTAGAGAATGGATTTTGATCCCGGAGAAGGACCTCACATTATTACAGTTTATTCCTGGAGAACGTGAGTTCTGTGTTCTGCTATTATATGCTTTAATCCTTGTCTTTAAACCAAGAGGCCAGTGCCCCTCAAAAATATTTAAGTCCCACAGCCCCGTTTGTGCCAATTGCTGGGAGGCTTCTTTTTCTGACCCTTCTTCCCAATTAGCTTCCTCATTCCTAAGGCAACAATTCCACTCATCCTCCGGCTTACCTCACACCAGTCACTTTGATAACTTCCCTTCCTGACTGACTTCAGTCATCTCACCTAAGCTCTCCTCAGAAAGGAACAATCAGCAATGGCCCAAGAAGAACCAAGAATGTTCAAACAAAACAGAAAAATCTGTTCTGTCCTAATGTAAAACTGCTTAAACTGCTGGAACATTGTAAAAAATTCTGATAATCAAAGATCATAGAAAGGAACCAGATTATTTTTTCAAAAGGGAAGAGGGAAGAAGGTGGGACAAGGCAAGTATAGCCCATGAAGATTTGACTGTTCATTAAAGAAAAGTAAAAACTAAAGAGGTCATGACCAAAATATATATTATCTCATTTAATCCTCACTTCAACCCTACTGTGTGGGTAATATTATTATCAACATCTTACAAATGAAGAATCTGAGGCCATTTGAGGTTAAATAACTTGTTAAAGTCAAACACATAATTCATGGCAGAGTCAGGTTTCAGGTTCCCATCCCAGGTCTGACTCTAAAGCCAATGAGATCACCAGCCATCATACTGCCACCAAGAAATGGAAGGGAAGAGAGGCTTTTTTAATATCCCATCTATATGCCAGCTTTGAACTTGCATTTTCAGCAAACATCAGCCTCACAACCCAGAGAGAGATGGATATTGTCATTGCCACTTTACAGATGAGCAAACAAGCCCAGAGAATCAAGCGCTAGTTCAGGGTCACATTGCAAGGGTGTATCTAAGGTGATCTTTAAACCCATATCATGTACTTTTCACTACATCATGCTGCCATCTTTCAAGAAAGAAGTGTCACATCCATGGTCAACAACTACCTAGAAGAAGTTCTCTTGCTCTCACCTAAACATATAAAAAAGTTTAGAACAAAGAGCAACAGTTGTTCCTTAGAAAATCTGTTAGATCTTCTAAGAAGACAAAATCATTTTATTACTGTCAAACAAAAATATCTCTGTACAAAACTCTATTGTTTTCAAACAGACTTTTCGGCTCAGTTGTCTATGGATGGTTGTTTGGTGCACCTTTAAGTAATATCCTGATGTTAAACAGTAAGGAACGGGGTATGATTTCAAACACTGCATGAAAGGTTTGAGTCATATTGTTCCCTTTGTCAGGATCTGGATGATCTTGATTTTCCTGAGTTTTCTTGCAGACTTTTTGCAGTGTGGAGAATCTGATTTCTTTGGAGCTTCCGATTGTCATGCCCCTATGATCCACAAGGTTCTGTGCAGGCCCTGTGGTGGATACAAAACATATTTCCCCCGTAGCATGCTTTCCTGTCTATAATCATGTCAGTGAGACAAGATAAGAAAGTAAACTATTAAATAGAGTAGAACCCGCCTACAACTGCTAGCAGGTATGTAAATGAGTACAACCACCTTGGAAAAATGTTCAGTGGTGCCAACTGAAGTCAATCCCATATATACTTATGATGCAACAATTCCACTCTAGCACATAATCTCCAACAAAAACGAGTGTCTGTGAATGCTAAAAGCATTGCCAAGCAGCTTCATCATAATAGCCTAATCCTGGAAACAACCAAAATGTTCAACAGTTGAATGAGTAAATAAATCATGGTATATTTAAACGTGGAATACTATATGGAGATGAAAAAAGAACAAACTTCTAATGCTCTCAACAATATGGGTGAATATTAAAGGTATAATGTTGTGTGGAAGAAGTCAGACCCAAAAGACTACATAGTGTATCATTCTATGCATGTGAAGTTTAAAAACAGGCAAAAATGAATCTATGGTGCTAGAAGTCTGACTAGTGGCTGCCTTTAGAGAGAGATTAATAGTGGACACGGGAATTTTCTTGGATGTTAGAAATGATCTGGGTGTCATTATATGGATGTATACATGTGAAAATTCATCAAGCTGTAAGTATAAATGATTTCTGCACATTACTATATGTAAGTTATACTTCAATTTTTAAAATGAAGTTCAACAGGTATGTAAAATTTAGACAAGAGATGTTTCAAAGCAGAGTTAGATTAGTTGCCAAGAAAGTGTTACAAATAATAAATTCTGTTTGTGCAAATAAGGACAAGTACAGTCTGTGACCTGGGTGGTCTTGGAATCCTCCACCTAAAAGATAAATAAGCTTTGTCTACAAGGATAGATACTATTTGAATGGGCAGAAACTCTTCTACAGTTTTATTTTTACAAACCCCTGAAGACTCATTGGCCCACCTCTAGGATACCTTCATGGAAATTGGGGCTCAGTTAATGAGGAAGGACAAGTTCTTCTGAACCACCAACCTGCTCACTGGTTCTCAAACTTCTGTGGGCATCTCAGTCACCTGGGTGTGTGTATTTAAAATGCAGACTCCCAGGCCCAGGGTTTCTGATTTGGTGGGTCTGGCTTGGATGGAATCTCTGACTCTACATTTTTAACACACATAACTTCTACTTGTTGAAACAAGTACTGACCACCCTTTGAGAAATATTTTGTGACTACTGCAAACTGATCCCAAGTCATTTTGACCCACACCTGAGAAATTCTAATTGGTTCAGAACCATCTTCTTCAAACCAATGAGCTGCAATTTGTTTATACGGTTGTCTAATCAGAACAAACAACATGTCTGGCTGGCTGGCTGTGCTGGCACAAGGAAAGACAAAACTAATACTCTAGATTGGAAGTCATGGTTGAACAGCTTGAGGATAGTTCCTTCATTGTACATGTGAAAATAGAGAAATGTATGCAGGAGCCCAACCACCTCAGCCCCCTGAAGGGTGCTGTGCCCCTCATCCCTATCGCCCCCCACCCTGGCAGCATACTCCAAGCTCTCCATGCAAGGTGTGACCCAAAGCAAAACCTACTTTGAGGAAAATTTCCTAAACTGCCAACCACTCCTGCTCTGTATCTCATTCTTCCTCTCTTTTCTATACTCGCCGTGCTCAGATCTCCCCGGCCATGCTCTTGCTTTGACACTTTAATACAAAGCATCTTTCTGCGGCTCCTGGCTTTGTCATTGCCCTCATCCCTGCCACATTTTCCCTCTCCTCTCTGCCTGAGCACATTGAGGATGACACTCAAGTCTCAACTCAGGATTCACTCCACCCATGAACAGCTCCACCTGGCGGGTCCTGGGTGAACCCAAATCTAGATGTTCTCATTTGCATTAAGAGCAAATATTCAGAGTATTGGGCTAAAGTGAAACAAAACATACACACGTGAGAAACCATCAGTGTCCTTCAGTAGGTTTCACATTTATTTCTTTGCTGAATATTCTAATTTCACTCTCCGTGTCCTTTCCCAAGGCATTCATCGAGAATCTATGGCTCAAGGCTAGCATTAGTTGCCGAATAAGAAGACTAAACAGATACAATCTTGAGCCTCTAAAGAGCTTATGATCTAGAACAGTCAATAATTAGAATAACGTCAAAGAACTTCAGACACAGCCATGGATTTATGAGATTTGTGCTATTGTGTCTCTGTCTTTTTAAACTGAAACCCTGTCAGGAAGTTCTATTGAACAAGCATGAGAATTGGCCATGAAGATAGTCAAAGAGCCATTCATTTCCTTCATAGAGAGATACGACGCTGTTAAAAGGCCTCAGAAACACAAATGTCAGTAAATAAGACGTGTAGTAAGGGGGAGCCAGGTGGCAAGCACAGTTGTTCAGGGAAGAGGAAGAAAGACCATGATTGAGATTCATCTGGAAAAGGGAGCCCATTTTAAAAGGTCAACTCTCCTCTCCTTGAGTCAAAAAGGATTCATGGAGAAGAAAGTATTTTAAGGACAGTTTCCTGGGGTCATACCTTCTAGTTAGAGTGTCTCACTTTGCCAAGTTTGAACTATTTTAGCACCTCTAAAATAATAAGTAATCATAAAGACAGTTACAATGCTTTCTTAACCAAAAAAAGATGACTGATTAACATAAAAGAATAAAGAAATGAATCTCACTGTGCCTGAAGAACATTTATCCAGCTGTACCTAAGGA
The DNA here is from genome assembly GCF_015220235.1 of Choloepus didactylus. Lineage (NCBI taxonomy): Eukaryota > Metazoa > Chordata > Mammalia > Pilosa > Megalonychidae > Choloepus > Choloepus didactylus. Next base: position 50,946,351 of record NC_051320.1, on the reverse strand, counting down.
GCATGATTCCTGTGTCAGCTGGAGCCAAACTAACCTAACGTAAGAACACTGCATGGGGCTGAGCTAGACATCAAGCTGCAGGTTTTAAAAAGGAAGAGGTGTTCTGGCTGGACAATGAGGGCTCACACACAGGCAAGGTTGTGAAGCAGGGACCAGGAGGCAAGGGGCCGTCCAGGCACGGACTGCTGGACACACGGAGCCCTGCAAGTCCCCATGAGGCCCAGGAGGGCAGCACAGCCAGAGCCCTCCAGAAAAGCTGCAGGGCTATGAAGGGGGTGTGGGAAAAAGGTAGAATTTGGAGGTTTGGATTTCTTTTCCTTATTCTTTTTTCTTTCCAATATAAGCCAGAATCAGTAACCTAATTTCCAGTATGCTTCACTTGACCTACTTGTAGAATGAAAGCAGACATACAAAGAAGAATATGTCCAAAGGGCCCAGGAACCAAAACTATTAATTCAGGCCTGAAGAAATCAAGGCCACCATCAAGCAAGAATGTTAACCAAAAGAAGAAAATCTGATGAGGAATGTACTGTATTCATTTGGCCAATAATTTAATGGCTATCAAGGGCAGAATATTTAACTAAGCATTTCAGGGAAACAGAAAGGGCACTTGAATGAGAGTTCCTTGTCGGCACTCCTTGAGTTCACAAACTAATAGCAGACACATGAAATCCACAAATCACTCTGTATAAATGTAGTTGATTCAAGAAGAGAAAATATATTAGTAAATATTTAAAATTTTTATTGCAAAAACAGAGAGGCTTGTTAAAATGACCAAAATCTCAAAGCCAAGTTTATTCCATCTAGGAAGACTTGACAGGAGGGGGGAAATGATTGAACTGAAGAGAGAAAGAAGATTAGTAGAATGCAACAGTTTTGCCAGCAGGAGGGTAGATGAGTTCTAGGCTGGAGCAGAATTTATAAGGTTAAGTGCAAAGGAAGAAACAGTTAGGTAGTAAGAAGCAGTGGGCTTGCAATTAGGAAGTCACTCAATTGGGATCCTCCAGGCTATTCTAAGAGAGGAATGAGTTCAAAATGGTACTTGAGAAAGCCAATCCTAGCTGCTGAGAACAGGGCCAATTAGAATGGAGAGAGCTGGGAGCAAGATAGGGAAGCTTTGCAAGTTTGGGGTATTTAGGCTTCCCGCTGATGATTTAATTACTGCTCCCTATGAAAAGGGGCACAAGGCCCCAGATCAGTGCTTCCCTCTCCTCCTTCCTTTCATGTCACTCACCAGTTCAAGGATCTACAGTAGTTTCAGATTGTCCTTCCCATGAAGTAGAAGTGTCCCTTCACTACCCTACTCCCAAGGTACCAAACTTCGACTCTTGCTCCACCCCATGGAGGCCCTTCCCTTTCAGCCAGGGAAATATCTCCCAAGCTAGTCTTGCTCATTTTCATTCTTTGTAGTCAAATGGACCTGAATTGTATCTCCAACTCCAATACTTACTCTTTGTGTAACCTCAGTCTTAGGTTAATCCTATAAAATAAATACATAAAATTTCCCACCATATTGTAAATTAGTAGTGAAGATTCAGTTTTTCAAAATATATGTAAAAGACTTGGCATAGTGCCTAGCACATATGACTGCCCAACAATTATTAGTTTGCTTATCCACTGGGCTTTTCTGTTCACATCTTTTCTCAGCCATCCTCCAGCCTTACATTACCAGTTCCCACCATCTGCTCGATAATCTCTTTTCATCACCTTTCAAGACCTAGTAAACTCCCTCCAAAAATTGTGCCCTGCAAAGTGTAGCCTGCCGCCATTTTGTTACTTCATGTTGTGTACCATCTACCATCTAGACTAGCTACAAACATGGGCCCTTTATCTCTAAATATTTCCTACTTCACATCTTCTCTTCACCTCTGGGCTTCACCCCACAACCCAGGAGTATGCACCCAGGGGATCTGCAATAGCTATTGGGCATTCTTTTTTTAATTGGTAGATGTGGGAAGAACTGGTGAAGATGGTGCAAAACATTAACAACTACCTGTTAGACTAACTTAAAAAGAAGGATTTAGACATTTTAATAAACTATCTCCACTTCAAAACCATTAGTCATGCTTGCCCAAGCAACTCGAGAGTAAAGAAAATATCCCTTTTGCTAAATTATAAAAGTAAAGAACTATTAGGATAATTATCCCATAACAAATGCCAGAAATAAGTGGCCATCTTGCCCTAATTTTATAGACACTTTCCAAAGTACATAATCTAGTCTTGCAAAAAATAAAAAAAGGGTATTAATATTGCTCAGATTTTATGAATCCATGAGCCCCTGGGAAGAAAGCCCTAGATTTATCCTGTAATGGCAACTGGCCACTTTTTCTGTAGACATAAAAGAAACTCAATTTCTCTAGACACTTTTTTCCTCTGCTACCAGTGAGCTCAAGGGACTGGTAAACTCCTAAAGGAAAACCATAAAAAAAAAGCCATAATCCAGAGAAAACAAAATCCAGCTAGTTAAACTATCACCGATACGAAGCATAAACAGGAACAATTTTCAATTGCTTGGAATGAAAAGTTCAACTTTAAAAAGCTTCAAAACAAGAGTTTACTATTTCCCGGACATCTGCAGTTGAAAAAACACAAAAACAGTTATGGAAAGTGCTGTGGTTTACTTCATACTGAGCAATTTCCAGGTGTGGAGGGGAATACTGGAGCAGAATAAAAAATGAAATGAGCGTGAGCCACAAGTTTTTGAGGGTGATATATACACCTTTCTCCAGGCTGGTTGGTGACTCTTCAAATATAAATGTAGCTGAGCATGATGTGCTGCTTGTTTGAGAACAGCCCTAACCTATGGACAGTTTTGCTCTGACACAGTTCTACACAGACTTCTAACTCAGAAGGCCTTGGAAGAAGGGTCTGACATAGTATTAATTGTCATTGTCCCTCTGTCTGAAGCAGCAGGTAGATTAGAGCCTTTAAATTGGTGAGTCCCAAGACTTCAGGAGCAGAACTGCCAACCAGCTGTGTATACTCCTCAGACTGTGGAACAAGCCATAAAAAGAAAAAAGCAGGAAGAGAATTGCCAACTTCTTGCAACATAGAGCCAGAAGTGTCAGAGCCAAACTGGTCATTTTTCCAACCAGCCAGCCCAAAGGTTGGCATCTGACATCAGTGTGGAGAATGACATAATGACATCAGAGGGTCTCCAGTAACCTGCTTGATGGGCAGGCTTGCTCAAAAACTGCCAAGAAAGCCAGCAAAGATGCAGAAAGAAGAGGGGGTGGGAAGGGGAACTGATGTTGTTCAAAAGGCCCCCACTTTTTGTTAAAAAGACCACTAGTTCAACAAAATGAACAAAGCCAGTCTTGGAGAACAAATGGAAGAAAGGAAGAAAGGGAGGGAGGAAGGGAGGGAGGAAGGAAGGAAATGCATTTCAGTATTGGAGTTCAGAAGTGAAAATAAGACTAGCAAATTTAGGTTTTCTTGTATCAACTAAAGATCGTAATTTCCAAGCAAGAGAAACTGACTTTGGCTGGCCAACTCCAGAACTGAGTAGAGGCTAGAGAACCAGCCTGGAAACAGACAGGATCCAAGAGAGCTCCAGAAAACGAGGAATCAGGAACTGCACACTGGTCAAGATGCTGCTACTGGGAAAAGGAAATTGCAACTATTTTTCTCATTTTTCCATTACTCACTCAAAATACTAAGTCCCACCAGGAGGGAGTGTCTGATTATCTAAACTTAGGCAACACACCAGGACAGGAAAAGAAAGAATCTTGTCCTTTCCACATCCACAACCACCAGCTGACAAGTGGATTACCCAAAGACATCACAACAGAGTGAAGCCTCAAAAGGAAATCAGGGTGTTTCTAGCAAGGGAGAATGTATGCTGGGTAGTCCAAAAATTTTTAATGTTGATTCTACTAGATATTGTAGACATGGCATATCACATGTCCATGGGGTTGATTTCAGTGGCTGCAGATTCAGGAACAGTGAATCCTAAAAGAGCACCTGCCCGCAGGTGGTGCTACAGGGTCAGAATTCTCTGAGCCCCAGCCCTATACATCACCTGTCTCTGCAACTGATTTTCTAAGAAAACTTAGAACCTCCAAGTACCAGGATTACATGGTACTTGGAGGTGTTTGATCAAAAAGAAATGTTATTAACTACTAGGTGCTATTATTCACTCATCAGTTCCATCACATCTACTAAATAACTTCTGGCTGCTAAATTACAATGTTTATTGAACTAAATGCCATATATCATGTTTTCTATGTGGAATTTATCCATGCTAAGTTATTTACTCTTTAAAATAACCCAGGAAGTCTAAAGGTTAAGGAAGAGAAGGTAATAAGAAGTAGGGATATAGTTCCTATCCTCCTTTACCTTGGAAAACAGAAAAACAGTAAAAACTACAAAAGACATAAATACAAAACAACCAAAGTAGATAAGCAACATATGAACCCACAAGAAATTAGGATAAAATAATTGCACCAATGCTAAAGTATGTGGAAAACCACTGGATTAAGATCTTGGATTTGCCACTTGACCTCAGACAAGTGATAACTTTTCTGGTTCTTGAGTTCCTCACCTGTTAAGTAAGGCCTGGATTAAACTACCTATAAAGTTACTTTCCTCTTGGAGAGGATGTCATTGTATGATTTTAATGAGCTGAGTAAACAGAGTAGTGTGGATTTAGTCAGGGAAGTTTTCTTGAAAGGAGGCAAATTGTCAAGCTGTTCACTCAAATGCTCCAAAAATTTCATTACTCAAGTTCAATAAAGTCCTTTATGCCCAAATAGAGGCTAAATCTGATTACCGTAGTTCAGTTTAGGCCTTACCTTATTTGACTTCTCTGCTGCCTTCACCACTGCTAACTGGCCTGCCGTTCTTTCAATTTCCTCTTCCTTGAAGTCCCTGAATCTGTCTTTTCCTGGTTATCTTTTTGCTCTTTGGCCTCTCCTTCTCAGGCTCCCTTCTCCCAGGTCCACTCCCTCTACCCACACTCATCACTGATGGTCCTTGAAGACTGTCCTTGGCCCTTTTCTCTACTCCTTCCATGTATTTGTTTCCTGTGGCTGCTGTCACAAATTCCTACAAACTTTGTGGCTTAAAATAATAAAAATATATTCTCTCACAGTTCAGGAGGCCAGAAGTCCAAAATCAGTGTCACTGAGTCAAAATCAAGGTATCAGCAAGGCCACACTCCCTCCAGAAACTCTACACAAGAATCCGCTCCTTGTCTCTTCCAGCTTCTGGTGGCTGCTGACACTCCATGGCTTGTGGCCACATCACTCTAATCCCTGCCCCATCATCACATCACCTTCTTCTCCTCTGTCTGTGTGACTCTCCCTCTGCCTCTCTCTTATAAGGACACTTGTGATTGCGCTTATGGCCCTCTCAGTTAATACAGATAAACTTCTCAATTTAATATCCTTAACATAATCACATCTGCTAGTCTTTCCTGTATAAATTAACATTCAGAGTTCCAGGGACTAGGATCTAGCATCTTTGAGGGCCATTATTTAGCTACTACATTCCACAAGTTCTATCTGGACAAATTCCTCTATATGTATGAATTCAAATGCCAACTGCACAGTCCCTCATCTCTATCTCTAACAGAAGTTCCTTTGCCAAGTTCCAGGTCCATATATTCATTCACTTACTAGATAAGATGTTCCCAAATCTCTCAACTGCTATAGGCTTAAAACTGAACCCACTGGCTCCTCATCTACAAACTCACTCCTCCCTAGTTCAAGAATGACACCACAATCTATTCTGCTCAGGCACCAGGTAGTAATCAAAATGTCCCCCACACCTAATTGGTCATTGAGTCCTGCCATTCAACTTTCAACATATGTCACAAATCTGGCCCCTTCTTTCCATTCCCACTGCCATATCCCAGCATCAAGCATTCAGCCTCTCTCTCTCCCTACCCCATTGCTCAGCCATTCCAAACATACCGGAATAATATAATATTTAACTGTGACACCCCTCCCAACACCAGCTCAATATTCTTCATACCAAACACAGACAGAATAAAATCTGAATACCTTTGCAGGGCAAACCCATACTAGATCCAACATTTTACCTGCTTCCACTATAGCTTGCATCACACCATGCTGTGTTGTAGCTGCTTGACTGAGGGCCTGCTGCGCATTTCATCATTATGTACCCCATGCTCGGCACAGTATAGGAACGCATGGCTCAAGAAGCTATTAAGTTGCTCAGGAATGACTATGGTTTGTTAATTTTGGGGGGGAATGGTAGGAACAAGCTGGCAGCAATGTAATTATTTTAGGTTATTTGTTTTTCTCATTCTTTGGTTTGGTTTTGTTTGAAATGTTTTTTATTGCTTGTTTTTTAACTTTTTTGATAAAGTAAAAAAAAGGATAAGTGTTAAAAAAAGTAAATGAACAATGGGGAGAGGAGGGGAATGGAATGTTTGGGATGTTCTTTTTTATTTTAATTTTAATTTTATTTATTGGAGTAATTGTGAGAAACAAGCACTATTCCTAAAAAGGAATAAACACTCACCCAATTGTCAAGAAGCAAAGAAGTTATTCACGATCTTGCAAGAACAAGCGCCCAACAAAAATGTGGGGGATTGGTGCCCAGAACAATAGACCCAGCACTATTTATTCCCTACTCCGAAATTTACAAGTCCCTTCCCTGTTTCTCCAGTGGTTGGATACTTCAGAGGTTACATTCTTTTCCACAAGCCTAACTAGCCCTTGCAAATTTGAAACATGCAGCCCGGTCAAATCGGAAACATTCAAAATAAGTCTCCTGCACAAATTTGAAACATTTGAACAGGTTGGAACAAGTCTCCACCCTGGACTATAATGGTTATGCCCAGTTCTCTTTCCTTTGTTCCTTAATTGCAGAGCCAGTCTGGGCTAGTTTGGTAACAAGCTATGAAGCTATTTTAGGAACCTCTACCCCCAGTCTCCACCTTGCAAGGATAGTGGGCAGATAAACAGAGACAAACCGTGGACTACAGTTTGGCTTTTTAACCTTCTGCCAATTCCTGAACTGCCCCACCCCACCAGGCACACCTACCCTGTGTGAAAGCTAAACTTAATCTCATTCTCACAGTAATGAAACTGTTCAAAGATTGATTGTAGTGATGAATGCACAACTATATGATGATATATGAACAACTGCTTGTATACTTTAGAGGATTGTATGTTATGTGAATATATCTCAATAAAATTGCATTTAAAAATATAACATTAAAAAAAGAAGCCAGTAAGTACCTAAAGTGAATGAATGAACCAATACCTCAAATTTCTCACTCTTACTTTATACAATATTTCTTTTTTTTATTGTCCACACCTTTAATAATACCATGATAAAATAACAACAAAAAAGACATGTCCAATTTTCTTTCATCTAATTCAGTGGTTCCCAGCCCTGGATGAACATTAGAATCACCTGAAGGACTTGAAAAGCTGCCCCCAGACCAACGGAATCAGAACTCAACCTTTGTATTTACTGTGGCCATTTAAATGTTTTCATTGGGAAAAGAAAAAAAAAAGAGCCAACATTCATTAAAGAGCTACACATCATGCTTGATGGAGAAAATTTTATACATAGTAGCTCATTTATTCTTTAAAATAACCCTTTAAATAGACTCTTCTTTTTCCTTGTTAGGTAGCTAGAAACTCAGAGATTAAGTTACTTGAACAGGATCTACCAACCACTATGTGAAGGGTCTAGAATTCAAATCCAGAGCTGTTAAAAACAAACAAATATACAAAAAAACAAGTGCTTTCCTCTGTCTGATAAGCCTCTAGATAGGCTGCGTAAGATGGGGTGGGAGGGGGGGACAGGGAGGGAGGAGGGAGGTGAATTGCACTTACTGGTACTGAATTTGAATGTGGGAACAATCCATAGTCACTCTGAGTCAAGCATGGTCAGTAAGAGTGAACCATCAGTCTGGACATACTGGTTTGGATTTTTTTTTAAGTGACTGGCAAACATTAAAGTAATAATCTTTCTAGATAAGAATCATAGATGATGCTAAAATTAGAAAATGAATGAGGAAAGGGATATTTGCACAGTCTAAAAACATTTCTACCACAAGATACTTGTTATTTACAAAGAGGGTAATAGTAACTTTGCAGTGGAGAAGACTGGCAGACACTACTTTAACCAAGTGATCAAAGTTAACATCACCAGTTATCAGTCATGGGACAAATTGACATCATGTACCTCCAGACACGATGTACTAAAAAGAACACAGCATCACTATATTCTATACTATAGAATGCATAACTTGATTTTATAATGATGAAACATCAGATACACCCAACTGGAAGGACAGTCTACAAAATAACTCTTCAAAAGTGTCAAAATCATAGACGACAATACTCTTCAAAAGTGTCAAAATCATAGACGACAAAGAAAGACTTAGGAAACGTTACAGGTTAAAGGAAATGGAGGAGATACAACAACTAAATGCAATGTGGTCCCAAAATGGATACTGGACTGGGAAAAGGATATTAATAGGACAATTTGTAATATTTGAATAAGGTCTGTAGACGAGATAATAGTATTTTATCATACTCATTTCCTGCTTTTGATGATTGTACTGTGGCATCAACATTTTGGGAATTGGGAGTACATGGAAATTCTTTAAACTATCTTTGAAACTTTGTATAAGGCTGAAGTTCTTTCAAAGTAAAATGTTTATAGGGGACTGGTGGTTTGATGGGTTGAGCCCTCTACCACAGGTTTTACCCTTGGGAAGACGGTTGCTGCAAAGGAGAGGCTAGGCCTCCCTATGGTTGTGCCTAAGAGCCTCCTCCCGAATGCCTCTTTGTTGCTCAGATGTGGCCCTGTCTCTCTAGCTAAGCCAACTTGAAAGGTGAAATCACTGCCCTCCCCTCTACGTGGGATCAGACACCCAGGGGAGTGAATCTCCCTGGCAACGTGGAATATGACTCCCGGGGAGGAATGTAGACCTAGCATCGTGGGACGGAGAACATCTTCTTGACCAAAAGGGGGATGTGAAAGGAAATGAAATAAGCTTCAGTGGCAGAGAGATTCCAAAAGGAGCCGAGAGGTCACTCTGGTGGGCACTCTTATGCACACTTTAGACAACCCTTTTTAGGTTCTAAAGAATTGGGGTAGCTGGTGGTGGATACCTGAAACTATCAAACTACAACCCAAAACCCATGAATCTCGAAGACAGTTGTATAAAATTGTAGCTTATGAGGGGTGACAATGGGATTGGGAAAGCCATAAGGACCACACTCCACTTTGTCTAGTTTATGGATGGATGAGTAGAAAAATAGGGGAAGGAAACAAACAGACAAAGGTACCCAAAGTTCTTTTTTACTTCAATTGCTCTTTTTCACTCTAATTATTATTCTTGTTATTTTTGTGTGTGTGCTAATGAAGGTGTCAGGGATTGATTTGGATGATGAATGTACCACTATGTAATGGTACTGTAAACAATCGAAAGTACGATTTGTTTTGTATGACTGCGTGGTATGTGAATATATCTCAATAAAATGAAGATTAAAAAAAAAAAAGTAAAATGTTTAAAATTTTTTAAAATTAAAAAGTGTGATATAAAGTTATTAGACTGGTTTTAATCTGTGAACTTGAAGCAATTCTAAAAAGAGTAGCAAATGAGCATTTGCCTCTCAAGTAGAAGATGTTTTAGGAGACAATACTCATATGCATGTGTAAAATGTCACACTGGTTACATTACCAGCCTTATTTCATTATAATCCCCCACATCTTTCTTCCCCCTAAACCTTGCAGAATTTTTCTCACATCTACTTCACTAGGTATCATTTGACAGATAAGAAGCTCACAGGGCCAGGAAATAGCAGAGGCGGGACTAGAAACCAGTGGTCTGCTCTGAGTTCAGGGCTCCTTCCCCTAAGGTACACTGCCCTACAGCTCTTACTTCTCTTCCACAGTGAAACTAGTGACCCAAGCTCCAAGGAGTTTGATTGGAGAGGAAAATGAGGTCTGTCAGGGACTTTTACATGACTCACAATTCAAAATCGCTTTTCCTTAAAAGTCAGTGCAGTCAGTTAGCATTCAGTGGGCCAGAGCTATGAGCATTTACTCTAGAGTATTCTAAGGGGTAAATCTCCACTAAAATCTACCTGCCACCACCAAATTCTGCCAGCACTATAAAACCACAGAGAACGTTTCTATTTAAGCAAATGGGGCCAAATCCCCAGTCTAGCACTGGTGGTTCAATTTTCCTACAGCATAATAAAGTTACATGTCCTCATCGTGACCCTTTTCCACAAAGTGAAATACGACTGAAATAAGTTTCCAGCAGTCTGGTTAACATGCCCTGTTTAGAGTCTGCTGAACCTGTCTAAGTCTAGAGATGAAGCCATTTACATTGCTGAAAAAGGTCAACATGTAAACTCTTCCATATATTTAAAATCTCAACTATATTGTAAACACCTCTTAGTCTCTTTGTTTCATAAGTATGGATCCTTTCCATCTCAGGGCCTCCCACATTCAGGAATCAGCTCACCAAAGGTACTTATTGCTCACTGACAGAATGTGAAAGTCATGCAAACATCTTCTCATTTTTTTTCTATTTCCCTAGTTCTTACCTTCTTCTTTTCTTCTCTTCCCCAATCCCCACCTACTATTCATATTATAAGTCTCTGGCCTTTTCCCTTATGGACAAAGCCTATCTAATTTCATAATTTAAATAGAAGCTGGTAGATGGTAGAATAAAAATAAAACCCCATGCCCCTCTGAATCACGATTACCAGGCATTATTACAATGTTGTCACAGACATGGATACAGAGTGCCTTTGAGCTGGCGTATTTCACATAACCCTCCACAGAGTCCTACAACTCCTCAGAGGTACTTCGGGAGTTCCACAGAAACCATCTGCCGATGAATAATAAAGAAACTAAGAATCATATCATTCCTTGCTTTTATCTGGGGCATTTATTAGAGTTCCTCCTAAATTACAATTGATTTTTTTTTAAGTACATGACTTAAGAAAAAGTTTGAAAACAGCTTACAGTCCAGCTTTCTCATTTTACAGATGGATAAACTGAGGCCCATAGGAGGCAAAGGAGCAGGGTGAAAGTAAGAAAGTTCCTCAGGTTCTATACAGCAAGACCACATGACAAGCAAAACTTTATAGATTGTAAGTGGCCTTGGATTAGAGCTGAGATCATAGCTTCACAGACTTTTACCATCTTGAGTCTGTGGGCATATAAATATCTTTTAGGCACTCTCTCCATGGCAACTCCCATGAAGCAGTCTAAAACTGAATTGACTGCTGTGAGGAGCTTTCATATATTCCTCAGAGCCTCACTTCCTGAACAACGTTAGTCAACAAACCCTGGTCTGTAATAGTGAAAGACTGAATATAGCCCAGACATCTATCCTTAGACAATGGAATATTTTACGGCAATAAAAAAGAATGATTCCTTATTTGCCGATGACATGATCTTATATAAGAAAATCCTGAAAAATCCACAACAAAGCTACTAGAGCTAATACATAAATTCAGCAAAGTGGCTGGGTACAATATCAACAGCCAAAAATCAACGGTGTTTCCATACATAAGCAGTGAACAACTGGAAGAAACAATCAAGAAAAAGATCCCATTCACAATGGCAACTAAAAAAATCAAATATCTAGGAAAAACTCTAACCAAGGATGTAAAGGACTTATATGTAGACAACTATAAAGCATGGCTAAAAGAAATCAAAGACTTAAATAAATGAAAGGACATTCCATGTTCATGGATTGGAAGACTAAATATTGTTAAGATGTCAATTCTACCCAAAGCAATTTACAGATTCAACACAATCCCAATCAAAATCCCAACAACCTTCTTTGCAGAAATGGAAAAGCCAAAGCCATTTTGAAAAAGAAGAATGAAGTTAAAGGACTCATACTTCCTGATCTTAAAATTTAATACAAAGCAACAATAATCAAAACAGCCTGGTACTGGCACAAGGACAGACACTTAGACCAGTGGAATCAAATTAAGAGCTCAGAAATCAACCTTCACATTTATGGCCAAATGATTTTTGACTAGGGAGAAAAGATCATTCAATTGGGAAAGAATAGTCTTTTCAACAAATAATTCTGGAAAAACTAGGTTTCCATTTGCAAAAGAATGAAGGAAGACTCCTACCTCACACCTTATAAAAAAATCAACTCAAAATGGATCAAAGACTGCGTGGTATATGAATATATCCCAATAAAATGAAGATTAAAAAAAAAAAAAAAAAAAAAAGACATAATGCTGAGCAAAATAAGCCAGGCACAAAAAGAGAGATATTGTATGTTACCACTAATGTGAATTCTGTGAAAAATGTACAATGTTTTATACTGTAGAATGTAGGGGACCTAGAGATACCAATTAGTGGAGGGGGAATGATAATCTAATAAGAACAGATAAACTATGGAGGGTAATCTCAATGTTATGGGAATGCTCAGGAATGATTATGGTTTATAAACTTTCTTGGATATAGTAAGATCATGTTGGAAGCAATAGAGTTATTTTAGGTTAAAAAAAAAAAAATGGATCAAAGACCTAAATAAATTTAAGAGTCAGAACTATCAAACTCCTAGAAGAAAATGTAGGGAAGCATCTTCAGGACCTTGTATTAGGCAATGGTTTCTTAGACTTTATACTCAGAGCACAAGCAACAACAACCATAAATAAATAAATAAATAAATAAATAAATAAATAAATAAATAGGCTTCATCAAAATTAAAAACTTTTGTGACTCAAAGGACTTTATCATGAAAGTAAAATGACAACCTACACAGTAGAAGAAAATATTTGGAAACCACATATTCAATAAAAGTTTAATATTCAGATTATATATAGAAATTCTTCAACTTAACAGCAAAAAGATAAACAACTGAATTTTTTAAATGGCTAGAGGACTTGAATAGACATCTTTCCAAAGAAGATACACAAATTGCCAAAAAGCACATGAAAAGATGCTCAACATTATTAGTCATCAGGGAAATGCAAATCAAAACCATAATGAGATAATATATCTCACCTATTACAATGGTTGCTATTTAAAAAACACAAAAATAACTACAAATGTTGGAAAGGATGAGGAGAAATAGGAACACTCATTCATTGCTAGTGGCAATGTAAAATGGTACAGTCGCTGTAGAAGACAGTTTGGCAGTTCCTAGGAAAGTTAAATATAGAACTTTATATTTATAAATGCCATATGACCCAGCAATCCCACTTCTAGGTATATACTCAAAAGAACTGAAAGCAGGAATTTGAGTGGATATTTGCACACCAATGTTCATAGAGACATTATTCACATTGCCAAAAGATGGGAGCAACCTAAGTGCCCATCAAGCAATGAATGGATAAACAAAATGTGATATATACACACAATGGAATATTATTCAGCCACAAAAAAGAATGAAGTTCTGACACACGCAACAACATGGATTAACCTTGAAGACATCATGTTGAGTGAAATAAGCCGTACACAAAAGGACAAATATTGCATGATCTCACTGATTTGAAACAATTACAATAAGCAAATGCTCAGAGTCAGAACCTAAAATATGGATTGCCAGGGCCCAGGATAGGAATAAGGGATACGGAATTAGGGCTTAAAATGTAGAGTTCCTGTTCAGAATGATGGCAATGTTTTGGTAAGGGATGGCAGTGATGGTGGCACAACCTTGTGAATGTAATTAATAGCACTGAAATACATATCTGAATGTGGATAAAAGGGGAAATGTTAGGTAATATATAGGGTAATAGAATAATTCAAAAAAAAAAAAAAGTCCATGAAACTCTTATCACTATACAAACAGTAAACTCTTAAGTTAAACCGTGGACTATATTAATTGTACAATTATAAAAATGTGCTTTCAGCAAGTGTAACAAATATACCACAACGATGCCTGGTGTTAATAATAGGGAGTATATGGGAATCCTGTACTTTACAAATGATTGTTCTGTTATCCTACAACTTCTCTATTAAAAAAAAAAAGGATGAGGAAGCACTTCAGGATAAAACTGAATTATCTCCAGGATATAATCATATTATACAAGTAAAACCAGGATGGTATATAATTTGTACATCCATAAAATATCTCTAGAAAGCTGTCAGGAGGGAAAATGGGTACCTGGTAGAAAGAGGTGGGAGATATTTCATCACAAACCTCTTTGTATCTTTTGATTGAATCATGTGACTGTATTCCCTAATTGAAAAATAAACAATTTTGTTTTAAATTTTAAAAATCCAGTTTCAAAATCTGCCTTGGGTTTTTGTTTTAGTATTTCCACTCTTTAAATCTATAATTTGTTTTCTCTTTACCCTCCATGGGTACCTCAATTTCCCTTCCTTAATAAAAAGAACCGTTTGTCCCTTCTTCATTTGATTTTATAGTAAACTTGCTTCTGGCTCTAAATTCCATTGCTCGAGTTCATAGTATCCAATAAAGTCAGGCATGGAAGATTGCTGCTTCCTGAGGTCTGAAAACACTCAGCTTTCGCATCTCTTTGGCTCCCCTACATCCTCCAGTCTAAGGCTGCCAAGTCCTTTCGGTGCCCTGTTCAAACGCCACCTGGTCCCACATTGGTCGTGCCTGAACCGTTCTCCCAGGCAATCGTTAAGGCCAGTGCTTCACATCCTTCCAACGCCCACTCAAAATGTATCCTTCAAGGTAAAACTTCCAAGAGCAACTGAGAATTTAAATTTATAATCACTCTCTCAGCAAAGACCTATTGTAGTTAAAATTTATTGTAGCTAAAATAGGTGCATTATATTCCAGCCTTTCAAGTGGAAGGTGTGGGGGAATCTCGCCCTGCAGTGCCCCCTACTGGTTGTTTTAAGAAGAGGCTAACAGGGAATGGAGGGAATGGCAGTGCCTTCTTAAGTGTTGCTGAGGGTAATAATGTAGGTGGTGGGTTGGTTGGTTGATGTTCCCCCCACATACCTTTCAAATTGAGTATCATTTTGGTACACATTCCATCCTGGTGACAAGTTTACAGAACTGTCTGTGAGTCACATTCTCGACAACTCAGTGTTAACAGAAGGGAGAGGGGCTTCAAACTTCAGGTGGATAATGTAAGACCTCTCTGGGGAGAGAATCAGCAGTAACTTGATTCTTCTTAAGAGCTTTGCTCCCAGCCCCAAACAGCACATAATGTGTGTTTCATCTGCCAAAAACCCTATCCTGAAATTCTCTGGCTGGGTCCCCCTCCCTCCACTGTGGATTTTCCTTTTCTTTCAACATGCAAATAACCCTGGGAGGGTTAGCTAAACTGGTTTTGCATTTGCTTTCACGTGCATTACTGTGAACCAAATTGGTTTTCTGTAACTAGTAGAAAGCAGCAACTTGATTTGGGGTAGCCGGGGCTAAGCAGGTTAGGACTCCTGTTAAGGAGTTTGAAGTGTGCAAGGAGAGTTCAGGGGTCTCAGGGTATCCAGGAAAAGCAAAAGGACCCTGAAGGAATTCTACCTCCAGTACTGTCCTTGTGAGCACTTAAGCAGAGTGTTCAGATGGGACTCTTCCCATAACAGCGTGTCAGCTCTGTCCCAAAGCTGAGACAACAAATGCCAAAGCCATCCAAGCAGGATTTGCAAGAGGGTGGCCCTAAAGTGGTTCTAGCAGTGGGAGCCTATCACCCACCCCTGGCAATATAAAAAAGAAATGTAAAAAATTCATTAGAAGAGGAAGAAGTTAGTAGTTGGGATTTTCCTCGAAGACAGTTGCTGGTATCCCCAAAATCCCTCTGCCATCATGGACAAGGAGAAGAGGGTGCTTCCCCCACCTTACACCAAGTAAGGGACTCTCTTCAAGAGAACAACTCAGAAAGTGTGTCATTCATTCTCTGGAGAATTGGTGGCTGACACCTGATTGTCCCTGAAGCGTTAAAGGTGAGAGACTGGCGGGGGTGTCCTGCCTGGTGGCAGAGACCGGACAACAAGGGGAACAGCCTACCTTTCCAGATTTTGGTGAGGTGACAATAGTCAGTTTTCCCATAGGGCAGCTACAAATCCCACGAAAAAGAGCCAGACTTGGGTTATCTTAAATGGACCCCTGGAGGAACAAGGTTACCCCAGCAGGCGGCAGATCACCAGGAGCCAAGGGCCAAGGGGAGAGACACAATGTATGGATGCAGAAGCCACTGCCCACATCAGGGGAACTGCAGGTGGTAGACCCTAGGGAGGGAGTCTCTGAGAGACCCAATGAAAGGACCCTTTCCCCCCAAGAGTAAGCACCAGTACTGCAGCATCCAACTCTCCCAGGTGCCCCGGTGCCAGGTTACAACTATCCTACCAAATAAGGACTTTCCTGCCCTTTCTCCTTCCCTCCAACAACCCTGAATAGCATTGTGAGTGGGGTGGGAGTAGAGGAACAAGATGGGGAAACAGAGGACCCAGCCATGACCTTGCCATCTCCACATGGGGAGAAAAGGAAAGGGGAAGGGAGGGGAGCGGAGGAAGAGAGGAAGGAGGAAGAAAGGGGAGAAAGGGAAGGACAGAAGGGTGGGAAGGAAAGTGAACCAGTTCAAAGCCAGTAATACAGAAAATAATTTTAAATTTGTAAAGGTCAGGGAAGAAGCTTAATTCTCATCCAATCTCCTGGGGTACTAAGGTCTCAGAGAGAGAACAGCAGCTTTTCTCTTTGCAACTCACATGTTCAGCCAAAGTAAAAAGTAGATCAATATGTCTTTACCTAAGCTTCATGGATGAAGATGTTGAGTCAGTTAGTGACAGGGAATTAACTCCACTTCCTTCAGCTTTCATTTTTGACTTCCCTTTCCGTAGGTGTTCTTTAAATATGAAGACAACAAAAAGAATCTTTTCTTTCTTTTAAAGCAGTCATCAACTGACAAAAAATAATAATAATAATAGGCCATATTAATGATAAAGGGCCAATACACTATTCACATGCCTTTGAGTCTGTGTGGATTATAAAGAATAATTAACTTTTTGACCTGGACTTTAGACTTCAAATAACGCAACCCAAGATAGTATAACATTTTCTAATAGCCATGTCACATTACCGAGTTATTTTGAATTTGAAGTCTACCTAACAGTCTCCATGTGAATTCCTAAACGGCTGGATTTCCACCTAGTCTATACCTGTACAATTGATTATTTGAACCAAATTGTGGGACTTTACATTTCTTCCTTTAGTCATTTTATACAATAAATATGCCAGGCACAAGACTCACAGTCAAAGAAACTTCTACTCGAGTGGGAAGGCAGTACTATATGAGAAGTGATGTAATAATAGAGATGAGAATCAAGTAAAAGTCCATTTTGCTAACTCTGGCTCATTCTTATAACCCATAGAAATCTTTTGCTTGTATTTTTCAGTGAATAACTATCCAATCCAGTTTTATCTTAACCACAAATTTAATAAACATGTTTTTATATTTTTGTCCAAACTGTTACATTTCAATAACATCAGCTGATACCTAAGAATCAAAGCTGGGTTTCACTGTTTACTGCAGTGAGTTGAATGGTGTCCTCCAAAAAGATCTGTCCACATCCTAACGTCCAGAAACTTTGAATGTGACCATATTTGGAAAAAGGTCTTTGCAGATGTAATTAATTAAGAATCTTGTGATGAGATGATCTTGGATTAACTGGGTGGGCCCTAAATCCACTGACACGTATCCTTATAAGAGACACCCAGAAGGGACACAGAGAGAAGATGGGAAGCCCATGTGAAGCCAAACAGAGAGACTGGCATGATGCAGCCATGAGCCAAGGAGAGCCTGGAGCCACCAGAAGCTGGAAGAGGCCAGGAAGTGTTCTCCACTAGAGTCTTGGGAGGGAGAGCAGCCCTGCTGGTAGCTTGATGTTGGACCTCTGGCATCAAAAAGACTGAGAGAGTCAATTCTGTTGTTTTAAGCCACCAAATTTATGGTAATTTGTTACAGCTGTCACAGGAAACTAAATTACTATATGTTTGACCGCTACCTGTTATGTGCCTCCTTGTTGCATACATTCGTAGAAGTTAGATATTGTGGTAGATAGACTTATGAACCCTGATTTAGATATGTTCTTAATCTTCATCCTCATTCCTATGGGTATGACCCCATTATAAATGGGCCCTTTTGAAGACATTATTTTTAGTTAAGGAGTGGCCAACTGAAATAGGGTGGGTCTTATTCCAGATTACTGAAGGCCTTATAAATACGAGAAAATAGAAGTCAGAGGGAACCTGGGAGGAAAAGGAGAGGACATCACCCTGTGATGGGAAAGTCAAAGAACCCCAAGGATTGTGGCAAGACAGCACCAGAATGCCACGGACCCTGGAAGAAAGCATGGTCTTGCCAACGCCTTGGTTTTGACTTCTGGCCTCTGAAACTGTGAGCCAGTAAATTCCCATTGTTTAAGCCAAACCATCGTGTGTTATTTGTCATAGCAACCTGGCAAACCGAGACAGATGTTGTATGGAAGGGACAGTCAAAGGAGTATATAGACCCCAAGGACACATTTTAACAGGCATGAACACAAAAATGAAACAAGCCTGAGGGGAGAAGCAGTGGGAGAATAAAGAGCTTCAGATTAAAGAGGAGAGCTGTGAATGGTAAGGGTTCTGACTTGAGTTCATCCAATGGGCAGCCCTAGGCTCTTGGACAAGGAACTGGTTTGATTAAAGTCATGTTTTTTAAAGTTTAAACTGGAAATAATGGGAGGTGGCTAAAGTCAAGAACACCATTTAGAAGACTGTTCCAAGAGTCCAGACCTCAGATCAGGCTGTTTCAGAGGAGGCATCAACAAAACATCGAGAATTTCAAGATGACATCCAGATGTCAAGCATCAAAGCTGGAATAAAAGGCAGTGTCTTTGTGCAAACTGGAAATATTGGAAAGAAAAGTTATCATGAATGGCAGCTTAACCAGAGCCAATTTAAACATCTGAGCAGCACCTTGTTGGTACGTGAGCAAATGGCCTCAATTTTCAATAACAGCTAGGGGGGTCGGAATCTAGTTCAGTATTCTAAGAAAATCTGTGCCCTTTTACTTAGTGATTTTCCATCTTGGCCATCCTGCCCCTCCCTTTGCAACAAGCCTCTCTTTGGGATTCTCAATAACTACGAAATAAGCCTAAACCGGGCATGAAAACAAGCTCTGATACATTCGGCCAGAGACTCAAAGGGCATCATCTAAACAAGAACCATGCAGCAGCTATAATGAAATTCAAGAAGTTGATAGTTGAGAAAATGTAATTTGCTCTGCCTCTCCAGTCATGAGATTTTCATCAGAACTT
The DNA here is from genome assembly GCF_015220235.1 of Choloepus didactylus. Taxonomy (NCBI): domain Eukaryota; kingdom Metazoa; phylum Chordata; class Mammalia; order Pilosa; family Megalonychidae; genus Choloepus; species Choloepus didactylus. The sequence goes on along the minus strand of NC_051320.1, from coordinate 50,927,151 downwards.
ATATGGAGGGGGGTGGCATGTGAATGTCATTAAATCAGTAGATGTTTTAGCCCAGTGAAATGAAGAGCTGTTAGAAGAAACAGATAGTAGGCAAATGAGGAGGGAGGAGGCAGGCATGAGCACTACACATGTATATTTGTCAAATATATTTATTCTAGGGTAAACAACTTTTTACTGCAATTTTGCTAAAGGCCATTAAAGTAACAATGCAATGAAAGTTCTAGGATTGAATCAGACCCAAAACCAAGTCCAGCAGCTGGGACAGAACTGTATGGAGACCATACTAGAAGAGTAAATAGTATGAATCAAGATATAATGGGTTACTTCATTCCAGAAATGTTTACTGAGTGCCTGCTATGTGCTGGGCCCTATCCTAGATGCTGGGAATAAAGGTAAACACGAGAGTCAGTTCCCCAGCCCCTTAGGTGGCTTACCTAAAGCAACACAACTTCCCAATACAGTCAAAGAGATCCAAGTGTTGTTAGGTCCTACAGAGGTGAACAGGATGTGTGCTTAAAAAAATATTAATGAAATGTAAAGAATGAAAAGGAAATTCTAACCTCTGAAACTAATTTTAGTAGCATGAGTTTCGAGTGCTTTCAGAATTGGGTTTTTCCTCTCTAAAAGGAGTTCATGGATCTTTGTGATAAAGAAACTGCTCTATATATTGATTGTGGTCATAGTTACATAAATCTACTCATGATAATTGCATAGAACTATTTATACATACACACATGCAATACAGATATACACACACCCAAATAAGTGCATGTAAAGGTGATGAAATCTGAATAAGGTCTGTGGAATGTATGCATGTTAATTTCCTGGTTTTGATATTATAGTTATATAAGATGTCACCACTGGGGGAAACTGACAGAAGGATACAGAGGACCTTTCTGTACTATATATGCAGTTCCCCATGATCTATCATTATTGTGATGTAAAAAGTTTTTGAAAAAGGAATTTGAGAGTAAGTGCCATCATAACTTTTTTTTCTGACCCACCCAGGCCATAGATGGTGTGATTCTCCAGGGTTTTGAGGCTAGACACTTCCCTAAAGGAAGAAGGTTAAGGCACACAGCTCCCTCAGAGTCCTGGAAGTCAAGTCTCCTCCTTGGTGGCCCCTTTAACTATCTCCAAGATGTCCACACATAAAAGGCCATGGCCACCACCCGGACTCTGACTCAGGAAATTCCTCTGGAATGCCTTCCCATGCCCTACTTGGAGCTGCCTCACACATCACGCTTGGTTCTCAGTTCTCTTGGCTTCTCACCTTGGCTCCCTCTTGGCACTGATCTGGAACTTCATGGGGTCAGATCCAGGCATCATCCCTTGGAGCCTTTGTTCTGGTTTTATGATCATCTAGCAACAATCATCAATGATTTGTACTTCCAGGTGGATTTGCTCGCTGGGAGGGAGTGCACAGAAAAAATAACCAATATTTATTATCATAGTTATTACGTCTCTCATTGTAAGTAAATCAGTTTCCATTCTGGTTCAGCATGAGCTAAGTTAGTCCCTCGGTAGAGGAGAGTACTCACAACTCTGGAGCAAGACTGCCTAGGTTTAAATCCTGGCTCTCCCTTCCCGGCTCTGGGACTGTGCGTACTGCCACTGAGGCTATGGGACTTCAAGCAAGAACCTCAACTCTGAGGCACTTTCTGTTTCATCGTTTGTAAAGTGGGTGTACTAACAGGACTGACCTTGGGGCTGACCTTGGGGCTGCTGAAAGGATTAAATAAAGTACTCTATCTAAGGTTTTAGAGAAGTCCCTGGCACGCTGTAAGGGCTAGGTAGTAGTTGTCATTATTACTGCACAGACATTAATAAAATAAATTTTGAGATCTTTAATGCTAGGAGGTAGACACTATACCTATAAGAAATGAGCTACCCCCAAGCACTGCCTCACTAGCAAACCCAAGCTGAGAAGTTAGCCCGGCTCTGGGATTCTCTGGTCTGCACGATCCTATAGAATTGACAGTTGGCCTGCTTGGCAATAAAGAAAAGACACAAACTAATTGTAAGATATGTCCACCAAGGCCAAAACAACTTGGCAAGTGGATCAAGGCAGAGAAACAACCTGGAAGTTCTGACAAACATTGTTCTGCTAAATGATTCACACATAGGATAAGGAGAGTTGCAAAGACAATCTGTAAATATTCCAGTAGCAGGGCTCTGAGAACAGGTACTATTGCTTGGAAAAAAGAAAAACACACAACGAATTAATACTTCTGTTTGCATGGAGTTAGAGGAAGTGAAACTGTCTCTGTGATAACAGATCAGCCAACTGTCCAAGCCAAGTTGACTGAATAAACTAATGAATCAATTCAGTCAATTAACCTGACAATTTAGTGAAAGACTGAGATAACTGTGTTCCATTCAGGCAAGAGTTAAACACCTTTTACTATAATCACAGCCTTATCTGTAGCTCATTTGCCAAAAAAGATAAAAATGTCAGTTCACCCAGGAGAAGATACAAGTTACAAACTGCTTACACTATGCAATAAACCATTCCATAAAATTACCAGTGCATACCAGAAATTAGGAATGGAAAGAGCTTAAAAAGTCAAGCTATAGCACCTGCCAGTTTCATTATTATTAATGTGATTTGGGCTAAGTTGCATGAACAAAAAACACACCTTTAATGGTGGTCAGAGCACAATTAAACACCAAAGGAATGAATGAGAGCAGGAAATGGGATAATTAGGCAGTGACAGCCGGATGAGACTGATTCCTACTGATCCCTTAAGTCAACTGGGGAATTGATACGGCTGTTTTTCTCTCTAGAGGGACATAGTAGACATTGCTGATGACCCCTTTTGTACTCCTTGCCAGAAGTCACTGTATCCCTGGAGGAGCTCCAAGTACAAGAATCCTTATATCCATACTGGCGTAGGTCTAGGATCTCAGAAGTTGACAACATAGAACTGTGCATAGAAAAAAGGATACAATTCCAAGGACCAATGAGATCTAGTAGAACTCTCCTAACTGCCTATCGGTGGCCGAGTTTCTCAGATGAGGGATTTGGATATGGAGCTAGAACACAGAAGTGCCAAATAATAGCCAATATTTGTTGGGTGCTTACTAAGTGCCAGGCACTCTTCTAGACACTTACATGCATTAACTCACTTAATTTTCAGGAAAGTAGTGTTATTAGCTTCATTTTGCAGATGAGGAAACTAAGGTGCAGAGAGATGAAGTAACTTTTCCAATATCTATAATAAGTATGTGGTAGAGCTGGAAATTTTTTATCAAAGCAGTTTGGCAACAGAGTTTATTTACTTACATATACAACGGGGCCAAACAAAAGTATCTCCCTTAAATAGTGCACTGTGGTCCAAACAAGGGACAAAAGAAAACCATCAAGTCCCCTTGGACTTGGAAGTACCTCCAAAAAGTTGTCAGGGCCTAGGGCCAGTGTTTGCTCTTGTGGGAGCAAATTGAACAACATCTTTATAAGATTTGGAATTAAAGAAAAAGGAATAGAGTGAAGCCATAAACAAACACCCACCCACGTACCACTCTCCCTGGAAGGAACCTTGGCCCAGCACTGCAGGTTGACCACACCTATGGGGCTTCCTGCCTGTGAGGCATATGCAGAGCGAGTTGCTACACATCTGTTGTGGGAACACAGGCTCAGGCACAACAGAAACTTTCAGCAAACAACCGCTTTATTACTTCCACTGCACAAAGGGTCCAAAACTGCAGGGGAAGAGATATCATTGGAACCGGTCTCCTGAGATGGCCCAAACTGCTCAGGTTAGGGTTGGTAGATGGCAGCTCCACAAGCCCCACGTCGCATCAGAGAAGGGAGACAAATCTATACGGCTTGAATGTGATATGTATCCTCCCCAGGGGGAGGGGGCCCTGCTACTGAGAATTCCTGCCTTGATTGGCATCTGGGGCCGCTTGTTCCTGGTTTCTGGGTTTAAGGTCTGGTGGGGCTTTTTCATTAGATGCAACATCTCCTCCAGGTTGTGGAATGGAAACAGACTGAAACATTGCTGCACAATAAAAGAGGAGGCGATGGGGGTAGGTGAGGGCTGGGTGATGGCCGCTGAGCATGTGTCCGTGACTTCCCCAGCAGCATCACTCACACTGTAAAGCAGCTTCCTGGCAGTGCTGGAAGCCCGCAAGTCTTCGTAGGAGGAAGGTCAGACTCATAAATCAGCAATGGTGAAGGGCAACTCCCCAGGGAACTGTTTGCATGCTCGTAGCACCTGTGAGGGCCTGGCCCCAGCAAGACAGGGGTGGTCACCTCTCCTGTTTCACAAAGCAGCTGAGGAGGCAAAGGGTGATGAAGCCTGCAGGCACACAGGAAAGACAGCATCTTATCAAAGGGAAAAACTGTATCCAACTGAAAGGTAAAATTATTTATTATTAGTGAGAAATTAAATAATTTGGGAGCAGAGAATTGGCAATAGAGTATTCTCTTGTGGAACAGTCAAATCTGAGCACACATGAGAAAAAGAGTTAGAAGGGAGATAAATGAAGTTATTTGGAAAAAGAAAAGAATACATTTTTAAAGTTCATCAGCCCCATGTCTAGCTGCAGTTAAAAACGGCCAAAACCTGAGAGTGTTTGCAGAGGGAACTGACTGGAAAACCAGAGCGGTATCTTCTGCTCAGAGTTCTTGCTGGACCCCTCTGAGGAACACAGAGGCCATCTGTCCTTGATCCCAGGAAGCAAACGTCCTGAGCCGGGAAGGCAGTGCCACCCAAGCCAGCTGGGCCTTTCAAAGGCAAGGAGGAGGACGGGGCAAAGGCAGTCCAGCTGTTTCTTACTGAGTTCAAAAATGTCCACAAAGCCACACACAATCTTTTAAATGACAGAACACACTGAATACTGAATGTGCCAAAGGAAAAGGTCCCCTTAGGGTACGACTGCAGGGAAGTTTACCTTTTCACTTGCAATGATTCAGACACGAGGGATGCCATTCAAAAATGAGGAAGAGGGTGAAAGGGGTCCTGACAGAGCTCATGGATGCAACATATGGAATAAGTTATCGAAGAAAGTGGCTCTAACAGAGTTTGTAAATGTTAAGGAGGGGCAGCTACACTTCTTTTGGAGACAGAGAAGACTGAGGGTGTGGTGAAAAATAGTGAAATGGGATTAAGATAAACCAAAACAGAGGAGAAATATTGGGCCAGATGAACTTTCACCTTCCCTAAAATGATTTATGTCCTTATGAACAGCTAGACTGGACTTGATTTCTGGGGGTGAAGGTTGCCTGTGAAACTGCATGACTCCAGCATTTCTGCAGGAATTCTGGGTAAAGCTACAGTTCTGCCGAAAGAACCAACATCATGCACTCATGGTGATGAGCTTTATTACTTAAGCTGGGACAAAACATTACTAGGTCTTAGATTTGATTCCCTCACCCTGGGTAAAAGAGGAGAGAGAAAAAGGGCAGGTGGGGGATGGGGGAGCACCTGATTATTCTTTCTGAGGAAAGAAGTGGTTTGTTTTTTAAATGTTCTAGTCTAGTTTTTTATCTCTATTTCAGGGAAGAATAGTTTCTGTCTGTTTGATTTCTGACTTATTGGTGTCAGAAGTTGAGAGACAAAGCTGTGGCTAAATGCATGAGACCCAACAAGATCTAATCGGTGGATGTCATACTAGTTTAGGCCAGAGAGGGTCGGGCAGAACAAAGATTGTCAGCACAATGGTAATCAAAACAATGCTGTACTGACTAACTATCATAGGGGAAAGCAGGAGCCAGGATCCCAAGGAGATAAAATACAAGGCTGGGAACTTTTCCTGGGTGACAGGTAGTAAATGAGGAGATGGGGGGAAATCAGATTTGCCATGACTGAGGCCCAAAGAGTCAGTTGAAGGTGGACCCTGAAAGCTTTACCAAGGGTTGAGATCTGTGAAAAGGTCACAAAATCAATTTAGTAAATTTTTCTCCAGAATTTTGAAAAATTATATAGCATAAGATAAGACAGAATAGGGTAGGTTGGGATATGATAAGATATAAAAATAGACTACACTAAATTAGACTAGAAGAGTGCATTCACTCTGTACTAAGGATAGGTATCGATTAACAAAACTTTTAATTCAGTTGTGTGTATGTGTGTGTATGTAACTGGGTCATTATATAAAAAATTCACATCTTACCATGAATCAAAAAAAGGTCTAAAACCATCAGTAAGGGTATGCTCCAAGGGAAATAGTGGGGGAGGGAGGAAGGGGTTGTAAAATTCAAGAATATTAAAGTTCTTAGCAAATACTGCTACACATCAATCCCCCTCCTTAAAGAATGAAAACCCAAAAGAACAAAATATTGGAACCAAGGTTCTAGCATTCGTGACAGTGAAGAAACTGGCATCTTCAGGCCAGTAAATTTTTTTTTTTTCCTAAATTGTAAGGGAGAACGAATGAGAGAGTAGGAGGAGAGGGATTTAGTGCGCTCAAACCTTGGCTTTGCGTGTTGTCTTACATGGATACAACTTCAAAGGTGGGCAACAGATTTGCAATTAGATGTCTCTGCCCCACCACCCACCTAATGTGAGTTCTTGGTAAAGGTCCTGTTTGTCCTCTGTAAATTAGCACCCAATACATGAATGCAATTAGTATCCATTCCCCTCTCCATGCAACCGTGTGTTCCCAGAGGAAACTGACTCCATTCCCAGCTCCAGGAGTGGCTCCTGACTGGCTGTTCCACCCTTCCAGCAACTGGTTCAGGAGCCCGTTTTTGCCTGCCACTGTAAATCATCCCTCTGTGGGATGGGCACATTTCCTAAATTGATCAGTTGAAGAGAAGGCTTTTCTGCTAGACATGAATAATGGTATGGGTAACCCCAGTTGCTCCTGACAAGAGTTCCTACCAACATGAGGGAGAGTAGCCTTGGATGGAGCCAGAACTGTAGATGACAGAGAAGACAGACAGAAAGAACCCCGAGTCCTCACTGATCTGCAAGTTTCACAATCCTGAGACCACCACATGTCTGGATTTAGAGTTAGGACAATAATAAATGTCCTTATGGGTTAGTGCCCTTTGAGTCAGGTTTTCTATTGCGGGCAGCTAACTAAATCACAATACAGCAGAGCTGAAGTGAAGATTCAATCAGATGATTGTAAAAACATTTTGTCAACTGCAGAAAATCTATACAAATAATAGCTCTTTTCAATATCATAAATTGTCAACTAATTTAGGTAGAGGAGGTTTCTAGAGAAATTTTCTGATAAGCCTCACTTTTCCCCTTTTGGCACCATGTTTGCCCTTTCTCTTGGCCTCTGAGCGGGGATTGTACTCTGTACAATACCTAGTGTGTTATCAGCACTTAATAAATGCAAAATAACATTCTGTTAACTAACAAATCTCCACCAGATTTTACTAAAGGCTTTGGAACCTTCAGGTGAAACCAATTGCACAAAAATAGTAGTTTAATTATTACCTTATCCATCTCAGTAAGGCAGACCGTCCATCTGCCTTAGGGCCGAAATCTCAAGTTAGACCACTGCTGAATTGTTTAAGATTAAATGCTCAATATGTGGTCCATAAAGGCAGATTTTGGAAGGAGCCTACCATCAGCTTCTCTACATATCATTATCTTGAATTATTTTGTTCAAAGACAAAGCTCAACATTCAAAACCCCTAAAGATGTCAAATAAGAAGATGTCAAAAAAAAAAAAAGTTCTGGCTGAAATGAAGTTACAAAGACAACTAACTACTCCCAGGAGCTACAGACAAGCAATCAGAAGTATTATCCATAAATGGTTAATGAGAAGATAGGATGACACGGCTTTGAGAAGAGCTAGAAGGAATCATTAAGTCACAAAGGGTCGAGGTCTTTACGGCTGTCCTTCCAGGGGCTCTCTGACCCCTTGGCAAAATTATCAGCCCAGGACAAGTTCTAGATACCAAGGGCTATGGTGAGGGGGCCACATTCGCCAGACCACAGAGACCCCTTTATAACATTTCCCAAGGGTAAAATGTATCTACTGGACTTACATTTTTCAGAACTAAGGAATGCACTCAAGTAATCTTTCTATTGTGATGAAAATCTGCCCTGAGGCAGCTGCTATATACTAACCAGGCTGGCATCATTTTAAAAATCTCATAAGTTCTCAATAACACCTTCAAGGTGAGTTATCATTATCTCTGTTTACCATTTTAGAAAAAGAGAGTTTAAGAGATTTTCCAGTCCACAGAATCAGGATTCAAAACCTGGTCTATCTGGCTCTAAATGATAGATAATAATATCTAAAACTTATTCGGTACTTTCTATTCACCAACTGGTTTTTAAAAACAGTTTATACGCAGAAAAGTATACAAATCACAAATATACAGCTTGGTGAATTTTCCTGAACTGAGCACACATAGTCATACCCAAACAAGACAGAACAATTCCAGCACCCCAGAAATCCCTTCATGTTCCTTTCTAGTCATTCTTCCCCACTAGGGCAGTCATTATCCTATTTTCTAGTTTTGCCTGTTTTTGAACTTCATACAAATGGAATCACGCTACATTTACTTTTTTGTATTTGGCTTCTTTTCCTCTACATTATGTTTGTGAGATTTATCCATGTTGTTACATGTATTTAGAGATTGTTCATTTTTATTGCTGTATAATATTTTATTATGTGAATATGCTATGTTATATTTATCCATTCTACTATTGATTAGCATTTGGTAGCTTTTAATTTGGGGCTATTACAAATCCTGCTACTACTACCTGTCTTTTGGTAAATGTATGTACCCATATCTGTTGAGTATATACCTAGGGCTGAAACTGCTGGGTCATGGGGTATGCATAGTGTTTCACTGGTAGACACTGATCAGGCACTGCCTAAGTACTTTACATGTATTAACTCATTTAATCCTCATTACAGTCCTAATAATGCAGGTACATTTTTACAGAGGAGGATATAGAGGCACACAAAGATTAAGTAACTTAGCCAAGATCTCACAACCAATAAACAGATGACCTGGCATTTAAACTCAAAAAGTCTAGGCACAAAGACTATAGCCAAAACCATCACCTTGTACTCTTAAATCAAAATTAATTCTAGAGGGAGGCGGGGCAAGATGGCAGACTGGTGAGCTGTATGTTTTAGTTACTCCTCCAGGAAAGTAGGTAAAAAGCCAGGAACTGCGTGGACTGGACACCACAGAGCAATCTGTCTTTGGGCATACTTCATACAACACTCATGAAAACGTGGAACTGCTGAGATCAGCGAAATCTGTAAGTTTTTGCGGCCAGGGGACCCGCGCCCCTCCCTGCCAGGCTCAGTCCCGGGGGAGGAGGGGCTGTCAGCTCCAGGAAGGAGAAGGGAGAATTGCAGTGGCTGCTCTCATCGGAAACTCATTCTACTGATTCAAACTCCAACCATAGATAGACTGAGGCCAGACACCAGAGACTCTGAGAGCAGCCAGCCCAGCAGAGAGGAGACGGGCATAGAAGGAAAACAACACGAGAAGCTCCAAAGTAAAAGCAGAGGATTTTTGGAGTTCTGGTGAACACAGAAAGGGGAAGGGCGGAGATCAGGCCTTGAGGCGCATATGCAAATCCCGAAGCAAGGCTGATCTCTCTGCCCAGGGCACCTTTCCTTAATGGCCCTGGTTGCTTTGTCTATTAGCATTTCAATAACCCATTAGATCTCTGAGGAGGGCCGTTTTTTTTTTTTTTTTTTTTTTTTTTTTTTTTTTTTTTAAATCCTTTTTGCTTTTTCTAAAACAATTACTCTAAGAAGCTCAATACAGAAAGCTTCAAAGAATTGAAATTTGGGCACGTCAAGTCAAGAGCAGAACTAAGAGAGCTCTGAGACAAAAGACAATAATCCAGTGGCTGAGAAAATTCACTAAACAACACAACTTCCCAAGAAAAGGGGGGTGTCCGCTCACAGCCACCATCCTGGTGGACAGGAAACACTCCTGCCCATCGCCAGCCCCATAGCCCAGAGCTGCCCCAGACAACCCAGTGTGACGGAAGTGCTTCAAATAACAGGCACACACCACAAAACTGGGCGTGGACATTAGCCTTCCCTGCAACCTCAGCTGAATGTCCCAGAGCTGGGAAGGGGGAGCAGTGTGAATTAACAGAGCCCCATTCAGCCATCATTTGAGCAGACTGGGAGCCTCCCAACACAGCCCAGCAGCCCAGAACTGCCCTGGGGGGACGGCACTCACCTGTGACATAGCACAGTCATCCCTCAACAGAGGACCCGGGGTGCACAGCCTGGAAGAGGGGCCCACTTGCAAGTCTCAGGAGCCATACGCCAATACCAAAGACTTGTGGGTCAGTGGCAGAGACAAACTGTGGCAGGACTGAACTGAAGGATTAGACTATTGCAGTAGCTTTAAAACTCTAGGATCATCAGGGAGATTTGATTGTTAGGGCCACCCCCCCTCCCCGACTGCCCAGAAACACGCCCCACATACAGGGCAGGCAACACCAACTACACACGCAAGCTTGGGACACCAATTGGGCCCCACAAGACTCACTCCCCCACTCACCAAAAAGGCTAAGCAGGGGAGATCTGGCTTGTGGAGAACAGGTGGCTCGTGGACGCCACCTGCTGGTTAGTTAGAGAAAGTGTACTCCACGAAGCTGTAGATCTGATAAATTAGAGATAAGGACTTCAACTGGTCTACAAACCCTAAAAGAACCCTATCAAGGACAGCAAATGCCACGAGGCCAAAAACAACAGAAAATTATAAAGCATATGAAAAAACCAGACGATATGGATAACCCAAGCCCAAGCACCCAAATCAAAAGACCAGAAGAGACACACCTAGAGCAGCTACTCAAAGATCTAAAGATGAACAATGAGACCCTAGTACGGGATATGAAGGAAATCAAGAAGACCCTAGAAGAGCATAAAGAAGACATTGCAAGACTAAATAAAAAAATGGATGATCTTATGGAAATTAAAGAAACTGTTGACCAAATTAAAAAGATTCTGGACACTCATAGTACAAGACTAGAGGAAGTTGAACAACGAATCAGTGACCTGGAAGATGACAGAATGGAAAATGAAAACATAAAAGAAAGAATGGGGAAAAAAATTGAAAAACTCGAAATGGACCTCAGGGATATGATAGATAATATGAAACGTCCGAATATAAGACTCATTGGTGTCCCAGAAGGGGAAGAAAAGGGTAAAGGTCTAGGAAGAGTATTCAAAGAAATTGTTGGGGAAAACTTCCCAAATCTTCTAAACAACATAAATACACAAATCATAAATGCTCAGCGAACTCCAAATAGAATAAATCCAAAAAAAAACCCACTCCGAGACATATACTGATCACACTGTCAAACATAGAAGAGAAGGAGCAAGTTCTGAAAGCAGCAAGAGAAAAGCAATTCACCACATACAAAGGAAACAGCATAAGACTAAGTAGTGACTACTCAGCAGCCACCATGGAGGCGAGAAGGCAATGGCACGATATATTTAAAATTCTGAGAGAGAGGAATTTCCAGCCAAGAATACTTTATCCAGCAAAGCTCTCCTTCAAATTTGAGGGAGAGCTTAAATTTTTCACAGACAAAGAAATGCTGAGAGAATTTGCTAACAAGAGACCTGCCCTACTGGAGATACTAAAGGGAGCCCTACAGACAGAGAAACAAAGACAGGACAGAGAGACTTGGAGAAAGGTTCAGTACTAAAGAGATTCGGTATGGGTACAATAAAGGATATTAATAGAGAGAGGGAAAAATATGGCAAACATAATCCAAAGGATAAGATGGCCGATTCAAGAAATGCCTTCACGGTTTTAAACGTTGAATGTAAATGGATTAAACTCCCCAATTAAAAGATATAGATTCGCAGAATGGATCAAAAAAAATGAACCATCAATATGTTGCATACAAGAGACTCATCTTAGACACAGGGACACAAAGAAATTGAAAGTGAAAGGATGGAAAAAAAATATTTCATGCAAGCTACAGCCAAAAGAAAGCAGGTGTAGCAATATTAATCTCAGATAAAATAGACTTCAAATGCAGGGATGTTTTGAGAGACAAAGAAGGCCACTACATACTAATAAAAGGGGCAATTCAGCAAGAAGAAATAACAATCGTAAATGTCTATGCACCCAATCAAGGTGCCACAAAATACATGAGAGAAACATTGGCAAAACTAAAGGAAGCAATTGATGTTTCCACAATAATTGTGGGGGACTTCAACACATCACTCTCTCCTATAGATAGATCAACCAGACAGAAGACCAATAAGGAAATTGAAAACCTAAACAATCTGATAAATGAATTAGATTTAACAGACATCTACAGGACATTACATCCCAAATCACCAGGATACACATACTTTTCTAGTGCTCACGGAACTTTCTCCAGAATAGATCATATGCTGGGACATAAAACAAGCCTCAATAAATTTAAAAAGATTGAAATTATTCAAAGCACATTCTCTGACCACAATGGAATACAATTAGAAGTCAATAACCATCAGAGACTTAGAAAATTCACAAATACCTGGAGGTTAAACAACACACTCCTAAACAATCAGTGGGTTAAAGAAGAAATAGCAAGAGAAATTGCTAAATATATAGAGACGAATGAAAATGAGAACACAACATACCAAAACCTATGGGATGCAGCAAAAGCAGTGCTAAGGGGGAAATTTATAGCACTAAACGCATATATTAAAAAGGAAGAAAGAGCCAAAATCAAAGAACTAATGGATCAACTGAAGAAGCTAGAAAATGAACAGCAAACCAATCCTAAACCAAGTACAAGAAAAGAAATAACAAGGATTAAAGCAGAAATAAATGACATAGAGAACAAAAAAACAATAGAAAGGATAAATATCACCAAAAGTTGGTTCTTTGAGAAGATCAACAAGATTGACAAGCCCCTAGCTAGACTGACAAAATCAAAAGAGAGAAGACCCATATAAACAAAATAATGAATGAAAAAGGTGACATAACTGCAGATCCTGAAGAAATTAAAAAAATTATAAGAGGATATTATGAACAACTGTATGGCAACAAACTGGATAATGTAGAAGAAATGGACAATTTCCTGGAAACATATGAACAACCTAGACTGACCAGAGAAGAAATAGAAGACCTCAACCAACCCATCACAAGCAAAGAGATCCAATCAGTCATCAAAAATCTTCCCACAAATAAATGCCCAGGGCCAGATGGCTTCACAGGGGAATTCTACCAAACTTTCCAGAAAGAACTGACACCAATCTTACTCAAACTCTTTCAAAACATTGAAAAAAATGGAACACTACCTAACTCATTTTATGAAGCTAACATCAATCTAATACCAAAACCAGGCAAAGATGCTACAAAAAAGGAAAACTACCGGCCAATCTCCCTAATGAATATAGATGCAAAAATCCTCAACAAAATACTTGCAAATCGAATCCAAAGACACATTAAAAAAATCATACACCATGACCAAGTGGGGTTCATTCCAGGCATGCAAGGATGGTTCAACATCAGAAAAACAATCAATGTATTACAACACATTAAAAACTCGAAAGGGAAAAATCAATTGATCATCTCAATAGATGCTGAAAAAGCATTTGACAAAATCCAACATCCGTTTTTGATAAAAACACTTCAAAAGGTAGGAATTGAAGGAAACTTCCTCAACATGATAAAGAGCATATATGAAAAACCCACAGCCAGCATAGTACTCAATGGTGAGAGACTGAAAGCCTTCCCTCTAAGATCAGGAACAAGACAAGGATGCCCGCTGTCACCACTGTTATTCAACATTGTGCTGGAAGTGCTAGCCAGGGCAATCCGGCAAGACAAAGAAATAAAAGGCATCCAAATTGGAAAAGAAGAAGTAAAACTGTCATTGTTTGCAGATGATATGATCTTATATCTAGAAAACCCTGAGAAATCAACGATACACCTACTAGAGCTAATAAACAAATTTAGCAAAGTAGCGGGATACAAGATTAATGCACATAAGTCAGTAATGTTTCTATATGCTAGAAATGAACAAACTGAAGAGACACTCAAGAAAAAGATACCATTTTCAATAGCAACTAAAAAAATCAAGTACCTAGGAATCAACTTAACCAAAGATGTAAAAGACCTATACAAAGAAAACTACATAACTCTACTAAAAGAAATAGAAGGGGACCTTAAAAGATGGAAAAATATTCCATGTTCATGGATAGGAAGGCTAAATGTCATTAAGATGTCAATTCTACCCAAACTCATCTACAGATTCAATGCAATCCCAATCAAAATTCCAACAACCTACTTTGCAGACTTGGAAAAGCTAGTTATCAAATTTATTTGGAAAGGGAAGATGCCTCGAATTGCTAAAGACACTCTAAAAAAGAAAAACGAAGTGGGAGGACTTACACTCCCTGACTTTGAAGCTTATTATAAAGCCACAGTTGCCAAGACAGCATGGTACTGGCACAAAGATAGACATATAGATCAATGGAATCGAATTGAGAATTCAGAGATAGACCCTCAGATCTATGGCCGACTGATCTTTGATAAGGCCCCCAAAGTCACCGAACTGAGCCATAATGGTCTTTTCAACAAATGGGGCTGGGAGAGTTGGATATCCATATCCAAAAGAATGAAAGAGGACCCCTACCTCACCCCCTACACAAAAATTAACTCAAAATGGACCAAAGATCTCAATATAAAAGAAAGTACCATAAAACTCCTAGAAGATAATGTAGGAAAACATCTTCAAGACCTTGTATTAGGAGGCCACTTCCTAGACTTTACACCCAAAGCACAAGCAACAAAAGAGAAAATAGATAAATGGGAACTCCTCAAGCTTAGAAGTTTCTGCACCTCAAAGGAATTTCTCAAAAAGGTAAAGAGGCAGCCAACTCAATGGGAAAAAATTTTTGGAAACCATGTATCTGACAAAGACTGATATCTTGCATATACAAAGAAATCCTACAACTCAATGACAATAGTACAGACAGCCCAATTATAAAATGGGCAAAAGATATGAAAAGACAGTTCTCTGAAGAGGAAATACAAATGACCAAGAAACACATGAAAAAATGTTCAGCTTCACTAGCTATTAGAGAGATGCAAATTAAGACCACAATGAGATACCATCTAACACCGGTTAGAATGGCTGCCATTAAACAAACAGGAAACTACAAATGCTGGAGGGGATGTGGAGAAATTGGAACTCTTATTCATTGTTGGTGGGACTGTATAATGGTTCAGCCACTCTGGAAGTCAGTCTGGCAGTTCCTTAGAAAACTAGATATAGAGCTACCATTCGATCCAGCGATTGCACTCCTCGGTATATACCCGGAAGATCGGAAAGCAGTGACACGAACAGATATCTGCACGCCAATGTTCATAGCAGCATTATTCACAATTGCCAAGAGATGGAAGCAACCCAAATGTCCTTCAACAGATGAGTGGATAAATAAAATGTGGTATATACACACGATGGAATACTACGCGGCAGTAAGAAGGAACGATCTGGTGAAACATATGACAACATGGATGAACCTTGAGGACATAATGCTGAGCGAAATAAGCCAGGCACAAAAAGAGAAATATTATATGCTACCACTAATGTGAACTTTGAAAAATGTAAAACAAATGGTTTATAATGTAGAATGTAGGGGAACTAGCAGTAGAGAGCAATTAAGGAAGGGGGAACAATAATCCAGGAAGAACAGATAAGCTATTTAACGTTCTGGGGATGCCCAGAAATGACTATGGTCTGTTAATTTCTGATGGTTGTAGTAGGAACAAGTTCACTGAAATGTTGCTATATTATGTAACTTTCTTGGGGTAAAGTAGGAACATGTTGGAAGTTAAGCAGTTATCTTAGGTTAGTTGTCTTTTTCTTACTCCCTTGCTATGGTCTCTTTGAAATGCTCTTTTATTGTATGTTTGTTTTCTTTTTAACTTTTTTTTCATACAGTTGATTTGAAAAAAGAAGGGAAAGTTAAAAAAAAAAAAAAAAGAAAAAAGACAAACAAGGAAAAAAAAAAAAAAAAAAAAAAAAGATGTAGTGCCCCCGTGAGGAGCCGGTGGAGAATGCAGGGGTATTCGCCTACCCCACCACCAGGGTTGCTAACATGACCACAGACATAGGGGACTGGTGGTTTGATGGGTTGAGCCCTCTACCATAAGTTTTACCCTTGGGAAGACGGTTGCTGCAAAGGAGAGGCTAGGCCTCCCTGTATTTGTGCCTAAGAGTCTCCTCCTGAATGCCTCTTTGTTGCTCAGATGTGGCCCTCTCTCTCTGGCTAAGCCAACTTGAAAGGTGAAATCACTGCCCTCCCCCCTACGTGGGATCAGACACCCAGGGAAGTGAATCTCCCTGGCAACGTGGAATATGACTCCCAGGGAGGAATGTAGACCTGGCACCGTGGGACGGAGAACATCTTCTTGACCAAAAGGGGGATGTGAAAGGAAATGAAATAAGCTTCAGTGGCAGAGAGATTCCAAAAGGAGCCGAGAGGTCACTCTGGTGGGCACTCTTATGCACACTTTAGACAACCCTTTTTAGGTTCTAAAGAATTGGGGTAGCTGGTGGTGGATACCTGAAACTATCAAACTACAACCCAGAACCCATGAATCTCGAAGACAGTTGTATAAAAATGTAGCTTATGAGGGGTGACAATGGGATTGGGAAAGCCATAAGGACCAAACACCACTTTGTCTAGTTTATGGATGGATGTGTAGAAAAGTAGGGGAAGGAAACAAACAGACAAAGGTACCCAGTGTTCTTTTTTACTTCAATTGCTCTTTTTCACTCTAATTATTATTCTTGTTATTTTTGTGTGTGTGCTAATGAAGGTGTCAGGGATTGATTTAGGTGATGAATGTACAACTATGTAATGGTACTGTAAACAATCGAAAGTACAATTTGTTTTGTATGACTGCGTGGTATGTGAATATATCTCAATAAAATGATGATTAAAAAAAAAAAATTAATTCTAGAATTATACCATTCTGTTATTTTGCTAACCCTTTTCCCCCTACCAAATATTGATTCAAAGATTATAGCACAGGGGAGGGGAAAGGAGAGTTTTTGCTTAACGGGTGCAGATTATGTTTGAAACAATGAAGTTGGGATAATGGATGATTGTGGTGATTGCACAATATTTTGAATGCAATTAATATCAATGAACTGTACACTTGAAAGTGGTTAAAATGGGAAATTTAGAGTTGTCTGTATGTTACTGCAATAAAAAAATTTTTTAAAGAAAACTTATAGCGCATACACACAAGATAATTCTGGGAGTGATGATGGTAACAGGATTGATAACATTGATTTAAAAAAAAACAAACACAAGTTGGCGACATACACAGGCAGTTTATGTATATATGAAAGGATTGATTAATGAAGGATTATTTTTATTACTTTTAATAAATTAATTTATATTTTATAAAAATACATGATAGGCAAGACATCCTTAGTGAGATACACAGTACCATACATTCTATATTTAGAAAATTTGGAGCCATACTCATCCCAGCTCCTCACAGCAAACTGCAATTTGACACACTTAATCACTCAATATGTTATTCCTGTTATGCATTTGGGGCGGGGTACACTCTGGGTGGGAACACATGGGGTGGGCACATTCCCCATCCTTACGGATCTCACATTCTTGTAAGCAAGGTTAGGAATAACTAAGACAGGTGGTACTGATAACCCCACCAATGTAGTTATAAGGCTATAGATACTCAACAGGGGAGTAAACAACTTCTCAAAGGTTGGAAGGAGAGACTTTGAAGCGGTGGTGGAATATCAGTTGTCATAAAGGATAAGGTAAACTTTTTTATAAAGGCAAATTACTTCAGGAAAGAAGTAATGGAATGAGCAAATGCACAGAGACAAAAAGACACCAAATGTTTCTAAAGAACTGCCACTAGTGGAGTGTGTCATACCAGAGCACATACTGGGCATGACGACATCACTGCTAACATCTGCTGAGTACACACTGTATACATGCTCCTCTGACCTCACAACAGCCTGATGAGGTACCATTACCTACTTTTACAGATGAGAGTGCAGAAATATAAAAAATAAAGTTACTTGTTCAAGACCACCATTATACTCTGCTGCCTCTTTCCAGTGGTAATGGAAAATGGATCTGAGAGAAAGCTAGTAACCTTCCATACTAACAAATGTGGACTTCATATGGAAGCCCATGTGTAGCCATCAGAAATTTAGTAAGAAGCTAAGGTTATAATCAAAGCAATACTCTAAGAAGAGAGTACTGAACATTGTGGTCACTTAGGTCATGGAATCTATTTGAATAGGTTTTGACCAGCACTATTTAAAAAAAAAGATAAAACTAGAATGGAATGGAGTGGAGTGGAATGGAATAGAATAGAATATGTTGAAATGCATCTCACATAGAGAAAAACAGTTTTATAAAGTTTTTGTTCTATTTTAGATCAATAACATATAGGCAGTAGATTATTAGATAGACAGATAGATAGATATAGTGATAGACAATAAGGAGAGAGAGATACCTAGATGAATACATAGATATAGATAGACAGCAGAGAGAAGTATGTGTAAACTGTGCTGTGATCTATAATGTATTTCTTACTGTTGGTTGAGGTCAAAAAGCATGACAGCCTCTAAAAAGATTGCTAGGAAAGTTCCAACAGATGGCAGCATAAGACTCTCCAGGGTTCTGCTCTCACACAGAATCTTCCAGCAATTAGCAAAAACTGGCAAAGCCATCATCCTCAGAACTCCGTAAAATAGTTAGAGGGTTTCAGTAACTAGACAAGTGCCAAAGCAAGAAAAGGCAGCTTTAAAAAACAGAAAGAATAAAAAACATCAGTAGGAGAAGTTCATGGCCCCCTTGCTGGCCCCTCCGACACACCTTCACTGGTGGCGTGGAGCTAGCCTGTGTTCCCATTGGGAGCCCATGGCCTGTTCTGAAAGGAACAGAGTAACCCCACTGTTGTGCCTATATGTTGGTGCCCATCTATCAGACGGCAGCCTGAAACAGTGAAGCAGCAAACTCATCTCTGGCTTGCCCTCCCAGAACTTGCCCTGTAGGCAGAAGTGGCTTGCAGACAGCTAAAGCAGTATAAAAAAAACAATTAAATCAAAGTGGCCTGGAGCAAAGGATTACCTGCTTTAAGTCAAACAATAGAGCAGCAGAGAAGGGGAGAAAGTCTATTTCACAGGAAATAGAGGGGACATTTGAATTCCTGTAAAAGGGTGAATTCCTAGGGCCACAAGCAAGTACAAGCCCAGGACAAGACACAGGCTCAGAAAAGACTGAAAGGACCCTGCACTTCACCCTCACTTCAGACTGATACTCTTGATATGAGGGTTACACTCTGAAGGAGAATACCAGCCAACACAGAGCCAATTTCCAAAGACTATGAAAAGTATTTTGTGCATTGGTTTGTTTGTTTTTGTTAGCTCCTGTCACTCAAGAAAATCTCTATCATACCAACAGCTGGATACAAACTTAAGGAATAGACAGCTCATGGATGAAATTCCAGGGTTAAAAATTTTAAATATTAAAATGTACAGGGGGCAACAAAAGATTACAAGACAAAGAAACAGGAAATGATGGCCCATCCAAAGGAACAAGATAAAAATCCAGAAAACATCAATGAAGACTATGACTGTGGACATACAAGACAATGACTTTACAAAAATTATCCTCAATCTGCTTAAGAAGATAAACAAAAACACAGAGAGCCAAAGGATATCAGGAAAACAATGAATGACCAATATAAGAATTGGAGTTGCTAAGCCCAACTCGGGAAATAAATTCATTAACCTCCCCCCATGTGGGTCATGATCCCCAGGGAAGTGAATCTCTCTGGTGACATGGGACATGATTCCCAGGAATGAGCCTGACCCTGGCATCGAGGGACTGAAATGCCTTCTTGACCAAAAGGGGGAAAGAAAGGTAACAAAATAAGGTTACAGTGGCTAAGAGATTTCAAATAGAATCAAGAGGCTATCCTGGAGGTTACTCTTATGCAAGCTCCAGCTAGATATCCCAAATGGCCACAGTATGCCAAGCCCTAGCCAACAGTAGTCCCAAAATACCTAGGTCCCTATCTGAGACTCTATAAAAGTTTCACTCACTAAGTTTATCTCTCAGAAACTTAAATCCACCAGTGTTCCTATGCCAGACAAGGTCTAAAACCCAGAGGCAACAGCTTCTTTAAGAACAACAACCAGATGCAGCCCCCTTCCCCATAATGTTGACACCCATTTTCAATATGAACCAGTTAGAGTGGTCACTGCCTAGAAACCCCTGAAGATAGAGAAACTGATGAAATGAGAGGAAGGGGTAGCAACAGACAAGATAGGATTTAACAAAGGATTATGAACACTGAATCTTTATATAAATATTTTTTAGATGCTATGGTATTAGAATAGCTAGAAGGAAATAACTGAAATGGTGGAACTGTAACCCAAAACAGTCTTTGAAATTTGTTCTCTAACTACTTGTTAAATTGTACTTTGAAATTTATCACTGTTATATATATATGTTAAATTTCACAATAAAAAATGCATTTAAGAAAACCAAAGAATTGGAGTTGAAGACCACAATAACTGAATATCCCTAAAGGGTTTCAACAGCTGATTGGAGCTGTCAGAAGAAAGAATCAGTGAACTCAAGACAATCGAAATGATTCAGGCTGAGGAGCAGAAAGAAAAAAAGAATGAAAAAAAAAAAGTGAACAGAGCCTAAGAGACCTGTGAGACACCCTCAAGTGTACCAATGTATGCATTATGGAAGACCCAAAAGGAGAGGAGAGAAAGGGCAAAAGGAACATTCAAAGAAATAATGGCAGAAAGTTTCCCAAATTTGATGAAAGACATGAATATCAACAAATAATAAGACCAATGAACCCCAAACAGGATAAACTCAAAGAGAACCATGCCCAGATACAAAATAGTAAAACTATCAAATGCCAAGCAAGGACAAGTAGAGTTCTGAAAGCCACAAGAGAAAAGCAGTGTGATATATACAATAAAATTAAGTACCCACTTCTCATCAAAAAAAAAAATAGGGAAACAAAAAGGCTGTGGGATGAAACACTTAAAGTGCTGAAAGAAAACAATTGCCATCCAAGAATTTTATATCCAGGAAGACTGTCTTTCAAAAATGAGTGAGAGATTGTGACATTCCCAGATAAACAAAAGCAGAAGGAGTTCAACACCACTAGAACTGCACTATAGGCAAAGCTAAAGGGAGTTCTTCAGGCTGAAAGGAAAGGACACTATTCAGTGGATCAAAGCAGCATAAGGAAATAAAGACCTACAATAATGGTAACTATATGAGTAATTATAAATGCCAGTACTATTGCATTATATTTTTGATATGTAATGTCATTTTTTTATTTCTTACAGGTTCTAAAATGAAAATGCATAAAAAAGTAATGATAAATCCATGGTTTTGGACACCTAATGTATAAAGATATAATTTGTAGACAGTACAACAAAAAGGTAGGGGTGTATAGGAACGATGTATGTGTGAGCTATTGAAGTTAAGTTGGTACCAATGTAATTTTTATAGATTTAGGGTGTTGAATTTAAGCCCCATTGTAACCACAAAGAAATTACAAGAAAAATACATTCAGAAAGAAATTAGAAGAGCCTCAAAATGGTACACTACAACAAATCAAAGAAATATGAAAGTAGGCATTAAAGGAAGAATTGATGGATAAAAAGAAAAGGTATATGACTTAAAAAGAACAAATGTAAAATGGCTGAAGTCCTGCATTCTTAGTAGTTACTTTAAATGCAAATGAATTATTTCTAACCAAAGATATAAAGGACCTATACACAGAAAACTACAAAATATTGCTAAAAGAAATCAAAGAAGACTTATATAAATGGAAGGACATTCTGTGTTCATGGATTGGAAGACTAAATATTGTTGAGATATCAGTACTACCGAAAGTAATTTACAGATTCAATAAAATCCTGTCAAACTTCCAACAACCTTTTTGCAGAAATGGAAAAGTAAATCACCAAATTTATATGGAAGGGTAAGGGGCCCCAAACAGGGAAAGCCACCTTGAAAAAGAAAAATGAAGATGGAGGACAAACACTTTCCAATCTTAAAACTTATTACAAAGACACAGTAATCAAAACCACATGGTATTGGCACAAGGACAGACATATAGACCAATGGAATAGAAATGAGAGCTCAGAAATTAACCCTCACATTTATGGCAAACTGATTTTTGACAAGGTGGCAAAGACCACTCAATTGGGAAAGAATAGTATCTTCAACAAGCAGTGCAGGAAAAACTGGATCTCCATTTGCAAAAAGAAGAAGGACCCCTTCCTCACACCCATTTAAAAGTTAACTCAAAATGGGTCAAAGACCTTAATATAAGAGCTGGAACTATCAAACCCCTAGAAGAAAACTTAGAAAAGCATCTTCAGGACCAGGTAGTAGGCAATGCTTTATACTCAAAGCACAAGAAACAAAAGAAAACATAGATAGCTAATGAAGGTGTCAGGGATTGATTTAGGTGATGAATGTACAACTATGTAATGGTACTGTAAACAATCGAAAGTACAATTTGTTTTGTATGAAAAAAATAAAATAAAATAAAAAAGTGGACGTTTTCACTTTTAAATTTCAAAAAAAAAAAAAAAAAAAAAAAAAAAAAAAAAAAAAAAAGAAAACATAGATAAATGGAACCTCATCAAAATTATAAACTTTTGTTCCTCAAATGACTTTATCATGAAACTAAAACGACAACCTACACAATAGGAGAAAATATCCAATAAAGGTTTAATATCCAGAATATATAAAGAAATCCTTCCACTTAACAACAAAAAGGCAAACAACTCAATTTAAAAATGGGCAAAAGACTTGAACAGACATCTCTTCAAAGAAGTTATACAAATGGCCAGAAGGCACATGAAAAGATGCTCAACATCATTAGCTATCAGGGAAATGCAAATTAAAATTACAATGAGATACCATTTTGCACCAATACAATGGCTGCTATTAAAAAACAAAACAAAACAAAACAGAAAATAACAAGTGTTGGAAAGCATGAGGGAAATAGAAGCACTCATTCATTGCCCGTGGCAATGTAAAATGGTATAGCTGTTCTGGAAAACAGTTTCGCCGTTCCTCAGAAAGCTAAGTATAAAACTACCATAAGACCCAGCAATCTCACTCTAGATACATACCCAAAGGAATTGAAAGCAGGAACTTGAACAAATATTTGCACACCAAAATTCATAGCAGCATTATTCACAATTGTCAAAAGATGGAAGCAACCCAAGTGCCCATCAACTGATGAATGGATAAATAAAATGTGGTACATACATACAATGGAACATTATTCAGTCATAAAAAGGAATGACATCCTGATGCATGCAACAACATGGATAAACCTTGAAGACATCATGTTGAATGAAATAAGACAGACACAAAAGGACAAATATTGTATGATCTCACTGATTTGAAACAATTAGAATAAACAAACTCACAGAGTCAGAATCCAGAATACAGGTTACCAGGGCATGGGGTGCATATAGGAAATGGGAAGTTAAGTCTTAAAGTATACAGGGTTCCTATTTGGAATGATGGAAATGTTTTGGTAATGGATAATGGTTATGGGAGCACAACACTGTGAATGCAATTAATAGCACTTAAATATATATCTGAATATGATTAAAAGGGGAAATGTTAAACTGCATACATGGTAACAGAATAAAATTTAAAAAAAAAAAAATCCATGGAACTACATTACGCAAACAGTGCACCATAAGTTAAACCATGGATTTTAATTAATAGTACATTTATTAAAATGAGTTATTATCAGTTGTACCAAACATTCCACACCAATGCAGGTGTGGGGTGGTATACAGGAATTCTAAATTTTATGCATAACTTTCCTGCTCTTATAATAAAAAAAAAAAAGTGTAAATGAATTAAAGTCTTTAGTCAAAAGGCAGAGATTGGCAGAATGGATTTAAAAAAAAAAAAAAAGCACGACCCAAATATGTGGTGCTTACAAGAGACTCATCTTAAATATAAAAACACAAGTAGGTGGAATGTGAAAGGATAGAAAAATTATACCATGCAAATAGTAACCAAAAAAGAGCTAAGGTAGTTATATAATATCAGATAAAATACACTTGAAGTCAAAAAGTGTTACGAGGAACAAACAAAGTTACTATACTGATAAAGAGGTCAATTCAACAAAAAGACAACAATTAAAAATATATATGCACCTAACAGCAGAGCTCCAAAATACATGAAGCAAATATTGCCATATTTGAAACAAAAAATAGATGGTTAATAGTAGGGGACTAAAATATAATCCCTTTGATAATGGATAAAACATCTAGACAGAAGATCAATAAAGAAAGAGAAGACTTGAATGATACTATAAACCTACTAGATCTAATAGACATATATAGAACAGTTTGCCCAACAGCAACAGAATACATATTCTTCTCTACTGCACATGAATAATTCTCCTACATAGACCATATGTTAGGTTGCAAAATAAGTCTTCATAAATTTAAAAATATTGAAATCATACAATGTATCTTCTCTGACCACAACGGAATGAAGACAGAAACGAATAACAGAGCAAGAGCTAGAAAATTGACAAATGTGTGGAAATTAAACAACACACTCCTAAACAAGCAATGTGTCAAAGAAGAAATCACAAGGACAATCAGGAAATATCTTGAGGTAAATGAAAATGAAAACACAACATACCAAAATATATGGGATACAGTAAAGGCAGTGCTGAGATGATGGCTTACAGCTCTACATGCATACATTAAGAAAAGAAGAAAGATCTCAAATCATTAACCTAACATCACAATTGGAGGAACTAAAAAATAAAAGAACAAACTAAACTCAAAGCAAGCAGAAGGATGGAAATAAACGATTAGAGTGAAGATAAATGAAATAGAGAAATTAAAAACAGTAGAGAGAATCTACAAAACCAAAATTTTGTTCTTTGAAAAGATCAATAAAATAAAAAAAAACTTTTAGGTAGACTGACAAAGAAAAAAAGAGAAGATGCAAATAACTAATCAGAAATGAAAGAGGGGTCATTACTAAAAACCCCATAGCAATAAAAATGATTGTAAGAGTATCTACTATGAGCAACTATATGCCAACAAATTCAAAAACATCGATGAAATGGACAAATTCATGGAAATATACAAGCTACCTAAACTGACTTAAGAAGAAATAGAACATCTCAACAAACCAATAACGAGTAAAAAGATTGAATCTGTTATCAAAAATGTCCCAAGAAAGAAAAGTCCAGGATCAGATGGCTTCACAGGTGAATTTCACCAAAAATTAATACCAATCCTGCTCAAACTCATCCAAAGAACTGAAGAGGAGGAAATACTCCTTAACTCGTTTTATGAGACCAGTATCACCCTCATACCAAAGCTACATAAAGATACCACAAGAAAATCATAGACCAATATCTCTTATGAATATAGATGCAAAATCCTCAACAAAATACCAGCAAATATAATCTAACAGTGCATTTAAAGAATTATATGCTATGATCAAGTGGGGTTTATCCCAAGCTTGCAGGAGTCATTCAATATAAGAAAATCAATTAATGTAACAGACTACTTTAACAGAACAAAGGGGGAAAAAAAACACCTGATTATCTCAACTGACACAGAAAAGGAATCTGACAAAAATCAGCACCGCTTCTTGATAAAAACACTTAGAAAACTAGGAATAGAAGGAAACTTCCTCAACATGATGAAGGGCATATATTAAAAAAAAAAAAAAAAAAAAAAAAAAAAAAACCTCTACTAACTTCACAGTCAATGGTGAAGACTGAAAGCTTTTCCTTTAAGATCAGGAATAAGACAAGGATGCCTACTGTCACCACTGTCATGCAACATAGAACTGGCAGATCTAGCCAGAGAAATTAGGCAAAGAAAAGAAATAAAAGGCATCCAAACTGGAAAGGAAGAATAAAACTTTCACTGTTTTTATGACATGATCTTATATATAGAAAATCCTGAAAAATCTACAACAAAGCTACTAAAGCTAATAAACAAATTTGGCAAAATGGTAGGATACAAGATCAATAGCCAAATATCAGTAGTGTTTCTATACACTACTAATACAAAATCTGGAGAGAAATCAAAAAAAAATGATTCCAACTAAAAGAATCAAATATCCATGAATTAATTTAACCAAGAATGAAAAGGTCTTATACACAGAAAACTACAAAGCACTGCCAAAAGAAATCAAAGAGAATTAAATAAATAGAAGGGCATGCCGTGTTCATGGGTTGGAAGACTAAATATTGTTAAGATGTCAATTATACCCAAAGCAATTTACAAATTCAACACAATCCCAACCAAAATTCCAACAGCCTTCTCTGCAGAAATGGAAAAGCAAATCATCAAATTTATGTGGAAAGGTAAGGGGCCCAAACAGTCACACTTCCTGACTTTAATACTTCTTACAAAGCAACAGTAATCAAAACAACATGGTATGAGTGTAAGGACAGGCATATAGACAACTGAATAGAATTGAGAATTCAGAAATAAACTCTCACATCTATCGCCAAATGATTTTTGACATGGGTGCCAAGTCTACTCAATGAGGAAACAATTGTCTCTCCAACAAATGAGGCTTGGAAAACGGGATATCCATATGCAAAAGAATGAAGGAGGACCTCTATATCACACCACATACAAAAATTAACTAAAAATGGATCAAAGACCTAAATATAAGAACCAAAAATTCTAAACTCCTAGCAGAAAACACAGGAAAGCATGTCCAGAACTGTGTTAGGCAATGTTTCTTAGACTTTACACCAAAAGCATGAGGAACAAAAGAAAAAATAGACAAATGAGACATTATCAAAATTAAAAACTTTTGTGCATCAAAGGATTTTATCATGAAAGTAAAAAAGACAACATACAGAATGGGAGAAAATAATTGGAAACCACACATCCAGTAAGGATTTAATATACAGAATATATAAAGAATCCTACAACGCAACAATAAAAAGACAAACAACCCAATTTTTAAAATGGGACCAAGACCTAAATAGACATTTTTCCAAAGAATATATTCAAATGGCCAAAATCATGAAAAGATGCCCAACATCATTAGCCATTAGGGAAATGCAAATCAAAACCATGAGACACCATTTCACAACCACTAGTATGGCTACTATTAAAAAACGGAAAATAACACATAACTTTTCCTCCATGTCTCTATTTCTTCAGCTGTGATGATTTAATGCAATAAGTTGTTAAAAGCCCAGAATATGGCAGATGTCCAATAAATTATATTATCGACATGAAAATACTATAACTGACAAAATCATCGTTACGAAGCATGCTGAGGCCTCAATGCCAGGCTGGCGAGGGGACAGAAATCATTCCAGTATGGCCCAAGCCAAGAGTACTCACTTAACCTTGGGCTTATTCATGGGCAGGGAGTCCATCAGATTAAATCATGGTATTTAAAGGAAAGTTTGGGTCCAATCCAGCCTGACGCTTATATCCCAGGGGCTGAAAATGGGGCCTGGGGAGGCAATAAGAATTTGTGGGCTGTGGGTAGCAGAATTGGATTCTGGAAAGACTCATTCATGTTAAAGTACAACCTTAAGCCAGGACCTAGAGAAACAAAGGGCCGATCCCCCACGAAGAGGGGGCCACCATGGGCCAGGAGTTTGATAGGGCTCTAGCAAGGATTTGGGGTTAGGACAAAGTTTCAACCCAAGAATAGAAAGAATTCAATCTACAGGTAGAACAGAAGCCCTGTCACACATGGGTTCATGAGGGAGACTGCAATGTGGCATTTTGCTCAGTGGATCCCAGACTTAGGCCATCCAGACCAATTCCAGATCTATCATGATGGGGAAGAAGCAGTCCTGGGTTGGCTCAGGGACGGATGTGACTCATTCTGTAGGAAGAATATTTCAGTACCCACAGCCAAATGGTGCACAAAGGAACTGAAGAGCAATCAGTGACATCTGCTAATAAATGATCAATATCTTCTAGAGCTTCACCACATCTCTGATGTAGTCTGAGATGATGCCAATTTCAGAAGGAAAAAAAAAAGCCCAGAACATATACTGCTCCTGCTGGAGAAGGAATCTGTCCCATGGGCCTGAGACTGTTAACTCCCTTCATTCACATGCCAGCACTGGGGGCACAGAGGTGAGACCAGGCCTTGCCCCACCAGAGCTCACAGCTCTTCTGGCCTTCCTACGTAGCCCCCGCATCCACTCCTGGAACTAAGACACCCTCCCATCCTAAGCTCAGGGAGACTCATTCTCTCTCTCATCCAAGAGCTTCTGTGGTGTGAACAGACCATTTAGTGCCCATATTAAGAAGAATGGAGAATTAGGGAAAGGAACTTATTATCTCTACAGGCTTCTGTTCTAGTTTGCTAATGCTGCAGAATGCAAAACACCAGAGATGGACTGGCTTTTATAAAAAGGGGTTTATTTGGCTATACAGTTACAGTCTTAAGGCCATAAAGTGTCCAAGGTAACACATCAGTAATCAGGTACCTTCACTGGAGGATGGCAAATGGCGTCTGGAAAACCTCTGTTAGCTGGGAAGGCACGTGGCTGGTGTCTGCTCCAAAGTTCTGGTTTCAAAATGGCTTTCTCCCAGGACATTCCTCTCTAGCAAGCTTGCTCTTCTTCAAAACGTCACTCACAGCTGCACTCCGTGAATTTCCTCTCTCTGAGTCAGCTCATTTATATAGCTCCACTGATCAAGGCCCACCCTGAATGGGCGGGGCCACGCCTCCATGGGAACATCTCATCAAAATTATCACCCACAGCTGGGTGGGGCACATTCCAAGCAAATCTAACCAGCACCAAAATTTCTGCCCCACACAAGACCACAAAGATAATGGCATTTGGGGGACACAATACACTCAAACCGGCACAGCTTCCAACTCAGAAGTCTGAGAATCAGCCTCATTAGAATACTTTGGGGATTCCCTGGACCCCCAAATTAGTGTCATAATAGGATTTCAATTTATATGTTCCTCAAAAGTCACCCTCCTCCCTCCCATCCTAGGCACTATAGGAGAAACAAATACGAGTCAGCTACTTAAAGTTCCTGTCTTTCAGGAGCTTATGCCCTTGTGTCTAATATGAAGTCTAGAAACAGTCACTAATGTTCAGAACAGTGGGTATATTAGAGGGGCACAGAGTACCAGAGGATACGATATCTTTTTATTGATATGTCAGTGCAGGCATGAAAGGATTCCAAAATGTGGTGGTCTGATATTAAATTTATATCATCAATTTTATGGCCACTAGCAATAATCTTGTCCAGAAAAACCAGGATGATAAATAAAACTTCTCCCTCTACATGTCACATTCTAATGCAATGAATGATTGCAGTGAAAATCTCTGAATAATCAAATAATTGCTCAATTATTTCACCTCTCTGGCCTTGACTGCTTCATCATTAAAATGAAAGAGTTTTATACATAATCACTGAAGACCTTTCCAGGCCACAAATATTCCTCGGGCAGTTCAATGAAAGGTAGATAGCCCTATTGGTCTCATCCTTAGGGACTACCATGAGCTTTTTGTGTAGGTAGAAAACTTTTGGATTTTCAGAAACCAAGATACCATTTTTTTAAGGCATAAAGATTGATCAACATGTAGAAATACGGTCTGCTTAAAACTTCAGGTGCCTCCCTAAAAGGGAATATGGCTAATCCAGAAAAATTCAAGACTGACAGGCACCAAACTTAACCCAGACCTGTGCGACATTTCCAGTCACTTCCTTCAGTTTGGTTCTCACTTTGCTTTCATTCTAGTACCCAACTGAAATTCCTACGTCCCTCACAGATCCCCAAATGACCCTTTCTTCTTTTCCTTGAATCAGGTTTAACTTTCCAAAGGCTGAAAATCATAAAGCAAAACCTGATATGAAAAAGGAAGAAGGGAAGAAGGAGCTGTACCCACAAACTGTAGAACTGGAAGGAATATTTTAATGCAAAAGCCTCAAAAAGAGGTTGGGCTACGGACTCCTAAGGGGGCTGAGGGTTGACTGGTTTGAGCCACATACATTAGCACTTGCTTCCTCGTGCTGATCTGTTTGTTGGTTACTATGTGGAAGGCGATAAAATATCCATTTGGGTGGGGTCAAGAATTATTTCTCACTCCTGTAGCACATCTGTGAGTACTGGCTTTTTGAATAAATGACCTCTGTGCTGTCAGAGACTGCCGCCCAACTCTGAACCTAGCCCTACCATATGGACACTTGGGGCCAATGAAAAATGGTGTCCGACGGCCCCCAAAGCATGAGAAGTTCTGGCAAAAAGTGACAGGTTTTATCCAAGCTGCTGAAGAGAAATGTACTGACTAGGAAGGCTAAGGAGGTACATGCCTTCGGAACGTGTCTGTAGATCAAAATACACCATAACAGATTCTTGGGAGAGCCCCTGGCAGCCATGTTAACCTCAGCATTGTTATCATTAAGAGACTCTGCTCATTTCTGGCACCTAACACTGGACACATTGACAGCACCGGGATTGATGGAGAAGGAAAGAATCTGTTTTGCAGCTTAAAAAAAAAAAAAGGGTTCTCAGATTTCCCAGGCCATTTGAAATCGCGCCAGAGAAATATTTGATTCCAGCATTCTTAAGCTCTTTGCGATGATGCCACAAGTGGTGTCCCCCACATGTGATGATGTATTTCAGAGCCAGAGTTTTCTCAAGATGTTCCAAACCTGCAGGCTCCTGATCCTTTTTCAAATTACCAAGATGATAGTATCCCGGAGAGGGTTGTGATTAGTCTAAACTCTCCACAGCTGTGAGAGATGAATGTACACATTCCAATAAAAAACTCTGCATGTTCTGGACTGAATTTACCTACATGACATCGAGGCCTATCTCAGGGACCACTTAAAAGAACTGGAGCTGCCTCAGTGCTATTCCGTTTCTTCCAAAACATCAGCTGCTGGGAGGCTCGCAACTGTTGAGGAAGGATGCCTCCCCTCCCACCGAGGTCACTGCCTAGCAGTGGGTATTATTTAGAAGGCCTGCAGTGTGTGGGAAGAAAAGCAGCGCCGGGAAAATTAAGTATATGGGAATTCAAAGAGGCCTTACAATTCATTATTTGAATAGCCAGGAGGATTATAAAACACCTTGTAACAGAGAAGCTTGGCCTGGACAATAAAACCAGCTCTATCACCACTTCCAACTCATTCATAATGGTGCTAGCAAGAAGGCAGGCTCAGAGCATTCTTCCATTGCTTAGAAAAGCCAAATAGGGCTTCGTTTTCTTAATTTGGACAACTTCTCCCTAAAATGCTCCCTTAAAATCCAAAGAAAGCATAATAGTACATGGCATGCCCCTTTTACCATGTGTAAAGATTCCATCTCTGAAAGCTCTTGCTATACTCCCTCATGAAACATCTGATGCTCCGCATGCTTTAAAGACTTGGAAAATGCTTAGGAGACAAGGATTCACAACACTGTCCAACCACATTAACAATTATAGAGGTAATAAATAAGATTCCCAATTAGGGACTCTCAAAATTCCAAAAGGAATTCCTCAAGGAATTAATCCCTCAAAAGGAAAATATCAAAGGAAAACATGATATGGTTTTTAAAAAATTATCTTCTAACACCATATGCATTAATGCAGAGGAATCTTCTAAAGCCAAGTGCACGTTCATCACGATCCACTATTTAGAGTCCACTGAAGCTTCCCTGGTTTCATGCTTGGTATCTGGAGATTTTTGATATTGCACTATCCATCACTTTACAATTCTTCACACAGCCCTATACATATGTGTCACACTTCTGTGATAAGTGGCATTTCTCCTGTAGACTCTGAACTTGACTTTTATTTCTCTGAGGCAAACCAGGAGGAACGTGACAAAAGTCAGTAGACCCGTTAGAAATTTAATTGAACTATAAACAAAATTCTCAAAATACCAAATTCTGGATGATCTATATAAGATATTTCATTAATAAAGGGATGGGAGTGGGGGAAGGAGGGAAAAGTTCCAAATTTTTTCTAATATTCATGCAAACAAAACACAGAACCCGAAACATTTCCTCTTTTATCTTTTTAGTCTTTCATATATATATTTTACATGCTAATAGATTCTTTCAACCACTGATAGCATACCACCTCTAGTTCATCTGTTCTAGTGAAAAATCAAAACACTAATTTAAGCCTGCCAACAGGCTATGCACTACTCCCTCTGAAACTCGGAAACCATGATGCTAGGACAGCTTCAATATCAATTTCAGAGAGTTAAATAGCTTTCTCCTGTCTTTCTTCTGGAGGCCATTTCCAGATATACTTACTAAGCTTGGGTTGACAGTAGCCATCATCACTACCACCCCCCACAGCCCCGCTAATCAGAAGCTCTTCCACAGAGTCTGAAGCCAACCTACAAGGAGAAAAACAACGTTGGCACTGAAGCCAGATTTTCGGTGGCTGGGTGGCTGGGACACATCCAGGGGAGGTCTGAGGACCCCACATTGAGCCAAATTCTCAGGTCTGCTGAATAGAAACTCCAACTCTGTCAATGGACCCAGAACCAGGAGATGATGCAAAGAGAGATTCAAATACATGAAATTGCTTATTTATATGCTGTCTTGTTTCAAAAAAGGATTTAAAGTAGGCAACTAAAATGCATATAATGTAGGAGGAAAAAATTTAAATAAGTTAAATGGAAAATCAAGGAAGGGTAAAGTAAGTTGTAAAATGCAGATCCTGGACATTATTGTAGGATCCCTAAAGAACCTCTTCTTCAAAGAGGAACAGACCTTCAGGCAAGCCCTAGGCACCTGCTCTAGTTAGTATAAAATAACTCCCCTCCCCACAAGGAGATCAAACTCCAAGGCCAACTTGAAAGAACAGAATGAACCAAAGCCCGTTCCCTCCTCCCTCCTTAGTATTTTTATGCCCTCTTCAACTCCCTCCTGCCTTCTCTTTCTCACAAAGGCAGGGACAACCAGATCCTTCTGCGATTCCCTGACTGATCAAATTCCCCACAGTAATGATCCACACAACGAAGTCCTAGATTCAGAATCTAACTTCTCTTTCTTTATTTCATCTGCCAAAACTTATCCCACTGATGTTACAGTCTTTCAACACTCCATTCTCTGCTTTTTAGGTAATCATTAGCAAATCCTACAAACCAGTCTCTGCTAAGGTGTAAATAATAATAACAAAATGTATTACTACATTTTAACAGGAGACAATGCTCTACCAGAAAGAACAAATCTTTAATGGGGAAAGGACAAGGAATTTAAGGAAAGCCTTTGCGACTGCTCACTCCACCTACTTGCAGGGCTGCTCTGGTTATTCTCCTGCTACCTGCAGCTTTGTTTTAGCTGTTACAAACCCAGCATATTGTATGATTTCCTACCCAGCAGTTGTTTTTTTGTTTGTTTTTGTGTTTTGTTTTGTTTTCAAATATTTAACAACCTGCTCTTAGGGGGAAAAGCCCTAATATGTAGCATTTGCCAATTTCCCTGATGTAAATATACCCAATGTGCTGGTTTGAATGTATTATGTCCCCCAGAAAAAGCCATATTCTTTGATGCAATCTTGTGGGGCAGACATATTAGTGGGGATTAAGTTGGAACGTTTGGATTAGGTTGTTTGCATGGAAATGCACCCTACCCAACTGTAGGTGATAACTCTAATGAGATAATTTCCATGGAGGTGTGGCCCCACCCATTCAGGGTGGGCCTTATCAGTGGAGCTATATAAATGAGATGACGGGCAGCGGGAACTCAGTGCAGCTGTGAGTGACAGTTTGAAGAGGCACTACAACCAAGAGGGACACTTTGAAGAAAGCACAGGAGCTGCAGATGAGAGACAGTTTGAAGACGGCTGTTGAAAGCAGACTCTTGCTCCAGAGAAGCTGAGAGAGGACAAATATCCCAAGTGCATCTAAGAGTGACATTTTGGAGCAACTGCAGCCTAGAAAGGAAAGTCCTAGGAGAAAGCCATTTTGAAACCAGAACTTTGGAGCAGACGCCAGCCATGTGCCTTTCCAGCTAACAGAGGTTTTCCGGACACCACTAGCCATCCTCCAGTGAAGGTACTCGATTGGACACTTTATGGCCTTAAGACTGTAACTGTGTAACCAAATAAACCCCCTTTTATAAAAGCCAATCCATCTCTGGTGTTTTGCATTCTGGCAGAATTAGCAAACTAGAACACCCATCATGGCTGATATCAAGCAACCCAAGTGACATTATTGAATGGGAAGTTAGGAAGAGAGGTGCAATTGCACATCATTATATAGTATTCCCACCATGTGAGTAGGATAAATGTAAATAACCTCAATAACATAAATTATAGTAAAATAACTAGTATGCGATGAGTTTTGAGTATTACCCTTGTTTTTAATAGAATTAATTTAATTATAGGTTCATATAATTTAATTTTTTATAATAGTTGTGCTAAATAACTAACAAAATTCATGAAAATTTAAAATTTAGCTCTAGTGAGCAGGTACCATTAGCTCCAGCACACCACTGCAGGTTGCTCTTCAAGGACATTAAAGATATTTTGAATAAACTACAAACAAAATATGTGAAGCTACTAAGTCATCAGGATCAAACTAGCCCCAGAGTTTCCAAGGATGCCAGCCTCTTTGCTGTACCACTTTAGAAATAAAGAACAGGTCACACCATGGAGAATATTTATAGGAACATCATTCATGCAACACCTTACAATTGTTTCGCACTTTAGACTTTTCAAAGTAGTGCTTTTATGGCTTGGTGGGACAGTCTGACCTGCAGAATGATTTTTAAATCTGTGGGTAACAGTATTTTAGTACCTAGTGGTTGGAATGGGAGTCCTGGAAGCCGCCTGTCAAAGAGAGAGGTGGAAGGGTGGAGATGGGAGCGATACAACAAGGCCCGAAACCTGGTCCGCTGCCCCACGGTTCCCGGTTCCTTCCTGGAAGTGGCTCCATCACCGTGCAAGGAGGTGTAAAACCGTACGGGGCTTTCCTTCCTTTCTCTCCTGTGTTCTGAGCTAACTTTGGAGATTTGACTAGAATTCCGTTTTCTCTACCTGAAAAAGAGGATTAAACGAGCCGTGTTCTCAGTGTCTTTTAAAAGTTAAAATAGTAAGAGCCACAAAATTTAGAACACTTTCACAATATTTGGTTTCTTAAGTCTCCAAACATCCTTGTTATCGCAGTAGACATTTACGCAAAGACTCTATATAGAATCTCACTCCAACTGCTGTACATACAGTAGTCGTGGCCGAGTGGTTAAGGCGATGGACTAGAAATCCATTGGGGTCTCCCCGCGCAGGTTCGAATCCTGCCGACTACGAACATAAGCATTTTTGCAACATGGGTAGTTGGTCTTGTTTTGGTACGTTCTTCCTCTCTTACCGATGAAAGTAATTTATGTACCGCTGAAACACAAGGGGTACACAGAGCTGGGAGACGTATAGATTTGGGAACGGGATAATCGCGTGACGGTGGTTACAGCTTAACTCCAGGAGTGGGAGATGGGACAAAACACGCCACACAAGCTGCAAAATAGAGAAGCAACGTGTCTCGAAGTCTCACCGGAACCGGCATCTCCGACCTCCAACCCACGAAAGCCCTGGGCTGCCCGGGCCTCGTGGACGCGCAGCGTCCTGCGCGAGCGCGATAGCTAAGAGTCCCCGACATTGTCCCGCGCATCCAGCGGGAGGACACGCGCATGCGCGAAGGCGGGGGCAAGTGAAAGAAAGGGCGCGCGGGGAGGTCTTCGCGTTGCCCCTGGAAACCACCCGACTCTGCAGCTACGCGAGCGGAAGAAAGACTTGACGTTTCAAGATGGCGAAGGAACTGGATGATCTCTTGGATGAGGTCGAGTCAAAATTTTGCAGACCAGATCCACTGAGACTGGGCATCGTCGAGCGGCCTACAGGCTGCGGCAGCACCTTCAGCAGCGACCGGAACAGAGCCGAAGCGAAAAAGAATCTCAGGTTAACGGGCGGGAGGGGTGGGCTGCTCTGGGAAAGCCTTCTCCAGGCCCTAAAGCTGCCCCTCCGCCTCCCGACCGAAAAAAAGAACGTGCCCCGCCGCCGACCTCCAGCCGCAGCCCTCGATGGGGCTCAGACCCTCATTCCCCACCCCTCGGGACAGCTCACACCTCCGTCTCCCTGTCGGTGAGGACTCGGGCATTTCATCACCGAGAGCCCAGACTCCGCCCCCGGCAAACCCGAGAGCCAAACCCGCCTCAGACCCGCGGCTATCACTTAGTCTCATTCACTCAATCTGTGGAGGGAGTCCAGGGGGTCCTAACTGAGGGGTAATTTAGGCCGCCCTCTCCCGAGCCCCGAGAGGGCCGCGCTTACCAGGGCAGATTTTGCCTCCATCTGGCTGAGCAGTACTCATCCCCTTATGAGAGATTTCCCTACCGGGAGCCTCATCCTATTGCCTCTGACCGCTCTCCCCAAGCAAAGCAATCCTTGGGCCATTTGTTAAGCCGAGAGAAGACATCCTGTTCTGTTTTATGACATACTTGGCTGAGTTTTGTTTTGTTTTGTTGAAGTTGGATGAAATTAAATTTGTGATAAAAGAGGTTAATTATTATGAGTTTTGTATTGTCCAGCCACCTTTATTTTCCCCATGGCCCCCGGGCAAGGGTCTTAGGGGGATCTCGAGCATCCAAATCGAAATTTGGAGACGTTTCTTAAGTCTTTTGGGTTTAGGTCCAAAAAACTAGGTTTCAAATATTACATGGTATAAGATAACAAGACTTCCACCTTCCCCTTCCCATCCCTCCCTCCCCCCCCCAAAAGAAAAGGGCCAAAATTAGGCATCAGAGTGATACTGTGCTTCAAAGTGATGATTTGGGAAGCTCTGCAGTAACTCCAGTTAGAATCTTTTGGAAACCGCTTCTGGCCTAAAACAGTTTGGAAACGCTTATGGAATTACACAGAAACAGCTTAAGAACCACCCAAGAAAGTCATCTTGTTAATTTATGGGGTGTGGAGGGGATTGGTTTGTCTTCTGCTTTGTTTTGTTTTGAGGGTGTACTCCATTACTACCCTATTCATAAGATTTAGATCCAGTGATATTTGTCTGCTTATAAAAATTCACCCTTAGAAGATAAAAACATTGATAAGATTCTATAGGAGTTTATAAAGAGAAGTTCTAAAAATTAGTTGGGTGGGGTCAGCATATTAAAAAATAAATACAGAGCCAACTAAAATGACTACTATGAATGGACTAGCACCCAGCTGGTTGAATGTTTATGGAAATATCACTCTCATTATCTTAACCATGTATGCTGGAAATCTTTATCTGCCATTCCCAACACATCCACCGTCTCTAGCCCACACAATGTTACCATGCAGTTTCTTTTATTCTTTTTATTCACTCCTTCAGGAGATGAGGATTTATCAAAGAGCCTTTTCAACACCTGTTCATCTTAGAACTAGAGTGCAGAGGAATAGGATGTCTGGGAGCAGGCTGCTCAGAATAGAAAGGTTGCTAGCTTGGATCCTCTCCAAACATGGGTCTTTTCATCCCTCTTTCCATAGCCTGATACTGCGCTACTACACATCCATAATGCTTCTGGCACCCATTCCACCACTTAATACATCAGATTTTTCGATAATTTATGAAAGCTCTAGCAAACCAGTACTATTGTCATTCATGTATTAAAACATTTCATCAGGCAATGTAGTTATAAATTATGCAAACAACAACAAAGGCCCAAAACATAATTCCAAATATAGCCCCTATCTGGAATATAATGTCAGACATTAAAATTTTGCCCTAGGCTAAAACTGACAGGTAAAAGCTAGGAACTAGTTTATGTTTGCACAAGAGCATGCCTAACAATTGCATAGCAATAGAGCCTGTAATTCTGTTCCTTATAAGAGTTAAAATACTGAAATTTCCTGTTAAAATGGTACCTCTGCAAATTATAAAATAAACGACCATGCTACATCCCGATACCAGAAAAAGCTGCTAATGTAAATGGTCAAAACATGAAATTTGTTGAGGTATTCAAAATGATAAAGAGAAATATATGGTTAGTAAAAAAGACAAGACTGATGTGTCTACTACAGTAGGAATAAAGTGGTTTAGGATGATACAGATGGGAATATTTAAAGATAATACTTTAACCTCCTAGATAATAGCTATAATAATAATAATAGCCAACATTTATTGAGTCTCTTCTGTGTGCTAAAGGCTTTATATGCATTATTTCATTTACTCTCCACACCCCATGAAGTGAAGGGTCAATACTATTATCCCATTTCACTGACTAAATTG
Organism: Choloepus didactylus; assembly: GCF_015220235.1. Lineage (NCBI taxonomy): Eukaryota > Metazoa > Chordata > Mammalia > Pilosa > Megalonychidae > Choloepus > Choloepus didactylus. The sequence goes on along the minus strand of NC_051320.1, from coordinate 50,888,965 downwards.
AGGCTTAGACAGTTACTTGCCAAGTCACATTGCCAGGTCTACCAGGACATAGTGGAACTAGATTTAAAACCAGCTATCTGCTTCCAAAGCTTTTATATATATATCTCACATTAAAGAGAGGTTTAAGTTTGTATATTTCTTTTATTTGAATTTATATTTTATTTTCAGCAGAAACTTTTTTTTTTTTTTTTTTACACATAATGAATCATTTAATTACAAGTGAAATTAAGAGCTACAAGTGAGGTGAACCAGAGACTCTGAAAGTTTACAACAGGAGGAGCTAACATATTCTGGGGGTTCAAAATTGCTCCTGGGAAAAGTGACTTCTAAGCTGAGATCAGAAAGGAAGGCTAGAAATGGCAGAGCAGAAGGGAGAAGGGGTGGGGACATTGAGGGAGGCATGGCCCTGGGGTGGGAGGCTGCACGGTGAGGCATAGGAGCTCAGCGAAAGCCAGAGAGGACCTAGGGATGCTGAAGACACTCGAACATTTGTTTGATCTGGTCCAGATATCCACTTGTCCTTAGGCAGAGGCTTCCCACGGACCTCTACTTCTACAGCTGGCCAGGCCTAGGCTCATCAGATGATGGGGCCCCCACTCTAATCTGGGAAGCAAGGCCCATATAGGCTCCACATCCCCTGAGCCCTGACCCTTCCCTGGGCCTGATGAGTGCCCCCAAGGCACAGCTTCCCTCACTCGGGCTAGTTGGGTTTGTGGCTTGAACTGTCTATTCCTCTGGACCCAGTCTGCCTGGGTTAGGATCCCAGGTCCATCACTCACCAGCTGCGTGACCTTGGGCAAATTACCTAACCTTCTGGGCCTCAATTCTCTCATCTGCAAAATGGGGTTGATAATGATAGGAGTTTGGGGGTTCTTATGAGGTTGAAATGAGCTGGCATTTCTCAAGCACTTAGAAGAGTGCCTTATTTCTTTTATTATATATAAAATGTAATTCTGCCCTGACCAATAAATATCAGGATCAGAAACAGCTCTGAGGAGGGAGGGAGATGTGTCAGGGGAAGAGGGGTCTCAGGACTGAAAGAGGAGAGGAGATACAGCTCTTATGCAGGCAGCAGTGGGGGCCACACGCCTGGCTTCTCCAGCCTTGAGGCAAGTTTGGTATCATAAGCTTCTGCGCCTCCTCCTATGTGGCCGTGAGCTCCTTGCTGATATTCCTCTGGCTGGAGAGAACCTCTTGATCCCCCAGAATTTCCCAGAACTCTTGTCGTATGCCTTTGCTTGGGGATTCTGGGGACATAGAGATTGATTCTCTCTCTGTCTCACCTTCTGTTTTCTTCTATATTTTGCATCCCAAAAGGGAAGGAGCAAAATGCCTCTGCTTGGGGCTAGCTTTTCTGTGCAAACTACAGAAGGTTACCTTCCAATCCTTTGTTAATGGAAAAGAACCAATCCTTCCATCTGGGTGGCTCACAGTCAAACACATCCTGTTTGTTCCTCAACAACCTGGTGCAGATGGCAGAGCTGGGCCTATGCTATGGATGAGGAAACTGAGGCCCAGAGAGCTAAGGGCACCTGTGCTGGGCCAGAGTCCCTGTTGTAAAGAATCACTGTCAACTCCATGATGTGCACGGGGCCTCATAATTTACAAAGGACCTCCACATCCAGTCTCATGCAGGAGCATTACAAACCTCTCATGGTGAAGATTAGATGAGCTGAAATGTTTAAAGGGCTTGGAGTTTTGTCCTTCCTTTAGAAACATTCCTTGCTGTGTTATCACAGTCTGTTCTCAACACAATAGCCAGGGGGATCTGCTGTGTGCCTAAAATTCCACCATTAGCACGTCTTGCTGGTGTGTTAAGAAGCTTCTCTTCATCTTCATTTGAAGGGCAAATGCCTTGTCCGTGGTGATGTGTTCATTCTCAAGCACCTTTCTGTGATCTGTCTCCAGCCAGTGAGCCTTCTTTTTGTAGAAAGGCTACTGGTGATTTGGGACCCCTCTGTCACATGGGAAGGCACATGGCAGCAGGTTTCGTTGCTTTCAGCTTTTGGCTGCCCGGTCTGTGGCTTTCTGAGCCTCTGTCTGCATCCTTCTCTCTCAGCTTTTCTTCCTTCTCTCTTAGCTTCTCAGAAAGTATATCTTGAATTAAGATTAGAATATAAGAAGCAGAGTTGAGGGAACCATTGATAGTTTATTAAAGTTTATTAAGATTATTATAAGCATCAAAAGACACAAATAATTATACTGCCCTTTAAAATAGTATGAGTTCTCAATGAAATGATGGCACTTTTTCATTACTGTAGCAAAGCATAGGCAAGTGTAGGAATCAAGAAATTGTGTGATCTAATGCAGACCAGAATATTATGTAAGCTGACAGTTTGGGCCCCTGACAGTGCTGTTAGGCTGATAAAGTTTGATGCTTCTGATTCTTGAAATTGTGAAATTGCATGAGAGAGGAGAACTCAGAGGGTATGTCCTGAAAACCAAAGGAGGAGAGTTTTAAGAGAATGTCTTAGCAATCTGTTGTCATAAAAGGAATTTAAAGAATTGGTACCAAACAGCATCAAATGCTTCAGAAAGGTTAAAGAGGACTGGAACTGAGAAAATCCATTGGATTTAGTGATTTGGGCAATAATAACCTTTGAGAGAAGAGTTTCAGTAGAGTTGAAGAATGTACAAGCCAGAAATAGAATATTACACCAGGAAGGAGTTTTAAATAGTTGTCTAGATCTCATTTTTACAAGATAAAATATCTGAGGTTCAGAGAGATTAAATAAGTTAAAGTAGGTCAGTGGTCCTTAACCCATAATGAGGTTGCCCACCAGGGGGCAATGTCTAGGGACATTTTTGATTGTCACAACTGGGCCTTGAAAGGGGTGCTCCACTGACATTTAGTAAGTAGAAGCCTGAAATCCTGCAAAACATCCTAAAATGCATAGGACAACACCATCCCCACCCGCCCCATCTAATTATCCAGCCTAAAATGTCCCTCTAACCTGGGAAACAAGGTTGACAAATACTTATCTAGTTTACCAGCTGATGCTAAACCAAATCTACTTATAAGGAAGTAGAAATAATAGATACAGTCTACTCTTCAGTAGTGAGGGGGTGGGGGGTTTCAAGGGTACTTCCTTAAAGAGGATAAACCTGAGTATACTTGTAAGTCAAGGGAAGAAGCCAGAATAGACTGAAAGACATTAAAAAATCAAAGTTAGAGAGGGAACAATTGAAGAGGCCAAGTCCTGGATAGAGATGGAATCAGCAGTTCAGTATTAGGCAGCTGTCTCTGACTTTCTGTCTCAGGTTAAATTGTCTTACTCCAAGCAATAGCAAGGAACGGCTAAATTTCTGGATTCAGAATTTTCAAAGAGTAAACAGGTTTCTAAAATTAGAGTTTGACTTAAAAAAAAACCTGTCTTCTAATAAAACAAAAAATTTAATAGTCCAATTAAATACACAACACCTGCAACTTATTAAACTCTAAAGAGAGTCTAGTATAGTGTTAGGTGTATGAACTACCCTAGATTCAATTCCAAGCCTCTCCACCCTCTGTCTTTCATGACCTTGGGCAAGTTTCTGAATCTTTCTGTGCCTGTTTCTTCAACTATAAAACTGGGGTAAATAAAGATAATCCCCATCTAAAGCCTTCAAACAGTGCCTGGCATATAGTAAGTATTCCATAATAATAGCTATTGAGCAGAAGTTCTGTACGGTAACAATTTATATCAGTAATTCTGTGATAGCTTTCCCAGCAGAAGGTAAAGTGGTATTTGAGATATTTTGAAAAATAAAAAGCTTTTTTTTTAAATTGGTCATTTGATTACATAAACTTTGGTCCCTCTAATAAAGAGATATGGTTATTTGACTTACAATGGAACCCTTGGGAAAAAAAATTAGAAATAAACTGATTAAATTATCTTTACAATATCAGGTTATACTTATAATTGTACATATTTTGTGTTCTCCAAATAACTGGTTGATGTAATTTAGAAAAGTACATGCTCAGCTTTCTCTTCAATATAATGTATAGCTTTAAATGTTTTAACTATGCAATAGAAAAATACATATGTGAATTTGTACCTGATACACTATATCTTTGTTTCAGCAAACTCAGGCTATGTTCATATCAGGAGAAAAGTTAAATTAATTAATGTCATGCTTATGCATCTGTAACAACTCTAATAATGGACTTTATTTAAACAGAACTCTCCTGATATTGGTTGACTTTATCTGCTCTTAAGCTTCAGGTTTGTTTATTTTTTTTTTTTCAGATCAACAGAAACATTTAAAAAAGAAGATGATCTTGACAGTATTATTAATGAAATATTTGAAGAGCCCAACTTTGACAAAAGACCTGTTGTAAGTCAAGTGTTATAAAGTTGCAGTAATTCTTGTGTTATTTCAATACATGTTTAGAATAGTCTGAAAAAAAACAAGGCACAAGTAGCTACTTATGGTCTTCTGAATTCTGGGAAGTACAATTATTTAAATAAATTATTATAGTTTGAATTCTAGAAAAAATAAAATATCAGAAACTCTTAGCATGTGTTTTACTCTTCATTTCTCAGCAAGAATGAGATACTGGAAAAGGTTTAAGAGCTAAAGTCAACTCACAGATTGAGATGGTCACTTGTATTTATTTGTTGACTCTAAGAACACTTTTCTAAAAGGCTAAAAACAAACTACTTTTATTATAGGCATGTACTCAGCATCTTAGATGCAGTGCCATTGCTATTACCCCATCAGCCAATGGCAATATTTTAATTTTTTAAATGTTTATGTATCTATTTCAGTCTTATAAGAAGTTCAAGAGATAATATAATAGCCATCTGTATATTTACCACCCATACTGACCATATATTAACATTTTGCCATATTTGCTTCTCTAGATCTTTTTTGAAGTCAAAAGTATAGATATAATTTAAGGCCTCTCCAAATCCTACTCTATTGCCTTCCTTCCCAGACATAACTATTATGCTTTCCATCCATGCTTTTATACTTTTATTACATGTGTATAAAACCATAAGCAATACATTACCTCATATATAATATATTAGGCTATTAAACTTACATAAATGATTTTATACTATATATGTCCTCTTAGAACCTGCTTTTTATACTCATTTTGTTTTTGAGATTTATTAATGCTGTACATGAAGACCTATTTATTCGTTTTCACTGTTGTATAACATTCCATTGTGTAACTCAGCCACAATTTATTTATCCACTTCCCTGGTGATAGACATTAAGATTATGCCCAGTTCTTTGCCATTACAAACAATGCTTATCAGGCGTCTTTACATTCTTTTGCCCATGTACAAGGGTTTATCTTAGATGTGTAAACCTAGAAGAATTCCAAGGTCATAAGATGTGCTCATCTTCAACTTCTCTACCCCTTGCCAAATTCTTCTCCAAAATGACTGCATAGTTTATACTCTTTGCACTAGCAGTGTATGACATTTGTAGACTTTAATTTTCTCCAGTATGAGAGTGTGAAATATATTCATTAGGTTTAAAAGAAAGAAGCCAAATAGAAATCTAAATTCCAAGGACCGCAAAGAAAAAAATCCAAGAAATAAATATAGTACCAAAGAGTTTTTTTTTTTAAAAAAAGGGGAGACAGGGAATATTAAAGGAAGATAGTGAACTGAGAATTGCTAGGTAATGGTGGTATTAGGGGCATGGATATAAGCCACTTACATTTAGCCAGACCAGAAATCAAATGACTAGTTAAGATTTTAAGATCTGTATTTCTCTAAATTTAAGATTTTCAATTCATCTAAGATAAATTAATAAACTAACAGCTTAGTTGATTAATACGCTAACACAACAGCAATGACATTAAATATTCTGCATCACAAATGCTAAATAGTAATGCTGCTTTAATTAATAGTTTTTAAAAGTTGATGTTTTTATTGTTATTCATTGATCATTTTGAGCAATTCATTATTGAATCCTACAGGTTGCATTTCTATGTGAGGCATCTCTTCAGTCACAGGCATTTCAAAAGGACAAGATAAATACTTCTCTGGTTTGATTTTAAGATATACTAATTTGAAACAAAAGTAGCTCTTACAATTAAGAAGAAATAAACTTTTATGCAATTCTTCTGTATGCTTCCTCTTTTTTTTTTTTTTTTTTTTTTTTTCCTGTTAATCCTTATATACAGTTTTCCAACCGCAAGGAAGAGAGCAACCCAAATACCCTCTGGAGGAAAGCAGGTCTATGTAAAGCATGTATTGAATGAGGTGTGTCTGAATGGCTGATTCATGCCTACATTGCCCTTAGAAGCCATATTATGCTCCAAGAGTATTGTCCACCTCCCTTTCCCATTCTGTTTAATTTCAGAACTGCTTTCAAACCCACACACAAAAATCCTGGAACCAGCAACAACGTCACCGTGTGCCAGCTTAGTGTCATAAGCCTGAGCCTGGTTGTAGGGAATCCTGGGGTCTGTGAAGCATGTTCACACCTCCCTCCCCACTCCACCCCCTGAAAAAGAAGAGTATCAGACCTATTATTTTCCAGACATGCACCAAAGTTTTGTAGTTCTGGTTAACATCAAATAAAAGAGTTAAAAGAAACAGTAAAATGAGAAATTTTTGTCTCCATTAAATTTCCTCATCCACTAGGTAAAATGAAGGCATGTCTCTGCATAGTTTAAATTGCCTTTTCTCCCTCTCGCTTCCCCTTCTTGGTGGTGGTCCTGGTATGTGGTTGGTTTATGTTGTTTTGTACCATATACCGGTTAACACTTAATAAATGCTCACTAATGATGATGTTATGTAACCATATAGGAACTACTGTATGATTGTAACTAAGTAGCTCTACATTTTCCTTGAATGTCTGTTGGCTGATACCATTCCATTTGATCAAAATTAATATTCCTGAAGTTAACCAGGAGCTTGGTTAGTTTATTTTTAGTTCAGATGAGTACCATTCACAGCCTTTAAAAATGGGTCTCTCTTTTTCTTTTCTTTTTTTTTTTTTTCTTTTTTGCCTCCTCAATTGAATTTTTCCAGAATGAAGTTTTAAATAGCACGTCCTTCATATTAAATCACTGAACTCCAGTATTAACTGAAGAGTTATAAAGTGACTCTAAATCTTAGCTTGCTAATAATGGCAGTATATCAATTTCCTAGACTAAAAGTTAGCAAAGTAATTTGCAAATTCCTCAGAGAGTTCTACTTCCCTGTTTGCCTTTAAAAGGTTTTGATCATTGTTTTTATTTCAAAAACTTAAAAATGATGCCACAAAAAATTTTAAATCATCTGAAACTATTCTTATTATAAAATAAAGAATATTAGTTTTCATGTTATAACTCTCTGAAGTTACCCTTGCTATTTTATTATTTTGTTTTTTCAATAGAAATTAAATTCTAAATCTTCAAGTAACACATCTGTCAGAGCTTCCATTCAAGGCCTTGGTAAAAGGTAAGTTGAGATTGCTTTAGTAAATTATACACACTGGTGAGCAAATACTATGAGCATAGTTTGGTAGATTTTGTTACCATTTAAACAACAGTAACATTGAACAATAAAGCACAGGTTGGTGTTCAAGAGAAAGACCAATAGCAATATCTTCAATGTTCTTATAGACTGTGACCCAATAGTGTAAAAAGAAACCGAATGGGAGATTATTGCTATTGTAAATAATTTTCTGCCATGTGAAAAAGTGTGAACAGTTTCTCAAAATTAATGTTCTGTTATATTCTTTAGTATTTACTTTGTCCCTTATATTATTTGGCAAACACATTTTTCTGTGACTCATTTTAACTCCTCGAGTATTCCTGAATGTATAAGTTATATCCAATAAAGCATGCCCCTGGAATAATTACCTCTACTTTGAAATAGTTGGCTTGCTAGGAAAAATAGACAATTTGATTACAAGAATGTAGAGTCAACAAGGCTAAATTAAATTCTTGTATTTCTTTTTTGTTGTGATTTCATTTTTCTCCCATCTGTTGAACACATCTAGCTGCAGTCCAGTGTACCTTGGTGGAAGCACTGCTCCATGTGGTGTTGGAACAAACAGTTCACAGAGGTAGGATGTCAGAAATATACTCTACTTTCTTAATTAGGTTTTTTCCAAATTGGTACCCTGTTTTTAAGACATAATTTTTGTCATCTGGGCATAAATTCCTTTTATAATGAGAGGTATACTTTATTAGTCAACCTAAGAGCACTTTATTAAAATGTGTGGTATTCTTGGGAGATGGCTATTTAAAACAATGCTGTTGGGTATGTGTTTGTTGTGTTGATGCCCTGTTCTGTGTCCCACTCAAAATGGATGGATCACTCCAGACCCAGCTCAATTTACACAGGATACCAGGAGAGTGAGCTTTTGCCTTTCCATTGTTCCTTCCAGACAGTGGAAGTCAGCAGTTAAGACAGGTGAAGCAGTGTGGTCACACATTTTTTGTTACCCACACTGACTTGACCAAACAAAGTATGAGAAGCTACAGCCTGCAGTAACCAAAAAGTTGTCAAGCATAGACACTTGATTTTACTTATTCAAAAGCAGAACCTCTCCTTTCTTTGTCCCTGCCCATCCACCACTCTTCTCCACCCACGTTCCCACTCTGTTCCTCTTTCAGCGAAGTTTATGGTCATGATGCCACTTTCCCTACCCCATATTAGGCCCATACTCCTCGAACATGTCTTTATCATGTTCCTAATATGGGGAGACAGATCGGTTTTAAGCAAATATTTCTACTATCCTATTACACTTGGTTCCATTTTTGGTGGAGGCCTACTTACCTAGTTTACTTTTTCTGTTTTTGCTTAGCTGTTTCTAAAACCCTGTGTGATTCTCTGTTTATTTTTTTAAGGAAGGAAGAACTGAAATATATTATTGCATGTTGATCATATTTCTGGTGGGATAATTGTTATATTGAATAACAGAAGAGGGATCTAAAAAGACCTTGTTGGAGGACTGATGTGGTGCTGGCCTAGATCCTAGGAAGCCTGGCAAGAAGGGCTATAGGACCAAGGTGAAATTGGGAGTCTGGGGAAGTCTTACATCAGGAACACCAGGCAGCAAATAGGCTAACATAAATCCAATGGGGTGATGCCCTGCTCTAAGTGCTATAAATAAGAATTGATGGCAGTTGCATCACCATGCGTTGAGGAGTGTCTACACAAAGAATTAGAGACATACACTGCCCATAGAGAAAAATAGAGTCTTGTTGCTATCATTCCTGAATTATCCTTGTCAACTCCATTGGCCTTGTCTCATTTTCAGAGTCATTCCACCTCCAATCTAGGCTTCTGTTGAGTCATTCATGAACTACAACAGTTTCCCAGTTTCCATCCCTCTCCCATCTTCTCTCCTGTAGTCTCACCCACCTATTGCATTAAGGATAATAGTCCTGAAAGACTGTTTCGAGTTCAGAAGGTAATAAGAGTTGTCATTTTTCTCACATTAACTCTGAACTCACTATGTGCTTTACCAAATTGTTATCCTTGTTCTTCCCCTCTCTCTCTTTGTTCCTTCCCTCCAATGAAAACCTGGATCAAATACTCCACTTCCACTGGAACACCTTTCTTCTTCTACTTTCTACCAGCACTTTGCTGCCTCCGAGTATTTTTCCATTTATTCCCTGTCCCCTGCTGTCTTATCTGCTTAATTCATTCACTACAGATTCATTTTCTCATTCTATTTCTTATTTTCTTTTCATTTAATATTCTTTGAATGCTCACCACATCCTAGACCCTACGCTAGGCACTAGATGCCAAAGAAAGTTAAAACATTGGCTAGTAGAGGAGCAGATGAAGAAGCAAATGATTACACCTGTGGCATTAAGAGGCTGGGCTCTGATGGCATCTGCCTGAATTCAAGTCCTGACTCTGCCACTTACAAGCTGTGAAGCTTTGGGAAGGAATGTTATCTTCTAAAATCTCGGTTTCCTCACCCATAAAAAAATGTGCATACTCCACGGAAATACTGTGAAGATTAAATGAAATAATGTATGACAGTTCTGCCTGTAGTACAAAATAGCTAGCTACTGTATGTATTCTAGTTTGTGATTATGTATGTGTCTTTGTCTTCTATTAGTCCTGCCTTCTCATTATATCTCAGAATATATATCAGTGTACTGTCAACAATCCTCTATTCTACTACTGCTTTTCTATTTTATCTCAGGAAGTATGTATCAATGTTTACCTCCAGGTACCTTATGGTTTTAAAAATGGCCTTTAAAAAATGTATTCTGGTTTATTTCCAAAGAGTAAATATTTTGTCAAGATTTTCTTATATATGTATATATGTGTATTTTGATTTAGTTCTAGCATAGAAAAGTCTTGTTCCGAATGGAATTTCAGTAGACAAAAGAAGGGCCTGGTTTTAGTGTTTGAGGATCCTATCACATAGCATTGATCCTTAAGAATGCCAAAATCCATCAAACCCCATTCCTACCTTCTGCACAGCTAACAGAGGAGAAAACACACTATCTGCACATATACGGACATGTAAATGTTTATAGTTGATTCCTCACCCATCACAAAGATACCAATAATTGACTGCCCCTTTCATGACACAGCTCTGCACCCAATGCAAGATAAGCATTTACATATTTATGTACCTATTGTGTTGAAAGATAAACATGTACATATTTAAAGCATTTTATATGTGAAGCATTTTATGCTTTTAAGAGCACTTTTATATATGCATATTGGTTCATCTGCTCCACAGAAGAAAACCCAAGATCTAGACAGAGCAAGACTGTTTAGCCCCATTTTATTAATGTTAAATTTACCAACACCTACCAGGTCTTAGGGATTGAGTTAACAAATTGTGATGAATAAATGGATATTTCCCTGCCCTTATGGAGTCTCCAGTCTAGGTGAGGAGATAAACTTTAAACACATAATTCCACAAATAAAAATTTAATTCCAATGTAATATATGGTGTGAAGGGAAAGTAAATGTAATGTGAAGGGAAAGTCAATGTAATATGTGATGTGAAGGGAAAGTAAAGGATACTATAAGCTTGGATTCATTAATGAGCATTCATTAATGAGCATCCTAACTAATATGCTTCATGGAATGCTTCCCTAAGCAAATAACATTTAATTAAACTAAGATGTGAAAAATGAGTGGGAGTTAAGCAAAGGGAGCCATTAGAGGCAGAGAGAACACCATGTTGGAAGGAAAGGAGGCAGGGGTATGAGAGGAACAGAGGGTCAGCCACATGGGCTGGAGCACAGTGAGTAGAGGATAAGAATGGCTCCTGACGAGGCTGGAGAGGTATTCAAGGGACAGATGATTGCAGGTCCCATAGTCCTCTGAAAGACTTTAGAAAAAATATATCCTAAATGCAGTCAGAAGCCATTGAGACCTGGATGGTAGCAGTGGGTGTGGGAAAAGATGTCAGATTTGAGATAAATTTAGAATATAGAATATAGAATTGACAAAAATTGGTGATGAAATACCTATGGGAGCTAGATCAATAGTCATATTTTAATATTCTTTCATCAACAGTAACAAATGTACCACACCAATACTATGAGTCAACAATAGGGAGGGGAAAAGGGTATGAGAGGATTTGGATTTTGTTTTTTATTCTTATTTCTTTTCTGAAGTAATGAAAATGTTCTAAAATCGATCATGGGGATGTATGTACAACTATGTGATACTGTGAGCCACTGATTGTATACTTTGGATGGTTTGTATGGTATGTGAGTTATATCTTAATAAAATTGCAAATACACCCAAATAATAATAACTATGGGAGGTAAGAGAGAAAGTTGTCAAGAATGACTCCCAGGTAATGTGCCTTGTCTGAAGTTACCTAAAAAAATTATTACAAAGCAGGAACCCAAATGTATGCTTTGTCTAGTATATCAGTTCACACAGGAAGGTCATGTGAAGCATTTAAGAAGGAAGAATCTTAGCTGCTTTTGCTCTTGCTGCTGCTGTTATTTTCAAACTGTCCAAATAGCAAGACTCCTCAGCCCTGCATTTAACTGGGGATTTAACTGACAACCGCAGTCTGGGCAGAAGGCTATGCTGAGCTGAATACTGAGCATTCTCACCATAAACATCTCTAAAATAGTAAAATTTCTACTTAATATCTGGACAGAAGGACAAAGCTGGTGGTGGCACCTTCATGTATATATTTCCTCCACATTTTAGAGGAGATTTATCTTTCACTGGGCTTGATATTATATTTTGATAGATATGCTTAGAAACAGAGAGAGAGAATGAGTTATAGAAGAGATGTATATTTAAGCCCTGTTAATAAGCACTGATTTACATGCACAGGGCTTACAAGAAATTGGGTATACTCCACCTATTTTCCATTTTTTTGTTTGATTTCTGGATAAAACTCTTTCCTGGGATAATAGTGAATGATTTTAGAGAGTAAAGATTTGAGTCTTACTAAATTAGCGGAAAAGAAAAAGAGTAGTAGCAGGAAGACAGGTGGCATTAATAAGTGATATAGATGAGACGAAAGCAGTATTTTCAAGCCAAATAGAATTTTATTCTGCTAATTATTTTTTAAACTATTTGCAAGACTGGATTATTCCATAGACTGGTACTAATTATGATCTAATAGAGTGAATTGTAGCAGCAGAATGATTTCCTAGCTGCAAGTTAGTTTTATTTTTCTCAAAGGACTGTGTTTGTAGGAAAAATGTGGTAGTGTGAATAGATTTGAATAAACTACTAAATTTTAAATTAAATTAAAAAGCTGTATTTAACATTATGGTTGAGATTTTACACATACAAAATGTCAGGAAATTCTAAATTATAGTTCCCACAACAGCAATAATTCAGCCAAATTGCACATATGTATTAAGGCATTAAGGTTAACACTGTGCAATCATGTAATAAACTACATATGCATAAGAAAGCAGCTTTGGGAACACTCATTTTGCATTTACTGACTTGTACATTCAAAATTTCAGTTTAAATGTGTACAAATGTAGTTGTGTTGAATTCCAAATGTACAAATATAACTTCATAAACTGCTAATAGTTTGGAAAAAGTATGGAGCTGCTTATGAAACTTGTATAGATTTTTAATGTTTGGTTATTGTCATGATTAATAACATTTCTTAGAAATATAAAGCATTTATTTTCAAAGAAACTTTCAGGTCAAAAAACATTTGAAATTTTGAAGGTAACATATCTGAATTTTGGAGGGAAATAAATGAAAAAATCTAAATATTTTAACATTTTTTAACTATAAACAAAACAAAATTAAAAATGAATAAAGATACTAATCTTCCTCTCTCCCCTCTACTCCCCCCACTCCTGAGATAACCAGTGTTAGCAGCATAGTATGTAACCTTCCACATTTTTTTCCATGTCCTCACAAACTTATAAACACCTATGTAGGAATTTTGAGGGGTTATTTTTCCAAAACTAGGATCAAGCTACGCACTTTACTCTGCACCTTACTTTGGGCATCCCTCGAGGTCAGTAGATAAATCTAATTCGTTCTTTTTACTAACTGCCTACTATTCCATATTATGAATACACTGCATGATGTTATTCAATCTTTTCCCCTTTTGATAGATATTCAGGTGGTATCCAGGTTTTTGCCACTTCAGCAGTGCTGCAGTAAACATTCCTGAGATGTGCTCATATACTAATGCATTTATTTATATGAAATAGGTTCCCCCAAATAGGATTACTAAGGCAACATCAATGTGTGATTTTAATTTTAAAATACTGCCAAATTTTTTTTCCAAAAGCTTATAGCAAATTCACAGACCCACCAGAAATATAGGAGAGTGCTACTTTCTGCTAACTTAATTAGTTAAAAAATATATCTTGTAGTTGTTTTAAATTTCAGTTCTTTATATAATATCTTGACTCTTTTAACAAACACCATGTGCCAGGCATTGTTATAAGTACTCTACCTATATTAACTCATCACATCTTCCTAATAATTCTATGAGGTGGATAAGTACTATAATTATCCCCATTTTACAGATAGGAAAACTGAGTCACAGAGCTATTAAGTGTTACTTGACTATGATTTATAGCTAGTAAACAGTGGAATCAGCATTCCTGCTAGGCAATCTGTGACCAGAATCCATGCTCCTAACTGCTCTTCTATGCTGCCTCTACTAGTGAGATTGAGTATATTTTATGTTTATTGTTTGGATTTCCTCCTCTGTAAATTGTCTGTTTATATCCTTTGCCCAGTTTTCTATAGGTTCTTTTTTTTCTTTGTTGTCATTTCTAAGTGCCCTTGGTATATATGTATATATATATATATAAGTATCTGACCTTGTGTTGAAACTTTCCTCCACTCTGTCAAAAGTTTTCACTTTGTTTTTAGTATCTTAAAAACTTTCTTATTTCCTTTTAACTTTTAGATGATCGAACCTATCTATACTGATTCTGGTTTTTAAACATTTCGAACAATGGTAGAGGTGTCTTTTTTACTTTGAAATAAGTCAGAATTACACAAATCAAATTGTTTACAGCAGCAATTCATAGTTCTTTTTTATCTTGATATATATCATTTCACTGCTAAAGTTACTAATGTAATATATACATTATCATGTTTTGAAAATCCCTTGGCATTTCAATTCCTCATATCTTCACTGAGTACCTATCATTCACTGAGTACCTATCACCAAGTATCATGCTAGCAGTTCTGTCTTCCCTCTCCTGTGTCATCAGAGTTTTGCTACTCTTTACTGGATTTTACCTATCAGCATACAAACATACTGTTTTTTACCTTGCTTCTTAAACATAACCTTCTCTTAACCCCACTTTTTCTGCCAGTTGCCACTTAATTTAAAAGGAACTGCTGAGATCTACCTTCACAATGAGCCTTACACAGACTACCCTATTTAAAATGGCAACCCAATCACTCCCAGTACTTCCAATTTTCCTTACTTACTATACTTATTATTTCATTCAAGCACTTTTGCACCTTCTATTATACTACATAATTTAGTTATTATGAGTATTGTTTATTTCTTCTCTCACTAGAACCTAAGCTCCCTGAGGACAGAGTCTTTCTCAGTTTTATTCACTGATACATCATGAATTCCTAGAACTATTCCTGGCACATAGTTGAGTCTCAATAAATATTAAAACAGTGAATGAATAAATTATGCCAACTAGTGGGAAAACAAAAACAAACAAAATACTGTCCCAACACTTAAATAGTTTATAGGGGAGACAGATACATTTCAATATAATGTAGCAAATTCTGTGTTAAAGGTATCCCTTAATATACGGAAACTTCTCCAGGTGGTATAAAACCAACACGGTAAATTTCAGTAGGAAGGGAAGCAATTAAAGTTAACTGAAGTAAAGATGTCTCTCAGAAACAATTTGAAAACCACTGAACTAAAAGATCTACAAATCCGTTTTGTTTATTTATATCTGTACAATGTACATATATGCTTATATGTATTAGATCTTAATAAAATAAGTAGGGTTTTTTGCAGCAATTTAACCTGAAAGTTCAGATGTGTAATCGGTCCTTTAACCCAATTATTTGTAAGCAAATTAATCTCTACTTTGTGGTTATTTATTCAGTAATCTGTAATATGTACTGTATCCTATGAATCACCATATTGCCATATTTAAACACACAAATAATCATTCAAGTATGGTTCTTTTTTTTTTTTCCACAGAACATGTGACCATCTGCGATGTATAGCTTGTGACTTCTTGGTAGTAAGCTACGATGACTATATGTGGGACAAATCATGCGATTACCTGTTTTTCAGGTATGTTTCTAAAGAACCTCACTCTGTAAAAAACGTACCAAGTACAACTTTATATTTCTTATTTTGCTACAGTGTCTCTTGGTGAACTTGGCCTGATGATGTCACCTCCACCACTTCAGTATGGCTGTCATCCATCTCCTCATTTACATCTGTTTGTTGTCAGCCTAGGTAAAGACGCTGTTACCTCTGGACGAGAGTACAGCTGTAGCCTCCTCACTGGTTTTTCTGCCTGTGGTCTCTCTTCTTTCAGACCATCCTTCCCTTGCTCAGACTTATCCTAATGCTTATCTCTGAGTTTGCCCTTCTCCTGCCCAACACCCTTCTACTTAGAGAATAATACCCAAATTCTTTAGCATGGCATTCGAGACCCTCTACAGTCCAGACCCTGTCTATCTGTCTATCATCCAGCCTCATCTTTCCACAATATACTTTTCACCTTCATAAGATTTTAGCTACATCAAAGTACTCAATGCTCTGATCCCCAAAGACGTTGTGTAAACTGTCTACCTCCTGGGACACCTTTCTACCATTTTATCTGTCTAAACCTTATCTGTCTCTCAGAGTACAGTTCGTCACACATCTTCCATGATTTCATCACCACTTTCTCACCTTGAAGTTAAACTCTTCCTTTCCTGTGTGTCCACAGCACTTCATACCTGTTATAGCACTTAACTGTAATAGAAGATTGAAGATCATAGGTTGGTATGTCTGCCTCCCTCTTTGTGATCAGGAATGGTGTCTTAATCATTTTTATAATTTGTACATTTCTATACACTTACTGAATATCTAATATTTTTAAGATGTTACAAGTTATTAGAATGTATTTGAATTGTAATTTCAGATTTTCAAATAAAAAGTAAGAGCCAAAAATTAATAAAGTAAATATATCTTGTATTTTTGTCCCCGTAAAACTGTGCCTAAACAACTATGTTTTCAGAAACAAGTAATCAGAATATATTGCAACATTTTCAAGAGTAAAGAAAAGGATGAGCGTCTCTCTTCCATACCTCTTCTAGCTTCTCCAGCCATTCTCATGGGAATCCAAAGGAATGTCTCCCTTAATTTAAAAGCTTTTAAAATTTTTCACATTAGCAACCACTTTGAAAATCCTATGAAAGCTTTGACCCCTCTCCACAAGAAAAATTAAAATGTACAAATATGTGGAAAAATTAAAATTTTAAGAAATTTCACAGTCCCCAACCCAAACAAAGCATAGTACAGTGCCAAGATCCCAGGGCAGGAACCCCTCTCTTTAGGTTTGACTTAGCCCACATTTTAGTCTCATAGTTTGAAAACTGAGCTTTAATTTCAGGTTTACTTTGCCTTTTCTGACTTCTCTAAACCTTCTGCTATTCACTGTCTTCTGGTCAATCTAATAAATGGTTAAGATGAACCATCAATTTTTATAAAATTAGTAAAGGATAATAGAATGCATGCCAGAACTATGGTGAGCAGAAGCATAAAGTAAGATTATTGGTGACTTAGTTAATACTTGAGGAACTTGCAGTCCCTCAAAGTCATCAAGAATGTCATTTGGTTTACTCTAGATCTGTAGCTGCCTGGTTAAAGATAGATAGATAGACAGATACGTAAATTTTTTAAAAATAAAAATATGACAACAAGAAGATTTATTATCCTATTTAAAATAAACAAATAAAAATACTATCTCAGCCCTCAAGATGCTTAGGAATCTGTTTGTGAGATAAAGGAATGAACCAACTAAAAAGTAACGCTGTCACCACCATTAGGATATAAATCATTGATATGATATTTTTTATTTTGTAATGCTTATTAGCATTTATTTATCTAACACATTATCCAGCACTTAGTCTGTGGCACTCTTAGATACTGAACTCACAAGATGAGTATGACCCAGTTTCTGATTTCAAATAATGAACAATTTCCAAAGGGAGAGAGACTTAAGAAGAAACACAATGTTGTGTGACAAGTGTGACAAGAGGTAGATTAAACACTGGGTAAGGTGATGAAGGCCCACCCTGAGGCATCATAGAAGGTCTTACAGAGTCTTGAACAATGATTAGGAGTTTGCCCAGCAAACAAGCTGGAGACTGATATTCTTCTAGAAGGTGTTTTTAAAGGCAGAGTGGTGAAACCATGAAATCATGTTTGGATAGCTAAAAGTAGTTTGGATTAGATATAGCACATGGACAAGAGACGGCTGCAGGTGAAGTAGGAGAGATCAAAAAGGGCCACAGAAGTAATACTGAGTAATTTGGACTTTATTCCATAGGCAGTGGGTAACCATTTAAGGTTTCTAATCAGGGGGGAGATCTGAATAGATTTTAATTTTTTAAAGGATAACTGACTACAGTATGGGAACTGGGCCAGCTTAAAATCATGGGGACTAATAAAGGAATGTTGTGGTAATCTAGTGGGAAAGAAATGAGTATGTGAATTATGGCAGTGAGGAGGGTGGAGAGGAGTATTTGAGATATATTTTAGAGGTAGTCCTGGCCAATTGGCTATGAAAGGTGAGGGGCTAGGATGATGAGTCCTAGTTTCTGTCATTCTTTACGTAGATGGACAATAGAACTTCCCATTGATAGATTTTAAGAAGAGATTTGCAGGAAGGGTTATATTTGTTCATTTATGGGAGGTGGATATTATCCAACCAACTGTTGAAACTGTGGCTCTGAAACTCAGGTAGGAAATATAACCTGTAAAGTGGTAACTGAGCCATGCAACTGGATAATACAATTCAGGAAGGAAACATGGAAGACTGTGAGGGAATACAGAGCTAAGGGATCATTTTGTTATGCTATGATAGGAGACACTTGGGTGTTTCTATTTTGAGGGTTAGGAAAGATTAAGATGTAGGAGAGGGAGGCTATGTGAGTGACAAGGTCCTGGAGGCCATGGGGTCTAATGGAGAGCAAGCTTTGGATAGGAGGAGGAGGGCCACCTCCTCTGTGACCAGGTGGAAGGAGGTAAGATAACCATTCATTCAGTGTTTGGGAAGCTAGGAAATTGAGGGCTTTTCACATCTGGTAGCCTGGTTTTGTGAACGAGGATGTGATCTGTTCAAAGTAAGGAAGTGGAGGATAAATGAAACACCTGATGTGGGGACTAGTCACTGAGGGAAACCAGAAGTGGGCAGTAACCAAAGAAAGGCAAGATAAAAGATTTGCAGAGTACGTTTGAATGTCCAGCAGAATATGGGAGCCATTTATTTTGAGAGGTATCGATCTGCACATTTGTTATACAGCAAAATGCTTGCTGTTTTATGGTCCTTATTTTACAGAGGAGGGAAATAAATGTATCATAGCTTAGGCAATTCTAGATCTTTCTAAAAGAAGTATAAGCTGAGCTGTATGTATTGATGCCTCAAACACAATAACTAAGATGCTTTTATTTTCCTATTAAATTATGTGTTTTCTTTGTGGGAAATGAATGGAATTTTTTTTCCAAAGCCTTTAAAATCTGCGAGTCTTAAAAACCATTTGAAATTTATTAATCAGTTCCCTGGCTATTCATGATTGCTATTCCTAAAATTTGTAATTAGGAATTCAGTTAAGTATCAAATGTTACATTAGTCAAAAGGTATTGCACATTGAATAAAGGATACTTCCTTAATTGACTCAACTTAGTTTTTGTTTTTTGTTTTTTGTTTTTTCTGATAAAAATTAAGATTTTTCAGTTCTTTTCCTAGCTCACCATAACCTTAGAACTCATCAGAGGCTCAGCTGGCCTGGAAAAGCTCTCAGGTTCTGTTGGGTTCTAACCTTCTAAACTGTACTTGAGTTTTGTACACTTTGGTACTGAATGTGGTGCCCCTTGACCACCAGAGGGCACTTTATAGCCTGCCTTCTATTACAGTGTCATGAATAGGTAACTGGTAATATTGGGTCTCTTTTTTTAATATTTATACATATTTCATCATTTCACTTTATATTTTTTTAATCATTTCACTTTGCATTTTTCCATTTTTATTCTGCCAAAAAATAGTTACAAAAACTCAGTACATGGATTATCATGAAAATCATAATTGATTTTCAGTTAATTGAACTTAACTTCTGTAGTTCTTTTTTATATTAGCTTTAAATAAGATTATCGTTTTCTATGATGGTCCTGCCCATTTATTTATTTTAGTATTATTAACAATTATTTCAGGATAGGCATTTATTTTGTTCCTGATAGTATAAGTAAACAAACAGATCATTGAAGCAAATGAAAGGTTCAATATGAGTTCAACATGTAGAACTCACAGGAACTTGTTCTCTATTACAGATATTTCTGTAGTTGATTCTTCAGTCATCAGAAGCCTGTCATCTTTATGCCTCCTATACCCCCTCCACTTGCTATATTGTAGGCTTTTTTAAAAATGGTATAGATAAGTATCTGAAGTAGGAGGCAAACCATCTTCCCCATTCTATTCCTTTGTCATCTCTGATAGGACAGAGCAATAATTCTTTAGCCCCTTCTGTCACTGTTCTACCACAGCCTTAATAAACAAGCTTAGAGGAGTGGCATCAGAATAGAACACCAAAGTATATCTGTTGTTTTTAATATAAGGGCACTAAGGCTGTTTACTGTTCAGACATAAATATAGGGAACATCTTTTTTTTTTTTTTTTTTAATTCATTAAGCACTGATCAAAGCCACTTTGCTAAAACCTTTGTGTTTTACTAATAGGAACAACATGCCAGAATTCCACAAATTAAAAACAAAATTGGTAAAGAAGAAAGGAACAAGGGCATATGCCTGCCAGTGTAGCTGGAGAACTGTTGAAGAGCTGACTGACCTTCAGACTGACCATCAACTTCGTTGGGTTTGTGGTAAACATTAAGAATGCAGACTCTTCACATTCAGACAAATGTATCCATGAGCGCAGTCTCCATTAATCATAATATTTCGGTAAAGGTACATAGCAATATCATGTCCTCTGGAAAAAGACAGTGAATTTCACTTAACAACTAGACAAAATTTTGAAGACCAGATGGACTGAGGGAAATATTGTGCTTGAAATTCCTTTTTGATATATGGACATTTCACTTGGTAATGTAACCGGTGATCAAAATTTTTCTTTGCTAGCCTATCTCCTGTTAAATAGAAGTTTAATTTTGGAGTTTGTAACCTTTCATTAGCAACTACAGTATTATTTACTGCTAATGTGCTTAGCACAAACATTCTTCCTTTATAGCAGTTAAAGAGGATAGCATCAGCCATTGCACAGAAGTCACTGCAGCAGTGTCTACATCACCTCCCACAATCAGGACTAAGATCATAAATTAGATGTGGCAGAAAACAAGTGATCAGTGGCTAACCTAAGGGTTTTCAAGAGTACAGGTATATTGTAATATCACTGCCTATGTCTGACCTTACTCACCAACTCAGTTTATTATGTATATTAATGATAGGTACATGTTACCATTTTTAGCTTATTTCTCTTCCTTTCATTTAAATATCAGTAGCTAAGTATTTATTTTGCTATTTTAACAAATACTCATACATATAAATATATATATATGTAAAATTTTTCGATAGATCTAAAACTACAAAGGAAAATCCTAATATAGAAAACAGGTCATTGTTGGATTTTCCAAGTGTTTTCTAACCTTTAATGCCTACAGGTCCATAATACGAAGTCAACAAGGTATTTTCTCAGGCAGCCTGTTGACTTCTCCAGTAGAATCAGGTAGACACATTTTTTATGAGTGTAGATGAACCAACAAGTAACCCGCCAGGCTCCTTCTTGACATTACTGTGACTTGAAAAGGCCTTACGATAGTAGCACTTCCAGGAAATCAGTTACCTCAAAATTACCAGACCCCAGCCCCAGCAAGAGATTCTGGGGGCTTTCCAAATTGCCAAAAACTCTTTACTGTGGGTGTCTGATATAGTTCAAATATGTGACCCAGGGCCTGCAAAAAGGGAATAATTGAAGCAAAGTTACCATCTGCTTAGTCTTAATGCTGAACCTGTTTCAGCCACCCTACTTAATTTAAGCAAGGAAGAAAGAGATCTGATTTTTAACATCCTTTCCCTAGCCATAACACATTTACATACTTGAAAACTTACTCTTGTAAGTCTAGCATTGTAACAGAACACATCTCATAGTGGCAGATGCTCACATTCTTGCACTAAGGATATTTTTATAGACCTTACTTTACAATAAAAATTTTTGCTCCTTAAAATTTATCTCAGTGTAACTGTATCAGAAACATGGATTTGGATTGAAGTCACCTATGTCAAAAATAGCAGAGCAACAAGATGAAACATATGGTTGTCTAGTAAAATTTGGTACACTAGTCATAATGGCAGTGCTTTCTGTTTGTTGAAATGAGCAAATTTATTAAATCATTAATTTGAAAAAATTTTTGTAACTTACTTTGCCTCTACTCTGAAGGGACAAAAATTGTCCTCTTTCATTTTTTTTCTTGTATTATTTCATTATAACTATCCTGTTAACTTGGATACATTGCCCATATTTGGCATTCTATAATGTAATAATTATGATTGTAATTCCCCAGTGTCAGAAATCTATATATGAGTTCACATTTTTATTGGTAATTTACTTTATAAGCTTTTTAGTATTATATTATTTTTAATCTAAAATGTAGAAAGAACATATTTTTTACAAAGGAATCAATTCTTATAATTTAAGCTAACATGCAACTATTTTAGTAGAAGAAAAGCATAGTTTCTAATCAACTATAAATTAAATTGCAACATTTGTAAAACTTTCAAGTTGTTTTGCCTATTTTTGTTTTCAAATTTTATAATCATTTTCTACCTTTTGCAAATATCTATCTTTTATCAAGTCAGTTAGCTACTTTATTTGAACTGTTTCATACTCTCACAGGCCCTTATCTTGCCTAGAGGAATAAATAATAGACTTACGCTGTATTTAGTTACATTTTCTTTATTTTATATTAAAATATTCATATGGGAATTGATTTGAAATAGTTTGATAATTTATTTTAAAACGTTGACAAACAAAAGGTTTTCAACCATCTAGTTAAATCAGAAAATTTATTTATTTTCATAGTAGTTGGGGCAGGCCATAAATTTAATCTGTGTGTGTGTGTGTGTACATGTATGTGCATGTGTAAAAGAAGGAATATTCAGAGAAGCAAGTGCAGGAAGAATAAGCCAAGTTGATATGGTAGTATGTATGTATCCAGACCCTGTTTTCATACCAGTAAATTTAGCACCCTTCTTTTCTTGGGCCAAAAGAAGTGGCATCAGACTATGAATTTGAATTGCTTTCCCTCCTTTTCTTATTGAGCAGATATGAAAAAACATAGAAAAAAATGTTAGCAGTAAATTTCAAATGCTGATTTTTCTCAGCTGTTATGTTTTAACAAAATCCTATCAGCCAGCATACAACTCCAAGTTATCTATTATTAAAAATAGTTTCTGAAGTGAAGAAAAAATTCAAAATATATTTCTTTAGAAGCTTTACATCTTGTGTTTCTTTGGTTTTTGACAACCATTTTGTGCTCTGATTGAAAAGTTGGCCTGGGATTTATAGATATACATATGAATGATAATTAAATGTTTCAGACTTCCCCCAAATGCCCTAAGATAATGGTTGACAATGTGAAGTGTTACGAAGTCAGACTTAAGAATTATGTCCCTTGGAAAGTTACTTGGCTTTTTGGGGGCTTCATTTGCCTCATCTATATGAATGATAGTACTTCCTTTGTAAGTTTATTATAAGGATTAAATTGTAACATGTGGAAAGGGACTAGCAAGTGTTTGGTTCAGAATAAGTACTCAGTAAATGTCATTTTTCCTTCTAAAAGTAATACTGTGTAAATTAAAATAATAGTGCAGCATGTTTCTTACAGCAAAGCATATGATGATCACATGTTTATTTATTCATTCCCTAAACATTTCACTGTGAGAAAAGTAAGCAGTGCTATCATTTTTAGCTTATAATTATGAATATTTACTTTATAACTGAATATTTATTTTATAGCTATGAATAGTGACTATAAACAAAGCCAGCTTATTTCATATAATTTGAAGTTACAATTTTCCTTTAAAAAAAAATAATGCTCCCCAGTAGCCTGCCATTCTCCTCTCTGCCTAGCTTAAACCTAAGTGGGGTAATCATGAAGGCATCTTGGCCTTCCACAGTTTCTTTTCAGCTTCATCTGCCTCTGCTTTCCATCTCCTCCAATCAAACTGCCCTCCCACTGTTCCACAGATATGGCTCTGGTTTTACTGCCTTCTTAATGTTCCTACCCTCCCTTATCTTATCCTATAAAAATCTCACTCATTTTTCAGGGCCTATATTTTATATATCAGCAGTTCTCAAAGTGTAGTTCACTTGCAGGGGACTCCCCAAAGTCTTTTAGGGTCTCTTCGAAGTCAAATAGATTTTCCTAACACTAAAACAATAGTTCTCTTTTTCACTTTCATGACATGTGCACTGATGATGCAAAAGCAGTGGTAAGTAAAACTGCTGGTACCTTACTCAGCATGATTCAAAGCAGTGGTACCACACATTGGCATGTTAAAAGAAAAAAAAAAAAAGCCAGATTCACCTAAGAATACTCGATGAAGGTAGTAAAAATTACTGATTTTCTAAATCTTAGTCCTCAAGAACACCTTTTTACTATTCTGTTTGACTAAATGGGAAATACAGACAAAGCACTTGTGCTACATACTGAAGAAGAGTGATTTCCTTGAAAAAGCACTTGTGCAACTGAGGTGTGAGCCAGAAAGTCACTTTTTTCATGGAATCTACTTTGCTTGAAAGAACAATCGATGGACAGACTATGGTTCTTCAGACTTGAGTATTCAGACTTGAGTATTAGGCATACATTTTCTCAAAAATTAACAAAGTGAGTCATCTCTAGAAAATAACTGACAATATGTTGCCAATGATGAAATTTAAGTCTTCAAGTAAATACTAGAATTTTGGAAAATGTGCATCTGCTACTCTGAGCATAACAGCTTTCTCAATACTTAAAGACTTCTCTGATGACATTAGTGGTGATATTAACAAGTGATTTTTTTATACTGTACAATGAAATGTGACAATATTTGGAAGATGTTTATAATTCTGCAAACCAGTATTGTCAGATGACCAATGCATGATGTTACAAAATTATGCATAAGTAAAAGAATGTACTTAAAGTACAAGATAGAACAATGAATTTTAATGGAACAGACACTAAAAGTTCACTGATATAAGTAAGTTCAGTTTCCACATTGTAACTAACTTTTAAGAAACTACCACTTGTTAAGTTTTCAGACAGTATTGAAGAATTTTCTGAAAAAAACTATTAAAAATAGTCCTCTCTTTTCCAACTACATGTCTGTGTGAGGCTGATTTTCTTCTAAGACTTCAACCAAAACAATGTATCTCAAGAGATTGAATGCAACAGTAAATATGAGCATACAGCTATCTTCTATTAAGCCAGAGATTAAACAGATTTGTGAAAATGTAGAACAAATGTCACTCTTCTCACTATGCTTGTTTTGAAAAATATGGCTATTTTCATTAAAATATGAGTTTATTGTTATTTTTAAGTAAATAAATATTTTAAGTAAAAATAAATATTTTTACAAGTTTTCAGTTTTCATTTCTAATATGGTAAATAGCAATAATCACAAATCCTAGCTCTTTGGGGTTGGCAATATTTTTAAGATTCTAAGGGGAAAACAAAAATGTTGAGAACTGTTGTACACGATCCTGATTGCCCTTCCTACCCACACCCCACCCCCAGTACAAAGCTGTGATTTCTCCCTCCATCCATTTGCATTCAGACTGTTTCTCATTGTGCTAGTTTGAGACTATTATGTACCCCAGAAAAGCCCTGCTCTTTTAATCCAAACTTGTAGGTGCAGACTTATTGTGGGTGGGATCTTTTGATTGGTTGTTTCCATGGAGATGTGACCCACCCAATTGTGGGTGGGACCTTTTGATTAGATTATTTCCATTAAGACGTGATTCCACCCATTCAAGATGTGTCATAATTAGTTTACTGGAGTCCTTAAGAGAGCTCAGGGAGAGAGAGCTCACAGCCAACACAGACCCAGACACTTGGAGATGCAGACAGAAAGACGTTTGGAGATACTAAGCCAAGAGATGAAGCCCAGAGTTTGCCCTGGAGAAGCTAAGTGAGAACCCACAGACACTTTAAAGAGAAAGCCACTGGAATCAGAAGCTGAAAGCAATGCAACCTGGGAGCAAAGGACCAGCAGACACCAGCCACCTGTCTTCTCAGCTGACAGAGGTGTTCCAGATGCTATCGGCCTTTCTTCAGTGAAGGTATCCTCTTGTTGATGCCTTAGTCTGGGCACTTTTATGACCTTAGAACTGTAAATCTGTAACCGAATAAATCTCCTTCATAAAAGCCAATCCATTTCTGGTATATTGCATTTCAACAGTTTTAGCAAACCAAAACACTCATATAATACCTTGTATTATAATTATTTGTGAGCTTGTTATATTCAATTTAGAGATTAGATTTCAGACTCTTTGAAGTCTTTATACAATGGTATGGGAAAACTATCTGGGATT
The DNA here is from genome assembly GCF_015220235.1 of Choloepus didactylus. Classification (NCBI taxonomy): domain Eukaryota; kingdom Metazoa; phylum Chordata; class Mammalia; order Pilosa; family Megalonychidae; genus Choloepus; species Choloepus didactylus. The sequence goes on along the minus strand of NC_051320.1, from coordinate 50,862,801 downwards.
GTTATGCCACCAACTTCTTGGGCACTCTGGGTCGGCCACTGTGTCTTTGGGCTTGGGTTTCCTCATCTATAAAATAAGAATTGGATTTAATGGCATAGGATCTTCTTTATAGCTTGAAAATGTTATGAAAACTGTTCCTCTTAAAAACTTTGGTGGACTCAGCACTCTGCTTTCCACACTTTGGGAGAGTTGATATATGATAGTGATAGAGAGTCCAGATTTAGGGTCACAGAGACCTAGGTTTCAAAAAGACATCATCTGGTGACATCATCCAAATGGTGACTTAAGACATCCCCTGGAAAAATATTCCCCTAGAATCAGCTGATAGAAGGACAAATTTCACTTGCTTAGAACTCTAGAGGACAATAGAGACTGAAGAAGTTCTCCACAAACTGAAGAAAAAGAAAAATAATCTCCAAAACCAGGTAGAAAATTTCTGTCCCAGAGCCTCTAGTCTGTACTTCTCACCCTCAGTCCTACGCAGCTTGGGAGATATGCAGAGGCAGCATGGCCCAGATCCCTCCCACCATGGAGGCAGACTGTAGAGCCACCCACAATCGCAAGTTAGAAGCACATGCATATCCAGGCACAGGGTCCCAAGTTCACAGAGACTCTGCACCAAGCACAAGCCACTAAGTTGTGCTGCATACAAAAGAGCTCCTAGAGGGGGGAAAGAGAGAGACCTTGGGAGAATTGCTGGTAAGAGGTGCACTCACTCAATCTGCTTTCTGTTGGCTAGACCACCTAACTGCAAAACAGACTTTTCTGAAGTGACCCACCTGTCTGGAATAACCCCAGCTGGCTTCCTGGGGCAGGATATCCTAATGCGGAAGAAACTGGAGACAGGAAAAGCCTCACCGGATTAAAAAAAAAAAAAAATTGGGGGTGGGGTGGGGAATTAAACCGCATTGCTGTAAGACAGGATGGGTCCCAGAACTGAAAAATGTAAGGAAAAGGGGGCACTGAGTGAGGGAGAGAATTTAAAAGAAATCATAGGAGCTGAGGAGAAAATTCTGTACAAAAACAGAATAGATCAAGATTCCCAGAGAAGGAACAGAGGAAATGAAGCTTACTCCTAGAGGTGAAACAACTGCACAAAAAGTGCAATCTTAAAAATTCTACCACACAGGTTGTTCAAATACCATAATTACATGGAACTTTGAATAGGAAGTGAGACCTGGTAATTGTGTATAGGTTAGTGTGAAATAGTGGCACATCCCAAAATAATTTGGGCAGAGAATAAAAATATATATGCTCCCTGAGGAGCTGGGGGAAAATGCGGAAGCACTGGGCTTCCTCACCTGGAGTGTTGCTGATGTTCTCACACACATTGAGGACTGGCAGTTTGGTGTGCCGAGCCCTGTATCTCGGGACTTGCCTTTATGATGCTCATTACTGCAAAGGAGAGGCTAAACCTGCTTGTAGTTGTGCCTAAGAATCCCCGAGTGCCTCTTTGTTGCTCAAATGTGGCTCACTCTCTCTAGCTAAGCCAACTTGGCAGGTGAAAGCTGACTGCCCTTCCCACTATGTGGGATCTCACTCCCAGGGGTGTAAATCTCCCGAGGATGAATCTGGACCTGACATTGTGGGATTGAGAACATCTTGACCAAAAAGGGGATGTGAAATGAAACAAAATAAAGTTTCAGTGACTGAGAGATTTCAAATGGGGCCGAGAAGTCACATTGGTGGACATTCTTATGCACTACATAGATAACCCTTTTTAGGTTTTAATGTATTGGAATAGCTAGAAGTAAATACCTGATACTATCAAACTGCAACCCAGTGGCCCTGACTCTTGAAGATGATTGTATGGCAATGTAGCTTACAAGGGGTGACAGTGTGATTGTGAGAACCTTGTGGATCACACTCCCTTTAACCACTGTATGGATGGATGAGTAGAAAAATGGGGACAAAACTGGGTGAAAAATGGGGTGGGAGGGGGGATTTGGGTGTTCTTTTTTAATTTTATTTTTTATTCTTATTCTGATTCTGATATAAGGGAAATGTTCAAAAGTAGATTGGGGTGATGAATGCACAATTATATGATGGTACTATGAACAGTTGATTGTACACCACAGATAATTGTATGATATGTGAATATATCTCAATAAAACTGAGTTTAAAAAATAAAAAAAAAAATTGTACCACATATAGAGGGCAAGAATCAGATGAAGAACTGAGAAAATATGAATAAACACAGGGTACCCTAAAGGTCTGAAATAAGTTGAACCAAGCATCAAAGAAGAGCCTTAACAAAAAGCCAATCAACTATAAAACCCTATACAAAAGGGAGAAACTGACCTTCAGAGTTAATTTATCAAAAAAAATTAGATGTCTAGACACCAGCAAAAAATTACAAGCCCTGGTAAGAAACAGGAAGACATGGCACAGTCAAGGGAACAAATTAAAATTTCAGAAGAGACACAGAATTTGGAACAACTAATCATAGAAGTTCAAATAAATCTCCTAAATCAATTAAAGGAGAAGGAGAATATGGATAAAGAGCTAAAGGGTATTAAGATGATGTGTCAGCATGAAGAAGAATTTGAAAGAATAAAAAGAAACATTATGGGGATGAAAGGCACAATAATAGAGATTAAAAATGAACTAGAGGCATACAACAGCAGATTTGAACAGGAAGAAGAAAGAATCAGCAAACTAGAAGACAGGACAATTGAAAGCGTACACTCAAAAAGATAGACAGTAAAAAGAATAGAAAAAATTAAGCAATGTCTGCAGGACTTGAGTGACAACATGAAGCACACACACATATGTGTCATGGGTGTCCCAGGAGAAGAAAAGGGAAAAGGGGCAGAAAGATTACTTGAGGAAACAATGACCAGAAATTTCCCAACTCTTATGAAAGCTATAAATATACATGTCCAAGAAGTGCAATAAACTCCAAACAGAACAAATCCTAATAGACTTTCTCTGAGACACATATTAATCAGAATGTCAAATGCCAAAGATAAAAAGATAATTCTGAAAGCAGCAAGAGAAAAGTGATGTATCACATATAGGGGATCCTCAATAAGACTACATGCCGACTTCTCATCAGAAATCATGGAAGCAAGAAGGCAGTGGTATGATATATTTAAGGTACTGAATGAGATAAACTGCCAACCAAAAATTTTTTATCCAGCAAAACTCTCCTTCAAAAATGCAGGAGAATTTAAAATATTCACAGATAAACAGAAACTGAGTGAGTTCATCAATAAAAGACCTACCCTATAAGAATTAATAAAGGGAGTCCTGCAGGTTGAAAGGAAAAGACAGGAGAAGGTGGCTTTGAGTAGTGTGAAGAAATGAAAATTTCAATATGCAATCTTCAATATATTCTTTAATTCCTATAACAGAATAGGAAGTCTTCATGGAAGCCTTCTTGCTTCTATGATTTCTGATGAGAAATCAGCATGTAGTCTTAACATTAAACTTAATTTTTTTTCCATTTGTACAGGGCTAATTCACTGTATTAAATATGTAAGGTCTTATCTATGTGGGTTTGATTACAGAAACTAATAAAGTATTCTCTAAATAATGAAAAAAAAGAATACAATTGAACAAGACAAATGCATATTTCCTGATAATGGGTGCACAAAATATAAAATGGTAAAGTGGGACAAAAATATCAAAAAGAGGGGAAACAGAGGGAGATGGGAACAGAGAATGTGTATGCTACTGGAGCTAGTATGGTAACTTTTCAAATTAGTAGTTTACAGATTTAGGTTGTGTAATAAAAACCCTAGGGTAACAACAAAGAAAGTATTTAAAATACATTCAGAATCCGAAATGAGAAGGGGATCATTCAGAGACATGACAAAAGACCAACTATACTGAAAAGGAGGTTGAAATAAAGGAAAAGAGAGAGAGAGAGAAAAAAAAAAAAGATATGACACATAAAAACCAAAGAACAAAAAGGCTAAAGTAACTACTGCCTTTCCAGTATGAATGCTAATGGATTAAACTCCCAATCAAAAGACCCCGATTGGCAGAATGGGTATAAAAGTATGATCCTACTATATGCTACCTAAAAGAGACTCACGTTAGACCCAAAGACACAAATAGGTTGAAAGTGAAAGGATGAAAAACAAATATTCCTTGCAAATAGTAACCAAAAAAGAGCTGGGTAGCTATACTAATATCAGACAAAATAGACTTTAAGCCAAAAGTTGTTACACGAGACAAAGAAGGACACTACATATTCATAAAAGGGGCAATCCACCAAGAAGAAATACTAATCATAAATATTTATGCACCTCACCAGGGTGCCCCAAAATACATGAGGCAAAACTGAAGGGAGAAACAGACACCTCTACAATTAGAGTTGGAGACTTCAATACAAACACTCTCAACAACAGAACATCTAGACAGAAGATCAATAAGGAAACAGAGAACTTGAATAATACGATAAATGAAATAGACCTAACAGACATATACAGAACATTGGACCCCAAAATAGCAGGATATACATTGTTCTCAAGTGCTCATGGATCATCCTCCAGGATACACCACATGTTGGGTCACAAGTCTCAAGACATTTTAAAAGATTGAAATTATGCAAAGCATCTTCTCTGACCATAATGGAATGAAGCTGGAAATCAATAACAGGCAGAGAACTGGAAAATCCACAAATATGTGGAAGTTATATAACATACTCTTAAACAATCAGTGGGTCAAAGAAGAAATTGCAAGGAAAATCAGTAAAAAATGCTTACATTAAAAAAAGAAGAGCTAAAATCAAACACCTAACTGCACACCTGTAGGAATTAGAAAAAGAACACCAATCTAAACCCAAAGCAAACAGAAGGAAAGAAATAACAGAGATTAGAGCAGAAATAAATAAAATTGAGAATAAAAAACATTAACAAAGCCAGAAATTTGTTCTTCAAAAAGGTAAATAAAATTGAAAGACCCTTAGCTAGACTGACAAAAAAGAAGATGTGAACAAATTAGAAATGAGAGGGGAATGCATTACTACTGACCCACAGAAATAAAAAGGATCATAAGAAGATATTATGAACAATCGTATACCAATAAATTAGGTAACTTAGATGAAATGGACAAATTTCTAGAAACACGCTGTTTTGGATTGTTAAAGCTGAAGAAATGCAATATACCAGAAATGGACTGGCTTTTAACAATGGGGATTTATTAGCTAACAAGTTTACAATTCTTAGACTGTGAAAATGTCCAAATTAAGGCATCAACAGTATGATACCTTCTCTGAATACTGGTCATCAGCAAACTTGGGCTTCTCTGTCAGATAGCAAGGCACATGATGACGTCTGCCCATCCTTCTATCCCAGGTTTCATTGCTTCCAGCTTCTGGCTTCATGGCTTCCTCTCTCAGCTTCTGTGGGTGTGTCCTTGTCTCTCCGCTTCTCTGGGGCTTTTTCCATGAGCTTCTCTGGGTTTTCTGTGTGTCCTTTATCCTCTATAAGAACTCCAGTAAGAGGATTAAGACCCATCTTGAATGAGGTGAGTCACATCTCAATTGAAATAACCTACTCAAAAGGTCCCACCTACAATAGGTCTACATCCACAGGAAAGGATTAAAAGAACATGATCTTTTTCTGGGGTACATAACAGCTTCAAACCAATAGACACAAACAACCTACACTGACTACTGGAGAAATAAAAGATATCAACAGACCAATTACAAGTAAAGAGATTGAATCAGTCATCAAAAACTTCCCAACAAAGAAAAGCTCAGAACCAGATGACTTCACAGGTGAATTCTACCAATCACACCAAGAAGAATTAGCACCTATCCTGCTCAAAGTCTTCCAAAAAATTGAACAGGAGGGAACACTCCCTAACTCATTCTATGATGCCACCATCACCCTAATATCAAAGCAAGATAAAGTTACATCAATGAAATTACAGACCAATTTCTCTTATGAGTATAGATGCAAAAATTGTCAACAAAATACTTGCAAATCAAATCCAACAACTCTGCATCTGTGTGTAAAGGGAAAGGAGAAATTGCTTTCTGCAAGATAAGCCAGAGCAAAACCTAAATTGAGTAACACAGGACCTTCACCCTGGTATTCCCCATTAGGGCCCTGTTGGACTAACAGAGAAATACACTGGGTTGTGAGAATATACAATCCCAGTTTTCCTGGAATAATACTTTCAGATATTTTGTGTATTTGTATTTAGAGGAAACAAGATACAGTGCCTGGGTGTAGCTAGGTTCAGGTTGTCTCTCAGTGCTGATGGATAGGTAGTAGCTTCCAGGAGCAGTATGAAAAAGAGACCAGGTCAGATACAGCAGGAACGAGTTTCATAATGCATTAGTCAAGTCTGCCTTGAGCTCAGAGATGGGGAATGAGAGACTGCCATGGATGTGATAACACTGGGACAGAGGACGGCCCTGTGTTCTTGTCTAGCTTAGTGGTTCTCAACCCTGGCTTTACACTGAGTCACTAGGAGAGCTTTAAAAAGTGTCATTGCCCTGGCCTCAGCCCTCAGCACTTTAAGTGAAATTGCCCAGGCACATTTCTTTTCAAGTGCCTGACCGCGCTGTGCTATGTGTGCAGTAACAGGGCTCAGAGGTTCTAATCATCAGATTGAGTAGGGGTTGGTAAAGCATGGATCTTTCCTAAAGAACTGTAATAATTGGGGTTTAGGGTCAACTGTCTTTGACTCTGGTCAATACCAAACATCAAAATATGCACATGTGCAGGCAGAGTTGATGCATTTAGACTATTTCACAACCAGTGAAATTCAACACTGTACATCCCCAGTCTGCTCATCATTGATTGTAACATGACCAAACCGGAAAATGTGTCAAAACTTGTGCTAGAAATATACACTGCTGCCAGACACACTGCAGAAAGGAAAGCACTTCACTTAAACTTCTCCTTTTTTGGTCCAAAATTCTTGGTGTGATTTCAGGTCAGCTGCTGTGTCATTGAGTCCCATTCTGAGGCCTACGGGGACCCAACAAGGAGCAGAGTCCTGAAGAAGCCTTTCCAGGGATCCTACTAGTTACAGTGGAGAAGAAAGGTGCAAATTTTCCTCCAGGGACTCGGTTTAAAATGACCTGTCATTCTGAGCCCTACAGACTTAGTGAAACTTACTGAATTGAGACTCTAGCCCATAGGGGGCAGACCTGCACTGAATACTAGATCTCATATCTCTGTTGGGCTTTGGTCTCCTGGAGAAAAAAAAAAAAGGAATACTTTTCTAAAAGATAATCCATTCGATTTTCCATCAATATCTGTCTGCTATTGTTAACAATACCCTGTTAGGGGTGGAGTTAGATGTCTTTCCCTGGCTGAAAACAGAAATCCTCCCTAGTCTAAATCACCTGTCTTTGTTTATAAGAGAAAAGGATAGGCACCAAATACTTGCTCAGTCTTACTGGAGAAGTGTAACGGCCCTTTCTACACAGAAGCGTTTGTCATCTTGAGCTTGTGGCCCTCCCTTAGGAAGAAAATTGGAACATTTTTAACTGCTTCACTCAGAAGATTCATGTCTAAGCACTTCAAGGAAATCTACGTGGATTTAAAGTTAAAGAGGAACAATGAAATGATTCCTCCACTACAATAAAAGATTGGAAATGAAGGTGGCCAGCTGAGCAGAACCAAGTGAGGAAATTACAAGGGTGACTTTCTGCTGACAGGCTTTCTGAGGCCAGGAAATTGTATCTTCATGATCTTTGAACACAATTGTTCAGCACAAATATTCCCAGAGCACAGTGATTTGATTTTGTTTTTAAGTTTTGAGATTTTTTTTTTAATGTACAGAAAAACACAAAAAAATAAAATAAAAATTATTTCATACTCTTACTTTTTTGTCCATTAAAATACAAGAAAAGCAGAAGTCCCTCCACTACCCCAAGAAGTAAATACTGTTAATTTTATGCTCATCCTTCTGGACTTTTAGTTGGATGGACTGATGGATGGAGAGATGGATGGGTAGATAGATGATGGAGATATTCATTGAAATATGTTTTTCTTAACAAAAACAGGGTCCTGCTATATATTATTCTGCCATTTGCTCTTTTTACTAAACAACATCTTTTGGATCATCTTTTAGACCAATACATGTAGATTTATCTCATTATTTTAAAATAGTTCTGTGTTATTCTGTGGTATGAGTGTTCCATGATTTATTGAACCTATTTTTTTTTTAGATTTGTTTCAATATTTTTCTGTTATAAACAGCACATGAGGAAATATTCTTGTACATATGTCTGTACACATACTTGCTAGCATTTCCTAGAAACAGACTATTAAAAGTGGGATTGCTTGGTCATAGAATATGCACATTTTTAATTTAGATGATAATGCCAAATTATCTTTTCACAAGATTGTACCAATTTATATTAGTACCAACTATTTATGAGTGACAAAATTTTCCCCCCAAAGGAATGTGAGCATTACTAGCTTTTTAAGATATAGTTTATCATGACGTATTTCAAACATACAGGAAAGCACAGACAATAGGATAAAATTAAGATTCATACATATTTTACGGTTTTTGAGTCAAATTTGAAAATTATTTTTCTCAAGAAGATTGTCTACTTCATTTAAATTGTTAAGCTGAGATTTCAACCTAAATTTATTTGATTTCTAAGCCCAAGCTCATTTTTCTTACTTACCTCCCTTCTCATATGATGTAACTCAAATTATAGATACATAGTATTTAGCAGAAATCCAAGACTTTGGGTCATATTGCCTAGTAGTTTCTGAAGATCACAGAACTAAAAAGAAAACAGAAAACAAGCACCGGCTCTGTCATCTCTCCCTGCCATAGTTTGTGTCCCAGCCCCTCCTCCTTTGCTCTGGCCCCACCCAGGCTGCAGATGAGCTTATAGACCAGAACTCACAAAGGCAAAGACTTCTGCCAAAAGCTTCATGGAAGAAGAGGAACTTGGGGTGGGGAGGGAGTGAGAACACGAGTTTATTATAAGATCTCTGTTGGGCCAGGATTGAGAATAGCAGAGGGGGATCAAGGAGAAATAGAGAAATAAAAAATATTTGAGAAATACAATAGTATTTCTTGGTCTTAAAGCCAATCAATTACAAAAAGAAATATGTGTGTAAATTATGACCCTCTGGGCAGAGTCTCGGCCATCCAATCCCACCTGACAAGGGACAAGGCGCCCTCGGTGAGAAGTGCGAAGCACGGGGCACAGGACGGCATCTGCTATCCCTTAGCACTTTGCTCAGCCAGGGCAGCTGAAGGGCAGGGGCTGGTGATGGAGGTCAATGCAAAACCCCAGCCCTGTGCTCAGGACATCTGAAAATAGCACCCTCAGAGGAGGGTTCTCCAGGGCCAGCCATCTCCCCACAGAGCCGCCCAATCAACAGAACCACTTACTGTGGTCCCCAATAAGTTAAAAAATGAAGCTTCAAAACAAGGTTACAAAAATTCTATGTTTAAATTATTTTGAGCAAATTAATTTTCACACAAAAATAAAGACCAAATAATAATTACAAAATGTATTACCTATATCATGTATAGATATTATATATAACACATAAACTATATTTTTACAATGCATTACAGGCGGTGGGTTCTATGGTTCTGGGCCACAGATTGGAGGTATCTTTACCTACAGCCTCTTCTCCCATCTGTGAGCAGCTGCAGTTGTTCTCGCCCTACCCTAAGAGGAGGCCGGGAGCTAACACTTTTAAGAGATATCATGAACATATTTCAGTCTTGCCAGTGTATCTCTGGGCCTTTATTTATTATCTCAGTCACTTTCATATCAAAATCTAAACCTGAGGCTCTTGGTGAATGTTCCAACTGGGCCTCCCACTTTCCCTCCCCTTAGTAGATGCTGTGCCCGCGGCTTCATGCCCATCCTCCAGCTCCACAGACCAGCCCGGGCAGGACCTGCCAGCGCTCCCCCACCACCCTGTACCCAAGTCTATGTTTGTCTTAGTATGCTAATGCTGGAGAATGCAAAACACCAGAGATGGATAGGCTTTTATAAAACGGGGGTTTATTTCACTACACAGTTACAGTCTTAAGGCCACAAAGCATCCAAGGTAACACCTCAGCAATTGGGTACCTTCACTGGAGGATGGCCAATGGCGTCCTCTAAACCTCTGCTAGCTAGGAAGGCAGCTGGCGTCTGCTCCAAAACTCTGGCCTCAAAACGGCTTTCTCCCAGGACGTTCCTCTCCAGCAAGCTTGCTTCTCTTCAAAACATCACTCCCAGCTGCACTCTCTTTCCTCCCGCCGAGTCAGCTCATTTATATAGCTCCACCAATAAGGGCCCACCCTGAATGGGCGGGGCCACGCCTCCATGGGAACATCTCATCAGAATCATTGCCCACAGCTGGGTGGGGCACACTCCAAGCAAATCTAACCAGCACCAAAACTTCTGCCCCACACAAGACCACAAAGATAATGGCATTTGGGGGACACAATACACTCAAACCGGCACAATGTTCTTCTAGTTACCCCTTTGCCTCAGCAACTACCACCACTGTATTCCTGAGGTGAGTGCCTTCCTTCCCTATGAGAATCTCAGAGTTGAGAGGGCAAAAACTGACCAAGGCAGCAGCCTTTCTAGGGTCACAGTCACGGGCACAGGTTTTCAGCTCTGCAGAAGTCCGATGGCCAGTGGGCGAGCACACTGCATCCATCTGGAGGGCGAAAGAGGGCCTCCCAGAAGGAGCCCCAGAGGCTGCCGGTGAGTGGGGCAGGAAGTACGTCAGCTACACACTCAGCTAATCCATCACCTACTCTTCTATTAAATCTCGAGGAGCAATATTTAAACACAGGAAGGAACTGTGAATGCCCTCGAAAGATACTTTGACTCGAGAGCTCTCCTCAAGTGTTTTAGTTTTGAGTGTCACAAGGGTACATTTTGTTTTCCCCGGATATAAGCTGTGTCTCTTCTGAACAGGGATGGGTCTTTGGGACAGGGTATGGGTGTGGGGGGAGAGAAGATGGCATCAGAATCAGAGCATCAAAACTAGAAGGAACATCGGAGATCATCAGTCCAGGCCTTCATCGTATAGATGAGTCACAAGGCTTGCAGAACTGAAAGGACAGCCTACAGGCACACAGTTGGCGTAAGAAACTCTTTTAAGATAAGAGAACCCTTGGAAATTATCAAGTCTGGCCAGGGACAGGCAGACCCCTAGGAAAGAGTATCTTTGAAGCCCTATCCTTCCCTTTGGCCTGCCTAATTCCCCTCCCTATTATCTTGTCAAGTGTGGTGACCTGCATAAGCCAGACCTCTGCAGAGGGTCCCCTCAATTCTGCAACCTTCTATGACCTTCCCTCCCCCAACCAAGACAAACCCTGTTGAAATCAGCTCCCTAGTTGAAAAAAGAGTGGTAAACAAATGCCCTCTCCCCCAGCTGTTAAGAGTTGATAATGGCTCCTAGTGATTCTGCACTCTCACAGATATTCTTTTTTAATTTAATTTTTGAAAACAATACATTCATATGGCTCAAAATTCAAACAGTATATGGTGGGGAAGTAGAATGGTGTAGCATATCTGGAGGACAGTGTGATGGTTCCACAAAAAACTAAGTATGTGGGCGCCATAGGCCCTGCAACCCCATTACGGGGTATATACTTGGAAGATCTGAGAGCAGCGACATGAATGGACATTTGCACACTGGTGTTTATGGAGGCAGTATTCATAATTTGCAAACAGGGTGGAGGTGGCCTAAGGGTACATTGACTGATGAACAGAATGGTGAACTGTGGTGTACGTATACAATGGAATATTGAGCAAGTGTGAGGAGTGAAGCTGTGAGACACCCAAATCCTGCAGACAGCATTTTGAGTTAAGTATGCCAGAAATGAAAATATAAACTTTATAATGCCTCACCAATATGGACTAACTACAATGTGTAAGCTCAGAATTGAATCTTAGAGCACAGCTTATCAGGGGAACGCTTATTGTAATGGTCGCTAAATTGTACACTCATACAGCAGTTACATCTATTCCTGAATTGTAATGGCTATCTCCAAATTCTGAGATGCTGATCTCTTTGTATATAACCTGGTCAGTCTCTGGAACTTTGGGTATCTGTGTGACACCTGAAACTCAGAGCTAGAGCTTGGCAGCTATGAATGTCAGTATTAGCGCATAGAGCAACTGTTTAAAAGGCTGAAAAAAGAGTCCGGACTTCAATCAGAAATATGAATGAAGCAGATCTGGTCAGAAATAAGGCAAATCAGGCCAAAAGGTAAAGGACAATACTGACTGTGTTTTAAAACTTCGAAACTTCAACTTCCATGTGATACCAGGGGAAGAGATATTTATTTGGTGCAGGATCTATATTTTCTGTAGTACACTAAATAATTTAACTTGTACAGTCAGTTTATTCAAACACCATAATTACATGGAACTTTGAATAAGAAGTGAGATCTGGGAGGTTTATATAGGTTAGTGTGAAAGAGCAATATACCCCAAAGTAATTTGGGCAGAATAAAAATATATATGCAGGCCCCCCCTGAGGAGCTGGGGGAAAATACAGAAATGTTGGACTTCCCCACCTGGGTTGTTGCTGATGTTCTCACAAACACGGAGGACTGACGGTTTGGTATACCAAGCCCTCTATCTTGGGGCTTGCCCTTATGAAGCTTGTTACTGCAGAGGAGAGGCTGAGCCTACTTGTGGTTGTGCCTAAGAGTCTCCCCCTGAGTACCTCTTTGTTGCTCAGATGTGGCCCTCTCTGTCTCTCTAACTAAGCCACCTCCACAGATGAACTCACTGCCCTCCCCCCTACATGGGACCTGACTCCCAGGGGTATACATCTCCCTGGCAACACAGGATATGACTCCAGGGGACAAATCCGGACCCAGCATTGTGGGATTGAGAACATCTTCTTGAACAAAAGAGGGATGCAAAATGAAACAAAATGAAGTTTCAGTGGCTGAAAGATTTGAAATGGAGTCGAGAGGTCACTCTGGTGGACATTCCTATGCACTATATAGACACTCTTTTTAGGTTTTAGTGTATTGAAATAGCTAGAAGTAAATACCTGAAACTATCAAACTGCAACGATTGTGTAACAATGTAGCTTACAAGGGGTGACAGTATGATTGTGAAAACCTTGTGGATCATACTCCCTTTATCCAGTATATGGTTGGATGCGTAGAAAAATGGGGACAAAAACTAAATGAAAAATAGGATGGGATGGGGGGGATGATTTGGGTGTTCTTTTTTACTTTTATTTTTTATTCTTATTTTTTCTTTCTGGTATAAGGAAAATGTTCAAAAATAGATTGGGGTGATGAATGCACAACTATATGATGGTACTGTGAACAGTTGATTGTACACCATGGATGATTGTATGGTATGTGAATACATCTTAATAAGACTGAAGTTTAAAAAAAAATTCAAACAGTATAAAAATTATGAAGTCTCATTCCCACACCTGCCCTCCATTGGGCCAGTTCCCAACCCAGTTCTCTGCAGGTAACCATTTCTAGTAGTTTCTTTTTTACCTTTTCAGAGTTCCTTGACACTCATATAAGCAAACACAGATATGTATTTCCATAGTTCTTAAGCATTCTCAGAGCCATAAATCAAAGGAATGGCAGTTTTTCAGGCACTCTGCAAATCTCACTGAGCAGCAGATCTTTCCCACGGTCCCTTCTGCCCCTCTTCAAGAGGAGGACTTGTAGTTGAAGTTCCTTGTTCTAAATAAATTGATTCCAATAGAACTCTGTCACAAGATCATATCCCAGAAAGAACCACAACCAGCCCCTCATTTTCCAGGTCTGAAAGAGAGAAGGGGTAGTGTGGGACACTGATTACGTGCTTCAACTTGGCGGGCCTGGGCCAGGGGACCGGATCCGCCCCTGGGGAGGGTGGTGGGCACGGGCGACAGCGCCCTTCACTGCCCCCCAGGCCTGGGAAAGTGAGGCCGGAGGCAGGCCCCATTTCCTCACCCAAAATACCACTGTTAGGGGAGGCTTGCCGGAGGGAACCGCCTTTTCCCCACCCCCTTATCTTGCCCGGACACTCCCCGTTGCCAGTGCAACTCCCATCACCACCAGTGCGCATACATTGTTGCCAGACACCGTTACCGGAGCAACTCTCGCCCCTTTTCAAACAACCTCCGTGCTCTCTTAGAACCAATCCTAACCTCCGCACCCTCTCAGAACCAATCCTAGCCTTTATCCCCTCAGCATTGGCTTGTAACAACCCCCGCCCTCTATGCCAGCCTATATAACCTGTGCTCACCCCTAATAAACGCTCTTGGCTTTACCCCCCTGAAAAAACCCCCCTTTTGTTCTACCCCTACTGGAGGAAGAGTGTCTTGTCTTTCCCTTCTCGCCGCCCTCCACACCTTGCACGCCTCCGCCGGGGACCGGGCCCAGTCCCCCGCCTCGCCCTCGCCTCCGGGAAAGAGCCCCCGCCGCCGGTACCCTCCGAGCAACGCCGAGAGCCGAGGGTTCAGCAACCGGCCGCCCCCCCCCCCCAGATAAATCAACTGCAACCGCAGGGTAGGCTGAAGAAGCTGTGCTTCCGAGACCCCTCTCTTCATTCCTTGATTTATTTATGTATTCCCAGGTACCAGGTGCCAAGCCAGGCCCTGGGGACACAGCAATAGTTCCTGTCCTCATTTAGATTCTTTCAATTTCAAGTGACAACAAATCCAACCCAAACAGGTCTATGTTTAAAAAGGGAATTGATTGGCTCCTGTAACTGAAATGTGCAGGGATGGATCTAGCTTTAGTTTCAGCATGTTTCAGAGCTTAAACAATGTCACTAGGAGCCAGCTCTTGCTCTACTCCCTGTGGGTTGGTTCAATTCTCAAGCAACTCCTGGTGGCCCAGCCGGCTTCAGGCTCACATCATCACCAGCTTAGATCACTGGAAAAGAGTGAGTCAGAGATCCCCAAAACTCAAGCCAAAATCTGGGGATCCAGTGTTCTGATTGGGTTAACTGGATCATGTGCCTATTCCTGAAACAATCACCAAAGCCAAGGAAACGGATTACACTGATTGGCCTGGCCTAGGTCACATGTCCCACCGTTGGCACCCCAGGTGGGGCCAACATTAGCCACAGCATGTTGGTTGAGAGTGGAGGAGGGGTGGTAGCCCCAAATAAAACCAGGGCACTGCAGCCACACCCAGAAAAATGGAAAGGCTGCTGGGCCCAAAACCAGGGAATGTCCACCGCACCCACATAATTACAAGTGAGGTAAATGTTTTAGAGGAGGAACTGCAAGTGCTGCGGGGTCCTGACCCAGGGTGAGGTGTCTGGGGAGTCCCTTCTAAGGAAGGGGCAGACATGGGCCAGGAGAAGGTCCGTTTACATTCCAGGGAGACGCAACAGTCATGGAAGGGCACTGAAGCAGGAGAGAACACAGTCTTCAAGGAAGTTAAGAGCTACAATATGACTGGAGCTCAGAGAGCAGGTGTAGGAAGCAACCAAGAAAAGGGACAGTGACAGAGACGAGGCTGGAGGGGTGGGCAGCCCAGATGTTTCAGAAAGGAGTCCATAAGATGGGCCTGCCACCTTTAACCCAAGCCTTGTCCACTGCCAGGCTCCACATGCCATGGATTCCTGGCTGTGTTCAGGCCTTCTGCCACTGGTGCTGTAGCTGGGGACCCGGTGCTGTCTGAGTATGAGAAGCAAATCTGACCGCTTCCTTGACCTGCTTAAAATGCTCACGACTGGAGTCCCACATTCTTAACATGGCCTTCAGGCCCTGCCTACTCACCAGCCTCCTCTCGTCTCTCTGCACCCTTGTCTTCTCCCAGCTAGGCAGGCCTCACACCCCCAAGCCTCCTAGTGCTGCTCACCACTCATGCCACAAGGACTAAGGAAGGCCCCAGGGAACAGAGAGGGATTGGAGCAGAAATGGGCTCTAAGACACCAGTGTAAGTGTCCTCTTCTTAGCCAAGTGTGTGGAAGAAGGTTGGCCAGGGGAAATGGGGCCAGGTACAATGCAGGCCCTGCTCCCACACAGCATCTGGCCCCTTGGCTGGCCTCACTACACCCACTGGATGCCCACCATCCAAGCAGAAGCCAGAAACAGAGGCTTTCACGGGACCTGGGGAGTGGGCAATGACCATACCTGGGCAATGACCTGCACCAGAGCAGGCAGACCACAGACCAGAGAAGACAGAGCCTGGTGAGCTCTATCTGCGGTCTCTGAAAGCTGGTGAATGCTGGTCCAGACTCAAGCTTTGAACTCCTGGGGAAAATTTCATAACTTCCTTGCAGGAAGCCATGAGAAATGCAACTTCATCAGAGTCACAAATATAGGAAGGTGGAAAAAGCAAGACAAGAGAGGGTCAGAACTAGTACCTCTTATCTTAGGTTCTGGGCAGAATTTCCTCTCTACTTCCTCTCTTTGGTTTCTGGCCTCTTTCTGACTTATATTTAAACTGCCTGATTTATTATATATGTGTTTTTGATTATAAGTTGCCTCCATTACTTTTTTTTTTTAATCTTCATTTTATTGAGATATATTCACATACCACGCAGTCATACAAAACAAATCGTACTTTCGATTGTTCACAGTACCATTACATAGTTGTACATTCATCACCTAAATCAATCCCTGACACCTTCATTAGCACACACACAAAAATAACAAGAATAATAATTAGAGTGAAAAAGAGCAATTGAAGTAAAAAAGAACACTGGGTACCTTTGTCTGTTTGTTCCCTTCCCCTATTTTTCTACTCATCCATCCATAAACTAGACAAAGTGGAGTGTGGTCCTTATGGCTTTCCCAATCCCCTTGTCACCCCTCATAAGCTACATTTTTATACAACTGTCTTCGAGATTCATGGGTTCTGGGTTGTAGTTTGATAGTTTCAGGTATCCACCACCAGCTACCCCAATTCTTTAGAACCTAAAAAGGGTTGTCTAAGTTGTGCGTAAGAGTGCCCACCAGAGTGACCTCTTGGCTCCCTTTGGAACCTCTCTGCCACTGAAGCTTATTTCATTTCCTTTCACATCCCCCTTTTGGTCAAGAAGATGTTCTCCGTCCCACGATGCCAGGTCTACATTCCTCCCCAGGAGTCATATTCCACATTGCCAGGGAGATTCACTCCCCTGGATGTCTGATCCCACGTAGCGGGGAGGGCAGTGATTTCACCTTTCAAGTTGGCTTAGCCAGAGAGAGAGGGCCACATCTGAGCAACAAAGAGGCATTCGGGAGGAGGCTCTTAGGCACAACCATAGGGAGGCCTAGCCTCTCCTTTGCAGCAACCGTCTTCCCAAGGATAAAACCTACGGTAGAGGGCTCAACCCATCAAAGCACCAGTCCCCTATGTCTGTGGTCATGTTAGCAACCATCGACGTGGGGTAGGCCAATACCCCTGCATTCTCCACAGGCTCCTCAAGGGGGCACGACATCTTTTTTTCCTTGTTTTTCTTTTTTTTTTTTTTAACTTTCCCTTCTTTTTTAAATCAACTGTATGAAAAAAAAGTTAAAAAGAAAACAAACATTAAATAAAAGAACATTTCAAAGAGACCATAACAAGGGAGTAAGAAAAAGACAACTAACCTAAGATAACTGCTTAACTTCCAACATGTTCCTACTTTACCCCAAGAAAGTTACCTAATATAGCAACATTTCTGTGAACTTGTTCCTACTATATCCATCAGAAATTAACAGACCATAGTCATTCCTGGGAATCCCCAGAACGTTAAATAGCTTATCTGTTCTTCTTGGATTATTGTTCTCCCTTCCTTAATTGCTCTCTATTGCTAGTTCCCCTACATTCTACATTATAAACCATTTGTTTTATATTTTTCAAAGTTCACATTAGTGGTAGCATATAATATTTCTCTTTTTGTGCCTGGCTTTATTTCGCTCAGCATTATGTCTTCAAGGTTCATCCATGTTGTCATATGTCTCACGAGATCGTTCCTTCTTACTGCCGCGTAGTATTCCATCGTGTGTATGTATCACATTTTATTTATCCACTCATATGTTGAAGGACATTTGGGTTGTTTCCATCTCTTGGCAATTGTGAATAATGCTGCTATGAACATTGGCGTGCAGATATCTGTTCGTGTCACTGCTTTCCGATTTTCCGGGTATATACCGAGAAGTGCAATCGCTGGATCGAATGGTAACTCTATATCTAGTTTTCTAAGGAACTGCCAGACTGACTTCCAGAGTGGCTGAACCATTATACAGTCCCACCAACAATGAATAAGAGTTCCAATTTCTCCACATCCCCTCCAGCATTTGTAGTTTCCTGTTTGTTTAATGGCAGCCATTCTAATCGGTGTTAGATGGTATCTCATTGTGGTCTTAATTTGCATCTCTCTAATAGCTAGTGAAGCTGAACATTTTTTCAAGTGTTTCTTGGCCATTTGTATTTCTTCTTCAGAGAACTGTCTTTTCATATCTTTTGCCCATTTTATAATTGGGCTGTCTGTACTATTGTCATTGAGTTGTAGGATTTCTTTATATATGCAAGATATCAGTCTTTTGTCAGATACATGGTTTCCAAAAATTTTTTCCCATTGAGTTGGCTGCCTCTTTACCTTTTTGAGAAATTCCTTTGAGGTGCAGAAACTTCTAAGCTTGAGGAATTCCCATTTATCTATTTTTTCTTTTGTTGCTTGTGCTTTGGGTGTAAAGTCTAGGAAGTGGCCACCTAATACAAGGTCTTGAAGATGTTTTCCTACGTTATCTTCTAGGAGTTTTATGGTACTTTCTTTTATATTGAGATCTTTCGTCCATTTTGAGTTAATTTTTGTGTAGGGGGTGAGGTAGGGGTCCTCTTTCATTCTTTTGGACATGGATATCCAACTCTCCCAGCCCCATTTGTTGAAAAGACCATTATGACTCAGTTCAGTGACTTTGGGGGCCTTATCAAAGATCAGTCGGCCATAGATCTGAGGGTCTATCTCTGAATTCTCAATTCGATTCCATTGATCTATATGTCTATCTTTGTGCCAGTACCATGCTGTTTTGGCAACTGTGGCTTTATAATAAGCTTCAAAGTCAGGGAGTGTAAGTCCTCCCACTTCGTTTTTCTTTTTTTAGAGTGTCTTTAGCAATTTGAGGCATCTTCCCTTTCCAAATAAATTTGATAACTAGCTTTTCCAAGTCTGCAAAGTAGGTTGTTGGAATTTTGATTGGGATTGCATTGAATCTGTAGATGAGTTTGGGTAGAATTGACATCTTAATGACATTTAGCCTTCCTATCCATGAACATGGAATATTTTTCCATCTTTTAAGGTCCCCTTCTATTTCTTTTAGTAGAGTTATGTAGTTTTCTTTGTATAGGTCTTTTACATCTTTGGTTAAGTTTATTCCTAGGTACTTGATTTTTTTAGTTGCTATTGAAAATGGTATCTTTTTCTTGAGTGTCTCTTCAGTTTGTTCATTTCTAGCATATAGAAACATTACTGACTTATGTGCATTAACCTTGTATCCCGCTACTTTGCTAAATTTGTTTATTAGCTCTAGTAGCTGTATCGTCGATTTCTCAGGGTTTTCTAGATATAAGAGCATATCATCTGCAAACAATGACAGTTTTACTTCTTCTTTTCCAATTTGGATGCTTTTATTTCTTTGTCCTGCCAGATTGCCCTGGCTAGCACTTCCAGCACAATGTTGAATAACAGTGGTGACAGCAGGCATCCTTGTCTTGTTCCTGATCTTAGAGAGAAGGCTTTCAGTCTCTCACCATTGAGTACTATGCTGGCTGTGGGTTTTTCATATATGCTCTTTACCATGTTGAGGAAGTTTCCTTCAATTCCTACCTTTTGAAGTGTTTTTATCAAAAACGGATGCTGGATTTTGTCAAATGCTTTTTCAGCATCTATTGAGATGATCAATTGATTTTTCCCTTTTGACTTGTTAATGTGTTGCAATACATTGATTGATTTTCTTATGTTGAACCATCCTTGCATGCCTGGAATGAACCCCACTTGGTCATGGTGTATGATTTTTTTAATGTGTCTTTGGATTTGATTTGCAAGTATTTTGTTGAAGATTTTTGCATCTATATTCATTAGGGAGATTGGCCGGTAGTTTTCCTTTTTTGTAGCATCTTTGCCTGGTTTTGGTATTAGATTGATGTTAGCTTCATAAAATGAGTTAGGTAGTGTTCCATTTTCTTCAATGTTTTGAAAGAGTTTGAGTAAGATTGGTGTCAGTTCTTTCTGGAAAGTTTGGTAGAATTCCCCTGTGAAGCCATCTGGCCCTGGGCATTTATTTGTGGGAAGATTTTTGATGACTGATTGGATCTCTTTGCTTGTGATGGGTTGGTTGAGGTCTTCTATTTCTTCTCTGGTCAGTCTAGACTGTTCATATGTTTCCAGGAAATTGTCCATTTCTTCTACATTATCCAGTTTGTTGCCATACAGTTGTTCATAATATCCTCTTATAATTTTTTTAATTTCTTCAGGATCTGCAGTTATGTCACCTTTTTCATTCATTATTTTGTTTATATGGGTCTTCTCTCTTTTTGATTTTGTCAGTCTAGCTAGGGGCTTGTGAATCTTGTTGATCTTCTCAAAGAACCAACTTTCGGTGATATTTATCCTCTCTATTGTTTTTTTATCTCTATGTCATTTATTTCTGCTTTAATCCTTGTTATTTCTTTTCTTGTACTTGGTTTAGGATTGGTTTGCTGTTCATTTTCTAGCTTCTTCAGTTGATCCATTAGTTCTTTGATTTTGGCTCTTTCTTCCGTTTTAATATATGCGTTTAGTGCTATAAATTTCCCCCTTAGCACTGCTTTTGCTGCATCCCATAGGTTTTGGTATGTTGTGTTCTCATTTTCATTCGTCTCTATATATTTAGTAATTTCTCTTGCTATTTCTTCATTAACCCACTGATTGTTTAGGAGTGTGTTGTTTAACCTCCAGGTATTTGTGAATTTTCTAAGTCTCTGATGGTTATTGACTTCTAATTGTATTCCATTGTGGTCAGAGAATGTGCTTTGAATAATTTCAATCTTTTTAAATTTATTGAGGCTTGTTTTATGTCCCAGCATATGATCTATTCTGGAGAAAGTTCCATGAGCACTAGAAAAGTATGTGTATCCTGGTGATTTGGGATGTAATGTCCTCTATATGTCTGTTAAATCTAACTCATTTATCAGATTGTTTAGGTTTTCAATTTCCTTATTGGTCTTCTGTCTGGTTGATCTATCTATAGGAGAGAGTGATGTGTTGAAGTCTCTCACAATTATTGTGGAAACATCAATTGCTTCCTTTAGTTTTGCCAGTGTTTCTCTCATGTATTTTGTGGCACCTTGACTGGGTGCATAGACATTTATGATTGTTATTTCTTCTTGTTGAATTGCGCCTTTTATTAGTATGTAGTGGCCTTCTTTGTCTCTCAAAACATCCCTGCATTTAAAGTCTATTTTATCTGAGATTAATATTGCTACACCTGCTTTCTTTTGGCTGTAGCTTGCATGAAATATTTTTTTCCATCCTTTCACTTTCAGTTTCTTTGTGTCCCTGTGTCTAAGACGAGTCTCTTGTATGCAACATATTGATGGTTCATTTTTTTTGATCCATTCTGTGAATCTATATCTTTTAATTGGGGAGTTTAATCCATTTACATTCAACGTTATAACCGTGAAGGCATTTCTTGAATCAGCCATCTTATCCTTTGGTTTATGTTTGTCATATTTTTCCCCTCTCTCTATTAATATCCTTTATTGTACCCATACCGAATCTCTTTAGTACTGAACCTTTCTCCAAGTCTCTCTGTCCTTTCTTTGTTTCTCTGTGTGTAGGGCTCCCTTTAGTATCTCCAGTAGGAGAGGTCTCTTGTTAGCAAATTCTCTCAGCATTTGTTTGTCTGTGAAAAATTTAAGCTCTCCTCAAATTTGAAGGAGAGCTTTGCTGGATAAAGTATTCTTGGCTGGAAATTTTTCTCACTCAGAATTTTAAATATATCGTGCCACTGCCTTCTCGCCTCCATGGTGGCTGCTGAGTAGTCACTACTTAGTCTTATGCTGTTTCCTTTGTATGTGGTGAATTGCTTTTCTCTTGCTGCTTTCAGAACTTGGTCCTTCTCTTCTGTGTTTGACAGTGTGATAAGAATATGTCTCGGAGTGGGTTTATTTGGATTTATTCTATTTGGAGTTCACTGAGCATTTATGATTTGTGTATTTATGTTGTTTAGAAGATTTGGGAAGTTTTCCCCAACAATTTCTTTGAATACTCTTCCTAGACCTTTACCCTTTTCTTCCCCTTCTGGAACACCAATGAGTCTTATATTTGGACGTTTCATATTATCTATCATATCCCTGAGGTCCATTTCGATTTTTTCAATTTTTTTCCCCATTCTTTCTTTTATGCTTTCATTTTCCATTCTGTCATCTTCGAGGTCACTGATTCGTTGTTCAACTTCCTCTAGTCTTGTACTATGAGTGTCCAGAATCTTTTTAATTTGGTCAACAGTTTCCTTAATTTCCATAAGATCATCCATTTTTTTATTTAGTCTTGCAATGTCTTCTTTATGCTCTTCTAGGGTCTTCTTGATATCCTTTGTATCCTGTACTATGGTCTCATTGTTCATCTTTAGTTCTTTGAGTAGCTGCTCTAGGTGCTGCGTCTCTTCTGATCTTTTGATTTGGGTGCTTGGGCTTGGGTTATCCATATCGTCTGGTTTTTTCATATGCTTTATAATGTTCTGTTGTTTTTGGCCTCGTGGCATTTGCTGAACTTGATAGGGTTCTTTTAGGATGTGTAGACCAATTAAAGTCCTTATCTCTAATTTATCAGATCTACAGCTTCGTGGAGTACACTTTCTCTAACTAACCAGCAGGTGGCGTCCACGAGCCACCTGTTCTCCACAAGCCAGTTCTCCCCTGCTTAGCCTTTTTGGTGAGTGGGCGAGTGAGTCTTGTGGGGTCCAATTGGTGTACCAAGCTTGCGTGTGTAGTTGGTGTTGCCTGCCCTGTATATGGGGCGTGTTTCTGGGCAGTCGGGGAGGGGGGGTGGCCCTAACAATCAAATCTCCCTGGTGATCCTAGAGTTTTAAAGCTGCTGCAATAGTCTAATCCTTCAGTTCAGTCCTGCCACAGTTTGTCTCTGCCACTGACCCACAAGTCCTTGGTATTGGCTTATGGCTCCTGAGACTTGCAAGTGGGCCCCTCTTCCAGGCTGTGCACCCCGGGTCCTCTGTTGAGGGATGACTGTGCTATGTCACAGGTGAGTGCCGTCCCCCCAGGGCAGTTCTGGGCTGCTGGGCTGTGTAGGGAGGCTCCCAGTCTGCTGAAATGATGGCTGAATGGGGCTTTGTTAATTCACACTGCTCCACCTTCCCAACTCTGGGACAATCAGCTGAGGTTGCAGGGAAGGCTAATGTCCACGCCCAGTTTTGTGGTGTGTGCCTGTTATTTGAAGCACTTCCGTCACACTGGGTTGTCTGGGGCAGCTCTGGGCTATGGGGCTGGCGATGGGCAGGAGTGTTTCCTGTCCACCAGTATGATGGCTGTGAGCGGACACCCCCCTTTTCTTGGGAAGTTGTGGTGTTTAGTGAATTTTCTCAGCCACTGGATTATTGCGTTTTGTCTCAGAGCTCTCTTAGTTCTGCTCTTGTCTTGACCTGCCCAAATTGCAAGTCTTTGAAGCTTTCTGTATTGGGCTTCTTAGAGTAATTGTTTTAGAAAAAGAAAAAAGGATTTAAAAAAAGGGCCCTCCTCAGAGATCTAATGGGCTATTGAAATGCTAAGAGACAAAGCAATTAGGGCCATTAAGGAAAGGTCCACAGGGCAGAGAGATCAGCTTTTCTTCGGGATTTGCATATGAGCCTCAGGGCCTGAGCTCTGCCCTTCCCCTTTCTATGTTCACCAGAATTCCAAAAATCCTCCGCTTTTATTTTGGAGTTTTTTGTGCTGTTTTTTTCTATGCCTGTCTCCTCTCTGCTGGGCTGGCTGCTCTCAGATTCTCTGGTGTCTGGTCTCAGTCTATCTATGGTTTGAGTTTGGATCAGTAGAATGAGTTTCTGATAAGGGCTGCCACTGCAGTTCTCCCTTCTCCTTCCCAGAGCTGACAGCCCCTCCTCCCACGGGACTGAGCCTGGCAGGGAGGGGTGCGGGTCCCCTGGCCACAAAAACTTACAGATTTCGCTGATCTCAGCAGTTCCACGTTTTCATGAGTGTTGTATGAAGTATGCCCAAAGTCAGATTGCTCTGTGGTGTCCAGTCCATGCAGTTCCTGGCTTTCTACCTACTTTCCTGGAGGAGTAACTAAAACATACAGCTCACCAGTCTGCCATCTTGCCCTGCCTCATTAATCTACCTCCATTACTTTTTTAATCCCACAGAGCACCATAGGTGTAAAATAATTTGTTGTAGATCAACTCAAGGTCTTCAAATGTTTCAAGGTATGTCCTTTATCTTACGTCTAGATGATCAGAGTAGAGTCACAGCTAGCACTGATGAACAATATGTTTCCTGTAGTTTGATCATTAATGCATAATATACAATTTTCCCCCAACAGCCCAAGTGTAACTACAGCTGCAAGCACACATCTGTGTTTAGCTAACAGACTGGCCTGGCCTATGTCAATCATCTCTTATGCAAGACAGAATAAGTGGATAAAGCCTCACAGGGGCCCCAGTGTCCTCTTAAATGTGGTTTATGTGCAGTAAATGCCATCCACATTTTTTCATTCATTAGCTAGAAAATTACACTCCTGCAGATCCACTCTTAGAATCAAGACTTAGAGATCAACCGCTCCAATCTTTGGTGACAGAATCTGCAGCTACAACTTGGGACTCCTCGGTATACAGCTCCTTCCTCGGTTGGCACAACTTTGTAAATCTCAATTTTATATTTCTTGAGACTAGAACTATGAGAAGTTAGCCCAGTGCTTCTTGCCTGCTCAAAACTATGGGGAAGCCATTCCCACTGAAGGGAAGGCTCAGGCTGGATCCAGACCCCAGCATGCTGGAGGCAACTCAATTGGGACATCGACCCTATTCCTCAACACCCATCTGCCTATTTTCCACCTATCTCCAGGGTATCTCCATGAACATTATGGAGATGGCAGCAGGATTTAATCTGTCTAAAATGTCCACATGACCACTGTTTCTAAAAGGCCAAAGGACTGAACCAACCTGTTCCCCTGTCCCCTCCAACAATGGAGCTGAGCAGGGACAGGTAGGACAGTGTGGCTTTGGGTTCTTGGTCCCAGCCTCCTCCCCAAAGCAGGTGCTTCTCACTGATGCTCAGCCGGAATCCCTGGCACCTATCTGAGCTCCTTCTCGGCAGTGAACTGAGTCCCAGCACACAACCTAATAGCAATCACCCCACACATAGAGGACATGGCTGAAACAGCCACCTTTCTTGCTAAGCCTCAGACCATTTAAGGTCTCCTTCAAAACAAGTGACTCACCTTCCACACCCAAAACAGCCTGTTGAGAGGCCATGGATGCCTGAAAGAAATTATACCCTCCCACCAGGCAGAAGCAGCAGCTGCTGCACTCATTTGTGGCTATACAAAAGCAACTGAGGGTGGCGGGCGGCCCAGGGCTCAGGAGGCCACCGCCACCTCCCTGGGCCTGCCGGGGCGGCTGCCTCCGTGATGCTGCTGCTCGTCGAGGGGCAGCGAGTGTGGCTGCCGCAGTCCGCCCGGGACCTCGTATGAGCCCACCCGCCTCTGGAGGAAAGAGCCAGACTTCTCAGAGGTCCATCTGTTCAACAAGTGGGACCCCAGGGCCTTCTGTATGTTCAGCAAAGAGAGCTTGCAGTGACCTCCCCAAAGGATGGCTCCATCTCCATTCTGGGTTCTGATGATGCCACCACTTGTCACATTGTGGTCCTGAGGCACACAGGTAATGGGGCTACCTGCTTGACACATTGTGATGGAACTGACACCAAAGCTGAGGTCCCCTTGATCGTGAACTCCATAAAGTCGTTTTCCAACTACACTCAATGTGGAAGGCTGAAAGTACACCTCATGGGAGGCTTCAGTGACGATAGGCAGTTGGCACAAAAACTTAACTCATCAAATTCTTAGTGAATTCGACAGACAAGAACATGATATTCACTTGGTGACATTATGTGTGACAGAATTAAAAGACCGAGAAGAAAATGAAAAACTTTCCAATAATTTATAGCATTGCTGTCAACATTAAAACTGCAGAGATTTATGGGGGCTCCTTTCAAGATCGAGGTCCAGAGGAGGAGCTGCGTGCTGCGCGGGCTCTAACAGGAGGAACTATGATTAGCATATATTATGTGAAGGCAGAACAACTGCGTATAGGACCATATTACCGGATGCCATTTCCACATGTGGATTTCTGGCTGCAGCAAGATGATAAGCAAATACTAGAGAACCTTTCCACATCACCTCTGGCTGAGCCCTCCCACTTTGTTGAACATACCAGATCTACCTTGATAGTTTTAAAAAAAATACCCATCTCCAACCAACACTCTGTTTCCTGGAAATAAAGCTCTACTCTACAAAAAAAAAAAAAAAAAAAATGAAGATGGCTTATGGGAAAAGATCTCTTCTCCAGGAAGCTGAAACTAGGAATTACCAAAGAAAGCAACTTTTTGACATGACAAAGACCACTGGTGGGATTGGAAAGACCATGAATTTGTAATCTATGCCAGCTGAGTCTTGGGCCTCCTTACTCAATGTCTTTCACATGACTTTCTAAATAAAATCTTATTTTGGCAAAGGAAAAAAAAAAAAAAAACAATTGAGGAAAATTCATCTGGCAACAGTGAGTGGGATGCCTGGAGCGGGGGAAGGCTGGAAGCAGTCACACAGGCAGAAGAACATGGCAGCAGTCCCCAAAGGAGGTGACGAGGGGGGCGGGGCAGAGAGGAGGGGCTGAGTGGAAAGCCATTTACGGCTTCGCTTCTCGAGGTGTGGGCCCCAAAGAGCACATGTGCATATCCAAGGAGCCGCTAGAAATGCAGACTTTAGACCCCCACCCCACCCAAGGCCTACTGGACAGAATCTGCATTTTAATCAAATTCCTGGGGGATTCCAATAAAATTTGAGAAGCACTGAATTCTACAGGACTCCATGATAATGAGGTCAGACAGTGAGAGTCTCCAGGTTATTTCCCCTCAACCTTCCCACCCGGCCACTGTGAACAATAAATCTCAGAACTAGGGTCTCCTTGTACTTTACATGCATTCTCTTACTCAATTCTGGTAACAACCCTAGGAGGTGGGTAGGAAACCTGCCATCGCCTAAAACAAAACTCCAAGCAAAAAATACCGACTCTAAACCAAAGCTGGGACTTACTTTAGGAATCTGGGCTGAGGTGACTCAGGCTCCTCAGGGTCCTCCCTGCAGGGAGGCAAGAGGGGTCCGGCAGGTTCAGAGCTGCACCCATAAAATAGACCTGTCCAATGTCTCATCCCCGGCCCCCTTCAGCCTCAGGCTCCTCAGAACCAAACAGAGCCCTTTGGGCCTCATCCTGACTCACGACCTTCTGGGGTGGGAGGAGCACGACTTCAGATCTTACTGCTGCTCTCTGTCAGCTCACTGTAGGCTCATCTGGGAAGTCTCTGAAAGGAACCTCCTTTTCCACACTGCTCCACCTGTAGCTTCATGCTAACCCCCGATAGTACAACCTCCAGTTGCAGGCCCGGGGAAGCTTATCTCTAAGACCTCTCCACAGAAATGCAACTCACAACTGATTTCTCTGAGTCCCGTGCCAAAACATCACCTCCTTCAAAGGTTTGAGGTCCTAGGCTCCGACAAGACCAGGTGCCTTCCATTCTGCAAAGTTAATTGGGCATATATAATGTGCACAGGAACCATCAGGATTCTACACACTTCATCTCATTTTATTCTTAACCTATGAGAGAGGTAATATTGTTCCCATATTACAGCTATGAAGATGCAGGCAAGTGGACAGTGGGGCTAGGATTTAAATGTGAAGGTCTTAACTCCAAATCCAATATACCTTTTAACCACACAAGAGCTGCATCCCTTCAGAAATTTAGAATAGAACTTGACACATTACTTAATAAATATGTATTGCAAATCTTGTACACTAGACTGTATGCTCCAAAGTGGTCCCCGTCTTATCTTTGTCATTATTGTATTCCCAATGTTTACTCCGCACAGTGCAGAGAACATATGTGTTGGATAGACTTTGTCAAACTGAATTATTCAGCAAACATTTACGGGGAAAATACTGCATGCCAGCCCTTGAGCTAAGCACACAGGTTACAATGTTGCAAAGGGTGAAAAAACAAAAACTGCATTAGACTTGCAGGCACTGCAATAAAATTAGGTACTTGGATGCACAAAGTGGCGGAAGCATGGGGAAGTGGCCCCAGAATCTGCCTGGGAAAAGCGGGGCTGGGTTGGGGGTGGGGGGCACTATCTGAGCTGATGCAGAACCTGAGTGAGACTGGAAAGAAGAGAAATCTGCCTTGTGGATGAGGACAGGACATTTCAGTGAGGGAGGAACAGGGGCCGAAGCACAAAGGTGTGAGCGAGCCTTGGGATCTAGGTGAGTAATAAACAGCACTCTGTCTTCCCCTCCCAGTGGAGGCAGGTGGAGAGCAGAATATCAGTTTTATCACTGATAAAGTTGAACTGGAGGAAGTGGGCAACCTAATGGATTGCCATAAATTGAACTCCTCCCACCCAAAACTGCAGCCCTCCCAAATCAGAGCCCACCCCAATCACAGACCCAAATGCATCTTTTTGCAAGACAACAAGGGGAAATGCTGGGCTGGGCTGCTCTGTTTCTTCTCCTAAGTCACCAAATAGCCCACCCCCAGACCGGCCAGGGAACTGAGAGAGGGACTGTGAGAAGTTGTGTCTCTTCTCTACCATTCTGTCTGGGGAGTTGGAAATTCCCTCTAGTCTATGGAAACAGAAGACACTGGGGAGAAGTGAGCACGACCCCACTGTAGCATGCTCGGGGAGGCTCTTAGCAGTTCCAAATCGCTGCCACATGAAGTGCTGTAGAGAGTGGCCCAGGAGGAGTGGGCAGGTGCCTGGGCCATGCTGAGAAGGTGTGAATATCATGTTCTTGTCTGTCGAATTCACTAAGAATTTGAT
Organism: Choloepus didactylus; assembly: GCF_015220235.1. Lineage (NCBI taxonomy): Eukaryota > Metazoa > Chordata > Mammalia > Pilosa > Megalonychidae > Choloepus > Choloepus didactylus. The sequence continues at coordinate 50,833,865 of NC_051320.1, read as the reverse complement.
GAGTTAAGTTTTTGTGCCAACTGCCTATCGTCACTGAAGCCTCCCATGAGGTGTGATAGGGAGCCACTGCAGGAGGGTGGACAGAAGGGCAACAGCATTGGGAAGGTCACTGTGGTAGGTGCATGGGGGGTGAAGAGGGTGAAGATGAGGATGATGAAAGTAAAGTGCCTGCAAGAAGAGTAACCTGTAAGGAGTCACCTCAGAACTCTGGTCATGGCAGGAGAATAGGAAAAAGGAAAGGGAGTCAAGAGATACCTAGGAAGCAGCATAGAGAGCCTAATGATTAATTGGATATAACAGACAAAAGGAAAGAGGAAGTCAAGCTTAACCCTGGGGTTCTGGCCTGGGCAGCTGGCTGGCTGGTGGTGTCATTTGGGAAACTGAGAGCAAGGCGGGAGAGAAGTTTTGCAGAAGAAACACTCATTTTGGGACAGTGGGGGTTGGAGGTCTTGGCTATCTAAGGAAATACCCAGGAGAGGTGGTTAGCAGGAGAGAAAGCTAGTCTGGAGAGAGAATAAGGTTCAGCAGCCAATTTGTAAGGACATTCCCCAGACAACAGGAGCCCAGAGTAAAAAACAGAAAGACAAGTCAGTCACCCAGGATGATCTTTTCTGACTCTGTCTCCTTCGCTCTTAGGGAACACCTTCTCAAACACATCCAAGGAATTGTGGGACCCCTTGGTGTGTGGGGCAGGAGTCCTACATGAACTTACTTCTTGAACTAGACCTCTGCTGCCACTTGTTGTCCTTGGTTTCCCTGTTCCTGCACCTAGCTCACTGTGGTGATGTCTCAGACCCCCCAGGACTCAGCACATCCCAGGAAACTCCACTGTTGCTCTGACCCATCAAGACCAGTGGCTGCCATCAAAGCCATTGAAGTCTGCATTGAAAGGGAATAATGTGCACGAAGAAGGTGAAGTGGTTTCTCTAAGAATCAACAGGGCCCAATCTAACCCTAGTCCTTCAGCAGGCCAGGCCCCATTTAGCTCCTGATTTGTCTCCAGGTCAGGACTAACTTAGTCAGTACCACCATCACTAACCCAACCAACACCAACACTACCATCACCACCACCAACACCATCACCATCATCAGCAACATCATCACCATCACTACCAATACCATCACCAACACCAACACTACCATCACCACCACCAACACTACCATCACTAACACCACCAACACCAACACTACCATCACACCAACACCATCACCACCAACACTACCATCACCACCATCACCACCAACACTACCATCACCAACACCATTACCATCAACACCAACATTACCATCATCAGCAATACCATCACCACCAACACCAACACTATCATCAACAACAACACCATCACCACCAACACTACCACGATCACCACCAACACCAGGAATGTTCCAAGTATCTCCACACCTGGAGATCGAGGACTCACTTATACCCGGCCCCAGTCCAAGACTTCCTCTCTCCCTACCCCAGGATTAGCAACTTTCCACAATGGCTCGAGCTGGGAATATCAATTTGCTTCAAGGAAAATATCCTTGTTCTAGTTTGCTAATGCTGCAGAATGCAAAACACCAGCGATGGATTGGCTTTTATAAAAAGGGGGTTTATTTGGCTACACAGTTACAGTCTTAAGGCCATAAAGTGTCCAAGGTAACACATCAGTAATTGGGTACCTTCACTGGAGGATGGCCAATGGTGTCCGGAAAACCTCTTTTAGCTGGGAAGGCATGTGGCTGGCGTCTGCTCCAAAGTTCTGGTTTCAAAATGGCTTTCTCCCAGGACGTTCCTCTCTAGCAAGCTTGCTCCTCTTCAAAACATCACTCACAGCTGCACTGAGTTCCTTCACTTTGAGTCAGCTCATTTATATGGCTCCACTGATCAAGGCCCACCCTGAATGGGTGGGGCCATGCCTCCATGGAAATATCCCATCAGTTATCATCTACAGTTGGGTGGGGCGCTTCTCCATGCAAACAACTAATCCAAACGTTCCAACTTAATCCCCACTATTATGTCTGCCCCACAAGATTGCATCAAAGAATATGGCTTTTGGGGGACACAATACATTCAAACTGGCACATTCCACCCCTTGGACCCCAAAATGACATTATTTTTCCAAGTACAAAATACATTCATTCCATCACAATATCACAAAAACTTAAATCATTTCAGTAACAAACGTTAAGTACAAGATCCTATCAAAATCAATTACAGGCGTGGTGGATCCTAAGGCATAATTCTCCTTTAGTTTTGGATCTGTGGACTTAGAACAAGTTATATGCTTCCAATATACAAAGGAGGGACATTCATAGGGTAAACATTCCCATTGCCATAAGGAGAAAGAGTAAGGAAAACAGGGTTAACAGGACCAAAACAGTTCCTAAAACCCACAGGACAAACTCCATTAGATTTCAAAGTCTGAGAGTCATTAACAGAATGAAGTTGCATCCTTGGGGCTTGAGAGAGCGGGAGTCTAACCCTTCCTAAGGGCCTTTGCGGCAGCCCTTTCCTCTCCAAATGCTTAGGTGAGTGCTCCAACATATCCACACATTGGGTAGACCACCTTCTTGGCCCCACCCTCCTCAAACATTGGGGCAGCACCCGGATTCCCTTCCATCTCCAGGGCACACGCTCAACCCCTTCAGAATAGTGTGGTGGCAGCCAGGCTCTCCCCAATTCCCTGGGAATGTGCTCCACCCTCTTTGGGGCTTGGGGTGGCAGGACATTTCCTGAGCATCGAGGCGGAAGGCCTGCCCTCGACCTCCAGGGCAAACTCACCCTTTCCATGTGTGGGGGCTGCTCCGCTCCCCCAGCCCGAGACCTCTTGACTCCAGACCTCAACCTCCATGGCTCTGTCTTTGAAGAAATTTTTCCTTCAGTTTGTTCCTTGTCTCTCTCCTCCAGTCCAGACTGGCAACGGCTCTGTCTGTAAAGATCTTGCAAAAATTCCTTTGGCTTTGCATGAAACATACAGGGGTCAAAGCCATCAGACAATAGGACTTTCCACAAATTCTTTCTGGATAATTCCATCTCCAATCTTGGCTTGTACTGAAATGGTGGCTGGGTTCCATGTTTGGTTACATCTTCATGTTGGGCTGTAGCTTCTGGGGATCCACCCCCTGGAAGCCCAGAGTTTTTTAGGCCATCAATTTCTGGTTTCTTTGAAACCAAGAGTTCATTTCTCAACTTATCTCTGTCCTCTCGCATTTTACTATAAGCTGCAAGGAGAAGCCAGGGTACATCCTCCACATGTAGTCTGGAGATCTCCTCAGCTAAGTATTCCAGGTTGTCACTTTCAAATTCTTCCTTCCATCTGACACCAGGACTCAATTTTGCCAAATTCTCTGCCACTTTAAAACAAGGATCACCTTTCTTCCAGTTTGCAACAACACATTCATCATTTCTGCTCAAGTCCTCATCAGAAGTATCTTTGGAGTCCATATTTCCATAAACAGTCTCTTTAAAGCAGTTTAGGCCTTTTCTATCAAGCTCCTCACAATTCTACCAGAATCTTCCCCTTATCCATTTGAAAAGCCATTCCAACATGTTTGGTATTTGCAAACTCAGCAGCAAAAGCACCCCACTTCTGGTACCAAAATCTGTTCTAGTTTGTTAATGCTGCAGAATGCAAATCACCAGAGATGGACTGGCTTTTATAAAAAGGGGGTTTATTTGGCTACACAGTTACAGTCTTAAGGCCATAAAGTGTCCAAGGTAACACGTCAGTAATCGGGTACCTTCACTGGAGGATGGCCAATGGTGTCCGGAAAACCTCTTTTAGCTGGGAAGGCATGTGGCTGGCGTCTGCTCCAAAGTTCTGGTTTCAAAATGGCTTTCTCCCAGGACGTTCCTCTCTAGCAAGCTTACTCCTCTTCAAAATGTCACTCACAGCTGCACTGAGTTCCTTCTCTTTGAGTCAACACGTTTATATGGCTCCACTATCCAGGCCCACCCTGAATGGGTGGGGCCACGCCTCCATGGAAATATCCCATCAGTTATCATCTACAGTTGGGTGCGGCGCTTCTCATGCAGACAACCTAATCCAAACGTTCCAACTTAATCCCCACTATTGTGTCTGCCCCACAAGATTGCATCAAAGAATATGGCTTTTGGGGGACACAATACATTCAAACTGGCACAATTGCTAAACCCTACCCACATTGTGCAATCTGAAGGCACAGCCCAACTAGACAAAATCCATACCCAATATGTGGTTTATTCAGACTTAAATAACATAATCGGTGAGTCAACCAATAGCAAATGCTGTTAGCATTACTGTCAAAACACATGAAGATTCTAACCACTTGCCAGCTGCACCGTTCCGGGCCTAGAGGCAGCCACCATTACTGTCTGATTGTTGCAATAGTCTCGCAAGTGGTCTTCCTCTTTCTAACCATCAGCCTATCCTTAACACCACAGTCAGGCCATGTCACTCCCCTGCTCAAAACCCTCTTCTGTCTTCCCAAGTCCTCACAGAGCCCCCCTGTGCTATTTGCCTCCCCCTACGCCACCACTATCACTCTGACCTTATCTCTGTGCCACTCTTCCTTCACTCTTCCTCCTTCACTTCCTCAAGCAAAGTATCTTTGCTGTCCTCTCAGCACTTCGTTCTGGTTTCTCCTTAGCATTTCTCACAAAATTTTTCTTTATCTTGTTTACGTCTGTCTCTGTGAAGACCGGGACTTTTGTCTGTTTTGTTCCCTGCCAAACCCCGAGTGCCTAGAAGAGTGCTCATTTACATGTATTGGATTAAATACGTTGATTGGTTGTGATTGAGGGAACGAAATAATAGCTTGGGTTCTTTCCCAGAAGACTCCTCGTTCCCTCATAAATAGACCTGGGCAAGTCCAGTCCACCAGACCTCCAGAAATGCCCAAACATGTCTGTGTGGGATGAAGTGCGCTTCAGTTCAAACCAGAAATCCGTGCTGGAATGTAGGCAGCAGCTGGAATCCTAAGCCTGAAAGAGATCACTCTGGGAACCTGTGCTATAAGAAGAGAAATGAGCCAAAGGATAATACTGGAAGAACACATTTCCAAGGCAGTTGGGGAAAATGAGCTGGATACAGAGGAGTGACTTGAAAAAGAGTGGTATTGGGAACAGTAAAGAAACAGAATTTCCAGGGGAGGAGGAAATGGCTGAGTGTTACTGCCCCAGAGGAGTCACTGATAAGAAGCTGTAAAGTATGAGTCTGCAGGAAGCTTGGCTGAGCAGCTGCAGTGAAATGGTGGGAGCTGGAGCCACAAGAGGAAGGGCGGAAGCAGGAGTGGGGTGAGGAAGTGGATAAAAGGAGTGTAGACAACTTTTTCAACAAACGTGGATGTGAAAGGGTCTATATAGGCCAATGGTTAGAGGGGGAGACAGGAAGGGCTTTTTAAATTTGGAGGAGATCATTATATACAGAGAGAGAGAGAGGGAGAGAGAGAGAGAAGAAGCCAATGGAGAATAAGAGGTTGAAGGTAGAGGAAACCAAGGGGATACCCAACAGAGTATAACAACCCAGAGGAGACAAGAAGATTGTACGTATAGCTGCCTGTAGACAGTTGGGCCTTAGCTCAGTGAGGACCCCCCATCCTAGGAGATGGGGAGAAGGGGAAAAGGATGGGTCAGGTTTGGATAAGCTTGCAGGGGGTGGGGAAGTAGTGGAGGAGCCCACATCTTAGGACTGCTCCTGAAAAATAGGAAGCAGGGAGGATTTGAGGAATGCATTCAAGTTTGGAATAGCTGTGATGAGAAATGGGGGAAGGATCTGTCTATATGAGAGGGTTTTGGAGGAGTGTTTGGATGCAGCTTTGTTGGATACCATAAATCCAAGGCTGTGTGATCTCCCCCAACAGGGCTCAGCAGATGGACGTAGGGGGTAGGTTAGTCAAAGGTGGCAGTGAGCCCAGGGAAGTAAGTAAGAGAAGGGTAGGAGGCCCGGAGGCCAGCAGGGAGGGAGTGGAGGAGAAATGAAAGGAAATTGGTAAACAGAGAAAAGACAAAGAACAAGATCCTACTGAGGTTCTAGAATGGATTCAGTGGGAGGGAGGAGAGAGCAGGTGTTCTAGTTTGCTAATGCTGCCGGAATGCAAAACACCAGAAATGGATTGGCTTTTATAAAAGGGTGTTTATGTGCTTACACGATTACAGTCTTAAGGCCATAAAGTGTCCAAGGTAACACATCAGCAATCAGGTACCTTCACTGGAGGATGGCCAATGGTGTCTGGAAAACCTCTGTTAGCTGGGAAGGCACGTGGCCAGCGTCTGCTCCAAAGTTCTGGTTTCAAAATGGCTCTCTCCCAGGACGTTCCTCTCTAGGCTTCAGCCCCTCAAAAATGTCACTCTTAGTTGCTCTTGGGGCATTTGTCCTCCCCTAGCTTCCCCGGGGCAAAAGTTTGCTTTCAAAGGCTGTCTCCAAAATGTCTCTGTAAGCTGCAGCTCCTCTCTCAGTTCCAGTGAGTTCTTCAAAGTGTCCCTCTTGGCTGTAGCTCCTCTTCAAAATGTCACTCTCAGCTGAACTGAGTTCCTTCTGTTTGTCAGCTCATTTATATGGCTCCAGTGATTTAATTTAGACCCACCCTGAATGGGTGGGGTAACACCTCCCTGGAAATTATCCAATCAGAGTCATCACCCTCAGTTGGGTGGGGCACATCTCCAGGGAAACACTCAAAGAATTACAATCTAATCAACACTGACACATCTGCCCACACAAGATTACATCAAAGATAATGGTGTTTTGGGGGACATAATACATTCAAACCGGCACAGCAGGGATTAGGGACTGTGGACAGATGGATATTTGAGAGGTGAGACAACAAGCTCCATGCTGGGGTCACGAACATGGGAGGCTGGTGGAGGTGAAGATGATGGGCATTGAAGAGGTGGGTCGATTACACAATATGGAGGTCTCCCAACATGATGGTAAATTTAGAAGGAAAAGGAGAACTTGAATCAAGCACCAAAGTCCTCAGAACTTGCGAGGGAAGAACCAAGACCAGTGGAGAGCAGCCACAAGGACGGCAGAGGGCGCCGTGGGAGAGACTGGGAGTTGCTTCCCAAGACCCAGTCACCACTTCTTCCTCAGTAGTAAGACGTCTGACTTTTACCCGGATCCACTGCAAATAAGATTTTTTTTTTTTAATTATGATAACATAAAACATACAGTTTTCATTTTAACTACTTTCAAGCATATAATTCAGTGGCATTAATTATATTTACAATGTTGTGCTACCATTTCCACCATCCATTACCAAAACTTTTCTGTCACCCTAAATAGAAACCCTGCCCCTGGTAAGCATTAACTTCCATCCCTTCCCCCTCCTCTCCATACTGTACCCCTGGTAACCTCTAATCTACTTTGTCATCATGGATTTGTATATTTTGGATATTTCATATAAATGAGATCATACAATATTTATCCTTTTGTGTCTGACTTATTTCACTCAATGTGATATCTTCAAGGTCAGAACTTCATTCCTTTTAAGAGCTAATATTCCATTGTATGTATGTGCCACACTTTGTTTACCCATGTATCTGTTGAGGGACACTTGGGCTGCTTCCACCTTTTAGCTATTGTGAATAATGCTGCTATGAACATTAGTGTACAATTATCTGAGTCTCTGCTTTCAATTCTTTTAGCCACCAGATTTTTTTTTTTTTTTTTTTTTTTTTTAGTACATTCCCAGACCACCTTGCAACATGGAGTAGCCATGAGACTGCTCTGTGGTACTTCTGGCAGTCCTTCCTGTTTCCTTCCCTCTGGGCTAACCTGGAACTGTGATGTGATGACTGAAACTTGAGCTGCACCTTGGGCCAAGAGGACGAGGGTCCCACTTTCAGAAAAGCAGAGCAATGAGGGGAAGAAGGCTGGGTCCCTGAGGATGTCACGAAACCAACATATCTGTTCTGAACTGTCTACCTCTGAGATTTCCTTAACTTAAAATAAAACTGTGTTTGGGACACTATCATTTTGTGTTTTCTGTTACCTGAGAAACTAATCCCCAAAGTTGGAGATGGTATAAGAGGATGGCACTGATATCAAAGGAGGGTGGACATGTATTTATTTGCCTATAAACAGCAATAAGGACCTACAAGAATGCCAACAATGGCTTCCATCCAGGCTGGAGGTAAATAGGGGTGTGAAAATGAATAACTTCCACTCACAAGGACTATAGGCAATTGTGGTCCTCGGTTGAAGTAAAGAAGAAGAGGGAGGTTCTAGAAGGGGCTAGAAGCCACAACAGCAGGCATTGTCAGAGGATCAGATTTTCTAAAAGGAAAAGCTAAAAGATTCAAGAAGGAACACAACAATGGGAAATGAGGTGGAAGCTGTTGAGTCAGAGCATTATATAGCTGACCACCAGAGGGTTCTATATTTAGGTAATGGTCTGACCAGGCTCAAAATTCTCAGTGGAATTTAGCCACAAAGTTTCCTACTGAAATTGGCAGGTTGGGGAAGATTCAGGTTACTTCATGATAGAACTAGGAGGGCAGGAAGTGAGCCACGTGTCGGGAGGGCAGTGGACAGACACTGTCCTCTCCTGTGGCCTCCACCAGTGTGCCGGAGAGCAGCAAGGGGAGCCCGGCCCAGAAGCTGAGAGGGCTCAAAGTTGCAAAATCCATATCCTTCACATGTGTCATATTTTCAGGTTTAGGTTTCCCACTTTCTTTCCTCCAGGATTTTGATCTTGTTTTTCTGATCTGATTTCCATATTAACTTTGGAGGACTCTACTGTCCATCTCTATCTTGAAAGGCAGGTCCTATTAAAGTGTTGAAAATGTAGATCTTGGTAACGGGTATGCACCTTTAAGGGAAACATTTCATGGCAAGAGGGAATGGCAGCCTGCTTGGAGGACTCCAAAGGAATCCAGTGCAGGGAACTAGGCAGATGGAGATTGACTCAGGAATGGTGGTAGGAAGGCATTTAGGTCTGTAAATTATAAAGGGGCAGCTATGGGGACCAAAGGCTGAAGAGAAAGGCTTGGACACTAAATTCGGGTGAAATACAGAGGTCACATATGAGAAAGGGAGCAGGGCTGGTGAGGATTTGAACACGGAGGAGCTAGGCAAGACATGCAGATACCTTCACTGAGGTTGAGGGTGCAGACCCAGGACAAAGTCCAAAATCTGGCTGTAGGAATTTAGCACAGGGTTGGATTAACAATCAGCAATGCTAGTTATTGACACATACTCTTGAATAGAGCTGCTTCAATTTCCCTTACCCAGAGTGAGAACTGGGCATAGGGCTTGAGATAGGGTGGGACTGGACTTGTGGGTGAGATCATGGGCTCCCAGCTGTGGGGAGGGGAGGACTAGCAGAGGCCAAGGATCATAACAGGCAAATGGTGTAGAAGCCTGTCGCTACAGCTGAAATACACTCCCCTTCTCTCTATTACACCAGCTAAAGGAGTTAACCATGCTGCCAGCAACGGCTACCCAAGTGGGACACCAGCAAGAAGGAAATGATCTCTTAAATGTAGAACTTGGACTCTAGAGCTGTGATTTGGGGCTGTAAAAGCAAAACGAAAACAAAATGCCAGATGCTCAGACCACACCCCAGATCAATAAAATCAGAGTCTCCTGGGCGGGTCCCAGGCACTAGTGGCTTTTAAAGCACTCCAGATAATTCTAATGTGCAGCCAAGGTTAGAATCTGAGCTTGAACTCTGGCTTGGTCATTTGCCAGATTTTTTTTTTAATTTAGTTTTATTGAGATATATTCACATACCATACAATCATCCATGGTATGCAACCAACTGTTCACAGTACCATCATATAGTTGTTCATTCATCACCCCAATCTATTTTTGAACATTTTCCTTATACCAGAAAAAATCAGAATAATAAAAAAGAAAAAAGAAAAAAGAACACCTGAATCATCCCTCCATCCCACCCTATTTTTCATTTAGTTTTTGTCCCCATTTTTCTACTCATCCATCCATACACTGCATAAAGGGAGTGTGATCCACAAGGCTTTCACAATCACACTGTCACCCCTTGTAAACTACATTGTTATACAATTGTCTTCAAGAGTCAAGGCTACTGGGTTGGAGTTTGGAAGTTTCAGGTATTTACTTCTAGCTATTCCAATACACTAAAACCTAAAAAGGGTTATCTATATAATGTGTAAGAATGTCCACCAGAGTGACCTCTCGACTCCATTTGAAATCTCTCAGCCACTAAATTTGCCAGCTTTTTGACTTTGGGCTTGTTACCCAAACTGTGCCCCCGTTTCTGCCTTTGTGGAAATGCAGATAATACTAGCATTACCTCATAATGTGAGGAGTGAAGTGTTTAAGCAGTGCCTGGCATGCAACAACTGTTCAATAAATGATAGTTACTATTTTGAAAGGTGATGGGGATTCCGTTTGCAAATCCAAACCCAGAAAGTGATCAAGTCAGACTTTGGCTCTTTTAGGATTCATCAGATCTCACCCTCTTAAGTAGTCAAGTGGGTTGGGGAGCTGGAGGGAGTGATCAGGTTTTGTGGTGCTGATGGATGATCACCTGCTGGTATTTCTAAACAGGATAGCATAGGAGAGAAAGCCAGGACCAACACAGGCTAGGAATTATATTTTAAAATGAGAAACTACTTTTCCAGGAAATCATTGACTCTTTAGCATTTAATTCCTTTTTCTTTTGGGGGTGTGTGGGGGGGTGTTAACAACTTTACTGAGATATAATTCCTGTACCACACAATTCATGCATTTAAAGTATACAATTCAGTGGTTTTTATTATAATCATGTAACTGAGAAAGTAAGATTTAACAAGTAATTATGATGACTGAATCATTATATCGATGCCTTTTTCTTAATTTCTAGTATATTGTAGAAGAGCCAAAAGGAAACACCTGAAATTACTGAAACCCCCTGAATTGCAAAACTTCCACACTGGCCCAGCTTGTATCGCCTTATCCTGTTTTACAACTTTAGAGTCTTACAATCACAAAAACAACCCTCTAATGCCAATGAAGGTCCTTATTCAGCCCAGAACTAACCTCTGGCTACAGTATTTATAGTTGTTATGGTAATGATTATCTTAGCCTAGTCCTAGCTTAGCTCTGCTCCTTTACATTTGTAAATTGTAGTCATTTATGCTTGTTATTGTAATGGTAACAACTCCGTCTCACCTTGTTTGAATCCAAAAATACCCTAAACTGCTAAGACTCCAGGAGACAGATCTGCAGCCCATAGTCCTCCTTGCTTCATGTTGCAATAACTCTTGCTCCCTTTGAAACTCCAGTGCCATAGATTGGCTGTTATGTGCATCGGGCAGAGAGCCCCTGTCGGAAATAAAGCGGTACCTGTAAGGGAATAAACGCTCACTTGGTTCTGGAGGAGAAAAGAATTTATTCACGACCTTGCAAGATAGGGCGCACAGCCAGAAACGTGGTGGGCTGGTGCGCAAGAGGAAGAACATGGCCATCTTTTAATCTCCTGTTCCTAATGCGCAGGTCCCTCCCCTGTTTCCCCATTGGCTGGGTACTACAGAGGTTACAGCCTATCCGAGAGAGCTAACTAGCCCGTCTTTGAGATTTTGAGTTGTACAGCCTATCCGAGAGAGTTCATTCAGTTTAAATTTCCTGCTGGGAGTTCCTGCCTCCAATTATACCCCATATCCCTTTACATTCCAGTAAATGTAATTCCTGGTTACTTTTCCACATAAGGAGCTGGCGCAGATTCTAGGCTTATGCCATGGCTTTCTCTCTCTTTCCTTTACCACAGGGTCTGTTTAAGCCCATTCTGCTGCCACTTTCCCTATTCCATGCTACCTCTATGTGAAAGCTAAACTTAACCCTTTCTTATACCCTGCATTTGATCAGTATCAATTTGGTGACTCTGGTGGGACAAGGGTGTTCATAAAGAATAAGGAGCCCAACTGCCTGAAGTTCTGGAGCCCCAGTAGGACAGGTAAGCACGGTAATCGAGCCTTTCACAGCCGGTAGACCCTTTTAGTCCAGAGGCTCAGCTCCCAGGCTCTCTTCTGGCCGGGTGGTGCCCCAGGCTCTGTGGCATTTTAAAGCATCAAGGGGAGAAACAGTCCCAGAGTTCCAGGCCCGGATATCTGATTGCGTGACTAGGTCAACAGGGTAGAAGTGGATCGGGAAGTTCGTACAGGGGTTCGAGTCCTCTGGATGTAGGTTTGAGGCCCTGGGTCCCACTTCCAGAACGATCCCCTTGCTCCTACCTAACACCTTTCTGATTTGCCATTCTGTACAGGGTTCAAAGCCCTGACCTGGGTTTGTCTGTTGAGTATACTCCTGAAAATAAGTAATCCAACAATTAATTGGTATTTAGTGAAATTAAGTGTTTAATGTCTGTTTAATTGTTAACTGATGTGTTATTTAGATATAGTAAGTACTAAAGGTCTGTTTGAATTGTTAATTGGTGTGTTACTGCATTTATAGTGTTCAATTATTCCTACCTGGTTACTAATTACTGAAACCCTTTAAAATGGGAAATTCAAATTCTAATAGCATTCCTGAATGTAACCCTTTTGGCTGTTTTGAAAAACTGGAAAGGTTTTCATTATGAGCCTATGAAAAAAAAACACAAAATAGTTTGTTTCTTTAATACGGTCTGACCTCAGTATGATTTAGAATCAGGAGAGAAATGGCCTGAAAATGGTTCTATAGAAAATAACACTGCATTACAATTAGATTTGTTCTGCAAAAGAAAGCAGAAAAGGCTCTCTCTAAGCCCATGCAGCAAGTGAACTCAATGCTCTCCCCACTACGTGGGACATGACTCCCAGGGGTATAAATCCCCCTGGCCACATGGGTCAATCTTGACCAAAAGGGGGAAACAAGATGGAAAAATAAAGTTTCAATGGCAGAGACATTTCAAATGGAGTCGTGAGGTCACTCTGGAGGGCATTCTTATGTACTATATCGATATCCCTTTTTAGTTTTTAGTGTATTGGAATAGCTAGAAGAAAATATCTGAAACTGTCAAACTGCAACCCAGTAGCCTTGATTGAAGACGACTGCATAACCATGTAGCTTACATGGTGTGACTGTGTGATTGTGAAAACCTCGTGGCTCACACTCCCTTTATCCAGTGTATGGACAAATGAGTAGAAAATTGGGGACAAAAATTAAATGAAATACTGGGTGGGTTTGGGGGGATGGGATGTTTTTGATATTCTTTTTACTTTCATTTATTTATTTACTGATTTATTTTATTTATTTATTTATTTATTTATTTATTTATTGGAGTAAGGAAAATGTTCAAAAATTAATTCTGGTGATGAATGCACAACCATATGATGGTACTGTGAACAACTGATTGCAAGGTATGAGAATATATCTCAATAAAACTGTATTTAAAAAAAAGAAAGAAAGCAGAAAAGGGACCAGATTATGTACATTCAATTCTTTATCTGTCTCTCTCAAAAGTCAATGTTAATAAGAAAATCTAAAATTTTTTACCTGTAAAGACTGGAGGAGAAAAGAAAAATGACCTCTCTGCTTCAAGCCTAGAAAATCCAATAGAGCCGTTTAACTACCTATCGCAGAAGAAATCTTAAAAGCTATAAAACCAGAGGCATGGGCTGAATGAAAACCAGGATGTGCAAAATTAGACCGATTTAAAAGAATCCAACAGCCAGGTACTGTACATCATATTAAACAATATAAGAATTGCTTTATTAATACAGCATATAAATATATTTTAATTGCAAGTCATACCAGAAAGGAATGAAAAAGTATAGTTCAGATTAGTGGGTTTTATATTTCTATTTTTTCTGGTTTTTGCATCTAACTTTCTTTGTCTGTTTGTTCAGTGTATATTACCTCCAGATGGTAATACCAAATTAACAAAGAAAATTCTTAGAAGAGGTCTATTCGATTGCTTAAAAATAAACAAGCACTTACATATATAAATTAGTTCTCCTAGAGTCCCAGAAACTAAAAAAAAAAACAGCCTCTTGTTAGGTTTAGGCCCTGGGACCTCACCCCACCCCTGCCCTTAGGAATTTTGCCATAGAGCCCCCACCCCTCACCCCACCCTAGGAACCCTGCGGGTCTGCACCTAAGGGTGCTCCCACCCTTAGGAATACTGAAAGTTAAAATTTTAAACTTCCTGCTCCCAAGCCCCCACTTTCAAACTGGACAATGGATGCTTGCCAGCTACCCCCTTTCCTCAAAGTGGCCACTGAGAAACTGCATACCTAGACCTGCCAGCCTCCCCTTTCCTGTCAAAGAACTTCCCGCCAACCATCGTTTATAAGCCCTACTTTAAACCCCTCCTGCCTTCTCCCGCTCTGTGTCCTTTCACTCTAAGCCAGGAAGATTCAAGAGGCGGTACTGTGCAGAAGTTTTTAAGAGCCTGGGCTCTGAAGTTCTGCAAAGCCCAGTTCTAAATGTCATATAGAATCTAAATAAAACTGATACTGAACAAATGTGGGGTTCTCTGCCCAATGCACATAACAGTCAATCCATGACATCAGGGTTTCAAAGAAAGAGTTTAATGCTACATGCGAAGTAGGAGATCTGTTGGCATATCAGCCCAAAAATCTGTCTTCCAGAGTCTAAGAATTTCAGAGTTTTCATGGATTCAAGCAAGGGGAGATGGAGTTGTTACCATTACAATATCAAGTATAAACAGGACTGAGACTCAGCTAGAATAACCATTACAATAGTAAGAATACACCAGGCTGAGACTAGGCTATTTTCCGTAATTTCAGGTACTAACTTTTGGCTATTTTACAAAAAAGGAAAAAAAATCTACATAATGATTCAGTAATCATAATCATATTGTTACTGGACCAAGGCGGTGGATTCTTTTGCCCAATGCGCTCAAATGACCAATTTCTGAGGCACCGGGGTTTCAAAGGGAGAAAGTTTTATTGCTAGGCGCAGAGCAGGAGAACAGATGGCCTATTGGTCCAAAATCTGCCTCTCTGAACTGCAGTAATTCTGATACTTTTATAGCATCAAAAGATGGGCAGGTTTTAGGATAATGAGTACAATGCCCCCAGATTATGTAATTAGACGTGTTCTAATTATTGAACATGCACAGATTGATTACATGCTTAGTCACAGAATGTATGTAAGAAAATGGTAGCTTTAATATGATGATGGGTGTGATTTTTAGCATTATAATGAGGTATAGGTGACTTGTAGGTTAAAGCCTCCACTGCGCATGTCAGGCAGGCCCATTTTGGTTAGACTCAGCTGTGGTTATTAAGATAACTTTGGACTTAGGGTGGGTTAGTTCTGGGTTGACCCAAGACCCTTCATTAATAAACATTAGGGGCTGTCTTTAGTGAGCATAAGACTTTGAAGTCGAAAAACTGGATAAATGGGTTCAAGTGAAGCTTAGTCACAAGGTTTTTACAACAACAAGGCCACAAGATAAAGGCTATACAATCATTATCAGAGATCAAAGCAGCTGGATTACAGTTCAAGTTTCAGGTATTTCCCTCTGTCTACTCTAATACACCAGAAAGTAAAAAGGAATAATCTATATAATGATTCAGTAATCATAATCAGTCCAAATCCTAACTTCTCGGTTACAACTTGTTATAAATTTCTAGGCTACAAAACTATTTGAAGAGAAAGAAAAAATAAACACCTCTAAGCATTGGGGTTCAGGGCGTTAATACTTATAATTACTGTAAACTACCTAAATATTAGAAGCCTCAGCCTAATATTTCCCAAGGCAGCAGCACCCAGCCCCTCCCCACCCCCGCCCCGAATGCAATGCTCAGCCCTCAAAGAAAGCAAGGCTGCCTCGAGTAACAGCAAAGACTTCTCCGATTGTCCAGATTACATCTTTAGGCAAAACATATTTGATAATTAAAAACAATTAAAAAGAGGGCATAGGAACTCTCATCAATACTAGGGCCACCGTACCCGTGTTAAATCCCACCACCCTCATTTGCAACCTCTAGAACCAAATTCAACGGACCAGGCCTCCTCCTTTCAGTCTCATCTATTCCCATCCCCAGGAGTTCAGCATTCCCTTAGGAATGCATTTTTTTCAAATGCAGATGTCAGGGGTCGCCACTAGAGATTCCGGTTTAATTGGTCTGGGGCAGGGCCTAATCACTGATGTTGTTTTAACTGCTCCCAGGTGCATACAATGTGCGGTCTGTTGGGAATCATTGATGACTGACCTCCAAGGACATAGGACCCTATTTTCACCAATTAGGCCATTATTTCCTAAACAGGTGAACTCCAACTGGATTATGTGATGTTGATTTCAATTAGGCTTTCTCTCTTCTGGATAACTTAGTTTTCATCATCATTAAATGAACAAACAAAACTCTGCTTGATGGAACTCTATGCTATGCCCCAGATGAGGCCCTTTACATAGATTCCCTCAATTAGTCCTCTCAACAACCCTTAGAGAGCGACATCATTGTACTATTGGTATCCCCACTTTACCGATGAGAAAATCGAGACAGAGATTAAATAGCTTGTTTAGGGCTAATCAGTAGCCAAGCCACACACAGCATGTCCCCAGCCCTGACTCCACCTGGCCAACAGGCCCACTGGGACAGGGTTGTTCTGAGCCATGGAGCCCCCATTCCCAAGACCCGTTTCCCAAGGAGAGAATGGGGTTCCTCTGAAAGATATAAACACCTACTTTTGTTACCGGACCAAGGCGGTGGATTCTTTTGCCGGATGTGCACAAATGACCAATTCCTGAGACAATAGGGTTTCAAAGAGAGAAAGAGTTTATTGCTAGGTATGAAGCAGGAGAGCAGATGTTTTATCTGTCTCCCTGAACAACAGAAATTCTGATAGTTTTATAGCATCAAAAGGTGGGCAGAAATTACCTATATGACTGCATGTTGAGCTGTATATGGAGAGATGACACCTTTCTGTATGTATACTACACTTTACAATAACGGAAATGGAAGAAGTTTTAGAACTGTAACATTCTTTGAGATTTGCTTTCTAACTACTTGTGAAATCATCCATTGAAAGTTATCACTGTTATCTATATATGTTAAAGTTCACAAAAAAAAATGGAAAAAAATAATACACAAATCAGAAAACAAATATTAAAAAAAAAAAGATGGGCAGGTTTAAGATAATGAGTACAATAGCCCCAGATGATGTAATTAGATGTGATCTAATTGTTGAGCATGCACAGATTGATACATGCTTAGTCACAGAATGTATGTAAGAAAATGGTGGCCTTAATATGACGATGGGTGTGATTTTTAGTATTATAATGAGGTATAGGTGACTTGTAGGTTAAAGTCTCCACTGTGCATGTCAGGCAGGCCCATTTTGGTTAGATTCAGCTGCAGTTATTAAGATAACTTTGGACTTGGGGTGGGTTAGTTCTGGGCTGACCCAAGACCCTTCATTAATAAACATTAGGGGCTGTCTTTAGTGAGCATAAGACTCTGAAGTCGAAAAACTGGATAAATGGGTACAAGTGAAGGTTAGCCACAAGGTTTTTAACAATCACAAGGGCACAAGATAAAGGCTATGCAATCATTATCAGAGATCAAGGCAGCTGGATTACAGTTCAGTTTTCAGACATTTCCCTCTGTCTACTCTAATACACCAGAAAGTAAAAAGGAGTATCTATATAATGATTCAGTAATCACAATCAGCCCTGAATCCTAACTTCTCGGTTACACTTTGTTCCAGTCCAGCAACGGTGCACTGCGTTGGAAGTTCCTTTAGGCCAGTAACTCCCATTTGATGGTGCATCTGAATCATCGGGAGCTCATTAACAATGCATTGACCTGGGTGTCCTCCTCACAGATCTAACGCAATATGTGTGGGATGCAGCCCTGGAAACTGTATTTTTATAACTCTCCCCAGTGATTCTGCTGCAAGCATGTGGAGGACCATGCTTTAAAAAACAACATAAAAGAAAACAAAGGCCCCAAGTGAGTGAGGAATCACTTTGCCAGAAGGCTAAGAAGCGCCCTCCCATGTGGGTGGTGGGGGCTGCATCTTTAATGATTTCTTGTGCCTTTCCCAATATCTGGATAATTTCTACTCCTTCAATACCCAGTTCCTATGTCCTACTTTCTGTGTGCCATTTTCTTCTATGGCTCCAGAAAGCATTAGGGAGGCCCCCTCAGGAATTTTATCCCAGGCTTTGGTGCATTTTCTTTATCATATTGGCTCCAGCGATGGTTTCTGCTGGTTAATGCTTTGTGGGTGACTTATTCACCTTGGGGGGGGGGGCAGCGGGGCTGCAACTTCCAAGCTGCTGTCTGCTGAGCTGCATCTGGCCAGCCAAGGCACTAGAGCAAGCCCAGCTGTTGAGCAGAGTCCAGTTAAGCCTAAGCAGATGTTCAAAGACCAGCAATAACTGTTAGTGCTACAGATGTGGCATGCTCACACCCCCACACCCACACACATGTCAAGACTAAGCCTCTACAATATGATTGGGAAAGCCATACGGACCACACTCCCCTTTGTCCAGTGTATGGATGAATGAGTAGAAAAATGGGGGCAAAAAAAAATAAAATAAAAGGCACCCAGTGTTCTTTTTTACTTTAATTGTTCTTTTTTACTTAAATTTTTACTCTTATTATTTTTGTGTGTGTGGTAATGAAAATGTTCAAAAATTAATTTTAGTGATGAACACACAACTATATAATGGTACTGTGAACAACTGAATGTACACTTTGTATGACTGCATGGTATGTGAATACATCTCAATAAAAATGAATTAAAAAAAAAATAGAGAGGCAGGGCAAGATGGCAGAGTGGTGAGGAGCAGAATTTTGTCTCTCCCCTAGAGCAGCTGGCAATTACCCAAGAACAATATGAAACAGTGCTTTCGGGGTCTCCAGTAACCAGTCACACATCGGACGCAAGTTTGGAATTGGAGGAAAAGCTGAGATCGCAGCGAACATTGTAAGTTCCCCGGACCAGGGGTCTGGCGCCCCTCTCCACCCAGACCTCACAGACTGTCTTGCTGCTGGCTCCCTGAAAGGGGGGAAAAAAAAACCAAAAAACAGCAATCTGCTGAGGGCAAGAAGGGAGGCTCAACCCAGCCTCAACTGCAGAATTAATTAACAAATTAATTAACTAACTTTGGGAGCTGGGGTGCTAAAGAAGGGCTGGGCTCTGAGAAGTGGGAGCATGTAAAAGCGGGCACCCAATCCCAGACTCCAAAAAAGCCATTTTTTTTCCCCTACATTTTGTTTACTCTTATTACCCCTTCTGGCTTCTCACTGATCCCTTATCTTTTTGCATTTCAATAGCCACCCCCCCCACCCCACCCCCCCCACAGGAGAGTAATTATCAGACAATAGCCCAAAGCATATCTTTAAATGCTCTATTCTGACACTGACAAAACTTCCAGGCTGGGGAAAGACTTTTAAAAGAGACTCTTTTTTTTTTTTTCTTTTTTCTTTTTCTTGTTTTTCTTTTCTATTTTTTTTAATCTAAAAGTAATATATGTGGTTATTTTCTATCGGAAAGCCCAGGTTGAGGGACTAGGCTGGGCTTGGGGGGAGACAGAGTACCCACAGTGTCTTTGAGTTCCGTATTCACTACTGAAGGTCTCCACCCCCATCTTTAATTGGCAACTCAGGCTGACCAAGGAATCTACCTGGAGAGGCCCCAAAGAGGAGAGGGGAGAAAGGAATGGTGCCCCTGAGAGATAACTGGAGTTCTGAGGATTGGGAGAGTGGAGGGAGGTCCAGCTCAACTGGCAGTCCTCCTTTTGGGAACTCAGACCCCAGGGGCTGGAATTCAGATTCCAGCTTCAGTCAGCCACGCCCCTGACAGGATCAGAGTCACCAGGAGAACTAAAGTCCCCATACCTCCCTACACTGGTTGGGGAGCTGCTGGCTGGCCAGCGCCATCTGCTGGACAGGAGAGGAAAAGCACCAATTCTAAAGGCCTCATAGGAGGGTCTCATTCTCAGGAAAACTCCATACCCTCCCAATGAGACCTGGGCCTCACTAGACTGGGAAAATCTGACTAGGGTCCATATCTGAGGAGATCCACTCACAAAAAGGTTACACAGAGGCAGAGCAAGAAACAGAAAAAACAAGAGGGGAAAAATTCTGATCAACTAAATAGAACCTAAGTTAGAGGTCTAGAATAAGTTGAACTGAATAACAGAGGCCAGAGAACAAAGCCAACCAACAAGAAAACCACTAGGTAAAAGACAGAAAACAAGCTCCAAAATAAACTAATCAAGAAAATCAGATGCCTAGACAACTTAAGATAACAAGCCATACCAGGAAACATGAAAACATGGACCAGCCAAAGCAACAAACTAATAGCTCAGCTGAGATACAGGAGTGGAGGCAACTAATGCTAAATAAATTTGATGAAATGAAGGAAGATATAGCAAAAGAGCTGAAGGATATGAAAAAGACACTGGATGACCATAAAGAAGAATTCATAAACTTAAAAAAACAAATGGCAGAACTCATGGGAATGAAGGCCACAATGGAGGAGATGAAAAACACAATGGAGGGACACAACAGTAGACTTGAACAGGCAGAAGAAAGGATCAGTGAACTGGAAGACAGGTCATTCGAATTCATACACACAAAAGAACAGATGGTGAAAAAAAATGGAAAAATATGAGCAGGGTCTTAGGGAGCTGAGTGACAACATGAAACGCACAAATATACGTGGTCTGGGTATCCCAGAAGGAGAAGAGAGGGGAAAAGGGGCAGAAAGAGTAATAGAAGACATATTCACTGAAAATTTCCCAACTCTTATAAAAGACAGAAAATTAAGAGATTCAAGAAGTACAACGTACCCCAAATAGAATAGATCCCAATAGACCTACTCCAAGACACTTACTGGTCAGATTGTCCAATGTCAAAGGCAAAGAGAGGATTCTGAAAGCAGCAAGAGAAAAGCGATCCATCACATACAAGGGAAGGTCAATAAGACTATGTACAGATTTCTCTGCAGAAACCATGGAGGCAAGAAGACAGTGGCATGATATATTTAAGATACTGAAAGAGAAAAACTGCCAACCAAGAATTCTATATCCAGCAAAACTTTCCTTCAAAAATGAGGGAGAGATTAAAACATTTTCAGACAAACAGACACTGAGAGAGTTTGTGAATAAGAGACCGGCACTACAAGAAATACTAAAGGGAGTGCTACAGGCTGATAGGAAAATACAGGAGAGAGAGAGTTGGAGAAGAGTGCAGAAATGAAGATTATCAGGAAAGGTAAAAGGAGAGGAAAAAATAAGATATGACATATAAATTCCAAAAAACAAAATGGTAGTAGAAAGTACTGCCCTTACAGTAATAACACTAAATGTAAATGGATTAAACTCCCCAATAAAAAGACACAGACTGGCAGAATGGATTAAAAAACAGGACCCATCTGTATGCTGTCTACAAGAAACTCACTTTAGACACAAGGACAAAAATAGACTGAAAGTGAAAGGTTGGAAAAAGATATTTCATGCAAACAACAAACAGAAAAAAGCGGGAGTAGCTATATTAATATCAGACAAGTTAGACTTCAAAAGAGAAACAATTAAAAGAGACAAAGAAGGACACTATATATTAATAAAAGGGTCAATTCATCAAGAAAACATAACAATCATAAATATTTATGCACCAAGCCAGAATGCCCCAAAATTCATGAGGCAAACACTGCAATCACTGAAAGGAGAAATAGATACTCTACAATAATAGTTGGAGACTTCAATACACCACTCTCATCAATGGATAGAACATCTAGACAGAGGATCACTAAAGAAACAGAGATGTTGAATTGTATGATAAATGAACTAGACTTGACAGACATCTATAGAACACTACATCCAACAACAGCAGGATACACTTTTTTCTCAAGTGCTCATGGAACATTCTCTAGGATAGACCACATGTTGGGTCACAAAGCAAGTCTCAACAAATTTAAAAATATTAATATTATACAAAACACTTTCTCAGACCACAATGGAATGAAGTTGGAAATAAATAAAAGGCAGAAGGTCATAAAATTCACAAACATATGGAGGCTAAACAACACCCTCTTAGAAAACCAGTGGGTAAAGGAAGAAATTACAAGAGAAGTTAGTAAATACCTTGAGGCAAATGACAATGAAAACACAACTTATCAAAACTTATGGGATGCAGCAAAGGCAGTGCTGAGAGGGAAATTTATTGCCCTAAATGCCTATATTAAAAGAGGAGAGAGAGCAAAAATTGAAGAGTTAACTGCTCAACTGGAGGAATTAGAGAAAGAACAGCAAACTAACCCCAAAGCAAGCAGAAGGGAAGAAATAACAAAGATTAGAGCAGAAATAAAGGCAATTGAGAACAGGAAAACAATAGAGAGAATCAACAAAACCAGAAGTTGGTTCTTTGAGAAAATCAATAAAATCGATGGACCACTGGCTAGGCTAACCAAAAAAAAGAGAGAGCAGATGCAAATAAACGCAATCAGAAATGGGAAAGGAAATATAACTACCGACCCTGCAGAAATTAAGGAGATAATCAGAAGATACTATGAGCAACTATATGCTAATAAACTAGACAACTTAGATGAAATGGACAACTTCCTAGAAAAGCATAAACAACCAACATTAACTCAAGAAGAAATAGATGACCTCAACAAACCAATCACAAGTAAAGAGATTGAGTCAGACATCAAAAAGCTCCCAGAAAGGAAAAGCCCAGGACTGGATGGTTTCACATGTGAATTCTACCAAGCATTCAAGAATGAATTAGTACCAATCCTGCTCAAATTCTTCAAAAAAATTGAAGAAGAGGGAAACTACCTAACTCTTTCTATGAAGCCAACATCACCCTAATACCAAAACTAGACAAAGATACTACAAAAAAAGAAAATTATAGACCAATTTCTTTAATGAATATAGACGCAAAAATCCTCAACAAAATACTTGCAAATCGAATCCAGCAGCACATTAAAAGAATTATACACCACAACCAGATGGGATTTATTCCAGGTATGCAAGGCTGGTTCAACACAAGAAAATCAATTAATGTGATACACCACATCAATAAATCAAAGCAGAAGAACCACATGATCATCTCAATTGATGCAGAAAAGGCATTTGACAAAATTCAACATCCTTTCCTGATGAAAAAAAAATAGAAAAAAGACTAAGCCTCTGAAGAACAGTGGCCAGGCCAGACCCTTTTCTGAACTGCCAGTGCCTAGCCCAGTGTTAGGTATGTAGCTGAGAAATTAGGATTTAAGGGATGATTATGATTACTGAACCATTATATAGATATTCCCTTTTTACTTTTTTACTTTCTGGTATACATAAGGAAATACCTGAAATCTTTGAACTGTAATTCAGCTTCCTTGATCTCTGATAATGTTGTATAGCCTTTATCTTGTGCCTTTGTGATTGTAAAAACCTTGTGACTGATCCTCACTTATACCCATTTCATCCAGTTTTCTGAATTTAGAGTCTTATGATCACTGAAGACAGCCCCTAGTGTTTATTAATGAAGGGCTCTGGGTCAGCCGAGAACTAACCCACCCCAATTCCAAAGTTATCTTGATAATCAAAGCTGGATCTAACCAAAATGGGCCCACCTGACATGCACTTTAGCTTAGACTTTAACCTATTAGTTACCCATACCTCATTATAATACTAAAAATCACACCCTTCATCGTATTAAGGACACCATTTTCTTACATACGTTCTGTGACTGAGCATGTAACCAATCTGCACATGCCCAGTAATTAGATCACTTCTAATTACATCATCTAGAGCCATTGTACTCATTATCCTAAAATCTGCCCATCTTTTGAAACTATAAAACAGAATTACTGCAGTTCGGGGAGACAGATTTTTAGGCCTTTTGATCTCCTGCTTCATGCCTAGCAATAAACTTTTTTACTCTTTGAAACCCCATGTCTCAGGAATTGGTCATTTGAGCTCATTGGTTGAAGAATCCACCACTTTTGATCAGTATCAGGTACATGGGAGACACTAAATTGAGGATGTTGGTAGTTTCATCAGGCAACATCCAACTCCAGGCCTCTGGGAGCAGCTGCCTGAAGGACTCTGGGCAGGACGGGAGGCGACAGGCTCCATGGGAAGGAATGTTAAATGCGTCTTAGGCAAGGCGGCACTTGCCTGCCACATGTTTGCAAATCTTGCACTAAGTAAATGTCAGTGATTATACCTCCACAGGTACAGACCTTTCAACAGCTGATGTGTGATTTTTCTTTCCTCCTGCCTGGTGCCAGCTTTGACTCATTCCAGGCCTCACCTCCAGAAGCTGGGACAGCAAGGGATGCCCAAGATCGAGACAGGGAGAAAGCTTTGCACTCCAACAAGAATAATAAAATCCTCCAAGGAGATCACGGTGCTGAGTCTCTCACAGATGAGGACCCTGAATGAGCTGGGTCAAGGGTGTGGCCAGGTTGCCCTCACCCCACTGACTCATACAACTCATGCAACCTGCTGTGAGCAACACGTTCCACCGGAATCCAAGGATCTCCCGTGCAAAGGTCACCCACACCATGACAGGCAGTTGTGGTGTAGACCAGGCCGCAAAGGCCTGCCTTCAAATCCCCGCCTGCCACATTTTGTGTGATCTGACCTTAGGCTGGTGATTTCACCTCTCTGAACCTCACTCTATAATCAGACTGATAAAAATACTTAAAGACTTAAAGCCTTTCTCCAGCCAGGCCCCGTGTATATACATCAATAAATAAATTCTCCTCACAGGGTTATTGTGACTGCCGAATGATTATGCATGCAAGTGCCAGGCCTGCAGTAAGCATTCCTTAAAACTTTTTACTGAATAATAGTGTCTGACAACATAGCAGGTGAGTCACTAAATGTTCTTGGGGTTTGGACACACCCCTATCTTCAACAACACCTGCTCCAAAAGGCCTCGCTACCCCCTGCACACCTGACTGCCTGAGGCCCTTCTCGAGGCAACCTTTGCAACACATCAGCCACCTAACCTTCATCTGATGAGTAACGCCACCCAGGCCAAAAATCTAACTGCCGCCTCTAACTTTCCCTCTCCTTCTCCCCAGATCAGTCACCAAGTGCTGCTGATTCCTCCTCCTTCATATTCCTCGAATCTGCTCCTGCCTCTTTATTCCTACCTTAGACTCACCTGAAATATTGCAACAGCTTTCCCTCTTGGTCCCTTCCCTGCCCAGTGTATTGTTGGCAAGGCTGATACTTCTAAATGTGAACCTGATGGCGTACACAGAGCCCTTGGGAGAAAGACTAAACACTTGAGGTCCAGCCGACTTCTCCAGCCATAGCTTCCATCACTCCCCTAAACCAGAGCCACACTGAGCTACCCCAGCTCCCCGCTCACCTCCACCCACCTTCTCTCATTTCTCCACTCCTCTGCATAAGCTGTTCCCTCTGCCCAGAACACTCTTTATCCATGCCTCACCTCATTAACCCTTATCCAACCTTTAACACTCAGCTCCTTTGGAAGGCCTTCTTCAACTCTCCCGCCCTCCCCACTCCCCCCAGGCTCACCTCCAACCAACTGTGTTAACTGCTCCCTTTCCACGCCCCTAGAGCCATGTCCTATGCTTCTCAAAGCATCTACCAAATGATATCATAAAAGCCTCATTACTTCTTTGCACCACCCACCCCCCCAACATGCCACTCCCTCCATTCCCTGCCCCAGACTGGGAAATCCTTGAAGTCTGGGACTGTATAGCATTGCCACATATTTTCAACACCTGACACAGTATCTGTCAATAGTCAGTGCCTTATTAAACATTTGTTGAAGTGTTAAATGCCAAGGACAGAGCAGCATAGTAAGAGATACAGCTGTTTGATTCTTATAGAAAGAAAAATATCATGTTATAAAATGAACAAAATAGTGAGCCACATCCTTAATAACGATTTATTGGAAGATGCAAAAGTGTCCTTCATGTGGCCATGTCTTCCATGGTCATAACATAAAATCAAACTCAGTGAAGGACTTTTTGCTACAAGACTGACCTAATACCATGTTCATAGAACTTTCTAGTGATCAACATGAATACCAGAATCACTGTTGAAAAGAGTAGTCAAATAGCACACCCTTGAGCAGCCAAGATTTTGATAGGATCTAGATCATTATCAGTTCAAAGTTAAATTTCCTGAGTAACATTACCACAAAGGAGAGTCTAAAGTTGTATATAATGGTGCCTAGGAGTCTCCCCCTGAGTACCTCTTTGTTGCTCAGATGTGGCCCTCTCTCTCTCTAACTGAGCCATCTCGACAGGTGAACTCGCTGCCCTCCCCCCAACGTGGGACCCGACTCCCAGGGGTGTAAATCTCCCTGGAAACGCAGAGTATGACTCCCGGGGATGAATGTGGACCCGGCATCGTGGGACTGAGAGTATCTTCTTGACCAAAAGGGGGATGCGAAATGAGACGAAATAGTTTCAGTGGCTGAGAGATTCCAAATGGAGTCGAGAGGTCACTCTGGTGGACATTCTTATGCACTATATAGATAACACCTCTTAGGCTTTAATGTATTGGAATAGCTAGAAGTAAATACCTGAAACTACCAAACTCCAACCCAGCAGTCTGGACTCTTGAAGACAATTATATAATAATGTAGATTACAAGGGGTGACAGTGTGATTGTGAAGACCTTGTGGATCACACCCCCTTTATCTAGTGTATGGATGAGTGGAGGAATGGGGATAAAAACTAAAGGACAAATGGGGTGGGATGGGGGGATGATTTGGGTGTTTTTTTTTCACTTTTATTTTTTATTCTTGTTCTGGTTCTTACTGATGTAAGGAAAATGTTCAGAGATAGATTGTGGTGATGAACGCATAACTATGTTATCATACTGTGGACAGTGGATTGTATATCATGGATGATTG
Organism: Choloepus didactylus; assembly: GCF_015220235.1. Taxonomy (NCBI): domain Eukaryota; kingdom Metazoa; phylum Chordata; class Mammalia; order Pilosa; family Megalonychidae; genus Choloepus; species Choloepus didactylus. The sequence goes on along the minus strand of NC_051320.1, from coordinate 50,807,131 downwards.
TACGGTGTGTGAATGTATTTCAATAAAACTGAATTAAAAAAAAAAAAAAAAAAAAATTTCCTGAGTAAGGTTGACAGTGCACACATCCTGTGTGGTAGATTAAAGAAAATCCAAGTATTTTAGATAGCAGGTGCACAGGTGGCAAGGTTGCATATTCTGTTGGAAGGTTGAGCAAACTACTAAAAAGATGAGAGCCACCCCATCGCCAAGCAGAGGTGGGTCACATCCTTCTCTGCACAAAGCCATACTTCAGTTATGCTGGATACTTACTTCCTCCAAATACTTCTTGCACCTTCCCACGCCTCTGCCATTTTCTCCATCTCGAATGCCTCCTCTTCTAATTTCTACCCAACAATATACTATCCATTCTCAAAGGCCCAACCCATTATGGTCAAGTCATACAGATAACCCACCCACCCCACCCCCATTACTTTCTTCCATATTAAACTTTCTGATTATCTGGCCACCTGGCTTTAGACTACATTTCCCAACCTCCTTTGTAACTAGGTTAGGCCAAATAACCAACTTCTGGACAACAGGTTAGGTCAGCCACTTCTGGATCTCAGCTTTAAAGCATCTGTTGTGCATTTCTCCATCCTCTCTTCACCATTCCCACAAGCTGAAACAGATGTGGCAATGACCAAGCTTTGACTAAATATATGAAAACAATACCCTATAGGATAGTGAGCAAAGCAACAAGATAGAACAAAACTGGGTCCCTGAATGACCCTGTGGAGCTGAACTGCCCCACCAGCCTGGACTGCAACTTACATTTATGCTTTCACATGAGAGAGAAACAAAATTATATCTTAAGATTGATCTTATATAAATCAAGGTCTTCTGGGATCTCTGCATCTTAATTATTTAATCATATATTGGTTTCTCTGTGAAACTTTCCCTGAGAGCCCTGTCTGAAGTCCTGTAGTGAGTATTTTGGTCTAATGCTCATATAGCACTCTACATGACATTTATATATATATATATATATATATATACACACACACACATATATATATATATTTTAAGATAGAAAGATTTCTTTATTAATGACCCCAACCATATTTCTTTAGATACAGGAGTTCTGAACTCAAATACTGAGAAGAAAACAAGTTAAGATTGCATTATCCTCCAACTCATTACCAGTAACATATTGCAAAGCAAAACAGCTCGGGAAAGAGGGTGGAAGGGAAGGGGAGTAAGGGAAGGAAGATAAAGAAAAAATTAAGTTGATCAAGTGGAATTATTCTTTGTTTTTTGTTTTTTGTTTTAGTTCTTGGGAACTATGAAGTCCTTGCAAGTACAGCTCGCTTCTGCAGATTATTTTCCAAATGTGTACAAAATGGAACCAAAACGGAGAATCCCTTAAGAACCTGAAGAGATGCAACATTAAAAGCTACGATGATCCAGTAGCAAGTGTTCCAGCCTTCAGTTGCCAGCCACTTCCTCCTTCTGTGCCCAAGAGTTAGCGGGACAAAAATGTCTTCCCCACGATTGCTTTCATTTCCTTTTTCTCAGCACCCAGACGTGCACGGTTCAGCACCTTAAGGAAGTCAGATGATTTGCCCACATACGTGTGTGAATATAGGCCTTAGAGCACTTGATGTGGTAGTGCAGGTAGTCCCGAAACATGTGCATCAGGTTGATGGTGTTGTCTCAGGCACTGACGTTGTAATATAGCCAATGTTGTCGCCCACAGCGGCATCTGTGTCTTTCAGCTCCAGAGGTGGTTCCCTGTGGCTGAAGAGGACCTGTGGGGCTGTGTGGCTGGCTCTGCATCCTTCTGTGAACTCCTGCATAAACACCTTTCCAATGACCACATCATCGTCATCTTTGAACACCGTGCTGAAGACTACTGTTACTCTGTCCTTTTTGGACTCAACATACATGGTCTCATCATCCCTGTAATGGATAACTGCCCTGTTCTCCCCTTCCTTGCCCTCTTCTTGGAACTGGAAGTATTTCTCAAAGACAGAGGCAAAACAATTTCGTTTCAACATGCCAGCCTGATGCACAATTGAATCCTTGGATGCAGGGAGATTTTCAAGGTCATATAGCAAAGAGACATTGTATCCTGATTCTGGATTTACCAAGAAACTCCCATACACCTTCTTTAATAACTCGTCAGCACCATGTGCTTGAAGTTCCTTGTAGAATTTCAAAGAAATACTGACCATCACTTTTGTTCTGTCTCCATCAGAATTTGAAACATGATAGAGGACCCCATCAAAATCTGAAAATGTTACTTCTACTGCTTCTGGTTTGTTTCTGGCAGCCAAGTTCTCAAACTTGAGCTCAAGTGTCTCCTTGATGATGCAGTTGTTCACCTCCAGCAGGATCATGGCGGCGGCTGCCCCGGGCAGGGGAAGGAGAAACAAGGGCGGGTGAGGGTGGGTAAGGGAGGAAAGGATAGAGGGAGCGGCCCTGCTGCCCCCTGAGGAGGAGGGCTGGGTGGGGTAGGAGGTGAGGGAGAGGGGGAGAGGGAGCAGGGTGAGGAGAAAGAGAAGACCCGCGCACGCACTCACTGTGGAGCCCTCTATGTGATATTATAGTTATTCTGTGCATGCCATGTTGTCCCTAGTGGACTATAAGGTTCTTGAGGGTTAAGGCTAGACTGGTTTCACTTTTGATACCCTCAGAATAATCTGCATAGTATCCTATGTAGGAAAGTCACATTTGTTGAGGAAATGAGTGAAAAAATAGTGCTTCCCACCCAAATATTCTTTTTAAAGGTAAGACAAAGATAGCAGCAGCAAAGCAAATACACAACATATTTAAACAGAAATCAGAAAGAATGCAGCTCACAAATAAGAGGCCTGGGGTGCTGAACTGGGAATAGTAATTCTCCAAAAATAAATGTATTGTGGTAACAAGGCCTAAAGAGACCTCACTAAAAAACACAGATGGTTACTGAAGCTCTGGATGAGACCCTTCCTTACTCCTGGTCCCTCAGAAGACTGAGGCAGGGATGGTCACGTGCTCTCAGGATGTGCACAATCACTTTTATGGACTGGACAACCTCCCTTTGGGCACTTGTCCATAGCACCACTGCTGTAAATATGGTTTCTCAGAGGGTACTGGGGAGAAGGGCACCAATACTGTTCTCCCAGACCATCTCGGAAAAGGGAAGGAGAGAGTATTTCAAGGCCTCCCAGGAAAACAGTCACAAGGGTGTGGGGTCTGGGGCCACACAGCTTGAGTGTGAACCCCAGCTCTGCCACTTACCAGCTGTGCAACCTTGCACAGTAGTCCAAGCAACTGAATCTCTTTGCACCTCCATTTCCTAAAACGGAGTTGATAATATTAGCTACTCATGAGGCTTTTGTAGGACTGACTTTGTCCATGTAAGGCATCTATAAGAGAGCCTGGCAGCCAATACATGACAGTTGCTGTCATCTATATCAACCTAATCCTAATTGTCATCACCCTGGGAGGTAGCTGCCTCTGCAGGACCCTCTGTGCAGTAAGTAGAGCAAATAAAATACTCATTTTTCTAGACAAGAAACTGAGGCTCAAAGTGAATTGCCAGAGGTTTCCCATCAGAAAGGTAGGACCCTCAGGTGTCCTCGCCCTAAACTGCATGCTAATGGGGAGCTGGAGGCAGCCGGCCTCTGGTCCTGCACTCCACGTGGGCTCTGGGCTTCAGGAGGGAGGATGGCAGAGGGTGCGGAGAGAGGGGAGGCTGTAATACCTGGCCCCCTCCTCTTTGAGTGGCCCCTCAGGAGTCACGGGCGAGGAGCCAGGCCTCCCTGTGCACCACCCTACCTGCTGCCCACCCCCAGCAGGCTCGGGAGCCCCACCCTGGCCCTAAGGAGCCCTAGGAGCTGAGACTTCTCTGCCAGGCTGGGTCCCGGCCAAGGGGAGGGTGAAGAGTGGGTGTGGAAAGGGGACACCAGGAAGGTGCGTGGTGAAGGTTTGCTGATAAAAACAGATGAAGATGTATGAGGGGCTCAAAAAGGCACAGATAATACGAGTGAGTATTTATAAAGGAAGGACTGAATGAGGAAGTGTAAATGAGGAAACAGAAAACAACATGTGCTTGGCAGTGTCAGGGCACAGATACTTCCTTTGACAGTTTTGTTCCTTTCAGTGAGGAGGTCAAATAAAGCCAGGCCTGTGTGTGTGTGTGTGTGTGTGTGTGTGTGTGAGAGAGAGAGAGAGAGAGAGAGAGAGAGAGAGAGAGAGAAAGGAGGAGTCAAGGAGACATATGGGGAGAAAAGAGGACAGAGAGACAAAGAGAAAGACAGGAAGAGGAAGGGAGGGGAGGTGAGTGGGATGGGGGGAGGGGAGAAGAAGGAAGAAAAGGGAAAGAAGTCCAAGATAGACACTGAGAAAAAGAGAGACAGAGAGCCTTCAGGCCCATAGAAGCTGTGACTGTCCTCACCATCTCAGATTTTTCAAAGTGCACCCTTCCCTAAAAAAAAGCAAACAGAGAAGCAGCTTCTCTCTCTGAGAAAGCTCCCTTTCAAGAAAGTGCCGGAAGGTACCGGTTGCTAGAGGTTGACCAGCATCCCCAGCCTCCATTCTGGCTATTCCCCACCTCCACACTTCCTTTCTCTCTCTGATTCGACAGGACCCTGCCCTCTTTCCTGAGCTCTGGTTCTTCTATGAAGTTGAAGAGAAGGTGCTGCCGTGGCCCCTCTCGTGCGACCCAGCGTGTCAGGCAGGTAGACTTCTCCTGTCCAATGTGCTGCGGCAGGTCTCTGGGGAGGGCACATACCACTCCCATCTCTAGGTTCAAGGGTCACATCAAAACAAAGTCCAGACACCCTCAGGCCCAAGGCCAAGGCCGCCCAGCATGCCAGTCAGTGGTGGACAGGCCTTGAGGCCCCTCGGTCCTCCAGGGGCTTCACCCATTTCCAGGCCCAGTAGACACAAAAGGAACCCTAAATAGCCCTGTCTCTGGAAAGGAACTGCTGTGAGCTCCCACCTCCGGCAGCTCTCTGGGCTGCTATTTCCCTGCCCCACACCCTCGACCACAGGACAGTGAGGAACCCTGGAGCTTGGAACTCCACTCTTCACCCCATGAACTTCCTGCCAGGGGAGGCAGGACTCCAGGCTTTGCCTTGACTCCAGGAAATATTTGAGGCAAACAGCTGACCTTGGGCCTGCCGGCACCCTCCTCACATCTGCCTTCAAGTGGGGAAGACTCCAGATTCCAGTCCCTTCCTGCCCAGGCACCTGTACCCCCAAGCAGGGTCAGCAGGATGGGCATGTGAATTCTTGACCCCCACAGCTCCAGCCCCAGTTCAGTCTCAGGACAGATTCCGTTGGCCCCAACAACATGAATCCAACCATAGCCCAGCTCAGTGAGGGTGAGGGGCCTACCTCTGTCCCTGGTCTCTGAGGTCCACAGAGATTCCATGTCGTCTTATATAGCTGTATTCTCAACAGGCCTGGCACACAGCAGGTACAAAATCCTGGATGGATGATTTTCTACTTCTGATTCCTGGGATTCTATGGGTCATTTTTAATCCTCCACTTAATCCAACACCAGCGCAGCTCAGCCTTTCCTGTCATTTCTGCCACAGCCACAGGAGCCCTTGGGAACCCATTCATGACTGTGCAGACCCAGAAATGCTCAGCCAAAGATAGGCTAGAGGACTGTGGACTGAGGAGCTTCTGGGCTTCTCCTCTACCACCCCAAACCAGTGTATTAGTTTCCTAGGACTGTGGTAACAAATTACCACAAGCTGGGTGGCTTAAAACAAGAGAAACTTATATTCTCATAGTTCTGGAGGCCAAAATTAGTTTCACTGAGCCAAACAGCAGGGCCATGCCCTCTCCAGAGACCCTAGGGGAAAATCCATTCCTTGCCTCTTCCAGGTTCTGATGCCTCTCAGCATTCCTTGGCTTGTGGTTGCATCACTCCAATCTCTGCTTCCATCATCACACGGCCTTCTATTCTACTGTGTGAAATCCCCCTCTTTTAAGGAATCTTAAAAATCTCCCTCTTTTAAGGAAATGCATGATTGCATTTAAGGCCTGCCCAATTATTCCTGGATAATCTCTACATCTCAAGAGTTAATCACATCTGCAAAATTCTTTCTTGTCATATAAGGGAACAAGTTGCATGTTGCAGGCTTTAGGACCTATATATCTACAGGGGCCATTGTTTAGCCTACCGCACCTGGCCACACAGAAACTCTGGATGCAGAAAGATCCAAATCCTCCCCAGAGAAGAGGCTGCTCAGAGAGGAGGCTGCTAGGAGCAGCAGAATTAGTTCTAACAACTAAGGAAAGAAAGAGTGTGACCCGGAAGAAAAAACACCGGACCAAGAGTCCTGGCCTTGAGTGGCAGCTCTGCCTTTTTTTAGATGTGACCTTGAACAGTTGTTTATTTCATTCAATCAACATTTACTGAGTGCCTTCTGTGTGCCAGGCACTGTGTTGGGTATGAGCCTCAGTTTCTTTGTCTGTGAAATGGAGAAAATCAATGCTATTACTCTTATTATTACACAGTAGCTGTTCAGGAGATGTGTTTTGTTTTTAATACCAGGCCAAGTAGGCATGGAAAAACCAGGACAAAACAGGATCATGGAAGCCACAGGAAAAAGAGAGTTCCTCAATATCTTGTGTGATTCTCACAATTACTTTGTGAGTTGGGTGGTACTTTCACTTTACAGAGGCAATAGAAAAGTTAAGGTCTGGCAGACAGAGTTGAGGCTGTGACCAGTTCTGGCTGATGGACTATGGGCAGAAGTGACAAGTGTTATTTGCAGGATAAGGCAGAGAAAAATCCCAGCAAGTCCCATTAGCTCTTCTTCCAGCTGCCACAGGAACCACGGCCATCTCAAGCTGAGATGGTGTAACCATAATATGGAAACAACCCAGGTCCCTGAGTCACTGATGGAAAGGGGCTGCCTAATCCAGACAACTTTGCACACGTGAGAAATAAACTTGTATGTGTGGAGCCACTGAGATTTGGGAGTTTGTTACTACAGCAGAACCTATTTTTAACTGACTAAAAATCCAGGTCTTCTGAGTAGGTATTTTTCCATCATACTTTCTTGACAAAGCTTTTTAAAAGAGTTGTCTATTCTCATTGTCTCTACTTCTTCACCTCTCATTCACCGTCTGTCTGCTTCGGTCAGCCTTCTAGCCCATCTCTCTATTGGATTTGCCCTGTAGCCACAGTATTGCCAAATCCAATTGACAGTGTTAGAGGTTTTTCACAACTAGATTTCTATGGAATGTGACATTGTTGAAACATTTTCTTCTGTGGGTTACCTATTAGAAAGAAACAGAAAACTTGACCCAAATTATCTTAAACAAAAATACAAATCATTATATCACATAAGAAAAGGCCCAGTGGAAGAGTAGTTTCCAGGGACAGCTGATACAGTGGATCAGCAATGTCATCAAAGACCCCAGTTTTTCCATTTCTCCTCTCTACCATCTTTGGAGTATTAACTAAGCCTCTTGGCTGGTTTTCTTTATGGTCACAAGATAGCCGCAGCAGTTCCAGGTTATCATATCCAGATTCGACAAAGTCCACAGGTTAAAGGACCATCTCATCTTTGCCTCTGTCTTAAGAACAAGGAAACCTTTCCCAGAAGACTTCTAGAACTTTTCCCCTCATGTGTCATCGGTCAGAATGGGTCACAAGTCCATTGCTGAGCCAATGCCTGGCAAAAGGAATGGGATTCCCAACACTGTCTTCCACTATCAAGATCCACTCCTTGGGGCAGGAAGATCCACATGCTTGTGTAGAGGACAGACACCCCTTGGGAAAGAGGAGGAGTGACAGGTATTGGGTAGGCACCAGGGCAGCTGTGGCAGGTTCCAGGCACTTCTTGCTGGTTCTCTTTCTTCTATGACCACCCCATCTCTTGGTGTCCTTTTCCTCAGAAGGTACCGTAAGTATTTATTTCCCTGAGGGTTCTGTACCCAGACTTCTTCTGGTCATACTCCATATCCTCTTTATCATCCATTCTTATGATTCTAATTTCCTATAATTTAATTTTAATGTCTGGGAGCCCAAATCTACACCTCCTGCTCTTGACCTCCAGACCCAAATATAACTCTCTGCTACATGAAGTCCCAAGAGAGCCTCAAACTCAACATGTCTAAAACAGAACTGGTCTTGACCTTCCGTTCCCAAGCATCTATTCTTCCTCTTATGTTTATGGTTTGGGTTAGGGGAACCACCTTCCATTCTCTCAACTACTCCTTCTATCCAATCAAATTAGTCACCAAACCTGGGACCTCACCCCTAAATCTCAAATGCACCCATCCTCCTTGTCCTCAGAGCAGCTGCCTGGGTTGGAACCTTGTCATTTCTCTCCTAGTGCATCACAATGACCTCCTAAGTCCAGTCCAGGAGCCCTCAACCCACCTCACACAGTTGGCAGAGCAGTCTTTCTCAACCGTAGGTCTTGTTTTGCCCATTTTTATCCACACTCCCAAGCTTCTGTACATGGTCTGCTTGGCCTTCCCCAAGCAGACCCTGCCTCAGATGCACTTGCATCTGCCCCCCACATACTCACACATACTTCCCCCTCACGCTGCATTCCAACAACATTGAGCTCCCACATCACATCACTCCTCTAAGCCTTTGTACATGCTGTTCCCACTGCCCAGAACACACCCTTTCTACTGTCTCCTTGGCAAATGTCTAGTGTTCCTTGAAAACCCAGCTTAGTTGTCACCTCCACAAGACAGTCTTCACTGATTCCTTCCTGATAAAGTCAACCAGTGCTTATTCTGTGCAACACTACCCTTCATTTATTCAGTAAACATTTACTGGGTACTTACCATATGGCAGACACTAAGGTACAAGGAACACAATAGATAATAGTCTCTACCCTGCAGGAGGGAAAGGAAGTGATATAATGGGGAAGGACCTCAGAACAGACTTGCATGGACACCTGAAGGATGTAGGAGTCCATTGGGTGCAGGGGAGAAAGGGACCTAGGCAGAAAGACTAGCACTGGGCAAGCCTTGAGGTGGGACGCAGTGTGTACGTCTGACAAACATAAAGGTGTCAAGTCTAAACCTCACACACATACTTCTCTTGTTGGACTCCCCATACCAGTTCACCTGCTGGTCTTCCCTGCTGGGAAGAACCCCTGGAGGGCGGGCTCCGCACTGCATGACTCACCTCTGCTTCTCTTACCCACTGCAGGGCGTGGCGTGGCCCCCAGGAGGAGCAAGGGGATTTCTGATGAAGGAAGCGACAACGACCTAACAGATTAGGTGTTGCTTGTAAACAGCACTTTCTGTCCAGGCAAGCTTAACCCCAAGCAAGGGGTTTGGGGGTGGAGGCTCCCTTTTGTACCCGCCCTCACATCTGCACCCAGACTTCCCAGCAGGCACCTGGCCCTGTGGGCAGCAGAAGGTGTTGCTGCATCACTGCCCCCAAGGACAGCTACCCCTGGTATATTCTTTCAGGCTCTTCTCACGGGCTAAAGGATGGGCAGAAGCACCCAGCCAGAGTGCTACAGATGGGAGGACCCAGAGAGCCTTCCAGCCCCCACATCTTCCTCAGCCCACTACCTGCCCTTCCCACTTCAGTGTGCCAAACAGATCCTGTTCTCCCCTCCCTGAAAGGCTGGTTTCTCAACTGGTCCTGAAACAAATAAGACAGAAGTATGTGCAACCAACCTAGTTCACTTTGGTACTTTAAAGAAGTCCACAGAGCCAGAGTAAAATCTGGGCTTCAACAACTCTGCAGGTAAACTCACCACCCTCCCCACCTATGTGAGACATGACTCCCAGTGGTGTGAATCTCCCTGGCAACATGGGACATGACTCCCGGGGATGAGCCTGGCTCTGGCATTGTGGAATTGAGAAAGCCTTCTTGACCAAAGGGTGGAAGAGAAATGAAACAAAAAAAAGTTTCAGTGGCTGAGAGATTTCAAATGGAGTTGAGAGGTCATTCTGGAAATTATTCTTATGCACTACATAGATATCCCTTTTTAGTTTTTAGTGTATTAGAATAGCTAGAAGGAAATAGCTGAAACTAATGAACTGTAATCCAGTATCCTTGATTCCTGAAGATGACTGTATAACAATATAGCTTTTATGGTGTGACTGTGTGATTGTGAAAACCTTGTGACTGACACTCCCTTTATCCAGTGTATGGATAGATGACTAAGAAAATAAAGACAAATAAATACATAAATAAATAATAGAGGGGGGATAAAAGGTTTGGGATGTTTGGGGTGTTCTTTTTTATTTTTATTCTTATTTTTATTTTTGGAGTAATGAAAATGTTCAAACACTGATTGTGGTGATGAATGCACAACTATATGATGATACTGTGAACCACTGATTGTACACTTTGGATGATTATCTGGTATGTGACAATTTCTCAATAAAATTGCATTTAAAGAAAAGACCAAAAATAGTCATAGACTATTTTGTCTATTTTGTCTATTCTAAGGTCTCCCATAGAATGGTTTTTTTTATGGAAACAATAACTTGACTTTTTAAAATCCAACTTTCTAGTTTTACTTGTTATTTATCATCCATGTAATAACTTATAGTTGACAATGCGTAAGAATGTTTTCTTTATTTATGAATAAATATATAAGATTTAAGAATGACAAAAACAAAATCTGGGCATCAAGATTATGCTGAGTCCCTAAACCAATCCTGGAACTGCAGAGGCCCCGAGTGGCCTCAATGGAAAGATCGTTGTTGATCAGCCCATCTCAGCCTATTGCACTTTAGACAAGCAACAAAGACCCAAAGATGCTCTCTCATCTGTGAAAACTCAGTGATTCGGGGCAAAGGCACACTGAGTCCACCTGAACATTCATCCAGGATTCTATCCGGCATCTGCAATGTCTCTTATTGCCTGCAGGGAGTTATGCAAAAATGGATAGACACCGCCTAGGGTTCAGGACAAGGCCCATCTAGGCTGAGAACAGCCAAGTCCTGCAGGAGGGAAGCCCAGTGTCCCCAGCTACATCCCCTTGGGTGTCGGCAGGAAGCTGAGCTGAGAGGTCCTGGAATGATAGACTGCTATATTCCCACCTTTACCTGGGGATTCTGAGAGTCCAGGATACATGGCCAAACCAACAATGGATTAGAGAAATTTTAGAGAAAAATCTGCAGAATGGTGAACAAAAGATCCAGCTTATTCATGCCCTAGAGCAATGGGTCTAAAAAAGTATTCAGAACCATTTAGAGCAGAGGCATCCCAGTAAGAGGACGAGGTGGAGTGGGGATGAGCAGAGATAAATCTGCTAAATTCAGCCGCCCAGGCCCTTTTCCATTTGCTTACTATCTTTGTTTCTCATGATCTGTTTTGGGGGCAGGGTGAAGGAGCAACATCTGCAGTCCCAGGGAGTGCAAAAGCAAAACTCCCCATATTTGCTGCAGACACTTAGCCTGCCAGCCTGAGGCCAGTTCCTCCTTATCTGACTTTTCTTTACCTGGCATCTGACCTCTCCACATTATCTACTACTCCCTTATCTCCCTGCCACCCAATGAAGGATATTTCTGCTGCTTCCACCCTCCATTCATCCACCTACCACCAGGGCTTCAGAACCACTGTGGGGTGGGCGTGGGGACGAATGGGTGTACTGCTGAGGAGAAGAGTGACTAATGCTCACGATTCAAGAAGACATGGGCCCCCCATAGAGACAGCACAGGGAGCCCTAGGACCCTGGTGGAGAGAATTCTCTTTCCCTACTTCTCCTGACTTACACCACTAAAACATGGGAGAGGAGCTGGGATCCTAAGGGTGAAAGAAGGTGTTTATTCCTGGTTATGAAGTTTTCCACAGTAATATTGAAGACCCACAATGGAGCCTTTAGGGGCTTGCAAATATGGGCACGAAAGCTCTCCCCATGAACCATCCTCTGTTGACACCTCTCCATGAATTACAAGTCTTTAGGAACATGAGTGCCCCCCCGACCAGACACCTCGGTGAGGGAGAGACCCAGCCTTCATGTCTATGTCCCCTGTGTGAGTGTGACCAACTGAATAATGCCTCCCAAAAGATATCCATATCCTAATGCCTGCAACCTGGAATAAGGGAAAAAAAAAAAAAAGATTTTGCAGGTATGATTAAGTTCAAGTTCTTGAGCTAAAGAGATCATCCTGGATTACCCAGGTGGATATATATGCAATCACATATATCCTTCCAAGAGGAATAAGGTCTTAGTTTGCCCAAGTTGCCATGACAAATACACATAATGGGTTGGCTTAACATCAAAGAACTTACTGGCTCATGGTTTTAGAGGCCAGAAATCTCAAATCAAGGTGTCAGCAAAGCCATGCTTTCTCCCAGAGTAGGTAACATTGCAGTGATGGAGTCCTCCTTCACATGGTGATTGGCTTCATCTTCTCCTCCTGTGGCTTTTTGGCTTCTACATCTTCTGGCTTCTTCTGGTTTCTATTGACTATGTCCGAATTTCCTCTTTTTATAAAGTCTCCAATAATATGCATTAAGACCCACTCTGATTCAAGTTGGCCACACTAATAGCATCTTCAAAAGGTCCTATTTACAATGGGTTCACACCCAAAGGAACATGGGTTAACATTACGCAGATGTCTTTTGTTGGAGAACGTGATTCAGTGTAGGTGCTGCAGATGCGACACGCACAGGCCACACGGGCCCTGCCCCCATGGAGCACAGTCCAGCTGGAGAGCTGCGGGCCAGAGGGCCGTGTTGATTGTGGGAAGGGCTCTGCTCTCGAGACTTACAAACAGGCACTGCACATGGAGGAGGAGGGAACAGTAATTTAAAATGACCCTCTTTAAAGGTAGCTTTAAAAAGAAATCCCACAAGGACTTTCATAAAATAGTAACAATTCCTGCACAATTTATATGCAGATATACTTGTGAGCACAGACAGATGTCGCCATCAAGGAAAACACAAAGCCATCTAGATCCCGGGCCGAAAGAGCCCTGAAAGAGTGACTTTGCAATTTAACACAGAGATTGACTGCATGTAATTTACACCAGATTTCAGGGTGAGGTCATGACTCTGCTTTAGATGAGTCAAAACTTGCTGGACTCGGAGACTCTACATGGGCAAACAGTATGCTGGCCACATTAGGCGGACGGTGACCTCACATAATCGCCCTGATTGGAGCACTCCAAAACAGACCATCTCAAAGCTCGTTAAGCTTCCCTCGCACCACCCTGGCATTACCACACCTGGTGCTGCAAAGGATCTGCTCATCTTCTCGGCCACAGGACTTGCTTTGTTGGAACAACGCAGGAGGAGGAGTCCAGGCCGGGAAACACAGGAGGCCACGACAGACCGGGCTGTGCTTCTGCTCCCACATTCCATGACGGAGGGTGAGCCCCAACTCTCCCGGGCCTCTGACTTCCCAGAGGCCAACAATAAACCTGGCTCCCCACCTCTTCAGAGGATTAAATGAGACAACAGATGTAAACATATTCTGAAAAGTGGTAAGTGTGAGGCCATGTTTTAAATTGCTGGCATTTTTCAGCTGCCTCCATGGACGCAATAAACTCTACAGTGCCTTCTCACGGTACAAAAGGAAAAAAAATGCTCCTCTAAATCGTGTTTCATTAGCTACAACTGTGTGTTAGCTGATCACCACCCGCCCACCCCCACCCGACCCCGAGCTTGCTGCTACATGGCAGTTTCAAGAGTGGAGTTCTTAACTGTGTCGTGTGCCTGTGGATTCTTTTGGCAGTCTGATGAAGCCTGTGGACCTTTTCTCAGGATAATCTTCTTAAATGCAAAGTAAAATATATAATATTAAAAGAAAACCAATTATATTGAAACACAATACATTAAACGACAAGCTCTAGCAGTCAATTTAACAACTACCATAATTCTGAAGTAGTGACAAGCATAGCCAATATGTCAAAATACCTGCAACAATTATGAAGAGATGTGAATTTTCATTGGTGTCAAAATCACAGGTAGTGTTACTGCTACTATATTTTGTCACCTACGTTCAAAATTGAGGGAGATCCTAAAGGTCTAATTTTTCCCTCATCTAAGTTAGCAGACCCCATGAATTCTATCCACAGATCATGAAGGGATCCTGGGTCCCAGGGTAAGAACCTTGGTCTAGAGCTTGGAGGATAATCTCACTGTACATAGTTGTTCAAGCAGAGCTGCTGCTGTCAATATTATTAATAATAATGATGACAGCTAATACTGAGCATTTGTTCTGTGCCAGGCACAATGAATGTGAAAATGCCATACAAATATTGTTATGTTACATCATATTGTTATATTATCATCATATTGTTATGTTATATCAGTTAATAAAGATGAGCTTTCTGGTAGAATTAAGAAAATAATAGCTTACGGCATGCTTAATATGGGCCAGGCACAAGGCAAGTGTTTTCAATACATCTGTCATTTAATCCTAGTAACAACCTGACCAGGTGGGTCTTGGTATTCTTCTCGTTTTACTGGCAAGGAAAGTGAGGCTTAATGAGCTTAAGCAACTTACTTGAATTATAATGCTAGTAATTGTTGGCATAAAGAATTCAAACTCGGGTCTTTTTGACTCAAGACAGGACACACAGCTCACAAAATTGGCAGAATGGCACTCTGCAAGCAAAGAGAGCCACGGAAGTGCCACTGGATGATCCGACCCCAATGGTCCTTCTGTCTTCAGACAGAATGGAAACAGACAGCTCAATACCAGGTCCTGCACGGATTAACAAGTCAATGATTGCCAAGGCAGCAGGGAAAATCCTGTGCTAATCATTAGCACTGGATTCCAGAATCACAGGAGTCACAGAAGACTAACCTGTTCAGTGAAGGGCTTCCTGGTTTCTCTCAGGATGTGCTCCACAGAACTCAGCAGCACCCTCTATGCCAATCTCCCACCCCCATCTCCCGAAAAAAATCTCAGAAGGTGCTTATTTGGAATGGATTCCTGATTCTACAAAGTGGTTATTAGCAGAAGAGACATCTAAAACTCAAGAACCCTACAGAAGCAAAGCAGTTGGTGGGGGTGGGGGGGGCTGGGACAGAGGCAGGAAAGAAAGGCAACCTTAAAACAGGACAAGTCAGAATAGAAGCAGAAACTGCGTGGCACCCATCCCACCACTTCCCACTTCCTCACCCACGGCAGACCTTGCTGACAGGCCACTATATTTTCCCCTCACTGAGCTTAGATGCATCCTCAGAATCCTTCTCAACACAATTGTTCAGGTAGCCACAAATTGATTGAACTTGACACAGGTTGAAATCTATTTGCCATCCCAGTCATGGAAACCAAAGGAAAGGAGAAATGTTACAGTCCTGAAACAATGACATGAAACAAGAATAGCTAACATTAATTGAGTGTTTATTTTGTGCCGGTCCCTGTTCTAAGCACTTTAAATGTAGTAATTCACATTTTCCTCACAACAATCCTATGAGGTCAATACTATTAGCTCCATTTTACATATGAGAAACCTGAGGCACAGATAGGTTAAGTTGCAGGCCCAAAGTCACCCAGCAATTAAAGAGTAAAGTCAGGATTTTAATCCAGGCATTCTGGGTCCAAAATTTGCGTATTTAATTAACTACTACACTGTATTGATCCTGCCTTTCTGTTGGTATTTTCAACTAAATAATCATAGAGCAAAAGACAAAGATAAAAATGGCTTTACTAGCTGTGCAGGTGGTTGTCAGCAAAGGTGACTTATCCTAGAAGACTATTCTCTGAAGTCCTTAGAAAGAGGCTTAAAATGGAAGTAAATGCATTTTTTCTGATGCTGTTCCTCACTGCAGCTGGTTTTTCAGATTGCCACCTCCTGAAAGCTGTTTATCTGCAAGCCCAGGGCTGACCACACCTGGAACTGGCAGCAAAGCCCAGCAAGAAGATATGGGAGACTTCTGACCAAGGGAGGACCTCCCTGCTCTCCCTCCATGCCCGGTTATGCCCTCCTGTGCCTGGGTATTCCCTGGCCTGTCTGCTTGCCTGATGACAGGTCCCTGGCACTGTCAAAACTGGCCCAGTTAGATCGGGGAAGTCCCTGGAGTCCAGGCATTCTGCTAACATCAAGAGTTGGGGAGAACAGAGGGGGAGGAGGCCTGCTCCACTCCTGCCCACGGTCCTGATGGCTACAGAGTCAAATCTCCAGGGAAACAAGCAAGAATCCAAGCACATGGCACAGCTACCATATCCTCTTCTCTTTTCAAAGATGGTGCCAAAGGGCATTTTAGGATGTGATACAACCCCAGCCTCAGCAACAGAAAAGGCCCATCTCTGCCCTTGGAGGTAGCTGCCTTCAGCAGCAGGAACAAGTGTGTCACCTGAGCTCAGCCCAGATCATCACCAACGCCCCCTCCAGGCTCCATGTTCAGTGGCACTGACCAAGGCAGCCAGCCGGGGGCCGTGGCAGAACCTGGCGAGGTGCTGTCCACTTTCCCACCAATGCCACCCAGTCCCTAGAATGTTCCCTCCTCATCTGTGGACTCAGGGATAGAAATGGGAACTTTCTCAGGGGGCACTAGCCCAGTTGCTCTGCAGTTAGTAGTGGGGTTTGTAATTATCACCTAGAGTTACCGGGGGCCACTGGGCTTCCACCCCCAAACCCTGACAGTGAAGTCAAGTGGGAGCAGGGTGGACGGGAGGGTCTGAGGCTGGCCCAGCCAACCCAGACCATGTTAACATCAGCCACCATTTGTTATCAATTCAGCCTCCTCTCCTGCCAAAGAAAAAGGAAAAATTTAAGGAACCCCATTTAAAGCTTTCCAAGCACTTGCAATAAATTTTGTAGAGCACTTTGCAGTATGTAATATCATTTCATGTATAATATGTCATCTACTCGTACCAGAAGTCTGAGAGGCACAAAGGGTGGATAACTTGGCCCATTTGACAGACAAAGAAACCAAGGTTCTGGAGGATGGAGTGAAATGTCACTACTGAATGCTAGTAAATGGCAGAAAAACCCAAACCCAGATCAGAGATGCCCCTGCTCTTCCCACTACACCCACAGTGTTGGTACCTCATAGGCGGCCCATCCATCCTTAGAGGTGCCTGGGTGGGGCGTGAAGCAGGGCAGAATTAGGAATGAACTCTGGGGAACTTGCACCCTCCCCCAGCCTGCCGCTCTGGTGCTTTGTGTCCTTCCTCCCACTCCCCAAGACCTTCCTGGTAATTACAGCTGGAGCAAATGAGTTAGGCCATGAGACGCTCACAGACATCTGGTCACCACCCACCTACCACGGACAAGGCAGGGAGCAGCTAAAATGAGAGGATTAGGCAATCCTGTCTATACTACAATTATAAATGTATAATTCTCTGCACGTCTCTCCAGCTTTTTTGTAGAGAAAGCACTTCACAAATAGGTCAGGTTTAGGGTGAGTCAGACATAAGTCATTTGCTACTGCTAAGTCATGAAAACCCAGGTGGAGAAAAGTGTTCTAAGTAGTTCCCTGAGGCCCATGCGATTGTCATCATGTGGAATTCTGGCCAGAGCTCTGCTTCAGGAAATTTTCACAGAGCATGTCCCCAAAACTCTAGCACATGACTTGATAACTCACCACATTTTCCCTTTCGGTGGTGGGCTTTGGGGCTGGTTCACCAAGGCTGCTCTGGCCCGGGACCAAGGAATACCCAGCCCCACGAGGCCTCAAGTTCCCACGTGGTCCTGTTCGTCCCTGAGGTCAGACCAGGCACCTGCCCCCACCTTTCTGCCCCTTTCCTCACCCTTAGCCCTCCTGTGCCCCCCAGCCCATCCTTCCTGGCACAGAAAAAAAGAAATCTAGTAAAATCATGGCATGGGAAGATGTGGGTGATGCTTTGTCCAGAAATGAGTGCACCCTAACAGAGGAAGGGGCCGTGGTTGGGTTGAGACGTTGTGACCGGTTTAGCGACTGGGCTGGATTTCCAGTTGTGTAACTGGGTATTGCCGTAACTCCCCCTCCACTCCTGCCTATCCAACCTGTACTCTGAGTTCTCTCTTCCGCACCTTGGACAAAATCTTGGGAAGAGCCACAGTGTTGTAGTCACATCCAGAGATTAACCAATAATCCTTATTTTCAAATATTAAAAATTCCAGGCCAATCTGATACCTTGAATCTCTCAGCTAAGTCAAGTTTTATTCCTCTCACTCTCCCATCTTCCACCCTTAACCCTGACCCAGATCCAGACACCTGCCCTGGGGAGGAGGGTCATGGCCTCTTCTTTTCCCAGCATTTCCTCCCAGCGTGTCCACTCCTCCCCCAACATTCCCCACCTGCTTCTGGCTCTTCAGGTTTGGGGCAGGGAGGTGAGGTGAGAAACAAAGGGGCAAAAGTGTCCTTTTAATTAGTTAATGGGTTTTCTACTCCTGTCTGGCTTAGAGTTACCAGATTTAGTAAATAAAAATACAGGATGCCCAGTTAAATTTGAGTGTCAGATAAATGAGTATTTTTTTCAGTGTAAGTGTGTCCTGTGCAATATTTGGATGTCCTTTATTTTAGCTGGCAACTTGTCCTGGCTGCCAAATGTCTCCAGTCATGGAAGGCGTATCAGTTTCCCATTGCTGCTATAACAAGTTACCACAAACTCAATGGTGTAAAAGAACACCTACCCTTCATTCTCTTACAATTCAGGAGATCGGAAGTCTAAACTGGGCCCAAGCTGAATTCCTTCTGGAGGTTCTAGAAGAGAGTCTGTTTCCTTGCCTTTTTCAGCTTCTAGAAGCTGCCTTGCATTCTTTAGTTCATGGCCCTTTCCCCCATCTCCAAAGCCAGCTGCGTAGTAGCATTCTCTCTCCTCTCCGACCTCTGCTTCCGTCCTCACATCTCTCTCGTAAAGACCCTTGTAATCACACTGGGTCACTCAGAAAATCCAGCATAATCTCCCGATCTCAAGATCCTTCCCTTAATCACTTCTGCAAAGTTCCTTTCACCATGGAAGGTAACACATTCCCAGGTTCCAGGGGTTAGGACATGGGCATCTTTGGAGGCTATTATTCACCCACCACAGCAAGTGCCCAAAGGCAGGCTCTTTCCCTTTCCCTCCAGGGAACATTTTGTGGGTTCTTTGAAGAACACCCCCGCCACACAAACACACACACACAGGCAATGTGAGTGATGCCCTCTCCAGCCAACTTCTTACAATAATTCCTTAGCTCCTGCTTGAAGGTAAACCCCATAGAAGCTCTTTCTGCTGGGGTCTTCTTAGCAGGCAGAAATCTTGAGTGGGTACTTTTAAGACCCTTGAGCCTGGCTACCTCCCAAGGTGTCATGTCACCTTGGACATTCACCTTGGACATGTCACCAAGGAAACATTTGAGTCCTGGCCCCCAAAATCCGGAAATTAGGCCCCTCCCAAGAACAGTTCTATGCTCAGATCCTGCAGCCACGTGGCGTGGCCTATGCCTTTCTTCTCATTAAAGAAATTCTGGGCTCTCTGAGCAATCTTTAGCATTTTCTTAGATATGGGCTGGAGGTGGGTGATGTGCCAACACCAGGAGTTGCAGGACCAGTTTTCGATACTTCTTAGCATGTTCTGCATGGATAATCTAGCACCTCTCTTTAGAATAGGGGAGGGGAGGACGGGAGGGAACACCGATTTTTCTAAGCTTCGGGTTTCAGCTAGTATCGCCACACAACTGAAAAAGTCTGGCCTATCCTTCCTGGCAAAGAAAAAAGCAATCCAGAAAATAAATTCCCAGTAAAGTACAGGATTATCTGTCCCAGTGGTACTCACATTTAAACAGGGGAGACGCAAATGGTTGACTCAAATGTGTGAATTGCTAATGAAAACATTCCCTCATGACTATAAACCTTCACAAGAAGCCCTGACTACTCACCAGTGTCATACACAGAGGCCTCACCTGGCCCTGTCTCCCCGAACCCGGCAGCAGGATCCTTCAGGGAAAGATGGGCCTAAGGTGCACTGAGCTGACACCATGAGCCCATAGCAGCCCCTTGGCACCCATGCCCACCCTGCAGCCCCTTGGCACCCATGCCCACCCTGCAGCCAGTAGTAGCTAGCTGTTTTTCGGAACTGCCTCCAGATTTGGCAAGAGAGAGTGCCAGACCGTATGCAGCTCTGCGTGGGCATGGAGGGCAGAGTGGTGGCTTGAAGCCAGGCATTTGCTTCTGGTATAGCAGGAAGGAGACTGCAGAGTCAGTCTTGGGTGTGAATCTTGGCTCCCTACTTACTAGGTGTGTGAAATTGGTGGAGGGGAGTTGCTTCACCTCTGCATGCCCATTTCTGTAAAATAAAATCCATGTATGTTATAGGGTTCGTATAAGGATTAAATTAAGTGATGTCTGCAGAGCACCTGGTACCTAGTTGCAGCCAATAAATGTTATTTCCCTTCTTCCCACTTCTAAGAGAACCCATTTTCTTTGTGTCTTCATATCAGTAGTCTCTCCATCACAGCTAGCATTTAGTCTCCTGGGACTAGGGACAGAGACATCATTAAATTAATCACTGGCCCTTCCCAGGTGTGACAAAATTCCTCCTGCATTGCCTTTTGGGTGTGCCTGCTAGTTGGTATTCTGCAGGCACAGGTTTTCAGCTTATAAAGAGCAGGGTGGTTTTGCTGTGAGCCCTTGAGATAATATCACCCTCCACCCCCCACCCCTCACCCCCTGGAGGCCAGGGAGAGCCTTCTCTTACTAATCTGATGTCCTAAACTAAGCGCTTTAGTTGCATCTTTTCATCATGTCTCACAGCAACCCCATGAGGTAGGAGGCACTTTCATTATCCCTAATGTGCAGATGAGGGAAATGGGGCTCAAAGGCGTTCACCTGAGGTTCCACAGCGCTTGCAGCAGCACTCCATCCAGGTCTACACCACATGCCTCGTTCTCCCCTTGGCTGAAGCTGCTCAACCACCCAATCTGTAAGTCGCCTGACTCAATAAAAGCTTGTGAAAAGGTTCAAGCTTGG
The DNA here is from genome assembly GCF_015220235.1 of Choloepus didactylus. NCBI lineage: Eukaryota > Metazoa > Chordata > Mammalia > Pilosa > Megalonychidae > Choloepus > Choloepus didactylus. The sequence goes on along the minus strand of NC_051320.1, from coordinate 50,786,355 downwards.
AAAGCGTCTCCCCTCGCTGAAATGACCACCAGCTTTGCTGGGTGACTTATCCTCCAGGCTGAACACCCCCAAAAAGGCAGGAAGAGATCTGCCACACTGAGACTGTGCACGTCCCATGGCCCCGATCTCCCCGTGGCGGGCAGGTCCTCACTGCCCACTCCAGAGGAACACAGCTGCAGGGGGAGGTCCGTTTTGGTGTCAGCAGGCCCACAGGACTGGGGAGTGGTGGGTGGGTGACAGGAGGACTCCAGACCTGCCGTCTCTCTCCCTGCTGAGGCGATGCAGCACCCAGGGGACATCTGAAGGTGCAGTCCAGGGCTGCCGCCTGCCCTCTCCCTCTCCACCCGGGGCAGGTGGGAGGGCTCCTGTCTTCACAGGAGCCAGAAGAAAGTGCTGCCTCATGGAGCAGGTGTGAGTGGCACTGGAGCCTGGGAGGGGTGTGGGAGGGGGTGAGGCTTGGCAAGCCTGGAGGTTCTAATCCTGGCTTCTCCTCTGACCTGCCCATGACCCCAGTATGCCGCTGCACTAACCAGCCTTCCTAGAGGACCAGGGGGAGGTGACAGATGCCACAATCAGCTCCTGAAAAAGATCGAATGTTGTCCTTCTGGAGTTTCCAGTCTGAGAGGAAGCTGGGAAACGGAAAGGCCACCATTACACCAATGGCGCACTTCTAAATGGCCCTCAACCCTTTCCAGGGCATTTCATAACACCAGTCCAAGCCAGAAACACACCATACCAGCCCAACAAGCATTTGTTGATTGAATGAGTTTGTGGGAATGAATAAGCTCCTCACAGTGACCTGGGAGGTGGTCAGGATAACAGATTCAAGTTTACAGACAGGAGGAAGGGGAGGCAACCGGCATTTTTGGGGGGTAGGGGTGCCAGATTTAGCAAACATAATGTCCAGTTATATTTGAATTTCAGATAAACAGCAAATATTTTTAATAGAAGTATGCCCATTAATATTTGGGATATACTTATGCTAAAAATGGTTTATCTGAAATTCAAATTTAACTGGGCATCGTGTACTTTATTTGGCTACCCTAGGAGGGGGCCTACTGCACAGCAGATGTCCTTTCTACATTCTCTCACTCCATCCTGACAGCCTTGAGAGGGAGCAATCATCGCTATATTAACCCCACTTTACAGGTGAGAAAAAAGACATTTTGAGAAGTAACCTGATTTGCTTAATGTACCACAGATCAGACAAGAACCCCGAGCCGTTGCCCTCCCAGTGGAGGGCTTCTTCCCCTACCCTCCTCTTTAGAAGGTTGACGGCTTGCAAGGCAAGGAGGGGCTCATGGTTGGCCCTGAGCTGTGAGGGATCCCATATCATTACCATCAGGAAGGCTGATCCCAGGAGGCAGGCTCAGGCCTTGCAGCTGGAGCATTGCACACATGGACCAAGTCCAGCTAGGGCCCTTGGCAGTGGCAAGCAACACCACGCAGCAGGCGAGGGACGGCCAGACGACACCTGCCCCACAGTTCACAATTAATGTCTGTGTACCCAAGTGGTTTAGGGTCATGTTTGCACTGTCTGGATGCTATACCACTAACCTCAGTAATAACAACAATATGGGAACAGCAACAGCTAATATGTGTCAGCATCGTAATAGCCCTTGATGTCCATTACTTCCAATTCTCCCCCTCCAGAAATTTCTTACTACCATTATTACTAGCTATCGTTTGTTGAGCATTACTATATGCCAGGCCCTATATGGGTGCTTTATGTTATCTCATCTAACACAACCTTATCAGGTGGATACTATTATCCCATTTCAATAAAGATCAGAGAAGTTAAGACGCAAACCCAAGATCACCCAGCTGTTAGAAGTCAAACTCAAGTCTGCCTTATGCCAACGCCCCTGTGCTTTCTGCTGCTCCACACAGCCCCCTCCAGGGATTACACCAGATCCCCAAGATGCTCACGGAGCTCTTACCAACGTGGTTTGTCCCTGTTGAAGGAAGGGAGGCACCACAGGACAATCACTGGTCCGTCAGCTCTTTCATGCCTCTCTAATCAGACAGTGATTTGTGTCAAAACACACCTGCCTCACTTCTCAGGGCTAATCTGCCCTGGAATAAAAACTTCAGAATAAACCTGGACCTCATTCATTGATAAAGTCTCACTGGGGGGGGCTTCTGTCATGCCCACAATTTCTAGCCACTTCCTTACAAAAGCCAGCCTCAGAGAGCACCCCCCATGGAGCTAGCGCCCACCCTCCTGTTGAGCCCCACTCCAGCTCCGTGCCCTTGGCCAGGTGCCGACTGCCCTGTTTGGTTAACAAGGAAGAGGATATGACCGATAGACCCACCAGATTCCTGGAAACAAGGGACGATCATGTCACTCTTCCCAAATCAATTTTGGATTCAATTAATTACAATCAAAATTCTAATGGGGTTTTTTATGACCCTCACAAATCTGGAAGACTAAACAGACCAGGAAATACTAAGAAGTTTCAAGGGGGAAAGTAGTAATGGTTAGAGCCTGGTGTGTCTTCAAATTAGCACTTATTATGAAAGTACAACTGTGAGGATAAGGAAGCACAGGCAGGCACAGCAGAGCAGAATGAAGAGCTCAGAATGTATCATTAACAAAGAACTTGACATATATAAAGAATGCACCTCAAGTCAAAGGTGAAGAGATAGATTATTTAAGATCGTGAGGAAATGGAAATTTGGAAAAATAAGAATCTAGAACTCCATGTCACTTCATAAGCTCAAAAAACTTTCCAGGTAATTGTTAAAATGTAAAAATTAAACTGCACAAAATATAAGAAAATATAGTTGAGTTTTATTTCGTATATGGATAGGGAAAGACTAGGTAAGCATAAAAGCCACAAAGAAATCACAAAGGAAATAGTGAATTAATTTAACTGTCCCGGCCCGCGGGACGTTCAACGGAGGCTCCGAGTCCTGTGAGGGAGGAATGGTATGGGACAAGAGACACGAGGAATGACAGCAAGACAGGTTTCTGATCAAGCTGCAAAATTTTATTGAAGAGGCAGGGTATATATACTCTAAGGGTGGAGGGAGTGGCTAGTAAGGACGGGTGGCGATCTAGGATTGGCTGCTGCTGTTGCTAGGGTGGAAGGCAAATGTAGGGGGATTGGCGGTTGCTGTTGCTGGGGGTCTGGGATTGGTGGTAGCTGTTGCTGGGGTGGATGGTCAATGGGCGGCTACTGTTTAGGCGCGAACTAGCTACTGCTTGGGCAGGAACTACTGTTACTTCCTAGAAGAAGGCTAATTATAGCTTAGGCTGTTCTTGCATCAGCCCTGGTGGCCATGTTGCATGTTACCGGTATCGCTGAAGGTGAATATTATATATGCTACCTTAATTGTCCCCAACATTTAACCACTAAAAATCTTAAAATTCTTAAATGGCAAAAAGCAACCTAAAATTAGAATTTGCACACTTGTCCAATTATCTCCTTAGGATACATTCAGACAAGTAGATTCTATGGGTCAAAGAATATGCATATTTTAATGGTAATACATATCGTCAAGCTGCCCTCCATAAAGCCTCCCAGCTCCCAGCAAGAGCCTGTGAGCACCCACCCAGACCGCCTTCTGATGCTGTCAGTCTTTCTAATCTCCCCCAATCTGGAAGCAAAATGTAGACTATCTTATTTTTACCTGCATTCCTTCAATTATGAGTAAGAATAAATATATTTCCACATATTTATTTCTCATTTGCTTTTCATCTTTTATGAACTGCCTGTTTTTTTAGTTTGCTTCATTAAAGAACTTGCCTTTTAAAAATAATTTGTAATTTTCCATTGTATGTTGGATATATTAACCCAGTATCATATGTACTGCCAATATTTTTCCCAGTTTGTCATTTGTATTTCAACTTTATTATGCTTGACATGCAAGAGGGTTTCTAAAATTTTTTATGTATTTTATGTATAATATATTCCTTTATGATTTCTTTGGTATGCTGCCTTCTGCAATTCAGGACTATAAAAATATTCACCCATACTGTAGTGTTTTATAGTTTCATTTTGTTCATATTTGACTTTTTTATTATCTTCAATTTATTTTTGGTATGAAAAATGAGGTAGGGATCCAGCTTTATGGTTTGCCTATGTTAGACGGTTGCCTCAGATATTTGAAATGCCACCTTTATTATATACATATGTTAAATTCTGATATATATTTATATTCACACACATATACATGCATGCTCACACACACTCACACTCACTCGAGTCCTTCTGAACTATCTTGTTCCACTGATGTGTCTATGCCTGTGTTAGTCCCATATACACTTAGTTACTACAGCTTTACAATATATTTTGAAACTTAGTAAGGTGAATATCTTCTTGTTACTCACCTTTTTTAGAACTGTTCTAGCCATTCTCATATTGATTCTCCAATGGGTTTAGAATTCATTTGGAATATCCTTGGGATTATGATTGGGATTACATAGAATTTATAGATTGAGAATGTGCATCTTTTTACATTGGGTCTTTCCATCCAATAACAAGATTTGTCTCACCACGTATTCAAGTCTTATTTGTCTTGGGAGAGTTTCATAAAGATTTTATTTGATTTTGATTTGTTTTTGCTTACATGTGTTCCTAGTTATTTCATTTTACTAATGCTATTGTCAATGGAATATCTTTTCCATTATATTTTCTAACTGGTTATTGCTGATACGTAAGAAACTATTAATTTATCAACTTATTTTGCACTGCACACTATATTTAACTCTGTTATTTCCAAAAGTTTGTTTATGATTTTCTTGTGAGGTAATCATATCATCTTCAAATGAAGATAACTTTGCCTCTTCTCCAATGTTTAGACATCTTGTTTAATTATCTTGCTAATTGTATTGACTAGCACTTTTAGAACAAGGAAATAATGGTGACACTGACTTTAACGGGACTAATTAAGCATAAGGCTGACTGTTAGTTTGAAATTCTTAAAAATCACTCTCTGGATTTTCATATGATTTTTCAGGTTCAAAATAATCATGTGGGTTTTCATATTAAAGTTGATTATATTAATAGATTCCCTAATGTTTTGCTATCTTGGCATTCCTGGAAAGAACGTCCCTTGGTCCTGGTGCATTTTTTAATGTATATTACTGGGGTTTGTTGCCAGTATTTTATTTAACATTTTCCATCAACGTTTATCAGAAAGACTATAATGTAGGCTTCATGTGTGTAATGTGTGCTGTCATTTCTAGTTTGTTCAGTTAAAATTTGTGCCATCCCAGGGGAGTGAATCTCCCTGGCAACATGGACTATGACCTCTGGGGAGGAATCTAGACCCAGCATCGTGGGATGGAGAACATCTTCTTGACCAAAAGGGGGATGTGAAAGGAAATGAAATAATCTTTCTTCAGTGGCAGAGAGATTCCAAAAGGAGCCGAGAGGTCACTCTGGTGGGCACTCTTATGCACAATATAGACAGCCCTTTTTAGGTTCTAACAAATTGGAATAGCTAGCAGTAAATACCTGAAACTATCAAACTACAACCCAGAACCCATGAATCTTGAAGACAATTGTATAAAAATGTAGCTTATGAGGGGTGACAATGTGATTGGGGAAGCCATATGGACCACACTCCCCTTTGTCTCGTTTATGGATGGATGAGTAGAAAAAAGGTGGGGGGGGGGGGAGCACCCAGTGTTCTTTTTCACTTTAATTTTTATTCCTATTATTTTTTTGTGTGTGGCAATAAAACTGTTCAAAAGTTAATTTTGGTGATGAAGGCACAACTATATAATGGTACTGTGAACAACTGAATGTACGCTTTGTATGACTGCACAGTATGTGAATATATCTCAATAAAACGGAATTAAAAAAAAACAACTTGTGCTATGTTTTTTAGTTGGGAAAATGCTTATGCTATTATTCATGTTCAGTATTTGCCCTAATGTGAAGGGCAAAAACAAAGGTGGTACTGGTGATATGATTGGTGGGTTTCAGGGGTTTCCCACCCCCTCCCCTTTGTTTTTTTTAATAACTGATATTTTTCCAACAAAATGTTTCTAACAAAATCAAAAGCAACTGGATGGGAAGATATTAGCAGTTATATTTGGAAGAGGGGATGAAAGATGAATTTTATCTTCTTTATTTTCTTGAGATTCTCTCCAGCCTCCAGCATTTTCCCCTTCCTACCCATTATCCCACCATGATGACTGTGCCAGTTTGAATGTATTATGTCCCCCAGAAAAAGCCATATTCTTTGATGCAATCTTGTGGGGCAGACATTTTGGTGCTGATTAGATTGGAATCCTTTGAGTGTTTCCATGGAGATGTGACCCACCCAACTGTAGGTGATAACTCTGATGAGATAATTTCCATGGAGCTGTGTCCCCACCCATTCAGCATGGGCCTTGATTACTGGAGCAGTATATAAGCTCAGACAGAAGGCGCCAGCTTGCTACAGCCTAGAGGGACACTTTGAAGAACGCACTGGAACTGAGAGAGGAGCTTCAGCTTACAGAGACAATTTGAAGACAGCTGTTGAAAGCAGACTTTTGCTCCAGAGAAGCTAAGAAAGGACAAACACCCCAAGAGCAACTAAGAGTGACATTTTTGAAGAACTGCAGCCTAGAGAGGAACGTCCTGGGAGAAAGCTGTTTTGAAACCAGAATTTTGGAGCAGACGCCAGCCACGTGCCTTCCCAGTTAACAGAGGTTTTCCAGACACCATTGGCCATCCTCCAGTGAAGGTACCTGATTGCTGATGTGTTACTTTGGACACTTTTATGGCCTTAAGACTGTAACCATGTAACCAAATAAACCCCCTTTTATAAAAGCAAATCCATCTCTGGTGTTTCGCATTCCAGCAGCATTAGCAAACTAGAACAATGACTAATAAATACAAATATAGATTTTTACATAAAATGCAATTACTTTTTTAAATGCTACAACTCAGGACTTCTCATATTATAAAAAGCCAGTGCAAATCGATCCAAACTATTTTCAGGATAAAATGAAGAGGAAATTCTGTGGCTATTAAATAAGGCAAGAGATGGAGAAAGCATTTAGCTCTGGACATCATATTTTGGAAACTGGAGTCAGGTATCAGCTATGCCTTTTCTTATATGAGGGCACACTGGGGATCTCAGCAAAACTAGGGAGTCTTGCTCCTGTTGAAAGTTAGATTTCAATTTCCTTGGCACAAGACGCATTTTGAAAGCCTGCAGCCTCATATGACACATTGCTGTGTCACACAATTCTCCTGTGGCCACACACATGCACCCGCTGCCTTACACAATACACCTGCAATCTAACACAGTGCTACTGCAGCCACACATGATGCACCTGAGACCTCATAGGATGATGCACCTGCAGCCTCACACAATGCTCCTTTGTCCTCACACGATGCATCTGCTGCATCACACAATGCTACTGTGGTCACACACATGCACCCATGGCCACACAACAATGCAACTGTGGCCACACACAGTGCACATGCAGCCACATGCAATGCACCTGCTGCCTCAATGTACCTGCAGCCACACACAATGTACCTGCTGCTTCATTCAATGCATCCACAGCCTCCTGCAATGCAGCTGAAGTCTCACACAAAGCATCTGCAACCAAAAAGAAGGTGCCTGCAGTAAAACACAACTGCTAAAATCTCCACCCTAAAAGCTGCCCTATTCTCCTACAATAGACATTTGGAGACCAAGGGTTTGTTCACTGCTCTGACCTGGAAAATCACACAGTATATTCATTATTTAAAAGGTGAAAGTTCAGATTTCTCAAATCAGGGTCACAATATAATTTTTTTTTTTAATCATCATTTTATTGAGATATATTCACATACCACGCAGTCATACAAAACAAATTGTACTTTCGATTGTTTACAGTACCATTACATAGTTGTACATTCATCACCTAAATCAATCCCTGACACCTTCATTAGCACACACACAAAAATAACTAGAATAATAATTAGAGTGAAAAAGAGCAATTGAAGTAAAAAAGAACACTGGGTACCTTTGTCTGTTTGTTTGCTTCCCCTACTTTTCTACACATCCATCCATAAACTAGACAAAGTGGAGTTTGGTCCTTATGGCATTCCCAATCCCACTGTCACCCCTCATAAGCTACATTTTTATACAACTGTCTTCGAGATTCATGGGTTCTGGGTTGTAGTTTAATAGTTTCAGGTATCCACCACCAGCTACCCCAATTCTTTAGAACCTAAAAAGGGTTGTCTAAAGTGTGCGTAAGAGTGCCCACCAGAGTGATCTCTCGGCTCGTTTTGGAATCTCTCTGCCACTGAAGCTTATTTCATTTCCTTTCACATCCCCCTTTTGGTCAAGAAGATGTTCTCCATCCCACGATGCCGGGTCTACATTCCTCCCCGGGAGTCATATTCCACGTTGCCAGGGAGATTCACTTCCCTGGGTGTCTGATCCCACGTAGGGGGGAGGGCAGTGATTTCACCTTTCAAGTTGGCTTAGCCAGAGAGAGAGGGCCACATCTGAGCAACAAAGAGGCATTCAGGAGGAGACTCTTAGGCACAAATACAGGGAGGCCTAGCCTCTCCTTTGCAGCAACCGTCTTCCCAAGGGTAAAACTTATGGTAGAGGGCTCAACCCATCAAACCACCAGTCCCCTATGTCTGTGGTCATGTTAGCAACCATGGAGGTGGGGTAGGCGAATACCCCTGCATTCTCCACAGGCTCCTCAAGGGGGCACTACATCTTTTTTTTTTTTTTCCTTGTTTGTCTTTTTTCTTTTTTTTCTTTTTTTTAACTTTCCCTTCTTTTTTAAATCAACTGTATGAAAAAAAAAGTTAAAAAGAAAACAAACATACAATAAAAGAACATTTCAAAGAGACCATAACAAGGGAGTAAGAAAAAGACAACTAACCTAAGATAACTGCTTAACTTCCAACATGTTCCTACTTTACCCCAAGAAAGTTACATAATATAGCAACATTTCAGTGAACTTGTTCCTACTACATCCATCAGAAATTAACAGACCATAGTCATTTCTGGGCATCCCCAGAACGTTAAATAGCTTATCTGTTCTTCTTGGATTATTGTTCCCCCTTCTTTAATTGCTCTCTACTGCTAGTTCCCCTACATTCTACATTATAAACCATTTGTTTTACATTTTTCAAAGTTCACATTAGTGGTAGCATATAATATTTCTCTTTTTGTGCCTGGCTTATTTCGCTCAGCATTATGTCTTCAAGGTTCATCCATGTTGTCATATGTTTCACCAGATCGTTCCTTCTTACTGCCGCGTAGTATTCCATCGTGTGTATATACCACATTTTATTTATCCACTCATCTGTTGAAGGACATTTGGGTTGTTTCCATCTCTTGGCAATTGTGAATAATGCTGCTATGAACATTGGCGTGCAGATATCTGTTCGTGTCACTGCTTTCCGATCTTCTGGGTATATACCGAGAAGTGCAATCGCTGGATCGAATGGTAGCTCTATATCTAGTTTTCTAAGGAACTGCCAGACTGACTTCCAGAGTGGCTGAACCATTATACAGTCCCACCAACAATGAATAAGAGTTCCAATTTCTCCACATCCCCTCCAGCATTTGTAGTTTCCTGTTTGTTTAATGGCAGCCATTCTAACCAGTGTTAGATGGTATCTCATTGTGGTCTTAATTTGCATCTCTCTAATAGCTAGTGAAGCTGAACATTTTTTCATGTGTTTCTTGGCCATTTGTATTTCCTCTTCAGAGAACTGTCTTTTCATATCTTTTGCCCATTTTATAATTGGGCTGTCTGTACTATTGTCATTGAGTTGTAGGATTTCTTTGTATATGCAAGATATCAGTCTTTTGTCAGATACATGGTTTCCAAAAATTTTTTCCCATTGAGTTGGCTGCCTCTTTACCTTTTTGAGAAATTCCTTTGAGGTGCAGAAACTTCTAAGCTTGAGGAGTTCCCATTTATCTATTTTCTCTTTTGTTGCTTGTGCTTTGGGTGTAAAGTCTAGGAAGTGGCCTCCTAATACAAGGTCTTGAAGATGTTTTCCTACATTATCTTCTAGGAGTTTTATGGTACTTTCTTTTATATTGAGATCTTTGGTCCATTTTGAGTTAATTTTTGTGTAGGGGGTGAGGTAGGGGTCCTCTTTCATTCTTTTGGATATGGATATCCAACTCTCCCAGCCCCATTTGTTGAAAAGACCATTATGGCTCAGTTCCGTGACTTTGGGGGCCTTATCAAAGATCAGTCGGCCATAGATCTGAGGGTCTATCTCTGAATTCTCAATTCGATTCCATTGATCTATATGTCTATCTTTGTGCCAGTACCATGCTGTCTTGGCAACTGTGGCTTTATAATAAGCTTCAAAGTCAGGGAGTGTAAGTCCTCCCACTTCGTTTTTCTTTTTTAGAGTGTCTTTAGCAATTCGAGGCATCTTCCCTTTCCAAATAAATTTGATAACTAGCTTTTCCAAGTCTGCAAAGTAGGTTGTTGGAATTTTGATTGGGATTGCATTGAATCTGTAGATGAGTTTGGGTAGAATTGACATCTTAATGACATTTAGCCTTCCTATCCATGAACATGGAATATTTTTCCATCTTTTAAGGTCCCCTTCTATTTCTTTTAGTAGAGTTATGTAGTTTTCTTTGTATAGGTCTTTTACATCTTTGGTTAAGTTTATTCCTAGGTACTTGATTTTTTTAGTTGCTATTGAAAATGGTATCTTTTTCTTGAGTGTCTCTTCAGTTTGTTCATTTCTAGCATATAGAAACATTACTGACTTATGTGCATTAATCTTGTATCCCGCTACTTTGCTAAATTTGTTTATTAGCTCTAGTAGGTGTATCGTTGATTTCTCAGGGTTTTCTAGATATAAGATCATATCATCTGCAAACAATGACAGTTTTACTTCTTCTTTTCCAATTTGGATGCCTTTTATTTCTTTGTCTTGCTGGATTGCCCTGGCTAGCACTTCCAGCACAATGTTGAATAACAGTGGTGACAGCGGGCATCCTTGTCTTGTTCCTGATCTTAGAGGGAAGGCTTTCAGTCTCTCACCATTGAGTACTATGCTGGCTGTGGGTTTTTCATATATGCTCTTTATCATGTTGAGGAAGTTTCCTTCAATTCCTACCTTTTGAAGTGTTTTTATCAAAAAGGGATGTTGGATTTTGTCAAATGCTTTTTCAGCATCTATTGAGATGATCAATTGATTTTTCCCTTTCGAGTTTTTAATGTGTTGTAATACATTGATTGTTTTTCTTATGTTGAACCATCCTTGCATGCCTGGAATGAACCCCACTTGGTCATGGTGTATGATTTTTTTAATGTGTCTTTGGATTCGATTTGCAAGTATTTTGTTGAGGATTTTTGCATCTATATTCATTAGGGAGATTGGCCGGTAGTTTTCCTTTTTTGTAGCATCTTTGCCTGGTTTTGGTATTAGATTGATGTTAGCTTCATAAAATGAGTTAGGTAGTGTTCCATTTTTTTCAATGTTTTGAAAGAGTTTGAGTAAGATTGGTGTCAGTTCTTTCTGGAAAGTTTGGTAGAATTCCCCTGTGAAGCCATCTGGCCCTGGGCATTTATTTGTGGGAAGATTTTTGATGACTGATTGGATCTCTTTGCTTGTGATGGGTTGGTTGAGGTCTTCTATTTCTTCTCTGGTCAGTCTAGGTTGTTCATATGTTTCCAGGAAATTGTCCATTTCTTCTACATTATCCAGTTTGTTGCCATACAGTTGTTCATAATATCCTCTTATAATTTTTTTAATTTCTTCAGGATCTGCAGTTATGTCATCTTTTTCATTCATTATTTTGTTTATATGGGTCTTCTCTCTTTTTGATTTTGTCAGTCTAGTTAGGGGCTTGTCAATCTTGTTGATCTTCTCAAAGAACCAACTTTTGGTGATATTTATCCTTTCTATTGTTTTTTTGTTCTCTATGTCATTTATTTCTGCTTTAATCCTTGTTATTTCTTTTCTTGTACTTGGTTTAGGATTGGTTTGCTGTTCATTTTCTAGCTTCTTCAGTTGATCCATTAGTTCTTTGATTTTGGCTCTTTCTTCCTTTTTAATATATGCGTTTAGTGCTATAAATTTCCCCCTTAGCACTGCTTTTGCTGCATCCCATAGGTTTTGGTATGTTGTGTTCTCATTTTCATTCGTCTCTATATATTTAGCAATTTCTCTTGCTATTTCTTCTTTAACCCACTGATTGTTTAGGAGTGTGTTGTTTAACCTCCAGGTATTTGTGAATTTTCTAAGTCTCTGATGGTTATTGACTTCTAATTGTATTCCATTGTGGTCAGAGAATGTGCTTTGAATAATTTCAATCTTTTTAAATTTATTGAGGCTTGTTTTATGTCCCAGCATATGATCTATTCTGGAGAAAGTTCCGTGAGCACTAGAAAAGTATGTGTATCCTGGTGATTTGGGATGTAATGTCCTGTAGATGTCTGTTAAATCTAATTCATTTATCAGATTGTTTAGGTTTTCAATTTCCTTATTGGTCTTCTGTCTGGTTGATCTATCTATAGGAGAGAGTGATGTGTTGAAGTCTCCCACAATTATTGTGGAAACATCAATTGCTTCCTTTAGTTTTGCCAATGTTTCTCTCATGTATTTTGTGGCACCTTGATTGGGTGCATAGACATTTACGATTGTTATTTCTTCTTGCTGAATTGCCCCTTTTATTAGTATGTAGTGGCCTTCTTTGTCTCTCAAAACATCCCTGCATTTGAAGTCTATTTTATCTGAGATTAATATTGCTACACCTGCTTTCTTTTGGCTGTAGCTTGCATGAAATATTTTTTTCCATCCTTTCACTTTCAGTTTCTTTGTGTCCCTGTGTAAGATGAGTCTCTTGTATGCAACATATTGATGGTTCATTTTTTTTGATCCATTCTGCGAATCTATATCTTTTAATTGGGGAGTTTAATCCATTTACATTCAACGTTAAAACCGTGAAGGCATTTCTTGAATCGGCCATCTTATCCTTTGGATTATGTTTGCCATATTTTTCCCTCTCTCTATTAATATCCTTTATTGTACCCATACCGAATCTCTTTAGTACTGAACCTTTCTCCAAGTCTCTCTGTCCTGTCTTTGTTTCTCTGTCTGTAGGGCTCCCTTTAGTATCTCCAGTAGGGCAGGTCTCTTGTTAGCAAATTCTCTCAGCATTTCTTTGTCTGTGAAAAATTTAAGCTCTCCCTCAAATTTGAAGGAGAGCTTTGCTGGATAAAGTATTCTTGGCTGGAAATTCCTCTCACTCAGAATTTTAAATATATCGTGCCACTGCCTTCTTGCCTCCATGGTGGCTGCTGAGTAGTCACTACTTAGTCTTATGCTGTTTCCTTTGTATGTGGTGAATTGCTTTTCTCTTGCTGCTTTCAGAACTTGCTCCTTCTCTTCTATGTTTGACAGTGTGATCAGTATATGTCTCGGAGTGGGTTTTTTTGGATTTATTCTATTTGGAGTTCGCTGCGCATTTATGATTTGTGTATTTATGTTGTTTAGAAGATTTGGGAAGTTTTCCCCAACAATTTCTTTGAATACTCTTCCTAGACCTTTACCCTTTTCTTCCCCTTCTGGGACACCAATGAGTCTTATATTCGGACGTTCATATTATCTATCATATCCCTGAGGTCCATTTCGAGTTTTCAATTTTTTTCCCCATTCTTTCTTTTATGCTTTCATTTTCCATTCTGTCATCTTCGAGGTCACTGATTCGTTGTTCAACTTCCTCTAGTCTTGTACTATGAGTGTCCAGAATCTTTTTAATTTGGTCAACAGTTTCTTTAATTTCCATAAGATCATCCATTTTTTTATTTAGTCTTGCAATGTCTTCTTTATGCTCTTCTAGGGTCTTCTTGATTTCCTTCATATCCCGTACTATGGTCTCATTGTTCATCTTTAGTTCTTTGAGTAGCTGCTCTAGGTGCTGTGTCTCTTCTGGTCTTTTGATTTGGGTGCTTGGGCTTGGGTTATCCATATCGTCTGGTTTTTTCATATGCTTTATAATTTTCTGTTGTTTTTGGCCTCGTGGCATTTGCTGAACTTGATAGGGTTCTTTTAGGGTTTGTAGACCAGTTGAAGTCCTTATCTCTAATTTATCAGATCTACAGCTTCGTGGAGTAGACTTTCTCTAACTAACCAGCAGGTGGCGTCCACGAGCCACCTGTTCTCCACAAGCCAGATCTCCCCTGCTTAGCCTTTTTGGTGAGTGGGGGAGTGAGTCTTGTGGGGCCCAATTGGTGTACCAAGCTTGCGTGTGTAGTTGGTGTTGCCTGCCCTGTATGTGGGGCGTGTTTCTGGGCAGTCGGGGAGGGGGGGTGGCCCTAACAATCAAATCTCCCTGATGATCCTAGAGTTTTAAAGCTGCTGCAATAGTCTAATCCTTCAGTTCAGTCCTGCCACAGTTTGTCTCTGCCACTGACCCACAAGTCTTTGGTATTGGCGTATGGCTCCTGAGACTTGCAAGTGGGCCCCTCTTCCAGGCTGTGCACCCCGGGTCCTCTGTTGAGGGATGACTGTGCTATGTCACAGGTGAGTGCCGTCCCCCCAGGGCAGTTCTGGGCTGCTGGGCTGTGTTGGGAGGCTCCCAGTCTGCTCAAATGATGGCTGAATGGGGCTCTGTTAATTCACACTGCTCCCCCTTCCCAGCTCTGGGACAATCAGCTGAGGTTGCAGGGAAGGCTAATGTCCACGCCCAGTTTTGTGGTGTGTGCCTGTTATTTGAAGCACTTCCGTCACACTGGGTTGTCTGGGGCAGCTCTGGGCTATGGGGCTGGCGATGGGCAGGAGTGTTTCCTGTCCACCAGGATGGTGGCTGTGAGCGGACACCCCCCTTTTCTTGGGAAGTTGTGTTGTTTAGTGAATTTTCTCAGCCACTGGATTATTGCCTTTTGTCTCAGAGCTCTCTTAGTTCTGCTCTTGACTTGATGTGCCCAAATTTCAATTCTTTGAAGCTTTCTGTATTGAGCTTCTTAGAGTAATTGTTTTAGAAAAAGCAAAAAGGATTTAAAAAAAAAAAACAAAAAAAAAAAAAAAAAAAAAACGGCCCTCCTCAGAGATCTAATGGGTTATTGAAATGCTAATAGACAAAGCAACCAGGGCCATTAAGGAAAGGTGCACAGGGCAGAGAGATCAGCTTTGCTTCGGGATTTGCATATGTGCCTCAAGGCCTGATCTCCGCCCTTCCCCTTTCTGTGTTCACCAGAACTCCAAAAATCCTCTGCTTTTATTTTGGAGTTTTTCGTGTTGTTTTTTTTCTATGCCTGTCTCCTCTCTGCTGGGCTGGCTGCTCTCAGAGTCTCTGGTGTCTGGTCTCAGTCTATCTATGGTTGGAGTTTGAATCAGTAGAATGAGTTTCCGATAAGAGCAGCCACTGCAATTCTCCCTTCTCCTTCCCGGAGCTGACAGCCCCTCCTCCCCCGGGACTGAGCCTGGCAGGGAGGGGCGCGGGTCCCCTGGCCGCAAAAACTTACAGATTTCGCTGATCTCAGCAGTTCCACGTTTTCATGAGTGTTGTATGAAGTATGCCCAAAGACAGATTGCTCTGTGGTGTCCAGTCCACGCAGTTCCTGGCTTTTTACCTATTTTCCTGGAGGAGTAACTAAAACTTACAGCTCACCAGTCTGCCATCTTGCCCCGCCTCTTGACTTCTTCACAATATAATTTCAAGTTCTCAAGATTAAGAAAAATATTTTCAAAAATAACTTGCGCAGTAAGGTCAGGTTTTGCTTTCTCTGAATCCTTCAAACACTAAAAGTGAATTAACTCTATTATAAAAAAGTATTTGTTCATTCATTCAGTCATGCATTCAACAATTTTTCTCTAAGCATCCACTGCTCTGGCATTTACTGGGCATGGCTAGACATGGGACTTGGTGATGACAACAAAGAGATGAAGCGAGTTTGTCTTTCCAATGAACTCACAGTCTTCGAGGGAGACATTCAAAAAAACAATTGCACAAAGATCAGAACTATACAAATACATGCACAAGGCATGAGGAGAGCACAGAGCAAAGACCCCTTGCCTGCCTGGAGAGACCTGGGACACTTCCCAGAGGAGCTGGGGCGCAGGGCTGAAAAAATACACAAAGTCAGCCAGGCCAGAAGGACATAGCCCCACTCCCTTGGAGAACTGCATCCACTGCATTTCCTCAATTCCATGACTCTGTGAATTATAAAATATACTATGGATATTTAAGCTCTTTAAGAAGAAAAAATAAACTATGTTTAAATTCAGGGCCAGGATCAAGGTGAGGTAAGTGAGGTACCCAGAACACAAAATGTAAGGGGGCACTTGCTCTCAGGGCCGACCCTGTACTCGCAGGACCCTGGCGGGGAGAGGGGGTAATGCCTCCTTACGTCTGTACCCAAGTTGTCTCACTCTCCTCACCCTAGTCGTGGCCCTATTTAAATTACACATATTTTTAACTCACTGGCATGTATTTATCAAAACACTAACACATCACTTTCCTCTTTAGTATCACAATCAACATTTAAGTCTAAGCCTGCTCTGTATTCTGCAAATGAAGATCCTCAAGACTCATTTTTTTTAATTCAGTTTTATTGAGATACATTCACATATCATGCAATCATCCATGGTGTACAATCAACTGTTCACAGTACCATCATATAGTTGTGCATTCATCACCCCAATCCTTTCTCTGAACATTTTCCTTATGCCAGAAAAAGTAAAAATAAGAATAAAAAATAAAAGTAAAAAAGAACACCCAAATCATCCCCCCACCCTATTTTTCATTTAGTTTTTGTCCCCATTTTTCTACTCATCCATCCATATATTGGATAAAGGGAGTGTGATCCACAAGGTTTTCACAATCACACTGTCACCCCTTGTAAGCTACATTGCTATACAATCATCTTCAAGAGTCAAGGCTACTGGGTTGCAGTTTAATAGTTTCAGGTATTTACTTCTAGCTATTCCAATACATTAAAACCTAAAACGGGTTATCTATATAGTGCATAAGAATGCCCACCAGAGTGACTTCTCAACTCCACCTGGAATCTCTCAGCCACTGAAACTTGATTCCATTTCATTTTGCATCCCCCTTTTGGTCAAGAAGATGTTCTCAATCCCACGATGTCAGGTCCAGATTCATCCCCGGGAGTCATATCCTGCGTTACCAAGAAGATTTACACCCCTGGGAAGACTCATTTTTGAGCCACCAGCAGTTATGCAAAACATTCACAGGGGCATTCTGCTTTCCGCAACAGGACTTGCGGCCTTGACCTCTTTTCACATCCCAGATTGGCAGTATAATAAATTCAAGCCTGTGGAAGAATTCTAGGTTTGCCTAGAAGTTTTAAGTTCACCTTGAAGTCTCTTCTCTCCTTAATGGGATTAAACATTATGGAAATTAGATGAAGGACTTCTTCTGAAAGTCAACCAGAAGTTTTTGACAAATTGTCCATTATTCTAACCTTCCCTAATTTTGAAAATTCCAGGATCTCTTCTGAGAGATGTGGCCATTTCTGCCTTCACTTCCACTGCCTGGCATGCCATCCTCTGCATGCTCAACAGCTTTGATTTCAATGCCTGTTATTGTGTAATCTTCTTGAAGACATTGTGTAATAAGTAGGAATCTAAACTTAAGTTAAAATGCAGTCATGCAAGGTGCCATCTAAGTAAATAACTCTGGCGAGATGGGCATGGGACAAGCAGGTGTGTCAGGCCAAGCTCTCACATGTACAGAGACCAAGACAATCAGAACACAACTTGTTTTTAGCCTGTTCCTGACAAGTTTCCTTTGACAGTATTGAAAGATACAGCCCAGGGACCAATACACAAGGGCTAGATGCTGTTTCTGTACAGCCCACGAGCTAAGAATGGTTTTTACACTTTTTTTTTTTTTTACTTTTTTTTAAATTTTGAAATAAATTCAAAGTTATAGGAACAGTTGCAAAAACAATACTAACCCCATACACAGAATTCCATCATACCCTGACGCCCCTCCCCCGATAGCCCAGTCCACCAACTTTAACATGCTGTCACATCGCTATTTCTTTCCCTCCCTCCCTCACTCCCTCCCTATCTATCATCTATCATCTATTGCTCTGTCTTCTGAACATATGAGAGCTAGCTGCACACATCCTTGAACATACACTATAATTCACATGTACACTTCCCATGAATAAGAACATTCTTTTATGCAATCCCATTAAGTGCAGCTAAGAAGTACACAAGATTCAACAATGATACAAAGCTTACATTCTATATTTCCTTTTCCTTATGTCTCAACTGTGTCCCTTTGAGCCTCCTGTCCTCCATCCTCCAGTCCCATCCAGGTTCATCCTTGGCATTCAATTGTCATCTATTTAGACTGTCTTTTTTATTTCAATTGTGGAAACATATATACAGCCTAAATCTTCCCATTCCACCCCCTCCCTAGCCTTCCATTAGTGGAATTAATCACATTTAGAATGTTGTAATGCTCTTTCCCACCATCCATTACTAGAAATTTCCCCTCACCTCAAACAGCAACCCTACACTCATTTCTTAACTCCCCATTGCCCCTTCCCCCATTTCTCTTAACCCATAATCTACTTTTCATCTCTATGGTTATATTCTCTGATAATTTCTTTGTGTTTACTGTGGGGATTAAAATTAACCTCTTAAATCCATAACAATCATGTTTTTCTTTCATACCACCTTCATTTCAATAGGACATAAACTATGTTCCTATACTCCTCCATTCCCCCACCTTTATATAGTTGTCTAAAATTACATATTTTACACTGAGTTCAAAACCACTGATTTGTCATTAGAGTTTGTGTATTTTATATCATGTAGGAAGTAAATAGTGGAGTTACAGTTCAAAAATTATTGACTTCTATTTGTATTCCATTGTGGTTGGAGAATGTGCTTTGAGCATATTCAATTTTTTTTTTTTTTTAATTTATTGAGGCTTGTTTTATGTCCCAGCTTATGGTCCCTTCTGGAGAAAGATCCGTGATCACTAGAGAAAAATGAGTGTCCTGGTGATTTGGAATGTAAGATACTATATACGTCTGTTAAAGTTCTCTATATCTCTTTCTCCTATCTTTGTTTCTCTGTTGGTAGGGCTTCCTTTAGAATCTGAAGTAGGGCAGGTCTTTTATTGGCAAACTCTCTCAGCATTTGTTTGTCTGTGAAAAATTTAAGCTCTCCCTCAAATTTGAAGGCGAGTTTTGCTGGATAAAGTATTCTTGGTTGGAAATTTTTCTCTTTCAGAATTTTGAATATGTCATGCCACTGCCTTCTCACCTCCATGGTGGCTGCTGAGTAGTCACAACTTAGTCTTAGGTTGTTTCCTTTGTATGTGGTGAATTGCTTTTCTCTTGCTGCTTTCAGAACTGCTCCTCCTCTTTGGTATTTGAGAATCTGATCAGAATATGTCTCGGAGTGGGTTTATTTGGATTTATTCTATTTGAAGTTCACTGGGCATTTATGCTTTGTGTATTTATATTGTGTAGAAGGTTGGGGAAGTTTTCTCCAACAATTTCTTTGAATACTCTTTCCAGACCTTTACCCTTCTCTTCCCCTTCTGGGACACCAATGAGTCTTAAGTTTGGACATTTTATTTTATCTATTGTATCCCTGAGATCCATTTTGATTTTTTCAATTTTTTTCTCCATTCTTTCTTTTGTTCTTTCATTTTCTGTTCTGTGGACTTGTAGGACACTGAGACATTGTTCACCTTCCTCTAATCTTGTATTGTGAATATCCAGAGTCTTTTTAATTTGGCCAACAGTTTCTTTTATTTCCATAAGATCTATTTTTTTTTATTTACTCTTGCAATGTCTTCTTTATGCTCTTCCAGGGTCTTCTTTATGTCGCTTATATCCTGGGCCATGGTCTTCTTGATGTCCTTTAAATCCCTTGCCATGTTTTCATTCCTCGATTATAGTTCTTTGATTAATTCTGCCAAGTACTGAGTCTCTTCTGATATATTAATTTGTGTGTTTGGAGTTGGATTCTCCTTATCATCTGGTTTTATCATATACATCAAGATTTTCTGTTGTTTTTGGCCTCTTGGCATTTGCTTTGCTTGATAGGGTTCTTTCAAGTTGTAAAAAAAAAAGATACCAATCTAATTTTTCAGAAACACAGTTTGGTGATGTACACTTTCTCTAACTAACCAGCAGATGGCGTCTGTTAGTCACCTATACCCCTCAAGTCAGTTCTCAACCTTGTTCCCGCGGTGTGTGGGGAAATGATTCTTGTGGGGTTCAGTTGGAGAACTCAGTTTGGATGTGTTGCTGGAGCCGTCCACCCTGAATGTGGGGCGTGTGTCCAGGTGGCCAGGGAGGAAGGGCAGCTTTAATGTTTAAATCCCCCAGGTTCCTGGAGATTCAAGGCCGCCGCAAGAGTCTAAGTCTTCACTTCATTTCAGCCCCAGACCCTCTCTCTCGCTGTCCCACAAACCACGGGACTTGGCATAGTATCCCTGGGTTCTCCGAGTGGGTTCCCCCTCCCAGCCGCGATCCTCCAGGAGCTCTGCCGAGGGAATGCCGTGCTACGTCACAAGTGCACGCCATCCCTCAAGGTAAGCCCCGGGCCACCGGGCTGTGCAGAGGCGATCTCAGCCTGATGCAAAGATGGCCGAACAGGGAGTCTCAATGCCCCCTCCTCGCACAGTTCCTCCTTCCCAGCTCCGGGACAACTGGTGGGGCTCTGGGCTATGGGCACGGCCCCGGGCAGGAGTTTATCCAGCCCTCCGGGGAGCCAGCTGCTAGCCGCAGTGTTTCTTTCTGCTTCTGGCTCTCCCCTCCGTTCCCCCGGCCCCGAGGGTATCTGCAGCGGACTATCCTCCAGGCCAGACACCGAGAGGCCGGCCCAGCCCCCTCTTGCTGTGTTTTACTGTGTGGTTCCCACTCCCGCAACTGCAGCTGCTCCTGGGTTTTTCCCTTTTTTTTTTTTTTCTTTTTTAAAAGAGCCCGTCGGTCTCCAAATGCCAAGCCCTGGCTTCCCCACAATGCCACATGGCTGCGGGTCTTCCAGCCAGCTTACTCACTCGTTTCAGAATGCAGACTCCTGGTTTCGCCAAGTATATGGCCCCTGTGATACTAGCAGACCTCGTCCAGCTGGCGCATCACTGTAACCGATATTCTGGGTCACTTTCTGGTTTTTATCTAGTGTTTTTCATGGAGGTGTTTTTTTGCCCTGTCTCACCTAGCCACCATCTTAGTTTCTCCTGGTTTTTACACTTTTAAATGATCAAAAAAAAATTTTAAGTATAATATTTCATGATGAGAAACCTACATGAAATTCAAATGTCAGTGTTTATAAATAAAGTTTTATTGGAACACACACACAGTACAGCCCAATTTTAGAAATAGTAAATGTGAAAAGCTATAATGTCTTCGGATGTAAGTGAAAAGGGAATGAGAAAGTCCACTCTTTCCCAAGATGTCTGGACAGAAGGAATGGAGGAGGGGATGGAACAGCAGCTGGAGAGGGACAAGGTCAGGGAAGATTTTATTTGCTGATGCTTTTCTTAATTGTTTTAAATGGGAGATGCCTAATATGTTTATATAAGAAACAGTAAGAAGAGAGAAATAGAGTAAGCAAGTGAGAAAGAGAGAAATAGATTGGCTGAAGATACAGGACAGAATTAGATATTAATAGAGCATGGTCTCAGAAATCTAGTTTGTGAAACATGGGATTGTAATAGTGAACCCTGTTGTGGACGATGAAGGTGGTTAATAGTACAAATTAAAGAATGTTCTTCCATGAACTAGAATAAATGTATGTCACTGTTACAAGGTGTTAGTAATAGGGTGGTATATGGGGAAAAAATACACCTAATGTAAACTATGAACTATAGTCAACAATAATATTATAATATTTTTCCAACAACTGTAACAATGCTAAGTATCAATAAAAGGAGGTATAAGAGGTTTGGAATTTTCCTTTTTGGAGCAATGAAATGTTCTAAAATTGATAGTGGTGATGAATGCACAACTCTGATTATACTGAGAGCCATTGATAGTATATGTTGGATGGATTGTATGGTGTGTGAATAAAATTGCATTTTAAAAAAAGAAGAAATCTAGTTTGCCTTTCAGACCAAAACAGGCTTTTAGAAACTATTGATATCACCTGTTTCCACATGGTATCTTACAAAATTGTTCATGAGAAACAAACAGGATGTTAATGCTTTCTGAGCAATTACCTTATATGTGTATTCACCTTTAGTTTTCAGAAGCTTTCGAAAACATTGTTTCCTTTCATCCTAAGAGCCACCTGCAGTAAAGGCAAAGGCAGATACTATCCTTCCTAATAAAAACAGCTTCAATTTTATGAGTGACTGCTATGTGTCTGGTATTGGGCTAATTGCTTCAAAAACCTTGTATTGTTTAATCCTCACACAACCCTCTGAGGTTAGGTGAAGTCTGTTTATACATCACACTGCTTCCCTATTAAAAACTACCTTGCCAATTCTGAGATTTTTATGTAGAGCTTTCATATGATATCAAATATCCTTCCGCCACCAAAACTGGATGATTCTAAGGAAAATTATAGGAACTCAGAGTTTTAACACAAAAGCTATCTTATCCAAATTTCTCATGTAATAAAAGAAAAACTGAGACCGAGTGAGACAATGGTGACTTGCTCGTGGTTAGCCCAGACCCAAGAGGCCAAACAAGTACAAAGGCAATGCCAGGGAGGCTGGGGTGCAGCCGAGTGTACCCACTAGAGCAACGTGGGCTACCGCCATGGCCGGCAAGACCACGGAGCGTGACGCCAAAATAGGGCCGTGCCCTCGCTTCTCCCCCAGAGGATGGGACGTGGAGGGGAACAGCGGTCTGGGGTGGCCGCTTCCTCCTCCCCACAACGGAGGCCTCTGCCAAGCGTATGTGTCTATAAACGCCTCCAGCGGCAACTCACAAGGAACCCTGTTCTACACGTTCTGGAATTTCTTGCCAAAGCTGGAGTGAGCATGCTTCCTCCGTGCTCTGACAGATAATGGGGGACAATGGCGATAGCAAGAAATACCCCAAGTGAGGGTATTTCAATAGACAAAGCAATTCAACAGTAAAGATCTCATGATAATTACAGATAATTGCAACTCGGAAATAAAACAAGTCCCTACCTACAGGGCGTCTCACACCTCCAGCTAAATGCTCTGACTGCTCTGAAAAGGGAAGTTGGCTCAAGCCACCGAAAGAACACATCTAACACCAGCAAGGCTTTGCAACTGGGAACCAGACATACGACTTCACCACTGGTTTGTGGCATGGGGAGCTAGGTCCAAAGTATTTTTATCTGTCTCTTTTTCTCTCTAGGGAGGGACCAGGGCATAACCCAGACCTTGGAGGGGTAACCAAGGTAGCCACAACAGAGAAGAAACAGTGGGAGGATGGGTTCCCACCCCAAATCTTTCTGGCTTTTCACTTCCTTCTTAGAACATTTGCTCCAGCAGCAAACCAAAAAACTCCTTTGGGTAAATAAAATGGGCCTAAGCCACTGCAGATACTATCTCAGCTTCTAGAGAAAGAATAAGCAGCTTTTACTTCTTCCAGGCAGTTAACCTACTAGGACAGAAACACCCCACCTGCAAGCCTCCCACTTCTCAAGGGCCTAATGCCACGGTGAGGCTTGGCGGGTTAAGGGCCTAAAGCAGATACACGCAACCCGGGCTATATATTAGCTTAACAGGGAAGCTGTTGATAAATTCTGATGCCCAGGCTTACCAGACAATTAAATCAGAATTTCAGTGGTAAAAGGGCAGGGCATTGGTACTTTTATAAAAGCACGCACGCACACACACACACACACACACTTTGCTCCAGATATGCACCCAGGGTTGAGAACCACTGGCCTAAAGGCTAGGAGAAAGAAGCCCACAGAAAACTGGAGTGCTCATAGCAGCCACTATAATGTACAGCTACAAAATATGTATTGGCATCCCCAACCTATAGACTCCACCCTGTGAAAAAATGTTCGAGAACGGTTGGTTTCACAATGCTTTCCTCTCTATCAACATCTCTAGCTGCTCCAGATAGTGGGTGGACAGCGTGATGGTGGACATCTGTGGCTTGTGCCGTCTCCCTTTGGGAAGCAGCATCTCCATGCTGCTTTGAGAACAGTCCTGCTGGGACTATCCACCATGTTCCCCACTCCAGGCTAAAGGAAGGGCAGTGACCCAGATGAAGCCAATCGAAACTCTCTCCCAGGAATCTTACTCCAGTGGGTTAACACAGGTTGGAGCTGAGTTATGATGGCATCAGCCCAGAAATGACTGATAAAGGGTCCTGGAACTGCCCTGATGCCTAAGACCTGGACAGCAAGCTCTTCCTTCAAGGCTATGAGCCACCCCAGGATCCAAAAAACACCTTCTTGTTTTAATTAGCCCAGAATTGGTTTCTATTGCTTGTAATCAAAGAACTTCAACGTGGCTGGTGTCTTTATCCACCAGGGTAGGTTAGGTTATGCTCTGGTAACAACCCCAAATCTCAGTGACTTAAAAAATCAAAGGCTGGTCTCTCACTTTGCCACGAGCCTGCCACAGTCCACTGGGGCTCTACTCACAACTCATTGGCCAGATCCAACCGAATTCCTGGGGCCCTCCTCCCACTTGTCACAAGAAGTGCAAGCCCACGGTGAGATACTTGGCAAGCAGCACTAACAGTTTTCAGCAACATTACTCCAACAATTCAAGTATACTGAAGACCATCAGCTGCATTATAATTTCAGGGAGCTCTTGTGGGCTCACTGGGAAACCTGACCACCATTCAAAACAGTGTTCCTATAAGAACATCCTTGCCAAGTTCCAAGCAGCTGACTTGTAAAATAAATCGGAACACAATCTGTTAGTAAGCTGAGGCTTCCTATACTTAGGAAAGTATTTTAGAAACATGGCCCCAGAATTTGACAAGCGTTGGTCTGGATTGAATTATTCAACCATAGCCATGACAACCAGCGCCGGCTACATAATTTGTGGGGCCCAGGGGTGGGGCTCCTTGTTCAAAAAGTAGGAAGAAAGTACATTACAGATACTAAGATGTAAAGCTTTTTCCTTTCTTCCATGATCTCCTCCCATTTTGTCATGCTGTTTTTTATTTGCTATTTAATGTAGTTCTAAGTAAAGAAAAATTAAAATTTTAAATTATTAGCATGAATTTAAGCATTCTTCTTTATAATGTGCAATACCAGTTTTAAATGCAAATTTGAGCATTCTACACAATTCCTGTTTCATAACTGGCACATATATGTGTATTTTGTTCTTAACAGAACAACAGAAATGTTGCACAAAACGGACTCAACAAAACAGAGTACCCACACTCTCTACCTTCAGCTTATTGACGAATAAGGAAGGACTGAGGGAAAATGAACTCTTTCCTTTTCCTTTTATGTCATTTTCATGGTTGGCTAATACAGGGAAGTAACGCGTAAGAAAGGATATAATAGGATGTCATTGCCTTCCTTCCGTGTTCAGAAGCAAGTTCTGGCTCGAACAAAAAGCATGGCCTCTCGGGGCTGGGTCAGAATCTCCACTTACTCAGGTGTAGGTATAACAAACCTTCTACTCACTTTGAGTCTTGCTGAACTCCCATACATCATGGGTCCACCAGAATTCTGAGCTCCGGGGGCAGCATAAACATTATATGCTCATGGGACAACAAGGACACACATAGTGCACATATCTCTCTGCTCACACCCATGCTCCACTGTCCCACTGGACAACACTTAACAAAGCAGAAGATCAAGGAAAAAATTATCAAGAATATTGAAAAGGTGACAGAGCATTAAACCAAGCACAGACCTGTCAGAATGTGGGACCCGTTGCGACTGCACAGGACACACCCATGAAACCTAGCCTGATGACAACTGTATCCCCTCATTCTTTTTTTTTTTAATGCAATTTTATCAAGATGTAATCACATAATATACAATCATTCAAAGTGTACAATCAGTTGTTCACAGTATCATCATATGGTTGTGCTTTCATCACCACAAACTTTGAACATTTTCATTAGTCCAAAAAAGAAAATTAAAATTAAAATAAAAAAAGAATACCCAAAACATCCCATTTCCCCCCTCCTCCCATTGGTCATTTACTTTTTTAATAGTTTAATTGATATATATTTCCACACCCTACAGTCATCCACAGTGTACAATCAATTATTCACAGCACCATCCTACAGTTGTGTGTTCATCACCAGAATCAATTTTTGAATCTTTTCCTTACTCCAAATTAAAAATAAAAGCAAAAAAGAACACCTAAACTTTTCCATCCCCTTCATCCCACCTATTCTTCATCTAATTTTTGTCCCCATTTTTCCACTCATCTGTCCATATACTGGATAAAGGGGGTGTGAACCACAAAGTTTTCATAGTCACACAGACACACTACGCAGTCCACATAGCTATACAGTTGTCTTCAAGAATTAAGGTCACTGGGTTGCAGTTCGACAGCTTCAGGTATTTCCCTCTAGCCATTTCAACACACTGAAGACTAAAAAGGGATATCTGTATAACACATAAGAATACCCTCCAGAGTGACCTCTTGACTCCCTTTGAAATCTCTCAGCCACTGAAACTTTATTTTGTTTCATTTCACTTCCCCCTTTTGGTCAAGAAGATTTTCTCAATCCTAAAGTGCTGGGTCCAGGCTCACTCCAGGAGTCATTTTCCTTGTTGCCAGGGAGATTCACACCCCCTGGAAGTCATGTCCCACATAGCGGGGAGGGGAGTGAGTTCACTTGCCGAGTGGGCTTAGAGAGAGAGGGAATCCCCTGCCACAAAATCAACTAGTCCCAAGGTTAGTGACTTTGAGTAACACTGCACTAAGAAGTATGAATATTCCACAAATATTTACTTAGCACCTATGTGCCAGGCACTGTTTTAGGTGCTGGAGATAAAACAATGAAACAAACGAAAATCCCTGGTCTTGTGAAGTGTTCTAGTTTGCTAATGCTGCCGGCATGCAAAACACCAGAAACAGATTGGCTTTTATAAAGGGGATTTATTTGGTTACACAATTACAATCTTAAGGCCAAAAATGTCCAAGGTAATGCATCAAGAATCGGGTACCTTCATTGGAGGATGGCCAGTGGTGTCTGGAAAACCTCTGTTAGCTCGGAAGGCATATGGCTGGCATCTACTCCAAAGTCCTGGGTTCAAAATGACTTTCTCCCAGGACGTTCCTCTCTAGGTTGCAGTTCTTCAAAAATGTCACCCTCAGTTGCTCATGGGGCATTTGTCCTCTCTTAGCTTCTCTGGAGCAAAAGTCTGCTTTCAACCGCCATCTTCAAACTGTCTCTCATTTGCAGCTACTCTCTCAGCTTCTGTGCATTCTTCAAAGTGTCCCTCTTGGCTGTAGCTCCTCTTCAAAATGTCACTCTCAGCTGCACTGAGTTCCTTCTGTTTGTAAGTTCATTTATATTGCTCCAGTGATTTAATTTAGACCCACCCTGAAAGGGTGGGGTAACACCTCCATGGAAATTGTCCAGAGTCATCACTCACAGTTTGGTGGGGCGCATCTCCATGGAAACACTCAAAGAATTACAATCTAATCAACACTGATAAGTCTGCCCACACAAGATTACATCAAAGATAATGGCATTTTGGGGGACATAATACATTCAAACTGGCACATGAAGCTTACTTTCTAGAGTGAGAGACAGACAACAAAATACGTAAATAAACTAAATAGTATGTTGTACGGTGCTAAGTGCAAAGGAAGAAAAATAAAGCAAGGAAAGGGTAGGATGGGATTAGGGATTCAGCTGCAGATGTTAACATATTAACCTTCTTATAGCCATTTACCATGGTAGTTGAAAGTACAGAAAATATCACAGGAGAAAGCTGAGAAAGCTGGTGGGGAAAATGGAAGGGGCAGGTAGCGGGAGAACAGAAAGTGTCTCAGATGAGGAGGCCCCAAGCTGTGATCACGCCAGAGACCCCCCTTTACACAGTGTGTCTGCCCAGGGAGCCTCCTTCAGGCACACTCTCAGACGACGCTCTCCCAGCCAGGCCGGTCTATTCTGTATAATGTGAAATGAGGTTCATTAAGAGGAGTTTCACTGACTGTAAGGGCTGAACAAATTATTAGTTCTTGGAGCCCCAAGAAAGTTCAGTAGCCCACATTTAAATCAGCTTCTCAGTCAAATCTTTCACACCCACGGTTGAATGAGCCAGTTGATTAGACACCATAATTTAAGCTAAAAGTGTGTGTTTGTTTTTCTATGGTTTTTTTTTTGCTCCAGTCCTGTAAATCAGATGTCTAATTTGCCTAAGTGAAAGAGAGAAGGTGAGGAGTGTACCGTAACTTAATTAAAAAGTGCTTTGGGGGATTTCTGCTCTGGTCCTATAAATCACATGTCCAATTTGCCTAAGTGAAAAAGAGGATGAAGCATCTTCTGCTAGGGTTATTTTAATCGGCCCAGCTGAACACAAACCTACACCAGACCCTCAGTAACGCTATACAGATGAGCCTGTCTTTTAAAACATCAGTGGAAATCATCCAATTTATTCTCTGAGAGAATTGCTTACTAATTTCTGACCATTTTTAAAAATGAGGTTCTAGTGCATTTCTTGACAAATATAATACTTGACAAATCAGATATTAAGAAGGAAAAGTTTGGAAAACAATTAAGATTTCCTCTTGAACCCATGCTTTTGTGATGTTTTTCTCTCACTTTTAGTAAATCAATAGACAAAGAATATTCGGGAAGCTCTCTGGGGCCTTGATCTTGAGTAATTTTTACATCCCAGGTTCAAATTCCACTTCTATTAATTTTCTAAATGTGTGGCTGTTTGGGAAGAAGAAATATTATTACTTCTGAAACTAAAAGTGTGGTGACTTTGCAAATATGGGATCTGCCTCAGCCTGGAAATTGTTGACCCTCCAGACACAGTTGTAAGTACAGTATTCACTTTTTCCCCCACTTACTTTGATCAGAGTTTAATTTAAAAGTTAACCTAAGCATGTGCTGGTTTGAAATTGTTATGTACCCTAGAAAAGCCATGCTCTTTTAAGTCAATATTGTGGATGCAGACTTGTTGTGGGTGGGATCTTTGGATTAGGTTGTTTCCATGGAGATGTGACCCACCCATTCAAGGTGGGTCTTAATTGGTTTACTGGAGTCCTTAAGAGAGTTCAGAGAGAGAGAGAGAGAGCTCAGAGCCAACACAGACCCAGACACTTAGAGATGCAGACAGAAAGATGTTTGGAGATGCTAAAAGATGAAGCTCAGAGTTTGCCTAGGAGAAGCTAAGTGAGAACCTACAGATGCTTAAAAAGCAAGCCACTGGAATCAGAAGCTGAAAGCAAGGCAACTCAGGAGCAAAGGACAAGCAGATGCCAGACATGTGTCTTCCCAGCTGATAGAGGTGTTCTGGATGCCATCAGCCTTTCTTCAGAAAAGGCATCCTCTTGTTGATGCCTTCATTTGGACACTTCCATGGCTTTAGGACCGTAAATTTGTAACCTAATCAACCCCCATTGTAAAAGCCAAAAAAAAAAAAAAAAAAGTAACCTTAGCCAAATCTTCTGTCTGGTTCTCCACGCTTGTTCCTGCAGGCTCAGCAAGATGAGTGGGTGCTGGGGCAGCCCTGCTGAAGAAGCAGCAACTGGAGGTTGAGCTCCTAACCACACGGCACTGTCCTGCAGGAGAGGGCTGGGGGACGCCTGCTCTGCATTTGTGACGCCCACTCGGAACTGGGTCTGAACCCACACTGCCTTTATTATTTGCTGGCGGATTCTGCCCACGTCCTTTCAGCGTGCACACCAGTATCTCTGAGGCTGGTTTTGTCTCCCACCCCACTGTCAGATTTGGGCTGAGTTTCTGCATTTCAAGGCATGTAGAGAATTTCATGAAGCAGAAGAGACAAGAAAGGGGACATCAGGCAGGCCCCAGTGCTTGCACCGTTCTTAGCAGTGCATCCAATTCCAAGGAGCCCCTACATCATGAATAGATAATGGAAGGTTAATAAACAGTTGCGCGGGATAACTACCTTATCCCAACATCCTGGATAAGGAAGTCCTTATGATGGATCCAAAGCATAATGGCTCCTCTCAAGGAACAGAGGGATGACCACTTAAAGGAAAAAAAAATACTTGCAAGTATTATGAATTAAAAAATAAAAAGCTGTGAGATCTTCCTATTCAAAATAGTTTTCATTGCACAACTCCAATTATTCACATTTACTGTGGGGATGAAATGAAATGAAAATTAATAATAAAAATATTCTATATCCTTAGGCAGCAACTATGTGCTTGTAGTTTAAAATAAAACTGTTATATTTAACAACTGAATATCATAACTATTAGCATATATTAAACACTTGTCATACTCTGAACTAGGCACTTTAATTATTTCATTGACTTCTTAAAAACAGCTCTATGGGAAAGTACTATTATCTCTATTTCACAGAAGAAGCAACAGGCTTAAATAGATTTTTAAAATTGTGTCACATCACAGAGCCAATAAATGACCAAGCTGGGAAATTAGCATTAATTGAATAGAGGAACAATTAAAAGAGGGGGAAGTCATTAAATATACTTTGCCTAAAAAGAACAAAACAAACATATAAAATAATGTTAAAAAAAATACTTACCCTTCACTCGAAAGGGTAAACAAGCCCTAGCTGACAAGCTTGGAGAAAGGAAGAGATAAAAAAAACAAACAGAGGGACATAAAAAGGGGTATATTCTAAGCAAGTCACAGTCCTGGGAGGGTTAAAAGGAAAAAAAGAAGCTACATTTGGAGAAGGGAAGTAAATGGGGGTGAGGGAGGAAATGCAAGAGAAGAAGGAAAGAAGTATATTAATGGGGTGGGAGAATCTCATTTATGTGACTTTCATATTGGAATTTATGGGTTTCAACAAAATGACAATCAACAGTGACACCAAATGCAATTTAAAATTACTTAAATTCAATTATCTGATTTTAAAAATCCTTTAAATAGTTTTTAGTTTTTGTTTATTGTAGATGCAGTCGCATGCCCTCCCTCCCTGAGTTTATGCCCAGAGTGAGCTGGGCTAGAAGACAGACCCCTGTTGTCCCTTCCTACAGTCTTGGACCCACGGGCTCGAAGGGATGAGCACCTCACTACCCAGGGGTGAGAACAGTGCTGAAAGATATGTTTGGGGTATACCATGGCCCCTAAATGCAAGCCAGTGACTTCATCAGATGTTAAATCTGCTATGTTTATCTTACTGAGATATTATATGTGGGTTTCTTCCTAAAGAATTTTCAAGAGGCGCCTAACTCCGTGGATTTCTTGCCCCGGGTGCTATCTCACAATGTAACCCCCATGGCCTGAGGGACTCGCAGAGCAGCTGTCCTTTTGCGCCCCACCCTGACCACACCTGATGCCGGAACCCTCCAGGTTGATTACCAACTCTCAAGGCAATGAATCCTGCCTTATACTGCTTTATTCATGAAAACATCCATTTCAAAGGACAATCTTCATTTCAGCATTCTTTATCAAAATTACACCAGTGCATCAATCATCCTGATTAGCAAATGCAAGCTAGTAACTAGAAAATCAGGAAAGCTGGGTTCTTGTCCTACCTTTGCATGACCTGGAGCAAGTCACCTTCCTTGCGTCTCAAACTCCTCATTTGTACATGAGAATGGGTCAGATGACCTAATGCCCCCTCCAGCTACAAACTTTGATGCCTCATAGCAGGCGAAAATTGAACTCTAAATCTCAAATTCTGACCAATATATGAACTTTGCATATTCTACCCAAGACTGACCAATTCACATGAACACACACAATCACCTGCTCATACATACACAGAAGTCACATACACAGCTTCTACCCCACATGCCCTAAGCAAGCCGGGGAAGGCAGTTTACACAAACACACAATAAGAAAAGTCTCTATTACTGGACTGGACTCCAGAATGTGAGCAAGTGGCTCCTGTTAACATAGAATGACAAGATTTTAAAAATAACAATGAAGAGCAAATGTTCAATCAACTGAAGAATGACTGGATTGGTAGCCAAGGGTGAAAGATTTAGTAAAATAAAAATGTTCTGCCCTAACTTGGTGATGCTCATGAGAACATCTTCAGAGAAATTAATGATAAGGAAATCAGAGAAACAATCTGCCCTTTGTAGATACCTGTAATGGGCCTGAACTTTCCAAACAACAGTCTCCTGCTGTTATTATTATAAAAGAACAAAAGGAAAACGACAGTGATGAGTTCATATAAAATTGCTGAGCAGTACAGAGAAACCCAGGAGTAAATTTAGAATATTTAAATAACCAAATGGTTGATAATTCTGAGAATTGTCACATATGGTCATTGAATTCTTCAATCCCTATAGTGCTTTGGACCCCAAATTCTCTGTGTGTCCCTACTTAAATGTTTATTTCAGTTACCTTTTATTTCTCTAGTCTGTCCTGAATTACTTAACTTCAGGATTTTTAATTAAAGAAGTCAGTGCATGAATATATTTATAAATCAAGGATAATTATGTCTCATTTAAGGACTGTCAGTTGGTGTGGTTACTGCAGCATAAATGACATGCGTACATTTGACTTTTAAGTGATTCGGGGTCTTAGAATAAATTACAAGAGATTTTTTTACAGCCAATATCAACATTTATAAAAAGGAAGGATAGCAAACAGTTACTACATATACTTATTCACATCAGGTCCTAAAGAGACAAAAATGTACAAAAGAAAACTACTCCTTAGTGCCTGTGTCAGTAATTACATGTCGCTGTCGGGAGAATTGGGGGGTGGGGGTGGGTGGAGGGCCGGTACAGCAAGAGTCGGTGTATAAGCCATGCTCTCATCTCATTTTTTTCTCTCTCTTCTCTCTCTCTTTCCTCCTCTCCCCCACGCTCCCTCCCTCCCTCTCTCCTTCTCTCTGTCTCTCGCCCTCCCTCTCTCCCCTCCCCGCCAACCTCCAACTCCCCTTTAACCCTCAACACCTCATGTTCTTCTCACTAACTCCCCTGCCAGTGCCGTAAATGCTCACCTTAGCAGGTTCCTGTCTGGTTTGCATTCAACTCACTCTCCTCACCAGCATCATGGAAGTCTGATTGTGTCACAGCCCTGCTTAAATTCAAAACTCTTTAGCAGTTGCAGCAAGGCTCCTCATGATCTGACACCGTCTGACACCCTAGTCACTCCCACAAAAACACCTGCACGGAAATACCTGGCCACTGGTCCCTGGTAGCAGGAAACATCTCTGTGCCCTTGACCGTGCCCTTCCCTCCATAAGAAAGTCTTCCCGCCCCAGTCCACAGAAGGAGCCTCCTTCCAGAAAGGCCTGAGCCCCTTCTCCATCCATCCCCTGGAGGACTTCTGGGACTCTTTCTTTTGGAAAACTTGCAGCCAGCTAATCCCTCCAAGCACCAGATTCCTATTATCTTTAGCCAATGGCGAAGGTTTCAGCCCGTCTTGTCATCTCTTTACCTACACACTAATCACCTAAGAGCTCTGAACTTCCTTGCCATTAACTAACCTCCCATGGCTCTCTTCTCTCCATAAACTTTACTCGGGCCCTCCAGAACTCCATTCGGTGCTAACATCTGTCATCCACAATCCTGTCACTAATGGTTCCTTCCCTCCACCTCCTCTGGGTAAATGAATCCCAGGTCATCCTTGCAAGAATGCTGCTTCTCCCCTTAGCCTTCCCTAGGGGATGCCCTCATTCACCCTAACCCCAAGGACCGTGTTTAGGAGTTAGGAGGTGATCCCCAATGTCAGTTTCAGATGATAATTATTCTATCTGTGCAGGCTGAGGCTAGACTAGCCTTTGTGCCCAACTTTGTCAATGTCAAATGCCAATCTCCAGTCATTCCTCATCCTCATTCAAGGAGCTTTGGCACCTTGCTCAGTCTTTTTACTACCTCAAGTCCTGCCATTGTTCCGGGTAACTTCAAGATCTCAGTTTCTTGAGCTCAAAGGAGTATTCCTTCAAGTCCACTTATGCCACCCTCCCTTTGGCCACTCCCAGAATTGCTCTGCCTCTGAAATCTTAGCTCCAACAGCCCACTCTCATCACAAGCTACCAGCGTTCCTCTACTTTCTCCTTGTCTGTCTAAATCCTCCTCTTTTTACTTCCTTTCCTATCAAACCCCAAGTCCACAGCACATCACATCAACCACTGTCTTACAACATCCTCAACTCCACCGCCCCATCCATTATACTTCCATTGCATTTACCCGGCAAAACCCCTAAAGAAATGCCCCTCAACCTAGGGGCCAGGGCAGTACAAGTTCATCGTCTTCAACTTCACCTGGGCCTTCAGAGCAGTCCAGCAGTCTTCCTAGGTTTCTCTGCCAGTCTCCACGGCAGGCAATTCAAACTTTTTCCTTTTTTCAAAACTCCTACCTCAGCACTTTTCCCTACCCTCCCTCTCTTCAGAAGAACACCTCATCCCCTACTTCACAAGAAAACCGACATCGGAAGGGTGCTGCAGCTTCCCGTTAGGGCACCTGCCAATTTGCGTGCATCTACACCCTTGCTAACCTCGTCCCTGCAGGTACAATGGAAGCACCTTCCCTTCCTGGTGTAAGGCTCAGGTTCCCACTTCCCTGCCTCAGGTGTACAGATCCATTAGTTATCCCCTATTTCAACCCCTCCCTCTCCACTGACTCCTTCCCATCAGGCTTTAAACAGTTCAATTGGTCCCAATCTTATCGAAACAAAAAATAAAACCCTCACCTCCGAGTCCCTCTCTGGCTAGTCTCTTCCCAGAAAGACTTGGTGCAAGGATTGCCCACACTTGGCTCTCCATGCCATCGCCCCTCTGTCCACACTGCAATTGGACCCAACCACCCAGGACAGACCCTTAGGCCAGGTGATTCACAAACGCCTCATTTATTCCAACTAATATCTGACCCTCTTGACAGCTCATTCCCTCATCCATAAAATGGTCTGTTCCCTTGGCCTCTGGGACAGTCTCCTTCTCCCCTGAATCCCCTTTCCAGGCCGTCTTCTGTCTGACCCTTAAACACCAATGTTCTGGCTCCCTTCTCAGCCTTTGATTCATCCCACTCTCCCTTGATAATCTCATTTACTTCAGCTTGAATATTTCTGGACTTTAATTTCTTTTTCTACACAAGATGCCAACTCATTTGCTTTGTAATTTCTTCTCATAAGGAGACTATATAATCTCTGCATTTAATTTTTGGAACTAGCCAATTATCTTGATGTGAAAATAGGTATAAAATACAAACAAAAGAATGAAATTAAAGTTGCTCCACACAGATGTTTATAGTATTTTTATGAGATAGTTCCAAAATCATGATAGCCACAGCATTTTGAGCAGTTATTGTGTGTCAAGCACAAGGTAAGTGCTTGATTAAACCCACCCAACAATTCGGCAAGGTATTATTAACCCCAAATTTCAGAGGAAGAAACTGAGACCCCAAGAGGATATAAAACCCATCCAAGTTCACCCAGCTAGTCAGTAACGGCTAGAACAGAACGTAAAAAGCCCATCTCCTTTCTACCCTATCGTTTCTGCAATATGAGAATTTCTATTACTAGTCCAGTATGATGATAAGCTTCTTTAAAATGCTAACAGAATACTCATAATTGATCATGTGTAACCAATATGTAACATTATAACCAACAGCTAAACAGAAATTTTCCCCAGAATCAACTTTATGAATGACATCCCTTAAAGAGATTAACGCATGCCTGTGTCATATTTTTGAAATTGTCAATCGATCACATTCTTGGCCTCTGCTGACCTATAAACCAACTGTAACATTAAAAAAGGGGCAGCTTTCAGTTTCTTACTTCACAGGAAAAACTGTAGTGAGCCCTCTAAGTTTAAATAAACATATTTAAATTGCTCCCAAAGAAAAGCTGGTAGAAAGGTTTTTCCTTCTTTAACTTCAATTAGAAGTTGGCCTAAATCTTAATATTCTTAGACTCTCTTGAGAAAGGATTTGAATAACCAAAGTAAGAGAGGAAGAAAGGGATGATGATGACAGAGATTCTACACCTTTGCCAGACCAGATTCTATTTCCAAAGCTCACTTTGAAAAGGAAAAACCTGCTACACCTTCTTTTATGGATATGCACAAATCTAGAAAAGGCCCTTGCGAAGAAGAGTTTTGGCCAACTCAGAAAAGCCAGAACAAAGAGGGATGAAGTGGCATAGATGCCTTTTCAAAGGGAATCTCCACTGTGGGCTTGTCCTTTTGACACCCAGAACCCAAGACAGGGCAGCACCCTCCTGCTCACCAAGCAGGTTGTCAGGCAGGAACAGGTTCCTCTTCCTTGACTGAAATCGTCAACAGGCAGCAGTGCTTCATTTAAGCCTCCAGAATTGCTTAAGGGAAATAGTGAATGTATGCAAAATCAGAAGACATTTATCCTTCTCCCAAGAGAGTATGCTCGGTACACACTTTAATCCAGTTCAATTCAACAATTATTGAGCACCTAACACATGTCATGTACCATGTAAGACGCTGAGGAAGAGCAAGGCAGCCCCTGCCTTATGGGTCCCAAATGAACCAGGCATGGATAAAGCAACTCTAATACGACAGCAGCACTAAAACAGGGGTATAAATACAGCTGTTTGGAAGTAGGGTGTGGAGAAGGAAAGGGGCAAAGGAGAGGAGAGTGCTGGGAAGGCTTCTTAGACCTGGTCATATGTGAGGTGGGTTTTCTCCAAACTTCCAGCAGGAGGAAGAAAACCCAATCTTTCCCTTCAAAGTTCACTGTTCTAAGAAGAACTCAGAAAGGCTCAGAAAGGGCTACATTCTTTAGAAACATAACATCCTAATTAGTGGTTATCCTCTGAAGCCAAACAACGCAGTCGAGTAGCATGCTTCAAAGCAACTCATCTGATGACAGACCAGGACACAGGGTGGCTTTAAATTAGAATAAGCCCTGGCTGAGCTACAGTTTGGCTAGCATTCCAATTATCACTATTTCTGGCATGCCCAGAAGTTTTTTTCTCTTTGTCATCTCAGAGCAAGATAAATCTTCAGTAGTCCCCAAAGGGAAACATTGACAAATTCACTAATTAGGAGATGTGTGTAAATGTGATCCTAAACACTATAATTGTTTGAATTCAGTAAGTGAGCAAGGTTTTGAATTCCCGTCAAATATTTCCTAGCAGGGCCTAGCTTCTTTTAGGACTGGAGCAGACTTCATTTTTAAGCAGGGACCATGTAAACAAACAAATGTCCAGTCTTCAGAATGGAATTATAACATAATAGTTGATTCCAGTTCAGGACAGGGGCCTAAATTTCTATTTTGAACTATAATTTCATTCACTCCATTATTTATGAAGCACCTGCTATGTAAATAGTAGGGACTCAACACTGAGCTCCCTCTACCATTTTCGATCTCCACATTCTAATTCATCTTGCATCATAGCATTTATACTACCTGACATTGTATTATATTATATACTAGAACATAAGCTTCATGAGAGCAGGAACTTCAGAGTGTTTTGATCATTGCTATATTCCCAGAGCCTAACACAGTGCCTGGTGGAAATGACTTATTCACTGGCAAAAGTGAATGAATGAGCCAGGCATTGTGTTACAATGGACATAAAGCTGTATACTATAATGGCAGCTACATTGTTTCAATATGAAAGGAGTAGGTGGGTAGCAATCTGGGGTTGGAAGGAGGGGACCTATCATAAAGCTGGTTTATACAGCAAGTCCATTGTTTCTAGGTAAGATGGTATGTTGATTTGGTGAAGAGAATAATGGAGATTATGGGAGAGCACTTGCAATACAGCAATCCTTTCCCTCAGGAAGCCATGCTTTAGTAGGGTAGGCTACATTACAAAAAGCATGGTAGATGCAAAACATATATCAATATAATGCTAAGGAAGCCCCAGAGAATCAACAATTGAGGAAGACCTTTGAGTTGGGGCTTATCGGAAGAGTAGGAATTTGCCAGCGCTGCCTATTTGCTCAAACATTCTCAGTAGTTCCTTCAAACACACATAGCAACAATTCCAACTTCGTCTAACCCAAGGGCCAAGAGAACAAATTCTGGAGCCAGACTTCCTGCGTTCGGATCCTAGGTGTGCCCGTTATCACATGCATGACCTATCTTGATATCTCCATAAATGAAGGATAATAATAACACGCCCACCTCACAGGGCTGGTGTGAGAATTGATCAGACTTAAATGTACTTAGAACTGGACCTGACATACAGAGTAACATAACAGAGTAACATTAAGTGTTAGCTATTATTATTTTTATTGTTATTAATGGACTAACACACCTAAGGATAAAAAAAATTACTGGCTATGATTTAAAGGCAGTTCTAGTTTCCATCCTAAGCAGTGAGGTAAACAGGGCCTCCAATGAGGGCCTATACCAGAGGGAAGGTGATCCTGCCCCCAAACACACAGCATAGCTTTTAGAGTAAAGGCGAAATCAAATTGAACTATCTTTAGAGCCACAGCATAGCAGTGCAGAGGCAATGATGGAGGAAGGAGTGGCAACTGGACACCTGACCCTGAGCAAGGAACTCTAAAAGGCATAGTGAAAAGAAAAACAGAAATTTTATTTATTTGTCTATTTATAAAACTTTTTATGCTGATCTGACATGACCTACCACAAACCCATAAATTAGAAAGGCATCCTGTTTTTCTTTCAAGATTCTCACTGCCATATTTATTTTATGCTTACTTAAGGACACCCTAAATTTTCATTATATATCAAAAAGCATGAATTATTTAACTCCAGAAAGAAAACTCACACATTTTGTCTAAGAAAACATTTGTCTTGATTTCATGACTTGCTTTCGTTGGAGTTAAGATAATTTGGGAGTTAGGATAAACATTTTGGCATCCTAGCAACTGACCAAGTGAAAGCTGATTTTAATATCTTGTCATTGATTTTTTCTGCTTTTAAAAGTTTAAAAACCACTACTAAAATATTCTAAATCACAGAAGAAATTTCTAAACCACCAGAGGTAAAATGACAAATTGTTATTGTTAGCGCCATGGTATCAGCACTGATGCTTCTCTACTACAGAATATGAATTTCAGGAAATCAGTAGAAACTTAATAAGTCATCTGTTTAGTTTATATATCAAACATGCTTTCTCACTTTTATTCATGCAAAGCAGCATGGTTAAACTTGAACTTTATTAGCACAGGTTTCAGTTTCTTTGTTCAAATATTTAAATGTAAAATATCCCTACAAAGAGCTCTTAAAAGACAGAAGCCTACAGAAATTGGGAATAGTTTCCCCAAATAAATGGCATGTTTTATTTTAATTTTTTGGCTCGTGGTTTTGAGGCTAGGCAAAGTCCAAATCAAGGTGATGCTTTCTTCTTGGCTGCACGTGATCCTCAGTCCTGGGCTCCTCCGTCACACGGCAATGCACGTGGTAATGCACATGGCGGCCTCTCCTGGCCCTCCTATTCTCTCCGGGTTCCACTGACTTTCAGCCTCTGGCTGCGCCCTCTGTGGCTTTCTCCCTATCTCTCTGAAATCACTCTGCTCATCAAGGACTCCAGTAATGGGATCAAGACCCACCCTGATTGGGTTGGGTCACACCTTAACTGAAATAGCCTCATCAAATGCCCTACCTATAATTGGTTCACCCCTACAGGAATGGATTAAGTTTAAGAACATGTTTTTCTGGGGTACATAACTCCTAAATAACAGTTTTCAAAAAATATGATCTCTATTAAGCTCATTTTCCTTGCTCTAATAGTCTGATCATCTTTTTCTAATTATCAATGACACATTACTCTGATTAATTATTCATTTAGTTAGCAATATGCCCTTCATTCTCTAACATGTGATTGCCAAAATTTCTATTTGCAGATTTAATTTTTCTGGATATACCTGATTTATCATACTGGCTCAAACTGGCCTCGAAACAGAGAATTACATACAATAGTGGTCACTTATTTTTACATGACAAATATAAACTTTCAAATAATTTCTGGGAAATCATGTACTTCAAATCTACTGCTTTTGCCAACTTTCACCAAAACTCTCTTAAAATCCAATAAATTCATTTCTAATTTGTTATCCAAAGTGAGGTCATAACTCTCCTTCCCCAAGCCTGCTCTATGTCAGAGTCGTACCACTGTTACAACTAGCTGCTTTGTAACTTATTTACAATCTACACTAATGCTCTGAAAATTACTTTATATCTTTGCTTTCAATTATCATTAAATATGAACAAATGGAAACTACTTGGGTTATCTTGGGCACCCTAAAACTTGGGTGCTATGACAAATACCCATTGACTTGGTTTAAAGCAGTGGTTTTCAAATCTCCTGGGTCTTTAGTTACAGTTAGGATAACTGAGGGGTCAGCCTGGCTCTTGCCTCTCCCACACTCCCTTCAGCTCAAGAGTTCTAGTTTCATCGTCTTATTTATGCTACCAGGTGAATTTGTTTAAAAAAAGACAATCTCCAGCTTGCCCACTTGCATGTTTGCTTTCTTCTTTTTTTCTTTCCTTTCCTTCCTCCCTCCCTCCCTCTTTCCCTCTTTCTTTCTTCCTTCCTTTCCTTTCCCTCTCCCTCTCCGCCCTCCCTTTCTTTCATTCTATTTTTATCTTTTAAATCTTAAAATATAAAACCATGTCAACTGATTGTACACTTTGGAGGATTGCATGTTACGTGACTATATCTCAAAAAAATTGCATTAAAAACAAAACAAAACAAAAACATGTGCATAGTCCCTTCCTTCTCCTTCTGAACAATTCCATCCTAAAGCCATGAGATGGAGGAGAGCAAGGTAAGCCTCTGAGCAGAGGGGCAGCCTGGTGTGGGATGTCAGAGCCAGGGATAACCCAGGACAGTGTCAGAAGGGGAGGGTGTAGCCTGGCACTGGGTGTCAGAGTCCAAAAGAAGGTGAGGTGTCCACATAGGTAGTCAGAGCTGGGCAGAGTAAGGAGGCCATCCTCCCCTGTGGGCAGCGTGGGGCTCAGTACCCTCCCGAGCAGGCATCCCCACAAGGGAAGGTTCAGTGCCTGGTGTTGAAGCTCAAGTGGGGTGAGGAGGATGCCCATGTGTGGGGCAGTTCCATGAGGGGAGTCAAGAGACTGAGCAGGGTCAAGTGTCCATGTGCATGGGCAGCCCAGGGTGAGGTGGCAGAGCTGGACGGGGTGAGGAGAGACTCTCCGCAGAAAGGTGGCCTGGTTTTGAATGCCAGAGACCAGGTGAAGTGTGGAGGGCAACCACGTGTGAGGGCAGCTGGGAACAAGGTACTAGAAACCAGAGAGGGTGATAAGGACCTCCACACAGGAAAGGCCCAGCACAGGGTGTTGGAGCACAAATGAGATAAGGAGGCCTGTGTGAAGGGTCAAAGCCTGAGTGGGGTGAGGAGGATATCCGTGTGGGGAAGGGCAGCGGCAGAGATGAGAGACTGATTGCATACAAGGAGTGGATCAAAAAATTTAAAGATATTAAAGCTAATGATAGTCTCTCACTGTAAGAGAAGGGAGGAACTCCATAGTGTTGTTATAACTGGACGTATCAGCATAAAGTCATGGATTTCAATATATGTAGATGTAGATACATAAATGTGTGTATGCATATTATACATATAAATATATCCCCTAAATTTGATCTCTGAGAGGGCTTGGAGAGCAGAACCATCAAAAAGGCAAAAAACACACCCAGTGCCTAGATCTTGGCATCTAAACATCATTCTTCACTAGAAGAAACCAGAGCTCCCTGAAAAATGGCCAGTTCCAGGGTTGGGGTGGGGAGAGTACAAAATGAGCCTGGAACATCTTGTTGTAGCAAAAAGGTAAAGAAGTAAGTGCTCAAATAATGAAGGGATTTGTCCGTAGGGCACAGAGCCAGCTTGAAGGGTTTCCCACTGGCCAAATTAGGGAGAATTTAAGCATCAAAATAAACGATGATAACAATTTACCCACTGAATACACCAAGACATTGGTTTCAAACTGTGGTCCCTGGGTCAGCAGCATAAGCATCATATGGAAGCTTGTTAGAAATGCAAATTTTCAGGTCTTATTCCAGACCTACACATTCAGAAACTGGAGATAGGTTGCAGCAATCTATGCTTCTCACCCTCCAAGGGACTCTGATATATGCTCAAGTTTGAGAACCAATGAACTGGAAAACCATGAATCCATATAATATTAAAAGATAAACGAATAAATTGAAACTTTGATGAGGAATACAATATTTACATAGGCTCCAAAGTAATTCCTCATAAAATACTTGTTATAATGAGAAACTAATGTTACAACAAAGTGTGTGACACACTACCTTAATCAAGTGATCAAAGTGAACATAAATAATAGAACCAATCAAAATCAAGCACCACCTAATAAGATGTGATGAGAACACATAACTTCTGTGATATTCCTACTATAGATATGCATCTTAAATTTAATAAGAAAACATCAGACAAATGCCAATTCCTGGCACATTATCTTTGAAAATGTCAAGGTGTTATTGAAAAGGGAAATTTTAGGTTATATACCTGTTACTAGAATGAAATTTAAAAAATCATGGAACTGCACAACACAAACAGTAAACCCTAAGTTGAACCATGGACTATGTAGTTAATAGTACAATTATAAAAATGTGCTTTCATCAATTGTTACAAATGTACCACACCAATGCAAGGTGTTAATAATAGGGTGGGCAGGGAAGTGAATCTCCCTGGCAACGTGGAATATGACTCCCAGGGAGGAATGTAGACCTGGCACCGTGGGACGGAGAACATCTTCTTGACCAAAAGGGGGATGTGAAAGGAAATGAAATAAGCTTCAGTGGCAGAGAGATTCCAAAAGGAGCCGAGAGGTCACTCTGGTGGGCACTCTTATGCACACTTTAGACAACCCTTTTTAGGTTCTAAAGAATTGGGGTAGCTGGTGGTGGATACCTGAAACTATCAAACTACAACCCAGAACCCAGGAATCTCGAAGACAGTTGTATAAAAATGTAGCTTATGAGGGGTGACAATGGGATTGGGAAAGCCATAAGGACCAAACACCACTTTGTCTAGTTTATGGATGGATGTGTAGAAAAGTAGGGGAGGGAAACAGACAGACAAAGGTACCCAGTGTTCTTTTTTACTTCAATTGCTCTTTTTCACTCTAATTATTATTCTTGTTATTTTTGTGTGTGTGCTAATGAAGGTGTCAGGGATTGATTTAGGTGATGAATGTACAACTATGTAATGGTACTGTAAACAATCGAAAGTACAATTTGTTTTGTATGACTGCGTGGTATGTGAATATATCTCAATAAAATGATGATTTAAAAAAAAAAAAAAAAAAAAAAATAATAGGGTGGGATATGGGAACCCTGTATTTTATGCATGATTTTTCTGTAAATGCACAACTTCTCTAAAAAAAAAGTAAATAACATAAAGCATTTCAATGTCTATATAATATTACAGAAAACAATGAAGGGGAGGTGATGCTATAGAACATCTTTAAGAACTCTGTTCTCCTAATATTGCTGATATTAAGAATGTGACATAATTGGATGACTATATTTACTCTGTGTTTAATTTTCTTCATATGACTTCCATCGGCACAGACCTAGCTTAGTCTATTTGATGTGTCTTTACTATCTTAATGTCTTCCCAGGATCTTTAACTCCACATGTCCAAAACAAACTATAATTATCCTTCCAAGTGCAAAATCACATATAAACACACTCCCTAATTTCACAGTTTCTATAAATGAAGCCACAATTATTCCTCTAAAAAATAAAAGACAAGATTATGAAAATCAAAGAAAGAATGAATTGCTGTTCCAACTCATTCTTTCCAGTAGCAGTAGGCACATTAAAAGTGCTCAATTAATATTTATGAATTGAAAGTTCACCTTAAGTAGCTCTGGAATTTGGGTTTCTTCAAATTATTAGAATATTCCTACAAGAAAGCATGATCTATGTCAAAAATCTAAACTTATCGACTTTACCCTATTACTTTTGTAATAGTTTAAGTCAGAATAGTTTATCTGGAGTCATTATTTCTGAAAGTAATTGGACAGCAAAGCAAAACATAACCATATGTTCAGCATATGGAAGAATGTTTCTGTTTTCTTCACCTACCTGCAACACATCCAAAAGAATAGTTTTACCCTACTGACTTGAAAGAAAAGGCTGATACAAGCACATCACTGTTTTACTTGATTGGAAATTGGCTAATAAATTCTAATGGATTATCTAATGAGTCCAGTGAATTATCTAATTCATCAGGAAATAGTTTAAACTCAAATTTTGGATGTGTTAATGTCCAGTTCTGTGTATCAATAACCAAGAGTTTGAAATTGATTTTCACCTACTGTCAAAAACCAGAAAACTGCAAAACATGGATTAAGACCAACACGTAAGAGCTAAAATTGTAAAACTCCTAGAGGAAAACTTAGGAGTTTTTATAACTTTGGGTTAGGCAACAGTTGCTTAGATCATTGACAGCACAAGCAAAACGGAAAAAATAGATAAACTGGACTTCATCAAAATTAGAAATTTTTGTGCTGCTAACAATACTATCAACAAAGTGAAATGACAATCCACAGAATGGGAGAAAATGAAAATTATTTATCTGATAAGGAACTGGTATCCAAAATATACAAAGAAGTCTTACAACTCAATAATAAAAAGACAAATAATCTAATTAAAAATGGGCAAAGGATGTTGTGCCGGTTTGAATGTATTACATCCCCCAGAAAAAGCCATATTCTTAGATGCAATCTTGTGGGGAAGACATATTAGTGGGGATTAAG
The DNA here is from genome assembly GCF_015220235.1 of Choloepus didactylus. Classification (NCBI taxonomy): domain Eukaryota; kingdom Metazoa; phylum Chordata; class Mammalia; order Pilosa; family Megalonychidae; genus Choloepus; species Choloepus didactylus. The sequence continues at coordinate 50,741,772 of NC_051320.1, read as the reverse complement.
TTGGAACATTTGAATTAGGTTGTTTGCATGGAAATGTGCCCCACCCAACTGTAGGTGATAACTCTGATGAGATATTTCCATGGAGGCATGGCCCCACCCATTCAGGGTGGCCTTGATCAGAGGAGCCATATAAATGAACTGACAAACAGAAGGAACTCAGTGCAGCTGAGAGTGACAATTTGAAGAGGAGCTACAGCCAAGAGGGACACTTTGAAGAACGCCCAGGAGCCGAGAGAGGAACTGCAGACGAGAGACAGTTTGAAGATGGCAGTTGAAAGCACACTCTTGCTCTGGAGAAGCTAACAGAGGACAAATACCCCAAATGCAACTAAGAGTGACATTTTTGAGGAACCACAGCCTAGAGAGGAATGTCCTGGGAGGAAGCCATTTTGAAACCAGAACTTTGGAGCAGGCACCAGCCACGTGCCTTCCCAGCTAACAGAAATTTTCTGGACACCATTGGCCATCCTCCAGTGAAGGTACCCAATTGTTGATGCCTTACCTTGGACACTTTATGGCCTTAAGACTGTAACTGTGTAACCAAATCAACCCCTTTTATAAAAGCCAATCCATCTCTGGTGTTTTGCATTCCAGCAGCATTAGCAAACTAGAACAGATGTGAATGGACATTTCTCCAAAGAAAATGTACAAATGCCCCATAAGCACAGGAAAAGATTCCAACATCATTAGATATTCAGAAAACACAAATCAAACCACAATGAGATACCACTTCACACACATTAGGATAGCTTTAACAACAGTAGTTTTATAAGACAATAGGTGTTGAGGAAGATGTGGAGAAACTGGAACCTTCATACACAGACAGTGGGATTTTGAAATGGTGAAGCCACTTGGGAAAAGTTTGGCAGTTCCTCAAAAAGTTAATCATAAAGTTAACTTATAACAAAGAATTCCACTTCTAGTTATGTACTCAAGAGAAATGAAAAATAGGTCCACACAAAAACTTGTACATGAATCTTCATAGCAGCATTATTTGTAATAACCAAAAAGCAGACACAACCCAAATGTCAACTGATGAAGAAATAAAATGTTGGACAACCATACAAAAGACTATGACTTGGCAATAAAAAGAAATGAAGTACTCGTAAGTGCTAAAACATGGATGAAACCTGAAAACATATTAAGTGAAAGATGCCAGTCACAAAAGACTATATAACTGCACAATTTCATTTATATGAAATACCCAGAAAAGGCAAATCCACAGAGACAGAAAGTACATTAGTGGTTGTCTAGAGCTGGAGATGTAGGAAGGGAATGTGAAGTGACTGCTATTTGGTCCAAGGTTTCTTTTTGGAGTGATGAAGACATTCCAGAATCCAATGGTGGTGGTTTTAGTGACTATATTAAAAAATTGAATTATGTACTTTAATTGGGTGAACTGTGTAGTATGTGAATTATAATTGCTTAAAAAGGAAAAGTAAAGCAAATATTTTCTCAAAAACATTAAGGCGACAGGAGCATGCAGACACAAAATCTTATTAAAGTGGAACTGACTACTCCTGTCTTTTTTTTCTTGAGAAAAGGAAATTGTGTTAGATAATGCCATCAAACTTTACAGCAATTATACTAGTGTGGATAACTAAATGAGAAATAGTTGTTTGGATGGTAAAGACAAGTAAGTATTAGCCATAATACCAACCAACCTCCTCTAACTTTCAATTCTTTTGCTTCTGTCATTTTTAAAATATTTTTATTAAAGTTGTAAGTTTACAGAAAAATCTTGCAGAAAATACAGATTTCCCATATACCCCCACACATGTGTAATTTACTCTACTATTAACACTGCATTAGTGTGGTCCCTTTGTTACAATTGAAACAATATTATTATATTATTATAATCACACTATTAAATAAAGTGCACAGCTTATACTAGGGTTCACTGTGCTGTAGAGTGCTAAAGTTTTTAAAAAAATTTTATTTGAGTAACATATATACAACATAAAAATTCCATTTTAACCACCCTAAACTGAAGTTCCATACCAAGTAAGCATTAACTCTCCATACCCTACCCAATTCCAGCCCCAGGTGTCCTGGTATTCTAGTTCTGACATTATGAATTTGCTTATTCTAATTATTTTATAACAGTGAGATCATACACTGTTTGCCCTTCAGTGTCAGGCTTATTTCACTCAATAAGATGTCTTCAAAATTCATCCATGTTGTCACATGTATCATGTATCATAACTTCATTAATTTTTATAGCTGAATAATATCCCACTGTGTATACATCATTTTGTTTATCCATTTATCTGTTGATGAACACTTGGGTTGCTTCCCCATTTTGACAATTAAGAATAATGCTATTAATACTGGTGTGGAAATAAGTGCTTTTAATTATTTTGGGTATAAACCTAGGTGTGGATTTGCTGTGTGATATGGAAATGTTATGCTTAACTTTCTGATTGAACTGCCCAACAGCATCTGTATCATTTTACATTCCCACAATGTACAATGTTCCTATTTTTCCACATCCTTTCCAACACTTGCTACTTTCCATATTTTTTAATAGCCATTCTAGATGGTATGAAACGATATCTCTTTATGATTTTGATTTACATTTCCCTAATGGCTAACAAGGTGGAGCATCAATTGGCCATGGATTTGAGGGTTTATTTCTGAATTCTTAATTTGATTCCATGGGTTTATATGTCTATCTTTCTGACATAACCTTGTTGTTTTGATTTCTGTGGCTTTGTGATAAGTTTTAAAATCAGAAGTGTGAGTACTCCAACTTCATTCTTCTTTTTCAAGATAGTTTGTCTATTCAGGGCCCCTTCTCTTCCATACAAATTTGATGACTGACTTTTCCATTTCTGCAAAGAAGGCTGTTGTAATTTTGATTGGGAGTGTATTGAATCTGGGTAGAATTGACATCATAACAATATTCAGTCTTCCAGTCCATGAACATGGAATGTCCTTCCATTTTTTTAGGTGTTCTTTGATTTCTTTTAGCAATGTTTAGTAGTTTTACACGTGCATCTTTGATTAAATTTATTCCTAGTTATTTTATTCTTTTACTTGCTATTGTAAATGGAATTTTTTTCTTGATTTTCTCCTCAGATTGTCCATTACTAGTGTATAGAAATGCAACTGATTTTTCCATGCTGGTTTTTCCCAACCACAATGCTGAATTTGGTTTTTATCTCTGTTGCAGATTTTTTGGGACTTTGTATACATAGGATCATGTGCAAATAGGAAAAGTATTACCTCTTCCTTTCCAATTTGGATGCTTTTCTTTCTTTCTTTCTTTCTTTTTGCCTAATTGCGCTGGCTAGAACTTCCAGTATAACACTGAGTAACAGTGGCGACAGTGGGCATCTCTGTCTTGTTTCTGATGCTAGAGGAAAAGCTTTCAGCCTTTCACCATTGAGTTTAGGAAGTTCCTTTGTATTCCCAGTTTTCTTAGTGTTATCAAGGAGGGCTAGATTTTGTCAACTGCATTTTTTCAATTGAGGTGATCATGTGTTTTTTTTTCCCCCCTTCATTCTGTTAATATGGTGTATTACATTAATTGATTTTCTTATGTTGAACCACCCTGGCACGCCAGGAATAAATCCCACTTGATTATGACATATAATTCTTTAAATGTGCTGTTGGATTTAGTTTACTAGTAGTTTATTGAAGATTTTGCATCTATATTCATAAGGATATTAGTCTGTAATTTTCTTTTCTTGTGGTATCTTTATCTGGCTTTGGTATGAGGGTGATAGTCTCATAGAATGAATTAGGTAATGTTCCCTGCTCTTCAATTTTTTTGAAGACTTTGGGAAGGACTGATGTTAATTCTTCTTGGAATATTTGGTAAAATTCACCTAAGCCATCTGGTCCTGGGCTTTTCTTTGTTGGGAGGTTTTTGATAACTGATTCGATCTTTTTACTAGTTATTGTTTTGTTGAGATATTCTATTTCTTCTTGAGTCAGTGTAGGTAGTTTGTGTGTTTCCATGAATTCATCCATTTCACCGAGGTTTTCTGATTTGTTGCCATACAGTTGTTCACAGTATCCTTTTATAATTCTATTTCTGTAGGGGTAGTAATAATGTCCTGCTTTTATTTCTGATTTTAGTTCTGTGCATCCTCTGTTTTTTTGTTTTGTTTTGTTTTGTTTGTTTGGTTTGGTTTGGTTTGGATGGTTGGTTGGTTGTTTTGGTCAGTCTAGCTAAAATTTTCTTGATTTTACTGATCTTTTCAAAGAACCAACTTTTGGTTTTGTTTATTCTCTTGTTTTTTCTCATCTTTATTTCACTTATTTCCACTCTAATCTGTTATGTCCATCCTTTTGTTCATTTAGGGTTGTTTCCTCTTCTTGTTCTAGTTCCTCCAGTGTGAGTTTAGGTTACTGAATGAGATCTTCTTTCTTTTTTTAATGTAAGCACATAGAGCTATAAATTACCGTGTCAGTATGCCTTTGCTGCATCCCATATACTTTGCTATGTTGTGGTTTTGTTTTCATTCACCTCAAGATATTTCCTAATTTTTCTTGATTTCTTCTTTGACACATCAGTTGTTTAAGAATGTGTTGTTTAATTTCCAAATATCTGACAATTTTCCAGATCTCCCTGTTATTCATTTCTAGCTTCACTCCATTGTGGTCAGAGAAGAAACATTGTATGATTTTAATATTTTTAAATTTGTTGAGACTTGTTTTATGATGTAATGTGATCTATTGTGGAGCATGACACGTGCTATAGAAGAATGTGTATCTGCTTCTTTGGGGTGAAGTATTCTACATATGTCTGTTAGGTCTAGTCATTTTATATCATTCAAGTCTTTTATTTTCTTATTGATCTTCTATCTAGATGCTCTATTACTCTATTATTTGATGATTCTATTATTGCCATTAGGTGACTATTTATTTTTGTTACGTCTGTTGTTAAACTGACCCCTTTATCAATATATAGTGACCTTCTTTGTCCCTTGTAACAATTTTTGACCTAAAGTCTATTTCATCTGATATTACTATAGATACCCCAACTCTCTTTGGGTTACTAGTTGAATGGCATATTTTTTCCCATCCTTTCACTTTCAATCTATTTGTGTCTTAGAATTAACGGTTTCTAGTAAACAGCATTTAGTTGGGCCATGCTTTTTTCATAGAGATTTCATCTAAGAATCTCTGCCTAGAGATTTTAATACATTTACATTTAAAGCAACTAAGCAACTACTGATAAAGTAGGACTTTATTCTGCCATCTTGCTATTGGTCTTTATAAGTCTTGTACCTTTTTTGACCCTCAATTCTTCCATTAATGCCTACTTTCATATTTATCTGATTTTTTTTTTTGCAGTGTATCATTTTGAGTTCCTTCTCATTTCTTTCTGTGTATATTTTTTCAGATATTTTCTTCGTGGTTACCATGGACTTATATTTAACATCACAATCTATAACAATCATGTTTGATCTGATACCAACTTAACTCCAATAGCATACACAAACACTATTCCTATACCCCTGTCCCCCAAATTTTTGTTGTACTCGTTATATCTCTGTACATTGTATGTCCAAAACCATAGACTTCATTGCTTTTATGCATTTCCATTTTATAACCTGTAAGAGATAAAGAGTGAAATTACAGACCAAAAAGTAAAATAGCACTGCATTTTTAATCACCCATATGCTTATCTTTAGTAGAGGTCTTTATTTCTTTATACCACTTCGAACACTGTCTAGCGTCTTTTCCTTTCAGTTTGAAGAACTCCCCTTAGCATTGCTTGCAGGGCAGGACTTGTGATATTACTCAGCTTTTGTTTATCTGGAAATGTCTTCTTCTAATTTTGAAAGACAATCTCGCCAGATATTAAACTCTTGATGTCTGAGCATGGTTCTCTGAGTTTATCTTGTTTGGGGTTTGCTGGGCTTACGTGTGTTAAACTCCCATCTTTTATTAAATTCAGGATGTTTTCAGCCATTATTTGAATATTCCTTCTGCCTCTTTCTCTCTCTTCCTTTTAGAACTCCAGTAACATGCATCTTGGTAAGCTTGATGGTGTCCCACAGGTTTCTAAGGCTCTCAATTTTTTTCATCTTTTTTCTTTCCACTCCTCAGCCTCATCATTTCAACTGTCTTCTAGTTCACTGATTCTTTCTTATGCCAGCTCCATCCCCTGGTGAAATCCTCTAGGGAATTTTTCATTTCAGTTAGTGTTTTTCAACTCCATTATTTCTGCATGGTTCCCTTTTGAAATTTCTATCACCTTATCAAGATTCTCACATTGCTCATGCATCATTTTCCTGAAACCCCTTCTTTCTCCACGTGTTCCTTTATCTCTTTGAGCAAACTGAAGATTGTTTTTGAAGGCTTTTTCTGGTATGTCCAAAGTCTGATCTTCTTTGTTGATGGTTTCTGTATTTTTTTCTTGTTCCTTTGGATGGCTCATCGTTTACTGTTTCTTTTGTCTTGTAATCTTTTGTTGTACATCTTAATATTTTAATGTGTTAATTCTGGGATTTTGTCCCTGAGCTGTCTGTTCCTTATGTAATATGACAGAGATTTCCTTGAGTGTCAGGACCTAACAAAATCAAACCAACCAATGAAAAAAACACCTCTCACAGTTTTAGCAAATTGGCTTGGTGTTGGCTGGTCCTCTCCTTCAGTTTTAGCTCTCTTTATTATAGTCAGCCTAAGACAAAATCTAAGTGGAGAGTCCTCTCCATCTTTTCTGAGCCAGCATCTTGTTCTGGGCTTGGCCATAGAGATTTCCTTGTTTACAGGAATTCGAATGCCCCCTCCACTCCCTATGAAATAGACATACTCCTCCCCACCAATTGGTGTCCTATTATATGTCTTAAAGTAATAATCCTTTGGCCCAGGTCACTCTGACCTGCTTCTTCCTCTGTTTTAGCTGTTTGCAAGCTGCTTCTGCCTGTAGGTGAAATTCTAGAAGGGTGAGCCAGAGATTAGTTTTCTGGTTCAGTTGTTTAGCCTACCAACCAATATAATGGCACCAACATACAAGTAACATTTTGTACATATAGCGGTTACTCTGCTCCCCTTGGGTCAGGGACCCACAATGGGAGCACAAGATGACTCAACACCATATCAGGGAAGGTGGGGGAGGGGGCATCAGCAAGCAAACCACCAGCTTCTTCTGATTTTATAGCTGCATTTTCTTGATTCAGTAGTCACCCAGGTACTGCAACCGTTTAACTTGTTTTCTGGAGTTTGGAGGAAGATAACAGCTCTGCCATTATTTGCTAGTTGTTCAGATTCTACGGGGGAATAGCACCTGGGACCATTGTAGGCCTCCATCTTGTTTGACTGAAGTCCTGTTATTGATAAATTACAATGATAGTGTTATCAAGCCAAGTGATTCTTACTGCTGCCAATTCTTTGTTTTACAACTAGCACATTAGAGTGGACACATACAGGCACACACATACTGTTACATAGTTTAAAATTTTGCTTAATATAATTGATATATTAAGTATATATGTGTAAAATAATTTCAATGAGTTCAGATGCTAAGTGTGAGTAATTTTTAAGAAATTTACTGTTTTGATATTCAGGGGAATGCCATTCATAAGCCTTGTAGAAGTGTACTTTTAAAAAGTTTGAAATATTAACACCAATACTATAGAGCCTGATATAATACATGCTTAATAATTGTTAGCCTATAAGGAAGGACTTTAAAAATTACAACCAATAAACAGTTTCTTGTTTTCATTCTAGATGTATTAGTTTTTATTTATCTTGTAAAACCTAATACATGTGGATACGTAAATTATTACTACATTGATTAAAGCCACATCATCTATTTGAGAACAGAATTAACATGAGAAAAAGGGGATTACAGATCAAGTATTGTGACCTTTCAAGAATCATAAGGTATACAATTTATTACTACCTACTTATAAGAATTTTGGCAATAAGGTACCGTGAATATAAAAACAAATTTTTATTAACTATGGCCATTTTATGCACTTGATCCGAAGATATGAATTTGTATTCTAAGGCGTATTCAGTCTAATATTTTTCTTTTGTGTTTACAGAAGCTTGCTTCCCTTATTCCAAATTACCAGTTTGGTTAATGCACTGGGGTCCAGTGTAGTCCAAGTAAGTTTCATCCAAGAGTAAAGGCATGAAAGGAGTGGCAGAGGCCCAGCAGCCCAGCTTTGTGAAGACAGCACTGGCAAGCACCACTCCGTTGCCAAGATGCCCAAGAGGAAGGTCGGCTTGGCAGAAGGCACAGGGGAGGAGCCCAAGAGGAGGACAGCAAGGCTGTCAGCTAAGCCTGCTCCTGTGAAAGTGGAAACGAAGCCAAAAAAGGCAGCAGGAAAGGATAAGTCTTCAGACAAAAAAGTGCAACCAAAAAGGAAAAGAGGAGCAAAGGGAAAACAGCCCAAAATGGCTAACCAAGAAACTAAAGATTTACCTGCAGAAAATACAGAAACTAAAAATGAAGAGTCCAGTCTCTCATGAAGCAGGAGAGAAAACAGCCAAGTCTGATTACTCTCGTACACCATGTCTTACCAGTGATCCGTTTCTCTTTCTTGTACAATCCAGAGGAATAGTTTCATCAACTATTTTGTAAATGCAAGTTTTTTAATAGCTCTAGAACATTTTTAAGGAGATTGAAATCTCACCTCATCCCATTTTTTAAGTGTAAATGCTTTTTGTTTAACCAGAAAATAGTGGGATACAACCAGAAAATAGTGGGATATTGAATTATGGGAGATTCTGACTGCCTTGGTTGTCAACTTTAACATTCCATAGGGTGGGGGTGGCAGTTTTCACACCCTATAATACAATGCACACTAAATGATGATTTGTAGTCAAAGTCTTCCATGTAATATGTCTTGAACATTTTTAATCACTTCTATTTCCATGTTTTTTAGAATTATTTCTTAAAACTGCTTCCTGATCTTGGCTCTCCCTGTCATAACTGTGTGTACTCTGTAACATCCTTGGTTGTGGTTGTCCAGTTTTCCTAATAACTTTGTTATATGCTGTGAAAGATTGAATGTGAGTAGGTAGTGTATATGATATTAAATTGTGAATTAGTGGGACTTATGATGTAATAGCTTATCAACACTTGAATACACTGGTACTTGATATCCTCTTAGGGAAAACTTGCCTCCAAATTTTAAGCTGGAAAGTCACTGGAATAACTTTAGAAAAGAATTGTAAGTATATGGTTGTTTAGATTTTTGTTACATACATTAATTTCGTACAAATCGTTCATAATGTCTGTGTACTCATCCCAGAACCAATAAAATCTCAATTATGAAAGCAAAAAAAAGCAGCAAAGGCATGAGAAATCAGCATCAAAATAATCTCAGGTTTATATATAACCAAGATTTATGAAAGCTTTAAAAATTCCAGAAAAAATCCTGGAAAATACCTTGGATCCTATTTGCACAAAAATTCCATGAAAAGGAGTGAACTGTTCTCTGTTCTACCTCTAGTTCTTAAAACAATGCCTGGCACACAACAGGCACTCATAGCTGCGAATCATGAGGCAAAAGATGCATAACACTTTTATTACTTAACCAAGGAAAAAAAATTCTTCAAGTCACAATATGCAGAGAACAAAAGGTAAGTTGTAAAATATTTTTATTGTAAAAACAGAGTCAATAGAGGTCAACAATGCAAAGTTATCTCAGAATACTTCCCTTGATTCCTGAATTTGCTGGGTTCCTATGCATCAGCAAGTCTCTATTAGCACTTCTCAGGCTTCATGGTCCTTTTCAGATGTTGATGGATTATATATATATATTGCTTAGAAACAAAAGTCCATCTGATATTTTCAAATAACAAAAAAAAACCCAACAATTAAAAACTATCCCTGCTGTGCCTTTCTTTCACACTTCCTACAGGGAGATCTGCATATCTCAAACGCTTTCAAAATTAAACAGTAAAGTAAAATTAGCGCCTTAATCAAACAATAAGACACCAAAGAATCAATCCTTCATCCCAAGTTACTGAGTCAGACTCACATTTGCAATATTTCCAGAATTAAAGATTTTTTAAAAAGAATCAAGAATTTTAAAAATTTTGAACTGATTTTTTTGTGCTTTAAAGACTGGAGTTTTTTGCAGCATACAAACAGAGAGAGTAGCGCACAATGCATCAAGTTTTCTGTGATAAATATACTTTCAACCTAACGGCTGTCTCAAAAGCAGAGTGAAAACTTACCACTCCTCAAAAGCAATCTAAACTGATTCAACAAAATCCACAATTTAGAAATACCAATTGCTACTCTATTTCCATAGATTACAAAAAGATTTCAGAAACAGATTAAACATTATCGTTTTACAAAAATAGAAATATTGTTTGGGACTTTACAAAACTTTATAAAATATAACACTATATTTGTAAATTCAAGACAGTTTCACACTGAAATAGACAAAACTTCCACAAACTGAAATCTAGTCAAACTTAAGGGTCTAAAGACATTTTCTACCTTTACCATTCTTACACATTATTTCTTCCAAATCTTCAAACCTAAGTATATCTATCCTGTGTTCTATCATGGAATTCTTTTTTTTTTTAAGAGACTGTTTATTTTCAAGGGTTTTATAGGAAGATTTTTCACTGCAGAAATAATGTTAAAGCAGGTGAATTTATATCTAAAAAATTTTCACTAAAATTAGAAGCTAATACAATATGACATTTCAAAATTATCTGATAAATTTCAAACTGAATTCCTAAGAACGGCAACCTATTATTAATTTAAAATATATATATTCGACAATTATAATTTGGTACCTATAAAATGTGAAAAATATAAACAATTGTTTTATGGAAAAATATTTATTCTTATAGAATGAAGATATCTCTAAATTTGGTTATTTGTAGCTGTCACATGAGAAGTATTTCTTAATTACAACCATTCATAAACACTCATTTTATCAGCATGAAGAGCACCAACATATTTTGTGAACAAACAAGAAAGTGAAAAGGTAGGGGCTTATTTCATGTAACAGTGCTATTATTATAAGGCACCATCTGGTATATGAATAAGCCAAACAAAGTATTCCCAAATCATGTATTTTTGTTACTGGTGTCTTAACTATAAGATAAGATGGTTAGGAAAAAAGCTAATACTATTAATTAACCACACTGTACTCCTTTTTTCACCATTCTTTGCTTTTAGTTTTTCCATATAACAAACAAAAACAACAATGTAGTACACAATCTGTTAAATAAACATCTTATCCCAATCTTCCAAGAAAATAATCTAGAAATAAACAAGAATAAGAAAACAAAAATTTATCTGATATATTTGCAATAGTCTATCCCTGTAGAAGAGTGGGGGTGGGAGGAGGCAGGAGGACCTACTTTCTATAGAATATATTGAGGCACATAGGTTAAAAATTTCTCAGGCAAATTCATGGCTAGAGCGAAATTGAGAGAGAGCTCAGAATTTTACATTTCCCTCAAAGTAGATTTCTCAGACAGTCATACCCAATTAAATATTTCAAAATGTGTCCTTAGTCACTGCTATCATCATCATCGTCATCGTCGGATACATCATTTAAAGGAGGCTTCAATGATTGGCTGTAAGAGTCTGATCTGTTAGGCTGGCAGGCAGCCATGTCCCCAGTAGAAAGCAAGTCATAGCAGAAGTCACAAATTCTCACAGGCTTGGAGGACTGGCTGGGAAGAAGAAATCTCTTTTCTGAGCAGGGCCCACAGACAACAAAACCACATTTGCGGCAATGGTGACGACGATTAACAGGTGTAAATTTTGCTTTCTGACAACGCATACATACAGTTGCTTCAGAGTCAGGAACCCAGACAGCAGCATGTTCATTACTGGGTGTCTTCCCACTTTTGGAGAGTAAATCAGTAACACATTTATTTATGTGATTCATCCATTCTGATTTCTCAGTGGCAGTGGCAGCATAAACTGCAAATGATTTAGTTGGTGTCTTGATAAGCCATCCATTTCTTAAGTCTCCCTCATCTTTGATAGAATCAATAGTGACATTTTCCAGGGGAATAATATGTTGTTTGTTATATTTTTTCTTCTGGATGACAATATTGCCATATACAAGAATATCATTAAATAAGAAAAACTGCCTTGCTTTGGGCTTTTTTCTGCACAGTTTAGTCAATACTCCTTCTCCAATAAGAACCCTTCCAGGAATGGTTAAGGGTTGACCAGCCGCTCCAAAACAGTTTTCCACTATATTTATACGTCTAGTGTTTGCTTCACTGTTTGCCAAACGATCCACCATCTTTTGCTAACAACCTTAAAAAAAAAAAAAACAAAACAAAATTAGCACATGGATGTTATAAATTCATAGAAGTTACATAACCCAGATTTAATCTAACAAATCATTACTTTTACACAAAGACAAAATTCCTTCTCCCTGTTTTAGTTTCCTTGGCTGCAAATACCATGCAATGGGTCAGCTTAAACATTGAGAATTCATAAACTCACAAATTTGAGGCTAAAAGTCAGTCCAAATCAAGGTGTCATCTGGGCAATGCTTTCTTCCTGAAGACTGGCATTCTGGGGCTGGCTGCTGGTGATCCTTGGTCCCTGGCTCCTCTGTCACATGGCAATGTACATGGCAGCCTTTCTTGGCCTCTCAGTTCCCTCCTGGGTTCTGTTGAACTTCAGCTTCTTACTTCCTCTCTCTCTCTTTCTCTCTCTCTCTCTCTATTTCATTCTCTTATAAAGGACTCCAGTAATAGGATTAAGACCCATTCTAACTGAGGTGGGCCATATGTTAAATGAAATCACCAAAAAGGTCCTGTTTATAATGGGTTCATACCCACAGGAATGGATTAAGTTTCAGAACATGTTTTTCTGGGGTATAAACCACCACACTTTCTAAGATAATCACTAAGTACACCAAAAGGGCTGACACCTCCCACTTTTACAACCATCAAAACTCTTATTAACCATTTCCATATAGCACTATAACAGCTAAACAGGTATTTATAAAAGTATAAACTTCTTAGAGACATAAAAGAAAACAAACAGTTAGATAATGAGTAACAGTCATCTCTGAAAAATAACAAATCCAGTTCCATGAAATTTAATCTCAGTGAGACTGTGAAAAAACAGAGGGTCAAATATTTAGTTATATAAACTAGGGAAATGACTACCATTTTTCCAGCAAGCCATTGAGGTAATAAGGCCTTAATCTTCCTACCTGGATTACTGGAAAAGTCTCCCTACATGTCTCCTTGCCTTCATTCTTGCCTCCTAAATCAATCTTCAGGCATTAATCTCTAAAAATGCAAATCTGATCCTGCCATTGTTCAAACTGTCTCCCCTTAACCTATAAATAAATGATCTTTAGCGTGGCATTAAAGGCCCCTCTTCACTTGGTTCTTGTTTATCTCCTACCCTCCTAAGTAACTCCTCACCTCAAACTTGTAGTCTATGACTTGCAGTCCACTTATTTCACCCATGACTTCTCTCATACTGTTACTTCCTTTGCTAGTTACTACTGCCAGCTAACTCTTACTCATTATTCAAGACTCAGTTCAGGTTATCCCATCTCCTCCAGGTAGACTTCCTTAAATTGCCATTAATATGGGAATTCTCTTTGCTCTCCAAATTCAGTGTATCTTCTAGCTTCACTCTTACCAAAGGATTGAAATCTATCTCCTCCACAGGCTGCAGTGGAACCTAAAAGGCAGATATCATCTGATATCCAACGCTGAAAAAGGCACAATGCCTGGCATAGCAACAGTGCTCAAAAACATTGACAAGAACATTTTAACAATGTGCAGGAAAAAAACTATATTAATCTAATCTTAACAATCAAAGATTTAATCTATGGATCCAATATTGACTTCCCTTAATCCCAAGAGTTGTGTCCTATTTCAGAACTACTAACCCAGATTACTATACTACTCAACTAAGTCACATTAAAGAGGAACAGGGTTTGAGAAGGAGAATATTTAAAGTTTAAAGACTAACAGTACAGTCTAAGTTCTAGTATTCAACTTACAAATTGATAAGAGTGTCACCCTTCTTGGCCTGCATTCTAAAAGGACACTCCAATTCTGATTATTCTTGAATTCTGTCTCTCCCTCAGTCTTGGATCCTTAAAGAGCTCTTTTGTCCTCCACAAGGGTAGGCTCTAGCAGGCCTCAAAGTTGTGCCCAGCTAACAATATGATGATGCCTGGCTCTTAACTGAAATGGTTTCTCTTTCTAATTAGGACTAATCTGCCAGCCAATTAAAAGTCTACTGTCCTATGCACACACACACTACAGAAGAGGAAATGAAAACAGCTAATAAACATGAAAAGAGGCTAAACCTCATTCATAATTAAAGAAATGATCATTAAAAATATCAGGATATTTTTAACCTATCGGATTAAAAAAAATTTCCTGAAATGGAGAGCTAGTGAGGGTATAGGGAAATAGGCACCCTCCACACTGCAGAAAATAAGTATGCCCACTGATCTAGGTATTTATCCAAAAGAAATTTCACATACATGCATTAAGATTTGTACAAGGATATTCAACACAGCACTATGTGTTGAATAAGTGTAAGAACTCCAAATGTCCATCAAGAAGGTTGGTTAAATAAGTTATACCCTTAATATGCTCAGTATCTGTTAAGAATGAGACAGCTCTAAATATAGTGATGTGGGGACGAGTTAAACATCATGATCCTGTTTTTGTTTCAAATATATACATATTTCATCAAATCTAAGATGCTACAGATCTTAAAACATATCCCCATTTTATGTGCCACTGGGAAAGAGAAAATATTGTCAATTAAACCACAGAAAACCCTTGATTACAGACATTCCAAATTCGGACATAAAATATAGAAAAAAAGTTAATCTTTAGAATCAGCGAAATATGGTATAAAAGCATAATCATAGATACTTGTAAGTATGTAAGCACACCCTTAGAAAAATAAAATAAAATAAATGTAGAAAACTATATACCATACTATCAATACGAACAATGGCTGTCTGTCTCCAGAAAATAGGATTATGGATGATTTTTCATACTTTGCATTATAGTCAAACATTCAATAGGTATTTACCTTGTCAGGCACTTATATAGGTACAGGAAAAAAAATAACAATACTGGCAAGGTCCCTGTTCTCCAAGGCTTACATCCTAGTTGGGGATGAGAAAACAGACAACAAACAAAATCAAGAGCCAGGTAGTGATTAATGTTATGATTTTTTTTTTAAGTGGTTTTAAAAAAGATTAACTGAGAGCTGCTCAGACTAGATGGTCAAGGAAGGCCTTTCTAAAATGGTATCATTTCAGTTGATAAGGAGGAACTAGACATGAAAAGACATGAGGCGTGGGAGACGGGATAATAAGAAATAACTGCAAAGGTCCTAAGGCAGGACAGGGCTTGGCACTTTTAGAGAACTGAAAGTATCTAATTATCCCCATCTGAATCAACTACTGATTCCAGCCCTTTGGACATACAGCTATTAATCAGCACATATAAAATGCAAACAAGTTTCCTATTATTGCTACTATTGGAATTCTTACCACCATAAATTTATACTGTGCTTTTCACATTTATCATCTTCTGATTTTAACTCTTGAACCTCCTATGAAGTAATTAGGAGATTTTTATTATCCTCCAAAGAAGCATCCAATAAATATCAGAGTTGAAGGAGAAACAGAGGCATAAAAGAGAGATTCAATAATTCAAGGGGCAAAACTTAGCCTATCTAAGCCTACTTATAACTGTGTCTAAGAATCGCCCCCAGAGAACTTCTTTTGTTGCTCAGATGTGGCCTCTCTCTCTAACCCCACTGGCAGGTAAACTCCCTGCCCTCCCCCTATGTGGAACGTGACTCTCAGGTGTGTAAATCTCCCTGGCAATGAGAAAAATGACTCCTGGGGATGAGCCTGGACCATCATGAGATTGAGAAAGTCTTCTTGACCAAAAGGGGGAAGCAAAATGAAACAAAACAAAGTTTCAGTGGCTGAGAGATTTCAAATGGATTTGAGAGGTCATTCTGGAGGGCATTCTTATGTGCTATATAGATATCCCTTTGTAGTTTTAGTGTATTGGACTAGCTAGAAGTAAATACCTGAAACTGTCGAACTGCAACCCAGTAGCCTTGATTCTTGAAGACTATTGTATATAACTATGTATCTTACGTGGTGTGACTGTGTAATTGTGAAAATCTTGTGGCTCACACTCTCTTTATCCAGTGTATGGACAGATGAGTAGAAAAATGGGGACAATTAAATGAAAAATTGGGTGGGATGGGGGGATGGAATGTTTTAGCTATCCTATCTATCTTTCTATCTATCTGCAGTAATGAAAATGTTCAAAAATTGATTGTGATAATGAATGCACCACTATATGATGGTACTGTGAACAACTGTACACTGTAGATGACTGTATGGTATGTGAATATATCTCAATAAAACTGTATTTAAGAAAAAAAAACTTAGCCTACAATTAACTCTACTCACTGGGAGTCTGTTTCAGGCACTGTGCTGAGCATTTTGCATGCATTCACGTTTCCTCCTCACAGCAACCTTATATATGCACTATTAGCTCCGTTTTATGAATGAGTACAAAGACATAAAGAAGTTAAGTAACTTGCCCAAGGCTTTCACAGAGATAACAATTGCTGAAGTGGGACTCAAATCAATGATTCCTCTGTGCTGTTACCACTATACTATGATGCTCTAACCAAATACTATAGTACACTAACTGTTCCTTAAGACTACATTTATTCTATAAGAAGCCCAAGAAAGCTATTATTAACCTCTGGACTTCCATTGCAAGCACTAAAATTACTGAAGAAGGAAATACTAACTTGAGCAAATCACCCAAAAAGATATGTCATCATAATTTACCTAGTTTTTCTCCTGATGTTTCAATGTTCAAATTTTGCAATATAATAAGTCTGAATTTTTGCTCATAAATCATTCCCCCTGCTCAAGAATAATGCAACCTAAGAGAGGTTTAGGAATTAATAATTGGTATTTGGCTGGGGCAAATAGCTTTCAAAGTGTGACAGTAACTCACATAAGAAACACATTTCATAATGCAAGATTACACACACACACTCATATAATTCTTTCAACTACGAATGATACATTCTATCCATTTATTTTAATGATGGTTGCAGCCCACTTAATTGATTTTGCAAATGGGCTGTAACTTGTATTTGAGAAGAAAAGGGGCTCAGAGAACTTCCCCACAGAAGCACCATGATCCAGAAGTGACCAGATGTTGATCCTCTCAGCCCTCCGAAGAGCTTAATGGAAGGTTTGGGGCAGCCAGTCTTTGGGCCAATTGCCTTTGGCCTTAATCAGCCTCTTCTATTATCCCTGTTGGTCCTAAAATAGTCTCTTTATGTGTCTGACATGAAAAAATCGGGGAAGCACTGAGCTAGAAAACCCAGGAATACATAAATCCTGATTGAGCTACCTACACATACATCTTCACACTCCCCACTTCAAATTCTAATTCTCCTGCTTTTTCCACCATATCTGCAGTGGCTTCCTCCACTGAAGTCTTTGTTTTTGTTTTTTTAAACACTTTGTACATTTTAAAATTTATTTAAGAATGATCATTTTGAAACATTAAATGATTTCGGTATCCTCAATTTTTAATGATTTCTATTTGTCATTTATTTCATGTTAATGTTCCTGTATGTCAATGTTTTCTATTCTCAAAATCTATATCAAGTACAGAACATTTCTACATGTTATTGTAATAGAAATCTTGTCAGAGTATATCAGTTAATAATAATAATACACCATGCATTTATTACTAATCTTTTTTCATAGAAAAATGCTAAAACTTTTAGTATAATCGTATCACAGAAAAATGAAGCACTGGTTATTATTACGGTCACTCATTATTATTTTAAAACACATAAATAAAATATTATGAAAAATACATAAATAATCACAGTCAACCACAGAAGTAGCTAATAACATCTTCACCATGGATTCCATGGTGGCATTTTAGGATATGAGCTGGAAATACTGTGGGTTGGGGAGCAATCGGGGATGAGGGCTTCCTGGTCCTTACATATATCCTTCAAGTTACTCCATAGAGATTGTAGCTAAATCAGATTGCTCACATATGATGTGAAGATGTTATTAGCCAGTTCTATGCTTGATTCTGATTATTTATGTAAAGGAGACATCAAAGCAGCTTCTTAGAAACAGTCACGGCACCTGACGACCCCTCCTCCTTCCCTGGCTCTGCCTACCTTATCCTTCCATGAACCCAGAGTTCAACAGCTATTTGTTAACCACTGAACTAGTACATTAACATCTCTCAGTAAATTACACTGTGCCTCCAAGGCCAGGGTTTGCAGGAGGAATGTGGGATTCAAACAGCAATGGTGTCCCCACTGGCAGCCAGAGTCTAGACTGCCTGTGTTGCTTTTCATGTGGTATTATTCAGCTCATACTTTGGCTGTAAACATGGATACTGCATTCTTCATAGCAGATGCCAGAATGTTTCCAGATTCCTGAAGTGATGGCTCTGCAAGCTTGTGCTTTGAGAATTACAATCATAAACACAGAAAACTGTGCCCATAAACAGTAGCTTTGGACTCTTGTTTGCTTTATACGCTACATTAATTGACTTAACCAAATGATTTACCCACTGAAGTCTTGAACCCTTCAAAGTCAGCCATGAGGGCTGGAATCAATTTCTTTCAAACTCCTATTAATGTTGATATTTTAACCTCTTCCCATGATTTATCAATGTTCTTAATGGCATCTAGAATGGTGAATCTTGTCTAGAAGGTTTTCAATTTACTTTGCCTAGATCCATCAGAGTAATCACTATCTATAGTAGCTATAGGCTTATGAAATATATTTCTTAAATAATGAGACTTAAAAGTCAAAATGGCTCCTTGTTCCATGGGATGTAGAATGAATGCTGTGTTAGCAGGCATGAAAACATTAAACTCGTCGTACATCTCCATCAGAGCTCTTGGATGATCAGGTGCATTGTCAATAAGCAGTAACATTTTGATAGGATCTTTTTTCTGAGCAGTAGGTCTCAATGGTGGGCTTTAAGTATTCAGTAAACCATGCTGTAAACAGATGGACTTTCATCCAGGCTTTGTTGCTCCATTTATAGAGCACAAACAGAGTAGATTCTGCATAATTCTTAAGGGCCCTGGGATTTTCAGAACAGTAAATGAGCATTTGCTTCAATTTGAAGTTACCAGCTGCATTATCCCCTAAGAGAATCAGCCTATCCTCTGAAGCTTTGAAGCCAGGCACTGACTTCTCTCTAGCTATGAAAATCCTAGAAGGTATCTTCCAATAGAAGGGTGTCTTGTCTACATTGAAAACCTGTTGTTTAGTGTAACCACCTTCATCAATGATCTTAGCTAGATCTTCTGGATTACTTACTGCAGCTTCTACATCAGCACTTGCTGTTTCACCCTGCACTTCTAGGTTATGGAAATGGCTTCTTTCCTTAAGCCTCATGAAACAACCTTTGCTAACTTCAAACTTTTCTTCTGCAGCTTCATCACTTCTCAGCCTTTAAGAATTGAAGACAGTTAGGGCCTTGCTCTGGATTAGGCTCTGGCTTAAGAGAATGTTATGATCTTCTATCCAGACAACTAAAACTTTCTCCATCTCTGCAATAAGGTTGTGTGTTCACTGGAACAGTACTTTTAATTTCCTTCAAGAACTTTGCCTTCACAACTTGGCTAACTGTTTGGTTGCAAGAGGCCTAGCTTTTAGGCTTACTAAGCTTAATCAATTCCAGCTTTTGATTTAAAGTGAGAGATATGTGATTCTTCCTTCACTTGAACACTTGGAGACCACAGCACGATTATTAATGAACCTAGTTTCAATACTGTTTTGTCTCATGGAATAAGGAGGCCCAAGGAAAGGCAAAGAAGCAGGGGGATGGTGGAACAGTCAGAACATACACAACATTTATCAATTAAGTTCACTGCCTTATATAGGTGTAGTTCATGGTGCCCTAAAACAATTACAATAGTAACATCAAAGATCAATGATCACAGATCACCATAACACATATAATAATAAGTTTGAAATATTGTGAGAATTACCAAAATGTGACACAGAGCAGGAAGCAAGCACATGCTGCTGGAAAAACGGCACCAACGGACTTGCTTGACACAGGGTTGCCACAAATTTTCACTTTGTAAAAAACACAATAAATGTGAAGCACAATAAAACAAAGTGCAATAAGATGAAGTATGCCTGTAGAAGATTACTGGGCCTAGCTAGGAACTGGGTCTTTAGGAAATTGTACACACTGATGGGCAGAAAAAGAACCAGAAAACATGGCCCAACTGGATTACCATCTACTTTTCTTGGGAAAGAAAAGGGAATATGGAAAGAGCTAGATGGAAAGTTTTCCCACCCCTAGCGAAGATGATTTCTTTAGGACATATTCCAAGAAGTAAAATTAATGGGTCAAAAAGCATGAATATTTAAGACTCCTGCTACTGTTTACAAAATTTCCATTCTGAAAGGTAAAAGTTACCAAGCAGTACAAGGATTGCACTCACTCCATCTTGTCCCTCATTTAGTACAGCATCTCATTTTATTCATTTCACTTGCTTTTTACTCATTCCACTCATTCATTCAAGAAATATTTATTGAGCACTTTCTAGATGTCAGATATTATTCTTTTCCTCTCAGAGCTTAGAGTCTAGAGAAGAAGAAAGACAATAAATAAGTAAACAAATAGGTAATTACAAAAGGTGAAGTGGTATGAAGGAAATAAGTAAGGTGCCAAGATACAGGGGCAAACTCATTTGAATTGAGTAGTTAAAAAAGGCCTCACTGAGGTGGTATCATAAACTAGGTCTTGAACGATGAGAAGAACTAATACTACAGGCAAACATCGTGAGAGAGGAAAGATGAGTACTTTCAATTAAATTTAATGTTCTATTTCATAGGAAGTGAGGCTGCTCATATCCTTATGTGTTTACTAGCCACTTGTATTTCTAAGGCCATATATTTAGGGGTTATTAATATATATAAATGTTTATATATAAAGGTTATTGTTCTGGTTTGCTAATGCTGCCCGCTATGCAAAACACCAGAAATGGACTGGCTTTTATAATGGGGGTTTATTTGGTTACAAGGTTACAGTCTTAAGGCCATAAAGTGTGCAAGCTATGGCATCAACAAGTATACCTTCACCGAAGGAAGGCCAGTGGTGTCCAGAAAACATCTATTAGCTGGGAAGGCACGTGGCTGGCATGTGCTGATCCCGGGTTATGTTCCAGCTCTTCTCTCAGTAACATTCTTCAAAATGTTGCTCTTGGGGCGTCTTGTCCTCTTTTACCTTTTCCAGAGCAAACTCTCAGCTAGCGTAAGTCTGCTTTCAATGGCCATCTTCAAAATGTCTCTCTCAGTTGCTCTCCGAAATGTCAGTCACAGCTGCTGTGCGTCTGGGCCTGTATGGCTCTTTTTAAAGTACCGGAGTGAGCCAATAAAGACCCACCCTGAATAGGTGGGGCAACACCTCCATAAAAATAATCCAATGAAAGGTCTGGCCCACAGTTGACTGAGTCACATCTCCAAGGAAACACTGAACCAATAGTTCCAACAATAATTCCAACCTAATCAACACTAATAAGTCTGCCCCCACATGACTGCATCAAAGATAATGGCATTTTGGGGAACATAATACATCTAAACGGCACAGTTATTAATCATTCATTTATTATTTTCCTAGTTCATTACTCTATAATTTTGTTTATGGTGTTTGACATAAAGGCAGCTTTCTTAAGTAAACTCACAGATCTTTTCCTTTGTGATTTTATTCCCTTAGTTCTAAGCTTCCCTATCGAGATATCTGTTATTATCTATGTTTTCTGATACAAATTTTGTATTTAATTCTTTTATCCACCTGAAATTCATTCTACATAGGTAAAAATTCCTTTTTTCCAAGTATTTGCATTCTGAAAGACCTAACTAATTGCTGGAGAATCACCAAGGGCTATGTGACCAGAGATAAGTTCCTTAACCTCTTCAAGCCTTGATGCCCTCACTTGTAAATAGGAATAATAACAGCAGTTACTTGAGTTAATCGAAGGTTGGCTTGACCTGAACAAGTAAGCCCTTCAAAGAAAAGGACCCCAAACCTCCGATGAGAAAACAGCCCCTATAAGCATCTTAATTATAACCTTTTGAGATCCAGAGGAGAGGAGTTGGCTAAGGCGTACTTAGACCTCTGATCCTCGGAAACTGTGATAATAAATGGGTGTTGTTTTAAGGCAAAAGAAAAAGTGGGGGGATGTTGTATTAACACATGCTACAACTTGGATGGACCTTGAAAACATGCTGAATGAAAGAAGCCAGTCAAAAAAAAACACCACTGTTGTATAGTTCCATTTATATAAAATATCCAGAATAAGCAAATCTATAGAGACAGAAAACAGATCAATGGTTGCTTAGGGCTGGGGGCAGGAATGATGGGATGGGGTGACAGCTAAAGGATGAAAATGTCTTAAAATTGACTGTAGTGATGTCTTTAAAATGAATTAAAGGTTAATGTGGTGATGGCTGCACTTATCTGTATATATAAAATTAATTTAAAAAACAAAAGCAGTTATGTTTTAAGGATTAAATGAGATGTTACATACATAATGTCCAGCAAGCAGTCAAAAAGTGACAGCTCCTATTAATGGTATTAGTAATTTAATCTACTGATTTACGACACTTTATCATATTAAGTTTTACATATTCTAAGATCTGCTTCTAGGCTGCCTGGTCTAATATAGTAATTTGTTTTACAATTCTTGTGTCAGTACCAGGCATCCAGTAGCACTATTCCAGACTATCCCACGTTATTTAACTTCCCAAAAATTCTTTACCCAATCTCTCCTGTTTATTTGTCCAGATAAACTCTACTTTACAACAGTGGTTCTCAACCATAGCAGCACATTGGATCTACAAAGGAGCTTTAATCTTCAGGATACCAGAAAAAAAAACAGTCAACCCAAATTACTATCCAGGTCCAAAGGGCCCTTTTTATTTTTTACATTTTATGTCATTTTATGACTAATTTATACAAATAGGAATAAAAGGATAGTAAAAAATAACTTCAAGACCAAATTTTATAAAAATTTAAAAAGCAAATTTCTTATTCCATATTTCTCTCGTAGTGAAGAACTATATATGCAACATAGACAACATCTTTTCAATGCAACTCACTCCTCATCAGCTGCCATGCATGAACATGTAATATTTCCGTTTTTGTCCTTAGGAATATTGTTCACTCAGTAATTCTTGAGTTTGAGAAACCTCATTTAGGAAATCATCACTGATGACTGAAAGTCTAAGACTTCACTTATATGATCTTAATTACCATCATCATTTATAAGTGTTGATGCTTCGTTTAATTCATCTCTGATGCATCTAATAATTCTGAAGTGTCTTCCTGTCAATTTTTTTCTCTTTGCCATTAAAGATGGAAAATGAAAAATAGGAAAATCCAAATTCTCAAATGTGTTAAATAAAAGCTTAAAAACAAACAAAAAGACTAAAAAGGATTATCTTCAAACTGCTTTCATATCTTCTTGAAAAATGATGCAATACTTTGGACAATGAAATAAAAAAACTGAACGATGGTGCAACAGTGATTATTTTACCACTGCGTCATCCTTCTAGGTCATTCTGTCACTCTTACATTTTCTTCTTTTTGGCCTAGTTGAGGAAAATTACAGAGTAACGATCAAGTATTTCCTAGGATAATGAAATAGCTAAATATTTCAAGTTATATCAAGATATAGGAAAAGCAAGTTCACTAAGAGCCTATAATATGTCTTATATTTATAAGCATCCAATGATATGATAATTGCCAGGTTGAATGAATTTTATTGTATTTTTTTAATAAATAAATTTTTCTTTTGTTCTATAGAAGACCTCTAAGAAAGAATAAAAGTTATGATACATTAATTGCTAAAATAATTCAAATGGCTCAAAAAAAAAAAAAAAAAACTAAAAAAAAAAAAAAAACAAAAACCTAAATTGGGACCAAGGCACTCTGATGATAATATCAAAGGTTAAGAAATACAGATACTTAGATCCCTCCCCCAGATATTCTGATTTTATTGGTGTGAGTTATATATAGGCGTGGGTATTAGAATAGTTTTAAAGCTCCTCAGGTAATTCTAATGTGCAGCTACAGATTAGAGCCCTTTCTCAACTGCAACAAATAAATAGAAAAATAGACAAAATCCCACTGAAATTTTGACTGGAACTCAATTTATACCCATAAATTAATTTGGAATGAATTAATATCTTTACAATATTGAGTGTTCCAAGCCAGGTTTCAAATCTTTTATGACCCAGTAATTTTGTAGGTTTCTTCTCACAGACCATTACATTTCTTAAATAGTTTCCCAAGTGCTGGGTATTCAATCACATCTCCCACAAAAGGCATGTCCTATGGGTATGAACCCGTTTTTAAATAGAACCTTTGAAGATGTTATTAGTTAAGGTGTGCCCAAAACTGAATGAGGGTGAGCCTTAATCCAATATGGCTAAAGTCCTTATAAACAAAGGAAATTGGACACAGAAAGAATCTATGGGGAGCAGCCAAAAGCTAGAAGTCAATGAACGGAACCTGTAAGAGAAAGAAGACACCACCACACGCACTGCCATATGATAGAAAAGCAAAGGACCAACGACTGCAGACAGCCAGCTTCTGAATACCACATTCTTTGGGGAGAGAGCATTGCCTTGCTGATGCCCTGATTTTGGACTTCTCCCAGCCTCAAAATCATGAGCCAATAAACTCCCTAAATTCCCATTGTTTAAGCAAGGCCACTGTATTATATTTGTTTTAGCAGCAGGGAAACTATAACAATAGGTATACTTTAATTTTTGTTGCCATTTTGTATCTAATGTTACTAGTACTGAGAGGGAAGTTATTGATATTTCTTTGTTTTGTTTTGTTTTCCCCCATTTCCTGACACTTCACAGAACTTTATTAATATTAATTCCAACAGGTTTTCAGTTGATTTTCTTTGGCTTCCTTTGACTTCTTTTCCAGCAAATAGTGTCTGAGCAGTCCTAATTCATAATTAAAATACAAGAACTACAGCAGAAGCATTAAAAAAAAAGTAAATCTATTTTTCATAGAGCCAGTTTTATATACCAATTTAAAAAATTAAACAATCAAAGGTTTCAAGTTATCTCTTTCACAACTGCAGACAAGAGCTGCATTTGTAATGTCCAAGCTCCCACCCTTGTCTTTGGGTAATATCTTGTTTCTAAAGTAAAGTAAAATGTTCTTTAGTGCTATGTCTACCACCTGTTAAAAATGTAATACTAGCAGAGGCAAAAACTCTTTTAGAAAAAACACAGAATACTATTTGCAACTGACAAGAGAGTTCAGTTGTCACAGAATAACATGGGCCCAGTTCTTCCCAATGAAAATCAGTACTTTTTATCTCATCCTTACAGGTGAATTTAAAACAAACAAAAAAATCACCTAATTTATTTCTTACCCATACCCATGATACCTAGTATCAGTGAGCTTCCCATTCAACTGTGCATTTTAGTGGAAAAACCAATGAACTATGAACTAAGATATGTGGATTCTAATCTTGGGTCAGATATTAAGTAAGAGAATTCACACAAACACTTAACTGCTCTAAAAAAAGAAAGGAAGCCTTGAATAAAGGCTCCAACTTTAAAATAATGAGTCTGGTAGTCATGGGCCATATTTCTGGTTTACTGGAAGTCTTACTTGCCTATAAACTAATTTTTAATCAAACCTTTAACTATGTCTTAATGTCAGTCAAGACTTTTAAATCTGTGTTACTGCTGAATTAGGACTTCACAGAAAATGTCAAAGGAAAGCGAGGCGACTAACAGGAAGGGGGGAGGGTATAAAACAGACAACAGCAACAAACTACCAGAGAGATATACCCCACCGCCCTCAGGGAAATGCTTAATATTAGAGCAAACTACTGCAAACTACTTCCTCTCCTAATGCATCTAAGTCAAATGAACAAATATTTTGTGTGTCAACCATGCAAGGAACAAGACATTGTTCTAACTTTCAAAAGTTCTAGTCTATTAAGTATAATAATAAGCAGGAAATGCTAGGTAAAATTCTCAATAAAATATTAAGACAATTAAAGCAAAGAAAACTTGAAAAACAGCAAATTAAATTCTGAATTTTAGTAAATTTTATTTATTCCATCAGCAAAAAGGGACAATGTTTTTCCTTCATTTCTACAGTGCCACTGTCACTGTGGCAAACCTACTACAAAATATGTATAAGAGGAATTAGTAACGATAAAGGGAAAACATTCACTTCTCAAATAAAAAAAAAAAAAGCCTTTTTATATTTTAATTTTAAATTTATGCAATGTTGAAATAAGAATAATTTAACCTTTAAAATCTTAGATCACATTTAGAGAAGCAATAGTAATTAAAATTTTCCTAATTTGTTAAAAGCAAAGGCAAAATCATATTAACGTCTTGCTGTCTTTCATGCTAACTTTTCCATAGTGCCTATATTGATCACCATCTCTTTTGTACCTTCTCATGGAGTCTCTCCCTAACATATAAATCTACATTCTGACATAAGGCTTTCAAAAATCCAATGGGGTATTACATATTTGAATTTATTATCCCTTAAAAACTTCTCTCAGGCACCAAATATGCCTATTATGGAAAAGTAGACTCAGCTGCATTATTCTAGGGTCTCAGTCAAGAAAGGAAAAAATAGAAAAATAAAAAATTAACTCACCTCCTACACATGTGCCAAGCACATCCACACTTCACTCTTTAAATAATCTCAATTTTGCCAAGTGATAATATATCCATTTTACACAAAAGTAAACTGAGTCATGAACTAGTTAAGCAATGTTCACAAGGTCTTGCAGCTAGTTTTTGAATCTAGCCCTAATTTGAATTTTTAAAAACGTATATTCTTTCCATTATACCTTATATATACCTCAAATAAATACATTTCTCTCATATGGACCTTATTATCTATTTGTGGAACGCCAATGATAAAATAAGAGGCAAAAAAATTTTGAAACATGATAAGTACAAAATATGCTCAAAACAATTCTTCAACTACTAAAAGGAAGTGAAAAAAAGTAAAGCTCTGGCTAATTCAGGTTGTCAGAAAAGGCAGTTCCAAATAGGTTATGTTTGATACAGAAACTTACCACGGTATGTAAGTACAATTAAGTCAGAGTTGATGATTTTAGAAAATTAATTTAGAAGACCAGAAGAGAGATAATGGGTGTTACAAAAGGTCTTTACAGGGTAAGAGAGAGGAAAAACATGGACCTCACAAGTTCTAAACAATTTCTCTAAGTCTTGTTTAAACCATCCCACTCAAGGCAAGATTTGTTCTTTAACTGTAGCTATGATTAGGTAATCTCTCATTCAAAGACCAAAGCTTCCCAGGCCAACAGAGTTAAATCCAAAATTCTTAACCTGGTATTCAAAGCCCTTCAAGTCAAGCCCCAGCCTGTCCTGGTCTATCTTTTCAATCTTACCTCTTTCTATATGTTCTCTGTTACAACCAAAGCAGACTACTAGCTATTCCCAGAACATGTTCTGGGCTTCCTACCCTCCTCTGAGCTCAACATGTCCTCCCCACCTTGTTCTTCTATTCGCTGAAATCCTACCAGTGCTTCAAGATGCAGTTCAACAGCCTCATAGCCAGCTATGTTTCTCCTTTAAATTCTCATACCATTTTATTTCTAACACTTGATAGCACTTACACTCTATTATGTTTTATAAAGATTTGCACACCGACTTACTCCCAACAGACTTGGAGGTTCCAAAAACAAGAATATTATTTTCTACAAATTTGTATTCTCAACAGCACTTACAAAAATGCTTACATATACATGTCATCAGTGTGCATTGAGCTGTATATGATCAGCAGTTAGAAGTAGCAGCAGCTTCTCAACCTGGAGTTTGATGAAAATCAAAACTTCTTTTTTGACATTTCTATCATCTTCATAGAAAACAGGAACCACACCCTGTACATCAACTACTGATTACTTCACTAGATCAACAGATTTTAAATTTACAAGCAAATGTTCTGGTTCCATTTAACTAAAGTATCTAATTATGAATTCTAAGTATTGAGCATGGCAGATTCTATTTAAAACAACAACAAAAAATTCAATCTCATGATAATATGTAAAAATGATTTCTTCTCTTGCCAAAAAGCACAGCTGTTTAGTTAGCAAATGAAAAATGACGATGCATGCATATTTTCATCCTCAACAAAATTCAGATAAAAAACTGCATCACTTCAAAAGTAGTTGTGCAGAGGCAGCTGTACAGTCCTGACAGCTGTAAATAAAGCACTGTATAACATCTGAAAAATAAAGCTAGTAAAGCTCAACTAATACTTCTGTGGAATTAGTTATCCCATCACATACATAACAAATTTTCTTTAGTATCATTCAAAACAGACTACCCACTGCATTTCAGGCTTTATGCTTGGTGTTACAAGGAAGAATGAACCAGACACTGGGAATTAAGCTGTGTACCACAAAATTTTAATACAAAGCACAACAAAATCAGTGCTACAATAAAAATATTAACAAAGTGGTAAGGAAGCAAAAGAGGAAGCAGTGAGGGTCTGGCACTGAGAACATTTGAAACAGGTTGTGAACACTATGTGGAACTTCAAAAGACATAAAATGGTAAACAAAGGCAAAGAGCTCTACAAGAAAAGTCACATGGTACAAATGCAGCAGAAACTATAGGTAGACATTTAGTGGGGGAAAAGGTGAGAAAAAAATATAACAAGAAATCTTGTTGATTCCTAACACTTCCTTCTGAAGTTTTTAGAAGGATGACCTGATGTGTTCTGTTTTTTTTCTGAAGTAACTATGGAAAAAGAGTGAGAAGGGAGAAGGGAAAGATTGAAAACACCAACTGAAAAGTTATTGCAGAGGGGAAAGTTGATTAGCATATGGAGCCTGCAACACGAATAGAAAGGACAGGTCAGATTCAGGATTATTACAACTAACTAGATGTAGAAGAATAAAAACTGAAATTAAATCCCAAGTTTTTAGTCTAAGTAAGACAGAACTTTGTAGAATCATTAATAATTTTCAATGAATTTCAAGCAGCCAAACATTTAATGACCACCTGCTTTGTGCAGAGCAGTATTAAAATACAAAGGACACCCAAAACTAACAATATTTGTGGAGAAGAAAGACAGCTATATTCATCATGTTTATATACACAAGTGTATGAAAGAGGAGGATGGGAGTAACTGACGAAGGAAAAACAAAACAAACAAGGGGTTTTGGTGTGGTGTGCTATGAACTGAGGAATATGATTAACTCAAATGTGTGCACTCTCAAGGTCTAAAACAGCAGAGAAGCAAACCAAAACCAAAACAAAAAACAAAAACAAAACAAAACAAAAAGGTGATGAAGGTTCCAGGGCCAAAGAGTTGCAATAGGGTATATTTCTGGTCAGAGAGAATATCTAGGAATAATTCTTTTTTTTTCTTTCATTGTTTTTTTTTCCTTCATAGTTAAATTTTTTTAAATTATTAACTATACCAAAAAAATTTTTAAAAAAACAACAAAAAAATTTCAAAAAACCATAACAAGGGAATAAGAAAAAGACAACTAACCTAAAATAACTACTTTACTTAGGAATAATAATTAAAGACTAGCAATTCAAACCGGGCCTTGAAGCAATAGTAGGTCAAACCACCTAGGAAGTGGGGAGCCAGCAGGGCTCAGGGAGAAAGGGGGGATGGTACTGTACAAATATATTCCAGAAAAAGAAATCACTGAGTCGAGGCTAGAAGAGGCAGAGCCAGGAGAAATTACAGTGGTAAAAGAGAAGAGCTAATAAGCATCAGACTGAAGACTTTATCATACATGTAGGCAATGAGAAGCAGTACCCAGGATGAATTGGAAGGAATATAAAGAAGCAAGATTGAAGGCAAAGAAAACAATCAGAAAAGTTTTACACTAATCTCTAACTGAAAGGTAACAAAAGCCAGAACCACAACTGACAGCAGAAATAGAAAGTGGAGGATGGAAGTGAGAGCTATTACTGAGGTACAGCAGACAGGATTTAGGAACTAATTGAATATGAGGAAGCAAAGTGAGTGTAAATTGACTTCGAAGATTTAAGCATAAGCCACTGTTAAGATGCCAGTTTTGTTTCAGGTGGAAGAAGAAACTGATTTGAGACATATTTATTTTTAAGTAACTTTAGGGTATTCACAACACAAAAATCTGTCAGACCCAATACTGACTGGGTTCTAAAACTACAACTTTTGTGCAAGAACAAGGAAGGAGATGTTTATCTGGTGCACTATCTATGTTTTCTGTAGCACCCTAGATAATTTAACTTTAAAGATCAGTTTGTTTGAATACCATAGTTGCAGGGAGCGGTGAATGGGAAGTGGGATTTGGTGAGTTTGTACAGGCTGGGGTGAAATCCCAATACATCCCAGAGCGATTTGGGCAGAGTACAAACGTATTTCCAAGGCCCTCCAAGGAACTGGGGAGAAATGCAGAAATGCTGGACTTCCCCACCTGGGCTATTGCTGATTTTCCCACAAACATTGAGGACTGCCAGCTTAGTGGGCCGAGCCCTCAATCTGGGGCTTTCCCTTGTGAGGCTAGTTGCTGCAAGGGAGAGGCTAAGCCCACTTATAATTGTGCCTAGGAGTCCCCTCCCCCCCCCTTTCCTTAAGCCTACTCGGCAGGTGAACTCACTACCCTCCCTACAACGTGGGACATGACACCCAGGGGAGTAAATCCCTCTGGCAACACGGGAAATGACTCTTGGAGATGGGCCTGGACCTAGCACTGAGGGACTGAGAGGATCTTCTTGACCAAACAGGCAAAGAGAGATGAAACAAAATAAGGTTCCAGTGGCTGAGAGATTTCAAACGGAGTCAAGAGGTCACTTTGGAAGTTATTTTCATGCACTATATAGATATCACATTTTAGTTTTTAGTGGGTTGGAATGGCTAGAGGGAAATACCTGAAGCTGTCAAACCGCAACATAGTGTGACTGCGTGACTGTGAAAGGCTTATGGCTTGCACTCCCTGTATCTAGTGTACGGACAGATGAGTGGGAAAATGGGGACAAAAAATTAGATGAAGAGTAGGGTGGGAAGGAGGAGATGGAAAGATTTAGGTGTTCATTTTTGCTTTTATTTTTATTTTTGAGTAAGGAAAAGGTTCAAAAATTGATTCTGGTGATGAACACACCACTGTATGATGGTGCTGTGAATAACTACACTGTGGATGACTGCAGGGTGTGTGAATATATCTCAATCAAACTGTATAAAAAAAAGGAAATGAACAATGGGGAGAGGGGAATGGGATATTTTGGATGTTCTTTTTTATTTTAATTTTTATTTTATTTTTTGGAGTAATGAAAATGTTCAAAGTTTGATTGTGGTGATGAAATAACAACCATATGATGATACTGCGAACAACTGATTGTACACTTTGAATGATTGTATGTTATGTGATCATATCTCAATAAAATTGCATTTAAAAAAACATTAAAAAAAAAAAAGTCCGTCAGATAGAAATGCCAGGATGAGCAGGGACCTCCAGGACACAGAGAGATTGGGTAGTCATCCATGTAGAGATGCTGTGATTGGTGCTATGTGAAGAAAGAAGAGGACAGAGGATTAACCTTTGGGGAACATCTAGTTCAGAAAGCAGGAGGAGAAAGGAGCAAGAGAAGAAAGAGGGGGAGGAGGCAAAAGAGTACAAAGTACCCTTCCAGTGTGCTTTCACATGTTTCACAAATCTCAGAAACTAAATAACCTGTCAAAAAGTCACAACTAACAAGCAATGGAACACATGGAAAAATCAAGGACTAGTGATAATGTATAATAATAAAATATTTTAGAAGGCATTGACCTTAGAGCCTGGAATTTTCACTCACAAAAATTTATCCTGAAGAAATTGGGGTGGGAGTTAGGGAATACTGAACATAAAAATATATTCCCTCTGGCATTAACTCTTAACAGTACAAAAACAAAAGCTAAATTTCTAGCCAGAGAGGAATGGTTATATCTATCATGAAAAAAAAAAAAAACAAATATTATAAAAGAAAACACTGACTACATAAAATTTCTAAACTTCAGCATTGGTGGAAAAGGTATCAAAGTTAAAGAGTATTTTCAACATATGGCAAAGGATCAACATGCTTAATATATACAGGGCTCCTGCAACTCAATAATAAATAGGGAAAACATCACAAAAGAAAAATGAATTAGGCACAAAAGACAATGTCCAAAAGAACAAATAAAAATAACCAGTAAATATAAAAATCTGTATCTCAGCATTTATCAAAGACATAAAAATTAAAATGAATTATTCACTTCTCTAAGATGTGGAGAAAATGGACAATCCTTGAGAGTATATACTAGAACAAAATTTCTAAATGTCATTTTGGCAATGAGGGCTTTAAAATGTTTACCCAACATTCTTCTTCCAAGAATATATACAAAAAAAAAAAAAACCACAAAAACAAAAAACAATGTACAAATTTCACCATAGTTCTCTCTACAATACTGAAAAGTTGAAAACATCCTAAATGTCCAACAAGAGGAGACTGGTTAAATTATAGTATACCCATATATTGGATTGCTAAACAGTTTTTGAAAGAACAAAGATTAATATATAATCTGGAAATTGTTAAACAAGGCATTTTATTAAATAAAGGTTTCCAAACAGTGCATAGAATGTAAACCTATTTGGTTTTTTTTAAGTTTAGAAAGATACACATCAAAAATTAAGTACTGATTATTTCTTAGCACTAAGAATGATACTATTTTAATACTGCCCAGTTATTTTATACTGAAGACATATTTCTCTGATAAAGAGGGGGGTAAAGAGCTTTTTAAATTAGGGAATAAAATGGAAAGCAGAATATGCAGAAAAAACGGGAGTATAAAAATAAAAATACAAAATTACATATAGAATTTAAAAATATATGGACAAAGAACACACAAAACTTTTTGCCCCCTCCACCAAGTATGTGTAAATGAAATAAGTATCAAGAATTAAGGAGAGTTCCATTTCTAAAAACAGGAATGGAGAAAAGATGAAAAAAAATTGATGCAAACAAGAAAATAGAAAATTTTCATTTTAGAAGGAAGCAAGGTCATCTAAGAGTCAAGGGTTGCAAAATTGGGGTTAGCAAACTGAATAGAGCAGAAAAGCAATAGAGAAAATGAGTTAACTTTGGGATGAGAAAAGAATTAGAAAGCAACTAGTACACATCAACAGAAAATATGTATGTAGCAGTCACCACAATTGTAACATGGGAGAAGAGGGGGAAAGAAGTAGAAAAAAGTAAAGGGTGATGATATTTTCAAGTTCAGAAATGACCAGTTATATACAGCAAAGATCAAGGAGAGAAGGGACTATATGATACTAGTGAGTTCATAGTGAGAATATGGACTGCAGGACACAGGGTTGGATAAAGAAGGAAAAGACTAATGCTCTGGAAAGGACTAGAGGTGACAATGTGGGCAAAAGGCTGGTTCTTCAGGTATGATAGAAAAGAGAAATAGAAAGACAGGCCCTTGAATTACCATCTCTGGCCAGAGCTGGCTTGAGGTAGAGTGTTCTGAATGATGATGACAAGGTTAAATAACACTCATACATGTAGGCTGTTGATGTAGACGGGAGGTAAAGGTCACCAGAGTTAGTGAACCACATCCAAATGTGGCCTTTCTGGCCCAAAATGGATGTTACTTAACATCTATGCACTTCACTTTCCTCAGCTGCAAGATACATACTTTTTAGCTTGACTGACAGGAATTTGTCTGGCACTTAACCTCTCTGTCCTTTATTCAAAAACAAAAACAAAATGAAGAGAATAAGGAGACGGGGATTGTATCATAAATTAATTCAATGTTTTTCAACTGACTGCACATAAGAATCATTGGTAATTGGGAATTAAAAAAAAAAAAAGGCATGGGGGTAGGGGGTGGGGGCAAACCACCCTAAGTCCTATCCCCAAACCCAATAATTCTGATTTATTTGTTCTGGGTGGGGGTCCAGGCATCAATATTTTTAAAAAGCTCCTAAGGAGATTCTAATGTGCAGCCAAGGTTGAGAATTGAACTAGGTATTTCTAAGTCATTTCTCTTTAAAAAATTTAAAATTCTATGACTCTATGTAACTCATTGCTACTCTACTCCTTTGTTGAAATAAAACTTAACTGAATATCATGCACCAGGCACTTTCACAAACATCTTACTTAATCCTCCCAACACTCTGAGACATGCTGTGTCCATTTCTGAGTCCAAGGAAGCTTATAAACAATTGAAGTGACTTGTTCAAGGGTCACAAGCTAGTAAAGGAACAGGAGCAGTCTGGATTCAAGGTTCATTTTGTTGTTGTTCCAGTCCATCCTGTATGCAACTTGCTTTCTTTCCAGTTCACTCACAGCATCTATCTGAATACCTTCTATTCCCCTTCCTAGAATCCTCCCCAAATTGAGCAGAGCAGTTTGAGGTTTACAGATTTAATGAGGAGAAAGTCATCTTGGGGGGCAGGGGAGGCAGGGAATTAACCCCAAATTCTACTTAAAACAGTACTCCAAAAACGTATCTATGAAGTAGTTTATTCAGTAAAGCCAAAATTTACATTAAACATGCAGCTGGTTCTCAAAGATAACCTTAATAGAAAAGCAGCAATTTTTATATGCTTCCCATTAAGCAAGGCATTTAAAAACAAAATTCTAAGACGGTTCTGACAATAACTGATAGAGCAATAATGAGATTTGATCTATCAAAGAGCTCACATGTATTAAACATGACCTTCAGAGTTTTCAGGCACTAACTATTTCCATTTGACCCAAATTAATTCAACTGCACTTTAAAATTATGACAGCAATTTTTTTTGGTGATCTACAGCTTATCTCACATCACATCAATGATTATACTTGAGTCCATTAACTTCTTGGAAATTTCATAAACATTCAAGTTCTGTACCCTCAGGCAAAAATTCATTGAGTTACCATATTAACCAAAGTAAATTTTAAAAAGAAAAAGAGTGACCAACCCGTCTGTGGACTGAATGGAGTCCATGGCATTTACTGGGGAAAAGACTACAGATAAGATTTAACTACAATGCCCACGGAAATTATAATTTAATAAGCATACAAGGAACAAATGTGTATTCATCCATTCAAACCTCTCCTGACCATCTGCTATGTTCTAGGCATGTGGGGGATGGAGGCATATCAGGCCCAATGCAACGGCTGCTGTCAAAGAGGTGCCATGATAGATCTACGCAACATTTACCTGGGACACCAGTGAGAAGAGAAGGCAAAAAAGATGGAGGAGTGGGAGGAGAGGGGGGAAGGGGAGAGAGGGAGAAGACAGCAAAAAAAGGCTTCCAGGATTACAGGCTTAAGTGAGCATTTTTAAGAATAAAAATTTTAGTACTAAGAACCCTTGTAAATCCACTCTGTAGGAAATAAGTATTTACAAGGAAGAACTAAATTCCAATAAAAAAGAGCAGTGAAGGTAAAGAAGTAACAAGGTGGAAGAGGTTCTCCACAGGGAATGAGTTAGTTATCCTACAAAGTTATACTACAGGAAAAATCAGAAGGCTTCAGAGTCATAAGACCTTAAAGTCGACCTGGGTTGCTGGATTTGTCAAGTTGGTTAAGCCATCTCTGTTCCTTTATTTCATACACCTATTGTAAGGAAAGTAAGACACATATCAAACAAACACGGCACACAGAAGCTCATTTTCACTAATTATCTGGAGCACTTCTTTCAAAATGAGTACGTATAATTTACTTGATAATGAAGCAAAACAAAAAAGGATTTCTTTTTTAAAAAATTAGCCATCATGACAGTGTGATTGTGAAAACCTTGTGGATTGCACTCCCTTTTGCCAGTGTATGGATGGATGAGTAGATAAATGGGGACAAAAACTAAATGAAAAATAGGGTGGGATCGGGGAGGATAATTTGGGTGTTCTTTTTTATTTTTATTTTTATTTTTTATTCTTATTCTGATTCTTTCTGGTATAAGGAAAATATTCAAAAACAGATTGGGGTGATGAATGCACAACTATATGATGGTATTGTGATTGTACACCATGGATGATTGTATGGTATGTGAATATATCTTAATGAAACTGAATTTTAAAAAAAAATTAGCCATCAAATCTGAGCAGAAGCTATGTTTTTAACTATAAAGAGTAAGAGGAGAAATCCTCCAATGTATGTTTTAGGGGTTATATTATTTGTGGTTAAGAGCCCTTTTAGTCCATTTAGCAGAATTTTAAGGCTAAGATGCTTTATTAAAAATACCAATTTATATTCATTTACTGGGGTAATTCTAACTGAATCTTTTCTTTTCCTGCCTTAGTCAACAGTTTTATTTTTTGAGGCGATTACATGTGCCTTATAAATAAGTAACTTAATACCATTCACCTCCAACGCTGTCAGGACCAGAAGAGATTAAAAATAGAAGCCTTCGTTAATACTGAATTAACCTGAGGACCCCGTGAGCCATAGTACGGAAAAATGTAAATGCTCAAAACATGGCAGACATTCACCTTTAAAGAACGAAAGGCGAAAAAAAACTTCGAAATGTCAAGATCACTTCACCTTCTTAAGAAAACAGCATGTCTTTAAGTCTCTCAGTCAGCGTTTATGTCTAAATCTTTCTTTAACGAGTTTCCTTCAGCAACTGTAGTACAACACAACAAAGAAAGGATTTATCGACAACATACTTTGTGAGTCTATGAATTACAGAGCAGGGCTTAGTTACCTGTAACCTTAATAAGACTCACTCCTACTGCACACTCAAGTTATTTCTCTCATGTACCAAGAATATACAAAGGTATTCAAGGAAACCTGAGCAGCAAGCTCTCGGCCTCTAATGAAATTTTAAAAGAAAGAAATAAATTCGGCAAAAGACCATAAAACTTTAAAAGCCTCCAAACAAATAATGCGTAAGGGCCATCGTTTCTACCAGAGCAAATTCTGCGATGCCATTTTTTTTTCCAAGTCACAAAGAACTATGTCCTTCAAGTTACAACATCCCTGATGCCAAACCCTGCGAACTTTCTAAACAGAAAGATATTGGAGCCCTAAGATGCCTGGGACCCTAGTCCTCAAGCCCCACAACTCCTCGCCTGGCCTTGGGTAACCCCCTCCCGCGTCCGTCCGCCACCGCAGCCCCGCCGACAGGTCACCCACCCGCCCGGGCCCCGGCGCCCCTCGCCCACCCGACCTGCAGCCGGTTCCCAGCTCCGCCAGTCCGAGACGCACCCGCCCGGATCCTCCCCGACGGCCTCTAGACCCGCGCGGGGCGGCGGCGACCCTCCCGCACCCGCTCTCCGCCGCGGCCCAACCCCCGGGCAGAGGGGAGCGGGCCGAGAGCGCCCCATTTCTCACAGACCCCAACATGGCGTCGGCCGCCGCCGCCCGCGACGACGACACCTCCCTGCGCCGCCGACGGCCCAGGAATCACCGGAGGAAGCACCCGGAAAGTTTCGCTTCTCCTCTCCCGGCCCGTCAGGGGACGACGGGCGACGAGCCCAGGCTTCACTTACCCGGTCGGACGCGGGCGGCGGCGGCAGCAAGGGTACTGTTCCTCCTCGTCCCGGGCGCTGACTCTGTCGGCTCTCCAGCCCCAGCCTCCCTGGGGTGAGCGGCCCGTGGCCCCGCGCAGCCGGCGCGATCCGGACGCAGCGGGCGGCGGGCACAGCGGCTCACAGGTGACTCCCCCGCCCCTCCAGTCGAACTCGGCAACGGCCGCTGGGACTGCCCTCTCCTTTGCGCGTGCACGGGCGCGCCCCCAGCCACACGCCAAGCACGAGCGCGCGGGCACGAATACACCCACACCGCTCGCTCCCCGCCCTTTCACGCCAATTCCCTGGCTCCGCCCTTCCCGTCCCGCGCGACGCGCTCAAGGGGGCGGGGCTAGCCAGGGAGGCCACGCCCACAGGCAGGCCCAGGGTGTAGCTCATTCCGCTACTTTGTGTGAGGACCCTCGCGCCTCCGAGATGTTTGGGTGCGCGTGGAGACTCCTTACCTGTATTGCCTGGCTTGGGCGAGCCCTTGGAAAGGACTGTTCAGCTTTCTGCGAAGTTCTTCGGAAGACTGAGACTCCTAACAGGCGTACTCAGGGAACTGAACAACTTCCGCAGTCGGGAAAGAAAGGCTTGGAATTTAGATGTCCAAGGCGTGTGGACAGACATTTCCCTGACATACCCACTTAGCACTGTGATCCTGCCTGTCACATCTTCCATTAGCTTTCTCTAAAATCCCTACCTTTTTTGAAACCGAGAGAGCGGCGACTACAACGTACATACCCACATACTTTACACAGCCCTTTTAAGTGCCCGACTTGCGAATTCTGGTCTTGCCAAAACTTTCTCTGATGCCACAAAACCTCATCTACTTCGCATACCTGGAAACTGTAATGATAGAATAGTTATATAAGGTTAGACTTGCCCTTGGTCATGTATACCGCAGCCTCTGTTTACTAAGCGCTCTGGTAGGTATTTAATATCAAAGAATGGAGGAAGCATACTCACTTTGAACAAAAAGTTGTATGTAGGTAAAAACTTAGGTTTTGGTAAAATTTATATTTCCCATTGACCTATCATTTTTAGGGATGTTTTACCTTTGTTTGATTACTCTTGAATTAGAGCCACCACCAACCAAGCTGTACATAGATGAGCGGCTTCAAACTGGTCCCACCGAGGGAGAAAGCAGGCTTGGTCCCGCCCGGCTTTCCTTCCATCTGTTGTTCTGCCTGGGACTCTTCCTCCCGGGCCTTCCACCTCCCACTCATTTCAACGTCTAGGGGACAAACAAATCTTTTTGTAATTTAATAACTAGTACGAAACTGGCACGGATGATTTTTTTTTTTTTTAATTGGGAGAGTTATAGTTACACGGATGCAAAAAAAAAAAAAAAAAAAGTCTTTGTAAGTGTTCTCTGCAGTTATTCCCAAATGTCCCCAGTACTCTTATCTCAACCATCACCCTACCCCATCTTCATTCAGCCTCATCGCCCTCTACATGCAGACAACAGGGCTGGACTAGAGAATCTCTAAAATTCCTTTAAATTTTGAGATTAGGAATTACTGTGTCTGACTGGTTGTCTAAGATCTAATCTAGGCCATTAGTCACCAAATATTTTTGGTCACTCACACCATCAGTAAAAATGTTTGTACACACACCCCCAACCCCCAACCCCCCCACACACCCCAGTCCCTATAGACTTATTTCGCTTGTGGTAAGTACATGGATTTAGAAACCAGACTGACTATTCAAATCCTGGCTTTGCCAGCAACTACCTGTGATCTTGGGCAAATCCAAATACTGCCTTAGTTTCTTCATTTGTAAAATGGGGATAATAAAATTACCTACCCCACAGTGTCATTATGAAGATTAAATGAGTTAATTTTGTAAAGCATAGTGCCTAGCACATGCTAAGTGCTATATGTGTTAAATAAATAATATTTAAAACATTATAAATATATGTATTAATATTTTCTTACTGCACTCTGCATATCTGGTGCTCAAACTGGGGTGTGTGCCTCCCCTTTATCTAGTTTATGGATGGATGAGTAGAAAAATGGGGGAAGGAAAAAAACAAACAAAGGCATCCAGTGTTCTTTTTTACTTTAATTGCTCTTTTTCACTTTAATTATTATTATTGTTATTTGTGTGTGTGTGGTAATGAAGGTGTCAGGGATTGATTTTGGTGATGAATGCACAACTACGTAGTGGTATTGTGAACAATCGAATGTACGCTTTGTTTTGTATGACTGCATGGTATGTAAATATATCTCAATAAAATGAATTAAAAAAAAGTGTATGTGCACATCAATTTGGAGGCCATTGATTTCAAGCTGTGCTGACAAATATGGTAGCCACTTGCACGTGTCCATTTAAATTGAATTAAAAATTCAGTTCCTCAGTCACATTGACCACATTTCAAGTGCCAAATAGCCACATGACTATAGGATACTGCAGATATAGAATATTTCCATCATCACAGAAAGTTCTTTTGGAAAGCACTAATGACAAAACTACAAAGAACAAGAGACTCAAAGTCACTGAAAGGTGGCAGGTTCAACCCCTGACTTGGACCTGTAACTAAAGACCTTGTTCAAATCAAGTGAATAGAATCTCTTTCTGAGCCTCACACCTCATCTATAAAATGAGACAAAAATAGAAACTGTCTCATGGACTCTTGTGTGGAGGAAATGAGATAACGTGTGTAAAGTTTCTGGCAGAGTGCCTAATGCATAGAGGAACTTGAAAATGTTAGTTAAATTCAAGTTTAACCTAATTCTGTAAGCCTGAAAGGCAAAGATCTTATCTTTTGCCTTGTCTCTAATGGGTAAGTTATCCAAGGATACCTGTTTTGGAAAAAAACATGAGTTCGGTTAACATTTTAATTGAAAACAAAACATTCAAGGGAAGACAGAAAATACCTGGACTTTAATTGCTTCTTGATTTCTTTGTCCCCTCCACCAATAGACACTGGTCTCCTCCCAGCCTCGCCAATCTCAGTAAAATGGCACTGCCATCCACAAACCTGGTGAGTCATCATTGTCTCGTTCCTTTCCCCCCCTTTTCATCCAATCCTTTTGGCTCCAAAACCCTTCATCTGATCTCATCTCTTCCCCTCTTACCCCCTCCACATAGGGACCACCCAGGATTTTGTCACTCCCCTGCCTAAACCCTTTAATGGCTCCCCACCAAAGCTATCATATACAGTTTTACAGGTTGTGGTAGAACAACCCCATGGGAGAGGGTCTTTCACATTGGAGGCATTGTAAATGTTATATGTATTACAAAAAATTTCTGGCAGATTTCAGTTAAATGCTTTGTTCTAACAAAAGTATATTATAACAATTTTCCAACAGATGGGAATGTCTCAAGGAGAGGATGCCTTTTTCTAATTTGCCCAAAGGTGCCATATGTGTTAGGAACATTCTTATTCCACTTAGAACAAAATGCCAACTCATCACCATGTCCTACAAGTTCCAGCACGGTCCAGCCTCTGCCATTTCTCCTTCTTAAAATTAGGCCAATCTCCACTAAATTCCACTCGCATTAGCCTTCTGTTATTTCATCAAACTCTTGTCTGTTATAGAGCCACTGCGCTTACCACCCTTCTCCCTAAATAGTCACAACCCCACTTCTCCGCACTCTTCACATAACTGTGGTTATTTGTCATCTTTCCTAGGACTCAGAAAGGCTTTTCCCAGTCACTATGCCAAAGAGAGGGCCCTATTATCCTTGGTCATAGCCCTCTGTTTATTTCCCTCCTAGTACTTAGAGACCTCCCTGGAGACTGTAGGCTCCATGAGAGCAGGGTCCTCATGCCTCATGTCTTCTTGTTTCTATCCCCAGGCTCTAGAGTAGTGCCTGGCACAGAATAGGAGTGTGTCAGGTTGTCTGGGGTCAAATTGACATTAGAGTCACCCTGTTTTACATTCTCCTCTGCACTGCAGGGGGAAAGCCAAGAACTATATTTCCCAGAGGACTTTCCCCTGAATGATTCCAGGTTAAATTCTGCCAACAGAGACATATATGTAAGATTCAAAAGGAGAAGAGAAACCATTATTTTCCTATATAGCTTCAAGTAGGCAACTCAGATGATAAGTGGCTGCTTCACTAGACTTCTAGAAAAATATCAGACAAACCCAAAAAGATGAAGATTCTATTTTTTAAATGGGGACTTTGGGGAAGGAGACAGTATTTACAAAAAAAGTAGTGGAAATGTTAGAGGAAACTAAAGAGAAATGACAACTAAATGCAAGTCTTGACTTTAGACTGGATCTTCTATTGTAGAGAAAATACTGTAAAGGACATTATTGGGTCAATTGACAAAACTGGAATATGAGTGGAAAATTAGATACAAGTGTTCTATCAAAGTTACATATACTGTTCTGGTTATATAACAGAATATCCTTATTCTTAGGAAATATACACTAAAGTATTTAGGGGTAAAGGGCCATGAAGTATAAAATGTACACTCAAATGATTCAGAAAAAAATTTATATATAATATATCATTTAGATATTATATCTAAAAGAGAGGGAGAACATGCATAAATGATAATGCAAATAGAGTAAAATGTTAATAGGTGGATGTGGGTAAAAGGTATATAGGTGTTTTTTGTACCATTTCTATTCTTGCAATCTGTCAGAAAATCTGAAATGATTAAAAAAAAAGTTAAAAAAATACTTATTACTAAATACGCTTTAGAATAATGCAAAACAAACTGGGATACTTATCTTAATTATCCAGCCCAGACTGACAGCCACATGATTCTATGCTATTTTTCTAATTTCCTAGTGAACAAAAAGTGAATTTACTTTCTTACAGACAAGATGCCCCTTGGATCAATGGGAAAATAAACCATGGTACACAGGTCATCTTTCTAAATATTTAAATATGGGACATTGGTGGCTTTGCTGGCCATTGTGTCCTACAAACCAGTTTGGTACAACCTATTTGCTGCAGATACTGGACTGCATAAAGAAAGAAAAGATATTCTATTTCTCATCATTTTATGAAGAGAATAATCCAAATTGTAACTATGCCTATAAATTGCAGCATTGCTTTTTGTTTTAAAGCAGGAAGCCCCCAGGACTCATAGAAATGAAAGTTCTGTGCCCAGTCTTATCAGAGAGCTGTAAGTCAGCTCTTAGAAGATCATTTAGAAAAGTTTTTCAATTAAATGTCCCAGATGGTACCCTTAAAAATAATGCATATGTCTCTTGGAGAGGTTGGAATTCAAATTTTGAGAGTTAACTGAGGAGCTTTTTGGCAGACATTTAAATTCATTCGTTAAAAGATTTATTGTAAATTGTATAGCTCAGACTGCTGCTCTTTTAACTATCTGTCAAGCTATCTTGCCTTAGAATTTAAAAAATGATATTTAAATTTGAACAGAAGTTTATCAACATTAAAAAAAATAAAACAAATTTTCTTGGCAAAATTTGATTCTCGATCTTGGGAGTTTTAACATATGGACCTAGTATGCATCAAGAGTCCTGTGAGTTTTTCTAACAATGAATATAAATTGATCACAGAGATTTGCCTCACCCAAACCAAATTTGCATGTACCTAATAGGGGCATCATTTATTTGTCACACTGAAAACATAAGGTTTGTGCTCATCTCTGTCTTACCAGAAACACAAAGTTTAGCACCATTTGCTAAAATAAATTCCAGATTGATTATGAATTACATGTAAAATATGTAAACATGAGTATAAAAATGATATATTAAAATATACCACTAAGTAATTTTTTTATCTTTGGCTAGTAGGACTCTGCATGACTCCTTTTCTTTTCTCTTCTTATCCATATTTTACCAATCTTCTATGAAAAGTATGTATTGTTTTATTTTTTTAAAAAATGAAAGGCACAATCATGGTTAAGTTTTGCGATGAAGTATAGATCCTATTCACCTACTCAACACTGTGACGGATAAGATCATGTTCAACTTGGCCAGTTTATGGTATCCAGTTGTTTGGTCAAGCAAGAACTGGCCTGATTGTTACTATGAAGATATTTCATGGATTTAAATCATTAGTAAGTTGATTGCATCCATGGCTGATTAGGTCTACAATCAACAAAAGACACTGCCATCAGCAAAGAGAGAATTCTCTTCCAAGAAGGCCTTAAAGAGAGAAGTGATGATCACAGCAGTCGGAAGGGAGTCAGCCAACCTCTCCTGGGGAATTCATCAAAATCTTCATTGGAGTTCCCAGATTGCTTCCTGCCCTGTGGAATTTGGACTTGCCAATCCTCACAACCAAGTAAGTCAGTTCCTACAATAAATCTCCTAATATTTACATATATATATCTCCGGTAGGTTGTGTTTCCCGGAAAACCCTAATACACAGAAGACACAATAACTGCTTTCTTCTGTAGAAAATTCCTGAATTATTTACACATTACCTACCCAGCCAACTGAGGGAAATTATACAGCAAATGCCTTATTCCTCAACATAAACACCTATAAATGACTAATAAAACATCAATCTCAACAAGCAATTATTGAATAAACTTATTTCCTATAAAAGTAGCTCAAAATAAGTATGCTGCCTGCAAAGTTAGAACACTGTAGTAAATTTTTAAAAGTTGGTGTCAAGTTAAATTTCAACCCAAACTTTATATTTGAACATTATCACGAGAATCTATTAAAGAGGTAATATATTTGTCTATAAGATTGGCATAGATATATTATTCATACTGCTACAAAAAGAGAAGAAATGTAACCATGATTTTATTTTTAAAATATCCATTTTCAAATAAAATTAAAAACCTTTATCATTTGGAGCCAGATAGACTGAGGCTTAAATACTGGTTCTGCAACTTAGTAGCTTTATAACCTTTTGTTATGGTGTTATTGTGCCAGTTTGGATATATTATGTCCCCCCAAAAGCCATATTCTTTAATGCAACCTTGTGGGAGCAGATTTATTAATCTTTTTGATTAGAGTGTGACCTCTTAATTGAATGTTTCCATGGAGATTTGACCCCACCCATTCAGGGTAGGTTTTCATTAGTTTACTGGAGTCCTTTAAAGGGAGCTCACACAAAGAGCAGAGAAATGAAAAAATGCCCCAGAGAATGCTAAGCCAGGACATACAGACATTAGATGCTTGCTGATGCTTTGCGATGCTAACCCA
This sequence comes from Choloepus didactylus, assembly GCF_015220235.1. Lineage (NCBI taxonomy): Eukaryota > Metazoa > Chordata > Mammalia > Pilosa > Megalonychidae > Choloepus > Choloepus didactylus. The sequence continues at coordinate 50,697,162 of NC_051320.1, read as the reverse complement.
GAGTTTGCTCCAGAGAAGCTAAGAGAGGGCGAAACACCCCAAGAGCAGCTGAGAGAGACTTTTGGAGAGATGCTTGGGAACTGACCCATAGAGATGCTTGGACACGTTTGTAGATGCTAGCCCAGAGACATTTTGGAGAAAACCATTTTGAAACCAGAACCCCAGAGCAAAGGATCAGCAGATGCCAGCCAAATGTGTTCCCAGCTAACAGAGGTGTTCCAGATGCCATTGGCCATTCTTCAGTGAAGCTCTAGCAAACTGGAATAGTTATATGCAAGGCTTCTCTGCTCTGAGCCTCAATATCTTATTTGAAAAATGGGGGAAATAATTCCTACCCCTGAGGATTGTAAAGATTAGGGATAATGTAAGTAAAGCACACAGCACAGTACCTGACAAATAATAGGTGCTTACTAAAGGTGGGCATGATGGTAATAGCTGTGGTAGTAATTGTTACTGTTGAAATTAACATGAATAAAATAGAAATTTCATTGAAAGGCAGCAAATAGCATGTCATACTTTGAAATGTTTGATTCTCAGATCCCTGGGCATTTCTTGCAAAGATCTTTCCTCTATATTTCCTCAGTTCATACACTTCTAACTGAGTACAAGCAAGGGATGTTCGCAAGCAGGACAGATTCTAGACAAATCCTGTGTGAACAAGCCATCATCATTCAGCTGCAGCCACCCGTCCCACACCTTACCTGGGTCTCCCTCTAACTCCGTGTGGGGCCTGCTCCAACACTCACCTCAAGCGCTGACATCTACTCATCCCACCACACATGTTTTTCCACCTCTTAGGTCAAGCTCAGCCAGTGGGCCTGGTAGGCCCCAGGGCAAGCAGGTAGGGCCAGATAAAACAGGGCCCCTGGCAAAGAGGGGCAAGGTGGCTGGACCAAGAGCTTTGGGAGGAAGATGTCCACACTCCTTGCAGAGCAGTTGCCCTGCTCCACCTCAATTGGGCCATAGTACATACAATCACTAGTTACTGCATTGTGATTCACACAGAAGTCAGTCTTTTAGGAAAGGAAACCAAAGTTTGGAAATGAAACTAAGTGGCAAGACAGTCAAGAAACAGGGAAGAGAGATATCACAGCCAGAGACCATAGGAGCTGGTGCAGAGGACTGTTTCTAAAACTGGGGTCAAAACTCCTAAGGGTTGGAAACTTTTGATCTGGGAAACACTGAATGGCTTTTTGATGGTGACATAAATTTGTTACAATGGGCTCTTCCCACCATACAACGTCTATTTCCCACTTTCTCCAACGACTGAATTTTTTCTTTTGGTTTCTCTTCCATATCATCTATCACATCTTCATCTTATTTTATCTTAGCTGATGTTTTCCTGGAAGAAGAGTCCTGATACACATTCTACTTTCTCAGAAATGGAATATCACATATATGTATATAAATATAAACATTTACATGGATTTGAAGACCAAAATTATCCATGGAAATCTTCCATTTAGGGATAAGATTCAGATGGAAAGAAAAGACAGAATGAATTAATCTTATTTATTCATCAACCCATTCATTCATTTATTCAAAAAATATCTATTGGGTGATTGCTTTGAACTAGGTGTTGTTCTTGGAGTTGGAGATGAGCATGGATGGGTAGGTAGAGAAGACAGACAAGGTCCCTGCCCTCGTGGAGCCTACTCTAACAAGGGGAAGGAAGACAAATAATAAATAAGATAACTGCAGACAGTGGTGAGTGTAATGAAAGAATTAAATATGGTGAGTGCAGTGACACCAGCTAGGACTGCCTGGGGTGGGAGAACTTAAGCCCATAATATTCATCAGCCCCACCACCACCATCACTCTTCTTTGAGAAGTACAATTGAAATTCTCTCATTCTTCCATAAATTGCTATGCAAATAAATCTTCAAGACCAGTTCCCTAGCCAAAGCCATCACCAGACCCCCCTACGGTCACACACTTTCAACCAGATTATCATCCCTAAAATACTCTGGAGCCATCACAGGGATTTTAATGGAAACTGACTGGCTGTTTTAGATAGGACGATCCAGACAGTCTCTCTAAGGAAGGAACTATTGAACCCAAGGATGGGAAAGAGACAACCATTGGAAGAACTGGGGAAAAGTGTTCTAGGCCAAGGGAGGAGCAGGTGCTAAGGTCCTGAGGCAGAAAGAACTTGCAGCGAACTCAGACTAGAAAGAAGATCAATGTATCTGGAGGAGGAACAGATATAAGGACCTAAGTGGGGTGGGAGACACAGGAGCCAGATCACAAAGGACTTGGTAAAATGTGTGTATCTTATTCTGAGGATAATGGGAAACCACTAAAGATTTATAAGCAGGAGAGTGATAGTATTTGATTTACAGTTTTAACAGATCATCCAGAATGGGTTCCGGGAGGACAAGAATGGAAGCAGGAAGATCTCTTAGCAGGCATTGCAGTAGCTCAGGAGACAGATAATGATGACTTGGACCAAGATGGCAGCTTTGGAAAGGAAGAGAAATAGGCAAGTGAGGCATATTTTGGAAGAAGTATAGGTAGGACTTGCTGACTGACTTCAGGAAGGTGAAAGAATGAGAGGAATGAAGAATGACTCCAAGATTTAGGCTTGGGCAATTGGGCAAAATTTGGCCTCATTTACTGAGATGAATATGACTGGAAAAGGAACTGATTTGGGAAAATAGAAAGAGAATCAAGAGTTCTATATTTGATATGTCTAGTTTTGAAATGCCCCTATGCTTTGGCATGCAGTTAGTCTCTAAACTCTTTGTATGGATAAGCCCTGAAGGAGAGTACTTGTACAGGTCAATCAGCAAAAACTAAGAAAGTTGTTTTCTTCTTCTTCTTTCTTCTTTTCCTCCTCCTCTCCCCCTTACTCCTTCTCCTCCTCCTTTTTCTTCTCCTTATTTTGTTAGCTTCTGGTGGTCAAGGAGAGCTCTGTAATAACACTAGTTGGATACAAGCTTAAGGAACAGATGCCTCAGAGTTGAAATTCCAGCAATAACACATTAAAATATCAAAATATGCAGGTTTCAACAAAAGGTGACCAATCATACAAAGAAACAGGAAGCAATGGCCTAGGCCAAATAGAAGATTAAAGCATTCGAAACCATCAGTGAGGAGGACCAGAACTGGAACATACCAAAGACTTTTTTTTTTTTTTATCATTACACTATATGTATTTTAGATCCTGTAGGAAGTAAATAGTGGAGTTACAAATCAAAAATACAGTAGTATGGGTATTTATACTTACCATGTGATCTTTACGGGAAATCTTGATTTCTTCATGTAGTTTCAGTCAATTGTTTAGTGTCCCTTCCTTTCAGCCCGCTCAACTCCCTTTAGCATTTCTTATAGGACTGATCTACTGGTGATGAAGTCCCTCAGCTTTTGATTATCTGAGAATGTTTTCATCTCCCTCTCATTTTTAACCTCCAGGTGTTTGTGAATTTTCTAAGTCTCTGATGGTTATTGACTTCTATTTGTATTCCATTGTGGTCAGAGAATGTGCTTTGAATAATTTCAATTTTTTTTTTAATTTATTGAGGCTTGTTTTATGTCCCAGTCTATGGTCTATTGTAGAGAAAGTCTGTGACTAGAGAAGAATGTGTATCCTGGTGATTTGGGATGTAATGTTCTATATATGTCTGTTAAATTTCTCTCTATCTCTCTTTCCTTTCTTTGTTTCTCTGTCAGTAGGGCTCCCTTTAGTATCTGAAGTAGGGCAGGTCTTTTATTAGCAAAATCTCTCAGCATTTGTTTGTCTGTGAAAAATTAAAGCTCTCCCTCAAATTTGACGAAGAGTTTTGCTGGATAAAGTATTCTTGGTTGGAAATTTTTCTCTCTGAGAATTTTAAATATGTCATGCTACTGCCTTCTCGCCTCCATGGTGGCCGCTGAGTAGTCACTATGTTGTTCCCTTAGTTTTATGTTGTTTCCTTTGTATGTGGTGAATTGCTTTTCTCTTGCTGCTTTCAGAACTTGCTCCTTCTCTTCAGTATTTGACAGTCTGATCAGAATGTGTCTTGGAGTGGGTTTATTTGGATTTATTCTATTTGGAGTTTGCTGGGCATTTCTGTTTTGTGTATTTATATTGTATAGAAGGATTGGGAAGTTTTCCCTAACAATTTCTTTGAATCCTCTTTCTAGACCTTCTCTTCCCCTTCTGGGACACCAATGAGTCTTATATTTGGAGGTTTTATTTTATCTATCGTATCCCAGAGGTCCATTTTGATTTTTTCCTCATTCTTTCTTTTGTTCTTTCATTTTCCCTTCTGTGGTTCTCGAGGTCACTGAGTTGTTGTTCAGCTTCCTCTAGTCTTGTACTATGAGTATCCAGAATCTTTTTAATTTGGTCAACAGTTTCTTTTATTTCCATAAGATCATCTATTTTTTTATTTATTCTTGCAATTTCTTCTTTATGGTTTTCTAGGGTCTTCTTCATGTCCTTTATATCCTGTGCTATGCTCTCATTGTTTATCTTTAGTTCTTTGATTGATTGCTCCAAGTACTGTGTCTCCTCTGATCTTTTGATTTGGGTGTTTGGGTTTGGGTTATCCAAATCATCTGTTTTTTTCATATGCTTTAAAATTTTCTGTTGTTTTTGGGCTCTTGGCATTTGCTTTACTTGATAGGGTTCTTTTAGGATATGAAGGATTATTCAGACACCAATCTCTAATTTGTCAGATCTACAGCTTGGTGGCGTACACTTTCTCTAACTAACCAGCAGATGGAGTCCGTGAGTCACCTATTTCCCTCAAGTCAGTTCTCCCCAACTTTGTCTTTGTGGTGTGTGGGGGTCTGGTTCTTGTGGGATCCAATTGGTGCACCAAGTTTGGGTGCGTTGCTGGTGCTGTCTGCCCTGAATGTGGGGCATGTGTCTGAGTAGTTAGGGAGGCAGGGAAGCTTTAATAATCAAACCCCCCAGGTGTTCCTGGAGATTTAAGGCTGTTACAAGAGTCTAAACCTTTATTTCAGTCTCATCACAGATTGTCTCTGCTGCTGACCCACAAGTCCTTGGTATTGGCGTAGGGTCCCTGGGATTTCTGGGTGGGTTCCTATTCCCAGCCGTGCCCTTCTAGAGCCTCTGCTGAGGGAAGGCTATGCTACATCACAAGTGTGTGCCATCCCTCAAGGGAAGCCGTGGGCTGCCGGGCCATGCAAGGGCATTCCCAGCCTGCTGTAAAGATGGCTGAATGGGGCATGTTAATTTCCCCCTTATCGCACAGCTCCACCTTCCCAGCTCCAGGACAATTAGCTGTGGGCACACGAAAGGCTATTGTCCATGCCCAATATTGTGGTGTGTGTGCGGTGTTGCCAGAAACACTTCTTGTCTCTCTGGGTCCCTTGGCGCGGCTCTAGGCTGTGGCTCCGGTGCTGGACAGGAGCGTTCCCAGCCCGCCGGGAAGATGGCTGCAAGGGGTGTGTTTTTTTTCCCCTTTTGGCTAACCTCTGCCCTCCTCTCTCCAAGACAACTAGCTGTGGGTGCGTGAAAGGCTATCTTCCATGCCAGATATGGAGGCATTCGCACAGCTCTTTCCCGCCGTGCTTCACTGTGTGGTTCTCACTGCCGTATCTGCAGCCGCTTTTGGGTTTTTTTTTTTTTAATCTTCATTTTATTGAGATATATTCACATACCACACAGTCATACATAACAAATCAGACATTCAATTGTTCACAGTACCATTACATAGTTGTACATTCATCACCAAAATCAATCCGACACCTTCATTAGCACACACACAAAAATAACAAGAATAATAATTAAAGTGAAAAAGAGCAATTGAAGTAAAAAGAACACTGGGTGCCTTTGTCTGTTTGTTTGTTTGTTTCCTTCCCCTATTTTTCTACTCATCCATCCATAAACTAGACAAAGTGGAGTGTGGTCCTTATGGCTTTCCCAATCCCATTGTCACCCCTCATAAACTACATTTTTATACAATTGTCTTCGAGATTCATGGGTTCTGGGTTGTAGTTTGATAGTTTCAGGTATCCACCACCAACTACCCCAATTCTTTAGAACCTAAAAAGGGTTGTCTAAATTGTGCGTAAGAGTGCCCACCAGAGTGACCTCTCGGCTCCTTTTGGAATCTCTCTGCCACTGAAGCTTATTTCATTCCCTTTCACATCCCCCTTTTGGTTAAGAAGATGTTCTCCGTCCCACAATGCCAGGTCTACATTCCTCCCTGGGAGTCATATTCCACGTTGCCAGGGAGATTCACTATCCTGGGTGTCTGATCCCACGTAGAGGGGAGGCTTATTGGCCATTTAGATCTATTCTTTTGTGAAGCAGTCAAGTCTTTTGCCCATTTTTTATCTTTTTCACTAATTTATAACAGCTCTTCTACAATATGGATAAACCTGGAAAACGTTATTCTAAGTGAAAGAAGCCAGTCACAAAAGTCCACATATTGTATGTTTCCTGCCGTGCTTCACTGTGTGGTTCTCGCTGCTGTATCTGCAGCCGCTTTTGGGTTTTTTTAAAAAAGAACTAGTCCACCTCCAAATGCCAACCCATGGTTTCCCCACACCGCAGCATGGCTGCTGGACATTCAGCAGGCTCACTCACTCGTTTCAGAACAGAGACTCCCGATTTCACCAAGTGCACTGTCCCTGCAGATTTAGCAGACCTTGTTCAGCTGGTGCTTCGCTGGAACTGGTGTTCTGGGTCACTTTCTGGCCTCTGTCTAGTATTTTTCACAGAGGTGTTTTTTTGCCCTGTGTCTCCTAGCCACCATCTTAGGTTCTCTCCCAGACAAAGACTTTAAATAAATGGTCCTAAATATGTACAAAGAACTAAAGGAAAACATGGACAAAGAAATAAAAGGAATCATGAAACAATAGCTGATTGCAAAGAAAATATCAATAGAAAGATGCAAATTATGAAAAGGAACCAAACAGAACTGAAGACCATAATTACAGATATTAAAAATTCCCTATGGGGGTTCAACAGTAGCTTGGAGCTGGCAGAAGAAAGAATAAGTGAACGTGAAAATAAGACAATGGGAATCATTTAGTCAGAGGAGCAGAGAGAATAAAGAATCAAGAAAAGTGAACAGAACTTGAGGAACCTATGGGACACCATCAATTGTACCAACATATGCGTTGTGGGAGTCCAGAAGACTAAGAGAGAGATAAAGGGGCAGAGAGAATATTCAAGAAATAATGCCTCAAAACTTCCGAAAGTTAATGAAAGACATAAATATACACATCCAAAATGCTTAACAAACTCAAAACAGGATGTACCCAAATAGACCCACACTGCAGCATATTATAATCAAATGGTCAGATGCCAAAGACAAAGAGAATTCTGAAAGCTGCAAGAGAGAAGCAACTTGTCATGAATGAGGGAACCTCAATAACATTAAGTTCTGATTTCTCATCAGAAACCATGGAAGCAAGAAGGCCATGATTTGACATATTTAAAGTGATGAAAGAAAAAAAAAGCCAACCAAGAATTCTATATCTGGCAAAACTGTCTTTCAAAGATGAGGGAGAGATTAAGACATTCCCAGATAAAAAAAAGCTGAGGGAGTGCATCATTACTAGACTGGCCATACAAGAGATGGTAAAGAGAGTTCTGAAGATTGAAAGGAAGACAATAAATAATAGATGAAAGCCACATAAAGAAATAAAAATCTCCAGTGAAGGTAATGACATGGATAAATATAAATGCCACTACTATATCTAAAAAGGAAATGCATAAAATGTAATGAGACATCAGTGATACAATGCATAACTGTAATTTGTAATAGGACCTACATAAAGGTGGGGAGATGGAGGGGTACAGGAACATAGTCTGTGTATACTATTGAAGTTAACTTGGTATCAAAGCAAACGAAGTTATTGTAGATTTAGGATGTTAAATTTAAGCCCCATGGTAACCACAAAGAAAATACCAAGGAATATACAAGCTCACACAGATAGAAATTAAAGTACTGATTGCCAGGGGTGGAGGGCACGAGGCAATGGAGAGTCAGTGTGTAATAGGTGTAGGGTTTCCCTATGGGGAGATAGGAGAGTTTTAGTAATGGAAGGTGGTGAGGGTATGCAATACTGTGAATGTGATTAATTTCACCGATTGGTATGTTTAGGAGTGGCTGAAATGGGAAAGTTCATGTAGTATGTATGTTTCCACCAAAAAAAAAAAAAAAAAAAAAAAAAAGAGCAACTAAAGAGAAAACAATTTAATGCAATGCATGATCCTGGGTGGGATCTAGCAAGGGAGGAGAAAAGACTCAAAGGGACATTATTGAGACGTATGAAAAAATTGGAATACAGACTGTAAGCTTTATATCAGTGTTAAATTTCTTGAACTCGATAACTGTATCTCAGGTGGTTACGTGTGAATATCCTTGTTCATAGCAAATGTACATGGCAGTACTAAATTTTCAAGGAGTATGATGTATACAACCTACACTCAAATGTTCAGAAAATGGATTGATAAATAGAGAGACAGACAGATAGACAGATGGCTAATCTAAGCCCAAAATGTAATAAGCATAGTTACCATAAAAATTATGGTCTGGGCCCCAAACAGGGCTATTATCATGGCTGAAGAACAGAACCACTATCTGCAGCATCTAGGAAACATTTTTTAAATTGAGAACATTCCAGATTTCCAGCTGCTTAAGAGTGCATTCCTTAAGTGTTAACTTGCAGGCATCTGTGACGTTAGGGTATCTGCCTGGACTAGTGACTGTGGGTGGGTCTCAGACTCCGAGGGGCAAGCTTCTCTCAAAACTATCTGTTAAGCAATCAGTTTGGCACAGCTGAGAAGAAACTTTGACATAGTGTACAGACCCTCATGTGAGCTCTGACAGCTCCTTTTCATGGAGTAGGTGGATAAAAAAAAAAACTTGAGTCAAAGTTATGCTTCTAACTTCCTCATGTGGTCACCTGAATGGGGAAATGTGTGGGTATGTGCAACACAGCTCTAACCACTGGTATCTGAGTAAGCTGGAGAGAGTTTCAAAGGTAACAAAAAGAGAAGTGGAGAAACATATTTCAATCAAAGTAGAAAGGCCCTTCCTTCGCTTCTTATAATCTTATCCCCTCACCACATTTGAACAGCTAGAGGAGCCTCCAAGAAGCAATGATATGTCAACATTTTAACTTGCCAAGGGAGACCTTCCAGAAACAGTATGTTGAATGAAACATGTGGTTTGTTATCTTCTCAGTCATACAAACACATCTTTTCTTGGATCACTACAGTTTTATGGGTTTTCTTCCCTCTCAGCTTTCCCAAATAAGATCCTTCAGCCCTCTTGGTATTAACAAATATTGAGATATTCAATCTATATATATATATATATTTTTTAGACTTCAGCAACAATGATGGATAAAGCAGATCCATTAAATACAAAAAGGATTTTTGAGGACTTGGCAATTTAGCAAGATGGGCATTCATTAAAATGTGAGGCGATCTTAATATACACTCGCGCTTATTGCAAATCTCAGAAGAGCATTTACATTAGCTTATCTGTAATCACAGATCTAAGGTGAAGTACAAGTATGGTCAGCTTTATAAATCTCCATGAAATATTAAAGAAAACCATATCTGTCTTTTTTTGCTATTTTGATCTCACATAAAAAAAATCCGTAGGAGAGAGAGGAACATAATTATCACCTGTACACACTGAATGAAAGAATGAGATTACAGAACAATGATAGAAAATATACATAGAAAGTCGACCAGATGACTCATAAGTACAGTAACTGAAATAGCCCAGCTTTTGTATATGGTGTGACAGATCTGCCAACAACTAACTAATATAATGGAATAATGAATCATTTTGAGTCTAGATTTATTTAAAAATTCCTATCAAGTACACCTACATATGTAGAACCAGAAAATGCCACTTATCTTCAGCAAACATGTTTATCAGCATATGGGGGAAAGGCAAGGAGGTCACCTTCTGGTAACTTCCACAGCACCAGCTGTTCTTGCTTTAAAATGGCCCCTCCCTTTCTCTTCTAGCTGCCTGATAAGGAAGCCCTGGGGTGCTCAGTGATTAAGCCCCCAGAGCCACACCTCTGGCTGAGGCTGAGGCAGCCTCCCTGGTTCTCCGTTCTCTGCTTAGGGCACTTCTTGCTTTAAAACCAACACCATCCATTTTATCTCTGGCTTCACTTCTCCCCTCCAAGTCTGTTACCCATTCTTTGCTCCTCCCTTTCTAGGTTGTGGTCTCACTGTAAATGACCCCAGGGAAACAAGTAGAGAAGGAAAAGCAAAGGTGGGGGAAGCCTCAGTACTCAAGAAATCTCAGTGAGTTCTTACCTTCTGGGTGCTGGCCTACAATTTCCGACTCTCTGGAAGTCCCTCAGACTCTACATCCTCTGTGTAGTCTGTGCCTGACTGCTATACATGAGCACAGGGCTCACCCCTCCTTGAGGAGGCTTGTGGTGGGGAAGAGATCCTCTCCTACATGGGGACCTCCCTCCCAGCCTTTAGGTCTGCAGTTCCAATTAGGGCTGAATGATGGGGTCCACTAGCATCTCTTTTGGTGCCATTTTTCTGAAATAAATAATTTCCCTTTCTGAGGGACCCCAGGATATCAGATGACACTTCTTTTTAAGAATTGCCCATTCTGTAGAGAAATTTCTCTCCAGGCGTTTCCTCACACACCCATAACAGAGCACAGACTAGAGTCTGCTGGCCTGGTTTCAGTCCTTACTTTGCCATTTACTTGCTCTGTGTGTGACCTCAGGCACATTACGAATCCTCTCTAAACCTCATTTTTCCCTCCCACAGAGGGTTGTGTTGAGGTTTCAAAGAGATAGTCTGTGCAGTGCGTTTCCTCATACATAGTAAGAATTAACATCAGGAGTATTTTTAATGTCTGGTTGCTACCATCCAGCAGCTAAAGGAGCAATTCCTGGCTCTGTGGGGCCCTCCTGGACTTTGCTCCTTCACTGCAGCCAGCTTCCATTCTGGTTGGCCAGTGTCCAGGCCATCCTGGGTGCTAAACATTTTTAATATAAATGTTGGTTGTACTATGTGTACTGATAGCAAAGTCACACAGTTTGGATCATTGCTAAAAGCAAGAGAGAAGTGAGCTAGGAAACAAGAGCAGAAGCATGGAGGGATGGGAGGCAGCAGGATGGCAAGGTGGTTTTTGTCTGCAACATGGCAGAGCAAACAGGATTTTACTGGCTTACCGCACAATTGGGAAGGGTAGGGAAGGATCCTTGTATTTGTCTCCTGAGGCTGCTGTAACAAATTACCACAAACTGGGCTGCTTAAAAAACAACAGAAATTTATTCTCTTATAGTTCTGAAACCAGAAGTCTGAAAGCAAGGTGTTGGCAGGACCACACTCCCCCCGCCCCCATCCTTGCCTCTTCCAGCTTCTGGTGGTTCCAGGCATCCCTCGGTTTGTGGCAGGGTAACGCTAATCTCTGCCTCTGTCTTCACACAGCCTTCCCCTCCGTGTGTCTCTGTGTGTCAACTCTCCCTTTGCTTTTTCTAATAAAGGCCCCCATTATTGGATTTAGAGCCCATACTAAATGATCTCACCCTGCGATCCTTAATTACATCTGCAAAGACTGGTTTTCCAAATAAAGTTTCATTCACAGGTTCTGGGGGTCAAAACTTGGACATTTCTTTGGGAGGTGGGGGAGCATTATTCAACCCACCACAACAGTATGAAAAAGCAGAGGCCTTTGCACACAGAGGTCAGTTAATAAATAGTATGGCTGGTACATGTCTATATTGTATTTGATGATTTTCAGAAAACTAATTCTATGACATGGAAGAGTATACCTTAAAGACCTCAGCATTTACCCAGAAATGTTCCTCAGCATGGCCTGGCTGCTATGGTTGTAAGAAGGTGCCCCTTATGACTTATCTCTAAAAGACAAGGCTGAACTGCAGTACACGTCTAGGTCTACTTGATTTTTTTATAAAGCTATGCTTCTAGATGTAAAGAGAATTAACAGGCTGGGTTACAAGTCACTTACGATTGCCTGGAAAACTCTTCCAACTCAGCAGACTGTACACACACCAGCAGATTCTTTCATCTTGATATTTACTTGTAAGGGTAATTTATATAATAATAGATGTCCTAGTTTCCCAGCTGCTGAAACAAAAACCTTAAAATGAGTTGGATTAAATAACAGGAAATTAATGCCTAATGGTTTTCAGTCTAGGAAAAGTCCAAAATTGAAGTGTCAGCAAGGCAATGTTTTCTCCCCAGAGACTGTGGTCTCCCCAAAGACTGGGGCTGACTGACAGAAATTCTTGGTCCTTGGCTTTCCTATCATGTGGCAATGCACATGGCGATGTCTAATCCTTTCTCCTCCAGGTTCAACTGACTTCTGCCTTCTTCCCATGGCCTTTTCTCTCTCTGTCTGAACTTCATTCTTCTTATAAAGGACTCTAGTAACCCAGATTAAGGCCCACCCTTATTCAGTTGGGCACACCTTAAGTAATAACATCCTCAAAGGTCTTATTTATGAATGGGTTCACACACACAGGACCAGGTATTGGGACATGAACATGCCTTTTGTGGGGGATGTGATTCAATCGCCAACAGATGAGAATAATAGAAAAGAATGGGTTAGCTAAGATGACTCACAAAGTTCAATGCCTTCTGTGCAAAGGGAATAGTTTTTAACATAAGGCAAAAATGTGGAAGTTACTCTTCCCACCAGAAGGAGCCAGGCCCCCAAATCTCCATCAGTAACTCAAGCACAGCTAGAAACAGGGAGCCCAGAATGCTCAGAAAATCTAACAGAACAGCCATGCCTCTCCCTGAAAACTGTGAACCACTCCCAGCCTAATATGGAGCTGGCAGACAGCAATTTGAAGAATTTGTTGGAGAAAGCATAACTCCATGGGAAAATGATGGATAAAGACTTTGAACCTACAAAGTCTGAACACAGTAATTTCAGATCTAGAAACTAAGAATCTTCTGCAATTAATTAGAGAACTTGAAAAACGGGAAAAATTCATTCAACATTTTATTTTTCTTAAGTCCCTACTATATACCAGGTACTTTATGTTGAGGAAAAGCAGTAAACAAGTCAGATACTGGTCTCTAATCCTGTTGAGTTTATATTTTAGTGAGAAGAAAGATGATAAACAAGTAAGCAAGATAATTTCAGATAAGCACCATGAAAACAATAAAGCAGGGATATAAAAAAGAAGGACTGGGTAGAGAGAGGAGATTTGATGGTCAAAGAAGTCTCTCTAAGGAAGTGAAACTTGAAGTGATACTTGAAGTGATACTTGAATACTGCAAAGGCGCCAGCAGTGCACAATCTGGGGGCAGAGAATTCCAAGCATAGGTAACAGCTAGAGCAAACGTCCTGGGGTGGACAGAAGCATGATCTATTTATGGAACACAGAAAGCCAGAATGACAAGGGAATAATGAGTTAGGCCTGAGAGGCAGGCAAAGGCCAGACCATGGAGGACCTTGCAGGCTTTGGTTAGTGTATTAGTTTCTTATTGCTGCTGTAACAAATTATCACAAACCTGCTGGCATAAGACAACACAAATTTATTATTTTAGAGTTCTGAAAGTCAGAAATCTAAAATGGGTCAGAGGACTGGTTCCCTTCAAAGGCTCTAGGGGAAAACTGGTTTCCTTGCCTTTTCTAACTACCAGAGGCTGTCTGCATTCCTTGGTTCACGACCCCTTCCTCTATCTTCAAAGCCAGCAGCATAGTATTTTCAAATTTCTTTGTCTCCCTCCCCCCACTCCCTATTTTTCCAACCTCTGTTTTTGTTATTACATCTCCTTCTCTGACTCTGACCCTCTGGTCTCCCTTTTTTAAGGGTACTGATTATATCAGGCCCACCCAGATAATCCAGAATAATCTTCTCATTTCAAGATCCTTAACTTAACCACATCTGCCAAGTCTCTTTTACTTTACAAGGTAACATATTTACAGGTTCCAGGAATTAGGACATGGATATGTTCTGGAGCTATCATTCTGTCTACCACAGTTGGGAACTTGGGTTTCATTCTAAGAGCAGTAGGATTCAATGGAGGGTTTTAAGCAGGTGAGTGACTGAGGCTGACCATCCCAGGGTAAGAGGAAGCAAAACACAGATCAGGATGATAAAAGCAGGAGAAGAATCACGCTGGACAGCACAGACAAAAAGCTTAGTAATGGCCGGAGGGTTTGAAAGTTACCATAGAAGCATCTATACAGTATTTGAAACTATGGAATAAATGGTCATGTGTAGGATAACTGGTAAATATTACATTTTTCTCCTTTCGTCATCTGAGTTTGGCCCTTCCCAATTAATCCTTTGCAGGTTTTATGCAGTCCTGAATTCCAGGAACCCTTCAATTATTGCTATAGATGGACAGCTGGACAAGGTAGGTCCTAGATGACTATTTTGGTCAAGATTCTGGAGCTCACGATGAGCAGGCCAGCGGTGTAAGTGTGCCTGGTAGAATGCTGCCAGTAGTAGGCACATCTCCATGACACCTTCCTAAATCATAGCCTGGAAGTGAAACCCACTGGAACCAACTCAAGAAAAGGAAATGCCTAAACAGCACTAGGAATGAATACATACAACCATTAAAAATTCAAGAATAGGGACTATATTGACACTTGAAAATGTTTTATGAATGCTAAATGAAAAGAGTACACAGAATTGTTTATACTGATTACACATCCATTTAAAGGACATATAAATTAGCAACAATGTGAATAGACTTAAGTTTTCCCTATAGTTTATGAAGTGTATTTAAACTTGTCTGTCCTTTTGGCAACAGCTTCGTGTCTCTCATCTCGCACAAAGTTGCTCTGAACTGCCTGGAATGCCCCCCCAGGGGCTTCTTTGGCTTGCCTCTTCTTGCTCCTGTCTTTCCTGGTTCTATGAGTCCATCCCTCCCTGCTTCAGCCCTCCATACATACCTCAATGCGACCTTGTTTAGATGACCCTTTAGAATAAAGCTCCCAAGTTCCCTGGCTGCCCCCAGCCCTTTGGCTCCCCCCACCCCATCACCATGGGTGAGATCCTCAGGCTTCCTGCCAGGCCTCCCACTGTCAGACAAGCCAGGCCAGCCCACCAGGCCTCACCTCCAAGTAGGGGATCAGAGAGATGGAATAATAATTATTTTCCAGGATCGCATTGCCTGAAGAAGTCATAAGTTATTTGTTAATCAGCATAATGAAAACTGCGGTCAGCCAGAATTTTTCAGTAGCAACACAAATCTTAGAGCTGACAATGAATTATGATATCCAGAAAGGGCATTATCCAATGACATCTTGATGGGAAAAACAACCACCACCACCGAAACATGAAGGAGGTCAAAATGTCCTTTAGGAAACCAGAACACAGCACAATTCTGATGTAGAGTTATCCATTATATCAAACTATACAGCACCAGGGAGGCAGAATGGCATAAAGATTTTAAAGCACAGACTCCGGACCCAGACTCGCTGGGTTCAAGTCTCAACTCTGCCACTTACTGGCTGCTGCTTTTAGATAAGTCACTTAACTGGTCCTTATCTTAGTTTCTCTACCTAACCAACGCAGATAATAACAGCATTGACCTTACTGGGTTGTTTGGAAAGTGTTCTAGTTTGCTAATGCTGCCAGAATGCAAAACACCAGAAACAGATTGGCTTTTATAAAAGGGGGTTTATTTGGTTACACAGTTACAGTCTTAAGGCCATAAAGTGTCCAAGGTAATGCATCAGCAATCAGGTACCTTCACTGGAGGATGGCCAATGGTGTCCGGAAAACCTCTGTTAGCTGGGAAGGCACATAGCTGGCGTCTGCTCCAAAGTTCTGGTTTCAAAATGGCTTTCTCCCAGGACTCTCTAGGCTGCAGTTCCTCAAACATGTCACTCTTAGTTGCACTTAGGGTATTTGTCCTCTCTTAGCTTCTCCGGAGCGAGAGTCTGCTTTCAACAGCAGTCTTCAAACTGTCTCTCATCTGCAGCTCCTGTGCTTTCTTTAAAGTGTCCCTCTTGGCTGTAGCTCCTCTTCAAAATGTCACTCACAAGTGCACTGAGTTCCTTCTGTTATGTCAGCTCATTTACATGGCTCCACTGGTCAACTTAGACCCCCCCCTGAATGGGCGGAGCAACACCTCCATGGAAATTATCCAATCAGAGTCATCACCCACAGCTGGGTGGGGTGCATTCCAAAGAAACACTCAAAGAATTACAATCTAACCAACACTGATAACGTCTGCCCACACAAGAGTACATCAAAGAATATGGCTTTTTCTGGGGGACATAACACATTCAAACTTGCACAGAAGGTTAAATTTTTTAATGAATAAATACATAGAAAGCACTTAGAACAGTGCCTGGGACATAGCAAGCACTTAATATGTATTAGCTACTATTAATTTTACTGTAATGTGTCCAACACTGTACATCACTGATATATGGAACTGCCTAGACTGCCCATTGGGCTTCTTAAGTAAGTGGCATCCATGTACCAGGCCTCCCAAAGCAATGAGATTCAGTCTGTTGAAAGACAGCTCTGCAAAGATACCTCCCTGGTTCCCAGGAGGAGGCTGAAGCACGTTCAGTCTGGTATGCAAATGTGGGTTAGGTAAAATGCAAATGAGACCGCAGCTGTAGAGTTAAATACACTCGTTCAGTTCAGTTCCATAATCCCTCACTTAAGTTTTGCTTCTCCAATCACCTCTCAGGCATGTGCCACTGGTGTATTATTGGCTATTATTGGACTAAGAACAGCATACTGGAGAAACTGCCACAACTCTGCAGACATGATGGATCATTAGTATCCACCTTCCTAAATTAATAAGAATGCACTTTAACACCATCCAATGGGTTAGATTCAGGTAATTAAAAAAAGATTAGAGAGAAGACTCCCTATAAGAACATAGTGACACACAACTTCAAATTGTACAGGAGCATGGCAAAATATTTCATAAAAAGAGGCAGAGACAGCCTTACCTGCAGAAACTTGGATAAGTCACTTTCACTTCACCAATCTGAGTTTTAGTTTCCTTATCAGCAAAGGGGAGAGGGGTGGGGCAGAGGGTGACCTAGATCAGCCTTATTGGAAGACCAAATCCTTTCTTACACAGAGCACCCAGAATCTCACATGACACATGAGAAACACTATCCTATCCTAGAAGATCTGGAATGAGGATCTCATTCACCATGCACCCAGGGCATCAGGGGCAGTTCAACCTGGCTCAGACAAAGCTTTTCTCTGCAGCCCTCCCAAGGGCTCTCTCTCCTCTCAGCCTGTTTCTATGCCCTTAGGTCTAGATGTCACGTCCCTTTACAACATTCCAATTTAGACTCAAAATATTTATGCAACTATGAATAATTATCCATAATTATACATAAACTTGGGACAGAGAGAGGAAGGCTTCAAGCTCTATATTGGCCCAGAACTCATCTCAAGCCCCTACTCATTTCCTCAAGGTCCTGTATCTTGATACAGCTGAGTGACAGTCTCTGGTGTCATTTAATGTCATTTGTGCGTTAATCTCACTGCAGTCCCTCTCAGGTATTCTGCGTTTCCCACCTGGCCAGCCCTCCTCCCTCCATATACACAACACCAGTTAGGAGAACGGCCTCGGTGTTGCTGGATTTCCTCTTCTACCCCACATCGGTATTAGGTTCGGACCTGCTTCATTGGGATTTAGCTGGTAATAGGTACAATTTTCTCTGTTTATAATTTTTTGTTCTAAATTTTTTCTTAAACCTTTTATTCTGACTCCTGCTTTTCCTTTGGTATTAGGAAATGTGGACTTTTATGTGAAAATTGCCCAATCTTTAAATGTTGGCAATTAATTCAAATTTAAAACAACTCAAGTGCCCTGGAGAAAACCCAAAGGTTGGTACTGATGGAGCACCTCACGAAAGAGGGAGCAGATGCCTGATCCCCTTCCCCAGAGGGGTAGATAAAATCCAATTGGCCAAAGTCTTAGTGGTTAAGCCCTGTTGATTAAGAGAACAAAAAGCAAGGAATGTGGTGGGAGCTCTGCTGGAATCTCACTGCTGTCCTCATGCCTCACACTCACATACTCTCCCTCAAGAGAGGAGGAAGATCTTATTTCAGTGGGAGTTTAAAGAAAGAAAACTGAGGATTCCTGGATCAGCTCCCCACTTCTTTTTGAGATTTACCCACCTACAAAGAACACAGGATATGCCCTACTCTCCTGTGTCTCTGCCATAAGTTTTGCAGAAGCCAATCCACATAGCAGGAGGGGCAGGCAGTGGGGTGTATTAGTTAGGGTTCTCTAGGGAGACAGAATCAATGAGAGATATCTATAAATATAAGATTTATAAAAGTGTCTCACGCAATTATGGGTATGCATGAGTCCAAATTCCGTAAAGCAGGCAGCAAACTGGGAACTCCAATGAAGATGTTCAACGAACTCCTCAGGAAACAAACTGGCAACTTCGACGCACGTGTTTGATGAACACCTCAGCAACTTCAACAAACACCTCAGGAAACATTTCGCTGGTCAGCCGAAAAAGTGAAGGTCCTCTGCCTGTCTCACTTAAAAGCCATCAACTGATTGATTGGATTAAATCCAGCCAACTGCATTCCCTCATTGTGGAAGACACGCCCTTCATTGATGTCATCAGTCACAGCTGCAGCCACTTGACTGACGATTTAATAAACCAGCTTGTTGGTTTATTAACCAGCCACAAATGTCCTAGCAGCAATGGTTAGGCCAGTGCTTGCTTGACCAGACTGCTGGGTACCATCACCTGGCCAAGTTGACACATGAACCTAACCATCACACAGGGGCAGTGTCCCACAGGTTGTTCAGCACTGCCAGAGACCACAACATGGTGTCAGCCCCTGAATGTCCTTCAGTATCAACTTTTTCTTAGTAATAAATCTCCGTCCTACCAAATTTTGAGTCTGTTTCTCAATTGTTTCCAAATTTGGGCAGGAAAAAAAGACATGGCATTTATTTATCCTTTCAAAGTCCAACAAGCATTATCTTTCCATATAATATAATGGAAAACTGAAGTGCAAATCATTAGGTGCAAAAACTAAAGCATAGGTTGGTCAAGATCTATCTGGCCCCATACTCTTCTGCTTGTAACAACCACCAGTGCAGTAGATTCCTGTTATTTTTGCTTGCCCAGCAGCCCATTTCTCCTTTTTCTGGAACCAATAGCTTGATTTTCCTTGGAATTTTCTCTGTGCATTTCATAGGGTTGGGGTTGACCCATCCCCACCTCCAGGTATAGATACCTCAGGGTTAGCTAATCAGAGCAACAAATCCACCTGGTTTTTGTGATTGTTTGGAATGAACACATAATACAAGCCTGGCAAACCAGAGTCAATTAAACTCAATCTGGTGACATCTGATAGACTATTGGGAGAAAGAAGTTCCCTCTTCCCAATGGGGTTACTGAAAAGAAGGGATAAAAGCCTGGAACTGTGTACTACTATCTTGCAACCAAAGGGGAGAGTCTATAGAGCATATAGAAAGGAAAACAATGCAAAGGTAGAGTTCTGGTTTGCTAAAGCTGATGAAATGCAACATGACAGAAATGCATTGGCTTTTACAATGGGGATTTATTAACTTACAATTTACAGTTCTTAGGCTGTGAAAATGTCAAACTCAAGGCATCAACAGGAAAATACCTGAACTCTGAAGACAGGCTGCCAGCATCTGAAATACCACTGTCACAGGGGAAGGCACATGGCCAGCATCTGCTGGTCCTTCTCTCCTGGGTTTTGTTGCTTTCAGTTTCTGGCTTCAGTGGCTTCCTCTTTATTTTCTCTGGGTCCTTTCTTAGCTTGTCTGGGGCTTTTCTCTGTGAGCTTCTCTTAACTTCACCTCTTAGCTTTGTATGTGTTTTATCCTCTTATAAGGACTCCAGTAAGTGGATTAAGACACACCTTGAATGGTGTGGGTCACATCTCAATTGAAATAACCTACTCAAAAGGTCCCACCCACAATAGGTCTGCACACACAAGAATGGATTAAAAGAACATGGCCTCAGAAAAGATAAAGCATAAAGATAAAAGATAAAGATAAAGCCCAGAAAGTATAGATAACAGTGTCAAACTACCATAGGTGATGAGCTGGTTATCAATTTATTGCCTCTCAGTTTCATATTCACCCTTTATTGACTGATCTATAAAAATACAGATAGGTGCTTTAACTATGTCTCCGTTACTAGATGGCATGATGTCAGTAGAGGACATTGGAGAGACATTGCACAAGAAAAGAGTTCTGGTGTGTTCACTGAGAGTGGGCTGCTTCTCCAGTGTCCAGCTCTGACAATAGTGGCACCTTCTCTAGCACCAGGATCCTACAGCATGTGCAGCTTCTCTAGCACTCAGTTCCTTCAGTGCAAGGAGAACCCAATGGCCAGCAGTTTCTTCAGCACCTCTCTCAGGTGGTTTTGTAGCAGAGTCTTCAGTGAGACACCTTTCCATGAATAGTTCTGCCCAGCATCCTAGAGGAAAAATTTCCAACAAGTTTTGCCACCATGTCATCTCTACTATTTAGCGAGACTGAATTTTCTGGAGTGCCTTCTCCATAAAAAGTCTGGATCTCAGCCTGGTGGAGGTGTTGATAAGGCAGAGAGGGAGGGTGTTGGGTAGTGTTCTTGTTTGCTAATGCTGCTGTTACGCAAAATACCAGAAATGGATTGGCTTTTATAAAGGGTGTTTATTTGGTTTCAAATTTATAGTCTGAAGGTCATGGAAATGTCCAAACTAAGGCGTCAACAAAGTATACCTTCACCAAAGGAAGGCCTACGGCATCCGGAAAACCTCTGTTAGCTGGGAAGGCACGTGGCTGGCATCTGCTAATCCCGGGTTGTGTTCTAGCTCTTCTCTCAGCTCCTGTGCATTCTTCAAAATGTTGCTCTTGGGGCATTTTTTCTTCTCTTAGTTTCTCTGGAGCAAACACTGGGCTAGCATCTCCAAAGTGTCAGCAAAAATCTGCTTTCAATGGCTGTCTCCAAAATATCTCTCTCAGCTGCTCTCCAAAATGTCACTCTCAGCTGCTCTGAGGTCCTTCTGTTTGTGAGCTCTTTTATAGGACTCCAGTGATCAAATCAAGACCCATCCTGAATGGGTGCGGGTCCATGTCTCCACGGAAATTATTTAATCAAATGTTTCACCCACAACTGATTGAGTCACATCTCCATGGAAACACTCAAAGGATTTCAACCTAATCAACACTAATACATCTGTCCCCACAAGACTGCATTAAAAAATATGGCTTTTGAGAGAGAACCTAAGATGGTGGCTAGGTGAGACAGGGCAAAAAAACACCTCCATGAAAAATACTAGATAAAAACCAGGAAGTGACCCAGAAGACCACTGCCAATGATACACTAGCCGGACAAGGTCTGCTAAATCCACAGGGAACGTGCATTTGGTGAAACCAGGAGCCTGTATTCTGAAACGAGTGAGTGAGTTGGCTACAAGTCCTGCGGCCATGCTGCGGTGTGGGGAAATGTGGGCTGGCATTTGGAGATGGACTAGTTCTTTAAAAAAAAAAGCCTGGGAGTGGCTGCAGATTTGATGGGGAGATCCGCGCAGTGAAGCACGGCGGGAGTGGGCTGAGCTAACGCCTCGGTGTCTGGCATGGAGGATACCCCTTCCCACACCCGCTGCTGATTGTCTCAAGACCAGAGGAGCAGAGGGGAGCCAAAAGGAGAAAAAAAACCGCATTCCTTGCAGCCATCTCCCCAGCGGGTGGGGGACGCTCCTGCCCAGGGCCAGACCCACAGCCCAGAGCCGTGCCAAGAAACCCAGTGTGACGGGGAATCTTTCCCACAGCACTACACACGGGCCACAGTATCGGCCATGGACAGTGGCCTTTAATACACCCACGGCTGATTGTCTCGGAGTTGGGAGGGTGGAGCTGTGAGGAAAGGGGGAAGTTAACACTTCCCATTCAACCATCTTTGAAGCGGGCTGGGAGCACCCCTGCATGGCCCAGTGACCCAGGGCTTCCCTGGCGGGCTGGTGCGCACTAGTGACATGGCGCGGCCCTCCCTCAGCAGAGGTCCTGGAAGAGCACAGCTGGGAAGGGGGAACCGCTCGGAAATCCCAGGGAACCTAAGCCAATACCAAGGACTTGTGGATCAGTGGCAGAGAACAGCCTTAAATCTCTGGGAACACCTGGGAGGTTTGATTATTAAAGCTGCCCTGCCGCACTAACCACCCAGACACACGCCCCACATTCAGGGCAGACAGTACTAGCAACACACCCAAACTTGGTGTACAAATTGGACCCCACAAGAGTCAGACCCCCACACACCACAAAGACAAAGTGGGGGAGAACTGACTTGAGAGGAATAAGTGACTCACGGAAGCCATCTGCCGGTTAGTTAGAGAAAGTGTACGCCACCAAGCTGCAGTTCTGTCAAATTAGGGATCAAGTAAAGCAAATGTCAAGAGGCCAAAAAAAACAGAAAATCTTAAAGCATATGATAAAACCAGATGATATGGAGAACCCAAACCAAAACACCCAAATCAAAAGATCAGAAGACACACAGTACTTGGCATAATTAATCAAAGAATTAAGACAGGCAACAAGAGCATGGCTCAGGATATAAAGGACATGAAGAAGAGAATGGCACAGGATATAAAAGGCATAAAGAAGACCCTAGAAGAGCATAAAGAAGAAATTGCAAGAGTAAATAAAAAAATAGAAGATCTTATGGAAATTAAAGAAACTGTAGGCCAAATTAAAAAGACTCTGGATACTCATAACACAAGATTAGAGGAAGCTGAACAACAACTCAGCCTCCTCAAGGACCACCAGAAAATGAAAGAACAAAAGAAAGAATGGGGAAAAAAAAATCGAAATGGATCTCAGGGTTACGATAAATAAAATAAAACATCCAAATTTAAGACTCATTGGTGTCCCAGAAGGGGAAGAGAAGGGTAAAGGTCTAGAAAGAGGATTCAACGAAATTGTTGGGGAAAACTTCCCAAACCTTCTACACAATATAAATACACAAAGCATAAATGCCCAGGGAACTCCAAATAGAATAAGTCCAAATAAACCCACTCCAAGACATATTCTGATCAGACTGTCAAATACTGAAGAGAAGGAGCAAGTTCTGAAAGCAGCAAGAGAAAAGCAATTCACCACATACAAAAAAAAAAAACAACATAAGACTAAGTAGTGACTACTCAGCGACCACCATGGAGGCGAAAAGGCAGTGGCATGACATATTTAAAATTCTGAGAGAGAAAAATTTCCAACCAAGAATACTTGAACCAGCAAAACTCTCCTTCAAATTTGAGGGAGAGCTTAAATTTTTCACAGACAAACAAATGCTGAGAGATTTTGCTAATAAAAGACCTGCCCTACTTCAGATACTAAAGGGAGCCCTACTGACAGAGAAACAAAGAAAGGAGAGAGAGATATAGAAAATTTTAACAGACATATATAGAGTATTACATCCCAGGTCACTGGGACACACATTCTTCTCTAGTGATCATGGATCTTTCTCCAGAATGGACCGTATGCTGGGGCATAAAAACAAGCCTCAATAAATTAAAAAAAAAAAAAATGAATTTGTTCAAAGCACATTCTCTGAACACAGTGGAATACAAATAGAAGTCAATAACCATCAGAGACTTGGAGAATTCATGAACACCTGGAGGATAAAAATGAGGGGGAGATGAAAACATTCCCAGATAATCAAAAGCTGAGGGACTTCATCACCAGTAATCAGTCCTATCAGAAATGCTAAAGGGAGCTGAGCAGGATGAAAGGAAGGGACACTAAACAATTGACTGAAACTATATGAAGAAATAAAGATTTCCAGTAAAGATCACATGGTAAATATAAATACCAATATACTGCATTTTTGATTTATAACTCCACTATTTACTTACTACAGGATCTAAAATACATAAACTATAATGATAAATCAGTGGTTTTGGACTCAATGTAAAATATGTAATTTTTGACAAGAACTACATAAAGGTGGGGGAATGATGGAGTATAGGAACATAGTTTATGTGTCATATTGAAGTTAAGTTGGTATCAAAGAAAAACAAGATTGTTATAGATGTAAGATGTTAAATTTAAGCCCCATGGTAAACACAAAGAAAATATCAGAGAATATGGCCATAGCGATGAAAAGTAGAGTAGG
Organism: Choloepus didactylus; assembly: GCF_015220235.1. Taxonomy (NCBI): domain Eukaryota; kingdom Metazoa; phylum Chordata; class Mammalia; order Pilosa; family Megalonychidae; genus Choloepus; species Choloepus didactylus. The sequence goes on along the minus strand of NC_051320.1, from coordinate 50,673,124 downwards.
GGTTCTGAGAAGTGGGGGAAGGGGCAATGGGGAGTTAAGAAATGAGTGTAGGGTTTCTGTTTGAGGTGAAGGGGAAATTTCTAGTAATGGATGGTGGGAAGGTGATAGCATTGCAACACTCTAAATGTGATTAATCCCACTAATGGAATGCTAGGGAGAGGGTGGAATGGGAAGATTTAGGTTGTATATGTTTCCACAATTAAAAAAAAAAAAGTCTCAATAGACGACAATTAAATGCCAAGGATGATCCTGGATGGGATCTGAGGATGGAGGAGAGGAGGCTCAAAGGGACACAGATGGGACACACACACACACGGGAAATACAGAATGTAAGCTTTGTATCAATGTTGAATTTCTTGAACTTCTTAGCAGCGCTTAATGAGACTGCATAAAAGAATGTTCTTGCCCATGGGAAAGGTATATGTGAATTATATTGTTTGTTCAAAGATATGTGCAGCTTGCTCACATATGTTCAGAGGACAGAGCAATAGATGAAGGATGACAGATAGAGAGGGAGGGAGGGAGGGAGAGAGGAAGGGAAAGAAAGAAACGGTGGTGTGACAGGATGTTAAAGGTGGTGGATCAGGGTATCGGGGGAGGGGGTCGGGGTATGATGGAGTTCTATGTATGGGGGTTTGTACTGTTTTTGCAATGATGGAGTTCTATGTATGGGGGTTTGTACTGTTTTTGCAACTCTTCCTGTAAGATTGAATTTATTTCAAAATAAAATCTATTAAATTAAAAAAAAAAATATATATATATATGGCTTTTGGTGGGACAAAATATATCCAAACTAGCACAGGTGGGTAGGTGGCACTTCTTTAAGTGTTCTGTCTCAGCCCTAGGAAAAATACTGCTTCGTATTTTTGCTATTCCTGTACTCTTTAGAGTTTTCTTTATTTCTTACTAGACAATTCCTCTTTTCTCCAATTCCTTGTTATAGTTAATAATTCTTTAGACTCTTCCCGTTCAAATTACTGTGTGGTTTCTGCCTCCTGATGGAACTCTGAATGGCACAGTGGCGAGTGAGACCGGGCCCTGATGGCACAGGCTGAGCCTGGATCCGACTGGATCCAATGACCTTTTCCTCTGGACTTTTCAGTATATAAACCAAAACTTTTTTTTTTTTTCTTTATTTGAGTCATTTTGAGTTGGATTTTCTGCCACTGGCAAACTAAAGAGTCCTGATTATACAAACTGCAAAAGGGGAATGAACAATTAAGGGAACAAGGATTGTTTACCTAGAAAAAGAATTATCTTCTTAGGAAGCAGCATGAAACTAGGCAAATATTCATCATGTGAAAGATAAATTTGAACTTTATGGTCAATTTGAATTATAGGACCATAATGTAAGTTGTCATCTGGTGATAAAATGAGGGCCAGTGAGTGGAAGTCACAGAGAGAGAACATCTCAGTTCATCATGATAGCATGGGGGAGAATGGGATGAAGTGCCTTGTCCAGTTGTGAGCTCTGTGTCCCTGGGGGGGTTGGGGAGCAAGGGGCAAGGGATCACTGTCAGGTATGCTGTGGAAGAATTATTGCATTGGGTGGGAAGTGCGACTGAATGATTTATAAAGTCCTTCCCAAATGTAAGTTTCCACTATTAGGCTTGTGGAAATTCCTTAGCCCAAATCCTATTAGATGTTCCCAGTTAAGAGAAAACCAAACAAGGGCAACATTGTGAATTATGTGGATCACTTGGGAACTTTGGGTACTGCCAGATGTTATCATCAGATGCAAAGAAAATGGACTAAGTCACTAGATAAGGCTGTTTAAATAAAACTACTTTGCCTGCTAAGAACACAAAGCATTGCATGAAAAGCAGGAAAGCAATTACTGTAAATAAAACCATTCTGAAAATAAGCACATTAAACACTTGGTTTTAATTTGGCACCAGCATATTTACCTGAATCAGAATTAGATTGCTTAAATGAGTAGGTAAATGAGAGCCAGTGAAACCCAAGTTATGGAACATTAGGCTGGGAGGGGGACACACTGATCCTATTCCTGCTTTTCTGAGTGACCTTGCAGAGCGGGGAGAGAAAAAGAACTTGGTTCTGCTGAGCTTCAGTTTGTCCAACTATGAGGATAAACAAAGTAAGTCACATCTACATCAGAGTATGTAAAAGTTAAACAGGAAATGCCTACAAAAATAGAAAACAATGTATTAGTCTATTGACATATAGATGTTTTGAGTCAGAACCTTTTAATGCAGAAGTTGCTGGGTATAAATGAAACTAAAAGCTGAATCGCTTTAGCCTAAATTTCCAAATACCTTCCGAATTTATATAACTTCTAAAGACATCTGGTCCAAAACTGGCTAGTTCTAGCAACCAAGATCAATTGGTTTAACTTAAAGCAAACAGAGAAAGTGAAACTAAAACGTACAGAAAATCAGTAACAGTCTATTTCACAGGCCTAATATATTGAGGATGTCAGAGGCAACTTGCATCTGACATTTATTTGGAGTTATACTTTAGACCAAACATTTCAGCAAATCAGATCATCTCCTTTTCACCATCAATATATTTTTTTTCTTTTCTTTAAAAAGGAAAATAATCCAGCCAGAGCTCCATCACAGGTTTTGTGGAGCAGAACGTACTTTCAAGTTTAATTACTTGCTTTGTCCTTCTTTTTATTATTGTCCTGTTTATTTTTGCATGCAGACTGCATCCTGAGGAGGAAATCATTTTAAAATCTAATTCTTACGGATATCCTCATTTCAGGGACATTTTGTGATTGCCTATTTATTCTTACACAGAATGAGCTAAGGCAGAATTGAGTAGGAGACAAGAAGGGCAGGGAGAGCCCCTGCATTGAGCCTTTGCAATTCGGTTTCCCTAATTAGTTAAAAATCAATATCTAGATCAGATAGACTTACCCATGTTCAACTTACTCCAAAGCCTCGTGTATCATTTAGGGATCATTAGCTACAGCCAAGACCAATGCAGAAGAGCTTAAACATGCTCCTCCTCAGAGGAAATGGGTTTGGAAAAGCATATTCACAGTTGTTCTCCTGATGTCTAGGGTAATGAAAAGGACCCCTGAGAAAGCATTTATGGACCAAACTTCTACCACGGAAGATTAATTGTTTACAGACACTTAACAGATGCTCTAGTATAAGAAATGCTTTAAAGATGAGACAACAGAAGTGGGATAGTTGAATGAGCAGAACTGAACTCCAGGTGTGGACGTGTGTCTCTGTCAAGGCCCAGTGAGAAGGCTTGGGCTCTGTACCCCAGGGTGAAGAGATGGGAATGGTGGAACTTTCAAGAGGCCAGTCTCCAGAGACAATCACTTTGAGAGCTCTCCTCTCCATCTAGGACAATGTTTCTTTAGTTTCCTCATTGCTAATGCAAAGATCACGCAATGGGTTGGCTTAAACAATAGGAATTTATTGGCTCATAGTTTTGAGGCTAGGAGAAGTCTAAATGAAGCCCTCATTAAAGCGATGCTTTTTTCCCAAAGACTGGTATTTTGGGGTTGGCTGCTGATGATCCTTGGTCCTTGGCAATAAACATGGTGGCCTCTCCTGGCCTCTCCCATCTCTTCTGGGTTCCACTGACTTTCAGCTTCTAGCTGCTCCCTCTGTGGCTTTCTATCTTCAGAATGTCACTCTGCTTATAAAGGACTCCAGTAATGGGATTAAGATCCATCCTGATTGGGTTGGGTCACACCTTAACTGATGAGGTAGCCTCATCAAGAGGCCCTACTTACAATGGGTTCACACCCACAGGAATGGATTACATTTTAAGAACATGTTTTTCTGGGGTACATAGCTCCAAGCCCTCCAAGCCACCACAGAAAGGGAAAGACAGAACGAGGAACCCTATACAGTCATTGCCTGGCATAAACCTCGACATTGGCTCGACAATGAAAACAAAGGAGTACAGAGAAAGTCAAAGCAGGCACAGATGAGAGCAGCCATTTTGGTTGTTCAGCTGGAAGCCCAGGAGAGCAGGTGGCTGGGAGTGGCCCGTAAGAACACACCCTGAGAAGGGAGTCACTTTTCAAGGAAAATGGGTCTCTCCAGATTAGGATGGTGTCACCACAGCAATGGCAAATATCAAGAGGCCTCAACTGTACAAAAAAGACACTGAGGCCTCTGTGTTGCATCTATTTGAAATCTACTCTTCCTGGGTAGGCAAGACATTAGCACTGGCAGGCTTTAATATGTTTTAGAACATGAGTGATTAAGCATGGTTGTATTTTCTAAGGTGTAAAGGAAGAAGACACTGTTCCCTTCATAGTGCATGCTCCTAGGGAGGGGCTTATTGGGAAATGAGGTCCCAGGAGGAAACAGGTTTTTAGGTGTCAGGGATTCTGCCCCACTCTCACCACAGTTGCAAGTTTGTCAGTCTCCCTCTGGAGGGCTCTCCAGTTCCAGGAAAGAGTATGACCAGGTCTCTGGTACCAACCCGGCCCAGTGTCTGATACATAAAGATCCTGAGGCCACCCAGAACTCATGTTAACAGAGGAAACAAGGGATCGTGGGAATGGTTTGGGGCCAAAAAGCCAGGTCTCTGCCTTGCTGTCCAAAGCCTCCAAATAAAGGAATTTTTCCTATTTTCCTGTTTTTAACTCACAAGTGAAAAGTCTGCCACTTGAGTAAGTTTTTAGGTTAAAAGTAACCACTACCTAGGTATTTCTATATCTAGCCTAAATTTGATCCAAGCAAAAAATGGTAGAAGGGAGACCAAAATTCTTATACTTCTCCTATGAAACATAGTGTTATTCATTCATATGGGCTTCCTTGTGTTTTATAATCCAATTTTTGGTGTGTGTAAAAATTCATAATAGGAAAAAATGTAGAATGTTGGCACATATGTTTATCATGGTAAGGTGGTTTCAGAAAATGGACTAAGTTACAGATTAGATATGCATTTTTTATATTTTTTATTCTAACAATTGTATTTTCTCTACCAAAATAGAAAAATGAGAAACTATGTGAAAATTTTATCTGGTTCATCAAACACCTATCAATTTTACTGAGTCCCTTAAAACATTTTACAGAGTATCCCTTACAAAACGTTATGTGTAAGTAAGCATATGTATAATTTCAAAAGAAAAACAGAAAAAAAAAAGAAAGACACATCCATAAAGTAGAATATATTGAAAAATGACATTGGCAAGACTATTTAATGACATGGAGATGTAATGTTAATTGAAAGGAGCAGGACACAAAACTCTATATATAGTATAATTTAAATTTTAAATAAAATGTATATATTCACATTAAAAAGACCAGAAGAAACTACCACAAAATATCAGAAGTTGTTACTTCAGATGATGGGATATCCATCATCCTTTTTGTATTTTCCAAAATTTCTACGATGAACAATTTTTAATTAAAAAATAATCATTTTGGAGGCGGGGCAAAATGGCGGACTGGTGAGCTGTATGTTTTAGTTACTCCTCCAGGAAAGTAGATAGAAAGCCAGGAACTGTGTGGACTGGACATCACAGAGCAATCTGACTTTGGGCATACTTCATACAACACTCATGAAAACGTGGAACTGCTGAGATCAGCGAAATCTGTAAGTTTTTGTGGCCAGGGGACCCGCGCCCCTCCCTGCCAGGCTCAGTCCCGTGGGAGGAGGGGCTGTCAGCTCCAGGAAGGAGAAGGGAGAACTGCAGAGGCAGCCCTTATCGGAAACTCATTCTACTGATCCAAACTCCAATCATAGATAGACTGAGACCAGACACCAGAGAATCTGAGAGCAGCCAGCCCAGCAGAGAGGAGACAGACATAGAAAAAAAACAGCACGAAAAACTCCAAAATAAAAGTGGAGGATTTTTAGAGTTCTGGTGAACATAGAAAGGGGAAGGGCAGAGCTCAGGCCCTCAGGCTCAATGCAAATCCCGAAGAAAAGCTGATCTCTCTGCCCTGTGGAACTTTCCGTAATGGCCCTAATTGCTTTGTCTCTTAGCATTTCAATAACCCATTAGATCTGTGAGGAGGGCCCTTTTTTTTTTTTTAATCCTTTTTTCTTTTTGTAAAACAATTACTCTAAGAAGCCCAATACAGAAAGCTTCAAAGACTTGCAATTTGGGCAGGTCAAGACAAGAGCAGAACTAAGAGAGCTCTGAGACAAAAGGCAATAATCCAGTGGCTGAGAAAATTCACTAAACACCACAACTTCCCAAGAAAAGGGGGGTGCCCCCTCACAGCCATCATCCTGGTGGACAGGAAACACTCCTGCCCATCGCCAGACCCATAGCCCACAGCTGCCCCACGCAACCCAGTGTAATGGAAGTGCTTCAAATAACAGGCACACTCCACAAAACTGGGCGTAGACATTAGCCTTCCCTGCAACCTCAGCTGATTGTCCCAGAGTTGGGAAGGTGGAGCAGTGTGAATTAACAAAGCCCCATTCAGCCATCATTTCAGCAGACTGGGAGCCTCCCTACACAGCCCAGCAGCCCAGAACCGCCCTGGGGGGACGGCACTCACCTGAGACATAGCATAGTCATCCCTCAACAGAGGACCAGGGGGTGCACGGCCTGGAAGAGGGACCCACTTACAAGTCTCAGGAGCCATACGCCAATACCAAGGACTTGTGGGTCAGTGGCAGAGACAAACTGTGGCAGGACTGAACTGAAGGATTAGACTATTGCAGCAGCTTTAAAACTCCAGGATCACCAGGGAGATTTGATTATTAGAGCCACCCCCCCCTCCCTGACTGCCCAGAAACACACCCCACATACAGGGCGGGCAACACCAACAACACACGCAAGCTTGGTACACCAATTGGAACCCACAAGACTCACTCCCCCACTCACCACAAAGGCAAAGCAGGGGAGAACTGGCTTGTGGACAACAGATGGCTCATGGACGCCACCTGCTGGTTAGTTAGAGAAAGTGTACTCCACGAAGCTGTAGATCTGATAAATTAGAGATAAGAACTTCAATTGGTCTACACATCCTAAAAGAACCCTATCAAGTTCAGCAAATGCCAAGAGGCCAAAAACAACAGAAAATTATAAAGCATATAAAAAAACAGACGATATGGATAACCCAAGCCCAAGCACCCAAATCAAAAGATCAGAGGAGACACAGCACCTAGAGCAGCTACTCAAAGAACTAAAGATGAACAATGAGACCATAGTACAGGATACAAAGGATATCAAGAAGACCTTAGAAGAGCATAAAGAAGACATTGCAAGACTAAATAAAAAAATAGATGATCTCATGGAAATTAAAGAAACTGTTGACCAAATGAAAAAGATTCTGGATACTCATAGTACAAGACTAGAGGAAGTTGAACAACGAATCAGTGACCTGGAAGATGACAGAATGGAAAATGAAAGCATAAAAGAAAGAATGGGGAAAAAAATTGAAAAAATCAAAACGGACCTCAGGGATATGATAGATAATACAAAACGTCCGAATATAAGACTCATTGGTGTTCAAGAAGGGGAAGAAAAGAGTAAAGGTCTAGGAAGAGTATTCAAAGAAATTGTTGGGGAAAACTTCCCAAATCTTCTAAACAACATAAATACACAAATCATAAATGCTCAGCGAACTCCAAATAGAATAAATCCAAATAAACCCACTCTGAGACATATTCTGATCACACTGTCAAACACGGAAGAGAAGGAGCAAGTTCTGAAAGCAGCAAAAGAAAAGCAATTCACCACATACAAAGGAAACAACATAAGACTAAGTTGTGACTACTCAGTGGCCACCATGGAGGCGAGAAGGCAGTGGCATGACATATTTAAAATTCTGAGAGAGAAAAATTTCCAACCAAGAATACTTTATCCAGCAAAGCTCTCCTTCAAATTTGAGGGAGAGCTTAAATTTTTCACAGACAAACAAATGCTGAGAGAATTTGCTAACAAGAGACCTGCCCTACTGGAGATAATAAAGGGAGCCCTACAGACAGAGAAACAAAGAAAGGACAGAGAGACCTGGAGAAAGGTTCAGTACTAAAGAGATTCGGTATGGGTACAATAAAGGATATTAATAGAGAGAGGGGAAAAATATATATGACAAACATAAACGAAAGGATAAGATGGCTGATTCAAGAAATGCCTTCACGGTTATAATGTTGAATGTAAATGGATTAAACTCCCCAATTAAAAGATATAGATTCGCAGAATGGATCAAAAAAAATGAACCATCAATATGTTGCATACAAGAGACTCATCTTAGACACAGGGACACAAAGAAATTGAAAGTGAAAGGATGGAAAAAAATATTTCATGCAAGCTACAGCCAAAAGAAAGCAGGTGTAGCAATATTAATCTCAGATAAAATAGACTTTAAATGCAGGGATGTTTTGAGAGACAAAGAAGGCCACTACATACTAATAAAAGGGGCAATTCAACAAGAAGAAATAACAATCATAAATGTCTATGCACCCAATCAAGGCGCCACAAAATACATGAGAGAAACACTGGCAATACTAAAGGAAGCAATTGATGTTTCCACAATAATTGTGGGAGACTTCAACACATCACTCTCTCCTATAGATAGATCAACCAGACAGAGGACCAATAAGGAAACTGAAAACCTAAACAATCTGATAAATGAATTAGATTTGACAGACATATACAGAACACTACATCCCAAATCACCAGGATACACATACTTTTCTAGTGCTCACGGAACTTTCTCCAGAATAGATCATATGCTGGGACATAAAACAAGCCTCAGTAAATTTAAAAAGATTGAAATTATTCAAAGCACATTCTCTGACCACAATGGAATACAATTAGAAGTCAATAACCATCAGAGACTTAGAAAATTCACAAATACCTGGAGGTTAAACAACACACTCCTAAACAATCAGTGGGTTAAAGAAGAAATAGCAAGAGAAATTGCTAAATATATAGAGACGAATGAAAATGAGAACACGACATACCAAAACCTATGGGATGCAGCAAAAGCAGTGCTGAGGGGGAAATTTATAGCACTAAACGCATATATTAAAAAGGAAGAAAGAGCCAAAATCAAAGAACTAATGGATCAACTGAAGAAACTAGAAAATGAACAGCAAACCAATCCTAAACCAAGTAGAAGAAAAGAAATAACAAGGATTAAAGCAGAAATAAATGACATGGAGAACAAAAAAAACAATAGAGAGGATAAATATCACCAAAAGTTGGTTCTTTGAAAAGATCGACAAGATTGACAAGCCCCTAGCTAGACTGACAAAATCAAAAAGAGAGAAGACCCATATGAACAAAATAATGAATGAAAAAGGTGACATAACTGCAGATCCTGAAGAAATTAAAAAAATTATAAGAGGATACTATGAACAACTGTATGGCAACAAACTGGATAATGCAGAGGAAATGGACAATTTCCTGGAAACATATGAACAACCTAGACTGACCAGAGAAGAAATAGAAGACCTCAATCAACCCATCACAAGCAAAGAGATCCAATCAGTCATCAAAAATCTTCCCACAAATAAATGCCCAGGGCCAGATGGCTTCACAGAGGAATTCTACCAAACTTTCCAGAAAGAACTGACACCAGTCTTACTCAAACTCTTTCAAAACACTGAAGAAAATGGAACACTATCTAACTCATTTTATAAAGCGAACATCAATCTAATACCAAAACCAGGCAAAGATGCTACAAAAAAGGAAAACTACCGGCCAAACTCCCTCATGAATATAGACACAAAAATCCTCAACAAAATACTTGCAAATCGAATCCAAAGACACATTAAAACAATCATACACCATGACCAAGTGGGGTTCATTCCAGGCATGCAAGGATGGTTCAACATAAGAAAATCAATCAACATATTACAACACATTAAAAATTCAAAAGGGAAAAATCAAATGATCATCTCAATAGATGCTGAAAAAGCATTTGACAAAATCCAACATCCCTTTTTGAGAAAAACACTTCAAAAGGTAGGAATTGAAGGAAACTTCCTTAATATGATAAAGAGCATATATGAAAAACCCACAGCCAGCATAGTACTCAATGGTGAGAGACTGAAAGCCTTCCCTCTAAGATCAGGAACAAGACAAGGATGCCCACTGTCACCACTGTTAGTCAACATTGTGCTGGAAGTGCTAGCCAGGGCAATCCGGCAAGACAAAGAAATAAAAGGCATCCAAATTGGAAAAGAAGAAGTAAAACTGTCATTGTTTGCAGATGATATGATCTTATATCTGGAAAACCCTGAGAAATCGACGATACAGCTACTAGAGCTAATAAACAAATTTAGCAAAGTAGCGGGATACAAGATTAATGCACATAAGTCAGTAATGTTTCTATATGCTAGAAATGAACAAACTGAAGAGATACTCAAGAAAAAGATACCATTTTCAATAGCAACTAAAAAACTCAAGTACCTAGGAATAAACTTAACCAAAGATGTAAAAGACCTATACAAAGAAAACTACGTAACTCTACTAAAAGAAATAGAAGGGGACCTTAAAAGATGGAAAAATATTCCATGTTCATGGTTAGGAAGGCTAAATGTCATTAAGATGTCAATTCTACCCAAACTCATCTACAGATTCAATGCAATCCCAATCAAAATTCCAACAACCTACTTTGCAGACTTGGAAAAGCTAGTTATCAAATTTATTTGGAAAGGAAAGATGCCTCGAATTGCTAAAGACACTCTAAAAAAGAAAAACGAAGTGGGAGGACTTACACTCCCTGACTTTGAAGCTTATTATAAAGCCACAGTTGCCAAAACAGCATGGTACTGGCACAAAGATAGACATATAGATCAATGGAATTGAATTGAGAATTCAGAGATAGACCCTCAGATCTATGGCCGACTGATCTTTGATAAGGCCCCCAAAGTCACTGAACTGAGTCATAATGGTCTTTTCAACAAACGGGGCTGGGAGAGTTGGCTATCCATATCCAAAGGAATGAAAGAGGACCCCTACCTCACACCCTACACAAAAATTAACTCAAAATGGACCAAAGATCTCAATATAAAACAAAGTACCAGAAAACTCCTAGAAGATAATGTAGGAAAACATCTTCAAGACCTTGTATTAGGCGGCCACTTCCTAGACTTTACACCCAAAGCACAAGGAACAAAAGAAAAAATAGAGAAATGGGAACTCCTCAAGCTTAGAAGTTTCTGCACCTCAAAGGAATTTCTCAAAAAGGTAAAGAGGCAGCCAACTCAATGGGAAAAAAATTTTGGAAACCATGTATCTGACAAAAGACTGATACCTTGCATATATAAAGAAATCCTACAACTCAATGACAATAGTACAGACAGCCCAATTATAAAATGGGCAAAAGATATGAAAAGACAGTTCTCTGAAGAGGAAATACAAATGGCCAAGAAACACATGAAAAAATGTTCAGCTTCACTAGCTATTAGAGAGATGCAAATTAAGACCACAATGAGATACCATCTAACACCGATTAGATTGGCTGCCATTAAACAAACAGGAAACTACAAATGCTGGAGGGGATGTGGAGAAATTGGAACTCTTATTCATTGTTGGTGGGACTGTATAATGGTTCAGCCACTCTGGAAGTCGGTCTGGCAGTTCCTTAGAAAACTAGATATAGAGTTACCATTCGATCCAGCGATTGCACTTCTCGGTATATACCCGGAAGATCGGAAAGCAGTGACACGAACAGATATCTGCACGCCAATGTTCATAGCAGCATTATTCACAATTGCCAAGAGATGGAAACAACCCAAATGTCCTTCAACAGATGAGTGGATAAATAAAATATGGTATATACACATGATGGAATACTACGCGGCAGTAAGAAGGAACGACCTCGTGAAACATATGACAACATGGATGAACCTTGAAGACATAATGCTGAGCGAAATAAGCCAGGCACAAAAAGATAAATATTATATGCTACCACTAATGTGAACTTTGAAAAATGTAAAACGAATGGTTTATAATGTAGAATGTAGGGGAACTAGCAATAGAGAGCAATTAAGGAAGGGGGAACAGTAATCCAAGAAGAACAGATATGCTATTTAACATTCTGGGGATGCCCAGGAATGACTATGGTCTGTTAATTTCTGATGGATATAGTAGGAGCAAGTTCACAGAAATGTTGCCATATTATGTAACTTCCTTGGGGTAAAGTAGCAACAGGTTGGAAGTAAAGCAGTTATCTTAGGTTAGTTGTCTTTTTCTTACTCCCTTGTTATGGTCTCTTTGAAATGTTCTTTTATTGTATGTTTTTCTTTTTTGTTTTGTTTTTTTTTTGTTGTTTTTTTAATTTTTTTTTCCATACAGTTGATTTAAAAGGGAAGAACAGGTTAAAAAAAAAAAAACAAGGAAAAAAATATGTAGAGCCCCCTTGAGGAGCCTGTGGAGAATGCAGGGGTATTGGCCTACCCCACCTCGATGGTTGCTAACATGACCACAGACATAGGGAACTGGTTGTTTAATGGGTTGAGCCCTCTACCGTAGGTTTTACCCTTGGGAAGACGGTTGCTGCAAACGAGAGGCTAGGCCTCCCTATAATTGTGCCTAAGAGCCTCCTCCCGAATGCCTCTTTGTTGCTCAGATGTGGCCCTCTCTCTCTAGCTAAGCCAACTTGAAAGGTGAGATCACTGCCCTCCCCCCTACGTGGGATCAGACACCCAGGGGAGTGAATATCCCTGGCAACGTGGAGTATGACTCCCGGGGAGGAATGTAGACCTGGCATCGTGGGACGGAGAACATCTTCTTGACCAAAAGGGGGATGTGAAAGGAAATGAAATAAGCTTCAGTAGCAGAGAGATTCCAAAAGGAGCCGAGAGGTCACTCTGGTGGGCACTCTTACGCACAACTTAGACAACCCTTTTTAGGTTCTAAAGAATTGGGGTAGCTGGTGGTGGATACCTGAAACTATCAAACTACAACCCAGAACCCATGAATCTCGAAGACAATTGTATAAAAATGTAGCTTATGAGGGGTGACAATGGGATTGGGAAAACCATAAGGACCACATTTCACTTTGTCTAGTTTATGGATGGATGAGTAGAAAAATAGGGGAAGGAAACAAACAAACAAAATAGACAAAGGTACCCAGTGTTCTTTTTTACTTCAATTGCTCTTTTTCACTTTAATTATTATTCTTATTATTTTTGTGTGTGTGCTAATGAAGGTGTCAGGGATTGATTTAGGTGATGAATGTACAACTATGTAATGGTACTGTGAACAATCGAATGTACGATTTGTTTTGTATGACTGCGTAGTATGTGAATATATCTCAATAAAATGAAGATTAAAAAAAAGATATCAAATGAACGTAAAAAAAAATAATCATTTTAAACACCTCTTAAATTTCCAGTTTTCTAAAATTTATAAGGTCATCAGGCTACTTTTCAATCTCCCTATGCTATCCCAAGCACAGCTACTAAGGCTTTGTTCTTCTTGGGACACAATATCTGTGTTTCTAATTTTCCAGTAAGAGTTCATAGAATTAGGTAACCATATCCTTCAAATTCCAAGAATGTCCAGTTTCAACTCTCATACTTGTAAAATCAATATTTAATTCAGAAAAATATGTCACTATTGTGGTCACCTATGAAGTTTTTCAGCTTCTCCATAGGCTACTGCCCACAAAGTTTTCTCTGCTGTTTCTCCCATATCCTCCCTTGATGGTGTAAGAACTTGTGGTAACAGAAAGTGTAAGTGTTTTCACACTTTTTACCATAATTGCGGTCAGTTCGTTTTCTCACTATCCAGTGGATATGGATATATATATATATCTCCTAATCCTGAACACTGAAGATGTAGCAATAGACATTTTTTTTAATCTGTTAGCAAAATTTACTTTAGGGGAGCATAAAAAACTCCAGATCAAAATTTTACCACAAAGACACAAGCTATTCTCAGTGGAAACCCTTTACAAACAGAGCTAGAGAAAATAAGGAACCTCCTCTCAGCAAGCTCCTTTTTGATATTGTATAGAAAACTCAAACAAAGGGATTCAGAGACAACTGGACATTTCCTACACACCAATCTCTGCTCCAGTCCAGCACTTGGCTTCAGAAAATGCTCTGTGGATGATAGGAGGCACAGAGATACTGAACTAAGAGAAGAGGAATCACCATTTAGGAGGAATTTCCAAAGTACATTGCAGTTTTCATATCCTAGGCTCCCCAGTGCCTTCACATTTAGAGATTAGGTCTTTTAATGCTTAATTTTCAAAGGAAGCGTCAATATTATAGGCAGAAGATGAATTGTTAAGTAAACAGCTACCATTTATTGACCATATACTATACATCAAGTATTGAACTAAGGGCTTATGTGTATTAGTTCATTTAATCCTTACAATAACATTGTGAGCTGGATACCATTTACACACTTTACAGAAGAAGACACTGTGCCTCAAGGAAGTGGATTCACTTCTCAAAATTATGCAGACAGTGACAAGGCTTATGTGCAGACAACATGATTGTTTACATAGAATATCCCAAAGATGCTACAAAAAAAGCTACCAAAAGCTATCCTGGCAAGGTCACAGGATATAAGATCAATATACAAAAATCAATTGTTCTATATATCAGCAATGAAGAATTGGAAATTGAAATTGAAATAACTGCCATTTAAAATAAAATAAATAAAAACCACATTTACTTAGGGCTAAATCTAACAAAATATGTGCAAGATTTGTATGCTGAAGTCCACAAAACATTGGTGAAAAAAAACACAAAGAAGTCCTAAGTAAAAGGTTAGATAGACCATGTTCATAGATTGAAAGACTCAATATTGTTAAGATATCAGTTCTTCCCAAATTGACCTACAGATTCAATTCAATCTCAATTAAAATCTCCAATAGGATTTTTTGTAGAGATCAATTAGCAAATTCTAATATTTATGTAGAAAGGCAAAGGACTAAAATAACCAAAATAATTTTGAAAAAGAGAGATAAAATTGTATTACCTCTCCTACCTTTCAAGACTTGCTATAATACATTAACCAAAACAATGGGGAATGCATAGAGACATAGAACAATGGTACAGAATAGACACCAAAAATAAACTCACACACATATGGCCAAATGATTTTCAACAAAGGTGCAAAAGTAATTCAATAGTGTTTTTCAACAAATGATATGGAGAAAACCGGACATTCACATGCAAAAACAAAACTTGATTCATAATTTACACCACTGGAAGTGAATCACGGACTTAAATGTAAAGCCTCAATCTATAAAACTTTTAGAAGAAAACATGGCAAAAATATTTGTAACCTTGGCTTAAGCAACTATTACTTAGAAATGACACCAAAAGCATAATCTATAAAAGAACACATTCATAAACTGGACTTCATCAAAATTAAAATTTCAGCTCTTGAAAGACACTGTTAAGAGAATTAAAAGACAAGCCACAGACTGGGAGAAAATATTTGGAAAATAATTGCAAAACACAGATCTGATAAAGGACTTACACCCTGAATATTTAAAGAACTTTCAAACTCTAGTATAAGAAAACAAACAACCTAATTTAAGAAAATGGGCAAAAGATTAGAACAGACATTTCACTAAAAAAGAAAGATGGATGGAAATAAGCACATGAAAAAAATGTTATTATGCTCAGTATTAGTCATTAGGGAAATACAAATTAAAACAACGAGATACCATTATATACCTGTTAAAATTGATTAAAATAATCTTTAAAAACCAACAATACCAAGTGCTGGCAGATATACAGAACAACTGGAAGTCTAATTTGTTGCTGATACGAATACAAAATCAAACAACCACTTTTGAAAACAGTTCAGCAGTTTCTTTACAAAATCAAATATACACTTAAACCATATGATCCATCAATCCCAGTCTTAGTATTTACCCAAGAGAAATGAAAACTTACGTTCATACAAAACCTTCAGCCTACCAAGTGTTGGTAAAGATGTGAAGAACTTTCATTCACTGTTTGTGGGAATGTAAGATGGTACAACCACTTGACGAATTTGGAACTGTCTCTTAAAAAGTTAAGCATCCACATACTACCCCATCCAGCCATTCTACTCCTAAATATTTACCCAAGAGAAATAAAAGCATATGCTCATACAAAGACTTATACATAAATGTTCACTGCAGCTTCATCTGTTATAGCTAAAAACTGCTACAGAGAAGAGCTTGATTTGACAGAATGGTGTACTGCAGGGTGACCTCATCTGCCCTTGGCCAAAACTGCGGACTGAAAGAGTAAAAACCTGTCTGGGACTGAAAGAGTGAAATCAGCTCAAATCGAAAAAGAAAAAAGCAGCCCTACCTTTAATTAGTCTGGGAGGACAGAGATAAAGTCAGCTGCAAAGTTAATAGAAAACATTGTTTCTCCTAAGAGTGTAAAACACCGTAATAACCTTCTCATTGAATGATAACTAATTTGTACCAATGATGGCCCCAGAGCAACTTTGCTTTTTTTATTTATTACTGAGGATAATATGCTTATCTATGCTCACCTCATGACAGGTATTTCCTAATTAATCCCTGCTTTTCCTAATCTTGCCTCAGAAACAGCAAACAATCCAGAAATGCCCCCCTCCCCTTCCCTCGGACCCTCCTCAGAATCCTTCCCTGGAAGGAGCTCAAACCCTGCAGAAGACGCTTCCCCCCTTCCTCTGTCCTCTGGAGCGCACTCCCTCACTGCAATCAGGTCAATAAATACAATTCTGTCAGATTACAGACTTGTTCCTGGTGGTCTTTGGCTGAATAGACTTTTAACAGTAGAGCTCCCCAAATAAGTATATGGGTGCAGGGTAGCAGCAGCCCTTACCTGAGGAAGTGGGGGGTGGGGATTGCCATCCATGGGTGCACCACTAGCGATTTACAACTTTTCATACTTGCAATTCCCCTTTTCTCCTTTCTATAATGTGTTTTCTATTGCTGGCCACTTCTTACACCTTTATCAGCATCCACATTTCTGCTATCCCAAGAGGCTTTATCTTCAATCTGTTTCTTCACAACTGAAGTTCCCTCTCTCTTTCCTTCTCTCAATCTCCCTCTCTCTCTCTCTCTCTCTCTCTCTCACACACACACACACACACACACACACACACACACACACACACACACACACCACCTTCACCCCACCGCCACCCCAGTGTCCTGGAACTTTTTCTCTTCCCATCATTTGGTGATTTTCCAGCTGCTGTTTCACTTCTCTACTTTTTCCTTGATCCATGCCCTCTGTTTACACTTCAGTGCAGCCAGAAATCTATTATTTCTTTGCTGTTTAAAACCTTTCTTTGACTTTCTCCTTCCCTAAATGTTTTTCTTTTTTCTTCTTTTTTTTGTTAAACATTTTAAACATTTCTTACCATTCTGTGCCTCCTTGAAAAGAGATCCAAATTTCCTTACTTTTGTTCTTTCCTTTTTCATTTCTCCCCATTCTAACACACAGTTGGTAACGCGCTGGATAAAGTTGATCCATTGTCTTTCTTTTGAGACCCTCATTTCCACCCTTACCATGGAACCACAATGTTTGCAGTGTCTTCCATGTAACATTTCACAAACTCCAGTCTCTCTTGCACATTCGATTCAGAGAGAGAAACACACACAATTACAACAAAATCCACTGTTTCTCAAGACCTCCCCAGCTAATGTGGAAACTCAGCCTCCACCCACCCCATTGGGCTGTTTCCCAGTAGCAGGGATGAGGAGAAGCTCATAACCTCTCCTTAGCATCACTAAGTAGATAACCCTACAGATGTCACACTGGGCCTTGTGCCTTCTCAACACTACCAGCAGGTCCTCCATGGTCACACTGCAGCTGCCACTGAGGTCGAGCCCTGCCACCTGCACTGCCACCTACAGTCCTCATTGCTGCGAGGACAGCAGTCCAGGGCACCCATCTGGGCTGATAGCTTCCACCGGCTATGCTAAATTCACTGCAGCTGCTACAGCTTCTCTCACCTCTGCCGCAGCACTGCCCATCTTGGATCCCTAGAGCACCAGCAGGTCCTGAGAGGGTCAGGCACATCTGCTAGATGGGGGGCCTACCATGAAGCTGCCCCTTGTCACTACAGGTTTTTTCCAGATTCCCTTCAGGGATCTGAAAGGATCAAAACTGTTGACTCCCCCAACCTGTGCAAGAGTTAAATATTCTTCCAATGTCCAAGGCCTGGCGGGATTCTGCTCCCTTATACCCCACCTCACTTCTTCCCACCCCCAAAGCACACTGCCCTGAGGGCACTTTCCCACTGTTTTAAACCCACAAAGGCAGGTCTGCATGGCCACTCTTCTGCGTTAATGCTGCAGCCCATTTCTCTTTTGATATGTATATTGGAGATTCTGTCCCTGTATTCTCACATACTGATCTAAGGCTTTGGTTCAAGAAGTGAATTTTAGGCTATTTTTTGCCCAATCACCTTTAATAAAGATCCCTTTGAAACTCCCTTCCAACATCACTCTATTTGTGTATAGAAGAAAAGGGGGAAGGGGAGTCTTGTTCTTAAATATTCTTCCTTTATACATTTCATAAATAGTATTTCCCCTCCCTGGCTTACATCTCCAACCTTTCTCTTTTACCTCAGAGATTTAGCACATTTATAGTGGGTGGAGCTGAAATTCTCCTAAGAAGACAGTGGTGTGGCTGTGCCAGACACTCCCTTAACCCCAATGAAACGTGCCGTAAGGTGAACTGGAATGTGCTACAATTGCAGATGGGCACCCCTCTTCCAAGAGGGCCAAAATTCTTACTTTGTGGATGGGCACAGAGCTCACTGTGAGGGACCATTTGGACTTGCTCAGTTCAATGTGGGGAAACTTGGGCGCAAGATAAGTTCTCTATCTTGTGTACCTCTCCAAGAGCTATCTTCTCCCTAACTGTTTTTTTGCTGCACCTCTGGTACATTGTTTAATATTACAAGGGTCATTGGTTCCAGTCTCCAGGTACCCCACCCCAAGCTGAAATCTAATTTCTTTATTTTTACCCTGAAGCTCTTTCTCAAAGCCTTCTCTAATCATACCCACCCTCTCCTCCCCAAAAATAACCAGTCATTTGGGCAGATGAAAATAACTCATTTGTTCCTCTTCCCCTTTCTTTTTTAGACCCTTAAAACAAGCCCAACTCTGCCCTTCTCCCTTTTATTATGTTATGCTCTTGGGCAATTTGCCCAACTGTATGTTAACTGTAAACTTTAGACACCGTTCACCTTTCACATTTACACTTTTCTCATTTACACCTAGACCCTTGTTGCCAACTTCATATCGCATTCATGAATTTTGAATCACACCTGTGTGTCTTCCACTGTCTCTAAATGAAATTATCTGGCATGTGGTTAGCCCCAAATTTTCCCCGACATAATCTGATTACACACTAATTGCCTTCACTCCAAACTCCAAATTGGACAGCATCTTTTACTAGGGCTAATACCTCATGAAGTATTTTTAAGCAAATAACTAAGTCTTCTATGTCCACATTTACATTGCAGAAATAGTATCTAAAATAAGATTATGATACTACAATTTAAAGTTTAGTTAAAGCAAAAATACTGTCCATAAGCATTGTACTCGAGTTGATGAAGTTGCTTCCCATGAGGGTATGAGTTAACAATTCTGCAACCACTATGCATATACACTGGAATTGAACAATGGATAACAGATGGTGGGAGACAGATTTTTTTTACATTTGGAGTGGAAGGTGACAGACAAGCAAGAGGAGAAGGTATAAGCGATCCATGTACTATGCATTAGAGTTGAAGACTAATCAATACAAGCTCATGTTTAGCTTAATATAGATACAGATGGTTACATACAGAAATATTTATATATGTGTGTATATATACAAGTTAGCTAACACATATATTTCTTTGCTTTGTCACCTAAGATGGTATAAAATAAACAATACCCCAGTAGCAATGAGCACACCCTGTACCCAGATCTTGGTTTCTAATACCATTATCCAACAAGAGGAACCAGGCTCCTTGGGGAAATACTGATTTCTAGGACTGGGGCAGGAATTACACAAGATGAGCCAGGAGCATCTTGTAGTACCAAAAAAATGAGAAAGTGCTTTAAAAACCATAAACACATTGTTGGGGTATATCAAAGGGCCCAGGAGCCAACCAAAAGAGCTCCCAATGGCCAAAGCCTGAACGTTTTGAGCAAAAAAATAAAGTACTACTGGATTATAACTCAAAATATAAAATAAATATCCATGAGTTCATGCTGTCATAAATAAATGATTGGAAAAAAGTAAATAAATACAGAGAATAGACAAATTTCCGATGCAGAAGAATTCCAAATAACTGATATAGATGGTTTACCCTCAAGGAGGTGGAGCAAAAGTCCCCACTCTTTAAGACTGGGCCAGATGACTCCCGGGGAGGAATCTAGACCTGGCCTGGTGGGATGGAGAACATCTTCTTGACCAAAAGGGGGATGTGAAAGGAAATGAAAGAAGTTTCAGTGGCTGAGAGATTACAAAAGGAGCCAAGAGGTCACACGGGTGGGCACTATTATGCACAATATAGACAACCCTTTTTAGGTTCCAATGAATTGGAATAGCTAGCAGTAAATACCTGAAACTATCAAACTACAACCCAGAGCCCATGAATCTTGAAGATGATTGTATAAAAATGTAGCTTATGGAGGGTGACAATGTGATTGGGAAAGCCCTATGGACCACACTAACACTCCCCTTTGTCCAGTGTATGGATGAATGAGTAGAAAAATGGGGGCAAAAGAAAAAAAAAAAGGCAAAGGCACCCAGTGTTCTTTTTTACTTTAATGGTTCTTTTTCACTTTAATTTCTATTCTTATTTTTGTGTGTGTGGTAATGAAAATATTCAAAAATTAATTTTGGTGATGAATGCACAACTATATAATGGTACTATGATCAACTGAATGTACACTTTGTATGACTGCATGGTATGTGAATATACCTCAATAAAAATGAAAAAAAAAAAAAAAGACTGGGCCACATGTAGTGACTTTTTTCCAAAGGATAAAGTATGTGAAGTATGTGAAAAAGAGTAACTTTACAGTGGAGAAACCTGAGAAATGCTACCTCAACTAGGAGATCAAAGTTAACATTAAGAATGATAAGTCACGTTGATAGTACATATCCTTGATGTGATGTGATGAGAACGTCATTTTATCTCTGTGGTCTTCCCAAAAACCAATAATCCCAGTCTAATCCTGAGAAAAACATCAGACCAACCCCAACTGAAGGATATTCCATCAAATATCTGATCAGTCCTCCTCAAAACTGTCAAGGTCATCAAAAACTAGGAAAATTTGAGAAACTGTCACAACCACGAGGACTTTAAGGAGACATGACATGTAAATGTAATGTGGGATCCTGGAGCAGAAAAAGACATTGGGTAAGAACAAAGGAAATCTGAATAAAGTGTGGACTTTAGTTAATAATAATATAATACAAAGTTGTTTTTTCAGTTTTTTTTTAAGGGGGCTTCTATTCCTCCCCTCCAAAAAAAGAGGCTGAAAAAAACCCTGCTTTATTTCATTTCCACAGGGACTTTCAAGTCCAGGATTTCCTCTTAACTTCAGCTCAAAACATTTTCTTCTAAGGTTTCTGTGATTAAACTGTCAAAACTTTCATTATAATTAATCAAAGGCTAACTGCTCCACTTGCAATGAATGGGCCCCTTCACCTCCACCTGTCAGTTACTTTAAAAACACTGCATTCCATTTTCTTGAGAAAGAGCCCACAGAGAGGATTTTTAGGTTTTAATTGAATGTGTGTGTGTCCCTAAGTGCTAGATAAGTAGCAATCATCTAGTTTTTCCCTCAGGCCACTTATTAAATATGTAACTGAGCAAATCACCTAACCTTCCCTCATAGGCATAATCAGGATCTAGTCCCTCACTCAACAAATACTTACTGAGAACCTACTATGTGCACAGTGCTAAATTCTAGAGATACAAAGAAGTGCAAAGTGGACCTTGTCCACCACAGAGCTTAAAGACTACACAGGAAGACTAATATTAATCAAATTATCTCATAAGCAAAATTAAAATAATCACAAAGGATATGTGCTGTCTGAAGTCTGGGAAGATTTCCTGGGGAGTGGGGGTGGGATGACGTTCAGGCAAGATCCAAAGGACATGTGGAGAAGGATGAGCAGGGCAGGCAAGGGCTGTGCCTGAAGGGAACACGGTGAGTAAGATGGCCCCAGACAGCCGGCCATCTAGCTAGTCCCTCTGATGTGCCCTCTGGAAAGGGTAGGAAGGGGACCAAGTGTCTCAAACTTAATCAGCCACCCTTACAGTCCTCTCCCTTTCATTCCTGGGGTAAAAATGAAGGCACCATACCATCAACTGCTACAAGTTCCACACCAGTGCAACGTACTGGTGGTGGGATGGTATACGGGAATCCTGTATTTTATGCGTGACTGTTCTGTAAACCCACAACTTCTCTAATAAAGGGGGAAAAAAAATTGAAGACCCTACCCAGGCTTATCAGCTGCAGAGCCATGCCTAATGGGAACTGGTCCCAACAGGAACCCTCAACAGCTCTCTCAATTCCAGCAGCCCCACAATGCCTGTGGCTCCGGCTCCCATCTCTGATTCTCTCCATGGGCTCTTTCTGCCCACACTGACTGCTTATCCTTACCTCTTTTGGGCCTCACGGCTCTGGATTATGAATGGTTTCTGTGGCCTCATGGCTAATGCTGCTTGCTGCTTTCAGTGGCTCTCAGCTTCTTCCTCACTGCTGGCTCCCTCCGCAGATGGAGGGGTCGTGATTGGTTTGGCTGGTCACTCTCCAGAAGGTCATCTCCAAGACATGCACATGAGACGGACTTCCAGGACAATGACCAGTTAACTCAGGCATGGAAGCAGGATGGTGTGATGCTTAAGGACCTGCCTCCTCACAGCCCTCAGAAAGGCAAGCACTTTTCATGACCTTTGCAACCCAGAATAATTCCCTCCTGGGAAACTTTCCTAATATTCCCTTTTAGGATTGAATTATGATCCCCACAAAGGTATGCTAAAGTCCTAAGCCCCAGTCCTGTGGATGTGAACCGATTTGTAAGGAGGATCCTCAAAGATGTTACTGGTTAAGATGTGAACAAACAGAATCAGGGCGGGCCTCAATCCATATGACTGGAGTCCTTGTAAGCAGAGGAAATCTGGACACAGCAGGAGAAGAAAGACAGCCAGGTGACAGAGGCAGAGACTGTGTATGGATTCCGGGCAAGCCACCACTACATTGCTACAGACCAGAGAAAGCATGGCCCTGCTGGTGCCTCAATTTTGGACTTCAAGCTTCCCAAATCATGAGGCAATGAATTCTTGTTAATTAAGCTAACTAGAGGGTGATACTGGTTACAGCAGCTCTGGCAAACTAAGACTCTCCCTGTTGTCTTTCACAATTGGGTTAGGTGTTCCTTGTCCTTGCCTTCATGCCCTATGCTTCTCCTGTTGCAGTCTACTTGCTTCTTTTCTCATTTGTCTCCTTGATAGACTCTAAGCATCTCAAGGACAAAAGCCAGATGCTAAGAATCATTTAATATCTAGCACCCAGGTCCACACCTACCACAGGAAGGAAAAGAATGATGAAGAGAAGAACATGGGTGAAGGGATGATACAGAGTCAACAGCTTAAACTGAGGTGTGGAAAAGGAGTGAGCCTGACCACTTGAAGGACATAAAGAAACTGGCATGGACAGGGCAACATGCTTTTTTTCGAGAAACGTGGGAAATGAAGCTGACGGCTAAGGTCAGGCCCAATTCTTGATGCCCTGAGGACCCAGCTGAGGAGTTTGGAATCTCCCCTGAAAGCCACAGGGATGCCTTAAGAGGTCACAAGCAGAGGCAAAACTTGAAGAAAATAGTACTTTAGAATGTTAGTCAAAAACTCAGCATTTGGAAGCCTGTGCCTAGAGAAGTGCAATTTTAATTAAAAATTCCAGAAAGCTGTGACTTGTGGAAAAACTCCTTCTAGTCAGAAGTTGATTTTTCTTAATGATATAACCATTGAGACATATTTTAAAAGTCTACGCCTTTTATGGAATAACCAGGTCAATTTCTAGGAGGGGCGAGCCAGTATCCTTCTTTAGGGCTTTTAGAGAGCTGGGGTCATACCACAGGCCCTCTAGGAGACCCCCAGCAAATGGCCCTCTCTTTTTTATTCTCTCTCTCCTCCTTGCCTTTCTCATTCTCTCTCATTTTCTCCGTTTTGCTCATACACAGACACATAAATGTAAAACCTCCCAGAACTAGTTTAAGAGGCAAGCTGAGCAGCTGCATGGAACATCAGTCCATACAGGACACTAAATATCACTAGAATAACCCAGAAATATGTTTTCAGTTAGCTCAGGTCACCAGAAGCAACTCCTTACATAATTGAGAAGTGCAAACTGGTGTTACTTCCAAGGAAGAGAGTCCCTCGACTGGGGAAAATAGTCCTCAATAGCACCAACTCCAATCCATTAAATGAATCTTGAAAAATTATTTAAATAATAATTATTTAAAGACTAAATTCTTAGTCTGCCTCACCTTCCTGGTGCAGCCTTGTGACCACCATGCCACTTCTCCTGTTTATTATGGTTCACATCTGAGCTAACCCATCAGGAAACTGGACCAGTCAACAAACTGAAGATCCTGTTTTATTTTGTCTGCAGATGAGTACCTGTCCAAAACCAAGAGAATAACAACAAAACAGATGTTCAGAGATGTTCTAGAACTGTGTGATGTGTCAAATTTTTACTCAAAGGCATGCAACTTGCATTGTGGTTTATCCAGAACCCTTAGTTTACCCTTTTCCTCCCTTCTGCTGCCTTTTCACTGTCTGAGGAAGAAAAGAGGACAAAAATATAAGAGGAAACCAAGAACACCAAGAACAGAAATGTCCCCCTCCCCCCGCCTTTTTTTCTTTATTGTTAGTTCTAGTAAGACAGTGAAAGAAAAAGTTGAAAGGATTGACTAAAATTTGATTGGTGCTCTAGAATACTCCAGTTTGGACAAATACAGTGATTAAAAAAAAAGAGAGATTTATAAAAAATGATCAAATGGAGAGTAGCTACCCCTGTATCAGAGTTTTTTCAGTTTTAATAAAAGGAAGTGATGAAAATATTTCTTTAAATAGTGACCTCTAATTTTTTTTAATAATTCAATTTTATTGAGATATACTCACATACCATACAGTCATACAAATCTAATTTTTCATAAATACATTTCAGACACAAATGCATATGGAAATTTAGTACATGCTCAAGGTGGCCTTTCAAATCTGATGGTATTGGAACAATTAGGCAACCATCTTTGAATCCATACTGAACATCTTACTCCAAATTAATTCCATGTGGACCTAAATATAAGAAATGAAAACATAAAAGTACCAAAATAAATTGTGGGAGAATTTTTTTTTAATAATCTTGAAGTGAGCAAAGAATATAAAGAGTTAAATCAAAGGATAAGCAAACAGCTTTTAAATATATGAAAAGATACTCAAATTCAAATCTACCCTTAAGATAAAGGCAAGTGGAAACTATACTGAGAAGTGATAGAAGTACATAGATCCTGTGTCCTTTCCACCCTGGGAATCCTTATAAATATCAGCTGTTTTACATAGAATATTACATTAGATGGTGGCTTAAACAACTTTATTTGGTTATTAAAGGAAAGGTTGACCTCAGAAGCTGGAGGCCTTAGGTACATTTGGATTATAAATAGGAAAGATAATATATTCCTACTAAATCAATCTTCTGTAGAATAAAAATTATAAAGAATATTTTTCTAGTATCTTTTCACACTATATTACCAAGCTAAAAAGCAGACTACAAAACAATATGTAGAATACACATTTTTTTGTATATTATGCCAAGGAAAAAAAATTGGAATGATATAGATCAAAATGTTAATGGTGGCTATTTCTTGCCTGGTAAAACTATGGGGTAAAATTTGTCCAAAGTGGAGTATCTTAAAAATATTTTTCCTTTATGCGTTTGTATTTTTTTCAAAATTTCTGCAATAAGCATATGCTATTTGTGTTAGAAGAAAACAAACACATTAATTTTTCAAATATGAGCCTTTGGGAATGAGTATATAGTACTTTTTCCTAAATCAAGATTCAAACAGATTGATTGCTAATAATGACACAGAGAAAGGGGTGGAGGAGGTATTTTCATGTTGATTAATTTAAATGAGAAATTTCTTAGTTAATTAAAAACTAACATCAGACAAAACAACTGCAACAAGAGATGATATGGGAAATAGTGAAATAACATTTATCATCTGAGAAGCTATTTCACTATTTCCCATATTTGGAACTAAACATTAATCATTTGAGAAGCCGAGTTCCCAAAGAATCTTTGTAGCACCCATAAAAGAGATCTTGTGGTTTAAAAAAGCTCTTGAACTTGCTCTCTGAGAAATTCATTATGTAGGCCTATGTTTAAACACTTAAAATATTATTATATAACTAAGCAGCTGATTAAAAATAAAAGGGAAAACGCACAGTACACTAAGGCTGGACTGTTTAATGAGAAAATGATTACTCAAAGGAAAACAGTATTTGTTCAGGGGAATAAAAAATCAACTCACAGACTTATCAAATAACAATAAATACATTCTATCTTATATCTGACTTAGAAGGTACTACTTATCCGAAGATATTATTACACTAGAAATAATGTAAATATCTATGTTCTCCGGACCATTTGTGGAGAAGTACTTATTTTCAAATCTCATCATGCCACTCTTAAAATCCAAAGCTTTAATGTGGTATGCTACAATCCATTTATCTTTCCAACCTCACCTTTCCTTCTTCATACCCTATTTTCCAATCATACCAAACCACCCATTTCTTGAATACCATATGCATTGCCCAGCTGCCACATCTTTGACATACACTTCCAGTTCATCAACCAAATATTAGCCCCAAGGCTAACTAACATTCTCTGAGAGCCCACTACCCCACTTTATATTATGACATACTCATTCAGACCACACAGATGTACGGAGTAGCATAAGGATGAACAGTAGGTTCTGGGGATACAAAGATGAATAAAACATTGTCTTGCACTCAAGAAACTTGGCTGAGGGAGAGAGACTGTAAACAGCAGTAAATACAGTAGGTATTTTGTGAGAAATCATGGTTGTGCCTCATGAAGCCAGCCTCAAGTTGGAGATCACTTGTTATTAATCCACCACCCACCAATTACCCTAAACCAATGGTCACCAACTCAAAGGCTTATAGAATAAGCAAGTAATAAAAATGCATGAATCAGGAGTGGTGTAAGAATAGCCCATGCTGGGACCTGTGGCCAATTAAGAGTATATGTCTCATCTAAAGGCATTCAGTTTCTCACACTACAGAATGAGTTGTATATTTAATAATTTATTATGGGAAAAATTTATCTTTTTTGTTGTTGAACATCCTAACTGGGATATTCAGATTTGATGGGAAAATTCACGTCCATCTATCTATTCCTTTCATTGTTCCATATATTTAAGCACATTCCCTGTCTACTATGATCTTTCTCATTTGAAGGGTCCTAATTTTTAAGAAATATATGTTCATTATAGAACTAAGTAGGCAAAGTGAAGTGTCCAAATTATTTTAATGCATTCTCAGAGAGTCACTCTTCCAACTTCTTGCCCCTCTTTCCAACACCTTTCCCATTTCTGGGTGTCTATGGTTTCTTGATCAGTCCTCCTTACAGGTACAGTTGGATAACATTTTGTTAGGAATGGTCGTCTGTATAATGTTTACAACTCTGTGGACCTTTATGGATGAAACAATTAGGCCCATATCCTCAGAGAAGACCCATTTATTTGAGGTAAAACAAACTCAAGGACACCTAGGGATTTGTTGAAATGGGCAAAAAAATAAACTCCAAGTTTTTAAATCTTTATTCAAAATGTTTCACTAGGGAAAAGTAGTCACTTTTTATTCACAATCTCTCCTAAGAAGTCTGGACATTACATTCTGGTCTTTTTACTTAAACAAACGAAAGCCAAAAAATTAAGTCTCAACATAGGCTAACCACTGTGCCTCCTGGTCTTTGTATGAACTACTCCCTCATCCAGACCAACCCCCAACAACATTCACAACCCCCTTCCCAAACCTTGGCTCCTACCCAACCAGTGGACACTGCCCACATGACACATTCTTTGGGAAACTCTGGCTCCCAGGTTAAGTGCTCCTCCTATATATATCCAATGACCAGCACTTAAAATCTATTTCAATTGCCCATTTTCTTCACTCTCATCTAATTTGTTGTTGGAATTTATGTAGTAATTATTATTTTTAACCTAATTTGTAGCTGAAAGTTATGAAGTAAAGCTTATTCCAGAAAAAAAGTCATGCTCTTGAACTTTCAAACTTGGCAGTTTATTTTACAGTCTCAAGAATGGTAAAAAAAAACAAAAACAAAACATGGGCTTTGGCCCTTGGCGTTGGACTATTGTGGGTTTAGCATCCATCTCTAGTACTAATGGCTGTTTGTCCTTGACTTAACATCTTTGAGGTGTGTTTTAGTTTGCTAATACTGCCAGAATGCAAAACACCAGAAATGGATCGGTTTCTATAAAAGGGGGTTTATTTGGTTACACAGTTACAGTCTTAAGGCCATAAATTGTCCAACATAATGCATTAAAATTCAGATACCTTCACTGGAGGATGGCCAATGGCATCCGGAAAACCTCTGTTAGATGGGAAGGCACGTGGCTGGCGTCTGTTCTGGAGTTCTGGTTTCAAAATGGCTTTCTCCCAGGACGTTCCTCTCTAGGCTTCAGCCTCTCTTCAAAATGTCACTCACAGCTGCACTGAGTTCCTTCTGTTTGTCAGCTCATTTATATGGCTCCAGTGATTTAATTTAGACCCACCCTGAATGGGTGCGGCAACACCTCCATAGAAATTATCCAATCAGAGTCATCACCCACAGTTGGGTGGGGCACATCTCCACGGAAACAAAGGATTCCAAAACCTAATCAACACTAATCCATCTGCCCACACAAGACTGCATCAAAGATAATGGCATTCTGGGGGACATAATACATCGAACTGGCACAAGGTGGTTTTATCTTTGGAAAATAAAGAACTATTTCACTGTGAAGATCAGTGCATGAAAAAGCCACCTGTCCAAAATAGTGTTCCATAAACACTATTAGATTTCTCAAAACAATTTAATTTCTCAAGAATAATTTAATACCAAAAATATTGTCAATTGATTGATAACTACCCAAAACTTATTTTCTAATGATATATAACTTAATTTACATTGCAATTAATCTGTAATTTATACTTAATATTTGTTATCTGTCACTCTCCACTTATTCAGTATCAGAACATCTTAAATGGCTAGAAAAATGTAACTGACTCCTTAAAAATACTCTAATATAAGAACAGAGATTTGAAAAATGAAAAAGAATGTTAGCACCACCTAAGAAGTATCTTTTATATGAGGAACTTAATATTGCAGTAAATGTCAATGAATATGACCCCATCTTAACATCTCTAGGAAGCTGGTAACTTTAGTTCACCCAAATCTTCAAGCATCAAATTTAAAACAGCTTTAAAATTATTTTGAAGTTATCTGCTTAATAGTAAATTGGCTTCTGAATACAATAATCCAGTTCAGTGTTAAGACCTTAAAGAGGAAGTAAGATGCTTAGCAGCTGATTGCTGCCAAATTTAACAGGAATGTTCACTCAAAAAAGACCTATCTCTAATGAACTCTTTGACTCTGGATCATTCAGAATCCCAAGAGGAAACACATTCAATTTCCTTGTACTTGTCTTTAAGATAAGCTAAATGGCTCTCTAAAGCCACAGAATTAAACCAGAGGATATTTTTTCAGCACCAGTATCAACTAACAGAGTACACTAACATACACAACCACATTGTACATTCATTCAATTATACCTTTATTAATTTCCACTTGCTTTAAATCAGAAACTGTTCAAGGTGTTGGGAGATACCAAAATGAATGAAATAATATATTCTTGCCCTCAAGCAGCTTTAGTTGAGTTTTATTTATAAAGATGTAATTATTTTATGCTATCAACAACTCCCAATTTAAGTAGACACTAATTCATACCTGAGACTGCAGACTCAGAGAAACAGGATAGAGAATACGTGAATAAGTACACCAGAGGTGTTAGTGGGATAGGATACAAGACCACTGAAAAGACAAGAAAGAGGAAACTGTGGCAAAATCCTGGTCTTGGGAGTCAGAGATTCATTCACATTCCAGATCTGCCAATTACCAGCAATGTAACCTATTTTGTTTCTTCATGAGTATACATTTTATAATTTAAAATTTTAATTCCCAAAAAAGTTCCTTATATCATAGGCTTTTTGAGAAGACCAAATATTTATGAAAGTGTTTATCATTGAGAAGTTCAATATATATTAGTTTATAAAAATGAAGTAGCCCTGAATGAATGTTCTATTTTATTGCTTCATGATCATAATGCTGAATGGCAGATAGTGAAACAGGAGTTAACAGAAAGAAGAAAAGTTTTGGAACCAACCAGACCTAAAGTCAAATTAGGGCTCCAGCTGTTACCAGCCAGCTGCCTAACCTTAAATAAGTTATTTTATCATCATCGATAAATTTTTTCAGAGTGGTAAAGATTAAAGGATATAAAGCCCTCAATACAATGACTGACATGCCTCAAATGTTACCTCCACCCTTGGTAACATTTTTTCCAGCTGTAAAAACTAGACACTAGAGTTCTGGCTGCTCAGCATGCAAACCTCCTGTGCTATCTGAGCCCTCTCCCTCACATTCCCAGGGGTGAGGAAAAGAGGAAGACATTTTCTCTCCCTGCCCTCTGGTGGCAGAAGCATGGCCTGCAGCCTAAGCACAGCTAACCTGATGCTCCCTCCTTGGGCTCTGACTTCACAGTGACAGCATAGGAGACAGGATCTGGGCTGGTGGTGCCAATGGCAGAATCTTGGCAGTCTTGGCACCCTAAGCAACTTCTCATCAATTCTGTGAACTACCGGACACCCAGTCAATAAATTCATTTTCTCAAGTAAACAGAATCAGTTCTTATTTGTAAACAAGAACCCTAACCAATGTACTTCTGTAAAACTAAATAAATTAAATTAATATCAAGCGCCATAAAATTATTTTAATATCGTTTTCTCCATGATTGAATATATAAATATAACGGAAGCAATGTATTCTTCTGCTGTAAAGTTGGGTGGAATACATCAAAATCCACTCGTTGAATTTTCCTTAAATAGTCCTCTAGAGCAACCTGAAAAAAAGAGAAAAGTGATCATAAAGGGATCAAGTCTTTAAAAGAAATCACAAGTATTAAAGCTATTCCAGTTTCCCTGAGATGGTCCTCTATGCAATGTGAATTTTTAATGCAAGAGAGAGAAAATAAATATACCTACTACTTAGGAGTTCCATCTATTAGGCCAGTAAAAGTATTATAGATCTAGTACAAGAAATATTAAGCCTCCTGCTCAGAATTTATGTTCTGGTTAAGATGTAAAAGATTAGAGAAATTACTATTTCCCTATTCTTACTACTATATTCTGTGGAATACAAAAAGAATGTTTCAGTCAGGGAAAATGAAAAGCACCAGAAATGTATTATGAGGGAGTTTACATTGTTCTAAAAAAGTAATTTTGTGTAAAAGTTTAATGGGTCTCTTGGTATGTTTCTTGCTAGAAAACATGATTTTCAAGTAGGAGAAACAATCACAGATCCCTGTAAATGTCACCCATTCCTTGCTCCATCACATAAAATTGACAAAATTTTCACTGGAATAGAAGCAGGATGGAAAGCACTGACACTGGGCAGGACTCCTTATTTTTGGTTTTAAGTTATTTTTATTAATTTTTTTTAATAGTTTTTATTTTACTTTAATAACTTTTCATTTTAGTTACTTTTTATTAAACAGGGAAGACAGTTAGTTCTGCACTACACCATTCTAAGCAACACCACTCTTTTTAGTCCATGTGCACAGCGCCCCCTAGAGTTCTGCAGTAAACCTGTTGTGACCCAACACAGGGACTAAGCTTGTAGAATCTTTAGAATAAACAGACAAGCAAAAAGAAAGCATAAATTATTTTATTGTCTTCCAGACATATTTCTATGCACTTATAAACATATGAGCGTACACACAAACAAATTCAGCATCCATTTTTTAAGCCATTTTATTGAGACAAATTCACATACCAAACAATCCCATCTAAAGTGTACAATGTCTTCTAGTATACTGAGTTGTGCATTCATCACACAATCGATTCTAGAACATTTTCACCACTCCAAAAAGAAAATACCCACACCCTTCAGCAGACACTCTCAATCCCTCTATCCATCTCTACATAATCTACTTCTGTCAGAGCAAACAGTTTTTTTCTGTCTCTATAAATTTATTATATTTACATTTTTAATCAATGGAGTCAAAGAGTATGTAGTACTGTCTCTGGTTTTTATCACTTAGCATAATGTCGTTTTTTTGTTTTTTTGCAACTGATGGAACAATATTCATATATTACTATTCACAACAATTCATAGCTTGCTTTAGGTATATTTTTTAACCCATATACCACCCCATTATTAACACCTTGCAACAGTACTGTACATTTGTTCTAATTCACGGAAGAACATTCTTTTATTTGTACTATTGACCACACTCATCATCCACAAGAGGGTTCACTATGTTATACACTTCCATGTTTCATCCTCTGGCTTTCCTTCTAGTGACATACATGACCCTAAACCTTCCCTTTCAACCACAATTGTTCCCACATATCACCATTGTTAATTACTCATTATAATGTGTGACCATCACCTCTATTCATTTCCAACATTTACAATCAACCTTATTACAAATTAAGCATCAGCTCCTCATTCCCTACCCTCATTCTATCTTCTGGTAACCTATATTCTACATATTAACGCATGAGTTTTCTCATTTTTTTTTAGTTCATATTAGTAAGGTCATACAATAGTCATCCTTTTGTATCTGACTTATTTCACTCAACATAACATCCTCAAGATTCATCTATGTTGTCATGTGTCAAGACTTCATTTCTTCTTGCAGCTGAATAATACTCCCTTGCATGTATGTATATACTACATTTTGTTTATCTATTCATTAATTGATGGAAACTGGGATTGATTCTATTTTTTGGCAACTGTGAATAATGCTGCTATGAACATCAGTTTGCAAATGTTTGTTCATATTCCTGCCTTCAGTTCTTCTGGGTATATACCAAGTAGCAGAATAGCTGGATCATATGGAAATTCTATCTTTACCTTCCTGAGGAACCACCAAACTGCCTTCCACAGTGGCTATGGCATTCTACATTCCCACCAGCAGTGAATGAGTGTTCCTGTTTTTCCAAATCCTCTCAAACAGTTGTAGTATTTTTGTTTTTTTTTTTTAATGGCCATTCTATTAGGTGTGAAATGATATATCATTGCAGCTTTGATTTGCATTTCTGTAACAGTTAGTGATGCTGAACATCTTTTCATGTGCTTTTCAGCCATTTATATATCCTCTTTGGAAAAATGTCTATTCAAGTCTTTTGCCATTTTTAAATTGAGTTGTTTGTCTTTTTCTCGAGTTATAGGATCTCTTTATATATCCTAGATATTAAACCCTTATCTTCCATGTGATTTCCAAACATTTTCTCCCCTTGAATAAGCTACATTTTCACCCTCTTGACAAAGTCCTCTGAAGCACAAAAGTCTTCAATTTTGAGTAGGTCTCATTTATCTATTTTTTTCTTTCATTGCATATGCTTTGGGTGGAAAGTCTAAGAAATCACCTACAATAAGATCTTGAAGATGCTTCCCTACATTTTCTTCTAGGAGTTTTACAGTCTATTTTATGGGTTATTGAGGTCTTTGATTCATTTTGAGTTAATTTTTGTATACTGTGTGAGAGAGGAGACTTCTTTCATTCTTTTGGATATGGATATCAAGTTCTCCCAGCACCATTTGTTAATGAGACTGCTCTGTTCCAAGTGAGTGGACTTGGCAGCCTTGTCAAAAATCAATTAACCATAGATTTGAGGGTCTATTTGTGACCTCTCAGTTTAATTCCATTGCTCAATATGTCTATCTTTATAACAATACCATGCTGCTTTTACAACTGTAGCTTTGTAAAATGCTTTAAAGTCAGAAGTAAGAATTCTCCAACTTAATTTTTCTTTTTCAAAAGGTTTTGGCTATTCAGGGCCCCTTATTCCTCCAAATAAATTTGATAGTTGGCTTTTCCAATTCTGCAAAGTATGCAGTTAGAATTTTGATTGGGATTGCATTGAATTTGTAAATCCAATTTGGGTAGAATTGACATATTAACAATATTTAGTCTTCCAATCCATGAACACAGAATGTCCTTCCTTTTACTTAGGTCTTTGGTTTCTTTTAGCAATGTTTCAACATCTACTTTTTTTAACCCTAAACTCGTATATTTATAAAACAGCAGATATGGGCATGAATGTGCACAGTTGCCTTGTTTTATATTAGCAAAAAACCTGGAAACAGCTCAGAAGTTCTTTGACAAAAAATAGAAAAATAAATTGTGATTTATCCAAACAATGAAATATTATACTGCAGTGAAATGAATATACTATAGCTAGAAGCAATAATATGGATAAATTTTAGAGGCATAACATTAAGTGTGTATGTGTCCTAGAAGACATAAACAGAAAATGATACATTTTTATAAAGCTAAAAACAAAACAAAGAAACATATTATTTATGAATATCTAAAATGCGAGAAACTTTTTTGGAAAAAAAGCAAGGCAATAATAAACACAACATTTAGGATGGCTACCTGGAGGAGGAGACAGAGGCAGTGGTATGGGATGGAGAAAACACATTAAATAGGAAGTAGGTATAATTTACTGGTAACATTCTAGTTCTTGGGTTGACTGGTAAGTTCATGCAAGTTCATTATGTTATGCTTTATAACCTACATAGATGTATGTGTATATATATACACACATATTCATTTGTATATCACAGAGTAAAATTTTTAAGATAATAAAAGAAAAAACTTTAAAAATATTTTGGTGTGCTTTCTTCCACATGTTCTCTATGCATGTGTGTATATATATATTAGAGTATACACAAATACATTTTTTTTTGCAAAACGGGTATTATACCATTCACAATGTTCTGTAAGCTGCTTTTTATCAGTGACAAACTTTCCACATCTAAGAATTCTACATCAATTTCAATTGCTTTATAATATTCAATTATGTAGGTATGCCAATTTACTCAATTCTTTAAGTTGTTTCCAACATTTTTTGCTATATATAAATAACAATCTTGTAGCTAAATGTTTTTTACATACCAAGATTTATTTAGCTCCTTACACTGAAGTCCTAGAAGTAGAATGGCTGGATCACAATATACCAATTTTTTTAAAGCATTGGATCAAAAACAGTTTTTTAAGAAATATACACCTCTATTAACAGTAAAAGAGATGCTTGGTATCCCATTTATATAAAAAATACATATGTGAGTACAGGTACATCAAAAGTTCAGAAAGATGGACAATGTATTATCTCTGGAAGGGTAGAACTGATGAGAAGGTTCATAATTTCTTCTTTTATATCCTTTCATATTATATGAACATTTACAATATTAGTGTATTATTTATAATAAGCAAACTCAGTAAAGAAATAGAATGATTTTGAACACTCAGACCTGAGAGCTAGGATCAAAGATGTGAAGGGATAGAAATGAACCTCTAAATATATTTTAGGGAAGATAGAAGGTAGAAAATGTTTGCCATTACAGAAAACACATGACCTTTCAATTTTCAAAGATCCCAAAATCAAAATTCAAAGATCATCAAAACCTAGGAAGACTAGAAATAATTTATGAAATGACTGGTCCCAGTGCTTGCCTGCCACATGGCAGTAGCTACGTAATTGGTAGTTCCTATCATTCTTCTATGTTTGAGAACAATAGTTCCGAAACAGGGCTACAGGTCAGAATCACCTGGGAGCTTTAAAACCATAGATTCCTCTAGGAACCATACCCCTCTTCAACCCTGACAGTCTTGGTTAGTAAGACAACCCCAGCAATCCGTATTTTTAAAAAGCTTTCCAGGTTATTCCAATGTAGGCTGCTCAGTTACACTGGACTATGGACCACTGTTCAGGAACCAGTACTACAATATGGTCACTATGGAAAAAAAAAAGGTAATAAATAATACTTATATAGCTATAAGTTATCTAACAACCCTAAGAAGCAGGCTTTTGGACTGTTCCTAGTTTACATATGAGTAAACTGAGGAACACTGTTAAGGTTAAGGAACTTGAGGTCCCACAGCCAATGAGGGGCAAGGCAGGTTTAAATCCACGCAGTCTGGCTGCAGTCAGTGCTCTAACAACCCAGCTCCCTGCCTTTAGGAAATGTAAGAATGAGCATCACCAGCAGCATAATGTAACTAATAAAATCCACCAAAAGGGAGGGAAACAAAATGAAGACTGCAAATTGAAGACTCACGTTGGTCACTTTAAAAAATAGAAAAAGAGATCATATACATCTGTTTCACTAATTATAGAGACTTCTCTGTTTATCTACTTACCGTCTGAAGAAAAGCAGGAAATGCTTTCACAGGAACTCTTTTGTGGAAGGACCTAGCCTAAAAAAGAAGAGAAAAGGAAACTGGTTTGAAATACAAATATTTCTAGAAATAAACACTCTCCCTCTAAAAGTGAACACAAAGCAACACCAGCAATTTAACAGCATAGCTAGGGCTCCTCTGAAAAGCAGGAAAATAGCCCTCATCTCCTTCTGATTAAGATTAATTTCCTAGGCCTAAAGATCAGGAAAAAGTAGCTACTATTTTAAGAATTCCATTCTTTCTTACAGATTGGATTTGACATTTTCCAACTGCCTCATAACATCTTATAACAACTTTGACCCTTTAGTGCTATATAAGGGATAAAGAAGAAATACTTGGGTAAACTAACAAGTCCCTCCCTAGCTTAAATTCTCATTATCTCCTGTTTAATTGATATAAGATTGTCCTTTTCTGTCTCTGTGCTCTCTGACCTTTAATTCATTCTACACAGCCAGTCAAATTAATGTCTTTAAGTCAGTTTCATTTCTACTTTGTTTAACTTAACTCCCTGTAGATCAAGTCTCAATTATTCATTCTGGAATTCAAAGGCCACCATATCTTGACTCTAGCCTCATCTACCCAACCTAACTCCTGACTACTCTGTGGTATGTATCCGTGGTCCACTCAAGGTGACACCCATCATCATGCACTTGCCAAGCCCACTTTTGTCTCTATGCAATTGTTTGCGGTGTACTTCACACCAGGAACAGCAGATACCCACTGATTCTACTTCTTGACTCATTTGTTAATACACTGCATTCTAGTTTTATCCCAACAGTCTGCTAAAATTGTTCTCTTTGAGATCATCTATGATTTATTAATCATCATAGTCATCTTTTCTCTCAATCTCTCTGTATCATGCAATATTTTGATATTCCCATTTACTAGAATTTTCTCTTTCCTTGGATTCCCAGTTCTCCAACTTCTGTGATCATTTTTTCCTTCTCCTTCTTCCTAAGAAATGGCCCTTTCTCCTTCTGCCTGATAAATTAAAGTGGGCTTTAACTTCTGCCCTTTGTCCTCTTCTCTAGATATACATTTTCCTGAGGCTACATTATTCAAGCACAGAGCTTTGACCATAAGCCTTTTATGTGGATGACTCCTGAATTAGGGTTCTCCAGAGAAACAGAATTGACAGGAAATAAATATATATATGTAAATATTAAGAGATTTATTATAGGAATTGACTCACATGACCATGGGGGATTAGCAAGTCCGAATTCTGTAAGGCAGGCAGCCAAGTTGGGAACTCTGATGAAGGTTTCAATGAATTTTCCAGGAGAAGCTAGCTGGCTGAAGTAGAGATACAAATTTCTCTTTCTGACTGCTGAAATCATCACTTCTCCCTTTAAGACCTTCAACTGATTGATGAGAGTTCTCTCTTTGCTGAAGGCAATCTCCTTCGTTGATTGCAGATGTAATCAGCCATAGATACAATCAACTGACTAATGATTTAAATCTAAGAGATACCCTTACAGTAACGATCAGGCTACTGCTTGCTTGACCAAACAACCAGACACCATAACCTAGCCAAGCTGACGTGAACTTAACCATCACAACTCCCAAATCTCTATCTCCAGTTCTGACCTCCTTTTGAGGTCATAATCCCATGTTTTAAAATATCCTAACTCCCTAAATGTGCTCTATTTCCCTCAAATTCAATTTTGTCTAGCAGATAGCCAAAGGTCTACTGATCAGCACCTAGTAGTCTCTAAGTGGCACCAATAGGATATCTATATTTGAACTTTTTGTGCAGCCTCGACTTTCCCTCTTCAGGATCCTGCCACAATCCCAAATCACTTGTCAAGTCTAGTTAATTCTATTTCTGTTATAGATATATGTGTATATATGAGTGTGTGTGCATATATATGTGCATGTGTATAGATACTATACACAAATACATACATACATACATATATATACATGAACATCTACCCTCTCTAAATTGGATGCATTTTCTCTCTGTCCTAAATAAGTCTCCTAACTGATCTTCCAATTCCCAAACTTTCTTATCTCTTAAACACATTTAGCAGAATTTTCTATTGTGATGAAGATGATGATAGCCAACTTTTATTACACTTACTATGTGCCAGGCACTGTTATAAACCTTTTGTATATGTTAACTCATTTGTCCAAGCAACAACCCTTTGAGTTACGTATTATTATGATCCTCTTTTACAGAGGAGGAAACTCAGGCACAAAGAAGTTAAGATCACATGATTGGCAAGTGGCAAAGCTAGGATTTAAAGCCAGACTACTGGATCCAGAGTTTGCACTCTCTTCTATGATGCTCTGCTGCTTCTCAAAAGCCTCCGATGTTCTATAATCTCCCTTCTACCCACCCTTCCAAATGTATTTTCCAGACAGTATTTCACATAACCTATTGTGCCAGTTTGAGTGTATTGTGTCCCCCAAATGCCATTATCTTTGTAGTCTTGTGTGGGGCAGAAGTTTTGGTGCTGGTTGGATTTGCTTGGAATGTGCCCCACTCAGCTGTGGGAGATGATTCTGATGAGATGTTCCCATGGAGGCGTGGCCCCGCCCATTTGGGGTGGGCCTTGATCGGTGGAGCTATATAAATGAGCTAACTTGGGGGGAGAAAAGGGAGTGCAGCTGGGAGTGATGTTTTGAAGAGGAGCAAGCTTGCTAGAGAGGAACGTCCTGGGAGAAAGCCGTTTTGAGGCTGGAGCTTTGGAGCAGACGCCGGCTGCCTTCCCAGCTAACGGAGGTTTTCCGGACGCCATTGGCCATCCTCCGGTGAAGGTACCCGATTGCTGAGGTGTTACCTTGGATGCTTTGTGGCCTTAAGACTGTAACTGTGTAGCAAAATAAACCCCCGTTTTATAAAAGCCTATCCATCTCTGGTGTTTTGCATTCTGCAGCATTAGCAAACTAGGACACCTATAAACCAGTAGTTTTCAAACCTGATTGCTTAAAAATCATTTCTTGACCCTTTCCCAGGTTTACTGTATTTCCAGGGAGTGAGGCCTGGGAATTTGATTTTTCAAACACCTTCCATGTCCAGGACTTTCCTGCCTCTGTGATTCTGCAGTATTCTCAGATCTTACTCAAAACCCTCCTACCTTTAAGTAATTTCTCATCTGAATTTCCATATATTTTATCTGTATCTGTTATGGCAAAGAACTGTGCTAGATTCTTCAGGAAATTCAAAAGAAGCTTACAATACATAAGCAACAAAAGAAAAAAATAGATAAATCGAATTTCATTAAAATTAAAAATTTGGGGGCATCAAAGGATATTATCAAGAAAGTGAAAAGACAAGCTACAGAATGGGAGAAGATATTTGAAAACCATATATTTACCTGCTAAAGTTTCAATATCTAGAATATATAAAGCACTCCCACACTCAACGACAAAAAGACAACCCAATTAAAAAATGGGCAAAGGACTTGAGTACACATTTCACCAAAGAAGATACACAATGGCCAACAACATATGATGCTCAACATCATTAGTCATTAGGGAAATGCAACTCAAAACCACAATGAGACACCACCTCACACCCACTAAAATGGCTATTTAAAAAACGGAAAATAACAAGTGCTAGAAAGGATGTGGAAAAAGAGGAACTCTCGTGCATTGCTTGTGGGAATGTAAAATGGTACAGCCATTGGGAAAATACTTTGGTGGTTCCTCAGAAAGTTAAGTATAGAATAACCATACGACCCAGCAATCCCACTTCTAGGTATAAACCCCAAAGAATTGAGGTAAGGACTCGAACAGATATTTGCACACTGATGTTCACAGTGGCATTATTCACAATTGCCAAAAGGTGGGAGCAACCTAGTGTCCATCAACAAATGAATGGATAAACAAAATGTGGGATATACATACAATGCATATTATTCAGTTGTAAAAAGGAATGATATATGCGACAACATGGATGAGCCTTACAAATATGTTGAGTGAAATAAGACAGATACAAAAGAACAAATACTGTATGATCTCAATTATATGAACTAATTAGAATATGCAAATTCAGAGTCAGAATGAAAATACAGGTTACCAAGGGCCAGGGTAAGGGTAGAAAATTAATGCTTAAAGTTTCTGTTTGGGATGATAGAAAAGTTTTGGTAATGGATGGTGGTAAATGGTAGCACAACATTGTGAATATAATCATATATTTGGAAGTGGTTAAAATGGAAAATTTTATGTTATATATATGTTATCACAATAAAATTAAAAAAAAAAAACAAAACTACAACACAAAGTATGAACTCTAATGTAAACTAAGGACTTTAATAAATAATATAATTATAATAATATTAGTTCATCAATTTTAACAAATGAACCACACTAATGCAAAATGTTAATAGGGAAAACTGTGTTTGAAGGGATGTATATGGAAACTCTAGTTTCTGAAGGATTTTTCTGTAAACCTACAACTGTTCTAAAAAAATTTAAAAACTAAAAATTTCATTTAAAAAAGCTTAAGATAGAAACTTAGCCTTCAAAGAGCTACAATTTGACTATTTATTTAATATTTCACAAACATTTAATACCAGGTACTTTAGATGCCGATGAATACAGCACAGAACCAAAGGAAGTTTAACATTCTATTGAGGGGACAGGGGAATAGACAACAAACAAATAAACAAACTTTTAATAAATCAGGTAGTGGCAAGTGCTAAGCTGAATAAGGAGATTGAGGGTGATGGGAAGGGAGGATGTTATCTTAGATAAGATGGCCAGGAAGGGTGATTCTGATAAGGTGATTATTTGAGCAGTGACTTCGGGGAGGTGTGGAAGGGGTGAGGGAGGCCTACCAGGCAGAAAAACAGTCCTGTTTTTACAAATGCCCTGAGGTACGCAGGTACATGACCAAGAATTCAGGAGCTACTGAAGCTAAAAAATCAGTCACGAGAAGAATCAGGAGAAAACAACCTTATGGGGATCAGTTTCACTAAGCCTTCAGGAGCCACTGAAACCAATAAGGAAATGGTTCAAGAAGAATTGGGAAAACAAAATAATCACGGAGACTAAGGACTTAGGAAGTTTCAAGAAAGAGAGGGAAAATTAGCACTGTCAAATCCCAAAGAGACCACAAGTTAAGGTTTGAGATGAAAAACTAACTCAGGGAACACCAACAATAAGAGGCAGAAGAAATCAACCACAGTTCAGGAGCCAAGTCAAGGGAGGACCATGTTAGAAAGTTTCAAGGAGGAAAAGGAATGAATGGTGTCAAGAAAAGTTAACGAGAATGAGTTTTAAATGCCCATTAAACTTGGAAACAAGGATATTATTTACCAATAATTATTTATTAGAGTGTCCAGGATGGAAGTCAAGTGACAGCACGAGTGGTACCTGGATGGCAAGGACCTTGAGGAAACAATGAATGCAGTCCATTTACTCAAAAAGTTTACTTGGAAAGAAAAATAAAAAAACAGAAGAATCTACAGGCTGTAACTTCAGAAGGTAGTAACAACAAACCAGAAGACAAAAGGGGCAAGTTACCAGAGGGGCAAAGTGAAAACCCTAGCAGGGGACTGTGAGGAAGCAAGGTGCTGAAAGAGGTAGGAAGGGCACCTCCCTTGGCAAGGCAGAAAGAGCCCTGTCCGCTGAGACACTGACAAGTGATGAATGGATGGAGCAGGGAAGAGTAAGGGAGAAAGCTAAGGCTTGATTAACTCAATAAGGGGCATATTCATCTGCTGAGATGGAGGGAAGGGAGATGAAACTGGGAGTTTTTTAAAATGGTAAAGAAAGTTTACAATAGTTTCTGAGATAGATCCACTGGGAACTCAAGTAGAGATGAATAAAAAAGGCCAAGAAAGGAATACCGCAACTACACTATAGAAATAGTCACATCTACAAACGATAGTCTGCTAAATGGCATGGCAAAAAGATGCTACTTAGTTCTGGAATCCACTGGAAATATTCCTGGCTGCCAAGTCAAGGAGAGAATCATGAGTTAGAGACTACCAGCCCTTAGCATGGACTCTTTCAGTCTGAAACTGGCACAACCCAGCAAGAATGTTACCTCCTGGAATTTACTTCCATGGCAAATTATGCCAAATAATTGCAAAGAATAGTACTTTAACAGCTGCCAAGTGTTTCTTGCACCAACTCAGGAGTGTAAGAAGTCAGATTTAACCATGCCACATTCTAATAAAACCAGCACACGTGTTACGTCAATAATCTGACTAACAAGCAAATACTAAGCTGTCCCTGGAAACGATTCCTTCAACATTACTATTTTGTACTTAGTTAAAAAGTTTGGAGAGTATACAGCAAATGGAAAATATCAAACACCAAAGAGCAAAAATTCAGAGGGCCCCAATTACCCTTGATAAGCATAACTACAGTACCTATGAAATACAAGGAATTCTTAGGCAAATTTATATCCAAGGAAAGAATAAAATGTGGCAAGCAACTGATTTCCATACTTCCTTGTTCCAACACTGACATTTTCTCCACTGCTTCCTACAAACTAGTTACAGAAGTATTTAACCCTTGAACATAGCAAGAGCAGTGGTTCCCACATAAGCTGGAGGTTATGTGGAAGTTGGAGGTTATCATTTACTGCTACACGTCATGTGCTGCTCTAACTCTGTTTAAATACATTATCTCATTTCTTCATGCCAATGTATTACCTGTACCTTTCAGCTCAGGAAACCAAGAGTAAATGAGATAAACTGCCCAGTGCCACATAGCTAGTGTGTGGCAGAACTGTGACTAAAATCTAGGTCTGTAAATCCAAAGCACATGTTCTTTTTCTAATAACCACACTTCTTTCCATATAAACTTTTTTGAAAGAAAAGTGCTCTCCCAAAATATGTTCAATAATTATTTTTTAAAAAAAACTTCTTCAGTTGATGTTCTGTACCAAGAATATAAAGCTGTTTATAACATACTTGGGCTGTTCTCTTCAAAAATAACCATGTCATAAGGGGCAAAAAAAGGCAGAGGAATTGTTCCAGATCAAAGGGGACTAAAGAGACATGCAATGCATGATCCTTTAATTCAATGCATGATCCTGGACTGGATCCAGGACTAGGAAAAAAATTTGCTATAAAGGACACTGTTGGGCCAATAGGTGAAACTGGAAATATGGACTGTGTATTAGATGATTGTGCTGTGTCAAAATATTAAATTTCTTGACTTAGAAAGAAAAAAAAAAAAGATGCTACTTACATGCTTTAGATGCAAGTGTGCCTGGCTGGCAATGTCATATATTACATCTCTTACATTTTTATCCTGGTTCTTCCGTATAAAATCCTCTTGTGAAACACTATGCTGTGTGGGAAAATGTATATTATATTAGGGATCTAAAAGCATACTTAAAACTAACTTAGCAATTGCTTTTGCAATTATCCTGTTAGTGTGAAATATTTCAAAATAAAAAGTTTAAGAGGAAAAAAACCCTAACAGCACAAGAAAACAGGTGACATTATATGTACAGTATAATGCCAATTTCATGTTTTTAAAAAAAATATGTGTATGTATATGTACATAAACAAACATAGACTTTCACTTATAGGAGGGGGGACCTAGAAGAATAAGCAACAAGATGTTAACAACAATGGTGAGTAGAACAAATATACACAAGCAAGAAAAAAACATACATAAGAGGTTTAAAAGAACAGGCTAAAATGAACACTGGGAATAATTTCTGAAATTGCTTGCAAGGGAGTAAGGAGGTTCTCTGGACCTTTATACTTACAGATTTACCAAAGACCTAAAACGTGTGATAGATAAAATCCTGACTTAACTCTGGAACAAACAAAGGAAACCATGTGCACTAAGCAGTAAGCATTAGTTTCAAAGCAGCTACTTGAATGGACTGAGCAAAGAACCAAGAGATTACTTCCCTCATTGTGTTCCTGACG
This sequence comes from Choloepus didactylus, assembly GCF_015220235.1. Classification (NCBI taxonomy): domain Eukaryota; kingdom Metazoa; phylum Chordata; class Mammalia; order Pilosa; family Megalonychidae; genus Choloepus; species Choloepus didactylus. The sequence continues at coordinate 50,628,824 of NC_051320.1, read as the reverse complement.
GAAGTTATTAGAAGGTTCAAACTACAGCCTTACCAGCATACAAATATCCATGGGAAGGAACACTTTTCTTCTGCTACCATGATAGGGAGTTGCTCTCAAGCAAGTGACAATGCCTTGTGCTTTTCCAATGTGACTTGCGGCATGATCTGCATGAAGATCCTTTATACCTATGATTTTAGAAATTAAATAAGTAACTACTCTTAAGTGCACTGCAAACCAACAGAAAGAGCATAGAGAAAACACCTAAAAACGCAAAAGTAGATGTTTTTTCTATGTTTTATATCTGAAAACAGGATTTAAGAGAAAAAACTGGGCATAAGGACAAGTTGGCTATTCACCACTAACAGGTTTCTGAACCTCAACTTTTAAAGAAAAGAGTTTTCCTCTGACTATAGCACACCAAAAACACATTTGGAATTTTAATCAGCCATCATGGAAAAACATTACAAGTCTTCCATTTCTTTTCCTCAGTGCAATTTCCATATGACCTCATTTTAAGTACATACTCAACTAATAAACATTCTGTTCTTTGTTCCCTCCCTTCATTGTAATGGCAAACATGTCACCTGGTGTAAAGGCAGAACAGGCCTGGGAAATTCAATAGGAACTCTTATTATTCTTTAGAGTGACATAAAAATATATGACCTTCTTCAAATGAGATGGTATTGTCCTTGGCCCAAATAATTTCCTCATTACAATAAGACCTCACTAACTGAGGACAAAGTCAGAGGAGAGAAAGTACCCTTTAAATTGTTTTGTTTTTTTTTTTAAAAAAGAAATGGAAAAGTTTTATAAAACTTTTAGAAATTGTTTGTTTTTTCTACTTTTTAAACATATGAACTACTATTGACCAATAGGGAAAGTAGAGTCAGGTTACAGACGTTCCAAGCTTTAGAAGATGCTGTGGTAAACAAGTAAAATTGTAATTACTGGATTGCTAATTAAGCATTCCCATGAAGTAGCTAGAGGAGTTTTATAAGTGTCTCAGTACTGTGGTAGTCTTCATTCTAAAGAAAGTTATATAGTCCCCTTTTCTGCCATCTTGATTGCTCAAAAAAATTTTTTAACTGTTTTTTCATAGATGGTGCAAAGTAAAACTTCAATGCTAAACTTATTAGATTGTCAAATTATGAGTGATATCCAAAAGGTGTTTTATTTAGGAGAAGTATGAATAGAAAAAAACAACTTACCCAATATTTCTAATGTTAAATAAAGAAGAGAGCTCTGTGTGTTTTCAGCATAAGTTTCCAGTTCCTGGATATTCCGATATGCTCTGTCATCCAAATTTCTTTCCTACAGTCAAACAAAATGCAAATAAAGTCTGCTGAACTGTCAATATTTTGTAAAGAAAAGGTACTATTTTTTGCCCTCAAGAACTGAATAATGAAGAAAATTATTTAGTATAGGTTTAGTATACAATAAAATAAGATTAAAATAAAATTAAAATATTAAAGTTCTACATATTCAATACTTAGAAATCACCCCTCCAAATCACACCTCAGGAATAATCTCAATGCACAGAGCACCACAGACACAGGGTTAGTTTAATTTTTTTAATTCCTTCTAAAGCCCAAGGTATCACGAGAAATTGACTTAACTGAGCTCTTTATCACTTCAGACATTATTTTCTTAATCCTGACAATAAACCCAAGAGACAAGGAATTGATACTTTTTCCATTTTGCAAAAGAGGAAACTGAGGCACAGACACATTAATAAACATGACCAAGGACACAAAGCTAATAAGTGGTAAGGTCAGGATTCAAACCCACACCTTTTGTCTCTAGATCCCATGTTCTTTATGTGGAAAAGGTGGCTAGAAAAAGAAAGGAGAGGAGTAAGTCTTTTGGTGACTAACTCTCTGCTTTTATCTGTGTATGTTTTCAACATTCCCTCTTTTTTAAAGGACAGTTTTGCCAGGTAAAGAATTTTTGGCTGGCAGTTTTTCTCTTTTGGTATCTTAAATATATCATACTATTGCTTACTCTCCTCCATGGTTTCTAATGAGAAATTGGCACTTAGTATTATTGAGGTTCCCTTGTATGTGATGAATTGATTTTCTCTTGTTGCTTTCAAAATTCTCTCTTTATCTTTGACATTCAACATTTTGACTCACGTATGTCTTGAAATAGGTCCATTAGGGGTTATCCTATTTAGAGTATGTTGTGCTTCTTGGACATGTATATCTTTCATAAGAGCTGGAAACTTTTTGTCCATTATTTCCTCAAATATTCTTTCTGCCCATTTCCCCCTTCTCATCTCTTTCTGAGACTCCCATGGTATATATGTTGGTGTGCTTCATACTGTCATACAGGTCCCTTGGACACTGCTCAGTTTTTTCTATTCTTTACCTGTTCTTCTGAGTATATGACTAAATTGTCCTGTCTTCCAGTTCATTGATTCTTCTTCTCCCTGTTCAAATCTGCTGTTGTAAACCTTTAGTGTATTTTTAGCCTTTATTATTTTGCCTTTCATCCCCATAATTTATGTTTCTTTTTGAACTTTCTAAATCTTCTTGTTCACACATTGTCTTTTTTAGTATTCTTTAGCTCTATGTCCATATTTAGTTTATTTCTAGCTATAATTTCCTTCAACTGCTTGAATTGATTTAGGAGATCTGTTTGAACCTCTTTGATTAGTTGTTCCAAAGTCTGTGTCTCAGTTTCTCCCTCCTGCCTAGTGTTTTACTGTAAACTGGCTATGCGTTAAGGCTCTTATTTGATGCTTGGTCCAACTTACACCGAACCTTTAGAACAGCCCATGTTAACTGTTTGACTTTTCTCAGGTGTTCTTCACTTGTTTCTTGTCCTGGACATGTGGTCCACCTTTTAGATGGCTCTTTTATGTGCAACTGTTTCACTTCCAAAAGAAGGCTTCTTTTCCTCTGTTCCTTTTTTGGGAGTCCCAAGCTGTTTCTGATTGATTTTGTGCAGACTTTCCTCCCCAGACCCTATGATTTGCTCAACTGCTCTCCCTCCCGCAGTGATATGCTCTAGCAATTAGAGACTGGGTTGGGTGTGTGCACTGCTTGTCAACACCACTGTAGGTCTCTTTTTGTTTCCATGTTAGGATATCCTACCTCAGGAAGCCAGACGAGGACAGCATTCAAAAATGTCTGCTTTTCGTTTTAGGTGCTCCAGCAATCAGAGACTGGGTTGGGTGCATGCACTTCTTTCCAACAGTTCAACCAAGGATCTCTTTCGTTTCCTGGAGGCCATTTTATATGCAAACATTTGCCAACCATTTGGGGCCTGCCCTGGGTCTATGTAGCCTTGGGTCTAAATGTGTCTGTGGTTCTCATTTGTTGCCAGTGGCTTTGTGCTCTGCAACCATGGCAGGAGGTATCCAGGCCAGAGTGCTGCCACTGTGTGATTCTCAAGCCACATGAGGTCAAGTGAGGGTAAGTGGTCTGGACTGGCACGTCTGAGTCACAAATCTCCTACCTTCTTTTTTGGTGTTTTTCCCCTCTAAATTCAGCATTTATTGAGTTCTTCTTCAGTCTCTATCACCCTCTAGAGTTCCAAGGATTTGCCCTTTTATCAGTTGTTTCTGAGGGGAGACTTTGCCAGGGGATGCCTTACCTCACCATCTTGATGATGTCACTCAGTATTTTTAAAAATGCATTGGTCATTATTCATCTCATTTGGCTTCTCATTATTTTCACTATAGCCTCATGTTGGTTAACAGAGTGTATGCAAATATACTAAGTAAACATACATTTTCATGACAACAGTATGTAATAAATATCAGGCCAATAAGGGCACTGAGCCAACAATGCATCATAAAGATTACACAAGATAGCCCAGGTCACAGAGCAATTTGAAGTCTTGGTTGGAACTAGACATCAATTCTAAGAATTTAGTACAATATTCCATTCACTAGAACCATCTTTCCTCCTTCTTCCCCCTATTATGTGAACACAGATCTAAGTCCTGGGATGTGCATAAAAGGGTGTGTATGACTAATAGTAAAGACTGATAATATTAAAAAGTTAATACTTTTTAAGGTATGATAATCGTATTATGGTTATGATTTTTAAAAGTCCTTATCTTTTCGAAATACAAATGTATTTACAGATCAAATAATATGATGTCTAGGATTTATTTTAAAACAATCCAATGGAGATTGGAGAGAGGAGTGGATAGAATATGTATCAATGACTGGACATGTCTTGATAACCATTAAAGCTGGGCAATAAATACATGAAAGTATATTATAGTATCTACTTGTGTATAAGTCTGAAAATTTCTATTAAAATAAACAAAAACAGTAGAGTGTGGATGTGCACATCCTTCTGTATGGGGGCCTGTCTCCACCTGTCTGTCTCAAAGTGAGGGGGCAGGGAGCTACAGTGGATGGTGTGCAAGGGTAGAGTATAGATAAAACAGCATAGTTCTCTAAAAGTTTCCTTCTTGCAAAATATTAATACACATGTTAAGACACTTCCTTCCTGAAGATTGGCTTAAGGATTAAAAAGGAAGAAAAATTAAGACTTGAGCAATTAAACTTACTCTTTCATCAATGATTTTCAGAAGCCATCTTTTAGTCAGATTATGTCTTTTGATAGCCTAAAAAACAAGTGTTGAAAAGTACTGTAATGACTTCTGCAGATCTGAATAAAATAAACAAACCAAACACGAAACTAGGTAAGAGAACATTTATAGTAACTCATTGCCAGATGTTCAAAAAAAGGAAAAAAGAAAATGTCCCTAGAAAACATTTCAAAACATTTCCAAGTAAAGATAATATTTCCAATACTTTTCCACTAACCTGTCTTTTTTTCCTGTACTGTTTAGTAATTTAATGATTCCACTTCCAAAACAAGACAACACAAACATGAAAAACCAGTTTTCTCTATTATATGATATACCCTGATTTCTATGCTTACTACCCTCAAACTTCTTTCATAGGATAAAGATATTCTATTAGAAAAAATAACCTATTCTCAAAAAAAAAAGAAAAATTACCTCTTCTCCAAAAATGATAATAAAACCCAAAAGCAAACAATCAGTAGGGTAAATCATTATTTTGGCAAGTAGACACTCCAGTAGGAAAGAACAGATCTTGGTTTCTAACACAATCACCTTCCAAAAGAACCAGGGATCCTTAGAGAAATAGATCATTCCAGAACTGGGGCAGGAGAGGTTCAAGATGGTCCTAGAATATCTTCTTATGCCATAATATAAGGAAGTGCTCAAAAAAATGATGGAGGGGTGCATGTCATAAAGACAGGAGCCAGTTTGAAGAGGCTCCCACTGCCAAATCTGGGACTATTTCAACACCAAAATAATTAAATAAAGTAATGAATTATAAATCATTGGGAAAAAAAGAGGATTCTTAAGTCCATACTAATAATTAATAAACAAACTAAATAAAGAAGGGAGGCTCTTGCTTACAGTAGAATGCTCAGTACCAACTGGCAAATGTGGGCAAAGTGCTGGAGTTGGGAAATAATCATTTTGCAAACATAATAAAGATTGAATCAGATAGGAATCATGAATGAATGAATGCTAAATTTAGGGGAAAATTTTGATGAGGAACAGGATATTTGCATAGTCTTAAAATTGTCTCCCCATAGAAGATATATTAGCTGCAAGGGGAATTATAATTACACAGTAGAAAAACCAGGCAACATCTTGACTGAGTGATCAAAATGAACAATGCCAATAAAAGACAGATGGACAAAGTATGCCTCCAAATGTTATATACCCCGAGAAACATGTATTACATATGCAGTGTTCCTGTCAAAAACCCATAACCTGAATCTAATAATGAGAAAACAAAACAAATTCAAAATGAGGAATGTTCTATTAAAAAAAAAGTGAGGGGCTACACTCTTCAAAACGTCAATGTCATAAAAGACAAAGGAAGGCTATGGAAACATCCCAGATTAAAATAGGCTAAGAATGCCTCAGTATGACAACTAAATGCAATACCTAACCCTAGACTAGACCCTGGACTGGAGGGGAAAATTGCTATAAATATAAGACATTACTGGACCAACTAACAATATTGGAATATGAATGGAAAATTAGATAAAAGTGTTGTATCAAAGTTAAAGTTACTGAAGTCAGTAACAGTTCTGCTTATAGGAGAATACCCTATTTTTAGGAAATATTCACTGAAGGATTTAGGAACAAAAGATAAAAGTCTATGATGTTATGTAACAGTCAAATAATTCAGAAAAAAATTAAGTGTGTAATTACATATATAGAGCATGTGTATGTGTGAGTGAGCATGCACAAACTGTTAAACAAATGGGGTAAAATGTAAACAATATGTGAATCTGGGTAAAGTATATAAAGGTGTTCTTTATACTATTTTTATTTTTGCAATCTTTTTGAAAATTTGAAGTTATTTCCAAATAAGTTTTAAAAGCATTATTTTCTTGCCAAGTCAACAGTAAATATGATATATTTTCACAGTAAATAAATACGGTAGTGAAGTCTTAGGGATATCCTTTACTTCAACTAAGACTCTAGGTTGTGACTGCTACTAAGATATAAAAGACTAGCATGATCACCAGTACATATTTATGTGACAAAAAGTGTGAGTCCAGAAAACTGAGCCTACGTTGCCTGGCTAGAAGCTAAAAGGGTTGCAATGGAGTCAGGTCTGAAATGCTCTCAGCACTACTAGCATTACACAGCAGGAAATCCTCAGGCATCACTCCCCAATCCCAGGCATCAGTCTGGGATTCCTTATTCATCACAGAGTTCTGCTCTTGTTTTATTTTGTGCATGTTTGGAGGTACAGGGGACATGTTTGATCTTAAAACCACATTATTAAGCACTGTTCCTGGCACACAATATACTCAACAAATATTCAACCAATGAATAGTCAGACTCCTATTGACTCAAGGCTAAAGCTATAATTGGTACAATTTCTTGACCAAAAAATACAGTTTTTCTGTCATATCTGAAGATAATCAGAGATTAAGGTAAGAAAATAAATATTTAAAAGAAGTTCAAAACCTGCTAAATAAAGAATAACAAGAATCAATATCTTTGGAAAATGAAGCCAAAGCAAATAAAAACCTTGACTATAAAAAACAAATTCAGTCTATTTTCTGCATGATTTTTCTGTAAACTTAAAACTTCTCCAATTAAAAATAATAATAAAAACAAATTTAAACAAAACTCGCATTCATTCATACATGGAGAAATGGATAACATTTATAAAATATATAAGAAATTACAGCTATTCAACTGTTCTGTACCCTAACGGCATCAATGAAACAGTGCAGTAGAAAACTGCTTTCTGAACAACACATTGTTAGCCTTCTCCTGAGTTAATCTTCTGAAGAACCTGACACTTTTCAAAGAGCCAATGGAAGTATTACTAGAGTTGCAATAAGCATATCCTCCAGCAGAACCAGGAGGGAAAGAGAATATGCAAACAGGAGAACTGCTCTGAATACTATCTGTTTTTTCAAATATCCATAATAACCATCAACACCAGGAATAAACAAAGCTAGCCAACATTGCTGATCAAAATCTAAGCAACCGTTAAAATTGGACAAATAGTAATTCAGACATATGTCCTAGTTTTTAAAGAGAAGCTAAGGCAAGATAAATTTGCATTAAAGGAGTCTCTGATCTTCTGTATTTCCTGACAAAGGCCAGAACATTCAATGCAAGTCTTAGCATAAACCTGCACTTAGTCACAGGTTTTTGTATAAAATAAAAAACAGCAAGGGCTTCTGAAGTTTAGAGAACCTTTTCTCTATAAGCCACTTAGGCTGAGCTTCTTTTAATATTTATTTGATTTTTTAAAAATTTTAATTTATTTTTTTAAATTCAGTTTTATTGAAATATAGTCACATACTATACAATCATCCATGGTGTACAATTAACTGTTCACAGCACCATCATATAGCTGTGTATTCATCACCGTAATCTATTTTTAATCCAATTTTATTGAGATATATTCACACAACATACAATCCTCCAAAGTGTACAGTTGTTCACAGCACCACCACACAGTTGTGCATTCATTACCACAATCAATTCCTGAACACCTTCATTACTCCAAAAAATAAAATAAAAATTAAAATAAAAAAGAACATCCAAAACACTCCATTCCCCTCCCCACCACTGTTCATTTACTGACTGACTTTTTTTAACTCAGTTTTTTTTAACTTTATCAAAAAATTAAAAAACAAACAATAAAAAAACACTTCAAACAAAACCAAAACAAAGGAATAAGAAAAAATAAATAACCTAAAATAACTACATTGTTTCCAACATATTCCTACCCTACCCCAAGAAAATAAACAAAGGAATAAGAAAAACAAATAACCTAAAATAACTACATTGCTGCCAACTTGTTCCTACCACACCCTCCCCAAATTAACAAACCATAGTCATTTCTAAACATTCCCACAACATTAAGTTTACCCTTCATAACTTATCTGTTCTTATTAGATTATCATCCCCCCTTCACATTTGCTGTCTATCACTAGGTCCCCCAGTGATATTATATTCTGCAATATAAACCAAATATTTTACATTTTTCAGAGTTCACATTAGTGGTAACATACAATATCTCCTCTTTTTGTGTCTGGCTTATTTCACGCAGCATTATGCCCTCAAGGTTAATCCATGTTGTCATATGTTTCACAACCTCATTCCTTCTTACTGTCGCATAGTATTCTATCGTGTGCATATACCACAATTTGTTTATCCACTCACCTGTTGAAGGACAACTGGACTGTTTCCATCTCATGGCAATTGTGAATAATGCTGCTATGAACATCAGTATCCAGATATCTGTTCATATCACCGCTTTCAGATCTCCCGGGTATATACCGAGAAATGAAACGGCTGGATCAAAATGTAACTCTGTATCTAGTTTTCAAAGGAACCACCAGACTGTCTTCCAGAGTGGCTGTACCATTACACAGTCCCATTAACAATGAGTAAGAGTTCCAATTTCTCCACATCCCCTCCAGCATTTGTAGTTTCCTGTTTGTTTAATACAGTCAATCTAACTGGTATGAGATGGTATCTCATTGTGGTCTTAATTTGCATCTCCCTAATAGCTAGTGAAGCTGAACATTTTTTCATGTGTTTTTTGGCCATTTCTATTTCTTCTTCAGAGGACTGTCTTTTCATATCTTTTGCCCATGTCATAATTGGGCTGTCTGTACTACTGTCACTGAGTTGTAGGATTTCTTTATATATGCAAGATATCAGTCTTTTTTCAGATACATGGTTTCCAAATATTTTTTCCCATTGAGTTGGCTGCCTCTTCACACCCATCAATTTCCTTACACCAGAAAGAATAAAAATAAAAATAAAAAATAAAAGTAAAAAAGAACACCTAAATCATTCCCCCATCCCATCCTATTTTTCATTTAGCTTTTGTCCCCATTTTTCTACTCATCCATCCATACACTGGATAAAGGGAGTACAATCCACAAAGTTCTCACAATCACACTGTCACCTCTTGTAAGCTATATAGTTTATGATCGTCTTCAAAAGTCGAGGCTATGGGGTTGAAGTTTGATAAGTTTCAGGTGTTTACTTCTAGCTATTCCAATACATTAGAACATAAAAAGGGATATCTATATGGTGCGTAAGAATGCCCACCCGAGTGACCTCTTGACTCCATTTGAAATCTCTCAGCCACTGAAACTTTATTTTGTTTCATTTCGCATCCCCCTTTTGGTCAAGAAGATGTTCTCAATCCCATGAAGCCGAGTCCAGATTCATCCCCGGGAGTCATATCCTGCATTGCCAGGGAGATTTACAACCCTGGGAGTCGGGTCCCACATGAGGGGAGGGCAGTGAGTTCACTTGCCAAGTTGGCTTAGCTAGAGAGAGAGGGCCACATCTGAGCAACAAAGAGGCACTCAGGAGGAGACTCTTAGCCAAAATTACAGCAGGTTTTAGGCTGAGCTTCTTAAAGTGGGATGAATAAAGGTAAACAACTAATCTAATATTTACAGCTTCCCATTCACTTTTTCTTCACAGTCCCCAATGTGGGGGGCCTGGCTTTCCATCCTTATTGGGGCTCTGTGAAGTCAATCTGTGGCCCAAAAACCCATCCTGCCTCTGCTGGTGTGCATACCTGAGATGAGGTGCCCCACTGTAAGGTCTGTCAATGGCTCCTATTACAGAAACTGTCTTCTGGTGCTTATCACATGGCAATGGGGACACAGATTAGTGAGGCAAAGTAACAAATTCCTTTCCTCCAATCACAGTTTAGTGCATTTCTACATCATGCATGGCTGTTTACTAATGATACCATAGCTGCTTTAATGTAAAATCATTTAACATTAACATCCTGCAAGACAAATAATACTCTGGCCCATAGGTTTCCATTCTCTAACACCTAAAATTCATCACCAAATAGGGTGTCCTATCAAACTAAACATGACAGCTTTGGATTTGTCTGAACAAATGGTGACAGCAAATCTCCCTTCACAAAAGATCAACATATGATGTTCTACAGTCTAGAATCTGGAAAAAACACTAATATAAGGAGCTACTGGGAAGACAGAACAAAATATTTACCTGCAATGCATCAAAATTTACAAAGCCTAAATTCTGCAACCAAATATATGGAAAACAAGCAATATATAATATAAGGAGACAAGATTTCACTTTTTTCCCTCAATAAAGAAATACAACAGGGGGAGGGGCAAGAAGGCAGAGTGGTGAGGTGTAGGTTTTAGTTACTCCTCCAGGGCAGTAGGTAGAAAGCCAGGAACTGCATGGACCAGACAATGCAGAGCAATCTGACTTTGGGCATACTTCATACAACACTCATGAATGCGTGGAACAGCTGAGATCAGCAAAATCTGTAAGTTCTCGCGGCCAGGAGACCTGTGCTCCTCCCTGTCAGGCTCAGTCCTTTGGGAGGAGGGGCCGTCAGTGCTGGGAATGAGGAGGGAGAACTACAGTTGCAGCTCTGATTGAAAATGCAGACTGCTGATCAAAAACCCCAAACACAGATAGACTGAGACCAGACACCAGAGAATCCGGGAGCAGTCAGCCTGGTGGAGAGGAGATAGGGCTAGCAAAAACAGCAGAAAAAAAAAACACCCCAAAATAAAAACAGAGACTTTTTGGAGTTGTGGTGAACATAAAACAGAGAAGGGCAGGGCTCAAACAGAACAGGCGCATATTCAAATCCAGAGGAGGAGGACCCTTGCCTGGAGAGCCAGTTTCTCTGCTTTCTTGATTGTTCCTTAATGGCCCTAATCTTCTTGTCTCTTCAACAGCCCATTAGATCTGCAAGGAGGGCCCTTCTTTTTCTTTTCTTTTTTTTTTAATCTTTTTCTTTTTCTCTAAAACAATTACTCTAAGAAGCCCATTACAGAAAGCCTCAAAGACTTGCAACTTGGGACCAGGCAAGAGCAGAGCTAACATAGCTCTGAGGGACAAAGCACTAAGTCTAGTGGCTAAGAAAATTCGCTAAACAACACAACTTCCCAAGAAAAGAGGGGCATCCCCTTATAGCCATCTTTCCAGTGGGCTAGGAACACTCCTGCCCAGCGACAGCGCCACAGCCCAGAGCTGCCCCAAACAACCTAGTGTGACAGGAAGTGTTTCCAGCAACATGTGCACATGCCACAATATCTGGTGTGGACGATAGCCTCCTTTCAGCAGGCTGGGAATGCCCCTACACAGCCCTGCGGCCCAGAACTTCCCTTGGGGGACAGCACTCACCTGTGACGTAGCACAGTCTTCCGTCAGCAGAGGCCCTAGGAGGGGATGGTTGGAAGAGGAACCCACTTCCAAATATTGGTAAGTTCCATATACCAATACCAAGGACTTGTGGGTCAGCAGCAGAAACAAACTGTGGCAAGACTGAACTGAAGGATTAGACTACTGCAACAGCTTTACAACTCCAGGAACACCTGGGAGATTTGATTATTAAAGCTGCCCTCCCTCCCTAATGGCTCAGACACATGCCCCACATTCAGGGCAGGCAGCACAACCCACACATGCAAACGTGGTGCACCAAATGGATCCAGACAATACTCAGACCCCCACTCACCACAAAGAACAAGTTGGGAAGAACTTGCTTGAGGGGGACAGGTGGCCTGCAGATGCCACCTGCTGGTTAGTTAGAGAAAGTGTACTCCACCAAGCTGTAGATCTGACAAATCAGAGATAAGTGTGTGAATCAGCCTACATATCCTAAAAGAACCCTATATCAAGTTAAGGAAATGCCAAGAGGCCAAAAACATCAGAAAATTTTAAAGCATATGAAAAAAACAGACGATATGGATAACCCAAACCCAAACCCCCCAATCAAAAGATGAGAGAAGGCACAGTACTTGGAGCAATTAATCAAAGAACTAAAGACAAACAATGAGAGCATGACACAGGATATAAAGGACATGAAGAACCTAGAATAGTATAAAGAAGAAATTGTAAGAGTAAATGAAAAAATAGACGATCTTATGGAAATAAAAGAAACTGTCAACCAAATTTAAAAGATTCTGGGTACTCATAGTACAAGACTAGAGGAAGTTGAAAAGCAAATCAGTGACCTCGAGTACGACAAAACGGAAAATGAAAGAACAAAAGAAAGAATGGGGAAAAAAATCGAAAAATCAAAATGGCCCTCAGGGATATGATAGATAATACAAAATGTCCAAATGTAAGAGTCATTGGTGTTCCAGAAGGGGAAGAGAAGGGTAAAGGTCTAGGAAGAGTATTCAAAGAAATTGTTTGGGAAAACTTCCCAAATCTTCTAAACACCATAAATACACAAATCATAAATGCCCAGCAAACTCCAAACAGAATAAATCCAAATAAACCCACTCCAAGACATATGCTTATCAGACTGTCAAATACTGAAGAGAAGGAGCAAGTTCTGAAAGCAGCAAGAGAAAAGCAATTCACCACTTACAAAGGAAACAGCGTAAAACTAAGTAGTGACTACTCAGTGGCCACCATGGAGGTGAGAAGGCAGTGGCATGACATATTTAAAATTAAGAGAGAGAAAAACTGTCAACCAAGAATTCTTTATCCAGCAAAGCTCTCCTTCAAATTTGAGGGAGAGCTTAAATTTTTCACAGACAAACAAATGCTGAGAGAATTCGCAAAAAAGAGACCTCCCTACTTGAGATACTAAAGGGAGCCCTACCAACAAAGAAATAAACAAAAGAGAGAGAGATAGGTTCAGTACTAAAGAGATTCAGTATGGGTACATTAAAGGACATTAAGAGAGAGAGGGAAAAAATATATCTGACAAACAAACCAAAGGACAGGATGGCTGAGTCAAGAAATGCCTTCACAGTAATAACATTGAATGTAAATGGCTTGAACTCCCCAATTAAAAGATATAGATTGGCAGAATGGATCAAAAAATATGAACCATCAATATGCTGCATACAAGAGACTCATCTTAGACACAGGGACACAAAGAAATTGAAAGTGAAAGGATGGAAAAAAATATTTCATGCAAGCTACAGCCAAAAGAAAGCAGGAGTAGCAACATTAATCTCAGATAAAATAGACTTTAAATGCAAGGATGTTATGAGAGACAAAGAAGGCCACTACATACTAATAAAAGGGGCAATTCAACAAGAAGAAATAACAATTATAAATGTTTATGTACACAATCGAGGGGCCACAAAATACATGAGACAAACATTGGCAAAACTAAAGGATGCAATGGATGTTTCCACAATAATTGTGGGAGATTTCAACACGTCACTTTCTCCTATAGATAGATCAACTAGACAGAAGACCAATAAGGAAACTGAAAACCTAAATAATCTGATAAATGAATTGGATTTAACAGACATATATAGAACATTACATCCCAAATCACCAGGATACACATTCTTCTCTAGTGCTCACGGACTTTCTCCAGAATAGACCATATGCTGGGACATAAAACAAGCCTCAGTAAATTCAAAAAAAATTGAAATTATTCAAAGTACATTCTCTGACCACAATGGAATACAATTAGAAGTCAATAATCATTAGATAATTAGAAAATTCACAAACACTTGGAGGTTAAACAACACACTCCTAAACAATCAGCGGGTTAAAGAAGAAATAGCAAGAGAAAATGCTAAATACGTACAGACAAATGAAAATGAGAACACAACATATTAAAACCTATGGGATGCAGCAAAAGCGGTACTGAGGGGGAAATTTATAGCACTAAACGTATACATCAAAAAGAAAGAAAGCTAAAATCAAAGAACTAATGGAGCAACTGAAGAAGCTAGAAAATGAACAGTAAACCAATCCTGAACCAAGTAGAAGAAAAAAAATAACAAGGATTAAAGCAGAAATAAATGACACAGAGAACAAAAAACAATACAGAGAATAAATAACACCAGAAGTTGGTTCTTTGAGAAGATCAACAAGACTGACAAGCCCCTAGCTAGACTGACAAAATCAAAAAGAGAGAGGACCCATATGAACAAAATAATGAATGAGAAAGGTGACATTATTGCAGATCCCAAAGAAATTTAAAAAATTATAAGAGGATACTATGAACAACTGTATGCCAACAAACTCGATAACAGAGAGGAAATGGACAATTTCCTGGAAACATATGAACAACCTAGACTGAACAGAGAAGAAAGAGAAGACCTCAACCAACCCATCACAAGCAAAGAGATCCAAGCAGTCATCAAAAGCTTCCCACAAATAAATGCCCAGGGCCAGATGGCTTCACAGGGGTATTCTACCAAACTTTCCAGAAAGAACTGACACCGATCTTACTCAAACTCTTTCAAAACATCGAAGAAAATGGAATACTACTTAACACATTTTATGAAGCTAACAATCTAATAACAAAACCAGGCAAAGATGCTACAAAAAAGGAAAACTACAGGCCAATCTCCCTAATGAAGACAGATGCAAAAAATCTCAACAAAATACTTGCACATCAAATCCAAAGACACATTAAAAAAATCATACACCATGACCAAGTAGGGTTCATTCCAGGCATGCAAGGATGTTTCAACATAAGAAAATCAATCAATGTATTATAACACATTAACAAATCAAAAGAGAAAAATCAAATGATCATCTCAATAGATGCTGAAAAAGCATTTGACAAAATCCAACATCTCTTTTTGATAAAAACACTTCAAAAGGTAGGAATTGAAGGAAACTTCCTCAATATGATAAGGAGCATATATGAAAAACCCACAGCCAGCATAGTACTCAATGGTCAGAGACTGAAAGCCTTCCCTGTAAGATCAGGAACAAGACAAGAATGCCCGCTGTCACCACTGTTATTCAACATTGTACTAGAAGTGCTAGGCTGGGCAATCCGGCAAGACAAAGAAATAAAAGGCATCCAAATTGGAAAGGAAGAAGTAAAATGGTAATTATTTTCAGATGATATGATCTTATATCTGGAAAACCCTGAGAAATCAACGATACAGCTACCAGAGCTAATAAATTTAGCAAAGTAGCAGGATACAAGATTAATGCACATTAAGTCAGTAATGTTTCTATATGCTAGAAATGAACCAAGTGAAGAGACACTCAAGAAAACAACACCATTTTCAATAGCAACTAAAAAAATCAAGTACCTAGGAATAAATTTAACCAAAGATGTAAAAGACCTATAGAAAGAAAACTACATAACTCTACTAAAAACAATAGAAGGGGTCTTAAAAGATGGAAAAATATTCCATGTTCATGGGTAGGAAGGCTAAATGTCATTAAGATGTCAATTCTACCCAAACTCATCTACAGATTCAATGCAATCCCAATCAAAATTCCAACAACCTACTTTGCAGACTTGGAAAAGCTAGTTATCAAATTTATTTGGAAAGGGAAGATGCCTCAAATTGCTAAAAACACTCTAAAAAAGAAAAACGAAGTGGGAGGACTTACATTCCCTGACTTTGAAGCTTATTATAAAGCCACAGTTGTCAAAACAGCATGGTACTGGCACAAAGACAGACATATTGATCAATGGAATCGAATTGAGAATTCAGAGATAGACCCCCAAATCTATGGCCAAATGATCTTTGATAAGGCCCCCAAAGCCACTGAACTGGGACATAACAGTCTCTTCAACAAATGGGGCTGGGAGAGTTGGATATCCATATCCAAAAGAATGAAAGAGGACCCCTATCTCACACCCTACACAAAAATTAACTCAAAGTGGATCAAAGACCTCAATATAAAAGACAGTATCATAAAACTCCTAGAAGATAACGTAGGGAAATATGTTCAAGACCTTGTATTAGGTGGCCACTTCCTAGACCTACACCCAAAGCATAAGCAACAAAAGAAAAAATAAACAAATGGGAACTCCTCAAGCTTAGAAGTTTCTGTACCTCAAAGGAATTTCTCAAAAAGGTAAAGAGGCAGCCAACTCAATGGGAAAAAATTTTTGGAAACCATGTATCTGACAAAAGACTGATATCTTGCATATATAAGGAAATCCTACAACTCAATGACAATAGTACAGGCAGCCCAATTATAAAATGGGCAAAAGATATGAAAACACAGTTCTCCGAAGAGGAAATACAAATGGCCAAGAAACACATGAAAAAATGTGCTGCTTCACTAGCTGTTAGGGAGATGCAAATTAAAACCACAGCAAGATACCATCTCATACCAATTAGAATGGCTGCCATTAAACAAACAGGAAACTACAAATGCTGGAGGGGATGTGGAGAAATTGGAACTCTTATTCATTGTTGGTGGGACTGTATAATGGTTCAGCCACTCTGGAAGTCAGTCTGGCAGTTCCTTAGAAAACTAGATATAGAGTTACTCTTTGATCCAGCAATTGCACTTCTCCATACATACCCGGAAGATCTGAAAGCAGTGACACGAACAGATATCTGCACACCAATGTTCATAGTAGCATTATTCACAATTGCCAAGAGACAGAAACAACCCAAATGTCCTTCAACAGATGAGTGGATAAATACAATGTGGTATATACACACGATAGACTACTAAACAGCAGTAAGAAGGAATGATGTCGTGAAACATATGACAACATGGACAAACCTTGAAGACAATGCTGAGCGAAATAAGCCAGGTACAAAGAGAGAAATATTATATGCTACTACTAATGTGAACATTGAAAAATGTAAAATAAATCATTTATAATGTAGAATATAAGGGAACTAGCAATAGAGAGCAGTTATTGAAGGGGGAATCATAACCCAGTAAGAACAGATAAGATATTGTGGGTAAATTTAATGTTCTGGGAATGCCCAGGAATGACTACGGTTTGTTAATTTCTGATGGGTATGGTAGGAACAAGTTCACAGAAATGTTGCTATATTAGGTTATTTTCTTGGGGTAGAGTAGGAACATGTGGAAAGTAAAGTAGTTATTTTAGGTTAGTTGTCTTTCTTACTCCCTTGTTATGGTTTGTTTGAAATTTTTTTTATTGTATTTTTTTTTAATTTTTTGATACAGTTAATAGTTTATTTTAAAAAAGAGAGTTAATTAAAAACAAAAAAACAATATGCAGAGCCCCCCTGAGGAGCTGTGGAGAATGCAGAGATGCTGGGATTCCCCACCTCGACAGTTGCTGACACGCTCACAGACACAGGGTGGTTTGATGGGCTGAGCCCTCTACCGTGGGACTTGCCCCTGGGAAGACTGTTGCTACAAAGGAGAGGCTAGGCCTGCCTACAGTTGTACCTGAGAGTCTCCTCCTGAGTGCCTTTGTTGCTCAGATGTGGCACTCTCTCTTTAGCTAAGCCAACTTGGCAGGTGAAATCACTGCCCTCCTCCCTACGTGGGATCTGACACCCAGGGGAGTAAATCTCCCTGGCAATGTGGAATATCACTCCTGGGGAGAAATCTAGATCCAGCATTGTGGGATGAAGAGCATCTTCTTGACCAAAAGAGGGATGTGAAAGGAAATGAAATAAGCTTCAGTGGCAGAGAGATTCCTAAACGAGCCGAGAGATCACTCTGGTGGGCACTCTTATGCACACTTTAGACAACCCTTTTTAGGTTCTAAAGAATTGGGGTAGCTGGTGGTGGATACCTGAAACTATCAAACTACAACCCAGAACCCATGAATCTCGAAGACAGTTGTATAAAAATGTAGCTTATGAGGGGTGACAATGGGATTGGGAAAGCCATAAGGACCAAACTCCACTTTGTCTAGTTTATGGATGGATGTGTAGAAAAGTAGGGGAAGGAAACAAACAGACAAAGGTACCCAGTGTTCTTTTTTACTTCAATTGCTCTTTTTCACTCTAATTATTATTCTTGCTATTTTTGTGTGTGTGCTAATGAAGGTGTCAGGGATTGATTTAGGTGATGAATGTACAACTATGTAATGGTACTGTAAACAATCGAAAGTACAATTTGTTTTGTATGACTGCGTGGTATGTGAATATATCTCAATAAAATGATGATTAAAAAAAAAAAAAAAAAAAGAAAGGAAATGAAAAAAGTTTTAGTGGCAGAGAAATTCCAAAAGGAGCCAAGAGGTTACTCTGGTGGGCACTATTAAGCACAATATAGACAACCCTTTTTAGGTTCTAATGAATTGGAATACCTAGCAGCAAATACCTAAAACTATCAAACTACAACCCAGAACCCTTGAATCTTGAAGATGATTGTATAAAAATGTAGTTTATGGGGGTGACAATGTGATTTGGAGAGCCATGTGGACCACACTCCCCTTTGTCTAGTTTATGGATGGATGAGTAGAAAAATGGGGGCAAAAAAAGGCACTCAGTGTTCTTTTTTATTTGTTCTTTTTCACTTTAATTTTTATTCTTATTATTTTTGTGTGTTTGGCAATGAAAATGTTCAAAAATTAATTTTAGTGATGAACACACAACTATATAATGGTACTGTGAACAACTGAATGTACGCCTTGTATGACTACATGGTATGTGAATATCTCTCCATGAAATTGAATTAAAAAAATAGATTGGGGTGATGAATGCACAACTATATGATGGTACTGTGAACAGTTAATTGTATACCATGGATGATTGTATGGTATGTGAATATATCTCAATAAAACTGAATTAAAAAAAAAAGAAATACACCAAAGACATGCAAATTATCAATGATTTTAAATTCTTCTGTCAAAACTAACATAGATCTGAACATTATATGAACTTAAGAATATTTTCAGGATCCCTACTACCACTATCCAAATTATATCCATTAAAAGTTATGCTCTACACACTATATAATTTAACTTGTAGATCAGTTTATTCAAACACCATAATCACACGGAACCTTGAATAGGAAGTGAGATCTGGTTGGTTTGCACAGGTTAGCATGAAGACCTGATACATCCCAGAGTAATCTGGGCAGAGTAATTCGCAAAGCTCCTTTGAGGGACTGGAGGAAAATGTGGAAATATTAAATTTCCCCACCTGGGGAATTCCTGATATTCTCGCAATTTAGTAGGCTGAGCCCTTGATCTTGAGGCTTGCCCATATACAGCTTGCTAGTGCAAGGGAAAGGCTAAGCCTACTTACAATCATGCCTAAGAGTCACCCCAGAGAACCTCTTTTTTTGCTCAGATGTGGACTCTCTCTCTAAGCCTACTCGGCAGATGGACTTGCTGCCTTCCCCACTACATGGGACCTGACTCCCAAGGGTGTAACTATCCCTGGCAACGTGAGACATACTCCTGGGAATGAGCCTAGACCCAGCATTGCAGGATTGGGAAAGCCTTCTAGATTAAAAGGGGGAAGAGAAAAGAAACAAAATAAAGTTTCAGTGGCTGAGAGATCTCAAACGGAGTTGAGAGGTCATTCTGGAGGTTATTCGTATGCATTATGTAGATATCCCTGTTAATTTTAGTGTATTAGAATAGTTAGAAGGAAATACCTGAAATTGCTGAACTGCAATCCGGTATCCTTGATTCTTGAAGATGATCGTTGTGCCCGTTTGGATGTATTATGTCCCCCCAAATGCCATGTTGTTTGATGCAATCTTGTGGGGGCAGATGTATTAGTGTTGATTAGGTTGGAACCTATTGATTGAGTGTTTCCATGGAGATGTGACTCAATCAACTGTGGGCAAGATCTTTGATTGGATAATTTCCATGGAGGTGTTACCCCACCCATTCAGGGTGTGTCTTAATTAAGTCACTGGAGCCATATAAAAGAGCTGACAAACAGAAGGAACTCAGAGCCGCAGCTAAAAGAGGACAAAACGCCCCAAAAGCAACAATTTGGAAAATGCCACTTTGAAACGCAACCTGGGAGCAAGCAGACACCAGTCATGTGCCTTCCAGCTAACAGAGGTTTTCGAGACGCCATTGACCTTCCTTTGGTGAAGGTATACTTGTGTTGATGCCTTAATTTGGACATTTTCATGGCCTTCAGACTGTAGCTTTGTAACCAAATAAACCCCCTTTATAAAAGCAAATCCATTTCTGATATTTTGCATAATGGCAGCATTAGCAAACTGGAACAATCATATAACTATATAGCTTATATGGTGTGACCACGTGATTGTGAAAACCTTGTGGTTCACACTCCCTTTATCCAGTATATGGACAGATGAGTAGAGAAATAGGGACAAAAAGTAAATGAATAATACAGGAAAGGAGGGTATGGAATGTTTTGCATGTTCTTTTTCACTTTTATTTTTATTTTTGGAGTAATGAAAATGTTCAAAAATCGACTGTGGTGATGAATGCACAACTTTATGATGATACTGTGAACAAGTTATTGTACACTTTGGAAGACTGTATGATATATGAATATATCTCAATAAAAATGCATAAAAAATTTTGCTGTAATAATATTCTTACAAATTAAAAGTAGCTTTTTTTTTTTTTACCTTCCATAGTTCAATGGCCACTGGCTGATGTGGTGGGTTGTCACGGTATATATCTTCCACAGTTTTTTTCCAAAACTGCATTCGCATCAGTCCAATTGCTTTCTCAGAGACCAAGTCCTTAACCTGTAAGTAGGGTTTTAAAACTTAAACAAATGTACTCTTCACAGTAAAAAAAAAAAAAAAAAAAAAATTAATATTTGTGATTCTGCATGATCACATACTTCAGCCAAAAAACTAATTTTAATTTATACATTTGTTTTAATTTTTCCTTGAAGTTATGTGTTAAATTTGTTGCCATTATTAGTTTTCTAAGTTGAAGATGCAAATATTTTGTGCTAAATAAAAAATATTTCCAAGGTATACATTCAAAAATAAGATGGATTCTTCTAGAAATGAAGAATAACAGAAAAAAGAAAAAAGAGAGGGGGGGAGAACATTTGGATTAAAAGAGACAAGAGATTTATCAACCAGTTGCAACATATGGATCTTAATTGAATTCCAGTTTGAACAGACTTGTAAAGACAGAAAGGCAAGACTGGAAAATATGAACACTGGATGTTTAATGCTATTGGAAATATTGTTACATTTTTAACATGATAATGGTACTCTGTTTATGTTCCTAAAATGTGAATCCTTATCTTTTAGACACACATACCGAAATATTTACAAATGGAAAACTTCATTTGATATTTACTTCAAAATAACCAGGGGGTAGAGATGTGATGGATGGGGATAGAAATGAAGCAAGACTGGCTGTGTGTTATTAACAGCTGAAGCTAGGTGA
This sequence comes from Choloepus didactylus, assembly GCF_015220235.1. Classification (NCBI taxonomy): domain Eukaryota; kingdom Metazoa; phylum Chordata; class Mammalia; order Pilosa; family Megalonychidae; genus Choloepus; species Choloepus didactylus. Next base: position 50,607,301 of record NC_051320.1, on the reverse strand, counting down.
CAGGTATACGGGGGTTCATTATAGTACCCTCTTTACTTTTGTTTATGTTTGAAACTTTCTATAATAAAATTTAAAAAAAAAAAGTGGAAGAGAAGAAAAATAATCTTCATGAGGTTACTGGTGGTAAAAGTTTTTTCAAGTCTGAAGATAAACTTAGGAAAAAAACTAGGGGCTCTTTAGAGGAAGTAAGGAAGGAACCAACATTTACCAAATGTTTGCCAGTACCAAGGCCACATTAGGTACTACTCAAGATTATCTGATCACAATCTTCACAACAAATTCATGATTTGTTACAAATATTCCCATGTTACAAATACAGAAATTATGGTTCAAAAAGTTAAGTAGAGTTTATCCCATGTTCTGCATATTCAGAGGTCTTGTAATGGAGCCAGAAGGATATGCAAGATTACTGGATAAGGAGAGGGGATGACTACAAAGGGACACATAAGGGAATTTGGGGAAGTGATGGAACTGTTCTGTAGATCTGACTGTGGTAATGGATATATTATTCTATGCATTTTTCAAAACCCATAGAACTGTATGCCACAAAGAGTGAACTTTACTACATTTACATATAAATAAAAAAATCTATTCATTAAGTAACTTTAAGGAAAAAAGATTATTAGACTGTCTCCCTCACTACAAATTAAGAATGAACTTGTTAGGTTCAGATAAGAATCACCAATGCATGTTTAATCTGGGAGATAAATTTTAATGAGGACTATGGTCTTAAAATGTCTTCCCACGTACCAAATGGCCAAAACCATCTTGAAAAAGAACAAAGTTGGAGGACTCATAATTTCTGATTTTAAAATTATTACAAAACTACAGTAATCAAACAGTGTGGTCCTAGCACAGGACAGATATACAGACCAATGGCATCAAATTGGGAGTTCAGAAACTGACCCTCACATCTTGACCAACTGATTTTTTTTTTTTTTCAGTCACAAGGGATTTTTTTTTTATTGTGCAATATAACATTTATATAGAAGTGATATCTTTCCAAGCGCAATTTAACAAGTAGTTAAAGAGCAAATTTCCAAGAATGTTTTGGGTTACAGTGCCAGTTTCGGTAATTTCCTTGCTAAATATAACATATAGACAAAAAGGTGTTAACTTTAAAATTACAATTTAACTAGCAGCTATATAGCAAATTTCAAAGAATGTTATGGGTTACAGTTCCACCATTTCACTTCTTTCCTTCTAGCTATTCAAATACCCTAGCAACTAAGAAAATTATATAGATTCAATATTCGTAATCCTTTGTTAAATTCCATCTTGTCTGTTTCTACCCCTCCCTCCAGTTTAATCACTCTTAATTTAATCTTCAGTTTAATCTTCAGGAAGTGACCACCATAACTTGTTCATGTTGCAAAGGCGTGTCGACATTAGGGGAAAAGGAGACACAACTGAAGTTCTTGAAGAAGCTGTGGTCTCTGGGTTTTGGACTCAGCTGGCATAGGAGCTTTCTGGAGGATTTAAGTTCCTGAAGTATAAACTTAGTGGAACTTTTATAGTCTCAGATAGGGATTCTTTATTCTTTAGGGTTTTCGGAACTGCTGACTTGGGCTAATTATGCTGAGTCACAAGGTTTTTACAATCACAAAATAAAGGCTATATAGTTCCACAATCATTATCAGAGATCAAGGCAGCTGGATTACAATTCAGAAATTTCAGATATTTCCATCTGGCCACTCTAATACAACAGGAAGTAAAAGGAAATATCTATATAAGGATTCAGTAATTATGTTAAATCCTAAATTCTCTAGGATTACAGGTTTCCTAGGTAGCGAAATATGCAGGCTTGGATGGTCAAGGAACAGAACAGTGCCATATGCCAAGCTCCCCCATGCCAATAAATTCATTAAATTTCACTTTTCATACAAGAAATGTTGGCTAAAAGTAGGAGGGTCATTTCCTAAATCTTTACCCCCTTCCTGACTTTATTGATCAGGAAATTTATATTTTCCAATTTATATTGTCATCTCTAGGAAAATACAAGGTCCATCCTGGACGCTAAACATCTGCACTCTCTCTCTAGGTTTGGAGATGGGGGTTGGGATGTTAATTGGTAGAGTTCACCACCTAGGTCTTTTAAGGAGCAAGCAAGGCCCCAAACAGAGTGCCTCAGGCCTCCCAAGGCGAACTACATATACATAGTTAAAAGATTGATCAAATTTCTTGGATATCATCCTTTTTTATGAAGGGTTTGAGACCACAGATGGGATACTTAGATGTGCAATAAGCAACACCAAGAAAAGTGGCACTTTCATACACTAGTCTTTCATTGGTCATCAACATGCCAGACATCAGTGACGGAGCACTAAGCAAAATGCTTGCCATGGTCACCATTTCCTAATAACCAGCTAGGTGTCCTTTGGCCTGTCTCTTCCCACAGTGCTTCTCCCAACTTTAAATCCACAATCACAGATGAGGGTATTTTTCTTGGTATCACAAATCTGCTCCAGCAACAAGCCTGTTATCTTTAGACGTGCTAACATGGTGAGAAAACTCAGGGCCAACCAGGTCCCAAGGATCTCACCTTTCAACACCTGGTCATGATCCTGGGAGTCAATCACCCAAAAGACCAGTTATCCTGGAATCTTCATTCAGCACAGCTGAATTCTGTGCCTCTTTATTGTCTTCTGAAATTCATCTACCAAAACATTCTGGTTAGCATGCATTGTGCAGCCAGAAAGCTCATGCCAAATCACCTGCCCAAGGTCACCCAGCAGGTTGTCAAGAGGTCTGCATAACACCGTCACATGGCCTTCCCCCAAAGTCACTTGACCAACTGATTTCTGACAAGGGCACAAAATCTACTCAATTAGGAAAGAACAGTCTCTTCAGCAAATGGTGCTGGGAAAACTGGATAGACATATGCAAAAGAATGAAAGGGGATCCTTACATCACACTATATGCAAAAACTAACTCAAAATGGATCAAAGACCTAAATATAAGACACAAAACTATAAAACTCATAGAAAAAAAACCAGGAAAACAGCTTCAGGACCTTGTGTTAGACAACAGTTTCTTAGACTTTACACCAAAAGCACAAGCAAAAACAAAAACAAAAAAAAGAGAAATGAGATCTCATCAAAATAAAAATCTTTTGTGCATCAAAGGACTTCATCACAAAAATAAAAAGACAACATACAGAATGGAACAAACTATTTGGAAACCATATATCTGATAAGGGCTTAATATCCAGAATATATAAAAAAAAAATCCTGCAACTCAACAATGAAAAGGCAAACTACCAAATTAAAAAGTGGGCAAAAGACTTGAATAAACATTTCTCCAAAGAAGAAATACAAATGGCCAATAAGCACATGAAAAAATGCTCAATATCAATAGCCATTAGGGAAATGCAAATCAAAATCACGAGGGGAAGATGGCAGAGTAGAGAGTTCCAGGACTCATTCCTACTCTAAAACAGATAGGGTACAGGCAGGAATTGTCTGAAACAACTGTTCTGGGGCTCCGCAGGCCAGGGCAGGACTGCACAGCAACCAGGCAAGAGCAAGACAAAAAGGGTGAGAAACAGCAATAAAAAACCCTAAGTATCTCACTCCATGGCAGCCAGTGGCACCCATCTCCCTGCTCTCAAGGCGAGCTGCCTCAGGGTCCAGTCCCCAGCTGGCTGCTGTGGACAGAGAAGGACACAGAAGTCCTCCTCCCCCCAAAACCGGGGGGCTGACAAGCACTGATTACAGTTTTTGATTGGTGAATTTGGATTAACGGATCCCAATCCTGAGCTGCTGTTTCAGCCCACCCCAGACAGGAATGGCTGCAGCCATTGTTTCAACCCTGCCCTCAAAAGGCACAGAAGCAGTGGAGGTTTAAAAATGTAGGGCCTCCTTAGGGCTGCAGGGAACAGTTTGCTGAAGGGCACCATCCCCTGGGCAGGCCAAAAAGCACAGCTTTGGGGAGTCATCAAAAAGCCTTTTAACATCTTTCCTGACCATCTCCCCATAACTCTTGGAGCTGGCCTGGGCCTTCTTTGTGGGTCCCTGACCCTGTTTTTGCTGGGAAATACTAATTTGGGAAAGTTTACTCTGCGGTGACCCTCTTCCCAGAATTTGCTGTCTAGCAAAAGCAGACGGAGACAATGAAAGGAGGGTTAAAAAAAAAAATAGAGGCAAAACAAAAACAAACAGAACAGATCAAGATTCCCAGAGGAGGAAGAAAGGAAAAGAAGCTTTCTCCTGGAGGTGAAACTGTTGCACAAATAGTGCAATCTTAAAAATGTTACCACAATTCAGGGCAAGAATCAGATGAAAAAGAGCTGGAAAAATCTGATCAGTTAAACATGGGAAATTCTAAAGAACTAGAATAAGATGAATCAAACTTCAAAGAACAGCCTTAACACAAAGTCAATCAACAATAAAAACCTAGGCAACAAAATACATGAGACAAACACTGGCAAAACTAAAGGATGCAATGGATGTTTCCACAATAATTGTGGGAGGCTTCAACACATCACTCTTTCCTATACATAGATCAACCAGACAGAAGACCAATAAGGAAACTGAAAACCTAAACAATCTGATAAATGAATTTGATTTAACAGACATATATAGAACATCACATCCCAAATCACCAGGATACACATTCTTCTCTAGTGCTCATGGAACTTTCTCCAGAATAGACCATATGCTGGGACATAAAACAAGCGTCAATAAATTTTAAAAAATTGAAATTATTCAAAGCACATTCTCTGACCACAATGGAATACAATTAGAAGTCAATAACCATTAGAGACTTAGAAAATTCACAAACACCTGGATGTTAAACAACACACTACTAAAATAAATGGTTTATAAGGTAGAATGTAGGGGAACTAGCAATAGAGAGCAATTAATGAAGGGGGAATGATAACCCAGTAAGAACAGATAAGCTATTGTGGGTAAATTTAACATTCTGGGAATGCCCAGGAATGACTACGGTTTGTTAATTTCTGATGGGTATGGTAGGAACAAGTTCACAGAAATGTTGCTATATTAGGTTATTTTCTTGGGGTAGAGTAGGAACATGTTGGAAGTAAAGTAGTTATTTTAGGTTAGGTGTCTTTTTCTTACTCCCTTGTTACGGTTTGTTTGAAATGCTTTTTTATTGTATATCTTTTTTTCAAAAAAAATTTTTTGATATACTTAATTTTAAAAAAAAGTTAATTAAGAGTTAATGGCAAGCAATGCAATATGATACTGGAGTCGATCTAAGAATAGAGGAGAAAAGCTCAAAGGGGGCATAAGGAAAAACTGGAATATAGAGTTTAAGCTTTATATCCATATTAATTTTCTTGAATTGACTGCAGTTACATTAATAACATAATATTAACTTATTAACTTTTTAAGTTAATATCCTTGTTCGTAGGAAATGTACACGGAAGTATCATGAGTTCAAGGAGTATGATATATGCAAACTGCTCTCAAATGTTCAGAAGATGATAAATGGGTAGATAGATAATTGACAGAAAGATAATAGATACAGTTGAAAGAAAGAGGGGGGAGAGAGGAAGGTAGGAAAGTAGGAAGGTAGGAAGGTAGGAAGGTAGGAAGGAAGGAAGGAAGGAAGGAAGGAAGGAGAAAGAAAGGTACTGCAAAGGTAGCAAAATGTAAAATTTGTAGATACAGATATCTGGGGGTAGGGGGTGTTGGAGTTCTCTGTATGGGGTTTGTATTGTATTTGCAACTGTCCTATATGTTTGAAATTATTTAAAAAACAAAACAAAACAAAACAAAACCTAGGCAAGAGAGAGAAAGTAACCTTCAGAGTAAACTCAGCAGCTTAGACATCAGCAAAAAAATCATAAGCCATACAAAGAAACAGGAAGATATGACACAAAGGAACAAGTCAAAACTTTGGAGAAGACACAGAATTCAGAACTAATCAAAGATGTTCAAACAAATCTCTTAAATCAATTCAAGGATGGCTAAAGAGAGAAAAGATATTAAGACCACACTGGCTTAGCATAAAGAAGAATTTGAAAGTATAAAAAGAAACATAACAGAAATTATGGGAATAAAAGGCACAACTGAAGACATTAAAAATACACTGAAGGGATACAGTAGCAGATCTGAACAGAAGAATCAGTGAACTAGAAGACATGACAATCAAAACCTTACTCACAATAATGGTACTGTGAACAACTGAATGTACGCTTTGTACAACTGCATGGTATGTGAATATATCTCAATAAAAACGAATTAAAAAAAAAACTTACAGAAGAATAGACAGAGAAAAGAATGGAAAAATTGAACAGGTTCTCAGGGAATTAAATGACAGCACGAAGAGCATAAACATACATGCCATGGGTGTCCCAGAAGAAAAGGGAAAGGGGGCAGAAAGAATATCTGAGGAAATAATAGCTGAAAATTTCCCAACTCTTATGAAAGGCATAAATATACAGGTCTAAGAAGCACAATGTACTCCAAATAGAATAAATTCTAACAGACCTTCTCCGAGACTCATATTAATCATAATATCAAATGCCAAAGATAAAAAGAGAATCCTGAAAGCAGCATGAGAAAAGCCATTCATCACATACAAGGAAACCATATACAAGGGTTTCTCATCAGAAACCATGGATGCAAGAAGGCAGTGGTATGCTATATTCAAAGTATTGAAAAACTATCAGTCAAGAATTTTTTATCTGGCAAAATGGTATTTCATAAATGAGGGAGACTTTAAAATATTCACAGATAAACAGAACCAAGAGAGTTTGTAAACAAGAGATCTGCCCTACAAGAAATACTAAAGGGAGTTATGCAGGCTGAAAGGAAAAGACAAGAGAGACTTGGAGTAGAGCACAGAAATGAAGATTTTCAGTAAGTGTAACCATAAGGGTAAAAAGGGACACAAAAATAAGACAGGACATATAAAAACCAAAGAATAAAATGGTTGAAGTAAGTACTGCCTTTATAGTAATAATATTGAATGTTAATAGACTAAACACCCCAATCAAAAGACACAGATTGACAGAATGGATTAGAAAGTGTGCTCTAACTATATGCTGTCTAAAAGAGACTCACCTGAGACCTAGAGACACAAATAGGCTGAAAATAGGTTAGACATGAAATACATAAAAATAAGTTGAAAATCAAAGGTTGGAAAAAGATATTCCACACAAATAGTAAACAAAAAAGAATTGGGTAGCCATATTAGTATCGGACAAAACAGACATTAAATGGAAAACTGTTATAAGAGACAAAGAAGGACACTATTTAATAAAAGGGGCAATGCACCAAGAAGAAATAAGAATCATAAATATTTATGTATCTAACCTGGGTGTCCAAAAGTACATAAGGCAAACACTGGAAAAACTGAAAGGAGCAACAGACGTCTTTACAATAACTGGAGACTTCAAGACACCACTCTCTTCAATAGATAGAATATCTAAACAGAAGATAAAGAAGGAAACAGAAAACTTGAATAATATAATAAATGAAATAGACCTATCAGACATATATAGAACAGTGCACACCAAAACAGCAGGACACACATTCTTCTCAAGTGAACACATGGATCATCCTTCAGAACAGACCAAATGTTGGGTCACAAAATAAGTCTCAATAAATTTTAAAAGATTGAAATTACATAAAGTGTCTTCTCTGACCATAATGAAAGGAAGGTGGAAATCAATAACAGGCAGAGAAGAGTATAATCCACAAATATATAGAAGTTAAACAACACATTCTGAATCAGTGGTGAAAGAAAAAACTGCAGAAGAAATCAATAAATATGTTGAGACTAATGAAAATAAGAACACAACATATCAAAACTTATGAGATGCAGTGAAGGCAGTGCTAAGAGAGAAATTTATAGTCCTAAATGCCAACAATAAAAAAAGGAAGAAAAAGAAAAAGCTGAAATCAAAGACCTAACTGCACACTTGAAGGAACTAGAAAAAGGACAGGAAACTAAACCCAAAGCAAGTGGAAGGAAAGAATGAGCAAAGATTAGAGCAGAAATACATGAAATTGAGAATAAAAAACAATAGAATTAACAAAACCAAAAGTTGGTTCTTCGAGAAGATCAATAAAACTGATAAACCCTTTGCTAGACTGCAAAGAAAAAACACACTGAAGATGAAAATAAATAAAATCAGAAATAGAGGGGGACATTACACTGACCCCACAGAAATAAAAAGGATAAGAGGATACTATGAACAACTGTATGTCAACAAACTAGACAACTTTGATGAAATGACAAATTCTTACAAACAAATGAACACCTATTCTGACTCTAGAAGAAATAGAAGATCTCAACAGACCAGTTACAAGTAAAGAGATAGAATCATCCATCAAAAACCTTCCAACAAAGAAAACCCCAGGATCAGATGGCTTCACAGGAGAGCTCAACCCATCATTCCAAAAACTATTACCAATCCTACTCAAACTATTCCAAAAAAATTAAACAGGAGGGGACACTACCTAAATCATTCTATGAAACCAACATCACCCTAACACCAAAGCCAGATAAAGATACTACAGGAAAAATACAGACCAATTTCTCTAATGAATGCAAAAATCCTCAACAGAATACTTGCAGTTAGAACCCAGCAGCACATGAAAAGAATTAGATAACATGATCAAGTGGGTTTTATTCCAGGTATGCAAGGGTGGTTCAGCACAAAAAAATCAATTAATGTAATAAACCACATTAACAAATTAAAGGGGAAAAAAACCCACATGATTATCTCAATTACAGAGAAGGGGCATTTGACAAAATCCAGCCCCTCTTCTTTAAAAACACTTAGAAAACTAGGAAGAGAGGGAAACTTCTTCAACATGATAAAGGGCATATATGAAAAACCCACCGCTAACATCATACCCAATGAAAACTGAAAGCTTTCCTTCTAAAATGTGGAACAAGACAAGGATGCCCATTGTGATTACTGTTATTCAACACTGTACTGGAAGCTCTAGTCAGAGCAGTTGGGCAAGAAAAAGAAATAAAAGGTATCCAAACTGAGGAAAAATATGGAAATATTAAAGATCCCCACCTGGGTTATTACTGATATTCTTGGAAGCATTGAGGACTACCAATTTGGTAGGCCAAGCCCTCAATCTTGGGGTTTGCCCTTATGAAGCTTGTTACTGCAAAGGAGAGGCTAAGCCTACTTATACTTGTCCCTAAGAGTCTCCCCCAGGGAACCTCTTTTGTTACTTACATGTGGCCCCTCTCTCTCTAACCCCACACGGCAGGTAAACTCACTGCCCTCCTCCCTACACAGGACATGACTCCCAGGAGTGTAAATCTCCCTGGCAACGTGGGACATGACTGCCAGGGATGAGACTGGACCCAGCAAAGTGGGATTGAGAAAATCTTCTCAATCAAAAGCGGGAAGCAAAATGAAACAAAATGAAGTTTCAGTGTCTGAGAGACTTCAAATGGAGTTGATAGGTCACTCTGGACTTATGCGCTATACAGATATCCCTGTTTAGACTTTAGAGTATTGTAATAGCTAAAGGGAAATACCTGAAACTGTCAAACTACAACCCAGTAACCTTGATTCTCGAAGACGTTTGTATAACTAAGTAGTTTACATGGTGTGACTTTGTGATTATGAAAACCTTGTGGCTCACACTCCTTTTATTCAATATATGGACAGATGAGTAGAAAACTGGGGACAAAAATTAAATGAAAAATAAGGTGGGATTGGGGGATGGAATGTTTTGGGTGTTCTTTTATATTTTTATTTTGATTCTTATTTTTATCTTTTTTTGGAGCAATGAAAATGTTTAGAAATTGTGGTGATGAATGCACAACTATATGATGGTACTGTGAATGATTGTACACTGTGGCTGATTGCATGGTATGTGAATGTATCTCAATAAAACTGATTTTTTTTTTAAAAAAGGCACCCAAATTGGAAAGGAAGAAGCAAAGCTTTCTCTATTTGCAGTGGCATGATCCTATATATAGAAAGTCCTAAAAAATCTACAACAAAGCTTCTAGAGCTAAGAAACGAATTCAACAAAGTGACCAGGTACAAGTTCAACACACAATAATCAGTAGTGTTTTGTGCACTTACAATTGCAACTAAAAGAATCAAACATCTAGGAATAAATTTAACTAAGAATGTACAGAATTTGTACACATTGAATTATAAAACAATGCTAAAAGAAATTTTAAAAAGACCTAAATAAATGGAAGGACATTCCGTGTTTGTGGATTAGAAGACTAAATTCATTAGATGTCAATTCTACCCAAATTGGTTTACAGATTCAAAGCAATCCAAATCAAAATTCCAATAGCATACTTTGTAGAATTAGAAAAGCCAAACACTAAATTTATTTGGAAGGGCCCCCTAGTAGCCAAAAAAAAATCTTGAAAAAGAACAACAAAGTTCTTCTGGACTTTAAAGCATATTACAAAGCTACAGTGGTCAAAACAGCTTGGTACTGGTATAAAGATACATATATTGACCAACGGAATCAAATGGAGAGTTCAGAAATAGACCCTCACATCTATGGCCACAATGCTGCCAAGTCCACTCAACTGGGACAGTATAGTCTCTTCAACAAATGAATCAGATATCCATATGCAAAAAAGAATAAAAGAGGAACCCTATCTCATCCCTTATACAAAAATTAACTCAAAATAGACCAAAGACCTAAATATAAAAGTAAGAACCATAAAACTCCTCAAAGAAAATGTGGGGAAGCATCTTCAAGATCTTGAAGTAGGCAATTGTTTCTTAAATTTTACACCCAAAGCACAAGCAACAAAAGAAACAATAGATAAATGGAACCTCCTAAAAATTAAAAGCTTTTGCACTTCAAAGGACTGTCAAGAAAGTGAAAAGGCAACTCACTCAATGAAAAAAAAATTTGCAAATCACATATCCAATAAGGGTTTAATATCCAGAATATATAAAAAAAACCTACAGCTCAACAATAAAAAGACAAAAGACTCAATTTAAAAATGGGCAAAAGACTTGGATAAACATTTTCCAAAGAGGAAATAAAAATGGCTAAAAAGCACATGAAAAGATGCTCAACATCACTAGCTATTAGGGAAATGCAAATCAAAACCACAATGAGATATAATTTCACACCTACCAGAATGGCCATTATTAAACGAAAAGTACAAGTGTTGGAGAAATAGGAACACTCATTCACTGATGGAGGGAATGTAAAATGGTACAGCCACTGTGGAAGACACTTTGGCAGTTCCTCAGGAAGCTAAGTATAGAATTTTCATATGATCCGGCAATCCCACTATTAGGTATATACCCAGAAGAACTAAAAGCAAGGTCTCGAACACAGGTTTGCACACTGATGTTCAAAGTGGCATTATTCACAATTGCCAAAAGATGGAAGCAACCCAAGTGTCCATCAATCGATGAATGGATAAACAAAATGTAGTATATACACATGATGGAATGTTATTCAACTCTAAGAAGGAATCAGGTCCTGAAACGTGACAACCTGGATGAATCTTGAGGACATAATGCTGAGTGAAATAAATCTGACACAAAAGGAGAGAGAGTGTATGATATCACTATGATATCACTAATACGAACCTCCTAGATAATGTAAAATCAGAGTCTTAAAATGAAGAATATAGGGGACATAGAGATAGACAGAAGCTAGAGAAGGGGGAGTGATTACCTAATATGTACAGACTTGTTAACAAGGTTGAACTCAAAGGTATGGAAATAGACAGCGGTGATGATAGTTCATTAATGGGTTTATAAGTATCTGCCTCACTGAAGACAAACATGACTGAAAGGGGTTGTTTAAAGTCATGTATCTCACAGATTAGCGCTACAAATATAAATAAGTTCTTGCATGATCTACTTCAAAAGTATGACACTTGTACAAAGAGTTAACAAAGTGGTATATGAGAAAAACTACCTATTGCATAATATGGACTATATTTAATAGGAATACCTTACTAGTACCTAATGGGGGGGGAGTAAGAGTTATGGGGGATTTGGGTTATGATAATTGTCTAAAGCTGAGAGTGATGATGACTGTACAACTAAGTGAGGTTACTGTAAGACACTGATTGTTTATTCTGGACAAACTATATGCTATGTGAAATTAGGGACCCTCTACTTAATAAGTCAAGCCCTTAATCTTGAGGCTTCCTCTCATGAAACTTACCTCTGTAAAGGGGAGACTAGGCCTACCTACAATTAAGCCTAAGAGTCACTTTCAGAACGTGGCTTCTCTCTCTCTAAGCCTAACTCTGCAAATAAATTCATTACCCTACCCCCTACATGGAAGATGACTCCAGGGGTTTCAGTCTCCCTGGCCACCTGGGACATGACTCCCAGGAATGAGCCTGGCCCTGGCATCATGGGATTGAGAATGTCTTCTTGACCAAAAAGAGGGAAAGAGGTGTAACAAATTAAGGTTTCAGTGGCTAAGAGATTTCAAATAGAATCAAGCAGCTATCCTGAAGGTTACTCTAATACAAGCTTCAGCTAGATATTGCAAATAGTCACAGTATACAGAGCCCCAACCAACAGTATTCCGGAAAAAGAATACTGAAAACCCTAAAGAATACCCCGGTATCTATCTGAGACTCTATAAAAGTTTCACTAATGGGGAGAAACTAAGATGGCGGCTAGGTGAGACACAGCAAAAAAACACCTCGGTGAAAAACACTAGAAAAAAAACAGAAAGTGACCCAAAACACCGGTTACAGCGATGCGCCAGCTGGACAAGGTCTGCTAGTACCACAGGTACCATATACTTGGTGAAACCGGGAGTCTGCATTCTGAAACAAGTGAGTAAGCTGGCTGGAAGACCCACAGCCATGTGGTAGAGTGGGGAAGCCAGGGGTTGGTGTTTGGAGACCAACTGGTTCTTCTTAAAAAAAAAAAGGGGGAAAAACCCAGGAGCGGCTGCAGTAGTGACAGCGGGAACCTCGCAGTAAAACACAGCAAGAGGGGGCTGGGCCGGCCTCTCGGTGTCTGGCCTGGAGGATAGCCTGCTGCAGATACCCTCGGGGCCGGGGGAGCAGAGGGGAGAGCCGGAAGCAGAAAGAAACCCTGTGGCTAGCAGCTGGCTCCCCGGAGGACTGGATAAACTCCTGCCCGGGGCCGTGCCCACAGCTCAGAGCCCCGCCAGTTGTCCTGGAGCTGGGAAGGAGGAACTGTGCAAGGAGGGAGAGGGTTGAGATGCCCCATTTGGCCATCTTTGCATCAGGCTGAGAACGCCCCTGCACGGCCTGGCAGCCTGGGGCTTCCCTTGAGGGACAGCACGCACTGGTGATGTAGCACGGCATTCCCTCAACAGAGGTCCTGGAGGATCGCAGCTGGGAGGGGGGACCCGCTCGAAGAACCCAGGGACGCTACACCAAGTCCGGTGGTTTGTGGGACAGCGAGAGAGTGAGTCTGGGGCTGAACTGAAATGAAGGCTTAGACTCTTGCGGCAGCCTTGAATTCCAGGAACCTGGGGGATTTGAATATTAAAGCTGCCCTTCCTCCCTGGCCACCTGGACACACGCTCCACATTCAGGGTGGACGGATCCAGCAACACACCCAAACTGAGTTCTCCAACTGAACCCCACAAGAATCATTTCCCCACGCACCGTGGGGACAAGGTTGAGAACTGACTTGAGGGGTATAGGTGACTCACAGACGCCATCTGCTGGGTAGTTAGAGAAAGTGTACGCCACCAAACTGTGTTTCTGAAAAATTAGATTGGTATCTTTTTTTTTTTTTACAACTTGAAAGAACCCTATCAAGCAAAGCAAATGCCAAGAGGCCAAAAACAACAGAAAATCTTAATGCATATGATAAAACCAGACGATATGGAGAATCCAATTCCAAACAACTAAATCAAAATATCAGAAGAGACACAGTACTTGGCACAATTAATCAAAGAACTACAATCGAGGAACGAAAACATGGCAAAGGATTTAAAGGACATCAAGAAGACCATGGCCCAGGATATAAGCAACACAAAGAAGAGCATAAAGAAGACATTGAAAGAGTAAATAAAAAAATAGAAGATCTTATGGAAATAAAAGAAACTGTTGGCCAAATTAAAAAGACTCTGGATATTCACAATACAAGATTAGAGGAAGGTGAACAACGTCTCAGTGTCCTACAAGTCCACAGAACAGAAAATGAAAGAACAAAAGAAAGAATGGAGAAAAAAACAGAAAAAATCAAAATGGATCTCAGGGATACGATAGATAAAATAAAACATCCAAACTTAAGACTCATTGGTGCCCCAGAAGGGGAAGAGAAGGGTAAAGGTTTAGAAAGAGGATTCAAAGAAATTGTTGGGGAAAACTTCCCAAACCTTATACACAATATAAATACACAAAGCATAAACACCCAGCAAACTCCAAATAGAATAAATCCAAATAAACCCAGTCCGAGACATATTCTGATCAGACTCTCAAATACTGAAGAGAAGGAGAGAGTTCTGAAAGCAGCAAGAGAAAAGCAATTCACCACATACAAAGGAAACAACATAAGACTAAGTTGTGACTACTCAGCAGCCACCATGGAGGTGAGAAGGCAGTGGCATGACATGTTTAAAATTCTGAGAGAGAAAAATTTCCAACCAAGAATACTTTATCCAGCAAAACTCTCCTTCAAATTTGAGGGAGAGCTTAAATTTTTCACAGACAAACAAATGCTGAGAGAGTTTGCCAATAAAAGACCTGCCCTACTTCAGATACTAAAGGGAGCCCTACCAACAGAGAAACAAAGAAAGGAGAAAGAGATATAGAGAATTTTAACACACATATATAGAACCTTACATCCCAAATCACCAGGACACACATTTTTCTCTAGTGATCATGGATCTTTCTCCAGAAGGGACCATATGCTGGGACATAAAACAAGCCTCAATAAATTAAAAAAAAAAAATTGAATATACTCAAAGCACATTCTCCAACCACAATGGAATACAAATAGAAGTCAATAATTTTTGAATTGTAACTCCACTATTTACTTCCTACATGATATAAAATACACAAACTCTAACGACAAACCAGTGGTTTTGAACTCAACATAAAATATGTAATTTTAGACAACTATATAAATCTGGGGGAATGGAGGACTATAGGAACATAGTTTATATGTCTATTGAAGTGAAGGTGGTATCAAAGAAAAACAAGATTGTTATGGATTTAAGAGGTTAATTTTAAGCCCCACAGTAAGCACAAAGAAATTATCAGAGAATATGACCATAGAGAAGAAAAGTAGAATATGGGTTAAGAGAAATGGGGGAAGGGGCAATGGGGAGTTGAGAAATGAGTGTAGGGTTGTTGTTTGAGGTGAAGAGAAATTTCTAGTAATGGATGGTGGGAAAGAGCATTACAACATTCTAAATGTGATTAATCCCACTAATGGAATGCTAGGGAGGGGGTGGAATGGGAAGATTTAGGCTGTATATATGTTTCCACAACTAAAAAAAAAAAAAAAAAAAAAAGACAGTCTAAATAGATGACAATTGAACACCAAGGATGAGCCTGGATGGGATTGGAGGATGGAGGACAGGACACAGTTGAGACAAAGGGACACAGTTGAGACATAAGGAAAAGGAAATATAGAATGTAAGCTTTGTATCATTGTTGAATCTCTTGTACTTCTTAGCTGTGCTTAGTGGGATTGCATAAAAGAATGTTCTTGTTCATGGGAAGTGTATATGTGAATTATAGTGTTTTTCAAGGATGTGTGCAGCTAGCTCTCATATGTTCAGAAGACACAACAATAGATGATGGATGATAGATAGGGAGGCAGGGCGGGAGGGAGGGAAAGAAATAGCGATGTGACAGCATGTTAAAGTTGGTGGATTGGGCTATTGGGGGAGGGGTGTCAGGGTATGATGGAGTTCTGTGTATGGGGTAGTACTGTTTTTGCAACTGTTCCTATAACTCTGAATTTATTAAAAAAAAACACACACACACACATACACAAAAAGTCTCACTAAGTTTATTCTTCAGAAATTTAAAACCTCCACATTGTTCCTATGCCATAAAGTCCCCAAACCTAGAGGCACCAGTCTCTTTGAAAACATTAACTAGCTGCATACCTCTTCTTCATAATGTCAACACCCCCTTTCAATATGAACAAGTTAGAGTGGTCATTGCCTAGATATCCCTGAAGATTGAGACAGTGATCAAATGAGAGGGAGGAGTAACAACAGACAAGATTTAACAACAGACTATGACTATTGAATCATTATATAGATTTTTTTTTTAGTCTCTAGTGTATTAGAACAGCTAGAAGGAAATAACTGAAATTGTGGAACTGTAACTCATAGCACTTTGAAATTTGCTCTATAACTACTTGTTAAACCATACTTTGAAAGTTATCACTTTTTGTGTATGTTATATTTCGCAATAAAAAATGTTTAAATTTAAAAAAACAACATGGGACTGTACAACACAAACAGTGGGAAAAATAAAAAAAGAAGGAATGAAGATCTGATGCATGCAACAGCATGATGAACCTTGAGGACATCATGTAGAGTGAAAGAAGCCAGACACAAAAGGACAAATATTCTATGATCTCACTGATATGAACTAATCATAATAAGGAAACTCACAGAGTTAGAATCTAGAATATAGGTTATAAGGAGCTGGGTTGGGAGTAGAGAATGGGGAGTTAATGCCTAATTTGGACAGAGTTTCTATTTAGGTTGATTGTAAATGTTTGGAAATAGATAATGGTGATAGTAGCAAATTATTGTGTATGTAATTAATGATGAATTATGTTTGTGAATCTGGTTGAGAGGGGAAGGTTTGAGTCGTGTATATTACTACAAGGAAGTTAGAAGATAACAATATGGGACTGTATAACACAGTGAACCTTGTGAATAGTACAAATACAGGAATGTTCTTTCATGAATTTTAACAAATGTACAACACTATTACAAGGTGTTAGTAATAGGGTGGTATACAAGAAAAATACCTAATATAAACTATGGACTATAGTTAACAATAATATTTTAATATTCTTTCATCAATTGTAACAAATGTAACACACTAAATTGTCAACAATGGGGGTATGTGGGAACATTGTACTTTTTACATGACTTTTCTGTAAAACTACAACTTATCTAATTAACAATAATAATTAAAAAAGCATGCAAAGTGAAAGAAAACAAAGTACTACATATTGCATGATTCCATTTATATAAAATGTAAATATAAATAAATTATTAGAGACAGAATTAGATTAGTGGTTATGTAGGGGTGGGGAAGGACAGAGGGATTGAAAGGTGACTCCTAAGGGATATGGGGTTTTCTTTGGGGAGTAATAAAAATGTTCTAAAATTGATTGTGGTGATGAATGCACAACTCTGTGATTATACTAAAAGCCACTGATTGTACACATTATATGGATGGCATGGTATGTGAATATATCTCTATAAAACTGCTTTAAAAAAAAGGGACGGGAGAGGCGGGGCAAGATGGCGGACTGGTGAGCTGTATGTTTTAGTTACTCCTCCAGAAAAGTAGGTAGACAGCCAGGAACTGCATGGACTGGACACCACAGAGCAATCTGACTTTGGGCATACTTCATACAACACTCATGAAAATGTGGAACTGCTGAGATCAGCGAAATCTGTAAGTTTTTTGTGGCCAGGGGACCCGCACCCCTCCCTGCCAGGCTCGGTCCCGTGGGAGGAGGGGCTGTCAACTCCGGGAAGGAGAAGGCAGAACTGCAGTGGCAGCCCTTATAGGAAACTCATTCTACTGATCCAAACTCAAACCATAGATAGACTGAGACCAGACACCAGAGAATCTGAGAGTAGCCAGCCCAGCAGAGAGGAGACAGGCATAGAAAAAAACAGCATGAAAAACTGCAAAATAAAAGCGGAGGCTTTTTGGAGTCCTGGTGAACATAGAAACGGGAAGGGCAGAGCTCAGGCCCTGAGGCTCATATGCAAATCCCAAAGAAAAACTGATCTCTCTGCCCTGTGGACTTTTCCTTAATGGCCCTAATTGCTTTGTCTCTTAGCATTTCAATAACCCATTAGATCTGTGAGGAGGGCCCTTTTTTTTTTTTTTTTTAATTCTTTTTTCTTTTTCTAAAACAATTACTCTAAGAAGCCCAATACAGAAAGCTTCAAAGACTTGCAATTTGGGCAGGTCAAGACAAAAGGAGAACTAAGAGAGCTCTGAGACAAAAGGCAATAATCCAGTGGCTGAGAAAACTTACTAAACACCACAACTTCCCAAAAAAGGGGGGGTGTCCGCTCACAGCCATCATCCTGGTGGACAGGAAACACTCCTGCCCATCGCCAGCACCATAGCCCACAGCTGCCCCACACAACCCAGTATGACGGAAGGGCTTCAAATAACAGGCACACACCACAAAACTGGGCGCGGACATTAGCCTTCTCTGCAACCTCAGCTGATTGTCCCAGAGTTGGGAAGGTGGAGCAGTGCGAATTAACAAAGCCCCATTCAGCCATCATTTCAGCAGACTGGGAGCCTCCCTACACAGCCCAGCAGCCCAGAACCGCCCTGGGGGGACGGCACTCACCTGTGACATAGCACAGTCATCCCTCAACAGAAGACCAGGGGGTGCACGGTCTGGAAGAGGGACCCATTGCAAGTCTCAGGAGCCATAAGCCAATACCAAGGACTTGTGGGTCAGTGGCAGAGACAAACTGTGGCAGGACTGAACTGAAGGATTAGACTATTTCAGCAGCTTTAAAACTCTAGGATCACCAGGGAGATTTGATTGTTAGAGCCACCCCCCCTCCCTGACTGCCCAGAAACACGCCCCATATACAGGGCGGGCAACACCAACTACACACGCAAGCTTGGTACACCAATTGGACCCCACAAGACTCACTCCCCCACTCACCACAAAGGCAAAGCAGGGGAGAACTGGCTTGTGGAGAACAGGTGGCTCGTGGACACCACCTGCTGGTTAGTTAGACAAAGTGTACTCCACGAAGCTGTAGATCTGATAAGAGATAAGGACTTCAATTGGTCTACAAATCCTAAAAGAACCCTATCAAGTTCAGCAAATGCCACGAGGCCAAAAACAACAGAAAATTATAAAGCATATGAAAAAACCAGACGATATGGATAACCCAAGCCCAAGCACCCAAATCAAAAGACCAGAAGAGACACAGCACCTAGAGCAGCTACTCAAAGAACTAAAGATGAACAATGAGACCATAGTACAGGATACAAAGGATATCAAGAAGACCCTAGAAGAGCATAAAGAAGACATTGCAAGACTAAATAAAAAAAACAGATGATCTTATGGAAATTAAAGAAACTGTTGACCAAATTAAATAGATTCTGGACAATAATAGTACAAGACTAGAGGAAGTGGAACAACGAATCAGTGACCTCGAAGATGACAGAATGGAAAATGAAAGCATAAAAGAAAGAATGGGGAAAAAAATTGAAAAAATCAAAACGGACCTCAGGGATATGATAGATAATATGAAACGTCCGAACACAAGACTCATTGGTGTTCCAGAAAGGGAAGAAAAGGGTAAAGGTCTAGGAAGAGTATTCAAAGAAATTGTTGGGGAAAACTTCCCAAATCTTCTAAACAACATAAATACACAAATCATAAATGCTCAGCGAACTCCAAATAGAATAAATCCAAATAAACCCACTCTGAGACATATTCTGATCACACTGTCAAACACAGAAGAGGAGGAGCAAGTTCTGAAAGCAGCAAGAGAAAAGCAATTCACCACATACAAAGGAAACAGCATAAGACTAAGTAGTGACTACTCAGCAGCCACCATGGAGGCAAGAAGGCAGTGGCACGATATATTAAAAATTCTGAGTGAGAAAAATTTCCAACCAAGGGTACTTTATCCAGCAAAGCTCTCCTTCAAATTTGAGGGAGAGCTTAAATTTTTCACAGACAAACAAATGCTGAGAGAATTTGCTAACAAGAGACCTGTCCTACTAGAGATACTAAAGAGAGCCCTACAGACAGAGAAACAAAGAAAGGACAGAAAGACTTGGAGAAAGGTTCAGTACTAAAGAGATTCAGTATAGGTACAATAAAGGATATTAATAGAGAGGGGGAAAAATATATATGACAAACATAAACGAAAGGATAAGATGGCTGATTCAAGAAATGCCTTCATGGTTATAACGTTGAATGTAAATGGATTAAACTCCCCAATTAAAAGACATAGATTCGCAGATGGATCAAAAAAAATGAACCATCAATATGTTGCATACAAGAGACTCATCTTAGACACAGGGACACAAAGAAATTGAAAGTGAAAGGATGGAAAAAAATATTTCATGCAAGCTACAGCCAAAAGAAAGCAGGTGTAGCAATATTAATCTCAGATAAAATAGACTTTAAATGCAGGGATGTTTTGAGAGACAAAGAAGGCCACTACATACTAATAAAAGGGGCAATTCAACAAGAAGAAATAACAATCATAAATGTCTATGCACCCAATCAAGGCGCCACAAAATACATGAGAGAAACACTGGCAAAACTAAAGGAAGCAATTGATGTTTCCACAATAATTGTGGGAGACTTCAACACATCACTCTCTCCTATAGATAGATCAACCAGACAGAAGACCAATAAGGAAACTGAAAACCTAAACAATCTGATAAATGAATTAGATTTAACAGACATATACAGAACATTACATCCCAAATCACCAGGATACACATACTTTTCTAGTGCTCATGGAACTTTCTCCAGAACAGATCATATGCTGGGATATAAAACAAGCCTCAATAAATTTAAAAAGATTGAAATTATTCAAAGCACATTCTCTGACCACAATGGAATACAATTGGAAGTCAATAACCATCAGAGACTTACAAAATACAAATACCTGGAGGTTAAACACACTCCTAAACAATCAGTGGTTTAAAGAAGAAATAGCAAGAGAAATTACTAAATATATAGAGATGAATGAAAATGAGAACACAACATACCAAAACCTATGGGATGCAGCAAAAGCAGTGCTGAGGGGGAAATTTATAGCACTAAACGCATATATTAAAAAGGAAGAAAGAGCCAAAATCAAAGAACTAATGGATCAACTGAAG
The DNA here is from genome assembly GCF_015220235.1 of Choloepus didactylus. Taxonomy (NCBI): domain Eukaryota; kingdom Metazoa; phylum Chordata; class Mammalia; order Pilosa; family Megalonychidae; genus Choloepus; species Choloepus didactylus. The sequence continues at coordinate 50,586,304 of NC_051320.1, read as the reverse complement.
AAGCTAGAAAATGAACAGCAAACCAATCCTAAACCAAGTAGAAGAAAAGAAATAACAAGGATTAAAGCAGAAATAAATGACATAGAGAACAAAAAAACAATAGAGAGGATAAATATCACCAAAAGTTGGTTCTTTGAGAAGATCAACAAGATTGACAAGCCCCTAGCTAGACTGACAAAATCAAAAAGAGAGAAGACCCATATAAACAAAATAATGAATGAAAAAGGTGACATAACTGCAAATCCTGAAGAAATTAAAAAAATTATAAGAGGATACTATGAACAACTATATGGCAACAAACTGGATAATGTACAGGAAATGGACAATTTCCTGGAAACGTATGAACAACCTAGACTGACCAGAGAAGAAATAGAAGACCTCAATCAACCCATCACAAGCAAAGAGATCCAATCAGCCACCAAAAATCTTCCCACAAATAAATGCCCAGGGCCAGATGGCTTCACAGAGGAATTCTACCAAACTTTCCAGAAAGAACTGACACCAGTCTTACTCAAACTCTTTCAAAACACTGAAGAAAATGGAACACTATCTAACTCATTTTATGAAGCGAACATCAATCTAATACCAAAACCAGGCAAACATGCTACAAAAAAGGAAAACTACCGGCCGATCTCCCTAATGAATATAGATGCAAAAATCCTCAACAAAACACTTGCAAATCGAATCCAAAGACACATTAAAAAAATCATACACCATGACCAAGTGGGGTTCATTCCAGGCATGCAAGGATGGTTCAACATAAGAAAATCAATCAATGTATTACAACACATTAAAAATTCAAAAGGGAAAAATCAAATGATCATCTCAATAGATGCTGAAAAAGCATTTGACAAAATCCAACATCTCTTTTTGAGAAAAACACTTCAAAAGGTAGGAATTGAAGGAAACTTCCTCAATATGATAAAGAGGATATATGAAAAACCCACAGCCAGCATAGTACTCAATGGTGAGAGACTGAAAGCCTTCCCTCTAAGATCAGGAACAAGATAAGGATGCCCGCTGTCACCACTGTTAGTCAACATTGTGCTGGAAGTGCTAGCCAGGGCAATCCGGAAAGACAAAGAAATAAAAGGCATCCAAATTGGAAAAGAAGAAGTAAAACTGTCATTGTTTGCAGATGATATGATCTTATATCTGGAAAACCCTGAGAAATCGACGATACAGCTACTAGAGCTAATAAACAAATTTAGCAAAGTAGCGGGATACAAGATTAATGCACATAAGTCAGTAATGTTTCTATATGCTAGAAATGAACAAACTGAAGAGACACTCAAGAAAAAGATACCATTTTCAATAGTAACTAAAAAAATCAAGTACCTAGGAATAAACTTAACCAAAGATGTAAAAGACCTATACAAAGAAAACTACATAGAAATACAAGGGGACTTTAAAAGATGGAAAAATATTCCATGTTCATGGATAGGAAGACTAAATGTCATTAAGATGTCAATTCTACCCAAACTCATCTACAGATTCAATGCAATCCCAATCAAAATTCCAACAACCTACTTTGCAGACTTGGAAAAGCTAGTTTTCAAATTTATTTGGAAAGGAAAGATGCCTCGAATTGCTAAAGACACTGTAAAAAAGAAAAACGAAGTGGAAGGACTTACACTCCCTGACTTTGAAGTTTATTATAAAGCCACAGTTGACAAAACAACATGGTACTGGCACAAAGATAGACATACAGATCAATGGAATCGAATTGAGAATTCAGAGATAGACCCTCAGATCTATGGCCGACTGATCTTTGATAAGGCCCCCAAAGTCACTGAACTGAGTCATAATGGTCTTTTCAACAAATGGGGCTGGGAGAGTTGGCTATCCATATCCAAAAGAATGAAAGAGGACCCCTACCTCACCCCCTACACAAAAATTAACTCAAAATGGACCAAAGATCTCAATATAAAAGAAAGTACCATAAAACTCCTAGAAGATAATGTAGGAAAACATCTTCAAGACCTTGTATTACGCGGCCACTTCCTAGACTTTACACCCAAAGCACAAGCAACAAAAGAAAAAATAGATAAATGGGAACTCCTCAAGCTTAGAAGTTTCTGCACCTCAAAGGAATTTCTCAAAAAGGTAAAGAGGCAGCCAACTCAATGGGAAAAAAATTTTGGAAACCATGTATCTGACAAAGGACTGATATCTTGCATATATAAAGAAATCCTACAACTCAATGACAATAGTACAGACAGCCTAATTATAAAATGGGCAAAAGATATGAAAAGACAGTTCTCTGAAGAGGAAATACAAATGGCCAAGAAACACATGAAAAAATGTTCAGCTTCACTAGCTATTAGAGAGATGCAACTTAAGACCACAATGAGATACCATCTAACACCGATTAGAGTGGCTGCCATTAAACAAACAGGAAACTACAAATGCTGGAGGGGATGTGGAGAAATTGGAACTCTTATTCATTGTTGGTGGGACTGTATAATGGTTCAGCCACTCTGGAAGTCAGTCTGGCAGTTCCTTAGAAAACTAGATATAGAGTTACCATTCGATCCAGCGATTGCACTTCTCGGTATATACCCGGAAGATCGGAAAGCAGTGACACGAACAGATATCTGCACGCCAATGTTCATAGCAGCATTATTCACAATTGCCAAGAGATGGAAACAACCCAAATGTCCTTCAACAGATGAGTAGATAAATAAAATGTGGTATATACACACGATGGAATACTACACGGCAGCAAGAAGGAACGATCTCGTGAAACATATGACAACATGGAAGAACCTTCAAGACATAATGCTGAGCGAAATAAGCCAGGCACAAAAAGAGAAATATTATATGCTACCACTAATGTGAACTTTGAAAAATGTAAAACAAATGGTTTATAATGTAGAATGTAGGGGAACTAGGAATAGAGAGCAATTAAGGAAGGGGGAACAATAATCCAAGAAGAACAGATAAGCTATTTAACGTTCTGGGGGATGGCCAGGAATGACTATGGTCTGTTAATTTCTGATGGATATCGTAGGAACAAGTTCACAGAAATGTTGCTGTATTAGGTAACTTTCTTGGGGTAAAGTAGGAACAGGTTGGAAGTAAAGCAGTTATCTTAGGTTAGCTGTCTTTTTCTTACTCCCTTGTTATGGTCTCTTTGAAATGTTCTTTTATTGTATGTTTTTTGTTTTTTGTTTTTTTAATTTTTTTTTCCCATACAGTTGATTTAAAAAAGAAAAAAAAGTTAAAAAAAAAACAAAACAAAAAAAACCAACAAGGTAAAAAATATGTAGTGCCCCCTTGAGGAGCCTGTGGAGAATGCACGGGTATTGGCCTACCCCACCTCGATGGTTGCCAACATGACCACAGACATAGGGACTGGTGGTTTGATGGGTTGAGCCCTCTACCATAGGTTTTACCCTTGGGAAGACAGTTGCTGCAAAGGAGAGGCTAGGCCTCCCTATAATTGTGCCTAAGAGCCTCCTCCCTAATGCCTCTTTGTTGCTCAGATGTGGCCCTCTCTCTCTAGCTAAGCCAACTTGAAAGGTGAAATCACTGCCCTCCCCTCTACGTGGGATCAGACACCCAGGGGAGTGAATCTCCCTGGCAACATGGAATATGACTCCTGGGGAGGAATGTAGACCTGGCATCGTGGGACGGAGAACGTCTGCTTGACCAAAAGGGGGATGTGAAAGGAAATGAAATAAGCTTCAGTGGCAGAGAGATTCCAAAAGGAGCTCAGAAGTCACTCTGGTGGGCACTCTTACACACAATTTAGACAACCCTTTTTGGGTTCTAAAGAATTGGGGGAGCTGGTGGTGGAGACCTGAAACTATCAAACTACAACCCAGAACCCATGAATCTCGAAGACAATTGCATAAAAATGTAGCTTATGAGGGGTGACAATGGGATTGGGAAAGCCATAAGGACCACACTCCATTTTGTCTAGTTTATGGATGGATGAGAAGAAAAATAGGGAAAGGAAACAAACAAACAGACAAAGGTACCCAGTGTTCTTTTTTACTTCAATTGCTCTTTCTCACTTTAATTATTATTCTTGTTATTTTTGTGTGTGTGCTAATGAAGGTGTCAGGGATTGATTTAGGTGATGAATGTACAACTATGTAATGGTACTGTGAACAATCAAATGTACAATTTGTTTTGTATGACTGCGTTCTATGTGAATATACCTCAATAAAATGAAGATAAAAAAAAAAAGGGACACGTGGTAAACTGGCAAAAGTTTCCCATACATAGCACCTAATAAATGGCTTTCTAAAGGACTATATAATGGAATAAAAAAGATTACGAGATACCATTTCACACCCATGGAAAAATAGGAACCCTTGTACATTGCTATTAGGAATGTAAAATGGTGCAGCCACGTGGAAAGCAGTCCCACTGTTCCTCAGAAAGTTAAGTGCAGAATTACTATATGACCTGGCAATCCCACTTCTAGATATATACCCTAAAGAACTGAAAGTAGGGACTTGAACAGATATTTGCGTATCTATGTTCACAGCAGCACAATTCACAATTGCCAAAAGATGGAACCAAGCTAAGTGAATGGATAAACAAAACGTGGTATATACATACAATGGAATATTATTAGGTCATAAAAAGGAATGATTCTTATGTATGCTATAAAATGCCTGAAGGCATTATATTGAGTGAAATAAGCCAGACACAAAAGGACAAATATTGTATAATCTCAGTTATATGAAATAATTACAATATCAACTTCACAAAGTTAGGAACTAGAATACAGGTTACCAGGGATCAGGTAGGGTAGGGAATGGGCTATTAATGCTTAAATGGCACAAAATTTCTGTTTGGAGTGATGGAAAAGTTTTCATAATACATGGCGGTAAATAGAAGCAACTATAGCAAACTCAGACTTTAAATTATACAAACTCACTTTTATCTAAGAATTACAAAGGCAGGAGAGAGACTTCCTTTTCATAAAATGGAAGGAGAGTGTGAAGATACAAAATAAACTGAAATGGAGGATTGTAGTGAGGAAGTTAGGTAGAAGGACCTTGGTCTTTTCAGTAATTTATTGACCTGAATTTGCTATAATTGTTTCTATTCCCCACTTAATATTAAAGCTAAAACCTCAATTTAGAAAGTACTCTGAATAGCTGCTACACAAATGGAAATTATGTAACTGTTTGAGAGGATAAACAGTAATACTGATTAACCTATTCAATCAAAAGGCAAATATGCAATGTTATTTACACAGTTTTAGTTTTAATTCTTACAAGAAATAAAGACTTCCTGAAACATTAAGTTCATTGGCTAGTTGTATTTTTTGGAATTTAATTGTTAAATCTAAAGAGTTAGTAGGAGAAACAAGTCACCAGCAGAGATCTTAAAGATATCTAACATAAACTACAACTACAGTTCTTAATTGTTCAGCATTAAATCCATAATATCACCATTATGCAAATAATATTTTAAGGTATTTTAATACCAGCCTGAGCCAGTTCCACGTTGAAGGCCCTCAGTGCAAAAGCCGAGCTTCTAGATCCTGCAGGTAGCAGCAGGGAGCATAAATAGCCTTCATAATCTCGTTTCCTACAACAAATAGGCAAAAAATGATAGTAGTTTCTTCACTTTTCAAACTGTGCACAAAAACTGACCAAAATTAACTAAAAACAACGAGGCTTCAGTTCAGAATGGGCTTGCCCCAATCCCAGATCAGTTTTAAAAAATGAAATACTCAAACTCTATTAATTTATTTTAATTTATATAGTATTATAATTTTGTTCCAGATCACTTTGGTTTTAATAAGAATTCAAATGAGCTACAGAGGTAGAAATCAAATTAAGAAAATAGTTAAGCAGGTACTGGTGTGAATCGTGGTTTTTAATACACAGGTAAATAAGGCATAGATAGGTAAATAAGGCATAGAGATAAAGAGAGAGAGAAAGAGAAACAGATACAAAGGTAGGGGTATGTGTGGATGTTTCCAAGCACTGTTAGCTAAGAAAATCTAGAAGCAATCACTCTCCAGTACCATACCTAGCACTAAGACCTTGGTTTCTAAATTCCGTTTTCCACTAAAGTAAGCTAGGGCTCCTTGGAGGAATGATTGACTCCAGGGCTGGGGCATGGTGAATGCATGGACAATAAGCCTGAAACGCTTGAGCAGAGAGTAAAGATATGCTCAAAGAGTGGAGAGGACTTGTTGAAAGACACAAAAGCTGGCTTGAGAGAGTTCTCACTGTCAAGTCTGTGACAACTGGAGCAACAAAAAAATAATGACATTAAAAGATTCTAACAGGACACCATGAGACCATATTGATATAAAGAAATTAATGAATAAATAAATGGGAAGAGAAGAAAAGCTCTACAACCAGTACAGTGACAACTAATAAATCTAACAGACATGATGGAAGTTAAAAGTTCACTATTTGATAACTATTATAGTAATAATTCAGTCAGGCAAAAACATCAGTGAATGCCTGAATGAATGTTAAACGTGTGAAAAGCTTGATGGAACAGGATATTTACACTTACTCATTCATTCAAATTTATTCAGTGCCTACCATGAGCCAGGCACTATCCTAGACACTGAGACTAGGTATTAGACTTAGATACATATAAACACATCGGGTGTTAGGCCTGCAGTGCTAGGACTATGGAAGGAAGACATGGCCCCCTGTGAGGCTGAAGGCGGAAGACACCGAGTGCCCTCTCAGACATCACTACTAGCACCTTCACACTGTATCCCAAAACCTGAGGGAGGTCTGCTTGTTTACCCTTCTCAAAACCAAACTTCAAGAAGCCTATGTAAATTAGGTTTGAGATTTTCCCAGGAACCAAACCTCATAGATTCCTAGGAGAGCCCAAGCTGGCTAGGCTGAAGTTCTGGCCTGGAAATTTTCCTGATATTCAGAGGCCTTGCATAAGATGCAGGTCCAAAACAACCCTGCACAAACAATTTCAAAGGCCAAATCTTGTACAGATTGCTGATGGCCAATTAGAAGCTAGAAGTTCTAACTACTTAGAAGTTTTAATCTTCCTTTTGAGTTAAGTTTGGTTTTTATTTTTAAAACTACTTACTGAGAATGTGTCATGAAACAGAGACTCCGTCACATTTATTCCTCACAATCAGGCTCAGGCTATAAAGCAGGAGCAGAAATTCACAAGTAAGTAAAACACTGTATTCCCAAGTGACAAAGTTGGGACTAATAAACTCAGATCAGGTCTGTCTGCCTGAAAAATTCAGGCTTTTTAAGTCACTAGAGTGAATACTCTCTATTTCAAACAAATACTCGTATGGACAGGTTAAGTATCTGGCTATCTGTAAATATATTTGAGAAAAACTACCATTTGAGTGAAGCAAAAATAAACAATTACATATTAACATGTTTGTAACTGCACAAACTATCACTGAAAGATTATATAAGAAATTAGTAAGAATGCTTACCTTAGAGAAGATGGTTAGGACACTAGTGGATAAGGGTATATTCTTTGGTAAATTGAATTTTTTACCATCAAAAAATGACTTTAAAATATAAACAAAATGAATACAACCTTTTGACAGTTTTGACTTATACAATTCTTAATGCCCTGATTTCCGCTATTGCTATCTTGTTTCCTAATCAATAGCTAAAGTGGGAGAGAATATCTTTTAAAAAAGTGATTAAAAACTAAACAGAACAACAAAGTATAAAGGAATTTTGTAATTTACACTACTTTTTGCAAAAACGGAATTTTAAAAAAAAACTGGATTTATTTGCCCAATCAAATCCAAGGCAGTTGAGTTATTCTAGTACTTCTCAGAAGTCCTTGAGACCAGGTACCTCAATCCACTGTTAGGAATCTAGGGCAACGGGTGGCTAAACACCGTTCTCAGCAATCAGATTTGGATTTCAAGGCAGGACCCTGCCCCAGGAAGCCGTGGAACTTGATTTATTCAACACATCTCCACAAATGATTAATAAGCGACTCCCATGTGCCAGGTGTTCCCGACGCTACCAGGGCGAACAAAACACATCAAGCCCCTAACTTCATGGGATTTATATTCTAATGAACCTCGGGCAAATTCCCTAATGTCTCTAAGCCTCCGCAGCTTTGTCTATTAAACGAGATGATGAGAGTTTATATTGTACTCACTGTACCCTTACTATGTGCCAAGCATTGTTTTAAATATTTTAATCCTCACAATCCTAAGCGGTAGGTCTACAATCTGTTCTTCACAATTTGTAAAGAAAATTAAGTAAATTACTTCTAAGTTACTTTGCATAGTGCTTGGTATCTAGAAAGAAAAATGTTAGCTACTGTTGTCATTGAAATTAATTACTGGCTGTTCTGCAGATAAAAAAAGCTTCGTATGCAAAAACGTTTAATGAGGTTAAAACTAAGCAAGGTGACAAGAGTGAGCATGAATTTTGCTACAATTCTGTGACAACTGTGAATGTTCTGGCTGCCTCTTTACACACCCGTACCCAGCGCCAACCAGCCCGCGAAACCAAAACAGCACGAGGATGGCGCCTGCCAGTTCACCCGGACCCGCCCCAGGTCTGAGCCGCGCCCACCAGGCCCAAAGGGCCCTCCCCGACCTCCTGCTCAGGGAAGGCTGGGCTCGCTCACCGCAGCAGCTCCAGACAGTAGAGGTCAGTGCCCGAGACTCCTGGCCTGTTGGCCGCAGACACCCTCCGTTCGGACACCGCGGGCCCCGGGAGATGCCACATGCGCGCGAGCAAGCCCCGGGGCGACCCGCAGTGACAAAGGCCGGAGACCCCGAGTCGCAGCAGCCCCCAAGATGAGCCCGATGTGGAGGCTGCCATGACACCGGCGCTGCGTGCCCTTCGACCCCACGCCGTCGGCTCTTGGCCACGCCCCGCCCCGTCTGGTAGGCCCGCCCATCTACTAGCCGCGGAAGACAGGCTCTACACGCCTCTCCGCGGAGAGCCAGGTGTCGCTGTGCTCTTCTGCATCCCAGTCGCCGCGATTCTGTCTTGTTGGTTCCAGGAAATCCCAGCCTAGTGCAGACGATCCCGCCCGGGCTCTCTCCCTACTACGTCCATCCCCAGGCCAACCTCGGAGCCCGTTTCTCAAAGAAGTAGCTACCGAAACTACGTCCCGCCACCTCTGTGTCCCAGATCTCCCAGTGAGAGCGGAACACCTTGCAGCATTTCTCAGCGGGGGCTCTTTTGGCACCTTGGGCGCGACAGCACTGCCATGGGAGGGAGCGTCCTGCACATTGCCAGACCTGGATCCCCAGGCGTCGTGACCGCTAAAACCCCTCGCATTCCCAAACGCCTCTGGTAGTGGCGCCCTCCTTGAGAACCACTGCCCAGTTTGCACCTCCAGGAGAAAACACAAAGATCCCTTAGAGGAGCAATACCTGAAGGCATTATCAGCCATTACCAGTAGCTAGCCTGCTCGTTGATTCTCTCTCTCCAACTAAACTCTAATTTCCATGAGGGCAGCGTGGATGTTTTGTTCCATACCTTGTCTCCACCGCTACTCCATGGCACTTTGTAGAAGCTGAATATATATTTGATCCGTACAGATGGCATTTGTTAGCCTACCAAGTGCCATGGATTGTAAATATTCCTCATAACAACCCTTTAAAGTAGATGTTATTACTTTGACTTACAAATGAGGAAACTGAGGCTGAGACATGTTAAGTGACTTGCCTCCATCTACGTAAAGAGTAAGTGGCAGGGCAAGATTCAAACAGATCTGTATTACTCCAGTATTGTTTTGGGTGGAAAGAGAATGGGGGGTATAGGGAAGAGAGTGTTTAGGGAGTTGGGAGTAGGCACAGGCCAGAGTCTGCGCTCCTGGGCCTCTGAAGTCCAGCATGGAAATCCAAGGAGTCTGAAAATTCTAAATTTAAATGTGACCTACCAGGTTCTTATGAAGATGTACTTACCAAGTTAGGAGCTTAAGTTTGCTAGCTTGATTTAGACTTTTAAATATTTATTCATAAGGTATGTGGACTTCCTTTGGTACTCTTGCCCCTGGGCATCTTAAATATTAGAGTGGGTCTAGCTGCTATCATCTGGTCCAAGCCAACAGCGGCCTATAGGGGGATGCCAGTGACACCCTCCTACCCCTGGATGTGCCCAAACTGATCATGCTACAGCCAGAGTGGTTCTTTCTAAAATGTATATCCGATCATGACCCTTCTCTGCTTCATGACCTTTACTACACACAGAATAAAGTCCCTTCGAGATGTGACCTCAATTTACCTTTCAGCCTCAACTCTAGCCATTTGCATTCCTGACTCCAGCTAATGTTTCTGATTAAACCCAAGATAGCACACTCATTTGGACCTATGAACTCTAACCAATTCACTCCCTGAGAATGCCCCTCTTCAGTCTGTGGTAGCAGAACCCCAGTTCTCTCTCTTCTCTCTGGACTCTGTCCTTTAGCTCTGACAGACACATGCTGGTGTTTTCAATGCCATGGTTTAAACCTCCTCCATAAAAAAAAAAAAAAACCACTCATCCACATCTCCAATTCTGATCTCCTGCCCAGTTGGACTTTTCCATCTGCCTTTTTCCCTTTATTTCAAAGTCCATATGCATAAAAAATCAAATCAAACCAACTCCTCATAATCTCTTTATTTATCTGGGCAGAGCCCCCCATCTCCCCTTAGACCAGTGGAAACACTTTGGAGTCATCTTTACCTCTTCCCTCTTCTGTAGTTAACGTATATATAACTGGTCAGGCCTATCAGTTATTTTTCCTTCACATACTTCCATCCATGGTGGCATAGCTGGTGTAAAACTATCTGGATTCCTATCCTGGCTCTACCTCCTACTATGTTTATGATGTTGGTGAGTTATTTACCTTTTCTTGCGCCTCAGTTTCCTCACCTAAAAAACAAAAATAATAATAAACCTACCTCATAAGGTGGTTGTAGAATTAAATGAGTAATACATCTACAGCACCTGGGAGAGTGCCTGGCCCACAAAAAGCTCTCAACTTAAGTCAGCTATATAGGGAAAACATGAAAGACTTTTGAAATGGACCAAAAGTTTACTGGGTGTCTTCAGTGGAAAGCTTGACATTGTCGAAATTTTCTGATTCTAAGAAAGGAGTCTGTTTCTAAAGGGGTCTCTGAATCTTCAATTGTCTTTGAAATGTCTCTGTAAGTTGTAGAATACCGACAGTAGTGTAAATGATTCTTGTTCATAGAAATGCAAGTTGTGTCCAATGGAGATTCAGTTGATTCCTATGGATATTGACCAGTTTTGGTAGTTTCTCATCTATTAAGCAGATTTATTTAAGCATTCCTGACTGCCTGTATATGTATGGTATTTTGAATACTCCTTTGAACTGTTTATAACAGCTTACTGGTTCCCTCATTAATTGATGAGTTAAATAAAATTTCTTTCATGTTCATTTTATATCTGAATGAGAGTCATGATTATACACTTTCAAAATAATTATTTAAAAATAATTATTACTATTATTAGCTACCATTAGCTATTAAGTTCTCTTCCACTTCATTTCCATAACCTGTACCCAGTTTCACATCTTTCTGATGAAACTGTTTCATTTGTTTCCTAATTTGTCTCCAGATTTCATCACTCCAATCTGTTTTGAAAAATACAGCCACTTCTAGTTATTGAAAACACATATCAGATGTTTTTATGAGTACATAGATCTATAAATCTGAAGGCAGAATTCTAACTGCTATCAATAGAGGAAAAATTAAGAACTTTTAAAATTATGCTGTGGGATAACATATTGTCACCAAGCAGCATTTACTCAATATCTGTTATTTGCCAATCTTAAAATTGATGTTTCTTAACAAACTACTGCTGCTTTTTTTTTTTTTTTTTTTTTTTTTTTTTTGCATTGAGAGTACATGAAAATATTTCCTTAGTCTAATTTCCTGGTATCAAAACCAATATTTTTGAAATATGTATACACCTTTATTCAACCAGGGTTACAAGCAAGGCAGAAACTCAGTACTTAAGCAAAAAATTAACTTTAACAACGTAAATGACCACAGAAGCATGATTTTTAAAATTGGTCTTTAGCTGTGGCATTTATACACTGTGTCCTTTTTGAGTATGTGATTCTTTCTCTCCATGGTGATTATGACCGATCCATCTGTGTAGTTGCAGGTGAAACATAATAACACTTCTTCTTTCCAGGCTGTAGCCAAATAAACACTGTCCTTTGGTTGATTGCTACATTTTAAAGAGTTAGGCCTTATTGTGGGAGAATAATGCTCCACCTTTGTTAAGAAGCAAATTACGTTCCTTACATTTCACTTTGTGTATCTCAGGGGTCTGGAAGGTCCATCTGAGGCGATGGCTGGTTGATCCTCCCTGGGCAAGACTCCTCCACACACCTCCTCTGCCTTCTCCGAGGCCCTCAGGAATTTAACTGACTTCTTGTTCCATTTCTATTATTACATGTTTTTCATTTTTTTAAACATGCTTTTTTTTGTTTTATAATGAAAGGAAATCTGGAAAATATAAGCAAATGTAGACAAAAATCATGCTAAAGTTCACCGTTCAAGCAATAGGTTCACATTTTGGTATTTCCTTCATCCTTTTTTCTATGGACAGACTTTTATGTTTATTTTTACATACTCCTTCACAATATTGTTGGATTCACCTAAAATTGTCATAGACATTTTCTTATGCTGTTATTTCATTCATTTTTAAATATTTATTGAGAATCTGCAATGAGTGCCGACTGCTAGGATGCAGAGGTGAACAAATAGACAAGGTCCATGTCCTGAAATAACTTATTCTTTAGTGGTGAATACAGATGTTAAACAAACAAACAAAAATCAGCACAAATAAATATATAATTAGAAAATGTAATAACTGCTATTGTATGAACAGGATATAAATTTAGCTGCTCTAATAAAGACACAAAATAACCACAACGTAAACAAGCTAGACATAGGTTTCTCCCTCAAGGGGCAGTTCAGGTGTAAGCTGTGTACAGTTGCCTGAAGATTCCAAGGTGCAGAGGACCCAGACTCTTTCAGCCTGGTCATTCCACCATCGGAATGGGGTCACCCTCATGCGCATGTCCACGATGGCTTACCACTAGGTCCAGATGTCGGCCAGCAACAAGAGCGAAAAAGGCAAGACATGCCCCTACTCTTTAAGACAGGGAACTGTAACCATTTTTGCGCCATGGCATAAAGTAATGTATGTGTTTCTTTAAGCATTAAATAGGATCTAGCAGTGAAGCTAATAACTACCATAATTTCAAAGTGCCTATGAGCATAAACCTATTAGTTATCTGCAAAACTATTATGTGATATGAAAATGTCTATGATTTATTTTGGTGACAAGTTCACAGTTACTGCTAATACTGCTAATGTTTTGTTGCCTATATTCATAATTGAAGCAAATGCTAAATTTCAGTTAGCACTTAGTGAAAATACAGATATAATTTTTTTTCCCATTCACATTCATAGACCTTCTGAATTCTATCCACAAGCTCCTTGGGTTAAGAATCTCCTGCTTTAAAAAAAAAACTGTAGAACTACACAACACAACAGTGAATCCTAATGAAATCAGAGGGCTAAGTTAATAGCATAATTATTATAATATTATTTCATCAACTGTAACAAAATTACTGCACTAATGCAAAATGTTTATAACAGGAAAACTTCATGTGCAAGAGGGTGATATATGGGAATTCTCTACTTTCTGCATGATTTTTCTGTATACCTACAACTGCCCTAATAAAAATATGAACTATACATGTTAAAAGTGCACAAATTATAATTTCACTACTATGAACCACCTAGAAAATGTAAACTCAGAGTCTTAAAATGTAGAATATAGGGCACCTAGAGACAGACAAGCTAGAGAAGGAGGAGTGGTTACCTAACATATACAGATTTGTTAACGAGATTGATCTTAAATGTTTGGAAATGGATAGAGGTGACAGTAGTTTGGTATTGGGATTATAAGTAATTGTGCCATTGAAGGTGAATATGATTGAAAGGGGTTGTCTAAAGTCATGTATCTTACTGATTAATACTACAAGTATAAGTAAATTCTTGCATGAACTACTTCAAATGTTTGACACTTGAACAAAGAGTTAATAATGGAGTGGTCTATGGGGAAAATTACCTATTGCATGCTATGGACTATCTTTAACAGCAATACCTTACTAGTACCACACCAGTACTAGGGGTAAATAATTGGGGGGAGGGTGGATAAGGGATATGGGGTGTTTTGGGTTTTCTTTTATGTGTGGCTATGTATATCTATTATTTTTCTGTAATGGTGAAGCTAAGCCTACTTATAAACACATCTAAGAGTCACCCCCAGAGAACCCCTTTTGTTGCTCAGATGTGGCTTCTCTCTCTCTAAGCCAAACTCTGCAAAAAACTCATTACCCTCACCACTATGTGGGGCATGACTCCTGGGGTACAGTAAGTCTCCCTGGCAACATAGGCCATGACTACCAGGAATGAGCCTGGCCCTGGCATTGTGGGATTGGCAATGCCTTCTTGACCAAAAGGGGGAAAGGAAATGAACAAAATAAGGTCTCAGTGGCTAAGAGATTTCAAATAGAGTTGAGAGGTCATTCCAGAGGTTACTCTTATCTAAGCTTTAGCCAGATATTACAAATTGCCACAGTATGTCAAGCCCCAACCAACAGTATTCCTGAAAACCCTAAAGAAAACCCAGGGCTCTATCTAAGATGCTATAAAAGTTTTACTTAAATTTATTTTCCAGAAACTTAAAACTTACAGGTTGTTCCTATGCCAGATAAGCCCTGAAATTTAGAGCTACCAGTCTCTCCCAATCAACCAGTTGCATTCCCCTACCCCATAATGTTGGTACCTTTTTCCAACATGAAGAAGTTAGAATGGTCATTGCCCAAATATCCCTGAAGACTGAAAAAATGATCAAATGAGAGGGAGGAGGTAACAGAGAAGTTAGGATTTAACAAATGATTATGACTACTGAATCATTATATAGACATTTCTTTTTAGTTTCTAGGGTATTAATACCAAACAGCCAGAAGGAAATACCTAAAATAGTGGAACTGTAACCCATACTATACTTTGAAATTTGCTCTATAACTACCTGTTAAACTGTATTTTGAAATTTGTCACTTTTCTGTATGTATGTTATATTTCACAATAAAAAATGTCTTAAAATATGCAAACTGATGTTAAAATATGTATATACAAAATACAAAAGCATTACCACAATCAAGAAAATAAATGCATCCCTCCCTCCCTCCCTTCAAAAGAAAGAACCTCCTGCTTTAAAGGAACAGCACAGAATTTGCATATATTGGATTCACTCACATCCCATTGGTAAAAACTTATTCTACAAGGGAAGCTGGGAAATAGTCTTTATTCTGGGTAGCTGTGTACCCAGCTAAAAACCAGAGATCCTACTATTATTGAAAATGGGGGGAATGGATATTGAGAAACAGCTAACAAAGAAGAACCAGATGCAATGAAAGAGCATAACAGGGGGCCCTGATTTATATTATGGGTTCAGAAAAAGTCTCTCTAAGAAAGTGATAGTTGAGCTGAGATCTGAAATATATAATATTTATAATAATATTAACAATACCCAATGCTTATTGGGTGCTTACCATGTGCTAGGCACTGCTAGTTGGTTACAGGCATTAATTAAATCAATATCACAATAACCAAATGCTGTTTAAGGTGACTGTCTCGGTTTTAGACGGAAAGTTCTGCATCCTGGGGAATCCCTTAGTCCTGGGCAAACCAGGTGGTTGTCACCCTGTTGGTACCATTGTTATCATCCCAATTTTATAGAAAAGGAAACCAAGACATGGAGCGGTTAAGTCATTCGCCCAAAGTTACAGAAATAGCTATCAGAGAGGCAGGATTTGCACCAAGGAAGGCTGCTTCAAAGCCTACCTGCTTAACCACTATATTCCACTCCAAGCAAAAAGTGGAGAGTAAGAGTGTCCACAAGCAACCACTTGTGTAAAAATCCTGATTGGTAAAGGGTTTAGCTCATTCGAAGTACAGAGTGAAAGCCAGTGTGGCTGGAACTTATTTTCTTCCCTAATAATCTCTTTTACCGATCTTTCCATGAGTGCATAGTATGTGTCACCATTTCTTTTTATAGCTGCATGCTGATTTATTTAACCATTCTTCTACTGATGGACATTTAGTGGGGTTTTTTTTTAA
Source organism: Choloepus didactylus (assembly GCF_015220235.1). Classification (NCBI taxonomy): domain Eukaryota; kingdom Metazoa; phylum Chordata; class Mammalia; order Pilosa; family Megalonychidae; genus Choloepus; species Choloepus didactylus. Next base: position 50,570,184 of record NC_051320.1, on the reverse strand, counting down.
TCTTTTGCTATAATAATGCTGAAATTATTAACTTTGGACATAATTTTGCAGGTAAATGCACAAATTCCTAGAAGTAGGATTTCTGGGTCAAAGGACATATAAACTTGTAATTTTGATAGATGCTGCTACATTCTCTTCATGCGGGTTTGGCATTTTGCACTCCTACTAGCTATTATGAGAGAGCCCATTTCCCACAGCCTTGCCAAAAGGATACGTTACCAAGTTCAGGGATTTTTGACAATGGAATAAATAAAAAGTGGTATCCCAGTATAGTTTTCATTTGCATTTCTCTTATTAAGAGTGAAGATGAGCATGTTTTCATAATTTTAGAGGCATTTATATCCTTTCCCATAAACTCCTCTTTTCCTAACTTCGTCTACTTTTCTATAGGGTTGCAGACTTTTTCCATATTGATTTTTAGGTGCTCTATGTACCTTAGGGAGATTATCCCTTTCTCTGTGATATAAATCACAAATTTTCCTCCCAGTTTGTTTTTGCTTTGACTTTGCTCATGGAGTTTTTGCCTTATAGAAATTTTGTAATATGTTTTATGTATTCACAGTTACCAATATTTACTTTTATGGCTTCTGGATTTTGAGTCATCATTTGAAAGGCCTTCCCTTGGTCTTTATTCTTTTATTCCTCTTGGTCTTTATTATAATGTGCCTGCCTACATTTTAGGAATGTTCTTTTAGTGTTTACAAAGTCTTCTTGAGTTTGTCTTGTGTTCTCTTTGATGACTCCTTCCTAGGTACTAACATGGGCCTGGGTTTTTCACTACCCCATCAGTGGAGAGCTTCAGAGGGGTGTCGGGGCACCGGAGAGTCCTAAACAGGGGCGAGGTACTCCTCAGTGTTTTCTGTGGTTTCAGATTGTCGCAATAAGGGCCCTCGGGCAGTTCCTGAGGGCTGGTGCTGCATAATTCACCACCACCTTTTGTTTCAACATAGGGGTCAGCGAAGGAGAACCTGGCTTATGAGTGTGTGACCCAGAATAACCAGTTTGGAACTAATCAGCAAAAACACAGTCAGTGGCTTTCTTTTGTTGTCAATGTTGTTCCTGTGCAGAGCAGTGTCCAGTGAAGCTTCCAGTCCTCCTTGAACTCCACAAACAGGGTCAGAGGACACAATCAACCAAAAACATCAAAGTAACATTAGAGGGCCTATTACAAGGGAAGAAATAAAGGTCACTCCATCTGACATCCCCCACGCCCACTCCCAACACAATCAGTTTGATGCTGGGCATATGACTATTCTATCATTACAACCCCAAGAAGCTGCTTCTGACTTTCTGCCAAAAGAACACGCTGAGTTGTTTATCTGAGAGTAGTGACGGCTTGTGTGGAGCTATGTGCATGTTCTTTCCTGATTCTTCCAGCAACCAGTAGCCTGTGGCAACAGTGAAAGAGTTTTCTGGAGTTAGAGATGCAGTCTGTGGTCTTAGAACAGTTTTTTTTCTGGGCAAACTAAGTGATCTTTCTAGGGACATATGCAGTCTAGGTCTTTCAAAACTTATGTTCTAGTAGATCCACAATTCTATTGTATAACCAAAGGTCACACCTACAGCTAAATAAAATGTTTGTCACTAAGGATATTTCCATCTGACAAACAAAATGCCGTGGGATTATGCTGTTTTCTCTTCCTGGAATGTGCTGTATCTTCAAGGAGTCCATTTGGAAAAGATCCCAAATCCCCAGCCTTTGGCCAGCCATCTCCTGCCTCCACAGACTCCCAAGAGAGCTCAGAGGGACCGTCCTGGCAAATGAACACTGTTTATTACACTGTTTTTACAAACCACAGCACTGCTGAGCTTGTCTGGATCCCTTCAAAGACAAAAAGGGGCACTGAAAGACAAACCCAACCTGAGACCTAGATCAAAGTGACTGAGCTGCAACCCTGAGGTTTTCCAGAGGTTGAGGGTTCAGGAAGAGCCTCAAACTTGTCCTTGCCACCAAAAGTCCTAATGCACGTTTCCCACCTCATGAACTTCTACTCACTCTGTGGTCCCCGATTCAAAAGACTCTTCCTTTCTGAATTTTCCTTGACCATAGACCCAACCAAGAAAAATGAGTTGCTTCTTCATTGGTGACCCATAACAATTCATGTGTGTTTCTCTTTGATCATGTTAGCAGGCCTGATTGCAGGCCCTCTTCCCAGCCTGCCAAAGGTAGACTTTACCTTGCTCCTCTCTATTTCCAGTGCCTGGTGAAGCGACCAGCACTGAGAGGTGGCCAATGTATTATTTTGAAAGCCACGGTTTGGTGCACTAGAAATAAGTCCCCTGTACATGGTTGTGCAGTTTATGTTCTACACAAATATGTCAAGGGAGTGAGTGAGGCTGGTGTGGACTGGTGTGAGGCTGTCTCTGCCCAGAGGAAGGGGAGCCTTTCTCCTTACCCAGAGGCGCATGCCTATAGGACTACCTCAGCAAAGAGAGGGCACCTTCCGATTTGCACCAAGACACCACATAGGCTTTCAATCTTCCTAATCAGAAGAGCAAAATCAGAGAGAGCAATGTTAAGGAAGGCAGAACATGAAGGAATGCAAAGTCGAACATTTCCCACTGCAAAAAGTTTCCAATGCTCATCTAATAATAGGCTTTAGTGTTATCGGATTTTAGGAAATTTATCATCAATTATGAGTAAGAGGAAGTTGAATGCACTGTGTGTTTAGTGAGGTATACTTATCTTCAATTACCCTTTTATAACAATATAAAATTGTATAATTTTAGATCTGAAAGAAAATTAGTCATCTAGTGATTCAAAAAACGTTGTTGTTGTTTTTGAGCATTTAAATACTGGTTATATGCTTGGTATGAACTAAACATTAGAAATTGTAACAAAATTGGCCAAGGTCCAATACCTATTTAGTGGCACGTTTAACAGCGTACCCACCAAGCTATTCTGCTGGACGCAGGAAGAGGTAAAGTGTTCTTCTCTTTGGTTTCCACTGTGATCTTAAATTGCCAACTTTTCAATGCAGAAGCTTCCATTTCTTTAGCCATTTTTTTCTCTATCTGTTCCCACCCATCTACCTGCAGATTTTTCCAAAAACCTTACAGCAACCACAAATAGGCCACCAGCCATTCTTGGGACATTGCTGCTAAATGTTCCATAGATTTGATTCACAAAATCCTATGTGAAGAAGGAAGATGGATGTTGCCTCCATCTCCCACGTACACAACCCAGGCAAGGCCTGTCATAGTCATCCCAGGGTTATGGTAGATTGGTCTGCATGAATTCTCTGTTTCTCATTAGAATTTAAAAAACCAAAGTTTGAAAATAGTTTACTTTTTATAGATATTAGAGATGATTCAAGGTCATCCCTACGATAATGTAATTCCAACGAGGGAAAAGAAAAGGGTGATTTACAGCCACATGCCAGAAACTGCAAATACCTTCCCTATGCCAGGGCCCCTAATTCAAGTGCCCGTGGGAGCATGTCATACCTGTGACCTCCCCCACCACTCTTCAGGTGTGAAGTAGGGAGAAATGGTTAGGAGCCCAAGGTCTTCCCAACAATGTCATTTCTCCTTCCACGCTTTCTCCTTGGCTTCTTACTTTACCTTGCCCTGTTCCTTCTCTTCTTTTTTTTTTTTTTTTCAAATTAGGGAAGTTGTGGGCTTATAAAAAATTCAGGCATGAAATACAGGGTTCTCATATACCACCCTATTATTGACAACTTTCATTGGTTTGGAATATTTGTTACAATTGATGAAAGCACTTTTTTATAATTGTACTATTACTTTTGGTCCATGGTTTAACTTAGGGTTCACTATTTGTGTTGTGCACTTTCATGAATTTTTAAAAAATGTTTATTCTTGTAACGTATATATACAACCTAAAATTTCCCCTTTTATATATATATAATTCAGTGATGTTAATTATGTTTACAATGTTGTGCTACCATCACCACCATCACTATTAAAACTTTTCCATCATCCCAAATAGAAATACTGTATATTTTGAGCCTTAATTCCCTATACCCTACACCCATTCCAACACTGATGACTCATATTCTAGATTTGACTCTAAGAATTTGCTTATTTTAATTATTTCATATCAGTGAGCAGTGAGATCATAAAATATTTGTCCTTTTATGTCTGGCTGATTTCACTCAACATGATGTCTTCTTAAAGGTTTATCCATGTTTTCACATGTATCAAAATTTCATTTCCTTTTTATAGCTACATTGAGTGGCCCTCCACAGCTATACCAAGATCAGTTCAATACAATTTGTATGTAATGAGCATCTTTACACTTGTGTTTTTTTATCCTGATTTCTGGAAAGCACACCCCTTTTTCCCCATTGCACCTGCCTTATTCCTAGACAATGTGTTTTCTTATCTGTAATTGCCACACCAGATTGAGAGCAAGAGAACAAATCTCATACTTATTCGTATTTATCCCCTGTCTTCACAGTGTAGTGAGTAGTTGGTTAATAAGTGCTTCTTAATTGAAAGTAAATGAGTAAGGGCATTAATGAATGAATGGATGAATGAATAAACGAATACAAGGTAATGGGAAAAAAGAGGTCTTAAACTCTATCTGTGATATTTTATTTATTTAAAAATTCTGAAGCAAACATCAAAATATTAACATTTTATAAATCAGGGTGGTGAATACATGAATATACATTATCTTATTCTCCATAGTATTTTGCATGTTTTTAAATTTTTGTAATATTAAAAAATCAAAACAGAGTGAATAACAGGTTACTAGGGGCTAGGAGTGGGTGGGAATGGGGAATTATTGCTTGATGGATACAGAGTTTCAGTTTAGGGTGATGAAAAATTTTGGCAAATGGATGGTGGTGGTGTTAGCACAATATTGCGAATGCAATTAATATCACTGTATTGTACATATGATAACGGTTAAAAATGGGAAATTTTGTGCTGTATATTTGTTGCCACAATAAAATTTTTTTAAAAAGCGTGGCTAATCCAAATTAAGATGTGCTGTAGGTGTAAAATATACACCAGATTAGACTTACCATAAAAAAGTGAAAATTATCTCATTAGTAACTTTTCATTGATTATTTTTGAATACTTTTTTAATATACTGGGTTAAATTTTAAAAATTATTTTTTTAAAAACTAGATAAAGATGATAGCTATATGACAAAATGCCTTTCTTCAAGGATCTCATCGTTTAATTAGGGAATTTTCCAAGTGCGCATGATTGCAAAAGTCTGTTGGACCACACATTTTTAAGGAGTTGACTAGCTAGGTGTAATAATAACAACAACAACAACAAGAAAATAATTCTGAAACTAGAAAAGCAGGAGTCAACACTATTTTGAAAATAGGTGGGTGGACAGAAACACTCTGAGAAGAATGGAATTTGGTAGTGGTAGTTAGAGAAGGGACATGTGAGAAGGAAGAGATGCCGAATGAGGTTGCCTGGCCAAACTCTGGCAAAACCTAAACATTGTGCTCTGTTTGCCTGACTTCATGACAGAAGAATTCCAGTGGTCTTTAATGGAGCTACATTGTCTCCAATACCCAATAAAAATATTTTTACTGTAAAAACAAATTTTTCTTTCTGCAGATATTAGCAATGGTCCCTCTAGCATAGCTTCACTGAGCTGTATTCTTCCAGTCATATCTTTATCAAATTGTATTGTCTGTCTTTTCTCTGACATTCCCACTAGACAATGAGCTGAGGGGAAGGGGGCTGTGTCTTTTGCTAACCCATGGGCAGTCAAAAGACAAGTGGTAAATTAGAAGAAAGTAATTGCAACATATACACTCATACACAAAGAGTTAAGGGGCTTTACTTACATAAGGCTTTTATAAATAGACAAAAAGACAAATGGAGCAAAGGAAGTGCAGATGCCATATAAACATATGAAAAGTTGCTCAACCTTGCCAGTAGCCAGGGAAATGAAAACATAAATAAAAACAAAGTTGCATTTTGCCCATTTGCTTAGCAAAGTAGATAAGATTGACAACTTCTAGGCTGGTGAGGGTGTAGATAATCAGATACTCTCATACTTTGTTGGTGGGACAAAAATATCCTTATCCTTTGACTCAGAAATCCTACTTTTAGGAATCTATCCTACAGAAAAAGCAGCCTTCAGAAAGATACATATCAATGAGCCTCCAGAATTTCAATATAGGAAGGACACCTGGTTTTAAACAAATCAAGAATATGCCTTTTTTGTCCTTTTGAGTTTATGGAGTAATATTCCCGCTATCTACAGAATTAATTGCTAATTGGACAGCATAATCGACATTTACCAAATGTCAACTAGTGGCAAGGTGTCCGATTTCCTGAAATTCTGTTTTAGGAGATAAGTCATATATATTTATGAAAAACTTTCAGTTTCTACCACTCCCACCCTAAACCAGTCTGCAATATACGTAAAACTTTAAGCCCCAAAGGTGAGTTTAGGAGGCGGGGGGGTGAACAGGGTGTGCACAAGAAAGAGCAACTAAAGAGACAATGGCAATTAAATGCAATACCTGATCCTGGACAAGATCTAACAAGAGAGGAGGAAAGGTTCAAAAGGACATTATTCAAAAGGACATTATAGGGACATATGAAAAATTAGAATATAGACTGTAAGACTATATCAATATTAAATTTCTTGAACTGGACAACTACACTTAAGGTGGTTTCCTAAGTGAACATCCTTCGTCTTAGGAAACGTACATGGCAGTATTAAATGCTCAAGGAGCACAATGTATACAACCTACTCTCAAGTGTTCAGAAAATGGATTGATAGAGTTGACAGACTGCCTGTGCTCCTAATGACTATAATGTGTTTATTAGACAGACAGGCATAGATGGCTAGATCGATAAATGGATTAATAGATAGATGGGTAGATAGATAAAATGATCTGGCAAATGTCAAAAAATGTTAAAATGGGTGGATCTGGGTATCTGGGGGGATAGGGGTAAACTGGAGTTCTCTGCATGGGGTTTGTATTTCTTTTGCAACTGTCCTGTAAGTTTGAAAGTATTTCAAAGTAAAAAGTTTAAAAAAAGAAAAAAAAAGGAAGGGGGGAAAGAGAGGCACCTCATGAAACTAGGGCAGGAAAATTCTCAGCTTCTGCTCCCCAATTCACCCTCTGCTGTCACCACCCCTAGTTGTTCCTGTCTGTAATAAGAAGAGGGAAGTGCTATTTAAAGCAAGAATTTACCACAATCACATTCTCATATAAAAGGAGTGGCATATTTATATACAGGGAAACTATCTGGTAGACCTTTTTGAAAATGAAAGATGAGTCGTTCCCCACCCCCCACCACGAAGAAAGAAGTTATTTTTATTGTGTTGAATTGCTCTGCACATCGAAGTGAGGAGGCTCACTTAGAAATGTAATGAAAGTGACATGTCATGAATCGTTGGAGGCCCTGGAAGTTCTCTGACACTCCCCCAACTTTTCGCTCCCTACTCTCCTCAGCCCACAAGTTTTCCACTCCTTTTGCTGCTGTGGTCCTTGGTGGCCTCTCAGGTCGCCCTCCTAGCGTGGGTGGCTGACAGCCTCCAGCTTACAGCTCCTACAGATCTTCAAGAGCTGAGGTTCCGCTCTTCTCTGCGCAGCTCCCAGCCAGTGACTGAGCCAGGCAGTGGCCAAGGGCCCGGCCGTTTCCAGCGAACAGAGGACTCTTTCAAGTGTACAGTGTTTGCTGGAAACCCCCTTGGTTTGGCAGAGCCTTTGTCAAGTCTGCATGGATCTGGTAGCTTCCCCTGCCCAGGCAGATTCCCTCTCCTTTCTCTTCGCAGGCTCTACTCCCCTGCTAAACATTCCCCACCCCTGCTCCCTCTCAGCATCTGCTTCCTGGGGAGCCACTGGCACAGCAGAGACCCCTCATTTGAACCTGCTGGAGTTTAGCACTGGCGTGCTTTTAAAGACTCTGAGAGGAACTGTTTCCCATTTACATTTCAAGTTCCGGGAATAAAACTGAATAGATGTCAGTTTGTTCTCTGCAACACTATTGCTGTTTAACTTCAGATGATGACTAGCTTTGTGTTACTGAACAATCCCAAATTCCCTCAGGAACCTATTCCCTTTCCTTCTTTCCTTCCTTGCTTCCTTCCTTTCCTGCTTCCTTCCTTTCCTGCTTCCTTCCTTCCTTGCTCCTTCCTTCTCCTCCTTCCTCCCTCCCCCTCCCTCCTCCCTCCCTTCCTTCTTTCCTTCCTTCCTTACCTTTCCTTCTCTTTCTCTTTCTTCCCCCCTCTCTGTCTCTCACCCCCTCTCTATTTCTTTCTGTTAAATAGAAATGAAAAAAATTATTCAGAAAGGATCTTAAATTTTATTCTCATAAAATCCCCTCACTTGCATAGAGCAGGGGAACTATTGTCCATAGCATAGAAGTTCTTGAATTGTAATCTTGGTCTCCAGTTACAAAAACAAACAAGAAAAAAACAAGTAAATAAAGACAACTGTGCAACTGTCTTAATAAAAACAGTTACATATAACCTATAATAACAATGATTATAACATGTTTATTAGGCAGAATTACTTTAATACCAGGTGGTAACACCCAACTAGACAAGCCAGCATTTAAGTTTATTACAGTAAAAGATAAAGTGCACTGGATCATAGACAGAATCTTTATGAGCTATTTTTCTTTTCATTCTTTTCAAATTATCCATTATGTTTCTTAAAGATATAATTTAGTTTTCTTTTTCAGAAAAGCCACACAGCTCACGTAGGGACACTTGGCCTTTTGAGTCTATGTGCTGGGGAATTTGCAATCATATTAATTCAGTGCAGTGTATTCTTTGCAGGGGACAGGGGAGGGAGCCCATTCTGCGTTTTGTTTAAAAGAAATAAAAACTACTTTTAAAAATATGTAACTTTAAAAGAAACATTAATACATTTTTATTACTTGTTTAATAAGATTTAAAAAATAATACAGGCGAAAACTGACATTCAAAATGGCTATTCTGTGGGTTTTAGAGGGGAACATATTTATCCTCAAAGCACTCCTTACTCTGCCCTCTTTTGCCATCTCTGCTGAAATTACATCTCCACTTGGCATTTTCTCCTTTGCACAAAGCAGCTCAACTCCGTGCCCAGGCTGCTTTAACCTTTGTTGATCTACTTTCTGTCTGGCTTGGCCTGGAGCTGATGAGGTTGTGGTAAGGGTTCTTGGCCTCTTAGGAAGACCTTAGCCCCAAAACCTTTCTCTGTTGCTTCTTTGAGGGTTTCTGTGGCACCATCCACCCTCTTCCCTGTGGCCCTCTGACCCAGCAGTTCGCAAGGCAGGGAGGCTAATGATCTAACCCATCTGTATCTGGTTTCTATCAACACCATGGTACCAATGCGTTTACACAAAAGGTGGTTTCAGCAACAAATTATATGCAGATGGTTGAACTCTTCTGTGTTACTAAAATTGAGACAGGGTATTCCTGAATCAAAGGCAATCGTTTTAATGAATAATTTGTATGTATGTATGTATGCACATATGTAGGCATTATGTGTTGGCTAAAAGTGATGGTATTTGTGTTTACAAACACAAATTGCAGCATATTTCCACATCTATAAACTTATATGCCTAAATGTTAGGGTACCCCATATCATAAATAGAAAATTGCTTTCCAGTTTAAATCTTAAGCAAACAGATTAAATGGGTATTACCCAACAGTATTAATTACTGTTTTTAGCAATAGTTCGAGATAGAGTTCCTTTGTAAGGAGTTTGTGATCTAAACAAGATTTATCAAACCAATATATATATATGTAAGTTAGCTAAGAAAAACCAAGAATTCATTCAGCATTTGGGAGAAACTGGCCTTTCTTGCACTTATACAAGGTAGGATGATTCCCTTTCTCTTAACACACTGAAATGGATAAGGCTAAAGACCATCTTGAGTTCATTTTGTATTACCAAATAACAATGCAGTTTCCCAATCATTAGCTAAATAGTCATTGCTTATGGTGCGGCAGAGAAGGGGCTGGGAGGATGCAGGGCTGTAAGGCATCTCGCCCGGGAGCCCACAAATAGAAAGGGTCTTGGATTTGGACTTCTGACATTACCTTTGAAAGATGTCACACAGGGCTATTTTGACAGGATGGAAAGGAGATGCCCCAAATAAAATTTAAAATTGAGATCCATTACTAAAGGATATCATCTTTAGTATACTATGGATTTAAAAAGTGAAATCTTTTAATTATCTTGTGACTAGCACCATTATTTTGTGTTGTGATTTTTTTGTGTTAAAGGTATTAATTTGTTAAAATCTAAGCATTCAAAATACCACAATTTTTAAACCTCATTTTAGGATTTTTGAATATAATGGGAGACTCAAAAGTAATGGAGGCAGCTGAGCTTCTCTCAACCAATGAGGTGGCCAGAAATTATTTGGTTAAAGTGAAACCATTTCAGCAAGGTGGGAGGAACATTTTCATGTAAGCCTAAAGAAGTAAGGTACTGGAATTCTGGAAAGAAGGAAGTTGTAGGCAAGAATGTGTTACATGCTTCAAATGAAAACTTAATGTCACCTCTTTTTTTTTTTTTTTTTTGCCTCTGTATTTGATTTTATAGAACCCAAAGACTATTTCAGTCTTACTATTCCAATATTTTAACGCACATTTTAAAATATGTAATATTTCCACCTTTAAAGCACGCTTTCTCTGAGGTCACTAGCTTACCTTGGCAAACTTGTAGAAATAGCATGTTTGTGAAGTTGTGAATGTGGCTCAACCCAAGTAAACTGCATGATGAACAAATATTCTTGGGCACCTGAAGCCCGGAGTGCTAGAATAAAAGCTGATTTACAGAGATTCTTTGAAATACAAGTCTTAGGGACACAAAGGAAAAAGGAGTGACAAGTTAAACAATAGGAAAGTCAACTTTCACACTTAGGACGAGAAGGTTAATTCTGGGTGATAGGTTAAACAGAGGTCATTATTTGAATTGTAAATATCTTAAGAGAAAACTTCTTCCTCTTGTCTTCCAATTTCCCCAACTACATTGTCACCTTGGGAAGCACTCATGATTATTTAAACAAATTCAATATAGAGTGTTAGAGACAACCAGTTTGGTACCTCCTAATAGACTAAAATATGAAGCCAGCTGTCCAGCTGGGGTGGGGAAGTTATATCTTTGAGACCAAAAGGAAGGTATTTTCTGTCTAAGGAGATTTAGAAAAGAGTAGAGAATAAAAGATACAAAGAGCACCAAAGTGAAAGGAGAGTTTGGGTTTGAATTCTTCCATCTCTGCTACAGGATTACTTTATTCCTAATGGTCTTAGCTAAAGTGCTTAAAATAAAGACACAATCAAAAGAGGATGGCTCATGTTGAGAGCCCTATCCTGCGGAGCCCAGGGTTCTAAAAGCTTCTGTTCCTCTCAGAATATCTATCCAGGACTGAACCAAATTGGACCACTTGACATATTACAAATATCTCCATTGTTTTTCCACCTTTGTACTGTTGCTTATGTATATTGCTCCCCCAAGAATGCCCTCTCCATGACACAAATCATTCTTTTACCAGTGTTCCTATGGCACTTAATACACGTCTACTTCAACCCTTATCACATTGTTCCCCACTCCCACACCCACCCTGGGGCCCTTTGCATTTTTTTTTAAATTCAGTTTTATTGAGATATATTCACATACCATACAGTCATCCATGGTGTACAATCAACTGTTCACAGTACCATCTTATAGTTGTGCATTCATCACCCCAATCTATTTTTGAACATTTTCCTTACACCAGAAAGAATCAGAAGCAGAATAAAAAATAATAATAAAAAAAGAACACCCAAATCACCCCCCCATCCCGCCCTATTTTACATTTAGATTTTGTCCCCATTTTTCTACTCATCCATCCATACACTGGATAAAGGGAGTGCGATCCACAGGGTTTTCACAATCACACTATCACCCCTTGTAAGCTACATTGTTATACAACCATCTTCAAGAGACAAGGCTACTGGGCTGGAGTTTGGTAGTTTCAGGTATTTACTTCTAGCTATTCCAATATATTAAATCCTAAAAAGTGTTATCTATATAGTGCATAAGAATGTCCACCAGAGTGACCTCTCAACTCCATTTGAAATCTCTCAGCCACTGAAGCTTTATTTCATTTCATTTCGCATCCCCTTTTTGATCAAGAATCTGCCGGGTCCAGATTCATCCCCGGGAGTCATATCCTGTGTTGCCAGGGAGATTTACACCCCTGGGAGTCAGGTCCCACGTAGAGGGGAGGGCAGCGAGATCACCCGCCAAGGTGGCTTAGTTAGAGAGAGAGGGCCACATCTAAGCAACAAAGAGACACTCACAGGGGAGATTCTTAGGCACAATTATAAGCAGGTTTAGCCTCTCCTTGCAGCAGCAAGCTTCACAGGGGCCAGCCCCAAGGCAGAGGGCTAAGCACATTAAGCTGTCAGTCCCCAATGTTTGTGAGAACATCAGCAACAATCCAGGTGAGGAAGCCCAACACCTCTGCATCCTCCTCCAGCTCTTCAGGGGGACCCAGAATATATATTTTTATTCTCTACCCAAATTACTTTAGGATGTGTTTCTATTTCATTCTAATCTATACAGACCTACCATAGCTCACTTCCTATTCAAAGTTCCATGTAGTTGTAGTGTTTGAACAAACTGACTGTAGAAGTTATATTGTTTAGAAAATATAGATCTTACACCAAATAAACATCTCTTCCCTTGGTCTCACATGGAAGTTGAAGTTTGAACACAGTCAGTTTCAACTTTTACCCTTTGGCCCGATTTCCTCTAGTCTTAACCAGATCTGCTTAATTCATATCTCTACTTGAAGTCTGGGCTCTATTTCAGCTTTTTTTTTTTTTTTTTTTAACAGTTGCTGTATGCCTTAATACTGATATTAATACATGTCGAGCTCTGGCTCTGAGTTTCAGGTGTAACACAGATACCCAATGTTCCAGAGACCAATCAGATTATACACTAAAGGATCAACATCTCAGAGTTTGGAGATAGCCATTAAAATTCAGGAATAGATTTGAATGTTGTAAGAGCTTACAATCTAGGGACCTTTACAGTAATCACTTCCTTGTTAGGCTGTGCTCTAAGATTCAATTCTGAGTTTACACATTGTAATTAGTCCATATTGGTGAGGCATTATAGTGTTTGCCTTGGTTTCTGGCATATTTCACTCAACATGCTGTCTACAGGATCCATTCACCTCGTTGCGTGTCTCACAGCTTCACTCCTTCTCGTAGTTGCTCAATATTCCACTGCATGCATACACCGCAGTTCACCATTCTGTTCCTCAGTCAGTGTAACCTTAGGCCACCTCCACCCATTGCAAATCATGAATACTGCCTCCATAAACACCAGTGTGCAAATGTCCATGTCTCTGCTCTCTGATCTTCCAAATACATACCCCATAATGAGGTTGTAGGACCTTATGGCCCCACATACTTAGCTTCTTATCACACTGTATTTTAATTATTTATTCACATTTGTAGAGGATATTGGTTGTACTCATCTGCCCAACCTCTCTTCCTCCATGGCCCCTTCCTTTGGTAATAAGTCCATGCTCAGCTTGAGCATGGCCCCTCCCTCACTCATTGTGGAACTGGTATGGCTCCCAAATATGAAACTAGGACCCCATGGCTATAATTGTGGGCACTTGACTCAAGCTAGGTCATTGGCATCACTTCTCAGGATTGTATATGCAGAAAGTGAAATGACATCACTTTGTCTGAGTTCCCTAGATGAGATGATGTAAGTCAAAAGTCTGGCCAATTTCCATATCATGACTTCTAACCACCATCACATACAAGAAGCCCAACTGCAATGGGGGAAAGAAGAGACCCAAACAGAGATCAGTTATTTGAGTCCCCAGATCCCTTTTGCCTGAAACCACTTTCCCTTCTAGACTTTCCAACCAAGTGCCTCTTTTGTTGGCATAAGCTGTGTTGGAGATTGAATTATGTACCCCAGTAAAGGCAGGTTCAGGTCCCAAACCCCAGTCCTGTGGGTTTGAACCCATTTGTAAATAGGACCTTTGAAGATGTTATTAGTTAAGGTGTGGCCCAAATTGAATGAGGGTGGACCTTAACCCAATATGGCTGAAGTCCTTATAAGCAAAGGAAATTGGACACAGAAGGAGAAGCCATGGGGAATAGCCAGAAGCTGGAAATCAATGGAACCTGGAAGACAAAGGAGAAGATGCCTCCATGACACAGAAAAGCCAAGGAACTCCAAAGATTACTGGCCAGCCAGAAGATACCAACCCTGGAAGAAGCAAGTCTTCAAGCCTCTGAAACTGTAAACCAATAAATTCCCTTTGTTTAAGCCAACCTATTTTGTGGTTTTTGAGATCGCAGCCAGGAAATTGAGACAAGCTGGCCTCTTCCTTGCCCCCAAAAAAGTCCTGATCTTGTCTACCTCACTAGACTCTGAGCTCTGCTGGGGCAGAGACTTTGGTCCTAGAGTCTAGCACAATGGGTGCGCAATAATGATAAATAAATGCTGAATTCCTAACAGTCATTCAAGATCTAATTCAAATTCATTTACTACTGCAAGAGTTTTACTGAACCCAAAACCAAATGGGATGGTTCCCAGAACCCTAAACAATTGCCTGCACTCCTGGCAGCACTTTATAGAGTTTGCTTCTTAGTTGCTTGTGTTCTTGGCCCTCCCTTCTTACCAGAGTGTAAATAAATTGGATGCAGGGTTCAAGTCTGCATAGCAGGTGTTTAATGAAAGTTAATTGCTCTCAATTACATTTTTATGTGCCAGCTGATGTGCAGAGGACAAAAGAAAGACAGGTTAAACTCATTTCTGCTCTTGAGGTGCTCAAAGCACATTACACAGATATTGTTGTGAATTGCCTTGGCCTGAACAGAAAATTAATTAAAAGAGAAAAAAGAATAACATACATCTCTTATGTAGAAACAAAGCTCTAGACTGAGAGCAAAAGATATTTTTATCAGGAAGCATCAAAAGAATACGGAACAAGTTCAGAAACGTTTTATAAATAGATCAGTAACCAAATATACTGGAAATACAAAACCACTCATAAAGTCGAATGCAGTGTTTCCCTGAACATAACTTAACAACTGTAGGAGTCACTAAATCCTCTTTTCATTGTCTCCAAGCTTCTTTCCAATTAAATAAGGGTAGGTTAATCAGATCCTCCCTGAGTGTCTAGCCTGGGTGAACACAGTGGCTGTAAAACACTCTGCTTCTCCTGAGCCCCCACTCCCCATTCCTCACAGACCCTTGAGATCTGCAGATGCTCTGAGGATATCTGTGGACTGAACAATGAACAACTCAAACCAAACCTCCGTCCATGTGGAATCACATCCAACTTCCTCAGTCTTTCCTCTTTAGCTTCCTCCAGAGCTTCCAGGGGCCAGCCCTCTAAGGCAGAAGTTTATGCAAGAATCCAGGAACCTTCATCTAATCTCTGGACAGTCCTGAGGGACCATGTAAAAATCGTCTGGGCAAATATGCCCAAAAAAGCTTATGTCATCTCAGTAGTAACACCATTGTTCAGTGTTCTCAGTCACCCAAAAACTTTCCTGGAAGATATGGACAGGCCTGAATTGGATGTCACAGAATGAATGGCATCATCAAGCTCTGGCACTCAACTTTTCTGGACCAAAAACTTGATAGACCAACTCTCTCAAAGTGGGGGTGAGCAAGCCCTGGGAAACTGTCATCCTCCACCCAAATATTTCCCTAGGGATGATAAATTCAATTAACCAGAAATGCATTCCTCCTATTCTAAGTAAATAAATACAGAAGCAACTTCATGTACAAAGGTAGGAGAGTTTTGGGGTTTTGTTTTTTTTTTTTTTTTTTTTGCTTACTATGTTATACTCCTTAACATAGTTAAATTTTTTTACAGTACATGTTTTACTTTAATATTAAAATATGCATTTTTAGATTACTGCTCCAAGTAATTCATTTGTGAGACCAATTTTGGGGTCCATGAGAGTAGGGACCATGATTTTTCTCCCTTGTCCCTGTATCCCTAACATGTCTAAGACACTGTAGGCGCTATGTAAATATTTCTGAATAGAGGTACAAGTGAGCTTCTTGACTCCTGTCAATCTATTCTAATTTAAAATCTATTCTAATTTACATTCATGGTCATATAAATCAGGGAAGTACTGAACTAGGGTATAGAATATCAGAGACTTTAAACACTATATCGTCCGGTATTTTCCAACATGCAGCTAGTGGTTTGTGAAATCAATGTGGTAAACATGACTAGCATTTAAAAAATAAATAGAATAGAAATTAATAGAAAAAAATGCCAGAGTCCATTTAATAGGGGGATCATTTCATGAAATTTTGTCTCCATTTTATACACACACATGCACACACACGGAGGTACACATACATTGTGTGGTGATTTAAAATGTATTTCTTAACTGTGGGTTGTGGTCAAAAAGTTTGAGAGTCACTGATGTAACCTAACTCAAACACACACACACACCCTGCTCTCTAGTCATAACAAACCACTTTCAGTTCCCCAAAACACCATGCGTTTTATATTCTAAAGGATGTAGCATGTATTGTTCCCCCTACCTGGAATAAACTTGCCCTCCTTGCCCATCTGAGGCCCCTGGCTTACCATTCAAGACACTGCTCAAGTATCCTGCCTATGAGTCCTTCTGTGACGCATCAGAGCAAAGTTAGACTCCACCTCATCTGCCACCTAAGGTAACCACAGCACTTTTACACTGGATGGCTGGCTCTTCCATAGGTGTCAGCCTCCTCTATGAGACTGTGGGCTCCTGAGGGCAGAGGCTTGTAGTCCCCACACAACGCCTGTAGCACTCAATACGTGAAAACTAGAATTGCATAGAAAAGCCAGGAAAAACAATGGGGCAGTTCTTTATTTAATGAAATTGAATTATATTGAAGTTTCAACATTAAGTAAAAAAAGCAAGATGCAGTATAGTATGCATAATATGCCCCCATTATGTATGTGGGTGTACGTGCATATCTGGTTGCAGAGAGTATCTTTAGAAGAATACAAGGGAAACTAGGAACAATGCTTGCCAAAGAGAGACAGGGATGGAAAGGAGACTTCTCTTTCTCTGTATACTTTTTGTACCTCTTAATTTTTGTTCTGTGTGTATGGGTTACTGTTCTAGTTTGCTAATGCTGCCAGAATACAAAACACCAGAAATGGATTGGCTTTTATAAAGTGGGTTTATTTGGTTAAAAAGTTACAATGTTAAGGTCATAAAATGTCCAAGGTAAGTCATCAACAATCGGGTACCTTCACTGGAGGATGGCCAATGGTGTCTGGAAAACCTCTGTTAGCTGGGAGGGCACGTGGCTGGCGTCTGCTCCAGAGTTCTGGTTTCAAAATGGCTTTCTCCCAGGATGTTCCTCTTTAGGCTTCAGCTCCTCAAAAATGTCATTCTTAGTTGCTCTTGGGGAGCTTCTTAGCTTCTTTGGAGCAAGAGTCTGCTTTCAAAGGCCATCTTCAAACTTTCTCTCATCTGCAGCTACTCTCTCAGCTTCTGTGCGTTCTTCAAAGTGTTCCTCTTGGCTGTAGTAAGCTCGCTCCTTCTGTTTGAGCTTATATAGTGCTCTAGTAAACTAATCAAGGCCCATGCTGAATGGGCGGGGGCACACCTCCATGGAAGTTATCCAGAGTCATCACCCACAGTTGGGTGGGTCGCATCTCCATGGAAACACTCAAAGAATTGCAATCTAATCAACACCAATATGTCTGCCCACACGAGTGCATCAAAGATAATGGCGTTTTGGAGGACATAATACATTCAAACCAGCACAGTTACCTACCACTAAAATTAATTAAATTAATAAATATCCCTCCAAAATATTTTTATAGGCAATGAATATAAGAAAAACAAAACTTTCTACTTCCAAATATCCCATAATGTAGAGGGATATAATTACTTTTTCTTGACTAACAAAAAAGAGCTTCTATCATCAGTGAAGCTTAAAGGTAATCCTAGAGTTCTGCTGATTCTTAGCAAGAAGAAGTTGCACCTCCTTTTAATGAGGAGAGCAGCCCAGGTGTTAGAGGGAGAACTGGGGTGGACAGATTTTCAGTTTCTGAGAAATAAGCACCTCCTATCTTTATGGAAAACCACAGGTCCTTACCAAGGCCTGACCAGTGAACACCCAGCAGTTGTCAAAAAAGGCAACTCTAACAAAGGAAAACTTAAGCTCATTTTATAACTATTTGGAGAATAAAGTTCTTCAGCAGACCTCTGGCCGGGCTCTCCAAATTCTTTACCTTATTAAAATACTCTTATATAAACCTAATTGTCAGAATTAAAAGAGCTGCTTATTACAGACCTGGGTTCCTATGGTAACAGTAAGATAAAAGCCCAAGTGTCTGAAGCATTGAGAAAAATAATATACGCTAATAATAGGTATCCCTGCGAATCCTTTTAATAAGACAACTAATTGAGAGCCAGCTACCATACATGTTGTAACAGGAATGGCTGTGGAGATCTGCAAACCTTCTAAAATCCAGCAAAAATTCTCTGTTAAAGTCACTGAAATGATTCTGAGTCAAAAATATACTTGTGCCTACTTTAGGAATATCATTGTGCTGTTGCAAACATAACAGTTAGTGGAAAAACAGATAATTTTCCCTTTACATTATATGCTCAAAAGCTGTCTCTTGTGTTCTCTCTCTCTTTTTTCCTTAAGTGCCCACTGAAACCCTGGCAGGGGTGAGCCTGGCCCTACACCAGCGCCTGTCCTGTAGCTACACAAGCCAGCGGCATGTGAAAGTACAGGGCAACTTGGTCCTTTCTGCTGAATCTGCCATGTTCTTCTCCCCAGAATGCAGGAGGAACTCCAAACAGGAAGGCCCTGCGATGAGCCCTTTCTGATTTATGTCTTCAGAAAATTCTTTTCTTGACTTATTGTAAAGCAGTGGCATAACGCCTTCTACTTCCTCTGCAATGTGGGCAACACTACACAGTTTACGTAGCATCCCAGCATCCACAGGTACACAGGCTCCAGCCCCACAACTTTCTTGAGACTATCATATACTGGTGGAAAAGTTGAGTCTCCCAGATTCTATCCAATTCTCTGATTTTCTAGATAAGAGGCAATAATGATTATCCCTAGTTTACAATGAGAAATGAATCTAAATATATGAAAATATAGTTAGACCATGATAGCAATAACAGACTTGGGTATAAGTTAGGCAGGGCATCGTTAACTCTGAGAGTACCAAGGAGAGTTTCTTAGAGTAGGCATGTGATTCTTGACCTGGTTCCAGAAGAAAGAATTACCAGAAAATCATATTGTGGGAATAGGAGAGGCTGAAGGAGAGAGGGCATTTCCAGGAAAAGAGACAAGTATCGTCTCCAGCTGCTGTTTGTTTGTCCAGAGTCCCTTGAGGCTTGGGACTGTGACTTATTGAATCCATGGTGCCTTGCACAGAGTCGGTTGAATTGAGGGTGATGGATTTTTACCATCTAGGAAGAAACAGCTCAAAGAAAGTTAGTGATGTAGCCTGGAACACTGGAGAGCAGCCAGAGCTGGAGATCCAAATTTGAGAATGGAGGTAGATGATAGCTGCAACTGGAATGCTGGATGAGTTCTTGAAGATAAGATATGCTGATCAGTTTGCTGCCTTGTAATGGCAACCCAGAAATGGCTTCCCAGTGATTTTAGGATAAAGTCCAGAATTCTTTGGGATAAAGTCATAATTGAGGCCTGCAAGAGCTTGAATGATATGCCTCTACTTACCTTCTTCAGTCTCAAGGTGAGCCCTTCTCCCCAGTTCTCACTGAGTTCCTGCTATACTGGTCAGTTTTGTTTTCTCAAATATACCACGTATTCTTACCTGCCACCACACTTGCTGTTCCCTCTGTCGGGAATGCCGGTGATCCTATTAGTCAGCTCTTGCTGCATAAAAAACATCCAAGTATTTATCTGTTGCTCACACATCTGTAGGTCAGCTGTGATTTGTCTGATGTAGGCTGGCTTGGCTCCAGGCAGTGGGTTTGGTTCAGATCTGTTCCAAGTATTTCCCATTCTTCTGGGACCAGCAGGCTGCCTGGAGAATATTCTTCTTATGGCAAAAGTTGGAAGCTCCTGGAGGGGCAAGCAGAAGCATACACTGCCTCTCAAGGCATAGGATCAGAACTGTACATTGTCACTCCAACCCACATGCTGTTGGTTAAAGCAAGTCATGTGGCCCACCTCAACATCAATGGCTCAGGGAAATACCCTCCCATGGAGGTCAGGGTAGGGAGAGATAGTATTTGCTGAATAGAATCTCATCAACCACATCCTCCTCCCACCCTCCATGGTCTCCCTACTCCTCTTCATTGTGTATGTCTCAAACACCACTTCCCCAGGAAGCCTTCTCTGACTTCCTTCTCCCATACTACTTTGGATCCCATGATTTGCCTCATGGCAACTTGCATTTTTCCTTTTATGAAACTCATCACATTTATATTTCTTCATTTAATTTCTATATCTCCCCCAGTATCAGTTAACTTTTGCTGTGTAAGAAAACCATCCCAAAATTCAGTGACTTAACCACAGGCCTGTATTATTTCTCATCATTCTGTGGGCTGGCTAGACAGTTCTTTGGCTGACCTTGCCTAGACTTTACTAGTGCCATTGCAGTCAGACAGCAGGAACAACTGGATTCCCCAATGTGCCCTCACTCAAGGAATTGGCAGTTAGTGCTGATGGCTGGCATGTCTCAGTTCTCCTTCCTATGGCCCCTTGTCCTCGAGTAGGCTAGACCAGGGCAGCCTGGTGGTCTCAGGGCAGCATTCCAAGAGAGTAAAAGTGGAGCTGCAAGTCTCATAAGACCTAGTCTTAGAATTTGTTCATCACTTCTGCTTCATTCTATTGGTCAAATCAAGTCACAAGCCAGCCCAGGTTTAGGAGGTAGAGAAGGAGATTCCAGCCCTTGATGGCAAGAACAGCAAAGTCATTTTGCAAAGGGACATGCCTATAGAGAGGGAGGAATTAGTGAAGCCACTTTTGCAGACCATCTGCCACATCCCAAGATCTTAAGCTTGAGTTTTGGGGTTCTGTTGTTTTTGTTCTTCATCAGCATTCAATAAATAATACCTATTATTTGGCCTGTTTTTCAAGGCAAGAGAAGAAAGAGAAGCTAGAGAAGATGGTGAAGGATCAGAGAAATATGAGACAACCAGAAGAATGTTTGTATCCTGGAGGCCAAGGGAAGAGAAAATCTTGAGAAGAGATCTTTGAAAATCCCAAGGAGGATGAGGACTGAGAAATGACCATTGTTATTTGACACACCACCAAACAGTTCACAATGTGGGAGGGGCTAGTATTGATTGCAGGGAATAAAAAAGTGCTAGCCAAGGAGGATTTTAAATTCTTACCATTTATTTCTGTTGCTTGAAATACTCTACCATAAGAATACATTCACATTTTTAATGTGTAATATTTTAAAAGAAGTCCTCTCTGGGCCCTTCAATCCTGCCTTCTGGAAGCAATCACTTTTAAGAGTTTAGTGCACACTCTCATACCTTGCTGGAGGAGTGTAAAATGGCACACCCCACCGGGGGACAATGTGGCAAAAAACATAAAAATTACAAATTCAGTAAATTAAACCCCAATAAAGCTGTTTTAAAAATTACAAATGCATAAACCCTTTAGATATACTCACACATATACAAAATGACACTATGTACAAGAATATTCACTGCAGCTTTATTTGTCATAGGAAAAGTTTGGAAACAATCCAAGTGTCTTCTAATAAGGGACTGATTAAATAAACAGAGCTATGGCCACACAATGGACTCTCACATTGTTGTAAAAAAGAATGAGGAAGCTCTCCTTATACTGATATGGGAAGATTTCTAAAATAGATTAAGTGAAACAAACAAAATACAGAATAGTTGTATGCTCCTTTTATGTAAACAAGCAGGAAAAAGGAAAATATATTTTTTAATTTGCTTGTATTTGCATAAAGAAAATCTGGGAGATAAGAAACAAATAGAACTGGTTATTTGGAGAGATGGCTGTGGATATGGACAAGAGTGGGATTATTCTAGATTATTTTCTCATTTATATACACAATCTCAGATTCTTACAACAACTCCGAGGCAAGTATTATTATCTTCATTTTACAGAATAACCTTAGAAAGGCTAAGTAATTTGCCCAAGGCCACACAGCTGTTAAACATGAAGGCTGATTCTAGCCTAGCTATGCCTGATTCCAAAATCCATGCTCCAATATCACCAAAGTTGCCTCCTAAGCAAACTTGGGTCTCTGGTCTTCAGATTTACGATATAAAATAAATGACATCAAAGGCAGAATAATAAAAATTCACAGTCAAACATCTTTTAAGGTGTTTATACAGATACAAGGGGCTGGAGATTGGAAGACGACTTTTTTTTTTTAAACAGGCTGGTTTTACTGGAGGTTTTTGTTTGTTTATTTGTTCCTTTGTTTACTTCCTGCCTTTGGAAGAAACAAGTGGAAGGGGGATAGAAAGATGCCTTATTTTATGCAGCACATACAGTTCCCTTAGGCAAGTAATTTTTTGTTGAGGCCTTTGATATTTAACCTTTACTGCCGTTAGGCCCCAGGACACACTGTAGAAGAAAGCAACTAAGGGCAATAAAAGGTTATGAAAAGTCTCTTCCTGGGTAAGGCTTCTGCTGCTGCTGCTGTCAAGTCTCCTGGATAGGAAGGGCTTACAGCCTGAGCACAAAAGGAGAAACTTAGACTTAATCTACCTGAGAGAAGGCATTGGCACCCAGTTAGGCTGCACTGGTTCAGGCTTATGCTGTGTTCTAGATCTTCTCTAAACCAATTGTGACTGTATTTTCCTGTCATGAAGAAATGTCTCTTAACCCAGATTTATTTTCCAAATGAAAATTTCCAGGCCTTGAACTAAGTAGCTCTTGTTCTGAGCAGTCCAGTTGCTAAAGTCAAGTTCTTATGTCTGAACCCAAGGGACCCTTCAGAGGGGGTTCCAGTTGGAGCTCTTTTGATGGCAAAGATTTAAAAAAAAAAAAAAAAGTTAGGTGAAATGAGAGATGGTGATCCCAAGAACCCATAATAAGAAGTAAAAGTAGAGCATTCTATCTTCGGAGTTTGCTCCCCCTTGATTTCAGCTGTAACTGGCATTGGTTTGCCATGATGCCAACTTGGGCCCAACTCCATGAGTTCTTTCCCAACTGGTAAATAAGGAGAAGAAGAGATTAGTTGCTTTCCCCATTCACACTTATTGAGTCAGACATTGTACTAGGCACCAAGCTAGTTCTCCATGTATAGACAACAAGACAGCAACAATCCCTAACGGTAAGGAGCTTACAGTCCAGCTACTGTTGCCCCCACTCACCACCCTCATGAACCTTAAACTGCTTCTTCTCATCTGACTCTAATTTACAGAACTATAAGCAGCTCTGCACCTCTGGTCTATATAATCTTCAATGATCACTGGGAAATTCCTTGAGTATACCAGCTTAAAGAAGTCAAAATACAATTATCATTGTATAATTTGAAACAGTTTTCTCATTCGTAAAACAACTAATTTGAGCCTCGCAGCATATTTGAGAGGGTAGAAATTACTATTTTCTTTCTTGCCTTTTTGTAACAGCTTTACTGGGATATAAGTCACATACCATATAATTCACTCATTTAAAGTATATAATTAATGGTTTTTTAAAAAAACTTTTTATATTGAAATACTTTTAAACTTACAGGACAGTTAGAAAATAATACAAATCCCATACAGAGAACTCCAACATACTCTTCCCCGCCAGATACTCAGTGTGGTTTGAAGCTGTATGTATCCCAGAAAAACATGCTTTAAATTGAATCCATTCTTGTGAACCCATTGTAAGTAGGACATTTTCATGAGGTTACTTCAGTTAAGGAGGGGCCCAGCCCAATCAGAATGGGTCATAAACCTATAACTGCAGTCCTTTATAAGCGGAATGAAATTCAGACCATGAGAGAAAACCACAGGGAAGAGCCAGCAGCTGAACATCAATGGAACCCGGAAGAGAAGGGAGAGACCAGGAGACGCTGTCAAGTGCCGAGCCATGTGACAAGCTAAGGAACAAGCATCACCGGCAGACAGCCCAAGAATGCCACAGTCTTTGGGGAGAAGGCACTGCTTTGGTAATGCCTTGATTTGGACTTTTTCCTAACCTCAAAACTGTGAGGGACCAAATTCACACTGTTTAATTGGACCCATTTCATGGTATTTGCTTGAGCAGTCCAAGGAAACTGAAACACCCAGATCCACCAATTTTAACTACCACATTTGCTGGATCGTTCTATCTATCTATCCATCCATCTTTCTATCAATCCATTTTCTGAACACTTGAATGTAGGTTGTACACATCGTGCTCCTTGAGCACTTAATACTGCCACATACATTTCCTAAGAATAAAATTCACTTAGGTAACCCCTATAAGCACAGTTATCCAGTTCAAGAAATTTAACATTGATATAAGCTTACGGTCTATATTCCAATTTTACATAGTCCCAATAATGTCCTTTTGAGCCTTTTCTCCTACCTTGATTGATATTGTACTGCATTCAATTATCATTGTCTCTTCAATTTTGCATTCTTTTTTAAAAATTGTGTGAACATACATCCAACATAAACTTTCCCATCTCAACCATTTCTAACCATAAAATTCAGTGGGATTACTCACATTTACAGTGTTGCAGTACCTGTGCCACCATCCGTTACTGAAACTTTTCCATCTCCTCAAACAGAAATTCTACATCCATTATGCATTTTAAGTGCTGAAAGCAAAAAAAGAAAAAGAAAAAGCCAACCAAGAATTCTCTAGCTGTCAAAACTTTCTTTCAAAAATGAGGGCAAGATTAAGACATTCCCAGCTATACAAAAGCTGAGGGAATTTGTGCCACTAGACTGGCCCTAGTAGGAGATGTTAAAGACAGTTCTGCAAGTTGGATGGAAAAAACAATAAACAATAGATGTATGTATGTAGTCAATAGACAATAGATCAAAGCCACATGAAGAAATAAAGCTCTCCAGTGACGGTAATGACACGGGTAAATATAAATGCCAATACTATTGTACTGTTTGGTTTGTAACTCCACTTTTTTCTTCCTACACGGTCTAAAAAGCAAATGTATAAAATGTAATGAGAAATCAGTAGTTTTTGACTCAATGTATAAACATATACTTTGTGACAGAAACTACATAAAGGTGTGGACAGAGTGGTATAGGAACCCAGTTTATATGCTATTGAAGTTGTCACTATCAAAGCAAACAAGACTGTTATAGATTTAGGATGTTAAATTTAAGCCCCATTGTAACTACAAAGAAAATATTGGAGAATAGCAAGCTCACAGAGACAGAAATTAGAGTACAGGTTGCCAGGAACAGGGTAGGGGGGCCAGGGAGAATGGGGAGATGAGAAAGTTTCATACTAGAAGGTGGTGAGGCACTGCAATAACATGAATGTGATTAATTGCTTTGAACGATACCCTTGGGAGTGACTGAGATAGGAAAGTTTATGTGTATATATATTCCCACAACTAAAAAAAATAAATAAGAGAAAGAGCAACTAAAGAGAAAATGACAATTACATGCAATACACGACCCTGGATGGGATCTAGCAAGGGAGTAGAAAAGACTCAAAGGGCTGTTATTGGGACATATAAAAAAAATTGGGATATAGGCTGTAAGCTTATATCAATGTTAAATTTCTTGAACTTGATAACTGCACTTAAGGTGGTTACGAAAGTGAAACTGTGGAATTGTAACCCAAAATATTCTTTGAAATTTGCTCTTAACCACTTGTTAAATTGCACTTGGAAAGTTATCACTTCTCTGTATATGTTATATTCTACAATAAAAAATGATTTAAAAAGTAAAAGATAATCTTATTACCATAAAAAAGTGAATATCCTGGGAGAACCTAAGATGGCAGCTAGGTGAGACAGGGCAAAAAAACACCTCCATGAAAAATACTAGGTAAAAACCAGAAAGTGACACAGAACACCACTGCCAGCGATGCACCAGTTGGACAAGGTCTGCCAAAACCACAGGGACCATGCACTTGGTGAAACTGGGAGCCTACATTCTGAAATGAGTGAGTAAACCGGCTGAAAGTCCCGCGGCTGTGCTGCGGTGTAGGGAAACTGGGGGTCGGCGTGTGGAGACAGACTAGTTCTTTTTTAAAAAAAAAGAAAAAAACAAAACCCAGAAGCGGCTACAGTTATGATGGTGAGAACCACACAGTGAAGCACAGCAGGAGTGGGCTGGCTATGCCAACCTCTCGGTGTCTGGAGTGGAGGATAGACTGCTGCTGATTCCCTCAGGGCTGGGGGGCAGAGGGGAGAGCCAAAAGGAGAAAGAAACTACACTGCTTGCAGCCAGCTCCCTGGCGGGCTGGAGCCACTCCTGCCTGGGGCCATACCCACAGCCCAGAGCCGCACCAGGAAACTCAGTGTGACGGGGAGTGTATCCCACTGCACCGCACACATGCCACAATATCAGATGTGGACAGCGGCCTTGGGTGCATACACAGCTAGTTGTCCCAGAGCTGGGAAGGCGGAGCTGTGCGAAAAGGGGGGGTGGTGGAGATGCCCCATTCAGCCATCTTTGCATCAGGCTGGGAGTGCCCTGCACAGCCCTGCAGCCCGGGGCTTCCCTTGAGGGACAGCATGCACTTGTGATGTAGCACAGCCTTCCCTCAGCAGAGGTCCTGGAAGATCACAGCTATCAAGCAAAGCAAATGCCAAGAGGCCAAAAACAACAGAAAATCTTAAAGCATATGATAAAACCAGACAATATGGAGAACCCAATTCCAAACACCCAAATCAAAATATCAGAAGAGACACAGTACTTGGCGCAATTAATCAAAGGACTACAATCAAAGAATGAGAGCATGGCACAGGATATAAAGGACATGAAGAAGAACATGACACAGGATATAAAGGACATAAAGAAGACCCTAGAAGAGCATAAAGAAGAAATTGCAAGAGTAAATAAAAAAATAGAATAGCTTACGGAAATAAAAGAAACTGTTGGCCAAATTAAAAAGACTCTGGATACTCATAATACAAGATTAGAGGAAGCTGAACAACGACTCAGTGTCCTAGAGGTCCACGGAACAGAAAATGAAAGAACAAAAGAAAGAATGGAGAAAAAAATCGAAAAAATCGAAATGGATCTCAGGGATATGATAGATAAAATAAAACGTCCAAATTTAAGACTCATTGGTGTCCCAGAAGGGGAAGAGAAGAGCAAAGGTCTAGAAAGAGTATTCAAAGAAATTGTTGAGGAAAACTTCCCAAACCTTCTACACAATATAAATACACAAAGCATAAATGCCCAGCGAACTCCAAATAGAATAAATCCAAATAAACACACTCCAAGACATATTCTGATCAGACTGTCAAATACTAAAGAGAAGGAGCAAGTTCTGAAAGCAGCAAGAGGAAAGCAATTCACCACATACAAAGGAAACAAAATAAGACTAAGTAGTGACTACTCAGCAGCCACCATGGAGGTGAGAAGGCAGTGGCATGACATGTTTAAAATTCTGAGAGAGAAAAATTTCCAACCAAGAATACTTTATCCAGCAAAACTCTCCTTCAAATTTGAGGGAGAGCTTAAATTTTTCACAGACAAACAAATGCTGAGAGAGTTTGCCAATAAAAGACCTGCCCTACTTCAGATACTAAAGAGAGCCCTACTGACAGAGAAACAAAGAAAGGAAAGAGAGATACAGAG
The DNA here is from genome assembly GCF_015220235.1 of Choloepus didactylus. Classification (NCBI taxonomy): domain Eukaryota; kingdom Metazoa; phylum Chordata; class Mammalia; order Pilosa; family Megalonychidae; genus Choloepus; species Choloepus didactylus. Next base: position 50,542,550 of record NC_051320.1, on the reverse strand, counting down.
AATTTTAACAGACATATATAGAACCTTACATCCCAAACCACCAGAACACACATTTTTCTCTAGTGATCACGGATCTTTCTCCAGAATTGACCATATGCTGGGACATAAAACAAGCCTCAATAAATTAAAAAAAAAAAAATTGAATATATTCAAAGCACATTCTCTGACCGCAATGGAATTCAAATAGAAGTCAATAATTTTTGATTTGTAACTCCGCTATTTACTTCCTACATGACATAAAATACACAAACTCTAATGACAAATCAGTGGTTTTGGACTCAATGTAAAATATGTAATTTTTGACAAGAACTATATAAAGGTGGGGGAATGGAGGAGTATAGGAACATAGTTTATATGTCCTATCGAAGTTAAGTTGGTATCAAGGAAAAACAAGACTGTTATGGATTTAAGAGGTTAATTTTAAGCCCCACAGTAAACACAAAGAAATTATCAGAGAATATGACCATAGAGATGAAAAGTAGAGTATGGGTTATGAGAAGTGGGGGAAGGGGCAATGCGGAGTTAAGAAATGAGTGTAGGGTTGCTGTTTGAGGTGAAGGGAAATTTCTAGTAATGGATGGTGGGAAGGTGATAGTATTACAACATTCTAAATGTGATTAATTCCACTAATGGAATGCTAGGGAGGGGGTGGAATGGGAAGATTTAGGCTGTATACATGTTTCCACAATTGAAAAAAAAAAAAAAGTCTAAATAGATGACAATTGAACGCCAAGGATGATCCTGGATGGGATCTGAGGATGGAGGACAGTAGGCTCAAAGGGACACAGTTGAGACATAAGGAAAAAAAAAAAAAAGGAAATATAGAATGTAAGCTTTGTATTAATGTCGAATTTCTTGAACTTCTTAGCTGCACTTAATGGGATTGCATAAAAGAATGTTCTTGTTCATGGGAAATGTACATGTGAATTACAGTGTTGGTTCAAGGATGTGTGCAGCTTGCTCTCATATGTTCAGAAGACAGAGCAACAGATGATGGATGATAGATAGGGAAAGAGAAATGGTGGTGTGACAGCATGTTAAAGTTGGTGGATCAGGGTATCAGGGGAGGGAGGTCAGGGTAAGCTGGAGTTCTATGTAGGGGGTTTGTATTGTTTTTGCAACTGTTCCTATAACTCTGAATTTATTTCAAAATAAAATTTTTTTAAAAAGTGAATATCCTTGTTCTTAGGAAATGCACATTGCAATGTTAAGTGTTCAAGGAGCATGATATACAACCTACACTCAAGCGTTTGGAAAATGAATTGATAGAATGATATGACAAATGTGGTAAAATGTTAAAATTGGTGGATTTGGGTATCTGGGATGAAGGGCAGATACAGGTATGCTGGAGTTCTCTGTAAGGGGTTTGTATTATTTTTGTAACTGTGCTGTAAGTTCAAAAGTATTTCAAAATAAAAAGTTTAAAAAAAAGTTAAAAAAAACAAACAAACAAAAACAGACTTCACCATGCCTAGAGTTGGGGCTCAAATGATTTGTTCCCCTCCGTGTGTTGGCTTAATTCTCAGGCTCCGCAAGGAAGATGACTAGAGCTGCTACAGCCTCTTAGGTTCAAGGACAGCATGAAAGAAAAAAAAGAGAATCTCTTTGTGGTGATCCCCATTTACCTTTTTCCTTAGCATTAAATCATAAACATTTTTCCCAGATTATGACATAGACTTTATGGACATCTTAGATGATTATTATATAAGTAATACAATTGTGGCAAAATAATTTAAATAACACAGAAGTGTATAACGTTAGAAAGTAAAATCATCAGTATTAAAGTCATTCTGAAACTCAACCTCTTTCATAAGACACTGAGGTTTTTTAAAAAGATACACATACACACACAAAGGAAGGAAGGAAGAGGAAGAAAGAGAACATGAGAGAAAAGAAAAGAAATGAAAGACAATATAGCCACTCTTGAAAATAAGAAAGGGCCCTGTCCGCAAAGGCAGAGCAGCGTTCCCTAAGGTAGCGAGATGGGCGACCGCAAGGCTAGCCGAGGCACCCATCTGGGAACCTCCCTGTGGGAACCTGTGCCGCGGGGCCGCAGGAAGCAAGGGGCTCAGGCAGAGGCTGAGCTCACCCCGCCTCTGAGAAAGGCGGACGCCATCAAACAGAGACAGAAATCTCAACAAAAGGAGGAAATTGCACCTCAGAAAATAGAGTTAGCAGACAACGAGACCTTCAAAATTAGTGATTTCAGATCCTCAGAGACAACGGTTCTCCATCTCGGCTGCACACTGGAATCAGCTGGGAGCTTTTAAGCTCCGATGCCCAACCGCTCTGCAATTAAGTGGGAATTTTCTGGGCTGGGGCTCAAGCTCGGTATTTTTAAAGCTCCCAGGTGATTCCAGTGTACAGCCAAAGCTGATTCCCGGTTCTCGGAGAACTAAAGTAGGGAATCCTATCCACGAAATAACAGGAGGCTACAAAACAGCAACAGGATTATAAGAATCACCTAAAGATCCCCCAAATAAAATACGAATTAAAAAAAGTCCATAGATGATGTGAATATAAGCCTCAACACGACTTTGAAGTCAGTCTCTCACTTCCCGGCCTTCATCAGTCTCTTCCCTCTCACCTTTTCCTCCCTTCCCCTCTCTCTAATCTCAATCCTCACACCTGTAAATATAGTGAGAACGTGAACCCCAACAAACGCCTAGCAAGCAATAGCCAACAAAGAAAGTCTCTGGGGAATCAGCAGCTGCGGGACACAGGAGCTCTGCCAATATGCCCCTTCTGACTGTGCTGGCTCAGCACGGCCGGCGGGACGTGGGAGCTGGCGCTCGAGCGGACCCTGGGGAAGGGAAGATGTGGAGCGGACTGCGAAGACTACTAGCCTGGTGACACCTCAGTGCACCTTCATCTTCTCTCCTCCCCCACCTCCCTCCCAGGAAGATAACATCTGTTTAAAATGAGCAATTAGAGAAGTTTTAAAGGGAAAAAATAGACCCAAGAAAGCCACCTGAGGGGTGCAATGAAAGGGGGCCCCTCCAGTCCCCTCCACACCCTCTATCTGCCACTGCCCTGTCCCCAGCAGCTACAGGGAGGGCAAAGAAAGACCTGCCCTATCCCCAGGGCAACTCAGGATCCAGATGAGACAGCCAGGGCTGGCAAATCCGCGAGTGCAAGCCACCCCACATGGTTACCTTGGTAGGCCAGGAGGGTGGCAGAGAGAGACTGGGGTTTTGGAGCCAGACAGATCTGGATTTGACTTCTGGGCTGCCACGTGTTCCTTTTGGGCCTAGACTGCCTGCCTTGGGTTTGAACCTCAGGTCATATGTCTACCATTCAGGGACCCAATGTCCCCTCCCAGGACATTATTAACCCTCAGTAAAGCGCTGAAGATTGAACTAGATAACGTGAAGCCCCTAGCCCAACAGATTGTCAGCCAGTCTGCCCTCAGGTACTGACCAGAGAACTGTGGGAACTGAGACTGAAACACACAGGTAATATCTGTCATTTACTCCAAACTACACTCTTTCTATGCACTTGTATTTCACATACCTACAGTATCCTGTTAGTGTCTATTGGTAGAGCTGTAAAAACATCTGGATTTATACTTTCTCCAGATTTCTTTATATACATATTGGATTTAATTTTGCCCACGATAAAGGGAGTAAATTTAGTTTCAAGAGACATTTACTTTCAATCTGCCAAAACCTGAAAAAGATAGTTCTGTCCACCAGTAAACTTATGTCTGAGGGATCCTGAGTTGGGACCTTGCTTTAACCTATAAATTTGCATTAGATTTCTACTTGGAAGTATATAAGACATTCCTTGGAATAATTTTTCTTAATTTAACTTTTTATTTTGAGATAATTGTAGATTCATGTTCATTTCTAAGAAATTATACAGAAAGATCCCATGTACCTTTTCCCCAATTTCTCTTGATTGGTAACGTCTTGCAAAACTATGATGCAATATCATAAGCAGGATAATTATATTGATACAGTCAAGATACAGAAAATTTCCATCACCACAAGGATCCCTTATGTTGTTCTTTTAGAGCCACATCCACTTCTCTCCCACTACCTCCTTTGTAACCCATAGCAAGAACTAATCTGTTTTCCATCTCTATAATTTTGTCATTTTAAAAATGTTATATAAATGAAATCATGAAATATGTAATCTTTTGGGATTGGCTTCATTCACTCAGCATAAGTCTCAGGAGATTCATCGAGGTTATTGAGTTCATTCCTTTTTATTGCTGAGTAGTTTTCCATGGTATGGATGTACCAGTTTGTTTAATCATTCACCATTAAAAGACATCTAGGTTGTTTCCAGTTTGGGATTATTACAAGTAAATCTGCTATAAACATTTATGCAAAGGTTTAGTGTTATAAGAAATGGCCATGTTTTTCCAGAGTGGCTGAACCATTTTACATTCCTACAAGCAATGTATAAGTTATCTAGTTTTTCTGTGTCATTACCAACATTTGATGTTGTCACTATTTTTTCTTTTAGCCATTCTGATAGGTATGTAGCAATAGCTCATTGCGGTTTAATATGTATTTTCAGAATGGCTAAAGATGTTGAACATCTTTTCACATGTTTATTTGCCATCTGTTCATCCTCTTTGGTGAAATGTTTCTACATGTCTTTTGCCCGTTTTCTAATTGAATTTAGTTTTTCTCACTGTTGAGTTTTTTTCTTACTGTTGAGTTTTGAGAGTTCTTTATATAGTCTAGATACCAGAAATATGGTTTGCAAATATTTCTCTGACTTTGTTGCTTATCTTTTTATCCTCTTAACAGAGTCTTTCACAGAGCAATAGTTTCTAATTTGATGAAATATAGTTTATCCATTTTTCCTTTTATGGATCATACCTTTAGTGTCAAGTCTAAGAATTCTTTGTCTAGCCCCAGATTCTAAATATTTACTTCTGTATTTTTTTCTCTAAAAGTTTTACAGTTTTTCATTTGATATGTATGTCTGTGATATCTTTTGAGTTAATTTTTGCATCATACAGTGTGAGACAGGTTGAGGTTCTTTTTCTCTTTTTCTTTTTTTTTATGCCTATGGCTGTCTAATTGCTCTAGCACCATTTATTGAAAAGGTTATCTTTCCTCCATTGAATTGCTTTGTACCTTTGACAAAAATCAGTTGAGCCTATTTGTGGGGGTCTATTTGTACGGTCCCCATTCTGTCCTATTAATCTATGCAAGTACCTCTCTGCCAATACCATACTTGATTTCTGTAGCTATGTAAGTCTTGAAACTGGGTAGACTGATTCATCCCACTTTATTCTTCTTTTTCAAAATGTTTTAGCTATTCTAATTCCCTGTCTTTCCACATACATTTTAATATAGTCTTGTCTATATCTACAACAAATATTGCTGGGATTTTTTTTTATAGGAATTTCATTAAGTATGTATATCAATTCAGGGAGAATTAACATCTTTACTATGTTAAATCTTCCAATCCACGGATATGGCATGTCTCTTCATTCTTTAGATTTTCTTTGATTTCCTTTGTCAGTGTTGTATAGTTTTTGGCATACAAGTCCTGTACATGATTGTTAGATTTATACTTAAGCATTTAAAATTTTTTGGAGTGAATGCAAATGATATTGTATTTCTAATTTCAATGAACAATTTTAATTAATCCTTTTTTTCCTAAAATAATACCAAAAAAGGTTAAAAGCTTACTGTATGTACTGAGAGTATAAGGCTCAGCATGCCTGCCATATCCTGTCTACAGCCCTATTGAGAAAAGTTCCTTAGTTGTTTCCTCACATGCTGGTCACAACCGTGGCCACTGATGACTGGGCCAGGAGAGGCCCAGGAACTGTCAAACCATAGGCTGACCAATGGCTTATGAGGGGTCACCAATAAGAGCTTAGTGGCAAGTTACTAAGTGGGCCAATCTGAGTCTTTCTCTCAGAATTTAAACCAGAGAGTTAGGCAATAGTAGAGGCGGAAGTGAAGAAACACAAAAAGAAAGCAAGAAGAAGCTATAAGGAAACAGAAACCAGGAAGCAGAGAAGGGAGAGAGCAGTTGGTATTGGGAACAAAATTTGAAGACCCACAGAGAGAAGGAGACAGTTCTAACAGACACCAGCCAACCCCGATGGCAGTCAAGAGAACTGGGCAGTGTCCTGAATGACCTTCCAGTGCTGACCAATTACCAGTCTCCATGGGGTGTGGTGACACCAGTGTCCCTGTTCTAGCCTTGAAGACTGGCTGAATAGCTTTCCAGAGTTCCCATGAAGATGATATTTGTTTTCCTTACTTGCATGGACACCCTTAAAATAAACTTTACATTAAAATAACTACCCAGAGTCCAGCACAGGTATATATATGTAATAAACCAAGGTCTACAAACTCTGTTGTATAAGAAATATCACTTCCTTTACTCTCGTTAAGTCAGCTTCATTCTGATTCCCAAACCCCATCCACTGGACTGAGAGGATTACTTGCTACCCTTGTTTACTGTCTGTCTCCCCAGCTGATCCCACCACGCAGGCATTACAAAGCCAGGATCGGTGTCCGCAGTGTTCATTGACTTTCCAAAGTGCCTAGAGGAGTGCCATATGCAGCAGTTCCCAAATATTCTTGGCCCTCAACAGTATTTCAGTGGTTTTTTTCATGGCACCACTAGTCCAAAGGAAATCCTCAATTCTGTTTATTAAGTAGTTAGGTCCAAACAACTTAATAAATATTTATGTCCTAACAATCTGGTAGCTGTTTGAAAAAAATAAAACATGTAACTTGAAAGAAAAATATTTTGATTCATTCTTAACCACTGTTACTTATTGACGGGATGTGTGTACCTGCTGGGCACGACAAACACTCAAACCTTGGAATCAGATTGGACACTGCCACCCCATTTCCTGTTCCCTGTAGAGTTTGGTCTAGTACTTGCTTTTTTTTTTTTTTTTTTTTCCCTTAACAAAGCAGCTGCTGAAAACCCAGCTTCTCAAAGATGTGTGTCATGGAAAGGAATAGAGTGCACTCTAATGTTAAACTGTGCACTGCCTTGAGCTAGTAGTTCATGTGGTGTCCAACAGATGTTCTTCTTGAAAACAGAAAACCTAGCACGCCCCTGTGAGTTCATGCAGCATGCTAGGGTGCCTCGACACACATTTTAGGAACCATGGGTCTAGCATTCTATAAATATTCTATAGGCATTCTGTAAATATTTAGAATGATTTGGGGCCCCCTCTCCCTGTCAGGGTCCCATTAGAATCCATGAAGCTCATGCAGGGAACGGAAAATAAGAGATCCACCCTCTGCTGTTCAACACAGGAGCCATAAGCTACACATGGCTACTGAGCACCAGAAATGAGGCCGTCTGAACTGAAATGTGCTCTAGGGGTAAAATACATACCAGATCTCATGGACTTCATGCAAAAAAAAACCACCACTAAATAATTTTTATACTGATTATATATTGAAATAACATTTTGGATATAAATAAAATACAGTATTAAGATTAACTTCACCTATGTCTTTTTCCATTTTATAAGGTGACTACTAGATATTTGTGTCTAGAAATTTTTAAATTTTATATGTGGCTCACATTATATTGCTATTAGTCAGTGCTGCCCTGACCTCTGACCTTTCATGGTCAAGGCTGATGTCTTCCTAGTCCGAGACCTGAGGGGTCCCTGGGAGTCTGGAGCTCCTTGTTTCTAGGCCACATGAGGCATAGGAGGATGGGTGCAGTCTTCCCTAGCATACCACACGGCCGTGCCCCTGGCCTTGTGCAGACTCCCCTCCCTTCTCATACCCACAGGCTTCACTCACTCTCCACCTCTTCTGGGACGCTCAGTGTCACCTATCAGTTCAATGGGCTTAGGTGTTCATAAAAGACTGAAGAGCCGTGGGCTTCAGGTAACCTCTGTTCCCTTGGGCTCCTAGCTCTGCAAGAATCCCTCAGGCCAGAGGCACAAGGGAATATGGCAGCCTCCTTGACAGGGGGAGGAAAGGATAACACTAGAAAGAAGAAACATAAATGGATATTTCAGTATATTGTCATGAACTATTTTATATATTTGCTTTTACTTGTGATGATTGCTTTACTGACAAGCGATAGCAAGAAAAAATTAGCATTTACTTTTATTTTATTAATGTCTATTTATTTGACACTTACATAGTGGGTATTACGTGCCGGGCACTGTTCAGAGCTATTTACAAATATTAACTTATTCCGCTTTCATGACAACCCAATAAGGGAGATCCTATCATTATCCCCATTTTACAGATGAGGAAAAAAAAAAACTGAGACACAAAGAAATTAAGTAACTTGCTCAAGGTCATATAAATGGCAAGTGGCAACCTCAATTAGAATCCAGTTTGTCTTAAGACATTACTGTCATAATTACATTGTAATTATTGCGGATTCCTCATAGTAAAAGGATTTTTAAATTGTACTTATTTTTACAAACAGAAATTCATTTTTTTCCTTTAGGTGATTTTGATGATCTATTTTAAAGATCACATTGTATCTATTCTTCACTCTCAACATTTGTCTTACTCTGCGATTGACCAATACCCTTTTTAACATTCTTAAAGAATAATCTCTTTTGACTTTCCAAAAAACAGCTTTCTAGGAGAGCTTTCTCATGGATGCTATCAGAACCATTACTTTTCTTATATAGAATTTGTCAAATATCTGCAATTCGATAGGTAAAGGAAGGAAGGTTGAAGTGATGCTGCCAGAAAATAAATAATACAGCACTTGAAATCCAGCAACTACACCACTCTTCAATTTGCAGGTGAGTCAGAATTTTTAAAAATGTACGTGAAAGGGCTTTGTAAAGGACTCCATAAATATAAGATGTAAGATGTGGTTCTTTGTCATCTCCATCCGTGAGAAGCCCAAAAAAGAGGCATTCCCACCAGCCTGCTACTGCAGCAGGAACCTCCAAGCCTGTCTTTGCCAAAGAGGTGGCTGCAGGAGTAACTCAAAATGGAGAGAGCATAATGACCCATCTGCCATCTCTCTGGTGGCTCTGAGCAAAGGCGGGGGGGGTGGTTGCATCAAACCACTAAAGCAGGAAGACTTGTAACAATTACTGAATGGGAGTGTCAGCTCTGTCCTATCAATTCCATTAACTATGCCTTGACTTTTCCTCTTTTGGGGTCCGAGCCGTCTGAACTCCAGCCTTGGGGTCTCCAAGAAGAACTCAACTGACAGCTCAGTCTGCCCACCTGATCTCCCACCAGCCTCCTGACCCCAGAACCACAGAACAAGCAGGGTCCAGAGGCCTGGCTCTGTGGCTGACATTCACCTTGCTCCTGGGCTCATTTTTGCTGTGGTATTTTTGGGATCTCAATTATGTTTATGTCTTTTTAGACTTCAGGGCTTTCTCCCACAGAAAAGTGTTTCAAGTCTTCATTAGGTACAAAGAACTCAAGGGCAAGAACTTTCCAAATTATTTTTGTACTCCGAGGACTTGGCACAGACAACCCAGCAGAGAATCACTCAACAAAGGAGTGCTGCTCAAAGAACTGGTGGCCAATCTTGTTGTGTTTTTCACAGTGTTTCCCTTCTTCCATAAATATTTTCCCCATGGTTGAGAATATAAGGTCTATACAATTTAGAATCCTGTTTTTTTTTTCTAATGAACATGATACATGCATTTTCTTGTGTTACCAAAAATTCTTCCCAAACATTTTTATATGCATGTATATGATTGATTAATATTCCATTGTGTGAATATGCCATAATTTTCTAAGCTATTCTCTTCTTGTTCAGCATTTGGATTATTTTCTGTTATTAACTGTCATAAATAAAACCATGGCCAGTTATTTCACCTGCATTTTGGCAAAGTTTCTTAGGATAGATTCCCTGAACTGGAATTACTGTGTTAAAGAGTGTGAACAGAACATGTTGGATGGATTGTATGTTGTATGAATAAAACAGCCTAAAAAAAGAAAAAGAGCATGAACAGGTTTTGTTTGTTGCTGTTAATTTGATAGTTGAAAGTGCGTCATCTTGTGGTTTAATCTGTATTTCTTTCCTAGCTAATGGTGCCAAATATTTTTCCTTATCTTTATTTACTAATTGTATTTCCTCTTTTCTAAGAGGCAGTAGTTATAGGTGTATCTTCTGGAAGAGCTTCCTTAAAAGTAGATTCCTGCCGAGTTTGTGTTTGAGGTGATGAAAAAGTTGGGGTAATGGATATTGATGATGGTAGCAAAATAAAGTGGATGTAGTTAATACTACTGAATTGTACACCTGAAAGTGGTTATAATGGGAAATTCTGACTGGCATATATGTTACTACAATAAAAAATTTAAAAAAAAAAAAAAGCAGACTCACTTGCCTGGCAGATACTCTTTTGTCTTGGCTTTTTCCTCTTTCCTGCTGTCTAAAATACGATGGTGAGAGCTAAAGCAGCCATTTTGTGAAACTGAAGCAGATTTGAGGATGGAACACATACTAAATGTAGTGGAATAAAAAGAGAGAAAGACCCTGAGCAAGCCAACATACAACTCTGAAAACTCTACCCCTGAACTTCTATGATGAGACAAAAATAAATCTTAATCTTGTTCCTTGGTTTTTCTGTTATGCTTAGTTTAACACAAACCTAATGACATGACCCTTACATATTGAAGTTCCCCAAGGACTGTGCTTGTCTTCTCTTTTCACTACATACATTTTCTCCCCGTGATCTCATCTGCTCCCATGACTTCAGGAACCATCTACATCATAAGGACACATGAATTGTACCTTCAGCCTATCTCCCAAGCTCCAGATTTAATTACTCCTAGATATCCCAACTGGATGGCACGTAGGGGCACGTAGGGGGAAAATCATGGATTGGGGTGTCTGGTAGATATTGTTTACAATCCTGAATCCATCACCCTCTGAGTAATCATGGGGTGAGTAGCAACATCTCTGAGGCTTCATTTTTATTATCTGTAAAATGAGCACAATAATACCAACTTCCTAGGGTTTTTCTGATAAAAATATATGTAAAACAGCATCTGCCACATAACCAGTGCTAGATCCATTTAGTTCTCTCCTCACCCCCAACCAAGTCCTCTGGCTTCTGTTTTCTCGCCTTCAGGTAAATGGTTTTACCAACTACCCAGTCTTCCAAGCTAAAAATCATGGTGTTCTCAGATTTTATCCCAGACCTGTGACTGTACTTTTCTATTTTCACTGCTACTCCATGGTTTAAACTCTTGTTAGCCTCTTCACAATTTAATCTCCCACACTTCCACCAGAGTTACTGCCTTTAAAAAAACAGAATCATGTCTCAACATAGCTTATTGACCTCTACTGACTACTTGTTGCTTACAGAATAAAATGCAGATTCCACAGACCCAGGGCTTGTCCCATCCCATCCTCTCTGGCCTCTTGTTTTTCGCTCCCACGTACTCACCACTTGCCCAGCATATCAGGCCCACCAGGTCTTTATGCCTGACGGAAGGGTGGTGTGTTCCATTCCCCATCCTTTAGACCACACCACCACCATCAAAGGGTGGCAGGGTAATTGTTGGAAAGCTTCATTTGTTATGTTTTCAGTTTTCTCTTCTTTTCCTCCTATTCTAAAAGGACCTGTTCTTAGTCTCAGGGGAGGTTTGGGGCAGGTGAAAGGCAGAGTTGGCCTGGAGACACTTCACTTCCTGTCTTGTATTTCCCAAGCCCTAAGCCCATTGGGGTGAACAGGCATCAAGGTGACAGAGTGTCTCCAGTGGAATCAGGACTAGAGAGAGGAATTTCTCTCAGACCAAGAAGATGCGTCTGGGGCTGGGGAGAGGAGAGAGAGGTCTCTTGGGCCCACCAGCTGCAGGGATGTGTCAGGTTCTAGGTGGAAATACTCGTACATCAGGGAGATGAGATCCTCCAGCCAGGTTTCCTATGTCACAGAAATAACAGCAGAGGGGACTGAGGGCCCTGCAGGCTGAGTAAAACCTCAGAATTTTAGCACAGCCTTGAGTGCAGGAGGGAGCCCCAGGAAGGTTTAAGATTGAGCTTCTCAAGAGCCTAACAGGCTGGGGGCTGAAACTGATAACAAAGTTGAATGATAAGAAATAATGAAATGGAGTATTTCTTGAACTGCTGGGCTTGTGCACTGAGCTTCATACCAGTCTTCTCGGGGGCCTGCCCTGCCCCTCCCTGTGTGCCTCTGCTTTCTTGCTTTTATTGTTTGGCCCCAGATTTCTGGTTCCCTAGTCCTACTGTCAGGGGTTTTTGCCAATCCTCACAAATTCCCTCCTGGTTATTTGGACTTTGAGTTTCCTACAGAGCTGTTAGCTCTGCTGACAGCTTGGGTTTTGGAATCATCTATTGTCTAGTTAGAAATCTGGCTACAGTCCTTGTCCCCACCCACCCCCAGCTAGGCCAGTCCCTGGCCCCTAAGGGTGAGGGAAAGAAGGGACTCAAGGACAGAAAGCTTTCTTTTCTCTTTGCCTGACAGAACTTTATACATCCTTCCAGACCTTGCTTAGGTGTCACCACCCGCAGCCTTCTCTGACCTCCCCAGGCAGGGTTCCTTCTCTGGGTTTCCACCACATTTTACTTATATACCTCTGTGCTTGTCACAATCATTGCTACTGTTCATGTGTTTACGTGGTGATCTTTCACCTTCACTATGGGCACATTGGTGGCAAGATCAATGTCTCATTCATGTGGCACAATGTCAGAGAGAACAAAGCCTCAATAAAGGCTTGTTAGATGCCCTTTCTCACTCAGTCCCCCACACTGTCTGTACCATTTTATCCTTTTTCCCTGCATCAGTTAGGGATGCATTTGGCTACAAGTAACAGAGAGCCTGACTACAGCATCTTCAATAACTGGAGGTAAGCCTCCCCAGCTTGTCAGGGACCTGACTTCTGCCCATCTTTCTGTCTTGTGGACTTTACTGTGTTGGTCATAAGGAGGCTGCTGCACCTATGAGCATTATGTGCACATTCCAGGCAGAAAGGAGTAGGATGGGTGAAGAGCTAAGGCTGCCCCTTTTCATCAGGAAAGCACGAGTGTTTCCAGAAGACTTCTGCTTACAGCTCATTGGTCAGAAGTACACACGATGGCCACCCCGAGCTGCAAGGGAAGCTGAGAATGGGAAGGCAATTGAGAAGGGCATTGAGCAAAGGAGTGGAATGATAAAATTCTTGAGCCCACTCCAGACCTACTGAATCGGAAATGCTGGAGTGGGGCCCAGCAAGCTGTGTTGTAACAAGCGATCCAGGGGATGCTGATGCAGCTAAAGTTGGTGAACCACAGTCATAGAGGATGGCCAGTATTAGGGAAGGAAAAAATACTGGACTGCAATTCAAAGCAGCTATTCTTTTACTATAACTTTTGTTACTTGTTAGCCAGGAAGCCTTAATTTTCTATAAAATGGGAATATTAATGGTTGTCCACTCATAAAATTACTATAAGGGCTAACAAACAATGTAAATGAAAGCATATTGAAAACTGTAAGTCATTAAACAACTGTACTGATTTCAAAATATAAAAGTTCCTGTTGAATGAATGAAAAGCTGGACAGTGTTGAAGAAGAAGTTCTATATGAGGTAGGCCTAGAGTTCTGAAACAAAATAGAACTTAGAGGGAGTTTTCATGCTGGGGCTGAATGGTTTACTTTACTGTGTCCCTCTGTATTGTGGCTCTGGTCTCAGAAAAGGGATGTTCTCTTGGCACAATGTCTAGTGTTTGGGGATGATTGCACATAATCAGTACAATGCCAAAAAGGCCCACATGTTGGCCTCTTAGGATTTTGGAGCCTTTAACAAGACATTTCCTGGGAGTAATAATGATACAGGAATCTTGCAACAGTCTTGTCACAGTCTGCGTTGCTGACTGTTGGGCAAAGTGTAAATGCTCAGAAAAAGCAAAACTACCCATAAAAGGTATGAAGAGATCGAAAAGTTACAATAGTCAGGGACAAAAATAGAAATTGAAACCACAGACGTTCAAAATACACTGTTATCAAAAACAAATGTTTGCTGCAGCTCCAGGGGTTGCTGCTACAGGTGGTTTCCATGAGAGGAAGAAGGACACGTGGTTTCAAAACAAACACTTTGGAGGATAATGAAATGGAACATGTAGGAGAAGGGGATGGTGAGAAGATGTGAAACAAATGTAAAGGATTTAGTGTTCTGCCACTTGGATTAAAAATACTGAGATATCATTGTCTGAGTACCAAGTAAGGGGTCCACCCTTGCTGTGTGAAAACCTGCTCATTCAATTGCTGGTTTATTCATTCCTCAACAGTAGACCGTGTAACAGACACTGAGCCGTTGTCATCGGCAAACTTGGACAACCAATCAGCTTCTAACTAGGCACCAGTGGAGTGACAGTCATAACCACCGCATTGACCTTCAGATAACCTCTACAGGTTTGGGAACTGCCATGACTAAAAGAGCAGAGCTGTAAGGAGGTTGGGAGTTTGACCTGTCTCCTCAAGTAAAAGCCACGGGGTCAAGAAGGAAGTGTCCACAACTCTGTGAATATACTAAAAACCAAATAAATTACACACTTTAAACAGTTCAATAAAGCTGTTGCAAAAAAAAAAAAAAGAAAAAGAAAAAGTATTTCCAGGCAGAGACCTCATGGCACAGAGGCTGTGTAGCTGCTAAGATTTTCTATCAGTTAAATTTGTACAAAATGTGAAGCCAAGGTTTATTGATTGATTTGTTTAACATCTGGACTCTGGCATGCAAGTGCTATGATAAGAGAGCTTGCAGATGCAAAATCACGAAGCCACGAGCTCGCTGGCACCGTTAAAAGCAAGTGGCATCTGCATAGGAAGAGCTGATGATGTAACGTTCTGAAATGGCAAGGGCTGACCTCAACCCAATTCAGGACATCCCGGTTCAAATAAATAGGCCAGTGCCGGTTACAGATTGAAAACATTCACCAACCTTTGAAACTGGACTTCCTGGAGGTGTTTTAGTTCACCAGTATGTCAGGGACAGCCTCATCTCTTTCTCCTCGTCTTCCCTCCACTGCCTGAACTCCTTCACCTCCCTGCCAAGTCCCAGTGTGAAAGTCTAGGAAGTCGACAGCTGTGATCTGATACATAAATTTGTTTCCTTCTAAGTGTTCCTCTCTTTCTATCTGGGGGATTGTTATGGTTACTGCTGCTCCGAAGGACAGGAATTAAAATATAGTTTGGTGCAAAAGAGTTAGAACTCCTGGGGTTAAGTTCGAGCCCCACCACTCACAAGTTATGTGACCCAGGGAAGTCATCTAACACCTCTGGATCCCATCCCCTCTCAGAGACGCAAGGACTTGGCTCCTGTACTTACCTCCCTCTCTCCCACATCGACAGTGTCAGCCTCTCTGCCATACTGTTCTCATCACCTGTAATTTCTCTCACAGTAAACTACAAACTAAAGACAATAGCTCCCTGTCCCCACATTCCCCTCTAGTTCCACCCCAATTCTTTGCTCTCCTTTTCAGCAAAATGAGACTTGTCTCTGCTTTTAGACTTTGTCTCTACTTCCTCAATTCCCATTCCCTTTCTTCTTTTTATTTTCCATTCTCTCTCCTTTTTAAATTATATTTTTTTTATTGTAGAATATAACATATATATAAATTCATTCTCTTTTTTAACCCACTCCAGTCAGGATTCTGTAGCTGGCAATCCACCGAAACTGCTCGTGTCAAGGTTACCGCTGACTGCCATCTTGCCACATCCAAAGGCCACTCTGCTGTCCTCATCATTTGCAGCTTATTGGCAGCACCTGGTGAGTTGGTGACATGCCCCTTCTTAGAGCACTTTCAGGAGGTGGCTTCTGCATCACATCTCACCCTATTGGAAGCTTCTTCCCAGCCTTCTTGGCCAGATACTCCTCATCTTTCTTTCTTCTAAATGTCAGAGCCCTCTTCTGTCTGTAATCTCTCCTTAAATCATTTCATCCAGATCTATGCCTTTAAATATCATTAAAAAGTGCAGAAGTCACATGTCTACCTTACCAGCCCCTACCTTTCCCTGGAGATCCAGTCCCAAATATTCAATTGCCCTGTGCATTCCCACCTGGATATCCAAAGAACACTTCAAGTTTAATATGTCTTAAACTCTAGGCTACCAGCATCCCTCAGAACCTCTCCTCTGAATCTCCCTTCTCCAGTAGCACACCATTCACCCAGTTATGCTGGCCAGAACCCCAAGCATCATCCTTGATTCTCTCTCTCACACCTACATTAATCCATTGAGAAGCCTCATTGTCTCTACCTTCAAGATAAATCCTCATTTCAACTGTGTATCTCTACCTCCACTGCTACCATTCTGCTCCAAACCCATTTTCCCTTTTCTGAACTATCTTATTTCCCTGCTCGACTTGCTGCCTCCAATCCTGCTCCCTTACAGGCTGTTTTCCACACAGTGGCCAGAGGGATTCTTTTAAAATGCTTGGGCCCTCTAATTTCCCATCACATTTAGAATGAAATCCAAACTTCTTATTCTGGCTTGCAAGTTCCCTCCTGAGCCAGGCCCTGCCCACCTTTCTGACCTCATCTCCTCCCACTCTCCCCATCCCTCATTGCCCTTCAACCACAATGCTAAATCCTCTCAGCACTACTTGAGGTGGGGCTTTCAGACTTAATTATTCCCTCTGCCTCCACCACTAGGCCCTAGTTAGAGCTTCCGATAGCTTGCTTGCTCCCTTGTAATCATTTGGTATTAGCTCAAAATTCACCTTCTAGAGAGGCCTTCCTTGACCCCTTGTCTCAGAGCAAATTCCAAAGCTTGGAGAACTGAGTACACTCAAGTTAGATTTATGGTATTTAATAAGTGCTTAAGGCTTACATGCATTATCTCATTGAATCCTCAGAACCACCTAATGAGGCATTCTTATTATCCCCATTTTACAGATGAGAAACTGAGACAAGGAGAGGTCAAACCCAGCTTGCATTAAGGCCTGATTCCAGAGCTAGTGCTCTTAACCATTAGATTCAGCTGCCTCTTACTCTAAACTCTATTTTGAGTTATGGAGGAGAAACTTCCAGGAGTTTACTTTCCAGGATTGATTGGTTTCAATTGCACTTGTGTTTGAGCAGGTAAAATAATTCAAGTATATCAGTGTGTGCCAGGGAGGGACTTATTTTCCAAACTCTGGTTTTAAACCTTCAGATAATGCAAAGTTCAGAGTAGGTAGGCACAAACTCAAATATGGTTCTAGAACCATCTCTGATGGTTCCTGATCATAGACTTGTTAAAGAAGATGCAGATTTTGCTCTTAACCTTTTATTTGGGTGGGGGTGTGGGGCTCAAATTCTCATAGGCTATTAAAGCTCCTAAGCTTTAGTTTTTTTTCTTTTTTTTCTAACCCTATTTCCATATGGCAATTAGAAATAAAATCCTTAAAATGAGAAGGGTCTATGTGTTGGCGAAAACATTTACCGAACACCCATGTGTGCCAGGTGCTTTTCTGCTTTCACTGTCTCTCTGGGTTGGTGTTTTTCTTCTCTTACTGGTGAAGAAACTGAGGCACCCAGAAGATAAGTGACTTGTCCCCATCACAGAATAGGCATTCCATTATAACCTATTCTTTCCTTCCTTACCAGATAGCACAGGCTCCAAAGTGGTTTTTGGCTTCCCAGCATGCTCCAGAATTGATTACATAGGGTCCCTTACTGTGAGACCTATTCTCAGGGCCCTGAAAAATGATAAACATGAAAAATTACTTCTCAGTGACCTCTATGCCTTTCTGGAAGTATCAAAAAAAATCAAAAGACTGCAAAGGAATTAAAAGTTGCATGGCCAGTCCTCTTCAACTCGTAGGCCTAATGGGGCTGATCAGGTAACCATCAGATACCAGATCACACCAAATTATCAGTCACAATTGCTTAGCACAAGAAGGATGCTGAGCACACCAAGGGCTGGGCTGTCTGCCTCAGGCCTTTGCACTGCTCTCCCTGCTGCCTAGACCACTCTTCCCTATGCCCTTCAGGTTGTGCTGCTCAAATGCCACCTCCTGAGAAAGGACTGCTTGACCGTCCTGCCTCCCCACCAGCTTGTCTCTATTCTTACCCAGCTTTATTTTTCTTATAGCACCCATGACATTATGTATGTATGTATGTACTGTATTTCCTTCTCTAGAATGGAAGCCCAGCCTTTGTCTGTTTTGTTTTGTTCCATCTCTGGTACCTGGCAAAGAGTGGACTCTCATTAAATACTTGTTGAACGAATGCATGAATGAATGGATGGATGCTGTGAACACGGTCAGTACTCAGGACATGTTGCATCCTGGAGGAATGAGTGGATGATTTTTACAGGACTACACTACTCAGATCCTCTCTGAGCTGCAAAGGGAATAAAATTACTCCTACCAGAGAGGCTCCAAAGAACAGAAATCAAAAACCCTGCCTCAGATTATCAAAATGCTTAGGCCTGGCTTTGCCAAAGCCAAAAACAGGGACATTAAAGAAACAAAAATTAATCTTGCAAAATCTAACAGATATTTAAGGTAGTTAATTCAAGCAAAATAACCTACTAAACAAGTTTTCTTTAAGTGGTCAGATTATTTAGACAGTATAGTATTTCACTTAAGTAGCAATCGTATTGTCTGTGTCATCCTCTTAAGAAGGGCAGAAAGACACATTCTACTCATGCTGTCCCTATAATCAAGCATGTCATGAGTTACAGACCCTACCTTGGGCTGCCTCTGGTACAGAAAGACTGCTGGGCAGTGACCCAGAAGTAGCCATGCGAGGGAAGACATAGCTGTGGCAGTATGAGGACTATAAAAGATCTTTGCTCAGACACTTCAGATAACTGCTGGCAGCTGCCCCAGGACCAAGTCAGGTCCGCCCCATGTGGCAGGTCTCTTCAGATGCTATGGCTCCCTGGGGCTGGGTGGTGTATAAGGGACATTCTATACCATGTACCTAAGCCACATCCAATAAGGGATGGCTTTGCTTTCTGCTCTGCTGGTAAAGATGAGTTTTAATATAATTCTAAATAATTGGCTTCCTATCTGTGCATTCACCTAGACACTATAAAGTCTTTAAAGTTAGGACTTTACAGAAACTGGCCTGGGGGAACTGTTGTCAATCCAGTAGCTGCTGCCATGATTTGGGCCCTTGGACTCCTTGCTCCAGCACTGCCTGCTGGATGAGATGGCCCAGCCTCCCTCCTTCTTTTTGGTGCCTTAGCCAGCACACAGACCCTTTCCATTTTAAGGATTTTCTTTCTAATCTCCATATGGATTTAAGGGAAAAACAAAAACAAAAACAAACAAACAAAACTAATATACAGGAGTTACCAAGTTTCCAGGGTCTTGGAAGTTATTACACTATGACCCTGGTATAATTCCTGGAGCCTTCCTAGATGGTAACTGGCAACACAGATTTCAGCTTTCTGCTTTTATTTCAGAAAGTGGAGTTCACTGAACCTCTCTTTTCTCTCAGGTCCAAGCTTTCTAGAGACCCAGACTGACCCTTTCTTCCCTTCTGGTAGAACAAAAGATTTCACTGAAATTCCAAGCAATTGTTTTAAAACACAATACAAAAAAATCTTTTGTCTTTCCCAGACAACTTAGCAACATACTGGGTGCATGGTGGAAGCACAGCATACACTATTAGTTGGTGAAATTACCTAAGCAGACTTCACTTTGGGATTCTCCTCGGTACAAACTGGACAACTTGCTGCTTTGTGTTCTGAGGTTGCCCTGGGCAGCCACCCTATGGGATTCTCCATCTGCGGCTTGGTAGGAAACACATTCTTTAGCAGCCTTGACACAACTGGCAGGGTGATGGTCGTAGCCTGCTTTTGTAAGCAGTAGGCAGGGGCATTAGCTGCATTGTCTCTGGATACTGGCATGAATGTGGTTCTGCCCTGTGGTCCTTCAGAACAAAAAATTGAATCCTTTTTGTTGGGGTAGATAAGGGAGTGTACTGAGCTTCATTGAAAACAGACAGGAGGACTCTGACAGATGGGAACAAGGTGACCCCCACAGCAGGGGGTCAGCCTGGGAGTGGGTACTATAGCAACACACTAAGAATTATCCTATGAATTAAAGGATGGTTAGATTCACTGTCTGCCCAGGCAGGGAACCGGGTTGGGTCAACAGATGAGAGGCTGGTTTGCAGCTGTGTGACGTGACAGTTTGGTTTTGTTCAGACTGCTCTATGCTGTGCAGATGACACTAGCGTAGAGTGTCACTGTATGGATAGAGCAGTGGCATACCAACAAGGGAGGCAACAGCACAATGCACCCCAGGTGTGGGCAGTAAGCAATACTTTTTTGTGGTTGTTGTAGAGAATTTTCAAACAATAATAAAACTGACTAAAAGTCAGCTTGCTTTTTTACTATTACCATGCTCCAGCAGTTCTAAACAATGTCAGGGATAAAATACATCTCCCTTCTAGGGGCAGACTTCTCCCACACAATCTCCCACCCCCCTTGACCACCACTGGGATGAACAAGCACCAGGTGGGAAGATTATAAATCAGCAAGAGAATAAGCAGAAAGTAAATGACTCCTGAGATAAGATAAATCTTTTCATCATAAAAACCCACTTTGAAGAGTTTAAAGATGGCTGATTTGTGTGCTATGGATCTTTATGTTGTTTAGCCTGTGTTTTGGTTCTCTATTGTTGCTTTAAATCCACCCCAACATTTAGTGCCTTAAAACAACAATCATTTATTTGTTCCCAATTCTGCAGTCTGGATAGGGCTCAGTGGTGATGGCTCTTCTTTGTTGCATATGGTGCATGCTGGGGTTGGAACCTGGAAGAGGGCTTTTTCACTCTTACGTCTGGTTCCTCAGTTGGGATGGGTCTGAACAGCTGGGGGACGGCCAGGCATCTCTCTCTTTCCACATGGCCTCTCCACTTGGCTGGCTTGGACTTCCTCACAGCATGGTGGTCTCAATGTAATGGCTCTTTTTACATAGTATCTGTCTTTCCCCAGGGTACAAAGCAGAAGTTGTCAGGCTTTCTTAATGCCTGGGTCTGCAGTTCCTAGACCATTATTTCTGCCACATTTAATTGGGCAAAGTAGTAAGAGGGCCAGCCCAGATTCAAGGAGAGGAAAATCAGACTCCATATCATGATAAGAAGACATTCTTGTGGCCATCTTTGAAAATATGATCCATCTCATATTGTTTTCTCCATCTCAGCAAGGTATGGTAGACTTTCATACTTTGCCTTTGTGATAAACCTTAACAAGCTGGAAAAATGTAGGTCTCACTTAGACTTTTAAAAAATTGGACCCTATAACTGTCATCATGCCTTGGTTCTGAATGGGAAGATGTTCTCTTTGTGGATTCCTGAGGGGAAACAAGAGATTGTGGGTCTCCTAACATAGCAATGACACTTGAGAATAAACATCAGGATAATCGTAATTTGCCAAAACCCACAATCCAAAGCATGCTCAATTCTGTGAGACTGAACAGTCCCCAGGTTACAGCTTTGTTCTACCACCCAAGACAGGGTCAAATAACCACCATATTTTGGTCATTACTCCTGGGTATCAGGCAAGACCCAGAATTTTTTTTTTTTTAATTCAGTTTTATTGAAATGTATTCACATACCATAAAATTATCCATGGTATACAATCAACTGTTCATATGATCATATAGTTATGCATTCATCACCACAATCTATTTCTGCACATTTTCCTTACATCAGAAAGAATCAGAATAAGAATAAAAAATAAAAGTAAGAAAAGAACGCCCAAACCATCCCCCCCATCCCACCCTATTTGTCATTGTTTTTATCCCCATTTTTCTACTCAACCATCCATACACTAGATAAAGGGAGTGTGATCCACAAGTTTTTCACAATCACACTGTCACCTCTTGTAATCTACATTGTTATACAATCATCTTCAGGAGTCCAGACTACTGGGTTGGAGTTTAGTAGTTTCAGGTATTTACTTCAGGTATTTACTTTAATGTATTCCAATACATTAAAACCTAAGAGTTGTTATCTATACAGTGCAGAAGAATGTCCACCAGAGTGACCTCTTGACTCCATTTGAAATCTCTCAGCCACTGAAACTATTTCGTCTCATTTTGCATCCCCCTTTTGGTCAAGAAGATATTCTCAATCCCATGATGCCAGATCCAGATTCATCCCTGGAAGTCATATCCTGTGTTGCCAGGGAGATTTACACCCCTGGGAGTCGGGTCCCACGTAGGGGGGAGGGCAGTGAGTTCACCTGCTGAGGTGGCTCAGTTAGAGAGAGAGAGAGAGAGAGGGCCACATCTGAGCAACAAAGAGGTACTCAGGGGGAGACTCTTAGGCACAATTATATACAAGTTTAACCTCTCCTTTGCAGTAACAAGATTCATAAGGGCAAGTCCCACGACAGAGGGCTCGGCACATCAAACTGCCAGTCCCAATGTTTGTGACAACACCAATACCAGTCCAGGTGAGGATGTCCAACACTTCTGCACCTTCCCCCAGCTCCTTGGGGTGGGATGGGGTGCTGTAAATATATTTTTTATTCTCTGCCCAAAGTACTTTGGGATGTGTCACTATTTCACTCTAACCTATACTAACCTACCGTATCTCACTTCCTGTTCAAAGTTCCATGTAATTGTGGTATTTGAACAAACTGTGGAGTTATACTGTTTAGAAAATATAGATCCTGCACCAAACAGACATCTCTTCCCTTGGTCTCACATGGAAGTTGAAGTTCTAAAACACATTCAGTTTTGACCTTTGCCCTTTGGCCTGGTTTGCCCTAGCCTTAACCAGATCTGCTTCATTCGTATCACTAATTGAAGTCTGGGCTCTTTTTCAGCTTTTTTTAAACAGTTGATGTATACACTAATACTGACATTCATATCTGCCAAGCTCTAGCTCTGAGTTTCAGGTAAGACCCAGTATTTTAATTTACATCCTTTAAAACCATTATTGTTTTTAAGTATCCATTGGGAATGGATACAGCACAGGATTCTTGTGAGGGTCAGAACATGACAGTCTTTCAGATACTGTAATGCATGTATATCAGTTGCAGGTTGCTATAAATTTCTCCCTGGGACAGAGGAGTGCATCTCAATCTAAACAGGATCTACATGAGAACCAATATGCATCAACATGATATTGTTTATCATGTTGTTATCATTATTGTCTTTACCTTTGCCAGACACAGCTAATCCACCTATATATGTATAGAGCTTTGGTTGTGAAAGCATTTTCTAGTCCACTGTCTCATACCCTTCTCACTACAAATAACCCACTGAGTAGGCAGGTCCTGTGTGAACGCCCACAGTTTACAGACTTGTAAACAATACCAGAGCAGCTCTCCTAACTCTTCTTTATCCACAGTTGTTCTTGTCTGCTGGGGCAGAAGGCCTCTTGGATCCTGTCTTCTCTACCTTCTGGCCTGGCCTGAAGGCCTCTTCAGCTGCCCCTTGAGTAGGCAGACTCCTGAGCCTGTGAGCAAGTTCAGTCAGTTCCCAAGTGTTAGTTACCACAGAGAGGTAGGCCTGTCTCCTTGTCTTAATAAGGAGGTGGGGTGGGCCAGCATCCCCATGTCTGGAGCTCAGACTTTGCTTTCCAAGAAGAGGGCCTGCCTCCCAGCACCACGTCCACAGGTTTCCCCATACACTTGCCAGAATGCGGCTCTTGGCGGTCTTTTGCCTCCATCTTTCTCAATGTCCTCTCACAAGAAAACAAATTTTGTGTCCGTTTGTGCCTCGGCCCCTCACTAGGCCAAGGGACCCACTAGAGTCGGGGCTCTTTTTCCTGCTCTTCCCCTCACTCCTCCCATCCTTCCTCACACTCCAGTCTTCCTGCCTCGCTCCTGCCGGTTCCCATTCCGGTTGCCCATCCCTCCCCACCACCACCCGCCCGCTCCTTTCCCCAGTCGCTCCACCTCTACACCCTCTTCACTGCCCCCTCCAGCTCGCGCCTCTCTTCTCTCAGCTCCCGGGTTTTGTTGCCCGGGCTTGTTTCTAACTTGAGAGCGTCGCCTGACTCGGCGCCAGGTCACGTGCGTTAGTGACAACCTCTCGCAGGGCGGCCCCGGGGCCCCCGCGTGGCCGATTGGTGCGGCCGGGTCTGGCGCGGCCCCGGGGCGGGGCGGCGGATCAGCTGTTCCGAGCGCTGCACAACAACAAAAGGAGCGAGACGGCCCGGCGGCGGCTAGCGGCGCAGCAACAGGAGGGCTGGAGTTGACCCCGCGCCCGCCGTCCGGGGAGCCTGAGCGAGGGCGCAGCCCGCCCAGCCGCAGCTACCTCAGCAGCCCCACGCCTGTGTGCGTGCTTCCCCCTCGGAAGGAGCCGTCCGCTTTTGCGCTGCACAGTCGGGTTTGCAAGTCGGACCCACGTAAGTGCAGACGGGGCCGAATATACCCGGCGCCTCGCTCCCGCTCGCCCTGCGCTGCCGGGTTCCCGCGCTGCCCGGGTCCGGACCTGGTGCGGCCGCGCGTCCTGCCCTCGGGGCGGCCCGCGAGGGGCTGTCTGCGCGCTCCCCGAACCTCTCGCTTCCTGTCTTCCCCGCTGCCGTCGGGCAGGGCCCCCACCCCTTCGGCGGACCGCAGCCGGCGCCGGGGGTGCGGGCGGAGGCGTCCGGCAGGCACCGGCCGAGCTGAATCCCAGCTCTGGGCGGCAGTTGGGTGTTGAGTTTCTGCCTCCGCCCCCGAGCATGGTCTGTTTTCTTGGTCGCGGCGGGACCTCCTGTTCTCTCTCCCCCTCACTCTCCCCTCCACTCCTCTTTCTCCGGCACTCGGCCGTTGGACTGGGGCTGCCAGGTCAAGACTTGGCGTCGGGGGTTTCTGGCTCGGGGAGGAGCCAGCGTGGCCACCGCCCCAGGACGCATCCCTCAGAGGCGGCGGCGTTTGGACGCGCGGTCCGACCACCGTCCGACCCCAAGCCCCGTGCTCGTCTCCTCTATTTGACTTCTTAGTGCAGGGTCGCGCCCCACAGCACAGTCGGCTCTGCTGCTTTAGGAAACTTGCTCTGTTGCCTGACGACCGGCCACTGCCAAAATGTCCCCTTCACTATTCCATGTTCCTTGTCCCAACTTAATCTTGAACATCACTATTTGAGGTTGTGAAGCAGAACTTTCCTTGCCGGTCATAATGAAAATCATAATCATTTTGATCACTCAGGCTTACAGAATGCCATATACTATACTGAGCGGGAACCCAGTGATCCTCACAATAACCCTATAAAGTAGGCCTCATCATCTGATGGATTGGAGACCCGAGGCACAGAGAGATTACTCAAGGCCACATAGCCAATGTAGGGGAAATGGTGTTTCCAATTTCAAAGAATTTTTCGTTTTTATTTTATTTCCTAATTACATCTACCCATTATCTTAGATTAAGGAAGAACCATTTGCATCTCTGACTCCCAAGGACGGGGTCAGCAGTAGCTTAAAGAACCTTTCCAGAATGCAGAGTAGTTTTCCACAAAAGGGGTGGAAAAGTGACTGGTGGGGTCGTTTCAGCATGAGTGCCCCAAGATCCTGAAATTACTTGCTTGGTAATTGGAATACATTTTTATTTTTGCATATGTTAAAAAGCACTGGGAAGCTTTTGATTTCAAGTCACAGCCACTATAATTTTGAACTGGAACCAGGACTTTACTTCTATGACAAGGGCTCTTGTTTTCTCATCCTATCTTTTCTGCGGATTTGCTCCCCTAGTATTTCTCTTGGGAATGGTACTGCTTTCAAAATTCAAAGTTAAAGAGCTATGAATTTCCACTTACTGCTATCTTTGTTCACTGTCATTAAACCTTCAGGGCAGGGAGTGGTGGCTCCCTGGAGCAATAACCTCCCTTACAGCTAGCTAACTGAAAAGACTGGGTAGAAGTGGAACAAGCAAAACCAACTTTCTTGGCTTGGTTTTTCTGCAGCTCAGTATCAATTTTAAGTTATCTGAATTAGCATATTTATTTGTTCTAAACTAGTGGGAGAGGATGGACCATAAAGAGATGATCATTTGGAGGCTG
Source organism: Choloepus didactylus (assembly GCF_015220235.1). NCBI lineage: Eukaryota > Metazoa > Chordata > Mammalia > Pilosa > Megalonychidae > Choloepus > Choloepus didactylus. The sequence continues at coordinate 50,516,722 of NC_051320.1, read as the reverse complement.
CTCTTTAATGATGATGTGTTAGTTTAGTCATCCGATATTCTGAAAACAACTGTACACATATTTAGAAGTTAGATCATCAAAGTTGCAGGGTTTTTTTTTTTTTTTTAATTTAAAAATGTTGTTTTTTGGAGCCGCCTACTGGCAGCTAAAACAAACTGGAAGGTGCTGTTCTCTGATATTCATAGAACCAGAGTTGAGGCTGGAAGGAGCCTGAGAGGGCATGGGTAGGGAGAAGCAGGCAAATTTGTGCTCTAACCTCAGCTCCACCCCCTCATTTGTGCTCTAATCCCACTCCTCACGGGCTCTGTCATTTTTTAACAAGTTACTTAAATTCTGAGTCTCAGCTTCCTCATTAGTAAAATGGCATAAGTAAGTACCTCAAGTGCCTGTCACACACAATAATCACTTAGTAAATTGTAACCCAAATTATACAGACATTTCACAGATGAAGAAACTCATTTTACTGACAAATAAACTCAGACCAAAACATGCTAAGTGACTTGCCTGTGGTCAAACAACTGGCTTTTAATGAACTTGCAGTTGATGTTTACTTACTGCTTGCTATGTGTCATGCACTGTTCTGTTACTACCTAAATTACTCTTCACCTTGGCACTATGAAGTAGGTGTTATAACTATCATCCCCATTTCACTGATAAGAAAACTGAGGCACCAAGAAGTTACTAAATATTCTAAATTCATACAGATTGCAAATAGCAGAACCAAGATTTCAAAACGATCAGACTAACCAGAGCCCACCTTTAGTTACTGCACCACACTGCCTCTTGGTTGGTTACCTGTCTCAAAAATGAGAAAGTAAATTATACTAACAAGCTTTTCCAGATTAGCAACTCCTTTTTAAAATTCTCCAACTATAATCTTCTTGCCTAGAAATACTATACTCAGCCACCTTTCTCTGCCCACAAAGAATTTTTACTCATGTAATAATATGAAAAACTTTGATAAAATGTTATGTAACAAAGCAAGATACAAAATTGTGCATTCACTAGACTTCAGTACAACTATGATAAAAAGGAACCTTATGTGTACAAGAAAATGCACCAGTATGCTAACAATGACTACAAGGTGGTAGAACAGTAAGTGATTGTTTTCTTTATATTCTAGGCTTTCTATAATGTGTTTTTATTCATTTTATGATGAAAAAGACACCATTTTTTTTTTAAAGGAGGGGTGGAGGTATCTTGAGCCAAGCAGAACAGGGGTAGAGCTGTCTTCTTGAAGTGTTTGGGGCCCAGACACTTGGTCTCTTTTCTACAACTGTGGTGAGACTGCCAGCTGAAGTTGGTTATAGCTGAAAGCTGCAAAGGGCCTGGAAGAACAGCAGTGCTGCCCCAACTAGCCTTCTTTGCCTCTGCCTCTCTGCTAAATTCCAGAGCCATCTTTGTAAATTTGTCCTCCTGGGACATATGCTTTCTCTGTAATTTTCACTTTAGTTTTTTCATTGCCCTAGAGTTGTGAATATCAAAAAGCCAGTGGTCATGTGATGAGGGGGTGACAACTAGACCTCTGCTTCACCTTTTAGCTCTACTTAGAATCAGCCCCATCCAGAGTCTCCATTCCTGAGCAGGAGCCAGTGTCAAGAGTGGCAGTTACAAGGCTGGGACAGTCCCTGGGTCATCAGTAGGAGAAGGCCATTAAGGTTTTAGAGCGATTTTTCTAGAATAGCATAGTCCAATGGAAATATATAGCATGTTTAAATTTTCTAGTGACCACATTAAAAAAGTAAAAAGAAACAGGTGAAATTACTTGTAATGATGTTTTATTTAACCCAGTATATCAAAAATATTGTTTCAACATGTAATCAATATGAAAGTTTTAATAAGATATTTTACATTCTTTTTTTTTTCTACTAAGTTTTTGAAATCCAGCACATCTCAATTAGATGCTAAATTTTCATTGGAAATACTTGAGCTGTATTTAGATATCATAAAATTTACAGTTGAAAAAGTAGATTCACATACTCCAGTTATTCCAAGCATACTTCAGTTTTCCAGAAACTGAATCAGTTCTCAGCTTCTAAATTTAAATTAATGAAAATTAAATAAAATTAAAAATTCCGTTCCTTTGTCCCACTAGTCACATTTCAAGTGTTCATTCGAACATAGTTTTAGAGTATTGGAGTCTCTGCAACAGCTCCTTGTCCTTCCTGATACCTACAGAAAACAGGGCCAGAGGAGCTTTGCTTTGCTTAGTTATACCTGGCCTCTTCATTGTGCTAGAAATGTGTGGGGAAAGAGAGTGAAGGGGTAAGCCAACACAGTCTCTTCATTTTTCCTATGATGAAACCAAGGCTCAGAAGGGCTAAATTGTTTAGTTCCAGCCACCTGTGGTAGAGCCAGAGCCACATGCCTGGTCTGGTAGTGCCCAGGCCAGGGTTCTTCCCACCCCTCCCCACAACTCCATTCTGTGTCCTATCCACAGGGCCCTAACAGGTGTGGTATGTAAATGCCAGCAGTGACTCAGGTGAGGTGAAGGGTGCACTCTTCCCTCCCTCGCTGGCTGGGCTTCTGAACATGATGCTCATCCAAGGTCGGTTGCTCTTGTAGGAGACATGGGGCATCTGGAGCAGCATCTGGCTTTGAGAAACCAAGAGGACTAACTTGTACTGCTCTGTAGAAAGCTCTTGCGAATCGTTTTCTGTGGCCTAGTTGGTTATATTGTGCATATTACAGGCATATGCTGGCTTCTTTTACACAGGTTTGAAGCTGTACCCAGGGGTGGGGGGTAGGAGGGTGGGGTTTGCATTTATGAACCCAGCAGCAGTGGCTCCAGCAGTATTTTCTACCTTATAGCTGCCAGTTACCCAGCCTGGGTCCAGTGCTTCACCCAGCAGCATCACAGGTAGGGGAAAGGCACTCTTTCAGGATGAGGAATGGTTCTTCTGTGGGATTTTCCACTGCCCACCCTGCAGTTGCTGCTTCTTAGCTGCAGGACCAGAATCCATTCCTATACTCTGGAGAATTGGGCTTACTCTCTCAACTGATTGAACAGAGACAGAATTGTACTTGGAGCCAGTACCTGCCCCCATAATTTCAAAGAATTAGGGAAAATATTTTTTTTTTCCTTCTAGCTTGTGTACTCAAAAACCTTTACTTACATCAGATTTTATGGCAGCTCATCTTTTGGGATATAACTACCACACCAAAGTAGGTCAGACAAACTTATTACACAACTGTTTTCTTGTGATTTCTCTTACATGCAGCTTAAAGCTGAATTTAAATTCTCACACTAGAGCTCCAGTCTTCATGCTTTGGCCATGTTGCTTTCTAGAAGAGTTTCAGGAAGACTGAAACTATGCAAGTGACAACTTCCTGTTTACCTGTTTTTGATAATTAACAGCTGAGGATGAAGTATGACCACACAAGTGTTAAAATGTCATTTATTTGAATTATTTTATTCTTATAGGAATGTGTCAAGCAATTGTAGGGGCCTAATTTACTCACAAGGAATTTAGCCAGGAGTCTCATCAGCTACAGATCCTAACTAGTTTTACATCTAAAGATTATTGTTTTGATTGTAAAATGTCAAGAATCTAAAGTTATGGATTCAAGGCTGATTCTTGTAATGAAGAAAAGTATCATTTAGTTAGGCACTTTTCACCATCTTTGGGTGATCTCATCCACTCTTAGGGCTTCTGTTACTCCCTTTGTGTTGACGACTCCCAAACCTAGCCCCAGCAGAGAGCTTGCTCCTGAACTCCCAAGTCCTATATTCATTTGCCAGTCGGATATCTCCAGCTGCATGGCTTGCAGATTTCCCAAATTCAGCATGTTCAAAATGATCAGCCTGTACCTTTTGTAGTATTCCTATCTGCCAAATGGCCCCACCATTCCCTCGGTTGGCCAAGCTGGAAATCTGGGTCATCCTTGATTTCTCCCTCCTCTTCACTTCTGGTTTACAAGGCCCTGCAGGATCTGAGCTCTGCTTACCTCCCCAGCCTGTTCTCACAACCCTCCATCTGAATCCTGAGCCAGCTGAAGGTGCCACATTTTTATATTCATCTGCAAGCTTTCAACGCTTAGTGTTCTTTCTCCATCCCCCTTAAAATACAACCATTTATTTATTTATTTAAATTTATTTTTGTATTGTGGTAACATATATATACTGTAAAAGTTGCAATTTAACTATTTTTAAGTGTGCAGTTCAGTGGCATTATTTGCATTCACAGTATTTTGCTATCATCACCACCATCCACTGCCAAAACTTTTCCACCACACCAAACAAAATTTCTGTATCCATCTTCCTCCATTCTTGACCTTTTCAACCATGCAAAATTAAAGTCATTTATTCCAGGAGGCCTTCCATGACCTCCACCCAGGTTGGTTCTCCAATACCTCTCCCTCCAAGGCACTTACCCCTTTGGTTGTTAAACTTGCTTTGGGAAGACCTTGTTTATGTGGGCTTCTCTGTGCTAACCCTATGCCTGATGCATACTATGTGCTCAGTTAATATTTGTAGAATAAGAATAGTTGACATTGACTGAGCATTTTGTACCTTGCTAAGTATGTTGCCTACATCATCTCATTTTAACAAGAGTAGGATCAGGGTGACCCTTTCAGTAGACATTGTTGGAGAACTGGAGACACACCAGGTTGGTTTAAAACTGGTAAGAGTCATGGAGAGAAGTAGGTGGATTCAAGCTATGTGGGTAGCTAGAGTTAACAAAATTTGCTGATAATTTGGATGAAGGGGTTGGTGTGGGGAGCAGGGACAATGGTGGTAGGGAACAAAAGGAATCAATGATAGCTGTTAGGTTTTTGGCCTAAATAACTTCTGGATACTGCTGTTGCTAACTGAGAAGGAGAAGAAGGGTGTTGTGTGTGTGTGTGTGTGTATGTTAAGTATGTGGGAAAAAATTAAAAGTTCTTTTTGGGACATGTTATATTTGAGATGTCCATCAGGTAGCCAGGTGGAGATAGATATATAAATCTGGAACTCTGAAATAAGATCAGGCAGAGCTGCAGTTCCTTACTCGGAATTCAGCATAACTCCATGAGGTAGGAACTATCACCAACTGAGGTAGTATAACTTCCTAACTCATATGGCAAATAAACAGCCGAGCCAGGCTCTGAACCCAGGCAATCTGGCATCAGCACCTACCTTCTCAGCCACTGCACTGTTGACTGTTGTTTCCAGTTCCTTTCACTGTCCAGTTCAGTTTTCTGCAGTGTAAATTTCTCCATGCCATTGTAGGAATTGTTTTGAAGGTCAAAGTATGCTGCAATTATAGATTTTAAATGTAATTAGGTATGCTTAAAATTATATATAAAAGTACAGGGCAGAAGGGGAAATGAGCCAGGGAAAGATGAGGCCTGATTTAATGGTGGCTACTGGATACTTTTCCTGGGTACCTTTAAGATTTTTGGGCAGTTAAATATCATATAGCAAGAAGGTTATTACACAAGAGCAATATTGCAGTTTGAAATACATTATTCAAATTTATCCCTTATTATAAAAACACAGATGTGAAATAGAACCAACTCTTTCTCTTTTATTCCAAGTTGAAAGATATTTCCGGGCTGCCTTTGAGTACACAAATCATAATGTTTTGTAAATAAGACATTGCATTTCTTGTATTTGACTCCTGCAGTAAAGGAATAGCTGTAGAATGTAGGGTAAGATGTGTTGTTTTAAGGGTGTGTGTGTGTGCACGCTTTAAAAATATACTCACATTATATAAACGTATGCTGATTTGAAATCACCGCCTTTTTCTGTTTTATTTTAGGGATAATAACTCGTGTTGCTACTCACCTAAGTTGAATACGCACCGTGTGCACTTTAGTTTCCTGCTGGTGCTATTGCACTACAGAAGACAGATTTCTGAAATCTCAGCTATCAAGACATCCAGCCCAAGTCTCAATCTTGCCTTTACAATGTTCCAGAGGCTGAATAAAATGTTTGTGGGTGAAGTGAATACTACTTCCAATCAAGAACCAGAATTTAGTGAGAAAGAAGATGATGAATGGATTCTTGTTGACTTCATAGGTAAGGTACTCTTAGCATTTAATCTTCATAGTAAAAGTGGAAAGATTGGCATCCTCAGGTTTTGCATAAATAAACCAATAGCTCAGAAGGTTTAAGCCTTAAAAGTAAATGAAACAAGAATCTGTTTAAGAAAATTTGGAGAAACATCCTTGCAAGATGATCAGCCAGTGAACTGATGGGCATCAGACTTTCCAGTTTTGCAGCACTTATACCCTGATCAAATCAGAGGCACATTAATAAGAAACCCTGCTATTAGATAAGCAGTAATCCATAAAGCTCACTGTTTGTTTATACAGCAGTATAGAAACAGTTTTAAACCATTGCTGCAAAGCCAGCATAATCTACCCCATATAGACAATACACCACACACATTAGATGCTCAGAAATTATGTTCTAATCATTATATGAGTGGCTAAGTGAATATAAATAGTTTTGTTTCTGACCTAAAGGAGGTATGTAAGCATCAGCTAACAGTATTGTCTCTTCTTTTTCTATGCTCTGAATTTGATGGGTGGCTCCATGATGATCAATGTGATAATCATCCTCCCCTGGACTGTTGATCAACACATTTTGGAATGCAACATGGACCACGTTCTAGACACGTGTACTGGTTTTTCAGCAGAGGAAGACGATGATGACGACATCGGTGAAGAGTCGCCCACAGAGCACCCATCAGTCTTTTCCTGTTTACCTGCATCTCTTGAGTGCTTGGCTGATACAAGCGATTCCTGCTTCCTTCAGTTTGAGTCCTGTCCAATGGAGGAGAGCTGGTTTATCACCCCTCCCCCATGTTTTACTGCAGGTGGATTAACCACTATCAAGGTAGAAACTAGTCCTATGGAAGATCTTCTCATCGAACATCCCAGCATGTCTGTTTATGCTGTGCATAACTCCTGCCCTGGTCTCAGTGAAGCCAACTGTGGGACTGACGAATTTCATAACCCAACTAGTCCCAGGTACGTTGTAAGTACTTTACTCTCTCCGCAGGCAGTCTATTTAGCATGTGTTTTATTTATTCCACTATAGTTCAAAGCTAAGTTGTAAAAAAACACTAATTTTGTTAGAGATCCATGAAAGCATGTGCACAGTGCTCAAGGTAGTTGATGGTATGAAAAAAAAGTGTTCATTTTGGATTTTGTAAAATGTAGTTGTAGCATAGCCCCAGCTATATAATAGAGAGCTATGTCATTCATAATATTCTGTTACTGAATGTAAAGAAAAGGCTGGAAATTCTGTTAAGTATCTTAGAATGTAACTTTGACAAAATACAGGCTGGATTATTTGAAGTATCAATTTGACTAGAATACTGAGTCTCAAAATAAAACTTTATCTTCTTCCAGTTATTCCTTACTAGATCACATAAATGGGGCTTAACCTTGAAAACCTATGAGAGGTTAAGGGTAAAGTAAAAGGGCAGTTTTGCCAAAACATTTTGTTCAGAGTTGTTTTCTGCCTTACTGAGGAAAGATTTCACATCCAAACCATGTTTTGTTGTTATATGGGGGACCCAAGTGGTCCGAGAGGCTCTTTGAACGGCAGATGGGTTAGAGGCCTGGAAACCTTCAGGGAACGTGCCTGGTCAGTGAAGAGTAGTATGTTCCAAAACAAACCTATAGATATTTTGTGGCCTTTTTCCAGAGGATGTAACCAGTAAATATAGTCAAGATTGCTCTTACCCACTGACATAAAGACTATGATTTTGATAATTTGCTCAGTCTAGGTAGTCCATAACATACTTTTTTGAGATGTTCCCTATGGTGTTAAAGTATTTTGGGGATGCTGGTACTGACTTAATTTGCTCTCTTAGGTCAAGGGTACAGGTGAATTGGATCCTTGAGAGCAATTCAGAATATTCCTGTGATTTGTGCCTCTTTTCGGATAGGCTCTGACTACAAACAGGACCACTTGTATTTCCATTTTTCAAATACAAACATGGCCCAAGCAACTCATTGATTTGTTAACTTTACCAGAGTTTGCTGTACTCTGAAGTCTTTTATGAGGATAAACATTTGCTTGTATAGTTACATGATGCCAGGTCAGATCTTTGATAGGAAACTTGTCTTGGCATTTTATTCAGGGCTACAAGCTTATCTTGAAATTAGTGTTTCAGGAATTCCAAGAAAAAATTTAAAGTATAATGTTTTTGGAGGTGGTATTGATTTAATTGTTTTATGGTTGCTTCACATTAATTGTTTTCAGTTCTTAAAAAATTCTTCTCTCCTGATTCTGATCTCACCTCTGAGGAATTCCACTTAAGAATTTAGTATGTTTAATATTCACTTTAAACTTACCAGCATTTTATATTGACTTTTCATTGTTTCAAGTGTTTTGTTTGTTGTGAGAGATAATTTACAGCAGTTTTGTAAAATAACTTTGTATTATTATAGCAGTACATGTGCATTGAAGAGAATTAGAAAATGCAAATGTGCAAAATTAAAAAACATTGAAATGTCAGTTTCACTACCCAGAGACGACTGACTGTTAACACCTTAGGACATAGTCTTCCAGATTGTTTTTTCTGTCTATATATTTAACCTAAATGAGATCATGCTGTATATACTATTTTATAATCTGCTTCTTTAGGCAAGGATCTCCACTTTTTTGTTTCAGTAAATTTTCACTTTATCTACTACTCAAACTACTCTCAGATTTCCCCAGTAGAGCCAAGAACATTTCATCTAGTTTGTTCAAACCAGTAACCAGTAGTCCAGGACCATGCCCCACATCTGGTTATGTGTTTGTAGTTTTGATGCAGTGAGATTGTTCATGCTTTGTATCTTGTTTGTTTTTGCATTCATATGTTGTAGTTATAACACACAGGATAGTTCAACAAATATGTACTTTCCTATATATAAAGGATCAAAGATACACACTGAACTTTATATGAATTCTTCCTGCACATAGAATAGTCTTGCAAACTATTACAGTTTTATAATAGTAAGTAAATTTATTTTTTAACTTCCTTATTTTTGGATTTGAGATTCTTATAAGAAAGGCCACTAAACCAAAATAGAAATTGTGTTAACCAAGATTAAGAGGATGGCTATGTAATAAACATCTATATTTTCTGAGCAGGAGAGAAATCATGTTTTTCAAAAGTAGACTGCTTTCATCCTGTCTATCCTCAGGGTTACTACCATAAAATGAGTTTTTTTTGTAATTACAGATGGGCTTCAGAGTGTGCGTTTTATTGCATTTTAGCCTTTAAATATTTTTGTGAAGGTTTACATGCCATGAAAATCTTAAGTAATATATGTGTTTTTAATGACCCATAGTTAATGAAAAGTTGACCACATCCTTTCAGTAAGATTAAAATAACACTTTAAATCTGACCAGTGGTTTAATAGTTCACCATTTAACATTTGTAGGGCCAGGAAAAGCTGCTTATAAGACTCACTGGCACAGAGTAAGTATATTCACTTTAAGACTGCGTGATGTATGTAGCTTGTGTAGGAGGCTAAGGACTTAAAATGTCCACCTTTTAAAAGCCACTTTCTTTATGTTAACTTTTATTAGTTTCCTCTAATGTGACCTGCTTTAAGCCTATTTTAAAAATTAGTATATTAAGAGATAATATTTTCTTCAGTTGTTTATAGGCAGATTATATAACTGCCCTTCCTGTGTAAAATAACCCTTAAAAATATTAAAACTCTTTATGTTATATGTTAATATAGTTTAGACCAATCCTATTTGATTTAGCTCTTAATATAGAAACATATAATAGTAATACTGTTGTAGTCATATTTAAGAGTATGTGTTTTTCAAGGGTCTTTATAAAATCTAAACGCAAATACCGTTCCAAAATGAGCCCTGTTGTGATATAAATAAAAAATTTTGAGTTATCTTCTATAAAAAGCAGTAGCTTCTTAACTAGAAAAATGTTAAATGAGTAAAATTTCCTTATACATACTTCTATTAATATAGATTTAAAGCTTGTTTCCTAGAACCTTTTAGTTATAGACAGAAAACATCACTGAAGATGCTGTAGGCACAACACATCAGTAGTAACCCTGCCTCCTAGCCATGGTCTTTGGCGTGAGACCTGTGTTAGAATCCTGGTTGAGTCAGTTAATAATTGTGACCTTAACATTTCTGAGCCTTAGTTCTCTCATCAGTAAAATTTGGAAATTAAAATATTTATGTAAGATTATGGTGAGAATTAAAATACTCTCTTGACAAATGTAGACACTTAGTAATTAGTTCCCCTCCCAGAAAAGCTTACACACGCACGTGTGTGCGTGATGTAATTGAAATTCACTCAGAGTGTATAGTGTTTTTTAAAGAATATAGCCTACTTAATTAACCACTGTGGATTATGCAGCATATTTCTATTAATAGTTGGCTTCTCCCTTCCACCACTATCAGTCATTGTGGTCACAAAAAATAAACTGGTCTGTTAGCCATGAGATCCTAAGCTCTGTTTCAACCATAAGCAAACTAGTGTGGCAAATTGAGTTGCTAAGTAACTTTTTCAGTGTCATTAATAACATAATCTGTTATTTAATACTGTTTCCACTTTTTTCCATTTCAGAGTGGGAGCTCAAAATGAAATAGGGCAGCACATTCATTGCTATGTTGCAGCTCTTGCTGCTCATACAACTTTTCTGGAACAACCCAAGAGCTTTCGCCCTTCCCAGTGGATAAAAGAACATAGTGAAAGACAGTCTCTGAACAGAAATAGCCTTCGTCGCCAAAATCTTACCAGGGATTGCTACTCTCGGCAAGTCAAGCACAATGGCTGGGTTGTTCATCAGCCCTGCCCGCGTCAGTACAATTACTAAGAATTTCAAGTTTGTTGGTTGGTTTCTCTTGGTTTGTGCAGTGTATGTGGATGTGTGTGTATGTACAAGAAGATGCTTTCTCTTTAAGGCCAACTGATGACCAATCAGATAGTTTTATTGGTGTGTTTAGACACTATCTTGAAAACCAGATTTACATGCTGTGTATCACATAATGCCTTGCTCTTCACATTCACTTTTTAAATAATTTTTTTTCAGAATGTTTTTGGAAACATATCAATACATTTACAGTGTTGGGTGTTTGGGGATGTCTTTAAATTTATTAAGGTGTACATGAAAAAGTCAGCATTTTAAAGACATTCTTCCCAAGTATGAGAATAGGCATCTTACAATTTCATTTTGTTTTGTATTACTTAATCTTTTGAGTGAGCAAAAATTTATTCTCAGGGCCAGCCATACACTTTATTGACCAGTACTTGATAATCTTTCCTGTATATAATGATACATTTTTTCACACTAACATGAGCATTGACAGGTGATAGTTGCCATGGATATAATGGAATTATGGCTTAACTTTCTTTTGAAAGAAAACTTGATATATTTCTGTGTGTATGTTTTGTTTTTTTTTTTTTTTAGTTTTTTTTTCCAGATTAATCATGCAGTTCACTTTGGAATTCAGGTACATTAAGTTTTGACAGTGCTTTCAGTAATTCTGATGTGACTATATGACGGGGTACAGAGACATCGTGGGACAACAACACTTGTCTTACACGCAGAGGGATTAAGTTAGACCTGTGAAATTTTATTTGGAAAAATGTATGTCTATAATTAACCCATTAGTCCAGTCTTTTAAGTTGTTTCAATTCTTTTCTGCCAGCTCTGTCTACACCATCTCGCATCAGCTGTTTAGAAGTACTCGTCCAGGCACTCGAGTGACTTTACATTTATTTGTGCCCAAGGGATAAGAGATAGGCTTTGTATTTCCAGATACAGTGGTAAATCCTCTGCCATGGAGCCTGTCCTGCCAAGTGGCAAGAATAGTCGGGAGCAGGAGGGGACATTTGGTGACAGCTTTTCATAGTGTCTAAATGAAGAGTGACAGGTTAGTTTCCTTGAGTTCTCCTTCTTTGTTTTACTTAGGCTTTGGACAAATCTTTAACCACTTTGGCCTCTGTTTCTTCCACCAACAGGGGAGTAATAATTACCTCCCTCACAGAGTTGTTGTGAGGATTGTATCTTGATTTGAAGTGGGGGTGTGGGCTGTAGAGAACTGAACCCTGTGTGAAATTCCGAGGGCCTCTCTACTGAATCTAGTGGTGGGGGTGGAGGACCTGTGGCAATTTTCCTGCCACAACCGTTTTTCAGTGTTGGTGCTAATGAGACCTTGTTCAATTCACACGTGGGCCAGTTAATCCAACACAGAGAAAATCTATTTCCTTACCTCTAGTCAGTCACTTTATTTTTTAGTAGTTGTAATGGGTTTTCCTGAGCCATCCACATTCTCACTGACTTCCCCCTGAAATTAAATAAACATATACAATCAAGAGGACATTTTACTGAGAGAGCGGTAGTAACACCTTCATAGTCAAACACCTTAATTTTATGATTTCTCTACAACCCTAATTAAATAGTACACATCTACAAAATGTTTTCAAGAAAAAATAGAAAATAGTTATATGAAGTATATATTTTTCAATGACCCTGTAAACAGTTTGATGCAGGGAACAATGGGAGAGTTTTTTGTTTGTTTATTTTCTTTAAGGGAAGAGCTGTGCTCTTTTTTGACTAGACTGGAGTGCTTGGAAGTGTAAGAGGTCAAATAGTGTAGTTAAGATTGGTTAGGTTGTTCTTCCACTGGCTGAGATAAAGTGCCAAGAATGTGTCTGTAGAACAAGAGTCTAGATGCCCCTCCCTTCCTCATTCCCCTTCGTTTTGACTACCCCTTTATTTATTTGTTTTCTGATTAGGGACCAAGTCTGTAAAATTTTGTCGAACTGAGCTAGAGGTTATTTTGTTACTATTTGTGTTTACCAGAGTTGGGAGATAGGAGTTTTCATGAAAGTGTGTATGTTTTCAACCATGTCAGTTATAGGGCCATACTTCCATAACTTGAAAATAGACCAGCTAAATGTTTTCTGGATGTAAGCCTCTGAATTCATGGGGTTTCTATTCATACATTACATGCAAATTGTTAGTACCTCAAGAGCTATGGAAGTTTAGCCGTGAGAATTTGTTTGGCAGCATGAGGAGATTTATATATGAAACTGCAGTGGTCTTTTTTTAGTCCTATTTTTTTCAGATACCATAAATACATTACATCTCTATTAGTTATTGACTTTCTGTTTGCCTTATCTGGGCCTGGTTTTATATACTTCATACCTGGAAAAATATTCATCTCAGTCATTGGGATTTTTCTTCCAGGTGTGATATCCTGCAATATCATACTGTGGCTTCTGTATCATTATCTAAAGTTTGTTTAAAATTGGCAGTGTAAGAATTGAAAATGGTTTACGTAATTCAGTTGAAGTTCTTGGTCATTAGATGTTTTTTTAAGTCATCTATTGTATGCAAAACACAAGGCCAATAATAACACAGAATTATGTTAACCTGTTAAGTATCTTAGAAACATGGCCAAAATGCATTTTATTATGAGTTGATAATTATTTTTGCTGTTGTAAATATTAGTGGTTTACAATGTACTTTAGTTCATATTCCTTAAAATTCAAGCAGTGAGAAAATAAGACCCCTCTGAATTTAGTAGCGATGACTATTTCTAAACTGATAACATAGAATGTTACTTGGAAAAAGTCTGGAAAACATGGTGTACACAAGCAGTGTTTTGTGAAGGAGCTTCTTAGTTTTTGTAATGCACCATGTTTCTCAAAGTTTGTGTTTTTGTTAATAAAACATTTTATAATGTAATTCTATGTTTATTACTTTTTCTTCCTTAACTGACTGAATTATATACTGCACTGTAAGTTGAAGATTAACCATCCACTGTTTATCTTCTGTGGCATTGCATTTATATGCTTTTGAGGGGAGGGAGGATTTTCTGCAGAAGATGCAAAGTGATTGGATTTTTTGACTGTCTCATACAGGGAGCTTCCTTTTTTTTACATCAATTTCCTGTACTTTTTTCCACTTTCCAAGCAAACTGTTTCTGTTTACAAACCTTCTCTGTTGTACCAATACTTTCATACTAGTGAGAAGAGTTTACTTAAAACTTGAGAGGGCCTTTCAGCCTTACCTATTATTTCTTACTTCTCAAATCTGTACAGTACTCTGCTTTGTAATCTTTGTCTTCCTTGAATCTGAGTTTCTTTGCTAGTTCTCTTCCTGCTCAAGGAAATATATTGCCTTTACATGCTCTTAAGAGAAAAGAGCAAAGAAGTGTATCTTCATGACCCTCTTTTTTTGTGTTATGAACAATAAAAATGAAGAACTCCAACTGGAAGACAGACATTTAAATTTAGATTAGTGGAGAATAAAGGCATTTTCAAATATTCATTTTTGTTTTTATAATCAATTCAGAGACTGCTCCTTGTACTGGGAGATACTAATATGTATTTGTAATGTTACCCTAAAATTATCTTTTTTATTTTATTAGGCCCATACATACTGGTTAAATTCTTTTAAAATTTGGGCTACTATCATGGATTGTTTCACTGCCATCAGTCATGTTAATTGATATATTGTAAATGTCATCTCTACCTGCTAATTGTAATACTTAAAATTTTATATAAAATTCTTTACTTAGAAAATCTACATCATACGATCAGTGTCAGCCTTGCCATGTACCAATTTCATTTGAAATCTGATACCAATTAAAGTGGTTTGAGTGGGGAGAGAGGTACAGGAAAGCATATAAATATCTTTTTTTATTTGCAACAGTATCCTTTATGTGGGAGAAGTTACTATTCAGAGAAAGGCAGTGTAAGTGGATAATGTTTTTTATTCATTGACAAGTTTTCTTACGTTTTTTAAAATTGTGTAATTGTTAAATGCCTCATTTTGCTCCGTATGTACCTAAAGTTTTACTATTTTGTTCTTTATATAGGTGGATTTCTAAACTCCAGTCCAGTACTTTGGGAGGTTAGATGTGTGTGTTTCCAGGCTTGGTGTGTATGAGTGGTTTTGTTTGCTTTTTGGTTGTGTTTTCCTCCAGAGATTTTGAACTTTAATCAGTAATCATGTGTATGATTAAAAAAAAGTGGCTTTAGTTTTTTTCTTAAGTAAAATTCTGAACACACTTTTCAAGGGCAGGGCATCCGTTATGGAGCTGGATAGTATTGTAGATTGTACCATGTGCCTTGTTAATGTGTTTCTGGACACATTTTTTTCAACAACTTGAAAACTCAAAAGGGACATTAGGGGGAAAAAAGGGACATTATGTTAGATATATCCTGTATATGAATCTATGCAAAATGGCAGCTTGTTTTCTTGAGCCACTGTCTAAATTTTTCTTCTTTTTATAGAAATTTTTATACTGATTGATTCCTAGATGGTCAGTTTTATACACAGACTGAACAGTACAGCACTTTGCCAAAAATAAGTGTAGCGTTGCTTAAACATTGTGTATTAACACCAATTTTTTGTAATTGGATTCGGCTACCTGGAAGTTATGGTTTTTAATCTGTCAGTAAATAAAATGTCTTTTAACTTCACATTTGTCAGATTCTCTTTGTTTTCTCTTTATTATAATTAGTTTTAAAATTAGCTACAAATTACTTAAAAATTTTGCTATTCAGTTTTATTTTTCCAAAAGGTATGTTTAATAAGCACTTTAAATACTTTTTAAAAACTTTTGGGTAAAATTAATATATTAAAAGTTTTCACCTAAAATGAATAATCACGCATGTCCCCAAATATGAACATGAATTTGAAAGTGACCTCCAGCCAGTACCTTCTTCTCCAACCAATCTATGCTAAAAAGCAAAAATAGAATCCAATATACTGGTTCTTAACCTTTTTTAAGCTAGCTTGGTGAATCTCAATGGTGGTTCTCTCCAGATAAATGTAGACACAATCTTACATAAACATTTTAAGGCAATTATGGCCTTCCCTGATGCCCTCTGTTACTGTCTCCTATTATGGAGCCCTAGTTTAAATAGACCAGTAACCATTTAGAATACTTGTATGGGAAGCATAAAGAATAACTCATGTGAATGTGTCCTTGGAGAAAACTGGCATTCTAGAACAGTAACCTCTCACAAGACGGGTTTTTTTTTATTACGTCTGAGTCCCGAGATGAAAATATTTGGGGCAGGGAAGAGAAGAGGCCACTCCAAAGATGAAACAAGGTCACCAAAGTTCACTTGGGAAGGAGCAACTTGAAATGAGGGGCTTAGCTATCTGCAGAAAGAACTCACTCTGGAATGGCAGGTGAATGGTTGCTGCTGAGAAGAGTGTTTACCAAACCCACACATAAGTCGACAGGAGAATCTTAACAGCTTGATCATGTCTCAAGGGCATGGATATAACTGCATGGAGTCTAAAACTATAACTGCATGGAGTCAAAAATTAGGGAAGTCAAAAAGTGAAGGTGGCTCGTGGAGATCGGCACATCAAAGTTTTACAGTTTGATGTATAGCCGAAAATTCTATAGCTCCTTTGCTTTGAATTTGTACTGACCACAGGGTATTCATTGCAGCATTGTCTATAATTGCAGAACACTGGAGATAATACAAACACTTATAAATAGGAAAATGGTTGAAAAAATTATGGTACATCCACATATTTGAGGTCTCTGTGGCTTTAAGAAAATGAGGAAGAGCTCTATGAACTGATTTAGAGGGATTTCTAAGGCATCCTTTTAAAAGTGGAAAAAGAAAAGTGCAAGATATGTATAGTAGGCTACCCTTCCTGTAAGAAAGAAGGGAATATAAGAAAACACACATGTATTTGCTCATTTGTGCAAAAGAAACAACGGGAAGAATAAACAAACTAAAGAGACTGGTTACTTAGAGAAGGTGGGTGGAAAAGGACTGGAAAGGAGAGGAATGAGAACAGGTTAGTGGAGATGAGGCGGAAGCAACACTTCTATGAGTATCCCTTTTTTGTGTAACTTTGGTTATTAGAACCACAGTAATGCTTCCAATATCCTCCATAATAAAAAATTTAAATCAACCAGGATATGGATGGAGGGGACCCAAAATGGAAAACAAACAGTAAACAAATGAACCCAACTATTACAAAATGAATACATAGTACACTGAAAGGAATGAGGAAGAAAAAAACTAATCTAAGTGTGCTGGTTTGTATCTATTATGTCCCCCAGAAAAAGCCATATTCTTTAATGCCATCTTGTGGGGGCAGATGTATGTGTTAGATTGAAATCCTTTCATTGAGTGTTTCCATGGAGGTGTTACACCGCCCATTCAGGGTGGGTGTTAATCGGATCACTGGAGTTGTATAAAGGAGTTCACAGACAGAAGGACCGCAGAGCAGCTAAGAGTGACATTTTGGAGAGCAACTGAGAGTGACATTTTGAAGAGGAGCTGCAGCTAAGAGAGGACAAAATGCCCCAAGAGCAACATTTTGGAGAACGCCATTTTGAAACGCATCCTAGAAGCAAGCGGACATCAGCCACGTGCCTTCCCAGCTAACAGAGGTTTTCTGGATGCCAATGGCCATCCTTCAGTGAAGGTACCCTATTGTTGATGCCTTACCTTGGATACTTTATGGCCTTAAGACTGTAATGTTGTAACCAAATAACCCCCCTTTCTTAAAGCCAATCCATTTATGTTGTTTTGCAAAACAGCAGCATTACCAAACTGGAACACTAAGTAATTTTGGAAATCAGTATTTTGACTGGATATTTTAAGGCTAAAGACAAAAAGAACAGTGTACTAATACACTAGTATAATTAGTAAATCTATTTCTCAACAGATTGGTGCAAAGAACAATTCGGTACTCACTTTATGTGTTTACTAGGACTAAACAAGTGAATATATGGTAGATAATGAGAGCCAGGCTTCTTACTGTATGTGATAGACACACCCTAAGGTGACCCGAAATGAGTCACAGCTTGTATAATCTCTTTCCTCTTGAGTGCAGGCTGAACCTGTAACTTGCTTCTAAGAAACAATATGGCATAAGTGATGGCATGTCATTTCTTTTATTACATTATATTGTGTGGCAAAGGTGAGGGCGTTTGCAGATATAATTTAAGTCTCTGATGACTTGACTTTAAGTTAATCAAAAGAGATTATTGTGGGAGGGCCTGACCTAATCAGGTGAGCCCTTTGAAAGAGCATCTAGAGCTCAGAGACTTGAAACAGCAGAGAAATACTCTCTCTATTGTTAGATTCAAAGAAACAAGCTGCCATGAATTCTACAGCTACAAAAATAATAATAATAATTCTACCAACAACCTGAGGGAACATGGAAGCAGATCCCCAGTTGCACTTCCAGATGAGACCATAGCCTGGCTGACATCTTGATTTTTGATCCTTTTGAAACTCTGAGTAGAGAATCCAGATATGCTGTGCCCAGTCTTCTGACCTACAGAAACTGTGCAATAATTAATGGGTGTTGTTTTAAGCCACTAAATAATAGTTCTATACTATTACATATCATAGAAAACTACACCTTCGGTGAAAGAAGTTACCATTAAGGAAAGGGGGCTGGCTAGAATGAACCTTATGGTGTTGGAATGGAAGGTATCAGGACAAATTCATGTTTTTAAAATATCTGTGCAGATAGATATAGAACTAAATACAGAGGCATGTATTTGCATTAGAACACACACACACACACACACAATTCCTTGAGAGAACCTAAGAGCAATGACTCTAGTAGAAATGAGAACACCTCATATCCAGAACTTTGTTCCTAATCATTCTCCAATAAAAGGAATCAGGGCTCCTTGAAGAAGTGGTTCATTCCAAAGCTGGGCAGGAAATAAATAAGATGATCTTGGAAAACCTTGTGGTACTACACAATAAGGAAATGCTTAGAAAAGGATGAAAGCATGTCAAGAAGACACAGGAACCAACTGATAAAGGCTCCAAATGGTGAAAAAATCTGGAAATATTTGAGCAACAAAATAAATAATGGTATTACTGGGTTATAACTTGTAGAATAAAACAAATATCTACAAGTCTGTATTGACATAAAGAAATGGGGGAGAAGAGACAGCTCTTGGTTACAGAAGAATTCCAATTTGAAAATGTAGACAGAATGAGGGAAATACAAAATCACCTTTAGGCAAACACCACCATAATAACTGTTGCAAGCAAATAATCGTGGGCAAAAGTTTGAGAAGAAATGTGAGAGCATAGTTTCAAAGTAGCTGCCCAACATATTTATCAATTATGAAGGTAAAAATGGTTACTTTACAGGGGAGAAACAGAGCAGAAACCACCTTAACCAAGTGATTGAGGTTAAACCACCTGTCATAAGACATAAGGATATCATACCGACACAAGATGCACATCACATCACTTCTGTGCTAGTCTTGTCAGGAAGGCCTAACCTTGATTCCTGAGAAGGCATCAGAAGAATATCAGTTATTACAAACTAACTGACCGGGCCTTATCATAAATGTCAAGGTCATGAATACTACAGAAAGAATGAGAAGTTGTCATAGACTGGCAGAGACTAAGCAGACCCTGAAACTAAATGTAGTGTGCAGCCTTGAATTGGATCCTGGAATAGAAAAAGTGTATTAACTGAAAACCGAAAGTCTCTAGTTTAAGTTGATAGTATGGTATTGTTAATTTCCTGATTGTGATCATTGTACTATGGTTATGTATGCTGTTAACATTAGAAGGAGCTGAATGAGAGGCATTAGTTTTGCAACTTTTCTGTAAGTCTAAAATTATTCCAAAATAAAAAAAGGCCCAGTGAGTGAAAAGACAAGCCACAAAGAGGGAGGAGTTGTTCACAGTACATAATCAACAAAGTACTAGTATCCAGAATACATAAATCTGGCAAAACATAAAAACAATAAAAGTTTAAAAGTTAAAAATCCAGTAGAAAATTGAACACAAACTTCACAATAGGCAAAACTCAAATTGCCAATCAACAGTTGAGAAAATGGTCAAACTCATCAAAAATCACAGGACTGCAAATCAAAACCAGAGTGAAATACCACTACATATTCACTTGATTGGTAAAAATTAGTAAGCAAGAATACCAAGTGCTGATACCCTCCTGGAGATATGCATACTCTGTGACCCAGCGATTCCGTTCTAGGGCCATACCATACAAAAACACATGCTCTGTGCATCCAGACTTGTGTATAGAACTTTCAAAATAGCTTTTTTTTTTTTTTTTTTTTTTTTTAATAATCAGAAGCTGGAAACAATCCAAAGTTCACCACTGGTATTTTGGACAAGCTGTGGTACACATCTTCAGACTCCACTTCAAATTCTAGTTCTCTTGCTATTTCCACCCAGCTACAGTCACTTCCTCCAGTGAAGCCGTGAGCCCCTCAAAGTCAGCCACGAGGGTTAGAATCAACTTCTTCCAAACTCCTGTTAATACTGATATGTTGACCTCCTTCCATGAATTAATGAATGTTCTTAATGGCATCTAGAATGGTGAATCCTTTCTAGAAGGTTTCAATTTACTTTGCTCAGATCCATCAGAGGAATCACTATCTATGGCAGCTATACCCTTATGAAATGTATTTCTTAATAATAAAACTTGAAAGTCAAAATGACTCCTTGATCCATGGGCTGCAGAATGGATGTTGTGTTAGCAGTCATGAAAACACCATTAATCTCATTGTACATCTCCATCAGAGCTCTTGGGTGATTGGGTACATTGTCAATGAACAGTAATATTTTGAAAGGAATTTTTTTTCTGAGCTGTAGTTCTCAACAATTGGTTTAAAATATTCAGTAAACCATGTTGTAAACATTTGTGCTGTTATCCAGGCTTTGCTGTTCCATTTATAGAACACAGAGTAAATTTAGCATAATTTTTAAGGGCCCTAGGATACTGGGAATGGTAAATGAGCATTGGCTTCAACTTAAAGTCCCCAGCTGCATCAGCCCCACAAAAGAGTCTGCCTGTCCTCTGAAGTTTTGAAGCCAGGCATTGACTTCTCTTTAGCTCTGAAAGTCCTAGATGGCATCTTCTTCTAATATAAGGCTGTTTTATCTACACTGAAAATCTGTTGTTCAGTGTAGCTTCATCAATTTTCTCAGCTAGGCTTCTTGACCTAGCTTCACCTTGCACTTTTATATTATGGAGATGGCTTCTTTCCTTAAACTTTATGAACCAACCTCGGCTAGCTTCAAACTTTTCTTCTGCAGCTTCCTCACCTCTCTCAGCCTTCACAGAATTGAAGAAACTTAGGGCCTTCCTCTGGATTAGGCTTTGGCTAAAGGGAATGCTGTGGTTTAATCTTCTAAGGTTGTGTGTTCACTGCTTTTAATTTTCTTCAAGAATTCTGCATTCACATCTTGGCTCTTTGGTGCAAGAGGCCTAGCTTTCAGCCTATCCAAGCTTTCAACATGCCCTCCTCACTAAGCTTAATCATTTGTAGCTTTTGACTTAAATTGAGATTATGTTTCACTTGAACACTCAGAAGCCATTGTAGTGTTATTAACTGGCCTAATTACAATATTATTGTGTCTCAGGGAATAGGGAAGCCCAAGGAGAGGGAGAGAGGTGGGGAATGGCCAGTCGATGGAGCAGTCAGAATACGCACAATATTTATTAAGTTTGCCATTTTAAATGGTGTGGTTTGTGTTGCCCCAAAACAACTGCAATAGTAACATCAAAAATCACTGATCACAGGTCACCTAACAGAAATAACAATGAAAAAGTGTGAAATATTGTGAGAATTACCAAAATGTCATACAGAGGTATGAAGTGAGCATATGCTGTTGGAAAAATGGTGCCAATAGACTTGCTCAATGCAGGATTGCCACTAACCTGCAATTTGTAAAAAACGTGATGTGTGCAAAGCACAATAAAGCAAAGTGCATTCAAACAAGGTATACCTGTTTCCTTCTCTGGGAGACAGAGTCCCAGGCATAAGTTTGCTAAGAGCAGGAAGCCGTGGGCTCTGGCCATGGAAGCTACTGGTTCACAGAGCTGTTCTAGAAGTAAAAAGGGTGCTGGCAGACCACAAAATTCCTTCTTAATCCCATGTGACCAACCAGGAAAGGAAGTGGCAGCTCTCTCATTTTCTGTCTCATCCTTCAATCTTGATCTCTTTCCATTCCTCCAATGGTGCTGCTTCAGATCTCAATTTTAGGAGATCATGGATTATATACACAGCTGATAAGTAATATGACTTGAATTCTGTTACATTGGATTAGTTTTAGTTTTAAAATACTAAAATGCCCTTCCTTAGCATACAAATTGAGATTTCAAATAAAACTTCTGACTGAATTTACAATTTAGGAATCCATAAGGTCTCAAACTCTGGACTTGGCTGTCTAATATGGTAGCCACTAGCCACATGTGGTCATTTTAATTTTAAAATAATTAAAATTAAATAAAATTAAAAATCCAGTTCCTCAGTCATACTAATCACATTTCATGTGCTCAACAACCAAAGGTGACTAGTGGCTACTGTACTGCACTATGCAGATACAGAACATTTCCATCATCCAGAAAGTTCTATTGGACAGTTTTCTCTAGACCTATCAATAGTTTCACAGCTGCAGGCTTAAACTCTTAAATAGCAATCTTAGAACACTACTCTTTTTCTGTCTAGCTTTTTCTCCTACTTTATCTGCTTCAACTACTTAGAAACATTCAGGCTGTCACCCTCTTTCTTTACAGCTGCCCTCCTTCCTACCCAGCCTAGACCCCATTCTGTGCCTCTTTGTCCATTTTCATGGCTGCTCACTCAACTCATCTCTGAATCTTATCTTTCTGACAAGACTGCTTTACTAATCTCCAACCTTGCATCATTCTTAACACAGGACTTTTTGGTTTCTACTCTTGAGCTGCCTAAGAGGTACTGGAGGAAATCACAAATTTATGGGGATAGGAGCCATGACACACTTAGGGTCTGCAAGTTCAAGTAGCACTGTTTGGCAGTGTTTTTGTGTACCACTGGTTGACTCACTATACAATCCTCTTTCTCCACTCTCTTCAAGACCCCTAACCCAGTGCTTGTCAAACTTTAATATGCAAATGAATTATCTGGGTGATCTTACTAAATATGCAGATTCTGATTCAGTAGGGTCTGGGGTGGGGCCAGAGATTCTGCCTTTCTAAGAAACTCCCAGTTGATGCCCACCCATGCTGCTGACACATGGACCACACTTTGAACAGCAAAGCCCTAACCCAATGGTTCTCAAACTTTAACGTGTGCCAGAATTACCTGGAGAACTTGTTAAAATATACTTTGCTGGCCCCCACCTGCAAAGATTATTATGTCATAGGCCAGGGGTCGAGCCTGAGAATGTACATTTCTAACAAAGCTCATTCTGTTAAGCTGCCACTGGTCTGGAAAACACACTTGGAGACCACTGCTCTAACCCACTGTTGGTCTTATCTCTCAGCAGATGGTTTCACAGAGGCAACTGAAGCTATCAGGTGGAAGCCCTAGGTGGGTTACCTGTGGCACCTACTCTTCCCTTATTGCAGCAATCATCACACCACTGAGGGATGTTACTAACAGAGAAGTTTGTGTCAAAAACATTGAAGCAGAGACGTAATGTTTTGTGGATATTCTGTATCCATCCTCCTTCTTCTGGTAATAGCATCTCAATTTTCTTCTGGGGACCTACTGTTCCTCCATGCATGAATCATGTTGGTTTTAGATGTCACTAACTATTCCCAGCTCCAGAAGTAAGCACAAAAATCAGGTCTGGCCAATCAGCTAAAGATTTCCCTCAGCCATAGTGGTTGGCTCAGGGATAGGACTGTGAGTCAATCAAAGGGAATGTGATGCACTGAGACTCTTGTTGGGACTGCTGGGAGAGAGGCAGAGACTCATTTCCATTTGACTTCAATCAAATAACACATGAACCTAAAACTACAGCAACTAACTTGCCCAACAAAGGGAAGGAGAGGGACAGCCAATGAACAGGAAATAAAGGAGGAAGGGAAGTCAAATCTTGCCCTATTGACATAATTTGAGTACCTTGATCAAGATCTACCCTTGGACTTTACAGTTATGTGAGCTAAAAATTCCTTTTTGCTTAAGCTGAGTTGAGTTGGGATTTCTGTCAGTAATGACTAGGATGTTTTTATACCCCCTTGACTCTCAGTAGAGCAATTAAAGGGTTTTTCCTCTAGACTCACTAGGGAGGGTTAAGCTGGGTACCCCCAGGGTGATAAAGCAGTAAAGTAAGTCTCTAAGCATGGAGGCTGGACCCAGTGGGTGGTTGAGTTTGTAAGCAGGAACAGGAATTAAAGGCCTTCATTTATACAGAAGCTCAGCCTCCAAATGAAGGAGGGCTTGCTGTGGGATGCTGCAGAGGCTGGCTGGTATGCAACCCAGCCTTGTGACCAGCAGTGAGCTCTCCAAGGCAAGCCAGGGATCAGTGAAGTGGAGCTCTGGGTTGCAGTAGCAATGAAGGAAGCCAGAGTGGACTCAAATCCCAGCCCTATCCCATGTTTGCTTGTACCACAAACTGGGATTCTTGTATGATCCTGGGGGAGGGCTGCACAGGGATTCCAACAATTGTTGCAGTTGGCTTTCCTGCATACCAGTAAGAGGGGTGCTTGGAGCTGACCAAATTTGACTTGTAATATGTCTTAACCTCTAGTTTGCGGATTAAAATTTTTATCTGCTACACTTGTTTAATGACCTGCTTTTATCACTAGATATTATGCTCTCCCTGAATTTTCTAGAATGTTTCTTTTCACTACTCTCACTTTAGAGTTACCAAGTTTCATTACTTTTAAGATGTACATATATTCTCACTTTAACATCTTTGATATCCAGATGTGCCTTAAAATCAGTGACACTTCATAGTTCTTTCTTTGTGATACATAAAAATTGGTTTTCTTGTAATTCATGGTATTTTAGATGCAATGAAATACAATAAAAACTCCTTTCCTTCTGTAGGCCTCCACTGTACCTCAGAATTCACTCAGAGCATGTCTAATCCTTACTGTGCTTCAGGATTCTTGTACTTCTTGGATGCTTGGTCACTCATTTTAGTAACCCCAATGCTTTGCACATAGCAGATATTCAATGCTTGAGGGTACTTCATGTTATCAGTTGAAACTGGGACAATTAAAATGCCTACTTTTTGCTTGGATGCCTCCTCTAAACTTCAAAACCTTCCCTTTGGGGGAAGGGCAATGGCACATTCCTTTGTTTTTGCCTGATACAAGGCTCTGCATCAGAGAGTCCCTGAAATGGCAGTAAGGCTAGAGGTGGCCTGGTAAAAGGGGGGTGAGGGCAACTCCCAGCGGTGGGATTCCATCCACTCAACTAATAACATTAAAGATTTTAAATAACATTTAACACACAACTAAATTAAAATTATTTTTAAAACCAAATGTACCCCTATGCCAGCTAAGTTCTGAAACCCAGAGGCAATAGCCTTTTCAAGAACATCAACTAGATATGTTCCCTTTGCTCATAAAGTTAACACTCATTTTCAACATGAATAGGTTAGGGTGGTCACTTGCCAAGACATCTCTGAAGATCAAGAAAGTGATTAAACTAGAGGAAGGAGTAGCAACAGACATGATGGAATTTCACAAAGGACTATGAATGCTAAATCTTTATACAATTTTCTTTTTCATAGTTGCTAGGGTATTAGAACAGTTAAAAGGAAAGAATTGAAATGCTGGAACTGTAACCCATAGCATTCTTTGAAATTTGTTCTATAGCTAAATTGTAATTTGAAAGCTATACATTTTTGTATATATGTTATATTTCATAAGGAAATGACTGAAACTATGGTACTATAACTCATAATAATTTTGTAAATTTCCTATATATCTACTAGTTAAATCATACTTTGAAAGATATTACCATTTTGTATATATGTTATATTTCATAATAAGGAAATAACGGAAACTGTGGAATAGTAATCTATAATATTCTTTGAAATTTGCTCTCTAACTACTTGTTAAATAGCACTTGGAAAGTTATCAGTTTTATGTATATATGTTATATTCTGCAATAAAAAACATGATAAAAATTTTATAAAACCACACAAATGTAATGAATAAAAAGGGAAATAACTTTTATCAATTAGTGAGCATTTGCTGAACACCTCCCAAGGAATGGATCAGGAAGGGAAGGATGTTGGAGATACTGTGAAGACAGAATTGACATGTGTGATGGAGGTGAAGACAGCAGAAGGAGGGAAGCAAAAGATGGGAATATTTAGCTTCGGAGAAACTGGGGTTAGAAAAAGAGAATATACTCTGGTCTATGTTCCTCTTTAATGCTGAATTACAGGGATAAAATTATTCTTGTCAAAGAAATGTTTGACAACGTGCTCAAGAATTATGTCATAACAATACAGAAATCAATGAAATGATATTTTTATATAGCTAGCTCATAGATAAAAATAGCCTGTAGAACCATTTGTATAGGTGAAAAATGGAATAGTGATTAAAGAACTGATCAGGATTTGTGAAAAATCAAACCTCTAAAGCAATATAGAGTGCAAAGTTGGCTTCCCTGGACAGTTCACTTTGTGGCCAGCCTTCCAAGGCCTACCTGGCACCATCACCTCTGGAACCCTGGGAGGCCCAGACCAGTGTCTCCTGCTTCAAGCCAAGGCTGGGTCGAGGGACCTCGGTGGTCAGATTAGAGTTATCCTTTGAGGCTTACTTTGTTTCCCAGGTGAGCTTGAACTATGTCAATGGCACTGATCAGGAAGGGAGTCAAACTGATTAAACTGACGCACTTAGAAGTTCCTGAGTTTTACAAGTAAGGCACTATTTTTTTTCCTGGGGAAAAAAAAAAAGATTACAAATCTCTATCCAAGAAATCCAGAGCACATTAGAGAGAATGTCTAGAACTAAGGAAGAGCTTAAAAAAGAAAGTTTTGCTGATCCAGAAAGATTGAAGGAAATTTCGGCATTGGGTAACATGTACTGGAGAATGTCACTTTGTAGAAATACCTAAGGGACCATTAGCATAAAGAAGCTTTCATTAGGGTAAGGGGACTTGAATAGCCAAGGCCATCTTGAAAAAGAACAAAATTGGAGGATTCACACTTCCTGAGTTTAAAGCAAATTACAAAGCTACAGTGGTCAAAACAGCATACTACCAGCACAAGGACAGACATATAGACCAATGGAATTGAACTGGGAGTTCAGAAATAAACCCTTATACCTATGGTTAATTGATTTTTTTAAATAAAATCATCCAAAGTGTACAATTGTTCACAGTATCATCAAATAGTTGTACATTCATCAACACAATTTTCGAACATTTTCATAATTCCAAAAAATAAAAATAAGAATAAAATAAAAGTCAAGAAAGAACACCCAAAAACATTCCCTACCCCTTCTCCCCACCATTATTTATTTAATTTTTGTCCCCATTTTTCTACTCATTTGTCCATACACTGGGTAAAGGAAGTGTAAGCCACAAGGTTTTCACAATCACACAGTCACACCATATAAGCTATATAGTTAAACAGTCATCTTCAAGAATCAAGGATACTGGCTTGCAGTTTGTTCTAGTTTGCTAATGCTGCCAAAATGCAAAACACCAGAGATGGATTGGCTTTTATAAAGAGGGTTTATTTGGTTATACAGTTACAGTCTTAAGGCCATAAAGTGTCAGTAGAGAAACTTCACTGAAGGATGGCCAATGGTGTCCGGAAAACCTTTGTTAGCTGGGAAGGCATGTGGCTGGCGTCTGCTCCAAGTTCTGGTTTCAGAATGGCTTTCTCCCAGGACGTTCCTCTCTAGGCCACAGCTCCTCTTCAAAATGTCACTCTCAGTTGCTCTTGGGGCATTTGTCCTCTCTTAGCTTCTCTGGAGCAAGAGTCTGCTTTCAATGGCCATCTTCAAACTGTCATCTGCAGCTCCTGTGCTTTCTTCTTGGTTTCCTCTTGGCTGTAGCAAACTACTCCTTCTGTCTGAGCTTATACAGTGTTCCAGTAAACCAATCAAGGCCCATACTGAATGGGCAGGTCCACAACTCCATGGAAATTACCCAATCAGAGTTATCACCCACAGCTGGGTGGGGCGCATCTCCATGGAAACAACCTAATCAAAACTTCGAACTTAATCCCCACTAATATGTCTGCCCCCACAAGACTGCATCAAAGAACATGGCTTTTTCTGGGGGACATAATACATACAAACTGGTACACAGTTCAACAGTTTCAGCTACTTCCTTCTAGCTATTCTAATAAACTAAAAACTAACAAGGGATATCTATATAATGCATAAGAGTTACCTCCAGAATTACCTCTTGACTCTATTTGAAATCTCTCAGCCACTGAAACTTTGTTTCATTTCTCTTCCCCCTTTTGGTCAAGAAGGCCTTCTCAATCCTATGAAGGTGGGTCCAGGCTTATCCCCAGGAGTCTCGTCCCTAGTTGCCAGGGAGATTTACACCCCTGGGAGTCATGTCCCACATAGAGGGGAGCGCAGTGAGTTTACCTGCTGAGTTGGCTTAGAGAGACAGGCCACATCTGAGCAACAGAAGAAGTTCTCTGGGGGTGACTCTCAGAGAGTTACAATTATAAATTGGCTTAGCTTTTCTTTTGCAGTAACAAGCTTCATAAGGTCAAGACCCAAGATCAAGGGCTTGGCCTACTGAACTGGTAGTCCCCAGTGCTTGCAAGGATATCAGCCCCATGGGGCAATGCCAACACTCACAGCTGCCGAATTCTAGCTCCGATTCCCAGGTGCCACACAGACATCAGAAGCTCCAGGAACTGACCAGGTCACACGCAAACACCTCAGCAACTCAGAATTTAGAAATAACTGTTACAATTCATGAATAGATGTGACAGTTGTAAGAGCCTACAATCTAGGACACTTTACATAAGCCTTCCCCTCATAACCCATGCTCTCAGATTCAACCTCCTGTCCTCATGGTCCATTCACCTAGTTGCATACCTGACAACTTCATTCCTTCTTGCCACCACTCAATATTCCATACTATGTGTTCTAGTTTGCTAATGCTGCGGAACGCAAAACACCAGAGACAGATTGGCTTTTATAAAAAGGGGGTTTATTTGGCTACATAGTTACAGTCTTAAGGCCATAAAGTGTCCAAGGTAACACATCAGTAATCGAGTACCTTCACTGGAGGATGGCCAATGGCGTCCGGAAAACCTCTGTTAGCTGGGAAGGCACGTGGCTGGCGTCTGCTCCAAAGTTCTGGTTTCAAAATGGCTTTCTCCCAGGACGTTCCTCTCTAGCAAGCTTGCTCCTCTTCAAAACGTCACTCACAGCTCCACTGAGTTCCTTCTCTTTGAGTCCAAAATGGCTTCACTGATCAAGGCCCACCCTGAATGGGTGGGGCCATACCTCCATGGAAATAGCCCATCAGTTATCATCTACAGCTGGGTGGGGCGCATCTCCATGCAAACAACCTAATCCAAACGTTCCAACTTAATCCCCACTATTATGTCTGCCCCACAAGATTGCATCAAAGAATATGGCTTTTTCTGGGGGACATAATACATTCAAACCGGCACACTATGTATACACCACAAATCACCATTCAGTTTATCCATTGCAAATCTTGAATACTGCCAACACAAACACCAAATGTCCACTCGAGTCCCTGCTTTCAGTTCCTCCCAAGTATACAACCACTAACAGGGTTGCAGGACCACATGGCCATCCAATACTTAGCTTCCTCTGGAACCACTACACTGCTCTCTGGATGGGCTGCACCATTCTACTTCCCCACCAACAGTGAATAGGTATATCCCTCTCTCCACATTTTCTCCAGCACTTGTATCCCTCTGTTTATTTTTTAAAGTTTTATTCAAACACCATACAATCCATCCTAAGTAAACAATCAATAATTCCTGGTATAATCACATAGTTATACATTTAACGCCACAAACTATATGAGGACATTTCCATTTCTTCTGCAATGAAAGA
This sequence comes from Choloepus didactylus, assembly GCF_015220235.1. Lineage (NCBI taxonomy): Eukaryota > Metazoa > Chordata > Mammalia > Pilosa > Megalonychidae > Choloepus > Choloepus didactylus. Next base: position 50,487,007 of record NC_051320.1, on the reverse strand, counting down.
GGAAGAGGAGAAAAAAATGAAGAATGAAAAAAGGTGGAAGAAAAGAAAAAATAAAATACAATGAAAAGGTCATACAACACCACCACCAAGAATCCCATACCTCTCTCTTATATCCCCGTTACAGACATTTAGCTTTGCTATATTGGCTTTGTTACAATTAATGGAAGCATTTTACAATGTTACTCTTAACTATATAGACTCTAGTTTGCAATTCCCCTATACCATCCAGTTTTCAACACCTTGAACTGTTGACATTCATTTGTTCTCCCTCACGTAAAAACATTCTTATATTAGTACACTTAATCACCATCACTGACCACTCTAGGCTTCACTAAGTAATACAGTCCCAGTCTTTATCCTCTATGTTTCTTTCTGGTATCATACATGCCCCTAGCCTTCCTCTTTCAACCATACTCACAGTCATCTTTGTTCAGTGTACTTACAATATTGTGCTACCATCACACAGCATTGTGTTATCTATTTCTGGATCTATACAATCAATCCTGTTGCGTATTCTGTACTCCTTCAGCATCACATGCCTGAACTCTACCCTCTTTCTATCTCCTGATAACCTGTGTTCTCAACTTTTAACATTCAAGATTTGCTCATTAATGTTAGTTCATATTAGTGAGACCATATAGTATTTGTCCTTTTATTTCTGACTAATTTCACTCAATGTAGTGTCTACTGTCTACCATTTTGTATTTTGGATTTTATGTCATATCTTATTTTTATTTTGTCTACTTCTCTTTTTACTCTTACTGATAGTTTTCATTTCTACACTCTTCTCCAAACCTTTTTCTCCTGTCTTTTCCTATCTGCCTGTAGTGCTCCCTTTAGTATTTCTTGTGGAGCAAGTATCCTGTTCACAATCTCTCCCAGTTTCTGTTTGTCTGAAAATATTTTAAACTCTCCCTCATTTTGAAGGACAGTTTTGCCAGATATAGAATTCTTGGTTGGCAGTTTTTCTCTTTCAGTATCTTAAATATATCACACCACTGCCTTCTAGCCTCCATAGTTTCTACTGAAAAATCCACACATAGTCTTATTGAGCTTCCCTTGTAAGTAATCGATCACTTTTCTTTTGCTGCTTTCAGAATTCTCTCTTTGACATTTGATAATTTAATTATTAAGTGTCTTGGAGTAGCTCTATTTGGATCTATTCTGTTTGGGGTACATTGTGCTTCATGGATCTGAAATTTTATGTCTTTCATAAGACATGGGAAATTTTCATTGATTATTTCCTCTTTTATTGTTTCTACCCCTTTTTCCCTTCTCTTCTCCTTCTGGGACACCCGTGACACGTGTATTCATTTGCTTCATGTTGTCATTCAATTCCCCGAGACACTGCTCATATTCTTTCATTCTTTTCCCTATCTGTTCTTTTGTGTGTAGGATTTAAGATGTCCTGTCTACCATTTCATGAATCCTTTCTTCTGCCTCTTCAAATCTACTGTTGTATGTCTCCATTGTGTTTTTCATCTCTTCTATTGTGCCTTTCATTCCTGTAAGTTCTGCCATTTGTTTTTTTCAAGCTTACAAATTCTTCTTTATGGTCACCGAGTGTCTTCTTTATATCCTTCATCTCTTTTGCCACATTTTCCTTCAGCTCATTGATTTGATTTAGAAGATTTGTTTGAACATCTTTAATTAGTTGTTTCAACTCCTGTATTTCATTTGAACTGTAAGTTTTTTCCTTTGACAGGGCCCTATCTTTGTTTTTCCTAATGTGACTTGTAATTTTTTGTTATCTAGGCATCTGGTTTCCTTGATAACCCCAATCAGATTTTCCCAGACCAGATGGGCCCAGGTCTCTGGAGGAGGGTTTAATCAATATCAGGTTTCCCTGAGGATGAGACTCAGAAGGTTGTCCGACTTCCCTGTGAGGCCTCTAGACTGTGCTTTTCGTATCCTACCCCCAGCAGGTGGCGCTTCTCAGCCCACAGCTCCTCAATGGTGTAAAGAGGTGTGGTGCCTTTAATTGACTCCACCCTGTCCTGGTCAGGGGCCAATGGTGTCAGAAGCCAAGCTTAAGCTGTTTCTGTTTTTTCCCCCAGGCCCTGGGGTCTGAATTCTCTGAGGGAGGGCTGCCACTTGAGCTTGGCCCCACCCCCCCTTTTCTTAGGGGAGATACGCCCTCTAGGGAATCATCTCCTTCACTTGACTCTCTTTGTCTCTCTGACTCTCTTAACACTACCCTTACCTGGGTCGGGGCTGAGAATTATAAATGTCTGAGGCTTTCTCTAATGAGCTACTTAGAGTGAGAGGAAAAAAAAAGAAAAAAGAAAGAAATTCCCTTTTCAGAGCCAGACCCTAGCCCCCCAGTTTTACTGGTTGTCCGGAGTTGGTACTGGATCTATATGCCCCTTTTCTTGAGACACAGCCATTTTTCCATTATTCTGACCTCAATTGTCTCCAAAGGCCTCTGTTTTTATTATTATTTTTTCCCATCAGCCCCACCTTCTCTCTGCTGGGAGAGACCTCAGGGTTCCTTTTCTGCTTGCTCTGGGTTTATCTGTGCTTGTAGCTTGTATTCAGTAGTCCAGATTTGTTAATTAAAACCACAATTGGAGTTTGGTTGAGTTACCTTTCCTTGCACCTAGGGGATTGCTTCTTTTTCCCACAGGAAAGTGTTCCAACTCAGCCTGCCATGCCACTGGGGTGAGGTACCCGCTCCGCACTTTGGGGAGCTTTACTTACAGTTCTGTGCTGTGATCTCAGCTGTTCCACCCATTCCAGGCTGGTGTACAATGTGTTTCTGGTCATGGGTGTTCCCCAACAGGTGTTTCAGACTATTTACTAGTTGTTCCTGGGTATTTACTAGTTGCTCTAGAGGACTAACTGCCAACTGATTTTTTATGAGAACGCTAAGTCACTCAATGGGGAAAAGATAGTCTCTTCAACAAATGGTGCTCGGACAATTGGACAGTCATATGCAAAAGAACGAAGGTGGACTTCTACCTCACACTATATGCAAAAATCAACTAAAAAGTAGATCAAACACATAAATATAAGAAGCAAAACTATAAAACTCCTAGAAGAAAACATAAGCATCTTCAGGATCTTGTTTAAATGTTTGCTTATACTTTATACCAAAAGCATGAGCAACAAAAGAAAAAATAGAAACATGAGACTTCATCAAAATTAAGAACTTCTATACATCAAGGACTTCATCATGAAAGTAAAAGACAACCTACAGAATGGGATAAAATATTTGGAATGCACATATCCGATAAGGGTTTAACATCTAGAATATATAAAAAACATCCTGCAACTCAACAAAAGAAAACCAAGTTTAAAAATGGGCAAAAGACTTAAATAGACATTTCTCCACAAAAAATACAGAAATAGCCAAAAAGCACATAAAAAGACAACTAATATCATTAGCCATTAGGGAAATGCAAATATGAAAAGTACAATGACAAATTAAAAACAAACAATTTTTTTAAAAAACCCACAGTGAGATACCATTTCATACCCAATAGAATGGCTACTTTTAAAAAATGGAAAATAACAAGTGTTGGAGAGAATGTGGAGAAATGGGACCCTTAGTATATTATTGATGGGAATGTAAAATGGTGCAGCTGTTGTGGAAGACAGTTTGGCAGTTCTTCAGAAAGCTAAGTATAGAATTACCATATGACCCAGCAATCCCTCTACGAAGTATATACCCCCAAAAATTGAAAGCAGGTATTTACACACCAAAGTTCACAGCTGCATTATTCACAGTTGTCAAAAATAGAACCAATAGATGAATGGATAAACAAAATGTGGTATATACACACAATGGAATATTATTCAGCCATAAAAAGGAATGAAGTCTGATACAGGCAACAACACGGATGAACCTTGAAGACATCATGTAGAGTGAAATAAGCCAGACATAAAAGGGCAAATATTGTATGATTTCACTGATATGAAATAATTAGAATAAGTACATTCAGAGTCAGAAACTAGAATACAGGTTACCAGGGGCCAGGGTTGGGTAAGGAATGGGGAGTTAGTGCTTAATTGGTACAGAATTTCTGTTGGGAGTAATGGAAATGTTTGGGTAATAATGGACGGTGGTGATGGTAGCACAACACAGTGAATGTAATTAGCCCCACTGAATTATATACTTTTATGTGGTTAAAAGGGGAAATTTTAGATTGTATAAATGTTACTAGAATAAAAATGTAAAAATCAAACAAATACCACAGTACTATACAAACATGAACCCTAACATAAATCATGGATTATAGTTAATAGTACAAATATAATAATATTCTTTCATCAATTGTAACAAAGGAACCACACTAATACAAAGGAGTTAATAAGGGGAACTCTGTATTTTCTGCATAATTTTTCTGTAAACTAAAACTTCTCTAATTAAAAACTATCATATTAAAAAAAGAAGCTTCCATTAATATTCTTGCTCTTAAGAAGCAAACATGATGGAAAGATTGATATATTTTATGTTCTTAAAGTGAATAAACTTAAGAATCATTTCTGTACACCTTGTCATAGAACCAGATTGATAAAAGATTAACGCATGAGGTTATGACATTTAGAGGAGACCTTGACAAAGAGTGATATGCATTAGCTTTATGCTCCAACTAAAATTGTTACCCTGTTTTTATAGAGTCCGTACACTTCTTTGACATTTAAAATCTCTATAGAGCTAACACACTGAATTTCTTCTTAGACATTTTTTTTTTATGGTTGTATTTTCTATTTTAAAACCACTTTTGGGGGGTACAAAACCAGTTTTGCCAATGTATATATTGGTAATTCAAGCACCTGGTCATTACACACAAAAATTTCATTTCAAACCCAAGGCTCTGTATATTTTAATGTCTATTTTGGCAGAAATTAGTTTAATTTCTCAATATATGTCAAATTATTATATTAGGGGGAAAATACACTAGTCTGAAGATTTGGAAATCTGGATTTTATTTGTATAGCAACACCTATGCTATAGTTGAAATTCCAGTATTCTGTTAAACTACCCCAAGGATATAAGTCTATTGCAAAGATGTTAGTAAATGCCTCCACACCTCTCATATGAGGACACTCTGGAACAGGTAGAAATAAGAGGATTACAAGCCTTAGGTTATTGTAGTGAATTTATTTTTTATTATGGGAATTTATGAGTTAATACTGTAACTGTTCAGTAATTTGTTCTCTAAGTTTATTCTTCCATCATGTATTTTTTTTTTAATAGGTGGGATAAGCTAAGATTTGGCACACGTTCTTTTAAATGCAGATACTAAATAAACTTAAGTGGCTGACAGGATGACAGCTGGGATGTAAAAAGGATTGGGTCATTTATGAGGTGTCAAAGCCAGGGCACTGGTAGTCCCACCCCTTCCCCACCCCCAGATGGATAGACTAGTGGACAATGGCCCTACTGAGGAAGATTTTGCTGTTGGGTGTTACTGATTCCACAGGACCAGGGTCTGCCTTGCCTCTGTGCTATTTATTTTGTTACAACCACCTCAGATTCAGTGTTGAATTGCTACTGAGAAACAACAGAAGGAAAGTATTGCATTAGGCTCTAAGAAATTGCAAAAGGCTTCCTTTCTTCTCTTTTCTATACTATCTTACTACTTCCTTCAGCTACTCAACAACCTTCAAACTCACCACACTCTTATGCTTCACTGCCTAACTTAGTCTGTGGCTCTTCTAGCTGCAAGGGAGAATGAGAAATGTATTCTTCATTCCAGCTAAATCAGGGATACTGATGAATAGAGCAAGCACAGATATCAGGGGAGGGAGATCCCTAGCAATCTTTTCCACCCACCCACTAAAATTCCATTCATCCTTCAAGGCCAAGTTCATATGTCACTTACTCCACTAAGTCCTCCAATTTCTTTCCTAGTTATTCCTAGGCAGGCCCTTAATCACTCATTCCTCTACAGTCCAACTTTCATTTCTACTCACTTTTTACCTTATGAGTGAATGATCTGTGAACGTATTCAGGTCTCATTCTAAATGTAAGCCCTGAACCATGGATGCTTATGACTCACCTGTGTATATGTGGGGTCTACCTTACATATATTTGTACTTTTAAGGGCCATACATTCACTTTTGTGAGCAGAGTCTAAGACATAGTGGGTAGTTTGCAGCTTAAGACTTTTGTACTTTTGGTAAAACTAGTGAAAGGAATCTGCCATTTTCTGTATATATATTTAAACTAAGATATATATATCAAGCTAGCAAATTTTAAGTATAGCCCCAGTGGGTAGACAAGCCACAGCATGTGTTGTTTTTATAAATTGTATCATTTCAGTGTGGATGAACTGATTATCCATGCCTAGCAGAAGCTTTGGTCACAGTTATATGCACCAAGTGCCAAGACTAGCAGGTTCTCTGGTTAGCAAAAGTTGGTAGTCACTGTCCTAGGTACTCAGGAAACAGTTCTTAATGAATACACCAGGGAATTGCTATTTCTTTCATAACATAAAACATTTCTTCCAAATAATCAGATCCAGTCTCTTAGTTGCAATTCTAAAATCTGAATATCTCTGAAAACCAAAAGTTATCTCATAAGTTTGGCACCAAAACTTATTTATTTTGGAGCAAAACTTGGCTTGAACTGACCTAAGACTCAGTTGTGCTCTTTTTTTGTTCTTTTGTAAGCATGAAAATGTCAAAAAGTCATTTTGACTTTCATGACATATGGGTAACAGTGAGATGATAAAAAGAAGAAAAGAAGCATCTGTCATTAACAATAGCACAGAGTGAGGTTATAACAGGAGTTTGATCCTGGTGTGTCCCTGAGGTATTTTACTGAAGATTATGGAGATTTTGACTTACATAAGTCAAAAATTGACTGTGTTGCTTGAGTAAATTCAACAAGAAGTAAAAGTATAATTAGAAATATCTAGAACACACCATGAAGAACTGAACCTTGCAAGTGTGTGTGAACATTAATAAAGTTGGCTACAGAAATTTAAGAAGCATTATTGTATAAAATCTGAAAATTGCATGGAAAAGGCTTCTATTGATCAGGAAGCATATAAAAATTATATCAAATTTGCTAAGACAATACCTGATAAAAACCCTAGTCTTGAGCAAATCAACAATGCTGACGCAACAGTTGTCTTGGTGTTACATTCCTGGAGAAACATCAACAATGAAAGAGCACCACTGGTTTTGAGGAATAGGTTGATGTTCCTGGGTGTGCCACTGTTGCAGGTCACATTAATAAAACTGGTAGCAACTGAAAACACCAACATCCAAGATGTGTGAAAGGTATACATAATCTGCTTGGGCTTTACTATACAAACAAAATATGGGTAACCAGATAAATACTTTCTGACTGGTCAATAACTACTTTATAGCAGCAGTGTGATTCACTGCAGCCAAGCTGGTCAGGGAAAATTGTTACATAGATTTTCCTGAACTTCTTGTGATGTCAATGTGGAATTTTACCCTCCACCGAGAACAAGTAAAAACACCTAAAGTAAAAAACAAAACAAAACAAAACACACCCATTTCTTTCAGCAGTTAACAAGGGCCCCAGAATCAAAGACTTCCTGGAAAAGTTCAGACTTGAGGATGCTATTAACACAGTTACCAAGACTTGGAATGATGTTGATAAATTAATATTAAAAATGCTTGGCCAGCAGGGAGGAGGAGGGGCAAGACGGCAGCATAGAGAGAAGTGGAATTTATTCAGTCCCCTGGAGCAACTAATAAACAACCAGGAACAACTATAAATAACCTGGAATAACTACTGGGGTCCAGTCGTGACTGTCCACACATTGTACACCAACCTGGATTGGGTGGAATGGCTGAGATTGCAGCATAAAATCTCTAGGTAAAAACTGCAGAACCGCACTAGGAGCCCCCTCCCCCCATGGCAGGCTGAGCTGCAAAACCTCAATGTGGGAGAATATAGCCTAGCCCAGCTCCAACTGGGGTTTTAATTAACAAATGTGGACTGCTGAATACAAACTACAAACATAGACAAACTCCTAACAAGCAGACTTAGGCTTTTAGTGATGACTGACCTTAAAAAGCCAGAAAACTCCTGAGTCCTGGGAAAGGGAGCCCAGAAGACCAGGTGTTATCTCTGGCTGACAGGCAAAACTGGGGGGCCATGGACTGGCTCTGAAAGGGGCTTTTTTCCCTTTTCCACTCTCTCAATCTGAGTGGCTCAGTGGAGAGGGCCTCAGCCATTTTCAGTTAGCAGCACTCTGACCCAGACAGAGGTGGAAATAACAGAGTCAGAGACACAAAGAAGCAATTCAGATGCAGAAGATAACTCCCTAGGGGGTGTATCTTCCCTATGAGGAAGGAGGTGGGACCCAGCTCTACTGCTGGCCTTCCCTTCAGAACTCAGACCCCAGAGCCTGGGGGAAAACAGCCAAAACAGAAATTAAAGGGGCCACACCTTCTTATACCAGTTGGGAGTGACCGGCTGACAGGCGCCAACTTCTGGGCAGGTTGGGAAAAGCACAGCGGCTAGAGACCTTACTGGAAGGTCTGTCAATCTATAAGACACACCCTTAGGGAGACTTGAAACTGAATATAACCCCATTCTGAGATCTGAACACGTTCTGGTGGGAAAATCTGATTGGGGTAACCAAGGAAACAAGATGTCTAGGCAACAGAAAACTACAAATTACACTAGGAAAAAGGAACATATGGCCCAAAGGAACAAACTTACACCTCAATCAAGATACAGCTGAGATATTATTTCACTTTACAAAACAATCAATTAAAGATTTTCAAAGAAACATGCTAAATCAAATCCAAAACCAAATCAACGAGTTCAGGGAAGACATGGCAAAAGAAATGAAGGATATAAAGAAAACACTGGGTGAACATAATGTAGAAATTGAAAGTTTGAAAAACCTACTGGCAGAATCTATGGAAATGAAAGGCACAACACAAGAGATGAAAAACACAATGGAGACATACAACAGCAAATCTCAAGAGGCAGAAGAAAACACTCAGGAACTAGAGAACAAGACACCTGAAATCCTACACACAAAAGAACAGATAGGGAAAAGAATGGAAAACTATAAGCTACGTCTCAGGGAACTGAATGACATAAAGCACATGAATGTACATGTCATGGGTGTCCCAGAAGAAGAGAAGTGAAAAGGGGCAGAAGCAATAATAGAGGAAATAATCAATGAAAATTTCCCATCCCTTATGAAAGACATAAAATTACAGGTTCAAGAAGTGCAGCATACCCCAAAGAGAATAGATCTGAATAGGCCTACAGCAAGACACTTCATAATCAGATTATCAAATATCAAAGACAAAGAGAGAATCCTGAAAGCAGCAAGAGAAAAGCGATCCATTACATACAAAGCTTGATAAGACTATGTGCAGATTTCTCAGTAGAAACCATGGGAGCAAGAAGGAAGTGGTGTGATATACTTTAAGATACTGAAAGAGAAAAACCACCAACCAAGAATCCTATATCCAGCAAAACTGTCCTTCAATTATGAGGGAGAACTTAAAATATTCTCTGACAAACAGTCAATGACAGAGTTTGTGAACAAGATACCTGCACTACAGGAAATACTAAAGGGAGCACTACAAGCAGACAGGAAAAGACAGAAGGGAGAGGTTTGGAACACAGTCTTGGGGGATGGTAGCAGAGTAATGTAGCAGAGCAATGTAAATACACTGAACAAAGATGACTGTGAGTATGGTTGAAAGAGGAAGGTTAGGACCATGTGGGACACCAGAAGGAAAGAGGAAAGATAAGGTTGGGACTGTACAACTCAGTGGAACCTAGAGTGCTCAACAATTGTGATAAAATGTACAAATATTTTTTACATGAGGGAGAACAAATGAATGTCAACCTTGCAAGCTGTTAAAAATACAGTGGAATTGGGGGAAAAATAAAATCAATGCAAACTAGAGGCTATAATTAACAGAAACATTGTATTATGCTTCCTTTAATGTAACAAAGGCAATATACCAAAGCTAAATGCATATAAGAGGGGGACATAAGGGAGGGGTATGAGCCTCTTGGCATTGATGATGTTGTCTGACTCTTTATTCTACTTTAGTTTAATGCTTCCTAGGTGTCATGTTTTTTTCTTTCTTTCTTCCTTTCTTCTTTTGTCTCTCTACCTTCTTTGACTCTTCCTCTTTCTTTGTGGAAGAAATGCAGATGTCCTTATATAGATGATGGTGATGGTGGTGAATGCATAAATATGTGATTATACAGGGAACCACCAATTGTTTACTTAGGATGGAATGTATGGTGGGTGAACAAAATCATCTTAAAAAAAAACAGATTGATGAAGAAACCTCGAGGACACTATATTGAGTGAAATAAGCCAGACACATCAGGACAAATATCGTATGGTCTCACTGATATTAACTAATTATAATATGTAAACTCATAAACATGAAATATAAGTACTAGGATATAGAACAAGGCTAAAGAATGGGGAGTGGTTGCTTATTCTGAGTAGAATGTTTAACTAGGTTGAACTTAAATGTTCGGAAATGGACAGAGGTGACAGTAGCACATTATTGTGAGAATAACTAACTGTTGAATGGTGTGTGAATGAGGTGGAAAGGGGAAGCTTCGAGTCACGCATGTCATCAGAAGGAAAGTTGGAGGTTAAAATATGGGAATGTATAAAGCAGTGAATCTTGTGGTAGACAATGTCCGTGATTAACTAAACAAATATTAGAAATCTCTTTCATGAACTAGAACAAATGTATGACACTATAACTAGAAGTTAATAATAGAGGGGTATATAGGGAAAAAATATACCTATTGCAAACTAAGTAGTACAGTTAGTAGTATTTTAACATTCTTTCATCAACAGTAACAAACATACTATACCAATACTATGAGTCAATAATGGAGGGGGTGGTGGTTGGGGTAAAGGAGGATTTGAATTTTCTTTTTTTTGACTTTATGTCTTTTCTGGAGTAATGAAAATGTTCTAAAAATTGAAAAAAAAAATTAATTGTGGTGATGGATACCATGGGCAATTGATTGTATACTCTGGATCTTTGGATGATTGTATGATATGTAAACAATCTCAATAAAATTAAATTTTAAAAAATACTTGGCAATTATGTGATGCAAAACTACAAGACTAATCATTAGACAACATCAGATAAATCCAAATTAAAGAACATTCTACGAAATACCTGACCAGCATTTCTCAAAAGTTTCAAGTCATGAAAAAGGAGGGAATATCTAGAAACTGTTGCAGACCAGAGAAGAATTAGAAGATATGACTAAATGCAATGTGGTATTCTGGAAAGGATCTAAGAACAGAAAAAAGTACATTGGTGGAAAAATTGGTAAGATCTGAATAAAGTATGGATTTAGTTAATAGTATTGTATCAGTGTTATTCGTCTTAGTTTTGACAAGTGTACCACTGCTGTTCCCATTAGTGTAAGATGAATGAAGGGTACATGAGAACTCTCTGTACTATCTTTGCAACTTTTTGGCAAATGTAAAATTATTTCAAAAATTAAAGTTTATTTCAAAAAAAAAAAAAAAAAACTCTTGGTATGGACTTTGGCTTGCAGTGATGTTTCAAACTGAATCCATAGATGAAGACTTTGAAGGATTTCATATCACTAATGAAAAGACCATTGTGCCGGTTTGAATGTATTATGCCTCCAAGAAAAAGCCATATTCTTTGATGTAATCTTGTGTGGGCAGACGTAACAGTGCTGATTAGATTGTAATTCTTTGAGTGTTTCCATGGAGATGCGCCCCACCCAACTGTAGGTGAGGACTCTGATTGGATAATTTCCATGGAGGTGTTGCTCCGCCCATTCAGGGTGGGTCTAAATTAAATCACTGGAGCCATATAAATGAGATGACAAACAGAAGGAACTCAGTGCAGCTGAGAGTGACATTCTGAAGAGGAGCTACAGCCAAGACGGACACTTTGAAGAAGGCACTGGAACTGAGAGGAGCTTCAGCTTACAGAGACATTCTGGAGATGGCCTTTGAAAGTAGACTTTTGCTCCAGAGAAGCTAAGAGAGGACAAACACCCCAAGAGCAACTAAGAGTGACATCTTTGAGGAGCTAAAGCCTAGAGAGGAATGTCCTGGGAGAAAGCCATTTTGAAACCAGAACTTGGAGCAGATGCCGGCCACATGCCTTCCCAGCTAACAGGTTTTCTGGACACCATCGGCCATCCTCCAGTGAAGGTACCCGACTGTTGATGTGTTACCTTGGACACTTTATGGCCTTAAGACTGTAACTGTGTAACCAAATAAACCCCCTTTTATAAAAGCCAATCCTTCTCTGGTGTTTTGCATTCCGGCAGCATTAGCAAACTAGAACAACCATCTTACACCAAAAGTTTATCAGCTAAAGGTATAAAATAAAACTGACAACAAAAAAATGTTCCACATTGATAATGATGTTCCTGCTGTGCACGTCTTGAGTGGGAAAATTGCTGAAATTGTTTTCAATACAGATAATCATTAGGGTAACAGTGATGGTGATGAAATTGAAACACAGGCAAAAAAAACAGATGACATGAAAATGTGTGAAGGTTGAATCAGTCAGACTATTGCTAATTGTATATGGATGGTATAGCCAAAGCAAAGCATGAGACTGATATGAGAGTTACAAAGCACAGTTCTGGACCTGAAGATCCCAGCCTCTTTGTAACACACAGGTTCCCCTTATAAAAAGTGAAAGCATTATAAACTCTGTCTGGCTCTCCCTATGCCTCATTTTTTATGCCATTTATTCAGCTTGGACAATTGAACAGCCTTTACCAAGTAGTGAGAAATTTAGGCATATGGGATACTCATAACTATCTTTCAGTTGTGGCCAGTTGTTGCAGTTTAATTAGATTTTCAAACAGCATTTACACATTTTGCAAAAGTAAGATTCAGTTTTACCCTTTTTTCAGATCCTTTGAATTTACCCCTTGCCTTGTCTCATGTAGCACAAGGACTCTCACAGCCAATAATGGCCCACCATCCTTCATCTTGCTTTTAAAGTATCAGTCATTTATGCATTAGCTGTATATCTTTTGTACGAGGCACTGTCTAGGCCCTGGCTTACTGGTATTTACAATCCTGTTGAACTCTTAAGAGAAATGGAAATAACTCTAATGTAAGAAAGTATAGTAGATTAACGGAGATACAGGAGTTCCAAGGAGGGAGACATAATTTCTAGCTGGAGTAACTGGAGGAGAGAAGAATGCACCTCTCATGAGAGCCTACTATGAGGACATTTTACAAACATACTCTGACTTGATGTGGAAAGCTTCATGAAAAGACCGGGAGTCTAAGACCTTGAGTGATGGGAAGAATTTGGAAAGGCAGAAATGTAGTTTCAATTGAATATTTATTGACTGCCCAGTGCTTGCAGGTACAATGTTGGTGCTGGGGACACAATGGTGAACAAGCATGGGTATTGCCATAACGGGCTTAGTGCAGGGGACTCAGACAAATAGACAGTGACAATTACAATATGGTGCGGTGTGTGCTATGATAGGTAAAAGCACAGGGACAGTAGAAGCACACATTAAGATGTATTTGTCAGGAATCTATCAGTTACACAGGACAATATTGACTCAAAAAGTGTTAAGCTGAAAGGGATGGACTGGCTCACAGTACTGGGAAGCTCAGGGTGGGTCCAGGACTTAAACAAGGTTTCTCCCTCACTGGGCTCTCTGTGTCAGCCATATCCTTTAATACTTAGTTTAGATGGGGTGTTTCTACAGATGAACATTCTTTCACACAGTGATCCCTGAATCAAGAGGTAGTCTTCTTGGCAAACTCTAGTGGAAAGGCTTCAGGGAAGGACTTTGGCCCTACTTGGACCATTTAACTTTCCCTGAAACAATCACTGATGCCAAGGAAACAGGTACCATGATTAATAAGCTGGGTTGATGCACCTGTCCCAAATGGTGGGTGATGGGGGTAGGTTCTGATACCAGAAGAAAGGGAGAGAGGAGAAAAACACACTGGGTCACCAAAGATAGTAGTGGCCATAAAGAAGCCCCTGAAGTGGACACTACAGTTGTGGGAAACAGCGGAAACATAGAGAAAGGAAGGCGCAAGTTGAGTTCCTGGGGTGGAGAACACAGTAGTTAGGCTGGGGCAGCATTCATACCTAAGAGCAGGAAGGAAAACAGAAGGGAAACACTGGGGCCAGACTGTGGAGGACCCTGAATGCCTGGCTAAGAAGTCCTGACTGACATGGTGGAAGCATAGGAACAGCTTTGTTCAAAATCTTTCTTTCCACTTTTCCTGAAAACCATAAAGAGCAACAAGAACAAAGGTGTAAAGCACCTACAAATTTCATCTTCAGCGAAACTAGGAAGTGGGAAATTTCACAAATTCCATACTGTGTGTAATGTTGCCCATGAACCACCACTAAGCCATAAGGTGCGTGCAGGTGCCACAGGGAAAACCAGAATATGCACAGGTATCCCGGTGGTGGCAGATCCCAGTCAATCCCCACAGAATATTCAACCCCAGGAGGACAGGGAACTGCTCGGAGAAGGACTAAGAAGGAATTGGGCAGCAACATTGAGAAAAGAAGGAGGTACATTAAGTGCCAGGAGGACTCAGAGGTGCAGCTTAGGAAATTTCCAAAGGAGAGAGGAGCACCTTGGCAGGAAGGGGCAGGATGCCTCAGAATCTGCGGCTGGGGAAGGAACCAAAGAAGCTCCGGGCTACTGCGAGGAGCCCACATAAAGCAGCTGAGGAACCTAAAGCTGGAAGAGGCCTGGCTACACAGTAAAGAATGCATACCTAACTATAATAAAGAGGAGGAAGCCCTGGAGCTAAGAAACTAGGAAAGCTATCTTCTTCTCCCCATCACAGGATTCTCTTGCTAACAATCAGTTTAGAAAATCCCATCTCATTCAAAAATAAATGACAAAAAGTTGTAATTCAATATCCAATCAAAGGTACTATAAGAAAAAAATCTGAAAAGGAATAGCAAAACTTCCCTGAAGACAAAGAAAACTCTTCAGAAAAATGTTGCCACAAAACTGAAGAAAATTTTAACCCAAGACCCTATTTTTAATTTAAAAAAATTTATGCGGGAAGATGATGAAGCAGAAACAAAGAACTCAAGGAAGGGATGACCAAGCAACAGAAGGCAAGAGTCAGACAGCAGGAAGCCATGAAATACGAATTGGTAGATTATGAAAAGAAATAGAAAATACAAAAACATTTCAGAAATGAAAACCCAATTCCAAGAAACACAAGGGAGAAGAGACATCACTCTAAGAGACATTGAGAAGGACATAAGGAATAGAAATCAGAGAAGTAAAGATAAAACAGAAATAAATAAAAATCACAAGAGAGAAAGTGATAAGAGAAGTCAGGTAAATGAAGTCACACAAATGTAAAATTAGAAGCCCTAAAGAAAAACCCAACACAATGGACCAAGACCAAATATTTTCAAATATTCATTTTTTTCCCTTTAAAAAACTTTTAATGCAGTTTCATTGAGATATATTCACACACCCTACAAACCATCCAAAGTATATAATCAGTGGCTCACAGTATCATCACATAGTTGTGCATACAACTCCATGATCGATTTTAGAACATTTTCATTACTCCAGAAAAGAAACAGCAATAAAAAATAAAACCCAAATCTTTCCATACCCCTTATACCCTCCTATTATTGACCCATAGTATTAGTGTAGTACATTTGTTACTGTTGATGAAAGAGAATCAAAATATTACTGTTAACTACAGTCCGTAGTTTACAATAGGTACATCTTTTCCCCATATACCCCTCTATTATTAACTCCTTGTAATAGTGTCATACATTTGTTCTAGTTCATGAAAGAACTTTTTTATATTTGTAGTTAATCATGGACGGTGTCCACCACAAGATTCACTATGTTATACATTCCCCTGTTTAACTTCCAGCTTTCCTTCTGGTGACATACATGACTCTAAACTTTCCCTTTCCACCACATTCACACACCATTCAGCCCTGTTAATTATTCTCATAATAACATGCTAACATTACCTCTATCCATAAAATATTCAATTTTAAGTAGTGTTCGGAATTGGGAGTGGAGGGAGAGCTTGGTCCAGATCACAGACCTAAATTTAGGCACTAAAAGCAGAAGGAAGGCCTGGAAGTTATCTGCAAGGCTGGAGTAACTGGGAGCAGGTCAGAGGTACTCTCTTTGTTGGCCAGGACTCCTCCTCCATGGAGTCTCCTAGGAGCTTCTCCTGAGCTATTGTAGCCACGAAAGGGAGAAAGCAGCTCTATCCCCGCACATCATGGTTCAGTAGAGTCCCAGTTTTATCTAAAAAGTAGAGGGTGGGGGTGAAGGGAGTAAATAGTTCAGGAGAAGCTCCTTTGAGACAAATTAACAACCAGAGAACCAAAAAGTACAGAGATGAATACAATGAACATGGATCCATAATCCAGCTTTATTAATCTTAACAGTTTGCCATATTTGCTTCAGATGTTTTTAAGGGAATAAAACATTACAAATATAGTTGAAGCTTCTGTTTCCATTTTTCTCCTCACTCTCACCCCAAGGTACCAGTTATTAAATTGATGGTTATTTTTGCAAAGCATGTTTTTATGGTATTAGTACATAAATATGTATTCATAACTGTAGGTAATATTTGATTTGCATGCCTTCAAACCTTAAATAAATGTTTGATCAATGATTTGCTAAGCATTGTTTTTGAAATTTATCCAGGTTGACACATGTGGCCCTCCTTCATTTTTTTTTTTTTAATTAAATTCAGTTTTATTGAAATACATTCACACACCATACAATCATCCATGATATACAATCCACTGTCCACAGTATGATAACATAGTTATGCGTTCATCACCACAATCTATCTCTGAACATTTTCCTTACATCAGAAAGAACCAGAACAAGAATAAAAAATAAAAGTGAAAAAAAAACACCCAAATCATCCCCCCATCCCACCCCATTTGTCCTTTAGTTTTTGTCCCCATTCCTCCACTCATCCATACACTAGATAAAGGGGGTGTGATCCACAAGGTCTTCACAATCACACTGTCACCCCTTGTACTCTACATTATTATATAATTGTCTTCAGGAGTCCAGACTGCTGGGTTGGAGTTTGGTAGTTTCAGGTATTTACTTCTAGCTATTCCAATACATTAAAGCCTAAGAGGTGTTATCTATATAGTGCATAAGAATGTCCACCAGAGTGACCTCTCGACTCCATTTGGAATCTCTCAGCCACTGAAACTATTTCGTCTCATTTTGCATCCCCCTTTTGGTCAAGAAGATACTCTCAGTCCCACGATGCCGGGTCCGCATTCATCCCCGGGAGTCATAATCTGCGTTGCCAGGGAGATTTACACCCCTGGGAGTCAGGTCCCACGTAGGGGGGAGGGCAGCGAGTTCACCTGCCGAGATGGCTCAGTTAGAGAGAGAGAGGGCCACATCTGAGCAACAAAGAGGTACTCAGGGGGAGACTCTTAGGCACCATTAGATACAACTTTAGACTGTCCTTTGTGGTAATGAGCTTCATAAGGGCAAGTCCCATACTCAAGGGCTCAGCACATCAAACCACCAGTCCCAATGTTTGTAACAACATATGCTAGGGGATCAGCATCTCAAAGTTTAGAGATAGGCCTTACAATTCAGGGATAGAGTTAACTGCTGTAAGAGCTTACAATCTAGGGACTATTACAATTATTGTGTCCACGTTAGGCTGTGTTCTAAGATTCAATTCTGAGTTTACACATTGTAGTTAGTCCATATTGGTGAGGCATCATCCTTCTCACCATGCTTTCTCCAACACTTTTACTCCTATATATATTTTTTCCTACAATTTTATAGAGTTATATTCACATACCATACATTTATCCACAGTGTACAATCAGTTGTTCATGGTATCATCATAAAGTTGTACATTTATCACCACAATCAGCATCCGAACATACTGATTACTACAAGAAAAATTGTTTTCTTTCTTTTCAGCAATAAGAAAAAATGTTAAAAAGAAAAACAACATGTCATACAATACAATACACTATCAAGGACAGCAAACAACACCACTACCAAGAATCCCACATTACTCCCCTATATCCCCCTCTCATATACATCTAGCATTGGCGTATTGCCTTTGTTACATTTAATGGAGGTATATTACAATGTTACTGTTGACCATAGACTCCAGTTTGCTTTGATTATGTTTTTTCCTGAATACCATCCCTTATTCAAATTTCTACATGGTTGACATTCATTTGCTTTCCCACATGCAAAAACATTTTTATATTTGTATATTTAGTAACAGTCATTGGCCACTCCAGTTTTTGCCACGTTATACAGCCCCGGTCTTTATCATCTATCTTTACCTCTGGTGTCATACATTCTCCTATCCCACCTCTTTCAGCTTTACTCACAGACATCTTTGTTCAGTGTACTTACAATACCGTGCTACCATCACACAGTATTATGCTATCTATTTCTGGATCTATGCAATCAATCCTAAACATTCTGTAGTCCTTCAGCATCAAATGGCTGATCTCTGCCCTCTTTCTATCTCCTGGTCGCCTGTTTGTCAGCTTTTAACTCCCAAAGTTTGTTCATTAATGTCTGTTCATATTAGTGAGACCATACAGAATCTGTCCTTTTGTTTCTGGCTAACTTCACTCAACATAATGTCCTCAAGGTTCATCCACATTATTACATGATCCATGTCTTTGTTCTGTCTTACAGCTGCATAATATTCCATCATGTGTATATACCACAGTTTGTTTATCCACTCGTCCTTTGATGGACATTTGGGCTGTTTCCATCTCTTGGCAATTGTGAATAATGCTGCAATAAACGCCCTCCTTCATTTTAACTACTATACAGCGTGCAGTAGTGTGACTGGGAAAGGGGCATGAAGAAACATTCTGGGGTGATGGTAATGTTCTGTAACTTAACAGGGTTTGGGTTCCACATGTGTATTCATTAAGAATGTATGCTTAAGATTTGCACTTTTCATTGAAGGTATGTATTACCTCAAAATAAAAATAAACTAAGCAAATATTGAAGTCTAATATATTTAGGGGTAAATGTACTGATGTCTCCAATTTTCTTTGAAATGTATTAAAAAAAAATAAGATGGATGATGGGTGGATAGAGGAATGGATAGCCAGAGAGACCTGTGATTAAGTAAGCATAGCAAAATGTTTAGGTGGGGGGTTTATGGGAGTTCACAGTAAATTCCTTTCACCTTTGCTGTACATTAAAAAATTTTCATAATAAAACATAGGGAAAAGTATTTAACCTGTCCAAAACCAAACTCTTGTTTCATTCTGCCCCAAAGCTGCTCCTCCCTTCATCTTTCCCATCTCTTTGTCCCATACATCTAATCCAACAGCATACCCTCTCAGCTCCACGTTTAGCACATATCCTGAATGCAACTATTTCTCACCACCTCTACAGCCCCACCCTGGTGCAAGCCACCATGATCTTTCACCTGGGTTGCACTAGTCTACTAACTGATCTCCCTGCTTCTCTTCCCCTTCTAGAGTCTCCTCTTCCCACAGCAGCCATTTTAAAACATTCCCTCCAGTTATATCCCCTCCCACTCTCTCCCTTGCTTACCACATTCCAGCATATTGACCTCCTTGTTCACTAAATATGCCAAGGTCCTCTGGTCTTGCTAATCCCCTGCCTGGAATGTTCTTCCTTCATATCTTCTTGGCTTATTCTGTCACTTCACAGTTCTCTGCTCAAATGTCACATCAGAGCAGCCTTCCTGGAACATCGAATACAGCACAAGCTGTCACAATCCTTTTCCTGCTTTTATTTTTCTTCTTACTATCTGACATATTTATTTGTTTACCATGCACCCATTCCCTGCCACTTTCCATCAGAATTAAGCTCCAGGGGCAAGAATTTTTGTTCACTTCATCACTGTGTCCTAGTGTTTGCTGAATTAATGAATGAACTAAATAAAATGTCACTTCCTCTGTGAGTCCTTCCCAGAATATGCTACACCCCCAAGAGCTAAAGTAATCCTCTCTCACCATACTATCCTATTTTATCTTTTCCATGGTGCTTAATGATAGTTATTTGTCACATTTATTCTATGTCCACCACCCCAACTGAATGTAAGCTCCTTATGTACAAGGACCACTTGTTAACTGCCGTATTCCCTGCAGTTAACAACAGTGCCTGGCCCAGAGCGAGCTGATCTACCTTGCACCCTCCTCTCTATTTCAACCTCCATCCAGAGCATCTGGATTCCCAACGCTGGCCTGTTTTTCCCTGTTCTCTCCACTGTGCAATATTGCAAACCCTGGGAGAGCAGGACAAGGTCATCTCTAAGGTACAGGCTAGCTTAACTCTCACACACTTCATGCCTTCCTTCCCTAGGGCCCTCCCTTTGAGATGGCCGCCAAGGGCAGCTGCCACAGAGCCAGGTGCTCTGCCTGGGACTCCTCTGTTGGCTTCCAGAGTCTCCAGAAGCTGGGCACAGCTCTGCCCCTATAGGGCAGCATTCAGCTGCAAAGCCCTTGGCTATCCTCAGCAAACATACTTCTGCTATCTCCTCCATTCATATTAGGCCAGGCAAGAAGGCCCCAGTGATAAAAGAGTCAGCCCCTACCCCAAGGAGGTCACCGAAGTGTGGTAAGGGCAAAGGTATAGGCAAGCACTGAGTGTGTGTGTGTGTGGGGGGGGGGATGAGTGATGGGGGGGTAAAGGGTATAAAGGAGGGCCCCTTAATTCAGCAGAGGATAGGAGAGCTTTCTAGAAGTGGTGTTTACTTCAATGTTAATTCTTCCTTAGGAGTTAGTTGGGAAAAGACTGTAAGGGTGGGGAGGAAGAAAGGTGAAAGTGCAAAGGTCCAAAGGTAAAAAGGACAAGAAGTGTGAGGACAGCATGTGGTAGGATATCCTGGTGGAAGAGGGCCTGTGTGTTAAGCTAAGGGGTTTGTCCTTTAACCCGAGGCAATCCGTAGAAAGACATTAAGAAGGGCAGCAGCATGGGCAGATTTGTGCTTTAGAAGGGGAGCTTTAGAAATACATTGGAAGGCAGATTAGAAGGGGCAAAGCATGTCAGGAAAACCAGTTAGACTGCTGCACAAAATGAGGAGAGAACGGCATCCTGAAATAAGGCAGAGGAAAAAAAAGGAGGATTAATTTGGAAATGATCTGGAAACAGAAAAGGACTTGGTGATATCTGGAAGCAATATATCACAAGTATGCCAGAATTAGACTTCACTACAGATCTTGGGCGATTAACATTGGTGCCTTAGTTTCCGCATCTGTAAAATGGGGATGACAGTACAGCATCTGTCTTATAGTGTGGTGGAGGATTAAACAAGCTAAAAGAATGCAAACGTTTAAAATTGTAAAATTACTCAGGAAGTGTCAGCTGTAATTATGGAGTTCAGAAAAAAGAAGAAAGGAATGACTAAACTGACTGTCAGAATTCTGGTTTGTACAACTAGATCTGCAGCTCTTAAAGTGTGGAACTTTCAAGGGGACAATGAGGTCAAAACTATTTTCATAATAAAATTAAGACATTTTCCCTAGCACTATGTTACCATTTACTGTGATTTTGCAAAAGTAATGATGGTTAAAAGTGCTGATTCATTAGCATAAATCAAGGCAGTGGCACCGAATATTAGTAATCAGTGCATTCTTTGCCATTTGTTCTTGTTAAAAAAAAAAAAAGGCCAGTTTCACTTGAAAATGTCCTTTAGCTCTTGATGAGGCAATAAAAGGAAGCGTCTAATGGGTAATCCATTATTAAAATCTGGATGGCTCTTTTTCTCTAGACGTGTTTTGGATAAGCATGGATGATAAGCAAGTTTTATCAAATGGGAAAAATGTTTTATTCCTCTCTTATTAGAAATACTGATTATCATTAAACAGCTATTTCTACTTAGCTTCAAATCAGCCCCATGACAATAAAAAAAATTAAATATATCCTAGTCAAAGCTAGAACAATTTGAGCAACAAGATAAAGTATATTGAGTTATAATTCAGAGTATAAAATAAATATCTATGAATGTATACTGATATAAATAAATGACTGAATAAGTTAATAAATGGGGGAAAAAAGAGACAAATTTCCCATGCATTAGAATTCCAAATAAATTACATAGATATTCTACCCTAAAGGTGGGGCAGAATAATTTTACAGTGGAGAAACCTGACAAACACTCTTTCAGCCACATGAGATCAAGGTCAACATCAATAGTCATAGATGATGTACATAGTGGGTATGGACCCTTGATGTGAAAAAAATGACACTTTACCTCTGTGATCTTCTTTCCAAATACCAAAAACCCCAGTTTCTCCATGAGAAAAACAGCAGACAAATTCCAATAGAGGGAACTCTACAAAATACCTGACAGGAATCCCTCAAATCAGTCAAGGTCATCAAAAATAAAGTCTGAGAAACTATCATTGTCAAGAGGAGCATAAGGATGATGTCTAAATGTGATGTCATACCCTGGATGGCATCCTGGAACAGTAAAAAGACACTGGATAAAAACTAAGGAAATCTGAATAAAGCATGAATTCAGTTAATAATGTATCAATATTGCTTCATTAATAACAAATGTATCATATGGTAACAAATGTACCATACTAATGTAAGATGGTAATAGGGGAATCTGTGAAGGGGGGTGAGGTAAGGAGGTATATGGGACTCTGTTCTACCTGCTCAATTTTTCTACAAATGTATAATGGTTATAAAAAAAATAGTTTAATAATAATAATAATAAAACCCTGGTATTAACTGGGAATAATTCTACCATGCATCTACCATCCATCACTCTAACTTAGAGACTTAAAGTTCTGTAATGAGATGTCATGTAAAATTCACTTCAGAATTTACAGAAGTCCTACTATGTATGCTTCTGAAACTGCCAAGTACTGGCTATATAAAGATGAACATAACAAAGTCCAAAGCCTAGTCAGAGATAAAAGACATTTTAATAGGTTAACTGTTGTCCCATGAGGTAAGCATAACTGTAGAACACAGAGAAAGGAGTTTGGGAAGGCTTCACAGAGGAAGTATAGCAAAGAAAAGGCACAGAAGCAAGAAATAGGTGGGCAGGGTCTAATTTTTTTTTTTTAAACCACTGCTTCCAAGAATTTTCCTTTTTTTTTTCCTTTTGAAAATGAATATGGTAGTAATCAAAACAATCAGCAAAGAAAAGCACCGTAAAAACCAACAGTTTTAACTTTACACATGTTATGGGAAAATACACTTTAGAAAATGCCCAAATATCTAAAATTATTACAAGTATAAAGGAATATCACACATTTCAAAGTAGGTGAATTTTAAAACTGGGATGGATGAGATAAGAGGGAGCTAAAAATGAGCATGTACAAAGGTGAAACAAAGGTGACATATAGAAAGATGGTGCCTAGAGTAAATACTCAACAAAGCGACTAAATGAACAAAATTGTGGGAAACAGCAATTTTATAATTCAGTCTTCTGTTTACTCAGGCTGAAACTACTTCTTAATTTCCATGGGTATAAACTATTAAGGGGAAGGTATACAAGTGAGAGAGGAGCTAGTACTTGACTGAGCTCTATGACAAATACATATGTCAGAGAGGGTCTCTATATGCATTATCAAATTTACTCTTCAAAACAGCCCTTGAGATGAGTGTCTTGTTACATACTTTCCAGAGGAAACACATGCACAGAGGGATTCAATAACTTGCAGTAGAGCAGAATGGAGGGTAGGTTTGATCAGGAGGAAGGCCTACGTTCTTTTTACAATCCCACTTTGACCACTGACTTGTAATATGGTAGCATTCACTCACCTTGTTCACTTCCACACAAAGCCCTCTTGGGATTGTTTCCAATGTCTCCTTTACTAAGCCTGCACTCTGTTCAATTAATAGTGAAGCGCATGACCAAAGTACATTTGTAATTACAGTGCCTTGTTTACAGCTGATTTACTAGAAAGCCTAGTGCTGGGCATACAATAACCAAATATTAATTCTACAAATGTTAATCGACATCCTTGATTTTCTGTCCATTTTGAATATAAAATTTGCTCATTCAGGCCACTAATTTTGCTTATGCTAACAAAAGCCTGTTAGAAGACCTCCCTTTCTATCATGCTGTTAGATCTCTAAGCTTTCACAGTAACAGCTTTTGAAGTCACTGCGAAAGGGAGAAACATCATAACCATTATAAATGGCATAAAGTTTCCTGGAAATGACAAGGTACCGGGCCTCTTCTTATTCAATGTCACCTTGGGCAAGGCTCTTACCATTTCCTCAAGCGTAAATTTGGAGCAGAAATAATTACTTTGCCGATGTCATAAGTCTGTAGTAAAAATCGAAAGAGAAAGCATGAAAAAAAAGACTGCTGGCCTGAGAGCACTGGTTATTCCTAGGCTCCCTGGCCCGCTCAGGAGGCGCAGCAGAAAAGGCGCGGGACTGGGACCCTGGCGGCCGCCCCGGCCGCGTCCTCCCGATGCATCTCGGGAAGCGCTCCCCGCCCGGGCCCTGGGGGCGACCTCAGGGCAAGCCCGGCAGCACCGTCTCCCTGCCCTTTCCCAGCGGCTCCCTCTGGGCCATGGCAGAGAAACAAGCACCCGCCGGCTCGCGCTGCGGCGGGTTCAAGGAAGCCTCCACACGGCTCCTCCACACCCGGGATCTTTGTCCTTGCAGTTGACCCCAGCCCTCTTACTCCCGCTGCAAAACCTGTTCTGGGGTGAGCTAGGATGGGGAAGTTAATCACTAGAGGCAGCATGCGCCCCCTAAATTTAAACACTGGGGAAAGGAAAGAAAATGCGTCGGACCCGCCTCCTCCGGTGCTAGCTGGAGGCGGGAGGCTCCCTCCCGCTCAAGTCGCTCGCGCGGGCTCCGCAGGGCGCGCTGGCGGCGGCGGGGCGGGGCGCAGCGGGACGCGGCAGGCGGCCCGGAGCCTGCACCTGGTGGTGACCCTTCTCCCACCTCGGCCCCAGCAGGGCCGCCGCTCTAGTGGGTTGAGGGGAATTGCCACCCCTGGCCCCGCTCGGGAGAGGTGCTTTATCCTTAAGAGCCCCGGAACTGGAGGTTGCGAAGAGAAGAAGCGAGACCGCGGCATGGCGCGAACTTTTCCTGCGCAGGGACTGCAGGGTGGGAATCCTCGAGGCAGGGCAGCTGCGTGGGGGGATTAATCACCCAAGGGGAGCGTAACAATGTTGGCGGAGCACGGGAGTGGGGGAGGGCGGGAAAAGGGTTGATGCCTACCTCTGTCGGCGGGCTGAGGCAGAGTGCAAGTAGTACTCCCTGAGCGTGGCCGCGCTAGGACGCCACCGCCGGTCCCGGGTGGCCGGAGGGAGAGTAGATCGCGCGCGGGGGCACTGTTTACATTCTGCAGCCGCTCCACGTTGTGCTGCAGTCCTCGCCTCCCATTGGCTAGGTTGTCAGCCAAAGCTTCGCTCCTCCCGGAGTGGGCGGGTCCTCCTTGTCCCGGAGTCTCTCAGGAAAGAGCTGGGATCCCTGAGGCCTTGGAGGGACAGTCTGGGTGCGCCACAGAATGGCCACTTCCTTGCGATTCCATACTACCCCGAGTCGCCTCCACCTGGCCGTACGCAGGGGCCAGGCCGCGGCCTGTCACAATCGGGAGCCGGGAGCTTGAGGGTGGGAGTGGACAGGACAGTACTGGCGGGAGATGCGGAGGAGGAGCCTCGGAGAGACTCCCTCCTGCCGCCCGGCAGAGTCGGCAGATGAAGTGAAGCGCGGGTGGACGCGGGGTGAGGGCATGGTTGCAGGCCGTGTGGCCTCTCCGGTCGGCTTGCGCGAACTGAAGGCAGGGCGGGGCGCGCGGGCCTGCGGGACTGGCTGGCGCGCGGGCTGGCGGGGGAGGGGAGCGCGCTGTCCGGAGGTGTCAGTCTGAGGCGCATGCGTGCGGGGCGGGCCTGGCCTGGCCTATATATTGGGTTGGCGCCGGCGCCAGCTGAGAGCCGAGCGGTAGCGGGTCCGGCGGTGAGGAAGTGCTGGGCTCAGGGGGGGCTTGCGGGAGGGAAGAAAGCCCCGCTGGGTCGATCCATCTCAAGGGCGGGAGCCTGAGGGAGGAAAAGTGGAGGGCTGGATAGCTAGGCGGCTGGGGGGGAATGGGTCCCCGCTTTCCATCCGTGTCAGGTCCCTTAGCAGGAGACCCGGGAAGCGGCGGAGTATGGAGAGCCGCTAGAAGTGAGAGGCCATGGAAAAAACCCTGATTCTTGGGAGCCTCTCCATCCCACTTCCATTTGGGAGCTATCCCGCGGGAGAGAGGATGGGGGTCTGAGTTCCCTTTACTGGGAGAGAAGTTCCGCGACCGTCTCGTTTTCCCTTTTCTTTGATCCATTTTCCTTCACCCCTTCCCTCCATCTGGAGTCGGGGTCCCGGTGCCCCCCTCATGCAATGGGCAAGGCCCAGTGGTACTGGGAAGGAGGGAAAAGAGACTGGAGGACGTGACACACGTCTCAGTTTCCTCCGCCCCCTGCTTCCCCGCCACGGCCGCTCTCCAAATTGGCGCGGAACCGGCTTCTCCACAGCGTTTTGCCTCCACAGCCCCCTCTCTCCTCGGCTCGTCCAGGATGGGAAGGGGGAGGTGCGGGCGCTGCCCAAACCCCACTTTGGGTGTACGAGGAGACGGTGGAGGAACCAGAAAAGACCCATTTGGGGAAGATCTGTCTCCCTGCGCATTCGAAGTGCAGGGACTGCTTTGTGCATTTTTTAAGACACTTGCGTCCTGGCTGTATTCAGTTGAGGAAATGCAAGCCTGTATCCAAAATTGACTACAATGCGATAACTAACATAACGCAGAAAACAGCGTGGTAAAATGGTTTTCCGTCTCCTGAGCGACTTAGCTGTAACCCGGTAATCAGCGTCTAGTTAGTACTTGGATGAGGATTACAAAATAATTGACCGGTTTTTCCTCCTCCCCTTCAGAGGTTTCACAGACCTGAAAAGAAGAGAATGTCAAGACGCAGGTAACATTTGTCTTGAAGACATGTTTCAAAGTTAGCTGCTGCCTTTGAAACGCCTGACTTACTAATTAAACTTCCTTTTCAAAATTTCACCACAGTAGCCGTTTACAAGCTAAGCAGCAGTCCCAGCCCAGCCAAACGGATTCCCCCCAAGAAGCCCAGATTATCCAGGCCAAGAAGAGAAAAACAGCCCAGGTGAGTTGAGGAAAGAGCGTGTGAGAGAGGAGTTTCTTTGCTCGGACCTTAAGTTTACCGCTGGTCTCTTCTATTTTCCAGGATGTCAAAAAAAGAAAAGAGGAGGTCACCAAGAAACATCAGTATGAAATTAGGGTAATGCAGAACTGGTTGGGTGGGTTAGAGTAATAACGAATATAAGATAAGATGAATAAGAATAATTTGTGCTTTGCAGTAGAACACTTCCTCTGACATTTTTACTTTTAATGCCTGGAGAGGTCAGCAGGAAGGTGCTTTTATCTTTTGGTGGCTTGTACGTGGCCTGAATCCTACTAAAGCTGCAGAGTAAGTTTACCATGTAGCAGCTGGTTCCTCTTTATAAATCCCTGCCTCTTGGAGCTGCCTAGTGCACCAGGTCCCGCCCAATCCATCCAATATACTGTTCTTTGTTCCCCTTCTGACACAGTGTAGGGTCCCAATAGCTGCTTCTTGGGCATAAAGGATGTGAGATCACTGACAGCCTGGCACCCAACACTTTGCTACGTATTCTTCCTACTGTGCTGTACAGAAAGCGCTTTAGAGATGGTCCTTCCCTTTTAAACCTGCAGTGGAGAAAGGGTCCTCTAAGTAATTGATTCCATTTTTAAGATTTTGCTGTCAAGTATTCCAGAGTATCTGATCAGACTTAACTAAAAAAAAGCATTTTATACAACAGGGTGTCTGTGCCACTACTGTTAGATACCGAGGGAGAACTGCAATTTTATGATCATGAACTTGATTAGTATTTTAAACCGCAGATGCAATTTTGTTGCTATTCCTTCCCTTCCCTTCTCTAATATCTAATGTCTTGTATTACCAGAATTGTATTTTGTTGTCTAACTGTCTTACCTGTCACTCTTTATGAAGATTAATATGAGCTATTTGGCTTGTTTGTAAAATATGAATATCAATTTAAATTAGCTAGATTGTCAGCTATGTTAGCTAACAATGGCATTTGGGCAAAACTACAGATTGTTTAGAAATATTAGCTTTCATTTATGAATGATCCAAGACTAAAGCTGGCTTCCCATTGCACAAAACTATTGTTTGTTTGTTTTTAATGACAGAATTGTTGGCCACCTGTATTATCTGGGGGGATCAGTCCTTGCATTATCATTGAAACACCCCACAAAGAAACAGTAACAAGTGACTTCTCAAGATTTACAAATTACAGATTTAAAAACCTTTTTATTAATCCCTCACCTTTGCCTGATTTAAGGTAAGAAAGATTTCAGTAATTTTTATATCAAAGCCTAGAAGTGTACTGATTTGACACTGTTTTGAATTATCTTTTGCCTTCATTATAGACAAACTTATAAAAATTGCTTTCTAGATTAATATTTAAGCATACATCATTTTACTGGAGAGTAGTGTCATTTGCAAACAATATGGGTATATAACACAGACTCGATACAATTATTTTCATTTGTTTACTGAGTACTAAAAGGCTCAGCAGCAGAACCGAATAACCTTTTTAATGGAGTTCAAGTAATTTATCTAAATTCTTAAGTTGGACACATTCTAACATGCATTTCATTTGATGTATCAACCCTCCTTATTTCTTATTAAGCTTAGAGATGAACAGCTTATACAAAATATGTAGTGTAGTAATTTATATTTGGCTTTAATAACCAAATTAATGGTCTCAGACATTTAAACTCAGCCTCTGTCCTCTGTCCTCTTATTTACCCCCATTATAGGTGACTCTAGTATAGATGACTTATTTGTAGATGATTAAGGCTTGTCTTTACTATGATTATATGCTTTAATTTTTTAGTGTTACTCTTTAGAAAACATGGTTATCTTAAACAGGAACCTCCTTTATAAACTGTAAATAAGTGGGGACTAGAAAGCACTGTTGAAATCCATCCAGTTAGATTATCATATCCAAGTTCTTTCTGTATTATTTCACGCTTTTACTTTGTCAGTGCTGAAGAAGTGGTTTCTAAAAATTAAGGTAGAAATTTTTTCCTAATTACCTTAAGAGCCTAGCTTCTCTTTCCAAGTTCAAAAGTTGGATTTCAGTGTCTGAAAGCTGGATTTATTCTATGTAAAACAGATAGTTTGTATATTATATATATCACACAATTTTCCTCCTTCCAATAGCTGGGGATGTTCAAAGGATGTATGGCTCAACATGTTAAAAAAAGAGACCAGGTATG
The DNA here is from genome assembly GCF_015220235.1 of Choloepus didactylus. Classification (NCBI taxonomy): domain Eukaryota; kingdom Metazoa; phylum Chordata; class Mammalia; order Pilosa; family Megalonychidae; genus Choloepus; species Choloepus didactylus. The sequence continues at coordinate 50,457,761 of NC_051320.1, read as the reverse complement.
TTCATGACAAGCATTTTGAAGTTCTGCATTCTAACTTGGAACCACAGATGAGGTCAATACTTCTAGACTGGCTTTTGGAGGTATGTTTCAGCAATACAAATTTCCATTGTCTCTGTATGATGGAAAAATTATTTAGATGTAAATGTGCATTCTCATTATGTTCTCAGATAGGGTTTATTATCTATTGTCAGCAGCCATCTTTTTTGGGTTTCTTACTGTAGTTAGTGGCACCAAAGCAGAAAATGAAGTCCACTTTTTAAGAGTAAAATCATAAGGACACAGCCACTACATCCCATACAAGCCATTTCCAGTTCAGAATTCCTGGTGTCTGTGGTATTGCTACATACCAGGCACTGTTCTAAGTGCTGAAGATACACAAGATGTACAGAGTGTTGTTGACCGAGTTTTTAATTTGGCTAAGCAAAGTGAAGAACCAGTACTAGACTTCAGGGCCTTCGGAAGTCCTTTTCTACATTACCAAAATCAAATTATGGTTTGGTATCTTGATTTCTATATCCTAAACCATAAGGAGATTTTGAATATGAGACCTCTAAACTCTCTAGGCTCCATGTAGCTTCCCATTAATTACATACTTCTAGTCTTTCTTTCCAGAAATACACTATACCAATTAATTTAAAGAAATAATAGTGATCCTGAAATCTCTATAAATCTGCCAGAATTTTCTCTTGTTCAGGCCCATTTCCTTCATCTGGATGATTCCTAAGAGTGTCTTAAGATTACTGATGAAATAATTGCTTGCATTGATGAAAAAATGATTTTCCTCCAACCACTGGATATCTGCTCTATAGTATCCCTGGTCTTAAGGTAGATAAAAATGATGCATACTAAAGGAAAACAACTATAGGCTTTTTAGTGGAGTAGCACATGGCAGAATAAATCTCAGAAAGAAGCTATCAGAATTGTTTTCTGACTTGTTTTTTTGAGTCAGGTCAACTTGTTTCTTATTCTAATTAGAAAGGAAGAGTATATTTCAATCACATGGGTACAAGAAGGTAGTTTTGACTTTTTCTGAGTGTTTTAAGCAGCTTAAGTACTGTTCTTTTCTTTTTCTTTTTTTTAATGTTACATTTTTATCCAGTGTTTGTCCATCCAATTATTCCTTTTTTTCTTTAGTATATTATATATGCAAAACCATATAGAATATAATTAACCAAATCCAGAAGAGTGTTAAGTTCTACCTGATCTCAGTATATTCTTTTAGTCTAGGAATGCAAAGATGGTTCAAAATTTGAAAATCTATTAACTTAATACCTTAAAGAAAAACCGTAAAATCTCAATAGACACCAAAGAAATTTTTTGTAATTCAATATACATTCCTGATTTTAAATATGTAGGAAGCCAGGAATAGGTGACTTCCTTAACACAGTAAGTGTTCATCAGAAACTGCATTTATTGCAATACCTGTCTCCTTATCTCTAAAATGGGGATGGTAACGTTACCTACTTCATGGTGTTATTGTAAGAATTGAAGACCTTCCCCATAATGAGTGTGGAAATGACAGCTTCTATTTATTATTAATAACAATGGTGAAACAGTAAAGGAATTCTCATTAAAGTCAGAAACAAAGAATAAGATAAAGATTTTGTCTATCACCAATGTTATATTCATTTAGTAATTCCTCTATAGCTCTTAGCCAATGCAGTAAAACATGAAAAACAAATGATGTAAAAACGCTGATAGGAGCAGATGTCATTTTGTAGATAAATGTCTACTTAGAATGAAAAGTCAGCTGGAACTTTTAGAATTACTAACCATATTAACTGAGCGTGAAAATGTACTCATATCAGCAATAAACAAGAAGTAGAAAAGAGTTCTCACAATCAGCAAAAAGTGTAATATATCTAGGAATAAATAATATTAAGTCTCGTGAAAAAAAGTTAAAAAATTAGTAACAGTAAAAGAAGATGGCAAAAGATTTGTATAACTTTTTGCACATTAATATACTTTTTTCCAATCTCAGCTTTTATATCCTAAAAAACAAAGTTTGGCTTAAAAGTCAACTAAAGTTTGGATGCTGAGAGAGGACTTTTTAATTTGGAAAAATTTGGAGGGTAATACTTAAATGTTTGGATTCTTCTCTAGGTATGTGAGGTATACACACTTCACAGGGAAACATTTTATCTTGCGCAAGACTTTTTTGATAGATTTATGTTGACACAAAAGGATATAAATAAAAACATGCTTCAACTCATTGGAATTACCTCATTATTCATTGCTTCCAAACTTGAGGTAAGTTCTCAAAATTTATCCATAAATGTATTTATCCCAAACTTTTGTGGTTTAAATTAACATGCTAATCCTAGAGAATACTACTTTTGATATTAACGCCTTTGGAAAGGCTTTAATATTATGTAATGATCACAAGGATAATGAACATTGAGGAGGATGGGAGGATAGATTATCATAGTTCCCTTTTTTTGTTTGTCTATTATAAATCTCTAGCTTAGATTTCGGAATTAGTATCTAATTCGAAATGTTCCATACATCATTATGACAAACAAAATGTACCAACACTTTCTCTGTATACATTAGTTATGGCACTTGGATTCAATATAATGGTCTTAGAAAAGTAAACAACCAATCAAATGAAAGAAATGCTATACTGTGTTAAGAATAATGGTCTACCCAGCCTAATATTTCTGTATCTGATGGTGCTGCCATCAATAGAAGGCAGTTCCTCTTCTGAGAATTTCTTTAACACAATTTCAAGAGTATTAAAAATATCTACTCTTCTTAAACAATACATTATGCAGAGATCAATATTTTTATCTAAAATTTTTCAGTCTGTATTGTTTTGAGAGAGGACTTGTGATCATGCATCAATTTTCTTAAGTATATTTATCTTTTTCTTCCAAATGTGTCTCTTTTGAGCTTTAAGGGCTATACCAAATTTAGTAAATAAGTTTATATTCAGTCTATCCTTACTTGAAACCATACTGTTTCAGGACTTGTTTCTTTCTAGACTGAAATCCTAATCTTTAGCCTATTCTCATTTGTGGCAGGCATCTCTTCTAGCCCTTCACTCATTTTAGTTGTTATTCTGTGGTTTGTTCAGACAGACCTGTCATAAGCCAAACTACACAAAGTATTTTAAAATTTATTTTTCTTTAAAGTATCTTTAAAATTTTTATTTAGTTTTTGTATTTGTTATTATTTTGATTAACCGTACATTTGTATCAGGGTAAAGGAAATGCTTTTAGTTTCTCAACTTAATTGATGAGTGTCTACTTTTGGCCTGACCAACATCCTACACAGTTTAAAAATAATTTTGGCTTTCTGTTTTTTTAATTGAAATGAGTAGTTAAGACTCTCTAGTCATTTACTAACACTTATTTCTTCAAGGTCAAGTCTATGAAAATTTAATCAATACAGTTGCTAATTTAGATATCTAGATATGAAAAATACCTTTAAATAAAAGTTATTTGGGCTATATAATTATTTTGGATAGTTTTTTTTATTAATATTTATGATCACTCTGTGACGTTATCCTTAAAAGAAGACTCTATATGGTTAGTATATAATTGTTTTAATCTTGACCTCAACTGGGCTTAATAAAAATTTCTATTTTAAAGGAAATCTATGCTCCTAAACTCCAAGAGTTTGCTTATGTCACCGATGGTGCTTGCAGTGAAGAGGATATCTTAAGGATGGAACTCATTATATTAAAGGTAATAATAACTATGTCTTTATTATATTTAGTTGCACTAAGTAATACATTAAGTATTATTGAATCTCAAAGACTACTACAAAATAAACAAAACAGGTTTTAGCATTAGGATCCAGTTCTAAGGTTAATGGATCAAAATACTGACAAAAGTTATGGCTGAGATGGGCATTTATGGGCAGTTTTTATCCTTTAAACCTTTTATTTCTGTATCTTCCAAGTTTCTTATATTGAGAATGTAAAAGACAACCAATTTCAGTACTTATGGGTAGTCAGCATAGCATATTTATGTGAATTCCATGAATGATTCTCAAATCTTAGTTCTGATTTCCCCCTTCCAGCTGATAGAGAATTAGAATTATTTTCACTTCCTTTATTCTTTCTATATGTAGAAGAAGGGCTATTAATAGAAGAAGGTGGAAGGAAGAAGCATAAAGGTGCTTAATCAGGCCTTGAAGTAGCAATTCAAGGTCAAGGTTAGCTATTTGAAAGTCTGAAATTAAGTTTGGACATTGTAGGTTTATAAATAGGGTATGGGAAACACAATACATATATTACTTTCCTTTACAGAATATCCTCAGGTAACTAAGCATTTTGATTGATGGCTCTTAGAGTGGGATTTTGTTGGCATGTTGATATAATCCTAATAAAAAAGTTATCCATATACAAAGTAATCCAGGTTCTGATTTGAAGTATAGCTGACTGCTGTAAGGAAAATATAAAGAGAAGATGGTATTCTATAGGAAGTCCTATAGGCTATAAGACTGTTTCCTCCTAATTAGACTTATTGTGAAGTCCCAGAACTTGATGGAGGAAAAGGTATCATAAATTAGGATTTGTACTATTCTTTTAACTTTTACATTTTGACCAGAAGCCATTGGAGATCACTAAAATTAAGTCCAGAGGCAGTTCTTACAAGACTCGAATGGAATTAGCTGTGAAGCAGTCATTGAATAAAATTAAAAGAGCAGTTTCAATAAAGTAGTGAACAGATTTGAGAGACCCAAGGTCTGCAAGAAATTGGCAAAGTAGGAATGAATAATAGTCTCAATCAATTTTATAAATAAAAAAGATTAGGGAATAATAAAAGGGTCTATATCAATAGTTTACTTTGTGAAACATAAGCATCTTTAAATATTTTTCATAGAAAAAGGGTCAGAAGAATGGAAGTCCTACAAAGTAGTAAGCTTAAAGCAGAATAAATTTCTTAATGACTTAAAGTAATTACTTAATGTGGTATATGCACCTACATTTGTTAACAGGCATTTTAAATTTCATTAACAGGCTTTAAAATGGGAACTTTGTCCTGTAACAGTCATCTCCTGGCTAAATCTCTTTCTCCAAGTTGATGCTCTTAAAGATGCACCTAAAGTTCTTCTACCTCAGTATTCTCAGGAAAAGTTCATTCAAATAGCTCAGGTACTGACATTTTAACTGAATATATGCTAATGTTAATTACAGTTTTGTTTACTGTATATATAGTATTTAAAAGGTTATATAACAAAATAACAAAGCATATTGAATTAAATTCACTCTTTGACTGGAACAAAACTTTTGATGCATAAAGTTCTGTTCCTAATATTTATGTTGCTTAATTCTAGAAAAGTCTTTAAACTCTTATGCTTTAAAGCATAAAACTACTTTTATAAAAAGAAAGAGTACTTATGCTTTAGGAATCCAAACTAGAGTTAAATATCTGTTCTTGATATAAAATGGGGGAAGGGTATTTGCCAGCCAATTGTTTTTTATAATGGTACATTATTATTCCTTAAGATTATCTTACTCCATATTTGTTACAGAGTACTATTTAAGTTACATATTAGAATAAAAATCTCTGCATTTTCTTATAGGATTTTTTTTTTAATTTAAGTTCAAATTAAACTTTTTTAGGCCAGAACATAACAAATATTTTAACAAAGTGACTAATTTGAGGGGGGATCCCATTTTTTCTTGACTACTTTTAAGTAGTATCTTAAGATTGCCATATATGAAAGTGAAGAAAATCTACATTCTACATAGGCTGTGAAACTCTTACTTATAGAATTTAAGAAATCTTGAGTACTAGGTTGAAATCTACTTTGTTTTAAATCTAGTAAGCATACTATGAACACTATAATTGGATAACCAATAAACATACTGGAAATGGTTCATTTTGCAAAAATTTCTAACAAGGCCTTATAATTTCTTCAGTCAGAATTTCCAGCATTCCATATTATCATAGGCAGTTATACCCTTTTGATATAGGGCAAACATTTAATGAACTAATAAACAATGTGGAAATAGTTTCTAGAGTATATAATAGTAATAATTCACTTCTAACTCTTCTATTCCTATTTCTGTTATCTTCTGAACCAAAGGGGGCAAACTTAATTTGTTTTATTCCTAGAAACCCAGGCCTCTGAAACCTAGTCCACTACTACTACTACTTGCCAAACTCTCTTATTTCCTGGATTCTTAACTAATCAGCCTATAGTTCCAACTTCATAATGTACTATTAAAGGCCCGTTACGGTATAGTCTAGGCCATGACTTGCTCCACTGTTTTTTTGTTTTTTTTTTTTCTTTGATAGGAATGAAAAGTGCTCTTTGCTTATTTCATTATTTTGTACCTTAGGTGTTCTGAACTAGAATTCCAAGAAAAAGCAATGCTTTCTCACTTATCTTTGCAAATGCTGTTTACTTTACTTAAAACAGCCTCTATTTTCCAATCTTCTTCCCTACCTTTTAAGATTCATTCAAGACATCCCTTCACTGTCTCCCTTGAACTGGATTAGGTACCCCCTTCCTACTAGTACATATCTCGCTGCACTGTAACATTCTTTACTTGTCTATTCATTCTAATCCACAATCCCATGTAGTGTTCCTTCGGGGTGATGGTTTGATTATCTTTGGATTCTCTACTATTTTAGCAATTCCTGGCATATGGTCCACATAAGCACTCTAAAATGTTAGGTGACCGTTTAATAATAATGTGTAGTCTCATCCTTATCTTCCTGTATTACCTGTAAATTTGCTTTTTCTTTGGTTAGCTTTTAGATTTGTGTATTCTAGCCATCGATTCACTCGAGTTCCAGTACAGAATACTGGCTGCTGCTGCCTTGTGTCATTTTACCTCTACTGAAGTTGTTAAGAAAGCTTCAGGTAAAACCCTATATGTTCACAACTTTTAAAGGGACTGTTAATCTATGAACTTTAGTTTAGCATCCCGCTAAACATGAATTTAAAACTTCAGTGGGGAAAAAAGTAGCAATTTAGTGATCATCTTCCTTTCTCTTAGTACTTTGTAATCCTCAGTGTATAATTCACAAACAAAAAAGAATAAGGTCACGTGGAATCCATGTTAAGTGAACTGACATCATTATAGCTTTGTTTTACTCTGAGTTCTTTGGAATTTGACAATTTCACATATAGAAGGTACTAGTTAAAAAGCTCTGAAATTCTTTTCCTATCAAAATAACCAAGTTATAAACATAGTTTGAGTGATAAATTTTGACTGGCTATAAACCTGCTATAATACTTGATTTGGGTTTCTTTTTAAAATGATTTTTTATCAAATCTTAAAATTTAGAAGCAAGAACAGGTACATTAGACATGTTAGATAATTTCTGATGTAACCTTTACATTATTCTAACTTTTCTCCATCTAGGTTTGGAGTGGGATAACATTTCAGAATGTGTAGACTGGATGGTGCCTTTTGTCAATGTAGTAAAAGGTACCAGTCCAGTGAAACTGAAGGCTTTTAAGAAGATTCCTATGGAAGACAGACATAATATCCAGACACATACGAATTATCTGGCTATGCTGGTATGTTTTTTGGTCTTAGTATTTAGTGAGCCACTGAAACTGGTAGTAAGGTTACTGTGAAAGAATACATCAGGCAATTGTATAAGATGCTAAGGGGACAGAAAGTTCAGTGGGCATACTGATTTCAAAATGCAGAAAAATTAGTAAGTTTGAAGTCAAAGCAAGATTTGTGAGGTTGTCTCGAACCAGTGCCAATAACCCAGGTAAGAGTTTAAATATCTATCTAGTTATAGGCAGTCTAAGCTGTTGAATCTTCAGAATTTGGCTATTAAGTTGCATTAGGGAACCATTATATTAGGCATGAATATTCTCAAATAAGTACCCAGAAGGTTTGACTTTGTTTTACTAAATCAATGCTGTATTTTAGCTGCTAATATTTGCATGTTTTCTTCACATGCATAGGATGAAGTCAATTACGTAAACACCTTCAGAAAAGAGGGACAGTTGTCACCAGTGTGCAATGGTGGCATTATGACACCACCGAAGAGCACTGAAAAACCAACAGGAAAACTCTAAAGAAGTTGACTACACAAACAAATTGAAATTGACCAAGTATAAGGCAGAATTTCATACAACTGAACTACTAAAATTTCACACCAAAAATTTTGCTGATTGTCCTAGCCAATTAAGAGGTTACAATGCCATTCTTTGGTTAAAAAGCCACTTAAAACTGGCATGGAGAAGTTTATTTAACTCCTATTAGCTGCTCAAGAACAGCAAAACTTGTTTACAAAACTGACTTCATTCCCAAGGTGACTGGATAGAAGCCAGCCATGATTTATGCCACAGCAACTTTTTTTTTTTTTTTGATCCAGTGTTACTATGTTTATTTTGATAAATTAGAAATCTTATTATTGGTGTTTTGGACTATATATATATGTGCTACCTTAAAAGGTACATTAAATGACATAATACTATGAATCTAGCTTTTAGATTCTCGAAACTCATGCATTCTTGACTAGTGCAATTTGGTTATCGAAAATAAAATTTAAACTTGTTTACAAAAGTTTAGTTATGTAACAAGGTGACTAATTTATCTACAGCTGCGATAGCAAGCTATTATAAAACTTGAATTTTTACAAATGGTAAACTTTAACCTGTTTTTTAACTAGTTTATTTGCCTTGTCTTAACATATTTTTTAACAGGCAAGAAAGGCTTAGATGAATATGATGTTTAAACTGTGCTCTAAACAGTAGGAGTACCAAAGAAATTATTAAAAAGATAAATGCTTTGGCTCCTACTTGGAGCTCTATTTGATATATAGGTTACTTTATAATAACCTTTTTGTATATCACAATTTGGGTGAAAAACTTAAGTACCTTTTAAAACTATTTATATGAAAAAGTCACTTTATTACTCTTAAGATATCTCTCAAGTTGTTTTTTTCTTTAATTTTGTGTGACTAAGGCTTTATTTATGTTCCCCAAATTGTTAATGTCCATTTTTAAATCCTACATTATGAAGTAAGGACAGTGTCAAAACGATAAAGCTTAACACTTGACCTAAGCTTCTATTTTCCTAAGGCATAAGAGTATTAAATGTATACTGACTCCCAGATATCTATTTATTACTTAAAAAACAAAACAAAACACAAAAACCTTACTGTATATTGACTAGCTACATCTACATGAATATCTTAGTTTTTTCATGTATTTCAACTTATAAAGTAGATTTAATTAGAAAACAAATTTACTAGCTTGCTAGTTTACTCTGTAACCTGACATGTGAATCTCTTCTTCCTTTGAAGAAATTATAAATTTAAGCTATTGTTATAGTATGAAGTCTTCTGTATATATTTTTTCCTAAACTAATATTTGTTTCAGTATTTTGTCTGGAAAAAAACACCACTAACTGTGTACATATGTATTATATAAACTTAATCTTTTAATACTGCTTATTTTTAGTCCATTGTTTAAAAAATAAAACTTTAAAAAATTTCAACAGCTGCTTAAAAGTAAAGTTTTGCCATTGCTTGGAGAAACTTTTTTTTCCTTCTCTGTGCTGCCAGCTGTAAAACTTCTTCTGGATTGCTTGCATTCAATTCTGTCTGGCCAATGGCTTTGATCTTCCAAAACAAAAAAGTGATGTTAGAGGTCTGGTCAAAATAGTCTTGCTAGAAAACATAATACAAAATTACCTACATGTTAACAATATCAGTTAGTTTAAGGACTAATTGAATCCCTAATTGTAAAACCCAAGAGTTGTGGAAAAAATTAACATAAAGACCAACTACAGCCACTCTTAAGGAGAAGACTGATTGTTAAAGTACAGTTTAAGGAATTCTCTTCTATGACATTTTATTAAGTATTTTAAGTTTAATCAACTGAGCTCTATACATGGTAATTTAACACGACACATTTTTACAGTTATATTAAACCAGAAGCAAATGTTTACGACTCAAAATAGAGTGAAAAAGAATTCATGTTTCAGAGCTGTACTTTAAAAAATACCTATTCGCTCAGCACTATAATAGCATATAGTGGATCAACTTCTTTCATAATTAGCAAGAAATAACCTACTAAAAAAAATTCTTAGTTGCATTCGGCTATGGAGTGTTTAGTAAGGGCATACTTTAGGAACTTGGGATCTACCTTTAGATAATAATTTTTAAAATGTTATTACAAATTCTCTAAACAGTAAAGACTAATCTGATATATGGTTTAAAGAGAGACAAGACTATTCAGAAATGATCATCAATAAGGGAGGAGTAAGAATTGCTGGATGATGCTATTCAATATGAAGGGATGCCTGAGGCAAAGACTAATAGAATGTAGCTAAAGAATTGTGTCAAACAAAGGATCCCAAAGATGGTTGGCTATAAAAGTCCAAGGCATAAGAAAAACCAGGTATTTCAGAGAAATACCACCATGTGGGTAGTAGTCAGAAACCATAAGTGCATGAGATTACCCAGAGAGTGTAAGGTGATAAGAAAATTACCCAAGGATTAACTTCTTGGGAATATCAAATGTAAGAAGTGAGGAGAAAAAGATACCCAAGAGAAAAGAAAAGAACAGAGAAAAGGACTGAATAAAAACAGTCAAAGAAGTGAAAGGAATATCAAGAAAGAAGGAAGTGTAAACAGTAGGATAAGTGTTTGGCATTTGATGATCCTTGAGAAAGCAGTTAAAGGCAATGATGGCAAAGGCCAAATGACCCTGGGTTGAATTTCAAAAATCTAGGTAGAGAAGGGACAGGAGGTTGCTGGAGGTGAAAGGATAGTCAAAAGTTTTATTAGGAGTGAAACAGGTTATAGGCTATGGAACAGGCTGACAACATGGGAGAGGAGAGAACTAACTAAAAAGGTCCTTGAGGAAACAGAATCAAAAGTACAAAGACTGTCTTTCCATCATGGGATGGTAACATTTCTATTGGCTGGAAGTGGCCTAACGATGAATATAGTTATAGGTTATTTAAAAGGTGAGAAGCAGAATTTGAAATGAAAATTTGAAGCAGGAATTCCCAGAGCCACAATTCCCAAGACTAACTTCCATGAAGACATGGACTAGTCAGTCTTTTCTCTGGTATGTCCCAACCATATAAAAGGCAAGAAGATTACTGAGAATGGAAAGGACAGAAAGCGGATAGGAGACTTAACAGAAGAACAGTCTAAAATATCCCTGAAAAGAATGCAGACTGCTGACTGGTGCCAGGTAAAACAATTAAAATAGATAAGGGACCAGCTAAGGTTAAGACTGGTTTAAGGTGCCATCAGTTTGTTTTGTTTAGGACTCAGTGGTCGGGGGGGGGGGGGGGGGGTGTTGAGCATAAATTATTGAACTGATTCAGTGTTCGGATTTTCCCAGGTGAGGTAGACAAAAAAGCAAAGATGCTGAGGATGTCAATCAGAGTAGTTCTGAAAGTCAACCATAGACAGCAGTGGTTCCCAAAACTGGTTCATCTCACAACCATCTGGGAAACTTAAAAACTGGATTCCAGGGCCTCATCACAGACCTACTGAATCAGTCTCTATGAGGGTGAATAGACTGATATTTGTTAAACTTGGGCTGAGTAGGGAAGGGAGGGAAGTTGGGAAAGGGCAAACAGGAAAAAATTGGTGACAAACCTGAACATCTCACTGATCAAGAGGAACATGGCAGCCAGGAAATCAGAAGGGGGTGGGTTATTGGCAGATAGTGTGATGCAGTATAAGGTCTTACGTAGAACAATTTGGGCTGACAGTACAGCAGGGCTATAGGAGTGGGTGGTTAAAACAGGGTAAAGATGGCAATTGATGGAAGTGAGGCCAGCAAGGACCTATAAGGCTAGAGGTGTTGGGTAAGTTGATCAGATGTCTTTTAATGCATGCAGAGGAAAAACCATGAGGTTAGATGAGCTAGTAAGAAGTAGGTATAACCTTCAATGGAGAAGGGACTTAAAATGAATGTTTTGGCCTAAAAGTCAAATTTAAATAAAAATTCATCCACTCAGTAAGTTAACTACTGGGCACCTACTGTGTGCCAGGCACCATTCCAGTTACCAGCAGTGACAAAACAAGTCCCTACCCTTGTGGCAACTAAATAAATAAATAAATAAGAAACATATAGTATATCAGATGTTGCTAAGTACTATGGAGAAAAATTAAAAAGGGAAATGAGAATAACAGGATTAGAGGGGAAGGGGAGGGAGTCATTTGTTATTTGGAAAAACGATCACTAAGAATGTGACATTTAAGGAGAGACCTGAGGGGAATTAAAGAATGTTCCTGGCAAAAAAAATTTTTAAGTCCCTAAGGTGTGATGTTCTAGGCAGATGTCAGAAAAAGGATCAGGTGGGTATCTGGAGACTAAATCATGAGAGGAGGCTAAATCATTTTAAGGGCTCTGACTTTGTATGAGATAGGAAACCATATGAAGGTTTGGGGTGCAAAAATGAAACAATTTAACATTTTTAAATGAAATAGAAACTGAGATGTAACAATTCATATTATTTAAAAAGATCTTTAAAAAAGTAAACACTGATAACCAAATACTGGTAGTAACTAGGCACACAAAATATTTTTTGTTGGTTCAAACTTTAACAGTGGTATAATATTCTGGAAGTCAAGTATATCCCTGAAGAAAGACACAAGGTAACTTACTGCAATTTGTCTTTTATCTGTTTCTCCTCTTTTATGATGAAGATCTAGACAAATCAGTTAAGAATAATGAATCTGACAGTATTAAATATCATGACAGAATCTCAACTCTATTTTACATTTTTTATCTGAAAAACACACAATATCACATACTTATTTAATTTCAGAAATGAATTGTTCTAACATCATGTATTTTGATGAAAGGATACAAGTTAAGTATTCCAAAATGGTAACATCCCATATGTAGTCATAGTAGGAATCCATAGCATCATGACTGAAAAATATAATTCAGTTATTTCCTTTTTCTTATGCAGAAAAATTTCAATTCCCTTTTATTTTAAAAACCATTCATACCTATTTTGTTCCTGCAGTGATTTAAAGGCTGTTTTGTAGTCAATTTCTCTGAGGAACTGACATAAAATTGCCACCTACATAAGCAAATAGAAAAATGGTTTTATGTAACTAGTGTCAACAATGATTCCCCTGGTTTTGAAGTAGTAATATTCTCTTCTTGTTATATCAAGAATACCTTCTTTAAGTAATTTAAGAAGACTTACAGATTGCACAGAGTAGGTCAGGCTCATACTTATGAATTCCATCCAATTTTAATGTCTACAAACCTTTACACAAGTGTCTCTCTGCCTGTCTGAATGAGAAGCCAGCAAAAGTTACATGGCATTAAGGGCATACAGAATATGCAATTAAACCTTTCATAGCTGGCAAGTACAGAAGCTCATTTTGGCAAAATTTAAGCTATCAGTGCTGCTTAAGACAAAGATGAGATCTATCATCAAGCAGGGATGGCAATCCTAATGCTACATCTTTTTTTAAAAATACTTTTAACTGATATAAGTAACATAAGATAAAATACACCCTTTGAAAGTATACAATTCTGTGGTTTCTAGCACATCCATAAAGTTGTACAATGATCACCTTTAACTAGATCAAGAACATTTTCATCAGCAGTCACTCCCCATTCTTTTCCTCCCCACCACTACCCCCTGCAACCACTAATCTTTTTGTCTCTATAGATATCTATTCTGGATATTTCATATAAATAAAAATCATATAATACACGGCCTTTTGTGTCTATCTTTTCACTTGGCATAATATTTTCAAGGTTCATCCTTGTAGCATTTCTCAGTACGTCATTCCTTTTTATGGCTGAGTAATATCCACTGCATGTATACACATTTTATTTATCCATTCATCATTGATGAACATTTGGATTGTTTATACACTTCGGCTATTATGAATAATACTATGAATATGCATTACTTTTTAATGGGCACAAATGTTAGCATTTTTCTTGATTATTGTATACCTAGGAGCTAGAATTACTGGCTCACATGGTAATTCTGTATCTAACATTTTGAGGAACTGCAAACTTTTGCAGATTGGCCATACCACTTGAACAGCAACGAACAGCAATGTTCATTATAAGGGTTCCAATTTTTCCACATCCTCACCAACACTTTTTAGTCTATTTCTTAATTATAGCCATCCCAGTGGGTGTGAAGTGGTATCTCATTGTGATCTTGATTTGCATTTCCCTGATGACTAATGTATATACTTACTCTTAAATGTAAAAAAAAAAAAAAAAAAAGCTTTCTTTCTATATTAAAGGTTCAAAGGTCAATACTTTCTAACTCATAAATACTTGCATTTTAGCAAAAATTCTATAAACTACTTAAAAACTTAAAAGAATATGCCAAACTCTTAGACACCAAACTTTAAGTAATTTTGACATGGAAAATAAGTTACTTCCCAGTCTAATACTGGAAGTTATATGTGTGTATGTGTGTGTGTGTATATGCCTCTGAAATATAAAAAAATAAACTAACATAAAATAAACTCACCTGTGTGTGGCAATTCAGCAAAGAACAACATTTTATCATCCGTTTTATTACCTACAGAAACAAGATCCTGATTACTTTCAAAAACTGGTTAAAATTTTTAAAAGCTTATTTCAAAAGTCATTAATTTTAGGTATTGAAAATGCCATTTGTTAAATTATGGTACCAGTGGCCTAAACCAGAGGATATGGCAATGCATATAAAAAGAGACTGACCAAAATCTGAGATTTAAGAGGCAGAATCAATATGACTCGATAGCCAATTAGATATTGGTATTTGCTACACTTGGGGTGAGTAGGGAAGGAAGGGAAGCTGGGAAAAGGTCAGTAAAATAAGGAAAAAAGCCAAAAATAATGCTCAGTATTTTAGCTTTGTAACTCAAATGGTCAACAAAGGAGAATAAGGTGTACGGTATCTGGGGTTTATTTGTTTTTTGGAAGATCAGGTGAGTGTGTCAGGAGGGGAGCTTGGTAAAGTAAGATACTGAAATGGGTTTCGGAAAGGTTGAGCTTGAGGTGTCTGGGAAATCAAAGCAGTAATGGTCTATGGGCAGCTGAAGTTGGAAATATGAAGAGCAATCTGGCCTAATGCAATCAGTTTGGGGGTTACCATCACATACTCAGAAATAAGTACACCCAGAGGGAGTGCAGAGTAAGAAGAAAAGGGGCCCAGAAAAATATTTAAAGACAGGCAAAGGAAAGAAAGCCCACAATAACAATTTACCTGGTCTGTATAAACATCCGGGGGCACAGCCTTATTAAAGAAATCAGAACACACAGCTCCTGCCTGGAGGTAATAATGAAGAGCCGCCGAATACTGATTTGTTGCTGAAGCAGAAATCAGAGATAAAGAATTACCTATCATTAGATAAAAGAGTTGGAAAAAGAGACAGGCCCTTTTTATGGAGAGTCAGGTATAACTTCATGAGTTGACAAAAGCAGATCTCAACCATAGGGATAAAACATTATATATACCCAGGGCAAAACTAAAACAAAACAAAACAAACAAAAAAAAAACACTGCCACTGCTCCTTAACATTTTAAAAGGACAGTATGATAGATTCTTTGCTTTCTAACATGTATCTGTCAAAAATTTAGCTCAGATTTCTTGTCAAACTTACTAATACAGAATTTAGTATTTATTTCTCAAATGACCAAACTAGAAACATGTCCTAATTTTTCAAAGTTGTATGGAATCAACATATCTATTCTGAACATAAATATTAAGATCTTGATGATAAATTCTTATGGTTGGGTTTGGGGTGAAAATGAACATTAAAATCAGCTCTTATTTGCTTCAAAATAATTCAGTTGGGGGAGGGGGTGATGTGATGATGTAGATGAAAGTAAAGGTGAAACAAAGCCTGACATGAGTTAATTGTTAAAGCTAGGTGGTAGGTGTTTGGGGTTCATTATACTATTCTCTCCACTTTATATTCTGAAATTTCCCATTAAAAAAATCAACTCCTAAAAAACTGCTTCTGAAATGATACCAGTCAGAAAATGTATTTGATCTGTGCCATAATAAAAATATTGGAAATTTCATTTCAAGTTGGAAAATCCTATTCACATATACCCAGATGGGGTAAAAACAGGAATCTATCCCAAAGAACACAAATTAATAATCAAAATTGCCTGAAGATATTTCAGAACCTTTAAATAGCAATATTTAAAACAAAACTTTACCCTTATTCCTTAAGAATGCTTTACCAACTTATTAGATGAACAAACATTCATTATTTTAAAGAAAGAGTAGTCAACATAAACCTAAAAGCATTTGAACCAAAGGTTTTGCAAAGAAAAAATATATACATGTATATGATTAGTTTTTAAATGTATAAAAATTGTAGGTTTACTCTTAATTTTACCTAGGAAGAGCTAGATAATACCAAACAAGACTTTATAAAATTTAATAAAGTAATGTAATAAAATGTACAATATATTTAATTTCACTTTTAAAAGGGCTACAAAAAGAAAACATCACAGAGCAACCAAATATAGCACTTACCAAAATAAATGTCTGCCTGAATAATTAACCAGGAATGGTTGTTTGGATTTATACTGAGTGTATACCGAACTAACTCTTTCACTGTGATTGCCACAGCTTCAAAATCCACTGACTGGAGGCTAAGGGAAAGACAGTTAACATTAATCTCTATTTTTAAAGTTAGTTTCAAATCCCATACAAGCATGTATTATAAAACAAAAAGACTTAGCCAAAATTTAGGTGATTATATATATAATGCTAAACATTACTGGCAGTAAATATATAAAAACTATCAAAACAATGAAATCCGAGAAAGTGTGATAAGCCAGCTTTAGTAAAGGGATTGACAATAATGTTTTTTGCTGTTTTTTATTCAAAATTCCATAGAAGATATCCTAGATCATACCAAAAAAGTAACTTTAAATCTTTTACAAATGTATAAAACATAGAAGTGGTAGGATAAAACCCTTTTCTTTTTAGCATAATTGACAGGCAATGAAAGAGTAAAGACAGGCTCATAAAATTCCCCTAAATGATTTTTAAGTTCTGTCATCACATACACACACACGAAAGCTCAAACACTAACAACATTGCTATGTGGCCTTCAATCTACTTTGTGACTTCTGGAAAAGGTAACTGACTCCCCTTAGCATTAGACATCTCTCGGATCTCACGAAGCTAGGGGCTAGATGTGGGAAGTATACCACTTCGGTACATTTGGGTAGCAATCAAGAGTCAAGAAATGGATAGGAAATGGGGGCAGCTACTCTGAGCCTGGTTAAACTTGGAAGTCTTGGAATACAAAATTAGAAGATAGAACTATGTGGAAAAAAGCCAGGCCAGCACCCAAGAAACACAGCTACTAGTGGTAAAGATCACAGGCTCTGGATTCAGACACACGTGAAGTTCAAATCATGGCTCTAACATTTACAAGATGAATTTGGACAAATTGCTTCTGTTGCCCTCAGGGCTTAGATTTTATCATAACTCATGACTGTGCCGGATATAATAGGAAAGGAATAGTGGTATTATTAGCAAATATCCAATTTTGTATTTACAACAAAATAAACTGGTATATGACTATATATTACAGGAATTTACAAAACAGTAACAAGTCTAACAAATCTATCTGTATATCAAACAATCTATTTTATAGTAATACTTAATCTAGTGCCATTCTTGCACTATTATTGGAGTCAATAAGGGCTCTTGCTAAAGAGAAATACTTTTTCTGATCAAACATTGAGTTACATTTTGTTTTCTCTGGGTCAATTTACATTATTTTTATTATGAAGATAACAGTTAAGTCTACTAATGTGCCAGTTTTTATTCTACACACCTAGCTTAGAAAATGCATTAACTTATCCTCATAATTTTTAGGCAGTTACTATTATTATTATACCCGTTTTACAGATGAAGAAACTGACTCAGAAAGTTATTTAACCAAGTTCATAAACCTGATAAAGCAGAAAAGACGGTGTTCAAACCCTAAGAGCCTGGCTCCAGAGCCTCCACGCTAAACCATTCTTTTACCTCATTTATAGATACATATTTAAAATCGATCATTAGTTTAGAGTCTATACTTAGGTTAAAGAAGTAACAACGACGAGAGACAATCAATTAAAAAGACAAAACTATCTGTGCCTGAGATATTAAATATTGCTATCTAATATACCAAATTTTATGTAAAAAAATAGAAATATATTATGACAATATATGCAGTTGGAATGCTAGGAAATTTGCACATTTGTTTCAAGAAACATGGTGATCTTCAGGGATATAAACTTCAGGAAGTGGAGGAGTGCACAGTCATCCAGCCACTTCTAACCCTCCAAACCTATTCCAGAATTGCTTCCAAACTCTAAGACTGAAATGAAATCAAATCACTTATTGCCATTCTATTGCCTGCTTATCTACCTACTAAACTCTTCTTCACAGATGCCACTGAGAGCAATGAAATGAGGCCTGGCTGTACCCTGTCCTTCAGGTGCAAAGTAAGAAGAGATTGGGAGTGGAGGGAGGAAAAGTAACTTTTGTGAGGAAACAAACTGACTCTCCAGTATGAGAGGTTGCTATGTGTAGGAAGAGAAAAATATAAATGGCTTCTTCTTCCAACAAATGGAGAACATTTGTTCTTCCCTAAAAAACATTCCCCCACCATCTCATTGAGATTCTTAGGAGATGAAAGAGATGAAAATTTTCTTAAAAATAATTAAAGAATTTCCTAAGTGTACCTACGGGGGTGGGTGAGGTAGGTGGTGATGGTTTCTGATAATCACAGTACTAGGAAAAAAGCTAAAAGAAATTATGAAAAAACAAATCATTTTCAAATGGACACTTATAAAAGGAATAAGATGCTAGAAGTCTGATAGAAAATCATTATTTCATGAGGTTCAATTCCCAGTTCTATCCACTGACAAGTAATCAGGATCACTCAGAGATTCTGTTCTACCTAGGGGCTGATATACCTTAGTTCTTACAGAGCTATGCGCCTTTATCTATAATTGTTAGGAGGATAATGACTATAATAGAGAATCACTAAGCTGGTCATAGACTCCAAAAAGATTCATAGCCTTTTAATCAAATTATCCAAGATTACAGCAGTTAGGATGGTTTCTAAATATACATAAGTAATTTAATAAAAAGTAAGCTATAATAATATTTCTTACTTGGGAATGGAAGATGGCCAAATAGAAATATGTTCAGCAGTAATATCATTCACAATGTCCTCCTTTAAAAAAAGAAAATGATTTAAAAAGAAATATCTTTCAAAGAAGTTTCTAAAATGAAATTATGGACTACTGACCCGAACATTGTGAAGTTTCACAAAGAGTGATAAGATGATAGTCAAAACCAATGGTTCCTGTGAGAAAGAAAACACAGAAACCTTAAATTCTATATATTTTAATATTTTTCCTATCATCCTCAGGGATATCAAGTACTTTCTCTTCCAAAAGACCCTTGCTCTTTTGGGTGAAATTTAGCACCTGCTTATTATAGAGCACATTAAATATCAACTTCATTTTAAATCTCAAAAAATCACAGTAGACAATTAATCAAAAATTAATTAGAGAATATTTATGTACTGGCCTGTGGCATCAATCCCTGGGCTCAACTCCCCATACAACTTTTGAAATTGAGTAAATGGATCTCTTTTCAACTAGTATTTCTAATTAGCTCCAAAAACAAATGAGTTTCTATTCTTAAAATAACATTTAAACAATGGAACCTAGGTTATGTCCAGTAAATAAATATGGTATTTATTCTATCAAGTAAAATTTATAATAAACTCAGGCTTCACACCCTTTGGTCCTTTTACGAAGACTTCTTTATAATTTAAAAAATATCTGCTCTATTTACTAAAACATATAAGGTAAATGTAAAATAAACTTCTTCATTCAGATTACTCCAACCCCAATAATGATTAATGAAGATAAGCATATTAACAGATCACTTCAATAATCTCATCAGCATTTGAAACACTCAATATTTTCACACTGAAAAAAAATCAGCAATGATAATTAGGTCAGTTTTTAATAACACTTACCCGTAATTTTTTGATAAAAGAAAGCAGCTCGCTCCTACAAAAAACAAAAATTTTTAATATATACACTTAAAGTAAAATCAAGAAAGTAAATTACAGGTAAAGGTGCATTCCTAATTCTCTAATTTTGCATGTGTGAAAGGGAGTATAATATTCTATTGCCATGATAACGTAAAATTTCTTCAATTTTTTAATCACATGTAAAGTCTTCAGTGCTATCCAACCTTAGACACTTTGATTTTGAATTCAAGTTGATTATAGCAAATGATTAATAGACATTCTCTTAAAATAACAAATAAACAGAAGGTATTTCCAAGGGTGGCTATGGTAGACAAGTCCGTCAGAGAGCAGTACCATAAAATTCTTAAAACTGTCCATCTTTATGATATACAAGGATAAAGAGAGATATTCTTGAAATAGTACAAATAGAACAATATTAAAAAGAACTCAAACAATAAAACTGACAGAAACTTACCGATACATTATACCTAATGTAGATTCTCTCTGCTTTATTAAACTAACTCTGCCATCATTTCCTCGTTTGTGCTGACTGGACACACTACAGATCTGAACAATAACTTCCCAAAGGTCTTTAGCAGTTCGTCTACTTTCTTTAGGGCCTGGAAGTTCTCTGCATGTAGCTGCTAAAAGTTGTCCAAGCTACATAGAACATGAAAAACAAAGAGAAAATACACAAAAAAATAATCTGTAATGTCATACATGATTGTTCTGTTATCAAGGTACACTTGAAGAAAGATGGATAATCGCCTGAATGTACTAAATAGTTACTTTATGCTGTATATTCTATATAGCCACTGAGGAATACATGGCTCAGTGGTTACTGACAGATAGGAATCTGTTTGGAGAAGAGGATCCTCTTGTTCTATTATATAAACTTCATTGTATCTAAACATTTACAGTCAAATAAGAACAAAAACCAGTATAGTCTAGTAATGATTGGGAAAAAAAAAAGCAAGTTGCCAAATATACATTGTATGAGCCCACTTTTATTAAATATAAAAAATAAATAAGCAGATTATATGGTGTGTGACCATATCTCAATAAAATTGCATTAAAAAAGGAAAAAAACTAAGGTGTGAAAACATGTGTGACAATAGAAGACATACTCCACAGTGTTAACTGTGGTAAAAGCCTAGAGGTGTGGTAAAATTTAGTACTTAAATTCCTCTATCTCTCACAAACACACAAACACACACACATACACACAAACTGCCTTTAATCAATTTTTTCCAGAGAATTTTTTTCTTTTGATAAAAAAACCAAGGAAAGAAAAGTTGGCAAAATTAGGAAACAAAATTTACATCAACTTTTCTCTAAGAAAAATGGTAGCAACAGGGGAAGGAGCTACTGTTGCTATAGAAGGTAGGATTAAGGAAGGATATGCTAATAAAGACCTTCCTAAAAAACAGATTACTGAGTGATAGATCTGAATAAACGCAGCTTTAAAGACCTAAGAGACCCAGAACTAAAGAGAAGAAGGGACATAAAGCAAAAGGTAAAGACCAGCCCAAAAGGCAGAGAAAAAAATAAGCTTGTATCAAATGTAGTATTTCTTTCCCTCTACCACTTCAAAGCAAGAGAGGGTCCCTGTCATTTGTTCTTATTAAACTTTGTACACCATGGCTCTTTTAGAGGGTGAAGTGGCAAGGATAATTTCAAGCCCATTAGGAAACCCAAATTGGACACTAGAATATTTTCATAACGAAGTCACCATTGCTGAAGGTGGGTTCTTTAAGAAGGAAGGTAGGATTATAACAAAGATGAAAATTGGTGCTCCTGGGCTCCAATTTTTTTATGAAAAATTTCAAATGCAGAAAATTGAAATAATTCAATGAATACTTGTATACTTGACACACTGTAAATAAATATTCTGCCATATTTGCTTTATATCTCTAACTACGTATATTGTTTGGACAAGTCATATTAAAGTAAGTTGCAGATATGACATTTTACCCTTAAATACTTCAACATACATCTTCTAAGAAAAAGGAATTTCTCCCACATAACCACAATTCCATGATCACACCTAAGAAAATTAACAAGAATACTAGTGCTTTATAAAGCTAGTGAAAATGATATGAAAATCCTACCTATGCTATGGGAATGGAAATCAGGAGTCCATAGTCTAGTAGGACATTTCAACCTTCTTGCCTCCTGAAAATAACCTTTGATAGCTGGGATCTGACAACTGGGATCATAATATATTCAGCTATTACTACAATAAAATCCCAGGGATATTGTAGCCCATTAACTCATTTTGTTTTCTGTTCTAAGAGATCATATGCTTGGTTGAAGTTCACTAAATTTATTAAGAACCAAAAGAAAGAATTCACAGAGGTCAAGGCCCCAAATCAATTCAATTCCACAAATATTCTTGAGCACCTCTTAAGTGTTAGGCATCATGTAAAGTAGTGAGAATATAAAAATTAACTGTCCTCAAGAAGTTCACAGTCTTAATTAAAGGTACCAGGAAGTACTCTAGCGCTAGGGGCACACAGCATGATAAGGAGCAGGGGGAGAAGCAACTGGAGAAGGAGCCACATCTTAAAAGACCTCAGCAGGCCATATTAAAACCTTCTGTAGTCCCCCACCCAAGCTTTGAACAACTAGCAAGAACTGGCAGAAACATTTTTCTCTGGGATTCAGAAAATAGTTAAAGAACTGCAGTAACAGAGAGAGTACTGAATCAAGAAAAAGAATGCTTAAAAGCGGTAGTATCTATCTCCATGTGCCTTGGCTGGCCACCCCTCACTGGTTCAGTGCAGAGCCAGCCTCAGCCCCTAGTATGAATCCCTGGTCCTGGTTCTAGAGGGAACAGAGTAACCCTCGTGCACATACATATAGTGCACATACTATATCTGGCCAAATCTGTCTGGTGGTGGCCTAAGAGATTCACCTTTCCAGAATTCACCCCGTATGGAGAAGGCAGCTGAAGCAATACAGCAGTCAAGTTGTGCTGTCCAGGGCATGGGATTGCTGGCTGTGTGATACATAGTGTAGTGCCCAGGATCATAAGGAAACCCTTTCATAGGAAGAGGGGACATTCCTAGGGCCACATGTGAAAGCACAGACAAGAGGAAGACGCAAAAAGGGCAGGGAGGCCCCTACACTTTGGCCTGGAGCTATTCTCATACAACCCATTGTATGGATAAGCTCTGAAGGAGAGCACTTAAACAGGTCAATCTGCAAAGACTAGGAAAGGTATTTTCTTTTCCTCCTCCTTTTTTTCTTTTATTAGCTCCTGACATTCAAGGAAAACTGCTATAATACTAGCTGGATACAAGTTTAAGGAACTGATGTCACAGAGTCTAAATTTCAGTGAAAAGAAATATTCAAATGCCCAGGTTTCAACTAAAGACTACAAAACATACAAATAAACAAGAAGCAATAGCCCAGACAGATTAAAGTATTAGAAACCATCAAAGAGGAGGGCCAGATCTGAGACATACCAAAGACTTTAATATATGGTTCTAAATATGCTCAACGAGCTAAAGGAAAAACAAACAAACAAACAAAAAAAATATGGACAAAAAAAACAAAGGAAATTAGGAAACCAATGAATGAAAACAAAGAGAATACCAATAAAGAGATGGAAATTATAAAAAAGAACCAGACAGAGCTGTAGATGTTAAAAATTTCCCAGAAGGGCTCAACAGCAGATTGCAGCTGGCAGAAGACAGATTCAGTGAACGTGACAATAAGACAAATGAAATCATCCAGCCTAAGGAGCAAATGGAAGAATGCAGAAAAGTGAACAGACCTGAGAAACCTGGAGGATGCCATCAAACTTACCAGTATATGTACTGTGGGACTCGCAGAAGGAGAAGAAAGGGGAAGAGAGAATATTCAAAGAAATAATGGCTGAACACTTCCCAAATTTGATGGAAGACATGAATATGCACATCAAAGACACTCAACGAACTCCAAATAGGATAAACCCAAATAGATCCACAATGGGACATATAATAATCAGATTATCAAATGATAAAGATACAGAAGGAATTCTGGGAGGAGCAAGAGAGAAGCAATATGTCAAGTACAATGGAGCTTCAATAAAATTAAATGCTGATTTCTCATTAGAAACCACAGAAGCAAGAAAGTAGTGAAATGACATATTAAAGTGCGGAAAGCAAAAAACTGCCAATAAGAAATCTATATCCGGCAAAATCATCTTTCAAAAACAAGAGATCAAGACATTCTTAGATAAACAAAAGCTGAGGAACTTCATCAACACTAGATCAACGCTACAAGAGATGATAAAAGAGAGTTTTGCAGGTTGAAAGGAAAGTACGCTAGACAACAGATCTAAGCTGCATGAAGAAATAAAGATCTCGAGTAAGGGTAACAACATGGGAAATACATAAAGGTACCAATGTATTTTGGCTTGTAACTCCACATTTTACTTCCTACAGGATCTAAAAAGCAAATGCATAAAATGTAATGAGAAATCAGGGGTTTGGGACTCATAATGTATAAACATGTAATTTGTGACAAGAACTACATAAAGGTAGGGGGGAAGAAGAGTAAAAGAACACAGTTTGCGTATACTATTGAAATGAAGTTGTTATCAAAGCAAACAACATTGTTACAGATTTAGGATGTTAAATTCAAGCCCCATGGTAACTACAAAGAAAATATCAGAGAATATGCAAGCTCATAGAGACAGACATTAGAGTACAGATTGCCAGGAGAGAGAGGCAGGGAGAATGGGGAGTTAATGCATAATGGGTGCAGGGTTTCTACTGGGAGAGCTGGGAAAATTTTAGTAATGGAAGGTGGTGAGGGTACTGTAATACTGTGAATGTGATTAATCCTACCTAATGGAATGCTTTGGAGTGACTGAGATGGGAAAGTTTTATGTTGTATATATGTTTCCACAACTAGAAAAAGAAAGAAAGAACAACTAAAGAGACAATGACAACTGACAATACATGATCCTGGATGTGATCTAGTAAGAGAGTAAAAGCTCAAAGGGACATTATTGGGGCATATGAAAAAACTGGAATACAGACTGTAAGCTTTATATTGATGTTAAATTGCTTGAACATGATAACTGTATTTAAGGTGATTACATAAGTGAGTATCTTTGTTCTTAGGAAATGGCAGTGTTAAATGTTCAAGGAGTATGATATATACAACCTACAATCAAATGTTCAGAAAACGGATTGATAAACACACAGATAGCTGGATGAACAGACTAATAACAGAAAATGTGGCAAGTTAAAATTGATGGTTCTGGGTGTGGGGGTAGGTAGGGGTATGTTGGAGGTCTCTGTATGGGGTTTTAATAACTGTCCTATAAAGTATTTAAAAATAAAAAGCTGAAAAAACAAGAATCTTTTGTTTTTATCCCATACTATTACTACTATCACCACTCCTCCTCCCCCTGCTACTAGTTAGACTAATATAATCCAAGTGCCTATAAATCCTGTGCCCTTTCCATATTGCCTCCCATCCTGACACAAGGGAGAAAGTTTTGTACTATCTCAAAAGAGCAAATTTTGGTCCTTAAGATTTTTTCCCTCTCAATTAACATAATATTAAAGTATTTTAGAAAATATGTAAAGACAGAAAATAACACTGACTAAAATCACCTAACATTCAACTACCCAGAGATAATGATTGTTCATATCTCTCCAGACTTTTCCCTACACACATGTGTATACATTCCACACCAAAAATGAAGTTTGGAAACTGCTCTAAATTGTATCTCTTCAAAACAAAATCCCTTACTCTAGGCTTTTTTCTCTGATTTCTTTTACCTTGACATTAACAAGGAAGCAAGGAAATCAATTTTGGCAGGAGGCACATAAAAACCCTAACCACCAAACGACATGATAACAAGGTCACTACACATCTTTCCTCCTTTTGGGCCAAGTCAGGGGAACTGTAGGATGCAATGAGAAAATCCCAAGGTTAGGCAAGCTACAACTCAACTTCCCATGCCCTTTATACACTGCAGACGCTCTAATGTTCATTACAGAAAACACGTGCACAATCTCTTCCAGTGCACAGCCCCATGGAGTTCACTGCTAAGAGAAGCAAAGAGAGGAACTTCTAAAGTGTCTTAATACTAAGCAACAAGATAAAATTCTAAGTGGAAACAATGATAAGTTTAGAACAAAATGGTTCTCTCACCTTTTTATTACTAGTGGGCATAATCAGACAGACAAGCAACCTAGATATTAATTAGGACCTCATATACAATTACATGTCTGCAACCCCAAAGAAAGGAATGATTCAAGTATGAGAATGGTTTTTAAGTAGTTGTAGAGGAGAAGAAAATGAAAAAAACGCTAAAGAAATCAATAAATCTTCAAAGGGTTAAAATGAAAGGAGTTCAGTTTTTAAAAGGAGACACATGAAATATGGAGGAACAACCAAAAGACAGATGTAAAAGAGTGGCAGTCTTGCAAGTTCTAAGACAACCAAAGATTTAAAGGACTAAGTGCTAAAGATGAGATGGAAGCAGATAAGAATAGAAAAAAAGAATATGCACAGTTGAGAAAATAATCAGGAAATTGAAGTACCAAGTGTACAAAAAAAAGGCTTATTTTGAAAGGGAAAAAGGGTGAACTCTAAGGAAACAACTTAATGTCAATTCATTGAATAAATTATTTCACAGGTGTAACTACTAACAACAAACATGATACTAATAAGAATAAAACATACCATAAGTAGAGGAGCAAATAGCTTGTAAAGAAGGGAAAGGCGTTCAAATGAAAAATGGGTAGAAGTATAACCATGACAGTTTCCACCAGTTCATACTAATCTATACCTCTGTATTCATTCCATAACTTAAAACTAGAGTTTGAAAACAGCAACCAAAGCAAGAAAAGTTGACTAATCACTAGACTAGCCTGGGATTATACAAACATGCTGACTATTAACTAAAATTTTATTGGTGTTTCCATTAGAGCTATAGGGTATTAGAAAGAAAAAAAAAACATTTAGGCATTAGGGAGGGGAAAGTCAAGAGCCTGAATTATCAAAAACTATACTTTTAACTACAAACCAACAAACATCTGTCCACCCTTTTACTGTATCATAGAAATTATGCAAATTCCCAAAGCACAGAACAAATCTAAAGCAGGTATATTAATACTGTCCTAATGGTCCTTTTATTAAGATCAAACATTAATTACCTTTACATATGGATTACTCTGAAGCAGAAATGTAGGAACTTGCAGTGTAAGGTATTCATTTTCCATCCAGTTTAACATAAACGCAACACACTCCTCAGCTATAACTTGACGAAGAGGAATATCTAAAAGCAAAGAAGAAAGTAGCTAGTACTACTACTACAACATTAAAATGAGAATAGGGCAAATATCTGCAAAAATATCAGCTGAATAAATTAAAAACAATAGCTATGGATGGAAAAATAGAAAACCATTGTTCTAGTTTGCTAATGCTGTCAGAATGCAAAACACCAGAGATGGATCGGCTTTTATAAAGGGGGTTTATTTGGTTACAAAGTTACAGTCTTAAGGCCATAAAGTGTCCAAGGTAATACATCAACAATCAGGTACTTTCACCAGAGGATGGCCAATTGTGTCCGGAAAACCTCTGTTAGCTGGGAAGGCACGTGGCTGGTGTCTGCTCCAAAGTTCTGGTTTCAAAATGGCTTTCTCCCAGGACATTCCTCTCCAGGCCTTAGCTCCTCTTCAAAATGTCACTCTCAATTACTCTTGGCAGGTTTGTCCTTTCTTAGCTTCCCCAGAGCAAGTGTCTGCTTTCAACAGCCATCTTCAAACTGTCTCTCATCTGCAGCTCCTCCCTTAGCTCTCTGTGCATTCTTCAATGTGTCCCTCTTGGCTGTAGCAAGCTTGCTCCTTCTGTCTGAGGTTATATAGTGCTCCAGTAAACTAATCAAGGCCCATGCTGAATGGGGGGGGGCACACTTCCATATGGAAATTATCCAATCAGAGTTATCACCCACATTTGGGTGGGTCACATCTCCGTGGAAACACTCAAAGAATTACAATCTAATCAACACTAACACCTCTGCATTGCCTACAATTGGGTGGGGCACATCTCCATGGAAACAACCCAATCCAAATGTTCCAACTTAATCAACACCAATATGTCTGCCCTCACAAAGCATCAAAGAACATGGCATTTTCTGGGGGACATAATATATACAAACTGGTACAACCATTAACTTCGTACACTTTTCTCTAGAAAGTTTAAGGTTTCCCAACAATAGACAAATGTAGTACCCACTATTAATCAACAAAATTAAAATACTAAGAACCCGCTAGGTGTGCAGGACTCCCCTGGGCAGTGTGAAAGTCTAAGAATTATTCCCCATCCTCCAGAAGTTTACAACTCAAATGATAAGAGAATAATCATACAAACTAAACAAACACAAAGTGGTATGGTACAGAAAGATGGCGGAGTGGGTGAGGCGGAGTGGACTTCACTTCAATGAAAGAAACCAGAGAGGGGCCGGAGGATACCCGGGAAGGTGGATTTTGGGCTGTAACTGTTCATAGATGGAACCCTACGGTACATGGTAGGGAAAGACAAAAATGCAGACAGGTGGCACCTCAAGGGACAGAGTAAGTTTGTTCAGGCCAGGACCACCTAACAGCCAGCAGCAACAACATGAGCAGCAGCTCTCCACTCCAGAGCTGCACAGGGACCACATTGCAGCCCCAGGAGAGGCAGTCCCCAGTGCACACAGAGAACTGGTGCCCTGACTGGTTCTCAATCCAGTTTGGACTCCCTGACCACATAGGAGAAGTTCAGCGAAGACCAGCTTGAGAGTAAATGGGTGGCTCAAAGTGTCACCTGCTGGAAGACTGGGAAACTGCACTCCAGCAAGCTATAGCTCTGCCAAATTATTTATAAATACTTAAATAATCCTGCATTTCCCAAAACATTCTTATCAAGACAAGTAAATGCCCCAAAGCCAACAGAAAATAATAAAGCACTTGAACAATCTATAAGACATGGACAAGCCAAACAAAAAGCAAGAAGAGTCACAAAATTTGGAGCAATTAATTTAAAAAGTACAAACAAATCTCCAAAACAACTTCAAAGAGATGGATGAAGACATTAAGGACATCAAGAAGACTCTAGAAGAGCATAAAGAAAAATTTGAAAGAGTAAATAAAAAAAAAACAGATCTTATGGAAATAAAAGACACTTGATCAAATTAAAAATACACTAGAGACAATAACAGCTAAAAGAGGCAAAAGAAAGGATAAATAAATGTGAGGACACAACAATTGAATGTGAGCACACAAAAGAACAAATGCTGAAAAAATATGAAAAATTTGAAATGGATCTCAGGGAAATGATGGACAACAAAAAGCAAATAAATATAAGAATCATTGGTGTCCCAGAAGAAGAGAAGAGTAAAGGGCCAGGAAGAGTGTTTCAAGTCATAGTTGGGGAAAACTTCCCAACCCTTCTAAAACAGCATAAATATACAAATCAAAG
Source organism: Choloepus didactylus (assembly GCF_015220235.1). Taxonomy (NCBI): domain Eukaryota; kingdom Metazoa; phylum Chordata; class Mammalia; order Pilosa; family Megalonychidae; genus Choloepus; species Choloepus didactylus. The sequence goes on along the minus strand of NC_051320.1, from coordinate 50,428,341 downwards.
ATGTCCAACAAACTGCAAATAGAATAAATCCAAATAAACCCACTCTGAGACATAAAATGATCAGATTTTCAAATGCTGAAGAAAAGGACAAAGTTCTGAAAGCAGTAAGAGAGAAGCAATTCACCACATTTAAGGAAAAACAACATAAGACTAAGTACTGACTACTCAGCGGGCACCATGGAGGCAAGGCAGTGGTATTTAAGATTCTGAAAGAGAAAAACTGCCAGCCAAGAATTCTTTATCCAGTAAAGCTCTCCTTCAAAATTGAAGGAGAGCTAAAAATTTTCATGGACAAAAAAATGCTGAGAGTATTTGTTAACAAGAGACCTGCCCTGCAAGAAATACTAAAGGGAGATCTACTGACTGACAAATAAAAAAGGAAAAGAGAACAAGGTCTGCAGAAGGACACAGAATTGAAGAGTACTAGTAAGTGTGATGGTTGGGTTCATGTGTCAACTTGGCCAGGTGACCCAGCTGTCTGGTCAAGCAAACACTGGCCTAACAATTGCTGTGAGGACGTTTGAGGCTGGTTAGTAAACCAACAGGCTGGTTTATTAAATCATCAGTCAATTGACTGCAGCTGTGACTGATGACTCACCAAAGGGCGTGCCTTCCACAATGAGAGAAAGCAATTGGCTGGATTTGATCCAATTAATCAGTTGAAGACTTATAAGCAAGACAGATAGAGGACCTTCACTTCTTCTTTGGCTGCCCAGTGAAGCATTTCCTGAGGAGTTCGTCGAAGTTGCCAGTTCGTTTCCTGAGGAGTTCATCGAAAACATTCGTCGAAGATCAGAGTTCATTTCCTGAGGAGTTCATCGAAGTTGCCGGTTCGTTTCCTGAGGAGTTCATTGGACATCTTCCTTGGAGTTGACAGTTTGTTGACGGCTCTACAGAATTTGGACTCGTGCATACCCAGTTGCGTGAGTCACTTTTACAACTTGATAATCAGAGACACCTCTCATTGATTCTGTTTCCCTAGAGAACCCTAACTAATACAGTAAGGGTAACTTAAAGGAAAAAGAGAGGAAAAAAATAGACCTGACAACTAAAAACCAAAGGATAAGATGGCTGATTCAAGAACTCCCTTCACAGTAATAACTTTGAATGTGAATGGATTAAACTCTCCAATTAAAAGATACAAACTGGTAGAATGGAATAAAAGGATGACCCACCAATGCTGTTTACAAGAGACTTATTTAGACCCTGCAACACAAAGAGACTGAAAGTGACAGGATGGAAAAAACTATTCTACACAAGCTGCAGCCAAAAGAAAGCAGCAGTAGCTATACTAATATCAGACAAAATAGACTTTAAATGCAAAGATGTCATAAGAGACAAAGAAGGACACGATCTATTAATAAAAGAGACAATTCACTAAGAAGAAATAAAATCATAAATATTTATGCACCCTATCCAGAAGCTCCAATGAACACACAAACTTTGACTAAACTGCAGGGAGCAATAGACACATCTACAATAATAGTGGCAGACTTCAATACACCACTCTCTTCTATAAATACAACTAGACAGAGGACCAATAAGGAAACTGAGAACCCAAACAATACGATAAATGAACAAACTTAAAAGATATACATAGATCATTACATCTCAAAGTACCAGGATATACATTCTTCTCTATGCCCATGGAATGTTCTGCAGGACAGATCACATGCTGGGGCACAAAACAAGTCTCAAAAAATTTTAAAAAACTGAAATTATATGAAGCACATTCTCTGACCATAATGGAATGCAACTAGAAATCAATAACCACCAAAGAACCAGATCTTCCACTAATATATAGAGGTTAAAAACACACTTCTAAACAACCAGTGGATGAAAGAAGAAATTGCAAGAGAAATAGGTAAATGCCTAGAGATGAATGAAAATGAGAACACAACATATCAAAACCTATGGGATGCAGCAAAGGCGGTGCTGAGAGGGAAATTTATAGCTCTAAATGCATATATTAAAAAGCAAGAAAGAGCTAAAACCAAAGACCTAACTGAACTATTGAAGAGGCTAGAGAATGATTAGCAAACTAACCCTAAAGCAAGCAGAAGAAAAGAAATAAAGATTAAAGCAGAAATAAATGAGCCAGAGAACAAAACAAAACAAAAAACAAAAATAACAGAAAGAATAAATAAAACCAAAAGTTGGTTCTTTGAGAAGATCAACAAGATTGATAGTCCCTTAGCTAGACTGACAAAGTAAAGAGAAGACCCAAATAAACAAAATCAGAAACGAGAGTGGGACAATAACTATGGATCCTGAAGAAATAAAAAAAATCATAAATTGATACTATGAACAAGTGTACATCAGCAAACTAGACAACTTAGAGGAAATGCACAATTTCCTGGAAACACATGAACAACCAAGACTGACCCAAGAAAAAACAGAAGACCTTAACAAACTAATCACAAGCAAAGAGATCCAATCAATCCTCAAAAATCTACCTACAGTGAATGAGTAGAAAAATGGGGGCGGGGGGAAGGCACCCAGTGTTATTTTTTACTTTAACTGTTCTTTTTCACTTTAATTTTTATTCTTATTATTTTTGTGTGTGGTAATGAAAATGTTCAAAAATTAATTTTGGTGATGAATGCACAACTATATAATGGTAGTTTGAACAACTGAATATATGCTTTGTATGACAACAGGGTATGTGAATATATCTCAATAAAAATGAATTTTAAAAAAAAATCTACCCACAAATAAATGCCCAGGGCCAGATGGCTTCACAGCGGAATTTTTTTTTTAATCATTTAATTCTGTTGAGATATATTCACAAACCATAGAATCATCCACATTGTATAATGAATTGTTCACAGTACCATTATATAGTTGTGGAATCACTACCAGAATCAATTTTTGAACATTTTCATTATCAAACACAAACAAAAAATAGAATAAAAGTTAATGTAAAAAAGAACACCCAAAACATTCTCAATATGATAAAGTGCATATATAAAAACCCCATAGCCAGCATAGTACTCAATGGTGAGAGGCTGAAGGCCATCCCCCAAGATTGGGAAAGAGATAAGGATGCCCACGGTCACCTTGATTATTCAACATTATGCTAGAAGTTCTAACCAGAGAAATCCACCAAGAAAAAGAAATAAAAGGCATCCAAATTGGAAAGGAAGAAGTAAAACTCTCATTATTTGCAGGTGATATGATCTTACATTTCAAAAATCCTGAGAAATCGACAACAAAGCGACTTGAGCTAATGAACAAATTCAACAGAGTATCAGAATACAAGATTAATGCAGATAAGTCAGTAATGTTCCTACACATTAGTAAGGACCTAAATGAAGAGGCAGTAAAAAAAAAAAAAAAAAACAAATATCCATGTACAATACTAAGTAAAAAAATCAAGTACCTAGGAATAAACCTAACCAAAGACATAAAAGACCTCTACACAGAAAAAAAATTTTACTAAAAGAAATAAAAAATGACATAAATAGGTAGAAAGATATTCCATGCTCATGGACAGGAAGGCTAAACATCGTTAAGATGTCAATTCTACACAAACTGATCTACAGATTCAATGCAATTCAAATCAAAATTCCAACAACCTACTTTGCAGACTTGGAAAAGCTAGTTATCAAATTTATTTGGACGGGAAAAGGCCTCGAATTGCCAAAAACATTTTTAAAAAGAACAACAAAGTGGGAGGACTTACACTTCCAGACTTTGAAGCTTACTATGAAGCCACAGTGCTCAAAACAGCATGGTAGTGGCACAAAGATAGACATATTGGTCAATGGAATCAAATTAAGAGTTCAGAAATAGATCCCCAAATCTATGGTTGACTGATTTTTGATGAGGCCTCAAAATCCACAGAACTGGGACAGAACAGTCGCTTCAACAAATGGGGCTGGGAGAACTGGATATTCATAACCAAAAGAATGAAAGAGACCCCTACCTCACACTCGATACAAAAGTTAATTCAAAGTGGATGAAAGACCTCAATATAAGAGACAGTAGCACAAACTCTTAGAAGATAATATGGGAAACATCTTCAAGATCTAGTAGTAGGAGGTACCTTCTTAGCCCGTATACCCAAAGCATAAGCAAAAAAAAGAAAAAAGCAGATAAACGGGAACTCCTCAAAATCAAAAGTCTCTGTGCCTCAAAAGACTTTTTCAAAAAGGTGAAGAGACAACCAACTCAATGGGAGAAAATATTTGGAAATCATATATCTGATAAGAGACTGATATCCTGCATATATAAAGAAATTCTACAATTCAACAAAAATAGTACAAACGGCCCAACTATAAAATGGGCAAAAGATATGAAATGGCATTTTTCCAAAGAGGAAATACAAATGGCTACAAAACATGAAAAAATGTTCATCTTCACTAGCTATTAGGGAAATGCAAATCAAAACCATAATGAGATACCATCTCACACCAATAAGAATGACCACCATTAAACAAACAGGCAACACTAAATACTGGAGAGTATGTGAAGAAATTGGAACTCTTATTCATTGCTGGTAGGAATGTATAATGGTACAGCAGCTGTGGAAGAGTTTGGTGGTTTCTCAGGAAATTAAATATCAAATTACCCTATGATCTGGCAATCCCACTTCTCAGTATGTACCCAGAAGATCTGAAAGCAGTGACACGAAGAGACATTTGCAAACTGATATCCATAAAAGCATTGTTCACAACTGCCAAGAGATGGAAACAATCCAAGTGTCCTTCAGCAGACGACTGGATGAACAAAATGTGGTATATGCACATGATGGAATACTATGCATCAAGAGGGAACAAGGTTCTGAAACATATGGCAACATGGATGAACCTCGAAGACATAATGCTGAGTGAAATAAGTCAGACACAAAAGGAGAGATAATTGTATGTTACCGCTACTATGAACTCCCTGAACAATATAAAATCAATGTCTTATAACATAGAATATTTGGGGACCTAGTGATAGACAGAGGCTAGTGAAGGAGGAATAATTATCTAATATGTTCAGATATATTAATGAGGATGAATTGAAAGGTATGGGAATGGATAGCGGTGATGATTGCTTGCTAATGGGATTATAAGAGCTGTAATGAAGGCAAATAGAATTTAAAGGGGCTGTTTAAAGGTATATATCCCACTATATATACCTTTAAATATATCAGCACTACAAATAGAGACATGATAAAATTTCTAAGATGTGACACTGGTACAGAGAGTTGACAACAGAATGGTAAACAGGAATAATCTACCTGTTGTGTACTAGGGACTATAATTAATAGGAATACCTTACTAGGACCACACAAATAGTAGGAACAAATAATTAAGGGCTGAAAAGAGCTATGGGGTGTTTAAGGAAAAAAAATCACAAACTGGTATGGTACAAACTTTTAGCACACTTAGAACACAAAAAAGGGTAAACTATATAATTAAATTATACTAAATCTGGATTAGCATTTATATTTTTATAGTTTTTTTCTGATTAAATGTAAGTCATTAGACAAACCATTCATTCAGATACTTATTGTAGCAAAAACAATTTAAAATTAAAGAGTAACAAGAAAAAAAAAATCACCCCAAGTTGTTCTGAATAGTATCACCTTCCAAATAACTTTTGAATTTTTGTAGTCAAAATATATAATATTCAGGTTTCAATGTACTTCAAGAAAAGAAAGAAGAAAATATGATGAACCCTAAATAATAATGTTAAGACTTAAAATGAGGTGAGCTATTAAAATCCTCCTTTTCTTGAGAATCTGTATTTTTCAGCCATTCTAAAAAGACTGTGCCTTTGGCTATTTATCTATAGTTCACATTATTCCAAAAAAAAAGAATTTGAGGTGACAAAAAAGATGTGTAGGAACAGAGCAAAACAAAATACAAATACACTGTCTTTGCCTAATTTTCTTAAAGAGGAATGAACACAGAAATGAAATTAGTACCCCAAATGCTTGCATGCCATTGAATTATAGCAATTTTGCCAAACGGGGGCCACAAAGCATATGGCTCCAAGCCCTCCTTTTATTCACTGTGCACTCACCATTAATAATACTGGCTTCAACACAACAAATAAATTCATTAACCTCCCACTCACAAGGGACATGACTCCCAGGGGAATGAATCTCCCTGGTGATGTGGGACGTGACTCCCAGGAATGAGCCTGGCCCTGGCAGCAAGGGATTGAAAATGCCTACTTGACTAACAGCATGAAAAAGAAAGGTAACAAACTGAGGTAACAGTGGCTGAGAGATCCCAAATAGAGTAGAGAGGCTATCCTGGGGGTTTCTCTTACGTAACCTCCAGCTAGACATCCCAAATGGCAACAGTATCCCATGCCCTTACCAAAAGTAGTCCCCAAATACCTAAGTCCCTACTGAGATTCTATAAAATTCACCCACTAAGTTTTATCACTCAGAAACTTAAATCCAACAGTGTTCCTATGCCAAACAAGTCCTAAAACTGAGAGGCAACAGTCTCTTTAAGAACAATTAGATGCAGCCCCCTTCCACATATTGTCGATACCCCCTTTCAATATGAACATGTTAGGGTGCTCACTGCCTAGACACCTCTAAAGATGGAGAAAGAAATTAAGTGAGAGGAAGGGGTAGCAATAAACAAGATAAGATTTAACAAAGGTCTATGAATACTGAAACTTCATATAAACATATACATATTTTTAGCTCCTAGGTTGTTAGAATAGCTGGAAGGAGGTAAATGACATGATAGAACTGTAACCTATAACATTCTTTGAAATTTACTCTATGGCTACTTGTTGAATTGTGCTTTGAAAGTCTTCACCTTTCTGTATATACCCTATATTTCATAATAAGGAAAGTACTGAAACTGTGAAACTGTAATACACAACAATTTTTGGAATTATCTATATAACTGCTTGTTGAGCTGTACTTTGAAAGTCAACACCTTTCAACATGTATGTTAAATTTTATAATAATGGAAATAGCTGAAGTTGTGGAACCATGACCCATGATATTCTTTGAAATTTGCTCTTTAAATACTTGTTAAATTATACTTCGAAAGTTATCACTGTTAAGTAAATTTGTTAAAGTTCACAACTTTAAAAATGCATTAAAAAATAAGAATAATATTGGCATGCTATAGCAGTGATTCTTCAAGGATTCCAACATGAACTCAACCCCACTAAGGATCACTACTTTAAGACTTCTAACAATCAGAATAAAGAGAGAGACACAATCACAGTTACAACATTTCTAATGTGCACGGGGAAAAGAAACAAGTTGCTTAGAAGAATAATTGTTTCTAATACTAATACCAGAAAGAAATTTTTTTCTGTGTGTTCCTATAGAGAAGAAACCATGCAATTTGTGAGTGAGGACAGTCAGCATCAATACAATAAAACAATGATGTATGGTATAGTACTTCTCTCAGTAAAGGCCAATGTCATTATGTGAAAATATAATTCAGTGAAAGAAAATATAAGCAATGAGTGTAACAGAATATGGTCAAGCAATGCAGGTTGTGCCAGTTTGAATGTATTATGTCCTCCCAAATGTCATTATCTTTGATGTAATCTTGTGAGGGCAGACCTATCAGTGTTAATTAGATTGTAATTCTTTGAGTGTTTCCATGGAGATGTGCCCCACCCAACTGTGGGTGATGACTCTGATTGGATAATTTCCATGGAGGTGTTACCCCACCCATTCAGCATGGTCCAAATTAAATCACTGGAGCCACATAAATGAGCTGACAAACAGAAGGAACTCAGTGCAGCTGAGAGTGACATTTTGAAGAGGGGCTACAGCCAAGAGGGACACTTTGAAGAATGCACAGAAGCTGAGAGAGGAGCTGCAGATGACACACAGTTTGAAGACAGCTGTTGAAAGCAGACTTTTGCTCCGGAGAAGCTAAGAGAGGACAAACACCCCAAGAGCAACTAAGAGTGACATTTTTGAGGAACTGCAGCCAAGAGAGGAACATCCTGGGAGAAAACCATTTTGAAACCAAGAACTTTGGAGCAGACGCCAGTCACGTGCCTTCCCAGCTAACAGAGGTTTTCCAGACACCATTGGCCATTCTCCAGTGAAGGTACCCAATTGCTGATGTGTTACCTTGGACACTTTATGGCCTTAAGACTGTAACTGCGTAACCAAATAAACTCCCTTTATAAAAGCCAATCTATTTCTGGTGTTTTGCATTCCGGCAGCATTAGCAAACTAGAACACAGGTCTCTGAGGATCTTGCTTAATCCAATGGAATACAAAGACACAATATCCTTTAAGAAATTCTCCATAAATAGTTTATGTTGCTCAACTTTATAAAGAACTTAAGAGGCAATGATGTGGAGATCAAACTTCCCTTTAAGCATGGGCAAATATTTATTATCAATTAAGTACAGAGTTATATGCTTTAATGGGCAACTAGAGTAAGCCTAACATTTTTTTGCTGAAATTTCGGGACAAAACAAGGATATGCATCTCAATAGAAAACCACCTAAAAGGGAAATGAGGAATTATAGCTAAGGGAATACCAAGCGGCAAGGGTCATTTTGGATCTTTTCTAATAAATAGAAAAACAGTTAAGGCATCCCAATTATGTACTATGGAGCATTACCTCTATAATTTTAACTTACAAATTTAAAAAAAAATCAGGTGTACCCAGGTGTATCATAAGGTAACTATAGCAAAGCATCTAAAGAACAATGGGTTACAAACTCTGCAATTTTCTGGTATACATGGGAAGATATGAAAGAACTTGCCATATGGGGTTATTAGCACAAAGGTATTAAAAGTTGGTGAACTCTCTGAAAAGATATGTCTGGTTTTAAAATAATTACTCTGTAGCCCTTATTTCTATTACAACTGAAAGGCTGGAGCTACTGTCAGTTAAGATCAATTCCTGTTCCTGATAATAAAGCCAGATCAACCCTTTGTTAGGGTTCTCTAGGGAAACAGAAGCAACAAGAGATAATCTGCAAATATAAGATTTTATAAAAGTATGTCACAACAACTGTGGGGATACACGAGTCCAAACTCCATAGGGCAGGCAGCAAACTGACAACTCCAATGAAGGTGTTTGATGAACTCCTCAGGAGAGGCTTTCTAGCTGAAGAACAAGTGAAGGTTTTCTCTCCCTTAAAAGTCTTCAACTGATTGGATTAAATCCAGCTGACTGAAGTCTCATACATCTCATTGATATAATCAGCCACAGATGCAGTCAACTGACTGATGATTTAATAACCCAGCTTTCTGGTTTATAAACCAGCCACAAATGACTGTGCAGTAACAGTTAGAGCAGTGCTTGCTTAACCAGACACCTGGACACCATCACATGTCCAAGCTGACACGTGAACGTAACCATCACAGTCCACCCCTTGTCAACCTGGCAGTTACACACATCACCTTAAACCATACTAATCTCTAAACAGAGTTCAATAACAGACATATATTTTGCCTAACAATACTCTACTGTCCTGCATACAACCGGAAATGCACTAGATCTCTCCAGAATAGGGTGCAAGTCCTTGGATAACATTAACTTTTAAATTTGATTTCCTATAACTTAAATATTGCAAAATGAATAATACACCTTATGTCATTTGAAAAGGGGTAAGATAGAGAAGAAAATAAAGATATTTGCTTTAGTACAAATACAAACATACTCATAACAAAATAAGGAGGAAATAATCATGCCATCATAGTCCTTCTTTCTGTAACTGGTCATGTGTTCATAGTTCATATTTATCACTACCTTCTTCCACTACCGATTTCATGTTCCCTTTACCCTCAGCAAGCACTTCAGCTGGCCGTGGTTCTTTGCCTGGTAGGGTGACCCAAACCTTTATAACTGAAGTTTCTTGGCCACTGGTAGTCCTGCCTATGTAATCAACCTGCCACCAGGTAGCAGGCTGAACTCCTCGGGGAATGGTGCCATATCGGGGACTGAATGTGAGTCTCTGTTGCTGGCAGATTGGGCACACAGATTGGGCTGTGGCCAGGTGTTCTAGTTTGCTAATGCTGCAGAATGCAAAACACCAGAGACGGATTGGCTTTTATAAAAAGGGGGTTTATTTGGCTACACAGTTACAGTCTTAAGGCCATCAAGTATCCAAGGTAACACATCAACAATCGGGTACCTTCAATGGAGGATGGCAAATGGCATCCGGAAAACCTCTGTTAGCTGGGAAGGCACGTGGCTGGCGTCTGCTCCAAAGTTCTGGTTTCAAAATGGCTTTCTCCCAGGACGTTCCACTCTAGGCTGCAGTTCCTCAAAATGTCACTCTTAGTTGGACTTGGGATATTTGTCCTCTCTCAGCTTCTCCAGAGCAAGAGTGCTTTCAACGGCCGTCTTCAAACTTTCTCTCATCTGCAGCTCCTGTGCTTTCTTCAAAGTGTCCCTCTTGGCTGTAGCTCCTCTTCAAAATATCACTCACAGCTGCAATGAGTTCCTTCTGTTTGAGTCAGCTCATTTATATGGCTCCACTGATCAAGGCCCACCCTGAATGGGTGGGGCCATGCCTCCATGGGAATATCTCATCAGAGTCATCACCCACAGCTGGGCGGCGCGCATTTCCATGCAAATCTAATCAGCACCAAAATGTCTGCCCCACAAGACTGCATCAAAGAATATGGCTTTTTCTGGGGGACATAATACATTCAAACCAGCACACCAGGTCAGCCTTGGTGAGTGGAAGTCCATGTTGCTGATACATAATCTTCACCCCTACTACCATGGCCACTTTGTTCATGAGGCCACTGGGCAATGGCAGGAGTAGATGGGGAAAGAGGCTGACTGGTATCCGCCGAACAGATAATCTTATCCACTTGATTATTAAATCTTCCTCTGCTGAAGTCACCCTCTGGTGAGCATTCACATGGGACACAAATCTCTTCATGTTTTTTGCCCACTCAGAGAGGTATATCCACATATCTCTTCCCAGACGTCTTTGTCACCAGTTTTCTAATCATGTTTCTTCCAAGTTCTTGACCATTGTGCCAAACCATTAGCAACAGCCCATGAATCAGTATACAAATGTACCTCTGGTCAGTTCTCCTTCCAAGCAAAATGAACGAGGTACACTGCTCGAAGTTCTGCCCACTGGGAGGATTTCCCCTCACCACTGTCCTTCAGGGACATCCCAGAAGAGTTGCAGTGCTGCAGCTGTCCACTTTTGGGTGGCACCTGCATATCATGCAGAACCATCTGTAAATCAGGCCTGAGTTTTCTCTTCCTCAGTCAACTGATCGTAAGGAACTCCCCAAGAGGCCATAGCTGTGGGATGGGAAAGAGAAGGTAAGGTGGAAGGAGTGGGGACCACGGGCATTTGGGCCACTTCCTCATATAACTTACTTGTGCCTTCAGGACCCGCTCAAGCCCTACCTAGTATATACCATTTCCATTTTATGATGGAGTGCTGCCGTGCACACCCAACTTTATGGCTTGGCGGGTTGGACAACACCCAGCTCATGAAAGGTAACTCAGGTCTCATGTTGGTGACCCATGGTTAAGTGTTCTGTCTCTACAAAGGCCCAATAGCCAGCCAAAAGCTGTTTCTCAAAAGGAAAGTAGTTATCTGCAGAGGATAGTATGGCTTTACTCCAAAATTCTAAAGGCCTGCGTTGTGATTCTCCTACAGGAACCTGCCAAAGGCTCCAAACAGCATCCTTTTTGCCACTGACATTTCCAGCACCATTGGATCAGCTGGATCATATGATCCAAGAGGCAGAGCAGCTTGCACAGCAGCCTGGACCTGTCACAGAGCCTCTTCTTGTTCTGGACCCCACTCAAAACTAGAAGCTTTTCTGGCCACTCCAAAATCCAAAGAGGCCAACAAGGCACTGTGCCTCTTTTCTGGTTGTAGGAGGGGCCAGATGCAACAGCTAATCCTTCACCTTTGAAGGGATATCTCGATATGCCCCATAGCACTGGATGCCTAGAAATTTTACTGAGGTGAAAGGCCCCTGCATTTTTGTTGGATTTATCTCCCATCCTCTGATATGCAAATTTCTTAACAACAAATCTAGAGTACTTGCTATTTGCTCACTAAGTCCAATCAACATATCATCAGTATAATGGATCAGTGTGATGTCTTTTGGGAGGGAGAAACGATCAAGATGCCTGCAGACAATATTATGACATAGGGCTGGAGAGCTGATACACCCCCGAGGTAGCACAGTGAAGGTATACTGCTGGCCCTGACAGCTGAACGCAAACTGTTTCTGGTGGTCCTTATTAACAGTTATTGAGAAAAAAGCATTTGCCAGATCAATAGCTGCATACCAGGTTACCAGGGGATGTGTTGATTTGCTCAAGCAATGATACCACATCTGGAACAGCAGCTGCAATTGGAGTCACCACCTGGTTAAGCTCACGATAATCCACTGTCATCCTCCAAGATCCATCTGTTTTCTGCACAGGCCAAATTGGAGAGTTGAATGGGGATGTGGTGGGAATCACCACCCCTGCATCCTTCAAGTCCTTAAGAGTGGCATTAATCTCTGCAATATCTCCAGGAATCCAGTATTGCTCCTGGCTTACTATTTTGCTAGCCAGGGGCAGTTCTACTGGCTTCCACTTGGCCTTTCCTACCATAATATCCCTCACTCCATGAGTCAAGGAACAAATGTGGGGATTCTGCCAGTTGTTGAGTATTTCTATTCCAATTATGCATTCCGGAACTGAGGAAATACCACAGAGGGGGTCAGTAGACCAACTGGACCCACTGTGAGACGGACCTGAACTAAAACTCCATCAATCACCTGACCTCCATAAGCCCCTACTCTGACTGCTGGACCAGAGTGATGTTTTGGGTCTCGGGGAATTAATGTCACTTCTGAGCCAGTGTCTAATAATCCTCAAAATACAGGATCATTTCATTTTCCCCAATGTATAGTTACTCTGATAAAAGGCCATAGGTCCCCTTGGGAAAGGCTGTGAGGAAGACTAACAGTATAAATTTTGGGCAGTGTAACATGGTCCTTCCCCAAGGGTACCTGTCCTTCCCCTCATTCAAGGGGCTATGGGTCTGTAAACTATATCAAGTCTGGGAATTGATTAAAGGGCCGTGACTCTCTGTTTTTGTAATTCAAGTTAGACTTTTGTTCACTTGACCTAGAATTCTTCTGCTTATACAGCTCAAACAAGAATTCAGTAGGCTGCCCATCCATTTTACTTCTAGGTATTCCATGATCTACTAGCCCACGCCATAAGTCTAGGCTTATTATTTTGATTGCTGCTTTGAGCCTGCTGTCCATTATGGTAGCCACTCCCACCCTGCTTTGGTGGTTAACTGTTGCCACATGGCTTCTGCCAACTCAGGATCTGATTATCCCCAATGTGTTTAAGGATTCCAGCTCAATGACAGCAGTTCCCACAGTAATATCTGACCTACAGAGAAGGGCAACTACAGAACTCTTCAGGGATGATGGAGCTAGTCTCACAAATTTATTCCTCACAGTCCTGGTAAAAGGTGGGTCCTCTGGACATTCCAGGGGTGTGAGCAGGTTTTCCATGATAAATCCACTCTAACATTCCAATCTCTCTAAGCCTTTGTACCCCCTCCTCTACATTATACCAGGGCAGTTCTGGCATTTTGACTTCAGGTAATGTCAGCCACCTTTTGATCCAAGTTTCAGCCAACCAAACTGTTAATGCCCTTTCTAAGCCCTTGAGCTACAACATGAAAGCAGAATCTCTGCTTAGTGGGCCCATATCAATAAATTAAGCCTGATCCAACTTTATACTCCTGCCACCCTTTCCAACACCTTCAGTATCCATTCCCACACATATTCCCCTGATTTCTGTCTATATAAACTGGAAAACTCATGCAGTTCTTTTGGAATATAGCATACGCCCTTGTGGGTCATGCTTTGTACGTCACCCTTTGGAGCCCACTGGGACTTTAGTCTAGTTATAGGTCTTGAAGAAAAGAGCGGTGGTGAGGGTAAGTCATGAAAAGAATTAGAAGTGTCCCTCAAGCCAATCACCTCAGAACATTCCACTGCAGTTTCATCTCATGAGACAGGATTAATCTCTCCAGACAGAGGAATGAGGGCTGCTTACTCAGGGGATGTGATTACAGGTTTAGCAGGCACTGAAGGGTTAATCTCTTTAGGTGGAAGTTGGATGGCAGGCTCCTCAGGGCAGACTAGAGGTCCGGAAGCTGTTTCCTCAAAAAAGGCTGGAGGATGGGCATCTGTCTCCTCGGGGCAGACCACTACAGGTATATCTAGCAAAGACACAGCAGGATCCAGGGTTCCAATGTCCTCGCTGCCATTATTATCAATCCATATTCCCCCATCCAAAACTCAGGATCCCATTCTTTTCCAATCAATGCCTTTACTTTAACAGAAGACGCCCTGTGAGGTTGTGATTTTAATAAATCTGCTACTCATACAATGAGACTCTGGGTCTGGTTTTAGAAATCTCAAGTCTGCGGTCACAGGAAATAAGGTTTTCTTTCAGAGCACACACAGAAACCTTTACATCTGTCATATGGCTTTTAAGTTTCAAAGTTGAAGCCTTTAGCGCATCCTTTTCTCTTGTAACTTTAGCCAGAGTATCTAAGAGCAATCAGCCAGCACCATTATACCTCTTAACTCCACAAAACTCTGTTAAGGTGTCAAAAACACTGTCACCCAGAGCCTTGCTTCATACAAGAGTATGATTAGGAGACTCACAAGGTGATATTTTGTGTAGCTCCATTGCCAACTCACGCCATGGACTGTCAGTGCCATCTTGATTACTGGAAATGGAATCATTAATACTTTTGAATCTAATAAGAATAAAAAAATAATTGTAAAAGCCCATTTTAAGATTCTGTTTCTAAAGAACCACTCCTGGCACCAAGCTGTATTAGTTAGGGTTCTCTAGGGAAACACAACCAACAAGAGATATCTGTAAATATAAGATTTTATAAAAGCATCTCATGCAACTGTGGGGATGCATGAGTAGAAATTCTGTAGGGCAGGATGCACAAGTCCAAATTCCATAGAGCAGGCAGCAAACTGGCAACTCCAATAAAGGTGTTCGATGAACTACTCAGGAGACACTCACTAGCCAAAGAAGTAGTGAAAGTTTTCTCTCTCTCCCTTAAAAGTCTTCAACTGATTGGATTAAATCCAGCTGTTTGAATTCTCTCATTGCGGAAGACATGCCCTTCATTGATATAATCAGTCACAGGTACAGTCAATTGACTGATGAATTAATAAACCAGCCTTCTGGTTATTAACCAGCCATAAATATCCTTGCAGTAACAGTAAGGGCAGTGCTTGCTTGACCAGACACCTGACACCATCACCTGGCCAAGCTGACACATAAACCTAACTATCACAAACCCCATGTAAGAGTGCTTCTTTCTGTTTTCTATAGAAGACATGCCAATAGCTCATTCAAAATTGGCCTAATACCAGTAGGGAACAACTGTTTTCCAAAAAGGGGGTAGGGAATGGAAGGTAGCAGATAACACGTTTTTACAAATGCCACCACCACCACTACCCTGAATCTTGACCCATGGAGAAACCATGCCTACCAACCCTGACTCTCATAGTATACTGTAGTTCAAAGCTGTAAAAGCATCAATAGCCAGAAGTCTATACTGAACTTGATAAATGGAATCTGTAATTGAATATCAGCCAAAATCAAAGACAAAGAACTGTTCCTGTAGAAAAAAATCTTTCTCTTATTCCTATTTCAAACAATACATCCTCTCTTTCTCATTTAAATACTGTTTATAGTTCAAGGGAGAGCACAAGTTGTTGAACATTCAATAAACTAAGATTTACACAAATTATATACAGAACTATGGGTCCTATAACAACTACAAAAAAGGAAAACTGTAATGTGGATTCCAAACTGTTAAAAGGCCAAAAAGGTAGTACAAATAAAGTATAATTATTTAAAGGAATTTCCATCCCTTTCAATGGGTAAGAGCACAGGCTTAGAAGTTAGACTGATAGATTCAAATTGTAGTTCTTTTTCTTACTGCATAACTTTGAGCAAATTCCTTAACCTTTCTGCACCTTGGTTTCTAATAATGGGGATAATTAAACAGTAGTTGATTCAGAGTTGCTGTGAGGACTAAGTATATACCCAAAGCACTTCCAACAAATGCCTGACATGTAGTTAGCACTCAGTAAATGTTAGAGCTTTTTATTTTTTTCCTTTCAATTTTAGGAAAACCATGAATGAAAAACCAACCTTCTGCCTTTAAAAAAATGTCTCAGACATGTTCACAGTAGCATGTATCCATCAATATTTAGTGCCAGCATAACATCAGAGCAAATCTTAAGAAGACATTATGATACTGAGGGGTACCGATGCATTAAAGCTCATAGGTATTCTATCTACAAAGTGCTAAGTTGTAATTTATGACTGCATGCCCCTTCAAGAAATCAGAACGTACTAACAAACTAATTCACAAGACCTCAGGGGGCCAGCAATCTTTCCTGTTTTGTAGAATTACTCAATTTTACTGTTTATAGTATTAAATGTGGTCTTTTGATTTAGTTACTCTAAATACTCTATTGAAATATGGAAAAGTAAGAAGCTCCTTATTTAAGAAACCATTTTATACAATATAGGTGATAATTTAAATGAGAAGCCCCTTTCCACACTAAGATATGTACACTTAGACACTCAAGGTCTATCTACAAGTGGCTACTGGGCCCATTGGCAATGAAGGCTTTCTGAGGTCATTAATGAGAAAAACAAACCTTTAAATTGCACACTCAAACTGCAATACAGTTTCCTACATTTTTCTCAATGTTCTCAAACTCCACACCCAAATTCCATTCTAGGAAATAACTTTTTAATAGATGGTAAAGAAATCAAGTAGGTTAATTTTATTTTTTTTAATTTTTCCCCACAGTTATTTAAATACTGAATTTCTGAAATTTGGCTTTATGAGCAATCTTACCAGGAAGCCTCATTTCCAGATATCCTCGAACCCTACTAATAAGGTCAGAAGGCGGTCTCTCTCCAGATTGCCCAGTTTCAGCTTCATGTGTATGAATATCCAAAAGCAGCATTTCATTCAGCATAACCTGACGAAGTTTTGGTGAGAACTCTGTTACCAACTCCAAACAGGCAGCAAACAGCTGTTTAGCATGGGCAAAGTCCTACAAAAAGAAATAACAGAATACCCCGGGTCATCCCTCCTCTGGAGTCAAAAATATGTGTCTGTAGGAATACTGAGCAAAGACTAGAAGGATTCATTTAAATGGTTAACACTGGTTGTCTCTAGGAGGTAAGGCTCGATCCTTTTTCTTTCTCATCTCTGTATTATGGATTTTTTCCAATGAATATTTAATTCCCTTCTAATTTTTTAAAAACACCCAATAAGCAATCAATTAGTATAAAATACACACTATATTATTAAACAAGTTTTAAATCAGTTATACAATAACAAAGACATCTATGTAACACAGGTGTAAATTCTATGACGAGCCCCCCTTTCAGACCTAGAACATTCAGAATTAGACTGTGGACCCTTTAGAATGTTTCACATAGTAAAATCTTTGCATACAACCCTATTAGCATGTATAATTGGATAATAAATCTAGTCAAACCAGCTACTATCCAAGCCCTTTCCTACCCATCTCATTCTAATATTTCCCAAGAATGGTCTTCATTCATTATCTCTGTTTCCCCAGGCCTCACTCATCCATACAATGTGACTTTTTATAACACTCCAAAGAAACAGCACTTATTAACCGAGTATCTTCTGTCCAATCTACTGCACACTTTTGAGTTATCTTATCAGACTTAGTGCTACGTCCCACTCCCTTTTTCTTGACATTCTCTAATGCCTTGGCTACTGTAACTCCACCTTCGTCTCATCCTCAGACCCATAATACCACTCTTTCTTGGACCCAGTGTTGCATTCCTAAAGTTCTGTGCTCTGCATGTTCTCTCTGGGTGATCTTTCATGACTCCCAAATCTGCCTCACCAGCCCAGACCACTCCCCAATCTTCAGGTTCATGTTTCCAATAGCAGGCTCAAATTAAACTTTATAAAAGTAAACTTAGAATCTGCTCTTAAAAAGTGTCTTCATGCACACACAATTGCCGGCACTGTCCTCTGTCCTCCAAATTGAAAACCTGAGCATCATCTTTGGTTCTTTACTCTCTTGCTTCCCATGTCACATCAATTACCAATCAATCTTAGATTTTACCTCCTAAAGATTTCTCCAATATGTTCCATCTCTGTATCCCTTAGAACACTTATATAATTTACAATCTTTATGATCTTGGATAATTCAATACCTTTGAGTCTCTGATTTTTCGGTTTTAAAACACCTTCCAATTTTGTTGTGCAGACAACATATAATATATAATTTCATATATACTGTAAGACAATGTATATGAAATTACAAAATAACCTCTGGGCCCAATAAATGTTATTTTCGGAGAAGAAGGATAAAAGCTGCTAATTATACGCCCCATATCATAAACATTTTTTTTTCCATTTTCATTGTGCTACAACATATATACAAGCATGACCTTTCCCATTTTAACCACTGCACGTATACATTTCAGTGGCATTAATTACATTCATAATTTGTGCTATCATTACCACCACCCATCACTAAAATTTTTCCATCACCCGAACAGAAGAATTTCCTTTTTCTATTTGTTTCTGTAAGACTAAAATGCTCTTTTCCTTGAATGCCTGTAGACCTTCTCTATAAAGTAATTTTGGCATGGTGTTTCTTTGTGCTTAGACTTTTAACCACTGTTTCAGTATCCTCAATAGTTACCAAATTGTTTAAGCTTTCCTATTTCTTCCTGAGTCAGCAGTAAGCTATATTTTTCTAAGAATTTGTCAATTTGTCAACATTTTCAAATCCACAAGGGCTATGGATGAGTAACTGAAGAACTGTTCCTTACCTATTAAATCCCATCACAAAAGTCACCTTCTCTATGAAGTCATGAGTGCTTTCCTCCAAATTCATCACAGGATATAAAGTTAATATAATCACAATTCAGGTCTCTGACCTATTTGATTTTGTGCAGATGGGTTGAACCAAGTCCCACATTTTATCTAAGTGGGGACAATACCTTCAAACTGATTGCATAGGGTAGCAAACTGCTGTGTTATTAGCAACGGGCATTTCTTACGCCTTTTTAGTCCTTGGCACATACATCAATGATATGAGGTCATTTTATATTGTTTGTCTTTCAGTGCCCTACCTTTATTTCCAATCAAGCAGAGGCTTGAGTATACAGTAGGTTCCAAAGAAAGATTGATTGAATATGCCAAGTAGGCATGAAGGATGGAATCCAGGGTTAGAGAGAAAAGTAGGTATTTCCTGGGAAGGGTACTTGAAGAGGCCATAAGCAACAAAGAGGTGCTTACTGCATTAATTCTTTCCCTTCCAGGCAGCAGAACGAGTCCCATACCCATGCCTGCCTACTTACTGGACAAATCTGCAGGCTGTGCTGGATGATTATTTGTCTTCTAATGTTCTGGTCAAAGCAAATGGGCACCAAGTTTGTGGAGCTATTCTGGTGAGTGCCAGACCATTTCAGCACTCCTTCCCTGGATGAGCTCAGCTGGCTTACTTGAGAATGCCTGATTTGAGAATACCTGATGGGCCAAGGTTCCACCTACTTCTTGTCTATTCTAGTCCCTTTGTTCTCACAGTTGGGCTGTACAGCAAGTGCTGAAGATGAAGAGCCAAACAGCAGTGGCCCAGAGCCAGAGGGCACCAGTGTCCTGATTACCTGCCCTTCAGACAGTCACCCACTGCAGGAATTGCCACCAGTCAGAGCCAGGTTTTGGTCTGGTCTCCCGCTGCTGCCACAGGGTGTAAGGCCTAACAATCAATGCTTTGGTGACCCTGGCGACCATCTATCAGGAGCTATACATCTTTTCTGAGTGACAGGTTGGCTACCCACTTTGGCACAGGCCAGCCTACAGACAAGAAGAACCCAGCAACCACCCCAAACTCATTACAGAAGATGCAACAGCTGACAGCCAGAACCATGGTCAGGCCGCAAGACCACAAGAGCCACCGGGGTGTGGGCGGCAGCCCCCATTGGCCACAGCTACCTCTGAGAGGAAGCCGCTGCTGTGTGCACATTGGACAAGGGTGTCTCGGCAGCTGGGCTCTGGCGTTGGCACCCACAGACATCATCTAAAAGAGATGCTTCACCATGGGTGGTGCCCTCCTCTTCTGTTTTATCATCATCAGGCGGTAGACCGGGGGTGCGGGAGCAGGTGCGTCTTCCAAACTGCCTTTTCGGCACTGCATGGACCCAGCCCAGCCTTCTGCTACGTGCAGAAGCTGCTCATGATGGGCTGCACCAGCCACCCACTGGGAGCTCTTGGACTACTTGCTGTAGCTGTAGCTCTTTATCATAAACATTTCAAGGCTCACAACTGTCTAGGGCTATCCAGTACAGGAGCCACTACCTAGAAGGGTAAAGTAATTGTAAAAAACTTATTTTAATACTTTCAAATTTTAAAAATTTAACCAAGGGAAGAAGATGGCAGCATAGAGAAGAGTGGAAGCTAGTTAGTCCCCCTGGAACAACTAATAAACAACCAGGAACAACTAGTAAATAATCTGGAATAACTGTGGGGGGACAAACGTGACTGTCAACTCATCACACACCAACCTGAATTGGGAGGAATGCCTGAGATTGCAGGATAAAATCTGTAAGTAAAAACTGTAGATCCGAGCCAGGAGCCCTCTCCCCTGACCAGCAGCCCAAACTGCAAAGCCTCGCTGTACTAGAGAGCAGCACTCTCAGAGCAAGCGAATATGGCTCAGCCCTGCTCCAAGTTAGGTTTTAACTAACAAAAGTGGACTGCTCAATACAAGCTACGAATTCCCAAAAAACAGACAGAGGCTTTTGATGACGACTGACCTTGGAGAGCTGGACGACCACTCTGAGAGGGAGTGGGGGCCCAGAGGACCAGGTGCTATCTCTGGTTGACGGGTGAAACTGAGAGTGGCCATGGTCTGGCCCTGAAGGGGGGCTTTCTGTCCCTTTTTCGGTTCAGGGGGAAAGGCTCAGCCATTTTCAGTTCCCAGCACTCTGACCCAGACCAGGGTGGAGATGACAGAGTCAGAGAGACTATTCAAATGCAAATGATATCTCCTCAGGGGGTGTATCTTCCCTAAGAAGAAAGAGGTGGGGCCTAGCTCTACAACCCACCTTCCACTGAGAACCAGACCCCAGAGCATGGGGGAAAACAGCCACAGGCCACACCTCCTTACAACAGTTGGGAGTTACAGGCTGACAGGCGCCACCTGCTGGGCAGAAAAGCACAGTGACTTGAGGCCTCACAGGGTGTATCAATCTTCTAAGACACCCTCAGGGAAACCAGATACTATTGACTCCTTCCAAGACCTGAGCCCGTTCTGGTCTGGGAAAACCTGACCAGAAAACTACAACCTATGCTAAGAAGAATGAAGTTATGGTCCAGTCAAAGGAACAAACTTACACTTCAACAGAGATACAGGAATTTAAACTAATGCTAAATCAATTCAAAAAGTTTAGGGAAGAAATGGCAAAAGAAATGAAGCATAAAATGAAAACAATGGGTGTATGTAAGGTAGAAATCGAAACTCTGAAAAAACAACTGGCAGAATATTTGGAAGTGAAAGGCACAACACAAGAGATAAAAGACACAATGGAGAAATAAAACAGCAGATATCAAGAGGCAGAAGAAAACACTCAGGAACTAGAGAACAAGACACCTGAAAGCCTACACAGAAAAGAACAGATAGAGAAAAGAATGGAAAAATATGAGCAACGTCTCCGGGAACTGAATGACAACACAAAAGGCAGGAATGTACATGTCATGGGTATACCAGAAGGAAAAGAGAGGGGGAAAAGGGGTATAAGCAATAATAGAGAAAATAATCAATGAAAATTTCCCCTCTTATGAAAGACAAAAATTACGGATTCAAGAAGCGAAGCATACCCCAAACAGAACATATCTGAATAGGCCTACACCAAGACACTTAATAATCAGATTATCAAACATCAAAGATAAAAAAAGAATCCTGAAAGCAGCAAGACAAAAGCAATCCATCACATACAAAGGAACCTTGATAAGACTATGTGCAGATTTCTCAACAGAAACCATGGAGGCAAGAAGGAAGTGGGGTGATACATTTAAGATTCTGAAAGAGAAAAACCACCAACCAAGAATCCAATATCTGGCAAAACTGTCCTTCAAATGTAAGGGAGAGTTTAAAATATTCTCTGACAAATGGACAATGACAGAGTTTGTGAACAAGATTCCTGCTCTACAGGAAATACTACAGGGAAAACTACAGACAGACAGGAAAAGACAGAAGTAAGAGGTTTGGAACACAATTTTGGGTGATGGTAGCACAGCAATGTAAGTACACTGAACAAAGATGATTATGAATATGGTTGAAAGAGGAAGGTTAGGAGCATGTGGAACACCAGAAGAAAAGAGGAAAGATAAAGACTGGGACTGTGTAACTCAATGAAACCTAGAGTGTTCAACAATTGTGATAAAATGTACACATGTTTTTCCATGAGGGAGAACAAATGAAATGCCAACCTTGCAAGGTGTTAAAAATAGGGAGGTATTAGGGGAAAAATAGAATCAATGTAAAATAGAGACTATGATTAACAGAAACATTGTATTATGCTTCCTTTAATGTAACAAAGGCAATATACCAAGACTAAATGCATGTAACAGGGGAGCATAAGGGAAGGGTATGGGACTCTTGGCATTGGTAATGTTGTCTGACTCTTTATTCTACTTGAGTTTAAGGTTATCTTTCCTTTTGCTGCTTCCTAGCTGTCATGTTTTTTGTTTTTGTTTTTTTTTCCTCTTTCTTTTTTCCTTTTCTTTTATCTCTCTACCTTCTTTGACTCTTCCTCCTGCTTTGTGGAAGAAATGGAGATGTCCTCATACAAATAGAGGTGATGGTGGTGAATACATAAACACACAACTATACAGGGAGCCATCAATTGTTTACTTAGGATGAAATGTATGGCGTGTGAACAAAACCATCTTTAAAAGAATGGGTTGATGAAGAAACCCTGAGAGCACTATATTTAGCGAAATAAGACAGACACAGACACAAATATTGCAGGATCTCACTGATATGAACTAATTATAATATGTAAACTCATAGACAAGAAATATAAGTTCCCAGGATATAGAACAAGGCTAAAAAATGGGGAGCAGTTGCTTATTATGAGCAAAATGTTCAACTAGGGTGAAATTAACATTTAGAAATGGACAGAGGTGATGGTAACACATTGTGAGAATAATTAACAGTGCTGAATGGTGTGTGAATGTGGTAGAAAGGGTAAGCTCAAAGTCACATATGTCACCAGAAGGAAAGTTCGCGGTTAAAAGATGGGAATGTATAAAATAATGAATTTTGTGGCGGACAATGTCTGTGATTAACTTTACAAACATTAGAAATCTCTCTCATGAATTAGAACAAATGTATGACACTATAACTAGAAGTTAATAATAGAGGAGCATATAGGAAAAGAAAATACCTATTGCAAACTATATACTACAGTTAGAAGTATTTTAACATTCTCTCATCAACAATAACAAATGTACTGTACCAAAACAATGAATCAATAATGGAGGAGGGGTGGTTAGTGGTATGGGAGGATTTAAGTTTCCTTTTTTTGTCTTTATTTCTTTTCCAGAGTAATGAAAATGTTCTAAAAATTGAAAAAAAAATTGTGGTGATGGATGCACAACTGTATGATGGTGCCATGGGCAATTGATTGTGCACTTTGAATCTTTGGATAATTGTATGGTATGTGAATAATCTCAATTTTTAAAAAATGAAGGTGAAATAAAACTGTTTCAGAAAAAAAAAAAAAAAATTTAACCAAGGATGTAAAAGACTTATACATAGAAAAGAACAAAGCTTTGCTACAAGAAATCAAAGAAGATCTAAATAAACAGGAGGACATTCCATGCTCATGGATTGGAAGATTAAATTTTGTTAGGACATCAATTCTTCCCCAAAATGATTTACAGATTCAATGCAATCCCAAACAAAATTCCAACAGCCTACTTTGCAGAAATGCAAAAGCTAATCATCCAATTTATATGAAAGGGTAAGGGGCCCAGAATAGCCAAAACAAACTTGAAAAAGAACAAAGTTGGAAGACTCATACTTTCAAACTTACTAAAAGCTACAGTTGTCGTAACAGCATGGTACAAGCACAAGGATAGATACACAGACCAAAGGAATCAAACTGAGAGTTCAGAAATAAGACCCTCACATTTATAGCATACTGATATTTTGATAAGGCTGCAGAGTCCACTCAACTGGGACAAAAGAGTCTTTTCAACAAATGGTTCTGGGAGAACTGGATATCCATATGCAAAAGAATTAAAGAGGAACACTTTCTCATACCTAATACAAAAACTAACTGAAAATGGATCAAAGACCTAAATATAAGAACCAGGACAATATAAAGGTACATCGACTGAGGAACAGAATGGTAAGCTGTGGTGTGTGCATACAATGGAATATTGAGCAACTGCAAGAAAGAGTGAAGCTGTGAGACATGCAATGAGGTGAATGGAATGTGTAGACAGCATTTTGAGTGAACTATGCCAGAAACAAAGGCAAACAGTATAATGCTTCACCAGTATGGACTAACTATAATGTGTACACTCAGAACTGAATCTTAGAGCACAGCTTATCAGGGAAATGCTTACTGTTAACGGTCCCTAGATTGTAAGCTCTTTCAGCAGTCACAGCTATTCCTGAATTGCAATGGCTACCTCCAGATTCCGAGACGCTGATACCTTTGTGTATAACCTGATCCGTCCCTGGAACTTTGGGTATCTGTGTAACACGTGAAACTCAGAGACAGAACTCGGCAGATATGAATGTCAGTATTAGCACATATATCAACTATTGACAAAAGCTGAAAAAGAGTCCAGACTTCAACTAGAGATATGAATGAAGCAGATGTGGTTAGGACTAGGGCAAATCGGGCCAAAGGGTAAAGGACAATACTGACTGCATTTTAAAAGTTTAGTTGGTACAAGATACATACTTCCTAAATAATTTAACTTGTATAGTTTGTTCAAATACCATAATTACATGGAACTTTTAAAAGAAAGTGAGACCTGGTAGGTTTGCATATGTTAGTGTAAAATAGAGACATATCCCAAAGTAATTTGGACAGAGAATAAAAATATATATGCAGAGCCCCCTGAGGTGTTGGGCTTCCTCATCTGGATTGTTGCCGATGTTCTCACAAACATTGAGGACTAGTGGTTTGAAATGCCAAGCCCTCTATCGCGGGACTTGCCCTTATGAAGCTCATTACTGCAAAGGAGAGGCTAAACCTGCTTATAATTGTGCCTAAGAGTCTCCCCCTGAGTACCTTTTTGTTGCTCAGATGTAGCCCTCTCTCTCTAGCTAAGTCAACTCGCTGGGTGAACTCACTGTCCTCCCCACTGTGTGGGATCTGACACCCAGGGGTGTAAATCTGGATGTAAACATGACTACTGGGATGAACCTGGACCCGACATCATGGGATTGAGAACATATTCTTGACCAAAAGGGGTGTGTAAAATGAAACAAAATAAAGTTTCAGTGGCTGAGAGATTCCAAATGGAGCCAAGAGGTCACTCTGGTGGGCATTCTTATGCACTATATAGATAACCTTTTTAGGTTTTAATGCATTGGATTAACTAGAAGTAAATACCTGAAACTATCAAACTGCAACCCAGGAGCCTTGACTCTTGAAGACTACTGTACAGCAATGTAGGTTACAAGGAGTGACAGTGTGATTGTGAAAGCCTTGTGGATCACACTCCCTTTATCCAGTCTATGGATGGATGAGTAGAAAAATAGGGACAAAAAACTAAATGAAAAACAGGGTGGGAAGCAGGGGATGATTTGGATGTTCTTTATTACTTTCATTTTTTTACTCTTGTTTTCATTTCTTCTGGTACAAGGAAAATGTCCAAAAATAGATTGGGGTGATGAATGCACAACTATATCATGGTACTGTGAATAACTGACTATACACTTTGGATGACTGTAAGGTATGTGAATATATCTCAATAAAATTGACTAAAAAAAAAAAAAGACAAAGAACCAGGAATAGAAAACTCTTAGAAGAAAACGTAGGGAAGCAACTTCAGGATCTTATGTTCGGCAATGGTTTCTTAGACTCTATACCCAAAGGACAAGCAAAAAAAAGAAAAAGAAAAAAGATAAATGGAACATCATCAAAATTAAAAATTTTTGTGCATTGAAGGACTTTATCCCCTCTCTGTTATAAGAGTTTTCTCTCTACAAAAATTTTTAAGCTGAGAAATAGATACTTTTTTCCTCACAAGTTTAAGTAGATGCAAAGGATATGATTTTTGGTATACCATAGATATTGAATTTTTTGAATAATGAATTACACTTTGTTCCTATTTTTTTCAAATGTACATGCATTTAAGGGGAAATCTAACAAAATATGCTTAAGATTTGTATGCTGAAACTTACAAAACATTGATGAGATAAATTATAAACAGAAACAACATATACTCTGCTCACGGATTTAAAAACTCAATATTGTTAGGATATCAATTCTCCACAAATTGATTTACAAATTCATTGCAATCTGAGTCAAAGTCCCAGCAGGATTTTTGCAGTCTTTGACAAGCTGATTTTGAAATTTATATGGAAAAGTAAAGGCTCTAGAATAGCCAAAATGAATTTGAAGAAAATTGGAAAATTTCCACCACCTAGTAGCAAAACTTATTTATAAAACTACAGTAATAAAGACAATATGCCCCCTCCCTTCTTGTTTTAAGCAAGCAGGAACAGGACAACTGTGAAAGAAGTATAAGAAAGGAGAACCAACATGACATATGAACTGTAGGAGTGTCTTCAAGTAGATCAATATAGGAAAGAGAAGTTGAGGAGGTGAGAGCTACAACCTTTTAAAACTACCATGTCCACATACTGGACTTCATCTGAGTAATTCATTTACAAGACTTCTGGTCTAGAAAGACCAAACTCCTTAACAAAGCTCACAGTAGTCTTTACAGTCTGGGTCTTGCCTCCCCATCTACCTTCATCACTTGCCCCATCTTACATCACAGCTGACACTCTAACAGCATATTGCTTCCATTCCCCCCAGATACCATTTTAATTTTTGTCTTTAAACTTTTCTTCCTGATACACTCCTCTGCCTTCAATGCCATTCACCTACTTCTTTACCTACCTACCTCTCATTTTAGCCTCAGCTTGAGCTCAGCAGTTCCATCTCCAAATGCCATCTTCAACCTTCTTATAGAACTTACCGTATTTTTAATTGTGCAACTTAGTGTGACTTGTATTAACATTTCACCAATGTTTCAACTGTCCAAAAAGACCGCAAAATTCCTTATGTAAAATATACTACACAAAAGTAATTTTAAGGTTTTGTTTTGCTTTTTAATCTTGGTACTAATCTTTAAAAACTAAATCCTAAACAATGCAAATAATATATTTTCATGTCCTCTAGATTTTTAAAAAGGCACAGAGCAGTTCAAGACCACCTTGAAACAAACAAAATACCATTCAAAATATCCTTTTTAGGCCTATGATAAAGATCAGGAAAAGATAACAGGTTCTGATTCCTGACTTCATGCTAAAATTATTGAAGCATATTCTTAGCCAGTAGTTGACATCCATTTTTACTCACCTTAACAGTACTGCAGTGTAAACCTTTTGCCATGAGAATATAAACCAAATCTCTTGTTAAATTGTCTTTAATTCCCAGAATAACAGTGCTATAAACAGTAGGTACTTCCCACTAGAAGAAATAAAAATACGAAAATATAAATAAACCTATAGAGAGCAAATCTATGAGAAGCTTTCAATAATCTTCAAGCACACTAGAACAAAAATAGCCAATCACTCATAAATCATATTTTTAATTAAATTCAATTTTACTGAGATATATCTGTATACCATGCAATCATCTATGGTGTAAAATCAACTGTTCACAGCACCATCATATAGTTATGCCTTCATCACCCCAATCTATTTTGACCCCTGGATAAAGGGAGTGCGATCCACAAGGTTTTCAAAATCATGCTGTCACCCCTTGTAAGCTACACTGTTATACAATCATCTTCAAGAGTCAAGGCTACTGGGTTGGATACTGGGTTGGAGTTTGATAATTTCAGGTATTGACTTCTAGCTATTTCAATACATTAAAACCTAAAAAGTGTTATCTATATAGTGTGTAAGAGTGTCCACCTGAGTGACCTCTCAACTCTATTTGAAATCTCTCAGCCACTGAAGCTTTATCCCCCTTTTGGTTAAGAAGATGTTCTCAATCCCATGATGCCAGGTTTAGATTCATCCCTGGGAGTCAGATCCGATGTTACCAGGGAGCATAAATCATTTTTTTAAGAAAGGAAAATGACAGCCATAATGAAATGCTAATCAAAATAAACATATTCACTATAATGAATTAGTAATAAGTAATTAAATGGATTGGAACTTACTCAAGAAGGAAGGAAAAAAACCTTTGCTGTCCATATATTTTTGTATTTTAAATTCCAGAGAAACAGAAGTGGAATAGGGATTGGGATACGAAGCATGCAAATTACATCAGATCATTTCTCTAGTACTATACTATAACATCAATATGCCAAAGAATGCATCTGGCTCCTTAAATATGTTCTAAAATATACTTTCTTCCCCATTCTTAATCATGCCTATCTATTGGCTGTTTTCTTTCTAGAAACCTCCCTTTACTGGCCAAAGACCAAAAAAATTGGCAAAACAATTGGCTTTGCTTTAAATAATCCTATTTATTCTATATTCATCAATAGCCTAGCTAAACAAGCAAATTCCCTAAGGTTAGGGGCTCCACCCTTATCAAATGGCATAATAAGAAGTTTCACAGCTCCATTCCCCCCAAAGATGCTTTTTTTTTTTTTTTTTTTTTACTTATTTTCAAGGAGGAGATTCTGCCAATAAAATATTTGGGAAGATGGAGTTTAATTAATAACAATAATAACAGTAAAAATACCATTTATTGCACACCTATTAGATGCCAGACATAGTTAGGTATTTTACATAGTTACATGATTCATTCCCTTCCTTAGCTCTATTAAAGAGTAATTATTATCCTAATTTTGCAACTGAGGAAACTGAAACTCAGAGAGAGAGAGAGAGAAACTTGACCAAGGTCACACAGCTATTAAACGAGAAAGGAATTGAACACATTTCTGTTAGACTTCAAAGGTCAATATCCTTAACACCATAAAAAATCCCTTCATTACTTTCTCAGCATCATCACTCTCCCTTTAAAGATCTATCAGTTGATTTATCCGACAGTGTCACAGTCCATCCTATGAGTTCAAAACCTCTGGCTTAGACGGACTCTGGGTCCAAACCAGCATCATCTAATTGGCAATCCTTTTGTTTTTTTGTGTGTTTTTTTTGGTGTGTGTGTGTGTGTGTATGTGTGTGTGTTTCTCTCAGTTCTTTATTCAGAGGCTAAACCCAAACCCATATTCACATTAATCAGTGCCATTCACTCAGTGTAGTGGGTCATTCCCTTTAACCATTTCCTGGCTCCCCTTTGGAATCTTTTCAGTGTTGGGTTTTTGTTTTTGTTTTTTTACATTTTTTTTTAATTGTCAAATATAACATGTATACAGAATAGTGATAACTTTCAAAGCAGGATTTAACAAGTAGTTAGAAAATTTCAAAGAATGTTATGGATTACAGTTCCATAATTTCAATTATTTCATTACTGTGAAATATAATATATATATAGAAATGTGGTAACTTTCAAAGTATAACTTAACAAGTAACAGAGCAAATTTTGAAGCATATTATATGTTACAGTTCCACCATATCAGTTATCTCCTTTTAGCTATTCTAGTATTCTAGAAACTAAAAAACAAAATTATTTTTATAAATATTCAGTATTCATAATCCTTTGTTAAATTTTATCTTGTCAGTTGCTACCCCTCTCTCTTGTTTGATCACTGTCTCAATCTTCAGGGATATCTGGGCAGTGACCAACCAAACCTGTTCATATTGAAAAGGGTTGTCAACATTACGGAGAAGGGGGATGCACCTGGTTGATGTTCTCAGAAAGGCTGTAGCTTCTGGGTTTTGGGACTTATCTGGCATAGGAAAACTCTGGAGATTTAAGTTTCTCAAAGGTCAACTCAGTGAGTGAAACTTTTATAGAGTCTCAGTTAAGGATCTAGGTATTCTTTACTATTTTCTGGACTATTGTTGGTTAGGGCTTGGCTTACTGTGGGCATCTGGGATATCCGGCTGGAGCTTACATAAGAGTAACCTCCAGGACAGCCTCTTGACTCTATTTGAAATCTCTTAGCCACTGAAACTTTATTTTGTTACCTTTCTTTTCCCCCTTTTGGTCAAAAAGGCCAATCCCTCAATGCCAGGGCCAGGCTCATTCCTGGGAGTTGTGTCCCACATCACCCAGGAGATTCACTCCCCTGGGAGTCATGTCCCTCATAGAGGGGGAGGGTAATGAATTTATTTGCAGAGTTGGGCTTTAGAGAGAGAAAGGTCACATCTGAGCAACAACAGAGGTTCTCTGGAGGTGAGGATTTGTTTTTATAATGAGAGGTAAAGAAACTTAGAAGAATTTGGGTTTATTGAGTGGACTGCATGGGTGGGATGATCAGACAGCTGATCAGTGACAGCCTTTCCCTGCAGTCAGCTGATTCTCTGTTGGGGCTGTAAAGGAGGGGCTGCATGCCAGGTCTTGCTGAGGGTGGGTCAAATTTCAGGGTCCTGGGGAAGCTGAGAAACTTAGCTAAAGTTTGGTCAGGTCAGATAAGCAGACATTTTATCCAGATTGGTCAGTGAGTACAAAGAGTTCAGATAATCATTTATGAAGCAAAGATTGGGAATTTGGAGGGTCTGCATCTGTGAGTC
The DNA here is from genome assembly GCF_015220235.1 of Choloepus didactylus. Taxonomy (NCBI): domain Eukaryota; kingdom Metazoa; phylum Chordata; class Mammalia; order Pilosa; family Megalonychidae; genus Choloepus; species Choloepus didactylus. Next base: position 50,397,473 of record NC_051320.1, on the reverse strand, counting down.
TTGTGTAACTCATGGGGAAAGGTGGTTCTTTGCAGTAAGTTATTTTCCAGCACAAAAAAGTCGGTGGATTTAATAACACTTACTGTTTTTTGGGAACAAAGGACTCAGTTAAAGTTTGACATTGTCACCAGAAGTAGTCTTCCCTCTCCCTTCCACCAATAAAACTTTAATACATTTTAAAGGTCACCTCCTCTGATAGGCCTCCACCACAAAAAAAAATAACCTGATGAATGACCAATGGTTCATGTGCTCATCACTCTTTTCCCCGTAAGTATGTGAGTTCTGGAGTCAGATTGCCAGGGTGTGAAATCCCATTCCAAAGTTTCCTAGTAGGTGGACTTGAGTAAGTTAACATCATGCTACAGTTTCCTCATCAATACTCTGAAAGTCTCCCCAGGTATCTGCTCTCTTTTTGAGGTTCTGGATATTGTCCTTGCTTCCTTCTCTCCTTTGTCTTGTACTCCATCACTAAGCCTTTTGATGTACTTCAATCGGCTCATTGTGCTCCCCTGTTTTCCTGACCATGATCACCATGCAGATTACGCAGGTAGCCTGGGAGAGCCGGAGGGTCGCCTTGGACTGGGTCTGAAGGGGACTATCTGTTTCTTTTTCGGCTCAGTGAAGAAAGCCCCAGTCATTTTCAGTTTCCAGGGCTGTGACTCAGGGAAGGGTGGAGACAGCACAAGCCCCCCCAAAGATGCTTTTAACAACTATTAAGAACTCATAGAAACATCTTTCCCAAAGCTCCAGAAAACAGCTAAAGGTCTTCAGTAACAGGGCAAATGCCAAATTAAGATAAAGGCCACTTAAAAGTGGCAGGCTCTCCTGGTGTCCTTTCTGGGCCCTCCCCAACCCCTACCAGCTTGGCAGGGAGCCAGCCTGTGCTACCAGGGCAGATTCATGGCACTAGTTCTGGAGGGAACACAGTAACTCTTGAGCACATACTGGAAGCATATGTATCTAGCCCAATCAGTCTGATGATGGCCTAAGAGACTCACTTTCCCCGAACATGCCCTACACGTAGAAAGCAGCACACAGAGCTTTCCTACAGAATGCTGTCGGAGAGCAGTCAAGTCATGCTGCCTGGGGCAAGGGACGGCTGGCTGTAAGACATACCATGCAATACTCAGGATTATGAAGAAACTATTTCTTAGGGAAGTTGGGACATTCTTAGCCACATAAAGGGATTCAGGGCCAAATGCCTGTTCTCAAGACAAGGTGCATGCACAGAAAGGGCCAGTGAAGCCCCTACACTTTAGCTTGGAGCCATATTCTGAACTCTTTATGTTTGAGCTCTAAAGGAGAACCTTTGCACAGATCAACCTGCAAAGACTGAATAAGGAATCTTCTTTTCTTTCTTCTTTTTATTTTTTTGTTAGCTCCTGGCACTCAAAGAATGCTCTGTCACAACACTAGATGGATACAAGCTTAATGAACAGATGCTTCACAGTCTCAATTCTAGTGATAATACCTTAAAATATCAAAATGTCCAGTTTCAACAAAAGGTTACAAACCATAAAAAGAAACAGGAAGTGAAGGCCCAGGCAAAAAAGATTAAAGCATTAGAAATTATCAGTGAGGAGAATCAGATCTTCGACACTCCAAAGACTTTAAAAACAAAATGGTTCTAAATATACTCAAAGAACTAAAGGAAAACAGGAACAAAGAACTAAAGAAAACCAGGAAAATGACAGATAAAAACAAACAATATCAACAGAGAGAAGGAAATTATTAAAAGAAACCAGAGCTGAAGAACACAGTAACAGAAATTAAAAATTCCCTAGAGAGGTTCAACAGGAGATTGGAGCTGGCAGAAGAGAACAGCAAACTTGAAGATAAGACAGTATGAAGAATAGAAAAAATGAAAGAACGAAGAAAAGTGTATTAGATAGTAGTACAATTATAAAAACTTGCTTTTATCAACTGTAAAAAATGTACCACACCAATGCAAGGTGTTAATAATAGGGTGGTATATGGGAATCCCGTATTTTACGTGTGATTGTTTTGTTAAACCCACAACTTCAACTAAAAGAAAAAAAAGAAGTGAAAAGAGGAACTTGGGGTCACCATCAGGCATACCAATATACACATTGTGGGAGTTCCAGAAGGAGAAGAAAGAAGCAGAGAAAATATTCAAAGAAATAATGGCTGAAAAGTTCCCATATTTAACAAAAGACATGAATATACATATCAAAGATGCTCAACAAACTCCAAACAGGATAAACCCAAACAGACCCATACTGTGCCATGTTATAATCAAACACCTGAATGGCAAAGACAAAGGTAGAATTCTGGAGGCAGCAAGAGAGAAGAAATGTTTCATACAAGGGAGCCTTGAGCGCTGATTTTTCATCAGTAACCACGGAGGCAAAAAGCCAGTGGGATGACATATTTAAAGTGCTGAAAGCAAAAAATTGCCAACCAAGAATTCTATATCTGGCAAAACTGTCTTTCAAAAATGAGGCAGGAAACTATCAAACTACAATCCAGTAGCCCTGACTCTTGAAGATGATTGTACAGCAATGCAGCTTACAAGGGGTGAGTGTGATTGTGAAAGCCTTGTGGATCACAGTCCTTTTATCCAGTGTATGGATGGATGAGTAGAAAAATGGGGACAAAAAACTAAATGAAAAATAGGGTGGGGGGGTGATTTGGGTTTTCTTTTTTACTTTTATTTTTTATTCTTATTTTCACCTTTTCTGGTATAAGGAAAATGTTCAAAAAATAGACTGAGGTGATGAATGCACAGCTATATGATGGTATTGTGAACAACTGATTGTACACTTTGGATGACTGTATGGTATGTGAATATATCTCAATAAAATTGAATTTAAAAAATGAGGCAGGGATGAAAACATTCCCAGATAAACAAAAGCTGAGAGATTTCATTACCATTAGACGCCCTACAAGAAACACAAAAGGGAGTTCTACAGTTGAAAGGAAAAAATACTAGATGATTGATTCCACAGGAAGAAATAAAGATCTCCTGTAAAGACAGTGACATAGGTAAATTATAAATATCAGTATTATTGTATTTTTGGTTTGTAACTCCACTTTTTCTTCCCTAAAGGATCTAAAAGGCAAATGCACAAAATGTAATGATAAGCCAGTGGTTTTAGACTCATAACATATAAATATAACTTGTGACAAGAACTTCATAAAGGTGGAGGGACAGATACAGAAACATTACAGTGTGTATAATATTGAAGTTAAGGTGGTACCAAGGCAAACAAGACTTATAGATGTAGGATGTTAAATTTCAGCCCCATGGTAACCACAAAGAAAATATCAGAGGATATGCAAATTTATACATACCCAGAGTATGGGTTGCCAGATGAGGGGGGGAGTTAATGCGAAATGAGTATAGTTTCTGCTTGGGGTGAAGGGAAACAGTAGTGAATGTAACAAATGGTGATAAGGGTACTTCAACACCGTCAATGTGATTAATCCAATTTAATGGTATGCATGGAAAGGGAAGGAATGGGAAGATTTCTGTTGTATATGTATTCCCACAATTAAAAAAAGAAACTAAAGAGATAATAACAATTAAATGCAATACATGATAGTGAAAGGGATTCAAGAATGGAGGAGAAAAGGCTCAAAAGGGCATTAATGGGCTGGGTGGCAGAGGCAGAGAGGCGGTGTCAACGTCAGGACCCTGATGAGCCTGCCCGATCCTGGCACCAGGAGCATGCCACACAAAGTGGCCCAAGGTGAGCAGCAGCATGCAGAGCTGAGAGAAGCTAGACAGCTATGGGGGCAAGGCCTTGAGCACCTCCATGATCTTGGGCACCAGCCTCCCTTACGAGCCCACCACGGAGCCAGTGAGCCAGTGCCATGGGTGGGCTGGCCTGTGTTGCAACCTTGACTACCTGGTAGCACGCTCAGCAGCCTGAAGATTGCCCAAGTCATTTTGGCCCTGATTGTGTTCATCTGCAAAGAGACCATCATGGAGTGCTCCTCCTGTGAAGGTCTCTCGTTTTTTACGTTTGAGAGCTCTAGTGCATTTCTGGTGACTGGAATTTTGCTGATTACATTCGACCTCAACCTTCACATGAGGATCCCCAAGATCAACTGGAATCTGCCAGATTTGGTCAACACTGGACTCAGGACTTTATTTTTCTTTATTGTAACTATTGTACTGGCTGCTTTAAACCACAAAACAGGTGCAGAAATCGCTGCTATGGTATTTGGCTTCTTGGCAACTGCAGCGTACACGGTGAACACATTCTTGGCAGTACAGAAATGGAGAGTTAGCATCTGCAACAGAGCACCAATGACCACATCTGAGCCCACATTGAGTCCGGAGACACGGACTGTCATCCTGAGATCTAGCGCCTGGACACATGAGGACCTGCCAGAGTCCTTTTCCCTCATGTCCTTGTGCCCATCCTCTCAATCAAGTTTTATTTCCCTCATCACATCAGATTTTCATGAGATTAAATTGAATTTTGTCTTCTTTGGTAAAAGTTCATTTTGAAAAAGAGTTTTCAGAGCAGCCCTGTCAGTGGGTGTTCCGGTTTGCTGATGCTACTTGGATGCAAAACACCAGAAATGGATTGGCTTTTATAAAAGGGGGTTTACAGTCTTAAGGCCATAAAGTATCCAAGGTAACGCATCAACAATTGGGTACCTTCACTGGAGGATGGCCAACAGCATCCGGAAAACCTCTATTTAGCTGGGAAGGCACATGGCTGTCGTCTGCTCCATAGTTCTGGTTTCAAAATGGCTTTCTCCCAGGATGTTCCTCTCTAGGCTGCAGTTCCTCAAAAATATCACTCCTAGTTGTTCTTGGGGCATGTGTCCTCTCTTAGCTTCTCTGGAGCAAAAGTCTGCTTTCAAAGGCAGTCTCCAAAATGTCTTTGTAACTTGCAGCTTCTCTCTCAGCTCCTGTGTGTTCTTCAAAGTGTCCCTCTTGGCTGTAGCAAGCTCGCTCCTTCTGTCTGAGCTTATATAGTGCTTTAGTAAACTAATCAAGGCCCACACTGAATGGGCAGGGCCACATCTCCATGGAAATTATCCAGAGTTATCACCCAGAGTTGGGTGGGGTGCATCTCCATGGAAACAACCTTATCCAAACGTTCCAACTTAATCAAAATTAATATACCTGCCCACACAAGATTGCATCAAAGATAATGGTGTTTGGGGGGACATATTACATTCAAACTGGCATAGTGGGTATGTGAGTGGAGATAGCCCCCATACCCAGCTGTTCAGACAGTGGTGGACTGGAGATGCCCATGGATTCTCCAGCCTTTGGTGGCCACGGGAGTAGCCAGCCTCCCTGGCTAACCATGTCCACTTCAGATCTTAACTGTTCCCAAGCACAGGTTTCACATCTGACTCTCGACCACCCTGTTATATCAAGACTTTGGACTAAATGAGGCTAATAAGGGAAACAATCAAGGAAGGAAAGTACAGGGTTCGAACGGTCAACCCGTGGTAATTCTTAGGTAGCCTCCAGGGATCTCACACTGCTGGGGGACCCTTCATGTCACTGTTGAGTATGGCTGCCAGGATCCTCACCTACTCCTTGTCTTCTACACCAAGGGTACTGAGACAGCCAGCACAAGCCCAGAAGACCATGTTTGACACCGAGGGTCTTGGCATATGGACATACTGGTTGACCTCATCGCTGGGTCTAGACCTTACAGGGATGGGAAAAGCAGGTGTCCTCTTGGCGCAACTCCACAGGACTGCTGATGCTTAGAAGTCACTTGACCCTTCCTCAAATGAATCCCTTCCTGGATTCTTTGCCAGGAATATGGGGGCGTTCTTGTTTTCAAGTTCCCTACCTACCCGATGCAGATTTTCTGTAATTTTACTTTCTCAAGTAAAAGCCATTAAAGAAATACAGTCCATTCCACCAGCCAAAGCACTTGCCCATTTGCTGGCTTCATGGACCATGGGTGGGGATATATGTTTGTGCATGTTACAAATAAGCATACACACACATATATAGACACAACTCTCTCCATCTCATGGATGTATGCTAATTTTCAAATGCCTGAGGAGAGTTGGGAAGTATTTCTGAATAAAATCGTCTAAGGATTTGAAATTGCTTGAATTTGCACCATGACACATTCTTTCACTGGTGCTTCAGCTTCAGAAGGCACTGAGCATGGGTCTTGGTGCCTCATGTTCGTAACTACCAGTGTCAATCCTAGAAATTGTCGGGGAAAATTCTAGTTACTTAAGGTTTTTTAAATTAGATTCTTGATAAAGTGAAGATTATTGTTTGTGGCAAATGAATTAAACAAGTCCCTGTGGTGCTTATTTTTTTTCTATTGGATTTTATTGGTATCTCTTATTGAAAAATAGTTTTAATTTGCCAGGTTTTTATTCTTTGAACTGTTTTTAATGTTTACAAACCCTCCCTCTAGCTCTAATATTTTGTGTTTAGCCTTCTCCAAGGAAAAAACACACACTGGAGGAGGCGGGGCAAGATGGCAGACTGGTGAGCTGTATGTTTTAGTTACTCCTCCAGGAAAGTAGGTAAAAAGCCAGGAACTGCGTGGACTGGACACCACAGAGCAATCTGTCTTTGGGCATACTTCATACAACACTCATGAAAACGTGGAACTGCTGAGATCAGCGAAATCTGTAAGTTTTTGCGGCCAGGGGACCCGCGCCCCTCCCTGCCAGGCTCAGTCCCGGGGGAGGAGGGGCTGTCAGCTCCAGGAAGGAGAAGGGAGAATTCCAGTGGCTGCTCTTATTGGAAACTCATTCTACTGATTCAAACTCCAACCATAGATAGACTGAGGCCAGACACCAGAGACTCTGAGAGCAGCCAGCCCAGCAGAGAGGAGACAGGCATAGAAAAAAAACAACACGAAAAACTCCAAAATAAAAGCAGAGGATTTTTGGAGTTCTGGTGAACACAGAAAGGGGAAGGGCGGAGATCAGGCCTTGAGGCGCATATGCAAATCCCGAAGCAAGGCTGATCTCTCTGCCCTGGGCACTTTTCCTTAATGGCCCTGGTTGCTTTGTCTATTAGCATTTCAATAACCCATTAGATCTCTGAGGAGGGCCGTTTTTTTTTTTTTTTTTTTTTTTTTTTTTTTTTTTTTTTTTTTTTTTTAAATCCTTTTTGCTTTTTCTAAAACAATTACTCTAAGAAGCTCAATACAGAAAGCTTCAAAGAATTGAAATTTGGGCACCTCAAGTCAAGAGCAAAACTAAGAGAGCTCTGAGACAAAAGGCAATAATCCAGTGGCTGAGAAAATTCACTAAACAACACAACTTCCCAAGAAAAGGGGGGTGTCCGCTCACAGCCACCATCCTGGTGGACAGGAAACACTCCTGCCCATCGCCAGCCCCATAGCCCAGAGCTGCCCCAGACAACCCAGTGTGACGGAAGTGCTTCAAATAACAGGCACACACCACAAAACTGGGCGTGGACATTAGCCTTCCCTGCAACCTCAGCTGAATGTCCCAGAGCTGGGAAGGGGGAGCAGTGTGAATTAACAGAGCCCCATTCAGCCATCATTTGAGCAGACTGGGAGCCTCCCAACACAGCCCAGCAGCCCAGAACTGCCCTGGGGGGACGGCACTCACCTGTGACATAGCACAGTCATCCCTCAACAGAGGACCTGGGGTGCACAGCCTGGAAGAGGGGCCCACTTGCAAGTCTCAGGAGCCATACGCCAATACCAAAGACTTGTGGGTCAGTGGCAGAGACAAACTGTGGCAGGACTGAACTGAAGGATTAGACTATTGCAGTAGCTTTAAAACTCTAGGATCATCAGGGAGATTTGATTGTTAGGGCCACCCCCCCTCCCCGACTGCCCAGAAACACGCCCCACATACAGGGCAGGCAACACCAACTACACACGCAAGCTTGGGACACCAATTGGGCCCCACAAGACTCACTCCCCCACTCACCAAAAAGGCTAAGCAGGGGAGATCTGGCTTGTGGAGAACAGGTGGCTTGTGGACGCCACCTGCTGGTTAGTTAGAGAAAGTGTACTCCACGAAGCTGTAGATCTGATAAATTAGAGATAAGGACTTCAACTGGTCTACAAACCCTAAAAGAACCCTATCAAGGTCACCAAATGCCACGAGGCCAAAAACAACAGAAAATTATAAAGCATATGAAAAAACCAGACGATATGGATAACCCAAGCCCAAGCACCCAAATCAAAAGACCAGAAGAGACACACCTAGAGCAGCTACTCAAAGAACTAAAGATGAACAATGAGACCCTAGTACGGGATATGAAGGAAATCAAGAAGACCCTAGAAGAGCATAAAGAAGACATTGCAAGACTAAATAAAAAAATGGATGATCTTATGGAAATTAAAGAAACTGTTGACCAAATTAAAAAGATTCTGGACACTCATAGCACAAGACTAGAGGAAGTTGAACAACGAATCAGTGACCTGGAAGATGACAGAATGGAAAATGAAAGCATAAAAGAAAGAATGGGGAAAAAAATTGAAAAACTCGAAATGGACCTCAGGGATATGATAGATAATATGAAACGTCCGAATATAAGACTCATTGGTGTCCCAGAAGGGGAAGAAAAGGGTAAAGGTCTAGGAAGAGTATTCAAAGAAATTGTTGGGGAAAACTTCCCAAATCTTCTAAACAACATAAATACACAAATCATAAATGCTCAGCGAACTCCAAATAGAATAAATCCAAATAAACCCACTCCGAGACATATACTGATCACACTGTCAAACATAGAAGAGAAGGAGCAAGTTCTGAAAGCAGCAAGAGAAAAGCAATTCACCACATACAAAGGAAACAGCATAAGACTAAGTAGTGACTACTCAGCAGCCACCATGGAGGCGAGAAGGCAGTGGCACGATATATTTAAAATTCTGAGTGAGAGGAATTTCCAGCCAAGAATACTTTATCCAGCAAAGCTCTCCTTCAAATTTGAGGGAGAGCTTAAATTTTTCACAGACAAAGAAATGCTGAGAGAATTTGCTAACAAGAGACCTGCCCTACTGGAGATACTAAAGGGAGCCCTACAGACAGAGAAACAAAGACAGGACAGAGAGACTTGGAGAAAGGTTCAGTACTAAAGAGATTCGGTATGGGTACAATAAAGGATATTAATAGAGAGAGGGAAAAATATGGCAAACATAATCCAAAGGATAAGATGGCCGATTCAAGAAATGCCTTCACGGTTTTAACGTTGAATGTAAATGGATTAAACTCCCCAATTAAAAGATATAGATTCGCAGAATGGATCAAAAAAAATGAACCATCAATATGTTGCATACAAGAGACTCATCTTAGACACAGGGACACAAAGAAACTGAAAGTGAAAGGATGGAAAAAAATATTTCATGCAAGCTACAGCCAAAAGAAAGCAGGTGTAGCAATATTAATCTCAGATAAAATAGACTTCAAATGCAGGGATGTTTTGAGAGACAAAGAAGGCCACTACATACTAATAAAAGGGGCAATTCAGCAAGAAGAAATAACAATCGTAAATGTCTATGCACCCAATCAAGGTGCCACAAAATACATGAGAGAAACATTGGCAAAACTAAAGGAAGCAATTGATGTTTCCACAATAATTGTGGGAGACTTCAACACATCACTCTCTCCTATAGATAGATCAACCAGACAGAAGACCAATAAGGAAACTGAAAACCTAAACAATCTGATAAATGAATTAGATTTAACAGACATCTACAGGACATTACATCCCAAATCACCAGGATACACATACTTTTCTAGTCCTCACGGAACTTTCTCCAGAATAGATCATATGCTGGGACATAAAACAAGCCTCAATAAATTTAAAAAGATTGAAATTATTCAAAGCACATTCTCTGACCACAATGGAATACAATTAGAAGTCAATAACCATCAGAGACTTAGAAAATTCACAAATACCTGGAGGTTAAACAACACACTCCTAAACAATCAGTGGGTTAAAGAAGAAATAGCAAGAGAAATTGCTAAATATATAGAGACGAATGAAAATGAGAACACAACATACCAAAACCTGTGGGATGCAGCAAAAGCAGTGCTAAGGGGGAAATTTATAGCACTAAACGCATATATTAAAAAGGAAGAAAGAGCCAAAATCAAAGAACTAATGGATCAACTGAAGAAGCTAGAAAATGAACAGCAAACCAATCCTAAACCAAGTAGAAGAAAAGAAATAACAAGGATTAAAGCAGAAATAAATGACATAGAGAACAAAAAAACAATAGAAAGGATAAATATCACCAAAAGTTGGTTCTTTGAGAAGATCAACAAGATTGACAAGCCCCTAGCTAGACTGACAAAATCAAAAAGAGAGAAGACCCATATAAACAAAATAATGAATGAAAAAGGTGACATAACTGCAGATCCTGAAGAAATTAAAAAAATTATAAGAGGATATTATGAACAACTGTATGGCAACAAACTGGATAATGTAAAAGAAATGGACAATTTCCTGGAAACATATGAACAACCTAGACTGACCAGAGAAGAAATAGAAGACCTCAACCAACCCATCACAAGCAAAGAGATCCAATCAGTCATCAAAAATCTTCCCACAAATAAATGCCCAGGGCCAGATGGCTTCACAGGGGAATTCTACCAAACTTTCCAGAAAGAACTGACACCAATCTTACTCAAACTCTTTCAAAACATTGAAAAAAATGGAACACTACCTAACTCATTTTATGAAGCTAACATCAATCTAATACCAAAACCAGGCAAAGATGCTACAAAAAAGGAAAACTACCGGCCAATCTCCCTAATGAATATAGATGCAAAAATCCTCAACAAAATACTTGCAAATCGAATCCAAAGACACATTAAAAAAATCATACACCATGACCAAGTGGGGTTCATTCCAGGCATGCAAGGATGGTTCAACATAAGAAAAACAATCAATGTATTACAACACATTAAAAACTCGAAAGGGAAAAATCAATTGATCATCTCAATAGATGCTGAAAAAGCATTTGACAAAATCCAACATCCCTTTTTGATAAAAACACTTCAAAAGGTAGGAATTGAAGGAAACTTCCTCAACATGATAAAGAGCATATATGAAAAACCCACAGCCAGCATAGTACTCAATGGTGAGAGACTGAAAGCCTTCCCTCTAAGATCAGGAACAAGACAAGGATGCCCGCTGTCACCACTGTTATTCAACATTGTGCTGGAAGTGCTAGCCAGGGCAATCCGGCAAGACAAAGAAATAAAAGGCATCCAAATTGGAAAAGAAGAAGTAAAACTGTCATTGTTTGCAGATGATATGATCTTATATCTAGAAAACCCTGAGAAATCAACGATACACCTACTAGAGCTAATAAACAAATTTAGCAAAGTAGCGGGATACAAGATTAATGCACATAAGTCAGTAATGTTTCTATATGCTATAAATGAACAAACTGAAGAGACACTCAAAAAAAAGATACCATTTTCAATAGCAACTAAAAAAATCAAGTACCTAGGAATCAACTTAACCAAAGATGTAAAAGACCTATACAAAGAAAACTACATAACTCTACTAAAAGAAATAGAAGGGGACCTTAAAAGATGGAAAAATATTCCATGTTCATGGATAGGAAGGCTAAATGTCATTAAGATGTCAATTCTACCCAAACTCATCTACAGATTCAATGCAATCCCAATCAAAATTCCAACAACCTACTTTGCAGACTTGGAAAAGCTAGTTATCAAATTTATTTGGAAAGGGAAGATGCCTCGAATTGCTAAAGACACTCTAAAAAAGAAAAACGAAGTGGGAGGACTTACACTCCCTGACTTTGAAGCTTATTATAAAGCCACAGTTGCCAAAACAGCATGGTACTGGCACAAAGATAGACATATAGATCAATGGAATCGAATTGAGAATTCAGAGACAGACCCTCAGATCTATGGCCGACTGATCTTTGATAAGGCCCCCAAAGTCACCGAACTGAGCCATAATGGTCTTTTCAACAAATGGGGCTGGGAGAGTTGGATATCCATATCCAAAAGAATGAAAGAGGACCCCTACCTCACCCCCTACACAAAAATTAACTCAAAATGGACCAAAGATCTCAATATAAAAGAAAGTACCATAAAACTCCTAGAAGATAATGTAGGAAAACATCTTCAAGACCTTGTATTAGGAGGCCACTTCCTAGACTTTACACCCAAAGCACAAGCAACAAAAGAGAAAATAGATAAATGGGAACTCCTCAAGCTTAGAAGTTTCTGCACCTCAAAGGAATTTCTCAAAAAGGTAAAGAGGCAGCCAACTCAATGGGAAAAAATTTTTGGAAACCATGTATCTGACAAAAGACTGATATCTTGCATATACAAAGAAATCCTACAACTCAATGCCAATAGTACAGACAGCCCAATTATAAAATGGGCAAAAGATATGAAAAGACAGTTCTCTGAAGAGGAAATACAAATGGCCAAGAAACACATGAAAAAATGTTCAGCTTCACTAGCTATTAGAGAGATGCAAATTAAGACCACAATGAGATACCATCTAACACCGGTTAGAATGGCTGCCATTAAACAAACAGGAAACTACAAATGCTGGAGGGGATGTGGAGAAATTGGAACTCTTATTCATTGTTGGTGGGACTGTATAATGGTTCAGCCACTCTGGAAGTCAGTCTGGCAGTTCCTTAGAAAACTAGAGATAGAGCTACCATTCGATCCAGCGATTGCACTTCTCGGTATATACCCGGAAGATCGGAAAGCAGTGACACGAACAGATATCTGCACGCCAATGTTCATAGCAGCATTATTCACAATTGCCAAGAGATGGAAACAACCCAAATGTCCTTCAACAGATGAGTGGATAAATAAAATGTGGTATATACACACGATGGAATACTACGTGGCAGTAAGAAGGAACGATCTGGTGAAACATATGACAACATGGATGAACCTTGAAGACATAATGCTGAGCGAAATAAGCCAGGCACAAAAAGAGAAATATTATATGCTACCACTAATGTGAACTTTGAAAAATGTAAAACAAATGGTTTATAATGTAGAATGTAGGGGAACTAGCAGTAGAGAGCAATTAAGGAAGGGGGAACAATAATCCAAGAAGAACAGATAAGCTATTTAACATTCTGGGGATGCCCAGAAATGACTATGGTCTGTTAGTTTCTGATGGATGTAGTAGGAACAAGTTCACTGAAATGTTGCTATAGTATGTAACTTTCTTGGGGTAAAGTAGGAACATGTTGGAAGTTAAGCAGTTATCTTAGGTTAGTTGTCTTTTTCTTACTCCCTTGCTATGGTCTCTTTGAAATGTTCTTGTATTGTATGTTTGTTTTCTTTTTAACTTTTTTTTTTCATACAGTTGATTTGAAAAAAGAAGGGAAAGTTAAAAAAAAAAAAAAGAAAAAAAGAAAAAAGACAAACAAGGAAAAAAAAAAAAAAAAAAAGATGTAGTGCCCCCTTGAGGAGCCTGTGGAGAATGCAGGGGTATTCGCCTACCCCACCTCCATGGTTGCTAACATGACCACAGACATAGGGGACTGGTGGTTTGATGGGTTGAGCCCTCTACCATAAGTTTTACCCTTGGGAAGACGGTTGCTGCAAAGGAGAGGCTAGGCCTCCCTGTATTTGTGCTTAAGAGTCTCCTCCTGAATGCCTCTTTGTTGCTCAGATGTGGCCCTCTCTCTCTGGCTAAGCCAACTTGAAAGATGAAATCACTGCCCTCCCCCCTACGTGGGATCAGACACCCAGGGAAGTGAATCTCCCTGGCAACGTGGAACATGACTCCCGGGGAGGAATGTAGACCCGGCATCGTGGGATGGAGAACATCTTCTTGACCAAAAGGGGGATGTGAAAGGAAATGAAATAAGCTTCAGTGGCAGAGAGATTCCAAAACGAGCCGAGAGATCACTCTGGTGGGCACTCTTACGCACACTTTAGACAACCTTTTTTAGGTTCTAAAGAATTGGGGTAGCTGGTGGTGGATACCTGAAACTATTAAACTACAACCCAGAACCCATGAATCTCAAAGACAGTTGTATAAAAATGTAGCTTATGAGGGGTGACAGTGGGATTGGGAATGCCATAAGGACCAAACTCTACTTTGTCTAGTTTATGGATCGATGTGTAGAAAAGTAGGGGAAGCAAACAAACAGACAAAGGTACCTAGTGTTCTTTTTTACTTCAATTGCTTTTTTTCACTCTAATTATTATTCTTGTTATTTTTGTGGGTGTGCTAATGAAGGTGTCAGGGATTGATTTAGGTGATGAATGTACAACTATGTAATGGTACTGTAAACAATCGAAAGTACAATTTGTTTTGTATGACTGCGTGGTATGTGAATATATCTCAATAAAATGATGATAAAAAAAAAAAAAAAAAAAAAAAAAAAAAAAAAAAAAAACCACACACTGTTGGCTGTCAAAATTTGCAATAATGTGGAGAATCCCCAGGGTTTTGTACTAAGGACCATTTATACCTATAGCAGTGTACCATGTAGTGAGAGTGAGAGAGTGAGAAAGTGAGAGTGAGAGAGAGAGAGAGAGAGAATATATGTGTTTGGGGATGGGAGGCGGGGAGCAGAGCTCTGTGAGCAAGTGTCCATCATAAACAGCAGTGTCTGGTTTCAAGTTGCCAGGAACTGATCAAGAAACATTGCTAAGCTGGGGATTCTGCAGGAAATGGTACTGTGCTGTCTCTGAAGTGTTGGGTTATGGGTTAATTCCTTGAACTGAACATCCAGTACAGTCTGAGTTCTGCCACAGTCCTTTCTGAGGACGTGGGCTGCTGGTGCAGACCCAGCTGGTCTGGTGGTAACTGAGCTCCCCTTGGCTCCTGTGCCAGTTTGGAATTGTTATGCACCCCAGAAGAGCCATGATCTTTTAAACCAATCTTGTTGGGTGGAAACGTTTGATTGAATGTTTCCATGGAGATGTGACCCACTCAACTGTGGGTGAGAACTCTGATTATACTATTTCCACGGAGGTGTGGCCCTGACCATTCAGGGTGGGTCTTGATTAGTTCACTGGACTAATTAAGAGAGCTCAAGAGCCAACACAGACGCTGACAACTGGAGATGCTTGGAGATGCAGACAGAAGGATATGTGGAGACGTTAAGCTAAGAGATGAAGCCCAGAGTTTGCCCCAGAGAAGCTAAGAAAGGACCCCCAGACAATTAAGAGAGAAAACTAAAGAAGCAAGGATGCATAGTCGCTGACAGAGGGGAGCAAAGACAGAAGGCCAGAGACATGTTGGAGAAAGCCATTTTGAAACACAACCTGGGATCAAAGGACAAGTAGAACCTGGCATCGTGGGACGGAGAACCTGGCATCGTGGGACGGAGAACATCTTCTTGACCAAAAGGGGGATGTGAAAGGAAATGAAATAAGCTTCAGTGGCAGAGAGATTCCAAAAGGAGCCGAGAGGTCACTCTGGTGGGCACTCTTACGCACAATTTAGACAACCCTTTTTAGGTTCTAAAGAATTGGGGTAGCTGGTGGTGGATACCTGAAACTATCAAACTACAACCCAGAACCCATGAATCTCGAAGACAATTGTATAAAAATGTAGCTTATGAGGGGTGACAATGGGATTGGGAAAGCCATAAGGACCACACTCCACTTTGTAGAAAAATAGAGGAAGGAAACAAACAGACAGACAAAGGCACCCAGTGTTCTTTTTTACTTCAATTGCTCTTTTTCACTTTAATTATTATTCTTGTTATTTTTGTGTGTGTGCTAATGAAGGTGTCAGGGATTGATTTAGGTGATGAATGTACAACTATGTAATGGTACTGTGAACAATCGAATGTACGATTTGTTATGTATGACTGCGTGCTATGTGAATATATCTCAATAAAATGATTAAAAAAAAAAAAAACAACAAGTAGACACCAGCCACGTGCCTTCCCAGCTGACAGAGGTGTTCCAGATGCCTTCACCTTCCTTCAATGAAGGAATGCTCTTGTTGATGC
This sequence comes from Choloepus didactylus, assembly GCF_015220235.1. NCBI lineage: Eukaryota > Metazoa > Chordata > Mammalia > Pilosa > Megalonychidae > Choloepus > Choloepus didactylus. The sequence goes on along the minus strand of NC_051320.1, from coordinate 50,381,580 downwards.
CTTAGTTTGGACACTTTTATGGCCTTAGGACTATAAATTTGTAACCTTATAAATCCCCTTTATAAAAGCCAAGGTATTTCTAGTATTTTGCATAACAGCAGCTCAAGCAAACAGGAACAGCTCCCACAAAGGGCAGCCTGGTCTGGTCATAGCCGGGCATGCTGCCCAGCAGGTCTGATAGCATCCTCTTCCCACATACATTGTAAGTCAGTACAACTCATGCTTCACAAACTTTGAACTGACATTTATTGAGTGTTTACTCTGGGCCAGTCCCTATTCTAGCTTTATTTGTATTAACCTATGTGACCCTCACAAAAATGCTATGAACTACATACTATTATCCCATTTTATAGATGAGAAAACTGAGGCACAGAGAAGGTAAGTAACTAACCCAAAGTTATACAGCTAGTAAGTATGGAGCTGGGATTCAAATTTAGGGAGTTAGTCCCAGAACCCTCTCATAATTACTATGCTATATTTCCTCATCTATAAAGATGAATGCTAATAATAACATCAATATTAAGGCTTAAGTCCAACTGATGATCAGAGCAATTTTTCATTTCATTGAGCTTGTGAGTGTCAATCCCAAATATAAAAATGAATTTCTGGTCTACTTTATTACATCTTCAGGAGAGGAAGAATATGCAGGTGGTTACAAGCACTGCCAAATTTCTTTAATTTTTTCTGTATCTGCAGGTTAGTTCCCTTGTATCTCTAGCTACATTCCTCTGATTTTTTTTTATTGGGGTAACACAAAATTGCCCATTTTATCCACTTTCTTGCATACAATTTAGCAATATTATGAAATGAGATATTTTAAAAGTTGTTCCATATGCACGTTCCATGCTGGAAAACTTTTAAATAGAAAACTTCAGAAACAGGTAAATAAGTTAGCTGCAAGTTTCAAAAGAACATCTAAAGCCCAAAATGTTCTATAAAGAAGTTTTAACGAAGTGGTTCTAAGCTGTAGGTTTTATTATGTCAAGAGGATATTAAAAAACAAAACAACAACAACAAAAAAAACTCTATACAGCACCTACCAAGTATTAGCTACAGACTGCATAAATATTATGCATATATTTATAGCTATATTTAAAATGTCATGACAATAAATGGAATACAAATTCAGTTTTAAATGTTACTGGTTTTAATAGTACTGTTCTTTTTGATATTTTGTATTTTCTCTCTCAACAGAGATTAAAAGTGTAATTATTGTCATGTAAAGTCCTAAAATTTTTGACATATTAAAAGGGGTCCTTATTAGTGCATACAGCCACTGTCAAAAAAAAAAAAAAAAAGCTGAAAAAGAGCCCAGACTTCAATTAGTGATATGAATGAAGCAGGTCTGGTTAAGACCAGGGCAAGCCAGGCCAAAGGATAAAGGTTGAAACTGATTGTGTTTTAAAACTTCAACTTTCATATGAGACCAAGGGAATAGATATCTATTTGGTACAGGATCTAAATTTTCTAAACGGTACAACTCTACAGTCGATTTGTTCAAACACCACAATTGCATGGAACTTTGAATAGGAAGTGAGATACGGTAGGTTAGTATAGGCTGGAGTGAAATAGTGACACATCCTAGAGTAATTTGGGCAGATAATAAAAAATATATTTATAGCCTCCCCCTCCCCAGCCCCGAGGATCTGGGGGAAGGTGTGGATGTGTTGGACACCCTCACCTGGACTGGTGTTGATGTTGTCACAAACATTGGGACTGGCGGTTTGATGTGCTGAGCCCTCGAGCACGGGACTTGCCCTTATGAAGCTCATTACCACAAAGGACAGTCTAAAGTTGTATGTAACGGTGCCTAAGAGTCTCCCCCTGAGTACCTCTTTGTTGCTCAGATGTGGCCCTCTCTCTCTCTAACTGAGCCATCTCGACAGGTGAACTCGCTGCCCTCCCCCCTACGTGGGACCAGACTCCCAGGGGTGTAAATCTCCCTGGCAATGCAGAGTATGACTCCCAGGGATGAATGTGGACCCGGCATCGTGGGACTGAGAGTATCTTCTTGACCAAAAGGGGGATGCAAAATGAGACAAAATAGTTTCAGTGGCTGAGAGATTCCAAATGGAGTCGAGAGGTCACTCTGGTGGACATTCTTATGCACTATATAGATAACACCTCTTAGGCTTTCATGTATTGGAATAGCTAGAAGTAAATACCTGAAACTACCAAACTCCAACCCAGCAGTCTGGACTCCTGAAGACAATTATATAATAATGTAGATTACAAGGGGTGACAGTGTGATTGTGAAGACCTTGTGGATCACACCCCCTTTATCTAGTGTATGGATGAGTGGAGGAATGGGGATAAAAACTAAAGGACAAATGGGGTGGGATGGGGGGATGATTTGGGTGTTCTTTTTTCACTTTTATTTTTCATTCTTGTTCTGGTTCTTTCTGATGTAAGGAAAATGTTCAGAGATAGACTGTGGTGATGAACGCATAACTATGTTATCATACTGTGGACAGTGGATTGTATATCATGGATGATTGTATGGTGTGTGAATGTATTTCAATAAAACTGAATTTAATAAAAAAAAAAAAAAGGGGGGGTCCTTATTCTCAAAAAGATCAGGGAACAGCTCTTCTATTAACTGACATCAGAAAACAAGCATAATTTTCTTACCTGTTCTTAACAGAGTGTTTCTTACCTTATTGGACACTGTCCAGAATTGGCGCTCTGAAGTCATACCATGTAATTCAATTAAAATCTGTCGAATCCTCCAGGGATCCACTGACAATATAAGTTGGTGCTCCAATTGGCCAATGTTGACACTTGCTGAAGCTAAGAAAGAAAACAGATTTCTATTTCAATAATGATTTAATTAAAAGGCATACACAAACTTATCTGAAAATGACAATTTGGTAAGAGAACTGTGTATGCTTGTAAATATATCATCTATAAGTTAAAGTAGCTCTCATTTTAGGAACTATTTATTAAACATAATGCAAATTATATATTAACTTTATCCTCATATGGAAACCCAAATAAATTATGTATTATTATGCAGTTCATAAATGAATGCATATAATAAAGAGAGTAAAAATATAAACAAAGGTAAGGGTCAACTGGTTCATGGAAAGAGCTACATGGAAAATATGGAAAAAGTTAACTTACATAGACAGCCTCTTACTTCTGAACATAACACATTAAGAAAAGCATATATAAAATGTTCTTTCTCAGAGAAACAACAAATGATCACTAAAATCCCTACTTATACCTTAGCTTTCAGATACAGTCTTCAATAATGCAACTCCAGCCTTTTTATATTATTTTTTTTCCTTTACAACTGGACAGAGTCAACCAGTTTAAATCTAGTGAGAGTCAGAACAGCAAAAGCTTTGCTTTTGTTAAACCAACTAAATTCCCCATCTCTTCTAAATTAAGTTTTGAAGCATATGTTTCTTATTAAAGAACACCACTATATTTTCCACTTAAATTTATAAAATAAGGGCAAAAATGGAACAATATCATCAAACAGATAAGGGGAAAATGACAATGTTAGCAAAGCTGAATGTGTAGTCACCAGACTGGATCATGAAAGCATGGATCAAACATATAAAAATTGTTGTTCTTCCAACATTTTTTCAGTTCCCAGCAACCTCTACAACTCTCCACTCCCTCTGACCCCCTATTTTAATTCCAAGAATATATTAGCAGTAGATTTAGCCTGGTCTATATCCCCAGCTAAAAATTTTTATGTATCTAGACATAAATCTCCATTAGACATAGACTCAGCAGAGTCCCAGCACTTAACTGCTGATACACAAATATGAAGACAGGTAAATTTCTATAAATTACTCACATAATGTATAAACTAGAATAAGAGGGCATCCTCAAATACATTTCCTTATTAACTTGAATAGAGGGGCAAAATTTGCCAACATTTTAACTAGAGAGCTAACCTGGGATATCATAAAATGAAGTTACAGGTTTAATGCACAGATTTACTCTAGGGGATCTCTTCCTCATCTGATCAACAAGTAGCTTTCGTTCTTCATCTTTCAACAATGTAATGAAAAGCTCATGTGAAGAAATCATGAAAACATACTGCAGATCTTCCAAACCCAGACACACATTCCTAGATCAGTAAGAAATATTATAAAACAAAAACATGTTTAATTCAATTTGGGAAAAACAACCATATTAATGAATTTTTATTAGTAAGTCATTAAAAAAAATCTAGCATTTCATAAATTCCATAATACTTCAAAATAAATTAAAAATGTTCCCTTTGGTGCTTATTTAAAATTCTGATGTGAATGCCACAATACACAAGCAAAATAATTTACATGATCCTAAAGTTAGGTATTGCTGCACAGATCTGAACCTAACCTTAACTGGTTCTCAAATACCAGTTACTGCCTGGTTATAACATACGCAGGACAAATACATAAAGACAAATAATACAGGATACTTTTCACAGAACATGAAAGACACTTACTTTAGAAAAGCAGCCATGTTTCCTTTCAAAGACTCTGAAGCTTTTTCTAAATTAATTGATCTTGAACATACCTAGGAATTTGAGTAATTTTTATTTGAGTATTGATCCTTTAAAAATTACACATTACAGTTTGAAAAGTTTAGAATTACAACCAAATTTTCCTTTCTCAACCCAGAGAACCACAGCTTTAGTTCAGTAACTTAAGAGAAGTGATAAGAGAAAAATATGAATCCATTATGGTGAGAGGTAGCAGAATTGTGATCTTTCAACAACTGCAGGTATTTATATGTAATAAAGAATAACACATTTAGCACACTGTAGAGTTCTCCCAGAATGTATTAAGATGTAATACATTAATATAATGTAATGTATTAAATTATGAAGTGCTCAACTTTAATCAGTTGACTCCTATCAGAAAAGTAAAGTAAGATTCATCAGATAGCTAAAAAAAAAAGATTGATAATAGCTAATGAATACAAAACCAATGGTTAAGAAGATAACCAAGGTTTTAAAAATTAAACACCCAAAACGGAGAATAAAACTAGCTAGAGGAATATTAGTTATCTACAGATAATATTCTCATAATATTATTCTGAGTTTATTCATTTAGATTAGGATTCCTCCCCATGTATTATTTGTAAGGAGCCAAAATAAAATACAATTAGTGTAGAAGTCTCTAACCTCAGGAAGTTATCAAATATTCTAAAATATACTGACACACAAATTATAGAAGCATCACACCATCATTATTCGTAACAGGCAAAAAAACAGGAAAGACACAAATGTCTCTCAACTGATGAATAGATATATAAAATATGGCATATTCAGACAATGGAATATTATTCAACCACAAAAAAATAAAAATGAAATACCAATAAATATTATGACATGAATGGTTCGAACCCTGAAAACATTATGCTGGGTGAAAGAAGTCAGTCACAAAGAACCACATGTTGAATAACTCCATTTATATGAAATGTCCAGAATTGGCAAATATAGTAGCAGAAAGCAGATTAGCCTAGGGCTAGGGGTGCTGGGATCTGAATGCTACTGGGTATGAGGTTTCTTTGGGGGGTGATGAAAATGTTCTAAAATTAATTATGGTAATGACTACTATGCTGGTTTGAATGTATTATGCCCCCCAAAACGCCATTATCTCTGTTGTAATCTTGTATGGGCAGATGTATCAGTGTTGATCAGATTGTAATTCTTTGAGTGTTTCCGTAGCGCTGCGCCCCACCCAGCTGTGGATGATGACTCTGATTGGATAATTTCCATGGAGGTATTACCCCACCCATTCAGGGTGGGTCTAAATTAAATCACTGGAGCCATATAAATGAGCTGACAAACAGAAGGAACTCAGTGCAACTGAGAGTGACACTCTGAAGAGGAGCTATAGCCAAAAGGGACACTCTGAAGAATGCACTGGAAATGAGAGAGGACAAACACCCCAAGAGCAACTAAGAGTGACACTTTTGAGGAGCTGAAGCCTGGAGAGGAACATCCTGGGAGAGAGCCATTTTGAAACCAGAACTTGGAGCAGACACCAGCCATGAGCCTTCCTAGCTAACAGAGGTTTTCCTGGTGCCACTGGCCATCCTCCAGTGAAGGTACCCGATTGTTAATGCACTACCTTGGACACTTTATGGCCTTAAGACTGTAACTGTGAAACCAAATAGACCTCCTTTTATAAAAGCCAATCCATCGCTGGTGTTTTGCATTCCAGCTGCATTAGCAAACTAGAACAGCTACATAATTCTCTGAATATACAAAACACCATTAATTACATACTTTAAATGGGTAAACTGTACAGTATGTGAATTATATCTCAAAAACGCTGTCATAAAAAAAGTAAAACAGAGTTTAAAATCTACTATGTGCAGAAAACACTTTCTGATTAATAGTCTAATCTATCAGTATAATACATCTGAACATCTTGGAATAAGAAGTACTTACATTCTAATACTCTTGCTCCACTGCATATATAAATTTCTCAAGTTTGCAGCCATACATATTTTATTATGGTTAAGTAATACTCCAAATTTCTTTTCATAATAGATTATTCACATATAAAAAACACATTGTACATGTGTCATGGGACAACTTAAGGAATTCATATTAAATTCTGACAACAAATAAAAAATGAAATTTCATATGTTAAGCAAAAATATAAATGAATAAAAAGAAATAGGTAATGAAATCAAATTTTCAAGTTTTAAAATATTTACAAAGGAAAGCATTGTAATGATAAAACCAACCAACTAGCAAAATATCCTCTCATTTAAACGCTGACCCGGTCCATCACTGAGCTTCTACCCTGTGTTAGGTAATCAAGTGCGTATACAGAAAAGACAGGGCTCTGCTCTTGATGAGCTAATTATCTGAGGTTAAAGAATGAGAGAATGGGAAAATATAATCACAATACATGTGCTTTAACAGAAAAGTAAGCTCAAATAGCTACAGGAAAAAAGAAGTGAAATTAGGGAGCTGGGATAGCTTTGCAAAGAAGATGACCAACCTAGGGGAATGTATTCTTTGATCATTCCTGGAGCAGGAAATGGATTAGAGGAAGTGTCCATAGTATCTGTAATGCTTTGTTTCTTAATACAAACAAAAAGATATGAAGCAAATATAGCAAAATGTTATTGTTTGATCTGCATGAGGGGTATGATCAACTGCTCCACTCTCTAAACTTTTCTATGGGTTTGAAATATTTCTTAATTTAAAAAAGTTACTTAAATTAACGAGTGTGGTATATCCATCCATTCAATGGTATACTATTCAGCCATAAAAAGGAATGAAGTTATATTTCACAATAAGAAATTTTATGGTACTGTAACTCATATTTTTGGAAATTTCCTATATACTACTTGTTAATTCATACTTTGAAAGATATTACCTTTCAGCATATGTGCTATATTTCAAAATAAGGAAATAACTGAAACTGTGGAACTGTAACCCCTAACATTCTTGGAATTTGTGAACTACTTGTTAAATCGTACTTGGAAAGTTATCACTTCTGTGTATATATGTTATATTCTACAATAAAAAAATGATAAAAAGGAACAAAGTATTGATATATATGACAACATGGGTGATGAACCTTGAAAACATTATGTTAAGTGCAAGAAGTCAGACATAAAAGGTCATATATTGTAGATTTATATGAAATATCCAGACTAGGCAAATCCATAGAAACAGAAAGCAAGTTGGTAGATGCCAGGGGCTGGGGATGGGGAGAATAGGGAGTAACAGCCTAATGGGTATGGCACTTCCTTTTGAGGTGATGAAAATGTCTGGAACTAGAAGAGGTGGTAGCTGCATAACACTGTGAATGTACCAAATGCCACTGATGTATTTGTTTCAAAATGGTTAATTTTGTTATGTGAGTTTCACCTCATAAAAAAAGGTTATTTAATGGGGAAAAAAAAACAAAAAAACAAAAAAACAGACGAAACAGGAGACATTTCCAGATGCTGTAAGCATTAAAAAGACAAGCAGTACCCCTTGAGGGTTGGCAGCCAACGGCTCCCTCGCGGGCTGCCGCCGCCACCGCCACCCCCCACGCCAGGCAGTCGGGAGAAAATGGTAGGTCGGAACAGCACCATTGCCGCCGGTGTATGCGGGGCTCTTTTCATCGGGTACTGCATTTACTTCAACCGCAAGAGACGGAGTGACCCCAATTTCAAGAACAGGCTGCGAGAGCGAAGAAACAAACAGAAACTTGCCAAGGAGAGAGCTGGGCTTTCTAAGTTACCTGACCTTAAAGATCCTGAAGCTGTTCAGAATTTTTTCCTTGAAGAAATACAGCTTGGTGAAGAGTTACTAGCCCAAGGGGAGTTTGAGAAGGGTGTGGCCCATTTGACAAATGCAGTTGCTGTGTGTGGACAGCCACAGCAATTATTGCAAGTATTACAGCAAACTCTTCCACAACCAGTGTTTCAGATGCTTCTGAGTAAGCTCCCAACAATTAGTCAGAGAATTGTAAGTGCTCAGAGCTTGGCTGAAGATGATGTGGAATGAAAAACAAATGTCAGCATAAACAAATCTCAATTTAAAATATTTTAAAAATTTGGAAGATGAACAGCTCTGGGGGAATAAGGGCAAATGTGCTTGATATGGACTGTGTACCACACTGAAGTCTACCAAAGTTAATTTTTACTTTGTGTAGATCCATTTGTCTGTTTTATTTATTTTTCCCAGTGAAAAGTGTCTTTTAATGAGTATTTTTCATTTTATAAATACACTAAGTTACTGAAATATCATGGATTTTGTTTCTTTCTAAAATGTGCAATTAAAATGTACATACATGTAACAATACTTAGGTTAAAAATACCCAATGCTCAGTTTTGAAAGATAAGACAAAAAAAAAGTATAGGAGAAACCTGAAGGATGCACATTTTTTAAAGCTAGTACATTTTGCTATGCATCAGAAGATTGTATGAAAACTTGATTGTGTTTATCAAATATTTGTGAAACATGCTGCTGTGTTATATTATGAACTTCACCTCTACCCCTTCCATCAGTCTTGAAATACTTTGTTTAAATCAATGAGCTTACTGAAATGTTTTATTTAAAACAGTGGGCTTAATATGTTCTGGGTATTTATCACCCTGTGTTTTAGATATGTGTAGTTGCAAATAGCACTAGCTGTGTGAGCTTCACCAATTCATGTCTGTTCACTTTCCTCATTTATAAAATAAGGGAACCGGTCCACTAATTTCTGAGGTATACCTTTCAACCCTTAATGTATATTGTTCTTTTCAGCATCTTCAAATCCACCTTCACCTGAGGAGTGTCTTTGTTTGACTACCAGGCCTTGCATTGTTTTATACTCTGAATTTCGCATGCTTGCCTGACTTAGCATTTCCAAATTGATCTTTTGTTAGTGTTTAACTATTGTGTTGATTTTCACTGATGTCATATGGTTCTTTCACAGCTCTGTAAATTAATTTGAAGTGTATTGGTAACTGGATGACCTGCTTGTAAGAAATGTTTATTCCCCTTTGTGTTTCTCTTTAGTGTACTTAATTCATTTATCTTGTTGAACACTAAGAGTAAGGCATAACCTTGTGGCTGAAGACTGAAAAGAATACAGCTAGTGGGACCTTTTGTTCTCAAATATTGACATGTTTTCTGCATGTCAATATTTAAAGATCCTTGGTATTGTATGGCATGTGCTGAACATTGTACAAACTGGCTTTTATGCTGTCTAAAAGTCTGCAGAGAGATCCCAAAGGTTTTTCCTATGTACTGGGCTTTTGGTTTACTAACAAACTTTTCTTACTTATCTTAGGGGTTTTTCTGTGTGGTGGTTGTGGTATAGCGGAAAGAGTTTGAAATGCAGGTCTAGCTTCTGCCTCTAGTTAGTCATATAGCCTTGGGCTATCATGTCATATCACCTGTAATACTCTCACCTATAAATTAGAACATCAGACTAGATGGTTCAAACATTTAAGGACTCCTTCCAGGTACCTTCTTACTTTTATTATTATTATCATGACACTTGGTGTACTTTTTTTGGGGGGGACGATCAATAGAAACATGGCAGTCATTTTACTAATAGGCTCTGAAATTCAAAGCATTCTAGTAGTGACTGGTTAATAATTGACCATGCAGCTGAGAAACAAGCTTCTCTCTTGCAATAGTCTAGGTATAGATTGGGGTGGTGTGTGGGGCGGACAGAGGGAGAATATAGGTGGAAAAAAGAACAAGGAGCAGACAGCTTGGGAAGAAAAGAATGGGCCCAGAAAAACTAACTATTGACTGGAGGAATAGGGGTCAATTTAGATTTGGGGAGGGTAGAAAGCCAACTCTATTTATGTCCCTGAAAATTGTAGTGCAGTATAAGCTGGGTATCACTTGGCTTTCTGGAAAATAATTCACTTTGATTTAAGCCTTGTTGAAAAGTCTGTGATAGCCTCCCTTTAGAGCTGATTAAGCCAAGTACATTTTGGCTTAATCAGCTTTGGTACTTTTGAAGGTATTATGTAAAAAAAAAAAAAGAAAAAATCATCACCTGTTTTTTTTACCCCAGTGAACACAATGTTTCCTGCCCAAAGTTTTAATAGTGATGAAACCAGGGAATTGTGATGCTAGCCAAATGGTACCCGGTAGATGGAAACAGAACAACTGAATATTTAATTTGAGTAAAACAGACAATGTTACCATGTGCTAATGTTGCATGCTATTATAAAATCTTTGGAAATGCAAACATGTATTAGGGTGTGTTGACATGTTTCTTTGGGAAAGATCTTTGTTAAATACAAAGGTTCTATAATTTGTATTTAAGGTGAAAGCATTTAAAACATAGCTTACCTGACAGTAGTATTGTTTTTCTATTAATAAATAACTAGAACTTATGTTCACATTTAACTTAGGTAAAGTGTGTAAAACCTACTACCGTGTGCCTAGCATAGAGTTAGTAAATACTTGATTCTTCTAATCCCTCAGTAAGTTTGATATTTTTACCTCTTTCCTGCCTGTCTTTGTGACCTTACTGATTCGACCCGTGGACCAGATTGTTAACGAAATGTTATTGCAGAAGAGATTTTGAGAAAACTGGCATATCATGCAGCCATCACACAAATTTTTTTTCTTGTAACATAAAAAAAATGCAGTTTTTATTGCTTGTGCCTCAACCGTTTAAGTGACTATTAAAGGGCTTGGAGGAAAAAAAAAAAAAAGAAGAAAAAGATAAGCAAATGAAAACTTGTAATAATAATTAATTTTTAAATGCGGATGAAGTGAACAAATTCCAAGAAAATAACTTCTCAAACTAATTTGGAAAAAAAGAAAATAGCCTTATAATCACAGACAAAATTCAATCAGTGCCAAAAATCTTCTTACACACACACAAAAGAATCTCCGGAAGGCCTCACTGGTGAATTTTACCAAACACTGAAAGAAGCAACGAACCCACTTTTATACAAACTTTTCCAGTTAAGAAAAAAGAAGAGCTAAGCCCCAATTTATTTATGAGACAAGCATGACCTAGACACCAAAATCAAAGACAGGACAAGAAAAAAAAAAAAAAAAGACAAAAAAATATATATATGGATCAATATCACATATCAATGCAAACAAATCTTAAAATATTAGCAAACAAACACAGCTATATTCAAAAAGATCATAATCTTGTTGTTGAGTTTATTACAGACATACAAATGTAGTTTAACACTTGAAAATCAATGAATGTACCTCACCACATTAATTGACTAGAGAAGAAAAATCATGTGTTCATCTCAACAGAGACAGAAAAAGCATTTAATAAAATCTAAAACTCATTCATGAGTCAAAAAACAAAACAAAACAACTTTTATCAAATTAAGGACACCAAGGGAACTTCCATTCTGGTAAGAGGAGATTCCAACCAAAAAACCTACAATAAACATCATTCTTAGTGGTAACATAGTATAAGCCTTCACTCTGAGACTTGGAATAAGACTAGTGTGCCCACTACTGTCATTTCTACTGAACGAACACTATTGAATAGTCAATACAACAAGAACAAGTAAAAGGAAATAAAAAGTAAATGGTTAGAAAAGGAAAAACCAAATTTCATTATTCACAGATCAAAACTGTATAATTAGGAAAATAAAAGAATTTACTGATAAATTAAAAGAATTTTAAGAGTGTAGCAAAGTTGTTGGATACAAAATTATTACACAAAGTTCAACTGTACCTCTATACCAATGCATAAACTATATAAGTCCACAGGAAAAAATCTTTTAAAATTCTTCCCACATTGATTTTTAAATTTAATGTAATTCCAAATAAAATTCCAACAGGCTTATCTGTGGAACTTGACAATAATCTGAGTCCAAATATTCACATGGAAAACAAAGGACAAGAATAACCAAGACAACCATGAAAAATGAAGTAGGAGAACTTGCCCTTGATATCAAAACACAGGGATATTGATATATGGATAGACCAATAGAAGAGTGGTACAGAAAGAGAGCCCAGAAACAGGCCCACACATGTACAGACACTTTGCTTAAAAAAAAAAAAGTAGCACTGCCAATTGGTGGAAAAAAGATGGACCTTGCAATAAATGGTGCTGGATAAAATATCACATGGAAAAAAAAATGACATCAGATCTCTATTTTACATGATACACAAAAATCAACTGTAGGTAAAGACCTAAATGTATAAGGAAGGCTAAGCTGTTGCAGTTTTAGTATATAAAATAGAAGATTATCTTCATGGCCTCAGGAGAGGGAAAATTTTCTTAAACAAGACAAGAAATCACAAACTTTAAAGGAAAAGATTGATAGATATGATTTATCTTAAAATTAAAAGGTTTTGAAATGATACAAAACTTAAAAAAGAAATAAAAATCAGAGAAGATACCTGCGATATTAAAGCTGATAAAGAACTCCCACACACAAAAAAAAATTTTTTTAATTAAAAAAAAAAAAGACAATCCTATAGAAAAGTGAGGCATAACACTTGGAACAAGTACCTTGAAAGACAAAATCCATATGAGCAAAACACAAATGAACAGCTGTTAAATTCTTTAGTAATAAGGGAAATGTAAATTAAAACTTCATTAAGACACCATATACAAACTACCTAACAAGCAAATCTGACAATACTAGCTGTTGATAAGGATGTTGACCAATAGGAACTCTCATGAATCCTGGTAGGAATATAAATTGGTACAACCATTTTGATATCATCTAGTAATGTTGCAGATACACTTTCCCTACATATATACCATAGATAAACTTGGGCATACTCATATGTACTATGATACATGTGCAAATGTTCCAAGAAGTGTAATTTCCAAAAACTGTAAACAACCCAAATGTCCAAAGTCATAAGAATGGATAAATTGTGGCATGGTCATATTATTATGATTATAGCAATGAAAAAAAAAAAGAAAAAAACTATTTATAAACAACTTGAATAAATCACAAATATAATGTTAAATGACAGAAGACAAAGAACATATTGCACATGAAGTCCAAAAGAAGCAGAATAAAGGTTCTTTAGGGGGGCATACAAAGCTGATAATAACTATAAAGAAAAGCAAGGAAATGATTATCACAAAAGTCAGGACAGTAGGTTTCCTCAAGAAGAAGCAGAGGGTTTGCTAAAAAGTTAAAAGCAGCTTCTAGCATGATGACAACACTGTATTTTGTAATTATGTGGTGATACATGTGCTTTATATACATCTCTCAATGTCTATTACATTTTACAATTTAAAGAATGTTACAACATCAATCTAATACCAAAACCAGGCAAAGATGCTACAAAAAAGGAAAACTACCGGCCAATCTCCCTAATGAATATAGATGCAAAAATCCTCAACAAAATACTTGCAAATCGAATCCAAAGACACATTAAAAAAATCATACACCATGACCAAGTGGGGTTCATTCCAGGCATGCAAGGATGGTTCAACATAAGAAAAACAATCAATGTATTACAACACATTAAAAACTCGAAAGGGAAAAATCAATTGATCATCTCAATAGATGCTGAAAAAGCATTTGACAAAATCCAACATCCCTTTTTGATAAAAACACTTCAAAAGGTAGGAATTGAAGGAAACTTCCTCAACATGATAAAGAGCATATATGAAAAACCCACAGCCAGCATAGTACTCAATGGTGAGAGACTGAAAGCCTTCCCTCTAAGATCAGGAACAAGACAAGGATGCCCGCTGTCACCACTGTTATTCAACATTGTGCTGGAAGTGCTAGCCAGGGCAATCCGGCAAGACAAAGAAATAAAAGGCATCCAAATTGGAAAAGAAGAAGTAAAACTGTCATTGTTTGCAGATGATATGATCTTATATCTAGAAAACCCTGAGAAATCGACGATACACCTACTAGAGCTAATAAACAAATTTAGCAAAGTAGCAGGATACAAGATTAATGCACATAAGTCAGTAATGTTTCTATATGCTAGAAATGAACAAACTGAAGAGACACTCAAGAAAAAGATACCATTTTCAATAGCAACTAAAAAAATCAAGTACCTAGGAATCAACTTAACCAAAGATGTAAAAGACCTATACAAAGAAAACTACATAACTCTACTAAAAGAAATAGAAGGGGACCTTAAAAGATGGAAAAATATTCCATGTTCATGGATAGGAAGGCTAAATGTCATTAAGATGTCAATTCTACCCAAACTCATCTACAGATTCAATGCAATCCCAATCAAAATTCCAACAACCTACTTTGCAGACTTGGAAAAGCTAGTTATCAAATTTATTTCGAAAGGGAAGATGCCTCAAATTGCTAAAGACACTCTAAAAAAGAAAAACGAAGTGGGAGGACTTACACTCCCTGACTTTGAAGCTTATTATAAAGCCACAGTTGCCAAAACAGCATGGTACTGGCACAAAGATAGACATATAGATCAATGGAATCGAATTGAGAATTCAGAGATAGACCCTCAGATCTATGGCCGACTGATCTTTGATAAGGCCCCCAAAGTCACCGAACTGAGCCATAATGGTCTTTTCAACAAATGGGGCTGGGAGAGTTGGATATCCATATCCAAAAGAATGAAAGAGGACCCCTACCTCACCCCCTACACAAAAATTAACTCAAAATGGACCAAAGATCTCAATATAAAAGAAAGTACCATAAAACTCCTAGAAGATAATGTAGGAAAACATCTTCAAGACCTTGTATTAGGAGGCCACTTCCTAGACTTTACACCCAAAGCACAAGCAACAAAAGAGAAAATAGATAAATGGGAACTCCTCAAGCTTAGAAGTTTCTCCACCTCAAAGGAATTTCTCAAAAAGGTAAAGAGGCAGCCAACTCAATGGGAAAAAATTTTTGGAAACCATGTATCTGACAAAAGACTGATATCTTGCATATACAAAGAAATCCTACAACTCAATGACAATAGTACAGACAGCCCAATTATAAAATGGGCAAAAGATATGAAAAGACAGTTCTCTGAAGAGGAAATACAAATGGCCAAGAAACACATGAAAAAATGTTCAGCTTCACTAGCTATTAGAGAGATGCAAATTAAGACCACAACGAGATACCATCTAACACCGGTTAGAATGGCTGCCATTAAACAAACAGGAAACTACAAATGCTGGAGGGGATGTGGAGAAATTGGAACTCTTATTCATTGTTGGTGGGACTGTATAATGGTTCAGCCACTCTGGAAGTCAGTCTGGCAGTTCCTTAGAAAACTAGATATAGAGTTACCATTCGATCCAGCGATTGCACTTCTCGGTATATACCCGGAAGATCGGAAAGCAGTGACACGAACAGATATCTGCACGCCAATGTTCATAGCAGCATTATTCACAATTGCCAAGAGATGGAAACAACCCAAATGCCCTTCAACAGATGAGTGGATAAATAAAATGTGGTATATACACACGATGGAATACTACGCGGCAGTAAGAAGGAACGATCTGGTGAAACATATGACAACATGGATGAACCTTGAAGACATAATGCTGAGCGAAATAAGCCAGGCACAAAAAGAGAAATATTATATGCTACCACTAATGTGAACTTTGAAAAATGTAAAACAAATGGTTTATAATGTAGAATGTAGGGGAACTAGCAGTAGAGAGCAATTAAGGAAGGGGGAACAATAATCCAAGAAGAACAGATAAGCTATTTAACGTTCTGGGGATGCCCAGAAATGACTATGGTCTGTTAATTTGTGATGGATGTAGTAGGAACAAGTTCACTGAAATGTTGCTATATTATGTAACTTTCTTGGGGTAAAGTAGGAACATGTTGGAAGTTAAGCAGTTATCTTAGGTTAGTTGTCTTTTTCTTACTCCCTTGTTATGGTCTCTTTGAAATGTTCTTTTATTGTATGTTTGTTTTCTTTTTAACTTTTTTTTTCATACAGTTGATTTAAAAAAGAAGGGAAAGTTAAAAAAAAAAAAAAAAAGAAAAAAGACAAACAAGGAAAAAAAAAAAAAAAAAGATGTAGTGCCCCCTTGAGGAGCCTGTGGAGAATGCAGGGGTATTCGCCTACCCTACCTCCATGGTTGCTAACATGACCACAGACATAGGGGACTGGTGGTTTGATGGGTTGAGCCCTCTACCATAAGTTTTACCCTTGGGAAGACGGTTGCTGCAAAGGAGAGGCTAGGCCTCCCTGTATTTGTGCCTAAGAGTCTCCTCCTGAATGCCTCTTTGTTGCTCAGATGTGGCCCTCTCTCTCTGGCTAAGCCAACTTGAAAGGTGAAATCACTGCCCTCCCCACTACGTGGGATCAGACACCCAGGGAAGTGAATCTCCCTGGCAACGTGGAATATGACTCCCGGGGAGGAATGTAGACCCGGCATCGTGGGATGGAGAACATCTTCTTGACCAAAAGGGGGATGTGAAAGGAAATGAAATAAGCTTCAGTGGCAGAGAGATTCCAAAACGAGCCGAGAGATCACTCTGGTGGGCACTCTTACGCACACTTTAGACAACCTTTTTTAGGTTCTAAAGAATTGGGGTAGCTGGTGGTGGATACCTGAAACTATTAAAATACAACCCAGAACCCATGAATCTCGAAGACAGTTGTATAAAAATGTAGCTTATGAGGGGTGACAGTGGGATTGGGAATGCCATAAGGACCAAACTCCACTTTGTCTAGTTTATGGATGGATGTGTAGAAAAGTAGGGGAAGCAAACAAACAGACAAAGGTACCTAGTGTTCTTTTTTACTTCAATTGCTCTTTTTCACTCTAATTATTATTCTTGTTATTTTTGTGTGTGTGCTAATGAAGGTGTCAGGGATTGATTTAGGTGATGAATGTACAACTATGTAATGGTACTGTAAACAATCGAAAGTACAATTTGTTTTGTATGACTGCGTGGTATGTGAATATATCTCAATAAAATGATGATTAAAAAAAAAAAAAAAAAAAAAAAAATACAACCCAGAACCCATGAATCTCAAAGACAGTTGTATAAAAATGTAGCTTATGAGGGGTGACAGTGGGATTGGGAATGCCATAAGGACCAAACTCCACTTTGTCTAGTTTATGGATGGATGTGTAGAAAAGTAGGGGAAGCCAACAAACAGACAAAGGTACCCAGTGTTCTTTTTTACTTCAATTGCTCTTTTTCACTCTAATTATTATTCTTGTTATTTTTGTGTGTGTGCTAATGAAGGTGTCAGGGATTGATTTAGGTGATGAATGTACAACTATGTAATGGTACTGTAAACAATCGAAAGTACGATTTGTTTTGTATGACTGCGTGGTATGTGAATATATCTCAATAAAATGATGATTAAAAAAATAAATAAATAAATAAAGAATGTTACAGAAAGAGGTCAAAAGATTCAGTAGAAATAGATTCTGGAGCTCATATGAGAGGCCAGAGTATGGTTCATGAGTTTTTAGTAAAAAGGTGATTAAGGAAGTTCTGGATGACAATAAAAAATGTTATGTGTGAGCAAAGTCCAAAACATAAATCAAAATACTAAATGGAGATCAGGAGAGAAGTCAATGAAGGGTTATGGAGAATCCAATGAAAGATGTAGAAAAAACATGGAGAACGAGAAAAGAGCTAACTAGAAGACAAGGATGAAGAGCAGTCTGTCAGTAGTGTCAATTCTCAGCCAGAGAGGCAAGTCAGATGAAGACTGAAAAGTGGGTGCTAGAATTGGCAATTAAGAGGTCATTAGTAAACTTAAAGTAAAATAATAAATCAAAAGGGGGAAAATATATCTTACCTCAAGAAGAAAGTCTATTTTCTCTTTATTAGGTCTAAGAAATAGCTGGTTAAATTGAACACTAATTGTTCTACCTTCCAATATATCACAGACTGTGTTACAGGCACAGATTTTAAAACAGATTTCATCTAGAGCTTCATTTCTGTAGAAGACAAAAGTAGATTCACTAATATTATTTTTACCATAAAAGAAAGGTGTATATTACAAACAAAATTCACAAGAACGAGCCATTTATTCTTAAGAGATGAGATTTTAGTATATCCAAGTATTCTAGTATATACCACATACCAAGTCAAGGGGGAAAAAAAAAAAAAGGTTTTGAATTGACTATGGGACCATTTGATTACAGACTCAGCAACAGAATGATTTTCTGCCATGCATAAATTTTTTTTTCAAGAGTTTCAAAATGGATTAGATGATCACTGGAGAAGCATCTCTGGCTATGTTAGTTTCCCTTACATTAATAAAACTGAAAGTACTGTCATATTATTAGGCACTTTGGAGGTATGTTTTTGACTACCTAGAAATACACTTATCCTTTTATTCAAAACACGAAAAGTAATTTTTCAATTTACTTACTTACCCCAGTTGAGCTTTCTGAAAGAGTTCTCTTAGTACTGATTGTCGGAACTGGACAGGTAAACTGAAGGTTAAGTTATCTTCAGTGAATATCTCTACTACTTCCTAGAACACATACATAAAATTGCATCCACTTTAAAATATCATGGCAAAGTTCCTTTACTTAAAAACATCCTTCTACAATGAAAAAATATAAGTTGAAGAAAATCACAGAAATATCTTACTGGGAAACATTCCCTTTCTAAAACTTTTAAACTAAAAAAAACATAGCTTTTTTTTTTTTTTTTTTAATTGAAGATCATGAATCCAAAATGAGAGGTGAGGGAAAATTCAATCATGAAGAGGCAATTCAGCAGTATTACTAGAGAGAATTTTAAAATATTCCTCTCATCCACTTTAAACATGGGTTCATGTAATAAGCTTTTAAAAATACAAAAGCAATTAATTTAAAATAATTCATCTGGAAAAAATCATGCTAAGAAATGATTCTAATAAATGGAAAAAATAAACCTAATGTAAACTATGGATGATAATAGTACTATCTTAATTTTTCATCAACTGTAACAAAAGTAACTGTTAAAAAAAATACAAGGGATGTCATCAACACAGCAACGTAAACAGCTACTGAAAACTTCTCTCCAGAGATTAACGAAAAAAAGGACAATTCTGAATTGTTTGAAACTCTGGAGGAGAATACAGACTGGAGAAAGACCCTACAAATGCCAAACTAAATAAAGAGAAGAAATATAAGGTAGGAATCTTCCATCCCAGACCAGCCAGTCCTCTCCCCTCCCCTTCATTCGGTCTCTAAGGCACAGAATAGCAGACAGGACTCCTCCCACCAGGGTCACAGATTTTAAAATCTCTCACAGCAGTGAAAAATACCCTCACTGTTTGAAGACCCAGTGGACAGGGTAAGACATTTCACGGCCCAGATCTGTGAGGGACACAGATTGAGAAATCATGGACAGAGACTATTTCCAGCCCTGCATCTGAAAGCCATTCCCCCACCCTTGACGAGAGCAGCAGCCAGCTGTTTCCTTGCCTTGGAGACAGCTGGAGTGCTGGGTCAACTGAGGGAGTACTTTGCCATAGGTGGAGCCCCACATCAAGCCAGATTTTGGCTGGTAAAATGAGGACATAGGAATCCTGCAGTTTCAGCTTACCTGTGTAGACACAGCCTGAGCTCAGAGGCAAAGCAGCCTCTGAGGTCGATTAAGTTACTGAACAGTGCCATCTGCTGGACACTCCAGAAAGTGCAACAGAAGTAAAATACTTTTTAAAAGATGATTCAGACCCTTTCTTAGGAGCACAAGAGCTGTCTAAACACTCTGTATGGAAACCTGGCCCTGTTTGGGCTGAGAAATAGGGAAGACCCAACTGTTAAAGCAGAGCTTGAAAACAAACGCAGGTCTTGCTAGCCAATGGGAAACAGAGCATCACGGGAAGACTGGTATTACCACACATAGTGAACTAGCTGGGATACCAGTGCCCACCTGCCATCCCTGTGGCAGGTCACGGTGGGTGCCTGATTTCTGGGGGAAAACTGGAGGGCAGAGCCAATCTAACAACTGGCCAGGGAGACAAAGAAAGAAAAGACAGAGATCAAAGACAACCAACAAGAAAACCTTAGGCAAAAGAGAGAAAACAACCTCCAGAACAAACCAGTCAAGAAAATCAGATGCCTAGATGGCAAAAAATCACGAGCCACATCAGGAAACAAGAAGATAGGGCCCAATCAAAGGAAGAAACTAACACCTCAACTGAGATTCAGGAGTTGAAACAATTAATTATAGATGTTCAAACAAACCATTTAAATCAAATCAATGAGTTCAGACAGAACATGACAAAAGAGATGAAGGATATAAAGAAGACAGCGGGTAATCATAAAGAGGAATTCATAAGCTTGAAAAAACAATTGGCAGAACTTAAGGGAATGAAAGGCACAACAGAAGAGATGAAAAACACAATGGAAACATACAACAGCAGACTTGGAGAGGCAGAATAAAGTATTAGTCAACTGAGAACAGGAAATCTGAAATCCTGCACACAAAGAAACAGATAGGGAAAAGAATGGAAAAATATGAGCAGGGTCTCAGAGAACTGAATGATAACATGAACATAAGTGTTATAGGTGTCCCAGAAGGAGAAGAAAAGGGAAAAGCAGCAGAAAGAAATAATAGAGGAAATAAATAATCAATGATCACTTCCCAACTCTTAGGAAAGACATAAAATTACAGGTCCAAGAAGCACAGCATACCCCACAAAGAACTGATCCAAACAGACCGACTCTAAGACACTTACTAATCAGATTGTCAAATGTCAAGGACAAAGAGAATTCTGTAAGCAGCAAGAGGAAAACAATCCATCACATACAAGGGAAGCTCAATAAGACTAAGTGTGGAGGGTTCTCAGTAGAAACCATGGAGGTCAGAAGGCAATAGTATCATATATTCAAGATACTGAAAGAGAAAAACTGCTAACCAAGAATCCTGTATCTGGCAAAACTGTCCTTCAAAAATGAGGGAGAGTTTAAAATTTACAAATAAACAGACACGGAGAGAATTTGTGAACAGGGAACCTCCTGTACAAGAAATACTAAAGGGAGTGCTACCGACAGATAGGAAAAGCAGGAGAGAGAGCTTTGGAGAAGAGTGTAGAAATGAAGATACCAGGAGATAGAGGGTAAAGATCAGGCATTTGATGCTGAAGGAGTTCAGAATGTTCAACAGGATTGACTGTATAGCTCCAGAAATGGATAGCACAATACTGTGTAATGGTAGCACAATACTGTAAGTACACTGAACAAAGATGACTGTGAGTAAATTGAAAGAGGAAGTTTAGGAGTATGTGTGACACCAGAAGGAAAGATAGATGATAAATACTGGGACTGTATAACTTAGTGAAACCTAGAGTGGTCAATGAGTGTGACTAAATGTACAAATATAAGAATGTTTTTATATGAGGGAGTGGCAAGAAGGAATGAAGTTGTGAGGTATGCAACCAGGTGAATGGACCGTGAGGACAGCAGGTTGAGTGAAATAAGTCAGAAATGAAAAGACAAACATTGTTAACACCTCTAATACGAACTAATAATAATGTGCAAACTCTGAGAATAGAAATCTGGGAGCATGAGTTATCAGTGGATGTCAAGTTTCCTAGATTATAAGTTTTTACAGCAGTCACATCTATTCATGACTTGTAAGAGCTATTTCTAAATTTTGAGATGCTGAGCTGTAGTGTGACGTGGTTGGTCCCTGGAGCTTTGGGTGTCTGTGTGGCACCTAGGACTTAGAGCCAGAGTTCAGCAGCTGCAAATGTCAGCATTGCCCCATGAATCAACTGTTAAAGAGGCTGAAAAGGAGATCAGACTTCAATGGGAGATATGAATGAACGGACTCGGCTGAGATTGGGGTAGATCAGACTAAAGGGTAGAGGATGATATTAACTGCGTTTTAAAACCGTGGCTTCTGTGTGGGACCAAAGGAAGAGATGTTTATTTGGTACAAAATCTATATTTTCTGTAGCACACTACATAACTTAACTTGTATGGTCAGTTTACTCAAATACCATAATTACATGGAACTTTGATTAGGGAGTGAGATGTTGGTTTGTATAGGATCGCATGAAGCCCTGATAAAACCCAGAGTAATTTGGGCAGAGAACAAAAAGTATTTGCAAAGCCCCCTTAAGGAACTGGGGAAAAATGTGGAAATACTAAACTTCCCCAGGGGGGGAGTTCCTGATGTTCTCGCAAGTATTGGGAACTGCCAGCTTGGTGGGCTGAGACCTCAATCGTGGGGCTTGCCCTTATGAAGCTTGTTACTCCAGAGGAGAGGCTGAGTCTACTTGTAACTAAGAGTCACCCTCAGGGAACCTCTTTTGTTGCTCAATGTGGCCTCTATCTAAGCCAACTCTGCAGGTAAACTCACTGCCCTCCCCACTATGTGGGATATGACTCCCAGGGTTGTAGATCTCCGCAGTCACATGGAATGTGACTCCCGGGGATGACACTGGACCCTGCATTGTGTGACTGAGAAAGCCTTCTGGATCAAAAGGGGGAAGAGAAATGTAACAAAATAAAGTTTCAGTGGCTGAGAGATTTCAAATGGAGTCGAGAGGTCATCATGGAGGTAATTCTTAACCATTATATGGATAACCCTTTTTAGTTTTTAGTTTATTAGAACAGTTAGAAGGAAATAGCTGAAACTGTTGAAATGCAATCCAGTATCCTTGATTCTTGAAGGCGAGCGTATAACTATACAGTTTATATGGTGTGACTGTGTGATTATGAAAACCTTATGGTTAACACTCCCTTTCCCCAGTGTATGGACAAATGAGTAGAAAAATGGGAACAAAAAATAAATGAATATTACAGGGGAGCAGGGGTATGGAATGATTTGTGTGTTCTTTTTCCTTTTATCTTTATTCTTATTTTTATTTTTTGGAGTAAAGAAAATGTTCAAAAATTGAATGTGGTGATGAATGCACAACTATATGATGATACTGTGAACAACAATTTTACAGTTTGGATGATTATATGGTATGTGACTATATTTCAATTGAAAAAAGGATTAAAAAATTAATACAATACAAAAAACTGCTATCATCAATTATAGCAAATCTTTCACACCAATGCAAGGAGGTGGTGGTGGAGTGGTATATGGGAATCCTGTACTTGTACTGTTAACCCACAACTTCTCTAATAAAAAAATTTAAAAAAAAAATGCCAAAACAAGAAAACATTAAATTCAAAAAAAAATTTAAAAAGCAATTAATTTCAAATAATTCATCTGGAAAAAAAATCATGCTAAGAAATGATTCTAATAAATTTAAATAGTTTAAAATAAGTTATTTAGTGAATTAAACACATTATTACATACAAATACATTATATACAGACTTTTTCTCTGCTCTTTCTCAAGAAATGGAAAAGGAGACAGAAGGGTTGATAATGTGGGAAGGCGGGGAAGAGAATTTCTGGAAACAGTTAAAGCTAATCAGCTGCTACCACAAAAGTACTGAAAAATCAAAAACTAATTCACCTCAGAAGCAAAACATGAGCAATGCAGGGCTACAGAGAGGAAAGACAGCAACTTTCCAAATGTAAAGAGACACATCTGTTATAGCTGTTCAACTACTGCTTGACAGGACATAACAAAAACTTTATACAGTTCAGATAAAGAGAATCTTATTCAAATAAAAGGCTAAACATGCTTTCTAATATACATACTCCTGCATATGTAACTAAATTAATGAACATCAGAGTTGCAACAAAATTGTTATTTTCCACTTCCTAAGTACCCATTATACTATTTTCTGATTTACAAATTTTGGCACTTTGTTACATTAACAGTAACAGATGCCTGTCTAGGGGTAACATTAAGGTCTTGTTTACACAGATCTTACTGCTCCAGTGAGCTTACTGTAACTGATCCCAACCCACCATAAGCCATATTATAGATCTCTAATCTCTAATAAATTCATCCAGATCTCTAAACAATCTTCAAGAGAGTTTAATTTTCTTCCCAAGGGCAAAGCAGAATTTGAGAAAAGGGGTTGTGAGGTAGTAGAGGAAGGAGAGTGGTATCCCCCTCCCTTCATCTATTTTTTGTGGGGGGAGGGGGAGACAAAACAACTCTAGATGAGAAGAGACAAGCCCATTTTGAGAGACAAAACTAAAAGTATGTTTTAGTTTTGTCATTTCAAGATTCCTGTTTTGAATTAAATAACATGAAGGTGCTGTTCATTGTCTAGAATGAAGGCTTTCTGATAAAGATTTTAAAAGTACAAACACTAATTCCCAATGATTTTCATTATAAAACCAAAATCATACATCCAAAGTGGAAAATCTCGACAGACTAATTTAAACCCCTTCAGTGAGTAAAGCTGAGATGACGACCTGGCTCAATGGCATGGTGGGCTCTGTAACAGACCATCCAGACCTACCGAGACAGCTATGCTCACTTTCTCCTTTGGTCTTATTATATACAATGGCTAACACAGCCATAGTTCTTTCAAAAACCTATTTTCAAAACAGACATAAGACTTCAGCCTCCCTAAAACTAAAAGTTGTCTATCTGTAATTTTAAAACTTAAAAGTACTATTTACAGAGTTTCTTCGAGTTTATTTAAAATGGGCAACTCTATACTTTCTTTTATAAGATAAGATAATAATAACACCTGTGCAGTGCTTTCTTTTAGAGTTTATAAAACTACAACTTCTCACTTAATTCTCATGAGAATATTATGAAATGGGGTATTTATTACTGCTATTTTATAGGTCAGTTTGACAGTTTAAGTGACTTGCCCCAGTTCACATAACTCATGGCACAAAGACGTGAACTCAGTTCTGCCTGGCTTTCAAAACTTTTCAACTACATCATTGCATTTCCCATCAGACATCTTACCTGATAGTTGCCAGACCTCAAACAAATATGGACTTGACTATATGGAGTCAATTGTTGAGATGTACTATCAGAAGAAGGTACAAGAACATCACATGCTTGACAATAGCCAGCTAACCGCTTCTCATCTATGGTACAATGAAGAGATAATGAACCTATCTGTAAAGTAAGAGGGTATACAGCATTATCCATTAATGTGATTAAACAATAGTCTAGCATCCACTTACTGCATTTTAATAGTATAAGGTAATGCTAATGAAAAAGTCAGGACTGGAGGAACCATAAAAACTGAAAATGTTAAAGGTTTAGAGCAGGGGTCAGCAAACTGCTGCCTACAGGACAAATCTAGCCCATGGCCTGTTTTTGTACAGCTATGAACAATTTTTACATTTTTGAAAGGTTGTAAAAGAAAAAAAAATTATATGGGACAGAGACCATATGTGGCCCACAAAGCCAAAAATATTTACTATCCAGTCTTTTACAGAAAAACGTCTGCTAACCCCTGGTTTAGATTTCAGGCCAACATTATTAAAGGTAGCCGTTATTACCACTTTAAGTAGACATGACAATTAACACAAAAAGTGAACACTGCTTAAAAAAAAGGACGTAACATCTGCCTTGGGGCTTGCCCCTATGAAGCTTGTTGCTGCAAGGGAGAGGCTAAACCTGCTTATAATTGTGTCTAAGAGTCTCCCCCTGAGTGCCTCTTTCTTGCTCAGATGTGGCCCCCTCTCTCTAGCTAAGCCACCTCAGCAGGTGAACTCACTGCCCTCCCCCCTATGTGGGACCTGACTCCCAGAGGTGTAAATCTCCCTGGCAATGCAAGATATGACTCCCAGGGATGAATATGGACCCAGCATTGTGGGATTGAGAACATCTTCTTGACTAAAAGGGGGATGAGAAATGAAGCAAAATAGAGCTTCAGCAGCTGAGAGATTTCAAACGGAGTTGAGAGGTCACTCTGGTGGACATTCTTACACACTATTTAGTTAACACTTTTTAGGTTTTAATGTGTGGGAATAGCTAGAAGTAAATACCTGAAATTACCAAACTCCAACCCAGTAGCCTTGATTCTTGAAGACGATTGTATAACAATGTAGATTACACAGGGTGACAGTGTGATTGGGAAAACCTTGTGGATTGCACCCTTTATCCAGTGTATGGATGGATGAGTAGAAAAATGGGGACAAAAACTAAATGAAAAATAGGGTGAGATGGGGGGGTGATGATTTGGGTGTTCTTTTTTATTTTTATTTTTTATTCTTATTCTGATTCTTTCTGGCATAAGGAAAATGTTCAAAAATAGACTGGGGCGATGAATGTACAACTATATAATGGTACTGTGAACAGTTGATTGTACACCATGGATGATTGTATGGTATATGAATATATCTCAATAAAACTGAATTTTAAAAAAAAAGCTTAAAATTTTTGAAAATACATATAACCAAGCAGAGACTTAAAGGGTCAAGGGGAGAAAAGAAGCAAAGATAAACCATAAATCCATAATCTTCACACAATTGGAAAGAAGAGAAATGGTTCAAGTTAAAGAGATTTTTTTAAAAGACATTTGAAAAAATAATGAAAGTTTTAAATTACTATACCTGAAATGCCATAAAATTAGAAATCTGATGAGAACCCCAGGCAAAGAAAAATGGGGGTTCCCAATGGATCTAAAATAAATCTAAGTTAAATGTCTAGGGAATTTAATTAGTTTCTCTGGTGAGAAAAGGAGAGATTGAAATGGGAATTTTTCTAGACATAAAGGCATACAAAACCAAGTTATATACTTCAAAATTCAGCTGATTGAATCATAAAAAGAAAAATGCAAATAATAAATATATGAAAAATTTACCCTTACGAGAAATACAAATTTATAACAGACACTATTTTTTCACCCATCACATTAGCAGAATTTATTTTTGTCTGTTTGTTTTTTACACTCACTGCTGACTGCAGTACTCTGAAAGAAATGTACCTGGAAAGCAATTTGGTTTTCTGTATTACAGGCTTTAAACACTTAATACCCACAGACATGGTAATTCTACTCGTAGGAATCTAACTTGAAAAATATCTAAAATCCAGACAAAAATTTATGCTTGGAGATGCAAATATTACATCATTATAAGAAATAAAAACCTGAAACAAATAGCATTTGTTTAGTTAGGACAAACAGTGAACCCTAAGTTAAACCATGGACTATAGTTAATAGCACAATTACACAATTATAAAAATGTGCTTTCATCAATTGTAACAAACCTTCCACACCAATACAAACTGTTAATAATAGGGTAGTTTACGGGAAGCCTCTATTTTATGCATGATTGTTCCGTAAATTCAAAAAAACCTAAATGTCTAAACATTAGGGAAATGGAAATAAATCACCATATTCCATATAATGAATTTTTTTTAAATGTTTATTCAAAGATTTAGCAAGATACAAAGTAGTATATATTGTATAAGCGTAACTATATAAAACACACAGAAAGAAAAAAAATGGGAAGAAAATAAGCCAAAATACCTAAAGGGATTGTTATTTCCATGTAGTAGTAATACCATTTCTTTGTTTTTTCAACCAGTTTTTAATGCTTTTCTGAACTTCCCAAATTTACTACAATGAACACTTTAACATTAGAGAAAGTAAAACTTTTAAGGAACTGAATATTACAAGCATGTTATGCCTTTATTTACCTCTGCAATTAATTCTTTGGTCCTAAAAAACTTTTCTCTGGCATTTTCATAGACAGCTAAATTTGTAGAGCCTTGCTGGAAGTATACTGCCCCCAAATCATAACACACCTGAAATGATAACAAAATCCAATTTGCTTAGTAATTTTTCATGCAGTTAAGCGCTGAAAGAACTCAAAGTTAACTTTATCAGATCTTGTGGTAGGAGGTAGGTTCCTAGACCTTACAACCAAAGCATAAGCAATGAAAGAAGAAATAGATAAATGGGATCACCTCAAAATTGAACACTTTTGTGCATCAAAGGACTTTTTTAAAGCAAGTAAAAAAGCAGCCTACTCAATGGGAGAAAATATTCAGAAACCACATATCCAATAAGGGTTTAATATACAGAATATATAAACAGATTCCACAACTCAACAACAAAAAGACAAACAACCCAATTTAAAAATGGGCAAAAGACATGGATAGACACGTTTCCAAAGAGGAAATACAAACAGCTAAAAAGCACATGAAAATATGCTCAACTTCACTAGCTATTAGGGAGATGCAAATCGAAACCACAATGAAATACCATCTCACATCTACTAGAATGGCTATTATTTAAAACAAAAACAAACAAACAAACAAAAAAAAAACAGAACACTACAAGTACTGGAGAGGATGTAGAGAAATAGGTATACTTATCACTATTGGTGGGAATATAGAATGGTGCAGCCGCTCTAGAAAGCAGTTTGGCAGTTCCTCAGGAAGCTAAGTATAGGGTTGCCATATGATCAGGCAATCCCATTACTAGGTATATACTCGGAAGAACTGAAAGCAGAGACACGAATAGACGTTTGAACACCAATGTTTATAGCAGCATTATTCACGATTGCCAAGAGATGGAAACAGCCCAAATGTCCATCAACTGATAAGTGGATAAACAAACTATGGCATATACATATGACAGAATATTATGCAGCTATAAGACAGAATGAAGTCATGATGCATGCAACAACATGGATGAACCCTGAAGACATTATGTTGAGTGAAATAGTGAAATAAGCCAGAAACAAAGGGACAAAAAGTATATGGTTTCACTAATATGAACTATCTATAATGAGCAAATTCTGAGAGTTAAATGTGATAGCACAGGTTCTCAGGAGATAGAAAGAGGATAGAGATTGGGCAATTGATCCTTTAGAAGTACAGAATGTTTAATGAGGTTGACTGTAAAGGTTCAGAAATGGATAGCACAATACTGTGTGATGGTAGCACAATATTGTAAGTATAATGAACAAAGCTGAGTGTGAGCATGGTCAAAAGAGGAAGGCTGGGGGCATGAATGTCACCAGAAGGAAAGCTAGAGGATAAAAACTGGGACTGTATACCTTAGTGAAACCTACAGTAGATGATGACAGTGGCTAACTGAATATAAGAAAGTTTTTACGTGAACTAGAACAAATGTATGTCACTATTACAAGGTGTTAAAAATGGGATGGTACATGGAAAAAATAAAATTAATGCAAACTAAAGTCTATAGTTAACAGCAACACTGTGATACTCTTTCATTAATTATAACAAAGAGACTATACCAATCCTAAATGTCAGTAACAGGGGGATATAAAGGAGGGTGTGGGATTTTTTTTTTCCCTTTTCGGAAGAAATGGGAATGTTCTCACATAGACTGTGGTGGTGAATGCATAACTGTGATTATAAGAGAAGCCATTAATTGCACTCTTAGAATGGACTGTATGGTGTGTGAAAAAAACTGTTTTAAAAAATTAGCTTTATCTCAGCAAAACATAGGTATATATATGTATATATGTATACATGTATATACATATACACACACCTACACACACACACAAAAAAAAATACACACACACATATACACACACACACACGTGGAAAAAAAACATTTCAATGAGCAGTGAAATAACCAAAGTTCTTAGTTGCAAGTAATGGAAACCAACTCTGACTGACTTAAACAGAAAATATATTTATTGAAAAGATTTCAGCTAGCCTACAGAATTACTGGGAAGGCCAAAGAATCAGGCTTGGAAAACAAAAGAGGCAAAGGAGGAAAGCAGCTAGGCCGAGAGCCAAAACCAGTCTAATGAAGATACTGCTGCAGTCAAACTGAACATTTGACTTCACAGCTTGTATCACTGCTGCCACCAGCACTAGACATTGGAAGCAGCAGCCCCTGAAACTAGATTTTATAGTCAATGTTGCTGCTACCCACCACCAAAATGGACTTTTTACCCTCTTTGACTTAGTAAGTTCCAGATTTAGTCTGAACTAAGAGTATGTATCTGTCAAACCTATGTGAAATGCCCACCCTCAAGCAGGAGGTGGTTTGAGAAAGTATGAGTTTTCAGTTTCTACTACAAGAAGCAGGCTCTGCCTCCCACCAAGTCTCAAAAGGTAGGAAATTCTAACGTAAGAGATAACAGATGATAGGGAGCCCCCAGGAAAAGTTGCAGGGGGTGGGGTGGGCAAAAGTCTATGATAACAAGACTGGCTAGAGTAAAATACTGAGAAATTTAAATTGACTATAAAATGCTAATACTTTAGCAACTGCCTTTTTGTAACTGGAATTCATAGAGTCTTCAAAGAGTTTTCCTAGATTAGTGCCTAGATTAACC
The DNA here is from genome assembly GCF_015220235.1 of Choloepus didactylus. Classification (NCBI taxonomy): domain Eukaryota; kingdom Metazoa; phylum Chordata; class Mammalia; order Pilosa; family Megalonychidae; genus Choloepus; species Choloepus didactylus. The sequence continues at coordinate 50,351,144 of NC_051320.1, read as the reverse complement.
AAATGTCAACTCAAAGATTATTTAATTCAACTCAGTCATTTTATGTATAAGAATACTGAGGTAAACACTGAAAAATGTAAAATAAATGGTTTATAATGTAGAATGCAGGGGATCTAGTGACAGCAGTTAGTGAATGGGGAATGATAATCTAACAAGAACAGATAAATTATTGTGGGTAAATTTAACATTTTGGGAATGCTCAGGAATGACTATGCTTTGTTAATTTCTCATGGGTATGGTAGGAACAAGTTCACAGAAAAGTAGTGATCTTAGATTATCTGTTTTTCTTATTCCTTTCCTGGGTTATAGTCTGTATTTTCTTGGGGTAGAATAGGAACATGTTGGAAGTAATGTAGTTATTCTAGGATATTTACTTTTTCTTATTCCTTTGTTTTGGTTTTGTTTGAAATGGTTTTCTACTGTCTGCTTTTTTAATTTTTTGATAACGTTAATTTAAAAAAGAAAAACAATGAAAAAAATACGCAGAGACCCCCTGAAGAGCTGGGGGAAAATGCAGAGGTGTTGGGCTTCCTCACCTGGATTGTTGCTGATGTTTTCACAAACATTGAGGATTGGCGGGTTGATGTGCCGAACCCTATCAGAGGACTTGCCTTTAGGAAGCCTGTTACTGCAAAGGAGAAACTAGGCCTGCTTATAATTGTGCCTAAGAAATATCCCCCTGAATCCCTTTATTGGTCAGATGTGGCCCTCTCTCTCTAACTAAGCCACCTTGGCAGGTGATCTCACTGCCCTCCCCCCTTCATGGGACCTAATTCCCAGGCGTGTAAATCTCCCTGGCAATGCAGGATATGACTCCCAGGGATCAATCTGGACCCGGTATCGTGGGATTGAGAACATCTTGACCAAGAGGGGGATGCAAAATGAAATAAAATAAAGCTTCAGAGGCTGAGTTTTCAAATGGAGTCGAGAGGTCACTCTGGTGGACATTCTTATGCACTATATAGATAACACTTCTTAGGTTTTAATGTACTGGAATAGCTAGACATAAACACCTGAAACTATCAAACTCCAACGCAGTGACCTTGATTCTTGAAGACGATTGTATGACAATGTAGCTTACAAGAGGTGACAGCATGATTTTGAAAACCTTGTGGATCGCACTCCCTTTATCCAGTATATGGATGGGTAAGTAGAAAAATGGGGGCAAAAAAACTAAAGGAAACGTAGGGCAAGGGGGGGGAGATTTGGGTGTTCTTTTTTCACTATTTTTTTTTTATTATTATTATCACTTTTTCCAGTACAAGGAAAATGTTAACAAAATAGATCACGGTGATGAATGAACAACTATGGTAATGTAGTCAATTGATTATATATTTTGGATGACTGTATGAGACTCAGGAAGTGACATGTCTGTATAAAACCATACAATCAAGTAGTGGTAGAGCCCAGGCTTAAACCCAGATCTCTTGGATATATTAGAGTATTTGCAATTTATCTTACACATGGCTCTCAAATCAGCCTTCTTGATCTGACTTTCTTGAAAGGTCTTTAATTATTCCCCCAAACAGGATAAACTCCTTGATTTGATCTTCAAGGACCTCACATCTGGCCTAACTTCTCTCTCCAAAGACCTCTTTACTCTCCCCTATTTCAATCACACCAGTCTCCTCAATTCCCCATTTATATTGAATCCTAGAAATGAGCTTCCTTCCACACTTTTATCTCCATTTACACCAAACCACCCTTAGCCAAAAGATACATAGTTCTCCTCCTAACTCCTAAGCTGTTAAGTCTCTGATACACACATTATGGAACTACTCTTCACTGACAGGCATTATAGATATTGATCTATACGAATCAAGATTAATTCCCCTCAGCCTCTAGAACACTGCTTTGAACTATTTGATATACACTAAATACATGGCTGATTTTCCAGAGCACTCCTTCCACCTGGGGGGAGGGGATGCTAAAGGAGTAACTATAAAACACAGTTCTCCTTTCCAGGTAGGGACAGAGTATAAAGACATCAAAAAGATATTTTCAAGTTTTATATAGTAACTGACTAGCCATTAAAACAAGTTAAATTCTGTTCTTAAGAGGCAGTCAAAACGATTGTATAAAAATGTAGCTTATGAGGGGTGACAATGGAATTGGGAAAGCCATAAGGAACACACTCCCCTTTGTCTAGTTTATGGATGGATGAGTAGAAAAATGGGGGAAGGAAACAAACAAACAAAGGCACCCAGTGTTCTTTTTTACTTTAATTGCTCTTTTTCACTTTAATTATTATTCTTGTTATTTTTGTGTATGTGTTAATGAAGGTGTCAGGGATTGATTTTGGTGATGAATGCACAACTATGTAATGGTACTGTAAACAATCGAATGTACACTGTTTTGTATGACTGCATGGTATGTGAATATCTCTCAATAAAACGAATATAAAAAAAATCAAAATCACAAGGAGAAATCACTTCACATCCGCTAGAATAGCTACACTCAAAAAGACAGACAATAACATGTATTGGTAAGGATGTGGAGAAATTGAAACTTTCATACACTGCTGGTAGGAATTTTAAATGGTGCGGCTGTACGGAAAACAGTTTGGCAGTTCCACAAAATGTTAAACATAACATTATCATAGGATCCAGCAACTCTACCCCTAGGTATACGTATAAGAAAACATATGGCCATATAAAACTTGTACATAAATGTTCATAGGAGCATTTCATAATTGCCAAAAAGTGGAAACAACCAAAATGCCCATTAATTGATAAATGAATAAACAAAATATGGTATATCCATAAAACAGAATTTTATTCAGCAGTTTATAGAAAGAAATGAAATACTTATTTAGTATTTATATGGATAAACCACAAAACTATTCATTATGCTAAGGGAAAGAAGCCAGCCACAAAAGACCACATATGGTGATTCCATTATATGAAACATCCAGACTAAGTAAATCTATAAATAAAAGCAGATTACTGGTTGCCTAGAGCTAAAGGAGAGAGGGAGGAGAGGAGTGGGGGAGTGACTGCCAATAAGTACAAGTTTTCTTTTGGGGATCATTAAAAAAAAAAAAAAAAAAGAGGCAGTCGAAAGGATAAACAAAATAAAACAAAATGAAAACCTGATAATGAAGCTCTCCCACTAAAAACAACATTTTTGGGTTTTGGTGGGGGGTTTTTTTTTTTTTTTGAATCTTACGTAAGTTTTAGTACCATAGAGAATGTACCTTAAATATTAACATATCAAGAAGTGAGTATCACCACTGATTTGCCATTCAAAAAACAGGAATTGTGAACTCAGTTATGTAATTAGAAGAGCATTTGGTCTGCTGTTTATGTACCCTGTCTCGGTGTAGTTTTTTTTAGTAGTTTTGCCTTTTTTTTTTTCCAGGTTGTATCACTCACCACATTGTGAGAATTAGAAGTGTTACTGATAATTTTTATTCAGACTTTCAGAGATTATAAGATAGTATAGTACCAGAAGTCCTCCCATATACAAGTTTCATCAATGATTTAAAGAGATTGCCAAGTGTCAAATGTCATTACTCATAGTCACACTGTAACCTCAAACTCGTCAGGTGTAAAAAAATTACTACTTTCAGCTCTGGACCCATCTAATCAAAAAAGACGACTTCCTAACACCTTATCATAGCTACTTCTGTCCATTTCAGAAACAGGAAACAGTTATTAAAGAAACCATACCAACTCATACAACTAGGGAGAAAATATAGTTTAAAAGTCACTATTCTAGTAGCCCTCTTTAGGCAATCATCAAATATTTTCAAATTTCTATTATACTGAAGGTTCTGTGCTAGAAAGTGAGGAAGAATGTATTTTTTAAAAAGAGGCCTCAAGGAGTTTACCATCTATCAGAGAAAAAGAAGACATGAGCATGTAAAATAGTATATGACACAAACATCAAGTGAAAACTGTCAAAGGAACTGGGGTCCAGAGTGACAGAAAATAAGACCCTTGAAAAACCAGACACTTTTCCTAGGGACCTGGATTTTTCCAAGTCTAGCACTATATATATATATTTTAGGTCTGATTGGATTTCTAATTATATGAATGAAGTGCAAATCAGTTATATATTCACTGCATTTTCAGAATGTAAATTCAGTCTCTTAAATACAAGTGGGAAACTACTTCAGAGAACAGATCAAATGCAATTTTTCTTCTACTTCTTTTAGAAAAATTTCAAGTGAAGCTTTACAAAATTTACAAATTGAATACAATACAAAGTTTAATAGCATCTTAGGTCAATATCAAAGAGATAAAAGGCAGAAAAAAATTCTAATTAAAATAATGAAATAAGGTTTTCCAAAAAATTGCCATGCATTGATTAAATCCTGAAATAAATACCTGGCACTGCATTTCTGCAGTTTTGATTTTCAATCCAGCGGTAGAATTCTCAGTTTCTCCATTTACCATGCCAGGTTCCATGGCCAATAAATCTAGAGTTCTCATTGTGTGGACATAAAGATCCTTGTTTAATTTAAGGGATGCCTCTAGTACCAAAATAGAATCAGCAGCTTGTTCTTTTAGCTATAAAAATTCAATAAATTATATTAAAATACAAAAATAGCAGTAATTGACTATATTAACCAAAAACTATTTGCAAGATTCTTAGTAGCTTAGTGTACTGAGCTATTAAAATTGTTTTTAAAACAGTAGGAGTAAAACTAAATTTTTTGAAATAAAATTATCCTAAATGAAAAAAAACAAAATACCATGGTAAGTTACTATCAGTTACTATCATGAAATTAGAAAATACAACTAGAAAAAGACTGGTAGTTTTTCCTACAGAAAAGTTTACAAATGAAGAAAAATGCTTTAGAGATTTGTCCTGTTCTATTTGATTTATTCAAGAAATGTTTGTACGCTTCAATGTGCCAGACATTTCACTAGGCACTAGATAAGAAAAATAAAATAACACAAGCTTTTTGGTTCTACATTCAAAATACTACAGCATATTTGTTTTATGTAACTACAGACTGTTTTTTATCTTCCCTCTCCCTCCTCAATGGCCGGCTTCTCCCAACTCTAAACCTTGAACAGTGTCTCTAGTAATTGGAGGTGTCAAAGAATTACAGAGATCATTTTTTCTAAATTACAGAAATTCCATTTCTACCTTTATAATAACTAGATCAATTAAAAATAACTACTGTAGTTTTCTGATAATAAAAGTTATTTAAAAATAAAAGTAATACATGTTTATTGCAGAATTTTTAGAAAATTAAAATAATAAAGACATCAATTTCTATTACCTGCTGTAAGTATTGTGAATTAGTCAACAAAAAATTGGTAGCAAAGCACTTTATCCTTAAAGTTGAAAACCTGTACAATTTAGAATCATATTACTAATAAAAGCTCAGCTATGTTCTAACAGTAAAAACCTAAATGCCACTGCTTCCAGACTTTAACAATTCTCATATACCTAAGACCAGAAGCAGCATCTCAACATGCTCTAAATGTTTTTCAGAATGTCAAAAATATGACTGACGTCGATACTCACCACTTTCAAAATATTTTCTGTTAGCTCTTTCTCCTGCTGCATCTGATTCATGCTAAAAGAGAATTTTGATGAAAAGAAGAATATCAAATGTTACTCACAAGACTGAAAATTTAATACTTCAGAGCATCATGCTTGAAACTGAGGTATTTTTAATACTATTTAGATAAAATAATTGTTAATGCTATTTATTTTCATGCTTAAAAAAATAAAACCCCCAATTATTATGATGCTTTATTTACTATTATTTTATTTATGTTTTGCATAAATAAACCTCAATTTAACAAGTAAAACTTACTGACAATAAAAGTCCATTCATATCAAGTTATAACCTATGCTCTCTAGCTCCACAATTTGGTTAAGCTACTACATGGAATTTAAGATCTAGGCTTGAAACTGTAGATACATTATGGATGGTGGTGATGGTGACAAAACATTGTGAATATAATTAACACCACTGAATTGTATATTTGAAAGTGGATAAAAGGTGAAATTTTAGATTGGTTACCAGCATAAAAATTTAAAATATAGAACTGTAAGAAATTATAATAATTTATTTTTTTAATACAATTTTAAAAAAATCTTGTTGGTCCAACATTTTTTAAAACATTTCTAAATTGTGATTCTTGACTTCTGTAGAATTTCCCCCCAAGAAGCCTTCATTTTGTCAAGTACTATACTTAATTAAAATCTAAACCAATATTTACATATATTAAAATAACTTCCCCACATACAGAACAAATATATCTTCTTCAAGTCAACTAAGTTTAATGCAAAAATATCTTAATACTTTGAAGCAGGTTCACAGACACTTACCAAAATGAAGGGTAAAATTCAAAAAGTGCTTCCTTTCCTTTTCTGAGCTCTTTTCTCTAAATACCTAGAGTACTACCTGCTTCTCTAGATACCTAGAGTACTACCTCTTACTGCTTCTCCAACTCTTCTAAACAAACCTTTTGTTCAGGCCTTCTGCATTCCAATTTCTGCTCTACTACTTCTGTACCAGAGATTATTATGCAAAGATTTTTAAAATTCTGATGAAAAAAGTGCCAAGTAAGTGTCATATCTGCCAACTTACACACTTAACTGAGGGGGTCCAGGTTTCACCTGTTTGACAGGAAAACTACTTTGGACAATTGTCCTAATTGCCCTGAAAAAAAGACAGAAAAAGCAAATTTAATCCATTATAAATATCACTTCAATTGTCTTTTCAAATACTTCTTACTTTAGTTTTATTTTACATATAATAAACATTATAAATCATCCACCTTTTTATCAAAATGTTATTCATCTCTGCAGTCAAAGAGATTTTCTCTACCACCAGACTCACAATTTCCCAAGATCATCTGAGAGATCTCCAGAGCAGAAGGGGCAACTTAAGCATACCCCTGAAAATGGAATGCAATTAGGTAGACATTGTCCAACACATTTGGATTTATGAAAAAATTTACCATCTATTGTAGAGAAGTATAGCCATGGCAGTGGTTGGCGGTAAAGTGGCCAGATCCATGTCTACATGTTTTGTCCCAGGAGGAACTTTACTGATACAGAGCAGTTCATTTAGTAGCATATTCAATACTGGAACAGACAAACTTAAAAGGAGGAAAAAAAGGAAAAAGCAACACATGACTACATATTAGCTGCATATAATATACAAATCAATACCTTCACTGAAAATACACTGTTAAAGGACAAAATCCTTAGGGCCATTTTACTAATCTAAGTCTCAATGACTTACTAAAAACATATTTACCTATCAAACTTGAAAAGCCTTTTAAAACAACTTATTATGAAAAAAATTAAATATATACAAAAGTAGACAATAATATAATGAACCCCCAGGTATCCATCATCCAGCTTCACCAGTTATCAACTGATGGCCAATCTTGTTTCTCCTATACTCTCACTTGCTCTCCTCCTTCCTGTTATTATTTGAAACAAAGTGCCTACATTAAATCATTTCTTCCAGAACATGTCTCCAAAAAATTAACTCTTAACCACGGTATTAGTTTCACATCTAAAAACTGAATACTTGATTATCAGTGAATCCCCAATCAGTGCTCAATTTTCCAACTGTCTCATATAAATCATACTTTTTGTACACATTACAATCTGTTGATGTTACTTAAATCTTATTCTATAGGTTCTGCTTACAGATTTTAGATTAAATGATTTTTTTTCTTTCTCAATTCTAATATTTAATGCTGGAGAATGTGTGGTGGTGGGGCAGAGTTTAAATACTATTGATAGGAGTATAAACTAGCACAATTCTTTTGGAATGCAACCTGACAATATGCATCATGTGCCTTAAAAACGTTTATGCCATATGACCAAGCAAAAAGTTCATGGGCAAAGATATTTAAAGCCCTGTGATTTATCATAGTGAAAAGTAGAAACAGACTAAATGACTGTTCATGGAGGAATAGTTAATAAATTACCATGCAGTGGAAAAACCTACAACAAATAAAATGGCAAAATGTTCATGATATTCTGTTAAGTGAAAAAACAGAAATCAAAATAGTATATAGGGTATGATCACAACTTTGTTTTAAAATATAGGGAAAAAAATACCAATAAAACACACAAAAATGTTAAAAATACTTTTGTCCCATCCTCTATTATAATTTCTAGTTTCTGTATGCTTCCAAATTTTCTATAATAAATAAGTATTTCTTTATAAATGTAGGGGAAGGGGATGAAAACAAATCATTTCCTAATCCCAGCCTTGGAAGTATTTATTTGTAAACAAAAACACTGATTCTAATAAGATATTTTAACAGTTTGGGAGAGAGTAATTTATTTGATCTCAGTAAAAATAATTGAATTATTCAATAGCAAATCATTCATATTATGCAATTTTCATCATTAATTTCTATTCATTTCCTTTAGATATGCAAAACAAAACCAAAACATCTTCAAAGTATAGGTGTGAATTGTCCTTGTTACCATATTAAAAAAAATTAAAACTGCCTCATTCCTGATAACATCAAGTTTATGCTTTAAAAGAACATAGCACACAGTTTAAGATTTGACCAACACTATATACAAGTAAAATTAACATCACTGCTTTTTAATCATATTGCATCTTGGAGCCATTTAAATTCACTGAAAGTTCAAATACTTTCTTACACCTTTTGAAAAATGCTTGCATATTTTATTACAAATACACAGAAAAATAATTTTCATCTGTTGATATAATAAAAGCATAAATGGAAAAAAAAACACATAAATAGTACTTCACATAACATTTCACTTAAATCTTGTATACCTTTTCTCTAATATGTCTAAGTCCCACTTCAAATGTGCAGCAACTTTAAGAGCAAGTAGTTTTAAAATTCGATTTCTCTTGTTATCAGGTGGAGGTTGAACTTGGTTCTGTTCATTAACTGAAGGTTTGGAAGCCTGTTCCAAAAACTGAACTATAAGTTGAACTGGTGCAGGATCTAGGATTTAAAAGAAAATAAATCCTTAAAATGAACTTTTAATTATGAAGATGCAGAGACTCACTGTGGTTTTTGGCTACAAAAAGAATTCAAACAAGATGTGGAGTTATAATGACTAAGGAAAAGGATTTATAATGCATATGCTCAGGGATGAAGAGTGTGAGCAGGAAGGGGTAACAGGAGCAGAAGAAACCTCTTCATAGGGAAGGACATTTACTCAAATAAGCCATGTAATAGTTATAGATTTCCGGTACAGCAAATAACCAATGCCAATTACAGGAACGAGATGCAGACTTTATAATTATTGCTTTGACACTTAAGAGTGGGACCTCCGTTAAGTTACCTCTCTCCACCTGTTTCCTCCAATGCAAAATACCAATAACCACCATCCACCTAGCAAGATTATTATGAAGACTGAAAAAATGAATTAAAAGAATATAGGTGGTAACTGATCAAGTTGTAGTAAACAACACAAAAAGGAGAGTACGCTAACTTCTCATAGAGTAATCTCAATCAGTTAAGGTCGATCTATTAGACTGAATAAACCATATTTGGATTTGAACATAACAAAAAAAGTCAATTATTCACGCCAGTACTTCTCTCCAGAATTGCCTGGAGTTTTCCTCATTTCCCAATAAAGCCGATTTAACTGATATATTTATCGTGAACATTATATAACTTAAACTGCATTGCACTTCCTGCTTTCTTAATTATCTCTCTTAGTTTACATACGTTTAAAAATATATTTAAGAGTCAGTAAAATCCCCTCACTGAGGAACAAAACACTGTAACAAGAACCTAATACAACAAAACTACCCAGCGTTAGGCTCAGCACCAGAACAGCTGACTCTCCCCATCTCCCCAAACGTGTAACAGCCCGGAGTTCTGTACAAGGAACGTTCGCTCGGGCCAGTCTTCCCGGTCCAAGCAACCAGGAGATACACCTCGCATGTGCTAAAATCCCAAAAGAACGAGATCGCCGCGGGGTAAGGGGTGGGGGGGGGCCTTTGCTTTGAGTTTTTCTTTGACACTCCACGGCGGTGCAGGTTTAACGTCTAGCAAGGGAGTGGCCAGCGCTCGGCTCCCGTAGGCGCCTCCCAGGTCGGTGGCAGAGAAGGCGCGGGATCGAGAAAGGCCCGGCGGATAACCCTGCGGGCCGTGCCCCACTCCCCCGCGCTGCAGAGGCCGCGCTTACCCGGGCAGGGCTTGCGTAAATGTTTCTCCAACAGCGACTCTTCCAACAGGAACTCGAACCAGCACGTCTGCGGCGGCGTGCAGGGCCGGCTGGAGGTGGCTGCCTCCCGGTCCGCCGCCTCCGCGCTCATCCTGCCCCCGCCGCCGCTACCCCCAGAGACGCCTCCCGGCTCCAACCTGACACTCGGAAGCGGGCCCGGGGCCTGTAACCTGCGGAACTGTCCGGACGGCGCCCGCTTTAAGGACCCCGGTGACCGCACAAGGAAAGTCTCAACCAGACAACCCAAAATGGCGACATGGCCCCATAAGAGCTTGGACTCCTGGATCCGCCTCTCTGCAGTCACCGCCGCGCCTTCAGACCAATCGTTGTTCGAATTAGAGAAAAAGGGGCGGACCCGCTACAGACCACGCCTCCCCTAGGTTGCCTTGGCAGTCGGCTCCCGGGGAAGCTAGGTAGCAGTTGGGCTTACACCGTGGGCTGCGAGTAGTCAGTGAGAACATGAAACATCTTAAGGTTGCAGCGGGCCTCAGTGTCTTCGTGAAAGACATTGAACACGACAAATCGAGGCAAAGTTTGTCCTTGGTGTTTTTAATTTTCTCATGTTCGTTTCCAAGATTTCCACCAACCTAGGTCCTCTCGACAATGCTCCCCTTGGCTGAACCTTGCACCGAGGTCCTCTCGCCCACAGCCCCGCCCCTCATCGCTACTCTATAGGAACCCAAATGACCGATTACAGCCTACGGTGAGATCCAGTCTATCAGCTGCTTCTCAGGACTAGCTCAATATTTTGCACCTAATTAATCCTCTCATTTCCCCGGTAGAGACAGGTAGTAAACCCCATTTCCCATTTACCTCCGTCCTGTAGTGTGCTTGCATTTTTTTAAAAGCTTTATCATTTTTTTTAAAGCTTTATTTATTTAAAAACAGAACAAAAAACAAAAGAAACGTTTTAAACAAAACAAAACAAGTAAGAAAAACAACTTAAAATGACTACATTTTTTCCAACATGTTCCTACTATTGCCCTGGAGGAACTCAGAACTCTGGTGTTATTTTCCTAAAATGTTTTATAAGTGCATTATTTTAACTCTTCAATAAATATAATAGTTTATGGTCTAAAAAAAAAAAAAATACTATCCCAGCCTTTCCTCTATCTCAGGTCTCTATATAAATGCTTTGAATTCTGCTTCAAACACCTATAGATGAGGAAACTAAGTCTCAGAGGAGTAAAATAACTTACACACTGTTACACACCTATCTAGCAGTAAAGTAGGGATTTGAGTCCAGTTGTGTCTGATCCCAGAACCCAACTGTTACTACCACTCTACTTCATCAAGAAGATATCTTGAGTTGGTTTATGTTGTAAAATAGTAGTAAACCTACAAAAAAATTGCAAGAACAGTATAAAGAACTGTCACATTCCCTTTACCCAGTTGTTAATATTTTACTACACTTACAACACTTGCTCCATGACCCTCTTTCTTTCTAGATAGAGAGATAGATGTCTCTTTGGGATCTGACACCCCACCATTCCTAAATATTCTAGTGTGTACCTCCTCCGTACAAGGACACAACATCTACTATACTACCATATAAGCCTTCCAATCAAGAAATCAACATTGGTACAATACATCCACAGTCTCCATTCAAATTTCACCAATCATCCAGTCATTCACCAATCAAACAACATCTCTTTTTCCTTTCTGGTTCAGGATTCTATCCAGGAACACACATGATATTTGGTTGTTATATCTCACCAGTCTCCTTTAATCTCAAACACTTCCTTAGTCTTTACCCATTTCTCATGTTCTTGACAATTTTAAAAAGTTGGATAACGCTCATCCTGGGTCTGCCCAATGTTCCCTCATGGATGCAGACTCAGGCCATGCATTCTTGGAAGGAAACCACAGAAAATGATGCTGTGCTCTTCTCAGTGCATCACGTCAAGAGGTCCACTGATGTGTCCCACTACTGGCCACCAGACCAGGTTGGTGTCTTCCTGGTTTCCCACTATCTTTGATTAGTAGTTTGTAAGAGATATTAAAATATTAAGCCAATATCCCTTTCCTCATCAGTACTCTTCTCTAAGCAGCCTTAGCAACCACTGACAACTCTTGCCTGAATAAACTACCACCAAGATGTTTGCCAAATGGTGATTGTCTACTTTCATCATCCATTCTATGTTGATTAGCTGGCATTCTCCTGTAAGGAAGAGTTTTTCCTTCTCCCCCCGTTGTTTATTTATTCATTTATTTATTTACATCAGCAGAGACTCATGGATTTCTATTTTATTCAATGGGTTGTAATCATTATCACTCTGATGCTCAAATTGTCCTAGATGGTCAGTTAGAACCCCTTCAAGCTGCTCTGTGTCCTTCTGAAATATGCTCATCAGATTTGAACATTTCCTTACTTTCTTACACAAGGAGATTGTACCAGTTTGTATATATTATGTCCCCCAGAAAAAGCCTTGTTCTTTGATGCAGTCTTGTAGGGGCATACATATTAGTGTTGATTAAGTTGGAACCTTTGGATTAGGTTGTTTCCATGGAGATGTGACCCACCCAACTGTAGGTGATAACTCTGATTAGATCATTTCCATGGAAGCATAGCCCCACCCATTCAGCGTGGGCCTTGATTAGTTTACTAGAGTCCTGTATAAGAAGCTCAGACAGAAGGAGCTCACTTGCTACAGCTGAGACAGACATTTTGAAGACAGGTGTTGGAAGCTGCTGCAGCCTAGAGAGGAACATCCTGGGAGAAAGCCCTTGTGAAACCAGGACTCCAGAGCAGACACCAGCCACATGTCTTCCCAGCCAACAGAGGTTTTCTGGACACCACTGGCCATCCTTCAGTGAAGGTACCCTATTGTTGATGGACATTTGCAGCTTTAAGACTATAACTGTGTGACCAAATAAACCCCCTTTATAAAAGCCAATCCATTTCTGGTATTTTGCATAATGACAGCATTAGCAAACCGGAACAGAGATCTTCCAGGCTCATCTTATACTTTCCCTTTCCCAGCCTTAGAATCAGTCATTACTTCAAGTAGACCTGATTCCTTTTAATGGATGATGGTATTTAGAAAACAAAATCAAGGCACTTAGTATGCTCATTGATGTTGGGGTGTTATTGCTCCAGTGCTCTCTTAGCAGACAAAATGAGGAAATAGACATATGTTTATATGTAGACATATACATAAATATCCATACATACTCACAAGTTCATACCAATAGTTCCAATTCCAATCTATGCCTCAATGTCCTTTCTAGATTTCCCCCTTTCCATGCTTGTAAATTCATTCTCAGACAGGGAGAAACTTGGCTTCCATTATCTCCAATATGTTTACTTATTTGTTCAAACTAAAAAATTCCCTGCCTACTCTGGCTGCTGCCTCTGTTCACTGACTCCACAACCCCACTGTGCCAGTTTGAATATATTGTGTCCCCCAAACGCCATTATCTTTGATGTAATCTTGTGTGAGCAGATGTATCAGTGTTGATTAGATTGTAATTCTTTGTTTCTTTGGAGATGCGCCCCACCCAGCTGTGGGTGATGACTCTGATTGGATGATTTCCATGGAGGTGTTGCTCTGCCCATTTGGGGTGGGTCTAAATTGAGTCACTGGAACCATAAAAATAAGCTGACATAACAGAAGGAACTCAGTGCAGCTGAGAGTGACATTTTGAAGAGGAGCTGCAGCCAAGAGGGACACTTTGAAGAAAGCACAGGAGCTGCAGATGAGAGACAGTTTGAAGATGGCTGTTGAAAGCAGACTTTTGCTCCGGAGAAGCTGAGAGAGGACAAATATCCCAAGTGCAACTGAGAGTGACATTTTTGAGGAACTGCAGCCTAGAGAGGAATGTCCTGGGAGAAAGCCATTTTGAAACAAGAACTTTGGAGCAGACACCAGCCACATGACTCCCCAGCTAACGGAGTTTTTCTGGACACCATTGGCCATCCTCCAGTGAAGGTACCCAATTGCTGATGTGTTACCTTGGACACTTTATGGCCTTAAGACTCTAACTGTGTAACCAAAGAAACCCCCTTTTATAAAAGCCAGTCCATGTCTGGTGTTTTGTATTCCAGCAGCATTAGCAAACTAGAACACCCACCCTGTACCACCCTCCTACCTTGGAAATCAGGTAGGGAGACCAACTCATCCCAATTTCAAAATGTCCCGGTTTTAAAATGGAAAGTCCCAAATCCCAATAACTCCCTTGGTCTAGGGCAAACCCTCACTTGAGGCATGCTGACCTCCTTGCTTTGCCTCAAACTGCTTGGATGCTATGTACCAACATCTGCACTTGAAGAAGGAAAAAGCGAAGGGAAAAGAAGTTGGGAAGACAGGGTGGCAGTTAATTATTAATCAAATGGCCTGAAAGATGTCACAGAGCCTGAAAGTTACTGGAATGCTTAACTCTGGATCAAGGAAAAATTCACAAATGACATAGTACCAGATTAAGTAATAGCATAATTGTAAGTGAAATTCTAGCAAACATCTCTATAATAATGATTATGTATTTACAGAGTACCTGGCAAGGCTTGTATGCTATATATATTCACCAATTATTCAAACAGAAGTTTTTGTTTTATGTTGACATAATCAAGGAATACCTAGCCATATTCTCGTCCTCCTTCTTCATTATAGTTTAAAATGTTTTCTTACATCCTCTCAGCTTTCTTGTTCTTCTTGTATGTCGTATAGTCTTCCCTTATGAAATCTGGGCCTCTTCCACACAGTACAGGGCACCAGAAGTGCTACAGTGAAAAAAAAATGCATAGTGGTATTATTACTATCATGCAGCCTAACAATGTTTTTTTCCAATAAAGGGCCTCTGAGAATCACACAAACAAAACATATATTTGACTCCAGTTCATTTATTTGAGATTTCTCTTAAAAGCAAGTACAGTTTTTCCAATAATAAATAGATAATCTTAAATTATATTTAAAAAAATATTTTGGAGGGGGGAAAACTATGCTAGTGGGTTACATTGACATCTGGTGGCCTTTTGGTGTAGTGTCCATTTCTACCAGTACTACAGAAAGGAAGGAATCACCTCTTCTGATATAAGTATGGAAGATGGAATATGACATGAAGCTTGTCGTTGGAAGTAATCCATTCCTTGGACAAGCTTCTTGAAACACTCTAACTGAATCACATCCTGGGCACTTCCAAAAATATATGTCATTAGGGATAATAAACGAGTCCTCTAGCTATTAAACATTACTTCCTTATGCTTATATTAACTTTATGGCCTTCCGGGTCTCTTTGACTACATAGGCTCCCTGTTAGATGCTGTCATAGCACTGTGCATTTCCCCCCTCACAGCACTCAACTCATCTTGTTATAGTTATTTATATAACAGTCCAACTTCCCTAGACATTGCTACATGTTAAGCTCTGGAAGGGCAGGTTAGTGGTTGCATTGTTTACCACAATATTGTTAGTGCCCAGTACATTCCCTGGCACACAGCACTCAATAAATAATTGCTAAACAAATAGCGTTATTGAACACATGGCACACACATTTCACATGCATCTAAATGTTTCCTTATAAACTAGATCCATTACTTCACCTCTCCTTTATCTCACCATTATTAAACTGCTCATAAGGTAGTTATGATTCACTGCTATGTTCTAGGTTTTACAACCAGCGATAAACTTAAAGATCATATAGTGTCCACGTCTAAAATATCTGTCTTTGTATTCCCCATATACATTGCCCAGTTGAATGGATAACTAAATGTAGACCTTTTCTACCTAAGAAAATGAACAGGATGACTGCCTGTTATGCTGACTGCCACGATGGAACCAGACCTGAGCCCCCGTGGTCTTTCCACTGTCACCTGGCTAACCTGACACTATCTTCCTTTAAACCCTTTTCTTCAGTGGCAGACAAACTTGATTGAGGATTGGGCCACACGGGTGGCTCTTTTTCTGCAGTTCCAGGGGTCTCGGGGAAAGGGGTGCTGTCATTCCAACCAGTCTGACTGTCTGTCACTTCCATGCTGCCAGCCAGGCATCTAGAGAACAAGAAGTTATGGGAAATTTCATTTTAGTTTCTCTTTTTGTTTTTTTACTTCCAAGTATGATATGTTTACTCTAAAGACTTTGAAGCATAAAAGTCCCTCTGCATACAGACAGAGCAAAAATTTAAGATTTGCTTTTAAAACCTGGACCTGAGAACTTTCCTGACATTCTCAGTAGCTAGAAAAGTACTGCCACATTAACACATCTGCCAGTATACCTCAAGCCCCATTTACTCTTTTATTTCCCATGCTATGGAAGAATCATAAGTGACCAAGACAGATGCATGGCTCTTAGCAAGCAGTTGCTGTCATTCGATAGTGTGGCATATGCCTAGTTTCCAAAGTCTTATACAGACAATCAGAATTAGAACACCAAATAATATGATTGCTTTAAATAGTCTGCTCTCAGAGCACATACAACACAATCCGAGAACTCCATAACAGAGACATTTAAAGGGTGGTCTGCAGACTAGTCTCAGTTCACAAACTGTTACTAGTTTGTGTCAAGATAAGTACTTGAATCAAATTGAATATAGAAACTTATATAGCAATTTAACATGGCCATGACATCCAAACATGTTATCAGTGGCCTCATCTAGCTGAGCAGGCAGAGAACAGTTTGGGTGCTGGTGGTTGTGTGTGGTGATTTTGATGTGCAGTGCAAGCTGCCAACTCATTATGAGCAGGAGAACCATGTTATCAGTCCGTGACAGATTGGAAATTAACACAAAAACAAAAACAACCTAGTTCTTCACCAGAGATGGTTTGAGATGCATTGTTCTAGATCATAAATGAAAAGAATTCTCAACCACATTTACCAAGCTTGAAATTCACTGCACCCAGTAAACAAAATCCATGAAGGACTTCTATTTAAAAAAAGTAATTTTCAGTCATTTCAGCAAACACTAGAAACTGACAGGTTTCCTTCATCTGCTTCTTTTTTATTATTAGTGAAATTGAGGGTTTACAGAAAAATCATGCAAAAAATGTACGGTTCTCATATGCCACCTGTTCCAGTTTGCTAAAGCTATCGGAATGCAAAATACCAGAAATGGATTGGTTTTTATAACGGAGGTTTATTAGTTCACAAATTTACAGTTCTAAGGCCATGAAAACATCTAAATTAAGGCATCAAGAGGCAGATACCTTCTCTGAGGAACAGGCCAGTGGTGTCAGAACACCTCTGTCAGCTGGGAAGGCATGTAGCTGGCACCTGCTGGGCCTTTGCTCCTGGGTTGCACTGCTTTCAGCTTCTGATTCCAGTGGCTTTTTCCTTAAGCATCTATGGGTTCTCACTTAACTTCTCCAGGGCAAACTCTGGGCTTCATCTCTTAGCTTAGCATCTCCAAATGTCTGGGTTTGTGTAGGCTCTGAGATCTCTTCAAAATGTCTCTGCCTCTTATCCTCTCATGGGCAGGTTCACATCTCCATGGAAATAATCTTATCAAAAGGTCCCACACACAATAGGTCTAACCCCCACCAGATTGGATTAAAAGAACATAGTCTTTTTATGGAGTATATAACAGATTAAAACCAGAATACCACCCTATTATAAACACCTTGCATCAGTGTGGTACATATGTTACAACTGATGAAAGCACATTTTTATGATTGTATCATTAACTATGGTCCATGGTTTAACTTAGGGTTCACTGTGTTGTGCAGTTCCATGGATTTATTTTTTTAACTTTTATTCTAGTAACACATATACAATCAAAAATTTCCTCTTTCAATAACATTCAAATATATAATTCAGTGAGTTAATTACATTCACAATGTTGCACTACCATCACCAACATCCATTACCAAAATGTTTCCAGGGTCCCAAATAGAAATTCTGTATATTTCAAGCATTAATTTCCTATTCCCTACCCTCATCTCATCCCCAGTAACCTATATTCTAGATTCTGACTCTATGACTTTGCTTATTCTAATTATTTCAAATCAGTGAGATCATATAATATTTGTCCTTCTGTGTATGGCTTATTTCATTCAATATGATATCTTCAAGGTTCATCCATGTTGTTGCATGTATCAGTACTTCTTTCCATTTTACAGCTGAATAACATTCCATTACTGTAAATGCCACATTTTGTTTATCTATTCATTAGTTGACAGACACCTGGGTTGCTTCCATCTTTCGGCAATTCTGAATAATACTGATATGAACATAGGTGTGCAAATATCTGTTCGAGTCCCTGCTTTCAATTCTTTTCAGTATATACTAGAAGTGGGATTGCCAGGTCATATGGTAATTCTGTACTTAACTATCTGAGGAACTGCCAAACTGTTTTCCACAGTGGCTGCACCCTTTTATATTCCCACCAGCAATGAGTATTCCTATTTTTCCGCATCTTTTCCAATATCCTTTCTGTTTTTTTAAATAGTAGCCACTCTAGTGTGTGTGAAATGGTATCTCATTGTGGTTTTGATTTGCATTTCCCTAACAGCTAATGATGTTGAGTATCTTTTCATGTGTTCATTGTCCATTTGTATAACTTCTTTGGAAAAATGTCTATTCAGGTCTTCTGCCCATTTTTAAATTGGGTTATTTTCCTTTTTGTTGTTTAGTTGAAGATTTATTTATATATTCTAGATATTAAACCCTTATCAGATACGCAATTTCCAAATATTTTCTCCCAATGTGTAGGTTGTCATTTTACTTTCATCATAGAGTCCTTTGATGCACAAAAGTTTTTAATTTAATGAGATCCCATCTATCTATTATTTTCTTACTTTGCTTGTGTTTTGAATATAAAGTCTAAGAAACCATTGTGTAACACAAGGTCCTGAAGATGCTTCCCTATGTTTTCTGCTAGGAGTTTTATAGCTGTGGCTCTTATATTTAGGGCTTTGATCTATTTTGAATTGATTTTTGCATATGATGTGAGGAAGGGGTCCACCTTCATTTTCTTGCATGTGTAGATCCAGTTTTCCCAGCACCATTTGTTGAAGAGACTATTCTTTCCCAATTGAGTGGTCTTGACCTCCTTGTCAAAAGTCAGTTGGCCAATCTCAACAGGTGAACTCGCTGCCCTCCCCCCTACGTGGGACCCGACTCCCAGGGGTGTAAATCTCCCTGGCAACGCAGAGTATGACTCCCGGGGATGAATGTGGACCCGGCATCGTGAGACTGAGAGTATCTTCTTGACCAAAAGGGGGATGCAAAATGAGACAAAATAGTTTCAGTGGCTGAGAGATTCCAAATGGAGTCGAGAGGTCACTCTGGTGGACATTCTTATGCACTATATAGATAACACCTCTTAGGCTTTCATGTATTGGAATAGCTAGAAGTAAATACCTGAAACTACCAAACTCCAACCCAGCAGTCTGGACTCCTGAAGACAATTATATAATAATGTAGATTACAAGGGGTGACAGTGTGATTGTGAAGACCTTGTGGATCACACCCCCTTTACCTAGTGTATGGAAGAGTGGAGGAATGGGGATAAAAACTAAAGGACAAATGGGGTGGGATGGGGGGATGATTTGGGTGTTCTTTTTTCACTTTTATTTTTTATTCTTGTTCTGGTTCTTTCTGATGTAAGGAAAATGTTCAGAGATAGATTGTGGTGATGAACACATAACTATGTTATCATACTGTGGACAGTGGATTGTATATCATGGATGATTGTATAGTGTGTGAATGTATTTCAATAAAACTGAATTTAATAAAAAAAAAAGTCAGTTGGCCATATGTGAGGGTTGATTTCTATGTACAAGTCCTTTACATCCTTGGTTAGGTTTATTCCTAGATATTTGATTCTATCAGTTGCTATTGTGAATGGAATTCTTTTCTTGATTTCGTCTTCTAATTTTTCATTGCTTGTGTACAGGAACACTACTGATTTTTGGGTATTGATCTTGTACCCTGCCTCTTTGCTGAATTCATTTATAACTCCAAGAGCTTTGTAGTGGATTTTTCAGAATTTTCCGTATATAGGATTATGTCATCTGCAAATAGTGAAAGTTTTCTTTCTTCCATTCCAATTTGGATGCCTTTTAGTTCTTTTTTTTTCTTTTCTTTTATTTCTTTCTTTTTTTTTTTTTTTTCCTAACTGCTCTGCCTAGAAGTTCCATTATAATATTGAATGGTAGTGGTGACAGGGGCATCCTTATCTTGTTCCAGATCTTATAAGGAAAGCTTTCAGTCTTTCACCATAGAGTATAATGTAGTGGTAGGATTTTCATATATGCCCTTAACCATATTGAGGAAGTTTTCTTCAATTCCTAGTGTTCTAAATGTTTTTATCAAGAACAGTGCAGAACTTCTGGGAAGATGGTGGAGTAGGCGAGATAGAACAGATTTCTCCTCCATGAAAGAAACTAGAGAGGGGTCAGAGGATGCCAGGACCTCGGTTTCAGGGTATGACTGGCCATAGAGAGTCCCCCACAATACATGGAGGGGACATGGACAAAAACGTGGAGAGACAGTACCTCAAGGGATAGGGTGCGTGTGTTTGGCTGGGTCCTCCTCCTGGACAGCAGCAGCAAGACAAACTCCAGGCAAGGGAGTAAGCAGTGGCTCTCCACTCCTGTGCACCCACCTTAACAGTTGGCTGAGGAGGTGATCATCCATAGTCAGACAGTGGGGAGCTCCCATGACGGAACCAGGGAGGCAGCATTTACTCTACCCCATGGAAGTCTGGGGGCACTGGGAAGAAGCGGGGCTAGGAGAGGGCACCATACCAAGGCATCAGGAGCCCCTCCCACATCACAGAGGCTCTTGCGCACACAGCAGGCAGGAATGGGCAGGTAGGGCCCACATTCCATCTGTGGGGTGCCCTTGAGTGAACTCCCTGGCAAACTGCTCAGGGCCACCATCGCAGCCCCAAGGCAGACAGTCCCCAGTGCACACAGAGAACTGGTGTATTGATTGGATTCCCACCTGGTTTGGACTCTGCCCACCAAACAGGTGAAGCTCAGAGAAGACCAGCTTGAGAGTGCCACCTGCTGGTAGGATAGGAAAACTGCACTCCAGAGAGCTATAGCTCTCCCAAATTATATATAACTGCTCAAATAATCCTGCATTTCCCAAAATAACCTTATCAAGACAAGCAAATGCCCCAAAGCCAATAGCAAATCACAAAACTCTTGAAGAATCTGGAAGATATAGACAAGCAAAACAAACAAATTAAAAAGATGGAAGAGACACAAAATTTGGAGCAATTACAGGAGTACAAACAAATTTCCAAAGCAACTTCAATTAGATGACTAAAGATAAAAAGGGAATCAAGAAGAGTCTAGAAGAGCATAAAGAAGAATTTAAAAGAATAAATTTAAAAATAGCAGATCTTATGGAAAGAAAAGACACTGTGGATCAAATTAAAAATATACTAGAGGAGAGGCGGGGCAAGATGGCGGACTGGTGAGCTGTATGTTTTAGTTACTCCTCCAGGAAAGTAGGTAGAAAGCCAGGAAGTGCGTGGACTGGACACCACAGAGCAATCTGACTTTGGGCATACTTCATACAACACTCATGAAAATGTGGAACTGCTGAGATCAGCGAAATCTGTAAGTTTTTGCGGCCAGGGGACCCGCGCCCCTCCCTGCCAGGCTCAGTCCCGTGGGAGGAGGGGCTGTCAGCTCCGGGAAGGAGAAGGGAGAACTGCAGTGGCAGCCCTTATCGGAAACTCATTCTACTGATCCAAACTCCAACCATAGATAGACTGAGACCAGACACCAGAGAATCTGAGAGCAGCCAGCCCAGCAGAGAGGAGACAGGCATAGAAAAAAAACAACAATGAAAAACTCCAAAATAAAAGCGGAGGATTTTTGGAGTTCTGGTGAACATAGAAAAGGGGAAGGGCAGAGCTCAGGCCCTCAGGCTCATATGCAAATCCCGAAGAAAAGCTGATCTCTCTGCCCTGTGGACCTTTCCTTAATGGCCCTAATTGCTTTGTCTCTTAGCATTTCAATAACGCATTAGATCTGTGAGGAGGGCCCTTTTTTTTTTTTCCCAATCCTTTTTTCTTTTTCTAAAACAATTACTCTAAGAAGCCCAATACAGAAAGCTTCAAAGACTTGCAATTTGGGCAGGTCAAGACAAGAGCAGAACTAAGAGAGCTCTGAGACAAAAGGCAATAATCCAGTGACTGAGAAATTTTACTAAACACCACAACTTCCCAAGAAAAGGGGGGTGTCCGCTCACAGCCATCATCCTGGTGGACAGGAAACACTCCTGCCCATCACCAGTCCCATAGCCCAGAGCTGCCCCACACAACCCAGTGTGACAGAAGTGCTTCAAATAACAGGCACACTCCACAAAACTGGGCGTGGACATTAGCCTTCCCTGCAACCTCAGCTGATTGTCCCAGAGTTGGGAAGGTAGAGCAGTGTGAATTAACAAAGCCCCATTCAGTCATCATTTCAGCAGACTGGGAACCTCCCTACACAGCCCAGCAGCCCAGAACCGCCCTGGGATGACGGCACTCACCTGTGACATAGCACAGTCATCCCTCAACAGAGGACCAGGGGGTGCACGGCCTGGAAGAGGGACCCACTTGCAAGTCTCAGGAGCCATACACCAATACCAAGGACTTGTGGGTCAGTGGCAGAGACAAACTGTGGCAGAACTGAACTGAAGGATTAGACTATTGCAGCAGCTTTAAAACTCCAGGATCACCAGGGAGATTTGATTGTTAGAGCCACTCCCACTCCCTGACTGCCCAGAAACACACCCCATATACAGGGCAGGCAACACCAACTACACACACAAGCTTGGTACACCAACTGGACCCCACAAGACTCACTCCCCCACTCACCACAAAGGCAAAGCAGGGGAGAACTGGCTTGTGGAGAACAGGTGGCTCGTGGACGCCACCTGCTGGTTAGTCAGAGAAAGTGTACTCCACGAAGCTGTAGATCTGATAAAATAGAGATAAGGACTTCAATTGGTCTACACATCCTAAAAGAACCCTATCAAGTTCAGCAAATGCCACGAGGCCAAAAACAACAGAAAATTATAAAGCATATGAAAAAACCAGACGATATGGATAACCCAAGCCCAAGCACCCAAATCAAAAGATCAGAGGAGACACAGCACCTAGAACAGCTACTCAAAGAACTAAAGATGAACAATGAGACCATAGTACAGAATACAAAGGATATCAAGAAGACCCTAGAAGAACATAAAGAAGACATTGCAAGACTAAATAAAAAAATAGATGATCTTATAGAAATTAAAGAAACTGTTGACCAAATTAAAAAGATTCTGGACACTCATAGTACAAGACTAGAGGAAGTTGAACAACGATTCAGTGACCTGGAAGATGACAGAATGGAAAATGAAAGCATAAAAGAAAGAATGGGGAAAAAAATTGAAAAAATCGAAACGGACCTCAGGGATATGATAGATAATATAAAACGTCCGAATACAAGACTCATTGGTGGTCCAGAAGGGGAAGAAAAGGGTAAAGGTCTAGGAAGAGTATTCAAAGAAATTGTTGGGGAAAACTTCCCAAATCTTCTAAACAACATAAATACACAAATCATAAATGCTCAGCGAACTCCAAATAGAATAAATCCAAATAAACCCACTCTGAGACATATTCTGATCACACTGTCAAACACGGAAGAGAAGGAGCAAGTTCTGAAAGCAGCAAGAGAAAAGCAATTCACCACATACAAAGGAAACAGCATAAGACTAAGTAGTGACTACCTAGCAGCCACCATGGAGGCAAGAAGGCAGTGGCACGATATATTTAAAATTCTGAGTGAGAAAAATTTCCAACCAAGAATACTTTATCCAGCAAAGCTCTCCTTCAAATTTGAGGGAGAGCTTAAATTTTTCACAGACAAACAAATGCTGAGAGAATTTGCTAACAAGAGACCTGCCCTACTGGAGATACTAAAGGGAGCCCTACAGACAGAGAAACAAAGACAGGACAGAGAGACTTGGAGAAAGGTTCAGTACAAAAGAGATTCAGTATGGGTACAATAAAGGATATTAATAGACAGAGGGGAAAAATATATATGACAAACATAACCAAAGGATAAGATGGGCTGATTCAAGAAATGCCCTTCACGGTTATAACGTTGAATGTAAATGGATTAAACTCCCCAATTAAAAGATATAGATTCGCAGAATGTATCAAAAAAATGAACCATCAATATGTTGCATACAAGAGACTCATCTTAGACACAGGACAACACAAAGAAACTGAAAGTGAAAGGATGGAAAAAATATTTCATGCAAGCTACAGCCAAAAGAAAGCAGGTGTAGCAATATAATCTCAGATAAAATAGACCTTTAAATGCAGGGATGTTTTGAGAGACCAGAAGGCCACTACATACTAATAAAGGGGCAATTCAACAAAAGAAATAACAATCGTAAATGTCTATGCACCCAATCAAGGTGCCACAAATACATGAGAGAAACACTGGCAATACTAAAGGAAGCAATTGATGTTTCCACAATAATGTGGGGAGACTTCAACACATCACTCTGTCCTATAGATAGATCAACCAGACAGAGGACCAATAAGGAAATTGAAAACCTAAACAATCTGATAAATGAATTAGATTTAACAGACATATACAGAACATTACATCCCAAATCACCAGGATACACATACTTTTCTAGTGCTCATGGAACTTTCTCCAGAATAGATCATATGCTGGGACATAAAACAAGCCTCAGAAAATTAAAAAAGATTGAAATTATTCAAAGCACATTCTCTGACCACAATGGAATACAGTTAGAAGTCAATAACCATCAGAGACTTAGAAAATTCACAAATACCTGGAGGTTAAACAACACACTCCTAAACAATCAGTTGGTTAAAGAAGAAATAGCAAGAGAAATTGCTAAATATATAGAGACGAATGAAATGAGAACACAACATACCAAAACCTATGGGATGCAGCAAAAGCAGTGCTGAGGGGGAAATTTATAGCACTAAACACATATATTAAAAAGGAAGAAAGAGCCAAAATCAAAGAACTAATGGATCAACTGAAGAAGCTAGAAAATGAACAGCAAACCAATCCTAAACCAAGTACAAGAAAAGAAATAACAAGGATTAAAGCAGAAATAAATGACATAGAGAACAAAAAAAACAATAGAGAGGATAAATATCACCAAAAGTTGGTTCTTTGAAAAGATCAACAAGATTGACAAGCCCCTAGCTAGACTGACAAAATCAAAAAGAGAGAAGACCCATATAAACAAAATAATGAATGAAAAGGGTGACATAACTGCAGATCCTGAAGAAATTTAAAAAATTATAAGAGGATACTATGAACAACTATATGGCAACAAACTGGATAATGTAGAGGAAATGGACAATTTCCTGGAAACATATGAACAACCTAGACTGACCAGAGAAGAAATAGAAGACCTCAATCAACCCATCACAAGCAAAGAGATCCAATCAGTCATCAAAAATCTTCCCACAATAAATGCCCAGGCCAGATGGCTTCACAGGGGAATTCTACCAAATTTTCCAGAAAGAACTGACACCAATCTTACCCAAACTCTTTCAAAACATTGAAGAAAATGGAATACTACCTAACTCATTTTATGAAGCTAACATCAATCTAATACCAAAACCAGGCAAAGATGCTACAAAAAAGGAAAACTACTGGCCAATCTCCCTAATGAATATAGATGCAAAAATCCTCAACAAAATACTTGCAATCGAATCCAAAGACACATTAAAAAATCATACACATGACCAAGTGGGGTTCTTCCAGGCATGGCAAGGATGGTTCAACATAAGAAAATCAATCAATGTATTACAACACATTAACAAGTCAAAAGGGAAAAATCAAATGATCATCTCAATAGATGCTGAAAAAGCATTTGACAAAATCCAACATCCCTTTTTGATAAAAACACTTCAAAAGGTAGGAATTGAAGGAAACTTCCTTAATATGATAAAGAGCATATATGAAAAACCCACAGCCAGCATAGTACTCAATGGTGAGAGACTGAAAGCCTTCCCTCTAAGATCAGGAACAAGACAAGGATGCCCGCTGTCACCACTGTTATTCAACATTGTGCTGGAAGTGCTAGCCAGGGCAATCTGGCAAGATAAAGAAATAAAAGGCATCCAAATTGGAAAAGAAGAAGTAAAACTGTCATTGTTTGCAGATGATATGATCTTATATCTGGAAAACCCTGAGAAATCGACGATACAGCTACTAGAGCTAATAAACAAATTTAGCAAAGTAGCAGGATACAAGATTAATGCGCATAAGTCAGTAATGTTTCTATATGCTAGAAATGAACAAACTGAAGAGACACTCAAGAAAAAGATACCATTTTCAATAGCAACTAAAAAAATCAAGTACCTAGGAATCAACTTAACCAAAGATGTAAAAGACCTATACAAAGAAAACTACGTAACTCTACAAAAAAAAAATAGAAGTGGACCTTAAAAGATGGAAAAATATTCCATGTTCATGGATAGGAAGGCTAAATGTCATTAAGATGTCAATTCTACCCAAACTCATCTACAGATTCAATGCAATCCCAATCAAAATTCCAACAACCTACTTTGCAGACTTGGAAAAGCTAGTTATCAAATTTATTTCGAAAGGGAAGATGCCTCGAATTGCTAAAGACACTCTAAAAAAGAAAAACGAAGTGGGAGGACTTACACTCCCTAACTTTGAAGCTTATTATAAAGCTACAGTTGTCAAAACAGCATGGTACTGGCACAAAGATAGACATATAGATCAATGGAATCGAATTGAGAATTCAGAGATAGACCCTCAGATCTATGGCCGACTGATCTTTGATAAGGCCCCCAAAGAAATTGAACTGAGTCATAATGGTCTATTCAACAAATGGGGCTGGAAGAGTTGGATATCCATATCCAAAAGAATGAAAGAGGACCCCTACCTCACCCCCTACACAAAAATTAACTCAAAATGGACCAAAGATCTCAATATAAAAGAAAGTACCATAAAACTCCTAGAAGATGATGTAGGAAAACATCTTCAAGACCTTGTGTTAGGCGGCCACTTCCTAGACTTTACACCCAAAGCACAAGCAACAAAAGAAAAAATAGATAAATGGGAACTCCTCAAGCTTAGAAGTTTCTGCACCTCAAAGGAATTTCTCAAAAAGGTAAAGAGGCAGCCAACTCAATGGGAAAAAAATTTTTGAAACCATGTATCTGACAAAAGACTGATATCTTGCATATATAAAGAAATCCTACAACTCAATGACAATAGTACAGACAGCCCAATTATAATTGGGCTAAAAGATATGAAAAGACAGTTCTCTGAAGAGGAATACAAATGGCCAAGAAACACATGAAAAAATGTTCAGCTTCACTAGCTATTAGAGAGATGCAAATTA
Organism: Choloepus didactylus; assembly: GCF_015220235.1. Taxonomy (NCBI): domain Eukaryota; kingdom Metazoa; phylum Chordata; class Mammalia; order Pilosa; family Megalonychidae; genus Choloepus; species Choloepus didactylus. The sequence goes on along the minus strand of NC_051320.1, from coordinate 50,323,683 downwards.
AGACCACAATGGATATACCATCTAACACCGGTTAGAATGGCTGCCATTAAACAAACAGGAACTACAAATGCTGGAGGGGATGTGGAGAAATTGGAACTCTTATTCACTGTTGGTGGGACTGTATAATGGTTCAGCCACTCTGGAAGTCAGTCTGGCAGTTCCTTAGAAAACTAGATATAGAGTTACCATTCGATCCAGCGATTGCACTTCTCGGTATATACCCGGAAGATCGGAAAGCAGTGACACGAACAGATATCTGCACACCAATGTTCATAGCAGCATTATTCACAATTGCCAAGAGATGGAAACAACCCAAATGTCCTTCAACTAATGAGTGGATAAATAAAATGTGGTATATACACACGATGGAATACTACGCGGCAGTAAGAAGGAACGACCTCGTGAAACATATGACAACATGGATGAACCTTGAAGACATAATGCTGAGCGAAATAAGCCAGGCACAGAAATAGAAATATTATATGCTACCACTAATGTGAACTTTGAAAAATGTAAAACGAATGGTTTATAATGTAGAATGTAGGGGAACTAGCAAGAGAGAGCAATTAAGGAAGGGGGAACAGTAATCCAAGAAGAACAGATATGCTATTTAACGTTCTGGGGATGCCCAGGAATGATTATGGTCTGTTAATTTCTGATGGATATAGTAAGAGCAAGTTCACAGAAATGTTGCTATATTATGTAACTTTCTTGGGGTAAAGTAGGAACAGGTTGGAAGTAAAGCAGTTATCTTAGGTTAGTTGTCTTTTTCTTACTCCCTTGTTATGGTCTCTTGAAATGTTCTTTATTGTATGTTTTTCTTTTTTGTTTTTTTGTTTTAATTTTTTTTCCATACAGTTGATTTAAAAGAAAGAAAAGTTTAAAAAAACAAAAAAGAAAGGAGAAAAAGGAAAAAAAGATGTAGTGCCCCCTTGAGGAGCCTGTGGAGAATGCAGGGTTATTTGCCTACCCCACCTCAATGGTTGCTAACATGACCACAGACATAGGGAACTGGTGGTTTGATGGGTTGAGCCCTCTACCGTAGGTTTTACCCTTGGGAAGACGGTTGCTGCAAAGGAGAGGCTAGGCCTTCCTATAATTGTGCCTAAGAGCCTCCTCCCGAATGCCTCTTTGTTGCTCAGAGGTGGCCCTCTCTCTCTGGCTAAGCCAACTTGAAAGGTGAAATCACTGCTCTGCCCCACTACGTGGGATCAGACACCCAGGGGAGTGAATCTCCCTGGCAACGTGGAATATGACTCCCAGGGAGGAATGTAGACCTGGCATCGTGGGACGGAGAACATCTTCTTGACCAAAAGGCGGATGTGAAAGGAAATGAAATAAGCTTCAGTGGCAGAGAGATTCCAAAACGAGCCGAGAGGTCACTCTGGTGGGCACTCTTACACACAATTTAGACAACCCTTTTTAGGTTCTAAAGAATTGGGGTAGCTGGTGGTAGATACCTGAAACTATCAAACTACAACCCAGAACCCATGAATCTCAAAGACAATTGTATAAAAATGTAGCTTATGAGGGGTGACAATAGGATTGGGAAAACCGTAAGGACCACACTCCCCTTTGTCTAGTTTATGGATGGATGAGTAGAAAAATAGGGGAAGGAAACAAACAAACAAACACACAAAGGTACCCAGTGTTCTTTTTTACTTCAATTTCTCTTTTTTACTTTAATTATTCTTGTTATTTTTGTGTGTGTGCTAATGAAGGTGTCAGGGATTGATTTAGGTGATGAATGTACAATGACGTAATGGTACTGTGAACAACCGAATGTACGATTTGTTTTGTATGACTGCATGGTATGTGAATATATCTCAATAAAATGAAGATTAAAAAATATATATATATATACTAGAGACACAAACAGAAGATTTCAAGAGGCAGAAGAAAGACAGAATAGGTGAACTAGAAGAGGGTAGATCGAATGAGAACACACAAAAGAACAAATGGTGAAAAAAATAAAAAATTTGAAACAGATCTCAGAGAAATGATGGACAACAAGAAGTACACAAATATAAGAATAATTGGTGTCCCAAGAAGGCAGTGGTAAGACCCATTTAAGATTCTGAAAGAGAAAAATTGCCAGCAAAGAATTCTTTATCCAGCAAAGCTCTCCTTCAAAATTGAGGGAGAGTTTAAAATTTTCACAGACAAACAAATGCCAAGAGAACTTGTTAACAAGATACCTGCCCTGCAAGAAATACTAAAGCCAGGGGGATCCAAAATGGCAGATTAGGAGAGACAGAGCAAAATTCTTCTCCATGCAAAACACTAGATAAGGACAGAAAGTGCTTGAGAACAGCAGTTCCAGCTTTCCACCAGCTGGTTAGGGACTTCTACAACCATAGTGATTGTCTACTTGGAGAAACTGAGAGGCTGCGTTTGGAGATGTGTGAGTGTTCGACCTGAAGTGCAGCTGGGGAACAGGCAGCTGGAGCCGCAGATGTGCACAGTGGAGAATAGCCTTCCATGCCCCAGGCACCTTCCTCAGTACCTGGCGTGGGTGATAACCCTTTGCAGCCTCACAGCCAAGAACACCCGTGCCAGGGACTGGCTGTTGAAGAGGAGGCAGATGATCGCAGAAGTGGGTAGCTTTCCACGCCCTGAGCAGCCATCTTTGCAGTTGGCTGGGGAGATGACCCTTCACAGCCTGGCGGCCAAAAGCTTCCTTGAGGGAATTTGGGAATACAGTGGGCTTGTAATGGTGCCCACTGTTCCTCCTTGGAAGCCTGCAGTTTGCACAGCCTAGAGGAAGGGGTGCCACATGGAAGGACCAGGAGCCCTCTCCCAATCCCAGGGACTTGTGGGCCTATGGCAGAGAGGGACTGTGGGATATTTGAGCTGGAAGGTGAGAAGTACAGTTCTGCAGCCCCAGGGTACTCCACCAGCAGCCCCGGAATGGCCAGGATCACTCTGTCCTGGAGTAGACTCCCTGCTAAACTGCACAAGGCACACCTCCCACCCACAGGGCTGGCAATTCCCACTGCATACAGAAAACTGGTATACTGATTGGACCACCACATGGTTTGGACACCCACTCAGTGCATAGATGAAGATGGGGAGAACTGGCTTGAGGGTAAGAGGTGGCTCAGGAGTGCCATCTGCTGGAAGGTGAGGGAAAGTGCACTCCACCAAGCTGTAGCTATGTCAGATTATAGATGAATGTTCAAACAAGTCTGATTATCTGAAAAGAACCCAATCAAGATAAGCAGATGCCAAGAGGCCAAAAACAACAGAAAATTATAAAGCATATGATGAAACCAGAAGCTATGAGTAACCCAAACACCCAAATTAAAAAATCAGAGGGGACACAGATCTTGGAGCAATTAATCAAAAAAGTACTCACAAACATCAATATCATGGCTCAGAATACAAAGAACATGAAGAAGAACCTAGAAGAGCATAAAGAAGAATTTGCAAGAGTAATTTAAAAAATAGTGGATCTTATGGAAATAAAAGATACTGTTGATCAAATTAAAAAGATTCTTGAGACACATAACACCAGATTTCAAGAAATAGAGGAACGAATGAATGAACTCGAATATAGTGTGATGGAAAGTGAAAGCACAAAAGAATGAATGGTAAAAAAAATTTGAAAAATTTTTTAATGGTTCTCAGGGAAATCACAGATAACATGAAGCACACAAATATAAGAATCACTGACGTTCCAGAATGGGAAGAGAAGGGTGAAGGACTAGGAACAGTATTCAAACAAAATTTTGGGGGAAAATGTCCCAACCCTACTAAACAGCATAGATATGCAAATCAAAGATGCCCAACAAACTCCAAATAGAATAAATCAAAATAAACCCATACCAAGACATATTCTGATCAACCTGTCAAATGCTGAAGAGAAGGAGAAACTTCTGAAAGCAGATAGAAAGAAGTGATTCACCACATCCAAGGGAAACAACATAAGACTAAGTAATGACTACTCAGTTTGGCAGTTTCTCAGAAAACTAGATATTGAATTACCCTACAATCCAGCAATTCCACTTCTTGGTATATGCCCAGAAGATTTGAAAGCAGTGACATGGACAAACATTTGCACACTGATGTTCATAGCAGCATTGTTTACAATTGCCAAGAGATGGAAACAATCCAAGTGTCCTTCAACAGATGAGTAAACAAAATGTATTATACACATATGATGGAATACTATGCAGCAGTAAGAAGGAAAAAAGTCCTGAAACATATGGCAACATGGAATAAACTTGAAGATATAATGCTAAGTAAAAAAGTCAGAACCAAAAGGAAATATGCTGTATGTTACCACTTCTATGAACTCCCTGAACAATGTAAAATCAATGCCTTATAATGTAGAATACTGGGGACATAATGATAGACAGAAGATAGTGGAGGGAGAATGATAATCTAATATTTCAGATATGTTAATGAAGGTGAATTCAAAGGTATGGGAATGGATAGGGGTTGTGCCAGTTTGAATGTATTATGTCCCCCAAAATACCACTATCTTTGATGCAGTCCTGGGTGGGCAGGAAACGTATTTGTGTTGATTGGGTTGGAGACTTTTGATTGATGTTTCCGTGCAGATGTGATCACTCAACTGTGGATGATGACTCTGATTGGATAGTTTCCATGGAGGTGTGGCCCTGCCTATTCAGCATGGGTCTTGATTAGTTTACTGGAGCACTATATAAGCTCAGACAGAAGGAGCCAGCTTGCTACAGCCAAGAGGGACACTTTGAAGAATGTGCAGGAGCTGAGAGAGGAACTGCAGTTTACAGTGACATTTTGGAGACAGCCTTTGAAAACAGACTCTTGCTCCAGAGAAGCTAAGAGAGGACAAATGCCCCAAGAGCAATGGAGAGTGACATTTTGAAGAGGAGCTGTGGCCTAGAGAGGAACATCCTGGGAGAAAGCCATTTTGAAACCAGAACTTGGAGCAGATGCCAGCCACGTGCCTTCCCAGCTAACGGAGTTTTTCCAGACACCATTGGCCATCCTTCAGTGAAGGTACCCCCTTACCTTGGAAACTTTATGGCCTTAAGACTGTAACTTTGTAACCAAATAAACCCCCTTTATAAAAGCCAATCCATTTCTGGTGTTTTGCATTCTGGCAGCATTAGCAAACCGGAACAGCGGTGACGTTTGTTTGTTAATGGGATTATAAGTATCAGAGGCCGTATTGAAGGTTGAATAGGATTGAAAGGGATTGTTTAAAGGTATGTATCCCACAGATCAGCACTACAAATTATAGATTAGTGCTTGCATGATATACTTCTAAGGTAAGACACTAGTACAGAGAGTTGACAACAAAATGGTATATAGGGAAAATCTACCTATTGCATACCAGGGACTATAATTAATAGGAATACCATACGAGTACCACACAAATACTAGGGACAAATAATTAAGGGCTGACAAGAGCTATGAGGTGTTTTGAGTTACAAGAATTGTTTAAAATGGAGAACGATGAGGATTGCACAATTAAGTGATGAGAATGTGAGATATGGATGGATTACTATGGACAGAACATGTGCTATGTGAACTTAGGAACAACCTACATTATAAGTCAAGCCCTCCATTTTGAGGATTGCTCTTGTGAAATTTATGGTTGTAAAGGGGAGGCTAAGCCCACCTATAATTATGCCTAGAAGTCACCTCCAGAGGACCTCTTTTGTTGCTGAAGTGGACTTTCTTTCTCTAAGCCTAACTTTGCAAATAAATTCATCAACCTCTCCACAATGTGGGATAGTACCCCCCAGATGAATGTATGTCTCTGGTGACATGGGACATGATTCAGGAATGAGCCTGACCCTGGCATCAAGGGGTTGAGAATGCCTTTTTGACCAAAAGGGGGGAAAGAAAGGCAACAAGTAAGGTTTCACTAACTAAGAGATTTCATATAGAGTCAAGAGGCTGTCCTGGAGGTTACTCCTATGCAAGCTTCAGCTAGATATGTCAAAAGGCCACAGTATGATAAGCCCATCTCAATAGTGGTCCCCAAAACCCTAAAGAATACCCAGATCCCTAGCTGGGATTCTATAAATGCTTCACTCACTAAGTTTATTCTTCAAAAACTTAAATCCTCCAGAGAAATCTTATGCCAGCTAAGTTCCAAAACCCAGAGGCAATAGCCTCTTCAAGAACATCAACCAGATATCTCCCTTTTTCCCATAATGTGGACACCCCTTTTCAACATGAACAAGTTATGGTGGTCACTGCCTAGACATCCCTGAAGATCGGGAAAGTGATTAAACTACAGGAAGAGGTAGCAACAGACAAGATGGAATTTAACAAAGGATTATGAATACTGGATCTCTATATAATTTCTTCTTCTTAGTTGCTAGGGTATTAGAATAGGTAGAAGGAAATAATTGAAATGGTGGATATGTAATCCATAGCATCCTTTGAAATTTGTTCTATAGCTACTTGTTAAATTGTAATTTGAAAGTTATCACCTTTTTGTTCATCACAATAAGGAAGTAAGTGAAATTATGGTAACGTAACTCATAACATTTTTGGAAATGTTTAACTATTTGTTAAATCATACTTTGAAAGATATTACCCTTTTGCATACATGTTATATTTCACGATAAGGAAATAAACTGCAGAACTGTAATGCATAATATTCTTTGAAATTTGGTCTGTAACTACTCATTAAATTGCACTTGTAAAGTTATGACTTCTATGTATATATGTTATATTACATAATAAAAATACGATTTAAAGAAAGAAGAGTGCTGTATTTTGTCAAATGCCTTTTCTGCATCAACTGAGATGATCATGTGGTTTTATTCCTTCATTGTGTTAATGTGGTGTACTACATTAATTGATTTTCTTATGTTGAACCACCCTTGCATACCTAGGATAAATCCCACTTGATTACGGTGTGTAATTCTTTTAATGTGCTGTTGGATATGGTTTGCTGGTATTTTGTTGAGGATTTTTCCATCTGTATCCATAAAAGATATTGGTCTGTAATTTCCTTTTCTTGTGGTATCTTTATCTAGTTTTGGTATGAGGGTGATGGCCTCATAGAATGAATTAGGGAGAATTCCCTCCTCTTCAATGTTTTGGAAGAGTTTGCACATGCTTAGTGGTAACACTTCTTGGAATATTCAGTAAAATTCCCCTGTGAAGTCATCTGGTCCTAGGCCTTTTTTTGGCAGTGGAGGGTGGTGTTGATGACTGATTCTGTCTCTTTACTTGTCATTGATTGTTGAGATTTTCTATTTTTTCTTGAGTCAATGTAGGTAGTTTGTGTGTTTCTAGGAATTTGTCTATTTCTTCTAGTTCATCTAATATTTTGTCATACAGTTGTTTATAGTATCCTCTTATAGTTCTTTTTTATTTCAGTGCAGACAGTATTAATATCCCCTTTTCATTTCTGATTTTAGCTATGTCCTCTTTCTCTTCTTGTCAGTCTAGCTAAAGATTTATCAATTTTACTGATTTGTCAAGGAAGGCCCTCTGGACATTGTTCCCCATCTGTCCCTGAGATCCCTCCTTCTGGCCCCATGAGTTATTAAACTAGAGGAAGGGGTAGCAACAGACAATCACTGGGTCTGTGGCTCTGTGGCATCCATGTCAAGTACAGTGTCACCTGTGTTCACTCAGCCAGTCTGCCAGGCTCTACCCATCCTCCTGAACCTGCCACAAAGCAGAGGTCTCCTCTGGCTGGGAGAAATCTTCCACTGCACACCCCTCAACAAAAGAATGCACCTGCTATCTGTTTGAATGGAACAGTATAAAAAGAAATATGGGGGGGGGGGTGTGGACACTATAAAAGGAAATATGGGGGTGGGGATGCAAATAAATTTCTCAAGAAACAATCCCTCCATACACAGTATTTCCCAAAGCTCACCCAAACAGAAGCATGAAACTACCAGGAAATAACCTCCCATATTGCATTTCACAAAGCAGCTTTAATTCTCTAGTAAAAATGTTGGCTGTTGTCGCTCTCTTAGAATTAAACTTTTGAGATAACTTTTTTTTAACTTGAGCTTTTGGCCACAGGTTAAAATCCTTGAAAACCATTTCCTTAAAAGAAAAAAAAAAAAAAAAAAAGTCTAGATAAAGTGTGGGGTCTGGGAGGACATCATTTCACCTCTCATGAAACTATTCCAACTGTTGGAAGGATTAAATGAGATTGAGCACATAAAGCACTTAGATAAGGCAGGCTGCACTGAATTTGATAAATCTTGTGTAAGTTAATGTTGTTACTACTGCAAATGGGAGTGATCAATAGAGAAATCAACAGGAAACAATCAACAGTCAAAATGATTTATCTTCCACTATGGGTTTACATTGTATTAGAAGCAGCCTGCCTATTCATGAAAAAAAAAAAAAAAAAAAAAAAACCCGGCGATTTTTCAAGGAAAACACAAACCAAAAATCAGAAATCTGAACCCAGAGGCCAGCTCAAAGGTCACACAACTCCTCCTTTTCAATCCACATGGAGGATGCAAGTTGTGTTCTCAAATTCTGACTGACTGAATTCTGTAAAATTCTGACTTTGGAGACCAAGCTTCCTAAGTCATGAAACATTTTCTACTGGCTACTGCCCATGTGAAGAGGCAAGCTGCATTAAGAATACCCTTGCAAGTATAAATTCCATGCAGACTCAGCATTTAGAACCTAAGAAAGGGATAAAGCCCCCTGAGTGGATGACTACCACACCCCATCCCCAGAGAGACATAAATCCATCCCCACCCTGTGCCTCCCCCCAACTTCCCTAACGAGGAATCAAGCTTTCTAAAGAAACATAACCATCAAAAAAAGTTACACTGAAAAATTTAATTCTTGGCTCACTGTTTCATACTATCCCATTAAGTTTCCTGTAACAATTCCTTCCATAATTACTTAGCCCTACTTTGTGCCAGGTTATACTGTAGGAACCAAAACAGTCAGAAGCTCTGTTCTTAGGGAGTTCATTACTATTAATAGTCTTTGTAGGCTCTGGCATATAATTAGCACTCCATACAAATAGTGATTTAATATATTTACTGAAACTTCGAGCAACTCTTCAACTCGCCAGTGTGAATCAATGAATGACATGACACAGTACCTTCCCACACTGCTGTTTCCACTAAGAATATCTGAGGCATTTTTTAAAATCATGTAGTAAAAATCTCTGAGTTGGTGCAACTGCTGTTAGCCTGAATCACTCAGCAAGGCGGCATTCACCTTTAGATGTCCTAAAGAAAAAGAGCCCACTGCACTAAAAGCTCTCCAAAGTAGTTTAACTTCAGCCCTTTTAAAACCTGACTCCGGCACTGGCACCGTGGTGCGACAGAGAGAATGGCCGGGTGGAACCCCCAGGCTTTCACTGGCCAGGGGCACCCTCGGACGGTATTCTACTTCTTCACTTTGCTTCTATCTACATTTCGGTCAAGTCTCGCCCAGTTTTGTTCCTTCCTCCCGTCCTGGTGTCCGAACTCTTCGCCACCGCGTTCCGGGCTTCCAAGGAGGCGCCTACTACCGACTCCAACCCCCGAACTTTGAAAATTTCAGATCGCTCATTTAAGGGAATCATGATCTCGTCTCCCCTATCTCCCACCCTCTCCCTCCACAGTTCTAAGTAACTATAGGGGAGTTAGTGTCAGGGAAGACTAACAGCGAGGATGAGTCCGGCAGAGGGTCGCAATGAACGGCCCCATCCAAGAGCTCGGAGTTCCTCAATCCTGTGGCAGAAGCAGCACGGCCTTTGTGCCCTGGCGGAGAGTGGGGGGCTCACTCCATTTGTGTTTGTAGCTGTGCCCCAAACTTCTGGTCACTTGATCAGCCCCCTCAAATCAGAAACAAAGCGTGTGAACTTGCGCGCCTCTGGGCGAGTCCCAGACAGAAGGCGCGAGTGTGGCTCGCAGGACTCTAGGGTGCCTCTCGCGCCGTGCGCGGGGCGGGCTGTCCGACCCGCGGCGGACCCCGCCACCCCCAAGGCCCTCGCCCTTTGCTTCCTCTCGCGCTACGAGGTCGCGCAGCAGTCTGGCAACGTTCCTCTGGGCTGCCGCGGTGCCCGCACAGCCTGAGGGCTGTTACCCCGAGGCCGCGCATCCTCCCAGCTCTGCGCGGCCTCCTGGCGCCCGACAGCGCCCACGCGGTGAAGGTTGCGTCCGCCTGCCCTCCTGCCGACTCACCGTGACCCCGAGGCCCCCTCCTGACGCGCACCTTTGCACGTCCCCGCAGGGCCCGCATGAGAGAGGGGCAGCTGGAGGCGGGATCGAGTCGAAATGGAGCAGTCTCTGGGTCGCCTCTGAGAAGCTCAAACCGGCAGCCGCCTCCGGGGAAGCGCGGGTCCGGGGGCATCGTAAACAGATGGTCGCGGGTCCCAGCTCCCGAAGACACCCGCACAAGATGAGACGTCCTCCCAGGGCACTGCGGAGGCTGCACTGAGGGGTGAGGCGGACGCCGACCTGCGAGGCCGTCTGGGGAGAGCGCAGGTGTCCGAAGACGCTCTTCAGGAGCAGAGAGGAGTGGGGAGAGCCTGGGCGAAGAGGAGAGAGCCCGAGCAGGGGCAGAAGCAGGTAGAGCAGCACCAGGCGCGGGCGCCGACGAGCGGGCAGCTGTCAGCCTCTTGGAACAGGAGTTCGCTCTGCGCCTGAGCTCGCCCGGCGCAGGGAGGCTGACTCCGCCCGGAATCTTCAGCATTAAATTAACTCCTCGGAATTGGTGTCGGGCCGCGCTTCCGCCCCTCCCCACTCGCGGACCAAGTGGTCCGCGACCCGGCACCAGCAGGTGTTCCCTGAGGGCATGCGCGGGCTTCTCCGCTTTGCCAATTCAGCATCCCATCACTTAGTGCCAAGCAATCTTCTCCTCTACTCGCCCCGGAGTCAGGCTGCTATTTCAGAGGTAACTGACTCCAGAGAAACGGACTTATCCTTCAGGGAAAGAGAGTTGGGGTTCCCTCACCCTGGTCACTTCCCCAATGTGTGTCCATCCTTGTTGCAGCAGCCTGGATGAGGGGCAGAGGGGTCGTTTGTACCAGGTGCAGCCTGCTTTCGGACGACATGAGAGTTAGGGTCAGGATCTGTCACGTGGTTTCTTGGCCTCTTCTCTGCCTCGAATGAAGTTTAAGCTGTTAAAGAATGATCTTTTCTGTGAGGTGCTTCCCAATTCGGCCAGAGGCCCACCCCCGCCCCCCGCCCCTATTTCCTAGATTGATACTTTTCCCCACAAATCCGGTTAAAAGCCAGAAACCTGTCAAGAAGACAGATCTAGCTTGCTTTAAATCCCAGTTATATTATCTCTGAAATGAGCATAATAATACTTAGTTTATAAAGTAAGTTTACTAAAGGACTAAAAGAGAATTATGTCAAAACACAAAGCATAGTGACTAGTAACCAAAGTAAATACTCTGTAATTGTTTATTTTTATTAGATATGGTCAATAGCCTAGTCCAAAAACTCAAGCTGGGCCAGATTCCCTGTCCCAAAAATTAGAAATAATTTATAATAGATCAAGGAAATTAATAAATGGGAGTTGAAGCTGAAAAGATGGCATGATGTGGACTTAGAAATGCGTCAATCCAAAGTAATAAAGAAGCAGAAAATGAGCAGGCAGAGGTAAATTGTTAAGAGCAGTACAAAGGAGATGCAATGAGATGCAGAGATTCCATGAAAAACCATGCAGTGAATGAGAGCACTGGTTGCTTAAGAGGCCTTGGTTCCTGGCATCTTTTCTTAGTAAGAAGCTTGTCTTCCCTCAACATTTTAAGGTAAATTAAGCAAACCTCTGTTCTTTACAAATGGAAGCACTTAACTAGAAGGTTCTCCAGTTGTGAATGGAACAAACTCACATGGAATTACTGAGTTTTTCTGCTGTCATCTGGAATTAAGCTAACAACTGCAATTTATGGGTTTCCAGTTGTTTCTATTGTCAAGGAAAGCAGAGTGTATTCAAAGAGTAGAGACCCTAACTCAAATCATAGAGACATCCTTCAAGTGACTAAAGCAGGGATAACTACAATGTTGGATCATGGACATTCTTTGCATTTCACTATTAAAAATCTATTTCACCATTTCACTAACAAATCGCTATTCCCTCATTCAATAGCTCTGGTCACAATTTGTCATGTAAGCAGTAACTATTAATTCTATTTCCTCACCAATGATACTACCAAATCCAAAGAGTAGAAAGAAGAAAAATGAACAGAGCCCGAGAAATGTGAATCACCATTAAGCACACCAATTATGTGTAATGGGGGTACCATAAGGAGAGGAGAAAAAGGAGCTGAAAATTTGAAGGAATGATGGCTGAAACTTTCTAAATAGATTAAAAACATTAATCTATATATCAGTGAAGTTCAACAAATTCCAAGTAGGATGAATGCAAGGAGATACACTTCACACACATCATAGTAAAGACAAAGGCAAAGAGAAAATCTTGAAAACAACTCACATACAAAGGAGCCCCAGTAAGATTAACAGCTGACATCTCATCAGTGGAGGCTAAAAGGCAATGGGATGAGATATTCAAGTGCTGAAAGAAAAAAACAAAACAAAACCTGTTATGCAAGAACCCTATATCCAGCAAAAGTCTCTCTCAAAAATGAAGGTGGGAGGTAGGGCAAGATGGTGGCATAGGGAGATGTGGAATTTAGTTAGTGCCCTAGAGCAACTAGTAGATAGCCAGGAATAACTAGAAAATAGTCTGGAACAACTGAGGGGGGACATCTGTGACCGAAAAAACATTGTACACCAGTCTGGAATGGGTGGAATGGCTGAGATCACAGCATAGAACTGTCTAAGTAAAGCTCCCCAAACTGCAGAGCTGGTGCCCCTCCTCAACCGGCATGGCAGGCTGAGTTGGAAAACTTCATTGTGGGAAAAAGAAGCAGTCCCTGCCAGGAGCAAAAGAATGTAGCTCAACCAAGCTCCAAATGCAGTTTTAGTTAACACATTTGGACTATTGAATACATGCTATGAGCACAGATAAACCCGGAGAAAGCAGGAAAGGAACCTGGAGCATTCTCCTGGCAGAGAGCAGGGAGTGATAACAGAAAAAAATACATAAGTAAATAAAAACAGAGGCTTTTGGAGTCCACTGAGCTCAGAATACTGGAAAAGGGCTGTTTCCCAAGAAAAGGGGCACACAGAACCAGGTACCAACTCCAGTTTTTGCCTGGTGAATGGAGGGCTGGGGACTGGCTCTGAAAAGGGGACTTCTTTTTACCTTTTTTTTTTTCTCTCATTCTAAGTAGCTCATTAGAGAAAGCTTCAGGCATTTTCAATTGTCAGCAATGACCCAGGCAAGAGTGAAGCTAAGATAGTCAGAGAGTCAAAGGAAAAACTCAAAAAACATAATTCCCTAAAGGATGTATCTTCCCTAAGAAAAGGGGGGTGGGGCTCAGCTCAAGTGGCAGCCCTCCCTCAGAGAAATCAGACCACAGGGCCTGGGTGGGGGGAGCCAGAAACTTAAGCTTGGCTTCTGACACCTTTGGCCCCTGGCCAGGTCAGGGTTTGCTGAGAATTAAAGGGACCACACCTGTTTACACCATTGGGGAGCCACTGTATGAAAAGTGCCACCTGCTGGGCAGGGCAGGAAAAGCACAGAATCTAGAGGCCTCACAGGAATGTCTGACAATCTTCTGGGTCTCACCTCAGGGAAACCTGATACTGAATACAGCTTCCTCATGAGACCTGGGCCCATCCGGTCTGGGGAAATCTGATTGGGGTAATCAAGGAAACCAGATACCTAGACAACAAAAAAATTATGACTCACACTAGGGAAAATGAAGACATGGCCCAGTCAAAGGAAAAAACTTAAATTTCAAATGAGATACAGGAGTTGAAACAACTATTTAAACATCTTCAAAAATATGCTAAATCAATTCAAAAATCAAATCAATGAGTTGAGTGAAGATATGGCAAAACAGATGAAGGATATAAAGAAGACACTGGACAAACATAAGGAAGAACTCAAAAGTTTGAAAAAACAATCAGCAGAAGTTATGGGAATAAAAGGCACAACAGAAGAGATGAAAAACACAATGGAGACATACAACAGCAGCTTTGAAGAGTCAGAAGAAAGGATTAAGGAACTAGTGGACAGGACATCTGAAATCCTACACACAAAAGAACAGATAGGGAAAAGAATGGAAAAATATGAGCAGAGTCTCAGGGAACTGAATGACAACATGAAGCACCCAAACATACATGTCATAGGTGTCCCAGAAGGAGAAGGGAAAAAGGGCAGAAATAATAATGGAGGAAATAATCACTGAAAATTTCCCATTTCTTATGAAAGACATAAAATTACAGATCTAAGAAGTGCAACATACCCCAAACAGAATAGATCTGAGTAGACTGACTCCAAGATAATTAATAATCAGATTATCAAATCTCAAGGACAAAGAGAGAATTCTGAAAGCAGCAAGAAAAAAGCAATCTATCACATACAAAGGAAGCTCGATAAGACTGTGCAGATTCCTCAGTAGAAACCATGGAGGTGAGAAGGCAGTGGTGTGATATATTTAAGAAACTAAAAGAGAAAAACTGCAAACCATGAATCCTATATCTGGCAAAACTGTCCTTTAAAAATGAGGGAGAGTTTGAAATATTTTCAGACAAACAGACACTGAGCAAGTTTGTGAAAAAGATACCTACTCTACAAGAAATACTAAAGGGAGCACTAAAGGCATATTGGAAAAGATAAGAGAGAGAGGTTAGGAGAAGAGTGTAGAAATGAAAACTATCAGTAAGGGTACTGTATGGTCTCACTAATATGGAATAACATTGATGAGCAAAATTTGAGAGTTGAGAACACAGTTATGAGGAAATAGGAAGATTAGAGGCATTTGATGCTGAAGGAGTACAGAAGGTTCAACAGGATTGATTCTATAGATTCTGAAATGTAGTGGATAGCATAATAGTGTGTGATGGTAGCAAAATACTGTAAGTACTTGGAACAAAGATGAGTGTGCATATGGTTGAAAGAGGAAGGCTAAGGGCATGTATGACACCAGAAGAAAAGATTGAAGATAAAGACTGGGATTGTATAACTTAGCAAAACCTAGAGTGGTCAATGATGGTGATTAAATGTACAAATATAAGAATGTTTTTAAATGAGGGAGAACAAATGAATGTCAACATTGCAAGATGTTGAAATTGGATGGTATAGGGAAAAATACAATCAATGCAAACTAGGGTCCACACTTAATGGTAACATTGTAAGATGCTTCCACTAATTGTAACAAAGACAATATACCAAATTAAACATCTGTAAGAGGGGGATATAAGGGAGTGATATGGGATTCTTGCTGGTGTTGTTTTTGACCTTTTCATTGTATTTTATTTTTGTCTTCTATCTTTTGTACTGTTTCTTCATTTTTTCCTCATTTTCCTCTTACTTTGGGGAAGAAATAGAAATGTCCTCATATAGATTGTGGTGATGAATGCAAAATTATATGATTATACTGGGAATCATTGATTGTTTACTTAGGAAGGATTATATGGTGTGTGAATAAAACTGTTTAAAAAATAGAGGGATATAAGTGCTAAAGAGTATGTGGAAAGAGGGAGGTAGGGAGGTAGAATGGCACAGCCCACCTAGAGGGCAGTATGGTGGTTCCACAGGAAGCTTACTATGGGGTTGCCATATGGTCCTGTAACCCCTTTATTGGGCATATACTTGGAAGAACTGAGAGCAGGGACATGAGTGAACATTGCACACTGGTGTTTATGGCAGCAGAATTCATGATTCACAATGGATGGAGGTGGCCTAAGGGTACATTGACTTATAAACGGAATGGTGGGCTGTGGTGTATACAAACAATGGAATTCTGAGTGGTGGCAAGAAGAAACGAAGTTGTGAATTATGTAACTAGGTGAATGGACATTGAGAACAGTATGTTGAGTGAAATAAGCCAGAAACAAAAAGACAAACATTATAACTCCTCACTAATATGGTCTGACTATAATGTGCAAACTCTGAGAATTGAATCTGAGAGCATAGGTTACCAGGGGAAGGCTTATGGTAAAGGTTCCTCCTAGATTGTAAGCTCTTACAGCAGTTACATCGATTCATGAGTTGTAATGGTTGTCTCTAAATTCTGAGATGCTGAGCCATTTGTGTATAACCTGGTTGGGGCCTGGAACTTTGGGTATCTGTGTGACACCTAAGACTCAGAGCCAGAGTTCAGCAGCTATGAATGTCAGCATTACCCTACACAGCAAATGCTAAGGAAGCTGAAAAAGATATCAGACTTCAATTAGAGGTATGAACGAAATGGACTTGATTAGAACTAAGGTAAACCAGAGTGAAGGATGATATTGACCGTGTTTTAAAACCTCACCAAAGGAAGAGATGTTTATTTGGTGCAAAAATCTGTATTTTCTGTAGCATACTATAGAAGTTAACTTGAATGGTCAAACACCATAATTACATGGAACCTTGAATAGGGGGTGAGATCTGGTTGGTTTGTACAGGTTAGTGTGAAATCCTGATATATCCCTGAGTAATTTGGGCAGAGAATAAAAAGTATTTGCAAAGCCCCCTTGAGGGCCTGGGGGAACTCCTGATACTCTCGCAAGCATTGGGGACTACAGTTGTAGTAAGCCAAGACCTTGATCTTGAGGCTTGCCCTCATGAAGCTCGTTACTGCAAAAAGAGGCTAAGCCTACTTACAATTGTGCCTGAGTCAACCCCAGAAAATCTCTTTTCTTGCTCAGATGTGGCCTCTCTCTCTAAGCCCACTCAGCAGGTAAACTCACTGCTCTCCCCCTTACATGGGACATGACTCCCAGGGGTGTGACTCTCCCTGGCAACATGGAACATGAGCCTGGACTTGGCATCTGGGATTGAGAAAATCTTGACCAAATGGGGGAAGAGAAATGAAACAAAGTTTCAGTGGCTGAGAGATCTCAAATGGAGTGGAGAGGTCATTCTGGAGGTTATTCTTATGCATTATATAGATATCCCTTTTTAGTTTTTGCTGTATTAGAATAACCTAGTAAGAAATACCTGAAACTGTTGAACTGCTATCCAGTGTCCTTGATTCTTGAAGATAATCGTATAACTTTATAGCTTATATGGCATGACTGTGTGACTGTGGCTCACACTCCCTTTATCCAGTGTCTGGACAGATAAGGAGAAAAAAGGTAGACAAAAAGTAAATGAATAATGGGGTGGGGGGAAGGAATATGGGATATTTTAGGTGTTCTTTTTTACTTTTATTTTTATTCTTATTTTTAGTTTTATTTTTCGGAGTAATGAAATGTTCAAAAAATTGATTGTGGTGATGAACGCACAACTAAATGATGATACTGTGAACAACTGTACACTTTGGATGATTGTATGGTGCGTGAATATATCTCAATAAAATTGCACTATAAAAAAGTACAAATATTAGAATGTTCTTTCATGAATTATGATAAACGTAGGACACTCTTACAAAGTGTAAATCATAGGGTGGTACATAGGAAAAAATACAACTAATGCAAACTATGGACTATATTTAACAGTAATATTTTACTATTCATTGATCATCTGTAACAAAGTTACCACACCAATGCAAAATGTCAACAATGGGAGGGTATATGGGAACATTGTATTTTTCACATGACTTTTATGTAAATCTTCAATTTCTCTAATTAAAAAAATAATAATTTTTAAAAAACATTATGCTAAGTGAAAGAAACCAGACACAAAGAACTGCATATGATTCCATTTGAATAAAATGTAAATATAAATAAATCTATAGAGACAATAAGATTAGTGGTTATGTAGGACTGCGGAAAGAGAGGAGAGGGATTGAGAGGTGATTGCTAAGGGGTATGGGGTTATTCTTTTTCGGAGTAACGAAAATGTTCCGAAATTGATTGTGGTGATGAATGCACAACTCTGTGATTATACTAAAAGCCACTGATTGTACACTTTGAATGGCTTATATGGTATGTGAATTTATCTCAATAAAACTGCTAAAAAAAAAAAATGAAGGTGAAACAAAGACATTCCCAGATAAACAAACACTGAGAGAATTTGTTGCTAGCAGACCCATCTTAAAAGAATTACTAAAGAAAATTCTTTCAGGCTGAAAGCAAGTGATCCCAGAGAGTAATTAGAATCCACATGAAAAAACAAAGAGCACTGGTAAAGGTAATTAGGTAAGTATGAAAGACAATATAAATACATATTTCTTCTCTGAATTAACTTTTGAAACAACTGTATAAAACAGTATGTTTATAGTTGTATTATGGTGCCTAAATATATATAAAAATATATTTGACCATAACAGTAGAAAGGAGTTAGATGGAAGTAAAGCTGTATTGAAGTAAGGAAAAGACATCAGATAGGAACCTGAATCCAAAGGAACAAAGAGAACTGAAAATAAGGTAAACAAGGTGTGCTGGTTTGAATGTATTAAGTCCCCTAAAACACCATTATCTTTGATGCAGTCTTCTGTGGGCAGATGTATTGGTGTTGGTTGGATTGTAATTCTTTGGTTGGATAGTTTCCATGGAGGCATGGCCCTGCCCACTCAGCATGGGCCTTGATTGGTTTACTGGAGCACTATATAAGCTCAGACAGAAGAAGCTAGCTTATTATAGCCAAGAGGGACACTTTGAAGAATGCACAGGAGCTGAGAGAGGAATGTTCTGGAAGAAAGCCATTTTGAAATCAGAACTCTGGAACAGACACCAGTCACGTGCCTTCCCAGCTAACAGAGGTTTTCCAGATGCCATTGGCTATCCTCTAGTGAAGGTACCTGATTGTTGATGTGGTACCTTGGACACTTTATGGCCTTAAGACTGTAACTGTGTAACCAAATAAACCCCCTTTTATAAAAGCCAATTCATTTTTGGTGTTTTGCATTCTGGCAGCATCAGCAAACCGGAACACAAGGCTAATATAACAAACAAACCCTATAAATATATACTTGCTCTCCTTTCTTCTCTCAGCTTCTTTAAAAGACATAAAACTATATAAAGTAATAACTATAACAATGTATTGTTGGATTTGTAACACATATGGATATAACGTATATACCAATAGCACAAAATGGAGAATAAATAGAGCTAAAGAAGAGTAACATCTCTATATCTTACTGGAATTTTTAGTATAAAACTTAATTACTTAAGTTATTAAAGTAAATAGTTAAAACAATTATTTAGTTAGTATATCAGAAGTAGATGCCGATAAGTTAAGATGTATACAGTGATTACTAGAGCAATCAATAATAAAATAACACAAAATACAGTGAAAAACATCATTAGTGAAGTTAAAATGTTACACTAAAAATATTCACTTAATGTGAAAGAAAGCTGTACAGGAGGAATAGAGGAACAAAAAAAGACATAAAGCTGTAGAGGAAAATTAAAGGAACTGTGTGATCTAGGCTACACAAAAGTAAACCAGGTTGCACGCTCATAAATTTCAAGCCCACTGGAAACATAGCAAACTGATCCTGAAACAAAGTGTGCTTTTTTTTTTCAAGCAGCCTCAAATCTTGTTTAAACATTTGTCTCATTCTTATTTGGTTGTGAAAATTAGACCTAATAAAAGCATTGTAGTCTTGCTTTTCCATGCAGTTCCACAGGCCCAAATACTGAGTAAAGACTTTTTTTTTCCCCCCTTTTTACTTTTTATTGGGATCGTTTAGATACCATACAATTATCCAAAGATCCAAAGTGTACAATCACTTGTCCCTAGGTACCCTCATACAGCTGTGCATCCATCACCACACTTAATTTTTTTTCAATTTTTAGAAACTTTTCATTACTCCAGACAAGAAATAAAGTGAAACATGAAAAAAGAAAAAAAGAAAAGGAAACGCGAATCCTCCCCTATCCCTAACCAACCCCCCTCAATTGTTGACTCGTAGTGTTGGTATAGTACATTTGTTGCTGTTTATGAAAAAATGTTGAAATACTACTAACTGTAGTATATAGTTTGCAACAGGTATATATTTCTTCCCTATATGCCCCTCTATTATTAACTTCTAATTGTATTGTCATACATTTGTTCTGGTTCATGGAAGCAATTTCTAGTATTTGTACAGTTGATCATGGACATTGCCCACCACAGTATTCAGTTTTATACATTCCCATCTTTTGACCTCCAACTTTCCTGCTGGTGACATACACGACTCTGAGCTTCCCCTTTCCACCTAATTCACACACCATTCGGCATTGTTAGTTATTCTCACATCTTGCTACCGACATGTCTGTTCATTTCCAAACATGTAAGTTCATCCTAGTTGAACATTCTGCTCATACTAAGCAACTGCTCCCTATTCTTAAGCCTTGTCCTATATCTTGGTACCTTATATTTCATGTCTATGAGTTTACATATTATAATTAGTTCCTATCAGTGAGACCCTGCAATAATTGTCCTTATGTGTCTGGCTTATTTCACTCAGTATATTGCCCTTGAGGTTTTGTCATCAACCCATTTTTTTTTTTTTAATATGGTTTTGTTCACTCGCCATACATTCCATCCCAAGTAAATAATCGATGGTTCTCTGTATGGTCATATATTTATGTGTTCACCACCTTCACCACTATCTATATAAGGGCATCTACATTTCTTCCACAAGGCAGCAGGGAGAGTCAAAGAAGGTAGAGAGGCAAAAGAAAGAGGAAAAAAATGACAGCTAGGAAGCAACAAAAGGAAAAATAACCTTAAATCAAATTAGAGTGAAGAATCAGACAATACCACCAATGTCAAGTGTCTAACATGCCTCCCCTATCCCCTCCTCTTATCTGCATTTACCTTGGTATATCACCTTTGTTACATTAAAGGAAGCATAATACAATGATTCTATTAGTTACAGTCTCTAGTTTATGCTGATTGCATCCCTCCCCCAATGCCTCCCCATTTTTAACACCTTGCAAGGTTGACATCTGCTTGTTCTCCCTCGTAAAACAACATATTTGTACATTTTATCACAATTGTTGAACACTCTAGATTTCACCAAGTTACACAGTGCCAGTCTTTATCTTTCCTCCTTTCTTCTGGTGTCTCACATGCTCCCAACCTTCCTCTCTCAACCGTATTCATAGTTATCTTTGTTCAGTGTACTTACATTGTTGTGCTACCATCTCCCAAAATAGTGTTCCAAACAACACACTCCTGTCTTCTATCACTCTGTAGTGCTCCCTTTAGTATTTCCTGTAGGGTGGGTGTCTTGGTCACAAAGTCTCTCATTGCCTGCTTGTCAGAAAATATTTTGAGCTCTCCCTCATATTTGAAGGACAGCTTTACTGGATATAGGATTCTTGGTTGGCGGTTTTTCGCTTTCAGTATCTTAAATATATCACACCACTTCCTTCTTGCCTCCATGGTTTCTGCTGAGAGATCCGCACATAGTCTTATTAAGCTTCCTTTGTATGTAATGGATCACTTTTCTCTTGCTGCTTTCAGGATTCTCTCTTTGTCTTTGACATTTGATAATCTGATTACTAAGTGTCTTGGCGTAGGCCTATTCATATCTCTTCTGTTTGGAGTACGCTGCGCTTCTTGGATCTGTAATTTTATGTCTTTCATAAGAAATGGGAAATTTTCATGAATTATTTCCTCTATTATTGCTTCTGCCCCCTTTCCCTTCTCTTCTCCTTCTGGGACACCAATGATACATACATTCTTGTACTTTGTTTCATCCTTAATTTCCCAGAGACATTGCTCATATATTTTCATTTTTTTCTCCATCTGCTCCTTTGCATGTAGGCTTTCAGGTGTTTTGTTCTCCAGTTCCTGAGTGTTTTCTTCTGCCTCTTGAGAACTGCTGTTGTATGTTTCCATTGTGTCTTTCATCTCTTGTGTTGTGCCTTTCATTTCCATAGATTCTACTAGTTGTTTCTTTGAACTTTCGATTTCTGCCTTATGTATGCCCAGTGTTTTCTTTACAGCTTCTATCTCTTTTGCAATATCTTCTCTAAACTTTTTGAATTGATTTAGCATTAGTTTAAATTCCTGTATCTCAGTTGAAATGTACGTTTGTTCCTTTGACTGGGCTATAACTTTGCCTTTCTTAGCATAGGTTGTAATTTTCTGTTGTCTAGGCATGGTTTCCTTGGTTATCCAAATCAGGTTTTCCCAGACCAGAACAGGCTCAGGTTCCAGAGGGAAGAAATACTCAGTATCTGGTTTCCCTAAGGGTGTGTCTTAGAAAATTGCTCCAGCCTGTGATGCCTCAGGTTACTGTGCTTTTCTACCCAGCAGGTGATGCCTGTTAGCCTATAATTCTTGACTGGTGTGAGGAGGTGTGGCTGTGTTCCCCCAGGCTCTGGGGTCTGGTTTTGAATGGAAAGGGCCCCACCCCTTTCCTCTTAGAGAAGATAGACCTCCTGGGGGAGGTCACTAGCATTTCAATGGTCTCTCTCTCTGCTTGTGCTGTCTCCACCCTTCTCCAAGTCACAGCCCTGGAAACTGAAAATGACTGGGGCTTTCTCCACTGAGCCAAAAAAGAAACAGATAGTCCCCTTCAGACCTAGTCCAAGGCAACCCTCCAGCTCTCTAAGGCCAGTAGTCACCCAAAGCCTCTGCCTGTTTTTTGGGGATTCGTACCTGTAGTGAGCAGTTCACACTCGCTACTTAAAACCCCAGTTGGAGCTCAGCTGAGCTATATTCACTTGGTGGGAGAGAGCTTCTCTCTGGCACCACGAGGCTTTGCAGCTCGGGCTATGGGGGAGGGGGTCTCGCGACTTGGATCTGCAGGTCTTACTTACAGATTTTATGCTGTGTTGTCGGGCACTCCTCCCAATTCAGGTTGGAGTATGATGAGTGGACGGTCTTGTTTGTCCCCCTGCAGTTATTTTGGATTATTTACTAGTTGTTTCTGGTTTTTTTTAGTTGTTCCAGGGGGACTACTTAGCTTCCACTCCTCTCTATGCCGCCATCTTGCCCCAGCCCCCTAAACAACTTCGAGTAAAGACTTTTTAACACAGCTTTCCTTCCCTATGTCCATACCAGTCCAAAATCGCATGCAGCCAATATGCACCACATCTTATATGAAATATTGTATCTTTTTTTTTCTAATGAACTTTGATCTTGTGTGCTTGGAAAGGCAACACAATTCAAAATCATATTCCCCAGAGACAAGTAGTGTTAAATTTATCATTAAGTCTACCACTTATAAATTAGTTTTGCACAAATTTCTTTAAATAAAAGGTACACGTCTCTCTTAAAAAAAAAAAAAGACATGAGACACAGAAAACAAAAAAATAAAAAGGCTGAAGTAAATTCAACTGTATCAGTAATGTTACATGTGAATGGATTAAACAATCCAGTTGAAAAGGCAGAGGTTGTCAAGCCATATAAAAAATAAGAACTATATAATTTCTACAGGAAACATACTTTGGATTCAAAGACAAGATATGTTGAAGTAAAAGAATGAGAAAAGATAAATCATGCAATCAGCAACCAGAAGAAAGCTAGAGTGGTTATACTAACATCAAACAAAATAGACTTTAAAACAAAAAACTGTTACTAAACATAAAGAGGAACATTTTATAATGATGTAAGAGTCAACCCATCAGGAAGATATAACAATTATAAACATGACTCACGAAGAAACAGTAAATATGACCAGACATATAACAAGGAAAGAGATTGAATAAGTAATTTTAAAAACTACCCAAAAAGAAAAGGCTAGGTCCAGATGCCTTCACTGGTGAAATCTACCAAAAATTTAAAGACTAATTAATCTCAATTCTTCACAAACTCCTCCAAAATATAGAAGAGGAGGGAACACTTACCAACTCATTCTATGACACCAGTATTACCCTGATAGCAAAACCAAAGACATTACAAGAAAACTACAGATCAGTATCTCACCAATGCAGAAATCCTTAACAAAATACTAGCAAACCAATGTAATACATGATCATCTCAATAGACAGGAAAAGCATTTGATGAAATCCAACACTCTTTCATGATTAAAACACTCAACAAATTAGTAATAGAAGGGAACTTCTTTGACCAACCCACAGCTAACATCATGTTTAATGGTGACAGACTGAAAGCTTTCCTGCTAAGATCAGGAGGAAGACAAGCATGTGAACCTTTGCAACTTCTATTTAACATTGTACTAGAAGTTCTAACCAGAGCAATTAGACAAGAAAAAAAAATCAAAGTCTCTAGATTGGAATGGAAGTAAAACTATTTGTATTTGTAGATGTCATGAACTTGTGTGCAGAAAATCCTTGGAAAATTAATTGTTAAGATGACAATACTCTCTAAATTGATCTACAGAGTCAAAACAATTCCTATCAAAACCCTAGCTGGTTTTCCTTGCAGATATTGACAAACCGATCCTAAAATTCACATGTAAATTCATGGGATCCCAAATAGTAAAAATAATCTCGAAAAAGAACATACTTCCTAATTTCAAAACTTACTGCACAGATATATAGTAATCAAGATAATGTGGTACTTGCATAAGGATAGCATTTAGATCAATGGAACAACATTGAGGGTCCAGAAATAAACTCATATATTTAAAGTCAATTGATGTTCTATAATTGTGACAAAAGCAATTCAATGGGGGAAAGCATAGACCTTTCAACACATGATGCTGGTATGATAGGATATCCACATGGAAAAGAATTGAAGTTGGACTCCTCCCTTACACCATACACAAAAATTAACTCAAATGGATCAAAGACCTAAATGTTAAAACCATAAAACTTTTAGGAAAAAACTGTCAAATAATCAGGTGTCAAGATGGTCAATTAAGATGAGAGAAGCTGAAAGTAACAATCAAGACTTTGTTCACTTACTGTGACAGTACAGGCAAGAAGCTAAATGAGGCACTGGCTCTCCGGTATTCCACACAGAAACTGCACTGGGCAAGGGTCAGGTGAATGCTATACGGACTGGAGGAATTGTCTCACTGCTGAGGAGCTCCAAAAAGGCTCCTGCCTCTTTATGCACCCATGGGCCAGGGAAAGGGAGAAGAGGGAGAACTAAGAGTGGAGAGATATGGAGTTAAAATGGAGAAAAGTACCTCAGTCCAGGTTTCCAATAAAGAGGCCTCCAAATGGAAGTGTGGGTCAAGAATGCAGATACGTATAGGACAATGGCTGACCCAGGATGCTCCAAGTTCTTGACTGCAACTCCCTCCAGAAATCTGTAATATACTGGCTGTGCTCCAAGTCTGGTATGGGGAGGCAGTTTCCCTCCATGATGCCAGTTCAAGTCTTGTTATTGCCTATGGTCAGGTCTGAAAGATCACACGTAGCATTTTGACCTAGAGCTGGACTCTAGGGTAAATCTTTGTGACTTTGGATTTGGCAATGATTTCCTAGATACAACACCAAAAGCCTAAGTGATCAAAGAAAAAATAGATAATTTGAACTTTATCAAAATTAAAAACATTTGTGCCCCAAGGACACTGTTAAGGAACTGAAGAGAACCCACTAAACGGGAATAAAAATTTGTAAATCTGCTAAGGCACTTGTATCTAGAATATATAAAGAACTTTTACAACTTAATAATAAAAAGACAACTCAATTTAAAAAAAAAAAGGACAATTGACCTGAATAGACATTTCTCCAAAGAAGATACACAAATGACCAAAAAGAACATGAACAGATGTTCAATACATCAGCCATTAAAGAAATGTCAATCAAAACCATAATGATACCACTTCACACTAGGATGCCTATAATCAAGAAGAAAAATAATAAGCATTGATGAGGATGTGGAGAAACTGGAACCCTCAGACACTGATGGTGTGAATGTAAAATGGTGCAGCCACTTTGGTCAAGTCTGGCAATTCTTCACAAAATTAAACATAGAGTTACCAAATGATCCAGCAATTGCACTCTTAGATTTATCCCCAAGAGAAATAAAAACATATGTCCATACAAAAATTTGTATATGTTTATAGCATCATTTTCATAATAGCCAAAAAGTAGAAATCCAAATTTCCATCAATTGATGAATGGATAAACAAAATGTGATATACCCATACAATGGAATACTCAATAAAAGGAATGATACATCCAACAACGTGGATGAACCTTGAAAACAGACTAAGTGAAAGAAGCCAAAAACAAAGGCCACATATTTTAGGATTCTATTTAAGTGAACTGTCCAGAACAGGCAAATATTGAGACGGAAGGTATATTGTTAGCAAGGGCTGGGGAGAATGAGGTGGTCAGGGGTGATGACTAAGGGGTATGGAGCTTCTTTCTGGGATGATGAAAATGTTCTAAAATTGACTGTGGTAATGGTCACACAACTCTGTGAATATACCAAAAATCATTGAATTGTACACATTAAATGTACAAATTGCATGATATATGAATTATATCTCGGTAAAGCTGTAACAAAAAAACCTCATGTATAAATAAGACAGCTTAAAACCTAGAGTTTTATTATGGAAACAAAACGAGGAGGGTTATTAAGCATGATATAAAGAATTTCATTCTTGATAAAAGTATATTTAATGTTACAAAATATGGCAAACTAGTTTACAACCCAACTCTTTTAAAGGATTTATATTTGTTGAAATTAACTTTTAATCTTTTGCAAAGATGGAACCCTTAGTTACAGGAGAAATACATTTAATCTAAATACACATTATCATATGACCCAGAAGTTAACATACATAGAGTAGCTGTTTTCATCTTTGTTAAACAACTCTACAAAGCTATTAAAACTTAAAATATGAAATGGTTGTGTATGAAATATTTCAAACCGTAAGTTTGGAATACATGTTTCTTTCTGATACCATTATTCCGCTAAAAACATACAGTGGTCAGAAGTTCAGCATATCGCTTATAGAATTGCATGTAGGATTATATATCCCAAGATTAAAATGTTGCCAATTCCAAGAGACTTAGAAATGATTCAAAAATATCTTTATGCTAAATTCAGCAAATTTGGTTCCAATATTCACTTTTATTATTATGAAAAACAAATGCAATGTTTAGAAACCAGAATGATCAGAAAATACTTGAGTCAAATATATTCCTTTAGAATTTTCACATCTGATTTTTTGTGAGATACATTTTTTTTATTCTATGCAATTTTATTGAGATATAATCACATAATATACAGTCCTTCAAAGTGTACAATCAGTTGTTCACAGTGCCATCATATAGTTGTGCTTTCATCACCACAATCAAACTTCGAACATTTTCATTACTCAAAAAAATAAAATTAAAATATAAAAGAACATCTAAAACATCCTGTGCCCCTCCTCCCCCACTGTTCATTTATTTTTTAAATTACAGTTTAATTGAGATATATTCACACACCCTACAGCCATGCAGTGTACAATTATTCACAGCACCATCATAACAATTGTACATTCATCACCAGAATTAATTTTTGAAACTTGTCCTAACTCCAAAATAAAAATAAAAGCAAAAAAGAACACCTAAATCTTTCCATCCCCTCCATCTCACCCTAGTCTTCATCTAATTTTTATCCCCATTTTTCCACTCATCTGTCCATACACTAGATAAAGGGAGTGTGAGCCACAAGGTTTTCTCAGTCACGCAGTCACACTACACAATCTACATAGTCAAACAATCATCTTCAAGAATCAAGGTCACTGGGTTGCAGTTTGATAGCTTCAGGCATTTCTCTCTAGCCATTCCAACACATTAAAAACTAAGAAGTGATATCTATATAGCACATAAGAATACCCTCCAGAGTGATCTCTCAACTCCATTTGAAATCTCTCAGCCACTGGAACCTTATTTTGTTTCATCTCTCTTCCCCCTTTTGGTCAAGAAGATCCTCTCAATCCCACAGTGCTGGGTCCAGGCTCATCTCCAGGAATCATTTCTGCTTTGCCAGAGGGATTCACACCCCTGGGAGTCATGTTGTGGTATATTCTTAAATGAGTAAAGAAATAAATTAAATTAAGCTGGACTCTTCAAAAATTTTCAATCACCTAGCACAAGGTAAGAGTACTATTCCAGATTAAAGGGGAACAGAGAGAAATGACAATTAAATACATTATGTGATCCCTGGTTGGCTCCTGGATTCAGGGGGGAGTGGCAGTTGCAAAGAATATTATTGGAACAGTTGAGGAAATTTGAATATGGAAAATTGAATATTAGCTATTTTGCTGCCTTATTAAATGTCTTAGGTGAGATAATAGTATTTTGGCCAAAGAAACGAATGTTCTTAGGGATACAGTCTCAAGTTATCTACAACTGTCCTAGTTTGCTAATGCTGCGGAATGCAAAACACCAGAGATGGACTGGCTTTTATGAAAAGGGGGTTTATTTGGCTATACAGTTACAGTCTTAAGGCCATAAAGTGTCCAAGGTAACACATCAGTAATCAAGTACCTTCACTGGAGGATGGCAAATGGCGTCCGGAAAACCTCTGTTAGCTGGGAAGGCACGTGACTGGTGTCTGCTCCAAAGTTCTGGTTTCAAAATGGCTTTCTCCCAGGACATTCCTCTCTAGCAAGCTTGCTCTTCTTCAAAACGTCACTCACAGCTGCACTCCCCTGATTTTATTTAAAGTGTTACACACTCAAAAACTTAATAATGAGGTATTATTTCAATAAGAAATTGCCCAATTTTACTAGCATTTTTTTCAGAGCTGTAATTCTAATACACATCGGGATCTAGAACTATGCAAATAGCAACAATGAAACTATATATTAAAAAATTGGACATATGAAGAGAACATGAGATGTAAATTAGAAGGTACTTATTTGCTTTACAAAAGGTTCTTAAAAATACACAATAATTCATAACCTATGACCTTTAAACATTCATGCATTTAAATAAGTTTATCAAAAAATTAACTGACAACTTTAAGAAACCCCATCAATTTTATAAAGTGAAGCGCAATTTTTATCCACAAAAGACATCGGAATGTTTTAACAGTTCAAAAATGAAAGGAGTACCCCAAAACTGATTTCTCAAAAACAAATAAAACAATCTAATAGTATTTTATTTTCCATTTCCTTTGGGGTATTCAGTCAAGTCTTTAAATTTAAATATAACACTTTTTCACTTCAAGTCAACAAATATTTAATGCCTACTCCTATTCCAGGCACTGTTTAAGATGCTTGGGATAATAACATAGCTATTCTCCGTGCCCTTCAAGAAATTAATAATCTATTTTTAAAGCGTATTTTCCAGCACTGACTTGTAATATACCTTGACTTCCATTTCTGCTTTTCCTTTTAATCAATCTGAACTGTACAGAGGAGAGTGCCACAACACTGAGGCTATTGATGATTTGGATTAATGTTCTGAAAAAGTATGCTGCCTATATACACAGAAAGTAATGAAGAAGAAAGTTAGTGCTGGAGTACAAGTCAAACTCCTTAGGTAGTTAAAACCCTACCAGTCTAACAAAAAGCACAGAGATACAGATGCTAAAGTTGGAAAAATTATTAACCAACACAGAATCAATGTCACATACCTTGTGAAGTTAGTTTTATTTATTGGTTTGTTTTTCTAGCATTTGGGAAGCTGAATACATTAATTTTACAGTCTAGAAATGTCATCTCTACCCTTAACAAAACTTACTTATTATTGAATTAAAACTAGAAGTGAAAATACTATAATGAGAACTCTTTCTTTGTGCTTCTTGATGAGGAAAAAATTACTAAAATTTTCTTATGAAAAGGAAAGAAATGGATAATATCTTTTGAAAAATAAGAAGTAAAAAACTTAGAAATAAAGAAGTTAAGGCACTTATTACAATGTGTTTGCAACACCAAAAACAAAGTATATTTTGTATTTCTTCAAGTAATTCCTTCTACCCCTACAAATTTGCTCTACAAATAAGTAAGGAAATGAATTAAATGCACCCCACTCCAAGTTTTCTAGTACTATTGTTTTAACTTCAGTTAAAATAGAAGAAAATAAGTCTCTCTCTAATATCCAATATCATTATTTCCATAATAGTTTACATTTTCCTTTCAACTGCTGCTGAATGAAAAATTCATTTAAAAATTCAATTAAAAATTTTTCCAAATTGATTTTATTTAAAAAATAAGTTGATTCAAGGAAAAGCAGCTTACTAATATGTCAAAAAACAAAACACACAACCAAAACTGAATTCAGCACTTGTGATCATAATCTAACTTGCTAAACATTCAATTACATATTTCATACTATTCAGAAAGTAGTGTTTCTATTTCTCTTTCAAAATATGCAAACTGACCTTTAAATTTGTGCCCTAATCACAAATACTATCATGACTATTCATTGCGTACTTGGTTGGGTGCCTATGATAATACTGTCATATGGCTTCAAGCTAAATGTGAATCATTACTAAGATATACAAAGTAAACCTGAAGTGCACTGCCTGCAGCTATCTTAATATAGTTAAAAATTTACGTAAAAGTATGAAATAAGGACCAATGAAACTTATGCACCCAATACATAATACCACCATCAAACAATTCTTAAACTTCAAAGGACCAAGCATTCTAGAGCTAGTCTAAGAATGCATGTGCTTTTGTACTTTTAAATATATATATATTACAGAAAACAAAGATAGTGGAAAGATGTTCCTTTCTAACGTGGTTAGAGTACTGAAAAATGCAATTTTTGCAACACCCTAACAAGTGAAAATTTTGAAAAACTGGTCATTGAGCACGTGTATAAAACTAAATGTGCATCCCATCTTACTAAAATGATATATCTACAGGTTATATCTACCCTGAATCTCTTCATAAAGCCAAGTTAATAATTTTAGAATTTCTATTAATAGATGATTAAAAATATGAAAGTATTTAACTTAAAGGAATATAGCATTTAGACTGTGAAATGGTGTTACGGATTTTATTATAATTGTTATTTTGTTCTTAATGTTGAAGACTACATCAGTTTCCTAAGTAACAGCACTTGTGTTTTGTAATAAATATATCTGTATGCAGAGGTATGTTTAATAGCATCTGCACAATCTACATAAACTGTTGCTCATTTTAGTGTAGAAATTCTTATTCTGATAAAGATTTAAATTTGCGCTTAATATTTCAGTAGGATCCATATCCATATAGTTTTTTAAAAACCTGAACAATTCTTTTGAATGTCTATTTAAAATGTATGTACGTAACATATTGTAGTTTTATCATGATTACATTGGTATCAAATTTACAGGCAGAAATGAAAAAATTAAGCACTTAAAGCCATAAAATAATAAAATGAAATATTATGCATTATGTATTACTAAGAAAGTGCTCACTTATATAAGCCAGAAAATGAGAACAGTATCATCATGGAAAATGTGTGTTCTGAATACTGTATATATCTTTATGCATATCCTTAAAAAATCATTTTCCTTTATATAACTTTTGCTTTAACTTAAACGCCATATATCCTCAACTAACATTTGAATTAGTTTTAAACTGTAATATTTCAGGTTTATTATAACCATGAAACACTTTTAGAAATGGGTTTGTAAGAATAATTCTTTCCTTCTATCATATAGTTATATCACATTAAGCATTTATTAAATGTTATATTTGAGAGATACACTATGACCTTGAATATATTTAAACTCAAGATCAATATTTTGATAGAATGAAGATTTATGAGGAAAGTTTTACAATATTTTAGAAGGTAAAATCCTTAGAGACCACGGGTAAGGAAAACATTTGGCTGCAATACCATAGTGTAGCAGATTTGACATTTTACCAAAGGACAGTAATGCTTGATCTATTTCCCACAGAATTTTGGATCCAGTTAACAGCAAGGGGGGAAAAGAAGCAGCAACATTTCAAATGTCCATATTTTGATCTGCAAAAGATACAACGTAGGTAGAAGAAAAATGCATTTTACTTCATGCAGTATAAGTCTTTGAAATGATGGTTCTGTTATTTTTCAAGATTGGAAGGATATCACAGTGTTGATTTTATATACAAAGTAGGATCTATTCCAGTATACTCTAGTGAAATAATTCACATATGGAGAATAGTTAATTTTGACCTCATGACAAAATCTCCCATATTTTGAGTAGGTTAACTTGTTGCCTTCTTCACAAACCACCTACCAAAAGATATAAAACATAATATTAGAAAACTTATTGAGCTTAAAGGAGAAATGTAAACAAAGTGTAAGTGATTATATTTATATGAAAAATATATTATTACTAAACATGGACTATGAAACATTTTACATGGTTTAGCAAATAGAAGCCTCTTCATAAGTGAGGCAGCATGTCCATTAAACTGTTAGGCTTCCCATTAAGATTGAGAAACCAATATAAAGTGTTAGCAATTTAGAGATTTAATCCTAATATTTAGAAGGTAATGTCTCCCTAGTCCATTTTCATTCCTCCAAAGAACCTTACCATGAGCCTACCAAGGCTCAGAAATGGACACATTATATTCTTTGTTTTTGTTTTAATATAGTTTTATCAAGATATATTCACATATCCTACAATCATCCACAGTGTACAATTGTTCACAGTACCATCATATAGTGCATTCATCACCAGAATCAATTTGTTAACAATTTTCTTACTCTTAAAAAAAAAAATTAAAGTAAAAAAGAACACCTAAAACATTCCATGCCCCAACATCCCACCCTATTTTTCATTTAATTTTTGTCTCCATTTTTCTATTCTGTCCATACAGTAGATAAAGGGAGTATGAGCCACAAGGTTTTCTCAATCACACAGTCACACCGTGAAAGCTACATAGTTATACAATAGTCTTTAAGAATCAAGGCCCCTGGGATACAGTTCGACAGCTTCAGGTATTTCCCTCTAGCCATTCCAACACACTAAAAACTAAAAAAGGGATATCTATACAGCACATAAGAATACCCTCCAGAGTGACCTCTCGACTTCATTTGAAATCTCTTAGCCACTGAAATCTTATTTTGTTTCATTTCTCTTCCTCCCTTTGGGTCATGTTATATTCTTTTTTTTTTTTTTTTATGATTCATTTTTTTTTTCATTTTTATTGAGATTATTCAGATACCATACAATTATCCAAAGATCCAAAGTGTACAATCACTTGCCCCTGGGTACCCTCATACAGCTGTGCATCCATCACCACACTTAATTTTTGTTCAATTTTTAGAAACTTTTCATTACTCCAGACAAGAAATAAAGTGAAACATGAAAAAAGAAAAAAAGAAAAGGAAACTCTAAACCTCCCCTATCCCTAACCAACCCCCCTCAATTGTTGACTCCTAGTATTGATATAGTACGTTTGTTACTGTTTACGAAAAAATGTTGAAATACTACTAACTGTAGTATATAGTTTGTAATAGGTATATAGTTCTTCCCTATATGCCTCTCTATTATTAACTTCTAATTGTATTGTCATACATTTGTTCTGGTTCATGAAGTGCTTTCTAGTATTTGTACAGTTGATCATGGACATTGCCCACCATAGGATTCAGTTTTATACATTTCCATCTTTTGACCTCCAACTTTCCTTCTGGTGACATATATGACTCTGAGCTTCCCCTTTCCACCTCATTCACACACCATTCGGCGCTGTTAGTTATTCTCACATCTTGCTACCAACACCCCTGTTCATTTCCAAACATTTAAGTTCATCCTAATTGAACATTCTGCTCATACTAAGCAAGAGCATCTACATTTCTTCCACAAGGCAGGAGGGAGAGTCATAGAAGGTAGAGAGACAAAAGAAAGAGGAAACAAAAAAATGACAGCTAGGAAGCAGCAAAAGGAAAAATAACCTTAAATCAAAGTAGAATAAAGAATCAGACAATACCACCAATGTCAAGTGTCTAACATGCCTCCCCTATCCCCCCCTCTTATCTGCATTCACCTTGGTATATCACCTTTGTTACACTAAAGGAAGCACAATACAATGATTCTATTAGTTATAGTCTCTAGTTTATGCTGATTGCATCCCTCCCCCAATGCCTCCCCACTTTTAACACCTTGCAAGGTTGCCATTTGCTTGTTCTCCCTCGTAAAAGAACATATTTGTACATTTTATCACAATTGTTGAATACTCGAGATTTCACCAAGTTACACAGTCCCAGTCTTCATCTTTCCTCCTTTCTTGTGGTGTCTCACATGCTCCCCACCTTCCTCTCTCAACCGTATTCATAGTTACCTTTGTTCAGTGTACTTACATTGTTGTGCTACCATCTCCCAAAATTGTGTTCCAAACCACACACTCCTGTCTTCTATCACCCTGTAGTGCTCCCTTTAGTATTTCCTGTAGGGCAGGTGTCTTGTTCACAAAGTCTCTCATTGTCTGTTTGTCAGAAAATATTTTGAGCTCTCCCTCATATTTGAAGGACAGCTTTGCTGGATACAAGATTCTTGGTTGGTGGTTTTTCTCTTTCAGTATCTGAAATATATCACACCACTTCCTTCTTGCCTCCATGGTTTCTGCTGAGAGATCCGCACATAGTCTTATTAAGCTTCCTTTGTATGTAATGGATCGCTTTTCTCTTGCTGCTTTCAGGATTCTCTTTGTCTTTGACATTTGATAATCTGATTATTAAGTGTCTTGGCGTAGGCCTATTCATATCTCTTCTGTTTGGAGTACGCTGTGCTTCTTGGATCTGTAATTTTATGTCTTTCATAAGAGATGGGAAATTTTCATTGATTATTTCCTCTATTATTGCTTCTGCCCCCTTTCCCTTCTCTTCTCCTTCTGGGACACCAATGATACATACATTATTGTACTTTGTTTCATCCTTGAGTTCCCAGAGACGTTGCTCATATTTTTTCATTCTTTTCTCCATCTGCTCCTTTGCATGTAGACTTTCAGGTGTTTTGTTCTCCAGTTCCTGGGTGTTTTCTTCTGCCTCTTGAGATCTGTTGTTGTATGTTTCCATTGTGTCTTTCATCTCTTGTGTTGTGCCTTTCATTTCCATAGATTCTACTAGTAGGTTTTTCGAACTTTTGATTTCTGCCATATACATGTCCAGTTCTTCCTTTACAGCCTCTATCTCTTTTGCAATATCTTCTCTAAACTTTTTGAATTGATTTAGCATTAGTTGTTTAAATTCCTGTATCTCAGTTGAAGTGTATGTTTGTTCCTTTGACTGGGCCATAACTTTGTTTTCCTTAGTGTAGGCTGTAATTTTCTGTTGTCTAGGCATGGCTTCCTTGGTTATCCAAATCAGGTTTTCTCAGACCAGAACAGGCTCAGGTCCCAGAGGGAAGAAATATTCAGTATCTGGTTTCCCTGCGGGTGTGTCTTAGAAAATTGCTCCACCCTTTGATGCCTCGGGTCACTGTGCTTTTCTGCCCAGCAGGTGACGCCTGTTAGCCTATAATTCTTGACTGGTGTGAGGAGGTATGGCCGAGTTCCCCCAGGCTCTGGGGTCTGGTTCTGAATGGAAAGGGCCCCACCCCTTTCCTCCTAGAGAAGACAAACCCCTCGGGTGGAGGTCATTAGCATTTCAATGGTCTCGCTCTCTGCTTGTGGTGTCTCCACCCTTCCCAGAGTCACAGCCCTGGAAACTGAAAATGACTGGGGCTTTCTCCACTGAGCCAAAAAAGAAACAGATAGTCCCCTTCAGACCCAGCCCAAGGCAACCCTCCGGCTCTCCCAGGTCAGTCGTCACCCAAAGCCTCTGTCTGTTTTTTGGGGCTGCGTACCTGTAGTGAGCAGTTCACACTCACTACTTAAAACCCCAGTTGGAGCTCAGCTGAGCTGTATTTGTTTGCTGGGAGAGAGCTTCTCTGTGGCACCACGCAGCTCCGCAGCTTGGGCTATGGGGGAGGGGGTCTCCCGACCTGGTTCCGCAGGTTTTACTTACAGATTTTATGCTGTGTTTCTCGGGCATTCCTCCCAATTCAGGTTGGTGTATGATGAATGGATGGTCTCGTTTGTCCCCCCGCAGTTATTCTGGATTATTTACTAGTTGTTTCTGGTTTTTTGTAGTTGTTCCAGGGGGACTACTTAGCTTCCACTCCTCTCTATGCCGCCATCTTGCCCGAGTCTATATGTCATGTTATATTCTTAATGTATATTCGAACTCTTCTCCTTGTATAAAATTGACTCACAGTCATCTAGTAAGCAAGTAAGTTTTTGTGACTTATCCAGTGCAAACCTTTACACTCTCACCTAATGGTGTTAATGAAGATAGCTTGAAGGGCTTTTTACAATAAAACACTGAATATTATTCTATTGCCTAGGAATGATGCCAGAGAACCAGCTGTAAGAGTAGAAGTGTGGATCAGCTTAACTCTGTTCCTAGCATGACGAGACAAAAGAAGTAACCTGATTTTTAAAATGGAGCAGAAAGGTAGGTGGACCTGTGCCAAGCACTGAGTAAAAAGGCTCCAGATCCTAGGTACTAATACAGCAGTAATTACTGAGTATCTGATGTTTAACAAAATTCCATTTTGTCACCAAGAAACCAAAGATCACAGCTATCATGTACAACATGCAGCAATCACCCTGCCTTGGGTGCCGGTGCTGAGCACACCGGGGAGACACCGCTGCCGCTGCTGTGTGAGAGACAACCCGTCTGCAGACGAGACACTTGTGCCGATGAGTCCCTTCCCCCTGCCACCTCCCAGGCTCCAGACAGAGAAAACAGCGGCACAGAGAGGAATAGAAGTTAGTTTGTCCCCCCAGAGCAACTATAAACAACCAGGAACAACTAGTAAAAAGATCTGGAATAACTGCTGCGAGAAGACCATGACTGTCCACACGCTGTGTAGCAATCTGGCTTGGGAGATTGCAGCATAAAATATGTAAGCAAAAACTGTGGCTCCAATCTGAGAGCCCCTCCCTCAGAGCAGCCTGAACTATAAAACCTCACTGTGATAGAGAGGAGCACTCTCTGAACAAGTGAATATACCTCAGCCCAGCTCCAACTGGGGTTTTAATGTTAACTGCTCAATACAAACTATGAATCCCCAACAAACAGAGGCTTTTGGTGACAACTGACCTTGGAGAGCCAGGGGACGTATCTGTCTCAGGATGGGGAGCCCAAAGGATCGGGTGCTATCTCTGCCCAATGGGTGAATCTGCAGGCAACATACTGACCCTGAAAGGGAGATTTCTTTCCCTTTCTCTCTCTCACAACCTGGGCGGCTCAGTGGGGAAAGTCTCAGCTGCTTTCAGTTTGCAGTGCTTTGCAGTAAAGAAAGCCTCAGCCATTTTAAGCTGGTAGCACTCTGCCCCAGACAAGGGTGGAAACAGCAGAGTCAGAGAAACAAAGAATCGATTTATATGCAAATGACCTCTCTCTAGGGGGCATATCTTCCCCAAGAGGAAGAAGGCGGTGCCAAGCTCTACTACCCGCCTTCCATTCTGAAACAGACTCCAGAGCCTGGGGGAAAAAAGCCATGGGCCACACCTCTTTACACCAGTCTGGAGTGACAGGCTGACAGGTGCCACTTGCTGGGCAGAAAAGCACAGGGTGTGTCAATCCTCTAAGACACACCCTCAGAGAAACCGCATACTGAATATTTCTTCCTTCTGAGACCTGAGCCTGTTATGGTCTGGGAAAATCTGACTGGGGTAACCAAGGAAACCAGATGCCCAGATAACAGAAAACTACAACCTACACGAAGGTTATGGCCCAGTCAAAGAAACAAACTTACACTTTAACGGAGATACAGGAATTTAAACAACTAAAGCTAAATCAATTCAAAAAGTTTAGGGAAGATATGGCAAAAGAGATAAAGGCTATAAAGAAAACACTGGGCGTACATAAGGCAGAAATTGAAAGTTTGAAAAAACAACGGACAGAATCTATGGAAATGAAAGGCACAACACAAGAGACATAATGGAAACATACAACAGCAGATCTTAAGAGGCAGAAGAAAACACTCAGGAACTGGAGAACAAGACACCTGAAAGCCTACACAAAAGAACAAATAGAGAAAAGAATGGAAAAATATGAGCAATGTCTCCGGGAACTTAAGGACAAAACAAAATGCAATATGCATGTGTCATGGGTGTCCCAGAAGGAGAAGAGAAGAGAAAAGGGGCAGAAGCAATGATAGAGGAAATAATCAATGAAAATTTCCCATCTTAAATGAAAGATATAAATTACAGATCCAGGAAGAGCAGCATTACCCCAAACAGAATAGATCTGAATAGGCTGACACCAACACACTTAATAATCAGATTATCAAACATCAAAGACAAAGAGAGAATACTGAAAGCAGCAAGAGAAAAAACGATCCATCACATACAAAGGAAACTTAATAAGACTATGTGTGGATTTCTCAGTAGAAACCATGAAGGCAAGAAGGAAGTGGTGTGATATATTTAAGATACTGAAAGAGAAAAACTGCCAACCAAGAATCCTATACCCAGCAAAACTGTCCTTCAAATATAAGGGAGAGTTTAAAATATTCTCTGACAAACAGACAATGACAGAGTTTGTGAACAAGATATCTGCTCTACAGGAAATACTAAAGGGAGCACTATAGACGGATAGGAAAAGACAGGAGTGAGAGGTTTGGAACACAATTTTGGGTGATAATAGCACAACAATGTAAGTACACTTAACAAAGATAACTATGAATATGGTTGAAAGAGGAAGGTTAGGAGCATGTGGAACACCAGAAGAAAAGAGGAAAGATAAAGACTGGGACTGTATAACTCAGTGAAACCTAGAGTGTTCAACAATTGTGATAAAATGTACAAATAATGTTTTTTCTGAGGGAGAACAAACGAATGTCAACCTTGCAAGGTGTTAAAAATACAGTGGTATTGGAGGAAAAATACAATCAATGTAAACTAGAGACTATAATTAACAGAAACATTGTATTATGCTTCCTTTAATGTAACAAAGGCAATATACCAAGACTAAATGCATATAAGAGGGGGGCATAAGGGAGGGGTATGGGACTCTTGGCATTGGTAATGTTGTCTGACTCTTTATTCTACTTTAGTTTAAGGTTATCTTTCCTTTTGTTGCTTCCTAGCTGTCATGTTTTTTTTTTTCTCTTTCTTTTTTCTTTTTCTTTTTCCTCTCTGCCTTCTCTGACTCTTCCTCCTGCTTTGTGGAAGAAATGAAGATGTCCTTATACAGATAGTGGTGAGGGTGGTGAATACATAAATATATGACTATACAGGGAACCACCGATTGTTTACCTAGGATGGAATGTATGGAGTGTGAACAAAACCATCTTAAAAAAAAATGGGTTGATGAAGAAACCCTGAGGGCAATATACTGAGTGAAATAAGCCAGACACATAAGGACAAATACTGCAGGGTCTCACTGATAGAACTAATTATAATATGTAAACTCATAGACAAGAAACATAAGATACCAGGATATAAAAGAGGCTAAAGAATGGGGAGCGGTTGCTTATTATGAGCACAGTGTTCAAACTAGGTTGAACTTAAATGTTTGGAAATGAACAGAGGTGACGGTAGCACGTGGTGAGAATAACTAACAGTGCTGAATGGTCTGTGAATGTGGTGGAAAGGGGAAGCTCAGAGTCACGTATGTCACCAGAAGGAAGTTGGAAGTTAAAAGATGGAAACGTGTAAAACAGCTAACCTTGTGGTGGGCAATGTCTGTGATTAACTGTACAAACATTAGAAATCTCTTTCATGAACCAGAACAAATGTATGACACTACAAGTAGAAGATAATAATAGAGGGGCATATAGGAAAAAAATATATATACCTATTGCAAACTACATACTACAGTTAGTAGTATTTCAAAGTTCTTTCACAAACAGTAACAAATGTACTATACCAATACTATGAGTCAACAACAGAGGGAGGGTGGTTAGGGGTATGGGCATATTGGAGAATCCTTTTTTTTTTTTTTTTTTGTCTTTATTTCTTTTCTGAAGTAATGAAAATATGCTAAAAATTGAAAAAAAAAATTAAATGTGGTGATGGATACACATCTGCATGATGTTACCAGGGGCAACTGATTGTACACTTTGGATCTTTGGATAATTGTATGGTATATGAACAATCACAATTTTAAAAATGTGATAATAAAAAAAATACATGCAGCATAAAACAGAATCAATTTATATTACAAGACTAAGGGGTCACAAAGAAAGAGAAAAGTAGAAATCACAAAAACTCATTTCTCACCTCCAAACTGGTCCAGGGGTGATAAGATAAGAGCTATGATTATTTGGGAAGGGAGAAAAAAACATCTTGGCTGCAACCTGAGTAGCGTATGTACTCCATCCTAGAATGACCTACTAAAAATTTCCCAAGGTTCCCTACCCCCAACTTTCTCAGGAGGCAAAGCATCCATACCAGAAAACACTAATTATCAGATACACAAATCTCCCTGTCAGTCCTTGTAGTTGCCAGATACACAGTATATATGCTGCAGGCTGAGAAGTAATGAAGCCTGGTAAAATAGCTGAAATAAATAAGGAAATTAAGATTCAGCTAAATCCAAACAACTAGAGTGGCTTTTATTGTAGGTAATAGGGACTCACAGAACAGGTACTATGTCAATTTAGTAAGCAATTTTTCCAAATGTGTATCAAACTATTGACAATTTCTCAACATAAGAATATAGTAAAATGCAGCAGCTTATCTTAATTATAATGAGTAAAAATAAAATCATCATGTAAATCAAATTATGTCATCTTTTGTTATAAATGTGAAACAAGCACAAAGACAGGCAATGAATAAGGAATCCAGGTATGGGTAAAATGAATTCTCTTTTGTAAAAATGCCCAACTTTTCTTTTGTACATTGAAAAAATACTTTAAACTACTTTAATAAGCTCCTCTTATTATTACAGAATTTTAATTATATTCTTCAGTTCTAAAAATAAAGTTGAAATAAAGTCATTTTCTTAAAAAAAAAGTTTATCAAAATTGTTACTTACATGGCCATTTGCAATGTCTAATAAATCTTTAACCCTACAGCCTCTCATGGTTCCCACCTCATTGCAGATAGCATCCTCTATAATTAGGTAATTAGCTTTGTAGGATGTCAGTATTTTATAAATATCTTCAGCAGATCTCTTTGAATAGATTTGATAGATCTGAAAGGATATAATAAAAAACAGTGATTTTAAAAGACATTTAAAACTTCTGTTAATCAAAACTACACATCGAGTCTACTATGTTCTTAGTATTGGATGCTATCTGTGGAAAATAAAAATACTCACTAAGAATTGATTGCTGCCCTCAGGAAGCTGATACTCAAGTTTCATAGTTGGGTGAAGACTAAATATAATGTGGTATGTAATTAAATTCTAAATTGTGTAGTACAATTAGGACCACAAGCATATAAAATATGTAATGCATATAGATATAGACTAGAAGGGAACATTGGAAATTTTAAAAATTGTTTGAGGACACTAGCATAATAGGTAAATTTAGTTCTTTTTAAGAATTTACTAAGATCTTTGATCTTTGTATACTGACAAAAACTTGTGTATTACAAGAGTTCAAAGGTGAAGATCACCTGTTCAGAAATAAATTTTCCAAGTTTATTTAAATGATGTACATTTAAGTTTCTCAAGACTGTCCTTTCTAGGTTCTACAGAACATAGAAAATTAAGTACTTACTATTTATTTTCTGAGGAAACACTAATAGTCTACTTGGGATGAAATTAATACATAAAAAAATCAAAGACCATAAATATAAATAGGATTAAGGGTATTTTCATGGTTAAAATATTTTAAACATTTCATTGTTATATGTAGAATAAATGGTAATTAACGTAGATTTAGCAACCACTGATAATCTAATGGGAGGAACATCTAAAGAGATGGATTTCTTAAAATCTGCCCCACAGAACATTAACTACTCTTGTATGGTGCTCCATACAAGACACAGTAGGAGATGCCTGCACCAAAGTAAGGTCTGACTTTAGATGTAAAATCTTTAAAAATGCATTATTTAAAGAATGTGGTAATCAAATTTGGAACAATGAACTACAAACACTAAAAATTAGTTCTAATAATTCTATAAAGCACTGGAAAAATGACAAGTTTTACCAGACCTCAATTTTTTAATCTTCAAACGAGAAGAAATGGGATGGATGACTTTTGGTTACGCTTTTCCAGTACTAAAATTTCAATAAACTAAAACTTTCATCAAGGAAATGAAATTCACATAGTTTATCCCCAAGAAGCCCATTATTATTCATTTTCCACAAATATTTTTGCAAGTACTTTTGTACTCTTTCATTCTTTCCAATTAGAAAAGACTTGTTCAATAAATAAAACTGAAATATGAACAAAAACAATAATTTGCTAAGAGAAAAAAACACCTGCATATTTTCAAACTGTAGTTTTATAATAATATGTTTTGGATTGTTCATAACTCTACATATCTGGATTATCATATCTTACCCTAGAAAAATGACAAATATAACTATTTTTTGCATATGTGTAAGCCCAAAATGCCTTTTATATATTATCTTTAATCTTTTAAAACAGCTTTTAAGATATAATTCATATACCATACAATTCAACCAATATAATTCAATGGCTTTTAGTATATTCAGAGTTGTGCATCCACCACCATAATCAATTTTAAATCCTTTCCATTACCCCAAAAAAGAAACCTCACACCTCTTAACCATTACCCCTGAAATCCTACAACATTTCCAGCCCTAGGCAACCACTAATCCACTTTCTGTCTCTGTAAATTTGCCTATGCTCAACATTTAATATAAATGGAGTCATACAAAATGGAGTCCTTTGTGACTGGCTTCCTTCATTTAGCATAGTGATTTCAAAGTTCACCCATGTTGTACCATGTATTAGTACTCCATTCCTTTTTTTTTTTATTGTGGAATATAACATATTTACATAGAAGTGATAACTTTCCAAGTACAATTTAACCAGTAGTTAGAGAGCAAATTTCAAAGAATGTTATGGATTACAGTTCCACAGTTTCAGTTATTTCCTTATGTGAAATACAACATATACACAAAAAGGTGATAACTTTCAAAGTTAGTTATCAAAGATAAACAAAGATAAGTCTCATACTATGAATTACAGTGTCTTATTTACATGATATGGTCCCATTTACGAAGTCTGATTTGGATTTTAATTTAACAACAAATTTATTCAGTACCTGTTATGTACTAGGCACCACAGAGAAAGACAAAGTCTTGAAAAAAACATTGTTCTCATTCTCAGCCAAGTTACATAAAACTTAAACTCTAAAATGTTCACATTTAATTAGAACCTAATTAGAACTGTATCCTAACTACAAAGTAATTCTGATATTCCATATTAGAAAATAGACCAATCAAAAGAAAACAAAGGAAAGAAATACCATGTCATAGACTTGGCTGTTTTCAGTCCACAAAATATAAAGGCCAGGAATAGGTTATATATATTCTGACTAAGTGATTGTATTTTTCAAAGTGCAGAAAGTACTAATTAGAGTTGGTTATTGTCTCTCAGGTAGATCACTCAGATATATCTCCTCATGATCTTGCCCCAACTCCAATCTTTCTCTCTGCTGCCATCGTAATTAACTCTCTCAAACAGATCTAATGATTCCACCAGCAGATTTATTAAAGGTCTCTGATGACTCTTGACTGCCTAAAAGGTGAAGCCTAAATGGCATTCCAGGTCCTCTAGAATTTGACCTCATTTTATTTTCTAATCTCAGGGTCACACAAATTTCCTGGCTCATGTTACTTGTTTAGCCTGGAATCAAACAAGTTTCTACTCATCCTTTAAAGCCCAGCTCCAGGGAATGCCCTTTATAAAGATTTCTTGGGTATTTTTAGCAGAATCGATTGCTCCTGCTTTTGAATTCCCCTTTATACTCTGTATGTGTATTATATATTGTGTATACATACAATTACAATTTAATAGCACATAACAACATACTAGCTGAAATTTAAATTTTACTGTTTCCGACACAGAGCATTATCTCATTTAATTCTCATGACTAGGAGGTGAGAACTATTTCCAGATTCAGTAACTTACTCAAGGTCACAGAGTCAGTAGTACATGGCAGGGCTAGAATTTGAATCCAGGCATCCTAATTCAGTCTGCATTCCAAACTTCTATATTGCTATACTTCATCCTTAGCTTGGACTATAATTTTAAAAATATATGAAATTCTCTCCAACTGAAAACTAGAATAGTTGAAACTCAGGTTCTGTTGGTTATTACCTTGAGATATTAAATTACTACTTAAATCCATACCAAACATTCAAAATAATATATTCTCTGAATAACAATTAATTAGATACCATCATAATGTTATACTGAGTTAATAACATTCCATATTTAAAAAGAAACAGTGTTTTATAAGCAATAATAGAATTTCAGTTTTGAAAGACAGTGTGTCATGTCACTGATAACTTCCTTAAATAATTTGATTAAGAACAATGATATTTTCAAAAGAATGTTTCCCTTTGTGAAATATTTACACATCAGTTCCCTTCATACTTTGTGGACAATTAAACGTTATTTCTCCTAGAAATGTATCAACACCATTCATAAAACAAAGAACTTAATATTTTAATTTGGCTTTCCTTTTAGATAAATGTATATACAGCACTTTAAAAACTGAAGCTAATCAATCTTTATCTTCTAAAATCAGTTGGTTTTTCCTAGCTATCTCTGCAACACATGGGAACATACGCATCACTCCAGCACTATACTAAAATACAGAGTGCTATAAAAAACATACAAATGTAGAACATAAAATGCCTTACATTTTCATTTCTCTTGAGAAGGTCATCATCATTGTAAAGAGGCAAACTTGTCACCATCCATCCAGTGCATAATTTAATCACACCCATTAACTGTGGACTCCCAGCAAACACAGCTGCAACTGGA
Organism: Choloepus didactylus; assembly: GCF_015220235.1. Lineage (NCBI taxonomy): Eukaryota > Metazoa > Chordata > Mammalia > Pilosa > Megalonychidae > Choloepus > Choloepus didactylus. The sequence goes on along the minus strand of NC_051320.1, from coordinate 50,279,106 downwards.
GCTTGACTTCTGCAAAGAACCATAAAGATATACACACTGAAAAGGCGATTATACTATTTAGATCAATGATTTATATCAACTCTGAAATACCAGGCAACTTACAACCAAACATTGTGTGTTGGTTTGTATAACTTATGTCCCCCAGAAAAAGTCATATTCTTTAATGCAATCTTATGGGGGCAGATGTATTAGTGTGGATTAGGTTGGAACCTGTTGGTTCAGTACTTCCATGAAGATGTGACCCACCCAACTGTAGGTGATAACTCTGATTGGATAATTTCCATGGAGGTGTGGCCATGCCCATTCAGCATGGGGCTTGATTAATTCCCTGGAGCTCTATAAAAGTTCAGATAGGAAGAGCTCACAGCTAGCTGTAGCTGAGACAGACATTTTGAAGACAGCTGTTGGAAGCTGATACAGGCATTTTGGAGAACGCCACTTTGAGACTCAACCTGGGAGCAAGCTGACACCAGCCACATGCCTTCCTAGATAACACAGATTTTCTGGACGCCATTGGCCATCCTTCAGTAAAGGTACCCAATTGTTGATGTGTTACCATAGACACTTTATGGCCTTAAGACTGTAACTGTGTAACCAAATAAGCCCCCCTTTATAAAAGCCAATCCGTTTCTGGCATTTTGCATTCAAGCAGCATTAGCAAACCAGAACACATTGTAAGTTGCAACATCAATTTTCATTCATTTTACTTATGGCTACATTAAAAAAATTTGAACACCTACTATGTGCCAGGCACTGCTTTGAGTGCTGGAGCTATAGGGGGGGAAAAGGGACAAAGTCTGCTCTCAAGAGGGAGTAGGAAGAGACAATAAACAATAAACACAGATATAGTTTGGTGATAATAATGCCATTAAAAAATGAGGGAATAGAATGTCAGGAAGATATTATTTTAGATAGAGTAGTCAGGTCAGTAGTGACACTGTGAATTCTCAAATTCATGTTTTGTAAATATTTTAACTACCATAAGCCCCTCCTTCAAATCCATTTACCCTCTGCTCCTTCCCAATCTTTACCCATATTTGTCTCCAGATAACTCTGGTAGGATTTTACTACTCAGAACCATGATCCAAAGTCCCAGACAGATGCCACTAAGAGGGCAGGAAACCTTCAAGCAAGTCCCAAAAGGCTGCTCTAATGATTTCACTTATTTAATTCACTTACTGTACTCAGCATTCAGTCTACCTACTATGTGCTCAGTATAGTGCCAGGCTCTGTAAATAAAGAAATAACAGCACCAGCACATGGTCACTGTCCTCAAGAAATACCCAGTAAAGTGGGGAAAAAGACAAGCAAAAGAATAATTACATACATAAAATATGAATACCCAAATGTACAATAGTTTAGGCCTTTGCCATGTCTTTAAAGCATTATTGTGGTAAACACATATAGAGACGTAACTTCCTCTTTTGCTAATGACAACACAAGATTGTGTAATCAGTGCTCCACAATGGTAAATGTAATGCTGAAATGTAAAGAAATCTTGTAGGCTATGTCCAAATCCACAAAAGTATTAATTGGCATTAGTTAGGGTGATATAAAGGAAATAATTTTTAATCATAAAAAGGGTTATCTTTACACCCCACAAAATTTGTACAGTCAGACCTATCCTCACTTCTATATATCTCTATTCTATAAACCTATTCCTCATTTCCAGAACATTTTTTTGTCTTTCTTTTCCACATTTTCCTAATCTTTTTTGATAGTGTTTCATTCTTTTTCATGTTTAGTTTTTTCTTTTATGTCTTTAATTATTTTAATTTAGTTATTTCATATATTTATTCCATGGAGTGGGATGATTGCAAAAAATGGCTGCAATAATTCCTTCCCTTGTATTCCATATTCTGGAGGGAAAGCTGAGCTTGGTCATGTGACTTGCTTGGCCATCGGACAATAGCAAACTTAATGCAAGTAAAAACTTAAAACATGCTTGACATTATGACTTTCCCTCTCTTGCTGTTCTTGAGAACTCAATACAACCACTAACTTGTGAACAAGCCCTGGCTAACACGCGGCCAAGAAAATTCCATACCCTCAGCTGACACCTCAGACATGTGAGAGAGGCCATATCGGACTACCCAGCTTTAGCTTAGCTTGCCTATACCCAAAGAATAAGAATCTTCCCCACTCCCTTAACCTTCAAAATTGTGAGAAATAAATGTTTATTGTTCGTAAGCCATGAAATTTTGCAGTGGTCTGTTGCACAGCAACAACTAACAAACAACTTTTATTATAAAAAATTGTTACTGTCATAAACAACAGTTGATTCTTGCTATGTTGGATTGTTTCCTCATTTGTCTTATAATTTTAGAGCTCCCTGTCATGAAGCTTTATTTATGGAATCCTAAGTAACCTGGTTTGAGGGCGTTATCAAATACCCCAAACCAGCCAAGGACCAATTTTCTTGCTTATTTCTTGATCTGAGGTTTCCTGGATTAAATAAGCATAATTTCAAACCCCCAATCCATGTGAATTCAGGTCCATTGTTACAAATTCAGAGGGCAGACTTATTTTTTTTAACCAAGAGAGATACACTTTCTTATTTTTCTGTACTACTTGGTAGATACTTTGCTAGCCCATCCTTTCATTGATAGTATAGCCCTTTGAGGGTGCCTGAGTTAGGTTGATGTATGTTAGGGGAAGGGGGGGGGGTTTCAAATGTAACTCCCTACTTCCATAGACCCAAAGCCATATCCCCTGTCCTGGATGAGAATTAAAACCCAAATCTCTTGGTTACCAGGACTAACAATCCACCCCTCATCCATCTCCAAGCTAGGGCAAAGGCAGCATCCTTTCAATTATCTAAATAAAAGACTATTTGTTCTTTTTTATTCCACATTTCTTAGGAGTTGATGACAGGAGAGTTTCAAGGTTACTAGACTGCTGCATTGCCAAAAATGGAAGTCCCAAATCCTGAATTTATCAGCACTATATTTTCAAGCCCACAGAGTTTAATAAGAAAATTAGGATTATAAATTATAATCAAAAATTAAATATCCCTTAAAAATAGGGTATAATTCCTGAGTTTTAAGAGAAAGCATTAACTTATTATTTTCCCTGAATCCATTAGATAGCATATGATGATTAATTAACAGTTTAACAGTCTTGGGCTGTTCAATTCTTACCTTATCCAGGTCATAAGTTCCACTGTATCTGGGTCATAGAATTCTTGTAGTTCCAGTAATTCTGACATTAATCTTGGAAAAAACTAAAATACAAAACAAACCCCCCAAAACGTGTGTATAAGTAATTAGAAAGTTTAAAACTGTTCAGAGTATTTCAAAAGACTAACTTAAACAGTATTACTTTATTCTCATGGAAAAAAAATATCATGGATCTCTGCTTTCTTTCAGTGACCTGCTCAGTCTCCTCAATCCAAATAATCTATTGTATGGTTATAATTCACTGCTGTGCCAGTTTGAATGTATTGTGTCCCCCAAACGCCATTATCTTTGATGTAGTCTTGTGGGACAGACGTTTTGGTGCTGATTAGATTTGCTTGGACTGTGCCCCACCCAGCTGTGGGTGATGACTCTGATGAGATATTCCCATGGAGACATGGCCCCACCCATTCAGGGTGGGCCTTGATCAGTGGAGCCATATAAATGAGCTGACTCAAAGAGAAGGAACTCAGTGCAGCTGTGAGTGACATTTTGAAGAGGAGCTACAGCCAAGAGGGACACTTTGAAGAAAGCACAGGAGCTGCAGATGAGAGGCAGTTTGAAGATGGCCGTTGAAAGCAGACTCTTGCTCCGGAGAAGGTAAGAGAAGACAAATACCCCAAGTGCAACTAAGAGTGACATTTTTGAGGAACTGCAGCCTAGAGAGGAACGTCCTGGGAGAAAGCCATTTTGAAACCAGAACTTTGGAGCAGATGTCAGCCACATGCCTTCCCAGCTAACAGAGGTTTTCCGGACGCCATTGGCCATCCTCCAGTGAAGGTACCCAATTACTGATGTGTTACCTTGGATACTTTATGGCCTTAAGACTGTAACTGTGTAACCAAATAAACTCCCTTTTATAAAAGCCAATCCATCTCTGGTGTTTTGCATTCCTGCGGCATTAGCAAACTAGAACAACTGCCTAGGCTCAATAAATATTTTTAACATTACTAAGCAACGAACCATCAGTTGTATATTTCTCACACACACACACTTGAAAAGTTTTTTTTTAAGTTTCAATCAACTAATTTACAGGTTTACTGACAGCTTCATGTCACATTATACAAGCCAGAGAATTCATATCATTTTATAGATATTGAATATTTGGAGTTACCTATCTCCAGCAATTTCCTTTGCCAATTATAAATTGAATTAACAACAGCAATAGGCTAGAGAATTTCAACAAGCATTAGTAAGAATATTATACTATACATATTTTGTTAGAAGAGTGTCTAAATATAAGTTTCCTTCCTACACATATAAATTCATTACTACCTTGTAGATAATGTACATTTTAATAATGTAAAAAATTGCTTTCTTACCTCCTTCCATAAGCTAAAACCTATTATAGTGGGCACAGCCATGCTCAAAATAAGAGCCTAAAATATTAAAGCAAAAAGGATTATGGATATGTATATTTCAGAATGCACTTCAGAGGTAGTACACAATGACTCTATGACCAATCACAAATAATACAATTCACATATTCTTATAGTCATAATAATTTCAGTCAGAGAAACAAAAAGCTCAGCTTGGAACCTAGTTTATGGTACGAGATGAATGAAGCCTAAAGAGTTTCAAACATATGAAGCTGGAAATAAAACAATACATGTATATTTGCTGTATGAACTTAAAGCAGAACATAAAAAAGGTAATGCTCATAGTAATATTTCAAATAAGGAGTCAGTATTTGACAATGAAGAGCTTACAAATATACTGATCTGCTACCTAAAAAGCTTACAACCCCCCAAAAGACAATGAATTAACACAGAAAAAATAGCTAATATATATCAATAATAGGTTAAAAAAAAGAATGCATAAATTCCTTTGGGAATAAGGCTCACAAAATATTTTGTGACTATTATTAAAAATAATTCATCTTCTTCCTGTCAAAACCTGTTTTTCCTATCATCCCATGTAAGTTGGTGATTCCATGATTCACAAAGTCATGCAAACCTGAAACCTAGGAGACATCTATGTATTTTCCCTCTTCCTCATTCCCCCCATATTTAATCAAACACCAAGCCTTACTAATCTTCTTTTCTAATTTTTTCACTCCAGTATACCACAGTATTAATCAACCAGGCTTTGGAGTCAGAAAAACCTGGATGCGATTCACAGTTTCCACATTTAAACAAGCTTTATGATCTCAGGCAAGTTATTTAATTAATTTAAGCCTTAGTTTCTTTGCTTTTAGAATAGAGACAATAAAAATTAGCTAACATATTCTTTGTAAGCATTGAATAACATGTGAAATGCTTCTAGATAGCACCTGACACACAGTGAGCACTCAATAAATTGAAGCTTTTGCCACTTCCATTCACCATTGGCCGGTATCTGGGTAACAGCCTGCTTCCTGGCTCTAGTCTGTCACCCTCAAGCCTAGCCTTCCCAGAACTGTAAGAGTAATCTAACAGAAAATGTAAGTCTGACTTTCTCACTTCCCTGCATAAAAACTTCAATGTCTTCCTATTGCCTATAGGATAAGGCCAAGCTTCACAGCATGACACACAATGGCTTCCATGACCTAACCTCCCTCTACTTCTCCAGTCTCATTTCCCCCAGCCTCACACTTTATTCACCAACACAACTAAATATACCATGCTTTTTCTTTGCCTGTTTTTATTCCCTTTGATTACATCTGACCACTGCCTACCTCTATCTTCACTCCTTCTTCCATGAATACAGTTTCTTTCCCTTCCTTTAACTAATAACTCACCATCTTTCAAATCTCAGATTGGAAAGTCTTCCTTGAATATCTAAAAAATATGAAATAAGCAGCCCTTCTCTATGTTCCAACAGCAACCTATGAAAACTTCTCATCTGTTTTTATGCACAGGAAATTATAATCTACTTGACAAAATTAATCGTGTTTTTATCTGTACATTCCAAACACCTAACACAGTATCAGCATGGTGTAGATTTTTCATACACATGGAAAACATAACACAGCTCTAAATTGAAGCAAAAAAGATATAAAAAATTAATTCTTGGTGGCCTGTCACATTACTGATCCACTTGCATTTTTACATTTTATTTTTTAAGTTGTCTGCATTGAATGTATTACTTTTATAAGAAATCATAAAAATTGTCTTTCATATGGTCTTTTTTCCTACTTGTAAGTCGAAATGTGGTTTATTCATACTATTTTAATTGTATTCAATGTGGTTTACATTTATTAGCATTTGATTGTATATAACTGGAAGGGAAACAAATACTTGACACAAAATTACAATGACTCACCAACAATACTGGGTGTACAGTTCTTAATCGAAGCCACTTGAAAAGTGTCATCCAAAGTTCAGGAGAACATACACCAAATGCAGCTAACATGCACACATAAGGAGTCCAGAGGTATTTCAAGCTGGAAAAAAACAAAAGGAGTCACACACAAGATATTCTATGATCATTGTTATCTGATTTCTCTTTTTTGAGTTCCTTTCCATTACCCACAAAAATACTAAAATATTAAGGGAGAATGAAAATGTTTTAGCCTCTAATATCCAGCAAAAGATTATTATTCAGTTATTAAATAATCAAGAAGATGTGGATTACAAAATGAGGATGAAATAAAAGCATTCATACTGATGAGAGTATAGTAAAATTATATTCTTAGGGAGAATATGAACTATTAAAGCTTTTTTTCAGAAGGCAATTTGACAGAACCCATAAAAATTTTAAATACCCTAAAATAGACAATCCTGTTTCTAGTAATCTAGCCTACAAAAATATTAGCACAAGTGTACAAAGAAATACATCAAGGGTTTCAACTGCAGCATGCTGTTTTAATAGCAAACAAATTGAAAACAACCTAAGTTTCCCCCAATAGGTAATGATTAAATAAATTATTATGGAACACAAAAAAGCAAAATGTAAAATTTATGCATAGTGTTACCTTAGTATTTTGGTTTGTTGAACATTAAATGAGGCCACACGTGTACTTTATAAGGTCTCATTTGTCATTTAAAGGCAGTAAAAGTAATGAAGTAAGGGAAAGATGAAAGAAAAAATAACTATCCCAAAACCCTTAATATGAATGAAAGGCCCTCTTGCATACTCACTGCACTTCAGCCATATTGAGCTTATTTTTGTCCCTCCTGACAATATGCCATGTGCCTACCTACCACAGGGCCTTTGCACATGCTATTCCCTCTGCCTGGAATACATGCCTCTTCTGTTCACTTAGTTCTCTTCTACTCATTCTTCAGGTCTCAACTCAAGCATCTACTCCTTAGAAGAGCCTTTCTGATCTCAAATCAAATTCCATCTTTATATGATCTCAGGGCATCATTTACCTTTCCTTCATTTATTAAAGTTATAATTTTACTTTCATGTGATTAACATCTGTCACCTCCAATAGATCATAAGTTACAATAAGGTTAGAGGCAGTGTCCACTTTTGCTCATTTCCAGCACCTACCACAATGCTTGGCCCTTGGAAGGCATTCAGTAGGTTTTGAATGAATGAATAAGTAAATGCTAGCTCACTGTACTAAAAACACCTTGGAAATTACAGTTACATTAAGAAAGTTTGTAGGGTTTGGGTTTTTATAAAGCTTTATAAATATATTCTTGAGAGTATCTACTTATTATCACTAGAAAGGACAATTCCTTGGTAAAACAAAACGATCAAATAAAGTACTCACCCTTCTATAATCATTGCAAGAGAACCCAATAAAATAGTGTGAATTACATGATAAATTATTTCTGGCCTTTCTCCAATTCGTCCATCTTCAAGAGTAACAGTTACTTTCATGGAGTTACCACTATAGAAAGATAACATGTTTTCAATATTTTGAAAAAATACATTTTAAAAAACAAAGATACATTGTTTATCACCTTTGAAGGTCATATCTGAAATTTTGCTACTAGGCAAATCCTAACTTGTATATCTCCAAGTCTTGGCAAATAGCTTTTAGAACATGAATTCAGACAATTGACTTTGTGAAGACTACATATGAAAATTCAGGAAATAGAATAAAAAAGGAAATTTTTAGGTTCCCATTTTCAAGATCAATTAACATTCAACTAGTGATTGCTAATTCAATATAATTAAATTATAATTTGAATAACTAAGTCCCTAAAAATGAAGATGTTACATACAACCTCCTTTCAAATATGATAAAATTTTATAATTAAAAAAAATAACCTGTACTACCAGCTACATTTAAATTAAATAGAAGAAATTGTTCTTATGTTGAGTTGAAATCTGAATAAATTAGCAAACATATCAGTAAAAGTTTAACTCATTTCTTGAATATTACTCCTATATTAAGTCTGGATATTACGTATTTAGGCGTATAAAACTTAATTTGAATTTTACCTGGTTAACAACTTATAATGATATTTTACATATCTATGAAGAGAGAATGGAATTAGAAGCATCAAAAGAAATATAAAAATATTGGAAGGAAATTAAAACTAAGTATTTTACAAATTTCCATAGTATACTAATTAGAAATGTGATTGATTCTCCTAGGTACTTACTTAATTCTCCTGAAAATAACTTGCATCATAGAAACAAAACAAATAATTAAAACTGAAATATAGAAAGGTAATAAAGAAGACTGTGTCAATCGCAAAAAAAATCTTGAGATGGTGCCTGCAGGGATTCTTGACAGAGGAGCCAATTCATTGTAAAATTCCTAAAAAAGACAAAAAATATTAAATTAAAAATTACAGGTGTTTTAAACTACTAAATATAAAAGTATTCTTTATCTCAGTAAAAGTAGAAAACAAAACATATCTCCTAAATCCATTCACTTTGAGGATAACAACACGGTTCTGTCCTTTAAAAATGAAGATGATAGTTTTAGTAATTCTCCTCAATAAAGCACACGCTTTCATCAAAACCGCCCAATTAATGTAAAACTGCTTTTCACTACCAAGTAATGTGACCATCTCTAAAATCTATTTTCATCTGAAAGATAATAAAAAATTCTGGTGTCCAACCACTGTATCTGCACTGTCCTATATGGTAGCTTATGTGTGACTATCGAACACCTGACATGTGGCCAATCAGAATTGAAATGTACTTTAAGTTCAAAACACACACCAGATTTCAAATAAAAACAAAAATTGAAAAGGGAAGGAAAAAAGAATGTAATATATGTCTTTAACAATTTTACATTGTTTACACATTACAATGATAATAGTTTGGATACACTGGATTAAATAAAATAAATATATAAATAAGATTAATTTCACTTGTTTCTTTTTTAAATGTGGCTACTAGAAAATGTATAATGACTTATGTGGCTAACATATTATTATTGCTCAGCACTACTTTATACTGACAAATGTAGCTCAACCAAGAACAATTTTAAAAAAGCAGTATCTAGTTATTAAAACAGAAGGTAAAAAGGTCCTTTCTAAGAAAACTATGATCAACAAGACTTGTAGTTATAGGTATTTTAATCTATGTCCTCACTTCTGATCCATCTCTAACTTCCATTTTATCCCCAGTCTCCATCCCTGGGGAAGGAGGTTTTAGATGGAATGATATTTAGGAGTGCCCACGGATAAGAGAATGACTATTATACAAATCACTGTGTGTGATGGTTAGGTTCATGTGTCAACTTGGCCAGGTGATGGTACCCAGGTGTCTAGTCAAGCAAGCACTGGCCTAACCATTACTGCAAGGACATTTGTAGCTGGTTAATAAACCAGAAGCTCGTTTATTAATCATCAGTCAATTGGCTACAGCTGTGGCTGATTACATCAACAAAGGACATGTCTTCCACAATGAGAGAATGTAATCAGCTGGATTTAATCCTATCAGGCGAAGATTTTTAAGCAAGACAGATAAAGAACCTTCATTTCTTCTTTGGCTAGCCAGCAAAGTGTTTCCTGAGGAGTTCATCAGAGTTGCCAGTTTCACTGCCTGAGGAGTTTCATTGATCACGTTCATCGGAGTTGCCAGTTTGCTCCCTGCCCTATGTAATCTGGACTCGTGCATCCCCACAGTTGTGTGAGACACTTTTATAAAGTCTTTTATTTAGATATCTCTTGTTGATTCTGTTTCCCCAGAGAACCCTAACTAATACACCGGGTTTAGAAAAAAAAGTTAAAGTTTAACAAAGTGTCAAACAACAATACAGAAGTGACATCACCAATATGGTAGAGTGAGACACTCCAGTGTTCTATTCTCCCAGAGAATCTTTAGACCATTAGCAAAGACTGTCAGAACCATCTTTCTCAGAGCACAAAAAAACTGTTAAATGGTTGCTGTAACTGGAAAGTCAAACCAAGAAAAAGACAACTCAAAAATGGTAAAACAAAAACAAAAAAACAAAACAAGAAAAAAACCATCGTGGCACCATTGTTAGCCCTTCTTCCACCCCCTACAGAGCCCCACTAAGGAGCTGGGGGAAAATGCAGAAGTGTTGGACTTCCTCACCTGGATTGTTGCTGATGTTCTCACAAACACTGAGGACTGGTGATTTAGTATCCCGAGCCCCCTATCCTGGGACTTGCCCTTATGAAACTCATTACTACAAAGGAGAGGTTAAACCTGCTTATAACTGTACCTAAAGTCTCCCCCTGAGTGCCTCTTTGTTGCTCTGGTGCAGAGACAGCCTGTGCTTATCCATGCAGGTCCCTGGTCCCAGTTCCAGAGGGAGCAGAGTAATCCCTCTGTGCATACTGGGGTACATGTACATCTGTGTCAATCTATCTGGTGAGAGCTGAAGAACTGAACCAGGACAGTGGTCTCTGGCTCACTGTCCCCAACCTGGCTATGCATGCAGAAGCAGCCTGGGGGCAGATAAATCAGTTTAAGAAATAATCAAATAACAGCAGCCTGAGGCAAAGGATTTCTGGCTATGAGATTTACAAATAGAGTGCCCAGAACAGGAAAGAAAGACTATTGCAAAGGGAGAAGTGTGGGCATTATGAGCCACATAATCTGAGGAATTCTTAAGGCCATGAGTGCACGCCCAGAACTTGTGCTCAGAAAGGACAAAGCAGACCCTACATTTTCACACTGAGCTGTTCTTCAGTATTAATGTTGGGAGGGTTAAGCTCTTGAAAGACAGCACCAGCCAACACAGAGCCAATCTACAAAGACTGTGAGAGGCGTTTCATTGTGTGTTTGTGTTAGCTCCTGGCATTGAAGGAAATCTCATGTAACCAGCTGGATATAAACTTAAAGAACAGAGAGAAAGGGGCAGAAAGAATATTCGAAGGAATAATGGTTGAGAACTTTCCTAATTTAACATAAGACATTATTCTACATATTGAAGAAGCTCAATGAACTCCCAAGAGAATGAACTCAAAGAAACCCATATATAGACAAATAACAATTAAACTCTCAAATGCATAAGACAAAGAAAATTCTGAAAGTAAAGCATTTTGGGAGTCTCAATAAGATTAAGTGCTGCTTTCTCATCAGAAACCATGGAGGTAAAAAGGCAGTGGGACAATACATTCAAAGTGCTGAAAGAAAATAAATACCAAACAGCAGTATCACTGTGTCAGAGAGGATGCCATCAAAGTATCTTTTTTTTTTCTACTTGTATCCCTCTGTTTATTTTTTTAGAAGTTTTATTCACATACCATATATTCCCTCCTATGTAAACAATCAATGCTTTCCTGTATAATCACTATGAATTCACCACCACTATCTATATGATTACATCTCCATTTCTTCCACAAAGAAAGAGGAAGAGGAAAAAAAGGAAAAAATAAAAAAGGAAAAGAAAGAGAAAAAAATAACAAAAAGAATGAAAGAAAAAATAAAATTAAAATAAAATGAAACACAATAAGAAGGTCAGACAACAAAACCAATGCCAAGAATCCCATACCCCTCCCTTATATCCCCCTCTTATAGATATTTAGCTTTGGTCTATTACTTTTGTTACAATTAATGGAATTAATGGAAGCATATTACATGTCACTGTTAATATGGACTCTAGTTTGCACTGATTGTATTTTTCCCCCAGACCATCACATTTTCAACACCTTGCAAAGTTGACATTCATTTGCTCTCCCTCATGTAAAAACGTTCTTATATTTGTACATTTAATTACAATCATTGACCACTCTAGGTTTCACTAAGTCATACTGTCCCAGCCTTTATCTTCTATCTTTCCTTCTGGTGTCCTACGTGCTCCTAACCTTCCTCTTTCAACCATACTCTCAATCACCTTTGTCCAGTGTACTTACAATATTGTGCTACCATCACCCATTATCATAGTGTTTCTGGATCTACACAATCAATCTTGTTGAACATTCTGTACTCCTTCAGCCTCAAATGCCCAATTTTTACCCTCTTTCTATCTCCTGATCTCTTCAGTTCTACACTCTTCTCCAAACCTCTCTCCCCTGCTTTTCCTATCTGTCTGTAGCATTCCCTTTAGTATTTCTTATAGAGGAGGTCTCCTGTTCATGAACTCTCTCAGTGTCTGTTTATCTGTAAATATTTTAAACTCCCTCTCATTTTTGAAGGACAGTTTTGCTGGATATAGGATTCTTGGTTGGCAGTTTTTCTCTTTCAATATCTTGAATATATCATACCACTGCCTTCTCACCTCCACGATTTCTACTGAGAAACATGCCCTTAGTTGTACTGAGTTTCCCTTGTATGTGATGGATTGCTTTTCTCTGGCTGCTTTCAGTATTCTCTCTGTCTCTGGCATTCAACAATCTGATTAGAAAGTGTCTTCGAGTAGGTCTATTTGGATCAATTCTGTTTGGGGTACACTGTGCTTCTTGGACCCGAAATTTTATGTCTTTCATAAGAGTTGGGAAACTTTCATTGATTATCTCCTTAGTTCAAGGTTAAGGGGAAAGTCACTGGAAAGGCCAATTATGGAAGTATATTATAGTTGTATTAAGGATGGTTAGGTTTATCTCAAGAGGCATGTTTTGGCTCAAACATCTCTGGACATACCTCCAAAAAGAATGATATGCTAATCTAGGCTTCAAAGGTTCTTCCACATCACTAAAGCTATAATGAATACATTTCCCAGGGCAACCCCAGTGTTGATCACAACATTTGGCATTATGGGCCGGATAGTAGCAGAGAATCCAAAATTAGGTTAGTGATTCCCATAACCAAATGTATATAACCAGGTACCGCCATTTTATGAGCTGGAATATCCCAGTAGTTGTTCCTAATATATCAGAATTGTGAAATCCTTACATTGAGCAAACAGCTTGTCCTTTTTATACTTTATTTTTATACTTTTTTAATACTGTTTATACTTTAATCTGGTAATTTCACTGTTAACTGAAAAGTCAAGTATTTCTATAATCAGAAATTATTCCTCACAAATGAGTTGGTTACATTTCTGTAGGGAGTGGTAGAAGAACTTACACAATGAAGAGGTGTAAAGTAACATTTTTGGGAAAAATAAACCAAACTATAATCTGAATGAATCTCATCTATCAGTTATGATGCAGGAAAATAATTCTAGAGTACTACTGGCTAATAGTGTTGACCAGTTTAGGGACGTCTATGGCTAAAAAAAAAAGGGGGGGGGGTATTGGGCATTATCAGACAAGAACTTGGCAGCAAATAATAAACACACCCGCACACACATATATCCACATTACCCTTGAGCAAAACCTACTTTATCTGGTATTCAAATCGAAGAAAGAATTCTGAAAGCCTTAAAAAGAGAAAAGCAACCAATTAAAAAATTACAAATGGTTTCTATAATGGGATAGACTTTAAAAGTTACGAAACCTCAGAACTGAAAAAAGTCTAAAATGCCTATTTCTGAAGTCCTTACAAGTATGAAGTAAGTAAAGACTATGGCTACAATGTACTTTTATATATAAAATATTAGAATAATAAAAATAAGAAGCATCTGTTGGAGGGTTTGGGGAGAAAAGATCAACAACAGCAGCAAACATTTATTGAGTTCTCATTAGCGTGTTTATCTTCACAACAACCCTATTATTATACTCATTTTACAGATGAGGAAACTGAGACGTAAGAGGTTAAGGGACTTGTGCAAAGTTTAAAAATTTGCTTATACTGTAGCGGAGATTTGAATCCAGACAAGAACAGACTTCAGGGTATTAAAAACAAACAAACAAAAAACTAAAGCACCTAGTAAAGGAAATGAAAACTGGGATGATATGAGATTATTCAAAGCAATAAATTCAAGGATTACACACTGTGCTGGTTTGAATCTGTCATCTACCCCATAAAAAGACTATGTTCTTGAGCTATGGAAGCAAGAAGCTGAAAGCAATAAAACTAAGAAGAGAAGGGAGAGACCAACAGACACCACCATGTGCTTTGCCATGTGGCAGGGAATCCAAGGATTGCCAGCAACTGGTCTTTAGGAAGAAAGAATTGACTTGATGATGCCTTAATTTGGACATTCTCATGGCCTCAAACTAGAAGCAAGGAGGACCCACAGGAACCAAGAGAAGGTAAGAGAGATCTTTGGATAGAAATGCCCCAAGAGAAACTAGCAGATTGTTGAGAGAAGCTGAGATATGTAATCCACAGTTTGCCCCCAGGAGAAGCTAAGAGAGAAGCTAAGACAGAAGCCCAGAGACATTTTGGAGAAAGCCACGGAAACCAGAAGCTAAACCTGGGAGAGGACCAGCACACTCTGGCCATGTGCCTTCCCATGTGACAGAGGAAACCTGGAGGCCATTGGCCTTTCTTCAAAGAAGGTATCTTCCTGTTGATGCCATAACTGGGACATTTTCATGGCCTTAGAACTGTAAATTTGTGAACTAATAAACCCCCTTGTAAAAGCCAGTCCAATTCTGGAATATTGCATTCTGGCAGCTTTAGCAAATTGAAACAGGATCTTATACAATTCTTGTTAAGCTTATTCTTAGAGTTTGTTGTTGGTTTTGATGCTGTTGTAAATTGGGTCCCTTCTATTTTATCCTCTAATGGTTGTTGTTTTTATATGACAGCAACTGATTTCCGTGTACTACTATTGTACCCTGACACATACACTTAATAAATATTTTGTTTGTAACCTTTTTTTCAAATGAGTCTCAAGTGTTTTCCAATTATACAATTATATCATCTACAAATAATGATCATTTTATTTCCTCTTTTCCAATTTTCATATGTCTTAGTTGTTTTCTTTTTGGTTGCTTTGGTTAGTACCTACAAGCAATGTCAAATTAGAATGGTAGGAGCAGACAGCCCAGGCTAGTTTCAGACTTGAATGAAAACATATCTGCTCTTCTCCACTAAACATTTTGTGGACTTGTGTGTGTATATACACATGCACATGTTTTAGTCATTTTAAGTAAATATCTATTTACACTTACCTTTTTAAGATTGTTAAAAGTGAAAAATTAACGTTAAAATGTTTTCACAGTCAGCATCTATCAAAGTGATCCTTTTAAACCACCCTTGTATTACTAGCATAAACTTCATTTAATCAAGATGCAATATTCTTTTATTGCATGCATGGATTCTGTTGGCTAAATATATTTTATTAGGATTTTTTCAGAAATATTTAAGTGAGATTGATCTTTAGATTTCTTTTCCAGCATTGTCTTTTATGGGTTGGATATGAAGATTCAAGACAATATTTTCTCCTTAAAGTAATGGACAAGGTCTATTATATGTTACATGTAGGAACAGTTCAAAATCATACAAAAATAATCTATAGAGTTTGTAGAATTTCCCTGTAAATGCATCTGGGCCTGGCACTTTGGGATGGGGAGGAACCCTTTGACAATTTCCTTTATTTCATTTATGAAAAATAATGTGTTCATGTTTTAGTATCTATCTTGGGATCAGTTTTAGTAAATTATCTTTTCCTAGAAAATTAACCATTCCAGGTTGTAGAGTTTACTGCTTAGTTTTCTGGTTTTGTTGTTTAATTTTGGATTTATTGTATTATCATGTGTACTTAAAATGAGAGTTAATTCTCTTTTCAGAATACAAATACTTATCTAGCAATTAGATTTACGTGATTTTAAGTTTTATATATCCTTATTTATGCTTATCCATCTGATAAAAATAAAATTAATGGAGTTGAATAAAGTTTCTTACTACTAAAAAAAAAAAAGTCTATGTTCTTTTAATCCATTCTTGTGGGGGCAGACCTATTGTGGGTGGGACCTTTTGGTTAGGGTATTTCAATTGAGATCTGACCCAGCCCATTCAAGATGGGTTTTAATCTCCTGCTGGAGTCCTTTATGAAAAGATAAAAGACAGATGAAACTCAGAGAGCTCAGAGAAGCTAAGAGATGAAATTCAGAGTTTGCCCCCGAGAAGCAAAGAAAGAAAATGCCCTAGGAGAAGCAAGAAGGACCCACAGAAACCGAGAGAGCCATTTGAAACCAGTGCCCAGGAGAGGACCAGCAGACATCACCATGTGCCTTCACATATGACAGAGGAGCCCCAGATGCCAGCAGCCTTTCCTCACAGAAGGTATCTTCCTCTTGATGCCTTAATTTGGACTGTAAATTTGTAAACTAAAAAATCCCCACTGAAAAAGCCAACCCATTTCTGTTATATTGCATTCCAGCAGCTTTAGCAAACTGAAAACACAAAACCATAATTATTTATTATTTATTAACAGATAGAAGACAAATGTAATCCCCCAAAACTCTAAGGAGGTAATCATAGTGAGCATGCATTATGTCTGTTCCAGTTTGCTAATGCTCTTTTCGCAAAACAACAGAAATGGATCAGCTTTTGTAAAGGGGGTTCATTTGGTTACAAAGTTACAGTCTTAAGGCCATAAAGCCTCCAAGGTAATGCATCAACAATCCGGTATCTTCACTGGAGGATGGCCAATGGTGTCCGGAAAACCTCTGTTAGCTGGGAAGGCATGTGGCTGGCGTCTGCTCCCATTTCTGGTTTCAGAATGGCTTTCTCCCAGGATGTTCCTCTCTAGGCTGCAGTTCCTCAAAAATGTCACTCTTAGTTGCTCTTGGGGCGTTTGTCCTCTCTTAGCTTCTCCAGAGCAAAAGTCTGCTTTTAGTGGCCATCTCCAAAATGTCTCTATAAGCAGCAGCTCCTCTCTCAGCTCCTGTGCATTCTTCAAAGTGTCCCTCTCGGCTGTAGCAAGCTCGCTCCTTCTGTCTGAGCTTATATAATGCTCTGCTAAACTAACCAAGGCCCACACTGAATGGGCGGGGCCACACCTTCATGAAAATTATCCAATCAGAGCTATCACCCACAGATGGGTGGGTCACATCTCCATGGAAACACTCAAAGAATTACAATCTAATCAACATTAACGTCCGCCCACACAAGACTGCATCAAAGATAATGGCATTTGGGGGTACAGAATACACCCAAACCGGCACAGTGCCCAACATAGAATATTCCTTGATACTCCTGTCAGGGACAAAATACTAGACTGAATGGACCACTGAATAAATTTCTTAAGGATTATAGAAAACACAAGTTACTAATATAGTTTGCACTGGTCAATTATTTTATGTGTTCACAGGATATATAGCCCAGTTATTGTGAATAATTTTGTACATTATATTTAAGAATATAGACTTCACACTCTATAATATTACCTCAAAATACTAACATATGCTTATGAAGTCAGTCAGTAGTTTATAAATATTATCAACAATTGCATTTAAATTATGTTAAGACCTTATCAACAGGCTGTACCCAGTCATGTAAAAATTATTAACACCCATGGGGTAAAAATTTACCCTAAATCTTCTGCCAGTTTTCAGTTAAATTATTTAGTCAGACAATGAAAAGAGAATATGAGGTAGTATACAGAGTAATCTTTTTCTATTTTTCCTCAAACTATATTAATAGAAGAGGCCTATAATGTTTTAAAGATAACTATTTCCCCTATTACACAACTGTGCCGGTTTGAATGTATTGTGTCCCCCAAATGCCATCATCTTTGTGGTCTTGTGTGGGGTGATGGTTGGATTTGCTTGGAATGTGCCCCACCCAGCTGTGGGCAATGATTCTGATGAGATGTTCTCATGGAGGCATGGCCCCGCCCATTCAGGGTGGGCCCTTATCGGTGGAGCTATATAAATGAGCTGACTCAGGGGGAAGAAAGAGAGTGCAGCTGGGAGTGATGTTTTGAAGAGAAGCAAGCTTGTTAGAAAGGAATGTCCTGGGAGAAAGCCGTTTTGAGGCCGGAGCTTTGGAGCAGACGCCAGCTGCCTTCCTAGCTAACAGAGGTTTTCCGGACACCACTGGCCGTCCTCCGGTGAAGGTACCCGATTGCTGAGGTGTTACCTTGGATGCTTTGTGGCCTTAAGACTGTAACTGTGTAGTGAAATAAACTCCTGTTTTATAAAAGCCTGTCCATCTCTGGTGTTTTGCATTCTGCAGCATTAGCAAACTAGGACAACAACATATATATGTAATAGAAAATAAAAATGAGAAAAAAGGAAAAAATTTTCATAATCCTGTAATACAGAGAAAATTAACTTCTCTTAAAATTTTGTCTTATATTATTTATTCCCTTTATGCGTGTGTGTGTGTGTGTACACCTTTTTCCCACAAAAATGGAATCACACACCATATGTTTTATACCCTGCATTTTTCCTCCTTAATTTTGTAAACATTCTGGGTTGTTAAATATTTTTCTGTATCACCATTTTAAAGCTTACATATTCTATTACATATGTAAACTTATATAGCCATTTGCTTTACTATAGGAGACAAATTGTTTCCAAATTTTCACTCTAGTATTAAAACCTTAAAGTTTACATAGCTCCAAGTTCAGGCATGCTATTAGAAAGTAATGTATAAAAATAGGGATAGTAGAAATTTTTATACAGTGTCAGAAGAATAGATGTCACACACACAAAAAAACACAGAGAGTGAGAAATAAATTTTTTAAAAAGATGTATATCTTTTTGTGAAAGAGAAAGAATGAACTAACTGAAGGATGATGTATTATGTGAGAGATAAGATTTTAAGGGATTTTCACTCTCTACATTGAGTATTTTAGTAATAGTTGTATTTTATTAAATGTGTTTGTAATAAAAATTTTTAAAAATTTTAAACGCATAAATGGTATTCTAGTATGTATATGTTTTCTGCATAATAAAATTCAGCTTTTACTAAAATACTCAGACACAGACCAATGGAATCAAATTGGAGAGTTCAGATATAAACCCTTACATCTGTGGCCAACTGATTTTTTTAAATTCAATTTTATTGAGATATATTCACATATCATATGATCATCCAAAGTGTACAATCAATTATTCACAGTACCATCATATAGTTGTGCATTCATCACCCCAATCTATTTTTGAACATTTTCCCTGTACCAGAAAAAGTGAAAATAAGAATGAAAAAATAAAAGTAAAAAAGAACACTCAAATCATCCCCCCACCCTATTTTTCATTTAGTTTTTTGTACCCGTTTTTCTACTCATCCATCCATACACTGGATAAAGGCAGTGTGATCCACAAGGCTTTCACAACCACACTGTCACCCCTTGTAAGCTATACTGCTATACAGTTGTCTTCAAGTGTCAAGACTCCTGGGTTGCAGTTTGATAGTTTCAGGTATTTACTTCTAGCTATTCCAATGCATTAAAACCTAAAAAGGGTTATGTATATCATATAAGAATGCCCACCAGAATGTATGGCCAATTGATTTTTTTTTTTTTTTTTTTTTTTTTTGTTTAAATGACCACAGTTTTCTGAATTTTTTTTACAAAGTTCTAATATGCATATTATAAAAGGCTAAACCAATTTAGCCATCTGTGAAGAAAAACTAATTCTTTTATACCCATCATTCTGGATATTATCTGTCCTCCTTGCAGGTGCCTGTCTGCAGTTCCATGTCTTCTCTGTTACCCTGGTGGGAGGTTTGAAGTTAGAAGGTTGGCCAATTGATTTCTGACAAAGGTACCAAACCACTCAATGAGGAAAGAATAGTCTGTTCAACAAATGTGCTGGGAAAACTGGATATTCACATGTGAAAGAACAAAATTGTACCCCTACCTAACACAATTTACCAAAATTAACTCAAAATGGATCAATGAACTAAATATAACAACTAAAACTATAAAACTCTTATTAAAAACATATATTATCTTCAAGTCTGTATTAGGTAATGAATACTTAGATGACATCAAAAGCATGAGCAAAAAAAGAAAATATAGATGAATTGGACTTCTTCAAAATTATAAATTTTTATGCATCAAAGGACATTATAAAAAAGTGAAAAAACAAACTACAGAATGGGAGTAAATATTTGGAAACCATGTATCTGATATGGTTTTAATATCCAGAATATATAAAGAACTTTTACAATGCAACGATAAAAAGACAAACAACCAAATTAAAAAATGGGCAAAGGACTTGAATAGACATTTCTCCAAAGAAGATATGCATATGGCCAATAAGTAAATGAAAAGATGTTCAACATCATTAGCCACTAGGGAAATGCAAATCAATACCACAATGAGACACTAGTTCACACCTACTAGAATTGCTGTTATGAAAAAAAAAAAACAGAAAATGTCAAGTGTTGACAAGAATGTTGAGTAATATGAACTCTTGTACGTTGTTAGTAGGAATGTAAAATGGTGCAGGTGTTGTAGAAAACAATTTTGGCGGTTCCTCAAAAAGTTAAACATAGAAATACCAAATAGCCCTGCAATCCCACTTCAAGGTATATACCCAAAAGAATAGAATGCAGGGACTCAAACAGGTATTTGTGCACCATTGTACACAGCAGCACTATTCACAATAGCCAAAGGGTGGAAGCAACTCAAATATCCATCAATAGATGAATGGACAAAGAAAACATGGTATAAACATACAATGAAATATTATCCAGAAGTAAAAAGGTATTAAGTTCTGAGATATGCCACAATATAAATGAACCCTAAAGACATTACACAGGGTAAAATAAACCAGACATAAAAGGACAGAAACTGCTGGATTTCACTAATATGAAATAATCAGACTACGCAAATACATAGAGACAAAAAGTAGTTTTATAGGTGTCCAAGGGTAGGAGAGTGGGGAAATGGGGAGGCAATGCTTAACTGGTGCAGAGTTCTGTTTGGGGTGACAGACAAGTTTTGGTAATGGATGGTGGCATGGTAGCAAAGCACTGTGAATGTAATTAATGCTACTGAATTCTATGCTTGAAAGTGATCAATATGGGAAATTTTATGTTGTATACATGTTACCAAAATAACAAATATATATACATGTATACATAGCAGTAGCAGCAGCAGTAGTTATAATAACCATTTACTAAATCCTGTAATGGGCAAGCAAAGTGACAGACTCTATGGGAACAGAGATGAACCTACCTTCAGGGAATTTTCAGTCTATTAGAAGAAAAAGTTAAGTAAAGATATTATAATGTAATTAAGAGATATTTATTCACTTATAAATATTTACTGGGCACCTTCTTTGTGCCAGGTTTTGATTTTTAAGCACTGGGGACACAAAGTTGGACAAGGTAGACACAGTCCCCACTTATGAGAAAGCATCTGAGGGGCATATAACCCACCATGCAAGGGAGGCATTACACATGCATCAGAAATGGGATGTAATTTACATAAGGTGGCAAAGCTAGTTGTTAGTGGTTTATCTAGCAAGAGAATTAGGATCTATTTGATTCCTTAGCTCCAGCTCTGTCCACAAAACCATATTGCCTTTGATTCATCCATACATTCATTGGTCCATCCATAACAACCAATTTTTATCAATTGCCTTCTATGGATCAGGCATATACAAAGGCCCAAAAAAGACATGGTCACTGCCTTTATGGAGCACATGGTCTCTTAAAGGCTACATTTATTTTGGGAGATATACATACATGATTTCAATTCAGATGAATTCTCTAGTGTTCATTTAAAGCATGTGAAACACTTTGTTTTAAAATGAAATTCCATACACAATATCTACAAGCCCATGTAACCTCAGGAAACGATAATAATTCTGTAAGGTATATTAAATGCACTAGATAAATGTGTAGGTAAATTTATATTTTCTGTTATGCAAGTGGACTCTGGCAGTAGATAAAGTCATTTATTTCATTTTAGATTTTTTTTTTTAAACTGTATTTAACCAAAAGAAAAAAAAGGCACAACGCTATTCTTGAATTTAAAAAGTCAGCTTCTGGTCCAGTTCACTATTATAATCCCCAAATGAGATCGGTTGCTATGAAATAAATATCTTACTGCCTGTTCCCCGCATCATTCTTTTTTAATGTATACATATTGCTGATATAGTGGCTAAAATTACCTTGGCTAATTATTCATTTTAAATCTTTATTTATTCTGACCTTAGGTCACTGTTTCTCATCAAAGGAGAAAGTAACCTTCAAATACTGTAATTATATTAAGGTTTAAACAGATCTAATTCATGAAAAATATAAATTAAGTATTTTTTAACCGGAAAAAATATTAATGCAATATTTCTTCCAGATATTATAATATCCCAAATTAGCAACATGTTCTTTTTTTTCTAAGTTGTATGTAGTAAACATCCCCCCCCCCCAATTAAGTAATTTTGTTCTTTATATTCTAAGTGGTCTGGAGTTAGGTAAATTTACATAATCTAAAACTTACTTAGTCATATTTAGTCCAAATTTTACTTCAAGGAATTTTAGCATGTGTCCATTTTCTTTGTGTGAGACAAACATCTGGAGGAGGAACAAAGCTAGTTAAACAAAGAACTATCAGCTCTGCCTACATTAATATGCTTTTGTACATATTAATACAAATCTGTAGGACATACGGCAAGACCACAAAACAAAAATATAAATACATGGTTTGAAAATGAAGCAAACAGGTTTACTGGCATAAGTCAATCACATTACATTATACTTAAGCATAAAACTATAATGAGGTAGTAAGAAAATTTCTATCTTATCCTACCTGGCTCAAGTAACTTACCCAATTCTTTCTGAATACTTTTACTTATCACAATAAGTTATTCCATATACAGCTTAATGTCAATTGAATAACAATGACATTCTAAATTAAATGTAAAATGAAGTGTATTTCTTTTGTCTTTTTAAAACATATCAACAAAAAGATAATTCAATTTTCTCACCCAATATGTTAGATATAATCATTGTTCAGCTCAAAATTATATTATACATACTTTTGTTACCTTGTTATCTTATTATTTTCATAAAAATTAAGTCCAGTATATTTTAGTATTCAATTTGCTATACTAAATGAGTTTCAGGCAGAGTTACTTACCTTCATTATAATATTCAATGTTACTGTCAGAGTACACACCAAGTAAAAATTAATGACTTTCATTATTTTAGCTATAAAAGTTCCTTTCTTCACATTTAGCTGTAGGAGGAAAAATCATATAAACAAAGAAATAAGATATAAAATTAAACTATTTAAAAATTAATTGCAAGAATGACAAAAAGGCACTTCTAATTACCTGAAGGCACTTAGCAAGCATTAAGGCTGCTACTAAACTTAATAAAGGAGACACCAATAAAGCTGGATTCTCAAATTGCAATAAATATCCCAGGAAGAGAGAAAATATATAGATTTTATAAACTTCATGAACCTGTTGGGACAAAAATAAAATGAATGAGAATAAAATGAATTTTATTGTATATCTTTACATTAATTTTGCTTAGAATATCATTTGATCACAATTACAGTCAAATAAAATTATAAATATATAATTAAGTTATATATATTATAAAAAAATAATTTAGGCCATTATTTTGCTACGGAAAATGTCCAATCCATATTTTTAATGTTATGATACATAATTAATATAACATATTCTTCTTAGGAAAAACTCTTCCCCCAAAAGTAAAGAACTTTAAAACCATGGGTGTCTAAATCAGACTGGAAGAATCCTCTTTACTCTCAGGCTCTGGCTCAATTTCAAAAGGTTTGCAATATCATTTGCCCTGAAATTAAAATCAATCCATGCATACCTTTACAAAAATTACAAGAATTTTTAAAAGTATAATCTTTAGCAGCAGTTACCAAAACCTACCCAGTAAAAATGTACTGCTATGCTGCGAGAAGGAGTGAAGCTGTGAGACACCCAACAAGGTGAATGGAACCTGTAGACAGCATTTTGAGTGAAGTATGCCAGAAACAAAGGCAAACACTATAATGCCTCACAAATACGGACTAACTACAATGTATAAACTCATAATTGAACCTTAGAGCACAGCTTATAGGGGAACGCTTACTGTAATAGTCCCTAGATTGTAAGCTCTTACAGCAGTCACATCTGTTCCTGAATTGTAATGGCTATCTCCAGATTCTGAGATGCTGATCCCTTTGTGTATAACCTGATAAATCCCTGGAACTTTGGGTATCTGTGTGACACCTGAAACTCAGAGCTAGAACTTGGCAGATATGAATGTCAGTATTAGCACATATAGCAACTGTTAAAAAAGCTGAAAAAGTCCAGACTTCAACTAGAGATATGAATGAAGCAGATGTGGTTATGACTAGGGCAAATCGGGCCAAAGGGTAAAGGACAATACTGACTGCCATTTTAAAACTTCAAATTCCATGTGAGGAAGAGATGTTTAGTTGATACAAGATCTATATTTCGTAAACAATTTAACTCAAACAGTTTTTTCAAATACTATCAATACATGGAACTTTTAATAAGAAATGAGACCTGGTAGGTTTGCATAGGTTAGTGTGAAACAGAGACACATCCCAAAGTGATTTGGACAGAGACTAGAAATACATATGCAGGGACCCCCTGAGGAGCTGGGGGAAAATGTAGAGGTTTTGGCTTCCTCGCCTGGATTGTTGGACACATGGTGGTTTGATGTGCCGTGCCAGGGGACTTTGCCCTTATGAAGCTCGTTAATGCAAAGCAAAGCCTAAACCTGCTTATAATTGTGCCTAAGAATCTCCCCCTGAGTACCTCTTTGTTGCTCAGATGTGGCCCTCTCTCTCAGCTAAGCCAACTTGGCAGGTGACCTCACTGCCCTTCTCACTATGTGGGACCTGACTCCTGGGCTGTAAATCTCCCTGGCAACACGGGATATGATTCCCAGGGATGAATCTAGACCCGACTCTGTGGGATTGAAAACATCTTGACCAAGAGGAGGATGCAAAATGAAATGAAATAAAGTTTCAGTGGCTGAGAGATTTCAAATGGAGCTGAGAGATCACTCTGTAGGCATTCTTATGCATTATATAGATAACACTTTTTAGGTTATGATGCACTGGAATAGCTAGAAGTAAATACCTGAAACTATCAAACTGCAACCCAGGAGCCTTGACTCTTGAAGATGATTGTATAGCAATGTAGTTACAAGGGGTGACAGTGTGGTTGTGAAAGCCTTGTGGATCACACTGCCTTTATCCAGTGTATGGATGGATGAGTAGATAAACGGGTACAAAAAACTAAATGAAAAATAGGGTGGGGGGGGATGATTTGGGTGTTCTTTTTTACTTTAATTTTTTTCATTCTTATTTTTACTTTTTCTGGTACAGGGAAAATATTCAAAAATAGATTGGGGTGATAAATGCACAACTATATGATGGTACTGTGAACAACTGTACACTTTGGATGATTGTATGGTATGTGAATATATCTCAATAAAACTGAATTTTAAAAAACATACTGCCATGAAACATACCACCATGGAAAATTATTTTTGCTTTTGGTCCAGTTAACTATATAAAAGTGATCATACGAAAGTTAAATTCAAAGTCCTAACAGAAGATGTCTCAAAAAAGTTACATCTTAGTCAATTTCTTTTCTAAAAATAAACAGTACTGTTACTTAACCTGTCATGAAGTTAATTTTAGAAAGAGAAAACAATGCAAAATATAGGCATTAGTTAGGAAGAAAAAATCAAAAGGCAAAATGTTAAAAATAAAAGGAAGGAAGGAAGGAAGGTAAGTAGGTAGGTGAGAGGGACTAAGAAAGGAAGAGAAAGTAGGAGGGAAAGAGGAAGGAAGGGAAAAAGAAAGATCCCTAATAAGCCAGAACCATTAAAAAATTATAATAATACTAAAGATACCTCACTTGTTAGAAGTAGGATGGAGGCTACTCTTGGGGTACCAAAGTAATGACTGGGAGAGGAGGACATGATGGGGTCTTCCAGGTGCTGGTGAAGTTCTGTTTCTTGCTTTGGGTGCCAGTTCTACAGATACGTATCAGTTACTGAGCAACTGTTTCTCAGCTCCAAATCTACTTTTCTCTCCTCTGCCTTACTGAGGCTGGGGCTCTGAAAACCACATTTCTGCTTTTCCAGTTGGCTCGTTAATAAGTTAGAGAACGCTAGAGAAAACTGCAAGGCTGAAGGAGGAAGAAAGAAGCTGTTGCTTTCTGTCTACTTGCAGTTTGTATGAGTATCACTTGAGCAACTCTCCTCATCCCAACAGAGCAGTTCCTTCTTGTTGAAGCAGCTGAATGCAGTTACAGTTTTCCCAACACTTGAAGAACCAGCTTTATCACTTCCTCTCATCCCAGAAATCCCAGGAACAGCCAGCCAGAGCTCCATCCTCAGAGGTCTGGGTCCCTGTTCCATGGTGCCCTTCTTCAAGCTTAAGACAGAAGAAAAACTCCTCTGTTTCTAAGTGTTAATAGTTCCTAAATTCTTCCTTTTGTTCCCTCAGCTCTAGGAGTGCTAACTGCTTCCAGCAATTGCTACCTCTGTGATACTTACTAGCCATTCAATTAACAAATTAACAACTTTATACCTGATTAACTATTCTTTATATTAAATTTTCTCTGTTGAAATAACCTAAATATT
Source organism: Choloepus didactylus (assembly GCF_015220235.1). NCBI lineage: Eukaryota > Metazoa > Chordata > Mammalia > Pilosa > Megalonychidae > Choloepus > Choloepus didactylus. The sequence continues at coordinate 50,252,293 of NC_051320.1, read as the reverse complement.
TGATACTCATTAGAGTTCTGGACCATCTGAGTATCTGGGAAGAAGAAAAGGAAGAGAAGAGCAAGAAGACCCCCAAATTTCTGGTTTGGACAACATTAAATGCTTAATAAATATTTGGTAAATGAAGGGGAAAAAGATAAGGAAGTGTGAAAGACAAAAAGAAACAGAAAGGAATCAAACACTGATGAGGACAGAGCAATGGGAACCCTTATCTCCTGTTGGTAGGGGTATAAATTCATATGACTATTCTGCAAAAAGACTTGAGATTATCTAATTAGGTTGAATCTGCACATGACCTTGTAATTCCACTTGTACATAGATACTTTATAGAAATCTTGCACATATATGACAGGTGACATGGATAAGAATGCTTATAGCAGCATTGATCATGTGAACACTAAACTGGGAGAAAACAATGTCCATCAACAATAGAACACATAAATTTTTAAAAAATAAATGAACTGTAGTTCTGTACATCACCATGGATGAATCTCAAAAGCAAAGCAGGCAAAAGTAAATAATATATGATTTGCAACTTATTTTTAGGAATATATATACATGTGGTAAAACCACAAAGAGAAAGGAAAGGATTAACAAAATTTAGGACAGAGAGCCTCTGTGGGAAGGGAGCAGGATGTGACTGGAAACAAGTTCAAGAGAAGGCTTGTGGGGTATTCAAATGTTCCATTTCTTGGCCCAGGTGGTGGAATATTCATATTTTATTCCATAAATTGTATATGCCACATACAAATACACTTTGCTACATGATCTGTATTTCTTTTTTTTCTTTTAAGAAAACAGAAAGAAGGAGAAATGGAGAGGAAGCACAAGGGTGACTTTGGTTAATTAGGCCAGGTTTATGGGGATTTCAAAATGCTTCTAAAAGGGCTGGGGGAGAATGAGTTTGGCAATCTTTTGAATAGAAGTATAAATCAGAGCCTATTAAAACACTTCTTTTCAAAATAAACCTTAGAAGCTGAATGGTTTTAAGATACAAACACCACAATAAACCTTAAAAACTAAATAGTTTTAAGATACAATGCTATTCATTTATCTTCCAGATTTAAAATCGTAATTTCAAAATGCCACGATACCTTGTCACTTTGTTCCAGTGAAAAACTATCTAGCAGAAATAGAGATATGGCTTGAAGAAACAGGAGATAGTGGCTGTATTCCCACATCATCATAAAAGTGTAAGTTGAAGCACTCATCAACAAATAGCAAAACCTCTAGGAAAAACAAAAGAAAAAACTAAATATCAATCACTTTATTATTACAAAAATCCATGAGCTTGTTACCTCAAAGTTGCAACTCTTTTTACTGGTTCAACCTCAAGCTATACAACTCTTGAAACTTTATTTTTAAAATGCATAATTGTTATTAAATCCTTATATAAAGAACACATTCTAGAAAGAAAGAAATCAGCCACTTATTTAACATTCTATTGAGAATTTCAGACAGATTAAAAAAAAAAAAAAAAGAAGGAAAATCCAATACAATAGTTTTCATTCCAAAAGAGTAATAAATATAAGGAAATGGCTTTTACTCGACTTGGCTGGTGGGCTTTTTTATTGTGTAAGTAATTTCTTTCATCTTGGAAAATAATATTTTCATTTTGATGGTACTTCATATTTTCTTAAGAGCTTCCATTAAATACTCGATTAATGTCTCTGCCTATTCCACAACCCAAGTCTTTGCTTTTTCTTCATTTCCTCTCCACAATGCTTGCTTGCATTGTCAACTTGATAAAGCTCTCAGGTGTCTTCTGAGACACAAGGATCTCATTACCTTTGCCTGAAATTTACATGGCTAAAATCAGTTCTGTCCTTCCAAATGCCATCTCCCAAGTGATCCTGTAGTGAGACACCAAGTCTGCAACAAACCCACTACCCTGCAGCATATTTCCTACAAATCTTCCTCCTTCCTCTCTTCCTTCCTTCCATGGATCTGCTCATTTATTCCCAATTCCTCCACCAGCTGCAGTGCCAAGAAGGAGGACAATAAGGGTCAGGTCAAGAAACCTAAGAAAGAACTGTGTTCTCTCATGCTAAAGCTCAAAAAAATTATACTAAAAAAATTCCTGAGCCAGAAATACTTCAATTCAGCCATCAGCTAATATAAGAATTTTCCAGCATCATGAAATCAGGTTAAGACCAAAGATCAAAATCTAAGAAGGCAAAATTCCACCAGGTGGTCAAAGGATACCAACTGCAAGGTCCAGAAGGGTTCACCACATAGAGAAAACATAAGCTTTTGCTCTTCCTATCACCATAGCTATAAGGGAAAGTATTCTCCACACCTTCCAAGGTGAAACAACCAGAACTGTAATAACCAGGACTGAAACCATCAAAGAAAACCAGCTCTAGAAATTCATTAGGCTCAGATCTAGATCCAGCTTAATTAACCAACTGGTGATTTGGCGATTACTTTGGGAATGCTGGGGACAAGCTATAATATAAAACGAACCGCTAATGCCAAGGGTTTTTTCACAAACTACTCTAAGACATGCAGTGACAATAAATCTGAAGATAGAAATATACGTCAAACACAATCTGGACAACAAGCTAAGGTTTTCCTTTCACTGAATATTTTTAAAGTTCTATGCAATCTTGTCTATCTCTTACTTTGTCCATTTAATTTTCACTGTGCCTACAGTGTGAACATTTTTAAACATATAATTTAAGTGACACATTAAGTGAGTTTCAGTAATCTATCATAAATGTCTTTAGATGACCCCAGATAACTCCACAAAAGAGCTAAGCATGGATATTTTGATGCAAATAGGACCATGAGATCTAGTCTCAAGAATGGAAGCAAAATACAAAATATGTGATTAACATATGTTCTAGAAAATCACTCAGCAATGAAAAGGAGCAAACTATTGATGTGTGAAACAATTTAGACAAATGCCAAGGGCATTAGGCTAAGTGGAAAAAGTTCCTCTCAAAGGGTTACATATTATATGATTCCATATATATAACATTCTCAGTGATAAAATTATTGTGATGGAGAACAGATCAATGGTTGCCAGAAGTTAGGGCTAGGGGAAAGAGTGTGACTATTATGGGTTATATGAGGGAGTTTCCTGGTGGTTCTACATAAATTATGGTGATGGTTTCCTGAATCTACATGTGATAAAAAAAATTCATAGAACTACACAATAGCACCCCTCCTCCACCCAAGAAAATAAAAACCTGAATAAGTATTGTACCAGTGCCAATTTCCTGGTTTTGACAATGTATTTTGGTAAGGTAAGATATTATCATTGGGGGAAGCTGGGTGAAGAGTTCATGGGAAGTCTCTGTACTACATTTGCAACTTTTTGTGACTCTTAAGCTACTTCAAACTAAAGAGAGGTGAGAAAAAGGATAGAGAGAGAGGGAGGGAGCCAGGGAGAAAGAAGTTGATTGAAGGATTGGGCAGTTTTGCTTTTCAAAAAGTCAAGTTGCTAAAATGAAGGATAAATAAAACACAAGTAACTTGATTTTTTTTTCTGCTGTATGTCTTTGTAGTATCCTTAATATTTTGTAGAACCCCTTTAATATTTGCATATAGATATTTTGTTCTTGTTGTATACTCCTGAGTACCAGATGAGTGAGAGGCTAGTTATAAATAAATAATCAAATAACTGATAAATACATTTTTTTCCTTTACCTTAGCAAAAGAAGGAAGGAAGGGAAAGAGGGAGGGGAAAATCTATGGAATGCTTTCAAAGTAGAGAAAAATAATTGTGGTTAAATGAAAAAAGGAAAACAAAATAAAACACAAAAGACGAGTACACACTAAACTTGAATCCATTCACAAAATTCAGGGACCTTGGTAACAACAATGCACTGAGGATTGACAGGAATGTGGTAGAGGAACTGTGAGACTGGAGGACTTGGGAGAGAGGGAAATATGCTTTTCACTGTGTACCAATTTGCCCTAACAGAATTGGTTTTTGCCATGTGTATAATGTGTATCTATTACTTTTTTAATTAAAAAATGGTTATTAGAAAGAAAAAATATATTAGATAACAATGACAAAAGACACACAGAAAAATACTAAATATGGTATAGAAGGGGAAAAAAATAAGTTTATAAATCATAACCCTACCTTTCCAGAAATCCTTCTTTTAAAATATATGAGCAATGATTTTGTTAAAAAGACACTTGATTAAACCTTCCTTTAGGCAACAGAAGTTTCTTTTTAGTTCAAAATATCTGTTTAAGCAGTTCATTTCTGTATTGTAAACTCTTCTATTCGAAATATAAGAACAATTCTTCCCTAAGAGAAGCTGAATAATCTAACAGGAAAACACTCAATCATAGATTCCCTGACTATTAATAAAACTACGAAAGAAAGCAATCTTGCTCAGAAGCTCTTTATACAAACAAAACAAATAAGAAAATTAAAAATCTGAAATAAGTTCATGCTGTTTTACACACACAAAACAGGAAATTTTAGAGTTACAAAACAAATGAAACAATAAAGTTTGCAATACCCAGGACATCTGTCACCACTGAAAAGAAGAGGGAAACAGTACCTATTTCAGAGATTTCAAAAAGGAACCAGCAACAAAAGAGAAAATAGATAAATGGGAACTCCTCAAGCTTAGAAGTTTCTGCACCTCAAAGGAATTTCTCAAAAAGGTAAAGAGGCAGCCAACTCAATGGGAAAAAATTTTTGGAAACCATGTATCTGACAAAAGACTGATATCTTGCATATACAAAGAAATCCTACAACTCAATGACAATAGTACAGACAGCCCAATTATAAAATGGGCAAAAGATATGAAAAGACAGTTCTCTGAAGAGGAAATACAAATGGCCAAGAAACACATGAAAAAATGTTCAGCTTCACTAGCTATTAGAGAGATGCAAATTAAGACCACAATGAGATACCATCTAACACCGGTTAGAATGGCTGCCATTAAACAAACAGGAAACTACAAATGCTGGAGGGGATGTGGAGAAATTGGAACTCTTATTCACTGTTGGTGGGACTGTATAATGGTTCAGCCACTCTGGAAGTCAGTCTGGCGGTTCCTTAGAAAACTAGATATAGAGTTACCATTCGATCCAGCGATTGCACTTCTCGGTATATACCCGGAAGATCGGAAAGCAGTGACACGAACAGATATCTGCACGCCAATGTTCATAGCAGCATTATTCACAATTGCCAAGAGATGGAAACAACCCAAATGTCCTTCAACAGATGAGTGGATAAATAAAATGTGGTATATACACACGATGGAATACTACGCGGCAGTAAGAAGGAACGATCTGGTGAAACATATGACAACATGGATGAACCTTGAAGACATAATGCTGAGCGAAATAAGCCAGGCACAAAAAGAGAAATATTATATGCTACCACTAATGTGAACTTTGAAAAATGTAAAACAAATGGTTTATAATGTAGAATGTAGGGGAACTAGCAGTAGAGAGCAATTAAGGAAGGGGGAACAATAATCCAAGAAGAACAGATAAGCTATTTAAACGTTCTGGGGATGCCCAGAAATGACTATGGTCTGTTAGTTTCTGATGGATGTAGTAGGAACAAGTTCACTGAAATGTTGCTATATTATGTAACTTTCTTGGGGTAAAGTAGGAACATGTTGGAAGTTAAGCAGTTATCTTAGGTTAGTTGTCTTTTTCTTACTCCCTTGCTATGGTCTCTTTGAAATGTTCTTTTATTGTATGTTTGTTTTTCTTTTAACTTTTTTTTTCATACAGTTGATTTGAAAAAAAGAAGGGAAAGTTAAAAAAAAAAAAAAAAGAAAAAGAAAGAAAAAAGACAAACAAGGAAAAAAAAAAAAAAAAGTTGTAGTGCCCCCTTGAGGAGCCTGTGGAGAATGCAGGGGTATTCGCCTGCCCCACCTCCATGGTTGCTGACATGACCACAGACATAGGGGACTGGTGGTTTGATGGGTTGAGCCCTCTACCATAGGTTTTGCCCTTGGGAGGACGGTTGCTGCAGGGGAGAGGCTAGGCCTCCCTGTATTTGTGCCTGAGAGTCTCCTCCTGAATGCCTCTTTGTTGCTCAGATGTGGCCCTCTCTCTCTGGCTAAGCCAACTTGAAAGGTGAAATCACTGCCCTCCCCCCTACGTGGGATCAGACACCCAGGGAAGTGAATCTCCCTGGCAACGTGGAATATGACTCCCGGGGAGGAATGTAGACCCGGCATCGTGGGATGGAGAACATCTTCTTGACCAAAAGGGGGATGTGAAAGGAAATGAAATAAGCTTCAGTGGCAGAGAGATTCCAAAACGAGCCGAGAGATCACTCTGGTGGGCACTCTTACGCACACTTTAGACAACCTTTTTTAGGTTCTAAAGAATTGGGGTAGCTGGTGGTGGATACCTGAAACTATTAAACTACAACCCAGAACCCATGAATCTCGAAGACAGTTGTATAAAAATGTAGCTTATGAGGGGTGACAGTGGGATTGGGAATGCCATAAGAATCAAACTCCACTTTGTCTAGTTTATGGATGGATGTGTAGAAAAGTAGGGGAAGCAAACAAACAGACAAAGGTACCTAGTGTTCTTTTTTACTTCAATTGCTCTTTTTCACTCTAATTATTATTCTTGTTATTTTTGTGTGTGTGCTAATGAAGGTGTCAGGGATTGATTTAGGTGATGAATGTACAACTATGTAATGGTACTGTAAACAATCGAAAGTACAATTTGTTTTGTATGACTGCGTGGTATGTGAATATATCTTAATAAAATGATGATAAAAAAAAAAAAAAAAAAAAAAAAAAAAAAAAAAGGAACCATAAGTACGTTCTGTTTCCCAGCCACCCAAGTTTAATAGAAGCCTTTCCTTGGCTCCTATGTTCTCTTTTTCTAGCTAGGAATTCTTAAACCAACTGTTGGTTGCCTTTGTAATCATTTATTTATTTTATTTTATGTATTAACTTTATGTAAAATTATTATTCTAAGACAGTCTGTAGGTTTCATCTGACTGCCAAAAGGATTTTAACATAGAATATGCAGAGCTACCATAAAAGTTAGCACTGCTGTCATTTGTAGCCTCTCTTTATATCTTCATTAGTATTTTATTAAATTATGATGACAAAAGTATATCAATATTCAAGTGGTAAAATAACAGTGGGACAAATTAATTTTCAAAATAAGACATTACTTCATATATTTGTCAAGTAAATACATTATAGCAATATAACATCTCTTTTCTCCTAAAAATAATTTGCTGTCAATTAGATTACAGAATAAAAGTGTTACAAAGTTACTTTCCTATATCATTTCTAAGTAGTAACTACGCTTCATGCAGTGTAACTTAACTCTTAATATGAGTAGCTTTAAAACCATGTACCACATTTGTAATACATGTGAATTAACTATGATTGATAAAACAGATTTGTATCTTACCTCTGCATAAGTATTTAAGTTGCTTTTTAAATAGCCTGTCAGGGCAGCAACTTGGCACGCAAAATATGGTAGAGCCCAGTTTTCTCTTAAAGGAATGGAGTATTCGATTCTTGTTGTATCTACCCTAAAATAAACCACAGATGAACAGCAACATAGCAAGACATTATATCAATGTAAGACTACACTTCTCAAAGAACTTTGACACCTCATTGTTCTCCATAACCATTCTGTGAGGTACACATAGAGAGAGCCACCATTAGCCCACAAAGCATCTTTGAACAAACTGATACAGTGTCTCCCTTCCCTTCCCTCTCACTCCCCTTGCCCCAGAAAACTCAGTACTGTTGTGCAATTTTGGTGAACAGATGGGCCTCTGTGAGACTTTTAAAAAGGCACCCCTATTCTGGGCAGACACGGCCTCATGCTAAAGCTCACAGCTTGCTGCACAGAGTACACTGGACTTCATACCCCACCTCTCCTGCCCTTAATAAGAAGGCTAGCCTTCTCTAGAACACAATTTGCACTAACTGCACATAATTAGCAGACCTGGAACAAAGTTCTTATTCCCCTTTACATAAGGAATTAAGGAATATAAAGATCAGAGGAAGGATGTGACTTAATCAAGGTGATATAGCCAGTAGGGTTCACATATGGGATTATAGTGCATATCGTTTGATATCTAGTTTAACAATCTTTTCAGTTAGTAGTTTAATGTTTAATTTTTTTCAATCCAGAATTAACAGTAGTTCTTCATGGGATATACCTAGAGACGTTTGAGAATTCCCAGAATCACAAACACAGAAATACTTTTGTAGGCACTACCTAAGTTTCTCTTAAATCACTTTTCATTGAGAACCTGTTGTTTCCTCTGCATGTCCTCATACCACATATGAACTACCTCATCAACAATTATTAAATTGGGATGTCTTACACTCAATGGCTATTTATCATGCAAAAACAAAGGTGCTATAGAGCCCGGCAGATATGAATGTCAGTATTAAAGCATACAGCAACTGTTTAAAAAAAAAAAAAAAGCTGAAAAAAGAGCCCAGACTTCAATCAGAGATATGAAATGAAGCAGATCTGGTTAAGACTAGGGCAAATTGGGCCAAAGGGTAAAGGTTGAAACTGACTGTATGTTAAAACTTCAACTTCCATGTGAGACCAAGAGAAGTTAAGTTTATTTGTGTAGGATCTATATTTTCTAAACAATATAACTTCTACAGTCAATTTGTTCAAACACCACAATTACATGGAACTTTGAACAGGAAGTGAGAGATGGTAGGTTTGCATAGGTTAGAGTGAAATAGCAACACATCCCAAAGTAATTTGGGCAGAGAATAAAAATATATATGCAGGGAGGAAAATGCACAAGTGTTGGACTTCCTCACCTGGATTGTTGCTGATGTTCTCACAAACATTGAGGACTGATGGCTTGGTATGCTGAGGCCTGTATCTTGGAGCTTGCCCTTATGAAGCTTGTTGCTGCAAAGGAGAGGCTAAACCTTTTTATAATTGTGCTTAAGTGTCTCCCCCTGTGTGCCTCTTTGCTGCTCAGATGTGGCCCTCTCTTTCTAACTAAGCCACCTCAGCAGGTGATCTCACTGTCCTATCCCCTACATGGGACCAGACTCCCAGGGGTGTAAATCTCCCTGGAAATGCAGGATATGACTCCTGGGGGGGGACCTGGCAGTGTGGGACTGAGAATACCTTCTTGACCAAAAGGCGGATGCGAAATGAAACAAAATAAAGCTTCAGTGGCTGAGAGATTTCAAACGGAGTCAAGAGGTCACTCTGGTGGACATTCTTACACAATATATAGACAACCCTTTTTAGGATTTAATGTATTGGAATAGCTAGAAGTAAATACCTGAAACTATCAAACTCCAATCCAGTAGCCTTAACTCTTGAAGACGACTGTATAACAATGTAGCTTACGAGGGGTGACAGTGTGATTGTGAAAACCTTGTGGATCACACTCCCTTTATCCAGTGTATGGATCGGTAAGTAGAAAAATGGGGACAAAAGCTAAATGAAAAATAGGATGGGATGGGGGTGTGTTTCGGGTGTTCTTTTTTACTTTTATTTTTTATTCTTATTCTTATTCTTTCTGGTGTAAGGCAAATGTTCAAAAATAGACTGGGGTGATGAATGCATAACTAAATGATGATACTGTGGACAACTGACTACATTTTGGATGACTGTATGGTATTTGACTATATCTCAATAAAATTGCAGGGAAAAAAAGCCATGAAAACCAATGAATGAAACCTTTTTTTAGTAAGAAGTTAATAAGAAATTACATTACCAAGTACAAATAATAAATCCTAAAAACCCTCTTAACTCATCTCTTTCCCTAGTCTCATAACTCTAGCAGCTAACAACGTTCTCGTTCTATTCCTACCCCCCTTCCCTCCCGTCATATCCTTCTTTTTCCTCAGAGTAGCACAATGTACCATCTTATGTCAAATTGACTACAGCCTTATCTGGCTATTTCAAATTTACAGTTTCACCAATTTTCGGTTTAGCACAACAAAGTTTCAGTAGCTAAGCAAAACAAGACAAAAGGTTTTCCTAGGGAGACAGAAAGGAGAATGTGATAAACAATAATTGCACTTTAATATTTTTGCTCTTATGACCAATATAACAGAACTAATGACTATTACGACAAATTAGACATTTGCATTGCCCAATAATCCATTCAAACATTTGTTCCACTTATAACTGTTTTACAAAAATCATAACTCACAAGTTTTTATTCTACTTTGTAAATTTACATTATATGTATTTTATATGATCTCTCTTCTTCATACTCATCAATACTTGCATTTCTACAAACCATCAATGACCATTAAAATTACAATTTATAATAGCATAAAAAATAACAAATATCTATAAATAAATCTAAAGACAGGCATGTCAGATCTCTACACTGAAAACTACACTATAAAATATTGAAAGTAGAGAACGCCTAAATAAATGGAAAGACAGATTATGTTTTACATACTATGGAATGGAAAACTCAATATTGTTAACATGTCCATCCTCCCCAACGTAATCTACAGATGGCAGAATAGGAGAGGCCGAACAAATTTCTCCTCTGTGAAAAAACTAGAGAAAGGGAGAAAACGACTGGGACGGCAGTTCCAGGGCACGAGTAGCCAGAGAGGGACCTCTACAATATATAATGGGGACTTGGACAAAAAAGCATAGAAATTACGTCTGAAATGATGGGGTGAGTTTATTCAACCGGGACCACTGGGGGCTGGCAGTTCCCCACTCCCACACACCCATCTCAGCCCCGTGGATGGGCGCTCCCGTGAGGCAACTTGAGAAACAAAGGCTCTCTCTTGAGAGCACACAGAAAACCCGGTGCATTTATTCTTCCCCCACGGAAGCCGTGTGGTGTACACAGGTGATAGGCAGGGATAAGCAAGGGTGTCGCATATGGAAGCACTAGAAGCCCTTCCCCCACTCCAGAGTCGTGGGCACAGGCAGGAGGGACCAGGATACATTTGAGCTGGAGGGTGAGACATGCAACCCAAGAGTAATCCATTCAGAGACCCAGGAATCACCTGACCCACTGGTGCCATTAAGCAGACTCCCTGATGAACTGCACAGGGCCCCCCCCCCCACCTCCAGGGCTGGCAGTCCCACGTGCACACAGAGAAAGGTTGCGCTGATTGGATTTTCACTTGGTGTGGAGCCCGCTGACAGCACAGCTGCAGTTAGGGAAAATCAAATAACTAGGAATAAACTTAACCAAGGATGTAGAAGACATCTACACAGAAAATTACAAAACTTTACTAAAAGAAATGAAAGAGGACGTAAATAAGTGGAAAGACTTTCCGTGTTCATGGACAGGAAGACTAAACATCATTAAGATGTCAATTCCACCCAAACTGATCTATAGATTCAACACAATTCCAATAAAAATTCCAACAACCTACTCTGCAGACGTGAAAAAGCTAGTTATCAAATTCATTTGGAAGGGAAAGATGCCTCAAATTGCCAAAAAACATGCTGAACAAGAAGAATGAAGTAGGAGGATTTCCTGACTTTAAAGCCTACCACAAAGGCACAGTGGTCAAAACAGCAGAGTACTGCGCAAAGAGAAACATATTGATCAATGAAATCGAATTGAGAGTTCAGAAAAAGATCCCCAGATCTTTGGCCAACTGATTTTTGATAAGGCCCCTAAATTCACTAAACTGAGACCAAACAGTCTCTTCAACACATGGGGCTGGGAGTACTGGATATCCATAACCACAAGAATGAAAGAGGACCCCTACCTCACACTCTATACAAAAATTAAATCAAATTGGATCAAACACCTCAATAGAAGAGACAGCATAATAAAACTCCTAGAAAATAATACAGGGAAACATCTTCAATATTGAGTAATAGGAGGTCGCTTCTTAGATCTTACACCCAAAGCACAAGCAACTCAAGAAAAAATAGATAAATAGGAACTCCTCAAAATCGCAAGTTTCTGTGCCTCAAAGGACTTTGTCAAAAAGGTGAAGAGGCAACCAACTCAATGGGAGAAAACATTTGGAAGTCATATATCTGATGAGACTGATTCTTGTTTATAAAAAAAATCCTACAACTCAACAACAACAGTAAAAACAGCCCAATTATAAAATGGGCAAAAGATATGAAAAAACATGAAAAAAGTTCATCTTCATTAGCTATTAGAGAAATGCAAATCAAAACCACAATGAGATATCATCTCATACCAATAAGAATGGCTGCCATTAAACAAACAGGAAACTACAAATGCTGGAGAGGATGTAAAGAAACTGGAACTCTTATTCATTGCTGGTGGGAATGTACAATGGTAAAGCCACTCTGGAAGACTGTTTGGTGGTTCCTCAGAAAACTAAATATCGAGTTGCCCTATGACCCGGCAATTCCACTACTCAGTATATACCCAGATGATCTGAAAGCAATGACACAGACGTTTGCACGCTGATGTTCATAGAGGAATTGTTCACAATTGCCAAAAGATGGAAACAACCCAAGTGTCCTTCAACAGATGAGTGGATAAATAAAATGTGGTATATACATATGATGGCATACTACACAGCAGTTAAGAAGGAATGAGGTCCTGAAATGTGACAACATGGATGAACCTTGAAGACATAATGCTGGGTGAAATAAGTCAGACACAAAAAGAGAGATATTGTATGTTACCACTTATGTGAACTCCCTGAACAATGTAAAATCAGTGTCTTATAATGTAGAATATAGGGGACCTAGAGATTGACAGAAGCTAGAGAAGGGAAATGATTACCTAATATGCACAGACCTATTAATTAGGGTTGATGATAATTCATTAAGGGGATTATAATTATCAATGCTGCTTTGAATGAAAACATGATTGAAAAGGGTTGTTTAAAGGCATGAACCCCACAGATTAGCACTACACATATAAATAAGTGCTTACACAATCTACTTCTGAGGTATCACACTGGTACAAAGAGTTAACAACAGAGTGTCATACGGGAAAAATACCTATTGCATACTATGGACTACATTTAATAGGAATACCTTACTAGTACCACAATAATACCAGGGATAAATAATTAGGGGCTGATAAGAGCTTTGGGGTGTTTTGGGCTATGATAATTGTTTAAAATTGAGAGTGACAATGATTGTACAACTAAACGAAGATAATGTGAGACACTGATTGTTTCTCTTGGTCAAAATATGTATACTATGTGAAATTAGGAAGCCCCCTACTTAAATGATCAAGTCCTTGATCTTGAGGCTTGCTCTTGTGAAACTTATGGCTGTAAATGGGAGGTTAAGCCTTCCTATAATTACGCCTAAGAGTCGCCCCAGACTTACGCACACTTTAGACAACCTTTTTTAGGTTCTAAAGAATTGGGGTAGCTGGTGGTGGATGCCTGAAACTGTTAAACTACAACCCAGAACCCATGAATCTCGAAGACAGTTGTATAAAAATGTAGCTTATGAGGGGTGACAGTGGGATTGGGAATGCCATAAGGACCAAACTCCACTTTGTCTAGTTTATGGATCGATGTGTAGAAAAGTAGGGGAAGCAAACAAACAGACAAAGGTACCTAGTGTTCTTTTTTACTTCAATTGCTCTTTTTCACTCTAATTATTATTCTTGTTATTTTTGTGTGTGTGCTAATGAAGGTGTCAGGGATTGATTTAGGTGATGAATGTACAACTATGTAATGGTACTGTAAACAATCGAAAGTACAATTTGTTTTGTATGACTGCGTGGTATGTGAATATATCTCAATAAAATGATGATTAAAAAAAAAAAAAAAAAAAAAAGAGTCGCCCCAGAGAACCTTTTTTGTTGCTCACATGTGGCCTCTCTCTAAGACCAACTCTGCAAATAAATTCAGTATCCTCTCCTTACATTGGACATGACACCCAGGGTAGTGAGTCTCCCTGACAAGTGGGACATGAGCCCCAGGAATGAGCCTAGCCCTGGAATTGAGGGATTGACAGTGCCTTCTTGAACAAAACACGAAAAGAAAGGTAACAAAATAAGGTTTCAGTGACTAAGAGATTTCAAATAGAGTCAGGAGTCTATCCTGGAGGTTACTCTTATGCAAGCTTCACCTAGATATTTAAAATGGCCACAGTATGCCAAGCCATAACCAACAGTGGTCCTGAAAATACTAAAGAATACCTACATCCCTATCTGAGACTCTTATAAAAGTTTCACTCGCTAAATTTATTTTTCAGAAGCTTAAAACCTCCAGGGTGTTCCTATGCTAGATAAGCCCCCAAAACCCAGAGGCCAAGGCCTCTTCAAGAACATCAAACAGATACATCCCCCTTTACCATAATGTCGACACCCCTTTTCAATATGGACAAATGAGGGTGGTCATGGTCCAGATATCCCTGAAGACTGAGACAGTGATCAAAAGAGAGGGAGGGGTAGCAACAGACAAGATAAGATTTAACAAAGGATTATGAATATTGAATCTATCTATTTGTCTGTCTATCTATCTATCTATCTATCTATCTACACACACATATACACATATTTAGTTTCTAGGGTATTACAATACCTAGAAGGAAATAACTGAAATGGTGGAAATGTAACCCATAGCACTCTTTGAAATTTGCTCTAGTTACTTGTTAAATTGTAATCTGAAAGTTATCACCTGTATGTGTATATACTATATTTCACAATAAGGAAAAAACTGAAATTATGGAACTGTAACCCGTAACAGTCTTTTAAATTTTCTAACTACTTGGTAAAATGTACCTTGAAAGTTATCACTAGTCTGTATATATTTCATAATAAAAAAAGTTAAAAGGAAAAAAAAAAAACCAAATTCACAAAGCTTCTTGATGAAAACATAGAAAACATCACCATGACCTTAGCAAGAATAATGATTTATTGGGCAGAACACAAAAAGTACTAATGATAAGAGATTTTCTTATTAAGAAACACTATTAAGAAAATGAATAAGTGACCACAGTCTTAGAAAAAAATAATCACAGTGCATATATTGAACAAAGGACCTCATATCCAAAATATATAAAGAGCTCTAACAAATGAACAATTAAAAGATAAATCCAATCTTTAAATATGAGCAAAAGACTTAGACATGTCACAAAAGAAAATAAAATATACAAATAGCCAATAAGCACATGGAAAGGTATTCAATATCATTAGTCATCATGGAAATGCAAATTAAAATCACAATGAGGTACCATTTCACACCCACTAGAATGGCTAAAGTCAAAAAGATTAACATCAGCAAATGCTGGTAAGGATATGGAACAACTAGAACTGCCATAAATTGCTGGTGGGAAGATAAAATGGTACAACCACTTTGGAGAACTTATTGGCATTTTTAAAAATAAAGTTAAACATACATCTATCCATTTACCCCAAAATTCCACTCCTAGGTATTCAGACAAGAGAAATGAAAACATACGCACACAGAAAGACTTGTACAAGAATATTCAATGCAACCTCATTCATAATAGCAAAACTCTGGAAATAACCCAAATGCTCCTTAAAAGGAGAATGGATTAAAAAAATTGTGCATATTCATATAATAGACTACTACTCAACAATAAAAAGGAATGAACTGATATAAACAACAATGTGGATGAATTTCAAAAATATTATGCTGAGCCAGACACAAGAGTACATACTCTAAGATTCTACTTACATGAAGATACAGAACCGACCTATAACAATAGAAATCAGAACAATAGTTACCTTGAAAAACAAGGAAACTGTCTGTGTTTATGGAAATGTTCCATATCTTGTTTTGAATAGTGATTACATGGTTGTACAAAATATTAAAAACGCACTGTAATGAACACTTAGAATCTGTGCATTTTATTGTTCCTTAATTATACCTCAATAGAAATATCAACAAAAAAAAATACTAGGCTAGATGAAAATCTTAATGATTGGGTTTGGCAAAGATTTCTTAAACATGACACAAAATCATGATCTATAAAAGAAAAAATCAATACATTGGACTTCATCAAAATTTAAAACTTCTGATCTTCAAAGCACACTTAAGAAAATGAAAAGCAGGATAAGGCAGAGAAAATATTTCCAAAATACACATCTGCCAAAGAACTCATATTCAGAATATATAAAGAATTCTTATAATACAATAACTTAATAGAAACAACCCAATTTTGAAAATGAGCAATAGATGTGGCCTCTCTCTCTCTAAAAAGCCCACATGGCAGGTGAACTCACTGCCCTACCCTCCTAGTGGGACATGATTCCCAGAAGTGTAAATCTTCCTGGTAATGGCAGGACATGACTCCCAGAGATGAGCCTGGAACCAGCATTGTGGGATTGAGAAAATCTTGACCAAAAGGGAGAAGCAAAATGAAACAAAATAAAGTTTCAGTGGCTGAGTGGTTTCAAATGGGGTCAAGAGGTCATTCTGGAGAGCATTCTAATGCATTATATAGATACCCCTGTGTAGTTTTTAGTGTATTGGAATAGCTAGAAGGAAATACTGGAAACTGTCGAACTGCAACCCAGTAACCTTGATTCTTGAAGATGACTGTGTAACTATGTAGCTTACACAGTATGACTGTGTGATTGTGAAAACCCTGTGGCTCACACTCCCTTTATCCAGTGTATGGACAGATGAGTAGAAAAATGAGGACAAAAATTAAATGAAAAATAGGGTGGGATGCAGGGATGGAATGCTTTGGGTATTATTCTGTACTTTTATTTTTATTCTTATTTTTTTTTTTTGAAGTAAGGAAAATGTTCAAAAATTAACTGTGGTGATGAATGCACAACTATATGATGGTACTGTGAACAGCTGATTATACACTGTGGATGACTCTATGGTATGTGAATATATCTCAATAAAACTGGATTTAAAAAAAAAAAAGAATACCAAAAAAATTGAGAAAAAGATTTAAACAGCACTCCAGCAAATAAGTACATGAAAAGATGCATATCATTTGGCATTACAGAAAAGCAAATTAAAACTACAATGAGATAGATAACACTGTACACTCGCTAGGGCTAAAGTTAAAAAGACTAACAAAAAAAAAGGACACTCAAAGTTTTAGCAAGTATTTAGAATGAATGGAACTCTCATATGCTGCTGCTAGGTCTGTAAAATGGTACAACCAGTTTAGAAAAGTTTGGCAATTTCTTAAAAGTTAAACACATACCTACCATATGACCCAGCCATTCTCCTCCTAGATACTTACCCAAGAGAAATGAAAGCATTTGTCCACACAAAGACTTGCATACAAATACTCACAGCAGGTTTACTTGTAATAGTCCCAAAATGGAAATTACTCAAATGTCCATCAACAGCTGATTGGATAAATAAATTGTGGTATATCCATATAATAGAATGCTACCTAGCAATTAAAGGAATGAACTATTGATACATGCAATATACACGCATCTCAAAATAATCATGCTGAGTGAAAGCCAGATTTTTTAAAAAGTATACACTGTATGACTCCATTTATATAAAATTCCAGAGATCTATAGTGACAGAAAGCAGATTATTTGTTTGGTGGGGATAGTAGGGACAATAGGAGAGGCAAAATAGGAAAAGAAAAGAGGGAAGGATTGCACAAGGAAATTTTGGAGACTGATGTATATGTTTATCATATTGATTGGATTGCTGGTTTCATGGGTGTGTCTAAATGACTAAACTGATCAAATTGTGTACTTTAAATATGTATAGCTTATACCTCAATAAACCTGCTAAAAATTATTAGAAGAAAACTTGTCTTCTATGAATATATTTGTGACTGAATATATATGCAAAAAATGGAATCATATATAAGGATTAAATGAAATAAAACCTGTAAAGAACTTAGCACAGCATCTAGAATCTAGTGAACATTCCATATGTATTAGACCTTAGCTCTTTGATAATTCTGAATGAACTATTTTTTTTATTTAGCAATATATTATGAGTATCTTTTCATAATATATACATGTCAGTTAAATACAATTCAACTACATTTATGTAATGGCCATTACAAGCCATTGTACAGCTCTTATCATAATCTTTTTAATGCGATTTTAGTGAGACATATTCACACACCATACAATCCATCCAAAGTATACAATCAGTGTCTCCCAGTATTATCAAATAGTTCTGCAGTCATCACCACAGCAAATTTTAGAATGTTTTCATTACTCAGAAAACAATAATAAGATAAAATAAAAATATAAAAAAACCTAAAACATCCCATACCCCCCCCCCCACTGTTGACCCCTAGTGTGGGCATTGTACATTTGTTACTGTTGAAGAAAGAATATTAAGATATTACTGTTAATTATAGTCCACAGTTTGCAATAGGTACATTTTCTCCCATATACCCCTCTATTATTAACTCCTTGTAATAGTGTCATGAAAGAACTATTTTGTATTTGTACTGCTAATCACGGTCATCACCCACAAGATTCACCATGTTATACATTCCCATGTTTTAACTTCTAGCTTTCCTTCTGATGACATACATGATTCTAAACTAACCCTTTCCACCCATTCACTTACAATTCAGCACTATTAACTATACTCACATTAACGAGCTACCGTCACCTCTATCCGTTTCCAAACATTTAAGTTCAACCTAGTTGAACATTCTCCACATATTAAGCAACTGCTCCCCATTCTCTAGTCTCATCCTGCCCCTGATAATCTATATTCTAGACTTTTTCTATGAGCTTACGTATTATAATTAGTTCATATTAGTGAGATCATACAATATTTGTCCTTTCGTGTCTGACTTATTTAGCACAACATAAAGTCCTGAAAGTTCATCCATGTTGTCATGTACTTTGGGACTTCATTCCTTCTTACTGTGCATAGTATTCCATTGTATGTATATTCCACATTTTGTTTATCCATTCATCTGTTGAGGCACACTTGAGCTGTTTACACCTTTTGGCAGTTGTGAATAATGCTGCTCTGAACATTGGTGTGCAAGTGTCTATTCACATCCCTGCATTTAGGTCTTCTGATGTACACCAAGTAGCGGGATTGCCTTATCGTAAGTCAACTCTATACTTGGCTTTCTGAGGAACAGCCAAACTGTCCTCCACAGTGACTGTACCATTTCACATTCCCATCACCAGTGAGTAAGTGTTCCTATTTCCCCACATTTTCTCCAACACTTGTGGTTTCCTGTTTGTTTATATCATATTTTTAACTAATTTCCTAATATTATATACACTTACACTGTTTCTGACTTGACCTATTACAAACAGTTTTTTAAAAAAACAAACCAATATTTTCATATAGTAATTACTGGCTTCGTTGATTCCTTTCAGCTCTTTACTCCATCTGGAACTTATTTTAGTATGTGTGCAATAAGGATATTTTTCCAGATTTGGTTGTTCCAATACCATTTATAAAATATACATTCTAAAGGCCATCTGTTTTCATATACTATTCCTGAAAAATTGTTTGGAAAGTTAACTTTTTAAAAGATAAACAAGAGATTCACAAGTTCTTAGGCAGGAAATGCAGAAGAATAGGCTATCCATTCTTAATTTGGAACTCTGTGAACCATTCCATCAACCCTGAACTGGGAAGTGAACCCTTTCCAAAGGTTCACCCACCACCTCTACCCAACCCACAGATTAGTGCAGTCAAATTTTTAAAACTTTGTTCCAGAAACACTAGGAATCTGACTCCTCTAGTCATTGTACAGAAACTGAGTAGGTTACCTGCCAGCCATTTGCTATACTAATAAATGACAGTCCGTACAAACCTCTCCACTGCTACCTTCCTGAACGTCTGTGCTGCTCTCTGTTCCCCTCACCATGCTTGCTGGGAGTGAGAACCAGAAGGCTAACAGTGGGATATGGCCAAATCAAGTGACACCCACATTGTTCCTAGTGGTAGACTCTGGCAGATAGTAGCAGAAGTCAACAAATACTTCAAAACAATAACTAGTTAGATCAATTGGGGTCCACAGACCTCTAGATACATTAACAGAGATCAGTAAGTTCTGAGTTTAATTTTGTGTTTTCATTTTAATGATGTTCTAACATCATAATATAAGTATAATCTGAATCATCTGAATGACCACCTTGTAACTCACTACTGCCAAATGATTTGTGCTCACTTACCTGTTTGCATGAACAATCTAGTTTACAACATAGTTCTACCATAATTGACTTGGGCTAAGCAGAAAAAAAATGACATGGTCTTCATACTAAATGTTCCTTTGCCAAATAAAAGCCAAATGATCTCTTGATCACTGTGGTAAAAAAGGGTTCATAGCAGACTGAACAGAGAAAAATGATGAGAACTGAGTGGTAGATGTGAATGCCTGTCACACTCAAAAGAACCTGTTAGACTGGTACCATATTTATACTGAGAGCAGCAATTTGGTTTCAGCAAAATATCATCCAAACATTAACTTTAACGTTAGTGTTTTCCATGAGTATTTTACCAATTTGTATGTATTTCATTAGTAAACTGGTTTCAGTTTATAGTAGCATAAGAGCTTTTAAGCATAAGGAGTTTTGCCTAGTTTTATGTTTCATATTTAAGTAGAATTAGAATTCAGATTAAGTCTACACATGGCATCCATAAGAATTAAGTTTTAAACATACAAAACTGAAGTTTGAGAAACATTGAATTAGATGACATATGAAAAACAATTTGATGTATCAAAGCATGACATGTGAAAGTTAAAAACTACCTTTACACTATCAGCACAACTTCTATGGCTGTGACTTGTATTGATGTGTTATAATTTACCTAACCATTCTCCTATATTTAGGTTGTTTTTTATTTTTTGTATTCTTGTACCTAATACTATACTAAATAAGTTCAACTAATGAGCTCTTTGCTTCCTTTTAGATTATCACCTTGAGATAAATTCACTGAAATGACATTCCTTGGAAAAATTTCTACCTAAAACCAAAAAAACCTTACACCTCTACCAGCATGTTGAGTGTACCGATATCATGACAACAGAATGAGCATAATGCATTACCATTATTTTCTGCTAAATGTACCTGTAAGACATTTGCATTGCCTTGCATCATACCTCTTTATTATCACCAATGCATGGAGTAATTTTTTTTGGCCAAAGATTACATTTAATACAGGCTTTTAATCAGAAATATTTTCTTTTCCCTTCAAATACAAAGAGGTTTTACTGTAAGTGATAACCACATACATATTTGTATATGAAAAGATCAGTTGGGATGAAGAATAATTTGCATATTGTTTATATGTGAAGCTTGGATTTGAATCACATTTTGGTAGTCTCTGTTCAAATGGAGTTATCAAGAACTAGAAAACCTCAACAAACCAATCACAAGCAAAGAGATCCAATCAGTCATCAAAAATCTACCTACAAATAAAAGCCCAGGGCCAGAGGGCTCCACAGGGGAATTTTAAAACTTTCCAAAAAGAACTGACATCATTCCTGCTCAAACTCGTTCAAAAAATTGAAAAAGGAACACTACCTAACTCATTTTATGAAGCCAACATCACTCTGATACCAAAACCAGATAAAGATATTACAAAATGAAAAACTATAGGCCAATCTCCCTAATGAATACAGATGCAAAAATCCTAAATAAAATACTTGCAAATCAAATCCAAAGGCACATTCAAAGAATTATATACCATGACCAAGTGGGGTTCATTCCTGGCATGCAAGGGTGGTTCAACATAAGAAAATCAATTAATGTAATAAAACACATTAACAAATCAAAAGGGAAAAATCAAATGATCATCTTGATAGACACTGAAAAAGCATTTAACAAAATTCAACATCCCTTTTTTTTTTTTTTTTGCTTTTGTGTTTACTTTTTTTTTTTTTTTTTAATTCAGTTTTATTGAAATATATTCACAAACCATACAGTCATCTATGGTATATAATCAACTGTTCACAGTATGATCATATAGTTATGCGTTCATCACCACAATCTATTTCTCAACATTTTCCTTACATCAGAAAGAATCAGAATAAGAATAAAAAATAAAAGTGAAAAGAGAATACCCAAACCATCCCCCCATCCCACCCTATTTGTCATTTAGTTTTTACTCCCATTTTTCTACTGATTTTTTTTCAATTTTTTAACTTTATCAAAAAATTAAAAACAAACAGGCAAACAACAACCAAAAAAACCCCACAACATTTCAAACAAAGCAATGGATTAAGGAAAACAAATAACCTAAAATAACTACTTTGCTTCCAATATGTTCCTACCATACCCCAAGAAAATTAATAAACCATGTCCAAACAGAGGAGTAAGAAAAACAAATAATCTAAAATAACTACATTGCTTCCAACATGTTCCTACCATACCCCAAGAAAATTAACAACCCCTAAGAAAACAAAGGAATAAGAGAAAAAAAAAACCTAAAATAACTCTATTGCTTCCAACATGATCTTACTATATCCAAGAAAGTTTACAAACCATAATCATTCCTGAGCATTCCCATAACATTGAGATTACCCTCCATAGTTTATCTGTTCTTATTAGATTATCATTCCCCCTCCACTAATTGGTATCTCTAGGTCCCCTACATTCTACAGTATAAAACATTGTACATTTTTCACAGAATTCATATTAGTGGTAACATACAATATATCTCTTTTTGTGCCTGGCTTATTTTGCTCAGCATTATGTCTTTTTTTTTTTTTTTTTTTTTAATCTTCATTTTATTGAGATATATTCATATACCACGCAGTCATACAAAACAAATCGTACTTTCGATTGTTCACAGTACCATTACATAGTTGTACATTCATCACCCAAATCAATCCCTGACACCTTCATTAGCACATACACAAGAATAACAAGAATAATAATTAGAGTGAAAAAGAGCAATTGAAGTAAAAAAGAACACTGGGTACCTTTGTCTGTTTGTTTCCTTCCCCTATTTTTCTACTCATCCATCCATAAACTAGACAAAGTGGAGTGTGGTCCTTATGGCTTTCCCAATCCCCTTGTCACCCCTCATAAGCTACATTTTTATACAACTGTCTTCGAGATTCATGGGTTCTGGGTTGTAGTTTGATAGTTTCAGCTATCCACCACCAGCTACCCCAATTCTTTAGAACCTAAAATGGGTTGTCTAAAGTGTGCGTAAGAGTGCCCACCAGAGTGACCTCTCGGCTCCTTTTGGATTCTCTCTGCCACTGAAGCTTATTTCATTTCCTTTCACATCCCCCTTTTGGTCAAGAAGATGTTCTCCGTCCCACGATGCCAGGTCTACATTCCTCCCCGGGAGTCATATTCCACGTTGCCAGGGAGATTCACTCCCCTGGGTGTCTGATCCCACGTAGGGGGGAGGGCAGTGATTTCACCTTTCAAGTTGGCTTAGCTAGAGAGACAGGGCCACATCAGAGCAACAAAGAGGCATTCGGGAGGAGGCTCTTAGGCACAACCATAGGGAGGCCTAGCCTCTCCTTTGCAGCAACCGTCTTCCCAAGGGTAAAACCTGTGGTAGAGGGCTCAACCCATCAAACCACCAGTCCCCTATGTCTGTGGTCATGTTAGCAACCATGGAGGTGGGGTAGGCGAATACCCCTGCATTCTCCACAGGCTCCTCAAGGGGGCACTGCATCTTTTTTTTTTCCTCGTTTTTTTTTTTTTTTTTAACTTTCCCTTCTTTTTTAAATCAACTGTATGAAAAAAAAGTTAAAAAGAAAACATACAATAAAAGAACATTTTAAAGAGACCATAACAAGGGAGTAAGAAAAAGACAACTAACCTAAGATAACTGCTTAACTTCCAACATGTTCCTACTTTACCCCAAGAAAGTTACCTAATATAGCAACATTTCTGTGAACTTGCTCCTACTATATCCATCAGAAATTAACAGACCATAGTCATTCCTGGGCATCCCCAGAACGTTAAATAGCTTATCTGTTCTTGGATTATTGTTCCCCCTTCCTTAATTGCTCTCTACTGCTAGTTCCCCTACATTCTACATTATAAACCATTTGTTTTACATTTTTCAAAGTTCACATTAGTGGTAGCATATAATATTTCTCTTTTTGTGCCTGGCTTATTTCGCTTAGCATTATGTCTTCAAGGTTCATCCATGTTGTCATATGTTTCACGAGATCGTTCCTTCTTACTGCCGCGTAGTATTCCATCGTGTGTATATACCACATTTTATTTATCCACTCATCTGTTGAAGGACATTTGGGTTGTTTCCATCTCTTGGCAATTGTGAATAATGCTGCTATGAACATTGGCGTCCAGATATCTGTTCGTGTCACTGCTTTCCGATCTTCCGGGTACATACCGAGAAGTGCAATCGCTGGGTCGAATGGTAACTCTATATCTAGTTTTCTAAGGAACTGCCAGACTGACTTCCAGAGTGGCTGAACCATTATACAGTCCCACCAACAGTGAATAAGAGTTCCAATTTCTCCACATCCCCTCCAGCATTTGTAGTTTCCTGTTTGTTTAATGGCAGCCATTCTAACCGGTGTTAGATGGTATCTCATTGTGGTCTTAATTTGCATCTCTCTAATAGCTAGTGAAGCTGAACATTTTTTCATGTGTTTCTTGGCCATTTGTATTTCCTCTTCAGAGAACTGTCTTTTCATATCTTTTGCCCATTTTATAATTGGGGTGTCTGTACTATTGTCATTGACTTCTAGGATTTCTTTATATATGCAAGATATCAGTCTTTTGTCAGATACATGGTTTCCAAAAATTTTTTCCCATTGAGTTGGCTGCCTCTTTACCTTTTTGAGAAATTCCTTTGAGGTGCAGAAACTTCTAAGCTTGAGGAGTTCCCATTTATCTATTTTCTCTTTTGTTGCTTGTGCTTTGGGTGTAAAGTCTAGGAAGTGGCCGCCTAATACAAGGTCTTGAAGATGTTTTCCTACGTTATCTTCTAGGAGTTTTATGGTACTTTCTTTTATATTGAGATCTTTGGTCCATTTTGAGTTAATTTTTGTGTAGGGGGTGAAGTAGGGGTCCTCTTTCATTCTTTTGGATATGGATATCCAACTCTCCCAGCCCCATTTGTTGAAAAGACCATTAAGACTCAGTTCAGTGACTTTGGGGGCCTTATCAAAGATCAGTCGGCCATAGATCTGAGGGTCTGTCTCCGAATTCTCAATTCGATTCCATTGATCTATATGTCTATCTTTGTGCCAGTACCATGCTGTTTTGGCAACTGTGGCTTTATAATAAGCTTCAAAGTCAGGGAGTGTAAGTCCTCCCACTTCGTTTTTCTTTTTTAGAGTGTCTTTAGCAATTCGAGGCATCTTCCCTTTCCAAATAAATTTGATAACTAGCTTTTCCAAGTCTGCAAAGTAGGTTGTTGGAATTTTGATTGGGATTGCATTGAATCTGTAGATGAGTTTGGGTAGAATTGACATCTTAATGACATTTAGCCTTCCTATCCATGAACATGGAATATTTTTCCGTCTTTTAAGGTCCCCTTCTATTTCTTTTAGTAGAGTTATATAGTTTTCTTTGTATAGGTCTTTTACATCTTTGGTTAAGTTTATTCCTAGGTACTTGATTTTTTTTAGTTGCTATTGAAAATGGTATCTTTTTCTTGAGTGTCTCTTCAGTTTGTTCATTTCTAGCATATAGAAACATTACTGACTTATGTGCATTAACCTTGTATCCCGCTACTTTGCTAAATTTGTTTATTAGCTCTAGTAGCTGTATCGTCGATTTCTCAGGGTTTTCTAGATATAAGATCATATCATCTGCAAACAATGACAGTTTTACTTCTTCTTTTCCAATTTGGATGCCTTTTATTTCTTTGTCTTGCCGGATTGCCCTGGCTAGCACTTCCAGCACAATGTTGAATAACAGTGGTGATAGTGGGCATCCTTGTCTTGTTCCTGATCTTAGAGGGAAGGCTTTCAGTCTCTCTCCATTGAGTACTATGCTGGCTGTGGGTTTTTCATATATGCTCTTTAGCATGTTGAGGAAGTTTCCTTCAATTCCTACCTTTTGAAGTGTTTTTATCAAAAAGGGATGTTGGATTTTGTCAAATGCTTTTTCACCATCTATTGAGATGATCAATTGATTTTTCCCTTTTGACTTGTTAATGTGTTGTAATACATTGATTGATTTTCTTATGTTGAACCATCCTTGCATGCCTGGAATAAACCCCACTTGGTCATGGTGTATGATTTTTTTAATGTGTCTTTGGATTCGATTTGCAAGTATTTTGTTGAGGATTTTTGCATCTATATTCATTAGGGAGATTGGCTGGTAGTTTTCCTTTTTTGTAACATCTTTGCCTGGTTTTGGTATTAGATTGATGTTAGCTTCATAAAATGAGTTAGGTAGTGTTCCATTTTCTTCAATGTTTTGAAAGAGTTTGAGTAAGATTGGTGTCAGTTCTTTCTGGAAAGTTTGGTAGAATTCCCCTGTGAAGCCATCTGGCCCTGGGCATTTATTTGTGGGAAGATTTTTGATGACTGATTGGATCTCTTTGCTTGTGATGGGTTGGTTGAGGTCTTCTATTTCTTCTCTGGTCAGTCTAGGTTGTTCATATGTTTCCAGGAAATTGTCCATTTCCTCTACATTATCCAGTTTGTTGCCATATAGTTGTTCATAGTATCCTCTTATAATTATTTTAATTTCTTCAGGATCTGCAGTTATGTCACCATTTTCATTCATTATTTTGTTTATATGGGTCTTCTCTTTGATTTTGTCAGTCTAGCTAGGGGCTTGTCAATCTTGTTGATCTTCTCAAACAACCAACTTTTGGTGATATTTATCCTCTCTATTGTTTTTTTGTTCTCTATGTCATTTATTTCTGCTTTAATCCTTGTTATTTCTTTTCTTCTACTTGGTTTAGGATTGGTTTGCTGTTCATTTTCTAGCTTCTTCAGTTGATCCATTAGTTCTTTGATTTTGGCTCTTTCTTCCTTTTTAATATATGCGTTTAGTGCTATAAATTTCCCCCTTAGCACTGCTTTTGCTGCATCCCATAGGTTTTGGTATGTTGTGTTCTCATTTTCATTCGTCTCTATATATTTAGCAATTTCTCTTGCTATTTGTTCTTTAACCCACTGATTGTTTAGGAGTGTGTTGTTTAACCTCCAGGTATTTGTGAATTTTCTAAGTCTCTGATGGTTATTGACTTCTAATTGTATTCCATTGTGGTCAGAGAATGTGCTTTGAATAACTTCAATCTTTTTAAATTTATTGAGGCTTGTTTTATGTCCCAGCATATGATCTATTCTGGAGAAAGTTCCATGAGCACTAGAAAAGTAAGTGTATCCTGGTGATTTGGGATGTAATGTCCTGTAGATGTCTGTTAAATCTAATTCATTTATCAGATTGTTTAGGTTTTCAATTTCCTTATTGGTCTTCTGTCTGGTTGATCTATCTATAGGAGAGAGTGATGTGTTGAAGTCTCCCACAATTATTGTGGAAACATCAATTGCTTTCTTTAGTTTTGCCAGTGTTTCTCTCATGTATTTTGTGGCACCTTGGTTGGGTGCATAGACATTTACGATTGTTATTTCTTCTTGCTGAATTGCCCCTTTTATTAGTACGTAGTGGCCTTCTTTGTCTCTCAAAACATCCCTGCATTTGAAGTCTATTTTATCTGCTACACCTGCTTTCTTTTGGCCGTAGCTTGCATGAAATATCTTTTTCCATCCTTTCACTTTCAGTTTCTTTGTGTCCCTGTGTCTAAGATGAGTCTCTTGTATGCAACATATTGATGATTCATTTTTTTTGATCCATTCTGCGAATCTATATCTTTTAATTGGGGAGCTTAATCCATTTACATTCAACGTTATAACCGTGAAGGCATTTCTTGAATCGGCCATCTTATCCTTTGGTTTATGTTTGTCATATTTTTCCCCTCGGTCTATTAATATCCTTTATTGTACCCATACCAAATCTCTTTAGTACTGAACCTTTCTCCAAGTCTCTCTGTCCTTTCTTTGTTTCTCTGTCTGTAGGGCTCCCTTTAGTATCTCCAGTAGGGCAGGTCTCTTGTTAGCAAATTCTCTCAGCATTTGTTTGTCTGTGAAAAATTTAAGCTCTCCCTCAAATTTGAAGGAGAGCTTTGCTGGATAAAGTATTCTTGGCTGGAAATTTTTCTCACTCAGAATTTTAAATATATCATGCCACTGCCTTCTTGCCTCCATGGTGGCTGCTGAGTAGTCACTACTTAGTCTTATGCTGTTTCCTTTGTATGTGGTGAATTGCTTTTCTCTTGCTGCTTTCAGAACTTGCTCCTTCTCTTCTGTGTTTGATAGTGTGATCAGTATATGTCTCGGAGTGGGTTTATTTGGATTTATTCTATTTGGAGTTTGCTGAGCATTTATGATTTGTGTATTTATGTTGTTTAGAAGATTTGGGAAGTTTTCCCCAACAATTTCTTTGAATACTCTTCCTAGACCTTTACCCTTTTCTTCCCCTTCTGGGACACCAATGAGTCTTATATTTGGACGTTTCATATTATCTATCATATCCCTGAGGTCCATTTTGATTTTTTCAATTTTTTTCCGCATTCTTTCTTTTATGCTTTCATTTTCCATTCTGTCATCTTCGAGGTCACTGATTCGTTGTTCAACTTCCTCTAGTCTTGTACTATGAGTGTCCAGAATCTTTTTAATTTGGTCAACAGTTTCTTTAATTTCCATAAGATCATCCATTTTTTTATTTAGTCTTGCAATGTCTTCTTTATGATCTTCTAGGGTCTTCTTGATTTCCTTTATCTCTCTTACTATGGTCTCATTGTTCATCTTTAGTTCTTTGAGTAGCTGCTCTAGGTGCTGTGTCTCTTCTGGTCTTTTGATTTGGGTGCTTGGGCTTGGGTTATCCATATCGTCTGGTTTTTTCATATGCTTTATAATTTTCTGTTGTTTTTGGCCTTGTGGCATTTGCTGAACTTCATAGGGTTCTTTTAGGATTTGTAGACCAATTGAAGTCCTTATCTCTAATTTATCAGATCTACAGCTTCGTGGAGTACACTTTCTCTAACTAACCAGCAGGTGGCATCCACGAGCCACCTGTTCTCCACAAGCCAGTTCTCCCCTGCTTAGCCTTTTTGGTGAGTGGGGGAGTGAGTCTTGTGGGGTCCAATTGGTGTACCAAGCTTGCGTGTGTAGTTGGTGTTGCCTGCCCTGTATATGGGGCGTGTTTCTGGGCAGTCAGGGAGGGGGGGTGGCTCTAACAATCAAATCTCCCTGGTGATCCTAGAGTTTTAAAGCTGCTGCAATAGTCTAATCCTTCAGTTCAGTCCTGCCACAGTTTGTCTCTGCCACTGACCCAGAAGTCCTTGGTATTGGCGTATGGCTCCTGAGACTTGCAAGTGGGCCCCTCTTCCAGGCCGTGCACCCCGGGTTCTCTGTTGAGGGATGACTGTGCTATGTCACAGGTGAGTGCCGTCCCCCCAGGGCAGTTCTGGGCTGCTGAGCTGTGTAGGGAGGCTCCCAGTCTGCTCAAATGATGGCTGAATGGGGCTTTGTTAATTCACACTGCTCTACCTTCCCAACTCTGGGACAATCAGCTGAGGTTGCAGGGAAGGCTAATGTCCACGCCCAGTTTTGTGGTGTGTGCCTGTTATTTGAAGCACTTCCGTCACACTGGGTTGTCTGGGGCAGCTCTGGGTTATGGGGCTGGCGATGGGCAGGAGTGTTTCCTGTCCACCAGGATGATGGCTGTGAGCGGACACCCCCCTTTTCTTGGGAAGTTGTGGTGTTTAGTGAATTTTCTCAGCCACTGGATTATTGCGTTTTGTCTCAGAGCTCTCCTAGTTCTGCTCTTTACTTGACCTGCCCAAATAGCAAGTCTTTGAAGCTTTCTGTATTGGGCTTCTTAGAGTATTTGTTTTAGAAAGAGAAAAAAGAATTAAAAAAAAAAAAAGAAAACAAAACGGGCCCTCCTCAGAGATCTAATGGGTTATTGAAATGCTAAGAGACAAAGCAACCAGGGCCATTAAGGAAAGGTCCACAGGGCAGAGAGATCAGCTTTTCTTCGGGACTTGCATATGCGCCTCAGGGCCCTTCCCCTTTCTATGTTCACCAGAACTCCAAAAATCCTCTGCTTTTATTTTGGAGTTTTTCGTGTTGTTTTTTTTCTATGCCTGTCTCCTCTCTGCTGGGCTGGCTGCTCTCAGATTCTCTGGTGTCTGGTCTCAGTCTATCTATGGTTGGAGTTTGAATCAGTAGAATGAGTTTCCGATAAGGGCTGCCACTGCAGTTCTCCCTTCTCCTTCCCGGAGCTGACAGCCCCTCCTCCCCCGGGACTGAGCCTGGCAGGGAGGGGCGCGGGTCCCCTGGCCGCAAAAACTTACAGATTTCCCTGATCTCAGCAGTTCCACGTTTTCATGAGTGTTGTATGAAGTATGCCCAAAGTCAGATTGCTCTGTGGTGTCCAGTCCACGCAGTTCCTGGCTTTCTACCTACTTTCCTGGAGGAGTAACTAAAACATACAGCTCACCAGTCTGCCGTCTTGCCCCGCCTCCCCTTTTTGATAAAAACACATCAAAAGGGAGGAACTGAAGGAAACTTCTTCAGTATGATAAAGGGCATATATGAAAAACCCACAACCAACATAGTACTCACTGGTGAGAGACTGAAAGACTTCCCCCATAGACTGAGAATGAGACAAGGATGTACATTGTCATCTCTATTATTGAACACTGTGCTAGAAGTTCTAGCCATAGCAATTCACCAAGAAAGAAGGAAAAGGTATTCAAATTGGAAAGGAAGAAGTAAAACTGTCATTATTTGCAGATGATATGATCTTTTTTTTAAATCCTATTTTTACTGTAGAATGTAACATAGTAGAAGTGATAACTTTCCAAGCGCAATTTTAGTGAATTCCATTCACAATAGCAACTAAAAAAATCAAGTACCTAGGAATAAACTTAACCAAGGATGTAAAAGACCTCTACACAGAAAATTACAAAACTTTACTAAAAGAAATTAAAAAGGACCTACATAGGTGGAAAAATATTCCGTGCCCATGAATATGAAGACTAGATGTTGTTAAGATGTCAATTCTTCCCAAACTCATCTATAGATTCAATGCAACTCCAATCAAAATTCCAAAAACCTACTTTGCAGACTTTGAAAAGCTGGTTATCAAATTTATTTGGAAGGGAAAGGGGCCTCGAATTGCCAAAAACATCCTAAAAAAGAAGACTGAAGTGGGAGAACTTACACTTCCAGACTTTGAAAATTACTATAAAGCCACAGTGGTCAAAACAGTGTGGAGGATGTGGAGAAATTGGAACTCTTATTCATTGCTGGTGGGAACGTATAATGGTACAGCCACTGTGGAAGACAGTTTGGTGGTTTCTCAGAAAACTAGATATCAAATTACCCTGCAGTCCAGCAATTACATTTCTCAGTATATACCTAGAAGATTTGAAAGCAGTGACATGAACAGACATTTGTACACCGATGTTCATAGCAAAACTGTTCATAATTGCCAAGAGATAGAAACAATCCAAGTGTCCTTCAACGATGAGTGGACAAACAAAATGTGGTATATACATATGATGGAATACTATGTAGCACTAAGAAGGAACAAGGTCCTGAAACATATGACAACATGGTTGAAACTTGAAGATACAATGCTGAGTGAAATAAGTCAGACACAAAAAGGAGAGACACTGTATGTCACCACTGTGAACTCCCTCAACAACGTAAAATCAGTCTTATAATATAGAATACTGGGAACCTAGTGATAGACAGAAGACAGTGAAGGGGAACGATAATCTAGTATGTTCAGATATGTAAATGATGGTGAATTCAAAGGTATGAGAATGGATAGGGGTGATGTTCGTTTGTTAATAGGATGTAAGTATCAGTGCTGTATTGAAGACTAATAGGATTGAAAGGGGCTGTTCAAAGATATGTATCCCACAGATCAGCACTACAAATATAGATAGGTGTTTGCATTACAAACTTCTAAGGTATGACACTAGTACAGAGAATTGACAACAGAACTGTATAAGGGAAAAATCTACTTATTGCATACTAGGGACTACAGTTAATAGCAATACTATACTAATACACCCAAATAATAGGGACAAATAATTATGGGCTAAAAAAAGCTATAAAGTGTTTTGGGTCACAAGAATTGTTTAAAATGGAGAGTGATGAGGACTGTACAACTAAGCGATGATAATGTGAGATATGGATAGATTATTGTGGACAGAACATATGCTATGTGAACTTAGGAACCCCCTACTTTATAAGTCAAGCCCTCAATATGGAGGCTTTGTCTTATGAAAGTTATGGTTGCCTTGTGAAACTTAAAGGGGAGGCTAAGCCCACCTACAATTATGCCTAAGAGTCACCTCCAGAGAACTTTTTTGTTGCTCAAATGTGGACTTTATCTCTCTAATCATAACTCTGCAAATAAATTCATCACCCTCCCTGCAACATTGGAGAGGATCCCCAGAAGAATGAGTCTCCCTGGTGACGTGGTACATGGATTCTGAAAATGAGCCTGACCCTGGCATCGAGGGGTTGAGAATGCCTTTTTAACCAAAAGGGGGAAAAGAAAGGCAACAAAATAAGGTTTCACTGCCTAAAAGTATTCAAACAGAGTCAAGAGGCTGCCTTGGAGGTTACTCCTACGCAAGCTTCAGTTAGATATGCCAAATGACCACAGCATGATAATAATTGTCATAAAAGAGGACTATATTATATTTAAAGAGAATTAAGGAATCTAACAGCCAAATGCAATATGTAGTCCTGGATTAGATACTCATTTGGATAAACTAGTTATGAAGGTTATTTTGCAATCAACCAGGGAAATTTAAATACTGACTGGATATTAGATAAGATGAAAAGTTATTGAAATGGAGAGGTAGAGACTATACCGAAAAAAGAAACAACATAAAATAGTATGTGTAATATATCTCATTTTGGCAAAAAACACATAAAAATACACACATAGAAACACATATATTCACAAAGAAAAAAGATCAAAAACAATATGTACTAATGTATAAACAATGATGAGTGAGACCTATGTGATGGGAATGTGACTGTTTTATTTTTTGCTGTTCTCAATTTTCCACAATGTAAATATACTGCTTTTGTAATAAAAGTTTAGTTCATCCCTGTGCTTTTAAGTGTATGCTTAAACTACAAAGCAAGATAGCTATAAGAAGATTTTTTAAAAAGTCTTTACATCAAATTGTTGCCAGCATGTAACTCTAAATATAAATAAAGCCCCATAAAGATATACCTTTAATGCTAAATCTCAATAACTTGAAAGCATCATATTTTTTCATCTGGCAATTGCCCAAAGAAAATGAAAGAAAACATATATAACAGAAGAAATAATTGATTTTTAAAAATTTAATCATGTTAAATGCTATGGGGGGGGTACTACAGAGAGGAAGAATGTCCATTACACAAAAAAAAAAAAAAAAAAAAAAATTGACACTGACCAATGCCAAGAAAATTTTATGACATCTTCATATCAGCCCTCCATTTCAAAGAAGCACCATCCCTATTCTTTTTTTGTTCACTATTAAAGAACAGAGGCTCCTTTGCTCACCAAAGGGGATTGGTTTATTAAATTTAAAGCACACTGACATAGATCAGTACAGAGTTCTTATCTATGGTAGTTAACTTAACAGTGATGTATCCGAAGCCTTCCTCTTTCTTTTCAAAAAGCTATGTTACCAGCTACAGCCAAGAGGGACACTCTGAAGAAAGCACAGGAGCTGCAGATGAGAATGAGTTTGAAAACGGCCCATTGAAAGCAGACTCTTGCTCCGGAGAAGCTGAGAGAGAACAAATACCCCAAGTGCAACTAAGAGTGACATTTTTGAGGAACTGCAGCCTAGAGAGGAACATCCTGGGTGAAAGCCATTTTGAAACCAGAACTTTGGAGCAGACACCAGCCACGTGCCTTCCCAGCTAACAGAGGTTTTCTGGACACCATTGGCCATCCTCCAGTGAAGTTACCCAATTGCTGATGGGTTACCTTGGACACTTTATGGCCTTAAGACTGTAACTGTATTCTTGTGCTGGTTCTTTCTGATGTAAGGAAAATGTTTAGAGATAGATTGTGGTGATGAACGCATAACTATGTTATCATACTGTGGACAGTGGATTGTATACCATGGATGATTGTATGGTGTGTGAATGTATTTCAATAAAACTGAATTTAATTAAAAAAAAAAAAAGCTATGTTATCAATTTTAAATAAAAGAGGAAAGAAGAGACATATCCATTTACACCAACATCTCTATATCTGAAAAAAGATACAAGACTGATATATTATGTATTTTATTGTTATGTGACAAATTACCACTAATGCAGCAGTTTAAAACCACACAAATTTAGTTTTTCACAAAGTCCAGCACAGCATGGCTTTATTTCTCTGCTCAGGGTCTCACCAGCTAAAATCAAGGTATCAGCTGGGTCTTTGGTTCTTATCTGCAGGTTGTACTCCTCTTACAAGATTACTGCTTGCTGGCAAAATTCACTTCTCTAAGCTTCAAGCCAGCAACAGTGCATCAAATCCTTCTCAAGCTTTGAATCTCTCTGACTTCCCTTTCTGCACCAGTTGAAGAAATCTCTCTGCCTTTAAGGGCTCTTATGATTGGATCAGTCCCACTAGATAATCTTCCTACCTTGAGAACAACTGAGCCATTTTACATAATCATTTGGGAATGGTATCTCATCATATTCACAGATTCTTGGGATTAGGGCATGGAATCATGGGGATCCATTTTTAGAGCTCTGATGACCACAGACAAAAAAAATTGTAAAAATCAATTAAAAACACCTTTCTCACCTGTTAATAATGAACCAGGCAACAGTAAGCATTCCTGCTAGCCATGTTCCACTCATAAGCCAACTTGTAACAAATAAGGCAGTCACATATATTCCTTGCAATCCAAAAACAATGCCAATATAGAAATACATTGGCTCAATAATCTCCTGAATGTAAAAAGAGAAAGAGACAGATCAAAGGATGACAGTAAATAATGTGAGGAGTCATAAATATGTGAGAAAATGTAAGATCAAAGGTAAAACAAGTACATTGCTACCAGTTGCTTGATATAAAACGCTGGCAATAAGTTCTGGATATACAGACATTTGCTGCACTGCATTTATAGTCTTCAGAGACACAGTTTTGTTGTTATGTGTCAGTTCATAGATACCTAAAGAGAGAAAAAATCTTCCCTAGATTATTTATTCTGCTTTTACAATAAATAAACATGTCATTCAGAGATCAGTAAATATTTTAGTCTATTATTTAAAACCCAGAATATAATACTCATTTTTCCAATTTTTTATTAAGCACAATAAAGAGCAATATCTGTAGTCTGACAAAAATGCTCACATGCAAGCACTCCAATCCAGATGAACAATATTTTATTTCAGAAAATATTGTTATTAAAAATACAAATGTGATCATCATACCTCTTTCAAATGAAGGTGCCTTTAACATATCTTTATAATATGAATAGTATATGGCACTGTCACCCTGAAATGTGATTTCCCTTTCAAGCTCCTAAGAGAAAATGAAATGATTATTCATATATCACTCTCCTAAGTTCCAGCTGCAATTTTCCTTCCCTCCCTCACCTTCTAAATTAACATACTATTTATTTATTCCTTTATTCAAAGGCATGTTTGATTTTTCCTTTAATTACTAATAGCCACATTAAATGAAGACGTTAAACTTTTTAATCATTTTAATAAGACACATAAGGCTTAAAATGGATTGTAACTCATAAGTCATTTATCTGTTATATTAAGGAAAACCAAAAGAAATGGCCTAAAGATAGCAAGAATAATAAGGAAGGTTATAAAGAATAATGGTTGAGGCCATTAGAAGTCCATAATAAAAAGATTAGTTTAAAAAGAAAGTATTATTTTCTATTACTTTTTAACATCACCATGTACCCAGAACTATAAACCCTTAATCAGCACTCTACAAGAGAAGCAGACACTTAATAAGTGCTCTTCAAATGATTTTCCAGAAATTTAAGCAAGTTATAAAATTCCTAGAATTAGGCTCTAAAGAACCAAGAATATAGTAGTAAAAGACATTAGGAAGCTTTGTATTTTTTATGCCAAATCAAGCTTTCATGGATCTAAAATCCTTTAAAATCAAATTCAATTTATTTTCATGCATAATATTTATCAATTAATACCAGAATAAAAAATGGAGAATCTAAGATGGCGGCTAGGTGAGACAGGGCAAAAAAACACTAGATAAAAACCAGAAAGTGACCCAGAACACCACTGCCAGCGATACACCAGCCGGACAAGGTCTGCTAAATCCGCAGGGAACGTGCATTTGGTGAAACTAGGAGCCTGCATTCTGAAACGAGTGAGTGAGTCAGCTGAAAGTCTCGCAGCCACACTGCAGTGTGGGGAAATGGTGGGCTGGCATTTGGAGATGGACTAGTTCTTTAAAAAAAAAAGCCCGGGATGGCTGCAGATATGACGGGGAGAGCCGCGCAGTGAAGCATGGCGGGAGCCAGCTGGGCTAATGCCTTGGTGTCCGGCGTGGAGGATACCCCTTCCGACACCCGCTGCTGATTGTCTCGAGACCAGAGGAGCAGAGGGGAGCCAAAAGGAGGAAAAAAACCGCATTCCTGGCAGCCATCTCCCCAGTGGGCGGGGGATGCTCCTGCCCGGGGCCAAACTCACAGCCCAGAGCCGCGCCAAGAAACCCAGAGTGACGTGGAATCTTTCCTGCAGCACTACACACAAGCCACAATATTGGCTGTGGAGAGTGGCTTTTAATACACCCACGGCTGACTGTCCTGGAGCTGGGAGGGCAGAGCTGTGCGAAAACGGGGAAGTTAACGCTTCCCATTCAACCATCTTTGAAGCGGGCTGGGAGCGCCCCTGCACAGCCCAGCGTCCCAGGGCTTCCCTGGCAGGCCAGCGCACACTAGTGACGTGGCGCAGCCCTCCCTCAGCAGGGGTCCTGGAAGAGCACAGCTGGGAAGGGGGAACCGCTCGGAAATCCCAGGGACGCTACATGAATACCAAGGACTTTTGGGTCAGCAGCAGAGAACAGCCTTAAATTGCCGGGAACACCTGGGACGTTTGATTATTAAAGCTGCCCAGCCTGCCTAACCACCCAGACACACACCCCACATTCAGGGCAGACAGCACCAACAACACACCCAAACTTGGTGCACCAATTGGAACCCACAAGAATCAGACCCCCACACATGACAAAGACAAAGTGGGGGAGAACTGACTTGAGGGGAATAGGTGACTCACGGACGCCATCTGCCAGTTAGTTAGAGAAACTGTATGCCACCAAACTGCAGTTCTGTCAAATTAGGGATCAAGTAAAGCAAATGCCAAGAGGCCAAAAACGACAGAAAATCCTAAAGCATATGATAAAACCAGACAATATGGAGAACCCAAACCAAACACCCAAATCAAAACATCAGAAGACACACAGTACTTGGCACAATTAATCAAAGAATTACAGACAGGCAACAAGAGCATGGCTCAGGATATAAAGGACATGAAGAAGAGCATGGCATAGGATATAAAAGACATAAAGAAGACCATAGAAGAGCATAAAGAAGAAATTGCAAGAGTAAATAAAAAAATAGAAGATCTTATGGAAATTAAAGAAACTGTAGGCCAAATTAAAAAGACTCTGGATACTCATAATACAAGATTAGA
Organism: Choloepus didactylus; assembly: GCF_015220235.1. Classification (NCBI taxonomy): domain Eukaryota; kingdom Metazoa; phylum Chordata; class Mammalia; order Pilosa; family Megalonychidae; genus Choloepus; species Choloepus didactylus. Next base: position 50,214,814 of record NC_051320.1, on the reverse strand, counting down.
GGAAGTTGAACAACAACTCAGCCTCCTCGAGGACCACAGAACAGAAAATGAAAGAACAAAAGAAAGAATGGGGAAAAAATTTTAAAAAAATCGAAATGGATCTCAGGGATACGATAGATAAAATAAAACGTCCAAATTTAAGACTCATTGGTGTCCCAGAAGGGGAAGAGAAGGGTAAAGGTCTAGAAACAGTATTCAAAGAAACTGTTGGGGAAAAATTCCCAAACCTTCTACACAATATAAATACACAAAGCATAAATGCCCAGTTAACTCCAAATGGAATAAATCCAAATAAACCCACGCCAAGACATATTCTAATCAGACTGTCAAATACTAAAGAGAAGGAGCAAGTTCTGAAAGCACCAAGAGAAAAGCAATTCACCACATACAAAGGAAACAACATAAGACTAAGTACTGACTACTCAGCGGCCACCATGGAGGCGAGAAGGCAGTGGCACGACATATTTAAAATTCTGAGAGAGAAAAATTTCCAACCAAGAATACTTTATCCAGCAAAACTCTCCTTCAAATTTGAGGGAGAGCTTAAATTTTTCACAGACAAACAGATGCTCAGACAATTTTGCTAATAAAAGACCTGCCCTACTTTAGATACGAAAGGGAGCCCTACTGACAGAGAAACAAAGAAAGGAGAGAGAGATATAGAAAATTTTAACAGACATATATAGAATATTACATCCCAGGTCACCGGGACACACATTCTTCTCTAGTGATCATGGATCTTTCTCCAGAATGGACCATACGCTGGGCATAAAAACAAGCCTCAATAAATGAAAAAAAAAAAAAATGAATTTGTTCAAAGCACATTCTCTGACCACAATGGAATACAAATAGAAGTCAATAACCATCAGAGACTTGGAGAATTCACAAACACCTGGAGGATAAAAATGAGGGGGAGATGAAAACATTCCCAGATAATCAAAAGCTGAGGGACTTCATCACAGGTAATCAGTCCTATAAGAAATACTAAAGGGAGTTGAGCAGGCTGAAAGGAAGGGACACTAAACAATTGACTAAAACTACGTGAAGAAATAAAGATTTCCAGTAAAGACCACATGGTAAATATATTAAAAAAATCATAATAAAAGATATTAAAGTAGTTTTTCCAAATTTTGATCAACAGAACTTCCTAAGATATAAATGAGAATTACATCTAAAAAAGAATTCTGTAATTTGGGAAAGACTGGATTAAACAAAGTAAATGGGTTTCTTCATCTCAAGACTTCTCTGAGTTTTAGTGTTTATTATATACTGTCAATCTCCAAAACGAAGTCTTTCACAGATATATTTCACCAATGAGCCTTCCCCCCCCCCATTTAGAGCTTATTAGTCTAAAGAAAACACATTTCCTTAAAATAATTTTTTTATGAATGAAAACAGATTTGCTTCTTTCTAGGATTTCGAAGATGTAAATTCTTAATCACTGCTTCTCAGATTTAACGCGCATATGAAACACTGTGAGTTCTTATTAAAATGTAGATTCCGACTCTGACTTAGGGTCTGAGAGTCTGCAGTTCTTAAAAAAAAAGAACTCTAGGTGATGCAATGCTGCTCGTCCACACACAGTGCTTTGAAAAAGAAGGTTCTTAACAAATGCCTTCTATATTTCCAAACTGTTAGTTGTTCTCAATTCTGCCTATACAACAGAATCACCTGGAAATATTTTTTTAACTATTGATCACAGCCACTCCATTTGCCTCACCTAAGAATCCGGGAAGGAGGTTATTTTTTTAAACTCCCCAGATGATTCAATTATACATCTGGTGTTGAGAACTACTATTAGTAAATCTAATAGTATTATATTATTGTTATATATCATATATAGAATTATTAGTATATAGTGTATTTATAGTATAATATGTATCTTATCTATAATTCAAGGAAATAGTATATGCTACAGTAATAGGATTTGTCAAGTCCATACAGGTGCAGTCAATAATTACTCCCTTAAAGGTTTTGGTGGTGTTACACATATCAGTAGCCTAAAAACATTTAATCAGCTTGACTTATTGCTCAAAAATAAGAACCAGGAAAAAAAAAGATTTGGACAAAAAAAAAAAAAAAAAAAAAGAACTCTAAAATCAAGTGGTAACACTTTGAACTTTGCAAATTCATATTTCTAATATACCTGATTATGAAGATAAGTCTAAAAACAAAGTTATTCAATGACCAAATTATGAAATCATCAACATAACTATAGTTACTAAAGAGTCTGTGAAAGAAACATGATTTAAGACCCTATATTAAACATAGTATATGAGGTGAGAATATAATACTATATAATGCCTGTTAATCATTTTCAACTTCTCCCCACATTCTAATCATGTAATTTAAAAATTAAAATACTTTAATGCTTAACGTTCCAGATTGTTTCTGAAATGTGAGCTACCAAAACTATTAAAAATTGACTGAATGACTCCATAACACTTCACTGTCATCAAAATTCCCTGATAAATTAATTGCAAGATGGAAAGCACCCTCAAAATTCTATTCCCTGTATAACACAGTGAATCTTGTGGTGAACAATATCCATGATTAACTGTACAAATATAAAAACATTCTTTCATAAAGTAGAACAAATGTATGACACTATTACAAGGAGTTAATAGAGGGGTACATGGGAAAAATGTACCTATTGCAAGCTATGGACTACAGTTAACAGTAATATTTTAATACTCTTTCATCAACAGTAACAAATGCACTACACCAATACTATGGGCCAATAATAGAGGGCAAAAGGGGTTTGGGAAGATTTGGGTTTTCTTTTTTATTTTTCTAGAGCAATGAAAATGTTCTAAAATTGATCATGGGGTTATATGCACAACTATGTGATGATACTGTGAGCCAGTAGTTGTATACTCCAGATGGTCTGTATGGTGTATAAACATATCCCAATAAAACTGCATTTTAAAAAAAGCAATGTGCAAAACAACATTTAGAATATAATATCATACGTATAAACTATGTATACGTGTTTACTTTTATGTATATAAATTACCTCTGAAAGCTACACTATAAACTAATGAATAATGAAAAAATTCTATTCCCTGGCTTTGAAAGATATTCTATTAAATATTTCAAGATTGATACTGTGATTGTGTTCTCAAAAGAACTGCTAAAGCATTTTGTTTCTAATGGCTGTAATTAAGACAGCACTTGTCATACATACACAAACATTTTGACTCTTAGAAAACATACTGCTAAAATTAATATTAAATACTAAAAAAACTTTCATATGCTCAAACTTTTGTTTTCTTACCTGCCTGTTGGAAAACCAGAATTTCCGCTCATGGTAGGCTGATAAGTAGAGAGCATACATCATACCACTAGAAACAGCTGCAAGACAGCCAATGAAAATCTTTGCAAAGCGCTGAAATAATACATCTGAAAAAACATATTAAAGGTAATCAAAAAGTAGAATGTATTCTTGATATAATATAATGAAAATAGTAGTCTACCTCTGCAGTCTTCCTCCCGAAAACCCATAATCCCAGTCTAATCATAAGAAAAATATCAGAAAAATTCCTATAAAGGAGTATCCTATAATATCTAACCACTACTCCTTGAAACTAACAAGATCATCAAAAACAATAAATCAAAGATTAGTATCAGTATGACACAATTGTTTTAAAATTACTGTTTCTGGAGGAGGGGCAAGATGGCGGCATAGAGAAGAGTGGAAGCTAAGTAGTCCCCCTGGAACAACTGCAAAAAACCAGAAACAACTAGTAAATAATCCAGAATAACTACGGGGGGACAAACGAGACCATCCACTCATCATACACCAACCTGAATTGGGAGGAATGCCCAAGAACACAGCATAAAATCTGTAAGTAAAACCTGCAGAACCAAGTCGTGAGACCCCCTCCCCCACAGCCCGAGCTGCAAAGCCAAGTGGTGCCAGAGAGAAGCTGTCTTCCAGCAAGCAAATATAGCTCAGCTGAGCTGCAACTGGGGTTTTAAGTAGCGAGTGTGAACTGCTCACTACAGGTACGCATCCCCAAAAAACAGACAGAGGCTTTGGGTGACGACTGACCTGGGAGAGCCGGAGGGTCGCCTTGGACTGGGTCTGAAGGGGACTATCTGTTTCTTTTTTGGCTCAGTGGAGAAAGCCCCAGTCATTTTCAGTTTCCAGGGCTGTGAAGTGGAGAAGAGTGGAGACAGCACAAGCAGAGAGAGAGACCATTGAAATGCTAATGACCTCCACCTGGGAGCTCTGTCTTCTCTAGGAGGAAAGGGGTGGGGCCCTTTCCATTCAGAACCAGACCCCAGAGCCTGGGGGAACACGGCCATACCTCCTCACACCAGTCAAGAATTACAGGCTAACAGGCGTCACCTGCTGGGCAGAAAAGCACAGTGACCCGAGGCATCAAAGGGTGGAGCAATTTTCTAAGACACACCCTCAGGGAAACCAGATACTGAATATTTCTTCCCTCTGGGACCTGAGCCTGTTCTGGTCTGGGAAAACCTGATTTGGATAACCAAGGAAACCATGCCTAGACAACAGAAAATTACAACCTACACTAAGAAAAACAAAGTTATGGCCCAGTCAAAGGAACAAACGTACCCTTCAACTGAACAGGAATTTAAACAACTAATGCTAAATCAATTCAAAAAGTTTAGAGAAGATATTGCAAAAGAGATAGAGGCTGTAAAGGAAGCACTGGGCATGTATACGGCAGAAATCAAAAGTTCAAAAAAACAACTAGTAGAATCTATGGAAATGAAAGGCACAACACAAGAGATGAAAGACACAATGGAAACATACAACAGCAGATCTCAAGAGGCAGAAGAAGACACTCAAGAACTGGAGAACAAAACACCTGAAAGCCTACATGCAAAGGAGCAGATGGAGAAAAAAATGAAAAAATATGAGCAACGTCTCCAGAAACTCAAGGATGAAACAAAGTACAATAATGTACGTATCATTGGTGTCCCAGAAGGAGAAGAGAAGGGAAAGGGGGCAGAAGCAATAATAGAGGAAATAATTAATGAAAATTTCCCATCTCTTATGAAAGACATAAAATTACAGATCCAAGAAGCGCAGCGTACTCCAAACAGAGAGATATGAATAGACCTACACCAAGACACTTAATAATCAGATTATCAAATGTCAAAGACAAAGAGAGAATCCTGAAAGCAGCAAGAGAAAAGCGATCCATTACATACAGAGGAAGCTTAATAAGACTATGTGCGGATCTCTCAGCAGAAACCATGGAGGCAAGAAGGAAGTGGTGTGATATATTTAAGATACTGAAAGAGAGAAACTGCCAACCAAGAATCCTGTATCCAGCAAAGCTGTCCTTCGAATATGAGGGAGAGCTCAAAATATTTTCTGACAAACAGACAATGAGAGACTTTGTGAACAAGACACCTGTCCTACAGGAAATACTAAAGGGAGCACTACATGGTGATAGAAGACAGGAGTGCGTGGTTTGGAACACAATTTGGGGAGACGGTAGCACAACAATGTAAGTACACTGAACAAAGTTAACTATGAATACGGTTGAGAGAGGAAGGTGGGGAGCATGTGAGACACCACGAGAAAGAAGGAAAGATAAAGACTGGGACTGTGTAACTTGATGAAATGTAGAGTATTCAACAATTGTGATAAAATGTACAAATATGTTCTTTTACGAGGGAGAACAAGCAAATGTCTACCTTGCAAGGTGTTAAAAATGGGGAGGCACTGGGGGAGGGATGCAGTCAGCATAAACTAGAGACTGTAACTAATAGAATCATTGTATTATGCTTCCTTTAATGTAACAAAGGTGATATACCAAGGTGAATGCAGATAAGAGGAGGGGATAGGGGAGGCATGTTAGACACTTGACATTGGTGGTACGGTCTGATTCTTTACTCTAATTTGATTTAAGGTTATTTTTCCTTTTGCTGCTTCCTAGCTGTCTTTTTTTTTTCCTCTTTCTTTTGCCTCTCTACCTTCTTTGACTCTCCCTCCTGCCTTGTGGAAGAAATGTAGATGCTCTTATATAGATAATGGTGAAGGTGGTGAACACATAAATGTATGACCATGCAGAAAACCATCGATTATTTACTTGGGATGGAATGTATGGTGAGTGAACAAAACCATATTAAAAAAAAGATGGGTTGATGACAAAACCTCAAGGGCAATATACTGAGTGAAATAAGCCAGACACATTAGAACAATTATTGCAGGGTCTCACTGATAGGAACTAATTATAATATGTAAACTCATAGACATGAAATATAAGGTACCAAGATATAGGACAAGGCTTAAGAATGGGGAGTGGTTGCTTAGTATGAGCAGAATGTTCAATTAGGATGAACTTAAATGTTTGGAAATGAACAGGGGTGTTGGTAGCAAGATGTGAGAATAACTAACAGCGCCGAATGGTGTGTGAATGAGGTGGAAAGGGGAAGCTCAGAGTCATATATGTTACCAGAAGGAAAGTTGGAGGTCAAAAGATGGGAATGTATAAAACTGAATCCTATGGTGGGCAATGTCCATGATCAACTGTACAAACACTAGAAATCACTTCCATGAACCAGAACAAATGTATGACAATACAATTAGAAGTTAATAATAGAGGGGCATATAGGGAAGAACTATATACCTATTACAAACTATACACTACAGTTAGTAGTATTTCAACATTTTTTCATAAACAGTAACAAATGTACTATATCAATACTACGAGTCAACAATTGAGGGGGGTTGGTTAGGGATAGGGGAGGATTAGAGTTTCCTTTTCTTTTTTTTTTTTTTTTTCTTTTTCATCTTTCACTTTATTTCTTGTCTGGAGTAATGAAAAGTTTCTAAAAATTGAACAAAAATTAAGTGTGATGGATGCACAGCTGTATGAGGGTACCCAGGGGCAAGTGATTGTACACTTTGGATCTTTGGATAATTGTACGGTATCTGAACAATCTCAATAAAAATGAAAAAAAAAAATTACTGTTTCCAACAGCACATGTAAAGCATTTCACATGGTGACTGGCGAATAGTAAGGACTCAGTAAGTATTATCTATTGTTATTGAACTACATAAGCATACTTGCAACAGTATATAAAATAGTTAATTAAAACAATGTTGACACAATATGAAATTAAAAAACTAATAAGAAAACTTAAATATGGTGACAGTTTGGCAAAATGCTTCAAATTATCAGAATGTCTTATTTTTTTCCTAAACTCTTAGACAATTGCAAATCAATCCTAAATATCAGAGTCTATGGTAAAAAGTATATTTAACCGGTTTTTATATATGAATGCCTTATTTTAATACTATTTTTCTTTTAAAGTCTTTTGTATGGAGTTAAAGATGGAGTAAACATCAGGCTATCAGTGCTTGGTGTAAGCGTGTATATTTTAGAGAAAATAAAGAATCCTGGGCTCTGGGAATTATTGTATTTAAAAAAATCACCATTTTAATTAAAAAACTTTAAAAGTAAAGGATCTGACTTCTAAATAAATTATAATAGACACAAACCAGCCTAATCAGATTACTTCTACATGCTGCAGTCCCTTCATTTGTACAGTGCTCATCAGGTACAAAAAAGAACATTACATAAGTGTAAACATCAATAATACAGAGCATAGTTTAAAAAAAATTAATTCACAGGAAAAAAACTAGTGACATTAAACAACGCAGGATTCAATTTCACGAAAAGTTTAAAAAAAAGAAAGAAAGGTATACATGCATAGAAAAAAAAGACAATATTTAAGTCAAAATTTCAGAGTAGTTACATCTAGTGGAAATATGGATGAATTTTATTTTTATATACTTCAGCAACACCTCAAACATACTGTCTTCTTCTGACCCCTTTGCTATTAATCAGTGATGGTTTTACTACCTACCACAGCAAGGGGTAAACAGGCTTTATCTTTTTAACAAGCTTATCATCTTAATCTTCTGTTCCTGAGAATTCATATATTTTAATTATATGTTCTTGGATTTCTTTCATTTACTGTTTTTTAAACTACAATAGGGTACGGTAGGGAGTGTCTCTGCTTTGGCAACAAAGGGGCTGATATTAATTTTTTCATGTAACTGCCTCATAAACTCAATATCCAATGGTTTAAGTCCATGTCCTGAAGGAGAAATGACGGATACACAACACTACACCCTGTTGTAAGGCATCTGTCATCTGTTCACTAGAGATTCTGCACTTAGGTGGTCCTCAAATTTACTGTCAATGTAGTTGATGACAGGCTGCCAACAATTACTGGTATCCACTGCATCTCCAAATATTGGAGTATCAACTATTATGAGCAGCAAATGAACCACCTTCTTTGATTAAAACTTTGGGTTGTTCCACCTGTACAGTCTTTTGTATTCCATGGGAAAGACCTAGACACTCTGGAGAATACAAATCTGTGAGAAATAATGAGCTGATTGATGCTGACTTTCTCAATCCAGACTCACCTACTACTATAAGGGTAATCTCCATGGCTTTTCTGTATACTTGATTTGGGAGATGTGCAAAACCCACATAGCCTTGAGATTCTCCTGTTGCCATGATGCTGCTGTAGACGCTACTCTCCTCAGCAGGAGTGGGTCCCACACTGACTGATATTCTCTCCCACTCCATGACTAGTTCCTTTTATGTACTTTTATTTTCCACCTTTTCTATCCTAAAAATTTATTTTTTGAAGTCAGGAAGAAAATTCTATTTTATAATGGCTATCTCCAGATAACTTTTTAAAGCCTAACTTTCTTATAATGTATTTTCCAGATTTTAAAAAATGACTACTCTGTTAGCGTTGCTGTGATAAAAAGTGACCCCAAAATATCAATGGCTTACAAAACAAAGATTTATTTCTCATTAATATTAATTGTGGGTTGTGGGTCAGCTGTGACACTGTTCCTGGCTGCTGCCCAACTCCAGTGTTGAGGTTCACTGTGGCTCTTCTCACACCTTCTTCTGAGTCCCAGACTAGGTTCAATCCCTATTTAGGACATGCTGTTCCCATGACAGAGGAAGAGGAGGAGAGCAGGGAGAAACATACAATGCCTCTTAAGATTTCTACTCAGACCCACCACTCTGTTCCTTCTGCTCACATTCCACTGGCCCAGGCAAGTCACATGGTTAACACTGCCAATAGGATAGGGAAGAATATTATGCCTCAGAGAGGCACTCAAAAACACACAGCAACAGGAAGGGAAGTATAATCCACTTTTAGGGAACAAAGTGAGATTTTAGAAATGATAAAACAGTCCACTACAGTCTGTATATCACAAATATTTCCTTTCCTCCCACAAGCAAACATACTCGCTCCTTCCTCAAGGAAAATCCCCAAGAGCAGCTTACTCCGTCTTCTTCCCACCTGTAGAAAGGTGGGGCTTCATACCTCATTTTAAGACATGAATAGTTATACTCCTTTTTCACCTAAGCTGGCAGTTCTTTTGACAGGAACACATCTCTCAAAAGCTTAGCCAGCCCCAGAAACCTATGGGCAATTAATTTTCAACAAGTCTGCCCAGTCCACACAATGAGGAGAGAACAGACTCTTAAACAGTGCTGGGAAAACTGAATATCCACATGCAAAGAATGAAATCAGACCCTACCTCACACCACTTACAAAGATAAACTCAAAGTGGATCAATGACCTAAATATAAGAGCTAAAACCATAAAACTCTTAGAAGAACACATGGGGGAAATCTTCAGGACATTGTACTAGACAATGGATTCCTAGATATGACACCAAAAGCACAAGCAAAAAAAAGAAAAAATAAATAAATTGGACTTCATTGACATTAAACACTTTTGGATCAAAGGACTTCATCTTGAAAGTGAAAAGACAACTTACAGAATGAGAAAATAGCTGCAAATCATATCTCTGACAAGAGTTTAATATCCAAAATATATAAAGAACTCCTACAACTCAACAACAAAAAGACAAACAACCCTATTTAAAAATAGGCAAAGGATTTGAATAGACATTTCTCCAAGAAAAATTAGACATGGCCAATGAGCACAGGAGAAGATGCACAACATCATTAATCACTAGGGAAATGCAAATCAAAACCACAATGTTATATCTATTAACCACTAGAATGGCTATTATTTAAAAAACAGAAAATAATAACTACTGGCAAGGATGCAGAGAAACAGGAACACTTGTACATTGTTGGTGGGGATGTAAAATGCTATAGCCACTATGAAAAACAGTCCGGTGATTCCTCAGAAGGTTAAATATAGAATTACCATAGCATCCAGCAATCCCATTATTAGATATATATCCCAAAGAACTAAAAACAGAGATTCAGATATTTGCACACCAATGTTCATAACAGCATGGTTCACATTAGCCAAAAGGTAGCAGCAACCCAAATGTCTATAGGCAGATGAATGGATAAACAAGATGTATTATATACTGTTCTAGTTTGCTAATGCTGCTGGAATGCAAAACACCAGAAATGGATTGGCTTTTATAAAAGGTGGTTTATTTGGTTACACGGTTACAGTCGTAAGGCCATAAGGCGTCCGAGGTAACACATCAGCAATCGGGTACCTTCACTGGAGGATGGCCAATGGTGTCCGAAAAACCTCTGTTAGCTGGGAAAGCACGTGGCTGGCATCTGCTCCAAACTTCTGGTTTCAAAATGGCTTTCTCCCAGGACATTCCTCTCTAGGATGCAGTTCCTCAAAAATGTCACTTTCAGTTGCACTTGTGTTATTTGTCCTCTTTTAGCTTCTCCAGAGAAAGAGTCTGCCTTCAACGACTGTCTTCAAACTGTCTCTCATGTACAGCTCCTGTGCTTTCTTCAAAGTGTCCCTCTTGGCTGTAGCTCCTCTTCAAAATGTCACTCACAGCTGCACTGAGTTCCTTCCGCCTGTCAGCTCATTTATATGGCTCCACTGATGAAGGCCCACCCTGAATGGGCGGAGCAACACCTCCATGGAAATTATCCAATCAGAGTCATCACCCACAGCTGGGTGGGGCGCATCTCCACAGAAACACTCAAAGAATTACAATCTAATCAACACTGATAACATCTGCCTACACAAGATTACATTAAAGATTATGGCGTTTGGGGGACACAATACATTCAAACTGGCACATATACATACAGTGGAACATGATTCAGCAATAAAAAGGAATCAAATTCTGATACATGCAACAACATGGATGACCCCTGACATCATAATGAGTGAAATAACTCAGACACAAAAGGAAATATGTTGTATAATTTCAATGACAGGAAATACCTAGAATAAGCAAATTCATATAGACAGTAAGTAGACTATAGGTTGGCAAGTGGTGGTAGGATCGTGAAATGGGGAGTTAATACATAACGGGTGCAGATTTCTGTTTGGGATGGAAAAAGTTTTGGTAATGGATGGTGGTCATGGTGGCACAATGTTATGAACATAAATGATATAACTGAATTGTACACATATAAATGGTGTTCTATATATGTTACCACAACAAAAACTAAAAAGAGAGAAAAAAAAAAGCTACTGCCCTCCCCTCTACATTGGACCTGACTCCCAGGGGTGTAAATCTCCCAGGCAACACAGGATACAATTCCTGGGGATGAATTTGGACCCGGCAGAGTGGGTTTGAGAACATCTTCTTGACCAAAAGAGGGATACGAAATGAAACAAAATAAGGTTTCTGTGGCTGAGATATTTCAGATGGAGTTGAAAGGTCACTCTGGTGGGCATTCTTATGCACTATATAGATATCCCTTTTTAGGTTTTAATGTATTGCAATAGCTAGAAGTAAATACCTGAAACTATCAAATTGCAACCCAGTAGCCTTGACCCTTGAAGACGACTGTATAACTATGTAGCTTACAAGAGGTGACAGTGTGATTGGGAAAACCTTGTGGATCACACTCCCTTTATCCAGTGTATGGATTGATGAGTAGAAAACTGGGGACAAAAACTAAATGAAAAATAGGGTGAGATGGGGGGGGAGATGGTTTTGGTGTTCTTTTTTTACTTTAACTTTTTATTCTTATTTTTATTCTTTCTGGTGTAAGGAAAATGTTCAAAAATAGATTGGGTATTCAATGCACAACTATATGATGATACAGGGCACAGCTGATTGTATACCATGGATGATTGTATGGTATGTGAATATATCTCAATAAAACTGAATTTTAAAAAAAAAGACCATTGGTTAGATGGGTTCAGGAAGGGGGAATGAAGAGGTGGCACACAAGGGGTTTTTAGGGCAATGAAACTATTTCGTATGAAACTGTAATGGTGGATACAAGACATGCATTTGTCAAAACCTATAGAACTGTTCAACACAACGAGTGAACACTAATGTAAACTACGGTCTTTAGTTACAAATAATATATCAGTATTGTTTCATCAATTGTAACAAATGTACCATTTGTAACTAATGCAAAATATTTATAATAAGGGATATTAGAGGTGCGGGTGGGTAGGGAGGTTGGGGAGATAACATGGGGACTCTACTTTCTGCACAATTTTTCTGTAAACTTAAAACTGCTCTAAAAATAACGCTTATCATTTAAAATAAAAAAAAGGCTTACCTAAGAGAAATGAAAGCATATGTTCACAAAAAGACTTGCACATGAAAATTCATAGTAGCCTTATTCATAATAGCTAACTACTAGAAACCATCCAGATGTCCAACACAAAAAAACATAAACAAATTATGATACATTAAAGCAATGGACTACTCAGCAATAAAAAGGAATGAATTACTGATACACACAACATAAATGAATCCCGAAATGATTATATTTAAAAAGGATAACATACTGAGCTGAGTGAAAGAAGCCAGACCATTTATTCCAAAGTTAATATAACTAACTGAAATTGGCATCAGGAGTGGAGTATTAACATAATAAACCAGTTTTGTTGCTATTCTTGTTGTTTCCAGAAAACTAATATTTATAGCACTGTTTTTAGCAAAAGATGGTAGACATTAAAGCAAAGACCAAATCCAAGGCATAGAGTTATCACACATTTCTTTAAACCTCTGACTAGATTAAGGTAGACCCAGGAAATTCATTCAGAGAGGCAAAACGGTTTAGGGAAAAGAGATTAAGAGTATGGTACCACAAAAGTCAGATAAGCTTACAGTACCTTAGTTAAATTTTGAGAAGGATATCTGGAAAAGAATTATGGGTAAGGCCTTTGGCAAAGGGAGCTAATCAGAATTACATAGATAAAAAGTTGCCAAAGTCTTCAAGAGCATTGTATTACCAAGAGTAGCCAGCCTAGAATAATAGGGGCTACAGCTGTCAAGGCAGGAAACAACTTTTGGTCCCCCAACTTTCTATAAGAAGGAAGCAATCTGAGAAAGCTATTTAACTCCTAAGGATGGCATATTCTCCAAAGCCACCTTCATAAATAGTTAAGGAGGATAATGGAAAAAGAAGGACTCCCAGAGAGTGGAGTCAAGGACCATGGAGAACAATAAACTGGAGAGCTACTCCCAAAGGAACACAACTGGGGCCTAATAAAAAAAAAACACCCCCCACCCCAGGTTAAGGAGACCCTCATAATAACCTAGCAGGATTTTAGAATGTTATGGATCAATAGCTGATGTGTGCCTCCCATTCTGAATGGGAGTATGGATTTTGGTAATCCTGACCCTATCCAACAGTGTATATTGAGAAGGGGATGTGCAGAAAAGAGTTAACATAGCAGGCCTGAGACTACTCTACTTAGAAAAGCCTACTTGCATGATGGGTCCTTAGCTGATGTCAGGGAACTTGGACTTCAGGAGCATTCTCACCATGCTCTAACTGATAACGGTGGTTTACTGGGCCTCAGGTGTTTGTACAATGTGATTTATGCTGAACATGCGCTTTCCTTCTAAAAGTCTAGAATTCTGGTAATGTGATAGGCAGAGGGTGCCTACATGACCAGCCCCCAATAAAAGGCCTGGGCAGTAAGTCACTAATGAGTTTCACATACACTATTGTGCCAGTTTGAATGTATTGTGTCCCCCAAATGCCATTATCCTTAATGTACTCTTGTGTGGGCAGATGTTATCAGTTTTGATTAGATTTCCTTGAGTGTTTGTTTGGAGATGCGCCCCGCCCAGCTGTGGGTGATGACTCTAATTAGATATTTCCATGGCGGTGTGGCCCCACAAATTTAGGATGGGCCTTGATCACTGGAGCCATATACATGAGCTGACAAACACAAGGAATCAGTACAGCTGTGAGTGACATTTTGAAGAGGAGCTACAGCCAAGAGGGACACTTTGAAGAAAGCACAGGAGCTGCAGATTAGAGACAGTTTGAAGACAGCTGTTAAAAGCAGACTCTTGCTCCAGAGAAGCTAAGAGAGGACAAACACCCCAAGAGCAACTAAGAGTGACATTTTTGAGGAACTACAGCCTAGAGAGGAACGTCCTGGGAGAAAGCCATTTTGAAACCAGAACTTTGGAGCAGACGCCAGCCACGTGCCTTCCCAGCTAACAGAGGTTTTCTGGACACCATTGGCCATCCTCCAGTGAAGGTACCTGATTGTTGATGCATTACCTTGGACACTTTATGGCCTTAAGACTGTAACTTTGTAACCAAATAAACCCCCTTTTATAAAAGCCAATCCATCTCTGATGTTTTGCATTCCAGCAGCATTAGCAAACTAGAACAACTGTCATACACAATTTGAATAAAACTGAGTGTTTTCCTTGGGGTAGGGAAGGTAACAAGTGTATTTCGTATGAGGGAGGGAAGTAAATACTTATCACCAAAAGGACAAGGTGTGGTAGACTATTATTGCTCCCAACTATTTTCTTTCCTGATAAAAGGATTCTACATCCCTGACCACTACCATGTGATATGCAACGCTTCTCTGCTGTCAGAGTATATTTCCCCATTCTATTGTCAGGCCCGATTCTGTGACTTGCTTGAGCCAACAGAATGTGAGTACAAGTGATGGTAGCCAATTCAGCAGAAACTTTAAGAGGCATTGCCTGATTCTAACTGCTCTCCTGCTTTTTCCTCTGCCACAAGAAAAACATGTCCCAAATAGGGCTGTTCCATCAGCCTGGCTTCTAGAATGAAAGGACACACGAAGCCACAGCAGCCAACCCCAGCCACAAAATTAACATTAATCAGAGATAAATGTTTGTTGCAAGCCAGTGAGATCTGGGAGGTGTTCTACAGCAAAACCTAATGAAAGCTGACTGACAGCACCATATTCTTTATTACTCTTAATCCCAACATGTTTATACATTTAAAATTTTAATACAAAATACGCTATCTAGCATAACCATTTTTGTAGTAGAACCAAAATTCCAAATCTAACTTACATTTTGGAGCTCTTTCAGGAATTGGAGTATCTTTGATTTTCTCTTCTTTGGTAGATTCCTTATCTTCTGAAACCTTTGGCTTTTTTCTTTGGCGCAGTTCCACAGTTGGTCCTTAAAATATTTGAGACAGTTACTGCAACATTTGCATCAAACTGTTCTAACCTAAATCTCAAGCTGCTTAACTTTTATTATACTAAAGCAAAAGTCATACTGAGACCCAGAACCCATGAATCTCGAAGACAGTTGTATAAAAATGTAGCTTATGAGGGGTGACAAGGGGATTGGGAAAGCCATAAGGACCACACTCCACTTTGTCTAGTTTATGGATGGATGAGTAGAAAAATAGGGGAAGGAAACAAACAGACAAAGGTACCCAGTGTTCTTTTTTACTTCAATTGCTCTTTTTCACTCTAATTATTATTCTTGTTATTCTTGTGTGTGTGCTAATGAAGGTGTCAGGGATTGATTTGGGTGATGAATGTACAACTATGTAATGGTACTGTGAACAATCGAAAGTACGATTTGTTTTGTATGACTGCGTGGTATATGAATATATCTCAATAAAATGAAGATTAAAAAAAAAAAAAAAAAAAAAAGACATAATGCTGAGCAAAATAAGCCAGGCACAAAAAGAGAGATATTGTATGTTACCACTAATGTGAATTCTGTGAAAAATGTACAATGTTTTATACTGTAGAATGTAGGGGACCTAGAGATACCAATTAGTGGAGGGGGAATGATAATCTAATAAGAACAGATAAACTATGGAGGGTAATCTCAATGTTATGGGAATGCTCAGGAATGATTATGGTTTGTAAACTTTCTTGGATATAGTAAGATCATGTTGGAAGCAATAGAGTTATTTTAGGTTTTTTTTTTCTCTTATTCCTTTGTTTTCTTAGGGGTTGTTAATTTTCTTGGGGTATGGTAGGAACATGTTGGAAGCAATGTAGTTATTTTAGATTATTTGTTTTTCTTACTCCTCTGTTTGGACATGGTTTATTAATTTTCTTGGGGTATGGTAGGAACATATTGGAAGCAAAGTAGTTATTTTAGGTTATTTGTTTTCCTTAATCCATTGCTTTGTTTGAAATGTTGTGGGGTTTTTTTGGTTGTTGTTTGCCTGTTTGTTTTTAATTTTTTGATAAACAAAAGTTAAAAAATTGAAAAAAAAAATCAGTAGAAAAATGGGAGTAAAAACTAAATGACAAATAGGGTGGGATGGGGGGATGGTTTGGGTATTCTCTTTTCACTTTTATTTTTTATTCTTATTCTGATTCTTTCTGATGTAAGGAAAATGTTGAGAAATAGATTGTGGTGATGAACGCATAACTATATGATCATACTGTGAACAGTTGATTGTATACCATGGATGACTGTATGGTTTGTGAATATATATCAATAAAATTGAATTAAAAAAAAAACAAAACTGGATTTATAAATCAGACCCTGAAAAAAAAAAAAAAAAAGTCATACTGAGACCTATTAGTGCCACAGATAACTTTTTTCATACTACTTTAGCACACCCGTCCTCACCAAATTTGGCTTTCCTTTAAATAAAAAGACAGCTCTTTTACTGAAGTGATGCTGTTTTCAAAATCTCCCAAAATAAGCACAGTAACATCTGTTTCAGAATGACTGAGGAAAAGGTGTTATTTAATAAATTTGCTTATTATTCTAGTAACCTGACAGTATCATATACATCATTCATGGATTAACAACTTTGAAAAAATCAAAATATTACAAAATACATTGATCATAAAGCTATACTTCATGTTTTATAATCTGAAGATTCTGTAGAATTCTGCCATGCTATGGTATCATCATCACTGTATTGTCTTACAGACATAGGTGTTAGAAAATAGGCTGGACCAATAAAGAGCCACAAGCAAAAGAATGAAATTGGACCCACTTTACATCTTTTACAACAATTAACTCAAAATGGACCAATGACCTAAATATAAGAGCTAAAAACCACAAAACTCTTAGAAGAAGACATAGGAGGAAACTTTTAGGACCTTGTGTTAAGCAAAGGATGCCTAGATATGACACCAAAAGCATAACAAAAAATAAATAAATAAATTTAACTCTATTGAAATTATACATTTTGTACATCAAAGGACATTATCAAGAAAGGGAAAAGACACCTACAGAATGGGAGAAAATGGTTACAAATAATATATCTGATGGGGGTTTAATACCTACAGAATGGGAGAAAATGGTTACAAATAATATATCTGACAAGGGTTTAATATCCAGAATTCATTAAAAAAAAACAAAAAACAAAAAAACTCCTACAACTCAATAACAAAAAGACAAACCACTCAATTTAAAAATAGACAAAGGTCACACTCATTAGGATGGCTGCTATTAAAAAAGAAAATAGCAAGTGCTGGAGAGGATGCAGAGAAATAGGAACACTCATTCATTGCTGGTGGCATGGAAAGTGGAGCAGCAGCTATGGAAGACAGTTCCACAGTTCCTTAGAAAGCTAAGTATAGAACCACCATATGATCCGGCAATACCACTATGAGCTATATACCCAAAAGAATTGAAAGCAAGTGCTTAAATAGATATTTGCATGCTGATGTTCATAGCAACATTACTGACAACTGCCAAAAGATGGAAGCAACCCAAGTGTCCATCAACCCATGAATGAATAAATAAAATATGGTATATATATTATTCATCCATAAAAAGGAATGACGTCCTGATGTATGCAACAACATGGATAAACCTTGAAGACATCATGTTGAGTGAAATAAGCCAGACACAAAAGGACAAATATTGTATGATCTCACTGATTTGAAACAATTAGAATAAGCAAACTCATAGAGTAAGAATCTAGAATGCAAGTTACCAGGGAACATGGTGAGGATAGAAACGGGAAGTTAAGGCTTAAAATGTACATCAAAACCTGATAAAGATA
This sequence comes from Choloepus didactylus, assembly GCF_015220235.1. Taxonomy (NCBI): domain Eukaryota; kingdom Metazoa; phylum Chordata; class Mammalia; order Pilosa; family Megalonychidae; genus Choloepus; species Choloepus didactylus. The sequence continues at coordinate 50,196,626 of NC_051320.1, read as the reverse complement.
CTACAAGAAAAGAAAACTACAGACCAATCTCTCTAATGAATATAGATGCAATAATCCTTAACAAAATACAAATCAAATCCAACAGCACATTAAAAGAAGTATGTACCATAACCAAGTACATTTTATTCCAGGTATGCAAAGGTGGTTCAGCACAAAAAAATCAATTAATTGTAATATACCACATTAACAAATGGAAAGGGGAAAAACCACATCAGCATCTTGACAGATGCAGAAAATACATTTAATAAAATTCAGCATACTTTCTTTATAAAAACACTTCAAAAGGTAGGAAAAGAAGTAATTTCCTCAACTTGATAAAGGGAATATGTGAAAAACTCACAGTTAACTTTTGTAGTCAACAGTGAGACTAAAAGCTTTTCCTCTAAGATCAGGAACAAGAAAGGATGCCCACTGTCACCACTGTTATTCAACATTGTGATAGAAATTCTACCTAGAGAAACTAGGCAAGAAAAAGAAATAAAAGATATCCAAATCTAAAGGAAGAAGTAAAACTTTCACAATTTGCAACTATAAGATCATATATCTAGAACTTCCAGAAACAAAAAACTATGACAAAGCTACTAGAGCTAATAAACGAGTTCAACAAAGTGGTGGGATATAAGAGCAACATGCAAAAATCAGTGTACACTAGTACAGCTTTCTGAGGAGGTAATCAAGAAAAAATTCCATTTACAACAGCAACTAAAAGAATCAAATATCTAGGAATAAACGTAATCAAGGATGTAAAGGACGTGTACACAGAAAACTTCAAAAAATTACTAAAAGAAATCAAAGAAGACTTAAATAAATGGAAAGACATTCTATGTTCATGGACTGGAAGACTCAATGTTGTTAGGATGTCAATTCTATCCAAATTCATCTACAGATTCAATGCAATTCCAATCAAAATTCTAACAGCCTACTTTGCAGAAATGGAAAAGCTAGTTATCAAATTTATTTGAAAGGGTAAGGGGTCTCAAATAGCCGAAAACATCTTGAAAAGGAAGAACGGTGTGGGAGGACTCGTACTTCCAGACTTTAAAGCATATTATAAAGCCACAGTGGTCAAAACAGCATGATACTGGCATAAAGACAGACATAGTGATTAATGGAATAGAATTGAAAGCTCAGAAATGGACCCTCAGATCTATGGTTGTTCTAGTTTGCTAATGCTGCCGGAATGCAAAACACCAGAGATGGCTTTTATAAAAGGGGGTTTCTTTGGTTACACAGTTACAGTCTCAAGGCCATAAAGTACCCAAGGTAACACAGCAGCAATTGGGTACCTTCACTGGAGGATGGCCGATGGTGTCCGAAAAACCTCTGTTAGCTGGGAAGGCACGTGGCTGGTGTCTGCTCCAAAGTTCTGGTTTCAAAATGGCTTTCTCCCAGGACGTTCCTCTCTAGGCTACAGTTCCTCAACAATGTCACTCCTAGTTGCACTTGGGATATTTGTCCTCTCTTAGCTTCTCTGGAGCAAGAGTCTGCCTTCAACAACTGTCTTCAAACAGTCTCTCATGTACAGCTCCTGTGCTTTCTTCAAAGTGTCCCTCTTGGCTGTAGCTCCTCTTCAAAATGTCACTCACAGCTGCACTGAGTTCCTTGTGTTTGTCAGCTCGTTTATATGGCTCCAGTGATCAAAACCCACCCTGAATGGGTGGGGCCATGCCTCCATGGAAATTATCAGAGTTATGACCTACAGTTGGGTGGGGCACATCTCCATGGAAACACTCAAAGAATTCCAATCTAATTAACACTGATAGGTCCACCCACACAAGATTACATCAAAGATAATGGCGTTTGGGGGGACATAATACATTCAAACCAGCACATTCCACCCCCTGGACCCCAAAATGACATTATCTTTCCATATACAAAATACATTCATCCCACAACAATATCACAGAAACAAAGCATTTCAGTAACAATAGTTAAGTATAAGATCTCAGCAAAATCAACTATAGGAATGGTCTCTCCTAAAGCATAATTCTCCTTTAGCTTTGGATCTGTGAACTTAGAACAAGTTATATGCTTCCAATATACAAAGGAGGGGCATTCATAGGATAAACATTCCCATTGCCATAAGGAAAACTTGAAAGGAAAACAGGGTTCACAGGACCAAAACAGTTCCTAAAACCTGCAGAACAAACTCCATTAGATTTCAAAGTCTGAGAGTCATTTACAGAACAATGTTGCATCCTTGGGGTTTGAGAGAGAGGGAGTCTAACCCTTCCTAAGGGCCTTTGTGGCAGCCCTTTCCTCTCCAAATGCTTAGGTGAGTCCTCCAACATATCCACACATTGGGGAGACCACCTTCTCAGCCCCACCCTCCTCAAACATCGGGGCAGCTCCCGGATTCCCTTCCATCTCCGGGGCACATGCTCAACCCCTTCAGAACAGTGGCGTGGCAGCCAGGCTCTCCCCAATTCCCTGGGAATGTGCTCCACCCTCTTTGGGACCTTGGGTGGGGGGGCAAAACTCTTCCAGAGCATCGAGGCGGAATGCCCACCCTCGACCTCTGGGGCAAAATCACCCTTTCCATGTGTGTGGGCTTCTCTGCTCTCCCAGGCCAAGGCCACTTGACTCCAGACCTCAACCTCCATGACTCTGTCTTTGAAGAAATTTTTCCTTTAATTTGTTCCTTGTCTGTCTCCTCCAGTCCAGACTGGCAACAGTTCTGTCTATAAAGTTCTTGCAAAAATTCTGCTGGCTTTGCATGAAGCACACAGGGGTCAAAGCTGTCAGACAATAGGACTTTCCACAAATCCTTTCTGCTTAACTCCTTTTCCAATCTTGGCTTGTACTGAAATGGTGGCTGGGTTCCATGTTTGGTTACATCCTCATGTTGGGCTGTAGCCTCTGGGATTCCACCCCCTGGAAGCCCAGAGTTTTTCAGGCCAGCAATTTCTGGTTTCTTTGAAACCAAGAGTTCATTTCTCAGCCTATCTCTGTCCTCTCTCATTTTACTATAAGCTGCAAGGAGAAGCCAGGGTACATCCTCCACATCCTCCACACATAGTCCGGAGATCTCCTCAACTAAGTATTCCAGGTTGTTGCTTTCAAATTCTGCCTTCCATCCAACACCAGGACTCAATTTTGCCAAATTCTCTGCCACTTTAAAACAAGGATCACTTTTCTTCCAGTTCACAAAATCACATTCATCATTTCCATTCAAGGCCTCGTCAGAAGTATCTTTAGAGTCCACATTTCCATAGTCTCTTCAAAACAGTTTAGGCCTATTTTATCAAGCTCCTCACAATTCTTCCAGAATCTTCCCCTTATCCATTTAAAAAGCTGTTCCAACATGTTTGGTATTTGCAAACTCAGCAGCAAAAGCACCCCACTTCTCTGGTACCAAAATCTGTTCTAGTTTGCTAATGCTGCCGGAGATGGATTGGCTTTTATAAAAGGGGGTTTATTTGGTTACACAGTTACAGTCTCAAGGCCAAAAAGTGCCCAAGGTAACACAGCAGCAATCGGGTACCCTCACTGGAGGATGGCCAATGGTGTCTGGAAAACCCATTAGCTGGGAAGGCACGTGGCTGGCATCTGCTCCAAAGTTCTGGTTTCAAAATGGCTTTCTCCCAGGATGCTCCTCTTTAGGCTGCAGTTCCTCAAAAATGTCACTTTTAGTTGCACTTGTGTTATTTGTCTTCTCTTAGCTTCTCCAGAGCAAGAGTCTGCTTTCAACAGCTGTCTTCAAACTGTCTCTCATCTGCAGCTCCTGTGCTTTCTTCAAAGTGTCCCTCTTGGCTGTAGCTCCTCTTCAAAATGTCACTCACAGCTGCACTGAGTTCCCTGTGTTTGTCAGTTCATTTATATGGCTCCAGTGATCAAGGCCCACCCTAAATGGGTGGAGCCATGCCTCCATGGAAATTATCTCATCAGAGTTATGACCTACAGTTGGGTGGGGCACATCTCCATGGCAACACTCAAAGAATTCCAATCTAATTAACATTGATAGGTCCGCCCACACAAGATTACATCAAAGATAATGGTGTTTGGGGGGACGTAATACATTCAAACCAGCACAACAGTCAATTGATTTTTGACAGTCCCCCAAGTCCACTCAACTGGGACAGAATAGTATCTTAAATAAATGGTGGTGGAGGACCTGGATATCCATACACAAAAGAATGAAAGAAGACCATCTTATGGACAACTCAAAATGGACAAAAGACCCAAATATAAGAGCCAGTACTATAAAACTCCTAGAAGAAAACGTAAGGAAACATCTTCAAGATCCAGTGATAGGCAGTAGTTTCATAAACCTTATTTATACCTAAAGCACAAGAAACAGAAGAAAAAACAGATAAATGAGACCTCCTCAAAATTGAATACTTCTGTGCTACAAGACTTTGTCAAAAGTCTCCAACAATGGAGAAAACAATCACTGAAAATTTCCCATCTCTTATGAAAGACATAAAATTACAGATCCAAGAAGCATAGTATACACCAAACATAATAGATCCAAATAAACCTAAGCCAAGACATGTAATAATCAGATTATCAAATGTCAAAGACAGAGAGAATTGTGAAAGCAACAAGAGAAAAGAGATTCATCACATACAAGGGAAGCTCGATAAGACTATGTGTGGATTTCTCAGTAGAAACAACGGAGGCAACAAGGCAGTGGCATGATAGTTTAAAGATACTGAAAGAGAAAAACTGCCAACCAAGAATTCTATGTCTGGCAAAACTGTCCTTCAAAAATGAGGAAGAGCTTAAAATATGCTCAGACACTGAGAGTCTGTGAACAAGATACCTGCTCTATAGGAAATACTAAAGGGATCACTACAGACAGATAGGAAATGACAGAAGAGAGAGGTTTGGAGCACAGGATTGGGTTATGGTAGCACAATAATGTAAGTACACAGAACAAAGATGACTGAGAGTACAGTTGAAAGAGGAAGGTTAGGGGCATGTAGGACACCAGAAGGAAAGACAGAAGATAAAGACTGGGAATGTATAACTTAGTAAAACCTAGAGTGGTCAATGATTGTTATTAAATGTACAAATATGTTTTTACATGAGGGAGAACAAATGAATGTCAACTTTGCAAGGCATTAAAAATGGGGGGGGGTATTGGGGAAAAATACAATCAATGCAAACTAGAGTTTATGCTTAACAGTAACATTGCAATATGGTTCCATTAACTGTAAGAAAGGCAATATACCAAAGCTAAATGTCTGTAAGAGGCAGATATAAGGCAGGGGTATGGGATTCTTGGCACTGGTGTTATTGTGACTTTTTTATTGCATTTTATTTTTTCTTTTGTTGCTTTTTAGTTGTCATTTTTTTCTTTTTCTTTATTCTTTTTACTTTTTTTTGCCTCTCCCTCTCTTTGAGGAAGAAATGGAAATGTCCTTACATAGATAGTTGCGGTGAATGCATAACTATGTGATTATACAGGGATTGTTTACTTAGTATGGAATAGATGGTGTGTGAATAAAACCATCTAAAAAATAGAGGAATATAAGTGCCGGAGAAAATGTAGAGAAAGAGATGACCCTAACCACCATTAGTGGGGAAGCAGAATGGTACAGCCCATCTGGAGGGCAGTGTGGTGGTTCCATAGGAAGCTAAGCCTGGGGTTGCCATATGGTCCTGCAACTCAGTTATTGGGTATCTACTTGGAAGAACTGAAAAGAGGGATATGAATGGATATTTGCACAGTGGGGTTTATGGTGTCAGTATTCACGATTTGCAGTGAATGGAGGTGGCCTAACAGTACATCGATTGATGAACAGATGGCAAACTGATGTATACATACAATGGAGTACTGAGCTGCTACAAGAAGGAATGAAGTTGTGAGGTGAATGGACATTGAGGACAGTATGTTGGGTGAAATAAACCAAAATGAAAAGAAAAAATTAAAATGCTTCACTAATATGGACTAACTATACTGTGTAAACTCTGAGACCTGAGCCAGAGAGAACAGGTTATCAGGGGAAGGCTTATTGTAAAGGTTCCTGGATTGTAAGCTCTTATAGCATCCACGTCTATTCCTGAGTTGTAATGGTTATTTCTAAGTTTTGAGATGCTGAGCTATTTGTGTATAACCTGGTTGGTCCCTGGAACTTTGGGTATCTGTGTGACACCTGAAACTCAGAGCCAGAGTCCAACAGCTACAAATGTCAGCATTACCCCATACAATAAATGTTAAGGACTCTGAAAAAAGAGATCAGGCTTCAATTAGCGATATGAACAAAATGGACTTGGTTAGGATTAAGGTAAATCAGACTAAAGGGGAAAGGATGATATTGACTGGGTTTTAAAACCTCAGCTTCTGTGTGAGACCAAAGGGAGAGACGTTTATTAGGTACAAAATCTATATTGTTTGTAACACACTATATAGTTTAACTTGTATGGTCAGTTTATTTAAACACCATAATTACATGGAACCTTCAGTAGGGGGTGAGATCTGGTTGGGTTGTACAAGTTAGCGTGAAACCCCATTACATCCCAGAGTAATTTGGGCAGAGAATAAAAAGTATTTGCAAAGCCCCCTTGAAGGCCTGAGGGGAAATGTGGAAACATTAAACTTCCCACCTGGGGAATTCCTGATATTCTTGCAAGCATTGGGGACTACCATTTTAGGAGGCCAAGTTCGTGATCTTGGGGCTTGCTCTTAAGAAACTTGTGACTGCAAAGGAGAGGCTAATCCAACTTATAATGGTGCCTAAGAGTCGTTCCCAGAGAACCTCTTTTGTTGCTCAGATGTGGCCTGTCTCTCTCTAAGCCCATGTGGCAGGTAAACTCACTGCCCTCCCCCCTACATGGGATATGACTCCCAGGGCTGTAGTTCTCCCTGACAACATGGGATATGACTCATGGGGATGAGCCTGGCCCTGGCATCTTGGGATTGAGAAAGCCTTCTTGGACCAAAGGGGGAAGACAAATGAAACAAAATAAAGTTTCAGCGGCTGAGAGATTTCAAATAGAGTCAAGAGGTCATTCTGGAGGTTATTCTTACGCATTATATAGATATCTCTTTTTAGTTTTTCGTGTATTGGAATAGCTGGAGGGAAATACTTGAAACTGTTGAACTGCAATCCAGTAGCCCTGATTCTTAGAGATGACTGTATAACTATATAGCTTACACTGTATGACTATGTGATTGTGAAAACTTTGTGGCTCCCACTCCCTTTATACAGTTTATGGACAAATGAATAGAAAAATAAGGACAAAAAGTAAATGAATAACAGGGAGGGATGGGGAGTATGGGATGTTTCAGGTGTTCTTTTTTTACTTTAACTTTAATTCTTATTCTTTTTTGTGTGAGGCAATGAAAATGTTCAAAAATTGATTGTGGTGATACATGCCCAACTATTTAATGGTACTGTGAACAACTGATTGTACACCATGGATGACTGTATGGTATGTGAATATATCTCAATAAAATTGAATTAAAAAAAAAAGTTCAACATCATTAGCCATTAGGGAAATGCAAATCAAAACCACAAGAAGATACCACTCCACAACCACTAGAATAGCTATTATTTAAAAAATGAAAATAACAATTGCTGGCAAGGATGCAGACAAACAGGAACCCTTGTACACTGTTGATGGGGATGTAAAACGATACAGCCACTGTGGAAAACAGTTTGCTGGTTCCTCAGAAAGTTAAACATACCATAGGATCCGGTAATCCCTTTAGTAGGTATATACCCCAAAGGATTTACAACAAAGACTTAAACAGATATTTGCACACAAATGTTCATAACAGCATGGTTCATAATAGCCAAAAGGTAGAAGCAAACCAAATGTCCATCAGCAGAGGAATAGATAAACAAGATGTGGTATATACATACAGTGGAATATTATTCAGCCATAAAAAGGAATGAGCAGGAAACAAAAGGAATTCAACAGACAAGTGGATAAACAAAATGTGGTATATGTATGCGATGGAATACTATGCAGCAGTAGAAGGAATGAGGTCCCGAAACATGACAACGTGGATTAACCTTGAAGACATAATGCTAAGTGAAATAAGTCACACACAAAAGGAGAGATAGTGTATGTTACCACTAATGTGAACTCCCTGAACAATGTAAAATCAGTGTCTTAGAATGTAGAATATGGGGAAACCAGAGATAGAAAGAAGCTAGGGAAGGGGGAATGATAACCTAATATGTAGACATAATAATGAGGGCAAACTTAAAGGTATGGGAATGGACAGGTGTGATGACTATTCATTAATGGGACTGTAAGTATTAGTGCCACACTGAAGGCAAACATTATCAAAAATGGTTATTTAAAGGCATGTATCCCACAGATTAGCACTACAAATATAAATAAGTGTTTGCATGATATACTTCTAAGGTATGACACTGGTACAAAGTTAACAACTGAGTGGTATATGGAAAAACTACCCATTATATTTTATAGATTACATTTAATAGGAATACCTTAACAGTACTACACTAATACTAAGGATGAATAATTAGGGGCTGATAAGAGCTTTGGAATGTTTTGTGTTATGATAATTATTTAAAATGAAGAGTGACGATTGTACAACTAAGTGAAGATAATTGAGATACTGATTGTTTACCTTGGATAGAATATATGCTATATGAAATTAGGAACCCCTTAATTAATAAGTCAAGCCTTCTATCTTGAGGCTTGCTCTTGTGAAACTTATGGCTGTAAAAGGGAGGCTAAGCCTTCTTATAATTATGCCTAAGAGGCACCTCCAGAGAACTTCTTTTGTTGCTCAGATGTGGTCTTTCTCTCTTTAAGCCCAACCTCACAAATAAATTCAATTACTTCCCCCCTACATAGGACATGACTCTCAGGGGAGTGAATCTCCCTGGTGACATGGGACGTGGCTCCCAGGAATGAACCTGGTCCTTGCATCAAGGGATTGAAAATGGCTTCTTGACCAAAAGGGGAAAAGAAAGGTAACAAAATAAGGTTACAGTGGCTAAGAGATTTCAAATAGAGTCAATAGGCTATCCTGGAGGTTACTCTTATGCAAGCTCCAGCCAGATATCCCAAATGGCCACAGTATGCCAAGCCCTTATCAATAGCAGTCCCAAAATACCTAGGTCCCTATCTAAGGTTTCTATGAAAGATTCACTCACTAAGTTTATCTCTCAGAAACTTAAATCCACCAGAATGATCCTATGCCAGACAAGTTCTAAAACCCAGAGGCAATAGTGTCTTCAAGAACAACCAGATGAAGCCCCTTCCCCATAATGTCGACAAACCCTTTTCAATATGAACAAATTCAGGTGTCACCGCCTAGACAACCCTGAAGATAGAGAAAGTGATTAAACGAGTGAAGGGGTAGCAACAGACAAAACAGGATTTAACAAAAGATTATGAACACTGAATCTTTATATAAATATATATGCATATTTTTACATGCTAGGGTATTAGAATAGCTAGAAGGAAATAACTGAAATGATGGAAGTGTAACCCATAACATTCTTTGAAATTTGCTCTCTAGTTACTCATTAATTTGTATTTTGAAAGTTATCACCTTTCTGTATGTATCTTATATACCACAATAAAGAAATAACTGAAACTGTGGAACTGTAACCCATAACATTCTTTGAAATAACCTATATAACCACTTGTTAAATTGTACTTTGAAAGTTATCACCTTTCTGTATGTATCTTCTATTCCACAATAAAGAAATAACTAAAACTGTGGAACTAACCCATAACATTCTTTGAAATTACCTATATAACCACTTGTTAAATTGTACTTCAAAAATTATTATCTTTCTGTATGTATGTTATATATCACAGTAAGGAAATAACTGAAATTGTGGAACTGTAACCCGTAACATTCTTTGAAATTTGCTAACTACTTGTTAAATCATACTTTGAAAGTTCTGTATAAATGTTAAATTTCACAATATAAATGTATTAAAAAAATAAATAAGTGGAATGAAATTCTGATACATGCTACAACATGGATGACCCCTGAAAACATTACGGTAACTGAAATAAGATGGACACAAAAAGATAAATATTGCATGATTCCACTTAGATGAAATATCTAGAGGGGGCAAATTTAGAGACAGAAAGTTGACCACAGGTTATAGCGAGTAATGGGGAACAGGGAATTAATACATAATGGGTACAGGGTTTCTGTTTGGGGAATAAGGAAAGTTCTAGTAATGGCTGGTGGCGATGATAGCACAATATTGTGAATGTAATTAATACCACTGAATTGTACAGTTAAAAATGGTAAAAATTAGATATTTTGTGTTATGTGTGTGTGTGTATTACAATAAATTTGTTTTTAAGAAGAATATAAGGTGTATTTCTGTATGAATGTGTTTGCGTGAATGTATGTGTAAAGGTCTTTTCCCTACTTTTCTTTGGAAGGCTCCCTTAAACATTTCCTAATTGCAGAATGGAATTATAAAGGAAAAGTAATATTGTGCCAACCCAATCGTCAGGGAAAATTAGGTTATTAGTCTCTCAGATAATGGTATACTTTTGTGGAGAGCAACAGTCTGTTAAACAGGATGGAGTTTCTCTGTTTAACACTGGCTGCTTCAAGCCTCTCTTTTAACGGAGTATGAATTACAGTGATTCCCCCACCCCACCCCCAATAATTTTACTGTTAAGAAATGAGGCAGATCCTTAGATTCTTGAGAGTTTTATTTAATTCATCTTTCCACTAATTGGTCCTTAGTTTACTTTTGCTGTACCCCTTTGTAAAACAACCTCCTTCTTAAAGCATAAGTGAAAAAAAAATCCTTTTAAAATAAATTTTAAAAACAAAGATAAAATTAGGCCATTTTAGACACTAGGAAAAGTTTGATAAAACAAATAGAATTGAGCTTGGTACTTCACAAAGTTTATATCTTATTTCTAAGGGACAGGTAAATCATTTAAGGCAGTTACTGGTCACTAATTTTTTGCTTTCACTTTTCTCTGTAAAAAGTTTGTATCTTTGTGTGTACACATACACACACACACCTTGATTCACCTCTACTCAACAAAGTTGAAATATATACTGATGATGTGTTTAGAGACACACATGAGCTGTTTTACTACAGCTCAGAACTTTACTAGAGAGCAAAATTACCTGCAAATGTAACAAGTTTTAAACAGTTCATTACACAAATTAGGTACAGCTGTTTCCACGTCAGTGTATTTATTTAAAAGAATAATAAAGATTGGACTGTTTAGAAAACCGTAACTGTGAGCTTGGGTTACTCAATTTTTTAACATCTTAGGAAGACATTTGAAAATACTGTTCTTAACATTGGAACACAAAATGGTTCCATTATGTAAATATTTCAAATATTAAAAATGTACATATTTTAAAAAAAGGAATACAAGGGAAAACTATAACCAAGGGAAAAATATAACCACAAAAAGTTTACTTGGTAGTTACACTTACATAGTTGAACACATTAATAGTATATATTTTTAGATGATAAATATTTTCAGAAATCAAGTTAAATCTATTGAAGTAGTTAACAAATGTACTTTATGTGACCAGTGGACTAGGTCCTTTCTATTAGAGTCCAAAATGCACATTTAAGATAAATATAAAGTGAGAAGAGGATATACACATAAAGTGTTATTTACAAAAGCTATATTTTCCTTTGTAAAAAATTTCTTTATGAGTCATTTTACAGTGACTTTAAAATATTCTCTGTGCATATAAATGAATTTTATTCATGAAACAATTTACTTGAAAAATTTTGCAGATTTCCAAATAATGTGTGAAGTACATGTATCTTAGCATTCTTCTCTCAAGTATCTGTATTAGCAATGATCAAAGACCATACTAAATAAATAATTTATAAAGTTTCTACAATATTATATTTCTTTGATTCTAAGATGTCATACTTTTTTTTAAATTGTTTATGTTGAAATGATTCAAACTTACAGGACAATTGCAAAAATAATACAAACTCCACAGAGAACTCTAACATACCCCCTGAAATACCCACATCCACCAATTTTAACATTTTGCCACTTCTGCCATATCATTCTATCATGTATCAATCTTCTGAACATCTGAGAGCAGATTGCACATATCATACTCCTTGAACACACAATACTTCCACGTATATTCCTAAGAATAAGGATATTCACTTATGTAATCACCTAAAGAACAGTTATCAAGTTTAAGGAATTTATCATTGGCATAAAGCTTATGTTCTACATTGTAATTTTTTCTTATATCCCAGTAATGTCCTTTGAACCTTTTCTCCTCCATTCTTACATCCCACTCAATATCAGGTATTGCATTTGTCATTATCTCTTTAGTTTCGCTTTTTTTTAAATTGTGGAAACATATACACAACATGAATCTTCCCATCCCAATCCCTCTCAAGCATACCATTCAGTGGGATTAATCAAATTCACGATGTTGCAGTACATTCACCAACATCCATTACTATAATTTATGCTTCACCCCAAACAGAAACATGAGACTCATTTTGCATAAACTCCCCATTATACCATGCCCCACTCCCCCGTGACACGGACTCTACTTTCCATCTCTGGGTTTGCATAGTCTCTGATATTTTCTTTGTGGTTACAATGGGATGCCATACATTTTAAGATACAATTTAATAATGATTTTTCAAGAAAAAAGAAACATTAAGTATACACATTGATTTTATGACATCAATTTCAATGGCATTAAAATATGGGAGCAAAAAGTACAACTTGAGAAATACAGTATTTGATTTTAGCCAATGCCTTCAACCTCTTCCCTAATACTAACCTTTCACCTGTCACAGAGAAATAAAATGACTGGATACAAATTTAACCTCATTTCCTTTCTACTGATCGTATAACTTCATAACTGAAAGACAAAGGCAGGCATATCTAGGTAGAAAAGCAGCAAAGGCCAAAGCAATTGTAAAAACTAGATTATTATTTTCGACAGGAAAGTCCTGGGATGGAATTCAGGTTTCCTATTCACTCTCTTCTATTTTCACCTTTGTAAAGAAAAGGTCAAACTAAATGACAATGAAACATCCCACAAAAATAACCTGCTATTTCAGTCTCTGGTTCAGTGATCTTCATATGAAATACTACATGCATAAACAGGCATGCAAGCGTCCATTCACACTATACATGGCAGTTTCCAAGCGAAATGTTACAACTGCTCTACTCAAGGTTGTCACTTCTTTGTTTGCTCTGACATTTCTTTCAGGAAGCATAAATACAAACCCCTTTACCCTCTATTGTAATCAGGGAAGACTTTTTGGAAGATAAGATTCTCAAAGAACATTTACTTATATAGTTAAACAATGATAAAATGGAGAGAATCCAAGTGCATGAAAAGCAAAAAGGAATATTCAGAACATCTGGATACAAGTAAAAAATATGGACTAGTTTAATTTTAATACAGTGAATACTAGATAATATGTTTTTGAAAAAAAGTATAAAGTGCCAAATAAATATAAAGCACTTAGAATAATACCCAGCACACAGACATGTTTGCTTTAAATACTATGTATACCAATATTTTATAATAAATGAGAATTGGAGTACTCATTCATTGCTGACTATTATATCCTAGCACCTAACACAGTAGGGACCCAAATATTTATGGAATTAAAAATGCTGTTGAACACAACTGCAATCCGTTGTTCCATGTAAGATGGATTTAATTGCTTTTGGATAACCTGTAATTCTATAACCACTTTTCATTTTATATCACATAAGTAAATTTTACAAAATGTTACGGTCTTTTTAACTGATTCCACATCATATCTATTTAATTAGGTTTAACCATAAGCTAAAATCATTTTTTCACTTTGCATGATGCAGACTTTCAGTACTGCATTACTAAATTTTTCATGCTTAAGTGCTCATGGACATATATGAGGTACTTATCAACCTGTCCCCATAGATTTGCAACTAGCAGAAAAGGAAAAAATATCAAGAAATGTTTGAAATGATAATATACTGTAACCGCAGATAAAATCAATGAAACTATAGTCTTCTTACAACTACAAATAGCTTTGATTTTGAAGCTTCTTTTGGGTGGAATGTTTTAAATTTATATCAGCTGTAACACTGAAACCTCAAGGAAGAGATCGCAAGTATGAAGCAAGTGGGAGGAGCATAGGGACAAGGTAGTAAGTCACACAGCAGTAAACAGTTCTAACACTGAATTTTAAAAAATAAGTTTCCACTGAATTCTTGAAACTTCCTCCTTCCACTCTTATTCAGTAATGCTTAATCTAAATTAGATCAACTTACTATTACACCCACAACGCCATTCAATAAAGTAAAAGTCATGTTTCCCACCAGAATGCAAAATCTAACTTCTCAGTCAAGTGGTCACCAGATATACCTGTTCCTGAAACTATTAGGGGTATCATGAAATTATTATGCCAGGAATATTTTCTGTACTATCACTAGCTGATGTTTCTTACAACTCCCACTTTTCTCTCATACCTATCATTTTCTATTAAAAATATTGCCGAATGAATTCATTTTCTTGGCGTTGGCCTTGGGGGAGCAAAGAAAGCTTTCTCCAATCCACCCACGTTCGCTCTCAAACACTCCTGGCCTACTCGTACCCCCAAAATTACTTACATCCTTCCACCCTTTGCTATTTTCCGCTAACTCATAACTGAACTTGGCCTTCTTCAACTTCTACTCGTTCATCACTCTCAGAGTACCTTATCATGTTTATCCCCAATTCCTGCCGCTTTATACCCCTGGCGCGCCTTTGCAACTTTGTATTTGTCAGTATCCACAGACCTTTAAAGAGCGCACTTGGTTAAGTTAAAGACCGCACTTGGTAACAATATCCACTCAGTACCTTCGATAAACTCTCTTACCTACATCTTCTGAACCAAACTACGCCTTCCCACTTCATTAATTATCTACGCCCTCCCTCTCAACCACTCTCCCACAGTGTTTTCTATTGCTACCCGTTCCCCAACTTTAAGCTCCACCTTTGCTTCCCACTTTGGCGGGCAAAACTTTGGCCCACTCGCTCCGTTCCCTCCGAATTTCTCCGCAAACCTCTGCCCCTAGCGTGCATCCACCTGCCACCGCCCCACTCCGCCGCCCTGCCGCACGGCCGCGGGCACCAGCCACCCAAAGCCCAAGACTCTGGGCCCCTTGCGCCCACGCCCCCTCTTTCCCCAGACCACAGGCGGCAGCTGACGCGATGGACGTTGGGGCGGTCACCTTCTTCCTCCGCCATCGTCTCCTCCGAGAGTGGGGCGCCCCTCGGGCTCAGGCGCGGCCCGGAGTCTCCCTACCTCGGCGCCGCGAAACCCTAACGCCGCCCCCAGGTCCGCCGGCGGCCGCCTCGCCCCCACTTCCTGACCCGCCCCCTCTGGTGTAGCCGCCAACTGCATCCTCCCGCGTGGCACGGGAACCAGAGTGCCGGGAGCCGGGAGCGGCCGGAGCGTTGAGCTGGGGCTCCTGGGCTTGTGCGAGCAGGAAGGAAACTCGAAGCCTATGGCATCAGTCGCGGCTGGCGCTCCTGGCCTGCTTGTCCCAAAAGCGAGCCTGGTAGGAGCAGCTGCAGCCCACCCCGCGCTCGTTCCTTCCAAAAATGTGAGGGTCTGAGCGTGGTTTCCGCGACTTTAGTGATTTGACGCAGGAAATAAGAGAATATCATCAGTTAGACCTTCCAGATCCAGTCCCTATGCCTCGCCCCATTCTATTGGAACCCGGCGTTCAGATCTGCAGGGTGATTTCAGAGCGCAGCAAAATGTTCTGGGCCGGCGCTTTGGTGTAGTAGACCACTGGACTACTACAGGAAAGAAGCTTCTGCTTGGAACTAGGTATTTTTAAACAGTACTGGCTAAACAAATAAATTTGCATTTCATAACACTATGAAATAACTCTAAGGTCGGTGGGAGGCGGGGAATATTTGCTGATATTCCACAGCAAAAGTACGTAGTTTAAAATTGTCATGCTATTTATGCCCCTACTTGTATCATATCTGGCATTCTCCAGCAAACTTCAGGACCTTTTCCCTAACAGCACTCAGTAAATTTAGGGAATGATACGATATCCATTTTAGGAAGATAAAATTTAGGAGCTGAAATAACACCCATTTTAGAGGGAGATAAAAGCAGAAGAACTTACTGAACTCATGGAGTAATTATAGATTCCCCATTCTTAGCAGGCAGTGAGATTCTCCTAATAACACCTTTTTGACGTTTAGATATTTGGGGAGAAGCTATCAGATTTCCATTCCATGTAAAAACAACCCAGGAACTCTTTTTATGCCTTTGGCTTGCCTGTAAATACATCTTTTGCCTTCAAACAACATTGGACCAGGAGTTGGAAACATGGTCGAGGGTGTCAGTGACAGAAAATTCCTGGAGTCAAAGCAATGAGAGAACAGAATGCATGGATTTGAAAACCACAGAAAATGATACGGCCCCTGGCCTTGGGCAGCAGATGCCAGAGTGCCATCTTCCTCAGATGAGCTGTGCTGGAAGAGCTCACCTCATGGGAGACCAACACAGTGGCTACTGAGAGCTGCTGTATTCCAAGTCTAGGTGATGATGCCCGTTCCTCCTGTAGTTCTTTCATTATCACCTCAAAGGATGGTCCTTTGACTGATGGACTAATCGGACTTTGCTTAATGGGGCAAAAATCGGTGGAGAAAGAATACAGTAAAAAATAATTTTGTAAATAAGAAATGAAAATACAGAAGAGGTGTGCCAGTTTGAACGTATTATGTCCTCCCAAACGCCTTTATCTTTGATGTAATCTTGTGTGGGCATACCTTTCAGTGTTAATTAGATTGTAATTCTTTGAGTGTTTCCATGGAGATGCGCCCCACCCAACTGTGGGTGATGACTCTGATTGGATAATTTCCTTGGAGGTATTGGCCCTCCCATTCAGGGTGTGTCTGAATTAAGTTACTGGAGCACTATATAAGATCAGACAGAAGGAGCAAGCTGCTACAGCCAAGAGGGACACTTTGAAGAAAACACAGGAGCTGCAGATGAGAGACAGTTTGAAGACGGCCATTGAAAGCAGACTCTTGCTCCAGAGAAGCTGAGAGAGGACAAATATCCCAAGTGCAACTAAGAGTGACATTTTTGAGGAACTGTAGCCTGGAGAG
The DNA here is from genome assembly GCF_015220235.1 of Choloepus didactylus. Lineage (NCBI taxonomy): Eukaryota > Metazoa > Chordata > Mammalia > Pilosa > Megalonychidae > Choloepus > Choloepus didactylus. The sequence goes on along the minus strand of NC_051320.1, from coordinate 50,179,579 downwards.
GAATGTCCTGGGAGATAGCCATTTTGAAACCAGAACTTGGAGCAGACACCAGCCACATGCCTTCCCAGCTAACAGAGGTTTTCCAGACACCATTGGCCATCCTCCAGTGAAGGTACCCAATTGCTGATGTGTTACCCTGGACACTTTATGGCCTTAAGACTGTAACTGTGTAACAAAATAAACCCCTTTTGTAAAAGCCAATCCGTCTCTGGTGTTTTGCATTCCAGCAGCATTAGCAAACTAGAACAAGAGGATAGAGATAATTATTCAGTCTTTAGATAGAAATTAGTGGAACTATGTTTGTGTTACCTAGTAGAAACCTTCTTACCTTGAACTTTAAAACCTCCAAATAAGGAAAATGATAGTGAAGCTTTCTATCCCCAAACCAGTGTGATCTTGCTATGAGAGAATACATACTTCATCCTAAAAAAGAAAAAGATGTTGCCTTGCGGCAGACATTTTAGCTGAGTTTTCAGTAGGTTATTCCATGATTCCCTAAGGCCAGCTGCTTCTAGATGGTAATGCACGAAGCTATTGGACACATGGCCCCAAGATGACTTCAGCTGATAACTTGATTGACTGTTTTACAGCTGCAAACCATGGATAACTAATTCCCTGTCCAAAATTTTAAAGGCCATTTTATTACCCTTTGCCTCACCTTGAACAATCCTAAACACCTAACATTTTCTCAAATGGTCTCTTAATTACAATCTAATATTAAAGAGCAATGTAATTTTCTACCACCTACAGAAGTTTCAAGATCACTTCTTTATGCAATGGATATTTTTAGGAAGTGATGTGAATGGTTTTTTGCTTTGTGTTATGAAGTTAAGTCTTGAGGAAATATAGATTAGGAAGCTGTTGTAGTAAATAGGATAAGAAATTAAAGCTTGGAAAAATGTAGTGGAAATAGACATGTTACAAAGAGGATGGATTCAAAAGATATTGGAGGTAAAATCTACAAGGCCTGATAAATTGGGTTGTTAGATGATGAGCTGATGATGAATCTTGAGTTTTCTGTCTTGAAATTAATCATGTGCTTTCTATGTGTCAATCACAATGCACTGCCAGGATATGAGAAAAACATAAACAAAAGCCCCGGGAACTTATCAACTTGAAACCAAAAAAAATACAGCAAAGGCCATTTCAACACCATTCTTCTGGCAAATACTTCATCTCATTAATAGTAACAGAATAATTAGTGTGAAATCCTTGTATCAGTCCATTTTTTCATCTATTAAAGATAGGGAATTTTGTTTTGTCTTTATTATGTAAAGACTCATTATTATTAGTTAATTAGTAATCCATTAATTAACAACATCATTTTTATAGTATTCTTAAACACCATCTCCTTTGTAAAGTCTGAACCAGATGTGATCAATTCCTCTTTTGCATACACATAACACCCTTACTGCCATTATGTTCTGGCTTGTATTTTGGCCATGTTTTATTCCCATCCTTACGTTTAAACTCTTTAAAAACACACTGTGGATAAATATTTTGAAAATTGATTAAAAAATTGGTGATATTAGTACTTTTAATGGTGCTGTGGCTTAGAAGACCAATGTGATAAATTCTTTATTTTGTGCTAACCATGAGTACTATCTCTTCATTTAAAATTTTTTTGTCAGAGCCAAAGTCATGTGTTCTATCACTTTGGATTAATTTTTTATTTCCTATACCTTTTAAAAATGGCAGTAGTAGGAGGCACTTTGTCAGTTGCTCCTGCAATTTTTTTAAAAGTAGGCCTCGCTTGCACCTCACTGTTTGAAGTGTCCTTTGGTGCCCCCTGAATACATTTGTCTGTTACCACTTAGGACAGGGAGCTTCTGTCTTTATTTTCCACTTACTGGGAGACTTCCACAATCATACAAACCAACAGACTCCAACTGGAGACACTATAAACATCCCAGGTGGAATACTTATTAAAATGTATTCTATTTAGTTATTTTTGAATTGGATATATTGTACATCTTAGAACCATTTCTAAAATATAGTATTTCCTTGAGTTAAATCTTCCCTAGGAAGAATTTGGGACCAAAATGGTGGTATGAAACAGTACTCATAAATCACCAAAAAGTATTGGTTACAAATGATTTATAATCAAGATTATCCCAAAGGTTCTATTTTAGTAAACATGGCTTGCTGACTTGTTGTCCTCTTCCCTAAATATTTGTGAAATTGAAATCAAATTGAATTGAATTATATCAGAGTTGCCAAATAAAATACAAAACACTTTTGTGTAAGTATGTCCCATGTGCTATTTAGGACATAGTTATACTAAAAATAGTTTTTTGTTTAATAATTCACATTTGGGTGCCCTGTATTGTTTGTTTTCATTAAATCTGGCAACCCTTTTGTAGGGAATGAGACTACTCCATTAGAAGCCACCTAGCATTAGTTGTTATCAGGCCTTCTTAGCATGGGTAAATAACTAATTAAATTATTTTGTATTTTAATAGAAGGAACGCAGTTAGATAGCAGGTGGATTCTGAATACCTCAGTTCAATTAGTTAAAAAAAAGAACTGCCATTCCTAAATCCCTGACAAATGAAGTTGTTTTCTACCCTCCAAAGGGCTTAGGCCAGACCTGAATCGGCCTGGTGCGATCCTGGCGTTGCCTCTGAACTACTTCTCAGTCAACTAATGCCATAGATCATTTACCTGGCATATCCAGACCTGACATGTTGAGTACTAATCACACTTTCAAATCGGAGGTATCTTAAAACCAAAAGAGCACAATGTTGGGGAGAAAAAAAAAGTTTCCCACCAAAATTGTGACACATCACCATAACAATTTATATGTAATAGCAAAACTACCATGACATTTATTTCTATTTTGACAAAGTTAAAAAAAAAATTCATTATAGTGACATGATTTAAAAATAAATACTTTTTAAAAATCCTGTTAGGTGTAGCTTACAAGGGGTGACTGTGTGATTGTGAAAACCTTGTGGATCATACTCCCTTTATCCAGTGTATGGCTGGATGAGTAGAAGAATGGGGACAAAGACTGAATGAAAAATAGGGTGGGATTGGGGGGATGATTTGGGTGTTCTTTTTTTACTTTTATTTCTTATTCTGATTCTTTCTGGTGTAAGGCAAGTGGTCAAAAATAGATTGGGTGATGAAGGCATAACTATAACTATGTGATGGTGCTGTGAACAGTTGATTGTACACTGTAGATGATTGTATGATATGTCAATATATCTCATTAAAACTGAATTTAATTTAAAAAAAGGTAAATCAACAATGGGGGAGGAGGGGAATGGAATGTTTTGGATGTTCTTTTTTATTTTAATTTTATTTTATCTTGGAATAATGAAAATGTTCAAAGATTGTGGTGATCAATGCACAACTATATGATGATATTGTGAACAACTGATTGTACACTCTGAAGGACTGTATGTTATGTGAATATATCTCAAAATTGCATTAAAAAAACAATCCTGTTAGAATCCTAGATAAGCAATCTGAAAAGCCAGTAAGCACTTGGTGTCCAGTAGATAGCAGAAGCATCTCCAAATCATCATGTTTAGTTACATTTCATATCAAACTGTCAAGACATGTGGCTCTTTGAATTTGTACTTCATATGAAAAGCATATCATTAATAACTAAATTGATGAAACATTTAAGAACTTTTGAGAAAATGGTGCTAAAGAAAACTAATTGTTGCTGTTTAGCAACAGTTCAATTTATAAAAATTCTTAAAAGAAAACATAGTATCATATTACTTTTCACCTGCAGGAATGAATATAGATTTATTCATTCAACAAATATTTATTGAATATGTACTGTCTAGTCACATGCAGTTTCTGCCCTGACAGAGTTTGCAGTATGGGAAACTGCAGGAAAATCTTACTGAGTCTAGCGCATCAGGGAAGGAGTTCCCCAGAAAGATAAGATTTCTGAGTAGGAGTTTGTCAATGAGGAGAAGGATAGCAGAAAAAAAGTGTTCCAGGCAGAGGAAACAAAAACTAAAGTACAGTGTTCCTGCAAAAAACTGGAAAAAGTACAGCAAAATGGAGAGTGTGGAGGGAACGGTGCCTTCCAAAAAAGCTTAAGAGGTAGCAATGGTCAGCTCCTGCAATACTATGCCAATCTTCATTTTAATATGGATTTTGTCCTATAGGCAATTGGAAGCCATTAAAAGGTTTTAAGGACACAATCAGATTTGTTTGTTTTTAAAAGATAGTTCTTAAAGAAATCATTCTGGCAATATAAGGGAGGAAAATTGGATGCAAGGAGTCCAATAAGGAGGCAGAAAACAGGTGAGAGATATGAATGGCTAGGTTGATGAGGGAAAGTAAGTTAAGAATGACTTCCTTAACTTTACAACCAGCACTATAAGGTGTGATAACTGAAATAAGGCAAACCCAAGGAGCAAGTAAAGATAAATTCTATTTTAAGCATGTTGGGCTTGAAATGCCTGGGAGATGTCCAAATGGAAATGACCATTACATTGTTGTGTATAGGATTCTGTAGCTACAAAGAGAAGTGTGGAAGTAAATGAATAAGTTTGTCCAGAGAGAATGGATACATGGAGAAGAGAGCTGAGGATGGAACCATGAAGAACACCAGTCAGGTGGGGAAGGATGAATCACAAAGGAGACAGAACTAGAACAAGCTGAGTATCTTACATTGAGTTTTAAAGATATATTTCTAGTGTTTCACTTGACTATCATATAACATTCAGTTTTAAAACACAAGCTGAAATTCAAGTGTGTAACTAGCACATTTCTTTCCCATAGATCAACATTTACTTTTAGAACACCAACATTAAAGCAGGTGCTGAATTAATGGCAAGCTGTCAATAAAGTAAGAGGTCAGGCCAGAGAAAACAGTATGAAACTGTTCCAGTTTGCTAGTGCTGCTGGGATGCAAAACACCAGAAATGGATCAGCTTTTATAAATGGGGTTTATTAGATTACAAGGTTACAGTCTTAAGGCCATACAGTGTTCAAGGTAACTCATCAACAATCAGGTACCGTCACTGGAGGATGGCCAGTGATGTCCGGAGAACATCTGTTAGCTGGGAAGGCATGTGACTGGCGACTGCTCCAAAGTTCTGGTTTCAAAATGGCTTTTTCTCAGGATGTTCCTCTCTAGGCTACAGTTCCTCAAAAATGTCATTCTTAGTTGCTCTTGGGGTATTTCTCCTCTCTTAGCTTCTCCAGAGCAAGAGTCTGCTTTCAACAGCCATCTTTAAACTGTCTCTGATCTGCAGCTACTCTCTCAGCTCCTGTGCATTCTTCAAAGTGTCCTTCTTGGCTGTAGCAAGCTCGCAACTTCTGTCTGAGCTTATATAGGGCTCCAGTAAACTAATCAAGGCCCATGCTGAATGGGAGGGGCCACACCTCCATGGAAATTATCCAGTGAAAGATCTTGCCCACAGTTGAGTGATCACATCTCCATGGAAACATCCAATCAAAAGTCTCCAATTAACACCAATACGTTTCCTGCCCACATAAGACTGCCTCAAAGATAACGGCATTTTGGGGGACATAATACATTCAAACTGGCACATTCCCTCCCCTGGACCCCAAAATGACATGATCTTTCCATATACAAATACATTCATCCCATCACAATATCACAGAAACTTAAATCATTTCAGTAACAATAATTAAGTACAAGATCCCATCAAAATCAATTACAGGCATGGTTGGTCCTAAGGCATAATTCTCCCTTACCTGCGGATCTGTAAAACTTAGAACAAGTTATGTGCTTCCAATATACAAAGGAGGGACAGTCATAGAATAAACATTCCCATTGCCATAAGGAGAAACACTAAGAAAAGCAGGGTTTAAGGGACCAAAATAGTTCCTAAAATCTGCAGGGCAAACTCCATTAGATTTCAAAGTCTGAGAGTCATTTAGAGAACGACGTTGTATCCTTGGGGCTTGAGAGAGCGGGAGTCTAACCCTTCCTAAGGGCCTTTGCAGCAGCCCTTTCCTCTCCAAACGCTGGGATGAGTGTTCCAATGTATCCACACATTGGGGAGACCACCTTCTCAGCCCACCCTCCTCAAACATTGGGGCAACACCCAGATCCTCTTCCATCTCCAGGTCACACACTCAACCCCTTCAGAACAGTGAGGTAGTGGCCAGGCTCTCCCCAGTCTCCTGGGAATGTGCTCCACCCTCTTTGATGTCTGAGGTGGCAACACCTTTCCTGAACACCAAGGTAAAAGGCCCATCCTCGACTTCCGGGTTAAACTCACCTTTTCCATGCATGTGGGCCACTCCGCTCTCTCAGCCCAAGACCTCTTGACTCCAGACCTCAACCTCCATTGCTCTGTCTCTGAAGAAGTTTTTCCTTCAATATGTTCCTTGTCTGTCTTCTCCAGTCCAGACCGGCAGCGGCTCTGTCTGTAAAGATCTCACGAAAATTCTGTTGGCTTCACATGAAGCACACAAGGATCAAAGCTGTCAGACAATAGGACTTCCCACAAATCCTTTCTGGATAACTCCATCTCCAATTTTGGCTTGTACTGGAATGGCGGTCAGGTTCCATGTTTGGTTAAATCCTCATGTTGGGCTGTAGTTTCTGGGGTTCCACCCCCTGGAAGCCCAGAATTTTCCAAACCATCAGTTTCTGGTTTCTTTGAACCCAAGAGTTCAGTTCTAAGTTTATCTCTCCTCACATTTTACTATAAGCTGCAAGGAGAAGCCATGCTATATCTACAACTTCTAGTTTCAAAATCTCATAAGCCAAGTATCCCAGCTCATCACTTTCAAATTCTGTCTCTTCAAAGCAGTTTAGGCCTTTTCTATCAAGCACCTCACAATTCTTCCAGAATCTTCCCCTTATCCATTTAAAAAGCTGTTCCAACATGTTTGATATTTGCAAACTCAGCAGCACCCCACTTCTGGTACCAAAATCTGTTCTAGTTTGCTAATGTTGCTGCTGGAATGCAAAATACCAGAGATGGCTTGGCTTTTATAAGTTATGTGGATTCTGTACATAATTACAGTGGGATTATTAGAAGCAGCCTCACATCACAGGCAAACAGCTGCTACTTAGCCTGCTGCTTATAGCCACAGAAGAGTGAGGTTTAAGAATCCACACTCTTTGGTAGAGAATTTAAGATGGTAGAGGATTAATTGCAGATTTATTAGGCACTGATGCAGTCTCATTCCAGAGAACCGTTTGTCTTTGTGAAGCATGTGTGATTCATAAACCACCACCCTCAGTCCCCAGAAAGCCCAGCAACTCAGAGCATACTCTATTAGCCTTATAAAAGTAATTGAGTTCAGGGAAGATATGGCAAAAGAGATGAAGGATATAAAGAAAACACTGTGTGAACATAAGGTAGAAATCGAAAGTTTAAATAAACTACTGGCAGAATCTATGGAAATGAAAGGCACAACACAAGAGATGAAAAACACAAGGAGACATACAGCAGCAGATCTCAAGAGGCAGAAGAAAACATTCAGGAATTGGAGAACAAGACACCTGAAATCCTACACACAAACAAAAGAACTAACAATTCCTCAGAATGGTCCACAAAGAACTTCTGTGGAGGGTGCTTGGGCCTCTTCAGGTTATTTAAAAGCCGTTGGATCTTGGAGGATACTCTGCTGCTCACAGGGACCCCATCTGCAGTTTCCAGGGTGCTGCTTCTTTACCCCTGAGGAACGCCTCTCACCGCATGCAGAATAACATCTCCACGAGGCCTGAGGTGACATCAGGAGAGGCAGAGTGCAGAGCTATGTGGGTGGGCCACGAGGCCTGGGGGGGTGCTGCGGCACATGTGGTGGCAGTACTGAGCATAGCAGACCTCCCTCCAGGGTGAGATGAGGTGGAGGATGGGGTGCACAAGCCCTGAAAGTCCAGGTCAAGCCACAGCTTGATGCTGGGACAGCTCTGGAGTGGAGCGATAGTGAGCTGTCCTGGTCACCGTAAAGAACCCTCATCTTCTGATGAGGAATGTAAGAGAACAAATAGTCTTTTTAAAGGCATGGGTATTTTCCTCTCATTGTATTTGGCCAAAGCCATTTACACAGCTTCAGGGTGGACGTCTGATCAGAAACACTTGTCCCTCAAGTTGGTGGGATGTGACTTGCTGGTTGGAGGCAGCAGCTGCTGTATGTGAGGGCCTGGGGGTTATATTCTTCTTGAATAAGTGGTACATAATGTGCAAGCACCTTTGCCCTTTTCTTTTCATATCCTTTTTGAGTGATGTCACTTTCCGACAGCTCCATCTCCAGCTTGGCCAGGCTCTTGCGCAACATGGCGGGCAATGGCACTGCCTCCAGCGGGCACCTGCGATTGGCCACGGTGCTCTGGATGGGATGGTGATGTTGCTCCCGTTGGCTGAGAGACCCACACTGGCCCTCCAGGCATGGAAGGGGGATGGTGGCAGGGTGAGGCTGGGACTGCTCCACAAGGGTGCAGTGTGGGCACAGGAGCTGGGGAGACCCTCCTGGTGCTGCTGCCTCATGTGCCTCCGACCACCCAGCCCATTTGTTCTTTTGTGCATTTGCATTCAATTGACTTTTCTTCTAGTTCATCTATTCTTTCTTCTGCCTCTTCAAATCTGCTGTTGTGTGTCTCTAGCATATTTTTAATTGAATCAACAGTATCTGCTATTTTTTACTTATTCTTTATGCTCTTCTAGAGTCTTCTTCATGTCCTTTATGTCTTCAGCCATATAGTTGAAGTTGTTTTGGAGATTTGTGTGTACTTCTTGCTCCCAATTTTGTGTCTCCTCCAACTTTTTAATTTGTTCATGTGGCTTGCCCATATCTTCTAGATTCTTCAGGTGCTTTATAATTTTCTGTTGGTTTTGGGGCATTTGCTTGTCTTGATAAGGTTATTTTGGGAAATTCAGGATTATTTGTTCATTTATATATAATTTTGGCAGAGCTACAGCTTGCTGGAGTGCGGTTTCCCTATCCTAACAGCAGGTGGTGCCCTTGAGCTGCCTCTCACTCTCACTCTAGCCTTCCCCAAACTTCTGTGCACTGGGTGGGGTCCAAACCAGGTGGGGGTCCAGTCAGTGCACCAGTTCTTCATGTTCACGGAGACTGCCTACCCTGGGTTGTGATGTAGGCCCTGTGCGGTTCTACAGGGAGTCTGCTCAAGGGCACTCTTCAGCTAACACGTGCCCCGCTCCCTGCCTGCTGTGCACCCACACAAGCCTCTGGGGTGTGGGAGGGGCTCCTGGTGCTTCTGTATGGTGCCCTCTCCAATCCCCACTTCTCACAGGTGCACACTCTAGACTTCCATGGGGTGAGGGTAAATGCTGTCTCCCAGTTCCCTCATGGGAGCTCCTGGCTGTATGGCTGTGGAGGATCACCTCTCCAGCTAACTGCAAATGTGGGTACATGGGAGTGGGAAGCTGCAGCTCACTCCCTTGCCTGGCATCCCTCAAGGCACAGTCTCTCCATGTTTTTGTCCACGGCCCTACCTCACACTCTAGGGTTTCCTCTATGGCCAGTCCCACCCCAAAACCACAGTCCTGGGTGTCCTCTAGGCCCTCTAGCTTCTTTCATGGAGAAGCCTGCTCCACCTCACCCACTCCATCTTCCCAGAAGCCCCCGTGCTGGTTTGAATGTATTATGTCCCCCAGAAAAAGCCATATTCTTTGATGCAGTCTTGTGGGGCAGATGTTTTGGTGCTGATTAGATTTGCATGGAAATGCGCCCCACCCAATTGTAGGTGATAACTCTGATGAGATAGTTCCAAGGAGGTATGGCCCCACTCGTTCAGGGTGGGCCTTGGTCAGTGAAGCCATATAAATGAGCTGACGGGCAGAGGGAACTCAGTGCAGTGCAGCTGTGAGTGACATTTTGAAGAGGAGCCACAGCCAAGGGGGACTCTTTGAAGAATGCACAGGGGCTACAGATGAGAGAAAGTTTGAGGACAACTGTTGAAAGCAGACTTTTGCTCCAGAGAAGCTAAGAGAGGAAAAATACTCCAAGAGCAATAAGAGTGACATTTTTGAGGGACTGAAGCCTAGAGAGAAACATCCTGGGAGAAAGCCATTTTCAAACCAGAACTTTGGAGCAGACGCCAGCCACATGCCTTCCCAGCTAACAGAGGTTTTCCAGATGCCATTGGCCATCCTCCAGTGAAGGTACCCGATTGCTGATGTGTTACCTTGGACACTTTATGGCCTTAAGACTGTAACTGTGTAACCAAATAAACTCCCTTTTATAAAAGCCAATCCATCTCTGGTGTTCTGCATTCTGGCAGCATTAGCAAACTAGAACACTCCTCAAGAAGACTTTGTGCAGAAGCAGCTTCTTTGCCCAGGCAGGCATAGGCACAGGCTGTGGCCACAATCCACTCGGTGCTGGGGTGGAGGTGTAATGCCTGCAGTCACACAAACTACCACTCCCAGTGGGTAGCACACCAGCCTCAGCCACACCAGGTCTCCACAGCTGGACTGTGTGGCCCACTGGGGGCTGGAGTCTCAATGATGCACGCACATGAAGCAAAGAACAGAAGGTGGAGGATTTGGAAAAACACCGCTCAGTGCTCTTTTACTCCTAAGTTTCATCCTGATGGCCTTCAGATCCTCAAGACTGAGATCTGCTCCTGTCTAGTCTAGTCCTCTTGCACAAGGAAAACAGGATGGATTATAGACTACAATTGTAGAGATTCAAGCTTAAATAGAAGAGATCAAGAAACAGAATATTTCTGCCAATTCAGTCCATTTAGAATCCTTTTATACCTCTTACAACTCATTAAAAGGACCATTTCCTGCAGTGGTCCCATTGTAACCTCAGGTACTCCATTTTAAATTGACACAAAGAATTTGCTTCAAAATTATGCAAGTGGGCCGATTAGAATGGCTACTATTAAAAATACTGGAGGGGAGGAGTGGAGAATAGGAAGACTTGTACGTTGTTGGTGGGAATTTAAAATGATGCAGCCATTGTGGAAAATTATATGAGGATTCCTCAGAAAATTAAATATAGTATTACTATATGACCCAGCAATCCCCATTTTAGGTATATGCCCAAAAGAATTGAAAGCAAAGATTCAAATAGACATTTGTACACTGATGTTCTTAGTGGTATCATTCATAATTGCCAAAAGGTGGAAGCAACCCAAGTGTCCATCAACTGATGGTTAAAACAAAATTTGGTGTAAACCTACAGTGGAATATTATTCAACTGTAAAAAGGACCTAAGATCTGATGCATGCAACATGGTGATACTTGAAGGCATCATGTACAGTAATATAAACCATACACAAAAGGTCAAATACAGTATGATTCACTTAAAGGAAATAAGCAGAGTATGTACATTTGTAAAGTCAGAAACTAGAATATTGGTTACAAGGGGCCAAGCTGGGGAGAGGTGTAGGGAGTTAGTTTCATTGTTAAGAAGTTTCTGTTTGGGGGTGATGGAAAATGTCTTGGCAATGGATGATGGAGATGGAGGTACAACTTTCCGTATATAATTAACAACTCAATTGTATATTTAAAAAATGGAAAAAAAGGAAATTTTAGGTAATACATGTTATCTTTCTCTCACATACACACATTACACATACACAAACCCATAGAACTACAACATGAGTGAACCCTAATGTAAACGGTCTGCTAAATGGCACAATTATAATAGTTTCATAAATTATAAGATAGGAACCACACTAATATAAAATGTTAATAGGGAAAACAATATGTGTTATAGGGAGGTATATGGGAACTTGTACATTCTGTATGTCTCTCTAAACCTGCAATTGCTCTAATTAAAAAAAAAATAAGGGAAAGAATAATACAAGAATGGAAAGTGGGAAGGAGTAGAGATAAAAGATTGGCCTAGTTGAAGATGGGTAAAGAGTATATAGGTGTTCATTTCGTTTCTCTATTGACTTCTGTATGCTAAAAAAAAAATTTCCCCCCAAATCAGCCTGGAAAACATGAAAAGAGAAATTGTATAATCAACTAAAAACCTAAGATGGATTTGTAAACTATTTTGTATACTTCAAACCTCTTTACTCTCCTTCTCCCTTCCTTCCCCATCACCCTCACTCATCTCTGCATCCTCCTTACTGATTATTTTCTGCCATGAAGAGAGCAGTTACACCAACCAGGTCCTACACCAAGAGAGACAAACAGTAAAACCCATTTAGCCGAGCCAACTTGGTATCTTCTGCTCAAGGCAGGGAATAGCCTGGGCAATATTAAATGCCTGTCAGACATCAAAGCAAGGAGGAACTTGGGTCAGAACCTCAGGTTGCCTAGACAAGTTCACTGCCTCCTCATCCTGTCATGGTAGAGACCCAAAGCTGAAATACAAAAATGATACCAAATTCTCCATTTTTAGTAAATGATATTGGCAAGGACTGGAACTGAAAAACTTCCCGAGATGAACTAAACTAAAATTTATATTTAACAAGGGCATATTTAGTGAATAGAGATATGCTAGACATTGAGGGAAATACACGTTTATTTCCTGTCTTTAAGATTATAACCTAATTTCAGAAATGATACATTGAAGCACTATAACAAGAGTATGTATGCCATTCAAGTGATACAGACAATATATGTAGCTCAAAAATGATAGAAACCTGGCAAGAATTAACCTGGGTTCTAAAGAAGATAGAATTTGGATTAGAGAGAATGTTAGAGAACTCAGCAAAAAGAGTAATAGGAACAGTGTGTGGAATTCAGAAGTACAAAAGTTCTAGATTATTAATTTTATGTGGCTTTAATAGATTTTTTTACATTGTTAAGTAATTGGAGCTCTAGTAACAAGATGCAAGTATTAAATATTAATATCTGTGACTACCATAACTGTTAAGAATTCAAAATCTAAGTTTCAATGGGTGGTGGTTTGAGTAGTATATTGAGAGCACTTTATCACTGATAGCTTTAACTAATACTTACAGGCATAGAGAAAACCATCACTTCAGGAAAACATGGTTTATCCACACCCTTCCTCCATAAAAATAATTCTAATAACAAAATAAGAACATAGACATGGAGATTAAACAGGCAAGTTTTATTATCAAATGTTGCAATTCTACAAAAACTCAATAGTATTGTAGAAAGTATTACTGTCTATATTAAAGTCTCTCAAAGCTTTGGCAGACAGCATCTTAAGGCATCCAGTATAAACAATTTATTTTTTCTGATCAAGTGCCAGTTACCACCAATTTTCACTCAAAAAATTTTTTTTCTACTGCAGTTAAAGGGCCATTGCTGGTCAGTTGAAGAGGGAAATGTTTGGCTTTCCAGTCAAGGTAAGGTGTTAATGAAAGTAATGCAAAGTAAATAAAAATAGCAGCCACATAAATCTGCATGGCACTGCATCCAAGCAAAGGACAATAGAGTAACTTAAAGAAATATGAGCATTTAGTTAATCAGTTCCTATTTTCCTCTTTGGAGTTATGAGGCAGCAGTACTAGCTAGCTAGTGTCTAATATTGCACTTTTGTAGCAGAAACACAGTGAAATCCATGGTGCTGAACACTGACAGCATCAGTACCTGCTCCTAAACTGCATCAGTGTTTACCTCAGTCTAGCATGCTGACTATGCTTTTAAAAGTTTTAATTATTTGACAGTTAAGGCATTAGAGAAAAAGGTTTAAGGCTATCTGAATATATACAAGCATTCACTTCTGTTCAGTTATATTGCTTTCTAGAACACAATGTTCAAATATTCTCATTTCTGTGATATTAAAAACTACGGAATTTCTCTTGAAGTCCAAACCATCAATAACGAAAAAGGTACAATATAAAACAATACATATTATGTTACAGTTACAGTTCAAACTAGAAATTACTAACTACATGTAGCTGCTTCATTTTTGGTTTTACATTTTGGCCCCATTTCATTCTTATTTACAACTGGTACCTGCTGAAAATAGTTTCAATTTTTTTAACGATGTATGCTTTGTGGAGGGTGCACCATTTCTTATTTATTCTAAGTTGTTTTAAAAATCATTTGAATTGGTCTTTAACTATAAGACATCATGAAGGCCAAGAGACTGGGAAGTATTGAAGTTTTATTTCATTCTTATGCCTAAGTTTGTGATTTAAGTATTCTAAGACCTTATTCTTGAATAAGCAAAAGGGCATGACTGTGCAGAAGACAGGGAGAGTTAAGAGTAGGAATACACAAAAATAAAGTTTCTATAACAGAGTTCATGGTGGAGATGGTCAGCTCTAGCAGAATATTTTTTCCTCAAGACTTAAATATGGCATCTATGGTGCCACTTATGATGCCACTTTAGCTGGAAGTATTGAAGATATCTGATTTCAAATTCACATTTTAAATGCCTACTTGCAATCAGCAAGCAAGGAGCCAGGTATGTATGCTGCACACTGCTTGCTATAAGGATTTGGCTTCATTGGCTCAAATTTTTCACTCCACCAAAGGATAGGGCAGAGGCTCTCTATCCAACCATGTTTGCTGAAAATACTGCAGCCTGAGTAAAGATGAACTTCCCCTGAAGTTGCTTGAAGTTTTCTTGTGTCTGATGGTTTCACGATCACTATGCATCTTTCAAACACTGGAAAATAAATAAACAAATAAATAAATAGAAATATTATAGTCTCTAAGTTTTTAAATTCTTAGCAGCCACAAAAATGATTTAGAATTCAAAAAGGGCTAAAACTCCCTCAGAGAGCACAAATGTGTTTTTCACACAGATAATAGCATTTACACGGCAAATTCTTGGAGAGTATAGTGTTGGCAAAGGAGGTTTACATGCTAGTCAGCATCCTCCACAACTCCTTACCCTTTATATTATCATGTATGTAATAATGTGTATGTTTTCACCTCCCCACCTGACTCAGCTACTTTGCAGATAGATTGTTTTATTTATTACTTAGTTTGGGTCTTCAAGTTATCACAGCATTCTTCTGATATTAGTTTCAATACCATTATTAAAGTAAAACCATTAAGACAATTTTTAAAAGTTAAATTCCAATATAAGAAATTTCCAATAATTTCCTACAAAAAAACATTTGAATCAATAAGAAACACTGAAACATGAAATAATCATGAACATTTGAGTTCTACATGCAAGTGACTGGTTCTAATCATCTTGTCTGGATTAGATCACTTCATCTTCATCACCACCCTAGATCATGTTACCCCCATTTTACAGTTGGGAAAACTGAGGCATTGAGCAAATTAAGCTAGTTGTTTATAGGTCCAAGATTTGAACTAAGGCAGATTGGTTCCACTATGCTATTTGCTTATATATTCCACAAAACTTTACAGTGAAAACTTTCATTTGATGTTTTGCATGCATGCTTCCACACAGAAATAATAAAAGACAGAAATGGAGAAGTGGAGATCATTCTTCAAAGTTCAGTACTGTTTCAAATGGCCAGTAGTGGTCAAGATTAAATTGCTTTATTGACAAAGATTCTAAAATTGGGACAAATTAAAATTCAGATAACTTTAAAACATTAAAAAAAGGTTTCATTGATCAGAATTCATTTTGAAAATGTAGTTTACAAAGCGACCAAAATTTAGCACTCTAAATGTGCATAAGAAAATCTCTATCAATGACCTAACAACACTGCTCGAGATCTATTTTACCCTTCTTTTACCAACAGCACCAGAATTTTACTTAAGGTACTGCTCACTTATCCAATGTCAAACCCACCAATTTTACTACTGGTCCAGCGCAGAAAGAGAATTTTTGCAAATTTTCTTGTAGCAATTAACTATTTACTCTCAAGATAGAAGTAACACTTATTTTTGTATGAAATACTCCAGTAGGAATTTCCAATGATACAGAGAGTTTCTATGATCTAAATTTTTCAGAATAGATTCTATGGAGAGAATAGAAAACTAGCAGCTAAAAAAGCAAAGATTTGTTGCTTGAGGTTGATGGTTCAATGAAGAAAGGTAAGGTGATATATTACTAAAAGTAGGATAAAACCCAAGATAAGTAAAGAGATCAAGAAACAAACCCTCAGTCTTAGATCAGTTACATTCAAAAAGGACCTGAAAGTAGAAGCTGGGGAAAAAAAAAAGGGATGAGGGCATGTCAAAGGGGCACAAGAGCCAACCTGAAAGAGCTTCCAATGGCCTAAAGTTCAAACAATTATATATTAATATAAAATAAATAATATAGTATTGAATTATACCCCAAAATATAAAGTAAATAAGTATGAGTCCATAGTGATACACATAAATGAATGAATAAATAAAGAACAAGGGAATAGGGATAAATCTTCCTTACAGAAGAATCCTTAAACTCTGGAAACTCCACAGAGAAAGCAAAACAATTGTGAAATGAGGCACAGGAGGTAAGGGGTGCAGGAAAGAGCGGAGTGATTTCTTTTGGTTTTCATGCCCCTTCCCCCAACACCTCCTGGTTTGCATTCATTAAAGCAGGTCCAAAATTGCACAAAGGCATAGAGAAAAGAAACTAAAAGGAAATATTCATTGTGGTCATTCCTGGATGGTGGGATTAATATCTTTGTACCTGTCTTTGTATCTTGAATTCTTTACAACGAGCACACAAAGCTTAAATAATCCTTACCTCCCAGGGTTATGAGATGATTAATAACTTCTGCTAAGTATTTCATACAATAGCTGTGTGTGAATTTTTTTAAAATTCTTAATATAAAAGCAGATCAATCTGATTTTACTAAAATAAGAAAATGCAGACATTATCTGGATTTTAACAAAGTACCTGATAAAATTTATCATTCTGTCACGACCCAAATATATAAACACAGAATTAGGGCTGCTAAGTAATGGCTTATAGTCCACTTAAGACATTCATAGTCTATTATCAAAAGGTTTTAATTCTAGTCTTGTCCTACTCAGTACACTAACTTAAAAACCGAGTTGGTGTGCTTATTAAATTCATAGAAGCATTAGGGGGTTGAAAAATGAACACTTAGAAGGACAAAGTATGGACCAAAAAAGATATCAAGAGGCTCATACGATGTGCTCTCACCACTGTGAACCAGGCTAGAGTACACCTGGTTCCCACTGCTAAATATCTGGGCATGATGCTCTCCGGTGTTATCAGACATCCTGAAACCTCACTGAGCTGGCAAAACCTTCTCTTCCCTCCAGGGAGACTGCCCCAACTCAAAACTGCAATTTCCACAACTTAAAAATGAGGGGCTAAGGAGAACCTAAGATGGCAGTTAGGTGAGACAGGGCAAAAAAACACCTCCGTGAAAAATACTGGATAAAAACCAGGAAGTGACCCAGAACACCAGTTCCAGCGTAACACCAGCCAGACAAGGTCTGCTAAATCCACAGGGAACGTGCATTTGGTGAAACCGGGAGTCTGCATTCTGAAATGAGTGAGTGAGCCAGCTGAAAGTCCAGCGGCCGCAGTGCGGTGTGGGGAAACGGTGGGCTGGCGTTTGGAGACGACTAGTTTAAAAAAAAAAAAAAAAAAAAAAAGCCCGGGATGGCTGCAGATACAACGCGCAGTGAAGCATGGCAGGAGCGGGCTGGGCTGAAACCTCGGTGTCTGGTGTGGAGGATACCCCTTCCCACACCCGTGGCTGATTGTCTCGAGACCAGGGGAGCAGAGGGGAGCCAAAAGGAGAAAAAAAACACATTCGTTGCAGCCATCTCCCCAGCGGGCTGGAGACACTCCTGCCTGGGGCCGGACCCACATCACAGAGCCGCGCCAAGAAACCCAGTGTGATGGAGAGTCTTTCCCGCAGCACTGCACACACACCACAATATCGGCCATAGACAGTGGCCTTTAATGCACCCACAGCTGATTGTCCCGGAGCTGCGAGGGCAGAGCTGTGCCCAAAGGGGGAAGTTAACATGTCCCATTCAACCATCTTTGAAGCGGGCTGGGAGCACCCATACATGGCCCAGTGCTTCCCTGGTGGGCCGGCACGCACTTGTGATGTGGCGCAGCCCTCCCTCAGCAGAGGTCCTGGAAGAGCACAGCTGGGAAGGGGGAACTGCTGGGAAATCCCAGGGACCCTACACGAATACCAAGGACTTGGGGTCAGCAGCAGAGACAATCGGTGGAAAGACTGAAATGAAGGCTTAGGCTCCGGCAACAGCCTTAAATCTCTGGGAACACCTGGGAGGTTTGATTATTGAAGTTGCCCTGCCTCCCTAACCACCCAGACACATGCCACACATTCAGGGCGGACATCACAAACAACACACCCAAATTTAGTGCACCAATTGAACCCCACAAGAATCAGATCCCCACACACCACAAAGACAAAGTTGGGGAGAACTGACTTGAGGGGAATAGATGACTCACAGACACCATCTGCAGGTTAGTTAGAGAAAGTGTATGCCAACAAGCTGCAGTTCTGATAAATTAGAGATCGAGTAAAGCAAATGCCAAGAGGCCAAAAACAACAGAAAATCTTAAAGCATATGATAAAACCAGACAATATGGAGAACCCAAACCCAAACACCCAAATCAAAACATCAGAAGACACACAGTACTTGGCACAATTAATCAAAGAACTACAGACAGGCAACGACAGCATGGCACAGGATATAAAGGACATGAAGAAAAGCATGGCACAGGACATAAAGGACATAAAGAAGACCCTAGAAGAGCATAAAGAAGAAGTTGCAAGAGTAAATTAAAAAATAAACGATCTTAGAGAAATAAAAGAAACTGTAGGCCAAATTAAAAAGACTCTGGATACTCATAATACAAGATTAGAGGAAGGTGAACAACAACTCAGCCTCCTTGAGGCCCACAGAGAACAGAAAATGAAAGAACAAAAGAAAGAATGGGGAAAAAAAATCGAAAAAATCGAAATGGTTCTTAGGGATATGATAGATAAAATAAAACGTCCAAATTTAAGACTCATCGGTGTCCCAGAAGGGGAAAAGAAGAGTAAAGGTCTAGAAAGAGTATGGCAATAAATTGTTGGGGAAAGCTTCCCAAACCTTCTACACAATATAAATACACAAAGCATAAATGCCCAGCAAACTCCAAATAGAATAAATCCAAATAAACCCACTCCGAGATGTATTCTGATCAAACTGTCAAATACTGAAGAAAAGGAGCAATTTCTGAAAGCAGCAAGAGAAAAGCAATTCACCACATACAAAGGAAACAACATAAGACTAAGTAGTGACCTCTCAGCGGCCACCATGGAGGCGAGAAGGCAGTAGCATGACATATTTGAAATTCTGAGAGAGAAAAATTTCCAACCAAGAATACTTTATCCAGCAAAACTCTCCTTCAGATTTGAGGGAGAGCTTAAATTTTTCACAGACAAACAAATGCTGAGAGATTTTGCTAATAAAAAACCTGCTCTACTTCAGATACTAAAGGGAGCCCTACCGACAGAGAAACAAAGAATACGTTTGTCTCTAGTGATCACGGATCTTTCTCCAGAATGGACCATATGCTGGGACATAAAAACAAGCCTCAATAAACTAAAAAAAAAAAAAAAAAAAAAAAATTAATTTGTTCAAAGCACATTCTCTGACCACAGTGGAATACAAATAGAAGTCAATAACCATCAGAGACTTGGAGAAATCACAAACAGCTGGAGGGTAAAAATGAGGGGGAGATGAAAACATTCCCAGATAATCAAAAGCTGAGGGACTTCACCACCAGTAGATCAGTCCTATAAGAAATGCTAAAGGGAGTTGAGCAGGCTGAAAGGAAGGGACACTGAACAACTGACTAAAACTACATGAAGAAATAAAGATTACCAGTAAAGATCACATGGTAAATACAAATACTACTGTATTTTTGATTTGTAATTCCATTATTTACTTCCTACAGGATCTAAAACACATAAACTATAATGATAAATCAGTGGTTTTGGACTCAATGTAAAATATGTAATTTTTGACAAGAACTACATAAAGGTGGGGGAGTGAGGGAGTATAGGAACATAGTTTATGTGTCATAAGGAAGTTAAGTTTGTATCAAAGAAAAACAAGATTGTTATAGATGTAAGATGTTAAATTTAAGCCCCACGGTAAACACAAAGAAAGTATCAGGAATATGACCATAGAGATGAAAAGTAGAGTAGGGGTTCCAAGAAGTGAGGGAAGGGGCAATGGGGAGTTAAGAAATGAGTGTAGGGTTTCTGTTTGGGGTGAAGGGAAACTTCTAGAAATGGATGCTGGGAAGGTGATATCATTGCAACATTCTAATTGGGATTAATCCCACTAATGAAATGCTAGGGAGGGGGTGGAATGGGAAGATTTAGGCCATATATATGTTTCCACAAGTGGAAAAAAAAAAAAAAAAATACAGTCTAAATAGATGACAATTAAATACCCAGGATGATCCTGGATGGGATCTGAGGATGGAGGAGAGGAGGCTCAAAGGGACACAGATGAGACATAAGAAAAAAAAAAGGAAATATAGAATGTAAGCTTTGTATCAATGTTGAATTTCTTGAACTTCTTAGCTGCGCTTAACGGGATTGCATAAAAGAATGTTCTTGTCCATGGGAAAGGTACATGTGAATTATAGTGTTTGTTCAAGGAGGTGTGCAGCTTGCTCTCATATGTTCAGAGGACAGAGCAATAGATGATGGATGATAGATAGGGAGGGAGGGAGGGAAGGAGAGAGGGAGGGGTAGAAATGGTGCTGTGACAGGATGTTAAGGGTGGTGGATTGGGGTATTGGGGGAGGGGGGTCGGGGTATGCTGGAGTTCTATGTATGAGATTTGTACTGTTTTTGCAACCGTTACTGTAAGTTTGAATTTATTTCAAAATAAAATTTATTAAAAAAAAAAAAATGAGGGGCTAAGACCCCAATTTTCATTTCTCAAAGATGACAGAGTATTGGCAGCCCTATTCTCAGTTTAGAACTCACAGTTGAATTCCACAGGGTCTTCAGTCATAATAATGGAAACAAAATTTGAAAATGACACACCAGCAAACCAACTTCAGCAAACCCAACAATCAAAAATGAAGAAATAAGCCACAACAACTCCTGAACAGTTTCTTCAACTCTTTCTCTTATGGTGCCTCACATACAATTCCAGTATCCTTCTAAAGGTTGTGAATGAATTAAAACAACAACAACAACAAAAACTATTTTCAAAGAACCATTATCAGGATAATTTCCCTCTAGATCTAACTGTAGAAGAGAAGAAAAAAAAAATGCAATAAAAACCTTGCATTCATTTTAGGATAAAGCATATATAAAAGTATACCGAACTCTATATTCTCATGTGAGACACAGTGAATGATTTCCAAATGGCAAATTTTTTCCCTTACCTGAAAACAACACAACTCTGATCTGTAAATATTAACTGGATATTATTTAATTTCAGTGTCCATTCTTTCCAGGATTTCTGACCCTTTTATACCACACTAATGAAAACAGAGATCTGTCACCTGACTCCTGAGACATTTTCAGATTCTCAACCTCTATTTGGTTGGCCCTTTTGTAATTTAACTGTTCATATCAAATAGCCTTACCTTCTTTCCTGAGGATGGTCTAATTGCTGGGGCCCTTAAATACAAACCCATTCTTTGGGTAGAGTCCTGGCCTGGTCATTTGTGTGTATAAGTCCATCCTCGGTTGCATACTAAAATGCAAGTTAAAAAAACAGGATCAAAAGATGGACAATATGTCACTATGGATGGTTATTTTTTCAACTGAATAGATCTACCAATATTATTATAGGACATTTAGACTACAGGAAATAAAACTGGTGGAATGACCCATGTATGTAACTGCTAATCCCAAGTCTTTATTTAGCGTGTCTTACTTAACATCTAAATACCATTAAAACTCCTTCTAGGAGGGAAGTTAAATTTAACAAGTGGATAAAAACAAAACACCATAACACAATAACTCAAGACACCAAACTCTTCAGCTCTTGCTAATAGTACAGACTGCATGTTACCATAATTATGACTGGATAGCCAATAAATATTTGAGTACCAACTGTTTGCAAGGCACTGTACAATAAAGCCCCAAACCCACCATCTCCAAACTCAATGAATCATTACGTATATTATAGACACACAGATATTAGTAAATTGATCTGATTCTCTAAATAGGGAAAGAAGCAAAAATCTTAGCATTAAGAAGCCCCAAGAGACAATGATTAAAATCAGTACATTCTGAGAACAAAAACTAACACTTAATGAAAATGCAGTTATCAACAGTAAAGGATAATGCAAAGAGCAAATGAAAAAGTTAAGGAATTATAATAAAGATACCTAAGAGTCTATTTCAGAACAAAAGCAAGGGAACAAAAACATACAATCACGTTTATTTTAGTGACCACAACGACATCCTTATTACCCTATATTTTCATGTGGTCTGTCTTCATAAATTCAGTCCTCATTCTACTATTTTTTAAAATGGGTATAACTCAAGCACTTAAAAATTTACAAGACTGCAGATTTGATGGCATATTGCTTTAACCATCAGAATTCTTTTTTGTAAAGCCTTGCTCTTTCTGTCTTTACCCAAAAATGTATGGAAAAACACAAATTAGAGTAGTTATAGTGCAGGATTTTTTCTGAAGGTAGGGAGACCATACTTCCAAAAATTATATTTAAATATATCACATTTATTTAAAGATAAGATTTTTTAAAAGACATTGCAACTTTTTAGAATTAAGTCAGTCAAGAGATTTCATTCACTCAACCAGTTATTGCCTGTGTATATTCTTAGTTATATGAACATAATTATTATATAAAATATTAATTACAAATAACTAGAAGTCAACACCTCCCATTAAGCCACCATCAGTGATAAATATACTATAGGTAAAGAAATAAAGATTACACTTAAGAGAATAAAGACTTGAAAAAAAAAGTCATCCATTGATTTTACTGTCTTGTAACAAAGCCACATCTAAAAAATCTGGAACCCCATACCAAGTGGCTTTTACCTGGATAACTGAAAAGGGGAGACAACAAGAAAGCAAGGACAGTAGAAAATACAAGCTTTTATGTAAGAATGATGTGAAATTGGGTTAGATATAAAAGATTTTGAGTGCATGCATTCCAATCACCTCATAGTTCAAATTACCTAAGGAGGATATCGGAATAATTTGATACATTGAATAAACAGATAAATAAGCTTCCTCCATAATCCTAATTTGTTGATCCATTGAATAAATTTCAAGTACTTCAGAAATGAATGCCAATGCCTTGAGAAGAAATAATTTTACTCAATCTAAATGCTTGTATTTATAACAAATAACTCTACTCCAACTTTGAATGATTCTCCAGAAGTTACTAAAAAGATAAACTGCTACAGATTAAAGTTGTTTTATCTAAGTTTTGAAGCATGATAACTTTTTAGTTGTAAATCTAGAAATAAGCCTTGTTACTTATTTGTGGTAAAATAAAAACCCATAAAAACCAGCCACAGTTTCACAATAAGAGCAATTTTGTTTAATCCCATTACTAATTTATTTGTATATACTCAATTCTATTCAATGTAAACTTAAAAGTTGATTTGACAAAACAAATTAAGAAGAAAATGAATTATGCGGATCACTAAAACCTGAAACTTTCTTTGTACTATCTAAAATTGCAGAACAGTAGAAAAAATAAAATACAAATATCATTGTTTCCTCCATAAAATTAAACCACCATTTCAATAGCTTTCAGCAAAATTCTCTATTCCTCTCATGTCTAATGAATCAGACATAAAGTTTGGAAAGAAACTTTTTTATTCCTTCAAGAATTTCTGACAGGCAGCATAATTGTTAACGAAGAGCCAAGCACCTACTGACTTCTGAAAAGAAATCTTATATCTGGTAAGAATATGTGCTAAGCCAATATGTTCATAAGACAAAAGGTAACTTTTGTCTACCTTCATTCAGGTTTTCACTATCATTCAGAGATTTTCTATAATTGTCAGAAAATATTCTTTATATGTCGAAAGTACTTCATAATTGTCTTAATTATGGTAACTTGGTAGTTTTGGGGCACATAGCATCAACACTGAGATAATCTTAGCTTAGATCACAGTCCTCTGTGATTCATGGATACCAAGCTTGTAAACCCATTGTTATAGTGAAACAGTCTCTACACATACAACCATTACATTGCTGTACTGCAAATGCACAAAGACTATTTTAGGAATTGAGTGTTATGTCTATAACAGCTTCTCAACCCTAAACACTCAAGTAGGAGGAAAGGGGACAATTTTTGTTTTTTATGTAATAAAAAGACTGCAAGTTATTTATTTTGAGACATTGCAGAAAAGAGGGAGTTCAGGAACTAGGTAATTATGTGATTTGAGGAAGGAAGGTGCCTGCTTAGATGAGGTGGCAATGAAAATATTTTGCTCACTATTAAAGAATTCTTATCAAAAAACATTTTACTTTTTAGCTTATCAGAAAAACAGCTGATGGGCCCAGCATTGGTAGGAAATAATTGCCAAGAACAAATAACTGCTTCACTAAAATTAAGAACACATATTTTACATAAAAGGTACATTGGATACCCTAAAGTTCATTTTTAGGTGCTACTATCTAAAGACTCATTGAGTTTCCTATAGGTTAGGAAACATTTTTTTTTTCCAGGTTACACAGAAGCCTCTGACCACTTTTTAAATACTCAACTTAAACTCCATATTTAAGTAGTTTTTCATCTAGGATTTGACATTCACTTTGACAAAAATTCCCTGTTAGCCAATCCTAGATGAAAAGACTCATACTGCTTTGGGCCCTAAAGAGCTTTCCCATAGTAGCTCAGTTTTCAAAACAGCACTAGCAGATTAAGTTGAAAGAATTATGATAGCATGGAAAGCCCTCATCTTCTCAGGCGAGGAGTTTGAAATTCGCACTCACATAACTAGCCTCCCTTGGCTTTGACTCCTGTCCTTTGGCCTCCATGAGTCAATCCAATAGCATATGTACATACATGACTTTCAAAGAACCTGTTTCTTTCCTGGCTGCATTCTTTAGGCAAATCAACTTAAGTAGTAAGGGCACTGAGGATTTTTCTTCTTCAAGCTACTGACCTGGTAACCTTGGAAGAAGTTAAGAATTTCCTTAACTCCAGTATTGTAGGCCAGGCCCTGCATTCTGACCACCGTGCCAGGCTGTGGAGGGACACCGCTAAGATTAGCAGCTGTAGGGAAGTAGCCAAGACTATTAGGCGAACCTGGGGGGCTAAAGGGAGAGAAAGCACAGTGAACCAACAGAAATAGACAATGTTGAACATTTACTCTAAAAACATTAGTAACTTAAGGAAGACTTTCTCAAAGTGATCTTTCTCATACTTCCCAGAGCTAGCTGCTGTCTTTCCCAAAACAGATAAGAACACCATAGAGGTTCTGTCCCACATTTCCACAAAAGCCAGAAGTTGAAAGGTAGGGATTAATGCAGAGATAAATACAGGGCTTCCTTAAAGATCCAGGTATCTCTGAGATTAGTAAAGGGAGAACAGAGAATTAAACCTTCTCAGTCACTCAACCACAAAGCACCATTTCTAGCCTAGCACATTGATGGTTAACTATCAGGAACACTAAGGCATGAATACAAAGGACTAACAGAAACCATAGCCACAAAGAACCAGTTTCCAGTGATTGCTCCCAAAGTATAGACTGTTCTACCATACATATAAGCCAATATACGGCACAACAATAAAACCACCTTGCAGCAAAGGCAAAGTACTAAAATCAAGAAGTAGAGTCATTTCTCCCAACCTGACTAAAAGGTGGGAAAGGTGGGAAAGGTGGGGAAGGTGGGAAGGGATGCCATAGCAAAATCAACCGATCACCATAACATGAGGAAAAATTGTTATACGGGCCCTACTGTTACATCTGCAACAGTCACCTCCAAGGAGCACAAACCAAGTGAATACCTAACTAGCCTTTACATGGCAACTCAAATGATTACCCTGGTATGCCATTAGTTTCACCTTTGTGTCCCACCCAATCTGTTTCTACCACAATTGGTAAAAGAGCTCATAATTAGGAAAAAAAAAGGGGGGTGTGTGTGTGTTAAAAAACCAAGTCATTAGCTTAAGCCTGTGGGTAAATATAAGGGGCAATATATACCCATAGCTTTAAACTATTAATCCTTACTTATCTAAGTAATTTCCCATTTCAAAGACAAGTAAACAGGTACTAAAAAGAACTAAAAATTTGAGATTACCCTGTATAACCCTAACTGATGGACTAATAGAAAAGGTACCAGATATATGCCTCTAGTCCCAGCCTCCTGCTTTTATTATTACAGTAGTCTTGAGCAAGTCATTTAAGTTCTCTGAATTTCAATTTCTTCATTTGCTAAATGGGGATAGTAGCACCTTCCTAATTTGATTTATAGGACTGCTGTTCAGATTTAATGATTTAACATATCAAATTACTCCATAAACCATAAAATGCTATAAACTTATATTATCTCCTTCTTGTCATTTCCATAACCACCAACCTATTTCATCATTTCTAAGATCTGGACGCCTGAAAACCTGGCATTAAACTGCTAACGTTTTAAGTCTCTAACACAACACAGTGGTCCTAAACTTAGTTTGCATGTTAAAATCACTTGGAGATATTTCACAACTCTATGCCCAATGTCTACCCCACAAATTCAAAACCAGAAACTCAAGAAAGAAGAACCCTGACATTAGTATATCAATATATGTTAAAGGTCTCCAAGTGATTCCAGTGAAATCCAAGGTTGAAAACCATGTCAGAGTCATTTTACATACAACTTGGGGAGCAAAAGTAAAGAATGCTGAACTTGAGGTCTGAGTAGGAATTTAGCCAGCCGCGCTTCCTCATTTTTAAAGAGGTGCACACAGAAAGTAAGAGTTAAATAATTTCCCAAAGATCACACAACCAGTTAGCTCTTGGCCAAACCAGAAGAACCACTAGATTTCTCAACTTCTAGTTTGATACTTTTTCCCTTTACAGCTACCATTCATTCAAAGACCGTATTTTCACACGTCATATGCCTGATACTGAGTTGAATACTCAAAGACTGTCAAGCATCATGTCTCCACATGCTTCATTACCAGCTTGTAGACTTTCCACACCGGCTAAGACAGTCAGAATCTTTTTATTAATATTCATAAATACCCCTAGTGTTACAGAGACCATATTTTACAAAGCAACTGTAGAAACATTGTTTCAATTCATGCCAGCATTGAACCTAACAAATATGGAAATACAAAGGACCAAAAATAGCCAAAATGCTCTTGAAAAAGAACAAAGTAGGAGGGCTTACACTTCCTAATTCAAAACTAACTGCTACAGTAATCAAAACAGTGTGATACTAGCATAAGAACAGACATACAGATCAATGGAATAAAACTGAGTCCATAAATAAACTCATATTTGTTTTCAAATGATTTTCAATAAAAGTGCTAAAACAATTCAACAGGGAAAAGAATCATTTTTTTAATAAATGGATATGGACATGCAAAAGGGTGAATTCAGATCCCTACATCACACCATACACAAAATTTAACAATAATTGGGCCATATACCTAAATATAAGAGCTAAATCTACAAAACTCTTGGAAACAAGAAAAATAATCCAATTTAAAAATACTTATAGATTTGAATGGACCTTTCTCCGAAGATATACAAAAGGCTGATATGTACACAAAAAGATGCCCCAAATTATTATTTATTAGGGAAATACAGATCAAAACCACAATGAGACACACATCCAGACCCTATCGAATGGATAAAATTAGAAAGACAATAACAAGAGTTGGAAAGTAGGTGGAGAAATTGGTACTCTCATCCATTGCTAGTGGGAATGTAAAATGGTGATGCCACTTTGAAAAACAGTCTGGCAATTTCAACAAGTTAAACAGAGCTACCATATGGCCCAGCAATTCCACACCTAGCTACAAGTCCAAGAAAATTGAAAACATGTCCATGCAATAACTTGTATGCAAATGTTCACAAAAGCATTATTTGTAATTGCCAAAAAAAGTGTAAACAACCCCAAATGTCCATCAACTGATGGTTCAACTAAATGCGGTGTATCTCCACAATGCAATATTATTCAGCCATAAAAATAGAACGAAGTACTGGTAAATATTACACAACACAGATGACCCTCAAAAACATTATGGTAAGTCAAAGAAGCCAGTCACAAAAGACCAGATACGGTACAATTCCGTTTATCTGAAATACCCAAAACAGGCAAATCTATGGAGGCAGAAAGTAGATTGTGGTGTTGCCTAAGGATGGGGCAGTGCAGTAAAGCACAGAGAAGAAAGGGGAATGGGGAGTTTCTACTAATAGGCACAAGGTTCATTTTTGGGGTGATGATGAAAATATTCTAAAATTAAATTGTAGTGGTGGTAGCCCAATACTAAAATTCATTGAACTGTACACTTTAAATGAGCTAATTTTGTAAGATATATTTTATATCTCAATAAAGGTGTTTTAAAAAGGATAACTGAAAAATCACAGTATAAACTTCAACTAATTAAATTACCAAATCACAGTCAATGTCTGAATGTTCAATGCTTTTTATCGAAAATATACTCATCAGAAAATCTTAGCCTTTTAAAAATCCCATGTAATTTCTAAAATGCTAGGGAATCCTGTGTTGTGAGACCTAGGAGACATCTTTAAACACAGGAATATCTTTCCAAGTGTGTATGGATTTTGTCACCATCACAGAAATAAGGATACCGTAAAAATTATGTTGCATTTTGCTTTATGGCAGTGGTTTAGAGAAAGGTAAGGAATTCAAACACAAAATGCCAAATAGCAGTATAAGGGAGATCTGCCTCCAAAACAGGACTAGATTATACTACTAACTCATCCCAATCTTTATGTTCAGTTGTTAATCACTGCTTTGGGTTCTTATCCATTACAGCTTTATTTAGTTTTAATATTCTCAAGTGTCAGTATCTACTAACTTCTCCTATACATGGTGGTAATAATGTAATTTCTACCCCAAAACCACAAAGATTCAAAAACTGACAGAAGTGTTAAGGAACCAAAGGGTTAGGGCCAAATTAGCAAGTCAACATAACATTGGAATTCAAAGGTACTACAATGTTGGACAGATTGTACCACAATAAAGTAATAAGGAGACTGTATTTGAGCTGGGTAAGAAACTCCTTGGGGCTTGCCTAAACAGACAAAGTACTGAGGGTAGATGAGAAGAAATGAAGGAATGTAAAACAGTTTGAGAGGGTTTTTTCCCCAACGTTTTATACTCAGAAAGTTGCTAGAACATCACAGACCCCTGCAGACAACCCTCAGCAAGTTGCACTAAGATCACATAGTAAGAAAATGCTGAATAGAACACGAGTGAATACATTATTCCACTGCAGTATTCAATGTCCTCTACATGACAAGTTAGGGAAAAACTTTTGCAGACTCAATTTACAGAAAAACTATTTTCCTGAGATATTATGACTGCTTTTCCTTTGGAAATTGTAAGTTTTGCAATTCAAGTTTCCTTTTTTCTGACTACCTGCTAAAAGTCCATTGTTATTCCAATATGCCTAAGATTCTATTGCCAGACTATCCAAATTATTCTTCCTAATCTATGTTTTCCCAGATCCTAATTTGTATTATCTTATTTTATAATATTCAGTGTGTCCCAATAAGCCATACAAAATTATTTGTAGAACAAGAAAAAATATATGAACATATGAGGACCAGGAGTCTTAGCATTCAGAACACTCATACACCATATTTTCTATAGAAAACAAGCACATAATACCCTTTCGTATAGCTTCATCTTAATAACTATAAACCATTGGTAACACTTGTTATTAGGTGATGCTTTCTAAAACAAAGGTAACCATGGTATGACAATATTCATAATGTGAGGACTTGCTGTATTTCTCTAAGAGGAAAGATGATCAAAGGATGATCTATCCTGTTAGAAAAACAGATCAAGATTTGAAAACTATATTCTCCCCTCTGGATAAGTCACAACATTAACAAATTAAATGCTCTGTGAAGTCCTGCAGAAAGAACTGCCTTGCAAAATTACTGCACAGAATGTTGTTCTTAACATTCATTAACAACCCTAATGTTACAACGACCATGTGCTTGGGAAGCAACTGCAGAAATACTATTTCGATCCTTGACGGAATAAAAGCTGAAGTCAATTTTCGTGTAGGAAATCTTTAAACCGACTTTAAATCATCCTCTGAAATCAACCACCTCAAGAATGTTAACTTTTCAGTATCATAACTCTAATTCCGCAGCTGCCTATGAACTAGTTACTACATCCAGATCCTGGATTTCTGTTAGCTATCCTTAAATTTCACACAAGCTTCTCGATGCATGAGCATCTAACACCTGCAGAAAGTAACCAACAAATATAAAAACACTTTGGAACAAATATCGAAATCTTCCAGGAATCTATTTTACCTAAACATACAGCAAATGTATGCTGTCAGAAAGTTTGGTAACTAAACTTAAATTTATTCCCGTTATGTCAAAGATTACAAACTATAAACCTCATACTGAGACTACCATAATACTGTGTTCCAAATACACAGTAAAGTGAGACACTGCTTACCAAAAAAAACCCATTTTTAATTTGAAAATTCAATTTCTTATATTAGAAATTATTTTGAAAGTAATCTTGTTGCTCATCTGAAAGTACAAAATGGCAACAACACAACTGATTCTCTTCCAGGTTTAGGAGAAAAAGACATTTTTAAAAGTAATATTTTGATGAAAATATTAAGAAGCAAGTGTAATACACTAGGATCCATGGACATTTGAGTTCATCAGCAAAATAACAGAAGATGACAATTTCCAGAGACGGATATTTGCAAAAGTTCTTGTTCTTGGAAGATATTTGGGGTTGCTGTTTTTTAAAATGGAACTTCTTCCTGTTTGAGTAGGAATAGGACACAACATTAAAAGGTACAAACATAGAGCAAAAAACTCCAATCAGTATCTCTTTTTAGAAGCAACTCTGTTCTAGTTTCTTGGATATCATTGGCTATTGTTCCAGAGACCATTTATCAATTGTTTTAAACTTAAATGGAAACAACAACAACAACAACAAAAACCGTAAATGGAAAGTATTTACTAATAAAGCCATTTTGCTTTTGGCAAAACTAAAACAAAAGATGTAGTTTAAAAGACCATATAATATACCTAAAGAAAACCAAAACTCACTGATCTATATTGTTAAATAAAGTACATCAACAAATGTTGTCTTATTTTGGAGCTACTTCAGAGTGTAATCTCGAAGAATATCAAGAAAATGTTTAGAGACTAAATAGGGTTATCTTGCTTATCAAGGTTAGCTCATGTGCTATAGTTAAATACTGCTTTTTACTTTCACTAAAGTCATTAATGCTTTAAGATAAAGTGCTTAAAAGGTAGGTTTGAGGTAAAAAAGAATCAGCTTAAAGAAATCATAGCCTGATTTTGTGCTTTAAATAAGGGAGGGAGAGCAGCAGGAAGCACTGGAAATAGAGGAAATAAGATTGGCAAAATATTGTCAAAACGATAAATATGTTCTCAACTGTCAATTTATGTTTGAAAATTTTTATAATGAACATTTAAGTTATGCTTTAAAAAATGTATAATGTGATCCCAATTTTTAAGAAAATTAATTCATAGAAAAATAAACTTACAAACTGAAACCAAATCTTATCAAATATTTTCTGAATGAATTCTTTTTCTTTGAGCCCATCATCACACTTGATAATTTTCTTGCAATACTAAAAATGTTAAGTATATTTGCATTTTAATTCCCTGAATTGTTCATTATATGAACAAGCTCTTTAGAATAGCAAATGACTGTTCCTTCTATGAAAGCTGTACTGAATTTTCACCAACTGATGGTAGAGTGAATTGCCTACTATAATTCTTCTTGCTTGCATCATTTAGAAATCTCCAAACTGAAAAACCCGAGAATCATAATCATTTCCACCCACAAAAATCATCTAGTGATTCTCCATTACTACAATGCTGCAAGATATTTCATTATTACAATATTTTAGGGACATTTCATTGGCACATTTCATTGGATGCTGAATTTCACTTTGCATTTGTAAGATTAAATATTTAAGTTGTAAAGACTTTTTTAAAAGAATTATCTTTTTTCTCAGTCCTATCAGAAAATCTTCAACAAGGAATTTAAAAAGTAAACTGATTGCCAGATGTTACTATTGAGGAAAACTGGGCAGAATATACAGGGAACCTCTCTATACAGTTCTTACGACTGCATGTTAACTGACCATTATCACAATAAAAGTTTCAGTTAAAAAAAGGAGGGGGGGGGCGCAAAGCTACATGGCCAAATTGGGAAATGCAGGCATCGCTCAGAAGCTTGGTATTTTTTTCTTTTTTGGTTTTGATTGCAAAGAATTCCAGAATAGAATACAAGAATACTATTCAACAGTGCAAACATTGTAGAATGCCACAAAATTGTTAAATAACCATTGCACAGGTGGGGCAATGCATTCAAGACATTTAAGTTCATCCATCTTTTCCTAAAGTAGATGACATTTAATTGAAGAATTAGCACATTTCTCACCTGTGCTAGAGCTTAGATGCAAAGATTATTCTTTTATAAGAAAAATAAAAGATCAGAATAAAAGTTAGGGCTTTTTGTGAAGAGAAAGAAAAGCTGTAATAGAAATGAATTTGGAATGATAAGCAGGATGGGCATGAATATATAGCACCTTTTAATTCTTTTGTATTCTAAGCCAAAATCTCTGGAATATTGGGTAACTGAAACCCTCTTCCAAGATGAAAAGCAAAGAAACGAAATGAAAGAAAGCAAACAAAAACTCTCGAGGAACACGTGCTTTTATTTGACTTGCTCTTCAAGATGCTGTTGTCATAGCTACACATCTATACCATTAAAAAATTATGTAACAATAAAATGAAAAGCAATCTTTTGGTTCATGTTTTGCCTTAAATCTTCCACAAGTAACCCAAGTCCTCATGATGAAAGACAAGATTTTATCAGAGCAACACCCATCACAGAGTTTACACCCAAATGTTTGAACACATCAAGTTAGAACAGACACACAAGCACCCTCTAACCGAAGGTGTCTTGAAGTCAGTGGCTTTACCCAGGAGAGAATTCTGTCAGTTCCACTATACCAGACAGGGTTCATGTCTTATTGATCATAATATTCCCATTACTTTGCACACAGAAGGTGCTCAATAAAAGTTTGTTCAGTTAAACGGAAAGTTAAAACTAGTTAAATAATTCAAAACAGTTAAAAGCAATCACCTTTGAGGGTTGTGCTATTAGAAATCTGTGAAATATATTAACATTTTAACATGTTAAAGTAATGAACAGGGTGCAATTAATCTGAAGTCAAATTGATATATTTCATAGTAAATTAGAGGGAAGTTTTAAATTTTTAATTTAAAAAGACACTCAACCTCTCAATATCTCTTTTAAGACTACAGGATGCTATCTCAAACTTTCATGTTTACCAGAAAACAGGCCAAAATATACTTGAACTGTTAACATTTAGAAATAAATGTCATTAAGAGTTTTTCAATTAGCTCGAATGTCCTACAGTCATGTCATTTTAGAAATTAATAGCATCCTGCCAAAACTGTATTTTATTGTTTTTTTGGAATTTGTTTTATAAATTATTCCAGCTTTAGCAGTATATATAACAGTATATAATCCCCTTGTTTGAACACTTCCATGTTTGTGTAATTTCACTAGTTAGGGAAATGCACATTAAGAGAACACACTGAGTTATTCTGGAAGTATTAATTTTAATATAATGCACATAACTTCAATTCAAAAGTTCCATTTCTGTGAATTTGTCCTACAGAAATATGAACTATTATTTAAAAATTAATATGAACATTACTTAGAGAAAGATTTTGAATTTAGATGTCTACAAATAAAGCAAATGTTAAATTATGATGTGTTTTTACTCTTGGGACATCATAGGAAAATTTCAAGAATAAGGTAAATCTATAAATATTCCCTAAGGAAAAAGATTTAAAGAAATAAAAGAACAAGTGGATAGTATACATTAAATGTTAAGTGTGCCATATTATTTAGAACCACACGTGTATGTTACCAAACTGATAACAGTTGATACTTGTGGACTTGGAGGTATGTATAACAGGAGTCTTTACTTTTTATTCACAAGACTTCTTTATTTTTAGATATAAAAAATGAGTACATTACAAAACTTAAAACTACTTGAATTTTGGGCAGGGACCCAAATTACAGAAGCTACTAAGCCATAAATGTCAGTCCCTCCTTCCTTTAGAACTTCAAATCAAAACTCATGTTCCCATCTCACTGTGATGGAACATTATTCCTACAAGATTCCTTCTTTACACAGCACCCAGCTAGTTAACATGGAACTGGATCCTCTACAAATGTACTGTAGGCAGGAGAGCTGCACCAGGCATTCAGTCACACTGCATTCCACTCCTAGCATTCTGATGGTGTAAGAAAGGTAGACAAAGACCATCCTTACAACCAGGGCACAGCACCAGCAAGCGATTGTCACGGGGTCCAGAAAAGGTGATAGACTGGGATTGAGGCTAGGTGCCTGACTGTTTCACTGTGAACAATTACCCACGGTTCTGAGTCTTTTCAAGTCTTCAAAAGATTGCCAGCTGACAACTATCATGACTTTTACCCTATTAATCTTCCCCAGTAGAATAAAGAATATTTTCAAAAGCATGAATGAATGTCTTTAAAACTCTTAACAAAAATACAAATGTAATTACATAGTAAAAACAAAAAGTTTCACTGCTACTATGAGACTCCAAAGTGCTTCTAACTGGAAGGGATCAGATGGGTTAATTCTAGATCACTTATCAAAAGCTTCACTTGTATATTGATGAACTTAAATTTAGTCTAAATAGCATGGGAAGAAAAAACAAAACCTGGTATAATTTTCTTTTTTTTAAATTTTGAACAATATTGCTTATACCAAAATAAAATTTTATTTTAATAAAATGAATTGTTACTGGATAAACAAAGATTTTAGTTTTTTTTAAAAAGAGAATGAGGGAATGAGGTAATTATATATCCAAGTTAGAATCACAGGCAATCGGAATTGGAAGGCACCCCCAAAACTTGGCCAATACTATTATTGTATAAGCGCCAGAAAGGTTAACTGTCCTCCAGTTAGATAAGATTAAAACTCAGGTCTCCCAACTCCCAGATTGATAACCTTCTCTTCATTACATCCTGCTGCCTCCCAGAAGTGGAGTACAACTAAAAAGAATCAAAGACTTGAAATATATTCACTCCAAAAAAGTACTTAATAATCCAATTCTGAATTTGTTTAAAAATTTAGAGGGAAAAGAATATAAGCCCTATAAAATGTAAAGTGACTATTTATTGTGGGTTGACACATTAATTCAAGTTACTTATAAATGTTACTGCTTCCATTATGGATTTCCTATTTTGTGATTCAGTTACATTATATTACCACCCTTATTAAATGCTACTCATTTATGACCCCATGATAGGAAGAAATAAAAAGGAAAGTTGTGTGCGTAGGTAATCTAAAAGATCATGCTGTCAATATATGGTTAAAAAATAAACTTATGGCAGTTTGTCTTCAATCAACTTTTTTGGTCAGAGCTATGACCAGAAGCTGTTCCCTGTCATGGTAACTTTCAATGGGGCAGACAATATTCTTTTGTGAGCTTGGGCACTGATTATAAAAGGAGTTCTTTGTTTCTGTCCCTACTTTCCACTTCCCTCAGAGCCTTACCTGGGATAATATGCTGTGTAGTTCATGAAGAGCTGAGTGCCAGCTGGATAGTAGGCTGTGGAAGGCTGCAGTGCTCGTGGATTCAAAAGTACCGAGGGCTGATAAATGGCAGCTTCAGTAGGAATAACTGCTGCAGGAGCTGGAAATGTGTAGGAGGGAGGAGACAAGCCTAGATAAGCAAAAAGAGAGATTCTGAGACACGTTTGTTACAGCTGACACATTTGTGCTAACATTAATGCCACAAGCCGTATATAAATTTTAAAGAAATTTTTGCAGTTCTTTATACCATCCAAGCCACTTCCTTTTGATTATATCAATAACACATAGAAGTAATCTCAAAGGCCACATCATCAACTAAAGAACAATTATTAGTCTGAAATTTGAAAAAACAATGTCAAATGGATTTTCAAGTCTTCTCCACCATTTCATATGTGATTTTCCCCCTTACACGGTCAAGTGCCAGATACAACAAACCAACCCTTTGAGGAAAGAAACATGGGACTGACATTTTAGTATAACTTCAAACTAAAAGTGGTCGATTTGTTTGTTTGAGAGCTATGCTGCTGCTGCATTTTATGTACCCCATAGCACAGTGTGAAAAGGAAAAGGTTATGATAAAACACGATTCACCAGAACCATACATTATACCAAAGCATAGAATATGCCATAGTGAACTAACTTAAAAGGAAAGCAATTCTGCATTATTCCTACCAAAAGGCAAACTAGCATATTAGCTTTGAAACTAATCTAGATCTAATCCAGATCTTTAGATCTGTTTAAAAAGAAAAATCCAATCTGGGAAATGGCCCTGAAGAAGTTAAGTCACCAGCTTTAGCATGGAGGATGAACACAACTCTCCGGGCCTTCTGCATTCAATAGAAGAGATATTTGAGAAGTCAACTGAATTTGGGATCCCTACTTTTACTTTTCACACCTAGAATCACCTAATATATTTTGCAAAGAGCAGAGCCCCAAGGCATAACTTCTTTCACATTAAATTCTCCAAGATGATTTCAAATTGCCTTTTGCTATTATGAGTTTCTACATTTCTGTGGAGATGAATAAGACAGCTGAATATGGACACACAGACTAAAGATCGAATAGGATCTCACTTTAACTTTTAGGTGCCTCCTTCCCACACACCAAAAAAACTACGCTAGAAATTAGATACTTACAGATTTTTTAATTATGATGTTTGACCTTAAAGAACCCACAGAAAGGCAAACAGGGCAAATTGAGGAACCTAAGTTGTACAGAAAATTATAAAGCCTGTGCTCACATCCTGCTTTCAAAACAATCAGGCAATTCATTAGAG
The DNA here is from genome assembly GCF_015220235.1 of Choloepus didactylus. Taxonomy (NCBI): domain Eukaryota; kingdom Metazoa; phylum Chordata; class Mammalia; order Pilosa; family Megalonychidae; genus Choloepus; species Choloepus didactylus. Next base: position 50,142,735 of record NC_051320.1, on the reverse strand, counting down.
CCCAGTGCCCATATCCATAAGACAGACAGATCTAGCTGGTATAAGTCTGTTCTGCCCCAAAACAGGAAAAAGTAGAAAATATGAGGCAATCACCTAAAATGAGTTTTGGCAGGAAAAATAGTCCAACAGTACAAGCGTAACTTCAGAATGCATAAGTTGAAATTCTTATCAAAAATGAGTAAACTGTTCCACTAAAATGATAAATGGCCACATTTTAATTAAGTTTGTTTTTGTCCTCATTTTTGGAAAACACTGGAAGTAGAATACTTGAAAATACATTCTTATGCGAGACACATTAAAAATTTTTTTCTGTTATTTTAGGGCTTGTCAGGGGGAAAGGGAAGAAATCAGTCTTATAAAAAAAGTCCATAATGACCAGTTTTTCTCCAGGAACAGAATATAAAGCAAAAATCATATCACAGCAGAAGAATTTGGGTTATACGTAATAGAGAAATTCCCTTATCTCACAATGCTTGGTAATCACTAAAGGAAATCATAATGGTTACTGACATTATCAGTGATTTGTGGACAGGATACATATGATTAGACTTACTTCAAGATCTTAATTCTAATCATAAATTTTCAAAACTGGGGATTCTCATCAAGGATCAAGATATTACCAACAGATAATAGAATTCTAAACACTTAGATATTCACCAACAGCAAGCAGCAAGTAAATGGAATATTAGCATTTAGGAATTCCAAGGGGTAAAAAAAAGGAATAAGCTCCACCAAATTTTCTACAAATGATACTTGATCAAACAGATACATAGGTATGGATTCCTCTTTACTAGAACATGATGGCCTAAAACTCCCTACTTTATTGAAATCAACACAGAAATCAGTTCAATTTCTTAATTATTTTTGGACTGTATTCCAAGTACTACATTCTTAATATATACTGAACATGCCTAACAGGATATGTCTTATTTAAAAGTGCAAATTGCATAGAAGACCGAAGTTAGGTTCCCAACATGTTCATTAGTCACTAACCAGAGCTGAATCTCTAGACTAAAGGGCTTAGTCCTCTCACACAGGATTCCAGATGGCTTGCACCCAGATGCCAATGAGCAAGAGCATGGCTTGAAATTAAGCACTGATCCTGTGATCCAATGGGAACTTTGGCTAATTTACGCATTTATATATTTTTTTTATTAACTTGCTCATTCCAGATATGCTGGAGAGCAATAGAAATGCTCTCCAGGTTATCCTTTTCAAAAACCTCCTTGATCTTCAAAATGTTAAAAAAGCAAAATGGGTATCAAATCACCCTTCTAAAAAAAGATCTTAATGTGTTAAAAAAAAAAAAAAAAATTCCAGCCACACTTTAAAATTTATTTTACCTTTAAATGCGTATTAAATAATCTACATAGCCATGTTGCCTCCCAGAGTCAGTGCTTATCTTGAGCACACTAAGCTTCAGAAATCAAGTGCTTATCACTGGAAAAGCAAGAATATAATTTGAAAGGAGGTATTTGGAGCATCTCTAATTATGGGTGTCCACAACCAAGGTCTTAAATGATTACCAGATACTACCGATTCAGATGGGAAAGCCTTATATAAACACCTTACTTGCCTGAGAAAGAACCAGGGGCACAGAAAGTTATGAAAGCAGCTTAAGCACCTACCAGCAAATAGCGTAGAATAGCGCCAAGACCCAAGAAAAACTTACATGGTAACTTACATGGCGGTGGGGATAAGCCATTTCGATTTAAAGTGCCCCCCATTAACACAAAGTTCATCTCCTCAGCTGAGCACTGAAAGACTTCAACATATCTGTCCTTCATGTTTTTTTTATGACACTTCTGTGCAGCCATAAATGCTCTGTCCGCAGACTTCATCTGGATAAAGGCATCTCCTGATGGGCGGCCCTGAATTTGTGGGGGAAGAATAAAAACAAAAGGAGACTGTCTCCTTCAACAAGGAAATGGTTGCTTATAAAACATGCAAAGTGACAATCACCCATAGTACAGACATTTTAGCCACAAAATCTGGGTGACAATGTGATCTACTGAAATTTGACTTGCATTTCATCACCTAATCACCAGAATGGCCCACAAAACCTTTAAGAAACAGTTTTGAGAGCTCATAGCTGAAAGTGATCCTTTTTGGTTTCTATCAGTTAGTATCAGATTTACATGGTTCTGAAAGGGTCTCCTTGTGACTGCGGTTTAAAAGTATAGGATTGTATATTGGGTTTTCCCCCTTCTGAAAAATCTGATTAAATCTCATTCTACTGAGAAGAGCTAGTAACAGAACCAGGATTAGAGCTTTATATATCCTCCTATGTGAAGCTGTGAACAACCTAGTGTTTTCTTTTCGCTCTCAGTTCTTGTCTTTCACTGACCTGCAACACCCCTTTCACTTTTCCCTCATCCCTGAAGCCTTGGTTGGAATGGGGATTGGGGGTAGGGAAGGGGGATAAGAAGCTGGTATTAGCAAAGCACAGTTATGGCTGGTGAGAGCCCTATCATCAGCCTTGCCTGGTAATCCTCTCATATTCTCCCTCCACTTCCATCTTAACCCTTGGTCAAACAAGTGTTTATAGACATGTCCTATTAGTAATAGCTCACTGAAAATCCTATATTTAAAACCATGCCTGTAGATTTCTGTTCCACAGAGCCAGAACTCCACAGGTAATGTGTCCATTTTATTTAGCATGAACATTTTATGGGGAAGAAAAAAGACATGGCCAGCTTATAGGACAACTTTCTTATTTTATGGTTTTCTTTAAAAGCCTCGTAAGGACTATTATCCAAATTATTACCATGCAAGTTACCGTAAGAGTTACATTCCAGGGAAATTAGCAACAAACCCAGTCCGAGATGAAAACCTAACACCTTTGAGGCAGCCTGTCCATCATCAAAGAAGAATTTCTCCCAAGTGTGATCACAATAGGTCATACAGGTAAATGAGAGGCAAATATGTCTACTGTTACCAAAGAGTGATAGATCCCAGGTTATTAGCAATTGTGGCTAACACAGAACCAAACAATTCCCCAGTGGTGCTGAATTGTGGGGAGTTTTAATCAAAAGAACTCCTATCAGAGAAGCACACTGAGAGGGTAACTAGTCAGATGACAAGTTGTAGAGCTTATTATTGACCTAAGAGTTAAAAGGAGCCATGTGCTCATGTGGAAAACTAAGCAAAGGCTCAGATGTGCTTTCCAGTGAGGTGGAACAAGATTATTTATGGTTACAAATGTGACCAAAACAAAAGGTGGAAAATTAACAGTTTAGAAAAAAAAAGTTATTATTTCCAATAAATACTAGTATTTCCAATACAAATCTATATTCAACCCATAGTGCTCAAAACATCTTATTTTCAAAAATTAATACAACTTTGCTTTTAATGAAGATTTCCAAAGTTTTGATTACCTATGGTGTAGGGATTTTTAAAATTCTGTTCTGTTTATGATAGGGTAAAATACTGGTAAATTGTGCAGCAGCTAATATGATTAGTTTTATTTAACCATATATCAAGTGACACCAAACTAGAAACTATTTTTAATATGCTCAGAATATAAATGTGCATACTGAAAAATTGTTAGATTTTGATAGAGGTTTCCTCTGCAATTGATTCATTAATATATCTGAGTGCCTATTGTGTTCAACATACTCTTCTACAGGTGGTACAGATACAAGTCCTCATTGACTTTACATACTAATGGATATAATCTGATGATTAATGTATTTAGGAAATAAAATAAGCCATTTCTAAACCATCTATGGATACAAAATACTTGCAAGGAGACATGCTCACCTGTTTACATTATTGTCTACAATTGCCTTCATAGTACAACAGCAGATTTGCAGAACTGACAGTTGGAGAATTGAGTAGTAGCAATGGGAAAATGCTGTATAGACTGAGTTAGAAGATATTTGGTTCCTACCTGATGCTATTGATCGTTTGATGGGTATATGTGAAGAAGGAATCAGAGCAGAATTTGAATTATTATCCTAATAATGGCAATAATGCTTTTGCATTTACAATTAAATCACTCCTTAAAGACTTACTATACAGCTGACAGATGTTCGTACTTTTTTTTTCATTAGAAGAGCGCTTTTGAAAATAATAAGCAAGTAAGTTTTCCAATAAGTTACTGACTCACCTGATGATTCAATACCATGTGGACCCCATGAGTTCGAATATCTGTGGAGAACTCCCCCAGGAAGTCCAGGATGTCCTCAATTGTGGCTGCATAGGGAAGACCTCGAAGGCGTATACAGTCTCTAACGTTTGTAGGGGGCACAAATTGCTGAGGTAGTACTGGAATAATGGGAGGGGTTGGAAGTGGAATAAGAGGGGCTGAGGAGAATCGATTCAGCACCTGTACTCGAAGCAAAACAGAAGTGATTTAGAGCCTTGCTACTTCAATGCGGTCCGCAGACCAGAATTGGCATCACTGAGGAAACTGTTAGAAATGCATAATCTCAGCCTGACCTCAGACTTAGAAAATGTAAATCTGCATTTTAACAAGATCCCCAGGTGACTCACAAGCACATTAAAATTTGAGAAGTACGAATGTATTAAATATACTTTTCACTGAGAAAACATGATAATCACTTTTCTCAAAATATATGATGAGACACAGTACCCAAAACAATGCATTTAGATTAAGGATTTGTCTACAACTTACCTTGGGACAAGTATCCAAAAGACTATACAAATATGTACAAACTGCTAAATGTGGACCCTTTGTAGCAATCTGTTGGACTTCATTTCACTGAGTATATAGTGCTCCTCTTAATATTCTCTTTACACCTTGCCTCCAAATCCAGTAAATAATGACCCAGTAAAGTAATCACAGGCCAATGACTATAGCTTATATTAGAATAAAATGCCACATATATAATGGAAAACAGAGCAAGAATGCTAGATAATATAAAACTGAAAAAAAAAATTTAGTGGCCATGAGGATCAATAATTTAGATTCCATATGAATTTGAGACAATGCAAGACAAAGAATCATCACAATCTTTTAGATTCAAGTGATTCAGCTATCTTGCCAATGAGTGATAGGTTGGGTGCATTTTAGACAAAGGAATGGTCCTAGGCAAAACTTGTATTAAAAGGTTCTTGTCCATTTTTGTTTTAGTTTAGAGCAAGCCAACAAATTCATAGCACTAGGTGGTTCTTGTGCAGACACCACTTGTGGCAGCTCCAGGTATTATGAATTACTTATCACTGCAGATTTTTTGGCTTTATCCAAGGCACCCATCCCATAAACTGAAAACATAGAAGAATCAATGAACTCCTCTTCAAAGTTTGCCCTACCTTTCTTATTCATACCATGTGCAGTTGCTATCTGAATAACAGTGACAAATATTGAAGAACAAACACAAACTAACCAAAGAAATTTCATGACAAAGACAGGAAGACATTTAAAAATTATACAGACAATCCAGACACAGCACAAACATAATGGAAGAATAGAAAATCAATGTAGTTATTGACAACCCAGGACAGGAAATAGTCAAGTACCTTAAAGTACCTGCCACTGGAGATACTTAGATATTTATTAAACAAAATGATTATTAGTAATGAAAAGAAGTAGCAGATCCTATGACTATTTCAATACTTGTTAAATAAATTAGTAGGGATGGGAGAAAAGGAAGGGAGCTCACTTAAACCCAAAACTACCTTATGGTAGAGTCACATCTTGATATCACAGCATACTCTAACTGAACCAATACACAGCAAGCCCTGAGGCAGTCCATTCTTGGCCATGATTTCCATAAAACTGTTCTTCCAATCTAAAATGATGTCTATGTTTCTCCTCCGATTTGGGAAGGATATGTGTAATGTTTGAAGGCTCAATCATGTTTAGCTTATTTCAGAGCTTCAAAATACATTAAACTCATTTTCAACAAGGTACAGAATTATTTAAATTTCAAGTACATTAACAGTTTAGCATTAAAGAGAACCAGGTGCAATAGAACACAGAACTAATTAAAATTTCACTTTTACTTATCCTAGGCTAGGATAAAAATAGTTCGGGTTTTCTAGCAGGTAAAAGGTTCTTTTAAACTTTGAGCAATTGTTTTAAATCACAATTTACAACGTGCTACAGAAACTAGACAAAATCATTTTATGAACTCATGGAAATAGAGTAGTGTCTGAAATGCTTGTAAAAAGACCAAAAGAGGCATTAAAATGACTGGTTTACTATGAGACCCAAGGAGAATAAATTGAAGAGCTATGTAAAGCCATCTACATGGTCTCAGTTACTAACGAAATATAAGCTGACCCTTGAACAAGGGACCCTTAGTCATCAACTGGTAACTCTAAAAGAATAGTCAAAAGGCTTGAAACCCTACAGAAGGTTTCATACCTGAATCATGGTACATTTTTGTGCCATACAAACAACTCTGAATTCTGAAAGCTCATAAAAACAGGACAAAAGGAAAAAAAAACAAAAAAAAAAAAACCAGAATACTGTCAGCAGAACCATACGAAACTGATCAGCCCTTTTTGGAAATAAATTTGGCAAGACATATTGAAAACATTAAAAGTCACATCCTATATCCTATTCCCAAGAAATCAATCAGAAATTGATGTGTTTTATAAGTATATTTATGTAGGAATTTCTCATAGTAGGAAAAAACTGGGGGGAAAAAACCCAGTTGAATAGTAATTGAAGAATTTCTAAATAACATAAATCCATGAGATATAATATTAAAGATAATTTGTTTAGACATTGGTGAGCACTCAAGATAATGTAATTTTAAAGCAGGAAACAAAAGTATATCTACAACAGTATTCCAGTGTGTATATGGGATAAGAGAGACTATGTTTTGGTTACAGAATCAGATTTTTTTCATGCATTTCCATTCTATGTACTGGATTTCCAAGTTTATAGTTTTAACACAGTGATGATGTATTGTTTCCAGAAATAAAGAACAGAAATTAATGCAAAGCAACCAGCATGTTTGTAAAAACCAACCTGCTGGGTATTGGCTTGCCCCACCTCGATGGTTGCTAACATGCCCACAGACATAGGGGACTGGTGGTTTGATGGATTGAGCCCTCTACCATGGAATTTGCCCTTGGGAAGACTGTTGCTGCAAAGGAGAGGCTAGGCCTCCCTATAATTGTGCCTAAGAGCCTCCTCTCGAATGCCTCTTTGTTGCTCAGATGTGGCCCTCTCTCTCTGGCTAAGCCAACTTGAAAGGTGAAATCACTGCCCTCCCCGCTACGTGGGATCAGACACCCAGGGTAGTAAATCTCCTTGGCAATGTGGAATAGAACTCCCAGGGAGGAATGTAGACCCGGCATCGTGGGATGGAGAACATCTTCTTGACCAAAAGGGGGATGTGAAAGGAAATGGAATAAGCTTCAGTGGTAGAGAGATTCCAAAAGGAGCCGAGAGGTCACTCTGGTGGGGCACTTTTACGCACAATTTAGACAACCCTTTTTAGGTTCTAATGAATAGGGGTAGCTGGTGGTGGATACCTGAAACTATCAAACTACAACCCAGAACCCATGAATCTTGAAGACAATTGTATAAAAATGTGGCTTATGAGAGGGGACAGTGGGATGGGGGGGGGGCATAGGGATCACACTCCCGTTTGTCTAGTTTGTGGATGGATGAGTGGAAAGGTGGGGGAAGGAAACAAGCAGACAAGGGCGCCCAGTGTTCTTTTTTACTTTAGTTGCTCTTTTTCACTTTAACTATTATTCTGGTTATTTTTGTGTGTGTGGTAATGCAGGTGTCGGGGATTGATTTTGGTAATGAATGTACAACTATGTAATGGTACTGTGAACAATCAAATGTACGATTTGTTTTGTATGACTGCGTGGTATGTGAATATATCTCAATAAAATGAATAAAAAAAAAAACCAACCTGCTGAACTTCAGCTGCTGTGCTCCTGAAGAGTTCAATGTATCTTTTACCCAACAAGTCCTTATGCTTCCTCAGTGCATTCTGTGCATATTCCTCGCAAGCAAATAAGACGAAAGCATCCCCTGTTGGCCTGCCATCTGGGTAGGTGACAAACAGGATGCCTTCCTTCCCCCCAGTGATGGGGCAATGCTGTCCAAAGAAGGCCACCACTTCTTCAGCCGTGGCTGTGAAGGGCAGCCCCCGCATGCGGATAATGACTTGGTTTTCCTTGGACAGAAACTGGGCTACCTCATTGGATGTACCTAGGGAACAGGAATATCAGGAAGTGCAGGGAGAAAGGGTTAAAACATCAACTTCACCAAATTAAATTTAAATTTAAAAAGGTAAAATTCATAGCAGTATCTTGAATTCACAGTTAAGATCCACATTCCCTCTCTATTTATAATGACATCATTCTAGGAATCAGAACTCTCTTCCCCCCAAATTTGAAGCTTTTCCCTTACAGTCACAAAGCTTAATTTGAGAAGCCAGCCAGCCAGTTAAATCATGAACCAACCACCATATTCTTTTCATGGAGAGGCAGTAAGTTATCAAGGTGGTTAAAAGCACGGGTCCTAGATCCAAAATGCCTGGGTCCTATCTTGGCTTTACCTTTTACTTGACCTTTGTTGACATTAACCTCCATGCCTTAGTTTCCTAGTCTGTAAAATGGTATAAATTACCCACCTCATAAACTGAATTATGGGAATTCTTAATTTATTAACTAGTTATTATGTATAAAAGCACTTTAGTCATTTTTGTTACTTTTATTTTCATGATTACTCTTTAAGAAGGGTTCAAACATATCCAAGTACAGCAAATAGTACAATGAATTTGCATGTACTCTGCACCCAGTTTCAACATGTATCAATATTTTGCCCAACATAAAGCATTTTGTACAGTGCTGCCAGTATAGCAAATACTCAAATACAAATCCTCAAACTCAGAGACTAGTAACAGTCTCCCTTAATAGCAAATTCTTATGATAGTGCCCACTTACCAAGAAATCTCAGGCATTAATATGATAAGCAGTTAGCTTTGGTACTCCCAATTTGTAAGTCATCTGCCATGAAACCCTAGGATCCAGGTAAGACCTTAGCATTTTATTGCCATCCAATATCAAAGATCTTGAAATTTAGGAAACTACTAAGCTTGAAGTTCTGAATTTTGAAGCCTTGGGTTTATTTAAAGAAATAATACCAGACCAGCAAATTATGCTAACAGGGTGCTGTTAGTAAAATTCTACAGTTGCAAGCAGTTTCATCAGGGCTATATAATGCAGGGATACAAATGCTCTTTATAGCTGAGTGAAAGTCACCCTAGCATTGTTTGGCAATAGGTACCAAAAGCCTCTTAAAAGGTATACATGCTTTGATTCAGCTATTCTACTTGTAAGGATTTATCCTAATAAGCTGCACATAGGGATGTACAAAAATATTCACTGCAGCATACTTACAATGAAAAGCTGGAAATAAGCTCTAAATGCCCAATAGGAATGGTTAAAAAATTATAGAACATAATACTATGCAGCATTTAAGAAAACTAGGTAACATAAGACACTCATGCTATGAGGAAAAAGTTGTAAAGCAGTATGAACAGAGAAACAATGTAGATATATGTAATTTTAAAGACGTCAAAGCAGCTAATGTTTTTTTACACATCTGTCATTTTTAGGGTTTAAAGCTATCACTCACTCAAGAACTGGATGAAGAACATAACTGTTTGCGCTTCTTTCTATTTACTGCCAACACTAAATATCCAAAAATACTAGAAACCACTGCACTCCTATGCTCCTGGCCACTGACGAGTTAAGGAAGTTTAGAGAAAAACTAGAAGCAGATATGCAACAAATTCCAGATATTCCAGTGTGGCTGTTTGAAAGCAGTTTTCAGACTATTTAATTTCTTTCAAGAATTACTTTTTCCATTTGTATACTATTTTATGCGAACTTTTCACCTTTGCATAGTACTATGTACATAGCTATTCAACTACAGTAGGTTGATTCAAGCCTTAGAGTAAGTGTTAGGTATTACTACACTCACTGATATTATTGGAATTTTCTTCCTCCTATTTAAAAAAAAAAAAAAAAATCAATTTCAATGTTTCAGTGGGAAATAACTGAACTTACTTCTCTACCTTTGGTATATATGTAAAATTTTGGATTCTTATAGCTATAGCTACCTTATATAAAAGAAACTTACCACCAGCAATTTTAAGAAAATCTTCACCTGTTGCTTTGTAAACCTAAGAAAAGAAACGGAAATTAAACACACACAATCTGAGCCTTCTGTCACACAGTCAGTACACATTAAGATGTCTTGGGTTTCAGACTGTGATGACATACCTCAATGTACCGGGTCCCCATGTGATGTTTGTGCCTCTGTAGTGCTAGGTCTCTGTGCTCTTCACTTACAAACCTAACCAGAGCTTCTCCATTCCTTCGACCCTGAGCATTCAGACAAAGTGCAGCACCTCCCCTTGAAAATAATAAAACAGACGGCAGGCAGAAAAGAAAATAAGGTGGGGGGAAATGATGAGAAGCCTAGTAACCCTTTGGAATTGTTAAGTAAAGTAGAGATTAAAGAAAACCAACTTGGCAATATTGAGTCCTTTGAAGAATCTTGCAATGTCTTGATCCGAAGACTGCCATGGTAAACCCCTTGCCCTGACCACGGTGTTATCGTCAATAAGTTCCATCTTGCTGCTGTAGGTCAAGCAAAACTTCAGGTTGCATGATTAATGTTAACAGTGTGAACTATTTCTCTTTGCAAGGCAATTTGCCTGATTAAACCTGCAGGTATTAGTTATTTGAGGATTAAACACAGTTGCAAAAGTGACAGATTTACTTCATGACCTCAAAAATTCTAATGAACACAGTTCAAAGTTATCTTTAGGTAGTTTGCTATGGAAGATGGCTGCCCATGCAGTCCAGCCCAGCAAGCCAGGAGCAGCTGAGGAGCTAGTTGTTGCCATAAATTCGAAAGCATCTGGGACCAATTCAAGGAAGCAAAGTTCTCCCAATACCCTCATTCCCTGAATGTTCCTGGAACCTAGTAGCATGAACTCATTCTCAGATCTGGTCAGTACACGAGTGGGTTTTAAATCCAGTTTGCAAGCAAAATTTAGGATCAGCATAGAACTGTCAATTAATCCACATCAGGAAGGTAGGAACATGGTCAGGAGTCTGCCTTATCAAGCCAGGGAGTAAACTGGGAAACCATTACAGAGGGTGTTTATGGATGCTTGGGAGTCCCCACACCTTAATGAGTCATTTGCAGATCACCTATTATACACTTTCAACACCTTTTAATGTTCTATTCCTATGTTCATACTTCAGTATTCCTAAAACATTTTCCTCTTGAGTCACTTGCTCCACAACTAAATAGGCCTCAAAGTCTTTCTGTAGGCAAAGCTGCCAGAAGTTTCTGTTCACTTCAGATACTCAGGCAATCTCACACAACTTACAACAGTGATTTACAAAGTTAAACACGTCTACCCATGATCACAAACAGAGATAATACCATTTTATACTCCTCCCCAGTTATTTCATTTGCTTTAAAGTAGAATCTGATAGGACATGCTTAAAATTATATTAGTAAAAATCTTGTGGATACTTTCAAAGACTGTGATTTTTCCTTCTTGGGATGTTTTCCAGTAAAACATGGTCTAAAAAGCTAAAATAAGAATCACAGACATGAGCCTATGTTGTACTTTGAGTCAACACCAGGAAGGATAAACTAATGTAAAAGTGACAAAAGAAACAAATATTTCATAAAATTGTAATCACACTATCCAAGCTTCCTTTAACAAATACAACCTTCTTTTATAAATGTCTTAATAATAAGTAACTTGTTATATAGTATGAACATGGCATGACTTGCTTTTCTAACTGCCATAAAACCTACCATCATTCCTACAAAGAAATGTATTCTTCACACCCCATTCTGCCGCTTGGAATTGTCTTAGTGTCAAGCATCAAAATGTGTAGGCACGTGCCCTCAGTAACTCAGCTAAAGGCAGTGAGAGAATGTTCTCAAATTGATTGTGGTGGTGTATGCATAACTATGTGATTATACCAAGAGCCACTGATTGTACACTTTGGATGGATTGTATGGTGTGTGAATAAAACTATTAAAAAAAAAAAAGGCAATGAGAAGCACTGCTGTTCATAAGAGAGGAAACATGATATATGGGGTTAAAGGAACACCAGATGGAGTCAGATGATCTTAGTTCCTAGTCTCCACCCATGTTTATTACTTATGATGGCTCTGGGCTGTCCAGGATCTAAGGACTCTTAGTAAGATTATTATATTTTCATACTGGAACAATGGATTAATAAGAAAAGAAGACTTCCCCCTTGTTTGATGTGTCTGTTTGGAAAACTCACATTTTCTTTCCCCATAACACCAAAAAGTTTAGTAAAATTGGTAAAATGAAATGGAAATTAAACCATGATATGCCTAAATACAAAATAAAAGCTCAAATGGGAATAGTAACTCAAGTACTTACCAAGTGCCACTTTCAAATTTGTAATTTACTCTCTCTGGATCTGAAAACCTGTGATCTAAAAATGAGAACACAGAAGTCATCATTTTAGCTATTAAGGAGACAAAGCTGTAGGAGGAATTTCAAAGGCACAGGTGAGGGAAAGTGAAGAGATGAATTTCTAGGTTCCATTGTTACAACAGCAATACTTACTATAAGGCTCTGAAATCATTGCTAAAATTATATTCCCCATATCTTCGACTTGAGAGGCTCCATATTGGGAGACTGAACTAGTCTTCTCAAAATTCAAACCTGTGAGATTGAGTTAAGGAAACATTGTGGGGAGGTAAAATTAGGTTACTTCTAACCCAAAATTAAACTCACACAGAGCCAAGAAGCCAAGTAAAATGCAGCTAGATTGACAATTCTTTAGAAATTTCAGAATGGCTGCTTCCCGTTGGTCTGGTCTTCATTTTCATTCCCTGAAGTCTCCAATTGCCCTCTCAGGTAAAATTAGCGAGATCAATCCTGTCCTGAGGTGTTACCAGCAATAAAATTTCTGTTTAATGACTAATAGCAAATGCATGAATACAAACACTTTCACTTAGTTTCAAACCATGAAGCATGCAACAAAGTTAGACTCCTTCACCCTACCTATCTTTACAGCATGTACAAGCCAGTGACGTGGTGATTTAAAAGATTATGTCACTCAAAACCATGAGGTCATAAATGACATTTTTTGGCCTAACACTTGAAATACACACCTCAGTTTACTGATGACACCATTTCCATGATGCCACTTTTACCCAGAATATCCCTGCTAGAATACTTGTAGAGCCTGTTTTGGTTTCCTAGCTGCTAAAACAAATACCATACAATAGCTTGGCTTAACAACAGGATTATTGGCTCATGGTTTCAAAAGTTAGAAAGTTTGCTTCCTCCTGGGGTCAGTATCTTCTGGCTAGAATCAGCCTTTCAGATTCCTTGACTCTTCCTTCACGTGACAATGCACATGGTGGCACCTTCTGCTTTCAATTCTGGGGATTAAGATCTATCCTGATTCAGCTGAGCCACACTTTTAACTGAAGTAACTTCATCAAAGGGTCCTTTTTACAATGAGTTCACATCCATAAGAATGGATTAGAAAGAATAAGAACATTTTTTTAGGGTATATAAGTCCAAGCCACTAAAGATCCCCGTAGAATATACCATCGTTGATGGAGTACATGCTTTTCCTTTGAGGGTAAATTTTTAGATAGAATTTGAACACTTAAATGTGATCCTTCATCAACCCAACACACTGTTTTGGTAATGCAGGTAATGAGTGGCTCAAATTGGGTTAGAGGGTAGAACCAGAAGATATTTCCATTAAATTTTAAGAATTAACAATCTCTCTAAAATAGCATGTATCTCCTTCAAAATAATTACTTTAGGAATTTAAGAATCCCTGGTATAATCTTTCTATTAAGTTTCAATATTATAGTCACATTTAATAAGCATAGATTTTATAATGTAGTACAATGCAGATCAGTAAACTATACTAGAGAATTCTATCTTTCCTCTCATTTCAAAATGAAAACAGCTATCTGGGTGGTGGAGTGGTGATTCAGAATGTTTGATTTTATGTTTTTCTGAATATTTTATAAGGTTAATAACTGAAGAAAGGCATTAAGAAAAAGTCCACGTGTACTATTTTACTGCAAATTAAAAGGATTTAGCCTTTTAAAAATTCAGAGCTCCCTCCCACCAATAAAGCAGCCATTCACCTGAAGAGTTAATTCAATGAGTAATGTTCTCTCCCCTTCTCAATTCAAAATCCCTTTCCATTTCATTCCCCAGCTTCTCCCTTCGTTGCTCCAGTAAAAAGACACTGTTTTCCCACTACACAAAGCAGATTTTTTTGTTGTCCCTCAACATCCTCCATTTATCAGCAGTAAAACATACTACACATGGAAATGCAGCCATATGTTCCTTGGCAAATCACCTAACACCACTGTATTTCAGCTTATCTTTAAAGCCAAAGCTATGATAATCTTTACCTCCCAAGGGCTTTTTGTGACGATTAACTGGCATAAAACAAGTCCACAGCACAAAGCAGGTATTTAATAAGTGATGTCTTCCCCCATCTTTCTAGAACCCTAGGGTGACCACTTTCATAACTGTGGATGATGAGACTTTTCTGAGTGCCTCATTTATAACTAAAATATCTGAACTCACCAGATGCCTCTTTATACACTCTCATAAGATAATCATCAAGCTAAAATGGTAGATAATTTCTACAACCCTCCTCTCCTTTAAATATCCTAGTGATGAAATAAATGTGCTGCCCACTGAGGGATTAAAAAACCATTCCCAGGAGATGTTCAAGCAAAAGACCAATGACAACCGGAGTCATTAAAATGATTATCTGCAAAAGGCTGCACTAGAAAGTATTTATTAATCCAGTGCCATTTGCAAATAGTGATAGGATTGTGACTTGGGGAGAACAACTATGAGGAAAGGAGGCACATTAAGGATCCTTACAAAACTGTCTAAGAAAGACTAGCCATAGTTTATACTGCACACCCTGCCACGAGTTTTCTGGAACTCTGCAATTCTAATAAAACTTTCAGCCTTGCAATAGGTCTACCATGGAATACAGCAAAAGGTATCCTGGGATGGAGACCATCCCAAGTGCATAAGCCAAGCTTTCTCAACCTTGGCACTTTTGACACTGTGGTCCAGAAAATTCTTTGTTTGGGGGAGGAGGAGTTCCTGTGCACTCTGGGATGTTTAACAGCAGCCCTGACCTCTACTGACCGTCTGTCCTCCCAGCGGTGACAACTAAAGTTGTCCACAAGCATTAAATGTCCCACTGGTGTAAGTAAACAGTTCCCAACAACTCCATCTTCACCCTAATTTATCATATGATCACTCAGGGAAAACTCTTACATGTAGGACCACCTCTGGACAGAGATTTTGAAGACAACTGGCCAAGAAAACACTGCATAAGGACCAACCTGATGCTGTATCAAAACGGAGAGGTATGGAACCACTACTAGCAAACACACACACAAACACAAGGGAAGGCTGGAGAAAAATGGCCACATCAAACAGGTGTTTGCCCTTGGTCTGTTTCTGTGTGGCCTAGAGCACAGAATGAATTTTACATTTTTAAAAGATTGTAAATAATAATAATAATAATATGTGTGGCTCACAAACCTAATATTTACTTATCTGGCTCTTTACAGGAAAAGTTTGTTGATACCTGACTTGGAAGAATGAACTTTGCTAAAAGATGGCCAAAATATAGGGAAAATCACATGAATGTTTACCACACCACATCTTTCTATCCCCAAACAGAAGATTGGGGTAGAATTAATAATCTTCTTTGGAAGATTAGGTGTAGGGAAGCATATTCCATTCAATTCACTCTTTTCTCTCTTCTATATATGGCTTGAGGTTTCTAGCCTTCTCACCTTTGCTAAGGCAATTCCCCTATAGAAAGAACTCTTATCTTCTTAATCTCCAAGTTAAATTAGACCTTGAGTAACCCAGCACCAAATCCTCCCCAAATTTGTGTAGGCCACAACTGTCAGCATAAAGAGTAGAACAGATACTATGCCTTCATTACTCCCTTCTCAGCTCTGTAAGTTTCTTGGGAGTAGGACCCTACGCTCGTCTGGTTATTTCACCTATCACCGCCCCTTAAAGTCTCTAAAAATCTGTTGACATATGTGATGGCATTTATTAAACACCATCTGGTGACAATCAGTTTATCTCTTACAAATTTCACAATCACCCTGCTGGATAGACAATAGTAAAACCAAACAGATGAAGAAACCAGGATTTAGAGTTCAGTAACTCAGCTAGTAAGTAATGGAGTTGGAATTATATAACACAGCTCTGATTTGGCTTTGCGTACCTGATTCCCTGAACCAAGAAAAGAAACCTTGCTTTGCTTTTTTATCTTTCCTTGTTTTGTACAGCGCTTTGTGAGAAGCTTTAAACACATATATGAAAGCCAGAAGGAGATTAAAAAAAAAAAAAAATCAAAAGTAAAAATGTAAAGTAATCTGTTTTGCATAGAATTAGATTTGTAGCTCAAGTATTGTTTTACTCAGTTCTATTTTCTAATTAAGAATATGTTCTGGACACTTGTCTAACTTAGTTCCACCTAACATAACATGTACCAACTTGTTTCCCTTCAAGCTATCATATACCAAGAAGATCAGCAGCTCTAAGCTGCTAACAACTTTGAAAAGTCACCCAACCTCCTGCATGCCAAAACCACCCCTAATACACACATACATACATACACACACACACACACACTTCTTTTAGGAAGTTTCATTCAATCCATAATGCTTAACAGAAAGCAGTTAACATCACATGAATAACAGATGAAGGGGAGTGAGGAAAAAAGTTTTAGTACCAATTCTTCTCCCTATCAATGTATAATTATATATTGAATTACTTGCTGCACGTCTGATCTTGAGGGAAGCAAAGATGAGTCTATGCCTCCTGATTTATGGCAAGTCATGCCACTTACTCACTTTGCCCTTCCGGCAGTCACAACAGAACAAACAGGCTTAGCAGGCTTTACAAATAAGAAATGCCATGAGGAAACGAGGAAGGGTGAAGTCAGACATGGGTGGGAACAAAACTAACATTCGGGCTACAATCAAGCAAAGTGCTGCAATTCACAGAGCTTAGAGAAGTCGAGTGACACAGTTTATGTTTGAACAGGAGAAAGAGTTTCCTTACACCCAATTTAGTGAAATAGATTTGAGGATTTAATCCATGCTTATGTTAGCTGAAAGTGGAACTTAAGAGACAGACACATTTACAAAGCTCATCAATATTAGCTTATCTACTAAAAATAAAGTTACCTTCCTCTGATCTCTTTCCACCTGACTAATTGAAAGGTGGCACGCTTGCTTTCAGAACACCCAATTTTCACTTGGAAATAACAGTTTTAAAGTAAATGTCTTAGTTTTATGTCTAAAAAGAACTACACATAAAATATACAAATATTAACTGTGGAATGAGTAAATTTAAAATACTCTATAATTCTTTGCTGGGGTGGGAGTGTGGTGGCAAAGCTTTTCTGTCTCATTCCAAGTTTAAAGTCTTTTTTTTCCCTGTGATAGACCCCTCAGAAGACAAACTTGTTACTTCCCCTTCTACTCGTTTACTTTTATTTATATTATAACACAATTACATATGTTGCCACATTTCAATGAAACACCTATGCTAAGCAAATAGATAAAATCACAGAGAAAAGTTGAATTAGTGCTTCCAATTAAACTGAATTTTCAACAATTATGTGAAGAAAAAGTGACAAATTACCCTTAAATAAACTAAGTGATTTAAAAAATAAGTTTAAAAAATCAGCTATATTTTAAAGTAACCTTTGAAAGAAACACATCAAGGATACCACTACAGAAGATAAGAATATACCTAGGAGCCAAGGCAACAAAGTTTTTTATACCAGTAACAAAGTGGTAGGAAAAACAATCTAAAATCATAGTTTTAACTCTATTCCTCAGAAGCTTTCTCTTTCCAAGGGGAAAAAATGAGATCCTTACCTAACAAATATTACCTCAGGAGGTATTATTAGAGTGAAGAGCCATGTGATTTCTAACAAAATTGACAAGTTAATCACACCCTAGAAGAAGTAAGATAGAGGTAGAGGCCAAGGCAACAAAATATATGGAAAATTTTACTTTAGAAAAGAACATTTATATGGGATAAACAAATTAAGTAAAGGAGACTTCCTAATAACCAAACAAGTCTTCTGGAGCCTTCTAAGCAAACAAAAAATTATCCTGGAATTAATTCCTAAATTCACATTTTAAGAGTAAAATATATTATTTTCTAATTAAAATAAACAACACAAAATTAACTTAGTGGCTCTCATTTTTACTGAACACTGGCAAAGAATATACAGTATTTCTAGTCATTTGACTTATCATAGACCACAAGTCAGAGCATTTGCTGATTTGGCTCACATCATGCTGAGGAGATGCCAAAGACAATTCCTTCCCCTCCCCAGCCAACAAGATAAACTACTATCCCAGTTTAACTGTACACTTGGTGAAATTTTAAAGCCCTTAATGCAGAAATGAAAATCTCATGCTGGCCTCTACTTTTTAAGCAGGGCAATGCTGATGGCTTATGGACAATCATAAACACATATAGAAAGAACCACACTCACACACACAATTTCATTAATGGAGAAGCTAAATTAACTTTGAAGTTGACCCATGTGAACACGTAGCAGATGCTTTGAAAGATCTATATCCAGTACCACGAGGTTGAAAAAATTTTAGAAAGAGTTTCAACACGGAAGTCCTTGTCAGAGTCCTTTGGCGGCTGCGTTTTCTCATTTGAGACACCCAATAACCCAGTAAGGTAAGAGGCAGCCATCAATACTGGTGAGTGTGCAGCAGACCAGGCACTGGCTGGGGAGCTGCATACACTATCCCAATATTCTTAAAATAGTCATACCAATTTTAAGATTGAAAAATTGAGGCTGAGAAGCACAGTAAATTAGCTCTGACACCAGTAAATCTGACTCCAGAGCTCTTGTTCTTAACCACTATGCTATTAAAGCTATTATCACTGTTTTTAATAAATGGGAACAACAAGTTGTCACTCTGCAGTAGCACACATACATTCACATCCTTTACTCCCAGTCAAGAGTGGCAAAATATACATATACACAAATCTACTAAACCTTGGATGGGCAGGCAGGACTGGTTTTGTAATTTTTTTAACCTGATGATAGAAGGCTGCCCTAGTGAAATGGCATTTGCTAATCACATCAAAACACACATATGGATGCAATACCATACAACTGGAAATTCTACCATCTCAGGCTGACTTCCTTTTACTGTTAAAAGGTTTAGAATAGGATAATACAAATTTAAAAGGAGATAATCTACCTAAATAGCCAATCCCATCACTAAATGATCTTCATACATTCTAGAAATTAGTCTAGATTATGCAGATTTTTGCATTTGATATTCTCAGGCTCAAAAGCTGGAACATATAACTAATTTAACAGGTGGGATAGAACAAAACCTCTAAGCCTCCAATTCTCCAGCTATAAAATAGGGGTGGATACCTCTCCCACTGGGCTGGTGAGGCCATTGATGGGATATACAATAAACACTCAATTGGTTAGGTCCCCTCTTCTTTTACTTGCTCTCCTTACAAGGCCATATTTTATTTAAAACAAATTCTTAATAAAGGCTTGGCAAGGTGATGTAAACTCAATGGTAGAGAATGAGAACGAGAATAAATTAGTTCTGAAAAACAAAGCTAACAAAAAGTTTAGAAACCAGGAGGGAATCATTCTATCCAATATTGTGGGGGGTGAGGGGTGGGGGTGGAGGGGTTGGAGAAGACACAGGGTTGTTTAATGCTTTAAAAAAAATTGGTAAATTATTTATACAAACAGCCTCCATCATCAAAATATCCTTTCAGTAGGAGACAATTAGTATTAATCTCCCTCAAGGAATCTAAGATGATTTCTTCACTAAAAAAAATCAGAAAAGCCACCACCCTATCATCACCATCACACCCTCACCACCTCACCTGATTAAGTAAAAAGCCACCCACAGCTCACCTGTTGGATGAGGTCCTCTCTCCTGCTGGGGCTGCAGAATTCAAAAGCAGGCAAAACTGCAACTGGAGTAACTCAGAAAGGCTCAACTTAACTACCAGAAGTGGTTTTAAAACCAATTCAAAATCAAAAGAGGGAAATAAGTGCTAAAATAAGAGCCAGAACTGCATTCAAGAAACTCCTAGACACTTTCTTTAATCAAAGTGGTCATGCTTTTCGTTTACATAGCACCTGATGGTTTACAAAGCTTTCATTTGGGAATACCTACCTGAGATAAAAGTAAGGCTTGGAGAAGCCAAGTGACTTTCCCAGGGAAGCAAAACTATGGAGTAGCAGGTCCACGTAAGCCGAGGTTCTGTAACTCTACAACTCAGTTTTGGCCCCTTCCATTACAACTGACAATACCAATTGCATTTTCTTTGGTAAATGCCTTGAAATACTATATATTATTCAAGTTCTACATATTTAAACAGACAAACAAACAAACAAACCTTTCCCTTACCAAGGAAAAAAAAACCCACATAGAACTGTAGGGAGGCATAAAAATTTACTTGGTTATAGCTAATAATTGTAATAATATCAGATCATCAATTGTAACAGGTACCACACTAATGCAAAATGTTAATAATAGGGAAAACTGGGGGGGGGGGGCGGTTGGTGTGTAATAAATGAGAACTCTACTGTCTGTGTAATTTTTCAATAAACCTAACTGTTCTAATTTTTAAAAATTGAAAAAAATTTACTTGTATGTAAACTTAATAAAGAATAATCCCAATGCTTTTGGAATACTGTGAAGTTACTGAGGTTCCAAACAAAATCAATATATGTGTGTTCACAGTACCTCATTTATTTTACAGCAAGAAAAACTAAACAGGCAAATCAATCCACATATTCTCTCACTTGCTCCTTTCCAAGGGTTGGCAGGAGCTTCTTTCTCTCCCCCACTGGTTTAACTCCTGGAACAAGTAATAATCCTCAGGAGCTTATGACCTTCCATTTAATGACCATCCTTATGTTTCCAAATTCTACAGTGTCATTTCTATATTGGAAAGGAAAACATTTAGTGGTTTGAAAGAACAGAACAACTCTTCAATTCAAGCATTATAGAAATAATTTGCATAGATAAGGACAAGTTGGTATTTTAATTTGATATGATTACTTGTGACAGGAGGAATTGGTTTGGTGGCCTAGTCAAGGAAATAACGGAATCATAAAATAAGTCATCACAGCAGCAACGTAAAATAAAAGCCACTACCAGGAAAGCTTATTAGCATTTCTTACATGTTAAGTTGGAAAAAAAACATGCATAACATTAATCAAAACATTTAATATTTAAATGTACTTCCATATTTTGGCAATAAAACTATAAATCTAAGACTCTTCCCAGTATAAGTTTAAAAGACTAGACTATAATTAAGCTATTCTTTAATAAATATAAAATCCCCTAAGTTGTTCCATGAATGCATTACTAAATTACCATGAGATACTTCATCAAATTTCAGGAACATCCTTCAAACTTAAAAAAAAAAAAAAAAAATGGAGCCTAAATTTGCATTATTCACAATTCATGTATTTAACATAATTAAATATTTGTTTTTCATTTCCATGGCACTTGAGAATGAACTACCAACACATGGTTATAGAGCTAGAATTAAAAAGAATAATAAAAAAAAAAAAGTTGGCAAAACATTCTACTGATTCACCTAAAGATTAGATAATGCAACATTTTAAAATGTAATATATAACCGGGGGTGTGTAGATAATACAGCACAGAATAACGATGAAGAACAGCTAACCATATTGAAAATGTTTAATAACCCCAAATTCTATATATATGAAACCCTTAAGACACAATGGAGAAAAAAAAAATGGATAAGCTTTTAGCAACTTTTCCTAAACTGTCAACACATTGAAAAAACTAAAATAAATGTAAGAATCTCTTGTTTGTAGCCATGGAAATTTTCACTGGTATCTTGAATTATAATCACTAGGTAAAGGTTTTCTTTGCTAAAAGAGGAAAACTGTCCAGTTAGGGATAAAGCCTTTCCTACTGAAATTGTTTTTTTCTAAACTAAGATAACTTATTAGGTTTTCCCTCCACTAAATTCTGTTTTCTAGATTTTTTTTTGTTGTCTTATTTTCTATCACTGCATCAAATTTAGCAATTTAGCATTCAAATCAACAAAACAAATAGTAAGGATTTTTTTTCTGCTGTCCCTACCTCTCAATTAAAAATTCTTGCAAGAATTCCCTCAAAATGAATTTATTCTACCCTTCTTCCAATGCAATTGGTGATGCTAAATCAAAATTTCAGCTAACTGCTTCCAGGAGGTAAACAAATAAAAATGAGTTTGACCTGCTTACAAATGGTTAGAAAAAAATATACAAACAACTTTTTAAAAGTTCCTTGCACAATCAGGAAAAAAAAATTGGAAATAAGACAAAATCAGGCTTTAATTTCTGAAAAGGAATTAGAAACTTGAAGAGCAAACATCTATAACACACAGTTCCTGAAAGTATCTTATATTCTTCTCTCATGATGATTCCCATGGTGGCTTTGGGCGATTTGCCTAACCCTTCTATTACTCAATTTTACATCTGATATATTAGCACATGACTGCTTATTAATTAGCACTTTAAAGACTTTCTGGATGAAAGATGATGGGCATTTATGATCACAAGATTTGTGATTATAAAATTTAATTTTACAATATATAATGCATCAAATATACTATGTTAGTAATTAAAAAAATCTGGGGGGGGGGGCAAATCCCAAACCCATTTTAATCATCTCCAAAGATGGCTGACTATAGTAATAAGGATCTTATATGTATTCGAGAGACAAAGGATTGGTTAAAAGAGGTGTCAGTGAACAGAATTTTGTAAAGGCGCATAACCAATACTTTAAAAAAACACTCTTATCATTCCAAAGCCAAAATAAACCTTAAAACCAAGCTATGGTATGCCGAGCCCTCTGTCTTGGGGCTTGCCCTTATGAAGTTTGCTACTGCAAAGGAGAGGCTAAACCTGCTTATGATTGTGCCTAAGAGTCTCCCCCTGAGTGCCTCTTTGTTGCTCAGATGTGGCTTCTCTCTCTAGCTAAGCCAACTCTACAGGTGAACTCACTGCCCTCCCCCCATACATGGGGTCTGACTCCCAGGGGTGTAAATCTCCCTGGCAATGCAGGATATGACTCCTGGGAACGAATCTGGACCCGGAATCATGGGACTGAAAACATCTTCTTGACCAAAAGGGGGATGTGAAATGAAATGAAATAAAGCTCCAGTGGCTGAGAGATTTCAAATGGAGTCAAGAGGTCACTCTGGAGGACATTCTTACACACTATATAGATAACCTTTTTTAGGTTTTAATGTATTGGAATAGGTAGAAGTAAATACCAGAAACTATCAAACTTCAATCCAATAGCCTTGACCCTTGAAGATGATTGTATAACAATGTAGCTTACAAGGGGTGATGGTGTGATTGTGAAAACCTTGTGGATCACACTCCCTTTATCCAGTGTATGAATGGAAGAGTAGAAAAATGGGGACAAAAACTAAATCAAAAATAGGGCGAGATGGGGGGGATGATTTGGGTGGTCTTTTTTACTTTTATTTCTTATTTTTATTCTGATTTTTTTCTGGTGTAAGGAAGGTGGTCAAAAATAGATTGGGATGATGAAGGCATAATTATGTGATGGTACTGTGAAGAGTTGATTGTACACCACAGATGATTGTAGGGTTGTGAATATATCTCAATAAAACTGAATTAAAACAAACAAACAAAAATAAAAAAAACAAACAAAAAATAAGCTAAGTGACTTGGGATCTGCGCCAAAGTCTAGTCTTCATATTTTCATTCCCCCAAAAATACTAAATTGAAATGGAATTCTATTTTGGATGAGTTCACTTCACAAAATGAATCTTTAAACCCATCTAACAATCCCTGTTCAGATTCACTAAATTATAATTTTGAAATATGCCTAAAATTGTACTATTAGTTCCTCCTAGCACAAATTTTGGACAAGCCAATTTCATCCATATTTTAAGTTATAAATGTCTTAGTATCTTTAAGTGCCATTTTTTCTGGAGCTGTTTTTGAATGATTTTGGGTAATCTTTAAAAGGATACACTCTGTCATTGCAGCAACATCCAGTTTGTCAATATCAGGTGAACCAGGGCAACACTTCTTGAATTCTTTTCGAAGATCAAAAAAGGAATAGAAGCATTCAGGCAATAACACATTCTGAGGAAGGACAAGGCAGTTATGGTTAACTGGGTGAAACTGGTTCAACGATTCCCTAAAAATTTAAGAATCTAAAAATTGAATATAAGATTGGCTTTATTTTAAAAAGCTAAACTGATCCCTGTTACAGTTTTAGATTCTGTACACAGGGGTCTCAAAAAAAAAAATCATTTTAAGGCAATAGATTACAATGTTTGTGCTCATTATGCAGCCTATGTAAAACATTTCTGACACTAAAATATTTGAATTGTTATGCTCTATATTTTCTGGGTGTTAAGAATACACTCTTTTTCTAACTATTATTACTCTAGCCCATCTGTATTTTCAGGCAGAATATTAGCCTTCTCAGTTCTTATACAGATGCGTAGGTTTACAAAGTATATCTAAACATAGAATAAGTTGAAATTAATAGTTGTAACTATTATGTTCTGACAGTGGATATTCTCAATACTAAAATTAGATTAAGACAATAAATTCCTGATTACCTATAAAGGGTTATTTTTTGGTGACATATTGTTGTCTCACATTAACTTTTCCTGACCGCTATTCTTGCTGAACCTGAGAACTCAAATTACACTAAGTGTGTGTGTGTGTGTGTGTGTGTGTGTATCATAAATCCCAAGGGCAAATCCCTGCTTTCTGAGCTACTAGCACCACAATTCTGATTATTAAAAAAGCTCAACTTTCTGGGCTAATAACTATTTCACTATTGTCTTGTTTTTCTGGGAAAAAAATCATTGGAAGACTAAGGAATTTTTTAACCAAATTTTCTTAAAGCTTCAAAATAGCTGTATTCACTTTCTGGGAATTTTTGCCCAAGTGTATACTAGAAAATTCAGGAAATAAATACTTTTTAATGTTTATGACCCATAATATTTATGTATCCTTCTACCCAAATACCCTCTATTGGATTTTATTTACATGTGACTCGTTCTTGCCATATTGAAAATCAGTACTGCATCATGATCACAACTTTCAAAGAGGTAATTACCAAAAGAATCACTGGTCCTCAAGTACATTACCTACAAAAAGACTCATTTAAAAGTCGTTTGTAATGACAATAACTTAAATGTCATACAACAAAAGATTGGTTTAAATAGCATATCCATTTAAAGTACTTAATATTTTATTTAGTGCTTATAAGTTTTGTTGATGTTACATTAAAGTAGGTTAACAAAGGTTTATGCAGTATGAAACCTTGTAAAAACCATACTTTTCTACAAAAATCTGGAAGATTATATCCAAAAATGTTTTCCACAGAGGAAAGAAAGTTTAATTTATTGTTTCCTGAGTGGCAGAATTATTTTATGTTTTACCATTTTCCCTATTTTTCTTTAATGGACAGAATTACTTTCATTATATTAAGTTGTTTTAGTTTCCTGCATTTAATCAAAATCATAATAGAATTGGCTCAGGAAAATGTCTTAATTTTTCTCCAGATGTTTTTCCACAACCAAAGCAGTCCATTAAGTAACAGAAACAGCCATTTTCCTCCAGCCCAACAGGGAAAGGATCAAGCCCTGTCCCTCCTCCGATGAGTTTAAGGAAGAATAGATATAGTGACTTATCAGGTGAACCCAGGCAACATTTCTTGAATTCTTTTCAAATATCAAAGAAGAAATAGAAGCATTCAGGCAACAACACATTCTGAGGAAGGACAAAATACACACTTTTAAATATATATATATATGTATATATATGGAACAAGGGTATAGAAATTGGTCTAACAACCCCCTCCCTTTTATTCCCCCAAATAATTACAAGTCCTCCTATAAAAGGAGTGATTCTCCTCAAATCTCAAGACATAGAAATTTGAGATAATCCTTCATATACATTTGACACATAACCCTCCTTTTCCCTACTTGAGTAAAAACAGAAATCTGCACTGACTGCTCACTTGTCTGTACCATTAACTGTTTCTCAATCTAAGCCTTTTATTGCAAGACTTCCCTCAGAGTTGCATAAAAAAACTTTAGGTCCATCTTTTTAAGCTCAGTACCTGACTACCACAATAAAAAGCTACAGCTCAAACTAATTTAAGTTGATAAGAGCAACTATATTAACCATGATTGGCTACACTGGGTCTGGCAGCTGTCTATTCTCTCCATTTCCCCATAGTCCTGCCGTATTCTTCCCAGAGAGAGAATAAGATTGTTATTTTCTCACTCCTTAATCTTTCCATATCAGAAAAACTAGCAAAGGTAAAAGATGTGGCTGACTTTATTTTGATACAAGATTAAAGGTTTTGAACATTTAAAATCAGACAAAGAGCAGTGTGCTATAATTAACATTTCACTAGTTACATGGTTAAGTCTTAATACAAGCAGTACAGTTTAATGAAATGATTCAAATTACCATTTAAAAGGTTTAACTGAATTTTTTTTCTCTCCTTCCTTTCTGAGATCAAGTATTTTCAACACAGATCACAGATTATTACAAAGTATTAAAATAGTCTGTTCCTTCCTGCTGATACCTGTTTTAAATGTCCAAAAATCAGCCCCGTATTAGCTTTGGAAAACGGAGTGTCAAGCATCTTAAAAACTTGATTTAAAAAAGAGGAAAAAACACCATTTTACTAAGACACCAAAGGGTATCAAAAATCGCTGCAATTCCAAGCCCTCTATGAAAGTGACAAACATCTTTTAAAATAAATAAAACCTAGATAAACAACCAAACAGACAACACCTCCAGTCACCCCAAAGGTCCAACCTTTTTTTGAGAAGCCAGCTCTCTTACCTTCTTGGAAGCCTCAGGGTGCAGGATTTGCCTGACATGAAGCTGCCCATCAGTACAAAGACAGAAGGAAGTCCCTACCCCAATATTCAGTTCGTTGCTTACTGATTGGTTAAACTGGAAAAAAAAAAAAAAAAAAAAAAAGACAAAAACAAACACAAAACACACAACGGATGCAAGTGAATGGATTTACAAACTCTTCGAAGTGGCCCCACTTGGTGATACCCAGAAAAAAACGTGCTAACCACAGGGCCGAAAGGGAATCACCGCTGCTGGGGACAACATTAGAAAAAAAGGCTCCATCCCTACAAACCCAGCAATGCTTCCTTTAGGTAGGTAGGGAAACTTCCCAAACAACCTGCAGTCACCTAGGAGAAGCTAATAAATGCATTCTCCCCGTCCGTCCCACGCTTCTAGTTTTCCGATAAATCTATTCAAGAACTTTAAAATCAGAGGTCTTGTTTCATCATCGTATTGCCTTCAGATTACATCATTCCCTGGCGTTACTTTAGTTTGGATGTACCAGGCTTAAAAAGATGTCAGTCCTGGTAAATAAATGTGGGTAATGGGTATACAGAGAGACTTCTAGAAAATCTGGTAACCTGTTTCAGGAAATACAGGAATAACTTTCTCCTATAATTCTCAATAAGGCAGGGCCGCGAGAGCGCAGACCCCTCATCGGTGCACAGGTGTCTGGAGCCCCGCCCTACCCTTGAAACAGCCAGTTTTTAGGTCACCTCAGATCCAAAAAGGGATTCCACCAGTTCCACGGTGACACAACGAGCAGACCTACAAGTTGCTACCTGTAAACGCCAGCGCTAGGAACAAGGCAGCCAGGGGTAGTGAAAAGCAATGGAATCGAGTCGAGAAAGGCAGATTCTTTCAGGTTCCCACCAGGCTGGGGCTGCCCGGCACCCCCGCTGTCTACAGCACAGCGCCCCCTGCCCCAAGGCTGAGCAGCAGATCAAAATCCCAATAGGGGACCGGCAGGTCCCGGTCTGGGCCAGGGGACGAGAACATCAGGATTCAAAAGCAGTTAGTCGCCCTCCTTCCAGTAGCCGATTGGTAAAACCCGACTGACTCTTTGACCCCAAGAATGACTCAGGAAGCGCCTCGAAAACTAGCGAGTTTCGTCCTAAGCTCCCGGCGGCTGGGATGCAAAGAGCAGCCGCGACCCCCGCCGAAACCGCCCACCTCGGCCTCCGGGTTTAGACGCGGCGGCCGTCGAGCCCGGCTCCCACCCACACGACCGGGTGTCTCGCGCCCTGGCCCCTGGGTGGGCGCGTGGACCAGCCAGAGAGGGCGTCGGGCCTGGCGGGGTTGGAGGGAACGCCCGGGACCTGGCTGATAGGGGGGTGGACCGCGCGGCCGGTGGCTGTCACCTGTCGGAGGGCTTGGTCCAGCTGCGGCGCCGAGGACAAGCTTTCGGCGTCGATCTTGGTTTCTTCTTTGCAATCCTCCGTCAGTTCCAATTGATCCGGTCTAACTAGTACTTCGTGCAACTGTCCCACCTCCGGGAAGAGAAGCAGGGGTCAGTTTTCCCCTCCACCAATTCTGGAGCCTCTTTCTTCACCCTCCTCCCTCGCTCCCCGGCTGGTGCGGCCCGGGCCTCCAGGACGTCGGACCGCAGAATCAAAGCTCACTTGTCGCCAGCGGCTCCGGTGGCCGAAGAGTCGGCGCGTCCCTGCCCCTCGCACCACCCCCACCCGGATCAAGTCGGAAAGGCCCCGGAAGTGGGCGCGGGGACCCCAGAGATCTGGTCCCGGGACGTGCAGCGAACCTGGCTCGGCGGCGCCGGGCCTCCGCACCTGAACCAGATTTCGGAGGACTTGAAACCGCTCCTAGGAGGTTGGCTTCCAAGTTAGGTTTTACTCTGGATTACCTAGGCCTCGGGTCCAGCCTCACAAGTGAGCAAACAACAGCACTTGATTAAAGACGCCCACCCCCCCAAAAAAAACCACTTCTACAAAAACTTGTTTGATTCCTTGCATTTGGATAAAATGATGGAGAAATAAATACCTTCTTATTGGCCAGATCCACCACTTTCCATAACAGCAGTATCAGCTCCTTCTCATCCGAGCCCAGCTTGGCCCCGGTGGCCCCCGCAGTAATCCCAAAAAGCACCACCAAGTAATCCGGAGAAGCCGTCATGACGATAGGTGGGGAGGGGGAGAAGGGGGTTGGGAGTCGGTGAGGTGGGATGGAAGTGAGAACGGAAAAACCTGTGCTAAAGTCTCTTCTAAGAGAAAAAGAAAGAGCGCCCACCCCCCCCCTCCGCGCCGCCGCCGCGGGTGCAAAAGGCGGTAACCAACCACCCAAGCCCACACCTGGCCCGTGCTCCACACCCAGGGCAGGAAGGGGGGGTGGGAAGAAGGGCGCAGGAGGCCTGCCCTTTTTGTATTCTATTGCCGGTGCGTCTATGCAAAAAGCAAGGCGCAGGGCTGCACCCCCGCCCCCCCCCCAAGAGGCGCGCGCAATGGCTGAAAGCTTTTCTGTTTGGGGATGTGGCTCTACCTGCCCGCCCCCGCCCCTCCCCCTCCCCACGTGGTGCAGGTAAGAGACACCTGGCGGCGCCGGCCCATTGGCTCCTTCAAACCACGACGTGGCAGCGGTGGGGGTGGAGGCCGCCCGGGGTGGGGGTCGGGGAGTGGGGGCGGGAGACAATGGCTGGATGAATGGAGAGGGGAGGGCGAGAGGGAAGGAGGGGGAGACAGGAGGGGCGGGGAATTGGCGGTGGCCTCCCATAGGGTTATGAAGCCAGACGGGAAAGGGGTGAGGGGTAAAGGGTACGGAGGGGAGGATGGTGGCCTTTGGAAGTAACGGAGAGGTGGGTCGGGGGGAGGCTGCTGGGAAGAAGGCCGGCTAGGGAGAACGAAGCCCGAGATTCTGAAGGGTCAAGCGAAAACGCCAGGCGCCGAGAGGCGAAAGGAGGCCAGAGGTGAGACCCGGGGCGAGGAGCTGCCCTGGGCGCGGCGACCCGGGAGGGCGAGCCGGCGAGGGAGCGAGGGAGGGACCGGCCAACTGCAGCCGGGAGGTGGCAAAGATGTTTGCCGCGCATAGGAAAAGCCGCTTCAAAGCCCAACACACCTTTAAGTGCAAACAGCTGGCGAAACTAGCAGCCGACCCTGCCCCCACCCGGCTCCGGGGCGCACGATCCCCTAAGTCCCGGGCATCGCCCACTCTCCAGAGAGAGCCTCTGGGGCGCGGCATAGCCAGACTCCGGAGCCTGGATGCCCAGCCACCAAGTCACACCCAAAAGACGCAGCTACTCACGGCGCTCAAAGCAGCAGGGCAACCCCCGTAAGGAAAGTCACTCCCTTTTCTCTAAACTATCCGAATAATTGCTCCGTTTGGTCTAGTCGTGGCTGCTAGTTCGAGATCTTCAGAAAGGACCCACTCCCTTTCCCTGGGATTTGTCCCAGGCCCAAAATAAAATGTACACCCTGTGTACCTAATAAACGTTTACCTAAATTAGGCTAAAGCAAGCTTTTTCCTCAGTGCCCTTCTCTGTCCCCTCAGCCCTCCACTCACGCCTTTGCTTTTGTACTTGAAGTGTGGGGATTGGACCAAGTTCCCAAAC
The DNA here is from genome assembly GCF_015220235.1 of Choloepus didactylus. NCBI lineage: Eukaryota > Metazoa > Chordata > Mammalia > Pilosa > Megalonychidae > Choloepus > Choloepus didactylus. The sequence continues at coordinate 50,112,194 of NC_051320.1, read as the reverse complement.
AACCTCCCTGTTCTTTAGCTTGGTCTCCCCAGACGCTCCTCGCCCATCATCACTCCCCAGCCAAGTGTGACTACCTTGGGCTGGGTTCTGTTGACATTTTAAAGAGAAAAACGCTAGAGGCGAAGTTTCCTGGGTTTTAAATATTTTCAACCGATCTCTTCTTGGGAACAGAATTCCGTCTCAGGTATTAATTCGGCTCCAGGTGTCCAGACGTTCGTATTTATGACGTGAAATCGGGCAACCACACACCTATCACGGCAGTAAACCACTCTGGGTACTAATCGGGTAATCACTTTTCAGGCGAAGCTGGAGACCGGGCCTGAGTGGGGAGGGGGCTTAGGCTCCGGCGACTGGAGAGGAACCCGAAGCCCGCGCGGCGGCGTTTCCAGGTAGGAGAGCGCCGGGCGGAGGCGGGGCCGCGGGTGGCGCAGGTAGCAGCTTGCGTCCCCCGAGAGCCGGCGGAGGCCGGGCGTTGCCCGGGCCGGGATCCCAGAGCCGGACGGCTGCCAGTGCCCGCGAGGGCGCTCGGTAGCACTCTCGTCTGCGGCTGGTATTCCCGGGGCGCGTGCTCCCCCCCTCCTGGATTTCTGAGTCCGGGGTCTGAAGGGAGTCCCGCAGTCCCTCCTACTGCCTAGCTGGGGCAGCCTCGCCCCGCCCACCCCTCAGTATCTGAGCAACCCTCCAGGGCCCTCGGGCGCCGCGGGAGCAGGGACTGGGCGCGGAACGAGGCAGGGAGGGACCTGGAAAAACCACCCAGATGGCATTGCAGTGGGCGAGGCCTCCGGGAGGAGCCGGCTCCCCGGAGCTACCTCCCCTCAGGGCTTTCTCAGTCCGTCCGCGGTTCTCTCGGCCCTACCGGGGCCTGGGAGATGCCACCTCTGGGGCGCGAGACCCCGTGAGTGGCCACAGCCGGAGGCCGGACACCGAGCGACGGCTGTTGCTGAAAGAGTGGATAGAACAGCTCAGGAAATCCCGCCCCGCAGGTCCTTTCAGGCCTTTGGTGTTTGGATTAATCATTTGCAAAGCGCGTTTGATAAACCGAGAACTTCGTTAGTGCGTTAGCCGCATAATCCATATTGGAATCATGAATCTTAGCTGCCCCTTGTCTTAGAAACCTGCCTTCTTCCTGTCTAAGGAAGTCGGATCCCTGGTTTCTGACTTTTCTAATTTAAATTTTTAATTTGTCAAACTAGATTTACACGGACGGGGATTTATTTTGTTTTGTTTTGTTCCGTACTGTACTCCCAGGCCTAGGAACCGACTCTGGCATATACGAGGCACTCAACAAATATTTGTTGAATGATTTTAACGAGAAATACCCACCCACCTATCCAGCTCTTTTGTCTTCTGAGTCGAGGGTATAGTTCATCGCTGCAAAGGTGAAATTCTGAAAATGGGAATCTGCAGGTAATTCGGGTCAAATGTTTAAAAAGAGTAGGTGTTAATTCTTGGGCAAATTTATTTTGTTAAAGAAATTAAACTTTTAAAATGCTGAGAAGAAAAATCTATGTGATACAATCGGATCAGTTCTGGATACTGTCTATCTCACCGTCTACAGATTCTAGTATAGTAAGAACAATCGGTATGATGGAGCTGGAGGAGCTTTTAGGAGGGATGCTCATTGTGGTCTTCACTCAATACCACACCTAAAATCACCAAAACAAATAAGAATCGACTTTTTAAAAAATCAGCTGAGACCTAAATTGAGGGGCAGGCTGCAAAATAACTATCCTGTGCTCTGAAAAAATATCAAGGTCTTTAAAGAGAGAAAGAATTGAAGAACTGCTCCAGACTAAAGGAGATTAAGAGGCATGACAACTAAATGCAACATAGATCCTAGACCAGAAATATCTATCTATCTATCTATCTAGGAGAATTAGTGGGGCAATCAGCAAAAGTTGAATAAGGCTTGTAGGTTAAATTACTGTGTGTGTTATTTTCCCAAGTTTTGTAATTTTATTGTGATTTCTTAGGAGGATTTGCTGCTTATAGGAAATATATCCTGAAGTATTTAGTGGTAAAGGAGTATCGTAGTTGTAACTTACGCTGAAAAAGTTCAGTCAAAATACAGAAAGAATGATAAAGCAACTGTGATAAAATGTTAACATTGGGGAATCTGAGTGAGGGACTTCTTTATACTATTTTTTTCTTTATGCTATATTTGCAACTTTTGCATAACTCCAAAATTATTTCAAAAATAAAAGTTTTTAAAAACAGAGAACTTTTGCTGCTTTTGCCATTCTGGTGTTTAACAAAGTTCTGATCTTCTTTGATAACCTAATCCTTCATGCTGTAAGATTTTTATTTTATTTATTTATTTATTTATTTATTTATTTATTTATTTAATTAATTTTTGTCTTTTCCTTAGTGGAAGAAGGGGAAAGAAAAGGTCACCATTTTCTGTATAGCAATCATTTCATACATGTTAAGGTATATTAAATAACCTTACCTAGACTAAATAACTGCAAACTCTTTAAAGCTTTCTTGATGATCTTATGTTCCTGCTCTTTAGTTATATTCATTACCCTCCCTTGACCCTTTTTCCTCTCTAGAGACCAGCTCTTGAACTGGACAGAATATGAATGTGTCCACTGGGCTCTGACCATTGTCACAATGGTACCTACATATCATATTCTTATTACTTGTAGTTTGTAGTGCACTTGCCTTTTTGAGGCTACTGTAGCAACATCACTTTTTTTTTAGCAACATCATTTTTGCTGACCCCAGTTTCATTTGCAATCTCTAGATCCTTCTTAAGTTCTCAATTGTACATACCTAGTTGTTCTTGTCTATCTATAAGAAAAGAGACTTCAAAAGTGAATCAAATATGAAAATGTTCTGGAATTAGATAATGGTGACAGTTGCACAACCTTGTGAATATATTAAAAACTGCTGAACTGTGTATTTATAAGGGTAAATATTATGGCATGTGAATTATATCTCAATTTTTTTTAAATGCAAATCAAAGTAAAATACTGTGTTCTGAGGCTACTGCAAGCCATTGATATTTCTTATTCCTTTTAAATGCAGTTGTAAAAGTGACCACATTTTATACCCCGAACAAGTTTACCCTCTCTGAAGTAAAGAGATAGAGGGAAGTGATGGTTAAGATAACTAAATAAATTATAATTTTCTATGAATTTTTCTGTGCATTATGCATTTAAAAAAATTACTAGTCTGAACCTTATTATAGCAATTATTATAGACTGTGGAAAAAATCTAGGCTTAATAGTCAGCCCTGCCATTTACTCCCCTGTGACCGTAGGCATGTTCCTTAACCTCACAGTGTTTCTCCCCTATTAAAAGTATGCGTATGTGATGATGCGTATTTCATAGGTTGTAAGAGAAAAGGGAGTGTTTAAAGAAGTGTCCTTCTTAAATAAAGAAAACAAACTGGAGAACCAGGAAGATTACTACTCAAAGATAAATGTACAAGTGGGGAAGGATCCCAAGACACCAACCACAAAGGCCTTTAACTCACTGTTCTTAACTCGGACCATGGAGTCAGACTGAAACATTTAAACAAGACTTTAAGACTTTACTTATGGCTGTGTCATAAGGAAATATACAGGAAAAAAAAAAAAAAAACAACCACACCTAGGGTAATTCACCATAAATCTGGACAGTGTGGCTTACAAAATACACCTTCTCCTTTGGGTTCACAGAACCGATACCTTTTATCTGCACATCCAGGGAAAAAGATGTCACCCAGGGAATTTTTCCCTCCTTACTCCTAGTCTTTTACCATCAAGATATCCACTACTTCCCCCAGCCCTTGCTCAGGAGCACATCCCCGCTTCTTCCCAAATCCACGCCAGAGAGAGGGAAGCTGAGCAACTAGCCTTATCTTTTAAGTCAAGTTAAAGTTGACAGGAGTGGGTGTTTAAGGGAAAGTTTTTAAGAAAGAAAAGAAGTTTGTTTCTCTTGTTTCCTGAGTCCTACTTCCTGGTAGTCTGCCCACTCACCCATCCACTGGGCTGATAAAGAGTCAATTTTCTTATTCTGACAAAATGTAACCCACATTCCCAGAAATAGTTGCCCTCCTGCTTGGTGTCTGTTTGAAGTATTTAAAGTGTTTTTAAGTTCCGATAGTATATTTGGTGGAAACAGTAAAGATAATTTTTATGATGGACCTGTATCTGTTCCATTTACCTGTTCATGCATTCCCACCTATAGATTTCTCAGTGAGTATAAAAGTATGTACAAGTGTCAGACATATTGGATACATGCGATTATTCATTTAACAAATATTTATTTAACACCATACTGTTAGGCACTGGAAACATAATAGCGTATAAACACAAAATGGTCCCTGCCCTTTTGGGCTTTTAGTCTAGTGTGAGAGAGAAATAATCAAATGATCACAAAAACAAATGTATCTCAGTAAAATGAAGATTAAAAAAACAAACAAACAAAAAAAAAAAAACAAATGTATCATTACAGTGATGTGTTATAAAGATACACAGCGCTCTGAGACATAACACTCCGCTGGGGAGATAAGAAAGGGATCACTGAGCAGTGACATTTGAGTTGAAATCCACAAACAAGTTAATAAGCAAAGAGGTAGAAGCTTAGGGAAAGAAGAGGAAAGCACCTTCTCTACAGTGGGGTCTGCAAAAGTCTGTGGTGGGAGGGCACATGGTGCATGGAAATAACTGAGAAAAGGCACAAAGAGAAGTCTCCTGGGGAGAAGGTGGAACCTTAGGAGTCAGCTCTGACTACTTGGCCAGTGGTCACCAAGTCCCATGGAGTTTCCCTGGTGATAACATGCTTGGTCCTCTTTCTTTCCATTCCTCTGGTGTCCACCCTGGCCCAGAACTCCGGAATCTTTCACCCAAATGACTGAACTGTCTTCCGTTTCATACACTAACCAGTGATTCTCAAAGTATTGGATTTCAAAGACATATGACAACATGGATGAACCTTGAAGACATAATGCTGAGTGAAATAAGCCAGGCACAAAAAGAGAAATATTATATGCTACCACTAATGTGAACACTGAAAAAATGTAGAATAAATGGCTCATGATGTAGAATGTAGCAGACCTAGTGATAGAGAGCAATTAGTGAAGGGGGAACAATAACCTAATAAGAACAGATAAGTTATTGTGGGTAAATTCAACATTCTGGGAATGCCCAGGAATGACTATGGTTTGTTAATTTCTGGTGGGTATGGTAGAAACAAGTTCACAGAAGTGTTGCTATATTAGGTTACTTTCTTGGGGTAGAGTAGGAACATGTTGAAAGTAAAGTAGTTACTTTAAAATATATATATATACTTGTGTCTAATACTGATAAATTAAAATTCATAGCTTTTTATATTTAACCAACAATATAGTTTCATCTTCCCAAAACTATGTAGATTATGTGAATTTGGATCTTTAAAACATTTGGCTTAGCTTTTGAGAATATTTTAAGCATTAAAGGTTTTTAAAAAGGAAAAAAAGCGGGGGTGGGGGGGGATGGTGGGAGGGGTCTGCCGGAGAAAGGATTTCAATTTTTAATTTTGCTAAGAAAGATATTAAGGATTATCATTTATTCTTCTCTTCATTTCATAAAATAAAGGATATCTTAACACCAAAAGGAAAGATGGACTAATCTCAGAATGAAGGACAATTTTTATATGAATTAGCCTTAAAAAAAATGTACCACATTGTCCTTTATTTGTATCATCTGGTCCCACATTGGAAAAGATTAATCATAGACCAGGGCTTTGGAGCTTCTATTAAATCCCTTCAGAAAATTCTCAAAAAAGTATTTTTCCTAAAAGTCACTTCTGATTTTAAAATAAATTTTACTATTGCTTTAAATCAAGGAGTTGTTTTAGAAGTCTAATAGTTCTACATGGCTTATAATGAAAAACTGCAGTCACCTGCCTCTCTCATTCCCCAACCCTGATTTCTGCTTTCTATTTTCAGCTGTTTTTGTGTTTTTCTTGTATTTCCTCCTCATTTGTAAGTAACATGCACTTACTATTATTTTAAAAAAAAATTTTTGTCTAAATGTCTTCTTTAATCTTGTACCTTTCTCAAATTGAATTGGAGCTATGGACTAAAATATATACCCTTTAGCTCAAATCTCTATCTATGAAGCTTCCCAAATAGTGAAGCCCTCAGTGATTACTACTGTAGATTAGATCCTTAAAATCCTGCCCTGTGTTATTTATTTCAAGTAGGTAATGACTTTCTTAAAATTCTAGTTCTCTCAATTAATGGTTGCTTTCCTTATGACTGCTTTCTTTCCCATCATTAAATTATTCTCTTTTGGTGTACTTTACCAAGTAGAACTAGCTCATGCTTAGAATGTTGCAGGAAGGATTTTAGTTACTATACTATTCAGAACATGAACCACTTCTATAATTTAGAAAATCTTATTAATACGCAGAAATAGGGAAAGAGTTACAGGGTACATCATATCTTCCTGTGAAAGCCTGGCTGCAATACATATACATGGCCAATAATAAGCCATAAAAGCAAAACTATAGAAAGCCTATTTAGTATTTTAGTTATGTCACACTCCAAATTCTATAAAATAACCTGCATATTATATCTGCAGATCGTTTAAAGGATAGCCATGAATTATAAAGTATACTTGAAACACATTAAGAAAGTAACATTCTACAATAGTCATAAACATCATGCTAGCTGTCTTAGTTTGCCTGAGCTGCTCTCATAGATACCATACAGTGGGTTGGCTTAAACAGTGGTAATTTATTGTTTCACGCTTGCCCAGCAATCCTTGGCTTGTAGCTAAAATAAGTTTTAAATATGTCATCAAATCCTACTATTTTTATATTTGGAAGAGACCTTAGCAGATATTCCATTCCAGCTGCCTCATTTCACAAGAGGCCAAAGAACTTAGGTGACTTGCCCCACCAAGGCGACAGAGTTAATTCGTGGTGGAACTAGACTCAGAGCTCAGGTCTCCTGGCTCCCAACCCAATGCTCTCTCTCTGCTGTGTCCATGACTACCCATTGTGTTCCCTCTGAGAATATCATAGGCTTCCTAGATGGGACCTAGAATGCTTGTGTTTCTAGTTTTGCTTAAAAATTAGATCTCTTGTTAAGGTTTTGATAGAGAAAACAGACATTCTTGGTGGAGGGATCTTTTTCTTCAATGCTTAGGGAATGGAAATAGGACTTGGATATCCACCTGTGATGCTGACATGCCTCTTTTTGATATCCTGCAGTCTGATCCTGGAGCTACTGCCTGATACATTGAAAATTTAGAAGAAGAAAATTTTAATGCATGAGTTTTTTTTTGTTTGTTTTTTTATATACAAACTATTCACATATATTTTTTCAATTTCCTTCCTATACATGTGTACACCTAAGAAGATTGGATCATACTGTACACACATCCATAACTTAATACATTTAATATTCTTCAACATCTTTTTGTGTGTGTGTGGTGACACACACAACATATAATTTCCCATTTTAACCACTTGCAAAGTATACGATTTGTTGGTATTAATGACATTTGTTTGAAATCTTTCTGGTAATTATTAGAAAAGCAATACATGCTGATGATAAATTCAGGCAGTATAAAAGGTTATAAGAAGACTGAAAAAGTCCTTGATTCTCTTTCGCCTATACTTTTGCCACTCTTTCCAACCCTACCTCCACCCCCCATCCACTGGTGACAAATTTTTATTACATAATGACTTCACAGTATGATAAAGGTATGCCATAATATAGTCCATCAACTCCCTATTTTCAATGGTCAGTTTTTCTAATTCTTTTTATTTTTAATTAATATTATTCTACTTATTATTAAAACATCATAGAACAAAATCCTTAAGAAATTTTCCTTCAGGTAAATTCACAGATGTAGAATTGGTGGTTTACTACACATGAATTTTAGATTTTTAACACTTCATAGTGAGGTATTTTACAATTAAACTTTTTTGGAAATTCAGTTTTATTGAGATATATTCACAAACCATACAATCATCCACACTGTACAATCAGTTGCTCACAGTACCAACATATAGTTGTGCATTTGTCACCACAATCAATTTTTGAACATTTCCATTACTCCAAAAAAAAATGGAAGAATAAAAATAAAAGTAGAAAAGAACATCTAAAACATGCCATCCCACCTATTTTTCATTTAAATTTTATATCCCCTTTTTTCTACTCATCTGTCATACACTGGATAAGGAAGTGTGAGCCACAAGGTTTCACAATCATACAGTCATACTGTGTAAATTACATAAGTATGCAGTCATTTCAAGAATCAAAGCTACTGGGTTGCAGTTCAATAGTTTCAGGTATTTCTTTCTAGCTATTCTAATACACTGAAAACTAAAAAGGGATATCTAATAATGCATAAGAATAATTCCAGAATGACCTCTCAACTCCATTTGAAATCTCTCAGCCACTGAAACTTTACTTTGTTTCATTTCTCTTCCCCCTTTTGGTCAACAAGTCTTTCTCAATCCCACTACACCGGGTCCAGGCTCATCCCCATGAGTCATGTCCCACATTGCCAGGGAGATTTACACTCCTGGGAGTCATTTCCCACCTAGGGGGTAGGGCAGTGAGTTTACCTGCAGAGTTGGCTTAGAGGGAGAGGCCACATCTGAGCAACAAAAGAGGTTCACTGGGGCAGACTCTTAGGTAAAATTGTAAGTAGGCTTAGCTTCTCCTTTAATACATGCATTTTAAAAATAAATTTCTACTGTGAATATATAGATATAGATCACAAAATTTCCCTTTTTAGCCCAAAACCCATTACCAAGAGTTCCCGCCCACTCTGCTCCTGCTCCTGATTGGCTGGTGATAGCCACGCTCAGGATGAAGACTTACCTTCTGTCAGAGAGGAGGTGGTCCACGAGATCCACCACTTCAGGTTCTGCTGCAGCTGTAAGCCAGAGCCTGAGGCCTTGGTCAACGCCCGGACCTGTGAGCAGCTACTGAGCCACCCTGTCCAAAAGGCTGCAGTTCAGAGGTTTCCTAGCACACTACTGTGATGAGGGCAGAGATTTGGTCACTTCCTCAACGATGAGGAGCTCACAGTGGCAATGTCCTGTGTGAAGGAAGACGTCTTCCATGTTTACCTTAAAGCTGCTGGCCTGTCAGTGTCGAAGGAGAAAGTGTGGGGGTTGTGCTCAGCCCTTTGGGCATCAAAGTTGATAGCAATCAATGTGGAAAGCAGAGGGAAAAGAAGATACCTGACATCTGTCTCTCCAGACAGTTCCAGCATGGAGGAGAAGTGCAGCTCTCAGCCAAGCAGCTGCTCTTCTGACCCCAATAAACCCGATGGGAACATGGAGGGCATGGCACAGTCTGGCAGAGCAAAGGGAGAAGGTAGCCCTGGAGGCCAGGGGGAAGCCTGAGCCAAGCCTGCTCTCCTGGGTAATTGGAGTGCAGTTTTTTCTGTCCACAGCACTCCCAAGCTCCTTTCCAGCACTACAGAGACTGAGACCTGTTTCTGTTGCCGAGTTAGAAGTCATTCTAAAGCTTTGTAAAGAAAAGTATGCTCAGTATATTAGTCAGGGTTCTCTAGGGAAACAGAACCAACAGGAGATATCATAAACAGTGTGAGATTTTATAAAAGTGTCTCACGCAACTGTGGGGTTGCACGAGTCCAAATTCTGTAGGGCAGGCTGCAAGCTAGCACTCCAATGAAGGTCTTTGATGAATTCCCCAGGAGAGGCTGGCTGGCTGAAGTAGAGATGAAAGTTCTCTCTTCTGACTGCAGAAGTCATCACCTCCCCCCTTAAAAGACTTCAATTGATTAGATTAAACTTCTTTCATTGTGGAAGACACTCCCCTTAGTGAACTGCAGATATAATCAACCATAGATACAACCAACATACTGATTATTTAAGTTCACAAAATGTCCCTGAAGCAACAGATAGGCCAGTGCTTGCTTGACCAGAGAACTGGGCACCATCACCTGGCCAAGTTGACACACGAACCTAAACATTGCAGTCCACTCCTTGTCAACTTGGCAGCTATACACATCACCTTAAACCATGCTAAATCTCTAAATAAAAACAATAACAAACAACAACAACAAAAAGGAAAATTGCCAATTTTTTTTCTCACTCCAAACAGAAACTTTGTAGCAATTAAATGATAACTACTTATTGTTCACTCACCCAGCCCACCTCTGGTAACCTCTGATCTACTTTCTGCCTCTATGAATTTGCTTATTCTAGATATTTCATATAAATAGGATCATACAGTATTTGCCCTTTTGTGTCTGGCTTATTTCACTCAACGTAATGTTTTCAAGGTTCATCCATGTTGTAGCATATATCATTCCATTGTATGTGTATACCACATTTTGTTTATCCATTCATCTGTTAATGGTTGTTCCTATGGATGCATTCTTTGATTTTGGCATATTTCCCAGTAGAAGATACAGATACACAGGGCATGATTCCTGCTGTTGAGGAACTTAAAATCCAATAAAAGGGGAAAGTGGATAAAAGAGTCAAAGCTCAAAGAGCTTGGCTGAGTAATGTGGTTTGGACCCTTCGAGAACAAGGCACTGGCCTAGAGCATGCTGAAGCAGATGAGCTTGCATAGAAATGCTTTTCTGAACTCTGAGTCACCAATTTGGCCATCCCATTTTCTACCATAATTTTGTTCCTTCCTCCAAATTGTTGTAACTATTCCATCCATCTTCCTAACTGGACATTCAGCCTTCAACTACATTCTTTACCCTGAAGCACAATTCCTGCTGACTGCAATCAGCTAGCAAAATACTTCCCATGGCTTGGTCACTGGCTCCATGGCTCTTGTGTAAAGTCCTCAACTGACCCCCCAGTCTTCCCTGCACTCAAAACAACAGCAACAACAGCCACATGGGGGAGCAACACACTACATCAGGTGAGAGTCTAGATCAGGCATTCTGTGCACTTCCTCATCTCCATCCTGTCTATCTAACCCTTCTGTTCTCACTTTCCAAACCCCCAACACATCAGTCATATAAATGAAACTCTTACTGTTTCCTCTTCTTCCAACACAAATATGCTGTCTTTGTTGAAACCTTCCCTTACTCTTCTAGGTAGAGCTGGTCACTTGTTCCTCCATTTTCCCACAAGTGCCCATATTCCCTATCATATAGCTTTTTAAAATCCTATTGGTTCAGATGGCTTCAGTGATGAATTCTAGAAACATTTAAAAGAGAATTGACACCAATCCTTCACAAAGTTCCAAAAAATAGAAGAGGGAAAACATTTCAACTCATTCTATGAAGCCAGTATTACCTTGATACCAAAACCAGAAAATGACATCACAGTAAAAACACCTACTGACCAATATCCCCTATGAATATAGATGTAAAAATCCTCAACAAAATAAGGTAATCTGAATCCATATAAACATACAAAAAGGATTGTACACCATAAGCCAGTGAGGTTTGTACCACTAATGCAAGGTTGGTTTAACAAATGAAAATCAACAAATGTAATACACCAAATCAATAGAATAAAGGACAAAAATCACAATTCTCTCAATAAATACAAAAGTTACAGTTGACAAAATCCAACAGCCTTCCATGATAAAAACAGTCAACAAACTAGGAATAGAAGGGATCTTCTTCAACCTGATTACAGCATCTATGAGAATCCACAACCAACATCATACTGAATCATGAAAGACTAACTTTTCCCTCTAAGATCAGGAACAAGACAAGGATGTCATCTGTTCTCTCCACTTCTATTCAATATCATACTGAAAGTTCTAAGCAAGGCAATTAGGCAAGAAAAAGAAACGAAAGACAGATTGGAAAAAAGAAGTAAAATTATCTCTGTTTGCAGATGACATGATCTTATATATAGAAAATTCTAAGGAATTCACTAAAAAACTATAAAAATTTAAAAATTATCAAGAAGGTTGCAGAATACAAGGTCAATATACAAAAATTCTATTTCTGTAAACTAGCAATGAACAATCCAAAATCGAAACTAAGAAAACTATTCCACTTAAAATCGTATCAAAAGGAATAAAATACTTAGGAATTGTTTTAGTTTCCTTGGCTGCTCAAGCAAATATCATGCAATGGGTTGACTTAAACATTTATTCACTCATGGTTTTGAGGTTACTGAAAATCCAAATCAAGGTATCACCAAGGTGTTGCTTTCTTCCTGAACACTGTGGCATTCTGGGGCTGACTGCTGGTGATCCTTGGTCCATAGCTTGTCACATGACAAAGCACATGGGGTGTCTCCTTGTCTTTCCCTTCTCTTCCAGGTTCTGTTCATATGTTCATATGCAGCTACTAGCTGTTCCCTCTGACTCTCCTCTCTCTCTCTCTCTCTCTCTCTCTCTCTCTCTCTGTCTCTGTCTCTGTCTCTCAATTTCATTCCACATATAAAGGACTCCAGTAACAGGATTAAAACCCATCCTGATTGAGGTGGGCCGCAACTTAATGGAAGTAACTTCATCAAAAAGGTCCTCCTTACAATGGATTCACACCCACAGAAATGGATTAAGATTAAGAACATATTTTTCTGGGAATATATACCACTCAAAACCACAACAGGAATGCATTTAATAAAACAAGTATAAGACTAGTACACTGAAAACTACAAAACATTGTTGAAAGAAATTAAATGGAAAAAAAAATCTGTGTTCATGGATCAGATTTAATTTTAAGATCGCAATACTCCCCAAATTCATCTACAAATTCAGTGCGATTCTTATCAAAATCCCAGTGGCATTTTTTGGCAGAAATTAACAAATTAATTCTACAATTAACAGGGAAATGCATGGGACCAAAATAGTCAAGACTATCTTGAAAAAGAAGAAGGGAAAATTTGAGGATTCACACATCCCAATTTCAAAACTTACTACAAAGCTACAGTAATCAAGACAATGTAGTACTGACATATAGATAGGCATATAGATCAATGGATTAGAATTGAGAGTCCAGAAATAAACCCATGCATTTATGATCAACTGATCTTCTACAAGGGTGCCAAGATCGCCCAATAGGGAAAGAACAGTCTTTTCAACTAATAATGCTAGGACAAATGGATATTCACATGCAAAAGTATGAATTTGGACCCCTTCCTCATATTGTATTCAAAAATTAACCCAAAAAGATCAAAAACTTACATGTAATAACTACAACTGTAAAACTCTTTGGAAGAAAACATTGGAGTAAATCTTTTGTGACCTTGGATTTGGCAATGGTTTCTTAAATATGACTCCAAAAGCACAAGTAATAACAACAACAAAAAAATAGATAAATTGGACTTCATCAAAATTTAAAACTCATGCATTAAAGGACATGATCATGAAAGTGAAAAGACAAATCACAGCATGAGAGGAAATATTTGCAAATCATATATCTGAGAAGGGTCTAGTATCCAAAATATATCAAGAACTCTTATAATTCAACAATTAAATGACAACCCAATAAAATGGGCATAGGATTTAAATAGATATTTCTTTATAAAACATATACAAGTGACAAATAAGTACATGAGAAGGTGCTCAACATCATTAGCCATTAGGGAAATGCAAATCAAAACCACAGGGAGATACTACTTTACCCCTACTAAGTTGGCTAAAATAAAAAAGACCAACAGTATGAAGTGTTGGTGTGGTTGTGGAGAAATTGGAAGCTTCGTATGTTGCTAGTGGGATATAAATGGTGCAGCTGCTGTGAAAAAGTCTGGCAGTTCCTCAAAAGGTTAGACATAGAGTTAGCATATAACCCAGCAATTCCACTCCCAGGAATATACCCCAAAGAAATGAAAATGTATTTTCACCCAACAACTTGTACACAAACGTTAATAGCAGCATTATTCATAATAGCCAAAAAGTGGAAATAACCCCAGTCATCAACTGATGGATGGATAAACAAAATATGGCATATTCACATAATGGAATATTATTCAGTTATAAAAAGGGATGAATGGTATGTGAATATTTCACAATAAAATTGAATTAAAAAAAAAACAAGATGAAGTACTGATACACAGTTCAACACAGATGAAGCTTGAAACATGCTAAGTGAAAGAAGCCCGTCAAAAAAGACCATAAAATACATGATTCCATTTAAATAAAATGTTCAGAATAGGTAAATCCAAGGAGACAGAAAGTAGATTAGTGGTTGCCAGGGGTTAAGGGTGGGGGAAATGGGGAATTTCCTGCTAATGAACATAGGGTTTTTTGGGGGGTTGATGGAATTGTTCTGAAATTAGATAGTGACTTTGATTGTACAACTCTGTGATACATTAAAAGCCACTGGACTGTATACTTTGAAAGGGTGAATTTTATGGTGTGTGAATTATACCAGTAAAGCTGGTTTTAAAATATGTGAATTATATGTCAAAAATGCTGTTATAAAAAAGAACCTATCATGTACAATTAAAATTATGTTGATATGTCTTTCTTCTACTAGTGTTAGACTATGAACTCCCTTCATCCTTAACACATTGTGTATACTCAATGAACACAACAAATACTCATGGATCCAGTAATTAACTCCTTGATCTAATCTTGGAGAGAAGTGTGAGATTTTGACAGGAAGTTGGAAGGAACTGCTGTTCTAGCAAAGGCAATGGCTGAGCAGCAGCTTGGAGGAGGCTGCAGTTCCCGTTTGAGGAGGACAAGGAAGAAAGGAAACAGCCCAGATAGGATGGTGAGGGCGGCACTACCTACTAGGTTTGTTCAGTATTTAGTTGTCGTTAAATATTGTTGGCAATTGATGGTGCTTTGCTAACTAAATCTATTTTCAGACAAAATGTTCATTCAACCTCTCTATGTCCTTTCCTCCTTTCTTGGTTTAGTCAAAAACTACAAGTGAGTTTGCTCTAGTTAGAAAAAAACAGAAGAGTAAATAAAATAGTTTTGTCTTTGACAGCCACAACCAATCTGCCCACCCAACTTTCTCACTCCGGAAATCCGTCTTTATTCACACAACTACTCTGCTCTACCCTTACACAGTTCTAAATCCAGAAACCTACTGTTTGTACCTACCTACCCAGATTTACTCCTTCCTTCATTCACTCAACAAATATTGATCAAGCACTTACTTTTTGCCGGTATTGTGCCAGGCACCAGAAAAGGCAGTGGATAAGATAAGCAAACTACACTATCTCTATGTCACAGTATTCAATGTGGAGTTGAAGCATTTCTATTTGACTAGGCTATTAGTACCAACTTTTTAGAAAGAGCTTTAAAAACTACTCTTTAGTGAATTTCTCATGAGAATACCACCTTGCATTGGTATAGGTGACTAGTTCTATCTAGTCAGTATCCAAGGATTTCACATGAAATATTCCACTTGACACACAAATCTATTTTAAAAGGAGGGATACCCCTATCTTAATTTACAGATGAGACAAATGAGATTTGAGTGGTTTAAATGATTTGCACAAGTTCACACAGCTAGTAAGCAGCAGAGCCTGGTTGGGAACCCAGCTGTGACTTCTAATTGATTGGTTTTTCAACCACCCCTGGCTGAGACAGGAAAGTCTGACTTAAGGGGCTGCTGCCTCTGTCTGTGTGTAAAAAACGAGGCAGCAAGAACTGTTCGGTTTGCTCTTTTTTTTTTTTTTTTTTTTTAAATATGCTATCATTGTGCTTAGTATCAATTCATAAACTGACAGCCAGTAAGAAGCAAAGTAATGAACCCATGAGGAAATTCTGAAAATACATCTCTCTGAGACATGCAGGTTCACAGTTCATTAGAAATCAAATCTTTAGCCTGTTAGTCTGTAGTAAAGTGTGCAGCTCCTGGCCTGCCTCTCCTAGATGCCACCCAATGACCTCTCGCCAGGTTTTCACATTTACCTCAGGTCTCTTGCCTCTGTGTGAATGACTTCCAAATTCAATTCAACAAGTGTTTATTGATGACCTATAAAATACCCAGTGCACTGAGAATATAAACAAGAATGAGAACCTACCTCAGCATTCAAAGAGCTCCTAGCCTACCCTGAGGGAAAAAATACAGTACAATAAGAATACATGCTATAATGGGCAAGTGCTGTAATGATTTAGAAATTTTCCTAAGTAACAAAGTTAGGAAACAATTACTTATACTTAAGAATAATTCTACATCTGAAATCTTAAATCTTTCATGCAACCTGCAAGTTTACCTGGTTCCTCAATGATAATAATAATAATTTTTAATTGAATTCTTATTATGTACTGAACATTATGCTAAATGCTTTACAGGTAGTGTATCTCATTTAATTCTAGTAACAACCCTATTATTATTATTTTCATTTTACAGATGAGGTATCTGAGGCTCAGGGAGGTTAAGTGACTTGTTCAAGGTCCCACAGTTAAGTGAACAGAGCCAGTTTGTGCTCCCAAGTATATCTCCTGAATCATTACCTTATGCTGCCTATATGTATTTTTTTATTTTGTTGTGGTAACTGTATATTTGCCATCATAACCATTTTAAGTGTACAATGTTTTGCAATCAATATCAACTATTTCCAAAAATTTTTCTTCACCTCAAACAGAAACTCTGTACCCATTAAACAATAATTCTTCCTCTACAACCTCTATGAATTTGCCTATTTTAGATTTTTCATGTTAAGTGGAATCATACAGTATTTGCCCTTTTGTGACTGGCTTATTTCACTTAGTATAATGTTTTCAATTGTCTTCCATGTTATAGCATCTACCAGAATTTCATTTATTTTTATGGCTAAATAATATTCTACTGTATGTATATACCACATTTTGTTTATCCATTCATCTGCTGATGGACATTTGGGTTGTTTCCACCTTTTGGTTATTGTGAATAATGCTGCTATGAACAATGATGTACAATTATCTGTTTGAGTCCCCGTTTTCACCTCTTGGGTATATAGATATCCAGGAATGGAATTGCTGGGTAATATGATAATTCTGTGTTTAGCTTTCTGAGGAACAGTCTGTTTTCCACAGTGTCTGCACCATTTTACATTCTTACTAGCAATACAAGAGGGTTCCAATTTCTCCACAACCCTGTTTCTTTTTTCTTTTTATAATAGCCATCCTAGTGCCTGTGAACGTGGTATCTCATTGTGGTTTTGATTTGCATTTCCTTGATGACTATAATGTTATCATAGTCATCATGAATCTTTTTCATGAGCTTATTGGCTATTTGTGGATCTTCTTTGGAGAAAGGTCTATTCAAATTCTTTGACCATTTTTTAATTGAGTTGTTTGTCTTTTTGTTGTCGTACTGCCTCTTTTTCTCCTGATGCAACTATTCTTCAGTCTTACTGAGATCTCCAGGCCCTGGCCTCTTTTTCCTCTCAGTCTCTTTCCTTCTCTGTTCTTCCTTCTCTATCCTCTGGCTGTGCCACATCATTCACATCTGCCCCACAGTTGTACACAGTGTTCCCACTGCCTGGATGAGCCAAATCGCAGAGCCATTTTAAAATCAGGCAGAGGTAAAGAAGAAGAACCGTAATAGTAGAGTGTATTTGACACGTCAATGTGCTACTCCCATAGTGCTAAAAGAAAGAAATTACAGAACTGAGAAATATCATGAATAAAGTACAAGTTCACATATGAAGAGATCATAATATTAGAATGTGGGGAACACACTCTCCAAGTGCAGTTGCAACATTCACATGATCTGATCCTGTATTGGGAGACAAAAGATACAGATACAGACTTAATACAGATTTATACAGATTTAATATACAGATTTTTATATATGGCATTCTTAACACAAGGACAAAACAAAATAGTAAATATGTTCTTGAAAATGCAATGTCTTTTAAAGTAAATGTGTATATATAC
The DNA here is from genome assembly GCF_015220235.1 of Choloepus didactylus. NCBI lineage: Eukaryota > Metazoa > Chordata > Mammalia > Pilosa > Megalonychidae > Choloepus > Choloepus didactylus. The sequence goes on along the minus strand of NC_051320.1, from coordinate 50,094,475 downwards.
ATATGTGTACAGGTGTGTGTGTGTGTGCATGTGTGTGCATACACATATTCTCTTAAATAAAACCTATGTTGCAAAGCAAATCAAGATCACAATATCATTTTGAACAACAAAAATTAAAATACAAGATACATTTGAGAAGCTGTTAAATCATTATTGAGAAGAAAATTTCTTTGCCTTTAAATGCTCGCAGAAGTAAAAAAAAAAAAAAATTAAACATAGAAAACCTGATGAATTGTCTCTTCCAAAGTTGTATAAAGACAAAGTATGTTTCTTTCATAACCCAGTTCAACCATATCTTGACATTTTGCCATGTTTTATATAAAAGTAGGAATTTGGAAATTCAGTTTTGTTAATATTTTAAGAAATATATTGGTTTGCTTTTTAATTCTATTTTTGTTTTTATTTCATATAATTGAACAAATCAACAGTTTGCCTTGGGAGAAAATTGAGAAACCACTAGCTGAATTAATAAATTTTTTTAAATGCAAATTAACAAAACAGAGGACAGAAAAACCTGATATAATGCAAACATATTTTTAAATGACAAGGATGATATTTTAAGCTATAAGATTATAAAATAGGTTAAATAAATGGAAAGGTTGACTACCCAAAATAGTGTAAGGATACTAAACTCAAGACAGCAAAAGAAAGAAAGCGTAAAGGATACACAACAGATTTCTGAGAGCGTAAATAGTAGAATTTTCCTGGAGGGCCATTTGGAAATATCAAGATTTTTCTGATAAAAATTTTTTTGTCCTTCATCCCTGCAATTGTACTTTACATATTTTTAATAAGTAAGTGTTCTAAAATGGATAGTAAGAAAAGAAAAAAAGATTTTTTTACCAGAGATTGTTTCTAATAATAAAAAACTTGGAAACTATCTAAATTTGATGTGTGACGTAGAAACAGTACTTTCTATGTATTGACATAGGTGATGGCCAAAATCCGTTGATAAAAGGAAAAAGCAGACTACAGAACAGTGTGTATGTACAGTACAATTCTATTTAAAAGATAAAAAAAAAAACAAAAACTGAGTGGATGTGTATGAAACTTTTAAAAGTGTTTCTCTCTAGTGGGTATGATTTAAAGATGCCCTTTAAAACATTTTTAATTGCTTTTTTGTACAGTGACTAAATTGGTAAAAACAAATCAACAAAGCTACTTCTGTTTGGGGAAAAAGAGTCACTTTACTCAAGGATCCTTGGAATACTTTTCCAAACTTTCAAAAATCATACAATCCCCAAATTCTATACCCTTAAAAAAAAAAAAGATTATTACTTTTTTATGATGTTAATTTATTTTATGAAGCTAACGTGGTTTCGATTTTTAAAACTTGACAAGAATAATGGCCAGAAAGAAAAAAATAAATTACCGGTTAATCCTGTTTTTGAATGTGGGTGCAACCCAATTCTGCTAAGCAGAAATAGTCAAGTCTTCCCCATGCTGACTAAGCAGGCTTGTCCCAGGGATGTCCCTTGTCATCACACAATATAAATGACCATTGCACTTCAAGAGTGAAAATTAAACATATCATTATCTCAATAGATCCTAAGAAGGCAGGTAATAATAGGCACCATTTGAAAACTTAAGCTTGAGGGTTTTTTTTAAACATTAAATCAATATATGTATATAAAGTGTGGCAAAACGTTGAGATACGACAAAGGTGGGTGGAAAATGTGCTGATGTTCATTGTGTCACTCTGTATACTTTTCAGTTGCTTGAAAGGGTTCATAATGCAAAAGTTTATGTGTGTGTGTGTGTGTATACACTCATTTAAAATAGTTATTTTCAAACCTTTCCTTTCTACTGTTCGCTTAATTCCTCTAATATTAAGGAAACCTTTTCTTGGAATCTCCTCTAGCCAAGGTCTTTGCTCTTTCCTACTTTTCAAAGCCAAAAACTCAAAAGATAGTTTCTTCCCCTCCAACCTTCCCAATCCCTGTGTCAACCAAGCAATCTTCTAACTTTAAGTCTCCACCATGCTGCTGAAACTTACTGTCAAAGGTCACTAATGAGAAGTAGCCAAATCTCAGGACCATGGTCCTGCATGGTATTTCACATAGTTCATCACCTCCTTCTGCTTGTTTTTTTTTTTTTTAATGCAGTTTTATTGAGATATATTCACACACTGTGCAAACCATCCGAAGTATACAATCACTGGCTCACAGTATCATCACACAGTTGTGCATACAACCCCATGATCAATTTTAGAACATTTTCATTACTCCAGAAAAGAAATAAAAAGAAAAAAGAAAACCCAAATCCTTTCACCACTTATCCCACCCTATTATTGACCCTTAGTATTGATGTAGTACATTTGTTACTATTGATGAAAGAGAATTAAAATGTTACTGTTAACTATAGTCCATAATTTGCAATAGGTACATTTTTTCCCATAAATCCTTCTATTATTAACTCCTTGTAATAGTGTCATACAACTGTTCCAGTTCATGAAAGAACTTTTTTATGTTTGCACAGCTAATCATAGGCATTGTCTACCGCAAGATTCACTGTGTTATACATTCCCATGTTTTAACCTCCAACTTTCCTTCTGGTGACATACATGACTCTAAACTTCCCCTTTCAACCACAGTCACACACCGTTCAGCACTGTTAATTATTCTCACAATAATGTGCTGCGGTCACCTCTGTCCATTTCCAAACATCTAAGTTCAACCTAGTTAAACATTCTGCACATATTAAGCAACCGCCCCCATTCTTTTGCCTCATTCTATATCCTGGTAACCTATATTCAGTATTTTATGTCCATAACTATACATATTATGATTAGTTCATATCAATGAGATCATACAATATTTATCCTTTTATGTCTGACATTTCACTTAACATAATGTCCTCAGGGGTTGCGTGTTCAGGACATCATTCTTTCTTACCGCTGAATAATATTCCATAGTATGTATATACCTTGTTTTGTTTATCCATTTATCTGTTGATGGACACATGGGTTGTTTCCAGCTTTTAGCAATTGGAAATAATGCCACTATGATCATCCGTGTGCAGATGTCTGTTTGTGTCCCTGCTTTTGGTTCTTCTGGGTATATCCTGAGTAGTTGGATTGCTAGGTCATAGGTCTGCTTGGTTTTTAAAAGAAAATCTACTTGGTCCTCTTCCCACCTCTCTAACTGGGCCTTCTTGGTGACCTTTACAGATGTCTCCTCCTCTGAATGCCCGTCTCACTCCACCTTCTTTCTCTGTCCACTGCTATGACTCCAACTATACTTTATTTGCTGATGACTCCTGATGTCTTCTGTGCTGACCTCTTCCCCTAGTGGTAATATCCACTAGAGAAGAGACTATGCTTCAATCTGGATTCCGTCACTCATTAGGTAGGTGACCTTAGGCAATTTTCTTGGCTTCTCTATTAATTCTTTTGTCTTATCTGAAAATAAGAGTATTTCTCCAAAAGTGATGAGCTATGAAATAAGGTATGTGAAGCAGTTATCACAGTACCTATCACATTTTTGATGAACAGATGTTAGTTACTTGGCACTTGTTAGTTACATAGGCACATGAAAAATTCCATATGCGCCAAACTAAACTCATTATTTTCTCTTACCTGTGTGCCTGTTTGAAGCTGTTATGGAACCCAGAAGAGCCATGATCTTTTAATCCAATCTTGTGGGTGGGACCTTTTCAGTGAATGTTTCCATGGAGATGTGACCCACCCAACTGTGGGTGAGGCCTTTTGATTAAATTATTTCCATGGAGATGTGAACCTGCCCATTCAGGGTGGGTCTTGGTTAGTTTACTGGAGTCCTTTAAGAGCACTCATGGAGAGAAGGAGCGCAGGGAAGCTGCAAGAGACATTTTGGAAAGATGCAAAAATATGTAATCCAGAGTTTGCCCCAGGAAGAAGCTTGGAGATGCTGGGAGAAGCAGACAGAAGGACATATGGAAATGCTAAGCTAAGAGATGAAGCTCAGAGTTTGCCCCAGAGAAGCTAAGAGAAGATTCCCAGATGCTTAGAGAGAAACGCCCCATGAGAACCAAGCAGAGACCTGAGAAGCTAAGGGAGACAGAAGCCCAGAGACATTTTGGAGAAAGGCATTTTGAAATGCAACCCAGGAGCAAAGGACTATCAGATGGCAGTCACATGCCTTCCCAGCTGACAGAGGTGTCCCAGACGCCATCATTTCTTCAGTGAAGGTATCCTCTTGTTGATTCCTTAGTTTGGACACTTTTATGGCCCAGAACTGTAAATTTGTAACCAAATAAACCCCCTTTATAAAAGCCAATCCATTTCTGGTATTTTGCATAATGGCAGCATTAGCAAACCAGAACAACCTGTAAACCAACTAATTCTCCCAAACTCCCTTTCTCAGCCATTCTAGTTAGAATCCTGTACCATGATAAACTTCCCCTCTCTGTCACCCCTCACATTCAATCTCTCAAAAGCCCTGATGATTCTTGTTCCTTCAGCAGACCAGCGCTTCCTCTCCACTTCTACGTCCTCTTGCCTGGTTCAGGCCTTCTGCATCCGCATCTCCACCACTGCAAGAGCCTCCAAAGCAGTTTTCCTGGCTCCAAAATTACCCTCTTAAATCCATCCTCCAGTCCCACCACCAGTGACCTAGCTTAAACACTCGCCTGCCTGGGTTAGTCCCCTCTCTAATCCCTGCTAAGGATTCCAAGTTAACAGGCCCACAGGGCGTGGTAAATCTGCTAAGGAAACTGAGCCAAGGGAAGAACCTTGCCTGCTCTTATAGTTTGGTAGCTTCTTGCTGAGTTCTCTTTCTTCACTCTGAAAGGCATTTTTATTAGTTCCAGATAGTTCCATCTAGTAGCAATTCAATTCTTTGTGATTAACTTTACACTCCCTATCAATCTCTTTTAAGTTGCAAATATTCCAGGGAGGCATAGTACAGTAAATCCTTGAGGCTTTATTGTGCAGAGTTCCAGAAAGAAAGCTATTGTCTGGAGACCCCCTGAATGGGGACCCTGTGGGGCAGGGCAGGAGTTTTTGTCTAGCAGTGTGTAAAGAATTTAGAGGAAGCTTCCTTCCCTTATTGGTCTACCTGTTCTAATATGTAGAATCTTGTCTTTAATTGGATACTTTGGATGGCTTGCATGGTGTGTGAATTTATCTCAGTAAAATTGCATTTAAAAAGTACAAAAATGATAAAGATATATATAGGATCTTAGGGCAAAGGTGGCCCTTCCTCCATCCACTAAATGTTGGATGCCCAGTGCTTTATCTACACCTCTAATTCTCCCAACAACCCTGAACCATAGGAATCATTAAACCCTATTTGACAGGTGAAAAAATCCAGGCTATGCACAGGGGTCGCACCCACTTCTGCGTTTGGAAGCAAATCATTTGTGAGTATCTCAAGACCTAACCATGATTCCTGAATGTGGGCTTTTAAAATTAACAGTCTTTCACCTTTCAGTCCCCTTTCTGCTTCCTCTAGGCCAGTGGGTCTCAAAATGTGGTCCCTAAACAAGGAGCATCAGCATCATCACCTTGGGAACATAACAGAAATGCAAATTCTCAGGTCCCACCCGATTCCTACTGAATCTGGGGATGTAGTCCAGCGAACTGTGTTTTAACAAGCCCTCCAGATTATTCTGAAGCACGCTAAAGTCTTGACAATCACATTATAATCATCTGGTGAATTTTTAAAACTCCCCATGCCCAGACTGCACTGTAGACCTATTAAGTCAGAATCTCAGGAGGTTGGCCCCCAACCTCAGTGTTTTTTAGAGCTCTTCAGGTTATTACACAGTGTAGTCAAGATTGAGAACCACTGCTTAGGCTCACGCTAATATGATTTTATAACTTCCATTCATTAACCAATTACAATGTGCCAAGCACTGAGCTTTCTCCTTTGCCTTTATATACAATCCTCACAACAACTCTACTTTAAATAAATCAATATAGAGATGGGGGGGTTGCATTTTGCTAAGTTAGTAGAGTCTGAACTCAAACTCAGGATTTTCTGACTCAAAATCTGGATCATCTCTTACCACCTGCTGCCAATAATACACTATTCACTTAGAGCTATCATTGGGGTATGAGCAAGCATGGTCAGTGGCCTTGTGAGACAGAGACTTCAAAATAGGAGGTGGCTAAGCAGGTGCTAAAAACAAGCACATAGCTTAACCGGTGGGAAGAGCTCAGGTGCAGGACAGACAAACCCAGCTCTAGTGCTGAGCCTGCCCAAGTTCCCACTTTGTGACTTAACCTCACTGAACCTCAGTTTCCTTAAGTATAAAATGGACACAATATACGTATTTTGTAGAATAGCAATAAAGATTAAATAATACCCATGAAAGCATGTGGCACACACGAAGAGTACAATAGAGGTTTATTATCTCCCTCCCCAACGATAAATTCCTCTTCCACCCAGAGCTTCCCTTTCCACGTTTCAATGCGTGTTTCACTGTTATACACTGTTAGGATCTGGGGATTGGGGGTTCCTGTTGCTGTTGGGAATAGCACTCTCTCTGTTCATGAATGTTTCCCACTAATTGACTCTATTTCCATTTTCTGTTCTCAACTCAGTCTCTGACTGGAGCCAATTCTTCCCCTCTGTTTGAATCACCCCCACTCAAACCTTGGAGAGTTTCATGCCTAAATGCATGAAATGAATCATCTCCCTCTTGCGGTCTGACAATCATTCTGCACAGGTCAGCCACCTCCTCTTCTCATTAGCCGCCCCCTCTCTGTGGCCCGTCACCTATAGGTCTTGCCCGCCATTAAAGCCTAAGTGCAATTACACTGTTGGCCTGCACTCCCTTGGGGTGATGGCACCTGTTTTGATCACAACCTCCTGGGGCAGGACTATAGGAACCCCTCTTCTCGCTTACTGAGAATGTTCCAGCCTCCGGCAAAGGCCCCAAATGAAGTGACCCCTAACTTCTCGTTCTCCACCTAGATTCTCCAGGCTCTTTTCAACATTCCGCCACTCCTGAGCAAAACTAAAAGGGACTTTGGAGAGGGAATTTTGAGACCATCCCTTTAGTTTTATTGATGAGGATACAAACTGCCGTAGGTAAAATGGCAAGTTGGTGGTAAATTCCAGACTGTAACTCAGGTTTTCTTACCCCCAACGAAGCACTCTTGCATCAGGAGGGTGTTTCATGGTGAAGACAGTTCTGCCTGAGAGTTACAGTCACATGTGTCAGTTATGTGACCTTGCAGCAAGAACTGAACCAAGCCTCAAATAATAGGTCTTTTTGGGCTTCAGTGACTTTTGTGCCATTCTTCTGTTAAATTTAAAATTTTTGCATTTATTAAATGTGGTCATAGTAGAAAATCCAGCAAAAAGGAAAATAACAAAAAGTGAAAGTCAAGAGAAAATGACAAAAAATAAAAGGGAGGAGGGGAGAGGAGGACAGAAACAGCCAAAATTATGTGACAGGAAGAGAAGAGAAGTAAAGGGGCAAATACAAAGCTTAGGCATGGAATGGGTGGGCATTCTGCATCAGCCTCATTGGCATGTGTGTCAGAGGCTGACCCCGGCTCTGGTTCTGGCACACCCACAACACTTGAGAATATCACCATTGCCATCATCAACCACCCCGCAGATCTAAGGCACTATTGCTGTTCCCTCCTTTCTCTACTCTTAATACTGTCACCTGTCAATAGCTGGTCCATAATACTCAGGGTGTATATGTTAGAACAGCTGGCTCAGAAATACAGAAATGTTGCTATTCTCAGTGTAGAATTCAGTTTCTCCTGGCTCTCAATATAAGAACACTCTGGGATTTTAATTATTTTTGCCTCTTTTTAATTCTGCCTTCCAGGGTCAAATCTAGCCAAACTCCATCTCTAACTCACTCATTCAAAGGGCATTGATTGAACCTGGGAATTTCCAGAGCAAAGCTATATCTCATTCTATTACCCTCTGGGGAGGTGTATAATGTACAGGCAAGAACCAGAAGCCAGAGACACAACCTGAGTCATTCACTTTTTTTTAATTGAAATTTTTATTAAGGCAATTGTATATTCACATGTAGTTTTAAGAAATTATATAGAGATACCCTGTGTATTACCCAGCTTCCCCCAGTGGTAACATTTTGCAAAACTATAATGCAATATCACAACCAGGATGTTGACCTTGATACAATTCACCCATCTTATTCAGATTTCTCCTGTTTTACTTGTACTCATTTGTGTGTGTTTAGGTCTATACAATTTTATCACATGTAGTTTCATGTTTCCACCATCACAGTCTAGATACTGAACAATTCCGTCACCACAAGGATTCCTTGTGTTGCCCTTTTATAAACACATCTCCTACCCCTCTGCCCCTCCTCCTCCCACCATTCCTAACCCCTGGCAGCCACCAAACCGTTTCTAAAGTCTTGTCACTTCAAAAATGTTATATAGATGGAATCATACAGTATGTAACCTTTTGGGATTGGGTTTTTTCACTCAGCATAATTCCCTGTACAGTCATTGAAGTCATAGTGTGTATCAATGGTGTGTTCCTTTTCATTGCTGAATTCACTCCTTTTTACTCTGAGACTGAGAACAAGTCAGTTAGAAGTTTGAACTTCTCTACCTGAGGAAACTTGGAAAGTCTCTTAACCCATCTAAGCCTCTGTTTATCCCTCTGTTTTTTTAAAAAATGGGGGGAAGTCACTAATAAGATAGTTTCTACTTACCTTTCAGGAATGATGCAAAGATCAAATGAGATAAACATAATGATGCATCATGAACTGTAAACTGATGCACACAGCGAGGACGTTATAAAGGCCTCTGTGAAGGCAGCTCCTATTTTAAATTTTGTTTTTCCTGCTTCTTCCAGGCATATCAAGTTACTCCCATTTTGGGATTTTCTTCCAGCTAGCTGAACTCGAGGGAGATAGAGGTTTGTCTTGCAAGACTCCTTTGAGGAAATATCTTGCCTGAACAGAAGGAGAAAGCATGAAACTTTTAAGGCTCTTTTCTAGCATTCTCAGATCCATTTTGATGGCAGGAAAGCCTCCATACATTTTGCATAGCACCATCAAAATAGCTAAAAACAATCCACTATTAAGTACAGAAAACAATTTTAATGGTGGAAAAAAACACCTCTAATTCTATATATGGAGTATAAAATCACAGTATCAAGTGCACGTATCCATGAAAAAGAGCAGATGTCTAACTAAGCATGTTACCTGTTTCTGAGTCTTTCTTTAAATAATCATTTTGTATTCTACTAGCTCTCACAAGAAGACAGATGATACCAATCTCTAAAGTCTGAAGAAGAAATTTTGGGAGATAAACTTAAAATTAGAAAATTTATTCTATTAACCTTTTTTCCCCCCAAATAGGAGAAAATATTTTCTGTGTTTTGGTGGGAATATTTCTATCCAGCTCACCTTTTACTCTAATTCATCTAAATCAGAATTACTTGAGGAGCTTCCTAAAATATAGATTCCAACTTCCACCCCTACTAAATTAGTAGGTCTAGGATGGGACCAGGGTATTCGTATGTTTTTTAAAAATTTCCTCCCGTGTTTTTGATGTTCAGCCAAGTTGGGAACCCCTCCTGGCTAGCGTTTGTCTTCAGTGCCCCCAATGGACATTTTCCTGACTTCCCTGGCTATTCCTCTCTGCTGTAAGATCTATCCTCACAAAAGTTTTCCTTCCTTTCTACCAAAACCTGGTTTCCAGTGGGTTTCAACCTCACCACTTCCCTGGAACTACCCTTTTCAAGGTCACCATGACTTCTCTTCCCTATCTCCTTTTTGACCCAGTGAACCACAACTTCTTGTTTCGAAACACTTTTCACCTTTTGATTTCCCACATGCTGGACTCTCCCACTGTGCAAATTATTCTTCTCAGCTCCTTTGTTGGCTCCACCTCCCCTGTCTCACCCCTCAAGGTCCTAGGCACCCTCCCTCTCTTCATCCTGTCTCTGTCCCTAGGCAATCCCATTCACTTGGCTTTAAATACCATCTAAATGCAAATGGCATTTACAGTCCACCCCTTACTGCCTTCCAGAGCTGCTTACTTGACATCTCTATTGGATATATAATAGGCTTGTCAAACTTAGCATGTTCAAAATAGTGCTTTTGATTTCCCCTATACCACCCCACTACCACCATCAGCCTGGTTCTGCAGTCTTGCTCATTTCCTTTAATGGTGCCATCCATCCAGTTGTTCAAGTGAAATATCTAGTCGTCCATGCTTCCTCTTCCTCTCACATCCACCTACAAAACATAGTCAAAATCTCTGCACTAGTCACCATTTTCTCTCTTCCACTTCTCTGGTCCATCATCTCTCATTTAAACGATTGTAATTGCTTCCTATTTGGTCTCTCTCCTTCCATTCTTGCCTCTTCAAAGTTGTTTCTTCTGAGAACTATTTTTGTAATGTAAATGAGGTCAGACTGCTCTTCTGTTTAAAACCCTCTAATCACTTTTCATTGCAAATAGAATAAAATCCAATACCCTACTGTGGGGTCTACAAAGTCTAACCAATATAGCCCTGAATCCTCAGTCTTGTTCCCTCTGCCTGGAAGGTTCTTCCCACAGATCTTTGCATTGCAGTCTCTTTTTAATATTGAGGTCTCAGCTCAAACATTACCCCTTAGAGAGGATTTCCCTGAACATCTTACCTAAAGACTTCCCTAAATCTGCCCAGTCTTTCTCTTTCTCATTATCTGATTTATTTTCCCCATTGCCCTTTCACTATTTGAAGTGCTTTTTTATGTATTTGTTTACTTGTTTATTGCTGCCTCCCCCCACGAGAATGCAAATTCTAACTCCACAAAGTAGAGGCTCAGTTAATATTTATTTAATAAATCACCCATTCACACCATAGTATAAATAATTAACAAGTATTTCAAGTATTCCATTTTTCTTGGGCACTGCATTTTAGCCAGAATCAAAACTTTACGATCAGGAAGAGGTAGGCTGGTAAGATTTCAATCACCAATTTACTGACTGTGGAGAATTTCTTTACCACTCCCCTGCAAAATCATACCTTTATTTTTATAGGCCATCCCCATTTTCTGTCTGTACTTGCTTCTGGATCCCCTCCAACTTTCCTGGGAGGTTCCCGAGGAACACTGTCCTCTCCTAGTTGGACCCACACCCCCTCCCTCTTCACAGATGTTTAAGTATCCATGCTTAGAGATTCTTTGCAGAAGTCACACCTTGGAAGCCTGCATCAGAGCGATACCGGGGTCCAGGAATCCAGTCTGCTGAGCCCTCTCACCCTGCCTCTCAGCAGTGTTTGGAAGTCTGCTGCATTTTGCTCCCCATCTGACCACACCCTCAGCTCTACCCATGTTCCCTGTAACCTTTTCTTGCTTTTTTTTACTGGCCAGATGCCTAATTCTGCCTCTAGCTTCTCTGTTTCTGGAGCATTTCACCAGTACTGCTGCCACAATTCTGCCCCTACTAGCTGAAACTGGAAGCACACATCTGCCTGGAAAGATGGCCCTTCCTCTTTCTCAGGGCAGCGGCCTCCATTGTCAGCTGCCACTCCAGGAAGGACCCAGATGGTGGAGAGTCTCTGAACTCAAGGCCATCAGGAAAACTGGCTTTCTCGGTGGCTTGCTGAAGGCCAAGGTGTCTCTGTGTTCAAGTCACACTTGTTTCACCTCTTCAATGGTTTATATTTTCTCTTTTCTCTATGTCTCTTGTTCATGACAGAGACAGCAATTACTACCAGGTCACCCCTTCGAATTAACAGATATTCTGTAAATGTTTAACATTTATTTAGTGAGAGTAGGGAGAAATTAATTCTCTATTAATAAAAATTACTCAAACTAAGGGATTTATAATATGCAATTTTCCAAACCAGAAAACTTCCCTGGGAAGCATAATTTTTTTTACTCACCAGTGATAACAACTATTCTGACTTCTAATCCTATAAACGAGATTTGCCTGTTGTTGAACTTCATAAAATGGAATCATACCATATGTACCTGTTTTGTGAGTTGGCTTCTTTTGCTTAGCATGTTTTTGAGATTTATCCATGTTGTTGCATATAGTAGTTCTTTTTTATTGTCTAATAATATTCCACTATGGATTTACCACAATTTTTTTTTTATCCATTCTCTGATCAATGGACATCTGGACTGCTTCCAGATTTGGGCCATCATGAAAAATTTGTGTACAAGCCTTTTCATGGACGTATGTTTTCATTTCTCCTGGAAAATTATTTAGAAGCAGAATCACGGGATTATAAGGCATATTTAAGTTTCTTAGAAATGTCCAGTTTTCCAAAATAGTTATTTATATATTTTACATTTGGGGAGACACATTCAAATATTTAAAGTTTAGGTAATGAAATAACTCAGGCAGTGACTAGCATGATAATATGCTTTTTTCAGTTTGAGAATTTCATCAGTTATGACCACCAAACTCAGACAACTGTTAGTTGAAAGATCTTGGGGTTGTAGTCTCAGCTTTTAGTTGCATCATACAATTTTGTACGATGTGGTTCACAAAATTATTAACTAGAGACTGATCAATTCTAGCAAGGCGTGGTTTTTAAAATTTTCTTTAAAAAATGCTTTGTACTTCTTGCCAGTTCTTTAAAGAGTCAGGTGGAAACCTGAGTTAACTGGCACCATATTTCAAATGTATTCTAGTGATGTTTTTAGTGCTCCTTAGAGGTCTCTCCTTGGAAAATTCAGGGCATCTGGGTATGTTCCTGTTATTCTTCTTGTTTTAGGAGAAGGGGATGTAAACACCTTTACTGCACCTTCTAAAGCCTAAAATGTTAAAAAAAAATTTTTTATTGGTAACAAAAATACAGAAAACAGCATAGAACTAATGTACAGATTAACAAATTATTATAAGGCAAATGCACTTGTACCTTCTACCCATGAAGGAAGAAAACTACCTTGCCAGCCACTCCAGAAGCCATTCATGTGGCTCCTCTCCTCAAAAAGTACCCCCTTCCCAAAAAAAGAACAGCCTCCACCTCGACTTTTATGTTCATCGTTACCTTCTTTCTTTCTTTACAGTTCTACAGTTATATTATCCAACTGTGCATCCTTAATTTAGCTTTGCCTTTTTTTGTTGTTGTTAATTATGTCTTTTAGTTTCAATCTGTAGGCTCTCCCTTCCCCTTGCAATTTGTTTGTTGGAGAAACTAGATCATTTGTCCTCTAGAGTTTCCCTCAGTCAGGATTTTGTTGATTGCAATCCTGTAGTGTCATTTATTTATCATTATCCTCTTCTCCCTGTACTTCCTGCAAATTGGTAGTTGAATCTAGAGGCTTTATTAGATTCACGTTTGATTATTGAGGAGAAAGACTCCTTTGTAGAGGTGGTGTCTTTTTCATCAAGAAGCACATTTCATCAAGAAGCATCTGGTGGATCTGTTGCTAGCAGCCATTGAGGCTCAATTCATCAAGGGTTGAAAATGATGATATTACAATTCTACTATTCTTTCTTTATTGTCGAAATGCTTCTATAAAGAGACTCTTACCCTCATCAGCTATTTGGTTACCCAGTGGGGTATATTTCATGTGAAGAGCAAGATAAATCCTTGAGTCATTCCCTTTATTTGCCACTTTTCAAAATGAAGATTTGATTCCCTCCTGTCCTCCAAAGGTGACTGAATTCTTCTTTAATATCATGAACATATGGATTTAAACATAATTTTATCTTTATTGATATTCAAATTGTCTCAATTCTGGCCAATGGCAACCTCTTCAAATTGGCTCCCCAATCCTTTTAACACAATTCTATCAGTCTTTGATAGACTTTCTTTTTGTTTTTATTCTTTGGTATAAAATGATTTTCCAGCTCATCTTACACAACTCCTGCCTTAATCCTGGAATTGGATTTTTTCCCCCAAGAAACCTTGATTTCTTTTAGTGGGAAATGGTATTTCAACCCATAATTTGAGTGTTAGATTTACTCATTGCTCCTGGGTTGGTCATTTTTTCTTTCTTTTTCTTTCTCCATTTTCTTCTCTTTTCTATCTGTTCTTCTTTTTGATAAAATACCTCATCAATTCATACTGATATTTTCAATTCAAATTCAGGACTACAAAATTTTACTTTCCCTCTTCTTTATTACATCCATGTCTTTATTTTTCCTCACCAAAAATCCTGGTTCTCAAGAACACTGTGGGGGAAAAAGAACACTAGAGATAATAGAATATCACATGATATCTCACTTGCTTTATTCCTCTTCTTTATTTGTCTTTAAGATCGGGTATTCTGAAGTATAATTCACATACAGTACAATTTGCCTTGTTTAGGTGTACAATTTGGTGAGTTTTGGCAAATATATATAGTGGTGTAACCATCACCATATCATGATACAGACATTGCCAGCCCAAACTCTCTGTGGGAGGGGGTTAGACAGGGGCATGAGTAGTGGGAGGTGGTGCTCATTGGGGGCTATCTTTGGAGACTTGCTGTACAACAAACTTCTATTTGGGGCCCTCTTCTTCCCTTCTCATTCTATACAGTCTCCCAGGCCAGTTCTTCTATATTCGTTCCTTTAGTTACTGGCTCACCATGACTCCCTCATCCATGTCTCCCAAGCTCTAGCCCTGTCATACAGATAGATCCTCTTGGAGGTGCCATATTATCTTTTCCCAAACCCGTGCCTCCCCTTTGTGCCTTATCTTAGTTATTACTAATTACTTAGTGATTTGTCCTTCATCTTAGACCTTACCTTTCCCTCGGTTCCCACAGCTTATAGGTTTCAAGTGTGTCGGTTACAAATCTGCTAATTACCTTTTGAACATCTCTGGAATCAATCCTTCCCACTTCAGTCTTTTGAGTTTATGCCCTTTTTGGTCTCTCACCTAAATAGTTTTTTTTTTTTGTTTTGTTTCTGTAGCCTCTTCCTTCTTATTTAAGGCCTCCCTCCTATTACTTCTTTCCTCCCCACATCTCACACTTATTTCTCCTTTCTACCTTCTTACCTTCTTTCAATCCTCACTAGCAGTGATATTTCTAAATGTAAACCAAGGCATATAATTCTGTTGCCTAAAATTCTTAAATGACTTGTCGCTGTTTATAGGATAAAACCCAAACATATTTGTAATCTAAATATAGTCTTTTCCACATTTAAAAAAAAATACAGTTCCCACAAGTAAGCCATGGTTTTTCCTTCCTCCATATGGTTCTCTCTTCTTGGAATGTCCTTCCACACTTCTTTACCCCTGAATTCCTATTTCTCCTTCAGGTGGTGGAGCTGTTCCTATGAAACCTGCCTTGATTTCCCCAGCCAGAGCTAGAATTGCTCCTCTTGTGCTCTCATTACATCTTTTACATAACTCAATAATGTTTGTTCATACAATCCTTATTACTCTTCAATACCCCCTTCCCTCACTCTGGAAAACAAGCTTCTTCAGAACAAGAACCACAACTTGTTACTCTTATATTCTTATTGCCTAACATGGAGACAGGCTGTATCAGTTAGAATTTTTTGTTGCTGACAACAGAAGCCTGACTCTGACTAACCTAAAATAAAGAGAATTTATAAGAGGGATATCAGCTCACAGAATCAATGGGCAGGGTAGAGAGCCAAATTTGGAAATAGAAAGAGACCACACTGTTCTTGAGAGAGAAGAGGCAAAAGTGTAGAGAACAGTCTTGTAGCTGGAGCAGACATGAACTTCAGCGTTTTTTTCTCCTTAGCTGGAACGAGCTCAGTATAGGAACATCCAGTTGTCCTAGCTATGCCCATATCTAGCCATGAGAGCAGGGCCCCTAACTAAGTCCCATATAACTGGCCAATGAAAATGAGGTAATTTCTTAAAAGGAAGTAAGATGATGTTGGGAAGGGAAGAGAGATAACTGGTAGCTAAAAAAGACAACAAACATCCTCTATACCAGCAAGCACATAGTAAGCACTCAATAAATATTTAATATGTGAATCAATGAATGAATATTTGAAAAATCCATTTCTTGCCACACTAAACTGCTGCCATTTACTGGAGGCCTCAGGTACCTTCTCACTTCCCAGGCTTGCTTGGCCTGACACCTCTGTTTGGATGGGCCTTTCTCCTTTTGTCTGCCTGGAAATGTGCTTGTCCTCTGACCCTCAGCTAAATGAAATAACCTCTTTGAAACCTCCCATGTCCCTTCCCCATCTAGTGCTTTTATAGTACACTCTGTGTTTCTCTATCATAATGCTTCATTTATTACATTCTTTACACACAGGTTCCGTCAGAGTTGATTCCTGTTGCTTAAGCCAAAACATCCTTACCAATACGCCAAGATAGACACATTTCTTGCTCACATGGAGCTTATATTCTAGAAGGAAGGACCATCAATACAGTGTCAAAATTCAACGTCTAATGCTGTGGGTTTGGCCATCAAACCACTGATTAAAAAAGTTTGTGTCAGAAATCCTGTGCAGAGTTCCTAAAACTAATAAACCATAGGAACAAATGCCTTTTGTAAGTTGTGGCACATCTGTTTGTATATTTCAATAAATATTTATTGCACTGTGGGAGGATCCATAGAAGAATAAAACCTGCTTCCTAGACAGGTTTTTATTCCTGTTCTCAGGAATTCACATGTTTCCATTAGGACGGACAGGCATTTAAATCACCAATTACAACAAAAGTCAAAACACACATACACAAACACAGGACACAGAACTCTTTTAAAAAAGGAGGGTATTTTGTGAAATGTTAAACAAACAAAAAAAAAATCGTTTCTCTAAAGACCAGGAATTACACTTTACCTCATTTCTGTCCCTCATAATGACAGCCAGTGTAGTGTTTACAGAAGAGACATGATAAATGGTGTTCAGTGGATTGATTCTCTCGTATCTAGAAATTAGTTGACAGGTGTGAAAAGGAGCCTCACAGTAAAGATTAAGAAAGAGAAGACTGGTTGTAAATAAAAATGTTCTTAAAATGTCATACTGTAATAGAGCAGATATTACCTGCCTGGCACCTTAAAATTTCATCCTGAGATTCCTGCTTATGCCTTATGTGTCATTTAAAGGGTAAACAACATTGCCCCATTGCTGACTCAGAAGGGAATTTTGGCTTACTAAATGCCTACATTATGTTCCTGAATACACTAGGTTTTCCCTGAAGGTCTGCAAAGACATCCAGTTAGTTATGCCTAGAAATAAAATTAGTTTGGGGAGTAGCATAATGGGGCAAGGTTTCATTTAGAATACTGTTTTTTCCCTATCAAAAACATTTTAAGACATTTAAATATCTTTAAGGAAGGATATTTTCATGTGTTTTTTAATTTTAAGACTGTAAAAAAAATTCAGATCACCAAGCTTGGTTATAAAGTGGAGAACACAAGTCATTAGAAATAGGAGTTAATTTTAGCAACAGAAAAATGAAAATATATAATTTTTAAAATATTTATTTGAAGTTTAGAAGTAAATTCTTGATACTTAAAATAGAAGACTTCTATTAAAATCTAACAATTCTAGTAAAAAATAGGAAATGGAAATCTTTTTTTTTTAATCTTTTAAAATTTAAAGTATGTTGTTGATCCACAAAATGCTTTGTGGAGTAGAATGACATATGAGACATGCAAGTTTGGTAATTACCTGCCTGCACACACCCTGGCATCTATTTTCAAAAATGAGTGAAAGGAGTTTCATTGCAGATGCCTGAATAATTTTGTGATTAAGTAATGCCCAGGTTAATTTCAGAAATCACTTAAAGCAGGGTGGGGATTAGCAAAGTAACCAAAAAAAGAGCAAAATTTTTAAAGGGTCATGTCCAGATATGTTTTTTAATGCTCAAGTCAGAAGCTTTGACTATTGCCCTCTGCTCCTATGGTTTCCAAGCTGCCAAACTGGCTTTTCTGGAAACAAGCTTCATTCAACTGAGTGACAGTAGATGATATTTCCATTTGGGTAAAATCTTTGAATTTTTTATCTCTCACGTCCCCCTCTCCTGAATGCTAATCATTTCTTTTTTCTCCTTTTATCTCTTTATCATGTCCTGTTGGCTTCTCAGTTTTCCATGTTGCTCTGGGCTTGCCCTCCCCAATGTCTTGCTTGCTCAGAACTCTTTCTGTCCTCACTTGTCATGTTTTCCCATGGCATGGCTGGTCTAGCTTCACGCCTAGTTTCAAATGCAAAGTGGTTAGAAGGTGTCCTGGGGTAGGAAAGTAAATAGAGCAAACTTTGCTTTTCAACAGCTCTTGATCATCTATTAAATACTGAGATAAACTTTAACAAACAAATATAATTATTTGTTGGTAATGTTCTTGTTAAGGATATATAGGACATATATACTGTGGTTTGACTGTAACCAGCAAAGACATGGTTCCTCTAATTTTCCTAATGATAGCCATCTTTGGTTTTCCAGAATCAGCTCTGTCTACCCCGATTCTAAAATTCCAGAGGAGATTGAATTGTATCTTCGCCAACTTCTGCCTGGATTGGGAATTACGGTCATCAAGTGGGGTAGGTTCGAGATGGGTCTATTTAATGAGAACCAGAACTTTAATAAGGCCAAGAACTGTTCCTTGAAATTGGTCATAATATGGAACTTGTCTAGAGTTTTCATATTAGGGAACATTAAATTTTTAAAACATTTTATTGCAAAAATAGTATCTATTATAGAATATTTGAAAAATAATAAAGGTAGTCAAGAAATAAAAATCACCTATAATCCCATCACTCAAAGAGATAACTTTAGCCTTTTGGTATATATATATCTTTTCAATTATTTGTTCCATACATCTCATGTGTGTATATATATGTATGCTATATATATATACATATATATACACACACATACATATATATATATATGTATATAAATAACTGTTTTGTAACCTCCATTTTGAATTTAACAATTTGTTTTAAATTTCTTTTACTGGGAAAAATTTAGATAAAACTTTTGATGGATTTTTAGTTAAATTTGCTTTGTAAGTTGTTTTTGGCTTTAAATAATTTTTTCAAAGTTTGGAATAATTTTAGCTTTGCAGAAACATTGCAAAGATAGTACAGAGAGTTCCTGTATATCTTTTGCCCAGCTTCTCCCAATGTTAACATCTTAGATAACCATGATGCCTTTGTCAAAAAATAAGAAATTATCCTTGGTGCATCACTAAACTACAGACTTTATACGAATTTTACTAGTTTTTCCACTAGGATGCTTTTACCGCCTCAGAATCCAATCCAGAATACTACAGGGCATTTAGAACAAGTATTTTTTGGGCCACCTAATACATGCAAGATAATAATGTAGAGGGTGCAAAAATAATTGTAAACTTGCTCCCAAAGAGTTCTCAGTCAAGTAAGGGAAGTAATACAGGTACATAAGCCCCCACGGCACAGGGCAGATTGCAATAACTATATCAGAGAAGAACAAAGAGTCCATTCAGGAGGTTGGAAATGCTTCGCGAAAGAAGTGGGCTTGGACAAAGCCATGGAGGTGGGAAGGTTGAAGAATTTTCAGGGATTATAAGTAGTATTTCAGTGTGTCAACTGCCCAGGTCACATCACTATTTCTCAGATCTGACTATGAATTAAACTCATTTCAATGGTTCTTTAAAAGTTTGGATGCCTGAGCCCCAACTCCCCTTTCTGTTGAATATGTATTTCAGATGGTAGGGTCAAATATCTTGTGTGTGTGTGTATTTTGTGTTTTTTTCTGTGTGTGTGTTTTTTAATCATTTTAAGCCTTATGATCAAATAGTTTACAAACTTGTGCTGATGGTCTATCTCCTCCACCTAAATCCATATAATGAGTTGGCAAAAACACCATGACCAATCACATGTAATTCAGTGGCTCTACAATTATATGTGGTTTTGAATAGCAGTTCAAAGATAATCTTGAATTACAACTTAGTCTGACTTAGTAAAGAATTTAAAAACAAAATTTAACTTGCTACTATATCTTGTCACACTGACTTTTAAAAACATCCAACCTCATAGATCATCTGTAAAATGCGAGAAGTGTTCCTTATCATTATAATATAGTATTCTTTATTTGGTAGTATTATACATAAACCACATCGAAATGCCTTCTATTAATTAAAAGGCTACATTTCAAACACAAGAAATTTTTATTAGAGTGACACAGTTAAGACCAAAAATATAAAGTGGACATAGCTACCTTATTTTCAGCACCTGCCTTTAAACAGGCTGATGAACACTTATTGAAACCCAGGTGAGTCTTGCTCTGTTCTTATGAGACAGTGAAGGGATTTCCCTAGTATGTAAATATATTCATAAAACCAGTTATATAAATCTAAATATAAAACCAATCTCCTATAGGTTGTGAGTTGGCATTCACCATCTTTGTGAAAAGTTGAACATTTCTAATTTAACCTAACCCCTTCTTTAGAAGGGGGAAACAGTGGTAGCACTTGCTGAATCGAAATTACTATCAAAATTCAAAGAGCTTGATAATGCTCATTTAACTAAAAGCCAATCGTATTTAACGCAGGACTTTACAACAAAAATATCCTATCAGGTATTCATTATCTGAATTCTGGTGTATAAGATCAATTTAAATATGGTGCATGTAAAAAAATCACAAGACATCTCTGCTCTATAATAAATATAGCAGTGTCTTGCCCTGGAAGAGGTTCCCTTCCCCAGCCTGTACTGACTTGGCTGCCCTCTCTGCATCCCCAGGAACTTGGAGACAACAGCCAGACTCACCAGCACCCTGAGCAGTGACCTCAGTGCTCACTGGGAGAACATGGACTGGTACCAGCAGAAACCAGGGAGCACTCCCTGGTTCTTCCTGTACTGCTCAGAGTCAGCTAAGCAGCAGGGATCCTGGGACCCTGGTGGAGACTCTGGATCCTGGGACGATCTGTGAGACTCACCTGCACCCTGAGCAATAGCTTCAATGTGGGTGACTTCTGGATACACTGGTTCCAGCAGAAGCCAGGGAGTCCTCCCCGATATCATCTGATATTCAAGTCTGACTCAGAGAAGCACCAGGGCTCTGGGGTCCCCAGTCACTTCTCTGGAGCCAAAGATGGCCCAGCTAACTCAGGGGTTCTGCACATCTCTGGGCTGCAGCAGGAGGACAAGGCTATTACTGCTGTACATGGCAAGGTAACTCTAAGTTCTACACGGAGTTCAGACCCATGGGGAAGCAAGACAGAAACCTCCCCCAGATCCCCTGGCCTGGTGCAGTCACCTTATCACTGCCTGTGGCCTAGTCTCCCTTAGATGGGTGACTTCTATGGACCCTCCTTCAGCCAGCACTTAATTTTCCTGGGACCGCTAGCTGTGAAAATGTCTTCTCCTTTTCATTTGTTCAAATATTTAATTTGACCCATTGCTAATATCTCCCACCCTGCTTATGTCTACATAGGTAAAAAAAATCAGTTTTTAGGACAAATTATCCCTTCAAGAAAATAATGGATAAGGAAGGAAGTGGTTGATCCTCCATGCCCAGCCCAAGGCTGCAGCATAACTCACAGACCTGTGTGTTCTGAGAGCTTCTCATTGGTCAGCTGGACCCACCAGGTCTCAAGTGCGCTCTTCCTCAGACAAGGTGCCTGCCCTCCTTTTTCCCACACCTAGTAATTCTAGCCTGGCTCCAGAAGCTGTTCTTTCTTTCCCAGTGGTTCTGGATGTTTGAGCAGAGTCTTCTCCATTGTGTGGTGTGACTCTGCCTGTGACCCTCCAGCAGGAACCTGGGCATCCAGGGCCAGGATCCCCTCACCACCTCAGTCTAGCTCTATAATTAGCGCCTCACTGTTACAATCCAGGATGATTTCTTGCTCATTGTAAGGCATAGATCAGCCTGGGGCAAATGAAGAAGTTCTGACTCCACAAAATACTTGAAGAAGGATCAGGGAGATGCAGGGAATCTGGGGGGCCCCTCTATTAAAGAGATGCACATCAGGGGCGTGTTATTTCTCCTGGAGTAGAGACACCAATCCATCCCACTGCCCAGCCTACCTGCTTCTCATCAGGCTTCTGAGAGTGACTCTTGGTGTACTTATTTCCGTAAATATCCCTGAGAAATTTATGAGACCCGAGAGTGAAGGACCAGTAGATGCCAGCCATGTGCCTTGCTATCTGACGGAGGAATCCTGATGCCGGCAGCCTTTCTTCAGAGAAGGTATCCATCCTGTTTTTGCCTCAATTTGGACATTTTCATGGCCTTAAAACTGTAATTTTGTAAGCTAATAAGTTCCCATTATGAAAGTCAACCCATTTCTGGTATACTGCATTCTGACAGCTTCAGCAAACCGAAGCAGACACCATTAGGAAAATGAACACACAAGCCACAGAGTAGGATGAAATGCTTAAATGATGCTTAACTTGTATTTATAAACAAAATCTAAATTCCAACATTGAAAGACAGACCAATGAACAAAAGATCTGAACTGGTACTGCACAAAAGATAGGTGAATGGCTAATAGGCAAAAAAAAAGGTACCCAAAATCTTGAGTCATCTGATAAATAAAAATTATAATAAAATGTTGCATTATTTTTCCAAAAACCTACAACTTCTATAATCAAAAAAGTATAATGAGAGTTTGCTTAATTATGGCTGTTTGCTGAATCGTCTCAGCAACCCTGAAGGCTTCCAGGGCGCTGGTAACTTCTCAGACCCTGTTAGTCTGGGTTTCAGATTTGCTATCAGTTTGTTGCCTAAAGTATACACCAAATGCCACATCTTTTCACCAGTGTAGATTACTTCATACCACGTTGTCAAGGAAAAGACTAGAAGAATTTTTTGATAACCTAAAGAATTGGCAGGAAGAAAAAGTGAAATCTGGTGCTTCATGGACCTGTCAACAATTAAGGAACAAAGTAATGAAGATTTATATAAGCTTTGGTATGTCCTGTTGAAAGAAAGAAACATGATCCTAACTCAGAGCAGGAGGCCAAGAGGCAGAGATGGCCAATAACAAGTCCAAAGCAGTTAGAAAAGGTGGTAGATTCCATGGATGCATTCAAGTTCAGGAAAGAGAAGATGCCCTAAGGTTTCTTCAGACTGGTCAAGAAAAAACCAGACCTGGTGCTTGGAGAAGAGACATCTTTGGAGAATCTTCCGGTATAAGTTCAAGCAGTGGCCTATACCTTGGCACCTAAATAAAAGATACAATAGGGAACGATTCTTTCAGTGCCTTTTGTGGACTGTTTTGTCAGACTGACTTGAGAAACAAGGCTGCATCGAAGCAAGAAAGAAAAGTTTAAAGAAAAAGAAATAAAAATTTCTTCAGGAAAAATGTCTGTATCTTTCTGAAGCCCAGAAGTCAAATCTTACCATATTTTTCCTTTGATAATAGTTTATATGCAAAAGTAAATATATGTTAAGTGGTTTATTAAAGAAATTGCATTATCAAGAAACAATACAAAAAACAGTCAGTATCATCCTTTATCCTTTGGCCTGATTTGCCTTAGTCCTAACCAGATCTTCTTCATTCTTAACTCTAACTGAAGTCTGAACTCTTTTTCAGCTTTTTTTTTAAACAGTTGCTGTATGAGGCAATACTGACATTCATAGCTGCCGAGCTCTAGCTGTGAGTTTCAGGTGTCACATAGATACCTAAAGTTCCAGAGACTGACCAGGTTATACACAGAGCTCAGCATCTCAGAATTTAGAGATAACCATTACAACTCAGGAATAGATGTGACTGCTGTAAGAGCTTACAATCTAGGGACCATTACAATAAGCGTTCCCCTGATAAGCTGTGCTCTAAGATTCAATTCTTAGAGTATACACATTATAGTTAGTCCATATTAGTGAGGCGTTACAAAGTTTATCTTTTTGTTTCTGGCTTACTTCACTCAAAATGCTGTCCTCAAGATGCATTCACCTAGTTGTGTGTCTCACAGCTTCATTCCTTCTTACAACTGCTCAGTATTCTATTGTATGCATACACCACAGTTCACCATTCCATTCATCAGAGGATGTACCCCTAGGCCACCTCCATCCATTGCAAATCCATTGTGAATACAAATCCCTTGTGAATACTGCTGCCATAAACACCAGTGTTCCAATGTCCATTCCTGTCCCTGCTCTCAGATCTTCCAAGTATATACCACATAATGAGTTGCAGGACCTTATGGCACCCACATACTTAGCTTCTTGTGGAACAACCATACTGTCCTCCAGATAGGCTACACCATTCTACTTCCCCACCGACAGTCAATTGGTACATCCTTCTCTCCATGTTTTCTTGGGCACTTGTATCCCTGTTTGTATTTTTCCTGCAATTTTATAGAGATATATTCACATACCATACAATCATCCACAGTGTACAATCAGTTGTTCACAGTATCATTATGTAGTTGTGCATTCATCACCACAAACAGCACTTGAACATAATCATTACTCCAAAAACTTTTTAAAGAAGAATAGATGTATTACTATTTTGATTTAAATATTAAATGCAATTGAATAGAGCATATATTTTGTGGTTCTTGCTACTGATGTTTTCATTTTTAACAAAATGTGAATCAGGAATTTTATATTATGTTTTTTAATTCTAAGAAAGTTTTTATAATGCTATTCCTATGTGGTTACCACAAAAATAGGCTTATTTGTTTCGTATCTTTCTCTTCCAAGAAATTAGGACAGTGGCAGACATAATGCAAGCCTTCAGTAATGTTTCCTGAATGTATGAATGAATAAAGTCAAGAGCAGTGCTTTAGGAAAATCAGACCGTTAGCAGCGTAAAAGGATTTGACCAGTAATGAAATGGAATGAACAGACCACATGAGAGAAGATGGAAACCTGGATGAAGGTGGGTAAAAGGATGGAGAGAACAGAACAGCTTAGGAAACAACTGTATTTTAATGGACTTGATACAGCTGTATTTCATGGACTCCCTTTTGGACTGAGGACCAAATTTTTCATAGTACAAAAATGGCAGGTCATCAGCCCAATAAACTGAATTTATTGAATAACTTCCACGTCCAAACAATTTTACTGGGTTTCTTTGGAGCATTATGAGAGAATCTAGAAGACACATTAAAATAAAAGCAGAAAATCACTAAATCAGTTGGACACTATTAGTTTTTTGACAAATTTGGGCACATTCCTTTTAGCAGATTCAGCAACAAAGATATGAGATGTATTATCACCCCTGCATCTGTACTTACGAATGCTGGAATAACTCCTGCTGCCTATCAGTGATAAAATGACTACATTATTGGCTAGATATATGAGATTATCCTCTCAGTTCCTCATTGGTAAAATGGGTGGGTAGCACTCAAACTGTGGAGGACTTCGTATTTTATGGTTTAGAGTTGCTTATAGCATGCTTGAGGCACTGTTATCTTTTCTGTATCCAGGGCCCCTCCATGCTTTTTCTCAGCCTCTTCTAAGAGTGATCTATTTGAAGTGTAAAATAAAGCACACATCTGTGTGAAAAGCTGAGTTCACTTTGATTCTTTGCTATGTGACCTACTGGGGTTTCTCTACACAACAAGTAATGGCTAGAATTTGGATCCCCAGAACATCACTTTTGCTTAGGACGCTCACTTTGTTACACTGGCTTCTTAACCACTTTGGTTGAGCAGCAAGTAAACAGAAAAAGTTCCCAGGCATTACACTATATAAGGAAAACTGGGCTGTGCTGCCTTATGCAATTTGGTGCCCTACTTCATTTAGATCCATTCTTGGGTTTGGGGTAAGTCAAAGGCAAAGATTGCACCTAAGGAAAAAAGCTGCAGAGGCTCATCTATTAAAGTAGATAGAGCCTCACAGTTTTGCCTCCCCCTGGTGGCCACACGGTGTCTATAGTAATTTGCCGAATTTCAACTCTACCTTCCCTCCCCTCACCATTGCTTAAGTAACTTTAAATAGACATCTCCATGGGAGTTCTTTATGCCAACAGAGAACAGCGATTTTTTAAGGCTTTTGTTTTTCGTTCAAGAATTCTGTCCTAGAAGTAGGAATAATGTCAACAGCTTAATTTTAAAACAAAAGACAAAACAAAAGAGAAATCCTAGGATGAGTGAATAATATGTAGTTAACTGGGGCATTTGGGAGCCATGCCAATGTTAATCAGTAGGTAGAAAAATATGTACCAAAACAGAAACTATCTCTGGGAAAAAAAGAAATACTACTATTACTGTGTTTTCAAATACCCAACAAACAGGTAAAAATGTGTAACTTTTTTATTCAGTTAAAATCTTCTGTGTTAAATTTTGTGTTTTTATGTGGTAAGCTCCATGAGTCCAAAAACAGTGTCAACGTATGTAACAGATTCTTGGGCAGGCTAGATACCAGCTGGCCTTTTAAAAATAAAGTAAATACCTAGTCATCTAGAATGTTAGATCCCTCTGAACTAATACATGAGTCCAATTTTTCCATCCTAAGTAGACTGTTAGAAGGCCCTGACCAAACTCAAATGCCAAAGTACAGCAGCCTGGCCAAGTGAGGAATCAAAGCAAAGGTTATTTTCATAACAGTGCTTTTTGCTAATTGGATCTAATCAAAAGGAGTGTCTTGGGCAGTGGCCAAGTTGGGACAGGGTGGAACTGGCCATAGGTGAACACAGTTTCCCTGTGGCAAGTTCAATGTGGTGAAAGAAATGAGTCTACTTTCTTCAGGGAATCTGTACCTCTTGCTCAATGAAGCAATCTGTGCCTGCTGCAGCTTTTCCTTTCTGACCCAACTCCGTCAATATTGCATTTGATAAATGCGTTCAGTCCAGCCTTTCCCACACACAGTTCCTCTGATGATAAACCCACTCATCATAGAAGTGGCTCCCTATCTGTTAGGGATTTAATTACTTCTCCTATAAAAAGCGTGTTCAAGAGATTTCAAATAGAGTTGAGAGGTCATTCTGGAGGTTACTCTTATGCAAGCTTCAGCCAGATATTACAAATTGCCAGTATGTCAAGCCCCAACCAACAGTATTCCTGAAAACCCTAAAGAAAACCCAGGGGTCTATCTAAGACACTATAAAAGTTTTACTTATTAGGTTTATTTTCCAGAAACTTAAAACCTCCCGATTGTTCCTATGCCAGATAAGCCCTGAAACTTAGAGGTACCAGTCTCTCCCAGAACATCAACCAGTTGCATTCCTCTATACCATAACACTGACACCCCTTTTCAGCATGAAGATGTTAGAATGGTCATTGCCCAGATATCGCTGAAGACTGAGAAAATGATAAATGAGAGGGAGGAGGTATAATAGAGAAGTTAGAATTTAACAAATGATTATGATTACTGAATCATTACAGAGATATTTCTTTTTAGTTTCTAGTGCATTGGGACAGCCAGAAAGAAATACCTGGCATTATGGAACTGTAACCCACACTATACTTTGAAGTTTGCTCTGTAATTACCTGTTAAACTGTATTTTGAAATTTATCAATTTTCTGAGTATATGTTATATTTTACAATAAAAAATTGTTTTGTTTTGTTTTAATAAAAAGGCATGTTCAAGTCCCAACCCCTTGTCCTGTGGGTGTGAACCCATTTATAAATAGGACCCTCGAAGATGTTATTAGTGAAGGTGCCCAAACTGAATGAGAGTGGACC
Organism: Choloepus didactylus; assembly: GCF_015220235.1. Taxonomy (NCBI): domain Eukaryota; kingdom Metazoa; phylum Chordata; class Mammalia; order Pilosa; family Megalonychidae; genus Choloepus; species Choloepus didactylus. The sequence goes on along the minus strand of NC_051320.1, from coordinate 50,067,120 downwards.
TTAATCCAATATGGCTGAAGTCTTTATAAGCAAAGGAAACTGGATACAGAGAAGCTGCTGGAGAAAAACTTGGAGGAGAAAGGCGGTGACATCACCATGTGCATTGCCATGTACCAGAAAAGCCAGAAACCCCGAAGTTTGCTGGCCAGGTTGAAGATTCTGACCCCAGGAGGAAGCAAGCATTCTAGCCTCTGAAATCATGAGCCAATAATTTCCTGAAGTTAAGCCAACCCATTGTATGGTATTTATTTGGCTAGCAGCCTGGAATTTCAACACTATCCTTCAAACGTCAGCTTGAGTGTAACCTTCTCACACAGGGCTTCCCTGACCACCATACCAGTTATTTCCATCAAGACCCTATTGGTTTCCATCCTAGTTTTCTCTCCATTTTTAGTTGTATATATTGGTGTGCGTTTTACTTTCCTAGGCTACTTAAAGCAGATACCATGGAATGCGTTGGCTTAAATGATGGGAATTTATTAGCTTATGGTTTGAGGCCATGAAAATGTCCAAATCAAGGCATCATCAAGGAGATACTTTCTTTTCAAGGACCGGCTGCCAGAGATCCTTGGCTCCTCTGCCACATGGGAAGGCACATGGCAGCATCTGCTGATCTCTCCCTTCTTTTATGGGTTTTGTTGATTTTAGCTTCTTGCTTCCATGTCTTGTAGATAAATTCTAGAAATGGAGTGGCTGAGTCAAAGGCATTGCCAAATTACCCTCCATGGAATTGTACCAATTTACACCCCCTCTAAAAATGCATGGGAAGTTTTATTTTCCTACACCCTTGCCGAGTTTTGTTGTTTTATTGTAGGTTTAATTTTTGTTTATCTTTTTTATGAGTGTGATGTTACTTAAATTTTTTTTATTTTGAAATAATTTCAAATTTACAGGACAGTTGCAAAAATAATATGAAATCCACACAGAGAATTCCAACATACCATCCACCCAGATACCCAGATTAACCAACTTTTAACATTTTGCCATATTTTGCCATATCATTCTATCTATCCATTTATCCATCCATCCATCTATCCATCATCTGTCTGTTTATCTACCTACCTATCTATCTATCTATCTATCTATCTATCTATCTATCTTTGTGGTGGTTTGAAGCTGTATGTACCCCCAGAAAAACATCTTCTTAAATTTAATCCATTCCTCTGGCTGTGGATCCATTGTAAAAGTAGGTTGTTTTGATGAAGCTACTTCAGTTAAGGTTTTTTGTTTTTTGTTTTTTCCATTTTATTGAGATATATTCACATACCACGCAGTCATACAAAACAAAGCGTACATTCAATTGTTTACAGTACCATTATATAGTTGTGCCTTCATCACCAAAATTAATTTTTGACATTTTCGTTACCACACACACAAAAAATAATAATAATAATTAAAGTGAAAAAGAGCAATTAATGTAAAAAAGAACACTGGGTGCCTTTTTTGTTTGTTTTGTTTTTTTGTTTTTTTTTCCTTCCCCCATTTTCCTACTCATCCATCCATAAACTAGACAAAGGGGAGTGTGGTCCATGTGGCTTTCCCAATCACATTGTCACCCCTCATAAGCTATATTTTTATACAACCATCATCAAGATTCATGGGTTCTAGGTTGTAGTTTGATAGTTTCAGATATTTACTGCTAGCTATTCCAATTCTTTAGAATCTAAAAAGGGTTGTCTATATTGTGCGTAAGAGTGCCCACCTGAGTGACCTCTCAGCTCCTTTTGGAATCTCTCTGCCACTGAAGCTTATTTCATTTCCTTTCATATCCCCCTTTTGGTCAAGAAGATGTTTTCCATCCCACGATGCTGGGTCTAGATTCCTCCCCGGGAGTCATATTCCACGTTGCCAGGGAGATTCACTCCCCTGGGTGTCAGATCCCACGTAGTGGGGAGGGCAGTAATTTCACCTGCCAAGTTGGTTCAGTTAAGATTTGACCCACCTCATTCTGGATGGATCTAAATCCTATTACTGGTGTCCTTTATAAATAGAATGAATACAGAACAATAAAAGAGAAAGCCATGGAAGCAAGAAGCTGAAATCAATGAAACCTGTAAGAAAAGGGAGAGACCACCGGATGCTGCCATGTGCCTTGCCATGTGGCAGAGGAGCCAAGGATTTCTGGCAACCAGTCTTTGGGAAGAAAGCATTGCCTTGAAGATGGCTTAATTTGGATATTTTCATGGCCTCAAACTGTAAGCTACTAAATTCCCATCATTTAAGTTGACCTATTTCATGGTATCTGCTTTAAGCAGCCTAGGAAACTAAAACAGTCATCAATCTTTCTATATATCTACCTATCTATTTCCTAGACATTTAGAAGTAGATTTTATACATCATGTTCTTTAAACACTTAATTCTATGTACATTTCCTTAAAACAAAGATATTTACATATATAATGGGTATTTTTTGATTTACTGTTTTGCTCAGAAGGAGCCATTCCAGGGACTTCCAGACAATGTTTGTGCTCTGCCAGTTACTGAAGATGTCTTTTTTAGCTTCATATTGAGAAACCAGGAAAATAACCATGAGATGGGTTGAGGGTCTCGCTGGTTCTACCATACAGTGAACTAGGGTCAAAACTTAGTTTATTTCTTTCCCTCATCCTCTATAAACCCTCACTCTGTGGCTTATGATGACATTCTGGTAAACTAGTAATTAGAGTTAGCTCATAATCATTTCCAATAAGCTCTCCAAATCTGTATTCTGGTAAAGCACACCCTTTGTCCTGTGTTTTCTAGTAAATCTCCCTATCCTCTTTGGAGAAGATGAGGAGGAAGATAATTGATATACATACTTGTAAGATTATGGAAGAATCCTTTTTTCAAGGCTACCCTCCAACCAAGGGTCTGAACAGATTCAGGCCTGGGAATTGTGTGGTTTGTGTTGGTTAGGTAGAGATGTGGCTGCTATAATTAAATAACAGTGACTTATATAAGATAGAAATGTATTATGCTCTCCCATAATAGTTCCTGCTACTGCAGTCCAGAGCTGATATTACAGCACTACAGTACCAGGGGCCAGGCTCCTTCTATTGCGTTGTTCTACCATTTACAACACATAACTTCCAGCTTATGATCTAAGGTGACTGCTTCAGTTCTTGTCATCCTGTCCACTTCCAGCCAACAGATAGGAGGAAGAGCATGATCCAAACATTGAATGTATCACTTTAACACACATCTCATTAGGCGGTATTAGTCGTCTAGTGTTTAAGTTTGCTAAAACTCTGAAATGCATTATAACAGAAATGGGTTGGCTTTTTCAATGGGGATTTATTAGGCTACAAATTTATAGTTCTAAGGCCATGAAAATGTCCAAATTAAAGCATCGAGAGAAGACACCTTCTCTGAGGAAAGGCTTCTGGCATCTAGCGTTCCTCTGTCACATGGGAAGGTACATGGTGACATCTGCTGGTCCTTCTGTCCTGAGTTCTTGTTTCAATGGCTTTTTCTCTCAGCTCCTATAGGTCCTTGCTTATTTCTCCCGGGACATTTCTCTCTCGGCTCTCTGGGCTTATGCTATCTTTCGTCCTCTTCACAAAGGACTCCAGTAAAGGATTAAGACCCACCTTGAATGGGCTGGGTCTGATCTCAATTGAAATAGCCTAACCAAAAGGTCCACCCACAATGGGTCTGCTCCCACAAGAATGGATTAAAAGAACATGATCTTTTCCTGGAGTACGTAACAGATTCAAACCAGCACGCCTAACTTTAAGAAAGGCAAGAAAATATAGGTGGCTGAGCTAAACTTAGTTGATCTTTTACTAAAGAAGAAAAACATGGATATTTGGAGTCGACTAGCAGTTTTTGCCTCAGTGAGGGACCCTGACTCTTTCTTTGGGTGGCACAGAGAATATACAGGAGTGCGGGAGAGCCAGGCTCAGACTGCAGCCGAGGCAAAGGAAGCACACAAAGGTCCTGTAGTCGGAATGGTCTTATGGCATACCCTTGCTGATACCAAAACCTCAAGACACTTGCCACTAGGCTGGTGGAGTCCACAACACTTGAACTCTCCTCCCTGAGCCATTGAACTCTTGACTCTACTGTGGCTACCTTGAATATTTCCACCTGACCCTGCAGCTTTGGGTTATTCACTCGAGATTCAGAGTTTCGGGCACTTAATCACACACCTGGGCTCTAGTTGCCAAAGAGTAATAGCAGGGCCCCCTTTTGAATTCCATAGTGGGCTGTGGGATCCTAACTCTTGCTGATCTTGCAATTGCCTCCCAATAGGAAAGGTAGTTAAAAGCTGGACAAACAAAATAAACAAGTGTCCACTACAGAATTTGGTCACATCTCCTTTGAAGTAGTGGTCATGTTATATTATATTTTTATGCATCCGTTTCTTCACTAAACCATCAATTCTTTGCAGACTGTAATTCACCTGTATGTCCCTAGCACCTGGCACCCAGTTGGCACAAGATCTCTGTCAAAGAGTATTTACTGAACAGGTCAGTTAATGGATATAACTATACTGTCATTTGCTCTGCAGTGTTTTTCAATGTATCTTTTTTTAAGCTACAGTTTTCTTTTTTAGTATAAACACATACTTTTATCTTGAAATAATTTCACTCACAAGAAGTTGCAAAAATAGTACTGAGAGTTCCCATATACCATTCACCCACCTTCTCCCAATGGTAAACAGTATAACTTTTTTTTAAAATCCCTGCTGAATTTTTCTTGACCTTGCCAATTCTTTAGTCAGCAAACATGTTGCTAATTGACAGGGATGCAGGGAATTTACACTTTAATCTCTGTTTCCTCCACCATTTATTCCTAAACCCTAATTTTCTCCCTTCTCTTTCTGTTCTGTTCTCTTGCTTGCTGCTTCTACAGTTATTCTTTTGAATGCCTCCCTTTTTGTTCTTCTTGTAGTTATTTTAAAATATACTTAAACTGTCTTAATTCCAAACAGTCTTGGAGGCATAGTAAAATGACAAATCTGGCACACACACACCACACCACCACCACCACACCACCACCAGAGATCTGGTCATAAAGTGGGGTGAAAGGAAAGCTAGTGCCAAACCTCAGGTGTTGTTGTCATGTGCCCCTCTCACTCTTGGAGTCTATCTCACCAAATCCCACAGTCATTTTGGTCCAGGTAATTGAAGGCCTCAGAAAGTCCTTGCTCTGCTTGCCATGGACTTAATAGCCCCCTTGATGTGTCACCTCTTCTATCAGTTCCCATAGCAACCAAGGATGATGTAGTAGGTTGACTTATGTACCCCAACAAAAACATGTTCTTAATCCTAATCCACATCTCAATGGATGTGAACCCATTGTAAATAGGATCCCTTGAAGATGTTATTTTTAGTTAAGATGTGACCCAACTGAATGAAGGTGGGTCTTAATCCAATAACCGGAGGCTTTGTAAAGAGAAGTGGGGAATCAGAGCAACTAGAAAGCAGAGGACATCGCCATGTGACTGGAAGCATGGTAAGAGCCAAGGAACCCCAAGGATTATTGGCAGCCACCATCGGCATGCTACAGAGTTTGGGGAGAAAGCATTGCCTTACTGATGCCTTGATTTTGGACTTCTCCTATCCTCATAACCGTGAGCCAAAAAATTCCTGTTGTTTAAGTCAACCCACTGTCTAGCTGCCTGACAAGCTAAGATAGCCAAGTTCATCCCAAGGGGCAGGAGCAGGTGCTGGAAAGGCTGTACCCTCCAGAGATTTTGTAGACCACATTCTTTAGCTGGGTATACACTCTACTTTATTTTCTAAATGCTGCTCTTAAGTCTTTGGTAAAGACTTTGTTAGTGAGGTAGCAGATATAATTGTGCAACAGAGCAAACAAGTTAAAATTTTATTATTAATATATCTGTTTGCAATAAGGAGATGGATTGTTTCTAGAATATTTTAAACCAAAACTAATTTTTTAGACCAGACTAACACTTAGTCTGGTTTTTATTATCACTATTGCCAGTAATTCTAAACAATGTAAGCAGTAACCTACCCCTCTTTTAAAAAATATTTTTTGCTCTAAGTTCTAGAGAATTGCTGCAGTGATTGTTGAGAGTTTTAATAGTGCACATAAAAACTTCAAATTAACACATTTTTATTAATTGTTCTTTAATAAACCTGGTATTCTACATGGAAATTAATTTGGAGATCTCCCAGTTACACAGTTAGCCCCTATCACACATTGACTTAACCACACACATTCATTTCAAGCATATATTTGTAAAGATTCAGAATCGTTTGAGCTAGCTTTAGACTCAGTTTATGTCTCCAATCCTTGAATTACTACATATTCTGTTTAAATAGTAGATTTGAAATAAATGATAGCCCAGTTATTGCATAGATGAACAAACAGAATTTGAATTACTTTATTTCTGCCATTCTGTGTGACCAGTTGAACTTTTCTGTTTGTATTTAAAACTTAAAACAGTGAAACAGTGGAATCTGTAAGTTTTAATATTTTTGGTTTGGTAAGTGCAAATTTTAGTTCATACATGAAATAGTTTATCAAATTTGAATAATATTTTTACAATGGAAATGTATTCACCTTTTAAAATTGTTCATTGTTTGTTTTAAAAGTAGAAAAAGAACCAAGGAAACACAAAGTTACATCAGTGGCACAATTTAGAAGTTGCCTAAATTGTACCTTTTTCAGGTGGCTCAAATTTATTAAAATTCACGTAGTATCTCAATGCCAGAGACCGTACAGTATTCTTCTATGTAACTCCACCCTTGGTGCAATGCTGAGCATGAAGTTGGCACTTAATGGACGTTGAATGAATGAATGAATGAATGAATAAAGGAATGTTTGAATTCCAAAAAAGAAAAATTCACTTAGTTCCTGGAACAATTATTTACACAAAATATTATTGTATCAGACTATAATCAAAGGATCAAAGGTCAAACTGGTAGGTAGATATAAAATCTTTTGAATAAACAATCGTGCTTTTTTCTCTTTGTATTTATTTAATTTTTAACTTTTTAATGGCACACATTTATAAAAAGTTCAATAAAGGAACATTTTCACTGAATTTATTTCTTTTATTATTAAAATATGATACACCCTTAGTGTCAAAAATGCTATCCACTTCACAGCCCACTGCCACCTCTGCCTGCTAATCTCTTCTCCCATTTCTCCTTGGGTCATTTGCCCATTAACAGCATTTTATTACCATTTCATACCCATAGCAGTTTAGCTGTCTCTGTGAATAAAAGAAAAACATGTCTATGTGTTTTAGGCTGGCTTCAGCCTGTGACAGGAATTAAGAGTAAGGGAATGTGCCTGCTGGAATTAGAATTTCCTAGGCTTACAGCTGAAGGCTAGCACTGGAGATCCTGAAAGGGAAATTAAGAGTGAACAAGATAGGGGCTCTCTTGTTAAGGGTCTCCTGTTGAGGGTCTCCATCCTTTGTCAAACTAAAGCTTGATTTTGTTAAGGGAATTAGAATCTTCCTTATGATTTGTTTACCCAACTGCCCCTGGAGAATTGGAGGTGTTTTATACTTTCTTGTATCCTCATCTCCTAGCTCTGTGTCTTGGGCATAGTATAAGGCTGAACCATATGAAATTGCAGATGTAATGTGGGTCAAGTGTTCACTGTTGATCATGATGATTATGTTGAAGAATGTCTCTCAATTCTCAAATTTCAAGGTGTTCTTTCATGGGTAGGTAGGTCCAGGGAGGCTACTGGTCCAGGCCACAAATTCACAATGTGCCTCAACCTTGGATGGTGTGAATTATCTCTACATTACATCACAATGGAGAGAAGAAATTCAACATGGTAATGTTTAAATTTGTGTCCCATCACCAGACCACACAACCTGTAGAATACCATGAATATTTAATTGATAAATCCCCTAATTGTTTTGTGATAAACACAATTAATTATATTACATTCTATATTTTTCATTAAAAAGCATTAATGTGTTAAATATAAACATTTAAAACATGCCACATCTGTCTTTACTTCTCAGCCCTCAATCTCACTTTCTCAGAAGGAAGCTTGGGACATGAAGCCCCAGACATGGGGCTGGGAGGACAGCTTTGGGACCCTAGACCATCTACTTCCCCTGCTATAGTGCTTGCTCATGCCTCCATGTTTATGGCTACCTCCTATTATTTAACCCTAACCATGAACCAGACACTGTACTCCTGGATTTACAATTATCACCTCGTTTAATCCTGGTCACTGGCCCTGCTGGGCTGGTATTACTATGGCAAATCTGAGGCTCAAAGAGATTAAGTAATTTACCCAAGGTCACACAGCTAGTCAATACTGGAGTTGGGAAATGAACTTGAGTATATATATAATGCTAAAAGCCCACTAGATTATAAGCTTCTGGAGACGGGGAAAGAAACACACAATTACCTGTTCATCCCCAGTGTCTAGCACAGAGCCTCCTGGCACACAGCAGAGACACACAATCTGTAAATGGTGACTGAATGAATGAATGAACAAATATACCTACAGTGGCTGTTACATATTCACCAAACCACACTTCCTTCTCCTCCTGGACACACAGCTAAGACTGTATTTCCCAGCCTGCCTTGCAGCTAGGTGGGGTCATGTGACAAGTCCTGGTTAGAGGAATGTGAGCAGAGTGCTGTTAAAACAAAAAGTCATGATTCTTGTAACTGTGCTTGGCATTTCTTCAATCTTTAACATACAGTAGCCTCCCCAAATCCAAGATGCCTTTCTCAACCTCTGAGAGGATGTGGATCCATGTCCATTTTTACTTGTGTGTGTGTGTGAATACCATTAAAACTCATTGTTTATTTAACAAATGTTAATTAAATACTAGCTGACTGCTTAACTGTACTAATGATACTAACTCTGGAAGTACAAAAATAAATGATTGTTTCTTTTCACAGTGAGATCACAGGCTAGTGAAGTATAAAGGCAAATGTACAATCATCACAATTTTATGTGATAAAAGTTTACAGACGCTTTCCTACAATCCCTGATTTTATAGTTTTTTCAGATTTGAAATCTAGCCTTTCAATCTACACCAATATGGCATTCCCCTTATTACCTTGCTCATTTTTTTCTTTAGACTTGGCTGTTCTCATTTTCTATTTCCTAATAGTGAGAATAGGATGGCATTCAAGGCAGAGGTAAATTTATCATTTTTGGATTTTATACACTGTTAAGACAAAAATTTCAGTCTTAATGTTCTTCTCAGTATCCAGGCAATTTTTATAGCAACTCAGCATTCTGACTAAAATAGCTTATTTATTCTAATGCATACAAATCCATATCAGAAAAAAGTAATAATTTCACTAAAAGGAAGCCACATTCTGATTTTACTAGTGACTCAAAAGAAAGAGATCAGGTCACATCGTATGTGTTTTGAAAGATACAGATTTACTTTCATCCAGATTTGTAATTTTACTAGTCACTAGTAAATTCCTTTTTAAACTTTGTAGTTTCAATCTTTCCTTGAATTTTTCTGTTTCTCTAACAAGGGTGATTTTTTTTTTAAAAATTCAGAGTCAATTATAGTTATTGCATAGATGTATACTTATTACATAAATGACAATGACTGAGATGTATACTGAGAGATTATGTATGCTAAACAGCATGAGATGCATTAAATAATCAGAATTTTAGTAGTGAAACTGCTCCTTGACTGATAAATAAACCAGTATATTTCAAGTCTTTAGCTTTTGTCCAGAATGTCAAATAGGTGGCAGCTTTTTCAGATCAGATTGACTTGTGGTTATAAAAGGTTGCAGAAGGTTGTGTTGCTGACTGCATAATTACTAGAAATGGCCTATTTTAAAATAATACTCTATGTTGCTGTATTAGACAATACTCTTTTGGTTTCAAGTGACAGTAACTCAATTTGATGGCCATTTATTGCCTTAGTTTCCCATCCTCCCAGTTTCTTTACCTTACAAGAAAGACAGTAGTCTTGGGAAGGGCTCTGTTTTTCCCAGTTTGAGTCCTGGCCCACTTCTGAAGTCACTGTTGCCATGCAGATAGGATAAGCTGAAGGTGCCGTTAGCGGGGGATGGGGTTCAACGACTGCACTCCCACTTAGTCCCCAAGGAGTGGGGAATGGGTGGTTCCCAAAGGAAGGATACTGAGGAGACAAATCACAATTGTCCACTACTGTTTCCTTTCAACATGGATAGCCAATCAAGAATAATTCTTAAGGCTGGTGTCACTGGCCCTCAAGGGTGTAGAAATAATTAAAGTTGTTAGGAGATAGTTTCGATTAAGCTATAATTACTAGAAGTTAAGACCCACGAAGGAAGGTAGAGAAGCTTCTTTTCTGTGTATTTGTCAGAACTTATAGTATGCTAACATGCATGGTGAAGTTCTAAAAGGGAGACACGGTATGCAGGGGTTCCCAAATGATTTTTAATTACAGAAACCTTTTTTTCCTGGGGCTTTTAGAGAGAACATACTTTGATTCTTATCTGCTAAATACAGGACAGTAATTACAAAAAAATAAAAGGGCCATATGTAAGGCTTAAGATATACATAATGCAGGCTCTGTACTCCAGGGTGGAATTGTGCCACAGAATTTTGGCTGTTTGCCTGTCTTTAAAATAGACCAGTGCCTTTATGGGGTTGGAAGAAAGTCCCAAAAACAGCTGGGGTCATTTAAACTTTTCAGAATAATTGGTGCCAATGGATATGTTTATCTTGAGATCATTCATGTAGATAATAATTTACAATCCGGGTTTCTTAAAACTTTTGGTAATCTCGGGCTTATGTTCTGCGGAATGATGTGGAAATTTCTCAGCAAACCCTTGCCATGGGGAATCGTCATAATCATGTCTCACGGAGAAAGGGTGGCAGCTGTTACTTTCAATCAGTATGCTCAGGGAGGGAAGAAAATGAAGGCCCTTTGTGTTCCTTCTGGTGGATGGATGTCTTGCAGCTGGCAGTCTGCCAGACTCTCAAATCCGTTGTTCTTTTCCAAGGGAACTGTTGATGTACTTGGTCTCTGGAGAGGTTGAAATGCTTGGCAGTGCACTCAGATCCTCCTCCTGCTCTGAATACTTGTGTGCTTGTCAGTCACCCTGGAAGAGCTCATCTGTTACCAAACAAATGCAGCAATGAGTTGTGAAATGTTTAAGTCTCTCCCACCATCTTTGCCTTTTGTCAAGTTGTTCATGGCATGTAGTCAGATTTGCATAAATTGCTTTTCACATTAGAGGCAATTTTTGCTTTTCTTCAAATTGCTCTTAGTGCAGAGTAGTGGAAATCACAGAAGGAACAGACAATGGCTGGTAAAAAGCAGTGGCTATTACAGGCTGTTTGCAGAGCACTGTTCTGGCGGAGTTTATAAACTGATGAGCAAGACAGACAAAAATGAAAGAACAACAGTACAATCCAAACATTTGGTATATAAAATATGCACAACATATAATTCTATATGGGATTCAAAAATAGGAAAAAATTAATTAATTCAAGAAACATTTTTGAGGTTTAGTGTTTGTGTAGTGGACGCATATTGGTGAACAAGTTACAATCACTATTTTGGAAGAAGCTCATAGGCTAGAAGGAAGACACTGATCTGTACATAAATAAGTTCAACAAACTTGTTGGGTACTAGTGTTAAATCTGTGGAACATACCCTGAAGTCACAAGTGAGAGAATGTCAAATCTACTGGGGGGTGGGGGGGGGGAGGGAGAAGGAGGTGAGGGGAGAAGGCTGATAACAATGGCTGCAGAGAGACTATGAGTTTTGAGATGATTCCCAAAATATGCTGTATGGAGGTTTTGACAGCCACATTGAGGGATCATATTAAAGCAGTGGAAACTGTGTGAACAAGGGCATGGAGATATGAAACAGATCTGTATTTTAAGGAAGCCATATTTACCTGGAAATAGCTGAATCAGCAAGTGGTGTGGTAGTGACTCAGGGAGAGAGTGAGCAAGGAGAAGTGAATTTGGGGTCCTACACCCCTTCTTGCTGAATTACCAGTGAGGGTTTCTGGGCTCTCCTGGAAGACAGTTAATACCTTGTCTCCTCTCTGACCTCAATCTTAACTCATGACCTCACTGAGACCATAGAAAGCAGCAGAAAGCAACCACTTCATCTTCCCAATACAAAATCCCAATACAAAATCTGCATCTGTGTCCGTGGGCTCCTTCTTTCCCCTGATTACCAGGGAGTAGGTGTCCCTTCTAGGAAAGGTCACTCTCCACTTGTCACTCAGGTCCCACCTCTCCCTTCTACTCAATACTTTGCTGCCTCAGGTATCCCTCTCTCTTCATCAATACTCTTTCTCTGTCCACTGAACCATTCCCATCAATTTACATGCTCTGTTATCATCCATCTTAAAAACACTTTCTTCAACCCACAACCTCCTCCAACAATGACCTCATTTTTCTGTTCTTTGCAACAAAAATTACTGAAAGAGTTGTATATACCAGTTTTTTTCTATTCAATTGTCATTCATGTTTTAAATTTTTTATTTTTTTGAATAGGTAATATATGTATATGGATATAGATTCCCTTTCATCTTTGTACCCCAGCCATCTGTTTCTCCATGCATATCCTTTCAGAGAAAGCTTATACATTCAAGCATACATATATAGTAATTTTTTTGCACACACAATGGCATGCTTTGCCCATTATCCAAACTCCTTTTTTTAGTACTTGCTTATTTCCCTCTTCAATTTTATCAGTTTTTGCTTCATGTCTTTTGGAGTTCTGTTATTAGGCACATAAACATTTAGGATTGTCATATTCTCTTGATGCATTGACCCCTTTACCATTATGATATGACCCCTATCCTCTTTGGATTAGTGTTACCATGGTATGTCTTTTTGTATCTGTGGTGGTTGGAAGCTGTTATGTGCCCCAGAAAAGCCCATGTCTTTTTTTTTTTTTTTTAATTCTAAAACAGAAACACATTTATTCTTAATACTTGTGACCATTTTGATTCCTCCTTGTTTTTTCTTTCCTTATTATTTTTAATTTTCTGAATACTGATTTATTTCTATTTGTTAGAAAAATGCTTCAGACATGCAGAGGCATAAATAATAATGTTACAGACCTCTCTATATGTCCACCTGCCTTCTTTTTTAAAAATCAGTTTTGTTGAGCTATATTCACATACCACACAATCATCCACAGTGTACAATCAGTTGTTCACAGTACCATCATATAATTGTGCATTCATCACCACAATCAATTTTTGAACATTTTCATTACTCCAAAAAAATAAGAATAAAAATAAAAGAACACCTAAAACATCCTATCCCCCACCCCACCTTTAGTTTTCATTTAATTTTTGTCCCCATTTTTCTACTCATCTGTCCATATACTAGATAAAGGGAGTGTGAGCCACAAGGTTTTCATAATCACACAGTCATACCATGTAGGCTACATAGTTATACAGTCATCTTCGAGAATCAAGACTACTGGGTTGCAGATCAACAGTTTCAGGTATTTCCTTCTAGCTATTCCAATACACTAAAAACTACAAAGGTATATCTATATAGTGCATAGGAATACCCTCCAGAATGACCTCTCGACTCTATTTGAAATCTCTCATCCACTGAAACTTTATTTTGTTTCATTTCTCTTCCACCTTTGGGTCCAAGAAGTCTTTCTCAATCCCACAACGTCAGGTCCAGGCTCATCCCTGAGAGTCATGTCCTGCTTTGCTAGGGAGATTTACACTCCTGGGAGTCATGTCCCTTAGTGGGGAAGGCAGTGAGTTTGTCTGCTGAGTGGGCTTAGACAGAGAGAAGACCATGTTCTTTTAATACATTCCTGTGGATGCAGACCTATTGTAGGTGGGTCCCTTTGATTAGGTTATTTCCATTGAGATGTGACCTACCCCATTCAAGGTAGGTCTTTATCCTTTAACTGGAGTACTTTATGAGGGGATAAAACACATACAGAAGCAAAGAGATGAAACCCAGAGAGCTCAGAGAAGCTGAGAGACAAGGACACACCCACAGAAGATGAGAACAGAAGCCACTGAAACCAGAAGCTGAAGGCAAAAAAACCTGGGAGAGAAAGACCAGCAGACACTGGCCATGTGCCTTCCCATGTGACAGAGATGTCCCAGATGCTGACAGCCTTTCTTCAGAGAAGGTATTGTCCTACTGATGCCTTAATTTGGACATTTTCATGGCCTAAAAACTGTAAATTAATAAATCCCCATTGTCAAAGCTAACCCATTTCTGGTATATTGCATTCCAGAAGCTTTAGCAAACCAAAAACACTCTCCTTTTACTTTTAACTATTGGTGTCTTTATATTTAAAGTGTGTTTCTTGTAGGCAACATTAATTGGATCTTGTTTTTTTTAGCCAATCTGACAATCTCTGCTTTGAATTGGGATGTTTAGAGCATTTACATTTAATATAATGATTGATGTGGTTGGCTTCAAGTCTACCATTTTGCTATTTGTCCTATCTGTTCTTTGTTTCCTTTTTCCTCTTCTTCTCCCTTCTTTTAAATTAATTAGTTTTTATGATTCCATTTAATCTACCTTATTGGCTTATTAGCTATATGTATCTTATTTTTTTAGTGGCTGCTTTTAGGGATTATAGGCTATGTTTTTTAAGTTATCACAGTCTACCTTTTCATCAGTCTGCATTCAACCAGGAGAGAGAAACCACACAGTAATGTAAACAGGAATGTTTTATTTAAGGAATTATTAACTATAACATGGAATTGAAGTAATGAGGGATTGGGTAGTAAAAAGAACTATAAAGAAAATAGGAACAGTAGATAAAAGCAACAGTCATTACACCTAGGGCTGAGATATAGCACCAGAAGAAGATCCTCTTCCTCAGGCTGAGATCCAGACCTTGTGGTAGAGTGTACAACCGTGGATCACTGAGGGCAGAGAAGTTGCTGTGGGGCTGTACTAATGGAGCTTGCAGTGCTCTCCTCAATTAAATCCCATACAAGTGGTCATCAGCATCAGCTTGAATACTCTGGAAGATAAGGAAGCCACAGGAGGCTTATTATTATTTTTTTATTTAAATTCAGTTTTATTGAAATATATTCACATACCATACAATCATCCATGGTGTACAATCAACTGTTTACAGTACCATCATATAGTTATGCAGTCATCACCCCAATCTATTTCTGAACGTTTTCCTTACATCAGAAAGAATCAGAATAAGAATAAAAAATAAAAGTAAAAAAGAACACCCAAACCATCCCACCCACCCCACCCCCTATTTTTCATTTAGTTTTGGTCCCCATTTTTCTACTCATCCATCCATACACTAGATAAAGGGAGCATGATCTACAAGATTTTCACAATCACACTGTCACCCCTTGTAATCTACATTGTTATACAATAGTCTTCAAGAGTCCCGACTACCGGGTTAGAGTTTGATAGTTTCAGGTATTTACTTCTAGCTATTCCAATACATTAAAACCTAAGAGGTGTTATCTATATAGTGCATAAGAATGTCCACCAGAGTTACTTCTCGACTCCATTTGAAATCTCTCAGCCACTGAAACTTTATTTCATTTCATTTTGCATCCCCGTTTTGGTCAAGAAGATGTTCTTCAGTCCCACGATGCTGGGTTCAGACTCATCCCCAGGAGTCATATCCTGTGTTGCCAGGGAGATTTACACCCCTGGGAGTCAGGTCCCACATAGGGAGGAGGACAGTGAGTTTATCTGCTGAGGGGGCTCAGTTAGAGAGAGAGGGAGAGAGAGGGCCACATGTGAGCTACAGAGAGGTACTCAGGGGGAGACTGTTAGGCACAATTATATGCAAGTTTAGCCTCTCCTTTGTAGTAACGAGGGAAGCTTATTTTTTTGAGATAAAACTTATATACAATTTGAATTTTGGCAATTTGTACAAATTGATGTACAGATGTATGTCTGTCATCCCAAAAATGTCCTGTGTCCCTTTGCAGTCAATCCCCTTCTCCAACCTCAGCCCCAGGCAATCAGTGATCTGCTTTCTGTCGCTACGGTTTGCCTTTTCTAGAACTTTATGTAAATGAAATTAAACAGTTTTCTCTGTTTGGTTTCTTTCACACAGCATAAAGTTTTTGATATCCATTTATGTTGTTATGTGTATCAGTAGTTTTTTCATTTTCAGTGCTGAGTAATATATTATAGTACTGAAGTATCATAATTTGTTTATCTACTTAGTTGGTGGACATTTGAGTTGTTACCAGTTTGGGGCTGTTATAAAAAAATGCTTCTATGAACATTCGAATACTTATCTTTGTGTGGACATATGTTTTCATTTCCTTTGGTTAAAAACCTAGGAATGGGATTGGTGGATTGGTGGGGGTGTTGGGTTGAAGCTGTATGTACCCCAGAAATACATGTTCTTAAATTTAATCCATTCCCATGGATTAAATTTACACTAAGCGTACTACTTACAATAAACCCATTGTAAGTAGGACCTTTGATGAGGCTACTTCTGTTAAGGTGTGTCCCACCTCAATCAGGATGGGTCTTAATCCTATTATTGGAGTCCTTTATAAGACAACGAAATTCAGACACAGAGAGAAAGCCATAGGAAGCAAGAAACTGAGACAGAACCTGGAAGAGAAGGAAGAGACCAGGAGATGCCACCATGTGCCTTGACACATGACAGAGGAACCAAGGATCATGGGCAGCCATTCCCAGAATGCCACAGTCTTTGGGGAGAAAGCATTGCATTGATGATGCTTTGATTTGGGCATTTTCCTGGCCTTAAAATCAGGAGCAAATAAATTCCCATTGTTTAAGCCAATCTATTGCACAGTATTTGCTTGAGCAGCCTAGGAAACTAAAATAGTGGGTAAGTGTATGTTTACAAAGCTGCTAAACTTCTGTCCCAAGTGGCTGTACCATTTGCCTTCCAGCGATGTATGAGAATTCCAGTTGCTCCACATCCTTGCCAGCACCTGCTAATGTCAGTCTTTTCAATTTTAGACATTTTACTAAATGTGTAGTGGCAGCTCACTGTGGTTTTAATTTGCATTTTCCTCATAATTAATGCTAAGCATCTTTTTATGTGCTTATTGGCCAGTAGTATGTCTTCTTTTGCGATATTTCTGTTTAAAACTTTTGCCCTTTTTTTTTTAACCTCATGGAATTTTTTTCCGGTTTTAGTGAGGTAGAATAGATATAGAATAACCTGTGAATATTTAAAGTATATATTTCTATAAGTTTCAACATATGTATACACCTGTGTAACTATTACAACCATAAAGTTAATGAGCATATCCATCACCCCAAATAGTTTTTTCTTATCCCTCTGTAAACCCTCTCTTCCTCTCAGCCTTCCCCATCCTGTCCCCTACTCAGAGAAACACTGACCTACTTTCTGTCACTATGAATTGGTTTGAATTTCTTAGAATCTTATATAATCATATGATACATATTCTTTTTTTGGTTTGGCTTCTTTCACTCAGCATATTTATTTTGCAATTCATGCATGTTGTTGCATATATCAATAATTCATTCCATTTTATTTCTGAGTAGTAGTCTGTCATATGGTTAGACTGCAATTTGTTTATCCACCCACCTGGTGATGGATAATTCAATTGTTTC
Source organism: Choloepus didactylus (assembly GCF_015220235.1). Classification (NCBI taxonomy): domain Eukaryota; kingdom Metazoa; phylum Chordata; class Mammalia; order Pilosa; family Megalonychidae; genus Choloepus; species Choloepus didactylus. Next base: position 50,049,654 of record NC_051320.1, on the reverse strand, counting down.
TTGTTTTTGCTATTATGAATAATGCTGCTATACAAATGAAGTTGTGAACATTTGTGTACAAGTCTCTTTGTGGACATATGCTTTGAATCATCTTGGGTCAATTCCTAACAGGAATGGTTGGGTTATATGATCAGGATATGTTTAACTTTTTAAGAAACTGCTAAACTATTTCAACATGCTTATACAACTTCACATTCCCACCAGCGGTGTATGAGAGTTCCAGTTGGTTGATATACTCACCAATACTTGGTGTGGTCAATTTTAAATTTAAGTCATTTGGGTGGGTGTGTAGTAGTATCTCATTATGGTTTTAATTTGCATTTCCCTAGTGATAAATGATGGGCATCTTCTCATAATTTTATTGGTCATTCTTCAGTAATGTGTAATTTCCTTAAATCTTTTGTCCATTTTGTATTGGTTTATTGATCTTATTATATCATAGATTTCTTTATATATATATTCTGGACACAAGCTCTTTGTCAAATATAAGTTTTACAAGTATTTTATCTCAATCTATGGCTTGTCATTAAAAAATTATTGTGTTAATATATATACAACACACAGTCTCTCTTGTTTTAACTACTTTGATGGGTACAATTCCATGACATTAATTATATTCACTATATTGTGCTACCATCCATTCCACCCATTACCAAAACTTTATTATCCCTAACTGAAACTCTGTACACATTGATCAATAATTCCCCACTACTCCCCACCCCCTCATCCCTTGGTAACCTGTGTCTGGCTTATTTCATTCAATAAGGTTCATCCACCTTGTGGTATGTAGTAGGAACTTGTTCTTTTTCATGGCTGAATAATTTTCCATTCCAAGCTGTATGTACCCCAGAAATACATGTTCTTAAATTTAATCCATTCCCATGGATTAAATTTACAATAAGTGTACTACTTACAATGAACCCATGTTCTAAATGGATTAAATTTAAGAACATGTATTTCTGGGGTACATTAGTGTACAAATATCTGTGTGGTATTTTGAGGCTATATGTACCCCAGAAAAGAACATGTTCTTTTAATCCATTCCTATGTAGATAGGACCTTTTAATTAAGTTATTTCAATTGAGATGTGACTACCTCATTCGAGGTGGGTCTTAATTCTCTTACTGGAATGCTTTATCAAATGATAAAGGTCACACAGAAAACCCAGAGAAGCTCATGGAAAAAGCCCCAGAGAAGCTGAGAGATAAGGACACACCCACAGAAGCTGAGAGATGAAGCCACTACAGCCAGAAGCTGGAAGCAACGAAACTTGTGAGAGGCCTAGAAGACATCGCCATGTGCCTTGCCACCTGACGGAGCCCAAGCTTGACGGAAACTGGTCTTCAGAGAAGTTATTGTCCTGTTGATGCCTTAATTTGAACATTTTTGCAGCCTTAGAATTGTAAAATTGTAAGCCAATAAATATCCATTTTTTAAAGCCAGCTACTTCTGGTATATTGCATTTTGTCAACTTTAGTAAACCAGAACAATCTGTTTGAGTCCCTGATTTCAATTCTTTGGAGATATACCTAAAAGTGGAATTGCCAGGTAGTATGGTAATTCTATGTTGACCTTCATGAGCAACTGCCAATCTGTTTTCCACAACGACCACACCATTTTACATTCTCACCAACAATGTACAAGGAGTCCTATTTCTCCACATCCTCACCAACACTTACTATTTTCTATTTTTCACATAATAGCTACCTTAGTGGGTGTGAAGTGGCTGTGGCTTGCCTTTTTATTTTCTTGTATTTTTTGATGCGCAAAAGTTTTGAAATTTTGATTGAGTCCACTCTATTAATTTTTTCTTTTATTGTTTGTCCTTTTTGGATTCTATTTAAGACATTTTTGCCTAATCCAACATTACAAACATTTTCCCCTATGAATTCTTCTAGAAGTTTTATAGTTTTAGATCTGATATTTAGGTCTATATACATCTCAAGTTTATAGATCTATACTCATTCTTTTTAACAATTGAAGTGGATGACATTGTGTGTATAAACCATAATTTATTTGTAGATTTTCCTATTAATGCACATATAGTTTGCTTATAATCTTTTGCTATAAAAAGGAATGCTATCATTATCTTTGTACATGATCCTTCATGCACATGTGTCAGAATATATTTAGGAAAATAAATGGTATTAATTAATGGGATAAGGGTATGTGCATTTTAAATCTTTATCAATATTGCCAATTCACACACCCTCCAGCAATATATGAATATTAAACATATTGATTTTTACAAACTTGATAGTTAGCAAATGGTTTAACTTTATAGAACTTCTCTTATAGAAGTAGGAAAGGACTAGGTGAGAAAATTTGAGGCAAGTTATAGAACTACAAGGAGGCCAGTTTGGCTTAGCTGCGAGACCAAATAGAAAGGTGGTTTGAGATGAGGCTGGAGAGGCAGGCAAGGTCTGACCATGCAGGATTTGAATTTTTATCCAAAAACAATTGCAAGCTTTAGGCTGGGTAAGATGGGAGAGACAGAATAGGGAGACTGAGGCCATGCTTAAGCAAGGAGTGATTTGATTACATTTTTGGGGAGGCACAGCTGAGAAAAATTGAAGAAAGAAGTTTAAGCAAAGATATACCCATGCAAACAGAAACACAGCAGGCATCATGATTTCAATATGGGACAAGATTAAAGTAAGGCCAATGATATTAAATGAGAACTAGGATATTTTAATGATAAGGGGATGAAATCTCTTTGAAGTTCTAAGAGACATGAATATCTGAGTATCCGATAACATAGCCATCAAGATTAATGAAGCAAACTTTAGGATACATGAAGAAAAACAGACAAAATACATTACTAGGAGTCTTTATTAATCTCTTTTAATCCTTGACCGATCAAGGAGGCCAAAAATAAATAATATAATTGGACTACATAACAATTAATGAAATAATTCGAATGGACATATATTGATCATTAAACTAAAAAACAAGACTACACCTTTAAGTTTTTCAAATGTCCATGGAACATTCCCCAAAATTGGCTATTTAGTAGGCAAAGAGAAAACCTCAACAACTCCAAAAAGTAGAAAAATCTCAGACAGGTTCTGATGACGTGATAAAACTAGAATTTAATTACAGACTAAAAATCCCTACCAGTTGTACACTTTAAAAAGCTATCTTACACTATTCTTAGGTCAAGAAGAAAATCAAAGCTAAGATATCAGACTATCTGAAAAATAACAATAATAAAAGCACCATATGGTGAAAAATTAAAAAAAAAAAACCAAACTATGAAATACAGTTAAAACAGAGCTTAGGGAAAAGTTGATAGATATAAATACACATAATATCAATTAAGAAATTGTAAATATAAGAAAATTAAGCACTAACTCTAGAAATTAGGAAAAGAACAGCATACAGGCCTAAAGAAAGCAGAAGGAAGGAATTAGTAAAGCCAAAAGCAGCAACTGAAGCTTCAAGTAATAGGAAATGGTAGACATAAAAAACATGAATGCAAGAGCTGAACAAACAGTAAGAGAGAAACTGTTAGGTAATAGAGGTTGCTTTTTGGAAGGAAACTGGATGACCATAGAAGGGGTGGAACGATTTACTTTAAAAAGTAATTTATTTTAAAAATATTTCAAACATACTAAAGATACAATATGCTGTTTTGAAACAGTTACGGACCCCAGAATAGCCATGATCTTTTAATCCCATCTTGTTGGGTGGAAACTTTTGATTGAGTGTTTCTGTGGAGATGTGACCTACCCAATTACAGGTGAGACCTTTGATTAAATTATTTCCATGGAGGTGTGGACCCTGCCCACTCATGGTGGGTCTTATTAGATCACTGGAGTCATTTAAGGGGCTCAGGAAGACAGAGACAGGAGCTGGAGCTGACAGAGATGCTTAGAGATGCTTGGAGATGTGGACAGAAGGATGTTTGGAGATGCAAAGATAAGAGATGAAACCCAGAGTTTGCCCCAGAAGAGCTAAGAGAGGACCCCCAGACGCTTAGAGAGAAACGCCTGGGAGAAAGAAGCTAGGATGCACAGGGCTGAGAGAGGGCAGCTAAGAGAGAAGCCCAGAGACATTTTGGAGCGAGCCATTTTGAAATGCAACCCAGAAGCAAAGAACCAGCAGACACCAGCCATGTTCTTTCCCAGCAAGGAGAGGTGTTCTGGAAGCCATTGACCTTTCTTTCAGTGTTGATGCCTTAGTTTGGACACTTTTATGGCCTTAGAACTGAAAATTTGTAACCTAATAAATCCCCTTTATAATATATATAAAGCCAATCCATTTGTGGCATTTTGCATAATGGCAGCTTTAGCAAACCTGAACAGACAACAAATAATAAAAAAGACACCCATGAAACCACCATCAACCTAAATAATAAAACATTACCGGGAGGCGGGGCAAGATGGCAGACTGGTGAGCTGTATGTTTTAGTTACTCCTCCAGGAAAGTAGGTAGAAAGCCAAGAACTGCGTGGACTGGACACCACAGAGCAATCTGACTTTGGGCATACTTCATACAACACTCATGAAAACGTGGAACTGCTGAGATCAGCGAAATCTGTAAGTTTTTGCGGCCAGGGGACCCGCGCCCCTCCCTGCCAGGCTCAGTCCCGGGGGAGGAGGGGCTGTCAGCTCCGGGAAGGAGAAGGCAGAACTGCAGTGGCAGCCCTTATCGGAAACTCATTCTACTGATTCAAACTCCAACCATAGATAGACTGAGACCAGACACCAGAGAATCAGAGCAGCCAGCCAGAAGAGAGGAGACAGGCATAGAAAAAAAACAACACGAAAAACTCCAAAATAAAAGCGGAGGATTTTTGGAATTCTGGTGAACATAGAAAGGGGAAGGGCCCTGAGGCGCATATGCAAATCCTGAAGAAAAGCTGATCTCTCTGCCCTGTGGACCTTTCCTTAATGGCCCTGGTTGCTTTGTCTCTTAGCATTTCAATAACCCATTAGATCTCTGAGGAGGGCCCGGTTTTTTTTTGTTTGTTTGTTTGTTTTTGTTTTTTTTTTTTAATCCTTTTTTCTTTTTCTAAAACAATTACTCTAAGAAGCCCAATACAGAAAGCTTCAAAGACTTGCTATTTGGGCAGGTCAAGTCAAGAGCAGAACTAGGAGAGCTCTGAGACAAAACGCAATAATCCAGTCGCTGAGAAAATTCACTACACCACAACTTCCCAAGAAAAGGGGGGTGTCCACTCACAGCCATCATCCTGGTGGACAGGAAACACTCCTGCCCATCGCCAGCCCCATAGCCCAGAACTACCCCAGACAACCCAGTGTGACGGAAGTGCTTCAAATAACAGGCACACACCACAAAACTGGGTGTGGACATTAGCCTTCCCTGCAACCTCAGCTGATTGTCCCAGAGTTGGGAAGGTAGAGCAGTGTGAATTAACAAAGCCCCATTCAGCCATCATTTGAGCAGACCGGGAGCCTCCCTACACAGCTCAGCAGCCCAGAACTGCCCTGGGGGGACGGCACTCACCTGTGACATAGCACAGTCATCCCTCAACAGAGGACCCGGGGTGCACAGCCTGGAAGAGGGGCCCACTTGCAAGTCTCAGGAGCCATATGCCAATACCAAGGACTTGTGGGTCAGTGGCAGAGACAAACTGTGGCAGGACCGAACTGAAGGATTAGACTATTGCAGCAGCTTTAAAACTCTAGGATCACCAGGGAGATTTGATTGTTAGAGCCACCCACCCTCCCTGACTGCCCAGAAACACGCCCCATATACAGGGCAGGCAACACCAACTACACACGCAAGCTTGGTACACCAATTGGACCCCACAAGACTCACTCCCCCACTCACCAAAAAGGCTAAGCAGGGGAGAACTGGCTTGTGGAGAACAGGTGGCTCGTGGACGCCACCTGCTGGTTAATTAGAGAAAGTGTACTCCACGAAGCTGTAGATCTGATAAATTAGAGATAAGGACTTCAATTGGTCTACAAATCCTAAAAGAACCCTATCAAGTTCAGCAAATGCCACGAGGCCAAAAACAACAGAAAATTATAAAGCATATGAAAAAACCAGACGATATGGATAACCCAAGCCCAAGCACCCAAATCAAAAGACCAGAAGAGACACAGCACCTAGAGCAGCTACTCAAAGAACTAAAGATGAACAATGAGACCATAGTACGGGAGATAAAGGAAATCAAGAAGACCCTAGAAGAGTATAAAGAAGACATTGCAAGACTAAATAAAAAAATGGATGATCTTATGGAAATTAAAGAAACTGTTGACCAAATTAAAAAGATTCTGGACACTCATAGTACAAGACTAGAGGAAGTTGAACAACGAATCAGTGACCTTGAAGATGACAGAATGGAAAATGAAAGCATAAAAGAAAGAATGGGGAAAAAAATTGAAAAAATCGAAATGGACCTCAGGGATATGATAGATAATACGAAACGTCCAAATATAAGACTCATTGGTGTCCCAGAAGGGGAAGAAAAGGGTAAAGGTCTAGGAAGAGTATTCAAAGAAATTGTTGGGGAAAACTTCCCAAATCTTCTAAACAACATAAATACACAAATCATAAATGCTCAGCGAACTCCAAATAGAATAAATCCAAATAAACTCACTCCGAGACATATACTGATCACACTATCAAACACAAAAGAGAAGGAACAAGTTCTGAAAGCAGCAAGAGAAAAGCAATTCACCACATACAAAGGAAACAGCATAAGACTAAGTAGTGACTACTCAGCAGCCACCATGGAGGCGAGAAGGCAGTGGCACGATATATTTAAAATTCTGAGTGAGAAAAATTTCCAGCCAAGAATACTTTATCCAGCAAAGCTCTCCTTCAAATTTGAGGGAGAGCTTAAATTTTTCACAGACAAACAAATGCTGAGAGAATTTGCTAACAAGAGACCTGCCCTACTGGAGATACTAAAGGGAGCCCTACAGACAGAGAAACAAAGAAAGGACAGAGAGACTTGGAGAAAGGTTCAGTACTAAAGAGATTCGGTATGGGTACAATAAAGGATATTAATAGACAGAGGGGAAAAATATGACAAACATAAACCAAAGGATAAGATGGCTGATTCAAGAAATGCCTTCACGGTTATAACGTTGAATGTAAATGGATTAAACTCCCCAATTAAAAGATATAGATTTGCAGAATGGATCAAAAAAAATGAACCATCAGTATGTTGCATACAAGAGACTCATCTTAGACACAGGGACACAAAGAAACTGAAAGTGAAAGGATGGAAAAAAATATTTCATGCAAGCTACAGCCAAAAGAAAGCAGATGTAGCAATATTAATCTCAGATAAAATAGACTTCAAATGCAGGGATGTTTTGAGAGACAAAGAAGGCCACTACGTACTAATAAAAGGGGCAATCCAGCAAGAAGAAATAACAATCGTAAATGTCTATGCACCCAACCAAGGTGCCACAAAATACATGAGAGAAACACTGGCAAAACTAAAGGAAGCAATTGATGTTTCCACAATAATTGTGGGAGACTTCAACACATCACTCTCTCCTATAGATAGATCAACCAGACAGAAGACCAATAAGGAAATTGAAAACCTAAACAATCTGATAAATGAATTAGATTTAACAGACATATACAGGACATTACATCCCAAATCACCAGGATACACATACTTTTCTAGTGCTCATGGAACTTTCTCCAGAATAGATCATATGCTGGGACATAAAACAAGCCTCAATAAATTTAAAAAGATTGAAATTATTCAAAGCACATTCTCTGACCACAATGGAATACAATTAGAAGTCAATAACCATCAGAGACTTAGAAAATTCACAAATACCTGGAGGTTAAACAACACACTCCTAAACAATCAGTGGGTTAAAGAAGAAATAGCAAGAGAAATTGTGAAATATATAGAGACGAATGAAAATGAGAACACAACATACCAAAACCTATGGGATGCAGCAAAAGCAGTGCTAAGGGGGAAATTTATAGCACTAAACGCATATATTAAAAAGGAAGAAAGAGCCAAAATCAAAGAACTAATGGATCAACTGAAGAAGCTAGAAAATGAACAGCAAACCAATCCTAAACCAAGTACAAGAAAAGAAATAACAAGGATTAAAGCAGAAATAAATGACATAGAGAACAAAAAAACAACAGAGAGGATAAATATCACCAAAAGTTGGTTCTTTGAGAAGATCAACAAGATTGACAAGCCCCTAGCTAGACTGACAAAATCAAAAAGAGAGAAGACCCATATAAACAAAATAATGAATGAAAAAGGTGACATAACTGCAGATCCTGAAGAAATTAAAAAAATTATAAGAGGATATTATGAACAACTGTATGGCAACAAACTGGATAATGTAGAGGAAATGGACAATTTCCTGGAAACATATGAACAACCTAGACTGACCAGAGAAGAAATAGAAGACCTCAACCAACCCATCACAAGCAAAGAGATCCAATCAGTCATCAAAAATCTTCCCACAAATAAATGCCCAGGGCCAGATGGCTTCACAGGGGAATTCTACCAAACTTTCCAGAAAGAACTGACACCAATCTTACTCAAACTCTTTCAAAACATTGAAGAAAATGGAACACTACCTAACTCATTTTATGAAGCTAACATCAATCTAATACCAAAACCAGGCAAAGATGCTACAAAAAAGGAAAACTACCGGCCAATCTCCCTAATGAATATAGATGCAAAAATCCTCAACAAAATACTTGCAAATCGAATCCAAAGACACATTAAAAAAATCATACACCATGACCAAGTGGGGTTTATTCCAGGCATGCAAGGATGGTTCAACATAAGAAAATCAATCAATGTATTACAACACATTAACAAGTCAAAAGGGAAAAATCAATTGATCATCTCAATAGATGCTGAAAAAGCATTTGACAAAATCCAACATCCATTTTTGATAAAAACACTTCAAAAGGTAGGAATTGAAGGAAACTTCCTCAACATGACAAAGAGCATATATGAAAAACCCACAGCCAGCATAGTACTCAATGGTGAGAGACTGAAAGCCTTCCCTCTAAGATCAGGAACAAGACAAGGATGCCCGCTATCACCATGGTTATTCAACATTGTGCTGGAAGTGCTAGCCAGGGCAATCCGGCAAGACAAAGAAATAAAAGGCATCCAAATTGGAAAAGAAGAAGTAAAACTGTCATTGTTTGCAGATGATATGATCTTATATCTAGAAAACCCTGAGACATCGACGATACAGCTACTAGAGCTAATAAACAAATTTAGCAAAGAAGCGGGATACAAGATTAATGCACATAAGTCAGTAATGTTTCTATATGCTAGAAATGAACAAACTGAAGAGACACTCAAGAAAAAGATACCATTTTCAATAGCAACTAAAAAAATCAAGTACCTAGGAATCAACTTAACCAAAGATGTGAAAGACCTATACAAAGAAAACTACATAACTCTACTAAAAGAAATAGAAGGGGACCTTAAAAGATGGAAAAATATTCCATGTTCTTGGATAGGAAGACTAAATGTCATTAAGATGTCAATTCTACCCAAACTCATCCACAGATTCAATGCAATCCCAATCAAAATTCCAACAACCTACTTTGCAGACTTGGAAAAGCTAGTTATCAAATTTATTTGGAAAGGGAAGATGCCTTGAATTGCTAAAGACACTCTAAAAAAGAAAAACAAAGTGGGAGGACTTACACTCCCTGACTTTGAAGCTTATTATAAAGCCACAGTTGCCAAAACAGCATGGTACTGGCACAAAGATAGACATATAGATCAATGGAATCGAATTGAGAATTCGGAGACAGACCCTCAGATCTATGGCCGACTGATCTTTGATAAGGCCCCCAAAGTCACTGAACTGAGTCACAATGGTCTTTTCAACAAATGGGGCTGGGAGAGTTGGATATCCATATCCAAAAGAATGAAAGAGGACCCCTACCTCACCCCCTACACAAAAATTAACTCAAAATGGACCAAAGATCTCAATATAAAAGAAAGTACCATAAAACTCCTAGAAGATAATGTAGGAAAACATCTTCAAGACCTTGTATTAGGCGGCCACTTCCTAGACTTTACACCCAAAGCACAAGCAACAAAAGAGAAAATAGATAAATGGGAACTCCTCAAGCTTAGAAGTTTCTGCACCTCAAAGGAATTTCTCAAAAAGGTAAAGAGGCAGCCAACTCAATGGGAAAAAATTTTTGGAAACCATGTATCTGACAAAAGACTGATATCTTGCATATATAAAGAAATCCTAGAAGTCAATGATAATAGTACAGACACCCCAATTATAAAATGGGCAAAAGATATGAAAAGACAGTTCTCTGAAGAGGAAATACAAATGGCCAAGAAACACATGAAAAAATGTTCAGCTTCACTAGCTATTAGAGAGATGCAAATTAAGACCACAATGAGATACCATCTAACACCGGTTAGAATGGCTGCCATTAAACAAACAGGAAACTACAAATGCTGGAGGGGATGTGGAGAAATTGGAACTCTTATTCACTGTTGGTGGGACTGTATAATGGTTCAGCCACTCTGGAAGTCAGTCTGGCAGTTCCTTAGAAAACTAGATATAGAGTTACCATTCGATCCAGCGATTGCACTTCTCGGTATATACCCGGAAGATCGGAAAGCAGTGACACGAACAGATATCTGCACGCCAATGTTCATAGCAGCATTATTCACAATTGCCAAAAGATGGAAACAACCCAAATGTCCTTCAACAGATGAGTGGATAAATAAAATGTGGTATATACACACGATGGAATACTACGCGGCAGTAAGAAGGAACGATCTGGTGAAACATATGACAACATGGATGAACCTTGAAGACATAATGCTAAGCGAAATAAGCCAGGCACAAAAAGAGAAATATTATATGCTACCACTAATGTGAACTTTGAAAAATGTAAAACAAATGGCTTATAATGTAGAATGTAGGGGAACTAGCAATAGAGAGCAATTAAGGAAGGGGGAACAATAATCCAAGAAGAACAGATAAGCTATTTAACGTTCTGGGGATGCCCAGGAATGACTATGGTCTGTTAATTTCTGATGGATATAGTAGGAGCAAGTTCACAGAAATGTTGCTATATTAGGTAACTTTCTTGGGGTAAAGTAGGAACATGTTGGAAGTTAAGCAGTTATCTTAGGTTAGTTGTCTTTTTCTTACTCCCTTGTTATGGTCTCTTTGAAATGTTCTTTTATTGTATGTTTGTTTTCTTTTTAACTTTTTTTTCATACCGTTGATTTAAAAAAGAAGGGAAAGTTAAAAAAAAAAAAACAAAAAAAAAAAAAACAAGGAAAAAAAAAAGATGTAGTGCCCCCTTGAGGAGCCTGTGGAGAATGCAGGGGTATTCGCCTACCCCACCTCCATGGTTGCTAACATGACCACAGACATAGGGGACTGGTGGTTTGATGGGTTGGGCCCTCTACCACAGGTTTTACCCTTGGGAAGACGGTTGCTGCAAAGGAGAGGCTAGGCCTCCCTATGGTTGTGCCTAAGAGCCCCCTCCCGAATGCCTCTTTGTTGCTCAGATGTGGCCCTGTCTCTCTAGCTAAGCCAACTTGAAAGGTGAAATCACTGCCCTCCCCACTACGTGGGATCAGACACCCAGGGGAGTGAATCTCCCTGGCAACGTGGAATATGACTCCCGGGGAGGAATGTAGACCTGGCATCGTGGGACGGAGAACATCTTCTTGACCAAAAGGGGGATGTGAAAGGAAATGAAATAAGCTTCAGTGGCAGAGAGAATCCAAAAGGAGCCGAGAGGTCACTCTGGTGGGCACTCTTACGCACACTTTAGACAACCCTTTTTAGGTTCTAAAGAATTTGGGTAGCTGGTGGTGGATACCTGAAACTATCAAACTACAACCCAGAACCCATGAATCTCGAAGACAGTTGTATAAAAATGTAGCTTATGAGGGGTGACAAGGGGATTGGGAAAGCCATAAGGACCACACTCCACTTCGTCTAGTTTATGGATGGATGAGTAGAAATATAGGGGAAGGAAACAAAAAGACAAAGGTACCCAGTGTTCTTTTTTACCTCAATTGCTCTTTTTCACTCTAATTATTATTCTTGTTATTCTTGTGTGTGTGCTAATGAAGATGTCAAGGATTGATTTGGGTGATGAATGTACAACTATGTAATGGTACTGTGAACAATCGAAAGTACGATTTGTTTTGTATGACTGCGTGGTATATGAATATATCTCAATAAAATGAAGATTAAAAAAAAAAAAAAAAAAAGACATAATGCTGAGCAAAATAAGCCAGGCACAAAAAGAGAGATATTGTATGTTACCACTAATGTGAATTCTGTGAAAAATGTACAATGTTTTATACTGTAGAATGTAGGGGACCTAGAGATACCAATTAGTGGAGGGGGAATGATAATCTAATAAGAACAGATAAACTATGGAGGGTAATCTCAATGTTATGGGAATGCTCAGGAATGATTATGGTTTGTAAACTTTCTTGGATATAGTAAGATCATGTTGGAAGCAATAGAGTTATTTTAGGTTTTTTTTTTTCTCTTATTCCTTTGTTTTCTTAGGGGTTGTTAATTTTCTTGGGGTATGGTAGGAACATATTGGAAGCAAAGTAGTTATTTTACGTTATTTGTTTTCCTTAATCCATTGCTTTGTTTGAAATGTTGTGGGGTTTTTTTGGTTGTTGTTTGCCTGTTTGTTTTTAATTTTTTGATAAACAAAGTTAAAAAATTGAAAAAAAATCAGTAGAAAAATGGTAGTAAAAACTAAATGACAAATAGGGTGGGATGGGGGGATGGTTTGGGTATTCTCTTTTCACTTTTATTTTTTATTCTTATTCTGATTCTTTCTGATGTAAGGAAAATGTTCAGAAATAGATTGTGGTGATCAACGCATAACTATATAATCATACTGTGAACAGTTGATTGTATACCATGGATGACTGTATGGTTTGTGAATATATTTCAATAAAACTGAATTAAAAAAAAAATAATCAAAAAAAACAAAAAAACAAAAAAAACTAAATATCCCACCTATGCCGAGCTCTCTATTGTGGGACTTGCCCTTATGAAGCTTGTTACTGCAAAGGAGAGGCTAAACTTGCATATAATTGTGCATGAGTCTCCCCCTGAGTGCCTCTTTGTTGCTCAGATGTGGCCCTCTCTCTCTAAGCCACCTCAGCAGGTGAACTCACTGCCCTCCTCTCTACAGGGGACCCAACTCCCAGGGGTGTAAATCTCCCTGGCAACGCAGGATATGACTTCTGGGGATGAGCCTGGGCCCAGCAACGTGGGATTGAGGACATCTTCTTGACCAAAAGGGGAATGCAAAATGAAATGAAATAGTTGCAGTGGCTGAGAGATTTCAGATGGAGTCGAGAGGTCACTCTGGTGGACATTCTTATGCACTATATAGATAACACCTCTTAGGTTTTAATGTATTGGAATAGCTAGAAGTAAATACTTGAAACTATCAAACTCCAGCCCAGTAGTCTGGACTCCTGAAGACGATTGTATAATAATGTAGATTACAAGGGGTGACAGTGTGATTGTGAAAACCTTACGGATCACACTCCATTTATCTAGTGTATGGGTGGATGAGTAGAAAAATGGGGACAAAAACTAAATGAAATATAGGGTGGGATGGGGAGGATGGTTTGGGTGTTCTTTTTTACTTTTATTTTTTATTCTTATTCTGATTCTTTCTGATGTAAGGAAAATGATCAGAAATAGATTGTGGTGATGAATGCATAACTATGTGATCGTACTGTGAACAGTTGATTGTATACCACGGATGATTGTATGGTATGTGAATATATTTCAATAAAACTGAATTTAATTAAAAAAAAAACAAACAAAAAAAAACATTACCACAGCATTTGATGCCCTCTTTGTATTTCTTCCCCTTTACACCTCCCTCCAACTCACCACTATTTTGAATTTTTAGTGTTTATCATTCCCATGGATTTCTTTGTAATTTTATGTGTCCCTAAAATTTTTCTTATTTTGCACATTTTGAACTATACAGAAATGTCATTATATACTATTCAACCTGTTTGCTTAACCTTGCTTTGGAGATTATCCACGTTAGATGTAGATTAGTTCATTCTTTCTTACAGCTATATATTATTACATTGCATAAATATACTTACCACTTCTGTTAATGGAAACTAAGTTTCCAGCTTTTTTTGCAACTATAAAATGCTATGAACATTCTTCTATCTGTAGGTGTTTCTTTGAACACATGCGAAAGAATTTTCCTAGGAGTGGGGTAGGCACATGTTTAATTTTACTACATGTTTCCAAATCACTCTCTCAATCCTTGTATCAATTTATACTACCAAATCAGCGGTAGTTTGCAGTATTTCCAGATGCTCCTCAACACTTACCGGGTAGACTTGCTTTCACTCTACTTCCTTTTTAATGTTCGTTTCATTTCACATTATACAATTTCTTCAATTTTATCTTTAGCCTCAAAATAAGACTGTGGGTTAGGCACTGTTGTTTACAATTTTACAGATGAGAAAACAAAAGATCTCTTTGTTCTCTGAAATGATAATTTCTTTCTTCTTTTTACTTTTCAACCTCGCTCACTGCACCTTTTCCTCTCAGTCCTGGAAAGGCTGCATACCCTGGAAAGAAGGTATGCAGAACGGGGAGTTGGCAGCGATTCCCTACCCCTCCTCCACTCTTTCAAAACCTGTTCAGCACTCCGCCACCCTGAGGCCATCGTCGCTCTGCAACGCGACAGACTAGCAGGATTTGGACCATTGGAGACCCCGTAGTCCGGTCTTTTCCTACATCCGCTCCTCTCAATGCTTGGAGAGTGCACTCCGCAGCGCTGGAGAAAGGGCTACGGGCTACCTAGGACGGCCGGATGTGTTTGGGGAGGCCGAAGCTTGCCGCGCAGGCGCGTTGGGCGCCGGACGTGCTGCCCTTTCTCCCTTTCTAGAGCCGCTGTTGCCGAGGTTGGAGCGCTGCCCCGGAAGTCCTCCCTCTGGCCCTCTCCCGCGGCAAACATGGCGGTGGACTCGGCGATGGAGCTGCTATTTTTAGATACTTTTAAGCACCCGAACGCTGAGGTAAGATTTCATGATTTGATTCCGACCCTACTTCTCGACTTGGGGACCTATACAAAAGGCCGTTAGACGTGCCTCGACTTTTTCTTCGTCGATTGCCGATTTAATTCCTCACACACCTCCCTCCTCATAACTTGGGTGTGGGCACCGCGTTTGATGGAGGGCCGTGGCAGCCTTCTCATTTCCCTGCTTTATGTTAGGCTCCTTAGTCTTTGGTCGAGTTGGCTTTTCTATTCGCATCTCTCTAATTCTTTTCTCTCTCTGTCTCTCTTTTTTTCCTATCACCTTTGTGCCTCGAGGAGTATCATGGTCTGGTTTATCTCAGGTAGTGTTTAGGAGTCGTCTTGGGCAGCTTGTATTAGACAGTAATAAAGGGGTCCGAGCAGCTCACGCTGGCTTCGCGGTTCCCGTGTTAAGACAGTTCTAAACCCCTTCGCATAGGTCTCTTTTCTAACGGGAATTATGTTGCTCAGTTGTGACTCTCATTGGTTTAGGATCGCGGTGGTCTCTAGTTTGTCCTGAAACTTTCATACCTCTTGGAAAAATTTCACCCGTTACCACATGAAAGGCTTATACGGAATAGCCTTTGTGTGGAGAATGTGTGCGAGGAAGGGAGAATTGGGAGAACTATAGTCAGACTATCTTCAGGAAACACAGATACTTGTTTTGAGGGTCCAGGGGTGCGGTGTTGTGGAGCAGCGATTTTCTTTCAAACAACTGGCGCATCCCTGACGTGTGACTGGTTCTGCAGTATGTAAATTGAACGTAGTTATCTACAGGTTCTCCAAAGCCGGCCGCAAGTATTAACAAGTCCACGACGAAACAATATACATTAAAAACCTCAAATTTTTCTTCTTTAATTTAAATTTAATCAATTTAGAGAACTATTCTTTATTCGGAGATTATTTCTTTCCCTCTGTTTTTACCTATAGAAAAACGAGTGTTCCTATCAAGCTCCATGAAGGATAGATAGGTAGAGTCTTTCTTGTTCTCAGCTATGTCTCTAGCCTAGAAGAGTATCTAACAAAATGTAGGTGCTGAATAAATGTTTAAATGAAAAACTTGTTTAAAAGTTCTTTCTTTTATGAAATGATGATAATGGGCAGTGGGTATATTTTAGTACCTTTCTTGACAGTATAAAAAGTTGACAACCTTTATCTAATTTTTTAAAGGAATGGTTTACAGGTCTGTAGAAGTCAAACGTTCTGGTACCTTGGGTTAGCATATCGTACTGATAATGGATTAATTTGTAGTCTCATATTTCATGTTGGTCAGTTAGCTCTGTTGAAACAATATTTTTATTTCTCTGAGTATAATTCCAGATAGGCTTTAGAAAACTCAAAACAGACAGTAGTTGGATAAGAAAAAACCTGTTATGTGTACAGAAATAGAGAACAGTGAAAAATGAAAGAAAAACACATGTTGAATTAATTTAGTAGTATTCTAGTTTAGGAAGAATTGGCAGGCAGTCCTTATACTTAAGAACCCATTATTCTTTCATTTATTCTTGGACAGCCATTGAGGACCATGAGAGCATAGGGCAAAGAGTAAACATCTTCCAGGGCTGATTGAGAAGGCCTAGTAGAGATCACATTTGAACTGAGTATTGAAGGAGGAGTAGGGATTTGTATGTGGAGAAGGGATGGGAGAGGGTTATGCCTAACAGTAAGATAGGTTTGTGCAGAGGCACTGAGTAAAATGTATTAAGATAATGTACCCAGTAACGTAGTCCCAACTCCCATTAACAACCTTCCTTTTATTAATATTTTCCAAACTCTAATGAATATGTATATTGAATATATACACCCATGTTAATGTACTGATACTGTATACATATTGTGTTGTGACTTTTTTCACCTAACAGTGTTGTGCATCTTTATAATTCAAGAAGTATACTTGTAAAACATTTTAAAAAGTAAGCTTCATTTAAAGTTTTTTTTTTTAACTAGATAATACAAGTATAAGGGACAAATGCAAAAGGTTCCGAAGGATATGTAGTGAAAAGTATGTCTTTCTCTCATCCCTGTCTCCTAGCATCTTTATCCTTCCCTGGAAGCAATCACTGTTTTCAGTTTCTTATATATTCTTGCAGAGGTGTTCTGTATAATATTTTTATTAGCTGTATAATATTTAAGTAATGCTTAATTAAGTAATTTATATACTAAATTCTCATACATTTAGATTTCTGACATCTTGCAAACAATAATGAGATATTCTTTTTTTTTAAATTAAATTCAGTTTTATTGAAATATATTCACATACCATACAGTCTTCCATGGTATACAATCAACTGTTCACAGTACGATTATATAGTTGTACATTCATCACCACAATCTATTTCTGGACATTTTCCTTACATCAGAAAGAATCAGAATAAGAGTAAAAAATAAAAGTAAAAAAGAACACCCAAACCATTCCCCCATCCCACCCTATTTTTCATTTAATTTTTTTCCCCATTTTTCTACTCATCCATCCATACACTAGATATAGGGAGTGTGATCCACAAGGTTTTCACAATCACACTATCACCCCTTGTAATCTACATTATTATATAGTTGTCTTCAGGAGTCCAGACTATTGGGTTGGGATTTGATAGTTGCAGGGATTTACTTGTAGCTTTTCCAATACATTAAAACCTAAGAGGTGTTACCTATATAGTGCATAAGAATGTCCACCAGAGTGACCTCTCGACTCCATTTGAAATCTCTCAGTCACTGAAACTATTTTGTCTCATTTTGCATCCCCGTTTTGGTCAAGAAGATATTCTTAATCCCATGATGCCAGGTCCAGATTCATCCCCAGGTGTCATATCATGCATTGCCAGGGAGATTTATACCTCTGGGAGTCGGGTCCCAAGTAGGGTGGAGGGCAGTGAGTTCACCTGCCAAGGTGGCTCAGTTAGAGAGAGAGAAAGGGCCACATGTGAGCAACAAAGAGGTACTCAGGGGGAGACTCTTAGGCACAATTACATGCAAGTTTAGCTTCTCCTTTGCAGTAACGAGCTTCATAAGGGCAAGTCCCATGACAGAGGGCTCAGCACATCAAACTGCCAGTCCGGATGTTTGTGACATCAGCATCAGTCCAGGCGAGGAAGTCCAACACCTCCACACTTTCACCCAGCTCCTTGGGGTGGGGTGGGGGAGCTGTAAATATATTTTTTATTTTCTGCCCAAATTACTTTGGGGTGTGTCACTATTTCACTCTAATCTATACTAACATACTGTATCTCACTTCCTATTCAAAGTTCCATGTAATTATGGTGTTTGAACAAACCGACTGTAGAGTTATACTGTTTAGAAAATATAGATCCTGCACCAAATAGACATCTGTTCCCTTGGTCTCACATGGAAGTTGAAGTTTTAAAACACAGTCAGTTTCGACCTTTATCCTTTGACTTGGTTTGCCCTAGTCTTAACTAGATCTGCTTCATTCATGTCACTAATTGGAAGTCTGAGCTCTTTTTCAGCTTTTTTTTTTAATAGTTACTGTATGCGCTAATACTGACATTCATATCTGCCGAGCTCTAGCTCTGAGTTTCAGGTGTCTCAGAGATACCCATTGTTCCAGAGACCAATCAGGTTATACACTAAAGGGTCAGCATCTCAAAATTTGGAGATAGCCATTACAATTCAGGAATTGAGTTGACTGCTATAAGAGCTTACAATCTAGGGACCATTAAAATAATCATTTCCGTGTTAAGCTGTGTTCTAAGATTCAATTCTGAGTTTACACATTGTAGTTAGTCCATATTGGTGAGGCATTATAGTGTTTGCCTTTATTTAATATATCTTTATTTTTTAAATATTGCTTACCAGAGTAGAATTGCTGGGTGAAAATATAATCTTAGAATAATTGTTGACATTAGAAAGTCCCGCATCATTTTAGAGTTTTTTTAAGAAATTAATTTGGAACGCATCTGAACAGAAGTGATAATAGAAGTGGTAAGAATAGATGAGATAGCTAAGGGAGAGAAAAGAAAATAGTTGCAGAGATAGAAGAGGAAGGAGGGGGAGTCAGCTATACTGTGGCCTTTAAACATACAGTGACTCCTTCCAGAGGTAAATGTGGCTCAGAGTTCTGGAATCTGACCACTCTTTTCTTCACATTCCTGTATTTCCCTAATAATAAGCCTTCCCCTTATTAACCCATCTTTCTGGGCTTACTACTTCTCTACTTCATTGTAATATTTTTAACTCCTTGAAAACACAGTTCAGTTTTTATAAATACCTATTGAAATACCCTTTTTCATTACATGTGGTAGGCCCTGTGACTGTAACAGTAATCTGAGACTTGGTTCTTGCCTTCTTAAAACACATGCTCTAAAAGGACAAACAAAAGAGGCAATTACATATTATTATTGTTATTTTTGTGTGTGTGGTAATGAAGGTGTCAGGGATTGATTTTGGTGATGAATGCACAACTATGTAATGGTACTGTGAACAGTTGAATGTACAATTTGTTTTATATGACTGCATGGTATGTGAATATATCTCAATAAAATGAATATTTTAAAAAAAGAGGCAATTATAATTCAGTTTGTTAAGAGGCTTTGGGTACACACAGGAAGATACACCTATCTAGACTTGAGGGATCTAGTTCAGCTTTCAAGAGAAAGTCTGAATCTAAAGGGAGTTGGGGCAGAGGAATGTGGGAGAGTTTCAAGCAGAAAGAACAGTTTGAGTGGGGTATGAAGATGAGAAAGCATTGGTATTAGGGAGATCAAAATTCGGAGTAATAAAAGGAGTCAAATTATAGTGGTTTAAAAACGCTAAAGAGTTTCCTAAGGGCAGTAAGAAGTAGGAGAGTTATACATCTGTAACTGCAATAGGAGAATAGGTTTGAGGGGCAAGAAATAAGCAGAAAACCAGTTAGAATCCTACTGCTGAAGTCCAGATTAGAAAATATAGTTTCTAGACCTAGAGGAGTGGCAGCAGGAATGGAGAGAAATACAAATATTTGAGAGATATTTAGAGGTTTAATCAGTAGGAGTTGGTGTTTGAGTGGATGGATGGTTTAGATGAGATAGAATGAGAAGCCAAGGATAATACTACTGGGTTCTCGGTTTTGGCCATCGCGGGAGTGGTGGTGCCATCACCGATGTAGGGAAGTTCAGGTATGAACTTGTTGGGTTTGAGGTGCCCAAGGGACAACCAAATGGAGATGCCGAGTAGGCAGTTGGATGTAGTGGTCTGGAGCTCAGGAGAGAGGTCCTGAATGGAGATGTAGATTTAGAGTTGTCTTCTGGCAGTTGAAGAAAAGGTTTATTTTTTCGTAATTCTTTTGGTTGTGTTTAGCTACTTTGCCCTAGCGCCTTCCCCCCATTCCCTCCCATTTTGACCTGTAGCCGTGGTGAATTATGTTTCACAGTTTCTTGAACTTTCCAAGTTCTCCCTTGTTTGTGTTTCTTTTGTGTGGGCTTCTCCCTTTGCCTGGAAAGCTCTTCCTTCTTCCTCTCTTCCATTGATTCTTGTTTTCCTTAAAGACTTAGCTCAGGTGCTCTTTCTTGGGGAACCTTTCCTTCTGTCCCACAAATGGTTGCGTTACAATCTTGAGTTAGGTAAATACCCCTCCTTTGAATTTTCATAGCATCCTGTGTGAGTCTGTATCTTAGCAGTTTATCTATTTGTCTGATTTTGTGTTCCTTAATGACGGAGATTATGACCTTGTATTTGTAACCCCAGGACCAAGCATACCTTGGAACATAATGGGCATTTGATACATGCTTAGAAATAAATATTGAATAAAAGGGAAGCAACTAATACAGAAACCCTTCTACTTATAATAAAATAGGTTTTGAAAGCCTATTTCTAAGTCCTTAAGCTCATTTTTTTAGGTCCAAATGGCAGAGATTAGAGTTTTGTCTTTGTATCTGCAGGACCACGCCAAGTGGAACATAATAGACATTTGATAAATATTTGGAAATAAATATTGAATAAAATGGTGGCAACTAATAGAAACTCTTCTACTTACAAGAAAATAGATTTTAAAAGTCTGTTTCTACTTCCTTAAGCTAGGTTTTTAGGTCCAAATGGCTGTACCATAACTACTGTTCATTAATAGAAAGGAGGGTGGAGGAGGATGGAATTGACAAACTTTTGTTGTAAGCTTTCTTTGAATATATTAATGAGAATTTATAACCATTGTAAGTAAAGAAGCTTCTATGTAATTGACATTTTAAGTAGAGTTTCTAACTGGAGGGAAGTACAGCACTGAAATTTGAGGCAAAATGTGTCATTTTTTTATTGTAGTAAAATATGTATAACATAAAATTTGCCATTTTAACTATTTTTAAGTGTACAATTAGTTACATTCATAACATTGAGCTATATCACCACTAGCCGTTTCCAAAATTTTTCATCGCCTGAATAAAAACTGTTTACCCATTAAGCAATAACTCCCCATCTCCCATATCCCTTCTGGTAACCTCTAATCTACTTTCTGTTTCTGTGAATTTGCCTGTTGTAGATATTTCATATAAGTGGAATCATACAATATTTGTCCTTTTATGTCTGGCTTATTTCACTTAGCATGATGTTTTCAAGGTTCATCCATGTTGTAGCATACATATATCTGAACTTTGTTCCTTTTTATGACTGTGATATTCCATTTTATGTATATGCCACATTTTGTTTATTCACTTGCTGAGGGACACTTGGATTGCTTCCATGTGGCAGCTGATGCTGCTATGAACATTGGCATGCAAATGTCTGTTCACATCTGTGCTTTCAGTTCTTCTAGGTATATACCTAGGAGTGGAATTGCTGGGTCGTATGGTAATTCTGTGTTAAGTTTTTGAGGAACTACCAAACTGTTTTCCACAGCAGCTGCTCCATACTTCCATCAGTGATATATGATGGTTCCAGTTTCTCCACATCCTTGTCAACACTTGTTATTTTCTGTTATTAAAATTATAATTATTAAAACCATCCTAGTGGATGTGAGAAGCGGTATCTCATGGGTTCAGTTTGCATTTCTCTAACGACAGATGGTGTTGTGCATCATTCCATATGCTCATTGGCCATTTGTGTAGCTTCATTAGAGAAATATCTATTCAAGTTCTTTGCCCATTTTTTAAAAATTAAATTCAGTTTTATTGAGATATATTCACATACCATACAGTCATCCATGGTGTACAATCAGCTGTTCATAATTCCATCATATAGTTATGCATTCATCACCCCAGTCTATTTTTTTTTAATGCAGTTTTATTGAGATATATTCACACAACATACAGTCCTTCAAAGTGCACAATCAGTTGTTCATAGTTGTACATTGATCACCATAATCAATCTCTGAACTTTTCATTACTCCAAAAAATAAAATAAAAATTAGAATAAAAAAGAACATCCAAAACATTCCATTCCCCACCTCCCCTCATTGTTCATTTACTTTTTCTCACACTCATTCCTTGTTTTGCTTAACTTTATCAGAAAATTTAAAAACAAGCACTAAAAAAACATTTCAAAACCATAACAAAGGACTGAGAAAAAACATATAACCTAAAATAACTACATTGCTTCCAACATGTTCCTACCCTACCCCAAGAAAAATAGACTATAACTCAACAAAGGAATAAGAAAAACAAATAACCTAAATAACTACATTTCTGCAAACTTGTTTCTACCACAACCCCCAGAAATTAACAAACCATAGTTGTTCCTGAGCATTCCCAGAACATTGTTTACCTTCCATAATTTATCTGTTATTAGATTATCGTTCCCCCCTCACTATTTGCTGTCTTTCGCTAGGTCCCCTACATTCCACAGTATAAACCATTTATTTTACTTTTTTCCCAGTGTTCACATTAGTGGTAACAAACAGTATCTCTCTTTTTGTCCCTGGCTTATTTCGCTCAGCACTGTCTTTTTTTTTTTTTTTTTTAAATCTTCATTTTATTGAGATATATTCACATACCACACAGTCATACAAAACAAATCGTACTTTCGATTGTTTACAGTACCATTACATAGTGGTACATTCATCACCCAAATCAATCCCTGACACCTTCATTAGCACACACACAAAAATAACAAGAATAATAATTAGAGTGAAAAAGAGCAATTGAAGTAAAAAAGAACACTGGGTACCTTTGTCTGTTTACCCCAGTCTATTTTTGAACATTTTCCTTACACTAGAAGGAATCAGAATAAGAAAAAATAAAAGTAGAAAAGAACACCCAAACCATCTCCCCCATCCCACCCTATTTTTCATTTAGTTTTTGTCCCCATTTTTCTACTCATCCATCCATACAGTAGATAAAGGGAGTGTGATCCACAAGGTTTTCACAGTCACACTTGTCACCCTTTGTAAGCTACATTGTTATACAATCGTTCAAGAGTCAAGGCTACTGGGTTGGAGTTTGATAGTTTCAGGTGTTTACTTCTAGCTATTCCAATACATTAAAACCTAATGAGGGTTATCTTTATGGTGCATAAGATGTCCACCAGAATGACCTCTCGACTCTATTTGAAATCCCTCAGCCAGTGAAGCTTTATTTCGTTTCATTTCGCATCCCCCTTGTGGTCAAGAAGATATTCTCAGTCCCACAATGCCGGGTTCACACTCGTCCCCGGGAGTCATATCCTGTGTTGCCAGGGAGATTTACACCCCTGGGCAGCAGGTTCACCTGCCGAGATGGCTTAGCTAGAGAGAGAGGGCCATGTCTGAGCAACAAAGAGGCACTTGGGGAGACTCTTAGACACAATTATATGCAGGTTTAGCCTCTCCTTTGCAGTAATGAGCTTTGTAAGGGCAAGTCCCATGATAGAGGGCTCGGCACATCAGACTGCCAGTTTGTGAGAACATCAGCATCAGTCCAAGTGAGGAAGTCCAACGGTTCCACATTTTCCCCCAGCTCCTCAGGGGAGCCCTGCATATACATCTTTATTCTTTGCCCAAATTACTTTGGGATGTGTCACTATTTCACTCTAACCTGTACAAACCTACCATATCTCACTTCCTATTCAAAGTTCCATGTAATTGTGCTGTTTGAACAAACTGACTGTAGAGGTTATAGTGTTTATAAAGTGAACCTAAGTTTTTAATTTTAATGAAGTCCAATTTATCTATTTTTTTCTTTTGATGCCTATGTTTTTGATGTTATATTTACAAAGACATTGGCAAGTCCAGGGTCCTGAAGATTTGCCCCTGTGTTTTCTTCCAAGAGTTTTATAATTTTAGCTCTTAAATTTAGATTTTTGATCCATTTTAAGTTAGTATAGTATAAGGTGAAGATCCAGCTTCATTCTTTTGCATGTAGATAATCCGTTTTCCTGTCAGTATTTGTTGAAGAGACTGTTCTTTCTCCATTGAATATGCTTGGCATCCTTGTCAAAAATCAGTTGACCATAGATGTAAGGGTTTATATCTGGGCTTTCAGTTCTATTCCATTGGTCTGTATGTCTATCCTTATTCCAGTACAACACTGTTTTGATTACTGTAGTTTTGTAGAGGATTTTGAAATTGGGAACTATGAGTCCTCCAACTTGGTTCTTCCTTTTTGAGATTGTTTTTGGTAATCTGAGTCCTGTGAAATTACATATGAATTTTAGGATAGATTTTTTTTTTCCATTTCTTCAAAAACCAGCATTGGGGTTTTGATAGGGATTGCATTGAATCTGTAGAATGCTTTGCGTAGTATTGGCATTGTAACAGTATTAATAAGATGTCTTTCTACTTATTTAGATGTTCTTTAATTTCTTTCAGCAGTGTTTTGTAGCTTTCAGTGTATAAGTCTTAGGCTTCCTTAATTGAATTTATTCCAAGTATTTTATTTTTTTGTGTTATTGTAAATGGAATTGCTTTCTTAATTTTCTTTTCATATCATTCGTTGCTGTTATATGTACATACAATTGATTTTTGTATCTTGATCTTGTAGCTTGGAATTTTGCTGAATTTGTTTATTAGCTCTAATTTTTTTTGTGAATTCTTTTGTGGTTTTTTGTATATAAGATAATGTCATCTGTAAATAAAGGTAACTTAACTTCTTCTTTTGTAATCTGGATGCCTTTATTTATTTTCTTGCCTAATGCTCTGGCTAGAACTTCCAGTACTTTGTTGGATAGAAGTGGGGCACATGGACATCTCTGTCTTGTTCCTGATCGTAGGGGAAAAGTATTCAGTCCTTCACTGTTGTGTGTGAAGTTACTTTAGAAAAGAAATAAAAAGAAAAAAGAAAACCCAAATCCTCCCATAGCCCTTGTCACCCCCTATTTCTGACCCATAGTATTGATGTGGTACATTTGTTACTGTTGATAAAAGAGTATTAAAATATTACCATAGTTTGCAGTAAGTACATTTTCCCCATATAACCCTCTATCATTAACTCATTGCAGTAGTGTGGTACATTTGTTCTAGTTCATGAAAGAACTGTTTAATGTTTGTATAGTTAATCACAGACATTGTCTACCACAAGATTCACTGTGTTGTACATTCCATGTTTTAACCTCTAACTTTCCTTCATACCTCTCCTTTCTTGCTTTCATAGTGTCTGATGAGAAATCAGCACTTAATCTTATTTGGCTTCCCTTATATGTGGTGAATAGCTTTTCTCTTGCTGCTTTCAGAATTTTCTCCTCTTCAACATTTGACAGTCTGATTAATATGTGTCTTGGAGTTGGTCTCTTTGGATTTATTCTGTTTGGAGTATGTTGAACGTCTTGGATTTGCATATTTATGTCTTTTATAAGAGTTGGGAAATTTTCAGCCATCATTTCTTTGAATAGTCTTCCTGCCCCTTTTCCCTTCTCTTCTTTTCCTGGTACACCCATGATGCTTACATTTGTGTGCTTTGTGTTGTCAATCATTTCCCTGCGAACCTGCTGAAATTTTTTCATTTTTTTCTCCCATTTGTTCTTTTGTCTGTTCAGATTTGGTTGTCTGTCTTCTAGCTTGTTGATTCTTTCTTCTCCCTCTTCAAATCTGCTATTGTGTATAATTTTTTCCTTGCAATTTTATTGAGATATAGTCACATACCATACAGTCATCCAAAGTGTACACTCACTTGTTCACAGTATCATCATTTAGTTGTGCATTCATCACCACAATCAATTTTTTGAACATTTTCCTTACTCCAAAAACAAAAATAGTAATAAAAATAAGAATAAAATAAAAAAGAACACCCAAAACAACCCATCCCCCCACCCCACTCCACTCCCATGCTGGTTTGAAATGTATGGATCCCAGAAGAGACATGATCTTTTAATACAATCTTTTTGGGTGGAACCCTTTGATTGAGTGTTTCCATGGAGATGTGACTCACCCAACTGTGGGTGAAACTTTTGATTAAATGATTTCCATTGGGATGTGACTCTGCCCATTTCGGATTGGTCTTAGTTAGATCACGGGATTCCTTTAAGAGAGCTCAGAGAAACTAGGAGCAGAGAGAAGCTGAGAGATGTGTTTGGAGATAAGTTAAGATACGTAATCCAGAGTTTGCCCTGGAGAAGCTATGAGAGGACTCCTAGACGCTTGGAGTGAAATGCAACCTGGGAGTAAAGAATGAGCAGACATGGACCCACGTGCCTTACCAGCTAACAGAGGTGTGTCAGATGCCATCGGCCTTTCTTCAGTGAAGGTATCCTCTTGTTGATGCCTTAGTTTGGACACTTTTATGAATATCGTGAACTAATAAATCCTTTTTATAAAAGCCGATCCGTTTCTGGTATTTTGCATAACGGCAGCATTAGCAAACTGGAACACCCCCTATTATTCATTTACTTTTCTGGCCCCATTTTTATACTCATCTGTCCATACACTGGATGAATGCAGTATGAGCCACAAGGTATTCTATAATCACATAGCCACACCATATAAGCTATATTTATACACTCGTCTTCAAGAAACAAGGTTACTTGGTTGCATTTCGATAGTTTTAGGTATTTCCTTCTAGCTATTCTAATACATCGAAAACTAAAAAGGAATGTCTATATAGTGCATAAGAATAACCTCCAGAATGACCTCTTAATTCCATTTGAAATCTCTCAGGCCCTGAAACTTTACTTTGTTTCGTTTCTCTTCCCCCTTTTGGTCAAGAAGACTTTGTCGATCCCATGATGCTGAATCCAGCCTCATTCCTGGGAGTCATGTCCCACATTGCCAGGGAGATATATACCCCTGGGAGTCATGTCCCACGTAGTGGGTAGGGCAGCGAGTCCACCTGCCAAGTTGGATTTTATAAGTAGGTTTACCCTCTCCTTCGTAGTAACAGGCTTCAAAAGGGCAAGCCCTGAGAGTGAGGGCTTGACCTACTAAATTGGTAGTCCCCATTGTTTACGAGCATATAAGGAATTTCCTATGTGGGTGAATTTAATATTTCCACATTTTTCCCCAGTCCCTCAAGGGGACATTTCAAATACTTTTTTATCCTCTGCCCAAATTACTTTGGAATGTATTGGGGCTTCACGCTATCCTGTACAAACAAACCAGATCTCACTCCCTATTCAAGGTTCCATGTAATTATGGTGTTTGAATAAACTGACCATACAAGTTAAATAATATAGTGTGGTACAGAAAATAAAGATTTTCCACCAAATAAGCATCTCTTTGGTCTCACACAGAAGTCAGAGTTTTAAAACACGGTCAGTATTACCCTCTACGCTTAGTCTGATTTGCCTTAGTTCTAATCCAAGGCCATTTTGTTCATATCTCTGAAGTCTTTTAACATTTGCTGTATGGGGTAATGTTGACATTCATAGCTACTGAACTCTAGCTCTGAGTCTCAGATGTCACACAGATACCTGAAGTTCCAGGGAATGACCAGGTTATATACAAGAACTTAGCATCTCAGAATCTAGAAATAACCATTACAACTCAGGCTGTAAGAGCTTACAATCTAGGAACCATTATAATAAGCCTTCCCCTGATAAATTATGTTCTCAGATTCAGTTCTCAGAGTTTGTACGTTTTAGTTAGTCCTTATTAGCAAGAAGTTACAATGTCTTTCTTTTCATTTCTGGCTTATTTCACTCAACATATTGTCCTCAAGTTCCATTAACCTAGTTGCATACCTCACAACTTCATTTCTTCTTTCAGCTGCTCAATATTCCATTGTATGTATACACCACAGTTCACCATTCCATTCATCATTGCTGTACTCTTAGGCCACCTCCATCCATTGCAAATTGTGAATACTGCTGCTGTAAACATGAGTGTGCAAATGTCCACTTGTGTCCCTGCTCTCAGTTCTTCCACGTGTGTGCCCAGTAATGGGGTTGCAGGACTGTATGACAACTCCATACTTAGCTTCCTGTGAAATCACCTCACTGCCCTCCAGATGGGCTGCACCATTCTAGTTCCCCACCAGCAGTGATTAGGTCCATCCCTCTCTTCACATTTTCTCCAGCACTTGTATCCCTCTGTTTAATTTTTAACATTTACTTCTTAGTGAACAATCAGTAGTTCCCGGTATAATCACATAGTTATGCCTTCACCACCACCACTTATAAGTGGATGTTCCCTTTCTTCTGCAAAAAAAGAGGAAGAGGAGAAAAAAGACAAAAGAAAAAATAAAATAATGATGAATAAAAAAATAAAATAAAAAATAAAAATAAAATAAAATACATTAAAAAGTTCAGACACCACCACCAGCAGCAAGAATCCCATAACCCTCTCTTATATCCCCCTCTTATAGACATTTGGTTTTGGTATATTGCCTTTGTTACAGTTAGTCGAGGCATATTTCAATTTTACTGTTAACTGTTGACTCAGTTTTGCATTGATTGTATTTTTCCAGTACTACCCCATCCTCAGCACCTTGCAAAATTGACATTCATTTGTTCTCCCTCACATAAAAACATTGTATTTGCACATTTAATCACCATCATTGACCACTCTAGTTTTCACTAAGTTATACAGTATCAGTTTTTTATCTTCCGTCTTTCCTTCTGGTGTCCTACAAGCCCCTAGACTTCCGCTTTCAACTGTATTCCAGTATATTTGTCATGCCATCTTAAGTATCTTTTATTTCCATAATTCCTGTTATTTTTCTATGTATTCTTTCAAATTCTTCATGCTCTTCTAGTGTCGTCTTAGTATCCTTTATCTCTTTATATACATTTTCCTTCATTTCTTTGAATTGATTCAGGAGATTTGTTTGAACATCTTTGATTAGTTATTCAAGATTCTGTGTCTTCCGACATTTTGATTTGTTCCTTTGGACCATTTCTTCTTGAGTTTTAGTCTGCCTTGTGATTTTTTGCTGCTATCTGGTCATGTGATTATCTTGATGGATCTGTTCTGAAGGTCGGTTTCTCTCTTGTCTAGGATTTAGTTGTTGCCTAGGTTTGTATTAAGGCACTGCTTTGACAGTTGGGTTGTCCATATTTCTCAGCCAAAACAGGGCCAGGTCCCCATGTAGAACAGCTCCAACATGCTTGGATGGGGTCTGGAAAGGCTCTGAAAAGCTCTGTAGTTCCCCTGCACTTTCTGGCCTGCCCAACAGATGGCACTCTTGGGTTATTTGTTCTTCCTCAGAAGCTATTTACCTCCTGGAGCTCAGTATTCTCTTGTCAGGTGAGGCTGAAACTGCGGAGATCCTGTGCCTTTACTTTGCTGACCAAAATCTGGCTCAGTGTGGGTCTCTGTCTTGTCTATACCTGTGGCAGAGGACTCCTACAGCTGCCCCAGTCTGCAGCCATCCCCCAGGCAAGGATCTGCCACCCACTGCAGTTTTCCTCAATGGTGGGGGATGGGCACCAGTACCCATGGCTAGAATCGCAGTCTCTGTCCACATTTTCTCAGACTATTTGTCTCTCACTGACCTGGGCATTGAAATGCCCTCCCCTGTTTCCTGGGTCTCCAAACAGTTCATTCAGACAGTTTCTGCCTGGTTACTTGTTGTTTTTAGGGAAGATTTTGTGGTTCCCTCCCTAATTCTCCATTTGGAAGCTCTTTCTAAAGGTACCCATTTTGTATTCTGCTCTCCCCAGTGGTATGAGTCCTACCATGGGTCCCTGTGGGCTTGGGTCTCTGTGTCTGGATATAGGTGGGAAGCTGTCTCACTGCTGTGAGATATTTTATAGTCTGCGTCCCCAGTGGAAGGTGGGACGGATCCTGGCTGCTGCCTCTGGGCACTTCCTGAGCTGTGTGAGACCCAGTGAGGGGGAGGGGAGAGGACCAGCCTGTCTGGGATGGTAGTTTCTTGCCTGATATTTTTCTCTTTTCTTCAATTCAGCAAAGATCCTTCTCCAGTCTTTACCATCCTCCAGAATTCTGAATAAGTGAGAATTGTCCTTTTTTTTTGCCGAACCTCTGGGGAGAGGTTTTCAGTAGCTGTGTTACATCGCCATGTTCATGACATCACTCTATGGGTGACCCTACTGATTTTTTTGTTGTCTTTTTCTTAATTCAGTGTTCGCTTGGTTGCTGTAAACCTTTGACTGTTTTCCAGAGTTTTGACAAAGTGCTTTTGACAATTTTTGCTTGTTTTTTTTTATGTTTCTTTGGAGGGAGGAGAGTTTGGATCTGCTATTTTGCTGACATCACTCTGTATTTCTTTTATATAAATCCACTGTGGTATTTATTGAATATCTAAGGTATATTTATAATAATTAGGATATAAGTTCAGCTGCTATTACAACAGCCAAAATAGTAGTGGTTTTTATAAATTAGGGTTTTCTCTCTCAATAATCTTATGAGTAATCTACGCTAATGTGGTAGCTCCATGATGTCAGGGACGGAGGCTGCTTCTGTCCTGTTCCTCTCCCATCCTAAGAGTGTGACCCGCATTGTCCAGGATAGCGCACCATAATGTCTATATTCTAGAACGGCAATTGATTTTTTTTAATTGTAAACTTTAACATATATACATAACAGTGATAACTTTCAAAGTAAAGATTTCACAAGTATTTAGAGAGGCAAATTTCGAAGAATATCATGGGTCACAGTTCCACAACTTCGCCATTTCCATTATTGTAAAATATAATG
The DNA here is from genome assembly GCF_015220235.1 of Choloepus didactylus. Classification (NCBI taxonomy): domain Eukaryota; kingdom Metazoa; phylum Chordata; class Mammalia; order Pilosa; family Megalonychidae; genus Choloepus; species Choloepus didactylus. The sequence continues at coordinate 50,018,705 of NC_051320.1, read as the reverse complement.
TACATACAGAAAGGTGTCAACTCTCGATGTACAGCTCAACATGCAGTTATATAGGTAATTTCAGAAATTGTCATGGATTACAGTTCCACAGTCTCAGTCCCTTACCTATTATGCAACACATGGTATATACAGAAAGGTGAAGACCTTCAAGGCAAATTTTATGAGCAGCTATAGAGCAAATCCCAAAGGATGCTATAAGCTACAGTTCCACCATGTCATTTACCTCCTTCCAGCCATTTCAACAGTCCAGCATCCAAAAAATATATATATACACACACACACGTACATATGTGTAGTTTTAGTATTCATACACCTTTGTTAAGTTTTATCTTGTTTCTTGCTACCGCTTCCTCTCACTTAATCTCTTTCTTCATCTTCAGAGGTGTCTAGGCAGTGAGCACCCTAACTTGTTCATGTTGAAAGGTGGTGTCGACAGTATGGGGGAGGGGGCTGCATTTGATCGTTGATCTTGATGAGGCTGTTGCCTCTGGGTTTTAGGACTTGTCTGACATAGGAACACTCTTGTGGATTTAAGTTTCTGAGAGATAAAACTTAGTGAGTGAATCTTTTATAGAATCTCAGGTAGGGATGTAGGTATTTGGGGACCATACTGTGGCCATTTGGGATGGCTAGCTGGAGCTTGCATAATAGAAACTTCCAGGATAGCCTCTTGACTATATTTGGGATCTCTCAGCCCCTGAGACTTCAGCTTGTTACCTTTCTTTTTACCCCCTTTTGGTCAAGTAGGCATTTTCAGAAGGGCAGCAAAGTGTTGAAAGAAAAATTGAAAGAGGTCTTTAGTCTGAACTTTCCCTTTAAGGGGATGACCGAGAGTTGCCTACATTATTTCCATTCACATCCCATTGGTCAGAACTTTGTAATTATGTGGTCACAGTGACTTTGAGGGAGTTTGGGAAATAAAGTCTTTAGCTCACATGTATGTGCCCAGCTAAAATTTCTTTAGAAGAAAAGGAAAATTGGTTATTGGAGGACAACTAGTAGTCAGCCTCATTTCATATTCACTGTTTCTTTTGTATTGTTGAGAGTTTAAACTTCATTTGAGCAGTAAATAAATGATTTTAAGATTTCTGTACCTATATATTGTAATCTCTGCGTTTAAAATGTAAAATTGAGAAATCATCCTCTTTTACATTTCAGGAAAGAGTAGCTCAAACATGTATTTTTGGTATATTAATATTTATAATATTCTTTGCAGCTTCAAGAGAGACTTAGACTCTCTAGATAAAAATAATATGTGAACCATTCTTCTCTTGAAATTTGACCATTAAGTAATGACTGTTAGCTGAACTGGTAGGAAATGTTGCAAAATCAACCAAAAACAATGTGAAAAATTATTTTTTTTATTATGGTTCACAAGAACTACATTTGTATGATCTTGTGTTAAATGATATCCATAGTGGTAAATATATATTAAATTCAATTTATGCACTATCCATTTATTTTATCATGATAAGCTCTTAGTTTGTGTATTTTTTTTTAACCTGAGGGGGAATTTACCTCAACTGTTTCATGCCTAAATGGCTTCCCTCATTCCCTTAATATTAGTTGGTGTGTAAGTTTAGTGAATTAAATGAATTTTATTACAGATCCACAATCTCTTACCAATAATTCAGAAATCCAAAAATGGCAGAACAATCTATCTTGAATTCATTCGATCACACAACTGGATCTGAACTGACATGATACTACTTTCAGTCTTTATTTAGTGTTAATGTCATTCATATGACTGTGGAAATATTAATATTTAGATTACAGGATGCTGCTCTGGAAGGCACTGGGGATATTAAGTAATATGTAGTATTTGTATCATATTACCTTTCTAAAACTCTGGAAAATCAGAATTCTGGAAGGCATCTGGTATCAGAGGTTTCAGATAAGGAATTATGGGCCTTTGTTGGTCTAAGCAAAACATCAACACATCATAGATACACTGCAGACAGCATTATACCGTCACTCATACAAACAGAGAGAGAATTACTAGGTATAGTTTTATTATCAGCTATTTTAAAGAGTATGATTTATACAGCATTGTAAATAATAGCACTCTTTTAATGATAGTTTAAGATTATAACATTCTGAATGATTAAATAAATTGAATATGAATAAATTGCAAAAAGCGAAACAAGGTGATTTATTTACAGTATTTCTACCCCTTCCCCCCTTTTTTTAAAGCAAAGTTCTCATATAGATGTTGTTCGTTTTCCATGTGTGGTTTATATCAATGAAGTCCGAGTCATACCCCCAGGAGTAAGAGCCCATAGCAGCCTGCCTGACAATAGAGCATATGGGTAAGTCAATTCTCTTCTTAAAGATATTTTTTGAGTAAAGGTTGTCTTAAAAACATTCTTAAATGAAATTGTTTAAGGTATATTTTTCAGGTAAAAAAAAAAAACTGTATTCAGTATGGTTATGCTGCTTTGTAATCAACTCTAAATTTTCATAGCAGTGTATTTAGTAAAAATATTACCATAAACCACAAACTTGGAAAGAATAATTTGACCCTAAGTACTAGGTAAGAGTTTTTTCTTTCTTCATCCTTTTTTAAAAAGTTGGTGGAAATAGGCTTTACACTTTATAAAATATTCTCGAGTGGTGCTATTTAGTAGGTAAAATATTTTTAACCAGACTTTTCCTCTGAAAATAAAGGAGAATAAGTCTTAATATTTAGAAATATCTTTTCTTAATACATAATATCATTTTTCATGACTTCAGGTTCATCTTCTTAGCCTGCTACATGTGTCTTTTAAAAAATTTATGCTTTTACCTTAGCCGTAAGTTGTAACTAGCAAATAATTATTTGATGTTTTTTCTTTCTTAGGCTCTGTGGGAAAGAAACAAAATGTAAGACATAGTCTCTGACATGGAGTTTTTGATAACTTTATCAACTGACATAAAACAGGAATGTAATCTTAGTTGTAACGTGAATAATAATAATCTACTTCTGATTTTAATTACGTGGGGTAGAGCTATAAGCTAAGATTTGGTCAGGGAAACTTGAATATATACATAATAAGTATATCTTACATGAATTTTTAGTTTGTATTCTAAGTATTAGTCTTATGTACAATACCACATTTCTTTATATGCATGCTATGGATAACTCGTTTTTTTTTATATAAAGGAGTTAAGCTAGGCACTTAATGATATGTTATGGTGTAGATTCAAAGTTAAGAGCTCATTTCTTCATAACTGGAAAATTGTTGCTTAGTTGTAGAAAGAGATATAAAATCTTTCAAAGATGTCTTTGAAAAACAAAAACAAAATAAATGAGAATAGTGTTTATAATTAGGGATCATTATAATCAACTTCATAATTTTCCCCCCATGTTAGGGGGTAATAGAAAATAAAAACTCATATTTTCCTATACATTTCTTCCTGCTTTTCCTATTTAGGGACATGTGTGGAGAATGGGAAAGATGGGGTAATAATAAGGTTTCCAGCAGTTTTCTCTAATTGTATGTCTTTTGGTCAAGGAAGTTCTATTAGTTACCCACAGCAAATTTAGCAGTTTAAAATAGTAAACATTTATTATCTTACATAGTTTATAAGGGTAAGGAATCCAGGAGCAACTTAGCTGGCTCAGGATCTTCCATGAAACTATAGTCAAGATATAGGCAGGACTGCAGTCTCAGCAGATTTGACTAGGGCTGAAGGACTCGATGGCAGCTCATTCAGGTGGCTATTGGCAGGAGGTTTCATTTCCTTATTTCCTTGTCGGGAAAACTTCTCCATGGGGTTGCTCACATCATGACATGGCTTCACCTGCTGTGAGTGGTCTACGAGTGAGAGAGCCTGCCTAAGGCAGAAGCCACACTGAGTTTTGTAACTTAATATTGGAAGTGACATACAATTACTTTACCTTATTCTGTTGGTTACACAGACCAACCCTGGTACATTGTGGGAAGAGACTACATGAAAGTGTGAATACCAGGAAGCAGGGATAATTGTGGGCCATCTTGGGAGGCTGGCTACCACAGCAGGCAAAATGGATTTCTGCCATTTGCAGAAATACTTCACCCCCTTCTTAATCTCTCTTCTTTTTTCTTAGCTGGTGTTTTGGTTTGCTAATGCAGCCAGAATGCAATATCCCAGAAATGGGTTGGCTTTTTCAATGGGGATTTATTAGGTTGCAAATTTACAGTTCTAAGCCCATGAAAATATCCCAATTAAGGCATCAAGAGGTAGATACATTCTCTGAGGACAGGCCGATGGCATCCAGGGTTCCTCTGTCCATGGGAAGACACATGGCAGCATCTGCTGGCTCTTCTCTTCTGGGTTCTGGTTTCAAAATGGCTCTCTCCAAAATGTCTCTGGGTATTTTCTTTCTAAGCATCTCTTAGCTTCTATGAGCTCTCTCCAAAATGTCTCTGCCTTTTATCCTCTCATAGAGGACTCCAACAAGGGTATTAAGACCTACCTTGAATGAGTGAGTCACATCTTCAAGGAAACAGCCTATTCAAAAGCTCCCACCCACAATAGGTCTGCCTCCACAAGATTGGATTAAAAGAACTTAGGCTTTTCTGGGGTACATAACAGATCCAAACCGGCACAGCTGGGATGAGTAGCTGTTCTTGTTTGAATAACGCTAAATATGAAAGTGTCAGAAACAACTTTATATGTGATTAATATGTTGCAGAACAGTAAAATAAAATATTAAAATTAATACAAAATGCCAGGAATCCTGGCAACTCAAGATTGATAGTAATGTTAGAGTTCAAATGACCTCTGTGCGGTATACTTTACAATAGTGTTTTTTTTTTCATTATAAAATTCAGAAATGTATAGGAAAAATTAAAATCCCTGTAATCCCTCCATCCTGAGAGAATCCTAATGGCATTTAATGTATTGTGTTTTTCAATGTATGTGTGTTTGTATATTTATTTTGGTAAGTTTTTGCAAATGTATCTTATTTGAAGTTAAGTTTTAAAGTCAACAGGATAAAAGTAAGATAAAAGTCTAGTGCAGTCAAACTACTTTTGATTCTTTAAATCATTCTTCAGTGACAAGAAGCTGAGTCTTTGGGAGCTCAAAAGTAAGGAATTTACATTTCAGCCCTTTTTCTTTTCCTTGAGATATTGGAGGCCAAGGTCTAGTTTGAACAGGAAGGGTAGGAGGAAGAGACTAGAGTTGTTGAGCACGCATGGTTGAATTCGGGTAAGGTTGATGTATGATGCTATTCTGACCTGACTCATTGTACACTGTTTTGCATATTCCTTTATTTCATTTAGCATGTCAGGAGCATTTTCACATCTTTAAATATTATTTGAAAATATGATTTCTGGTGATTGCATAGTCTAATGAATATACTGTAATTTATTTCACTAGGTCCTTATATGGGGACCATTAGATGATTTTTAGTTTTTCAAATTAAAGAAATAGTATGATGAACATCCACTTGAGAAAAATGTTGGTTTACATCTCTGAGTATTTCTGTAGAAACACTTCCTAAAAAAAGTACCTCTTGATCAAAGAGTGTGAACATTTTCTGTTTCTTGATGTTTTATTGCCACATTGCCTTTGAGAATGGTTGCACCTATTTATACTTCTACCAGCAGTGTATGAGGGAATCTCTTTGATAACACTCTGGGCATTACACTTTTTACCACTTGGATTTTTATGTAAATAAATAACAGTGAAGCATGTGGTGTTTAAAATCAAGGTTTTAGTTGAGCCTAAGGAATTTCAGCCAAGGAGTACTTATGATATGGTAGTTTTCATATCAGGTGTGGCAAGATTTCAGTGTAATGCAAATTAAATAGGCTTTAGTCTTAAGCAGATAAGTCTAAAAAAACAAAAATCAAAACATTTGTGTAACTTGCTGCTATCCAAATGACAATGTAGACGTTGTCAGCATTTAGGGATCTGATGCTAAAATTTCTGATACAATACTATTATAGTCTTGTTTTAATGTGGATTAAATTGAAATCAAATTGTAATTATAATATACAATTGAAATATAGTTAACTCCTTATTCTGATGAAAGGAAATAATGATGAAGAATTATAAAATTAGATTCAAAACAATTAATTAGCATTTACTTTAAAATACATTTAAAAATTTAAGTATTTAGGTGTTTTAGAATGGTCCAAATAGCAGGGCAAAGATGCTTTGGTGATTAAAATTTTCAGTAAAACTCAAAGTGAATGGTCACCTGCTTAAGAATTGTATGTGAATAAAATTATGGAGAATATTATAATTAGCTGTATACTTTTGTTGTTTAAATCTTAAGAATAGTATTTCCTAATTTTAGAATTGCATTAAACTTGTACTTATTTTGTTTTTTTGATTTAGGAACTGATTGTTGCAGTGGTTAATACCTCAATTTTGTTTCATTCACAGGGAAACATCTCCACACACATTTCAGTTAGACTTATTCTTCAATAATGTAAGCAAACCAAGTGCCCCTGTTTTCGATAGGTTGGGAAGGTATGTATTTGCTAGGTAATTTCATTAGAAACTCATGAGTTAGTTATCAAAACCTTTTTATTTAGGTGGAATAAAAGGTTTTATCTGGTGGCAGAACTAAGAACTTAGGTTTTAATTTATCAATTAGCAACGTTAAAGAAATGTCAAAGTCCTAAGAAATGATGAGTTTATTTACAAAATAAAATTTTAAATCTGAAATATATCCATGTCTCATTTGCTTTTTACTGGCCCATCTCTGAATTTCTTATACATACCACATGACTTATCGAACTTCTTATTTGGAAAGATTGCTTTTTGGTTCTACTAAAAAAAGCTGTATGAAAACATTGATGGATAATATTTTGTCTGTGTCTTTTACATCACAATACTACAGAATTTAAAATCCCATTGCTACATATAATGTGAGAATTTAAAAGATACCCCCTTTTGGATTTAATACATCTTAGATATGATTAAAACTATATGGTTTTTGTGACGTCTGCAAACAAATTGACCATTAAATTGGTTTATTTAGGTCTCATTTATAAAACAAATCATTTTAAAGACAGCTTAAAAATGGAAACATTTCCATTTCTGTCAGGAATTAACAGTTTCTTAGATGTCACTCAATTTTTTATTTGTCCTTCTCTTATTATTAAATTATATTGATCATTTAGCCTTTTTAAATGATGGAAATGACAAGATAATCTGAAGCAGTAGTTTTTATTTTTATTTTTATTTTTTTTGATTTTTAATTTTTTTATTTTTTTAGTTGTTTTTAATATTTTAGAATGTTTTTCTTATGTTGGCTCCTATGTTTTGGTTTGTTAAAGCTCTGGAATGCAATATACCAGAAATGGGTTGTCTTCTAATGAGGACTTACTAGTTTACAAATTTACAGTTCTAAGGCCATGAAAATATCCCAATTAAGGCATCAACAGGATGATACCTTCTCTGAAGAAAGGCTGATGGCATCCAGGGTTCCTCTGTCAGATTGCAAGGTGCTTGCCTGGCATCTGCTGGTCCTTTGGTCCCGGGTTTCATTGCTTTCAGCTCCTGGTGTCAGTGGCTCTCTCAGCTCCTTCAGAGGCTTTTCTCTGAAAACCTTCTCTGGGTGTTTCTCTTTCTGCTGTCTCTGGGTATTTGTCTTTTATCCTCATGAAGGACTCCAGATCCACCTTGAATTGGGTGGTTCACATCTCAGTTGAAACAGCCTAGTCAAAAGGTCCCACCCACAATAGGTCTGCACCCACAAGCGTGGATTAAAAGAACATGGCCTTTTCTGGGGTACATAACAGCTTCAAAACAGCACAACCTACTTGATAAAAATAGGTGCTTTTCTTTAATTTTGATCTTAGTGTACATTTTTGGAAGATTATTATGTTGTGGTTCTCTACTCTGGATGTACATTAGAATTAACTGAGGTGCCTTTTTTTTTTTAACGTTTTGTTTTGAAATGATTTCAGACTTACAGGACAGTTGCAAAAATAACACAAAACTCCAACATACATCCCCACCCAGATACCCAGATCCGCCAGCTTTTAACATTTTGTCTCATTTGCCAAATAACTCTTACCCATCTATCCATCTGTTCATCTATCTATATATTTTCTAAACATTTGAAAGTAGGTTGTATACAACATGCTCCTCGATCACTTTTAATACTTCAATGTGCATTTCCTAAGAATAAAGATATTCACTTATATAACTACCTTATATACAGTTAAAATTCAAGAAATTTAACATTGATATAAAACTTCCAGTCTATGTCCTTTTATTTTTCATATGTCCCAGTAATGTTCATTTGGGTCTCTTCTCCATTATTACAAGGTCCGCAAGCCAGGATTATTTATTACATTTAGTTGTTATTGTCTCCTTAGTCGCTCTTTTTTTTTTTTAAATTGTGGAACCATATATACAACATAAATATTCCCATCTCAACCACTCCCAAACATAACATTCAGTGGGATTAATCCCATTCATAATGTTGTGTATATCTTCACCACCATCCATAACCAGAACTTTCCCGTCATTCCAGACTGAAATTCTGTATTGAGTGTTAACTCCCCATTCCCTACCGTTGCCCCTGGTAACCTGTATTCTACTTTTTGTCTCTGTGAATTTGTCTTTTCTGGCTATTTCACGTAAGTGGAGGCATACAATATCTGTTCCTTTGTGTCTGACTTTTTAAACTATTTAATGTAAATAAAACACTAATAAAGTTGATAAGACCAATGCAACAAATACTATTTAATTCAGCTGACTTCACTCAATATGGTGTCTTTCAGGGTTCATTCATCTAGTAGCATTTATCAAGACTTCATTGGTTTTTATGGCTGAATAATAGTCTATGGTATATATATACCACATTTTGTTTATCCATTCATTTGTTAATGGATACCGGGGGTTGCGTCCACTTCTTGGCTATTGTGTATAATGCTGTTATGAACATGGCATACAGGTATCTATTTGAGTCTTCGGGTTTTCAGTTCTTTTGGGTAAATATCTAGAAATGGGATTGCTGGGTCATGTTAATTCTACGTTTAACTTTTTGAGGAACCACCAAACTGTTCCACAGCAGCTGCAATGCACCATTTTACCTTCCCTTCAGTAAATTTCCTGTTTCTTTGCATTATTGCCAGCACTAATTTGGGTCTTTAAAAATGATAGCCTTCCTCCTCCAAAATAATAATAGCCTTCTAGTAGATTGAGGTGCTATCTCATTGTGGTTTTAATTTGCATTTCCCTGATGGCTAATGGTGGTGACCTGGGGTGCTTTATAAAAAATACTGATATGTAGTCTCACCTTAAACCACTTGAATCAGATCTTGGGGTGGGAGGTGGGGTTATTTTACACTTTTTCATGATAAAATTTTGTGGGGGGGGGCAGTAAATTAAACAGAAACTTTGTGGTTTATTAAAACAAAAAAACTAGTGTTTGAATATTTTAAAGTACTTGAATCTGTAAAGACTTCTTCATGAACCGTGATGTTGAGTGTTTGAGCCTATATATTTATTCCTACTCTTTTGGCAGCCTGGAATATGATGAGAATACTTCCATCATCTTTAGACCCAACTCAAAGGTAATTACAGAAGTCAGTTTGCAACTTTTCACTACTGTTTGTTTTTACCTCTATTCAGAGTTTTCAATCCCAATAAACCACTGAGGAAGAAAGATAGGCTATTTGGTTTTAGTGTTATGGAAGATTATCATTTCTTATACTTGGGTCTAGAAGAGGCCAGCATCTGTGTTTTCCCACCTTTTAAGTAGGTTGGCAAGTACAGAAGATGACAGGCAGGTAAATTGTTATGAGACACTATTGTACCTTAATTAAGCTTTTTTTTTCTTTTAAAACATATTTCGTATTTTTTCCTTTCATATCTAAAGTATGTCTTTTTTTCTTGGCATATCAAGTGCCATTTTAGAAGCATCTAATCATAAAGATCTGAAATGTAAAAAAATAATGATCTACTATGTGTTCTAATATGGGATTAGTCAGCCAGATGTTTTTTTCCGAGGGGAGAGAGGTATTTAATCATCTTGCATACTGTTTTGACTGAAAATTATCTTCCTTATCTGTTTATCTTAATTCCAATGAGATCTGTCATTCCTTGGGGTTAATCTTTGAGCCTTTCTTCTGGTCCCCAGTTTCCCTTTGTAGTTTAGCAGACAGTATAATTTCTTTCCAACTTATTGTGCTGCTAGAAGGGGCCCCAGTGCCACTTACTACTTTATCTTTATCTAACGTGGTAGAGTGGAAAGAGAACTCAGAAGTCATTGGCTTTGGTTTCCAGTCTAGCTTTTTGTTCTGACACTCTGATTTTATTTGTTAAAGGGAATGTTAGGATTTGCTCTATCTCTCATAGTTATTGTGACAATCTAGCAAATAATTTAGATATGTTCTGAAAAGAATGAAGGTGTTATTTTTATTTCATAAAGAAATATTGAGGTGTAATGGCATTGATAAAGTCTTTGAATTTTTTAGGAGAAAGCTTCTTTGCAGAAACAATTTGTTTAATACCCCTGGTTACCCTGACTTTTTAAGAACACTGTGGGCACACATAAAATGTACCTGTGTGTGTGAGTTAGGCATATAAGAAGAATGTTGTACATTTTTATGGACTTTGTAACTTTTAGGACCGGGCACAATTTGTGTTTTTATGGACCACCATAACCTCTGTATCAGTTGGGATTTAATTTGTTAGTTGGCATTAAGCCTACTTAATTTCATTTGTGTTTCTTCTTGGTTTGGAATCTAGTTATGATTTTTGAGCAGGGTTGACAAAGTATAGGACTAGAGAGACTTAGGACACGTTTAGTTATACTAATTCTGCTGTTCCTCTTGGTAAATTTCTACCAATATTGACCTCTGCATTTTCAACATTTTTTTAATGACTTTATTTGAATCCTAGACTAATTTGATATAATTTTACTTCCGGCAAATTAAAACAATAATTTGAAAGTTTCCCCTCCCTAAAAATCAGGTGAATACCGATGGTTTGGTGCTAAGAGGTTGGTACAACTGTCTGACACTGGCAATATATGGATCGGTTGATAGAGTGATAAGTCATGACAGAGATTCTCCTCCACCACCACCTCCACCTCCACCTCCTCCCCAGCCACAGCCAAGTTTGAAAAGGAATCCAAAACATGGTGAGAATATTAAATTTGCCTTTGCCAGTGAAATTTTTATCTGTGATAGTAGAAAAAGCTAATTCAAAAAGCCCCTCTCCCTTTTGAACCTTGCTTAAGACTTGACAAGTTATCTCTCAGTCTCTTATTCTTTTCTATTAGAGTTTGTTTTTACATTGAAGTGGTTTCATTTTATTTTCTTCCTCTGCTTTCTTAGAAGGCTTTTTAAATTGATGAGGTTCCCCCCCCATTTAAAAAACATTTATGATAAAATGCAATCCCATGCTTGTTTATGATTTACTATTTAAATTGTCTCTAAAAGAATTGAAGAATAGGCAGTAAGTTTGGTATATATTCCTATAATGTTCATATTAATGGAATTTTTTTGGGGGGAGTGCATTTCAGATTGGTTTAGGTGTATAAATCTTAAATAATGCAGATTTCTCTCACTTTTGATAATTTTTTGCTTATTAATTAGACACAAAAATAGGAACTCCAATGAACTTCAGTGACTTTCCTGTGAGACAGGCAGCACTGTGCATTTTTCCTAGGGTCTCTTCTCGTTCCAGTATTAATCACTGTTAGGAAGGAGATTCAGGAATACATAATAATTGAAGTCACTAGGAAAAAATCCTGATAAAATAGTGTGATGTGAGCTCTTTGTCTCTGATGGTAGTTGCACACTATATTCTCTGTTCTTATGTTTTACCTGCTATGCACAGTTAATCTTTCATTTTTCTCTCTCTTTTAATCCTTCATTCTTACGGGCTTATTTGTCTTTTTTACCAGACTGAGCTCCTTGTGGCAAGGAGTATGTTTTACTAGTATTTTCTTTCAGCGCAAATATAAGTGCCTGGCAGATATAGAAGCTACTTTAAAATTTTGTTCAGTTTACGGACTTGTTTTATAATTTTCACTTAAGGCTCATACACTTTATGTGTGTGTGTGTATTTAACTTTATATTGTGAAATAATTATAGATTCACAGAAGGTGGCAAAGAAATGTACAGGGATGTCTTGTGCACCCTTTCCTCAGCCTCCCTCAATGCTCAATGTTAGTATCATTCACAACTATAGTGCAATATGAAAACCAGAAAATTGGCATAGTTAAAATCTATAGAGCTTGTTTAGATTTAACCAGTTAACACATGCACTTGTTACTTGTGTACATGTAGTTCTATGCAATTTTATGTCATTTGTGGCCTTGCATAACCACCAACACAATCAAGAGTATATCACACCACAAGACTCCCTCATGTTACCCCTTGGTAGCTATATCCATCTTCCCCATCCCTAACCTCTTGCAACATTATTTCTTAGTGTGGCATAAGTAGAATCATGGAGTATGTAGCCTTTTTTTCAAAAATGCAGTTTTATTAAGATATATTCAAACACCATAAACCTTCTGAGGTATACAATCACTGGCTTGCAGTATCATCGCATAGTTGTGCATACATCCCCATGATCAATTTTAGAAAATTTTCATTGCTCCAGAAAAGAAATAAAAATAAAATAGAAAATGTAAATCCTCCCATACCTTTGTCCTCTCCCTTTATTGACTCCTAGCATTGGTGTGGTACATTTATTACTGTTAATGAAAGAATATTAAGTATTGTAGCCCTTTGAGATTGGCTTTTTTTATTCAGCACAGTTTCCTTGAGGTTCATCTAAGTTGTTGCATGTATAAATAGTTTGCTTCTTTTTATTGCTGGATGGTATTCCATAGTGTGGATGTATCACAGCTTATTTAACCTTTCATTTATTAAAGGATATTTGGGTAGTTTCCAGTTTTTGGTTGTTATGAGTTAATTTGTTATGAACATTCATGTACAACTTCATGCATGAAAATAAGCCTTTCTCTGAGGTAATGCCCAAGAGTGTATGTGTTATATTTTGATATGCAGGATGTCAGAAATTCTAATTTTTATACATATAGAGTAATAAGCAAAATTTCTTAGATTTCAGAAGAAAAGCTTGGTTATCTTTATTATCAGTAAATTCAGAAGATGAAAACTCATGATGAAAAGCATTTTTGTTATGCTTTCATTTCACTGTACTTTAATAATTTTAAAGTCCTCTTTCTGTCTGTAAATTAAAACTCTAGTTGATGGAGAGAAAGAAGATCAGTTTAATGGAAGCCCTCCAAGACCACAACCACGAGGTCCAAGAACTCCTCCAGGACCCCCTCCACCTGATGATGATGAAGATGATCCCATGCCTGTGCCAGGTATAAGTAAAATCAGTGCTAGTTTTCTCACCTGATTAGTAGTAATAGTACTTTTTTTGATTAAAGGAAAAAATTACATGTGGCAATCAGATTTTAATGAATGCTCCGTTTTTTTTTTTTTCACCCTCTGCCATATTTCCCTTGTATTTTTCTGTTGGCAAGTTAACTTAATAAAAAAAAACAACAGTAAATTTATTTGAGGCTTTGTTAGCATTGCTTTGGAAAATAAACTGTTAATTAATGTGCCATAGTGGCATGTATAGAAAAGTTCCAGTAACTAAAAGCAGCATGTATTGAAAGAGGTAAATATCTATATAATTATTTAATTCTAAAAAGAAAAGGATTAGTTAGTGGTAATAGAACGTAAAATAGTGTATCTTATTAATTATCACTGTACAAAGTAGTACAAGGTATACTCTTTTTTTTCTAAAAGCAAGTCTCAACTTTTTTAAAAGGATATTTATGAGCTAAGTCATTCAAAATGTCATTAAATAATTCAGTAGCCAATCCTGCCAGCGTCATTTTATTTAAACCATTAAAATAATGTGTGCTTTAAATTTCAATTATTCAGTGTCTGGTGACAAGGAAGAGGATGCTCCTCATAGAGAAGATTATTTTGAGCCCATTTCTCCTGATCGGAATTCCGTTCCCCAGGAAGGTCAATATTCTGATGAAGGAGAAGTAGAAGAGGAACAGCAAGAAGAAGGAGAAGATGATGAAGATGATGTGGATGTAGAAGAAGAAGAGGATGAGGATGAGGATGATCGTCAGACAGTAGATAGTATCCCTGAGGAGGAGGAAGAAGATGAAGAGGAAGAAGGTGAAGAGGATGAGGAAGGTGAAGGTGGGTTATAAGTTAGGACTTTTTGGTTTTAAGTACTACAGATTAACTTGATGTAGCTTTGAGCAATGAAAAAAAAGTTATACCAAATATAAATGGGTTACAAGAAACCCAAGGATCGGAATGTAACTGGGTCTCAAGACATGACTAAAACTGGAAACTCTCCACCTCTTATGTCTTTGCTTTGTGTATCTACTTTATTAGCTGTCTGTCAACTAACTGCTGTTTTTCTGTTCACCCCACAGTTTTAATCTGTATTTAATCAAGCAGCCTAAACTGCCTGGCTGGATGGTCCCAATTCAGTTTCCTGGGAGAAAGATTCTGTTTGACTTGCTATGAGTTGCCCCTTGATTTTATAAGCTTTGACCAGGGAAGCAAGATCATGCAGAATATACATGTTGATTAGGGATTTGGGGGGCTGTTTTCAGAGTAAGGAGTTATTAGTGTAAACTGGGTGGAAAGCCTAAAGAGATCTGCTACCCAGGTATTTTAGTAAAATGTGACATTACTTTTAGAAATTCAGGAAAACAACAACAACAACAACTTAAGTTACATATGGGTACGTGACAGTATGAGACAGTCCTTCAGTAGGCTTTATTTTTCCTATGAAAGCAAAAAGAGAGATACTTAATCCACTTAACTCTTAATTTGTCAAAGAAGTGGCATGTAATGTTAATGCATTCATATAAAATGAAAGATAATCTGTTCTGATTTTTTGCTACAGTAGTGAGGGTGAGGGTCATTTCAGAATCATCAGGGATCTTTTTACCAAATGCATGAATAATTAGATTATTAAGTGATACTTTTTGTGGCTTTTCTCATTCCCAGATGAGCAAATAATCCTTTTTAGATTCATTATACTTGACCAGGAAATAGGAGTTAGATTTCAGGTAAACAGTTTTTATTAATCTGAGGGCATTTTTCTAGAGAAGGTGAGAGAGTGAGGCTGGTTGATTTGATTTTTTAATAAAGGACATTTGATTTATCTCAGTCAGGCCTCTATTGGCCCTTATCTTTTCCAACGTTAGTGTACTGTTGTTAAGTCTAAGTTGTTTTTGCACAAAGGATGGTTGATGGAGGGCTGATACTGGAGGAATGCTTTGGAAACATTTCCTTTTCCTTCTCTAGGCCATTGTTGCTCATCACCATTTTACCACAGCCAGGCGATAGTAGTGTTAGAAAGTAAAAACAAGAAAGTTTTCCACTTTTAGCTCTAATTTATTTTGGCAAAGCTTAGTTTTTAAATGAACAGATGTTCCATAAAAATGTGACACAGACCTAGGAAACCGTATGACAGGTAAATTCAGAGAAGTACAATTTTAGGAATATGAAATTAATATAAAAAGAATCTACAGTGTTTTTGCTGAAAATGTCTGGTTTAACTTTTAAAAAATGTTATTAATGCTTGTTGAAGTTTAATAATTTTTGCCTCTTGGTTTTTTTTTTTTTTCCATTTTAAAAGTAACCTTGAGAGAGCAAGCTTTATTTCTTCCCTTCCGAAAGATATTTTGGTTACTTTGAGACATTTCTAATTTTATTTCTGTGAGGAAAAGATAATCTGCACTAGAGTTAGCTTTAAAGCTGATAGCTGTAATAAAAAGTATTTGCTTAAGAAATTTGTCTGTATCTTATTAGAAATAATAAAATGTTGATAATTGTTGATAAGATTTGGGGCGTAAGTTAATTTTGTTGAGGAAATCATTAATTTTTAGTGTTTGCTATACTATTAAATAAACTGTTTTTGTGATCAACCAGAACTTATGTATTAAACAACAATTACATAATACTTAAACGTTATTCAAACTAATTTTCAGGGGATGATGGATATGAACAAATTTCCAGTGATGAAGATGGAATTGCTGACTTGGAGCGTGAAACATTTAAGTATCCGAACTTTGATGTGGAATACACAGCTGAAGATTTAGCTTCAGTTCCTCCTATGACATATGATCCATATGACAGGGAGCTCGTACCACTCTTATACTTCAGCTGTCCATATAAAACTACTTTTGAAATTGAAATCAGTAGAATGAAGGATCACGGTCCAGATAAAGAAAATTCAGGGGCAGTAGAAGCCTCAGTGAAGTTAACTGAACTGTTAGATTTATATCGGGAAGATAGAGGTGCAAAATGGGTAACAGCTTTAGAAGAAATTCCTTGTTTAGTAATAAAGGGATTAAGTTATTTGCAATTGAAAAACACAAAACAAGACTCCCTTGGCCAGTTGGTAGACTGGACCATGCAAGCTTTAAATTTACAAGTAGCCCTTCGCCAACCTATTGCCTTAAATGTCCGACAGCTCAAAGCTGGGACCAAATTAGTGTCCTCTCTAGCAGAATGTGGGGCACAAGGAGTCATGGGACTGCTACAAGCAGGGGTGATCAGTGGATTATTTGAGCTTCTGTTTGCTGATCATGTGTCATCTTCTCTTAAGTTAAATGCTTTTAAAGCTTTGGACAGTGTCATCAGTATGACAGAAGGAATGGAAGCTTTTTTAAGAGGTAGGCAGAATGAAAAATGTGGCTATCAAAAACTTCTGGAACTCATATTGTTAGATCAGACTGTGAGAGTTGTTACTGCCGGTTCTGCTATTCTTCAGAAATGCCATTTCTATGAAATCTTATCAGAGATTAAAAGACTTGGTGACCATTTAGCAGAGAAGACGTCATCTGTTCCTAATCACAGTGAACCTGATCATGACACAGATGCCGGACTTGAGAGAACAAACCCAGAATATGAAAATGAGGTAGAGGCTTCCATGGATATGGATCTTTTGGAATCCTCAAATATAAGTGAAGGGGAAATAGAAAAGCTTATTAACCTCCTAGAAGAAGTTTTTCATTTAATGGAAACTGCACCTCATACAATGGTCCAACCTCCTGTTAAATCTTTCCCAACGATGGCACGTATTACTGGACCTCCAGAGAGAGATGATCCATACCCTGTTCTCTTCAGGTAGGATTTGGGTTTTTAAAAATTTATGTTTTATATAGATAACAATTTTTTTACATTTTTTTATTGTGAAATATAACACATATACAGCAAAGTGATTACTTTCAAAGTACGATTTAACAGGTAGTTACAGAGCAAATTTCAAAGTGTTATGGGTTGCAGTTCCACAATTTCAGTTATTTCCTTATTGTGAAATATAACATATATAGAGAAATGTGATAACTTTCAAAGTATAATTTGACGTGGCTATAGAGCAAATTTCAAACATGTTATGTAACATAAAAATTTATGTGTACAATTGAGAGGCATTTATTTTTGCAATGCTGTGCTACCATAACCACCTTCCATTACTAAAACTTTTTCATCACCCAAAACAGAAACTCTTCATCCTTTAAGCAATAACTCCTTCATTCCTCCTAGCCCCAACCCAGTAACCTTTAACCTCCTGTCTCTGTGAAGTTGCTTATTCTAGACATTTCATATAAGTGAAATCATACAATATTTGTCCTTTAGTTCATCCTTTTTGTAGTATGTATCAGAACTGCATTCTTTTTATGGCTGAATAGTATTCCATTGTATATGCACCACCTATTGTTTATCCATTTGTCTGTTGTTAGACACTTGGATTATTTCCACCTTTTGGCTATTGTGAATAATGCTACTATGAACATTGGTGTACAGGAGATGTTTGAGTCCCTGCTTTAAATTCTTTGGGGTATATCCCTAAGAGTAGAATTGCTGAGTTGCATGGTAATTCTATGTTTAACTTTCTGAGAAACTGCCAAACTTTTCTACAGTGACTGCACAATTTTACATTCCCACCGGCAGCACACACGAGTTCCAATTTCTCTACGTCATCACCAGCACTTGTTATTTTCCATTTTTAAATAATAGTCATCCTAGTGGTTATGAAGTGGTATCTCATTGTGGTTTTGATTTGCATTTCCCTAATTGCTGATGATGTTGAGCATCTTTTCATGTGCTTATTGGCCATGTGTATAGTTTCTTTGGAGAAATGTGTATTCAGGTCCTTTGCCCATTTTTGAATTGGATTGTTTGCCTTTTTGTTGTTGAGTTTTAGGTGTTCTTTTTAAGACTTGTTTTTGGAAAATACATTTCACAAATCATTGGAGGCAGTTTTATGTGGCTGATTTACTTTTATCTGTGTGTAGTTAATACATTTTTATATAACGATATTTGCTATTTCAAAATTGATATTCTGCAATGAAACTGAGATGCATGTCACTGTGGGTGAGATATATTGTGTTAATACTTAAAGCAGTAATAGGAACCTAAGTTTAAAATACTAATAATCAACTATGCTTGTATAGGCATATCTGTGAGCAAGAATAAATGAGAAACTGCTGAGTTGCTTCTGGGAAGGTGGTATAAGGGGATGGTATAGGAAAGAGGGGAGCTTTTTTTGTGTGTACCCCTTTGTACTTTATTACCCTAATATATCATAGTTTAAACTTGATTTTGTAACTTAATTTTATTTTTCTGGTTAAAGATATCTTTAAGGTTAAAATTCACTTGTTTTTGTCATCTGTTTCTCTAGTTTTCTGTTGACATTATTAGCACTAGCACCCATGGTAGGCTTTTTGTTTTGTTTTGTTTTTTGAGACTTTCTTTTTTTGGCATTTTGATTATAAATTTTATACCCAGTGTAAAAATGAGAAAATCACTTTTTTCCTTATTTATTCCTTAGTTCTGTGATTTTTTTTTTTTTTTTTTTTTTTTTGCACTGATTTGGGGCATAGTACGTTAACAGAAAATGGATTCTTTGTCCACTCTTAAATCTTTACTATTCATTACTGCTTTTAGCTGAGACTATCAGACCTTGTCTTAGTTTGAGTTCCCCAAAAGCATAACCTGAGTCAAAGTCTTGAGTGTAGGTCATTTATTTGAGAGGTTATCTTTGGAAGCAGAGATGAGTGAGCAGTTAAGAGACCTTGTGAGGAACTGGATACAATGTTCCCACTGAAAAACTCTAGGCTGAGGCATTTGTCCACCAACTCCTACCCCTTTTTGCTATAGGTTGTCCATTAGAGGCTTTAACTCCTCCATGCTTCTGAGCTGCTCCTGCTTGTAGTATGAGCATCTTTTATGGCTTTGCTTTTTGAAAAAGCCCTGACTAAGAAAGGTAGAAAGAACCCAAGTGAATACCTGAGGTCAGATACTGGAAACCTGCACAGATCTGTCATGAGAGACGATCACTGGTTAAGTGATGGAACCTTGGGGAACAGTGAAGTGTAAGAGGTGGGCAGAGCAGGAAGAGTTTAGGCAGGTTACTTACAAGGAATAGAAAGGAATACACAAGGAGAACCAGGAGAGAATAATACCACTTAATCCAAGGAATAAAATAGTTTTGAGCTTCAGTCAGGGGTTTATTGTATCAGATACAGTTGAGAAATTCAGAAGATATGGTCAGGAAATCATCTATTGAATTTTGTAACATGGATTGCAGTTGGGGCTTTGGGAAGAGCAGTTTTTGTAGTAGTTGGGGTAGATGTGTGGATGAAAAGTCACTGGGAAGTGAAGATGTGAAAACTGTAGGTCACCATTTTAAGAAGCTTGGCTAATAGGGAAAGTAAGAAATGAGGCAGCAGCTAGGAGATGCTAGCACCAAGAATGAAGGGTTTTTATTTTTTAGGAATGGGAGAAGCCTGAGCACATTTGTGGGCTGGGAAGAATGACTCATGGAAAAATCAAGGGAGACATTTATAATACAGGAGTAAGAGATGATTAAGTGTTGGAGCAAGTCTGGTAGGAGATGAGGTCCATGAATACAACTGTAGGGTTTGGCTTTGAGCAGGAGGAAGGAAACTTTATGAAGGAGGAAATATAGATAGATTTGTAGTGTGGAAGACAGTAAAGAAATTGAAGCACTTCTCACTGATTTTTTAAATTTAATTTTTATTTTACTAAAAAATATACATGCACATAGTTTAAGTAGTCAAAGAATTCAACAACAAACTTAACAAAAAGGAAGAAACAACCAGGAAAGATGTCTTAAATTCTTCCCAGTAACATTTTCCAGAGGAACCATTTTCAGTGCTTCACCTCAGAATCTGTCTTTTTTGGAGGGTGGGAGATAGGTTTATTTAGGTATAATTTACTTAGAGTAAAATTTACCAGTTCAGCTTTTTTAGGTATACAGTTCAATGACTGTTGACAAACAGTCAAGTAACCACCACAAACAAAACACAGAATATTTCCTTTATGCATAAAATTATATATATATATATATATAGTCTTTTTATTTATTTCTGGTCTATTTCATTCAACATACTGTCCTCAGTGTCCATTCGCCTAGTTGCATACTTCACAGCCACAGCTTCGTTCCTCTTTGGAGCAGCTCAACAATTCATTGTGAGTATACACCACAGTTTGCCATTCTGTTCTGCTGCGAATCGTGAATACTGCCACCATAAACCCCACTGTGCAAATGTCCATTTGTTTCCCTCTTTGCAGTTCTTCCAAATATATACTCAATAACAGGGTTGCAGGACCATATGGCAATCCAATGCTTAGCTTCCTGTGGAACCACCACACTGCCCTCCAGATGGGCTGCACCATTTTACTTCCCCACCAACGGTGATTATGTACATCCCTTTCTCCACATTTTCTCCAACACTCATATCCCTCTGTTTATTTTTTAGACAGTTTTATTCACACACCATACATTCCCTCCTAAGTAAACAGTCTGTGGTTCCCTATATAATCACATAGTTATATATTCACCACCACTGTCTATATGAGGACATTTCCATTTTTCTACAAAGAAAAAAAAAGAAAAAAAAATGACAACTTTTAAAAAAACAACAAAAGAAAAAATAAAATTAAAATAAAATGCAATAAAAAGTTCAGACAACAGTACCATCACCAAGAATCCCATCACCCGTCCTTATATGCCCCTCTTATAGACATTTAGCTTTGGTATATTGCCTTTGTTAAAATTAATGGAAGTATATTATAATGTTACTGTTAACTATAGACTCTAGTTTGCAGAGTGTATTTTTTCCCCAATACCATCTTATTTTCAACACCTTGCAGAGTTGACATTCATTTGTTCTCCCTCATGTAAAAACATTCTTATATTTGTACATTTAGTCACAATCATTGACCACTGTAGGTTTCATTAAGTTATACATCCTAGTCTTTATCTTCTGTCTTTCCTTCTGGTGTCCTACATGCCCCTAACCTTCCTCTTTCAACTGTACTCAAAGTCATCTTTGTTCAGTGTACTTCCAGTATTCTGCCATAACCCAATATTGTGCTATCCATTTCTGGATCTATACAATCAGTCCTGTTGAACATTCTGTACTCCTTCAGCATCAAATGCCCAATCTTTACGCTCTTTCTATCTTCTGGTATCTTCACTCTATACTCTTCTCTAAACTCTCTCTCAGGTCTTTTCCTATCTGTCTGTAGCACTCCCTTTAGTATTTATTGTAGAGGAGGTCTCCTGTTCACAGACTCTCTCTGTGTCCATTTATCTGTAAATATTTTAAACTCTTCCCTCAGTTTTGAAGGACAGTTTTGCTGGATATAGGATTCTTAGTTGGCAGTTTTTCTCTTTCAGTATCTTAAATGTACCACACCACTGCCTTCTTGCCTCCGTGGTTTCTACTGACAAATCTGCACTTAGTCTTATTGAGCTTCCCTATTATATGACGGATTGCTTTTCCCTTGCTGCTTTCAGAATTCTCTTTGTCTTTGACATTTGACAATGTGATTATTAAGAGTCTTGGAGTAGGTCTATTTGGATCAGTTCTGTTTGGGGCATGCTGTGCTGCTTGGACCTGTAATTTTATGTGTTACACAAGAGTTGGGAAATTTTCATTGATTAGTTCCTCTATTATTATTTCTGCCCCTTTTCCCTTTTCTTCTCCTTCTGGGATACCTATAATACATATATTCATGTACTTCATGTTGTCATTCAGTTCCCTGAACCCCTGCTCATGTTTTTCCTATCTTTTCCCTGTCCTTTTGTGTGTAGGGTTTCAGATTTCCTGTCCTCTAGTTCTTGAATCCTTTCTTCTGCCTCTCCAAGTCTGCTGTTCTATGTCTCCATTGTGTTTTTCTCTTTTATTGTGCCTTTCATTCCCGTAAGTTCTGCTGTTTGTTTCTTCAAGCTTACAAATTCTTTCTTGTAGTCACCCAGTGCCATCTTTTATCCTTCATCTCTTTTGTCACATTTTCTTTCAACTTGGTTTGATTTGGAAGATTTGTTTGAACATCTTTAATTAGTTGTTTCAACTCTTGAATCTCAGTTGAAGTGTTACTTTGTTCCTTTGAGCCATATTTTCATGTTTCCTATTGTGGCTCATGATTTTTGCTGTCTAGGTATCTGATTTTCTTGAGGTTGTTTTCTATCTTTTGCCTTGGGTTTTCTTGTTGGTTTTCTTTGATCTTTATATTTCTTTGTTTCTTTCACTGGCCACTGTCAGATTGGCTCTGCCCCCAGTCTTCCCCCAAAATCAGGCACCCACTGTGGCCTGCAACAGGGATGAGAGGTAGGCACTGGGCACTCCAGCAAGTTTACTGTGTGTGTTAATGTAGTGGTGCTCTGTTTCTCACTGGCCAGCAAGACCTGGGTTTGTTTTAGAGCCCTGCTTTGACAGTTGGTTTGTCTGTATTTCTCAGCCAAAACTGGACTGGGTTTCTATGCAGGGCATGTAGACCAGCTCTTGTGGTCCCAATATAGGGTGTGGAGCATCTTTTTAAAAGTATTTCTGTTCCCTTGCACTTTCTGGACTGTCCAGCAGATGGTGCTGTTCTGTAACTTAATGGTCCTCAGAGGCTGCTTTGCCTCCGAGCACAGGCTGTGTCTATACAGGTGAGCTGAAACTGCGGGATTCCTATGCCCTCACTTTTGCTGGCCAGAATCTGGCCTGATGTGGGGCTACACCTGTGGCAGAGTACTCCCTCAGGTGACCCAGTACTCCAGCCATCCCCAAGGCAAGGAAATGGTTGCTGGCTGCTGCTTTCCTCAATGGTGGGGTAAGGGTTTTCAGACCTAGGGCTAGAAATGCAGTCTCTTTCCACGTTTTCTCAGTCTCTTTATCCCTTACTGACCTGGGCCTTGAAATGTCCTCCCGTGTCCCCCGGGTCTTCAAACAGTGGGGTTATGTCTCATTGCTGTGAGAAATTTTAAAATCTGCTTTCCTGGGGGAGGGTTCCCGTCTGCTGATTCTGTGCCCTTCCCATACTGAGCCTGATTGAAGGGGATGGGAGAGGACCAGCTGGTCTGAGATGGAAGATTCCTACCTGGTATTTCTTTTTTTCTTCAAATCAGTATCTGCAGGGTCCTTCTCCAGTCTGTATTTTCCTCCAGAGTTTCAAACAATTCAGCATTTTCCTTTTTTTCTTTGAATCTCTGGAGACAAGTTTTCAGTGGCTGTTTACATCTCTTATGTTGATGATGTCACTCCCCTCATTTTTCTTAATAAAGTAAGATGACTGAGGGTAAGGAGTGTAAGGAACAAGTGCGTGCTTTCAAACAGGCACTGAGGGGAAACAAGTAATAAAGTGCTTATTAAATATTGTTTTTATTCCCCCATAACTAGAGTAGATACCTTTGGATATCATACTACAGGAAAAAGGGGGCCTTGAATGTTGGGCTAAAGAATTTGGATTTTACTTTTAGATATTGGGAATATAGTTAATATTTTGGAATAGCATATCTAATATGATCAACATAGTATTCTCAGCTTAAATGTTGCAAGATGTATTGCAGGGTAGAAGAAATTGAAGTTAAGTTGATAAGTTAGTCTGAAAATTCTAAGGACTAAATATTACATACTTGGCCTAATATAGTGGTATGTACAGGGAATGAAAAGCCAAGGAATTTGTGAAAGAGTAAAACTTAACTGGACCTAATAGGTAAGAGAAGACAGGAGGAGTTAAAGATGTTTCGATGTTTCTAGCTAGTGTAACAATTGGAATTGTGATTTTATTGGCAGAAATTGGTGAAATAGGTGGAAGAGTGAATTTTGGAGGGGAAATAATTACATTTTGGATGGATTGAGTTTGAAGTGCTGGCAGGGCTCTCATTTTCTGTGTTGGAGATCCCCAAGACCACCCCCAAATTTGCTTTGCTTGGAGGACTCTTAAGACTCAGTATATTGTTTTACTCACAGCTATAATTTATTACAGCAAAAGAATGCAAAGCACAATCAGCAAGAGAAAAAGGTGCATGGAACAAAGTTGGGGGAAACCAGGCACAGGCTTTCAGAGTACTCTCCCGGTTTAGTCACACAGGATGTACTTAATGCCCCCAGCAATAAGTATGACAACATGTGTGAAATGTAGCCTATCTAGAAGCTTGTTAGAGGTTTTTATTGGGGGCTAACCATATAGGTAGGTGCCCTCTGCCTAGCAGGTACCAAAATTCCAGACTCCCAGAAAGAAAGCAGGTTTTCAGCCTAAAACATAGTATTTGCGTAAACAGTTTATACAGTAAGTCACTTTTATCAATAAGGAAGTGGGAACCCTCCTGAAATCCAACTTTCTGGATGCCAGCCAGGGGCCAAACTTGCAAGCAGGCCTTTCCTTAGGATAAACACATTGAGGCCTGCTGTATTAACTCTTTTCTGTGCAGTTCGTTAGCTGTATCATGAAGTAGAAGCCTGAGTTTAAGCAATATTATGACTGAAGAGGCAGTTTTAGTTTTTGATGAAAATAAATTTTGGCCTTTAATCTACTTATTAATAATATTTTACTAGATGCTTATGGAAGCTGTTGTGTCACCACTGGCATTGCATTCTTTTTAAAAATAAGCTAATAATTATTTTAGTTTTAAAAACTGTAGTATTTTTACTCAAAATAAATAAATTATTTCAACAAGTTTTCCCCCCACTTTTGAATATTTGAAAAAAAATTGGTTTTTTTTGTTTGTTTGTTCTTTTTTCTTTAAATCCTTTTTAAGTTTCATTTTGAACAAGTTGATTTTAGAAAAGAGTTGAAACCTCTCAGGGCCTACAGGTAAGGAAACCCTTTACAGGTAAGGAAACTGATGTTCAAAGAAGTTGTCAGTAGCATTTGTGTCTATTTTTGTGTATTGGGTAAATTCAAACTAATATATATACTAATCTATAAATATAGTATTAGTACATATAGATATGCTGTATTTTTCTATTGCATATATATAAATAAATTTTTCCTGGATTCAGATATACACTGATATGCAGTGAGTAGAGTGAGACGATAATGCAAAAGGAGCATTTGCTAAGTAGCTTGGAAACAAGGGCCATAATTAAAGTCAAGGTGGACTCTGGAAAGAGAAAATTTAATGACATTTATTGATTGAACATCTCTTCAGTGCTAGCTAGGAGGAAGCCTCACAGAGCTTCCACTTTTGTTTGGCCCAGAAGAGAAAAGAGTTGCTACTCACATTATGTTTTCAGTTAAAGCAATATATTACTAAGGATAAGAACAATGACCATTAAAATTTTTAGCCTCTAGTGAATATTGAGTAAGTATGCTTTGACCTGATTTGACGTATATCAATTAATTTTTCTACAGGTATCTTCATAGTCATCACTTCTTGGAGTTGGTTACCTTGCTTCTGTCAATTCCAGTAACAAGTGCCCATCCTGGTGTGCTACAAGCCACAAAAGACGTTTTAAAGTTTCTTGCACAGTCACAAAAGGGTCTTCTTTTTTTTATGTCTGAATATGAAGCTACAAATTTGTTGATCAGAGCTCTGTGTCACCTTTATGATCAAGATGAAGAGGAAGGTCTCCAGTCTGATGGTGTTATTGATGATGCATTTGCCTTGTGGCTACAGGACTCAACACAAACGTTACAGTGTATTACAGAACTGTTCAGCCATTTTCAGCATTGTACAGCCAGTGAAGAAACTGACCATTCAGATCTCTTGGGAACCCTTCATAATCTTTATTTGATTACTTTTAATCCTGTGGGAAGATCAGCTGTTGGCCATGTTTTCAGTCTTGAGAAAAATCTCCAAAGTCTTATTACTCTAATGGAGTATTATTCCAAAGAAGCCTTAGGGTAATTTTCTATTCCTTAAATTTTGTATGGTGCTGGAAAATTATATCAGTAATGGGCTAATTTCTTAAAAGAGGGTGTTCTTTGAAAGTAAAAACTATACTTTTTTGTTGTTGTTGACATAATATGTCACTTGTTAATTAAGGATTAGAATGACAGAAATAATCTAAATATAAAGTGTTATTGTAAAGCAATGACTTAGATCTGTTAGCTGCTCTTTCCTTTTCTTCATGCATCGACGGAGGTGGCAAATTTAGTGCTTCTGCTGATTTTTGTGTAGTGACAACCCTTTCTCTTGGCACAGGAATATGTATCTTAGGAGTGGTGAGGAGTATCTTGCAATCTTCTGCCTTATCCTTCTACGTTATTCGTGGTTCTCTGGTTTCAGAATTGCTGTGACTGGCTGGGGAAGATTGAGAATGATAATAGTTTGAAGAGCCTGCGCAGTAGGGTAGAAGGCTTTAGGGTGTGGGAAGAGACACATTCCCTTCCTGGTTCATGTCACACATAGTAGCATCCAGGTAACTGCCCTCACAGTGGGGACATGATAGGATTCCTTGAGTCACAGGTCTCTTGGGGACCAGTGAAAGGTAAATAACTGGCTTCTATGCCTTGCTATATATCTTTTCAGTTCTGTAGTAGAAGACTGAGTGATGATGGCAGTAGATTGGTTCATCACGTTTATTCATGTTTATCCAGAGTGGAAGAACAAATTTAATGGAGACCAGTGAAGTATACTGTTTAATCTTTTATTGTTAGTGAAGTATACTTGTTAATATATCACTGTTCTGCTGATGTTAATTTTTAATAGTATTTCACTTTTTATTGTAATGTGTGTGCTTTTCTTTATGCGCACTTTTAAGTGGTTTTCAAATGAATTGGATAGGAACTCTAAAATCTGATTTCTTGTCTTCAGTAAGTTTAGACATTTTATTGTTAATTTCTTTCATCTCTTTAAAACCAAGTAGAAAAAAATGTTTAAAATTGTTTTTGTACCTAAATTTAAAAACCTTATTTCATTTCAGTGATTCCAAATCTAAGAAGTCAGTAGCTTATAATTATGCATGCATACTTATTTTGGTGGTGGTTCAGTCTTCCAGTGATGTCCAAATGCTGGAACAACATGCTGCATCTCTCTTGAAGCTTTGTAAAGCAGATGAAAATAATGCTAAGTTGCAAGGTATGATACGTGAAGTTATTTTAAACTTTTGTGATATGTTAAGGAAAAAAGTCTTTAAATATCGGTAATTTGTCCTATATTATGTTTTGATAAAATACCTAACAATACTCTGTTTTTTGATTCATAAATTACCTTTTATGAAGATAGTGTATATGGCATTCTTAAAAGACTTTTAGGCAATTGTTGAAAGTACCTTCTTCTGGAAAGTCATAGAAATTGGTGATTGGTTGAAATTTCTAATCAAAATGGAAAATGTGATTTAAAGACAAACTGAAAAGTTGAGTTTTGGGTATAGTTTGTATGTGTGTTGCTATACACGTATTTGTGAATACAACGCTATGTTCTATGTACACCTTACAAATTTGTGGTTAATTAACACATTTGTGCTTTCCTCAAACATGAAGAATAATGAATGTGAGCATTATTTTTTTCAAGTATATAAATGTATCTTACATGAAGTTATTGCAAACCTTATGTGGGCAATCTTGAAAAGTTCAAGGTATCTAATCATAATTTTTTGTTATTTATTTTGCTTCCTGGCTTTCTGTCTTTATCAAGTAGAAAATTTGATAACATTGAGTAAATATTGTAAAAATGCTTTAAAATAGCATGTGGCCTCTTCTTTCCTTTCTTTTTTTTTAATTTTTATTTTGAAATAATTTTAAACTTACAGGACAGTTGCAAAAATGATACAAGACCCTTATAGAGAACTTCAGCATACCTTCCACCCAGATACCCAGAGCCATCAACTTTTAACATTTTTCCACATTTGCTTTATCTTTCCATCTATCCATCCATCATCCATTCATCCCTCCACCTACTTACTTACTTATCCATTTTCTTTTTTTTCCTAAATGTTTGAGAAGTTGCATATATCATGCACCTTGATCATTCTAATAATTCCATTTACTTTTCTTAGGAACAAGGGTATTTGCAGTCTGTATTCCAAAGTTTTCATATGTAACAATAATGTCCATTTGGGTCTTTTCTCCTCCATTATTACAAGGTACACAAGCCAGGATTATTTATTACATTTAGTTGTTATTATCTCCTTAGTCGCTCTTTTTTTAATTGTGGAACCATATATACAACATAAACTTTCCCGTCTCAGTCACTCCCAAACATAGCATTCAGTGGGATTAATCACACATTCATAATGTTGCTGTATATATCCTCAACCACCATCCATAACCAGAACTTTTCCAACACCCCAGAAAGAAATTATGTACCAATTAAGTATTAACTCCCCATTCCCTACCCCTGCCCCTGGTAACCTGTACTCTTATTTTCTGTCTCTGTGAATTTGTCTATTCTGGCTATTTCATATAAGTGGAGTCCTGCAATATCTGTCCCTTTGTTGCTGATATATTTCACTCAACATGATGTGTTCGAGGTTCATCCATCTAGTAGCATGTATCAGGACTTCATTGGTTTTTATGGCTGAATAATATTCTGTGGTATATGTATACCACATTTTGTTTATTCATTTATCTGTTGATAGACACTTTGGTTGTGTCCACCTCTTGGCTGTTGTGCATAATGCTGTTATGAATATTGGTATACAGGTATCTGTTTGAGTCTTTGATGTTTTCAGTTCTATTGGGTATATACTAGAAGTGGGATTGCTGAGTCATATGGTAGTTCTATGTTTCGCTTTTTGAGGAGCCACCAAACTGTTTTCCCTAGCAGCTGCACTATTTTATGTTCCTGCTAATAAGGTTCCTATTTCTCTGCATTCTCACCAGCGCTTGTTGTTTTCCATTTTTAAATAATAGCGTTCTAGCAAGTGGTGAGGTGTTTCTCATTGTAGTTTCAATTTGCATTTCCCTATTGGTTGATGATGATAAGCATCATTTCATGTCCTTTTGGGCCATTTGTATATCTTCTTTGGGGAATTGTCCATTCAAGTCCTTTGCCCTTTTTTTTTTTTGAAATCATATTTTTTATTGTAGAATATGACATGTATACATAGAAGTGATGACTTTCCAAGTGCAATTTAACAAATAGTTAAATAGTAAATTTCAAAGAATGTTATGTATTACAGTTCCACACTTTCAGTTATTTTCTTACTGTGAAATATAACATATGTACAAAAAGTTGATAACTTTCAAGTTACAATTTAATAAGTAGCTATAGAGCAAATTTCAAAGAATGCCATGGGTTACAGTTAACCATTTCAGTTCTTTCCTTCTAGCTATTCTAATACCCTAGCAACTAAGAAAGTGAAAATTATATAGAGATTCAGTATTCATAATCTTTGTTAAATTCCATCTTGTCTATTGCTACCCCTTCCTCTAGTTTAATGACTTTCTCAATCTTCAGGAATGTCTAGGCAGTGACCACCCTGATTTGTTCATGTTGAAAGGGGTGTCGACATTATGGAAAAAGGGAAGCATCTGGTTGATGTTCTTGAAGAGGCTATTGCCTCTGGGTTTTGGGACTTAACTGGCATAGGAGTTCTTTGGAATAGGACTCAAGATTCTGAAGAACAAACTTAGTGAGTGAAACTTTTTATAGAGTCTCAGATAGGGATGCGTATTCTTTATGTTTTTGGGACTACTGTTGACTTGTGCTTATCATACTGTGGCTGTTTGGCATATCTCACTGAAGCTTGTATAGGTGTAACCTCCAGGACAGCCTCTCGACTCTAACTGAAATCTCTTAGCCACTGAAATCTTATTTTGTTGCCTTTGTTTTCCCCCTTCTGGTCAAAAAGGCATTCTCAACACCCTGATGGCAGGGTCAGGCTCATTTGCAGAATCCATGTCCCATATTGCCAGGGAGACTCACTCACTTGGGGGGTGGGTCCTGTCCCATGTCGAGGGGAAGGTGATGAATTTATTTGCAGAGTTGGTCTTAGAGAAAGAAAGTTCACATGTGAGCAACAAAGGAGGCTCTCTGGAGGTGATTCCTAGGCATAATTATAAGTGGTCTTAACCTCCCCTTTGCAACCATAAGTTTCACAAGAGCAAGCTTTAAGATTGAGGGCTTGACTTAAAAAGTATGAGGTTCCTAAGATCGCATAGCATATGTTCTGTCCACGATAATCCATCAGTATCTCACATTATCATCACTTAACTTTTACAATCCTCATCACTCTCCATTTTAAACAATTCTCATGACCCAAAACACCCCGTAACTCTTGTCAGCCCTTAATTATTTGTCCCTAGTATTTGTGTGGTACTAGTAATGTATTCCTATTAATTATAGTCCCTAGTGTGCAATAGGTTGATTTTTTTCCCATATACTATTCTGTTGTCATCTTTCTGTTTTAGTGTCATACCTTAGAAGAATATCGTGCCAACACCTATCTATATTTGTAATCTTTGCCCAATTTTTAATTGCTTTTTCTTTTTTTCCCCGCTTTCATTAGAGCAGTTGTAGGTTTACAGAAAAATTGTGCAGAAAGTACAGAGTTCGCTTATACTGCCCTGTCACAATACAGTTTTCCCTATTATTAACACTTTGCATTAACTGTAATCCATAGTTTATATTAGGGTTCACTCATTGTGTTATACTTTACAACTTTATTAAAAATTTTTATTCTGGTAGCATATATACATAAATACAACCTAAAATTTCTCATTTGCCCTTTCAAATTCAATGGTGTTAATTACATTCATGATGTTATGCTACTGTCACAATCATCCATTACCAAAACTTTTCTGTCACCCCAAATAGAAACTTTCTACCAACTAAGTGTTAACTCCCCATTCTGCACTCCCAACCCCTATTTCTGGTAACCTGTATTCTAGTTTCTGACTATGAATTTGCCTATTCTAATTATTTCATATTACTGAGATCATACAATAATAATCCTTTTGTGTCTGGCTTATTTCGCTCAGTGATGCCTTCAAGCTTCATCCGTATTGCAGCATGTATCAAAACAAACTTCATTTCTTTTTGTCTGAATAGTATTTCATTGTGTATGTATACATATGTATACAACATTTTATTTATCCATTCATCTGTTGATGGACACTTAGGTTGCTTCTACCTTTTTGGGTTTTTTTGTTTGTTTTGTTTTTTGTTGTTTTTGGTCTGTCTTTTGATGAGTTGTAGGAGTTCTTTTCTGTTTTCTGGATATTAATCTGTTTGCAGATATATGGTTTCCAAATATTTTCTCCCATACTGTGGGTTTTCTTTTCATTTTCTGATAATTTCCTTTGATGTGCAAAGTTTTTATATTAATGAAGTTCCAGTTTATCTAGTTTTTCTTTTGTTGCTTGTACTTTTGGTGTAAATTCATTGCCTAATTGTTCCTTCTTTCCACTTTTGAAGTAAATCCATTGCCCCATAGTCCCTTTTTTCCCCTTTGAGTAGACTTGGCTCCCTTGTCTGAAATCAGTTGGCTATAGATGTGTAGGTTTATTTCAGCACTTTCAATTCCCTTCCATTTTTTCTGTCTTTGTGCTAGTAACATGCTGTTTTGATAAGTGTAGCTTTGTATTAAGTTTTTAAATGGGGAGGCATGGTCCTCCTCCTTCTTCTTTTTCAAGTTGTTTTTTGGTTATTCATTGTTCCTTGCCCTTCTGTATGCATTTGATGAGTAGTGTTTCCATCTCCATGAAGAAGGTTGTTGGAATTTTGATTGGGATTGCTTTATTTTTATTTTTATTTATTTATTTTTTATCTTCATTTTATTGAGATATATTCACATACCACACAGTCATACAAAACAAATCGTACATTCGATTGTTCACAGTACCATTACATAGTTTTACATTCATCACCTAAATCAATCCCTGACACCTTCATTAGCACACACACAAGAATAACAAGAATAATAATTAGAGTGAAAAAGAGCAATTGGAGTAAAAAAGAACACTGGGTACCTTTGTCTGTTTGTTTCCTTCCCCTATTTTTCTACTCATCCATCCATAAACTAGACAAAGTGGAGTGTGGTCCTTATGGCTTTCCCAATCCCATTGTCACCCCTCATAAGCTACATTTTTATACAATTGTCTTCGAGATTCATGGGTTCTGGGTTGTAGTTTGATAGTTTCAGGTATCCACCACCAGCTACCCCAATTCTTTAGAACCTAAAAAGGGTTGTCTAAAGTGTGCGTAAGAGTGCCCACCAGAGTGACCTCTCGGCTCCTTTTGGAATCTCTCTGCCACTGAAGCTTATTTCATTTCCTTTCACATCTCCCTTTTGGTCAAGAAGATGTTCTCCGTCCCACGATGCCAGGTCTACATTCCTCCCCGGGAGTCGTATTCCACGTTGCCAGGGAGATTCACTCCCCTGGGTGTCCGATCCCACGTAAGGGGGAGGGCAGTGATTTCACCTTTCAAGTTGGCTTAGCCAGAGAGAGAGGGCCACATCTGAGCAACAAAGAGGCATTCGGGAGGAGGCTCTTAGGCACAACCATAGGGAGGCCTAGCCTCTCCTTTGCAGCAACCATCTTATTGGGATTACTTTAAATCTATAAATCACTTTGGGTGGTATTGACATCTTAATGATAGTAAGTCTTCTGATTCATCAGCACAGAATATCTTCCCATTTATTTAGGTCTTCTGTAAGTTCATTCAATAATGATTTGTAGTTTTTTGTATACAAGTCTTTTACAGGTCCTTGGCTAGTTTTATTTCTTGATATTTTATTATTTTAGTTGCTATTTTAAATGGAATTGTTTTCTTGAAATTCTTTTTGGATTGTTCATTTCTAGCTTATATAAATACCACTGATTTTTGTGTGTTGATCTTGTACCGCACCACTTTGCTGAATTCGTTTGTTAGCCTCAGTTAGCTTTTTTGTAGATTCTCTTGGATTTTATGTATATAGGATCATGTTGTTTGCAAATAGGGATAATTTCACTTCTTCCTTTCTAATTTGGATGCCTTTTATTTGTTTTTCTTGCATACTTGCTCTGGCTAGCACTTCTGATACAGTGTTGAATAGCAGTGGTGATAGTGTGCATCCTTATCTTGTTCCTGACCTTAGGAATGAAGCTTTCAGTCTTTTATCTAAGTCTTTTGAAAAACTTAGCTTTTTGGTTTTCATATGTCCCCTTCATTTTGTTGAAGAAATTCCCTTTTATTACTATTTTTCTGACTGTTTTTGTAATCAAGAAATGGTGCGGATTTTGTCAAATGCCTTTTATGCATCAATTGAGATGATCACGTGGGTTTTTGCTTTCCTTCTATTAAGGCAGTGTATTACATTGATACATATCCTTATGTTGAATCATCCTTGCATACCTGAGATAAATCCCACTTGATCAAGGTGTATAATCCTTTTAATGTGCTAGTATTTTGTTTGAGGTTTCCTAGTATTTTGTTGAAGATTTTTGTGTTTATATTCTTAACGGATATTGGTCTATAATTTTCTGATCTTGTTTAATCTCTATCTGGCTCTGGTATTAGGGTAATGCTGGCTTCATAGAATGAGTTAGGAAGTATTCTCTCCTCTTTAATATTTTTTGAAAAGTTTGAGAAAGATTGTTTTATTTCTTCTTTGAATGTTCTGTAAAATTCACCAGTGAAGCCATCTGATCTTGAACTTTTCTTTGTTGCAAGGTGTTTGCCAATCTCTTAGTTGTTAATGGTCTTTTGAGGTCTTCTGTTTCTTCCTGCATTAGTTTTGGTAGTTTATGTGTTTTAGGAATTTGGGCATTCTTCTAGGTTGTCTGATTTGTAGGTGTACGGTTGTTCATAATACCCTCTTACAATCCTTTTTATTTCTGTAAGTTCAGTAATAATGTCCACTGTTTAGTTCCTGATGTTATTTGCATTCTTTTTCTTTTTTTTTTCCTCTATTGTTCTAGCTAAAGTTTTGTCAATTTTATTGAGCTTTTGTCAATTTTATTGAGCTTCTCAAAGAACCAACTTTTGGATTTCTTGATTCTATTATTTTTCTTTTCTCTGTTTCATTGATCTCTGCTCTAATTATTTCCTTCCTTCTGCTCACTTGTGGTTTGGTTTGTTCTTTTTCAGTTCCTCCATGTGTGAGGTTAAATTACTGATTTGATATCTTTATAGAATTTTTAAATGTATGCATCTAGAGTTATAAATTTCCCTCTCAGCTCTGTCTTTGCTGTATCCCATAAAGTTTTGGTGTGTCATGTCTGAAGATATTTTCTAATTTCCCTTGTGATTTCATTGATTGTTGATGTGTGTATTGTTTTATTACTACATATTTGTGAATTTTCCTGTTTTCCCTTTGTCATTGGTTTCTAGCTTCATTCTATTGTGATTGGAGAAAATAGTTTGCATGGTTTCATTCTTTTTAAATAGAGAGATTTGTTTTGTGACCTAATGTATGGTCTGTCCTAGAGAGTGATCTGTGTGCACTTGAGAAGAATGTGTTCTCTGCTGTCTTTGGGTGGAGTATTCTATATATTTTAATATATAGATTTAATATATATTTTAATAGGTCTGGTTCATTTATAATATTATTCAGGTTCTCTGTTCCTACTCATTTTCTGTCCAGATGTTCTATCCAATATTGATGGAGTTATACTAGACTCTCTTACTATTAATGTAGAACCATCTATTTCTCTCTTAAAATATGTTAATATTTGCTTCTTGTGTTTTTGGGCTCTATTGTTGGGTGCATATATGTTTATAATCATTATATCTTCTTGGTGGATTGTCTTGTCTTTGTAATCCTAAATTTTATCTGAGTTAACCTGTAGTAAAAGTTGTGCGATAAAGTCAACTTTCTATACTGGAAATATATTTTTCATTAAGTATGCCTTTATAAAAGGAGGGCACACAGTTCTTTAGAGGTATTGTTAATGCTTTTCTACTTATTCTGGGTGATGGTTACACACGTATTTGTTTTATTATTCTTTATATCTTTCATTTGGGCTGTATATATTATATTTTAATGCAAATTCTTTCAAAGATCATTTGAAAAAGGCATAGGAAAAACTCATACCTAGTGGTAATCCTTATGGTTGCTTATAAGGAGAGAGACATGCCTACTATTTTTCATTTCCTTTATTCACTCTTATAAAATGCTCTGGGACTGGTATATTACTAAACATATTAGAATGCTTTTCTAAAGACATTTTTGTCAAAAAAAAGTATGGGTGTTATCATATAGCTTCTGGGAGAGTTTTGATTTCGGTTTTGGTAAATGGTATATTTTGGGGTTTTGCCCCTGTATTTCATTTGTGTTTATATATATAATGTTTGATATAATTATTTTGGAGTGATAGTAATTAATTTCAGTTTTGTGAAGGCAAATTAGGAGATAGATAAAATTTTAAATTTATATTAAGAGAAGAAAGATACTCAGTAAATATCCTTCTCTGGACTTGATTGTGTTAGAAATTAATATATTTTTTGCATGCTTTTTTTGGAGCTGTGAGGCAGGGGCAGGGGTAGTTGAAAAAGCAGTCTGTTATTGAATTAGTTTATAAGCAGTCAGTTTTATGATTTTTTTTTTTTTACAATTTTGGAAGATGATTGTTACCAAAAATTCAGTTTAATTAGATGGACCTTTTTAAGCATTTAAATATTTAAGGTTTCAGAAACCAAATACCGAAGAGTCATTACTTCTTATTTCTGAACTAGTATAGTAGGACTACATTTGTGCTTCATTTTAATACTTGTTTAAAGAATTAAACACAATTTCATCCCCGTATGAAATTTAGAGTATTGAAATTAATTCAAATCTGATGATGTTTTTCTTTGGAAAAGAATACTTTTAGTTGCTATATTACAAATGCTTTTATTTTTAAATATTATACTTTCAGTTACTGTTTTTTTCTTTTCTTTTTTTGAGAACTTGGCAAGTGGCTTGAACCTCTGAAAAATCTTAGATTTGAAATTAACTGCATCCCAAATCTAATTGAATATGTGAAACAGGTAAGTAAAACTTAATAGTGCATTGATTTTATGAAGTTGTATGGTAGCATGCGGCAATGTTGCATTAAATCAGTTATGTAGATCATGCAGAAATTAAATTGACTGATTTACTAGATTTCGTGGGTAGAGATTGGTATATGGATGTAGATGAGTGTATGATGTGTGTATGTACATTAACACACATGTTTAACACACATATGCATAACTGTGAACTATATTGCTTTGTATTATCAGATTCTGTCCTATATTTTCCCTCAAATGAGAGTAGTAATTACCTGACATAATTGGTGACATTTTATAAAAGTGTTTTGAAAGTTAAATCCTATGGTGCTGTAATGTAACTAAACATTAATTAGTGAAAAAGAGTTTCCCTCAAAATTGAGTTTAGGTGATAGAGCCAATTCCAGATAATTGCGATTGGGCTAAGTTCTATGTGTTTGTTAATTTGGGATGCTCCGTATTACACTTCAAATAATTCATAAAAGGTTAAAAATCACTGCCTTGTTAATTAGTTTGGAAGTTTTCTGTTTTTCTTTGCTCCTTAGTTGATCCAGTGTGTTGCCTAAGAAGAATGGCTAAAGGTACTCATAATACCTAAGCTG
Source organism: Choloepus didactylus (assembly GCF_015220235.1). Taxonomy (NCBI): domain Eukaryota; kingdom Metazoa; phylum Chordata; class Mammalia; order Pilosa; family Megalonychidae; genus Choloepus; species Choloepus didactylus. Next base: position 49,982,010 of record NC_051320.1, on the reverse strand, counting down.
TTTTAAGTTAGTAAGCCAGATGGACCTTGGAAATTATCTTTCTTCATTTAGTACTTGACCTGTGTGTGTGTGCACCTCTGTGTCTGTGTAAGTGGTATAAACCCATCTTGGTCTTGGGTTTGCAATGTGTTATTAAAATAATTTGTGTGTATTGTGTAATTGCTATTCTGAGCCGGCAACAAATATTCTTTGGATTTCATTGCTTCAGGTTTTTCTTCACTGATTTGTCTGTCCTCATCTCTCTGTATCCATCTCTCCTAAGAGTACCTTTACTTCCTATTTTGCCATCATATTCTTTGTGTTCTTTATACTGTGCCTCACATGACATCTAGAAATTCATTCTATTTAATTTGTTATTTAGCAGGAATACAAGTGGTGTCCTGTAAATTTAGATGGTCATGTATTCTGGGTACTTGTGCATGGTCAGCTGCATATATAACATGTCCAGTAAATATCAGAGAGTTTCAGTAACTGTATTTACCAGTAAGAAATTCAGTTCCAGAAATTTGAATTACATACTGTAATTAAAAGTTTTGATTTTTATGTAAATCTTTTTGCCACTAATTATAATTAGTATAAGTGGCTCTCATTCTAACATGTTCTAAAAATAGTACATGATCTGAGACTGATTCTTGACTTTGTCTCTTTGCTGCCCTATGTAATTTGTAGTGGAATTATTGAAAGGCAGCAAATAACAAATAGAGTAAAAGATAATCTAAGGTGGAAAACATAAGAGAAAGAGGAATTTTCTTATTTTTAAGTTTTCCCTCTGAGGTTTAGAAGCTGCAGTTGTAACATTTTTTAATGTTACTTCTTATAACATGTAAATTCTTAACCATCTTTATGCTGCTCTGTGAAAGCTATAAATACAGAGCAAATTAAACAAAACTTTTTTGCCAGGAAACACACCATGGGCAAGTGCTAAGGACCATAGGCTACTGTATTTTCTTTTTTCCTCTATCTGTGCTCCAACCAGGCATAACTGGACTCCTATGGTGTTTGCATTTTTAGAAAAGTATACTATGTAATTCTAAAACATTCCTTGTTGATTCCTCAGTTTTGAAAGATATTTAGTACCCACAGGATTTTGGGAAAACAGAGCCATTGCTTCATATTTGGGAAAGATCATGTATGGAAAGAATATATAGAAAGGAATTATTTTAAACTTAACACAGAGGGTCTTATACATTTGTTTGTTTTGTTACCTTTGTTTTAGTCAATACTTTTTTAATATATTTGTACTGTGTAATTATTATTTACATAATAATATTACAGAAGCATGCTACAACATGCTACAAAGATGAGATAACCTTAATAAACTTCTTTAGCTAGGATCTCATTAATGTTTTAAATTTACTTAATAAATTTAAAATGTTGTAATGTCTTTAACTTGCAGCTCATATTTTTAACTAATGCCTTGTCTGGAATTTTCTCTTGACCTGATAGGTACCAAGAAATTAAACTTTGTTTATTTTTATTTTTAAAGAATATTGATAACTTGATGACCCCAGAAGGAGTTGGCCTTACCACTGCATTACGTGTTCTCTGTAATGTGGCATGCCCACCACCTCCTGTTGAAGGTAATATGGGTGCTATATTTTAAAAACAACTGTTCTTTGAACCTAGTATACATAGCATTTATTAAGTAAAATATTTAGAAATCTTAACTGATTCTTTAACATATAAATATTTCATCTTTTTTTTTTTCCTTGTCGTACATAAAGGTCAGCAGAAAGACCTGAAATGGAATCTTTCTGTTATTCAGCTTTTTTCTGCTGAAGGAATGGACACCTTTATTCGGGTTCTGCAAAAATTGAACAGTATTTTGACTCAGCCTTGGAGACTCCATGTCAATATGGGGACCACTCTTCACAGAGTTACTACTATTTCGATGGCTCGCTGCACACTCACTCTTCTTAAAACTATGTTAACGGAACTCCTGAGAGGTGGATCCTTTGAGTTTAAAGACATGCGTGTTCCTTCAGCACTTGTTACTTTACACATGCTCCTGTGCTCTATCCCCCTCTCAGGTCGTTTGGATAGTGATGAACAGAAAATTCAGAATGATATCATTGATATCTTACTGACTTTTACACAAGGAGTTAATGAGAAACTCACAATCTCAGAAGAGACTCTGGCCAATAATACTTGGTCTTTAATGCTAAAAGAAGTTCTTTCTTCAATCTTGAAAGTTCCTGAAGGATTTTTTTCTGGACTCATACTCCTTTCAGAGCTGCTGCCTCTTCCATTGCCCATGCAAACAACTCAGGTATCACTTCCATATAACATGCATCTTATAAAATGACTGCAGTAACACTTTTAAAAAGCCAGTGATTTTTTTTAAACCTCATCGCCCCTTTCCCCCAAAATGACATGAAATAACTGGAAGAAGGTGAGATAAAATTGAAACAAATTGATCATTGAGGAAATATGGGGACAACATTTTTAAAATAAATTTTTGTTGAAGTGAGTTTCATTATGCTGTTATGTATACGTGTACTTTTATTTTTCTGTTATTTTAAATCCTCCCCCTGCCCCTTATCATGTATTAGAATTTATTAACTAGGTGCTTCATCAATGGACTCTGCTTTACTGACTGTTAACTTCAGAAAAATAAAATTTTTTAGGCTTATTGTTTAATTGTATAATAGAAAATGAAATGTTTTAAGCATGCAGTGAAGATGTTCTTTTCTTAACAGTTCTTCCTGAACAGTTTTGTGACTATAAATAAATGTAAAAATCTATGTACACACACATTATACTTTTTTAACAGGTTATTGAGCCACATGATATATCAGTGGCACTCAACACCCGAAAATTGTGGAGCATGCACCTTCATGTTCAAGCAAAGTTGCTCCAAGAAATAGTTCGCTCTTTCTCTAGCACAACCTGCCAGCCCATTCAACATATGTTACGGCGTATTTGTGTTCAATTGTGTGACCTTGCTTCACCAACGGCACTTCTGATTATGAGAACTGTGTTGGATTTGATTGTAGAAGACTTGCAAAGGTATTTTCATTTTACATTAAAAAATTTCACCCAAGTTATTCTTGTCACCAGATACATTTTTTTCTCTTGGAACTTGGAAACCAGGGTTTAGAATGCCATATATCTCTCTCCTATACACATACATATATATAAACACACACATGTATACACACATATGTTTTACATATATGAATATACATGTAGATGATTTTTAATCTACTTTATGTCATCATTTCATGGGTAAAAAACCTTAAGGGTCTTGATTTGGGGTTTTTGAAAAGGTGAGCTATAAAGAAGTATTCCGATTTAAGAAAAAATACTGAAAACTTGAATTTCTGAAATTTTTATACAAGACTTTTTAAGATTATATGTGTTGAGAAATAAGTAGTAGTTCAATAATGCATTAAAATCAAGAACTTTGTTTACTAATATATTAATTTTTATTTCAGCACTTCAGAAGATAAAGAAAAACAGTATACTAGCCAAACCACCAGGTTGCTTGCTCTTCTTGATGCTCTGGCTTCACACAAAGCTTGTAAATTAGCTATTTTGCATCTAATTAATGGAATTGTTAAAGGTGATGAAAGATATGCAGAGATATTCCAGGACCTGTTGGCTTTGGTGCGGTCTCCTGGAGACAGCGTTGTTCGCCAACAGTGTGTTGAATATATCACATCCATTTTGCAGTCACTCTGTGATCAGGTACTTCACACTTATTTTATGAAGTCTGTGTCTGCGTGTTTTTTTTTTTTTTTTTTAACTTTTTTTTTATCTTCATTTTATTGAGATATATTCACATACCACGCAGTCATACAAAACAAATCGTACTTTCGATTGTTCATAGTACCATTACATAGTTGTACATTCATCACCTAAATCAATCCCTGACACCTTCATTAGCACACACACAAAAATAACAAGAATGCGTGTTTTTTTAAGGCGTCTCTTGATACAACTCTAGACTGTAAACCAGAGCTCTCACCTGTTTTATTACTCCTGCTGTGGGTTAGGGATAAATTTGTTAGTGAACTAACAGTAAAATGGTGTGGTACTTCATAGCTTTCTTTGAGTTTATGTTTCACATCTTTCTTGGAAGAGCTCTTTTCCTTTTCTTTATTAACATTGCATCCATAGATAGATAGTTGCTTTATGTGCCACTGTTTCTGTATTCATTCAGATTACTTATATCTAATATTCGTTTTCTTTCCAGTTATGTTATACATGGAGTCATTCTTGAAATTTTAACTTTGTGACTGGTTTAATTAGTATGTTCTTTTCTTAGGGCAATTTCTGAAAATACCACAGGTTACTAGTGTTTCAGACTACGTGCTTTTAAATGTTGGCTAAAAGTAGTAGTATTTCTTTCTCTTATGTATATTACTGAATTCCAGTTTATAGTTCCCTGAGTTAATGAGAGTTGTTTTAGCTTTTAAAATCTGTTGTGACCGGGATCCTTGGAGATTTCTATGCTTAATGATGTTTTAGCTTGTCAGAATGTTCTGCTAATTGGTCATCAGATGTGATTTTTCACGCGGACTGCTTTTAGTAGAATCCCATGTTGAAAGATTATCTTTTTCTAGTTTAACAAAAATGCCATTTAATTACATTTAAGACTCAAGTGAGGAAGGAACATTTTTGGTGTGTCTTGCTTTCACAAAAAGAATAACTGATATAAAATAATTTTGAAATGAAGATATTTTAAATCCTTAAACCTCATTGTCCATTTAACACTCATATATACACTATTCTTGTTATATAATCTACATCAAATTGCACGACTACTCTGATTAACACTAGCATCCTAGCTTCCCTGATCATGTGAACCTCATCTGTGGTTTCACCTTGAAAAACTTGAATTTTATAAGTATATAAAAATTAGAGGGAAATAACTTAGTTGGAAGGCTGTGCTTAAATGTGTAAGTGCTTCACCCCTTTTGTGATATTTTAAATTGCACTATAGATACTTTGATTAAAATTTGTTTCCAAATGGTTTCTCATAAATTTTTAGAAAGATACAAATAAGTGAATAATATTGCAATTTAAAATATTTTAGTACAGAAGACACTTCACTTTTTGTAGTTAACCATTTGAAAGTAGAAACTGCAGTTAGTGTAGTACAGAAGGAGTATTTTTTTCAAAGGATGCTCTCTTAAAGTAAAATTATTATAAAGTAAAATATTTAAGTATTTATTCCTTTAGGTGCGTATCCTTTATAACAGGGCAAAACAAATCCTTTTGCTCTTGATGTGTTTGAGTCTATGGGGTGGGAAGGTAAAAAGAAAGTTTTTAGGAGATAATTACTAAGTGCAGTTGCTGTGTATTTCTGAAATTAAAATGCTGGGTGATGGTGGTAATCATTTAAAAAATTTTCCCTCCTTTCCTACCCAACAGGACATTGCACTTATTTTGCCAAGCTCTTCTGAAGGTTCTATTTCTGAACTGGAACAACTCTCCAATTCTCTACCAAACAAGGAATTGATGGCTTCAATCTGTGACTGTTTGTTGGCTACACTAGGTAACCCTGAGAGCAGTTACAGCTGTTTATTGACATGTGTCAGAACAATGATGTTTCTTGCAGAGCATGATTATGGATTATTTCATTTGAAAAGGTAATTCTGTGTCTAATTTAATATACTCCTAAGATTTAATTTTTCAAGCTGTCCCTCTGCCCCAAATTAATTAATTCATGGCTGTTGTAGAAGATTGAAGATACGATTTTGTGTGGAGAAAATTTGCATTTATGGAAAAGATTGATTAGCAGTGAAATGTCATGCTTAGTAGTAGAATGTTTTGGATTGAAAATGTTAATTGAATAGATAAATTAATGTGGGCATAGTACAATATTTAAGAAGGAAATCTTACTGTTCCAAGGATGGCAGTTCACAACCTAAGATATTTATTGCATTGATACATGCACCTGTAGTCTTTCAAAATGATAATAGTGTGATTTCATAGACCCTAAAACTAAATATGCTGATTCTTTGTATTTTATTCTCTAGCGGAATGACTGAGATAACAGAATTAATAAAACTGAATGCTCAGTTTCTAAAATTGTAATTTCTACCCCAGTCTCTCTATCCATGCCCTGATCTTTTCCTTCACTAGGAAAAGGAAGAGAAAATGTGGTTGAGTAGTACATAGATTTTCTTGGGAATTTGTAAAAACACATGGAATTATCAAAGAGAAAAAAGAGGAGGAAACATATAGTTGTGCCAGTTTCTCACTGATTCTTTCAGCATTGGTGGAAAGCTTCCTATGTTCTATTTCTGTGTTTGGTACTGGCTCCTATCTCCTCCAGCTCTTTGTCCTAACAAACCCGTCTCCTTTCCTGTATTCCCTCTGTCAGTTGGTGGCACCTGCTGAACTTTCAAGTCTCCCTCTCCCCAACCTTGCAACAGAGTCTTTAAATTTTACTTCTTGAATGTCATGCGTATTTACTCCATATCCTTTACAACTCATCTTATACACTGCCATTTCCAGAAAGCCAAAAAGCTTTCCTTTCTCCACTCATACCTGGGCTGTCTGCTTCCACAGTACTCTTCTTATACCTCTGTCATAACATTGTCTGTGATTTTTTTGAGCAGGCACATATTTATGAATCTCTTTTGTATCTATAATCTTTTCCTAAGTGATCTTCACCCATTCTCATTTTGTCTTGACACCTCTTCCTGGCTATTTAATGGTCATCTGAAACTGAACAGATCTAAAACATAGCTCTTGCTCTTCGTGCTTCAACATGTTTTTTCTTACACATCTCAGTAAATGTTATGGCCTTCTACCCAGATATACTGGTCCAAAACCCAAGATTCTCAGTCTCCCTCTTTTCATTACCCTCTGTATCCAATTCTCCAATAAGTCCTGTTGATTATGTCTCCAAAATACATCCTGAAACTTATCACTTTTCTCCACTTCCATAGCTACTTCTCTTGTCCAGGCCACTATCATTTCTTGTTTGGCCCATTTCAGTAGGCTTCTAACTGGTCTCCATTCTTCTGCAGTGGCTCTCCTAATATCCATTCCCTCAGCAGCCAGAGTGATCTTTGAAAACTTAAAATAGATATGTCACCATCTTGCTTAAATTCTTCTAAATAGCTTCCTGTTGCACCTCAATAAAATCCAAAGTCTCTATAGTGATATATAAGGCTCTGTACAATCTGCCCCTTGCATATTTCTTTGACTTACTTCATAGCTCTTATATCCTTAACTTTTTATGCTCTTGTCAAGCTCATTTTTGTTCTCCTGCAAAAAAATGTTTTTCACCTGGATCCTTCTATGACTTATTTCCTAACTTCACTCAGGTCTGTACTAAGTGTATTTCCTGATCACTCTGTATAAAGTAACCTGACATTTGTGTCCCAACTGCTTACCCCGTTTATGTTTTTCACTTTATTCATATTGTTTGCCATTATATTATATGTATATATTGCTTATTTGGTTTTCTCCCTCACTAGAATATAAACTACATGAGGACAGTGACTGTGTCTTCTTGACTACACTCTCCCATCACCTAGAAGCCTGGTACATTATAGCTACTATGATTGAATGAAAATGAATATTAGATTCCATTAGTTCACAAATACTTATTGAATGCTTTTTCTGGACAAGTCACTGTTCTGTCAGCTGGACATTCAGTAAAAAATCCCTGCCTTCTTGGAGCTTTCATTATAGTGGCGGTCAACAGACAATAAACATAATAAATATGTAAGTAAATAAAATAAAATAAAGCAGGGGGAAAGGAAGAAGATGGTGGCATAGAGAGGAGTGGAAGCTAGTTAGTCCCCTGGAACAACGAATAAAAAACCAGGAACAACTAGTAAATAATCTGGAAAAACTGGGGGACAAACATGACTGTTCACTCATCATACACCAACCTGAATTGGGAGGAATGCCCGAGATCGCAGCATAAAATCTGTAAGTAAAAACTGTGGATCGAAGCTGAGAGCCCCTCCCCATATGGCAGCCCAAACTGCAAAGCCTTACTGTGCTAGAGAGCAGCACTCTCAGAGCAAGCAAATATAGCTCAGCTGAGCTCCAACTGGGGTTTTAATTAACAAACGTGGACTACTCAATACAAGCTATGACTCCCCAACAAGCAGACAGACGTTTTTGGTGACAGCTCACCTTGGAGAGCTGGAAGACCTCTTTGGGAGGGAGGGGGAGCCCAGAGGACTAGGTGCTTTCTCTGGGTGATGGGTGAAACAGGGTAGCTGCGGACTGGTCCTGAAGGGGACTTTCTGTCCCTTTTTTGGCTCAGTGGAGAAAGCCTCAGCCATTTTCAGTTCCCAGCACTCTGACCCAGACAACAGTGGAGATAACAGAGTCAGAGATACTGTTCAAATGCAAATGATATCTCCCCAGGGGGTGTATCTTCCCTAAGAGGAAAGGGGTGGTGCCAAACTCTACTACCTGCTTTCCATTCAGAGCCAGAACCCAGAGCCTGGGGGAAAACAGCCATGGGCCACACCTCCTTACGCCAGTCTGGAGCTGCAGGCTGATGGGCGCCATCTGCTGGGCAGAAAAGCACAATGACTTGGGGCCTCACAGGGTGTATCAGTCTTCTAAGACACCCTCAGGGAAACTGAATACTATTGCCTCCTTCCAAGACCTGAGCCCATTCTGGTCTGGGAAAACCTGATTGGGGTAACCAAGGAAACTAGATGCTTAGACAACAGAAAACTACAATTTACACTAAGAAAAACAAAGTTATGGCCCAGTCAAAGGAACAAACTTAACACTTCAACTGAGATACAGGAATTGAAACAACTAATGCTAAATCAGTTCAAAAAGTTTAAAGAAGCTGTGGCAAAAGAGATGAAGCATAAAATGAAAACACTGGGCGTACATAAGGTAGAAATCGAAAGTTCAAAAAAACAACTGGCAGAATCTGTGGAAAGGAAAGGCACAATACAAGAGATGAAAGACACAATGGAGTCATACAATAGCAGATCTCAAGAGGCAGAAGAAAACACTCAGGAACTGGAGAACAAGACTCCTAAAAGCCTACACATAAAAGAACACATAGGGAAAGAATGGAAAAATATGAACAATGCCTCAGGGAATTGAATGACAACAGGAAATACAGAAATGTACATGTCACAGGTGTCCCAGAAGGAGAATAGAAGAGAAAAGGGGCAGAAGCAATAATAGAGGAAATAATCAATAAAAATTTCCCCTCTTTTATGAAAGACACAAAATTATGGATCCAAGAAGCACAGAGTACCCCAAACAGAATAGATCTGAATAGGCCTACGCCAAGACACTTTATTATCGTATTATCAAATGTCAAAGACAGAGAATCCTGAAAGCAGCAAGAGAAAAGCGATCCATCACATAAAGGAAGCTTGATAAGACTATGTGTGGATTTCTCAATAGAAACCATGGAGGCAAGAAGGAAGTGGGTATTTAAGATACTGAAGGAGAAAAACCACCAACCAAGAATCCTATATCCAGCAAAACTGTCCTTCAAATATGAGGGAGAGTTTAAAGTATTCTCTGACAGACAATGACACAGTTTGTGAACAAACACCTGCTCTACAGGAAACAGTAAAGGGAGCACTACAGACCAAAAGGAAAAGACAGGAATGAGAGGTTTGGAACACAATTTTGAGAGATAGTAGCACAGCAATGTAAGTACACTGAACAAAGATGACTGTGAGTACGGTTGAAAGAGGAAGGTTAGGAGCATGTGGGACACCAGAAGGAAAGAGGAAAGATAAAGACAGGGACTGTATAACTCAGTGAAACCTAGGATCCTCAACGATCGTGATAAAATGTACAAATTTGTTTTTATATGAGGTAGAACAAATGAATGTCAGCATTGCAAGGTGTTAAAAATAGGGTGGAATTGGGGGAAAATACAATCAATGCAAACTAGAGACTATAATTAACAGAAACATTGTATGTTGTTTCCTTTAATGTAACAAAGGCAATATACCAAAGCTAAATGCATGTGGGGTAGGGGGAGATAGGGGAAGGGTATGGGACTCTTGGCATTGGTGATGGTGTCTGACTCTATTCTACTTTAGTTTAATGCTGTCTTTCCTTTGGTTGCTCCTAAGCTGTCATTTTTTTCTCTCTTTCATTTTTCTTTTTCTTTTGTCTCTCTACCTTCTTTGACTCTTCCTCCTTTTTTGTGGAAGAAATGGAGATGTCCTTATGTAGATAGTGGTGATGGTGGTGAATACATAAGTATGTGACTGTACAGGGAACCAGTGATTGTTTACTTAGGACGGAATGTATGGTGGGTGAACAAAATCATCTTGAAAAAAATGGTTTGATGAAGAAATCTTGAGGGCACTATATAAATAAGACAGACACATAGGACAAATATTGCAGGGTCTCACTGATATGAACTAATTATAATATGTAAACTCATAGACATGAAATATCAGTTACCAGGATATAGAACGAGGCTAAAGAATGGAGAGCAGTTTCTTATTATGAGCAGAATGTTCAACTAGGGTGAACTTAAACGTTTGGAAATGGACAGAGTTGATAGTAGCACATTGTGAGAATAAGTAACAGTGCTGAATGGTGTGTGAAGGTGGTGGAAGGGGTAAGCTCAGAACCACGTATATCACCAGAAGGAAAGCTGGAGGTTAAAAGATGGGAATGTATAAAACAGTGAATTTTGTGGTGGACAATGTCCGTGATTAACTGTACAAATATTAGAATCTCTCTCATGATCTAGAACAAATGTATGACACTATAACTAGAAGTTAACAATAGAGGGGCATATAGGAAAAAAATACCTATTGCCAACTATATACTACAGTTAGAAGTATTTTAACATTCTTTCATCAATGGTAACAAATGTGCTATACCAAAACTATGAATCCGTAATGGAGAGGGGGTGGGTAGGGGTATGGGAAGATTTGAGTTTCCTTTTTTTGTCTTTATTTCTTTTCTGGAATAATGAAAATGTTCTAAAAATTGAAAAAAAAATTAATTTTGGTGATGGAGGCACAGCTATATGATGGTAGTATGGGCAATTGATTTTACACTTTTGATCTTTGGATAATTGTATGGTATGTGAACAATCTCAATAAAAATAAATAAAAGGGATAGTGAGTGCCTTAGTGAAGATGGATATTGCGATTTAAAATATGGTAAGGTGGGTCTGGGAAGTCTTCTCCTAGAATGTGACACTGGAACAAAGACAAAATCCTTAAGGAAACAGGGGAGTGAGACATGGTAATATTCTATGGGAAAGTAATTACAAATGGCATGTCTTAATGTGTTTGTAGAACAACTATAAGGCTGCCCTTGGAGTGACGAAAGAGAATAGTGAAAGGGGATAGGGTCATAGAAATAATGGAGAGAGGGTAGGAGAACACATCATCAAGGGTTTTAGGGTTATTGTAAGGGCCATTGTAAGATTTTTAAAATTTACTTTTTTTTTTATTACAGCACTTGCAGATTTACAGAAAAATCATGCAGAGTACAGAGTTCTCATATAGCATCTCTTCACATACAGTTTTCCCTGTACTAATATTTTGCATAAGTGTGGTAGCTTGTTATAATTGCGGAAACAATAGTGTTATAATTATGTCATTAAGTATGTCCATTACATTTACATTACTGTTTATTTTAGGGTTCACTGTGGTGTTTTATGTTTTCTTTTTTACAATTTTTTTTTATTGTGGAATATAACATATTTACATAGAAGTGGTAACTTTCCAAGTGCAATTTAACAACTAGCTAGAGAGCAAATTTCAGAGAATGTAATGGGTTATAGTTCCACAGTTTCAGTTATTTCCTTATTGTGAAATATAACATATAAGCAAAAAGGTGATAACTTTAAAGGTACAATTTAACAAGTAGTTATATCAGAAATATCCAAGAATGTTAAGGGTTTCAGTACCATAGTTTCAGTTATTTCCTTATTGTGAAATATGTATACAAAAAAATATTTACACAGAAGTGATAACTTTCAAATTACAATTTAACAAGTGGCCATTTGGAAGATTTCAAAGAATTTTATAAGTTACAGTTCCACCATTTCAGTTCTTTGCTTCTAGCTATTCTAATTTCTTAGGAACTAAGAAAAAGAAAATTATATAGAGATTTGGTATTCATAATTCTTTGTTAAATTCTGTCTTGTCTGTTACTACCGCTTCCTCTAGGTTAATCACTTTCCCAATCTTCAGGGATGTCTTCAGTGATCGCCTAAATTGTTCATATTGAAAGGGGGGTGTCAATCTTATGGGGAAAGGGGATGCATCTGGTTCATGTTCTTGAAGAGGCTATTGCCTCAAGGTTTTGGGACTTAGCTGGCATAGGAGCTATCTGGAGCATTTAAGTTTCTGAAGAATAAATTTAGCAAGTGAAACTTTTATAGAGTCTCAGATAAGGATGTGTATTCTTTATGTTTTTGGGACTACTGTTGACTTGTGCTTATCATACTGTGGCTGTTTGGCGTATCTCGCTGAAGCTTGCATAGGTGTAACCTCCAGGACAGCCTCTCGACTCTAATTGAAATCTCTTAGCCACTGAAATCTTATTTTGTTGCCTTTGTTTTCCCCCTTCTGGTCAAAAAGGCATTCTCAACACCCCAATGGCAGGGTTGGGATCATTCTCAGAATTCATGTCTCATATTGCCAAGGAGACTCACTTACCTGGGGGGTCCTATCCCAAGTCAAGGGGAGGGTGATGAATTTATTTTCAGAGTTGGTCTTAGAGAGGGAAAGTCCACATCTGAGCAACGAAAGAGGTTCTCTGGAGGTGATGCCTAGGCATAATTATAGGTGGTCTTATCATCCCCTTTGCAACCAAAAGTTTCACAAGAGCAAGCCTCAAGACTGAGGGCTTGACTTAAAAAGTATGGGGTTCCTCATTTCACATACCATATATACTGTCCATGATAATCAGTATCTCACATTATTTTCTCTTGGTTGTACAATCCTCATCCCTCTCCACTTTAAACAATTCTCATTACCCAAAACACCTTATAGCTCTTTTCAGCCCCTAATTATTTGTCCCTAGTATTTGTGTAGTACTAGTAAGGTATTCCTATTAATTATAGTCCCTAATATGCAATAGGTAGATATTTCTCGTATACTACCCTGATGTCAACTCTCTGTACCAGTGTCATATCTTAGAACAGTATATCATGCAAGCACCTGTTTGTATTTGTAGTGCTGATCTGTGGGATACATACCTTTAAACAACCCCTTCAATCCTATTCACCTTCATTGCAGCTCTGAAATTACCCTGTATAACTGCTTGTTGAGCTGTACATCGAAAGTTAACGCCTTTCTATATGTATGTTATATTTTACAACGATAGAAATAGCTAAAGTTGTATAACTGTACCCCACAACACTATGAAATTTGCCATCTAACTACTTGTTAAATTGTACTTTCAGTTATCACTGTTATGTATATATGTCAAAATTCAGAATAAAAATGCATTGAAAAATAAAATAAAAGTAATACGTTTGCAGAAAATTTGGAAAGCTAATAAAATTTGAAATACAACAACTCAAAAAATAATTTATTCCTGGGTACTTGATTTTTTTTAGTTGCTTTTGTGAATGGAGTTTTTTTTTTTATTTTTTTTTTGATTGCCTCTTCGATAGGTCACTACTAGTGTATAAGAACAGTATTGACTTATGTGCCTTAATCTTGTATCCTGCCACTCTGTGGTATTTGTTTATTAGCTCAAGTAACTTTGTTGTTGATTTCTCATGATTTTCCAAATACAAGGTCATATCATCTGCAAATACTGACAGTTTTACTTCTTCCTTTCCAACTTGGATGCCTTTTATTTCATTGTCTAGGCAAATTGTTCTGGCTAGAACTTCTAGCACATTGTTGAGTAATAGTGGTGACAGCGGGCATCCTTGTCTCATTCCTGATCTTAGAGGGAAGGCTTTCAGTTTGTCATCATGAAGTACTATGCTGGCTGTGGGTTTTTCATACATGGTCTTTATCATATCAAGGGAGGTGCCTTCAATTCCTGTCTTTTGAAGTGTTTTTATCAAAAAGGGATGCTGAATTTTCTCATGTCTTTTCAGCATCTGTCGAGATGATCATTTGATTTTTCCATTTCGATTTGTTAATGTGTTGTATTACATTGATTTATTTTCTTATGTTGAGCCTCCCTTGCATGCCAGGAAGGAATCCCACTTAGTTGTATATAATTCTTTGGATTCGATTTGAGAGTATTTTGTTGAGAATTTTTGCATCTATATTCATTAGGAAGATTGGCCTGTAGTTTTCCTTTTTTGTAGTATCTTTATCTGGTTTTGATATTAGAGTAATATAAGCTTCCTCATTTTTTTTAAGGAGTTTGAGCAGGAATGGAAGGTTGGGTAAAATTTCCTGTGAAGCCACCTGGCTTTGGACTTTTATTTTTAGGTAGATTTTTAATGACTGATTGGATCTCTTTGTGATTGGTTTTTTGAGGTCTTCTGTTTCTTCTTGGGTCAGTCTAGGTTGTTCACGTGTTTCCAGTAAATTGTCCATTTCCTGTAAATTGTCTAGCTTGTTGGCATACAGTTGTTCATAGTATCCTCTTATGATTGTTTTTTATTTCTTCGGGATCCATAGTAATTATCCTGCTTTCATTTCTGATTCTGTTTATTTGGGTCTTCTTTCTTTTGACTTTGTCTGCCTAGCTAAGGGTCTGTCAACCTTGTTTGTCTTCTCAAAGAACTAACATTTGGTTTTGTTGATTCTCTGTATTGTTTTTTTGTTCTCCAGCTCATTTATTTCTGCTTTAATCTTTGTAATTTCTTTTCATTTACTTGCTTTGGGGTTAGTTTGCTGATCATTCTCTAGCCTCTTCAGTTAGGTCTTTGGGTTTAGCTCGCTCTTGCTTTTTGATGTATGCATTTAGAGTCATAAATTTGCTTCGCTGCACAACCTTTGCTGCATTCCATAGGTTTTGTTATTTTTTGTGTGAATTTGTTTTTTTAAAAATAGTTTTATTGAAATATGTTCACATAGCCTACATTCAACCACAGTGTACAGCTATTCACAGTACTATCATATAGTTGTACATGCATCAACAGAGTCAACTTTTGAACATTTTCCTTAGTCCAAAAAAAAAAAAAAAAGAATAAGAACACCCAAAACATTCCATACCTCCCATCCCACCCTATTTTTCATTTAGTCTTTGTCCCCATTTTTCTACTCATCTGTCCATACACTGGACAGAGGGAGTATGAGCCACGAGGTTTTCACAATCACAAAGTCTCACCATGTAAGCTGCATAGTTATGCAGTCATCTTCAAGAATCAAGGCTACTTGGTTGCAGTTAGACAGTTTCACGTATTTCCTTCTAGCTATTCCAATACAGTAAAAACTAAAAAGGAATATCTATATAGCGCATATGAATGACCTCCAGAGTGACCTCTTGACTCCATTTGAAATCTCTCAGCCATTGAAACTGTTCTGTTTCATTTTGCTTCCCTCTTTTGGTCAAGAAGATTTTCTGAATTCCATGATGCCTGGTCCAGGCTCATCCCCAGGAGTCATGTCCCGCATTGCCAGGGAGATTTATGCCTCTTGGAGTCATGTCCCACATAGGAGGTTAGGGCAGTGAGTTCACCTGTGTGTGGGCTTAGAGAGAGAGAGCGCCACATCTGAGCAACAAAGAAGTTCTCTGGGGGAGACTTTTAGGCACAAGTATAAGTAGGCTCTGCCTCTCCTTTGTAGCAACAAGCTTCACAAGGGCACGTCCCAAGATTGTGGGCTCATCCTACCAAATTGTTACTCCTCACTGTTTATAATAGCCTCAGTAATAACCCAGGTGGGGAAGTCTAACATTTCTGCATTGTTCCCCAGTTCCCCAGGGGAGCCCTGCAAATGTATCATCATTCTCTGCCCAAATTACTTTGGGATGTATTGGAATTTCACACTAACCTGTTCAAACCTACCAGATCTCACTTCCTATTCCAAAGTTCCATGTATTTGTGGTTTTTGAATAAACTGACTGTACAAGTTACATTATTTAGTGTGCTGCAGAAAATATAGATCTTGCACCAAATACACATCTCTTCCCTTGGTCTCACACAGAAGTTGAAGTTTTAAAACACAGTCAATATCGTCCTTTACCTTGTAGCCTGATTTGCCTTAGTGCTAACCAGATCAGCTTCATTCATATCTCTAATTGAGATCTGAACTTTTTCTGCTTTTTTAATAGTTGCTGTATGAGGTAATACTGACATTCATAGCTGCTGAGCTCTAGCTCTGAGTTTTAGCTGCCACACAGATACCCAAAGTTCAGAGACTGACCAGGTTATACAGAAAGAGCTCAGCATCTCAGAATTTAGAGATAACCATTATAACTCAAGAATAGATGTGACTGCTGTAAGAGCTTAAAATCTAGGGGCCATAACAATAAGCATTCCCCAGATAAGCTGTGCTCCTAAGACTCAATTCTCAGTGTTTACAAATTATAGTTAGTCCATATTAGTGAGGCATTATAATGTTTGTGTTTTTGTTTCTGGTATACTTTACTCAAAATGCTGTCCTCAAGATCCATTCACCTAGTTGCGTGTCTCACAGCTTCATTCCTTCTTGCAGCTGCTCAATATTCTATTGTATGCATACACCACAGTTCACCATTCTGTTCATCTGTACATGTACCCTTAGGCCATCCATTGCAAATTGTGAATACTGTGCCATAAACACCAGTGTGCCAGTGTCCATTCTTGTCCCTGCTCTTAGATCTTCCTGGTATATACCCCATAATGAGTTTGCAGGACCTTATGACATTCACATATTTAGCTTCTTGTAGAACCACCACACTGCCCTCCAGATAGGCTACAACATTCTACTTCCCTATCAATAAATAGGTACATCCATCTCTCCATGTTTTTTCTAGCACTTGTATGCCTCTGTTTATTTTTTCCCTGCAGTTATAGAGCTATATTCACATACCATACAGTCATCCACAATGTATAATATGTTGTTCACAGTATCATAGTTGTGCATTCATCATGATAATCAGCACTTGAACATATTCATTACTTCAAATTTTTAAAAGAATAATAAAAAGATTTTAAAAAAACCACTTAAATACCATACATTATAATAATGAGGTCAGACAACACCACTATCAAGAATCCCATACCTCTCCCTTATATTCCCGTCATAGACATTTAGCTTTGGTATATTGCCTTTGTTACATTTAATGGAAGCATATTACAATGTTACTATTAACCACGGACTCCAGTTTGCTTTGGTTATATTTTTCTCCAATACCATCCCTTTTTCAACACCTTGCAAGGTTGACATTTATTTATTCTTACACATGTAACAACATTTTTGTATTTGTACATTTTGTCACCACATTTACCACTCTAGGTTTCAGTAAGTTATACAGTCCCCGTTTTTATCGATTATCTTTCCTTCTGGTGTCATACTTGCCCCTAGTACTCCTCTTTCAGCTTTACTCACAGACATCTTTCTTCAGTGTACTTAAAATATTGTGCTACCGTAATACAGTATTATGCAATCCAGTTCTGGATCTATACAATCAATGCTGTTGAACACTCTGTACTCTTTCAGCATCAAATACCCAATCTCTGCCTTCTTCCTATCTCCTGATAACCTGTGTTCTCAGCTTTAACTCTCAAACTTTGTTTATTAATGTTAGTTCATAGTGGTGAGACCATATGGTATTTGTCCTTTGTCTCTGGCTAGCTTCCCTCAGCATAATGTCCTCAAGGTTCATCCATATTGTTATATGTTCTGTGACTTTGTTCGCTGCATCCCATAGATTTTGATATGTTGTGTTCTTGTTTCATTCATCTGTAAATATTACCTAATTTTCTTGTAATTTCTTCTTTGACCCATGGTTGTTTAGGAATATGTTGTTTAACCTCCATATATTTATGAAACATCTGGTTCTTTGATAGTTGTTGATTTCTAGTTGCATTCCATTATGGTCAGAGAATGTGCTTTGAAAAATTTTAATCTTTTAAAATTTATTAAGACTTGTTTTGTGCCCCAGCGTATGATCTATCTTGGAGAATGTTCCCTGAGCACTAAAAAAGAATGTATAACCTGGTACTTTGGGATGTGATGACCTATATATGTTTTCTAAGTCTAATTCATTTATAATATGATTTAGGTTCTCAATTTCCTTATTGGTTCTCTGTCTAGTTGTTCTATCTATAGAAGAGAGTGGTGTATTGAAGTCTCCCACTATTATTATGGAAATGTCTATTGCTCTCTTCAGTTTAGCCAATGTTTGTCTCATGTACTTTGGAGCTCCTTGATTTGGTGCATAAACAATTATGAGTGTTATTTCTTCTTGGTGAATTGTCCCTTTTATTAATATATAGTGTCCTTCTTTGTTCCTTAATAACATCTTTGCATTTAAGGTCTATTTTTTCTGGTATTAATATAGCTACCCTGCTTTCTTTTGGTTGCAGCTTGTGTTGCAGGTCCAAGATGAGTCTTTTGGAAACAGCGTATTGATGGGTCATACTTTTTAATCCATTCTGCCACTCTGTATCTTTTTGTTTTTTAGTCTCTATCTTTTAATTGGAGAGTTTAATCCATTCACATTCAGTGTTATTAATGTGAAGGACGTTTTTGAACCAGCTATCTTATCCTTTAGTTTTTAGTTGTCAGATCTATTTGTTTTCTATCTCTCTTTTTTCCATTAAGTTACCCTTACTAATACTCTTCAGTTCTGTGCCCTTCTCCAGACTTCTCTCTCCTTTCTTTTTTTTCTCAGTCGGTAGAGCTCCATTTAGTATTTCTTGCAAGAGAGGTCTCTTGTTAACAAATTCTCTCAGCATTTGTCTGTCTGTGAAAATTTTAAGCTCTTCCTCAGTTTGGAGGGAGACCTTTGCTGGATAAAGAATTCTTGGCCAGTGATTTTTCTCTTTTAGAATCTTAAATATGTCATATCACTACCCTCTTGCCTCCGTGGTGCCCACCAAGTAGTCAGTGGTTAATCTTATGTGGTTTCCCTTGTATGTGTGTCATGAATTACTTCTCTCTTGCTGCTTTCAGAACTTTCTCCTCTCCTTCTCTTCAGCATTTGACAGTCTGATGATTATATGTTTTGGAGTGGGTTTATTTGGCTTTATTCTATTTGGAGTTCATTGGGCATCTTTGATTTGCGTATTTGTGTTGTTAAAAGGGTTGGGAAATTTTTCCCAACTATGTCTTAAAATATCCTGCCTAGCTCTTTTTTTCTTCTGGGACACCAGTGATTCCTACATTTGTGTGCTTCATGTTATCCATCATTTCCCTGAGATCCATTTCAAATTTTTTTATTTTTTTTCATCATTTCTTTTGTATGTTCACATTCAGTTTTACTGTCCTCTGCTTCATCTGTTCTTTCTTCTGCCTTTTCATATCTGCTTTTGTGTTTTTCTAGTATGTTTCGAATTTCATCAACATTATCTTTTATTTGCATAAGATCTGCTATTTTTAATTTACTCTTTCAAATTCTTCTTTATGTTCTTCTAGACCCTTCTTGATGTCCTTTATGTCTTTACTCATCTTGTTGAAGTTGTTTTGGAGATTTATGTGTACCTCTTTAATTAATTGCTCCAAACTTTTTGTGTCTTCCAGCTTTTTAATTTGTTCATTTGGCTTATCCGTATCTTCTTGTTTCTTCATGTGCTTTATGATTTTTTGTTGGTTTTGGGCATTTGCTCATCTTGGTAAATTTATTTTGGGAGATGCCAGATTATTTGAGCATTTATATGTAATTTGATAGAGTTACTGCTTGCTGAGCGCACTCTCGCTGTCCTTCTAGCAGATGGCACTCTGGAGCCACCTCTTAGGCTCAGGCCAGCTTTCCTCCAACTTCTCCTTTGTGCTGTGTGGGGTCTAAACCAGGGGGAATCCAGTCAGTGCACCAGTGGTCCTTCTGCACTGGAGACTGCCTGCCCTGGGTGTGTGATATGGGCCCTGTGCAGTTCAGTAGAGAATCCGCTCGAGGGCATGCCCTCCAGCGCAAACGTGCCCTGCTTCCTGCCTGCCATGCACTTGTGAGCCTCTGCGGTGTGGGAGAGCCTCATGTTCTTTCCTTGTGGTGCCCTCTCCTATCCCCACTTCTTGCCTGTGCACCCCCTAGACTTCGGTGGGGAGAGAAAATATACGATCAATACTTGTCCGCTGCCTCCCGGGTTCCCTCCTGGGAGCTCCTAGCCATGTGGCTGTGGAGAATTATCTCCCCAGTTAATTTTTAAGGTGGTTTGCTCGGGAGTGGAGAGCTGCTGCTCACTCCTTTACCTGGCGGCCGTCGCATCGCTGCCAGCCTTGGGAGGCAGTCCTGGCCTAACAAACTCACCCCATCCCTCGAGATGCAGTCTCTCCACCTTTCTATCCACGGCCCCACCACATACTGTAAGAGTCCCTCTGTGGCTGCTCCCACTCTGAAACTGTGGTCCCTGTGGTGTTTTTTGTTTTTTTATATATAACCTAAAATTTCCTATTTTAACCACTTTCAAATACACAATTCAGTGGTTTTATTAAATTTACAGTGTTGTGTCACCATCAGCACCATCCATTACCAAAGCTTTTCTATCACTGCAAACAGAAACTGTATACCAATTAAGAATTTATTCCCTATTGTCCACCCACCCAGACACTGGTAACCTGTATTCTAGTTTCTGACTCTAGGAATTTGAATATTCTAATTATTCAGATATTTTCTTTGCAGTTACCATTGGACTTAAATTTAACACCCTAAGTCTCTGTCAATCACTTTTGATTAGATGCCAACTTAACTTCAACAGTATATACAAACAATGTTCCTGTAACCTCGTACCCCTCCTTTTTATTTAATTGTTATAAATTATATCTTCATACATTGTATGTACCCAAATCATAGATTTATCATGGCTGATAAATCAAAAAATATCACATCTGTTGTTTTCTCATGATTAGATTATTATGCTTTATTGGGAAGGATACTGTAGAAGTGGTATGCCTTCTCAGTGCATTGTATCAGTAAATACTTGATGTCAATATGTATAATTGATGAAGTTAAGTTTGATTACTTGACTAAGGTATTTACTGTCTGCCAGAATTCTTCACTGCAAACTTACTATTTTCCACTTCTTAGTTACTAACTGCTTTGGAGGAGATACTTTGAGACTATGCAGAAATCTTATTTCTGCTTAAAACTTGCATACTAATTTCAGTATCCATCAGGGGATCCTGTATGTAGCAGTTATTAATGTGGTTTTCTGCCAGTGATTTCTTATTTCCCTCTTTTATATTAAGTATCATCGTTCTATAAGGAAGAATGTTCAATTTTCTCCAATTTATTTATTCAAATATTTATATCAGTATGGCCTCATGCACATTAATTTTTTGCTTTGTGTAGTAATCCAGTACCATTGTTATTGATTTTCTTGCTCAGTTCATTCCAGCTTTGGCCACTGGAGATCTTTCAGGTTGGCTTCTGTGCCTCTTCTTTTTTTTTTTTTTTTTTTTTTAATCATTTTATTGAGATATATTCACATACCACGCAGTCATACAAAACAAATCGTACTTTCGATTGTTTACAGTACCATTACATAGTTGTACATTCATCACCTAAATCAATCCCTGACACCTTCATTAGCACACACACAAAAATAACAAGAATAATAATTAGAGTGAAAAAGAGCAATTGAAGTAAAAAAGAACACTGGGTACCTTTGTCTGTTTGTTTCCTTCCCCTATTTTTCTACTCATCCATCCATAAACTAGACAAAGTGGAGTGTGGTCCTTATGGCTTTCCCAATCCCATTGTCACCCCTCATAAGCTACATTTTTATACATCTGTCTTCGAGATTCATGGGTTCTGGGTTGTAGTTTGATAGTTTCAGGTATCCACCACCAGCTACCCCAATTCTTTAGAACCTAAAAAGGGTTGTCTAAAGTGTGCGTAAGGGTGCCCACCAGAGTGACCTCTCAGCTCGTTTTGGAATCTCTCTGCCACTGAAGCTCATTTCATTTCCTTTCACATCCCCCTTTTGGTCAAGAAGATGTTCTCCGTCCCACGATGCCAGGTCTACATTCCTCCCCGGGAGTCATATTCCACGTTGCCAGGGAGATTCGCTCCCCTGGGTGTCTGATCCCACGTAGGGGGGAGGGCAGTGATTTCACCTTTCAAGTTGGCTTAGCCAGAGAGAGAGGGCCACATCTGAGCAACAAAGAGGCATTCAGGAGGAGACTCTTATGTGCCTCTTCTTTTTATTTTAAAGCATTTCCTTGTTTCTGGCAACACAAGATGCTCCACGCTTAACTTGTGTTTTCTGTGTCCCATCCTGAAATCAAATTTGTCTCTAGGGAATCTTGGTCCTTTTTATTAGAGAATGATATTTAGAAACAGATAGGGTGTTAGTTGTGCTCATTACTACTAGGGTGCCATTGGTTTTGGTTTCTCTTATTTGCTAGAGCTAGTATGTGTGTGTGTGTGTGTGTTCCATCTCATGCATGCACACACACTTGCATTTATTTCTGCATCTACTTATTTGCACCTCTCTATATTTAAATTAGTCTGTATTCATACCCTTGACTCAAATATAGTATTATAAAGTTCATTCCAGCCTTTTCCCCTTTCTTTCTTTTTTTTCTAGCAGTGAGAAACATGGTTCTTATTATCTATAATATGTTTACTTATTTGTATAACTCTAGAACACAAATAAGTTGTTTCCAATTAATTTGTAACCCACAACCTGTGAAAAATAAATTTTCCAACTAAAGTACATTATGTACACTTAACATTTGTCTTTAGTCTTACCATATTGAGTCAAAACACTGTTTTCCACATTTACTTGGGTCAACTCCTTTCTTCTCTGTTTCCTTCAGTGTAGTTATTTGGTTCATCTGTAGTACAGTTAGATTCATTTGTCACAATCTGCATGCTATCCTCCCTCCACAAGCTAGTTTCTTTTTTGAAAAGTTTGCATCTGGTAAAATTCATGTTTTGAGATGTACAGTTCTGTGGATTTTGAGAAGTGCATAGAGTTATGTGTTCTTTGCAGTTTCATAAAGAATAGTTCCATCACTTCCCAGATTCTCTTGTGCTACCTTTTTATAAGCACCCATCTATCTTATCCCTAACCACCACTGATTTGTTTTTATCCACGTAGTTGTGCCTTTTCTACAATGCCATATAAAAGAAATAACACACTATGTAGCTTTTTGTGTTAGATTTCTTTCACTTACCAAAGTGTATTTAAGATTCGTCATTAAAAATGATAAAGTACTTAATCAATAGTTTGCTCTTTTTATTGATGAGTTCAGCATATGTTTCCATATTTTGGTGATTATGAAGAAAGCTGCTATAAACATTTGGATACATGTTTTTGTTTGAACCTAGGTGGATACCTAGGAGTGGGATAAATTGAATCATGTGATAGGTGTATACTGTTTTCCAAAATGGCTGTACCGTTTTGCATTCCTACCAGCAAAGAATTAGAATTCTGTTTGTTCCTCATCCTCACCAGAATGTTGTATTGCCAGTCTTTTTGTTTGTTTTAGATGTTTCAATAGGTGTGTATGGGTCCCTATTTTTGATAAGTCAAGGACCAAGGTTGTACATGGTGGCTAATAATTTGGTGTAGTCAGATTTTGAACCCATGCTTTTCCCATTAACTATATTATCTTTGTATTTTATCTTACTTTTTTGTTGTTGTTGTCTTTTGTCCATTTCTTTATGATAGAAATCTCTCAAGAACAAGGGTCTTAATCTTTTTCTCTTTTGTATTGCTTAACCAAAGTTTTCTATGATGGCATCTCAGAATCTAACTACACTTTCCAATTACAAACACAACATGTTTAGTATGAAATACCATATCTATTTCCATTTTTGGTTAATTGTGTTACAGCTTAAAGAATATAATAGAATATTTGAATAGTTTGCCCTTGAGATTTTCTTTTGATCAACTAATGACTATAAATGCATAGAATAATTTTAGCAGGTCTATATATTGTCACAATTTTAGATATATGTTGTGAGTGTTATGCTGTAGTCTCTTCGGGGCCAGCAAACTATGGCTCACAGCCAAATCCAGCCCGCCACAGATTTTGTAAATTAAGTTTTATTTGAACAAAGCCACACTCTGTTTCTGTACTGTTTATGGCTGATTTACTGGTACAACAGAGTTGAGAAATTGTGACAGAGAGCATATGATGTGCAAAGCCTAAAATATTTAGTATCTAGTTCTTTACAGAAAGTTTGCTAATCCCTGCTTATTACTCTTGATCTCTTTCTGTCATATTACAGTATCAGATAAAGATAGCCATTCTTTGTAGTTATACACATTAGCCTTTCCAGGCAGGCATCTGAAACAGCTATATTCTATTCATGTAAGGGAAGTCTCAAATTATAAAAAGTTTAAAGTTAGGGGA
The DNA here is from genome assembly GCF_015220235.1 of Choloepus didactylus. NCBI lineage: Eukaryota > Metazoa > Chordata > Mammalia > Pilosa > Megalonychidae > Choloepus > Choloepus didactylus. The sequence continues at coordinate 49,957,696 of NC_051320.1, read as the reverse complement.
CTTACAGGTTTCTTGTGCTAAGTTTTATAACTTTATTTGGGGGTAAATTTTTTCTTTTGGGCACAAAGCTTAACTTTCAAAGGAGTTACTAATTACAGATATTTGTTAGTAATGGGTTTGTATACACAGGCACACAGAAGTACTTTTTAACTTTTTTTTTGGTGGTAGACTAAATTTTGTTCTGTCTGTACTGAGTTCATTTCTCATAGTAGTTTTATACTGTCATATTTTAAGACTGTCGTCTATTTATTTTCTTTATTTACAGTTCTTTAAGGAAAAACAGTAGTGCTCTGCATAGTTTACTGAAACGAGTGGTCGGCACTTTTAGTAAGGACACGGGAGAACTTGCTTCTTCATTTTTGGAGTTTATGAGACAAATTCTAAACTCTGACACAATGGTAAGTGTGTGCGTATATATATATGTGTATATATATATATATATATATATATATATATATATATATATTTGTAGTGTTTCTTAAATTTACAAGCTTTTATCACAAGTTACAGAAATCACTTTGGCTAAAAAAAGTCACAATATAGAATAGTGTTTTTTTCTATGTCCTCACCCCAGTACTGATAGAAGAGTGCAGCTTTTTGGTTTATTAAAAAGATAGATGTTTGAGAGGAAAGTTTATTGAACTCTTCTTTAATTTATTAAACATCTTTAATTTGCGATTACCCTCTGAGTTTGTGAGTTAAATAGAGAAAGATATTACCTATAGTGCCTTCAATTCTTCAACTAATTCTTGGCGTTGAGTTATCTTGCTTGGAGTAGATAAGCTTTTGTCAGTCTCTTAATTATGTATTTAATTATCACTTAATTGAGCATTTACTGATTACCTTTGGATGGTGTGATTTGGGTATGATTGTAGAATTTGTTGTACTAGAATATTTTGGATCCATCCTAGATAATAATTAAAGAATACTTTCCAAACTCCAAAACCTCATTGTTAAAATTTACTTAAGAATTTATCTCATTAATGTTTTCCAAAATCATAGTATACGCTGGACAAAATTCCACAAGCCATTAATAGGCATGCCTTTAAAAAAGTGTTTGTGGTCAAACAAGTTTGGAAATGTTTCCCCAAATGGAGCTTGATTGTGCACATTAGTATATTAAAAGCTCTAAGTGTTCTTGGAGTAAATAGAAACTTGTTTTACTGCAGTCTAACCGAGCCTTTCCCAAATGTATTGCCCATAAAACACATTGAGTGTGTGTTTGTGCACATATGTGCATGCATGCTCAACTGTTTACATCCTAAGGGACACTATTCCATCAATATCAGTTTAAGAAATTTGGCCCATATTTAAGATTTCTGTTTGAAAACAGTTGTAAAGAGCCTGTTTAGTACAGTATTACCAAAATAAATATAATATGGGATGATGTCATAAGAAAAATAAATTACTGTTTAATGTGTTTCTCTTATGCGTGTAATTTATATTGAGAATATTTAATGCAGTAAGACCCTTCTTGGCTGCCTGTGCTGTTTGTATTTATTGTCTTGCCAGTTTTGTTGGCAAAATATTGTTTATTTTGTGTCATATCTAGTTTATTGATGTGATTATTTGCCAGATGGTTTGATTCTGAAAGTCTAGCATATTAAACAGTAAGACTGTAGCTGTCTAAAGAGATTTTAGAGTTCTGTTTGATGGAACAATACTTTTTTGTTTATTTGTTTTTAAAGTCTTTATTTTGAAATATTTTCAAACTTACAGGACAATTACAAAAATAACATAAGCCATACAAATCCCTATGGAGCACTCCAACATATTCCTACTCCTCCAGATACCTAGATCTAGCATTTTTAATATTTTGTCACATTTGCCATATCATTCTCTATCTATGCATTTATCTATCTATCCATCTTTCTGTCTTTGTGCCTTTCTAACTGTGTCTGTCAGTCCGTTTTCTGAACACTTGAGTGTAGGTTGTATACATCACTCCTTTTAACACTATATACTGCCATGTATATTTCCTAAGAACAAGGATATTCACTGATGTAACCACCTTAAGTGCCATTACCAAGTTCAGAAATTTAACATTTATATCAAGTTTACAGTCTAGATGACAATTTTTTCTTATATGCCAAAAATGTCCTTTTGGGCCTTTTCTCCTTTGATAATCTGTCCAGGATCAAATATTGTATTTAATTGTCACTGTCTCTTTATTTGCTCATTCTTGTTTTTTTTTGTTTGTATTTTTAAATTGTGGGAACATATATGCAACATGAACATTTCCATCTCAACCACTCCCAAACATTCTATTCAGTAGGATTACTCATATTTACACTGTTGGGGACCTTTCACCATCTTTCATTTACTAAAACTTTGCCATCTCCCTAAACTCTCAAAACCCTACACTCATTATGCATTACCTTCCCATCCCCTCACTACATCCCTGCACCACACCCTGTACTCTGAGCTTGTGTATTTTCTGATTTTGTGTATTCTCCAATATTTTCTTTGTAGTTACCATGGGGCTTTAATTTAACATCCTAAATCTATAATTGTCTCATTTGTTTTGATACCAACTTAACTTCAATAGCATATATGTTAATATGTTAATTATGCTCCTATACCCCTCTGTCCCCCCTTTGAGTAGTTCTTGTCACAAATTACGTACGTATATTGTAATTACAAAACCATTGATTTATGATTACATTTTATGCATTTGACTTTTAGATCCTGTAGGAAGTTAAAAGTGGAGTTAATATCCAAAAAATGCACTAGTGCTGGCATTTATATTTATCCATGATTTTACTGTTACCAGTGATCCTTATTTCTTCATGCAGCTTTGATCTAGTGTCCTTGCTTTCAACCAGCAGAACTCTCTTTAGCATCTCTTGTTAAGACTAATAGGAAGTCCCTCAGCTTTTATTTATCTGGTAATGTCTTGATCTCTCCCTCATTTTTCAAAGAGAGTTTTGTTGAATTTAGAATTCTTGAGCAGCAATTTTTTACTTTCAGCACTTTAAATATGTTGTACCACTGCTGTGTTTCTTCCATGGTTTCCAGTGAGAGATTGGCAATTAGTTTTATTGAGGCTCCTTTGTATGTGACACGTTGTTTCTCTCTTGAGCCATACAGAATTCTCTTCTTATCTTTGGCATTTGACAGTTTGATTATAACTGGTACAGTGTGGGTTTATCCTGCTTGGAGTTCAATGAGTGACTTAGGTATGTGTGGATTATGTATAAATTTAGAAAGTTTTTAGCCATTATTTCTTTGAATATTCTCTCTGCTTCTTTCTCTCTCTCTCTCTCTTCTCCTTCTGGGATTCCCACGATGCATATATTGCTACGCTTGATGGTAACCCATGGGTTCTTAAGATTCTGTTCACTTTTCTTCATTCTTTCCTCTTTGTGCACCTCAAACTAGATGATTTCAGGGAGAGTTGAAACAATGGCTGCTGCCGCTTTTATCGGGGCAGGTTGAAAAGCTGCCCTCAGAACCCAAACCCAGTGATCCAAATTCACTAATTAAAAGCTGTGATCAGCAATCAGCTGTGCCCACCCATGTTCTTGGGGAAGAGGATTTTTATGTCCCTTTCTGTCACCAGCAAGCCAGCCAGAGTGACAAAAGGGACTTGCCACAAGAGTGGGGGATGAGTGCCAGTAGTTGGTATGCAGAAAGAGCAATTTAGGGTTCTTTACTGTGGTTTATCAGTCTCTCCCTCCTGCTCTTCCCTGGATGCTGTACAGTGTTCTTCTGGCCTCTGGGGCTTCAAAATAATTGTTTCAGACAGTTCCTGCCTATTTTGGTGGGAAGGACTGAGCTCCCTATTCTGCCATCTTTCCTGGAAGTCCCGCAAGTGATTTTTGTGAGTTGATCTTATGTATTGCAACTTTGCTGAATTCATTTATTAGTTTTAATACTTTTTGCTGATTCTTTGGGGTTTTTTATATACAATATCATGTCATCTGCAAATAGAGACCGTTTTACTTCCTCCTTTCCAATCTGGATGCCTTTCATTTCTTTTCCTTGTCTAATTATCCTGGCTAGAGCCCCTAGTACAATGTTGAATAGAAATGGTAAAAGCAGTCAGTCATCTTGTCTTCTTTCTGGTCTTAGGAGAAATGCATTCAATCTTTCACCATTATAAGTTTTAACTGCGTGGTTTTCATCAATGTCCTTTATCAGGCTGAGGAAGTTCCCTTATATTTCTACTTTGTTGAGTGGTTTTATCATGAAAAAGGTGCTGGATTTTGTGAAATACTTTTTTCTATGCCTACTGGATTTTGTCTTTTATTCTATGTATTCGGTGTATTGCATTGACTGATTTTGACCACCCTTACATTCCCAGGATAAATCCCATTTGGTTGTGTTATTAATCCTTTTTAAATGTTGCTGGATTCAGTTTTCTTTATTTTGTAGAGGATTTTTGCATCCTTATTCACAATGGATATTGGTCTGTAGTTTTCTTTTGTAGTAGTGTCTTTGCTTTTGGTTTCAGGGTGATACTGGCCTCATAGAATGAGTTGGGGAGTGTTCTCATTTTCTGAAGAGTTTATGAAGGAAGGATTGGTGTTGATTATTCTGGAAGTATTTAGTTGAGTTCATTAGTAAAGCCATCTGGTCCTGGGCTTTTCTTTTGGAAAGGTTTTCATTGCTAATTCATTGTTTACTTGGTATAGGTCCATTCACATTTTCTATTTCTTCTTGAGACAGTTTAAGTAATTTGTATCTTTACAAGAATTTGTCCAGTTTGTCTGTTATCTGACTTCTTGGCATACAGTTGTTCCTAGTACTTCCTTCCAAACTCGTATTGTGTAAGATTGTTAGTGATGTCATCCCTTTTGTTTATGGTTTTAACCATTTGAGTCTATATTCTCATTTTTTCTTGTTTAGCTAAAGGTTGTCAGTTTTGTTGATGTTTTCAAGGAACCAACCTATGGTTTTTTTTTTATTTTTTTTCCTATTACTTTTCTCTATTTCATATGTTTCCACAGTAATCTTTGTTATTTCTTTCCTTCCTTCTGCTTGATTTGGGTTTAATTTGCCCTTCTTTTTCTGGTTTCTTACAGTAAAATGTTAGGTTATTGATTTGAGATCTTTCTTTTTTAATATAGATAATTAAAGTTTATAAAATGGCTTCTAAGCACTCATTTAGCTGCATCCCATCTGTCTTTTTTTTAAATTCAGTTTTATTGAAAGATACTCACATCATACAGTCGTTCGTGGTGTGCAAACAGCTGTTCACAGTACCATCATTCATCACCCCAATCTATTTTTTGAACATTTTCCTTATACCAGAAAAAGTAAGAATAATAAGAAGAAATAAAAGTAAAAAAGAACACCCAAATCACTCCCCCACCCTATTTTTCATTTAGTTTTTCTCCCCATTTTTCTACTCATACATCCATACACTGGATGAAGGGAGTGTGATCCACAAGACTTTCACAGCCACACTGTCACCCCTTGTAAGCTACATTGGTATACAGTCATCTCCATTTGTTTTGCTAAGTTGTGTTTTTTTTTTTTTTTCATTTATCACATGGTATTTTCTAATTTCCCTTGTACTTTCTTCTTTCACCTGTTAGCTGTTTAGGATTGTGTTTAATTTCTACATAATTTTGTTGTTGCAAAGGTGATTTTATGTTTTACTAAACATAATTTCCATTTGTGCTTTTACAAACCCTATCAAATTTGTCATCTTGTGATATCATTATTGTTCTACATTTAAAGTTGCATTTCATGTTATATAGCAGATGTGTTCCTAAAGGAAAAGTTGTATATGAGTGAACATAGTATCTGCATGATTATATCTTATAATTTAATGTTGAGTTCCTGAGACAAATGCTTTTGTAGTCTAATCATTATACTGTCTTAATTCTTGGTCTTTGACATCAGGACTTAGCTACTTACCATAAAAAATAAAAAAGAACTTTGATATTTCCAAAAGGAATATCAATTAAAATCCATCACCAATATTTGCACAATCCAAATAAATAGCATATTTTATGGAGGTTTTATGTTTGTTTTTTTCTGCACAGGTGATTTTAATATTTTAATAAACATTATTTCCATTTATGCTTTTGGAAACCTTATCAAAATGTCAATCTTGTGATATCATTGTTCTACGTTTGAAGTTGCATCTCAACTTCTAATTCCATTACATTGTACTTTGAGAACATTCTTTGCATGATTTCATTCCTTTTCAGATTTATTGAAGCTTGTTCTGTGGCCTGGCATATGATCTATCTTGGAGAATATTCTGTATGTGCTGTAGAAGAATATTTGAATGAATGCTCTATGGATGTCTGTTAGGTCTAGTTGTTTTTATGGTGGTGTGCTAGCCTCTTTCCTTGTTGATTTTCTACCTAGTTGTTTTATCCATTATTGAAAGTGGCTTATTGAAATCTCCAACTATTATTGTACGATTGCCTATTTCTCCTTTCAGTTTTTTCATTTTTGCTTTATGTATTTTGGGGCTTTGTTGTCAGGTGCATATGTGTAAATCTTCCTCATTGATTAACTCTTTTATTGTTATAAGATGTCCTTCTTTGTCTCTAGTAACAATTTTGTCCAAAAGTCTGTTTTTCCTGATATATGTAGCCCCTCCAGCTCTCTTTTGGTTTGGTTTGATATTTTTCTATCCTTTGTTTTTAACTTATTAGTATCCTTCAATATAAAGTGTGTGTCTTGTACACAGAATATAGTTGGATCATATTTTTTTAATCCACTGCCAGTCTCCCTTGTGTTGGAGCAGCAATTAATTATTGATAAGATAGGATTTATGCCTACCATTTTGCATTTTGTTTCCTATATATCATACATCTTTTTTTTCCCCTCAGTACCCTTATTATGCCTTCACTGTGTTAAAGCAATGTTTCTGTTCTGCCATTTTAATTTCCTTGTTGTTGTTTTTTTTTTTTACTATATTTGAATTATTTTTGTAGTGCTTGCCCTTGAGACCACAATTAACATCTTAACATATTAAAATCCAGATCAGATTAATACCAATTTAATTTCAGTAATAATACAAGTACTTGGCTCCAATATAAGCCGTTTACTTCCCCTCTATGCTTTTATTATCATACAGATTGCATCTTTAAACATTATGAGTCCATCAAAACAGTTTTACAGTTGCCTTATGCAGTTGTCTTTTAAGTAAGATAGGAAATTAAAAGTTACAAACAAAAATAAATGTATACTGTCTTCTGTATTTACCCATACTCTTTATTTACTAGTGCTTTTTATTTCTTCATATAGATTCAAGTTACTTTTTCAGGTACATTCATTTTAGCCTGAAAGATTTCATTCTTATAGGGTAGATCTGCTGGTGATGAACTTGGTATGTTTTTGTTTATCTGTGAATTTCTTAACTTTTCCTTTGTTTTTCAAAGATAGTTTGGCTAGATATAGAATTTTTGGTTGATATTTCTTCCTACTGTCTCTGGCCTTCATCATTTCTTATTAGAAGTCAATTTTTAATTTTATTGAAGGTGACTTGTACATGTTGAATCACTACTCTTACTACTTTAAAAAATTTCTCCTTGTCTTTGTCATTTGGCAGTTTGACTGAAATGTTTATGAACCTCTTGAGTTTATGCTACTTGGAGTTCATTGAGAATCTAGGATGTATCAGTTAATGTTTTCATCAAATGTAGCAAGTTTCAGCTATCGTTTTTTTTTCAGATATTCTGCTGCCCCATTTCACTTTCATCTCCCTCCGGGACTCTGATTATGTGTGTGGTGGTACTCTTGATGTTGTCAAGATATTTGATCTTTGGATATTCTCAATTGACCTATCTTCAAGTTTACCGGTTCTGCCAGCTCAAATCTGCTATTGAACCTCTCTAGTGAACTTTTTATTTCAGTTATTGCAGTTTTTCACTCTTGAATTTCTGTTTAATTGCTTCTTATATAATTCTTAAGTCTTTATTAGATATTCTCTTGGAATATTGTAGCAGCCTCCCTTTTGGTTTCTTTCCAATCATTTACTTCTTTGATACATTCTGAATAGTTCTGCTTGAGTGCATGCCTTCCATAGTAGTCATCAGATCATGTCCTCCCACCCTACAGTAACTATTAGTATCTTTAGGTTAAATTCCAAACTTTAGCATGGCAACTCAGTATCATTCACTATCTATCCAAAAAGCTACCCTGCAACTATTCCTCCCTTATAAAACATTTTGTACTATACCATGCTTCATAAATCTCATCTGCTTTTAGTTTTCCTTTTCTTGGTTGTGCTTCTCATTGCTTATTGGGCTCTTTTCTTTTTCAGTCAAACTGAAATCTGTTCATCAGTGCCTGGTTTTGATTCATCCCACATTGTGAAGCCTTTTGAGATTACATTTCCTTCTATACTGTTTACAGTCTGTTAATTGAGTTTCTGTTTTGTAGGTCTTTGTACATCTATTTACTATTTCTCAGCCCGCTTTCTGAATCTAAGTTAATTTAGGTCAGAAACCTAACTTTTTCCGAGAGCACTTGCATAACGTCTTTTGCAGTTTAATAGCTGAAGTGTTTGATAAATGAGCAAGGAAATTTGAAATGGTATCTCACATGGTTTTGTTAGAAATTCTGTTTCCATGAAACAACTTTGTATGTTATAGTTAAAATCTTCTTAAAAATTCTTTATTTCTTTTCACAAGTTAGGTACACATGCAAAAAGTTTCAAAATAAGCTAAAATTTGATCCTAGGGTTTTTGAGACTGCTTTTAATAAACAGCAGTGGATTCAAATTTTAAAAAGACTTTATTTTCTTCAAAATTTTGTCTCTAACAAAAATTTTGTCTCTAACAAAAATTTTGTTTCTGTTATGGATAATAATGGAAAAGAAAGATAGTGTGGAGAGATGAAAATTGTAATCTATTTTGATAGCAAATTTTAGTGACCTTCAGTTTCTTCCACCGGCTCCTTCTCTACATTTAACTATTATTTTGATCTTTATAATTAAAAATAATAATTTCAATATTTCTTATTCAACTCTACTTAAAAACTTCTGATCTCTTGATGAAAGTGCTCTGATTTTTGGTAGCAGGTTGAATAACTAGGAGGGAGAAAGAAACCAGATGTCTTGATAGTTTGTAACTTGGTTGATATTCTTATTTTAATGAAATATATTTAATGTTAATTTATAAGTGGTGTTTACATTTCAGGTGTAGTTCCTTTAAAGAGAATTCTTCACTGTCTGTTCCCATCAATGCACTCTGATTATTTTTAACTCATTATCTTAAATTTTTATTTTGGTAAAGCATAGGCTAGGCTATTCACCAATTTACCCACTCTTCCAGAGCAAATAAAACCTTTGTAGACTTGTTTATTGAATTTCTCTTTAAAACTGTATGCTCTTTAACATAATGTTGGTTAAATTCTCAATCTAGTGTTTTCTTCAAGGAACAAATGTATTTCAGGCACCCTGTTTATTAATTTGAGGGTGTGTCTTAAGAATAATTTTCATTCAGCTGTTATGAACCTTTGACCAGTTATAGGACAAATGATATGTTTCAAACAATTTTGTAAATTGTTATAATCCTCATTTAAAAATACTAGGTCTTGCATCTGCTTTGGTGGGTACAGTTTCATGGGAGACCATGTTAATTTTGAGCCATTTAAAGTAGGCTGTTTTCTAAAGATTTGAAACTGCTGTTACGTAGATTTATGGCCTTCTACCATAAATATTCTTCCATATGTGAGACTGTGGTATTATTGTCATATACCAAGATATGTTTTGGTTAGATTTTCTAGTATTAAACTGTTATTACTCCAAAATTCATTTTACTGTGTAGCATACTTTTTAAAATTTGCTATCAAAATAAATTAACTTTCTATGTGACTGAATATAGTCTAAAATATGGTAGTTACTGTTTTCTTTAGTTGTTTGCTGTCTCCAGAAAGAGAATTTCAGGTTCCATCAGTTCTTTATTTATAACAGTTATTTCATTAACTCTTGAGCATCAGTCAATATTTACATGTCCTGCAATTTCCATTGTATTTTCCATTGGATATTTTTGTTGTGAAATCTTGGTGCAAATAAATTGAATACATGTGCCTACCTATTTATTTTGTGAGTTACTCAAAGAAGAATTGTTCAGCTTTGAGCTGTCAGATCCTTCTTAAAACTAGCCATTTGTGCTGATGTAAAACCAAAATATTGGAGGGGAAGGTTGCAACAAATGGCTTAAATATCTGAATAAGTTTGGAAGCTTACTTGCAAATTTCTGTGCTCTCAAATTTAACTTGTGTGTGACATTTACAGGGATGTTGTGGAGATGATAGTGGTCTCATGGAAGTAGAGGGAGCTCATCCATCACGGACGATGAGTATTAATGCTGCAGAGTTAAAACAGCTTCTACAAAGCAAAGAAGAAAGTCCAGAAAATTTGTTCCTTGAACTAGAGAAGCTTGTTTTGGTAAAAAAAAAAAAAAAAAAAAAAAGAAACAAACTAAAAACAATGCATTCCTGAGACTTATTTTCTCCTCAGTTTTACCAGTACACATTTTTCATAGTGACCTTTTTAAATAGTGAATCCTCATTTGGATATTTATATCCTTTCAAATAATGTTTTGCATTTAATAACTTGGGGTTAAGTTCTCCATACTGTTATGAATCTTAAGGAGTAAATGAAGATAGTAGTTTTTGAATTGTCTGTTCTTTGGATGTGAAGTGCCCCTGCTGCCATTCTTTAGAAATAAAATGACAAGTGTTTTTGGTGTTTGTTTTATTTTAATTTGCTTAATGTTAAATTGAAAAGTTTCTAGATGGTGTTCCAGATTTCTTAAAAGTGAAATGATAAAGCCTTTTCTGCTAAAGGGCTAGTAGATTATGGGCGTAAATGTACAAGTTTTACCATCATCTTCTCATTCTGCTTTGGTTTGTATCTAGGATCATTCAAAAGATGATGACAATCTGGATTCTTTGTTGGACAATGTAGTTGGACTTAAACAGATGCTGGAATCATCAGGTGATCCTTTACCTCTCAGTGACCAGGATGTAGAACCAGTACTTTCAGCTCCAGAATCTCTCCAGAATCTCTTTAATAATAGGTAAAGCAAGCAATGTTTTGTGGTTGAGTAGATGCTCTTTATGTAGTAGCTAGGATCTAGAAGAGGTTCAGCAAACTTTTTCTGCCAGGGATTGAATAGTAAAAATTCTAGACTTCATGAGCACATATAGTCTCTGTTCCATATTTTTCTGTGGGCTTTTTGTTTGCTTTCAAATTACTCTTTTAAAATATACAAACCATTCTTAGCTCACAAACTGTACACAGTCAGGCCAACAGCAGGAACCATTGTTTGCCAATCGCTGATCTAGAGGACATGTACCTCTGAATCTTTGGAGCTCTATAGTTACAATATCTATTTAATATGTTGAATTATTCTATAAATTTAGAAAACTTAAATGTGGGCACTTTCTGTAGCAACTAGTGCAATGCAATAAACTTAGTTTTTTTGAAAATAAAACCAGGAATCTTTTTTTTTTTTTTTTTTAACATTAACAAAAGATCAAAATTTGTGTCAACATTATTTTTTTCTACATTAAGAAATACTCAGTTCTTGGCTAACTTTTGAAGGAGTCTTTTTTTTTTTTTTTTCCTTCTTAAGGTTTTTAAAATGACATTTATTTTTTTTCAAACTTTTAATTGTGCAATATAGAAAACTGAAAAGCACAAGAAGCAAACACAAAAGTCATCCAGAATCACAAGCAGTTTACGAGTTGACATATCCTTCTAGGTGCTTTATTTGTATACATACAACTAAGCATACGGTTTTATGTGTATCATGCTTTGAAGGAGTCTTTTTAAGTGTTGTTTGAAAAAACTGCTTCAGAGATAACATTTTTAATGGTACCTTTAACATATTTTACCTAGAAAAACTAAGATACTTGATTTTGGAATTATATTTTTCACTAAACATTGTTCTTATTATAGAACTGCATATGTGCTAGCTGATGTCATGGATGATCAGTTGAAATCCATGTGGTTCACTCCATTCCAGGCTGAAGAGATTGATACAGATCTGGATTTGGTATAAATAATATTATTACTAAATATTTAGAAATATTGTTATTGTTGATTTTAGTTTATTTAGATATTCATAGCACTAAAATAAGTTGAACATAATATGGTTGAAAGTCCATTTGTACTACATTATTTTTATGATAGTTGCCTACATAATGATGTCCAGGATTCTTAGGTTTTTTATGCCACTAGTTTTGCTGCTTTCTATTTAGTGATCTGTATATTTGAGAATGAGACTTTTTTGGGGTACAATTAAATTTTTGCATAAGTACTCTACAGCGTTTTGTATTCTCATATCAGTAGAGTATAGAATAAACTATCCCACAAAATAAAATTTCACTCCTGCATTTGGTTAAAAGGAGAGGAATTTTGTTGGGGTATCTGCTCTCAATTTGGGAATTTGTTAATAATATATTTGTGTAAATAATTAAATTGTATGGATGGGAATTTCATTCTTAAATATAATGCTGAATAGATGAGAGTATAGTTAAGGATTTAGAATATAATGCAGTGTTTTATGCTTCTTAGAGATATATTAGGGAGGATGATTTTAACCACATCTTATTATGCCATATATTGGTGCTTTTCTTGATCAAAGAAAGCATCTTTGGATTTTCCCTGGTCCAAAAAAACATTACTGTTCATCACATGCAATATAACCAGAGAATAATTTTCTTCACCTTTTTGTGAAGTGATGTGTTAGGGCCGCTTTTCCTTTTTAAAAAAAATAATTCAATTAATATTTCATTAAAGAATTAATTTTTAGTGTAAATTGTTAATGATTTTCTAGACCTCTCTGCAATAGAACTTTCTGTAGTGATGAAAATGTTCTATAATCTGCCCTATCCAATACAGTAGTCACTATCCTCATGTGACTGTTAAGCACTTGAAATGTGGCTAATATGACAATGGAAGTGAATTTTATTTGTATTTACTTTTAATTGGTTTAAGTTTAAATAGGCCCACATGGGTAGCAGGTACCATATCGGGTAATGCGGGTCTGGAATATTTGTGTTAGTAGTTGATTGTTTTATAACTTCAAATTGAATCACAACTGCTTTGAGACAAGGATTGTGACCTTCTGTGGTTTAGAGAAAATTTAGCTCTCATGTTTAGTAAATTTGAATTAAATCTAAGTGAAAAATTTTGATTTCTATTACATTAATCTTAAGTTGGAACTTCATTAAATGCTTAAAACTTTTGGGATCTGTGGTAAAGAATCTTTTTGTAACAGAAACTTAAGACTGTTTAGCAGAGTGTGTTATTTTCATATTCTTTTGAAAACTGTCTGGAGATATTACAGATTTAATACAGGTTTAATTTACATAGGGAAGTCATGCAGCAGAGGTCTTCGAGATTAATAGCCCTTCCTTGAGGAGGTTGCCACCCTTTAAAAAAACATTAACCAAACTTTTAAGGTGTGTGTTTTTAAACTAGCAATGATGTTGTTTTCTGAAAAGTTGAGGGGAAAGAAACACTCCTATAGTTTATTTATTATGGAAGTCAAATATAGTTAATAAGATTTTATATAGTCAAATGTTACATTACATTGAAAACATTTTTCATTTGGTTTCTTTTTTATGACTGCAGGTAAAGGTTGACTTAATTGAGCTCTCTGAAAAATGCTGCAGTGATTTTGACTTGCATGCAGAATTAGAGCGCTCATTTTTGTCAGAACCATCATCTCCAGGGCGAACCAAAACTACTAAAGGATTCAAACTCGGGAAGCACAAGCATGAGACCTTTATAACTTCAAGGTAAATTTTATTCTACTGAGGATCTCGATTGTGGTCATTCAAGCTTATTTACTTTAATGCATTTTAATATACACACATGGCCATTAAAAAGACAAAAAAGGAGGTTGACATAAATTAATACTGGAATATTGTTTGGATTTTTTTTTTAAGATAATATTGCCAGGACCTAGTCTGTAAATTTTTATCTTGTTATTTTTTAAATGAGAATATGGAAGGTTTCAGTAAGAGGTGAACTGGATTTTTTTTTAAAGATTTTAGTCATATCAATAAAAGATGAGTATCATTCTTAACTAGATTATTATGTTATTGTGAGAAATTCTATAGATATTTGCAAAATTAACAGATTGGAATAAAAAAAATTGGAATGTAGTTTTCAATATTGCAAGGGCTGAGTATCATATTTTTACTGGAAATAAATTTTTTCATGGGATATTTTTGTATTTTAAAATTTTTGTTTTAGTAACATATATACCACCTAAAATTTCCCCCTTTAACCACATTCAGATATATAATTCAGTGGTGTTAATTACATTCACAATGTTGTACAACTCTCACTATTATCCATTACCACAGCTTTTCTGTCGCCCCCAATTAAACTTTAATTACCCCGTCCTTAGGCCTCCCCAACCCCTGGTAACCTGTATTCTGGTTTCTGACTATGCATTTGCTTATTGTAATTGTTACATATCATTGAGATCATACAAGATTTGTTCTTTTTTGTCTGGCTTATCTCACTTATTCAGTTAATTCTACAAGGTTCATCCATGTTGTCGCATCCATCAGAACCTGTTCCTTTTCACATAATATTCCATTGTATGTGTAGACTAAATTTTGCTTATCCATTCATCTATTGATGGACACCTGGACTGCTTCCATCTTTTGGCAATTGTTACTGATGCTACAAAGCATATCTGTGTGCAAATATCTGTTCAGGTCACTGCTTTCAACTCTTTTGAGTGTATACCCAGAAGAGGGATTGCTGGGTCATTTGGTGATTCTATTCTTAACTTTATGAAGAACCACCAAACTATTTTCTTCAGTGGCTGCACCATTTTACATTCTCACCAACAATGAATGAGTGCTCCTGTTTGTCCACATCTTCTCCAACACTTGTAATTTCCTTTTTGTTTTTTTAACTATCTCACAGTATATAAAATACTATCTCACAGTATATTAAAAAAATGAACTCAAAATGGATCTAATACCTAATTACAAGAACCAGGAATATGAATGTCCTAGAAAAAAAACTAAAAAAAAATTGTACACCAAAAATTGTACACCAGATATTTTGTGCTAGTGGGTGTAAAGTGGTATCTCATTGTGGTTTTGATTTGCATCTCCCTGATGGCTAATGAAATAGATTATCTTGTCATGTGTTTTTTGTAGATCTTTGGAGAGATGTCTATTCAAGTCTTTTGACCATATTTTAATTGGGTTTTGTTGATTTTGTTGAGTTATGGGATTTCGTTATAGATTCTGGAAGTAAAACCCTTATCAGATACTGTAGTTTCCAGATATTTGCTCCTATTCTTGGTTGTTTTTTTTACTTTCTAAAGAAGTTTTCTTACTTTCTAATGAGTTTTTGCTTTCTAATGAAATATTTGGTGTACAATTTTTTTTAGTTTTGATGTGGTCCCATTTATCTATTTCTGCTTTGACTGCTTATGCTTTTGGTATAAGGTCTAAGAAACCATTACCTAACAGAAGGTCCTGAAGATACTTTTCTACATTTTTTTCTGGGACATTTATATTCCTGGTTCTTATAATTAGGTATTAGATCTGTTTTGAGTTCACTCTTTATATATACTGTGAGATAGGAGTCCCCCCTCATTCTTTTTCATATTGCTATCCAGTTCTCCCACCACCACTTTTTTGAAGAGACTGTTTTTTTCCCCATTGAGTGGACTTGGCACCCTTGTCAAAAATCAATTGGCCAACTTTGGCGGGTGATCTCGCTGCCCTCCCCCCTACATGGGACCTGACTCCCAGGGACATAAGTCTCTCTGGCAACGCAGGATGTTACTCCCAGGGATGAATCTGGACCTGGCATCGTGGGATTGAGAACATCTCCTTGACCAAAAGGGGAATGTGAAATGAAATGAAATAAAGCTTCAGTGGCTGAGAGATTTCAAATGGAGTCAAGAGGTCACTCTGGTGGACATTCTTACACACTATATAGATAAAACTTTTGGGGTTTTGGTGTATTGGAATGGCTGGAAGTAAATACCTGAAATAATCAAACTCCAACCCAGTAGCCTTGACTCGTGAAGACGATTGTATAACAGTGTAGCTTGCATGGGGTGACAGTGTGATTGTGAAGACCTTGTGGATCACTCCCGTTATCCAGTATATGGATGGATGAGTGGAATAATGGGGACAAAGACTGAATGAAAAATAGGGTGATACAGGGGGGATTGCTGTTGGATTTGATTTGCCAGTATTTGTTGAGGATTTTGCATCTGTGTTCTTAAAGAGATATTGGCCTGTAATTGTCTTTTCTTGTGGTTTCTTTATCTGGTTTTGGTATTAGGGTGATGTTGGCTTCATTGAATGAGTTAGGAAGTGTTCCCTCCTCTTCAATTTTTTGGAAGAGTTTTGTGTACGATCAGTATTAATTGTTCTTGAATGTTTGGTAGCATTCACCTGCAAAGCCATCTGGTCTTGGACTTTTCTTTGTTGAGAGGTTTTTGATGACAGATTCAATCTCGTCTAATTGGTGTCCTCTTATTCTTTATATTTTGGGGGGTGTGGTCAGTAGTAATGTGCCCCTTTTACTTCTGATTTTAATTATTTGTGTCCTTTCTATTTTTTTCTTTGTCGTTCTAACTAAAGGTTTGTCAATTTTATTGATTGTTTCAAAGAACCAACTTTTGATTTTGTTAATTCTCTTGTTTTTTTATTGTCTATTTCATTTATCTATTTTTTAAAAATTTCTTTTATTCTGCTTGCTTTGGGCTTAGTTTACTGTTTTTCTAGCTCCTCTAAGTATGTAATTAGGTTTTCTTATTTGATCTCTTCTTTTTTAATGTAAGCATTTAGGGCTGTAAATTTCCCTTTGAGCACTGCCTTCTCTGCATTCAATAAGTTTTGATATAGTGTGTACTCAGTTTTATTCAGTTCAAGATACTTACTGATTTTCTTTGTGATTTCTTCTTTGACCCATTGATTATTTAAGAGTGTGTTATTTAACTTCCATATGTACATGAATTTTCCAGATCTCTGCCTTTTATTGATTTCCAGCTTCATTCTATTATGGTCAGAGAAGACACTGTATAATTTCAATCTTTTAAAATTTATTGAGACTCGTTTTGTGCCCCAGCATGTGATCTGTCTTGGAGACTGATTCATATGCACAAGAATCGTTGTGGATTCTCAGCTGAGAAGAACATGTATCCTGCTGTTAGTGGTATAGTGTTCTTTATATGTCTGTTAGGTCTAGTCCATTTATCACATCACTCAAGTTCTCTGTTTCCTTATTGATCTGGATGTTCTGTCCCTTGATGAAAGTCTCCAACTGTTATTGTAGAGGTGTCTGTTTCTCCCTTCAGTTTTGTGACTGTTTGCATGATGTATTTTGGGGCACTGTGGTTAGGTGCCTAAGTATTTATGATTGTTATTTCTTCTTGGTGGGTTGACTCTTTTATTATATAGTGTCCTTTGTTTCTTGTAACAGCTTTTGACTAAAAGTCTGTTTTGTCCAATATTAATATAGTTACCCCAAATCTCTCCTGGTTACTATTTGCATAGATTATCTTTTTCCATCCTTCCATTTCAGTCTATTTGTCTCTTTGGGTCTATGGTGAGACCTCTTGTAAACCAAATGAAATTGGATTGGGTTTTTTTGCCCCATCTGCCAATCTGTGTCTTTTGACTGGGGAGTTTAATCAGTTAACATTCAATGTGTTACTACTGTAAAGGCAGGACTTACTTAAGCCATTTTGTCCTTTGTTTTTTATTTATCACATCTTTTTTTTTTTGTCTGTCTTCTTTATTGTAGCTTCTTTTTGTGTAGAGTTGATCTGTTGTGATGTATCTGATTGATTCCTTTCAAATACTCTTTTTGGTTACCCTGAGGTTTGTATTATACTACCTAAGTCTATAACTTACAATTTGCATACATACCAACTTAATTAACTTCAATAGCATATACATTATCAGCTCTCACATCCCTTCATTTTCCCTCATTATATTGTATTTGTTCAATCTTACCTCTTTATATTTTTGTGTATCCAATATCAGGAAATATGATTATTTCTTATTCAGTTATATTCTAACTCATAGTAATTAAAGAGTACAGTTACGTGTTGAGGATATAGTACTATTAGGTATTAATGTTTATCCATTTAGTTACCTTTACTGAAGACCTTCACTTCTTTACACTACTCCAAGCCACGCTCTCCTCTCTTTTCCTCTCAATCTGAAAAATTCCCTTTAGAATTCTTATGGGGCAGGTCTTTTTCTGATGAAGTCTGTTTCTGTTTATCTGTGAATGTTTTAAACACTTCCTCATTTTTGAAGGACAATTTTGTTGAATAAAGAATTTTTGGTTGGCAGTTTTTTTATTTAAGTACATTAAATATATCATACCACTGCCTTCTTGCCACCATGGTTTTTGATGAGAAATTGGTACTTAGTCTTATTGAGTTTCCCTTGTATGTGATGAGTTGCTTTTTTTTTTTAATTTATTTTTTTAATTGTGATTGTTCACATACCATACGATTCTCCAGAGATCCAAAGTGTACAATCAGTTGCCCATGGTACCATCATACAGCTGTGCATCCATCACCACAGTTAATTTTTTTTTCAATTTTTAGAACATTTTCTTTACTCCAGAAAAGAAATAAAGACAAAAAATGGAAATTCAAATCCTCCCATACCCCTAACCACCCCCCTCTGTTATTGATTCATAGTTTTGGTATAGTACATTTGTTAATGTTGATGAAAGAATGTTAAAATATTACTAACTGTAGTATATAGTTTGCAATAGGTATATATATTTTTTCCTATATGCCCCTCTATTGTCAACTTCTAGTTATAGTGTCATACATTTTTCTAGTTCATGACAGATGTCTAATATTTGTACAATTAATCACGGACATTGTCCACCACAAAATTCACTGTTTTATACATTCCCATCTATTAACCTCCAGCTTTCCTTCTGGTGACATACGTGACTCTGAGTTTACCCTTTCCACCACCTTCACACACCATCCAGCACTGTTACTTATTCCCACCATGTGCTGCCATCACCTCTGTCCATTTCCAAATGTTTAAGTTCACCCTGGTTGAACATTCTGCCCATAATAAGCAACCGCTCCCCATTCTTTAGCCTCATTCTATATCCTGGTAACTTATATTTTGTGTCTATGAGTTTACTTATTATGATTAGTTCATATCAATGAGATCCTGCAGTATTTGTCCTTATGTGTCTGCCTTATTTCACTCAAGATAGTGCCCTCAAGGTTTCTTCATCAACCCATTTTTTTAAGACGGTTTTGTTGACACACCATACATTGTGTCTTAAATAAACAATCGTTGGTTCCTGTATAGTCATGTATTTATATATTCAGCACCATCTCCATTATCTATATAAAGACATCTCTATTTCTTCCACAGTGAAGGAGGAAGAGTCAAAGAAGGTAGAAAGAGGACAAAAGAAAAAGAAAAAAGAATGAAAGAGAGGAAAAAAAAATATGGCAGCTATAAAGCAACAAAAGGAAAGATAGCATTAAACTAAAGAGTTAGACACCATCACCAATGCCAGGAGTCCCATACCCTTCCTCCATTCCGCCTGCCACCACCCCCCCCCAGTATGGATTTAGCTTTGGTATATTGCCTTTGTTATATTAAAGGCAGCATAGTATAATGTTTCTATTAATTACAGTCTCTAGTTTGCATTGATTGTATTTCCCCCCAATCCCACCCTATTTTTAACACCTTGCAATGTTGACATTCATTTGTTCTACCTCATGTAAAAACATATTTGTACCTTTTATTACAATCGTTGAGCACCCTAGGTTTTACTGAGTTATGCCGTCCCTGTCTTTACCTTGCCTCTTTCGTTCTGGTGTCCCACATGCTCCTAACCTTCCTCTTTCAACCATGCTCATAGTCATCTTTGTTCATTGTACTTACATTGCTATACTGCTGTCTCCCAAAATTGTTTTTCAAACCTCTCATCCGTCTTTTCATTTCTTTCTGCAGTGCTTCCTTTAGTGTTTCCTGTAGAGCAGGTATCTTGTTCACAAACTCTGTCATTGTCTGTTTGTCAGAGAATATTTTAAGCTCTCCCACATATTTGAAAGACAGTTTTGCGGGATATAGGATTCTTGGTTGGTGGTTTTTCTCTTTCAGTATCTTAAATATATCACACCACTTCCTTCTTGCCTCCATGGTTTCTATTGAGAAATCCGCACATAGTCTTTATCAAGCTTCCTTTGTATGTGATGGATCCCTTTTCTCTTGCTGCTTTCAGGATTCTCTCTTTATCTTTGACGTTTGATATTATGATTTTTAAGTGTCTTGGTGTAGGCCTATTCAGATCTGTTCTGTTTGGGGTATGCTGTACTTCTTGGATCCATAATTTTATGTCTTTCATAAGAGATGAGAAATTTTCATTAATTATTTCCTCTATTATTGTTTCTGTCCCTTTTCCCTTCTCTTCTCCTTCTGGGACATCCATGACACGTACATTCCTGCATTTCATTTTGTCCTTAAGTTCCTAGAGACATTGCTTGTATTTTTCCATTCTTTTCTCTATCTTTTCTTTTGTGTATAGGCTTTCAGGTGCCTTGTTTCCCAGTTCCTGAATGTTTTCTTCTGCTGCTTGAGATCTGCTATTGTATGTTTCCATTGTGTCTTGCATCACTTGTGTTGTGCCTTTCATTTCCATAGATTCTGCCAGTTTTTTTTCCGAACTTTCGTTTTCTACCTTATGTATGCCCAGTGTTTTCATTATACACTTCATCTCTTTTGCCATAGCTTCCCTAAACTTTTTGAACTGATTTAATATTAGTTGTTTTAATTCCTATACCTCAGTTGAAGTGTAAGTTTGTTCCTTTGACTGGGCCATAACTTCGTTTTTCTTAGTGTAGGTTGTAGTTTTCTGTTGTCTAGGCATCTGGTTTCTTTGGTTACCCCAATCAGGTTTTCCCAGACCAGAATGGGCTCAGGTCTTGGAAGGAGGGAATAGTATCTGGTTTCCATGAGGTGTCTTAAAAGATTGGTACACTCTGTGAGGCCTCAAGTCATTGTGCTTTTCTGCCCAGCAGGTGGCGCCTGTCAGCCTGTAGCTCCAGACTAGTGTCAGGAGGTGTGGGCCATGGCTGTTTTCCCCCAGGCTCTGGGGTCTGGTTCTGAATGGAAGGCAGGTTGTAGAGCTTGACACCACCTTATTCCTCTTAGGGAAGATACACCCCCTAGGGAGAAGTCATTTATATTTGAATTGTATCTCTTTCTGTGCTGTCTCTACCATTGTCTGGCTCAGAGTGCTGGGAACTGAAAATGGCTGAGGTTTTCTCCACTGAGCCAAAAAAGGGACAGAAGGCCCCCTTCAGGGCCAGTCTGCGGCCCTCTGGCTCTCCATGTTCAGTTGTCACCAGAAGCCTCTCTGCTAGTTGGGATTTGTAGCTTGTATTGAGCAGTCCACGTTTGTTAATTAAAACCCCAGCTGGAGCTCAGCTGAGCTATATTCACTTGCTCGGAGAGTGCTGTTCTCTAGCACCACGAGGCTTTGCAGTTCGGGCTGTGGGGGTAGGGGGCTCCCAGCTTGGATCTGCAGTTTTTACTTACAGATTTTATGCTGCAATCTCAGGCATTCCTCCCAATTCAGGTTGGTGTATGATGAGTGGACAGTCACGTTTGTCCCCCCGCAGTTTTTCTAGATTATTTACTAGTTGTTCCTGGTTGTATCTTCGTTGTTCCAGGGGCAAACTAGCTTCTACTACTCTCTATGCCTCCATCTTCCAATGAATCGCTTTTATTTTGCTGCTTTCAGAGTTCTCTCTTTTTCTTTCACATTTGACATTCTGATTAGTGTGTGTCTTGGAATAGTCTATTTGGATTTATCCTATCTGGAGTGTGTGGCACTGTCTTGGACATGTATATTTATGTCTTTTCTAAGATTTAGGAAGTTTTTGGCTATATTCCCTCAAATATTCTTCTACCTCTTTTCCTTTCTCTTCTGCTTCTGAGACTCCCTTAATGCATATGTCTGTATACTCCATGCTGTGTTACTCAAGTCCTTGAGACACTATTCAACTTTTTTTCTATTCTTTTTTCTACCTGTTCTTCTGATTGTGTGAATTTGATTGTCCTGTCTTCTAGCTTGCTGATTCTTTCTTAATCCTGTTTAAATCTACTGTTGTATACCTCTAGTGTATTTTTTTTAATTTCTTTTTTTTTATTAAATTCAGTTTTATTGAAATACATTCACACACCATACAATCATCCATGATATATAATCCACTGTCCACAGTATGATAACATAGTTATGTGTTCATCACCACAATGTGTCTCTGAACATTTTCCTTACATCAGAAAGAACCAGAACAAGAATAAAAAATAAAAGTGAAAAAAAAACACCCAAATCATCCCCCCATCCCACCCCATTTGTCCTTTAGTTTTTATCCCCATTCCTCCACTCATCCATACACTAGATAAAGGGGGTATGATCCACAAGGTCTTCACAATCACACTGTCACCCCTTGTAATCTACATTATTATATAATTGTCTTCAGGAGTCCAGACTGCTGGGTTGGAGTTTGGTAGTTTCAGGTATTTACTTCTAGCTATTCCAATACATTAAAGCCTAAGAGGTGTTATCTATATAGTGCATAAGAATGTCCACCAGAGTGACCTCTCGACTCCATTTGGAATCTCTCAGCCACTGAAACTATTTTGTCTCATTTTGCATCCCCCTTTTGGTCAAGAAGATACTCTCAGTCCCACGATGCCGGGTCCACATTCATCCCCGGGAGTCATACTCTGCGTTGCCAGGGAGATTTACACCCCTGGGAGTCAGGTCCCACGTAGGCGGGAGGGCAGTGAGTTCACCTGTCGAGATGGCTCAGTTAGAGAGAGAGAGGGCCACATCTGAGCAACAAAGAGGTACTCAGGGGGAGACTCTTAGGCACCATTACATACAAGTTTAGAGTCTCCTTTGTGGTAATGAGCTTCATAAGGGCAAGTCCCATGCTCAAGGGCACAGCACATCAAACCGCCAGTCCCAGTGTTTGTGACAACATACGCTAGGGGATCAGTATCTCAAAGTTTAGAGATAGGCCTTACACTTCAGGGATAGAGTTAACTGCTGTAAGAGCTTACAATCTAGGGACTATTACAATTATTGTGTCCACGTTAGGCTATGTTCTAAGATTCAATTCTGAGTTTACACATTGTAGTTAGTCCATATTGGTGAGGCATCATCCCTCTCACCATGTTTTCTCCAACACTTTTACTCCTATATATATATTTTCCTACAATTTTATAGAGTTATATTCACATACCATATATTTGCCCACAGTGTACAATCAGTTGTTCATGGTATCATCATAAAGTTGTACACTTATCACCACAATCAGCATTTGAACATACTTATTACTACAAGAAAAATTGTTGTTTTTTTTTTTTTGTTTTTTTTTTAGCAATAAGAAAAAATGATAAAAAGAAAAATAACATGTCATGCAATACAATATACTACTAAGGACAGCAAATAACACCACTACCAAGAATCCCATATTACTCCCCTATATCCCCTTCTCATATACATTTAGCATTGGCGTATTGCTTTTGTTACATTTAATGGAGGTATATTACAATGTTACTGTTGACCATAGACTCCAGTTTGCTTTGATTATGTTTTTTCCTGAATACCATCCCTTTTTCAAATTTCTACATGGTTGACATTCATTTGCTTTCCCACATGCAAAAACATTTTTACATTTGTATATTTAGTAACAGTCATTGGCCACTCCAGTTTTTGCCACGTTATACAGTCCCAGTCTTTATCATCTATCTTTACCTCTGGTGTCATACATTCTCCTATCCCACCTCTTTCAGCTTTACTCACAGACATCTTTGTTCAGTGTACTTACAATACCGTGCTACCATCACACAGTATTATGCTATCTATTTCTGGATCTATGCAATCAATCCTAAACATTCTGTAGTCCTTCAGCATCAAATGGCTGATCTCTGCCCTCTTTCTATCTCCTGGTCGCCTGTGTTGTCAGCTTTTAACTCCCAAAGTTTGTTCATTAATGTCTGTTCATATTAGTGAGACCATACAGAATCTGTCCTTTTGTTTCTGGCCAACTTCACTCAACATAATGTCCTCAAGGTTCATCCACATTATTACATGATCCATGTCTTTGTTCTGTCTTACAGCTGCATAATATTCCATCATGTGTATATACCGCAGTTTGTTTATCCACTCGTCCTTTGATGGACATTTGGGCTGTTTCCATCTCTTGGCAATTGTGAATAATGCTTCAATAAACATTGGTTTACAAATGTCTGTTTGTGTCTTAAGTTTCAGTTCCTCTGAGTATATACCCAGCAATGGAATAGCTGGGTCATATGGCAAATCTATATTTAGCTTCCTGAGGAACCTCCATACTGTCTTCCAGAGTGGTTGCACCATTCTACATTCCCACCAACAATGAATAAGTGTGCCTCTTTCTCCACATCCTCTCCAGCACTTGTCATTTTCTGTTTTTTGGATAATGGCCATTCTGGTAGGTGTGAGATGATATCTCATTGTGGTTTTGATTTGCATTTCCTTAATAGCCAGTGAAGTTGAGCATTTTTTCATATGCTTTTGAGCCATTTGTATTTCCTCTTCAGAAAAATGTTCATGTCTTTTGCCCATTTTTTAATTGGATTGTTTGTCTTTCTGTTATTGAGATGCAGGATTCCTTTATATATTCGGGATATTAAACCCTTATCTGATATGTGGTTTCCAAATATCATCTCCCATTGTGTAGGTTGCCTTTTGACTTTTCTGACAAAGTCCTTTGATGTACAAAAGTGTTTAATTTTGAGGAGATCCCATTTGTCTATTTGTTCTTTGGTTGCTCGTGCCTTGGGTGTGAGGTCTAAGAAACCACCTCCTTTCACAAGATCTTTAAGATATTGCCCTACATTTTCTTCTAAGAGTTTTATGGTCTTGGTGCTAATGTTTAGGTCTTTGATCCACTTTGAGTTAATTTTGGTATAAGGTGTGAGATGGGCATCCTCTTTCATTCTTTTGGAAATGGATATCCAGTTCTCCAAACACCATTTATTGAACAGGCTACTCTTTCCCAGTTGCTTCGGCTTCACTGCCTTATCAAAGATCAGTTGTCCATAGATGTGAGGGTCTACTTCTGAACACTCAATTTGATTCCATTGATCAGTATATCTGTCCTTATGCCAGTACCATGCTGTTTTGAGCACTGTACCTTTGTAATATGCTTCAAAGTCAGGTAGTGTGAGACCTCCCACTTCACTCTTCTTTCTCAAGACATTTTTGGCTATTCGGGGCACCTTACCCTTCCAAATAAATTTAGTTATTGGTTTTTCTATTTCTGTAAAGTAAGTTGTTGGGATTTGAATTGGTATTGCATTAAATCTGTAAATCAGTTTAGGTAAAATTGCCATCTTAACTATATTTAGTCTTCCAGTCCATGAACATGGTATGTTCTTCCATTTTTTCAGGTGTTGTTCAATTTCTTTTAGCAGTTTCTTATAGTTTTCTATGTAAAGGTCTTTTGTGTCCTTGGTTAAGTTTATTCCTAAATACTTGATTCTTTTGGTTGCTATTGTAAATGGGATTTTTTTCTTGATTTCCTCCTCTTGTTGCACATTACTTGTGTATAGGAACACTACAGATTTTTGCGTGTTGATCTTGTAGCCTGCTACTTTGCTGTATTCATTGACTAGTTCTAGTAGCTTTGCTGTAGATTTTTCTGGATTTCCTACATATAGAATCATGTCATCTGCAAATAGGGAGTTTTACTTCTTCCTCTCCAATTTGGATGCCTTTTATTTCTTTTTCTTGCCTAATTGCTCTAGCTAGAACTTCCAGCACAATGTTGAATAGCAATGGTGATAGTGGGCATCCCTGTCTTGTTCCTGATCTTAGAGGAAAAGCTTTCAGTCTCTCCCCATTGAGTGTGATGTTAGCTGTGGGTTTTTCATATATTGCCTTTATCATATTGAAAAAGTTCCCTTCTATTCCTATCCTTTGAAGTGTTTTCATCAGGAAAGGATGTTGAATTTTGTCAAATGACTTTTCTGCATCAATCGAGATGATCATGTGGTTCTTCTGCTTTGATTTATTGATGTGGTGTATTACATTAATTGATTTTCTTGTGTTGAACCAGCCTTGCATACCTGGAATAAATCCCACCTGGTCGTGGTGTATAATTCTTTTAATGTGCTGCTGGATTCGATTTGCGAGTATTTTGTTGAGGATTTTGCATCTATATTCATTAAAGAAATTGGTCTATAATTTTCTTTTTTTGTAGTATCTTTGCCTGGTTTTGGTATTAGGGTGATGATGACTTCATAGAAAGAGTTAGGTAGCTTTCCCTCTTCTTCAATTTTTTTGAAGAGATTGAGCAGGATTGGTACTAATTCGTTCTTGAATGCTTGGTAGAATTCACATGTGAAACCATCTGGTCCTGGGCTTTTCCTTTTTGGGAGCTTTTTGATGACTGACTCAATCTCTTTACTTGTGATTGGTTTGTTGAGGTCATCTATTTCTTCTTGAGTTAATGTTGGTTGTTTATGCTTTTCTAGGAAGTTGTCCATTTCATCTAAGTTGTCTAGTTTATTAGCATATAGTTGCTCATAGTATCTTCTCATTATCTCCTTAATTTTTTGCAGGGTCGGTAGTTATATTTCCTTTCCCATTTCTGATTGCATTTATTTGCATCTGCTCTCTCCTTTTTTTTGTTAGCCTAGCCAGTGGTCCATCGATTTTATTGATTTTCTCAAAGAACCAACTTCTGGTTTTGTTGATTCTCTCTATTGTTTTCCTGTTCTCAATTGCATTTATTTCTGCTCTAATCTTTGTTATTTCTTCCCTTCTGCTTGCTTTGGGGTTAGTTTGCTGTTCTTTCTCTAATTCCTCCAGGTGAGCAGTTAACTCTTCAATTTTTGCTCTCTCTTCTAATATAGGCATTTAGGGCAATAAATTTCCCTCTCAGCACCGCCTTTGCTGCATCCCATAAGTTTTGATAAGTTGTGTTTTCATTGTCATTTGCCTCGAGGTATTTACTAATTTCTCTTGTAATTTCTTCCTTTACCCACTGGTTTTCTAAGAGGGTGTTGTTTAGCCTCCATATGTTTGTGAATTTTATGACCTTCTGCCTTTTATTTATTTCCAACTTCATTCCATTGTGGTCTGAGAAAGTGTTTTGTATAATATCAATATTTTTAAATTTGTTGAGACTTGCTTTGTGACCCAACATGTGGTCTATCCTAGAGAATGTTCCATGAGCACTTGAGAAAAAAAGTATATCCTGCTGTTGTTGGATGTAGTGTTCTATAAATGTCTGTCAAGTCTAGTTCACTTATCATACAATTCAACATCTCTGTTTCTTTAGTGATCCTCTGTCTAGATGTTCTATCCATTGATGAGAGTGGTGTATTGAAGTCTCCAACTATTATTGTAGAGGTATCTATTTCTCCTTTCAGTGATCGCAGTGTTTGCCTCATGAATTTTGGGGCATTCTGGTTTGGTGCATAAATATTTATGACTGTTACGTTTTCTTGATGAATTGACCCTTTTATTAATATATAGTGTCCTTCTTTGTCTCTTTTAATTGTTTCGCTTTTGAAGTCTAACTTGTCTGATATTAATATAGCTACTCCCGCTTTTTTCTGGTTGTTGTTTGCATGAAATATCTTTTTCCAACCTTTCACTTTCAGTCTATGTTTGTCCTTGTGTCTAAAGTGAGTTTCTTGTAGACAGCATATAGATGGGTCCTGTTTTTTAATCCATTCTGCCAGTCTGTGTCTTTTTATTGGGGAGTTTAATCCATTTACATTTAGTGTTATTACTGTAAGGGCAGTACTTTCTACTACCATTTTGTTTTTTGGAATTTATATGTCATATCTTATTTTTTCCTCTCCTTTTACCTTTCCTGATAATCTTCATTTCTGCACTCTTCTCCAACTCTCTCTCTCCTGTCTTTTCCTATCAGCCTGTAGCGCTCCCTTTAGTATTTCTTGTAGTGCTGGTCTCTTATTCACAAACTCTCTCAGTGTCTGTTTGTCTGAAAATGTTTTAATCTCTCCCTCATTTTTGAAGGGAAGTTTTGCTGGATATAGAATTCTTGGTTGGCAGTTTTTCTCTTTCAGTATCTTAAATATATCATGCCACTGTCTTCTTGCCTCCATGGTTTCTTCAGAGAAATCTGTACATGGTCTTATTGACTTTCCCTTGTATGTGATGGATTGCTTTTCTCTTGCTGCTTTCAGAATCCTCTCTTTGTCTTTGACATTGGACAGTCTGACCAGTAAGTGTCTTGGAGTAGGTCTATTGGGATCTATTCTATTTGGGGTACGTTGTACTTCTTGAATCTCTAATTTTCTGTCTTTTAGAAGAGTTGGGAAATTTTCAGTGAATATGTCTTCTATTACTCTTTCTGCCCCTTTTCCCCTCTCTTCTCCTTCTGGGATACCCATAACACGTATATTTGTGCGTTTCATGTTGTCACTCAGCTCCCTAAGACCCTGCTCATATTTTTCCATTTTTTTTCACCATCTGTTCTTTTGTGTGTATGAATTCGAATGACCTGTCTTCCAGTTCACTGATCCTTTCTTCTGCCTGTTCAAATCTACTGTTGTGTCCCTCCATTGTGTTTTTCATCTCCTCCATTGTGGCCTTCATTCCCATGAGTTCTGCCATTTGTTTTTTTAAGTTTATGAATTCTTCTTTATGGTCAGCCAGTGTCTTCTTTATATCCTTCAGCTCTTTTGCTATATCTTCCTTCATTTCATCAAATTTATTTAGCATTAGTTGCCTCCACTCCTCTGTCTCAGCTGAGCTATTAGTTTGTTCCTTTGGCTGGTCCATGTTTTCGTGTTTCCTGGTATGGCTTGTTACCTTAAGTTGTCTAGGCATCTGATTCTCTTGATTAGTTTATTTTGGAGCTTGTTTTCTGTCTTTTACCTAGTGGTTTTCTTGTTGGTTGGCTTTGTTTTCTGGCCTCTGTTATTCAGTTCAGCTTATTCTAGACCTCTAACTTAGGTTCTATTTAGTTGATCAGAATTTTTCCCCTCTTGTTTTTTCTGTTTCTTGCTCTGCCTCTGTGTAACCTTTTTGTGAGTGGGTCTCCTCAGATATGGTCGACCCTAGTCAGATTTTCCCAGTCTAGTGAGGCCCAGGTCTCATTGGGAGGGTATGGAGTTTTCCTGAGAATGAGACCCTCCTATGAGGCCTTTAGAATTGGTGCTTTTCCTCTCCTGTCCAGCAGGTGGCGCTGGCCAGCCTGCAGCTCCCCCACCAGTGTAAGGAGGTGTGGAGCCTTTAGTTCTCCTGGTGACTCTGATCCTGTCGGGGGCGTGGCTGACTGAAGCAATGTTCGCTGCGATCTCAGCTTTTCCTACAATTCCAAACTTGTGTCCAATGTGTGACTGGTTACTGGAGACCCCGAAAACACTGTTTCATATAGTTCTTGGGTAATTGCCAGCTGCTCTAGGGGAGAGACGAAATTCTGCTCCTCACCACTCCGCCATCTTGCCCCGCCTCCTCCTCTAGTGTATTTTTAAAATCTCCATTATTATTGTGCTTTTTATCCCCATAATTTCTGTTATGTTGGTTTCTAAACTTTATAATTATTCGTTTTGCTCACATGTTGTTTTCTTAATATCCTTTAACTCTGTATCCATATTTACTTTATTTCGTTCCATGTTTTCCTTCATCACCTTCAGTTTACACTTCAGTTTGCACTTCTTTGATTTTTGTTCCAAAGTCTGTCTCCTCTGAAGTTTTAAATTGTTCCCTTCCTGTTTCTTAGTATGGCTCGTAATTTTTTACTAATGTGTGGATATCTGATTATTTTGAAGCACTGACTCTGAAATTCAGTTTCTCCCTCTTTCTTAAGATTTTATTGTAGATTGGCAACGCATTAATGCTCGTCTTTGAAGCTTGGTCCAGCTTACACTGAACCTATAGAGCAGTTTGTGTTTAACTATTGAGGTTTTCTCAGGTCTTCTGCACCTGTATCTTGTCCTGGACATGTGACACAACTTTTAAGATTGCCCTTTTATGTGCAGTTGTTTCACCTCCAGAAGTCTTCCTTTCCTCTGTTCCTTCTTTGGGAGTCCTTTTCTGCTGTTTGTTTTGGTGCAGAATTTTCTCCTCAGTCCCTCCAACTGGCTGAACTGCTCTTTTTCTCACATTGACCCCTTTTCATTATACTTTTCAGTCCTGGGGCCTTCTTGTCCTACAACAGTTCCATTTTCCCTTTTTCCCCTAATCTGTCTCTGGTAACTTCCACATTAGGTTTACCTCCCGCAGGGAGCCAGATGGGGTCAGCATTGAAAAATGCCTATTTTTTTGTTTGTTTGTTTAGGTGTTCCAACAGTTAGAGACTTACTTGGATGTGTGCATTGCTTTCTGACAGTTCTGCTGCAGGTCTCTTTTGTTTCCACGTTAGAGTGTCCCACTCCAGGAAGCCAGATGAGGTCAACTTTTAATGCCTGTTTTTGTTCTTGTACATTCTCCACCAGTTAGGGACTGGGTTGGGTTTTTGCACCTCTTGCCAACAATTCCACTTTGGGCCTCTTTTATTTCCTGGGGTCCCTTTTGTATACAAAGAGCTCACCAGCTGCTTCGGTTCTGCCCTGGCTCTCTGCAGCATTGGGACCCTGTGCCTAGATATGTGTGGAGTTCTAACTCACTGCTGTGAGTGGCTCTGTGATCTGCATCCACAGCAGGTGGTACCTAGGCCATATTGCCACTGTGTGACTCTTAAACCGAGTGGGACTGAGTGAGGGGAAGGGGTCTCTACTGGCAGGTCCCAGTCTCAGATCTCCTTCCTTCTTTTTTTGATGTTTTTTCCCTTTTTCCTTTGATTAAGCATTTGTGGCATCCTCCTCGAGTCTCTATCATCCTCCAGAGCTCCAAGAAAGTGGGATTTGTCCTTTTATTGTTTCTTTGGGGAGGCTTTTCTTGGAGATAATCTCACATCGCCATCTTGATCAGGTTACCTCTGTTTTTGTTTTATAGTGGAAAATCTGAATACATTGAACCTGCCAAACGAGCCCATGTTGTGCCACCACCAAGAGGAAGGGGTAGGGGAGGATTTGGACAGGGTATACGGCCCCATGATATCTTTCGTCAAAGAAAACAGAACACAAGTAGACCACCATCTATGCATGTGGATGACTTCGTTGCTGCTGAAAGTAAAGAAGTGGTTCCTCAAGATGGAATACCCCCACCAAAACGGCCACTCAAAGTATCACAGAAGATTTCTTCTCGTGGTGGGTTTTCAGGCAATCGAGGAGGACGTGGTGCTTTTCACAGTCAGAATAGGTTTTTCACTCCACCTGCTTCAAAAGGTAACTACTTACTTATGTTTTCTGATAGGCCAGAATATTGGATGGGATTGAGCATTCTTCTATATAGTTTCTGTTCCTTAGAAGAAAGTGATACAGATAAAGTACTTTTCTGTTACTACTTTATTAAGGTGACTATAGACCATTGATCCTATTTGTAAAGCACTCTGTTGAATAGAAAAAAAATTGTTTTCAGTTAACTTTAATAAATTGTGCTTTGAATGATGAGTCTGAAAGGAAGTATTGGCCAATTATTTTCCCCTTTTTACATTCAGAATTGTGTTTATCCTTTCTGAGTTAGAGCCACACATTATTTTCACAGTAATTGTAATTAGCAACAATTTTCTTAATATTGTTCTGTGTAGCTCACCATTGACTCTTTTATCTACTTGCTTCTAGTTGTTATTTTTAATCTGTTTTAAATTGTTTAAACACTTAGAACTGTTTGAGTAACTTATAGAAATTATACTTCATTAGCAGATTGGTGATTTATTTTAACACCTGCTGAGTTCGGATGGTGGGAGTGAAAGATAATAGAAGTTTATATTAATGACAGCACTTACGTAGGTGTGTCAGGAAATATTATAAGCACTGTTCCTCATATGTCCCCCTCACATATCCCTACTTTACCAAAGAGATAACAGTCATCTTGCAAGGACATAAATATAAGTGGCAGATCTATAATTACTTGTTGAATTGTGCTTTGGAAGTCTCCACCTTTCTGTATATACCCTATATTGCATAATAAGGAAAGACTTGAAACTGGAAACGTAACCCATAACAATTTTTGAAATTACCTATGTAACTGTTGAGCTGTACATTGAAAGTTAACACCTTTCTGTATGTATGTTACATTTTATAATAATGCAAATAGATGAGGTTGTGGAACTGTGACCCATGTCATTCTTTGAAGTTCATTTTCTAACTATTTGTTAAATCGTACCTTGAAAGCTATCACCGTTATGTATATATGTTAAATTCACAATAAAAATGTATTAAAAAGTGAAAAAAAATAAGTGGCAGAACCAATATTTGAACCCTGGCAGTCTGTCTTCAGGGCCTCTGCTCTTAACCATAGTGTAGTGCTTCCTTCTACTCTGTAGTATATTCCATTTATAGTATTCTATAGTTTCTCTTTCGTTACTTTTGGAGATTAAGAAAAGCCAGTCAGTTCTTCCTTAGTCCAAGCGAAGTGAAAAAAAGATTTTGATTGTATTGTTTGTGTTTAGGCAACTACAGTCGTCGGGAGGGAACAAGAGGCTCCAGTTGGAGTGCTCAAAATACTCCTCGAGGAACCTACAACGAAAGTCGTGGAGGCCAGAGCAATTTTAACCGGGGCCCTCTTCCACCATTACGACCACTTAGTTCTACAGGTATACATCTTCCTTACATGATATTGTTGAGAGAAAGGAGACGCATTCCTCCTTTTCAAATAGTTGAATGCCATATATTTTCATTCTGGAAGACAGTCTTTTAAAATGTAGACTACAGTTCTAAACTGAGGTTATATCTGTGAATGAATGCCCAGAGTACATACTCTGTAAAAATAATCAGACTATAAATACTGAAATGTATATATAGTCTAAAGAGTTTTATGGTGATTTGCTCTATTTTCATATTACAATAATGAAAGCAAATCAATAAGTACCTTTTGATCCAAACATTTTAATAACAGAGGTTTCTTTACACAGTATATTCTTTTTTTGTTTACAGTACTGTCTTGTGTGTGGGAGCACACAACCTTTTTTTTCTAAAATAGAGCTACATATATTATCAGTAAAGTTTTACAGGCATTCAAGGCTAAGACTGATAACGTGGATACCTTCCTTTGATCTTGAACCATTCATGTTCATGAAGCATCATTTAATGTGAAAATAGAATATGATTTGATTGAATGTAAACCAATAGTGCTAAAAATTCTCTGTATCTGAGACAAGGGGGAGTTCTCTGATCTCATGTCCAGCTGCATCTGGAGAAGGGGGGCTCCCAGGCTTGGTAATGTATCAGTTAATTTTTACATTGTAAACTTGTTCCTTTTACCTTAAGTGCTCCTTTTAGTAAAAATGTGTTAAGTGTGAAAAAAAAAAAAAATGAATAAAAAAATAAATAAAATAGAGCTACATCAAGTCCAGAATTTTGCTGGTTAGAGGTAGCTTTTGGGTTCCAATGCACATGGTTTTGTTTTGTTTTCTTTTGTTTTTGTCTTTAAATACATTTTATTGAGATAAAATTCTTACATACCATATAATTTACCTTTTTTAAGGTATACAATTCAGGTGCTGTCAGCACATGCACAGAGTTTGCATGTGATTTTACGGGAGCGAAGAGCTCACTATGATTGATTAGTATTTATGTAGTGAGGAGGGAAGTTGGAATTAAAAACTATGTTTTTTCTTTTATAGGCTATCGCCCTAGTCCTCGTGACCGTGCTTCCAGAGGTCGTGGGGGACTTGGACCTTCCTGGGCAAGTGCAAATAGTGGCAGTGGAGGCTCAAGAGGAAAGTTTGTTAGTGGAGGCAGTGGTAGAGGTCGTCATGTACGGTCCTTTACACGATAAAAATTCTTTGGGGAACATCTTAAGTGTATATGAACATTTCATGAAGACAATAAAAATATTAAATAAGACATTGAAGGACCAATTTAGACTTAGCAGTTATCTGAAGACATCTGAGAGAATATTTTTATCTGAAGAAAGCAGATTTTGTTTGATACCTAACATGAGATTTCAATAAAAATCTGAAACTTTTTAATGCATTTGCATTTTTCCCTTCTTATAAGAGTTCTTATTTAGGAAATTTCTTAGAAAGAAAGTGAAAATCTAAATAACTTTTAATTTAGTATGTTTCTTGCCTGTACCTCAGAGGTTCCTATACTTTCTTGGCTCATGGCACCTTTTAAGGTCTCAGTAATTTTTCCACAGCACACCTATGCCAAAAGATGCATCTAATACTTCTGTTTATTAAGCAATTAGGTCTGAACAACTTAATTAAATTTAACAACTTAGTAACCATTTGGAAAACAAATTGAAAGAATAAATTTTTATTTCATTCTTAAATAGTCACAAGTAATTGTGGACACTGCACAACTTCTCAAACCTTGGAATCAAATTGTATGCCACCAGTCTCATTTCCTGTTCCACCTTGATTCTTTTTTTTTTAACTTTTTATTATGAAATAATTTCAAACTTACAGGACAGTTGCAATAATAGTACAACCCCCTACAGAGAACTACAACATATTCTTAGTGCCCGGACACCCAGATCTGCAAATTTTAACATTTTGCAACTTTGCTATATCATTCTCTCTATCATCTGTCTGTCTGTCTATGTCTAGCAAAACTGCCTTTCAAAAATCAGAGAGAATTTAAGACATTCCCAGATAAACAAAGGCTGAGGGACTTTGTCACCACTACAGCCCTACAAGGGATGCTAAAGAGAGTTTTGCAGATTGAAAGGAAGGGACAGTAGACGGCTGACTGAAGCCACATGAGGAAATAAAGATCTCCAGTAAAGATAATGACGGGGATAAATATAAATGCTAGTAGTAATGTATTTTGGTTTGTAACTTCACTTTTTACTGACAACAGGATCTAAAAGGGAATTACATAAAATGTAATGATATATCTTCTGAACTTCTGAGAGCAGGTTCCACATATAATCTTTGAACACAATACTTCATGCACATTTCCTAAGAATAAGGATATTCACTTACCTAATCACCTTAAGTACATTTATCAGTTCAAGAAATTTGACACTGATCTAAAGCTTGCATTCTGTATTCCAAATTTTCTTATGTCCCAATAGTGTTCTTCTGGGCCTTTTCCCTTCATTCTTAGAACCCATCCAGTATCCTGTATTCGTGTTTTGCATTTCACTGTCATTATCTCTTTAGGGTCTCTCCCTCCCCCACCCCCTTTTGTTTTTGTGGAAACATATATACAACTTAAATCTTCGTATCTTAACCCTTCCCAAACATATCTTTCAGTGGGATTAATCACAGTCACAGTGTGGCAGTACCCTTACCACCAACCATTACTAGAACTTTCCCTTCACCCCAAAGAGAAATCCTACACTCATTTTGCATTAACTCCCCATTGCCCATACCTTGCACCCCTGGTAACCTGTACTGTACTTTCTGGGTGTATGATTTTGCATATTCTCTGATATTTTCTTTGTGGTTATCATGGGGCTTAAATTTAACATCCTAAGTCTACAGCAATCTCATTTGCCTTGATAATAATTTCAATAGCTTACATAGACTATGTTCCTATACTCCTCTGTCCCCCCTTTATGTAATTCTTGTCACAAATTGTATATTTAAATTTTTTAATTCTTAAGCCATTGATTTATCATTACACTTTATGTAATTGCCTTTTAGATCCTGTCAGAAGTAAAAAGTGAAGTTACAAATCAAAATACAGTACTACTACCATTTATATTTATCTCTGTCATTACCTTTACTGGAGATCTTTATTTCTTCATGTAGCTTCAAGCAGTTGTCTAGTGTTCTTTCTTTTCAATCTGCAGAACTCTCTTTAGCATCACTTGTAGGGCTTGTGTAGTGGTGACAAAATCCCTCAGCTTTTGTTTATCTGTGAATGTCTTAAATTCTCAATTTTGAAAGGTAGTTTTGCTGGATATAGAATATTGGCAATATTTTGCTTATAACACTTTAAATATATATGCCCTGCCTTCTTGCCTTCATGGTTTCCAATGAGAAATCTGCATTTAATCTTATTGAGGCCCCCTTGTATGCAACACATTGCTTCTTTCTTGCAGCTTTCTGAATTTCTTTTTTCTTTTGCCTATTTTTAATTTTTTATGTTTATTTTAGTAACACACGTGTGTGTGTGTATATATATCCTAAATTTTCACCTTTTAAGCACATTCAGGTATAATTCAGTAGTGCTAATTAAATTCATGGTGCTGTGCTAACATCACTATCATCCATTACAAAACTTTTCCATCATCCCAAACAGAAATTCAGTACTAATTAAGCCTTAACTCCCCATTCCCTACCCACTTCCCAGCCCCTGGTGATATGTATTCTAGTTTCTGACCGAATATTATTTCATCAGTGAGTTCACACAGTATTTGTCCTTTTGTGTCTGGCTTATTTCACTCAAAATGATGTCTTCAAGATTCATCCATGTTGTCACCTATTTCAGAACTTTGTTCCTTTCAACAACTGCATAATATTCTGTTGTTTGTATATATCACATTTCACTTGTCCAGTTATCTGTTGGTGGACACTTGGGTTGTTTACATCTTTTGGCAATTGTGAATAATGCCACTCTGAGCATCAATCTGCAAATATCTGTTTGAGTTCCAGTGTTCTAGTTTGCTAATGCTGCTGGGATGCAAAACACCAGAAATGGATTGGCTTTTTTAAAAGGGAGTATATTCGCTTACACAGTTACAGTCTTAAGGCCATAAAGTGTCCAAGGTAACACATCAACAATTGGGTACCTTCACTGGCAGATGCCCAGTGGCGTCCAAAAAACCTCTGTTAGCTGGGAAGGCACGTGGCTGACATCTACTCCAGAGTTCTGGTTTCAAAATGGCTTTCTCTGAGGATGTTCCTCTCTAGGCTTCAGCTTCTCTCCAAAATGTCTCTCTCAGTTGTTCTTGGAGCTTTTGTCCTCTCTTAGTTTCTCCAGAGCAAAAGTCTGCTTTCAAAGGCCGTCTCCAAAATGTCTCTGTAAACTGCAGTTCTCTTTCAGCTCCTGTGCATTCTTCAAAGTGTCCCTCTTGGCTGTAGCAAGCTTGCTCCTTCTGTCTGAGCTTGTATAGTGCTCCAGTAATTTAATTCCGACCTACCCTGAATGGGTGGGGCAACATCTCCATGGAAATTATCCAACCAAAGGTCTTGTCCACAGTTGACTGAATCACATCTCCATGGAAACACCCAAAGGATTCCAAAATCTAATCAACACTACTATGTCTGCTTATACAAGATTGCATCAAAGATAATGGCATTTTGGGGACATAATACATCAAAACCAGCACACCCAGCTTTCAGTTTTTGGGGGTATATTCTTAGAAGTGGGATTGCTGGGTCATACTTTAATTATGTATGTAGCTTTTGGAGGAACTGCCAAACTGTCTTCCACCAGCAGCTGCACCATTTTACATTCCCACCAACAGGTATTCCAATTTCTCCATATCCTCTCCACCATTTGTTATTTTCTTTTTTAAATAGTAGCCATTCTAGTGGTTGTGAAATGGTATCTCGTGGTTTTGATTTACGTTTTGCTGGTGGCTAATGATTTTGAGGTTCTGTTCATATGCTTTTTGGCCATTTGTATATCTTTGAAGAAATGTTTATTTGTTTATTCAAGTTCTTTTTTGCCTATATTTTAATTTGTTTGTCTTTTTGTTGTTGAGTTTTAAGATTTCTTTATAACTTCTAGATATTAAACCTTTACCAGATATGTGGTTTCCAAATATTTTCTTCCATTCTATAGGTTGTCTCTTTACTTTCAAGATGAGGTCCCATTTATTTTTTTCTTTTGTTGCTGATGGTTTTGGTGTAAGGTTTAATAACCATTGCCTAGCATGATGTTGTGAAGATGTTTCCCTATGTTTTCCTCTAGGAGTTTTATAGTCCTGGTTCATTTATTTAGGTGTTTAATCCATTTTGAGTTAATTTTTCTATATGGTATGAGATTGGGGTCCTCTTCATTCTTTTGATTATGAATATCCAGTTTTCCTAGCACCATTTGTTGAAGAGGCTATTCTTTCCCAATTGAGTGGACTTGGCACCCTTGATTATCAAAGTTATTTGGCCATAGGTGTGAGGGTCTATTTCTGAACTCTCAATTCAATTCTATTGACATACATATCTATATATAGTGTGCCAGTACCATGAAATTTTGACCTCTGCAGCTTTGTAATGTTTTAGAATTGGGAAGTGGGAGTCCACCACTTTGTGTTGTTTTTAAAGGTGGTTTTGGCTATTCAGGGCCCTTTTGAAATAAATTTGATGATTGGCTCTTCCCTTTATGCAAAGAATGCTGTTGGAATTTTGATTAGGATTAGTTGAATCTATAAATCATTTTGAGTAGAACTGACATCTTGACAATATTTATAGTCTTCCAATCTGTGAGGATGGAAAGTCCTTCCATTTGATTTCTTTTAGGAATGTTTTGTCTTCTTTGATTTCTATTAGCAATATTTTGTGGTTTTCTGTGTATAAGTCCTTTACACCCTTGGTTAAATTTATTCCAAGATATTTGATTATTTTAGTTGCAGTTGTCAGTGGAATTTTTTTTAATTTCCTTCTCAGATTAGCAGTGTATGGAAACACTCCTGAACATTGTATGTTGGTCTTGTATCCTGCCACTTTTCTGAATTCATTTATTAGCTCTCATAGCTTTACTGTGGATTTTTCATTTTTTTTTTTTTTTTTTTTTACTTTTCCTGTATAAGAATCATATCTTCTGCAAATAGGGAAGTTTTACTTCTTCCTTTCTAATTTGGATGCCTTTTAATCTTTTACTTGCCAAATTGCTCTGGCTAGAATTTCCAGTACCATGTTGAATAACATGGTACTGTGGTGGCATGGGCATCCTTGTCTTGCTTCAAATCTTAGGGGGGAAATTTTCAGTCTTTCACTATTGAGTATGATGTTAGCTGTGGATTTTTCATATATGTTCTTTATCATGTTGAAAACATTTCCTTCTATTCTAGTTTTCTAAATGTTTTTATCAAGAAGGAATTCTAGATTTTGTCAAATGTCTTTTCTGTATCAGTTGAGATGATCGTGTGGTTATTTCCTTCATTCTGTTAATGTGGTGTAATAAGTGATTTCAGAAATGTCTCTTTATCTTTGGTATTTGACAGTTTGTTTATAAAATGGTGTGAGTCTATTTCAGTTAATCTTCTTTGAACATAATAGAGCGTCATGGATATATATTCATGTCTTTCATCAAATTTGGCAAATTTTCTGCCAGTATTTCTTTGAACTTTCTCTCTACTTCTTTCTTTTCCTTCTGGGATTCCACAATGCATATATTGATATGCTTGATGGTGTCCTACAAGTTGCTCAGGCTCTGTTAATTTTTCTTCATTCTTTCCTCTGTCTGCTCCTCAGACTAGATGATTTCAGTCATTTTATCTGCTAGTTCACTGATTCTTTCTTCTGCCACCTTCAATCTGCTGTTGAACTCCTCTAGGAAATGTTTAATTTCTGTTCCTTAAGCTTGTAACCAGCTAGTGTTATAACATTATTTCCTTGGATTACAAAAGCTAACAGAAAAAAAGAAAGAAAATACTTTTCCCAGTCTTTGCAGTTGGAGAATTGCCAGTGCTCTCTTTCAAGCCTTATCCATACAATAAGTTTAGAGACTAGCTCCAGACCAAAGGGTAGGGATCCCTGGTCCTTTCTGTGGATGATGTGTTTTGTGTTGGACATGTGTGCTTGGCCCTAGAAATTCCACCATTTATATAGTGAGAAGTGTCCCCTTCTTCCCTAGGAAAGAGTTTCTTCACAGTCCAGGTACTGCACTGCCTACAGCCAGCAGATTATTGCTTCTGGCAGCCATTTGACTTCTCTTCCATAGTTTCTGTGGGAGAGCTATATGAGGTGCCTTCTACCCAGAGGGCAAGTTCTGAGACAGGAATTTCCTGAGGCCACCACCAGATTAGAGCAGACATACATGTTCTTGGTGTGTATGTATCAATTTCCTATGTTGTCTGCAAAAAGGATTATGTGCACTCTCTGGAACTGGGACCAGGGACCCACTCTGGGAGCATGGGTTGGCCATGCGCTGAGCCAGAGAGGGGTGGGATGGGACTAGTCAGGGTGCTACAAGATCCTACAGCTTTTAAGTAGACTTTTTTTCCCCCTGATTTGGTGCTTGCCATGTTACTTCAACTTTTTAATAGTTTTCCAGAGCTTTGAGAAGGATATTTCTGCCAAATTTTGCTGGTTGTGTTCAAAGCTTCTGTGGGGAAATGGAGCTCTGAATCTTCTCACTCTGCCCTCTTGATTGAGGTGGTTTCTCACCTTGATTTCTGCACAGTACTTATTATCAGAATTGCTGAAACCCCAGTTTCCAAAAGCTGTGTGTCATGGAAAGTAATGTAGAACTACCTAATGTTGAAACTGTGAACTACCTCATGCTTGTAGTTTGTATGGTGTCCAGCAATTTGCTATGTTTCTGTCGAAATTAAAAAATTTTAAAATAGCCTGTGGCATCCCAGTGACTTTACTTGGGTTACCCAGTGCATGGTTTGGGAAATATTGCTGTACCAAAAGAAACATAACACTTTTCTCCTTTATGTTAACAGCATATAAGTAATTATTCTTTGCCACAGCTTTATACCTACTTACGTGATTTTATTATGCAATTATTTAAAATGGCTTAATTTTGGGAATCAGAAACATCTAATAAAATTTGGACTTTATATACAGAAATAAAGCTAATATATTTGAGCAAATAGCCATATTTTCCCCATGAGTCTATATAACTGGCATAAAGTATAGAGTTCTCTTAAACAAAACTGCAGGTATAAGTCTCATTCCCCTTTCCTCACTTTCTGTTTTGGGGAACTAGTTTTGAGTGAATAGAAAATTTTCTCCTCGTTAGGAAAAGACCATAAAGAAAAGCTTAGCTCTTTTCTCCTGGATCAAGATTGAATGAGTTGGCTGAAAGTTCTTATGTTCAAGTGAAAGGTAACTGAAAATATCTTCATAAGATTTCCTAAACCCCTTTAATACTGAAACCTCTTAAGTTCATCTGCTCCTAAGATACGTTTTTCACATTAAAGAGAACTTGAAGTTTGTCCCAATGGCTAACAAATACATTTTTAAGTGGTTAATATTTCTTAAGTAACTACGTTTCTTAAATAGTAAAAACAAATATTTATGGATATACAGCTGACTGATTTGCTTTTATCGTTTTAACCTGAATATAATTTTTTGAGAAATATCAGACAGCTGTTTCTGCTATTTGATAAAATCTTCAGTAATACCCAGTAATTCAAGCCAGCATATGTAATAAATTATTAGTGTAGAAGCAAATCAGTGCCAGGCAAATTAGTTTCATAAA
The DNA here is from genome assembly GCF_015220235.1 of Choloepus didactylus. Taxonomy (NCBI): domain Eukaryota; kingdom Metazoa; phylum Chordata; class Mammalia; order Pilosa; family Megalonychidae; genus Choloepus; species Choloepus didactylus. The sequence goes on along the minus strand of NC_051320.1, from coordinate 49,916,362 downwards.
TGAGTAAGAGTTTTAGGTAAAGCAGAAGTGAAGGAAGCCATTGTTGAGCAACCCTTGTCTTACATTCATATGTTACTCAATCTTTATATGGATGTCATAGGAGCTATTACTCTAATTTTATAGATGGAGAAGGCTGAGGTGCTTGACTCAAAAGTAGTAGAATCAGACTGCAAAGCAGGTCAACTCGCTCCTAATTCCTTATCTCTCCTTTCCTTCCTAGAGTGGCAAGAAGCTATTTTTTAGGTTAAGTGGTATTAAAGATCAGAATTAATACATCACATAGAAATGGAGTTCCAAAAACCTCACACTGTGTTTCAATCATTTTAGAAGTGATCCAGATATATACTGGGGGAAAGTTGTCTTCATTTGCATTTAGATCTATATGTTTAAATGTACTTCAGTAGAATAGATATATATGTTATTTGCAAAACTACTTTGTCTCATATAAGATATTTCAGGAAAAGTTCTGAGTGGTATTTAGAAATAAATGGAAAATATGCAGAATACCTTTGAGAACAAAATTTATTGTTTAACCAGTAACATAGGAAGTTGATAGAATGGTTTGTGTTTATGTCCTAAGAATAAGAAAAAGGAAAAACTCTGAAATATTGCTCTGCTTCATTTAAAAACAGTGATGTTGATAGTAATCAGTGTATATGAAGCAGTGGCAAGTCTAGTTAGATTAGTTTTATTGCTTTGGGTAAAAATAATTGCCAAACCTTCAGACTGAGAATGTCAGTTACGTCTCCTAAGCACCTTTATGACTGGGGAATATAAGAATGAATAAAATATACTTTCTGACCTCAAGAAACAATCTGTAATAAAGAAAACAATCACATAATCAAGTTTTTTAAAAGCAAAGTTTGTGAGATCCTTAGTGTATGAACATTGAATAATTCAGAGGTCTTGAAAAATAGGACCATGTATTTCAAACTGGTATGACTGTGGTTTTTAAGTAACTTTTAAAAATAAAATAATAAAAGGGCTCAAAATTACAATCATGTTTCAGATCATAATATCTTTTGTGCAGTTGTTTTTATATAAAGGAATAGTTAAGATGAAGAAAGCTGTATATGTAATTTTTGTTTTTAAATTTAAAAAAAAGATTAGGAATTAATCTATTTCAAAAGTCTAGAGAAGGGATTATGACCACAAGTAGTGTCAGAGGCCTGGAAAGTAATAGAAATGAGAGAATATTGCTAGGTGAAGAAAAAAACAGCAAAAGCTGTAGGATAGATGGCAACTGACACTCTGGCCTCAGTACCAGGGAGAAAAATAGGAGAGTTGGACCAATGACACTGAAGAGGCATAGAGCATTGTTATCCTAAATGAGGGCCTCTGCTACTTGGAAAAAAGTATACTCGATAGGATAAATTTTCTCACTAAGTAATTTCTGAAGTCATAGAAACTAACACCTTGAGAAACAACAAAAGTTTTGGAAATAGAATTATACTAATTTGTAGCAATACCTGACAATTTTGTGTGGTTTTTAGGGAGATTTTTAGTTGGGTACCCTATTTTATAATGGTCTTATGAACATAGATTCTAAGTGAGGATAGTCCAGTTTCTTCCTAAGCAGAATTCCCAGAATACTTGGGGGTATGTGGTAACATTTTAAAAACAACAAAAAACCTTTGTTAGGAATTCAAAAATTTAAAATTTTATATTATGGAGAATTTGGTAGGGTGACTTTCAATTTAGAGGCGGCAGGTGGTTCGAATATTCGGGGAACAGTGAGTAGACTACTTTGGCTCCTGTAGGATGCACGTGCAGGGATGGGGGTAGAAAGGTATAGAGAAAATTTATCTTATCGAGTATACTTTTTTCCAAGATGGAGGTTGTGGTCATCTTATGACAGGTCTTATTTGGTCCGGGAGTAACTGAAGTTTTGTTTTTTTTTTTAACAAGACTACCATTTTCAAATTTGTTTTACTTTTATGAGCATTTAGTATGGGCCACTGTGAAAAGGTGTTTTTCATGTAAATTAACTCCTAATCAGATCTGGCTGAGCACAGCATGGAGGATGCATTATAAAGAGACTGAAGACAGGGAGACCAATTAAAAGGTTCCAAAAAAGATCTGTATCCCTGATTCTCAAAAGCTGGTGTCTGGACCAGCAGCTCAGCATCACCTGGGAATTTGTTAAAAATGCATATTCTCAAGCACCACCCAGACTTAAGAAACTCTGGGGGTGGGCCCAACAATGTTTCTTTTAATAAGCCCTCAGGTGATTCTGCTAAGGTTTGATGCACCCTATATTTGAGAACCACTGATACAGATCAGTGGTTCTGAAATTCAGGTATGCATGGGAATCATCAGGGGAGATCATGAAAAAAGTGTGGGTTCCATAACAGGCACATCAAGCTCATCTTGTACAAAACCAAACTCAATTGTATTTTCCTATCCACAAATGTACTTCTTAGTCTGTTAATGCCGTGATCCTCTCAGTCAACAGTAGATCTTTCAATTTGTCCTTCCTCCCCACCCCCACCTCCATACCAAAACCAAAGTCTGTCTACTTTGGAAGGCTTGTTTGGAATTAATAGAGGAGCGTGCAACTACTGCTATACACTGAGAAGAGCAGGCCCCTTCTATCTAGGAGAATGTAGCTTTTGAAGGAGGCCGGAAATGCCTCCCTACCAGAAAACTAGAATCAAAAGCACTCTCTGTAACCCCCTCTTTTTCTTTCCTCAGTATTTTACTTCCAAATGTCTTAAATTTATCCTCATTTCTTAATTCTTACTGCCATTGTCCACATTTAGGCACTTACAGATTTTCTCCCTCATGATTAGTCCCCTTGTCTATAGATTTTCCCCTCTTCCTTCCATTGTCCAGATTATTTTCAGGTTTACCACTCTGAATCATAGATATTACCATGTTATACCAACCCTCACTTAACAATTTTAGAGAGTCCATCATTGCCAACAGGATAAAGTCCAGATCCCTGGGCACCTCCATGAGCTTTCCCCAATCAGCTTCCTGAGCCTCATCTCTGGCCACTCAGGTCTAGCCAATCCAAACCAAAGTTCCCAGAACAAGCCACGTATGTCTCCCCAAGACCTTGTTCATGCTCTTTTAGCTTCTCAGAATGTCTTCTCTCCATTCTCCACCCCTTAAAACACCTATTCATCCTTTTAGATACAGTTTAGATGGTTTGCCTATCAAATATGCCTGGAGATTTATCCAGATGAAAAGGAGTCAAATGGTTTATTTCATGTATTTATTGAGTACTGCACCATTAAGGAATCAGAGTCATCCCAGGCACCAAACACAATCCCTGGTACATAGTAAGTGCCTAATTAGCATTTATTGGGCATAACCAGAACACATTGATGATTATGCACTCTTGTTAAGTGTCAGTGAAACAACAGGAGGATGCTTCTTGGGGGAAGGATAATGTTTTGCATTTAAGGTACTACTTGGGTAGCCAAGATTTTTTTTTTTTTTTTTCCTTAGAAAATAGTGGCAACTTGATCCCTTTGCACAGAGGGAGGGCAGTTAGAATAAAGGAAAAAAATAAAAATTCAGAAGCAATAAATGAAGGATACAAGGTATTTAAGAGAAAGGTGAAGAGTTAAATATGACAAGAAGAGATGCAAGTTCTTTGGAAATAGGAATGAAGAAAGAATTTTAAATACACATCAGAAGGTATTTTAACAATGGATGGGGCTTTATATGTCACATTACATAACTAATTGCCATCAGTTCATTAATAAAGAACATAAAAAAATTCAAGTTTCAGGGTCTTACAAATCTATTTTTAAAAAGCTTCTCAGGAAATTCTGATAGCCAGCCGTGTTTGGATCCAGTGACCTAAATAAAAAGTAACAGTCTTCAGAACAGTGATAATGGAAACTGAAGGGTCAAATAGAGGAGATATTTCTAAGATATTCTAATCTTCTAGAATTATTTCAATCAATGATGATATAAAATTGAATAAAGCAGTTACTGTATTGCTCTGAAAGAACTTTCTAGTGGGAGTAGAGGGGCAGGTCCTTGGGAACAGAATGAAGAAGAAGTGATTAGAATTTCAAAAGAGCAGAACTGAAGTCCTGAGGCTTGGAAATGGCAAGTAATGCCACATGCTCCAAGTGTATCAAAAAGGGTGAAGATGAAGTGCTGATTACATCTGGCATTTGAGAGAATTTTATCATCTTAGTGATGGCAATTTTATTGGAGTGGAAATTTGGAGAGATGGTAAGCAGAATCCAAAATGTTGTTTATTGGCATGTTTGAGAAGTGAGAGAATGTAAGCAGTGGTTACTTTTTCAAGTTTGTAGGGAACAGAAGGAGAGATTGTTCGCTAAGAGCTATGTGTACCGTACCTCCCCAACTATTTACAAATAAAAATTGCCTTTGGGTTTGTGGCCCTAGACTGTATTCACAGAATTTAGTTATGTTTCTTGTGCTTCCATCCTTTCAACTGCAGACCGCTTTGGAAATCCCGTTTCTAATTGGGCTCTATGTTCTTATGTCTGCTGCTTTCATATCTAAGAAGTTCTTAACTATGTCCATTGTTTTATGCTGCCTTAGTGTCCTTAGACTGTAATTCCTGATGATGCTTTTAGCTAAAGCAGCCTAATGAACCCCCATAAGTCTGCAGCTGCTTTAAGTTGATGCTTTTAGATATTCTGGTAACCCTGGAATGGTACAATTGCTACTTACTCTGACAAAGACTTCATTTGGCTCTTCTAGAACCCTTCTAGAATGGTCCTCTGGAACCATTGTTCTCTTTAAGTCTAAATAAAGAATAAAAAAGAACTCAACTGTAAGCCAAAATCATATAAAACAAGTATTATCCAAAACTCACCATAGGCATGTGAAACTTTCAAAAGCTATTGAATAACTTTATCTCCAAAACTTGTTTGGATCAAAAGGCAGGAAAATCAGAAATGAGAAGTACTAGGTGCTCATCTTGACTTTGCTGTTTGTTAACTTGCTGTGTGATATGAATAAAATCGTCAGTGAGCCTCTATTTTCTCATAAATGCCAAGATATAAAATAGAACTAAGAATGTACATGGTAGAGAGGGGGATATGAACCAGAAGAGAAAAGCGTTACAGATATTTTTTCCAGAATTAAAGTAAAAAGGAAGCAATCCAGAATTAAGTATAGTGGCTCAGAGAAAAATGAACTGAAAAACAGTGAACGGACACTGAAAAAGAGTAGTCATGCTTAAAGGAGAATCACGCTAAAAGGAGTTGTCTGAATTCTTCCTCCTTCCCTGCCCCCAGGGAAAATATTTAGCTCTGGTATTGCTGGTGGTAAGTTATATAAAATTAAGAGTGACAGAAATGTTTACCTCCAATTATAATACAACATAATGTAATACAGCCTTTATAAAAATATTTAGGGGTGGTACACTTTGGTAGTTAATGATTAAAGAAGGAATGTAAATGAATACCAATATGTTTGTTTCCAAACTTTTTTTCTAACTATATTTGCTTATTTGGTGAACTCATCTGGTTTCACAGCTTTAAATAGCATCTATATGCTGATTCCTCTAAATTTCCATTTGGGACATCTGTGACTTCCAGATTTGGATATCAACAACTCTACTAGATGTCTAGTAAGCACCTCAAACTTGACATAACCCAAACTAAGATCTTAATATCCCTCAAACAAACTGCTCCTCTAGCTATCTATTTTTTTTTCTTTAGTAAGTGGCAACTCTGTACTCACAGTTTATCAGGCAAAACTTTAAGAGTCATCTTTACCTGTTCTATTTTCTCACACCCTATCTCTGATCTGGCTTTTATTTTGAAAACATATCCCAAATTCAACTTTTGCTTACCACCTCTGCTGCAGCCATCCTTGTCCAAGTCACCATTGTCTCTTCACTGATTTATGTAATAGCCTCATAACCCTTTGATGTCCTTCTACACGAGGATAAACCAGAATTCTCAGTGACCCACGAGTTTCTGCATGATTTCTCCCATCCTCATTATCTCTTTGACATCATCTGCTACACTCCTAGCTCACTATGCTTCAGCCACCACCTCTTCATAGTTTCTACAATGTATTAAGTACATTACTGCCATAGAGCCTTTGTTCAGGGAGGTCTTCCCTGGTGTCTCAGTTTGCCAGGACTGCTATGACAAATACCACAGAATGGATTGGCTTAAAAAACAGGAATTTATTGTCTTACAGTTTTGGAGATTAGGAGTCCAAAATCAAAGTATTGGTAGATGTTCTAGTTTGCTAATACTGCTGGCATGCAGAACACCAGAGATGGATTGGCTTTTATAAAGGGGGTTTGTTTGGTTACACAGTTACAGTCTTAAGGCCATAAAGTGTCCAAGGTAATGCATCAACAATCTGGTACCTTCACTGGAGGATGACCAATGGCATCTGGAAAACCTCTGTTAGCTGGGAAGGCACGTGGCTGGTGTCTGCTCCAAGTTTTGATTTCAAAATGGCTTTCTCCCAGGACGTTCCTCTCTAGGCTACAGTTCCTAAAAAATGTCACTCTGTTGCTCTTGGGGTGTTTTTCCTCTCTTAGCTTCTCTGGAGCAAAAGTCTGCTTTCAACAGCTGTCTTCAAACTGTCTCTCCTCTGCAGCTCCTCTCTCAGTTCATGTGCATTCTTCAAAGTGTCCCTCTTGGCAGTAGCAAGCCTGCTCCTTCTGTCTGAGCTTGTATAGTGTTCTAGTAAATCAACTGTATGAAAAAAAAGTTAAAAAGAAAACAAACATACAATAAAAGAACATTTCAGGTACTTTCTTTTATATTGAGATCTTTCATCCATTTTGAGTTAATTTTTGTGTAGCGTGTGAGGTAGGGGTCCTCTTTCATTCTTTTGGATATGGATATCCAACTCTCCCAGCCCCATTTGTTGAATAGACCATTATGACTCAGTTCAGTGACTTTGGGGGCCTTATCAAAGATCAGTCGGCCATAGATCTGAGAGTCTATCTCTGAATTCTCAATTCGATTCCATTGATCTATATATCTATCTTTGTGCCAGTACCATGCTGTTTTGACAACTGTGGCTTTATAATAAGCTTCAAAGTCAGGGAGTGTAAGTCCTCCCACTTCGTTTTTCTTTTTTAGAGTGTCTTTAGCAATTCGAGGCATCTTCCCTTTCCAAATAAATTTGATAACTAGCTTTTCCAAGTCTGCAAAGTAGGTTGTTGGAATTTTGATTGGGATTGCATTGAATCTGTAGATGAGTTTGGGTAGAATTGACATCTTAATGACATTTAGTCTTCCTATCCATGAACATGGAATATTTTTCCATCTTTTAAGGTCCCCTTCTATTTCTTTTAGTAGAGTTATGTAGTTTTCTTTGTATAGGTCTTTTACATCTTTGGTTAAGTTGATTCCTAGGTACTTGATTTTTTTAGTTGCTATTGAAAATGGTATCTTTTTCTTGAGTGTCTCTTCAGTTTGTTCATTTCTAGCATATAGAAACATTACTGACTTATGTGCATTAATCTTGTATCCCGCTACTTTGCTAAATTTGTTTATTAGCTCTAGTAGCTGTATCGTCGATGTCTCAGGGTTTTCTAGATATAAGATCATATCATCTGCAAACAATGACAGTTTTACTTCTTCTTTTCCAATTTGGATGCCTTTTATTTCTTTGTCTTGCCGGATTGCCCTGGCTAGCACTTCCAGCACAATGTTGAATAACAGTGGTGACAGCGGGCATCCTTGTCTTGTTCCTGATCTTAGAGGGAAGGCTTTCAGTCTCTCACCATTGAGTACTATGCTGGCTGTGGGTTTTTCATATATGCTCTTTATCATGTTGAGGAAGTTTCCTTCAATTCCTACCTTTTGAAGTGTTTTTATCAAAAACGGATGTTGGATTTTGTCAAATGCTTTTTCAGCATCTATTGAGATGATCAATTGATTTTTCCCTTTTGACTTGTTAATGTGTTGTAATACATTGATTGATTTTCTTATGTTGAACCATCCTTGCATGCCTGGAATGAACCCCACTTGGTCATGGTGTATGATTTTTTTAATGTGTCTTTAGATTTGATTTGCAAGTATTTTGTTGAGGATTTTTGCATCTATATTCATTAGGGAGATTGGCTGGTAGTTTTCCTTTTTTGTAGCATCTTTGCCTGGTTTTGGTATTAGATTGATGTTAGCTTCATAAAATGAGTTAGGTAGTGTTCCATTTTCTTCAATGTTTTGAAAGAGTCTGAGTAAGATTGGTGTCAGTTCTTTCTGGAAAGTTTGGTAGAATTCCCCTGTGAAGCCATCTGGCCCTGGGCATTTATTTGTGGGAAGATTTTTGATGACTGATTGGATCTCTTTGCTTGTGATGGGTTGGCTGAGGTCTTCTGTTTCTTCTCTGGTCAGTCTAGGTTGTTCATACGTTTCCAGGAAATTGTCCATTTCTTCTACATTATCCAGTTTGTTGCCATACACTTGTTCATAATATCCTCTTATAATTTTTTTAATTTCTTCAGGATCTGCCGTTATGTCACCTTTTTCATTCATTATTTTGTTTATATGGGTCTTCTCTCTTTTTGATTTTGTCAGTCTAGCTAGGGGCTTGTCAATCTTGTTGATCTTCTCAAAGAACCAACTTTTGGTGATATTTATCCTCTCTATTGTTTTTTTGTTCTCTATGTCATTTATTTCTGCTTTAATCCTTGTTATTTCTTTTCTTCTACTTGGTTTAGGATTGGTTTGCTGTTCATTTTTTAGCTTCTTCAGTTGATCCATTAGTTCTTTGATTTTGGCTCTTTCTTCCTTTTTAATATATGCATTTAGTGCTAGAAATTTCCCCCTTAGCACTGCTTTTGCTGCATCCCATAGGTTTTGGTATGTTGTGTTCTCATTTTCATTCGTCTATATATTTAGCAATTTCTCTTGCTATTTCTTCTTTAACCCACTGATTGTTTAGGAGTGTGTTGTTTAACCTCCAGGTATTTGTGAATTTTCTAAGTCTCTGATGGTTATTGACTTCTAATTGTATTCCATTGTGGTCAGAGAATGTGCTTTGAATAATTTCAATCTTTTTAAATTTATTGAGGCTTGTTTTATGTCCCAGCATATGATCTATTCTGGAGAAAGTTCCGTGAGCACTAGAAAAGTATGTGTATCCTGGTGATTTGGGATGTAATGTCCTGTAGATGTCTGTTAAATCTAATTCATTTATCAGATTGTTTAGGTTTTCAATTTCCTTATTGGTCTTCTGTCTGGTTGATCTATCTATAGGAGAGAGTGATGTGTTGAAGTCTCCCACAATTATTGTGGAAACATCAATTGCTTCCTTTAGTTTTGCCAGTGTTTCTCTCATGTATTTTGTGGCACCTTGGTTGGGTGCATAGACATTTACGATTGTTATTTCTTCTTGTTGAATTGCCCCTTTTATTAGTATGTAGTGGCCTTCTTTGTCTCTCAAAACATCCCTGCAATTAAAGTCTATTTTATCTGAGATTAATATTGCTACACCTGCTTTCTTTTGGCTGTAGCTTGCATGAAATATTTTTTTCCATCCTTTCACTTTCAGTTTCTTTGTGTCCCTGTGTCTAAGATGAGTCTCTTGTATGCAACATATTGATGGTTCATTTTTTTTTTTGATCCATTCTGCGAATCTATATCTTTTAATTGGGGAGTTTAATCCATTTACATTCAACATTATAACCGTGAAGGCATTTCTTGAATCGGCCATCTTATCCTTTGGTTTATGTTTGTCATATTTTTCCCCTCTGTCTATTAATATCCTTTATTGTACCCATACCGAATCTCTTTAGTACTGAACCTTTCTCCAAGTCTCTCTGTCCTTTCTTTGTTTCTCTGTCTGTAGGGCTCCCTTTAGTATTTCCAGTAGGGCAGGTCTCTTGTTAGCAAATTCTCTCAGCATTTGTTTGTCTGTGAAAAATTTAAGCTCTCCCTCAAATTTGAAGGAGAGCTTTGCTGGATAAAGTATTCTTGGCTGGAAATTTTTCTCACTCAGAATTTTAAATATATCGTGCCACTGCCTTCTTGCCTCCATGGTGGCTGCTGAGTAGTCACTACTTAGTCTTATGCTGTTTCCTTTGTATGTGGTGAATTGCTTTTCTCTTGCTGCTTTCAGAACTTGCTCCTTCTCTTCTGTGTTTGACAGTGTGATCAGAATATGTCTTGGAGTGGGTTTATTTGGATTGATTCTATTTGGAGTTCGCTGAGCATTTATGATTTGTGTATTTATGTTGTTTAGAAGATTTGGGAAGTTTTCCCCAACAATTTCTTTGAATACTCTTCCTAGACCTTTACCCTTTTCTTCCCCTTCTGGAACACCAATGAGTCTTATATTCGGACGTTTCATATTATCTATCATATCCCTGAGGTCCATTTCGATTTTTTCAAAATTTTTCCCCATTCTTTCTTTTATGCTTTCATTTTCCATTCTGTCATCTTCCAGGTCACTGATTCGTTGTTCCACTTCCTCTAGTCTTGTACTATGAGTGTCCAGAATTTTTTTAATTTGGTCAACAGTTTCTTTAATTTTCATAAGATCATCCATTTTTTTATTTAGTCTTGCAATGTCTTCTTTATGCTCTTCTAGGGTCTTCTTGATATCCTTTGTATCCCGTACTATGGTCTCATTGTTCATCTTTAGTTCTTTGAGTAGCTGCTCTAGGTGTGTCTCTTCTGGTCTTTTGATTTGGGTGCTTGGGCTTGGGTTATCCATATCATCTGGTTTTTTCATATGCTTTATAATTTTCTGTTATTTTTGGCCTCTTGGCATTTGCTGAACTTGATAGGGTTCTTTTAGGATTTGTAGACCAATTGAAGTCCTTATCTCTAATTTATCAGATCTACAGCTTCGTGGAGTACACTTTCTCTAACTAACCAGCAGGTGGCATCCACGAGCCACCTGTTCTCCACAAGCCAGTTCTCCCCTGCTTAGCCTTTTTGGTGAGTGGGGGAGTGAGTCTTGTCGGGTCCAATTGGTGTACCAAGCTTGCGTGTGTAGTTGGTGTTGCCCGCCCTGTATATGGGGCGTGTTTCTGGGCAGTCAGGGAGGGGGGGTGGCTCTAACAATCAAATCTCCCTGGTGATCCTAGAGTTTTAAAGCTGCTGCAATAGTCTAATCCTTCAGTTCAGTCCTGCCACAGTTTGTCTCTGCCACTGACCCGCAAGTCCTTGGTATTGGCATATGGCTCCTGAGACTTGCAAGTGGGCCCCTCTTCCAGGCTGTGCACCCCAGGTCCTCTGTTGAGGGATGACTGTGCTATGTCACAGGTGAGTGCCATCCCCCCAGGGCAGTTCTGGGCTTCTGGGCTGTGTGGGGAGGCTCCCAGTCTGCTGAAATGATGGCTGAATGGGGCTTTGTTAATTCACACTGCTCCACCTTCCCAACTCTGGGACAATCAGCTGAGGTTGCAGGGAAGGCTAATGTCCACGCCCAGTTTTGTGGTGTGTGCCTGTTATTTGAAGCACTTCCATCACACTGGGTTGTCTGGGGCAGCTCTGGGCTATGGGGCTGGCGATGGGCAGGAGTGTTTCCTGTCCACCAGAATGATGGCTGTGAGCGGACACCCCCCTTTTCTTGGGAAGTTGTGGTGTTTAGTGAGTTTTCTCAGCCACTGGATTATTGCCTTTTGTCTCAGAGCTCTCTTAGTTCTGCTCTTGTCTTGACCTGCCCAAATTGCAAGTCTTTGAAGCTTTCTGTATTGGGCTTCTTAGAGTAATTGTTTTAGAAAAAGAAAAAAGGATTAAAAAAAAAGGGCCCTCCTCAGTGATCTAATGGGTTATTGAAATGCTAAGAGACAAAGCAATTAGGGCCATTAAGGAAAGGTCCACAGGGCAGAGAGATCAGCTTTTCTTCAGAATTTGCATATGAGCCTCAGGGCCTGAGCTCTGCCCTTCTCCTTTCTATGTTCACCAGAACTCCAAAAATCCTCCGCTTTTATTTTGGAGTTTTTCGTGTTGTTTTTTTCTATGCCTGTCCCCTCTCTGCTGGGCTGGCTGCTCTCAGATTCTCTGGTGTCTGGTCTCAGTCTATCTATGGTTGGAGTTTGGATCAGTAGAATGAGTGTCTGATAAGTGCTGCCACTGCAGTTCTCCTTTCTCCTTCCTGGAGCTGACAGCCCCTTCTCCCATGGGACTGAGCCTGGCAGGGAGGGGCGCGGGTCCCCTGGCCACAAAAACTTACAGATTTCGCTGTTCTCAGCAGTTCCACGTTTTCATGAGTGTTGTATGAAGTATGCCCAAAGTCAGATTGCTCTGTGGTGTCCAGTCCATGCAGTTCCTGGCTTTCTACCTACTTTCCTGGAGGAGTAACTAAAACATACAGCTCACCAGTCCGCCATCTTGCCCCACCTCCTGTTCCTAGAATTTTAAACTCCTTTTACGGACTGTTGCTCAGGTGAGGGGAGGCTTTGCCATACCCAGAATGGTTATGTGCACCATCCCTCATGTAATCAGTGCCTAAATTTGGATTCCCTGTATCGTGAATATTCCTGAAGCTCCTGGCTGAGAAATCCAGCATGTCTGAGTTTTGATACCCAAAGAATTTTAGATAAAGTAGAGAACTGCTGAATTAAGCTAACTGTTGGAAGACACTGCAGTTTCAATTTATTAAGTTAGGTCCAGTTTAGTGACAGCACAAACTGGCATTTCCTTGGGAATGTTTCTGCTTCTGAACTCTCAGCATCTGCATTTTTCAGATGTTTGACTTTGATCTTGTGACTCTGCTGCCTCTAGAACTCTGAGAGTTCTGGGAACAGTCACAGCTGACTGATGGGAGCAAAAACTAAACACATAGCAATTTCTTTTTCCTTTTTTTTTTCCATGTAAATCCTGGGTTACCCAAATTCCCCTTTAGTTATAAATTTCATTTTAACTTACAGTGTAGGTATGACTTTACTATAGCCATCCTTTTGCACTGACACCATTAATGCCTCAAACTATTAAAGCTATGAAATCCACTTGCTAAATTAAGCTGGCATTTCTTGATACCCCTCTCCAGAGAGTCAAGTCCCTCTTCTAAATTAATGTTTTTCAAACTTTTTTGGTTGCCATTCACAGTAATAAATTTTGTATCACTATCAAGCGCACACACATATGCATGTATTTATGTGGTTGAAATAAAAGCTTCATAAAACAAAAAATGAAAAACAAACAAAAAACAGAAATACAGGAAGAATAAATTGGGAGTTAAAGAGACTGGTTACCGACATGGGATGTTGGCAAAATGATGGAAAGAAAGGAGAGATGGGACTGGGTTAATAGGGATAAGGTGAGAGTAATACTTCTTGGAATGTACCTAAACTTTTATGCTTAGAGCCATATTAATGTTTCACACACTCAAATAACTAAATACTTAAAATCAACCAGGATGTGAAAGAAACTCCAAAATGGAATATAAACAGTAACAAACAAACCTAATTGTTTTTCAAATAAATAATATTTATTTATTTGATGGGGAAGAAAAAAAGTAGCTAATTGGAAAACAGTATTTTGATTAGATACAATAAAGACAAAAACAAACTGTACACAAATACTGTATGTGGTGTTTTGGAGCTACGTACCCCAGAAAAACATATGTTTTTTTAAAATGAAATTTTATTGAGATATATTCACATACCATACAGTCATTCAAAGTGTACAGTCAATTGTTCATGGTATCATCACATAGTTGTGCATTCATTAATCAACACAATCAATTTTTTGAACATTTCATTGCTCCAAAAAATAAGAATAAGAATAAAAATAAAGGTAAAAAAAAGAACACCCAAAACATCTCATACTCCTTTTTCCCTGCTATTATTGATTTACTTTTTGTCCTGCTTTTTTCTACTCATTTGTCCATACACTGAATAAAGGGAGTGTGAACCACATGGTTTTCACAATCACACAGTCACGCTATGTAAGCTACATAGTTATACAATCATTTTCAGGAATCAAGGATACTGGATTTCAGTTCAACAGTTTCAAGTATTTCCTTCTAGCTATTCTGTACACTAAAAACTAAAAAGGGATATCTATATAATGCCATCCATTGTGACTCATGAATTCTGCTGCCATAAGCACCAGTGTGCAATGTCCATTCATGTCCCTGCTCTCAGTCCTTCCAAGTATATACCCAATAATGGGGTTGCAGGACCATATGGCAAACCTACAGTAAGCTTCCTGAGGAACCACCACACTGCCCTCCAGCTGGGCTGTGCCATTCTACCTCCCTACCTCCCTCTCTCTACATATTCTTTAGCACTTGTATCCCTCCATTTGTTTTTTAAACAGTTTTATTCACACACCATACAATCCACCCTAAGTAAATAATGATTCCTAGTACAGTATAATTACATAATTATGCATTCACTAGCACAATCTATATAAGGACATTTCCATTTCTTCCCCCAAAGAAAGAGGAAAAGGAAAAAAAAATGAAGAATAAAAATAAAAAAAGATAGAAGAAAAATAAAAAGATACAATTAAATGTTCAGACAACATTACTACCGGCAAGAATCCCATTTCATTCCCTTATATCCCCCTCTTATAGACATTAAGTTCTGGTATATTGCCTTTGTTACAATTAGTGGAAGCATCTTACAATGTTACCATTAACTGTAGATCCTAATTTGCATTGATTGTATTTTCTCCCCATACCATCCAATTTTCAACACCTTGTAATGTTAGCATTCATTTGTTGTCCCTCATTTAAAAACATTCTTATATTTGTACATTAAATCACCATCGCTGACCACTCTAGGTTTCACTAAGTTACACAATCTCAGTCTTTATCTTCTATCTTTCCTTCTGGTGTCATATATATGTTGTTAGCCTTCCTCTTTCAACAGTACTCACACTCATCTTGGTTCAGAGTACTTACAGTACTGTGTTACCATCACACACTATTATGCTATCCATTCCATTTCAGGATCTATACAATCAATCCAGTTGAACCTTCTGTACTCCTTCAGAATCAAATGTCTGATCTCTAACCTCTATCCCCTGATAACCTGTGTTCTCAACTCTCAGATTTCTCTCATGAATGTTAGTCCATATTAGTGAGACCTTCCAGTACCCTTACTGATAGTCTTCATTTCTTCACTCTTCTCCAAATCTCTCTCTCCTGTCTTTTCCTATCTGCCTGTAGTGCTCCCTTTAGTATTTCTTGTAGAGCAGGTATGTTTTTCACAATCTCTCTCAGTGTCTGTTTGAAAATATTTTAAACTTTCCCTCATTTTTGAAAGACAGTTTTGCCCAATATAGAATTCTTGGTTGGCAGTTTTTCTCTTTCAGTATCTTAAATATATCACACCATTGCCTTCTCGCCTCCATGGTTTCTACTGAGAAATCCACACATAGTCTTATCGAGCTTCCCTTGTATGTGATGGATTGTTTTTCTCTTGCTGTTTTCAGAATTCTCTCTTTGTCTTTGACATTTGATAAGCTGATTATTAAGTGTCTTGGAGTAGGTCTACTTGGATCTACTCTGTTTTGTGTACGTTGTGCTTCTTGGATCTGTAGTTTCTTATCTCTCATAACAGATGGGAAATTTTCATTGATTATTTCCTCCATTATTGTTTCTGCCCCTTTCCCTTCTGGGACACCCACGAAACATATATACCTGTGCTTCATGTTGTCATTCAGTTCCCTGGAACCCTGCTCATATTTTTCCATTCTTTTCCCTGTCTGTTCTTTTGTGTGTAGGATTTCAGATGGTCTATCCTCTAATTCATGAATCTTTTCTTCTGCCTCTTCAAATCTGCTGTTGTATGTCTCCGTTATGTTTTTCATCAATTCAATTGTGGCGTTCATTCCTTTAAGGACTACCAATTGTTTTTCAAACTTTCAAGTTCTTCCTTATGTTCGCCCAATGTCTTCTTTATATCCTTCATCTCTTTTGACATATCTTCCCTCAACTCATTGATTTAATTTTTGAATTGATTTAGGAAATTTTTTTGATTAATAATTAATTGTTTCAATTCCTGTATCTCAGTTGAAGTGTGAGTTTGTTCCTTTGACTGGGCCATATCTTCATTTTTCCTAGTGTGATTTGTAATTTTTGTTGTCTAGGCATCTGGTTTCCTTGATTGTCCTGATCAGATTTTCCTAGTTAGGAGGGCCCAGGTCCCAAGAGGAGGCTGTATTCAGGATCAGGTTTCCCCAAGAGTGAGACCCAGAAGATTGTGAGATTTTCCTATGAGGCCTCTAGACTCTGTGCTTTTCCTATCCTGCCTAGTTGGTTGCACTTGTCAGCCTGCAGCTTCCCACTGGTGTAAAGAGGTGTGGTATATTTAATTCTCAGTGGACTCTGTCCTTACCAGGAACTGAGGGTGTCAGAGCCAAGCTTAAGCTGTTTCTGTTTTTTTGTTTTGTTTTGTTTTGTTTGTTTGTTTTCCTCCCAGGCCCTGGGGTCTGACTTCTCTGAGGCTCTGAGGGAGGGCTGCCACATGAGCTTGGCCCCATGCCCCTCTTTTCTTAGGAAAGATAAGCCCTGTAGGGAATTGTCTCCTACGCTTTGAGTTTTTCCTTTGACTGTCTGTTTTAACTGCACCCTTGCCTGGGTTAGTACTGACAATTGAAAATGCCTGAGATTTTCTCTAATGAGTTACACAGAATGAGAGCAAAAACAGGGAAAAAATCAAGAAGGTCCCTTTTCAGGCCAGTCCCCAGCCCTCCAGTTCACCAGGGAAGAACTGGAGTTGGTACCTGGTTCTGTGTGCCCCTTTTCTTGGGACACAGCCCTTTTCCAGTATTCTGATCTCAGTTTATTGCAAAAGCCTCTGTTTGTATTATGTATTTTTTTTTCCCATCAGCTCTGCCTTCTCTCTGCCAGGATAAGCCTCTGGGTTCCTTTCCCGCTTGCTCCAGGTTTTTCTGTGCTCATAGCTTGTATTCAGTAGTCCAAATTTGTCAATTAAAACCACAATTGGGCCTTGGTTGAGCTACATTCCCGTGCTCCCAGCAGGGACTGATTCTTTTTCCCACAGCGAAGTTTTGCAACTCAGCCTGCCATGCCAATGAGTTTGGAGAGCTTTACTCACAGTTTTATGCTTCTTTCCACCCATTCCTGACTGGTTTATGATGTTGTCCTGTCACAGTTGTCCCTATCGGTTGTTCCAGACTATTTTCTAGCTGTTTCTGGCTATTTACTAGTTGCTACAGGGGGCTAACTAAATTCCACACCTCCCTATGCTGCCATCTTGCCTCCAAAACATGTTCTTAAACTTAATCCAGCCAAATGTGACCTTTTGATGAGGTTGCTTCAGATAAGGTGTGGCCCAGGATAGGTCTTAATCCTGTTACTGAAGGTCTTATAGGGAAGGATACAGAAAGTGAGAAAAGCCACACAGGGGGAACAGCCAAAAGCCAAAAGTCAACAGAATCTGGAAGAGAAGAGAGAGACCAAGAGAGGCCACAATATGCATTGCTATGTGACAGAGGAACCAAGGACCAAGGATCACCAACAGCCGCCCCAGAATGCCAGTCTTTGGGAAGAAAGCATCACC
Organism: Choloepus didactylus; assembly: GCF_015220235.1. Lineage (NCBI taxonomy): Eukaryota > Metazoa > Chordata > Mammalia > Pilosa > Megalonychidae > Choloepus > Choloepus didactylus. The sequence continues at coordinate 49,898,955 of NC_051320.1, read as the reverse complement.
TTTATGTCTTGATTTGGACTTCTAGCCTCAAAACTGTAAACCAGTTAATTCCCATTGTTTAAGCCAGCCCTTTGCATGGTGTTTGCTTTAGCAATGAGGAAACTAAAATACTGTATGTCAGTAAATCTGTTTCTCAGCAGAATATGGATTATCAACCCTGTAACTACTATATGCATATACTAAGATAGAGCAAATAAGTGAATATATTATAGGTAATGAGGGCCAGGTTCTCAGTTTTGAAGACAGAAGTTAGAACTAAGGAAACAGGGAAAGTTAGCTTGAACCTTGTGATTTTCAAATGGAATTGGAGGTATCAGTATGATCTCATGGTTTTTAATATATGCACAGATAGATATCAAATAACTGTGTCTGTGTATGCATGGTTTAGAATCTATACATCTATTTCCTAGCTCTGTCTCCTTAGAGAGCCTGGAAACAATGATATCCAAGTAACAATGAGCATAGCTGGTGCCCAGATCTTGGTTTCTAAATATTGTTCAATAAAAGGAACTTTGGAAAAGAAGTTTATTCCAAGGCTGGGGTGGGTAAATACAAGATAATCTTGTAACAACCTGTGAAACTATAAAATAAGCAAAGGATTTTAAAAAGGGGGCAGATCCCCTTCCCCCTATGTGGGACCTGACTCTCAGGGGTGTAAATCTCCCTGGCAATGCAGGATATGACTCCCAGGGATGACTCTGGACTCGGTATCATGGGATTGAGAATATCTTCTTACCAAAAGGGGGATGCGAAATGAAACAAAATAAAGCTTCAGTGGCTGAGAGATTTCAAATGGAGTTGAGAGGTCACTCTGGAAGACATTCTTACACACTATATAGATAACACTTTTTAGGTTTTAGTGTATTGGAATAGCTAGAAGTAAATACCTGAAATTACAAAACTCCAACCCAGTAGCCTTGACTCTTGAAGACAACTGTATAACAATGTAGATTACAAGAAGTGACAGTGTGATTGTGAAAACCTTGTGGCTCACACTCCCTTTATCCAGTGTACGGATGGATGAGTAGATAAATGGGGACAAACTAAATGAAAAACAGGGTGGGATGGGAGTGGGGGATGATTTGGATGTTCTTTTTTGTTTTTATTTTTATTTTTTATTCTTATTCTGATTATTTCTGGTATAAGGAAAATGTTAAAAAATAGATTGGGGTGATGAATGTACAACTATATGATGGTACTGTGAACAGTTGATTGTACACCATGGATGATTGTATGGTATGTGAATATATCTCAGTAAAACTGAATTTTAAAAAATGGGGCATGTCAAAAGAAGGACACAGGAGTCAACTGGAAGGAGCTCCTAATGGCCAAAACTGGAATAATTTGAGCAACAAAATAAATAATGATAGTATTAGATTATAGCTCATAAATTAAATAAGTATCCCTGAATCCATACTCATATAGAGAAATAATTGAATAAATTTGGGGGGAATAGACATCTGTTTCTTGTAGAAGAATTCAATTTTTTAATAAATATAGAAGGAATGAGGGAAATACAAAATCACCATGAGGTAAACTCTATAGTAATAATTGTTGTAGTCAAGATGCACTGATGGATAGTAAAATCAGAGGGTAGGTGTTTGAGGATAAACAGATTATTAGCATCACCTCAAAATATCTCCCACATGATACTGATCAATTAAAGAAAAAAATATAACTTTACAAAGGAGAAACCCAGAAGACACCACTTTGCCTAAGTGATCAAGGTTAGCATTACCCGTAATAATACCTCAAAACCTCATATACTCCTTGATACAATGTACCGAGAAAGAGATGACATCACTTCTGTGGTATTCTTGCCAAAAAGCATAACCTGAATCTAATCATGAGAATACATCAGACAAACACAAATTGACAGACATTCTATAAAATAACAAACAAACCAGTACACATCAGAAGTGTCAAGGTTGTGAAAGACAAAGGAAGACTGAGGAACTGTCACAGATTGGAGGAAACCGAGGAGATACAACTAAGAGCATTTTGGGATTCTGGATTGGATCCTGAAACAGGAAAAGGAAAAACTGGTAAAATTTTAATAAAGCCTGCAATTTAGTTAGTAGATTTTTACCAATGTTAATTTCTGGGTTTTGATCATTGTATTATGGTTATGTAAGTTGTTAACATTAAAGAAAACTGGATGAAGGGTATGTGTGAACTTTAGGTACTGTTTATACAACTTTTCTTTAAGTCAAACATTATTTTAAAATAAGAAGTTACAAAATAAAAACTTTATTATTTCAACAAATTTTTACTGAATATGAAGTTTCTGGTAATGCAGAAGACACTATAATGAGTAATTCAAAGTTGCTTCACTCCAGAAGCATATAGTCCAATTCTTGGATTATTTCTGAAGGAAACTGATAAAATGGAATTTACAGTTTGACGTTTTAGTTACTTGCTGATGGTAGATAAAGTGGAACTAGTTTTCAATACATTGTTGATTTTTGCAATCCCAGGAAATGATCTGAAAATCTTCTTTTTAAACTTTTAGTTTGACTATACCCCACTTGTATATTGAGATTTAATTCATTGTATTTGAATTATATAATTCATATACCATACAATCACTCATTAAAAGTGTACAACTCAATGGGTTTTAGATATTCACTGAGTTGTGCAACCATTACCACTATTTAATCCCAGAACATTTTTTTTTTTTTTTTTTTGCCCCCAAAAGAACCCTCATATCTATTAGCAGTGTTTTGGTTTGCTAAAGCTGCTAGAATAAAATATACCAGAAATTGGTTGCCATATACAATGGGGATTTATTATTCACAATTTACAGTTCTTAGGCCATGAAAATGTCCCAATTTAAGGCATCAACACGATGAAACTGGATTCTGAATACAGGCTGGTGGCACACCTCTGTCACATGGGAAGGCACGTGGCCGCCATCTACTGGTCCTTCTCTCCTGGGTTTTGTTGCTTTCAGCTTCTGATTTCAGTGACTTCCTCTCTCAGTTCCTCTGGGGGCTTTCTCTCTGAGCTCTCTGGGCTTTTTCTGTCTTTTATCCTCAGAAAGGACTCCAATGGAAGGATTAAGACCTACTTTGAATGGGCTGGGTCACATCTCAATTGAAATAACCAAACAAAAAATGTCCCACCCACAACAGGTCTGTACCCAAAGGAATGGATTAAAAGAACATGACCTTTTCTGGGGAACATAACACCTCCAAACCAGCATAAGCAGCCATTTCTTATTCCAGTCTCCTGCCAACCCCTGGTAACATTAATCTAATTAATCTAAATTTCTATTTATTAATCTAATTAAACAAATTTTTAATCTCTATTGATTTCCTTTTTCTAGACTTTTTATATAAATTGAATCATACAACTGTGGTCTTTGTGTCTAGCTTCATTCACTTAGCATAATGTTTTCAAGGTAAGTCCTTGTAGCATGTATCGGTACTTCATTCCTTTTTGAAATTTAATTATTTGTTTATTTTATAGGAGAAGTAGCTTTACAGAAAAGTCATGCAGAAAATACAGCGTTTCCAAAATACCTTCCATCTCAGACACAGTTTCTCTATTATTAACTTTTTGCATTAGTATGGTGACTTTGTTATAATTGATTAAATATTAATAAAATTATACTATTAATGTAGTCTGTAGTTTCCATAGAGTTCATTGTTTATTGTACAGTCCTATGGATATGCTTGTTTTTTTTTAATTTGTTCTATTAACATATATAAACTTAAAATTTCCCCTTTTGATCACATTCAAAGATGTAATTCAGTGGTATTAATTACATTCATAGTGTTCTGCTGACATCACTACCATTCAATACCAAAACTTTTCCAACTCCCCAAACAGAAACTCTTTACCAATTAAGCATTAACTCACCATTCCTTAACCCCCCAGCCCAGCCCCTGGAAACTTGTATTCTAGTTTCTGACTCTATAAATTTGCTTATTCTAATTATTTCATATCAATTATTCTAGATCATACACTATTTGTCCTTTTGTGTCTGACTTTTTCCACACAACATGACATCTTCAAGGTCATCTATATGGTTGCATATAACAGAACTTCATTCCTTTTTATAGCTGAATAATATTTATTGTATGTATGTACCACATTTTGTTTATCCACTCATTGGTTGATGGACACTTGGGTATCTTTTATTTTTTAGCTACTGTGAATAAAGCCATTATGATCATGGATGTACAAATATCTGTTGAATCCCTGCTTTTAGTTCTTTTGGGTATATACCCAGAAGTGGGATTGCCAGGTCATATGATAATGCCATACTAAACTTTCTGAGGACCACGGAACTGTTTTCTACAACTGCCTTCCTGTGTCTTGTCTTGGGCTTATGCATGCTCATGGTCTTATTAATTTCTCCATTTATAGGACTTTCTCCCATCCCAGATGCAAAATACCAGAAATATTGGCTTTTATAAAGGGGGTTTATTTGATTACAAATTTACAGTCCTGAGGCCATAAACGTCCAAACTAAGGCATCAACGAGAGGATATCTTCACTGAAGAAAGGCCAATGGTGTCCTGAACACCTGTCAGCTGGGAAGGCATGTGGCTGGTATTTGCTGGTCCTGGTTCCTGTTTTAAAATGGCTTTCTCCAAAATGTATCTCTCAGCTGCTTTTGGGGCATTTTGTTCTCTCTTAGCTTCTCTGGAGCAAACTCTGGGCTAGAATCTCAAAGTGTCGGCTAGCATCTGGGTGTCCTGGGTTAGCATATCCCGGGGCTTTTTCATCTCTCTACTCTCTGTGTGAGCTCCCTTTAAAGGACTCCAGTGGAGGCGGGGCAAGATGGCAGACTGGTGAGCTGTAAGTTTTAGTTACTCCTCCAGGAAAGTAGGTAAAAAGCCAGGAACTGCGTGGACTGGACACCACAGAGCAATCTGACTTTGGGCATACTTCATACAACACTCATGAAAACGTGGAACAGCGGAGATCAGCGAAATCTGTAAGTTTTTGCGGCCAGGTGACCCGCGCCCCTCCCTGCCAGGCTCAGTCCCGGGGGAGGAGGGGCTGTCAGCTCCGGGAAGGAGAAGGGAGAACTGCAGTGGCTGCTCTTATCGGACACTCATTCTACTGATTCAAACTCCAACCATAGATAGACTGAGACCAGACACCAGAGACTCTGAGAGCAGCCAGCCCAGCAGAGAGGAGACAGGCATAGAAAAAAAACAACACGAAAAACTCCAAAATAAAAGCGGAAGATTTTTGGAGTTCTGGTGAACATAGAAGGGGGAAGGGCAGAGCTCAAGCCCGAGCTCAGGCCCTGAGGCGCATATGCAAATCCCGAAGAAAAGCTGATCTCTCTGCCCTGTGGACCTTTCCTTAATGACCCTGGTTGCTTTGTCTATTAGCATTTCAATAACCCATTAGATCTCTGAGGAGGGCCGTTTTTTTTTTTTTTTTTTTTAAATCCTTTTTTCTTTTTCTAAAACAATTACTCTAAGAAGCCCAATACAGAAAGCTTCAAAGAATTGCAATTTGGGCACGTCAAGTCAAGAGCAGAACTAAGAGAGCTCTGAGACAAAAGGCAATAATCCAGTGGCTGAGAAAATTCAATAAACAACACAACTTCCCAAGAAAAGGGGGGTGTCCACTCACAGCCACCATCCTGGTGGACAGGAAACACTCCTGCCCATCGCCAGCCCCATAGCCCAGAGCTGCCCCAGACAACCCAGTGTGACGGAAGTGCTTCAAATAACAGGCACACACCACAAAACTGGGCGTGGACATTAGCCTTCCCTGCAACCTCAGCTGAATGTCCCAGAGCTGGGAAGGTGGAGCAGTGTGAATTAACAAAGCCCCATTCAGCCATCATTTGAACAGACTGGGAGCCTCCCTACACAGCCCAGCAGCCCAGAACTGCCCTGGGGGGACGGCACTCACCTGTGACATAGCACAGTCATCCCTCAACAGAGGACCCGGGGTGCACAGCCTGGAAGAGGGGCCCACTTGCAAGTCTCAGGAGCCATACGCCAATACCAAAGACTTGTGGGTCAGTGGCAGAGACAAACTGTGGCAGGACTGAACTGAAGGATTAGACTATTGCAGCAGCTTTAAAACTCTAGGATCATCAGGGAGATTTGATTGTTAGGGCCACCCCCCCTCCCCGACTGCCCAGAAACACGCCCCACATACAGGACAGGCAACACCAACTACACACGCAAGCTTGGTACACCAATTGGGCCCCACAAGACTCACTCCCCCACTCACCAAAAAGGCTAAGCAGGGGAGAACTGGCTTGTGGAGAACAGGTGGCTCGTGGACGCCACCTGCTGGTTAGTTAGAGAAAGTGTACTCCACGAAGCTGTAGATCTGATAAATTAGAGATAAGGACTTCAGTAGGTCTACAAATCCTAAAAGAACCCTATCAAGTTCAGCAAATGCCATGAGGCCAAAAACAACAGAAAATTATAAAGCATATGAAAAAACCAGACGATATGGATAACCCAAGCCCAAGCACCCAAATCAAAAGACCAGAAGAGACACAGCACCTAGAGCAGCTACTCAAAGAACTAAAGATGAACAATGAGACCATAGTACGGGATATGAAGGAAATCAAGAAGACCCTAGAAGAGCATAAAGAAGACATTGCAAGACTAAATAAAAAAATGGATGATCTTATGGAAATTAAAGAAACTGTTGACCAAATTAAAAAGATTCTGGACACTCATAGTACAAGACTAGAGGAAGTTGAACAACGAATCAGTGACCTGGAAGATGACAGAATGGAAAATGAAAGCATAAAAGAAAGAATGGGGAAAAAAATTGAAAAAATTCAAATGGACCTCAGGGATATGATAGATAATATGAAACGTCCAAATATAAGACTCATTGGTGTCCCAGAAGGGGAAGAAAAGGGTAAAGGTCTAGGAAGAGTATTCAAAGAAATTGTTGGGGAAAACTTCCCAAATCTTCTAAACAACATAAATACACAAATCATAAATGCTCAGCGAACTCCAAATAGAATAAATCCAAAAAAACCCACTCCGAGACATATACTGATCACACTGTCAAACATAGAAGAGAAGGAGCAAGTACTGAAAGCAGCAAGAGAAAAGCAATTCACCACATACAAAGGAAACAGCATAAGACTAAGTAGTGACTACTCAGCAGCCACCATGGAGGCAAGAAGGCAGTGGCACGATATATTTAAAATTCTGAGTGAGAGGAATTTCCAGCCAAGAATACTTTATCCAGCAAAGCTCTCCTTCAAATTTGAGGGAGAGCTTAAATTTTTCACAGACAAAGAAATGCTGAGAGAATTTGCTAACAAGAGACCTGCCCTACTGGAGATACTAAAGGGAGCCCTACAGACAGAGAAACAAAGACAGGACAGAGAGACTTGGAGAAAGGTTCAGTACTAAAGAGATTCGGTATGGGTACAATAAAGGATATTAATAGAGAGAGGGAAAAATATGGCAAACATAAACCAAAGGATAAGATGGCCGATTCAAGAAATGCCTTCACGGTTTTAACGTTGAATGTAAATGGATTAAACTCCCCAATTAAAAGATATAGATTCGCAGAATGGATCAAAAAAAATGAACCATCAATATGTTGCATACAAGAGACTCATCTTAGACACAGGGACACAAAGAAACTGAAAGTGAAAGGATGGAAAAAAATATTTCATGCAAGCTACAGCCAAAAGAAAGCAGGTGTAGCAATATTAATCTCAGATAAAATAGACTTCAAATGCAGGGATGTTTTGAGAGACAAAGAAGGCCACTACATACTAATAAAAGGGGCAATTCAGCAAGAAGAAATAACAATCGTAAATGTCTATGCACCCAATCAAGGTGCCACAAAATACATGAGAGAAACACTGGCAAAACTAAAGGAAGCAATTGATGTTTCCACAATAATTGTGGGAGACTTCAACACATCACTCTCTCCTATAGATAGATCAACCAGACAGAAGACCAATAAGGAAATTGAAAACCTAAACAATCTGATAAATGAATTAGATTTAACAGACATATACAGGACATTACATCCCAAATCACCAGGATACACATACTTTTCTAGTGCTCACGGAACTTTCTCCAGAATAGATCATATGCTGGGGCATAAAACAAGCCTCAATAAATTTAAAAAGATTGAAATTATTCAAAGCACATTCTCTGACCACAATGGAATACAATTAGAAGTCAATAACCATCAGAGACTTAGAAAATTCACAAATACCTGGAGGTTAAACAACACACTCCTAAACAATCAGTGGGTTAAAGAAGAAATAGCAAGAGAAATTGCTAAATATATAGAGACGAATGAAAATGAGAACACAACATACCAAAACCTATGGGATGCAGCAAAAGCAGTGCTAAGGGGGAAATTTATAGCACTAAACGCATATATTAAAAAGGAAGAAAGAGCCAAAATCAAAGAACTAATGGATCAACTGAAGAAGCTAGAAAATGAACAGCAAACCAATCCCAAACCAAGTACAAGAAAAGAAATAACAAGGATTAAAGCAGAAATAAATGACATAGAGAACAAAAAAACAATAGAGAGGATAAATATCACCAAAAGTTGGTTCTTTGAGAAGATCAACAAGATTGACAAGCCCCTAGCTAGACTGACAAAATCAAAAAGAGAGAAGACCCATATAAACAAAATAATGAATGAAAAAGGTGACATAACTGCAGATCCTGAAGAAATTAAAAAAATTATAAGAGGATATTATGAACAACTGTATGGCAACAAACTGGATAACGTAGAAGAAATGGACAATTTCCTGGAAACATATGAACAACCTAGACTGACCAGAGAAGAAATAGAAGACCTCAACCAACCCATCACAAGCAAAGAGATCCAATCAGTCATCAAAAATCTTCCCACAAATAAATGCCCAGGGCCAGATGGCTTCACAGGGGAATTCTACCAAACTTTCCAGAAAGAACTGACACCAATCTTACTCAAACTCTTTCAAAACATTGAAAAAAATGGAACACTACCTAACTCATTTTATGAAGCTAACATCAATCTAATACCAAAACCAGGCAAAGATGCTACAAAAAAGGAAAACTACCGGCCAATCTCCCTAATGAATATAGATGCAAAAATCCTCAACAAAATACTTGCAAATCGAATCCAAAGACACATTAAAAAAATCATACACCATGACCAAGTGGGGTTCATTCCAGGCATGCAAGGATGGTTCAACATAAGAAAAACAATCAATGTATTAGAACACATTAAAAACTCGAAAGGGAAAAATCAATTGATCATCTCAATAGATGCTGAAAAAGCATTTGACAAAATCCAACATCCCTTTTTGATAAAAACACTTCAAAAGGTAGGAATTGAAGGAAACTTCCTCAACATGATAAAGAGCATATATGAAAAACCCACAGCCAGCATAGTACTCAATGGTGAGAGACTGAAAGCCTTCCCTCTAAGATCAGGAACAAGACAAGGATGCCCGCTGTCACCACTGTTATTCAACATTGTGCTGGAAGTGCTAGCCAGGGCAATCCGGCAAGACAAAGAAATAAAAGGCATCCAAATTGGAAAAGAAGAAGTAAAACTGTCATTGTTTGCAGATGATATGATCTTCTATCTAGAAAACCCTGAGAAATCGACGATACAGCTACTAGAGCTAATAAACAAATTTAGCAAAGTAGCGGGATACAAGGTTAATGCACATAAGTCAGTAATGTTTCTATATGCTAGAAATGAACAAACTGAAGAGACACTCAAGAAAAAGATACCATTTTCAATAGCAACTAAAAAAATCAAGTACCTAGGAATCAACTTAACCAAAGATGTAAAAGACCTATACAAAGAAAACTACATAACTCTACTAAAAGAAATAGAAGGGGACCTTAAAAGATGGAAAAATATTCCATGTTCATGGATAGGAAGGCTAAATGTCATTAAGATGTCAATTCTACCCAAACTCATCTACAGATTCAATGCAATCCCAATCAAAATTCCAACAACCTACTTTGCAGACTTGGAAAAGCTAGTTATCAAATTTATTTGGAAAGGGAAGATGCCTCGAATTGCTAAAGACACTCTAAAAAAAGAAAAACGAAGTGGGAGGACTTACACTCCCTGACTTTGAAGCTTATTATAAAGCCACAGTTGCCAAAACAGCATGGTACTGGCACAAAGATAGACATATAGATCAATGGAATCGAATTGAGAATTCAGAGATAGACCCTCAGATCTATGGCCGACTGATCTTTGATAAGGCCCCCAAAGTCACGGAACTGAGCCATAATGGTCTTTTCAACAAATGGGGCTGGGAGAGTTGGATATCCATATCCAAAAGAATGAAAGAGGACCCCTACCTCACCACCTACACAAAAATTAACTCAAAATGGACCAAAGATCTCAATATAAAAGAAAGTACCATAAAACTCCTAGAAGATAATGTAGGAAAACATCTTCAAGACCTTGTATTAGGAGGCCACTTCCTAGACTTTACACCCAAAGCACAAGCAACAAAAGAGAAAATAGATAAATGGGAACTCCTCAAGCTTAGAAGTTTCTGCACCTCAAAGGAATTTCTCAAAAAGGTAAAGAGGCAGCCAACTCAATGGGAAAAAATTTTTGGAAACCATGTATCTGACAAAAGACTGATATCTTGCATATACAAAGAAATCCTACAACTCAATGACAATAGTACAGACAGCCCAATTATAAAATGGGCAAAAGATATGAAAAGACAGTTCTCTGAAGAGGAAATACAAATGGCCAAGAAACACATGAAAAAATGTTCAGCTTCACTAGCTATTAGAGAGATGCAAATTAAGACCACAATGAGATACCATCTAACACCGGTTAGAATGGCTGCCATTAAACAAACAGGAAACTACAAATGCTGGAGGGGATGTGGAGAAATTGGAACACTTATTCATTGTTGGTGGGACTGTATAATGGTTCAGCCACTTTGGAAGTCAGTCTGGCAGTTCCTTAGAAAACTAGATATAGAGCTACCGTTCGATCCAGCGATTGCACTTCTCGGTATATACCCGGAAGATCGGAAAGCAGTGACACGAACAGATATCTGCACGCCAATGTTCATAGCAGCATTATTCACAATTGCCAAGAGATGGAAACAACCCAAATGTCCTTCAACAGATGAGTGGATAAATAAAATGTGGTATATACACACGATGGAATACTATGCGGCAGTAAGAAGGAACGATCTGGTGAAACATATGACAACATGGATGAACCTTGAAGACATAATGCTGAGCGAAATAAGCCAGGCACAAAAAGAGAAATATTATATGCTACCACTAATGTGAACTTTGAAAAATGTAAAACAAATGGTTTATAATGTAGAATGTAGGGGAACTAGCAGTAGAGAGCAATTAAGGAAGGGGGAACAATAATCCAAGAAGAACAGATAAGCTATTTAACGTTCTGGGGATGCCCAGAAATGACTATGGTCTGTTAATTTCTGATGGATGTAGTAGGAACAAGTTCACTGAAATGTTGCTATATTATGTAACTTTCTTGGGGTAAAGTAGGAACATGTTGGAAGTTAAGCAGTTATCTTAGGTTAGTTGTCTTTTTCTTACTCCCTTGTTATGGTCTCTTTGAAATGTTCTTTTATTGTATGTTTGTTTTCTTTTTAACTTTTTTTTTCATACAGTTGATTTAAAAAAGAAGGGAAAGTTAAAAAAAAGAAAGAAAAGAAAAGAAAAAAGACAAACAAGGAAAAAAAAAAAAAAAGAAGTAGTGCCCCCTTGAGGAGCCTGTGGAGAATGCAGGGGTATTCGCCTACCCCACCTCCATGGTTGCTAACATGACCACAGACATAGGGGACTGGTGGTTTGATGGGTTGAGCCCTCTACCATAGGTTTTACCCTTGGGAAGACGGTTGCTGCAAAGGAGAGGCTAGGCCTCCCTATATTTGTGCCTAAGAGTCTCCTCCTGAATGCCTCTTTGTTGCTCAGATGTGGCCCTCTCTCTCTGGCTAAGCCAACTTGAAAGGTGAAATCACTGCCCTCCCCCCTACGTGGGACCAGACACCCAGGGGAGTGAATCTCCCTGGCAACGTGGAATATGACTCCCGGAGAGGAATGTAGACCCGGCATCGTGGGATGGAGAACATCTTCTTGACCAAAAGGGGGATGTGAAAGGAAATGGAATAAGCTTCAGTGGCAGAGAGATTCCAAAACGAGCCGAGAGATCACTCTGGTGGGCACTCTTATGCACACTTTAGACAACCTTTTTTAGGTTCTAAAGAATTGGGGTAGCTGGTGGTGGATACCTGAAACTATTAAACTACAACCCAGAACCCATGAATCTCGAAGACAGTTGTATAAAAATGTAGATTATGAGGGGTGACAATGGGATTGGGAATGCCATAAGGACCAAACTCCACTTTATCTAGTTTATGGATGGATGTGTAGAAAAGTAGGGGAAGGAAACAAACAGACAAAGGTACCCAGTGTTCTTTTTTACTTCAATTGCTCTTTTTCACTCTAATTATTATTCTTGTTATTTTTGTGTGTGTGCTAATGAAGGTGTCAGGGATTGATTTAGGTGATGAATGTACAACTATGTAATGGTACTGTAAACAATCGAAAGTACAATTTGTTTTGTATGACTGCGTGGTATGTGAATATATCTCAATAAAATGATGATTAAAAAAAATAAATAAATAAAAAAATAAAGGACTCCAGTAAACAAATCAAGACCTACCCTGAATGGGTGGCATCAAATCTCCATGGAAACATTCAATCAAGAGGTCACAGCTTAATCAAAAAGATTAATAAATCTGCCCCTACAAGATTGCATTAAAGAACAGGGCTTTTCGGGGATATAATATATCCAAATCGGCACTGGGTTACACTGTTCCCTCCAGAACAGGGCTAGAGACCCACAATGGGAGTGCAGGCTGGTGCCACAGGGTACCAGCATGGCACGGGGGACCTGGTAGCAGTGGCACCATGAGCTTCTCCTACTCTTTTTTTTTAAAGCTCATTTTCTTGATTCAGCACTCGTCCAGTTTCTACAACCCTTTTACTGTTTTCTGGAGTTCTGAAGAAGATAGCTCTGCCTGTTTTTGTAGTTGTTCAAAGATTCTGTGGGAAATGGCACTGTAGAGTGTACTACATCACCTTCTTCATTGAATGGCACTTCATTCCTTTTATGGCGAAATAATATATTATTATTATCATTTTATTTGTTGTCTGGATATACCACATTTTGTTCATTCATGTTTCAGTTGATGGCATTTTGGTTGTTTGTACTTTTGGGCTATTATGGAGAATGCTTCTATAAACATTTGTGTACAAGTTTTTGTATGAATATGTTTTCAATTCTCTTGGTTATATATGCATCACTGGAATTGCTGGGTAACTATGTTTCATTTCCATTTCTCTTTTTGTGTTGTAATTTGTTTGTTGAAGAGATCAGGTTTTTTTGTCCTGAGTAACTCCAAATCTATGTTTTGCTGATTGCAATCCCCACAGTGTCATTTAAAAAGTTTCTCATTTTCTGTATTTCCTATAAATTGGTAGGTAGATCTAGAGGGTTGATCAGATTTAGGTATCATTTTATTGGTAAGAATACTTTATAGGTGTTATTATGTATTTCTACCAGATGGCATATTATACTGTTTTAAAGTACCCAGTCACTCTCATTTCATGGAATAATCGTAAACAACAGGTCTTGTACTTAATCATGTAAAACATCATGGATTTCTGACTATCCTTTGATGATTGCTTTCTGGAAAAGTTCAAATAACCCCCCAAGTAAAGTTTAACCTGAGGCATACTGGATGGCGCCGTCCACTACTAAGTTATAACCTATTAAAATGGATGTCTAAATTTTTCATAAAGCCTAAGAAGAGAAAATGGGCTACCTAATGGTTGAATTGTGAACTACTTAATCTCTTTTACTAATGCCTTTTAAAAGTAAGTGTACAGATTGCAAGTATTAAAAGTAGGAAGAGAATACCAAAAATTGAATACAATTTTGTTAGAATGATAGCCTATGAGTGGACTGTTTAATTTTTTCTCTTTAACATTTTATAATATTGCTTCTCCAGTGATTGAAATGGAAGATGAATATGGGATGGGAAGGAGACAAAGCTAATGGAGACACCACAAAGTGAGCTCATAATTCTAGTTTGGCTTTCGTGATTGTTCTTTTCAGAAAATGTTCTGGAAATTAAAAAAAAAAAAAAAGCTAAAGTCCTTTAAAATATGCAATTTTGTTTTAGAAATTTGAATTCTGAATAATATCTTTCTAGGTAAAACAGCTTCAGGACCAACCTCTCCCTTTTTCTAAAACCTCTTCAGGACCAACCTCTCCCCTTTTTTTTTTCTTTTTCATCCCTGTACTTTCAGTTTTTCTACCTACACTGGCTCTGATGTAATCAACATCATCAAGTTTCTTCCATCTTTAAGAAATTTTCCCTGGATTCCATATCTTCCTCTAATTTGCACCCTTCACATTGTTGTTTTGTTTTTTTCTTTTAAGTCAGGTTTACTAAAATATAATTTATATTCAGTAAAATTCACCATTTTATAATATTCAGTTCTATGAATGTTTTTTACAAATACTTATAGTCAAGAAAACACCACAATTGAGATATAGAATATTTCCATCACCCCAGAAAGTTCCTTTTTGGCCTGTAGTATTCAATTACCTTACCCCACCTGAGACAACCACTGATGTCTTTTCTGGTTCTGTAATTTTGCCATTTCCAGAATGATAATATAAATAGAATTATACAGTATGTAGCCTCCCAAGTTTGACTTTTTTCTTCACATAATGTTTTTGGCTCACCTATGTTGTTGCAGTTATCAGTAATTTGTTTCAATGAATAATATTCTATTCCTGGTATGGAGTATTTGAGTTGTTTCCAGAATTTGGAAACAATTTTATTATGAATAAAGCTATGATAAGTATTTGTGTACATGTTTTTGTGTGCACCTATGTCTCACTTCTATTTGATAAATGCCTAGGAATGAACTTCTGGGTCATATTGTATGTGTATGTTTATCTTGTTAAGAAATTACCAAATTGTTATTCAAAGTGGTTCTTACCATTTTACATTATTCCCACCAATAATATATGAGTTACAGTTATTCCACACCCTTGTGATCACTTGGTATTGGCAGATATTTTTCGCCATTCTAATTGATATGTAGTTGTAGCTCTGTATCGCGTTGTTTTAATATGAATTTCCCTAATGACTAATGATATTGAACATATTTTCATGTGCTTATTTGCCGTACATATTTCTTCACAAAAGAATGAAATATCTGTTTAAATATTTTGCCTGTTTTTATTTGGAATGTTTGCTTTCTTATTACTGAGTTGTGTGTTTTTATTTAATTTTGCATTCCAGTCCCTTATTAGATATATGGTTTGCAAATATTTATTTGAATTGTTTCTTTTCTTTTCCATTCTTATTAGTGTCTTTCAAAAAAGCAGAGTTTTAAAATTTCACACTTACTTTAATTTCACAACCAAGCTTCTTTAAATATTCCCTATCTGTACTTCCTCCTTGCCCAATTCCTCAGCTGACTTCTATGTAACTTCTGCCCCCACATCAGTGAAACTGTTCCAACTTCTCAAACAGTCATGCAATTACCAATGCCAATGGCTGTTTTTCTGTCATTGACTTATTTTTAACACTCTGTATTTGGTGTTATTGACCACTCCTTCACTCTTGGAACTCTCCAAACTTTGAAACACTGCTTATTTCCCAGTTTTCCTATTTTTCTGGCCATATTAAAAATTTTTTCCTTCATTCCATATCTTTGTCTTTGACACTCTGAACTATGTTTCCTGAAGTCCCATTATTTGCTTTCTACTCTTTTCATTTGCTACTTAAGTAGCTCTCAGTCCTGGCTGCACATCAGAATCATTAGGAATCTATAAATTACTGTCACCTGGGCCTCATTCCCTAGAGACTTGAATTCTGTTTTTTCCAGAACTTTTCATTGTGTGTCCAGTGTTGAGAACCACCAGACTATTTTATCCCTGGTTGACCTCATTCACACCCATGACTTCAAAAATTATTCATCTCCAAATAAGTTCCAAATATTTTATCTCTAGTCTGGAATTCTCTGTATTTAGCTACATAAGGAATTTCCAATTAGATTTTTACTGGACATCCATAACATAGATATTAGTTTTTTTAATTTCCAAAACAAAATTCATAATCTTCCCTACCCCACCATTCCGCCCCATATTTGTTCCTCTGTCTTTATTTTTCTTTCTTGGTTTGAAGGGTTTACCATCTAGCAGTTGTCCAATACAGAAACCTAAGCATTATTTTAAACAATTCCTGGTAACACACTCCCCTTTATCAGTCAGTCAGTCAGTCAGTCTCTAAATCCTGTAGATTCTACTTCCTTAATATCTTTCATTCTACTTCCTGCTCTCTAATTCTCACTGGCTCTCCCTTATTTTGGACCCCCAGAATTTCTGGCCTGGGTTATTTCAACAGCCTCCCACCAACATATCTTTCGTATTGATGCCAGAGTGATCTTTCTAGCTTAAAATATACTGCCAATCTCTTGCTTACAGTCCTTTAATGGCTCCCTTTAGCTATTAGGATAAAACTGAAATTCCTTAGCTTAGAACAGAAGTTTTTTTTTTTTTTTTTTTTTTTTTCCCCTTGTATGGCTCCTGTCTACCTAGTTAAACTCATTCCTTGACTTTCCTCCACATGCATTGTTCTCTCTTGTCATATACAACAAAACCATAGCATCTCATTATATTGTCATGCAATCCCATCCCATTCATTATAAAATATACAAGGCCTTCAAGGCGCTCTTTGACATGATTCCCTGCTATCTCTGATCTCATTTCTTACTTCTGTTCCCTTGCTCACTCTGCTTCAGCCACACTGGGCTCCTTACTCTTCTTATACATAACAAAGGCCACTGTGCTTTGTTATTACTTCTGCCAGGATCATCTTCTTCATGGCTTACACCTTTATTTCTTTCAGGTTTCTACTCAAAGTTCCCTTCCTTAGAGACAGCTTGTTGACTCTCTTGTCTAAAATAGCACCTCCCTACCACTCTTTTGTCCCCTTATCCTGACTTATTTTTTCTTCTTAGAAAGATAAGAAAGGCATTCAACATATTTAATTATTCACTCTGTCTCCCCCACACCATAAAGTAAGTTCCATGATGACGGGACTTTTATTGTCTTTGTTCCTTACCCACAGTGCTAGGAGAGTATCTAGCACATAATAGGCATTTAATAAATATTTGTTTAATAAATGAGTGAGTGAAACTGCCACCTCCAAAGGCTTCCTCTGATTATCCAATATAATTCTGCTATACCTCCTTTGCACTCTTCACACTTTCCTGTGTTAAATTCCACTGTAGCACTTATCATATTGCACTACAAGCTTTAAGTCACTTGTCTGTCTACCCTACTACAGTACAAGCTCCCTAAGGAAATAGGACAATCTCATTTTATTTTATAATCCCAGAACCTGGCACAGTGCTTGGCACTGCATATATCAGGTACATAAGAAATACCTGTTAAAAAATTAATGGAACCCTGCTCATGGGCAAATGACTTAAGAAATGTGGATTTAATAATAAGTTGTTTTCTGATAAAGCATAGAATATTAAATTTATTTGCCAGTATTTGTGCAGGAAATGTGGTCATATTCACTTTCTTGCATTTTATTCTGCTGATTCCAGAGAATTATCATGCCACCCATTTCTACAGTGAAGCTGAAGTCAATTTAGATCATTTTGCATGTATCTGCAGCATGACCACATACAGAACCACTAATTTGGCTCGAAATTTTGCATGTATACACCAGGAATCTTGATTTACTCTGTGGACACAGTTGGCAATACATTTCAACTGGTTAAAGAAAATCTAGGTTAGAAACTATATTTTTTATAATTATAATTCTGAATGAGTCTGTGAAGTACAAAGCTAGCATTACCTTTTTAGATAAATATTGAAGGAGTTGAAAAAGCCTATGACAAAGTCTGCGTGTCACCAAGCGAGACCACATGCTGGTCACCAAAAGGTTTCAATATATGGCATAATTTGACAAATATACCACATTCCTAGTCCTGAGCCTTCTATAAATAGAAACACAGTCTTGTCAGTGCAGAAAAGTTGAGAATATTTAGGGATGCTCACTCACACTATAAAATCTCATAAATGACAAAATTAGA
This sequence comes from Choloepus didactylus, assembly GCF_015220235.1. Lineage (NCBI taxonomy): Eukaryota > Metazoa > Chordata > Mammalia > Pilosa > Megalonychidae > Choloepus > Choloepus didactylus. Next base: position 49,880,815 of record NC_051320.1, on the reverse strand, counting down.
TAATTCAAAATACCAATTTAAAATTTTTTAATGGAGAATATAGGTCAAATGGACCAAAGGCATTGGCCTAATAAACTCATTATCTATTTATGTGTGATAGATAGATCTACCCAATATAGTTATATTCTTAATCCTAATTTATATTCCTGTGGGTGCAGACCCATTGTAAATAGGACCTCTTGTAGATGCTATTTTAGTTCAAGTGTGGCCAACTGAATGAGGGTGGGTCTTAATCCATATTACTGGAGACCATATAAAGGGAAGAAACAGGAAGCAAGCAGTTGGAGAAAGCCTCAGGAAGGACCCTGAAGCTGGAAGTCAGAGTAAATTGGGAAGGCAAAAGAGATGACATCACCATGTGACAGGAGGTGGAGATACAAGCCAAGGAACTTCAAGGATTGCCAGCAGCCAGCACCAGAATACTATAGACTCTTGGAGAAAGGAAGCCTTGTCTGTTTTTTGACTTTGAACTTCTAGTCTCCAAACTGTGAGCTAATAAATTCCCATTATTTAAGCTAAACCACTGTGAGGCATTTGTCATAGTAGATTAGTAAACTAAGACACTGTGGTAAAAAACTGAAAGGAAGGCATTTATTAGAAGGTTGCTTGGTAAGCAAGAGGCATGAGCACAAGGAAATGTAGTTAAATAATACAAATGTTTAAAGTTTTAAAACTCCTCTCATTCCAATCTCTAAAATAGGAGCATAACTCTCAATAATTGGTTTCCATTATTTGTTCAACACCTTTTTATTGATAATCTGCTCTTTGATCTGGGCTAATCAATGGAAAACAAGATAGAAGCGATTGCTGCTCTGTTGGAGTTCAAGTCTAAAGGGGAATGCAGACAATTGAATAGGCAATTAATTTATATATAGGCATCACAAACTGAAAGTTTTTCAAAATATAGCTCGATAATTTGATACGTAATATACCCGAAAAAGGTCAGAGCATGAACATAGCAAGTGTTTGTCTATTCTCGGGATAACTGAGGGTACAGGAAGCAGAGAAAGCATGTTCAAGGGAGTTTGTGTGGCACCTTCTAAAACACCTGACAGGTGCAGCATAAGAAGCCTTCACTAACACAGCTAACAAAAACATTCATCATCATAACCCATTTTCACTAGACTTCAACCTATCAGGATAAAAAAAGTGATTAAAAATAGGAAACTATTATTTATAAACAATGGCTTGGAGGTTTTCTTTCCTTTTTTTTTTTTTTTTTTTGTGGAGGAGAAAAGAATTTATTCACGTTCTTGCAAGAATGGACACACAGTCAGAAACATGGCAGGTGAACCCGGTTTTGAGTTACAAAGAAAATCACTGAAGTCCATTTTTTAGTGAAAAGAACACTCTTTTTTTCTCAAGGATGTCATTTAATATGAAATACAATAATCATTTTTCCTAAAACCTACCATCTACAATCCACCCCCAAACTCCGCTTTGAAGCAATAAATCTAAATGGCAAATCAGCAGGCATCTAAGGCTTTTGAGATGAATCGTAGGAAATGTGGTGCCTTCCACCAGCTCCTAGTACAAGTACGCCTTCCATATAATGAGCAGTGTTTTACAACGTTCACGTACCTGACCTCACTGGTCTCAATGACTTAGAGAAGTGGTAAAGGCAGGTATTACTTTTTAATTCTACAAAGGAGGAAAGAGGCTCTGAGAAAATGTGGGCCTCTTGTTCTCATGTTCAGAACACGAGCTAGGGCCGGAATACCTGTGTCCAGTGGTCTTCCAAGTGGAAACATCAATGATAAGTCTTCCCTCTGTGCACCCGCCACACCCCCCAAAAGTACACTCACTTGGGATAGAGCCGGCACACCAAGGGAGGAGCAACCCCCCACCCCCTTCCATGGCACTGCAAAGCTTCCAGAAAGTGCAACAGATGATAGTAAGCTGTGGTGCATTCAGCCATCACCCTTCCGCCACAGTCTGCACATCCTGCAAAGACACCCCTAACAGTGTAGCTGAATCCGTCCTTCAAAAAGCAAAGCTTCCTCTGCATGAAGTTTCCTTCCTTTTCAAAAGCCTTGGTAATGCAACTCCATCAGGAGACATGTTTCTTCTGAATGATATTCCTCTTGGGTCTGTCCTTGCTCATTCTGAGATCCAAATGCTGATTGCAAAAGGGGACAATTGCTTCATGAATTTAAAGCTGTCAGAAATTTCCTAAAAAATATCCTGGTGATTTTTATTGCTGGCGGTGGTGGTTGATCTTGTAATCCGACTTTTATTCCTCTTCCCCCAAAACCAGTTTGTCTGCATTGGGACAGCAGGGTACAAGTGTCCCAGGATACCAGGCCCCGGGGAGGGCTGCCTATTCCGGATCACCTTAGAATTTGCCCCTTGATCTTCCACCTAATTTATTTTAAAGGAGACATCAGAGTTTCATCGTAACATTGTCCTTGGGATTCATAGTACTTTATAAAAGGAAAGCCCTTATGAAAAAATTTTTCCTTTCTCCATTAGTAATGAAACATGAATCAATGATGAAATCTCTGTTAAGAGACCTAAATAGATATTCCTTCTATAATTTCAACCTATAGTAAAGTTCCTATGTATGGTTTAAATTTAAAGTATTCTTGGATTAAATTGAAAAACTAAACTTGAGATTAGAAAAGCAGGGCTTAATAATACATCTACTTGTAAAATACATTTGATTCAGAGCAGTGCAAGCTTAGAACTAATTAAAAATATAATAATTTGTTTCTACTGAAGAAAGTTTAGATGTATAATTTTTTTAACTGAAAATTTAATACTACTATTAATACCATAATAATATTATGTTTAGCCCTGGCATTATGTTTGATTATTTCTTTATAGGAACATTAAAATTCTTGTTTCTAATTTAGCATTATTAACAACTAGGTAATGATATTAGTGAACAATTCTATAAAACATGTATCTTGAACAATTCAATGTTTACAATAAATTATTTCTTTTTACAATTCCACCCTAATACATAGAACAAAATCAGTTGTTCTTTCCTCTGAGCTTTCAAAGACTTTAATTCTTACTACTTGAATGGCATATTTCATTTTATATTGTATCACAGGTACTTATTTGTGTGTTTCTCTCTTTCCCCATTCTCCTCTCTTCATGAGCCCCTAGAGGGCAAGAACAGCATCTGGTTCAGAATCAAGTACAATCTATGCCATATATAAAGTGCTTAAAAATGTTTGTTTAATTGAATTTCCCAGTTACATTTTAAATTTTCATTTCTTTCATTCTTTGCAATATCCATTCTAAATATTAACTCACAAACTAATATTCTAACATTCAAAAATTCATATAAATATTTTCAAAATTCTAGGATGGTAGTGGCATTAACATTATCTGCTGCAAGAACTCGAAAAGTTAATGACTCAGATATTACTAAGACATGATTTTCCTCCACGCAACCAGCTATTTGTTAAAAAGGCAACAAAAGACCAGTGTTCTCGAAGCTGAGAAGTTAAAAATTCCTAAATGCATATAAGACTTAGAATTACAAATTTTCTATATGGTGATTTTAAGTTACCATTACAATAGAATGTTTCACGTTTTTAATTTATATAAATATTAAAATCATGTCAGTTGGTTTTGAGAAATTCAGTGCCATCAGGTTCCCATTCTTTTTGTGTCCTCTCTGGAGGACTTTAGGATACTGTCTCCATTTCTGATATTCTGAAATTTCATGACAGAATGTTGGCTTAGTTTACTAGGGCTGCCATAAAAAAGTACCACAAACTTGAGGGTTTAAAACACCAGAAATTTACTGTCTCACATTTGGAGGTTAGCAGTCTGAAATCAAGGTGCCAGCAGGGCCACACTCCCTCTGAAATCTGTAGGGAAGAATCTGTTTTATGTCCGCCTTCTGGCTTTTGGCAGTGGCAGCAATTCTTGGTATTCCCTGGTGCGTGATGTACTCAATTTCTGCTTCCATTGTCACATGGCTGTCTTCTCTCTGTGTGTCTATCTTCCCTTCTTGTAAAGACACCAGTCATATTGGATTAAGGATCTACCCTACTCCAGGCAACCTCATTTTAACTTGTCTAATTCCATATGTAATGACTCTATTTTCAAATAAGCTTTCATTCTGAGGTACTGGTACTGGGGATTAAGACTTCAACATATCTTTTTGGGAGCACTATTCAATCCATAAGAAACATCTTGATGTTAGCCCTTTTACATTTATTGTGCTATGTATAGGTAGGCCCTTTCAGTCTGGGAAGTGGTGTTCTTTGATTCTGCAAATATTCTTACATAACTCCTTTCTATTTTCTTTCTCTTAAAGGAATTTTTATTAGTTACATACTAGGACCCCTACTTTCTTATCTTTTCTTTACTATTATGTTGTCTTTTTGTTCTGCTTACTGAGAGATTTAGCCTTTAGATACATTCTATCACATCAAACATTTAACACACCTAAGAGGTATTTAATATTTTTTTGTGTTTATGTTCTAACTCTTCCACTGAACTTTTAAATTTAGCTATTATATTTTTATTTTCATTTTTTCTTGTTCTCTGAATGTTCCCCTTTGCCATAAACTATTCTAGTTTCAAGAATGTAACGTCTCTTACCTCTGTGAAGATATTTTTAAACTTCCTTTTGCTTGTGAATTGTTTCCTTTTCCTTCAAGTCCTTTTTTGATTTGTCTCAGTTTTTCATGTAGAAGTTTTCCTTAAAGAATAAAATATTAATATGATGGATGAAAGCTCTAGAAATACATTGCAAGGAGATTAGATGGAGATCTGGCTATTTCGCTGAGGTCTTTGTGTCAGTATATGTATCTTTTAACTCGAGCAGTCGACTTCTCCAGAAAGGAAAACTTTAGTCAGTTATTCTCAAAGTGTGTTCCACAGACCTCATGTAATTCTGTGTGATGAAATGAGAAATACACGAAAAGCACTTCTGTTGCACATTGAAATGCCATGGATTTTTTGTGAATAAACATTTTTGCAAAAGACATGCTCAGTGACTATGGGCATATGACTTAACCTCTATGTTGCTACTTGTTTGGCTGTAAAATGGGAAAAAGAATACTACCTCTTTCATATACTGTTGAAAGAATTAAGTAAATATATGGAACATGCCTGGTTTATAGTATTTGATAAATGTTAGACATTATATCTGGTGCTAGCATTTCCCCCTCTTGTACCATCATTGACACTTTGCCAGTACTTTCGTATGACCAAGTCACAAATATTTTGTCTTCCATGATACGTACAGGATATCCCCTGATGGGCATGTTGGTGGGAATTACTGTTTAAGGGTTTACGCCAACAAGTTAAGTGAACTGACTAATGAGCACTGGAAAAATCAACCAATTTCCAGACTAAAAGGGCCTGCCTCTATATAGCACAGTGAATGTGGAAAGGCCCACATCATCCCTGACCCAGCAAGTCCTGGTTGGGCACTTCAGGTTGCGGCTGGCTTTGGTCTGGGGCTGCCAGTGGGGTCTCTTTCTGTTCCTTCTCCTCTGAGGGGAAGCAGCCCCTGCTGCCACTGGACCAAGGCTCAGCCAGACTCCAGGTGGGGACAGTGGTAGCAAAGCTGCTGCAGCCCTCCCCAACCCACTTGCATGCCTGGGGGAATCAGCTCTGACCACTGCGGGTCCTGAAGGAACACATAGTGTGGTGGTTTCAAAGTGAGATCTCTGGACCAGTGGTGGCAGTATCCCCAGCAAAATCTCCAGGGGCTCACTAGAAATGAAAACTATCGGCAGCATGGAGACCTACTGAATCTGGAAAACTGCTGGGGAACCCAGCAATCTGTGTTCGAACAGGAAACCCTCCAGGTTATTTTAATGCTTGCTGGTCCTGGTGTGTGAAAACCTGGGTGCTGATAGCTTTCCTCTGCAAGGGAGAAAGGGCCCAGGTGATTTTCACACCACTCTTCATTCAGCAAATATTTATTGAGTGCTTGCTAAGGGACTGGGTACTGTAGGAGGCACATGGGTACAGCAGGGTACAAAACCAAGGCCCTGAGCTCATGGAACTTACTTTCTGAGAGGAGTAGAAAGACAATAGACACATAAGTGTATATCAGGGAGTGGAAAGTGATAAAAATAAAGCAGGGTAAGGGAGATAGAGCATGAAACAAGAGAAGAAGGGGGGTGGTCAGAGAAAACCTCTGGGAGTTACTATCTGGATAAAGTGAGAAAGCAAGCCTGGAGCAAATCTGAAAGCAGAAACTCCCAGATCACCTTAAGGAAAATGTAGAGCTTTAGATTTTCTGGGCTTCTAGGCTGCAGACCTATGAGGGCTGACTTGTTTTCTGGTCACCCTTACTCCTGTGTACCAGCACAGAGGGGATGGTGTGGTTTCCAAGGGTGTCCCACCTTGGCAGGCAGTGGATTCCAACTCTTGTATCTCTAGTCTCTGGGCAAAAGCTGGGTAAGCACATTTTTCCTTTTATTAGATGTTGTCAAATTGATCTTTCAAATCATTGTACCTATTTATATTCCTACCAGCTGGGTAAGAGTTCCCATTGTTTCACATCTTCATTAATCCTTGATATTTTCAGTTTTTTATTTTTGTCAAATTGTTGGACGAAATTTAACAAATGATCATTTCTAAGGGCTGTGACCATTGCCTGGCACTTGGAGGATGCTCAGTAAATACTCATTGAATGATGTCACTTCTCTGCTTAAAATCCTTTAATGCCTTTTCAAATCCTGAGGAGATGCTCCATTTCTGAGATTACAGTAATCTCTTATTCATCTTTCTATCCCCAGAATCTAACACAGGGTTTGGAAAATATCTCGCAGGCGGCGCTAAATCGATGTTTTTTTTTTTAATTAATGAATAACTACACCGGATAGTCTGCCTCTCTATGATGCACACATTTCATTATTGCACTTTTCACACCGAATCATAATGTATTAATCACATGTCCACGTAGGTTGTGAGGTCTGTAGCGCGAGCGTCTACATCAGTACCTGACACATGGCAGGCACCAAATATTTTCTGAATCAACTCAAAACTAAATCAAACTAGGAAGCCCTTGAAAGAGAGAAACACAAAGACACATGCGCAGTGATGCCGTAAGGCAGTCTGAACGTTGTCCGGCCGCACTAGGCGCTGCCGCAGAGAGACACTGCGCACGCGCCGTAGTCTCGCCCGCGATTGGCTGCGTCGAGGCGGGAGCCTTGAGTTCCTCCAGCGGTGACGGGCGCGCTTCCTACCCGCGGCTGGAGTTTGCTGGACGTGGGGGTTGTGTTGCTTCCTCATGGGTGAGTTTCTGAAGAGTAGGGTTTGCTGGGTTGCGGCAGCCTGTGGGCTTCTTCGGGTACAAAGTGTGGAGAGGCGCCGTTCAGGTCCCGGAAGAAGGTAGTCAGGCAGGAGGCGGGACGCGGACTAGGCCGTCTGTCCTGCCGAGTCTGGAGCAGCGATCTGAAGTGTGAAGGCCGTGCCCGCTGCTGGCTGGGGGGATGGCTTCTAAGGGCGGGCGGTGGAGGTGTGGGTTTGTGGTGGAGGTGTGGGTTTGTGGTGGGAGGGCCGCCGAGAGAGGAGAACCCAGGCTGTAGTGCTGTGCCCAATGGTACTTGCTGGTTGTGGGGTGCGTGCGCTCAGGGTACTGGGGGTTTGGATTTTTTACCCCAGGAATAAACTAAGCTCTCCTGTACTGTGAAGCTAGTTCCCTAGGGCCTGGAGGAGGTGAAGGCCCTGTGAAGGCCCTAGATGGTAATAAGCCATCCAAACGATGTATAAGAGTTAGCACCTCCTCTAGGGGCTTTTACCTCTTCACTGGTCAGAGATTTTTAATGGTTTCTTAAAAAAATTATTTAATTTATGGAAGATTGTGCAGGCAGCTGTAGCAGGACTACAAAGTCAAAGGACCAGCTTAAGCCTTGAAATGAAATAACTACTATCTAATGCAGTTGCAATGTGAAAAACAGAAACAGTAGGGGAGGCCTGTTGCTGGTTCTTGGTGGTGTTTTATTTACGTTCTTTCATCTTACCTAAGAGATTGTTGCACCCCCCCTCCCCTTCAAAGCCTATTTGTTGAAATACATCCTTTACTACCCCCTTACGGACCTTCACCATCTCTACTAACAGGGCCTTAGTAGTAAATACCTAATAATAATAATTATAGATAGTAATATTATAGATACCATTGAGTGTGTATGTGTCAGGCCCTGTTCTAAGTGCTTTACATATGTCATTTAATCCTTGCAACAATCCTTTGACTGAGTATGATTATTGTACTCTCTTTTGTAGATAAAGAAACTGAAGCACAAAGAGGTTAATGAAATTGTTCAAGATCATTGCTAGGAATCATTAGTCAAGATTTATATTTAGGTATTTTCTGCCAAAGTCTTGCTCTTAATTATTCCACTGTATTTCCAAGAACTTTATGCTTTCTTTTTTTGTTTGTTTGTTTGTTTTTTTTTGTTTGTTTTTATCTTCATTTTATTGAGATATATTCACATACCACGCAGTCATACAAAACAAATCGTACATTCTATTGTTCACAGTACCATTACATAGTTGTACATTCATCACCTAAATCAATCCCTGACACCTTCATTACCACACACACAAAAATAACAAGAATAATAATTAAAGTGAAAAGGAGCAATTGAAGTAAAAAAGAACACTGGGTACCTTTGTCTGTTTGTTTGTTTCCTTCCCCTATTTTTCTACTCATCCATCCATAAACTAGACAAAGTGGAATGTGGTCCTTATGGCTTTCCCAATCCCATTGTCACCCCTCATAAGCTACATTTTTATACAATTGTCTTCGAGATTCATGGGTTCTGGGTTGTAGTTTGATAGTTTCAGGTATCCACCAGCTACCCCAATTCTTTAGAACCTAAAAAGGGTTGTCTAAATTGTGGGTAAGAGTGCCCACCAGAGTGACCTCTCGGCTCCTTTTGGAATCTCTCTGCCACTGAAGCTTATTTCATTTCCTTTCACATCCCCCTTTTGGTCAAGAAGATGTTCTCCGTCCCACGATGCCAGGTCTACATTCCTCCCCGGGAGTCATATTCCACGTTGCCAGGGAGATTCACTCCCCTGGGTGTCTGATCCCACGTAGGGGGGAGGGCAGTGATTTCACCTTTCAAATTGGCTTAGCCAGAGAGAGAGGGCCACATCTGAGCAACAAAGAGGCATTCGGGAGGAGGCTCTTAGGCACATTTATAGAGAGGCCTAGCCTCTCCTTTGCAGCAACCATCTTCCCAAGAGTAAAACCTATGGTAGAGGGCTCAACCCATCAAACCACCAGTTCCTTATGTCTGTGGTCATGTTAGCAACCACTGAGGTGGGGTAGGCCAATACCCCTGCATTCTCCACAGGCTCCTCAAGGGGGCACTACATATTTTTTTCCTTGTTTTTTTCCCTTTTTTTTTTTTTAACCTTTTTTTCCTTTTTAAATCAACTGTATGGAAAAAAAAATTAAAAAAAAAAAAAAAAAAGAAAAACATACAATAAAAGAACATTTCAAAGAGACCATAACAAAGGAGTAAGAAAAAGACAACTAACCTAAGATAACTGCTTTACTTCCAACCTGTTCCTACTTTACCCCAAGAAAGTTACATAATATAGCAACATTTCTGTGAACTTGCTCCTACTATATCCATCAGAAATTAACAGACCATAGTCATTCCTGGGTATCCCCAGAACGTTAAATAGCATATCTGTTCTTCTTGGATTACTGTTCCCCCTTCCTTAATTGCTCTCTATTGCTAGTTCCCCTAAATTCTACATTATAAACCATTCGTTTTACATTTTTCAAAGTTCACATTAGTGGTAGCATATAATATTTCTCTTTCTGTGCCTGGCTTATTTCGCTCAGCATTATGTCTTCAAGGTTCATCCATGTTGTCATATGTTTCACGAGGTCGTTCCTTCTTACTGCCATGCAGTATTCCATCGTGTGTATATACCACATTTTATTTATCCACTCATCTGTTGAAGGACATTTGGGTTGTTTCCATCTCTTGGCAATTGTGAATAATGCTGCTGTGAACATTGGCGTGCAGATATCTGTTCGTGTCACTGCTTTCCGATCTTCCGGGTATATACCGAGAAGTGCAATCGCTGGATCGAATGGTAACTCTATTTCTAGTTTTCTAAGGAACTGCCAGACTGACTTCCAAAGTGGCTGAACCATTATACAGTCCCACCAACAATGAATAAGAGTTCCAATTTCTCCACATCCCCTCCAGCATTTGTAGTTTCCTGTTTCTTTAATGGCAGCCATTCTAATAGGTGTTAGATGGTATCTCATTGTGGTCTTAATTTGCATCCCTCTAATAGCTAGTGAAGCTGAACATTTTTTCATGTGTTTCTTGGCCATTTGTATTTCCTCTTCAGAGAACTGTCTTTTCATATCCTTTGCCCATTTTATAATTGGGCTGTCTGTACTACTGTCATTGAGTTGTAGGATTTCTTTATATATGCAAGATATCAGTCTTTTGTCACATACATGGTTTCCAAAAATTTTTTCCCATTGAGTTGGCTGCCTCTTTACCTTTTTGAGAAATTCCTTTGAGGTTCAGAAACTTCTAAACTTGAGGAGTTCCCATTTATCTATCTTTTCTTTTGTTGCTTGTGCTTTGGGTGTAAAGTCTAGGAAGAGGCTGCCTAATACAAGGTCTTGAAGATGTTTTCCTACATTATCTTCTAGGAGTTTTATGGTACTTTTTTTTTTTTTTTTTTTAATCTTCATTTTATTGAGATATATTCACATACCACGCAGTCATACAAAACAAATCGTACTTTCGATTGTTTACAGTACCATTACATAGTGGTACATTCATCACCCAAATCAATCCCTGACACCTTCATTAGCACACACACACACAAATAACAAGAATAATAATTAGAGTGAAAAAGAGCAATTGAAGTAAAACAGAACACTGGGTACCTTTGTCTGTTTGTTTCCTTCCCCTATTTTTCTACTCATCCATCCCTAAACTAGACAAAGTGGAGTGTGGTCCTTATGGCTTTCCCAATCCCATTGTCACCCCTCATAAGCTACATTTTTATACAACTGTCTTCGAGATTCATGGGTTCTGGGTTGCAGTTTGATAGTTTCAGGTATCCACCACCAGCTACCTCAATTCTTTAGAACCTAAAAAGGGTTGTCTAAAGTGTGCATAAGAGTGCCCACCAGAGTGACCTCTCGGCTCCTTTTGGAATCTCTCTGCCACTGAAGCTTATTTCATTTCCTTTCACATCCCCCTTTTGGTCAAGAGGATGTTCTCCATCCCACGATGCCAGGTCTACATTCCTCTCCGGGAGTCATATTCCACGTTGCCAGGGAGATTCACTCCCCTGGGTGTCTGATCCCACTTGGGGGGAGGGCAGTGATTTCACCTTTCAAGTTGGCTTAGCTAGAGAGACAGGGCCACATCTGAGCAACAAAGAGGCATTCGGGAGGAGGCTCTTAGGCACAACCATAGGGAGGCCTAGCCTCTCCTTTGCAGCAACCGTCTTCCCAAGGGTAAAACCTGTGGTAGAGGGCTGAACCCATCAAACCACCAGTCCCCTATGTCTGTGGTCATGTTAGCAACCATGGAGGTGGGGTAGGCGAATACCCCTGCATTCTCCACAGGCTCCTCAAGGGGGCACTACATCTTTTTTATTTTCCTTGTTTTTCTTTTCTTTTCTTTTTTTTTTTTTAACTTTCCCTTTTTTAAATCAACTGTATGAAAAAAAAGTTAAAAAGAAAACAAACATACAATAAAAGAACATTTCAGGTACTTTCTTTTATATTGAGATCTTTCATCCATTTTGAGTTAATTTTTGTGTAGCGTGTGAGGTAGGGGTCCTCTTTCATTCTTTTGGATATGGATATCCAACTCTCCCAGCCCCATTTGTTGAATAGACCATTATGACTCAGTTCAGTGACTTTGGGGGCCTTATCAAAGATCAGTCGGCCATAGATCTGAGAGTCTATCTCTGAATTCTCAATTCGATTCCATTGATCTATATGTCTATCTTTGTGCCAGTACCATGCTGTTTTGACAACTGTGGCTTTATAATAAGCTTCAAAGTCAGGGAGTGTAAGTCCTCCCACTTCGTTTTTCTTTTTTAGAGTGTCTTTAGCAATTCGAGGCATCTTCCCTTTCCAAATAAATTTGATAACTAGCTTTTCCAAGTCTGCAAAGTAGGTTGTTGGAATTTTGATTGGGATTGCATTGAATCTGTAGATGAGTTTGGGTAGAATTGACATCTTAATGACATTTAGCCTTCCTATCCATGAACATGGAATATTTTTCCATCTTTTAAGGTCCCCTTCTATTTCTTTTAGTAGAGTTATGTAGTTTTCTTTGTATAGGTCTTTTACATCTTTGTTTAAGTTGATTCCTAGGTACTTGATTTTTTTAGTTGCTATTGAAAATGGTATCTTTTTCTTGAGTGTCTTCAGTTTGTTCATTTCTAGCATATAGAAACATTACTGACTTATGTGCATTAATCTTGTATCCCGCTTCTTTGCTAAATTTGTTTATTAGCTCTAGTAGCTGTATCGTTGATTTCTCAGGGTTTTCCAGATATAAGATCATATCATCTGCAAACAATGACAGTTTTACTTCTTCTTTTCCAATTTGGATGCCTTTTATTTCTTTGTCTTGCCGGACTGCCCTGGCTAGCACTTCCAGCACAATGTTGACTAACAGTGGTGACAGCGGGCATCCTTGTCTTGTTCCTGATCTTAGAGGGAAGGCTTTCAGTCTCTCACCATTGAGTACTATGCTGGCTGTGGGTTTTTCATATATGCTCTTTATCATGTTGAGGAAGTTTCCTTCAATTCCTACCTTTTGAAGTGTTTTTATCAAAAAGGGATGTTGGATTTTGTCAGATGCTTTTTCAGCATCTATTGAGATGATCAATTGATTTTTCCCTTTTGACTTGTTAATGTGTTGTAATACATGGATTGATTTTCTTATGTTGAACCATCCTTGCATGCCTGGAATGAACCCCACTTGGTCATGGTGTATGATTTTTTAAATGTGTCTTTGGATTCGATTTGCAAGTATTTTGTTGAGGATTTTTGCATCTATATTCATTAGGGAGATTGGCCGGTAGTTTTCCTTTTTTGTAGCATCTTTGCCTGGTTTTGGTATTAGATTGATGTTAGCTTCATAAAATGAGTTAGGTAGTGTTCCATTTTCTTCAATGTTTTGAAAGAGTTTGAGTAAGATTGGTGTCAGTTCTTTCTGGAAAGTTTGGTAGAATTCCCCTGTGAAGCCATCTGGCCCTGGGCATTTATTTGTGGGAAGATTTTTGATGACTGATTGGATCTCTTTGCTTGTGATGGGTTGGTTGAGGTCTTCTGTTTCTTCTCTGGTCAGTCTAGGTTGTTCATATGTTTCCAGGAAATTGTCCATTTCTTCTACGTTATCCAGTTTGTTGCCATACAGTTGTTCATAATATCCTCTTATAATTTTTTAAATTTCTTCAGGATCTGCAGTTATGTCACCTTTTTCATTCATTATTTTGTTTATATGGGTCTTCTCTCTTTTTGATTTTGTCAGTCTAGCTAGGGGCTTGTCAATCTTGTTGATCTTCTCAAAGAACCAACTTTTGGTGATATTTATCCTCTCTGTTGTTTTTTTGTTCTCTATGTCATTTATTTCTGCTTTAATCCTTGTTATTTCTTTTCTTCTACTTGGTTTAGGATTGGTTTGCTGTTCATTTTCTAGCTTCTTCAGTTGATCCATTAGTTCTTTGATTTTGGCTCTTTCTTCCTTTTTAATACATGCGTTTAGTGCTATAAATTTCCCCCTTAGCACTGCTTTTGCTGCATCCCATAGGTTTTGGTATGTTGTGTTCTCATTTTCATTCGTCTCTATATATTTAGCAATTTCTCTTGCTATTTCTTCTTTAACCCACTGATTGTTTAGGAGTGTGTTGTTTAACCTCCAGGTATTTGTGAATTTTCTAAGTCTCTGATGGTTATTGACTTCTAATTGTATTCCATTGTGGTCAGAGAATGTGCTTTGAATAATTTCAATCTTTTTAAATTTATTGAGGCTTGTTTTATGTCCCAGCATATGATCTATTCTGGAGAAAGTTCTGTGAGCACTAGGAAAGTATGTGTATCCTGGTGATTTGGGATGTAATGTTCTGTATATGTCTGTTAAATCTAATTCATTTATCAGATTGTTTAGGTTTTCAATTTCCTTATTGGTCTTCTGTCTGGTTGATCTATCTATAGGAGAGAGTGATGTGTTGAAGTCTCCCACAATTATTGTGGAAACATCAATTGCTTCCTTTAGTTTTGCCAGTGTTTCTCTCATGTATTTTGTGGCACCTTGATTGGGTGCATAGACATTTACAATTGTTATTTCTTCTTGTTGAATTGCCCCTTTTATTAGTGTGTAGTGGCCTTCTTTGTCTCTCAAAACATCCCTGCATTTAAAGTCTATTTTATCTGAGATTAATATTGCTACACCTGCTTTCTTTTGGCTGTAGCTTGCATGAAATATTTTTTTCCATCCTTTCACTTTCAGTTTCTTTGTGTCCCTGTGTCTAAGATGAGTCTCTTGTATGCAACACATTGATGGTTCATTTTTTTTTGATCCATTCTGCGAATCTATATCTTTTAATTGGGGAGTTTAATCCATTTACATTCAACGTTATAACTGTGAAGGCATTTCTTGAATCAGCCATCTTATCCTTTGGTTTATGTTTGTCATATATATTTTTCCCCTCTCTCTATTAATATCCTTTATTGTACCCATACCGAATCTCTTTAGGACTGAACCTTTCTCCAAGTCTCTCTGTCCTTTCTTTGTTTCTCTGACTGTAGGGCTCCCTTTAGTATCTCCAGTAGGGCAGGTCTCTTGTTAGCAAATTCTCTCAGCATTTGTTTGTCTGTGAAAAATTTAAGCTTTCCCTCAAATTTGAAGGAGAGCTTTGCTGGATAAAGTATTCTTGGTTGGAAATTTTTCTCACTCAGAATTTTAAATATATCATGCCACTGCCTTCTCGCCTCCATGGTGGCTGCTGAGTAGTCACTACTTAGTCTTATGCTGTTTCCTTTGTATGTGGTGAATTGCTTTTCTCTTGCTGCTTTCAGAACTTGCTCCTTCTCTTCTGTGTTTGACAGTGTGATCAGAATATGTCTCATAGTGGGTTTATTTGGATTTATTCTATTTGGAGTACGCTGAGCATTTATGATTTGTGTATTTATGTTGTTTAGAAGATTTGGGAAGTTTTCCCCAACAATTTCTTTGAATACTCTTCCTAGACCTTTACCCTTTTCTTCCCCTTCTGGAACACCAATGAGTCTTATATTAGGACTTTTTATATTATCTATCATATCCCTGAGGTCCGTTTCAATTTTTTAATTTTTTCCCCATTCTTTCTTTTATGCTTTCATTTTCCATTGTGTCATCTTCCAGGTCACTGATTTGTTGTTCAACTTCCTCTAGTCTTGTACTATGAGTGTCCAGAATCTTTTTAATTTGGTCAACAGTTTCTTTAATTTCCATAAGATCATCTATTTTTTTATTTAGTCTTGCAGTGTCTTCTTTATGCTCTTCTAGTGTCTTCTTGATATCCTTTGTATTCCGTGCTATGGTCTCATTGTTCATCTTTAGTTCTTTGAGTAGCTGCTCTAGCTGCTGTGTCTCTTCTGATCTTTTGATTTGGGTGCTTGGGCTTGGGTTATCCATATCGTCTGGTTTTTTCATATGCTTTATAATTTTCTGTTGTTTTTGGCCTCTTGGCATTTGCTGAACTTGATAGGGTTCTTTTAGGATGTGTAGACCAATTGAAGTCCTTATCTCTAATTTATCAGATCTACAGCTTTGTGGAGTACACTTTCTCCAACTAACCAGCAGGTGGCGTCCACGAGCCACCTGTTCTCCACAAGCCAGTTCTCCCCTGCTTTGCCTTTTTGGTGAGTGGGGGAGTGAGTCTTGTGGGGTCCAATTGGTGTACCAAGCTTGCGTGTGTAGTTGGTGTTGCCCGCCCTGTATATGGGGCGTGTTTCTGGGCAGTCAGGGAGGGGGGGTGGCTCTAACAATCAAATCTCCCTGGTGATCCTAGAGTTTTAAAGCTGCTGCAATAGTCAGTTCAGTTCTGTCCTTCAGTTCAGTCCTGCCACAGTTTGTCTCTGCCACTGACCCGCAAGTCCTTGGTATTGGCATATGGCTCCTGAGACTTGCAAGTGGGCCCCTCTTCCAGGCTGTGCACCCCGGGTCCTCTGTTGAGGGATGACTGTGCTATGTCACAGGTGAGTGCCGTCCCCCCAGGGCCGTTCTGGGCTGCTGGGCTGTGTAGGGAGGCTCCCAGTCTGCTGAAATGATGGCTGAATGGGGCTTTGTTAATTCACACTGCTCCACCTTCCCAAGTCTGGGACAATCAGCTGAGGTTGCAGAGAATGCTAATGTCCACGCCCAGTTTTGTGCAGTGTGCCTGTTATTTGAAGCCCTTCCGTCACACTGGGTTGTGTGGGGCAGCTCTGGGCTATGGGGCTGGTGACGGGCAGGAGTGTTTCCTGTCCACCAGGCTGATGGCTGTGAGCCGACACCCCCCTTTTCTTGGGAAGTTGTGGTGTTCAGTGAATTTTCTCAGCCACTGGATTATTGCCTTTTGTCTCAGAGCTCTGTTAGTTCTGCTCTTGTCTTGACCTGCCCAAATTGCAAGTCTTTGAAGCTTTCTTTATTGGGCTTCGTAGAGTAATTGTTTTACAAAAAGAAAAAAGGATTAAAAAAAAAAAAAAAAGGCCCTCCTCAGAGATTTAATGGGTTATTGAAATGCTAAGAGAGAAAGCAATTAGGGCCATTAAGGAAAGGTCCACAGGGCAGAGAGATCAGCTTTTCTTCGGGATTTGCATATGAGCCTCAGGGCCTGAGCTCTGCCCTTCCCCTTTCTATGCTCACCAGAACTCCAAAAATCCTCCGCTTTTATTTTGGAGTTATTCGTGCTGTTTTTTTCTATGTCTGTCTCCTCTCTGCTGGGCTGGCTGCTCTCAGATTGTCTGGTATCTGGTCTCAGTCTATCTATGGTTGGAGTTTGGATCCGTAGAATGAGTTTCTGATAAGGGCTGCCACTGCAGTTCTCCCTTCTCCTTCCCGGAGCTGACGGCCCCTCCTCCCATGGGACTGAGCCTGGCAGGGAGGGGTGCGGGTCCCCTGGCCGCAAAAACTTACAGATTTCGCTGATCTCAGCAGTTCCACATTTTCATGAGTGTTGTATGAATTATGCCCAAAGTCAGATTGCTTTGTGGTGTCCAATCCACGCAGTTCCTGGCTTTCTACCTACTTTCCTGAAGGAGTAACTAAAACATACAGCTCACCAGTTCGCCATCTTGCCCTGCCTCCCACTTTATGCTTTCTGATGTGTTGCATCTGTCAGCCTGGTGGTGCCATATTCCTTGGAAGGACAAAATTAGGTAGTTATTTGTATATTGGTGTCAGAGACGTTGTAGTATCACAGTAGGGCTGCCACATGGGCTTTATTTCCAGGGCCTGGGTAAAAAGCCCAAATAGCACTAATTTATAAAGCAAAACGGATGCTGAAGTATTAAAGGAGAAATGTATAGATGTCTGTAGTTTACTTTGAAATGTGTTGGCAAATAGATTGATGGATGCCAAAGATCATTTAGCTAGTAAATGGCAAAGCCTAGAATTCAAGCCCAGGCGGGCTGGCTCCAGAGTCTGTTTTAACTACCGGTCACATTTGCCTACATTCTCAAATAGATTACTTTAAAACTAGTTTACACTCTTACACTCATTATTTTCAAACAAATACTCAAATGCCTATATTCTCCTATGCCTACATCTCAAATTCATTATTTTTAAAACTAGTTTTCAGGGCACATTTATCTTGTATAATGTATACAGGGTAGAAAAATTAGAAATCATATATTAGGTGCAGAAGGGTTTAGGGTGGTGATTTAGTGTTGAAATAAATCTTAGCCATCTACCCATTTCTTTATTTTACCAGTCAGGAAACTGGGGTCCAATGCTTAAAAGATGCTTGCCAAAGTTAAGCATCTTTTAAGTAGCAGAATCAGAACTAGACTAAGGTTTCTTTTATTTCTGCTGTTGACTTTTCTAGCTATTCTGTTTGTCTAGTATTTTAGTATCCTCACTGCTAAAATAAATGCCATGCAATGGGGTGGCTTAACAACAACAATTTATTGGATCATGGTTTCAGAGGCTAGAAGATTTGCTTCTTCCTGGGGTGGATATCTTCTGGCTGCTTGGCAGTCTTGGGGTTTCTCAGCTTTTCTGTCACATGGCAATGATCATAAGGCATCTGCTCCTTTCTCTTCTGGGTTCTGTTGACTTCCAACTTTGGGCTTCTCTCTGTGAATTCTCTTTCTGTGGCCTTCCCTGTAAGGCCTCCAATAATAGGATTAAAGCCCATTCTGATTTAGTTGGGCCATGCCTTAACTGAAGTTAAGGTCCAATTTGTGGTGTGTTCACACACACAAGAATAAATTAAGATTAAGAACATGTTTTTCTGGTGTACATAACTCCAAGCCACCACATCTAGTATTCTTAAAAGTGTGTGAGCGAGAGTTTCACAGTATTTCAGTATTTCTTTCAATGGAAAGAACAAGCCTATTACATTTTGTTATGTGTATATAATGTTTTTATTCATGCCATCTATGATTTATTAGTTTAAGCAGGCTCATCATCTTCAATTGAATTACAGTCAACTAAAAGCCTTAAGTCTTATATGAACTGTCCATTGTTCTACTTCATTTGACTATTTTTTTTTTTTTAAATCATCATTTTATTGAGATATATTCACATACCACGCAGTCATACAAAACAAATTGTACTTTCGATTGTTTACAGTACCATTACATAGTTGTACATTCATCACCTAAATCAATCCCTGACACCTTCATTAGCACACACACAAAAATAACAAGAATAATAATTAGAGTGAAAAAGAGCAATTGAAGTAAAAAAGAACACTGGGTACCTTTGTCTGTTTGTTTCCTTCCCCTACTTTTCTACACATCCATCCATAAACTAGACAAAGTGGTGTTTGGTCCTTATGGCTTTCCCAATCCCATTGTCACCCCTCATAAGCTACATTTTTATACAACTGTCTTCGAGATTCATGGGTTCTGGGTTGTAGTTTGATAGTTTCAGGTATCCACCACCAGCTACCCCAATTCTTTAGAACCTAAAAAGGGTTGTCTAAAGTGTGCATAAGAGTGCCCACCAGAGTGACCTCTCGGCTCCTTTTGGAATCTCTCTGCCACTGAAGCTTATTTCATTTCCTTTCACATCCCCCTTTTGGTCAAGAAGATGTTCTCCGTCCCACGGTGCCAGGTCTACATTCCTCCCTGGGAGTCATATTCCACGTTGCCAGGGAGATTCACTTCCCTGGGTGTCTGATCCCACGTAGGGGGGAGGGCAGTGATTTCACCTTTCAAGTTGGCTTAGCCAGAGAGAGAGGGCCACATCTGAGCAACAAAGAGGCATTCAGGAGGAGACTCTTAGGCACAAATACAGGGAGGCCTAGCCTCTCCTTTGCAGCAACCGTCTTCCCAAGGGTAAAACTTATGGTAGAGGGCTCAACCCATCAAACCACCAGTCCCCTATGTCTGTGGTCATGTTAGCAACCATGGAGGTGGGGTAGGCGAATACCCCTGCATTCTCCACAGGCTCCTCAAGGGGGCACTACATCTTTTTTTTTTTTTTTTTCCCCTTGTTTGTCTTTTTTCTTTTTTCTTTTTTTTTTTTTTTTAACTTTCCCTTCTTTTTTCAAATCACCTGTATGAAAAAAAAAGTTAAAAAGAAAACAAACATACAATAAAAGAGCATTTCAAAGAGACCATAGCAAGGGAGTAAGAAAAAGACAACTAACCTAAGATAACTGCTTAACTTCCAACATGTTCCTACTTTACCCCAAGAAAGTTACATAATATAGCAACATTTCAGTGAACTTGTTCCTACTACAACCATCAGAAATTAACAGACCATAGTCATTTCTGGGCATCCCCAGAACGTTAAATAGCTTATCTGTTCTTCCTGGATTATTGTTCCCCCTTCCTTAATTGCTCTCTACTGCTAGTTCCCCTACATTCTACATTATAAACCATTTGTTTTACATTTTTCAAAGTTCACATTAGTGGTAGCATATAATATTTCTCTTTTTGTGCCTGGCTTATTTCGCTCAGCATTATGTCTTCAAGGTTCATCCATGTTGTCATATGTTTCACCAGATCGTTCCTTCTTACTGCCGCGTAGTATTCCATCGTGTGTATATACCACATTTTATTTATCCACTCATCTGTTGAAGGACATTTGGGTTGTTTCCATCTCTTGGCAATTGTGAATAATGCTGCTATGAACATTGGCGTGCAGATATCTGTTCGTGTCACTGCTTTCCGATCTTCCGGGTATATACCGAGGAGTGCAATCGCTGGATCGAATGGTAGCTCTATATCTAGTTTTCTAAGGAACTGCCAGACTGACTTCCAGAGTGGCTGAACCATTATACAGTCCCACCAACAATGAATAAGAGTTCCAATTTCTCCACATCCCCTCCAGCATTTGTAGTTTCCTGTTTGTTTAATGGCAGCCATTCTAACCGGTGTTAGATGGTATCTCATTGTGGTCTTAATTTGCATCTCTCTAATAGCTAGTGAAGCTGAACATTTTTTCATGTGTTTCTTGGTCATTTGTATTTCCTCTTCAGAGAACTGTCTTTTCATATCTTTTGCCCATTTTATAATTGGGCTGTCTGTACTATTGTCATTGAGTTGTAGGATTTCTTTGTATATGCAAGATATCAGTCTTTTGTCAGATACATGGTTTCCAAAAATTTTTTCCCATTGAGTTGGCTGCCTCTTTACCTTTTTGAGAAATTCCTTTGAGGTGCAGAAACTTCTAAGCTTGAGGAGTTCCCATTTATCTATTTTCTCTTTTGTTGCTTGTGCTTTGGGTGTAAAGTCTAGGAAGTGGCCTCCTAATACAAGGTCTTGAAGATGTTTTCCTACATTATCTTCTAGGAGTTTTATGGTACTTTCTTTTATATTGAGATCTTTGGTCCATTTTGAGTTAATTTTTGTGTAGGGGGTGAGGTGGGGGTCCTCTTTCATTCTTTTGGATATGGATATCCAACTCTCCCAGCCCCATTTGTTGAAAAGACCATTATGGCTCAGTTCGGTGACTTTGGGGGCCTTATCAAAGATCAGTCGGCCATAGATCTGAGGGTCTATCTCTGAATTCTCAATTCGATTCCATTGATCTATATGTCTATCTTTGTGCCAGTACCATGCTGTCTTGGCAACTGTGGCTTTATAATAAGCTTCAAAGTCAGGGAGTGTAAGTCCTCCCACTTCGTTTTTCTTTTTTAGAGTGTCTTTAGCAATTCGAGGCATCTTCCCTTTCCAAATAAATTTGATAACTAGCTTTTCCAAGTCTGCAAAGTAGGTTGTTGGAATTTTGATTGGGATTGCATTGAATCTGTAGATGAGTTTGGGTAGAATTGACATCTTAATGACATTTAGCCTTCCTATCCATGAACATGGAATATTTTTCCATCTTTTAAGGTCCCCTTCTATTTCTTTTAGTAGAGTTATGTAGTTTTCTTTGTATAGGTCTTTTACATCTTTGGTTAAGTTTATTCCTAGGTACTTGATTTTTTTAGTTGCTATTGAAAATGGTATCTTTTTCTTGAGTGTCTCTTCAGTTTGTTCATTTCTAGCATATAGAAACATTACTGACTTATGTGCATTAATGTTGTATCCCGCTACTTTGCTAAATTTGTTTATTAGCTCTAGTAGGTGTATCGTTGATTTCTCAGGGTTTTCTAGATATAAGATCATATCATCTGCAAACAATGACAGTTTTACTTCTTCTTTTCCAATTTGGATGCCTTTTATTTCTTTGTCTTGCCGGATTGCCCTGGCTAGCACTTCCAGCACAATGTTGAATAACAGTGGTGACAGCGGGCATCCTTGTCTTGTTCCTGATCTTAGAGGGAAGGCTTTCAGTCTCTCACCATTGAGTACTATGCTGGCTGTGGGTTTTTCATATATGCTCTTTATCATGTTGAGGAAGTTTCCTTCAATTCCTACCTTTTGAAGTGTTTTTATCAAAAAGGGATGTTGGATTTTGTCAAATGCTTTTTCAGCATCTATTGAGATGATCAATTGATTTTTCCCTTTCGAGTTTTTAATGTGTTGTAATACATTGATTGTTTTTCTGATGTTGAACCATCCTTGCATGCCTGGAATGAACCCCACTTGGTCATGGTGTATGATTTTTTTAATGTGTCTTTGGATTCGATTTGCAAGTATTTTGTTGAGGATTTTTGCATCTATATTCATTAGGGAGATTGGCCGGTAGTTTTCCTTTTTTGTAGCATCTTTGCCTGGTTTTGGTATTAGATTGATGTTAGCTTCATAAAATGAGTTAGGTAGTGTTCCATTTTTTTCAATGTTTTGAAAGAGTTTGAGTAAGATTGGTGTCAGTTCTTTCTGGAAAGTTTGGTAGAATTCCCCTGTGAAGCCATCTGGCCCTGGGCATTTATTTGTGGGAAGATTTTTGATGACTGATTGGATCTCTTTGCTTGTGATGGGTTGGTTGAGGTCTTCTATTTCTTCTCTGGTCAGTCTAGGTTGTTCATATGTTTCCAGGAAATTGTCCATTTCTTCTACATTATCCAGTTTGTTGCCATACAGTTGTTCATAATATCCTCTTATAATTTTTTTAATTTCTTCAGGATCTGCAGTTATGTCACCTTTTTCATTCATTATTTTGTTTATATGGGTCTTCTCTCTTTTTGATTTTGTCAGTCTAGCTAGGGGCTTGTCAATCTTGTTGATCTTCTCAAAGAACCAACTTTTGGTGATATTTATCCACTCTATTGTTTTTTTGTTCTCTATGTCATTTATTTCTGCTTTAATCCTTGTTATTTCTTTTCTTCTACTTGGTTTAGGATTGGTTTGCTGTTCATTTTCTAGCTTCTTCAGTTGATCCATTAGTTCTTTGATTTTGGCTCTTTCTTCCTTTTTAATATATGCGTTTAGTGCTATAAATTTCCCCCTTAGCACTGCTTTTGCTGCATCCCATAGGTTTTGGTATGTTGTGTTCTCATTTTCATTCGTCTCTATATATTTAGCAATTTCTCTTGCTATTTCTTCTTTAACCCACTGATTGTTTAGGAGTGTGTTGTTTAACCTCCAGGTATTTGTGAATTTTCTAAGTCTCTGATGGTTATTGACTTCTAATTGTATTCCATTGTGGTCAGAGAATGTGCTTTGAATAATTTCAATCTTTTTAAATTTATTGAGGCTTGTTTTATGTCCCAGCATATGATCTATTCTGGAGAAAGTTCCGTGAGCACTAGAAAAGTATGTGTATCCTGGTGATTTGGGATGTAATGTCCTGTAGATGTCTGTTAAATCTAATTCATTTATCAGATTGTTTAGGTTTTCAATTTCCTTATTGGTCTTCTGTCTGGTTGATCTATCTATAGGAGAGAGTGATGTGTTGAAGTCTCCCACAATTATTGTGGAAACATCAATTGCTTCCTTTAGTTTTGCCAATGTTTCTCTCATGTATTTTGTGGCACCTTGATTGGGTGCATAGACATTTACGATTGTTATTTCTTCTTGCTGAATTGCCCCTTTTATTAGTATGTAGTGGCCTTCTTTGTCTCTCAAAACATCCCTGCATTTGAAGTCTATTTTATCTGAGATTAATATTGCTACACCTGCTTTCTTTTGGCTGTAGCTTGCATGAAATATTTTTTTCCATCCTTTCACTTTCAATTTCTTTGTGTCCCTGTGTCTAAGATGAGTCTCTTGTATGCAACATATTGATGGTTCATTTTTTTTGATCCATTCTGCGAATCTATATCTTTTAATTGGGGAGTTTAATCCATTTACATTCAACGTTTAAACCGTGAAGGCATTTCTTGAATCGGCCATCTTATCCTTTGGATTATGTTTGCCATATTTTTCCCTCTCTCTATTAATATCCTTTATTGTACCCATACCGAATCTCTTTAGTACTGAACCTTTCTCCAAGTCTCTCTGTCCTGTCTTTGTTTCTCTGTCTGTAGGGCTCCCTTTAGTATCTCCAGTAGGGCAGGTCTCTTGTTAGCAAATTCTCTCAGCATTTCTTTGTCTGTGAAAAATTTAAGCTCTCCCTCAGATTTGAAGGAGAGCTTTGCTGGATAAAGTATTCTTGGCTGGAAATTCCTCTCTCTCAGAATTTTAAATATATCGTGCCATTGCCTTCTCGCCTCCATGGTGGCTGCTGAGTAGTCACTACTTAGTCTTATGCTGTTTCCTTTGTATGTGGTGAATTGCTTTTCTCTTGCTGCTTTCAGAACTTGCTCCTTCTCTTCTATGTTTGACAGTGTGATCAGTATATGTCTCGGAGTGGGTTTTTTTGGATTTATTCTATTTGGAGTTCGCTGAGCATTTATGATTTGTGTATTTATGTTGTTTAGAAGATTTGGGAAGTTTTCCCCAACAATTTCTTTGAATACTCTTCCTAGACCTTTACCCTTTTCTTCCCCTTCTGGGACACCAATGAGTCTTATATTCGGACGCTTCATATTATCTATCATATCCCTGAGGTCCATTTCGAGTTTTTCAATTTTTTTCCCCATTCTTTCTTTTATGCTTTCATTTTCCATTCTGTCATCTTCCAGGTCACTGATTCGTTGTTCAACTTCCTCTAGTCTTGTACTATGAGTGTCCAGAATCTTTTTAATTTGGTCAACAGTTTCTTTAATTTCCATAAGATCATCCATTTTTTTATTTAGTCTTGCAATGTCTTCTTTATGCTCTTCTAGGGTCTTCTTGATTTCCTTCATATCCCGTACTAGGGTCTCATTGTTCATCTTTAGTTCTTTGAGTAGCTGCTCTAGGTGTGTCTCTTCTGGTCTTTTGATTTGGGTGCTTGGGCTTGGGTTATCCATATCGTCTGGTTTTTTCATATGCTTTATAATTTTCTGTTGTTTTTGGCCTCGTGGCATTTGCTGTCCTTGATAGGGTTCTTTTAGGGTTTGTAGACCAGTTGAAGTCCTTATCTCTAATTTATCAGATCTACAGCTTCGTGGAGTACACTTTCTCTAACTAAGCAGCAGGTGGCGTCCACGAGCCACCTGTTCTCCACAAGCCAGATCTCCCCTGCTTAGCCTTTTTGGTGAGTGGGGGAGTGAGTCTTGTGGGGCCCAATTGGTGTCCCAAGCTTGCGTGTGTAGTTGGTGTTGCCTGCCCTGTATGTGGGGCGTGTTTCTGGGCAGTCGGGGAGGGGGGGTGGCCCTAACAATCAAATCTCCCTGATGATCCTAGAGTTTTAAAGCTACTGCAATAGTCTAATCCTTCAGTTCAGTCCTGCCACAGTTTGTCTCTGCCACTGACCCACAAGTCTTTGGTATTGGCGTATGGCTCCTGAGACTTGCAAGTGGGCCCCTCTTCCAGGCTGTGCACCCCGGGTCCTCTGTTGAGGGATGACTGTGCTATGTCACAGGTGAGTGCCGTCCCCCCAGGGCAGTTCTGGGCTGCTGGGCTGTGTAGGGAGGCTCCCAGTCTGCTCAAATGATGGCTGAATGGGGCTTTGTTAATTCACACTGCTCCCCCTTCCCAGCTCTGGGACATTCAGCTGAGGTTGCAGGGAAGGCTAATGTCCACGCCCAGTTTTGTGGTGTGTGCCTGTTATTTGAAGCACTTCCGTCACACTGGGTTGTCTGGGGCAGCTCTGGGCTATGGGGCTGGCGATGGGCAGGAGTGTTTCCTGTCCACCAGGATGGTGGCTGTGAGCGGACACCCCCCTTTTCTTGGGAAGTTGTGTTGTTTAGTGAATTTTCTCAGCCACTGGATTATTGCCTTTTGTCTCAGAGCTCTCTTATTTCTGCTCTTGACTTGACGTGCCCAAATTTCAATTCTTTGAAGCTTTCTGTATTGAGCTTCTTAGAGTAATTGTTTTAGAAAAAGCAAAAAGGATTTAAAAAAAAAAAAAAAAAAAAAACACGGCCCTCCTCAGAGATCTAATGGGTTATTGAAATGCTAATAGACAAAGCAACCAGGGCCATTAAGGAAAGGTGCCCTGGGCAGAGAGATCAGCCTTGCTTCGGGATTTGCATATGCGCCTCAAGGCCTGATCTCCGCCCTTCCCCTTTCTGTGTTCACCAGAACTCCAAAAATCCTCTGCTTTTACTTTGGAGCTTCTCGTGTTGTTTTCCTTCTATGCCCGTCTCCTCTCTGCTGGGCTGGCTGCTCTCAGAGTCTCTGGTGTCTGGCCTCAGTCTATCTATGGTTGGAGTTTGAATCAGTAGAATGAGTTTCCGATGAGAGCAGCCACTGCAATTCTCCCTTCTCCTTCCTGGAGCTGACAGCCCCTCCTCCCCCGGGACTGAGCCTGGCAGGGAGGGGCGCGGGTCCCCTGGCCGCAAAAACTTGCAGATTTCGCTGATCTCAGCAGTTCCACGTTTTCATGAGTGTTGTATGAAGTATGCCCAAAGACAGATTGCTCTGTGGTGTCCAGTCCACGCAGTTCCTGGCTTTTTACCTACTTTCCTGGAGGAGTAACTAAAACATACAGCTCACCAGTCTGCCATCTTGCCCCGCCTCCCGGGAAATCTCATTTGACTATTAAGTGACAAGTCTAAATGCAGGGCCTAACATTTCTTTCTTTTTTTTTTTTTTAAAAAAAAAGAATTTTATTGTGTTATGTACAACATAACTTTTCCCATTTTAACCACTTTCAACTGTACAAATCAGTGGTGTCAATTACATTCACAGTGTTGTGCCACCATCACCACCATCCATTATTAAAACTTTTCCGTTACCCCAAACAGAAACTCTGTACCCATTAGGCATTAAAACCTCCTTCCCTACCCCCACATCTACCCTGGTAACCTATAATTTTCTCTCTATGAATTTGTGTATTCTAGTTATTTCATATAAGTGAGATCACACAATATTTGTCTTGTTGTGTCTGGCTTATTTCATTCACCATGATGTATTCCGGGGTTCATCCATGTTGTTGCATGTATAAGAACTCACTCCTGTTTATGGCTGAATAATATTTCATTGTATGTATATACCATATTTTGTTTATGTATTCTTCGGTTGATGGACGCTTGGGTTGCTTACAGCTTTTGATAATTGTGAATAATGCTACCATGAGCACTGGTATGCAAATATCTGAGTCTCTGCTTTCAATTCTTTTGGGTACATATCTAGTAGTGGGATTGCTGGGCCATTCTAATGGGTGTAAAATGATATCTCATTCTCATTGTGGTTTTGTTTTGCATTTCCCTGATGGCTAATGATGTTGAGCATCTTTTCATGTACTTTCTGGCCCCCCTGTCCATTTTTAAATTGGGTTGTTTGTCTTTGAGTTAAGTTGTAGGATTTCTTTATATATCCTGGATATTAAATCCTTATCAGATATGTGGTTTCCCCAACATTTTCTTCCATTCTGTAGTTTGTCTTTTTATTTTCATGATGAATTTCTTTGATGCACAAAAGTTTTTACTTTTGATAAAAGTCCATTTACCTATTTTTTCTTTGTCGTCTTATTTCCTTATTCATCTTCTGTCTACATGTTCTATCCATTACTGAAAGTGGTATATTGAAGTCTATTATTAATGTAGAACCCTCTATTTAACCCTTCAAATCTGTCAATATTTTTTCATGTATTTTGGGAATTTGCCATTAGGTGTATATATATTTATAACTATATGTCCTTTCATTGATTGAAATTCATCAGTATATAATGACCATCTTTGGCCCTTGTAACAGGTTTTTACATAAAGTCTACTTTATGTGATTTTAGTATCACTATTCCAGCTCTATTTTGGTTACTATTTGCACAATACAAATTTTTTCCACCCTATAACTTTCAGTCTACTAGGGTCTGAATTTTAGGTGAGACTCTTGAGTTGAGTCATACTTCTTCAACCATTCTGCCAACGTCTGTCTTTCGAAGAAAAGAAGGGCTTTTCTTTTGTCATTTTTCTCTTTGGACTTTGTAAGTCTTATACATTCTTTGGTCCCTCAATTCTTCCATTAATGCCTACTTTCATATTTATTTGATTTTTTGTATTGTACGTTTTTAGTCCTTTCTCATTTCTTTATATATTTTCCATATATTTTCATTGTGGTTACCATGGGGCTTAAATTTAACACCCTAAATCTGTAACTATCATGTTTGATTTTTTTACCCTACAGTCTATCCAGTATGTACAATCCGTGATTCTCAATATAATCACAGGGTTGTGCTTTCATCACCATAATCAATTTTAGAACATTTTCATTGCTCCAAAAAGAAAAACCCCATACCCTTTATTCTCCCCTATTATTGATACTTGGCATTGGTCTGGCACCTTTGTTACAGTTGATAGAAGAATATTACAGTTTTACTGTTAACTATATCCATAGTTTGGATTAGGTGTATTTTTTCCCATATACCACCCTATTATTAACATCTTATAATAGTGACATACACTAGTTGTATGTAGTTCATAGCAGAACATTCTTATATTTGTTCTATTAATCACTGTTTTGGTTTGGTAAAGCTGGTGAAATGCAATATACCAGAAATAGGTTGGCTTTTAACAATCGGGATTTATTAACTTACAATTTACAGTTCTTAGGCCATAAAAATGTTGAACTCAAGGCATCAGCAGGATGATACCTGCACTCTGAAGACATGCTGCTGGCATTTAGGACACCTCTGTCACATGGGAAGGCACCTTGCTGGTGTCTATTGGTCCTTTGCTCCTGGGTTTTATTGCTTTCGGCTTCTGGCTTCAGTGGCTTCCTCTCTGAGCTTCTTTGTCTCTCTTAGCTTCTCTGGGACTTTTCTTTATGAGTTTCTCTTAATTTCATCTCTTAGCTTCTCTGGTTTTTTTCTGTCTTTTATCCTCTTATAAAGGACTTCATGAGAGAATTAAGACCCACCTTGAATGGGGTGGGTCACATCTAAATCAAAATAACCTTATGAAAAGGACCCACCTACAATAGGTCTGTACCCCCAGAGATGGATGAAAAGAACATGGCCTTTTCTGGGGTACATAACAATTTGAAATCACCTCAGTCAACTTTGTCATCCACAACAGGGTTCACTATGTTATACAATCCCATGTTTCATCCCCTAGCTTTCCTTCTAGTGACATACATGACCTTAAACTTTCCTTTTTAGTCACAATCACACCCATGCTTTAGCGCTGTGCTATCACCTCGATCTGTTTTCAAGCATTTAAAATCAACCTTATTAAAAATTTTGCACAAATTAAGCATCCGATCCCCATTCTGTACTCTCATTCTGTCTTCTTGTGACTGTATTCTACATATGAACTCCATGACTTTGTTCATTATATTTAGTTCATATTGAGATCATACAATATTTGTCCTTTGGTGTCTGACTTATTTCACTCAACATGATGTCCTCAGGGTTCATGCATTTCTTCTTACAGCTGAATAATATTCCATTGTATATATATACCACAACTGATGGACACTGGGTTGTTTCTAACTTTTAGCAATTGTGAAAATGCTGCTGTGAACATGGGGGTGCAAATATCTGTTCACATCCCTGCTTTCAGTTCTTCTGAGTATATACTTAATAGCAGGATTGCCAGATCATATGGTAGTTCTATACTTAGCTTCCTAAGAAACTGCCACTCTGTCTTCCACAGCAACTGTACCATTTTATATTCCCACCAGCACTGAATGAATGTTCCTATTTCTCCACATCCTCTCCAACACTTGTAGTTTTCTGTTTAATAGTGGCCATTCTAGTGGGTGTGAAATGATATCTCATTGTGGTTTTGATTTGCATTTCCCTAATAGCTAGTGAAGATGAGCATCTTTTCATGTGCTTTTATAGCCATTTGTATTTCCTCTTTGGAAAAATATCTGTTCAAGTCTTTTGCCCAATTTTTAATTGGGTTGTTTGTCTTTTATTGTTGCATATTAAATGCTAATCAGATACGTGGTTTCCAAATATTTTCTTCCATTGACTAGGCTGCCTTTTCACATTTTTGACAGTCTTGTGAGCACAAAAGTCATCAGTTTTGAAGAGGTCCCATTTATCTATTTTTTCTTTTGTTCCTTGTGATTTGGGTGTAAGCCTACCACAAGATCTTAACAATGCTTCCGTACATTTTCTTCTAGGAGTTTTATGGTACTGGCTCTTATATTTAGGTCTTTGCCCCATTTTGAGTTAATTTTTGTATAAGGTGTGAGACAGGAGTCCTCTTTGATTCTTTTGGATATGGATATCCAGTTCTCCCAGCACCATTTGTTGAGGAGACTGTTCTGTCCCAGTTGAGTGGGCTCAGCACCCTTGTCAAAGATCAATTGACCATTGATGGACGGATCTATTTCTGAACTCTGAATTTGGCTCCATTGGTCAATATGTCTGTCTTTATGCCAGTACCATAATGTTCTGACCACTGTATCTTTGTAATATGCTTCAAAGTCAGGAAGTGTGCATCCTCCAAGTTTGTTTTTCTTTTTCAACATGTTTTTGGGTATTTGAGGCTCCTTAACCTTCCAAATAAGTTTGATTATTGACTTTTCCATTTCTTTAAGGTAGGCTGTTAGAATTTTGATTGGGATTGTGTTGATTCTGTAAATCATTTTGGGTAGAATTGAAATCTTTTTTAAAAGCATTTTTTATTGTGAACTTTAACATATATAGATAACAGTGATAACTTTCAAAGTACGATTTCACAAGTAGATAGAGAACAAATTTCAAAGAATGTCATGGGTCACAGTTCCACATGGGTCACAGTTCAGCTATTTCCAATATTGTAAAATATAACATACATACAGAAAGGTGTTAATTTTCAGTGTACAGCTCAACAAGCAGTTATATAGGTAATTACAAAAATTGTTAAGGGTTACATTTCCACAGTTTCAGTTCTTTCCTTGTTATGCAATATAGGGTATACACAGAAAGGTGAAATCTTTCAAAGCACAATTCAATGAGTAGCTATAGATGAAATTTCAAAGGATGCTATAGGGTGCAGATCCACCATGTCATTTACCTCCTTCCAGCTATTCCAATACCCTAACATCTAAAAATACATGTATATATTTATATAAAGTTTCAGTAGTCATAGACCTGTGTTAAATCTTATCATATTTGTTACCACCACTTCCTTTCACTTCATTTCTTTCTCCATCTTCAGGGGTGTCTAGGCAGTGAGCACCCTAAATTGTTCATATTGAAAGTGGGTGTTGACAGCATGGGGAAGGGGACTGCATCTGATTGTTGTTCTTAAAGGGGCTGTTTCCTCTGGGTTTTAGGACTTGTCTGGCATAGTAACACTCTAGTGGATTTAAGTTTCTGAGAGAAAAACTTAGTGAGTAAATCTTTTATAGCATCTCAGGTAGGGACCTAGGTATTTGGGACTACTTTTGATAAGGGCATGGCATACTGTGGCCGTTTGGGATGTCTAGTTGGAGCTTTCATAAGAGAAGCCTCCAGGATAGCCTTTTGACTCTATTTGGGATCTCTCATCCACTGTGACCTCAGCTTGTTACCTTTCTTTCCCCCCCTTTATGATCAAGTATGCA
This sequence comes from Choloepus didactylus, assembly GCF_015220235.1. Classification (NCBI taxonomy): domain Eukaryota; kingdom Metazoa; phylum Chordata; class Mammalia; order Pilosa; family Megalonychidae; genus Choloepus; species Choloepus didactylus. The sequence goes on along the minus strand of NC_051320.1, from coordinate 49,849,338 downwards.
TTTTCAATCCCTCGCTCATTCCTGGGAGTCATGTCCCATGGAGCCTAGGGCTAGGCTCATTCCTGGAGTCATGTCCCATGTCACCAGGGAGATTCATTCCCCTGGGAGTGATGTCCCTTGTGGGGAGGAGGTTAATGAATTGATTTGCCGAGTTAGGCTTAGAGAGAGAAAGGCCACATCTGAGCAAAAAGAAGACTCCTTGGAGGTGCCCCTTAGGCATAATTATAGGAGGGCTCTGCCTCCCATTTACAACCTTAATTTTCACAAGAGCAAGCCTCAAGTTGATAGCTTTATTTATTAAGTAGTAGGTTCCTAATTTCCCTTAATATATATTCTGTTCCAAGATAAACGGTCAGTTTCTTACATTATCTTCACTTAGTTGTACAATCATTATCACTCTCAGCTTTAAACAGTTATCATAATACATCCCAGAGCTCTTATCAGTTACTAATTATTCATCCCTAGTATTAGTGTAGTTTTGGTAAGATATTCCTATTAAATATAATCTATAATATGTAATGGGGACTTCTGGGAAGATGGCGGAGTAGATGAGGTGAATGGGCTTCTCCTTTGGGATGACTAGAGGGGGGACAGGCAACACCAGGGACTGCGGTTCTGGGGTGTGACCGGCCATACAGGGTCCCCCACAGTACATGGAGGGGACATCCAACAAAAATGGAGGAGAGATGGTGGCTGGAGGCACATGGTAAATGTGTTCCCTGACTGGATCCCCCCCCCCCCCCACTGAGCCTGGCAGCAGCAAAACCACCGCTGGGCAAGGGAAGTAAGTAGCGGCTCTCTGCTCCCATCCACCTACCTTGACTGTTTGCTGGGGGTTGATCCTCCACAGCCAGACATCGGGGAGCTCCCGTGAGGGAACCCAGCAGGCTGTGAGTGCTTTCCCCTAATGGAATTCTGGGGGGGTTGCAATGGTGAGAAGTGGGAAAGGGAGAAGTGCCATACTGGCATTCAGGAGCCCCTCCCACACCTCAGAGACTTGCAGGCACAAGGCAGGTAGAGAACTGGCAGGCAGGGCCCACATCCCACCTGTGGGGTACCCTTGATCAGGCTCCCTGCCTACCTGCTTGGGGCCCAGGTTGCACCCCAGGACCAGGATTCCCCAGAGCACATGGAGATCTGGTGCACTGATTGGTTCCCCACTGGTTTGGACTCCACCCAGTGCACAGAAGTTCGGAGAAGACCTACTTGAGCTCACCACCTGCTGGTAGGTTAGGGAAACTGCACTCCAGCAAGCTGTGCCTCAGGAGCGCTACCTGCTGGTAGAATTGGGAAACAGCACTCCAGCAACCAAATTATACATACATAATCAATTAATTTTGCACTTCCCGAAGCCAGCAGAAAATTACAAAGCACTTGAAGGATATAGAAGATATGGACAAGCCGAATGAACAAATTAAAAAGCCAGAAGAGACAAAAAAAATTGGAGCAATTAATCAAAGCGGTACACACAAATATCAATATTTTGGCTCAGGATATAAAGGATGTGAAGAAGACTATAGAAGAACATAAAGAAGAATTTGCATGAGTAAATAAAAAAATACCTGATCTTATGGATTAAAAGATACTGTTGATCAAATTAAAATATTCTTGAGACACATAACACCAGATTTGAGGAAATATAGAAACTAATTAGTGACCTCGAAGATAGGGTGATGGAAAGTGAAAGCACAAAAGAACGAATGGTGAAAAAAATCGAAAAACTTGAAATGGATCTCAGGGAAATGATGGACAATGTGAAGTGCACAAATATAAGAATCATGGGTGTTCCAGAAGGAGAAGAGAAGAGTAAAGGGCTACGAAGATTATTTGAAGAAATTGTTGGGGAAAACTTCCCAACCCTGCTAAAGGACATAAATATCCAAATTAAAGATGGGTGGGTCATTTATATGGCTCCAGTGATTTAATTTATACCCAAATAGAATAAATCCAAATAAACCTGCTTAGAGACATATACTGATTAGATTGTCAAATGCCAAAGAGAAGGAGAGACTTCTGAAAGCAGCAAGAGAGAAGGGATTCACCACATACAAGGGAAATAACATAAGACTAAGTATTGACTACTCAGCAGGCATCATGGAGGCAAGAAGACAGTAGTATGACATATTTCAGATTCTGAAAGAGAGAAATTGCCAGCCAAGAGTTCTTTTTCCAGCAAAGCTCTTTGTCAAAATTGAGGGAGAGTTTAAAATTTTCACAGAAAAACAAACGCTGAGAGAATTTGTTAATAAGAGACCTGTCTTGCAAGAAATACTGAAGGGCGCTCCACCAGCTGAGAAGAAAAGAATGGAGAGAGAGGTCTGGAGAAGAGCACAAAACTGAAGTTATTAGTATGGGTAACTGTGATGGTTAGTGTGCCGGTTTGAATGTATTATTTCTCCCAAAACACCACTATCTTTGATGTAATCTTGTGTGGGCAGACATATCAGTGTTGGCTAGATTGTAATTCTTTGAATGTTTCCGTGGAGATGCGCCCCATCCAACTGTGGGTGATGACTCTGATTGGATAATTTCCATGGAGGTGTTACCCCACCCATTCAGGGTGGGTCTAAATTAAATCATTGGAGCCATATAAATGAGCTGACAAAAGGAACTCAGTGCACCTGAGAGCGACATTTTGAAGAGGAGCTACAGCCAAGAGGGGCACTTGGAAGAATGCACAGGAACTGAGAGAGGAGCTGCAGATGAGCGACAGTTTGAAGATGGCTGTTGAAAGCAGACTTTTGCTCCAGAGAAGCTAAGAGAGGGAAAATACCCCAAAAGCAACTAAGAGTGACATTTTTGAGGAACTGCAGCCTAGAGAGGAATGTCCTGGGAGAAAGCCATTTTGAAACCAGAACTTGGAGCAGATGCCAGCCACGTGCCTTCCCAGCTAACAGAGGTTTTCTGGACACCATTGGCCATCCTCTAGTAAAGGTACCCATTTGTTGATGCATTACCTTGGACACTTTATGGCCTTAAGATTATAGCTGCATAACCAAATAAACCCCCTTTATAAAAGCTAATCCATCTCTGGTGTGTTGCATGCCGGAAGCATTAGCAAACTAGAACAGTTAGGTTCATGTGTCAACTTGGCCAGGTGATGGTACCCAGGTGTCTGGTCAAGCAAGCACTGGCCTAACCGTTACTGCAAGGACATTTGTGGCCGCTTGATAAGCCAGGAGGCTGGTTTATTAAATCGTCAGTCAATTGACTGCAGCTGTGACTTATGATGTCAATGAAGGGCATGTCTTTCACAATGAGAGAATGCAGTCAGCTGGATTTAACCCAATCAGTTGAAGACTTTTAAACGAGACAGATAAAGGACCTTCACTTCTTCGGCTGACCAGCGAAGTGTTTCCTGAGGAGTTTGTTGAAGTTGCCGTTTCGTTTCCTGAGGAGATCACCGAACATGTTGGTGCCGGTTTGAATGTGTTATGTCCCCCAAAACGCCATTATCTTTGATGTAATCTTGTGTGGGCAGACGTATCAGTGTTGATTAGACTGTAATTCTTTGATTGAGTGTTTCCATGGAGATGTTACCCACCCAACTGTAGGTAATAACTCTGATTAGATAATTTCCATGGAGGCATGGCCCCGCCCATTCAGCATGGGCCTTGATTAGGTTATTGGAGTCCTATAAGGGAACGTTGAAGAATGCACAGGAGCTGAGAGAGGAACTGCAGTTTACAGAGAGATTTTGGAGACGACTGTTGAATGCAGACTTTTGCTCTGGAGAAGCTAAGAGAGGACAGATGCCCCAAGAGCAACTGAGAGTAACATTTGGAGAGAAGCTGAAACTTAGAGAGGAATATCCTGGGAGAAAGCCATTTTGAAACCAGAACTCCAGAGCAGATGCCAGCCACATGCCTTCCCAGCTAACAGAGGTTTTCCAGACACCATTGGCCATCCTCCAGTGAAGGTACCTGATTGTTGATGCATTACCTTGGACACTTTATGGCCTTAAAACTGTTAACTGTGTAACTAAATAAGCCCCCTTTTATAAAAGCCAATCCATTTCTGGTGTGTTGCATTCCAGCAGCATTTGCAAATCCAGAACAACGTTCATCGAAGTTGCCAGTTCGTTGCCTTGAGTTCATCGAACATCTTCATTGGTGTTGCCAGTTTGCTGCCTGCCTTACGGAACTTGGACTCGTGCATACCCACAGTTGCAAGACACTTTTATAAATCTTATATTTATAGATATGTCTTGTTGATTCTGTTTCCCTACAGAACCCTGACTAATACAGTAATTTAAAGTGAAAACTGAGAGAGGGAAAAAAAAATAGATCTAACACCTAAAAACCAACGGATAAGACGGCTGGTTCAAGAACTCCATTTACAGTAATAACTTTGAATGTGAATGGATTAAACTCTCCAATTAAAAGATACAGACTGGTAGAATGGATTAAAAAAATATAACCCAGAGATAATGCTGTTTACAAGAGAGTCATCTACCCTGTGACATAAAGAGACTGAAAGTGAAAGGATGGGCAAAAAAACATTTCACACAAACTGCAATCAAAAGAAAGCTGGGGTAGCTATATTACTTTCAGAAAAAAATGGACTTTAAATGCAAATATGTCATAAGAGATAAAGGAGGACACAATATATTAAAAAATGGATAATTCATCAAGAAAAAACAACAATTATAAATATTTATGCACCCAATCAAGGAGCTCCAAAATACATGAGACAAACATAGGCTAAACTGAAGGGATCACTAGACACATCTACTATAATAGTGAGAGACTTCAATACCACTGTCTCCTATAGATAGAGCACTAGACAGAGGGACAGTAAAGAAATTGAGAACCTAAACAATACGATAAATGAATTAGACTTAATAGACATATAGATCAGTAGATCCCAAAGTACCAGGACGCACATTCTTCTCTAGTGTCCATGGTATGTTTTCCAGGATAGATCATATGCTGGGTGAGAAAACACTTCTTAATAAATTTAAAAAGGTTGAAATTATTCAAAACACATTCTCTGACCACAATGGAATGCAACTAGGAATCAAAAACCACGAAAGAACCAGATCTTTCACAAATATATGGAAGTTAAACAACACACTTCTAAACAAACAGTGGGTCAAAGAAGAAATTGCAAGAGAAGTTGGTGAATATCCAGAGATGAATAAAAATGAGAACACAAACATATCAAATCCTGTGGGATGCAGTGAAGGCAGTGGTGAGAGGGAAATTTATAGCTTTAAATGCATATATCAAAAAGCAAGAAAGCTAAAACTAAAGACCTAACTGAACAACTGAAGAGCCTAGAGAAGGATCAGCAAATTAACCCTAAACCAAGAAGACAAAAAGAAATAACTAAGATTAAAGCAGAAATAAATGTGCTGAAGAACAAAAGAAAAACAATAGAGAGACTAAATAAAACCAAAAGCTGGTTCTTTGAGAAGATCAACAAGATTGACAGACCCTTAGCTAGACTGACAAAGTGAAAAAAGAGAGAAGACCCAAATAAACAGAACCAGAAATGAAAAGGAAATAATTACTACAGATCGCAAAGAAATAAAAAAAAAAAAAAAAGTAAGAATACTATGAATAATTGTATGCCAACATGCTAGAAGATTTAGAGGAAATGGGCAATTTACTTGAAGCACATGAACAACATAGAAGAAATAGAAGACCTCAACAAACCAATCACAAGCCAAGAGATCCAATCAGTCATCAAAAATCTACCTACAAATAGAAGTCCAGGGCCAGATGGCTTCACAGGGGAATTTTACCAAACTTTCCAAGAATTGACACCATTCCTGCTCAAACTCTTTCAAAAAATTGAAGCTAACTGATGTTATGAAGCTAATGTCACTCTGATACCAAAACCAGATAAAGACACTACAAAAAAGGAAAACTATAGGCCAATCTCCTTATTGAATTTAGGTGCAAAAATCCTAAACAAAATACTTGGCAAATCGAATCCAAAGGCACATTAAAAGAATTATATACCACGACCACGTGGATTTCATTCCTGGCATGGAGGGGTCATTCAACACAAGAAAATCAATTAATGTAGTTCAACACATTAACAAATCAAAGGGAAAAATCAAATGATCATTTTGATAGACACTGAAAAAGCATTTGATAAAACTCAACATCCTTTTTTTTTTTTAAAGACATGAGCTTTTATTATAGGGCTTACCTACAGGGTGAGGAAGTCGAGTCACATTGCTCTGAAATCAGGAACTTCTCTGAATGGATGCAGGAGCTGCTCTGAATGGCATCGTGTTCAGAGCACAATGTGGAAATAGTCCGCACTTTGTGGGGGCTGAATAAGCTGGTTATAAGGGCTCGACATTCCAATGGGTATGAGAGCGTAAGGCGGGGAGTGGAGGGTCGTGCAATTTACAGAGGGAGTGATTGTAATCAAGAGGGAGTAGGGGAGGATTATAGATTATCTTGTAGATAACAGTATCTCAGGGAGTCTCAGGAAGGAGGTAGTTTTGAGTGTAGATTACAAGGAGAGTTAGGACAAATTCTTATATTACAAGGAGAATAGGTCAAACCTTAACTTACCTAGGTCATGCAGGCTGCTGTGTGCAATCTTCAAGGCCCTTGGTGAATGCCCTGTGCTCAGGGTTCCCACGTTCCACCCCCACACAGCAATTTGCATTGACCATAGGGCAGACATTGCATCCATAATCCACAACAACAATACAGTGAACAGCAGAGTACAAGTAAATTGGTACATGTGGACAGTTAATCCTATTAACAAGTGGCACCATGGCCAAGTTAAAGAATTAAACCATTTGGACAAAGGATTATCAGATAAATGTTCTATATTTTGTATATGATCTGGCATATGATCAAGAGCTTGTGTTACATTTTGTGAGTTATCGGGTACATATACACAACATTGAATATTAATTAAAGCACAGATACACCTGGGGCTAAAATAGCTAAAGGATAAAACTACCAGGCAGTCTGCTTTAGTCTATATCTAGTTTTTTTTTTTTTTTGTTACCATTTCCTAACTTTGTCCACAGAAATAAATTTCCCTTTCCCCAAACTTTTCTGCAACTTTCTATAACCACCCAGGTTTTTGTCCTACATTTTCTCTTTTCCATTCTGAAACAGTCAGTCATTTAGGACAAAACTACTTTCCTTTTCCTTTTCATACAAAACATTCTTTATACCTCTTATACTTAAGTTACCAAAAATAATATTGGAAACCATTTTCAAGCAGACATTCTACAGCATACAATTACCACTAAAATTAAAACTTGTTAGAATAATGCTAAATATAACACTTTAGTTAATGCATTATTGAAACAGTAACATACAATTTTTTAACAGGAATTAATAGCACATGTAGGAACAATATATAAGCTGAGTTTTCATTAGTGGGTAGAAAAGTTCCAGGTGAAGTTTTTTTTTAAATGCCCTACCTTCTCCCCCTGCGGGGAGCCTTTTGGGGTCAGATCTACAGTTAGTTTGGGGTTACAAAGTTATGCATGTGAGAATTAGATTAAGTTTAGCTTTCACACAGGGCGGTGGCAGCTCAGGGGAATGACAGAGGGTCAAGAAGCCAAGCTATGATCGGTGGCCGGTCTTCCTGTTTATCTGCCCACTGTCCTTGCAAGGTGGACACTGCAGGTGGGGGGGGGGTAGAGGTTTCTAAAATAGCTTCATAAGTTGTTACCAAACTAGCTCAGACTGGCTCTGCAGTTAAAGAACAAAGGAAAGAGGGGTGGAGACTTGTTTCAAATATTCCAAGTTTGCACAGGAGACTTGTTTTTTCAAATGCTTCCAATTTGGGTAAGCTGCATGTTTCAAATTACATGGGCTAGTTAGGCTTGTGGAATAAAATGTAACCTCTAAAGTATCCAACCACTAGAGGAACGGGAGGGACTTGTGGTTAGGCGTAGGGAATAAATACTGCTGGATCTATTATTCTGTGCACCACCTCCCCACATTTTGATTGTGTGCCCGTTCTTACAAAATCGTGAATAAATTCTTTTCTTCTCCACAATTGGGTGAGTGTTTATTCCTTTTTAAAAAAGTGCTTGTTTCTCACAATTCTTGGGGGCTCGTCTGGGATCTGAAGCATCGAGGAGGACCCCTGGGATGGAAAAAGGAAAGGTGCGCCTTGCCGTTTGAGCGGTCTCGGACTCCGTCATTGGGGGCCCTCCTCTGACTGCTGGTAAAACTGGTGATCAGATGCTTAGGTCTGCTGATTGTGAACAAGAAAAGGGGAAAGAAAAACGTGCCTCACAGCCACCAGGTAACTGTGCACAGACCGAGGTAAGAAAAAACAGCTATTAAGTGTTACTTTGGTAGTGGGGACATTCTGCTGAGTCTAAGGCTGATCCTAAGGGAAGGATGCCCAGACAAGACTCAGAATGGGGAATAGAGGCAGTTGGCCAGCCGGGGGACAAAGGGAAGGGGGTACCTGTAGGGTCCCCTGGGGAGCATTCCTCTTAATAGTCCACTGGGGAGGATATTAAAACATTGGGCCGAAAGTGATCGGACCAAGGGAAAGGATAAAAGGAAAATGATTAAATGTTGTTATGTTTGGACAAGAGAAAGCATTTTGTTGCCCAATGTATTCTGGCCAAAATACAGGGCAGATGAGGAATGGCTTTGTGCCAACCTCCGGCATTAAGTTAACAAAAAGAAACCTTTTTCCAAGGAGGAATCTGAGAATCCCATTTGCTGGCTGCAGGGAAAAGAGATCGGTTTTTATCCCATGAAAGTTAAGAACCCAGATTCAGAGACTGAATTTTTAGAAACTAAAACATGGGATCCTTTATTAAGCATCCCCCACCTTATGTTTCCCCTCCCCCACTGGGGCAGGAACAGTTTAATCTTAAAGATTCAGTGGAACCAGGCCACGCCCCTGGGCAATCAGAGGGGCAATCGGAGAGCCAATTGATGCCTACTGCTCCACCGGTTACACCCCACCAACAATTAAGAAAAGAATTGGAACAGTGTAAGAAAAATATCCGGAGGTTTCTGTTTCCAGAGGCTACTGAGGAGAGGAGGGTGAGAGTATATAAACCCGCTGAGTCTTTGTACCCTCTCAGAGAAGTACCTATTAGATCAGGAGAAATTGGTTATGTAAATGTCCCATTGATGAGTACAGAAGGAAGAAACTTGAAGAGGAAAATGAAATCATTAATGGAGAATGCAGCGAGGCTAGCCGAACAATTAGATCAATTCTTAGGCCCCAGTTTATATACCTGGTCTGAACTTATGTCCATACTAAACATCCTCTTTACAGGAGAGGAAAGGGAAATGATAGGAAGGGCAGCTATGGAGAATGGGAGAGGCAGCACCCGCCCAGAAAAGGGGGTGAGGGCAGCAAAGCAAAAGTTCCCCAATGTGGACCCCAATTGGGATAATAATGATCAAGGGGTTAGAACACACATGGAAGATCTTAGAGAACTAGTTATACTGGGAATGAAATTGGCTGTACCTAAATCCCAGGACCTAAGTAAGGCCTTTGAGGTAAATCAGGAAAAAGATGAAACCCCCTCAGCCTACCTGCGAAGGTTGAGGGACCAGGTGAGAAAATACTCAGGAATGGAGCCCGATGATCCTGTGGCCCAGGGAATGCTAAAGGTCAGCTATGTAAAGGGATTTTGGCTTGATATTCAAAAAAAGATCCAAAAAATGGATGGATGGTTGGATAAGCCATTGAAGGAGTTATTGAGAGAGTCTCAGAAAGTGTGAGAAGGGAGGAGGAAAAGCAGAAGCAGAAAGCCAAGGTCACGATGAACATGGTTAACCTCACAGTCAAGGAGAAATTAGGGACAAAGCAGGGAGGAGACAGACAGGGGCAAAATAGAGAAGCAGTTGGGGCCAGTTAGAAAGAAAGAGCGGGGATTGGTGTGGAGGGAATTCGGGCCATGGTTGGCTTGCCTCTTCCCCAGACAAAAAGGCAACTAAGGAAATTTCTAGGTTTGGTAGGATGTCATATATATTCAGATTTAAAAATTTTGTGGCAGGGGGTTTGTGTGATTCTCTATCCGTATACTTAAGTGATGTGGGGCTGGATAGGTATAGGTGGATATATTTGCGTATTTTAGTGTATGCATTCTGGGAGTTAAAGATTCATGTATCTAATGGAAATTTGGGTTGTGTGTTTACACAGGGATATGGGATAATTATATTTGTATGTAATAAAAGCATGTGATACAATTATGTAGGAGTCTTTAAAGCTGTGGAAGTTTGTCAGTGTATGGTTTAAGACTTGGCAGAGATTTCCTGTGTACTCATCTATGGTAAACTGGAGATACTTTTTTATGTGTTTGTAGCATATACTAGTTTGTGTGTACTCTAAAGCTAGGCAGTTGTGTGCAGGTTCACAATAGTGTGGAGAATAAAACAACTCTTTATTTGAAAGTATGAAAGAAACTGGCTGTACATGCTTCTAAATGGCATTTTGTGTGGTTTTGTATGGTTATAGGTGTGTATATACAAATTTTACTGTGTGCAGCGTTTTCCCTTAGGTAGAAGTGGTTTAAGTATGTATAAGTTGTACATGTCTGTCTGTTCCAAATACATAACGGGCTGTGTGTTCTTGTGATTCATAGTATGGTTTGGCTGATATATTTTGGGCAAAAGCAAAAGATACATAATCAGAGTAGAAGTCGATTGTATGCACATGTTTCTGTAAAAAGGGGTGAGGTTCACTAAAGCTGCATCGAATGAACTTGGGACAGTGAGAAGTGCATATGTCTTCTCAGCTCTGCATTTGGTGATGCCAGGTTGCTAGCTTGCAATTGGCTCTGGTGGGAATAGAGGCACCACTTACATTGTCAAATGCCACACACCAAGGCTTGTCCTCCTCCCCCTGAAGAGTGGGTTATTACTCATCTGGCAGCAAACCTTGTGTGTGTGTTCAAGGTGTACATATATGTGAATCAACTATATTCAGGCATCACTGAACTGGGTGTACTGAAGAGTGGATTTTCAGTGGATGTTTGCGAATGGTGAGCCTTTTTGTTCATTAATCCTGGGTTATTCTGAATTATTGTTGTCCTTTAGTCTAATTGCTCCATTCTTTTTACCAGTAAATAGCCTTAAATGTTGGTAAATTCTTGCTGTGCTTCATGCGAATGAGTTCAGGGGTGTCTGTACCTGAGGGAGGTGTTAGCAGTTTTACACCAGGGGAGTCACTGGGGAGTACGGACCATGTGTAATCTGGTTCTTAAGCATTTTGCATGTATGGGCCTTTATACTGTAGCTAAACAAATATGTAAACACTGCATAATTTGCCAAAGAGTTAATAAGAAAGTCCTAAGGAAACAAGTACATGAGGGAAAGGAACCAGGCCTCAGGCCATTTCAAAGTATTCAAGTTGATTACACTGAGATGCCCCCAGTGGGGCGGCTAAAACTAGAGATTCAGAGGACCTCTTCCTTAAAAATTATGTACTGGCTTTGTCTCCTACTCTGTCATCCCTCAGGCACCCTGGTTTGCTGGCCCAGACTCCGCCCCCTGAATTTGCTGTCCATCAACACCAACCTGGCAGCTGGGTCCTGATCAAGTTGTGGAAGGAGTCCAGACTTCAACCAGCCTGGGAGGGACCTTACCAAGTTTTGTTAACAACTGAAACAGTAGTCTGGACAGCAGAGAAAGGCTGGACTCACTACACCTGAGTAAAGGACAAGTATCTGAACCAGACAATAAGTACCCAGCAACTCTGCCCGAATCTCGGAAAATAACTCCAAACTCAGATCCCTTAAGGGTCACTCTAAAAAGACAATAGCTGGGAGGGAATATTGGAGAAGGTGGGAGGCAGGTCAAACCCTTTGTCTCCATACCACTTGGTCAGGTGCTTTAGAAAACTGAAGAATGGGTGGTCTAAAGTTCAGATTAGAAATGGGAATAATTATGCTAGCCATAATGTTCCCAGTTCAGAATGCAACAAGTCCTGTCAAATTAGTAATAAATACAACTGAAGGCTTCGAGTTTCAAACAGTGCAATTTGACACGTCAGGTAGTGAACTGTCGGAGCTTGGAGTACCAGCGGTGGCTGAGTGGAAAGGATAAATATCTATGCCCAGAGCCAGTAAGAAGTGTTTTCAGCCGAGTCTCCCCTTGCCTCTCTTGGGCTAACATCTGGTGGACTACCCAACACAAGGGATGGACTGTAGATACGAGTTGGATCCGCCCAACCCACTGGAAATTAAAGGATAAAATAACTTTCTACAAAGGTAACACCCCACCAGATTGTAGGAATCTTCAGTGCAATCCAGTGGTAATAACTATTAAAGGAGCTGATAAACGACCCACTACCAGTGGGGGAGTTGATGGAATATATGGCATAGGGATAGAGGTTACTGGTAGAGATCCTCTGGGGAGATTCCGTCTACAAGTTCTTTCCTCTCCATTAAACTTGTCGTTAACCACGTTCTCTCCAGTTAGCCCTTCAGTAATACTGGAGGAAGTCCAATCAGAGGCCAGTTCCCCAGTACAGAATGATCCCAAGGTAATTAGAATAATTAAAGCAGAAAACTTAAAGGAAGCCATAGAAATAGAAACAGGATACGGGGATGCAAATGCCTGGGTAGAATGGGTTAAATATACAGTCCAGAGCCTAAACAAAAGTAACTGCTATGCTTTGTTCAACAGGCCGACCCACTGCTCAGATCGTGCCCTTTCCCTTTGGTATGGAAAAGCATGAGAAGGAGTTCAAGTGTGTGGTGCTCCTTTTCCAGAATACTACTCCTGGTGAATACTGCAGTACGTTGTCCTCCCTTTTTCCTCCAACCAGGAGAGGAAACACCAAGGCCAGGCTAGCACCTCACCCTGGTCCAGGAAACCACTCTGCCTGTCTCTCTGGATGGGGTGAGGGGCTACAGGATCTCGGGACCATGACCTCGTGTACCCAAGTGTGGGATGTGACTGAGGATAGTACTGGCAGTTTCTCCAGTCTTACCATACCCCAAGCAGACCTTTGGTGGTACTGCAGAAAGGGCGTCCCCCAACCAGTGTTACCTGAAAAATGGAGGGGGACCTGTGCTCTGGTCCAATTGGCCATCCCATTCACCCTGGCATTTGAAGCAGGGGAGAAAGTGAAAACCCAAGAGAAAAGGGAGAAAAGGAGTATACCTGGTTCTTTCAACGACCAAATGTATTTAGACAGAATAGGAGTTCCACGGAGAATCCCAAATAAGTTTAAGGCTAAAAATCAGGTAGCTGCAGGATTTGGGTCATTTTTTTCTGGTGGGTCATGATTAATAAGAATGTAGACTGGATTAATTACATATATTATACCCAATAAAAATTTATCAGTTACACCAAGGGTGCAGTTGAGGGCATCACAAAGCAGCAAAATGCTACTAGCCGAATGGCATGGGAAAATAGAATAGCCTTAGACATGATGCTCGCTAAAAAAGGAGGCGTTTATGTAATGATTGGTGGTAGTTGTTGTACATTTATCCCAAATAATACAGCACCTGATGGAACCATCACCAAAGCTTTGCAAAGTCTAACAGAGAACTCAGGTATTAATAACCCCCTTACTGGATAGTTGGAAAGCTGGTTTGGAAAGTGGAAAGGAGTGACGTTGTCCATTTTAACCTCTTATCATTGTAGGAGAAGTACTCACAACAGTCGGGTGCTACATCATCCCATGCGTACCGGGATTAACTCAAAGATTTATTGAGATAGCCCTAACCAAACAAATGCTGGTTCTATACACACAAAACAATTTGTACCCCCTCAAGTGTACCCCTTCAACTTCTGCACCCCCTCAAGTGTGCTTCTGCTTTTTCTCAAGTGTGCTTCTGCTTTTTCTCCTCCCTTCTCACAAACACTTTCTGAGACTGTCTCAATAACTCCTCCAATGGCTTAACCAGCCATCAATCCATTTTCTGGATCTTTTTCTGAATATCAGGCCAAGATCCCTTTACATAACTGACCTTTAGAATTCCTTGGGCCACAGGATTATTGGGATTTACTCCTCAGTATTTCCTCACCTGGTCCCTCAACCTTTGCAGGTAGGCTGAGGGGGTCTCATCTTTTTCCTGATTTACCTTAAACGCCTTACTTAGGTTCTGGGATTTGGGTACAGCCAATTTTATTCCCGGTATAACTAGTTTTCTAAGATCTTCCGTGTGTGTTCTAGCCCCTTGATCATTATTATCCCAATTGGGGTCCACATTGGGGAACTTCTGCTCTGCTGCCCTCACCCCTTTTCTGGGCAGGTGCTGCCACTCCTATTTTCTCATAGCTACCCTCCTTATCATTCCCCTTTCCTCTCCTGTAAAGAGTCCGAGACCGCTGAAATGGCGGGGCATGTCTTCCCTTCTTCCGTTCTGGGGGTCCTCCTCGATGCTTCGGACCCCGGATGAGCTCCCAAGAAATTGTGAGAAACAAGCACTATTCCTGAAAGGAATATACGCTCACCCGATTGTGGAGAAGAAAAGAATTTATTCACGATCTTGCAAGAATGGGCGCCTAACCAATATGTGGGGGGGTTGGCGCGCAGAACAATAGAACCAACAGTTTATTTCCTACACCTAACTGCAAGTCCCTCCCCTGTTTCTCCAGTGGCTGGATACTCCAGAGGTTACGTTCTATTCTACAAGCCTAACTAGCCTGTGCAAATTTGAAACATGCAGCCCGTGCAAATTGGAAACATTTGAAATAAGTTTCCCCGCACGAATGTGCAACATTTGGAATGGCTACAACAAATTTCCAACCCTGACTATAATGGTTATGCCCAGGCCTCTTTAGAGCCAGTCTGGGCTAGTTTGGTAACAAGTTATGAGGCTATTTTGGGAACCTCGAAGCTGAGTCTCCACCTTTAAAGGATAGTAGATAGTGGGCGGATAAACGGGGACTGACCGTGAATAGTGGGCAGATAAACAGAGGGACTGACCGTGGACTACAGTTTGTCTTTTTAACCTTCTGCCAATTCCTGAACTGCCCCACCCTGCCAGGCACCACAATTCTGTGTGAAAGCTAAACTTAATTTCATTCTCACATCTCTGATTTCTCTTAGCAGTGTTTTGTTGTTTTCTGAATACAGGTCCTTTACATCTTGGTTAAATGTATTGCTCGATATTTGTTGTTTCAGTTGCTATTACAAGTAGAATTTTGTTCTTAATTTCCTTCTGAGATTGCTTGTTAGTAGTGTATAGAAACACTACTGACTTTTGCCTCTTGATCTTGTATCCTGCCACTTTGCTGAACTCATTTATTTCCTCTAGTAGATTTTTTTGGGATTTTCTAAATATAGGATTATGTCATTTGCAAATAGTAAAAGTTTTATTTCTTCCTTTTCTATGTGGATGCCTTTGTTTTTTCTTGCCTAATTCTTCCAGCTAGAACTTCGTCCATCATGTTGAATAAGAGTAGTCACAGTGGGCTTCCTTGTCTTGTTCCAGATCTTAAAGGGAAAGCTTTTAGTCTTTCGCCATTGATAACAATGTTAGCTGTTGAGGAAGTGCCCTTCTATTCCAATTTTTCTAAGTGTTTTTTTATCAAGAAACCATGCTGTTTTTGTCAAATGCCTTTTCTGCATCAACTGAGGTTTGTTTTTTCTCTTTGTTTTCTTAAGGTGGTATATTACATTAATTGGTTTTATTTGGAACCATCTTGTACACCCAAGGTAAATCCCATTTGATCATGGTGTATAATTCTTTTAATTTGCTGTTGGATTGATTTGCTAATATTTTGTTGAGGATTTTTGCATATATTCACGAGAGATATTGGTCTGTAATTTTCTTGTAGGATCTTTATCTGTCTTTGCTATTAGGGTAATGTTAGCTTCATAGAATGAGTTAGGTAATATTCCCTCCTCTTCAGGTTTTTGGATGACTTTGAGCAGAATTTGTAGAATTCACCTATAAAGCCATCTGGTCCTTGGCTTTTTTTTTTTGTTAGAAAGTTTTTTTTTTTTTTTTTAACTTTAAAATTTTATTGAGATTGTTCACATACCAACAGTCCTCCAGAGATCCAAAGTGCGCAATCAGTTGCCTGTGGTACCATCATACAGTTGTGCATCCATCACCACAATTAATTTTTTTTCCAATTTCTAGAACATTTTCATTACTCAGAAAAGAAATAAGGACAAAAAAAGAAAACTCGAATCCTCCCATACCCCTAACCATCCCCCCTTCATTATTAACTGATAGTATTGGTATAACATTTGTTACTGTTGATGAAAGAATATTAAAATACTACTAACTGTAGTACATAGTTTGTGATAGGTATATTTTTTCACTATATAACCCTCTATTAACTTCTACTTATAGTGTCATACATTTGTTCTAGGTCATGAAAGAGATTTTTAGTATTTGTACAGTTAATCATGGGCATTGTCCAGCACAAGATTCACTGTTTTATACATTCCCATGTTTTAACCTCCAACTTTCCTTCTGGTGACATACATGACTCTAAGCTTCGCCTTTCAACCACATTCACACACCGTTCAGCACTGTTAATTATTCTCACAGTAATGTGCTACCATCACCTCTGTTCATTTTGAAACACTGAAGTTCAACCTAGTTAAACATTTTGCTCCTAGTAAGCAACCATTCCCCTTTCTTTAGCCTCGTTCTATATCCTGGTAACTTATATTTCATGTCTATGAGTTTACATATTATAATTAGTTCATATCAGTGAAACGATACGATATTTGTCCTTACGCGTCTGACTTAGTTCACTCAATATCGTGCCCTCCAGGTTTCTTCATCAACCTGTATTTTTTTTCCAAGATGGTTTTGTTCACCCACCAAAAATTCTGTTGTAAGTAAACAATCGATAGTTCCCCGTAAAATGCATATTTATGCATTCCCCACCATCACCACTATCTATATAAGGACATGTCCATTTCTTCCACAAAGAAGGAGGAAGAGTCAAAGAAAGTGGAGACAAAAGAAAAAGAAAAAGGGAGAAAAAAATGACAGCTAAAAAGCAAAAAAAGGAAAGATAGAATTAAACTAAAGTAGAATAAAAGAGTAGGAAAACATCACCAATGCCAAGAGTCCCTTACCCCTCCCTTATTTCCCCCCCTTATAGGCGTTTAACTTTGGTATATTGTCTTTGTTACATTAAAGGAGGCCTAATACCATGTTCTGTTGACTGTAGTTTCTAGTTTGCATTAATTGTAATTTTTTCCCCAGTGCCACCCCATTTTTAACACCTTGCAAGGTTGACATTCATTTGTTCTCCCTCATGTAAAAACATATTGGCACATTTTATCACAATTGTTGAGCACCCTGGATTTCACTGAGTTACACAGTCCCAGTCTTTATCTTTCCTCTTTTCTTCTGGTGTCCCACGTGCTCCTAACCTTCCTCTTTCAACCATACTCACGGTCATCTTTGTTCAGTGTCTTTACGTTGTTGTGCTACCATCACCCAGAATTGTGTTCCAAGCCTCTCTCTCCTGTCTTTTCCTATCTGTCTGTAGTGCTCCTTTTAGTATTTCCTATAGAGCAGGTATCTTGTTCACAAATTGTCTCATTGTTTTTTTGTCAGAGAATATTTTAAACTCTCTCTCATATTTGAAGGACAGTTTTGCCGGATATAGGATTCTTGGTTGGTGGTTTTTCTCTTTCATTATCTTAAATATATCACCCCACTTCCTTCTTGCCTCCATTGTTTCTGCTGAGAAATCTGCGCATACTTTTATCAAGCTTCCTATATATGTGATGGATCGCTTTTCTCTTGCTGCTTTCAGGATTCTCTCTTTGTCTGTGATGTTTGGTAATCTGATTATTAAGTGTCTTGGCATAGGTCTATTCAGATTTATTCTGTTTGAGTTATGCTGTGCTTCTTGGGTCTGTAATTTTATGTGTTTCATAAGAGATGGGAAATTTTCATTGATGATTTCCTCTATTATTGCTTCTGCTCCTTTTCCCTTCTCCTCTCCTTCTGAGACATCCACAACACGTATATTTATGCACTTCATGTTGTTATTCAATTTCCTGAGATGTTGCTCATATTTTTCCATTCTTTTCCCTGTCTGTTCTTTTGTGTGTAGGCTTTCAGGTGTCTGGTTCTCCAGTTCCTGAATGTTTTCTTCTGCCTCTTGAGATCTCCTGTTGTATGTCTGCATTGTTTTTTTCATCTCTTGTATTGTGCCTTTCATTTCCATAGATTCTGCTAGTTGTTTTTTCAAACTTGATTTCTATCTTATGTTTACCCAGTGTTTTCTTTTTTTAAAATTTTTTTATTAAGGTTTATTCACATATCATACAATCATCAAAGTATATAATCTATTGATCACATTACCATCATATAGTTGTTCATTCATCACCCCGATCTATTTTTTTTTTTAACATTTTCCTTGTACCAGAAAAAGTGAAAACAAGAATTAAAAAAACAGGAGTAAAAACAGAACACCCAAATTTCCTCCCCCATTCTTCCTTTAGTTGTTTTTTTTTTCCCCCATTTTTCTACTCATCCATCCATTCACTGGACTAAGGGGGAGTGTGATCCACATGGCTTTCCGAATCACATTGTCACCCCTCATAACAATATTGTATACATTGTTATACAATTGTTTTCAAGATTCAAGGGTTCTGGGTTGTAGTTTGATAGTTTCAGGTATTTACTGGTAGCTATTCCAATTCATTAAAACCTAAAAAGGGTTATTGATATTGTGCTTAAGAGTGCCCACCAGAGTGACCTCTTGGCTCCTTTTGGAATCCCTCAGCCACTGAAACTTACTTCATTTCATTTCACACCCCTCTTTGATCAAGAAGATGTTCTCCATCCCACGATGCTGGGTCTAGATTCCTCCCTGGGAGTTATACTCCATGTTGCCAGGGAGATTTACACCTCTGGGTGTCAGATCCCACGTAGTGGGGAGGGCAGTGATTTCACCTGCCAAGTTTGCTTAGCTAGAGAGAGAGGGCCACATCTGAGCAACAAAGAGGCATTCAGGAGGAGACTCTTAAGCACAATAAGCAGGCATAGCCTCTCCTTTGCAGTAATAGTCTTCCCAATCCAGTGTTTTCTTTATATCCTTCATCTCTTTTGCCATATCTTCCCTGAACTCATTGATTTGATTTTTGAATTGATTTAGCATATTTCTTTGAAAATCTTCTGTTGATTGTTTCATTAAAGTGAAATAGTATCTCCACTGTATCTTAATTGAGGTGTAAGTTTTTCCTTTCACTGGGCCATATCTTCATTTTTTCTATTGTTATTTGTAGTTTTCTGTTGTCTAGGCATCTTGTTTCCTTGGTTACTGCAATCAGGTTTTCCCGGACCAGAACGGGTTCAGGTCTCAGAATGGGGTTATATTCAGTTTTGAGTTTTGCTTAGGGTGTATCTTCAAAGAATGACAGGCTTTCCTTTGAGGACTTTAGCCGCTGTGCTCTTCCTAACCTGCCCAGCAGGTGGTGCCTGTCAACCTGTCACGCCCGACTGGTATAAGGAGGTGTGGCCCCTTTAGTTTCTGTTTTGGCTGTTTCTCCCAGCCTCCGAGGTCTGAGTTCTGAAGGGAAGGCTGGCACTAGAGCTTTGTCCCACCTCCTTCCTCTTAGGGAAGATACACCCCCTTGTGAGTTATCGTCTGCATTTGAATTGCTGCTTTGTCTCTCTGACTTTATCATCTCCACCCGTCTGGGTCAGAGCACTGCAAACTGAGAATGGCTGAGGCTCTCTCCACTGAGCGAGTCAGGTTGAGAGAGAGAAAAAGGGAAAGAAAGCCACTTTTAGAGGCAGTCCATGGCCCCCCAGTTTTGCCTGTTGGTCAGAGAGAGCCCTTGGTCTTAAAGTCATCTCTAAAATCCTCTGTCTGCTTGTTAGGGGTTTGTCTATGTTTGTAGCTTGTATTTAGCAGTCCACATTTGTTAAAACCACAGTTGGAACTGGGCTGAGCTATATGCACTTTCTCCCAGCTGGGACTGCTGCCTTCCCCTACAGTGAGGTCTTGTAGCTCAGCTTACCATGGGGAGAGGGGACTCCTTGTGCAGTTTTGCAGTTCTTATTTACAGAGTTTATGCTGCCTTCTTAGCTGTTCGACCTAATCCAGGTTGGTGTACGACATGTGGACAGTCACGGTTGTCCCCTAGCACTTGTTCCAGATTATTTATTAGTTGTTCCTGTTTATTAGTTGCTCCAGGGGACTAACCAAATTCCACTCCTCTCTATGCCACCATTTGCCCCTCCTCCTGTTAGGAGGTTTTTGTTGACTGATTCAATCTCGTTACTTGTGATTGACTTGTTGAGGTCTTCTATTTCTTCTGTAGACAGTGTAGGTTGTTCTTGAGTTTCTAGGAGTTTGTCCATTTCATATAGGTTGTCTAATTTGTTGTCATATGGTTGTTTGTAGTAACCTTTTAGGATCTTTTTATTTCTGTGGGGTCATTAGTTATGTCCCCCCACTCATTTCTGATTTTATTTATTTGCATCTTCTCTTTTTTTCTTTGTCAGTCTCACTAAGGGTGTCAATTTTATTGATCTCAAAGAACCAACTGTTCATTTTGTTGATTCTATTTTTTTTTATGTTCAATTTCATTTTCTTCTGCTTTAATCTTTATTATTTCTTTTATTCTGCCTGCTTTGGTATTAGTTTGCTATTCTTTTTCTAGTTCCTACAGGTGTGCATTTAGGTCTTTGACTTTAGCGCTTTCTTCCTTTTCAATGTAGGCATTTAGGGCTATCAGTTTTCCCCTCAGCACTGCCTTCACTTCATCCCATAAGTTTTGATGTGTTGTGTTTTCGATTTCATTCATCTCAAGATATTTACTAATCTCTCTTGCAGTTTCTTCTTTGATCCACTGATTGTTTTAGAGCATATTTAACCTTCATATATTTGTGAATTTTCTCATTCTCTGCCTGTTATTGATTTCCAGGTTCATTCTATTATGATCAGAGAAAGTGCTTTGTATGATTTCAGTCTTTTTAAATTTATTGAGTCCTGTTGTATGGCCCAGAATGTGGTCTATCTTTGAGAATGATCCATGTGTACTTGAGGAGAATATATGTCCTGCTGTTTTGGGGTGCAGTGTTATGTAAATGTCTGTTAGGTCCAGTTCATTTATCATTTATTTAAAGTTCTTTGTTTCCTTATTGATCCTCTGTCTATATGTTCTATCTGTTGATGAGTGGTATATTGAAGTTTCAAACTATTATTGTAGTTGTCTATTTCTCACTTCAGTTTTGCCAGTGTTTGCCTAATACCTTTTAAGGCACCATGGTTAGGTGCATAAATATTTATGATTGTTATTTCTTCTTGGTGGATTGCCCATTTTATTAATATATAATGTCCTCCCTCATCTTTCATAACTTTTTGCATTTAATGTCTGCTTTGTCCAATATTAGTATAGGTACCCCAGCTGTTTTTTGGTTACTGTTTGAGTGGAATATCTATTTCCAGCATTTCACTTTCAACCTATTTCTATCCTTGGGTCTAAGGTGAGTGTTTTGTAGAAAGCATATAGATGAATCATATTTTTAAAAATCCATTCTACCAATCTGTTTCTTTTGATTGGAGAGTTTAATCCATTAACATTCAATGTTGTTACTGTTAAGTCAGTACTTACTTCAACCATTTTATCCTTTGGTTTTTATATGTCATATCTTATTTTTGTTTCTCTTTTTATCCTTTCAGTTACCCTTACTGGTAATCTAATTTCTACACTCTGCTCGAAGCCTCTTTCTCACTTGTCTTTTCGTTTCTGCCTGTAGAACTCTCTTTAGTATTTCTTGTAGGACAGGACTCTTGTTAACAAACTCTTTCAGCTTCTATTTATCTGTGAATATTTTTAACTCTCCCTCATTTTTGAAGGATGGTATTGTCAGATTAGGAATTCTTGGCTGGCAGTTTTTCTCTTTGAGTACCTTAAATATATCAAATCCCTGCCTTCTCACCTCCTTGATTTCTGATGGGAAATTGGCACTTAGTCTTATTGCAGTTCTCTTGTGTGTGACGAATTGCTTTTGCTGATTTCAGAATTCTCCCTTTATCTTTAGCAGCTGACAATGTGGTTAGTATGTTCTTAGAGTGGGTCTTTTAGGGTTTATTCTTTCGGAGTACATTGTGCTTCTTGGGATTTAATCCTTATATCTTCCATAAGAGTTGGAAAATTTTTGGCCATTATTTCCTCATATATTCTTTCATCCCCCTTTACAGTCTCTTCTCCTTTGGGGACACCCATGATGTATATGTTTGTGTGCTTCATGTTGATGTTCACTTCCTTGAGACACTGCTCAAATTTTTCCATTCTTTTCTTTATTTATTCTTTTGTCTGTTCGATTTTGGATGTCCTGTCTGCTAGGTCACTGGTCCTTTCTTCTGCCTGTTCAAATCTGCTTCCATAAGGTTCTGTTATCATATATTCTATCCAAAATATACAATCAGTATCTCATAGTATCATGAATTAGTTGTGCATTCATCATCATACTCAATTTTAGACCATTATCATTGCTCCAAAAAGAAAATTATTTGATAGACACACACAAAAAAAGAAAACCTCAAACACCCCATGTCTCTTATCTCCCCCTATTATTGATATCTAGTATTGGTGTGGTACACAGTTACTGTTGATGAAAGAATTTTAAGGTATTATTGTTAACTATAGTCTGTAGCTTGCAATAGGTATTTTTTCCCCACACACCACTTTCATTAACTATTTGCACCAATGTCGTGCATTGGTAATAGTTCATGCAAGAACTTATTTAAATTTGTAGTGTTTATCAGTGACATACATGACTATAAACAATCCCTTTCAACCAAATTCACCTACAATACAATATATTCCTATATTACCAATTATGAGCTATCCCCACCTGGTATCAATTTCTGATCGTTTTAAGTTCAACCTCATTATACATTCTGTGCCAGTTTGGATGTATTATGTCCCCCAAAACTCCATGTTCTTTGATGCAGTCTTGTGTGGGCAGATGTATTAGTACTGATTAAGTTGGAACCTTTGGATTAGGTTGTTTCCATGGAGATGTGACCCACCCAACTGTGAGTGACACTTTTGGTTAGGTTGTGACCTCTGATTGAATGTTTCCATGTAGGTGTGGCCCCACCCATTCAGTGTGGGCCTTGATTAGTTATTGGAGCCCTATAAAAGCTCAGACAGAAGGAGTTCATAGCTAGCTGCAGCTGAGAGACACATTTTGAAGATGGCTGTTGGAAGCTGACACTGACATTTTGGAGAACACCATTTTGAAACGCAGCCTGGGAGCAAGCAGACGCCAGCCATGTGCCTTCCCAGCTAACAAGAGGTTTTCCGACACCATTGGCCATCCTTAAGTGAAGGTACCTGCTTGTTGATGTATTCCCTTGGACTCTTTATGGCGTTAAGACTGTAACTGTGTAACCAAATAAACTCCCTTTATAAAAGTGAATCCATTTCTGGTGTTTTGCAAAACAGCAGCATTAGCAAACCGGAACACATTCTGATTGTATTAGGTTACTGCTCCCCTTCTCTAGTTTCTGTCTATTTCTCATTATTGCTATGTTCTACATTTTAAGACTCAGTTCACATATTCTAGTTAGTTCACATTAGTGAAATCATTCAATATCTGTTTTTTTGCGTCCGATTTATTTCACTTGGCATTATGTCCTCAAGATTTGTCCATGTTGCATGCTTCAGGACCTCATTCTTCCTGCTGCATAGTATTCCATTGTATAAATACACAACACATTTTGTTTATCCATTAATCTGTTCATGGGCAATTGGATTGTTTCCAACTTTTGGCAATTGTGAACAATGCCATTATGAACATCAATGTGCAAATGTCTGTTCTTGTTCCTAATTTCAGATCTTTTGGATATTGCCAGATCATAGGGCGACTCAATATTTGGTTTTCTGAGGAACCGCCAAACTGTCTTCCATAGAGTCTGTACCATTTTATACTTCCACCAGCAGTGAATAAGTATTCCTATTTCTCCACATTCTCTCCAACACTTGTACTTACCTGTTTGTTTAATAGCGTCCATTCTCATAGGTGTGAGATGATATCTCATTTTGATTATGATTTGCATTTCCCTTGTAGCTATTGAAGATGAACATGTTTTCATGTGCTTTTTAGCTATTTGTATTTCCTCTTTGGAGAAATGTCTATTCATATCTTTTGTCCATTTTATAATTGGATTATTTTTACTTTTATTGTTGAGTTTTAGGATTTCTTTATATATACTGGATATCAAACTCTTATCAGATGTGTGGTTACCAAATATTCTCTTCCACTGAGTTGGCAGCCTTTTCATCCTTTGACAAAGTCCTTTGAAGCACAGAAGTCTTCAGTCTTGAGGATTTCCCATTTATCTATTTTTTTCATTTGTTGCTTTGTGCTTTGGGTGTATGGTCTTGAAGATGTTCCCTATATTTTCTTCTAGGAGTCTCATAGTACTGACTCTTATATGTAGGTCTTTGCTCCACTTTGGGTTTATTTTTGTATGTGCTGTGAGGTGGGGGTCCTCTTTCATTCCTTTCGATAGAGATATGCAGTTCTTCCAGCACCATTTTTTGAAGAGACTGTTCTGTCCCAGTTCAGTTGATTTTCGTGCCTTGTGAAAGATCAAATGACCAAAGATCTGAGGGTCTATTTCTGAATTCTCAATTCGAGTCCATTGATCAATATATCTGTCTTTGTGCCAATACCATGCTGTTTTGACCACTGTGGCTTTATAATAAGCTTTTTTATAATATGGTTTTTATTGTGAAATTTAACATATATACATAACAGTGATAACTTTCAAAGTACAATTTAAAAAATTGTTAGAGAGCAGACATCAAAGAATGTTATGGGTAACAGTTCCACAACTTCAGTTCTTTCCTTATTGTGAAATATAAGATATATATATATAGAAAGGTGATAACTTTCAAGGTACAGTTTAATGAGTAGCTATAAAGCTAATTTCAAATAATGTTATGGGTTACAGTTCCACCATTTCAGTTATTTCCTTCTAGCTATTTTAATACCCTAGCATCTAAATATATGTGTGTATATATATATACACATATATATATATATTTATGTGAAGATTCAGTTTTTGTAATCCTTTGTTAAAGCCTATCTTGTCTGTTGCTACTCCTTCCTCTCGTTTAATCACTTTCTGTATCTTCAGAAATGTCTAGGCAGTGACCACCCTAACTTATTCATATTGCGAAGGAGTGTTGACATTATGGGAAGAGGGCTGCATTTGGTTGTTCTTAAAGAGGCTTTTGCCTCTGGGTTTTAGGACATTTTTGGCTTAGGAACACTGGTGGATTTAACTTTCTGAGAGATAAACTTAGTGAGTGAAACTTTTATAGAACCTCAGATAGGGACCTAGGTATTGGGGAGTACTGTTGGTTAAGGCTTGGCATACTATGGTCATTTGGGATATCTGGCTGGAGCTTGCATAAGAGTAACCTCCAGGAAAGCCTCTTGACTCTGTTTGAAATCTCTTAGCCACTCTAGTCTCATTATTTTACCTTTCTTTTCCACCTTTTGATCAAGAAGGCATTTTCAATCTCTTGATGCCAGGGTCATTCAGGCTCATTCCTGGGAGTCGTGTCTCACGTTGCCAAGGAGATTCACTCCCCTGGGTGTCATGTTCTACATAGAGGGGAGGTTAATTGAGTTTATTTGCTAGGTTGGGGTTAGAGAGAGCAAGACCACATCTGAGCAACAAAAGAGGTTCTCTGGAGGTGCCTCTTAGGCATAATTATAGGAAGGCTTAGCCTCCCATTTACAGCCCTAAGTTTCACAAGAGCAAGCCTCAAGATCGAGGGCTTTATTTATTAAGCAGGGGATTCTTAATTTTACATAGCATGTATTCTGTCCAAGATAAACAGTCAGTGTCTCACGTTATCTTCACTTAGTTGTACAATCATCACTCTTAATTTTTAAACAATTATAACATAAAATATCCCAGAGCTCTTATCAGCCGCTAATTATTCATCCCTAGTATTAGTGTAGTGCTGGTAAGAGATTCCAATTAAGCATTCAATTTTAAATCTCAAATTACCCTTTGTGATGGAAAGTGAAATCCTAATAGTGGTTGACCTTGTTTTCTTTGGCTTATTACAGACTTATTTTCATATATATATATATATATATATATTTAAATGCAATTTTATTGAAATATATTCACACACCATACAAGCCATCTGACATACACAAGCACCGAGTCACAAGATTGTCATATAGTTTTGCCTGGAAATATTCTAAAATTGATCATGGGTATGTATGTTCATAAATTTTTAAAGATATTAGGGTCATGGTGAGAAACTGTTTTTATATTTGTGGCTAATTGTAATAACACTCATGAATGATTTCTGTTTCTGATATCTTTCAGGTCACTACTGCTGAAGATGAGACGATCTGCAGCACCAAGTCAATTGCAGGGGAATCCCTTCAAAAAATCAAAATTTATACCACCAGGAAGAAGTCATCCAAATCCAAATAAAGAGAGTACACAACTGAGTCCAGATATAAAATTATTTGAGGTATAAAACAAATATGAATGAATCTTAATATAGAGAAACATGTCTTTTTTAAAATGCCATTTAAAGAGGTAACAATACTTACTGCCTTAGGAATTTTCACTGCAAACCATCAGAAGAATTTTTAAATAATTTCTTTGTTGAGGAATGAAATGTACTTGGATCTATAAAATAAAATTTTGGTAATAGATGAATACCTCTGAGGGAAGGGGAAGAGATTCCTATAAAAATAAATTATTCTAATCAGTATTCTTTTTAAAGTTACCTCATAAGTAAGTGGAAATTTCTTTAAATAAAGTGATTTAAAGATAAAATATATAAATAATGATTTTTAATTACTATCTGGATATTTCCTTTCTTTTGTATCTATAAAAAGTGAATACCTGAAGTAATCTTAATATATGCTCTTTACCACTAAGAGAAAGGATTGATCTTAGAGCAAACAGTCTACACTTTCTGGTACTCTGTAATTATCTGTTAAGGTGTTAGAAGTTTACTTTTTTTGACTTTGCTTTTTTTGGTCTGCACGTGTTTGCTTTTGCCCACAATTCTTTCGTTTCTATGGCTTTCAAAGTAGATTTTCATGTCTTACCAGTGTAAGAATTCTGACCATACTGTGAGGAGAATAATAGATTATTTTTTTATAAGGTTTTTTTTTTTCCTTTTTAAAAAGCTTTATTGAGATATAATTCACATATGATACATTTTACTGATTTAAAGTATACAATTCATTGTTTTTTAGTATATTCACAGAGTTGTATAACCATCAATACATTAAATTTTAGAACATTCACCCCAACAAGAAACCCTGTATCAACCCATTAGCAGTCACTTTCTATTTTCCCCCAACTCTCTAACCCTTGGCAACTACTAATCCACTTTCTGTCTCTATAGATTTACCTACTCTGGAAATATCCTATGAATGGAATCATATGTGGTCTTTTGTGACTGGCTTCTTTCATTTAGACTAAAGTTCAGGGTTCATCCATGTTGTAATATGTAGCAGTACTTTATTCCTTTTCATTACTGACTGTATTAGTTTTCTATTACTGCTGTAACAGATTACTACAGATTGAGTGACTTAAAACAGCACATTTATTTTCTTACAGTTCTGCAGGTCAAAATTCTTACATAGTTCTCACTGGGTAAGATGTAATCATGTTTGCATTCATTTCTGGTGGCTCTAGGGGAGAATCTCTTTCCTTGCTTATTTACATTTTTTGGTTGCTGCCCACATTCTTTGGCTCATGGTCCCCTTCCTCCATCTTCAAAGCAACAGCAGAGTGTATCCTCTTGTTGCCATCTCTCTGTTTCTCTGCAACTGGTAATCATGTGGTTAGATCGGACCCACCTGGTAATCCAGGATAATCACACCTTCTCAAGGTTGTTAACCCTAATCACATCTGCAAAACTCCTTTTGCCATGTAAGGTAACATATTTATAGGTTCTGGAGATTAAGTCATGGACATCTTTGGGAGCTGAATTATTTTCCATTGTATTGATATATCACATTTTATTTATCCATTCATCTTTTGATGGGCATTTTGGTTGTTTCTACTTTTTTGGCTATTATGAACACTGCTATAAATATCTGTGTACAAGTTTTTGCATGGATATATGTCTAATTTTTCTTTGGTGTGTACCTAGGAGTAGAATTGCTGGGTTGTATGGTGACTTTATATGTATCTTTTTGAGGGATGGTCAGACTGTTTTTCACAGTGGCTGTACCATTTTACATTCCCAACAGCAGTGAATAAGGGTTGAGGGTTGTGATTTATTATAATTGATATTTATAGAGATATGATAACTGTTTTATAGTGAGTTATTTTTTTAAAATTTCAAACAAACACTAGGATAAGCAGAAAAATGGCCCCCTACAAATGCCCATGGCCTATTCCCTGGAATTTGTGAATATGCTATTTTACATGGCAAAAGGGGCTTTGCAGATGTGACCAAAGTTAAGGACCTTGAGTTGGGGGGATTATTCTGGATTATCTGGGTGGGTCCACTGTAATTACAATGGTCCTTAAAGTAGATGAAGGAGGAGAGGTCCTGAGAAAGAGATGTGATTAAGGCTTGAAAAGTCAAGGAATCTTGAAAAGGCAAGGAATCCTGTTTTCTTTTAGAGTCTCCAGAAAGAAGCACAGCTCTGCTGACATCTAGATTTTAGTCCAGTGAGACCCATGTCAGACTTCTAATTTTCTGACTGTAAAGTGATACATTTATGTTGTTTTAAACCACTAGCTTTGTGGTAATTTGTTACAGCAGCTGTAGAAAACTAATACGTATACAAAAGTAGAGAAAACAGTATCTAGTGAACCTCAATGTACCCATCCCTCAGCATAAACAATCATCACTTCATGGCCAATTTGATTTCATCTCTACCTTTCCACCTTCTTCCGTAGTCATTACCCAACTAGGTGTTTACATGGTAAATCACAGGAATATCTTTTCACTTGGTAAATACTTTAGTATATGTCTCTAAAGTATAAGGGTTCTTAAAGACCAAACAAAACATAATGACAAATAACAAAGAAGAAAAATAAAAAAATACGAAACAACAAAAACATAATGACAGTACCATTATCACACCTAAAAATTAACAATATTTAAGTGTTGATTTTAATATTGAGAAATTTAGCAAGAAAAAGCAGTTGGATAAGAGAAAGGCATATTTTGACTTGTTTAAAAACTTCTGATATGTTAAGCACAGTATAATTATGAATATAATTTTCATTGTCATATCTTTCAGCTTTTATAATATAATTAAAATAGTTTAAAAAAATAAAAATGGGATTTGTAATCTATATATTATCTATTCTCTATTTAGATATAGAGAAACTGGTATTTCATATTTTAAATCAGGAATCCATCTAGTAAAAACATGGGAAATTTAACTTAATGTCTGCTTGAAATATATATTTTGTTCTTTTAGGTTGCTGCAAATAAGAATACCTTTCTCCCAGAGAGAAATGTTACCAGAATATGCAATTTAAGTCTGCCTACTAAAGGAAGCACTAATCATGGGGATAACTATAGTAAAAAGTATTGTTTTGAAGCATCTGCAATGGCAATGTTAGATCCTTCTTATACAGGTAAGATTGTGCTTTTATTGATCAGGTTTACATGTGGCCAGTACTATTACACTATACTTTAAGTGATTATTCTCAAGAATGAATATGTTATATTTGGAAATTGTTGATGTCATACCACTAGATCGTCAACAGTTCAGATTTTTGTTGTCATAATTTACTTTTAGTGTTTAGTAGCCATGCTATTTTAATTTTGTCCTTTAGAAGAGTTCTATGTTTAGGAGTGTTCATTGTGAAATCATTGGTTATATATGGTATTTTCCTCAACTGCTAAAATAAATTGTGTTTAAAGATATGATTTAAAATTTATTTCTAAAAAATATGTTAATAGTATTAAAACTTGAGAGTAGAAATTTAAATAACTAAAATCTTTAATTCATTATGGTCCATTCAAGTTAGCTGAACTTGAATTATCAAGGTATATAATTGCAGGAATAGCAAGCATTTAACGAATGTTCTCTCCCTTGTCATATTTGTTGACGAGCTACCAAAAGGATTATGGTTCTTTTTGTATCTGTAAGGGATCATTATTTTTCAGGTAATTAAAAAAAAAAAATTAGGGTGATTCACAGATGTTTGTTTAGTCTTATGAAAGGTCATCAAGACTAAATTTTTTAAAATTACAATTTATTCTTTTTTTTGTTGTTGAATAAACAGATTCAAGGAGAATAGAATCTGCCATCCTTAGGATATAGTGCAGATTAGCAAAGCACCTTCAGCACTTAACCCTTTAACTAGCTTGACTAATTTGAAAGTATTTCTTGAACTTCACAATTGATAAATTTTACCTTGAATGGCTTCATTGTTTTTGGAGCAGAAAGGATTTCTGTTCTTTCCTGATTGTCTGGTATCCTTAGTGCAAACATTTGTGTGTGTCTCGTAACTTATAAAAAGCTGTAATTAGTGTTGGGACAAGGTTGAAAAGGACTTTGGGAGCTGGTATGAATTTAGGGAGATCTCTAGGGACAGCTCCAGACAGTTTAGTCCTATCCCTCTGATTTTCTCTCTCCTTACTTCTTTCCTCCCTTCTTCCTTCTCTTCCTCTTTTCTTTCTTCCATCTTCATTAGGTGAATGTCCTATTTCCCCAGGCTTTCTTTTCTGCTGGCAGCTCACGCAGATAATAGTCCATTTGCCCATTTCATTTCTATCATGGTAGCTAATTTCTTCACCAGAGAATTATATTGTAGAATCTAGAATATAGCACGTTTTGCGTTACTAATTTTATTTTGGACTTTGTGTTCTGCTATAGTTTTTCATTCCCTTCTCAGTTAAATATGAGAAAGCAGGTAAGAGTTAAGATAAATTGAAGAGGGGGTTAATTTACTCAAGTCATAATCCCTTAATCCCTTCTCCCATGTAGTGCATTCATTGGACTGGGGAACCTAAGCCAACCTCGTGAGACTTTCCCATCTCTCAGGGAAAACGGTTAATTGGGGAAAAGAGCTTTGTGAGAAACATCTTGCTTTCTATGGTGGATGGCTTGAGAGAGAGATAACATGTAGAAAAGCTTAGATGTAAGAGACCTATATAGTATATCCTCACCTTCTCCACATTCTTTGAATCTGACATCTAATTCACCCTGCAGTGAGGTCCAAGCTTGTATGGTCCAGTTAAAATGTGTCCCCATTTCCCCCCTCACCTTTTTATTTTGAAAAGATTCATTCATTTAGAGAAGTTGAAAGAATGGTTCAATTAACATCCTAAATCCAGTAGTTGCTAACATTTTGCCAAATTTGCATGTTTGTACTTAGGTGCATTCTCTCTCTACTCACACACACGTAGACACATACACAGACACCACTCCCCCAGACCATTTGAAAATAAGTTTAATCATGCCACTCCACCCCTAAATACATCAACATGTAATTCTTAAAATAAATGCTTTCTTCTATATAACCTCAATATTGTTATCATACTTAAGAAGATTAACAGTAATTCATAATATTTAATATTCAGACCATTCAGTAATATCATTTTTGCTTAAGCTCATTTGAGTTTGGTTTCTTTCTCAACTGAAAGAGCCCTGATAAATAGTTTCACCTCAGCGAGTTTCAGTTGGCACTTGAAGTCTCTTTATTACCAGAAACATTTGCAGATATTATTCCTTGTATGAGAATTCAAGGGGTAGGTCTGTCATTACTGACTTCCCCCAAGGCTCAGTGGATGTGCCCATTATGGGAGCTGTGGTAGGAGGTTCCACTTCTGCCTCTTTTTTTCAAGCTCCAGGGCCCCTTTTCTTCATGAACAATCCAGCTCAGTGCTTTTGACATGGGACTATAAGTACTTTAAAGCCTGGGAGAGGGGAAGCCCTAGAACTCCTAGATGTTCAGAACTATATTTTCCTTCTTTAGAAAAGGAAAAAAAAATTCATCTGTTCTGATTCTTTCTCATTTTGATGAGCTTCAGGATGAAAACTTTAATTCTCCCTCATGCTGTTTGACCTTACTGTCTAGTTTTATATTTTATCTCTTTACCTGAATTTCTTTCACTAAACTGTAAGATTCAAAGGCAGGACCTTTTTCTTGTTTAGGTTTTAACTCATAGTATGGGTTAAAAAATATTTATGACTGAATAAAGGGATATTGAGAGACATAGTTTTCTATAGTTGAGTCCACTGGCTTTGAAGTGCTTTGGAGAAGTCAGGTAGTCAAGAAGAGGTTACTGGAACAAACAGTTTGCAGGTTTTAATGATATTTGAGAGAATAGTTTCAGAAAGTGTTTAGAATAATAGTCAGACATAATGGATATATGGTGAATGGAAACAGGCAAATGGAAGCAGTGAATGTAAGCTATTCTTTTCAAAGAAATTTAGAAATTTCATTGTGAATGGAAGGAGTTGTATCTTGAGGGATGGTAGGAAACCAGAGGTTTTTTTTTGTTTTGTTTTGTTTTTAAAGACTGTGTTGTAGGTTAAAAGGAAAGAGGTAATGAAGAAGGGAGGATTAAAGTTATAAAAAGGGACGGATAAAATTTCTCTCTTGGTCAGAGGTCCATGGAGGTAGACATAGTCTTTTGGATTTAAAAATCGTCAGAGAAATTTAGAATTTTGTGTTTTTTTTTTTTAAACAATATGAATAAATGTGCATAAACATATTCTGGATGCTTTTGGATGACTTTATAATTGAGAACTACTACAAGATTTTGCGCCTGGATTGAGAACAGAGATTGACATAATGTGTAAGTTGTATACTTCTGCCAGATGAATATTTTGCATATTCAAATAGGGATGATGAAAGAATTGAGCCATCACATGCCCCATTGCAGTAAAGGTTTGTTGAACATAAAGAACCTGTGCCAACTCAATTGGTACCATATTTATATTGTTAGCAGTTCAATTTCATTGGTTTTATTTATATTTAATTTATATAATGACTTTATTGAGGTATATTCATATACCATATACCATACAAGCCAGCTATTTAAAGTATACAACTGAATAGTATATTCACAAAGTTGTGCAGAAATCACTACACTCAATTTGAGAACATATTTTTGTTGTTTGTAAGCTATCACAATAAAATTTTTTTAAAAAGTATGTCTGTCCAAGTCACTTTACCATCTCTGTGTCAACTTGATGTTAGTAACATTGAATTTCAAAGGAGTATTGCATAAATTAATAAGCATATATCAACCTGGCATTCTTCAAATTTTTCTTGTAGTTTTTGCAGGCAATTTACTTAACACTGCCAGTTATCATTAAAATTTTCTGCAGACTGATTCATGTTAGAAAAATGCACCATTACTTATTGATTTGTATTATTGTGAAGATTTTCGCTTAAAATATAAATTCTCTTACGTAAATAGGTCATAAATAAGCCTCTCCTTTTCATGGAGCTTCACATTTAGCTCATTCATGTGCAGTGTGATATTGATGAGAAAACAAATTGCACTGCCATTTTTTGTCTTTGATTATTGAATATTTGGCAAGCATTCCTTTTGTTTCCCAAAAATCCTAAAGTTAACAGTACAATAATCCTTTATACAGCACTTTCATGACTCAACCAGTGAGCAATGGCAAAGGACAAAAAAAATCATAATTCTCTATTTCTTTCAACATCCATAAACTATCAGTGATTCACAGCATTTGCATACATATTCTGAACTACTTTAACAACTATATCCATGACACTTTTCATAGGGTCTGCTTTAGAATATTGAGCACAATAATTTCTGCATGCGTATGGCACCTGCTCAATAGCCACATTTGGCTAGCAGCTGCTGTATTGGATAATGGAGTTGTAGACCTTTAGGATACATTTTTACATATATGTGTGCATCTGTATTCTGTACCTACAAACATATATTCTCATCTACAGAAATATTTAGCTTTTTGCATGTTTTGTAAGCATAATGAGGTATACTATATGCATTATTGTTTTACTTGCTCTTTTCACTTACCATGTGAAACAAACTTGAAGCTCGTTTTATGTCAATTCATGGTAATCCGCTTCTTCCATTTTAGTGCTACCTGGAGTAGCGCATTGCATGTATGTACTCTAGTCATAACTAGTTCCCAGCTTCTAAGTTACTTCCAATACCCTGCAAGTATATCAGATGCTCTTTTGAGTATTTTGTAAGGTAGATTCTGAGAAGTAAAACTACTGAGAATTTAGAAGATTTTATGTACTTCTATTAAGATTCTGAGAAGTAAAATTATTGAAAAGTTAGAAGATTTTATGTACTTCTATTAAGATTTCATGTATTTCTATTAAGATGTTAATAGATATGTTACTGAACAAAAGTAGGGGGTTCTCTGCCTGATGCACTCAAATGACCAATTCCTGAGACACCAGGGATTCAAAGAGAGAGAGTTGATTGCTAAGTAATAGAAGATCTGTCTCCCCTAGTCTGAGGAGTTTAGGGTATTTATGGATTCACTCAAGGGAAGCTGGAGAGGTTACCATTACAATAGCGAGTATAAACAAGGGCTGGAAATAGGCTAGAATAACCATCACAATAGTAAGTATAAACAAGAGCTGGGACTGGTTCAGCAAGTTTCAGTAATTTCAAGTATTAACTTTTGGCTATTGTACAATATACTGGAAAGTTAAAAACAATCTATATAATGATTCAGTAATCATAATCAAAATGCCATTTTACGCTTACACTCCCATTATCAATACAGAACAGTACTTTCCCCTACATCTTCATCCATTCTTGTCATTTCCAGTCTTCCAACATTTTGCCAATCCTATGGATAAAGATCTTTTTTAGTATACATTTCTCTGATAAGTAGGAGAGTGAACATTTTTGATATTTTTATTATCATTTCATTTTTTAACATAATATCAGTATGCCTTTGGGAAATAACAGAAAATGTTATCTATAGAAACTATATACCCTAACCATGGTCTTGCTTGATTTTCTTTTTTGAAAAGCTCAGAAAAAAGTTAAAATGACTTTAAGTATCTGTGGTGAAGTTGTTGTTGGGCTGGGTCAGTTTCAATTTGCGTCTGTATGGAAAGGAATTATTGGCAGTACTATTAGTTTTCTACAATTTATGGAGCTGTAAAACTGTTCTAAAACAGTGAAAGGCTACCATCACTGTAGAAGCAGATTACCCAGTAGGGTACACAAAACAATGCCTGGCATTTCTTAAGACACCCAGCAATCTTCACTTTTTTTCCTGACAGTTAACACATTTAAAGCTTCTAGCACATTGTCTGGCTCATAGTCAGAGCTCAGTAAATTTAATTTGCTTTTCTTCTGTTGAGAGAATGACAAACAGGATAATTAAGAATTTCTGTCGAACTACAATCCCCTGGATAGGGCCTATATCTCACTTTGTTTTCATTGTGCCTTGAATGGTGCTTAGGAGCATGTTTATTAGGTATTCAGTATGTGATTGGATGGAACTGTGTTCAAGTATGTTTTAATTCATTCCCGTATCTGGAGAAACAAGAGAGAATAGGCTCGTTTTGTTACCTTGTTGTTTATCTTATGTTTTCAACTGGGATTTGAAAATATATTCGAAGTATGCAAAATGGTGCCCTTGTAAATGTCTGGCCTAGCTGATGCCTTTCATAGTTCAAATTGTGTGAGTATAGCTAAATAAAAAGTCCTACTGTAATAGCAAATGAGTATTTGGTGTGTGCAGTCTTACGGTGTGATCATGAATGGTGATTTTTACACATGGTAAAGCAGGCTAGCATATTCACATGGGATAATCCATTGCTTTAAAAACATCCATTTTGGTCTGTTTTTTTAGATTGTTTTCACCAAAAATTTCTTGTTAAATAACTGAAAAAATATGCATGGGCTAATGTAGACTAAAATGAAGGAGAAGCTTAGCTTTGCTGTGGATTCTGAGTCTGGGTGTAACCTAACTAGCTAGAGGATATGCAATTTCTGATTGACAGCAGGACTAGCATTATGCAAATTTTGTAAGAGAACTGCAGCTCAGAAACAGTGATTAGGGGCTCTGTGGAATCACCACTCACATCTTTAGTTTTTCATTTTTCTGTGTACTGGATTTGTAAACAAATAGCACAAAACAGTTC
The DNA here is from genome assembly GCF_015220235.1 of Choloepus didactylus. Lineage (NCBI taxonomy): Eukaryota > Metazoa > Chordata > Mammalia > Pilosa > Megalonychidae > Choloepus > Choloepus didactylus. Next base: position 49,813,360 of record NC_051320.1, on the reverse strand, counting down.
CTCTTTTGTTTTTATTAAAGTGATAACTGCAATGCAGTTTCCATCTATCAGCAAGGCATACATGTTGCAGAAATCCGATACTAAATTAGCTAATTTTTAGCTGTGTTCCATGCTTATTTCTAGACCTTTGTGTATTAAATCCTGTCTCTAGCTGTTCTCTTTATACACAAAAGTGTTTTGCTTGTGCCTTCCTGTATTCTTCAGTGAAAAGCTTTATGTAGGTCAGGCTTGGCTTAAGCAGATTTCCTGAACCTGCGTCAGCTTAAGCTGGAGGAATTTTAATAAACCCTCCCCTGTAGGCGTGGGCCTAAATGAGGCTAGCCTAGTTAAGCCTGATCTTTTTCTGTTTGTGAAAAGAGCTGAGCAGAGCTGGAAGCTGCATGGTGGTTTCCGAAACTGCCTACTTAATTTGAAAAGAACAATGGTAGGAAAGGCTAGATCTTCCAATTTTACCTTATCTGAAAAGCTTGATTTGTTAAAGCTTGTGAAACCATATGTTAAAATTCTTGAAGAACATACCAATAAACATTCAGTAATAGTGGAAAAAAATAGATGTTGGGATATCATAGCAGTTAACTATAATGCAATTGGAGTAGAACGCCCTCCTCGAACAGCGCAGGGCCTACGCACCCTTTACAAAAGGCTCAAAGAATATGCCAAACAGGAGATATTGCAGCAAAAAGAGACCCAGTCAGATTTTAAAAGCAATATTTCTGAGCCAACCAAGAAAGTTATGGAGATGATTCCCCAGATTTCCAGTTTTTGCCTGATAAGAGACAGGAACCACATACAAAGGTAAGCTTTATTTTATTTTGTTGTGGAAAATTATGGCGCCTCCTATCTATTGGGCTTTGGCTTAGCTGTGATAGAGATATGCATTGTAAGCATCCCCACTAGGGGAGCAATGAATAGAGTCTTTGTTTTGCATTCTTAAAAGAGGAAAGTGAGGCTCTAAGGAATTTTTCTGCTGCATTTTGTTTAAACCACTTTTTGCTGTCTTTCCCTCTGTTGCCCCTCCTTCTGTAGTTTCTAAGGGTTAGGTAGAGAATAAATGGGATGAAATTTGTGACATCACCTATAAAACTTTTTAAGCTTAAAATTAAATTATTTAAATTGCTTCTGAGATACCTTTTGCTCATTTTGTTAAAGATTATATTTCATTGGGATTTTCAATTTTATACATGATTTATACAGAGTTAGCAGTTTTAGGAGAAAGGGAACTTTTGCTTTTGTAATCTTAACCTTTTTGTGAATCGTCACTATACAGTTATTGAATATATCTGCATTGAACTAATAAATAGATGTAAAATCAATAATTAAGTAAACTTTATAATGGCATGACTGCATATTTTAAGATGGTTTAAATTATTTTTCTAACTTATATTTAAAATTATAAAGATGAACACAAGGAAAGGGAGTTAATGCATAATTAGGGATTCAAATTACTTAATAAAATTAGAAGGTTTTTCTTTTTAATGTTCATTAATGATCTGGTTTCACTTTGAACATGGTTCATACAAAAAAGGGTAATCTTGCATATACTGCTTTGCAAAGATAGCAAACTAATAATCTTAATATACTCATAAGAACAACTGGGTTCTTTGAGTGTTAGAAATAGTCAGATTTTGGGTTAAATTTGTACTCTGTGAACCTACTTGCCTATTATCTTGGTACTAATTCAAATTTTAACTCCTGGCAAAAGATAAAAATGACAGCTACATTCTTACTCTGAGCTATTTAGATTAATTTAAACACATTGTAACCTTACAAGTTGAGGGATCTTTCAAACAAAGCTTTACAATGTGCTTTCCAATTTTAAGGGAAAAAAGTCATAGAGCACAGTTTTTGATTCCCTGTGAAATCTCTTTGAAGTTAGGAGGGGAACAAGCAAAAGCAACAACTTTTGGTAGCCAAACGTATGTTATTTTGGTAATTTTCTAGGAAAATATTTTTGAGCTTAACTTCTTGCCATATTCTGCTCATTTCTAGTTGATAGTGCAATAAAAAATATCACCAGTGGGAATCCAGGACATAGATACATAGTGGATTAATTCATGGGGGTTAAAATGTTCACTTATAGAAATGATTAAATTCTAATATGCTAGAGGTCCAAAAAACTCTGCAGTAAAGTTGTTTTTATGAGATGCTACTTATTCAAAATTATTCCCCCTTGTACTGAAGAGAAAAGAGGTATACAGGCATAAAGCTTTTTCTTACAGATATAAAGCTGTGCCTTTGGGGTATTGAGTTTATCCTTTCATAATTTGAAAACTACACATAGAAACAAGTTTTAGTTAGTTGTATATTTTCTACATATAGTGAGTGTAGAGAAGAGAAATAAATATAAATATTCAAGTATCTTTACATTTTTGGTAATTGGAATAGGTATACATTGTGAGATCTTTTGGGGTACCATAATTTCTCTGATAAAATGATTTAATTGATTTATGCATATCTGCACTTAGTATTTAAACAATACCAACTTTTCAGATTTGTAAGAGGATATAGGAAATGTGCCAATTAAATGCTTGTTTATATTAGTTTGTCCATGCTTCCATTTTCTCTATATTAGCCTTTTCACTTATTATGTTTATATATTTAATGTGCTTATGCATATTTGATTATCTTGAATCTTAATCTCACAAGTTTATAGTTATTCTATAAGCTTAATTATGCTTTGATATAAATGTCTTTTTCATATTTATCACCAAACTCTCCTTTCTTAATAAGAAAAATATTACTAATTATATATTAGTTAATATATTTAAAAATATATACCTGTTTTGTAAGGATATTATTTCTACAACTCCCATTATTTTATGTCTTTATTTTCACCACTTCCTAATATCAAATTATACTTGATGATTTCATAGTCTATTTGATTTTCAAAGTTCAGATTAGAAGTCCTTCCCAGTTTATCATTTTTGTGACCTTCTCTAATTTATTTATTTTTCTTTGTTGTGCCTTACTTATAATGTTTTTGATTAAAATGGAATGGAATATTCCAGACATAAGCCATTTTATTATTTTACTTGGGACTATAATGTTTATGTTTCTTAACTGTGAGTTTCATGCTCTATTATACATACTAATACGGAATAATAATTATGTGGATTTTTAAAAACATAATTTTCATCGACTTTCCTATGCTATCCTTACTCCTTTGGATTATGTTTATATTCCTTTGCTTTTAAAAATTATCAAATGACCAAAAAGAGAATTAAAATGAAGGAATTTTTATAACATATTATGTACCTTGTTGAATTATTTCATTTGTATCTCTTAGACAAATATCTGATATAGCTGGCAATTTAATGCCATTAGTAAGTGACATATAGGGAGTTTACATTTTTTTCCCTTAGGTTCTTCTTGAACTTGCTTCAGTAATTTAATCATCCATGTAGAATGCATTCTTAACTGTTATTTTTGTAAAATGTTCTCTAAATACTTTTAAGAAAAGAATATGTCCATTAATGTTCAAATAATTGCTTTTTCCTCTATAAATTTTATTTAAAAGTTAAGCAGAAGTATCATTAAAAAACAACTAAACAGAAAGATTATATAGTTTTAATTAACACCTTAATGATATACACAAAACTATTTTTAAAATACAGTATTAGAATTTTAAGGTATGTTGAGTTTATAATTTCATAACAAATATTTTTGTCAAAGTTCAAATTGTAAAACTGTAGTTGCTTTTAATAGGAATACAAGTTTTAATGGAAATTATATATAAATACTATAAACTTCCAATATAATGCATGCAGGCCATTTAAAAACATTACAATAAAAAATTGCATCTATTCAGTCAGTCAGTCAATTCAACAGATGATGAGCACTTACTAGGTTCTAAGTTCAGTATTATGCTAGGCACTGGGTACACAGTGGTGAACTAAAACTTACTAACTTCCCATTGATTGAAAGACTAAAGAGGAACTGAGTCATGGTAAAGGATAGATAAAGGAGAAATCCCATTCCATCTGAAATGGGATAGTTAGAATAACCACATAACAGTTGGGCATACCCCAAAGACATACCCTATCTTTATTATTCTTTTGACAAATGTAGAAATGAGTATCTCCCATAGATGGCCTTGCCTCCTATGGCTCATGGGATGGGCATTGAGACCTGTTAGGGATAAATTTGAAGATGTTGGTAATTTTTAGAAGCAGGAAGTCTGGGGCTGAGGTGTGGAGACTGCAGGCCCCAGGATGCATTAAATTGCGCTTTACATAATTTAAGAACCTCACGGTTGTAGGGACAATTGGCGCTTCTTTGTAAAAATGGTTTCTATTTTTTATTTACCTCATTGGCCCTATGTAATGTTGGCCTGTCATTTTAACAGTCCAACTTTAAAGTGAAGGATGGTGGGGACCTTTATGTATGTATTGTTTAAATCCTTACCTTAATCACTTTAATTTGTTACTCCAAGGAGCAAAAAAAATTTTTGTTTAATACTTTATTGCTAAAGTTTGATGATTTAATATATATTAAATGTGATATTAATGCAATAAATATACATTTGTCTATGTTTGATTTACATTTTACAATGCTTTTCTGTGTGCTGTAGTGCAAACTTGGATGAGGAAGCACAGGCTGGTACCAGTTCACTGCAGGTAATGTTGGATCACCATCCTGTTGCTATTACAGTGGAGGTAAAGCAAGAAGAAGATGTTAAACCACCTCCTCCACTGGTTTTAAATTCTCAAGCTAGTGATACTTTAGAGCAAAGAGAAGAACATGAATTAGTACGTGTTATGGAAAGATCTTTATCACCATCACTTTCCTCTGTTGATATGAGAATGACATCGTCTCCATCTTCTATTCCAAGAAGAGATGAATTTTTTCATCATGAGAATGGAGAGCACTTTAGGTCTCTGTTAGGGTATGATCCTCAGGTTCTGCAACTGCTGAAAGAAGAGCATCAGATAATTTTAGAAAACCAAAAAAAATTTGGATTGTATGTTCAGGAGAAGAGGGATGGATTGAAAAGAAGGCAACAGCTAGAGGAAGAGCTGCTAAGAGCAAAAATTGAAGTGGAGAAGCTGAAAGCAATTCGCTTACGGCATGATCTGCCAGAATATAATAGTCTCTAAAAAACTTTTTTTTCTCTTGCAATTTGATAATTTTAATTTTGGCCAAAATAGTTTCTTTTGGGAATACGCATATTCTTAAAATGTTGTTACCCTCTACTATGGCAAAGCTTTCTTGACATGATTTTCTACTTATTAAATTTTCCTTTGAGATGTATTTAAATTTATTGATTGGTTGGCAAGGTTACATTTTTCATTGTCTTCCCTACATTTTCTTTCTAAGAAGTTTAACTGTTGGCCTTATAAATGATGTTTTATTTTGATCAATAAAATATAACATACATTATACATATATGGTCATATTCTTTTCAAGTTCTGAGTCTTCAACATTTTTAATTAGAGCTTTGAAAGCTCATTAAAGGCTTTTAAGTCAATCTGAATTAGAAGCTATGCTAACCTAATTCCAAGAAGCCAATCTAGATGATACTGATTTTTTTAAATGTTTTTTTTATTAGAGCAGTTATAGGTTTACAGAAAAATCATGCAGAAAGTATAGAGTTCCCAAATCTTCCTCCATTCACGCCCCCTGCCCCGTTTTCCATATTATTAACATTTTGCATTAGTGTGTTTACCTTTGTTGTAAATGATGAAACATAATTATAATTATATTAATTATTGTCCATAGTTTACATTAGAGTTCACTCTTTCTGTTGTACAGTTCTATTCTGGTAACATATATAATCTAAAATTAATTATTTTAGCCACTTTCAAGTAAACAATTCAGTGGTATTAAATACATTAACAGTGACATTGATATTTTATACTTTTATCTTTTGAAAGGGTAGGTCTTAGGATTTTAGGGATGGAAGGTATTTGGAGACCCCTTTTTTCTCCTTTCTTCAATTCAGAGGTAAGGAAATTAGGTCCAGAGAGCAGTCAATGACTTAACTTGATATAACAAAGCAGAGCTGGGAGCAGCACTCAGCTTTTCTGGATGTGTGTAATTTTTTCTCCTACTATTCTTAGAAGAAAAAATCCTCTAAAATATTCTCCAGATTAAAAAACTTAGAGCATTTATATAATTGAAATTGCTTTTAAAGATTGTTAGGTTTTGAAATCAGGGGAATTATATCCGTTTACCACATTCTACCCTCTTTTTTTTTGTTTTTTGCCAGCAAAATAAGATCAGATATTCTAATGGAGCTGTGATATAGGGCTGTACAATTTAAAAGTATATTTAAATGTGTTATTCTAAAAAGATTTCTTTCACAGTAAAAATCAGAGTGGACAAAATTAAAATTTTACTTAGAATGAAAATATTAGGAAAAGCATATTGTGTATGTTTATAATTCATGATATAATCTGAAGTCTTTTATGTTTTTTGTAAATATTGCTATTCTAGTATTTATGAAAATAAATAAAACCTCCACTCTTAACGTATGCATATTTATGTTAAATCTTTCATATGTATATTATTTAAGAATTTCTATTTTTGTTGGGACTCCATTGAAGAAGGGTTTTTAAGCCAAGTTTTAGAATGGAGTAGATAGAATTTCAGCAGTAAAGGGAGAAAGGGTGTTCGAAGTCAGAGTGAGCAGCGTGAAAAAAGCATAGAGCATGGGGAAAAGTGGATCAGCCAGTGCAAGCACAAAATTAGTGCTCAACCAGGTAATGTGTTTGTTGAAAGAGCCAAGTAGGGCTGTGGTAACCTGGCCCAGGAAATTTCGCTATTTGGCTCCAGCTGAAATTTTACATACAAGAGTAAGCCAGAAATCTACATTTTTATGTGAAATTTTCCAATTTTTAAAAGTTTGCAGCTAATTAAAAATGTTTTGAAACACCTTGTAGACAAACATTTAAGCAGGTCTCATTCAACCAGTGGGTTTCCATTTTGTGACCTTTGGAGTAAAGCAGTGGTTCTCCATTTGTAGATCCTAACCTGCAACGTCAGCATCCCTTGAGAACCTGTTAGAAATGTGGATTCTCAGGTCCCATCTCTTCCCTTTTGAATTTGAAACTCTGGGGGTAGAGTCCAGTAATCTGTATTTAACAGGACCTTTGGATGAGACTGATGCAAGCTAAAATTTGAGAACCACTCGAATAGAGTATTTTGGAATCTAGCTTGGTTGCCAAATCATACTTGATTCTCAAAAAGTTTTTGTTGAAAAGAAGAGAGGGTGAGATGAATTGAGGTATGCCAATTTGGAAGCTGCTTGGTGCCAATTTATAGGTTGTATTAAATGCAATTTTTAAGGAGTATGATTTAATTGAATATCTAATGGGAAGCCATTGAAGACTTTTGATTACAGGAATATGATTAGAGCTATGATTTAGGAAAGAGTGTTGTAAAAGCAGCATTTGGGGGTGGTTATTGCAGTGAGAGATAATTAAATCCCAAATTTAGTTTATGCCTATAGAAATAGAATAAAGATAAATATTATGGTACTGTTTTAATTTGTTGATAATCTAATTTCATTGGTTAAATTAAAAAGAAGGCATTTTATATCTATTTTTTTGTTGTAAAAATGCCTTGAGTATAATATGTATACTTTATCAATTTTTGTCTTCTTTTTAATCTATGTTATTACCTCTTTGGGTCTAATGAATCTTATGATTCTAATTTGAGGAACTTTTACATCTTCATAGTAAGATTTAACTTTTTGAAGTTATTGAAAGCAAACTACTATATAAAATATAATCCATAGTACAGTCTTAGCATGCTGCTACTCAAAATTGATAATGAATGTTCATCTTAAATGTTGACTTTGTACAGCGAAATCAGACTTTTCTAAAGAGTGTTTTGTGGAATATTAATTCTGTGAGATGTTTCTAGAAAAGAGTTCTGTGTTCAATAAAGCACATTCTTTTTTGGAGCTTAAGTTTCACAGTCAGCATGAAGATAAAAATTATAAAAAAAATTACCCTTGAAAATCCTTTTGCTGCCCCTATACTGCTGTAAACATAGATTGCTACAGTCACATTTCACTCCAGCATTGTCCAAGATTGTTATTTCTTTGGTTGTGTCAGGTGACATAATTTGTTGGCATGGAAGGACTGTGTAGAATTTCAATAATCTTTATATCTTTTTAAACTAGAATTACATGCGTTGCAGTGAGTTTTCTGCAGTATATGATTCTGCTCCACTGTATGACTACATCTTGTTGCCCTTCAATGTTCCATCATAGGTGTGCACAAAGGAATTCCAGTATAAAGAAAACTACTTATTTGACCATAGAAACCTATTTGGAGGTAATGTGTATTGTCATCTTGCAGAATATTTTAGGGAGATTCTGAGCTGAAGGTTTTTTCTTTTTCTTCTGTTATTGAGACTTCTTTTGAGTTTGGAAAATACTTAATCTGCTTATGTTAGCAGTTTTTGCTGAGGACAGGATTCACTAGGGACTGGGTTTAGGGAGAAATTCTGTTAGTATTAGTGGGATGCACTGAAGCCACTGAACAGCCTGTATGTATCATAGGGAACTCTTTGGGACCATGTGCTTTACCTACAAAATGTGATGCTGGGGAAAACGTCATAGAATGATTTTATTTTTTAAAATGTACACTTGATTCTGTGGAAATACAATTAATGTGAAAGGTTCACTGAGTCATAATATTATTTCATCCAATTGGCCATTTAGACAGTGGATACCCTTAATTTTGTCATCTTCCTATTTCCCCCTTGTACATATGAATTTAAATGGATACATTGTCATTATTATAACTTCTGGTTCTCTAAACTAAGCATGATTTATCATGGCATCCTGAAAAAAGTTTATGAAGTGCTTCTATTTCTAACAAATGCTAGCAGATTTCTTAAAATACACAAGTTAAATACTTTCATTTTTTGTATAGTGAGACATCAGCATGGTATTACTTCAGTTTTGAAAGATTCACATTATATTCCATCTTATGTAAAAATGTTTAATATGTGAATCTTTTCTGTGTGCCTTCTTTCAGAATACTGTTAAATTTTAAATAGACATGTTTAAATAATTTAGAGTGTAATAAGTTGTATTTAATATATACTGTGGATGATGGTTAAATGTTTTGCTAATATATTTTCTTTTAAATATAAGGTAATATACATTTTACAGATTTATGTACTTTTTGTGTGTCATGAAACAAAGAATTCAGTATGATAGAAGTAAAAATTTTGATAAAGCACAATTGAAATAAATTTATTTAGATGATTATAATATATGCCAAATGTATCATATTTAAATCATGTAACATATTTCTTTCTTTCAGATTTTAAGACCCACAGATTCTCAACCAAAAATTTTTTTGTGAATTTGATTTTAAATGCTTAAAAAATAATTCAATGAAATATGGTTGCAGTACTTCAAAAATACAAAAAAAGTAAATTTTTAAAATACGCAACCCAGCTAAACATAAACAGTCATCTAAATCTTTGTATACAATTTCAAGAAATTGGTTCAATATATTCTTATATATTTTTAAAATTGTTTGATTAAATTTAGTAGCTCTAATTTGAATTCATATTATTTGTTCTTAGTTTTCAATTGCTTTGTAAATAGTGGAAAGAAAAATAAATAAATAAAAATAAAAATACCACCCAAATCACCTCAAACCATTTAGACTAAAATTGAATCATGTGTGAATTTAACTCTGTTACAAAGATTTTCCCCTAACATTTTATTAAGAAACTTTTCCAATGTGCAGAAAAAGTTGAAAAAATTTTGTAGTGAACATTCATATATGTATATGATTCTTCAATTAATGTTTTGCTGTATTTGCTTTATCATGTATTTATCCATCAATCCATATTTTAAAAATATAAGTTGCAGATTTTAGTTAGTATCCTTTACCCTTAAACATTTCAGCGTGAGTATTATTAACTGGAGTTCAATATTTGTTTATGGTTCTTTTTTTTTTTTAAGATAAATTTTTTTTGTGGTGAACTGCACATATCTTAAGTGTACTATTCAATGAGTTTTGACAAATGGCTACACATATATAACTCCCAGCAAGACTTAGATCCATCATCTCAGAAAGTTCTCTCCTGTCCCTCCTGGTCAATTGTCTGGCACCACCTCAGGCAACCACTCTTAAATTTTTTTTTTTTTTTTTTTAATTATAGCTTAGTTTGCCTGTTCTAGAATTTCATTGAGGTGGAATCATATATTATGTACTCTTTGTTCCTGGTTTCTTTCACCCAGCTTAATCTTTCTGAGATTCATTCATGTTGTTGCTGTAGTTCATTATCTTTTTTTTTTTTAGTTCATTCCTTTTGATTGCTATGTAGTTTCTGTTGTGTAAATTACCAGTTAGTCCATTCTCTGTTGGTGAGCTTCTGCATTATTTCCAGATTTTGTCTATTATATATAAAGCTATGAATATCTTGTACAAATTTTTGGGTATATAATGCTTTCCTTTCTTTTGGGCATATACCTAGGAATGGCATTGCTGAGTTAGGGAAGAAGATACACATTTAACTTTTTAAGAACGGCCAGACCTTTTTCAAAGTGGTTGTACCATTTTACATTCCCATCAACAGTGTCTGAGCGTTGTTTTTTTTTTTTTTCTTGTAGTGAAAGTTGATGAGTAACTTTTCTAATATTTAAATTCAAAATGTTGTGCTGCAGATAATTTAGATGCCTGAGAATACAGTTTATTTATTTATTTGTTGCCATTTTTTGTACTAACTGCACATACATTCTGACATGAAATATTGAAAAAATATGATGAAATGTATAGTCCCTTCGAGGCTGATAAAGTTTCATCCTGAAAGTGGTATTTTACACAAAAAATTATCTTCTAATAGATTAATTTTGTACATAATGATACAGTTAGTTCAACATTCAAACCTTCTTATTAGATAAAGAAAATTATGGATGATTATAAGTTCTAAGGAATTTACACATTAATGTTTGTACATTTTTAGTGTAATAAAACTTTCAATCTCAAATTTATATTGCTGTTTCGTGTTAATGCCTATTAAAAATCTGGTAAGTTTTAGTAATTTTAAAACAAAAACTATAATATGTAAGAAATATTTACATTCTTTATTGAATTTGATTATATGAGTCATTTTAAATCATTGGCTTCATTGAAAACAGTGTGTGCATTTAGAATTTTTGAAGTAAAATAAGAACATTTAAGACTTGGGTTTAGGAAATGTGTAATTAAATCAATCAACCCTAGAGTGACTATGCTTAGCAGTTATTAAGATGATAATGTCCACTATTAAAATAATCATGACATTATCTTTTATCAAAGCATGTTTTCAAGCATCTTCATCTTGAGGAATCTTAACTGACAGACATTCAAGTCTCTTGTTTATGCAGACCATTTTTTTGGTAGTGATTTGGAAGTACATCACAGGGCCAAAGGGGAATCAAGTTCAGAACCAAGTTTAGAAATAAAAATTATGGTTAGAGTGGAATTGAAGGGAGGTTATTTGGGTTGTTTAGGTTATTTGGGATGTAACAAATTAATATTTCAGGTATTACAAGTAGTGTAGATAAAGGAAGTTATGTTCCATACGTGGTTAACTCCCAGTTATCTTCATTCTACTTTTTGGAATTATTTACCCTCTCTCTTACCTGCCCAGTGACTTACATATCTGAAATAGGACTAAATAGGAAAGGGACAAAGGCAAGATGATGATAGTGAACATAAAAGGAGCACTTACTACATGTTATGTACTGTTACATATATTAGCTAATCTAATGCTCCCAATTATTTTTTGAGGTAGATATTAGTATTACATTCATTTTATACATTCATAAACTTGCACAGACTTAAATAACTTGTCCAAGATAACATAGCTGGTAAGTGGCAGACTCAATATTCAGACCCAGGCAGTCTGACTCCATATAAGGCTCACATTCTTATCCTCTACTGCTGCTCTTCTGCAAAAGAAAGGGAATATCCAAGCCAGAGAGTCTTATGGTATTTCAAAGTTAATTCTCTGGATTTTCAGAATTTAATTTTGAAATCTCAAAATTTAATTATTGCCCCTTGTTCTTGTCAGCTTTTTTTTTTTTTTTGGAGTGGGGAGGGATTTGGGCATAATTGCTCCTCTTCTAGGCCCTGGGGCTACAGAGGGATATTTAACTTTGAGGATGTTATTCCCCAGTCATTTTAATGAAAATGTTCTTTTTAGCCCCTCTTTAGAGAATTCTTGAACTATTTAAGGGAGAATTATATTTTTCTCTTGGATAACCTAATAAAAAACAGGAACAAACAAAAAATGCAGAAAGGTATTGCCCATCTTTTATTCAATGTATAATGACTGCTACTGATAGAAATAAAGCAAAATAAAATTGATTAAAATTGGCTAAAATTTCAAACCATAAAATTTGTTATAGTTGTAAAACTGATGAAAGCATCCTGTCTTTTTGATAGTGTTAATAACCTCAAAGCTATCTAGGAAAATCAAGCTTGGTAAAACAAAAATAGTCTACACGTGAGAATGATCAATTATCTAAAAGCTGGTAAATTTTTTGACTAAAAGTTTATGGATTAGTACAATCTTGATAATACTTATACAAAATTTGACTTGACAAAACTGGACTTGGTGGGCATTATAGTTAGAAAAGTCATGATAGCAAAAACTAATCAGTTAAATTTGATACATAAAGTGATGAATCAGATTTTTGTTGTAAAATTTACTTGGAAAATAATTGATTCTGAAGGAAATGATTAAAATGAAAATAGAAATGGACAATAATGAAGATGAGGTCAGAGTTAATTTCTAAAACTACTTTCTCAATGCAAATATATTAATTTTAAGATAATTCTATTTTAAATATTTTCATAAACATGGAGTCAAAATGTCCCTAGAGTCAAAATGGCAGTTTGAAAAGTACCTGTTGTTCTGGGAATATGGTGGTGAACAAGACAGAAACAGACTTCTCCTTTCAGGACCTTATAGTTTAGTGGGAAAGACTAACATTAAATAATTTGTTGCATAATTAATTGCCATTGAAATGAGTACTACAAAAGTGAAGTACCAAATGCTGAGATGTCAGTAAGACAACTTGTGCTAATCTAGCTATCAGGAAAATTTAAGCTGTACAGAAGGGTGAATAGAAGTTAATTTGGATGCAGGGTATTAGAGGAAGAGAGGTAGAAGGCCCTGGGGCCAGAAGTAGCACATTTGTTTCAAGATCATTGAGACCAAAGGATTTTTTAAAAATTCAGTTTTATTGAGGTATATTCACATACCACACAATCATCTACAGTGTGCAATCAGTTGTTCACGGTACCATCATATAGTTGTGCAATCATCACCACACACACACAAAATATATATATATATAGAATGCTTCACAAATTTGCATGTCATCCTTGTGCAGGGGCCATGCTAATCTCTATCATTCCAATTTTAGTATATATGCTGCCAAAGTGAGCACACAATCAATGGATTTTAAGCAAGAGAGATTCCTGTTTAGATTTACTTTAAAAGATAAACAACTAAAATAAATGTGGAAAATGGTTCTAGGGAATGGTGGCAAGAGAGGATTTCAGTAGACCTGTTGGGAAGCAATAGTACAGTGGTCCTAACCAGAGATGATGATTCTTAAAGAGCGGAGGCAATAGAGAAGGCGAACAGTGCATGGCTTTGAGAACATGGATTTTGTGGTTGATTGTGGGACTGAGAAAGCAGAGAGTGTAATTTTCTGGCTTAAACAAGGGTGGTCATGCCTTTTGCTAAGACATGGGAAAACTGAAGGAGGAACTGGTGGAGAGAAAACAAGTGGATGTAATGAGTTTCAGGTTTATGAGACATTCCTGTGGACATGTTTGGGAGACAGTTGGCTACACAGATACTTAGATCTGGAGTTGTGATCTGGGCTACAGAAAAAAAAATATGGTTGTCAGCACATGAGTGGTATTGAAGCCATGGGAATGGATGCACTCATTTAAGGAGGAGTGTGGAGCATATTAAGAAAAGAAGGCCAAGAACTCAATTCTGAAGAACTCCAATAAATAAAGGTTAGAATGAACTGTCAAAGGTGTTTAAGAAGAAGCAACCAAAGAAGTAAGAGGAAAACTTGAAGTGTATTGGGGAAGCTACAAAAAAGTTCAATATTTTAGTGAGGAAGTAGTCAACATTGTCAAATGTTTTAGAGAACTTTGTTCAGGACTAAAAAATAACCTGTGGATTTATTGGCAAAGAGTTCATTACTCACCTTTAGCAAGATCGGTTTTGGGGGAGGACTGGACTCAAAGTCAGATTGGAATAGTTGAGGAGTTCTGGGAGTTTGAAGAGGCAAAGTGAATGGGTGCTTGAAATGGACACAGTAGGATTAGACAACTTTTTCTGGTTTTACAAGTTCCCTTTTTATGCATGCACGTGTTCTAGTTTTTCCCCGAAACATAACACTTCATAGAATAATCTTGATCTTATTTTTTCCATGCTTTGACCTTTTCCACTTTTTAGTGTGGGGGAAAAAATGGGAACTTATCAAGTAGGAGTGACTTGGTAAGAGCTCCTTACAGTCCCTGAAATAATGCACTAATTCCCCCTCTCCTTCCATATTTTCTCTCTTAAAAAAAAAAAAATCAAGTTATTATAATTCTTATGTTATCCATGATCTCAGGGTTTTCCTTTTTTCTTTTCCTCTTTAAGTAAATGGTTCACTTTAAAAGGTAAAATGATTTTATTTTGTGACTTCGATTTTTTTGATAGCTCTCTGGTCTGGTATATATTTGTTAAAAGACATAGTGAACTCTTCAGTAATGGGGGAAACAGATTTTGCTGTCTTCAGCTAGACTTCCTTTTATGTAGCCAATGCAAATCTAGTGTACATGTTAGGTGAGAAGCAGAAGCTAGGATTTAGGGTGACAGTGATCTGTATTTCTCATAGGGGTGCTGGTGTTTTATAGCTAGTCTAACTGCTAATAGAAAAAGAGAAGAGGTAAGGGAAAATGGGGAGTTTTTTCCTGTAGAAGCAAATGTTCTCTGACTTGTTTGATAGTAGATATGTTGTAGTGTAATGCTTCTAAACACTGGAAAATGCCAGTATTTAGAATATCTAATATGTGCTTTTCAATCTACTCTACTGTTGTTTTGTAGTTGTTGTTTTGGTTATTGTGTTTTGTCATTTTAAAATTGAGGTATAATTTATGTGCAGTAAAGAGAATAGACCTTAAATATTCAGTTTGATGATTTTTGTATATACCCATGCAACCAACACTCAAAACAAGTTCTTCTCTCCTGTCCCTTTCCAGTCAGTCTGCCCACTCCAGAGGCAGCACCACTTTCTGATTTTTGTCATCATAGATTAGTTTCCCTGTTGCTGGATGATTTCTGTCACATGGATTAGTTTCCCTGCTGCTGGAGTATTTTCTGAGTAATACTGGTTGAATATGTTTTTATAAGGTGATACTGGAAATGTTTTCAAAGAAAGTAGAGACTTGTAAGAAGAATCTTTTTATTTCCTGACCGTGTCCCACTGAATTCTCAGAATCAGTGTCTCCAAGTAGGCGACAAAAATATTTTAATGAAATTTGGTCTTGTTCCAACTTTGCTGTTTTACATTTCTTTGTGTTTGAAAAGATTATAGGTTTTTATTTCAGAGAATGCTGCAATCTTGTTCACTTTTCCTTGACTTGTTATGTCACTGTTCGTTAGTTTTTCAAAATAAGTGATTTTAGGTATTTTTTACATGCTATAGACTTTGAAATATTATAATTAATTCCTAGAGCTTTAAAATGTTCACAGGGATTATTATTTGTCTTCAACTGAGTTTATATGATTTTGGGATAATAAGAAACATTCATTGTACTCTCGTGGAAATGCTAGTACCTGATATTTGGATTTCTCAATTTGTAAAATGCTAATATGAGTATTATCAAATATTCTTTCAAACTTATTCTAATACAGTCTGATTTTTTGTGCCTTTATTTTTGTTTGAATGACCTTACTACTTAGATACCAGAGTCATCTTTAGTACTGTGGTTTTTAATGTATTGTATATTTTTAAATTCTAGTTCATTCAGCTTCACCAGAAATAACAGTGTCCAAGGGAAAAGAAGAGGAATCTGATAGCCTTGTTAAATATTTCAGTGTTGTTTGGTGTAAGGCTTCAAAGAAAAAACACAAAAAATGGGAAGGTGATGCTATTCTTATAGTAAAAGGAAGGTCATTTACATTAATGGATATGGAAGGCAAAGACATCGGAAGAGGTAATGTGTGAAGTTTATGATTTGGCCTAAAATTAGTGCATATCTCTGGTTATGGGACTGAGATATAATTGGGTTTTGTAAAAGGACAGATTAAAATGTTTAAAGTGACTTTTGTGCCAAAATTGTGTATGATAAAATAAAATTGTGTCATGATATTTAGTCTGACGATCTTTTGACCTATGCTAGCTCATTTCTCCAAAAATGAAATGGCCAGGTATATACAATTATTTTGACATTTTCTAAGATTAAGTTGGTTTGTCTTGGTGTCCTTAAAAAAATTTTTTTTTTTGCAGAATGTTAAGTGATTAAAAAGATGTTGGTATTGGGAGTGGGATGATACTTAATTTCAAGAATACTCATTTTAAAATCTAGAAAAAAAGAGCAAGGAGATACTGGTTAGGCAAGACCTAGTTTAATATTTCTGCATTGTAGGTTACCATTGTTTTCCTTATGAAATGGTGCCAGCATGACTTATTGTTGATACAAGTAGGCCCACAGATTCAGAGTGCCTAAACACAACTTAAGTTTATTTGCGGTTTTTCTTATTGTTCAATTTTGAGTGTGGCCCATAATTATAAAGTCTATTCTACATGTTCATTCATTCATTTAAAAATATCATAGTTTATATTTTTTGAGGAACTGTTATAAGTACCGTGCTAAGAATAAAGATTCAAAGATGAGTATAGCTTATATTTTGGTGGGGACAAGGCAATGTAATTGGTAATTAAGAAGCAGAGATAAATTATTTCCGGTCAGAACTTCTACTCAGTGTAATGGGAGCGCAGAAGGACCATTTGAAAGATGATTAATTTTGGAGATTATGGGGAATGTGCATGTACTAGACAAGAGGGAATAATATTCGCAAAGGCTCATAAGCATGAAAGAATTAGAACTTATTCAATGTTTCAGGAATGTGGTGTAAGAAGGGCAGTTGCAGAGTGACAAGAAATGAGGCTGGGCCCTAAGAAAACTGAAGGCTGAATGGTTGAAATTCCTGATAGCTTGTGATAATGCAGTTGAGCTCAACTGATCCTCATTATACAATATCCAGAAAAAAAAAATAAGTGTGGGAAAGAAAGTTCTAGAGTTATAAGTATGTCTCCTGGAGATTTAAAGAAGTTTGAGAGAGTCACTACTATGGGTCAAAGTGAAATGAGAGATCCTGGAGTTAGAGAAACTTAAAAGTGCCTCAAAATTAAAAGATTATCCTTGTCTCCCATTTCCATGTAAAACTAAGATTAGCAGTATCTGGATTCTGTGTGATGATAAAATTGTAATCTTCATGAATTTGGAGAGGTCAAATTGCAGAGACCGTAGTTTGGGGGATTGAGGGGTTGTTTTTAAGAATACCAGCTGAGTAATTTATCCCTATATTAGATCAATAAAATTAAAGAAGTATTTACTGTAAATTACTTAAGAATGTATGCTAGTTACAAATTGGTACAGATTATAAATTTTAGCCCAGTTTTAGTAGGGCAAATTATAGCACTTTCCAACCTGTTGAACAGGGTCTCATTTTCTAAAATACGACAGTTTTTAGTAATTTTTAGAAACTTAAAATGTTTATAGTATACACAGTTTTGCCTTTCCTAATGGCACAGTAATTATGCAATTAGTGTAGGTTAATGAGCTCACTCAAAATATACTTCTGTCTTTTTCATGTTTATTTTCCCTAGCTCCCTTACACATGACAATGCTTAGTAAGTGTCTGTTGAATTAATACTAATTCAAAAAAACTTGAACTTTTAAATATCCCCCTTTTTTTATTAAAGAGCTAGAACTTGGAATAGCAGTGGCCTCTTGCTACAGCTATATTTTAACTTTCCTATCTTATGCAGAACAATTCAGTACTAGTTGTGGTAGCAGTTGTTACCATTGCTGGTTCTACTTCATGTTTCCAGTAGTTTCCAAGTGCAAATATAGAAGCCACACTGTTTTTCTGGTTTGTTCACAAAGAAGGGTCCCTATAGCTTACCAGTCCCATTTCCTGGCTTGATTTTCCACAGACTAGAGATAGCAAAACTGTAAGAACGTATGCTGTATTTTCAACAAAATAAAGTCTTGCTTTCTCTAAAGCTTGGCTAATTTCTATAGCTGTATTAGTATTTATTTCTTCATATTTTTAGTTTTTTTTTTTTTTTTTTAATCCAAACAGTAAATTATGTTTCTGGGAAGTGGGTTATACAAGGCTATTTGAATTTGAAACGTGGTTTTCATTTCCTGTATTGATATAATGTAAGAGAAGGTGACTTTGGTATCACTAATTAGGTAACCTTAGAGTGGAGTGTCAGTAAATTAAATAAATTTTTTTCCTCCTCAATATAAGGCATTGGATATAAATTCAAAGATCTTGAAAAGATTGATGAGGGACAGACACTGATGATTGGTGGAAAAGAAATAGAAGTCATGGGTATAATCTCTCCAGATGACTTCACCAGTGGCAAGTGTTTTCAGCTTGGTGGAGGAAGTCCTGCTATCTCAAGTTCTCAGCCTGCTATGAAGTGTTTCTCTCAACCTTTCAAAAGTGTTTGTAAACCAAGTTCAAAGGAAAATAGACAAAATGGTTTCCAACATTGCAAACCTCGCCATGACCCATATGCACCAAGTAAGATTTTTAAAATAGTTTGTATATTCTGCTTTTTATTGTTAAAAGATTTTTGGTTTGTGAATTTCAGGTTTAGAGTTTGTTTTCAAGTTAAAATGTATATTCTTCAGATATATAATCTGACGCAAGGGATAATTTTGAAGTAAAAAATATTATTTGGGAATTATTTCAATGTAAATGTATAATCCCAAGAATCCTAAAATACTATATATGTGTTGAAGGAAGAATATGTAAATGGATGTATACATACATGTGTGCCTAAGTTTTAATAAAATGACAACTTTATTAAGGAGAAAAATTAGTAAATTCATGAATCAGAATTATCTTTATGCTACTGGTTATATGCATCAATGTATAAAAATGTTAGTGAGATGTCGTGCAAAGAATTCAAATTTTACTTGTGAAAATTCAATTAAATCAGTTACTTTTCACATTAATGTGTTTAATTTAAAAATCACATTAAGAAATGAAATGGTTTCAGTCTGTTCTTTTATACTAATTGTTCATTCAATAAATATTTTAGTGTCTTTTATGCATTGGCCCATCGGTAAAACTGACTTCTCAGAGCTTCTAATTTGGTGAGGAGACAGGCAAGTAAATTTGAATTATAGTGTAGAAGATGCGTAAGTTAGAAGGTAGAGTAGACGTCTTTAATAAAAGAAGTAAAATAAAAGTATATGAAATAACGTAATTATCGTTCCCTTTTGCAAGTATTATAGAAACGTAATGTTTTTGAGTTAAACAGACCTTTGAGGATCAAATTCAAACAATCAATATCATGATTGGGGTAAAAATCCAAAATTTCAAATTTCTACTTCTTCAATATTAGCTTACTCCAGAGACTTAATTGAAATATAGAGAGTAGAAGCTTATGGTTGTATTTTTCTTTTTATCCAAATATTTTATCTATCTCACCAGCTCTTTTAACAACCTTCCTTCTCTCTTCTACTTCCTTTTTTCTCTGCCTTTCTATTACACAGGGGAGGGCTATGGCAGAACTGAACCTCGTGGAGTAGTCACTTAACCTCACTAATGTTTTTCGTCTTCATCTGTAAAATGTGGATCCTAATACCCACCATGGAGACTTAGAGTGCCTGGCATATACTGCATCCAATAAATATTTGTGATTGAGGGAATGAAAAATTTTATTGTAATATATATATATATGTATACACACATGTATGTATATATGTGTGTATGTATATATTTGTAGATATATACATTTATATGTGTACTTGTGTGTATATTTGTGTTTATATATATGAAAGCAGTTTGTATAAATGCTTCATCTTATTATCATTTATTTATCTTTTATCTTATTTAGTTATCTTATCCTGCCAAGGGTAGAATTATACTTAAAGTGTGAGAGATTTTGTTAGCATTAAATGATGTGTTATCATAGTGAAGGTAAAGGGCCATCTTAAAATTTGAACTGATGTCCAGTTATCATGAATTATTTAGGTTTTATCTTTCTTGAAGATGGGTGCTTTGTTAGATGATTTCCTAGACCCTGTGGTCCCTCTTGCTTGAGCAGTGTATGATCTTCTCTATCTTTATCTTCTCTTTTCCCCCTTTGTCTTTTTTATAAGATAGAAAGAAATGGGGCCATTTCTTAGTTGGAAATTCACAAGGCATACAGTCTTGTTTTGCTCTGGGATACAGAGAAAGGCCAAGGGCTAAAGTTTCCATTTTCTCTCCCTAATGCCCTAGCTACCAGAAATTGACCTTTAAGATGAGAGTTCCTTTCAGTTGCTCAGAAACCTAGGACGATCCACAGAAAACCTGTCCTCTGGATAACTGCTAATGTTTAAACATGACCAAACTCTTTATTTCTGTGACTATGTATTTCCTCATTGGTGGATATTTTATTTAATCTCTTGGAAGCTATTTCTTTTTATCCTTCTCTTCTCATCTCCTTGTTCTTAACTTCTTTCCTTTTTGTTTGTTTATTTTTAATCTAGTTCAGTTTTTAACCATGAGTAGACTTGCAGAAATATCCCAAAAATAGTTTTGATGGGTATTTTGATTTTGATTATCTGATGTCAGATTTATCAGTTGAGACCTACTTTCAAGTTATATTTCAATTTGTCTTTTTTGGGTGATATTTAAACAAATCTTTTAAATAGTATATTTCTAAAGAATTATATTATTATTTGGTTATTTCATGCTGCTTTGCTAACGTTCATTAATTTGACATTCATGAATGCAGTAATTAACTTTTTAACCAAATAATGATGGCTAAGTCAATGGAAAATTTGTCATCCTTCTTTTTCTTCTGAGTAATAAGAGTAGTGGTCACTGTTAGCATGTGCCAGATTGAAAATAAAAGGAATGTTTATGAAAGAACAAGAGACTCCGAACATTGGCAAATATATCTTGGCAAAGTTCCATTGTGTTCTTTCTGTGGAAATAGTTGTTTGCTCTGAATACTGTACTGTTGGATGCTGGACTGACCCATTCTCAGCATTAGATGAGTTCCTTATTAGACAATAGTGAATTTCAGTGTTTTTGAAGCATTTGTGTGCATATGAAGTCTTTGTAATTCTTTGCATGAAATCTTACATAAATAGTCTTAAGATTTTCTTTTTAAATTTTGTATGCTTGCTTAGCATTATTTTTAATGATTTTCAAATATTTGCGTTGCAAATGATGGCAAAAAGTTGTACCTTATGAGTAATTAAAGCAAGATAATGCAGTTGTTGGCAAAGTGAAATTACAGTACATTTTAATTATACTTTTACATTTTTCTCAAGATTCCCTTGTTATGCCACGGCCAGACAAGAATCATCAGTGGATGTTCAATAAGAACTGTTTCCCTATTACGGATGTAGTGATAGATCCTTACCTTGTCTGTCATCTTCGACCACATCAGAAAGAGGGAATCATATTCCTTTATGAATGTGTGATGGGAATGAGGTAGGAAAAGAAATAATTTTTTAGCCCATCCAAGTTTTGATTTAACCTGTAACATAATAATGGTTTTCTAGGAAGATACTGATATAATGAGTCTCGGAAGTACACCATGAGTTTAGTTGGTAGAAAAGTATGAATGGTATTTTTTCATGCACTTATTCCAAAGGTGTGTTGTCTTAGTTTGTCAGGGCTCTATGACAAATATCGAAGAATGGATTGGCTTAAACAACAGAAGTTTATTGTCTCACAGTTTTGAAAGTCCAATATTAAGGTATAGACAGCCATGTTTTCTCCTAAGCCTGGTGGCTGCATCTGTCGCATTGGTGATCTTCCTTTTTCTGTCTCGTCCTCTGATTTCTACTCCTCCTGCTCAGTCATCTCTTTGTACCGACTCCAGTCATAATGACAGAAGGCCCATCCTCATTCAGTTTGGCTTCACCTTAACTAATAACATATTGAAAATCCTGTTTTCAAATGGGCTCAGACCCACAGGACCTGGGCTTAAGATGCTCAAGCCTTTTGTGCAGTACATGATTCAAGCCCCACATAGTTCTTGATAGGTGTTATGTGCCAGGAACTGGGCATACAAGTGTCAGAACCATGGTGCTTACTCTTAAGTAGCTTATAAAGTATTTGTGAAAATAGGTAAAAACAGCCAACCTTAATGTAGTACAGTAAGAGCTCACCAGGAGTATGATAAATAGTTGTGGGAGCAAAAGGGAAGAAGCCTTTAATTCTGCTTGGAAGGAATATGAAAGAAGGCTTTCTTATCTCTCTGGTATCTCTTTTAAAAAAAGGAGTGCTTCTTTTTTCAATTAGAGAAGTTGGAGGTTACAGACCAGTCATGCACAAAATACAGAGTTCCCATATACCTCCCTGCCCGCATTAACACCTTACATTAGTTTGATACATTTGTTACGGTTGATGAAAGCGTATTATTATGATTGTGTTATTAACTATGGTCTGGAATTTACATTAGAGTTCACTGTATTGTATAGTCCTATTTTTTAAAAAACTTTTGTTTTAGTAACATGTGACCTAAAATTTCCCATTTTAACCACATTCAAACACAGCGTTCCACTAGACTACAGAATTTCAAAATAGTTGATTCAGACAGTTTTTACTATTTTAATAATTGTTTTGGTGGAGGGAGTCATTCCTGGACCTTCCTACTCTGCTTTCTTTCCACAGTCCATTCCCCTGCTTTTTATTGAATAAAGAGTACTAGTGTTCTTAAAGGATATTTTGGAAGATGGGGGGTGGGGGTGGGGAGCACAAACCAGAAAGAAGAAAACAACAGTCAAGGTGTTTGCTGACATCTTGGTCTATTTCCTTCCAGTCCTTTTTTGTTTTGTTTTGTTTTTGCTTTTAAATACATAAGCTCTTGATTTTTTAAAATGTCATTTAATAGGGAGTTGGAAATGTAGATTCCCCTTAGCTCTTATAGCCCCTTGAATGATGACAGGTTAAGAGAATACTGTCTTCTAGAAACTTTAATTAAACTCACCTTCCATCTCAAATCCGCTCTTTCTTTTGGAAATCTCATCTCCATTGGACGTGAATTATACTTGATTTCTTTTATCTCACCTTTTAAGTCTAATCAAAACTGCCCTTTTAATTATTTTAACCTCCTAATTAACATCTGAGTCCTAATCTTTTCTGGCAACAGCTTCAGTAACTGGTGTAATAAAAATATCATATAGTGCTGGTTTGAATCTATTATGTACCCCAGAAAGCCATGTTCTTTTTTTCTTTTAATGTTTTCATTTTTTAAAAATTTTTTTAATAATTCAATTTTATTGCGATATATTCACATACCATGCATTCATACAAAGCGTACAGTTGTTCACAGTACCACCATATAGTTGTGTATCCATTACCCAAATTAATTTTTGAACATTTTTGTTACCACACACACAAAAGTAATAAGAATAAAAATTAAAGTGAAAAAGAACAATTAAAGTAAAAAAGAACACTGAGTGCTTTTTTTTTTTTTTTTTTTTTTTTTGCCCCTGTTTTTCTACTCATCCATCCATACGCTGGACAAAGAGGAGTGTGATCCACATGGCAGAAAGCCATGTTCTTTTAATCCAATCTTGTGGGTACAGTCTTATTGTGGGTGTTACTTTTTGATTATATTATTTCTATTGAGATGTGACCCTACCCATTCAAGGTGGATCTTAATTATTGTTTACTGGTATCCTCTATGAGTGGATAAGAAAGCAGAGACATTTTGAAGATAGCTCAGAGAAGCTAGGAGAGATAGAAGCCCAGAGACAGTTTAGAGAAAGCCATTTTGAAACCAGAACTAAGGAGAAGAAGGACTAGTAGACGTCGCTGTGTGCCTTCCCATGGGACAGAGGCAGAGAAGGTATTTACTTCTTGATGCCTTAATTTGGACATTTTCTTGGCCTTAGAACTATAAATTTGCAACCTAATTTTGCATTCAGCAGTTTTAGGAAACTGGAACATATTTTATCCAGACTATTGCAGTGCCTTGTAACTTGTGTATCTGCTGATGCCCTTCAAATCCATTGTACAAATCTGTACCATCAGCTTGATTTTTTTTTTGAAAACTAATACTGAACTTAACATTCCCTTGCTTAAAATCATTCACAGACTTTTAGAACTTAGAGCAGTGTTTCCCAATCTGTGTTGTGCACTTCACTGGTGGTATGTGAAAACTTTTTAGGTGGAATGTGGAGAAGCCTTGTCTTTTTATTTGAATAGTGGTATACTTAGTTAATGAGTATAAAAAATGAATTTTTTTTAAAAGAATAAAAAATGAATTGTTTTAAAGAAAAATAATAAATAGTAGACAGATGGTATCATGTGTGGCAAAAAATCATGATGATGGTAGTCATGAAAGATGATGTTTGCGATAAGCTGGCTGTTACAGTTTGTTAATGCTGCTGTTATGCAAAATACCAGAAATGGATTTTTTTTTTTTTTAGATAAGTAGATCTGAAAACTGTTTATCATCATCCACAAAGTACTGAAAAATAATATCCATGAGATTCCATTCAAATTTTGACAGACAAAACATAAACTGGATTTAAAGTTCTGTATTAAAAAACAAAACAAAACAATAGTACAGTTTGCATTATGGGGCAATTAAAATAACTGTTTCATTTTTGAAGACCTGACGCTAAAAAGAATGAAAACTATGTAAGAGATCATTCTATAATTGTTCTGTTTTGCTCTTCTTCTTCTAAGAATGCAGTCTTTTTAGGAGACAGACAGCAAGCTGGTCAAGTTATGTTTAAGACATTTACCTATACTTGGCCAGAAGTTTCAGAGGCTTATTATACATGCTGGCTAGTATAAACTCTCATGTTATATATGAACATTTTCCCAGTAATATTCTTAAGTTGTGTCTCATTTATCTTCCTTCTTAAGAACAGCACAGGCTTATTTTATATACTTAGAAAATCTGTAATAAACTACAGAGTTTACTAAGAGTAGAGGTACTCTGGTTACTGTTGAAAATGATAATATTAAATAAGAACACAATCCTTACCAACACAAATTGAAACCCCGTTTTCCCCAATAAAAAAGCTAGCCCGAAAAAGGTCTCATTCTATAAAGATTTATCGTTTCCAAATCACAGTGTAAGGAACTTGAGTAATTTACTAATTTTGTTTTCTACTCTGTGCCTTAAAGATACCTCACTAAAAACTGGTATCTGACACAACAGAAGACATTTGCAGAATGTAATATTGTAGTGACAGTACTGAGGTTGATTGTTTGGTTACATCTTAATTATTTATGTAGAACATTGGTCCAATAACATGAAAGTAAAGAACAGCAGCTGGAAATTTATCTCACTGTTCAGAGATAAAAGGGTTAACTACTCTTTCCATTATTTTCTGCATGTAAGTCCTTTTTCATTTTGAAATCTGATGGCAATTAAATTCTGGCATTGTTCCAAGCTATTGCATGATACTGAAGGCCATCACTATACAGCACACTGCAACATAAGGACTCTTTCGTTCACCATTTTTGGCACACTTCCAAAATATGCCCAACCATCCAGTTTAATTCTTTCCAGGAGGCTGGGTGCCAAGGATTGGATATAAGCACAGGTACATATAAGCAGCAAGATTACAGTCAACAAACTCTGAAAATTGAAAGTGGCAGACACAGTGAGGCCAGCGAAGCCCCAGCCACATCACCCTTCCGGGCCCAGGGCGGAAGTAGATTGACTTTTATAAAGGGGGTTTATTTGGTTACAAATTTACAAATTAATGAAGGCCATGAAAATGTCCAAATTAAGGTGTCAACATGAGTATACCTTCACTGAAGGAAGGCCAATGGCATCCAGAAAATCTCTGTTAGCTGGGAAGGCATGTGGCTGGTGTCTGCTGATCCCAGGTTGTGTTCCAGCTCCTCTCTCAGCTCTTGTGCGTTCTTCAAAATGTTGCTCTTGGGGTGTTTTGTCCTCTCTTAGCTTCTCCAGCTCCTGTGCATCTAAGCATCTGGGTTTCTCTTTCAGATTTGCCAGCAGACCTTTTCTCTCCAAAATGTCCCTCTCAGCTGCTCTGAGTTCCGCCTGTCTGTGAACTCTTTTTTAGGACTCCAGTGATTTAATTAAGACCCACCCTGAATGAATGGGGTAACACCTCCATGGGAATTATCTAATCAAAGGTCTCCCCCACAGTTGATTGAGTCACATCTCCATGGAAACACTCAATCAAAGGATTCCAACCTAATCAACACTAATATGTCTGCCGCCACAAGATTGTACCAAAGAACATGGTGTTTGGGGGGGCATAATACATCCAAACTGGCACACTGACCTACAAAATAGAGTCTAAGATCAAGGATAAGTATCCTCATCGTTTCTCTTTTGCTTACCTTGCCAGCTTCATATTCTTGTATTTCTTTTCTTGGAATTTAGGTTAAGCTCCAACTATATTGAACTACCCTATTAGTGCAGTGATTTCCTATTCATGCTTTAAAACCCTGTTCAAGGTGCATCGTCTTCTCAGTGAAACCTTCCTGCTCTCTTCCTTCTACTTTTTCTTCACGTCTTTTCTCTGCCACTTACTATAGCTCATTTAGCTGGCATTTGGTCCTGTATTGGCAAACTATTGATCTAGAAAGATTACAGTGGTTATAATCAAGTTAATATTTTTTTCTGCACTCCTTGATATAGAAAATATATAAAATAGCTTTTTGGTATTATTTCTAACAATAAGAAATACAATCAAATGAACAAACTGTGTTTATTTTTTGGTAATGTCCTTAATTCCTTTGGACTTTTTTTGATGTATCAAAGGACTTGAAATATAAAGTGATATAAAAATGCATGGTATTATTAATATTTTTAATAACATTTAGTTTCAAATTGTATTAATCTAGTAGGTCTGTAGGATAAAAGACTTTTACTAAATTAAGTTTATTAAGATCAAGCAGTTGTACTCATTGTTTGCTAAAGTGCAGGGAGCTATTTTAAATGTTGAGAATCATAAATATAACTCAGTAGATCTTGCTGTTTGAAGCTACAATATCTTTTAAACTGTTTTGATATCTAATACTGAAACTGATTAAAAAAACTAGTAAACTGTGATGAAAAACACAATTATAGTTAAATTTTCCAAATTCAGATAGTCTCTCTAAATATATACATATAATGGTAACTGATAATTTAGATTCAGATCTCCAATTTTACATTTATGTTTTAGTAATTTAGTTGCCAGTGTACAAGTACTGTAATTATCAGAGATGGAATAGAGAGAGAGATTGTAAATCAGCTAAATGAAAAACTAGAAAACATCTTCAATGGGGGTAGAATTTGTCCTAATTACAAAATATCAGCTTCTGGTTCTTCACAAATAAGTGGCGATTTTAGGCACAGGAAATATTTTTCTATTGTGATTAAAAGAAGTATAATTATTTCTAACAGAGTGAATGGAAGATGTGGAGCTATTCTTGCTGATGAAATGGGTTTAGGGAAAACATTGCAATGCATTTCACTCATCTGGACTCTACAGTGTCAGGGACCCTATGGAGGCAAGCCAGTAATAAAGAAGACACTTATTGTCACACCTGGAAGCTTGGTAAATAACTGGAGGAAAGAATTTCAAAAATGGCTAGGAAGTGAAAGGATCAAGATATTTACTGTAGATCAGGTAAGACACTTAACAGTGTAACCTTAGTCATTTTTAAATCATCAGCTTTTCAAATCAGTTTTGCAGTTTTCATTCTATATTGTAGTTTTTCCACATATGTAACTCTCCAACTCTTGGCACAAAAATGGAGTCTTGGCTTACATTTTGTTTTTGAGTTAAAATATTCTTATACTTGATAAGCGTCTATGAGGTTATGTGCTGCTCAAATTTGATTTCACAAAGTTTCTGCCCATGACTTTTTTTTTTTTAAATCTTCATTTTATTGAGATATATTCACTTACTATGCAGTCATACAAAACAAATCGTACATTCGATTGTTCACAGTACCATTACATAGTTGTACATTCATCACCTAAATCAATCCCTGACACCTTCATTAGCACACACACAAAAATAACAAGAATAATAATTAAAGTGAAAAAGAGCAATTAAAGTAAAAAAGAACACTGGGTACCTTTGTCTGTTTGTTTGTTTGTTTGTTTCCTTCCCCTATTTTTCTACTCACTGCCCATGACTTTTTAAAGTATCATCTTTTTCTTTTCCCCAGGACCACAAAGTAGAAGAATTCATCAACTGTCTATTTTATTCTGTTCTTATCATCAGTTATGAAATGCTACTTCGTTCCTTAGATCAGATTAAGAATATAAAATTTAATCTTCTCATCTGTGATGAAGGGCATCGTTTGAAGAACAGTGCCATTAAGACAACTACAGCTCTTATTAGCCTCTCTTGTGAGAAAAGAATAATACTAACTGGTCAGTATTCACTGGTCAGTATTCCCCAGTATCCACTGGGAAATATATGATGGAATTTTTGCTTAGTGAATGTATAAGACTTGCAATATGTTGCGGCTTCCTACTGGTGTTGGTGGTATTGGATAGATTTAATACAAATAAACCTTGGTTGAGTATTGGTAGGATTCTCAATCTTCAAGTCTCTTCTGCAACCTAGATTTTGAGGGTTATTGAAGAATAACCGCAGTAACACAATGGTTAAGTTTATGGGATCTGGGCTGGAGTGCCTGTGCCTTTTTCCCCATTCTGAAATTAACTACTGTGCAACTTTGGGCAAGTTATTTAATTGTGCATCAGTTTCTTTAACTATGACATAGGGATAGTAGCACCCTCTACTTCATAGAGTTGTTTTGAGGGCCAAAGGAGTTAAACCATATAAAGTTCTTGGGAGACTACGTGACACATGATAAGTGTTTAATAAGTGCCAGTTATTTTTATATTTATGTGCTGCATGCTTGTGGTTTATTGCTGACTAAAGCTTCTGGTCCAGTCTCTTTAGCAAGAAGGATGGACCATGTGTAAGTGCAAGGATCCTTTCCTACCCACTCTTTTTTAATTTAAGGTCCAGTCTAGAGTTAGGCCTGAATAGTTCAATGTAGCTTTCCCCTTCTATCTCACCTTGCTCTTTGTTGGCCCTTCCATTTTGCCATTTTGAAAAGAGAGTTGTATTTGGTACTAATATTTAAGACCTCTCCATTTTCTACTCTAATCTCCATTTCCCTACCACCATCAATCCATTTGAAAGGAATGGGCAAGGTATGACTGTTCTTACTATATCATAATCTCTTGTGTCATTTTGTCTTTCATGTTTCCTTTAATCATATCAGAATTCTCTCAGAAGTTAAAATGAGGAAAAAGAAATGGTGTGACCAACAACTCGTTTTCCTTTCTACATCTTTAGGGTAGGAGTGTGCCTAGAGCAAACTCTCTGTTATCTTTTCTTCATTGAGTTGGGGTGGTGAGGGTACCCATTCTTCAGCAATTCATAGTAATTTGACTTTCAGTTTGTGTAAGATTGTATTAATAATTACCAAGAGTGATTTTTAAAACTATATATGCCTTTAAAAATGATTTTGAGAAATGTTTAATGACCTTTGTATTCTTTAAATTTAGTTGGTGATAATAAAGATCAAAGGACAGGGTTCAAATCTCATAGTTATTTATATTCCCAAGATTTAGTAGATGCCCAACAAATGTTTGTTGGTAATAGCAGTGTGGTGAAAACCAAAGAATCGAAAAACTGGTGTTGACTATTTTAAAAATGCTATTTTTTAAAGAAAAAATTATTTGGGGAAATGGAAAACTTAAGCTAGGTGATTTTTTTTCACGTACCATACAATCATCCATGCTGTACAATCAGTTGTTCACAGTACCATCGTATAGTTGTGCATTCATCACCCCAATCTATTTTTTTTTTTAATTTTTATTGGGATTGTTCAGATAACATACAATTATCCAGAGATCCAAAGTGTACAATCACTTGCCCCTGGTACCCTCATACAGCTGTGTATCCATCACTGCACTTAATTTTTGTTCAATTTTTAGAACGTTTTCATTATTCCAGACAAGAAATAAAGTGAAAGATGTAAAAAGAAAAAAAACAAAAGGAAACTCTAATCCTCCCATATCCCTAACCAACCTCCCTCAATTGTTGACTCGTAGTATTGGTATAGTATGTTTGTTACTGTTTATGAAAGAATGTTGAAATACTACTAACTGTAGTATATAGTTTGCAATAGGTATATATTTCTTCCCTATATGCCCCTCTATTATTAACTTCTAGGTGTATTGTCATATGTTTGTTCTGGTTCATGGAAGAGTTTTCTAATATTTGTACAGTTAATCATGGACATTGCCCACCATAGGATTCAGTTTTATACATTCCCATCTTTTGACCTCCAGCTTTCCTTTTGGTGACATATATGACTCCCCTTTCCACCTCATTCACGTGCTATTCGGCACGGTTAGTTATTCTTACACCTTGCTACCGACACCTCTGTTCATTTCCAAACATTTAAGTTTATCCTAGTTGAACATTCTGCTCATACTAAGCAACCACTCCCCATTCTTAAGCCTCGTCCTATATCTTGGTACCTTATATTTCATGTCTATGAGTTTACATATTATAATTAGTTGTTATCAGTGAGACCCTGCAATATTTGTCCTTATGTGTCTGGCTTATTTCACTCAGTATATTGCCCTTGAGGTTTTCTCATCAACCCATTTTTTTTTTTTTTTTAGGATGGTTTTGGTCACACACCATACATTCCATCCTGAGTAAACAGTCGATGGTTCTCTGTATGGTCATATATTTATGTGTTCACCACCTTCACCAGTATCTGTATAACGGCATCTGCATTTCTTCCACAAGGCAGGAGGGAAGTCAAAGAAGGTAGAGTGGAAAAAGAAAGAGGAAAAAAAATGACAGCTAGGAAGCAGCAAAAGGAAAAATAACCTTAAATCAAAGTAGAGTAAAGAGTCAGACACCACCACCAATGTCAAGTGTCTAACATGCCTCCCCATCCCCCCTTCTTATCTACACTTACCTTGGTATATCGCCTTTGCTACATTAAAGGAAGCATAATACAATGATTCTGTTAGTTACAGTCTCTAGTTTACATTGATTGCATCCCTCCCCCAATGTCTCCCCATTTTTAACACTTTGCAAGGTTAACATTTGCTTGTTCTCCCTCGTAAAAGAACATATTTGTATATTTTATCACAATTGTTGAACACTCTAGATTTCACCAAGTTACACAGTCCCATTCTTTATCTTTCCTCCTTTCTTCTGGTGTCTCACATGCTCCCAACCTTCCTCTCTCAACCATATTCATAGTTAATTTTTGTTCAGTGTACTTACATTGTTGTGCTACCATCTCCCAAAATTGTGTTCCAAACCACGCACTCCTGTCTTCTCCCATCACTCTGCAGTGCTCCCTTTAGTATTTCCTGTAGGGCAGGTGTCTTGTTCACAAAGTCTCTCATTGTCTGTTTGTCAGAAAATATTTTGAGCTCTCCCTCATATTTGAAGGCCAGTTTTGCTGGATATAGGATTCTTGGTTGGTGGTTTTTCTCTTTCAGTATCTTAAATATATCACACCACTTCCTTCTTGTCTCCATGGTTTCTGCTGAGAGATCCACACATAGTCTTATTAAGCTTCTTTTGTCTGTGATGGATCACTTTTCTCTTGCTGCTTTCAGGATTCTCTCTTTGTCTTTGACATTTGATAATCTGATTATTAGGTGTCTTGGCGTAGGCCTATTCAGATGTGTTCTGTTTGGAGTATGCTGCACTTCTTGGATCTGTAATTTTATGTCTTTCATAAGAGATGGGAAATTTTCATTGATTATTTCCTCTATTATTGCCTCTGCCCCTTTTCCCTTCTCTTCTCCTTCTGGGACACCAATGATACATACATTCTTGTACTTTGTTTCATCTTTAAGTTCCCAGAGACGTTGCTCATATTTTTTCATTCTTTTCTCCATCTGCTCTTTTGCGCGTAGGCTTTCAGGTGTTTTGTTCTCGAGTTCGTGAGTGTTTTCTTCTGCCTCTTGAGATCTGCTGTTGTATGTTTCCATTGTGTCTTTCGTCTCTTGTGTTGCGCCTTTCATTTCCATAGATTCTACTAGTTGTTTTTTTGAACTTTCGATTTCTGCCTTATGTATGTCCAGTGTTTTCTTTACAGCCTCTATCTCTTTTGCGAAATATTCTCTAAACTTTTTGAATTGATTTAGCATTAGTTGTTTAAATTCCTGTATCTCAGTTGAAGTGTATGTTTGTTCCTTTGACTGGGCCGTAGCTTCATTTTTCTTAGTGTAGGTTGTAGTTTTCTGTTGTCTAGGCATCTGACCTCCTAGGCCACCCCACTCAGGTTTTCCCAGATGAGAACAGGTTTTTCTTAGAGGATTAATACACCTGTGCTTTTCTGCTTGGTAGGTGCCCCTGTCAGCCTGTCACCACCTGTGTAAGAGGGTGTGGCCTGTGGCTCTCCTCCCCTAGGCTTTGGGGTCTGGTTCCAGAAAGGCAGGCAGCAGAGCTGGGCCCCTCCCTTTCCTCTTGGGAAGCTATGCCCCCTCCAGAGAGGTCATCTGCATATCAATAAGTTCTTTGTTTCTCTTACTCTGCTGATCAAAGTGTTTTGATTTAAAAATGGCTGAGGCTGTCTTTACTGCAAAGCTCTGAGGGCTGAAAGCAACTGAGGTTTTCTCCACAGAGAGAGAAAGGGACAGAAAAGCTCCCAGGTTCACCCTTCAGCCAGAGATAGCACCCGATCCTCTAGGCTCCCTGTCCTGAGACAGATATGTCCCCTGACTCTCCCAAGGTCAGTTGTCACCAAAAGTCTCTGTCTGCTTGTTGAGGATTCGCTGTCTGTATTGAGCAGTTAACATTAAAACCCCAGTTGGAGCTGGGCTGAGAGAGTGCTGCTCTCTAGCACTGCGAGGCATCTGTGAGGGAGGGGCTCTCAGCTCTCGGCTCTCAGCGCGGGTCTGCAGTTTTACTTACAGATTTTATGCAGCGATCTCGGGCATTCCTCCCAATTCAGGTTGTTGGATGATGAGTGGACAGTCACGTTTGTCTCCCCGCAGTTATTCCAGGTTGTTTCCTAGTTTTTTGGTTGTTTATGAATTGTTCCAGGGGGTCTAACAGTCTTCCACTCCTCTCTATGCCACCATCTTAGCTCCTCCCACCCCAATTTATTTTTTAACATTTTCCTTAAGAAATGTTCCGGAAAGTATAAAAATAAGAATAAAAATAAAAGTAAAAAAGAACACTAAATCATCCCCCCATCCCACACTATTTTCATTTAGTTTTTGTCCCCATTTTTCTACTCATCCATCCATACACTAGATAAAGGGAATGTGATCCACAAGGCTTTCACAATCACTCTGTCACCCCTTGTAAGTTACATAGTTATACAGTTGTCTTCAAGGCTACTGGGTTGAAGTTTGATAGTTTCCTTTTTTTCCCATTCTGGTCCTAACGTTTTAAATTTCATAACTGCTACTACTCTTTAGTGATATTGACTCTACATTGGGTAATAAGAACAAACATGTGTTTTTACTTCTAGCTATAACAATACACTAAAACCTAAAAAGGGTTATCTATGTAGTGCATAACAGTGCCCACCAGAGTGACCTCTAGACTCCATTTGAAATCTCTCAGCCACTGAAACTTTACTTTGTTTCATTTCGCATCTCTGTTTTGGTCAGGAAGATTTTCTCCATCCCACGATGCTAGCTCCAGGCTCATCCCTGGGAGTCATATCCTGCATTACCAGGGAGTTTTACACCTCTGGGAGTCAGGTCCCATGTAAGGGGAAGCTAGGTGATTTTTATATTTTGAGCTGTTCAAGAAGGGAACTGAGTCAATTCTTTATACTTGATTCCCAAAACTTCAGTTCAAATGTCTTGCCTTTTGATCTTGAAGTCCCTGGGGCCAGAAAAGCAATGAGGAAAAATGATATAGCTAATTTTAGTAACTGTGTTGGAAGAGAAGAACATGTGTTTGTTCTTATTACCCAATGTAGAATCAATATCACTTATTTAAAGAGTAGTAGCGGTTATGAAATTTAAAAGGTTAGGACCAGAATGGGAAAAAAAGGAAATAAAAAGGAAGAGTGAGGAATAAAGTTTACTGAAAAGCACTGAAGGGAAGGGATAAAAATAGTACATGCCTATCTTTGAAGCCAAATAGTTTTTTTAGCACAAATGGATAGCTTTACTAATAATCTCAAATATGAACAACTAAGTTAACTAGCATTCAAAATTAAATTTAATAGGATTTGCAGTAGAATATTGATTCTGGGACTTCATTCCAAAGGAATATCCTGATTTTGTCTAGTCATGGATTCATTTGTGGAATTAACATTGTCCTTCTTTCCTACTTTGTTAATCTGAGTTTGTTTCTGATTTCCTGTCCCTGTAACTACTCCTCCCTGAGCTGTGAATTTGGATAAAAACTAACACTAACCTTTTAAATTTAGAAATCCTAAAATATGTTTTTTTATCTCCTTAGAATTGACTGAATGAATTCTCTTTTATAATGGAAGGACATTTTACTGCCAAAGTGATTTGCTTATATTGGAAGTATATATTTATATATGAGTGTGTACAGTGCTACATACATAAGAGATACTCAATAACTAAGAATCAAATGAAAGAAGTTTTAATATTGTTTCCTGGTATTATCTAGCTCAGTGCTTAGGAGAGCATTTAATTAATATTTACTGGAAAATGGTTAGGGTTCATTTTGATGAAGACATATTAGATGACTGTATGTTGTGTAATAAAAAAGAGAAATCTTAGAATTGAAACAAAATTCTTGTTCAAGTCTGAAAGTTTATATATTGCTGTTTTATAGAATGTTTAGAAACCAGAGAACAATAATTATCCTCCAGTCTCACTTCCTTAATTAACTGTTAGCACTTTGGCATGTTTCTTTATTCATACACACACACACTTAACATACATTCATATTTATTTATATATACGTTAAATATTTATACACATCAAAATAGTCTCAATATAAATACTTTCTTATGATATTTAATAATCTTGAAAACTATTACTACTGTTAGACATTAGATTGTTTCCAGTTCTTTCCCATTGTAAGTAATGTGATGAATATCTACAAGTATATACTTTTTCTTTATAAATTCTGAGAAATGGATTAGAAGACCTAATGGAAAATTTATGTATATGTATATATATGAAGAGCTCTTGGAGTTTTTATGGAGGTAATGGGAGAGGATATAGTAGATGTAGGTTGTGGGTAATGTTGTAGTCCTTTGGTTAGGTGATAGATTTATGTCTATTCATTACAAAATAAAGAAAAGTCTTTTTGAAGGGCAGGGGTGGGAGTATGGAAAGAGAAAAGGTTCTTTCATTTCCCTGGAAGTATCCCTTCCATAGGCTTGAAAAGAGTTTCAATAAACATACCAATTTGACTTGAAAATCTTTAGTGTTTCCTTTTTTCTTCTCCTCACATGACACTGTTGTGCTGTTTTTAACAGTAGATTATTTAGCTGCTTCTAGGTTCTGTCTAGCCTAGAATTAGAGGAGAGCACTAAAAGCAGTGAATTGAGGATTGAACTACCTCTAGAAAATGATGTGACCACTTCTCAGAATGATGCTATGCTGGTGTGTTGGCTGTCATAGCTACATGCTCCTTCTCTTCTTTTTGTTCTTTTTTTTTAATCTTTTTTTTTTAAATTCAATTTTATTGGGATATATTCACATATCATGCAGTCATACAAGCATAAATTCAGTTGTTCACAGTACCATTATATAGTTGTGCGTTCATCACCAAAATTAAATTTTGAACATTTTCATTATCACACACACAAAAATAATAAGAATAAAAATTAAAGTGACAAAGAACAATTAAAGTAAAAAAGAGCACCCCCCCCCCCCATTTTTATACTCATCCATCCATACACTGGACAAAGGGGAGTGTGGTCCATAAGCCTTTCCCAATCACATTGTCACCCCTCATAAGCTACATTTTTATACAATTGTCTTCAAGATTCATGAGTTCTGGGTTGTAGTTTGATAGTTTCAGGTATTTACTGCTAGCTATTCGAATTCATTAGAACATATAAAGGGTTGTCTATATCGTGCATAAGAGTGCCCACCAGAGTGACCTCTCAGCTCCTTTTGGAATCTCTCTGCCACTGAAGCTTATTTCTTCCTTTCACATCCCCCTTTTGGTCAAGATGTTTTCCATCCCATGATGCTGGGTTTAGATTCCTCCCCGGGAGTCATATTCCATGTTGCCAGGGGGATTTACTCCCCTGGGTGTCAGATCCCACATAGAGGGGAAGGCAGTGATTTCATCTGCCACATTGGCTTAGCTAGAGAGAGAGGGCCACATCTGAGCAACAAAGAGGCACCCGGGAGGAGACTGTTAGGCACAAGTATAGGCAGGCCTGGCCTCTCCTTTGCAGCAAGAGTCTTCCCAAGGGGAAATCCCGTGGTAGAGGGCTCAGCCCATCAAACCACCAGTTCCCTGTCTGTGAGCACATCAGCAATCATCGAGGTGGGGAAGCCCAACACCCCTGCATTCTCCACCAGCTCCTCAGGGGGGCTCTTCATATTTTTTTCATTGTGGGTTTTTTTTTTTTTTTACTTTTACTTTTTTTTCCTTCTTATTTGCTGCCCTGATTTCCTTTTTTTATCGCTTCTTGTGTTTCACCTTTCTTACTTTTTTTCCAGTTTTCCTTTTGCTTTTTTCCCTTGTGTATTAGGATAATTTCAGTTGCACGTAACAGACATCTGAATCAAATGTGCATATTTTCCCACATAACTGGAAGTCTAGAGGTATGGTAGGCTCCAGGAGTGATGATACAGAAGCTCAATCTTATATCAAAGATTCTGGTTCTTTCTGTCCTCTCCTCTGCCTTGTTTGGTGTTATTTGCTGGGAGCAAATGGCTGCAGCAGTTCCAGACATCACGTGTAGATTTGGTGACACCCAAAGAAGAACAAAGCCTGGCTCTTTCTGTGTCTGTATCTTTAGGAGTGAGGAAACTATCTTAGAAACCCCTTACTTGATTCCTTTCATGCCTCATTGACTAGGATGGGTCATATCTTGGTGAAAATTCTTGATTCCCCTTTTCTCAGGTGCAACCATTTTATACCTCATGTTCCTTGAACACCCAGAAGCTCCTGGGACTGTTGGTGAAATGACTCATAATTTCTGCCTTCCCTGGAGAATTACCCTTGGCTGAATGAGAACTGCCTCTCTTCCCCTGCAGTGCCTCTCTCCCTGTATATTGCAGTCAATGATTGACTGAAACATGGCTAAGTAAAAAATTCTAGCCCCCTTGCCTCAGGGTAATTTTAGGACCAACTTTGTGGTGTAATTTACCCTTAGAGCTCCCTATAGGGTCGGGCTGAAGGTAAATTATAGAAGAGACCACATCCTTACATATTTTCTTTCCCTGCCATTTTCCGATTCCCTTTTTCCCTGAGAGCACTCCCTCCTTGAATCTTGTGCACCCAAATCCCTGTCTCAGACTCTGCTTCTAGGAAACACAATCTAAGGAACTCTTTCTTACATTGGTCATTGGCAAAGGAGATAGAGGGTTACAGTGATTGGCTTGGATTAATCATTTGGGATTGGATGAATGTCTGGAAGTTAACCTTTCTCTTCTTTCCTTCTTGCCTTTTCCATTCTCCCTATCTTTATTAGTCATCATCATGGATATTCTCCTAAAGGCTTAAAGAAATACACATCAATATGAAATTTCAAACGTAGAGGACAGTTGCAAAAATAATACACAACCTATATGGAGAACTCCAACACACCGCATACACAGATACTCAGATCCACCAACTTTTAATATTTTGTCACATTTTCCTTACCATTCTCTGTTTCCATCCACCCATCCATCAAACTGTCAATCTGTTGATCCCTCCCTCCATCCATCCGTCTGGCTATCTGGAATCTACCTAATTTACTATCTGTTTTCTAAACATTTGAGAGTAGGTTTTATACATCATGTTCCTTGAACACTTAAAACTTCCATGTGCATTTCCCAAGAACAAGAGACTTAACCATCTTAAGTACAGTTACAAAGTTCAGGCAATTTAACATTGATACAAAGCTTATAGTTTATATTCCCAGTTTTTTCATATGTTCCAATAGTCTCCTCTGGGCCTTCTCTCTTCTGTTATTAGTTCCAGTCCAGGACCATTGATTGCATTTGATTATCATTGTCTGTTTAGTTGCTGTTTTTTTTTGTTTTTCCAATTGTAATAGCATATATACCACTATCTTAACTACTTCCTAGCAGACCATTCAGTGGGGTTAATCACATTCACAACGTTGTGCTACCCTTAGCAGCATCCTTTACCAGACTTTCCGAACACTGCAAACAGAAACCCTATACCCATTATGCATTAACTCACCATTCCCCGCCCCTCCCCTGGAAACTCTACTTTCTGTCTTTATGAATTTGCATATTCTAGTTATTTCATGTAAGTGAGACATTATTCAATTTACCACAGAACTATTATCCTACACATTTTATAGATAACAAAACCAGGCTAAGTAACTTGCTCAAGGTCACTCAGGTAGTAAGTGATAAAGGCAGGGTTTGAACCCAGCCACACTCCAGAGTCTGTACTCAGCCACTGTGTTGTACTAAATAAGTATTTAGTACAAAATACCAGAATTAAAAATTTGTCATTATTAATATTTTTTCAAGTTTATTTGGATGCTCTTTCTCAATTTTAGGAAATTTGCTTATATATATGAAGTCCTTTCAGGGAAGAGAGTACCAATTTCTACTAAGACCTGTGATTGTAAAACACAAACATGATCTTCTCATCACTTTTATCTCTCTTTAGGTACTCCAATTCAGAATGATCTGCAAGAATTTTTTGCATTAATTGATTTTGTAAATCCAGGAATTTTGGGTTCTTTGTCAGCTTATAGGAAAATATATGAAGAACCCATCATTATATCGAGAGAACCTTCTGCTTCTGAGGTATAATTTACTTTAATGGATAAGTTAAAAAAAATGTATAGTAGTATGTCTGGGGAAATCATTCATAGCTGAGTATTATTTTAATTTAGAGAAAATTAAATTATTATAGTAAACTATTTATCCTCACCACCCTTCATATCTTCCTGCATTCCTTATATTAGTAAATAAAATCATCATATGTCTAAAATTGATAAATAGGCACTTCACAAAGAATTACGAATTACCAATATACATATGAAAATGTTCGTCTTTATTGGTATTGAAAAAGCAAACCAAAATAACCATAAAGTAATTTTCTTACTTTTCTATTAGTGTCTTGGTTGGTTGGATTTACATTGTTACAGCAATTGTAGATGAGAGTGTCACTTTCTGCTAGTTGTAATGTAAATCGGTACAACTGTTCTGAAGGAAACTTTGGCAATGTGTATCAAAAGCCTTTAAATTGTGTATATTTATCTCCTAGCAATACCACTTTGAAGAGTTTGTTGCAAGGAAATAATCATAGCTTTGCCTAAAGATATAGCTCTAAGGGTAAAAAATTAGCAACAAACTTCATTTTCAAAGGTAGGAAAACGGTTGAATTATGGTCTACATATTTTACAGACATTCTTTTATTGACTCTAAGGTACCACCATTGTAAGGTGTACCATTATTTTATGCACCACTAAGTAGAAAATGCTATCGTAAGAAGTCATTGATTGTAAGAAGCATCCTATTTCATAGAAGTTAAAGTGTGAAAAAAAATCTCAGAATTAATAAAATATAGTAATCAGTTAATAAATAATTACTGAATGTTTTCCATATACTGGGATCTATACAAAATAATGGTTTATGTGATTATTTAATGGAAAATATTCATTATATATTATTTAAAAATAACATCACATTCATTTATTTACCCAGTAGGTATTAATCATCAAAAGTGTTCCAGATACTAAGTGCTAGACACTGGGAAAATACAGTGATGATCCAAACTGACTGGTTCCTTTTTCTCATGGAGCTTTATACTTTGTGATCCTATTTTTGTTACAAATAGAAATGAAATGTTAAGTATATTTGCATATTTATGCTAAGTAAAAACTAGGAGGATATACATAAAAAATAAAATACTAAGAAGATATGCATAAAAAATCTTGACATCAGTGGAATGTTCTGGTTGATTAAAGATTTTAATTTTCTTATTTTTGCATATCTGCATTTTCTGATTTTTCCTCAGTGAACCTGTTACTTTTATAATAAAAATTGAAATTACTTTTGAAATTAAAATTGAAAATAATTTTAAAATACAAGGGAGAGTTCTATGGTTTGTATAGAAACAAGTAGGTATGTATGAGATTTTAAAAATCCTCACTAAAATTCTATATTCTGAAAAAGATTCTAAATAGATAATCTAAACATATTTCATTCACATTATGTAAACATTTTTTAAATTTCTTCTTCATTAGAGAAGTTGTAGGTTTACGGAAATACAATGCATAAAATACAGAGTTCACATATACTACCTATTATTAACACCTTGCATTAGTGTGGTACATTTCTTATAATTCATGAAAAAACATTTTTATAATTGTACTATTAACTATAGTCCATTGTTTACAATAAGGTTCACTGTGTTGTAGAGTCCTATGTTTTTTTTTAAATTTTTATTCCAGTAATATAAATGATCTAAAATTTCCCATTTTAATCACATTCACAAATATAATTCAGAGCTGTTAATTACATTCACAATTCTGTGCTACCATTACCACCATCTATTTCCAAAACTTTACAGTCAACCCAAATAGAAATTCTGTACTATTTAAGCATTAACTCCCAAGTCTCTACTGCCAACCCAGTTCCTGGTAACCTGTATTCTAGTTTCTGATTCTGAGTTTGCTTATTCTAGTTATTATATATCATTGAAATCATACAACATTTGTCATTTTGTATCTGGCTTATTTCACTCAACATGATGTCTTCAAGGTTCCTTCATGAAGTTGCATGAATCAGAACTTCATTCTTTTTTAATGCTGAATGATGTTTCATTGTATGTATATGCCACATTTTGCTTTTCCATTTATTGGTTGATGAACACTTAGGTTTCTTCCATCTTTTGGCAATTGTGAATAATACGTCTGTGAACATCAGTGAGCAAAAATTTGAGTCCCTGCTTTCAATTTTTTTGGTTCTATACCTGCAGTGGGATTGCTGGGTCATACGGTAGTTCTATACTTAGCTTTCTGAGGAATGGCTTAACTACCTTCCCCAGCAGCTGCACAATTTTACTTTCCCACCAGCAGTGAATGAGTTCTTATTTCTCCACATCTTCTTCAACACTTACAATTTTCTGTGTTTTTAGTAGGAGCCATTCCAATGGGTGTGAAATTATGTCTCATTGTGGTTTTGATTTGTATGTCCCTAATAGCTAATCATGTTGAGGATATTTTCATGTGCTTTTTAGCCATTTGTATATCCTCTTGGTAGAAATGTTTAGTCAAGTCTTTTGCCCATTTTTAAATTGAGTTGTTTGTCTTTTTATTGTTGAGTTGTAGGATTTCTTTATGTATTCTGGATATTAAACCTTTATTGGATATGTAGTTTCCAAATATTTTCTCCCACTGAGTAGGTTATCTTTTTACTTTCATGATGAAGTCCTTTGATGCGCAGAAGTTTTAAATTTTGATGAGGTCCCATTTATGTATTTTCTTCTTGTGTTGCTTGTGCTTTGGGTGTAAAATCCACAAATACATTGCCTAATACAAGATCCTGAAGATGTTTCCCTACATTTTCTTCTAGGAGTTTTATAGTTCTGGTTGCTATATTTAGGTCTTTGATCCATTTTGAGTTAATCTTTGTATATGGTATGAGATAGGGGTCTTTTGCATTTGAATATCCTGTTCTCCCACCACCATTTGTTGAAGAGACTATTCTTTCCTAATCGAGGGGACTTGGCAGTCTCGTCAAAAATCAATTGGTTATGGATATAAGGGTCTGTTTCTGAACTTTCAATCTGATTCCAATGGTCTGTATCTATCCTTTGACAGCATAGACAAGCATGCTGTTTTGACTAAAGTAGCTTTGCGTAATAAGTTTTAAAGTAAAGAAGTGTGAGTCCTTCAACTTTGTTCTTCTTTGTCAGGATGCTTTTGAGTATTCAGGGGCTCCTTACTCATCTAAATAAATTTGATGATTGGCTTTTCCATTTCTGCAAAGTAGGCTGTTGGGATTTTGATTGGGATTGCATTAAGTAAATCATTTCGACTTGAATTGACATCTTAATATTTAGTTTTCAATCCAAAGGCATGGAATGTCCTTTCATTTATTTACATCTTTGAATTTCTTTTAGCAAACTTTTATAGTTTTTATGTATAAGTCCTTTACTTCCTTGGTTATATTTATTCCTAGATGTTTGGTTCTTTTTGTTGTTATTGTAAAGGGAAGCTTCTTTTCTTGATTTCCTCCTCAGATTCCTCATTGCCAGTGTATGGAAACACTCCCAATTTTTGTATGTTGGTCTTGTATCCTGCCACTTTCCTGAATTTGTTTATTAACTCTAGTAACTTTGTTGTAAGTTTTTCAAGATTTTGTATAGGATTGTGTAATCTGCAAATAGTGAAAGTTTTACTTCTTTTCCAATTTGGATGACTTTTATTTCTTTTATTTGCCTAATTTTTCTGGCTGGAACTTCCAGTACAATATTGAGTAACAGTGGTGACAGTGGGCATGCATCCTTGTCTTGTTCCAGATCTTATAGGGAAAGATTTCAGTGTTTCAATTGGGTATGGTGTTAGTAGTGAGTTTTTCATACATTTCGTCCTTTATCATGTTAAGGAAGTTTCCTTCTATTCCAATTTTTGTAAGTGTTTTTATCAAGAAACAATGCTGACTTTTGTCAAATGCCTTTTGTGTATCAATTGAGATGTGTTTTTTCTTATCGCTTTGTTTTCTTCAGATGGTATATTATATTAATTGATTTTCTTATTTTGAACCACCTTTGTATACCTGAGGTAAATCCCAAGTGATCATGGTGTATAATTCTTCTAATGTGCTGTTGGATTTGATTTGCTAGTATTTTGTTGAGGATTTTTGCATCTATATTCCTAAGAGATGTTGGTTTGTAATTTTCTTTTCTTTTAATATCTTTATCTGGCTTTGGTATTAGGGTGATAGTGGCTTCTTAGAATGAGTTAGGGAGTGTTCCCTCTTCAAGTTTTTGGAAGATTTCTGCAGAATTGGTGTTAATTCTTCTTGGAATGTTTTGTAGAATTCTCCAGTGAAGCCATCTGGTCATGGTCGCTTCTTTGTTGGGAGGTTTTTGATGACTGATTTAATCTCTACTTGTAACTGGTCTGTTGAAGCCTTCTGTTTCTTCTAGAGGCAGTGTAGGTTGTTCTTATGTTTCTAGGAATTTGTCCATTTCATCTAGGTTTTCTGATTTATTGGAATACAGATGTCATAGTATCCTCATATGATCCTTTTTATTCCTATTGGGTCAGCAGTAATGTCTCGTCCTCATTTGTGATTATATTTATTTGCATTTTCATTCTTTTTTTCTTAGTCTAGCTAAAGATTTTACAATTTTTTGATCTTTTCAAAGAACCAACTTTTGGTTTTGTTAATGCTCTCTATTTGTGTTTTTATTCTCTATTTCTTTTCTTTCTGCTCTAATTTTTGTTATTTCTTTCCTTCCCCTTGCTTTGGGATTAGGTTGCTTTGCCTTTTCTAGTTCCTCCAGGTGTGCATTAGGTCTTTGATTTGAGCTCTTTCTCCCTTTTTGAATGTAAGCATTTAGAACTATGGATTTCCCTCTAAGCATGGCCTTGGCTGTGTCCCATAATGTTCCAGTTTCCTAATGCTGCCATTTTGTGAAAGACCAGAAATGGATTGGCCTTTTTTTTTTAAATTTAAATTTTGTTTTGAAATAAATTCAAAGTTACAGGAACAGTTGCAAAAACAATACAAACCCCATACACAGCATACCCTGACCACCGATACCCCAATCCATCAATTTTAACATGCCGTCACACTGCCATTTCTTTCTTTCCCTCTGTGCCTCCCTTCCTCCTTATCTATCATCCATCATCTATTGCTCTGTCTTCTGAACATATGAGAGCAAGCTGCACACATCCTTGAACAAACACTATAATTCACATATACAATTCCCATGAACAAGAACATTCTTTTATGCAATCCCATCAAGCACAGCTAAGTTCAAGAAATTCAACATTGATACAAAGCTTATATTCTATATTTCCTTTTTTTTTTCTTATGTTCCAACTGTGTCCCTTTGAGCCTCCTATCCTCCATCCTGAGATCCCATCCAGGATCATCCTTGGCATTCAATTTTTATTTATTTAGACTGTCTTTTTTTTTTTTTTTTTTTTTCAGTTGTGGAAACGTATATACAGCCTAAATCTTCCTATTCCACCCCCTCCCTAGCATTCCATTATTGGGATTAATCACATTTAGAATGTTGTAATGCTATCACCTTCCCACCATCCATTGCTAGAAATTTCCCTTCACCTCAAACAGCAACTCTACACTCATTTCTTAACTCCCCATTGCCCCCTTCCCCCACTTCTCATAACCCATACTCTACTTTTCATCTCTATGGTCATATTCTCTGATAATTTCTTTATGTTTACTGTGGGGCTTAAATTTAACCTCTTAATTCCATAACAACCTTGGTTTTCTTTGATACCAACTTAACTTCACTAGGACCTGTAAACTATGTTCCTACCCTCCTCCATTCCCCCACCTTTATATAGTTCTTGTCAAAAATTACATATTTACATTGAGTCCAAAACCACTGATTTGTCATTAGAGTTTATGTATTTTATATCCTA
This sequence comes from Choloepus didactylus, assembly GCF_015220235.1. Lineage (NCBI taxonomy): Eukaryota > Metazoa > Chordata > Mammalia > Pilosa > Megalonychidae > Choloepus > Choloepus didactylus. The sequence goes on along the minus strand of NC_051320.1, from coordinate 49,768,405 downwards.
TAGGAAGTAAATAGTGGAGTTACAAAAAAAAAATTATTGACTTCTAGTTGTATTCCATTGTGGTCAGAGAATATACTTTGAATATATTAAAAAAAAATTTTTTTTTTTTTAATTTATTGAGGATTGTTTTATGTCCCAGCATATGGTCTATTCTGGAGAAAGATCCGTGATCACTAGAGAAAAATGTGTGTCCTGGTAATGTAAGGTTCTATATATGTCTGTTAAAATTCTCTATCTCTCTCTCTCCTTTCTTTGTTTCTCTGTCGGTAGGGCTCTCTTTAGTATCTGAAGTAGGGCAGGTCTTTTATTGGCAAAGTCTCTCAGCATTTGTTTGTGAAAAATTTAAGCTCTCCCTCAAATTTGAAGGAGAGTTTTGCTGGATAAAGTATTCTTGGTTGGAAATTTTTCTCTCTGAGAATTTTAAATGTGTCATGCTACTGCCTTCTCGCCTCCATGGTGGCCACTGAGTAGTCACTACTTAGTCTTATGTTGTTTCCTTTGCATGTGGTGAATTGCTTGTCTCTTGCTGCTTTTAGAACTTGCTCCTTCTCTTCAGTATTTGACAGTCTGATCAGAATATGTCTTGGAGTGGGTTTATTTGGATTTATTTTATTTGGAGTTCTTTGCACATATGCTTTGTGTATTTATATTGTGTGGAAAGTTTGGGTAGTTTTCCCCAACAATTTCTTTGCATACTCTTTCTAGACCTTTACCCTTCTCTCCCCCTTCTGGGACACCAATGAGTCTTAAATTTGGACGTTTTATTTTATCTATCATATCCCTGAGATCCGTTTCATTTTTTTCAATTTTTTTCTCCATTCTTTCTTTTGTTCTTTCATTTTCTGTTCTGTGGACCTCTAGGACACTGAGTCGTTGTTCAGCTTCCTCTAATCTTGCATTATGAGTATCCAGTCTTTTTAATTTGGCCAACAGTTTCTTTTATTTCCATAAGATCTTCTGTTTTTTTATGTACTCTTGAAATTTCTTCTTTATGCTTTTCTAGGGTCTTCTTTATGTCCTTTATATCCTGTGTCATGTTCTTCTTCATGTCCTTTATATCCTGTGCCATGCTCTCATTCTTTGACTGTAGTTCTTTGATTAATTGCTCCAAGTACTATGTCTCTTCTGATCGTTTGATTTGGGTGTTTGGGATTGGGTTCTCCATATCGTCTGGTTTTATCAAATGCTTTAAGATTTTCTGTTGTTTTTGGCCTCTTGGCATTTGCTTTGGTTGATAGGGTTCTTTCAAGTTATAAAAAAGCCAATCTAATTTTTCAGATCTACAACTTGGTGGCGTTCACTTTAACTAACTAACCAGCAGATGACATCTGCGAGTCACCTATTCCCCTCAAGTCAGTTCTCCACAACTTTGTCTTTGTGGTGTGTGGGGAAATGATTCCTGTGGGGTTCAATTTGTGCACTAAGTTTGGGTGTGTTGTTGGTCCTGTCCGCCCTGAATGTGGGGCGTGTGTCTGGGTGGTTAAGGAGGCAGGGCAGCTTTAATATTCAGACCTCTCAGGTGTTCCTGGAGATTCAAGGCTGTTGCAAGAGTCTAAGCCTTCATTTCAGTCTTGCTACAGATTTTCTCTGCTGCTGACCCACAAGTCCCCGGCATTGACGTAGGGTCCCTGGGTTTTCTGAGCGGGTCCCCCTTCTCAGCTGTGATCTTCCAGGACCTCTGCTGAAGGAAGGCTGTGTTATGTCACAAGCGCACGCTGTCCCTCAAGGGAAGCCCCTGGCCACCGGGCCGTGCAGAGGTGCTCCCAGCCTGATGCATAAATAGCTGAATGGGGCTTCTCAATCTCCACCCCCCACCCCCCGCCTTTTCGCACAGTGCTGCATTCCCAGCTCTGGGACAACTAGCTGTGGGAGCACCCAAGTCCACTGTCCACGGCCGATATTGTGGCGTGTGCACGGTGCCGTGGGATGTACTCCCTGTCAGACTGGGTTTCCTGGCGTGGCTCTGGGCTGTGGGTCTGGCCCCGGGCAGGAGTGTTGCCAGCATGTTGGGGAGCCAGCTGCAAGTGGTGCGGTTTCTTTCTCCTTTTGGCTCTCCCCTCTCCCCCCACCCCGTCCCTGAGGCAATCAGCAATGGGCTATCCTCCACGCCAGACACTGAGAGGTTGGCACAGCCCGCTCCTGCCATGGTTCACTGCGCAGTTCTCACTGTCGCAACTATAGCTGCTCCTAGGTTTTTTTTTTTTAAAGAACTAGTCCATCTCCACATGCCAGCCCCCGGTTTCCCCACACCGCAGCGCAGCCGCGGGACTTTCAGCCAGCTTACTCACTCATTTCAGAATGCAGACTCCTGGTTTTACCAAGTGCACAGTCCCTGTGGTTTCAGCAGACCTTGTCCAGCTGGTGCATCGCTGGAAGTGGTGTTCTGGGTCACTTTCTGGTTTTTATCTAGTATTTTTCACAGAGGTGTTTTTTTGCCCTGTCTCACCTAGCCAACATCTTAGGTTCTCCTTGATTGACTTTTATAAAGGGGTTTATTTGGTTACAGAGTTACAGTCTTAAGGCCATAAAGTGTCCAAGGTAAGACATCAGCAAAGGGTACCATCACTGGAGAAAAGCCATTGGCATCCGGAAAACCTCTGTTAGCTTGGAAGGCATGTGGCTGGCGTCCACATGCTCCTAGGTCGTGTTTCAAAATGGTGTTCTCCAAAATGTTCCTCCTGGGGCATTTTGTCCTCTTTTAGCTACAGCTTCTCTTCAAAATGTCACTCTCTGTTGCTCTGAGCTCCTTCTGTCAGCTGTTTTATATAGCTCCAGTGATTTAATTAAGACATACCCTGAATGGGTGGGGTAACACGTCCATGGAAATTATCCAATCAAAGATCTCACAGTTGATTGAGTCACATCTCCGTGGAAACTCAATCAAAGGATTCAAATCTAATCAACACTAATACATCTGTCCCCACAAAATTGCATCAAAGATAATGGTGTTTTGGGGGACAAAATACATCCAAACTGGCACACATAAGTTTTGATATGTCGTGTTGTCATTTTTGTTTACCTCAAGATATTTACTGATTTCCCTTGTAATTTCTTCTTTGACCTATTAGTTGTTTAAGATTTTGTTATTTAACTCCCATCTATTTGTGTATTTTCTGATTCTCTGTCTTTTATTGATGTCTAGCTTCATCCCATTGTGGTCAGAGAAGATGATTTGTATAATTTTGATCTTTTAACATTTAATGAGTCTTGTTTTGAGACCCAGCATGTGGTCTTTCCCAGAGAATGATCCATGTCTACTTGAGAAGAGTGTATATCTTGCTGTTTTGTGTGCAGTGTTCTGTATATGTTAAGTCTGTTTCATTTACCAAATTATTAAAGTTCTCTTTTTTTTAAATTGATCTTCTGTCTAGAAGTTCTATCTATTGATAAGAGTGGTGTACTGAAGTGTCTCCATCTATCATTTTAGAGGTGTCTATTTCTCCCTTCAGTTTTGCCAGTGTTTGCCTCATATATTTTGGTTAGGTGCATAAATATTTATGATTGTTATATTTTTTGGTGGGTTGACCCTTTTATTAATAGTGTCTTTCTCTGTCTCTTGTAACAGCTTTGGACTTAAGTCTATTTTGTCTGATATTAGTATATCTTCCCCAGCTCTCTTTTAGTTACAATTTGCATGGATTATCTTTTTCCATCCTTTCACTTTCAATCTATTTGTGTCTTTAGGTCTAAGATGAGTCTCTCATAAAAAACATTATATATATATAGTTGGATCATGCTTTTTTATCCTTTCTGCCAATCTCTGTCTTTTGATTGGGGAGAAAATTCAGTGTTCTTACTGTAAAGGCAGTACTTATTTCAGCCATTTTGCCCTTTGATTTTTATAGGTCATAACTTTTTCACCCCTTTTCCTTTATCGCAACCTCCTTTTCTGTATATCTTTTGTGATATATCTAACTGATCCTTTTCTCATTTCCATTTTTGTATATTTTTAAAATACTTTCTTTGTAGTTACCCTGGGCTTTGTATGTACAACCTACATCTGTAACCTTCTAATTTGAAAAGATACCAAGTTAATTTCAATAGCATACATGTGCTATGTTCCCATATCCCTCTGTTTCCCTTCTTCATGTAATTTTTGTCCCACATTAGCTTTTTATATTTTGAAGGTACATTATCAGGGAATATGACTTTTTCTTATTCAATTGTGTTTTAACTCTTATAGGAATTAAAGAATAGAGTTATATATCGAGGATATAGTACTATTGGGTTTTGCATTTACCCATTTAGTTACCTGTACTGAAGCTCTTCACTTTTTCACACTGTTCCAAGCCACTCTTTCCTGTCTTTTCCTTTCCACTTGCAAAAATCCCTTTTAGTAACTCTTATAGGGCAGGTCTTTTGGTGACAAACTCTGTTTCTTTTTATCTATGTGTTTTAGTTTGCTAATGCTGTCAGAATGCAAAACACCAGAAATGGATTGGCTTTTATAAAGGGGGTTTATTTGGTTACAAAGTTATAGTCTTAAGGCCATAAAGTGTCCAAGGTAAGTCATCAACAATCAGGTACCTTCACTGGAAGATGGCCACTGGTGTCCGGAAAACCTCTGTTAGCTGGGAAGGCATGTGGCTGGCATCTGCTCCAAAGTTCTGGTTTCAAAATGGCTTTCTCCCAGGACGTTCCTCTCTAGGCTGCAGTTCCTCAAAAATGTCACTTAGTTGCACTTGGGGTATTTGCCCTCTCTCAGCTTCTCCATAGCAAGAGTCTGCTTTCAAAGGCTGTCTTCAAACTGTCTCTCATCTGCAGCTACTCTCTCAGTTTCTGTGCATTCTTCAAAGTGTCCCTCTTGGCTGTAGCTCCTCTTCAAAACATCACTCACAGCTGCGCTGAGTTCCCTCTGCCTGTCAGTCATTTATATGGCTCCACTGATCAAGGCCCACCGTAAATGGGTGGGGCCACACCTCCATGTAAATATCCAATCAAAGTCATCACCCACAGCTGGGTGGGGCACAGCTCCACGGAAACACTCAAAGAATTACAATCTAATCACCACTGATAACATCTGCCCACACAAGATTACATCAAAGATAATGGTGTTTGGGGGACACAATATATTCAAACTGGCACACAGTGTATGTTTTACACTCTCCCTCATATTTATGCATATAAATATGCATAAAGTTATATTCCCATACCATACAGTCATCCAAAGTGTCCAATCAGTTGTTCACAGTGTAATCATATAGTTGTGCATTCATCACCACAATCAATTTCTGAACATTTTCGTTGTCCAAAAAATAAAAATAACAGTTAAAAAGAACACCCAAAACATTTCATATCCATACTCCCCCTTATTATTCATTTATTTTTGGTCCCCATTTTTCTACTCATCTGTCCATACACTGGATAAAGGGAGTGTGAGCCACAAGGGTTTCAGAATCACACAGTCACACCGTGTAAGCTATATAGATACACAGTTGTCTTCAAGAATCAAGGAGGCGGGGCAAGATGGCGGACTGGTGAGCTGTATGTTTTAGTTACTCCTCCAGGAAAGTAGGTAGAAAGCCAGGAACTGCGTGGACTGGACACCACAGAGCAATCTGACTTTGGGCATACTTCATACAACACTCATGAAAATGTGGAACTGCTGAGATCAGCGAAATCTGTAAGTTTTTGCGGCCAGGGGACCCGTGCCCCTCCCTGCCAGGCTCAGTCCCGTGGGAGGAGGGGCCGTCAGCTCCGGGAAGGAGAAGGGAGAACTGCAGTGGCAGCCCTTATTGGAAACTCATTCTACTGATCCAAACTCCAACCATAGATAGACTGAGACCAGACACCAGAGAATCTGAGTGCAGCCAGCCCAGCAGAGAGGAGACAGACATAGAAAAAAAACAACACGAAAAACTCCAAAATAAAAGCGGAGGATTTTTGGAGTTCTGGTGAACATAGAAAGGGGAAGGGCAGAGCTCAGGCCCTCAGGCGCATATGCAAGTCCCGAAGAAAAGCTGATCTCTCTGCCCTGTGGACCTTTCCTTAATGGCCCTGGTTGCTTTGTCTCTTAGCATTTCAATAACCCATTAGATCTGTGAGGAGGGCCGTTTTTTTTTTTTTTTTTTAATCCTTTTTTCTTTTTCTAAAACAATTACTCTAAGAAGCCCAATACAGAAAGCTTCAAAGACTTGCAATTTGGGCAGGTCAAGTCAAGAGCAGAACTAAGAGAGCTCTGAGACAAAAGGCAATAATCCAGTGGCTGAGAAAATTCACTAAACACCACAAGTTCCCAAGAAAAGGGGGGTGTCCGCTCACAGCCATCATCCTGGTGGACAGGAAACAGTCCTGCCCATCGCCAGCCCCATAGCCCAGAGCTGCCCCAGACAACCCAGTGTGACGGAAGTGCTTCAAATAACAGGCACACACCACAAAAATGGGCGTGGACATTAGCCTTCCCCGCAACCTCAGCTGATTGTCCCAGAGTTGGGAAGGTAGAGCAGTGTGAATTAACAAAGCCCAATTCAGCCATCATTTCAGCAGACTGGGAGCCTCCCTACACAGCCCTGCAGCCCAGAACCGCCCTGGGGGGACGGCACTCACCTGTGACATAGTACAGTCAACCCTCAACAGAGGACCCGGGGTGCACAGCCTGGAAGAGGGGCCCACTTGCAAGTCTCAGGAGCCATACGCCAATACCAAGGACTTGTGGGTCAGTGGCAGAGACAAACTGTGGCAGGACTGAACTGAAGGATTAGACTATTGCAGCAGCTTTAAAACTCTAGGATCACCAGGGAGATTTGATTGTTAGGGCCAACCCCCCCCCCCCCCGACTGCCCAGAAACACGCCCCATATACAGGGCAGGCAACACCAACTACACACGCAAGCTTGGTACACCAATTGGACCCCACAAGACTCACTCCCCCACTCACCAAAAAGGCTAAGCAGAGGAGAACTGGCTTGTGGAGAACAGGTGGCTCGTGGACGCCACCTGCTGGTTAGTTAGAGAAAGTGTACTCCACGAAGCTGTAGATCTGATAAATTAGAGATAAGGACTTCAATTGGTCTACAAATCCTGAAAGAACCCTATCAAGTTCAGCAAATGCCACGAGGCCAAAAACAACAGAAAATTATAAAGCATATAAAAAAACCAGACGATATGGATAACCCAAGCCCAAGCACCCAAATCAAAAGACCAGAAGAGACACAGCACCTAGAGCAGCTACTCAAAGAACTAAAGATGAACAATGAGACCATAGTATGGGATACAAAGGAAATCAAGAAGACCCTAGAAGAGCATAAAGAAGACATTGCAAGACTAAATAAAAAAATGGATGATCTTATGGAAATTAAAGAAACTGTTGACCAAATTAAAAAGATTCTGGACACTCATAGTAGAAGATTAGAGGAAGTTGAACAACGAATCAGTGACCTGGAAGAAGACAGAATGGAAAATGAAAGCATAAAAGAAAGAATGGGGAAAAAAATTGAAAAAATCGAAATGGACCTCAGGGATATGATAGATAATATGAAACGTCCGAATATAAGATTCATTGGTGTCCCAGAAGGGGAAGAAAAGGGTAAAGGTCTAGGAAGAGTATTCAAAGAAATTGTTGGGGAAAACTTCGCAAATCTTCTAAACAACATAAATACACAAATCATAAATGCTCAGCAAACTCCAAATAGAATCAATCCAAATAAACCCACTCCAAGACATATTCTGATCACACTGTCAAACATAGAAGAGAAGGAGCAAGTTCTGAAAGCAGCAAGAGAAAAGCAATTCACCACATACAAAGGAAACAGCATAAGACTAAGTAGTGACTACTCAGCAGCCACCATGGAGGCGAGAAGGCAGTGGCATGATATATTTAAAATTCTGAGTGAGAAAAATTTCCAGCCAAGAATACTTTATCCAGCAAAGCTCTCCTTCAAATTTGAGGGAGAGGTTAAATTTTTCACAGACAAACAAATGCTGAGAGAATTTGCTAACAAGAGACCTGCCCTACTGGAGATACTAAAGGGAGCCCTACAGACAGAGAAACAAAGAAAGGACAGAGAGACTTGGAGAAAGGTTCAGTACTAAAGAGATTCGGTATGGGTACAATAAAGGATATTAATAGAGAGAGGGGAAAAATATGACAAACATAAACCAAAGGATAAGATGGCTGATTCAAGAAATGCCTTCACGGTTATAACGTTGAATGTAAATGGATTAAACTCCCCAATTAAAAGATATAGATTCGCAGAATGGATCAAAAAAAATGAACCATCAATATGTTGCATACAAGAGACTCATCTTAGACACAGGGACACAAAGAAACTGAAAGTGAAAGGATGGAAAAAATATTTCATGCAAGCTACAGCCAAAAGAAAGCAGGTGTAGCAGTATTAATCTCAGATAAAATAGACTTTAAATGCAGGGATGTTTTGAGAGACAAAGAAGGCCACTACATACTAATAAAAGGGGCAATTCAGCAAGAAGAAATAACAATCGTAAATGTCTATGCACCCAATCAAGGTGCCACAAAATACATGAGAGAAACACTGGCAAAACTAAAGGAAACAATTGATGTTTCCACAATAATTGTAGGGGACTTCAACACATCACTCTCTCCTATAGATAGATGAACTAGACAGAAGACCAATAAGGAAATTGAAAACCTAAACAATCTGATAAATGAATTAGATTTAACAGACATATACAGGACATTACATCCCAAATCACCAGGATACACATACTTTTCTAGTGCTCATGGAACTTTCTCCAGAATAGATCATATGCTGGGACATAAAACAAGCCTCAGTAAATTTAAAAAGATTGAAATTATTCAAAGCACATTCTCTGACCACAATGGAATACAATTAGAAGTCAATAACCATCAGAGACTCAGAAAATTCACAAATACCTGGAGGTTAAATAACACACTCCTAAACAATCAATGGGTTAAAGAAGAAATAGCAAGAGAAATTGCTAAATATATAGAGACGAATGAAAATGAGAACACAACATACCAAAACCTATGGGATGCAGCAAAAGCAGTGCTGAGGGGGAAATTTCTAGCACTAAACGCATATATTAAAAAGGAAGAAAGAGCCAAAATCAAAGAACTAATGGATCAACTGAAGAAGCTAGAAAATGAACAGCAAACCAATCCTAAACCAAGTAGAAGAAAAGAAATAACAAGGATTAAAGCAGAAATAAATGACATAGAGAACAAAAAAACAATAGAGTGGATAAATATCACCAAAAGTTGGTTCTTTGAGAAGATCAACAAGATTGACAAGCCCCTAGCTAGACTGACAAAATCAAAAAGAGAGAAGACCCATATAAACAAAATAATGAATGAAAAGGGTGACATAACTGCAGATCCTGAAGAAATTAAAAAAATTATAAGAGGATATTATGAACAAGTGTATGGCAACAAACTGGATAATGTAGAAGAAATGGACAATTTCATGGAAACATATGAACAACCTAGACTGACCAGAGAAGAAATAGAAGACCTCAACCAACCCATCACAAGCAAAGAGATCCAATCAGTCATCAAAAATCTTCCCACAAATGAATGCCCAGGGCCAGATGGCTTCACAGGGGAATTCTACCAAACTTTCCAGAAAGAACTGACACCAATCTTACTCAAACTCTTTCAAAACATTGAAGAAAATGGAACACTACCTAACTCATTTTATGAAGCTAACATCAATCTAATACCAAAACCAGGCAAAGATGCTACAAAAAAGGAAAACTACCGGCCAATCTCCCTAATGAATATAGATGCAAAAATCCTCAACAAAATACTTACAAATCGAATCCAAAGACACATTAAAAAAATCATACACCATGACCAAGTGGGGTTCATTCCAGGCATGCAAAGATGGTTCAATATAAGAAAATCAATCAATGTATTACAACACGTTAACAAGTCAAAAGGGAAAAATCAATTGATCATCTCAATAGATGCTGAAAAAGCATTTGACAAAATCCAACATCCCTTTTTGATAAAAACACTTCAAAAGGTAGGAATTGAAGGAAACTTCCTCAACATGACAAAGAGCATATATGAAAAACCCACAGCCAGCATAGTACTCAATGGTGAGAGACTGAAAGCCTTCCCTCTAAGATCAGGAACAAGACAAGGATGCCCGCTGTCACCACTGTTATTCAACATTGTGCTGGAAGTGCTAGCCAGGGCAATCCGGCAAGACAAAGAAATAAAAGGCATCCAAATTGGAAAAGAAGAAGTAAAACTGTCATTGTTTGCAGATGATATGATCTCATATCTAGAAAACCCTGAGAAATCAACGATACAGCTACTAGAGCTAATAAACAAATTTAGCAAAGAAGCGGGATACAAGATTAATGCACATAAGTCAGTAATGTTTCTATATGCTAGAAATGAACAAACTGAAGAGACACTCAAGAAAAAGATACCATTTTCAATAGCAACTAAAAAAATCAAGTACCTAGGAATCAACTTAACCAAAGATGTAAAAGACCTATACAAAGAAAACTACATAACTCTACTAAAAGAAATAGAAGGGGACCTTAAAAGATGGAAAAATATTCCATGTTCATGGATAGGAAGGCTAAATGTCATTAAGATGTCAATTCTACCCAAACTCATCTACAGATTCAATGCAATCCCAATCAAAATTCCAACAACCTACTTTGCAGACTTGGAAAAGCTAGTTATCAAATTTATTTGGAAAGGGAAGATGCCTCGAATTGCTAAAGACACTCTAAAAAAGAAAAACGAAGTGGGAGGACTTACACTCCCTGACTTTGAAGCTTATTATAAAGTCACAGTTGCCAAAACAGCATGGTACTGGCACAAAGATAGACATATAGATCAATGGAATCGAATTGAGAATTCAGAGATAGACCCTCAGATCTATGGCCGACTTTTCTTTGATAAGGCCCCCAAAGTCACTGAACTGAGTCATAATGGTCTTTTCAACAAATGGGGCTGGGAGAGTTGGCTATCCATATCCAAAAGAATGAAAGAGGACCCCTACCTCATCCCCTACACAAAAATTAACTCAAAATGGACCAAAGATCTCAATATAAAAGAAAGTACCATAAAACTCCTAGAAGATAATTTAGGAAAACATCTTCAAGACCTTGTATTAGGCGGCCACTTCCTAGACTTTACACCCAAAGCACAAGCAACAGAAGAGAAAATAGATAAATGGGAACTCCTCAAGCTTAGAAGTTTCTGCACCTCAAAGGAATTTCTCAAAAAGGTAAAGAGGCAGCCAACTGAATGGGAAAAAATTTTTGGAAACCATGTATCTGACAAAGGACTGATATCTTGCATATATAAAGAAATCCTACAACTCAATGACAATAGTACAGTCGGCCCAATTATAAAATGGGAAAAAGATATGAAAAGACAGTTCTCTGAAGAGGAAATACAAATGGCCAAGAAACACATGAAAAAATGTTCAGCTTCACTAGCTATTAGAGAGATGCAAATTAAGACCACAATGAGATACCATCTAACACCGGTTAGAATGGCTGCCATTAAACAAACAGGAAACTACAAATGCTGGAAGGGATGTGGAGAAATTGGAACTCTTATTCATTGTTGGTGGGACTGTATAATGGTTCAGCCACTCTGGAAGTCAGTCTGGCAGTTCCTTAGAAAACTAGATATAGAGTTACCATTCGATCCAGCGATTGCACTTCTCGGTATATACCCGGAAGGTTGGAAAGCAGTGACACGAACAGATATCTGCACGCCAATGTTCATAGCAGCATTATTCACAATTGCCAAGAGATGGAAACAACCCAAATGTCCTTCAACAGATGAGTGGATAAATAAAATGTGGTATATACACATGATGGAATACTACGCGGCAGTAAGAAGGAATGATCTCGTGAAACATATGACAACATGGATGAACCTTGAAGACATAATGCTGAGCGAAATAAGCCAGACACAAAAAGAGAAATGTTATATGCTACCACTAATGTGAACTTTGAAAAATGTAAAACAAATGGTTTATAATGTAGAATGTAGGGGAACTAGCAACAGAGAGCAATTAAGGAGGGGGGAACAATAATCCAAGAAGAACAGATAAGCTATTTAACGTTCTGGGGATGCCCAGGAATGACTATAGTCTGTTAATTTCTGATGGATATAGTAGGAACAAGTTCACAGAAATGTTACTATATTATGTAACTTTCTTGGGGCAAGGTAGGAACATGTTGGAAGTTAAGCAGTTATCTTAGGTTAGTTGTCTTTTTCTTACTCCCTTGTTATGGTCTCTTTGAAATGTTCTTTTATTGTATGTTTGTTTTCTTTTTAACTTTTTTTTCATACAGTTGATTTAAAAAAGAAGGGAAAGTTAAAAAAAAAAAAGAAAAACAAGGAAAAAAAAAGATGTCGTGCCCCCTTGAGGAGCCTGTGGAGAATGCAGGGGTATTGGCCTACCCCACCTCGATGGTTGCTAACATGACCACACACATAGGGGACTGGTCGTTTGATGGGTTGAGCCCTCTACCATAAGTTTTACCCTTGGGAAGACAGTTGCTGCAAAGGAGAGGCTCGGCCTCCCTATGGTTGTGCCTAAGAGCCTCCTCCCGAATTCCTCTTTGTTGCTCAGATGTGGCACTCTCTCTCTGGCTAAGCCAACTTGAAAGGTGAAATCACTGCCCTCCCCCCTACGTGGGATCAGACACCCAGGGGAGTGAATCTCCCTGGCAACGTGGAATATGACTCCCGGGGAGGAATGTAGACCCGGCATCGTGGGACAGAGAACATTTTCTTGACCAAAAAGGGGATGTGAAAGGAAATGAAATAAGCTTCAGTGGCAGAGAGATTCCAAAAGGAGCCGAGAGGTCACTCTGGTGGGCACTCTTACGCACACTTTAGACAACCCTCTTTAGGTTCTAAAGAATTGGGGTAGCTGGTGGTGGATACCTGAAACTTTCAAACTGCAACCCAGAACCCATGAATCTCGAAGACAGTTGTATAAAAATGTAGCTTATGCGGGGTGACAAGGGGATTGGGAAAGCCATAAGGACCACACTCCACTTTGTCTAGTTTATGGATGGATGAGTAGAAAAATAGGGGAAGGAAACAAACAGACAAAGGTACCCAGTGTTCTGTTTTACTTCAATTGCTCTTTTTCACTCTAATTATTATTCTTGTTATTTTTGTGTGTGTGCTAATGAAGGTGTCAGGGATTGATTTAGGTGATGAATGTACAACTATGTAATGGTATTGTAAACAATCGAAAGTACGATTTGTTTTGTATGACTGCGTGGTATATGAATATATCTCAATAAAATGAAGATTAAAAAAAAAAAAAGAATCAAGGATACTGGATTGCAGTTCAACAGTTCCAGGTATTTCTTCCTAGCTATTCTAATACACTAAAAACTAAAAAGGGATATCTATGTAATGCATAAGAATAATTTCCAGAATGACCACTTGACTATTTGTAATGTCTCAGCCACTGAAACTTTATTTTGTTTCATTTCTCTTCCCCCTTTTGATCAAGAAGCCTTTCTCAATCCCATGATGCTGGGCCCGGGCTTAACCCTGGGAGTCATTCCCCACGTTCCCAGGGAAATTTACATCCCTGGGAGTCATGTCCCACAGAGTGGGGAAGGCAGTGAGTTTACCTGTAGGGTTGGCTTAGAAAGAGAGGCCACATCTGAGCAACGAAAGATGTTCTCTGGGGGTGAGTCTAAGGCACCATTACAAGTGGGCTTATCCTGTCTTTTGCAGTAACAAACTTCATAAGGCAAGTCCTAAGATTGAGGGCTTGGCCTACTACAATGATAATCTCCAATGTTTGTGAGACTATCAGGAATTTCCCAGGTGGGGAAGTTTAGTGTTTCCAGTTTTCTCCCAGATCCTTAAGGGGGCTTTGCAAATACATTTTTATTCTCTCCCCAAATTACTCTGGGATGTATTTGGGCTTCATGCTAACCTGTACAGACCAACCAGATCTCATCCTCTATTAAAGGTTCCATGTAATTAAGATATTTGAATAAACTGACCATACAAGTTAAATTGTATAATAGTGTCCTACAGAAAATACAGATTTTCCGCCAAATAAACATCTCTTCTTTTGGTCTCACATAGAAGTTGAAGTTTTTAAAACACAGTCAATATCATTCTTTTCCCTTTAGTCTGTTTTACCTTAGTCCTAAGCAAGTCTGTTTTGTTGATATCTCTAATTAAAGTCTGATACCGTTTTCAGCTTCTAACCATTTGCTATATGGGGTAATGCTGACAGTCATAGCTGCTGAACTGTGACTCTGAGTCTCAGGTGTCACACAGATACCCAAAGTTCCAGGAACTGACTACGTTGTATACAAACAGCTCATCATATCAGAATTTAGAAATAACCATTACAACTCATGAATAGAAGTGACTGCTGTTAAGAGCTTACAGTCTAGGAACCTTTACTGTAAGCCTTCCCCTCATAATCTATGCTCTTAGATTCAAGTCTCAGTGTTTGCACATTATAGTTAGTTCATATTAGTGAGGCATTATAATGTTTGTTTTTTCAGTTTTGGCTTATTTCACTCACCATACTGTCCTCAAGGTCCATTCACCTAGGTGCATACCTCACTACTTCATTTCTTCTAGCCGCTGCTCAATATTCCATTGAATGTGTACACCACAGTTCACCATTCCATTTATCGGTTGATGTACCCTTAGGTCACCTCCATCCGTTGTGAATTGTGAATACTGCTGCAGTTCTTCCAAGTATATACCCAATAATGGGGTTGCAGGACCTATATGTCAACCCTGTAGTTAGCTTCCTGTGGAACCACTGCACTGACCTCCAGAGGGGTTGCACCATTCTGCTTCCCCACTAAAAGTGAATTGGTACATCCCTCTTTCCACATTTTCTCCAGCACTTGTATCCCTCTTTTTATTTTTTAAACAGTTTTATTCACATACCATGTAATCCATTCTAAGTAAACAATCAGTGATTCTGGTATAGTCACATAGTTATGCTTTCACCTCTATAACCTATATGAGGACATTTCTATTTCTTCTGCAAAGAAAGAGGAAAAGAAGAAAAAAAATAAAAATATAAAAGTTAGAAGAAAAATAAAAGTAAAATGCAATGAAAAGGTCAGACAACAACATCACCACATCATCCTGTCTCACAGCAGTTCGGTCCCTCCTACGCCTGCCTTTTTTTTTTTCTTTGAGGCTTTTTTGCCTCTGGTTTTGTTGCCATTAGGGTATCCTACCCTGGGGAGCCAGCAGAGGTTGATCCAGAGAGGTTCGTTTAGTGTTTAGGTGGTCCGGCAAATAGAGTCTGGACTGAATGAGTGCCCCTCTTGAAAACAGTTCTTCTGTTGTCTGTTTTTGTCCCTGGGGGCTCTTTTGTTTGTGGTGCCCCTCAGCTACTTGTTTTCTGCCTTGTGTCTCTGTGGACTTGGATCCCTGTTCCTGGATATGCATGGGGTTCTAACTTACTGCTCTGAGTGGCTTTATGTTCTGGGCTCACGGCAGGAGCACACAGGCCGCACTGCCTTTGTGTGACTGTTAAGCTGTGCAGGACCAAATGGGAAGAGGGATCTGGATTGGTGGGTCCAGGATGTAAATCTCCTACCTGATTTTGGTGTTTGTTGGTTTTTTTTTTTCTTTCTTCTTTTTCTTTGATTCAGTGTTTATGGAGTCCTTCTCCAATCTCTGTTGTACTCTAGATTTCCAAGCAAGTGGGGTTTGTCCTTTTGTAGTTGATTCTGAGTGGTGAGTTTTCCAGGGGATGTGTTACGTCACCGTTTTGATGTTGTTGCTCTCCCACACTGCATTTTTGAGTTACGATTAAGTAGCAGTATTTAGTGAACAATTTGTAATGATTTTGAAAGAATCTGCCGTTTATTGTGCTAGTAATTTCTTGGCCTTCTAGGCTTAAACATGTGAAATTCCATTAGCTTCCAAGAATTGCCATGTCACTTTTAAGGCTATAAATCTGTACGTGTATATAAAGACTTACTTTCAGAGTAATTTAGCTTGTAAATTATTGATTTCTGATGGGTTTTGATTGTGCCAATAACCAAACAAACAATTAGGAGACTGAACATTTAAAGAGATAATGGTTTTTTCCATCCCCAAACTTGCATTTCATTTCTTCTGTTTACAAACAAATCTGGAGGGAAGCAATTAGTTAACGGTTTATCATTATAAAATATTTAATGTTCATTTTAACAGAATGCATTCTTGTGTCTAAAATTTTTATTTAAAATCTGTTATTTTTCATTAGGAAGAAAAGGAGTTAGGAGAGAAAAGAGCAGCTGAACTTACTTGCCTCACTGGACTGTTTGTCCTTAGAAGAACCCAGGAAGTCATAAATAAATATCTTCCACCCAAAATAGAGAATGTAGTCTTTTGCCGACCAGGAGCACTACAAATTGAGCTTTATCGAAAACTTTTGAATTCTCAAGCTGTCAGATTCTGTCTTCAAGGATTGTTGGAAAATAGTCCACATCTCATATGTATAGCAGCTCTTAAAAAGCTATGCAATCATCCTTGCCTTTTGTTCAACTCTGTAAAGGTAAGTGGTATGTAAGACCATGTCAGGGATATGAGAATTCTATATCTTATGAATTCAGGAGGGCAGATTGTTCTAATCCCTGGGATTGCATTTGTGGGTTTTCTAAAAGGTCTGCAACCAATCCGGTATTGTTCTACTATAGATCTTATCCAGCCTTCTGGTTGTTTTTCAGAGCAGGTTCACAGTTCTAGAGCTGAATTAGGGTTAAAATGAGTTTGAGATCCTGCCTTCTAGAGTTTTGGCTTGATGCCCTTTGGCACCTTGTCTATACTGTCCAATCTCCCTTCCTATTTTATGTTAATATAGTCAGTCAAATTTTTTAGTGCAATTTTATTGAGGTATATTCATACAACATACAAACCATCTGAAGTATACAATCACTGGCTTTCAGTATCATCACATACATACATCTAAATGATCAATTTTAGAACATTTTCATTACTCCAGAAAAGAAATAAAAAAGAAAACTCAAATCATCCCATACCCCTTATCCCCTCCTATTATTGATCCATAGTATTGGTGTGGTTCATTTGTTACTGTTGATGAAAGAATATTAAAATATTGCTGTTAACTATAGTCCAGTTTGCAATAGGTACATAATACCCCTCTATTATTAACTCCTTGTAATATTGTTGTACATTTGTTCTAATTCACGAAAAATTTTTTTATATTTGTCGTTAATCATGGACATTGTCTACCACAAGATTTACTGTGTTAAACATTCCCATGTTTTAACTGCCATCTTTCCTTCTGATGTAGTCAGTCAAGTTTTTGTTTTTGTTTTTGTTTTTTTTGGACCCATTTTATTTTATTATTTTTTAATGCAGTTTTATTGCAATATACTCACACCGTATAATCCATCCAGAGTATACAGTCAGTGGCACACAGTATCATCATATAGCTGTGCATTCATCACCACAATCAATTTTCTAGCATTTTCATTACTCCAACATAAAGAAGCAAATATAAAAAAAATATAAAAAAATAAGTCAGTCAAGTTTTGATGAGGGAATTTTAATGGGGAATCAGAGATGTACATATATAATCTTCTGGTAGAGAAACAATGTTAGTGATACTCTGCTTTCTATATTTAAATCTGTTTTCTTCACTGAATATATAGTGAACTTTTTCACAAGTTAAATCCTTTCTGAAGTATGATTTTTAATGGCTACTTAGCTGAACTGACCATTTGGATATTTAATGTACATAAGGCAGTTTGGGGGTATAGTAAGAATTTTTTGTTTCGGAGTTAGACCTGGGTATTTCAATCCTCATGCTACTACTTTTCTTTAACCATGTGGGAGTTTAATGATGTGTAGGTTAAATCCATGATCCTTAGTTTTGCCATCTGGAAAGCAGAGAAAATAATAACTTCTTGATAGTGTTATTGTGAAAATTTGATGAGATAGTATGGAAAGAACCTTAGTAGAAGGCTTGGCCATAAAAGTTGCACAGTAACTATCATACCCTTTTGTCCCCAGCTAACTTTTTGTTAAACAGTAAAATCATATTTTGTAAACAGTGAAACTTTGATGCTACATTATGCTTGAGGTCATTAATTATGTACTAGAAAATGGAGTGATCATCAGAATTCTTCAAGTTTATTCTACAGTAGTTTATGTTAGTTTATCATAGGAGAATTCAGCTTTATGTAACTGCAGCAGACAAGATTATAGTAATTTATCGATCAACTTTTTAAGAAACAGATTTTATATATGGTGATAAAAATTAAACCCTTTGGGTATGATGCCCAGCAAAAATAGAAGCCAAAAATTCTTCCTTTAAAGGGACACTATGATAGCCCAGAATGTGACAGTTAAGTTAAAGTCTCTTCTCACGTTCTTGAGGAAAGCATTAGGGGACTAGAGTATTTCTCTATTGTTTCCATATGTCCACTAGTAACAGGTATAGGATAGTATAAGGTTCACATATGGTGCATATTTATAATTAGAGACTTTCAGAAAAGGCTTTCCTCTAATATCACAGCAAATAAGGAGCAATGAAAATGGATGAAACAAGCCTTTCACATGCCTAAGTCACCTGCTTTAAGCAGTTGTTTATAGATGAGTTCCTATTGAAACTAGGTTCTTTCCCAAGTTTAGTCAAGGTGATGTGTCTCCCTTTAGGAAATGTAAATGAAATGTAACCAATAAAAAATCATAACTCATAACTAAAGGATATTGGTTTACGTAGAGGCTACCATCTGTGTTCTGTTCAGGGGAAAGAGTGTTCTGATGAGCTGATAATGAGAAGTCTGACTTGTAAATCCCTATGATGGAAATGATGCATAATGCTGTCATAACATCAAGATATTATCCATTAGTTGATTTGTAGTTAGGGGTATAGATTATAATCTCCTGGGAAGCTTTTTAAACTACACTTGTCCCAGTCTCAACACATACCTACTGATTTAGACTCTGAGAGTTAGACCCTGCCTGGTATGAGGATTTTGGATAACCTTTCCTAAATGATTCTAATTTCTTGTTCCTGGTAAAAACTTGTTCATTAGGATTACCCATCTTCTTTGTACTCTGATTTAATATTCACCATATAGTCTTATACTAGTGATTTGGCTTCCCCTATAGGCCTTCTTTTATAGGACAGAATGCATAGACCAATTGGTTTAAGTAGACAGATCTCGGTGAGTCAATTGATTTTCCTTCCAATTTATTGTTCAGTCTCTTGATTTGATTAATAGGAATCATCTCCCTAGAGTTTAAGCATATTCAATTTTTTGAATGTGAAAAGCTGTGGACTAGGCCATGTATCTGTTATCTTTTGATGACCTGTCTTTAAGAGACCTAACCCGAAGCAGCCAGCAACCATCTCTTTCATCCTCTATAACTCAGTGACATAAATATCTTAGGGTCTCAAATATTTTTAAGCAAGTGAGTTTACCCAAATATTGATTTATTTGGGGAATAAGTAGATTAAGATTATTACTATGTGCCCAGCATTTTGCACTAATGGCAGGTTAAGAACAGGGATTCCCTGCCTTTAGGTGATTCTAGTATTATTAAAGAAGGAAGACAGCACACATGAAAACAATAAGGAAGTATTAAAAATGATATCGTTAACTACTCAATTAAATAGGCCAAAGTTGAAATATACTGTGTATACTGTAAAGGTTAATACCCAATGCCAAAAATCAAACAAAAAAAAGGGCTATGAATAGTCAGGTGAACTTTGCATTGGGTCCTCAGGTATTGATAAGACTGCTATAATTGGGCAGAAAAATGAGGAAGCCTTCCAGGCTGGGGAAGTAGGTTGAATTGAATAAAGTTGCAAAAGCAGTGATGAATCGGGTAAATGTGAGGGAGGACAAGGAGACTGGCAATCTCAAGAATTTAACCTAAAAAGTGACATAGTCATTAATAACCATAATGTGTGGTTATGTGTTCACATGTGAACGAGGTGATTTTGTGAGGGGAATTGCAGAGATGCTAATAATCACTTTGGAATAAAATTATTCTAAAAACTTAGTAAAATAAAAAAATATTGTTATAAGTAAGAATAAATTTCTCTAATTTATTGGTGGCATTGTTCTTTCTGGAAGAAGAAAGTGATGAGATTGAGAAAACTATGGTGTCTGTTTTTGAGTTTCATCTGAGAGGTACTGTGTGAAGCCCACAAGTCAGGAGACAAAAACAATAGCAGGCAAGAAGGAAGAGAAAGAGAGGAAATTATCAATGCTGACAAATCTCAGGATTTGAGGGCAGACAAATTTTTTATCAATAGTTGCCCTTTTATTTCCCTCTCTTATTTTTCTTTCTCACCCATAGTTACATATGGAAAATAATTGTGTGCTTGTAGGGTTTAGGTAGCAGGCATCAGGACTTCTCTATAATTAAGTAGGATGCATGTAATTTTTCAAAAATGATCACATCATGGCCTGTAAAGATTTTATGTTACCTTAGTCTTTTCAGGTAGCTATTAATATTTTTTTTTCCATAACTGGGCATTTTTTCCCTCTTAAAAACTAAAAAAGTAAACATGAACCAGTGTTAAAATCATTTTGAACAGGAAAAAGAATGTAGTTCAATTTGTGATGAAAATGAAGAAAGGAGTCTATATGAAGCCTTGATAAATGTGTTCCCTGTTGACTACAACCCTCTCGTATTTACTGAGAAGGATTCGGGAAAACTACAGGTGCTGTCAAAGCTCTTAGCAGTTATCCATGACCTTCGTCCTTCTGAAAAGTAAGAGATTAATTTAATAAACTGCTTTTATATTCTCATGAAATTTTGGCTTGGACTAGGTTTTTCCTTTCCATCCTCCCCTCCTTCCCCTTTAATAAGAAAGCATTAAAAATAAGTTAACTTTTCTTCTTTCGGGATATTATGGTCAGCTCCCGATATTCTGTTAACTGGGAACTAACATTGTGTCTGCAGATTTTTGTTTAAGAATAGCTAAATGTAATGTAGATGCATTTTAAAAACCTAATGATCTTTTGATATACAGCGCCTAACTTGTTTCTCATCTTCAGTGTCTTTCTTTTACTGACCCTAAAATATTGATATTCCTTAGGGTTTTCTCCTTAGTCTTCTTTTCACTCAAAACACTTGCCCTGTGAGATTGCTATCCCTATAGTTTCAAGTGCACCTATATATAGTGTTGATTCTAAATCTATATCTCTAATTGACTCTCTTTTCTAAGTTCCACATATTTATACCTGTTTCATGATGTCTAAGTTTATCTGGATGTTCTGTAGGACTTCAAGCTTCACATGTCCCAAACCAGCTTCATTATCTGCCATTGCAAACTTTTCCATTATTCCTTGGCTTGATGAATGGTACCATAATGCAGACAAAATATCTAAAAGTCATTCTAGACTTTTTTAGCCTTCTTTACTAACCTTCGGTCAGTTATTAAATTCTGCTGATTTTATTTCTTAACCTCAGGAATGCATCCCCTTCTTTGTGGTACCAAGATTTTTGTTTTAATTCTAATACTTACTGATTTGGATTATGACGGTCTTTTCTTTACTTCCTTTTTACTTTCAAGACCATTATATACTCAATATTACCCTACATTATTTTTCTAAAATATAAATATGAACATGTCTCTCCTTTTATTAAAAATTATCCAAAGACTCTGAGTTGTCTTCAGGGTCATTTCTAAACTTTATCACATTGGGTAAGACTCTTCATGATCTGGCTGTTACCGACTTGTCCAGCCTAATTTCTTACCACTTCCCATTTACCATGTGGTTCAATCATGTCAAACTACTTGCAGAGCCTATAGTTTGCTCTGCTTTTCACCCTCTGCTCTTGCATATTACAGATTCCTATGCCTGGCATAACTCCCCTTCTCATTCTGCTAGTCAGTGTTCCTTGTTAAGACTCAGCTGAGATGCTGTCTTCTTTTGGAAGCTTCCCTGCCTTAGACTGAGTTAGATGTTCCCCTTCTGTACTCCCATAGCATCCAGTACATACTCCAATGGAGTTCTCTCACATTATATTATAATCACTGGGTCTCTTATAAGTCATTACCTATAGTTCAGGGACTGTGTCTTAATTATCTCTGTAGGAGCTATTGGAACTGTATTTGTGAATAAATGCAAGAATACATAAAAACAGATTGCAAAATAATAATTATATTTAATTGTCAAGGAATGCTTCTCTTTGGAGCATTTATGGTATCATTTGACTTCTGCAGCTTTTTTTTTTCAATTCAGTTTTATTGAGATACATTCACATACCCTGCGATCACCTACAGTGCACAATTAACCACCCATAGTACCACCATACAGCTGTGCATTCACCACCAAAATCAACCCCTGGACACCTCCATCACTCCACAAAATATAAAAACAAGAACAAAAATACAAGAATAACACCCAAAACATCCCATCCTCCTGTTCCCCCACTATTCATTTAATCCTGGTTCCCATTCCTCTACCCATCCGTCCACACACTGGACAAAGGGAGCGCAAGCCACAAGGTCCCCACAACCACACAGTCACACTGGGCAAGCTACACAGCCAACAATCATCCCTCAAAATCAAGGCCACTGGGCCACACCTCAACAATTCCAGGCACTTTCCTCCAGCCAATCCAATACATCAAAAACCAAAAAGGGACATATATACAGTGCACAAGAACAACCTCCGGAATGACACCTCAACTCCATCCAACATCTCCCAGCCACCGAAACCCTACTCTGTCTTTCTCTCCTCCCCCTTTCAGTCAAGACGACCATTTCAATCCCATAGTGCCGGGTCCAGACCCATCCCTGGGAGTCATGTCTCATGTTGTGCAGATTTTTAATTTTATTTTTCCTAACATCAAAGTAACTAAAATGAGAAGGCTTTCTGTAAAATGTTTAATAACTCTTTGATTAAAAGATTTTATTAGATAATATTTTATAGGTACAAAAGCATACGTGTAATGTATATATGTAGGTTGTGACAGTTTGAATTTAAGGCTGAAAACCTTTACTTTGACTTCTATTTGCATCTTTTTTACTAGATTTTTTTTCCCCCTCTTCTCTGAGAGATGGTGTGGGGAGATACGTAGTATTTGTTGAAAAAAGATAATTGAGAATTAGAGAGGAAATTAGAGGAAATAAAGTTATGGACATATGTGTGAAAATTTATCCTTAGAGATGTTGTAGGGGAAATTTTCCCTCTTGTAGGTGGAAGGAAGAAAGAAATGATGAGGTAAAATATAATTTGGAGGAAGGGGTTGGAATGGAGTAATTTTGACTGCTTGTGGTTCCCTAAGAAAACTGAATCCTGCTGTGTCCCATCAGAAAAAGAGCCCTTCTGTCAGAGGAATAGATAGTATGTTTGCCTGTTGCCTCAAATTATCTGAAGAGATGGCTCTTTCTTTTATATAGCCAATTATAGAGGCCAGGTTTTCCAGAACTGAGCTGCCCGTGCACAAGCATTCCCTTAAAACTTTAAAAATATATTGCTGAAAGTTAGTAACAATGTTTGATTTCAGGCATAGTATTACCATCTACACTTAACAGCTGTTAGCATTAACTTGAACCAGGTAGTTTTAATGTAAGGCTACAGGCAGAACTCTTTTAGAACATATAGTACTTTTGTGCACATTAAGAAGGCACCTTCTCTGGGCAGATGGATTAGAACCAGATGCCTCCTTTGGATAGAGGGATATCTGAGGACTCCTGACTTGTCCAGCAGGTAGCACTTTTATAGAATTTTAAAAAAGGTCACCTTTTCTTCCTGGTTGTTGTGTTTATGTACTAGGTCTCATGGATTAGTGAGCAGAAGTCATGTTGAATTTCAACTCCTGCACACCTGGTTGGCTGAACACTGTTGTGCAAGGTGCAATGTCCACTCTAACATACATGGCAGCCTTGCCTACATATTTCACTCATTTTAGGGAACAGTCTGGTGACCATGAAAATGATAGCTTTGTTTAAAGTGCTATTTACCTATGAGGGAGGATGCTCTGGAACTCTAACAGGGGATTGATAGTCCAGGACCCCTTATCAAGACAGTCAGCTATTCCATCCAACAGTTCATCTAGCCTTGTAAGAATTGTTGGAAGAAAATATTCTGGAGTCACATTTCCTTTTGTCCAGCGAAGTTGTGTCAGAAAAACTAGATAATGTTATTCATACCCATTATAGAATTAAAAAAGGAAGAAAAAATAGTCAAGTTAATGATTTTCTAGTAACCCTTATGTAAGTTCATCTCATTTTGGCTTCATTGCTTTATTTAAATGGTTTTTTTTTCCCTCAAGAATATAAAATGTGCCTATGTTGAAATATTAGTCTAGGAATTGTAGTAGACTACAAAAACAGTCTTAAGTTCTTTCCCTCCCTCTGTTCATATTCCTTTGCTCTACAACTTTGAGTGCTCTCTTATTGTTACTCTGAGCTCAGCCATGTGACTTGTGTTGGCCCGTGGGATGTTGGCAAATGTGATGCAAGAAGAGGATTGAAAAAGAGCTGGCGCAGTTAAGCTTGTCCTGCTTTGTGGATCCTGGAGCTTTTCTGTCCCGTGTTAATTAGTCCAGGTTAGCCTGCTAGAGGATGAGGAATTATGTGGAACCAGAGACAAGCCTTCCCAGCTGTAGGTTCCTACTAGACCAACCAGCCCCTAGCTGACCAGGCAGCTAACTGCAGATTCTTGAATCAGCCCAGCCACATCTTGCAGAGGAACCTCCTAGCTGAGTCCAGTTTGAATTGCCAACCTTTAAAATTGTGAGCTAAATAAAAATAAATGGTTTTGTTTTAAGCAACTAAATTTTGGGTGGTTTGCTATGCAGCAAAAGTAACTGATATAGGACTATAAATAAAAATTATTCCTGGATTATCTTTACCTTATTAATATACATAATTGAGAAAATAATAACTTGAAAATTTCTTTATTTTTTAAAAGGTTAAAAAATAATTATTCCACTAGCTATAAAATTTATAGAAAATATTTGTGGTATATTTTTGCCTTAATTCTTGCCCAATTATCAAACTTCAGCTATTATAATAGGTACTAATTTTTGTTTGGGGTGATGAAAAAGTTTTAGTAATGATAAAACATTGTTTTGTTGGTAGCACAACATTGTAAATGTAATTAATGCCACAGAATTATATGCCTAAAAATGGTTAAAAGTGGCAAATTTTGTGTTACATATATGTTACCACAATAAAAAAAATTTTTAAGGCTTAATATATATATTAAAAAAAAAACAAAACCCAGCAGTCTGCAGTTCCGTCTCTCCATGTATGCATTGTTTCCCGGAGATAACCACCAATTCCCCTAGCATATTGCTAGGTAACATGCTTATACTGTTATCTCTTGTTGCATCCATTTTTGGTACAATCCAATGACTTACTCTTATGGTTCATGAGAATTTAGTGCTCTCATGTCTTCCCTTTACCGCCCATCCTCTA
Source organism: Choloepus didactylus (assembly GCF_015220235.1). Taxonomy (NCBI): domain Eukaryota; kingdom Metazoa; phylum Chordata; class Mammalia; order Pilosa; family Megalonychidae; genus Choloepus; species Choloepus didactylus. Next base: position 49,743,057 of record NC_051320.1, on the reverse strand, counting down.
AGATCACAACTTTTGATTAAATTGATATTTAAAACTTATGCTATTATAATTATTATTTTTATATCATTATAATTAATTATTATTATAATTATTATTCATTGCTAAGCCAAATAGTTTACCATGATTACATTTCCTCTTTTGGATAATTTTTTCCCCTCCTGGAACATTTTTTTTTAAATGCAATTTTATTGAGCTATGTCCACACACCATATAATCTATCCAAAGTGTACAATCGGTGGCTCACAGTATAATCATATAGTTGTGCATTCATTGCCACAGTTAATTTTAGAGCATTTTCATTACTCCAAAATAAAGAAAAAAATAAAAATTAAAAAAGAACACCCAAAACATGCCATACTCCTTATCCCTCACTATTATTTATACATATTTTTTGTTTTTATTTTGTTATTCACCTGCCCATACACTGGATAAAGGGAGTGTCACTCATAAGGTTTAAAGACTCACATGGTCACATGATAAAAGCTATATAGTTATACAATCATCATCAAGAATTAAGTCTACTGGATTACAGTTCAACAGATTCAGATATTTCCTTCTAGCTATTCTTTTTTTCAATGCAATTTTATTGAGATATATTCACGTACCAGATAATCATCCAAAGTGTACAATCAGTGGTTCATGGTATTATCATGTATACTTGTTCATTCATCACCACAATCAGTTTTTGAACATTTTTTCATTACTAAAAAAAAAAAAAAGTGTCAGGATAAAAATTAAAAAGAACACCTAAAACATCCCATACCCCTTATCTCCCCAATATTTATTCATTTTTGTCTTTATTTTCTTACTCATCTTTCCATACAGTAAATAAAGGGAGTATCAGTCACAAGGTTTTCACAATTACACAGTTACACCGTGTAAGCTATATAGTTATACAATCATCTTCAAGAATCAAGGTTACTGGATTACAGTGCAGTTTCAGGTGTTTCCTTCTAGCTATTCCAATACACTAAAAATTAAAAAGGGATATCAATATAATGCATAAGAATAGCCTCTAGAATGACCAGTAGACTCTATTTGAAATCTCTCAGCCACTGAAACTTAATTTTGTTTCATTTCTTTTCACTGCTTTGGTCAAGAAGTCATTCTCAATCCCCTGATGGGGAAGTGGGAAAGTTTACTATTTCTACATTTTCCCCCAGTCCCTGAAGGAAACTTTGCAAATACTTTTTTATTTTCTGCCCCAAATTCTCTGGGATGTATCAGGGTATTACATTAACTGGTACAGGATAATAAGATCTCATTCCCTGTTCTCGGTTCCATATAATTATATTGTTTAAATAAACTGACCATACACATTAAATTAGATAGTGTGCTGTGGAGAGTATAAATCTTGTACCAAATAAACATCTCTTAAATAACAGTTAAAACTCAGGAATAGATGTGACTGCTGTAAGAGCTTATAATCTAGGAACCTTACAATAAGCCTTATTGAGCATTTTGAGCATTCTGTACTCCAGCATTGTCAATTGCCCAATCTCTGCCCACCTTCTATCCCCTGATAACCTATGCTCTTGAATTCAATTCTCAGCATTTGCTCATTATAGTTGGTTTATACTAGTGAGGCCTTACAATATTTGTCCTTTCGTTTCTGGCTTATTTTTTTTACCTTTTTACTTCTCCTCCCCTACTTCTTCTTTGTAACAATTACTAAATCTACCTACACCTCTCAGTAGCTTCTCAGTGCAATTTTTCTATCTGTCTCTAAGTTCCTTTGTATATTCTTTGCCTTCTGTCTCTGAGTTCTCTGCCTTACTGCTACATTTTGAACTGGTTGTTCTCCAAGCTTTCTACATAGCTTAACCATTGTTTTATAAGTTCCTTTTTCTTCTCCTTTTGTTGGATCTCTTGTTTTCTGGGTTCCACATTTCGCTGTCCACATCCTACAGTAGTTTCCTAAGAAAGAGAAGAAATAGAAGGTAGCTCTTTTTGACTTCTTGCATGCTTGAAACTTTTTATTCTCCCCTAATACTTGGACTGACAGTTTGCCTGGTCATAAAATTCTAGGTTGAAAAATAGTGTTCCCTTAGAAGATTAAAGACATTGTTTTATGTGTCATCTAGTTTTAGAGTTGCTTTTGACATCTGATGCTTTTCTGGTTTTTATTTCTTTGCATATAACCTGGTTTTTTCATCATGAAAGCTGTAAGAACTTTTCTTCATCCCTCGTACTTTGGTTTATAATGATGGCCTTTCGTTGTATGTGCCTGGTGGCCTTCATTATAAGGTAACCAGGCAGTGAGCTGGCTTTTTTCATTTGGGACTTCCCATCTGTTTTAGTTTTGTAGGCTGTTTAAAGCAAATACCATGAAATAGGTTGGCTTTAAACAATGGGAATTTATTAGCTTACAATTTGAGGCTGTGAGAATATCCACATCAAGTAATCATCAAGGCAAATGCTTTCTTCCTCTCTACTGGCTGCCTGAGATCCTTGGCTCCTTGTGTCACATGGCAAGTCACATGGTGGCATCTGCTGGTCTCTCCCTTCTCTTTCATATTTCGTTGGTTTCAGTTTCTTGCTTCTGTGACTTTTGCTGTCTCTCTCTTTATATTCATTCTGCTTATAAAGGACTTCATTAATAGGATTAAGTCCCATTCTCAGTGAGGTGGGTCACACCTTAACTGAAGTAGCCTTATCAAAAGATCCTACTTACAATGGGTTTATACTCACAGGAATGGATTAGATTTAAGAACATGTTTTTCTGGGGTACATACACCTTCAAACTATCACACTGTCTGGGTTTTTTTCTCTGGTGTTATTCAAGTCTCCCCAGAGACAAATTCTTCAATATCTTGCCTGGGCCGGGTTGTGAGAGGGATGCCAGGCTGCTGGTGCTTTGAGAATTGCCAGGATAAAGGGGCTGGGGTCTTATCATCCAGTATGCAGGTATTCATATTGATTTGTCACTATGTCTCTGTTTGCCAGCACATTCCGGTCTAAGTTATTCCCCAGAGAATAAATATTCTATTTGAGAAAGAAAAAGTCTACTGGATATACTAGAATAGGGCCTGGGGTCTGTTTACCAAAGCTCTTGAAATAGCTCCAGTGTAAACTCCTTCCTTCCCAGGTACCTGCATCTCTCATACCCGAACCTTGACAAGTTTCTGTGGTATGAATTGATGTGCTCTTGCTTCTCATGGAAATCCTCCTTTTGGGGCACTTATGTTTCACTTTCTTATGTGTTCTTAAGCAGGTCACCATTCTTCTGTTTTCTTTCTGTTTTCATATTTTGGTTCAGGTTGATAGACATCACCTTGTTTTATCAAAGACAGTTTGTTTATCTGTTTCCCATTCTCCTGCTGTTTTTAGAGTGACTTTAGAGAGAAGAAGAAGGCAGAAAGGTCTTTACTATACTATTTTTAAAACTGGATGTCTTGTAGATATTGGCTTCTAAACTGCATTTGAAGGAGAACCTGTGTTTTAATTGTATAAGATTCTTGTTCATGTTCTATAAATATCACTTAGAATACTATAGTGGAATTTTTCTTCAATTTAAAATTCTAATTTTTCCTTTAAATTATTTACAGAGAATCTTTCTTTTTGATTGACAGGGTGGTATTGGTATCCAACTACACACAAACCTTGAATATTTTACAAGAATTATGTAAGCGTCATGGATATGCTTATACAAGACTTGATGGACACACACCAATCTCTCAAAGGCAGCAAATTGTTGATAGGTTCAATAGTAAATACTCTTCTGATTTTATTTTTTTGTTAAGTTCAAAGGCTGGTGGTGTGGGACTTAACCTTATTGGAGGATCTCACTTAATTCTTTATGACATTGATTGGAATCCAGCCACTGATATCCAGGTAGGAATATTTATGCATTAAATAAACATTATGAAATGCCTCTTGGGGATATGATGTCTGCTGAAGATAAAAAGATGATGATGATATAATAACTGTTGCCCATTGAGCCTTTATAGTGTATCAGGCATTCTGCTAAGTGCTTGATGTCTACTTAATCTTTGCAACAACCCTACAAGTGAGGATATTATTAGCTCCATTATATAGATGAAGATATGGAAGTGTTCTAAGTCATACAGCTTGTAAGAGGCACAGCCAGAATTCCATCCCAAACCTGTGTATCCCCAGGCTCTAGATTTCTATTCAGTTTGATCTTCTGGGTGCTCATGACTATCATGAGAAGACAATAATGTGTTATAGGTGCTGTGATCAATGTTTGTTCAGGATATAGTGAGGGTAGAAAATTAACTTATTCAGGAAAATATTTCAGATGAAGCCTTTGGTTTTCTTTGGTGTATAATTCATCTTTTTGTGTTTTGAGATTTCTACTTATAGATTTGCTCATCAGTTGGTATCATTTATGAGTTAAACCACAGGCAACTCCAGAGCCTAGACTAAATGCAGACATTTGAGGGATTCCTCAGGAATGAATCAGTAGCCATTTAGTCTGAGAATAAGCCCTCCATGCTACACTAGGTTCTGTTGAATTCTTCTGTCCAAACTACTGGCCCATTCTTTGATTCAAAATGACCCTCTCACTGTTGTGTGGCTCTCCATAGTTATTTTATACAATACCACAGTACATGTTCAACTATCCCTTTCTGTAACCCAGGAAAAAGATGGGAAGTGGGCCATGCTTTGGCACACCACAGCTTTATGTTTTGGAACTATAAGTAAATTCTAGAATTCTTAACTTTAAATATATTCCAGCAAATTACTTAGGTGGAAAGTGCCATTATTTTCTACTCTACTCTCAGAATTTTCATTTATTTCTGTAGGCAATGTCTAGAGTATGGAGAGATGGTCAGAAACATCCTGTACATATTTACAGACTGCTAACCACAGGTAATCATGCTGCAATGTGACAAAGAATATTTACCCTTTGAATAATAAAAAATATTATGTGTACATATGTTTTGGTTAGACTGATTCAATGTTAGGAATATTGTTACTCAGTTAACTAGTATGCTAGTAAACATCTTTTACTCTACAAAACTAATAGACATAAAGATCTGAAGCAAGTCTCATGTTTTCTCCTCAGGCACAATAGAAGAAAAGATCTATCAGAGGCAGATCAGTAAGCAAGGTCTTTCTGGGGCAGTTGTAGACCTGACCAAGACATCTGAACACATTCAGTTTTCAGTAGAGGAACTTAAAGATTTATTCACATTACATGAAAATTCACATTGTGTTACTCATGACCTGCTTGACTGTGAATGTTCAGGAGAAAAAGATCGTACTGGTGAGTTGTAATTTAAATGTTTCTATGGTAAAGCTAATTTGTGTCTCTTTAGCAGTTGAAAATATTTAAGTATAGAATAACTTTAAAATATTTATCATTTGCATATGTTAGGGTTTTTTTTCCTTAGGTCACAAGTGAACTGCCAGGTGAATATTTGAGAAAATATTAATTAGAGGCATATTAGTTCTCTAAATTTGCTTCTTATCTTTGAATCAGTTGTGAAAAATTTAACTTATTTAGGAAAATCTTTGAAATCCTGGTATAATAGCTTTGGAGTTAAAAAAATGTTTTCAAGCCTTATTTCTATTTCATAGAAACCCATAACATTTGTCAGAATAATTCTGCTGTCTGTTTATATTGTGTAGAATTTCTTCAACATGGGGGTCCTACTTTCTGAGGCAGTTAGCATGGACCACCCTACTACTCAACACTTGATGAATTTCTAATGCTGTTTAAGCAGACCTAAAAATATCAACCCTTCACAGCTGGACACCACTCGTATGGAAACTGGATCAGGAGTAGGACTTGGGCAAGCAATGTCCAGTCACAGGAAGTCACTTGATAAATTGCTTTGATGCAGGTTTAAGATTGTACAAGACTGATGTAGAGGAATTAATTTGGTTGTTTTCATACATATATCCTGTACTTATTCTTGTTTGCTTGGACATTCATTTATTCTTCATTCTCTAGTAGAAGGAACACATGTAAACAAGTAAGCATAATACAATTTGTGCTATGATGAAAGTATGCATAAAGCATTTTGGAGGCTTCAAGGAAGGACTGGTCAGTTTTACCTTGATAGCCAGGAAATGTTGCAGCAAGAGATGTATTTCAACAATGTGTGTGTGTGTGTGTGTGTGTGTGTGTGTGTGTGTGTGTGTGTGTGTGTGTGTGTGTGTGAAGTGGACTGTAGGGAGGACACTGTAATCAGAAGAGCATGAGAAGCATTGAACAGTCAGCGAGAATATAAGAGGAAGTTACAGCAAAAGATAAGAATGATAAATTATGTGGTTACATTGTAGAGGCCATCTTTGTCACACTGAGGAGTTTGGACTTGATCTTTTAGGCAGTGGTAAAGTACTGATGAGTTTAAGTGTGGAGTTACATGTTCAGCTTTGCATAAAAAAAATTAAATATTTAAAGTATATAGAAAAGTGATTTTTCAGTGAACATTTTAATAGTATATAGGATTCCATTGTAAATTATACAACAATGGAATTCTATATAACTATTAAAATGAATGAAGTAGAGCTACATGTATAAACATGGTTAACTCTCAAATATGTGTTTCTGTTGGTATTTAGGATGCTTCCCAATTTTTCACTATATTAAAGAAATGTTGAAGTAAGTGTTCCTGTACATGTCTCCTAGTACATAAGGTGTGCTCTTCTTCAGCTTTACTAGATGCTACCATTTTTTTTTTTTAAATAGCAGTCCCTGGATGGAAATGAAATAGTATATATTTCCCACTTTACTTACTAGTGAGGTAGAGATAGTATCATGTTTATTGGCTGCTCAGATTTCTTCTTCTGTGAACTACCTGTTTATATCCTTTGCTTATACTTCAATTGAGTTTCTCTTTTTCCTAGTGATTTGTAGAAAAAACATATTTGTAGAAAAATACATATATTTTGGAAACTAATCCTTTAAATACATTTACTCCAAGTTTGTGCCTTAGCTTTTCATTTTATGGTGTCACTTGTTGAAAATATAATTTTTAAAATTTTAATTTACTCACGTGTTTCAGACTTGGACTTTTATGTTAAAAAATATCTCTCTTACCTGAAGTAGAAAAATATATATTTTCCCTTTTTTCCCCGAAGAGATTTTAATTTTATTTTTACCTTTAGGTCATCAACTCATCTACAGTTTATTTTTCTATAATATGTGATATACTGACTCTTCCCCTCCCAGGACATGTAACTAATTGTCTCAGTATTATTTATTGAAGGGTCCATATTTTCCCTTTTGCTTTGTAATACGAAGTTTCTATAAATCTTTGGGTCTGTATCTTGGTTCTTCGGTATCAGTACTACTGTCTTAATTGCCATGCCTTTATAATAATACTTAAGTGAGTCGTCTCACCTTGTTTTGTTATTTTTCAAAATTGTTTTGGTTATTCTTGGCCCCCTCTTTTTATCAAAATATAAATCACATACCATAAAACTCATCCTTTTACAGTGTTCAATTCAGCATTTTTAGTATATGCACAAGACTGTGCCACTGTCTAATCCCAACATTTTCAAAAGAGAAACCAGAAAAACAAAAAAACCACATATCCATTAGCAATCATTCCCCAGTACCCCCCAGCCCTTGGCTACCATTATTCTGCTTGTGGTCTCTATGGATTTACCTATTCTGGCCATTTCATGTAAATGGAATCATATAATATGTGACATTTTGTGTCTGGCCTCTTTCATTTAGTATAATATTTTCAAGATTCATCCAGTTTTAGCATGCATCAGTACGTCATTTTTTTTTTATGGCTGAATAATACTCTGTTGAATGGGTATACCGCATTTTGTTCATCCTTCCTCCACTGATGGACATTTGGGTTGTTTTCACTCTTTGGTTATTACTAATAATGCTGATATGAACATTTGTGCACAATTTTTTATGAATGTATGCTTTCAGTTCTCTTGCATATATTCAGTTGATCCTCATTATTCATGGATTTTATATTTACAAATTTGCCAACTTGCTAAAATTTATTTGGAGCTTCCAAATCAGTACTCATGGTGCTTTTGTGGTCATTTGTGGAAGTGTACAGAACAGTGAAAAATTTGAGTTGCCAGATGCACATGTTCCCAGCTGAAGTTTAACAAGGTGGTGCTCTGCCTTCTTGTTTCAGCTCTCATACGGTAAATGAGCGTCCTTTTAACGGTATATTTAGTGCCACATTTTTTGTATTTTTTGCTTTTTGTTGGTGACTTCTCTGTTTAAAATGGCCCCCAAGCATATGGTCCTGAAGCGCTATCTAGTGTGCTTAAGCATAAGAAGGCTGTGATGTGCCTTATGTAAAAAATAACGTGTTAGAAAAGCTTTGTTCAGGCATGACTTATAGTGCTATTGACTGTGAGTTCAATGTGAATACCAGCCATGTATATTAAATAAGGTGTCTTTAAACAGAAACATACATAAAACAAGGTTATGTATGCATCGGTTGATGTAGATGTTGTGACCAGTAGCTTGTAGGATCCTAACCCTGATTAGTTCAGTATACACTAATTCATTGTTTGCAGTGACCTGATAGAATGTAGCTACTATGAATAATAAGAATCTACTGTATTTAGGAGTGGAATTGCTGGATCATATGGTAATTGTATGATTAACTTTTTGAAGAACTGCCAAACTATTTTCCCAAGCAGCTTCGCCATTTTACACTCTCACCACCAGTGTTTGAGTCCAATTTCTCCACATCCTCACCAACACTTGTTATTGCCCATCTTTTTTTTTAATTAGATTCAGTTTTATTGAGATATATTCACATACCATACAATCATCCGTGTGCCCATCTTTTTAATAATAGCCATCTTAGTGGGTGTGATGGTCCTTTGTTTTTCCATATGATTTTAATACCAGCTTATCAATTTTTATAAAATCCTCTTGGATTTTTATAAAATCCCCCCTAGGTCAGGGGTCAGCAACTTTTACAAGTCACAGCCTCTGTCACAGATACTCACCTCTGACCTGCGAGTAGCCATAGGCAATACGTGAAGAAATGGGTGTCATTTTATTCTAATAAAACATTATTTACAAAAGTAGGCAGTGGGGGTATTAAAACAGGCCAGGAGGATCTAAGATGGTGGCATAGAGAGGAGTGGAAGCTAGTTAGTCCCCCTGGAACAACTAATAAAAAACCAGGAACAACTAGTAAATAATCCGGAATAACTGTGGGGGGACAAACGTGATGGTCATACACCAACCTGAATTGGGAGGAATGCCTGAGATCACAGCATAAAATCTGTAAGTAAAAACTGCGGATTCAAGCTGATTGACCCCTCCCTCCACAGCCCAAGCTGCAAAGCCTCCTGGTGCTAGAGAGAAGCTCTCTCCCAGCAAGCAAATATAATTCAGCTGAGCTCCAACTGGGGGTTTTAATTAGTGAGTGTGAACTGCTCACTACGATCTATGAATCCCCAACAAGCAGAGGCTTTGGGTGACAACTGATCTTGGAGACTGGAGAGTTACCGCAGACTAGCCCTGAAGGGGACTTTCTGTCCCTGTTGTGGCTCAGTGGAGAAAGCCTCAGCCATTTTCAGTTCCCAGTGCTCTGAGCCAGATAAGGGTGGAGATAGCACAGGCAGAGAGAGACCATTGAAATGCTACTGACCTCTCCCAAGGGGATCTATCTTCTCTAAGAGGAAAGGGGTGGGGCCCAGCTCTACTACCTGCCTTCCATTCAGAACCAGACCCCAGAGCCTGGTAGAAACAGCCATAGGCCGCACCTCCTTACACCAATCTGGAATTATAGGCTGACAAGTGTCACCTGGTAGGCAGAAAAGCACAGTGACCTGAGGCCTCACAGGGTGTACCAATTTTCTAAGACACACCCTTAGGGAAACTGGATACTGAATATTTCTTACTTCTGGGACCTGAACCTGTTCTAATCTGGGAAAACCTGATTGGGGTAACCAAGGAAACCATGCCTAGACAACAAAAAACTACAACCTACACTGAGAAAAATGAAGTTATGGCCCAGTCAAAGGAACAAGCTTCCACTTCAACTGAGATTCAGGAATTGAACAACTAATAATAAGTCAATTCAAAAAGTTTAGGGAAGATATGGTGAAAAAGCTGAACTGTATAGTGAAAACACTGGGCGTACATAAGGTAGAAATTGAAAGTTTGAAAAAACAACTGGCAGAATCTATGGACATGAAAGGCACAACACAAGAGATGAAAGACACAATGGAAACATACAACAGCAGATCTCAAGAGGCAGAAGAAAACACTCAGGAACTGGAGAACAAGGCACCTGAAAGCCTACACACAAAAGAACAGATAGAGAAAAGAATGGAAAAATACAAGTAACATCTCCGGGAACTTAAGGACAAAATGATAAGCAAGAATGTACGTGTCATTGGTGTCCCAGAAGGAGAGAAGGAAAAAGGGGCAGAAGCAATAATAGAGAAAATAATCAATGAAAATTTCCCATCTCTTATGAAAGACATGCAATTACGGATCCAAGAAGCACAGCATACCCCAAACAGAATAGATCTGAATGGGCCTATGCCAAGACACTTAATAATCAGATTATCAAACATCAAAGATAAAGAGAGAATCCTGAAAGCAGCAAGAGAAAAGCAATCCATCACATACAAAGGAAACTTGATAAGACTATGTGCGGATTTCTCAATAGAAACCATGGAGGCAAGAAGGAAGTGGGGTGATGTATTTAAGATACTGAAAGAGAAAAACCACCAACCAAGAATCCTATATCCGACAAAACTATCTTTCAGATATGAGGGAGAGCTTAAAATATTCTCAGGCAATGACAGAGTTTGTGAACAAGATACCTGCTTTACAGGAAACACTAAAGGAAGCACTGCAGACAGAAAGGAAAAGACAGGAGTGAGAGGTTTGGAAAACAATTTTGGGAGATAGTAGCACAGCAACGTAAGTACAATGAACAAAGATGACTGTGAATATGGTTGAAAGAGGAAGGCTGGGACCATGTGGGACACTAGAACAAAAGACGAATGGTAAAGACTGGGACTGTGTAACTCAGGGAAACCCAGGGTGCTCAATGATTGTATTAAAAGGTACAAATATGTTTTTACATGAGGTAGAACAAATGAATGTCAACATTGCAAGGTGTTAAAAATAGGGTGGGATTGGGGAAAAATACAGTCAATGCAAACTAGAGACTATAATTGACAGAAACGTCATATTATGCTTCCTTTAATATAACAAAGGCAATATACCAAAGCTAAATGCATATTGGGGGGGGGGTTGGGGAATAAGAGAAGGGTGTGGGACCCCTGGCATTGGTGATGTTGTCTGACTCTTTATTCTACTTTAGGTTAATGCTGTCTTTTGTTGCTTTCTAGCTATCAAGTTTTGTTTTTTTGTTTTTTTTTCTCTTTCTCTTTTCTTCTTTTGCCTCTCTGCCTTCTTTGACTCTTCCTCTGTCTTTGTGGAAGAAATGGAGATATCCTTATATAGATAGTGGCAATGGTGCTGAATACATAAATACATGACTATACAGGGAACCGACGATTATTTACTTAGGACAGAATGTATGGTGTGTGAACAAATCATCTTAAAAGAAATGGGTTGATGAAGAAACCTTGAGGGCACTATATTGAGTGAAATAAAACAGATACATAAAGGCAAATATTGCAGGGTCTCACTGATATGAACTAATTATAATATATAAACTCACAGACATGAAATATAAGTTACCAGGATATAGAATGAGGCTAAAGAATGGGGAGCGGTTGCTTATTATGAGCAGAATGTTCAACTAGGGTGAAATTAAATATTTGGAAATGGACAGGGGTAATGGTAGCATGTAATGAGAATAACTAACAGTGCTAAAAGGTGTGTGAAGGTGGTGGAAAGGGTAAGCTCAGAGTCACGCATGTCACCAGAAGGAAAGTTGGAGGTTAAAAGATGGGAATGTATAAAACAGTGAATCTTGTGGTGGACAATGTCCGTGATTAACTCTACAAATATTGGAAATCTCTCTCACAAACTAGAACAAATGTATGACAGTATAACTAGAAGTTAATAATAGAGAGGCATGTAGTGAAAAAAATATATACTTATTGCAAACTATATACTACAGTTAGTAGTATTTTAACATTCTTTCATCAACAGTAACAAAGGTACTATACCAAGACTATGAATCAATAATGGAGGGGGGGCATGGTTAGGGGTATGGGAGGATCTGAGTTTCCTTTCTTTTTGTCTTTATTTCTTTTCTGGAGTAATGAAAATGTTCTAAAAACTGAAAAAAAAATTAATTGTGTTGATGAATGCACAGCTGTATGATGGTACCATGGAAAATTGATTTACACTTTGGATCTTTGGATAGTTGTATGGTATGTGAACAATCTCAATAAATAAAATGTGTATATATATATGTATATATAAAACAATTTTTAAAATAAAACATAATTGAAAAAAAAACAGGCCAGAGGTGTAAGGAAAATGTTTAAAAATAGATTGGGGTGATAAATGTACAACTGTATGATGGTACTATGAACAGTTAGTTGATTATACACCATGGATGATTGTATGGTATGTGAATATATCTCAGTAAAACTGAATTTAATTTAAAAAGAAAAAAACAGGCCAGATGAAAAAGCATTTGAAAAAAATGCCATCAATTTTAGGATTCTAGTTTGATTCCTTATGAGCTGTGGAGCCGGGGGCGGGGTGGAATAGGCAGTGGCCCTAATTTGGCCCATGGGCTGTAGTTTGCTGACCCACTTCTTTTTTTTTTTTTTTTCAAGGTCCAATGTAGATTACATTTTACACACACACAAGCAAAACATGGTCAATAAACTCAGTCTAAATAGAGAGAAAATAAAAAACGTGTCATTTCAACACAGCATGGTAAGTGTTAAGTTTGAGAAACAAGAGTAGGATACAAGCAGAGTGTTGCAGCAGTTAGAGAGAGCTTCCTGGAAGAGGTGATCCCCCAGTCAATCTTTTTTTTTTTTTTTTTTTAATTAAATTCAGTTTTATTGAAATACATTCACACACCATACAATCATCCATGATATACAATCCTCTGTCCACAGTATGATAACATAGTTATGCGTTCATCACCACACTCTATCTCTGAACATTTTTCTTACATCAGAAAGAACCAGAACAAGAATAAAAAATAAAAGTGAAAAAAGAACACCCAAATCATCCTCCCATCCCACCCCATTTGTCCTTTAGTTTTTATCCCCATTCCTCCATTCATCCATACACTAGATAAAGGGGGTGTAATCCACAAGGACTTCACAATCACACTGTCACCCCTTGTAATCTACATTATTATATAATTGTCTTCAGGAGTCCAGACTGCTGGGTTGGAGTTTGGTAGTTTCAGGTATTTACTTCTAGCTATTCCAATACATTAAAGCCTAAGAGGTGTTATCTATATAGTGCATAAGAATGTCCACCAGAGTGACCTCTTGACTCCATTTGGAATCTCTCAGCCACTGAAACTACTTCGTCTCATTTTACATCCTCCTTTTGGTCAAGAAGATACTCTCAGTCCCACGATGCCAGGTCCGCATTCATCCCCGGGAGTCATACTCTGTGTTGCCAGGGAGATTTACATCCCTGGGAGTCGGGTCCCACGTAGGGGGAAGGGCAGCGAGTTCACCTGTTGAGATGGCTCAGTTAGAGAGAGAGAGGGCCACATCTGAGCAACAAAGAGGTACTTGGGGAGACTCTTAGGCACCATTACATACAACTTTAGACTCTCCTTTGTGGTAATGAGCTTCATAAGGGCAAGTCCCATGCTCAAGGGCACAGCACATCAAACCGCCATCCCAATGTTTGTGACAACATCAACACCAGTCCAGGTGAGGATGTCCAACACATCCGCACCTTCCCCCAGATCCTCGGGGCTGGGGAGGGGGAGGCTGTAAATATATTTTTTGTTATCTGCCCAAATTACTCTAGGATGTGTCACTATTTCACTCCAGCCTATACTAACCTACCGTATCTCACTTCCTATTCAAAGTTCCATGCAATTGTGGTGTTTGAACAAATCAACTGTAGAGTTGTACCATTTAGAAAATTTAGATCCTGTACCAAATAGATATCTATTCCCTTGGTGCTGACCCACTTTTATGTCTTTCAGTAAGCTTTTATGATTTTCTTCATAAAACTTTTGCAGATCTTTGATTAGATTCATTTTATTGATACCTGATAATTTTAGTTGCTGCTAGAAATGGTATCTTTTAAAATTTACGTTTTCTACTTGCTTGTTGACAGTTTCTAGAAAAGCAGTTGATGTTTTATTGATCTTGTGTCCAGCAACATTTATGAACTTTTATTAGTTTTTATTGTTCATCCATAGAAACCCTTGGATTTTCTGATAGAGCAATTGTGTCATCTGCAAAATTGAGATTTCTGTTTCCTTTCATTTCCCTATGCTTTTTATTCTTTTGCTGATCTTGGTGACTTTGATGATGCGAATTTCAAATATGGAACTGAATAGAAATTATGATAGTTGACATCCTTTCATGTTTCCAACGTTTAAGGAAATACTTGCTTCTATCTTTGCCTGGTTTTGATATCATAGTCAGGATGTGAGTTGAGAAGTAACTGCTGTCTCATCCTTTTTCCCTCTATTTGGGAAGTTTGTATAGGATGACATTTTTGGCAGAACTCATCTGTAAAATTGTTTGGGCCTGATGGTTTTGTTTTCTTTGACTTGGCTTTTTTTAAACTATATGTAGTTTTATTTTTTTGGTAGGTAGATTTTAAGCTTCATATTGATGTTTTTAGGTTTCCATTTCTTCTTGACTGTTATGGAAAAAATTGTTTTTGAAATAATCATCAATGTTTTTAAGTGCATTTCATCTGAGTTTTAAAATTTGTTAGCGTAAAGTTATTTGCAGCATTCTATTAATATTTTTTCAGTTTTTAATTATTTTGAAGAGATAAGATATTTTTACATGGTTAAAAAATCAAAATGATATTTAAAAAAATCATTGAGAAGTCTCACTCCCACCCTGTCCTATTCCTACCCCATTTCTCCCTGCCCCGCTTTTTATTATTTTCTTTTTCAGTCCTCCAGTGTATCTTTATGCAAATACAATAGGAATATATACAGTCTTATTTTCTCTTTCTTACTCAGAAAGTAATACATTATATACAGTGTTCTACGGCTATTTAAAAAATATTTCTTGTATTTTCACTCTAGTATTGGTTGTCTTTTTCCTCTCAGATCTGTCTTTCCAGAGGATTGTTTACTTTTATTATTAATTCCAAAAACAGGCTTTTGGTTTTGTTGATTTGCTCTATTGTATTTTTTTCTATTTTAATAATTTCTGCTCTTTTTATTTCCTTCCTTTTTCTTTGTTTTTACTCCAATGTTCTTTTTCTAATTTCTCTTGTTACATGTTTAGCTCAGTAATTTTTAGTCTTTTTCCTTTCTAAAATAGATATTTAAAGCTGTAAATTTTCCTCTAAGCTAAATCCCGTAATTTTGATACACAAACTTTTCATATTCAGTTCTAAATATATTTTTTTCAAAATATTCTTTGACTCTTGATTTATTTAGAAGTATGTTTTAAAATTTATTTTAGTTAATATTTTTTATTGGATTCTGACTATTGCACTGTAGCTGGAAATACGGTCTGCATGATATTGATTCTTTGGTAATTATAGAGACTTGGTTTGTGGCCTGGTGTGTGGTTGGTTTTTGTAAATGTTTCTTTTGTGCATGGAAATCATGTGTATTTTCTTACTTGCTTAGTTTAGAGTTCTGCCATATTAGTCAGATTTTCTGTTACCTTACCAATATTTTCTTATTTTATAAATTTAAAAAGTTTGTTAATTTAATTTTGAATTGGTAATATATTTACATGGCTCAAATATTTAAAAATATAAAGTGTATATAGTGAGAAGTTTTCATCCCACTCTGTCTTGATCTGCCTAGTTTCTAGCCCTTCTACCCCATAAGACCTGCCATTATTAGTTTTGTGTATCTTACCAGAGATATTTTATATATATGCAAGCAAATCTGAATATATTCTTTTCAAGCTTTTTCCTCAATAAGTGGTAGCATACTAATATGTATTGTTTCTGCATCATTTTCACTTAGTAGTATTTCCTGGAGATCATTCCATATCCATGCATAAAGAGTTACCTCAAATCCCCCTACCCTCTCTCTGGCTATATACTTTTCCATTGTATGAATATATTGTGATTTATTTAACCATCCCTGATTGGTATCCATTTACATTTTTCCAGTCAGTATATATCTTTATTAATACATCTTTTTCCATATGTTCAAATATACCTATAAGGTAAATTCTTAGTATTGCTGGGTCAAAGAATATATGTGATTCTGATAGATAGTGCCCAAATGCCCTCCATTGTGAGTTGTATCAGTTTACACCCACCAACAATATACTATAGTATCTTTTTCCTCATAGCCTAGCCAATTTAGTGTGTTATCAAATGTTTGGATTGTTGCCAGTCTGATAATAAAATAGTATATTGGTATAGTTTTAATTTGTTTTTCTTATTATGAATGAAGTTGAACGTATTTTCCCACTTCCTTTATGTGAACCATCTGTTCATATCATTGTCCATTTTCCTATTGATGTTTTTTTTTGCTTAATATATCCATTACTGAAAGAGGTATGTTAGGATCTTCTAATATGGCAATAACTTTGTCAAAGTTCCTTGTTATTCTGTCAATTTTTTTTAAATCTTCATTTTATTGAGATATATTCACATACCATGCAGTCATACAAAACAAATCATACATTCGATTGTTCACAGTACCATTACATAGTTGTACATTCATCACCTAAATCAATCCATGACACCTTCATTAGCACACACACAAAAATAACAAGAATAATAATTAAAGTGAGAAAGAGCAATTAAAGTAAAAAAGAACACTGGGTACCTTTGTCTGTTTGTTTGTTTGTTTGTTTCCTTCCCCTGTTTGTCTACTTATCCATCCATAAACTAGACAAAGGGGAGTGTGGTCCTTATGGCTTTCCCAATCCCATTGTCACCCCTCATAAGCTACATTTTTATACAATTGTCTTTGAGATTCATGGGTTCTGAGTTGTAGTTTGATAGTTTCAGGTATCCACCACCAAAATCACCAGGATACACATACTTCTCTAGTGCTCACGGAACTTTCTCCAGAATAGATCATATGCTGGGACATAAAACAAGGCTCAACAAATTTAAAAAGATTGAAATTATTCAAAGCACATTCTCTGACCACAATGGAATACAAATAGAAGTCAATAACCATCAGAGACTTAGAAAATTCACACATACCTGGAGGTTAAACAACACACTCCTAAACAATCAGTGGGTTAACGAAGAAATAGCAAGAGAAATTGCTAAATATATAGAGACGAATGAAAATGAGAACACAACATACCAAAACCTATGGGATGCAGCAAAAGCAGTGCTGAGGGGGAAATTTATAGCACTAAACGCATATATTAAAAAGGAAGAAAGAGCCAAAATCAAAGAACTAATGGATCAACTGAAGAAGCTAAAAAATGAACAGCAAACCAATCCTAAACCAAGTAGAAGAAAAGAAATAACAAGGATTAAAGCAGAAATAAATGACATAGAGAACAAAAAAACAATAGAGAGGATAAATATCACCAAAAGTTGGTTCTTTGAGAAGATCAACAAGATTGACAAGCCCCTAGCTAGACTGACAAAATCAAAAAGAGAGAAGACCCATATAAACAAAATAATGAATGAAAAAGGTGACATAACTGCAGATCCCGAAGAAATTAAAAAAATTATAAGAGGAAACTATGAACAACTGTATGGCAACAAACTGGATAATGCAGAGGAAATGGACAATTTCCTGGAAACATATGAACAGTCTAGACTGACCAGAGAAGAAATAGAAGACCTCAGCCAACCCATCACAAGCAAAGAGATCCAATCAGTCATCAAAAATCTTCCCACAAATAAATGCCCAGGGCCAGATGGCTTCACAGGGGAATTCTACCAAACTTTCCAGAAGGAACTGACACCACTCTTACTTAAACTCTTTCAAAACATTGAAGAAAATGGAACACTACCTAACTCATTTTATGAAGCTAACATCAATCTAATACCAAAACCAGGCAAAGATGTTACAAGAAAGGAAAACTACCGGCCAATCTCCCTAATGAATATAGATGCAAAAATCCTCAACAAAATATTTGCGAATCGAATCCAAATACACATTAAAAAAATCATATACCATGACCAAGTGGGGTTCATTCCAGGCATGCAAGGATGGTTCAACATAAGAAAATCAATCAATGTATTACAACACATTAACAAGTCAAAAGGGAAAAATCAAATGATCATCTCAATATATGGTGAAAAAGCATTTGACAAAATCCAACATCCGTTTTTGATAAAAACACTTCAAAAGGTAGGAATTGAAGGAAACTTCCTCAGTGTGATAAAGAGCATATATGAAAAACCCACAGCCAGCATAGTACTCAATAGTGAGAGACTGAAAGCCTTCCCTCTAAGATCAGGAACAAGACAAGGATGCCCGCTGTCACCACTGTTATTCAACATTGTGCTGGAAGTGCTAGCCAGGGCAATCTGGCAAGACAAAGAAATAAAAGGCATCCAAATTGGAAAAGAAGAAGTCAAACTGTCATTGTTTGCTTGATATGATCTTATCTCTGGAAAACCCTGAGAAATCGATGATACAGGTTCTAGAGCTAATAAACAAATTTAGCAAAGTAGCGGGATACAAGGTTAATGCGCATAAGTCAGTAATGTTTCTATATGCTAGAAATGAACAAACTGAAGAGGCACTCAAGAAAAAGATACCATTTTCAATAGCAACTAAAAAAATAGGAATAAACTTAACCAAAGATATAAAAGACCTATACAAATAAAACTACATAACTCTACTAAAAGAAATAGAAGGGGACCTTAAAAGATGGAAAAATATTCCATGTTCATGGTTAGGAAGGCTAAATGTGATTAAGATGTCAATTCTACCCAGACTCATATACAGATTCAATACAATTCCAATCAAAATTCCATCAACCTACTTTGCAGACTTGGAAAAGCTAGTTATCAAATTTGTTTGGAAAGGGAAGATGCCTCGAATTGCTAAAGACACTCTAAAAAAGAAAAACGAAGTGGGAGGACTTACACTCCCTGACTTTGAAGCTTATTATAAAGCCACAGTTGCCAAAACAGCATGGTACTGGCATAAAGATAGACATATAGATCAATGGAATCGAATTGAGAATTTGGAGATAGACCCCCAGATCTATGGTCGACTGATCTTTGATAAGGCCCCCAAAGTCACTTAACTAAGTCATAATGGTCTTTTCAACAAATGGGGCTGGGAGAGTTGGCTATCCATATCCAAAAGAATGAAAGAGGACCCCTACCTCACACCCTACACAAAAATTAACTCAAAGTTGACCAAAGATCTCAATATAAAAGAAAGTACCATGAAACTCCTAGAAGATAATGTAGGAAAACATCTTCAAGACCTTGTATTAGGCGGACACTTCCTAGACTTTATACCCAATGCACAAGCAACAAAAGAAAAGATAGATAAATGGGAGCTCCTCAAACTTAGAAGTTTCTGTACCTCAAAGGAATTTCTCAAAAAAGTAAAGAGGCAGCCAACTCAATGGGAAAAAATTTTTGGAAACCATGTATCTGACAAAAGACTGATATCTTGCATATACAAAGAAATCCTACAACTCAATGACAATAGTACAGACAGCCCAATTATAAAATGGGCAAAAGATATGAAAAGACAGTTCTCTGAAGAGGAAATACAAATGGCCAAGAAACACATGAAAAAATGTTCAGCTTCACTAGCTATTAGAGAGATGCAAATTAAGACCACAGTGAGATACCATCTCACACCGATTAGAATGGCTGCCATTAAACAGAGAGGAAACTGCAAATGCTGCAGGGGATGTGGAGAAATTGGAACTCTCATTCATTGTTGGTGGGACTGTATAATGGTTCAGCCACTCTGGAAGTCAGTCTGGCAGTTCCTTAGAAAACTAGATATAGAGTTACCGTTCGATCCAGCGATTGCACTTCTCGGTATATACCCGGAAGATCGGAAAGCAGTGACACGAACAGATATCTGCACGCCAATGTTCATAGCAGCATTATTCACAATTGCCAAGAGATAGAAACAACCCAAATGTCCTTCAACAGATGAGTGGATAAATAAAATGTGGTATATACACACAATGGAATACTACACGGCAGTAAGAAGGAACGATCTCGTGAAACATATGACAACATGGATGAACCTTGAAGACATAATGCTGAGTGAAATAAGCCAGGCACAAAAAGAGAAATATTCTATCACTAACGCGAACTTTGAAAAATGTAAAACAAATGGTTTATAATGTAGAATGTAGGGGAACTAGCAATAGAGAGCAATTAAGGAAGGGGGAACAATAATCCAAGAAGAACAGATAAGCTATTTAACGTTCTGGGAATGCCCAGGAATGACTATGGTCTGTTAATTTCTGATGGGTATAGTAGGAACAAGTTCACAGAAATGTTGCTATATTAGGTAACTTTCTTGGGGTAGAGTAGGAACATGTTGGAAGTAAAGTAGTTATCTTAGGTTAGTTGTCTTTTTCTTACTCCCTTGTTATGGTCTCTTTGAAATGTTCTTTTATTGTATGTTTTTTTTAAATTGTTTTTTTATTTTTCATACAGTTGATTTAAAAAAAAAAAAAAGTTAAAAAAAAAACAACAAGGAAAAAAATATGTAGAGCCCCCTTGAGGAGCCTGTGGAGAATGCAGGGGTATTGGCCTACCCCACCTCGATGGTTGCTAACATGACCACAGACATAGGGGACTGGTGGTTTGAGGGGTTGAGCCCTCCACCACAGGACTTACCCTTGGGAAGACTGTTGCTGCAAAGGAGAGACTAGGCCTCCCTATAATTGTGCCTAAGAGCCTCCTCCCGAATGCCTCTTTGTTGCTCAGATGTGGCCCTCTCTCTCTACCTAAGCCAACTTGAAAGGTGAAATCACTGCCATCACCCAGGGGAGTAAATCTCTCTGGCAACGTGGAATATGGCTCCCGGGGAGGAATGTAGACCCGGCATCGTGGGATGGAGAACATCTTCTTGACCAAAAGGGGGATGTGAAAGGAAATGAAATAAGCTTCAGTGACAGAGAGATTCCAAAAGGAGCCGAGAGGTCACTCTGGTGGGCACTCTTACGCACAATTTAGACAACCCTTTTTAGGTTCTAATGAATTGGGGTACCTGGTGGTGGATACCTGAAACTATTAAACTACAACCCAGAACCCATGAATCTCGAATACAATTGTATAAAAATGTAGCTTATGAGGGGTGACAGTGGGATTGGGACAGCCATAAGGACCACACTCCCCTTTGTCTAGTTTATGGATGGATGAGTAGAAAAATAGGGGAAACAAACAAACAGACAAAGGTACCCAGTGTTCGTTTTTCCTTTAATTGCTCTTTTTCACTTTAATTATTCTTGTTATTTTTTGTGTGTGCTAATGAAGGTGTCAGGGATTGATTTAGGTGATGAATATACAACTATGTAATGGTACTGTGAGCAATCGAATGTACAATTTGTTTTGTATGACTGCATGGTATGTGAATATATCTCAATAAAATGAAATGTCAATTTTTGCTTTGTATGTGTTATCTTTTCCTGATGAATTTTTAAATTGTGGTTCATTTATTTTATTATTATCAAGTAATTGTTTTATCCTTAATGCCTTTTGCTTTCATTTTGTCTTAAGTTAATACATTATACCAGCTTCCAGCTTTCTTACAAATGGTATTTGTCTAGTGTATCTTTTTTCCATTCTTTTACTTTAAATCTTTCTGTGTGTATTAGTTGAGGTTCTCTAGGGAAACAGAATCAACAAGAGATGTCTATAAATATAAGATTTTATATAAGTGCCTCACATAACTGTGGGTATGCATAAGTCCAAATTCCATGGGGCAGGCAGCAAACTGGCAGCATCAATGAAGATGTCTGATGAACTCCTCAGGAACAAACTGGCAACTTTGATGAGCTCCTCAGGAAACGCTTAACTGGTTAGCCAAAGAAGAAGTGAATCCTTTATCTGTCTCCCTTAAAAGTCTTCAACTGGATTAAATCCAGCTGATTGCATTCTCTCCTGGAAGACATGCCCTTCACTGATGTAATCAGACACAGCTGTAGCCAGTTGACTGATGATTTAATAAACCAGCCTTCTGGTTTATTAACCAGCTACAAATGTCCTTGCAGTAATGGTTAGGCCAGTGCTTGCTTGACCGTCACCTGGCCAAGTTGACACATGAACCTAACCATCACTCTGTGTCCTTTACGTTTTAGGTATCTCTTTTGTAAATAACGTAAAGCTGGAATTTCATCTTTATCCTTTCTGTTCTTCTGTTTTAACTAGAGCATTTCATTTGTTTACATTTATTATAATTATCGGGATATTTTGATTTATTTCTACTTTTTTATGTTTTTGTTTTTCTCCCAAAGGGCCTTCCCCCTTTAAAAAACATTGTGTGTGTGTGTGTGTGTATGTGTGTGTATGTTTTCTCTCTCTTAAATTCTAACTTTACTGGGTGTGGAATTCTAGTTGGTAGTTTCTTTTTTTAATCATTTTACTGTCTTCTAGACTCTCAAAGCTCTATTATTTCCTTTCTTAAAATCTCAGTGATTTTGAACACTGACTGGATATTTGACAGTATTAAGGAATGGCTTAAATTTTTTAGGTGTGATAATATTTGAAAGGAGTCTTTATCATTTAGAGATGCAGAGTGAAATATTTATAAGTGGAATGACATGTGCTTTGTATTTATTTTAGAATAATGAAGTGGAGAAAGTGTGAGTGTTTAAATAAAATAAGATTGGCCATTAGTTGATAGTTATTGAAAGTGGGGTATGAAGAGGTTAATTATTTCTATTCTGTCAACTTTTATATGTATTTAAATTTTCCCATAATAAAAAGGTTAAAAATTTAAAACCTTCAATTGCCTCCCATTGTTTTTAGGATAAGAGCTAAAATTCTTAAAATAGTGAGTTAGGATAGGCTAACTGCTATAATATAAAACTCAAAGACCACTGTGGCCTAATACATTAAAAGTATATTTTTCACTGTGGGCATTTAGTTGGCAGCCTTCCATATAGTGATTCAGGGATCTAGGCTTCTTCCTGGACCTACCTGGCTCTGCTATCCCCTTGGGCTTTAGAGTCCTCTCCTGGGATCCCTTGCATCTTCCAGCCACCAGGTAAGAGAAGAGAAAAAGTAGAAAATCATGTGGGGGAATTTTTATAGGCCAGACCTGGATGTGACATAAATCATTTCTGTTTAAATTCTATTGGCCAGTCAGTTGCTGTATATAACTTTAAGGGAGCCCGGGAAATGTGGTCTAGCTAAATGCCCTAAAGGAAAGAGAAAGTAGTTTGTTGAATAATTATTAGCTTCTACTATTCATGTTTTACTTACAATGCTTTGTTTAATACAGCCCTTTAATACTTTTATACCTTGCATTACTTAATTTCTCTTCTTGCCTTATTTTTTGCCCTTGCTCTCTAAACTTTAATTCCATTAGGCACTTATCAGTTCCTCAGCTGTGCCAGTGTCTCTTCTCTTTTTTGGCTTTGTATGTACTTTCCCTGCAATACTTAACCTTCCTTCTCCACCTGGTTCTTGCCTTTTATCCTTCAGATCTTAACAGAACATTACTTCTGGAGCAAGCATCTCCACTTACCTCTAGACCTGATCATCTTCTCTTGTTATATGTGCTCAGACTTCCTCTACCTTTCCTTCATACCCTTACTTTTGTTTGTAATACTGGTTCCATAGCCATATCTTCAATTCTGAAATCAGAAAATTCTAAAGACCAAAATTTGTTTGTTTTTTTTTTCTTTCATAAAGTTGCAACAGAGTTATTGGCAAAAGCCTTTCCTAAATTGATGTGAGTTTATTAAAAGTCTTTATTTAACCATTTGGTAAGACTGTTTATATGACTTACAGAATATTAGTAGGTTTGATTATGAAGTACTGTACGAATTTGGAAACATACTTGCCCTCAGAAGTTTTAGATAAGGGATTGTTGATCCGTAATGTATTTGTTTGGATGATTATTTATGTAATGTATATCTTTCCCATCAGGCTGTAAGGTTCTTGAAGTGAGAGACAGGGACTATTTTTGTTCACCATTTTTACCTCCAGTAGTTAAATCTGTACATAGTAAACAGTTTATGAGTGTTTGTAGAAGGAATGAGTTGAATTTGCTTGTGTAATAACTTGAACTATGGTGGTCAAATGTCATACGTTGCATAAAATCATAAATATTTTAAAATGAAAAAATGTTATATATAGTAGAATATTGATTGGCCTAAGAAGGTTCTCATTGTTTTACTTATTTCAGGTGATTCATTGGAAACATTCTCTATATTTAGAAATTGTCAGCTTGGTTCACATCAGCAGAAGTCTGGCTCCCTGAAACCTCTCTCCATGTCACAGCTGAAGCAATGGAAACATTTTTCTGGAGATCATCAAAATCTTACAGATCCTTTTCTTAAAAGAATAAGAGACAATGTATCATTCTTTTTTCAAAATATAACCAATCAAGCTACTGCTAAAGAATGAAGGAAGATTACCTACCTCATAACATTCCTTGGGTCTTCCCTGTAAAAATTTAATGTAGTAATTAAATATGGTTCATTAATGGAATTATTTAAATAATATGTTTTGTTGCAAAATGTATCATAGTTTTGATACAGTAGCCAAAATTATTTAATTTTTGATGCATTTTTTCTTTTCTTTTTAATATTCATTTTATTGAGATATATTCATATACCACGCAGTCATATAAAACAAATCGTACATTCGATTGTTCACAGTACCATTACATAGTTGTACATTCATCACCAAAATCAATCCCTGACACCTTCATTACCATACACACAAAAATAACAAGAAGAATAATCAAAGTGAAAAAGAGCAATTAAAGTAAAAAAGAACACTAGGTGCCCTTGTCTGTCTGTTTGTTTGTTTGTTTCCCTCCCCCATTTTTCCACTCATCCATCCACAAGCTAGACAAAGGGGAGTGTGGTCCCCGTGGCCCTCCAAATCCCATTGTCACCCCTCACAAGCTACATTTTTATACAATTGTCTTCAAGATTCATGGGTTCTGGGCCGCAGCCCGACAGTCTCAGGCATCCACCACCAGCCACCCAAATTCACCAGAACCCAAAAAGGGCTATTTGATGTATTTTTAAATGTTGACTATGAAACATTAAAGAAGTGCTTCTATCATCATACAATTATTTATTAATAATTCCATGATTAACTTTTATTAAGTACAGCCTAAGGAATTTTCATAGGGAATATAAAAAGGTTAAATACCTGATCTCTGCCTTTGGGAAGTCTAATCTAAATAGGAATATTACACAAAAATATATAAGAAACTGGAAAACTTGTTAAGGTTAAATTATAGCTCAAGGGAAAAAGAATCAGAGACAAGGATTGCAAACATTAAAAATGTTGAATGTAGCAGTTGCTGCAGTGCAGTTTGAGTGAGAATGGTCAGTAGGTTGGGGCAGGGATCAGAGACAATTCAGAGCACTAGTTACTAATCTAAGACTTCAGTCTCATGGGGGCTGGCAGATAGTCTATAAATCTATATGTCCTAGACATCATACACTGAATAAAGACTCTACAACCAATATGTTGAGAGTTATCTGTCATCATTTTTGACATTAAATGAGAGTTTTAATGCACAAAGCAAGTTTTAGAAGATTGAGGTCTGCAAAAAGAAAGGAGTTACCCTTTTAATTTCCAATGGGGGATTCTGTAATCAGCCTTTCCTTCCATTTGGGAAAATTTCTCTTGCACTGAAAATTGTCTTCAAGTGTTGAATAAGACTGGATTATGTACCATCAAATCTAGTTATTTAGACTACTAGTGCCATATTTGGGCAGTTGCACATTTAGGATTCATGGACAGGCAGTTTGGAACCAAATTTGACAGTAAAGTAGTCAGTGAAAATGGTATTTCTTGGCCCCTGTTTTGGTCCTGTATGAGGCTTTCCATAAAATCTTTCAATATTGATCTTGCATCATATTATTCTCAGGCAGAAAAAAAAAAAATCCTTAAAAAAAAATGATAAAGGACAAGCAACTTTGTTGTCTGTCAACTGTAGTGGATGCTAGGGTGTGCTGTCCAGATGGTTCCCCTTCAGGACCAAGACTTTCATTTCCCCAGCCACCAGGAGTGTTGCCTGCTGACCATTCATAGCCAAGTCCCTCCCCAAAAGTAATCCTCAGCTGACTTGCCCAAGGTTCTGCCTCTTCCTCAGAGTGGCTGTCAATGCATGGTAAAAAAGTTCCCTTATCTCAATTCAGGACAACTCCAAAGGGCTGTTCCAGCTTCATAACTCCTTAGGAGATCACATGAAACCTTTGCTGTAGCTTCATTTTAATTAGCTTTTTCCTCTGTCCAGGTTCTGCTTCCCTCTTTCCCTCACAAGTGTTCCTAAGGGCACTCCCCAGTTAACTCCCTGCATGCAAATCTACCTCAGTCTGTTTCCCAGGGAATCTGAACTAAAATTCTAATAGCAGGGGTATCACTGAGAAAAATCATTTTAGTAATTAGTATTATTATTTTTGGAACCTATTCAGTATATGTGTGTGCATGTGTGTTTGTGTGTGTGTATTTTTATTAGAGAAGTTGTTGGTTTACAGAACAATTATGCAAAGAATACAGGATTCCCATACACTACCCCACCACCAAACTTACATTGGTGTGGAAAATTTACAATTGATGATAACACTTTTTTTGGTAATTCTGTTTTTTTAACAGTAATTATATTTGTTACAATTGATGAAAGATTATTAAAGTGGTACCATGACTATTGTCCACAGTTTACGTAGGGGTATTTTCCCCCCCATATTCCTGCCCTCTTATTATTTTGTTACTCATCTACCCATACACTGAATGAAGTGAGTGTCAGTCACAGGCTTTTACCATCCAAGGTCACATGATAAAAACTATATAGTTACATAATCATTATCAAAGATCATGTCTACTACTGGATTATAGTTCAACAGTTTTTGGTGTTGCCTTCTGGCTATTCTGATACACCAGAAACTAAACACAAATATCCATGTAATGAGTTAGTAGTTACAGTCATTTGTCAAATTCTGATTTCTCAGTTATACCTCTTCTCATTTGATCATTCTCTCAATCGTCAGGGATATCTGAGCAATGACACCCCCCCCCCCATGAATAACTCTTTTATCACCAAAGAATTAATTTTGAAGTGAATATATGGTACCATTTAACTTTTATGAATCATTGAAGCTTTGTTTACATTATGTCACATTTTAAAAATTTTCCTCTCTTCTACAGAGTTTCTGTTTGTAGATCCACCCTGAATTGCTTGAATTGTTCTCTTTTTTAAAATATTTTTAAACTCAGTTTTATTGTGATATATTCACATACCTACAGTTATCCACAGTGTACAATCAGTTGTTCACAGTACTGTCATATAGTTGTGCATTCACCACAATTTCTAAACATTTTCATTGTTCCAAAAAAAGTAAAAATAAGAATAAAAATAAAAGTATAAAAGAACACCCAAAACATTCCATCCCCCATCCCACCCTATTTTTCATTTAATTTTTGTCCCTAAGTTTTACTGGTCTGCCCATACATTGGATAAAGGGAGTGTGAGCCACAAGATTTTTGCAATCACAAAGTTACACTGTGTACACTACATAGTTACGCAATTATCTTCAAGAATTAAGGCTACTGGGTTGTAGTTCGACAGTTTCAGGTATTTCCTTCTAGCTATTCCAATACACTAAAAACTAAAAAAGGATATCTATATAGTGCATAAAAATGTCCTCCAGAGTGACCTCTTGACTCCATTTGAAGTCTCTCAGCCACTGAAACTTTATTTTGTTCCATTTTGCTTCCCCCTTTTGGTCAAAAAGATTTTCTCAATTCCATGATGTTGGGTCCAGGCTCGTCCCTGGAAGTCATGTCCTGCGTTGCCAGGGAGATTTACACTCCTGAGCAATGACTCTTTTAGGTTCTTTGTGCTAGAAAGTGGTGTTGACCTTATGGGTAGAGGAATGGAACTGGTTGATGTTCTTGGAAAGACTGATACTTCTGGGTTTCAGGGCTTATCGTATGTATACGTTACAGTTTGCTCATGCACTCATCAGTCAATGTACACTTAGGCCACCTCCATCCACTGGCAGTTGTGAATAATGCCACCATAAGTACTAGTGTGCAAATATCTATTCATGTCCTTGCTTTCAGTTCTTCCAAGTATATACCTAATAATGGGGTTGCAGGATCATAAGACAACCCTATACTTAGCCTCCTGTGGAACCATCACACTGCCCACCAGAGGGGCTGCACCATTCTACTTCCCTACTCACAGTGAATAGATATATATCTTTCTCCACATCTTTGTCAGCACTTGTATCTTTCTATTTATTTTTTAAACAGTTTTATTCATATACCATACAATCCATCCTAAGTGTACAATCTGTGGTTCCTGGTGCAATCACATAGTTATGCATTCACCACCACAATTTATATGTGAACATTTCGATTTCTTCCACCAAGAAAGAAGAGAAGGAAAAGAAAAAGGAGAAACAACATCAACAAAAAATCCCATACCCTCTCTCAAATCCTTATTGACTTTTAGCTTCGGTATATTGCCTTTGTTACACTTAATGAAAGAGTATTACAATGTTACTGTTGACTGCAGACCCTAATTTAGATTTATTGTGTTTTTTTCCATATACTGACCCATTTTTAACACCTTTCAATGGTGACATTCATTTGTTCTCTATCATGTAAAAACTTTCTTACATTCATAATTTAGTCACCATCATTGTCCACTCTAGATTTGCTAAGTTATACAATCCCAGTTTTTATCCTCTCTTTACTTGTGTCATACATGCCCCCAGCTTTCCTCTTTCAACCATACTCACACTCTGCTTTGCTCATTATACTTACAATATTGTGCTGCCATCACACAGTATTGTGCTATCCATTTCTGAATCTTTACAATCATTTTTGTTAAACATTCTATGCTCCTTCAGCACCAAATACCCAATCTCTACCCTTTTTCTATCTCCTGATAACCTGTGTTCTCAACTTTAACTCTCAGAGTTTGCTCATTATAGTCAGTTCATATTAGTGAGACCATACAGTATTTGTCCTTTAGTTTCTGGCCTATTTTGCTCAACATAATGTCCTCAGGGTTCATCCATGTGGTTGCATGCATCATGACTTTATTCTGTCTTCCTGCTACATAATATTCCATCATATGTATATACCACAGTTTATCGACTCGTCAGATGATGGACATTTGGGCTATTTCCATCTGTTGCATGTTCCTGAGCATATACCTAGTAATGGGATTGCCAGATCATACGGCACTTCTGTACTTAGCTCCCTGAGGAACTGCCAAACTTCCTTCCAGAACAGCTTCACCATTCTACATTCCCACCAACAGTGAATGAGTGTACCTGTTTCTCCACATCCTCTTCAGCACTTGAAGTTTTCCGTTTTTTTGAAAATGGCCATTCTAGTAGGTGCGAGATGATATTTCATTGTGGTTTTGATTTGCATTTTGCTAATAGCTTGTGAAGTTGAGTATCTTTTCATATGGTTTGTGCCATTTGTATTTCCTCTTTGGGAAAGTGTCTACCCATGTCTTTGGCCTGTTTTTCTTTTCGGGGGGGGGGTTGTCTTTTTGTTGTTTTGTAGGATCTCTTTATATATTCTGGATATTAAACTCTTATCTGATAATGTGGTTTCCAAATATTGTCTCCCATTGAGTAGGCTGCCTTTATACTTCCCTTACAGAGTCCTCTGATGTGCAAAAGTATTCAGTTTTGAGGAGTTCCCGTTTGTCTATTTCTTCTTTCATTGCCTGTGCTTTGGGTGTAAGGTCTAGGAAACCACCTCCTACCACAAGATCTTTAAGATCTTTCCCTACATTTTCTTATAAAAGTTTTAAGGTCTTAGCTCTAATGTTTAGGTCTTTGATTCATTTTGAGTAAATTTTTTGTATAAGATGTGAGATAGTGGTCCTCTTCCATTCTTTTGGATATGGATATCCACTTCTCCAAGCACCATTTGTTGAAGAGGCTGCTCTGTTCTAGTTGAGCAGACTTGGCCCCTGTTCTAGTTTGTATCTATTATATCCCCCATAAAAGCCATGTTCTTTAATGCGAACTTGTGGGGGCAAACTTAGTAGTCTATTGATTAGGGTGGGCTGTTTGATTAGTCTGTTTCCATGGAGATGTGACCCACCCACCTGTAGGTGAGAACTTTTGATTAGATCATTTCCATGGAGGTGTGACCCCACTCATCCAGTGATTAGTTCACTGGAGTACTTTAAGAGTGCTCATTGAGAAAAAGCTCAGAGAAGCTAAGAGAGACATTTTGGAGAGAGGCTAAGATACGTAATTCAGAGTTTGCCCCTGGGAGAAGCTAACTGCTAACACAAACCCAGAGTCTTGGAGATGCAGACAGAGAGGTGTTTGGAGATGCTAAGCTAAGAGATGAAGCCCATAGTTTGCCCTTGTAAAAGGAGACCCCCAGATAGATGCTTAGAGAGAAGTGCCTTGGGAGAACAAGCACAGATGCACAGAAGCTAAGAGAGAGAGAAGCTAAGAGGCAGATGCCTAGAGATATTTTGGAGAAAGCCACTGTGAAACCAGAACCCAGGAGCAAAGGACCAGCAGACATCAGCCCTTGCCTTCCCAGCTGACAGGTGTTCTGGACACCACTGGCCTTTCTTCAATGAAGGTATCCTCTTGTTGATGCCTTAGTTTGGACACTTTTATGGCCTTAGAACTGAAAATTTGTAACCTAATAAATCCCCTTTAAAAAACCAATCCATTTTTGGTATTTTGCATAACAGCAGCTCTAGCAAACTGGAACAGCTGCCTTATCAAAAATCAATTTGCTGTGGATGAGAGGGTCTATTTTAGAGCACTCAGTTTGATTCCATTGGTCAGTATATCCATCTTTATGCCAGTTCCATGTTGTTTTTTGTAATATGCTTTAAAGTCAGGTAGAGTGAGACCTCCCACTTCATTTTTCTTTCTCAAGATATTTTTATCTATTTGGGGCTCCCTGCCCTTCCAATAAAATTTGGTTATTGTTTTTCTATTTCTGCAAAGTAAGTTGTTGGAATTTTAATTGGTATTGCATTAAACCTTTAAATCAATTTGGGTAGAATTGACAACTATATTTAGTCTTCCACTCCAAGAACATGGTATGTCTTTCTATTTATTTAGGCCTCTCTTGATTTTGATTTAGCAATGTTCTGTAGTTTTCTGTGTATAGGTCTTCTGTGTCCTTAGTTAAATTTATTCCTAAATATTTGATTCTTTTGGTTGCTATTGCCAATGGAATTTTTTTCTTGATTTCTTCAGATTACTCATTACTAATGTATAGAAACACTATGGATTTTTGCATGTTGATCTTGTATCCTGCCACTTTGCTGTACTCGTTTATTAGCTCTAATAACTTTGCTATAGATATTTTGGGATTTTCTACATATAGGATCATGTCATCTGCAAACAGTGAAAGTTTTACTTCTTCCTTTCCAATTTGGATGACTTTTATTTAATTTTCTTGCCTAATTGCTCTAGCTAGAACTTCCAGAACAATACTGAATAACAGTGATGACAGTGGGCATCCTTGTCTTGTTCTTGATCTTGGAGGGCAAGCTTTCAGTTTTTCTCCATTGAGTATGATGGACTTTTCCTATTTCCTTTTATCATGATGAGAAAGTTTCCTTCTAGTCCTATCCTTAGAAGTGTATTCATTAAGAAAGAATGCTGAATTTTGTCAAATACCTTTTCTACATCAATTGATATGATCACATGATTTTTCCTCTTTGATATATTGATGTAGTGTGTTACATTGATTGATTTTCTTGTATTGAACCAATCTTGCGTTGCTGGAACAAAATCCACTTGGTCATTGTGTTTAATTCTTTTAATGTGTTGCTGGATTTGATTTGCATGTGTTTTGTTGAGGAGTTTTGCATTTATATTCATTAAAGAGGTTGGTCTGTAATTTTACTTTCTTGAGTATTTTTGTCTGGCTTTGGTATTAGGTTGATGTTGGCTTCTTAGAATGAGTTGGGTAGTTTCCCTCCTCTTCAATTTTTTTTTTGAAGAATTTGAGAAGATTGTTACTAATTCTTTCTTGAATGCTTGGTAGACCTCACAATTGAAGCCATCTGGTCCTGGACTTCTTTTTTGGGAGGTTTTTTTTTTTTTTTTTTTTTTTTTTTTAAATTAAATTCAGCTTTATTGAAATATTTTCACACACCACACAATCATCCATGGTGCACAATCAAGTGTCCACAGCACCATCACACAGTTATGCATTCATCACCCCAATCCATCCCTGAACACTATCCTTACATCAGAAAGAATCAGAATCAGAATAAAAAATAAAAGTAAAAAGGAACATCCAAACCATCCCCCCCACCACACCCTATTTTTCACCCAGTTTTTGTCCCTATTTTTCCACCCATTGATCCACACACTAGACAAGGTCCCAACAACCATACTGCCACCTTTTGGGAGGTTTTGGTGACTGTTTCAATCTCTTTACTTGTGATTGGTTTGTTGATGTCATCTATTTCTTCTCAAGTCAACATGGATTGTTCATTCTTTTCTAGGAAGTTGTCCATTTTGTCTAAGTTGTCTAGTTTGTTAGCATGTAGTTGCTCATAGTATCCTCTCATTATCTCCTTTGTTTCTGTTGGGTCAGTAGTTATATCCCCCTTCCCTTTTCTGATTTTATTTGTTTGCATCCTCTCTCTTTTTTTCTTTGTCAACCTAGCTAAGAGTCTATCAATGTTATCCATTTTCTCAAAGAACAGACTTCTGGTTTTGTTGATTCTCTCTATTGTTTTCATCTTCTCAATTTCATTCATTTTTGCTCTAATCTTTGTTGTTTCTTTCCTTCTGTTTACTTTGGGGTTAGTTTGCTCTTCTTTCTCTAGTTCCTCCAGGTAAGCAGTTGTCAGTTTTTGCTCTTTCTTCTTTTTAAATATAGGCATTTAGGGCAATAAATGTACGTCTCAGCACTGCCTTTGCTGCATCCCATAGGTTTTGAAATGCTGTGTTCTCATTTTCATTTGCCTTAAGATATTTACTGATTTCTCTTGTAATTTCTTCCTTGGCCCACTGGTAGTTTATGTGTGTGTTATTTAGCCTTCATACATTTGTGAATTTTCCAGCCCTCTGCCTGTTATTGATTTCCAACTTCATTCCATTATGATCTGAGAAAGCGTTTTGTATAATTTCAATCTTGTTAAATTTATTAAGACCTGCTTTGTGACCCAACATGTAGTCTATTCTGGAGAATGATCTGTGAGCATTTGAGAAAAATGCTGTTGTGGGATGCAATGTTCTGTATATATCTGTTAAATCTAGTTCTCATTTATCATGTTATTCAAGATTTCTGTTTCCTTATTGATCCTCTGTCTAGATGTTCTATCCATTGATGAGAGTAGTGTATTGAAGTCTCCAACTATTATTGTAGGGGTGTCAATTTTTCCCTTAAGTGTTGTTGTCAGTGTTTGCCTCATGTATTTTGGGGCACACTGGCTTGGTGCATAAATAATTATGATTGTTATTTTTTCTTGATGTATTGTCCCTTTTAGTAATACACAGTTCCCTTCTTTGTCTCTTTTAATTGTTTTACATTTGAAGTCTAATTTGTCTGATAGTATAGCTACCACCTGCTCTTTTCAGGTTATTGCTTACATGAAATATGTTTTTACTTTCAACTTATTTTTATCCTTTGGTCTAAAGTGAGTCTCTTGTAGACAGCATATATATTGATCCTGTTTGTTTTTTATCCATACTCTCAGTCTATGTCCTATGATTGGGGAGTTTAATCCATTAGTATTTAATGTTATTACTGCAAAGGCAGTACTTTCTTCCACCATTTTGTCCTTTGGATTTTATATGTCATCTCTCTCTCTCTCTCTCTCTCTCCCTCCTTTTAGTTACTCTTGCTGTTAATCTTCATTTCTACACTCTTTCTCCAAATCCCTCTCTCCTGTCTTTTCCTATCAACCTGTAGTATTTCTTGTAAGGCAGGTCTCTTGTACATGAACTCTCTTAGTGTCTGTTTATCTGTAAATATTTAAAACTCTCCATTATTTTTGAAGGACAGTTTTGCCAGATGTAGAACTCTTGATTGGCAGTTTTTTCTCTTTCAGTATCTTAAATATATCATACTACTGCCTTCTTGCCTCCATGGTTTCTGTTGAGAAATCCGCACTTAGTCTTATCCAGCTTCCCTTGTATGTGATGAATCGCTTTTCTCTTGCTGCTTTCAAAATCCTCTTTTTGTCTTTAGCATTTGATAATATGATTGCTAAGCATCTTGGAGTATGTCTATTTTGGATCTATTCTTTTTTGGGGTATGCTGCAATTCTTGGACCTAATTTTATGTCTTTCATAAGATTTGGGAATTTTTCAATGATTATTTCCTCAATTATTCTTTCTCCTCCTTTTCCTTTCTCTTCTCCTTCCAGTATACCCATACATATATATTCATGCCCTTCAATTCCCTGAGACACTGCTCATATTTTTCCATTCTTTTCCCTATTTGTTCATTTGTATGTAGGATTTCAGATGTCTTGTTCTTTAGTTCACTAATCCTTTCTTTTGCCTCTTCAAATCTGCTATTGTATGTTTTCTAATGTGTTTTTCATCTCTTCTATTGTGCCTTTCATTCCCATTAGATCTGCCTTTTGTTTTGTTTTTTTTTGTGGAATCCTACAATATCTTTCTTTTTGCATCTGGTTAATTTCACTCAGCATCAATGTTCATCCATGTCATAGCATGTATCAGAACTTCATTTCTTTTTATGGCTCAATAATAATAACATAAACTTTTGGCCATTGTATGTATATGTCATATTTGTTTATTTATTCATCTTTTGATGGACGCTTGTGTTATTTACCACTTTTGGTTACTTGGGAGTAATATTGCTAAGAACATTGGTGTGCATGTATCTGTTTGATTCCCTGCTTTCAATTCTTTAGAATATATATCTAGAAGAATTGCCAGGTCATATGGTAATTCTGTTTCACTTTTTGAGGTACTGCCAAACTCTTTTCCACAGTAACTGTATGATTTTACATTCCCACCAACAATGTATGAGGTTCAGTTTCTCTATGACCTCAACACTTATTATTTTCTTTTTCTTAAAAATAGCCATACTAACTCTAATTTTTTTAAAGAAATAGCCTTCCTGTCTGTGCTAAGTGGTATCTCATGGTTATGATATTCATTTCCCCCAATGACTGGTAATATTGAGCATCTTTTCCTGTGCTTATTGGTCATTTGTATGTCTTCTTTGGAGAAATGTCTTAAAGTTCTTTGCCCATTTTTAAATTGGGTTGTCTTTTTGTCTTTTGAATTGTAGGAATTCTTCATATATTCTGGATATCAAGCTTTCATCAGATACATGATTTCCAAATATTTTCTCCCATTCTGTTGGTTGTCTTTTCACTTTCTTGATAATGTCTTTGGATGCCCAAAAGTTTTTAATTTTGATGAAGTCCAATTTATGTATTTTTCTTTGGTTGTTCATACTTTTCGTTTCATATCTAAGAATCCACAGCCAAATACAAAGACATGAAGATTTCCCTTTATGTTTTCTTCTAAGAGTTTTATGGTTTTAGCTCTTAGACTTAGTTCATTGGTTCATTTTGAATTAATTATTGTATATGGTTTGAGGTAGAGGCCCTGTGCCAGTTTGAATGTCTGAAGTTGTTAATCAAGTCCACAATTGGAGCTTGATTGAGTTCTTCTTCCCTTGCTCCTAGTAGAGAGGGATTCTGTTTCCCACTGGGGAGAGACCTAAGTCAGAGCGATGTGTCTGTGGGGGAGGGGCACAAAATTTGCTGTGATTTATCAATTTTGGCCCTTCTACTCATTCCAGTGTACAATGTGCATCTCATCGTGAAAGTCCCCCAAACAGTTGTCCCAGACAATTCTTGGCTATTTACTAGCTGCCCTAGAGGATGAACTAAATCCCACACCTCCCTACGCTGCCATCTTGCCCCACCTCCATTCTTTTTTAAATTCAATTTTATTGAGATATATTCACATACCATATAATCATCCATGGTGTACAGTCAATTGTTCATAGTATATAAATGTTATATAGTTGTGCATTCATAACCACAATAAATTTTTGAACATTTTCATTACCACACGCAAAAAAGAATAAGAATTAAACTTCAAGTAAAAAAGAACACCCAAAACATCCCATCCCTCCCATCCCTCCCTATTATTCATTTACTTTTTTCTCCTCCTTTTTCTATTCATCTGTCCATACACTGTATAAAGGGAGTGGGAGCCACCAAGTTTTCACAATCACACAGTCACACAGTATAAGCTATATAGCTATACAGTTGTCTTCAAGAATAAAGGCTACTGGGTTGCAGTTCAACAGTTTTGGGTATTTCCCTCCAGCTATTCCAATACACTAAAAACTAAAAAGGGCTGTCTATATAATGCATAAGAATAACCTCCAGAATGACCTCTTGACTCTATTTGAGATCTCTCAGCACTGAAACTTTATTTTCTTTCATTTTTCTTCCCCCTTTTGGTCCAAGAAGGCTTTCTCAATCCTGCAATGCCAGGACCAAGCTCATCCCCACGAGTCATATCTCATGTTGCCAGGGAGATTTACACCCCTG
Source organism: Choloepus didactylus (assembly GCF_015220235.1). NCBI lineage: Eukaryota > Metazoa > Chordata > Mammalia > Pilosa > Megalonychidae > Choloepus > Choloepus didactylus. The sequence continues at coordinate 49,706,371 of NC_051320.1, read as the reverse complement.
GGAATCATGTCCCAAATAGGGGGGAGTGCAGTGAGTTTACCTGCAGAGTTGGCTTAGAGAGAGATGCGTGTCCACTTTAATAACGATTATTTATGGCATCAAATTGTGAATACTTGTGGATGCAATACCCATTTAATGGAATGATGTGATAATGTGAGAGTAATAAAAAGTATGACAAGTTTTGCTCTATGCAACATTCTTTAAATAAATCATGCCAAAAGGAATTACCATTCATTCTAATTCTTAATGCCTAGGGAGCCGTTTGTTGACAGCATTGTGGAGCCATGTTTCTTGAAAGAGAATTCTTAATGTCTCCCTTTTCCATTGCCCCATCACTCTCAACCCAAATCTATTGGCCTCCATTCCCAGTCCTCAAGGCCTCTATCCCAGTGGCTCCCTAGCTGACAAATGCAGAACACTGTTCAGTCGTATCTTGGCTTCTTTTCATATTAGATATTTGTGACCACTTGCTTTCTTGAAGCTCTTCCCCTCCTTGATTTTGATGAAATGATTAAATTCATTTGTCATTCTATAATTATTGGGTAACCTGCTTACATCAGAATTCTTCTTAGACTTTAGTTGGAAAAATACGTTATTAAAACTTGAGTGAATGTCTCAAGACCAGTGGTGTTGGTTGTTTCCAAAGTGTAATAGAGGGAGAAAAATTTGGAATCTGAAGGCCAGCTGAGAGGGAAGGAGTGAGGAGAGAGAAAAATGAGTATATGGAGGGAGGCTGGGACTGGATTAGATAAGAGAAACTCGCAGTGTTAGAAACCAGAGAATATTTCAATAACAAAGATGCCTAGTGTTTGCCAGTAAGTTGTTTGCCAATTAGTGTGGGAAGTAACCCTCCTTCCATCTTCCTTCCCCACCCTGAAATCTTCTGTGAATGCTACCAAACTCATGTATATTGGATATGAATGATTTTTGTAGTAGAGATTTCATAAGTGGCTAAATTTCATGAGAGAATTCATGTGATGTGGGTCAAAGACAGCATGTATGAACATGAGCCCACAGGCTGAGAAGAACAAAAGATGGTAAGGCCTTTGGGAATTGAGGAAGGTGTTGAACTTTCACAGGACAGGGACTTGTGGGGGTTCAAACTCATTTAATCCAGATATTAAAGGGCCCACACTTAACATCTGGGATGCATATAAACAGTACCATTTCTGGGTAGATGCTCAGTTTATAAAAATTCCCTTCTCATTCCCTTGTTCTGTGCTTCCAGTTCATAGCTCTGCTATGTAGCTCTTATTATCTATAACCACTTATTTACCTGGTTGCCTCTCCTATTAGGCTGAATTCTTTTGAGGACAAAGGTTTTACCTTACTCATTTTAGTATCCTCAGGACCTTGTATGGTCTCTGGCACAAAACAGCTATTTAATAAGGGAGTGAATGAATGAAGGAGGTACTGAACCTCTTTTTCTTTCTTAACCACCATGTTCTACTTTTCCTTGCTCATAGATTTCATCTTCAAGATATTAAGTGAATAGCTGAGCATAGACCAGTACTCACATTGAAGAAAGCAGAGCCAGCAGTTTTTTTCTTGCCTTCTGGTAGCACATAGACTCTTCCCTTTTTGCATCTACGTTTTTTATCACTCTGTCTACATAAGCTGACAAAAGCTGTCAGTGCAATGGGTAATAATTTGAGTCACATACATAATTCATTTCTTAATTATACGAATATATTTTTCACACACCTTTATGTGAAAATATTCTTGCTCTAAATGACAATGTAAATGCATTTTAATCACATTCTCATTAAGACTAACTCATTAATGATGAATTAAAATGTGAGCAGCACTGATCTGCAAAATTCAACTTCCTCTCAGCCTCCATTGTCAGGATGTCTTATAAAAGGAGCAACTCAAAAAATCCTACTGGCATTTCATTTGAGAAGTACTATCATGGCTGACAGTCACACTGAGCAACTCAGAGTGTTAGTATTATGTTGGCAAGATTGAAATTCTGACGCAACTTGCAGCAAACAACATGTACAATCAGCAGATGGCACTGTTTCTCTGAGTTATTCCTGAATTAATATATTGGGTCCTAGAGGGATTTATAGACATGCTGTTTTTGGTGTTAAAGAAAGAACTCAATGTGAGTTGGTATTAAAGGATATTTTACCTTGTCTTGTTTTATATATATATACAATATATATATATGTGTGTATATATAATTCTGGTTTAGACTAGTTTCCTGTGGCATTCATATAGTTGAACTGTGTTCTTTGCTTTAAGCCATTGCAAACTTCCATCCCTAAGAACATTTGTAGTCCACAAAATCGATACCAGTTCACAATATAGCCTTTATGATAAAAAAAAAAAAAAAAATTGTGGCGGGAAAAAAAGTCTAATTGATGCTGACAGAATGGTTTATTGGAGTTTGTTACACTTACTTGAAAACCTGAAGTCTTAAATGTAATCTCTCTAAAAATTTAATTTTTAGATTTATAAATTTATAAAACTCCTTGAGTAATAAGATAATGATAATCTAACAAAGCACACCAAAATAAAAGATTCCTTTATTTTTATTTTTTGAGGAAATGTCAGCAAAATGAAAACATTTTTGGAGTAGTTTTAAATATGTATTATATCAGTACCTATGGCACAAAAATTCTTTTCCTTTTTTCTTGCAATATGTTTATTTTCATGTATTCATTTTCTTATTAAAAATGCTATCTTAAGGTGGTATGCATAGTTTATGCAGAAATTATAGACAAAGTTAGAACTGGAAATCAGGAGTTGAAATCCCTCCTGAGTATAGAAATTTTTAAATATTTGATTGACATCTCTGTCATCCAACTTATTTCTAGGATGTCTAGATCCCCAAGCTGATATTAAAATTATGACAACCTGAATTTTCACTGTCTTCTTATTCTGGAGGCTCATGGGAACAAATCAGAAGGCTCTTAGGACAATCAGGGAGATGATAGAATTCATGCTAATTCAAAACCCAAGTTTTAAATGAATTCATTTAGACAAAAGAAAGTGATACAGAACACACACATTAGTTCATTTTTCTTATATATACATCTATTTCATGTTTATGTTTTATTTGAGTAGATATACACATAAGCAGATGATTTCCATGGTGCAGGCAACTCTGGTATCACAAGAGGAAGGGCACCTAACAATGACTGGGATTCCGTGAAGGTTTGTCTGAGGCGGTGTGCCGGTTTGAATGTATTATGTCTCCCAGAAAAAGCCATATTCTTTGATGCAATCTTGTCAGGCAGACATTTTAGTGCTGATTGGATTGGAATCCTTTGAGTGTTTCCATGGAGATGTGAGTGATGACTCTGATTGGATAATTTCCATGGAGGTGTTACCCTACCCATTCAGGGTGGGTCTAAATCAAATCACTGGAGCCATATGGATGAGCTGACAAACAGAAGGAACTCAGTGCAGCTGTAACTGACATTTTGAAGAGGAGCTACAGCCAAGAGGGACACTTTGAAGAATGCACAGGAGCTGAGAGAGTAGCTGCAGATGAAACACAGTTTGAAGATGGCCGTTGAAAGCAGACTCTTGCTCTGGCGATGCTAAGAGAGGACAAACACCCTAAGAGCAACTAAGAGTGACATTTTTTGAGGAACTGCAGCCTAGAGAGGAACGTCCTGGGAGAAAGCCATTTTGAAAGCAGAACTCTGGAGCAGATGCCAGCCATGTGCCTTCCCAGCTAACAGAGATTTATGGACACCATTGGTCATTCTTCAGTTAAGGTACCCTTTGTTGATGAACACTTTATGTCCCTAAGCCTGTAACTTTGTAACCAAATAAGCCCCCTTTTATAAAAACCAATCCATTTCTGGTGTTTTGCTTGCCAGCCGCATTAGCAAACTAGAACAGGTGGTAACCATTTAGCTTCCTCTTGAAGGTGAGTAATTTCATAGGATGGAGCAGCAATAATAGGGACATAGCATGAGGTGGGAGTGGAAGTTCATCTCAATATCTCCTTCATAGTTGATCTTGGTTTTTAATTTTTATCTTGATAGAAATCGTATTTTACAACTGATGCAACAGATTTTATTGCATCCCCACTCTGCTCAGATTGCTGAGATTGACAATCAAGCTCACAAGACGCAATAGGCTTCCTCCAGCTTGACGTTTACTTTTCTTTAAAGAAGCATTCAGGAAAGGCAACAACAAAGTATACATGTCAAAAGCATAGCAGAAGTTTCACGACTACAGTCAAGGCTTCCAAATGTCCCAATCACTCTGCGCTTAGGATATATGTGGTCATGTGAGGTAAGACAGTGTGAATGTGGGCACCCTCAGTAACTGGAAGCCATCATCTTGTGTTCCTTCAGCTTTTATACCTTGCTAAGGTTGGGAAGTAAAAAAAAAAAAGAGTAAATATAGAGACCAAAATATCCCTTTCATTGCTGATAATTGCCAAGTGGATGGACCTGGCTTTACATCTCTTACTGAACACTGTCCTGTCCATGTGGAAGAGCTTACCCTGATAAGCTTTATGGCATGGAAACATAGAGGAGGGCTTGTGCTTTTTACAAAACAGCTCATTCCCAGAAGGAGGGGTTAGAGTTATTCTTGATAAATTAACCAATCAGATAAGTTAGTCCTCCTTCCAACGGATGGGTGAGTAAAAGAGCAAAGGTAGGGCAGGATTTACATTAATTGAGCTCTTTTCATTGGAAAGAGTAAGAAAGAAGCACTTCCTACTAATAATGGACAGTCAGCACAATTTTAATGAGCATCAAAGGATGCAGTCATTCATTAGACACCTGGGGAGGGTGGGTTATGTGGCATGCATTAAGGCTTGAAAAAGTCGCTTAAAGGAGGGCTTTGTAAAGAAGACTGATGTATATATAGGCTGAAGTGTTGGTTTTTTTTTTTTTTAGATATCGAATTTTTTTTCAAGTTTTGGACTGAGGGTGATTATTTATATGAATGTTATTTAATCTGTCATAACAAGTTCAGCAGTAATGCTAATAGCCTGTGGCTGGTTTCAGCACTTGGAAATGTTAAAAGCTGTAATGACTGTTTTCTACTGTTAGCCATAACCATCGCAATAGGGTGTCAAATTAACCTTTATCCTCTGAATCCTGTTCATTTTAAAATTCAGTCACTGGTAAAAGCAGACACTGCCAGCATTATTATACTAAACCAGCTGCTCTCATATTTCTCTCTTTATTCATTCAGACCGTCTACCATAGGAGGAAACCATAGAGGAGAAGCCTTGTGTTTTCTTCATGAGGCCCCATTAAACATGGTTAGGTTGGAAATATAACCAGATCTTTCCCCAAGGTGGGCCTTGAAATCAGTTTCTAGTATAGGAGCTTGGGAAAAAAGTGGCATATAAGGCTGCCATGGGTGATATTTTTTCTTTGTTCCTGACGTTTATGTGTTCTTCTACTCAGTGGTAAAACTAAAATAAGGCAGCTCGTGGATTCCATTGGACCATTGGCTTTGAGGAGAGGCTCCACGGCTCCACCTTGCCAGTCAAGGGCATCCCAGCTGGAATGAGGGCATTTGCTCATTCCACAGAGCAGCAATTGTTACATTCACTCTCGATTAAAAGTTCCTGGAGAAGGTATTTGGGCAACTGAGAGGAGTGGGCAAGGGGCAGGGAATCAAGAGGGAAGTGAATGGTGTGAGACCAAAGCCTCTGTTCAGATCCCAGTTCATGAGCTAATTTATAAGATCAGGCTATGGGATGCACTGAACCTCTGGCTCAATCATTGGGGTGTCTGTGGAAGCCCCTGTGACAGTGCCCAGGGTGATAGAAACATGGTACATAATACTGAGGCATCCACATTTAATCTTTTGGTAATTTTGCTCTTACCACCGAAGGAAAAAAATTACATTTTATTACCATTTTTCCCCCAGACCTCATTCTTCCCTCACTCAGAGTATAAATACTGACACTGCCCTACAGGCCTGACATGATCGGGCCCCATTATTTTTCTGTTCTCATCTCCCCCTCACTGACTACACTCCAGCCTCGCCGACTACTATCTCCCTTGTTGTTCCTTGAATATGCCAAGTATGCTTATGCCTCAGTTTCTCCCATAGTGCTCTGGGTCCTGGCCCATAGTCTGTAGATTCTCCCCAGCTGGTTGGGGAGAACTGAGAGGGAGTGGCAGTGGTATCTAACATTTGTATGGACACACGGGGAAATGCAGACAGGAAAAGGCTATTGGATAAGTACCAAGACTTTGTACAAAAGGCACTAAAAAATAGCTGTTGAGGTCAATTTACACATATTCTGTCATATTGTCTCTGAAGATAAAATTCTTATGTATGCTTATACCCTTAAAAGGTAATTATGAAAGACGTACATGATTAATCAGACGCCAAAGAACATTGCTGTCCATTTGTTTTCAACACATTATGTCATATCATTAATTGTTGAGAATTAGAGCCTTAAAAAACATGGTAAGCAAGAAAGAAGGCTCTAGTTCCCGAGTACTAAGATGGGGTCAAGAGCAATAACCAGAATTTTATACCACTTGCTAATGATCCATAATCCTTTATAAAACTCTCTTTCTAGTCCCTTTAATAAAGTTAGTTTGGGAATCAAACCCCTCAAATTCTCTCCCTGGTCCTGGAACTCACACATCTCCACTACTTAGTATCCATGCATTAATAACCTCCAAAGTGTGGAAAAGCCTTTGCAGATTCTTTGGTTGGAAAGCATTGCAGACATTGGAATAATTAACATAAGATTTAACATTTGTTGAGACAGGAAATCCAGAATGATTACTTGTTCAAATAGAAAGGGAGATATAATAAGATTAATCCTATATAATTAAGGTACCTATGTAAGACTTGTCATTAAGATACAAATAATCCACTTACTCCCTCCCTGACTTCTACCACTCCCCACCCCCAACAGCAAAGTAAACCTTCTTTTGCATTGTTGGTAATTCTCCAGCTCCTGATTCCACAGACCTTCAGCAGCAAGGCTAGACGGAAATTCACCTTGTCCTGTCCCTCAGTGAGACATCCAAGAAATCAGTCCAGCCTATCCTAAGCAGGGAGTTTGTATGGTTTTAGTTACCACCTTGGCCTGGGCTAGAAATCACTGCCAGTGCATTGGGGAGGGACCCTATGGGTAAGCTTCATCATGAATGTATTTTATGGTTGCTTTATGTCAGAAACAACTGATGGACAGCAACTTTCTCTGAAGCTCTGCAAAAGGGGGGAATTTCAGAGCATAGAGAAATCAAGTATACTTGCTCCTTATGTGAAATATTACCGTGGAAGTATCACTTCTGTCATCCATTGGGACGAGAGCTGTTATCAGATGTTAGATCGATGTTCAGTGGACTTAACGATTTATATAATTCTGGGCTTATGAAGTATTTCACTTTTTAAAAATGATGTTGCCGCTCTTTTGTGTCTACCCCAAGGGAACCAGAGCCTTAATATTTGATTAGACAAATACAAAGTCAGCATCATTGCCATGTGATGGTCAGAGCCCTGGCTTGGAAGTCAGCAGATCCAGAAGTTCTAGTTAGAACTGTCCCAGCAATTTGGCTTCTGATTATATGGGAGTCACTTAATTTTTGCACTTTCTGGTAATAATAATAATAACTCACTTTGCTAAGTGTTTATATGCATTATCTTATATAATCCTCACAACAATCTTTACAGGGGAGGAAACTAAGCCCTTAAAAGGTTAAATACTTCCCAAGATGATGATGCTAATTAGTGGTAGAAGCTGGTTCTAATCCCAGTTTGAGGTGGCTTTGGAACTCACTTGTATGTACCAGCCTTAAATTTCCAGGTTAAATTAAAATTTAAGGAATACCATGTAGTAATAATAATCCAGTGTGATGGATCAGGGTCTCTACCCTTTCATGCCAGGATCATGAGTTCTCGTATTACGATATATCTACCAGAAAAATGATCTCAAAGGAAGGAAGGTCTTAGGAGCCTGTGAAGAAAAATTAAAAAGTGATTTTTACTGAAGATACAAATGAAAGGAATTTATTACTTTAATTACTTGTTCTGCTAAAAGAATTTGGTGCTCAAATATCTACAGATGAGCTGGAAACAAAACAAAGCAAATTGCAAAGGGAAAATATCATTTTATGAGAATGACCTGCTGGTGGCAGCAACAGACTGCAACTACTGTCCCTTTTGTATTAGGAATTCCAGCATGTCTTAAAGCACCGAGCTTCCTGTTTTTATAAGATTTCAAACCACAGGCTGCCACTGTGATAGCTATAAAAATTGGGAAATCATTCTAGCTATCGATATGACTGACAGGATTATTTTCTACAACATTTTTTATTGCCAGAGTTTTACATTCATTTTTTACACCATGGGTTGGATACAAGGGGGTGGATATTAAATTTTAATTAAATGAAAGGTGGCACAACTTTTACAAATTGATGGAAATAGTCCATTGAAATCAGTAACACCTTACTTATTCTGATTTTGTCATAAGATGAATATAGGCTCAATAAATTGACTTTTGCACAGAATGGTTTATTTTATTTGGATTGTTTTGAGAGATCTCCAGTGACTGTTTTTCTATTCTCCTCCATAAACATTAATAAGGGATTCTTTATCAAATGGTTTTGAAAACACAAAAGCAACGTTAATTCTATAAGTAGAAAAAAATGAAAATGACTGTTTTGGTTGCCTTATTTATGCCTGAGGAAGTATGTATTTTCAGTGCTGTGGTTTCTGAGCCTTTGAGGAAAACCAACATCAGGTCACCAGCAGGAGCTGTCTGACTCCCAACAGCATCCATGGAGGCCCATGTGTAGACAGTGTCCCCTGTTCAGGCAGTGACTTCTCACTTGGTGGCTTGCACCAGAAGGCCTCCCTACCTCCTGATTTCTGATTCTAGGGTTGGCAATGCTTCTGTTGCCAAGGAAGACCAGATTAAGTAAGAGCCACTGTTTTTATTTGTACTGTGTCAACAGACGCAGCCAAGGCTCCTCTAAACAAAGGAACAAACACTGCGTCTTAGAGGATAGTGAATTCTTATTGATAAAAGGGGATCTTCCCACAAGTTGGACCTGGATGGAACCCTTTATTGGGAGAAGTTTGATTGAACTGGAAGGACATATTGTACATCCAGTCATTCCTGTATTGAGGTGTTGATGGCACAAAGCAGGTGCTCAATACATTTAAATTAAGTGAATAAATGAATGAATAAAATAATAAAATACAAGAGAACCTCTTTCATTGCTCTATGTTGCATCTCATTCATTTGTTTACAAATTGTTTGAGAACTTAAAATATTCTAGGATCTTTATTAAACTCTGGGAATTCAGAGACGATTATTTTGATTTCTGCAGGTTTTGTCACCTGTAATTAATTAATTTTTGTGTGAGGCTTGAGTTGGGAATCTAAGTTTTAGAAAATGATTGGCCAGTTTTACAACATTTATTAAATAATCCTTTCTTTCCTCATGGATGTGAAATGTCACCTGTATCCTATAGGTTCATTTCTGTACCTTTTATTCTATTTATTGATTTGTCTGTCTAATCATGAACTAGGACACAGTATTATAATTACTATTGATTTACACAATTTATTAATACTTTAGTGGGTCAAATTTCCTCCTAGAGCCCTTCCTTTTAAGTATTTTATTGGTTATTGTAGATCAATTATTTTTCTGGATGAGTCAGAATTATTTTGTCAATGGATTTTTTGGGGAAAAAAAGGTATATTTGCAGGATGTCCTGGAATATAGGATATTTCTTTAGATTTTTATGCTTTTTTATGTTTCTAGAAAATGTTGTGTTATATTCTTCATGTAGAAAAAACATGGCTGGTTCCCTCACTTAATTCACATCCCTGCACAGTCATCCCCTGCTCAGAGTTGCCTTCCTAGCCACCCTGTTTAAATAGCATACTTCCTCCTCCTCCCCCATTGCTATTTCTTTTGCTTTACTTTTTTTCTAGCACTTAATATTTGACAAAAATGTTTGTTTTGGTTTACATGGTCTGCTTCTGCAGATAGAATGTAAGCTTTGCATGTATGGGGACTTTGATAGCTTGTTCACTGCTGCTCTCCAGCCCCAAAGAGTGCCCGGAATATTCTAGGAGGAATATTTATTGATTGAATTGTACCCACCACCCTTCTCTTTCAAATCTTAACATTTTGTCATATTTGTTACTGTTTTTTTTTTAAGAAAGAAAACAATACAAATACAGTTGGCTCTGCTATGTATTTATCCTCAATCCTATTCCTCTTTCCCTCTCTTGAAAAACTACTGTCAAGAATTCCATGTTTAACTATTTTATAAATGTTCATATGCTTTTACTTCATATTTATGTAATCATAAACACTATATACAATTTTTTGCTCTTATTCTTAAATTCTGTGATAAATGTATGTAAAAAATGAATGTATGTTTGTATGTATAGATAGAGATATAGACATATGTGTGTGTGTACTTTTTTGGAACTTGCCTTTTTTAACTCAACATCATGTTTTAGGAATTTACCCATGCTGCTGACATATGCAGTTCTAGTTCTTTCATTTTAACTTTGCATTAATATACCACAATTTATTTCTCCATTCTCATATTGGTGGAAATATAGGCTGCTTCTAATTTTTCCGCTATTACATACATTGCTTCAATGAAAATGTATTAGTACATATTAGAAGTGGATTGGCTGTGCATCCTTGTCTTTATTAGATGTTGCCAAATGGTGCTGTAAATTAGGTGTACCCCAGTGTTTTAGTTTCCTTGCTAGTAAAACAAATAATATACAATGGGATGGCTTAAACAACAGGAATTTACTGGCTAGCGGTTTTGAGGCTAGGAGAAGTATATGATCAAGGTGTCAGCAAGGTGATGCTTTCTTCCTTAAGACTGTGGCATTCTAGAGCTGGCATGTTCCTTCCTTTTCTGTCCATGATGATACACAAGGCAATGTCTTCTCTTTTCTCTTCTGGGTTCTGTTGACTTCCAGTTTTGTTCTATAGCTTTCTCTATCTATGTCTGTCTGAAGTTCATTCTGCTTATAAAGGACTCCAGTAATCTGGAGTAAAGCCCAACCTGATTGTTAGGTCACACCTTAACTGAAGTAACATCTTCAAGATCCCCTGTTTACAATGGGTCCACACCCATTAGAATGGATTAAAAGAGTATTATCATGTTTTTTCTGGGGTACATAGCTCAATCTACCACACCCAGCAAGGTATGAGAACTTCTGTTGCTCCACATCCTTGCCAACACTGAGCAATGACAGACTTTAAAATTTCCAATCTGATGGGTGTGAAATGGAATCTTGTTTTGTTTTAAAATTTTCCTGATTACTAATCAGGATAGGTATATTTTTGTATGTTTAATAGGTCATTAGGATTTCCTCTTCTGTGATTGTCTATTATTTATTTTAATCATTTCTTTTTTTTTTCTCTTATTGATATATAAGATTTTAAAAATATTTATGTTGGTTGCTAATCCTTTGTCAGTTGTATGAGTTGCAAATATTTTATCTTCTTTCAGTATTCTGTATTTCTTTATGCATATGTCTTAAATTTTAACGTAGTTAAATTTGTCTTGTAGTTTCTTTTAGAGTGTTTGGATTTTTGTTTATTTGTTTATTTTTTGAAGAAATCCTTTTTTGCCCTGAACATGTGTTCTGGTTTGCTATTGCTGCCAGAATGCAAAACACCAGAAATGGATTGGCTTATATAAAGGGGGTTTATTTGGTTACATATTTACAGTCCAAAGGCCATAAAAGTGTCCAAACTAAGGCATCAACAAGAGGATACCTTCACTGAAGATCGGCCAATGGTGCCCAGAACACCTGTCAGCTGGGAAGGCCTGTAGCAGGCATCTGCTGGTCCTTTGCTCCTGGGTTGTGTTTCAAAATGGCTTTTTTCAAAATGTCTCTGGGCATTTGTCTTAGCTCCTCTCTCTTAGCTTCTCTGCATCCTTGCTTCTTTCTCCTAGGGCGTTTCTAAGTGTCTGGGGGTCCTCTCTTAGCTTCTCTGGGGCAAACTCTGGGCTTCATCTCCTGTCTTAGCATCTCCAAAGAACTGTCCACATCTCCAAGCACCTCTAAGCACCAGCAAGCATCTGTGTCAGCTCTTGAGTTCTCTTAAGTACTCCAGTGAATCAATCAAGACCCAACCTGAGTGCGTGGGGTCCACACCTCCATGGAAATAATTTAATCAAAGGTATCACCCACAGTTGGGTGAGTTACATCTCCGTGAAAACAGTCAAGCAAGAGGTTCCACCCAACAAGATTGGGTTAAAAGATCATGACTTTTTTGGGAGACATAATATATCCAAACTGGCACAAGGTGTACAGCGATTCTATAATTTTATCTAAAACTTTTAAGTTTTGTACTTCAGATTTGGGTCTTAAATTCTCTTGGAATTTATTTTTATGAGTGATGTGAGACAGAATCTATGTTGTTATCTGTTTGGATTATTAATTGTACTAATAATATTTGTTGGACAAATTCATCCATTTCAGACTGGAATGCAATGTCACCTCTGTCATATTTCAGGTTTACACAATAGCATGGATAAGATTCTGTATTTTCTATTCTTTCATGTTATATTACACTAACCCTGCAGAAATACCACACTCTCCTAATTACTATAACTTTCTAATAAGTCTAGACATATGAAAGGGAAAGTTCTCATCTCTCTGCAATTATGTGCTGACTGTTCTTAGTCTTTTTTTAATGAATTTTAGGTTCAGATTGTTAAGATACGCACATGCCTGTGCACACACATTGCCTTGTGATTTTTATTAGAATTGCATTGACTTTAAAGATTAATATAGAGAGAATTACCATTCTTGTGCTACTGAGTCTTCCAATCCATGAACATTGTACATAGATTTATTTGTTTAGATCTTTTACACCCGTCAATAACATTTTATGTTCTGCCAAAAACATCTTGCACTTTTTTTGTTAGATTTATCACTAGTTATCTTAATTTTTCTATTTGTTATTGTAACCTATATATTAAAGAATTTTTTTCTACTTATTTATTGCTGGTATATAGGAATGCAATTAATTTTAGAATGTTGAACTCATTAGTTCTAATAATTTGTAGATTCACTCACATTGAAAAAGTTGACCGTTTTAACACCTGCAAATAAGTTTTTTTAAAAGCTTTTATTCTTCTTTTTTATGTCATAGTAGTATGTTCATAAGTGAGCTATTGCATTGACTAGAACCACTAGAAAAAATTGCTGAATGGAAGGTGTGCCTGTTTGAATGTATTATGTACCCCAAAACTCTATTATCTTTGATGTTATCTTGTGTGGGCAGAGGTATCAGTGTTGATTAGATTGTAATTCTTTTGAGTGTTTCCATGGAGATGCACCCCACCCAACTGTGGGTGATGACTCTGATTGGATAATTTCCATGGAGGTGTTACCCCACCCATTCAGGGTGGGTCTAAATTAAATCACTGGAGCCATAAAAATGAGCTGACAAATGGGAGGAACTCAGTGCAGCTGAGTGACATATTGAAGTGCAGCTGAGAGCGACATTTTGAAGAGGAGCTACAGCCAAGAGGGACACTTTGAAGAATGCACAGAAGCTGAGAGAGGAGCTTCAGCTTACAGAGACATTTTGGAAATGGCCTTTGAAAGCAGACTTTTGCTCTGGAGAAGCTAAGAGAGGACAAACACCCCAAGAGCAACTAAGATGACATTTTTGAGGAACTGAAACCTAGAGAGGAATGTCCTCAGAGAAAGCCATTTTGAAACCAGAACTTGGAGCAGACGCCAGCCATGTGCCTTCCCAGCTAACAGAGGTTTTCCGGACACCATTGGCCATCCTCCAGTGAAAGTACCCGATTGTTGATGCATTGCCTTGGACACTTTATAGCCTTAAGTCTGTAACTGTGTAAGCAAATAAACCCCCTTTTATAAAAGCCAATCCATTTCTGGTGTTTTGCATTCTAGCAGCATTAGCAATCTAGAACAGAAGGTAAGGTAGCTTCTATTATATAAAATATAAATAATGCCTTTCCTGCTTCTTGCCAACCTCTGAGCCCCTCTACCAGGGCTTTATTTTTCTCTTTTGCATTTATTACCATCTGACATGCTGTATATATACCCATTTGTTTATTTGTTGTCTCTCTTCCTCCGCTTGAATGTAAGCTCCTTCAGGGGAGGCATTTTGTCTGTTTTATTCACTGCTGTGTTCTCTAGTACTTCAAACGGTGTCTGGCACATATATATCAGTAAATATTTGTTAAAAGAAAACAAAATGAATGAAAAGCAGGCATCTTTGTTTTGTTTTGACTTTAACGGAAACTTCTATAATTTCACCATTAATAGACATCCTTTATGGTGTTAAGGATGTTCCCTTGGTCTCAAAGTTTGCTAAGAGCTTTTATTAAGAAAAGAGTGTTAATTTTATTTCAAATGCTTTGCATGCATCAATTGTGATGATCATGTGCTGATCCAATATAGGTAGATAGCATATTTTATTTATTTAGGTCTTTAATTTTTCTCAGTTTATATTTTTGTATAGGGGTCTTGCACATCTCTTATTGGATTTATTCTGAGATGTTTGATATTTTATAACACTTCAATAGTATCTTTTTAAAAATTCTTAAAAATCTTAGTGTATGAAACCATGCTATAATGTTTTGATTCTATGAGCTGGCATGGTAGTTTAGGCTTAATGTTGTGCCTAAGTCTTTCTCAAATCTTGATCAAAACAATGGCAATTGCTGCAACACAAAGGACTGAAGTGAGGTATGCAACTAGGTGAATGGACATTGAGGACAGTATATTAAGTGAAATAAACCAGAAATGATAAGACAAACATAATGCCTCACTAATATGGACTAACTATAATGTGCAAGCTCTGAGAACTGACTCTGAGAGCATAGATTACCAGGGGAAATCTTATGGTAAATGTCCCTGGATTGTAAGCTCTTAATAGCAGTCACATCTATTCCTGAGTTGTAATGGCTGTTTCTAAATTATGAGATGCTGAGTTCTTTGTGTATAATCTGGTCAGTCCCTGGAACTTTGGGTATCTGTGTGACACCTTGGAGACTCAGAGCCAGAGTCCGGCAGCTATGAATGTCAGCATTATCCCATACAGCAAATGGTAAAGAGTCTGAAAAAGAGATCAGACTTCAATTAGAGATATGAACAAAATGGACTTGGTTAGGACTAAGGTAAATCAGACTGAAGGGCAAAGGAGATATTGATGGTGTTTTAAAATTTTAACTTCTGTGTTAGACCAAAGTAAGAAATTTTTATTAGGTGCAAAATAAAATCTATATTTTTTTGTAGCACACTATATAATCTAACTTGTATCATCAGTTTATTCAAGCACTGTAATTACATGGAACTTTGAATAGGGAGTGAAATCTGGTTGGTTTGTACAGGTTAGTGTGAAGCCCTGATACATCCCAGAGTAATTTGGACAGAGAATAAAAATATGTTTGCAAAGTCCCCTTGAGGGACTGGGGAAAAATGTGGAAATATTAAACTTCCCCACCTGGGGAATTACTGATATTCTCACAAGCATTGAGGACTACCAATTTAGAAGGCCAAGCCCTCAATCCTGTGGCTTGCACTTATGAAGTTTATTACTGCAAAGGGGAGGCTAAGCCTACTTAAAATTGTGCCTAAGAGTCACCCCCAGAGAACCTCTTTTGTTGCTCAGATATGGCCTCTCTCTCCTAAGCCCACTCGGCAGGTAAACTCACACCCTCCCCCCTCCATGGGAAATGTCTCCCAGGGGTGTAAATTTCCCTGGCAAAGCAAGACATGATTCTGGGGAATGAGCCTGGACCCAGCATTGTGGGATTGAGAACATCTTCTTGACCAAAAGGGGGACGCAAAATAAAACAAAATAAAGTTTCAGTGGCTGAGAGATTTCAAATAGAATTGAGAGGTCATTCTGGAGGTTATTCTTATACATTATGTAGATATTCCTTTGTAGTTTTTAGTGTATTAGGATAACTATTTGAAACTGTTGGATTGCAACCCAGTAGCATTGATTCTTGAAGATAATTATATAACTATGTATATTACATGGTGTGACTGGGTTATTGTGAAAACTCTGTGGATCACGCTCCCTATATCCAGAGTAGAAAAATGGGGACATAAATTAATTGAAAATTGGATGGGATGTGGAGGAGGGGATGAGATGTTTTAGGTGTTCATTTTTACTTTTTTTAATAATTCAATTTTATTGACATATATTCACATACCATGCAGTCATACAAAGCATACAATCAGTTGTTCACAGTCCCATTATATAGTTGTGCATTCATCAACAAAATTAATTTTTGAACATTTTCATTACCACACACACAAAAATAATAAGAATAAAAATTAAAGTGAAAAAGAACAATTAAAGTAAAAAAGAATACTGGGTGGTTTTTTTTTTTTTTTTGCCCCCATTTTTCTACTCATCCATCCATACACTGGACAAAGGGGACTGTGATCCACATGGCTTTCCCAATCACATTGTCACCCCTCATAAGCTACATTTTTATACAATCGTCTTCAAGATTCATGGGTTCTGGGTTGTAGTTTGATAGTTTCAGGTATTTACTGCTAGCTACTCCAATTCATTAGAACTAAAAAGGGTTATCTATATTGTGTGTAAGAATGCCCACCACAACGACCTCTCGGCTCCTTTTGGAATCTCTCAGCCACTGAAATTTACTTTATTTCATTTCACATCCCCCTTTTGGTGAAGAAGATGTTCTCCATCCCACCAGGCCAGGTCTAGATTCCTCCCTAGGAGTCATAGTCCACGTTGCCAGGGAGATTTACTCCCTTGGGTGTCAGATCCCACGTAGTGGGGAGGGCAGTGATTTCATCTGCCAAGTTGGCTTAGCTAGAGACAGAGGGCCACATCTGAGCAACAAAGAGGCATTCAGGAAGAGACACTTAGGCACAATTATAAGCAGGCCTAGCCTCTCCTTTGCAGCAACCGTCTTCCCAAGGGCAAGTCCCGTGATTGAGGGCTTATTCTTATTTTTATTTATTCATTTTTTTTGAGTGATGAAAATGTTCAAAAATTGATTGTGGTGAGGAAGCACAACTATACGATGGTACTGTGAACAATTGATTGTACATTGTGGATGATTGTATGGTATGTGAATATATCTCAATAAAACTGAATTTAAAAAAAAATGTCAATGATTCTGAGACCATTACATTTTTGATTTATGTTCCTTTGTTTTCTCTGGACAGTAAGATAAGTTTATCCTTACCTGAGATGCTATACTTGTATTTTCTCTTTGTTAGTAGACTTGCTGGCTGGACACACCCATAAAAATACCATACACAGGCTTAAAACTTCTACTTTGCTCAAAGTGCTGATAGGGTCATTTTGTGTTCCAGGATTTTCTGTACAGGCCACTGTTGGTATCTTCTACCTCCCTCTGTTACGTCAAAGATCCTGAAAATCAGTAAATCAAAAACGAAATTTTAACTGATGTTTGGAGTACATTTTATATTGTGGGTAAAATCCATAGAAACGTAGAAACATAAACAAGTGTTGTTAACATGTTTCCGGACAATACCAAATTCGAATTTTGGGGTGGGGTTTGGGGTGCTCTGCTGGATGTGAATTCTTTTGCTGGTACTCAGAATTGCCACTACTTAGAACTCTAAGTGCTCTGATAATCAGATTGGCTCAGATTCATTGCCTCTTGGAAAGAATTTGGTGCCTCCCTTGGAGCTGGTGCTTTGACTAATACCCTTGTAGCAAGAACAGAATCTAGTTTTCTCCTTCTTACAGCTGCCACAATGTGCTCCTTCACCACTGACTCATGTTGGAAATTTCAGGGCACTATGCCACCAACCACAGTTTGAGAAGCACTGCCATGCCCCATGGCCATGAGCAGATATCTTGGTAAACAGAGGTCTTTTTATTTGGGCCCTAAGCTGATTAACTCATGCTTATGTAAAGACCTTAGATGGCCATGGGACTGGAGAAGCTTCTCCTATGAATAAAAAGAAGGGAGCTTAAGTCTAATGTTGATAACAGGCTGCCTGCTCCTCCTTCCATTGCAGGCCCTGGACTCTGTGAAGCACATGCCATTAGATAAATGTGCCTGATACGCCTCCCTGTTGTTGTCATACCCAGACCTCCTTGTTACACATCTTCTCTTCACACATCCTCATTCATCAATGACTTGGTCATCTGGTCATTGCCTTTTCCCCCAACCATTACTTCTGTCACCAGATCAGTATCCACCATCCATTAATTCAATTTTTTCTCTTTTTAAAATTACGAAATCTTTCACACGTACAAAAAATATAGTGCAATAGTATAATAACTACATGTACATATCACACATCTTTGCACAGTCATAACATCTTGCTATGTTGGCTTTAGATCTTTTTTTATTAAGAAATAAAATCTAACAAGTACCTTGAACCCCACTCTGATGCCACTCCTCTCCTCAGAATGAATTAATATCCTGAATTTGGTATTTATAACCCCATGTACATTTTTATACTTTTACTATATATGTATTTGTCCATAAATTTTTATATTGTTTTGCAAGTTGTAAAACTTTATTGTTATAATCCTGTGAGTATTCTTTCAACCAACTTTTTCTACTCTACATATATATTTTTAAAGATTTATCTGTGCTGATACATGTAGCTCTTGCTTTTCATTTTAATTGCTGAATAGTTTTCCTTTGTATGAACACACTACAGTTTATTTTTTGCTGCTATAGACAACACTCCCAAATACATTCTGTGAATGCCTCTTTGTTCACATGGGTAAGACTTTCTCTAAAAAGAAGAAATTGCTCAGGCATAAGGCCATCTCTGTGGGAAAATTGCTCTCCAGAGAGTCTTTTTCCAATCTATATGGGAGTGAAATTGTATCTCATTGCTATTTGATTTTGAATTCCCTACATTACAAATGAAGTTTCATATTTTTGTTGACCATTTGCCATATTTTTATTGACTATTCAGGTTTGAATTGTTACTTTAAAAATTGAACTTGTTCCTTTTCTTAGTTTTTGGTATGAATTCATTATATATTCTGGATACAAATCTTTTTCCAGTTGCATGGTGTATCATCATGTTCTTTAGGGAAACATAATCTACAGGAGATATAAATATATATCATGTAAATATTATGAGATTTTTAAAAATAGGAATTGGCTCATACAACTGTGGGGATGGACAAGTCCAAATTCCATAGGGCAGGCTGCAAGCTGGGAACTCCAAAGGAGATTTTTGATGAATTCTCCAGGAGAAGCTGGCTGGCTGAAATAGAAATGGAAATTCTCTCTTCTGACCCCTGACATCATCAGTTCTCTTTTTAAGGCCTTCAACTGATTGGATGGGACTTCTCTCACTGTTGAAGGTAATCTCCTCAGTTGCTTGTAGATGTAATCAGCCACAGATGCACTCAACCTACTGATGACTTAAATCCATGAAATATCTCCAGTAACAATCAGGTCAGTGTTTGCTTGACTAAACAACTAGACACCATAACCTAGTCAAGTTGACACTTGAAATTAACCATCACACATGATAAATATCTTCTTCCAAGTGGCTTGTATTTTCACTTTGTTTTTATTTTAATTCATTCTTTCCTTGTGGTTTTTACTTCTTGTATTTTAGTTAAAAAATCCTCCCCTATCCTAAGCTCATAAATATGTTTTCTATATTGTAGTCTAAAAGCTTTAATGTTTTGCTTTTTACATTCAAGTATTTAATCTTCCTGAAATTTATTTTTTTAATATTGTTAGTAGGGATCTAATTTTACTTTTCTCTATATGGGTAACCACTTGTTCCTGCACCATTTACTGACTAGTTAACACTTTTCCTGTGATTTTTAGTGCTATCTCTGACATATATTGAGTTCCTATATTTATGGGTCTGTTTCTGATCTCTCTCTTATCTATCATTGATATTCTTGTCTATCCCTGCACCAGTACTATGCTGTATTAATCACAATAGCTTAATATACAAATTAGTTCTTCAAAATGCCTTAGCTATTTTTGGCCCTTTTCTTTTCCATATGAATTTGAGAATCAGCATGGCAAGTTGCACAAAAAGTACTCTTAGTATTTGATTGGATTTGCACTGATTTTTTAGGTTCCTTCTGGGGGACTTGAACTCTTTTTGATGTTAAGACTTCCTATCTATGAGCATCAGATACTCCTCCATTTACTTAATATTCTATAGTGTCCTTCAAAATGTTTTGTGACTTTTCCCACAAAAATATTACATATAATTTATAAATTTAGTCCTCAGTACCATATGGTATTTATTATTTGTGAAAGGCATGAGATTAAAAATTACTATTGCTACTTTTTTGTTGTTGGTGTATATAAAAGTAATTGATTTTTGACTGCTGGTCTTGTATCTCAATAACTTTGCTCAACTCTAACAGTTTGTAAAGTCTCTTGGATTTTCTATGCTGACAATCAAATCATCTTTAAATAATGGGAGTTTTGTTATTAATTTGTAATCCTTGGTTGTTTTTTTCTTGTTCTATTGCACTAGCATGGTTTCCAGTCTAATGTTAGATAGAATCAGTGGGTGGGCATCCTTTAGTTTTTTTCTACTTTAAAGGGAATGTATCTAACATTTAGTATTAAGTAAAATGTTTGTTTTAGGAATTTGGTTGATTCCCATTCTCAGATTAAGGAGGTTCCCTTCTGTTCTTATTTTGCTCTGAATTAAAAAAAAATATGAATGGGCTTTTATTACATCAAATGCATATTTTGCAACTTCTGAGAAGATCACATAACTTTCTTCTTTGTTCTGTAAATGAGGTAAATAAACATTCAAATGTCATTCTATTTGCATTTTTAGGATAAACACAATATAGTTAAGAAGAATTTTTTATAATCAGATTTTAAGAAACATTTTTTTAGGACTTTTGCCTATATGTTCATAGGTAAGATTGGCCTATAATTTTCCTTTTTCATACTCTCCTTGTTTAGTTTTGGTGTGACAGTTATATTAGCATCATTGAATGAACTGGGGGATTTTTCTTATTTTTCCATGCTCTAGAACATAAGAATGAGGTGGTTTATTCCTTGAATATTTGCTAGAACTTGCCTATGGAACCCTTGGGTCTAGTGTTTGTGGCATGTGTGTGGGGGTGCATAGAAGGGGGTAGATTTTTAAACACTGAAACATTTTCTTTAAAGGTTTTGGTCTAAGTTTAAAAAATTTTTCTCCTTAAGTCAGTTCTGCTAAATAATAGCTTCCTAAAATTGTCATTTTCAAATATATTGGCATAGACTTGTGCATTTTCTTCTGATTTTTGATATCTATATCATCTGTAGTTATGTCCTCTTTTTCATTTCTAGTATGTTTGTTTTTACTTTTCTTCTTTTTTCTTGATAAATCTTGCCAGTCTGTTTATTTAATTAATCTTTTTTATTTTTTAAATCAACATTTGGTTTTGTCAGTGTACCAGTTTGTATATGTCATGTCCCCCAGAAAAAGCCATGTTCTTTGATGCAGTCTTGTGGGAGCAGACATATTAGTGGGGATTAAGTTGGAACATTTGGATTAGGCTGTTTCCATGGAAATGCACCCCACCCAACTGTGGGTGATAACTATGATTGGATAATTTCCATGGAGATATTGCCCCGCCCATTCAGCATGGTCCTTTATTAGTTTACTGGAGCACTATGTAAGCTCAGACAAAAAGAGCAAGCTTGCTACAGCCAAGAGGGATACTTTGAAGAATGCACAGAAGCTGAGAGAGTAGCTGCAGATGAGACACAGTTTGAAGACGGCCGTTGAAAACGGACTCTTGCTCCGGAGAAGCTAGGAAAGGACAAACACCCCAAGAGCAACTAAAAGTGGCATTTTTGAGGAACTGCAGCCTAGAGAGGAATGTCCTGGGAGAAAGCCATTTTGAAACCAGAACTCTGGAGCAGATGCCAGCCACGTGTCTTCCCAGCTAACAGAGGTTTTCCAGACACCATTGGCCATCCTCCAGTGAAGGTACCTGATTGCTGATGTGTTGCCTTGGATACTTTATGGCCTTAAGACTGTAACTTTGTAACCAAATAAACCCCCTCTATAAAAGCCAGTCCATTTCTGGTGTTTTGCATTCCGGCAGCATTAGCAAGCTAGAATGGTCAGTTAGTCTAGTAACTCTGTTTTCTGTTTCATTATTTCTGCTCTTATATTTATTTTTATTCTTTACACTTTGGGGCTTGCTCTGTGTTCTTTTTGTAACCTTTTGAATTGGACACTTTGCTCATTGATTTTCAGTATTTCTTCTTTTTAAGGTAGACATTTAAAGGGCTTCTCCAAGGGAGAAATAATCTCAAATGCCAGGTCCAACTCCCTGAATTTCTTCTTCTCCTTATGTTTTATTCTTCACTGCCTTCTTAAGCTCTCCAATACTTCCAGGTAGATTTATCTTGTACAGCTTTATTGAGGAGTAGTCCATGTTCAGTAAACAGCAAATATAAAGCGTGCAATTTATTGGGTTTTGATACATGCATATAACCATGAAACCATTACCACATAAAACTAATGAACATACCTATCAGCCCCCAAAATTTCCCCATGCCTCTTGGTAATCCCTCCATCCCTACCCTCTAACCCACCCTGACCCCTTCTTCCTTGAGGACCACTGATCTACTTTTTGTCACTATAGACCAATTTACATTTTCTAGAATTTTATATCAATGAAATCAGACTATTTACTCTTTTTTGTCTGACTTCTTTAACTCAGTATAATTATTTTAAGCTTCATCCATGTTTTACGTATATCAAGAGTTCATTCCTTTTTAATACTGAGTAGTACTCTATTATATAGATAAAGCCACAATTTATTTATCCACTCACCCATGAATGGGCATTTGGATTATTTCCAGTTTGGGACTGTTACAAATAAAGCCACTATGAAAATTTGTGCAATAATCTTTGTATGGACATATGCTTTTATTTTTCTTGGTTCATATGGTAAGTGTATGTTTAAAAATATTTTGTCTTGTTGTTCTCAGCAGTATAGTTGGTGGAATAACCTAATCCACTATTACAAGAAGTAGTAGTTCCCTATATTTTCTTTTTGTACTTTTGTGGTTTCTTTTTTTCCTTCTATTTAAGTCTGATTTCCGCTGGAATTTTTTTGTTGTAAGGAGTGAGGAATCTAAATTATTTTTTTTCCAGATGACCAGTCAATTGTTCTGACACCATTAACCCATACATTTGACAGCAATGTAAATAAACTGATTCTGAAAGTACAATCTTAAAATCAATTTTGCAAACTCATCAGAAAACTGTATGAAAGTTTTGAAATCTCGTTAACCAAAATAAATGGAAACAGAGGCTTGTGGGATGCTTGGGAATTCAACAGGGAAGTGAATCAGTCCCAGATGAAGCATTAATTATGGTTATTTTGAGAATAGTTTTGCCATACTGAACAGAAAAAAATCAGAAAACGAAGGACATTTAAACCTCAAATATTTGTCTCAGACAATAAATTTAATGTACTCTGTGTTTTTTCCACATTATTTTGAGTTTTAATCATGTTAGTGAAATGTGAAATAAGAATTTAAAAAATTAAATAGTCTTTCATGTAGCCCAGTGTGAAAAATATAAAACACATAGTCCAATTCTTTCATATGACTCATAGTCTATAAACGAATATTTCACCTTTTTTTTTGTTTCTCAATGATTTCTCAGGTTAAGATAAACCACACATGAAGGGGCAAAATATACATTTCTCCACCGGAAAAAGAAGCTGCCACTGTTAGCACTTTAGATATCCATTGATTTCCAAAGCATGTGGGGTGTGACTTTTTTGACTACTGTGTTCATAAAGTTATTTTATATTGCAACCCTATTATAATTGCTATAATGAAATCAAGAGTTATGGATTGCACTTGGGGTTTGAAATAATGAATATTTTGATAAGAAAATGAACTTAATATAATTCATGGTTTGAGCAAAAAGGAAGTTTGCTTTAAAGAAGATTACAGGAAACCAGTGTTTCAAATACTGCAAACTGTGTTATAAATCTTATTCCACTATGACTTCTCTGAGCTTTGAGCTATCTTAAACCAAAAATATTGTAGTGTATTCATTCAGCTGACATTTGTTACCTCATTTATTCTTGGTACAATGAATTAGGCTTGGGCACTATTCTAGATGTTGAGGATCCAATGGGGAGCAAGATAAGCAGGGTCCTTGATCTCATGGAGTTTATGTTCTAGTGGGAGAAACAGACCATAAACAAATACACAAATAATACAACTGTAGGTAATAGTAGATACTATGGAGAAAATTAAGTGGGTAATGTGAGGGAAAGTGACTGAGGTGGAGTAATATGAGAACACGGCTCCCACCATGCAAGGCTCTCTGGGACACGTGAATCCAAAATGTCGCCCGAGTTCTGGGCTTTGCAGATGGGCAGACCTGGGTCAAATTCCATCTCTGCCCAAGGGCAGATTTACCTTGAACCAATGCTGCTTCATCTTCAGGGCCCCTCACTTGTCCCAGCCCCTGGTAAGTGAAGGAGTGTTCTAGACAGGGAGGGGAAGCTGGGTGGCAACCAGGAAGCGTTTTCTGTATAAGCATTTCTGGAGACTTGTCCAAATCTGCCTCAGAAGAAAGAGACTTGTATATCCAAAGCTTGAGTAATTAGTTGTGATTTTTGTTTTTATTTTGAGTGTTCACCTTCATACCTAATTTATATATGTTTATTTGAATTGCTTTTTCAAGAGAAGTCCCCGCCCCCCCAACTTGTATACCCATCAAGCCCCACAAAAGCTGGGTATCTCTATGCCTTGGCCATTGTTTATCTGTATGACTCTGGGCAAGCTATTTAAATTCTTTGTGCCTCAGTTTCCTCATTTGTAAAATGTGAATATTACTTCAATAATGGGATTGTGTGAGAACTAAATGAAATTACAGCATCCGGGTCACAGTAAGTGTTTAATAAATGGTAGCTATTATTATTATAAACAATACTATAATTATAAATCCTCAAAGGATTTATAATTCTATGGAGGAAACAGGATCGACAGATATAGATCCACAGATATTTACCAGCTAGAAAACTGTGACACAGAACAGTGTAGAGGTTGAGAATGGGCTCTGGAGTCAGATAAATCCTAGTGTTTATGTTTAAATCCTAGTTCTATAACTTATTTGCTCTGTGACCTTAAGCCAATTACTTAACATCTTTGAGTTTCAGATTTCTCACTTGTAAAATGGGGATAATATTGGTTACCTTAAACGGTTGTTTCAGTAGTGCAGTGCCTGGCTCATGGAAAATGTTCACTAACATTAACTATATAAATGTAGGGATATTCTCTCACATTAGCACAAGGAGGCCTATGTAAGAATGTTTATTGCTTTTTTGTTTGCAATAGAGAAAAATTGGAAACAACTTAAGTTTTAAAACAAATTGTGTTACTCATACAATGAAATACTATACAGAAATAAAAATGAATGAACTAGATCTATGTTTTCAATATTAATAAACCTAAAAGCATAAAATGTTGACTAAGTACAAGCAAGTTTCATACTGTTTTGTACATTGATGCCACTCATGTTAAATAAACCAAACACACACATATAAAATTTACCATATATGATTTATGACCACATATGTTATGATTATCTATTGCCTCATAATAAACCACCCCAAGACTTAGTGGCTTAAATCAATAACCGTTTTCTTTGCCTATAATTCTGTGATCTGAGCTCAACTCGGCTGGGCGGTCCTGGCCTTGCTGCTCCTTGGTGTCTGCATTCAGCCGGTGGCTGAGCTGGAGCTGGGCTCAGCAGGGACTCAGGGTCAGCTGGGGTTTTCTCTTTGTCCATGTAGTTTCAGGGCTTTTCCCCTTCCATGTGGCCTCTCCAGGTGGTCTACACCATAGCCTGGATTTCTTACATGGAGGCTCAGGGTTCCCAACAGTGCCAAAGTAGAAACTGCCAGGCACTCAAAGCTTAGACCTGGAACTGGTCTAGCGTCAATTTCACCACCTTTTCTTGGTTAAAGGAGATCACAAGGCTAGCTCAGATCCAAGCGAACCGTCTACTGAAGGGCACGAATGCCAGGAGTTGTGGTTCACTGGAGGTGACCAGTGTAATAGATCACCACTCTGTGCGTGTGGTGTGTGTACAATGTGTGACTAGTGAACATATAACGACACGGCCAGGATGCACACAAATTCATGATAGTAGTTGCCAGTGGCTAGGGAGGGAGAGTAATGGGACTGGGGAGACAAAAAGGGAATTTCAAATACACCTATAACATTGCATTTCTTTAAAAACTCCGTCTGAAATAAATGACAAATAGGTAAATATAACATTTATTCTGTGTACTTTTCTTTTTTTAATTAAAAAAGAGTTCAATAAATGGTAGTTAATGTGTGGGGAGGGTTAGGTTAATAACCTAGTCATCTGTCATGTTATGTTTCTAGATCATTGTGTTTTCCTCATACCAGAGTCTTTTTGGCATTGGAGAGGATCTCCTCTGATTAATACAGAACCAAGCACACTCAGAGTCAAAGTTCCAAACATGCTGATTGAATGTAGCTTCATAAACACTTAATAGGATATTGAATGTTGGGTTTCATGATGTGGTGAAAGCAAATGTGCTCATAACTATTCTACTCATCCAAGATTTCTCTGTAAGTGCAAAGTAACAAACTGGGGCCTCCTGTGGGGCTGTTACAATACGTGGAGAAGAGAAAGATTGAAGTGGGTTGTTAACATCAGTGAAAGCCTCAGAAGGATGTGTGATGTGAATTAGGTCAGATGGTTCAGGATTCAAGGTTTGATGGAGAGGAGGAATATTCTGGAAGAGTAGAAATCCAAGTCTAAGAGATTGAGCGAGAGAAGACATGGAGGTCCTTAGAAGAGCCCTGGTGAAGTGTTAGAATCATAAAAGCAGGTTTACAATAAGAAGAAATTTACAATTTCATCTAACTTTTGAATTGTTTTGAAAAAAAATTATAAATTCATCTCTGTTACTAGTTCACTTTCTATTCCAGCTGGTTAGCCTTTGTCCCTAAAGCCATAGAGGGGAGAAAGCATTACTTCCATGTTGGCACAAAATTCTTGGGTTAGAAGTCTGAGAAGTGATTTAGTCATTCTTGACTTGTCCAAACGATTCAGACTGGGGCTGACTCATTAGTAGCCTGTTTTATTCATAACGCTTATACCGCTAACTGGGAGGGAATACTTCCCTGATGATGGGTGTGTCTACAAATCAGCTTCAACAGGACTTGAGTAGCCCAGAATGTTGGGGCCAGAGATGTCCATGGAAGTGGGGGCATCCACCACACTCAAGGCAACTGTAGACAATAGATACTGCACTTAAATGTGTGTCTGTCTGGCTAGACAAAAGGAATGAAAAGCTTTAATAAAGAAGTAGAGGAAATCTCTTGGTAAAACCTTAATATTTAACCAAAAACATTTCTCTAAAAAGAGGACCTGTTAATTGCACTAACAGATTGGGCAATTTGAATAAATGTCCTGCTACAAAAGACAAGCCAGGGACAGCCTTAACGCAGCCTGTCATGCTTTAGAGTCATTTGAAGAATGAGCAAGCAGAGGCAGCAGGATAGATAATTACAGAAAACCTCCAGAGGCCGAGAGCCAAAGGCCAGGTGGAAATCGAAGTCCAGAGCCTTGGCAACAGGGAAAGTCCAGCAGGTGCGGAGAGCAGCAAATCGGACGTCAGCCAGGGCCACACTATCTCAGGAGAATACTGGTCTCTTTTAACTCACTTTGGACTGAGCATTTGTGTTTCGTTCCACATTGACTAAAAAAATGGGTGTTAAATAAAATGGGGTTTCAGTTGTAGAAATGTTAGCAAGTTGCCGAGATTATTGTTACTCTCCTGAGATAGTAAAAATTTTAATCCCATTTTCCTCTCCTCCCCTTTCAATCTCAATTCCTCTCTCCCCCTTCCTCCCTCCCTCCTTCTCTCCTTCAATTTCTCTCTCTGTCTCTCTCTCTCTCTCATTATAATATATGTAATGAAGGCATTGGACCTTTAAAAGCTAGTTGCTAGTTGCTATGTGGGTAATTCTAACCATACATCCAAAGCCATGAAGTTAAAACATCATGATATCTTTGGATATAAGAATAATGGCAAATTATGACATTAAACACGATTTAAGTCAGTGATCTCCAAATATTTTTGATTGTGTAACCTGCATCTGTATCAAAATTTTGGCATCTGTACCCCCAATATGTAGATATTTATTTGTAAAGTATATACATTTACTACTGTATTAATTTTATTGAAGTTCTAATGTTTTCTTCCCAATGGATCAATTTGTGCACTGTTTGGGATGCATGAACACCCCACCCCCCCACCCCCTGCAAACCCACAACTTCATTTAACAGTTTAAAAGTTACTTAACTAGTTTAAAGAGGTTTTTAATATTTTTAGAATCCTAATCACAGGAAAGGAAACAATTGATGATTTTCGGAATTTAATCTTTGTTGTCAATATTGTGCTTTCTGGACCTACCTCTATCTCATCAAACCAATAAATAGGAAAATCAAGAAACAGTATAAAGTGGAGGTAGGGGGTTGTTGGGAGGTAGTTCAGGACAAGAAGTCAGGGACAGAGGAGGAATTCTTTTATTTATTCAGCTTTACTATGTGTCTCCTGTGTCCCAGGCACCAAGGACACCATGTTGTATGAGATGGTCTCTTTCCTTAGTGTCAGTAACTTAGAGAAATGTGTCCTTTTTTTTGCAGGGAAGAGCCAGATAAATCCTAACTGCCCAAGCACTAGCGTAACCCACATGAAGCAGAAACAATGGTTAGAAACAGAGATATTGTTCCCACGGATTAAGTAATATTCATTGAATACCTATTCTGTGCCAAGCTCATTTATGTAATCCCGTTTAATATTCTCAAGAATTCTGTAAGATAGGCATTGTTATCACTACTTTACAGAGGAGGATACAAGCTCAGAGTGAAATAGTTTGTACAAGGTCAACATCTGGTAGCTAACGCTAGTATCCCAACCCGATACAAAACAGACACCACTTATTGAGTGCCTATTATGTGCCAGGCATTAAGTGCTTTATTTTCATGATCTCATTAAATTTCCATAAAAGCCCTATGAAGTACTCTAATTTTGCCCCATTTGCAGATAAAAATCTGGGCACTGGAAAGTTGCTCATGGCACACAACTGCCAAGTGGGCATCATTTGACCCTCTCTCTCATTGCTTCCCCTGGCGATGGGAAAAGACCATGTCAGGGCAAGGCACAGACAGACTAAGATGCCGAGGAGTAGCCTGTGGTGGGGAGTAATGGTGATTCCAGGGCAAGGAGGATCAGTGGTCTAAATGGAAATCCCTTGCTTCTAGGCATATGTATAGCAGTAGCATTACGGGATAACTAAATAGTTGGGTTTGCTTTAGCTAAGTGTTTAGTAAATTTGCTTTTTATTTTATCCATGGATCATGAGTATTATATCCTTCCCAGGAAAATTCTAGGTATAAAGGCCCAATATAAGAACAAGAGCAAGGTTTTGATTGTGTCTAACATAAATCCTACCGACTGTACTGGCTGTCTCAGCCCTACACTAGTGCCAGGCTCACAGAGACCCCTCGGACTGGATCACCTCTGCCTCCTTGGAAGGATGATGTTCATAGAATTTATTTCTAGTCTGTTCTTGAAATTTGCCATCCCCACTCATCCTCTTTATCCTCCCTTTAGTCATCTGAGTCATTTCACCTGAAAGTCTTAGGACTCGGCTTCATTTCAGGAACTGCAGTTAACCACATAGGTAAATAATGTTTTTATACTTCCCTGATCTAATAAAAGTAACATTGTGACTCAGTTACATTCTCCAGAGAGCCAAAGTTACATTCATATGTGTCCAGGTGAGGAGTTAGTGACACACACAACAGGGGTTGCTAAGCAGTAATACACATTTCTTTAGCTGCTGCAATGGCACTGTTTGCTCTCAGTGATGTTTGGGGATTCCAGGCTAAACTCCAAAGGATAGAGTCATACTGAGGTCTAGAGGGGTCATATTTAGTATCTTTTGGTTTCAATCCCATAATCCCTTTTCTGTTTCCCAAGTCCCTTTGGACCCATTTCACACCTCCAGTTCGGGAGTGGAAGAATGAGATGAGTGAAAATGGGAAAAGGAGCTGATGAGCCTATCAGCCAAGGCTCTCCGGGCTTTACTATGTCACATGAGTGTTCATGCACATGAAATATTTCAGCTCTACAAATACCACAACTAACTTCTATTGGTGCTTTAGGTCCCAGCTTAAACATTACCTTTCCCCAAATCTATGTAAGATTGGATTAAGTGTCTCCTGGTATTGCTGTTTATTTTGGTTATTAACATCCAAAACCTCTACTGAATTTGGGAAAGATCACCTTATGTGTAATAATGGGGCTCATTACTCCTCTTCCCACTGAGGAAGCTGAAGGGAGAGATGCTTTCTCTCTAACTTCTTGACAGTTCAAGTCTCATCCAATCAGATTTTACCTTTTGGAATTTTGGATCAGGAATGAGTGACAGACACAAAGATAAAAGAGATGGTGAGAACTTATTTCCTGTTTCCATTGGCAGGATTTTTCTTCTTCCTTGGTCTCTCTCCAGAGAGATCTTCTGGGATGCTGTTCCTATTCTGAACTTGCTCCTCCAGCCCCTCTCGATTCTCTGACCTCATGTATAGCCTTCTAGGGAATCCTTTTGTGGAAATCAGTCAGAATCAGTCCACATGCTTGTACCCAGGATCCC
Source organism: Choloepus didactylus (assembly GCF_015220235.1). NCBI lineage: Eukaryota > Metazoa > Chordata > Mammalia > Pilosa > Megalonychidae > Choloepus > Choloepus didactylus. Next base: position 49,675,721 of record NC_051320.1, on the reverse strand, counting down.
TCATTCTATGAACTCTGAGAATCTGTATTAGTTTCTAATTGTATTAGTTTCCTATGGCTGCTGAAACAACAGAAATTTATTCTTTCATGATTCTAGAGCCAGTATCACTGGGCTGAAATCAAGGTGTCAGAAGGACTGCTCTCCCTCTAAGGAAGAATCTATTTCCTGCTCTTTACAGCTTCTTGGTTGCTGTCGGCATTCCTTGGCTTGTGGCCACGGTACTCCAATCTCAGCCTCCACAGTCACATCACCTTTTCCTCTTCTGTCTGTGTAAAATCTCCCTCTGCCCTCCTGTTATAAGAATATATGTTATTGCATTTAGGGCCCAGCTGGATAATCCAGGATAACTTCCGCCTCTCAAGGTCCTTAACTTAATCACCTTTTTTGACATGTAATGTATGGATCACAGATTCCAAAGATAAGGATGTAGATATCTTTTGGGGGTCATTTTTCAACCGACTGCAGTATCCTCAACCTACCCCTCTGTAGCTCCAGCAGTCAGTTTACTTGTCTGTCTCCCTTACTAGACCATGACCTCCTGGAGGTCAGAGCCATCTGTCTAAGCATTTATCCCTGTTGCCAAGCTACTGGCAGGCACACAAAGACATTTCTTGAATGACTCAATAAACAAATTAAACTCAATATATAATTACTATTGCACCTTTTTTCAGCACAAGGTTTGAAATTAATGAAAATTTAGGAGCAAATTTTATCCCTTGTAACAGGTATGTTGATATCAGTACTGTCTCTGTGTTTAATGGAGTTAGTTTTGCTTCCAAATCTCTAATGGCTTTTCCTTAACTATGGGACCCAGTCAGCAAACGTTCAGTGTGTGCACCACCATCTACCTTCCAGAGCAGACATCACTGGACAATCAAGGCTCTTTCATCAGGATGCCTGAAAATCCCCAACACATAGTTTAGGCAGCTGCTCCCCAATGACTGAAGTTGACTTGCCAGACAAAACTTTTCATGCATATATCCAGAAGATAAAAATCCATCCTCTTCAATCTGGCCCCACCTTGCTTAGTCACTTTCTCTTTCCATTATTTCCAATGTTAACTCTCTACTTCAACTAGGATCAAATGCACCATCTTCATTCTTCACTCTCTAGCTCATAGTGTCCTTCCCCTTCCTTCCTACCCAGGTAGTAACCCTTCCTCAGGTTCTAGTGCAGGTCCCCACTTCAAACAGAGGTAAATTTTCTTTGACCTTGACACATATAATCATCTCTTTTCAGGCTGTCAAATGCATATTGTCTTCTCCCCAGATCTCCAACTATAATCACCACCCATTTACCCAAGTAAGGTTCCTTTTCTTACCTCATCTTAGTGACAGTTAATATATTATCTCTCCCTAAAATACAATACATTAAGCACTTTGATTCTTTTCTGGGTGTCTCCAAGGAGACTCTCATGACCTGCCAAACATCTCCATCAATTGCCAAGTGGTGCTGAAGCCCCCCCACCGCCCCCCATACCTACATCATGTCTGTTTAAAGGAACTGTCCCAGGTATGAGTTGTGACTGACTGTACCCTGAACATTGTGCCTTTGCCTTCCCAAGAGGGTGATTTTAATGGCCAAGTGAGTGATAACACACACCACTTCCAAGACAAGCAGCTTAGTCACCCATCAGCATACTCCTTCTTGCCTTCAGCAAGGAGAAAATAGCAGATGTTTCCCCACAATGTTTTCTGCTGCTTTGTGCCACAGAACCCACTTAACCTTGGAGAAATGACAGTGTGCAAATAAATTATCAAGCTACTGTCTTTTTTCAGAGTCATGAGTTCCACTTGTCAGACACATAATACTAAACAGCCACAAACTGTAATGTGCAGTCTTTCATTCAGGAGAATAAGCTTTAAGTGGGGCACATCACCTACCCTGTTCATGAAACCAGCATGTTTTGATGGTAAATGGTTAAACCATTTTTATCCCCCATGGTGGGTTTAATCATGTCCCCACAAAGACATGTTCAAGTCCTAACCCCTGGTCCCATGGGTGTGAACTCATTTGTAAATAGGACCTTCAAAGTTCCTATTTGGACAAGGCCAGATTGAATCAGGATGGATCTTTTTGTTTTTTTTATGGTTAGCAGTAATATTTTAATATTCTTTCATCAATTGTAATAAAAGTATTCTAATGCAAAGTGTTAAAAATACAGGGATATATGGGAACATTATATATATATTTTAATTAAATTCAGTTTTATAAAATTCAGTTTATTGAGATATATTTACATCCGTACAATAATCCATGGTGTACAATCAACTGTTCACAGTACCATCATATAGTTGTGCATTCATCACCCCAATCTATTTTTGAACATTTTCCTTACACCAGAAAGAATAAGAATAAAAAATAAAAGTAAAAAAGAACACCCAAATCATCCCCCGCATTCCACCCTATTTTTCATTTAGTTTTTGTCTCCATTTTTCTACTCATCCATCCATACATTGGATAAAGGGAGTGCTATCCACAAGGCTTTCACAATCACACTGTCACCCTTGTAAGCTACATTGCTGTACAATCATCTTCAACAGTCAAGGCTACTGGGTTGGAGTTTGATAGCTTCAGGTATTTACTTCTAGCTATTCCAATACATTAAAACCTTAAAATGGTTATCTATATAGTGCATAAGAATGTCCACCAGAGTGACCTCTTGGCTCCATTTGGAATCTCTCAGCCAGTGAACCTTTATTTCGTTTCATTTTGCATCCCCCTTTTGGTCAAGAAGATGTTCTCAGTCCCATGATGTCGGGTCCAGATTCATCCCCGGGAGTCATAATCAGGATGGATCTTAATCCTATATGACTGGAGTCCTTATAAGCAGAGGAAATTCAGATGTAGTCAGTCAGTCAGTCAGTTGTGTCTGCAGAAAAGGAGATACAAGGAGACAGATCACCATGGGTTGGAGGATTGCTGGAAAGCCACCACCAGACCACTACAGGTACTTGGAGACAGCATGGTTTGGCAATACTTTGATGTTTTACTTTTAGCCTCTAAAATTGTAAGACAATAAATTCCTGTTGTTTAAGCCAACCAGTGTATGGTTGTGCCAGTTTGAATGTATTATGTTTCCCAAAACACCATTATCTTTGATGTAATCTTGTGTGAGCAGACATATCAATGTTGTTTAGATTGTAATTCTTTGAGTGTTTCCATGGAGATGCGCCCCACCCAACTGTGGGTGATGACTGATTGGATAGTTTCTGTGGAGGTGTGGCCCCGCCCATTCAGCATGGGCCTTGATTAGTTTATTAGAGCAGTATATAAGATCAGACAGAAGGAGCAAGCTTGCTACAGCCAAGAGGGACACTTTGAAGAATACACAGAAACTGAGAGTAGATGCAGGTGAGATACAGTTTGAAGACGGCCATTGAAAGCAGACTCTTGCTCCAGCAAAGCTAAGAGAGGACAAACACCCCAAGAACAACTGAGAGTGACATTTTTGAGAAACTGCAGCCTAGAGAGGAATGTCCTGGGAGAAAGCCATTTTGAAACCAGAACTTTGGAGCAGACATCAGCCATGTGCCTTCCCAGCTGACAGAGGTTTTCCGGACACCATTGGCCATCCTCCAGTGAAGGTACCCAATTACTGATGTGTTACCTTGGACACTTTATGGCCTTAAGACTGTAACTGTGTAACCAAATAACCCCCCTTTTATAAAAGCCAATCCATTTCTGGTGTTTTGCATTCTGGCAGCATTAGCAAACTAGAACAATAATATTTGTCATAGCCACCCTGGCAAACTAAGATATCACCCCAGGCTGCTCTAATTTGAGTGTGGTTATTATTTCCTCTTTTGGTAATTGTTGAGATGTTTGGGATTGATTCCCATAGGCTTAGTATGGTTTTTCATAATGACAGTTAGATGGTGATATAGTCAGACTCCAATAGAAATGGCTGTTATGGATGGCAATGGGAAACTAGGCTGCAAAAAAACTCTTATTCATCCAAAATCATAGTTCAAGTGTGTATTTCTTCAAATCTTGGGCCATGAGAGGCACACCTTGTGCTTTTCTTGGTGTATAGAAAATATCACAAAGCCCTTAAATCACTGGGGATTGACCTGATGCTAAGCCTGCCTCTGGTTACTGTGTGAAGCTGTCCAATCTGATATCCACAGATGGTCAGCCAGGGTCAGTCTGTCCCAGCTCCAGACCATCTCCTCCCTTTCTTCCCCTTTCCAGGTTGTATCTCTAAATCTTTGGCCTGAGAGTCCCGCAGGTCATGAATCCATTCTTCTTTCTCCTCCCATATTAACCAAATTAGAGCAATTTATGGGAAAAGCAATTTTGCTGAGAGTTTAGAAAATCCTTTAAAATGTTCACTATTGGAAAGAGTGGATGACTTTTCTTTTGTATTAATTTTTTAAGTGTTCAATTTTTTTTAACTTGGCTCAAAAATCACCTGCCATCTTATAGCAGATCCTCTTCAGAGCCTGGCTTCTCTGACACGGAGAAGAGCATCACATGGAAAACTGAAATATTTCCAACGATTGTCCCCAGACCAACAAAGGAAAAAAGCCTTAAATCATTCTGCTTTGGTAGCCTTTCCATTCTCTTGCTCCTCTTTTGGAGGCGGCATTGATGAAGAGAAAAATGATTCAAATGATAACCCTATGGGACCAGAGAAAGGTGGGTGTGAACTCCAGGATGGATTGCAATGGCAGGTCTGGACTCTTTAAATGACTTCCCTAACAAGTGGGATCATGCTAAAAGAGCATCATCTGTTTTTTAAAAAATTGAGCTATTGACAGTCAAAATCTCTAACACAATTGAAATAATGTCTCTTATGTTTTAGATTAAAAATTGTAAAGAAAAGTGTGTGTTATGTAGATGCCGGAGGCCATTGTTGAAGGCCATTACCTTTTGGGAATAAGGCAGTCTTGAGTTTCTGCTGTTAACAGGCTGTAAAGGCAGAGCCCCCAAAGCAGCCTCCGAACACTGTTTCTGCTTATCTTCTGGAACAGAACCAGACCAATTAGAAGTCAGTCCCCTGCTGTAATATTCACTCTGCAGCATCAAAATATGGAAGAGTTGCTCATGTTTTGGTTGTTTTCCACTGCACAGGGCCAACCATTTGATATTTGTGCTAAATGGGATCACTGAGAGAAAGGCCAGTGGGAGTAGTTAACCAACAGGACAGATTTGGGGGAGGCCTCTCAGCCACAGCACATGGGCATGTGGATCCTCCACTGTCCATCCAGAAAAGGAGGTGAAGTTTGCAGCTGTAACTGCTCCCTCCTCATGTTGCTGTTATTTCACTCTTGGTTGCAGCCTCATATAAAAATCTTCTGGTGAAGGCTTTGCGGCAGGAAGGCAGCAGCTATTAGTGTTGTTTACAAGCACTACTGAATGACCTTCATCTGAAAATAAGCATTTTGGTGTTTTTCCTATTACCTGGTTTCAGGAAGGCAGAAATGTTCTCAGAGAAAGGACTCCCCCTTTCAAATGTTGGATTCATGGAGAATGAAGTCATGGGATGGGAAGGGGCCTCTCGAGGACATGACTCATGTTGTTTGCAGGGTTTTCTAGAGCAGTGTTCTCAAACCTTAATGTGCCCACAACCTTCAAACCACCAATCACATTCTGGGGAGGGGACTGGTATTCTGAATTTCCAACAGGCTCCCAAGGGTGGCCCATACCACCAGCTCACGGACCACTCTTTGAGAGTAGCATGGGGTCTCATGTCGGGGCAGGGAAGGTAGGTATAAGTATCAGCTGGAGGAATTTCTTTCAGAATACACGTTCTCCTCTCTTCCCAACCAGGATTATCAAATTGGGGTAATGATGGGTACCTGCATTTTATAAAAAAGCTCTATTGAAGTATAATTCACATACCATAAAATTCACCCATTTCAAGAGTACATTCAATAATTTCTGGTATATTTATATAGTTGTGCAACCATCACCACAATCTTATTTTAAAATATTTCCATTGCCCCCAAAAGAAGCTATGTGCCAATCTGCCATCAATCCCCATGCCAACCCCCAACCTAGGCAAACACTAATCTTTCTGTCTCTATAGATTTGCATTTTCTGGAACTTTCTTATAAATGGAGTCATGCAATTTGTGATCCTTTGTGTCTTGACTACTTTCACTTAGCAGAATGTTTTTGATGTTCACTCATGTTGTGGCATGTATCCATACTTCGTTCCTTTTTATGGGCACATGTATTTTTAGAAAGCTTCTTTAGGTGATTCCGTGGCTCCTGGTTGAGGAGCACTACATGCTTCATCATACAGTGTTGAGTATAGAGGCTATCACCTTTTCCTGAGTCTAGAAGCTATTATCCTTTCAAAATGAGGAGTCAGAGGCTAACCAACTCAGTCATACAATTAGTAATTGAAACCAGTATTCTTTGACTTCAAACTTAAGGCACTTTCCCTGACGTACACTCTAAACCCAGCAGAAGACAGGTTCGAGGTGACCTCAGGCACATCATGCTCTTCCAGATTTCGCCAGAATGCAACCAGATACCTTTGGAGCAGTCTTAGCAAAGGGTAGCATGCAAAAGAAACACACATCCAACTTCAAGAAAGCCTTGAAAAGGGAGTTTACATCTTTATTGAAATCCCTGGAAGAGGCATGATATATAGCAAATAATCCTCTATCAGCGTCAAAATACACTTCTCCAAGTTTCCTCCAATTGCATCAACTACCACTGCTGTCCCCTCCTCCAGAATATCCCTTTTGTCTCCCTCTCTCCTTCAGCCCTTCCCCTCAACCTCCAGCTTCTGTTGGCTCACTTGTCTTCTGCCTTCTCCTTCAGGGAGGTGTTACTCCTTGGGTCAGTAACTCCTTGCCCTTTCTAATGCAAACTGACTTTGTTTTTTTGGGCCATTCTCTCCCTCCTCTATTTGTATCTTTATTTATTACCTGAAGTAGCACTTCCAGAATATGGAATGGTGGAGAAGGCTCTGATTAGTTTTTAATATCCTCTGTCTTATGTGTTGGAGGTGGTTTGTTTTCTGGGTACCACAGCTCACCTTCTAGAGAGGCTACCAAGGGCCCGACACTAGTGCTGACTGGTAGTGCTCAGTGGAAAGAGGGGTAAAATGCATCCCTCTTCTTACATGGTTCCTGTTGGCTTGCTGCCATCTCAGGGGTCCTACCTCAATTTCAGACCAGAGTCACCTTCTGGGTAAAGACCTAATGAGAAAATCTAATCATTTTCATCTTATTTTCTCAACATGGCTGAACTGTGCATAGTGTTTCTTGCATTTTGGGTTATCTATCACATACTGGGCATGGAGCAGAGCAACATGGCAATTCAATAATTGAGCATCTCTGAGTTCTACTTTGTCCATGATCTGGGTGCTTCCCCCTTCCTTGAGCTCCCTTTCCTTATTTAAAAATGAAGGCCTGGGTACTTAGAACGTCAGGATCCAGAAAAATAGAGTTGTGAGTGTCCTTTGAGTGCATCTTCTTCAACATCCTCATTTTACAGGCGAGGAAACTGAGACCCTCTGGGTTGAGGTGTCTTGCAATTGTCATCAACATTTTAGCTTCAGTTGTGTGTGGGGTCTAGCTTGTATTAGAAACAATAGGGAAGCAGTAAAAGAGAGTAGATTCTATAGAAAGTTGACAGCAAAAATCAATATATTCTAAGTTGGGAAAACAATAGCATTTGAAACAGAGGTAAATTCCCAGGACAAACTGTCTCTGTAATACTTGTCATCTGAGTCAGAGAAGTGATAAGAATATTAATGTGTTGTACTGGTGTTAGGTGGGTAACACACTGGGAGTTCTGGGATCAGGGTGGGGGGAGAAAAAGATTCTGGATACCTTCTGGAAATCAAATGTCTAACAAAGTCCTAGCACACAGCAGGTGCTGAATAATTATTTGTTGATTGACTCAAGTAGGATTAAAACAAGTAAGTATCTTTCAAAGTCTAAAGGCAAACTTGCAAAGCATGTGCAAAATTAACAGGCTGCAATTTCTGCATTTGGTTTGCAGGTCTCTGTGGGTATCAGTTCTGGTCATGAATGCCACCCCTTTTCCTCCTACCCTCTTGAACTTGTCTTTGCAGCTCCCATTGGCAAAGCGAATACAAGCCTCTACCTGCAGCAAACTCAGCTGACTTCAATTCCACAGTCAAGACATTCTTAGCTCTCCCTTCTCATTAATCCCTCCTGGAAAATGGAACTATGAGGAAATAGGAAAGAGAGACAGGGAATGTTATGTCTTATAGGCTTGATGTCTGATTTTTGTTTAACCACAGCAACTAGCAGTAACCACACTTTACAGCTTACAGAACAATCTCACGGTTTCTTATTTGGTTCCCTTAATAATCCTGTCAAGCCCTGGGCTCCTGAGAACAAACGCTCAGGTCAGCAGCCCGGTTCCTACCTGCTCTGCGTTCTTTCAGCCCTGGCCACCCAGTGATGTTTCCATGGTAGCCTGCATGGTTTATCTCAGCGTCTCTGAGAGGCCTTTCCTAGGGGCCTTCTCGGGCAGTGCATCTTCTGGCAGAGCTTCCCTTAGGATTCTGGGAGCCCCCACTACTCTCACTTCCCTGGGAGATGTTCTGTGCTCAGGGACCGTGACTCATGAGCTACAGGAAGTTCTTGGCATGCTCCCCTGCTTGCTGAGAGAAAATTAATGGCCCAGAAGTTGCGTTTGGTGAAGGAGAAGGACATGGACAATGACATCAAAGCTCCTGACTTTGAAAACACCTGCAGGCATGTGAGTGGTGAGGCCATGGTTCTGCAGAGCCAGAGGAAAGTCCTGCATGGAATCCTGGCCAGGCAGGGTTTGGGAGTGGGGGTGTTCTGGCACTCCTCCATCTCCTGTAACTCGTGGCTCCCTTTCTGAACCAGGTGCTCTGGACTTTTATAAACCCAGTAGGTTTCTTGCCCCAGCCCTTCTCAAAATGCTGTTGTGCATTTGTTTCCTCCCCTGCTCATCCACAGTCCTCTTTCCTCTGTGAGACTTAGCTAGCTCAGAGGGAAGCAGCTGGTTATACGAAGCCACACGTAGCCTTTCAAGGGCTTATTCTTTAAGGGGATGCATTTCATTCATTCGTTTTCTCATACAATGGACATTTATTAAGAGAATACCAAGTGCTAGATCCTGGGCTACAATGACAGGCAAGTAATAGTGTTTCCTACCCTAATGGAGTTTACAAGAAGGTCTGTTTAGGGGCCATGACAATTAAATAGGCAATAACAATACTCAAAAGGGGAAGAACAGTGTGCCTTGGAGCATACAGCAGGAACTCCCATCTATTATAGGTGGAACCACAGCTTGTTAACTCAGAAGAGGAAATATTCTGTGGTGGAATCCCAGGCAATGTGGCAGCCCGGCTTGGGGGAGGTCAGGGCTGGGAGGCCCTGGTTCCCGCACCAGCCTCCTTCCTAACCAGCTGAATGACTTCAGCAAGGCAATTACCTCTTGACCTTGTTTCCCTGCTCAGTACAAAAAAAGACATCAATCTTGTAGGTCTCTAAGATCCCTTTCGATGCTAAAAATTTGGCTGAGTCATGGCTGGGTTCGATGTGTTTCTCTAGGAGTCAGATTCTTAATCTTTTTGGGTAACAGATCCCTTTGAAAATTATGGACTCTTTCCCAAGAAAAACCCTTAAGCCACACAACATTTTGAAAATAATTTCAGGGGGCTTCCTAGGTGTTGGACAACAAATGGTGAATCTCCAGTTATTTAACACAAGGTCAGTGAAAGCCACTGTGTTTTGTGGAATGTTGACACCAAACCTTAGAGTAGAATGAGGGGGCACAGGAGCTCTTGGGAAGTAACCCCTTAGGAACTGTTTAACCAAACACTCCTCTTCCTACTTTTGTGTTTGGGGAAACTGCTTTGCCTTCCAGGGGAGAGTCATGGTTCCAATTCAACGGCACTTGGTGTGCAAAGCCACTGACTGGGGCTGTGCCCCATCAATACATTTTCTAGCATTTATTACCACTAGTCCTCAGTACTTTGACTTTTAAAAGAAAAGTTTTCTGGGTAAGCAACAGGTAAAGATTTGTCAGAATTTTGCTGCAAGCCAGCTTTTCTCAGAAATGCCCCTGGCTAAGTGTGATGATTGCTCTGAGGCGGCGTGAGGAGAAACCCTGACGTATGGCCAAGTGTGGTGGCTTGGGTGCCCGCCCCCGGGTGGCGGGGGGTTTAGGGATGGGCATGGCTGGAAGGCCTGTTTGTTCTTTGCTGCCCGGGAGAAGGCTGCAGTGCACATCTGGATTGAATCAGCTGTCGGGTGGCTACTAAATTCTAAAATGTCCCCAGAAGATGCCTTTGGGCTTGCCAGTTTTCAGCCGGGTCAGGAGTGCATGTGTTTTGCCACCCAGGGGCATGGCATGGAAACAGAGGGGCTTTGTTTTTCATTCCAGGGTTGGCTGGAAGTTGGATTTCCAGGAGATCACATTTTTTGACTTTGAATCAACTAGTTCTTTTCAAACAAGCTGCTCCTTGTGGCCAGGATTTCTTTCCCTTTGCCAAGGGAACAGCTCCTCCCGGGCTTCCTGACAGCCCCTCGGGTATGTGCTGGAGATGAGTCCCGTGGAGCAGCTGTTTCAGGCCGGGAATTGGGGGGATGGGGTGCGGAGCTGGGGCTCACCCTCCACACTGCCTAGGGAGGGCCCCCGTCCTGTTCTCTTCAAATACACTTATTTTGTGGAGCTGACAGGGGCCTAATTATCCAAGAATGTAATAGTTCTCATTGTCTTGGGCTGGGTGATCTCCCTGTGTCAATGTTTCCTGAAGTGTGTACTAGGTATAATGCCACGTGCTGTGGGTATACCGAGAGGTGGAGGACAGAATCGCTGCCCTCTAGAAGGGGAAGACAAGACATAACACATCTACAGTAAAATGACAAGCCTCAGGCAACAGAGTAAGAGTCCTCCCCAGTGGGGGAGAACAATCTACCAGTCTAAAGACAGGCTGGTGACTTTAGAAGGAAGACTGAGCTTCCTGTGGTTGGGGGTGGGGGTGGGGTGAGGGTGGGGAGCATCACAAAGAGTATGAGCCAAGCTGGGCTGTAGGGATTTATGGCACTCAGCTGAATCATAGTAATAATAATGATGGAGACTATTGAGCACTTACAAGGTACCAAGCACTGTGCTGAGCCCCGTGCAGAAATTAATTGTCTGCATCAATTTTATGGTGGATTCTAGTGTATCCATTTTACAGATGAGAAAACTAGTTCAGAGAAATTAAGAAACATGTCCAAAGTCACACAGCTAGTAAGAAGGGGATCTAGGGTTCAAACAGAGGTGAGTCTGTCTCCAAGGTGCTGCTTTTATCTTCTGGTGGTTGTCAGAAGACAGTTCTCCATGTATCTCTTGTGCTTCTGCCTGTCCTGTGAGTGAGGCACAGACTGCTGTTCATTCAGGACTATCTTTTCTAAGATGTTTGTATAGCAGACATCCTTGGAGGTTAGCAATAATGTTTCTTTCCAGAACAAGGGATTGGCATGCTCACTGCTCATTATAAAAGATTCAAGTTCTCTGAGCTCAGGGATCCTCTCCTGCAATGCAACCCACTGTGTCAACAGGTACCACGTGGCCTCTTCATGTTGCCCTGTGACCATTGGAGCTTCGGGGACCAGCACAGAATATCCTGATGCTCATGCTGCTTGCTGTGCGATGAGCAATAAAGTCCTTGGTCTCTGCTCCAGGAGTCTCATGTCTTCTGCCAGCATCCATGAAACCATGGCAGGCTATCTTGTTGGTTTGCAAGTAGGGCAAGTCTCCAACCTTTCCCAGTTCTTGACAGTGGTGTGTGTGTATGTGTAGGTATTCCTGCACATGGCAGCTTGACTATGTATAAAAAAGGGAAGGAGGTGGCTGAAGGGTGGAACTTTGTGGATCAAGATATGGAGGCAGGCATTGGAAGCACTTGTTGAAGATCATTGGTTTGGCCAGCATGGAGAGCTCCCGTGAGGGATAAGTGAGAGATAAAGTCAAGGAAATAAATTATAGATAGCTTGTAAACTTTCTACAGATAGAAAACAAGGTTGCTATGTGGAAAAATTGCTGGACACAGGATTGGAGCCTGGGGTTGTTTCTTTAGTATCACATAGGAATGAATTTCACTGTAATCCAACAACAGTTACTGACAGCCTACTCTGAGCACTTGGCTAAGTGACACCAGCAGCCTGCACCTCAGTCCTGCCATTCCCAGATCCCTTATGGCTCGTGGACCAGCTGTGGTCCTGATTTTCCCATGTCATGCTGGCCCATTTCTCTGTTTCCAGACAAATCTGGGCTTCAGCTGGAAACATTTAAGCAGCCTCGGCTCCCCAGTGCCTGGCACAGAGCAATACCTTACTTTGTCTCGACTGCTGGTTTGTCCGAGCCATGGCTGAGAATGACAGCCTGCCTGGCACCCCTTCCCTTGTCAGCCAGCCCACCCCACACACTTCTCATCTGACTCTTGCTTTTAGCCCTCCCCACTAAAATTGCAGGCCTAATCAGGCCCCAGCTGTTCTCCTTCCCTGCCCAAATTGGGGGTGTAACTGCCAAGCTTCACTGACCAATCCTGGTATGGACAATGACAAAGATGAAGAAGTCCTCCATGTGGCTGAGCATCCAGAAGTGGAAGACAGTAGGGCTGTGTATACAGCCTTTCCCATGGCATGGCTTGCCCCTAGGAATGTGTCTTCTCTTTCCCTTTCCTTCTGATTTGTGGCTGCATCCCTTCCTGCCCCTTAGGTCTCTGAGGCCGTGATTCTTCATCTTGGTGGGAAATGCATTGGGTAGTCTCAATTATCTGTGAGGTTGCTGCAGCCATGGTGGAACCTGGACCTAAGGAAGGGCAGTGTTTGGACCACAGTGGCTGATGGTACTCTACTCGGCTCTCTTTGGCTCTCGCCTTGTCCATTCATGCCTGTCCTAGTCCCACCTGACAGCACCACAGCTCTTTGCCTGAGGGTTTGCTTTGGTTGCCAAAGCCCACTGTGGCTGCATGTAGGACATCCAGAAACGCCAGGACATAAGCACTCAGGAAACAGGGAGAAAAGAGTGAAAACAGAAGTGAACTGAGCATCAGTGAGTTATGGTCCAACTCAAGAGGTTTACAATATACGTGTAATTGAAGTCCCTGAAAATATTTGAAGGAATGGATGCATTCAATTTCATTGTTTATGGACTATAATTTATATAATCATTCCTTATTGTTGGATATTTAGGTTATTTGCAATTTTATACCAGTAGAAATAGCATTCTAACAAACATCTTTGTACATACATCTCCTTGTATCTTTCTGACAATTTCTTTAGGATAAATGCCCACTAATATGTACATTGGGCCAAAGGATATAAACGTTTTTAAGGCTTTTGAGATCTATTTTCAAATAACCCTGCAGAAATACTGACCCAATTTACACCCCCACAAGCAGTCCATGAGGTGCCTATAACCCTACACCACTAACAGACTGACTCCTCTTTGCCCATTTAGTAGGCAGGATGGTGTCTTTATTATCACAAAGTTGTGTTTTCTTGGTTTTTACTGAAGTTGAACATCAACTTTTATTTCCATTTGGAGAGCTGTTGTTCATATACATTGCCCATTTAAACATTATTTTATCCATCTTTCTCTCATTGATATGTAATATTTCTTTATGTGCTAACTTTCATCTGTCATGTGGTTGCAAATATTTCTCCCAGTTTTTTATTTTTGGCTTTGGCATTTTGGATCAGTTTGGTTCATGGTTCATTTCTTGTCTTCTTTTGTGCTGGCAGCACAAAACATATTGACAGGCATTTGCCAGCCCAGGGTTCATGAATCTACTGTTATATGCTATGGCTAGTATTAAAAATAATAAGGAAGAAACCACAATGATGTCCCGGCCTGCGGGACGATCAACGGAAGCTCCAAGTCCTGTGAATGAAGAATGGTATGGGACAAAAGACACGAAGAACGACAGCAAGACAGGTATTCTGATCAAGCTGCAAAATTTTATTGAGGAGGCTGAGCATATATACTCTAGGGTAGGATGGGGGTGGCTAGTAAGGACGGGTGGCGATCTAGGATTGGCTGCTGCTGTTGCTAGGGTGGAAGGCAGATGTAGGGGGATTGGCGGTTGCTGTTACTGGGGTGGAAGGCAGATGTATGGTTAGTACTTTTGGCGCGAACCGCTTCCGTAAAGAAGGCGGAGGGCAACCCAAGCTGTTGTTGCATCAGCCCTGGCGGCCATGTTTCCGGCATTGCTGAAAGGTGGACCTCATGTATGCTACCCTAATCGCCCACAACATCTCCTCCCTTTGTTTTTCAAAAGGATGGAGGAAGAATGCTGATTGAGCATTCTTTTGGCATTAACCTGCTGGGGGAAGTAGAGGCCTCATTCCCCAAGTTGTTTGTGGCTCTGTTTTTCTGGGGAGGGGGATTTGTGCAGAGCGAACCCCTATGCAAATGAGGCATACTTCTCAAGGAGCTCGAAAATGGCCTTTAATTGTTTTGGCCCTCCTTTGCAGTGCTTTGCCTTGCACCCAGCGGTACCAATCAAGGCACACGCTTGAAGCATATTTTCGAGTTATATGCTGCTCCCGTAGGAGGGGGCCTTTCACCCATAAGGGTGGGTAGCAGTTAGTTAATCTGGATTTATACCTTGGTCAGCGAGGTGAAGCTGGTGATAGTGCACTTGAATAGGCTTGCCTAGGGCAGAATCAATTTGGTCCTTTACTAGCTGTATTATTCTTTTTATGGCCCAAGGAGCAAAGGATATTATAAGGAGTATGGTTATTAAGGGGCCTAGTATAGGGAGGAGGTAAGGAAGGATTCCGTCGAACCCCCAGGAGGTACCTCCTTGGGTTTCCCGTTCATGTTTGCGGTTTGCAATTCCTTCCCTAAGTTTGGTCATGGAATCTTTAACTAAACCAGAATGGTCAGCGTAAAAGCAACATTCCTCGCCTAGTGCAGCACAAAGCCCTCCCTGTTTAAGGAAAAGTAGGTCTAAGCCTCTTCTGTTTTGGAGAACAACCTCCAATAAAGATGTAAGGGATTTCTCAAGATGGGTGATGGAGGTTTCAATGCGGGTTAAATCTTCGTCTATAGCAGCTCTTAGGTGGGAGAAGCTTTGGTGTTGGAGAATGATAGCAGCGGTTCCGGTGCCTAGGCCAGCAATAGCTAAAAGAGAGGCAATAGTGACAGCCGTGACAAGTTCTCTTTTGTTTCTTAGCATGGTTGGAGGCTGCACGTCCCAGTGTTGATAAAGGTCTTTTTCTTTATGGAAGAGGACACGGGGTAGCACAGCCACTAAGAGGCACATTTCCTTTGTTTCAGTGAGGGCTCTTGCTGATACGCAAGGAGTAAGCCCCGTGGAAGAGCACAGCCATTTTGCCCCTATTGGGGGAATATAGAATTTACCTTGCGATGGAAAGGACGACTGTGCACAGACCTTTTTTAAGGAGGGGGAAACGTTACCAATACAATGGCCAGAGTGAATAATGGATTGCATGGTGAGGCTGATTTTTGTTGTATTCCAAGGACATTGGGGAGGATTGTTTTTGTTAGAAATATTAAATGAGGTGTTAAGGGCTACAGCATCATAAAAAGGGGGGTTGACAGAGAAACATAGCCAACAACTGCGAGTAAGGTTAGGCTGGGAGGAGTTTAGGGAGAGAAAGGTGGCTTGGAGCACTGACCAAAGTGAGTTATAGACTGGCTTAAGCTCTATGGAGGAGCTTGAGGGTGACAATGTTGGGTTGGTAGTAGGGGAAGAATTAGCTGAGATGGTAGTAGAGGAATAATTGGCGGGTTTGCGAGGAGGGGTAGTTGGGGGCGGGGGAGCGAGCACTACATTTGGCCCAATGGCGAATGGTTTTTGCTGTACCATTTCCTTTTTTATTATGATAAGACTTCCTGGGTCGACTCCTTCCAAATAGACTCTGAAACCCCAGGTTCGACCGATTAGCCAAGAGGGATCAGTAGGGAGCTGTACGGTGAGATTTAGTTTCTGACAATTATATTTATCGTAATAAGGATTGATGGAATGGTCACGGGGCTTGCAGCCAAAGAGGGCCCATTTTAAAGTTAGGTAATGATCAGGGGCGTAAGGCTTCCAAGTAGTGGCTAATGTTTCACACCCCCAGTATGCACAGTAGTATTGGTTGGGAGTATTGCAGTACTGTTTCCCGGGGTTTGAGGATGGGCACATGTAATATTGGGCCTGGTTAAGGCAAGTTGTGCCCTCCGGGAACAGGATTAGGTCACAGGCGTAAACAACGAAGGAAGGGCGTCCTGCAGTAATGTGGGTTTGCACAATCTTGGAATCTTCCCATCGTGCCAAGGTCCATTTCCAAGGCTGGTGGGGATTGGGACTGTGGATAGCGGTACCTGGGTCAGTAAGCACACTCTGCAGGAGAAAATGTAAGGTGGCAACCTTAAATGGCAGTAGGCTTAACAAGGCCATACTAATAGGGGTTATAGGTTTCTTCTGTTAAGGAAAGCAAGCTAGCAGAGTGATGCACCCTACAACGCACAAGTACGTTATAGCAAGCAGGATTTTTTCTAACGGGTTCCAATGTTCTGGGGCAACGGCTGCCAATCCGGCTGCAAACAGCAAGGCCAGAAGACCAATTAGTAAGAGCCAATAGTTCATGTGGCCTTAGTGATGGGGCAAACCTGTAAGTTGGGCTTCTCTCGGTTGCCGGCTGCACGTAGGTTGGGTGTGTTCTGGGCAGGCTACAGCAAAGTTGGCGACGTGCTGGAAGAGAGAAAGAAAAATTTTTTCTCAGGGAGGGGTTTGTTCCCTGGAAAGGTTATTGTTAAAGGAAAGGGGGGATTTTGGGGCTTGTTCTGACAGTGGAGGATTAACATGCCAGTGAGGACCCTCTTTTTGTTGGTCATATATGCAAGCAGAGCCTCATCCCCAGATGATAACGGGGTCGGGCCCGTTCCAGTTTGATGTTGAGGGGTTGCGCCACATAACGGTGACTTGCTGCGTTTGTGTTTTGGGATGCCAGTGTCTATCAGCTGCAGAGTGCCCTTCATTATCCAGAGTTAGGAAATTAAGAACAAAAAGAGCATGATGTAAAAGATCTCGGGGGGCGTTGTTTTGTGAGATTGAGAGTGCTATCAGCTAGACGGCACAGGGCATTTTTTAGGGTGCGATGTGCTCGTTCTACTACTCCTTGGCCCTGGGGGTTATAAGGTATTCCCGTAATGTGCTTGAGTTGCAATTGCTGACAAAATGCTTGAAAGTTTTTTCCAGTATACCCAGGTCCATTATCTGTTTTAATGGTTTTAGGCTGCCCTAAAACAGTGAAGCAATGTAGCAGGTGAGAGATAACATGCTTTGAAGCTTCCCCTGATTGTAAACTAGCTAGTATGAATCCACTGTATGTATCAACACAAACATGAATATATTTGAGTTGCCCAAAACTGGCAAAGTGGGTGACATCCATTTGCCAGATTTCATTTGGGATGAGTCCTTTTGGGTTGACCCCCAATTGAGGGACTGGCAAGTGGGTTACACAATTTTTGCAGGTTTTAACAATTTCCCTTGCTTGTTCTCTTGTAATATTGAATTTTAGGCGGAGAGTGTTTGCATTTAGGTGGTGTTGAGCATGGGCTTGGGAAGCTAAGGTTAGAGAATCGCAGAGATTGGGGCATATTAACTGAGTGGCAGCGTCTGCTAGTGCATTGCCTTCTGCAAGAGGACCCGGTAGATTTTGATGGGCACGGAGGTGCCCCACGAAGAAGGGGTGCTGTCGTTTGAGAATTAGTTTTTGTAGCTGTGAGAATAAGGGGACTGCATTGGAGGAAGGTTTGATAAATGGAGTTGTCTCTAATAGTGGTATAGACTGGGCTATGTATGCGCTATCAGTGTATAAATTAAAAGGTTGGTTTTGAAGGTGGGAAAAAACCTGCAGGACTGCATAGAGCTCGACAAGTTGAGCTGAAGTATAGGGAGAGCGCACGGAAAATGCTTGACCCTGAATGACATATGCTGCGGTCCTATTTGCTGAACCATCAGTAAAGACTAAGGTAGCAGAGTTTATGGGTTTTGCTTTAGTGATTTTTGGGAAGGTGAATTGATGGATTTTGGCGAACTGAATTAATGGTTATCGATATTGTCAGGAAACGAAGAGCATGCAATAGCCCACTCGTCGTCGGTTTGGGAGAGCCAATGGATTTGATCTTGAGTGTACGGGACGATAAGGGAATTGGGGTCTTTTCCAAACAATTGGCGACTAGTTTGTCGGCCTTTAATTATGAGGGCAGCTATAAGAGAAATGTATGGCGAGAGCACTTTTGATGGAGTAGCGGGGAGGTGAACCCAGAGCAATGGGTGGCCTCGCCCATTTGGCTGTTTTAAATTGGATTGCCAGAAAACCCCTGTAGGTGTGTGAGTTGTAGCAAGAATTATAAAGATTAAAGGTTGGTGGTAATTTATTTGATAGCAAGTTTGACTTTGGATAGCTTGATTTATGATGGCAAGCGCTTGCATTGCCTCTGGAGTTACGCTTCGGGGAGAGGAGGGGTTTGCGTCTCCCTTTAGGATATTATTGGGCGGCAGAAGTGTTTCAGTGGGCAGTTTTAGGTAGGGGCGAAGCCATTGAATGTCTCCTAAAAGTTTTTGGAAGTCATTTAGCGTTAATAGATGGGAGGTTCGCAGTTGAATGCGGGGTGTTAAAACTTGCTGGTGCCAAAGCTCGAATCCTAGATAGGAAAAGGGATTTGAAGTTTGTATTTTGTCAGGGGCTATTTGAAGGCCTGCTGTTGTTAGCTGCTTAAGAAGATCTTGAAAACAAGAATGTAATTTGGATATGTCTTGGCCCGCCAGTAAAATATCATCCATATAATGAAGGATGTAAATTCGCGGCCATAGTTGTCTGATAGGGCTAATGGTTTTAGCAACAAATTTTTGGCACAGGGTCAGGCTATTGGCCATGCCTTGTGGTAGGACTTTCCATTGAAACCGGGGCATAGGGCTTTGAAAGTTGATCTGAGGGACACTGAAGGCGAAGTGTTGCCTGTCCTCTGGGTGGAGGGGTATGGAGAAAAAACAATCTTTTAATTCTATAACTATTTTGTGAAACCCAAAAGGGATGCCAACCGGCGAAGGAAGGCCAGGTTGCAATGCTCCCATGGGTACCATTGCTTTGTTTACTGCTCGCAAATCTTGTAACAATCTCCATTTGCCTGATTTCTTTTTGATTACAAAAATAGGAGTATTCCAGGGGGACTGGGTAGGTTCAATATGTCCGGCAGTAAGTTGTTCCTGTACTAACCTTATAGCCGCTAGGGTTTTTTCTTGAGTTAAAGGCCATTGATCAACCCATACTGGTTCTATGGATTTCCAGGAGATTTTTTCAGCATGGGGTACAGGGATGTCAACGGCCATCAGGCTAAATTTTGGGGGAGCCCGAGTCCTGTTTTAGCTGTATTAGGTGTTATAGAGATGGGCTGTCTTATTCCTTGATTAGCTTTGCCTAGGCCTTTGCCAGGGAGAAAGTTCATTTTGAGCATTTGAGCAGTAACTGTATCACTAGGGCTGCACATAAAAACTTTCATTTGAGTTAGGATATCTCTACCCGAGAGATTAACGGGGAGATGGGGGATAATATATGGTATAACTGTACCAGCGGTCCCTTCCTCATCCTCCCATTTTAGGGCTTGTGAACTTTGTAGAGGATTTGTGGCTTCGCCTATTCCTTGCAAGTGGGTGGCAGCGGCCGTGAGGGGCCAGGATTTTGGCCAGTGGTTTGAGGATATAACTGTGGAATCGGCCCCTGTGTCTAAGATTCCTTCAAATAACTTGCCATTAAGTCTTAATTTTAAGGTGGGCCGATTATGGGATATTGGTTGTGCCCAAAAAATGTCGGAGGATTCAGGGCCCTCCGTGGGGCGCTGGAGTTTTTTGAAGTTTGAGTTGACATGCTGAATGGGGAGTATTATAAGTTGTGCTATTCGAGTGCCAGAGGGAATAGGGATAATATTGTTTGAGGTGGTTGCGATTATTTGTATTTCACCTTTAAAGTCATTATCTAGTACACCTGGGATGACTTGGACTCCGCGCAGGGTGACACTAGCTCTCCCTAGAATGAGACCAAAGGTATTTGGGGGTAAAGGCCCATAGACTCCTGTAGGTATGAGGAGAGGGCTGGTTTCTGGGGTTAATATTGATTTGGAGGCGGTACAGAGGTCCATTCCTGCGCTCCCTGCTGTAGCTCTCCATAAGTTTGAGATATGGCAGCGTGGTTTGTGGTTGGGAGCGTTACAACTGGGGATGGTTGAACAAACCATATTGCCCCTGGGTTTGTTCTGATTGGGGCCTGGGGCCGGCCCCATTGTGAGTTTCCCTGGGGCTTAGGCTTAAGGGGTTGGCCGTTAATGTCTGCGCGAGAGTGGCACTCAGATGCCCAGTGGAACCCTTTTTTGCAGCGGGGACAAATAGAGGGTGGCAATGGGGGTTTTTTAAAGATGGGTGAAGAGGAACTGGTTTTTGGTACGGGGCAATTTTTTGAAAAATGGCCAGGTTGCTTACAGTTATAGCATGTTGGAGGCTTAGTTTGTGCTGCAAAATTTTGAAGGGCGGCGCCAATGGCTATTCCAAGAGTTTGAGTGGGCCCGATGCCAGAACAGAGTTTTATGTAATTATTAAGATTGGTATTGCGAAAAGGGCAGATTGCTGCTTGGCAGGCAGCGTTGGCATTTTCATAGGCCAGGTGTTTAATGAAATCACTCTCGCTTTCGCTGGCCCCAAATAGACGCTCAGCCATGTTTTGCAGGAGGCTGAGGAAATCGGTATATGGTTCATCGGGTCCCTGTCTTAATTTAGCAAGAGAGGCAGTGGCAGCACCCTTTTGTGGAAGCTTTTTCCATGCTCTAAGCGCGGCCGTTTGTATTTGTGCTAGGAGGCCTGGGGGGAATTGAGCTTGCTTGTCATTTTGATGGTAGGGGCTTTGACCTAAGAATTTGTTCAATGTCCATTTTTTAGAGGTGGCTTTACGGGCATTACGGGTGGCATACCTTTTACAGTGCTCTTCATAATCAGATTTCCATAACAGGAAATCGCCGCCGGACAAGGCAGCTCTGGCTAATTGGGACCAATCGTTAGGAGTGAGTTCCTTTTCACTGAGGCTTTCTAATAAGGTGAGCGTGAAGGGGGCGGTAGTGCCATAATCATTCACTGCCTTTTTTAATTTTTCTAAATATTTTAAACTGAGTTTTTTATATTTAGCTGTTGAGGTAGTACTAGCTTCTTCTTGCTTTTCTTCGTCAGAACTGGGGGGGTTTGATTGTTCCTCTTCCTCACTTTCGCTACTAGAAGCGCCATTTTGGGAGCTCTGACTGCGTGTGACCGGAAAGGCATAAGTGTGATGAATGCAATGAGGACGTGACGAGTGAGTATTCTCTGGGAGAGCAAGGGCCGCAACGCTTTGAGTTGCTGCCCTAAGGTCAGCAAGCAAATTGGCAGCTCGCAGCCGCTCCTGATTAAAGGCTTCTTTAAAACTATCGGTGTGTAGCCGGAGATTTTCTGCGGCCTCTTCTAGCGCATGGAACTGAGGCAGGGACGTAACTGGGTAAAAATGAGGTTTTGGAAGACTGGGTGCGGTTGGAAAATCTGGTGCATAAGGGGGAGGCTGAAATGCAGGAAGGACAGTCTCCTCCGAAGGGGGAGGGGTTTTTACTTCTGTTTCGATTAGGTGGGGCGATAATCCGGCTTGATTAAGCGGGGTGCCTGGTCTATTTTCATCTTGGAGCTGTTCAGGCATATCAATAGTAATCGAACCGCAGACTGAGGAGGGGCGAGAGTGCTGTCTCAAAGCTACCTCTCCCTTTTTGCAGAGGTCTTGAATGTCTGGGGCTGAAGAATGGACTTTTAAAATTTCATGAATTAGATTCCAATAAGTGAAAGCAGTGACCGGGACCCTTTCAGGGCCGAAGGTTTGGTAGTAGTCTTTTAAGCAATCACCGACCCTTTGCCAGCATCGCTGGTCTATGGTACCTTCCTGGGGGAACCAAGGGCAGGTTTTTAGTAGGAAATTGAAGAAGTGTGTGAGATCCTTTTTCTTAACTCTAGTTCCTCGTGCCTTGAGCGATTGTTTGACCTGACTAACATATAATTCGTGTTGGGAAGTTGCTTGTCCCATGGTGGGGACGGGGGGCCTACCTTTTTCTTTTCCTTTTCGCCGGCGCTGGTTGACTGCTGAACGGATCTGTCTCACAAGCGAGTTTCTTCGTGGCAATCCCGGGTGCGGTGAGTGTGAGAGCTCTCTTCTTTAGCGCAGCATTCTATCCTTCACAAGGCTCGAGCCCCACGTTGGGCGCCAGTT
Source organism: Choloepus didactylus (assembly GCF_015220235.1). NCBI lineage: Eukaryota > Metazoa > Chordata > Mammalia > Pilosa > Megalonychidae > Choloepus > Choloepus didactylus. Next base: position 49,653,475 of record NC_051320.1, on the reverse strand, counting down.
GTCCTGGCCCACTGGACGATCAACGGAAGCTCCAAGTCCTGTGAATGAAGAATGGTATGGGACAAGAGACACGAAGAACGACAGCAAGACAGGTATTCTGATCAAGCTGCAAAATTTTATTGAGGAGGCTGAGCATATATACTCTAGGGTAGGATGGGGGTGGCTAGTAAGGACGGGTGGCGATCTAGGATTGGCTGCTGCTGTTGCTGGGGTGGAAGGCAGATGTATGGTTAGTACTTTTGGCGCGAACCGCTTCCGTTAAGAAGGTGGAGGGCAACCCAAGCTGTTGTTGCATCAGCCCTGGCGGCCATGTTTCTGGCATTGCTGAAAGGTGGACCTCATGTATGCTACCCTAATTGCCCACAACACAATGAGATACCTTGTCACTCACTGGGATGGATAGAATCAAAAAGTCAGGTAATACCAAGTGTTGGCCAGGATGTGGAGAAATTAGAATCTTCATACACTGCTGGGGAGAAAGTGAAATGGTGCTGCTCCCTGGAAAACAGTCTGGAAGCTCTTCAAATGATTAGAAATAGAGATACCATATGACCAAGCAATTCCACTCCTAGATACACACCCAAGAGAAAGATAGCATATGCTCACCCAAAAACTCGTACATGAATGTTTATAGCAACATTATTCATCATAGCCAAAAGGTGGAAACAACCCAAATGTTGATCAACTGATGAACAGATAAACAAAATGTGGTATATCCATACAAAGGAATATTATTTGGCCATAAAAAGGAATGAATTTCTGATGCATGTTACAACATTGACAAACCTTGAAAACATTACGCTAAGTGAAGGAAGCCAGTCACAAAAGACCACACATTATATGATTTCATTTATAGGAAATGTCCAGAACAGGGACAGAAAGTAGACAAATGATTACTTAGGATCTGATGTGAGGTGGGGATTGGGTAGGAAGATGAGAGCTAAAGGGCATGGGGTTTTTTTGAGGTGATAAAAATGTTCTAAAATTGACTATGGTGATGGTTGCATGTACCTATGAATATACTAAAAACTACTGAATTGTATACTTTAAAAGGGTGACTTGTATAATATATATATAATATATATAATTATATATATATAATATATATAATATATATATAATATATATATATAATATATTATAATATATATATAATATATAATGTGAATTATATAAAAATAAATTAAAAGTAAAAATAAATAAATTCATTCTTTTGAAAAAAGAATAATGAGGATTAAAGAGCTTTTGGTGTGAAACAGGCATGCGTGGCTGCTCTGTACAGTTGTGCAGGTCAGGCCTGGCCAGGGGCACCAGGAGTCCCCCTCGCCCACAGTGGGGGCCGTAGCTGCCAGGGATGCCTTTTCCTAATTCTTAAAGAGTGCTCAGGGACCAGCAACCTCCAGTGATGCAAGAGGATACGTTTGAGCTTTCACCTCTGAGTGAAGAACATAATCCTAAAAATACTGGTCTTTAAGAGCCTAGAAATGAAATCATTTGGACAGTGTTCTGTATGTGTGAAAATGGGGCACAGACTTATCTGAATTGAAGTCTCAGCTGTTGTAAAGAAACATACCCTGAGTAATGGTAAGAATATAATACAAATATCAGCATGAAGTAATGCAGCAAAACATTATTTCAAATTTATGTGGTTGTAAACATGCTGGTTTGAACCTGAATTTTCTTTAGCATCTTGGATTGAGTGGCTTTTAGCTTCCTCCCAAAGCTCATTAACATTTATTTTCACATTTAATCCTCATAACAATTCTGTCAGGAAGATGGGTAAACACCACGATTTCTTATTCCAGACTCCAGTTATTTGTTTACCCACCTTTGGGTTCTTTCTTTCTTTTTTTCTTTTTTGATCTACTCACTATTTTAAATTTAAATCCATTTAATTTATTTTAAAACCAAACTTTGTTTCAGTTATGAAATTAAGAACCAATATCATGTGTCATAAATAGTAGGTGCCCAGAACAATAAATATTATAAAGAATAGAACATTTTAAACCTCTAGGTCTGGTTGTCTGCAGAAAACTCTGAGCTGGATGCCTACTCTTTCTTAGTTAAAAAATGAAATTACCAAGTGTTAAAAGCTTGTTTAATAAGGGCACCAAAGGGAAACTTTTCCTTGACATCGGCAGGTTTGAAAGGGACCTGGAGAGAGAATCCCTTTCTCTCTTACTGAGTGAGTGTCATTTAATCATGCAAGGTGCAAAGCCTAAAATATCTTTTGTACCACTGCTTCTCACACGTTGAGGAATGCTGCCATTTCTTGATATAAGATCTACAGATAGCTGTTTTTATTCATCTCTGTATCCCCAGTGTTACTATGGCTGGTGAGCAACATATGTTGAATGAATGAATGAATGAAGAGTCACTGAAGATGCTCAGACACTTTGGGTGCCTGAATTAGGATCTTAATTTACATTCCCTGAATTCAAGCCCTGTGAGCTCTCTTCTGCATTGGTCAACATCTGGGTTTAGCAAAGACAACCATCTCTCCCAGGAAGTTGTGCTTGATCCTTCTGGTAAAAAGCAAAGGTTGACTGGATAGACTCTGGAAATTCTCCCAGTCCTAGGGCTGATTCCTTCCTTAACTGACTTCTGATGCCAGCCAGACTCTGCTTCCCCTGTTTCAGAACTGTTTACAAAGCCAAGGAGAATTTCCCTTAAACAATCTCTTCTTTAAAAACCTCTGTGAATAATTAAGATTGGAGAGGCCACTTCTGGGTTTCCTCTGGGGGAAGATCAAAAATCCTAGGGAACTCTGCTTCAACTTGCCTGTTCCTAAGCCTTGTGGAGTCAAGAAAGCCAGAAAAATGTTGCTGAGACCTAGGACCAAAATCAAGGTCATTAAATAAAATCTCAGAGTTCTTCTTAGGACACAAAGGAAACTTCATAAGGGACCAATTGTTGGGAAACTCTTAGGTACTTTGCAAGTTTTAGTAGCTGGTTCATATTAGCTGGAACTATTTGCTTAATTGCTTCTGTTTAAACATTTTGACCATTTTTATTTTAGGTCTTCCCCCCTAACAAACACACCTTTTTTTTTTCTCTACAGTAGCTACTGCTGATTCAACTCACTAAAATTTTACTGAGAATCCCCTGAATACTAGGCATTTTGTGGGGACACAAAATATAAGTTTGACCTTGCCCTGCATGTAGTGGCAATAATAGGTTACTATGTGACAAGGATGCCAATCATTTTACATGCATTGCTTAGTTTCTCACAACGACCCTAGGATGTGATTCTCTGATTGTCTCCACTTCACAGATGTGAAAATGGGGTACAGAGTTCTAATAGTTTGCTTAAGGTCACACAGCCAGTAAGCGACAAGCCAGGATTCAGGTCCACATTTATCTGGCCTCAAAGACTGAGGGCTTCACTGTTGCATTGTATTCCCCTTTCATGACCTATTCGGTGATTTATACAATGAAATTCTTAGACATAACATCTTTAGAACTCTTAGCTATACAGTGTTAAATTAATACTTAAATGTAAAATTTTTAATTAAGAATGAACCTCTACAATCATGCACTGATACAGGTATAGAAGGTTGTCATTTTTAAATTATTAGTATTTTAAAAGTAATTCAAGTACATTATAACTTTTTTTCATATAGTCCTAAAGGCTATAAAAAGAAAACTGACAGTCTTCTACTTCAATTATGTATTTGCACTATCATTTAAGATAACTCAATTTCGCTATAGAAGAAAACAAGTAGGATGGATGAAACTTACATGAGAAGTGTTAAGCATAGATAGTGAGTAAGCAAGTAGCTTGAGATAGATTGTCAAAATTCATAAGATATGTTAAAAAGATAGTAGTTTATGCCCTCCCCCCTACGTGGGATCAGACACCCAGGGGAGTGAATCTCCCTGGCAACGTGGAATATGACTCCCGGGGAGGAATGTAGACCTGGCATCGTGGGACGGAGAACATCTTCTTGACCAAAAGGGGGATGTGAAAGGAAATGAAATAAGCTTCAGTGGCAGAGAGATTCCAAAAGGAGCCGAGAGGTCACTCTGGTAGGCACTCTTATGCACACTTTAGACAACCCTTTTTAGGTTCTAAAGAATTGGGGTAGCTGGTGGTGGATAGCTGAAACTATCAAACTACAACCCAGAACCCATGAATCTCGAAGACAGTTGTATAAAAATGTAGCTTATGAGGGGTGACAATGGGATTGGGAAAGCCATAAGACCACACTCCACTTTGTCTAGTTTATGGATGGATGAGTAGAAAAATAGGGGAAGGAAACAAACAGACAAAGGTACCCAGTGTTCTTTTTTACTTCAATTGCTCTTTTTCACTCTAATTATTATTCTTGTTATTTTTGTGTGTGTGCTAATGAAGGTGTCAGGGATTGATTTGGGTGATGAATGTACTACTATGTAATGGTACTGTAAACAATCGAAAGTACGATTTGTTTTGTATGACTGCGTGGTATGTGAATATATCTCAATAAAATGAAGATTAAAAAAAAAAAAAAAGATAGTAGTTTAGTAACCGGTAAGACATATTACAGGAGATAAAAAGAAAGGAATAGGGAGAACCTAAGATGGTGGCTAGGTGAGACAGGGCAAAAAAACACCTCCGTGAAAATACTAGATAAAAACCAGAAAGTGACCCAGAACACCACTTCCAGTGATGCACCAGCTGGACAAGGTCTGCTAAAACCACAGGGTCCATGCATTTGGTGAAACTGGGAGTCTGCATTCTGAAATGAGTGAGTAAGCCAGCTGAAAGTCCTGCAGCCATGCTGCGGTGTGGGGAAACTGTGGGTTGGCGTTTGGAGATGGACTAGTTCTTCAAAAATAAAAAAAACCCAGAAGCAGCTGCAGATATGGCAGTGAGAACCGTGCAGTGAAGCACTCCAGGAGCGGGCTGTAGCCAACACCTCAGTGTCTGGCGTGGAGGATAGCCCTCCTCACACCTGCTGCTGATTGTCCTGGGGCCAGAGGGACAGAGGGGAGAGTCAAAAGGAGAAAGAAACTGCGCCCCTTGCAGCCGCTTCCTGGTGTGCTGGCAACACTCCTGCCTGGGCTGCACCCACAGCCCAGAGCCATGCCAGGAAACCCAGTTTGACGGGGAGTGTATCCCATGGTACTGTGTACACACCACAATATTGGCTGTGGACAGTGGCCTCGGGTGCACCCACAGCTAGTTGTCCCGGAGCTGGGAAGGCGGAGCTGTGCAAAAAAGGGGGGGTGGTGGTGGTTGAGATGCCCCATTCAGCCATTTTTGCATCAGGCTGAGAGTGCCCCTGCACGGCCCGGCGGCTCGGGGGTTCCCTTGAGGGAAGGCGTGCACTTGTGACGTAGCACAGCCTTCCCTCAGCAGAGGTCCTGGAAGATCAAAGCTATCAAGCAAAGTAAATGCCAAGAGGCCAAAAACAACAGAAAATCTTAAAGCATTTGATAAAACCAGACGATATGGAGAACCCAATCCCAAACACCCAAATCAAACAATTGGAAGAGACACAGTACTTGGCGCAATTAATCAAAAGACTACAATAAAAAAATGAGAGCATGGCACAGAATATAAAGGACATGAAGAAGAACATGGCACAGGATATAAAGGACATAAAGAAGACCCTAGAAGAGCATGAAGAAGAAATTGCAAGAGTAAGTAAAAAAATAGAAGACCTTATTGAAATAAAAAAAAACTGTTGGCCAAATTAAAAAGACTCTGGATATTCATAATACAAGATTAGAGGAAGCTGAACAACAACTCAGTGTCCTAGAGGACCACAGAACAGAAAATGAAAGAACAAAAGGAAGAATGGAAAAAAAAATAGAAAAAATCGAAATGGTTCTCAGGGATATGATAGATAAAATAAAACATCCAAATTTAAGACTCATTGGTGTCCCAGAAGGGGAAGAGAAGGATAAAGGTTTAGAAAGAGTATTCAAAGAAATTGTTGGGGAAAACTTCCCAAACCTTCTACACAATATAAATACACAAAGCATAAATGCCCAGCGAACTCCAAATAGAATAAATCCAAATAAACCCACTCCAAGACATATTCTGATCAGACTGTCAAGTACTGAAGAGAAGGAGCAAGTTCTGAAAGCAGCAAGAGAAAAGCAAATCACCACATAGAAAGGAAACAACATAAGACTAAGTAGTGACTACTCAGCGGCCACCATGGAGGTGAGAAGGCAGTGGCATGACATATTTAAAATTCTGAGAGAGAAAAATTTCCAACCAAGAATACTTTATCCAGCAAAACTCTTCTTCAAATTTGAGGGAGAGCTTAAATTTTTTACAGACAAACAAATGCTGAGAGAGTTTGCCAATAAAAGACCTGCTCTACTTCAGATACTAAAGGGAGGCCTACCGACAGAGAAACAAAGAAAGGAGAGAGAGATAGAGAATTTTAACAGACATATATAGAACCTTACATCCGAGATCACCAGGACACACATTTTTCTCTAGTGATCATGGATCTTTCTCCTGAATAGACCATATGCTGGGACATAAAACAAGCCTCAATATATTAAAAACAAACAAACAAACAAACAAACAATTGAATAGATTCAAAGTACATTCTCTGACCACAATGGAATACAAATAGAAGCCAATAATTTTTGATTTGTAACTCCATTATTTACTTCCTACAGGATATAAAATACATGAACTCTAATGACAAATCAGTGGTTTTGGACTCAATGTAAAATATGTAATTTTTGACAAGAACTATATAAAGGTGGGGGAATGGAAGAGTATAGGAACATAGTTTACAGGTCCTATTGAAGTTAAGTTGGTATCAAAGAAAACCAAGGTTGTTATGGATTTAAGAGGTTGAATTTAAGCCCCCCAGTAAACTCAAAGAAATTATCAGAGAATATGACCATAGAGATGAAAAGTAGAGTATGGGTTATGAGAAGTGGGGGAAGGGGCAATGGGGAGTTAAGAAATGAGTGTAGGGTTTCTGTTTGAGGTGAAGGGGAAATTTCTGGTAATGGATGGTGGGAAGGTGATAGCATTACAACATTCTAAATGAGATTAATCCCACTAATGGAATGCTACGGAAGGGGTGGAATGGGAAGATTTAGACTGTATGTATGTTTCCACAATTGAAAAAAAACAAACAAACAAACAAAAAAAACAGTCTAAATAGATGACAATTGAATGCCAAGGATGATCCTGGATGGGATCTGAGGATGGAGGATAGGAGGCTCAAAGGGACACGGTTGGGACATAAGAAAAAAAAAAAAAGGAAATATAGAATGTAAGCTTTGTATCAATGTTGAATTTCTTGAACTTCTTAGCTGCACTTAATGGGATTGCATAAAAGAATGTTCTTGTTCATGGGAATTGTATATGTGAATTATAGTGTTTGTTCAAGGATGTGTGCAGCTTTCTCTCATATGTTCAGAAGACAGAGCAATAGATGATGGATGATAGATAGGGAGGAAGGTAGGCACAGAGGGAAAGAAAGAAATGGTGGTGTGACAGCATGTTAAAGTTGATGGATCGGGGTATCGGGGGAGGGGGAGTCAGGGTATGCTGTGTCTGTGTATGGGGTTTGTATTGTTTTTGCAACTGTTCCTGTAACTTTGAATTTATTTCAAAATAAAATTAAAAAAAAAAAAAGAAAGGAACAAACAGGAGTATCATCTACTGGAAACCCCATTAGGCTCCCTTTCTGGCCCCACCTGTGCTGTGCCCTAGAAATGCTAGTTAAACCCTGGACAGCAGGGCAATCGGCAAGATTGTTTTCATGCCTGAATCTCTCTGTTTGAACAAGAATGCGTGTTGGCTTCAGATCCCTTCTGTCTTTTGAGCACCCTTCCTCCAACCTCGACTCTGGTCCTCACTACCGTGCCATCAAGGAAGAAAGTCAGAGCTGCAATGAGGGCTACACAGTGTAGCTACATGGTATTTGTGTCCTGTCTCTCTCTGAGAACCGAAAGCGTTAGCCTACCCCATCTCTTTTTTTTTTTTTATCTTCATTTTATTGAGATATATTCACATACCACACAGTCATACAACACAAATTGTACATTCGATTGTTCACAGTACCATTACATAGTTGTACATTCATCACCTAAATTAATCCCTGACACCTTCATTACCACACACACACAAATAACAAGAATAGTAATTAAAGTGAAAAAGAGCAACTAAAGTAAAAAAGAACACTGGGTACCTTTGTCTGTCTGTTTGTTTCCTTCCCCTATTTCTCTACTCATCCATCCATAAACTAGACAAAGTGGAGTGTGGTCCTTATGGCTTTCCCAATCCCATTGTCACCCCTCCTAAGCTACATTTTTATACAATTGTCTTCGAGATTCATGGGTTCTGGGTTGTAGTTTGATAGTTTCAGGTATCCACCACCAGCTACCCCAATTCTTTAGAACCTGAAAAGGGTTGTCTAAATTGTGCGTTAAGAGTGCCCACCAGAGTGACCTCTCAGCTCCTTTTGGAATCTCTCTGCCACTGAAGCTTATTTCATTTCCTTTCACATCCCCCTTTTGGTCAAGAAGATGTTCTCCGTCCCACAATGCCAGGTCTACATTCCTCCCCGGGGGTCATATTCCACGTTGCCAGGGAGATTCACTCCCCTGGGTGTCTGATCCCACGTAGGCTACCCCATCTCTTTTACATGAATTTTAAAATCATTTAATTTGGTCTGTGACTCTGATTCATGACCTCCGGATAGCTTGCCTGGTAGTGTTCTTGGAGGCTACTAAAATTGCATCAAGGTAATTTTCTAGATGGCACAACTCCACTCCTTCCTACCCCTGGCTTTTTCAGTGGAGGGATCCCTTTTAATCATTCCTGTTTTTTCTGCTTACATTTTTCCATTTCTCTGTGTATCAACTTTAAATCATACATACTGACATCCCATTTAAAAGATAACAGTAACTATTTGTACTCTTCTCCTTTGTGTCTCCACAGTTACATTATTATGGAAAATTTACTGTGTTAGATCTTCTATTAAGTACTTTAGTAACATTTAAAAAATGATCTTAACCTTCTATTTCTTCATTTATCAACTTCTTTTTGTTTACATTTTTTTTTCATTGAAAAAGCAATTCATCCACATGGTAAAACATCCACACAGTACAAGAGGGAACAAAATGAAAAGGAATTCTCCGTTTTAGCCTAGTCATCCTGAGAGGCAGATATTATTATAAAAGTTACTAAACATTCATCTATAAAATTTATTTGCAAATGAAAGCACACGTGTATATATTACTTTTATTTTTCACTTTAAGAATATTAAAAATTCTCTCAGGTTTTCCTCTAGTATTTTTGTGAACCCATTTGAAAATCAGCCTTATTAAGGTATAATTTATGTATAATAAAATACACACATTTTAAATGTAGAGTTTGACAAATACAGGCACCACCCCAATCAAGATACAGGACATTTCTATTAGCCCTAAAAAGCTTCCTCATACCCCTTGGCTTCCCAGCCCCCAGCAACCACTGATTTGTCTTCTGTTACCACTGAGCCCATCTTTTTAAGTTACTTTTTTGATCCACCTGGAATTTATTTTAGTGTAGAGAAAGAAGGTGGGTCAGCTTTCTTTTCTTCCAAATAATTGGCCAATTGTCCTAACTTTACTTGTTGAATATTCTACCTTCCCCCATTGTTTTGAAATGCTACCTTTATCATACATAGAATACTACAGGTATTTGAACCTATTTGCATTGATATGTCTTTCTCATCTAGTGCTAATGCTAAACTGTTTCACTTACTATAGCTTTATGTTATTTAAAAATATGTCTTAGGGCAATCGATTCCACCACATCTGGTCTTGCTTCTTCTATTTAATATCGTTTTCATGGTTTATCTTGCATTTTTTTTTAAATATGAAACCCATATAGAATCAATTTATCTAGTCATCCAAATAATCCTGTTGGCATTTTTATTGTGATCCAATTAAATTTAGAGAAAATTGAATACACAGAGCTACTTTAAAGAAAAACATTGTTATTTGATATTTTTACACTATGGAGTTGTTCTATTTATGTCATATAATTCTATTTGAGCCTTATGTTACGTTTCTACAGAGAGATTTAAAGTTTTCTTGGTGTAGGTCCTACACATTTCTTGTGAATATTTTATCTTTTTTGTTGCTTTGATCAATGGGATATTGTCCTCTATTGCATTTTTGAATTGGTGTTTTCTTTTTTGAAGCAGTGGTATAATAGCATAGTGGCTAAATATGGGTTCTGAAGCCACACCACCTGATTTAAAATCTGATCTTTAGCTGTGTGAACTCAGGCAAGTTACTGATCCTCTCTGTGTGTCTGTGTTTCCTCCTCCATAAAATGAGAATAATAGAAACTGCCTCATGGAATTATTTTGAGGATTATATAAATTATATTTATAAAGAATTTAGAACATCAAATGATGTTCATTATGTTGCAAAACTATTGATTTTTATCAATGAATTTTGCAATTAACCAACTTACTAAATTCTCTTGTTGATTTTAACAGTTCCTTGGCAGAGTCTGTGGGTTATCAAAGCATGTTGTTATTTTTTCCACACCTTTAGACAATATCTCTGTTTCCTACTGAATAAGATGAGGAAATTAGTGACCAATTCACTTTCCTACACTTCTCCTTCCCTTCCTCCCTTCAGCCTCTGTCAGTTATGCCATTACACTTCCACTGTCACTTATACTGTGCTCTGTAAATGTAGTGGAACTGTGCATTGGTGCAGTTTAATTATAAACATGGGACTCTGGGGAAGATAGCAGTGGTGAAGATAGTGGCTATGATGGAATAGTTTTTCATTCTGTCCTATCTCCACATAAAACCAGGCAGAGCACCTAGGTAGCAAAAGCATTAATTTATGGACAAGTAATTTATAGATACTTACAACAAAACTAGGTGTTCTAGTTTGCTAATGCTGCCAGAATGCAAAACACCAGAGATGGATTGGCTTTTATAAAAGGGGTTTATTTGGTTATACAGTTACAGTCTAAAGGCCATAAAGTGTCCAAGGTAACATATCAACAGTTGGGTACCTTCACTGGAGGATGGCCAATGGTGTCCGGAAAACCTCTGGTAGCTGGGAAGGCACGTGGCTGGTGTCTGCTCCAAGTTCTGGTTTCAAAATGGCTTTCTCCCAGGACGTTCCTCTCTAGGCTGCAGTTTCTTACAAATGTCACTCTTAGTTGCACTTGGGGTATTTGTCCTCTCTTAGCTTCTATGGAGAAAGAGTCTGCTTTCAATGGCCGTCTTCAAACTGTCTCCAATCTGCAGCTCCTGTGCTTTCTTCAAAGTGTCCCTCTTGTCTGTAGCTCTTCTTCAAAACATCACTCACAGCTGCACTGAGTTCCCTCTGCCTGTCAGCTCATTTATATGGCTCCACTGATCAAGGCCCACCCTGAATGGGTGGGGCCACACCTCCATGGAAATATCCAATCAGAGTCATCACCCACAGCTGGGTGGGGCACATCTCAAGAAACACTCAAGGAAATCTAATCAAAACTGATAATGTCTGCCCACACAAGATTACATCAAAGATAATGGTGTTTGGGAGACACAATACATTCAAACTAGCACACTAGGTGACAAGGTATCTCTGGGAACCTAAAAGTACAAGCAGGTGAGGACAAACCAGCAATAGCTACAAGACCTGCAGGCATCAGTGCCAGTGCAAAAGAAAGCAGAGGGAAGAAATGGTGGGTCTGACAGCATGAGACCAGGAGAACTCAGCAGATAGTCACTGAAAACCCATCTGAGAACAGTACTTGAAAGCAGGAGGAGTTTTACCCTCCCCACCAGTGAGTGAATACAAGGGGCCCATGGAAAGATCTGAAGGGGCTGGACCAGCCAGAGCTGCCTTCCAGGGCAGGACCCCAACCTGTGGAGAAACTGCTGGGAGTAGAATCAAAATTTCACTGGATAGGGAATATAGAGAGGAAGGGAAGAAAAGGTCCAGACAGAAAATGGGAGAGGACAACAGACAGAAGCTCTTAGAAATCAAGGCACCTTATTTCTGCACTCTAAAAAAAAAAAAAAAGAAAGAAAAGAAAAAACATCCATCACCACCACCACCACAAATAATAAAAACAACATACACTGTTACTATGCAGAAGAGGGAACTCTATAAGGTCAAAAAGCAACCCCATATGCAAGGCCACCCTGAAAAGCCAGGGGAAAATGTGGAAGTGTTGGATGTCCTCACCTGGATTGTTGCTGATGTTTTCACAAACATTGAGGACTGACGGTTTGGTATGCCGAGCCCTCTGTCTTGGGGCTTGCCCTTATGGAAGTCGTTACTGCAAAGGTGAGGCTAAAACTGCTTATAATTGTGCCTAAGAGTCTCCCTGAGTACCTCTTTGTTGCTCAGATGTGGTCCTTTCTCTCTCTCTAAGCCAGCTCAGCAGGTGAACTCACTGCCCTCCCCTCCACGTGGGATCTGACTCCCAGGGTGTAAATCTCCCTGGCAATGCGGCATATGACTCCTGGGGATGAATCTGGACCTAACATCATGGGATTGAGAACATCTTCTTGACCAAAAGAGGGATGCAAAATGAAATGAAATAAAGGTTCAGTGGCTGAGAGATTCCGAATGGAGTCGAGAGGTCACTCTGATGGTATTCTTACGCACTATATAGATAACCCTTTTTAGGTTTTAAGGTATTGGAGTAGCTAGAAATAAATACCTGAAACTATCAAACTGCAACCCAGTAGCCTTGACTGTTGAAGATGATTGTATAGCAATGTAGCTTACAAGGGGTGACAGCGTGATTGTGAAAACCCTGTGGATTGCACTCCCTTTATCCAGTGTATGGATGGATGAGTAGAAAAATGGGGACAAAAACTAAACGAAAAATAGGGTGTGGGGGGGATGATTTGGGTGTTTCTTTTTACTTTTATTTTTTATTCTTATTTTTACTTTTTCTGGTATAAGGAAAATATTCAAAAAGATTGGGGTGATGAATGCACACCTATATGATGGTACTGTGAACAGTTGAGTGTACACCATGGATGACTGTATGATATGTGAATATATCTCAATAAAACTGAATTAAAAAAAAAAGCTACCCCCAATTTTTTATCTGAAAGTTCATGAAAATGGATTTCACATAAAAATAAATAAGAGCAAAAGACTGAGTTCAAATACTATACAAAATTATTACAAGAATAAAAGGACAGGAGCAGAATGATATCTCTACAAACAATGACTGCATGCCGGAAGGACCTACCAACAGATCAAAATTGTTGCCTTCTATTTTCAAAATGATCTAAAATATGTTAAGAAAATGATAAATGATATGAAAGAACAGCATAAATCAGAATTGGAAAATTCAGAACTGAGGTGACAGAGCTCAGGAAATAATTAGAAATAAAAGAAAAAAGTATTTCAGAAATGAATGGTAAACTAAAAGGAGCACAAGACTGAATAAACATAACAGAAAATACCTAAAGATAAATAGAAAGTGAAAAAGAGGAAAATGTTTAAATTAAAAGAAATGAAGAAAGAGATAAAAAGGATTTAGGAGAAAAATGACAAATATTGTAGATGGCAAAGAAAATACAAAATACAGATAATATGAGTTCCTGAAGAAGAAAACCAAAGCAAGAGAAAAGAACAAACACAGAGAACTATAACCAAAGAAAAGCTTCCTCAAAAAAATGAATAAATAAATAAATACGTAAATAAAAAGAAAAAAAGAAAAAAAAAAAAGACCTAAAACTACAAATTGAAATAGTACACCACATCCCTGAGAATATTGCCTCAGAGGGATAATAAGACATATTCTAGTAAAATTAATGGACTTTAAAGGCTAAAGAATCATTTGGGCAAAAACAGCAAGTGATTTATAAAGGCAAGAAAATTAGATTATCATGAAGCTTTTCAATAGCAATACTTATTTCTTATGAAGTGACACATGTAATGTATTCAAGGGAAGAAAATTTAATCTGAGGATTTTATATCCAGCAAAACTGACTTTCAAGTATAAGGGCAAAAACTGTTAACAATATGCAAAAAAATCAGAGACTCTGAGCCCTTCCTGCAGGACCTACTAGAGAATGAGAGCCAAAATGGCCAGAGAGACACAGACATAAAGACGGGTACTGAGCATGAAACACAGGGTTACATGTAGAATTACAACTAAAGAAAGTTAAAAGGGAGGGAGTATAGAATGAAAAGGCTACAGGCACAACGATGCAGATGTAGTACAATTATTTAAAAAACAGGAAGCACCATTTTTGACTGTTTTCGGTATTAGTGGCAGTCATTGTTGTACTGTTACCCTGAGACTTTTCTGTGCATGCAGAGTCATGTCAATAGGACTCAGGAGCCAATTGGAAGAGGCTCCTACTCACCAAAGATAGTACAATTGGAGCTTGAAAAAGAATAGTAATTGAAATTGACTGAAATCTGTCAAATATGTTTAAATCCATGGTTTCTTCAAGATAGATTTTTTAAAAAACGTAATTTATCACCTTTGGAGGATAATAGAGGAACAATTCATTATCTTGAAAATTGGTAAAGAAAGGTAAAGATTTGAGCATTTAGCCTGCCTTTCCTATTTGAACTGTTATACTACTGTGTAACAATATAGTAGAAGAGGGGACAAAACTCTTCATCCAAGTATTTGAACTGATAAAAGCAAAAGAATTGACAAAATTGGAATATCACCATTTTGCAATCCCTGATTGCAGACATTGAGCTTCAGGAGCCCTTACTATTAAAAAAAGAATAAAAACTGGACATTTTGTGCCACCTGATGAAAGGATATATCTCCACCCTGAAACATTATGCTATGTGAAAGAAGTTTGTTACAAAAGACCACATATCATATAATTCCATTTATATGAAATGTCCAGAATAGGCAAATCTATAGAGACAGACAGTAGATTAGTGGTTGCCTAGGGCTGGGGTCGGGTGGGGGTTTGAGGGGTGATGGCTAAATGGTACAGGGTTTCTTTCCAGGGTGATGAATTTTCTAAACTTGTGGTGATGGTCACACAATCCTGTGAACTTACTAAAAGCCATTAAATTGTACACTTTAAATGGGCAAGTTGAATGGGATTTTATCTCAATAAAGCTGAAGGGAAGGGGAGGGGAGAGAAGGGGAGGAAAAGACAAGACCCACATCACCACTTGTGATCTTATAAAAGGGTGGGATCTGCGTCTGATCCAGTTGCCCATTTGCGGGAACAAAGAGGACAGGTACATGCTGTACTGCACCAGTAGTATGCAGTCAGCAAAACCCAGGCTATGTGTTCTTCATAGACACATTTTAGAAAAAGAAGAAAATGGAGGGGAAACCTGTAAGTTAAAGCCTTAAAAGACATCAAATTTTTAAAATTATCCAGATTAAACTATAATACCAGGGCTGCGCATTTGGGAGATAAAATGACAAAGTTGCCAAGGAATGTTTTTGCTATAAAAGCCAGGATTATTTTTCTTTGAGGAGGAGGGGGAGAGCTGAGATTGGGGGCGCGAACATGTGGGGGTTCCTGGGTATGTGGCAGTTCTATCGTTGAGCTGAGTGATGGTTGGATGGATGTTCTTCTCATAATAACCCATTAAGCTCTACTTTTGTGTGGTTTCTGTATTTTTATTTTACAATAAAAAGGTTTAAATGGGGAAGTATTGTAAGAAAAAGTGTTTACAATATTATGAATCATGTAAATATTATTTACTGCAGAACATCAGCTTGCAATTGAAAAGAAGTGTCGTCCTATGCCATGAACACTGAGCTACACAAAATAGAAAGCTCCAAGCATCAAGATCAAATGGGCTTTCTTTTCTTCACTTTCACAATTTCAAAATTATACTGCATTTTAGCTGGTTTCACATTTGGGTTGTGGTTTTCTTACTTTCATACTTTCTTTGCCCCTGGAGTCTCTGGTTGTCTTTTTTTCTCCTGTGAACAAAAGAAGCATATAACATCACATTATCATCAATATCATCCAGTTGCTTAAAGTCAGACTATCTATTAATCTGAATTCTCAGAGCTCTCATATTTACTGCTGAATTTGGACTGGTTACTTCCTAAACTGCTGCACAACTGTTCCCCTGGGCTCTTTTTTTTTTTTTTTTTTTTTTTTTTTTTTTAGTTATTGGGTTAGGTTCCTGTTTATTGGATCTCATGTTTTCTTTTTTTTTTTTTTTCTTTTGATTTGCTGGGATACTGTTTTTATTTTCCAAAAGAGATTGTGTGAGATTTTTTTGAGTTCCGTTATTTGAGATAATATCATTACCTCACACTTCATGGAGAGTTTGACTACAGAATATTAGGTTCAAAATAATTTTTTCCCTTATAACTTTGATAACTATTTTCTAACATCCATTGTTGCTGATGTGTGTGATACCAATGTAATCCTTATTCTTTTATAGTTAGCCTCCATTTTTTTTTTTTTTTTAGCGGGGGGAGTGTTTCTGGGCAAAAGGATCTTCCCTTTAGCCTTAGTGTTCAGAAATTTCACAGTGATGTATTCTTGTGTGGGTTATTTATTTATTTGTTTATTTTTATTCTCTGTGCTGTATTTGCTGAGCCTTTGTAATCTGAGGTGATATATCTTTCTTCAGCTCTGAGAAATTTTCCTATGTTATTTATTCCTCATTTTCTGTATTTTCATTGTTTTCTTCTGCATTTTCACTGTTTTCTCTTTCTGAAACTCACATGAGGTATACGTCCTGGACAAGTTTTCTATGTGACTCTTAACGTTTTGTTTGTATTTTCTCTTTGATGTTTACTCTCTATTCTAGGAGATCTCCTTGATTTATTCTTGTTGTCTCTCTAATGATTTTTAAAAAAATTTTATTGAGATTGTTCCCATACCGTACAATTATCCAAAGATCCAAAGTGTACAATCAATTGCCCCTGGTACCCTCATACAGCTGTACATCCATTACCACAATTAATTTTTGTTCAATTTTTAGAACATTTTCATTAATCCAGACAAGAAATAAAGTCAAAGAAGAGAAAAAAAAAAAAAAAGAAAGAAAGAAAAAGAAACTCAAATCCTACCATGTTCCTAACCACCCCCCCTCCATTGTTGACTCATAGTATTGGTATAGTACATTTGTTACTGTTTACGAAAGAACATTGAAATACTAGTAACTGTAGCATATAGTTTGCAATAGGTATATATTTTCTCCCTATATGCCCCTCTATTATTAACTTCTAATTCTAGTGTCATACATTTGTTCTGGTTTATGAAAGAGATTTCTAACATTTGTACAGTTAATCACGGACATTGTCCACCACAGGATGCAGTTTTATACATTCCCATCTTTTGACCTCCAACTTTCCTTCTGGTGACATATATGACTCTGAGCTTCCCCTTTCCACCTCATTCACACATCATTCGGCGCTGTTAGTTACTCTCACAATGTACTACCGTCACCTTTGTTCATTTCCAAACATTTACGTTCATCCTAGCTGAACATTCTGCTCATACTAAGCAACCGCTCCCTATTCTTTAGCCTCGGTCTATATCTTGGTAACTTATATTTCATGTCTATGAGTTTACATATTATAATTAGTTCCTATCAGTGAGACCCTGAAATATTTGTCCTTATGTGTCTGGCTTATTTCACTCAGTATATTGCCGTCAAGTTTTCGTCATCAACCTATTTTTTTTTTTTAAGATGGTTTTGTTCACATGCCATACATTCCATCCTAATAAACAACTGATGGTTCCCTGTATAGTCACATATTTATGTGTTCATCACCCTCACCACTATCTATGTAAGGACATCTACATTTCTTCCACAAAGAGGAGGAAGAGTCAAAGAAGGTAGAGAGGCAAAAGAAAAAGAAAAAAGAAAGAGGGGAAAAAATACATGACAGCTAGGAAGCAGCAAAAGGAAAGATAACCTTAAATCAAAGTAGAATGAAGAGTCAGACAACACCACCAATGTTAAGTGTCTCACACCCTTCCCCCATGCCCCCCTCTTATCTGCATTTACCTTGGTATATTGCCTTTGTTACATTAAAGGAAGCATAATACAATGATTCTGTTAATTATAGTCTCTTGTTTATGTTGATTGTATTTTTCCCCCAGTGGCTCCCTATTTTTAACACCCTGCAAGGTTGACATTCATTTGTTTTCCCTCATGAAAAAACATATTTGTACATTTTATCACAATTGTTGAACACTCAAGGTTTCACTGAGTTACACAGTCCTAGTCTTTATCATTCCTCTTTTCTTCTGGTGTCCCACATGCTCCTAACCTTCCTCTTTCAACCATATTCATAGTCATCTTTGTTCAGTGTACTTACATTGCTGTGCTACCATCTCCCAAAATTGTGTTCCAAATCTCTCACTCCTGTTGTCTCCTATCAGTCTGTAGTGCTCCTTTAGTATTTCCTGTAGGGTGAGTGTCTTGTTCACAAAATCTCTCATTGTCTGTTTGTCAGAGAATATTTTGAACTCTCCCTCATATTTGAAGGACAGTTTTTCTGGATATAGGATTTTTGGTTGGTGGTTTTTCTCTTTCAGTATCTTAAATATATCACACCACTTCTTTCTTGCCTCCACGGTTTCTGCTGAGAAATCCGCACATAGTCTTATTAAGCTTCCTTTGTATGTGATGGATCGCTTTTCTCTTGCTGCTTTCAGGATTCTCTCTTTGTCTTTGACGTTTGATAATCTGATTATTAAGTATCTTGGCATAGGCCTATTCAGATCTATTCTGTTTGGAGTACGTTGCGCTTCTTGGATCTGTAATTTTATATCTTTCATAAGAGATGGGAAATTTTCATTGATTATTTCCTCTATTATTGCTTCTGCCCCTTTTCCATTCTCTTCTCTTTCTGGGACACCAATGATACATACATTCTTGTATTTCATTTTGTCCTTAAGTTCCCAGAGACATTGTTCATATTTTTCCATTCTTTTCTCTATCTGTTCCTTTGTGTGTAGGCTTTTAGGTGTTTTGTTCTCCAGTTGCTGAGTGTTCTCTTCTGCTTCTTGATATCTGCTGTTGTATGTTTCCATTGTGTCTTTTGTCTCTTGTGTTGTGCCTTTCATTTCCATAGATTCTGCCAGTTGTTTTTTTGAACTTTCGATTTCTGCCCTATGTATGCCCAGTGTTTTCTTTATAGCCTTTATCTCTTTTGCCATATCTTCTCTAAACTTTTTGAATTGATTTAGCATTAGTTGTTTAAATTCCTGTATCTCAGCTGAAGTGTAAATTTGTTCCTTTGACTGGGCCATAACTTCATTTTTCTTAGTGTAGGTTGTAGTTTTTTGTTGTATAGGCATCTGACCTCCTAGGCCACCCCACTCAGGTTTTTCCACACGAGAACAAGCTCAGGTCACAGAAGGAGGAAATATTCAGTATCCGGTTTCCCTGATGGTATGTCCTCTTATGATTTTTAAACCTTTAGTTATCATATCTTTGCTTAGGGTAGATGGATGAAGAGGCAAATGCTAAATAAGAAGGTCTTGACCCTGGTTTTATGTATCAGTTAAGGTTCTTTGGACACAAGGGGAACTTACAGAAAAGAAATGTGGTAGTCTATAAAGTCTAAGATAAAGTGGAAAAATCAGGCTCAGGCAGGGCAGGAGTCAGTACTCACAGGAAACAGAACATCTCCAAGGGAATTACCGGTTGGCAACAACTAAGATTTAGAAACCAACAGTTTCTTTAGGGAACTATTGGAAGGAGAAAGAACTTCAGCCAGTTTTAATTTTTGCATCAGTCTGTTAAATAGATGAGCTGATAGGGCCTTCCTTGGGTCAGATGTCCACCTAGTGGCCAAGGGAGGAAGGGCGCCTTGGCTCATGGTTTCTTTCTTTTTATGGCTCAGTTTCTTGATTAACCAGCCTGGGCCAATGGAAGATGGGTGGTTCCCAAAAGCAGAATTGGGGGTACTAAAAGAAAGGGGAATGGGATAGATGCAGCACAGGCAAAATGATGGGTGCCCACTGTAGTTTCCAGCACCAGAACCAGCAGGCACAGCCTTTGCTAGGGAGATCCTTCACTGGCTTTAGCAAGCCCATCTCTGTTTTTTGCCTGGGGGTAATCCTGCCACTGACAGTTGTTCCCCAGCTGTAAGGGTGGGGGCACAGCCTGACTCACCCAACTGTTCCAGTGGCAGGCCTTCGGATCATTACCCTGATTCCTGCTCCACGTCCTACTTCCATGCTCTGTTCCAGCTGACTTTAAATTCAGAGCCAATCAGGTTCACCAAAATGACCCCAACTTTAGCTACAGCTTTCTCTGGTGTACATTCTGGGCTGTTTCTGTTTCTTCTGTTTTGTCTGCCAGTACAATCCCATCTGCTCTTTTTATTCCCAGAACTCTATCAAATTTCTGACCTGCTGAAGCCTTTATGTGATACATTCATTCCCTTTTATTCTTCTTGACGGTCATATCAATGTGATTTTAAGGAGGGGGGCAGGTAAAGGGCTCTTTCATCTGCCATCTTGGATAAGAAGCCTCCTAGATAGATTAACTTCTTAACTTCTTTGAATATTTCTAAAGACTGTTGATTTTAACGGCTTCCTTGTCCTTGGCAAATCATCCACACTTGCTGAAAGTTAGCTGCTAAACTCCTGCCATGTCCAGCCTTTTCCTTGCTAAATACTGATGAAGACTTACTGTTTATCTAAAGCTATGTTCTGATTTTACCACTGGAGCGCCATAGATGTCAGCCCCAGGCACCATAGTACCCAAAATGTCCTCTGCAAATGGGACCATGCGCATTGCTGACAGATCTCTTCCCATTTTTCTCCCCTGACTCTTGTTCTTGCCTTGCTGCTAAACCTTAAGAAAAACTTCCTTCCCTCATCTCCCAAAAGAAACTAAAATAAGGGCCTGTTAAATTTTCAAAGGTTTAAGTTCTCTCTATCAACTATCAACTGAATAAGATTTTATGTTTAGAGAAGGGAGGCAGTTTAGAAGAGTTTTAAAGGTGGAAAGCAGTAGACCTAAGATTTTAACCCTTGCCTCATCACTTACTAGTGTGCACACTTTAGGATGTCGCTGAGCCTCAGTTTCCACATCTGAAAACTGGGGCTAGAAATACTGCCTCTGCTTCGCTTCCTGGTTGTAAAGATAATATAAAAAGGCGCTTTGCAAACTATGATATAAATTGAAGCTATTGTTCAGAAGGGTCAGCATCGTTGAAGCTACTCTTAAAATTGCCTCAAGCACAAGGGCTCCAGAAAAGGTGTGAATCTTAGGCAGAAACCAGATTTTGGTGGGAAATATGATCTGTGCTAAAGGATGTTGGCTCTAAGGGTGCATTTATCTGTTAAAGAAATAGTCACTAAGTGCCTTCTCTGTGTCTGTGTTCTGACCATCTCCTATTCATGCCATTGGTGAAGGAGCACTACTCACTCTTAGTAGTACAAGATGGGCAACCACACGACACCTGGCACTGGACAGACACGACTGGCAACAGTTTATGTCACAGCAGGGAGGAGGACACTGCACGCCATGCAGGACCATGTGGGAGATGCACTTGGGTGCAGAATGGGCCAGCTGGGGTTGTGGGAGGCAGGCTTTGGAGTGACCAGAAAGTGGGGTGACTCTTGGTTTTGGTGGGAGGATGTGATTGGCTTGTTTGAATAATTCCATGTCCTGGCAAGAAGGTGAAACCCATTAAGTTGAGGACAGGGTTGAGGGGTGGGGAGAAGTGCAGCTAATTCAGTTGCACTTCTACCTGGGTCGGGGGCCTCTCCTGCTGGGTAGGGGCATATCTGGCAGGAGCAGGGGAACTCATGGCTAGGCCTTTGGGGCCCTGTGAGGTTCAAATATAATAAGGCAGTGCATGGCACAGTATGGCATACCCTTACAAAAGTAGTCCCCAAATACCTAGGTCCCTATTGGAGATTCTACAAAAGATTTTCTCACTAAGTTTTATCGCTCAGAAACCTAAATCCACCAGAGTGTTCCTATGCCAGACAGGTCCTAAAACTCAGAGGCAAGAGCATCTTTAAGAACAACAATCAGGTGCAGCCCGCTTCCCCATAGTGTCAACACCCCATTTAAATATGAACAAGCTAGGGTGGTCACTGCCTAGACACCCCTGAAGATTGAGGAAGTGATTAAACGAGAAGAAGGGGTAGCAACAGACAAGATAGGATTTAACAAAAGATTACAAATACTGAAATTTTATATAAATAAATATATATATATGCATATATATATATTATATATATGTATATATATATATATATATAGAGAGAGAGAGAGGCGCTAGGGTATTAGAATAACTAGAAGGAAATAACTGAAATGGTGGAACAGTAACCTATAACATTCTTTGAAATTTGCTCTATAGCTATTCATTGAATTGTGCTTTGAAAGTTAGCACCTTTCTGTATGGACCCTACATTTCACAATAAGGAAAGAACTGAAACTATGGAACTGTAACCCATAACATTTTTTTAAATTACCTATACAACTGCTTCTTGAGCTGTATTTTGAAAGTTAACACCTTTCTGTATATATGTTATATTTTACAATAATGGAAATAACTGAAATTGTGGAACTGTAACCCATAATGTTCTTTGAAATTTGCTCTATAACTACTTGTTAAATTGTACTTTGAAAGTTATTGCTATTATACATATTTGTTAAAGTTCACAATTTTAAAAATGCATTTAAAAAATAAGGCAGTGCATGGAATTCCAGGCCTTACTGAACGGTCTTGCTGGAACTGGAGATAATATGGTGAGTAAATAAGTATGGTGCCTGTCCTCATGGAGCTTATAGACTAGAGGAGGAGGTGGATATTATTTTAAAAACCACCTAAGTTAATACAGTAGAATATAAACCCTATGAGAACAGGGACTTTAGTTTGTTAACTGCTGTATCCACAGGGCCAGAATGCTCAATAAATCCTTAATAAATATGAGTTGAATTTATGGTAATCCCTAGGATAGAAAACTACAGACAGTCCAGAGAGTAAACATCAGGGGACCTAGCTTAGCCACAGGGGTTCAGGGCTTCCCTGAGCTAGTGATGTTGGAACCAAGATCTGAAGGATGTGTGAGAATTAACTTGGAGGACGTGCGAAAGGAGGGTTCCAAGTAGAGGACGGTGCCTAGGCACTGAGGGAGGAAAGAGCTTGGCATATTCTAGCAATGGAAAGGATGGCACAGTACTTGAAAGAGCATAGAAAGAAAGGGGGCCAGAATGAGGAGGGGGTGGGACTGGAGAGGGAGGCAGGGACTAGTCTTCCAGGGACTTACGGAATTTTTCAAATATCATGGTGTTTATGCTAAGGGCAAGGGGAGCCAGTGAGGGGCTTTGAGCTCAAAGGTGGCATAATTGTACCTTATGGCTGCGTCTTTCCACCTCTTTTTAACTATAAGTAATGCTCTTGCTCGTTCTATTATGTATTTCACTTATCTATTTTAACAGCTCTGACAGATTACTGATTTACTTACTCTTTACATTTAATGTATCTTAAGCATTCTGCTGAATCCTCACAAGCTACTTGTTTACTCATTATCTGTGTTTGGCAAATCCTTTACCTTATATCTCATATAGCTTACTTACTATTTATGTTTTTAACATTTCTTAAGGAGTTCATCCATTCTGCTTGTTTCTCTTGTCTTTTCAAGCAGAGTTGGATATTCTAAATAATAAAGAAATAGACATTATATACTTGTGGTGGTTTGGAGCTATGTACCCCAGAAAATACATGTTCTTAAACTTAATCCATTTCTATGGGTGTGAAGACATTGTAACTAGGATCTTTTGATGCGATTACTTCAGTTAAGGTGTGGTCCAACCCAATCAGGGTGGGTCTTGATCCTTTTACTGGAGTCTTATAAGCAGAATGAAATTCAGAGAGAGAGAGCAAGAAAGCCATAGAGGAGCAGTGAGAAGCTGAAAGTCACCAGAACCCGGAAGAGAAGGAGAGGCCAGAAGAGGCTGCCATGTGCATTATCATGTGACAGAAAAGTGAAACCAAGGATCACCAGCAGCCAGCCCCAGGCCACCAGTCTTTGGGAAGAAACATCTTGATAAATCCTTGATTTGGACTTCTCCTAGCCTCAAAACCGTGAGCCAATAAATTCCCATTGTTTAAGCCAACCCATTGCATGGTATTTGCTTTAGCAATGAGAAAATTAAAACAATACTCTATTAAGACAAATCTTCTGAGTTTTGTAAAACAACTAGCATAAAGCCTAATGCCTAATGTTCCCATTGACATAGGGAGAAATTGGGGGGAAAAATAAGCCTAATGCCTTATAGGCATCCAAAAATAAAGAGTAGCTATGTAATATGTTTATATATTATATGCAGGCATGTCCTGCTTTAGTAAAAAAAATATAAAAATACGGATCTAAAAAGATATATTAGGAGATGCATATTGGCTTTACAAAGTGTTGTTTCACTTTACAAATGATTCTCTAATAGCAATTTCTCCTAGATTATGTAAAACATTCCACTTATAGCAGTTATATCTATATATGTGATCCCATGAAACTTTTATATTAAATGAGGTACACTTAGATTATTATAGTTTACTATCTTTCCTTCTCAATGACCCATTACCTCATCCTGCCTTATAGACACTACTTTAAAAAGGCTGGCCCTAATACCACTCAAAATCATGAAACTGGACGGGAGGATTATATCAGTTAGGATACCCGTTTGGTTGCTATGGCAAAGACCAAAATAACAGTGACTTAGACAAGATAGAATTTTCTTTCTGTGGTAGGCAGAGTAATGGCCCCTCAAAGATATATATATACACCCCCCAATCTCTGGAAATTAACATGACAAAAGGGACTTTGCAGTTGTGGTTAAAGCTACAAACCCTGAGATGGGGAGATTATCCTGGATTATTTCTCTTAAAAACAGAGAACCTTTCCCATCTGTGGTCCTAGAGACAGGTGCCTGAAAGGAGTGTCAGAGAGCTGTGACAGGAGAAAGACTCAAACTGCTGTTGCTGGCTTTGAAGACGGAGGAAGGGAACCACAAGCCAAGGAATGTGGGTGACCTTTAGAAGCTAGCAAAAGGCAAGGAAATAGAGTCTCCCCCAGGGCCTCCAGGAAGGAAAGCAGCCCTGCCAGCACCATGATTTTAACCCAGAGATAACTGTCAACTTCTGACTTATTAAACTGTAGGATGATAAACTTGTGTTGTTTTAGCTGTGAAATCTGTAATTTGGTACAGCAGAAATAGAAAACTAATACAGATTTTGGTACCTGCAAGCAGGATACTGCTGCAACAAATACCTAAAAATGCTGAAGTGACTTTGAAACTAAGCAGTGGGCAGAAGCTGGAAGACTTTTGAGGCACATTATTCTCAAAAAAGACCATTAAAAAAAAAGAAAAGAAAAGAATAAAGAAAGCCTGGCTTCCCTTGAACAGAATGTTGGTGGAAATATGGATGTTAAAATGTCTATTGGTGAGGGCTCAGAAGAATCGTCTTAGAGAATGCCTAAATGGTTGTAAACAGATGATTAACAGGTATCCGGACTTTAAGGACACTGTTGGTGAGGACTCCAAGACTTGATGGTTTGAGAAATTATCAGCCCATTCAGATCGCAGAAGATACTAAAATTAAGAGATTTATTGATTGGAAAGTATGTTCTAAGGAAAAAGCTGAGTATGTGGCTGTGCACACTTTCCCTAATGTCTCAGGGTTCTGGTTTATTAATGCTGCTGTTATGCAAAACACCAGAAATAGATTGGCTTTTATAAAGAGGGTTTATTTGGTTACAAATTTACAGTACTAAGGCCATAAAAGTGTCAAACCAAGGCATCAGCAAGAGGATACCTTCACTGAAGAATGGCCGATGGTGTCCGGAACACCTCTGTTGGCTGGGGAAGGCACGTGGCTGGTGTCTGCTGGTCCTTTGCTCCTGAGTTGTGTTTCAAAATGGTTTTCTCCAAAATGTCCATGGGCTTCCGTCTTTGCCCCTCTCTCTCAGCTCCTGTGCATTCTTGCTTCGTTCTCCCAGCGCATTTATCTCCAAGCATCAAGGGGTCCTCTCTTAGCTTCTCTGGTGCAAACTCTGGGCTTCATCTCTTACTTAGCATCTCCAAATGTCCTTCTGTCTGCATCTCCAAGCGTCTCCAAGCATCAGCGTCTGTGTTGGCTCTTAGCTTCTCTTGGGAGGAAACTCTGGACCACGCATCTTAGCTTCTCTCTCTAAAATGTCTCTCTCAGCTTCTCTTCTTAAAGGACTCCAGTGATCTAATCAAGACCCACCTGGAATGGGTGGGATCCACACCTCCATGGAAATAATTTAATCAAAGTTCTCACCCACAGTTGGCCGAGTCACAGCTCCAAGAACACAACCAAAAGTGTCCACCCTAATCAAAAGACTACTAAGTCTGCCCCCCCAGATTGCATTAAAGAACATGGCTTTTCTGGGGGACATGATATATCTAAACCAGCACACTCAGAAAGATCAAAAGGCAGAGTATTCAGTAGCACACAAAAAATAAGGGTGTGACTCACAGAGCCCCTCAAACAAATCAGAGAGCACCTAGGAAATTCAGTATGTGGCCCCTCAGTCATTTCAGCAAAAGCAAAAAATAGATATGGGAGTATTTAGGAAAGATCTGTGGACAAGCCTCTTGCCTAAAGGAGTAAACCCTGTAACATACAAGAAACACCCAAAAGGTTCTTGAGAATTTTATATCATCAGAAACGCTGCCAGCTTGGAAGGAACAGTGCACAACATGAAGGAAAGCTGTTAGATCCCCCAAATTCTAGAGGTAGGAAACAGGCTGATAAACCTACAGCTGCAAACATGTGCTACCTTTCTTGAGAAAGGAGGGGCATGTGCTTGGAATAGGAAGGAAGGAGATTGTAAAAGGGGTCATTTCTGGGTTCCCTTCCTAGACAGTATCTCTATGAAATGGACTCCCAGTTTGTTTGTGATAATCTACAAGTAAACCTGCACTCTTTCTGGCAATAAATTGTGGTTGTGGGTCCTTCCAGATGTTGTGGGGCAGAACATCTCATTATATTTATAAGCAGTTTATATAATACTATCTAGAATTATTTTGATGCTACCAGAAGCTAGTATAGAAAACTGGAACAATTTTTCAAGGAAATGTTAACATTCGTTTCATCCCAGCTTAGATATTTAGAGAAAACAAGTTTCCAGCCCAACATAGGTAGAGAAAAGGGGAAGGATGGAGGCATAAGTGTAGAGTTGAGCAACATGTTAGTACCATAGTTTTTAAAAAGCACTGGCTGTTTTAATTTTGAAATTCCTCTTCCACCTAGCTGGCAACTGACTGACTATATTTCTAAAGACTTGCATATTTCTACACCAACAGACTTGAAATACCTTCTTTGTGCCAAACTTTATATTAGGTGCAAGGAGAACAGGGCTTGTTAAGATGTGGTTTCCTGCTTGTGTGGATTGCAATAAGTGGCTACAGATTCCTCCCATCCCTGTATATTAGCTCCTAGCAATGTCACGTTGCCTCTCCTCCCATTAATTGGTGAAGTCTGTTTCCCACCATCTTGGATGTGGGCTGGCCTTGTGACTCACTTTGTCCAGCAGAATGTGGCAAGAGACACTGTGGGAGTTCTAAGCTGTGGGAGTTCCAGGCCTTGTAGCTTCCAGGCTTGTTCTCTTGGAATGCTGCCGCTGCCGTGGAAGAAGCCAAGGTTAGCCTCCTTGGTGATGAGAGACCACGTGGAGCAGGAGACGCCCAGCTGACAGCCAGCACTAACTCAGTCGTATGAGCGAGGCTATTTTAGATCACCCAGCCTCTGCTGCACCATCAGCTGACAGTCGCTGTATGAGTAAACCCAGTTGAGACCAGGAAAAGAACCCACCGTCTGAGTCTAGCCCAAACTGCTGACCCACAGTATTATGAGCAAATAAATTATTGTTGTTTTAAGCCACTAAGTTTTGGAGTGGTCTTTATACCACAATATATTTCCCATGGCTTTATCATTTTAAGAGATTTATGCAGGAATTCTATATTTCAGTTTGATAAAATGCATGTCATTGGGTTTCTCACATTCACATTCTATTTGGCTTCTTTGTCCTTTTAGTCCAGATTTTCTGGATGTCACATGCTGCTTTTGGACTTTGCTAAGAAGGGTTTATTCAATTTTAGATCCAGTGTGTCAAGAGAAGTTACTATTGGGGTTATCTTGGATTTCTGCTTGGCAAGAGCTGTTTTATACCACAAGATGGGAGGGAGGGTCTGAGGTATGGAGGGACTGTATAAACTGGATTTGGGCTGACTGCAAGTCTTAGAGGGCTATGGTTCTTCTTGGACAGGCTACTTCTCCTGCTGACTCCTGAGCTTGGATGTTCCAGAGTACTCTGCTGGGTCTGATCCTTAGAGCAATTCTGACTGGTGTCCCTCCTTATTGAAGGACTGTATGAAGTTGGGTCATGCTTTTGCACTCCATTACCATTTAAAATATAATTTTACAATTCAGGGATGGAAATGAGCCCCCAAAGGAAATCTTTATTGAGTGGCAAGTAAGAGAGTTCACCATTCCCTGGCCAGCAGATAATACAATATCCCTAAGGGAGTTTTCCTAGTCAGGAAGCACTATCCTGAGCTGGCACCAAGGATGATGCTGTCTCTACTCAGGGTAAGAGAACTTCAGATGCCAGGGCTTCTGCTTCTTTCGTATAGGGATGTGCTTACCAGTGACTGGATGTTTTAGCTCATAAATGAAGTGAAAGTTAGGCTTGTATTTAGGAGATCAAAATATTTAGGATCTTTTGTGTGACATGATGTGCCTTTTTCTAAAACTCCCATTGGTTCTAGACGATATATTCTTTTGTTCACAATAATATATGCTTTCCTGTTACTTTGTGTTTATGTTTTACATTTTCCCCTCATTTATAGTGAGAATGGAGTGTTGTAACATTTAACATTAATTAGCTCATATTTCTGCAGTGTGTGGCAGGAGAGAGAGTAGATACTTGTATACTGCTTGCCTGTAGTTATTTAAATAAGTAATTTACAGAGGATATTACAAGAAGAATTGCAATCTTACTACCAAGATAGAAGGCCTTAGTCATCAAGAAGTTATGTATGGGTCTTGGTGATTTTGTGATGTGTGAGGAATTTTTTCCTTTAATCCATCAATCAGTTGTCCTGTTTTACTTTAAGACTCTCAGAACTAGGTGTTTGAGAAAAAAACTTAAGATAACAATTGAGGGTAAAATAGTAATCTGAATAGTACAGCTGTATTTCTACTAAATGTTAAGAAATAAACTAGTTACTGTTTGAAAATTACAAGAGCTCGTAGAGATTCATAAGGAGCTAATCTTCTGCTTCATTCATGGTCTTGGAGGTGAAGGCAAGTGTTCTATAATCAGAGTTCTAGAAGATCATGGTTCTGTTTAGGAAAACTGGCAGGCCCGCAGCTCTGTTTTGGGAAGAGCAGAAGCAGACAAGTCTTCACTCTTGGATTCTATTGTGTAGCCTTGGAACACTACCCTGACCACAACTGATTGGACCGATGGATCGATGACTGACCCAAAGAGAGCTCCCAGTTGAGGCTGACTGGATAGTCCAATCAAGTATATTTTGGGGAGGAGTGAATTCCATTCACTCAGAGAGATGCAGGCAGTAAAGTGTCCCAGAAACCAAGAGACACAGAGATAAACGGTAAGTAGAAGGCGTGAACACTAGTAGCTATAGGTAAGCAGAAGGCATGAAGTAGAGAAAGAGAGACTGGAGAACCTAGTGAGTAGAGTAGAAGCAGAGACTATCAGTACCTGAGTCATTGTAAAGTAGAGCCCAGAACAGGGAGCTAGGGAAAGCTCTGGTGGGAGAGAACAAAATAGCCTGAGATCAGTAGAAATCTTATGGTGTTTGCTCTGTTCACAATAATCCCTTCTTCTGAGAACTTCCTTCTTTTATGCTCGTAAGGGTTCTCTGTGGCAGGCAGCCATGTTTGCGCTACATGGCCCCACTGTCCAGGCCTCATCTGATTGGACCAAGGATGGTAGTTCCAAGCTGAGCCAATCATAGATTCTTTCTTGGGACTTGGGATTTGGGATGGAGAGAAAGTCTGTCTCTGCCTGTGGCTGTAGCAATGAGCCATGGGGCTGTGGGAGTGAGAAGCCAACACTGGTATGTGAAAAGAAAAGGAGGAAACATATGCAATGAGAAGCAGATGTGGAGAGCCCATGTGGAGAGAGTGGGGAAGCCAGTGTGTGAGTCTTGGCTTCTAATAGCTTTTTGTATCTTGGCTTTGATCCCTCACAGAGGTCCTTTAGGGCCACAAAATACCTGTATTTTTATAATTTTTTTTTTTTTTAAAGTTAAGGTGGCTCAATAGTTTCCAGTCTTTGCAATGAAGAGTCTCAATAAGGACTTACAGCTGCCAGGGATTTGTGTTCTCCATGAAGCCCAGCAAGTCAGCTATCAAGATGGTTTCTTGTGTCCCAGTTTCTTGCAACCTAAAAGGGACTAATAAACAAATATATCTGGATAATCTGACATGTAATGGAATTATTCCATAATAATGGATAGTGGAATATGGGACTATGAAACCACTGCTTTAGATTTTCAAACACCAAATACCAATTTCTATTGAGGACACTTCTGCTGTTTTGTCTTCTGAGTACCCTTTGCTTTTATATGTGTCTTTGTGTCTTTGGAGGGCAGGGTGTGTCTTGGTACAGTAGGAATGGAGGAGCCCCAAGACCAGTTTCTAAGGTTCAGAGATCACTCTTTCCCCATTTGAAGTCTCACTATGATCCTGCCCCTCCATGCTGAAGGAGCTTGGCTTTACTGGTAAACAGACACTTCAGTGACAAATGTGGGCTCAATGTATGAAATGTGTGATTTTACTGAATTCACAGTATGTGTTACATTATTGGTGTACCCAGGAGCCTAGCACTGGGCTCAATATCTAATAGGCCCTCAACCAAAATATATTAAATGAAAGACTGAATAAATTTGACAATTTGAAGGTACAAAAACAGAACATAAAATCTGAAACCAAACATATATTAAATAACATAAACTGAGCGTACAAATGGATGGATGCCTAATAGAATTCTTCAGAGTAATAATTATGATGATTGTTTTCACTGTGCAATTTCTTAACCCTGAAGGCATGAGTTCCCTGGTATGGGAAACATAGATAAAAATATTGGGTTTTGTGTCATTTGCATGGGGTTTGCTTTTCTCTATCCCAGAATTTGTTTTAATTTTGAAAGAAAAATAGCATACCGAGTTGCCATCAGGTCCCTTATTATTCTTGCTGAATTCCCCAGAGGGGGTGATTTCACAATTTTTTGAAGGCTTCTATTTATTTCACTAGTCAGAGGAATGTTTATAGTTTTCATATAAATTTTAATAGGAAGAAACATCTGTTCTTCATCGAACCATGCTGTCTTGCATTGGGTACTGTGCCAGTTTGAATATATTGTGTCCCCTAAACGCCATTATCTTTGATGTAATCTTGTGTGGGCAGACGTTATCAGTGTTGATTAGATTGTAATTCTTTGAGTGTTTCTTTGGAATGTGCCCCACCCAGCTGTGGGTGATGACTCTGATTGGATAATTTCCATGGAGGTGTTGCTCCGCCCATTCGGGGTGGGTCTAAGTTGATCAGTGGAGCCATATAAATGAGCTGACATAACAGAAGGATCTCAGTGCAGCTGTGAGGGACATTTTGAAGAGGGGCTACAGCCAAGAGGGACACTTTGAAGAAAGCACAGGAGCTGCAGATGAAACAGTTTGAAGACGGCCGCTGAAAGCAGACTCTTGCTCCGGAGAAGCTAAGAGAGGACAAATACCCCAAGTGCAACTAAGAGTGACATTTTTGAGGAACTGCAGCCTAGAGAGGAACGTCCTGGGAGAAAGCCATTTTGAAACCAGAACTTTGGAGCAGATGCCAGCCACATGCCGTCCCAGCTAACAGGTTTTCCAGACATCATTGGCCATCCTCCAGCAAAGGTACCCAATTGTTGATGTGTTACCTTGGACACTTTATGGCCTTAAGACTGTAACTTGGTAACCAAATAAACCCCCTTTATAAAAGCCAATCCATTTCTGGTGTTTTGCATTCCGGCAGCATTAGCAAACTAGAACAGGTATAGATGGCAATCCTTTGGCAGAGCACAAACTATATTTCCTTTGTATTAGATGCTGAGAAGAATAATGTAGACAAAGGACAAAGAAGTGGAGAGGTGTGAAGAAGGGGTGGGGGTGGAGAAAGCGGAAGATGCAATAAAAGTTGTGGTTGGGCAGGCAACTTCTCCCAGCTCCCGCTGGTGGTGCTGTGTGTGGGCACATCCCTCCTGGGTGGCCTGGCTGGTCCTCAAGGATCCCAGCCTCAACCACTGCAGTGTAGCCAGCAGCCTCATGAACCTCTTAGCTCCATTTTATGGAGCTGCTCCCTCATAAAAATTGTGAGAGCCTGTTGCCCCTTGTAAGGGAAAGGGTGGACGTGACCCCACATGTCGTGGTTCCTGCTCCCATTGGCCCTAAGTTGTTGGAGCCGGCTTCTCCTGTTGGCTTCTGTACCTGCAGAGGTTGGCCTCCCATGACCCCAACACTTGAGCTCTTGCTGGAACTCTGAGTAACTGGGATAGGACTAAACAGAGCATTGGCTCTGTCCCCCCATAGCTCAGAAATCTTTGAGGACCTCTTAACACCTTTCCAGCTCCCGCTCTCATTCCTGCCACACTTCCCCTGTTCTCCACCCATCCCAAATTACCATAGTCCCCTGAATGCCCTTACTTCTGAGCCTTTGCATATGCTGTTTTACTTTCCGCCTGGAATGCTTCCTATTTCCCAGACCCTGTCCATGTGGTGGTGTGTGCACATGCACCGAACACGGATGTGAACACATACACAGGCACACATACGTACACATCTGTCAATTTCTATCTATATTTCAAAACTTAGATGAAAGTTTTCTCTGACGTACTCAAGCATAGTTCATCACTCCCATCTTGCTGCCGTCACTACTCTGAATACCCGCCTCTGTGATAGCATCTGTCATGCCCCTGTGCATTGATGGTTTTCAGGTGAAGGGCTCTGGTTCTGAAGTCAAATAACTTGACTGCAAATTACAGCTTCACCACTGGGTTGTGTGATCCAGGACATGTTACTTAATATCTCTGTGCCTCAGTTTCCTAATTTGTGAAATGGGGGAGTATTAATTTTGGCCCCTACAGTTGTGACAATTAAATGAGATGTTACTTGTAAATTGCTCAACATAATACCTTGCTCATTGAAGTTGAGCTATTAATATTAATTGCACAGTTTTTCTTCCCAACCATCTTGTACAGGGACTGTCTCTTAAATATCCTTGTATTCCTAGAGGCTGGCACAGAATAGGTGAGTTGTTGAGATTGTTGAGTTGAATTGTTAGCTTAATGGCTCCCAATGACCTCATGGATTAAGTCCATTTTCACTGGAGTAAGAGGTTGAGGTTCAAATCTTAGCTCTACCACTTCTGGCTGTATGATCTTGGGCAAATTAATTAAACTTCCTATGGCTCAATTCCTTCATCTGTAAAATGGTAATTATGATAGTACCTAGCTCATAGGATAGTTGTGAGGCTTGAAAAAGGTACTCCACATTCACAGTGCCTAGAATATGGAAGGATCTCAATAATGTTAGTTGATACTTTCATTAATGTTATTATTAATATTAAATGTAAATGCTCATCTTAAGTATCAGTTCCATGAGGTCTTTCTCAATCACTCTAGCTAGAAGTAATCTCACCCTTTACTCAGTCATTCAACATAATTATTAAATGCCAATAATGAGCCAGGACCATGCTAGACAATGGCTGCACAGTGGTAAATAAATCAGATATGATCCCCACCCTCATAGAAGTTGGGGCTTGAGGAAGTGATAAACTTCAACGTTCTCAACCAGTTGAGATACAGACTCAGGAGACAGATGGAAATCAAAATACCAGCTTTATAGCTAGTTTTGCTGGATTGAAGAACATGACTTGATTTGCCAAATTCCATTTTTTTCTCTTACTTTCTTTACAGAATTAAAGTCACCTGTCTGTCTACTATCAGTTTGTCTACTATCAGTTTGTTTTGGCTATAACTAATAGAAAACAGAGGCTTGAAACATAAAGACATTTATTATTTACCTAACACAAAATCTGGAGGAGGGTGATTCCAGGGGTAGTTCAGCAGCTCATTGATGTCATTAAAGACCCAGGCTATTGGCTTTTCACCATCCGAATGTTGCCTCATGATCTCGAGAGGGGAGCTATAGCTACAGGCTGGAGCTATCCTCAGACCTGTATTTCCAGGGAAAAGACCAGGAAAGGATGGCAAAGAAGGCTTTCTTTTTTTTTAAATTTAAAAAAATTTTTTAAAGTTAATTAAAAAATTTTTTCTCATTAGAGAAGTTGCAGGTTTACAGAAAAATCAGGTACAAGAAGGATTTCTTTGGATTAGTGAGGAAATTCTTGTTAGTCAAAGATTGTTGCCAGATTTTAAATTGATTATGAAAAGTTCTTAAAAATAACAATTTAGGTTTGTAATTTCTTTTTAATCAAGGGCTGATTTCATTTTCCTTTTAAGAAAATTCTGGATGATATTCATTGCAGGGTGTTAAATGCAGTTTTTCTGCCTTTTAAGTATTAAAGAAACCATCCAATGGTTTAAATAAAGACTTAGAGAATCAAGAAGATAGGGAGATTAAGTGAGCTAAGCAGGCAAATGGGAATACTTATAACTATCTATGAAAAGTGTTAATTGCTTGGGTTCTCAACTCACTATTCATTCTTTTGGCCTTTTTTGATTTATAATTGAAGAATTCCCGTGTCAGTGTATTTGGCCAAATAAAGGATTTTGTCTTAGGTTGCTTTTAGCTCCTTGGATTAAATAGCCTCGTTCGTCTTTCTGTTTCTGAAGGAAGCGGCCCCAATGGAAACACTGACTGTTTTGGTTGGGGAACCAAATGTATGTTGGGCCAAAGCTTTTAATGCAGCTCCTGGATGATTGGTAGTTTCTAGGGAAAGGAACACTAGATTTTAAGATCCTTGAGGACAGGCACCTTGTCTTATAACTCTGTGTCTCTGAGGCCTGGGATACTGATTCATAATAACAAGCACTTAATAAACATTTGTTTAGCGCAAATTGTTGATCAACTAATTTCGCTGGGCATAATGTTCCAGATTGACAGTTACTTTCTCTAAGCACTTTGAACTTATGCAATGGACTACTTGCTTCTTGGTTGTTTTGAGACCTCTGCTGTTAATCTAATTGTCATTTCTCTTCTCCCCTAGCATAATCTCTATTCTGAAGTTGCTGTATATTTTTCTCATTCCTGTTATTATACTGGCACAAAATAATTATATAACCATACAATATGTAGTGTGGTTTAAAAAAATTATATAAATTATTACCCTGTAGATGTCCTCCAATTTGCTTTATCAAGTCACCATTATGGTCTCAGTATTTAACTTTGTGATACAAACAGCTCTAATTCATTCATTTTCACTGCTGTATAATATTTTATTACATAAATATACCACAATGCATTTATTCATTACCCTGCTGATGACCAGTTAGGTGTTTCCTGATTATTGCTATTACAAACAATGCTTTGATGAGCATCCTGTGTTTGTCTCCTTTTGCAATTATAAGATGGGTCACAAAGGGTATGCACTACATTTCTGCACTTACTGGGTGGGATTTTAGAAGGAAATGGCTCTTGCAAGCTCTGCCATGGATGTGGTAAAGGCCCTGCAGCAGGCTCAGCTAATGGGGTGGGGGAGGGGTGCTAGCTAAGCCATTTTTCAATGGAAAATTAAATCTGCTCTACAGGGGTCCGATGAGAAGCAGGGGCTGGTCTGAAGGAGGATACAGCTGGAGGGGCAGTCCATCTGGATCTCGCAGGCCTTTGGACGTAGAAAGGTTATTCTTAGCCATCTTTTCTTCAGGCTTTATTCTCTTAATCAGGGCTCTCTTGATTTTGCAATTGGAACCATTTTTTTTCCCCTCTGTAAAGTAATGATTTTCCATATAGTAATTCTTTCCTTCATTTAGACTTCCCGGAGTGGGCGGGTGGTTCTTTTTGTGCTCCGACAGTGAACACTGCCTCCCACCCAACTCCTCCTCTGAGTATTTGTGGCTGGTGGAGACCTATTATGCTCTGGGTATGTGACCCCTATCGCCTTGCTTGTTTACAAAGAACTTAACCACACCACTCTCCTTGCTAATTATTTTTTCCTAGTAACATCTAATGTGAGTACATTTCCCCACCCGTCCTCCCTCCACCCCATGTGTCTTGAATTCTACTGGGTCAATTTAACTTGTGGCTTAAGAGGCAGCAAAGCCCAGCGCAGGTGGCCAAGCTCCAAGCCCGAGCCCCTGCATCATAATCATAATCACTCCATGGTTAATAAAGCACTTCCACATTCTGTGGCTCATTTAGTCCTTAGAACAGCAGAGGAGAAACCAAGACCTCTGGGGTTTGGTGAGATGCCCTGTATCACATGGCTAAGAAGAGGCACGTCCTTGCCAAATCCCCTACTCTTCTCCTTAATCCCATGCAGGGGTCATAAAGCCAGGTGCCTTTGGGAACCTGGCAGATAATATAAATGAGAAAAGCTGGCTGAGGTGGATACTTTAGGGATTGTGAGGACTGTGGGGGAACTGGAGAGCACATGCCTTGCTTAAAGATGTTAAAACGCAAAACATGTAAAAAGCACTAAAACAACCCCTTCTTGGCATGTTCACGGTGCCCAGTGTTTAAGTTACCTCTCGTGGTGGAAAAGGGAGATGTCACCTTTACCACTGAGTAGCATTTACTTGGTGGCATGGGAAAGCACTGCTGTAGTTGTACTAAGTGTACAGTATAGATGAGGCAGTGTAGTGCATGAAAGATTAAGTGTGCCATTTTGTTGCTTTTACAATACGGTATTATAGCTTTTAGGACAGTATCACAGACCCAGGGATGTACAGAGCCTGTGACTACCCATCACCTCTCCTCTCCGAGAATTCGCAAGGGATAGAATTCAAAATAATATTTTATTAATGGTTGTACAAGCCCCCAGTGCCCTCTTTCACAGGTCCGGTCAAAGGTTCTATTCCTGCTTCTTCACCTCTTTCCTCCCTCTCTCATCCTGCTTAAAATCATGGGACCTGGTTGTTCAGGGTGCATGGAGAGAGAGAGAGAGAGAGAGAGAGAGAGAGAGAGAGAGAGAGAGAGAGAGAGTGACAGCCACACGGAGATGTTCAGGCCCTCAGAGGAACCCCAAGTTCACTTTCTTTCTCACCCAGGGCATGGACCCAGGAGATAAAAAGAGAAAAGCATGAAAGCATGGGTTCATGTCTTTTACTAATCCTGCCTGTTAGCAAAATGTGACCCAGTGAAGGTCATGGGCTCTGGCCAATCAGACAAAAACTCCTCTTTTGAGGGGTAGTTGAAAAGGAGTGGGAAGAGGTGGGGCTAGCATGGGAACAGGACTGACAGGTAACCCCTACAACAAATAAAACAGTGGTTAAGACTGTGGCCTTGGGGAGTGCAGCCCTGCCACCTAGCAGCTCTGGGACATTCAGCAAGTCATTCAATCTCATCCCTCAGCACCTTCATCCATAAAATATGGATAATTGCAGATGTGATGAGGATTCAATGAGATAAGCCATGGGTGTCTGTGCTGGTTTGGATGTGTTATGTCCCCCAAAACACCATGTTCTTTGATGTAATCTTGTGGGGGCAGATGTATTTAGCGTTGATTATATTGGAATCCTTTGATCGAGTGTTTCCGAGGAGATGTGATGCAATCAACTGTGAGTGAAACGTTTGATTGGATAATTTCCCTGGCGGTGTTACCCTGCCCATTCAGGGATCACTGGAGTACTTTAAAAAGAGCCACACAAGCCCAGATGTTTGCTACAGCCAAGAGGGACACTTTGAGGAACACACAGGAGCTGAGAGAGGAGCTACAGATGAGAGACAGTTTGAAGTAGGCCAATGAAAGCAGACTTTTGCTCTGGAGAAGCTAAGAGAGGACAAATGCCCCAAGAGCAATACTTTGAAGAATGCCATTTTGAAACACAACTTTGTGCAAGCAGATGCCAGCCACGTGCCTTCCCAGCTAACAGAGGTTTTCCAGATGCCAATGGCCTTTCTCCAGTAAAGGTACCCTTTGTTGATGCCTTACCTTGGACACTTTATGGCTGTAAGACTGTAACTTTGTAACCAAATAAACCCCCTTTTTAAAAGCCAATTCATCTCTGGTATTTTGCATTCTGGCAGCATTAGCAAATCAGAACAATGTTATTCAGTAAATGTTGCTTCAAATTCTGCCACCTAGCTAACTCTTGGCTTTTTCAGTTTAGTCCAGACCTGAGGAAGTCTTCAAATTCTGGCAGAAAGAATATGGAAACAATAATTCATAGAATAAGAAACTACACTATCTGCCAATTTTTCCTCTTTAGAACTTGCCACTTGCTCACTTGCCCTGATTCTACCTTTTTTTTCTCCAGCTCCTACCCTCCGATAGTCCCAGCAAAATGGAATCCTGGACAGGGCAGCTGGGACTCTACTGGATAAGATTTAGCTCTCAAATTTCCTTTTCATGTGGTGCAATTGTGATTTCTCTCTAAACATTCACACCAACTTCACTGTCGTATTATTGAAACTTCCCTAAGTAGTTGTTTTTCTCATTTGTCTTCATCTGGTTCCTTGTGGGACAGCACATTTAAGAAGGCAGATTCTTTTATTCAAACAAAACATTGCTGTACATGTTGAATCAGTAATGGACTGAAAGCCAACCAACTCCCCTCCTACACATTTTCTTTGAGATCATTTTCTTTGTTGTGTCTCAAATATGATAACGAAAAAAAGTTCACTGTAAATTGCCCAGACACAGAATTCTATTCTTTTTAATGTGAAGAATTAGGTTCTTATCTTAGGTTCTTATCAGTGGGCAAAAGTAAAACTGAGATGTGTGATATGCATATGAACTCTGATTTATTATCTTACTTTTCATCCTCATAAAGTTCCTGTTGAGACCAGTTGACAGAGGAGGAGGCTTAGCATGGAAAAGGCATGGATAGTTCTGATATGCAGACAATTCACAAATTACATGTGTTTTTAAATGGAGTGAGGGAGTCTCTTTCTCTCCCTCTCCCCGTCCCCTATTTTCCTTCCCACTTCTGTAGCATTCCCTCCTAAGTCCAGAAGGAAGGGCACTAGCCAGCAAATTATGACACCCCTAGTCCCAGCTCTGCCATTTACTGTTTGGTTGTCATCTCTCTGGGTCCCAGTTTCCTTACATATGGGACTAAAGGTGCTCTAAGTTTTCACTGCTCTGTGGCCATGCTCTGATTTCACCTTGGCCAGCTTGAGGCCTGGCACATCTCAGCAGCTGGTCACTGGGATAATCCCTAAAACAGATAACTGCCTGCAGGATAACTGAAAATGGACTGAAACGCCATATAAATTCTAATCACAGCAGAGTCTAGGTACTCAAATAGACCTTTAGCTGCTTCTTGGAGCCACCAGCCAACCCAGAGATGAAGCTGGCTGGAATAGTGGATGGATGTGTTGGAAAGGCCAGCGTCATTTCCAAACACAGCATCTGGGAAATGCCCGTGTCCCTAGGAAGAGGTCATCAAAATCCTTCTCCTGGTGGTGCAGTGCAAAGAGTCAAGCAACCCGGGTTTTGAATCCTGACGCTGCCTCTTATTCAAGCTGTGTGACATTGGGCAAGTTCTCTGGCTGAGCTTCATTTTCTTCCATGATAGAGTGGGGTATGCAGTATATCTACCTTGCAGAATTGTTTTAAGAATCTAGGTCTGCAGAGGACTAACAGGACACAGTACATCTTCAGTAAAGGGTACTCAGAAAATGGTAATCACTGCTGTATTAATACTATCCTGTGCCCTTTATTCACAGGAGTCTCTCAGGGCACTTGGGCCCCCTGCCTCTGCTCAGTGTCCCTCCCCAGGGCTGGGAGACATTGGCTCCAGGCCCAAGCCCCAGTGTGCCAGAAATCCTGGAACAGTAGATGCTGCTGATTGGGATGCTGATTAAATTCCCTGATTGAGGAGACTCAGCCTCCTGGCCCGGAGCAGAAGATCAGGCAATATTTAGGACAATCTGCTTAGCTCCCTAATTAAGTTATTTTTCCAAACTGCCCCTTTCAAGGTCTTGTCCCCTCTTCTCCCCCCTTCTCTGGCCCCTTCTCTCTGGGTCCCTGCCAAACAAAGGGAACAGGGCAGTGTGGAGCTTCCCTCTTTCCTCACCCCTTATGCAGAAAGAAGGTGACAGGAGACCCGCAAAGGCTGTTTTCCTTGCAGAAGATGCAGCTAACACCTCGCCCCGCTGGGCTGGTCCATGTTTTTTTTTTTGTTTGTTTTTTTTTTTTTGTAAAGCTGGGCTCGCAACTCATACCTGCTTCTTCCTCCGTCCTTTATCCCGACAGCTCTCAAGTGCTTTGCTGGGAACGGCGATGAAGCGGCATCTCGTGTATTTCTCCATTTTCCTGTTTCCGCCTGGTAAAAGTAAATTAAAACAAAATAAAGGAAGCCCGGAGTTGAACTGTCATTTTTTAAAAGGGGAGAGGGGTCACATGACTGCGAGTAACTGATTCAGCGCGAAGTCGTTGCAACTGGGAGTTTGCTGCAGAGCCGCCCCCTCCCGGCGGGGGCGCTGACGTCACGGAAAAGCCCCGACTGGGGTCCACCGGACTCTATAAACCGCCGGGCTGTGGCGGCTGCGGGCGGCGGGCACCGGAGGGCGGTCACGGCGCGAGCAGCCCACCGCGCTCCGCGGCTCCGGCAGCCCAGCGCGGACGGACGCACGGACGCACCGACGACGACCCGGTTGACCCCCCGCAGTGCCAAGTAAGGGGGGCGCTAAGGGCAGGGCTCTGCCTGCGCCGCAGGAGTTACGGGAGGAGTAAGTGGGCGTTTCCGAGCCCGCGGGACTGCTTCCAGGGTCGAGTTGAGAACAGACCCACAGTTGTCTGCGCTGTGGTTTTCTAGTAGGGGGCAGAGCCTAAGGTGTAAAGGATACTTAGTTCAATTCAGTGGGAGGGTCACTTCCTCCTAGGTGGAGGTCAGACGGCAGCACTCGATACTTGCTGCTTTTGTTGTTTGACCGCAAGTCTGCCAACTAAGGCGCTGCTTTTACGGTTTAAGCACCAGCCCGCTCTCCGATTCAGTGGCCGAGGTGTTGGCGTGTGGAGTGTGGGGGTGTGGGAGTGTATATCACGCTCCCGTGAGTGGCTCTTGCTGATTGTGATGTGAAACTACTTTAAAGTAGCGTGGGAGAGCAGACGTCTATGCAAGGGGTGGGAGTCTTGCAAGGGGGAAAGTTGTAGACAAGTTATTGTGCGTCATTTAGGAGAGCCTTGAGACTTCTGATTTGCTTCAGGTGGAAATCTGAGTTGAATTAAGGAACTCCAAGAGTGGATGTAGCTTAACAGAGTGAAGCACTTTCAATGCAAATTTGATAGGTCTGAACGTGGCCAGGTCATTTCCAAGTGAGAATGGGGAGGCTTGGGTCTGGGATGTTTTAAATGTGATATCTGTGGGCAAGAGGGCAAGAGCTGAGGCATAATCTTCAAACAGAAATTCTGTT
Source organism: Choloepus didactylus (assembly GCF_015220235.1). Lineage (NCBI taxonomy): Eukaryota > Metazoa > Chordata > Mammalia > Pilosa > Megalonychidae > Choloepus > Choloepus didactylus. The sequence continues at coordinate 49,612,024 of NC_051320.1, read as the reverse complement.
TTCCCCAAATAATAGCCTAGTCACACAGCTGGAGAGCGTCAAGGCAACTTTACTAAACATGGAAGTTCCAATAAGTGCCTGTCCAGTTCAGCTGGGGGAGTGATGTCATTGCCACGTGTTCCCCACTAAGGCACAAAAGCCTGTTGGTCCGGGTGCACTTAAGAGCCTTGTTTAGACAAGAGCCGTTAACCTGGCCAGCTGGTCCCCTGCTCCATTAACTTGTTGCTTTTCACGCTATCTCTGGAGGCGGTTGGTTCTTTCTGGCTGCTGCTGTGCAGGCTCTGAGTGGGAATCCCAAGGCTGCTTTGAGGATGGAGGAAGCTGGCAGGCAGTGGATGCTATTAACGGTATTGTTTTCTCTTTGCTAATATAACAGTTTAGGAAGCCTCCATGAGGAGGTGGTTACTAATAGTGTGGGGAGAGTGTGTGTGTGTGTGTGTGCACGCACGCACCAGGTTGAAAGCTTGGCTTGATTGGGGTTTGGGGCTGCTTCATTGGTATTCTTTATGTCAGGGATGTTCACTTCTCACCCCTTCTAATAAAATGTTAGTAATGACTGCCTGTGTTGGAGCCCCCTGAGCTCTTGACTATGCCTACCTAATATTGGCATCTTGGCTGCTTTGCTCCCCAGGACCCAACGATGACTCTGAATAATGTCACCATGCGCCAGGGCACCGTGGCCATGCAGCCGCAGCAGCAGCGCTGGAGCATCCCGGCTGATGGCAGGCATCTGATGGTTCAGAAAGAGCCCCACCAGTACAACCACCGCAACCGTCACTCTGCTGCCCCTGAGGACCCCTGCCGCCGGAGCTGGTCCTCTGACTCCACAGACTCGGTCATCTCCTCTGAATCAGGGAACACCTACTACCGGGTGGTGCTCATTGGGGAGCAGGGGGTGGGCAAGTCCACTCTGGCCAACATCTTTGCAGGCGTGCACGACAGCATGGACAGCGACTGTGAGGTGCTGGGAGGTAGGTGGCTCAGTCCCAGTGGGCTTCTGTCCATCAGCAGTGGTCAGAAAGACTGAGCAGAAAGGGCGAGCGGGTGGGTCATTTGTCTGCAGAATTGGGTACTGAGATTCTTGGCATGGCTGGGTGAGCTGAGTCCCCAGAAGAGCCCTGGCATAAGTCCTCAGGGCAAGAAAATAAAAACGCTTATAGAGAAGGACCAAAATCTGTTGCGTTTGCGCCAGAAAGGGAATTTCTCGTGTTCCAACTTTAAAGGAATTGGGGAAGTCTGATTGAAGAGGGCAGAGCCCGAGAGTCAGGGCTCTGACCTGGACCTTGTCCTCTCCCTCTTCCTGCCTCAGTTCTTCCCCCTGAGGGTTTATTTTGAAAAGTGCTTTGCACCCCTTGGAGGAAGGTGGACTGTGGCCAGGGTGGGAGCTACACGTGACTTAGCCTGAGAGGCACCTTTTTCCAAGAGCTCAAGTATGGTACAGCCTTGTTTCCATGGTTATACCTAAAACCAAACCAATTTGAAAAACTGTTAGGATGGCGCCATCAGCTTCTTTTCTGCCAATATTAGAGTCTTTTGGGGAAATTAAAGGAGGCTAAAATTCGTACTTGAAATAGTACATTTTATTTATATTTGTAGTATAATGATGTAAATACATTGTATAAAGTCTTACTGCTTTTCCAAACAATTTTCCCTGTATAATCTCATTTAAAATATCTGTTTATTTAAGGCTTGCCTATTTCCAAAACTAATTTAAGGTGACATCTCATAAATAGATATATTCCTTAACTCTTTGTAAAGCACAGCACTACATTCTGGGAAGTAACATGTGAATCCGAATAGCCGATGGTGTTCATTCAGTGTCAGAGACTTGCCAGAGACTTGCCATACGTGATCAAGGTAGCCACACGTCCCTATTTGCAGCTGTAGAAATGAAGGAAGAACAGTCCAGTGCTTTCCCAAATTGCATGGTCTGTCCATAGTCTCGTTTGCGACTCACAACTGAATCACACCCTCCTGGAGTAGGAAGATGCCTTAGTGATGACTCATTTCTACCCTCCATTTGGTGCTCACTGCCCACAGTCCTTTGAACTAAACATTTTAATCTTTTTGACTATCTCCAGTGTCAGGGTGTTCACCTCATCATGAGGCAGCTATAAATGATGACTCACTGATGTGACACAGATTTTCTCCTTACTCCTGGGACCTCAGGGACAATAGCTAAACCAAGAATCAAGGAAGAAGTAGGGCCAGTATTGTACAATTGATCCTTTCTTTCTTTGAAAAGGTTGATGGGCAGCTGTTGCTGGGAAAAGGGGAAAGGGAGGAAGGAACTAACATTTAGAATGAGCATATACAATGGCAGAAAAAGCTATTGCTTTTGGTGGTTGTTGTTTTCACAAAATTCCTGTAGTCATATGAGTAAACCGAGTCTCAGAAAGACCAAGTAGCTTATTTAGAACTACCTGTTGGTGAAGCTGGGGTTAGAACTCAGGACTTTGGAATCTTAGTTCAGTGCTTTTCTCATCCTACCATTTGTGAGGCACCTGCTATGTGCCAGCACTCTGCTAAGTACTTCCCACACATGTTTTTTATAATACTTTAAAAAGTTGAACCAGTTTGGTAATAATATCCTTATTTTACAGGTGAAGAAATGGAGACTTACAAAGCCAAGTGACTTTCCCAGGGTGAAAAGCTAGTACATGGTATGGCCAGGATTCAAACCTCGTTGTGTTTGACCTGAAATCCTGTGTTCTTTCACTATACCATGTGGCCCCAGGACCTAGTCCCCCAAATTCTGTTAAGTCATATAGCACATTTGGTTGGGCATGAGCCATGTGCCTGGCTCTGGGCTAGGCTCTCAGGTACACAGGGATGGATAAGGGATAGCCCCTGTTAGAAAGCTGCTAAGTATCAGTGGCTATGATACAGGACAGGGTAAAAGTAATGACTACCTTGAGAAGTGACAGTAAAGGTGCATGGGGATTGAGATAAGGAAGAGATCAACCAGATGTTTTTGTTTTTGTTTTTTTTTAGAGGGAGAAATTGAAAACATTAGTAGATAGTAGATTTTCAAAAATGTTTGTTGATTAGAATGGAATGGTGTCTATCCAGAGGGTGGTATTCTCATAGGCATAGAGAGTTAAGAAGACCAACTCAGACCTGGAATTTGGGAAAGACAGCCTTCTATGCTTGGGAAGCCTCTTCTTTTTTCAGAGATAGATAGATTAGACACACACACACACACACACACACACACACACAGAGAGAGAGAGAGAGAGAGAGAGAGAGAGAGAATCCCTTCCTCAGAGAATCTTTGACAATGAGAAATGTCTCTGGTAACCCATCCAATCTAATGTGTCCTATTTGGGGAACTTAATTTATACCATCTAGGATTATATCCTTTATCTGTAGGTGACTTGGAATTGTTAGTTGGCTTTATGTTTCCAAAGAGGAAGGGTTAGCCTTTCAAAGGCATGCCCCCAAATTGTTCCTTTTCGGCATTAGCCAAAAGAAAACAAAACAAAACAAAACACAATATTCTTATTATTTCTCCTAATAAAGATGAATGTTGTTACAGTTATATTGTAATAATTGTATGACTCTCTGGTACACATTTAATGCCATTCATTCATTCATTCCTAAACAATTACTGCATATTTACCATGGAACTTGGTGAGGTACTATGGGGTATACAGAGATGCATGAGGCTCCTTCTGTAATGATGCTCTAAGTATGCAGTGGAGATCAGATATACACTGACTGTAAATCAAGGGACAATGTGGAGTGGGCTGCAAGTTGGACTATGTGGGTTTGGATGCCAGCTTTGACACTTACTTAGCTGGGCTCCTTAACCTCCTCAAGCTCCCTCATTAGAAAGCAGGGGTAATTTTATGAGGATTAAAGGAGATAAATAACATGTATTAAGCATGCAGTAGAGTGCCTGGCACATAGTAAGGGCAAAATAAACATTAATCAGAGCTAATTCAGAATCTCCCATTTTCTTTCCATGTGTTACCTTTCCAAACTGTCAGTTTCGCTGCTTGTGTTCCCCGTGCACTCTGGTCACTCTCAGCTGGGGTCCTTTGAGATGTGCAGAGGAGACACAAGTCATTGGAGTGCTGAACTTAGAGCAGGTGCTTCTTCCAGGGCTCCCTGGGGCTCCTGGAGGATGAATGCTGAAAGCAGTTGGAGCTTTTTTGGGGAAGGATGCTGGAGGTTCAGAACTTTTCAGGGATGGCAGGAGCCAGTCCCAGTGTATGGGAGACTCCTGTGTGGGTGCCACACACATTGCTTGAGCCAGTCGTGAGCTAGGGAAGCCTCAAGGCACAAGGGGGATCAGGAATCAAATAAGCAAAACAAGCCGAGGTGCACTAGTCCAGGAAAAATGGCTACTGACTGCAGTTGCCTCTCCCTAGAGCCACCATCCACCCCATCAGGATGTCTCTTTAGCTATACAGAGTGTAAACACACACCCCCAGCTTTCACTTCGAGCAGAGCAGAAGTGAGGCCTGCCCCAAATCCAGGTTACCAAAAGCCTCACAAGCCATTAGGCCTCAACCCTTCTCCGTATACCTTAACCCAAGCAAATGTCAAAGAGCTTTTCTAAGAGTTTCATATTCTTTTATCTCTCCTCTCCTCATCTGATCAGTACTTTCAAAAGTGACTAAGAAAAGAAGAGAAACCTAGAGCTCTGGTCACATATAGACCCACCCATGGTTAGCTGAAGGCTGTCAAACATGATGTGTTGTGTGTTTGAAGAATCCTAGGGGCGCAATGCTAGAGGTGATACATAAACCCAGGTGCCAGAATACTCACACAAAGCAGAGTAAAATGTATTAGTTGCAGAGAGAAGCAAAGCAAAACAGAAAGAGCCTGTCAGGAAAATTCCAGAATGGGAAAGCATTTTGGCTTTATTTTCATGGCTGTAATCCTTAATCCACTTTTTCCTCTATGCTTGTTTTGATATCCCTTAAACCAAGTGAAAGTTTGTTTTTTTTCTTAGTTATTGGCTTTTAGTATATTTCCATTTGAGTTGTTTGGGGCTCAAGTGAATTGCTTGACTTGCTTTTGAGTCGTGAGTGGTGGGCTGAGGGCAGAAAATGTGCTTTAGTGAGAGAGTTTCTGAGTGTAGATAGGGGTTTTAGAGAAAATACAAAAACTGTGGTAGTAAGGGGCAGTCAGTCCCCGGGATCTGTGCTGCCTGGTCTCTGCTGATTTGCATATGGCTGTATAAATTTGCATATTGAGGTAATGAGGCCCCTCCCTCTGGATTCATACCCACTTTGAATCCCATTCATGCTCAATCTTGTGGCAGACACGATGGGCATAACAGGTCTTTAATCCAACCAGTGGGAAACAATTACCATTGATTAGAAGAATGACGTTTTAGGAGGTGGAGAAACTGCCAGAAAGAGTCATCTGCTGTTAACTTTCTTCTCATTTGCCCACTTTTTCCTTCCTCTCTCTCTTCTGATTCCAGTTCCTAGATGAAGAAACATTAAAACAGGAGCATTGCTTTTCATAAGCTCCTCACTTTTATAAAACAAGCAATGCCTTGGTTCCCCCAATTAACACTCTTTTCTTTCGAACCAACGTAGCACTTTCAAGCTATGATTTACCTATAGTAGGAAACACAAAGATGGCAAGAACCATCTTCCTTCATCTGAACAAGTGATAACGGCTAATAGGTTTTGAGTTTCTACTCTGTGCTTATGCTTAATATATGTAATTGTCACACAGCTCTAAGGGGTGGCTATTATTATCAGTTCCATTTCACAGATAAAGAAATCGAGGCTCAGAGAGCTTAAGTGATCCAATGCCACATAGTTAATAAGGTTCAAATTCAGGTTTGCTTGTGCTAATAGGCATTATGATATATTTATCATTCATTCATTCACTCATCCATTCATTCAACAAATATTTATTGAACACTTACAGTGTACCAGGCACTGTTCTTGGTGCTGAGGATATAGCAGTGAACAACACGGATGCACATTTCTTCCTTAACACTGGGGATCGGGGGTAGGAGGAACAGAAAATAATAAAATAAGTAAGGTAATTGTATTGCATGTTAGATGGCAACAAGTGCAATGAAGAGAAATAAAGCAGGGGAGGGAGTAGAAATATTGGGGGCAGAGGTGTTACACTTTTAAATAGAAGATCAAAGAACACCTCACCCAGAAGGAGGTTAGGGAACAAGCCTTGTGGATATCTGAGGGAAGAGATTCCAAGTAAAAGGAACAGCAAGAAAAATGACTTTAAAAAAAAAATCATTATAAAAATCATGATTTTCAAATGTTGAAATTCAAAACAGGAAATCTCATTGTGAAAATGGAGAGAGTGGGGATGGGCACAATTGTATGGTGTAGATTGGAATCCCTCTTGCAAAAATTCCAGTTCTCCTCCACACCCCACACTGATTTTTCTGGGCTTTGGCCCATTGTACTGCATTCACCCTTCACCCACACTCAGTCTGGGCTCAAGTGCAGGGAGCAAAGTTTCCATTACCAAGTAGAGCTGGAGGCTGTGCTTCTGCTGTACTCAGATGGAAAAACAAGCCCCACTTTTTTTAAATTTTTTTAAAGGAGAACATCCATCAAAGCAGGGATTATCTCAAGATTTTTTTCTTGTACTTCTCCAAAGAGGAGAAATGTGTCTGAGCTGAAAGCTTCTTAAGTTATCAGTGACTGATCGGTAATCAGCTCACTGAACGGCATCATGAAGAGATGAATTTCCACGTGAGGCTTATGGAAACACAGCCAATAGTCTTACTGGATAGCTAATGTTTTCTCACAGCAGCATTCATTGAATGAGTGAAAAGCTCTTTAAATGAGTTTATCCTCATAAATGATTTTCTTATATAAAATGTCCAGGAATGATGAAATGAATGCCTTTCACTTCAGGTGGTTTGTGATACAGTCAGAAGATATAGGTGTGCTGCTTGGTAAGTACTGAAGGAATATATGTAGAATGTTGTTGAAGGTAATAAAAAATGGTAATTGAACTTTGTGAATATCTGTGTATTTACAGAATTAATTGCATATTTGTAAGCTTATTGTCTAGCATAATGTTCTTCATGATCCTCATGTAAAAGTACATATTTGCCTGACACCATTATCGCTGTTCTTTCTTTTCTAGAAGATACATATGAGCGAACCCTGATTGTTGATGGAGAAAGTGCGACAATTATACTCCTGGACATATGGGAAAATAAGGTATGCAGAGCCCATAGCTCTCTGTGAATTGTTCAGGCTTCCCTTCCAATAGGCTCTTGATGGGAGGGTGACCTTGTCTTATAGAGCTGTAGTTCCAGAAGAGGTGGGTGCATTTTCTTGATTAAAAGCATACACTTCTGAAGAATGAGGCTGTTTGAAGGAACAGGTCATTCACAGATGAGTTCTGAATAACAAACAAGTTGCAGTGAGTTACCCTTAGTTCTATTCCCTATTTGTTTTAGGGAAGGTGTAATCAAGTATGGTCTGTTTTTTTAAACTACATAAAACCATCTTATATAAAGTCAACATTATCAGTATTCTTCAGTATTTGCTTTTTAAAGATTTGGGGCTTTTGAACATACATACTAGACTTTCTGTTTATTGAAAACCCTCCCAGTCTCATAAAAGAACTCTTAGTTTCATCACTTAGGAAGGGCAAAAGGGGGTTTGGGGGAAGTCAGAAAAGGCTCATTTTTGGTAGTTAGGATAGATAGGAGTTGGAAATATTATTTGGCAGAATAGTTGTGTAATTTATCAACTGAAGCTGTAAGCAAAATTAGAAAGTAAAATCTTAGAAGTACTAATTAGGCTATCAATTTTTACGGCCATCAGACATCTAGTAAGCATGGAAGACAGCTGCATTTTGGGGAGCCTGGAGCTGTTTTCTTCCTTTCTCTTACCAGCAAGGGTGCTTTAGGGTAAACATACTATTTTTTTAACAAAAGCATGTCTCATCTACCAGGCCAGCCTGAGCTCTTAGAAAATCTTCTCATTTCTTTAGGGAGAGAATGAATGGCTCCAAGACCACTGCATGCAAGTCGGGGATGCGTACCTGATTGTCTATTCCATCACTGACCGAGCGAGCTTTGAGAAGGCGTCTGAGCTGCGAATCCAGCTGCGCAGGGCCCGGCAGACAGAGGACATTCCTATAATCTTGGTTGGCAACAAAAGTGACCTGGTGCGGTGTCGAGAAGTGTCTGTATCAGGTAAGAGTGATGCCAGTGCCACAGAAACAGTCTCTGGGTCACAAGCTTTTCCTTCCCAAAGGTGCTAGTCTCTTCCTCTTTCCTGAGGCTGGAACCAGGGACTCATTAAAATACTACATGTGCTTTATGGACCACTCCCTTTCCTGAGGGTCCTCTCCATGCTGGTTGCTGCTCCCTGTCCATCTGGTCTACCTGCAGGATCTAGTTCCCCCACTTCCAAGGGGTTCTCTGGAATTCCTTTAGGGGAGATATTATGAGCCAAGCTTTATTGGCAGCACCCCGAACCTCTTCTCCTTGTCCTTTTTATTCTCCAGGGAGATCTCAAAAGTCAGGGTAGTGCGAGTAACATCTTCATGCAACAAAGATGGGGATTTCTGATTTAATGGATATGTGAGAAAGTTTCACTTGGAAATAAGAATTATACTCTGGCTGCCTATGGTCTGTGTGGACCCAAGAAACAACCCCACCCCTTTCCTAAATTCCAATTAAGACTTCAGTCTGAATAGTGTCACATACACTTTTTCAAACTTAGTTTATGGATAATTCATGATTGCTGAATAAACACCCATGTTCTTTTATGGCCCTTGAGATTTTATTGGCCTAGTATAGGTTTGGTCTTGATACAATCATAAAAAATAAGATACTATATTTCTGGGAGCTATTTAGGAGGAAAAAAACAATAAAGAGCTAAATGTACACAGCTAGTTTGGGAATACCTTCCTATTAGGAAATGACTGTGTATAGTAATCATTTTCTTCCAAAAAAAAACTTGAACACATGGTCTTCCAATGAGATGAAATATTTGGAATTGAGACTGTTCCAGAAAAGCCTGTTTGAATAGTTTGCTGTAATTCTATTATAGCTTTGTACAATCCTCAAATTTTTTTCAAAATATCTCATAAAACCTTCTGTTTTTTAGGAGGGAAAATCCAAGTAGTAGAATTCTAAAGTTCAGAAAATTGAATCAGGAAGTAGAGTTAAGAATATGGGCTTGAGAGTAAAGCAGGTCTGGACTCAAATCTGCCACTTGCAGGCTGTGTGAACTTCCTCAAGTGTTTAGTAAACTCTCCTCAGTTTCTTCCTCTATCTTATAGGGATAATAATATTTTTCAAGATTGTTTTAAGCATTAAAAAATGTTTAGAAAGCACCTAACCCAGTTCCTGGCATATAGCAGGTCTGTTATAATTAAGGCTTTGTTTTTCACTGTTATAATTAATGCCACTATGTTTGATGCAGTTGGGTTTCCACAGATTCTTTGGTGACACTCTTTGCTTCTATTTATGCCCTGGAAGGACATGTGGCTTCCAGTATCCATTGCAAATATGAATGGCTTAGGACCTAGAGGACAATTTTAAACCAGGAATTGTCCAGCTTGGCTGCATGCTCTGGGGGATAACACTTTTCAGCCTCTCTGACTTTCTGCTCCCCTCCTTTCCTTACCAGAAGGGAGAGCATGTGCTGTGGTGTTCGACTGCAAGTTCATTGAGACCTCCGCGGCTGTCCAGCACAACGTCAAAGAGCTGTTTGAGGGCATTGTGCGGCAGGTGCGCCTTCGACGGGACAGCAAGGAGAAGAATGAGCGGCGTCTGGCCTACCAGAAAAGAAGGGAGAGCATCCCCAGGAAAGCCAGGCGTTTCTGGGGCAAGATTGTGGCCAAAAACAACAAAAATATGGCCTTCAAGCTCAAGTCCAAATCCTGCCATGACCTCTCTGTGCTCTAGGCACCCAGAGTCACCCAGATGTTCCCCCAGACATCGCTGAAGGCCATCGGACCAATAATCTATATTAGATTGGATACTTAAGTGCTGTTAGTTGTGGCTTCCCCCATTGCAGCTGGGAATTAACGAGTTAGCCTCATGGGCAACATAATGCATGGGAAATGAGCGATCTTTGTAGAGTCTGTATTTATTCACAGGAAAAGCCTTGCCCTTGCTACTAGAACACCCAACACTCAATAGAGGATGTCTTTGGTGTTCACATGTGTTTTCTCTCTCCTTTGGACGGTAGAAAATTGAAGCCTACAAGAGAATGCCTAGAATGAGAACTTTTCGTTATTAAAATTTTGCCTAGTGTTTTGATATGTGATTTTGAGCCCAGTGGGTCATAACCAAATACAGGAAAGCCATGGAAGGGCTTATTCAAAGGAGAGAGGACTTTCTATGTTCCTTATATTCCCTGGAGCTAGAATCATAGACCTGGATTCATCATGATCATGACTATTATTGCTCCACAAAGCTGTGAAAAGAAATGATGGACCTTGCTGGAAACTAAAGCTTAGCAAACAGTTTTTGTTCAATACTCACAGTTAAGAATTCAGAGATTTGTAGAATTGGGAACTGATATATTTACAATTTATGGGTTCAAAAATTATATCTCACTTATATGTGGCTTACGTCTTTTTTTTATTTAGGGGAAAATTATTTTAATCAAATTTTACTTAAACCACCTTTTATGTTTCTTTATTTTTGAAATCATAGAGCCAACACAATCATATTTAAAAAATCCAGATAATGCCAAATTTTAAAAATAGAATAAATGGTCTGAAGTTTTATAAACTACATAACATAAATTCTTCCAGTACTTTGGGTTGACCCTTGTACACCACAGCTCTGCTCTATTTATTATTATTTTGCAAAATAATAACCATTTTAACATTTGATAAAGTATATTTATGAACATATTTTTTAACAGGAAAAATGTCCGTTTTATTACCATTTTCTATCTTTTTCAGAATATGCAAGTTTTTACCTATATGTCTTGTAATAACAGAAATAAAATTTGGAAAATAAAAGTCATTCTTAAATGTTATTCCTCCCCAAAACAAGATGATTATGATTATTTTTATATAGCTTTTGAGCAATCACATTCTAAAGAGACATATCTATTAATTTCTTCTTTTCATTAGCAGTGGTCCAGTCATTATCTGTTTTAAAGAATATCCCCTACATCTGATCCTTTGGAACTGTGAGTTACAGTAATGCAAAGTTATTTTTGGCTGATACAGTTGGGAAGTATTGGGGATTATCTAAATGAATTGTAGTAAAAGATTGATCTCTTATATTGGTCAGGCAAATTCCTAATGGAACAGATGGGCCTAGCTTTGCTCCCCGAATTCTCATGGTCTTAAGCTTGATGAAAGCATTAGAGGAAATTATAAAGGATTAGGAAAAAATGTAAAGTGGTGATCTGCAGCCTGAGAGTGAGCCAGGCAAGGCTTTAACCAAATTCTCCTCTCTGACATTAATGCAGTTTGACATTAATCACGTGGCATGTGTCCAACAGCACGTGCAACCCTTTTGCTAGAGTGAGGCTTCCTGGGGTTTCCCTACCACGTCTTCTCTGCCACTCCTTGCCCTGACTTTCACTGTTACTTGCCTCTCTTTCTGAGTAGCAGACACACACTAACAGACACAGTCTTTGCATCTTCCATATTGCCTACAGAAGCACCGTGTTAGAAGGTTTTTGCCTGCTCTGTTTTGCTGGCTCCTGCCCTCAGATTGAGAGCCAAGGTTCCCATTGCTGTACATTTTGCATCTTCCAGTTGCTCGAGGAGGCAGTACAAGGAGGTGCTAAGAGTAAGGATTCATGTTACCCAGGCCTGGAGATGCATCTTGGCTGTGCCATTTAACTTTAGTGTGTCCTTGTGTTAAAGTTAAAACTTTCTAACCATTGGCTTTCTCATCTGTAAAATGGAGTTGATTATAATACCTATCTTATAAAGTGGTTGTGAGATTAAAGTCTTAATCTGCCATACATTAAGAACTCAGTAGATGTTAGTTATCTTTGTTGCACATCCTCCATTATGCATATATTAGCATTAGTTTTATATGCCTGCCCCTCCTTTCAAATGGACACTCCTTCAAATGAGGGACCACTACTTATTTTCCTTCTTATTCCTCTACATTTCAGTGCAGTACCTTGCAGACATTGGGGCTTTCATAACTGTTTCTTCTTCAATTTAATAGTTCTTCCCACTGGCCACATGAAGTGGACAGGCCATTTTTACAGCACACAACTTCAGAGGCAAAGGTGACTAGTCCAAGTTTGTTTAGAAGCTATGGGTCTGGGCTAGGAGTGGAGTCCAGATGTGAGTCCTAATCCTCTCCATTTTCTAGTATTCAATACTTTCCTATAAACACACAGCCCTTTTCATCCCTGTGTAACCCACACATAGCACACACACACGACCCTTCACAGCACACACCCCCACTCCCACTCCACACATCCACACACAAGCATATACACCACACATATCATACCACACACTCCCACACAGCCCTCCATCCCCTCACCACCCCCCACCACATACACATACACACCACACCCCCTACACCCCCACAACGTTATACACCCCATCACAAATCCCACACACCCACTACACACATACCATACACACACACAAGCACCCCCCACATAGCACACGTATACCCCACACCTCACCTCAACCACCCCCTTACACCACACACACATACAACATACACCTCTTACATCCCCCAAGTCTCACCTACACCCCACAATACACACGCACCACACATACCCCACTCCACATGCCACACACACACATACACACATACATACACACATTCTTTGTCCATGTTGTTCTCCACTGTCACAGATTCAACGTTCCTCATCACTTATTTCAGACGTTCCCAGATAAATGGCCAACAGATCCCAAACATCCCAGGCTTAAGAGCATGTTCAGGATTGTTTTACCTGGGCTCCCTCAGCTTCACCCAGGCAGTACAATGAGGTTGCATTCCAACCCAAGAAGCTTTTCGGTTAAGAGTTATAGCTCTGGAGTCATACAGACCTGGGTTTGTATCTGATTTCATCAGGTAAATTCCTTATGTTCTCACAGCCTCAGTTTCCCACCTGTAACATGGGGATAATAACACATCTACCTCATAGGGTCGTAGGGAAGATGATGTAGGCCTGCTAAAGTGTAAGTTATTATCCCAGAGTGAGCTATGACTACTTGTACTCTATTGCAGCTTTCACACCTTCATTTACTCATGCATTCTTCAAACATTCTTGGGTATCCATGCAGGGCTGGGTGCTGGGAATACGATGATGACTAAGACATTGTCCTTGTCCTCAGAGACCTCAAGAGTAATAAATTTGCCTATCCCAAAAAGCCAAAGAAGGTGGCACTGGAGATAGGAAGAAATTTGTGGGAGAATTATACCTGGGAGGGACTGAGTTTGCTATCATTAGATAAAATTCAAATGAAGGAAAAAGTGTTATAAAATGATTGGATTAGCTCTCGAAAAGTAAGTTGGGTTATTTTTTTAAATTCCATTTTGGGAAGTGGGAGCATTGCAGAAAAGTTGCTTTTTAAACATCCTACATTTTTGCTTACAAATATATGAACTATTCAATACAGGGAAAAAGGAAGATTAATTAATTTGGCCTAATTGTTGGTGTTCTTGCTTGTGCAAGGTGCTGTGGAGACTATAAGGAGGGAGAAAAAACAGTTTTACGTTTAAGGAATCTAACTGGAAAGAAGTGGGGGTGTTGGTGAATGAAGACAAGTGCACAACAAAACTAGAATATGATAAAGAAGGTAATAAGGGCCATCAGAAACTGGGAGCCATGGCAATTGGAGCTTGGGTGAACTTCCTTGCTTGGTTGGTGCCATCATGGATGTCTTCCTGGAGGAAGTGGCTCTGAGCTTGATCTTGACGACTACTTGTGATTTCCGATTTCCACGGTAGGGTTGGTAGACAGGAAGAAAAATGGAAAGGTTGGTCTGTGTAAAGAAAACAGCATGAGCAAAGGCAGGGAGATAGGAAAGTAGAAAACCTGTTTAGGGAAATGAGAAGAGTACAATTTGGGCAGGGGTTTTCTGGGAGGCAGTTTAGTGGAGTGGTTAAACGCATGAGACATCATTTAAAATTCTCACTTGGTTTATTTAGGGCAAATTCACCTCCACAAGCCTCTATTTCTTCATAAGAAAAACAAGAATGATATCCGTCTCATAGGATTATCATGAGGACTAAATGTACGGCGCCGAACTCATTGTCCGAGTGGTGGAGTGCAAGCAAACTGGGGTGATAAATTGAGATTCAGTTGTAGAATATGCTGAGTTCCAGGCCAAGGAGTTTGGACCTGGTTTAGAAGGCAATGGGAGCGCCTGGATCTTTCCAAATGGGAATGTGAAAAGGTCAACGTGGTGCCTCTTCAGGAAAACGCCCGGAAGAGCGGAGCCTGGCAAGCACCAGAAGGCAAGAGACCCACGGCCTCGGCCAGCAAGAGCTCAGGGCAGGGAGCGCGGGGCTCCAGGCAGAGACGGAAGTCGGAAGTCGTTCATCGCGAGAAGCCCCGCCCAGGAAGTGCATTCGACGTCCTTCTTGGACTTGAGTGCATGTGTCTGGCAGCGTTAAAGGTTTTGTACCGGGAGCACTCACAAAGCAATGAAGCCCGGATTCCGACAAGAGCCAGTCAGCAGTCCAAAATGATAGAGGAGGGAGAGAAAGGAAACAGAACAGGGGAGTCACAGCGTTAGCCAAGGGCCTGGTTACACAGTTACGCTGGAGCCGAGATGCCGTTTCTGACTTTGTGACTGCCTGGGAAACAACCACGACAATGGTAGCAGACCCCAAACCTGCAGTAATCGTCCAGTCTGAACTCCCGGGGAAATGAGAAAGTAAATATTAAACATCTGCTTTCCTTGTATTGTGGCCAGGGGAAAAAAAGGTATATAAACAAAGGCCCTGAGGTGTTTAACAGAGGAATGCCGTCATCTGTCTACACAGGTGGCTCTGCACGTGCTGGTGTGTGTGCACCTGTGTGTTGGGGGTGGGGGGGAGTGGGAAAGGGAGGGCTCACAGTTAAAGGAAAAGGGGCAGTACTGGCAAGTAGAATAATTTCAAGTAGCAACTGGACCCTCATCTTGTTCCACTTCTCAGTATGTATTTTTGAAAAATGGGAATGCCATCACAGGTCTTAGGTATTTCAGTGTCAAGAGGTAACCGAGTATTCGAGAGGCACATACTCTTTCTGAAACTCAAGGCAAGTGGTAATTTCAGTTTGCTTGGATGGGGGTCAAATAAGCCAAAATAAAAGTGTGCCTGCATCTTCTGTTTTACTAAAGTTTTTAACCACAGGCTTTGAAGTAGAGAAATTATACTCAGGCCTTTAGAAAAATGGAAATATAGCAGGACTGGAGTTGGGAGTAGGGGGCGGTGATACTCTTGCTGGTATCACCCAGAGGCCGAAGCCAGTCCTTGGAGTTGGAGAAATCTGGCCTCCTTGTGGGTAATTGGAAAGAGTTTTGGAGGGCATGTGGTTGAAGAGAATTTGAATATTTGCAAATTTATATTCATATACATGCATACCTGTATATACACGTGTGTGTACATATATGCATTTTAAACCAGAGTAGTTTAATGATAGGGAATAATTGTAGTACAGATGGCAGACTTTTTTTAAAATATTTTTTTTATTGAGATTGTTCACATATCATACAACTTTCCAAAGATCCAAAGTGTGCGATCAGTTGCCCATGGTACCATCATACAGCTGTGCATCCAACACCACAATTAATTTTTTCTTCAATTTTTAGAATATTTTCATTACTCCAGAAAAGAAATAAAGATGAAAAAAGGAAACTCAAATCCTCTGATATCCTAACCAACCCCCTCCATTATTGATTCATAGTTTTGGTATATAGTACATTTGTTACTGTTGATGAAAGAATGTTAAAATACTACTAACTGTAGTATATAGTTTGCAATAAGTGTATATATTTTTCCTATATGCCTCTCTATTATTAACTTCTAGTTACAGTGTCATACATTTGTTCTAGTTCATGAGAGAGATTTCTAATATTTGTATAGTTAATCATGGACATTGTCTACCACAAGATTCACTGTTTTATACATTCCCATCTTTTAACCTCCAGCTTTCCTTCTGGTGACATATGTGACTCTGAGCTTCCCCTTTCCAACACATTCACACACCTTTCAGCACTGTTAGTTATTCTCACAACATGCTACCAGATGGCAGACTTTTAAAATAAATATCCAATGGAAGAATTATGGCCCAGCATGTGAATGCTGAAGGAAGAGTACCTTATCAGACACAAAGGAAGAGTGAGTGTGTGAATATCAGAAAATGGGCAAGGAATAGAGTTACAAGGAGTACAACTCAAGCAGTTAGTCAGCTTTTATTTGACTAAAAAATTCAACCAGATATGCTTGAAAGTAGTGATTTTGAGGGGATGGGGGAGTAAACATGAGGTTGGACAAGGCAATGAGGTAGGAGTGGAAATCCTATTAAAAATCCAAAGGAAATTGTCCTTCAATTCATCTATTTGATTATAAGATCGAGTTGGTGGCCTGCCGTGTATTTGGCAGTAGCAGTGTGAGGAACTTGGATTTTTTGAGAAATTGGGCAAAAGTGAAACCAGAGCCTCCAGAACTCTTTCTAATGGAACTGCAAGGCCTTGAATATGCAATCCAAGTAGTCAGGCAGGCAGCTGGAATATCATCCTATCTACACCATCACTTAGCACTCTATGTAAAGGGAACGCTTGAATTGTCACATGTGAATTATCTGAGCCACAGCCAAGAAGATGATGTTGATAAGGATGGTAGTAGCTAATGTTTATTGAGTTCCCAAGGCCACATGGCAGCACATGTAGCCCTGTTGCCTCCAAAAGATGACACGAGTTTAGAGTTTGAAAGGGCCTTGGGTATCAGCACTCCTCCTTGTGCCTCTTATACCCTGACACCCAGATGAGCCGTGATTTGCTCCAGGTGACTCAGTAGCCAAGTTTGGCAGAACCCAGGGCTCCAGGTGTCCAGTTTGAAGCTCCTTCCAGAAGAATATGGTGCCATCCACATGGGACCACCACCTCTTTCTGCTGCAGAGAAGAGCTCTTAACACCTCTCTAGGGTTTTCCTTCTGCCATACACTAGACTTTGGTCTTCTAACTTCCCGTCACAACTTGGGAACAGTTGTGATGGGAACAGTTAGGGAACAGTTAGGGGAACTCCCATCTGTCCCCTGCTCAGGCTTCTGCTGGGTGACAGAATTACATGAGAGGTGTTCCTGAGAGTTAACATATCCAGAGAGCACTGAGCTTGGAGTAACAAGCCTTAGGTACTAGTCTGGACTTTGCCAATTACTAGCTGAGCCTTAAAGTCCTCATATATAAAATAAAGACAAATGACACCAACCTCACAGGAATTGTAAAATGACAGAATGTGATAAGTAAAAGTGCTTTGTAATTTCTAAAGGGTCATTTAAATCTCTAAAAGTTTACTCAAGTGCTGTGCACATATGAGGCTGTATTAGGGGTTGTTTGCACATCGATTGCCTTCAGTGATGTTTGAGGGAGAACATCGGGCACGTGTCCAACTGGCATGCGGAAAGTTCTTTTGGAGTAATTGGGCCTCTCATTGCCTACCCCCCAGTTCACCCTCTGGATTACAGCATGTGGACGTTCACCTGCTTTGCTGACATATTGGACTAGCCTTGATTGTTGTCCCTTTGAGTGTATAAAGTCAGTGGAAAACATTAGCAGTTGGGAAAACAGCAACACAGTCTATTCTGGCAGCAAAAGAAGGGGACTCTTAATTTGATTTCCTTTATTGTGTCTTTGAGTCTCCATACAGAGTGGGCAACAAGAATTGCTGTTTTAGGTGCTGAAGATGAACACATTTGACTCATTAAAAAAACAGGTAGATAGTGACCTAGTCTGTTCCCCTGCTTTTACGCATAACAGTGCTTCATCCAACAGATAAATGGGACTCTAGGATTTCACAGATGCTCCTGGGTATAATTGTAATTATGCGAACGAAGACAGAAGAGGGCACAAAGAATCCACTTCCTTTGTGATTGAGAAAGAACATGTGGACTGTGTAGCTGTGTGAGAAGGAAGCTGAAAAGATGGGATGAAATTGGTGGTGAAGAAGGCAGGTTCTGGAGTTGAGTTGCCTGAGTTTGAATCTGGTTCCACCAGTTCCCAGCTGCAAGTCACTTAATTCTTCTAATGTTTTTTCATCTGAATGGAGAAACTGAGTAAATTTTTAAAAGGATCTGCTTCATAGAGTTGTTACAGAGAATAAATGGGAAAATGCACACAGTGTTTGGCACAGTCTCTAGCACACTGTGAAAGTTTAGAAACTTTTACTGTGTTTTGTTGTTTTCTTTATTAGAGCAAAACCCAAGAGCTTTCCAAGGCTTCCAAGGAGGAATTCTACAAGTAAGAAGGGGCTGCCTAATAAGAGAACAATCTACTCTGTTATTCTCTTTGCTATCTTCCCCTTGGACAGTCTATGTAGCATTCTGGTACTAGGAGTAGAGTGTGTAGGGGTGGGTCGTAATCCACCCTAAATTCTCTGGCTGACAAATGGACCCAACTCTCTACCCAAGAGAGTTCCCTTTAGTAGCTGACCGAAGACTGAATTCTTCCAAAAGCCTTTATTACTTTCTGAGGTTGCTAAGCAACCTGGATTCTGTATGAAAACAGGTTAGTTTATAATGTCAGAGGTATTTAGCCCCCAGCCTCTTGGGGTGCATGTTAAGGGGCGTAGCTTCTCAAACCTCTTGCCAGGGCTTCTTATTTCAAAGCCTCCAATCTTGTCTCCAATAGAGGGTTCCTCTTAAGGATCCCCACTCAGGAGCTACCTCTTAGATATCCTGATATCAAGACCCCGAGCAGTAGATGCCTTTTCTGCTTTCTGTAGTTCTAGTGATACAGGCATCTTCCTTCCCTAGATGACTGGCCCCTTATGTTTCTTCCAGACTTTATGTACCAGCCTTGCCCTACTCTGCCATGGGGTTTTTATCCTTGAAGGTCCAGTCCCAGTGCCAGCCTTTCCCAAAGTGTGTTCTTTAGGACCTTTGCTCTCTGTGGGATTAATGATTTCTGTGGAAAGGGGGCATTCCATGGTCAAACACATTCAGGGAAATCTAGGTTGAGGAAAATGAAATAGGTTTCTTGCATCAACTAGAGTTTATTAAATGCAAGCAACAAAAACTGACTTGGGCAAAAAGGACAAAAGAAAATTAAAATGATTCTACATAATTCATGAAAATTAAGGGAAAAGCTGAACAGCTAAACCTCTGGAAGTACAGGATCTGAAAAAGATTTAAGGATTTCAGTGACAGGAACTCATAGACTGTTTCTAAGGGTTCTCTAAGGGACAAATTCGTTTCAATAATCTTGTGTGTGTTTATAATTCTATTCTGGATTCTACATTTGGCTGTGGTGTGTGTGTGTTGGTGTGTGTATATGGGGGGGAGGGCAGTGGAAAGGAAAAACTTTCCCCAAAGGAAAACTTGAATGTTGTTACCAAAGGAAGGGAGAAAGGATGCTGGACTGGCCAAAACAATAGATACCCACCACTTTTATTCACTAGAGACATTCTCAGACTTTTTGTTATTGCTTTATTGTCTTGGGGAGGGTGAAATAAAAAGTATGCATCATTTCCCATACCTATTCATCCAAGGAACCCTTAGGAGTATCTCACAGGATTATCATTTCACAAAAACATGTTTTGGGGAATGCTGCCATAGGCTAATAAAAATTATACCATAGCATTTGTTTGACAAGAATTATGTACTTTTACAATAGCAAGTTCAATCCTAGTTGGTCCTTTTCTTCAGTGTGTCCCCAAATCCCCTTGAATTTCCATATTGGCATACACAAAGGGAAAGGATACACAGCTCATACATCCAAAGACTGATGAAAGTGGATTTGGACCTGCTGTGTTAGGGGTGGTCCTAGCACAGCCTGTCAGCTTTCCCTGGGACCCACAAATATATCCTATGCTTAGGACCAGGGGTGTCAGCCTGGGATAAAACACAAACCCCTAGTAGATAGAGGACAGCCAGGACATGCCTTCCCCTGTTGTCCTGAGCATGTGTAAACATTCACTGGAGGCAGCCTGACTCCGGTGGGCATATTTTAGGGCACCCAGCTCACACCCTGGTGGTACATCTGTCACAGGGGGGTGGGATGGGGGTCTTCCCTGTGGCAGGATGTAAACATAAGAGGGATGCTGTGCAGAGAACAGATTTTTTAAAATGGGTAGTATCGATGCAACAGGTACAGAAGTCTCCTTGCCAGTGGGATACAAGAAATGACACATTTCATTATTGTTTTAAATAAAATTAAATCTAGTCCAGCTCCCCTCTTGTCATGGTTGGTCATTTTGGGAGACCTCCACTCCTTTGGATTGTTCATGATACCATGGAACTTACATAAATCCTCCTTAGCTGGTCTTTAGTCTTCAGAGAATGGTTGCCTCCAACACTGTTGTTTTTTCTGATACACAGTACCCTACAGGGGCTGGTCCCCACCATGTATTGGGCACTGAGATGCCCCTTGTTGCACTGTTCTTCTCTGACCTCATGATCAGCATGGGGCTCTTAGTGGGCTCCCAGAATTCTCTTAGTGTCCTGTATGCCCAAGCAGCCAACCCAAAACTGAGGTTCTCTTGCATCTGGAGTACAGTAGTGGAAGCCTGGAACAGACCTACATGAGCACCCCCTTCCCCAGGCTCTGGGGCTCCAAAATCCCATTGGACACTGAGTCATTTCTCTTTCTTACCTTCAAAGTATCAAAGCTTCCCTCCTCTTCTGGGACTTAGTGATCCACTTTAGTTCCTTTTGAAGGGCTTGAAACACCATATCTGGTGATAGGGGAGCCTAGACTAGTAATTCAAACTTCACAAGAGTCCCCCTGAAGGTGTTTAGAAGAGCCCAAGTCCTGTCTCCAAAGGTTCTGATTCAGTTAGTCTACAGTGAGGCCCAGAATAAGCTTCCTGGGAGACTCTGATACTGCGGGTCCTCTGGCCACGCTTTGATGAGCACTGGTCTAGACTCTGGGACAAACCACTGGTAACCCTCATGGGGTAGAAGAGCTCAGTCTTCAAAAATGCAGTAGCTGGTATCCCAGCTTCCAAAAATGGACAGCATACTTTTTCTAAAGCAGCAACAACATACATGGTTTCATTTGCATACCCTGATTTGTTAAATTTGCTATTCCCCAACCCCTTAGAGCTGGGTTTAGGAAGCAAACCCAGAGGAGAGAATCTGGTTATTGTGGCCTGGTGGGTATTGGCATTACCTTGGCTGGAGGCCTGGTCTGCTCATTCTTGAGTGTCTGGCAGGCTGAAGGCCCAGCTAATGGGCAGTGTCCTGTGACCACAGGAAAGGCTCACCTTCCCAAGGGCACAGTTGTGAATCCATCACTGATTTGGGGATCTTTTGTGAATTTAAGAGTTTGTGCCTTGTTTTTTGATTCCAGCACCATCCCTTCCTGCTTCTCCAAATTGCAGCAGACATCAGTAGTTCTACCATTTCATAAATCCTGGTATGGGAGAAATGAATGGCTCCCTGCCATGAACTCAGCTGTTTCAGCACCCCCACCAGCTCCAGGTAAGGTGGGAATGACTGAGGGGAGCTCCTGCTTTTCTCATTCCAAAACTTTATGCATATTGACAGGGTGATTTGGGATGGCACAACTGAGGCTTTGCAGGCTCGAAAGTGGCCTCCTAATCTCTGATCTTAGACACTACACCTACTCCCCAGAGGTGAAGGGTGGAGGTTAATGACTTACAAACTGAGTGCAAGAAGCTGGGGCCTATGGGTGTGCTCCAGTTACAAGGGTGGTGTTTTTTGGGATGTGACACAGGAAGCAGGAGCCTGGAGACTTGGGGCCTAGCCTCTGCTCTTCCATGAATGTCTGTCACCTCTGTGCTTCAGGTTTTTCCCTGTCTGTAAAACAAAAGGAGTTGGGCTAAATCAATTATTTCAAAAATAAACATTTACTGATCTTTGATTATGTACCAGACTGCTGGAGGGATGTGACACTAAATAAGACATGATGCGTGTGCTTGAGAAGATGATGATTTCTGAGGTCTCTGACTGCTCTAACATCCTACAGTTTATAAAATAATGCCTAATCATGGTAGCCCTTGAACAGGCACTGTGTACTTTCACATGTGTTTTCGGGGTCAGCCATACAACTGCACTGTGAGATGTGTTGTTGTTCTCCCTGAGTGGGGTCAAGTGACTTAACTAATGGCTATTAAGCAACAAAACTGGATTTGAATCCAGATCTTCTGATTCTCAGGTCTGTGCTCTGCACAGTAGCTTGCTGTCTATGACTCTGCCCCCACCCTCCCAGATTTTCCCCCTTCCAATGTAATAATAGCCATCACTTGCCAAGAACTTACTTAGGGTCCCACTGCAGGCAGTACCTCATGGAGACCTGAGAGCAACATGTTACTGGACCAAGGCAGTGGATCCTTTTGCCCGATGCTCTCAAATGACCAATTTCTGAGACACAGGGGTTTCAAAGAGAGAAAGAGTTTTGTTGTTGGGCGCGAAGCAGGAGATCAGATGGCCTATCGGTCCAAAATCTGCCTCTCCGAACTGCAGTAATTCTGATAGTTTTAAAGCATCAAAAGATGGGCAGGTTTTAGGATAATGAGTACAGTGGCCCCAGATTATGTAATTAGTGGTGATCTAATTATTGAGCATGCACAGATTGATTGCATGCTTAGTCACAGAACGTGTATAAGAAAATGGCCTTAATATGATGATGGGTGTGATTTTTAGTATTACAATGAGGTATAGGTGACTTACTGGTTTAAGTCTTGGCTACTATGCATGTCAGGGTGGGCCCATTTTGGTTAGATCCAGCTTCAGTTATCAAGATAACTTTGGACTTGTGGTTAATTCTAGGCTGACCCAAGACCCTTTATTAATAAACATTAGGGGCTGCCTTTAGTGATCAGAAGACTTTAAAGTTGAAAAATTGGATAAATGGGTACAAGTGAAGGTTAGTCACAAGGTTTCACAATCACAGGGGCACAAGATAAAGGCTATACAATCATTTTCAGAGATCACGGCAGCTGAGTTACAGTTCAGGTTTCAGGTATTTCTCTCTGTCTGCTCTAATCTACCAGAAAGTAAAAAGGAATATCTATGTAATGATTCAGTAATCATAATCAGCCTTTAAATCCTAACTTCTCGGTTACAACCTCATTAGGTACTATTATTATAGACATTTTACAGATGGGAAACTGGAGCTCAGAGAGGTTGGGTACTTTGTCCAGAGTTGCACAGCTTGGAGGCAGCATTCAATTCCAGGTCTGTTTGGGGCTGCTATGCTGTACTACCTTCTGGAACTGAGGAGAGAGGAGACTGGAAGGACAATGGGCTCTGTATTCTCCTGGAGAGCTGAAAGTTGTGCCTTTAGTAGGGTCCTCCCGGAGGCTCTGCTGGAGGAAGGAGGGAGCCAGAAGACTCCTGGGAGCTAATTGTGGAGAGACCTTGGTCAGGGCCTGTTCCTAGGTTGTAGACCCTGAAGTTGGAGCCTCCATAGGGAAACGTGATAGACTTTAAAAGCCCCAGAGATGTCCCAGGTCGCATAGGCCCAGGGCTCCTAGACAAATGCAGGGTAAGAGGCGGAAGTACCTGAGACTTTTCAGAGGGGGTGATGTAAACTGGTTGGGGAAGCAGCTTCTAGGTGTTGAGGCCCTCCTGTTCCCTCTGTGCCTGCCATCCTGGGCTCCCTCCTCCCACCCTTAGGCTCCTGAAAATCCTTTTCCTCTTCCTAAAGCCTGCCTGGGATGCCTCCTTTATTCACTCAGAGGCTGTGCAAACTAATTAACCTCTGACCAGCATGTCCTCATTCGGAGCTCTGCTTAGCCTCATGCCATTGTAGGGAGGCTAAAAGTGGTGGGGCGCACCCCCAGTACACAGATGGGGCTGTGTATTGGAATGGAAATTTTTACCTTACCAACCAGGTACAGAAGTAGTTGGGCCTGATTTCCCAACCTTAGTTCCCGAGGGACTGGGTCCATAGGATAATGGTAGTTCACACCTATTGTCTTTATAGACGCTTGATCTCTTTGACAACAACCCTGTGAGGCAGGTCTCCATTCTACACATGAGAAGCCTAAGGCTTGGAGAGGTTAAATAATTTGTCCAAAGTCACTCATCTAGAGGGTGACCAAGGCAAGATTCGAATTCAAGTCCTTCTGGCTCCAAAGCCAGGTTCTTTCAACTGTGTCCCACCATGTCCCACTGCCCCCTCATCCTCCACCCCTCCCAACACTTTGTAACTTTCCAGATTTATAGGGATCCAAGTGAGGTGGACAGCTAACTGGATGTGAGTGAAGCCCAGGGGTTCCTTATGCTAGGTGATGGATAATTGGGGTAATTGCCCCCACACTCTGACCCTCCAGGCCCTGGCTTTTAATTATCTTGCAAGCAGCCATGATAAGCTTAGGCTTCTTTGTTAGCAACAGGATGTGCGTGGGCTGTGCAGAGGCTCAGACGGGACCTTTTAAGGTAGCCTGCAGCTTGGGAGCAGTTAAGGTGGCGTCAGCAGGGCATCCCGGAGATGAATCCACAGGCTGTGGGGGGAAAGATCCAAGTCCTGCAGCCCCCGGAGCAGCAGCTTTGATGGCTGGTGGAGTCACCCTCTGGGTGACAGACGCTATTGGCCGAAGGTCACAGTCTCCAGGGAGGTGGGCATGAGGCATGCATCTGTGAGTCACCCTTGGAGACACTCACAGTCATGCTGCTGTAAGCCCAGGAACCCTGTCAAAGCTACCTCCAAAGCTGTCCTCCCATTAAATACATGATTAATTATCATAAAAGCTCTTCCCAGATGCGAGGCGCCAAACTGGATTTGCAGTCAGCATGAGGAGAAGGCACTTCAGATTCAATTAATTTTTATCTGACCTGCCTAATGTCCTAAGAGGAGGCCTCTGCTTCTGCTGTAAGGATTAAATTCTCTGGCAAGGCCAGAGGGAATCACAGCTCAGCATCCTTCTAGATTCCCAAGGCCTGGAGATTGTTTCTGTGAGATGCACAAAATGTAGATGACAAAAAATGAGAAGATGGGCAAATAATGAGCTTAATTGTCCCTCTCTTAGCACCTGGAGACCTGGGGCGGTAAAATCAAGTTTATTCTCTTGCAATTTGAAAGAGAAATCAGGTGGTACAGTCCCCACCCCCCCAAATAAGCATAATTTTTTTTTCCAAAGAACTTATTTTATTTTATTTTTGCCCCCATTTTTCTACTCCTCCATCCATACACTGGACAAAGAGTAGTGTGATCCACATGGCTTTCCCAATCACGTTGTCACCACTCATAAGCTACATTTTTGTACAATTGCCTTCAAGATTCATGGGTTCTGGGTGGTAGTTTGATAGTTTCAGGTATTTACTGCTAGCTATGCCAATTCATTAGAACCTAGAAAGGGTTATCTATATTGTGCGTAAGAGTGCCCACCAGAGTGACTTCTCAGCTCCTTTTGGAATCTCTCAGCCACTGAAACTTATTTCATTTCATTTCACATCCTCCTTTTGGTCAAGAAGATGTTCTCCATCCCACTATGCCAGGTCCAGATTCCTCCCCGGGAGTCATATTCCACATTGTCAGGGGTATTTACACCCCTGGGTGTCAGATCCCACGTAGGCGGGAGGGCAGTGATTTCACCTGCCAAGTTGGCTTAGCTAGAGAGAGAGGGCCACATCTGAGCAACAAAGAGGCATTCAGGAGGAGACACTTAGGCACAATTATAGCCTCTCCCTTGCAGTAACAGTCTTCCCAAGGGGAAGCCCTGTGATTGAGGGCTCAGCCCATCAAACCACCAGTCTCCAATGTCTGTGAGCACATCAGCAACCATTGAGGTGGGGAAGCCCAACACCCCATGCATTCTCCCCCAGCAGTGTTGACATTAGTGATAGCATATAATATTTCTCTTTTTGTTCCTGGCTTATTTTGCTCAGCATTCTGTCTTTGAGGTTCATTCAAGTTGTCAGATGTTTCATGACATTGTTTCTTCTTACTGCTGTATAGTATTCCATAGTGTGTATATACCACATTTTATTTATCCACTCATCTGTTGAAGGACATTTGGGTTGTTTCCATCTCTTGGCAATTGTGAATAATGCTGCTATGAACATTGGCGTGCAGATATCTGTTCGCGTCACTGCTTTGAGATCTTCCGGGTATATACCGAGAAGTGCAATTGCTGGATTGAAGGGTAACTCTCTATATCTAGTTTTCTAAGGAACTGCCAGACTGTCTTCCAGAGTGGCTGAACCATTATACAGTCCCACCAACAATGAATAAGAGTTCCAATTTCTCCACATCCTCTCCAGCATTTGTAGTTTCCTGTTTGTTCAATGGCAGCCATTCTAATTGGTGTGAGATGGTATCTCGTTGTAGTCTTAATTTGCAACTTTCTAATAGCTAGTGAAGCTGAACATTTTTTCATGTTTCTTGGCCATTTGTATTTCCCCTTCAGAGAACTGTCTCTTCATATCTTTTGCCCATTTTATAATTGGGCTGTCTATACTACTGTTACTGAGTTGTAGGTTTTCTTTATATATGCAAGATATCAGTCTTTTGATAGATTTATGGTTTCCAAAAATTTTTTCCCATTGAGTTGGCTGCCTCTTTACCTTTTTGACAAATTCCTTTGAGGTACAGAAACTTCTAAGCTTGAGGAGTTCCCATTTATCTTTTTTTCCTTTGTTGCTTGTGCTTTGGGTATAAGGTCTAGGAAGTAACCTCCTAATACAAGGTCTTGAAGATGTCTCCCTACATTATCTTCTAGAAGTTTTATGGTACTGGCTTTTATATTGAGTTCTTTGATCCACTTTGAGTTAATTTTTGTGTAGGGTGTGAGTTAGGGGTCCTCTTTCATTCTTTTGGATATGCATATCCAACTTTCCTAGCCCCATTTGTTGAAAAGACTGTTAAGTCCCAGTTCAGTGGCTTTGGGGGTCTTATTAAAGATCAGTCGGCCATAGATCTGGGGGTCTGTCTCTGAATTCTCAATTTGATTCCGTTGATCGATATATCTATCTTTGTGCCAGTGCCAAGGCATAATTTTTTAAAGGGGGGGAAATGTCCAGCTCACACAGATGACTTTGAACCTCTGACAAGATGGAGGGTCAGCGGATCATGGTGGTGCATGCGAGGTTTGCTGTGAGCTTCAGAACCAAACATAAGCTCTGGGGAGAAGGGTCACTTCCCGGGGTTCAATTCAATTACTGCAGGGAGTAGGAAACTTTAATGTGATCCCAGGCTGGTTTGGGGCTCCTGTTCTGGGGTCTGGGTCCACCAGGTAAGGGAGGGGCAGGAGTTGTTCTCGGGAACTCAGAGGCACTGGCTCCTGTGGGAAACACCGTGGAGGGACTGAGGGAAGACAATGGGATTAAACACTGGAGAGAAAAGTCCCAGGTGGCTGGTTAGCATGGCAGGATTTGGATTCTGGGATTTTGGGTCACTTTATTCAGGCTTTAAATAAGGCCATGGTGCTGGAGGGCACACCTATCCCGGGAGGCCCAGGAGCTTGGGTTTCACAAATTAGTGAGATTAGATATACTTGAGACAGCTCAAGCCACACAGGCCTGGTTCCACCACTTACCTGTTGAGTCATCTTGGGAAAGTTATTTAAGCTCTCTAATCCTTGGGGTTCTCATTTATAAAAGGAGGGTAATAAATCTCTTTCTGTTAGGGTTGATACAAGGATCACATGGAATAACACCACATACTCAAGGTTCTGCTTCAGGTATGTTCCTGAGTCCTCTAGCCTAAGATGCTGACCTGTTCCTTCATCTCCCAACAGACTTATTGGAGACCCATTCCACATACTGTGGGAGGTCCAGATTGTCCCTCCTTCACGTCTCTCAGAATTCTTCGGGGGGATTTTGTTTTCCCCTAGTGACCTCTCATTCTGATTTCTTTCCTCTGCAGAAATTTCAGCCACCATCTGCATCTTTCCTGCTATAGCTACCCTTGTCTTACTTGCCGAACCCCCAAAGACAGTTCTCCTTTGTATTTACTGGGGTTGTTGTATTTACTGAAGGGTTGGGTCAAATCGTGGGTGGTTTAAGGGGGTTTATAGCACAGACCAGGCAACAATGTAAAACTGAGTATTAGACATTAGCTTTCTAATGTCTCTCAGCTGTTCCATTGGCCATGTCATTAGCCATCTCTATCAGGTAGCTAGTGCCACATAACAAATAACCCCCAAACTTCCTGGTCACAATTCTGTGCATTGGCAATTTAGGATCAGCTGGGTAATTCTTCTGGTTTCAGTTGTACTCTCATATATAAGTCTTTAATTAGCTGTGGGTCAGCTTTGCTGATCTTGATTGAACTCTCTCATGTGTCTGGGTCCTTGGCTGGGACACTTAGATTCTGGTCCATGTGGTCTTTCAAGTTGCAACAGGCCGAGCTAGGCTTGTTCACCTGGCAAGTGAGTGGAAGCGTGCAAGTTCTCTCGGACTAGGTTTGGAACTGGCATTCTGTCACTTCCACTGCCTTCTGTTGGTCAGAGAAAGAGACAGGGTTAGCACAGTTTCAAGGAGAGAGGAAATAGACTCCGCCTTTTGATGGGAAGGGCTGCAAAGTCATACTGCAGAGGGTGTAGATACAGGGTGTTCAGCCTTGTATCTGTGTTTTTCAACCAACCACACTATCCACACCATCTTTACCCTCAGGACATTGCTCATCGTTCTGTTGTCAGGCCTTCAGTTTCTCTTTCTAGGCTACCTAGATCTTTTTCCAAACATTTTCTTATTCCTGTTCTAGGGCCACCAGCTCTTCTTCCTATTTGAAGAAGATTCTAAATTCTTGTTGCTTTATCATGCAGAACAAATTATTTTTCTTTGTTGACATTCTCTCCTTTCCAATTATGTTCCCAACCCAAAGTGGTCCTAAATAAGTTTAGCTAAAGTCAGTCAGTGGTTCTCAGCCTGGCTGTGTATCAGAGTCACTTGCAAAGCTTTTAAAAATTACTGATGCCTGAGCCCCATACCTAGGTCTGGGGAAGGTTTTGGATATTGTTTTTCTTTGTTTTTTAATGATTCCCAGATGGTTCTAATAGATAGTCTGGGTTGAAAACCATGGGAGTAGACTAAAGTACAATGTACCTTGGAGAAGAATTTTTCTTCTTCCCTAAAATATGGATATCTAGAAGTCATTTTTTAAATGAGCAGTTTCCTCCTTCCTGTCACTAAATACAAGTTATTGTTATTGTTGCTATTGTTATCATTGGCAATATAATGTCATGTGGTGAGGAAGTGGACCCTGAATTCAGACCATACTCTCTGCTCAGTTTCCCATCTGGAAAATAAGGATAATTAAACTTCCTATATCATAGCTATTTACCTACTTTATAGCATTTTGTGAGGATTAAATGTCTAAATGATTGTAAAGTACTTAGATAGTAAGTGTTCAGTAAATGATGGCTAGTATGTAATTATTGTTTTATTCATTCAGCATCCCACAATATGTGAACTTTACCCTCAGTTCATGTTCTGTTTGGTCCAGCTTCCAAAGCAACTGTGATGACTACAGATAAAGAGAGCCAGTGGTACAATTATACCAGGCTGTAGCATATCAGTGTTGGAAGAATGCAGAAGAGAGACACTTCCTTGCTTGGGGGAACCCTCAACTCTGCCAACTCCAGATTATAAAGAGCATTAAGAGAATTCTCTGGCAACTTGGGTATCCTCTTTCTTTTCCAAGTTGTTTCTTCAGCCCACACATTCATTTTAATAGAGGCAGCCTCAAACTTGAGCAATTACTTGAGTAGTGCATAATTGGCATATTTAGCTCGGTTCTGATGTCCTGGAGATAATATATGTGAGTGAGGATGCAAAAATCTGCTGGCAGCAGCCTGGGCCAGGTCTGAGTGCAGCACAGGGGCAGTCAGCAGCACAGTGAGACGTCGGGGACAGAGGATCCCTTGGAATCACAGGGAGGCAGCATCGCAAGACCCTTTGATATCTAGACTTACATATGAGGAAACAGAATCTTAGAAGAATTAAGCACATCCAAAGTCACTTCTGATTGGTAGAGCTCAGACTAGGGGGAATCAGGGGAATATAACTGTCGTTGTACCCTTACTTGTGCCAGGTTTTGTCTTAGGACTTTATCTTTGCTGTTTTAGTCATGCAGCAACTCTTAGAAGTAAATATTATTGACTACATTTTGTAGTTGAGAAAATTGAGGGGTATGATATAACAGCAAGGAAGTGAAGAGCCAAGCCACAGCACTGGCTGTGCTGTAAAACCACAAGGACTGCTTGAGGCATTGGAATGACATTTTTTGAAAACCCCTAGACAATTTCTATTTACCTTTGAACTGGCTGGTTACCTACCTGCAGATGCTGAATGAAGTTATCTCCATGGTATGATTTTAGGAAGATGTTGAATTAAAAAAAAATCCTTCTAAAAACCAAAAAAACTTTCTCTCATGTCAGTTTCCTCTCATCTTATATTCAGTGATATGTGAAATTAAATTAAGGTTTTAATTCTGATAAAATAGAAACATTCCCACAACAAGCAAAAGTTAATATGACCTAAAGGAAGCAATGTAGTATAAAGGAGGGAGCACTGGATTGAAAGTCTAGTATGTGATCTAATCCTTTAACAGAAATTTCCTTGTGTTAAAACTTGGCCAGCCCAATAAAAACCATATATTGGGAAAATTATGGAGGAAAGGCATGGAGAAGATCTTATTAAGTGGGAAGAAAATCCTAAATTATGAGATATTTAGGAAACATGTAATTTTATTATCGTCTCTATTCTAAGCCAGTGTATGTGATACTGTTTTGCGGAATAAGATAGGGGAGTAAAAAATCAAAAATCTCAAAAGATGTAATAATGTCTTATAAACATAAAAGATTACACAAGTATAATGTAGTATAGCAGAGCAGTTAAGTGTTCAGAGTTGGGAGTCAGACTTTCGGGTTCACATCCTGGCTGTATTGCTTAGCTAGTTATGTTACCTTGTACAGGTTTACCTAAATTCTCTGGGCTTCCGTTTCCTTATCTAGAAAAGAGTAACAGTGATAGTACCTACATCATAGATAGTCTGAGTGAATTAATATATTATTGTCTTCTTTCTGGTGTTGTGTCCTCTTTACAGGAATTCTCCCAGGGTTATAATCTTAGTGCTAGTAATAGTAATTTCTGAATGAAGGCAACCACTTTTCTGCTTCCGGATCATTCCAGAAATCCCTTTCAGCAACTATAATTTAGTATTTGCATATAGTTGCTTTGGCTTAGCCTGACTGACGTTGCATTGTTTTCCAAATTAGCTGTGATTTTCAAGCTTTGGCAAATGTGCAGTGGTCTACTAAGCCGGGGAAGGTGGGTCCTCCTGTCATTCTCACTGGTACAGGTACAGAAGATGGCCACGGCAGAGTGGGCCTGCCCTGTACATTCCAGGTGGGTCATAGCCCATGGATTGGGGTGTGATTTTCAACCAGGTCTGCATCCCAAATGCCTGTGGCTCTGCTGTGCAGTCAACCTCTCACCCACTCCCCACACCCCTGGGCCTGCTGTGGTTCAGGCACTGGCCCAAAGCAGGAATAGGATTGTCTTCACCATGTATGATGTTCAGAGGCTTGGAGGCACAGGGAGAAGAAAGGAGACCTTTCTTCCCCAACCCAAATCCTAGTACAAACTTTAAAAGCAAACATCAGAAGTTCTATTCCAATCACCTTCTTGTGTATCTCCATCTCACTGTTCCCACCCTCTGAACACTCAGCCATAAACAAGGGTGGTCTGAGCTTGAGCCAAGGACATGGTTTTGCAAGGGGAGTCCTGTAGTGGGTCACCAAGCTAGAAATCAAAGAGCAGCCTTGTCATCACTGCCTGCCTATCAGCAGCTGTTTGGAAAAGCTCTGCCACAAATTATAAGCAACTGTTAGGCTAAGAGAGAAGAGGTGAGGCACATGGCCTGTGTGAGAGCTTTTCCAGGATCTCAGTAATAATCTGTGACAAATAACGACTGTCGAGGGGGCGTGGAGGGTTGGGAAGTGTGGGCATGTCTTGTTAACAGAAGCACCCTCAGGTCTCTTTAGGAGGAGGGGGTTATGGGAATATGCCCTGCAGGCCACAGGCTTGGATGTGTGTCTGTGTGAGTGGTGCTCCCTGCAGTTCCCTAACCAGAGATGGAATCATGGAACAACTTGCAATATTACACTCTCACTGTCACAGGTTTCTTCTGTTAGAGACATTTTCTGACCTTATTGTTTCCTTTAGCTCTGGAGCAGCATGAATAGAATTCATAAGGGATATGGAATTTGAGGACCTGTGTTCAGATTTACATTCTTCCATCTATTACCTGATGGATTCTGCGGCAAGTCACTTAACCGAAAAGTTTCTTATCTGTGAAATGTTGACATAACAATATCTATCTCAAAGTTTAAAAAATAGCATCTTAGATAAATAACACCCACTTTCTAAATCAATGAATTATTTTTTCTCATTAATGAAGACAAAATAAAATCCTAATTTGGAATCCATGCATGATGCCCAGAGCTGCTCTCATCTGGCATATGGCCCCTTTGGAGGATACCACAATAGCCCTGGTACTTGGCATCAATATCTGGATGCTTCTTTACTCACTTTTTGATGAAACCTGCTCGTGTGTGTGTATGTGTGTGTGTGTGTGTGTGTGTGTGTTGTGTGGGAGAGAGAGACAATGAGGTCATTGGCATTCTCTGCTGCTTTATAGAGGCTGAGGTACCTCACTTAACAATCTTGCATGCAACACTTTTTCCATACAGTTTTGCATTTTAGAAAGAGCCTTTTTGCCTCATGCCTCTTTTTCATTTGTTTGTTCATTTGGGATAAATTGAGAGAATAAAGTGGGGGCTAAGTGTGGTGGTTATCAAACTGTACTATGTTTAAGTGAATCTAATTCAGACCAAGACCAAAGACACAGACCCCATTCACCTTTTGAAGACAAAATAAAAAAAAACACAAGACAGTTTCTCCCAATTTGTTCTATTATAAGTACCTGCTGGGCAAGCATAATGATGCTAATAAATATAACAGAGGAATAACAACAATACTTGCCACTCAGAAGCCCTTACTGATTGTTGGGCTTGCACAATTCCCTTTACAAATCTTATTTCCTTATGTGTACTCCTTACAAGAACTTTCTGAGATGGGTACTATCCTCATTTTACAGATGAAGCAAATGAGGCTCAGAGAAGTTCAGTGACTTGCCCAAGTCTATATCACAAGTAAGTGGTGGATCTGGTCAGAACCCAGGTTCGTTATGCTCCAGTGCCCAAGCTCTTTCCTTTTCTTCTCTTCTTCTTTTTCCTTCTTGTACTTTTTTTTTTTTTTTTAAGATAATAGCATTATGTTAAAGTGAAACTATTTTCTTAAAAAAAAAAAATAGAAAAAGTTCAAGTGTTAGTTTGAACAATGAGGTTCTGAGTTCTGGGTTGCTAGGCTCAGACCACTGACCCAATCAGTGCTGTGCTTCCATGTCCCAAGAAGGCACTAGGTAGATTCCTAAAAGCCTCCCGGTGGCCGAGGGAAGAGACCAGATGCAACATCCCACCATTCAGGAGCTGCCAGGAGCTCTCACAGAGGAGCTTATGGGGGTGATGGGGAAAGAAGGTGTGTGTTGAAGCTTCAGATGGAAATTCATTCTTAAGGTTAGCTGAACTTGGTGGCACCTGGTACAGTGATCCTTAGGAGAGTGGGAAAGAAGGGGGAGGGAGGGAATAAGAAAGCAGTGCACTAAGTCTATGGTTTGGTGTGAGTCTGTGCCCTTCCTCTCTAGCCAGTGCTGGATTAATTTAGAATTAAGACTGTGCTAGGAATGGAAGTCCTAGAAGTGGAGTCAGGTTCATAGGCAAGCATCCTGTATGGTTACACTGGGCCCTGTGTTCAGAAAGGCCCTGCATTTGTTATAAAGCTCTGCTGTCATTTTGAAATTTGGAATTTTTGTTCAAGGGGCTCCACATTTTTATTTTGCACCAGGCCCTGCAAATTATGTCCTGCCTAGAGGAGAATGTGTTGGGGAGATGGAAGAGGACACAGGGTAGTCAGAGAATAGTTCCTAAAGATTACTGATGCTTCCTTAGATCACTCTTTAACACTCCAGGCTCTGCAAACTATTTTTCAAGGGGAGTAATCTTTCTAAATTGCAAATCTGGTTGCATTACTCTTTAGCTTAAAACCCTTCAGAGGCTTCCTTTTGCCCTTAACAAGGTTCCCGTGTCAGGCCACTCCCCTGCTTGTTGCTGAGCTTGCTCCCCCCACTCCCCACCTTGGGACCACTAAGATTATTTTCTGTCTGCATTGTCTCCTTTCACCACCTGCACTCACGCCCACACCCATCCTTCTCTTCCTTTGCCCAGTTAATTCCCACCTATTCTTTAGATCTTCCCTTAAACAAAAGTATTTCCAGGAGATTTTCCCAATCCCGACATGGGCAGTTTCATCTGCTTGGTGCTACGGGCTCAGGCCTATCCAAGGTCCCTTCCCCAATGGTTCAAACGTCAAAAAAAAATGTTGGCTCCAGAGTTTAAAAGGGAAGTTGAAACATCAAAACTAATATGTGTTTAATTAAATGTCAATAAAATAACATTATTCATCTTCACTAATTGTTATTTTAGCATTAAATTCGTAAAATTTTCATTACATTGAAAACTAATTTATAGGTTAGTTTTTTTGTACTTCTCAAGAATTTTTGAGTATGTGCAATGATTGATGAGAAATCACAGCCAGTTGCAAATTAAATGAGTTACTTGTGGCCAAAACATTTCAAAAGCAAAGTTTTAAAAAACATTTCAAATATTTTTGTATGCATACAGGGGATTATGAATTGCACAGGCATGAGTATAAGAGAGCTTTCCCCTACCCCAGCACTTCTCCCTTCAATTAGTCCTCAGAAAAGAGTGAGTTGCCTTAACGTTTGAGTTTTTGTGAAATCTCTTATTATTTTTACTGGTTTATGGCCAATAATTCCAATTGTTAGATGTTGTAGTGAATATACCTTATGCCTACCACTTTAAAAAGTAACATAATGTGTGGAAATCATGATATTCACCTACAGGACAAATGAGAAACCAACTGTCCTCATGCTATGCACATGAGTACTTGTATCTAGGGATAAAATTTCTGGTGACAATATCATGTACAGCTTCAAAAGGTGTTGCCTCTCAAAAATGATGCTAGGGATGATGAAGATGATGTTTAAGATGTATGTAAATGTTGGGCAAAAATTATTTCATGAAATGTGATATTGGAAAACAAAATTTCTGTATTAATATTTCATATAATAATCTAATCATGTTGTAGACATTTGACTATTGTATTAAAATTGGCTCCCCCAAACTTCAAAATACACCTCTTCTCATGAAGACAGTGGAGGAGTGGTCTTACATTTGAGATAGCCTTATATTCAGATATAGGCCATAAATGACAGAATGAGAGTAAGCAGCAGACATTCAGAACACATCAGGATGGATGAGAGTGTTTGTAGTGTTTGTTGAGACCACTCATGGGCTGAGAGTGTTTGTAGAATTGGGTGAGACCCTCATTGCCTGAGTATTGCAGTATTCATTGAGACCACCCTTTGGCTAATGGTAGACAGTCTGTTTGGTTATGTTGGCCTTCATTGGCTGAGGACCTACAATAGCATTCAGAACATGAGAAAAACACTTATGTATATTTATACTATATTGTGATAGATCTATAGTTTTGGATACAAAGATTATAATGAACCAGCAGTCAGTAGACTGGCATTCAAAGATAGAATACTAAACATATATGATGGAAGTTTATGTGAGCCAAGAAATGGCCTTAGACTAGTGGTCTCCACGTGGGTTGTGCAGGAAGAAAATATTAGAACTTTTACTCATATTTACTTTTATCTTATCCTTTTGTAATTTTTATATTTATGTATGTCTTATAATGTACAGAATGTATTTGTAGAGTAATATACACATAAATTATAAATAAATAAAATGCATTTATCAAAAATTGTCCAAGACAATTTTTGATAAGAAGGATTCTTCTGCAAGAAACTCTGATTCCTTCTGATGCTCCAACCAGCAATCACAAAACCTTCTCGGAGCTCAGGGCAACGTGAAGCTCAGGGCAAGGTGTGGCCAGTAGGCCACAGAGGTCTCATCAAATGCACCAAGAAATCCTTGAAGTCCCCAAATTGTGTTTAATTTCTCTCTAAAAATATCTTTTGAAAGGGCAGTTACCAGATCATTTTCTACTATATTCTTTCCAGTTCAGTTTTAAGTTGATCCTCTGCAAAATCTTCAAATGGCAGAGTAAATATGTATGATGGAGGTCACATTTACCCAGATCCAGTGGCTGAAAAGCCAGAATGGTTGGGGAATGTGTTATTGTGGGAAATCAAGTATCATGGTTGTATAGGTTTCACATAACCATATGTGGCTGAACAATTGTCAGATTAATTGAATGCAGTAAGATATATTTATGCCCTCCCTCTTTGGAATGTAATTGCATATTTGATGAATCACAAACCTCTTTAGGATATATTGGTGCTTCTGGGTCATGTTTACAGTCATCAATTCTCATTGTATTGTATCACTATATTCTAATCAATAAGGTGCTAAATAAATGAGCTTTTTATTGCATTACTTGCCACAGGGGAAAGGAGCTGCATTTGTCTGTAAAAATATTGCTCATGATATATTTAAAAGTGATATAAGGGAGTGGGAAAAAGGAGCTGTGAAGTAGATGTTTTCCTTACTCATTGTCCACCAGCACCTGCCAGGCTCTCTCAACCTTTTTGTTGTGGATTTGCTCTCTAGGTAAACGACTAATGTATGAGTTGTCTTCTGTAACAAGAGTATTCATCCTTTCCCAGATGGTGCTGTTGCCTTTATTTCAAGAGTTACAGTTTTTACCCAGGAAACGATCATTGCATTGCCCCTGCAGAGACACCAACCAGTGGTGTCCACAGAATACTGCCCTGTGACCTGCAGGACCCAAACAGTGACTTTCCACTGTTTTGCATTCAGAATCGCCTAGGTTAGAGGACAAGCTTGTTCACTTGCTGACTTGTAATTCTGAGCAAGTTAATCTCTCTGAACCTCCTTCTTTTTATTAGTAAAATTGTGGTAATACCTATGTGTTAGCAGGGGCAGGGGTGGGGGAGGTATGAAGAGTAAATGAGATGATTAGTATAAATGCTTAGTACAATATCTGAAATGATATTTCCCAAATGGCAATTAGTATAATCACTTGTAACCCAGTCATCAGCTCAGATTTCCCTGACTGTTTATGATTCAGGTAAAACTCTGAATCACGTTGTGAAAGTCTAAAGACATTCCCACAGTTTCCTCAGATTCCTGAGGCCTAGTCTCAAATGGACAGCCTGGTCCCTTTCTTGCCCTCTCAAGCTCCCGGGTCCTCAGCTCCTGTGTTTGTGTGTGCTATTTCTGTTTACTGTGTACTGACTGAATGTGAAACCAAGCTCAGATGAGAGATTTTAAATTGTTTAGATGGTGACAAGGCAGAACAGCTCTGATGTTTCAATACCAATATTTTAGTACTTTTACCTCCAGATTTACCTTCTAATTCAGGAGACTTCATTCATATTTTCTAAAAATCATATCTAGCATGTGAAATAGGATTAGCTCACGGTGTTATAGTTTCATAGTCTCTAATTAGGCAGCTTTCCAGAAGAATGCATTTGTTACTATCCTTAAAGAAGTAAAGCTTTGATTGTTAAAAAAAAAAAAAAAAATCATCATTCACCCATTAGTGGCCTAGATCCTCTGTTCGGAAACAAGAACGAGAAGGTAGAGAAAGTCAGGATGTGTGTGTGTGTGTGTGTGTGTGTGTGTGTGTGTGTAGAGAAAGCTGGAGGGAAGGAAAGGACTAAGGTTAAAAGGATATATCGTTTAAGTAAATTAGAGCTCTAGAGGCTAGAGGAGGAGAAAAGATGTATTAGACAAAGATAGTTTCAAAATTTAGTCCAATCCTGATATGAACGAATTATAATGTGTAAACTCATAGACATAAAATATAGAGTATAGGTTACCAGGATATAGAATGAGGCTGAGGAATGGGGAGTGGTTGCCTAATATGTACAGAATGTTTAACTAGGTTGAACTTAAACATTTGGAAATGGACAGAGGTGACAGTAGCACTTTATTGTGAGAATATAATTAACAGTGCTGAATGTTATGTGAGTGTGGTGGAAAGGGGAAGTTTAGAGACATGTAGGTCACCAGAAGAAAAGTTGGAGGTTAAAACATGGGAATGTGTAACACAGTGAATCTTGTGGTGCGCAATGTCCATGATTAACTGTACAAATATAAAAAGTTCTTTCATGAACTAAAGCAGATGTATGACACTATTATAAGGAGTAAAGGTATATGAGAGGGAAATATACCTATTGCAAACTGTGGACTGTAGTTGACAGTGATATTTTAATACTCTCTCATCAACAGTAACAAATGAACCACACCAATACTATGGGTTGAAAATATGGGTGGATAAGGAGGATGGAAAGATTAGGGTCTTCTTTTTTATTTTTATTTCTTTTCTGGAGTAATGAAAATATTCTAAATTTGATCAAGGGGCTGTGTGCACAACTATGTGATGATACTGTGAACCAGTGATTGTATACTTCGATGGTTTCTATGCTGTGTGGTTTCTATGTTGTGTGAATGTATCTCAATAAAATTGGATTAAAAAATAAAAAGGGAGCCAATTAGATTAAAATACTGTTATCAAAATGTGTTCTTTCAATGTATTATAGTTAATAGTACAATTATAAAAATGTTCTTTTATGAATTGTAACAACTGTACTACACTAATGCAAGGGGTTAATAATAGGGTAGTATACGGGAACTCTGTATTTTATGCATGATTTTTCTGTAAACCCACAATTTCTCTGATAAAAAAGAGTTCTTAAATATGAAAAAGAAATCTATTTGGTTACCCTGAAATATAGTTTGTACAGGAAGAACAAGTCAAGTCCTTGATTCTTTCCCTTTATTTACATAATTATGTTGATTACCTAGCAACCTCCAAAGGTGATCAATGAGTTTTTGTCGTTGATCTCATGGATTTTTACATATTTGATGTATTCTGATTCATTGCAGCCATTAATCTTATTGGTTCTCAATTTTCCCATCTTTTACCATTGATAGCCTCTTCTTGTTGGCTTCTGAATCCTTTGACACAACCTGAGTAATCTTTGATAGCTTCCTTGCTGTCTGGTATGAAAAATATTCTAGGCGCATCCTGTACATTTCCTGCCTCAGACCTAGAATCAGCAGTTTCTTGAAGGAGGCTTGGTTTCTTTTGTGGACAATGATATTTAAAGATCACCAGGTAGGCTTTACAGCTGCCCATTGCTAAAGAATTGGTCATTTGTTTTTAGGCTTTTTTCGTGGACAAAACTAGGAAAAAAAAGAGGAAAATGCATCATGAATTCAATACTCATATTTCAAATTTTGAATTAGAATTTAGTATTTTAGGGTTTTTTATTTAATTTATACAATTTTATACTTGCATATCTTCTCTGTTCTGCTTAAAATCTTGGTTCCAAACAATATTGACATAATTACTTATTTGCTTTACTATCTACATAGTAATGTTTCAGAATAACAATACCATTATCATAGCTAAGAAGATGATTTCTGAAAACAGTTTAAGATTTTTAAAGTTCTTTTTGTCCTTAGGAACTATCCCACTAGTCAAATTACTGCCTCAAAATTACTTGGATCAATTGCTCTCCTTGGTTATGCTGCCAGCTCAATACACAGTTAGGTTGATTTGTTTCATTTTGCTTTCAATTTTGGGGAATTGCTTTCTTTTCATTTTGGTTTAATGTTGTTTTATAATTATGTATAATATGTTCATGGTTCTGATGTCAAATCTACAAAATAACTTATTTTCAGAGAAGTTATAACTTCTGTTATTGTGATCGCCACTTTTTCCCTCCCCTCTCTTACAGGAATTATTTAAACAAATGTGGTTTATCCTTCTAGTTTTTAAAGTACAAGAAAATATACATATATATGCATTATATATATGCATATTTTATATCCACACCAGTAAAGATATTTGTATCTTCCCCTTCTTAGGTACTAGATACTTATATAAATGGTGGCATGCTGAATCAGTCAGGGTTCTCCAGACAAACTGAAGCAACAGGATATATATATGTAGTATCTATGTATTTATATAAAGAAACTTTATATATATATATACACACATATATATATATATATATATAAAGAGATGTATTTTAAGGAATTGGCACTTTGATTATGAGGCTGGCAAGTCTGAAATCTATAGGACAGGCTAGCAGGCTGGAACTCAGGATTTGATGTTTCAGTCTTGAGGCAGAATTTCTTTTCTGGGAAATGTTAGTTTTTGCCCCTAAGGCCTTCAAGTGCTTGAATAAGGCATGCCCACATTATTTAAAGTCAACTGATTGTAAATCTTAACCACATTGACAAAATGTCTTCACAGCAACACCTAGATTAGTGTTTGATTAAATAACTGGGTACTATAACCTAGACGTGTGACACATGACTAACCATTACAGACACTCTATATACTTTTTTCTCTACCTTGCTTCTTTTCACTTAACAGTATAACTTGGAGATTGTTCCGTAGTGGTACATAGAAATCATCCTCATTCCTTTTAACAGCTGCCATCTAGTCATTCAGTGGATGTACCATATTTTATTCAACCAGAATCCTACTGATGGACATTTTGGTTGTTTCCAACTTTTTGGTAAGATAAATAGTACTTCAATGAATAACCTTTTGCATACATCTTTTGAAAACTTTGGGATATATCATAGAAGTAAGCTTTCTAAGACAGAAGATACATGTAATTTTGATAATATTGCTAAATTCCCCTCCATGGGGTTGTATCATTTTGCATTCCAACTAGCAATGTATGAGAGTAACTCATACATTTCCCCATAGCCTTTTCAACAGGGCATGTAGTTTGGATTTTTGTTAAGGAAAGGAATGTATAGTTTTTAATTTGCATTTTTCTTATTATTAGTGAGATAATAATGTGTATTTTTTCATATATTTAAGGACCATTGCATTTTTCTCCTATGAACTGCTGTTCATAACTCTTGTCCATTTGTCTTTTTGTTTTAGGTCTTTTTGTTTCTATTTTTAGAAGCTCTTCCATATTAAAGATATTAACACTATTTTTTGTTATATGTTGCATGTTTTTACCCAGTTTATCATTTCTTTTTACTTTGCTCTTAGTGTTCATTTCCATGCACATTTAAAAACAAATGTAATTATTAAAGTTATCAGTCTTCTCATTGTTATATCTAGAATTTGAGTTATAGTTAGGAAAGTAGGTTTTCTCATTCCCTGGTAATAGAGGAATTCATTCATGTACTTGCATGACTCCTTTTTTTTTTAGATTTGAATCTCTGAGGTATTTGAAATTTTTTCAGGTGTGTGTTGTGAGGAATGGATCTTTTTCCATATTCATTAATGTTTTTGACCAACACTGTGTAGCAGCAGCCTGGCAAAGACTCAGCTATTTGGTTAGGGACTAGGAGACAATTCCATGAGTTGCTGATTGAAGAGGGTAGCCATAGAGAAAATATCCTCAACCCATGACTTCTGTGGTTAAGAGTCAGAGCAAAAGTTCCTCAAAATAGTCTACTACAAGCAGGTGAT
The DNA here is from genome assembly GCF_015220235.1 of Choloepus didactylus. NCBI lineage: Eukaryota > Metazoa > Chordata > Mammalia > Pilosa > Megalonychidae > Choloepus > Choloepus didactylus. Next base: position 49,570,388 of record NC_051320.1, on the reverse strand, counting down.
ATTAGAAGTAAATTGCATGAGCTGCTTCAGACTTGTGCGCAAATGGACCTCCCAGAACCCAGCCTGTTCATAAGTAGAAGAGCACTTCAGGGACCAAAGCTAGCATGCTATTTTATGAATTGGTAAGTCTGGCCTGTATTCCAGGTGGAGGGAAAGCCATTCCATCTCTACCAGAGTGGACCAGAGGATGGCTTCCAGACAAAGCCACGATGTTTTTTTCTCTTAAGAAGGCAGCTTGAATAATGTGTGTGTGTTGGGGGTGGGGGGCGTGGGGGCAGGTTAGGAGGGTTGCAGGGGAAGCACAGATGAAATAAAATTCGGTATGAGCTGATAATTGCTGAAACTGGGCGATGGTACAGGGGAGGTCATTAGATTATTCTCTCTACTTTTGTTAATGTTTGAAAGTTCCTATTTAAAAAAGTTAAAATGAGAAAATTCAAGTCACACATACATTCTGGCTGAGGCATTTGGTATCTGACTAAAAATACTCCTCTGGGCCTTTTATGTCTATCCATGAATCAAATTAATCACCAGAAAGCTACATCCTGGATGGACCTCATTAACTTACATCCCCATGGAAAAGTCTTTACCAAGTTACCTTTTAATGTTATATCCTTTGCTTTTACCAAGGGCAGACATACAACATAGCCTTACATAGAATGTTTATGCATTATTTTATCTAATTACTGAAAAGAGATCTACTCTTACATTATTAGGTCTACACTCTAGAGTCAGAGGCTTGATCTGATTTAAGCACAAGTTTTTTAGTAAGAAACCTTCATAAGTAGTATTGAGTGCTTCTGTCAGAAGGCATGTGGTGATCAGTTCTTTCTCTTTTTGTGATGTAACAGCCTTTGATGATCTTTGCCTAAATCCATTATTTCAGTAGGTGGTTGCAAAATGGTAATATTTTAATTCTCTCATTCCATTTTCATTTATTAGCTGGAAGACTTCTATAAGAGCAACTTTTCCTTGTGAGCCTAGAGTTCCTCTCCATAGAGCGTGACTGACATGATTTAAGCCTGGAATATGCTAAGGGAAGCTATCACCAGTTGCCTCTCTCAACCTCAGGGGAAATTTAGTGACTCCTGGAAGCTTCTGAAATGCAGAGCACTGCATTTGGGTGGGGCAGTCTAGATGAATTTATATAAATATGACCCTAAGGGAATAGGAGCCTGTGAGTAAATAAGACTGGTCTAATATTGTCTATTTGAACGTTATAGAGTTTGCCCAAAGCATTGACTTTAGTTTTGGCATAAATTTTCAAAAGTTTTTTTAGGCTCTTGTAAAATAGAATTGGTGGAAAACTGAAGCCATTCCAGTTGGTGGCAATAAAGCCACTGCAAGGCCAAGTGATGAGAGTAAGGATGTGGCCATGGCATCCAGGGTAGAAGCTGTGTCCTTAAAGATGAGAAGCCATGTACATAGTGGAAAGGGTCTCGAGTCAGCACATCTGAGTTCAAATCCTGGCTCCACCACCTACCATCTATGTAACCTTGAGCAGGATATTTGACTTCTCTGAGCCTCAGTTCCCTCAACTGTAAAATAGGGCTTGGATAATGTGACCTACCTTTCAGATCTGTGCACATTAGGGATAACAATTTAAGCCAAGTGCTTTGCTCGGTGTCTGGAACAGAATAGACATGAACTAAATAGAGGCCATCGAAGGAACTGTTTAACTACTGGAGTAAATATTCAAACAAGAGCTGGGACTCATCCCTAAATCCAGTACATGAGCACTTCTGGTGACAAAACACCTCCTGGGCCCTTGACTATCTTCTGGAACAATCGCATAGGCTACTTTTGAAAAGTGTGCAAGGTTCCTGCTGTGATGAGTTCTAGGTTTCACAAAATATGAAGTTGCTGCAGGTCTCTAAAGCCAGGTGAACTATCTGGTCAGCTACCAACAGAAATTGGAGTTCCTGCATGCTTCCAGAAGCCATTTGGTGAGAAATGATATGCCCAAATCATATTCCCTATGATGCCCAACAGCTGATCTCAAGGTCTCTCACTATTTACTGTTTTTAATTTTTAATTAGAAGCTTGTACAGGTTTGAACTTTATGCAACTCCCTTTGTATTAGGTTTGATATGTTAACAACACCGGGTTTTATTTTAGTTTTCTAGCAGGCTTTGTAATACCAAAAAATAGGGCACTCAGTCTCCTCATTGCTTAGGCTTGAGACAGATGAGGCGAGCTGCTGTGGGTTCTTGGTCTGAGTCAGGCTGGCAGAGGATGAGGAAGTACTCTTAAAGCTGGTGGAGTAGAGGTGAAAGGATCTTTAGACAATTTATTTAAAATGTTGGAATCTCCTCTCCCTACCTACCTACTTAAGTAACTTGGTACCATTTTACACAAATAGGGATCACAGCTCCCTATCAAGGTCCCCAAATCCATCTTAGTTGTTTTACCCCCTTGACTGGGCCATTGCAGTCATTACTACAAAAGGAGTAGGGGGTGTAATATTGAGAAGTTAGTCTAAGATTTCTGTATTGATGTTGGTCATGAATATACAGGTCATATGATAGTAGGTGTTGGAATTGGGATATAAATACCAATGTGCCAGACTCCAAAGTCTGTGTTTTTAAACACTGTACCTTAAAGAATACCAGATTAATATCAGGGAGCTGAATAAAGATGGTGAAAAATAAGTTCACATTGCCTGTGTCAGGCTCAGGAAATGTGCCATTGACACTGAAACCTGTGGGATTGGCTCCCTGGTAATTCTCCCTATATTCCTAGGCTTCTTGACCAAAAAGGAAAAGGAACAAAGAGCCTGTATTTCAAAGATGTTCTTAAGAACATTCTTTTTCAAAAGTCCAACATCCCTTTAGATCAATGTTAAATTCCAAAACAAAGTCAACAAGTCAGCATTGTTGTATTAGTAGCCAACTCCTACCCCAATCCTGCAGAGGCTTTGCAATCATTGAGTGGAGGATATACTTTCGAAAGCCTACTGACTTGTCTTCCTTATTAGCTTCCTTATTAGCTGTGGGAAAGTATGAACGGCCTCTGGACCAGCTGACAGAGAGGACTGGATATGAGTTCAGCCAGGTGATGCTACTGCTCCCTGACAAAGGGGATCAGGAGGAAATACAAGACAATATCAGCTGGAGGGGAGACTTGGCTAGAAAACTCTCTATGGGATAAAGTGGCTGATGTTTCCAGTTAATGGAAATGCCACCTGAGCAGTTTCCTCAGCTGGGGCAGGATTCCCAGTGCTCCAGCTCTCAGAATATATTGAGTGGGAGGCACAGCTGGTGAGAATGTTTTAGGGTGTGTTGACTGATATTCTGTTTTGATTGTATTTGTATTTACTGATTTATTAGTGGCACATTGCTGTCAGATTCCACTGAAGACCAAATCAGAATCCCTATGCAGCCAGGATTGAGAACCACTGTACTAAAATTTTATTACCTAGAAAATTCTTTTAGGGCATAGAAAAGTCAATATGCTTAGAATACTCTTGGCAGATTTTGGTTAATTTTTGGTCAAATCCAGTGTTGATAAGTACTATTGGCTTTCTTTTGTTTAAAATGGTAACTTAGAAAAGGCACAGTCATCTCTTTAAATCCTTTTGGGCATAATCCCCTTTGTTTCTTATGCTTAGGGAGCAGAACTGGGAAGATTTGGGACTAAGAAAACCCCTCTGAAGTCCTGCCTTATTGGGAAGCTGCTCAGTCTAATCAGGTTTAAACCAGGGGTAGATGGGGTAAGTGGATCCCAGAAGTTTAATTAAGGATCCTCTGCTGGGCCTTCTTACCAGTCTTGTAATGATGGAGACCTGGAGGTGCCTGATCTTTCATTGATAAACCTAAAGGATCTTGCACTGAGCTGCATTGTGAGCTGGTCCTGTGCACTGGCAGAGGCAGGGGAATTAAGTGGCTTGCAAAAGGGAGATTTCAGTTCCTGTGTTTCCTCATATAGCAACTGGAAAATTCCAGTTTTGAGATAACAGGGATTTTCCAGCAATTTTCCTGGGTTGTTACTGGCACTAGGCTTAATGTTATCCTGAGAGGGAAGACCAGAGGGAGGAAAGTTTGGCCTCTTAGTCTCCTGGTTGTTAGATTTAGTCACGTAGAAAGAAAATGCTCTTCCCTTTTGGGCAGGCACTGAGATCAAGGGTTTACCCAGGGCTTGAACTGGATGAGCTGAACGCTGTGACAGAGACTGAAGGGCCATTGTGGTCATATTGTCATTTTTTTCTTTCTTTCTTTGCTCAGGGCAGAGATAATCTTCATGCACTGAAACATTCTTATTTACATTTTAAGAATTAAAACATAAATAAATGAAATAAGTAAAAACTAATATATTTAAAGGAAAATAAATTAAGTGATTTAAAATGCTCCCATACCTATATGATAATAAAACATAAGTTATCTGACTTGAGGTGACTAGAGTGAAGTGACTGAAAATATTTAGCCCATGTCTTGTTTATTTATAAGAGGGTGGGATTAGTTTCAGGGAATACTTCTAACTTTTTTTGGTAACAGCTTTATTGAGATATAATTCTCATACCATGCAGTTCACCCATTTAAAATGTACAATTCAGTGGTTTTTAGTATATTCTCAGACTTGTGCAAGTGTCACCTCAGTCAGCTTTAGAAAGTTTTCATCACCCCCAAAAGGAACCCTGTACCCTTTTGGTATCTCCCTGGATACCCCCAGAAACTCCAATCCCTGGAAACCATAAATCTACTTTGTGTCTGTATGGATTTGCCTATCCTGGACGTTTTATATAAAGGGAGTCATACAGCCTTTGACCCTTCGTATCTGACTTCTTTCACTTAGCATAATATTTTCAAGGTTCATCCACGTCTTGGCATGCACTAGTATTTAATTCCTTTTTATGGCTAAATAATATTCCTTTGTATAGATATACTATAGTTTGTTTATCCATTCATCATTGATGGACACTTGGGTTGCTTTCACCTTTTGGCTATGACGAATGATGCTGCTATATACATTTGTACCCAAGTTCTTGTGTGGACATATATTTTCATTTTTCTTGGATGTATACCTGGGAGTGACATTGTTGGGTCACATGGTAACTGTATGTTTAATATTGGGGAACTGCCAGACTGTTTTCCAAAGTGGCTACACCATTTTACATTCTCACCAGCAGTGTATGAAGGTTCTGATTTCTCTACATCCTTGACAACACTTGTGATTATCTATCGTTTTGAATATAGCCATCCTAGCAGGTGTGAAGTAGTAGTTTCTTATTGTGGTTTTTGATTTGCAGTTCTGTGATGACTAATGACTAATTATGTTGAGATAGGTCTAAGAAAGCCAACAAGATTATTGTAATTTCCTAGAATTTAAAGAAAATGCCAGATCAGATAAAAAATTCCGTTGACTGCAAAAAAATGTCTGAGGGAAGATGAGCATGTTTGTATCTGCTAAATCCAGCCTGCAAGTACAAAAGCAAAGTAACTGCATTGTTGTCTGGGATATTACTGCAGAAATGGATACTACTCAGAGGTTAAAAAAAAAAAAAAAGATTAATCTCTATTAAGTACAAGAAGGCCTTGCTAAAGAACATTTACTGGCAAATGAAGCATAGCATCTCTAAGCTGGTGTTTTTCACAGAAGGGCCCAGGTGATCACCTGCATCAGAAACTCAGGGTGCTTGAAAAACGTTGATACCTGGGGCACACCTGAGACCTACTGAACCAGAATCTTAAGGTGTAAGGCCAAGTTTTAATAAACTCTCCAGGTTTTGACAGCTCTAGGTGGTACTTTTCCAATTTATGGTGGACAATGTAGACACTCAGAAAAACATTCCATTCGCAAGATTCTCCAGCAGTTTCATGACATGGGTAATCAGAATCAGATTAAGGAGGTCTCACCTATTGGGCAGTTGCCTGGAGTAGCCATCTGTAGATGGAGTTAGAATATTCCTGGAATAAAAAACTGCAAACTGTGTCTACTTTTGTCAAAGGAGATAGTGGAAATTTAAAAAAAATTAATAGCTTCAAATTGTCTTTGTTGGATATATTTAATGGCAGCCATTAACTAACATTTTGAAACAATGTCGTGTATGGTTTAAAGTGTTTCTTACTTGGAACTAGTGATTTATTTTGTTACCTAAAATTTAAAACCTTTAATGATTCTCCAAGTGTTCTGGTTTGGAAAATTGCCATACACACACACACACACACACACACACACACACACACAAAGTAAAAAAAATGAAAGAACCCAGAAACAAGTGTAAGAGCTATATAAAAGTGGAAGCTGTGTGGCTTAAATTTATCAGAGAATAGACACTATCCTGGCCAGTGGAAGTAATTAGGGAAGATTCTGATTCATTCTAAATTGCTCAGTTCTTTTCACTAAGTAAATGTGGAACACAAATATTGGTTCAAGGGGGTGCAACATCATTCACTTGTCTGGGTTCCCATCAGCCTAGCTTGAGCCTGCAGGTAAATCCAGACTATTTGGAATTATTGAATGGAATAATAAAAGGAGTTCAATTCTAAAAAGTATTTACTGAGTCCCTATGGGAGACAGCATTTCTGCCCTCCTTAACGTAACCGCAGGACAGATATTAAATCAGTAATTACAAATATTAGTATATACTTTTGTTAGATGAGTATTGCATGTTTACAAACTCATGGTAAAATGTTCTTAAAATACATAATGTAACATAAATAAAATATATATTAGAATGCAAGCACATGAAAAATCAAAGTTTAGTATTATAGATTTTATTTGCTTTGAGTTTTAAAGAATAAAAATATTGGAAATATAACCTATTTTGAATTTTAAGAAAAATTCCACATTTTCATAAACTTTTTTTTTGCAAGGCTACCCAGGCTTTATTTCTTATTAGTTATCATAAATTAAACATTACTTACATATTTTCTAAGGTTGATGTTGGAGAAATGGTTAAAAAAATTATTGTCCCTATTATTCTTATTAGGCATCAATATTAAACTACTGAACTAGAACTGTCTCATTTTTGCATGAAAATGATTCCTAAATGCAATTGTGTTCACCTTGAAACACATGGCAAAATGTCATGCATGCTCTTAATATTTGCATTTAATCTGGAAGAGGGTATAAATGATGAAACACACAACTCTCAGAACCACATTAGTCTGTTACCTTGGAGAATGCAAGAAAAGCCTCTATAATTCAGAAATGTGATCACCCATTAATTTCTCTGATGGATGGTGTTGGCCTTTGTAAAGTTTTATTTGCCTGATTCTCTGACTTGGAAGCTAGAGGCTAGAAATGGCATAAAATGTACAAGGAACCCCAATTGAGGATCTTGGCTCTCTCTCACCATCTCCCAACAGGAATGGGGTCACACACAGGGATTTCCTCCTTTGGATTTTTTATTACTCACATGGAGCTGACAGGAAAATACTTAGGCAGCCCCTGCAGTTGTGGTGAACAGGTTGGATTTGGAGTCAGACAGATTAGGGAAGTCCTGATTCTGTAGTCCCAGCCCATGTAACTTGGCAAGAGGTTAAACCTAGCTGAGCTCCATTTTCTTAGCTATTAGCTGGAATCGGCTCCATAGATATGTTGTAAAGATGAAATGAGAAAACATTTTAAACTGATCTGCCAACATGCCGTGAACATAGCTGTATAAAGTTACTGGAAAACAATGACTAAAAATAATACATATACGCATTTACATTTTTTTACCTTAGTTTTAAAAGCACTTTTTACGTACATAATGAAAAAGTTTTCAAAACAGCAGCAAATTCCTTTCGGAGCAATGCTGTGAAACACATTTGCTGTTGATTCCAGCAAGTGAGACGTGGTGTGAAAGCTATTTGATTTTATAGAACAATCTCATTTTATTCAGCTAATGGAAGGGCAGAGATGTAAGAATTTGAGAAGTGCTCGGCCTTAGTGATTTCACTTCCCTAAACACAGTGACATTGGCTGTGAGAAAAAGGAAAAGGGATTCTTCCTGGACGTGCCGGTCCACCGAGAATGCCAACCACTGGCATGTGATTAGACTGTTTCACTTTCAGGGTTCCCAGTGGCTTAGAGCACTCATGACAGCTTCTCACAGGACATGGGATGGAGGGGTCCCATCTAGAGAGTGGGCTGCACTCTTGTGCTTCCACTGTGCTAGATGCACAGCTAGAGGTCAGATGGAAAACAGTCCAGCTTCGGAGAAGCCTAGAAGTGAACCTTGGAAGGCCAACAGAAACGAGCAAAGCGTGACACATTTGATACAAAAATGACATTGATTCTTTTCTTCAGTGTGGATTATCAAAGTGCCTGAAGTGTGGGAATCAGGGTCTGTTGTCTAAAAGAGGCCTTGAGTTAAGAAATCTGGGGAAATTCATTTTTATTTTTTAATCAGAAACTTCATTTTTAATGAAAGACAAACACACTTGGTTTTAAATGAATCCACTCTTGGAATTGTGAAGAGATTACTTGGTTTGTCTTTTGGGGAGAGGTTACTATTGGTTGTTTCATGCAGACTTTGAAGGGGACTCTTGAATTTCAGAAGCAGGTGTAGCCAGGTTTCGCCTCTGAGTCATTTATGATGTCTCTGTGGCTGGTTATCCGTGCACTGCGTAATTGCTCAGACTTGGTGCCCCGTCTTTTGTGTTTGAGATGGAGTCTACGCAAATATTTGTCGATTGTGTCTTCTGTGCAGATACTATGCTGAGTGTGGGGGCTGCAAAATATGACTAGAACTCTATCATTGATGTCATGGAGCTCACAGTCTAGGGATCTTTGAATATACAGAAAATTTTCTAAATTAGCTTCCCCTTGTCTTCTTGTTGACTTATCTACATCAAAAAATTTAAGAAGTGTTTGTTTTGCAATGTATTGGATGTGAATTAACTTCTCTTGATATAAACTCATTTCTTTCCTGGAGTGAATGTAATGATACCTTTTATGACTTCTGATGGTTACTGAAAATCAATAAAAATGTCCATGGTTAATGTTTGACAGAAGGTGGAGGAGGGAGAGGCTCAGGAAGCCAAGCAGTGCTGAGGAGGGAGCCCTGCAGGTCACCAAGGCTCCGCAAAGGTCTCAGCAACCGAATGGAAGAAAATAATTTTTAACAACCATTTTGTTATTGACTTTCAGAAAGGTAAGACTTGACATATCTTAACTGTGTTGGTAATATTTTTTTTCAAGAATGGCAAAATAGGTGGTGGGGAGGGTGTTGCTTAAAAAGCTACTGGAGAAATTTTTTCCTTGAGGAGTGCTATGTTGAATTGTTGGGAAGGGCAGTTCATTCCTGGTGCAGTAAGTTTTGCTTACAGAACACACTTTATTTCTTTCACAGTTTGTTTTCATTAGCCCATATTTGATAAATTCATTTGATGAGTGGCTTCACTTGAATCAAGTGTGGTAGTAGATTTAAAGGAAAGATTGAGTTCTCTGATGTTTGAACAAGTATTAGATCTATTCTTTGCAATTAGTATTTTAAACTGTCTAGCCTTAAGATGCTCGGGCTCCCGCTATTCTAGAATTGGAGTTGAGATCTAATTTTCACAAAGTATGTCGTCTCTCAAATGTGGTCTTCAAAAAACTGGGAATTCTGTCTATTTCTTAGAAAACAAGAATCAATTTAGGATTTCAGGGACTTAAAATTGCTGTCTGGGATACAGCAGGGGAGGGGAAGTGCATAGGAAGGAAGGAGCCCTTTTTAAAAGTGCTAGGATAACTGTGTGTTATAACTTCAACTTCCATGTGAGACCAAGGGAAGAGATGTTTATTTGGTGTAGGATCTATATTTTCTAAACAATATAACTTCTACAGTCAGTTTGTTCAAACACTACAATTACATGGAACTTGGAATAGGAAGTGAGCTATTAAAAAAAAAAAAAGGACTAGAATAAGAATTGAAGATGGAGTTTAACCTCCATTCACTTTGCCTTCCCGAGTAGGAAAAGAAGCAGCTTGATGTGTGTGTTGGTCAGCACCTGGTACTTCTTCTGACCTTGGTGGGCATACCATTTTTTAATGTGTGATTATCTTTAGATAAGTCATGGACAGCTTCATTGGTGTCTTCAAAGATCCAGTCTCTGCCCCCATCTTGTTTTTTTCCTTATTATTTGTACTTTCTGGGGAAAGTTGCCCTCTGTGATGGCAGATTTAGGAACAGGAGATTAGAAGGGCAGAGAAGTCTCTGATATTTTCTTTCTTTATTTCTCTTCAAAAATATATTTAACAAGTGAGGCATAGTTTGAGAGAAGAGGAAAGCACATGTTTAGATGACAGGGGAAATGTATGACAGCTCTCACCAGAAAACAAAATGAGTCCTTTACTGAGGGAGGATTTATAGTGGAAAGAAGCTTTGGGTTGGGCAGATTGATTTGGTCAGTTTCATCATTTACCAGCTGGATGGACACTGAGCAGATTGCTTAAACTCCCTGATCCTTAATTTTCTCATCCATAAAACAGAGATACTTGCCTATGGGGATAGTTGTAAGAAGTAAATTAGATAAGCGCATAAGGGACTTAGTACATTGCTTGGCACGGGGTAGACACTCAACGTTAGCTCTTTTCCGTGAGAAAATTCAGGAAAGTGACTCAGGTCAAAATAAGAAGTTGCTGTTTCATTCTTTAGGAAACAACAACCCAGTAATGCCATAATAACTACATCCATTGTGCAAAAGAGCAACTAATTGTGTGGTAAGGAAGTGGGATCCAACAATATAAAAAGAGAATGATAAAGCTATTGGGCTTTGTCTTTTATATGAGGCACTGAAAATTCTGTCTAATGTTTCACATTTAAGTCTTCATGTCAGGTGTGGGTGTGGCATCCCTTGAAACTCTCTAAAAGAACCACTGAGAGAAGTCATCCTTGTTCAAGGTGAAGGCTGTATTTCCGGCACCTCCTCCTTTCTCTTTCAAAAGGCCAATTATGTGCTGGCACCAGCACAAACTCTTGTTCTATTGCCAGAAACACTTTTGGGAAAGGAGAACACATCCTCACTTTTCTCCTGTGCTGAGAGAGACTCTGAGAAGGAAAAGTGGGGCTGGTCATGCTTCTTTCTCCAAAGGCTCACAAATAAGTGCTTTTACGGTGCTGTTTTACAGGGGTAAAGATATATAGATTTATTCGTTTACATAAAACTGCATTAGTTCAGACATCACTGGTGTTGGATTTGGAATGAAGTTAGTTCTATATCCCACTCATGGATTATCTAAACGAGGAAAGAAGTACTGGGTTTTGCTAGGGAGTATCTTTCCACCTATTTGTTACTTATGAGAACAAACAGGAATATTTACTTAAGTACAAGAAACATTATCTTAATAAAAGCAGATACTCATCCAGTGGTTGTCATATTAATTAAAGTTGATTCTTCATTAAAGTAGCAGATTAAGCTATATTTGGTTGTGCATGTGACTCAAAGGAAACTAAATTTCTCTTACAATATTCTGTAAGTCTGACATATTCGGTTCTCTTATCCATGATATTCTGAATCAAGAATCTCTTACCATATTTTAATTATTTTACAACATTAGAACTTGTAGTTCTTGAGTAAGGGACAATAAAGGCATCAAAATAGTAGATTCGTGCTCTTAAAGAATGTTAAAAATAGAGATGAAAACATCTTCCTTATTGGAGGTCTTCTAGCCTAGTGGTTCCATGCTTGCTCTCTGCAGTCAGATTGATGCAGTTCTTTAGCCTTTCTAGCTCAGTTTCTTGCCCTGTAGGATGACAACAGGACTCACTTTATAGGATTGTTATGATTTTTACATGAAATAAGTTGTCCATGGTGCTTAACTTAGTAAGTTTCAACAAATGCTTTTTTTTTTTAAGTTTCAATTATAAAAAACCAGTGCATGAGTTAGATTTCATGGTGGTATGGTATTCTTTATCAAGATAGAATTATATTCATTTTTTTCCTTGCTCTCCTACCAATCCCATTTGTCAGTTATGATTTAATTACAGGATTCAGAAGGGTAACCTGCCATATTTGAGCATGATTGTGAATTTTCAATATTAGAATCCTTGCCTAAGAGTCACTTTATGAATGAGGTAGTATTGCAGCATTTTTTTTTTAATCCTTCAGTGTCTAAACTATATGGGATGTGCTCTAAATTAGGCTTACCACATACTGAATTCCTAGGGCTAGAATATATGATTTCCTTATCTTGGCAGACTACACATCTACACATGGAAAAAGTGAACTATTTTACGATACAGGAAGAAATATGTTGTCAAAAAGAATTAAGCCAACTTCTAAGAGAAATAGTGATTCCCATGCTCCTCTTTAGACCAGGGAAGGCCCTTGTGATATTGTTCTGCTAGATATGGGGGAAGGAAAGTCCTTTCCCTGCTTCCTTCCTGGGGTCTGCGGTGTAAACCTGCACACCTCAGGGAATTCAGGGCTGAAGTCCGTACTGCTGACCTGCTTAAGACATCAGGGAAGCACCGAAGCAGGAGAGCTGCCTGTTGTCCCCATGTGGATAGCGTTCCTTGACCCCTTCGGGACCACCCATCCATTCAGGGCTGGCAGGTCATGCAGGACTGGAGAGGGCACTTCTCCCCAGTTGACCCTTCCCTTACTCTTTGGGGGAGTGGGGGCGTGGAACAAACACCAACAAGAAATGAGTATAAGCACATGTCTCAAAATATTCTTTAGAACGTGTTATTCTTTTTTTTCCATGAGAATAATTATGCTCATAATTTGTATTTAAATTGATCATATACATTTAAAACATTTTAAGCATTCTAGAGGAGACATCTTTCCTTCCATGAACCCATCCACTCTACCAAGAACCTATTAAAACAATCACCCTGATTTTTCATTGGCTGAGTTTAGTGAGAGAAAACAAGAACTTAAACAGTGTGTGTGTGTGTGTGTGTGTGGCTCTGTCTCTGTGTGTCTCCCCACTCTCCCCACATTTCCCTCCCTTGTTCCCTTCCTCCCAACTCTAAAATCAAACCTTCCACCTTGCCTATTCCTCGCCTCAAATGGAGTAAACAGTTTGAAGAGTGAGGCAGCAGCCTTAATTTTATACCTGCCTGTTTGTTTCTAGCTTATTAATGGCCACTTTAATTGGGTCCCTAATTTGTCAAGAGTGCAATTAGTCATATTCTCTTGTGATTTTCTAAGGCTTAAGTGATATAATTGGTGCCAGTGATTTTTGAGCTGGACAAAAAAGATGGACATGATTTATCTGAACATTACTTAATGAACAATAGTGTGAGCAAGCTTTTAATCTGATCCTTGTTCATATCTGGCCTTGCTTTGCAATTATGTGGTCTTAGCAATATACAACGCATGGTAAAATAAATAGGGCGCAGGATATTAGGTGTGGTTTGGGACTGCTGGTGTTATGATTTCCAGTCACATCCTTTCCTGCCCACAGAACCTGTGTTATTTTAAGACACATTTTGCAGTTCTCTACTTCTGGGCCGTTTTGGTTTGGAGATGAAGGTTCCACCGTAGCACTGAGTGAATTAGTTTGAACTTAATTCAGAGACCTTAGTGCTGCTTTTTTTTTTTTTTTTTTTTCCAAAAAGGATGAGAGATGATGGACGTAAGGTTTGCCCATCCTTCATTTTGGAAAGGGAAAAAAAAAATCAGTGTGTTGAGTTACTTGCAGATTTGGAGACGGGGGACCCAGAGATTCCTGTCCTTACTCAGATAAATGGAGAAATGACAAGAATGTCTAAAAATGTCTTAAAGGTTCTTGGAGGCATTGGAGCCCAGCAGGAGACTCAGTCAACCTTTGAGCTGGCCCGTGGGAGGACTTGGGCATTGCCTGTAAAATTACAGCATGTCGCTCCATCTGTGGCCACCTCTGTCGTGGGTTGGAAGTGCCTTACACAATTAAAACCAGAGTTCCTTGGCTTGATTAAAAGGTGGGAAGCTGCTGAGGTGAAGGTCAGAAAAGGAAAGGGAGAGAAGGGATAAGACAGAAATTCATGAGCTGAAGGAACTAAACTGCCTAGGCTGACACACCCTTTTCCTCTGGCAAGTGAGGGTCATGTCAGCATCTGGAGAAAGAACAGATACAGAATGAAAACACTTTTTTTTGAATTTTTGGAAAATTGTGTAATGGATTAAGTGATACTTGTGTCTTATTACCATACATTATGGGTTAAGAGAGAGATTTTGAAATTAGCCAGGCATTGTGACCTTAGGCAAGTCTCTTAACCTCTTCAACCCTCATCCTTTTTTTTTTTTTTTTTAATATTTAAGAGGCAGATTATAAAAATAGTACCTACTTCATAGGGTTCTTATGAGAAATCAGGTAATTCATATAAAGATCTCAGCACTGTGAGTGGCAACATTATGTTTTAAAAAAATGTTAGCTGCCGTTGTGTGGTTATCAGAGGTGGAGGGATTTCAGTGTTTTCTGGGCTGTGGTGGATTAAATGAGGGCATCCCATCTAGACAGTAAGGCCTTAGAAGCCCTGGTCTCCATGGTCAAAGGGAGATGATGTCCACTGAGTGAGGTTCATCCCACGTTTTTAGGACTGAGGTCTCCTTGTCAAGTCACTCCCTTGACCTGTGGTGCTAAGTATATGTTTGGCCTCTCAGGTGGTTGCCATGGAAACTGTTTGAATTTAGTCCTTGTACCTGAGAGAAACCTTGACAGATAGCCAAAATTCCGAGCAGGTGGTTGGCTCACTGTTTCAGGTTGTTCAGATAAAAAGTCACCGAAATGTCTGGAAATCTACCCCAATTTTTTTCCAAGTAAATGTTTGTGAAGAAACCAATCATATGTGTAAGGCTTAGGGGTTTGGGGCAATTTCAGGTAGAAACTGTGAGTTTCCTCAAGTATCATTATGATCCAGACTTGATGTTTGTTGATGGAATTGTATTCATACAAAGAGGAAGTATAACCAAGACTTGTTTGAAAGGCAAAGTCCTCTTCTGACAGTCCTAGCTTAGTGTAGTTTGCCTTGACTCATTCAGATGAAGGCTTTGCCTTGGTGCTTCATTTGGCTGGGTGTGGTAGATGTTTCTGTGGAGGCCATTTCTTGAATATTCTTATTAACAGGGCTGCTGAAGGCTGGGAATTGTGAAAAGAGATGTCCCATAAGTTCATGTTTAAAGTTCTAACTAAGAAAACTTGAGAGGCAGAATGAATGTATTTGACAAAGATTTTTCTAAATATTAACTCATTAAATGCCATAACTCTCCAATGTAGATACTATTATTTCTGCTTTACAAATGAGCAAACTGCAGCCCTGGTCTCACAGAGAATAAATGCAGGAGCCAGGATCCAACTAGACATTCTGACTCCAAGGTCCACCCTCCTAACAACAGCATAGCATGCTAGATTTGTTCTCGAATAAGCCATGGAATCCTAGGCATAGTAGTGGAAGGAATTATTTCTATTTCTCTGAGGGATAACACTAAATGTCAATGACAAAATAAAGGATAAGTGTATTTCTGCTTTTACGTTTTAGATTCCATTAAAAGACCCCAGACAGTGGCCTGTCTGAGCATCTCAGTAAAATAAATAAGGTATTTATTTTATTTTCCTTTGCTTTTCTATCATTCAGCTTATATTTCTCTGGGAGATTAAAAGTGCTAAAAAGAACTCAGTTCTTAACTTATTTTCAGAGCAGAAATCTGTTAGAGAAACAGCCCTTTTGGTCAACAATAAAATTCTTGGCATCAAAATAAATCTTTAAACTTCAAATTAGTTTTCTCTAACATTTCAGGTTTATTCTGAAAGCTCTTATAGATGAGCCCAAATTAATAGTATATCAATGTCAGACAATCAAAAATGTTTTAGAATTTAATAAATATCTATGAGGGCTTCATATATGCAAGGCATACTACAATAGAGAAATGGCAATTAAAAATAAGAACTTAAAAATAAGGTCAGTGCCCTGAAGAATTTTATTTTCTAGGGGAGGCAGTACCACAGTAAGGTGAATACATGTTTAAAAGATAAAATGTGGGGCAGAAAAGTGTCTTTCAGAGGTACCTAGAGAGGTACTGGGGGCTTTGAGAGGGAGATACTTCTGGCTGGAAATCAGGAAAGCCTTTATGGAGCAGATGGGATTTAGATCCCAGCTTCAAGAGGGCAGACTCCAAGCCCCTGATTTTGGTATCTCTGTGCTTAGCTCGGTCTCTGGCACATAATAGAAACTTAATTCAATGCTTTTTAAGGAAATGAATAAGTTGGACCTAGAAGATAGGAAATGAGCAGTAGAAGTGGAGGTAAGGAAGGACAATCTCTGTCCTACTTAATTAAGCAAATATTGATAGTCCATTTACTCAGGCCAGGCCTCGTGCCAGGTGGGGACATCATCTGTGCATAAACCTGTAGTGAGGAAAGCTCAGGGTGCGAAGTCCATTTGGGCCCACAGCATTACAGGGCGTGAGAAGGGAGTGGGAGATAAGGCTGGAGAGGAGGTTGGGACCAGCATTTGAAGGGTCTTGAATGCTGAGGAGTTTGAGAAAACATCCCCAAATGGGTAATTATTGTTTATATTTTTCCTTCTGTTAAGTGAATATTGGTTTATAACTGAGCATGTGCATGTTGCTAATATATTAAAAAAAAAAACCCCAAAAAACTAGTGAGACTTAAGAATACCAATTTATTCAGTAATCCACATTTCATCTTGCAAAATACTCTAACCTGGGATCATTACCAATTTCTGTATGTTTACATACTCTTTGACATTTATATTTCAATTGAAGGAGGTGAAAACTCCAAACCAAATAACCAGTCTAAGGCAGTACAAAAATGTCCTTCTTGTGCTTAACATAATGAGCCAATAAAATGATGTTTGGATGCATCAACCAAATTAATTCTGTTGCAAAAGCTAATTTTTAAACATTCAAG
Source organism: Choloepus didactylus (assembly GCF_015220235.1). Taxonomy (NCBI): domain Eukaryota; kingdom Metazoa; phylum Chordata; class Mammalia; order Pilosa; family Megalonychidae; genus Choloepus; species Choloepus didactylus. Next base: position 49,553,624 of record NC_051320.1, on the reverse strand, counting down.
AAGTTTATAAATCTAAGAGTCCTGAAGCCTACTCTTAGTGATTCCTTAAAACGGCTGTGGAACCTTTGGAGCAAATTGCTTAATTTATATAATATGTATAAAATATATATACATATATGTGTGTATATGTATATCGTTTATATTTGTCTATGTCTACATCTACATCTGTATCTATATAGATATTATACTATGTAAGGTATAGTAGGAAGAGTAAAAGAGATTTTTGGCTATGTCACCTACTAGCTGTTTGTCCTTACGCATATTGCTTAACTCTGAACCTCAATTTCCTCATCTGTAAAATGGCAGTAATAATGCCTAACTAATTGTGTTTATGAAAAAAATCCTAAGAGCACATATTAATTATTTAGTAATTGCTATGGATTTTCCAGTTGTGGAAACTGAGACACAGAGAAATTTTTAAGGGGTATATGGCCAGAGAGCTAGTGAACAGCAGAGTGGGGTTCCAATCCAGGCTCTCTGGCTCAGAACCCACACGCTGCACCATCCTTTCGCTGTTTTCTCAGGCCCCTCTGCAAGTCTAGCACATAACTGACGCTTAATAAAGGCTCGTTTCTTTCTTTATCTCCCAGGACATTTGTGAGTTTACAACGGGATGGCACTTGTACCTTTCTAAAGTACAAATGTAAGCTATCCAAATAAAAAGCATTTAAAATTTTCAGGGTCTAAATTTTCAGAGTGGTTGGAATTTTAATAACCATTTTCCATGCTGATTATATTATTGATGTATGTTCAATGTAGAAAAGCTTAAAAAATAAAGAAAAACATGAAGAAGAATACCAAGATCATTGAAGTGGTTGGAATTTTAGTGAAATGAATGCATTTTTTGTTCCCCTGATTTTTTCTTTCTTGTGGTCCAGTATTATGATAAACAACACCCCTGCTTTACAGGCCATGTGGAAAATTTATCTCAGACCTTAAAATCGTTCAGTCACGATGTCTCAGGGTGAAAATTTCACATAATTTCTATGAAAAGTGAAGCTACCAGGCGGAAGGGGGAGGGGGGAGTGGAGTAATGAACAGAAGAGAAAAAAGGGCAGAGTTTGTTCTTATTTGGTTCCTTTTGGAATAATAAGAAGTGTATTTTTTCTTGGGTGTATTACATAGATGACAGCAATGTTTAGAAGACTAGAGAGGCAGATGGTAAGGTTTTTGAATGAAGGTTTGTGAAATTCCTTGGTTCTTTCCATGTATTTGCATTTTAGTTCTAGTTATCCTGGGATGTACTAAAATATATCTTCCCCATCTATATAAGAGTGAAATTGTTACTCACTGCTATCACTTAAGTACCTTAAATGAAGAGGATTCTAACAGCGAAGGATTTAAAGAAATGGAATTAATGAGTGCTTGCTGTTTGGGGATGCTGACTTGTGTGTTGTCTGGATGAGATATCTTGAAAGACTGGAATGTTCCTTACAGAGGAGAGTCTGGCCTTTCCGGTTCTCCTAGGTTTATAACTAGAAACCATACAGTGATCCTTCCTGTTTGGAAAGATGTGATTTTAACAAACTGGTAACTAATCACTTTATTTTTGGTTTATTCACAGGAGTTTGAATAAAGAAAAATATGATGACTCAAGGCCATCTTCACTCCCTGTTTTTCCTTACACTTTATTTGGTAAGAGAAGAGGGTGTTCTTCTCTATTTCTTTACTGGAATATTTTCTGCCATCCTACTGAACCATACCAGGGAAACAGTGGTCATCATTACTTTTAAAAAAAGCCTACCAAAATTAAATCACTTAACAGAAAGGACACATAGTTTGCCCTGATGTACTATTTTAGATGAAGTGGCTACAAATCACTTACATATGTCTGACCTTCAACCAGGACCAGGAAAGGTACTTTCTACTCAGAAATTAAAAGCCAATAACACTTAATGGGCAAGGTTTAAAACAAATCTGTTTTTTTCAAGTTTAGACCTTTACTTATAGCTCAGGGAATCTGGAAAGAAAAGTAGACTGATACGTTTGTTTGTCTATGTCCTTTAAGCTTGACAATTGTTTTCTTTTAAATTTTGGCCATAAAAAGTTATTACTGAAGCATTATGAAAAGCAGATTCTCTATTTTTCAACGCTGCCTTGCTCTGTAATTTTCTTTCCGTGTATAGTTTGTTTTCCGGATTTGGAGTTTTCTGGTTGGATCCATCTTTAGCCTTTTGTTATTTAGCTCCACTGATAGGCTAGAAGGTATCTGGAGGGACCCAGAGTTAGACCTTGGGTAGATAGTGGGGTGTCATCCCTGTTTACTCACAAGGCCCCTGAGGCCCATAAAAGTTATAGACTTGGCAAAAAAAAAAAAAAAAAAAAAAAAAAAGTGATGTTGTGAAGCAGGATTGAGGAGAAGCATTTTCTTTCTCTTTAGAAAGAAGCTACCAGATCCTTACACCTCAAATATTGGTTCTTTCTTCTGAGAACCAAAAACAGTGACACTGATGTCAAGTCCCAGGAGTGCCCCTAGAGTGCACCCAGTGCAAAATATTTGCAAAGTGAAATAGAGCCAAACTTGGAAAAGCACTAGAGCCTTCCCCTTGGTGGTAAAAACCTGCAGTTCAAGCCTTACGAGCAGCATGCATCCTTAGAGACCGGGGCTCAGAGCCCTCCTCTTCCTGCCCTCTCAGATGTCCTTTGTGATCTCCATTATCACAGGGGGGTGGTGAAGTCAGACCTGGGTTCAAGCTGGCACTGCCACTTACCAGTGATAGGAACTTAGGTGAGTTAATTTAAGCTTTGAACCTCAGTTTTCTGTCCTGTGAAATGGGACTAATAGCAGTACTTGCTTTATGGGTTGTTGTGGCAGTTAAATGAGATAATGCATTTATAAGGCTCTTGGGTAAATGACTGGCCCAGTCTAAATACTTGATAAATGTTAGCTATTATCATTGCTACTGCATTTTAAATACTCAGTGTCTACACCCATATGGATCCTGACCTCATGTGGAAAGGACTATGTTTTAGTCATCTTTGCAGCCTCAGCACTTAGCACAGTGCCAGGGATGGGATAGACATTAAATACATGATTATGGACTTATATTCAGAAGTAACAGTTAGATCTAAGAGAGGAGATGATTCTATCACAATATTTTGATATTGGTTCATTTGCTTTGTGTCTGAGAAGGGGACATGCATTTTTCTTCCGGGCTGAAACGTGAAAATAAGTTTCCCTTTTCCCTACTCTTGGTGAGGTTTCTACCCAGACCAAGAAACACTGTCCAGCCCATTGCCTGTAGCAGGGGCCTTGACCAGGAAATGAGCCCCAGGCAGAGCTGTCTCTGGATGCAGGCAGGGAGGTGCTAGCTGTGTGCTGGGATTTCAGATGTATTGGGATGGAGCCAATTCTTTCTTCTGCCTCTACCCACCCCTACTCCCAAACCCACTCCTCTTGAAGACTGGATATGTAGTTAGAACTTCTTACCTTCAACATAAGGCTTATTCAGCGGAGGCAGTAATTTTAAATGATTGCCAGTCATTTATTCCATATTGTGTGTGGCTTTCCTATTCTTTCCTGGGAGCTGGTTTTCATAAGGGGGCTGGAAACAGAGCACGAACATATTGCATGGGCACTGGAGAGAGAGTGAGAACAGGTGTCAGTGAGTGAGTAAGTGAGGGAACGATCCAAGGGGTGGAAAAGGGTGCTGAATAGGGAGGCAGGGAAAACCAAGGAGAAAACAACCATTTCAGAGTTTTGACTGGTACTATGCAAGGACAAGGAAGAAGAAGCATTTGGCATAAATACTACATAATCAAGGCAGAGAACTCTTGCTGGAAGTACATTGAGGGCTGCTACCAGACAGGCGGACCTGGCAATTGCCCAGTCCTTTGCTGGCCTGGAAGGCAATGTAGCAATGTGCTCATGAGTTGGGGCCTGGTGGCCCAACCCAGCTGACCCCAGTGCCGCTGTCACACTGTCTGTGAGGGCTTTGCCTTTGCTTGGGTATTCTCCAGAGTTTCCTGATGGTATTGCTGTGAGGATCAGAAGAAATGATGTATGCGCAGGGTCTACTCCTGTAGCTGCCACAGGAGACACTCACAAATGCCAATTCCATTCTCTTCCCTTCCTTTTGCTGTGTTGTGTGAGGAGGTGGGTGCTAGTCCATTCAACTCTTGCATAAATCCATCCTCTTGTCCTTTTGCAAGTTTCCACCAACAGTTCTTCCCCAGTCCGGCAGTACATCTTGATGACTCATAGCAAGCATATGCATTTTGAAATCTTTATAGCTCATGTAGTCATGTTAATGGGCAGGAAGAGATTTGTTGCCTTGATATGAGAACTCAACTTTGCACCCTTCAACTGAGACACAATGCTCTAGTTGTCATCCTCTCCTGATGGGTGAGCCAGCTTGACAGCTTAGGGGAAAGGCAGGCTCGTTCATGAGGTTTGCCTGACTAGTGTGGTTTTTCTCTGGATGCCATCACTGGTAGGCAAACTGAAAGGTTGATGCAGCGGAAAGTTGACCTCAGCAGTTTGCTGTTAAGCAGTAACCCCACAGATTGCTTTAGAGCCAACCACAGAGCACCTGGATGTCTGCCCCCCACACCACTCCCCACCCCCCTGGAGCTGGAGAGGATGTGGAAAAGGAGTGGAAGGGAGGAAGAGGTGCCAGGGGAAGATAAACTTAGAAATGAGGGGAAGGGCTCAAAGTCTGAAATTACTGTGCCAGGTAAGAATGCTTTTAGCTACAAGTAACAGAAAGTCCAACTTAGAGCATCTTAAATTTAGGGGTTTGTTTTTCTCAGATAGCAGAAAGCCTGAAGTGGGCAGTCCTGGGTGAGTTTAGCAGCTCTATGATGTTGTCAGAGACTTGGGCTCCTTCTCCCTCTTTGCTCCACTGTCTTTTAAGCTGGCCTATCCCCTTGTGGTTTCATGATGGCTGCCCAGCTCCAGACATGGGGTCCACCATCAGAGCAAGAAAAATGGGGGCAAAGCAAAGGGCAATGCCAGCCACATGCGTTCTTTTTCATTAGGAAAACAAAAGATTGACCAGAACACGCCAGCAGAACTCCCCTTTTATTTCACGAATCAGAATGGGGTCACTCAGCTGCCCTCCTAATGGCAAGGGAACTTGGGAAAGAGATCATTTGACATCCTAGCCTCTGTGGATGGAGGCAGGAAGGGAGAAGCGGTTAGCAATGGCTTGGGATGGCCAATCCACAGGGCCTGTGACAACTCTGAGTGGGGAAGGACAAATCTCAAAGCTCTCAAACTCATGGAATCCTTTGAAATTTTATCGAGGTAGCATTTAAAGTTTACTGAAAATGTGTATCATTAATTACCCAAGTAATATGCTGTCATTGTAGAAAATCTACAAATAAGTAAAAATGTTAAAATTTAATGTGATCCCATAACCTAGAGAAAAACCAATATTAATATCTTGTATAACCTTAACAATTTTCTTAAATATGACTGTGTATTCAGAGTTGATATACAGCCAATATGCAGTGTTTAAAGCTGGTATTAATCCTTATTAGTTAGGCATCCATTAAATATGTCGAATATGACCCAGTGAAAGTGTAAATATGTACTATATAAATGTACAAAAATGGACTAATAAGTATACATAATATTTGAAATCAATAGTATATGAATAATATGGAAGAAGCTGCTTTGAAACTAATGAAAAAGAAATACTTTTCCTGATTTATTTTTTAATGCAGTTTTATTGAGATATATTCACACACCATACAAACCATCCAAAGTATACAATCAGTGGCTCACAGTATATGATACCTTATTTTATCCCATAAATATAATGTACTGGGGTACCTCGTATGCCAGTTACTTTCTGTAAACTGGTAAACAAGGAAAATTAAACCCTAATGCTCACAATGGGACATAATGACAAAAAGTAAGTAAAAAATTAAAATAATTGCAAACTGCAATTAATGCTGTGCCGGAAATTATAAGGCCCAGAGGGAGAGAATATTTAGGTAGAGGGATCAGGGAACAAGTTTCTGATGAGGTGATGTGAGCTGAGAATAAAATGGTGTTGTCTGAAGAATAGGAGAAAGTGTACCAGGGAGTCCTTTGGCAGGAAACCCCTGGTTGGGGCAGCGGCGGGGGGTGGCACAGGGTTGGGGCTGAAAGAGGCAGGCCCTGGTGCTGGGAGGGTTGGAGGTGTTGGGTGAGGGTTTGAGTGAGTAGCCACTCATGGATTAATGCAGCAGGTGGTGGTATCAAACTACCCCAAAAGGCAGCCAAAGGCACAAATCTAAATAGAGTCTAAAATATTTTAGATAAACAGAAAGATATCCCTCTAAAATTGTCTAAATAATAGAAGTCTAGAAATGCTTTCAAGTTTAAGGTCTTTGGATTTTAGAACCTTTTGGGGCTAATGCTTGGGGTAAACATTTTGTGCCTGTTTTTTTTTTTTTTCCAAATGAGTATAGATAAAATGTTAAAATGGTATGCTTTTCTTCAAATTTTAGTTCAATTTCAGATTCAGATTTGTCTACAATTCCCCACTTAACTGTAACTATGTGCTGTTGTACTAAAACACATCTATATATTCTTTGTTGTTGCTGTTTTTCCTATAAATTCAGTTGTCCTTGAGACCCCTGTGAACTCTGGAGCTCTGGGTATCTGCCATTAACATCCTTAATAAATAACAGGAGAGGAGGTGGGTGTCTTAAGAAGGTGGAATAAGTCCTATGGAAGTCAGGAGGCAGAGTGGCTTTGGGGAAAGAGCACCAGCTCTGGCTCACTCAGCCTGGAGTGTCCAAGCCAGTCAACCACTTAAGCGATTTACTCTGGGGGCAAGTAGCTTAAACCTCTCTAAGCCTCCTTTGTAAATGGAGATGTTAATACTCTCCCCCAGGGCTCCTGCTCAGAGGATTAAATGAGAAAAGCAATGCAAACCTGGTAGCAAAGCAAAAGCAGCAGCAAAGCATCCGGTCGAGCCTCAACAAATGTTAGACCCATTTCTACCCATTTTGACCAGATTGCACATTATTTTGAGCCAGGGTTATGTTTCATATACTGGTCCTGGAAGGCCTAGTAAAATCAGCAAGCAACACTCATACATTCAAAATAGGTGGTGATGCTAATTGTCCCTCTTTCTTTTTCTTTTCTTTTAACAGATAACTGGAAATGGCCAGGAGGGGAAGTTTAGTGGGCCCCTGAAAGCCATGACATTTTCTATTTTTGAAGGCCAAGAACCGAGTCAAATTATATTCCAGGTAATGGCTACCCTTGCACACTGCTGTTTTCCTTTGGCATGCTCTCTTGGTGGACTTTAGTCCCTTATCTAACATAGATCAGGAAATAAGAGGCATGGCAAACCCTGTTATCAAGAATGAGTTCAGAAGCTAAGTTAAGCAGAGAGATGAGTCCCTCGTTATTGTAAGGAGTAGCACCTGACATCTGGACTCAGGACCCTCAGTTGTCTTCTGGGAGGGGATAAGTGTTCTTATCCACCCAGCAGGGAGCATGGTGCCTGTAGGCTCCGCCTCCTCCATGGAATGAAGGAGGAATTAGTCTCTGGAGATGGGAAAGGCTACCTGACCATCCCGGCTGTCTGTCCAGTGTGCTTCCTGTTTGAAGCATTTGAAGATGTGGATTCTCGGCGTCAGTTCTGGAATGGCCTCTCCGTCTGACCAAGCTGCCATTTCAAGCTCAAAGCCTCTGGGTTGACCACAGCACACTGGGAGACGGATATCTCACTTGGTTAGGTAACTGTGAGAAGTATCAGGATTGAGGGGTGACCTGCAGGTGGGGTGAGGGACTTCTGCTACATAGGTCACTGAAATAATCCTGGAAAGGAGAGGGAGAAAAATGTGTTATGCGTGTACCAAAAATCCCTCCAGGAGTGTGCTTGCTCCAGAGTGGTTGGAAGCTGCTTTGCTCCGATTCTGGGTTGCACCTGTGAACCCTCCCCACCCCCTCCTGGGGCAGCAGCGATGGCTGCTACACTGCCTATGAAAGAGGGTGCCTTCCTTGAATTGCCCAGTGTTTGTTTTGTGGGATGGTTCCTGTACACAGAGAGGCTAAAAGCCGTCTCTTGTTGCTCTTTCTCTCACTTGGTACCCAGATTAGTGCAAAGGGGTCCCAGAGTACAAGCCAGCAGTGGTGTCCGTGGATCTCTCTGTCTAGCCCTGCAGAAGGAGTTGGGGACTTCTGGAGAGTGGTGTGTGTGTGTGTGTGTGTGAAGGAGAGAGAGACAGAGACAGAGGGAGCATGAGCACACATGCACAGAATGACACCTTATAGTACTGGGCATCAGTGGAGCAGGATCTTCAGGAATTTATCATTTTGTCTATGTCTTGGGTTTATTTTCCCTTCAAAAAAATACATTTAAGAAAAAAGAAAGTACACAAACTTATATAATGAAACACACACATAACCACCACCCAGAAAGAAAATAAATTAATGTTTAGTCATTTTTAGCTTCTTGTTTTTTAATTATAAAAGAGAAAAATATTACTGAAAAAAAGTAAGCCTTTTTTGTGTGTGTGTTCTCCCTCAGTCATTCCCTGTCCTTTTCTCCCTGTCCCTCTGTTGTGAATTTGTATGTTTTCTTCTAGGGCATGTATTTATTCCGCAACCCAGGTGTGTGTTGTGCCCCGAAATCTTCTCATTCCATCCTTCTGCTCCTGCCTCCTGCCTCTGCCACGGGTGGGAGGCACACAGAGGGGGAAGGGAAAGACTTATTGTAGCAAACAGTTTATGGAAAAATTAATGAATAAGTTTTAGGCTTATTGAGTTTGAAGTTATCTGTGGGGCAGCTGGATGTCCAGGAGATGGTGATCATATGGAGGGGGCAGGCAAGTGATGAATGGAGCTATCTGGGAATAAAAAAACAATAGCAAAAAAACAGGTATAAAAAAATCCCTGCAGATATGAAATTGAAAGTCTTTAGCATACGGTAAATTTGTTGTCAACATGTGGGACAATAGGGAGTATTGAGGACTATGGCAAACTGAAGAGCACATCAAAAGGGGATAGGCCCAATTCAGTTCTAGACAATCTTCACAAGTTAGAATTTGGGTTCAGTATTGCTAGGTAATATGATTTTTCAAGAAAAGCCAGAAATCTTGATTTTTATGTAATTTCCTGTTTTAAAATATTGGCACAATTTAAGAAAAAAAAAATCATCATAAAATCTAAACAGTCTCCCCTACATAGGTTATGACCCCCAGGAGTGTAGGTCTCCCTGGCAATGTGGGACATGACTCCTATGGATGAGCCTGGCCCTGGCATCGTGGGATTGAGAACACCTTTCTTGGACCGAAAGGGAAAAAGAAATGAAACAAAATAAGTTTCAGTGACTAAGAGATTTCAAATAGAGTCGAGAGGTCATTCTAGAGGTTACTCTTATGTAAGCTCCAGCCATGTATTGTGATTTGCCACAGTATACCAAGCCCCAACCAACAGTATTCCTGAAAACCCTAAAGTATACCCTGGGTTCTATCTAGGACTATAAATGTGTTACTTAGTAAGTTTAAGGCCTCCAGATTGTTCCATGCCAGATAAACCCTGAAACCTAGAGGTACCAGTCTCTCCAAGAACATCAGCCAGTTTCATTCCTCTACCCCACAAGGTCAACACCCCTTTCCAGCATGAAAAACCTGAAAGGGTCATTGCTCAGATATCCCTGAAGATTGAGGGAATGATCAAATGAGAAGGAAAAAGTGTAACTGAGAAATTAGGATTTGATAAATGATTTGATAAATGATTATGTATCAGTTAGGGTTCTCTAGGGAAACAGAGCCAACAAGAGATATCTGTAAGTATAAGATTTTATAAAAGTGTCTCATGCAACTGTGGGGATGCATGAGTCCAAATTCCATAGGACAGGATGCACGAGTCCAAATTCCGTTAGGCAGGCAGTGAACTGGCAACTCTGATGAAGGTGTTTGATAAACTCTTCAGGAAATGCTTCTCTGGCTAGCCAAAGAAGTGAAGGTCCTCTCTCTCTCTCCCTTAAAAGTCTTCAACTGATTGGATTAAATCCAGCTGATTGAATTCTCTCATTGTGGAAGACAGCCCTTCGTTGATGTAATCAGTTACAGGTGCAGTCAATTGACTGATGATTTAATAAACCAGCTTTCTGGTTTATTAACCAGCCACAAATGTCCTTCACTGTTGGGCCAGTGCTTGCTTGACCAGACACCTGGGCACCATCACCTGGCCAAGCTGACACATGAACCTAACCATCACAACTTAGTATATAGATATTTCTTTGTAGTTTCTAGTGTATCAAAATAGCCAGAAGGAAATACCTGAATCTGTTGAACTGTAATCCAGTAGACTTGATCTTTGATGATGATTGTATGACTGTATAGCTTTTATCATTTGACCATGTGATTGTAAAAACCGTGTGACTGACACTTCCTTTATCCAGTGTATGGGTAGATGAGTAATAAAATAAATTCATGCATGAAAAAAATAATAATCAGTCAGAAATATGGGGGGAAATACCCCTACATAAACTATGGACAGTGGTAACACTGCTTTAATAATCTTTCAACAATTGTAACAAATGTAACTACTGTTAAAAAAATGGTAGAATCTCCCTGGCAACGTGGAATATGACTCCCGGGGAGGAATGTAGACCTGGCATCGTGGGACGGAGAACATCTTCTTGACCAAAAGGGGGATGTGAAAGGAAATGAAATAAGCTTCAGTAGCAGAGAGAATCCAAAAGGAGCCGAGAGGTCACTCTGGTGGGCACTCTTATGCACACTTTAGACAACCCTTTTTAGGTTCTAAAGAATTGGGGTAGCTGGTGGTGGATACCTGAAACTATCAAACTACAACCCAGAACCCATGAATCTCGAAGACAGTTGTATAAAAATGTAGCTTATGAGGGGTGACAATGGGATTGGGAAAGCCATAAGGACCACACTCCACTTTGTCTAGTTTAGGGATGGATGAGTAGAAAAATAGGGGAAGGAAACAGACAGACAAAGGTACCCAGTGTTCTTTTTTACTTCAATTGCTCTTTTTCACTCTAATTATTATTCTTGTTATTTTTGTGTGTGTGCTAATGAAGGTGTCAGGGATTGATTTAGGTGATGGATGTACAACTATGTAATGGTACTGTGAACAATCAAAAGTGCGATTTGTTTTGTATGACTGCGTGGTATGTGAATATATCTCAATAAAATGAAGGTAAAAAAATGGAAAAAAAATGGTAGAATTACAAAAAAATAAAGTGTTATTATCAATGGTAACAAATTTTCCACACCATTGCAAGTGTTGGTGGTGGGGTGGTGAAGCTGAATCCTGTATTTTTTGCCTGATTGTTCTGTTAACCCACAATTTCTCTAATAAAAAACATTAGGGAAAAAAATCAAAAGAAGAATAGTATTTCATGACATGAGAAAATTCTATGAAATTCAAATTTGTGTCCATAAATAAAGTTTTATTGGAACACAAACTTACACACACCTACACAAAGCTAAACAAAACAAATCTGTGGCCCTAACAGTGTGTGATTACCTCTGCAACCTCTGTATGAGAAGACTCGGGCAGAATAGAGTAGGGGTTCTGGGGGTATAGGTCCTTGTTCTATTCACTGGAGTCAGGGCTATACATAGAGGCAGTCCCCAGTTTACAAGCTTTTCAACTTACAGACATCACAGACCTAAAAACTGCTTGAGTCTCTGAGAATCCCAGTTAATAAGAATCATTCCTGAGTCTCTGAGAATCCAAGTTAATAAGAATCATTCCTTGGGCTGCTTCATTTCTTTTTTTTTTTTTTTTTTCCCCACTAGCCACACTACAAGGCATATCCCTTCTTAGCAGCAAATGATAGCCCTGTTGTCATGGCTGAATGTTTCTTATTTGTGAGTGGGTATGTAGGGGAAGGCAGTGAGCAGGATAGGGATTTCCTTCTAGAATCATATTCTAGATTTCCTTTCTAGAATAATAGAATCTTAATGCTAGAAAGGACCTTAGAGACTTTTCATACCAACCTCTTATTTTACACTTGGGGAAACTGAGGCTTAAAGAGGCTAACAGAAGAGCTGAGACAAGAACACAGATCTCCTGACTTCTAGCCAATGCATCATCTCACTCTGTTGTGTTACGTAGAGATGATGTAGTGAACTATCTTGGCAAGATGTGCTTTGAGCTGTTTATTACAGTGGCGAGGAGGAAATGTACAGATCCTCTCATCCTGGCACCACTTGAAATACTCTTGCCTGGAGTTAGGGAGACACAAAGAAAACTCATTACCCCTGAGGTCAGTCTTTGGCTTTATTAAAACATATCCTCCAACCATCTGAACTAAGGAGCCATAAGGGTTTCTTTCACTGAGGGATGTTCAACCAGACACAACGCAGTATTCTCTAGGGGTATCCAGATAATAAACAGCATGATGCAAATCTGAGACAGGCCTTTTTCTTTTTCCATTTTTTGAAATTGAGTTATAATTCACATACCATAAAATTCACCTTTTTAAGATGTACAGTTCTAAATATAGTAAAGATTTTTAGTGTATTCACAAAGTTGCACAACTATCACTACTATCTAATTCCAGAATATTTTCATTATAAGAAATCCAATGCCCATTGGAAGTCACTCTCCATTCCCCTCCTCCCACCCTAGCCCCTGGCAACCATTGATGTACTTTCTGTTTCTATGGATTTGCCTATTCTGGACAGTTCATATAAATGGAATCATATAATATGTGTCTTTTGTGCCTGGCTTCTTTCATTTAATGTGTAATGATTTCAAGATTCATCTGTTTTGTTGCATGTATTGGTATTTCATTCTTTTTAATGGCTGAATTAATATTCCATTGTATGGATATACCACATTTTTTCTATCCATTCATCAACTGATGAACATTCAGGTTGATTTCACTCTTTGGCTATTATGAATAACGCCGCTATGAACATTTGTGTACAAGTTTTTGTGTGGGCATATGTTTTAATTTCTCTTGAGTATATACCCAGGAATGAAATTCCTGGATCATATGGTAATTCTGTCTCTACCTCTTTGAGGAACTGCCAAATTGTTCTCCACAGCGACTTCACCATTTTACATTCTCACATCAATGTGCAAGGATTCCCAATGTCTCCAGAGCCTCACTAATCCTTGTAATTATTTGTCTTTTGCGTTAAACCAACCTAGTGGGTATGAAGTAGTATCTTTTTGTGGGTTTAATTTGCATTTCCCTAATTATTTATGATGTTGAGTATCTTTTCATGTGCTTATTGGATATTTGTTTATCTTCTTTGGACAAATGTCTACTTAAATCCTTTGCCTATTTTTAATTGGGATATTTGCCCTTTTATTGTTGAGTTGTAAGTGTTCTTTATATATTCTGAATACAAGTCCCTTATCAGGTATGTGAGTTGCAAATACTTTCTTCCATTCTGTGGATTGTCTTTTCATTTTCTTAATAGGGTCCTTTGATGTACAAAGTTTTCAATTTTGATAAAGTCCCATTTATTTATTTTTTGTCGTTGCTTGTGCGTTTGGTGTCATATTTAAGAAACCTCTGCCTAATCCAAGGTCATCAAGATTTATTCCTGTGCTTTCTTCTAAGAGTCTTATAGTTAGTTTTAGCTCTTATAATTTTGTCTTCGATCCATTTTAAGTTAATTTTTGGGTATGGTGTATGAGATAGGAGTCTGAGATAAGGGTCCAAATTTGTTCTTTTGATGGGGATTTGCAGTTTTCCCCACACAATTGTTGAAAAAAATACTTTCCCCCATTGAATTATCTTGATACCCTTGTCAAAAATCAATTGACCATAAATGTAAGGATTTATTTCTGGACTCTCAATTTGACTCCATTGATGGATTTATCTATCTGTATGCATGTATCATATTGTTTTCATTATTATAGCTTTGTGTTGAGTTTTTTTTTTTTTTTTTGATGCAATTTTATTGAGATGTATTCACACACCATGTAATCCATCCAAAGTGTATAATGAGTGGCTTATAGTATCATCATATAGCTGTGCATTCATTGTCACAATCAATTTTAAAACATTTTCATTACTCCATGTGTTAAGTTTTAAAATCAAGAAATGTGAGTTCTTCAAATACTTTATTCCCTTTCTCAGGATTTTTTTTTTTTTTTTTTTTTTTTTTTGCTATTCTGTGTCCCTTTCATTTCTATATGCATTTTATGATTAGCTTGTCAATTCTGAAAAAAAAAAAAAGCAGCTGAAATTTGATGGGGATTGCATTGAATCAGTAGGTCAATTTGGGGAGCTTTGCCATCTTAACAATATTAAGTTTTATGGTACATGAACACGGGACATCTTTCTATTTATTTAGGTCTTATCTAATTTATTTTAATGGTGTGTGTAGTTTTCAGTGTACAAGTCTTGTGCTTCTCTGGTTAAATTTACTCCTAAATATTTTATTCTTTTTGATGCTATTGTAAATGGAATTGTTTTCTTAATTTCATTTTTGTATTGTTCATTGCGAATATATGGAAATACAATTGATTTTTGTATACTGATCTTATATCCTGCAATCTTACTGAACTCAATATTAGCTCTAGTAGTATTTTGTGTATCTTTTAGGATATTCTGTTTTTAAGATTATGCTCTCTTTCCTATCTGGAGGCCTTTGATTTCTTTTTCTTGCCTAATTGCCCTGGATGAAACCTGTTATAATATCGAATAGAAGAGACAAGAGCAGACATCCTTGTCTTATTCCTGAACTTAGGGAAAACTTTGTTTTTCACCAGTAAGTATGATGTTATCTGTTGGTTTTTCATAGATGCCCTTTCCAGTTTGAGGAATCTCTCTTCTATTCCTAGTTTGTTGAATGTTTTATTATGAAAGGATATTGGACTTGTCAAATGCTTTTTCTGTCTATTGAGATGATGATGTGTTTTTGTCATTTAGTCTATTAATGCTTTGTATTAAATTAGTTGATTTTCATATGTCAAACCAACCTTGGATTCTCTGATAAATCCCACTTGGTGTTAGTGTATAATCCTTTTTGTATGTTGCTGGATTGAATTTGCTGGTATTTTTTGAGGGTTTTTGCATCTTTATTCACAAGGGATATTGTTCTGTAGTTTTTCTTTTCATAGATATCTTTGTCTGGCTTTGGCATCAAGGTAATACTAGTCGTAAAGAATGAGTTGGGAAATATTCTGTCCTCTTCTAATTTTTAGAAGAATTTCAGAAGAATTCATGTTAATTCTTCTTTAAACATTTGGTAGAATTCACCAGTAATACCATTCTTTGTGGGAATTTTGTTTGTTTGTTTACTGACTCAATCTCTTTACTTGTTACAAGTCTATGCATTTTTTTCTAATACTTCTTGAGTCAGTTTTGGTAGTTTGTGTCTTTCTGGGAATTTGTCCATTTTACCTATGTTCATCTAATTTGTTGGGTTACAATTATTCATAGTATTGCCTTTAATCCTTTTTATTTATATAAGGTTGGTAGTAATATTACCTCTTTTATTCTTGACCTTTGTAGTTTGAGTCCTCTCTTATTTTTCTTGGTCAGTGTAGTTGAAGGTTTTCAGTTTGTTGTTCAACTTTTAGTTACATTGATTTTCTCTTTTGCTTTTCTATCTTGTTATATTCTACTCTCATCTTACTATTTCCTTCTTCTAGTTTTGGCTTTGTTTATTCTTCTTTTTCTAATTTATTAAGATAGAAGATTAGGTTATTGATTTGAGATTTTTATTCTTTTTAAAATTTTGGCACCTACAGTTCTAAATTTCCGTCTAAGCACTGATTTAGCTGCATCCCATAGTTTGGTATTTATTTTCTTTTTCATTCATCTCAAAGTGTTTTATAATTTCCCTTTTGATTTATTCTTTGACTCTTCTTTGACTCCTAAAATTGGTTATTTTGGAGTATATTGTTTAATTTTTATATACTTCTGAAGTTCCCAAATTTTCTTCTTTTACTGAATTCTGATTTCATCCCATTGTGTTCAGAGAACAAGCTTGTATTATTTCAATCATTTAAAATTTACTGAGACTTGTTTTAGGGCCTAATGTGTGGTCTGTCTTGAAGAATGTTCCATATGCACTTGAGGAGAATGTTCCATGTGCACTTGAGGAACATACAATGTTCCATGTGTATGTCCTACTTTTGTTGAATGGATTGTTCTAATATGCCTATTAGATCTAGTTGATTTATAGTGCATTCATGTCATCTGTTTCTTTGTTGATCTGCTGTGTAGTTCTATCCATTATTGAAAGTGAGGTATTGAGGTCTCTGTCTGTAATTGTTGAAATTCCTATTTCTTTCTTCAATTTGTCAATTTCTGCTTCATTTATTTTGGGGCTTTGTTGTTAGGTGCACATATTCACAGTAGTTATATTCTTTACAGTCACCATAAACACTGAAATAGCAAATACTAATTTTGCCCTACAGGGAAACACAGGTTAATTTCCTGTGAGCCTCTGGTCATGGTCAACCAATCAGTACATAACCTTGTTTGATGTATCTTTCTGTTTAAAGACAGCTTATTTAATATATATTGATTCGTTAACATTGAAATCATGATCAGCAGCAGTACAAACAGTGAAATCACCAACAAAAAGCCCAGAAGTGGAGAAAATTTGACACTAAATATACCATGAAAAGCATACTTGTTTACAACATGACAGCAGGAACAAGAAGGCAGTGCATTGCCTCATTTGACCCCAGCTAGGAGCATATCAGGTGACTCAAATTTTTTGCTGCTGTGTGCATGTCTGCAAATGACTGCTGAAGCATCACAAGTATTGATTTTAGGATTACAAATAATTTTAGTCAGTAGGTGAATTCACAAATATGGGATCCATGAATAATGAGGATCATTTATATGTTTTTAATTGTTATAGTTTCTTCATGAATTGACCCTTTTATCATTATGGAATGTCTTTCTTTGTCTCTAATAACTAATTTGCCTTTAAATATATTTTGTCTGATATTAGTATAGCTTAATTTCACCTTCATTTTCAAAGGATAATTTTGTTGGATATAGAATTCTGATTAACATTCCCTTTCTTTCGGCACTTGAATATGTTTTCCCACTGCCTTCTGGCCTCCGTGGTTTCTGATGACAGATCAGCTGTTAATTTTATTGATAATCTCATGCATGTGATGACTTGCTTCTTTCTTGTTGGTTTCAAGATTCTGAATTGAAAGACAGGATTAGGATGTGTGTAGGTTTGAATCTCTTTGAGTTTATCCTGCTTGGAGATCATTGAAATTCTTGAATATGTAGATTAATGTCTTTCATCAAATTTGGGAAGTTTTGACTATTTTTTCTTCAAATATTCTTTCTCCCCACTGCACTCACATTCTCCACCCCTTTCTGAGAATCTCATTATGTGTATGCTGCGTTTCTTTTTTTGATTATTGATGAGGTGTAACAATATGTATATTTGCTTAGTTTTGTGTGAATTGCCTATTGTTGTGATCTTAAAAGTACTATAGTTGTCCATTAAACAATGATTGATATTTTCTTCACTTTTGAAAAGTGAAGAAACTTTTTTCCTGTGATGTTGTAAAATCAAAGTACTGCTTTATTAAATGAGTTATTTTACACAATATGAACACCAATATAATTACAATTGTAAAAAAAATTTTATAAAAAGGATGGACTGATTTTTCAGATTTCCAAATCAGAGTTAACTGTACATTTACACAGAATTGTCTTTGCATGAAGCCCGAAAGGGAACAGCATAAAAATGAGACTATTATGTAGTATCTTTTCAAGTTGAATTTACTTTTAAATAGTTTTTCTTGACATTAAAATGTCTCTTAGTCTTTGTTACACTTTTTAGAAGTACTAAATGACATCTTTTTATCCTAGCAATAACAATACCCTTTTCAATGTTTCTTAAAAGCTAGTATTGTCATTGTTTTCAGATATTTCCAGAAAATTTCATCTAACACCAGCTACAAATTTAAAGCATCAGTTGACTTTTGTCGATGTACAGATTTATAGTATATATAATTTCTTGAGGAAAATGTATTTTGAATGTTAGTTAACTTGAAAGCAAAATTTATAATGTATCACTAAAAGCAGAGTTCTTAGTGATTGTACAAATGGAAACTTTACTTGAAATCAGAGACTTTCTACAAATACTACTTGTTTTGACTTATGGCCTAATCCACTTTTTGCTTCTTTCCAGTTTAAGGCCAATCCTCCTGCTGTGAATTTCACACTAACTGGGGAGACAGATGGTATCTTTCAGATACAAGCAGATGGGTTGCTGTATCATACTAAAGCCCTGGACAGGGAAACAAGAGCTGTTCACAAACTCCAGGTGTGTTGAGACCAGACAAAGGGGTCTAACTCCAACTTCTCTGAGTACCCCTTTGCCTCAGAAGTATCACTGGCACCTTCATCCCTTGCATGGGATCTTTTTACAGCTCTCCTGATGCTGATGGCATCCTTTGCAAACCCCTTATGTTCATTTCAACCAACTGCAGAGGGGCATGGAAAAGGTATCCTCTTCCTTAGCTTTTTTGACCAAAGAAACCCAACTTCTATTACCAAGGCCCTCAGATAGAATTATTCATCTAAGTACAGTCATGCTCAGGTACCTAGGTCAAAACCAGGCCAGTGCTTCTCTGATACTTCTCTTGTGTCTGCTCGTGGCTATCTTGGGGCTCTGGACCCAGAAAGAAGGTAGCATTGGGCCCCTTTGGGCCTTAGAAGAGGCAGAAGGAACTAGTCATCAGAGGCTGTCGAAAGAGCCCTTTCACTTTCTTTTCCCCTTAGAATTTTCATAGTTCAGTATCTGCAGACCCAGAAATGAAAGAGAGCTAACTGTGAGAGAAACAGCACACCAAAAGCTTCCTTTCTGGCGCTTTCTGTTATTAGCTCTGCAGGCTGATCAACATAATGGCTCTCTAAGAGGACAGGGTACTTCCATAGCCTCAAGGGTTAAAGTGCTCTTGTTTCACTAACTCTAACCGTTTAGAACAGAAGAATGTCCTGTGTCCGGCACCTACCCTGGTGCCAGAAAATCACAGTCATGGACAGCCAGGTTTCACTGGTAGGGCTCCTATTTTGGCAGCTCATATTTTGGGCTTTTGTGGGGTGTCTTTCTCCCCTACAGTCACAAGGCCATTGGTTCTTTGAGCTCTAAGCGGGCATGTGATATGAAGTCCAGTCTCACCAGGACACTTTTCCTTTCCTTTCAACATCAGGTTGCAGCCCTGGATGCTCGTGGAACCACAGTGGAAGGCCCAGTCACCATCACCATAGAAGTGAAGGACATCAATGACAACCGGCCCATGTTTCTGCAATCAAAGTATGAGGGCTCAGTAAGGCAGAATTCTCGCCCAGGTAATACGCAGGAGCTTAGAGAGGTTGAAGGAGAGGCAAAGGGTATCAAGCAGAAGGGGCATATTTGTGTGGCTAACAGATGCAGCACCTGCTATCTTATTTAAACTTCATGGCAATCCTCTGGGAGTTATTTTATTATCCCCATGGCCCTAGGGCAGGGTTTCTCAACCTTGGCACCATTGACATCTTAGGCCTGAAACTACTTGGTTTGGTCAGGGGCTGTCCTGTGCATTGTAGGATGTTTAGCAGCATTCCTAACTTCGACCCACCAGATGCCAGTAGCAGCATCCCCCTTTCCCATCAAGCTGTGACAAGAAAAATGTCTTCAGTCGTTGCTGAATGTCCCTTGGAGGGACAGAATCACCCCCGGTTGAGAACCACTTGTATAGGGTAGAACTACGGCTGATGGGAAAGGGAAGAGTGAGCTTACTATCCCATATTCTCCCAGGAATTTACACTCTCATGGTCACTGCTGGCTCCCAGTTCTTTCTCTCTTCTCACATTCCACTCCCAGCTGTGGCTCATCCTTTCTCTATGCTGCATCAGCTGTTTCTTTCATTTCTACAAAAGCCCCTCACCAAAGTATAAATGTGTTCAGCAGGTTTTACTGGAGATTTGGGGAGATGAAAGGAGCATTGTGTCGTAGCTGTGCCCAAAATAAAGATGAATATTAGACTTCTGCGTTCTCAAAAAGTCTCTTGGCCAGTTCCATCAACTTAACAATCAAGCTTCGCTCTATGTTATTTAATATTGTTTTTCTTTCACTCTTCAATGCCCACTTCCCGTAATATCATATATAGTTTCACTGTCCCTGTCCCTGAGATTGCATATCAAAGACTCACTAACGAATCCTGCTAAATAAGAAACCTTCTCCAGGTTTTACCTTTCCTCTTTTTACCAATAGGATCTTCTAGAGCAGTGATTCTCAACTTTCTGGTCTCAGTATTCCTTTATTCTCTTACCAATATTGAGGACTCCCATTAACTTTTGGATATGTGGGTTATGTCCAGTGGTGTGCTGGTAAATATTTAGTTACTGCTTCTCTGGGGGGAAAAGCCCTGATTTTTAGCATTTGCCAATTTCAGTGGTATAAATACTCCCACCAATGGTGTTATTATTCAGCTCACAAAATTTCTGAAAATTTAACAATTGCCTCTCAAGGGCTAGCTCCTGGTTATATCTGTCAATATTTACCATATTGGAATTTAAAACTAAGAAATTTTTAAAATATATTTATTAATTCATTTATAATAGCAATTATAAACATATTTTTATGGAAAAATAACCAAGATTTTCCAAACCAAAAGGTATTCAGAAAGAAGAATGGAATTTTACTTTTTGCAGATCTCTTTGATGTCTGGATTAATAGAAAACAATTGGAGCTTCATATCTGTTTCTGCATTCATTCTGTTGTCATATGCTATTTTGGTTGAAGTATATGAAGAAAAGTCAGCCTCACAGAGGTACTTAGTCAGAAAAGGGAAAAGTATATTAATAGTATTTTTAAGTAATTGTGGATATTCTTTGATACTATTCCAAAACTTAACAACTTTAAACTTCCTAAAGGTTAGCTGCAAGGTGGAATCCTAAACCTTAAGAATGACATTTTTTAATACTCCTTTATACTAAAATCCATTGGATTACTTTGTACGTGGAATGGATTTTTTATGCATATGTGACTTTTTACTTCATAGATCCTTAAAACAGCCTCAGGGCCTCCCAACTGACCTGGACCATACACTGAGAAACTCTGTTCTAGGGGAAGGGTGCAGAATAAAGACTTATTTTCCCACCGTTATGAATTACAACACTTCTCCTATTCTTCTCTACCCTTTGGGAGGAGAAAGTTGGTTTGGGTTTTAAATTATCTTTTTTTTTTTTTTTTCTGGGTACATTTTGTTAAACAGGGAAGCCTTTCATGTATGTCAATGCTACAGACCTGGATGATCCAGCCACTCTCAATGGCCAGCTTACTTATGAAATTGTCATCCAGCTTCCCAAGATCAACAATGTCATGTATTTTCAGATCAACAACAAGACAGGGGCAATCTCTCTTACCCTAGAAGGTAAGTTAGGGGCTGTCCTCACAGGGCCATCTGAGTCAGAAGAAGAGACCTAGGACTGTGTCACCTTCAGAGACATTTCCTTTCGTCTTCTCCTCTACTCCCCATAGGATCTCGGGAATTAGATCCTGTTAAGAATCCTTCCTACAATCTGGTGGTCTCAGTGAAGGACATGGGAGGCCAGAATGAGAATTCCTTTAGTGATACCACATCTGTGGATATTATGGTGAAGGAGAATATTTGGAAAGCACCAGAACCTGTGGAGATTGTAGAAAACTCAACTAACCATCATCCCGTCAAAATCACTCAGGTAATGCCCAAGAAACACCTAAAAACTACTAGACAAATGCCCTCACTTTGTAGGGACCCACCCTCACTGTCTTCACTGACATATTTATTAGGTACATTTTGCAGAAGCAAAATTATAGAGCAATTAAATAGACAAAGTCTCTGGCTCCAAACTCCCAAAGTCTCTGAAGAACTTGGATTCAGATATATATTTGAGCTTTAAAAGAGAATTTCATTGATCTTTACCTCAAAATCAATACCACTGATGTTTGCTGTTTCCTGTCTATAATATGGGATATTATTACCCTAAGTGGGTTGTATCTGATTCATCCATCAAGTACATGGCTTAAATTTTGGTTGCAAAGGTTTTTGAAAGGCCGCTTCTTATTCTTGTGGCAAAACTTGCTCCAATAGACTCATCTTATCAGAGGCTGAGAACCAGAGACAAACTGGCCAAAGTAAAAACTCAAGTAGGTAACTTTTTTTTTCAGTTTTATTGAGTAATATTCACATACCATACAATCATCCATGGTATACAATCAGCTGTTCACAGTACCATCTTATAGTTGTGCATTCATCACCCCAGTCTATTTTTGAACATTTTCCTTACACCAGAAAGAATCAGAATCAGAATAAAAATAAAAATAAAAAAAACTCACCCAGATCACCACCACCCCCCCCCATCCCACCTTATTTTTATTTAGGTTTTGTCCCCATTTTTCTACTCATCCATCCATACACTGGATAAAGGGAGTGTGATCCACAGGGTTTTCACAGTCACACTTACTGTCACCCATTGTAGGCTACATTGTTATACAATTGTCTTTGAGAGTCAAGTCTAGTGGGTTGGAGTTTGGTAGTTTTCAGGTATTTACTTCTAGCTATTCCAATATATTAAAACCTAAAAAGTGTTATCTATATAGTGCGTAAGAATGTCCACCAGAGTGACCTCTCGACTCCATTTGAAATCTCTCAGCCACTGAAGCTTTATTTTGTTTCATTTCGCATCGCCCTTTTGGTTAAGAAGATGTTCTCAATCCCACCATGCCAGGTCCAGATTCATCCCTGGGAGTCATATCCTGTGTTGCCAGGGAGATTTACACCCCTGGGAGTCAGGTCCCACATAGGGGGGAGGGCAGTGAGGTCACTCGCCAAGGTAGCTTAGTTAGAGAGAGAGGGCCACATCTGAGCAACAAAGAGGCACTCAGGGGGAGACTGTTAGGCGCAATTATAGGCAGGTTTACCCTCTCCTTTGCAGTAACAAGCTTCATGGAGTCAGGCCCCAAGACAGAGGGCACAGCATATCAAGCTTCAGTCCCCAATGTTTGTGAGAACATCAGTAACAATCCAGGTGAGAAAGTCCAACACCTCTGCACTATCCCCCAGCTCTTCAGGGGGCCCGGAATATATATTTTTATTCTCTACCCAAATTACTTTAGGATGTATTGCTATTTCATTCTAATCTATACAGACCTACCATAGTTCACTTCCTATTCAAAGTTCCATGTAATTGTAGTGTTTGAACAAACTGACTGTAGAAGTTATATTGTTTAGAAAATATAGATCCTACACCAAATAAACATCTCTTCCCTTGGTCTCACATGGAAGTTGAAGTTTGAACACAGTCAGTTTCAACCTTTACCCTTTGGCCCAGTTTGCTCTAGTCTTAACCAGATCTGCTTTATTAATATCTCTAATTGAAGTCTGGGCTGTATTTCAGCTTTTTTATTTTTTTTTCTTTAGCAGTTGCTATATGCGTAAATACTGATATTCATATCTGCTGAGCTCTAGCTCTGAGTTTCAGGTGTAACACAGATACCCAGTGTTCTAGAGACCAATCAGGTTATACATTAAGGGATCAACATCTCAGAGTTTGGAGATAGCCATTTCAATTCAAGAATAGATTTGACTGCCGTAAAATCTAGGGACCATTGCAATAATCATTTCCCTGTTAGGCTATGCTCTGAGATTTAATTCTGAGTTTACACATTGCAGTTAGTCCATATTGGTGAAGCATTATAGTGTTTGCCTAGGTCTCTGGCATGCTTCACTCAACAAGCTGTCTACAGGATCCATCCACCTCACTGGGTGTCTCACAGCTTCACTCCTTCTCGTAGTTGCTCAGTATTCCGTTGTATGCATACACCACAGATCATCATTCTGTTCCTCAGTCAGTGTACCCTTAGGCCACCTCCTCCCATTGCAAATCATGAACATTACCTCCACAAACACCAGTGTGCAAGTGTCCACTCATGTCTCTGCTCCCAGATCCTCTGAATATACACCCCACAATGAGGTCGCAGGACCCGATGGCCCCACATACTCAGCTTCATGTGGAGCCACCACAGTGACCTCCAGAAAGGTTACACCATTCTGCCTCATCAACAATAAATGGGTACATCCCTCTCTCCATCTTTTCTCCAGCACTTTTACCTCTTTTATATTTTTTCCTTCAAGTAGGTAACTTTTACCTTTGAGTCCCCCCCCTTCACCACATCTCCTGTGTATGTCTCTCCCCTCCTTTCAAGTGCCACACCCCCTCCCCAACCTACTCCCCACTGCTGGTGCTCTCCCCTGGGGCCCCGTCCCCACTGAGCTCCTAGAAATCCACTCTGAGCACCACAGTCCTGTTCACCTCCAAAGGCCTGTCATAGCCTAAATCCACCTTTCTCTTTTCCCTTCCACCAACACTTAAACTAGAGGTCCCAGAGGAAAGAGCTCTAATAAATGATATAAAAAAACTCGTGTTGTTATTGATAAGAGCTTAATGAGAAGGAGTAATCAACAAATTTCTTTTTCTGGAAGACCAGAGTTTCCTTGACGTGAAAGCTGTAGGTTAGTGAGAAAGCACTGGATTTAGAGACAGAAGAACAAAACCACATCCCTTATTTGTTTTAATGACTGAACACAAGCAAGTCATTTAACTATTCTGAATCTCATTTTTTTATCAGTAAAGTTGGCCTAATAACAACTCTCAGGGTTGTTGTGGAGATTAACTGAAGTAGTGTCTGGGAAGGAGGGTAAAAGGTGTTACTGTTACAAGAGAATCCCAGTCTGCAGTTGCCCTAGGATTTTTTTTTACATGACATTATTATTAAGGGGCCCTGAAATGGCCCATTCTATCATACCTATTTTTTAACCTAAAAAAGCTTCTATTATTGAATATTGAATTAATGATCTTCACCTTCAGGGGGAAAAAAAAAAAAGAATGAAAGCAAATATATTCTGCTTTACTAGTTAAGAAAGCATGTGAGGTCTCACTACCACAAGAATTTCTGATTTGGGGCCTTTCACTAAAGTCTTCCTATTTGTTATTTAGGTTATTCCCGTAGGGAATTGTTGTAAACTCTATAAAGAAATTATATGCTTGTTTGTCGAGAGAAGAAGTTCTGGGTGCCACACCCAATATCTAGACCTGGAAAAGGTGCTTTGAGGGTTATAAACCCAGCAAGAAGAGTGGGAGGGGGCATCCCAGAAGAGAACTTGGGCTGGGTTTTCAAGCACCAAGAACTTGGTCTTTGGAGTGTCAATGGGTGGTGCTTAAACAACCAGCAGAGGACAGTGACGGTTCCTTGATACCCTTCCTGGGCTGGTCTAGAAGAATACTACTTTGCTGTGGAAATTTCAGCTAGCTGTGCGACCTTGGTCAAGTCACTGAAAGTCTCAGTTTCCTCCTTTATAAAATGGGGATAACGATAGTCCCTACCTCATAGGGTTGTTTGAGGATGAAATGTGATTGTACCTAAAAGTATTTAGAAATGTGTCTGGCACATGGTAACCCTTCAGTCCGTTGTTATTAGTCTTAGTATATCTGAGGCTGGCCTGGATCTGTAGCAAGACTAGTCTTGCTGTTGTGTTTATTTATTTTTTGCCAGATTGTTTGCAAAACAACTCTGGGAGGTGGCAATTATTCTTATCCCTGAAGTCTTTAAGACTAAATATTTGGGAGGGGAATCTGCCTTATTTATGTCTCATTTATCTTACTTAAATAATAGCTTGGAGAATAATTTGAAGTGTTTCCTGTTCCTCTTATTCGTCTTCACTGCTGAGTTTTAGAAGTCGTCATGGATCATGGCTTCGTTCCTTAGATAATTTGTGCCAGCTACAAAGTACATTTTGTTTCTCATATTGGTGTTTCACTGATATGAAGCCTACGCAATCAGACTTCCAAAAGCAAACAACCCAAAAACCATTTAGAAGGTTCATATTGCATTGCTTTATTGAAGAAAAATTTCCTGGGGTACTCTATTTTGAGCAATAAACTTGGTAAATGGGCTTCTTTTAGGTTGAAAATGAAAACTGTAGTTCACTTGCTATAAGAAACTGCAGACACACAAATGAGGTTCTCAGAAAATTCCAATCAAAAACCACCAAATTGCTTATTTCCATTCCAGTTCTCTTGGTCCAGCTGTATCTTTCCTCACAATTCGCTTTGGGCCTTGTAGGTGCGGTGGAACGAGCCAGGTGCCCGTTATTCCTTAGTTGAAAAGGAGAAGCTGCCAAAGTTCCCATTTTCAATTGACCAGGAGGGAGATATTTATGTGACTCAGCCCTTGGACCGAGA
Source organism: Choloepus didactylus (assembly GCF_015220235.1). Taxonomy (NCBI): domain Eukaryota; kingdom Metazoa; phylum Chordata; class Mammalia; order Pilosa; family Megalonychidae; genus Choloepus; species Choloepus didactylus. The sequence goes on along the minus strand of NC_051320.1, from coordinate 49,527,471 downwards.
AGAAAAGGATTCAGTGAGTAAAATGGGAAAAGTTTCAGGGGTGATAAAACAAAGTGCTTTGTCCATCTATAGCTGAGATTAAAATGGATTAAAAAAACAAAACAAAACAAAACAACTGTGTTCTGAACCCAGCATGTTATTGGTTCTCGAAAGACACGATAACTTCCCCACATATCCCCATTTCACTTTTTTTCATTTCTCAATTCTAAGTAAGTGGAAAATAAGGGAGTAAATGAAATAGACATGAAACAGCTATATTCTCTACCTTTTAAAAGCAATGGGAATCACATCTAACTCTGACCTTCCTGTTGTAGTATGTTTTTTATGCGGTTGCAAAGGACGAGTATGGAAAACCACTTGCATTCCCACTGGAAGTTCATGTTAAAGTTATAGACATTAACGATAATCCACCTACATGCCCTTCTACAGAGACAGTATTTGAGGTCCAGGAGAATGAAAAAATAGGTAAGAAATGAGAGCTGTTGAATGATGTGCTAACTGCCCTCCCTATCATAACTCTATAATCCCTTCTTCCATCTGTCTAGTTCAAGGTGAGCAGGTAGACCTGATCCGGGATCAGTGGTCCCTGTGTAGCACAGCATAGAGGTTGAATGCACCTTGGTAGTCACAAAGGTATAGTATTTGGGCTCAAACAATATCTGGGTAGTGTTCTTAAATTGGAGTTTTTATAGCTACCACCACCACTACTGCCTCTATTGTCAAATAACTACCGCTGCTGTTAGCTGTTAGGGTCACTGCTATTACTACTGTTGCTATCACCCTCACCACTACCACTAGTTCCATAGCTACCTATATCAGTATCCAGTATATATATATATATATATATAATATATAATGCATGTAACCTATGTAACATATATAACATATACAACATTTATATATAGCATATATTTATATTATGATATAAATAGATATATAATATGAATATAATGTTTAAGTATATATATTTAAGTAGAGATAAAATAAGATAAAATTAACAGATAAAATCATCTTCAAATTTGCTAAATAATTCAAATAAACACATATACCCAATGTCAGATACCCTGCAATAAGTAAGCAATGAAAGTGTAAGTTGTACATTGAATTTTGACCCTTGGTCAAAATTGGATGCTGATAATAATTCAGGATGCTAGTAGACGAAGTTCAAATTCCATTTGTTGTTGTCCTGTTGGCCTTGACTTACTATGTTTGCTTTTGATGTGTCTTGTGACCGCTTTAGTTTGAACAGGGACAACTACAGTGAGAACATTGTTATATCTGGAAGTATTATGACTTCCCTGAATTTGGGACAACATTTGATTTCCTGTGCTGTTGTCCCATTGACTGAGCAGGCTGGAGTTTCTTGAAATGTTTCGGTCTCTTGTTCTGTGTGTTTCAGAGGCTAATAAGCCTTGTAGCCTCTGAAGACTACCACTTTTAGGACTTTGTCAGTGTGTTCTGCTCAGGTCCTCTCTGTTTCAGTTATCTAGACTCTTGCTACAACAGGAAGAATAAAATGACAGCTTGAAGGAAGAACCTTATAACCTTATAAGTGGAATGAATAGTCAAGAAACACTTGTGGTACCACCTTTTTGGGCAATCTGGGATGGTCTGTGTGATGCTGAAAGAAAGCAGAAGATCTTTGAAGACCTTTCTTTATGCATAACATTTAGCATATAGGTTGTCTATTGCTGTGTAACAAATGGTCCCAAAACTTAGCAGCTTAAAACAACAAACATTTATTGTTTCACACACAGCTTCTGTGCATCAGGAATCTGGGCATGGCTTAGTGGAGCACCTCTGATTCAGAGTGAAGGTGAGGGCTCTGAGAGAAAGAACAAGAGAAGGCAAGCAAGACAGAAATCACAGTTCTTTATGTAACCTAATCTTGGAAGTGACATACCATCACTTTTGCCATATTCTGTTCTTTAGAAGCAAATCAGTAGGCTCCCACACTCAAAAGGAAGGCCCTACACAAAGGTGTGACTGTCTGGAGATGGGGATCATTGGGAGCCATTGTAGAGGCTGCCTACCTCAATTAGAAGGAGGACAGTCTTAGTTTTGAGTGTGGTATGGTAGTCATTGTTAGTGGTCTAGATTATTTGTGATGCCCTACTCCCCACCCAGCCCCTGAGACACAACTGTGTGTGTCCAGCTCCTTCACATTAATGCTTAGGTTTGTCTATACCTCTCTCCTCCCACCAACCAACCAAACAAAAGACCTCTTAATTTCCATATTAATCACTGGATGCAGAGGGTGTAACCAAACTATAAATGAGGTGTACTCAAGTTTTAGCTCCAAGGTAAGATTCTTGCCGTGTGTAAAGAAACCCATTTTACAGAACAAAGTGATCTGAAACCAATTAGGACCCACCCAGAGCTGAATGGAACACCGAGTCATAGCCACTGACTTCTGGCATTCCCTGGCGGGAGACGTGGAGAGGAATAAAATACATAGGACCATAGACTGCAGCTTGCCAGAGAAGATGCGTACCTGTTCTTTACCCTGTGTCATCTTTGGGGTGGAGTCAGTCTCTGCAATCATTCCATAAAGTTCCATACAAGCAACCTAGGTTTGGTTTCTCCTTGTTTATCATACTATGTGCCTTGGAAAGAGCCATAGTAAATCTAAGGGTCTTGGCCTACTACCCAAAGTTACTAACAGTGTTTCCTAGGGACCTGCTTCTCCAGTGAAATCAGTTTTAATAGATTCAATAGACCTTGTAATGGACAAATTTCCTTCTTTCCTTCTCTACAGGTAGCAATATCGGGACTTTCATTGCCCATGACATGGATCAAGAAAACAGTGCCAACAGCATTTTAGAGTACAGAATTGTGCAGCAAATCCCCATGATTCCCAAAGATGGACTCTTCCTGGTCCAAACCTACATGGGGGTGTTCCAGTTAGCTCAGCAGTCCTTGAAGAAGCAAGATACTCCTCAGTACAATGTAACGGTTGAGGTATCTGACAAAGGTGAGTATTACTTCTGCTGTGAGTAAAAAGAACTCTTTTTCTTCTAGTTATGATTTGCTAGGCTGCTTCAATTCCTAGGTACATTAAAGAATGGTGCCATTTATGAATTCTTTGCTTCTTGTGTAAAACACACATGCCACATAGAAGCAGTACTGGTTCAACATCATAAAGGCCAGAGTTGCTGCTCATGCAACACTGTGGTGTTGGTCTGAGTCCACCAAGAAGCAGATACCCTTAGCTCCTGCTACAATGCTTGGGTGTGCAGGTGGGGGTGGGGAGACGGCCAGGGAATCCTCTTTCCACCTGAATCACAAGTCAGTGGTGAAATTGCAGCTATGGCTGTCACCTCACTTAACTGGGTTTTTTCTTGCCAACTTCTGATTTTAATCCATCATTTTCAGTGAAAGTTTTTGTGATGTATAATGTGTTTTTGATTTTCAGATTTCAAGACCCTTTGTCTTGTGCAAATTCATGTTATTGATATCAATGATCAGATCCCCATCTTTGAAAAATCAGATGTGAGTAGTGGACACCATTTCATTTTTCCTTACTTTGTTCCCATTACTTTACCCTGACTTACTATTTGATACAGACATAGATAGTAGTTAGGAAAAATGCCAGGCTTAATAGGTAGTCTTGGTTAATGCCCAGGTGACAAATCCAGACACTAACTTCAGTGAAGATCTTCAGGGAACAACAATAATATTCATTGTTTTAGTATCTGGAAATGTCTGTTTATAAACTCCTAGCCAATGAGTCATTTATTCCAAGGACTGCTTAAAAGTTACAACCACAATGTTTGTCAAATTGAAAGGATTTGAATAGCTGCTTACATTTTGTCATCATCGAGTATTAGGATAATAAATACACTACTAGTAGGTCTCAAACAAGCATTTTTAGTCAAAAATTTAGTATTTGGAATATTGGTGATTTAAACTCATTTTCCAATAATTGGGTAAGAGAAAAGAAGCAGGAGAAAAAAAAAAAAAATCTCTGGTTTAAGCAAAGAAAAATGTGCTGAAGATATTTGCCAGAATTAGGAGAACTGAGCAGAAAGAGCATGAGAAAAAGATCAATTTGGAACACCAGGAACAAAGATTACTGTTTGCTTATTTCTGATGTGGGCTTCAGACATTTGATTTTATCACTGCTTCCCTTAAAAGGGATGTCTCTATTTCGAAGAAGAGAGAAGCCATTTGACTAGATTGTTATGTCATGTTTGAAGTCAGTTATGAAGCAGCCCAGAGCCTTGGGATGATGTTCATAAATCAAAATAGGGACAACGTCATGACAAAAAAGGGAACTGATTTCTGTGAAGGCCTGGGGTGGTAAGAGGTATGACTGAACACAACTTGTACAACACACACTGAGGTTAAGCAAGCATGAAATAAAGAACCCATTTCTTCTCAGCCTCCATTCTCATGGACATTTTATTCTTTCCTGTGTTTTGATTTCCCTGCATTACATCTAGGTGTTTCTTAGAATGGCAGTAAGAATCCTTATTTGGGAGGGCTGTGGGGTAAGAGGGTCCCTGTAGCTCAGAGATGCAAATCTGGGTTATAGATACAGCAGGAACCTGCTTGTGTCATTGCCACGGTCCTCTCCTGCATCCTACCTGTCACCGTCTTTAAGGTCATAATGCCAAGAGGGAGGACTAGGGGGATTCCCAGTGGCAGAGTGGGGACAGCACAAGCTGCCTGATAACAGTAGACATTCTTATTGTTTCCTTCCCCCATATCCTCCTTAGTATGGAAGCCTGACTATTCCTGAAGACACCAATGTTGGGTCCATCATCTTGACCATCCAGGCCACTGATGCTGATGAGCCATTTACTGGGAGTTCTAAAATCCTGTATCGTATTATACAAGGAGATAGTGAGGGGCAACTGGAGATTGACACAGATCCCCAAACCAATGCTGGATACGTCAAGGTTAAAAAGGTAAATAGCCCACTTCATGGAATTTGTCTTTTTTGTGCATTAATTGACTTATGATTGTGTGAGGACCTATCATCGGAGGTGATGTATTCATAGTGACTTTTCAGGTGTTGCAGTAGACTCCTGGAGCCCTCTCGGTCATTCTTGTCTTCCTGAAACGCAGAAAGCTGAGATTCCAGTCCTGGGCCTGTCACTAACTGGACAACTAACCTTTGAAGGAGGAGAAAGGGTTGCCACATAAAATACAGGGCAGTTTTTTAATATATGAATATCTCATATAATATTTGGGACATACATATACTAAAAAAATTGTTTTTCATTGGTCTGAGATTCACATTTGACTGGCAACCTTGAGGGGGTCACTTAACCTTTCAGGGTGTCACATTTGCAAATGTGGGGAATTGGGCTTGATGAGCTCTATGGACTCTTTCATCTGTAGGTTTCCTTTATTCAAACAACTGTATTCTAATGAACCTAAAACAAAATCATCCATAGACTACTCTTAAATAGTAGGTAACTAGAGAATTGATGGGTCCCCCTTCAAGGTTCTGAGACAAGTTTACTCTTTTATTCTTGCCCCCATACTTGTGGAATCACTGTAAGGACTGAGTAGTCTAGAAGTTGTCTTAAATACCATTTTCCTACTTCATTATAAATATCTCCCCAATTCCTTGATCTACTCCTGTCCACCATGTACACCTGAGTTTTGATGCTTTTCTCCATGGCTGCCGCATCTATGTTTCAGAGCATGTGGAGGGTTTACCAGATACTCAATAGGAAACAGTACCCAATCTCGTATAATATACTTAGAATGAAAATACTTTCAATGGGAAGTGTTCCAGTTTGCTAATGCTCCTGTTGTGCAAAATACCAGAAATGGACTGGCTTTTATAAAGGGGGTTTATTTGGTTACACAGTTACAGTCTTAAGGCCATAAAGTATCCAATGTAAGGCATCAACAATTGGGTACCTTCACTGGAGGATGGCCAGTGGCATCTGGCAAACCTGTGTTAGTTGGGAAGGCACACTGCTGGCATCTGCTCCAGAGTTCTGGTTTCAAAAGGGCTTTCTCCCAGGATGTTTCTCTCTAGGCTGCAGCAGTTCTCCAAAATGTCACTCTTAGCTGCTCTCAGGTTGTGTTTCAAAATGACATTCCCCAAAATGTCTCTAGGCTGCAGCTTCTCGGGCAAACTCTGGGCTAACACCTCTAAAACATCAGCAAAACTCTGCTTTCAATGGCTATCTGCAAAGTGTGTCTGTAGGTTGCTGCAGCAAGCTCCTTCTGTGTGAGCTCTTACATAGAGCTCTAGTAAACTAATGAAGGCCCACGCTGAATGGGCGGGGCCACACCTCCATGGAAATTATCTAATCAGAGTCACCACCTACCATTGGGTGGGTCACATCTCCATGGAAACACTCAATCAAAGAATTACAATCTAATCAACACTAATATGTCCACCCCCACAAGATTGCATCAAAGAACATGTTTTTTTCTGGGGCACATAATATATACAAACCTGTATAGGGAGAGATTGAAATTTCCTTCAATAAAAGGAATCAAACTTGCAACAGTAGAGGCCATGCAAGTGTGGTTGAAGTGTCTAAGGTTTGCAGCACAGTATGCTGGAAGCTGCAAAAAAATAAATAAATAAAATAAATAATATTAATAAAGAAAGAAAGAAAGAAAAAAGATTCTGGAGGACAGTTTGGGGCTACAATAAAGGAAACCTGAAAGTAGACAACGAGGACAAAATAGAATAATTCCAGAGAAAAGGGATAAAAGTACAGGGAGAAAAGTGCTAGTGCTTCAGCAGACTCGGAATTCTGATCCCATTTATATGATATACTCTGCCTTGGACCAAGGACCTCGCTGAGTTTCAGGAGCAAAGGGACCCCAACTTGTTCCCACTGGAGGTTAGCATGTGGACCAACTCAAACTTCTAGCATTCTGTTTGTCTGATATTTGGAAAAGACACCAGTACAACTTCCCTTGGCTCATGGCTGTCTATATGGAGAGAAGGGTACTCAGAAGGGAAGGCTACAAGACAGGGCAGTTTTCAGAGTTTGCGGTGGGTGGCCCTGGCAGCATGATGGCATCATTCTTTTGAAGGGGACTGGAGAGAGGCAGATAATCCCCCATCTTCCCCCAGGACCAGGACTCCCTAGGGATCTAAGGGAAGACAGAGACCTGCCTATCCCAGTATAAACAATGCCTCACATGTCAACATTTATTTCTTGGTGGTTTGTTGTGAACTGACCTAAGCTAATTTTACCATTTGTGGCTAATGAGCTCTTGTGGAGATATGTTGGTAGCTCCAACAATAAGCAGTAGATGAGAACTACAGGTTTCCTTCTGCACAACCTTGACACCAGGAGGTATGTTACAGTAGAGCAGGCCTTGGACCAAATTCTTCAGAATCTTGTTTTGTATGTGGTTTTATTCCAAGCATCTACAATATTGTCTGGAACATAGTAGAGGTTCAGTAAATTTTGTTTGACTCAATGAATAATTGAATTCAGTCACACATTTAGTTATTAACAAGTAGGCATGAAAACAATCCTCCAACTCTGGTATAGGCTGCTGGATCAGCCAGATGCATATACTCTTGTTCATGCAGTGGCCAAGACAGAGATATTTTTAACCAAACTATATCTTGCACACCAGTCAGGTCACCAAGAAAAGCTACTTTAAAGATCATTTTGCTAATTAACAAATCCTCTAATGCGGATTAAGATAGCACTAGCTAAAGGCCTGTAGTAGCTACCTGGAGTGTGGATCCCTGATTAAGGTCTTTCAAAAGCTAAGCAATGACAAATCCTGAGTTGTAGATTCTTGAAAAATGTATACCAAATGTTAGCTAACTGCCCCTGGAATGTAGAATAAACTATGACAGATATGCACACTGTGTATACACACAGTTTTTACTGAAGAGTTTCAAAGTAAATTACAGACTAATCTGTAGTCTTGTGTGTGACTTAGTCTTCTTTCTAAGGCCCTGCTGGTTAAGCCATCAGAAGACTATTATTGCTTCTGAACCACTGTGTTAATATTTTTAAGGCTTTAAATTAAGTTTCTTAATCACAGTTCCATCAGCATCTGTTTATCCAAATTGCAAATTTTTTAATCTCACATAAAATTCACTGCAGAACTACAACCATAGTCATTTTACTTCCGCATGTGTTGCCCCCTGCTTGGTGCATTGACTCTGAGGGAGCCATGTCAGAGATCAGCCCGGCTGGTCAGGTGGGGGCTCAGGCCCCAGAGAGGCAGTAGGTGCCCCGGTAAGGGAATGGCAGAGATGGGGACTTGACCCCAGGCCTTCTGCCTCCTTTCAGGAAACAATTTCTGCTGTGGCCTAGCATTGCCACTCACTGGTTCTGGAATCTTGAACAGATGATGTAACTGCTGAGGCCTTAGTTTTCCAAAATGTAAAAATGGATGGAATGGTAGTACCTTCTTAATCGGGATATGGGGGGTTACCTGCCTTTGGCAGGTAGTAAATTCAATACATGTCAGGATTTTCTTAATTCTGATTAACTAGACAAAGGGCTAGAAGTCAGTCTTACTGCCTCCGGAACCAGTGTGCTTTCCCCTCTTGCCTAAGGGGGTCAAAGTTCCCTAATCCAAGAGTCCCAGCATGTACCTGGGACAGCTGACTCAGTCATCTCAGGGGGTGGAGGAGCCTGGAAACCTGTAGTTTAACAAAGTGCCCCTAAGTGATGCTTAGGATTAAACAAGTTTCATAAATGCTGCCCTGCTCTTCTTTACTGCTGCCCCAAGCTCTGGCTTGTCGCATGGTGGGTCTTCATTCCCCTGGGAGTGATAGGTGTCAGGAGCAGGAAGGCCCTGCTCAGCTCATCAGTAATTGCCCTGGGACCCCTCCTTCCTGTCACCACTGGGCTTTAGGTTCAAGGTTTTGTTTTGTTTTTAATCAGAAAAAAGATTTTTGTTGCATCCCAGTATGGCTGGTCCTTTTGAATTCTCAGTTCACTACCTATTTTCACACAGCGGGTGAGTCATCTGGAAAACTAATGTATACATTTTTTCTCATCACCAGTCTTTGGTGAAAATATTAAATATGCCCATATCTGAACCCCTCTCCCTTAGCACTTTCTCTGCCTCCAGGTTGAATCTAAATCACTGGGTCTGACCTTTCAAGCAGTTGTGTGCAGAAGAGGAACTACAGGGTGAACATATTTTTTCAGCTTGTTTGATGACTGTGTGGTGCCTGGCAGGACCCAAGGTCGTCTCAAGGGGCTGTGATGGATCTCCTGACTTGGCTTTGCAGGCACATACCTGCATCATGGAGGGCAGTGCACACAGTTTGGCAAGGCTTCCTTTGATTAGACTCTGCTGATTATCATCTACTAATTTAGTGTCATCCATTTCTAGTTTGTTTTTTTTTCCCCCTGGAAGATTTGTTTTGGTGTTTTTCCAGGTGTGGCAGTTAAGCAGACAGACTGATCAATTGCAGGCAGCTCTTTTTTCCATCTGTTCTTCCATTCAGTGTGTTTAAGAAGCACTGACATGTTCTCCTAACTGGTCTCACTGCCCTGGGCTGGAGTGCCTCAAAGCCATCCTTTCCGTAGCGGCTGCCGAGTTATTGTTCTAAAACACAGACCTGACCTTGGCAGTCTTGTACTTAACATCCTTCTTTGTGCATCAAGGATGAAGTCCTTAGCTTGACATGCACAGTCTTCTTTGCTGTCTCGTTGTTGCCTCTGATATTCTGTTCTGGTAACACAGGCTGCTTGTCATTTCCAGACATACTATCTCATTTCTTTACCCTAGGTCTTGTTCCTGCTGTTCCCAGTCTTGTGTTAGGGGCAGAGATATAGGTCTTAGTTCTCATTCTGGTGAAGAAGCCTGACCACCTTCCTTTGTTAAGGAGGCTGAGGCAGAACCGGAGGTAGCAGTGGAGATTAGGAAATGATCAGCACCACCCCCTTCAGCCCTGGGGTTGTAGGGGCCACAGCCAGGGATGAGAAAGCCAGGGAGGGTACTTAGGACATCTTTGGTGGTGAGGGTGGGATGTCCTTCTCTGCCTGGGCTTACAGTGCTATGCTGTCTGCTTGAGTCTGGGTGTGGGTGGACCAGCAAGGAATTGAGAGCTGGTCCTTTGCCTACCTTGCAGGCTTGTGGTGGGCACTCTTGTCTTCTGCTCAATCTGCCGGGTTTTATCTCAATTTGAAGCCTCTGTTGTCATAGCCTGAGATGGGGAGTGGGTCCCTGGGAGTCAGAAGGTCCAGCTCAGGCCCCTGCTCCAGGTCAGGAGCGCTATCTGACCATGTGGCAGTGATCAAGGGTCATCTCAGGGCATGCCAGGTGTGTTTAGCTCTGTGGCCAACCTCTCCTCCTATATCTTAGATGGTGTACAAAGATGACTGTATGTTGTATATCCTGTATGTTTTAAAAATGTCAATAGCTTCTTATTTTCTATCTCAAATGAACTTAAGTCTTTACACACAATCCTCTTTCTTCTACATGAGCAATCTTGTGGAAGAAACTTTGTGAACTAGAGATTGGGTCATAGTGTTGTGTTTGTTTATGTGTGCATTGAGGAGAGGAGTTTCTGGTGAGTGGGGATTTTCTCCAGAAACTCTGCTCCACCATAGCCCTGAAGAACCAAGCCATTCTCAACTCTGGGTACTGTGTGTCAGGGAAGAGATGAGACACAAAGATGAATGTAACTCCATTCTTCCTCTTGGTCATGAGGATCTAAAATAGGTAAACAAACAATGCAAAAAAAAGGGTTGGGGATTGCGAGATTATAGAGGATGTAGAGCTTGTCCATTGGGGATAGAGGTGGGAATCAGGGAAGCTGATATGGAGAGGGTGACAATGAGCTGAGCCCTACCAGAAGGGGAAAATGCCTTCCGATGGTGGGAAGGGCAGGAAGCCAAAGCTATCACATGCCAATTTTTCTCTTCATGGATCGATATTTTCGTTTCTGTTTACAAATGAGGAACTGAACTGAAATAAACTACAGTTACAGGACTGATGAGCTTACCAAAGGGTCTTGGATCCTCCAGGTCTGGGAGACTGAATAAAATTGTTCAGTTTCCATAATCCGTGATGTGCTGTTTGGGCTTTGCTTCGGTTCTTTAATCATTTTTGGGGTCTTGAGTCCCTCTGAGCGACTACATACCCTCTCCCTAGAAAAAAATTTACATAGCACTATACTGGGTTTATAGCACCCCCCTTCCCCCAGGAACCTCTGAATGTGACCCCATTTGCCAGTTTGCCAATAGGGTCCTTGCAGCTGTAATTAGTTAGGTCAAGATGAGGTCAAACTGGATTGGGGGGTCCTAAATCCAAGGACTGGTGTCCTTATAAGGCCACGTGAGGGCACAGAGACACAGTCACAGGGAAGAAGGCCACGTGCAGGTAGACACAGAGATGGGAGTGATGCTGCTGCAAGCCAAGGAAAACCAGGATTGTCAGCAGCTACCAGGAGCTGGGAGAGGGACAGGGATGGTTTCAGCCTGAGAACCTCCAGAGGGTATCAACTCTGCCGACCCCTGGATTGCACACCTCTAGTCTACAATCCAGAACTGTGAGAAAGTACATTTCTGTTGTTTTAAGCCACCACGTCTATGGTAATTTGTTATGACAGCCCTGGAAAAGGAATATATAAACATACACACAATATTTCAATTTTAGTTCCTAGGGGTTCACAGGTGCCCTGAAATCCCAGGTAAGAAACCTTACTTTGGGGGCTATTCCACTATTTCAGCATGTGTCTATGATTATGGTTTTTATATGGACTCTATGACCTGAAAGCACCTTAAAAAGTCATGTAAAGCCAATTGCTTATGTGACATTTAATTCCTTCCTGTGCTAGCCTGTCAAGTGTTCTTTAAACAACTATGCTTGAAAACGTTCAGAGTTGGAAATATATTGCTTTTGGAGGCAACTCTTTCCATCTTGGGTAGGCTTAACTGTTAAATTCTTCTTCACACTATACCAAAATTGGTTTCTTGATTTCTGTTCCCTGCTTCCATCTGGCATGGCCTGGAACAAGAGCTGGGTCATTTATCTTTTGATCATCTCTGCTCACCTTTCCCCCTTTCCATGAGTTCTTTTATTTTGGGATCTGGGTCCTGAAGTCCCTGGGAAATCATTCTCCCTACAATGTGGAAATCTCTATTTAAGGATTTCCCAGACTATCTTCTGAGAACTGTCTTGGGAGACTCCCAATCAAGAATATGTCTATAGGTATGCCAGGAAAAAAGTGTCTTAAAGCTACACTGCTGGATTAGAGGCTCCATGAAAGCAGAGACCCTGTCTCGGTTGTTCACTTATATTCCTGAATGTTATTCCCAGCATCTCTGTAGGTGCCTGACATTCAATAAGTGCTCAATAAATTTCTGTTGCATGAATAAAGAAAGTGTCCCACTGTTAAAAAAATTTTTGAGGAATGCTATATCATTCTATTTCTTTTTCTCAGAGACTCATGAAGCACATTAACATGTTAAATGCTCTGATAAGTCCTGCAGTAAAGACTTTTCATGACTGAGAAGCAGGTTTTTGCTGATTTTAGACTGAGAACTGCTGTTCTTTTCGAGAGTCTTTTAAGGAACATAGAAAATAAATCTTTTAAAGTCACTAACCATCCAAAAATTAATTTTCCCTCTTTTTTCCTTTATACAGCCTCTTGATTTTGAAATGGGAGATGTTTACAACATTGTATTCAAGGCAGAAAATTCCGAGCCTCTGGTGTTTGGTGTAGAATACAACGCGAGCTCTTTTGCCACATTCAAGCTTATTTTGACAGATGTGAATGAACCACCCATATTTTCCCAAAAAACATACCAAGCAAAAGTCCGTGAGGATGCAGCTATAGGCACTGAACTGGTTAACGTGACTGCCAAAGATCCAGAAGGTCTGGAGATAAGGTAAAGGAGAGCAGTGCTGAGCAGGCCCAGCTGCAGATTGCAACCAAGGCTTGTGGGGAGGAGCAGGGGGCTGGGAGGGGCAGGGAAGCTGGCCTGACTCCAGGGCTCTCCCCAGTGGAGCAGCCAGCAATCTGGAGCACAGAGTCCCAGTGCACATGGTGAATTTGGCCATGCTTCCAGGAGGTGTCAGTAACTCAAGGGGGCATTCCAAGGGGGAGGAGGGGGTGGGGTGAGTTTCACCAATGAGAATCGAGGCTAAGGCAGGTGGGAAGCAGAATCAGGCTTCCATTCCAGCCCACTCACAGTTGGTCCCAGCTGAGAGCTGTGAATTCAGGTGGCCAGTTCACCCTCCAGGTACTGGGCTGGCCAGAGCAGGCCCTGTGTCTGAACCAGTCATGTGGGCTGGGGTTTGGGGAAGAGTTTCAGCTAGGTGAAACTAAAGGGTGGACTAAAGATTGAGACTGAAGGAATGAGGCAAAAGTCCAACAGAACAGACTAGGCCACCTGATAGGGTTAAGGTAATCTTCTGGATATAGGGTACATAGATGCCCCAGCTCTTCAGAGAGCAGATCTGGGACAGCAGGACACATTCCACACCCCACTCCAGGAGAGGCTAATGCTCAGGCTGCTGACCTCCGTGCTGGGGTAAGTGTGAGCCTGCTGGAGTGGGGTGAGGGCAACAGGGATCCAGTCGGGAGGGCATAGATGGCTGCCTGCTTCTTCTGGAGGTGGTCATTTATTGGATTTATTCAATAAGTATTGAACCATTGGGCTCACTTAGGGGGACATAATGGAAAGCAAGAAAAATATTTCATTGTTGCTCAGCAGAGCGTACGGTCTAGTAGTGGCAAAGATGAATACGGAGGCGATTGCAATTCAGCACTAAAGGACATGACAGGGCTATGAGGGCTGTGGAGGAGGGGGCCCCTAACAAGGATTTGATGTGGCAAGGAGGGCTTCATGGAAGAAGTGACATCTAATCCAAGACGCAAAGGATCCAGAGACATTAGGCAGTACAAATATATGTAGGGACAGGGAGGGGAGAAGTATGCTTTAGGAAACACATGTGCAAAGGTCAGAGGTGAAGGAATATGCAAGTTCTGGGAGCATACAGAACCCATGGGGTAAGGGAGGGAGACAAGACAAGACATGAAGAGCCCATGGGCTGTGGAAGGAAAGCATTTGGGTTCTAGTTATGGCCCCACTATTAACTCAAAGGATAATTATGTGCAAGTCACTGAACCTTGCTGTGCCTGTTTGCTCCTTTATTAAAAATGAGGTGGTTTTACAAAATGTGTAAATCTTTCCATCTTAGCAATTCTCGATTATTTTAAGTGCAATAGGACCTACATAGATTTGGCCTAAAATGTGTAGTCATAATACATTTGTCCAGGATACATATGTATATGAGTATATCCATAGCTATATCAATACCTGTAACACCTTTAAGGTCATTTACTTAATAAATACTTAGATAGGACGTGAATCCAAATCTTTTGCTTCTGTTGGACAACGTTAGCCCCTACTGTTTGTAACAGATATTTTAGCACATTTTAAACCAACACATGTGGTTATGAATTCCTTAAATTTCTCTGTAAACATTTGAGTGGAGTCTCAAGCTGTCATTTGATTGTATTTTAGGTATTTGGAATCAGTTCTAGGACTTTTTTTTCTGATTGTCAAAGAATAAGGTCCCTACCTACTCTTTTATTCTCTAACCTTTTCTCTAGATCCATAAAGATAAAAACAAGAGAGGAAAGAACAGTGGTGGCTATACTACATGGTATAAATACTACCCTACATATCAGAGTCACAAATTATGATGTACAGCAAAATGTTTAAACATTTATAGCCATTTATTGTTTAACAAATGCTTCTACCTATGTCATGAGAGTGCTATGAAAATCATTCCTCAAAGATAGTGAATAAGAATCTGAGTTTATGAGTGGGGAAAACAAATGTGGAATTTGATATGAGATGGAAGAAAATTCCCTCTAGTGGATCAAGGAAAAGATATACTATCTCTACCACCACATGGAGGTCAGAAATTCGAGGAAGAACTAGCAAAGGAGACTGAGAAGGGTGTCCTATAGGATACAGTCCTGGAAGATGAAAGAAGAAAATGTTTCAGAAATGAGGAGTTATCAGTAGTTTACATGCTACTTATAGATCAACTAAGAATTAAGGATGAAGGCACACAAAAGTACTAGGGGGTGATAGAGCCTAGGTCAGTAATTCATTCTCAAATAATTGAGAAAAATATGTTCTTTGTACTCTATTTACAACTTTTCTATATATTTGAGATTGTTTCAAAACAGAAAGTTGGGGGGAGAAGGATTAATGATGACTCCAGTGTTTTGAGCTTGAGCAATTTAATTCTTCCCTTTCTCTCAGCCCCATAATGTAGAATCCGTCAACATCCAACGGATCCTAATCCAATACATCAGCAAATAGTATAGACTCTTCCGTTGAAATATATCCAGAATCCAACTGCTTCTTAACAACCACTTCCATCATGGACCAAGACACAGCATCTCTTCTGGATCCTTTCTTGCCCCCACCCCTCTTCCCTCCCCACCAACATTAGTCTATTTGCTACACTGCAGTCAGAGTGTTCTTTTAAAAAATGTAAATCAGATCATATGACTCCTCTCTCAAAATTCTCCAAAGGTTTGCCAGCTCACTCAAGATGAAATCCTGAGTACAGAGGATTCTTGTTCATCACTTTACACACAGTCTAATGCAGGGCTTGGCATATGGAATACACTAAAAAAAAAAAAAAATTAAAAACAGAAAATTAATTAGTACATCATAACTTTTAAATATTCTCTTATTTCTAAATATGTAGTTTGTTTCCATAATTTATTTTTATAGAAAATGTTTTGAACATATGTGTGCATGTAATTCATTTTTTTTTTTTAGCTTCTATTAAATTGGTTTTATTTAGGAAAGTTTCCTGGATTGAGGTTATTTGGTCTAAGGATATGAACATCCTTATGGTTATGATTTGTTGCTTTCCAACGGGCTGTACCAATTGGAGTTTTTTCCTGTGGTTCTAGTCTTTTCTCTCTCAAATTCATCTTTCACACAGCTACCATTGAATTACACTGAAAACACGAATCTGCCTGGGTCACCTTCGTGCTTTAACACCATTTGATGGCTGCCTGTTGCTCTCCATGATCTGGCTCTTTCCAAACATTCTGGCCTCATCTTTTACCATCCACTGTTTCCCGTTTATATCCCAACATTGTTGAAATGCGTGACTTCCCTGTACCTATCAAGCTATTTTTTTGGCCTATATGCTCGAGTAATCCCCCATGCTCCAAGTGCCTTTCAGTCTTCTTTCTTCTAGCTGTAGTTAACACCTACTCCCTCAGAAAGACATCACTGATTTCCATAAACTGGGATTCTGATCCCTATAAAGTTCTCTGAGATTCCACAGGGCCCTGTACATACCTCTCCCGTTGTATTTACCACATCATATTGGAATTATCTGTTTATGCATTTGTCCACTGCCCTGGAGCCCCTTTTTGTAATCTTTCCCTCGTCTGTTGCTGCTATTTGCTAAGCCTTCAATAAATGTTGAATGAGAGAATTCAGTGTGCCACCTGCAGTCTATGGTTATCACCCATTTCATACAATGTCTCCAGCATTGGGTGCTCAAGTGTTCTTGTTTGTGTTGGAGGGGGTGATTTGCTAATAGGTTTTAAAAGATAACTCCAGTTTGCTGTAATTTGATTTCATTGATTACTAGAAAAGTTTAACTTTTTTCCAGGCTTGTGACTATTACTTTTCTAACAAACCAAGCACAGTCACCACCATGTAGGGATGAACAAATCCTCCTTTTGATGATATGTAAATAAAGCATTAAAAATATTAGATAATAATCCTTTAAATATATTGTAAATAATGTATAAATGATAATGCTGTATAATAGTGTACTGGTACATGAATATCTTCACATTTTCATGTAGAATAATGCAGATTTTCTTTTGTTTTTTCACTTTATGAAGTTATTCACTGAGGGGTGATGTGAGAGGTTGGCTTAAAATCGACCCCGCCACTGGTAAGATCTTTAGTGCCGCTCCACTGGACAGGGAAGCTGAAAGTCTGTATCGGGTGCAAGTGGTGGCTACCGAAATAGGTAAGAAAAAAAATTTTTACCATAGGTAATCAGGAGCTACATCAGTACAAATGGGAGGAGGGGTGGACAAGAAAGCTCACTAGGTTAAAATGCCAAAATATCACTGCTTTAAAGTGGAAGGATAAGAAGGATGCAAAAGTGAAGGGGAGTCCTCACGCCTTCTTGGTTTTATTGAAGATGAGCGCCACCTGTGCCCCTGAGAATGGCTTCCTTGGGGCCCAGCTGTACCTGGAGGCTGGCTAGCTTCTGGGATGCTGCTCACTCTTGTGGTTTCCTGAGGAGGTACAGCTGCTTCTGGTAGGTTCCTGAGTCCTAAGCTAAACTCCTATTTCCTCCAAAGTGGTTGTGACATTTCTCCTGGGAGTCAAAAAAAAACAACTGCCCTCTGACCTAGACCAGTATTTGCCCCTTCAGCCTTCAGTTGCAACTCTTCAGGTCTCATCATTTGAAAGAGAAAATGTTTTAATGCAGTGTTCTCAAAATTTGATGTTGTTGGAATTACCTGGGTAGCTTGTTAAATCACAGATACTAGGAGTCCACCCTGGAGTTTCTGACTCAGGAGGTCTTGGGTGGACCTGGGTACCTTTTGTTTTGGTGGAATAAGGTGAACTTTTGGAAAGAAAGAATGTTATATAGATAAGCCAAAGGAAGGATGCTTGAGCCATTCCTGTATAATCTCTGCATCCCATTTAATTCAGGTGTGGTGATATATATTGCCCACTGGCTCCAAACACGGAATACCAGGGAATTTTAATATTAAAATAAAAATAAGCTTACAGAAATAATTTTCTTACCAGTGATAAAACTGGAAATTAAAACATTGAGTTTCTTTACATTTTATGGAATTGTGCCAAGTTAGAGTAGGCATTTTGTTGATCTTATGCTGATAAAATGCTCTAATTAACTAGTAAATATATGCTTGGTTTACAAAAAAAATGAGAATTGAATGAATGATTACTAAGTAAATACAGCTTTAAACAAAAAACTAAATTGTCAAAATGTGAGGCCCTGGATTGGGAGTTGGAATGGGGAACAGAGAAGGGAATCATAGAAACGGACTCTGCATGTGAAAAGATTTAAGAAAAATCAAGCACTGCAGTCAAGTTAAACCAAAGAGGGCAGAAATGCAGAACTCTCTGCCAAATTTGGAACCGTTGTGTGTAAGCAAGCCGGCCTTGCCAAGGAGCCGACTTTGTCTGCCTTGTGTACTTCAAGTCAAGCACATTCCACTTTCACGTTGTATGCATCTGACTCCTGATTTACAAGCTCCCGATTAATCAGCAGGAAGCTTCGGGCTGAGCCCTTGCATTGTGCACTCCCCTACAACATACTGAGGGGATCAACACTTCTCCTTGGATGCATTTGTAAGGGCCTCACGTTTTAGAAGTTCCATGAATCAAAACCAGGCTCCAGAACCCTGCTCCATTTCCAGTTAGCTCTGAAATGGCACAAATAGATGAAATGGAGTCACGATTGCAGTGGCCTTTTCTCCTTTAGTTAAGTGTAGTCAGGGACATAAAAGACAGTTGAGGAGAAAAGTGAGAAAGCAGGGTTTACTCAAATAGAAAGGTGTCAGAAATTGTAGAAACAGTATCTGTGATTGATGCCAGGGAAAAAATAATGATACTGGCTGAAGTCTATGTTTCACCGTGTTCTAAGCACTTAGTGTATTTACTTCTTACGTAAATAAGGCAAGTACTAGAATTGACCAAATTTTACAGATGAGAAAACCAAGGCACTGAGAAGGTGAGTAACTTGTCCAAGATCATATAGCTACCTCATTGTTGGGTTCCACAGTCTTAGTTCATCACTACACCACAGCCCTTAATTGTTTCCTGAGTACATTCCCCTACCTGTTGGACCCTCACAAAATCGTGATTTTTTACAGTTGAAGAAATGAGGCCTAAAAACTTGACTAACATGCTAAAGCAGTGTCAAGGAGCCATTGAGGATATGGGCTCTAGTTTCTTCTGGATTGAAGGTCTTTCTGACACTTACTAGCTGTGTGTCCTTGGGCAAGTCACAAAACTTCTCTGAACCTCAATCTTTTCATCTGTAAATGTACATCAGAGTTGTTCTGTAGAAATGCATGTAAAATATTGGCACAGCATTTGGCACATAATTCTTAAGCTATTACTGTCATCATCAAGACTTTTTAACCAGTAATAAAGCTAGTTCTCTTGATTCCAAAAGCATGTGTTCTTACTAAGCTACCTCAGTACACGTAACTGCTTGAAATGTAATTTTTTTTAAGAAAGAGAAATATCCTTTCTGATTAAGAGGAAATTAGAGAGCTGATCCCATGTTTCAGTCATTCAATTCCTTAGGTGGATCCTCCTTGAGCTCCGTGGCAGATTCCTACCTGAGCCTCACGGATGTGAATGACAACCCCCCACGGCTAGCCAAGGAGTACACGGGCTTGTTCTTCTGCCATCCCCTCCAAGCACCTGACAGTCTCATCTTCGAAGCCGCTGATGACGACGAGCAGTCATTTCGGGGTCCACAATTTACATTTTCCCTTGGCAGTGAAAGCTTACAAGGCGACTGGGAAGTTTCCAAAATCAATGGTGAGTTGTCAAAAGTACGTGGAGAAAAACACTGTTGGATGATGAGGTGAGGTTTCACTTGCTTTGGTGGGCTTGCTGGACTCTACTCAGAGCTCCCTTCTGTGGTCCAGGAGGAAAGTTCATGCTGTTGGAAAATTGCACAGGGATGCTCTCCAGAGAGGAGAATGCCCAGGGCTAGGCAGGGAGGAACAATCGTTACTGCACGGCCTCCCCCTTAGTGTAGACAGATGGACAGTTGGACAGTCTGAGCTGCATTTGCAAAATTTCCACTGACAGCTGGGAAACAGATTTCATGATAATTTTTAATTAGCTTTCTTGAAATATAATAGGCATTACAGTAAACTGCACATATTTAAAGTGTATAATTTTATAAGTATCATCACAATTAAGGAACACTTCCATCATTTCCAAAATTTTTTCATGCCCTCTTGTAATCCCTCCTTTCCACCCCTCTCTGATCATCTCCTGTCCCAAGGCAACCACTAACTGCTTTCTGTCACTATTGATTAGTTTACATTTTCAAGAATTTTATCTAAATGGAATAATACAGTATGTATTCTTTTCTTGTCTGGCTTCTTTCACTTAGCATAATTATTTTGCGATTTATCTACATTGTTACATGTATCAATAAATTCCTTTTTAAAAAACTTTTTATTTTGAAATACTTTCAAACTTACTGGACATTTACAAAAATAATACAAACCCCACACAGAGAAGTCCAACATATCCCTCTTCCACCCGTTACCCAGATCCATGAATTTTAACATTTTGCCACATTTGCTGTATCATCCCTTCTTTCTTTCTCCCTTCCCTCCCTCCCTCCCTCCATCCATCCATCCCTCCTTCCCTCCCTCCCTCCCTTCCTTCCTTACCAATCTATTTTCTGAGCACTTGAGTGTAGGCTGTATACATCGTACCCCTTGAACACCTAATACTGCCACGTACATTTCCTAAGGACAAAGATATTAACTTATGTAACCATCTTTAGTATAGTTATCAAGTTCAAGAAATTTAACATTGACATAAAGCTTACAGTCTATATTGAATTTTTTTTACATATGTACCAATAATGTCCCTTTTCTCCTCCTTGCTAGATCCCATCCAGGATAATGCACTGCATGTAATTGTCATTGTCTCTTTAGTTGCTCTTCTTTGTTTAATTGTGGGAACATGTCTACAAAATAAACTTTCCCATCTCAGCCACTCCCAAGCATACTATTCAGTGGGATTAATCACATTCACAATATTGTGGTACCCTCACCACCTTCCATTACTAAAACTTTCCCATCTCCCGAAACAAAAACCCTACACCCCATTATACATTAACTCCCCATTTCTCCTGCTCCTGGCCCTGGCAGCCTGTATTCTAATTTCTGTCTCTGAGCTTGCATAAGCTCTGATATTTTCTCTGTAGTTACCATGCATATACTGGTACACTTGATGGCGTCCCACAGGTTCCTCAGGCTCTGTTCACCTTAGACTCTGAGGTTCTGTTCTTTAAGCTTATATCTTGCTATATGACAGAGCTTTCCTTGAATGCCAGAAGCTAACAACAACAAAAAAACACATTTCCCAGTCTTTGCAAATTGCCCCGTGCAAATGCCTACTTCACACAATGAGTCTAAGACCAACTTTTCCCAACTACTAAGGCAAAACACTTTTATATACTCTACCTGATACTCCATGAATTATGAAGCTTTCTACTCTGGCTGGTGGGGACAAGAACTATTTGCTCTAGTTTGCTAATGCTGCCAGCATGCAAAACACCAGAGACGGATTGGCTTTTATAAAGGGGGTTTATTTGGTTACACAGTTACAGTCTTAAGGCCATAAAGTGTCCAAGGTAACACATGAGCAATTGGGTACCTTCACTGGAGGATGGCCAATGGTGTCCGAAAAACCTCTGTTAGCTGGGAAGGCACGTGGCTGGCGTCTGCTCCAAAGTTCTGGTTTCAAAATGGCTTTCTCCCAGGACATTCCTCTCTAGGCTGCAGTTCCTCAAAAATGTCACTCTTAGTTGCACTTGGGGTATTTGTCCTCTCTTAGCTTCTCCAGAGCAAGAGTCTGCTTTCAACAGCAGTCTTCAAACTGTCTCTCATCTGCAGCTCCTGTGCTTTCTTCAAAGTGTCCCTCTTGGCTGTAGCTCCTCTTCAAAAGTTCACTCACAGCTGCACTGAGTTCCCTCTGTTTGTCAGCCCATCTATATGGCTCCACTGATCAAGGCCCACCCTGAATGAGTGGGGCCATGCCTCCAAGGAAATATCTCATCAGAGTCATCATCTACAGTTGGGTGGGGCGCATTTCCATGCAAACAACCTAATCCAAATCTTCCAACTTAATCCCCACTATTATGTCTGCTCCACAAGTTTGCATCAAATAATATGGCTTTTTCTGGGGGACATACTACATTCAAACCAGCACACTATTCCTGGCCCTTTGTGAGCACCAAGCATTGTTCTTTTCCCAATTTTAGGTAGTTCCCTCATGTACATACTCTTCTGTACTCAGCTGAAGTTTTCAAGGACCACCCCTTGCAGATCTCCATGGCTTGCTCGCTCTCTATGCATCTGTCTTCCCTCTGAGACTCTTTTCTGTGAACTCCAGCTGGCCTGACCTCCCCTTAGTCCAGCGCCATCTCTTCAATGCAGGAAAATCAGTGAGCCCTGCCTGGGTTCCCCCTCTCTGCACTGAGATCTGGATATTCTCTCTAGACAGTAAGCTAAGAAATTGTAGGACTAACCTTATTTGTTTATCTTCTCTCAGGGATCACTGTCCTTCATCACCATATATCCACTATCTTTAAAACCATGGTTTCATGTATTTTATCTGTTCTTTTAGTTGTTTTAGGGAGGATGGTAAATCTGGTCTCTGTTACTCCAACTTGTCTGAGAGTGAAAGTGTGGACCATAACTATTTTTTGAGTATGAAAATATCCCCCCAAATTATGGAAAATTTCTGTGTATATATATATGAAAAGGGAAGAGTATAAGAAGATTGCATTGCAATAAGTCCAAAATGGACTTTAGAAATTTGAGCCTTAGTGTTATTTTACATTCTTAATTTTCTGTAAAAGAAAGAAAGAAGGTAAATACCCTGAAAATCAGGTAAAATATCATTCATCCCCTTATTTCAGGACTTGAAGTAGTTCTCAGACTTAGATATTATGACTTACCAAATGTTGCATAGCTAATGAGTGGCAGATTTGCAACTCAGGATCAAGTACAGATGTCTGTCCCAGGTACTGTCCAGTCACCATTCTATATATTTAATATCCTATGTTTACAAACAAATCATGAATTGAGAACACAAAGAATTCTTAGGCTTTTTTTTTTTTAACATTATGAGAGGCTCCATGTGCAGTAGTGATACTTTGGATGGTTTAACTTTCCAGTCAATCTTAGAATATGATGCAAAGATGAATTTTATTCTTGGTGATCCAGAGGGCTGAAGTTGTATTTTCATGCCATTCAGTTTCTTCCTGTTCTGACAGGCACTTATGCCAGACTCTCCACGAAACACACGAGATTTGAAGAGAGAGTTTATGACATCCCTATCCTCATCAGTGATAGGGGTCGGCCACCCTTGGAAGGGACTGTCTCTTTACCAGGTCAGTATTTTGTTGCAGGGAACTTAGGATAGTGTTGGTCACCTAGGATGGTTTGAGGGAATTCTTGTCTTTGATATGGGATTCTGCAGTTTTTCACTTGAAACTTTATCCTACCAAATGCTCTTCTGCTTTCTAGTTACTTTCTGCACATGTGTGGAAGAAAGATGTTTCCAGCCAGCAGGTCGCCAGTCTGGGATGCCCACAGTGGGCATGGCTGTTGGAATACTCCTAAGTACCCTATTGGTCATTGGTGAGTAAACTTTCTCAAATCCAAAGATTTCTGTCCTGGTCTGGAAAACATGCACTCACCATGGGGGCTCTCTTCCATGGGCTGGGCTGGTAGCTGCTCAAGTGGCATCCTAGGCAGTAGTCAAGAAGATAAATCACCAGTAAAGCATATCTAACTTCCCTGCTTGGAGATACTGCTTTAGAACCTCTCTCCATCCATTATCAACATATGGGTAAGTTTGGGAAATATAACAAAATAAGTTTTAAAGCACAAATCACTATATTTTATGCCTAGTTACCAAGCTTTTGAGATGAAGGAGTAAGAAATGGAGTATCCATGCCCCTGCTACCTGCCACTGTGACCTGACAGTGATGGTAAAGACATACACATGATGTATTTCCAGAGGGTTTATGGCCTTGTTTGCTATTGTTGGAATAGGTAGATGTGAGCCATCCAGTGGAAATGCTAACATACCTGAAAGGTTGCAGAACTTCCTTTTTTGCTTTCATGTCATTATATCACAGCCTTGATTCTACCTTGGACACTGGCTTATCTATTTTTTGGTGAAGAGCTCTGTGCCTGTGATAGTAATTACCCTCTTTCAACTGTTGTCCTCACCACAAGTTAAAGATTGGAAGTAGATACGTCATCAATTCACGTGCACCCAATTGAGGGGTTTAGGGATAGACAGAGAACTAGATGTGTTTATACAGATTTACATCCTTTCTCTTTTAAAAGAAGGCCTTGGATTATTCTAAATATTCTTAATTGTTCTCTCTGCATCTTGTCTTTTCTCCCACAATCTATCCTGTAACTACCTTTGTATACTGGACTCTGAGTCACAGGTACAAAAGAGGGATCTCATTCCCTTATAGTGTTCAGTCTAAACTCTGCATTATGACCTGGCAGAGCCTTCGTGCCATGGCCTTCCCCATTCTAGCATGTGTGTGGTGACCAACATTTCTCCCTGGTCCCCATTTCTCCCTAGTCTCCCATTCTCCCTAGACCACCATTTCTGCCTACTAATTGGGCTGATCTTTTGAAGTCTCACTCACTCACCAAGCTCCCTCTATCTCTATGCTTTTTTTTTTTCTTTCTTTCTTTTTTTTTTTTTTTTGTTAATCCTATTTGCCCCTCTATCTTGAAAGAAATTTTGAGTTTATGCCCCAAATAGCATTTTTCTAATACAACCATTTAATCCCATAATATTACCACAAGTTAAAGATTGGAAGAGTTCAGGGCTACAGAGGTAGAAGTAATGGATATTACAGTTGCATATCCTTATTCTTTTAAAAATGGGGTTGGGATTATTATGAGATTTTTAACAGGTCTCTGAGCATCCAGTCTTTCCTGTCATGATCCTTCCTGTAAACATTAACAACTCCCTTTCTCTTGTTGCTATCATGCACCATGTAATTTTCTAAGAGTTCAGAGATGGAAGAAACCAGAAAAGTTAGGTAGTTGACTCAGGGTCCCTCAAAACATAGGCTGGAGTCATGAGGAAGACACCAAAGAAAATGTGATACTTAATGTGAAGCCAAAGAAAGTCGGCTTTAAGTAGGTGAACAGGTCAGAGAACAGCTTTCTAGTTGTTCTTGTTTGACTGTTTCTCCTAGGGGAGGGGAAGAGGGACTAGAATCAATATTTATTGAGTGTCTACAAAATTCAGGCACTCTGCCAAATGCCTATCTGCTCCTTTTATTTAGTCCTCAGAGTAGTGAGGGACATTAGATCATATATTCCTTGATAGATACCCAGTGGCAGCCACCAGGTTAGGGATGATTTGGAGCTTGATACATACTTACTGACAATAAGAAAACTCACTTGTCCAAGAAAGCCAGTGTCCAGAGGTCCTTATTCACCCGGACAACAAAACTCTCTTGAGCCACCAACAAAAATGAAATTACATGAGTCATTTTTTCCTACCATGATACACTTTTATGAATTAATGTGACAGTACATTTTAAGATTCCATCTAGTTAACCATGGGTTTTCTCTTTTAGGCATAATTTTAGCAGTTGTGTTTATTCGTATGAAGAAGAATAAAGGCAAAGCTAATGTTGAAAATGCTCAGGCATCTGAAGTCAATCCTCTGAGAAGCTGAATTTGAAAAGAATGTTGACTTTATGTACCAAGTGGCAGTTTAACAACACAACCATTTAACCCCATAATTTTACTTTGCATCCAACATGTGCACTGTATTTTTTAGATATTCCCTCTTGCCCTCTTTTACTACTGTTAAATATTTCATGTGTTTAGACATTAGAAATATTTTCCATTTTCCCATGATACTTTTCACCTCCGCAAAAGCCTTATTTACTTACCCCAAAACAAAACTGCATGTGTTTTTTACAATTAGGGAAAGATAGGCTAATTAAATATTCTGCAGATTTTTTTTTCTTCCTCAAGGAGATTTATCAATTACCCATCACAGAACTTCCTGGATTCCATTTATACTTTCTCCAGTTCCGTCCTGTGTCCCTCTCATCCAGGTCTCGTTTGGTATTTCATTGATTTTTAAACATTTGTCAGAGGAAAACAACAAAGTGAGGCCTCAGGAAAAAATAAAATAGCAGCCTTTTCCCTTGGTCTGAGCAAAAGCTCTTCTGTATTGTAATTAGCCTTCCTTAGCCCAGTGTGCTTGATTATGTTGTTCTTCAGTTGAGTTATTTTTTTTCTGAATACCCGCAGAAGGTATTCAAACTCAGCTGCTATGTTTCCTCAAAGGCCCACTTTATAAACCCTGGTGCAGGAACCAACAGCTAACCAGGTTTGCTCACTACCTGCCAGGCTTACATGCTGCGCATGTCAATAAGGGTTTTGGTTACTACATATTTAATATGTGAAGACAAATAAGGAAACATGAAAGAAATATTGACAAAAATTCAGAATAAAGGCTGGTTGTGGCTGTTTTTGTTTCTCTAATCTCTTTGGCTCTGATTCCTGGTTATTTTTATTTGTTGAGGGAGGGGAAGGACTGGATAACAGTGGCTACTGATTGTTTATCAAAATTCACCCCATGTGTTCTAGTTTGCTAATGCTGCAGAATGCAAAACACCAGAGATGGATAGACTTTTATAAAACGGGGGTTTATTTCGCTACACAGTTACAGTCTTAAGGCCACAAAGCATCCAAGGTAACATACCAGCAATCGGGTACCTTCACCGGAGGACGGCCAATGGCGTCCAGAAAACCTCTGCTAGCTAGGAAGGCAGCTGGTGTCTGCTCCAAAGCTCTGGCCTCAAAATGGCTTTCTCCCAGGACGTTCCTCTCTAGCAAGTTTGCTCCTCTTCAAAACATCACTCACAGCTGCACTCACTGAGTTCCCTCTCTCTGAGTCAGCTCATTTATATAGCTCCACTGATCAACGCCCACCCCGAATGGGTGGGGCCACACCTCCATGGGAACATCTCATCAAAATCATCACCCACAGCTGGGTGGGGCACACCCCAAGCAAACCTAACCAGCACCAAAACGTCTGCCCCACAAGACCACAAAGATAATGGTATTTGGGGGACACAATACATTCAAACTGGCACACCATGTAAATTAGCCAAGGAGGAAGAGACTAAAACGAAATAAAAATTCGCTGCTGATGTAACTGTAGATTGAGGTATTCAAAGTAGAAACACTGGAAATTTTCAAATTTTAAATAAAAGAATCTTGGAGATTTGGAAGCATTTCTAGGCCTGCAGCTGTTGTCCAGCTCCTGGTTTGAACCTTGGAAGCATTTGATACAACCTCTCAGAACTTTCAACCACAAGAAAAAACTCAACATGTGAAAAGGTGCTCCTACAGTGACTGTTGGAGCCAGTTGTGAGGGTTTGTGATTTCCATAAATAATCCTCTTTGTGGGGTTCTATTATATTTTTTAAGGGCAAATAGTCAAACAAAAGAAAGTACCCAAACATTGGTTTTAAGACCCATTCTTGTTTTCTTGTATAAGATTATACTGTGCTTTAAACTAGTCTACTTGTCTGTTTCAGTTTGCTGAAGTCGATAAAATGGAATATACCAGAAATGGGTTGGCTTTTACAATGGGGCTTTATTAGCTTAAATGTTTACGTTTCTGAGGTTATGAAAATGCCCAAATCAAGGCATTAACAGGGGATACTTTCTCCTCAAAGACCAGCTACCATGACCCTGAACTCCTCTGCCACACGGCCAGGCACATGGCGACGTCTGCTGGTCTCACCTTCTCTCCCGGGATTCGCTGCTTCCAGCTTCTGCTTCAGTGGCCTCCTCTCTGAGAGTCTTTATGTATCCTTGTCTCTCAGCTGCTCTGGCTTTTCTCTCTTTTAGTTTCTCTCTGTGTTTTTCTGAATTTCATCTCTTAGACTCTCTTTTTTCTGTGTCTTTTATCCTCTTATAAATGACTCCAGTAAGAAGATTAAGACCCACCCTGAATGAGGAGGGTCACATCTCAAGTTAAGATCCTACCCACCCAGTGTGACTGTGAAAACCTTGTAGATCACACTCCCTTTATGTAGTGTATGGATGGATGAGTAGAAAAATGGGGACAAAAACTAAATGAAAAATAGGGTGTATGGGGGGGGTGATTTGGCTGTTCTTTTTTACTTTTATTTTTTATTCTTATTCTGATTCTTTCTGATGTAAGGAAAATGTTTAGAAAGAGATTGTGGTGATGAATGCATAACTATATGATGGTACTGTGAACAGTGGATTGTACACCATGGATGATTGTATGGTATGTGAATATATTTCAATAAAACTGAAAAAAAAAAAATCCTACTCACCGAAAGGTCCTACCTACGGTGGGTCCACACTCACAGGAAAGGATTAGCTTCAAGAACATGATCTTTTCTGGGGCACATACAACTTCAAACCACCACAATGCCTTTCCGCATGAGACTTGTTGGAAACCTCCTAAAGGGTAAGGCTCTCTCCTGCCTTATCTCGCATTAGATGACAAAACAATTTAAAAAAAAATAGGGATGTCCAAAAAATGCAAGAAGTGGAGTTACATACCAACAATACAATACTGGCATTTATAATTACCCAGAAAGTTACCTTTACTGCAGGTCATTAGTTCTTTGTGCTGCTTTGAACCACTGCCTAGTATCCTTTCCTTTCAGTCTGAAGGGCTCCCTGTAGCATTGCTCAAAGTGCCAGTCTAGAGGTGATGAACTCCCTCAGCTTTTGTTTATCTGAGAATGTCTTAATCTCTCCCTCATTTTTGAAAGAATCTTGCTGGATATAAAATTCTTGGCTGACAGTTGTTTTCCTTCAGCACTCTAAGTATTTCAGTCCACTGGTCTCTTGCCTCCATGGTTTCTGATGAGGAATCAGCACCCAAGCTAGTTCGGACTCTCTTGTGCATAACGTGTTGCTTTTCTCTTGGAGCTTTTAGAATTCTCTCCTCTTCATGTTTTTCTTCATGTTTATCCTGTTTGAGGTCCTCTGAGCTGCATGGATTTGCATATTCACATCTTTTGCCAGGTTTAGGAAGTTCTCTGTCATTATTTCTTTGACTCTTCCTTCTGCCCCTTTCTCCCTTTCTTCTCCTTCAGAAACCCCAATAATGCATATATTGGTGTGCTTAATGATGTACCATAGTTGTCTTGGGCTATTTTCCCTTTTAATATTTTTTTCTTTCTGCTCCTCAGCCTGACTAACTTCAAGTGTCTTGAATTCGAGTTCACTGATTCTTCTGCCAGCTCTAATCTGCTCTTAAAACCCTCCTGGGCATTTTTCATTTCACTTATTGTGGTCTTCAACTCCAGTAGTTCTGTTTGGTTCCTTTTTAAAATTTATATCTCTTTCCTTAGACTCTCATGGTGTTCATTCATTGTTTTCCTGATATCTTTTTTGTTCTTTCCCTGTACTTTCCTTCATCTCCTTGAACATTTTTAAGATCATTTTTTAAAGACTTTGTTCAGTATGTCCACATTTCTATCTTCTTCATTGGTGTTTTCTATATTTTTATCTTTTTCCTTTAGATGAGCCATCATTTCCTGTTTCTTTGTCTTGTATTCTTTTGTTGCACACCGTACATTT
Organism: Choloepus didactylus; assembly: GCF_015220235.1. Lineage (NCBI taxonomy): Eukaryota > Metazoa > Chordata > Mammalia > Pilosa > Megalonychidae > Choloepus > Choloepus didactylus. The sequence goes on along the minus strand of NC_051320.1, from coordinate 49,498,097 downwards.
TAATATTTTAAAATGTTAACTCTAGGATTTACTCCTTATGTTGTCCGTTTCTTGGTTTTGTAAATAGATGGTGATAAGACAGAGATTTTCTTGAGCTTCAGCCCTCCTATCAGGAAGGTCTGCCCAAGGGCTAATGCCCGTGTGCAGGGGTTTTCCTGTCTTTCTGGGCCTGCCTTGTCCTGGGCTTTTGCTTTCTGGTTGTTTTGGAGTTCCACTGTTCAAAGGAGTTCAGCTGTCCCCTCTGTTTCCCAGGAGACAGACCTCCCTCTCCTGCATGTTTGATGCTGGCAGGCCTTTGTCCTAGACTGTCCACTCTATAGTTTTTTATACTCCTTTCAGCCTCACAATGGTTTTGCCTTGGGGGCAAATTCTGGGAGGAGGGTCATCCCCAAGGGGACTTTCCCAAGTCAGATTTCCCAGCCAAAACAAGGCCAGGGACTCATGAAGGGGGCGCAGACCAGCTCCAAAGTGACCTTGGCAGGGGATCAGGAAAGGTGCCAAAAGCTTCTCTGACAGCTCTCCAAAGCTGAGCCTTCCTGGCCTGCCCTGCAAATGCAGCCCTTCATCTAACTGTCCCCTGCAGCCCAGAGGAAGTGCAGCATCTTTAGATCACCACCCCCTCCCTCTCTGTCTGGTGAGGGTTGAAACAATTGTTGCCCTCATAGCCACTATGCAGAGGTCCTGAATTCACTTACCAAAAGCTGTGATCAGTGCCTGGGCATGCCCTCCCCTGTTCTTGGGGAAGCTGATTTATACATGCCCTTCTGTCACAGCAGCTAGCCAGGGCTGGAACCCAAGGTGACTGGCTATAAGACTGGATGATGGGCACCAGCAGCTGCCACGTGGAAAGAGCAGTTTACAGTTTTTTACCATCATTTATCTGCCTCTTCCTCCTGCTCTTCCCTGGATGATATACAATGTTCTTCTGGTCTTTGGAGTTTCAAAAAAGTTTTAGACAGTTCTGCCTGTTTGATGGTTCTTTTGGTGCGAGGACTGAATCCTGGAGCTCCCTACTCTGCCATCTTCCCCAGAAATCACCAATTGATATTTGACGAGGTTGCCAAGTACACTCAAATGGGGAAAGAATAGTCTCTTCAACAAAAGGTGCTGGGAAAATTGGATATCCATAAGCAAAGAAGGAAGATGGATCCCTACCTCACACTATATACAAAAATTAACTCAAAATGGACAAAAGGCCTAAATATAAGTGGTAAAACCGTAAAGCTCTTAGAAGAAACATAGGGGAAAATATTCAGGACCTTGTATTAGGCAATGGATTCTTAGAGATTATAACAAAAGCACAAGCAACAAAAGAAAAAATAGATAAATGAGACTTCATCAAAATTAAAAACTTTTGTGCATCAAAGGACATTATCAAGAAAGTGAAAAAAAACTGACAGTATGGGAGAAAACATTTGGAAACCATTTTTTCTAATAAGTGTTTAGTATCCAGAATATATAAAGAACTGCTACAACTCAACAACACCTAGTGAAGACATGGGCAAAGGACTTCAAATAGATATGTCTTCAGAGAAGACATGCAAATAGCCAATAAGTATATGAAAAGATGCTCAACATTATTAGCCATTAGGGAAGTACAAATCAAAGCCACAATGAGATACCAGTTCCCACCCTCTAGGATGGCTATTATTTGAAAAATGAAAAATAACAAATGTTGGCAAGGAAGTAGAGAAAGTGGAATTCGTGTGTATTGCTTTTGGTAATTTAAAATGGTGCAACCACTGTAGAAAACACTTCAGTTGTTCTTCAAAAAGTTAAATGTAGAATTACCATATGACAGAGCAATTCCAGTCTTAGGTATATACCCCAAAGGATTGAAAGCAGGGACCCAAACCGATACTTGTACACCAATAATCATAGCAGCACTATTCACAATAGCCAAAAGGTGGAAACAACCCAAGTGGTCATTGGTGGATGAATGGATAAAATGTGGTATATCTGTACAGTGGAATACTATTCAGACATAAAAAAGAATGAAGTTCTGATACATGTTACTACATTAGTGAAGCTCAAAAACATTATGCTAAGTGAAATAAGCCAGTCAAAAAGACAAATATTATGTGATTCTTCTTACATGAAATATCCAGAATAAGCAAATTCACAGTGACAGAAAGTAAATTAGAGGTTACCAGGGGTTAAGAAGAAGGGGAGTGGGGAGTTATTTCTTAATAAGTGTTTCTGTTTTGGGTGATGAAAAAGTTTTAGTAATGGAAGGTGGTGATGGTAGCACAACATTGGAAAAGTAACCAATGCCACTGAATTGTACACTTACAAAGACTAAAATGAAAATTTTATGATCTTAATCTCTCTCTATATATGTTACCAACATTAAAAAAAAATAGCTGTTAGACCTAGGGTGTTTGAGGGCAAGGAGAGGAAAGTAGAGATTCTTTTCAGCAGCTATGTAGAGAGTCTCAGGAGATTCCGGGAAGCAGTAAATCAGAAGTGGAGATCTCAGGGTATTGGTGCATGGTGTAGGTAATTCACAGGCAGGAAGCTGAGATTACTTCTGAAGTATCTACTGCAAGAAGGAACAATTTGCTGCTAGGATCTGTACAATGCTATATGCATCATAGTAGCTTCTTAAACTTGGAACCTTAAAAGTTACCTGAAAAGATACAATATCTTACAATATCAGTCTTTTAAAACAGATTTTTAAAAAGTAACTAAGAGAGAAAATAGCTTGCAAACCTCGACTTTGTCTCAGTGAGGAGAATATTGCATTTGTATGTCCCACACACAATGTGTAAACCTAAATAATAACTACACACAATGTATACACAATGCACATGCATCCCCCAAACATCCATGCACACTCACACTGCTCACACATTGCTCCTCATGAAAGTCTGTCTTGTTCCCTAAGGAGTGTGTTCTGATATTGGATCAATTGCCCAGAAGAGGGGCTTTCAATGGATGCATGTTAGAAACACTTGGAGCAGCTTTAAAAAATATTTTCTAGAGCCCCACCCCTAATTGAATTCGCATATTTGGGGAAGGGGCCTGTGCTAGTTTGAAGCTGTTATGTACTCCAGAAAAGGATATGTTCTTTTAATCCATTTCCATGGGTGCAGACCTATTGTGGGTGGGAACTTTTGATTAGGTTGTTTCAATTGAGATGCAACCCCACCCAATTCAAGATCGGTCTTAATCCTTTACTGGAGTCCTTTACGAGGATAAAAGACAAAAAAAAAAAAAAAAGCCGAGAGAGCTCAAGAGACAAACACCCAGAGAGTTTGGAGAAAAAGGCCCCAGGAAAAGCTAGCAGAGACCACAGAAACTGAAAGGGCCAGAACCTGAAAGCAACAAAACCTGGTAGAGAAGAACCAGCAGACACTGGCCATGTGCCTTCCCATGTGACACAGGAACCCCGGATGCCAATGGCCTTTCTTCAGAGAAGATTTAGCAAACTGAAACAAGGCCCTAGCCTTAATATTTTTAAAACTCTCCACAGGTGATGATAATGTGCAACCACAGTTGAGAAACCTTCCAGAAGTGTCCCTGCAGGGCCACATTAGGTCCAGGTCAGTGTGGAATAGGATTCCTTTTAGGGTCTGAATCAGGATCCTTCCTTGAGCAACTTCAGCTCTTCAATCCCCTCAACGTTTTGGGCATCTCTAACCCTAACCAGTCCTGCCCAGACCCTCTCCCAGACTGAGGCTGATGCAGACTGGACCTGAAGTTCAGGGCAAGGCAGTAGGTGCCTGCTGTTGGGAGAGTCCCCCCTGGGCCTGTAGAGATGCCGCAGCCATCTAACAGAGCAGGCCCAGCCACCCCACCATCACTAGGAGACTGCAGCCCCAACCGTGGAGCCGAGAAGAAGCTGGTCTCACTTGCAGGAGAGCAAACCCCTTTGTAGGCCAGAGCTGAACAATGAGCAGCAATGCCTCATTTTCACCATAAACATCTCTCTAAAAAGTGACCTTAAACATCCACATTTGTGTAAAGTGATCCTCTTGAGCATGTGTTTGGAAACTTGGCTATTTAGAGGAATATTATTGGCCAAGATTTTTTTTTTAAGTCTTTTTATAATATAATTACTTGCCATTTTATTGATTTTCCATGTCTGTATTTTTACATATTAGCATGATGCAAATTCCATTCAACATTTCAAAACAATTTCCTGAGTGTCTGGTTTGTGTTAGTCATTTGTAAGCCATCTGGGGCTCTTAAGACAAGGGGGATGGCTCCTAAAATAGGAGGTAATTCTGAAGGGTAAGGGCTCCCCTGAAATCCAGGTCTGATAAAGCTGATGGCTAAAGCACAAGTCATCTCTTGGCCTCCATGTGTTGTTTAGTCTCCAAATATCATTGGTTTCTTTGGATAGAAACCGAAGTTTTCTGTTCTCATGTATTCCTCGTTCTGGGGGACCTGGGTTATGAGGCAGGAAGGGCGGCTGAGGAAGGGGTGGGGTATAGAAGCAAGGCTCATCTGATTGAGGGAAAGCATGCTCATTTTTTCCATTGCAACAATTGGGCTGATGTATGAGTCCAGGATTTTAAAGCCTGCTTTTGGAAGAGGAGGTAGGTGGGCACAAGGGAGGAGGGAATAAAAATAGCAGGTTTACCCAGCATTTTTAGTTACTCTCTTGAATTAAGCATAGGACTGGGAGGAAACAATATATTCTTGGTGACAGAAGCCAAAACGGAGCCTCTTTGGCTGCTGGCCAAGAAAAGATCTCACATGCAGTGTTGGCTGTTTATCTGCTCAGGCACAACCAAAGTCAGACATCACCTTGGCTCATGGCAGACACAAAGCAAAAGGGTCTCAAAGTGGCCAGGTCAGTTGTGGACAGGAGGGGCAAGGCCCTGGCTGAGGGTTACCTGCTGCGTTGCTGCCTTACACAGTGAGAGCTCAGGTTTCCTGGGGCCTATGGAAGAGAGGGCAGAGATTTCCCCGGGTAAGCAAATGTCTTTTGACCCCAGGGTCCCGTGGCCTGGTACATACTCCTCGAAGTCCTGGTGGATTTTGTGTCAAATGTTGGCTGGGGTAAGGTTCCCATTGGGGCTAAATTCTTCCTCTGGGCTGGTCCTACATTCTCTCAGCTTAGCTTCTCCTCTGGCATTACCACACTTGTCTAGGCAGGAAACTTGGAAAGTTTTGCTTTGGTCCAGGGAGGCACTAGTGTATTCTCTGATAGGTTCACTAATAGGTCAGTTTGGGTCTTCCAAGAAACAGAGACCAAAATGGAATTAGACATGCAAGAGATTTATGGAGGGAAAACCTGTGGGGGACAAAGGGGAGGGAGCAGAAATAAGTGGAAAGAGTCTCGGGCCAGGATGGAAGTCTGACAGCTGTTAAAGAAGAGAGGGAAGGAAGGAGGATTGATAGGAAGAGTCTCAGGCCACAGGGCAGCTCTGAGGAAGTCTGGGCCTGGCTGATGCAAAGAGGAGTCTCAGAGCAAAGATTGCCCATTGGGCAGGAATCACATGGCTCTAGGACCCCTGCTGTGCTGGGTCACTGGCTGGGAAGGAATCCAGAAGGTGTGGCGGCTGCGGGCTGTCAATCAGCCAGCTCCCCCCGGCAGGGTCCTCTGGAAGGAAGATCTGAGCATGTGCTCCTCTAGCAGTCATAGTTAGCTTACTGTTTTGCTCTTTTTTTATTCATCGCATACCTTTTGAGTTCCATTATGGCCAGATTCTGAGCTGGTCACTGGGAACACGAATGACAATAGCTAATACTTAACACAGCATTTACAATGTACTGAGCACAATTCTAAATACTTTACAACATACTGTATCATTGATCCTTACAACAGCTGTATGAGGTAGATACTATTATTTTGTCTATTGTTCACATGAAAAACTGAGACACAGAAAGTTTATGTAACTTGCTCAATGTCACATGTTGAATAAATTACCCCAGCAGTCTTACTCTAAAGCCCATGCTTATAACTACCATATTTTATCTAATTTAAGGTTCCATCACTTGAAAGAAGGATTGTTATTTTCTAGACCACTAAGAAAGAAAAGAGCACTATCAATTAATCTCAGCATGCCATTATTGGTAAGCTGCATCTTCAGTTTCAGAGGTAATTAAAATGAATAAATGTGAGCCTTAGAATTGATGATTATTACACAAAGACAGTGTCCCTGCTCTCAAGGACTTCCAACTGAGTAGAGGAGACAGACCTAAAGAATTGTCATGCAATGTGGTAAGTATCAAGTACCATGTAAGCGGTGCTTATGAATCCTACAAATTGCTGCAGAGGCAGAGAGGGAGTGTTTTAGTTTGCTAGGCTTCTGAAAGCAATATACCATGAAATGGGTTAGCTTTAAACAGTGGTAATTTATTAGCTTACAGTTGAGGCTGTGAGAATGTCCAAATCAAGTCATCATCAAGGTGATGCTTTCTTCCCAAAGACCAGCTGCCAGCAATCTTTGCTCCTCTGTTACATGGCAAGGCGCATGGTGGTATCTGCTGGTCTCTCCCTTCTCTTGCTGGTTTTGTTGCTTTCAGCTCCTTGCTTCCTTTGCTTTCTCTCTCTTTGTCTGACTTACATTCTCTTATAAAGGACTCCAGTAAAAGGATTAAAAACCATCCTGATCCACACCTTAACTGAAGTAACCTCATCAAAAGGTCCTGCTTACAATGAATGGTTTCACACCCACAGGAATGGATTAGCTTTAAGAACATGATTTTCTGGGGTACATAGAGTTCCAAACCACTTCAAGAGGGAATCATTACTTCTGCCTGCAGTCATCTGGGAACCCCTCCCAGAGGAAGTGGCACTGGGCCAAACCTTAGGGCTTCTCAAAATATCCAAGGAAGGGTGAAATTGGGAAATTCTAAGTATTCTAAGGGTCTGTGAATGCTAACACTAATGCTAACAGTAATTATAAGAATAACAATTGCTCATAATTTATTGAGTGATCACCATGTGCCAGACACTGTGTTAAGGGCTTTTCATGCATCATCCCATTTAATTCTCACAGAAACCCTATGAGAAAGTTTTTCTTAGATAACTCTCATTAGACCCATTTTACAGGAAAGGAACCTGAGGCTCCCGAGGTTAACTGACGTACCCAATGGTGCACAGCTAGTGGTCAATGGAGCCAGGATAAATATCTCCAGCAGCCTCCAAAGTCTCAGACCCCAATCAGTCTGCTGGACTGCTTCTCAGAATGTCATGATGAGATGTGCTCCCCCAAATCCTCATCCACTGAGCTCTCCATCTCCTGGGGGAAGCCTGAGTGAGAGCTGGATCCATCAAACGTAGCAGATGAGGAGAGGCCTTTGGGAGCTCTGACACATATTGAACTTAGGTACAGGATGACTGATGTGCAGGGAGCTTCTGGATGTGTTGGTGCAGGACTGGGACCCTGCAGTCATTTCAACTGTCAAGTATTTGCTGAATGTTTATGCCAAGCAAAGGTCTATCCTAGGCACTGAGGGAACTAACAGAAGGAACTCCTGGGCCTGGCACCAAATGTTCAATGAATGATTGTCTTAGTTTCCTGGGGCTGCTGCAACAAATGACCACAAACTGGACAGCTTGAAACAATAGGAATTCATTCTCTGAAAGTTCTGGAGGCTGGAAGTCTGAAATAAAGGTGTCTGGGGCCCTGGGGAAGAATCCTTCCTTGCCCCTTCCTGGCTTCTGGTAGTTGCTGGCAATTCTTAGTGTCCCCTGTCTTGCAGCTGTAGCAGTTTGATCTCTGCCTCTGTTATCACAGGGCCCTCTTCTCTTTTCTTATATCTATCTGACCCTACATCCAAATTTCCCTTTTCTGAAGTCACCCTAGCTTTCCTCCCTTCCTGGGCCCCACCTTCTACCCATTGGAACATGAGGCTAAAGCCATAATGACCAATAGTGTGGCCTTTTCTCCCAAGTACCTTGGAGGGCTCCCTTGGTATTGAAACCAAACTCACATGGCTCCTCAGCCGTGAAATGGGGATGTTTAGGAGGAAACTATGCCAGTTTGCTAATGCTGTTGTTATGCAAAATACCAGAAATGGATCAGCTTTTATAAAGGAGATTTATTAGGTTACAAATTTAGAGTTCTAAGGCCATAAAAGCATCCAAACTAAGGCAGCAACAAGAGGATACCTTCTCTGAAGAAAAGCTGATAGTGTCTGGAACACCTCTGTCATCTGGGAAGGCGCGTGGCTGGCATCTGCTGGTCCTTTACTCCGGGGTTCTGGTTTCAAAATGGCTTTCTCCAAAATGTCTCTGGGCTTCTGTCTCTCTTAGCTTCTCTCAGATTTCTGCTTGGTTCTCCTGGGGTGTTTCTCTCTAAGCCTCTGGGAGTCCCCTCTTAGCTTCTCCATGGTAAACTCTGGACTTCATCTCTTAGCTTAGCATTTTCAAACTTCTTTCATCTCTGTCTCACAGTGTCTCCAAGCATCTGTGTCTGTGTCGGTTCTTAGCTTCTCCCAGGGGCAAACTCTGGATTACATATCTTAGCTTCTCTGCAAAATGTCTCTCTCAGCTTCTCGGAGCTCCTTCTCTCCATGAACTCTCTTAAAGGACTCCAGTGATCTAATTAAGACCCACCCAGAATGGGTGGGGTCACATCTCTATGAAAACAATTTAATCAAAGGTCTCACCCACAGTTGGGTGAGTCACATCTCCATGGAAACACTCAATCAAAAGTTTCCACCCAACAAAATTGGATTGAAAGATCATGCCTCTCTTCTGGGGTCCATAACAGTTTTCAGGCCAGCACAGAGGATATCCTCACTTTTACTCTGCATAGACAAAGGACTTCTCCCACACAAAGAAAGGCTCTCAGATGGCCATATTTTAGAGTCTCATCCAGGTTTTTAGAAATGGAGAAAGGCCTCATCCCAATTACAGTGTGTTCAGTCTGCTGTTCCTGTTTTTTCCCCACACGGATATTTAATAGAGCACATCATTTGATTCACTCACTGAATTATGTACTTGCACGACTTTGAATATTCCTTGTGCCATGTGCAGGAGAGTGTCTTAGAATTTCATGCATTTCTGTACCATATTATTTTGAAGACAAATAAAGGTAAAGGCTTGTTACCATTTTTTACATATCCTGAGTGATGTTCAATGGGCATTTATTTATCTTACTTTCCTAACAAGAGCCAGAGATAAAGTTTTAGATGTCTCTCTGTGGAAGTTCAATCCTTATTTTTATTATTTACTCATGTTTTGTTCCCCACCTCATCCCCACTGAGCACACACTCTAAGCTCCTTGAGGACAGGAGACTTTACCTTATTACCACTGTAACTCTGCTGCCAGCAAAGAATCTTCAATAGAACAGCTTCTTGGAAAATGCTGAATTACAACTGAAGAATTCCTAGACCTTCTAGAAGTTCAGTTCCCTGGTCTTTTTAGCAGTACAAGTTGCCTCAATTCACTTGAGCCCAAAGTTGTCACACATTAACCATGCAAATCAAAATCTGTGTTTTAACCTTAACTGATTTGTGACTTTATTTGGGAAGCCTCTCTTTACCCAAGATTAGACGTGATTGAACAAGAATAAAGAACTCACTGAAAATAACTTTCTGTTATAATGAAACAACAGTTTAAATATCTAAGTAAAACCCCTGGCCTCAAATCCCAACCCTTTAAGAAGCTCTAGCTATTTCAGAGTCTGAAAGGAATATTAATCGCCACATTATGGCCAAAGACAACACCATGTGATTGAGCGAGGAATGAAGTTATTTGGGTATGTGTTTTCTGGAAGCCTGCCTGGTTTTCTCCTTGACATATGCCCAGCTCTTTAATACAGTTGAACATTAGTAATGCCCATATAGCCTCTTTATAAAATCATGTCTGAAATATAAAGTAAACATAGAAAAATGATCAGGGTCAAGGAAAGGAGAGAGAAAAGTAAAAGAGAAAGCATTTGTTAAGGGCAAGTGAGCCTTCACCCTGATAGAGTATGATGAAACCTGCTTTGTCAATGAGAGCCTCATCCAAAGAGTCATCTCAATGGCTGACATGCTATTTGTTCCCTGAATTAAGGTACACTGGATTTAACTAAGGATTGTTTCTTCTAATGCATACCTTATTCACTTAAATCACAATAACTGTTTAATACTTTTTATCCTTAATAGGATAAAACCACTACAGCCTTTCTTCCTATAGTTTCCTTCAATTATTCTTCTTGCTGAGGAGACCATCAGAACTTCATATGGAAGGAAGGCCGGATGTTCCCAGACTCCAGACTTGAGGACTCTTCCACCAGAATGATTAGTAAGCAAATATTTATGGTAATATTTGCCCACCTTGGACCACTCTTGTCTGGTATTTCACCAGGCTCACAGGATCACAGCCTGATCCTAAGAACAACAGGAAAACATTTTAAGGAAATGAAAGATATAGAAACCCATCTCTGTGAGGCCAGATCTGAGGACCTACAGAGGATTTGGTAAAGGCTCCCCAACAGCTGGGAACAGTCAGTCAGAGAGTGCTGCAGAATTCATAAACCATGTTAGAGTTTTGGTGCTCTGGAAAAGCTCTGAAATGTTCCAATCATTAAATTGCGCAACTCAAATCATTTTCAGATGAGCAAATACAGGATAAACATTAGCAGCTTTTCAAAACTACATCATGTGTTCCAAAAGCAAAATGGAAAACAGTAAAGCTGAATGGTCTGTTCCAACCCCACCTGCTCATGGAGGTGGTTTCCAATTTAGTATGAGGAGAGTGGAGTCCAAAGAGATCTCCAGTATGCCTTACCTCTGAGCCAATAAGGTGAATATAGAAATCTTGGACCACAGATTCAAAGGAGTTTAATCCTTAAATAGTTCTGCCAATTATAGTGGTAAATCTCAGGAACCTAATACATGATAGATGCTCAGTAAGCATTCGTTCCATTGTTACATGAATAAATTATATCTGATAAAGAGAATAAAGTTAACAATATGCACTAGTAGACATGTCTTCCTTCCATTTATGTCAAGAAGACTTGCTGTGTTATTGCTAAAGAGCACATGGTAGCCATTCTCTCAGTAACAGCAATGCTCTGTGGTCCTTTGGACTTAAGGATGGACACAGAAGACATCCTTGCCTAAATGTGCAGCGAAGATGGATGTCTTCTTACACTCAGTTTACTCTTTAGCCTCCTAATTCATGGCTGTGCCCATTGCTTCAAGGTCTGTTTGGAAAATTCCAATCCAATTTGACTGAAGAGACAAAATAGGTAATGAAAGGCCAAAACAAAATGTTTCTGAAAATTGGGATCTTTTAAAATGGGATTTGTTTTAATCTTACTTTCTCTTTTAAAAACACACACTTGAAGAAAAATATTTTAACAGAATTGATTTAACACAGATTTAGATATGGTTATTGTGATCTGTGGAATATTTTGATGCAGATGTTTTGATCCCAGTGTTTTGATGATTCCTCAAAATGAAAAACTATTGTTTCTTTTTTTAAATTACCAAATGATGTACCCAACATATTTCTGGCTCTCCCTCCCCCTGACCCTCCTCCATCCTAGACCACTCTGATGTTCGTTTCTGGGTAAGATTTGATGATGGGTTGAAATTTATGAATAGGGTAAGGATGCCAATTTTGCAATATTACAGGGTGATTTTTTAAATGAAGATTTTTAGTTGGGTTTTTTTTTTTGGCACATGATGATAATCTAATTATCAGTATGGCCATTCCAAAATGTCAAGTACTTGGAAGCATACTATGCTTACTAACATTGCTTTGCCTTGCAGACTTCATAGCATCCTTACTCAGAATGAGCATTTTCCACTAACATAACTCTCCGTGAAGGTGGTTTTCCAGCTTTGAATGTACCTGGACAGCAGTTGTGTAGTTTATATGCCATCCCATAGGCTGCCCAGGATGCATTATAATAATAGTGGTTAGTCATACATCTGCTAGCTGTATGACTTAGGGCAAAATATATTTAATATCTTTGAGCCTCAGTTTTTTTCCTTTGCAAAATGGATGTAATAATATTTCTTAGATTAAATGAAATAATATATATGAAGTCTTTAGAAAACTTCCTGATACAATATATTATGTATTATCAGTATTATTATCAGAAATGGCTATTTAAATTAGACCTAGGAGGGTCTAATTAATAATAACATCATTAACACATAATGTTGATACAATTTAAGAATAATGCCAAAGTTGTTAACATCAGTGATTCCCAAGACATGACTGCATATTGAAAATCATGTGGAGAAATTTATTCTTCTTGTGATAATGGAGTAAGGAGATCCAGACTTAACTTCCTTCTGTAAACAACTAGGAAATTGAATAAAATATATGAAACAATTATTTTCAGACAATGTACTACAGACAGCACATGACTATGATCCCTCAGAGAAGGGAAACAGACCATGTGAGCCCTGAGAATGCCCCAGCTTTCTGTCCAAAGGCAATTTATAAACTACTAACACAAAGAGAGGGAATCCAAGGAGCGTACAGCAGACTTGCTGAGTTGGAAGAGATGGAGAAAAGAGATTAAGGAGGCTGAGGTGGCTGAAATTGTGGGACAGATTTACAGAAAGGAGGGAGTAACACAGGAAAAGTACTATAAAAATTTGCATTTTAAGTCTTTGCTGAGTACTAGGCTGTGCACACATAAAATGTGAAATTCTACAGGTCCAGAAAAAGAAAGTCCAGGGAGTTAGAAAGAAGAATTCCCAGATTTCGCACAGAAAGAGAAGTTTGAGCTTTGACCAATCAGACTGATGAGTCCTTGTTGATCAGAGAGGACATTTGGTGGAGAACCCAGAGGAGTTACCTCACAGTAGTAGGGCTGAACCATCCTTGGGGTGAAGAATGCTCTAGACCCACCCTAGCAAAGCTTAAAAACTGGCTTCAAATACAAAGCCCATATACTCTCTAAAGGAATATCATAAAACCCAGCCACTCAACAAGGTAACATTCACAATGTCCAACATCCAATCAAAAATTATTAAACATGCCAAAGAAGGAGAAAAAGTTTATACATACACAGGAATGTGTATATGAGAAAAGACTTAGATAAAGGAATTAGAAAAAATGTTGTTAAAACAGCTATTATCACTACATTCAAGTATTTAAAGGAAAGTGTATAGTGAGGAAATCAGTGAAAGATGTAAATAACATATGAAAAGTTTAGAGATGAAATGGAAAAGTTTAGAGATGAAAATCACATTATCTGACATAAAAATGTCACTGGATACTATTAACAGCAAACTAACCAGCAGAGGAAAAAGATTTGTGAACTTATCCAAACTGAAGCACAGAGAAAAAAGATTTTAAAAAATGAACAGAGCTTCAATTACCCATAGGACAATATCTAGAAGTCCAATATTTGTGCAATTAAAGTCCGACAAAAAGCAGTGAGGGAGAGAGAAAGTATTTGATCAAATAATAGCTGTAAATTTTCTGAAATTGATGAACACATACACAAAAGACACCAAGGTATACTATGATCAAATTCCTGAAATGTATTAAAATAAAATCTTAAAAGCAGCCAGAGAAAAAGACACAACAAATGCAGAAGAACAAAGATAAGAATTAACTATATCAACCAGAAGACAGTAAAATGACATCTTTAAAATGCTGAAATAAAAACCATCAATCAAGAATCCATAACCAGCAAAACTATTCTTTAAAAATAAAGATAAAATGCAACTTCACAGACAAACAAAAGCTGAGGGAGACCAACAGATCTGCTCTACAATCAGTGTTAAAGGAAGTTCTTCAGGCAAAAGAAAGATTGAAGCCAGATGGAAATTTGGACATATAAAAAGAAATAAAGAGTACTAGATATGGTAAACATATGAATAATTTAAAGATACATATATAGATAATGTATAGATACATTTAAGTTTTTCTGTGAAAGATATTTGTCTAGAGAAAAAATAATAACCATGTGTTGTATAGAAGTAACATGTACGACGAAGTAGTACAAAAGATGGGAGGCGGGCAATGGAAGTACACAGCTGAGAGGATATTACATTATGCATGGAATGGTATAGTATTATTCGAAGGCAGACTGTAAGATGACAATGCACATCATAAATCCTAGATCAAGCTTTAAAAATACAACAAAGAGGTACAGCTAATAAGCCAATAGTGGAGATAAAATGGAATACTAAAAATATACTCAATCTGAAAAAGGCAGGAAAAGAGGAAAAAAGGGATAAAATGTAGATGGGACAAATAGAAAACAAATAGCAAGGTGATAGATTTAAACCCAACTACATTGATAATTAAATTAAAATAAATAATCTAAAAAGTACAATGAAAAGAGTGTCAGACGGAATTAAAATATAAGACCCAAATATGTGCTGCCTACACAAAAGCCATTTTTAAATATAAAAGTGGTACAAGTAAAAGGGTTGATAATTATATGTCATGCAGACACTAAGCATGAGAAAGCCGGAGTGGCTACATTAAAATCAGACAGTGCTGAGAGGGAAAAAGGCAGCATCTTCAGAACCTCTTTTGTCCACCAGAAGGAGAGACGATATGGCAACACAGGATGTCCTTACACATCAGCATGTTTAAATCTAGGCTGTGATTCTCCATACAGCATATTAGAACTTCAATCAGCACCAGTTTTAGCATCAATATGAAGAGCCGTGACATTGTTTAGAGGCACATACACTGAGACAAAGCCAACTCCTAAGAGGACTGGAAGAAGTCATTAAGCACACCCCATTTTTCTCCAACAGAAGTCTGTGGCAATATATCACCTGAATCCATCTTTGCTGCTGTGATTCACTCAGCATGAACCATGACCCATGTTTCATTTCACATGATGAACCACAAGGAGTCTTCAGAACTCCCTGTTCAGCAGAGACAAGTGGTCAAGTTTCAGTGAAGAATTTTGCCCTTAAATGGCCCTGCTCTCTCCGGTTGGAAAAAAAGGGGAGCTCTCAAAATTTCAAAGCATAGTAATGCCCAGGCAAAACCACACACGTATAAAAATGGAGCAAGATGTAGTCACTCGCCACTCTGGTTGAAGGGGGGAGAGCAAGGAGACTGGAATCCACACAACCATGTTCCCTTCCCTCTTTCTTGAAGCATGGAGTTCTACGTCACCCTCCTAACTGGCTTATTACACAAAAAGAAGGACATGGCACCACCCATCCGTTAGCTAGCTGGCTGTGTTGACACTGGGGCAGTAACTTAAACATGCTGTGCCTCAATTTCCTAACATGTACAATAATAATGACCTCTCCTTAAAAATGACAATGATAATAATAATGGAAATAACATTAAACATTTATTGAGAGCTTACTGCATGCATTACTATGTTTTAAATACCTTAAATATATTAAACATGTTTAATATTCTCCACAACTTTAATGACAGAGACTCTATTGTTATTACTGATTGCATTTTAGGATGAAAACATTGAAGAGAGTAAGAACCTTGCCTGAGGTTACACAGCTGAAGAGCAGCAGAGATTAGCTAGAGGGCTGCTGTCAGGATTGACTGAGGTAATATAGAGATTCTTGCCTGGTGCTAGTAAGCGTGTGCCATAGTAAAGGCCAGTTGTTATTATTATCAGGTCACCTTCTATCTATGATGCTGTCACCTGAGAAACAATTGCAGAAATCTATTGGTGGTCATGAGTGGAAAAGTGGTACAAATTAAAGCATTGACACTTTCTATTGAAATCCAAGTTAGGGGGATAGTAACATTATAGGTGTTTCTTGGGGACCTTCGGAGGAGAAACAGCCAGAACAAGCCAGATATGGAGACAGCATAAAGGGAAAACTAAAGCCACGCCCAGGTGAGGAACAAATGCACAGTTCCTGCCCTGGCGGAGGGAGTTATGACAGTGGAAAGCAGTGCTCCTGCAATGGGCACGTTCCCAGTCCTTCCTAAAATCATCTAAGGCGTTCTTATCCTTTTGTTTTTCTGTCTCATAACTAGAGAGTCATAGGGTATCTTTCTGTCCCACAGATAACCCCACTTTATTAATTTGGATTCTTAGAACATTTTTTCCATTCCCTAGGAAGTACTTAATGCTAATCCCACCCTTGATTTCATCTTTAGCCAAGCTTGTAATACTTGTATTGCCTCCAACCCTATTTAAAATTTTTCACTGAGTACCCGTTTTTGCAAAAATGTTTCCTGCAATCAAAAAGATTTCTTCTTTAAATGAATTTCCATGGAAATAATTTTAAGGTCAGTCCTTCCTTCTTTCCTTCCTTCCTTCCTTCCCTCCTTCCTTCCTTCTTTCCTTCCTTCCTTCCTTCTTTCCTTCCTTCCTTCCTTCCTTCCTTCTTCTTTCTTTCTGCCTCACTCATTGACATTTTTTTCACGGGCCCTCTACACATTTTAGTTTTGTGAACTCTTGATAAATAAACAAAGACAACAGAGTAAAGGAAGGAAGGACTCTTCAGTTTGGCCATCAGCTTTCCTGTCAGCTCTGTCACCTGGCCACCTACTAAGAGTTTGAAGGGAATCAAGTTTGGCAGTCTTCTCTGAACTCCGTCTAAATGGTCTGGAGCTGGAGAAAACACTTCCTCCATGAAGCCTTCCATGGTTGCTCCTGCCAGAATGAAACTCCCTCTTCTATGCCCCTATAGCACTTTGCATCACTGATATATGCCTGCACCCATACACACACACAAACACATGAAACAATCTGCTTTGGTTGTGTGTGTGGTTCAACTTTGCCTGGCTACTGCCAGTGTTACCCCTACACACACACCCAGTGCATCTACTCACCTTTATTCACATTCATATCAGTTTTGTGTTGGTGAATAGTGGAGGGGGAGGAGTCTTGGTGAAGGGATGGAGAAGAAGAGGAGGAAGAGGGAAGGGATGATTTGGTGTCTGTTCCCCTAGGGCCAGTGGTCAAGAGGGAGGGCCTGAAGTTGATACCAGGGTCGGGAGGGGCTTTGGGTAAAGCTGCCCTGATGCCCAAGGAGACAGAGTGGTCAGAAATGCAAGAGTTCCTTCTGGACTTTGCAAAGCACTTCAGCACTTCTTTTCATCCAGAAGCCTGGAAGGTTTGGAAATGGGGGAGATGACTCCCTTGGCCTGGGTGTGGACTTCTCATGGCGGGCTCTGTGGAAAGGCTTTCCAGACAGTATAGATGAGAGGGAGCAGGAAAGGAAGACTAGAGCAAATGTGCACAGTAACAAGCTGGTTGTAGGCAGAAGTAATTGGGGAGCACTTTGCTTAGGTCCTGTTATTGTACCAATAAGAGCTAAAAAAATGTAATAAATAATTAGCATTGATTTATAGGTATTTACGTTCACATTTCTATTTGTTGGAATATAAAGTTGACTTCTTTAAGAAAGAGACCTAAATAACGGTGATTTAAATGAAAAAAATTGATTTCTTCCTCAGATAAAAGTCCATGGAGATGGTCCAGGGCTGATATGGCAACTTCATAATCATCAGGTACCGACTTCTTCTATCTTGGTGCTCTGCCATTCTCAGTATGTGGCCTCCGCCTCATGGTTCTAGATGGCTCCCCCAGCTCCTCCCATCATGTCTGCATTCCAAGCAGCAGGAAGGAAGAGAAGAGGAAGCGGTAGGGGGACATGGCTTCTTTTTAAAGGCACAACACAGGCATTGCACAGATCCTTTCCTCTTACGTCCCATTGGCCAGACTTCATTGTTGGCCAGTCCTTTCCAGGCTGCAGGGCAGGCTGGGGAATAGAATGTTTAGCTTAGCACCCACCTAAATATTCTATCCGTTTAGAAGCAGGGGAGAAAGAAGACAAATATCTTTCACAATATCTGTCTCCATTATACTGGAGACCAAAGTCCCTGATGCTACCAAGCACTAGCGTAATATGTATGCACAGTTGATGAGCCAGATACTAGGACTGCTATGAAATCCTGCTCTTGCCACCTGACCACCACGGGCTGGTCATCGTAATTGGCCTCATACCTGCAGTGCAGGCAGAACTTCACAGACTCAGTCTCTTCTCTACCCCAACTAGCTGTGTGTCTCCGAGCAAATCAGCCTGGACCTAAGTCTCTTCATCTGTTTAATGGGAATAACACCTGCTGTCACAGGGTTGTGAACATTGAAGGAATGTAAAGTGCCTGGTGCTCCATCAGTGCTCAATAAATTTATTTTAAAACACCGGACATGAGAAGACCATCCCAAGGCAACGCCATGGAAGGGCCACCCACAGAACCCTAGGATCTCTTGGCAATGCACACAGCTGCTTGTGAGGAAAACAGAGCAGTTCTGGATGGGTGCGTCTTGCTTGAGGCAACCCAATTTATAATCATCTTTAAAAATAACCAAAGAGAAACCCCAGCTAGTAACATTAGAAGACCAATAACCTGAATTTCTCCGTTGACTTACGACAGTTTTTCTCCACATAGCCTCTTTGCCAGGTACCTAGACACATTCCAACAATTGTCTTCCCTCGTGACCTAAGTGAGCTAGTGGAGCGCAAAGAGCTTTTCAATTGAAGCTCTATGTGTGCATCAGGATTCTAGTCCTTAGGAGGTTTGCCCAAGAGGCTCCTTGCCTGAGGCTTTCCAGCCTGCCCAGAAGGACTTCTTTTTCAGACCATAAGGATTCTTGACTCCAGGTGCACAGAGCTTGGGGCCATCGGCTCCTCTCTCCCCTCTAGAAGGGGAGGCTTAGACCTCCCTCTAGGTAGGTACAGCCATTGCCTCAGCCATGTGAACCCCCATTCTCCAAGTTGACAAAAAGCTTTTAAAATATGTGGCCTCGCACCCATCACCCACAAGAACAAGAGCCACACTGACCACCACAGTGACATGGGAAGAACATGGGATTTAGACTCAGGCAGACTTTGGCTCACGCCCCAGCTCCACCACCTAGCTGAGAGACGAGGCACGTCCTTTAAACTCTCAGGGGCTCAGTTTCCTCATCTATAAAGTGGAGGATAATGCATGTTCTGGTAAGATTAGTAAAAGAATCATATCAACTAAAATCATTTATCAAAAAAATCACCCTGTGGACAGATGTCTTCTCAGACAGTGCTCACATTTCCCTGCTTCAACAGTTCTTGAAGGGAACTGGCGCTCCCCATGTGCCTGGAGTGGCGGGCCCTCTGCCCCTGCCCCCAGCACCCTCAGCCCATGCCGCCCACACACAGCCACCCCACTGCTTCTCGGCCTCCTGCCCTGACCACTGCGTCCCCATCACAGGGGCGCCAGAGCTACATCCAGGACTTGAAGGTCACCGTCAACCTCCAGGTCAACCTGGAGCCCGTCGCCTCTATGTCCACCCGTCCATGTCTTAATACACTGACCATGATTATGTGGCCTTGAAGATTTTGCCAAATATTTTCTTCACCAATAGGAGAGGAGAGGGAGCATGCTGAGGCTGAGAAATGTGCAGAGCTGCAGAACTTCAGCAAAGTGGCAGACTCTTCCTTCAGGATATCCGGAATCCAGATTATGAGGATGGGGAAAGCGTGCAGAACACAATGGAGTTTGCATTGCATTTAGGAAAAAAGGTGACTCAGTCCCTACAAAAAATACACAAACTGGCCACTACACAAAAATGACCACTTGCGTAACTTCATTGAGATTCATTACCTCAATAAGCAGGTGAAATCAATGAAAAACTTGGGTGAGTATGTAATCCACTTGGGCAAGATGCTCCCCCCATCCTGCCCCGGAATCTGGCTTGGCAGCGTATCTTTGACAAGCTCACCCTGGGACACAGTGATGACCAGAGCTCAGCCTTAGGCTGGCTTCCCCAGAGCCACAGGGTGACTTCTGTGGTGACGATGGCCATACATGCATGTCGGGCTTACCTTTACCTTGTCTATAGGTTGTATCCACACCCACCTAGTTCTTTGATTTGTGCTATCCCTTCAAATAAAGTAATTTGGTATGTCCTCCATCCCCTGTCCTCAAATCACTTTGTACATGGAAAAGTTCTGTAAAAAAATGTTATTTTTAATATTGTGAAATTGGTCAAGTTTCCTTTAGTACTCCTAAAGAGACTTGTCGGGGCCTCTTCCATACAACCCACACCCACTAATCCAAAAAGTCCCAAGGATGTTGTGTCACCCTGGCCACTTAGGACATCCTGCCTCAGTTCCCTCTCCCTATCTGATGAGGGACTCAAAGAGGAATTGGATTAATTCCCTTCTGATATCCAGTCTCCATGAGGGTATAGATCATTGGCTCCATAGATCTCCTCCTTGGCATGAACTACCCATTCTCAGATTAGTGCAGCAGGTTAGAGCTGAGTATTAGACAGAGAGACCTGGCTTTGAACCCTGGCCTTCTACTCACTTGCTGGAGACCTTGAGCAAGTTAATTACCTGTCTGGGTCTCAATTCCTAAGTAAGGAAAAAAAATAGTTGTGTATCAGTTAGGATGCTTTTGGCTGCAGTGGCAAAGCAATCCAACTCAAACTGGCTTAAGCACTAAGGACCCTGATTGTCTTATATAACAGGAAATCCAGAAGAATTCGGGTTTCAGGGCTGTTTGATTCTGCAGCTCTACCATGCCATCAGGGAATCCAGCCTTTCTCCCTCTCTGCCATCTCCATACTGGCTCTGCCCACAGGCTGTTAGCTGTATGGCTACAACCAATGCAGGCATCAAAGATTGAGGAAACTTTCCTAAGACGTTCTCCAGGAGAGCTCTCCTCTCACCTCACTTTGCAGATGGGAGGTTTGCACCTGCCCATTCTTGACCCAACCACTGTGAATGGATGGGGTTACCCTGAAATGAATTCAGCTCATTCTGAGATGTGGGGATGGATTTGGCTTACCAGAGATTGCACTAGGAAGGAATAAAACTGAGATTCAGTTTTGAGGAGAAAGGGCAAAATGGATGTTGGGTGGGCAACCAAAAGTTTCTTCTGGTAGTCCTCTATCAGGGTGGTTATGAGGTTAAGGGAAATAAGGTAGTGTTCCAGTTTGTTAATGCTGCTGTTATGCAAAATACCAGAAATGGATGGGCTTTGGTTACAAATTTAGAGTTCTAAGGGCATAAAGGTGTCCAGACTAAGGCATCAACAAGAGGATACCTTCACTGAAGAACGGCCGATGGCGTCTGGAACACCTCTGTCAGCTGGGAAGGCACATGGCTGGCATCTGCTGGTCCTTTGCTCCAGGTTGTATTTCAAAATGACCTTCTCCAAAATGTCTCTGGGTCTCTCTTAGCTTCTCTAGGACAAACTCTGGGCTTCACTTCTTAGCTTAGCATCTTCTGTCCACATCTCCAACCATCCCTATGTGCCAGCAAGCATCTGAGTCTGGGTCAGCTCTTAGTTTCTCTCTTAAATAATCCAGTGAACTAATCAAGACCCACCCTGAAGGAGCAGGACCACAACTCCATGGGAAAAAGTCTAATCAAAAATATCACCATCTCCATGGAAACACTCAATCAAAAAGTTCCACCCTAATCAGAAGACTAATAAATCTGCCCCTATAAGATTGCATTAAAGAACATGACTTTTGGGGGACATAATATATGCAAACCGGCACAGGTAGTATGTGCTTAATAAACAAACTATTAGTATAGTGGTCTCTTTTTTCCTTCTCCCATCAAATTGTTTCTATCCTGGATCCAGCTACCTCAGAACCCAGCTATGTGGTCATGGGGACATTGCAAAAATGTGGCAGTTCCTGTTATCAAGCAGAATTGTAGGGAGACACTTTTAAATAGAGGTGATATAAAACCCTTCACATCACACCCATACATACCTATAGTGGTTATGGGTGTCCATCCAGCAGCCCCATGGTCTGCTGTGTTTGGGGTGGAGAAAGCCTGGCAGAAATCCTTAGAAGTTATTCTATAGCTGGAAGGGTTTGGCCTAACAGCCAGCCAGCTCTTTACCTTCACAGCCACCACACACAGCCCTCACTTGGCTTTATTCGCTAACTTTCTCCAGCAAATGAAACCATGTGAATATAGGCCTACCTATCCTTTTTCTTTGCTAGCTTTATTATGAGCCAAACTGTGAGTGCAACAAGGAAAATATTCTGGAAATATTAATCTGAACAGTTTTTATTTGCCTGCAGTCCTTGAGTCACATGTCTGAGCATTAAGCTTAATTACCCAGAGAAGGAGAGGGTGGTTGCTTCTAAAAATAGCAAAGATACTGTTTTTTTCATAGTCCATTCTTGGGTATTGGTTTCCACATCAGAATTACCAAAGTTTAAAATGTGTTATTTTTTACACGGCCATCTGTCTCAAATGCCTGCTCTTAAAAAGACACATTCCTTGAGCTTCCCGGCTGGGGGGAAAGCAAAACAGCATCCCATGATAATTCCCCCATGAAGGAATTCTCCACCCACACTAGACCCCTTCCCTCTTTTCTCTTGTCCCATTGTTTTTGTTGCATTATTCTCTCTACCTATGAGGGTCTTTATTTTCTCTCTGCTTTCCATTTTTTTTCCTCCCTTCCTTCAAGATGCAGCTCAAAATTCATCTTCAGGAAAATTTTCTTGAATAGCCTTGGATTATACAGTCATTTTATCTACCACTTCAGATTTACGGGAAGTTTGAAGGAAAAGGTTAGTTTTATAGTTATTTACTTTTGCCATGGTCTCTACTCCAACATGTGTGATGTGTGATAAACAGAAAATAGGGGTATAATTCAACCTGATCAATTGGAAATTTCATTCAAACTAAATAGATATTATTCTACATCTGACACAGGTGGTCAGAAATTTGTTGTTTCCTTTTGAAATGTAGCAAAACCAACACACCAATCAAGAAATATAAATTCTGCCGAGAGGACTTGCTTTCAATAATTCTATTGGCAAGTCATTCCGGCAAGATCACCTCTGAGGCTGATTAACGTGGCAATACAGCATTTCTTGTCATTATTCAGAACTTGTACAAAAGTATTGGTTATAGAGGCAAGAAACCTCCTTCTCTGTTTATTTCTATGGTTTATAGCAAAACTTCATACTTATAGTAAAAAAAAACCAAAGCACATTGTAGGCAAGGCAGCATCCAGAACACATTCTTGGCCCTGAAAGTCCTTGTCACAGATTCCCCTTGGGGTGCTCACTTAGACATTAACGAATATTTGTTACTCAATAAATAATTTATACCATATATAAATATATATATATATATATATATATATATAAAACCCAAATATCCAATTCTCTTGATCTTTCTGATATTCTCAAAAATATACAAAGATTCCATAAAAATTAAAACAAGACAGCACCTATTTCTAAAGCTAACACCAAATATGCATTATATTAATTTGATGAATTCACAGGGTTTACTTACCAAAGCCAAGGGGTCAGAGGATTTTAAACAGCTGAGATCATGAGCTACTGAAGTTATCAGAAAATAGACTTCTGAGTGAAGTCCTCGCATGCTTCCGTCCCAAACATTAGACAGACTTCTGTCAGGCCGAAGGACTTTTCAAACTTTTAACCATCTGCTGGGACTTTCTATCTTTCCTTAATGTCTCTTCCCAGTCAATATTCCCTGCTTCAGAGGTAACCACTTTTCTGACTTGTATCAACATAAATTAATTTTGCCTGTTCTTAAACGTCATGTAAATGGAAACATACATTGTGTATATTCTTTTGATTATGGCTTTTTTGTTTTAATTCAACAGAATGCTTTTGAGGTTCATCCTTGTTGTTCTAGCTATAATTTATTTTTTATAGTATTCCATTAGAGTAGGGCCTTCATTTTACACAACCAGTATGTTCCAAGACCGTTTGCATAAATTGAAAATCATGCATAATAGCAAACCCCATTATTTAATACGTATTTCTTATACAAATACACCTATCATGAATTTTTAATAAATAAAACACTCTAGTAACAATAAGTAAACAAAATTAATCATAGAAATAATTTTTTAAAATTTTAATTCTCCCTCTGCCTTTAGTTTTTTCAATTGCCAACACATATTGAAAATATACAAACTTGAATTAGTGTATGTTGAGTTTGCATAAAATGAGGTCCTACTGTATATGAGTACACCACGATTTGTTTATCTATTCTATTGATAAACGTGAATCATTTCTAGCTTTAGCCATTATAAATAAAGCTGCTATGAACAGTATTGTAGAAGTCTTTTTGTGGACATACACATTAATTTCTTTTGGGTATATACCTAAGGTGGAATTGTTGAATCATAGGACAGGCATATGTTTAACTTTAGTACATACTGCTAAACAGTTTTCCAAGACAGTTGTACCATTATACATTTCCACAAGCAGTGATTGAGAGTTTTAGTCACTCCATATCCTTGCCAGCACTTGGTGTTGTCAGTCTTTGGTTTTAGCCATTCTCTTTGGTGTGTTGTAGTAGTTTATTGGGGTTTCTATTTGAATTTCCTTGATGACTACTCATGTTGAATGAAAATCTCTCTCAAGGTGATCTTTCCCTCCCGCAATCTGTAAGCAGGACCATACGTCAGCTAGGCAGAAGTTGGGATGGCTAAATGTAAATGCAGATATAATGGAGCTTACATTTCCTAAGTTCTCCTGGCCTGGTTTTTAAGAGCTCTTTGTTCACTCTAAAAACAAAGCATTCCTATTAGAATTTTTACCTTTAATTTCTGTTTCATGTAAGAGAAATAATCTCACTGGAAGGGATTTTCCTTGAGCCAAAATTTTGGTCCTGCCAAGAAGCCGATGGCTTTCTGGAGAACTCCACATCAAAGTAATGGAGCAAGGTCAGCTAAGAACTCTCGAAAGTACCGTGTGGTACACTGATGTGGACGCTCTTGCAACGTAAGCAGCAATAGCTTCTGATGCACTCTTCCTTTTGGTTAAACTCCGAATAATCTGATGTGCTGATGACAAGTATATCTTTCGTACTTCAAGATTCAATGAATATCCAAGGATTAGGTCAAACAATACTTTTGGGCTCCATGGACTCTCTGCAGAAAGTTGATATTTCATTTGCCTCGAAGTAGATTGAAAACCTCTCAACATCAAGCACAGCACAGAGCCTGGCACAAAGAAGGAAAGCAATAAATATTTGCTCAATAAACATTGTAATAGACAGGTCTCATTCATTTGTCAAGTGCATGAACCAACTGAGACTTACTTTTATTGGCCCCTGTAACTGTGAACACCAGGATACAACTTGTTTCTCACAGAGCTAGACCCAGCACCTCATAAGATGCTCTCAGGGAACTCTTCCCACTGCTCAGCTCCTTGTTAGCATCATTCTTGAGAAGGTTTCCCTATCACTCCTTATAAAGGCAAAGAAAGCAACCAGCAGTTCTAGGCTTACGTAATGCTCACAGCTAACAATCCTGGTGAAAGAGAGAAAGAGCAAAAGAGAGAAGGAAGGAAGGAAGGAAGGAAGGGAGGGAGGGGAAACAAAGGAGGAGGAAAGGAGGGAGGGAAAGAAGGAAGGAAGGAAGGAAGTGCTTCTTTCCCAACAGTTCCAGGTGGGTAGAGATCTTTGGACAGAGCTGGGACACATGATAACTGAACCACAAGGATTCAGAATAGGGAAGGATGTTTCTCCAGAGAGACCTTTACAGACAAAAACATGTCCATCCTTCACCTCCATCTTTTGGAGCCATCTTTGGACTGGACTGACATTTCTGGTCCTTGCTTTGCTTTCTTTATTATAGCCTCCCCTGATGTCTCTAGAAGTTGTGTTCTTATACCATGCCACAGTCAGGAGAAGGCAGATCATCAGCAACAGTCCTTTTCTGGAGCAAACTTCCCTGAGTTAACCCCATCCAAAATCCAGTAGGATACAACTACTGGATCTCAGGGGGAATAAGGACACTAATGGAAATAAATAAAAAGTGTAAAGATTGAACCTCATTGATTCCTGGCATACAAGGGAACCACTTTAAGATTGGCAGAGCCAGGTAGCATTGCAAGGACTCTCCAAACTTCCAAACCCTGAATGAAATCAAGCCGGGTAATCAATTTGAAAACAAAAAAGAATCTATGCCTGGGTAAACAAAATAAGCTTTATTTGCTGATTGAGAACTCTTGTCTCCATATAACAAGAATTATTTAAACTAACTTTTTAACTATTCAAAATAAACAGGATTTGGAAAGTAAGCAAATTTATTTTATGTTAAAAAAAGGAAAAATAGAGTTAGAAATTATTAGCAGCTAGCATTTATTACGATATCACTTCTTTTATGTCAGGCACTATGCTAAATGCTTTATATGAAGCATTTAATTCTCCTAACATCCTTATAAGGCAGGTGCTTGTCTTCAAATAACTCTAGGTTTGAATCCTGCCTTTTCCACTCAGCAGTTTGCAAGTTTGATTTTTTTAAATGCATTAAAATTAAAAAAAAAATTTCTCTGTAGGGTCTTTGAGTATAGAATGGGAAAGCAAAAACCACACTGCTCCCGTGGATCACTGTAAGAAGGAGGCCCAATAACAGATGTAAGGAGAGGGGCCTTGCCCACACCCCACCTAGCATCCACAGCCTTTGGTTCTCGCCTCGCAGTTCTGTTGCCCCATCTTTCCACATCCAACTTACTTGTAGAAACAAAATGAAACAAAACCATGTAAAAAAAAAATAAGAATGCGCTTCCTCAGTGAAGCAGAGACAGACCACAAGGAAGAGGCGCTCCATCAGCAAGTTCCGGGAACCAAGTGGCTGTCGGCTCCAAGGAATGACAAAGAGCAGGCTGGGCCAGCGCCTTCCAGACGTCCCCTGGGCCGCCTTGTTGACATTTCTCAGAGCAAATACTTCATGTCTGAATTTTCTCAGAAGGTAGGATCACTCCCTCTCAAATGCTTCTCAGGGAGCCTTGAGTTTTTAGTCTATTAAATGAAGTTTTCCCGATGTTCCAGAAATAATTTTTGGATACCTGAACACCTGCTGATAGTTGATGCTTGGCATGCATCATGACTCCAGAGAATTCCATCACAGTGGCTCTTTCCCTGTTCCTGCCTACAACTATTAAAAAATACACTGATTTTTTTGTTTTACTTAATAAGTGGAATGTATGCTAATTTCCTGAAAATTAGAAGAAATCAACAAGCAAAAGGAAGAAAATAAGAAACTCATAATCCCATCTGCCCAATCAATGCATCGGTTCACATTCCTCTAAATCATTCTGTCTCTCCCCAATAGGATTCATACAATCAAAACTATTTGGTGATTTGCTTTTTTCATTTAATAATATTCAAGCAAACACTGTCCCATGTCCATAAACATACTATTAAACTCTAAAACGATAGCACAGTATTCCATTCCATGGGTACAGCTACTTTTATCTTTTAAGTAAAGCAAGCTGACTTTGGTAGGTGCTGTCGCTTCTAATAACTTTGAACTAAGACATGGAACCTGGCTGGAAAATTGTAAAAAAAAAAAAAAAGGAAAGTTTTTTTCCTAATTATATTACTAAAGAATTGGTTTGGTTTCTTTTTCCCCTGAGGCATTAATATTTCTTACTACATTAACCTCCCTGGTCAGTAGCTCTGAGATTCTGTGGCTAGAGTTTAGTAGCCAAAAACCTAAACAAAAATATTAGGTAAGTACTTGGTGTAGGTTTGCATAACGGCTGTCAGAGCTGCCCGCGTGGCCCTGTGGAGGCGTGGCCGGCGCCGAGGTCCCGCCTGCAATATTCGGGCATCTTTACCGTCAGGTCCACGGCCTGCCTTCGCTAGACAGGGGAGGGAGGCTGGGGCGGGGAGAGGGGTCGCTTCTCGTGGTGCTTCCTCCTGGGACAGGCTTCTCTCTGCTCACTGAAATGATTCCTGGTTATTTTAAAGGGACGTCCTGGCAGAACTCAGAGGTGACGCCTTCCTTGCTTGTCTTTCTCCTATTATTCAATGTGTAAAAGACGGTGTTCCCTTACACATCACAACATTCAGACAGCTGTTGAGCGGAGTGGGAGAGAAGGCAATAGATGGTGTTTGCTAGAGCTTTCATCATCTTAGGGCCCCCACGAGAGTTACCATCTACCCTTTACCGAGGAGTGAATGAGATTCAGAATGGCTGCATCGCCCGATGCCACACCCCTGGAAGGGCCGGCTTGCAGCACCCTGCGCTGCAGCCATTGTCATCTTTTATGAGATTTACATTTCTCTTCTGTAGGCTTGTTCCTTCTGCCATCCTTGGGCAGGCCTGCTTGTTCTCATCCTCCCCTTTCCTAGTGAACAGCAACTCTGAAACAGCAAAGGCCTGTTCCCTGGAGATCTTTCCCCTCATCAAGATGACACATTGGTACCCAACTATTCTGGTTTGCCAAGGCTGCTGTAATGCAAAGCACCAGAAATGGGTTGGCTTTTACAATGGGGGTTTATTAGTTCACAGATTTACAGTTCTAAGGCCATAAAAATGTCAAACCAAGGCATCAACAACAGGATACCTTCACTGAAGAAAGGCGGATGGCATCCAGAACACCTCTGACAGCTGGGAAGGCACATGGCTGATATCTGTTGGCTTCTGATACCAGAGGCTTTCTCTTTAAGCATCTGTGGGTTCTCAGTTTCTCCAGGGCAAAGTCTGGGCTTCATCTCTTAACTTAGCATCTTCAAAAGTCTTTCTTCCTGTGTGCATCTCAAAGAGTCTGGGTTTGTGTCAGCTCTGAGTTCTCTCTCTCCCTGAGCTCTCTTAAGGACTCCAGTAAACTAATTAAGACCACCTTGAATGGGCAGGGTCACATCTCCATGGAAACAGCCTAATCAGAAGATCCCGCCCACAGTAAGTCTGCACCCACAAGACTGGATTAAAAGAACATAGTCTTTCCTGGGGTACACAAGTTCCAAACCGGCACACCAACCCTTTGCCTGGAACTGACGGGTACTCCATTCAGAAGTGCTATAGTCCCTAGACTTCTTCTTGAGAAATAGATAAGTCCGCAGTGGTAGCCAAGCCTGCTGTCAGAAAGAAAATCAAGAAACAATAAATTCAGAGGTGGAGGCCATGGGAGGGGCTGGCTTGCCCTTGGACCTCAATGTCCAACCCCCCTTTCCCTGTGAGCATGCTACACACCACCATCGTAGATGGGAGCTTGCTCCCTTATCTCTGGCCTGGTCTCTCTGGCTGACGGATCTCATCTTCTCTGCATTTTAACCTCCGTTGTGGCTTCTCCACATACAGGGTCTTGTTCTTGACTAAAATTTCTCCTGAGTTCTAATGATATTTCAGAAACTGAGCCCCAACTCTCGCCTGTTTCCACTGCTTCATGCTTGGCGTCTTTCTTTGGCCTTGCCACCTTCTCTGACCTTGCCCCGCCTCCCGGGGCTGCAAACCCCTCCCCAGCTGGCTCCTCCGCGTAGACCCCTGGCCCTCTGCTGCCCTCTGGTTGTCCCAAACCGCACAGCTGCTCCTGGCTGCAGAATTAACTCCTGGTGAACGGGACCCCGGTAGTAAGCACTGACTGAGGAGCGAGTGCCCTGTGCTGGCTCAGCTGCTTCCCACTAGGTTTGCTTAGAACCACCGCACAGGCTTGGGGCCTTGGAACCACGCACGCTGCATAAGCACTGGGCCGGGCTTGCTTACCATACAGCTTGTCCCTTTTCCATACATGCTTTTGGATGAAAGAAATAAGAGAGTAAGAGAGCAACTTAGTAGTCAAGTGAGCATAATCTCCTCTCTGAAAAACAGAAACCCAGTGGACTGTGCCTCCCTTTCCTGTATGGGTTTTTGCCCTGATGGAGACCATTACAGAGAAGATAGAGCAATCTCCTTTGTGTTTTCCATTCGCCCTTTGGGATTAATTATTGAGAAGTGCTGCATTCGTGGAGTGGTCAGTCACTACTAGGTTCCCTAACGTTCCTCAATCCAAAAGATGCAGAGTCTTTTAGAGAAAAGCATGGAAAGCTTTGAAGCACCAAATTAAAACTAGGCTCCACCCTACAATCTCAACAAATGGAGTCCCCCACTCCAGTGATACTAAAGAAATCATCCACTTAGTTGTGTCAGTCAGTGAGAGAAGTGGCCTTTCCTCAACAGGTTTGCATCTCATTTTTTTTTGCTCTGATCACTGCCTCAGAGAACATGGAGTGTCTAACAAATGCACTGTTAGCAGTGTGCTATGCCAGATACTGTGACAGAATCATTTTTAATTATTCCAGTGTTATCTTTAAAAATAATAAAAATTATAAGATTGCCAGCCATGTCAAGAAGCATTTGCTTTAGTAAATAGATGATGATGTAAATGGTCTTGAGTTATATTCTGGGTCAGTCAGACTCTGCTGCCTCTTCGCTGTTGACTTGGCACAGTTATTGTCTCCTATTTTGAGGATTAAAAGAAATAATTCATGTCAAGTGAGTTGCATGGTGCTGGGCATAATAAGCACTCAGAGAAGAATAATGAATTGAGGCAACTGGATTAGTTTCCTAGGGCTGCTGTAGGAAATTACTATAAGCTTAGTGGCTAAAAACAACACACATTTATTATAACACACAGTTTTGGAGGCCAGAAGTTCTAAAATCAAGGGTCCTTCTGGAAGCTCTGGAGGACACTGTATTTCCTTGCCTTTTCTATCTTCTAGAGGCTGCCTGCCTTCTTGGGCTTGGGGCCCCACATCACTCCTACTTCTCCCTATGCCATCACATTTCCTTCTCTGGCTCTCCTGCCTCCTTCTTTCACTTATAAGAACCCTTGTGATTTTATTGGGTACACCTCAAAAATCCAGCATCATCTCCCCATCTTAAGATCTGTAATTTCATCACATCTGTGAAGTCCCTTTTGCCATGGAGGTAACATGTCCACAGTTCTATTGATGGATACATTTGGGGGATATTATTCTGCCTACTGTTAGGTTTTTTGACCAGGAAGAGAAGAAATCAAAGCCCAACTGGAGAAAGTTTTATTGTAGCCATGAGCAGGCAGGCTGAAGCCTAAGAGTGGCAACAGCCCCGAACAAACATGGGAGTACCGTTTTATAGCTTTTTGGGAGGGGGTTTGGGGGAATAATTGTGGGCAAAATAGAGAAGTAAGGAGTTGAGTCAGGGAATTGGTTTGCTCAGGGTAGGATAAGGAGTTGATGTCAGGGTAAGATAAGTAGTTGATGTTAGAGAGGTTATTACGTTATGGAATATTTTTGTTTTTGTCCTTGCTCAGACTGTTACATTAGCTAAGACTGGGTTTCATGTAAACAGTCATGTCTGTTGTGGGAGAGCTTCTAAGGGTGTGTTGTGTATGTGTTGGGGGTGGGGAGTTTTACCTAACACCTACCACAGCAACTTATTTCGTTCTCATGTCTCTGAAGAATTGCTTGTCAGCACAGAGACACAGCAGCATGACTTGGATAAAAAAATTGTTTGGAAATGGGTAAAGATGAAAGAGCTTTAGGGTTTGGGAGCAGAGATGAGGAGCCATGGAGGACATGTAAATTGACCACTTAATCCAAAGCCGTATTTTCCAAACTCCAATCATGAAGGAACAATGAGGGTGAGCAGCTAGGTGCAGAATAAAGCTTTTTAGAGTCATATGACAGTCACTAGCTTAAAAGTGCTGACCGGTGATGTGCTTGGGCTTGACCTCTAAGTAACACTCTTGGCCAAGTTTGGCCTCAGGGTCAATTGTTTGGTGTGTGATAGTAGACTTAGCAGCACTGACACTGCTCCTGTAATGTCAGACTCCCATGCTCTCCCATATAGTCAAGAGGCTTCAACCATGGTGGAGGCCAATCAAATAATATAGCCTCATATTTTTGTAATAGATGCTAAGAGGCAATGGTCACATCTGGAGAGCTGGTGCATTCTTAATTAGAACTGTAATAAATGAACAGGATCACAGAATGATGAAGCTGGAAGAAACTTTAGAGATGATCTATTCTAAGTACCAATTTTATGGGTGAGGTAACTGGATCTAGAGAGGTTAAATGACTTGCCAAAGTCACAGAGTGGCAAAACCCAGGGGCTGGCCTCTGAGGTTCCTGATTGCCGGTGCAGTGCTCTTTCCTGTTGGAGTGGAACAGCAGCCTGAGAGTGTGGAAATAACTGTATGCAGTGCTGCCATGCTGCTAATAGACTTATGGAACTTTCCTAATTTGCATAAGTATTGCATTTTTCTCATTTGCACTTTTGAGTATAGTATAAGCCCTATGCACTAATTCCATGCTTCTCCAACCGTAGCAAAATCTCTTGGAGAAACTGTTAAAACACAGATTCCTGGGCTCCACCTCCAAAGATTCTGATTCAGTAGGTCTGGGGTGTAGCCTGAGACTT
The DNA here is from genome assembly GCF_015220235.1 of Choloepus didactylus. Taxonomy (NCBI): domain Eukaryota; kingdom Metazoa; phylum Chordata; class Mammalia; order Pilosa; family Megalonychidae; genus Choloepus; species Choloepus didactylus. The sequence continues at coordinate 49,466,106 of NC_051320.1, read as the reverse complement.
TGCATTTTTAACAAACTCCCGGGTGATGTGGATGCTCCTACTCCCTGGAACACACTTGAGCAGCACTACTGCAGTCCACCATCCATCTCCTGGGAGAGAAGGTGGTGGAGAGTAGGCTTTGTTACAAAAGGAAAGCAAATGGGGAGGTAATTTTTAGCCTCTGATATGCTAACAGTACAATTATACAAGAAGACAGTAGCCTTACAAGCCAGGCTGTTTGGAAATGTATCCAAGCAGATAGACCTTCTCTGTGAAATAGAGGGAATGGCCCTTCCCAACCCTAAGATTTAACTGGAATCAGAGAGCAAGGAGGATAGGAAACAAGAATTGTAGGAGGAAGATGGTAGAAGAAAGAAACATGTGTCCCCTGATTTCCCTTCTCTGAGCTCCATCCTGAAGAGGGAGGCACACAGGATAAATTGAACAAAGCACCCAAGACAAGGGATACTTGCTTTTAAGGGACTGTGGGAAGGGCCCCTCTGCAGGTGCCTGCCCTAGGCAGCCTGGGCGCAGCCACATCAACTTGGAAGTGCATGATAATATTTTGTGGTTCTGGTATGGCATTGACAGGACCCACCCAGAAGTATCTGAGAGACTGCATGATAGCAAGGGCAAGATAACTCTTCACAGAGTACTGCTAAGCAGATCCCCAGGGAAGGTCCTAACCGGGATCACAGCCAGACTTCTGCGAGGTCTACAGTGCCTGCCAGAGCTGGCTGAGGCAGATCACCCAGCAAGGTGCCTTGGGGCTCCCTTACTCTGTGCCAGGTCAATGCCTGAGGGTGTGTTTGTGGTTTTCTACTAGGCTTTTCCTATAGCTGAGAGAACCCTAACCATTTTGTTGTTGTTGTTGTTGTTTTGTTGTTTTTAGCAACATGACAGATGCAGTCAAGTAAATTAGCTGCATCTTGAATTGCACAAAGATTCTTGGAATATTTCCTCATTAAACTGGCTCAGCTAAATACATGTCATGGGCTTGCCAACTAGCTGGGTGTGAGAGAAGGCAACGGATGACAGTCCCCTAACTGCTGTGGAGTGCTTAGTAGGCTTCTGTGAGGGAAACTTAGAAACGTCTTCTGTGACCTGGAAGACTAATGAATGGATGGAATTTAAGAAATCTATGAAGTTTGGAAATTGTTAGCAACATAAATGAAACAATTCAAGTGAAATTGAAGGTGTGAGAATCCTGGACCAAAAAAAAAAGTTATTTTCCACTTCAGGAAAGCTATGAACCAATATCTGGAAGGCACACCAATCTGAAATACTGACTCTATTGATGGGTAAACTCCCAGACATTGGCAAGGGCAAGACAATATTATAAATTTCTACATTGGCATAAAATAATAATTTGTAAGCCACTTGTTTGCATTTATAAAGATTCGCTATGTTCAAAATTGAAAGTTACATTTTGCACTGTCATTTGCATGATTATGCTACTCTGTATTACAAAGGTTATTAATCTAGCAAACATTTACTGAGCACCTACTATTTTCCATGCACTATGCTGAATGAGAGAGCAATTATAAACAAGTAACTGTGATGTAGCAAAACAACTACTATAATAGAGAGAGGTAAAAAATTCTGTGGGAGGGAAAACATAGTTTTGTATTCATTTTATCCTTAATTTCTTACAACCATGTGATTCTGTGAAGCAATTATTATTATTCCACTTTATAGTCAAGGAAATTGAGGCCCAAAAAGTTGATTTGACATCACTGTCATCATTCTCATTGTCCTTTTCATGATGCTCTTGCTTACTGACCATTTGCTAAATGCTTGGGCCTGACACTCATTGTCACATTTAATCTTTGCAGTAACACTGAAGCTTGGAGAGATTCATTTATTCCACAATGAGTACCTATTGTTTCCAAGATACTAGGAATGCCAGGATAATTAAGATGCAGTTCCTACATCCAAAGAGTTTGTAATTTTAGTTTATAAATTACTATGTAAGACATGGGAGCTAGTAAAGGAAGAGCTGGGATTTAAACACAGGGCTGTCCTTCTGACTCCAATACTTGTGCTCATCTCATTACACCCAAAACATGTTCATTGACTTATTCATTCATTCACTTCCTTTGTCAGGGTCTGGGCCATATGACACAGCTAGGAAGCCATCAGAGGATAAAACGGCTGGGACGCGAGCACAGATCTCCCACTCCAGTCCAGGGCTCCTTCTCCCACACCACGGCAGCCTCTCTCAAGACTCAAAATAGGGCAAACCCCATATGGAAGATGGGGTAGGGTTGGGGTATTGGTCTCCCTTGATTCTGAGGCACCATGCAGGAGTGGGTAACCCCTTCCAAGACCCCCACAAGCTACATCCCCTCCCACTGTTGGAAATGCGCACCCACTTCATCCCTCATCCTTTGCTTCTCCTTTCTGGGCTGCCTGCAAGACGCCAGGGATTTAGTGTAGGCTTTTCTTATTTATTCTTGCCTTCTTGAGGTTTTGCTTATGTGCACTTTCCAGTTTCCAAAATGCTGAAAGAAATATGGTCTTCTTTTGCCAGGCAGCTTAATGCAGAGCTGTTCACAGAAATAACACATTTTAAGAAGATATTGCTATAGATGTAGCCTGCACTTTATTCTAGAGTCTTTGTGATGCTGCTAGCCATCATCTCTCCCAATAAAGGTCGCAGTAAATATGATTTTTGCCTGAAGTTTTACATTTTTAGAAGGAGGCTTATCATTGTTTAAATTCAGATTAAATCTATTTAATGGAGCAAGCTTTTTATAGTGCATTGATGTGTAACCATCGATAATGGAATCTCAGATTAGGGACTGAGGGGGCGGCAGGGATGAATGAGGCAATGGTGCTTTCCGGGAGACTTTGGTTTAATGGGAAGAGAGGTTGTTTAGTGTAGTGGTTGAGACACTGGGTCAGCAAACTTTTCCTATGAAGGGCCAGGTAGTAAAAATTTTAGGCTTCATGGACCCTATGGTGTCTGGGTCCCTACTCAATTCTGCCATGGCAACAGGAAAGCAGCCACAGACAGTAGCAGACAAATAGGCCTGGCTATATTCCAATAAAACTTATTTAAAAAAAAAAAAAAAACAGACAGTGGGCTGGATGGGACTCAAGGGCCATAGTTTGCTGATCCCTGGTATAGAGCAGGGTCTCTGCCAACTTACAACCCTGGCTCTGCCCCTACCTGTGGGGCTCTGGGCAATGCATTTAACCTGCCAACCCTCAGATTCCTCATCTATAGAGCAGACAGAGGAATAAAAGCTGCCGCAGGGGTTGCTCTGAAGATTGAATGAGATAGTGCTTGGTTCGTGCAGTGGCTCACTCCTGCTAAGAGCTTAATAAATGTTAGCAGTTAATGTTCTTGAATAACCAATTGCCCTCTTAGTATTAAGTGAATAATTTTCTTTTACTCAGAGAAATGAAAAACAAGTTAAAACTCCCAAAGTTGAACAACCGGAGCATGGCAATTCTGTAATGGATGGAGGCCATGCTGCAGTGCGGAGACCCAGATAAACCAAGGGAGTGTGCGATCCAGACAGCCAGCTTTCCATCTCACGTCCAGGAGGCATTCGCCCGCTGGTGCCTTCTTGGCAGAGTGGAGAAGGGCGGTGCCAAATGGGGACACGGCTGACATCCACCTCAATCCTAACAGGCACAGATGAATGGACTCTGGCACCTGGATCTTATTTGAATTGATTTTGAAAGCTCAGGGTAGGCAAAGCCAATGAGCCCTGCCCCACAATGTGCTACTGGCCTCAGCCAAAGACACTTTCTCTGTCTGCCTTTCTGCTATGGTGAGTCACCTGGACAGGGGGAGGAGGTGAGCTTGGGAGGGATGCCTCCTTTCAAAGAATGTAGTGGAGCTTGGGCCACCACATCCCAGTTCTTTGTGCAACCTGGGAATTATTAATCACTTGTAGCCTTGCCACAGAATCAGAGATTTAGCAGGACGGAAGGAAGAGGATCCCAAGGAGGAAGAAGAAAACAGACTTGGGTCAGTCAGTGGGCAAGCAGAGTGTAGACGCTGACACACATGATCACTTTGAATCCCCACAGGAAGCCTGAGGTCCTTCCTGCCAGAGTGAAATTCTAGGTGTGAAAACAATCCAAGTCTTAACTTCCACAAACCTCCAGAAGATCCTGTCACAGGCTCATTCAGTCCCCAGAAGCAGACAGCACTTGCTATGTTGTCTTTTCTCAGATTCAATATTCTCTCTTTTGCCACAGGACCTTGGCACAGGCTCTTCCCTATCTCTGGAACCCTCTTCCTCCCCTGCCTCCCCTCTGTCCAGTCTTTCACCTAGAAAACTCAATTTTCAAATCTCAGTTCAAGTTTCCCTTCATCAGGAAAGCCCTACCTAAACCTGAAGAGTGGGTCAAATATTTTAGTTATAAACTGTAGTCTTCTCTTTGGATCGCATACGTCAGTCAGTAATTATGTGTGTACAAACTGAGTGGTGGTAAGTAAGTAGGAAATGCAATGAGTGTTTTATCCCTAGCCTTAGCACAGTTCCTGGCTCTAGTGGACTTAAATCTTCTCTAACACCTGCCAGCTGCATGACTTTAGGTGAATCACTACATCTCTCTAAGCCTCGGTTTCTGCATCTATAAAACGGGGTTAGACCTTGTGGCTCACACTCTCTTTATCCTGTGTATGGACAGATGAAAAATGAGGACAAAAAATTAAATGAAAAATAGGGTGGGATTGGGGGATGGAATGCTTTAGGTGTTCTTTTTTCACTTTTATTTTTATTTTTATTTTTATTTTTTATTTTTTTGGAGTGAGGAAAATGTTCAAATATTGATTGTGGTGATGAATGCCCAACTATATGATGGCACTGTGAACAACTGATTGTACACTGTGGATGATTGTATGGTATGTGAATATATCTCAATAAAACTGAATTTGAAAAATCTATTGTTAAAAAAGAAATAAAAATGGGGTTAGAATAATGTCAACTTCATAGAATTGTTGGGAGGATTAAATGAGTGATACATGTAAAGCCCTTAGCCCTTAATTAATGCTCCATAAATGTTAATTCTCATTATTATGAAAAACACTCAATAAACATCTGAGATCCTTGGACTGCTGTTTGTTAGTTTAGATTTTCTTAGATTTCTGCTTTCAGACATGCAGCTGGGACCTTGGCTTTGATCACTCCTGATTTCCTGGTTCTGACCAACTGGTTTTGTGGCCAGGTGGGTTCATTTCTGCCCAGTCAGTCCCTCAGATCGCTGATCCTGTTGACCGCCTGACACTAACATTGAGGTGGCTGGCCCTGGCTGTAGTCCTGGTGGTGACCGCTGCTCCCGAGGGAAGGTCAGGGAGAAAGCAGTGACAGTGATGAGGTGGAATCGGGCGGATTTGGCACTGACCTGGTGACACCACCACCTGCAGGATGGAAGTCGGCGAGGAACAGAGGGCGGCAGGCAGATCAATAGTTAGAGACGCTCCCCAAACCTGCCTTCATGACATTTCATCACATTTTCTCTCTCCTTCTCCTCCCTGCTCTAAGCAGCACCGTCTCAGGGCCCCTTACCTCTCCCTTGACAGCGGCTTAAGACGTTCAGCCCTAAAAATAGCACTACAGAGAATCAAGTTGATGGGGTTTATTCCATTATAATTCTTCTTCTCACATCCAGGGGGTTATCACATATTTTCAGATGATCAGATTTTCATTTTGTTTTAAATTGATTTTTAATTATAAAAGCAATATAATTGTACATGGTTATAAAGTTCAAACTGTCAGAAGAATATAAAACTTAGTTTAAAACTCCCCTCCAACTCATATACACATGCATGTCCCAACCCTTTCAGAGATGCTGCCACACTTTATTGCATGTCCTCCTAGAAAAATGTTTCCCAAATATGCAATTTATGCAAAATATGTACTATACATCTTTTATACAAATGATATCATATTACACATATCTCCCTGCATATAGGCTCTTCTTTTAATGAAGTGGTAACTTTGTCTCATTTAAAAGATGCTTAGGGAATAAAGGAGAAACATTTGGCATTCAAATACCAAAATACCACTTGCGAACTTGTGCTGACTCTTCTAATATTATTGACATGTGATTCTTTCTTCCCAAGATAAAAAAATCATTCTTTTATTTCAGAAAAGATTGGTGTTTTAAAACCAAAGGAGGGGAACTAAGATGGTGGCTAGCTGAGACAGGGTGAAAAAAACGCCTCCATGAAAAACACTAGCTAAAACCAGAAAGTGACCTAGAATACCGGTTACAGCGATGCACCAACTGGATGAGGGATCCTAGCTCCAGAGGGGCCGTATACTTGGTGAAACCGGGAGTCGGCATTCTGAAACGAGTAAGTGAGCTGGCTGGAAGACCCGCAGCCGCGCGGCGGGCTGGGGAAGCCAGGGTTCAGCATATGGAGACCAGCTGGCTGTTTAAAAAAAAAAAAAAAAAAAAGGAGCGGCTCCAGTAGCAATTGTGGGAAACACGCAGTAAAACACAGCAAGAGGGGGCTGGGCTGGGCTAGCAGCTGGCCCCCGGAGGGCTGGATAAACTCCTGCCCAGGGCCGTGCCCACAGCCCAAAGCCCCGCCAGTTGTCCTGGAGCTGGGAAGGAGGAACTGTGTGAGGAGGAGGGGGCTGAGACACCCCACTCGGCCATCTTTGCTTCAGGCTGGGAGTGCGCCACTGCACAGCCCGGCAGCCCAGGGCTTCCCTTGTGGGACGGCATGCACTGATGACGTAGCACAGCCTTCCCTTGGCTGAGCTACTGGAGGAGAGCGGCTGGAAGGGGGGATCCGCTAGGAGAACCCAGGGTGCTACGCCAAGTCTGGTGGTTTATGGATCAGTGAGAGAGAGAGGCTGGGGCTGAACTGAAACAAAGGCTTAGACTCTTGTGGCGGCCTTGAATCTCTGGGATCCTGGGGGATTTGATCATTAGAACTGCCCGTCCTCCCTGGCTACCCATACACACGCCCCACATTCAGGGCAGACAGCTCCAGCAACACACCCAAACTGAGTTCTCCAACTGAACCCACAAGAATCATTTCCCCACACAAAGCAGAAAAAAGGTTGAGAACTGACTTGAGGGATATAGGTGACTCACAGACACCAACTGCTGGTTAGTTAGAGAAAGTGTATGTCACCAAACTGTGTTCCTGAAAAATTAGATCGATATCCCTTTTTCTTTACAATTTGAAAGAGCCCTATCAAGCAAAACAAATGCCAAGAGGCCGAAAACAACAGAAAATCTTAATGCATATGATAAAACCAGAAGATATGGAGAATCCAACTCCAAACACACAAACCAAAATATCAGAAGATACAGTATACCTCGCAAAATTAATCAAAGATCTACAATCGAGGAACAAAAACATGGCAAAGGATTTAAAGGACATCAAGAAGACCATGGCCCAGGATATAAGCTACATAAAGAAGACCCTAGAAGAGCATAAAGAAGACATAGCAAGAGTAAATAAAAAAATAGAAGATCTTATGGAAATAAAAGAAACTGTTGGCCAAATTTAAAAGACTCTGGGTATTCACAATACAAGACTAGAGGAAGCTGAACAACATCTCAGTGTCCTAGAAGCCCACAGAACAGAAAATGAAAGAACAAAAGAAAGAATGGAGAAAAAAATAAAAAAAATCGAAATGGATCTCAGGGATACAATAGATAAAATAAAACATCCAAACTTAAGACTCATTGGTGTCCCAGAAGGGGAAGAGAAGGGTAAAGGTCTAAAAGAGTATTCAAAGAAATTGTTGGGGAAAACTTCCCCAACCTTCTACACAATATAAATACACAAAGCATAAATGCCCAGTGAACTCCAAATAGAATAAATCCAAATAAACCCACTCCAAGACATATTCTGATCAGACTGTCAAATACTGAAGAGAAGGAGCAAGTTCTGAAAGCAGCGAGAGAAAAGCAATTCACCACATATAAAGCAAACAACATAAGATTAAGTAGTGACTATTCAGCAGCAACCATGGAGGCAAGAAGGCAGTGGCACGACATATTTAAAATTCTGAGACAGAAAAATTTCCAACCAAGAATACTTTATCCAGCAAAACTCTCCTTCAAATTTGAGGGAGAGCTTAAATTTTTCACAAACAAATGCTGAGAGACTTTGCCGATGAAAGACCTGCCCTACTTCAGATTCTGAGGGGAGCCCTGCTGGAGGAGAGACAGGGAAAGGAGAAAGAGATATAGAGAATTTTAACAGACATATATAGTACCTTACATCCCAAATCACCAGGACACTCACTTTTCTCTAGTGATCACAGATCTTTCTCAAGAAGGGACCATAAGCTGGGACATAAAACAAGCCTCCAGAAATTTAAAAAAAAAACATTGAATATACTCAAAGCACATTCTCCAACCACAATGGAATACAAACAGAAGTCAATAATTTTTGAACTGTAATTCCACTAGTTACTTCCTACATGATATAAAATACACAAACTTTAAGGACAAATCAGTGGTTTTGAACTCAATGTAAAATATGTAATTTTAGACAACTATATAAAGGTGGGGGAATGAAGGAGTATAGGAACATAGTTTAGGTGTCCTATTGAAGTGAAAGTGGTATTAAAGAAAAACAAGATTGATATGGATTTAAGAGGTTAATTTTAAGCTCCACAGTAAACACAAAGAAATTATCAGAGAATATAACCATAGAGATAAAAAGTAGAGTTTGGTTTAAGAGAAATGGGGGAAGGGGCAATGGGAAGTTAAGAAATGAGTGTAGGGTTGCTGTTTGAGGTGAAGGGAAATTTCTAGTAATGGATGGTGGGAAAGAGCATTACAACATTCTAAAGGTGATTAATCCCACTAATGGAAGGCTAGGGAGCGGGTGGAATGGGAAGATTTAGGCTGTATATATGTTTCCACAACTGAAAAAAAAAAAAAAAAGTCAGTCTAACTAGATGACAATTGAATGCCAAGGATGAACTTGGATGGGACAGGAGGATAGAGGACAGGTGGCTCAAAGGGACACAGTTGAGACATAAGGAAAAGGAAATACAGAATGTAAGCTTTTTATCATTGTTGAATCTGTTGTACTTCTTAGCTGTGCTTAATGGGATTGCTTGAAAGAATGTTTTTGTTCATGGGAAGTGTATAAGTTAATTATAGTGAATGCTCAAGGATGTGTGCAGCTAACTCTCATATGTTCAGACGACAGAGCAATAGATGATGGATGATAGAGAGGGAGGGAGGGAAAGAAATAGTGATGTGACAGCATGTTAAAGTTGGTGGATTGAGCTACTGGGGGAGGGGGGTCAGGGTATGATGGAATTCTGTGTATGGGGCTAGTATTGTTTTTGCAACTGTTCATATAACTTTGAATTTATTTCAAAATAAAAAACAACAACAACAACAAAAAAAACCAAAGGAAAGCTTTGGTCTTAAATATGCACTGAACAGGAGCTGTACATAATGCTGGCTATGGCTATCACTCTTATCATGATCGTTATTGGTATATTCTAGATGGGAAGGCTGTCCAAGAGGAGTTGATTGCTCCTTGCTTTGTGCCACCATCATCCCTTATAAATACACTGTAATCATATCTATAGTTCTAGATTTACAATTGTATGTTTGTCTCTATTTCCCTTAGAGTTTCATCTCTCTTTCAAGCCTCATGGACCCTACAGGGCCTGGGATATGATAGGCAATCAGTCTTTTCATTGACAACCCCCAGTGTGGACATATAGCTTCCATTCTTACATATAAACAGGCAGTCAAGGATCACAAGATCTGAAGAAATTGAAGACTTAGGATCTAGAAAATAGGGAACCCAACACAGGAAAGAGACAAAGAGAATAATCAGCATGATGGTGGGAGCAGGTTCCAAGACCATAGCTCTGCAGCAGGCCTGGACAGCAACCAGAGCCATGAGCAAGAGGACAGAGGCTGTCTCCAGGGGAAAAGTGGGACTGAGAGGTGACCTGATGTGTTCGACCATGGTGCAGGTAATTTTACAGCTTTGGAAGTGCGCCTGGGAATAATTAATAAGTGCATAAAAAATCAAGGGGGGCAAAAATAGCACAATCGTTAATTCCAGGAAGAACAAAATGTTCTACTGGAAAGGAAATTAAGTAACCAATGTCTGTGTGATCATAAAAATATAAACACGAAATAGTAATTTAAACAAAACTTGGGATATAAATATACTGGGAGGACAGTATTAAGGGGAAATTGAGATGGCAGAGGAGTATAATAAGGCTTATTTTCCAAAGTATGAAGCCAATAGATAATGTGCATAAAACTGAAGAAAAAAAAAAGCAAGAAATATTGGTAAAAGCAAATGATTTAGAGAAAACACTAGAAGCTCTCTAAAGAAGCCTCTTTAAAGAAGTCATTTCTGGAGATGGGGAGAAGTAGGGCAGGGGCTACTATTTCACATTATACATCTTTGAATGTTTAAATTATGTTCAATTATTACCCAGATATTCTGGCTTGCTAAAGCTGCCAAAATGCAATATACCAGAAATGGATTGGCTTTTACAATCGGGGTTTGTTAGTTCACAAATTTACAGTTCCAAGGCCAAGAAAATGTCCCAATTAAGGCATCAAGAGTAAGATACCTTCTCTGAGGAAAGGCTGATGGCTTCTGGGGTTCTCTGTCACATGGGAAGGCACATGGCCAGAGTCTGCTGATCCTCTCCTGGGTTTAGCTTCTGGTTTCCATGGCTTTCTCCAAAACGTCTCTGGGCTTCTGTCTTAGCTTCTCTCTTAGCTTCTGGCAGGGGCAAACTCTGGATTACATATCTTAGCTTCTCTCCAAAATGTCTCTCAGCTTCTCTGAACTCTCTTTCTCTGGAGCTCTCTTAAAGGACTCTAGTGAAGGATTAAGACCCACTTTGAATGGGCGGGATCACATCTCCATGGAATTGATCTAATCAGAAGTTCCCACCCACAATACGTCTGCCCCCACAAGACTGAATTAAAAGAACATGGTTTTTCTGGGGTACATAATAGATTCAAACCCGCACACCAGAGAAGATAAACATTAAATTTAAAAAATTCATTCAAGGACATGAGAAAACATTCTTTTGATAGAAGAAGGGTCAAAGTTGTGATTAAAAATATAAATACAGAGAGCTAATGAAAATAAGAAAAAAAGTCTTCAAGCACATTAGTAATCGAAGGAATCCAATGGTGTACTTTTAATGTTTAAAAACATTAAACATTATTTAATGTTGACATGTATTGAATGAAATGAACAGTCCCATACACTGTTGGTACAACCCTTCAAGAGGGCAATTTAGAAATGTGTATTAGGATTCTTAAAAATATTCATAACTTTTGACCCAATGGTTCTATTTTAGGAATTTATTATAAGCCTAAAATCCAAGGATAAATTCAGAGAAGCAGACAAAAATTTTTGTACAAAAGGGTTCATCGTTGCAATATTATTTTCAATGTTTTATTATGAAAAATTTCAAACATTCAGAAAAGTTAACAATGAACCACCCACCTAGATTCAACTATTGATAACAATTTTTACCATATTTGAAAGTAAGTTGCTAATATAACATTTTATCCCCAATATCTTCAGTGCCAGCACTATTTATAATAGCAAAGTTTTAGGAAAAACTACATGTACAATAGCAAAGGAATGTTACGTAGATTATAGGATATTATGAAGACCTTAAAATGATGTTACAACAAATTTTTATTTACCTTGAGTATACTATAGTATATTTTTGAATAAAGAAAGAAAAAAAAACAAATCATATGAACGCAACTATATTACACCAATAGTTAACAGTAGATATGTCTGGGTATTGGAATTATAGGAAATTATTACTTTTCATATTATATTGATTAGTATTTAGCAAAAGCAAACAACAAAATTTCCCAATTAATATGTTAGTAAAAAGAAACTCCAAAGAGGTGATTGTTTCATTCAACAAATAATATATAGTGGGTTCTTCACTATGACATGTAATATCATTCTGTACCCTCACTACTGATAACATTTTTGACACTAAAACACCTCTCCATATAAGCTTTAGTAAAGTCTATGCTGAGGTCTTCTGGCATTGATGAAACAAATGAGATTTTTGAGCATTTCGTTTGCTGATCAAGAGACGTTTATAAGCTGCACGTCATTTATTGGAAACTAAGAGTGAGCATCTATCTGGGTCAATCCGAAATCGCAGTTACTACTATTTTTCCAACATCTGCTGGCCCTAGTAATGATCCTGAATTCCTACTGGTTGCCTCTTTTAACTGATCTGAATCACTTTCCCTTATTCTTGTCCATCTAACACCGACTTGGGTTTCAAGACCCAGCTCACATGTATCCCCCTCTCAGAGATCTTGCCTGAATCCCTGGTACCCAACACCTCTTCAGAAGGAGAGAGAAGCTGCTGGGGAAGCCAGGGACACACCTGCTGCCTATCTTCCAGCCCTTTCTACCCAACCACCTTTTCTATTATGTGCAGACTGTGGAGGTATTGGGTCTCATGAAAAGGCCTGACCTTATCTTAAACCCAGGCACTAATAGTTCCAGCTGCTTAGCAGGGCAGGAACTCTCAGTGGCAGGGCCCCTCCCCTATGGACTGTGTAAATACCCTGCCCTGCCCTTGGACAGCACAGATTTGTCTCTCCTCTCCAAAGCAAAGTGGGGAGTGGAGAGCTGCCATCCACCGGCCCTGACCCCAGCAGTTTGGCCTCCCTGGGAGAATGGCCACGATGGGACCTCTTCCCCTGCTCTTTTGGACCCTTTGTGCTGTGTACGTAATAAAGTGGTCATTTGCTTTATCTTCTGTTTCTGTTTCTGTTGTTCCTGAGCCTGTGTTCCCACGACATATCGTGTAGCAACTCGCTCCACAGCCCCCAGCCCCCTCTGGCTCCCTCGGCACTGTGCGCGCTCTCTTGTAGCAGAGGTTCTGGCTCCCAGTCTCCTTCCCTGTCTTCCATGCTGGATTCCTAGCTCCTGAGGACAGGCCTCGCCTCACCTTTGCGTCCCCAGGACCTAGAACAGACTGGGGCTCAGCCACCAGGATTCTGAGAGCCTGCTATGTTGCTTGGAAATAGTTCATTCCTTCAAATTATTTCAGATGACTCCAGCACAGCCACTTGGTTCACTGAGGTTTCTTAACTTTACTGCGATTAATGCCTGAAAAGCTGTGGATTCCCATCTGGCCATGGAGCAAAGCTCCAAATATTTGTCCTGCCTCTGATCACGTGCCTCAGTAGCAGCAATTTTTTCTCCCTCAGAGGAAACATAATTGGGAATGATACAGGTTATTTTATAGAAGTACACTGTGGGAGGTATGGCGGCAGGTTGGGATCAAAAATGAAAGCTCCCCTTGTGCCAACAATGAGCTGAATCTACACTGTGAGCTGAGCAGGTTGTCGCCTCCCCGGGCCCCTGCTTCCTCATCTGGAAAATGAAGAAACTGGACTTGATGACTTCTCAGGTCCATTCAAGGTGTGGGTTGGAGGCAGTGGTTCCTATAGCAAACCAGACAGAATCCTGCAGGGGGCAGATGGAGTAGCATCAGCCCAAATACCTGGGGAACTCAAAACTGAAAAACTAGAAAGAGGAAATCAGAGCACATTCCTCCATGTAGGGGCAGGGGAGAGGGGGCTCCCCAGGACAGTGTGCACAAACACCCCTCATTCACGGTCTTACATTGTTTTGTAGTGGGTCGCTGGGGGTCTCCTAAGCACAGGCTTACCTTGCCTTGCAGGCCCAGGACAAGTTCCCAATTGCAGGAATGGCACCCTATTAATGAGGCATTTACTGCAGAACCTGGTACTGTCCTCTGCACGTGGCCCAGCCTGATGAATGGGTTCAGGGTAGTCTGTGGGCTGCGGGGTCCATGAAGCCTGCTGTCTGCCTTTGTGCCAGGGCCAGGTCTAACTCACGTGACTGATTCACTTTGGGGGCAGGGGGTTGGTGTTTGGTTTGGGGGATCAGTACTTGTTGAAAATTGAGGAAACAGAAAATGCACATCAGATTAAAACTCTGGCTCATCCTCTGTGTCTCAGCCCTCTTCACAGAATCTTCACAAATGAGCAGATGTGAAATCAAGCAGGACGATAAGGCACAATTTACAAGAAAGCAGATTTGCACAAAGTACCCTCATAATTAATCTATTCTGAAACACTGAGGCTGCTGAAGAGCTGGAGAAGATGTCAGGCTGGAATGAGCACCTTCTGTGACAAAAGAGGAGCAATAATTAGTTTGCAGCTCCCCTGTGGACAGCACTACAGAAACTGGTGACCTGCTGTGGATGGCCTGTGACTAATGTGAACTGAATTTTAAAAGGCATAATTTTGCAAAACAAAAGGACAATAATATAATTTATAAAACTTTTTTATATGACTTTTCCCCCACATGCTTAATATAATTTTTCTTTGCTAGCATCCAGGACACAGAGACTCAGAATCCAAACTATTTAGAATTAAATATCTCAAAGTTTGAATATTACTGATTTATGGCAGAACAGAGAGTGGCTTAAGATCGTGCTATAATAAGAAAATGAAACAAAACACAAATCACAAGATATTTTTTCTTGCTAGTGCCCTTCATGAACACTTGCTTGACTTATCGCCCTCAGAAATGGGCCCGCAGTACCTGGTGAAAAAGGTTTGTGTCCAGTAGTGGCCAGTCCCACACTGTGGGATTGATTTGGGTCACGAGTTGGTGTCTATGAACTGTCTTCTATACTCTGGTCGCCTTTGACCTGTAGAGTAATTTGAAAACAGATGATGTTTTGCTATGGAAAATTCTGTTCCTGGAAATATGCCTAAAGCTTTTGATATGGGAAAATACAAGGGAAAACAGCAAGACCTTTTACTTCTATTGCTTAATAAAATTCCCAACGCACATCATAAAACTTCACAACTGAGCACACTTTAGCTCACCCCACTTCCCCACTAAAAATAAATAAATTAATTAAAAACAACCAGAACAGTTTATTTCCCACAGTAAGTTGAGAAGAGGAGAAACCAGAAGAACTGTGGTTCCCTGGGGGCAGATTTGAAGTTTTTTGTCCTCTTTCTACTCATAGGGATGTCTTTCCTTTCACCCCTTCCTTCCTCGCTCCCTGGAGCTGCTGATCTGGCTGCTCAGAATCTGGGACACTGAATGGGTCACAAGAGTTAAAAAGCCATGCCTCTAAGAGTGGCTCTCTCTTCTTTCTACAGCAGAAGCAAAGCAGACCCTTCCATTGTCTACTCTCTTCTTGGGGCAAGAGAGCTGAGGCCTTCCCCAGCTTAGGTGGAAGCTGGCAGTCTCTCTCTCTTTTTCTCCTATTGGGGCCATGTAGAGGTTGCTTCTATTCCTTGCTGCCAACTAGAGGGTGATGAAACCCCGAGATTTGCATTGGGATTTAGGAGGAGGGGGAAAGGCTTCCCTTGGGCCTACTTGCTCCTATCCTTTTTTTTTTTTTTTTTTTTTTTTTATTGTTAACAGTAATATTTTTTTTATTTTTTTTTATTTTTATTTATTTTTATTTTTTTTAATTCAGTTTTATTGAAATATATTCACATAGCATACAGTCATCCATGGTATACAATCAACTGTTCACAGTACGATCATATAGTTATGCATTCATCACCACAATCTATTTCTGAACATTTTCCTTACATCAGAAAGAATCAAAATAAGAATAAAAAATAAAAGTAAAAAAAGAACATCCAAACCATCCCCCCCATCCCACCCTATTTGTCATTTAGTTTTTATCCCCATTTTTCTACTCATCCATCCATACACTAGATAAAGGGAGTGTGATCCACAAGGTTTTCACAATCACACTGTCACCCCTTGTAATCTACATTATTATATAATCGTCTTCAGGAGTCCAGACTACTGGTTGGAGTTTGGTAGTTTCAGGTATTTACTTCTAGCTATTCCAATACATTAAAACCTAAGAGGTGTTGTCTATATAGTGCGTAAGAATTTCCATCAGAGTGACCTCTCGACTCCATCTGATATCTCTCAGCCACTGAAATATTAATATATTCTTAAAGATTTGTGAGAAGATACACCAAAAGGTAAATGAAATTTTTCTTCAGTTATAAAAACATTCATCATTTTACTCAAAAGGGAAAAGGAAGTACAGACATATCTGGCTGTTTCAGGGTTCTTCACAATCATCTTTTTGAGAAAGAATTTGCCTGCCAGCTACAGTTGCTATTTGAGTTGACTTTATTTTTTTTTTTTAATCATCATTTTATTGAGATATATTCACATACCACGCAGTCATACAAAACAAATTGTACTTTCGATTGTTTACAGTACCATTACATAGTTGTACATTCATCACCTAAATCAATCCCTGACACCTTCATTAGCACACACACAAAAATAACAAGAATAATAATTAGAGTGAAAAAGAGCAATTGAAGTAAAAAAGAACACTGGGTACCTTTGTCTGTTTGTTTCCTTCCCCTACTTTTCTACACATCCATCCATAATCTAGACAAAGTGGAGTTTGGTCCTTATGGCATTCCCAATCCCACTGTCACCCCTCCTAAGCTACATTTTTATACAACTGTCTTCGAGATTCATGGGTTCTGGGTTGTAGTTTAATAGTTTCAGGTATCCACCACCAGCTACCCCAATTCTTTAGAACCTAAAAAAGGTTGTCTAAAGTGTGCGTAAGAGTGCCCACCAGAGTGATCTCTCGGCTCGTTTTGGAATCTCTCTGCCACTGAAGTTTATTTCATTTCCTTTCACATCCCCCTTTTGGTCAAGAAGATGTTCTCCGTCCCACGATGCCGGGTCTACATTCCTCCCCGGGAGTCATATTCCACGTTGCCAGGGAGATTCACTTCCCTGGGTGTCTGATCCCACGTAGGGGGGAGGGCAGTGATTTCACCTTTCAAGTTGGCTTAGCCAGAGAGAGAGGGCCACATCTGAGCAACAAAGAGGCATTCAGGAGGAGACTCTTAGGCACAAATACAGGGAGGCCTAGCCTCTCCTTTGCAGCAACCGTCTTCCCAAGGGTAAAACTTATGGTAGAGGGCTCAACCCATCAAACCACCAGTCCCCTATGTCTGTGGTCATGCTAGCAACCATGGAGGTGGGGTAGGCGAATACCCCTGCATTCTCCACAGGCTCCTCAAGGGGGCACTACATCTTTTTTTTTTTTCCTTGTTTGTCTTTTTTCTTTTCTTTTTTTTTTTTTTAACTTTCCCTTCTTTTTTAAATCAACTGTATGAAAAAAAAAGTTAAAAAGAAAACAAACATACAATAAAAGAACATTTCAAAGAGACCATAACAAGGGAGTAAGAAAAAGACAACTAACCTAAGATAACTGCTTAACTTCCAACATGTTCCTACTTTACCCCAAGAAAGTTACATAATATAGCAACATTTCAGTGAACTTGCTCCTACTACATCCATCAGAAATTAACAGACCATAGTCATTTCTGGGCATCCCCAGAACGTTAAATAGCTTATCTGTTCTTCTTGGATTATTGTTCCCCCTTCCTTAATTGCTCTCTATTGCTAGTTCCCCTACATTCTACATTATAAACCATTTGTTTTACATTTTTCAAAGTTCACATTAGTGGTAGCATATAATATTTCTCTTTTTGTGCCTGGCTTATTTCGCTCAGCATTATGTCTTCAAGGTTCATCCATGTTGTCATATGTTTCACCAGATCGTTCCTTCTTACTGCCGCGTAGTATTCCATCGTGTGTATATACCACATTTTATTTATCCACTCATCTGTTGAAGGACATTTGGGTTGTTTCCATCTCTTGGCAATTGTGAATAATGCTGCTATGAACATTGGCGTGCAGATATCTGTTCGTGTCACTGCTTTCCGATCTTCCGGGTATATACTGAGAAGTGCAATCGCTGGATCGAATGGTAACTCTATATCTAGTTTTCTAAGGAACTGCCAGACTGACTTCCAGAGTGGCTGAACCATTATACAGTCCCACCAACAATGAATAAGAGTTCCAATTTCTCCACATCCCCTCCAGCATTTGTAGTTTCCTGTTTGTTTAATGGCAGCCATTCTAACCGGTGTTAGATGGTATCTCATTGTGGTCTTAATTTGCATCTCTCTAATAGCTAGTGAAGCTGAACATTTTTTCATGTGTTTCTTGGCCATTTGTATTTCCTCTTCAGAGAACTGTCTTTTCATATCTTTTGCCCATTTTATAATTGGGCTGTCTGTACTATTGTCATTGAGTTGTAGGATTTCTTTGTATATGCAAGATATCAGTCTTTTGTCAGATACATGGTTTCCAAAAATTTTTTCCCATTGAGTTGGCTGCCTCTTTACCTTTTTGAGAAATTCCTTTGAGGTGCAGAAACTTCTAAGCTTGAGGAGTTCCCATTTATCTATTTTCTCTTTTGTTGCTTGTGCTTTGGGTGTAAAGTCTAGGAAGTGGCCGCCTAATACAAGGTCTTGAAGATGTTTTCCTACATCATCTTCTAGGGGTTTTATGGTACTTTCTTTTATATTGAGATCTTTGGTCCATTTTGAGTTAATTTTTGTGTAGGGGGTGAGGTAGGGGTCCTCTTTCATTCTTTTGGATATGGATATCCAACTCTCCCAGCCCCATTTGTTGAAAAGACCATTATGGCTCAGTTTGGTGACTTTGGGGGCCTTATCAAAGATCAGTCGGCCATAGATCTGAGGGTCTATCTCTGAATTCTCAATTCGATTCCATTGATCTATATGTCTATCTTTGTGCCAGTACCATGCTGTTTTGGCAACTGTGGCTTTATAATAAGCTTCAAAGTCAGGGAGTGTAAGTCCTCCCACTTCGTTTTTCTTTTTTAGAGTGTCTTTTTCTTTTTTAGAGTGTCTTTAGCAATTCGAGGCATCTTCCCTTTCCAAATAAATTTGATAACTAGCTTTTCCAAGTCTGCAAAGTAGGTTGTTGGAATTTTGATTGGGATTGCATTGAATCTGTAGATGAGTTTGGGTAGAATTGACATCTTAATGACATTTAGCCTTCCTATCCATGAACATGGAATATTTTTCCATCTTTTAAGGTCCCCTTCTATTTCTTTTAGTAGAGTTATGTAGTTTTCTTTGTATAGGTCTTTTACATCTTTGGTTAAGTTGATTCCTAGGTACTTGATTTTTTTAGTTGCTATTGAAAATGGTATCTTTTTCTTGAGTGTCTCTTCAATTTGTTAATTTCTAGCATATAGAAACATTACTGACTTATGTGCATTAATCTTGTATCCCGCTACTTTGCTAAATTTGTTTATTAGCTCTAGTAGGTGTATCATTGATTTCTCAGGGTTTTCCAGATATAAGATCATATCATCTGCAAACAATGACAGTTTTACTTCTTCTTTTCCAATTTGGATGCCTTTTATTTCTTTGTCTTGCCGGATTGCCCTGGCTAGCACTTCCAGCACAATGTTGAATAACAGTGGTGACAGCGGGCATCCTTGTCTTGTTCCTGATCTTAGAGGGAAGGCTTTCAGTCTCTCACCATTGAGTACTATGCTGGCTGTGGGTTTTTCATATATGCTCTTTATCATGTTGAGGAAGTTTCCTTCAATTCCTACCTTTTGAAGTGTTTTTATCAAAAAGGGATGTTGGATTTTGTCAAATGCTTTTTCAGCATCTATTGAGATGATCAATTGATTTTTCCCTTTCGAGTTTTTAATGTGTTGTAATACATTGATTGTTTTTCTTATGTTGAACCATCCTTGCATGCCTGGAATGAACCCCACTTGGTCATGGTGTATGATTTTTTTAATGTGTCTTTGGATTCGATTTGCAAGTATTTTGTTGAGGATTTTTGCATCTATATTCATTAGGGAGATTGGCCGGTAGTTTTCCTTTTTTGTAGCATCTTTGCCTGGTTTTGGTATTAGATTGATGTTAGCTTCATAAAATGAGTTAGGTAGTGTTCCATTTTTTTCAATGTTTTGAAAGAGTTTGAGTAAGATTGGTGTCAGTTCTTTCTGGAAATTTGGTAGAATTCCCCTGTGAAGCCATCTGGCCCTGGGCATTTATTTGTGGGAAGATTTTTGATGACTGATTGGATCTCTTTGCTTGTGATGGGTTGGTTGAGGTCTTCTATTTCTTCTCTGGTCAGTCTAGGTTGTTCATATGTTTCCAGGAAATTGTCCATTTCTTCTACATTATCCAGTTTGTTGCCATACAGTTGTTCATAATATCCTCTTATAATTTTTTTAATTTCTTCAGGATCTGCAGTTATGTCACCTTTTTCATTCATTATTTTGTTTATATGGGTCTTCTCTCTTTTTGATTTTGTCAGTCTAGCTAGGGGCTTGTCAATCTTGTTGATCTTCTCAAAGAACCAACTTTTGGTGATATTTATCCTCTCTATTGTTTTTTTGTTCTCTATGTCATTTATTTCTGCTTTAATCCTTGTTATTTCTTTTCTTGTACTTGGTTTAGGATTGGTTTGCTGTTCATTTTCTAGCTTCTTCAGTTGATCCATTAGTTCTTTGATTTTGGCTCTTTCTTCCTTTTTAATATATGCGTTTAGTGCTATAAATTTCCCCCTTAGCACTGCTTTTGCTGCATCCCATAGGTTTTGGTATGTTGTGTTCTCATTTTCATTCGTCTCTATATATTTAGCAATTTCTCTTGCTATTTCTTCTTTAACCCACTGATTGTTTAGTAGTGTGTTGTTTAACCTCCAGGTATTTGTGAATTTTCTAAGTCTCTGATGGTTATTGACTTCTAATTGTATTCCATTGTGGTCAGAGAATGTGCTTTGAATAATTTCAATCTTTTTAAATTTATTGAGGCTTGTTTTATGTCCCAGCATATGATCTATTCTGGAGAAAGTTCCATGAGCACTAGAAAAGTATGTGTATCCTGGTGATTTGGGATGTAATGTCCTGTATATGTCTGTTAAATCTAATTCATTTATCAGATTGTTTAGGTTTTCAATTTCCTTATTGGTCTTCTGTCTGGTTGATCTATCTATAGGAGAGAGTGATGTGTTGAAGTCTCCCACAATTATTGTGGAAACATCAATTGCTTCCTTTAGTTTTGCCAGTGTTTCTCTCATGTATTTTGTGGCACCTTGATTGGGTGCATAGACATTTACGATTGTTATGTATTCTTGCTGAATTTTCCCTTTTATTAGTATGTAGTGGCCTTCTTTGTCTCTCAAAACATCCCTGCATTTGAAGTCTATTTTATCTGAGATTAATATTGCTACACCTGCTTTCTTTTGGCTGTAGCTTGCATGAAATATTTTTTTCCATCCTTTCACTTTCAGTTTCTTTGTGTCCCTGTGTCTAAGATGAGTCTCTTGTATGCAACATATTGATGGTTCATTTTTTTTGATCCATTCTGCGAATCTATATCTTTTAATTGGGGAGTTTAATCCATTTACATTCAACGTTAAAACCGTGAAGGCATTTCTTGAATCGGCCATCTTATCCTTTGGTTTATGTTTGCCATATTTTTCCCTCTCTCTATTAATATCCTTTATTGTACCCATACCGAATCTCTTTAGTACTGAACCTTTCTCCAAGTCTCTCTGTCCTGTCTTTGTTTCTCTGTCTGTAGGGCTCCCTTTAGTATCTCCAGTAGGGCAGGTCTCTTGTTAGCAAATTCTCTCAGCATTTGTTTGTCTGTGAAAAATTTAAGCTCTCCCTCAAATTTGAAGGAGAGCTTTGCTGGATAAAGTATTCTTGGCTGGAAATTCCTCTCACTCAGAATTTTAAATATATCGTGCCACTGCCTTCTTGCCTCCATGGTGGCTGCTGAGTAGTCACTACTTAGTCTTATGCTGTTTCCTTTGTATGTGGTGAATTGCTTTTCTCTTGCTGCTTTCAGAACTTGCTCCTTCTCTTCTATGTTTGACAGTGTGATCAGTATATGTCTCGGAGTGGGTTTTTTTGGATTTATTCTATTTGGAGTTCGCTGAGCATTTATGATTTGTGTATTTATGTTGTTTAGAAGATTTGGGAAGTTTTCCCCAACAATTTCTTTGAATACTCTTCCTAGACCTTTATCCTTTTCTTCCCCTTCTGGGACACCAATGAGTCTTATATTCGGACGTTTCATATTATCTATCATATCCCTGAGGTCCATTTCGAGTTTTTCAATTTTTTTCCCCATTCTTTCTTTTATGCTTTCATTTTCCATTCTGTCATCTTCCAGGTCACTGATTCGTTGTTCAACTTCCTCTAGTCTTGTACTATGA
This sequence comes from Choloepus didactylus, assembly GCF_015220235.1. Classification (NCBI taxonomy): domain Eukaryota; kingdom Metazoa; phylum Chordata; class Mammalia; order Pilosa; family Megalonychidae; genus Choloepus; species Choloepus didactylus. The sequence continues at coordinate 49,444,013 of NC_051320.1, read as the reverse complement.
GTGTCCAGAATCTTTTTAATTTGGTCAACAGTTTCTTTAATTTCCATAAGATCATCCATTTTTTTATTTAGTCTTGCAATGTCTTGTTTATGCTCTTCTAGGGTCTTCTTGATTTCCTTCATATCCTGTACTATGGTCTCATTGTTCATCTTTAGTTCTTTGAGTAGCTGCTCTAGGTGCTGTGTCTCTTCTGGTCTTTTGATTTGGGTGCTTGGGCTTGGGTTATCCATATCGTCTGGTTTTTTCATATGCTTTATAATTTTCTGTTGTTTTTGGCCTCGTGGCTGAACTTGATAGGGTTCTTTTAGGGTTTGTAGACCTATTGAAGTCCTTATCTCTAATTTATCAGATCTACAGCTTCGTGGAGTACACTTTCTCTAACTAACCAGCAGGTGGCGTCCATGAGCCACCTGTTCTCCACAAGCCAGTTCTCCCCTGCTTAGCCTTTTTGGTGAGTGGGGGAGTGAGTCTTGTGGGGCCCAATTGGTGTACCAAGCTTGCGTGTGTAGTTGGTGTTGCCTGCCCTATATGTGGGGCGTGTTTCTGGGCAGTCGGGGAGGGGGGGTGGCCCTAACAATCAAATCTCCCCGATGATCCTAGAGTTTTAAAGCTGCTGCAATAGTCTAATCCTTCAGTTCAGTCGTGCCACAGTTTGTCTCTGCCACTGACCCACAAGTCTTTGGTATTGGCGTATGGCTCCTGAGACTTGCAAGTGGGCCCCTCTTCCAGGCTGTGCACCCCGGGTCCTCTGTTGAGGGATGACTGTGCTATGTCACAGGTGAGTGCCGTCCCCCCAGGGCAGTTCTGGGCTGCTGGGCTGTGTAGGGAGGCTCCCAGTCTGCTCAAATGATGGCTGAATGGGGCTTTGTTAATTCACACTGCTCCACCTTCCCAGCTCTGGGACATTCAGCTGAGGTTGCAGGGAAGGCTAATGTCCACGCCCAGTTTTGTGGTGTGTGCCTGTTATTTGAAGCACTTCCGTCACACTGGGTTGTCTGGGGCAGCTCTGGGCTATGGGGCTGGCGATGGGCAGGAGTGTTTCCTGTCCACCAGGATGGTGGCTGTGAGCGGACACCCCCCTTTTCTTGGGAAGTTGTGTTGTTTAGTGAATTTTCTCAGCCACTGGATTATTGCCTTTTGTCTCAGAGCTCTCTTAGTTCTGCTCTTGACTTGACGTGCCCAAATTGCAATTCTTTGAAGCTTTCTGTATTGGGCTTCTTAGAGTAATTGTTTTAGAAAAAGAAAAAAGGATTTAAAAAAAAAAAAACAGAAAACAAAAAACAATCAAAAAAAAAAACGGCCCTCCTCAGAGATCTAATGGGTTATTGAAATGCTAATAGACAAAGCAACCAGGGCCATTAAGGAAAGGTCCACAGGGCAGAGAGATCAGCTTTGCTTCGGGATTTGCATATGCGCCTCAAGGCCTGAGCTCCGCCCTTCCCCTTTCTGTGTTCACCAGAACTCCAAAAATCCTCTGCTTTTATTTTGGAGTTTTTCGTGTTGTTTTTTTTCTATGCCTGTCTCCTCTCTGCTGGGCTGGCTGCTCTCAGAGTCTCTGGTGTCTGGTCTCAGTCTATCTATGGTTGGAGTTTGAATCAGTAGAATGAGTTTCCGATAAGAGCAGCCACTGCAGTTCTCCCTTCTCCTTCCCGGAGCTGACAGCCCCTCCTCCCCCGGGACTGAGCCTGGCAGGGAGGGGCGTGGGTCCCCTGGCCACAAAAACTTACAGATTTCGCTGATCTCAGCAGTTCCACGTTTTCATGAGTGTTGTATGAAGTATGCCCAAAGACAGATTGCTCTGTGGTGTCCAGTCCATGCAGTTCCTGGCTTTTTACCTACTTTCCTGGAGGAGTAACTAAAACTTACAGCTCACCAGTCTGCCATCGCTCCTATCCTTTTAACTGTCATTTTGCACAGAGCAGTGGTTCTCAGACTTCAAGGAGCGTCAAAATCACCTGAGGGCTTGTTAAAATGCAAATGCTGGGCATTTCTAATGAGCTCCCAGGTGATGTGGATGCTGCTGGTCCAGAGATCACACTTTGAAAACCACTGGCATAGAATTTCAGATGCAAGCCCAATTTATAATAAAGGAGTAGTTTACTTCCGTTTGCCAGTTAGGTATTCCTAGATCTCTAGCTGATGCTATCGAAATCTTACTCTGACTCCCAAAAAGAGGAATAAAGTTATTATCCCAGGAATAGATGATGGGTTTTATGAGGTGTGCCAGTTTGAATGTATTATGTCTCCCAAAATGCCATATTCTTTGGTGCAGTCTTGTGTGGGTAGATGTATTAGTGTTGATTAGATTGTAATTCTTTGAGTGTTTCCATGGAGCTGCAACCCACCGAGCTGTAAGTGATAGCTCTGATTGGATAATTTCCATGGAGGTGTGGCCCTGCACATTCAGAGTGGGCCTTGATTAGTTTACTAAAGCACTATGTAAGCTCAGACAGAAGGAGCAAACTTGCTACAGCCAAAAAGGACGCTTTGAAGAACGCACAGGAGCTGAGAGAGGAGCTTCAGCTTACAGAGACATTTTGAAGACAGCCGTTGGAAGTTTATGCAGACATTTTGGAGAATGCCATTTTGAAACGCAACCTGGGAGCAAGCAGACGCCAGCCATGTGCCTTCCCAGCTAACAGAGGTTTTCCAGATGCCATTGGCCATCCTCCAGTGAAGGTACCCAATTGTTAATGCCTTACGTTGGACACTTCATGGCCTTAAGACTGTAACTGTGTAACCAAATAAACCCCCTTTTATAAAAGCCAATCCATTTCTGGTATTTTGCATTCCTGCAGCATTAGCAAACTAGAACATGAGGTAACATTAAGAACTCAGAGCTTTTTTAACCTGGAAGAGAAGAGGCCAAAGAATCACAAGGAGGAAGCTGCCCATGTGCCCTCCACAGATGGCAAGACAAGGCTTAAACTGCAGTGAGAGTGGGCTTGGAAGACTTGAAGAACCATTTCCAAACTGAAAGGATGACTAAGCATGCATGCTAAGGCAGGCTGTGGAAATCCCTTCCCCAGAAGCCTTTCAAAGCAGGATCGATGACCATTTCATTTTGATGGCTTGAACCTAGATGCAAATACACAGTTCTGGAAGAGTCATCATTCATTTCACACTCACACTCTTCCAGGCAGATGTTTTATTTTTTATTTTAATTTAATTTAATTTAATTTAATTTAATTTAATTTTATGTTTATTTTATTCTTACAACAACTCTATGAAGTTACATTACCCCATTATATAGATGAGGAGACCAAGACCATAAAGCTCTGTTGCTCATATGCCTGGGAAGTAGCAGAACTCAGATTCAAAGCCAGTCTATATGACCCTCCAATACAATTTTAGATAATGCATGAGGCTAAAATTAGCTATTAGCATTTTATATTTTCAGATTAAGGAGTCATCCCTGTCCCAGGGTGTTTGGAAGAAGAAGATCCCATTAACAGAATGAAGCACACATCACAGGTAAATTTCGATGGTAAGGGAGGTGGGGCAAAGAAGGGTTTGAAGCCTGAAGGCACTGACCAAGAACTAGGAGACATTATGAAGATCCTGAATGCTTATGGGGTGGATTACGCCAAAGGGGTGAAAAAACGAGAACTGGAGCTCACAATTAGCCTATTTCACAATGTTGCCTGGGTCAGGTCTGCTATTATTATTATATGGATATAGCCAATATAAAAGAAACCCAAACTCCACAATGTCTTAAACAAGATAAAGTTTATTTCTCTTTCATATTCAAGTCCAAGGTGGTGGGACAATTTTCCTTGGTGAAGACATCAAGGACCCCGGCTCCTTCCCTCCTTGTTGCCGACATCCTCAGTCTGTGGCTTCCATCTTGGGTTCCAAGATGGCTCCTCCAGTCCCACAGTCATGTTCCAGCTCGTTGCATATCTCATTGAACATATCACTTTGACTTACATCCCACTGGTCAGAGCTTAGTCATATGGCACATCTAGCTTCAAGGAAAGCTACGAAATGTTTTATTTTGTTTTCCTCCTGGGTGGCCATGCACCCAGCTAGAAATCAGGGGTTGTATTATAATGGAAGGAGAGAAAATGGATATTGGGAGACAATTAGCAGTCACTACCTCAGTGGGCTCTTTCAAATTAGCTTATGATCCCTTCCCTTGGGCAAAACCAGAGTATTGTACTTATCAATGTCTTTGAATACCTTCTCCTTCTCCTTGATTCCCCATTACAGGAAAAGGCACTGTCACTACTCAGTCACCGGAGCAGAACACCTGGGAGTCACCTCTGCCTTGTTCCTCTTGTTAACTCTCCAATAGAAAGTAAGTTCCATGATGGGCAAGACTGTCTGTTTCATTTTGTTGTATTCCCATCACCCACAAGGTGCTGAGGATGTCATTCCCTGCCAAGCCCTGTCAAATCCTCATGGTTCTCACGATGAAGTTAGTGCTCCTTTTGCAGAACACAGGTCCTCTGTGGCCTACCTTCTGCCCATCCTCCCTCCCTCATCTCTTTAGCCTCCTGTTCTCCTCACATCTCAGATGCCCCAGATCCTGCCTCCTGGGATGCCTGTCACCACCCCCCACCCCCAAACCCATTCCCCAAACACTATCACTTATTCTTCAGGACTCAGCTTAAATGTCACCTCCTCCAGGAAGATTTCTTGGATCCCAGTCTAGTTCTGAATCTCCAGCACATCTTCTCTGTGGCTGTATCTGTCCAAACATTATACTGTTACAGCACTCGTCGTTTTTCTTCTGTTTTTCTTCAGGCCAGGGACCATGCTGATTTTGCCTCTGTCCCTGGACTATAACACACTACCTGATACACAGAAGTTGTTCAATAAGTATTTGTTGAGTTGAACTGAAAAAAGCAAGAATCAAATTGTATTCAACACTTCAGTACTGTCCACCTCTCAAATCAAGACTGAGCAGAGGATAGTCAGGACCAGATTCCTTCCACAAACGTTAACTGAGCACCTGCCTCATGCCTGGGAATGAGATAGGTATGGAAGGATCCCTTCCAACCTGGAGCTCCCAGTCTAATGGGAAGGACGAGCCACACATACAGTTGAGAATTTTCTCTGGACCAGCCTCCGACCAGCTTCAGACCTCTTGCAGGGAATTATTCATCCTTCTGGGACCTGGAAGTAGGGCTTGTGCAAATCCTCAGGGCATTTAGGACATCTCAGGGTCCTTTTTTCCCTCCCTTAACAATGGCAATTACAGGCAGGCAAAGCAAAGCGCCATTCAGCCATCTGCAACTAGAGACAATGTCCTGAGGCAGTTTGGCTCCCAGTCCAAGGACAACTGCATGGGTTTTTGTTTGTTTAGCCCATTAGTACTTTTTCAACCTGGAAAGAAAAAGTATCCAGATCTGGCAAGAGATCCAGTCTGTGTCCCAACAAATCTGGATTCAAAGAAAAGGCTCACCTTATTTGTCTCCTGGTATTTGCAAACCTCAAAGACTAGGCATTCCGCAACCTGCGTACCGTTTCCCGGATGGGAGAAGGACTCGAGGGAGCAGCATCTCCTCGGAAGAGGAAAGGCTGGGCCATCTGCTCGCTCCTTCGGGACAGGGATCCACCCTCTCATTTGGGCATTCCGGTAAAGCTGCATGCTGCAGCGCTGTTCATTGTAACAAAAGACTGTAGATAGTTTAAATGTCCATTGTTAACAGGCTGCTCAGATAAATTATGGTATCCCCTTATCCCATCAAAAAATGTGCTAATGTGGAATTATCTCTAAGATACGTTGTTATAAGGAAAAAAAAGAAAGTACAGAAGTGTTCATTTAGTATAAAAAAAGGAAAACGCTCTCTACACACACAATGTGTCACCGTGCTTCCTAGCTTACTGTTGATGCTCTGAGAAGGAATGAAGGAGTCTCAGAAGAGAAGGAGACATAAACCTCATTGCATCTATTTTAGTAAGGTCTGAACTTCTAAAAACCATGTTCCTCTTTACTCGTTTTTTACAAAAATTCAGTTTTATTGAGATATATTCACATACCATACAATCATTCTTGGTGTACAATCAACTGTTCACAAAACCATCATATAGTTGCGCATTCATCACCCCAATCTATTTTTGAACATATTCCTTACACCAGAAAGAATAAGAGTGAGAATAAAAAATAAAAGTGAAAAAGAACAACCAAATCATCCCCACCCCATCCCACCCTATTTTTCATTTCGCTTTTTCCCCCATTTTTCTACTCATCCATCCATATACTGGCTAAGGGGAGTGTGATCCACAAGGTTTTCACAATCACAGTCACCCCTCGTAAGCTACATTGTCATACAATCATCTTCAAGAGTCAAGGCTACTGGGCTGCAGTTTGATAGTTTCAGGTATTTACTTCTAGCTATTCCAGTACAATAAAACCCAAAATGTGTCATCTATATAGTGTGTAAGAATGTCCACCAGAGTGACCTCTCGACTCCATTTGAAATCTCTCAGCCACTGAAACTTCATTTTGTTTCATTTTGCATCCCCCTTTTGGTCAAGAAGATGTTCTCAATCCCATGATGCCGGGTCCTGATTCATTCCCGGGAGTCATATCCTGCGTTGCCAGGGGTATTTACACCCCTGGGAGTCAGGTCCCACACAGGGGGGAGGGCAGCGACCTCTTTATTCCTTTTTGAATTAAAAAAATAGAGCACATCCTTGAAATCACTAGTTATTGTTGAACACTGAGCCGGTGTGTACATGACCCATTTACTCTTCAGAACAATCCATGATGAAGGTTTTGTTATCTCCAAATAATAAAGGCAGGAAGACACCAACAGCTGCGAGAGTCCCCCGGGTCAGCCCACCCAGGCCCAGAGCGCGCGGAGCCGAGGGGGACCGAGCACTGGGTTCAAATGCTGGGCTCGGGGTGAGCGCCGGGACCTGCAGAGGTGGTCGCCGCGGCTGGGGGCACATCTCACGACACCATGAAGGTTTCCTTAGCAATCGCTGAGCCCTGAGGGTTGAAGAGGACTAGCTAGGGGCGGCCGGGGGTTAGGGAGTGGGAGCATGTAGGGGAACAGAGGCCAAGGGGAGGGCAACAGAGGCCAAGGGGAGGGCGCGGTGGAAGGCGGAGACCGGATGGCGCCGGCGGGGGAGGCCGTGTGTGCGTAGCAAAGGGCCCAACTCCATGCGAGGAGCCACCTGACAGCTTTAGGAAGGGGGGCGGGGTGCGCTGGCTCATGACCACTGTGAGTTTGTAGTTATTTTTCACACATCACTGTCTCAAAGTATCCCTTTGTTAGTTTACTTGTCAGCCAGTCCGTCTCCCTCAACTCATCTACAAGCTTTGAGAGAGCAAGGGCCGTGTATGTATTGTTCACTACACATCCTCTAGTGCCTCCAGCAAAGCCTGGTGCATTCTAGGCACACAACATTGAATAGAGAGTGAATTTGGATGAGTGACTGTTGAGGAAGACAGGGATCCTGCTTGGAGAGGGAGAAAAGGCAGCGTGCTGGGAGAGTCCACCTGCTCCTCCAGAGCCACTCCCTGCCCTCCCTGCCTGCACCCGTGGGCTCCCCTGCACTCTGGTTTCTGGGTGGCTGATGGGCAGTGCTGGCAGGTAGGGGAGGGTGGCCTGCAGTTGGGGCACATATTGCCTGGCGCCCTGTGTGCAAAGGGCTGGCTGTACGCCTCAACCCGAGGGCAGCTCTCTCCTCCTGACTCCTAGGTTCTGGGGGCTGCTCTCCTCTTCGTCCCTTCAGGCAAGGGGCAGGGGGCTCTTACTAGCTCTGTGGTTTCCCTACATCCTGCCCATTCTTGGTAAACAGTCCCTTTATTAAACTCCTCAAATTATCCTACTTTGCATGTGCCATTTGCTTCCTGTTGAGACCCCAAGGATACAAACAGGGACACCAGTCATTGTAACACTGTGCCCTGTAAGTTCCCCGCAGTTAGGGAATGCGGGTGGAAGGAGCTGCATCCACTAAGAGGGCTACAAAGAGCTGGAAAGAACTGAAGAGGCAGAAACTCACTGGAATCAGGGAAGCTTTCTGGCAGGAGGTGGCATTTGCATTGGGCCTGGAAGGATGAAGGGCATTTCACCAGACAAGGATTGAGGGGGCGGGAAATAGGTCCCAGGTGGAAAACCAGCTCAAGCAGACTGGTGAGGCTTGTTTGTAGAACAATGAGAAATCCAGTTTGGCAGAAGGGCAGTGTTTGCAAAAGATGGTGGTTGGCTTGGGAGTAAATCTCAGGAGGGATGTCAAGGAAGGATAAGGAATTTCACTTTTGTTGCCATTTGCAAATTTATTGCATTGGAGGGTCACTGAAGGGTTTTGAGCAGGAGTGACATGATTAGAGCAGGAGTTTAGGGAGCTGACAAATAGAGTAGGGGCAATCAGAGGGAATCCTGCGGGTAGCAAGGAGGGTGACTGCAATGATCCACTCACAATTCAAGAGTGTGAGGATGGAAGGAATGGATGTGGTAGTGGGGATGGGAAGAAGGGGCCAATTTGTCCCTGAAGCATGGTGTGGTGACGTACACCCCACGCAGGGCTGCTGGAGGGGGTCTAGGCCCGTGCCTCTCCCCCTGGCCTTCCCTCAGGCCTGGTTTCCATCTTCTTGGAAAGCTGTCATTCCAGACTTCATCAAGGAACAGTGAGAGGCTGTTGGAACTGAGACCCAAAAGTGGTGGAACTAGAGGTTTTGATTTCCATTCAACTGAGATTCCAGAAAATCTCTGGGTAGAGAGGTGGATGAGGAGCTATGTTATTGCCCCCAAAAGTCAGGGTGAAAAGAGCCATTCTCCTGAGCATCCGTTTCCCTCCTTTTGTCTGATGATGACAGAGATAATACCAGGGGTTCTGTGGTGGAAAGATCATGGGCTCTGGAATTGGGCGTGGGTTCCAATGCCAGCTCTGACATTTATAAGCTGTGTCACATTGGGCAAGTTACTTAACCTCTCTGAGCTTTAGTTTGCTTATGTAAAATGGGAATCATACTAATCTAGCAGGGCTGTTGTGAAGAGTAAATAAGACAATGTACCATAGATGCCTGCATATGAGGTGAGCTTTTACTCCCCCTAAAAACTTATCCCTCGGAAAAGAAGAATTATCTTATATTTCTGTCCTTACAAAGTCTCTCTTATTATGGGGTATGTCAGTCACCTCTTCCGGGCCACTGGATAGCCTCTCAGCCTCACCTGTTTCCAGGGTAACTCCTGCAGCTGTCACTGTGGCAACCAGCTCTGCATGGCTCCACCTGGCTTCGTGCAGGTGTAACCTGGCAGGGCCTCACCTCCTGCTGCACCTGGCTGTCCCCCTCCTCAGGGCCTGGCTGGTGACGCTGTGGTGTGAGATGCTGTGAGATGCCTGCCCAGGGCCCAGGCCTGAGCATCCGGGAAGTGGAGGGGCGGGAACACCACTGAGAGACGAGGGCAGGTGGACAAATTCTTTCCGCTCCAGCCACCTGTCTCAAGAAGCAGTCGAAGGGTCTTGGAAGGTTTTAAAGCCTCTGGCAGGGTCGTCAAGCAAGATGGAGCTCTCAGTTGCATTGCTACTGACTGGCAGACAGCTCATAGTGCATCCTCATGTGGGGCTCCCCTCCTTCCCTGCCCCACGCTCCTCTCCCCTGGAATTGTACTCCCCGAGAAGTGGTCAGCCCTTGCCTTGGGCTCTGCCTTCTGAGGAACCCAGGCCGAGACACCAGGAATTCTTTTCATTCTTTTATTTTGACAAAGAGTTGTGTGCGGAAAGCAAATTGGACTGAAACAACTCACTCGGTCCATGAGGGTTGGGGTGGTGATAGGAATTTCCTTACAGGATGGATTTTTAAAAGGAAGCAAATTTCATACAAGTTTAGTCAGTTTCTAGGGTTATGACGTCATAGTAAGAAGTGCTTGATGTCAGTGACAAAAGGCCTTTAAAAAAGCAATAGTAATAGGGTTATTTTGTAGATACCACAAATCTACATTTAGAGGATGAATGAAAAACCAACCACACTAAATCTTATGCAAAGGGCTATATGGGGTTTAGGATACATTTTTGTTAACAGTATAGTATATGAATTCAAAAAGCATATCTCTCAAAGCAACTTGGCTGGAAGTAAAATTGATGTACTTTGGCAATCTGTGTTAGATGATTCAAGATTGATTTTAACTGTGACAAAGATAGTGATGTCAAAGGGGAACGTGAGCAGTTTAAATAAGTGTTTCATGAAACGTGAGATTGAGAATGTTTAAAAGACATTTTCTAAACTACTAGACTTCTTATTGTAAATATACCTGGGTAACCAAATTAATAAATATTACAAATAGGTATTTGTCCATTTCATCTACATTTCTAAAAGATTATGTACTCTCATGTTGGCCAGAACCCTTTTTTTCGATCTTCTCAGTGGGAAAATGGTGACTCATCTCTATTCTTGTTTGTTCAGATGTTTGTGGTATATAAAGCATTTGGCCCAAAGGAGGGAGTTAACAAACACTGGCCCCTTGCTTTTTCCCTTCCTAATTAATCACTCAATTCTCCAATGGCTCAATTCTCCATGCTCTTTGCTCCTCAGATTCCACCATGAGTTTGTTTGTTTGTTTTGTTTTGCTTTGTTTTGATTATTAAGGGATCTAACACTGGGCCTAAATAAGCACTTGGCTGTCTTTTTACCAGGCCACGGCCAGTTCTGTGGGGGCAAGAGCCAAACAGCGACGGGGCTGCGAGTTCCACTGAGTTCCATTGAGTTCCATTGGACAATCCCATCACTGCCAATGACTCACAGTGCTCTTCCCGAGGCGGGCTCCCTGACGGCCCTGGATCGCCGGCCAGCACCCCGAGAGAAAGGGCAGAGTGCCCCGAGAGAAAGGCCCCAGCACCCAGACTGGTTCCAGCGTGGCTGTGTTGGGTAAATCGCATCACTTCTCTTTGCCCTTCCTGATGAGGGATTGATCTTCATTGGACAATAGGTTCTTGTCATTGTCATCATCACTGCTTCCTCCGGTGGTTTCCCCTTCGCCCGGCCCCTCAGCAGGTTTGTCTTGGCAGACAGGATCCGCACATCAAAGCCACAGCATTCTTAGCGAGCAACTGGGCAGGAAAGCGGCCATTTGGGAATCTCCTAACTGCTGGGAAGGGACAGCGACTGGTAAGTGCGAGTGCTGGGCCCCCGCCACGGTGGTCTCTGGGTTTTTGATGACTCACCAGGGGAGCCTAGAGCAAGGCCTTGAAGCCAGCTCCCAAAGGGAGCAGAAACGCGGCTCCTGCTTCCTAGCTAACCAGGCAGCAGCAACAGCACGGCAAAGGCCTTGGGTCTGGGGTCAGGCAGCCCAGGTTTGAACTTTTGAATTTGAGCTCTGCCACTTACTAGCTATATAACCCTGGGTATGTTAATTTACCTTTTTGGTTCCATTTCTTTGTTTGAAAATAGAGGTAATAATACCTCCTCATTAGGATCCTTTGACGATTAAATGAGATAAACCCAGAACGTACTTAACACATCAACTGGCATATACCAAGCACTCAGGAAATGTTAGCTATTATTGTATTATAGCTCTTTTCATAAAATGGCATTTGACCATATACTACTGAGACATTTAGCAAGTATAGTAAGTAAGGCCTTCTCTGTAGCCCAACATATCCTCGCTTCTAGGATACTAAGCACATCACGACAGATCCCGGACAAGTTCTTAGAGCATCGTCCCCTAATCACTGCCTATGAGCAACAAGCAAAATAAACATTAAGTCAGAATTAAACACCAAATACTTCACATCGGCTTAGGGAATAAATTAATCAATTGAAACAGACTGACACGAGATCAGATAAGCACATCTTGAGAGAAAAACAAAGGATTCTGCAAAAATAGAATTGTTTATTGTTATGGAGTCACTTTTTGTGATCTTGGGGGTAAGAAAATACTCAAAGAAAGAGGCAAAGAGAAAAGTAGTTCAAATTCTAAGACAGATAATAGAACACTTATCTTCATTACCCTCAGCGAAACAGAAATTATTACTGAGCCTGAAACAATACAGGATTGCTCTAGAATCTCTGAGCGAGGCATTCCAAATGAAACAACACACTAAGGAAAAGCAAGGGAGAGTGTTGTTATCCTTTCCTGGATCCTGTCCCTCAGCTGCCCAGTTTCTCTCCCTGAAGCCACTAATGTTACCAATTGTTTATGAATCTTTTCTGAGACATTTTATACATCATTGTGCCAGTTTAATGTATTATGTCCCCCAAAAGTCATGTTCTTTGATGCAATTTTGTAGGGGCAGATGTATTAGTGTTGGTTAGGTTGGAACCTATTGATTGAGTGTTTCCATGGAGATGCGACTCAATCAACTGTGGGTGAGAACTTGAATTGGATAATTTCCATTGAGGTGTTATCCCACGCATTCAGGGTGGAACTGAATTAAATCATTGGAGCCATATGAAAGAGCTGACAAACAGAAGGAACTCAGAGCAGCATTTCAGCTTCAAATGCTGAAAGATATTTTGAAGACGACTGTTGAAAGCTGACACTGACATTTGGGAGAATGCCATTTTGAAACGCAACCTGGGAGCAAGCAGACACCAGCCATGTGCCTTCCCAGCTAACAGAGGTTTTCCGGATGCTAATGGCCTTTCTCCAGTGAAGGTACCCTGTTGTTGATGCCTTACCTTGGACACTTTATGGCCTTAAGACTGTAATTCTGTAACCAAATAAATCCCCTTTATAAATAAGCGAATCTATTTTTGGTGTTTTGCAAAATGGGAGCATTAGCAAACCAGAACAATCATCAAACAAAAAATTTTTACCCCCCTTTTTTTATACAAATGATATTTTATACAAATGGTATTATGATACCAAATGCATTTTCCTGCACTTTATTATTTCATTTAACACTGTATCTTGGTAGTCATTTGAAAATCAACACAAGAGAGCTTCCTCATTCTTTTTATAGTTGCACAGAATTCTGTCATTTCATACACCATAATTTTTTTTTAATGAATCCCCCATTGATGGACATTAAGTTTGCTCCCAACTGTTTACTATTACAAAGAGTGTTGCAATAAATAACTTTACGTCATGTCATTTCTTAACTGTAAAGATAGCGTTTTAAAATGTGTGCCAGTGTTTCTTGACCTGTTGGGAGTCACAGATGCTCTGAAAATCTTATAAAAGTGCTGCTCCTGTGGTGGAGGTTGTTGATGCCTTGCCTGGATCCACTAACCAGCAAGGGCCCCGACCTCCAGCTGCTGCGGGTGTGGGCTGCTACCAGCTTGCAGCTGCCCCTTTCTCCAGAGCATCCCCCACCTCAGGAGGCTAGGCTCACCCCATCAGCAGTCCCAACGGACACATGGATACAAACCTGGGACCAATTCTGTGATGCAATTCATGTCCCAGCGTGCCCCATGGGATCAGCTAAAGCTGAACTCCAGCTGAAACTGCACCCTCACTTAGCACCTTCCCCTGCCTGTCCTGCTGTCCTTAACCCATCCTTCCTGAGATTACTCTCTCATGCACTCAAATCCCAGTCCTATACTCTGCTTCGAGGGAAACTGACTGTGCCAGTTTGAATGTATTATGTCCCCTAGAAAAAGCCATATTTTTTAATGCAATCTTGTGTGGGCAGACATATTAGTGTTAATTAGACTTTGCAATCCTTTGGGTGTTTCCATTGAGATGTGATTCAGTTAACTGTGGACAAGATCTTTGGTTGGATAATTTCCATGGAGGTGTTGCCCCACCCATTCAGGGTGGGTCTGAATTAAATTACTGGAGCGCTATACAAGCTCAGACAGAAGGAGCAAGCTTGCTACAGCCAAGAGGGACACTTTGAAGAACACACAGGAGCTGAGAGAGGAGCTGCAGCTTACAGAGACATTTTGGTGACGGCCGTTGAAAGCAGACTTTTGCTCCGGAGAAGCTAAGAGAGGACAAACACCCCAAGAGCAACTAAGAGTGACATTTTTGAGGAGCTGAAGCCTAGAGAGGAACATCCTGGGAGAAAGCCATTTTGAAACCAGAACTTGGAGCAGACGCCAGCCACGTGCCTTCCCAGCTAACAGAGGTTTTCCAGACACCATTGGCCATCCTCCAGTGAAAGTACCCGATTGCTGATGTGTGACCTTGGACACTTTATGGCCTTGAAACTGTAAATGTGTAACCAAATAAACCCCCTTTTATAAAAACCAATCCATCTCTGGTGTTTTGCATTCCGGCAGCATTAGCAAACTAGAACACTGAACTCAAATAGCCCCTCTACTCAGAAAAGTGTACCAAGGAAAACTGGACAGATAATTTCAGAGAGTTCAGTTACTCTCTGAGTCCCAGATTGAGAAATTTTACATGAAATAACACAGAGCTCTACTACTACACATATCCTAAAATGTCCTTGGTCTAACAAATATAGAAATATGTGGGATTATATTATTTCAACCATTTCTTCTGTACTTCAATATCTCCATTTCCTTTTCAGTGGGAGATGTTGACTTGACTAATTTCCACTTCAGCTCCAAATATCTAAATCAATAGTTGGACTAGTTACAATCTGTGGGAAAGAAGGGAAATTGTTTTACACCAAAATGGGTTTCAGTTCTCAAATGCAACTGCCCAGGTAAGATGTTTTTATGAACTCTGGGAAAATGGTGGTAATGAGAAATCTTCCCAAATAGCACAAATATCCTGATATCTTTTTGGGAGAAAATGTAGGGAATATTTTCTTAGCTTTTGAGATAAGATGCCCCATTTCCTTAGAGGTTCATAGAATTCTGGGGGACTCATCTTGCTGGAATTTGCCAGTTTCTTTTACCCAGTTTTCAAAAGTTACAGGAAACTCCCTCAGTAATTGGTAAACTCTAATGCTGCAGGTTCTCCCAGCTCAGTTTAATGAATCCAACAGAGGGGTCATGAAGAACGACTTTACTTTTACACATCAAAATGGTGTCTAAACATAGCAGTCCAAGCCCCCATAGGCAACTCTCAGAGCTTTGTTGTCTGGTGCTGCCAAAGGAGAGAAGTGTGAGGTAAGAGACTAAATAATGATAACAATAAAAACAATAGTGACGACCCCAGCAATAGCAGCTGTTATTTCCTGAGCATCTGCTGTGTGTAGCACTGTGCTTGGCAGTTTATATACATTATCAGATTTAAATTCACAGAACAACCTCATGAGATGGAGGGAAGCTTACACAGGAAGAAAATACCAGGAGGTGTTCTTTTTTAACTTTGGTGATATATATTTACACCAAATCAAGAGCCTCCCATTTTTTCTTGATAGAAAGCAAACTGAAATCTTATGAATGCCCACAGGAAAGATAGGGTAGGGTGGAAAAGAAACAAGAAATGAAGAGGGAAATGGGGTGGGGTGGAAGCTCAGTGAAAACAAAAGTTACCATTGTGCCGTTTGTTAGACTCCTGGCCTCGCTGGCCACAGTGGTGGCTGATATGGGATCACTCCAGATCTGTTAAGTGGGGTACTGTTGGGGTTTCTGAGATGTGAATTAATCACAGCCCTGTCCCTTCTGCTCTCTAGATTCTAACCCATTGAGAAATAGATGGGAGTTATGCAGGGATCAAATAATAATAGAAAAAAAAGAGATGCATAAAGAAACAAAATGCTTCAGGCAGAGTCTCCACTGCCAATTAAAGAATAAACACCCCAAGAATAATGTGCATATAAATTATATGAATGACCCAGACACCCCCAGGATGATATGCCACTAAAATGGGCTTCTCCTGCTCATTTTCCTTTGTTCTCTGTTTCAGTTTGCTAAAGCTGCCAGAATGTGATATACCAGAAATGGGGTGACTTTTTCAATGGGGTTTTATTCGGTTACAAATTTACAGTTCTAAGGTGATGAAATTGTCCAAATTAAGGCATCAAGAGGAAGATACCTTCTCTGAGGAAAGGCTGCTGGCATCCGGGGCTCCTCTGTCACATGGGAAGGTACATGGTGACATCTGCTGGTCCTTCTCTCGTGGGTTCTGGTTTCAATGGCTGTCTCCAAATGTCTCTGAGCTTTTGTCTCTGTGCTTTTACTGTCTTTTATCCTCTTCACAAAGGACTGCAATAAAGGATTAAGACCCACCTTGAATTGGCTGGGTCACATCTTAACTGAAATAGCCTAACAGAAGGGTCCTACCCACAATAGGTCTGCAACCACAGGAATGGATTAAAAGAACATGGCCTTTTTTTGGGTACATAACAGTTCCAAAACAGCATGCTCCCCCCTTTCTCTAGATTTAACCCACAAAGAGGAAGAACATTTTTCATAGTGGTCTACTCTCACCAGCATGGATCCTATAGACAATGGTCCAAGTCTCAAAAAGAAAAAATGCTTGGGTTCTCCTTGGAACACAGTTCAAGGAGCATAGTTCAAATTTGGTAAAACGCTCCACTGGTCAGCAGCCCACACTCTGACAGCATACCTGTGATGGTGGCAGTGGGCTGCAAGGTGCCTTCAGGTGGTTTCCAAGGCTGCATCCCTGCAGGGAGCCAGAGCAGACATGAGGATGTGGCTGACATCTCAGGGTAGATGCAGGCACCCCACACCGAGAGCAATGGGAAGATAGGGGAAAAATAAATCCAGAACCAGAGAAATACTGATGATGATGGTGGTAGTGGTGATGATCATGATGAAGATGTTAAGTGATAATTCTCCAATTTTACATCCCCACTGGCCTGGGGAGCCACCAACAAAATGCCAAATAATGGGGCAAAACTCTGCTACTTGTTTGGGACCAATTTTCTGTAGAATTCTCAAAGGGTGCTCTTCAAACCCACCAGGATCAAGATGAGCTGGAAATGTGTTTAAATGCCAAAGCTCAGGTCCTACCCTAGACCTACTGAATCAGAATCTCTGAGGCTGGATCCCAAGAACTTGCATTTTAATGAATTCCTTGGGTGGCTGGTGTTCACCAACGTTACCAGGAGGCAGGTTCTTCTCTGTGAAGACCCCATGTGTCTCCAAAGAGCCCAGTGCTGGGCAGTTTCCCCTCCCTCCTCCTCTCCCCTCTGCACAGCATCCAGCTGGGGATCCGGTAGCCCTCAGGCATGAAAGGGGATCAAGATTTCTTCTCCCATCGCATTTCATTGTCAAAACAGAAGATCCTTGTGTCAAAATTCCTTTTAAGAGACTTTGCTTTGTAATATGTCTTTGAGCAGTAAGTACATCAAGGAAGAGTACGCGTGTCCCTAAAGGGTTGTCATCACCATTTTTTGCTTTAATTGTCATCTTGTGAAACATGAGATTTTGGATGCATCCTAATACAGTTTAATCCACTACATCCCAGGAGCCACTCTCATGACTCGTCCCCTTAAAATATATATTTTATACAAAGGAAGGAAGTGGCAGGGGAGGGGTGTGGAGAGTTTCAGTCTCCTCCAGCCTGCACCCTACCCCTTAGGTGCGGTTCTCATGCGAGTGGGCTCGAGGTCAGCTTGACTTGGAGAGTTTACGGTCTTACCCAGGTTTTTCCCACGGTCACTCTCTATCTTCTCCTTCCCTCATTTTCCTCCCCCAACTTTCACTACAGAGGTAATATTTCTCAAATGGCAATAGTGCAAAGGAGAGACCAAAAACAGGATTTTACACGTCGACTTGAATCTCTTGTTACTCACGGTTTGGAATTGTTACCTAGTTACCAGAAGAGTCTGGCTTGGGTTCCAAGAAAATTAATTTGACACTAAAAACTTAAAAATGCCAGATGTACTCCAATGTTTAGACAGGCTTGGCAGATGAAACATTCCAGAATTGGAAAATGGTCCAAGTATGAAACCCACTTAAAATTCACAGACCTCTGCATTTATGCTAACTTTCCCCCAATCCTCCTTTTTTCTTCCCCAAATTATTTAAATGCCAAAGGTAGACAACAAATCTATGTTCTACCAAACACTTCTTTACCTGTCACTAATGTTTGATCATATCTTTCCCCAGTGACATTTCTACATTTCTCTGAAAATAAAACATAAAACTGTGGTGTCTGCTCTAAAAAAGGAGGGGGAAATCTAGATCGCATCCCCCTATTTTTGCATTTTAACAAAACATAGACAAGAAAGCTTTTACAATATGTAACTATGGGTTTATTTTTGTGTGTCTCCTTTGCTAAACCTGTGCTACAACACAGATCAAAGCTTGATACAGTAATGAGAATTACTAGGAGTAACATCAGCCTTTTTTAATCCAGGTCTGTGGTTCTCAACCTTGGCCTGGGGAGTTTTAAAAAACCTGAGGCCCTCTCTCTAAGTCAACTCGGCAGGTAAACTCACTACCCTCCCCGCTATGTGGGACCTGACTCCCAGGAATGTAAATCTCCCTGGCAACATGGGATATGACTCCAGGGGATGAGCCTGGACCCGGCATCGTGGGATTGAGAAAGTCTTCTTGACCAAAAGGGGGAAGAGAAATGAAACGAAATAGAGTTTCAGTGGCTGAGAGATTTCAAGTGGAGTCAAAAGGACATTTTGGAGGTTATTTTTATGCATTATATAGATATCCCTTTTTAGTTTTTAGTGTATTAGAATAGCTAGAAGAAAATACCTGAAACTGCAACCCAATAGCCTTGATTCTTGAAGACAACTGTATAACTGTGTAGCTTACACTGTGTGACTGTGTGATTGTGAAAACCTTGTGGCTCACACTCCCTTTATCCAGTGTATGGACAGATGAGTAGAAAAATGAGGACAAAAGGTAAATGAATAATAGGGAGGGATGGTGTTTTGGATGTTCCTTTCTAATTTTTATTCTTTTTTTTTTGTGGTAATGAAAACGTTAAAAAATTGATTGGGGTGATGAACGCACAACTATATAATGGTGCTATGAATAACTGATTGTACACTTTGGTTGATTATATGGTATGTGAATATGTATCAATAAAATTGAACAAAAAAAAAAACCCCTGAGGCCCAGGTTCCCCACCCCTCCCCAACCTGAAACCTATCCCCAGGCATCAGCAGGTTCCAGACTCCCCATGTGATCCAGACATTCAGTGGGGCTGAGAACTCCTGGGACGCAGGAGCTTTGTCACCAAGCAGACCCACAGCTCTGCGGAGGGCGAGTGAGCTGTAGAGTACACCTGGTGCTTCCACGTCAGCCACCTCAGAAACAGCCTCTTTTCTCCTAGGAAGCGGGTTTTGAAATAGAGCCCCTAAATCTACTTATGATAATGCTGGAGAGCTATGGTTGCATTTTAATATCCATGGAAGCAGGAAGAACAACTGAAGTCTCCTTCAAGGTCAGGGAAGTAAGCAATTTTGAAGAAAAAAAAACATGGAGACTCGAACTTGCTGTTACCAATTGTCTTGTAAATATTTTCCCTTCTTTTGGAGGTAGGAGCAGGGGTTGAGATTTTAAGTAGGGTAGACTGTACAGCCTCCCTGGGAAGGTGACATTTGAGCAAATATCTGAGGGCTGTGAGGGAGACTGTTGGTGGTGATGGATACAAGGTTTCAAGTGTCCCTCGTGGGACTGCAAGCTGGGAGGAGGGGAGCCGTGCCCCAAGCATCACAGAAATCAATCGAGGGACAAAGGTCTGGGAGGCCTGCCTGGCTGCTCAGGGAAACTGAGGGCAGTGGGAGGCCCAGGGTACTTCAGATCAAATCAGAAGGGCACTGAATGGGATCCACGGGTGCTTAGGTCTGCATTGAGTGTGGCTTTTTTGATGAGGGACTTTCCCTTCAAAGTGGGTGGTGTAGACTAAGCCACTTTATGAAAGAATTCTTGACCAAGTCTCTTTTAAACCTGAAAGGGACATTAAAGACCATCTCGTGTGCTTCTTTTCAAACTGTGTATCACAGAGCTCTGGGGATTCCCAAAGGATTTGGGGTGATGGGGGGAGTCTTATAGAAGACAAGGTGGTGCCAAGGGGTAGCTTGGGGGGACTTTAGCCTCCCCATAAACCCTGTGGACATAAAATATGGTTAGCAGTGCTCTGTCTATGCAGCTGCAAGACAGTCACAGGGAGCGCCTCAGGACTGCTTGTCCTGCCACGTGCTCTTCTGAGCACTTTAGGTGGATGAACTCATCCAACCGCCACCAATCTTCAGCTTTCAAATGGGGAAAGAGTCCTGAGAGGCCCAGGAACCTGACCAAGGTTACAGCCGGCAAGTGGCTGAGCTGGGCCTCACGTCCTGGCCCCTGGCTCCAGGGCCCGGGCTCCGACCACTGCGCTTCTACGCTCCTTTCTGCTGTGCCTAGTCTGTGCTGCCAGTTGCTGCCCGTGAGCATTCCAGAGTCCCCTTTGGCAGCACAAGGCGGGGGGTGGGTAGGGCACAAGGCTTCCCCACCTATGGTTCAATCAGATCCTCTCCAAATTTACCCCGGGATGACGAAGCCTTTCCTTTGGATCTCACAGGATGTTCCTCCTTCTTTGTTACTGCAGATGAGTGTCAAGTCTGCTTGTTATCCCATATAGTGGACTGGGCAGGGGGAGTGATACCCGTGTGGCACCATCTCCTCTGGTGTCCTTCCCAAAGATGACTGGTACGGATGAAGCCTGTCCTTCCCCGGGCAGCCTGCCTGCCAGGTCTCCTCCAGAGCAAACAGGCAGAACCATGGGGTGCAATTCTTTCCTGAAGGTCAAAGGCAGGCAGATCCCAGGGTGGGAGGGAGAAAGACCAAGGCTGGCCGCTTCTAGCTCAGGTGTTCTCTTGTACTTCCACCAAAGGAGGCCTTCCCAACGCTACACCTTCTGCAAAGAGAGGGCCCTGCAGGGTGCGCCTCCTTCCCAACCTCACTCTCTCTCCAGAAGAGACCCCCCTCTATGCTCTTCAAGTCCATCCTCTGAGGCTGGCTGCCCCACCCCTGCCCTTCTGTAAATGAGGAGGATGAAATTCTGACCCTTCACTCTGGCAACTTGCCCTTGAATTGCTTGCTGCTTCCCCCAGGAAACTCTCTGAGGTTCTACTCTGAGCATTGCCAGTGGAGGTTGGGAGGCTGCTGAGCCTACTGGGGTGAACTAGGTACCCCTGTTCCAGTTCACCCTCCCTTTAGAAAGCACTGTAGCTGTGTTCCTGTTTCTCAGCGAAGGAGAGCACAAGTTTACATGTTTCTCCTGCAGACCATGTTGTTTCAGATCATGGGAGGCTATTTCTCCCCTAGCAAGCCTTGCACCTTTCTGGAGCAACTTTTCTCCTCTTAGCTCAGTGGGTGGCCTTACCACTCAGGGCACAACAGACCCCACCTCCATGGTGCCCAGGAGCATCTGGATCCTCCCTGACAAACCTAAGGCTGCTTGCCTTCTACGGGAAGCCGCCCTCACTATAAATGGCCCATATCTAGGGCACATGGTGCCCGATTCTGTACTTAAACTTGTAAAGCCATATCTCAAGGCTCCCCTGATTTAGGTGTGGGTGGCACATGCTCTTAATTCTGACCTAAATTCATTGGGCTTCCACGTAAATTTTGGTTTTAAAAAAGGAGTCCATGCTTAGAGAAAAAAAATATCAGATATCAGCTATTGAATCTTGGCACCTTGATTTGTATTTGAGAAGACTCACTCCCAGGAGAAGTGACTCTTCTGATATGGTTATTGGGCTCACTTTTTATAAAAGAAGAATAAACCTCACATTTCCCATGAAACAGTTTATATGGATAAAGAATGCAGCCGCGATGCCTTCTGGAAAAAGTGTGAGGAACATGCCGGTCCCTGACCCTCGCCCTGTCTCCCTTGGTGACCACCCCCTGATTGTTTGGCTCTCTTTCCTTTCTTTTGGGATGATTTAGATGGAAAGTGTGGCACTGGTAAGATTTAATGTTATTACTTCCAGGCTATATATGAAGCCAGAACCTTCCTGTTTCAATCATTCTCTCTGCTAGACTGTTCCAAGGACTTTGCCTTGGGTGTCTGTATTCCACAAGGCAAAATCTGATCCAGTGGAATGTAGCTGCTGTTCTCTTTAGACTCTGGAACAGTCTGTTTAAGATAAGGAGATGACAAATAGGCTGAATTTGGAGTTACTGAAGGAAAGATTGGAAAAGCAATTCACAGTCTTTACCTGAACTAGCACGATGACATCATCATGGGGTCGGGGGCAGGAGCAGGGGCATTACTGTCACACTAAACAGATTTTGCTTTCTTTTTTCCTTTAACAATATCCCTATATGGCTAAACCTTACCCAGCAACTGTGGGATTTGAGAGTGGAATGGCCTGAGAGGCAAAAAGAGGATGGTGTTTAAGAGTTCAAACTCTGAGTCACAAACCAACTTCAATCTTTACTGACCTTGCAAGCTTGGGTATTTGTTTTCTAATCTTTAAATTGGATGAGAATAACACCTCCCTCATATCATGATTGTGACAATGAAATAAGGTAATGCAATACTTTTGGAAAGAGCTGTCTGTAGGCTGTTTCAAGTTCCATGCGTCATGGTGTCTCTTCATCTGGTTTCCTGCTCCCAAACACTCCACAAGCTGCCTTTGCCTTTGTCTAGTTCACCAATGATTTCCACATGGCCAAACCTAGTGGAGGCTGCTCTATGACTCTCACGTGACCTGACCGCAGCGTTCAACACAGTAGCCTATTCCCTCCCTCTTTGGAGCGTTGTCCTCTCTTGGCCTCCATGATATCAGCTTCCCTCCTTCCTCTATCTCATTGGCCTCTCCTTCTCAGCAGCTCTTGATAGCTTCTCCTGCTCCTCGGCTAGACCTCTTCATGTGTGAATGCTCAGTTCTGGACCTTTCTTTTTCTCCCGTTATATCCTTTCCCCAGGTGATTCCATCTGGTCTCAGGGCTTTAAGTGCCATCTGAAGGCCAGTGACACCCAAATCTGTATCACCAGCCTTGACCTCCTCCTGGAATTCCAGGCTCATGTCCACCTTCTATTGACTATCTCCACTTACGTGTCTAATGGTTATTTCATACTTACCATGGCCAAAATGGAAATCTCATTTCCTACCCTACCCTCCCTCACCTCCCCAAAGGCCTGCTTAGTCTACACAACTTCATAAAATGCCTCAATGCTAGGCTCCATGACCTTATTAGAGAAATATGTGTCTGCATTTCTCTCTTGACAGAGATTACTTGCAGCTCCAAATCAACCTCAATGAAGAAATGCTATACCAGTGTGAATGAAGTAAAGTGAATTCTAAAGTGGCAAATCATTCAAAATGTATGTACTCTTTGCTTTCAAACCCATTGAGCACTGTTTTTGGAGGAGTTGGGAGTAAAGAAAAGGAAGTAAGTGTACTCGGCACAAATCCTTCCTTAACTGTAGGAGGAAGGCAAGGTTATACTCATGCCTGGAATCGGTAGCTTGAGGCTGAGTGACCTTCCACGACCCCCAGGGCCTTCCAGGGCCACTAGCCTGGGTCTGTCCATTCCAGGCCATCGGATCCCTCATGGATTCGTGCTAAATTGCTTTGCCAGAAGTTTAGGCACTGAAAATTTCCTCTTGGAATAAAATGAATTTTGGGGAATCAGTTTGTTTCCCTAACCACAATTCTGTTTTCGCCCAAAAGCTCTATCACAGATCTTGAAAGCCTTTGGTCAATGTGCTGGTTTGAATGTATTATGTCCCCCAGAAAAAGCCATATTCTTTGATGCAATCTTGTGGGGCAGACATATTAGTGGGGATTAAGTTGGAACGTCTGGTTTAGGTTGTTTGCATGGAAATGTGCCCCACCCAACTGTAGGTGATAACTGATGAGACATTTCCATGGAGGCATGGCCCCACCCATTCAGGGTGGGCCTTGATCAGTGGAGCCATAAAAATGAGCTGACAAACAGAAGGAACTCAGTGCAGCTGTGAGTGACATTTTGAAGAGCAACTGAGAGTGACATTTTGAAGAGAAACTGCAGCCTAGAGAGGAATATCCTGGGAGAAAGCAATTTTGAAACCAGAACTTGGAGCAGATGACAGCCACGTGCCTTCCCAGCTAATAGAGATTTTTTCAGATGCCATTGATCATTCTCCAGTGAAGGTACCCAATTGCTGATGTGTTACCTTGGACACTTTATGGCCTTAAGACTGTAACTGTGTAATCAAGTAAACCCCCTTTTATAAAAGCCAATCCATCTCTGGTGTTTTGCATTCTGGCAGCATTAGCAAACTAGAACGGTCAAGCTTTTAAGGCTTTGCTAATATCATAAAGATGAGACTGTCATCAGACTTCTAAAAACCTAAGCACGAAGAAGGAAAGGGAAATCCAGACTCATCTCAGGGGAAAAATACTGTGCAGCTTCCAGATTTAAACATTTTAAAGGTCCTGAAGATATCAAATGTCACACTGCTAAGATGCCAGACAGAATTTAACAATTTTTTCACCTTTCTATACTTATCTGTAAGTTGAGACAATCTATGAGGACTCTTGAGAATATTTTTCAGAAATTCTGAGCTATTTTCAAAGCATGTTTCAAGCAAGTAACCCAGAGACATTTGGGTAAAAGAATGACAAATCATCCCTGAGAACTGCATATCACCCTCCTCTAGCGTTCCTGCAGGTCCAGTGAGTTCTTTAGCAGAATGCAAGGTTCAGATAATTAAGCAAGGATGATATCTTAGCTAAACCAGAGCTTGAGGGCCAAGGACTGTACTTTCTAATTCTGTCTCTGCTGTTAACTCCCTGCAAAACTCTGTGCATTACCTTGTAGAAAAGTAAAAATAAAGGTTTTACTGGGTCCATTACAAAGTGTTTTTTTTTTTTTCACATGTCAGGGGCAATTTGAAAATAATGTCTAGTCTAAAATATAAAAGAATCAGGAAGAAAAATTCACATATCCCTGCAGAGATAGTAAGTCCTCTCTTACGGGTACCTGAAATGACTGAACAATGAGGGCTATTTTGCTTAAGAACTAAGGAAGAGTGTTCAAATATGTCGCATATGTTTACCCTAAGAAGGCCATTCCACGTTGATTAGTTTCACACAGTACGGTCTGGGTTCATGGACTCTGATATAATGACACATTAAGATGCCACCTTTCTGGGATAACAGATGCAGAGTATTTTAAGTCATTTAATCAGCAACAATTTGCTACATACAAATACTTACTAGCACACAGATGCTTACTTACTAAATTATTGAATTGTGAAAAAAATGTTAAAGTAGAAGTTGAAGAATATAGAATATCTTAATATAGGACAGAAATTTATATATTATTTTTTCTTTATGAGAAATTGTATTTCCTGTTACATCAGCAAGAATTTCCATCTATCCTTTATTCATAATAATGTATCATGTTTACAAAAATGTGATAGACATCATGATTATGTTATGTTATTTTTAATTTAAAAATTAATCAATATATAATTGTCTTAGTTTCTTAGGCTCTTCAAGCTATGAAATGGGTTGGGTTGGACAATGGGAATTTATCTACTCATGTCTCTGAGGCTAAAAGAAAGTCGACATCAAGTCTTCATCAAGGCGACCCCTTCTTCCTGAAGCCTGGAGTTCTGGGACTGGCTGTCAGCAATCCTTGGTCCTGGGCTCCTTTGTCCCATGACGATGTACACGGCAGCCTCTCCTGGACTCTGTTCTCTTCTGGATTCCAATGAATTTCAGCTTCTTCCTTCCATGGCTTTCTCCACAAATTGGTTTTAAATAATAAAAATAATTATTATGAAAGAGAATCTTCACATACATCCACACATGTGGAAAGATTTTAAACATGAACTTTTAGTACTAAAAGAGCCTTAAATTCAGTCCTGTTGTTTAACAGGTGGAGAGACACAAGCACACAAAGGTCAAGTGACTTGTCCAAGGTCACACTGTAAATTAGTGCTGGATTGAGGATTAGAAACTAGGCCTCTTGAAGCTATTCCAAGGTAGTCTGCCCACAGATAACACAGAGTACAATGTACTTGACACAGCTAAGTCAACGGTAATCTGAAGACTGAAAGTAAATTGATAGGGTTGAAGAATAATTATCCCTGTAAGTTCTTAAGGTGAAAAGTAGGGGCAGAGCCACTCGGCCGCCACAGACTGCTCTCCACAACTGCTCCTCCTTCTGCGTTCTTGACAGCCATGTCTGGCAAACCTGATATGGCTGAGATTGAGAAATCCAACGTGCCAAAATTGTAAAAGACAGCAACACAAGAGAAAAATCCACTGCCTTCAAAAACGGGAGAAGCAAGCAAGCAAATTCTTAATGAAGTGAGCACTACCAATGTGCACTGCAAGTTTCACAAGCATTGCCTTCTATTTTACTTGTTTTAGCTGTTAACTTTGAAAGCTACATAGAGATGGGATCAGATTTAAATGACTATGTTGCCCCTTTTCCCATTAAAGAAATGGAGAACTACTGGCAAGGCCTCTGCCCCTCCAGCCACCTCTCCGGCTGGCAGGGAAGGAGGAGGAATTGGATGTTGGTGAAGGAAGATGCCGGTGGGACGACAGTGGATCTAGAATCAGAGCTGGTCCAAGGCATCCTGCAGGCTGTAAAATGCAGCTTATGCTGTGTCATTCTTTTTCCTTCAAAAGATTTAAATTATTGAAATGCACAATTTTTAAAAATATGCAAAAAAATGTTTTTTAACTTTTAAAGTAGGGACAGATAATGTTTTCTTTCTTTGATAATAAGGGAAGGATAGCAAGGAAATAAGGGAAGGATAGCAAGGTTAAGTGATAGTAGTAATAATAATGGATGTTAAATACTACAGTAGTTAGGAAAAATAATAATAGTAAGATGTACTAAATACCATGTGCCAGACACTGAGTGTATTATCTCACTTTGACCTCATGACCTCCCTAGGAGGGAGAGACTATTCTTGTCACATTTTAGAAAAGAGAAATCTGAGTTTTATGAGAATTTTGCAACTAAATGGCCTACATTTGTGGATGGCTGGTGAGCTTGATGCTGTAGCTGCACTTGACCAGACACTAATGACTGAATCCACGCGGAGAACAGAAGCCAAGGACTCAGGACCTGCCGCGAGGGAAAGAGCTGAAGGAGCCCTTTTGAATGCTCATTGCTAAGTTAAATACATAGATGAACTTGCCTCATCTTCCCAGCAACCATAAGACCTAGTTACTAAGGTATCATTAGTTCCATTTTACAGATGAGGAAACTGAGCAAAGACAGATCCAGTCACTTTTTAATACATTACATGTCTCTATATGCATCACTTTAAATCCTATCCTGTTCTGTTGACTTCTGAGTCTATGATGTTGACCACCATGTTCTCCTGCCTCCTGAGTCTCAATTTTTTTCCTCTGTAAAATGGGGGTCATAACACCGAGTGTACGGTTTGGGAGAGGGTTACACTGCACACTTCAGGGTAAATGAAGGCAATTTGTAAACTATGATGTGCTAACAGAACAATATTTTTGTAGAGAGGAGAAGGGAAATGAAGCTTTGCTTAGAATCCTAGTAATTAAAACTTGGAGCTTTCTTAGGAACATTTACTAAATTTTTTTCCCTAAATTCTGCATGCTAACATTTTACATGCCTCCTTGCAGTTCCCTTCTGCATACATTACTAAAATATGCATGAAATCTCAAGATGCAAATTCAGCTTTCTTATGAAAACCATCACCAGTTAAAACATTTTGCAAGATTGATGAAGAAGAGAGTTAAAAATCGAAATAGCAAACTGATTTCCAAAGGGCCGCTGCTGTTGACCTTGGGATTCTGAAAGAAAATAATTAAAACAAGGTCTGTGTATCCTTCCCACAAAGATTTATGGACAAAACTTAAATACCTCAGCTATTCCACCGCTGTTTAATTGCTCCTTTGTCACTGACCTCTACCATGGAAAATCTGAGTCTGAGGCAGCCGAGAAGGGCTTTGAGTGTTCCCGGCAGCTGGGAGACAGCAGCAGAGGATGTGAGAAGCCCTCTCCTGCAGAGAAATTTTTACTCCTCTGTATTTGATCAGTAGTAACAGCTCACGAGTTGAATTAACAGGTCAAGCTGTGAATCTAGAATAGGCAAATTCATAGAGACAGGAAGTAGATGAGAAGTACCGGGGACTGGGGGAGGGGAGAATGGAGAGTATAGCTTAGTGGGTACGCAGTTTCTACATGGAGTCATGGAGAAATTTTAGAAATTGGTGGTGGTGATGATTGTACCATATTGTGACTGCAATTAATGCCACTGAATTGTACACTTAAAAATGGTTAAAATGGCAAATTTTATGTTACATATAACACACACACACATACCAACAAAGTCAAGGTGTGTGGAAAGAAGACCTGTCTGCCCATAAATATTTTAAATACATTGCATGTCTTTATATGTATCACTTTAAATTAGTATTTCTTGCCTTAATCCAGACCACAGGTTCTTCTCCACTAACATATATATATATTCAGGCACATATGCTTAACTTTCCAAAACAGAATAGTTTGCCAGAAGAGAATCTGGGACACTTGTTGTTTAAAACAGCTTCATTTCTTAGAATTAGTACTAATCAAAGCCAACTGTGACTTCATGTCTTAAAACTGCCACAGTGAAACAAGTCCAAATTCAGTCCCCCGAACATTCACATGGTGGAAAATAGAAATCCTTGAACTCCCACCCAGTCTGTCACAGTACATACAGTATGTTCTAATTCAGAGAATTGACCTCAAGCATGGTTAGTATCAAATCCTTTCTATTTTTGTTTTTCTATTTTTAATTTTTTCTCTAGATAATGGGTACATGGCAACCAATACAAGTAACCAGTCACCCAGATGGAAGACTTCTTATAAGGGGATATGCGGACACTGCTCACTTCCCCTTGGGACCTGGTTTCGCAGACGTACGTAAACCTGTGTGTTTGTGCTCACACATCCGCACACAGCTGCCTTCACCTGACCCATCGGAGTCAGTTCTTAGTAAGGCTGAAATCCTTATTGTGAAGAAAAAGGAGACATTCATTCATTCAATGACGTTGAGCATCTTTCATGTATCTTCTTTGTTGAAGTGCCTCCCCAAGTATTTTGCCCATGTTTATTGGGTTGCTTGGCTTCCCCACGCATCTCATCCAGAAGCCGACTTCTTTAGCCAAGTGGTGTGTATTTAGGTGGTCGCCATAAGTCCTTTCACCAACCTGTTGGTTAAAGTGGTTATGGATTTTCTCTGTAAGCTGGCTGGCAGAGACAGTCACTGGGGCTCAAAGGCATACTGGGGGAAACGAGCACCCATAAAAAACTAATGCTTAGGCAGTGAGACACAGGTCCTACCAGAGAGGAGGAATCTTAGCTGGTCACTATCTGCTCTTATCTCTCTCCTCTGCCTCCCCTCACTGAAGATCTCATTGCAATGCTGTAGGGGGACCTCCAACCTCCTGCGTGTGCAGCCCAGCTCTTAGCTTCCTGCCTCCTGGCCCACCCAGCCCCCAAGGGGCCAGCATCCAACGAGAGCTTGTCCTCTGGGCCCCGGATTTCTTCACCACCCATGCCCCGGAACATTCCATGTCAGGCTCCCTGTACCCCACTCCTTGTCGTGATCCTGCTTCCTGGCCTCTCCCCCAGACACAGGCCCCAGCCTCGCACTGGCCCTTCACATCTGGTGACCAAAACGGCTCCTCGGCTTCTGACCTCTGTGTGTCAAGTAGGATGTGCCATTACCCATTAGACTGTAGCAGGTAAAGCCCCAGGATGCTGCTTCATGTGAGGGTCACCTGCCCAGGAGCCACTCACCCAGTTTGCCTCAACACCTTCAAAGGGACCAGGCTGGTTTAAAGGGCAATGTAGGATGTTACTGGGTCCTCCTTCTTGCCAGAAGTTTCTGACCTATACCTGGGTGGTTTTCCCAAGACAAGAAAGCACTTTCAGATTCAAAGTAATGTAGCCTGTGTTCCAGGTCCTTCTCCAACCTGGTAACCCTAGCCTGGACATAGTGCGGTTTATTGTTGTTGTTTTTAGAGTGTATTCAAAACTGAACCCAGTTATTTCAAGTGTGGTCTGAACCTCTTAAAAACAGATTTTAAAACTGCAGTCCCAGCCCAATCAAAATATAGAACATTTCATTCACTTCAGAAAGTTTGCTCATGCTTCTCCCCACTTCAAACCCACAGCAACCACTTACTATTCTGATTTTTATCACAATAGATTAGTTTTGCCTATTCTGGAATTTCATATCAATAGAATCATAAAGTATATTCTCTTTGGTGACTGGCTTCTTTGGCTCAGCATTGTGTTTTTGAAATTCATCCACTTTGTTGCCATGTGTCAGTGGTTTGCTCCTCTCTGCTGCTCAGAGTGTTCCGTTGTTTGAATGAGCCCCAGTTTGCTTATCCATTCTCTTGCTGATGAACATTTGGGTTGTTTTCAGTTTGGGGATATTATGATTAAAGTTTTATAAACAAGCAGTTTTGTAGACCTTTGTTTTCATTTATCTCGGGTAAATACCAGGAATGGAATTTCTGGCTCATAATATAGGAAAATGTTTACCTTTAAAAGAAATTGACAAATAATTTTCCAAAATGGCTATGCCAGCAATGTAGGAGAGTTCCAGTTGTTCCACATCCTTGCCAATAGCTAGCATTTTTTAAAAATTTTAGCCATTCTCATGGATGTGAAGTGGTGTTTCATTGTGGTTTTAATTTGTATTCGTTCAATGAAGTTGAGCATCTTTCACACATCTTCTTTTATGAAGTGCCTCCCCAAGTATTTTGCCCATGTTTATTGGGTTGCTTGGCTTTTTATTATTGAATTATAGGAGTTCTTTATATTGCCTGGGTACAAATCCTTTATCAGATATATGAATTGTGCATATTTCTCTGTATGCGTGGCTTGCATTTTCATTTTCTTAATGGTGTCTTTTGACAAGCAGAAATGTTTAATTTTAATTAAGTCCTATATAGTTGTTTTCCTTTTATACCTACTGATTTTTGTTGTTTTTGCTGGTCCTATCTAAGAATTCTTTGCCTAAAACATAATGACAAAGATTTTCTTCTAGAAGCCGTATATTTTCAGTTTCTATGTTTGGGGCTCCTTAAAATACAACTTGAATTAGATTTTGTATATGGTGTGAGGTGGTGGTTGACATTTGTTTTTTCCATACATTTATCCGTTATTCTAGCATCATTTGTTTTGAAGACTTTCTTTTCCCCATTGAATTACCTTGCTTGGTAATATTTTCTTATTCCCTTCTGGATGGGGAGTTTTTCCAAACCCACATCTCTCTCCATCACCATTTAAAAATAAGTTTCACACCATAATTACAAGGAACTTTTAATAGGAATTGAGATCTGGTAGGTTTGTATAGGTTAGTGTGAAATAGTGACACATCCCAAAGTAACTTGGGCAGAGAACAAAAATATATATGCAGGGCCCCCCTGAAGAGCCTGGGGGAAATGTGGAAATGTTGGACTTCCTCACCTGGGTCGTTGCTGATGTTCTCACAACACTGAGATTCTCACAAACATTGGAATGCCAAGCCCTCTATCTTGGGGCTTGCCCTTATGAAGCTTGTTGCTGCAAAGAAGAGGCTAAACCTGCTTATAATTGTGCCTATGAGTCTCCCCGAGTCCCTCTTTGTTGCTCAGATGTGGCCCTCTCTCTCTCTAGCTAAGCCAACTTGGCAGGTGAACTCACTGCCCTCCCCTCTACGTGGGACCCGACTCCCAGGGGTGTAAATCTCCTTGGCAACGCAGGATATGACTCCCAGGGATGAAAATGGAGCCGATATTGTGGGATTGAGATCATCTGCTTGACCAAAAGGGGCAAGCAAAATGAAACAAAATAAAGTTTCAGTGGCTGAGAGATTTCAAATGGAGTTGAGAGGTCACTCTGGTGGACATTCTTATGCACTATATAGATAACACTTTTTAGGTTTTAGTGTATTGGAATAGCTAGAAATAATTACCTGAAACTATCAAACTGTAACCTTGATTCTTGAAGATGATTGTATAGCAATGTAGCTTACCAGGGGTGACAGGGTGAATGTGAAAACCTTGTGGCTCACACTCCCTTTATCCAGTGTATGGATGGACAAGTAGAAAAATGGGGACAAAAACTAAATGAAAAATAGGGTGGGGGGCAATGATTTGTGTGTTCTTTTTTACTTTTATTTTTTTTCCTATTTTTATTCTTTCTGGTGTAAGGAAAATGTTCAAAAATAGATTGGGGTGATGAATGCACAACTATATGATGGTACTGTGAACAGTTGATTGTATACCATGGATGATTGGTATGTAAATATATATCAATAAAACTGAATTTTAAAAAAAATAAGTTTCATACATTTTTGACTCAGTGTATATGGCCTTTGGTCTTTACTGCATGGACACTTGGCGACAGGCATCAGGCTCATGGCCAGGCACAGAGAATACTAGCCTAAAGGAGTTTCTGTCTGTTGGGGAAAGTCAATACAAATGCAAATGTCTTCCATGTAATGTCTCACATGATGAGAGAGAGGATTTCAAAGGGTTTGTGGGAATATAGAGGAAACACATGGCAGTGGGGGCATCATATCATACTGAGTAGGCTCATCAGCTTTGGAGTTAGATCTAGATTAAAATACAGGCCCCAGCATATCCCACTTAGTAAGGCAGACCTTGAGCAAATCACTCAACGCTTTTGAGGCTCTGTTAGGGTTGTGAAGCATTGCATGGCACCAAGCACAGAACACTTATTTCATTTGCCTGGCACTTAGGTAAGTGCTCAATAAAAGTAGCTATTTTTATCCCTGAGTCTCAGAGAAGGCCTCCTGGAGGAGGTGATTTTTCACCTGAGCCTGGAAGCATATTGAAAGTTGGCCAGATGAAGAAGTAATTGCCGGGTATTTCACGCAGAAGGATTGGAAGGAAAAAATACAGAGACATAAATCAGCATGCTGTAAATATGAATATTACTAGAGCAAAGTGTGAAAAGGTAGGTGGCCAAAGAGATGAAGAGGGGCCAGGCCAGAGAGCTTTATATGCCACGTTAAGGAACTGCGACAATATTTTTCGGTCAATCGATACTGGGGGCAATAGAAGATGTGGCAGCTCCCTCTTCTTTCCCTAAGCTCTAAATGATCTCCAGAAAGCTGCCATCCACAACAGCCCCCATCTGCAGGCTTAAACCGACCCTCACCCGGAGCGCTGGGAAATGCTTAACGGAGCCTCCAGGAGAGCCACGGAACTCCGGATGAAGCGGATACCCACGCCCTAGTTCTAAGGGCGGGGTGGTCTTAACGAGCCTTGGTTGAACTTGGACGGCTCTTAACCGCACCCTTCGCAGATGCAGAGCCTGCGTCTCTCCATCTGTCCTTTTCCTGACAGGGATCCTACAGCTGTAGGAAGATTTCCCCGAACTGTTGGCTTCAGTTACTTGTTTGCTTTAAACTACCATTTTTAAGCATTTGCTCCCTATCAGGCCTCTTGCTAAATACTTGATGTGCATTGACGCATTTACTTGAAGCTTCCCAACAGCCCCATGAGTAGACTTTATTTCAGATCAGGGATGAGGAAAATAAGGCTCAAAAACGTAAAATAACTCACCTACACTCACAAAATAGTAACTGACAGATCCAAAATTTGAGCCATCATCTTTTCTTTTTTCCTTTAAACCTTAACTAAAAAAAAAATTATTATTTTTTAATTAGAGAAGTTGTAGTTTATAAAAGAGTCATGTAAAAAGAATACAGTGCTCTCATATACCCCCCTATTGTTGACACTTTGCATGAGTGTGGTATCTTTGTTACGACCGATGAAAGAATATTAAAATGGTGCTATCAAGTATAGCCCATAGTTTTCATTAGCTGTATTTTTTCCTGTATACCACCTTATTATTAACACCTTGTATTAGTGTTGTACATTTGTTATAATTCATGAAGGAACATTCTTATACTTGTACAATTAACTCCAGTCCATCATCCACAACAAGGCTCACTGTGTTATACAGTCCCATGTTTTATCTTCTAACTTTCATTCTAGTAACATACACAACCCCAAACTTCCCCTTTCTACCACATTCACATACATAATCCAGGGCTGTTCATTACACTCACAATAATGTGCTACCATCACCACCATCCATTTCCAAAATCAACCTAAATAGAAATTCTGTAGAAATTAAGCATCGACTCCTCATTCTCTACCCCCAATATATCCCCTGGACATCTATATTCTAGATTCTAACTCTATGCATTTGCTTAGTATAATTAGTTCATATAAGTGAGATCATACAATATTTTTCCTTTTGTATCTGCCTTATTTAACTTAGTGTAATGTCCTCAATGTTCATTCGTCGCATGCATCAAGACTTCATTCATTTTTACAGCTGAATAATATTCCATTGTGTGTATATACCACATTTTGTTTATCCATTCATTGGTTGGTGGACACTTGAATTGCTTCCATCTTTTGGCAATTGTGAATAATGCTGCTTTGAACAATGGTGTACAAATATCTGTTCAAGTCCCTGCTTTCAGTTCTTCTGGATGTATTGAGCCATCACCTTAACACCTGTGCACCACTGCCTCCAGCTTCCTGCTCCCCTGCCCATCCACCTCTGGCCATCTCTGCACTCCTCAGACACACCTTAGGCTGCCTTCTGGGACACACCCTCTTAGCTGAGTCACTTCGGCAGATAATAGGCCTTGGCAGCCTCTCAGTGGCATCTTGCTCCTTGCTCACATGGTGGCACTGCTATCCTAGCCTACCTTAAGCTTGATTTGTAGGCTTCAGTAGCCCCAATTTATAAATTAGATAACTAAGGTTCAGAGAGACTAAGAACACATAACAGTAAATTATTGCTTCAGGACTAAAATCTAGATCTTCTGCATCCAAAACCTGCAGCATCTCATGTGTCGCACTGCCTTCTTGACAGTAAGTCACCTGTCCCAGGAAGCATTCCAGCGGAGGTGGGAGGACAATCTGTTAGCGAAGTAGTACAAGTTCCTTCAAACGCTATGAGTTTGTAATTTTCCCTAGGGACCGCGAATGTAAGATCAAACCGTAACAAAAAAAGAGAGAGAGAGAACAATGTAGAAAGGACCATGTTACTAGCAGCACATCTCAGAGCCCTGTCCACTTTTCACAGTCTTCTTATCAAGGAAAGATAGAACAGGGAAGGGGAGGGATGAATGACAAAGGTGTGGATTCAGCATCAAATAACAAAGATAAATGTAAGGAAAACATGGTGCTTGATCTATGTTCTCACAAGCAGGAATGTGGCTGCCCCTTTAATGCATCAGAATGAAAGCCCATCAACAAGATGAGATCATTTTGGAAGTGACATAGAACTACAGGAAGCAGCACGGAATCAGAAAACCCAGGTTTGCTGGGAGTGAATCAGATAGAACCCGACTTTTGCTGCTATGCCCAGTTTGCTGAATCTATAAAGCAAAAGTCAAAATCATGCTTTTCTTCTACATCTTGCCATCTGCTTCTGTGAGTGTGTCTGCAGAATTCCAGGCCATCGTTCTGCTGTTTTGACAGCTTTTCAACTGTGCCCATGCATTTGAAAGCTAGAGAGCTGTGTGCAGGGTCTTGGTCTTAGAACTTTAAACATTCTTAATGGGATGAGGTATTTACAAGCTAGAAGTGCTGCTGGGGCTCTCTGCAGGGCTCAGTGCTTCCAGGAATGATGTGAATAACTCAGAGGCTCTTAAAAGGGGATGTCATGGATTTTGGCTGCTCCCACCTTTGGCTGGGGTCACATGAGTTCTTATGGATTTACCCACGTGTTGTGAGCATAAGACCGTTAGACGTCAAAACCCCATCAAGGCAAAGTTCAAGCAAACAAGGGCTTTAACTACAGCTGCTACAGATGAGGAGATGTTGGCTAGTTTGAGTCTGGACAATAAAAACATAAATAAGGACTTTGAAGTAATGGAAAAAAGAATAAGCTGGGCAGCATAACCCCAGGGAATTGTTAGCATTTTTTTTTTTCCCCACACCAGACTGATAAATTCTATAAAACCCTCCCCACCATGGTTTCAGAAGATAGTTTCACAGAAGGCATTTACAGGCATCTTGCAAAAGTCACTAGCACTGACATGATAGAGGAAAAACATCCCTAGTATTTCCTACTTTACATGTGTTTGCACAATAGCAGAAAAAAAAAAAAAAGATGAACATAACTGGAGACATAGAAAAATAGTGAAGTAAGGAGTCTTGAAACTTATTCATTCATTTCCCAGTTATTTCTTGATCATCATTTATGTGCCAGGAACTTTTCATTGCTGAAGTTATGTACTCTCTTCTTTCAGGTGGCTCACCTTTTCATGGGAGGGATAGAAATGTGTACACGTAATTGTGATCCAGTCATAATTGTACAGGAGGTCCTATGGGAGTGTGGTGGTTTGAAGCTGTATGTTACCTCAGAAAAGCATATTCTTAAATCTAATCCATTCCTGTGGGTGTGAACCCATTGTAAGTAGGACCTTTTGATGAGGTTACTTCAGTTAAGGTGTGACTCTACCTCCATCAGGATGGGTCTTAATCCTGTTACTGGAGTTCTTTATGAGAGAATGGAATTCCGACAGAGAGGGCCAGCTGTGGAAGAAAGAAGCTGAAATCAACGAAACCTGGAAGAGAAGGGAGAGACCAGCATACATCGCCATGTGCCTTGCCACGTAGCAGAGGAGCCAAGGATCACTAGCAGCCAGTATTCAGGAAGAAAGCATTGCTTTAATAATGCCTTGATTCGGACATTTTACCAGCCTCAAAACCATGAGGGAATAAATTCCCATTGTTTAACTGAACCCATCTGATGTTGTTTGCTTTGAACAGCCAAGGAAACAAAAAGACGGAACATAGAGGAAGAATGGGACAGGCGGGAGTCTGAGGGCAGGCATCACAAAGCAGGCTGCATTTCAACTGACTCGGGAGGGACATATAGGGATTTGTCAGATGAGAAGGTGAGGGTGGATTGTAAGGCAGGACGATATCACATGCAAAGGCAAAATCCAAGAAGACCAATGGTGCGTTTGGAAAATGGCAAATTATCTAATGTACTCTAGTATCTGAATTTTGAGACATTGTAGTCGGAAAAACTAAAAACCCTCTGAAAATTATAAACATACTTTCTGATGCCAAAATAATCAGTCTGAAGATGATAAAAGTGGAGGAGCATGGACCATACTAGGACAGGGACAAATAAAAAGAAGGATCTGATTTCAAAGCCTGTGGAAAACAATTCCAGCCACCCCTCAAATCCTAGTGGGTTTTCCCCAAATCCTGGTGGGAATGACTGGATGTTAATACTGGAGTCATACTATATACCAACTGTAAATAGGTAAACTGTTATACTGCATGTAGATTATTCCAAAATGTGAGTTCAGATTTCTTAGGAAATTTTTTTTTATGCTTATAATGGCCTAAAGTAAGCAGTGCCCATCAGATATTGGTAAGGAACCCAAACATCTGCCCAGTGAACAGAGAGGCCCTCAGAGAAGGTGTCTGAGAAAGATTTGACACATAGTAAGTACTCAGTAAATGGAAGCTAAATGCTGACAATGGGTTATATAAAAATACCAAGTGAAAATTCATGGGGCAGCCCAGGGAAGCAGGAATTTGAGCTTGATGTCTCTCTGGGGATTCAAGTTGGAAAAGGTCAATTGAAAAGTCAATTTCTACAATTCAGGTAGAAAAACTGAAAATCCAGATCTGTGGTCATGCACATTGGAGTCCAAATTTTTACTATGCATGTGGTACCAGCACCCCAAGCTGAGATATTAAAATAAAAAGTAGTAAGGAACATTGAAAACCCTAGGGCTTCAGTAGGCACAAATGCCAAACTGTTCTTTAGAGAAAATTCACACCCCAGGTTCATAAAACCTCCTCAAAGGGAGAAAAACAAACAAAGACAGATGCCTTTCCTAAGGATGTGCTCATAATAAAAAAGTTGCAAATCACATGGGGAGACAAACAATCATAAAGGAGAATTAAGAAGGAGAGGACCTGGAAATAATAGAACAGTCTAAAAATAACAAGTGATTTGAGGACAGTGCAAACAAATATTTCTATAACTTCAAGCCATTCAGTAAATTTAATTGAAAACTGTGAAGAAAGATAAATCCCTCTGCAACTTCTTAATGGCCTCTTTTATGCTTCACTCTTGATTTGTGGACTGAATCATATGACAAAGTTGAAATGCAATTTGATACCATTTAGTAGCCTACCCAATCTGGTCAAAGCCAGTCCTTTAAAAGTTATCTTGGAAAAGGCAAAAAGATGGAAGATACCAGAACAGTTGAGTTAAAACAGGCATCTCTTGTTGACCAGTCAATTAACTCAGCTTTGAAACTGTCACAGACAAATTCATCTCTTCATATTTTAGCTGGTGCTTTCATTTTAGTTAAGTATAGACTTCTCATCCATTTACTTTGTTAATAAGAGATGCCAAAACTGCAACAAAAACTCAACAAAATTTTTTATCCCACTTTTCATCAGAACAACATTCCATAAGGCTTTTGAATTATTTGTTTTTACCTATAAAATGTTGAACTCTTT
This sequence comes from Choloepus didactylus, assembly GCF_015220235.1. Lineage (NCBI taxonomy): Eukaryota > Metazoa > Chordata > Mammalia > Pilosa > Megalonychidae > Choloepus > Choloepus didactylus. The sequence goes on along the minus strand of NC_051320.1, from coordinate 49,405,808 downwards.
CTATGACTGCCAAACTCCAGTGGGTTGAAGGACTGGATGATGGCACTGTAGCAGGGCCCCAGTTTCCTGTGAGTCTATATGGAACTCTGCAGGGATAGTAGCTCCTGAACTTGGAGATTTCATGGAGGAATACAATTTCAAACAAAAATTGGGAAGTAATATACAGTTGCCATCTTTTTATTTTGCTAGATAAGGACATTCAAAATAAATATCTATATTGCCATAATTTCATTTTTAAAAGAACACTTTGTGATATCATAAGAAAAAAATCTTGGAAGTTCTCAAAGTTGCATATAAGTAGCTTAATTAAAATTTATACTATAGCATTCTTGTTTTCCCCATTTTGTCATGAACCAGTAACAAATTGGTCATGGATTCAGATCCAATGCTCTCTAGGTTTGGAATGCCAGGCATGTGTCCCCTTAACTATGATTTAAAAGCAGTTACTGCAGAAGTCTAGGATCCATATTAATTTAGATACACACTCAACTTTAATATGGCAGACTCTATATCCCCCGGCTTTCCTTTTTAACTGGATTGTTTATAACCCTATTGGAGTTTAGAGGGTCCTTTATGGTTTCTATAGTGCTTACCTATGAATTCTATCATTCAATCTTAAAACAAAAACAAAAACTCTAACTGCAAGAAGGAGGTGTCATATTTATCCTGTTTTGTAAATGAAGAAACAAATTCAAAGCAGTCATTCATTTATTCATCCACTCATATATTCAACAAATATTTATTCAGTGTCTCCAGGCCCTCTAGCACTGTGCTAACTCTTGACTTACTCAAAGTAATATGATTAGTTAGTGGGCAAGTGACACCCAGATGTTTTTATTGCAAATGTTTTGCTCTCTTTACCAAGTCGTGCTGCTCACTGGGTCTCTTTCTTCATTGTGAATAGCTTTCTCAACCACAGACAACCTTTCCCTTTCCCCAACATATGGTCCCAGCTCCCCCATGTCAGCCAGATTGAGAAACATGGCACTGTGGATGGGCTACCATATTCAAACCAGCATTCTTTAGACATTTGTTCAACATTCATCTAGGGTGGCTGAGCCCTGGAATGGGACTGGGGTGGGGAGGACCACTACAGACAAAATAAAACAAAAGCCCTGCAGCTAACTAGGAAGTTCAGAGACCGAGTATAGCTATTTGAATGTGAACATACTTGCAAGGCCCTTAACCCCTTCCCCAGTCATCCAAGAAGCTTATCCATCAACATTCCTTCCAAACATATATGGTTCTCCCCCTCAGAGGAGATCAGTTAAGTACAATTTTCTGCAGTTCTTTGTATTTCCAATAATGCCTTTGTTTAACACCCTGATTTCCCACTTCTTAATCTTTCTCTGCACCACTTCTTGTTTGAAACAGGCTTTGTCCAGCATTTTGCCAAAACATATCCTCATTATTCACCACCCAATTGAAAACTCCTTCCTTCCAAAGAAACTACTTGGATGCACCCACAACATTTCACCTTCCCAGCTCAATCCCAGCATGTTGAGATCAGCATCTGGTGCCCAGGCCACATCGTTGTTAAATATTTTAATATCGTCCTTCCATATATTGCTATGCAGTCATTTGCATTTGTAAAATCTGTGTAGGTGCTCTTGCTTCACATGTCTGCCAGACTGAGACATGTTAGGGGTCAGAGACTATTTCTAAATATACAGATATAGATGGAGATGCAAAGAGAGATAGATATACTTACTGTTGCCTACCTAATGCAGGGCCAAGTAATGGATCATTATCTATTTGTTCATAATAGGTTAGTGGTTGAGGAAAAGAGAAATACAAGCCTCAACTCTTCACTTACAACTCCATCAAACACTGTTTAATAGGTAGTTTAAACTCTTTTTTTTTTTTTCTTAAGACAGGAAATAATTGGTGCCATATCCTAGAGAGGAAGATCTTATGGTATATGCTTGGATCCTATGGATTGCCAGGAGCATGTTCTCCTTAAGTCTTTCCACCTTGCTTCTTTCGAGATAGACTAAAAACCTCGCAGTATGTGAATTCCAGGAAGCAGATTAATTTGTAGGAAAATATCCTCCAAAGCAGTTATTCTAAAAAGAGCATAAACGTGAGTGAAAACGACATTCAATTGCTTGTTTGTTCCCTCCAACCTCCATTAATTCCATTTCTCTTTTCTTAGTTGAATAGTACTAAGTAGAAGATATCAAAACTCCCCCTCTGATGCAAAAATGAGATGAAATAGTTTCAGTGGCTGAGAGATTCCAAATGGAGTCGAGAGGTCACTCTGGTGGACATTCTTATGCACTATATAGATAACACCTCTTAGGCTTTGATGTATCGGAATAGCTAGAAGTAAATACCTGAAACTACCAAACTCCAACCCAGCAGTCTGGACTCCTGAAGACAATTACATAATAATGTAGATTACAAGGGGTGACAGTGTGATTGTGAAGACCTTGTGGATCGCACCCCCTTTGTCTAGTGTATGGATGAGGATATGGGGATAAAAACTGAAGGACAAGTGGGGTGGGATGGGGGGATGGTTTGGGTGTTCTTTTTTCACTTTTGTTTTTTGTTCTTGTTCTGGTTCTTTCTGATGTGAGGAGGATGTTCGGAGATGGATTGTGGTGATGAACGCATAGCTATGTTATCATGCTGTGGACGGTGGATTGCATATCATGGATGATTGTATGATGTGTGAATGTATTTCAATAAAACTGAATTTAATAAAAAAAAAAAAAAAAAAACTCCCCTTCTCCCGTGCCCAAAGTCAGGAATCCCAAATCATAACCTTCCAAGGCCCATGTACTAGAGCTGCTTCCTTCTCTGCCTTCCAAAAAGAAATTAGGTGCTCCGTTCAGAGAGTGTGGCTGGGAGAGGCATGGGATCCCAAGTGAAACTCTCTTTCTCCTGAGAAATCTTCCAGGGCCAAATGAAATTATGCACAGAGGCAGCTGATGTCAGATAGCTGCATGCAGAACCTTAGGAACACATATCTTTGTAGACTAGGTGGATGGAAAAGAGATCCTAAAGTGGGAGAAGGGTGCAAAAGGGTAAAGAAAAGGGCACTAGAACTGAACCCGACTTTTCCCCTTGCTCCAAAGGATAAGAAGGGCCTAATGCTGCAGAGATTTATTTGCATTAACAAGCTCTTCTTCCAAAATGCAATTACCCATGGGATGATTTAAGCCTATGGTACTGTAGATTGCATTAAACTCAATTAAGTCCTCTGCAATCAGAGTCATTATTTGGGGCCAGATGAGGGGAAAAAAAAAAAAAAAAAAAAGATACACATTCCAGTTAAAGAAGGATGGGGTTAAAAAAAAAAAAAAGATCTAGGGCATTTTTTTTTCCCAAATCTGGCTGATAAAAACACAGACTGTCTCCCTCTTCTCCCCACCTCCTCATTCTGATTCACAAAGGACTGGAGTCAGGTCCAAGAATAGATATTTTTAAAAGCTTCCTGAGTCATTCTGATGCTTCCAGTCCAGGGATGAGTTTGAGGAAGTGCTAGACTTGGAGGCTGGTTCGTTGTCCTGACCGAACTTCATAGTCTGAGCCTCAGGTTGACAAACACGGACCTTGATGTCAGTGCACTGGGGCTGATGGGGTTTGGTCTGCTCACAAAGCTCACAAGAAACTTACATATGAACCAGAATGCCAGGTCATTAATTACAAGGTGGGTTGGTCTCTCTCAGAGATCAGAATGCTCAGGTATGCCATGCAGAACACCTGGACCACCAAATTATTAATCAGATGGCTGCCTGCTAGGTGTGGAACTGAGGTAACTAATCCTTGTACTACATGGCCAGGACCCCCTCCATCCGTCTCCTTCACCTTGACTGGTGCTAGAGAAACACTGCCAAAGTCTCGTGCTTGGATTTTTTTCCTAGACCCTATGAAGACTTTTGTTCCTAATATATTTATTGTCCTAGAATACAATACATTTTATTAACCGCCCCCCCCCCCTTTTTAAGTTAAAATCCCATTCCATTCACTGGCCATCATATTTCACACAATATTATCCCACCAATCTCTTGGGTTACTCTTAAGTTGGTTAAACTTATTCTCCACTCCTTTACTCTGATTTGATGCTCAACCTCATGGAACTTACATTCTAGCATGGAAGAGACATGTAATACATATATATTTTTTTAAATTTTAAAATAAATGTAAGTGCTTTGAAGAAAATAAATCAGAGCAGGGGGGAGTAGTGACTTGGGCTGAGTCTCGGTTTCTCTGAAGATGTGACATTTAAGCCGAGAGCTTGAGCCTCATAATTGCACTCCCAAGGATCATATATATTTCTAAGATCATGTAATATCCTATATCTCTATCATAAATACCAACATTATTTAACTAAGGAGTTAGTCTATCAAGTTGCAAGACGTTTTGAACACCTATTAAGCAAAAGTACTAGTCCAGATAATTTGAACACTCCTCTACTACTGAACACAAGGCATATTGGATAAAATACAGCAACTATTTTTAAATATAAGAAATAATTTTAAATAAACAGGTGAGCTCACAGTAAAGTAAGAGAAATCCCCAGGCACCAAAAATAATGAGGGCAATGAGCACCAGTGAGATCAAAATGAGCTGGGTGCTGCAGGGGAGGGGCTTGGATATAATCCCCACCTAGGAACAAGAGATAAGGTTTAGGCCCTAGAGACAGCAAGTTGGAACTGAGACTCCAACATGAAACTAGGATGAAGCAGTGGAGAATTAAAAAATAAAAATTAATCCACCAATCAGCTTAGGGTAGGAGTTTAAAAAAAAAAATGTCCCTGAGGATTTGTAATCACATAAGTATTAGATGTTCAAATTTATGCCCTGGGCATAGTCTGGGAAACTTTAAGCCGAGATAATAGCATAAAAAGTGGTTCTTAGCTGGTAATATGCCTGGAGTACCTTACAGAAGCAAATGCAAAACCTTTCTTGAAGAATATTCCCTTAACATGGTCTCCATGGGGATTTCCAAAGATTCCCAATGGAGGCAAGTTTGCAATTTAAAGTCATAAAACATATGATGAACTAGCCCACCAAGAAAAAGAGTCGGCAAATACTACAGAAAGCACAATTAGAAGTTTAAATACTATAATTCTTGAACAGAAACTATAAAAGAGGACTTACAAAATTAACATATAAATAAATCTTTCAAAAAAGTAATAGAGACTCTGAGAAAAGAGATCAGGCATACTAATAATAGAACCAAATAAAACTTTTAGAAATGAAACATATGGTGATCAAACTTAAAAATTCATTGGAGAAGAAAATATTTGCAAATCACTTATCTGATATACATATATAGAGAGAGAGACTCAATAGTAAGAAACAAGAGAGAAACAGTATGAAAACAACCTTATCAGAAAATGAGCAAAAGACATGAATAGACTTTATCTCCAAAGAAGATAAACAAATGGCAAATAAAAACCTGAAAAGATGTTCAGTGTCACTAGTCATTAGAGAAATTCAAATCAAAACCACTATGAGATACCACCGAATACCTATTAGTATGGCTAAAATTAAAACAAAACAAACAAACAAACAAAAACCATGAATAATACCAAATGTTGGCAAGGATGCAGAAATACTAGATTTCTCACACAATGTTGGTGAGAATGTAAAATGATATCAGTCTGGAAGTTTCTTAAAAAATTAACACACAATTATCACAAAACCCAGCATTACGCTCCTTGGAATTTATTCTACAGAAATGAAAACTTTGTTTAAATGAAAACAAACATTTATCGCAGTTTTATTTGTAATAGTCAAAATCTGGAAACAACCCAAAGTCCTTTAGTGAGTGAACGGTTAAATAGTGTCTGGTACATCCATACAGTGGAATATTACTCAGCAATAAAAAGGCATGAACTACTGATGTACAACAATTTGAATGGATTGTAAGAGATTTTTGCTGAGTGAATTATACCAACATCAACACAGGTTACATACTGCACAGTTCCATTTATATAACATTCTCAAAACAACACTATAGAGATGGAGAGCAGATCAGTAGCTGCCGGGGGTGAGAGAAGGAGAAGGGGGCTATTACAATAGAGGGGCAGCACGATGGAGTCCCTTTGTGGTGATGGAACAATTCAGCATCTTGATCTGTACCTTGATTCTGTATCTAGTGGTAGTTGTTGTATGAGTCTATATCTGTGAAAAAATGGCATAGAATTATTCACAAAGACATTTTTAAAAATGAGTATATGCAAAAAACTTGTGAAACCTGAGTAAGGTCCATAGTCTAATTAATGGTATTAGGCCGATCAGTTTCCTGGCTTCAGTAATGCACTATATTTATGTAAGAGCTCACCATTGGCGGAAGCTAGGTGATGGGTACACAGGAACTTGCTCTACTTTTTGATAGGTTAACAGCAGATAAGTCACAGATAAAAAGAGAATTAGTGAACTGGATGATTGATTTGAGGAAATTATGCAAAAGTCAGTCCAGGAAGATGCACACAAGAAAAATATAAAAACATTAAGGGACATGGAGGACAAAATGAGATGGCCGCACAAAAATCTAATGAATTTACAGAAAGCTAAGATAGAGAAAATGGAAGAAAGACAGTACTGAAATAGACAATGGCTAAGAATTTTACAAAATTGATGAAAGATGTGATTAAGAAGCAGGATTCACAAACAGAATAAATAGAAATAAATCCAGCCTCAGGCATATTATAATGAAACTACAGAATGTCAAAAAAAGAGAGCAATCTTAAAAACAACTGGGTTGGCTAGTTTTATCTGTCACAATGGACAATTTTCTTATTGAAAAACCAATTACCTGTTGGTTCTCTTGTACTTACATTTGAAATCTGTAATCCAAATACACTGATAATTAACAGTTATAACTTTGGGGAAAAAACTAAAAGCACCGTGTACTGTCTAAACTTTCATACAATCTCAGTAGTAAGAGCTGAGTAAATATGACATGCACATGACCCTTGCTGGCTAAGAACCTGACAAACAGACTGTAAGCCTGCCTTAGTTTCACTCAATTTGTTTTTGCTGCCATAAACAGTAAGTAAATCAAACCTACCACTCCTCCCAGACCTGTCTGTGGTAATGGATTCCTGCTTGGTGTGATGACAGCTCAGTGCAAACACCCTGTAGTTAATTTGTTGAGTGCTCAGAGGGTACAGGTTCAGTCCCTCACGTCCCTTCCACCCACAATAGTAGGCACTGGCTTTCAACTGGGAAAACTAAACCGAGAGAGTGAAGGATAATGCAGTTCCTTCCCTCCCTCCCTCTCTCCTTCCCTCCCTTCCCTTTCTCTCTTTTTCTCTATTTCTCTCTCTCTCTTTCTCTCTTTCCCTCTTTCTTTCTAATTTTTACACCTAATGGCTATGGGACTTCTCTATGAATCAAAAAGTTCAGTCAAAACATCAATTCAAGGGTGATTTACAATATAAATAATAGGCCAAGAATGAAAAGGTCTCAATTCAGTTGCTGACTCTTCTGGGAATCTCTTAAATCTCTGAGTCTTGCTTATATGCATCTCTAAAATCATTGAAAAAGTAAAACCCTCAGAGGAAATACAGCATTACCACCTTATACTTCACAACATATGCATTTTACCACCCCATACTCCCAACATAAACTGTAGGGAAAATGGAAACTATTCATCCATATCCTTATTTTTCTACAAACATTTATTGGGAGCTACCATTTGTCGAGTTGAAAAATAAAAAGACAATCCTTGAGGACAAATTGGGACAGTATGGAAGGATCATGCACTTGGTGAGTGAGTATATGGGGTGAAGGGGCATTTCCTTCAGAACTGTGCTGAAGGAGGCACACACATGGAGCAGGTTCTTGAAAAGGAGCTATGTAAATAAATCTACTTACAGTGCCCATTTGCTCATACTTGGGATTTCTTTGACTCTGCCCCAGTGGATGTACTCTCTGGTTCGTCACTGTCCATGGTTCGGATGGACTCAGCCATATTTCTATAAGCAGCAGTTAGAAAGGGGCAGATTATGAACTTCCCAGTTCTAGGATTATGAATAACCAGAATGAACTATCAGAGAGGAAAGGGGTGTCATCTCATCATACGGTCAAGATCCTCACATGCGTGTGTGGAGAGTGTTCCCAGGCTGCTGTCCTGGATCTGGAATGGAGGTTCTGCTCTGATCCGTGGGGGCCTGTGAAGACAGATGTAGGACACGTTGACATTACACAAAGGCAACTCAGTTTCAGGCCAAAGGATATCTTGATGCCTTCTCAGGTGAAATTTTATAAGGCAAGATTTGACCTAAAATTTACAATTGAGACATAGGCAAGATTTTTACATAATGTTTACTCTTATTGGCCCTCAACTGTACTGATTTCTCATCTCCTCCTCATTTCCAAACGGCCGCTCTCCACTCTTTCTAGTTCTTTGTGCTTTCACGCTTTACTCAAAGTGTTTAAATCCTTTCACAAATTGCTGTTAAATAAAAACAATGAAGAAATGGAAAATCGGTGCCATACTCAGGCTAGGAAATGACTGGAAATTCTGACCACATCAGACAAATATACATGTATTTTACCTTCACTATACATTGTACCAGTAAGCCACAGCTGGCTAACATCACACCTACTCTTAAAAAGTAAACATTATGGCAATAAATGTTCCAAGACGACATGGAACTATTTTCATTCCTTAAATCTCCTATACAGATGATACTCAAAGAGTTGATATTTCAGTTGTCCCAGGTAATAAATCATCCTACCAGGTCATCGCCTTTATTTATACAAACCTCCAGGCTCTGTTTGTTTCCATACTCCCTTCAGCTGTTACTTAAGTTTTCACTACATAATTACTGTTTATTCAAAATCTCTCACTTGTTAGGGAATTGGCCCACAGAGCTCTCACACTCAGCTTTCAAAACGTGATGACTCTTATGTTTGGTTCTTTGTGCTAAAATGTGGGAGGCAGCTTTAGTCCTGACCAAAATATTTGCACAATGCTAATTACATTTCCATGGACCATCAAAATAAAGTCTGTAGAGGAATAAATTAAAAATGTGCATCAAACTTCATAATTGCAATTTCAAATGGCTTAGAATATAGGATCTTAAAATTGGAGGAAGTACAAACATAGGCAACCTCCAGCTTATGAATAGTAATAAAACAGCTGACAAATATTGGGCTCTCACCATAGGCCAAGCCTGCTCTGAGTGCCTTCCACCTTTAATATTCAACCATATGCCATAGGTAGTGTTATCAGCCCATTTTTCAGACAAGAAAACCAAGGCACAGAGCAGTTAAGTTACTTGCCTGAGGCCACTCAGCTAGCAAATAATGCAGCCTAAACAGAAACCCAGATGGTCTGACTCCAGAACCCACACTTGAACCGCTACACCATCCTCATTTTATGAAAGCTATTTCTCCATGTTGGTAGTTTTTGTTTGTTTGTTTGTTTTGTTTGTTAAGGAGTTCAACATCCCCTGTACTGGATGAAGAAAGAAAGGAAAGGCAGGAAGTCTCCTTCCTCCACCCTAACCCTGGTACCCCTTTCAACTCCTCAGGATTCCCTCATCCCCCAACCCCCACCACCATCACGCTAAACGGGAGAAATCCCAGTGAGGCATTCAGCTCCACAAAAGCTGTCTTTCCTACCACCAGTAATTTAAAAGATCTGGTTTCTGTCTTCTAGAAGTTTATAATCCAAAATAGAAAATAATGCTGAAGAAGCATTTAAAAAGAACATATAAGCACGGAAGAAAAAATAAATCAGACAAAGTTAGTACCACGTTTGTCAGCAAAGCAATGGGATTTGAAGTGTGTAACTAATAAACAGCTTCTGAAGTTCAAAGTCAAGTTCCTACAGGGTTTCTTCCACTCATGGTGACAGCTGTGAAATGGCAGCTGTTGTTTGGAATGCTTGTACCATAGTCTGCCATTATTTTATACATGCACCTTGAATACCAAATGGCGTTACCTCTCCACTGTTACTTTAACCGGCTCTCCCCATCTCCCTGAGTCTCCCCCTTTCTTCCCTGTTCTCTGCTTTCATTGCTTTTGTCCAGTCATCCCTTTAACAGCTCTTTATGGAGCACTGCCTTAGAAAACTGTATTTCAGGCACTCTGGGGGCTACTAAGAGCAAAACACAGAGTCCCTCTTCTGCAGGATCATTTTTTTTTAAACATGCAAATCTGATCCTGCCCACTGTGTTTAAAACTCTCCAAGATGTTCCCATTTCCTGAAGATAAAAGCCAAAATTTATGACTCAGCGTCCCTGAGCCCCTGCACAGACTGGCCCTGCTTCTCTCCAGCTGCATCTCACACACTCTGCTCACGCCACTCCAACCCTCTGTTGGCTCCTTGAGTGTACCAAGCCAGGCTGTCTGACATATGTTCTGGTAACATCCTCTCTTTCCCATTCACAGCCCTTATCATAAGTCACAGATGTGTGTTTGTGCGATTATTGGTTAGTATTGGTCTCCCCCACTGGACTGTAAATTGCCTGAGTGTGGGGAGGGAGTGAGACTTCCCCTCAGAGATAAGTCGGAAATGCCAGCTGAAGCCAGATGTGAAGAGTTGTCAAGGTGACAGGCTGAGGAAATTAGACATTACTCTGTATGCATTGGGGAATCATGAATGATTTTTGAGTGAGTGGGCAAGGTGATCAGAGCTGTGTTTTAGTAGAGTGAGCCTAATAGCACTAAGTGAGAAGAGACAGAGAAAGACAAGGGAGGGCCCATTTAGGGGACTATTGCTGTCATCTGGGTAAAAGCAGAAGTGGCCCAGGGGTGAAGGGCATGGGAAGGAGAGGACAGATTTAGGAGATTTGGCTAAATCAACAACATCTGATAACTGTTTGGATGTACGAAGTGAGAGAGAGAAAGAGATCAAAAAGATTACAAGTTTTCCAACTAGGGGTCTGAGGTCTTAGGTGAATTAATGTATAGAAATAGAAAAATAAGAAGTGGAGGCCCCTTTGAGGAGAAAGACTATGGAACCATTCTGGAATTGTTCAGCTGGAGGTATCTGAGGACTTCAGTGGAGACACCACCTGGGTGTGGACATATGAGGCTGGAGCACAGAAAGATGGTCAAGGCTGGAGAAGATGCAGGCGCCACATACACTGATGCACTCACAGGAGGATCAGGAGAAGAGAAGGGAAGGGGAAGAGGAGCCAAAGAAGATGGGAAGTAGAAAGAACATCCGGAAAGAGTTGAATTAGGGAAGCCGAGGGAGGGGGTTTCAAGTAGCCTTGCTCAGCACTGCAAAGGGCCCTGCCCGGGGCTGGAAGACGGTGACTTCTGAGAAATTGCCACTGAAATAATCAGTTACAGGAGGCTCCAGAGAGCAGTGTGAGTGAGTTGTGTTTTGAGGGGAAAAGGCAAATTGCAGGAGTTCTGTTAAGACTACAGAGGTCATCAGGGATTCTACTGCCCTCTGCTGTTGGACTTGACTTTAATAAATAGGGCAAAAATTACCAGCATTTACTGACCACGCACCATGAACCAAGAGTTCCATGCCATTTCAGTTGTTTTTTTACCACAGTCTTGTGAAGATATCTTCATTCATTATAGTCCTCATTATTATATAATTTATAGTTAAAAATAGAGCCTAGGAAAGGAGTGTAATTTGCCCAAGGACACAACATTGAGTACAAGCACTGGACTGTAAGTTCCATGAGGGCAGGAACCACAAGTTTTATTCACCATCATCTATGCCTAGACTACAATGCCTGGTACATAGGATGATTTGTTGGATGGATAATTGAATATATAGAGTCGGGTATTGTTTTTGTTTCCCAGCTGCTAAAACAAATACCATGCAATGGGTTGGTTTAACAACAGGAATTTATTGGCACAGTTTCAGAGGCTAGAAGGCTTGCTCCCTCCCAGGGTTGCTCTCTTGTGGGTGGACTGCAATCTTTGGGGTTCCCTGGCTTTTCCATTACATGGTAATGCACATGGCACATCCTCTCCTTTCTCTTCCAGGTTCTGTTTGACTTCCAGCTTCTGTCTGCTCTCCGTGGCTTCTCTTTCTGTGTGCAATTTCCTTTGCTCATAAGGGCGTCAGCCATATTGGATTAAGGCCCACCCTCATTCAGTTTGGGCCACACCTTACCTAATAGCATCTTCAAGGGTCCTATTTATGAATGGGTTCATGCCCACAGGACCAGGGGTTGGGACCTGAGCATGCCTTTTGTGGAGGACATGATTCAATCCCCAACAGGTATCAAAAATCAGGTTTGTCTGATTCAAAGCCCATAAGTTTTCCAGATGCACTTGCTGTTTCTCACAGATTTATTCCAAAGAAAGGATTGTCCCATTGTCAATTTCTTCAGAAATTTCTTCAAAAACAAGAGTGAAGAAGTTGACTTTGTGAGAGGTGTTGTTTCTGAATAAAAATATGTAGTTATAATTTCATTTTGCAAATTTCACAATCAAAATCAATCAAAAAATCAAATCAAAGCTAAACTCACCTTTAAGGCAGTTTTGCTTCCTAGATCGTATGTATGTCAAAGTACATAAGCAAGCAAACATGTATGAACTTTAAGAAATATATTTAGGAAGGAAGAGCTCCCCCCTCTCCCAGCCCAAGAGTCAATCCCTGGGCCAAATTGTTTCAAACTTTTCATATATTTTTCCAGACAAAATGATTTTCCTAAGGAAATACTTCTTCATACATATTTCACAAGACAAATTTGTGGGAAATAGTGGTCACATACTTGAAACTAATAACTAGAATTTGAAAGGAAGGAGGCTCAAATTTGACTTCTATAGGATATCATTTTTGAGTCTTTTTTATGAAAACATTTGGAAGAGGCATTTTTCTGAGAAGCAAAACTCGAGCTACAACAATTTATTTGCTTCTGTTACCATATTGATTTTTAGCTTCTTCCATTTAGTCCAAATTCAGCTTGGATGTAGGAGGTTAGATGGTCCCTTAAAAAGTATTGCAGACGGAAACAAATTCCAGTTCTGCCACCAATTAAATGCAAAACCGAGTACTCAATGAAACCTTCTAATTATCAAATTTTCCATCTACAAAGTGGGATTAAAAATAACTGATCTACCTAATATACAGAGTTGTTTTAAAGATAAAAGTAGGTTAACTAAATATAAAATTCTTTGGTAAAAAAAATATATAAAAGCACCATCCAAATGCAAAGTGTCATCTTCCTTGCCTCTTCCCTAAAAGGTACTTCTAATCCATTCTCACCCAAACAGAAGGATCTTCAAGTAGTTATGGTTTCTGTTGGGTTTTCCTTATGTAACAATGTTACTGAAACACAAAATTGAGTGGGACTTCAAGAATCCTCCAGGCAAGGCTACCCTTAAGTACCCTGGAAAGAAAATTGTCTTTACTCATCTTACAAAGCACGAGAGTTGCCAGTTTCTACCTCCTGGGAGCTTTCATATGGTTCTGATGTTTTGAACTTCCAGGAAGCTTTTGGAATCATTTATTCCTTGTACAGTTGAATGCATAATTTCCCAATCCTGAGGTGGAAAGCCCTATTTGTATCTTTACTCCCCAAAATTCAAGGACAAGATTAGCTTTGGCGGTATCTTTAAAATCAGGAAGGCCCCTGAGACATGAAGTTTGGTCTGTGGCCCTTCTCAGAGGGATGAGCTTAGCCTATAGTGGTCTCCCTCTGGGCCCAACTGAGGGTGATACCCAACAGCAACCAGGACAGTGATTTGGTTAGAAGCAGATCTGTCTCCCAGGGGGCCAAGTGACTTCTTACTGGCTCGAGCACTAAGCCTAGGAGCAACTCCCCTGTGGCTGGGAGCCAAATCTCCAGCCTTTGGCTAAAGCGGATGCTGAGTTCTGATCAGGACACCCATTTGAATGGCTCAGGACACCCCTTGAATGGCTCTGATACAAACTTAGATGAGAAGAGGTGGAGGAGAGGATAACAGAGCACAGGACTATGAAGTCCTTGGAAAGGTCCATAGTGTTAGGTCCCAGGTTCACATTTGAGAATTATCTAGAATACAGTAACAGAGGGCAGTGGCGATGCTTGCCAACAAAATCATAGTTAACATTTTTTAATTCTTCTCCTTCTTATGTGACAGGTACTTTAAATATATTATCCCATTTAATTTTCATAACAGTTAACTCTACAAGGTATATATCAGGGTTTCTCTTTTACAGGTGGGTAAACTGAGGCATAGAGTCTCATTTATTCAAAATTTTTCTTGAGCACCTATTATTTTTCAGACACTGAGAAAATAGTGATGAATATGGCACAGCCATTGTTGTTGAAGAACTTATGGTCAAGTGGAGTTAGATAACTTGCCCGGTGCACTGTCAATGACAAGATTTAAGAGCCAGTATTTAAACAGAGGTGTGTCTGGTTCAAAGCCTTCCTGCCTTGTTTCCAAGGCCACAATGGCCTTTATTCATTCCTTCCTTCCTCCCTCCCTCCCTTCCTCCCTCCCTTCCTCCCTTCCTTCCCTCCCTCCTTCCCTCCTTTCCTCCCTCCCTTCCTCACTTCCTCCCTCCCTCCCTTCCTTACCTCCCTCCCTCCCTCCTTCCCTCCCTTCCTCACTTCCTCCCTTCCTTCCCTCCCTCCCTTCCTTCCCTCCCTCCCTCCCTCCTTCTTTCCTCCCTCCCTCCCTTCCTTCCATTGTCCATCCATCAACAGTAAAGTACTGAGCAGTAAAGTGTGGGATACTCTGCCAGGGGCTGGAGATAAAATAGTGAGTCAAACCAGGCACAGTTGGTTCCTGGCCTCAGGGAGCCACATGCACATCTCAGCAGGGAGGAGGGTCCCTCCTCTTACAAGGAGCGGTAGCCCCACCGCCACTTTTAGGCAGGTTCTCCAAGCCCTAGTTCATTTCAGGTTTTGTCAGGCACCACTTTAGGGACATTGCTAGCTGATATTTCTTTCCATTTATGGAAAAAAAACATTACTTAACTAGAGAAAAAGCTGCTTCTGGATAGAAGAGATCATCCATAAATAAGGTGACTATTTGTAAATAAAAGGAATGGATTTTTCTGTGTCTCCCAAAGTGGGTACTCCTACAAGGTTCAGCCTCTGATTCTTCATGACACAGATCCTTGGGGATTAAAGGCAGAAAAAGAGTTGGCGATGTCCCAAGTCTGCGTCAGGGCCTCGACCCACATCACTGTGCCGTCAGCAGCCCACGTGCTGCTTGGGCTGAAATTGTATTTCTCTAACCATGTTAACAGGACTGTGTGTGGCGTGTGTGTACATTTGATTAGCGTGTAACTGACAGCATCGACTCCTGCCCCAGCAGGAAGCCAAGGTCCCTGCGCCCACGTCCTGCTCCCGCTGCAGTCAGAGGTTAGGGGCCGCCCAGCTCCATCTGTTGACTACTTGAGGCAACTGTCATCTCCTCTGTAAGAGCCTTCTTGAGGCTCCATTTCTTTTTGTTCCGTTTTCCTGTAGCTTCTGGATTGCAGGATTAATTTTAGGACTAAATTATGTATGACTAACCCTTGTGTTAAAGACTAGGTGATTTCCTATTTGTCCTCATTATTCAGAAAGGAAACTGTTGACACCATGATTTCCTATTCATATCAAGAGGTGGGACAATATTTGTGTGCTTCAGGCTCTTGAAAGGAAAACTGCAGTCTTTATTGTGCCTTTGTCATCTGGTCTAGTTGCTTCTTGTAAGTTCTATTACTGCCCTTCCTCTTAGCGTTACCCACTGTTCTGGTGTCCCCACAAAGCCAGTTCATCCCCCATCCCAGTGAAGCCTGGAAATCCCCTCATTTTCTGGGGTTGGCCTGAGGATGCCTCACTGCAGCACTGAAATATTCTGTTCACTCAGCTCTTTTCTATAATTCTCCCAGAGCAGAATCTCAGCTTTTGCTCGGCACCTCACATCTAAGCCAGCCAAGTATTTGACGCACAGATAACTAACTGCCCAGCTCAG
This sequence comes from Choloepus didactylus, assembly GCF_015220235.1. Taxonomy (NCBI): domain Eukaryota; kingdom Metazoa; phylum Chordata; class Mammalia; order Pilosa; family Megalonychidae; genus Choloepus; species Choloepus didactylus. Next base: position 49,389,968 of record NC_051320.1, on the reverse strand, counting down.
CCACTGCTCCTTCCCAAGAAATAGGTACCAATGATGAAGATGGAATTTTTCTTAAATTGCTTTTCCTAAATTGCTAGTCTGAAATTTAGCCTTGACATACTAGGTTGTCAGGCTGACGCTTGATAACATAAAGGAAAATTCTTAGCATACTTCCTGGTGCATAACAAAATTGAATAAGCATTTATTTCCTTCCTTCCTTGGAAAAAATCATTCAGCCTGGACAACCTTAGAAAGTCTCCATTCTTAGACATGAGAGAGACTGTAGCCCAGGTTAGAGGAATCAGAGCTTCTGCTCATAAATATTTCCACCTTTCCAAAGAACAGTTCAGTACTGACAATCCAATCAGGCAGAATTTGTGAGATAATAGAATCCTGGAGCTAAAGGAGCCCTTAGAGATACTCTATTGACTGCTAGGCAATTCAACAGGTTTTAAATAGATTAATAAATTTAAAAGTAAGCAGACAATGAGATAATGGTCGTTGCAAGAGGTCCCCATCTTGGCTTTTTCTTGAGTACAGTCTCCTGTGATCTGACTCTATCGGCTCATTGTGCTACTTCTTCCGCAAAATGCTCCACTCCCCTGCGTTCATCTGCTTTGATATATTCAGTGCTTTGAAAACAGCCACTGGCTTATGGTGGTCCTTGAAGAGCCAAATGTAGACTTCTTGTGAGATCCTGTAACTTTTTAATTGGAACAGCTTCTTTGAGAAATGGCAGCACATTTAACATAGGTATACCTACAAGGAGGTGTTTTGGCCTACACAAAAGAGTGCAACCTTTAGTCAGTCAGCTGTACCTGAGTTTGAACTCTGGGTCTGGCGCTTTTTATTTATGAGACCTAGTGCCAGGAAAGTTTCTGGTACTCACCCTTTCCAACCCTCTTTTCCTCATCTGCAAAATGGGAAAATTAATACCTATCAATGTAGATTGCTGGGAAAGTCAAATGACCTCATGTATGTAAAGTGCCTGGCACATATAGTAAGCACTCAGTACCATTCATTTATATCCCTTGTTGTGTGTCTGAGCATCGTGGCACCAAACAGGATCAAAAGATATGTCATTTGAGGGCGGGGCAAGATGGCAGACTGGTGAGCTGTATGTTTTAGTTACTCCTCCAGGAAAGTAGGTAAAAAGCCAGGAACTGCGTGGACTGGACACCACAGAGCAATCTGTCTTTGGGCATACTTCATACAACACTCATGAAAACGTGGAACTGCTGAGATCAGCGAAATCTGTAAGTTTTTGCGGCCAGGGGACCCGCGCCCCTCCCTGCCAGGCTCAGTCCCGGGGGAGGAGGGGCTGTCAGCTCCAGGAAGGAGAAGGGAGAATTGCAGTGGCTGCTCTTACCGGAAACTCATTCTACTGATTCAAACTCCAACCATAGATAGACTGAGGCCAGACACCAGAGACTCTGAGAGCAGCCAGCCCAGCAGAGAGGAGACAGGCATAGAAAAAAAAACAACACGAAAAACTCCAAAATAAAAGCAGAGGATTTTTGGAGTTCTGGTGAACACAGAAAGGGGAAGGGCGGAGATCAGGCCTTGAGGCGCATATGCAAATCCCGAAGCAAGGCTGATCTCTCTGCCCTGGGCACCTTTCCTTAATGGCCCTGGTTGCTTTGTCTATTAGCATTTCAATAACCCATTAGATCTCTGAGGAGGGCCGGTTTTTTTTTTTTTTTTTTTTTTTTTTTTAAATCCTTTTTGCTTTTTCTAAAACAATTACTCTAAGAAGCTCAATACAGAAAGCTTCAAAGAATTGAAATTTGAGCACGTCAAGTCAAGAGCAGAACTAAGAGAGCTCTGAGACAAAAGGCAATAATCCAGTGGCTGAGAAAATTCACTAAACAACACAACTTCCCAAGAAAAGGGGGGTGTCCGCTCACAGCCACCATCCTGGTGGACAGGAAACACTCCTGCCCATCGCCAGCCCCATAGCCCAGAGCTGCCCCAGACAACCCAGTGTGACGGAAGTGCTTCAAATAACAGACACACACCACAAAACTGGGCGTGGACATTAGCCTTCCCTGCAACCTCAGCTGAATGTCCCAGAGCTGGGAAGGGGGAGCAGTGTGAATTAACAGAGCCCCATTCAGCCATCATTTGAGCAGACTGAGAGTCTCCCAACACAGCCCAGCAGCCCAGAACTGCCCTGGGGGGACGGCAGTCACCTGTGACATAGCACAGTCATCCCTCAACAGAGGACCCGGGGTGCACAGCCTAGAAGAGGGGCCCACTTGCAAGTCTCAGGAGCCATACGCCAATACCAAAGACTTGTGGGTCAGTGGCAGAGACAAACTGTGGCAGGACTGAACTGAAGGATTAGACTATTGCAGTAGCTTTAAAACTCTAGGATCATCAGGGAGATTTGATTGTTAGGGCCACCCCCCCTCCCCGACTGCCCAGAAACACGCCCCACATACAGGGCAGGCAACACCAACTACACACGCAAGCTTGGGACACCAATTGGGCCCCACAAGACTCACTCCCCCACTCACCAAAAAGGCTAAGCAGGGGAGATCTGGCTTGTGGAGAACAGGTGGCTCGTGGACGCCACCTGCTGGTTAGTTAGAGAAAGTGTACTCCACGAAGCTGTAGATCTGATAAATTAGAGATAAGGACTTCAACTGGTCTACAAACCCTAAAAGAACCCTATCAAGGTCAGCAAATGCCACGAGGCCAAAAACAACAGAAAATTATAAAGCATATGAAAAAACCAGACGATATGGATAACCCAAGCCCAAGCACCCAAATCAAAAGACCAGAAGAGACACACCTAGAGCAGCTACTCAAAGAACTAAAGATGAACAATGAGACCCTAGTACGGGATATGAAGGAAATCAAGAAGACCCTAGAAGAGCATAAAGAAGACATTGCAAGACTAAATAAAAAAATGGATGATCTTATGGAAATTAAAGAAACTGTTGACCAAATTAAAAAGATTCTGGACACTCATAGTACAAGACTAGAGGAAGTTGAACAACGAATCAGTGACCTGGAAGATGACAGAATGGAAAATGAAAACATAAAGAAAGAATGGGGAAAAAAATTGAAAAACTCGAAATGGACCTCAGGGATATGATAGATAATATGAAACGTCCGAATATAAGACTCATTGGTGTCCCAGAAGGGGAAGAAAAGGGTAAAGGTCTAGGAAGAGTATTCAAAGAAATTGTTGGGGAAAACTTCCCAAATCTTCTAAACAACATAAATACACAAATCATAAATGCTCAGCGAACTCCAAATAGAATAAATCCAAAAAAACCCACTCCGAGACATATACTGATCACACTGTCAAACATAGAAGAGAAGGAGCAAGTTCTGAAAGCAGCAAGAGAAAAGCAATTCACCACATACAAAGGAAACAGCATAAGACTAAGTAGTGACTACTCAGCAGCCACCATGGAGGCGAGAAGGCAGTGGCACGATATATTTAAAATTCTGAGTGAGAGGAATTTCCAGCCAAGAATACTTTATCCAGCAAAGCTCTCCTTCAAATTTGAGGGAGAGCTTAAATTTTTCACAGACAAAGAAATGCTGAGAGAATTTGCTAACAAGAGACCTGCCCTACTGGAGATACTAAAGGGAGCCCTACAGACAGAGAAACAAAGACAGGACAGAGAGACTTGGAGAAAGGTTCAGTATTAAAGAGATTCGGTATGGGTACAATAAAGGATATTAATAGAGAGAGGGAAAAATATGGCAAACATAATCCAAAGGATAAGATGGCCGATTCAAGAAATGCCTTCACGGTTTTAACGTTGAATGTAAATGGATTAAACTCCCCAATTAAAAGATATAGATTCGCAGAATGGATCAAAAAAAATGAACCATCAATATGTTGCATACAAGAGACTCATCTTAGACACAGGGACACAAAGAAACTGAAAGTGAAAGGATGGAAAAAAATATTTCATGCAAGCTACAGCCAAAAGAAAGCAGGTGTAGCAATATTAATCTCAGATAAAATAGACTTCAAATGCAGGGATGTTTTGAGAGACAAAGAAGGCCACTACATACTAATAAAAGGGGCAATTCAGCAAGAAGAAATAACAATCGTAAATGTCTATGCACCCAATCAAGGTGCCACAAAATACATGAGAGAAACACTGGCAAAACTAAAGGAAGCAATTGATGTTTCCACAATAATTGTGGGAGACTTCAACACATCACTCTCTCCTATAGATAGATCAACCAGACAGAAGACCAATAAGGAAACTGAAAACCTAAACAATCTGATAAATGAATTAGATTTAACAGACATCTACAGGACATTACATCCCAAATCAACAGGATACACATACTTTTCTAGTGCTCACGGAACTTTCTCCAGAATAGATCATATGCTGGGACATAAAACAAGCCTCAATAAATTTAAAAAGATTGAAATTATTCAAAGCACATTCTCTGACCACAATGGAATACAATTAGAAGTCAATAACCATCAGAGACTTAGAAAATTCACAAATACCTGGAGGTTAAACAACACACTCCTAAACAATCAGTGGGTTAAAGAAGAAATAGCAAGAGAAATTGCTAAATATATAGAGACGAATGAAAATGAGAACACAACATACCAAAACCTATGGGATGCAGCAAAAGCAGTGCTAAGGGGGAAATTTATAGCACTAAACGCATATATTAAAAAGGAAGAAAGAGCCAAAATCAAAGAACTAATGGATCAACTGAAGAAGCTAGAAAATGAACAGCAAACCAATCCTAAACCAAGTACAAGAAAAGAAATAACAAGGATTAAAGCAGAAATAAATGACATAGAGAACAAAAAAACAATAGAAAGGATAAATATCACCAAAAGTTGGTTCTTTGAGAAGATCAACAAGATTGACAAGCCCCTAGCTAGACTGACAAAATCAAAAAGAGAGAAGACCCATATAAACAAAATAATGAATGAAAAAGGTGACATAACTGCAGATCCTGAAGAAATTAAAAAAATTATAAGAGGATATTATGAACAACTGTATGGCAACAAACTGGATAATGTAGAAGAAATGGACAATTTCCTGGAAACATATGAACAACCTAGACTGACCAGAGAAGAAATAGAAGACCTCAACCAACCCATCACAAGCAAAGAGATCCAATCAGTCATCAAAAATCTTCCCACAAATAAATGCCCAGGGCCAGATGGCTTCACAGGGGAATTCTACCAAACTTTCCAGAAAGAACTGACACCAATCTTACTCAAACTCTTTCAAAACATTGAAAAAAATGGAACACTACCTAACTCATTTTATGAAGCTAACATCAATCTAATACCAAAACCAGGCAAAGATGCTACAAAAAAGGAAAACTACCGGCCAATCTCCCTAATGAATATAGATGCAAAAATCCTCAACAAAATACTTGCAAATCGAATCCAAAGACACATTAAAAAAATCATACACCATGACCAAGTGGGGTTCATTCCAGGCATGCAAGGATGGTTCAACATAAGAAAAACAATCAATGTATTACAACACATTAAAAACTCGAAAGGGAAAAATCAATTGATCATCTCAATAGATGCTGAAAAAGCATTTGACAAAATCCAACATCCCTTTTTGATAAAAACACTTCAAAAGGTAGGAATTGAAGGAAACTTCCTCAACATGATAAAGAGCATATATGAAAAACCCACAGCCAGCATAGTACTCAATGGTGAGAGACTGAAAGCCTTCCCTCTAAGATCAGGAACAAGACAAGGATGCCCGCTGTCACCACTGTTATTCAACATTGTGCTGGAAGTGCTAGCCAGGGCAATCCGGCAAGACAAAGAAATAAAAGGCATCCAAATTGGAAAAGAAGAAGTAAAACTGTCATTGTTTGCAGATGATATGATCTTATATCTAGAAAACCCTGAGAAATCAACGATACACCTACTAGAGCTAATAAACAAATTTAGCAAAGTAGCGGGATACAAGATTAATGCACATAAGTCAGTAATGTTTCTATATGCTAGAAATGAACAAACTGAAGAGACACTCAAGAAAAAGATACCATTTTCAATAGCAACTAAAAAAATCAAGTACCTAGGAATAAACTTAACCAAAGATGTAAAAGACCTATACAAAGAAAACTACATAACTCTACTAAAAGAAATAGAAGGGGACCTTAAAAGATGGAAAAATATTCCATGTTCATGGATAGGAAGGCTAAATGTCATTAAGATGTCAATTCTACCCAAACTCATCTACAGATTCAATGCAATCCCAATCAAAATTCCAACAACCTACTTTGCAGACTTGGAAAAGCTAGTTATCAAATTTATTTGGAAAGGGAAGATGCCTCGAATTGCTAAAGACACTTTAAAAAAGAAAAACGAAGTGGGAGGACTTACACTCCCTGACTTTGAAGCTTATTATAAAGCCACAGTTGCCAAAACAGCATGGTACTGGCACAAAGATAGACATATAGATCAATGGAATCGAATTGAGAATTCAGAGATAGACCCTCAGATCTATGGCCGACTGATCTTTGATAAGGCCCCCAAAGTCACCGAACTGAGCCATAATGGTCTTTTCAACAAATGGGGCTGGGAGAGTTGGATATCCATATCCAAAAGAATGAAAGAGGACCCCTACCTCACCCCCTACACAAAAATTAACTCAAAATGGACCAAAGATCTCAATATAAAAGAAAGTACCATAAAACTCCTAGAAGATAATGTAGGAAAACATCTTCAAGACCTTGTATTAGGAGGCCACTTCCTAGACTTTACACCCAAAGCACAAGCAACAAAAGAGAAAATAGATAAATGGGAACTCCTCAAGCTTAGAAGTTTCTGCACCTCAAAGGAATTTCTCAAAAAGGTAAAGAGGCAGCCAACTCAATGGGAAAAAATTTTTGGAAACCATGTATCTGACAAAAGACTGATATCTTGCATATACAAAGAAATCCTACAACTCAATGACAATAGTACAGACAGCCCAATTATAAAATGGGCAAAAGATATGAAAAGACAGTTCTCTGAAGAGGAAATACAAATGGCCAAGAAACACATGAAAAAATGTTCAGCTTCACTAGCTATTAGAGAGATGCAAATTAAGACCACAATGAGATACCATCTAACACCGGTTAGAATGGCTGCCATTAAACAAACAGGAAACTACAAATGCTGGAGGGGATGTGGAGAAATTGGAACTCTTATTCATTGTTGGTGGGACTGTATAATGGTTCAGCCACTCTGGAAGTCAGTCTGGCAGTTCCTTAGAAAACTAGAGATAGAGCTACCATTCGATCCAGCGATTGCACTTCTCGGGATATACCCGGAAGATCGGAAAGCAGTGACACGAACAGATATCTGCACGCCAATGTTCATAGCAGCATTATTCACAATTGCCAAGAGATGGAAACAACCCAAATGTCCATTAACAGATGAGTGGATAAATAAAATGTGGTATATACACACGATGGAATACTACGCGGCAGTAAGAAGGAACGATCTGGTGAAACATATGACAACATGGATGAACCTTGAAGACATAATGCTGAGCGAAATAAGCCAGGCACAAAAAGAGAAATATTATATGCTACCACTAATGTGAACTTTGAAAAATGTAAAACAAATGGTTTATAATGTAGAATGTAGGGGAACTAGCAGTAGAGAGCAATTAAGGAAGGGGGAACAATAATCCAAGAAGAACAGATAAGCTATTTAACGTTCTGGGGATGCCCAGAAATGACTATGGTCTGTTAATTTCTGATGGATGTAGTAGGAACAAGTTCACTGAAATGTTGCTATAGTATGTAACTTTCTTGGGGTAAAGTAGGAACATGTTGGAAGTTAAGCAGTTATCTTAGGTTAGTTGTCTTTTTCTTACTCCCTTGCTATGGTCTCTTTGAAATGTTCTTTTATTGTATGTTTGTTTTCTTTTTAACTTTTTTTTCATACAGTTGATTTGAAAAAAGAAGGGAAAGTTAAAAAAAAAAAAAAAAAAAAAGAAAAAAGACAAACAAGGAAAAAAAAAAAAAACAAAAAACGATGTAGTGCCCCCTTGAGGAGCCTGTGGAGAATGCAGGGGTATTCGCTTACCCCACCTCCATGGTTGCTAACATGACCACAGACATAGGGGACTGGTGGTTTGATGGGTTGAGCCCTCTACCATAAGTTTTACCCTTGGGAAGACGGTTGCTGCAAAGGAGAGGCTAGGCCTCCCTGTATTTGTGCCTAAGAGTCTCCTCCTGAATGCCTCTTTGTTGCTCAGATGTGGCCCTCTCTCTCTGGCTAAGCCAACTTGAAAGGTGAAATCACTGCCCTCCCCCCTACGTGGGATCAGACACCCAGGGAAGTGAATCTCCCTGGCAACGTGGAATATGACTCCCGGGGAGGAATGTAGACCCGGCATCGTGGGATGGAGAACATCTTCTTGACCAAAAGGGGGATGTGAAAGGAAATGAAATAAGCTTCAGTGGCAGAGAGATTCCAAAACGAGCCGAGAGATCACTCTGGTGGGCACTCTTACGCACACTTTAGACAACCTTTTTTAGGTTCTAAAGAATTGGGGTAGCTGGTGGTGGATACCTGAAACTATTAAACTACAACCCAGAACCCATGAATCTCGAAGACAGTTGTATAAAAATGTAGCTTATGAGGGGTGACAGTGGGATTGGGAATGCCATAAGGACCAAACTCCACTTTGTCTAGTTTATGGATCGATGTGTAGAAAAGTAGGGGAAGCAAACAAACAGACAAAGGTACCTAGTGTTCTTTTTTACTTCAATTGCTCTTTTTTCACTCTAATTATTATTCTTGTTATTTTTGTGTGTGTGCTAATGAAGGTGTCAGGGATTGATTTAGGTGATGAATGTACAACTATGTAATGGTACTGTAAACAATCGAAAGTACAATTTGTTTTGTATGACTGCGTGGTATGTGAATATATCTCAATAAAATGATGATTAAAAAAAAAAAAAAAAAAGATATGTCATTTATCACATATCATATCATTGAGTGTGGGAAAGGACCAACAAAAGGCATTATTAACCACACTTAAATTGTAACTTTTGTTTTCAGGATAGTCCATATCAACTGGTAGAAATAGATTTCCTAATAAGCGTAATTAAGAAGACAAAAGAATAGCACTCTTCTGTTGTCTTAAATGACTGAACTCCACTTCTGCTGGATAAATCAATATGCCTTGCCTTGTTTGTACAATATCAATAGACTAATTTCCTTTTAATTTGCTATCAGTTTTTAGTACCTATCATGCACTTTGTTAGATGATTTACATACATTTTTCTCATTTAAGATTCTCAAGAATACTATAAAAGGGGTGTTATTATTATTCCAATGTTACAGATGAAATGCAGTAAAATTGAGTGACTTTCCCACAGCTTCACAGGTCTGCTGACTCTAAGTCCCCTCCTGATTTTAGAGGGGGTGTGTGGTGGTTTGAAGCTGTATGTACCCCAGAAAAGTATATTCTTGAAGTCAGTCCTTTCCTGTGGTTGTGGACCCACTGTAGGAAGGGTCTTGGTGAGGCTACATGAGTTAAGGTGTGACCCACCTCACTCAGGGTGGATCTTAATCCTCTTACTGGAGTCCTTTAATAAGAAAATGAAATTCAGACAAAGTGAGGGAAAGCAATGGAAGCAAGAAGCTGAAAGCAATGAAACCTGGAAGAGAAGAAAAGAGACCAGCAGACGCTGCCACGTGTCTTGTCTTGGGGGCAGAGGAGCCAAGGATCGCTGGCAGGGTCTTCAGGAAGAAAGCATTGTCTTGATTATGACTAGATTTGGACATTCATGGCTTCAAAACTGTAAGCTTGTAAGCTATTAAATTCCCTTAGTTAAAGCCAATGCATTTCATAGTATCTGCTTTGAGCAGCTTAGCCAGCTAAACCAGGTTGTGTCTGTGGGGACTTCTGGAATGCAGTGCTGTTATATGCATGATGTCATTGGCTCGTGTTCAGCAGTCATGCACTTTGCGTTGGTTTTCCCATTATGAAGGTGACTGGCACTCAGAAAACATTTCTTGAATACATGAATCTTCTCTTTTTCATCAGATCTTGTAGTTAGTAATATGTCTTTGTATTATAGCTAGCAAGGTGCATGGGATGGAATTTCCCCCTCTGGGTAAAGCTCTTACTTTCAATTTTACTAAGTTAAACATGTAGGATGAAGGTCTAGAAATTCATTTGACATTCAGTAAGTATTCTGTATATTCTTTTCTTACTTATGAGCCATGTATGGTCTGGCTCTTGTCTACTGCTCCAGCCTCCACACTCATTTCTCACCCCCAGGCATGTTCTGACCATAGTGGGCCTCTTCCAGCTCTTGAAGGTGCCATGCTTTTCCAGCCTTGGAGTCTTCATGTGTGCTGCTCTGCCTACCGGGAACACCAGCCACTCCCTGACAAGTCGAATCCTACCCATTCTTCAAATCTTAAATAGGACTTCCTCCAGAAAACCTTCTTGACTGTGTTACAGTTATCTATTGCTGCATAGAAAACCTCCTCAAGACTTAGTGACTGAAAACAATGACCATTCATTTGCTCACGAATCTGCAGTAGGGTTGGGCTTGGCGGGACAGCTTATTTCTGCTCCATGGTGTGTTGGGTGAACCAGCTTGCCTGAGGTTAGGGATCCAAGACAGCTTCACTCATATGTCTAGCACATCAGCCATGACGACAGACTGGGTTGCCTTCTTGCCCTCTGAGATTTCTCCAGCAGGGTAGCCAGACTTCTTTGCATGGTGGTTGGCTTCTACAAAGGTAGAAACAGAAGTCACCAGGCATTTTAAGAATTAGGCTTGGGAGTCACTTGGCATCTCTCTTGCCACATCCTACTGATCATAGCAAGTCACAGGGTCAGCCCAGATTCAAGGGATGGGGAAACAAATACCATCTCTTAGAGTGGCAAGTGCTTAGAGGGTTGGGAGGAAATGCTGGTGGCCGTCTTTGCAGCAATCTTCCAAAGCCTCTCAGACCAGGTTAGTTCTAACCATTCTATAGAGCACCCTGGAGCACCCTACTCTATAAAATTAAGGGCACTTTTGAGTACTTATTCAGTATCTGTCTTCACTCTCTTCCCAAACCTCCACACTAGTTTGTATGATCTATTAAAACAATAATCTTGTCACGTTCATTGCTAATCATAAATATGGAAGGGAATGAATGGACGAATGAATGAGGCATGCAGTACAAAGCTGTTACCATCCATGTAACATGTATAGGTTTCCTTTTTTGGTGATCATAAGCTTGATGTTTAAAATAATGTGGTGCTTTCTCCCCTCCAGAACATCGACAAACACCTCATGAGGACTGACATTTGATGATCTCTAAGGACACAGAAACACTTGCTCTTCCTAAGAGTGCTTTGAAAATTCTGACTTTGGTAGGGAGAAAAGGCAATGATCGTATTGTCAGCAATTCTTAAAGTTGTTGCAACATGCCTTGTTTTTTTTGGTGCCTGGAAAACCTTTACTGTAATAGAATAACTTGCCATGCTGATGTCTGTCTATAAGTAGGTGTTTAGAAACACATTGGAAAATCCCCTCCCCTTGCCTCCATCTGTCTTTTTTTAAAAAAAAAATTAACAAAAAACAGAGAAGGATTTTAAGAGAACAGCAAAACCAAACATGGCTATGTAGCACTTATGAGAGTTTGTTTTAGAAGCTCACTTTCAAATGCTAAATTAACTGCAGGCTTATGTGAGCAAAAAAGGGACAATTCTTAAAACCAGAAAAAGATTGCCAGGGAAATTAATCAATATACATTTCTTTTGATATTCTTTTCCATGAAAACAGAACAGGATGTGAGGCACAGGGAAATTGGGACTTTTTCGGCTGGAGCAAGGCTTGAAAAACCTGGTTTTGACCTATGAGTCATTTGATGCACAGATGCTAAATCTGGAGCTGCGGCTGGTTGTTGTCCATCTTCTCAGCCTTCGCCTGCTGGACCAGCTGAGCTGGGCCACGCGAATGACAAGCAGAAACGAGATTATCAGCCACCTTGGCATCCTTATATGCTGTGCTCTATATTCTTTATACTTCAGTGTCAGGAGTATTTGCAAGCATTCCTGAGATTAAGTGAATGCCGGTTGGCAATAAACAACTGTGTAACTGTTCATTGTGATTTTTTAAAAACAGCTTAGGAAGGAGTTGCTTCAAATTTCTGTGTGTGTGTGTGTATGTGTGTGTATTTTTTTTCTTTTTTAGAAAATTGAAAAGATAGACTCAACTAAACACCCAGCATCTCAGAGCTGAGTGGTGTGTTTTTCATTTGGATTTCTAGGCCCGAGTTCAGCATTTATTTCTTTATAAATACATTTAAACAAAGTCTCCAGGCAGCCATCATGAAACAAAAGCAACTAGTTCTAAAAAGCAGAATAATGACTTTCATTTTATTCTTCTTTTTTGCAACTATGAAATTCTCTCCCATTCCATACTCACTCCCATCAATCCCCACCCTACACATTTCCCCAGATAAAAAATAGTTTATAGTTTTTTCACAACCAAAGAAGGCAAAATTTCTTGTGCCACAATATATTAAATATCAGAGGTAAATCCTTCATAGAATCCCATCAGTCAGTCTTTCCAACTAGACTATAAATCAAAGAATGCAGAAATGTTCATTGGTTTCTGGAATCATCTGCCTCAATGCAGGTTGCTTTTATTGCCGCACAGTTGCCTGGCAACCTGGCCGCCAGTCAGCTCAACTTCTTCCTGCTCCTTTCCTTACTCTGACCTCATCCTTTTTGTTTTTTGTTTTTTTCTATTTGTTTAGACTGCAGTGGTGGGATATAAACCCCCAGCCTCTGCCAGGTGGCTTAGAGGTTGCTCAGGACAAGATCGTGACAATCCTTGAAGGCCCAGCTGTGGAGACTCTGCATGATTTGGGAGGCAGTGGGGTCCACTACCATTTGGAGTCAGAGGAGTGACAAGATCAGAGCTGTGAGGTAACAGACACCAGCGATGACCGCGGGAGTAGAAAAGAGGGCCGGGGAGGCCCGCCTGACTCCGGTAGAAACAGTGCCAGGCTGTGAGGGCCCTGGAGTTGTCAAAGCTGCCAAAAAGGCTCCCAGCCTGCGGGTGGTGCCATTTACAAAAGCAGCGAGTCAGGCAGATCCATGGAGAATTGTCAGCACCACGCCGGGTGTAAGGAGTTTGATGTGTCAGAAGAGCAGAGAAGCTGAGAGGTCCACATTTCCCCCAACGCGTCTTCCAGGAGCTGTCACCAGAGAGCCCATTCCAGGAGCAGGTGCTTTTCTCTGTGACGTCCTTCAAGTCCCAGTACGGTGAGGAAATGGACGTATCAAGACGGTGCTTAGTGACTGTCCCCGGGGCTCCACTCTACTGCCACCCACCCCCAGGGGCGTCCCCTGACCCAGGCCAAGCCAATCCTAGGGCCTCCTCCCATGGCCCCGTGGTGGTCCAGGCTGGGCAGGGGGACCTTGGCTGAGGGATCACAGTAACTCCCTGAAAGTGTTTCAAGTGGAAGTTCAAAGAGTGACGGGCTCTATCTGAGAAGACATGAGTTTGGAACGTGTTCCCTGCACTGGACCCAGCCCATCTTCGGAAGAAGAAAATGAAACCAATTTGCAGAGCGGCACAAAGCTTGGAAGCCCGACAGAGTTCTGACCGTGGTGATCCAGTGCCCGAATCCAGCCATTCCTCAGGCCAGATCTTTTCTTGGCTGGGTTACATGAACTAATAGATTAACTTTTTTGGATTAAGCGAGTTCAAGTTGGGTTTCTGTCCCTTGCAACTTCAGGAGTCCTGAGAAGTACTCTATTAGCATCTTAATTTTACAGACAAGAGAAATGAGGCACAGAGAGATTAGCTCACCCCCGTAAGTGTAAGTTAGGGTGCTAGGTTTTGAAGCTGGGTCTCCCTGAACTCCAAAGCCAGTGTTCTTTTCTTTATACCATTTTGCCTCCCAACTAGTTCCACAATTGTGGCATGCAAGGAAGAGGCAAATAAACAGATGTGTTTGAGACAGTGCACATTGTCCATAGTCCTCTAGTGAACATCTGTGACAATTTTTAATCCTTAATTTCGTGAAAAACATATCTGCTCATTTTACAAATGTTCTCCAGGCCTCTCCAAATGGTAACTCTTCTATTTGCTCCAGCTCTACAAGCAGAACACCTCCCTTCAGCTTGGAAAGAATCCTAGAACAGGCTATTTGCATCCTGCCACTTAAAGGGAGTAGTAGAGAAGTTTGAGGCATGTCTCCTCCTGAAGACCAAGGGCAGGATGGGGAAAGGTACTTTGAAAGGGGCAAACAATCAACCTCCAGCTCTCTGAGAAACAAGAGCTGACTCAGAAGTCAAAGAGGGTGTGACTGGTACATGGCCATAGCTGCTCGACCGCACAAAACCTTCTCTCTAGAATGTTCTCATTAGTGTGACTCAGCTGTCAACCTTGGAGCCTGTTTGTTCCAAGTTTCAGATTCACAGGGAACAGATACTGCTTGGCATAGCACAGATCAAGGGCCAACTCCTAAATCATCCAGCTGTGCAGTTAGATCAGCTAGGACCATGGGGGCCAGAGAGGAAGGTGGTGGTGAGCTGGACAGTCACCCCAAGAGAAGTCCCCTGCAGGGGTGTAAGTGCCTGGCCTAAGGCAGCGAGACGGTGGGCCTCAGAGGCAGTGACAAGGGCTGTCCCTAGCTCTGCAGGCAGGGCCACAGGAGGACACGGAGACCATGGCGAATGATACTTGCTTGTGAGCAAATGTGAGACATCAACTGGGGCCCCAGGGGAGGGCCTAGTGTGGTGAAAAATAATAGTAATAATTACCAGTTATTGAGCCAGTTATTGGGCCTGTCATAACCTCTCAATTCATGCCAACTAATTCATTGAATCCTCACCACAACCCTGTGCAATAGGTGCCGTCACACTGTGCAAACGAGTGCCCCAAGGGCAGAGAGATTTAGCCACTCATCCAAGGTCACATGGCAGAGGAGAGCTAGGGCTGGGCTTTGAACCCAGACACTTTGGCTCCAGAGTCCCTGTGCTTTCCAGGATTTTTCTCAGCAGCTGGTAGTGAAATAGGGGTTATTGCTGTTGTGGTGGCCCCATCTGTGGCCACAGATTACTGTCCAGCCTGCTGGTGCGTTTGGTTTGTGGTTTGTTGGAGGTGGTTTTGTATCAGATTAGTTTTATTCGTCACTTGACGAAACATGTCTAAGGAATAGTTTAAACAGAATTGCTTAGAAATCGTTCATTATTCAGGTGCCACATAAATCCTTGTATATGAAACTGTCCCCTTCCTTGTGGATATAACAATCTGTCTCTATTAACCCCATAATGATAATACCAATTACGTCCTATAACATGCAGTTATTCAGCCTTTTCCAGGTATGGATGCTCAATTGTGTCACCTGGGCATCAGGGCTTGTCCAAAGGGCACCAGAGTCTGGTCATGTGCATCATATTCTCACCATGTCGTTTCGACCATGTGAACATCTGTTGTTGTGGGTTCTTCCTCTGACATTCTTATCAGCCCTGATGGCATTGGCTTTTGAGCTAAATTGTAAGCAATGTCCATATATGCCTGCTAGGGGCTTTTCTAACCTACAGTCTGAATTTTTATACATGCACCCAGGATGAACGATGTAGCAAAACACCAAGCAAAACACCAAGCAAAACAGCTTGTGCAGCTGAGTTTTAAAACAGATCAACCACTAGAGGGAGCTACATAGGAGTGCCTTCAGGGAACGAAGCAATTCACGGTGCTGGCAGCCCCACAGGAGTCGGAAGATAAGGTCTTTACCCAAGAAAGAATGTGGTCTGGGGCCACATTCTTGTCGTGAAGAAGATTTGTTATCTACATCCTGTATGTTTGGCTTATTATATTTCCCCAGCTCTCCTTAATTATATAGACCAGATGCTTGATGACTAGAAATAAACACAAAAGGATAAAGAGCATCAGAGACAAATCATCTATGAAAAAGTCATAAATTGAAAGAAAGTCTAGTCACTGTCACACTTCACTTGCCACAGTCCATCTTCTCAATTCAATTAGTTTTAGTACCGAGTGCAATGGTAAACATTTTTATTTTTTTTTAAATTGAAGCCAAAGTATTTTGGCTGCTTTCATGCTTTCTTTTCTTTTGTTTCTTTAATATGCAGTAAAAGGAAAACATCAATGCTAATTTCCAAATCCTTTAATGGAAAAACTGATCAGCTGGAGTATGTGGTACAACAAAACCCCTTGGTAGTAATTCATTTTTTAAAATTAATTTTTAGTTATACAAGTTGTACATGAATACATCCACCCTGTTAAAAAAGGAAATCACAGCTGTGGTTCCAGTCCCCTTTGAACAACACAACACCCCAAGTCCCACCACCCCCTCCATCACCCAGAAATAATCATGATTTTCTCTTTGTTTTCTTCTGGGCTTCCTCTATTCATTTTTGCAGGTGGTAATGATCCATTCAAAGGACAGGTTTCCCTTGCATGCTTCAAACTTTCGTCAGGACTTACAAGAGACTAGAAAGCACTGGCCTTGGATTCGATAGGCCTGCGTTTGAATTTCAGCTCTGTTCCTTGTGACACCCTGACTTGGGGCAAGCCACTTGGTTACTCTGCAAATGGGGTGAGCCATACCCACGTCAGGCATTTGTTCAATCATTTATTCAACTAATATTTACTAAATTTCTTCTAAGTTCCAAGCACCTGTGCCAAGGCCTGGTCTGAGGCTGGTTACAAAGGAGAAAACAGCCAGTTCCGATCCAGTGTGATGAGGAGCGTGTCAGGGGAAGCACCCCAGGGTCAGGGCAGGCTTCCTGGAGGAGGTTATGTCTGAGCTGCAATCTGAGGGGCAAGAAGGAATCCAGCAAGCAAAGAGGAGTTTGGAACGAGAGGCAACGTTGGGGGTGGTGTGCACCGGGGTCGGGGTGGGAGGGAAGCTTCCAGCAAGACAAACGTTATGCCTGAAGGCTTGCTGGCACACTTATGGAATAAAAAAAATAGTTCAATAAGCTGAAGTATGGTTCAGCAGAGAATTGGGTGGGGGCGTAACTAGAGATGAGCTGAGCTTGTCGAGGACCGTAATACACTACGGTAAAGGAAAATGGGAAGCACCAAGTAGTTTTAACCAGGTACATGCCACGTTCAGATTTGCCCTGGAAATGGCAAATGCTTAATAATATTAGTGAATATTAATACATGATTTTCCTTTAGCCAACACAACCAGCAACTTCATCAGCAGTGATCACTATCTAAGAACCAGGTTCTAAGAGAAGAAGGAAAAGAGAGAAGGGCTGGCTGGGGTGTGACCGTTGCCACTGGTCATTTGGAATCAACACTCCTTCACCCCCAGAACCCCGTGACCCAGTCATACCTTTGCAGTCAACTTTGTTCTTCCTGAAAGCCAGAGACCTAATAAATGAGTAACAGTGAAAGACGGAAATTCACCCAGGAGCACAGAATCCAGAGACCCAGGTGGCTCTGGGTCATCGCTGGTCTGGTTCTGTTGTGTGAATTTATGCAGCTTAGTTAAGCCCCAGGCCCACTCGGGAGTAGGAACCTCTAGCTAGAGAAACCAGGCTCTGTCAAGCTAGCACCTTGGGATGCCGGGAGACTTGCTGTTCTCCCTGGGTCTGTTTCGGCACAGGAATAGGAAATTAAAGGTGGAGCAAAAGGCCTGAAATTTCTGCTGTGTTTCTAGCCAGGCCACTGCTCATTTCTTCTCATTACCCTCCCCACATCTTGTCTTCATCCTTAAACTGGTGGTAGGGATGGCAGTGTGTAAGCGAAGAGGGCAATGGACTTTATCTTTTCTCCCTTAAAAGTTGGTGACCCTGTCTGGAAATGGCAGAGAAGGAGCCGGTGTCTCCTTGATTCCCTCTGGGAAAATGTGGCTGCACCTGCAGGGCACTGGCGATGAAGGCAGCGAGGACCACGCTGGCGGCCCTCACAGGAAGGCACAGAGCATTGCAAGGCCTCAGAGCTAAGGCAGAGTATCTTTCCTGAGCCCCTGGCATGGGGGCCCTATGTGTCTAGACTGTGTTAGAGTCATGGATGTAAAACAAGCATTGACATCTCGCGGGGAGAGGGAGGGAATCCCAAGAGTCTGTGGCCTAGTGTTTCAAAGATATTTATTTTCATCACTTCTTATTATTCACAAGGTAAGTGATTATCCAGCATTTAACACATGTGGTAGTTTGAATTAATTAATTAGTTAATGAATACCTCGACTGTTTATTTCCTCTTGGTTCAGTTACTTGTGCAGCTCATCATTGTCCCCTAGCAATTATCCTGCTGTATCGTAATTAACTGTTGAGCTATTTGTCTCCCCTGATGAACTCAAGAGCAAGGACCATGCCTTCTTTATTTTTATAGCTCCAAATTTTTATAAATAGATGAAATGTAAAGTAAATTTCAAAATGCTCAGTCGCTGTTCCGGAGAGAAGCCAGAGCACAGGGAGACTGAGTGGCTTGCTGGGAACCAAACACCGGCCCCGGCAGGGCCTGCTGAGATGCTTGCCACTGCCTCCCTTGCAAGGCTGTATTTTCTCAGCACCTTTCACAAGGCTGTTTTAAACACCTGGGTCAGAATCTACATCATCGAAGACATCTTCTTGAATGAAATATTCACAGCCCTTCTAGATATTTTTGGGTGCTTTCATTCTGCCCACAAAGGGGCTCACAAAATTTGGGTTGATGATTAATGCTGAACTTTGCACAGAAAATGCCCAACTGATACAAAGTGGTTAGGGATAAATAACCTGCTCCATCACCAGGAGGAGGAAGAGGAAGTTACTCTTTCTGACTCAGAGAGATGATGTGAAAGTCAGTTTCCACGTCAAAACGGGATGCCTGTGTTCAATTAAATAAAGATCACACGAAAGGAAACAGCAGCAGCACAGAACACAGAGAAAAGAGTCAAAACTCAAGCGCCATCAAAAGTTATGACAGCTTTTACTGACAGCATGGCATTGGCCTATTTCCAGGATCTGAGGACAGTTTCCACTAGAAATGACAATTCCTGATGTTGGTAAGGATGCCAGAAACAGGCACTCTCAAAGGGTGCTGTTGAAATAGTTAACTGATACAATTTTTTGGAAAGTGACTTGGGAATATGCAACAGAAGTTTAAAACTGGATATACACTTTGACTCAGTAATTCCATTTCCAGGAATTTATCCTAAGTAAACAATTAGGGATGTGCAGGTCACCACAATATTAATTACAATAGGAAAATGTTGAAAGCTACCTGAATGTCCAACATTGGGAATCCATCAAATACATGTATTTACAAATAAAATCTGTGGGTCTTAAAAATCATGTTATGAAAGATTCATTTTATTCCTTGTGCTTTTGTGTGTTTTCCAAATTTTCTGTAATTATCATGTATTACTTCTGTAAGTAGGAAAAAGCACATAAAATGTTGAGAATTTATATAAACATTAATAAAAATCTACAAAAGAACACAAGAAATAAGTTCTGAAAATAAAAATTATGCAAAGCATATTCTGTGGCCACTGTATAATAAAATTTAAAAGTAATAGTAACTACAAACCGCTCTGCCCAGGAAGGATGCAGGTAATATCACATTTCTTTATTTCTCAAATTAAATTAGAATTGGTTTTCCAATGTATGGACAGATGAATAGAAAAATGGGGACAAAAATTAAATGACAAATAGGTGGGATGGGGGGATGGTATGTTTTGAATGTTCTTCTGTACTTTTATTTTTATTCTTATTTTTGTCTTTTTTTGGAGCAATGAAAATGTTTAGAAATTGTGGTGATGAATGCACAACTACATGATGGTACTGTGAACAGCTGATTGTACACTGTGGATGATTGCATGGTATGTGAATATATCTCAATAAAACTAAATTTAAAAAAATAGAATTGGTTTGAGTTCCCACAAACCATGGACTTCTTGCTCGGGACTTCCCTTATCCATTACAGGAACCTTCCAGTCATCCAAGGAGTCCATTAAGCAATTCAAAAAGGAAAACTGACAGCTTTTCTGCTCAGGCAGAAAAGAATCCTGGTTTCTTTCAACCTGCCTCTGCCTTCGCCACGGTCCCTCCTGCCTACACAGAGCACTTTAGCCACCCTGGGTCGTCTCCTCTACTCGTCTAGCACTGCTAGTCTCTGTTGTCTGGAAGTCAGGCCCCATCAGTCGTGATCCTTCGAAGGGGAGAAGCACGGTAAGCAACCCCGTTTATTCCCTGGTAAGTGCAGACATGGGTCCCCTTTGCTTGGGCCTCAGTATTGTAGCTCTTGGTATCTGTTCCTGTCTGTCACCCACAGCCATTTTTCTGCAAAGTCCTACCATTTTGGAGATGTTTTGCAAGAGGAAGGATTCCATCATCCTTTCTTCCTAGAGCCAGTCTCTCTTCCCAGTCCTAGGGACCATACCAAAGACTGGCAAACTTTTATTTTTACATCCATTCTCACAAGACCCCCACACCCTTTTCCTAAAAGTAAAGATTCATTATATTCCTTTCTTTTACAACAGGGCTTGATTGCTTATCAGGAGGGTTTGAACTCTAGAAATAGACACAAAAACAGCCTGTGAAACTCTAACTAAGGTGAGGGTAGAGAGATATTTTTCCAGATGAGTTACTACTATGCCTTTAAGACAGAGCAGAAGATTTTCTACTCAAACAGAAAAAAAAGTATAAAGATCATGCTAACCATAAAGAAAAAATAAAAAGAAAGAATTCTGGACAATGGGGGTTGGGGGTAGGGACAAACCTCTCCTAAATAACTCTTGAGGCAAAGCAAAAGCCAAAGCATAGTTTATAGACAAACACTCTTATTTAAATTTTAGAGAGCATCATCAAGCTATGCTGAGAGGCAAATAAATAGCCTTAAATGTTTTCATTATTAGGCGAGAAAATTTAAGAAGTTAGAAATCTAACCCAGGCAAATCTAAGGAAAGATCAAAGTCAATAAATTAGAAATCAGAGAAACAGTAAATTGGTTCAAGGCCAGTTTCTTTGATGGAAAAAAGTAGCAACAGCAGCAACAACAAAAACCAAATATATCTAATTAGTGAAAGAAAGGAAAGCAAAATAGACATAAATAATTTAAAAGGGGAGAGGATATAAGAACAGATAAATGTAAAAACCTGAAGGGAATAGATTATTTTCTGGAAAAATGTAAATTACAAATATCTAATCCAGATGTTGGAAGTTGAAAACAGTGTTACAGAATAAACTGGAAACTTTTTAAAAGAATTATCTGCAAAAAGAGGGAGTTCAGAGCCAGATAGATGTTACCAATTCCATGTGAACTGCTTCAGAAAACAGGAAAGGGTAAAAACCTTCCCAAATCATTTTGCATAACCAACATTACCCTAATGCCAAGATCTGACCAAGATAACAACCAAATATATATGCCAATTTATACATGAATAAAGGTTCAAAAATCCAAAATAAAATACTAGCTAACCAAAGTTAACCATATATTTATGAAGGTTATTTTAGCTTTAGAAAACCTGCTTTATAATACATTTCAAAAAGAAAATAAAAGATCAATTTAGATAAGTCAAAACAGCATTTAATAATATCCAAACCTAATTCTGGTTTAAAAACTAAGTCTCGGTAAAATAGAAAAAGATGATTATTTATTAAATATGATATAGAAAATATCAAGCCAAGTTCACACTTCATAGTGAGCACCAAGCATTTCCTTTGAAATAGGAATTAAATTGGGATATTCATTATTGCTCCTATTATATCAAACATTAACCTGAAAGTTATAGCCAGAGCAATAAGAAAGGAAAAGAGGGCAAAAGTTATTGGAGAAAAGATAAGAAGGTCATTATTTTCAGATTATGTAATTTTCTATCTGGAAATTCAAGAGAACTCATTTAAGCTATCATAATTAATCAGAGAATTTACAAAGAAATAAATCAAGAGAAAGAGAATGAAGAAAAGAGAACTTCAGGAAAAGAAAAAAAGAAGTGGAGATGGTAAAAGAGGGAGAAAAACAAAGAGGAAAGAAACTTTGGGCCTCTGCCATGTCATTCATAAACAACAAATTCTAAAAGCTATTCCCACTGGTTGAAGGCCTGACTCAGTAATACAAGATGTTTTCAAGGATCATTGATTGAACATATTTTGTAAGCCAAGAATTGTTTTATGTACTTTTTCCAAGTTTTATATACTTTTTGTAAGTTTTTTTTTTTTTTGACTTGCTGAGCTGGGACTCAGACACTGTGCACTGAGAAAACACCTCTATCCCCAAAGAGAGTCTTTGCATTCACTCATATACCTGGAGCTTTATTTGTGTAACTGGTGGATGAAAAAGGAGTTTAGATTGAAGGATGAGGAAGAGATATTTTATAGTGTCTTTTTTTTTTCCTGCATCCTTAGATAGCGTTTGAGACCAGAACTTTATTGAACTATATTTCTTGAGACACTTAGTGGTTTCATGGGCAAGGGGCTAGGCTGGGAAGATGAAGAAACTATTTAAGAGAGACTTTTGAGGCTCTGGACACATAGCTCAATTAACAAAGTGGCCTGTTTGGAGTGGAGACTGTCTTCTCCCTTGTGGAACCCAGTATTGCCCTGGTTCCCACCAAGAAATGGAAACTTTTGGAACATCTGTAGGAATAACTTTTGATATGAACACCGACATTCTCATGAGAGGTAGGAGGAAGGACTCTCACCCAAGTGAATTTTGGGTGTTACAGACTTGGATAACTGAGAACCAGAGAGGTAAAAGTGTATAGACATGGGATGATGACTGTGCCAGTCTGGATATATTATATCCCCTAGAAAATCCATATCTTTAATGCAATCTTGTGGGGGCAGACTGATTAGTCTGTTGATTAGGGTGGAACCTCTGACTGAATTATTTCCATGGAGTTGTGGACCCTGCCCATTCAGGATGGGTCTTAATCAGATCACTGGAGTCCTTTAGCGAGAGCTCACACAGAGAGCAAGGAAGATAAAATGCCCCAAGAGAAGCTGAGAGGGACATTTTGGAGAGAAGCTAAGAGCCAACACTGATGCTGATGCTTTCTGATGCTTAGAGATGCTTGGAGGTGAGGACAGCAGGATGTTTGGAGATGCTAAGCTAGGAAATGAGGCCCAGAGTTTGTCCCAGAGAAACAAAGAGAGGACCCCCAGATGCTTAGAGAGAAATATCCTGGGAGAAAGAACCAAGGACGCACAGGAGCCGAGAGAGAGGAGCTAAGAGAGACCCAAAGACATTTTGGAGAACGCCATTTTGAAACACAACCCAGGAGCAAAGGAACAGCAGACGCCCACCACGTGCCTTCCCAGCTGACAGAGGTGTTCCAGACACCATCAGCCATTCTTCAGTGAAGGTATCTTCTTATTGATGCCTTAGTTTGGACACTTTTATGGCCGTGGGACTGTAAATTTGTAACCAAATAAACCCCCTTTACAAAAGCCAATCCATTTCTGGTATTTGGCATAATGGCAGTTTTAGCAAACTGGAACAATGACAACTGGTGACTATCTGATCTAGAAACTCATACAAGCCCTGCCCTTTTGTGGACTCTGAGATATAACTGTGGTACATTTCAAGGGCACTAATTTCTAGTACTTCAGTCTGTAGGAAACTGATACACTAATTCTAAACTTCATATGGAAATGCAAAGGGTCAAAGAATAGCAATCTTGAAGAAAAGAACAAGTCTGGAGGGTTTAAGGCACCATCATCAAGACCTATTATAAAGCTATAGTAATAGACTGTGGTAGAGTAGACAAACAGTAATAGACTGTGGTAGAGTAGACAAACAGACCAACGGAATGGGAAAAAGTCCAGAAACAAACTGATACATGAACAGAAACTTAACTTTTGACAACGGAGACAGTGCAGCATCCTTTCTAATAAAATGTAGTGGGTCAATTTCCTGGGGAAAAAAAGTATATCTTGACTCCTACATCATACCATAGACAAAAATAAGTTCCAGATGAATTGAAGCTCTAAATGTGAAAGGTGAAACAATGAAGTTTTGAGAAGACAACACAATTTCTGCATGGCCTTGGAGTAGGCAACAATTTCATAAACAAGACACCGAAGGCATTCCAAAAACAAAAAATGAAAAATTGTGCTTTGTTAAAGTTAAGAACTTCCATTCATCAAAAGACCCTATTAATAGAATGAAAAGCAAGCATAGAATAAGATATTTGCAATACATATATCCAGCGAGGGCTTGTATCCAAATATTATTCTAGAAACCAATAAGAAAAAGACAATTCAGTAAAAAGTAGGTAAACACTTCACAAAAGGAAAGATCCAAATGCTCAATAAACAGTCTAAGAACGTTCTCAGTTTCATTAGCCATCAAGAAATATACTTAAAGCCACCATGAGATACCACCATACACCCATCAGAATGAAAAAATGGAATGAAAATACCAAGCATTGGAGAGGATGTGGTGCAGCCAGAACTACCAGCCACTGCTGTTGGAGGTATAAACTGGTTAGCAACCACTTGGAAGACTGTTCAGCAGAACATACTAAAACATGACATATGCATAACCTATGACCCAGTTATTCCACTCCTAGGTATACATACTCAACAGAAATGCATTCATATGTTCATCAAATGACATATAATGGAATGTTCAAGAGCCAGATACAAAAAATTCCCTAAATGCCTACTAACCATGAATGGATAAATAAATGAGGAGAGGAGGAATTGGGGGGAGACTGTTCACACAGAGGAATTGTATATAGCAATGAAAATGGTCTATTCCACAATTGCATGCAAAACATAAATGAATATCATAAAGAGAATGTTTAGTGAAAGAAGCTGGACAAAAATAATACCTACTGTAAGATTACATTTATATAAAGTACAAAAATGGACACAACTAATCTATGCTGTTAGAAGTCAGGAGTGACCCTGGAGGGGTGGACAGTGACTGAATAAGAGCATGAGGAGCTGGAGTGGGGGTATGTTCTGGTTCCTGATCTGGGTGCTGGTTACATACATGTACCAAGTTTGTTAAAACTCATTGAAGTGCATAATTATGGTATGTATACATTTGTGTATGTATATTATACTTTGGTAAAGTTTTTTTACAAATAAAAATATATGTGACCTAATTTTGTAGTCACAACCATATTATAGACTATTAGGTCCATTATACAGATGAATAAATCAAGGCTAAAGGAAATCCAATAATTTGCTCAAAGTTACCCAGGCAGAATGTGGTAGAGCCTGGGCTGCAACTGAAGTCTGTCAAAATCCAAGGTCAAGATGAAAGATTACTCTAGCCCTTCTTAATGTTCTATTTGACCCTTTCCAATAACCTTCATAACTCTATGTTTTTTCTCTGCCTGGCATGCCCTTAACCTCCCTACTTTACCAGGAAAACTCTTACTCAGTTTTCAAGGATCGGCCAAAGCTCTCCTCCTCTGTGAAGTCTTGCCTGAAACCTCTGCCTCCTTTCCCATCTCCATCTGTTTGCAATAGAGATCCAAAAGTCGAATGCCTACATGGGCACAGCAGATAGTGTAAACAAAGGAAGCAGCTGGGTATATATGAATAGGGAGAAGTGGGGACTGTGACAAAATGCAGAGGGCATACCTGTCTAACAGGAATAATACCCACTCAGTTCCAACTAATTGCTGCTCTGCAGGAATGCAATATCAAGAAGCAAGGGTCTGAATTTATATGTGAAATCTTCCTTTTAAATATTTCGGCTTAAAAATTGAAAACAAAACAAACAAACAAAAACACTGTGTCAGCCAGACACAGCATGTCTGAGGGCCAGGTGTAGCTCATGAATCCCAAGTTTGCAGCCTCTGGCTTACAATTTGGCCAGGTCAGTCAAAATCCACCTGATCAGGAGCTCACCAACCTCTTCCCCAGAGGTTTGCCTTCTCCTAGCTGGAGATGCTCTTTAAATATGGCAGATGAGGATCACTTAATAAAGTTTCAAGCTTTCATTCTTACCTGCACTTGTGTCCCCCAAAATCTGGGAAGAAGGGATGGAAGAAATGTTGTGAGTCTCCCTAAAGCCCACTCCCCCTTCCTTTAATATCAGATGTTTCTTCTTTGTGGTTGGTGTTTCAAAGAAGCACCAGAGAAAAAATAAGGCCGTGTTTGAACTAGAATGGAATCTTCCACACTGGGGCAGTATAACTACATCTGCTAGTAATCCCCAACCACCTGGGCTTCCCCGGTCCCAACCCTAAATCCCTGCAGAGGAGACTTCCTGATGGCTAAAGCAGGCAAATTGGCAGAGGCTTGGACAGGGCAGAGTATAAATTTGGGAGACTCTGTTCCCTGGTTTAAGACAAGAAAGTAGCAAGCTCCACATGATGAGAAAGGAAGGAGAGGGAGGGTAGAGAACTGAAGAAAACACATGATCAAGGATCTTATTGGTATTTTTCCCTTGGGGTTCCCAAATAGGTAGTTTCCTTTATGAATTAGTCAGGTAAAGATCTTGTTCATTAATTTTATTGCATTTTGGAAACAATATAAGTAAAATCTGCTTTTATTAGCAATAAAAATCCAATTTCTTTTTTCTATTCAATAGAGGGGAGAACTGAACAAACAAAACCTGAGTCTACAAAAAGGTCATTTTCAAAAATGTGCTGTTAGGCCAGTTGCTTGGAATTTGAAATGCATTTTTGCACAGAACCAAAGTGATCTCTGAAAATTGGGTTTTCGTGGCCAGGTCAAAAAAAATCTATTTAGTACATAGTAAAACTGAAATATAACTTTTGTAATTAAGAATAAAAAATAATGCTGTCCTTAAAAAAGAATAATTAAGAAAACTGAGCAAATTGAATAATTCAGTAATTGTTTATTAAATATTTGCTTTGTGCAACCTAAAGCAAGTGCATTGAAACGGATGTTTAGATGATCAGCTGTAGCCTGTGAGAGTGGGCTTTGTGGGGTGAAAGGATCAAAAGCCTTATTAACAAGGGTGAAGAGGAAGGGGAGGTGAGAAAGTAGAGCCAAGTGGATACTGCTCTTTCTAGGACCTTGACTTGGAAAAAAGGAGAATGCTGGCCTAAAAGTCGGGGAAGGAGTCAGGGCCAAGGGGTAGTTAAAGCTATCGTGCTGTCTGAGTATGTTTTATAGGCCAAGACAGAGGGAGAGGCTAAAATACAGGTGGAAGGTATGATAATCAATGGATCCACGTCCTATGCTCTCTGCCGTACATTCTCCACCCGTTCCTTAGTCCATGAACCATGATTTTCACTACGGTACCGACGCACCAGCTAAGGGCTACATTTCCCAGCCTCCCTTGCAGATAGGTGTGGCCTTGTGACTAAGTTCTGGCCAATGAGATATAAGTAGAAATTTTACATGGCGCAATTAGGAAGAGCGCTGACTCAGCTCTCTCCCCGTTTTCACAGTCAAAACATATAAATGTTAAAAACATAATTCCCACACAAAGAGATAATGAGCACATGCCAAAATTTAATTAATTATAGAGGAAACAAATCCTGAAATAAGAATGCTAAGTTAGATACAAAAGTGGCAAATGTTCTTCAAGGTAATAAAAACATCTCTCGGATAAAAATCATTTGCATCTTGTCAGTGTCTTACAGGTTGACATCTAACTTTAGAGTCTGAACACTAATCAACAGTAAATAAAGAGTAGGTCATTCTCCTGAGAGTGAGCTGACTCTTGGGGGAGCTTGACAGTGCTCTAGAATGACACTGGAAGGATACAGTCATCTTTTTGCTTGATTTCCAAGTTTTGGACAATTTTTCTGAGCACCACTGTCTTCATTTCCTAAGGCTGCTATAAAAAATCCCCACAGCTGGGGTAGCTGAAAACAACAGCAGTGTGTTCTCTCTCAGAGACCGTAAGTCCCAAGTCAGGGTGTTAGCAGGGCCACGCACGCGCCAATGGCTCCAGGAAAGGCGCTTTCCCTGCCTCTTTCTAGCATCTGGCGGTCACTGGCAATCCTTGTGTCCTTTGGCTCATAGCAGCATAATTCCGTTCTCTGCCTCTGTCTTCACATGGCTGTCTTCCCTCTTGTCTCCTCTTTTTATGCTGTCAGTCATATTGGATTAAGCACCCCCCTCCCCCAGCAGGACCTCACCTTAACTAATTACACCTGCAATGTCCCTGTTTCCAAATAAAGTCTCATTCTTAGATACTGGGTATTAGGACTTCAGCATATCTTTTTTAGGGGACACAATTCAACCCATAACAACCACTTTCCTTCTTCCTGCTGACTGGAATGCAGATGCAGTGGCTGGAGCTCCAGCAACAAGGATGGAATTCATGAACTAGGATGGCAGGCAGAAGGAGAGAAGGAGTCTGGGCCCGCCAAAACAGCCTTGTATCACCTATCTCGGGACTTCTTGTATGAGAGAGACACATAAACTTCTCTGTTGTCTAAGTTAACTTAAGCTTGTTAAGTTTAAACTCTTTTGGATTTCTCTTATATGCAGTTAAGCCTAACCTTCAGAAGGGTGAGATGAGAAGTTTGGGAAGACAGAAAAAAGAGAGAAATCCTGTTTAAATAGTGTTGGCAATTCAGCAGAGCACTCAATGAGGTGGCCTGCAGGCAGGGACTCAGGCAGGCCAGAAATAAGGGATGACTCTTAGTGAAACCTACCAAAGAAGGTACGGATGACTTAGGAGTTTCTAGACCACAGACAAAGAAGTGAAATGCATTGCTCATACTAATGGCTAATGACGGCTTTACTACAAACTTGAAGAAGAAACTGAAGAACTAAAGACTACAGAGGAACTGTAAAACCTAGAATGATGACACCAAACAGGAAATCAGAATACTCATAAATTTGCTCAAGTGTTGCAAGCAGCTTACTTGATTTACCTTCTCAATATAATTCCTCTTTGGAATTATATGCTATATCTTACTGCATACCTTATTTAATATACACCTTATATGGTATGTATACCTGATACCTAAATAGTACTGTCTACTTTCTACACTCAGACCTACATATTGCTTTATAGAACTATATGCCCAAAGCCTTGTTTGATCTACTGTTATGGGTGGCTTAAGAGATCTAGAGTAATTTTGACCATACGTGATTTTTGCCTTATGTGTTGTGCCAGTATGAATGTATTGTGTCCCCCAAAACCCCATTATCTTTGATACAATCTTGTGTGGGCAGATGTATTAGTGTTGATTGGATTGTAATTCTTTGAGTGTTTCCATGGAGATGCAACCCACCCAACTGTAGGTGATAACTCTGATTGGATGATTTCCATGGAGGTGTGGCCCTGCCCATTCAGCCTGGGCCTTGATTAGTTTACTAGAGCACTATATAAGCTCGGACAGAAGAAGCCAGCTTGCTACAGCCCAGAGGGACACTGAAGAAAGCACTGGAGCTGAGAGAGTAGCTGCAGCTGAGAGACACATTTTGAAGACGGCTGTTGGAAGCTGACACTGACATTTGGGAGAATGCCATTTTGAAACACAACCTGGGAGCAAGCAGACTCCAGCCACATGCCTTCCCAGCTAACAGAGGTTTTCCAGGCACCATCATCTGTCCTCCAGTGAAGGTACCTGATTGTTGATGATTTACCTTGGACACCTTATGGCCTTAACACTGTAACTTTGTAACCAAATAACCCCCTTTATTAAAGCCGATCCATTTCTGGTGTTCTGCGAAAAGGCATCTTAAGCAAACCAGAACATGTGCTGATTTAAAGTCTAATATCCATGAATGAAGCAGATCTGGCTAAGACTAGGGCAAATTGGGCCAAAGGGTAAAGGTCGAGAAACTGACTGTGTTTTAAAACTTCTACTTCCATTTGAGACCAAGGAAAGAAATGTTTATTTGGGGCAGGATCTATATTTTCTAAACAGTGTAACTTCTACAATTTGTTCAAACACCATAATTACATGGAACTTTGAATAGGAAGTGAGAGGGTTTGTAGAGGTTAGTATGATATAGTGACACATCCCAAAGTAACTTGGGCAGAGAATAAAAATATATATGCAGGGCCCCCCTGAGGAGCTAGTGGAAAATGCGGCAGTGTTGGACTTCCTCACCTGAGTTGTTGCTGATGTTCTTGGAAACATTGAGGACTGACGGTTTAGTACGCCAAGCCCTCTATCTTGGGGCTTGCCCTTATGACACTCGTTACAGCAAAGGAGAGGCTAAACCTTCTTATAATTGTGCCTAACAGTCTCCCCCTGAGTGCCTCTTTGTTGCTCAGATGTGGCCCTCTCTCTCTCTAACTAAGCCACCTCAGCAGGTGGTGAACTCACTGCCCTCCACCCTACGTGGGACCTGACTCCCAAGGGTATAAATCTCCCTGGCAACTCAGGATATGACTCCCGGGGATGAATCTGGACCCGGCATCGTGGGATTGAGAACATCTTCTTGACCAAAAGGGGGATGTGAAATGAAATGAAATAAAGCTTTAGTGGCCGAGAGATTTCAAATGGAGTCGAGAGGTCACTCTGGTGGACATTCTTACGCACTATATAGATAACACTTTTTAGGTTTTAATGTATTGGAATAGCTAGAAGTAAATACCTGAAACTACCAAACTCCAGCTCAGTAGCCTTGACTCTTGAAGATGATCGTATAACAATGTAGATTATAAGGGGTGACAGTGTGATTGTGAAAACCTTGTGGATCACACTCCCTTTATCCAGTGTATGGATGGATGAGTAGATAAATGGGGACAAAAAGTGAATGAAAAACAGAGTGGGATGGGGGGGATGATTTGAGTGTCCTCTTTTATTTTTATTTTTTATTCTTATTCTGATTCTTTCTGGTATAAGGAAAATGTTCAAAAATAGATTGGGGTGATGAATGCACAACTATATGATGGTACTGTGTACAGATAATTGTACACCGTAGATGATTGTATGGTATGTGAATATATCTCAATAAAGCTAAATTTAATTATAAAAACAACAACAACAACAAAAACATTTTTCCTCAAAAAAAAAAAAAAAAATCTAATATCCACCTTAAATGTGATTCCACTCTAGAGAAGCTGAAAGGGGATTTGTTCAACATGACTGGTGAAGAAATGAGCCTTAAAACCCAAGAGAACCATACATTTATTGGCCAGGAAGGAGGAAACAAAGCAAATTCTCACCTGATAGCCTCAGTCTTCTCAGGAAGAGATAAGCCATCTCTTGAGAGGGGTTGGAGAATGGGAGAAAAGTTACAGGATGTTCGGGAAAGTGACGGGCTTTGGAACAGCTGCTGTAGGGAAAGGATTTGAGAATAACCAAGGACTGGCTAAATGATAAACAGAAGGACATGCCTAAACCTCATATTAGACTCTGCTCCAAATCGGCATCCTCTTCCTCTCTGCCTGTCTCCAGTTTCCCCCAGAGGACCTGGGAGGTAGGAAGGTAAAAGGTGAAACAGTTATCAATTAAGCCTTACCTACTCAGAGTAAATACAGTCCAATCAGTAAATAGGTTAACATCTAGCAGAGTTGTGCAATTTGAGTGTATTTGTCTCAAAGCTGACATTTTAGTCACTTGTTTTGTTTTAAACTTATTTTTGAGTTAAATTCAGTTCCTGGTGCAGAGCAGGCACTTAATATAAGGTTGACTGGTTAGGTGAATGAAAGCAACTGAGCATTTTGTAGCTGTCTGATTTCTGCAGAAGCCAGTGTGCTTTAGAGAAGAATTTGTCAATAAACGAGCCCCTTTGATGGCAAAAATCTCATTTATACCCCCCCTGTAAAGAACTTGCAGGTCTTTACAGCTGCTGTTTCATTTCTCCTCTGAGGGCACACCCTCCTCTTTCTTAAACAATACTTCCTTTTAAATAAAAAGGAACCAGGAAAAGGAGTCCTGTGAAAAATGGATTGAACATGAACGTTAGAACGTTACGTAATGAATATTTCTATACCATAATTTAAACCTAAAACCATTCTCCTTTGGCATTTTGATTTATTTTTGGGAGCATGGTATTTTAAAATCGCATGTTGTGCTGAATTGCTCTCCATTATCTAGTCTACCCTGGGACTTTCTGATAACATCTGAACGGTTGACTGTGTTTGTTGCTTGGTGTTCACGAATGCTAATGAAGCAATGCAGTCTCTTGTAGATAGGGAGCTGGAACCACCTTCTGTCTCCCTCTTGTTTCAAACAACAATCAAAAGAGAAGGCAGGAAGTGGATTCTGGCAGTGGTCTCCTAACCTTGGCCACCTCTTCTCATGAAGATGGAGCTCTCAGTTTCTTGGTAGCTGAGGGAGGTTAAGCTCAGTTGCCATGTAAGGAAAGAAACCATTTCTTTCTGCAGAGAGTAAACTTCTTGAGTAACTAAAAGAATTTAGCTGAGTCAAGAACAGGAGGTTTCCTCTTTGGAACATGGGCAAAGGTGACCCTAGATGGACAGTAGACTGGATTTAAGACAAAGACAAGCAGACCCAGTGAAGTTAGTTTGTATTTTCTCCCAAAATGGCCAAACATGAACTTTGTACCCAAGTTCTGTGATGGTAGGTGGCTTGTGCCTATGTTACCCTCCCTGCTGTCTAAGAGACCTGTGACTACATGTCACGGCCCAAGAGGGCTTTTGTAGCCAAAGGACTAAAGAAAGCACCAGACACGTTCTGAGACATGAGCTTTTATTATTGGGGTTACCTACAGGGTGGGGAAGTCGAGCCACATTGCCCTGAAATCAAGAGCTTCTCTGGATGGATTCAGGAGCTGCTCTGAATGGCGGCTAGTTCAGAGCACAACGTGGAAATAGTCCGCACTTTGGGTGGCTGAATACACTGCTTATAAGGGTTTGACATTCCAATGGGTATGAGAGCATAAGGCAGGGAGCGAGGTCATGCAAGGAGGTCGAGGTTGTGCAACATAGGGAGGGGTTGGTTGTCAACAGAGAGGAGGAAAGGATTATAGAGGTAACAATATCTCAGGAAGTCTCAGGAAGGAGGTAGTTTCAGGTATAGATTACAAGTTAGCATCTGATATTACAAGGAGAATAGGTCAAATCTCAACTGACCTAGGTCACGCAAGCTGCTGTGTGCAATCTTCAAGGCCCTTGGTGAATGCCCTGTGCCCGGGGTTCCCACACTACATTAAAGAAGAGGCCTGAATTTTGTCTCTGAACTACAAACATAGAGCCCGATCATATTTTTTTAGCTCCTACTATGTGCCAAACAAAGAGACCAGCATATAAACATGGGAAGCTCCATGTTTCAGAGTCAGTGATGTCAAAATGGTCCCAAGCACTGGAGTAGTGGCAACAAAGTCAGAAGGCAGCTGCCCACCCACCCACCAAGTGGGCTTGGTTGCTACAGTCTCTCGGCTGCCATCTTAAGCCCAGGTTAGGGAGCTGGAAGTGGGAGGTGAACCGCCAACCTCTTCCTCATAAAGAGAAATGATAGCAAATGAATGTGAGAGAGGAAACCAAAATGCGATAATGATTGCACTCATATACAGATGAGGAAAAGAATAAGGGGTCCTTGATGAGAAGAACACAAGCCACTGTCCAAAGAAAGAAGGTAACCTACTGAAGAGCAATAGCACGCATCAGGATTTTTTTAAAGAATTTTTTTTACAAGCTCTAATTTTAAAAACAAAAACAAACAAACAAACAACAAAAAAACTCACTATAACAGGATCCAAAACTTCGGAAGCTTAATGTGACTGAAATGCAACTGGACAAAAGTCATATGGATATTGTCCTATTAGTTTCCTTCTTTCCCTATCCTGCCACCAACTGAATATGTTGGGGGAAGAGGAAGGAGAAGGAAGGGATGCGAAATGTTAGCTCAGACTCATGTGACAAAATGGGGGGATGAAAGCAAGGTGGCAAAACACTGGAACCAGCACAGGGAAGCTGGGGAGGGTAGTGCAGAGCTCCTAGGATTTACAGGGTGTTTGGGAACAGGAGAGGGTTGAGGGCTTAAAAAACGCTAGCCATGAATTATGACTTAGATCCTTTTAGCTTTTTTAAGAGATGTGAGTAAAACTGAAATACCTGTTTGAGCAGCATCTCTTCAAATATGAACCCTGATTTGTTTGCCTGAGCTGCTTTCACAAACTGGTTTTAGCTTAATAGGAAATTATTGGCTCATGATTTTGAGGCTACAAGAGTCCACAATTAAAGTATCAGCAAGACTAGCTTTCCCCAAAAATCTGGCTGCAGCAATCCTCGGGGTTCCTTGGTTTGCATCTCTGCCTCCCATCACATGGCAATGTCCTCTCCTTAGCTTCTGTGACTTTTTGGTTCTCTTTATAAGGCCTCCAGTAATAGGGATTAAACTCCACCCTGATTCCGTTGACCATATCTTAACTAAAAATAGCATCTGTTAGGAAATCACAGGCGCCTGTTAAGCGGTCATTGCCCAGCCCTCACCTATCCCCACCTCCTTTGGGAAAGTCACATGCACTCACTAAGCGCCATCCTCGGGCCTTCCACTCCATCCACCTCATTTTCTATTGTGTGCCGTTTCACAACCTGGGGAAGATGTTAAGTCTAATGAAAAGGCCCGGCTAGAACTTAAATCTGGAAACCAGGCACAAATAGCCCCGGATGCTTATCAGAACAAGAATTCTCAGTGGCAGGGGGTGGGGGGTAGAGCCCCCCTCCCCTAGAGGTAGATTGAAAAAAAAAAACATACTTAAACAATGCAGATTTGACTCAGTGCAAAGTGGGGTGTGCAGAGCTGCCATCTATGAATGCTGAACCAGAGCAGTTTTCAGCCTCCCCAGAAGACCGACCGTGATGGGACTTCTTCCCCTGCTCTTTTGGACTCTTTGTGCTGAGTAAGTGACAAGGGGATTATCTGCCTTTTCTGGGTTATTTATTCTGTGCAATAAAGGGATCATCTGCTGAAAGTTTCTGTTGTTCCTATGATGCACTATTGTACCAACTCACTCCACAACATCTTCATAGGGTCCTGTTTACAATGGGTTAGCACCCATAGGGACACAAGTTAAGATGCAGATCATGTGCTTGTTGGAGTACATAATTCAACCTACTACAAACCCATTGTAAGATGGACCATGTGGGTTGTGATTCTTTAAGTATTATCTGTACAAGATAATGAAGTGGTCTTATTGTCCTATGAACAAATTAAATTGAGAGAATGGAATCATTCTCTTTGACTATTTCAAGGACTTTCATTGTCCCCCTAAACCAACCACATGCCAACTTCTTTGTAATCTACAAATTATGACAGGAGGATACATCCTACTTTTTATTATTCAATTTAAATGAAGCATATTTATTTAAGGGTGTTGTGCCAGTTTGAATGTATTCTGTCCCCCCAAATGCCATTATCTTTGATGCAATCTTGTGTGGGCAGACCTATCAGTGTTAATTAGATTGTAATTCTTTGAGTGTTTCCATGGAGATGTTCCCCACCCAGTTGTGGGTGATGACTCTGATTGGATAATTTCCATGGAGGTGTTACTCCACCCATTCAGGGTGGGTCTAAATTAAATCACTGGACCATATAAATGAGTGACAAACAGGAGGAACTCAGTGCAGCTGTGAGTGACATTTTGAAGAGGAGTTACAGCCAAGAGGTACACTCTGAAGAAAGCACAGGAGCTGCAGATGAGCGACGTTTTGAAGACAGCCATTGAAAGCAGACTCTTGCTCTGGAGAAGCTGAGAGAGGACAAATACCCCAAGTGCAACTAAGAGTGACATTTTTGAGGAACTGCAGCCTAGAGAGGAACGTCCTGGGAGAAAGCCATTTTGAAACCAGAACTTTGGAGCAGGTGCCAGCCATGTGCCTTCCCAGCTAACAGAGGTTTTCTGGACACCATTGGCCATCCTTCAGTGAAGGTACCCGATTGCTGATGTGTTACCTTGGACACTTTATGGCCTTAAGACTGTAACTGTGTAACCAAATAAACCCCCTTTTATAAAAGCCAGTCCATCTCTGGTGTTTTACATTCTGGCAGCATTAGCAACCTAGAACAGGTATCTTCCAAGAATATAATCATAGTGAATATAAAGGGTTTAATCCCAAAAGACTTTAAAGAATGGTAATCAAAAGAGATAAAGACCACTTAGTGAATAAATCAGATGTGTCTGTGTACACTCTCCCTTAAAAATGCTGCAGTTAATGAGTGGATATAAATATCCTCAAGCTCAATATGTAAAAAGCATCAAACAACAATACAGGATCTTGCAACCTGTCTGCAGGAAACTATTCTAATAAAGAATTCATTGAAAGGAGGTCATGAAATAGATGAGTTTTCACGTGCTTCAGGAGGGAAGCTGAAAGAAACCATATGCTTATAAGCTCCTGTCATATAAGTAGCATTGAGAGGAAGACATAATTTGTAAGGTAGATGATGTGGGGAAAGAAATCAACCATGTAAAAGAAATATAAATTCCATTTTCTTAATATTTTGGTATTTTCCCTAGACTTTCAGGAAACAGAACTATGTAGTTAGAAAGTAGAGACAGGTAGGGAATAAATTTTCAGTTCTGTACTTTTGCAATTCCAGTGTTCATTAACTATCTTCTTTCTACAAGGCTAGTAGTTCTTTTACTTTTTTTAAAATATTACAGGTTTATTGGGAAATAATTCACAAACCATGTAAGTAAACCTATTTAAAGTGTACAATTCAGTTATTTTTAGCATATTCTCAGAGTTCATCACCATAATCACAATCAATTTTAGAACATTTTCATCACACACAGAACACACACATCCAAATCCCATACCCATTAGCAGCTACTCCCCATTTCCTCTCAACCCTCTCCCCAGCCCTAGGCAACACTAATCTACTTTCTGTCTCTATACATTTGCCTATTCTGAACCTTTCAAATAAATGGAATCATGAGACACAATCCTTTCACTTAGCATAATGTTTTCAAGGTTTATACATATGGTAGCATGTATCAGTACTTCATTCCTTTTTATGGTTGAATAATATTCCATTGTATGGATATACCACATTTGATTTATCCATTCATCAGCTGACGGACATTTGGGCTGTTTCCTCTTTTTGACTAATATGAATAATACTGCTATAAATATTCACGTACATGTTTTTGCATGGACATGTGAGTTGGTTTTCTTTTGCTGCTTTCACAATTGTCTCTTTGTTTTTCAACATTTCCACTATAATGTGCCTGGGAATAGAGATTTTTGTGTTTATCCTACTTGGAGTTTGTTGAACTCCTTAGATGTATAGATTAATGTGTTTTTTTTTTTTTAATCAAATTTGGGGAGCATTCCAGTTTGCTAATGCTGCTGTTTTTTTGCAAAACACCAGAAATGGATTGGCTTTTATAAGGGGGGTTTATTTGGTTACAAAGTTACAGTCTTAAGGCCATAAAGTGTCCAAGGAAAAGCATCAACAATAGGGTACCTTCACTGGAGAAAGGCCTTTGGCATCTGGAAAACCTCTGTCAGCTGGGAAGGCATGTGGCTGGCGTCTGCTTGCTCCAAGGTTGCATTTCAAAATGGCATTCTCCAAAATGTCTGTGTCAGCTTCCAACGGCTGTCTTCAAAATATCTGTCTCAGCTGCAGCAAGCTCCTTCTGTTTGAGCTCTTATATAGGGCTCTAGTAAACTAATCAAGGCCCATGCTGAATGGACAGGGCCGCACCTCCATGGAAATTAATCAGTTACCACCTATAGTTAGGTGGGTCACATCTCCATGGAAACAACCTAATCCAAAGGTTCCAACCTAATCAACACTAATACTTTGGCCCCCACAAGATCACATTAAAGATCATGACTTTTTCTGGGGGACATAATATATCCAAACTGGCACGGGGAGTTTTCAGTCATTGTTCCTTCAAATAATTTTTCTGCTCCTCTCTCTCTCTTCTCTCATTCTGGTAGTCTCATTACACATACCTTGGTGCAATTAATGACTTCCCACATTTCTGAGGATTTGTTCATTTTCTTCATTTTTTTTTCTCTGTTTTTCAGATTGCATAATCTCTATTCATCTATTTTCAAGTTCACTGATCCTTTCTTCTGCCAGCTCAAAATCCACTGTTGAGACCATCTAGTGAATTTTTCATTTGAGTTACCACAGTTTTCAACTTCAGAATTTCCATTTGGTTCTTTTTAAATAATCTCTGTCTGTTTATTGATGGTTACTATTTGATAAGACATTGTCATCATATCTTCCTTTACTTCTTTAATTATGGTTTCCTTTAGTGTTCTGAACATATTTATGATAACTACTTTGAAGCCTTTATTAAAACTGACATCTGGGCCCTCTCACAGGCAGTTTCTGTTGCCTGATTTTTTCTCCTGTGTATTGGTCACATCTTACTTTGCATAGCTAGTACATGAGTTGGGGTTCTCTAGAGAATAGAACCAACAGGAAATAAATGTAAATATTATGAGATTTTTGTAAGAATTGTCTCACTTGACTGTGAGGATAGGCAAGTCCAAATTCCATACGGTAGGCTGGGAAGTCCAATGAAAGTTTTTGATTAATTCCCTAGGAGGAGCTGGCTGACTGAGGTAGAGATGGAAATTCTCCCTTCTGACTTGAAATCATCACTTCTCCTTTTAAAGGCTTCAACTGATTGGATAAGATGTCTCTCATTGTTGAAGGTAATCTCCTCAGTTGATTGTAGATGTAGTCAGCCATAGATGCACTCAGCCTACTGATGATTTAAGTCCACGAAATGTCCTCACAGTAACAATCAGGCCAGTGCTTGCTTGACCCAAACAACTGGATGCCAAAACCTAGCCAAGATGACACATGAACTTAACCATCACATCTAGTAATTTTTTTTGTTGAAACTAGACATTTTTTAATAATAT
Organism: Choloepus didactylus; assembly: GCF_015220235.1. Lineage (NCBI taxonomy): Eukaryota > Metazoa > Chordata > Mammalia > Pilosa > Megalonychidae > Choloepus > Choloepus didactylus. Next base: position 49,351,379 of record NC_051320.1, on the reverse strand, counting down.
ATTTTAGCAATGCTAGATACTGATGCTCTTCTCCCCCTCTCTAGAGCTGCTTGCTGCTGTTGTTTGCACATGACTAGACTATTTAGGTAAGTCTATTTCCCCTGCAGTGTGAAGCCTCTGATGTTGCTCTTCCAAGGGCGCACGCAGCTTGAGCCTTTGCACAGTCACCCTGAGACAGCAGTAATTTTAGCAGGTTTCTCTTTTACTGTCTCTTTCTCTAAACTTTCTATTATTAAGCTACCTGTCTCTGATGGAATCACACCCAGCTGTTAGGCTCCAGTAACTGCATGCTGATTGCACTATTGTTTTTGATAATGAACTAGTACATAAATTGCTCCACAATCTGATCCAATTAAATTTGCACCCCTTTGCAGGAGTGTTTGAGGTTTGTTCTAACTCTAGGAGGGCTATTCTTAGCTGTCTTTTCCCTGGTTCTCTCTAAACTAGTTGGTTGGCCTATGGCTTAACTTGTGGCCCTCATGGGGCTACCAGCCTCCTCTTAATTGCTTACTGCCAAAATCTCCATGGTTTTTGAGAACACCATTAGATTTGAATTTCCCCACACTCTGTTGTAAATTAAGTCAGTTCCTTTGGGGAAAGCTCAGAACTCTGTCCTTATGGCCTGCCTCACCCCATGCGAAAAACAGAGGCAGCTGTTCCAGAGTGGAGGTAAGTACAGTGGCCTGGCTTCTCTCTGAGTGATATCCCTGCTGTATGAGCCACATGCTGGGCAGAAGTGGCAGCCTCTGGTCTTCTTGGCTTGCCTCTCCCATGTTCCAACAAGAACCACTGGAACCCAGTATTCACAATCTGCCCCAGGAATAGGGGCTACAACCTCTTGGCTGCACTTACCTGGAATTTAACTTCTGCAACATGGAGATAAAGGAGATAAGAAATGCTGGTAGCCTGCCCTCCTGAGGCCATATTGTAGCCCTTGACCAGTAGCTGGGAAGGGGTAGTGGGTGGGAGGGAGCTCCATGTCCTTAGCCTCACCAACCTGGGATGAAACTTCTGTCATGCTGAACAAAGGGTAGGGAGGCTGGGGGGAAGTTGTGGCTCAAGTACCACAGACTCATTGTTTTTACTGAAATTTAGTAGATTTTCTGGAATACTTTTTAAAAATTTCTTATCTGCTTTAGGATTATCTTCAGAGACTTTAAGTGGTTGTTTTTAAAATAATTTTCACCAGTTATGATTGTTTTGCTGGGGATTGGGTCCAGAGAGCCCATCACATGGCCATACCAGAGGTGGATGTCTGGTACAGGTATTTGGAATTTTAGCACAGAGGGAAAGCAGACCTGAAGTCAGATTGGGAGCCAGACAGAATGAATGAGAACTTGGTCATGGTTACTTACCTCCCGGGGATTTGGTGGTCTAGTTCACTCTGGAGTTAAACTACTTGGCTGAACCAGCACAGGCAAAGCTGTGGTCAGTGATGTATGATGGCATAAAACCACTGTCAGGAATGGGCTGTTATAGCCAGGTTGCTCTCTTGACCAGAAACAAGAAAGAAAGTAGGTGCGCCAGTTTGAATGTACCACGTCCCCCAGAAAAAGCCATATTCTTTGATGCAAACTTGTGGGGCAGACATTTTAGTGCTGATTAGATTGGAATCCTTTGAGTGTTTCCATGGAGATGTGCCCCACCCAACTGTAGGTGATGCCTCCAACTGGATAATTTCCATGGAGGTGTAACCCTGCCCATTCAGCGTGGGCCTTGATTAGTTCACTGGAGCACTATATAAGCTCAGACAGAAGGAGCCAGCTTGCTACAGCCAAGAGGGACACACTGCAGCCTAGGGAGGAATGTCCTGGGAAAAAGCCATTTTGAAACCAGAACTTTGGAGTAGGTGCCAGTCACGTGCCTTCCCAGCTAAGAGAGGTTTTCCGGACTCCATTGGCCATCCTCCAGTGAAGGTACCTGACTGCTGATGTGTTACCTTGGACACTTTATGGCCTTAAGACTGTAATTGTGTAACCAAATAAGCCCTCCTTTATAAAAGCCAATCCATCTCTTGCGTTTTGCATTCTGGCAGCATTAACAAACTAGAACAGTAGGATAAAGAGATAAGGCAAAAGTGGGGTGGGAGCCTCAGAAGGGCAGGAAGCAGAGAAGTAGGAATGAATTGAGAGAGGTCAGGGGCTGGGTCTGAGACTGGTAGTTTTTATTTATAAATTATTCAACTTCCTACTTGAAGACTCCATAATGCAGTAATATTGCACAGTCAAATTATGCAAACTGCCATTAAAAAAATGAAAATTTGACAGAGAGACAGACACAGAAACTGAGAGAGAAACACACAGAAGCTCAGAGAGAAAGCCCTGGAAGAAAGAAGCTGAAAGCAACTAAATCCAGGAGAGGAGACCAGCAGATGCCACCATATATATTGCCATCAGGCAGAGGAGTCCAGATGACATTATCCTATATACAGAAAATCCTGAAAAATTCACAACAAAGCTCCTAAGCAGGGTACAAGATCCACATGCAAAAAAATCAGTAGTGTTCATTTATACAAGCAGTGAATAATTGGAAGGAGAAATCAAGAAAAAAAAAGTCCCTTCACAATAGCAACTAAAATAATCAAATATCTAGGAACAAATTTAACCAAGGATGTAAAAGACTTGTACACAGAAAACTACAAAACATTGCTAAAAGAAATCAAAGAAGACCTAAATAAATGGAAGGGTATTCCATGTTCATGGATTGGAAGATTAAATATGATTAAGATGTCAATGCTACAATGATTACAGATTCCACACAATCCCAATCAAAATTCCAAAAACCTTTCCAGAAATGGAAGGGCCAATCATCAAATTTATACAGAAGGGTAAGGGGCCCCAAATAGCCGAAGCATTTTGAAAAAAGAAGAACAAAGTTGGAGAACTCACATTTCCCAATATTAAAACTTATTTCAAAGCCACAGTATTCAAAACAGCTTGATACTGGCACAAGGACAGACATGTAGACCCAGGGAATGAAATAGAGAGCTCAGAAATCATTCTTCACATTTATGGCCAACTGATTTTGACAAGGGGCCAAGACCACTCAATTGGGTAAAAATAGTCTCTTTGACAAATGGTGCTGTGAAAACTGGATCTCCATTTGCAAAAAGAGAAAAAAGAAAAAAGGAGGGCCTGCTACCTCATAGACACCATACTCAAAAATCAACTAAAAATGGATGAAAGGATTAGTACATAGAACTTTGACTAGGAAGTGTGATCTGGTAGGTTTATACAGGTTAGGGTGAAATTCCAATGCATCCCAAAGTAATTTGGGCAGAGAATAAAAATGTATTTGTAGGGGCCCCCTGAGGAACTGGGAGAATATATGGAAATGTTGGACTTCCCCACCTGGGCTATTACTGATATTCTCACAAACATTGAGGACTACCAAGTTAGTAGGCCAAGCCCTCAATGTGGGAATTTCCTTTATGAAGCTTGTTACTGCAAAGGAGAGGCTAAGCCTACTTACAATTGTGCCTAAGAGTCTCCCCCAGAGAACCTTTTCGTTGCTCAGATGTGGCCTCTCTCTCTCTAAGCCTACTCAGCAGGTAAACTCACTGCCCTCCTCCCTGTGTGAGACATGACTCCCAGGGGTGTAAATCTCCCTGGCAATGTGGGACATGACTTCTGGGGATGAGCCTGGACCTGGCATTGTGGGATTGAGAAAATCTTGACCAAAAGAGGGAAGAGAAATGAAACAAAATAAAGTTTCAGTGGCTGAGAGATTTCAAATGGAGTTGACAGGTCACTCTGGAGGGTATTCTTATGCACTATATCGAGATCTCTTTTCAGTTTTTAGTGTGTTGAAATGGCTTGAGGGAAATACACTGTACCTGAAACTGTTGAATTGCAACCCAGTAGCCTTGATTCTTGAAAACAATTGTATAGCTATGTAGCTTACACAGTGTGACTGTGTGATTGTGAAAACCTTGTGGCTCACACTCCCTTTATACAGTGTATGATAAAGTAGAAAAATGGGGAAAAAATTAAATGAAAAATAGGGTGGGATGGGGTGGTGGTGGAATGTTTTAGGTGTTCTTTTTTACTTTTATTTTTATTTTGTTTTTTTGGAGTCAGGAAAATGTTCAAAAATTGATAGTGGTGATGAATACACAACTATATGATGGTACAATTCATTGTACACTGTGGATGATTGTAGGGTATGTGAATATCTCTCAATAAAACTGTGTTTTAAAAAAATGGACCAAAGGCCTAAATACAAGAGCCAGAACTATCAAATTCCTAGACAAAAACATAGAGAAGCATCTTCAGGACCTTGTGTTGGGCAATATTTCTTAGACTTTACATCCAAAGCACAAGCAACAAAAGAAAAAATAGATAAATGGGACCTCATCAAAATTAAAACTTTTGTTCTTCAAAGGAATTTATCATGAAAATGAAAAGACAACCCACACAATGGGAGGAAATATTTGGAAGCCACAAGTCCAATAAAGGATTATTATCCAGAATATTTAAAGAAATCCTTCAACTTTACAAGAAAAAGACAAACAATCCAATTTAAAAATGGGCAAAAGATTTGAACAGACATCTCTCCAAAGAAGATCTACAAATGTTCAGAAAGCACATGGAAAGAAGCCCTACATCATTAGCCTTCAGGGTAATGCATATCAAAACCACAATGAGATACCATTTCCCACCTACTAGAATGGCTGCTATTAAGAAAAAAAATGGAAAATAAGAAGTATTGGAGAAGAAGTGAAGAAATAGGAATGCTCATTCATTGCTGGTGGCAATGTAACATGGTGCAACTGCTGTGGAAGACATTTTGGTGGTTTCTCAGAAAGGTAAGTATAGAACTACCAAAATGACCTGACAATCCCACTACCAGATATATACTCAAAAGTATTGAAAGCAAGGACTCAAACAGATATTTGCACAGCCATGTTCACAGCTGCATTATTCACGATTTCCAAAAGATGGAAACAACCCAAGTGTCCATCAACCAATGAATGGATAAAATGCATACAATGGAATATTTTTCAGTCATAAGAAAAGAATGAAGTCCTGATACATGTGACAACATGAATGAACCTTGAAGACATCATGTTGAGTGAAATAAGACAGATACAAAAGGACAAACACTGTATGATCTCCCTGATTTGAAATAATTAGAATAAGCAAACTCATAGACTCAGAATCTAGAATATAGGTTACAGGGGAGGGGTGGGGATAGGGAATGGGAAATTAAGGCTTAAAATGTTCAGGGTTCCTATTTGGAATCATGGAATTGTTTTGGTAATGGATGGTGGTGATGGCAGCACAACATTGTGAATATAATTAACAGCACTGAAATATATATCTGAATATGATTAAAAGGGGATATGTTGGATTGTAAATACAGTAACAAAATTTTTTTTAAAAATCCTTGAAACTACACTACACAGACAGTGAACCCTAAGTTAAACTATGGACTATAGTTAATAGTAAAATTATAAAACTGTGCTAGCATCAATTTTAAGAAATATTCCACACCTATGCACGGTGTTAACAATAGGGTAATATACAGAAATCCTGTATTTTATACATGATTGTTCTGTAAATTCACAACTTCTCTAGTAAAGAAAAAAACTTGAAAAAAATTAAAAAAAAATGAAAATTCTCTCTGCTACTAAGTCAAAGGTGGAGCAAAGGGCATAAAAACACTCAAAATTTGGCCACTTAAATTATCATATTTTAGAATATGGAAGATGATTAAATAAAAAAGAAATCCAACAACTAAATATTAGCTCAGGTTATTTGTAATAAAAAAAAATTAAAACCACCTAAAGATCCACAATAATAGGGTATTGGTTAAATATATTTTGTATATACAAAGAACAGATTACTATGCAATTATCTTAAAAAGATATGTCACATATGATTAGGTGGAAAAATAACTTACAAATCAATATGCACAGTACAATTTGATTTGTTTTTAAATGTATATATTAAAAGCAAAAGATTTAGAAGGATAATATTAAAAAGAGCCCACAGAGCATTTTACACTATTGTCAATCACTTAATATGTAAATATTTCATTTAATCCTCACAAAAAACCTATGAAGAGAGAATCACTGTTGTCTCCATGTTACAGATGAGGAAGCTGAGGTACCCAGAGGTGAAGCAAATTCCAGGAAGCAGTCAGCCTGGGTCTAAGTCAAGTTCATTCTACTAAATCACATTGTCTCCTGATACACACTGAATTGTTAACAATTGTTATTGATGAATAGCAGGATAATGGCTGATCTTGATTATCTATTAATAATGTTTGCTTATGTGTATTTTCTAATTTTATTGTCTATATGCAAAAACTAAAGTCTTAAATTTATTTTTTTAAATTCCACATGGAAATAAAATAACATTCATATCCAAATCTAGACTTCATTTTTAGGAATAAAATGATGAACTTTTATGCCTCTCTTTTTAACATAAAAATCTCAACTGCTTGGAAATATATACAATTTAGATTTATGCCAATATTTACTATTCCTGGAAAAAAGTAGACACTTAATATCATAACTATAAAAAATTTGGATAATTGCTGAATCATATGAAAAGAAATTGGAAGGCAGGGGAGAAATTTCCTTAAGAAAAATGTTAATAAGACTGAAAAATGGTTCAATTCAGCAGGCATTTTCTGCAGGCTTATTAGGGGTCAGGTACTGAGCTAAGTGCCAAGGAATCCAGAAATACAAAGACCTGGCACCTGACCCCAGGAGACTCCCCATCTTGAGGGTACTATTCATTGACAACAGGAAGTTGAGTTAGTAGTTTCAATTCCATTCCCTGTGGATATTAATTCTACTAACCAAATAATTCCATGACAGGAAATGATGGAAGGCTCATTAATTGAGCTGTCAAAACTATGTTGGGAAAAAAATAAGGTATTTCCTTTTCTCAATAGAAGTTTTTGCAATGGGATAGATGACCACTTTTCTGGTATGTAATTCTTCCTGGTTGACCTTTTACCTTTAGGTAGTGTCTTCTTAACAATGCTTTTAATATGCCTTTAAAATAATGTAAAGAGAAACTTATGAAATAATGTTAACACATGTAATGTGATCAAAGAAATTAAATTAGGGGTAGTGAGAATAGGGGAAATAGAGAAGGAAAAATGAGGAAGTTGGAAGTCCATTTGTGTGTGGCAGCAACTAGTGTGCTTTGTCTTCCCTTATTAGTAAGGTGATGGTGCACTCTCCTGTAAGCAAGTGTGCCTTACCCTACCCAATTTATAGTGCAGGACTCAGGATGGGAAGCCTCAAAGGGAGCTTCAGGAGCCTTAAATGTTAAGAAGGAAATGTTGATTTGCACTGATGGTTAAGTTTGAAGAACCTGTGAGGTACCCCCTCTGTAAAAAGCCAGAAATAACAGCAAGACACCTGTGGTGGGAGAGGAACTTTTCAACAACCAAGTTCATGCAGGCTCAGAGCATCACATGTCAGATATGAAAATGACACATGAGAAAAGGTGCTCAACATTTTTAGTTGTCACAATGCGACAGACTACACATCCGCTAGAGTGGCTAAAATAAAAAACACTAACTACCCAATGTTGGTGGGGAGGTAGAGCAGCAAGAACTTTCATACATTGCTGGTGGGGGGTGTAAAATGATTAAGACATTTTGGAGAACTGTTTGATGGTTTCTTTAAAGTTAAACATAGATCTACTCTATCACCCAGCAAATCCACTCTTATTCAGCCAAGAGAAATGAAAACATATGCCCACAAAAAGACTTATACAAGAATATTTACAGTGGTCTTATTTGTAATAGCCAACAACTGGAAACAACCCAAATGCCCATCAAAAGGTGAATGGATAAACAAATAGCAGTATAGACAAACAATGGAGCATTACCTACCCATAAAGAAGAACAAACTCCTAATACAATGACATGGATGACTCTCAAAGACATTATGCTGAGGAAAGAAGCCAGGCATGAAAGAGTACATACTATATGATTCCATTTATAAGAAATCTAATTTCTATGATGATAGAAATCAGAATGTGGTTATGGTGTGAGGAAGGGACTTGATTGCAAAGGGGCACAAGAGAACTTTCTGGAGTAATGAAAATGTCCTATATATTGTTTTGGATGGTGTTTACATTGGTGTATAAAATTGTCAAAACTTATCAAACTGAACTACCTAATATTTGTGCTTTTTATTGTATGTTTATTTTATCTCAGTTAAAACACAACAACAACAACCCCACAATAGCAAGTGATCTTACTTTACAGCCACAAGACTGTGAGGCCTGGTATGTTTACACTATATACATAGTTTACTCATTAACCATACTATTAATTCCTGTAACAAAATACTCCTTTCCCCTTAAAATGATTTTAACATCATTAACATAAACAGGTATGTTAATTTGTAAATGTAAACCTGCATAGAATCTCAAGGATTGGAAATGGTAAATTAGTGAAAAATGCCCAGGGGGAAAGGGATGTGGGGCAGGGAGGGACTTGGATTGGTCTGTCAGCTGCTCTTCCCTGAGCTGGAATTCCCTTTCCTGCAAACTCGGGAAAACTGAAGATATGTACACTTATTTTTTAACATAAATGGGAGTATGTAACACAACTTGATTTTTTTTCACTCAATAGATCTTAGATATCTTTCCATAAGGAGTCATATAGATCTACCTCCATTCTTTTTAACACAGGAGGTCTTTAAGCACATAATTTATTTGGCCATTGCACCTCTTGTTTCCAGGAAATATTCAAAGTGGAAACATTCCTTAGGCAGGAAATGGTTGGCTAATCAACTCCATGCAACTGAGCTGTAAGAGTCTCAAGAGTATAACAAATTACCCCCAAAACTTAGTGTCTTAAAACGACAGTTATTTCTCACACTGTTTCTGAGGGTTTAGAATCTGGGAGCAGTTTTCCTGGCCCGGGGTGTCTCATGAGAAGCACACATGGACTAGATGAGGGCTGCAACCTCTGCAGACTTGGCAGAGGCTGAAAGAGCTGCTTCCGGGTTCACTCACTGTTGCATGTGGCTTCAGTCCCTTGCCTCATAGGCCTTTCCCTGAGACTATCCACATGGCTTCCCCCAGAGTGAGTGATCCAAGAGAGCGACCAAGACAGAAGCCACAGAAGCCTTTTATAATCTAATCTCAGAAGCAACATCCCATCCCATCTTCTATATTCATTACACAAACCAGTCTTGAGAGTGGATTACACAAGGGTGTGAATACCAGGAGGCGGGGTTCTTGCAGGCATGTTAAGACATATCCCTAGTACCTAAAACAATGAAAAAGCCCTATAAAAACACTTGCTGGATTGGATGAAACCAGCTGGTTGCTGGCAATTCAGTCCAGGAAGAATGGTCCAAGACTGTGACGGATAGCTGGTTAGGTCACCCAAGTTCAGTTGTTCAGATAGCCCCATTCCTGGGAGGAGTTCAGTAACTGTACACTCTGGTAACCAAGGAATTGAGAGGAACCAAAATGTGGCTATGAACTAAACACCAAGTTACTAAACAGTGACTGAAGACACATGAGTGACTAATGACAATATGTAAATCACGCAGATGTTCTCTTGCTTAACCACCAATCCTTCTTCATTTAGAAGCGGTCAAGTCTTCTACCTACGAGTGGCCAGCAGCTGGCTCTCGGCTGGGAGCAGCCCTGGCTGACCTTGTTTTGTACTTCCTCCTCCCACCCCTGCCCCTGCCAACTCTTGAGTTCCGTGTTTGTCTTGGCTGCTCTTTGTCTTCTCAAGCAGTTGTCTCTAAAGACGTGCTGACTACAAGGGTGCTTCAGTCACTGCGCATTTACTTAGGGCTCTATTCTGCCATTCCTACTTCTGCACCTCATCCTCCACCATGCCCCTCGCCCCTCCACCACACACACACACACACACACACACACACACACACGCACACACACACACACACACACAGAGTGCACGTTCCAGTCAGCCCAAGGTACTCAGAGATCCTGGAACACACAGTATTGCCTCATTTCTCTGTGCCTTGACACACGCTGTGCCTTCTGCTAGGAATGCCATTCCTGTATCCTTTTCTGCCTGCAAACTCCTTTTTACCTTTCAAAGCACTGCTCAAGCATCGTCCCTTCCAAATAAACTTCCCTGACTCTCCAGGGCCCTTAGCCCTGTGGCACAAGAGGACACAGTTAATCACTCTCTTTTCTGGATTATCATTGGAACTTGTACTTACTTCATTTTATGAATTGTTTTTACTTATTGAATGGTAATTATTTTATTATACATGCATCTCCCCAAATTAACTGTTAGCTTCTTATAGGTAGAACCCACCTTTCTTCCAGCTTTTACCCCCCAACATTTATCTCAGTGCCTGGACTATAAATTCAATAAATATTTCAACAAATGAGTGGGAATTGACTGATTGCATGGTTATATACTGCAATGCACTGCCAAGTGAGAGACACCTCTAACATGGACAACGGCAATTTTGTTTACGTCCAGCACTTGGCCCACTGCAGCCATCTGTGGATGGCTCCATCCCCTATGTCCTGGGCCACATCACTCTCTGCTACTTCTTAGAGGGATCTTTGCCTCTGCTTCTTGAAGGGTCACCTGCTTGTGAGCCATGTAACAGACCTTAGGCCTTCTTGATTGCTAAGGACTCATTCTGATTATAGGGAGAGGCTAGGCAGTGCAGTGTGATGCTGAAACATGCAGGCTTTGAAATATACAGACATAGGTTTGTTTATTGTGTGATGCTGGATGAGTTATCTAGCCTCCTTGTGCTAAGACAGGGGAAAAAATACTTCCGCTTGCATTGAGGATTATATCAGTCACGTCCTGGAAGGAAACTGATTGACCTTAGATGGTTCAAATGAACCTAAACCGACTACCACAGAGGTTTAAGCAAGGTTGAGGGAACAAACAAGGGCTGTTGAGACACCCAAAGACCAGCAACAGGAGGAAGCCATTAGCATCCCTAGGGCTGAAAGGACAAAAGGAGGAAACAGTGTTCCTTGAGGCCACTGAGAACCAGAATCATGGAGAGGGTCCACTCCTAGGAGCTATAGTGTGGCGGGCCATAGCTTAAGGCCAGACATGCAGTCCTGTGCACAACGGAAGGGAGGAAGAAATATCCCAGCCTCTCTCGCATCCCACTCTCCACTCACCTACTAGCGTTACCCATGCATTGGTTGAATTCAAATGGCAGTCAGAAGGCAAGCAAGCCCTCACACAGAGCAGGGCAGGGAGGGCTGGAGAGGGAATCCAGGGGCCAAACGGAGACTAGCTAGCACAGGGATTAAATGAGAAAATGTTTGTAGTGTGCTTTGCATAGCTCCTGGCACACAGCAAGTGCTCAAGAAATAGTAGTTGTGGTTCCTGTTATTATCACTATGCCTGCAAGATCAGTGAGCCTCTGGTGATCATAGAACCTCTAACCAATAGCCTCAGGGATCTCACTTTAGGGTCAGCAAGGCCTCATTTCAGTAATGCTAGAGCTTTAATGAGCCCTCATCTCTGTTCCCTTCAGGCTAAATTAGGTTGTTAAAACGTTCCCCAGGTTTGGAGCAAGAAAAAATATTTCTAGACAAAGTTGTTTTGTAAAAACTGTCCATCTAGGAACTACAGATCCCTCTCCATATGGTCAGTTTCCGACTTTCCTTTTTCCCTCATATCTCATGGGCTGAGACAAAATGGCCATGCTAATGAAAACTGCCTTGCATTCCAACTGCTACTGCCCTAGCAGAAAATACACGATTTCTTAAGTTCTTAACCACAATTTTTTTTTTAAATCCTTTACCTTGCCACTATTCTGCTGCTGGCTTTTCTCTGCTTTGCTTTTTGTTGTCACTGAGCCAAGATGTCTGAGTATCCAACATTCACTGCCCTCATCACTGTCTCTAATCACTGATGTGATTGTGGACACCATTCTTTTCTTCCCTTCACTTTTATTAGTTTTCCTCTTAGGTCTCTTGTCACATGTCCCATTCTTCCCAGCTTTCATGGTAGAAGGCTGGCCTCTTGGTCAACATTTGCCAGCCAATCAAACTGACCTTGTCTTTCAAAGAGACAGGCTGATTAATCACCACAGATGAGATAAAATCTTTGGTTTTTGACTCTTGGCTGCTTGTTTGTTGCTCAGTGCCCAGGGTTTGAGGTTTCTAAAAGCCTGAACGTGATCACTAACCTCCTTGCATTGTAGTAAAATTTGATTTTGCAGTTTGGTCGAATGTGTCCTGCAGGCAAAAAGCAAATTCAATGAATTGGGTGTGGCTTAGAAAAGCAGAGATGCAGAAGAGAAGCCCTGACTCTACAGAGAAGAGTTTTGGATGGAAAACTCTCTTTCCACTCATCCCTGGGGGTGGTGATAAAATGAACCCAAGATGAAATGCCCCAGTCCTTTGGGAGCAAGGTACTTCCAAATAGCTCCTACAGAGAGCTTCAAGGGACCTTTGGTGGATCTTCAAAGGCACACTTTTCCCATTCTGTGCATGATAGGGAGCCTTGGGGGCTCAAGAATTGCATGGGGACAATTTAGATAAGTTTCACTAGGGGAACTGAAATTGACTTTCCAGGTCCAATTGACTCAATTATAAATTGAGTCCTTGAGGTCTCTCCTTATAAAGGTAGGGGACTATCTCCCCTGTGGAGTTACACCTGTGAAGGAGCCACTGCGTATACTGGCACTTTAATTTCTTTCTTTCAAATATTAGTTCTTCACAACAGGTTTAAAGCTAGATTAGGTGAAGTTTTAGGAATCACTGACTCAACTATAAAATGAAACTATATCTATAGGAATAGATTATTTCTCTGCAGTTGAGATGTTAACTTCTGACAAAGAAGACAATGATACATTAAAGTTCACGAATGTTTTTGTATTTATATCTCTAATGAAAAATAAAGTGAATGCTGAACATTTTTTAATTCATCATTGTGTAGCTTCAAAAAAAGAAAAAGCTGAGAGAGGATGGTGGCATAGAGAGGAGTGGAAGCTAGTTTGTCCCCCTGGAAAAACTAATAAACAACCAGGAACAACAATTAAATAATCTGGAATAACTGCAGGGAGACAAACGTGACTGTCCACTCAATGTCTACCAACCTGAATTGGGAGGAATGCTTGAGATCGCAGCATAAAATCTGTAAGTAAAAACTGCGGACCCGTGCTGAGAGCCTAGAGCCGAGAGCCCCTCCCTCACGGAAGCCTCGTGGTGCTAGAGAGCAGCACTCTCCAAACAAGCGAGTGGACCTCAGCTCAGCTCCAACTGGGGTTTTAATGTTAACTGCTCAATAGAGACAGTGAATCTGCAACAAGCAGGCAGAGGCTTTTGGTGACAATTGACCTTGGGACAGTTGGGGGACATATCTGTTTCAGGACGGGGAGCCCAGAGGATCAGGTGCTATCTCCGGCTGACAGGTGAATCCGGGAGCTTTCTGTCCCTTTCTCTCTCTGTGGAGAAAACCTCAGCCGTTTTCAGCCTGCAGTGCTTTGCAGTAAAGAAAGCCTCAGCCATTTTAAAACCAAAACACTTTGATCAGCAGAGTCAGAGAAACAAAGAACTTATTGATATTCAGATGACCTCTCTGGAGGGGGCATAGCTTCCCAAGAGGAAAGGGAGGGGTCCAGCTCTACTGCCTGCCTTACAGGAACCAGACTCCAAAGCCTGGAGGAGGAGAGCCACAGGCCACACTCTCCTACACCAGCCGGTGACAGGCTGACAGGTGCATCTGCCTGGCAGAAAAGCACAGGTGTATCAATCCTCTAAGAAAAACCATCACGGAAACCAGATACTGAATATTTCCTCCTTCTGTGACCAGAGTCTGTTCTCGTCTGGGAAAACCTAATTGGGGTGGCTTAGGAGGTCAGATGCCTAGACAACAGAAAACTATAACCTACACTAAGAAAAACGAAGTTATGGCCCAGTCAAAGGAACAAACGTATAACTTCAGCTGAGATACAGGAATTTAAACAACTAATACTAAATCAACTCAAAAACTTTAGGGAAGATATGGCAAAAAGAGATGAAGTGTATAATAAAAACATCAGGCATACATAAGGTAGAAATTGAAAGTTCGAAAAACCAACTGGCAGAATCTATGGAAATGAAAGGCACAACACAAGAGATGAAAGACACAATGGAAACATGCAACAGCAGATCTCAAGAGGCAGAAGAAAACTCTCATGAACTGGAGAACAAAACATCTGAAAGCCTACACGCAAAGGAGCAGATGGAGAAAAGAATGAAAAAATATGAGCAACATCTCCGAGAACTTAAGGATGAAACAAGGTACAATAATGTACGTATCATTGGTGTCCCAGAAGAAGAACAGAAGGGAAAAGGGGCAGAAGCAATAATAGAGGAAATAATCAATGAAAATTTCCTATCTCTTATGAAAGACATAAAATTACAGATCCAAGAAGTGCAGCGTACTCCAAACAGAATAGATCTGAATAGGCCTACACCAAGACACTTAATAATCAGATTATCAAATGTCAAAGACAAAGAGAGAATCCTGAAAGCAGCAAGAGAAAAGTAATCCATCATATACAAAGGAAGTTTTATAAGACTATGTGTGGATCTCTCAGCAGAAACCATGGAGTCAAGAAGGAAGTGGTGTGATATATTTAAGATACTGAAAAAGAAAAACTGCCAACCAAGAATCCTATATCCAGCAAAGCTGTCCTTCAAATATGAGGGAGAGCTCAAAATATTTTCCAACAGACAATGAGAGACTTTGTGAACAGGACACCTGCCCTACAGGAAATACTAAAGGGAGCATTAGAGAGTGATAGGAGAAGACAGGAGTGCGTAGTTTGGAACACAATTTTGGGAGATGGTAGCACAGCAATGTAAGTACACTGAACAAAGATAGCTATGAATACAGTTGAGAGAGGAAAGTTGGGAGCATGTGAGACACCAGAAGAAAGGAGGAAAGATAAAGACTGGGACTGTGTAACTTGGTGAAATCTAGAGTGTTCAACAATTGTGATAAAATGTACAAATATGTTCTTTTATGAGGGAGAACAAGCAAATGTCAACCTTGCAAGGCATTAAAAATGGGGAGGCATTGGGGGAGGGATGCAATCAACATTAACTAGAGACTGTTAACTAACAGAATCATTGTATTATGCTTCCTTTAATGTAACAAAGGCAATATACCAAGGTGAATGCAGATAAGAGGGCGGGGATAGGGGAGGCATGTTAGACACCTGACATTGGGGGTGTTGCCTGACTCTTTACTCTACTTTGATTTAAGGTTATTTTTCCTTGTGCTGCTTCCTAGCTGTCATTTTTTTTTTTCCTCTTTCTTTTGCCTCTCTACCTTCTTTGACTCTCCCTCCCACCTTGTGGAAGAAATGTAGATGCCCTTATATAGATAGTGGTGAAGGTGGTGAACACATAAATATGTGAGCATACAGAGAACCATCGATTGTTTACTTAGGATGGAATGTATGGTGTGTGAACAAAACCTTCTTAAAACAAACAAACAAACAAAAAAAACCTGCAGATCCAAGCCAGGAGCCCCCTTCCCCCTGGCCCGAACTGCAAAGCCCCCGGTGCTAGAGAGCAGCACTCTCCCAGCAAGAGTGGACTACTCCAATTGGGGTTTTAATAAACAAGCGTGGACTGCTCAATACAAGTTATGAATCCGCAACAGATGGACAGAGGCTTTTGGTGATGACTGACCTTGGAGAGCCGAGGGTGGCCACAGACAGGCCCTCAAGGGGCCTTTCGGTCCCTTTTTTGGCTCAGTGGAGAAAGCCTCAGCCATTTTCAGTTCCCAGCACTCTGACACAGACAAAGGTGGAGACAGCAGAGGCAGATCTATTCAAATGCTAATGACTTCTCCCTAGGGTGGGGTATCTTCCCTAAAAGGAAAGAGGTGGGGCCCAGCTCTACTACCTGCCCTCCATTCAGAACCAGAGTCCGTAGCCTGAGGGAAAACAGCTACGGGCCACACCTCTTTAACACCAGTCTGGAGTTACAGGCTAACAGGCACCACCTGCTGGGCAGAAAAGCACAGTGACCTGAAGCATCACAGGGTGTGCCAATTTTCTAAGACACACCTTCAAGGAAACTGAATACTTAATATTTCTTCCTTCTGGGACCTGAGCCCGTTCTGGTCTGGGAAAACCTGACAGGGATAACCAAGGAAACCAGATGCCTAGACAACAGAAAACTACAGCCTACACTAAGAAAAATGAAGTTATGGCCCAGTAAAGGAACAAACTTACACTTCAACTGAGAAACAGGAATTTAAACAGCTAATACTAAATCAATTCAAAAAGTTTAGGGAAGATAGGGAAAAAAGAGATGAAGTGTATAATAAAAACACCAGGCATACATAAGTTAGAAATCGAAAGTTTGAAAAACCAACTGGCAGAATCTATGGACATGAAAGGCACAACACAAGAGATGAAAGACACAATGGAAACATGCAACAGCAGATCTCAAGAAGCAGAAAAAAACACTCAGGAACTGGAGAACAAAACATCTGAAAGCCTACACACAAAAGAACAGATAGAGAAAAGAATGGAAACATATGAGCAATGTCTCTGGGAACTTAAGGACAAAATGAAATGCAGGAATGTATATGTCATTGGTGTCCCAGAAGGAGAAGAGAAGGGAAAAGGGGCAGAAGCAATAATAGAGGAAATAATCAATGAAAATTTTCCATCTCTTATGAAAGACATGCAATTACGGATCCAAGAAACGCAACGTACCCCCAAAAGAATAGATCTGAACAGGCCTATGCCAAGACACTTAATAAAAGATTATCAAATGTCAAAGATAGAGAATCCTGAAAGCAGCAAGAGAAAAGCGATCCATACAGAGGAAGCTTGATAAGACTACATGCAGATTTCTCAATAGAAACCATGGAGGCAAGAAGGAAGTGGGATGATATATTTAAGATATTGAAAGAGAAAAACCACCAACCAAGAATCCCTGTATTTGGCAAAACTGTCCTTCAAATATGAGGGACAGCTTAAAATATTCTCTGACAGACAAGGACAGAGTTTGTGAACAAGATACCTGCTTTACAGGAAACACTAAAGGAAGCACTGCAGACAGAAACGAAAAGACAGGAGTGAGAGGTTTGGAAAACAATTTTGGGAGATAGTAGTACAAAAATGTAAGTACACTGAACAAAGATGACTGTGAGCATGGTTGAAAAAGGAAGGTTAGGAGCATGTGGAACACCAGAAGGAAAGAGGAAAGATAAAGATTGGGACTGCATAACTCAGTGAAACCTAGAGTGCTCAATGATTGCAATAAAAGGTACAAATATGTTTTCACATAAGGTAGAACAAATGAATGTCAACATTGCAAGGTGTTAAAAATGGGGTGGGATTGGTGGGAAAATACAATCAATGCAAGCTAGAGACTATAATTAACAAAAACATTGTATTATGCTAAATGCATATGGGGGCGGGGAGACATAGGGGAAGGGTATGGGACTCCTGGCATTGGTGATATTGTCTGACTCTATTCTACTTTAGTTTTAATGCTATCTTTCCTTTTGTTGCTTTCTGTTATTTTTTTTCCCTCCCTCTTTCTTTCTTTGCTTTTGTCCCTCTAACTTCTTTGACTCTTCCCCTTTCTTTGTGGAAGAAATGGGAGACGTCCTTATATAAATAGTGGCGATGGTGCTGAATACATAAATATGTGACAATACAGGGAACCATCAATTGTTTACTTAGGATGGAATGTATGGTGTGTGAACAAACCCGTCTTAAAAAAAATGGGTTGATGAAGAAAACTTCAGGACGCTATATTGAGAGAAATAAGACAGACACCTAAGGACAAATATTGCAGAGTCTCACTGATATGAACTAATTATAATATGTAAACTCATAGACATGAAATATAAGTTACCAGGATACAGAATGAGGCTAAAGAATGGGGAGTGGTTATTATGAGCAGAATGTTCAACTAGGGTGAATTTAAACATTTGGAAATGGACAGAGGCTATGGTAGCACGTTGCAAGAATAAGTAACAGTGCTGAATGGTATGTGAAGGTGGTGGAAAGGGTAAGCTCAGAGTCACGCATGTCACAAGAAGAAAAGTTGGAGGTTAAAAGATGGGAATGTATAAAACAGTGAATCTTGTGGTGGACAATGTCCATGATTAACTGTAAAAATATTAGAAATCTCTCTCATGAACTAGAACAAATGTATGACACTATAACTAGAAGTTAATAATATAGGGGCATATAGGAAAATATATATATACCTATTGCACTATACTACAGTTAGTATATTTTAACATTCTTTCATCAACAGTAACGAATGTACTATACCAAAACCATGAATCAGTAATGGAGGGGGGATGGTTAGGGGTATGAAAGGATTTGAGTTTCCTTTTTTTGTCTTTATTTCTTTTCTAGAGTAACGAAAATATTCTAAACACTGAAAAAAAAAATAATTGTGGTGATGGATGCACAGCTGTATGATGGTACCATGGGCAATTTATTGTATACTTTGAATCTCTGGATAATTGTATGGTTTGTAAACAATCTCAATTAAAAAAAAAACCTCTTGTTCCAACTCACTGCCTGTAGAATCCAGACCAAACTTCTCAGCTGGTCCCTCAATAGGACAACATGGAAACTCCCAACTACAAAAAGAAAAAAGAAAAAAAAAAAAAAAAGAAAAAGCCCATGTGCCTTACCGTTAAAGAACTGAAAATCTTGATGTATAAACAATATAAAGCTCAAAAAGTAACAGAACTATTTAAATCAGACATGTGCCTACTTTATGAACCCAAATATTGGCTGATTAAGCCTAAATTTTGTGGTCCTTAAGATATGTGAGGTGGATAATCATTTTTAAAGGCACATGGAGTGCATGAATTTCATCATTCTTAATATATTCACTTTGAAGACTTGTAATTTGAGAGTTATTTAGAAAACAATGCTGTGTATTGTTAGGATTCAATTCAGGGTATAAATTTTCTGTTGTAAGAACTGGGCAGATAGGATTTGGCAAGATTAAGTAAAAGCAAATTCTGAAAGGAACAAAGGAAATGAACTTCAGACTATAACAAGTCAACTCAGATACCCATTAAGACATCCTCATTTACTATTTGCCCAGGAAGTAGTTATGGCACCACTGCATCAATTTTAAGAGGACTCAGCTTCTGAAGATTCGAAAAATTCTATAATGAATGGCAATTGTTTTATTACTTATGAAAAAAATCAGAATTAAGGCATGCTGACCCCCAGGATAAGGACAACGCAGTTACCAAGACCCTCTTGATATACCCAAGGACAAAGCTAAAAGGCTTGTGTTTGACTAGCAAACAAGGAAGCTCATTTCAGGCAGTGTTGCCCGCAGAAATATTCAATACCCCACCCAGTCCTAATTTAACAGCATTTAATCCACTTCCTTCCTCCTCCCTCATCACAGCAATGGCTGATGAAGTGATAAACCAAGACCATCAAAAACCAAGCTATACTTTGTCTTTTTCTCACAGGATAGTCATTAGCTCAACCATCTGTATCTTAATGAACTTGACAAAGTTCATATTAGGAAAAATACAGAAGGTTAATAGTAAAAAAACATTTCCTAATCCCTCCAATTTTTTTCACCATGAAAAACTTTCATCACTGGTTTAAAGGATATTTTAAAAAGTCCTACCAATGGATAAGGTATAGAACATAAAACTCAACCTGTAAATACTTGCAAAGTTGAAGCTACGCCTCAACCAAACAGTATTCTTGATAACTATCAATCAAAAAGTTAGCTTTAAAAAGAAGCCTAACAATGTTCAACAGAGAATGGATAAATTGTGATATATTCATAGAATGGAATGCTACCCAGTAATAAAGAACAGACTATGAGTACACTAGACAACAGGAAAAAATCTCAAAAAACTGTTGAGTAAAAAGACAGACACAAAAAGAGTACATATTACCTGATTCTGTTTACATGAAGTTCTAGAGCAAGCAGCACTAATTTATGGTGATAGAAGCCAGAATAAAGGTAGTGTTGGGAGGGATGCACTGGAAAGGGGCACGAGGGAATTTATTGGCTGATGGAAATAATCTATATTTTTACTGAGATGGTGGTTACCGAAATTCAGACCTGTAAATTTAAAATCTGTGCATTTTTTTTAACACAAATTATACTTCAATTTCAAAAAACAACAAAGCACTATATATTGGATTCTAGAGTTAAATATAACTTACCACTGTAGAAAGCATCTAATGACTCTTACTATCATTTAATAACCAACACAGGCCATTCAGAAAACAGATATGAAGCTTTAATTTGGTGTGGGCATTTCTATGACCATTCTCTGTAATATATATAAACACTGTGTCATATAGCTTCACAAAGATACATACTTTATAAGACAGTCTTCCTACCAAGTTCCAATCCATACCAACATTCCATTTGACTAAAGGTATATTATAAATATCATGAATCACTGATTAAATATAAATACAGAAGTTGAATGCATATGCTAGAAAATTTAAACAATAAAAATTTAAGGCTAAATAGCATGAAAGTATACATGTATTCTTTAATCCTAGATACCACATCACAGTGACAACCAGTTACAATAAAATACAACTGTGTTTAAATGATAGTATATTCAGATTTCTGACATCCAATTATTCCCATTTCCACAATGTCAGTACCTCCACTGTGCATTTTCATTTCTAGAGTAGACCAGCTCTCCAACTGCAGACCAAATTTCCTATGTAATAATAATTACCATCTTGATCATGAGCACAAGAAACCAAATTTATATGCACTGTTCTATACAGAGATGAGACTTATTAAGCATACAATAAAACAGATTTCTTCAATGGTGTCGTTCAAGAGTAATTCAAAGAGTATCTGGAAATGGGTTTAATTGCTACTGCAGTCCACATACATTTCATTAAAAGATGAAACTTTAGAAGTAAATACATGGTATAGCCCTTTTCCTCCAAAATACTGCCTGGAAATAAGTTCCAAGATGAGTTTAAAAAAAAAAAACAAAAACTGAAAAAACATTGTATGTTCTGAACTGCAATCTTCCTGAGACTATTTCCAATTGGAACAAATTTAGCAACTGGTAATACATTGCTTCAGAATCCACAGTCCAGAGGGAGTCCTTAGACATGTAGTTCATAGTCTACCAGAAATCTGGAAGGACTTCTAAACATGGAAAGCTGAACATGTTTTATATCAAAATCTATATGCATATCAAACATAGTCATAGTCATTTTTAATAGTGGTGCCAGAATAAACAAAGAAATTATATGCACAGCTATATACAGATCACCATTAAACACAGGAACAAAATGTCATTTGATGCATATCAAATAAGCTCCCAGAAAGCCAATATGAATATATTTATTTTAATTTACTTCGATACAGCATCTAAAAGGGACTGCATATAATTATGGAGACTGCTGCAAATACTTAATGCCATGAAGTGTTCTATTAAGCATCACACATGCACAATGGTTACCTTTTAAAATTTCTCATATTATTTATCTTAACATTCCTATTTATAAGCTACAATATGTTTAAAGCACTTAGTAATTTTTAAACCAAATATTTAAATTGACCTATGTCTAAGTGGGAAAAAACTGAAACGCTTTCTTCCCCACCTCAATAACTAAAGGTGATACCTCAATGCTTTACTCCCCAAACTGATATTTTATATATATATATATATCATATGTAGAAGTCCAAAATGATGAAAATTATTATCACAACTAAATTAAAAAGTTTTCCCAGCAGCAGTCTACCCATCCCCACTTACATGCCAGGCCTTTGGGGATTACATGAGAATAGTGATGTGCTGGTGGCTGCACATGGCAATAATTTAACATATCAGTCTCTGCTTTTTATTCTGGATCTTTTTATTTCAAACTAAATAAGGCTTTTCATTAAGACAAACAAAAAAAACGTATTTTCTTTATTTAACATCCATATAAGAGTAGATAAAACTAAAAACTTTTATTGTCCTCAAGTGTGTGGCAAAATAGAAAATGTGTAAATTACATTACAAAATTGGGGTAGAGAGGGAGTATAGTTTGCTTTTCAATTAAGAAGCATTTCATTCAAATAATCACAAAACTACGAATTCAGGTTGCTTGGTTCCTGGTTATTTATGGCTTAAAGTACCATATTTGAAAACCATTTCAGGCTAAAATAACTTTATAAATAATGCATAGATTGTGAATGTAGGAGTTCATGCAATCAATAAATGTCATGCATACTGGAATTTGAGTGTAGAAAGGGGTCTGCAGGTGTGAACAGTAATGTTTCTTCCCTTTAACCACGAGAATACGCCCAGCAAGGTACTTGCTTTCAGCCTACTCAAGATCCTATTTGCCAGGCCATCCTGGTTTTTTCAGATTGATAAAAAGAAGCCAATGTCTCAAGACACCTATGATAAGGAACTGACTTGCCTCAAAAGTGCACGTGCTGTGAGGTCCAACCTAGCACAGAATTAGACTCTCATGATCCTGCCACCCTGCCACAAAATCAGTTTGGAGTTCTGTATAGCTAGTTTCAAACGGTCAAATGCTTGGAATGATTCCCTAGAAATGCTTATTATACTAGTATGTTTTTTAAAATCTGCCCTTTTAAGTTTCACTGGAGAATTGCCACAGTAAGATCCACTCACTATTCCTGGTTTTGATATGCCCCTACAACATGAGAATTGAACTGAACAACAATGATTGTAATGTCATCTCTGTACATCCGAGCAAGCTCTTCAGGAAGACTAAGCATTTTGGAGAGACGCTCATGATCAACAGTCCCAAACTCGTTGTTGCCCACAGCGTGGCGAATGAGATGAGTTGCTGCATTCTGATCCTCAAATACTGAGGACATCTTGGCTCTCCTTTCTGTTAAGAGGCCATGCATCTGTCCCAGGGTCACCTTGTAGCCACCAACAGCTATTGGTTGTTGGTGATGCATGCCAGTTAGGTACTCGCCCACAATTCTAACCACATCCTGCCTATGCATAGTCTCCCACAACCCATCAGTAGCCAACACCAGAAACTTATCCTGTGGCCTTAATCGGTGGTGAGTTACCTCTGGCTCAGCAGTGAGATAAGGAGGCGTGTAATAATTAGGAGGGATAAACTTGGTATATTCGTTGTCATTCAACTGGTCTGGGCCAGATTCTATCACTCTCTTTTGAAGGTCAATGCTCCATTTGAACTTTACGTCCCCAAAAGCCCTAAAAGGCATTAGTAAGCCAAGCAGACGATCTTGTTTTACCACACTCTTGGCCTCATTCTTTGGGTGTTCCAATTTCAGCCGTTCCAGTTCTCTTTCATTCTGAGCATTGTGGTCATTAGAGAGAGTGACTGCTGACCAAGAGCCATCCTCTTCCTGCACACCCAGCATGGCTCTGCTATCGCCTGTGTTGGCCACATGAAGGTCAACACCATCCACATGGGCCACACAAGCAGTGGCCCCAGAAAATGCCACTCGAAGCACCAGGTAGTTGAGGAAAGAATTGGGATCACCAACCTGAGCCTCCAAGGAGATATCATTATCAAGTCTCTTGAAAGCATTAATTAAAGCTTCCTTAACATCAACATCAGTTGACTCTCCAGTATTGAGGTCTATAAGCTCTTGCCAGTAAGTCCTCAAGCTGTTGAAGTACAATTTGGATGCCTCTCTACTAAAGTAATCATTGGGGTGCTTGTGCCACTGGAGAATGGGTAGAAGTGCACGACCACTCTCTACTGCATTTTCAATCTCTAGCAAGGTCTCATAAGGTAACAAAGACACGGCAATATAATAAAAGAGTCTTTCACTGACAGCCTGGGAACAAGCACAGCCTGCATGGCCATCGAAAACCCCCAAAAGCATCCCTCTGGTCTGCAAGCAGGTTGCTGCACTTCTCCGGTCCTCTATGGGAGCATTTGCAGGCAGCTGATTGCTGTCAAATCCAAGGACAGAACTGACATTTTTGCCATCAAATTCTGGCACTTTGAAACTATATTCATTAGCTTTAAGGATGCTGTTGACTTGCGGAGGAGTGAGGTAAAATTTCTGTGGTGTGGAAGCATATCTCCTTCCTTGGGTATACTGCCACCAGTTCTCCTTTGGCCTGCAAAAGGTAGCATATGCCTGGTGAGGTGTGTATCTGAGGCGACTCTGAGGAACGTGGGGAGATGAACAGCAGAGATGTTTGTGGTGGCAGTAACACGCGGTGCCATAGATTCTGCTCAGTTCACAGTTACGGATCAGAGGGAAAAACAGTTGGGATGGTGCTGGCATTGCATCAGAGAACAGCGGCAGACTGGAACTTCTGACTGGGATTCCTAGACAGCACATTAGACAAATATACACAAAGAAAAAGAGTTACATTTCAGACTACTTAATCTATCCTTGCTTTTAACGACTATTTAGCAGGGGCATCTACATGCTAAGTCCTGGGCTGGAGGCACTGTAGTTTATACACATAACATTGTGCTATTTCTACAAGGTATATGCTGCTGGAGCCAGGACTGAACTGTTGTCTAGCTTCACTTTTTTCTTCATATTTCTTTGTGCAGTACAAACTGTGTAGAATGTACAACAGATCTGGCTGAGTGAAGGAGAGGAGATGGAGGTTATATAACACTATACAGTAGCAATCCACCTGGCCAATCACCCTTCTCCCTCCATATCTTTAAAAAAGGCGTTGGCTCTCCCATCTGGCAGAGACTTCTATTTATGAAAGTCCTATTTCTAGACCCACGGTCAATTTGATTGCACACTGCTATCAGCAGAAAAAAAAATGTTAAGATGCCCCCCTACAACATACATATTTATAAAGTATTTATAAGTCATATACATATATCACTGTACTAATACAATGTTCATTATAACTCATACAGAAACTTTAAATGATGAAATATAAATTCCAATGTTTCCTTCCTATACCCAAATGGATGGTCATAGAAACTCTTTTCCTCTAGACAACTGAGCCAATCTGGTGAGCTAAGGGGCACAGGTCAGCCATCAACTTGCTAAATAACCCTGTGAAAGCCAACTCACCTCTTAGGGCCTGTTTCCTAAACTGTAAATGAATGTATTGGACCAGATGCTTTTCACGGACTCTTCTAACATTCTATGCCTTTATAAGTGTTCGTTGAAATGAGGCTTTGAAATCAAATTCAGATTGCATTCATTCATTGTTTAATTTTACTGAACCCTTTGTGATAAAAAAATTTTCTAAAAATATTTTAATAGCTCTAAAACTCTGTTCGTAACAGAAATGGTCTAGGTACTAGAATTCAATTTACTTGCTAGCATTGTCCCCTGTATATTATTTTCATCTACTTTGGATCCCATGCAGAATTCTTCCCTAGAAACGTGTTTTCTTTTACATTTTAAAAACAAAAAAAAAACCCAACGGTATCTATTTTCCCTGTGCAAATATGCAATAGAACAAATAGCAATGAAATACAAGAATAATAAAATAATAATATAGGTTTTGGATTTTAAAAGTGCAGCATTACTGCCATAAATAAAACAATCATTCCACTCACTACATGCCACTGAAAATATTTTGCTAGGCTGTTATCTGGAAAATGTGACCAATGTGTAGCATTAAGCTAGGTAATTTATGAAAGAAATATTGTCTTGGCTTCCTCAATAACATCTATTTCCCCTGAATACTTGAGGTTTTGTCTCAAAGTATTCACTTGTCCTATAATGAAACAGGTTTTAGAAATGCTTTAAATAAGGAAACAAATGCAGTAAACAAAATAGAGTAAGAAAGTCATTTGAGTTTCAATATCAATTTTTGCTTCCCAAGCCAGAACTCATTAAGAAATAACATTACAAAATCATGGCGAGTATAAGCTATGTATTAAATTATTTTCATCCATCTTTCTTGAAGAATAATTTCCTAACTGTTAAGCGGGGTGTGTGGGAGGGGGCAGAGAAAACCAAACACTGACTGAGCACTGATTCATGTTTACTTCTATAATAAGCACTACATAAGCAAGCCATATAGAACTCCTTTGAATATCCTTTGAAGGGATAGAAAGTACCATTCTTTTAACTGTACCATCTAAGAAGGGATTTGTTTACATAAACAACAAGATTAGGCAACAGAAGGCAATGGTTAGAATTTTGGAAATGACAATCACTAAATAATCATTCTGAAATGCAGTACTGAAAAACAAATTCTAGAACAGGCCTCTATCAGGACCTATTACTTAAATAAGAGCACTTCAAACTGAATACCTCAAAGTCATCCAGAGGTTAAGTGTTCATGACAGAGCCAGGAGATGTGCTCAAATGTTGGGCCACATGACACTGGTTTCCAGATATAAACCATATCTCTTTTTAGGTTTGCATGTAGAGGGCACGTCAACTAATTTTATGCTTTGTAGAAAAATTTTCTACTACTAAAAACAAACATATGCCAATCTTAATGAAAAGAAATTTTCTTCACAATTTTATGTAAGTCTGCATTTGTTCTTAACTTTAAAACTTAAGACTCTTAAAGGAAAAAAAACTTTGTATGAAATGTAGACTGAATCAAAGCCCTGTTTGTGTATGTGTGTGTGAATGTTGGGAGAAGGGTACTGACATATGCATACCATGGTTTATTTTATGATAGCCTAATCAAAGGGTAACAAGTCCCAGAAACTTGCACTTTCTTTAAATTTCTTGGTTTTGACAATTTTTCTGCTTTTGTAGTTGATTGCAAGACAAAGGAAATCTTGTGGCAAAAGAGCTAATGATTCATGCAGCAAGTGCTTTGATAAAATTCAAACAGCAAGCAACTTAAATACTCAAATAATGAACTACATTCTTCCTTCAAGGCAAACGCTCTCAAGAATAAAACAAAAAAAACAGAGTAACTTTTATCAACCATACAGGGACCCAGCATATGGACTGAGATTATATCCCAATCCTCCAATTCCCAACATGCCTTCAAAAGACAAATTCTTAGTGGAGTTGGAATTCATGCAAACCCTGCTCTGTGATTAATAAGCATTCTATCATCACGGGTACATTAAATTCTCCCCATCAGACCATGTACCATTAGAAATCAAAGTAATTTCAAACGTTTTCATAAACAATAAGTGAACCTTCCAAAAGACTCTGAATATCTTTCTGAATATTCTGTGATTCAGTAACAACAAAAACCCATGAAATTAAAACTTCTGCTTATCAACTTGCAAAATTAATGAAGTAAAAGGCTCTTGATTAGGGGATAAGAACAGTAACAAGGTACAGTTGTTGGTAAACTTGTCAAATTTTCAAGTTATTTCTGACCACAATTTCACTGACAAGTTCCGACCCCACGATCCAGATTCAGGCACATCATATACAGCGTCTTAGTCCGAGGCAGTTTTGGCCGATTTTGCCAATGACTAATAAGGAAAGACGACCTGCAACCAGAAACACGGAAGAGAACCCATCCAATCTTCCTGATTTTTTTTCCGCTCGGCAGAGCCTGTGCCAAGAAATCACTCCACTTCATCAATATACCCGCGTACAAAATTAATTAGAAAATACTGTTATTGCACCTCCTCTGGAGCTCTTTAGTTTTGCATAGCCTTTGAAGTAAATGAAAAAAGAAATGCTGCACTGTCATTAAATGTGTCAGAACCCATTTATGTAATCTGATTGCATTAAATATCCTGCATAAAGGCTGTTCGTATTTTCTGAAAACGCCTAGCCATTCCACAGCTCCCGTTACATCTCTACATAAATGAAGAAACCGGTTTCCTTCGGAGAACGTGAAACATCAAGCCAACACTTGTTTGATGAGTTTCCTTAGCCTCTACCTAAAAACTGCACCCACTAAGCAATCAAAAGCTACCCCAGCCCAGCTCACCTTTATCCTCCCTTCCTATCTACCTCACCCCCTTAATTGCACAAGACCCACCTACAACAATCCACACACAAAATCAGCCACCATCCGTCCTGGGAACCCAAAGCGGGTAGTTAGGTGAATACCTACCAATTCGCCTGGGCCCGGGACACACACACATTCTCCTGTCATCACAACACGGAGCCGACAACATCCACAACCCGCGCGAGGAGCAGCAGCGACAGGAGCACCGGCCCATTGAAGGCAAAGCAGAGATGCTCATTAAAGGCGGCGGCGCGGGAGGAGGGAGCGGAGGAGGGGCAAGGGCTCGCTCCAGCCGGGTGAATGGGGCTGGGAGGGGGGGAAGAGGACGGAGAGAGAAAGGGGTGGGGAGAAGGAAACCAACCAAACCCACCCCACGGGAGAGGCAGAGTCACAGCCCGAGGCGGCAAGGGCCCAAGCGCGAGCAGAGGCGCGCCCCGGGGTCGGCCCTTCTATCCCGCTCCGGCACGAAGCCCACAGGCATACAGCATCCTCCACCCGCTGCCCGCCCAAGCCGGCCCCAGAACACCAACGACCGGTCCGAAATGGGGTGCCCATGGGGTCACACGAGACCCCGGTGTGTAAAGAGGGGATCGTCCGGCAGAGACCCCGCACCAGGAGCACGGCAGCCTCCTGTGAGCTTACCCTCCCGCGGCGCTCCTTGGGCTGACAGTGGGCGCCGAGGGCCCTGCGGAGGGCGGCGCGGAGATACCCCAGCGCTGCCACGCCCGCCCAGCCCCGACCCTCTCGCGCGCACCTGGCGCTGCCCGGTTAGTCCCTCGCCAGCCCTGTTCGCCGACTGCAACCCTCCACCCACGCGCGCCTAGCGCTCCGACCCCAGCGGCCCCCTCACAACTTTCAGCGGGTGGAAGCGGATTCTGAAGGGAGCGGCTCAGTGCCGGGAACAGGCAATACGAACCGGGCCCGGCAGGGGAAGAGCCTCTTCTTTCCGATGAGGAGGCGGCCGCGACGGCACCCCCTGGCGTTTCTTCCACACAGCCCCAAGCAACTGCTCCGAGCGCGGCCCCACGCCCCCGGCCGGCCCACTCCGCGCCCCTGGCCCGCGGGACCGCCACCCTTCCCCGCCCGCACGTTCTGGCTCAGAGCGCTTCCCGCCTCCCGATTGGCTGCACAATTGCGGGTGGGCGGGGAGCAGGAGGGCGCGCCGCGGCTGGGAGGGCAGGGGCGGAAGAGGAGCGCTCCCCGCCTCGAGCTTTGTGACGTCATGGGGTCAGACAATCCCTTCCATTCGGCGGAGCTGCCCATTGGTTCCACGGGCCTGCCTCACGTGACCGCTCCGGGTAGCCGGGTGGAGGCTGGGGCTGCGCTAAGCTCGTGAGCGGCAGTCGGCGGGCTCGGCTGGGTAATTTGGGTTGGCAATGGCCCCGAGTGGGAGGAAGCGCCTGGATCGGCCCCAGTATCCAGGGGCGCGTGGGACGCCGGAGGTGGGCTGTTCCCCGCTTCGGGAGGATTTCTGTGAATCCCTGGGTCCTTGGCTGGGGGCTGGGGGCTGGCGGCGCAGACGGCCGGCCTGGCTACTAGTATAGGCTACTGGGGTGGCTTCCAGGTCAGTGGGAAGCTAACCGCTGCTCTTCACCCCAGCCTGGAAAATAAGGCACGGCAAAGGCCTTTGAGGTCCGTCTTCAGTTCCTTTGATAATTTGCAGATGCTAGGATCATTAATTCAAATACCTTTTTAATCGTTTTCGAAATACCCCTTAGGTTCCTGGGAAAGGAAGTAGGTCTAAACAGCAGCAAGAGGAAACTGCGATGAAGGAATTCTTTCCCCTTTAGAATAGGGGAATTTACCTTCTCCGAAGGGTTTTGAAATCCATATTGTCTCCTTTCCCCTGATGGTTACAAGGAAATGGTAGAATGCAGCCTTCAGACGTGGGAAGAACGCTGGGCTTGGCATTAAAGCATCTTCATCCAAGTCACAGCCCCAGCGAGTCATTTCCCAATATGAGATTTAGTTTCTGCATCTGTGAGATAGCTAGGCGTGATGAATTTAGCATTCTGTGATTGAACAGGAGACAAACCAAGGGCTTCTTCGCTTATCTCCATCCACACGTAGCCCCCTCTTTATAGGAACTGAGCCATTGATTGTGGTCTCTTCTAGAAGCTTCCTTGAGATATGAGGTAGATCAGTGTGCTTACTCTGCCTAGTATTAACGAACAACTTTAGTTTATTAAGCATATCTGCTTATTAGCCAATCAACTTCCCAAAGAGATGTGGGCTGGATATAAAATCTGGCATGTTAACGGAAGTTCTCTAGGTAGTACTGCAGGATTTATTTTTATTAATCCTGCGTTATTTGTTTTTTTCTGTAATAAAAGACAAACTGAACATACATGCACAAAACACAATGCCAGGTTCTTGGTGAGGCTGGGTTCTTTCCAGCTGCCTCCTCTATCCTCTAAATAAATTGGGATTGCGCCTTAATTGCCCATCCCCAGGTTGCCTGTGGATCTCTTGTGGCTGGTCTTATCAAGCTTTGATAACCAAGGATCCATCTGCCTCACTTCACCCCTCCTTTTTACCTTTTCAGTGAGCTTCCCATAAATTTGTAAGTATTCTTCCTTGTCCTTTTTCCTGTTGGTTTTATGAATCTGGCTTTCTTTTGTCTCACAGAGGCAGTATAAGGTGGTATAGCATAGTGATTAAATGCAAAGCTGGAGCCAAGACTACCTGGGTTCCAATCCCAGCTTTGCAGCTAACCATGTGGTCTTGAGCAACCTCTGTACCATTCTTTCATATGTAAAACAGGAATAGAAATAGTATTAACTCACAGGGTTGTTGTGTTAAGTGAACCGATACATATATGTATAAAGTGCTAAGAAAGGGCATGACGTAGTGAGTGCTCTGTATTAGTCATTAATATTAGAGACACGTGTCCAGGTCAGTGTGTCTTAGATTAAGGACTTCTAGGGAGTAGGAGACCCAGGCCCAAGTGTAATATATTCTACAGTTAGGTACTAATAAGTTATTTATAGAATGGAGGGTTTTAGAGTCTTAGGTATTGGTTTAAGTAATATACATGAGTAATGTCACTACTTCTCAGCCCCCCACTTTGCAGTCTTGGAGAGTTACTCCAATTAAGGGAAGCGAAGTTTCAGTTTCTGCCTTAGGGCCCAGATATGGAGTTTATACTAGGCTTTAGTGTTGCCTATAAATTTTTTCTATTGATTGTGAAAAATGAGAAGTGAAACTGTAGAATGTGTATATCCGTATGAAAGAGCACTTGAGAACTGTTGCCTTGGTAGCTCGTATTCCACACTGACATTGCCTTTATTCAGAACACTTTTAAAATTCTTTTTCCAAATTAGTTTTGGAGCAGCACAGGAAACCAGCTTATTTTATTGTAACCAACACTTTGATTTTGTACCAAAATAATATGGATTCTCCATTTTAGTCTCGTGACTTCTGAATGACTTGGGTATTTCTGAAAATAACACCCACTCTCCAAAAGCTAGTATTTGCCACCACTAAATATAGTGAAAAGAATTTTCCTAAGTATTGAAGGTAATTTGGGGTATTTCTGGAATCAGAATAAAGCCTCCCTGAAGTGGCTGCTTTGAAATAAATAGTCTTTTTTAGAAATGTAAACTCTGTTCTCTAGTTGTAACGTTTCATAGTTCAGTAATGTGAACGTGATAAAGCCATACTTTTTCTGCTGATTGTACCACCGGTGAATATTCTCTGGTATCTCCATGAGATACCTTGTCTCCTCCATGGCCTGGCTTGGTTCCTGTCTCTAGATGGAACTCCATTTGGCCACCCAATAGGATTGCTTCAGAAGTGCTGTCCATTAGCACAGGACATGTGGCCAGGGCTCGGGCAGGTAGGTCCTTGGGCTTGCCACACTGACCCCACAGACTGTTTTAGCCACCACAACACCTGTTGACACTTAGACGTTGGAAGGTGTTGAAAAGCAGCACTGAAGCAACCTAGAATTGTTGTGGGGAAGGGAAGGCAAGGAGAGCAGAAGGGGCTTCAAAAATAATGGGTATGCAGAGTAATTTGGGCAGATAATAAAAAATATATTTATAGCCTCCCCCTCCCCAGCCCGGAGGATCTGGGGGAAGGTGCGGATGTGTTGGACATCCTCACCTGGACTGGTGTTGATGTTGTCACAAACATTGGGACTGGCGGTTTGATGTGCTGAGCCCTTGATCATGGGACTTGCCCTTATGAAGCTCATTACTGCAAAGGAGAGGCTAAACTTGCATGTAA
The DNA here is from genome assembly GCF_015220235.1 of Choloepus didactylus. NCBI lineage: Eukaryota > Metazoa > Chordata > Mammalia > Pilosa > Megalonychidae > Choloepus > Choloepus didactylus. The sequence goes on along the minus strand of NC_051320.1, from coordinate 49,319,360 downwards.
TGGTGCCTAAAAGTCTCCCCCTGAGTACCTCTTTGTTGCTCAGATGTGGCCCTCTCTCTCTCTAACTGAGCCATCTCAACAGGTGAACTCGCTGCCCTCCCCCCTATGTGGGACCTGACTCCCAGGGGTGTAAATCTCCCTGGCAATGCAGAAATGACTCCTGGGGATGAATGTGGACCTGGCATCGTGGGACTGAGAGTATCTTCTTGACCAAAAGGGGGATGCAAAATGAGACGTAATAGTTTCAGTGGCTGAAAGATTTCAAATGGAGTCGAGAGGTCACTCTGGTGGACATTCTTATGCACTATATAGATAACACCTATTAGGTTTTAATGTATTGGGATAGCTAGAAGTAAATACCTGAAACTACCAAAGTCCAACCCAGCAGTCTGGACTCCTGAAGACAATTATATAATAATGTAGATTACAAGGGGTGGCAGTGTGATTGTGAAGACCTTGTGGATCACACCCCCTTTATCTAGTGTATAGATGAGTAAAAAAATGGGGATAAAAACTAAAGGACAAATGGGGTGGGATGGGGGGATGATTTGGGTGTTCTTTTTTCACTTTTATTTTTTATTCTTGTTCTGGTTCTTTCTGATGTAAGGAAAATGTTCAGAGATAGATTGTGGTGAAGAATGCATAACTATGTTATACTGTGGACAGTCGATTGTATACCATGGATGATTGTATGGTGTGTGAATGTATTTCAATAAAACTGAATTTAATTAAAAAAAAAAAAAAAGCAAATTACCAAACAGCAAAAAAAAAATAAAAAAAACTGAATTTAATAAAAAATAAATAAATAATAATAATAATGGGTATCGTATAAAGAAAGCACTGTGCAAAAAATACCTGTTTTGTCTACACACATGCTTTCTCTAGTACCAAAAATTCAATGACGGTTGCTGAATGTGACCTTTAACAGTCATTTTCTTGCCCTAGAACAAACCTGGAAGTAAGCAAATGCTCCACCAACTTGGCCTGAGCTTTATGGGCAGTTGATAAAACTCTTGGGGGACATTGGTGGTGAGCTTTGACACTCGGAAGATAGTCCAACAGTCTTGGTGGTGCCAACCAGGAAGCTTAAAATAGACCTGTACCTAAGTCTGAGAGGCAGTCTGCCCGATGGTTATTGACTCACCGTGGCCTTTGCTAAGCTGAGTAATCCAAGGGAAGAGAGCCTGGTTCATGGCACTCCTCTTTAGCTCCTGCTTCTCTATAGGCCTTGGATAAGAAATCAGGTACCTAAGAAATAGCTGCCTGTTTATTACCATCCCAGTGTTGAGAGTTGCTTCTTTGAGATTGGGTTATTTGGAGCTTTGCTTTAAGATCAACAAATCATCTGTAAGAAAGAAATAGGACTTGTGGCATGTCTCCTTTGGGCCAGAGCCTGTGCTGTGTACTTCCACATTTGTCTCATATTTTACAAGTGACCAGTGCTCCTGGTGCTTTATTACAAGGCAATAAAATGTTTAAGGGAAAAAATAAAACTTGTATTGCAAAATTAGGGACCAAATCTGGCTAGTAGGCAGTTTTTGTATATTAATTTAACATGACAGAATATGAAAGACAGACAGCTGGAGTTTCTTAATCAGAAATGCTGGTGCTTTTAGCAAGAGAACTGCAGGTGTGTGGCCCTGAGCCTGGCACATACCCAAACAGAACCCCTGTTAGTGGGGTATCTTGAAACACTAAGGATGACATACACAAGGGAGGGATTGGTATTATTGTCCAGCCACCAGCCAGCTCAGGATTAATTTTTTATTCAGTGTAATCCTGGATGGATTCCCCAAAATACAGAGTGAAAGGTGGAGGGAGGGCTTCAGGGGAGCTGAGACTTTGGAGTGGGTCTAGAGCACTTTTTGCAGTAAGTGCCAGGTCTTGGTCTCACCATCCTACAGACTTCAGCAGCAGTCCGCAAGCTATGAACTTAAAACATACAATTGCTGATTTACGCACTCCTTAAAAGCGATAATTCTTTGCAAATCTGTGCCATCTTAATTACTAGAGTGTAAGCTTCTCAAGGGCAAGGACCATGTCTTTGCACCAATAAAATCTCAGGGCCTGGCAAATAGTAAGAATTAACAGGTAGTGCTTACTTTATACCACCTCCTGCTCTGTATGCATTGCCTCTTCATATCTGTATAACCATATGTGGTAGGTATTATCATTATGCCCATTTTACAGAAGAGGAAACTGAGTTGTGGAGAAGTTAATTTGCCTCAGGGACATATAAGAAATGATGGAACAATCTACCCCAGAGCTTGCACTCTAAGGCCCTAGGTTCTAGTGAGCACTATACAAAATAGGTGCTCGATAATGAATGAACTCATTGCAAATAAAAAAATGGCACGTTGCAAGAGATGAGGGTTTTTGAGAATGTTTCATGAATGAATGAGCATGTCACCTTTTATTCTATTCCTTAGGTTTTCAAAAGGGCTAATGTCAGAATTAGGATTTAATTAATTATAACTTCGTGAGGACTAAAGAAAGTTTCACATTTTCATTATGGATTTGAGAGAAAGCAGTATCTTTATAATTGCAGGATTTCCACCCATGCTATAGCATTTTACTTTGTCATTATTACTGGTTTTTTTTGGGGGGGTAATGAAAATGTCTAAAATGATTGCAGCGATGATTGCATGACTATGTGATGATACTGGGAGCCATTATTTGTATACTTTGGGTGGATTGAATGGTGTGTGAATAGATCTCAGTAAAATTGCAGTTAAAAAAAAAAGGAATTAGGGATAGTCCACAGGGTGGATCCCAAATACTTGAATTACAATTATATGAAAAGAAAGATAAATTTATCTTAGAAGACTGTGGAGTTTGAGAAAACTAGAATAAATGTATAGAAGTTAGATTTAAGTTCAGTGTAACTGTATGTAGCCATAGTTTTCTGAAAATGGAATGAGCTACCTCTTGAGATAGTTTCCTATTACTGAAAGTGTTCAAGTAGAATCTAGACAACAATTGACAAAGAACGTGCTCTCCGAAGCACTTTGTTCATGTCTTGAATATTGTACTTACCATCAAGTGATCATCTGCCTGCCAGTTTCCCTGTATAAATTGTGACCTCTTTCAGAGCTTGATTTATCGTATTCGTTTTTACTTACCCAATAAATATTGGATGGGTGAATGAATGGTTGAATGGATGAGCTTGAAGGGTGGTTTCAGTGACATTTAGAGTCCCACCAACTTTGAGGCTCTCAGTCCCCCCCAAGCTCAGATTCGAGCTAGGTTTAAAGAATGGAATTGCAATCCATAAAAGAGCTGGTGTTGGAACATTCTAGGTGGGAAACACAGAGTAAGAAAAGGCCCAGGAAGGAAAGCAAGCAAGGTCTGATGGAGGAGTTGTGTTGGGTTAAGAGCTGGAGTTAGAGTTGGGGCAGAAGGCTGGGTCTTTGGTTTTGAGGATGTTGAGTTTTCTCATTTTGCAGTCTGGGCTCAGGTTGACCCTTGACTGAATAGCAACAAAAGAGAAGAAAGAGTGCTCTGGCGAGCATATATATCATGACCTGGCTGGGGAGAGACACAAGAAGCAGGAAAGCAGCTGGGGTCTGTTATCTAAATAGGAGCATGAAGAGTTAAAACTCAGACAATGGCAGCAAGAATATAAAGGAGGGAACAGAGGGGAAGAGACATTATTAAACAAAAATCAGAACTTGGCAGCAAGGTAAGAAAAGGTGAAAGGGGGAAGGTATCAAAAAGACCCAAAGCTTTGCACCATGAGGAGGTGACCATGAGGATGGAGTTTTTGTCCTCTGAGTTTCTCCTCTTTCTTTCTTATTGAGATGGCAGGAATATGGGAAAATACAACCAGGATTTTCCAAAACTGTTTCCATTAATTTCATGGCTGAAAAGGGACTTTTTAAAATAGTTATGAGGATAGAAAATCAAGGGTTTTCATCTTTGAAAGGCAAATGTTTTTAGATTGAGCTGTAGTACTGGCAAAACCTTATGCTGAATAGTAATGATAATAATGGGCACTGTTTTTTGAGAGCCTGTTATGGGTCTGCACAATATGAGACAATTTGAATGTATCATTCCGTTTCACTATTACCTGTAAATGTGAAGGCATTAGCTTGTACTCCACATAGTGCCTGCTTAAGAGCAGTGCCCAAGGAAGATTCCCATCCAGGAAGTAGTAAACATATAATCATATGTCTCTAAGTAATGGGATTTTCTTTTTTAAGTTTTTGTACTCTGAACTGAATAAATACCTGAACTCCCATGCTCCCTGTGTCTGTGTGTGTGGGAGGGGTGGTTAGGGTGGTTAGAGTGGTTAGGGTGGGATGGGAAGGAGGTTGAAGAAGTTACCCAGAATTTCAGAGCCACAAATGTAGCCCAATTATAGGATAAATTAAAAGGGAAGGAGGTATGGTGTGTATAATTATTTTTTAGCTTCCTCCCTGTTTCTGTTTTATGTCCCCACCCTTTTTCTGCCCCCACCCCCTTTTGGGTTTTTTTTTGTTTTGTTTTCTGTGTTTTTAAAAATTTGTTTCTTTTTTTTTAAAAGAAGTTTTATTGAGATATATTCACACACCATATCCCCTTCCCTTTTAATTTATACTCTTGTATTTTATGCATCCCTGGAAGATACATTTCTATTAACATTAATCCCCACTTTATAGATGAGGAAACAGACGCTCAGTTAAGTTACCTAACTTGCCCAAGATCACAGTAAGTGTATTATCTATTCCTGTGTAACAACTCATCCCCAAAATTAGTGATTTACAATGACACTTACTAAATCACAAAGTTTTTGAGGGTCGGGAAACTGGGAGCAGCTTAGCCAGATGGTTCTAGCTCAGGGCCTCATGAGGTTGCAACCAAGCTGCCAGCTGTGTCTGCCATCATCTCAAGGCTTGATTGGGGGTGGAGAATCTGCTTCCAGCTCACTCATGTAACTATTGGAAGAACACTTGAGTTCCTTACCTCCAGTGCCGCTCTCTAGGGCTGCTCACCTCCCCCGAGTAAGTGATCTGTGAGAGACAGAGGAACCAAGATGGAGGCCGCAGTGTCTTTTATAACCTAATCCTGGAGTGACGTACCCTCCCTTCTGCCATATTCTGTTTGTGTAACCAACCCTGGCAACATTTGGGTGGTGCTGCACCAGGGTATGAATTCCGGGGCTGAGGATCAGTATAGTAAGGCCTAAAATTCCGTGTGCTGCCTTGACATCTTTGGCCTCACAAGATCCCAAAGGCTTAACCATGAGGTCTCTTGCTTTTACCAGGTATGTCCTCCTCCCCTGGCCCAGCAGGAAAAGTTCCTGCAATAACTTCTGGCACTAACTATAATTCCAGACATGCACTTCTGACTGACTACCCAGAGTTGGTTTAGATTCCACAAGTTAAGGTCACAATCCCCACCAGGCTACCCTCCCTTTGGACACCAGCCTCAAGTTCTGGGGTTCCTAGGCCACCTGCACTTCTGACCAACTGGTTACAAATTCAGAGGTTCCCACTGCCTTAACCAACATTTTTTGTGTGTTGCCTCGGCATCCATCTTACTTTGGCTAAGCCACTTGCCTCAACACTGAGCTTTGGCCTAGTTGATAAACAGTTTTCTAGCCCTGGGGCATTCACTCCTCCAGGGCCCAAACCCGCATCTGCAGCTACCACCCATATCACCCAGACACCTCACCCCAAACCCATGTCTGGTCCCCAGTGATAAGCTAACCCTCCCCACGGCCTGCAGACCCCCAGTCCCTTCACCTTTTCACGTGTGCTTGCTTTAAACTCACCAGTCCTTGAATCCTGCAGGAAATCTACTCACTTCCACCTCTGGACCACAAGAAAGGTGCAAGGCCACGGGTGCCTCTCGCTCTGCCTGTGTGCGCCTCACCTGCTGGGTGAGCCCTCGAGCCGATCGGGCTTCCCGAGTCCCTTCGTGGTGCCCTTCTCTCTCTGGGACCTGTAAGTGACAACCTGTCTTTTTATGGTCTCGGTCTCCCGTTGTGTTGCACCTGACCTCCACCTGGACCCAAGTTTAAAATCCATCGTAACAAATTGGAAATACCCACTGTTTGGGTTTGCTAAAGCTGAAAACCAAGTGTTTCAGTACACTAAAGTTGCCGAAATTCAGTAAACCAGAAATGGGTTGCTTTTTACAATGGGGATTTATTAACTTACCAGTTTATGCTTCTGAGACTGTGAAAATGTCCAAATGAAGGCATCAACATTCTACCTGAAGACCATCTACCAGCCATCCTCAAGGCACGTGCCCTTCTCTCCCGGGTTTTGTTGCTTTCAGATTCTGGCTTCAGTGGCTTCCTCTTTAAGCTTCTGTATGTTTCTCTCTTTTGGCTTGTGTCTCTCTTGGCTTCTGTGTGTCCTTCTCTTTAAGCATCTCTGGTGCTTTTTTCCTGTATCTTCATCTTTTGTTTTCTTTTAAAGGAATCCAGTAAGAGGATTAAGACCCACCCTGAATGAGGTGGATGATCTCAAGGATCAAGTTAAGATCCTACTCACCAAAAGATCCTACTTACATTGGGTCCACATGCACAGGAATTGTTTAAATTTAAGAACATGGTCTTTTCTGAGGACCATACAGCTTCAAACCATCACACCCACCAACCTCTCATGTTTGATAATTTCTTAGAACGAGTCACAGAACTCAGGAAAACACTATATTTAAATCAGTTTTATTATAGCAAAAAGGATACAAATACATGCATAAGGCAAGGTCTGACAGGGTCCCAAATGTAAAGTTCCCATGTCCTCTCCTTATGGAGTCAGGGCCCATCACCCTCCAGGCACATTGGTGTTTATTATCACTCAGGGGAGCTCACCCCAGCTGCAGTGTCCGCAGTTTTTACAGGGTTCTCATTACATGGGCATGATTGATTGAATCAAGGCCCATGTGATTGAACTTCATCTCTAGGCCCCCTTCCCTCATTTCCCAGAGGTCAAGCTGATATGACATGGCTCAAAGCACCAACCTCTGAATCACATGGTTGGTTTTTCTGGGTGTTGAACCCCCATTCTAAGAATACCTGCATGTGGCTCCACCCTGTTATCTCTTAGTATAAACTATCAGGTGTGCTCTGGGACCCACCATGAATGAAAAAAGACCCTGCTATCATGGGAGATTCCAAAGATTTAGAAGGTGTCTTCCAGGAGCTGGAGAAAAAGACCCGGCCAAATTCTTTATTATGCAACAACCCCCCACCCAGCTAGTTCGCCTATCAGAAACCAGCTGCACTCTGCTGGGTCCTCAATCTAATGGGTTTCACTTCCCTGCCGGCCTGTAAAAATATTCAGACAAGCCAATCACATCGTCCTGCGGGAGCCAGGGATCACCCCACCAGTCATTATAAAGCCTGCCTCCTGCAGCCCCTGCTAGTTCACTCTGCAGCCGGGAACATCTCGTGTGGCCCTGTATGGCATACAGTGCTCTCCTCCTTCCAGGCGTGAGTGTATATGACCAATAAACTGCTGCCAGTCTCATCTGTCCAGTGATGGGTGTCCTGTGTTCAGCCATCCCCGACCCCTCCCTCACCAACGGAGTGAAGAGGTGAAGAGGTGAACAAAAGAGGATCAGTGGGGACCACCTGGGAGGTGGGCACAGTGAGGAAATAGTGGCGCTGAGCCTGCATTGTGCTGCCTTTACAAAAGCATGGGTTAGTTTATCTGTGCCTAAGGGTTAAAGACCCGAGTAGTTGAAAAATATTCAAAATACTGGATACCGAACAATCAAGTTTGGCCCTCAGAGCTGTTGCCAGTCCTTTTAGCTTGAAGACTAGGAGAAAGGGCGCCAGCCACAGTGGTGATGCTCTGGGCTTCCAGTTTTCTTCCCTGGATCCTGCCTACAATTGCTAATGTCACCTCTGTTTCATCCCTAAAGCTTTGTGTAGTCTCACAACTACTACTAAAGGTAAGTTCCAATTTGAACATTAAGCCAGAGCTCAACAATTTGATTTTTGGATACAGCTGAGGAGTTAAAGTAACAGCTAACATTATGTATGCTTACAGTCTCTGATTTGGATAGTGCAAGAAACAATTGGTTATAATTTCAATACTTTGTCCTTTTTTTGTTCTTCGCTCTGTGGAAAATGTGCATGTATAAAAGATTAAAAGTTGGGGGGTGATTCCACCCCTCATAAGGGGAAATTGTCAATGTAATGAGAAAATCCATAAATATGTTTTTATGGAACATACTTGTACCTCATTGCTGAACTGAGCCAGTTTTTGTCAGGGAAATAAATCAGTGCATGTTGTTTTCCTGGTCTCAGGAAAGTGCTGGCTCTGTGTTCAGTATTCAGACCACAGAGCCATGACTTACCAGTAAACAACCTGGATAAATGAACACAGAGTATTCATTTGTTACTGACTATTACCCTACCTTGTAATGACTCTTACTGTATTCGGCATCTGGAAATTCCATTTTCATTTGGAATATATAAATCAATGTCACTGTTAATGTTTAAACATAACCCAAACCAGTTTCTTAGCCGGTATGGTTTTTCTGAACAATGGTGTTTACTAATTATTTCAACTTCAATTTAAATTTGCAAGCCATTGCTCTATGCCTGGGGCATTTGTATGTTCTTATAACTTTCTTTACATCTCTGGGTTCTCCCTCCAGGGCCGTTTGTGGTGTGCTGGCTTGCAAATAAGGTCATCAGTGTTGTCTAGGCAGAAAACTTTCTTTTTACGCTTGACGGACTTATGTACAAATTAATTTGATAAATGCTCTTGGAGCATGTTCTAGTCTTTGTGCTATGTTCTGAAAGGGGAAAAATGAGTAGGACACAATCTTTGTGCCTTTAAGAACTTGTGGTCTAGCTGCTAGTACAGATAAATAGGCAAAATTATGAAAATATGTGATAAACAGAATTATTCTCAAAGTGCTTATGGAATAAGGAGAAGGTGATTCGTTCTGTTGGGTAATGGAGGGGGGAGATGTCAGGAAAGACTTTTTCTCAGATCAGTGGTCCCCAAATGTGGGTGCCAGGACCAGTGTTGGTCTATCATGGAATTTGCACTGATTTGTACCAAAATGAGATTTGAAAAAGAAGAACAAGGCAATGACGTTTCTGTAGATTAAACTAACTTCCATAAGTTCAATTTATGATTTTCTTCTTTATTCTTCAGCCTGAGATGATTATTGTAAAGGTTATCAGAAACTTTAACAGTAATAGCCGTAACAGCTTGTGACATCAACTGTGTTGTTTCAAAAGCTAAACCAGTGACTGCAAATACTGCAGTAACTTGAGCAAATTCAATTCTGACTCTACCTGGAGTTAGGCCATTGGACTCCTCAGGTTAAGGGCAGTCCTCTACAAAATCGTCCTTTCAGGCATCAGTTGCAAGTTCAGGGGCCCAACTTGCTCCAAATTAGGGGGTTCTCACTTCCCCCTGTGGTTTAATAATTCGCTAGAACGACTCACAGAACTCACTGAAAGTTCTATATTTACGATTATAGTTTTATTATAGTAAAGGGGTACAAATAAGAGGAGACGCACAGGCAAGGCCTGGGAGGGTCTCAAGCACCAGCTTCGGTGTCCTCGCCACCTGGAGTCAGAAGGTGTCACCCTCCCAGCTCAGTAATGATGTAATTTCTCAATCATGAAGCTCATGGATCTTCAAGTGTCCAAGTTGATAGGGTCCTGTTACTTAGGCAGGATTGATGGAATCGATGCCCTCCTGATTGAGCTCCATCTGCAGCCCCTCCCCTCCCAGAGGCCGGGAGGTGACAGATACATTGTGGCTCAAAGCCCCGCCCTCTAATCACATGGTTGGTCTTTCTGGTGGGGCCAGGTGTGCTTGGCCCTTCCCTGTCCTCTTATTAGCATATGAACTATCATGTATGGTCCTGGGCTCTCCATGAAGAGCAAAAGACACTCCTATCACAGGAAATTCCAGAGATTCAGAGGTTGCTTCCCCAGGAACCAAGGACAAAGACCAGCCAAAGTTTTTCATCATACTGCAATTATGTACTTCCGTGTTTTTTCTGTTACATTGTCCGTTACATTATGAAGTCATGATGATAGTATGTATTATTATTTGTTGTCCTTAATTGCTAAATGAAACTTGGCAATCTCACATCAGTCTGCCTTTTCATGTATTTATTCATTTATAATTCCTTGAAATCCCGAAGGTGTTGTTTGGATGGTTCCGTTTTTGAGCTGGGACTGGAAGAGAGGTAAAAGGGAACACGCAAAGGAGCTCCCACTATTTGGGTCAGAGTTTTATCCACATCTACATTAAGGGGAAATTAAGAGAAAGAAAATACATATGCTTGCTTTTTAAAACTGATTTTGAATGTTCTTTTTGTATGTGCCTGGGGGAGTGTTGAGGGAAGGTGAGGAGAAACCCTGAGCCCGCGCTGGTGCAGAAAATGAAAGGTAGCTTTGTAAAGCAGTTGTTGCCAATATGGCAACTGATTTTAGAAGGATCTCCACCCATAAAATCATATGAAGTTTAGATAAAGTTAGGCTTGATGCATGTTGTGGGAGCCCCTGGCCCCCAAGTGTCTTGAAAACTGCACACAACAGTTTGCTTGACCTAGGATAGCTGAGGTTTGACCTATTCTCCTTGTAGTATCAGATGCTAACTGTAATCTATACCCGAAACTACCTCCTCTCTGAGACTCCCTGAGATACTGTTATCTCTATAATCCTCCCCTCCTCCCTGTTGATTACAATCAACCCCTCCCTACGTTGCATGACCCCCACTCCCTGCCTTATGCTCTCATACCCATTGGAATGTCGAGCCCTTATAAGCAGCATATTCAGCCCCCCAAAGTGCAGACTATTTCCATGCTCTGAACTGGCCGCCATTTAGAGCAGCTCCTGAATCCATTCAGAGAAGCTCCTGATTTCAGGGCAATGTGGCTCTACTTCCCCACCCTGTAGGTAAGCCCTGTAATAAAAGCTCATGTCTCAGAACGTGTCCAGTGCTTTCTTTAGTCGTTTGGCTATAAAAGCCCTCTTGGGTGAAGATGCATGTAAACCTTCTGCTTATTTCTAGGTGTTCCTTTGTATATACATAACTGGTTTTCTTAATTTTTTGCAAGGGGGTGTGGATAAGGGGTGAGCCAATCAGATCTGTGTGTTTAGGAAAGTTAGCAGGAACAGAATCTTTCAGTCAGCCACACTGAAGTGTCCCTCGTTCACCTCACCTACACTAGCAAAGCTTTTCACCCATTTGCACATGGATGCCCACCAGGAATTGAGCTATATCCATCATTTTAGGGAAGATGGCATTTTTGGAGATGGATCCAAGGAGAATCATAAAGACAACAGAAGGACCGAATAGTATCAAAACAGATGTTTGAGAAGAGTATAGGGGTTCCTCTATCTGAACCCTGGGACGGTGATTCCACAGTTGCTTATATGCCCTGAGTTCCTCCCAGTATAAGCACTTTAAGAAATGATGAGAGATTTCCTTGAAAACTTGCTAAACACTTGTAAACAACAGGCTTTCATCTCTAGTGTGCATTTAGAGGCACTCTCTGTGTCTGGCAAAGTGAGAGCATCCTGGGATCAGACACACGAGGTTCAAATCCTTGCTCTACCCCTTACTGGCAAGCCACAACCTTGCTAAGCCTCAGTTTCCTGCTCTATTCAAGGAGATAATATTTAGTTCTTACTTCATAGGGTTGTTGAGAATAGGAGTAATGAGCATGTGATCAGCACAAACTACTACTGCTATTCTTATATTTTAATTTTTACTATTGCTTTTTATCTTTTCTCCTGCCATTTACCTTCCCATCTACCATCTCTTAGTCGTAACGGTTCTGGCTCAAGTGAACATACTTAACTACTTGGTTTTTTCAAGTTCCCTGAAACTAAAGCATTGGCACTTGAACAAAAACTACATTAATGTTTATAAGGAAGATAATTTATTTTGATTAGCCACTGTGTAATTATTCAAATTAACCATAATTTTGTATCATTTTTTTCTAGACAAAGTCAAGTAGAGAAATAATGTAAAGTGTTTAAGCAAATTCTACCTTCGATGAATAATTCTCGGACCTCCCTTCCCCCATGGCCTTTAGCGACCCAGCAATGGTGTCACGGCCCAAGGGGGGTTTTGCAGACAAAGCACTAAAGAAGGCACAGGGCAAGGTCAGAGACATGAGCTTTTATTCGGGGGCTACTTACAGGAACATAAGGGAAAGTCAGACAAGCTGCTCTGAATGGTGGTGAGTTCAGAACTCAGTGTGAATGCGCGCTGCACTTTGAGGGTTGCTGATTAAACCAGTTGCAGGGGCTTGAGACAGAGACATTCCAACAGGTATGAGAGCATAAGCCTGGGACGGGGGTCTTGTGACATAAGGAAGGATTGATTGTATTCAACAGGGAAGAGGGGAGGATTATAGGTTACCTAAGGTAACAAGAGTGATAGCATCTCAAGGAATTCAGAAAGGAGATAAAGCTATAGATTACATAAACCAGGAGGCCTGATTTTACAAGGTGGGTAGGTTAAACCTTAACTGACCTAGGTCAGGCAAGCTGTGTGCAGTCTTCAAGGCCCTTAGGGTACGCACTGGGCACAGAGCTCCCACAGATGGTAACCTTGGAAGGAGGTAAACACACCAGTGATGATGGGAGATCCCTTCCTGGTTCACACTTTACAAAACAAAAAAAGAGAGGGGCAGACACATGGCCTTGAGGTGTTGATTCGTGACCTTATCTGTTACACAGAGGTTTGCCTTGAAGCCTGCTCTGTCCTGAAATGACTAGCTGAGCTGCTGGAAGTTGAGAGAAATTATTCTGGAGTATTATTATTCACATACTCCAGAGAAATATGTTTTGCCATTAAATTAAAAGGGGTGAAGGGGTCACAGGGTTACTTAAATCTCTTGCTTAGAAAGTATAAGAAAATGTTGAATTGACTTGACCTTGAAGAGCACTATTTTTAGCCATTAATCCTTTCAACCAATAATAATTGAACACCCAATGTGTGCCATATGCTGTTGTAGACACTGGAAATAATAGAGGACAGATAAGCAAAGTCCCTGTCCTCCTGGAACTTCAGTCTAGTGAGGGAAACAATATGGAAAGAATGCCAAGGAACTCCCCAGAGGCCTGGTCCTCTCTTGGCATTGGAGTGTCACCAGGGTGGGCTTGCATGCAGCACCCACTGTGAACACCATGCATACTCTTCACTCAGAGATGTGGGTGTGCTTTTTAGTGTTGAAATACTCATTACCAAAGCAGTGACTTCCAGTTTAAGTAGCAAGTACTTTTGACCTCTCTAACAAGATTGACGTGGCTTTGGAGATCTGTTTTTGTCCTGCTTCCTCAAGTTCATGTCCTTCGTGCTAGCCAGCAAAGAAAATGCCACCCTGCTACAAAGGTAATAGATGAAGAGTCATGTTATCTGTGATACTCCAGCTTCAAAGTGCTGGGAAGGAGACTCTTGATTTACCTAATGTAATTTTGTGTTTTAAGCATTTGGGGTTACCTACTTAGGGTTTTGCTCTTTGTTATCTTTAACTTTTTCTGGTCTGCCTGCTCAGGTTTCAAACTGAATTTTAATAGGGGCCAGAAAGCTTGGATGAGGTCGATACTCTGAATAATATTAGATGTACTGGAAAAGTCATGAGAATGACTTTCAGATTTCTGGAGACTGATGGTTTGCAAAGGAGGAGGGATGGTTTTAACCTTAACCCTCCCCCCTAGCCTGGGCCCTGTGTAAAAACCATGTGGTAAATCAAGTAGAGCATGTTAGATGTTGCTTTTCAGCTATGGAGTGATAGCTAATATCAAGTCAACATTGTGTTTTTGTTGTTGTTGTTTGTTTTAATTAAAATTTTCCAAAATTACAAGCATTTTATATCCACCAAGCAACAAGTCCCTCTACCCCTTTCCCCCCTTCACCTGGTAACCTCTAATCTGCTTTCTTTCTCTACAAATTTGCTATTTTTAGTTATTTCATATAAGTAAAATCATACAGCATTTGTCCTTATATGCCTTGCTTATTCCACTCTGCATAATATTTTCAAGGTTCATCCATGTTGCAGCATGTCTCAGAACTTCATTCCTTCTATAGCTGAATAATATTCCATCATGTTAGATGTACCACATTTGGTTTATCTATTCATCTGTTTATGGATTGTTTCTACATTTTGGCTATTGTGAATATTGCTGCTATGAACATTGGTGTACAGATATCTGTTTGAGTCCCTGTTTTCAATTTCTTTGGATATATACCTAGAAGTGGGATTGCCAGGTTATATGGTAATTCTATTTAACTTTTTGAGAAAATACTCTACTGCTTTCCACAGTGGCTGCACCATTTTACATTCCCACCAGTAATGCATGAGGGTTCCAATTTCTCAACATCCCCACCAACATTTGTTCATTTCCTTTTTCTTTTTTTAAATAGTCATCCTAGTTGGTGTGAAGTGGTATCTCGTTGTTGTTTTGATTTCCATTTCCCTAAAGGATAATGGTGTAGAGCATCTTTTCATGTGCTTATTAGCCATTCATATATCCTCTTTAGAAAAATGTTCAAGTTCTTTGCTTATTTTGTAATTGGGTTGTGCATCTTTTTGTCAACATTGCTTTTTAACTCTGGCTGTACTACATGAAGTAGTTAAGAACAAGTCTTCTCTCAAAATACCCCCCACAGATTATTCATTAATTACTAAAGGAAAAAAGATACCTTGAAAATGTAGAGATCTGGCAGAAACCACCTTAAACAAGTGATCAAACATCAACAATAATGGCAAACATCATGCCCCTGCTGATGAGATGTTGTGAGAAGTACACAGCATCGCCATGTGATAGTCTTACCAAAAAACATTTAACCTGAATCTAATCATGAAAAAGCAAGCAGCTTTAAGGCAATTGGCATGGTTTCTTCAAAAATGTCAGTGTTGTCACACACACACACACACACACACACACACACACAATAATAATAAAGGTGGGGGAATGGTCCAGATTAAAAAAGACTAAAGAGACATGACAGCCAAACTCAATGGCTTGTCGATTGGGTGTTGGATCCAAAAATGAAGGAAAGGAGAATAGAGAGAAGGGAAGAGAGGAAGGAAAACAGCTACAAAGGACATTTTGGGGGATAATTAGGGAAATTTAAATGTAGTCTATCTTATTAAATAATGTTTTTATATCCATGTTAAATTCCTTGAGTCTAATCATCCTGAAGGAGAATGTCTTTGTTCTTGGAAGATATAGGCTGAAATATTTTATCTGCAAATGTCATGATGCCTGCAACTTCCAAATGGTTCCAAAAAAAGGTAAACATATGGTGAGAAAGAAAATATGTTAACTGATTGAATCCAGGTGAAGAGAATATCTGCATTTATTGTATAATTCTTCCAACTTTTCTGCAGGTTTGAAAATTTTTCCAAATCCATAGGGGAACAAAATTAAAATCTATTTGAAATAAATTGTTGTAAAAATCTGTTCTAGTTTGCTAATGCTTCACTGGAGGATGGCCAATGGCGTCCAGAAAACCTCTGTTAGCTGAGAAGACGCGTGGCTGGCATCTGCTCTGGAGTTCTGCTTTCAAAATGGCTTTCTCACAGGATGTTCCTCTCTAGGCCTCAGCTCCTGAAAAATGTCACTCTTAGTTGCTCTTGGGACATTTGTCCTCTCTTAGCTTCTCCAGAGCAAAAGTCTGCTTTCAACGGCCATCTCCAAAATGCCTCTGTAAGCTGAAGCTCCTCTCTCAGCTCCTGTGCATTCTTCAAAGTGTCCCTCTTGGCTGTAGCCCCTCTTCAAAATGTCACTCTCAGCTGCACTTCAAAATGTCACTCACAGCTGCACTGAGTTCCTTCTGTTTGTCAGCTCATTTATATGGCTCCAGTGATTTAATTTAGACCCACCCTGAATGGGCAGGGTAACACCTCCATGGAAACTATCCAATCAGAGTCATCACCCACAGTTGGGTGGGGCACATCTCCATGGAAACACTCAAAGAATTACAATCTAATCAATACTGATACCTCTGCCTACACAAGATTACATCAAAGATAATGGCGTTTTGGAGGACATAGTACATTCAAACCGGCACAAAATATGAATGAAAACAAAAGATGGGAGAACACACAAACACATGCAATTTATGTATGACACCTTGGAGGAGTAAAGCCCAGGACAACGGAAGGAACTGTGCAGTGGGAACCACAGGGTTACGCGCCGGCATGGCCCCCGCCACCACTGCTCCCGTCTGCCCAGACTCTGTCTTATTTCCCCAACTCCCAAGTGTGGGCGGGTTGCAGTGGAGCTGAACCAAGGTGAACACTGAGGGCCCTTTGACTTGAGAATCTGAGGTTCTGTCTGTCCACGCATTCCAGGTTCATATATTTGTCCATCTTGGGGCAACTAAGGAGGCCAGTGGGAGATACTTTGTGAGGAGGAGGTTCTGGTTCATTTCAAAACAGATAAGAAATGTGGCCTTAGAAAAACATAATTCATGTGACTTTTTGGCACAGCAGCCTCTTTTATTTTGTCTGTCAGGTCATCCTCTTTGTCCTCATTTTTATTTGTCTGAATGATTGTTAGCCAAAAAGTTTTCTAAGCCGAATTCCTATCTTGTTATTAGTCATAAAAGTACATAAAATGAGATGTTAGCGTTTTTTTTTTTTAAATAATTGTTACATCACAAGTGATTTCAGATGTTGGATGGGTAGCCAGCTGGAGCAGATTAACACTGGAAATCAAGACTCCTTTCTCTCTTTGTCCTTTAGGCTAAAAAAAAAAGGCCAGATAAGAAGAGAGGACTGTTCTGTAATGAAAACAGGCAGCTGCACCTTCAAACTCTCCTGGGCCCCTCCTGCTGCGTCTGCTCCGGGTGTCTGGAGGAGGAGACCCTTTGAGGCCCCCAGGGGAATAAATGGAGATGAGAATCTGTCCAAACTCTTTCCTGCTGTCCCTGTGCTTCAAAGAGAAAGCTGTCAAAGACAGGGAAGGGGGAAAGCACTGAGACCTGGAGTTGAAATAGGACATTTCCCCAGAACTCCAGGCCTGAGTCCTTAACGAGGACGTGTCCATACAGAGATGCCTCTGCCACCCCATTCCTGTGTCCTCGTCCATGTGACCTAAGGTGGACGACGGGTATGTAAACCAGGACAGGGGAGTGGCCCACCTGGGAAATCTCTAACTTGTAAACAGGAAGCAAAAGCGCCGGAGAAATGAATCTTACCCAAAATGAAATAGTGCTATTTTCTAATTTTTAGAAATAATTTAGATAAACAATTTGTAATTTAATTATGAAGCTGTCATCAGGAAAGGCCGTTCCGTACTTGCTGCCAACACTAGGTGAAAACACTGGGAATTTTCACTGTGTCATTGTTCTGGTCTTCGTTGCTGTTCCTTCAGCAGTGGGAGTTATGGGTTTGTCAGCATTTCCGTTATTACCTCTTTTTCTCTGTCTTAATCACTGAAAATTGTATTATACTGGATGGAAACCTAGAGGTAATTTCCTTTCATGTTATAGTCACTGAGTTCTTTTATGGTTGTGTGTGACTTTGAGAGTGATTTCAGTATCTTTTTATTTAAAAAATTATTTCATCTATAAATCTCAATTCTTCTTTCATGCAGATAGCACTTATCCAAGATTGGGATACAAATCATGTTAAGTTAATGTTTACAAACAGTACAAAACTTAAGAAAGCTACTGCGTTGGTGGCAACAGAACAAGGCATGTCCAGAAAGCAATGAGATTACTGTATGTGACAATCATTCTTAGTTCTTTATGGTCACACATTGTATATCTCTGGGATTTACCATATCAAAGAGAAGGGAGAAAGCAGACACAGTCTTAAGTTATAAATGTAATGCATTACACTTGCAGACATTGGGGTCTTATCAAATCACAGAATTTCTGTTTCTGAAGAGGGCTGAGATCTTAACTCATCCAACCTCCCTTCAGATGCTTCTTCCATCAATCCCACATTCCCTTTTCTATCTCTCCAACAGTGCATCAGTTACCTTATGCTGCAAAACAAATTAATCTGAAACTTAGTGGCTTAAAACAACAATCACATTTTTGGGTGTCAAAACTTTGAGCTGAGCTCAGCTAGGTGGATCTTCTGCTAGGTGGCTGCCATCAGCCGGTGGGTCGGCTAGAGGCTGGTTGATCCTGGATGGCCTGGCTCATATGCCTGGTGTCTGGTTGTGGCACCGGGGCAACCGGGCTGTATGTCTACAGCATCTCACAGGCTACCTCAGGCTTTTCACATGTCCACTGGCCAGAGGTGGCAAAAGAGAGCAGACCCCAATGCATGCACTCTTTAAAGCCTCTGCTTGTGTCACTTTTGCTAATGTGTCATTGGCCAAAGCAAATGATATGGCCACCTCAAACACAAGGGGCAAAGAGATAAGATTCCACTTCTTAGTAGAACACCATTTCAAGGGAGCATCCATACAAGGACTGGGGGGAATTTGTGGCTTTATTATTTTTATTTTATTTATTTATTTATTTATTTATTTTGCAATCTATCACAAATGCACACAGACACAAACCCTGTTTATTTTTTAGGTAAATCTCTTCTTCTGACTCCTAAATTTCATATGTAAACATGCTCATTTCTGCCCTCAACTTTAAAACAAAAAACGCTACCTCCCCCACCATCCCCACTATACTTACACACAGTTTTCTTTGACTAGGTTTCCCCAACACTTTCTCTCTCTCTCTTCTAAGCTTTTTAGAAGAGTATTCTATACACCCTGCATATGTCCTGTCCCAACACTTTCTCTACCCTTGGAAATCTAGTTTTATATTCATGAGGCAAGAGCGGGACTGCAGGAAGAGCAAAGAGGCCGATGTGGTTAGGGTGGAGGGAGGATGGAGCGAGGGAGGGCAAGTGGAGATGAGGTTGTATGGGAGAACTGCACGTCCATCTCATGAGAAGGCCCTCGACAGCATGGTGGGTTCTGTTTGGAAAATGGTGTGCGTCTTTTTGCTTTTATTTTGAAGCTGGGGTTTCCCTAGTGTTGTCTTGTCTGAACAGAAACAGAAGAGGAAATAGTTATGGGCTGAAAAGCCTCCTAAGGGAGTGAGAATTCACCGGAAGGAAAGAGAATAGAGAGTCCCAAGATGCCCAAAGGCACCGAGTCAGTGATAAAGGATGGGTTGTTTGTCTTTCTGATGGCCCAGGCCCTGCCCCTATGATCTCTGCTTGAGGCCTGAGGAGAATAGATAGCAGTAAAAGAACAAGAGCGTTTCAGTGAAGTCTCTCAGGAAGACATGGGAATTTAGAGGGCGAAGGGAGCATTTCTCATTCAGGGCAGCCCGTCAAGACCCCGAAAGAGCAGAGCAGCGAAGGGCTGAGCTGACACCCTGCCCATCTCTGGACCACAGATGACAGAAGGAGAGGAAATCGGCCTTGGGCAGGTGTTTTAGTTTCCTAGGCTGCTCAAAGCAAGTACCGTGAAATGGTTTTATAACCAGAAAATTAAGAATTAGCAAATGATTATGATTATTGAATCATTATATAGATGTTGTTTTTCTTTTTTGTATAATAGTCAAAAGTTAATATCTGGAATTACTGAAATTAGCCTAGTCTCAGCCCTGTTTATACTTGATATTGTAATAGTAACAACTCCATCTCCCCTTGTTTGAATCCATAAAAACGCTGAATTCCTTAGACTCAGGAAGACAGATTTTTTGGACTGATAGGCCGCCTGATCTCCTGCTTCGGATGGAGCAATAAATTCTTTCTCTCTTTGAAACCCCAGTGTCATGGATTGGCTGTTATGCACATTGGGCAGAGAACCCTGCATTTGTTCAGTATCACTTTGGCTCGAACAATGACAATTTATTCCTTATTGTTAGAGTCCGGGAAAATGTCCTAATCAAGGCACCATCAAGGTGACGCTTTCTTCCCGAAGACCAGCTGTGGGTGATCCTTGTCTTCTCTGTCACATGGCAAGGCACATGGTGGCATCTGCAGCTCTCTCCTTTCTCTTCTGGGTTTCGTTGATTTCAGCTTCTTGCTTCTGTGGCTCTTTTTCTCTCTGTGTATTCATTTCCTTTATAAAGGACTCCCGTAAGAGGATTAAGACCCATCCTGAATGAGGTGAGTCACACAACTGAAATAACCTCATCAAAAAGTCCTACTTACAATGGGTCCACAACACAGGAATGGTTTAAATTTAAGAACATGTTTTTCTGGGGCACATACAGCTTCCAGCCACCACAGCAGGCATCTGGCCTTTGGCTTGGGCTTTGATGCAGGGTCCAGGAGGAACTCACAGCCTCAATGGGTCAAGACAGGAGAGAGGGTTCCTTCTCAAGCACCCACGATGTACCCTCTGAGGCCTCCTAGAATGAACTGGAAGAAACAGAGGGGAACTGAAGTTCCTGTAGAGCAAGGCTAGAACCAGAGACAGGGTTTTGGGTCCCTGTTATCCTGATCCTATTTTTAGCTTCAGGCTCTCCTGGGAGGAGGAGCAGGGTTTATAATTTTTCCCTATTGATGAGCACTGCTTTTTAACTCGGCCTTTGGCAAATTGTAGTTTGTTTTTGACATGGCTTACCCTTCCATGTAGATTTTCTTTTTCCTTTCTTGTCCTCATCTCCCTCTACATCTTATTTAGCATAACCAAAGACCCTGCTTTTCATTATTTGACTGTTAAATATTACTGTTAAATAATGAATTGCTTCCTCCAGGAACCTGTGAGGACCAAAGGAAATGCAAAAAAGAGGCTGCACTGATTTTGGAAGATGAGAGACACTAATGAACTTTCATTTCATAGTATTTTATGAAAAATTTCAAACATACAGAAAATTTGAAAGAAGTTTTTACTACCCACCTATATAACCATAATTATTCTACCATATTTGAGTCTATTTCCTCAACTGTAAAGTAGGAATAGTATTAAGACCCACATCACGGGGCTGCTAAGGGGATTAAATGCAAAATGGGCTGCTCCTGCACAACAGTGTTTCTTTGAGAGCCAAGATCGTTACTCTCTTTACATCTGTCCAGTGGTTCATATAGTGAGTTCACTGTTTGTCTCTAGGCTTGTCATTTAGATGGCTTTGGATTCCAATAAGTCAGACTTTGCCAAGACTGACAGATTGAAATGCCTAGTGGAAAAAAGCCAGTTTGAGGGCTTTCTACTAGCTCTGGAGTGAAGTGATCCCACTATTTGGGAAGCTGGTTGAATGGGTTCTGAGATACACCAGGCAGAACCACATCTCCATGCACCTCTGAGGCACCTCCAGGTTGACACCCCAGAGGGTCCTTCCACAGGGTCCCTTGGCAAGCTCAGTGGTGGTTCTGCCATCCCCGGGCATGGCTGCCTCCCATGGCCCCTAGGCCTGCTAGCACCACGTGAATAGTACTGCTCCCAGAATATGTATCATTCTGTAGGCCTGTCCATGGCAGGGTGAGAGGGAAATGAGGTGAGGATCTCTGAAGGTTTGTTCTTTCTCCCCCTTTATCTGGGGGAGTCACGCCATGACTGCTGGAACCCAGGAGGGGAAGAGACCTCTTTGGTCTCGGCAGCCTTCCAGCATGAAGGGTCCTCTGCAGTCATTGAGTCCAGGCTCTTCAAGGCCCGAGAGCTGACAGATCTTGCCAGTGGTCACTGGTCTGAAGAAGTGACACGTGAGCCCACCCAAGACCCCTAAGGCTCTTGGCCAGGGCTCTCCCACTGCAAAGTCTTGGGTGAATGGGTGGATCCAGAAACGTGGGAGGGAAAAGCTCCCAAGTATTCCTTTCCTTTTCAAACCCAAGCAAGGAAAATTTGAGAGTGGCAAGGCTTATGTGGTCATCTTCTATCCGCAGGACTGACTAGGCAAGATTGTGAAGCACAGGCCAAGATTGAGCTTTCTCCCGATTAGGGAACCTGGATTTATTCATGCAGTATTTGATATATTCAATTAATAACATGCTTGCGTTTCCTGTTTTCCCTTTATAATAAGAAGACGATTTTCTTATAAAATATCCCAACTTTTGACTTGACTGTGACCCTTTATGGGTGATCTTTATGCCTGTCGGGCTGTCTATGACAGCCCTTTTTGAAGTGTTTATGGATAAGGATTACAATGGTGCCTTTCCCATTAAACTGGAGAGAACTCAAAAATGTTTTTAAAATTTTTTAAAAGAGGAAATGCCCATAACAGAAGTTAGATGCCTGAGAGGTCATTGGAAGAGACAGAGAATGAAGGAAGCGTCCCCTCCCCACCCATACACTGAGCTGGCAGTTTGCTTGAGAAACTGGCCCTTCTCCGAAAACTTTTCTCTGTGTAGTTTAATTTGATGGAGATGCTCAGATGATTTTCCAGTTTCCAGGGGAACCAGTGGGGAACACAGAGGAGTTGCTGCTGCTGAGATGCAGTGTTAGGAGGTATCTAGATGTCCCACATAGCCACTGAGCCCTGGCTCTCTCTGGTGTAGCTCCTGCCTTTATTCTCTGTGCAACCCCAGGCAAGTCACATAACCTCTCTGATATGAGTTCCTTATTTCAGCAATGGAGATATTCATAGCTGCCCTACCCACTTCTTAAGATGTTATGAGGTTACCATGGCATAATGTACATGAAAGGGCTTTGTAGAGGCAATCCGCTATATAGATGCAAGGGATAATTCTTGTGCTGTTAATGCTGCCTGCTCTAAACTGGCCAGCAATTAAGTCTAGAGAATTTTATTTCTTCAGGTGAAAATTTCTTTGTTTCCAAGTTCAAATGGTTAAATTTTGTAAGGACTATGAGACAAATCCAGCGATCCTCCATTCTGACTCATGATGGAACAGTAGTTCTTGAAGATGTCTGAATTTTATGTCTTTACTCACTAGTATTAAAAGATGTTTCTAGATATTATGTCCTTGGATTTGGAAATCAGTGCTCAAGAAAGTATTTTCCACCACAGTTCTGCAGAGCTATACTGCACCCACAAGGAACTGGCCAGGGTGAGGTTCAAGCTTACTTTGTAGGAAGCTGAATACAAGCACTTGCTTGTTGTTGAAGAATATTTCAAGAAAGATGCTGGGACTTGAGGAAACAGAGCTGAGGGGGCTTCACTTTACTGACAGTCAGTCTAGTCATAGAGTCGTAAAAACTAACATCAGAAAATTAACTGGTCCAATCTCAATTTAAGACAAGAAAATTTTGGTTCAAAATAGGTTAAGTTATTTTTGGTGAACTCAATTCTTCTGACTTCCAGGCCAGTCCTTTTCCCATTTCATCACTGAGAATAATAACAGTAATTCAAGGACCACCACAGCAGCTCCTGTTATTGAATGACAGCTGTGTAAATATATATACTTACATATATTTACTCATTTAATTCCTGCAACAAGCCAGTGAGGCAGAAAATATTCCCATTCCACGGATGAGGGAAATGAAGCTCAGGAAGATTAATTACTTGCCCAAGATCAGGTTACTGATATTTGCGTTAGTCCACAGTGTAGAGAGCAAGAAGGGGTACATGTGTTGTGGTTGCGGCTGTTGTTTACATCCAACATTGTTTCTGTATTTTTTTTTTTCATTTTTATTGAGATTGTTCAGATACCATACAATTATCCAAAGATCCAAAGTGTACAATCACTTGCCCCTGGGTACCCTCATACAGCTGTACATCCATCACACTTAATTTTTGTTCAATTTTTAGAAACTTGTCATTACTCCAGACAAGAAATAAAGTTAAAGATGAAAAAAGAAAAAAAGAAAAGGAAGCTCTAATCCTCCCGTATCCCTAACCAACCCCCCTCAATTGTTGACTCATAGTATTGATATAGTACATTTGTTACTGTTTATGAAAAAATGTTGAAATACTACAAACTGTAGTGTATAGTTTGTAATAGGTATATAGTTCTTCCCTATATGCCCCTCTATTATTAACTTCTAATTGTATTGTCATACATTTGTTCTGGTTCATGGAAGCGATTTCTAGTATTTGTACAGTTGATCATGGACATTGTCCACCATAGGATTCAGTTTTATACATTCCCATCTTTTGACCTCCAGCTTTCCTTCTGGTGACATATATGACTCTGAGCTTCCCCTTTCCACCTCATTCACACACCATTCGGCGCTGTTAGTTATTCTCACATCTTGCTACCAACACCCCTGTTCATTTCCAAACATTTAAGTTCATCCTAATTGAACATTCTGCTCATACTAAGCAACCACTCCCCATTCTTAAGCCTCGTCCTATATCTTGGTACCTTATATTTCATGTCTATGAGTTTACATATTATAATTAATTCCTATCAGTGAGACAGTGCAATAATTGTCCTTATGTGTCTGGCTTATTTCACTCCGTATATTGCCCTCAAGGTTTTGTCATTAACCCATTTTTTTTTTTAATATGGTTTTGTTCACTCACCATACATTCCATCCCAAGTAAATAATCGATGGTTCTCTGCATGGTCATACATTTATGTGTTCACCACCTTCACCACTATCTATATAAGGGCTTCTACATTTCTTCCACAAGGCAGGAGGGAGAGTCAAAGAAGGTAGAGAAGCAAAAGAAAGAGGAAAAAAAAGTGACAGCTAGGAAGCAGCAAAAGGAAAAATAAACTTAAATCAAAGTAGAATAAAGAATCAGACAATACAACCAATGTCAAGTGTCTAACATGCCTCCCCTATCCCCCCCCTTATCTGCATTTACCTTGGTATATCACCTTTGTTACATTAAAGGAAGCATAATACAATGATTCTATTAGTTACAGTCTCTAGTTTATGCTGATTGCATCCCTCCCCCAATGCCTCCCCATTTTTAACACCTTGCAAGGTTGACATTTGCTTGTTCTCCGTCGTAAAAGAACGTATTTGTACATTTTATCACAATTGTTGAATACTCTACATTTCACCAAGTTACACAGTCCCAGTCTTTATCTTTCCTCCTTTCTTGTGGTGTCTCACATGCTCCCCATCTTCCTCTCTCAACTGTATTCACAGTTACCTTTGTTCAGTGTACTTACATTGTTGTGCTACCATCTCCCAAAATTGTGTTCCAAACCACACACTCCTGTCTTCTATCACCCTGTAGTGCTCCCTTTAGTATTTCCTGTAGGGCAGGTGTCTTGTTCACAAAGTCTCTCATTGTCTGTTTGTCAGAAAATATTTTGAGCTCTCCCTCATATTTGAAGGACAGCATTGCTGGATATAGGATTCTTGGTTGGCGGTTTTTCTCTTTCAGTATCTTAAATATATCACACCACTTCCTTCTTGCCTCCATGGTTTCTGCTGAGAGATCTGCACATAGTCTTAATAAGCTTCCTTTGTATGTAATGGATCGCTTTTCTCTTGCTGCTTTCAGGATTCTCTCTTTGTCTTTGACATTTGATAATCTGATTATTAAGTGTCTTGGCGTAGGCCTATTCATATCTCTTCTGTTTGGAGTACGCTGCGCTTCTTGGATCTGTAATTTTATGTCTTTCATAAGAGATGGGAAATTTTCATTAATTATTTCCTCTATTATTGCTTCTGCCCCCTTTCCCTTCTCTTCTCCTTCTGGGACACCAATGATACATACATTATTGTACTTTGTTTCATCCTTGAGTTCCCGGAGACGTTGCTCATATTTTTTCATTCTTTTCTCCATCTGCTCCTTTGCGTGTAGGCTTTCAGGTGTTTTGTTCTCCAGTTCCTGAGTGTTTTCTTCTGCCTCTTGAGATCTGCTGTTGTATGTTTCCATTGTGTCTTTCATCTCTTGTGTTGTGCCTTTCATTTCCATAGATTCTACTAGTAGGTTTTTTGAACTTTTGATTTCTGCCGTATATATGTCCAGTGCTTCCTTTACAGCCTCTATCTCTTTTGCAATATCTTCTCTAAACTTTTTGAATTGATTTAGCATTAGTTGTTTAAATTCCTGTATCTCAGTTGAAGTGTACGTTTGTTCCTTTGACTGGGCCATAACTTTGTTTTTCTTAGTGTAGGTTGTAATTTTCTGTTGTCTAGGCATGGTTTCCTTGGTTATCCAAATCAGGTTTTCCCAGACCAGAACAGGCTCAGGTCCCAGAGGGAAGAAATATTCAGTATCTGGTTTCCCTGAGGGTGTGTCTTAGAAAATTGCTCCACCCTTTGATGCCTCAGGTCACTGTGCTTTTCTGCCCAGCAGGTGATGCCTGTTAGCCTATAATTCTTGACTGGTGTGAGGAGGTGTGGCCGTGTTCCCTCAGGCTCTGGGGTCTGGTTCTGAATGGAAAGGGCCCCACCCCTTTCCTCCTAGAGAAGACAGACCCCCCAGGTGGAGGTCATTAGCATTTCAATGGTCTCACTCTCTGCTTGTGCTGTCTCCACCCTTCCCCAAGTCACAGCCCTGGAAACTGAATATGAACTGGGGCTTTCTCCACTGAGCCAAAAAAGAAACAGATAGTCCCCTTCAGACCCAGTCCCAGGCGACCCTCCGGCTCTCCAAGGTCAGTCGTCACCCAAAGCCTCTGTTTTTTGGGGATGCGTACCTGTAGTGAGCAGTTCACACTCACTACTTAAAACCCCAGTTGGAGCTCAGCTGAGCTATATTCGCTTGCTGGGAGAGAGCTTCTCTCTGGCACCACGAGGCTTTGCAGCTTGGGCTATGGGGGAGAGGGTCTCGCAACTTGGATCCGCAGGTTTTACTTACAGATTTTATGCTGTCTTCTCGGGCATTCCTCTCAATTCAGGTTGGTGTATGATGAGTGGATGGTCTCGTTTGTCCCCCCGTAGTTATTCTGGATTATTTACTAGTTGTTTCTGGTTTTTTGTAGTTGTTTCAGGGGGACTACTTAGCTTCCACTCCTCTCTATGCCGCCATCTTGCCCCGCCTCTGTTTCTGTATTTTTTAAAAATTTAGAGATCAGAAATCACTCCTCTTGCTAAGTATCAAAGGGTCCCAGGACATCACCCTGAACTGAACTGTAACACAGCACTCACCCTGGAGTGCAGCCTGCCTCTACAATGACAGGGGTTAATGGAAAAGAAGGGTGGAGCTGCAGTGGCTGCCTCATGCCAAGCTTTAAGAATTTAGCAGCAAGATGAGTCATAAGAGAAATCTGCAGGCTTTTGGCCACAGTAGAAATACTCATTTCCCCAATTGCTTAGCCACAAAATATCAAGTCCAAATATTTTTTATGTGTTAGGAATGTTAAAAGCATTTTTTCAGTATTAGTGTTGCCTTTAAAATAATTAAACCAATTCTTGCTTCTGCTGTGGTTTCATTCTAAAGATTCTATACTCAGGCTTTTTCTCCTCTTGCTTCATGGGGAATATGATGAGAAACTCACTGGGCCTGGAATTATCAGTTGCCACAATAAATTTGCCTGCTTTTTAACCCCAGTATCATATTTTGCCAACTGTCATTAAAAAAGCATAATTCCTCTACAAAATCTTTCCATAGATTGAAATCTTTCCATAACTGGTATAAATTATGGATCTTGCATGTTTAAAAGCATGAACATGTACCTAATAATAACTAAAAACATCAAAGAACATTTTTTCAGAAAGAATTTCTATACTCCCTAAAATGCTAACTTTACATTAAATAATGCTATGAACAAATGTTCTAAAAGCACTGAAAAAAAAGTTCCTGAAATTTATTGAGTACAAAATAAAAGCGTAATAAGAGAGAGAGGACAGCAGTCTCTTAAATCATTCAAAGCTCTTTAAGTCCAAATAGAAACTGAATGACATTAGACAAGAACAAAGGAACAAAATCTCATAAAAACCATCCTGCAGTTGATTATTGGCTGTCACTGGAATGCAGTGTGTGACTTTGATGGGAAAGAGATCAGGATGGTGTCATTTAGTAGGACATTTGAAGAGGAGAATGACCTGTGATAAGTGGGATCTATGCCATCACTCCTGCTTTCTCCATCTCTTTCATCCAGCCAGCCATGCGTTTGTTTATCTGTCCATGCCCAGTACTTCAGCACTTACTGAGTGCCTACTACATGCCAAGCCTTTGGGATCCAGAACTGGTCTGTACTTTTGAGAAGTTCTCTGTTGGTAGAAACAGAACTGTAAATGAATCACTACAATAAGATATGATACATGCCCTGATGGAGAAATGTACAAAATGGAGTGGAGCTCAAGATGAGTAACTTTGAAAAGTCAAGGATGGATTTGCCAAAGAGATGACACTTAAGCTGGGCCTTAAATGCTAAATATCAGCTTTAGCCATCCAGGGAGAAAAGGCCAAAAGGGCACTCCAGACAATGGGATCAGTGTGTACAAATGGTACTGTGATGGCTTGAAGCTGTTATGTACCCCAGAAAAGATCATGTTCTTTTAATCCATTCCAGTGGGTGTGGACCTTTTGATTAGGTTACTTTGGTTGAGGCCTAGGTCTTAATCATCTTACTGGAGTCCTTTATAAGAGGATAAAAAGCAGAGAGAAGACAGAAAAAAGCCCCAGAGAAGCTGAGAGAGGAAGCCACTGAAGCCAGAGCTGGAAGCAATGGAACCCGGAAGAGAAGGGTTAGACCAGCAGACGTCGCCATGTGCCTGACATGTGACAGATGAGCTGAGGCTCACTGGTAGCCAGTCTTTGGGGAGACAGCATCACCTGTGGATGCCTTGATTTGGATGTTTTCGCAGCCTGAAAACTGTAAGTTTGTAACTTAATAAATCCCCATTGTAAAAGCCAATACATTTCTGGTATATTGCATTTCATCAGCTTTAGCAAATTAAAACAAACACAAGTGCATAAAAGACCACGATGAGTTTAGGAAAATGAGGTAGGTGCAGAGGAAAGAGAGGAAGGGAGGCTGAACCAGTGGACTAGGACCATAGTTTGAAGGACCTTTTACCCCAGGGTAGGAGCTGAGAATGATAGGCAACTGGGAACGAGAGAAGAATATCGGGGTGGATGTGGCCTGCTCAGATATGTTAGAAAGATAATGAGGCTAGAAATATTAAGGGGAAGTGGAAAGGAGAGAAGCAGAAACCAGTGAGGATTACAGGGTTACCTGGCTACCCCAGCTGCCGCCACCCCCACTCACCTATTTCTGGGCCCCTCCACAGCCTTGCCCCCTGCCAGATTTCCTAAAAGCAAAGCTGGGTCTGCCATTGCCCTGCTTGAAGTCCTTCAGAGGCTCCTACCTCCTTCAGGATATAAGGTAAGCTCTTCACAGAGGGAGCAGTGAGCATCCTGCCTCTCCAGTCTGGAGGGGTCCTTTTCCCCCACCCTATGCCCTAGCCACACTGCACGAATTACTCCAGAAGGTGCTGTGTGCTCTTTCCTCTCTGTGTCTTTCCACTGGCTACACCTTTTACCCGAAACACCATTGTTAGCCTTGCCCTCCTCTCCCTTCCTCCTCCCCAGCTAAGTCCTAGTTAATTGTCAAGACTCTAGGCAATTATTCCACTCTAGAAAGTCTACCCTGGCTCCCACCTCCCGCCCCAGTCTGTTGTTGCTTGGTGGGTATAGAGTGTTTGTAAACTTTAGAAAATTTTTAATTAAAAAAGAAAAAGGAAAAAGAACCAAGCCTATGTGTTCCGAAGCATCCCTTTGTTTCCACCATTTGGCTTTTGTCCCACTGTATTGTGATAGTAACAGAACTGCTCTCCATCACTGAATATTTACCATCTGTCAGGCTGTGGGCTAAATGCTTTATATGTGTTAACCGTATAATCCTTGCAACAACCTTTAGTAGTGAGTACAATGAGGAACCCCATTATGCTGATGAGGAAACTGAAGCTCAGAGAGATAAAGTAACTTGCCCAAGGCTACAGTAATAAGTAAATAGAGCCAGGATTCAAAGCCAGGTAGTTGGACTCCTGAACCTGTGCTCTTAACACTTAAATTTCTTTCCCCCAGATCTTGAGTACTTTAAGGATAAGAACATGTGATATCTTTGTATCCGCAACACCTAGCCAGTGCCTGGCCTATAGTGACAACAACAACAAAAGATTGTTGAATGAATGTGAATGAATGTAAATGAATGAATGAGTGGTGGAGAGAAGGCGTGAAAGGGAGGTGAGGACGTGGGCAGAGGGACTGCAGAGTACTTTTTCATGAATACTGGCTGAGGAGGGAGCAGGAGAGCAAAAGGCAATAGGGTGACAGCTGGAGGGATGCACAGTATTGGGGGAACAATGTGTATGTACATGATGCATGTGTGTGTGCTGAGTGTGTACAAGTCTGTGTGTGTGTGTGTGTAGATGGAAAAGAGTTAATCACACTTCTAGGCTGAAGAAAAGGAGCCATGGAAATGGAAATACTGATATGACAGGGAAGAGAATGGGATTCTGTGATGGAGCAGATTCCCTGAGTTCACACAAGGGAATGGGATCAAGCAAGGTACTTGGAAAATTGAGTCAGCCCTTGAGAACCATCTGCACATTCTAAGTTCACATTTTCACTTCATCGTATTCTCAAGGGATGTATCTCCTTGAGCGTTCCATTTAGAAATTGCTTAATAAATATTTGTTGATGTTTGAATAACCAAATGAAGTAAAGTCATATTAACCTAATCAACTTGTTTCTTCCACAGTTGCTCTAACAGGCCAAGTGTGAAACATGAGGAAGGCTGGGCCGGCTACAGCAGGAGAAAAAAGGAAGAGGCCCTAGCGAACACACAGTCCAATGCCCTCATGGTGCAAAGAGAAAATTCAGGCCCAGACAGGACAGGGAAGTGACTCGGGGCCCCACGGCTACTGAGTGGCAGCAGTCATACCTGGGTCCTGAATCTTCAGGCTCTTAGGCCAGGTTCATGAGCCTCACCTTTTATTGCATGGTGAGCAGCGTGCAGGTGGGGAGTCAGGTGGAAGTGAGCGCAACGTAGCTTTGCAAATTACCTTGAAAGGCTGTTGTGAAGACTAAAAGACAGTGTGGGGCAAGCACCTCACTAAGGCCTGGCACATCAGAGGGGCTCAATTGGTGGCTGTCAACTGCACCAAAACAGATGTGTGTGTTTGTGTGTGTGTGTTCACCAGCATCAAGCCAACCCAGGCTAGTTTCTTCCCATTTGTGCTGTACCCCAGAAAAGGCCATGTTCTTTTAATCCATTCCTGTGGGTGCAGACCTATTGTGGGTGCCATCTTTTGACTAGGGCATGGTGAGCTCCACCTGTGAGCCCCACCGAAGTTGGGGCTTGGGTAGTTTAATAGGCTTAGGCATACGTGTTTTCAGAACCTTTGGACCCTAGCATCCCATGGTCTAAGAGCTCACTGTGTTCCCCTCTACCCACGTTTGTTCATTGTCCCCATTGAACTCCCTCTCAACCGATGCCTGGGGGGCCTGGGGGCCTCCTATAAAGCCACAGTGGCTGTACTTCCTCTCTTTTGGCCCAGGACTTGCTCCAGGCTTCACTTCCCATCCCCTACCTGCTTCAAACTTTCCCTTTTCCGGGCCTTCCCAGCCTCCACCTTGTTATCATTCCCAGATCCTTCTTTTCTGACTTTAATTCAACTTCTCCTCATGGCAGTACCTTTGGATCAACCCCTTCAGCACCACACTTGGCAGCCTAAGGGCAACCCAAGTCTTGCTTTTAGAGCCAGTGCAATGGCCAGGCCTGGGCCAGGCTGAGAACCCAGGCTTCGGGGCAGGCAGATGGGTTCTGGTAATATCTAAAAGTTCTATTTCTGCAGCAGATACTGTTCACATTCTCTCTCACCCCATCCTGTCCCTGGGATTCCTTGGATCCTAAAGTTTCAGTATCCCCATCTCTGTGCCTGAGGACTTTTGCCCTACCTTTGCCCAGAAGTGTCACAGCCGCCAGAGCAGCCCTCAACCAAGACTGAGGGGAGCTGGTGTATAAACACCCCAGCTCCCTTGCCCCCCAGATGGCATAATTTGGAGAAGTGTGTTTCTCAGCGTGGTTTCCCCGTGGGTTAAGGTCTGGTCCCCCATGGGGGCAGCTGCTTTCATGACTCACACACTGGCTGCCTGCACTTCTCTGTCACTACTCCACACCCCTATCAGTGGTCCCTGCATCTCCCAAATAAACAGCTTGCACTCAAACCTCTACCCTAGAATCTTCTTCTGGGGGAAACTTAGAAACAGGACCAGGTCTAGGATGAGGTGAGTAAGGCACAGAAGGCACGACAGTTAAGGCAATGCTGTCCCAGGGTTGTGCAAGTGCTGACCCTGCCCTCACGTGGCTCTAGAGCGAGCGCGTCCTTCAACCTTACATGCTGGGGGTCGTTTGACTTCAGCCATGCCCACGATGCTTACCCTTTGAAGGTCTCCTACCACCCAAAAAAGTAAGTTGTAGGCAAGATGGCGGACTGGTAAGCTGTATGTTTTAGTTACTCCTCCAGGAAAGTAGGTAGAAAGCCAGGAACTGCATGGGCTGGACACCACAGAGCAATCTGACTTTGGGCATACTTCATACAACACTCATGAAAACGTCGAACTGCTGAGATCAGCAAAATCTGTAAGTTTTTGCGGCCAGGGGACCCGCGCCCCTCCCTGCCAGGCTCAGTCCCGTGGGAGGAGGGGCTGTCAGCTCCGGGAAGGAGAAGGGAGAACTGCAGTGGCAGCCCTTATCAGAAACTCATTCTACTGATCCAAACTCCAACCATAGATAGACTGAGACCAGACACCAGAGAATCTGAGAGCAGCCAGCCCGGCAGAGAGGAGACAGATATAGAAAAAAACAGCACGAAAAACTCCAAAATAAAAGCGGAGGATTTTGGGTGTTCTGGTGAACATAGAAAGGGGAAGGGCAGAGCTCAGGCCCTCAGGCTCATATGCAAATCCCGAAGAAAAGCTGATCTCTCTGCCCTGTGGACCTTTCCTTAATGGCCCTAATTGCTTTGTCTCTTAGCATTTCAATAACCCATTAGATCTGGGAGGAGGGCCCTTTTTTTTTTTTTTTTTTTAATCCTTGTTTGTTTTTGTAAAACAATTACTCTAAGACGCCCAATAAAGAAAGCTTCAAAGACTTGCAATTTGGGCAGGTCAAGACAAGAGCAGAACTAAGAGAGCTCTGAGACAAAAGGCAATAATCCAGTGGCTGAGAAAATTCATTGAACACCACAACTTCCCAAGAAAAGGGGGGTGTCGGCTCACAGCCATCATCCTGGTGGACAGGAAACACTCCTGCCCGTCACCAGCCCCATAGCCCAGAGCTGCCCCACACAACCCAGTGTGACGGAAGTGCTTCAAATAACAGGCACACTCCACAAAACTGGGCGTGGACATTAGCCTTCTCTGCAACCTCAGCTGATTGTCCCAGAGTTGGGAAGGTAGAGCAGTGTGAATTAACAAAGCCCCATTCAGCCATCATTTCAGCAGACTGGGAGCCTCCCTACACAGCCCAGCAGCCCAGAACGGCCCTGGGGGGACGGCACTCACCTGTGACATAGCACAGTCATCCCTCAACAGAGGACCAGGGGGTGCACGGCCTGGAAGAGGGACCCACTTGCAAGTCTCAGGAGCCATACGCCAATACCAAGGACTTGTGGGTCAGTGGCAAGGACAAACTGTGGCAGGACTGAACTGAAGGATTCGACTATTGCAGCAGCTTTAAAACTCTAGGATCACCAGGGAGATTTGATTGTTAGAGCCAACCCCCTCCCTGACTGCCCAGAAACACGCCCCATATACAGGGCGGGCAACACCAACTACACACGCAAGCTTGGTACACCAATTGGACCCCACAAGACTCACTCCCCCACTCACCACAAAGGCAAAGCAGGGGAGAACTGGCTTGTGGAGAACAGGTGGCTCGTGGACGCCACCTGCTGGTTAGTTAGAGAAAGTGTACTCCACGAAGCTGTAGATCTGATAAATTAGAGATAAGGACTTCAATTGGTCTACACATCCTAAAAGAACCCTATCAAGTTTAGCAAATGCCAAGAGGCCAAAAACAACAGAAAATTATAAAGCATATGAAAAAACCAGATGATATGGACAACCCAAGCCCAAGCACCCAAATCAAAAGATCAGAAGAGACACAGCACCTGGAGCAGCTACTCAAAGAACTAAAGATGAACAATGAGACCATAGTACAGAATACAAAGGATATCAAGAAGACCTTAGAAGAGCATAAAGAAGACATTGCAAGACTAAATAAAAAAATAGACGATCTTATGGAAATTAAAGAAACTGTTGACCAAATTAAAAAGATTCTGGACACTCATAGTACAAGACTAGAGGAAGCTGAACAACGAATCAGTGACCTGGAAGATGACAGAATGAAAAATGAAAGCATAAAAGAAAGAATGGGGAAAAAAATTGAAAAAATCAAAACGGACCTCAGGGATATGATAGATAATATAAAATGTCCGAATATAAGACTCATTGGTGTTCCAGAAGGGGAAGAAAAGGGTAAAGGTCTAGGAAGAGTATTCAAAGAAATTGTTGGGGAAAACTTCCCAAATCTTCTAAACAACATAAATACACAAATCATAAATGCTCAGCGAACTCCAAATAGAATAAATCCAAATAAACCCACTCCGAGACATATTCTGATCACACTGTCAAACATGGAAGAGAAGGAGCAAGTTCTGAAAGCAGCAAGAGAAAAGCAATTCACCACATACAAAGGAAACAGCATAAGACTAAGTAGTGACTACTCAGCAGCCACTATGGAGGCAAGAAGGCAGTGGCATGATATATTTAAAATTCTGAGTGAGAAAAATTTCCAACCAAGAATACTTTATCCAGCAAAGCTCTCCTTCAAATTTGAGGGAGAGCTTAAATTTTTCACAGACAAACAAATGCTGAGAGAATTTTCTAACAAGAGACCTGCCCTACTGGAGATACTAAAGGGAGCCCTACAGACAGAGAAACAAAGAAAGGACAGAGAGACCTGGAGAAAGGTTCAGTACTAAAGAGATTCGGTATGGGTACAATAAAGGATATTAATAGAGAGAGGGGAAAAATATATATGACAAACATGCTGGGGGTCTCGCTCACCTCACTCCAGTCCTGGTCCTGCTTGGAATGGTGCATAAAATGGCATCTGGGGGACTAACTCCTTTTGTCTATGATAGTCTCACCCATCTAGAGATGTCTAACAATTTTCTATCTGTGTGTTTATTCTTTACATGGGCATTTTCCATTTTCAAATGTAATCTCTGAGAGGGCCTGTGCATATTTGTATTATAGTTAGACTATGCAGTATGGTACCAAAATTTCTAAAACCCAACACTATTACTTTCATTCATATGTTCAGTCATTCATTTCACAAACATCTACTATGGATGTGTAAAGGTGAGTGATGCTAAATGCTCTGAGGAATATAAATATGAATGAGACACTTCCCCACTCTGATGGAAGTGCCAGGTCATCATTGGCATGATTATTTTAAAGCACGTTGTATTAGTTAGGGTTCTCTAGGGAAACAGAATCAATGAGAGGTATCTATGACTATAAAATTTATAAAAGTGACTCACGCAACTGTGGGGATGCATGAGTCCAAATTCTGTATGGCAAGCAGCAAACTGGCAACTCCAATGAAGATGTTCAATGAACTCCTCAGGAAACGAACTGGCAACTTCGACGAACTCCTCAGGAAATGAACTGGGATCTTCAACGAATGTGTTCGATGAACAACTCAGGAAATGAACAGGCAACTTCGATGAACTCCTCAGGAAACGCTTCACTGGGCAGCCGAAGAAGAAGTGCAGGTCCTCTATCTGTCTGGCTTATAAGTCTTCAACTGATTAGTTGGATTAAATCCAGCCAATTGCATTCTCTCATTGTGGAAGACACACCCTTTGGTGAGTCATCACTCACAGCTGCAGTCAATTGACTGATGATTTAATAAACCAGCCTGTGGGTTTATTAACCAGCCACAAACATCCTCGCAGCAATTGTTAGGCCAGTGTTTGCTTGACCAGACAGCTGGGTGCTATCACCTGGCCAAGCTGACACATGAATCTAACCATCACACACATCTTCGGATGGTCACTCTGCTGATTTAAAATTTTCCATGCCTTACGTTTTCAGTGATGATAGAACCTGGCTCCTGGCTCATTTTAGAAATCTCTCCTGCCATTTCTCCACATTCACCTTGTTTTACAGCTGGGCTCTCTTTGGATTAGGTAACTTTGCTTAGTCCTCTCTGGAAATTCTACCTCTCCTTCCAGATTCAGGAAAAATGGCACTATTTCCATGAAATCTTTTCGGATTTTTCCATGCATAATTAATTGCTCTCTTAACTGGACTGATAGAACTTTTTACATCTCTTTAAGTGTTTATTACATTTCACAGTTTAATTTTTACATATCTGCTTTCAGAGCTAGGCTGGAGGTGCTTCCAAAGCAGAGGCTTTCTCTTCTTGCACTTCTTCCTAGCACCCAGTATGGGGATCCTCCCAGAGAAGGTGCTAAGTAAGCATGAAGGAATAAACATGATCCCTTTGGAGACTAAAAATCTACTAGGGAAAAGCCACTCACAAAATTATTTCCTAATTCAGACAACCATGATTCATTTTTTTCTATAACCATTTTAAGAGGAAATAATACATAAAGAATTACATTCCTCAGTAGGCACACAATTCATATGGATTTAGAAGATCTGTTAATTAGGAGTAGGTTTGGATAGGAAAAAAAAAGCCCTCAAATAATAGAGGTTTTCAAAAGATGGGGGTTTATTTTTCTTTTATGGAGAGGAGGCCAGAGAAAGGCATCATTTGGTTGTGGCCAAACCGTGATCACTGAGGACCGGAGCTCATTTATCTTCCCTTTGGGCCATGCATCACGGCCATCACGTTTATATTCCAACCAGGTTGAAGGAGGAAGGGCAAAGCACAGCACACATGCTCCCCCCATACATACCCAAGGCACTCTTTAGAAATTGCACAAAACACCTCCATTTGTAATTCATTGGCCAGAACTTGGTTGCATGACCACACCTAGCTACAAGGGCAGCCGGAAAAGTTGGTCTTTATTCTTGGATAGCCAGGATATTAAATGTTCCATTTCTAAGGAAAAAGGGGGAAATGGATTCGAGGCAGATAGTTATGTTTCTGCTATACTCAACTTATACATTGCCTGGAGCTTGTTTAATTAGGCAGAGATAGGCTACTGCTACCCGTTGTGCAGCCAAATTCACCCCAACAATACGTTTCATGTGAGAAAATGTGCTCTGTATTTGATCTTCTAGAATGAACTTGACAATAATTAAAAAGAACCAACTGAAATTGGCTTTGGACGCTGATCTTCCTGATTAACATGAAATATCTCCTTCATAAAGGTCAGTTCCATCATTCAGGAGGTAAAACTTGATATACAGTTCTGTAAAATGAAGTGTCTTGAGCTATGTTGCCTGTGATTTTGCTGTTAGTAGTAGTATTAGACCAACATTTTAATTTAAAACAATGAGGCAGCATGTGATTGGGTGGGGGTTAAAAGCCCCCTCCCCCAGCATCAGTTCCTCACCTGTAAATTGGAAAGAATAATATCTTCACAGAGATGCTGTGAGGATTAAACAGGAAACAAAAATGTGAAAGCGTTTTCAATTTTCAAAGTACATGGCTGTTGGAAGGTCTTTGGGTAGTAAGCAGGTATCAGACCACTTGACATAAAAGATAAAGCACAATAGCAATTGTGCTATGGAGAGAGCTTTAAAAATAGAAGGGCCTCTCATAGATGGTTTGAATCTCAGGGTTGGACAGATTTCACAAAGCAGCCCCTTTCCAGCAGGCCCAGCCGCTGGGTAGAGTTTGTAGGAGTTCTGTACCATGCCCGCTCCTCTGGAGATGTCTGCACCCATCCCCACCCCGAGGGAAGGGAGAGGAGGAGGGAGGAGCAAGAGCTCGTCTGGGTGGTGCCTGGCTGAGTGGCCCAGAGCGGGGGTGTGGATTTTAGAGGCTGAGGCAGAAGCTGGAAAGATCCTGCCCCCAGTATTGTGCCTGGGCCAGGAAGCTTAGGACGGGTACGGAGCCCGGAGGGGCCAGCGGGGAGGACAAGGAAGTGGGTCACGCAGCACAGAGCTGGGAGTCCAGGAGGGACAAGATCAGAGCAAAAGGACAGGGAGAACAAGGAACGGGGAAGAGAAGAGGGAGAGGCCAGTTCCCTGGAATTCCCTCAAATACAGACTACTAGGGATGCCTTGGCTTTAAAAGATAAAGTAAAAGCTGACCTACCTTGAGATGTGTCCCCTTCCCATGATTCTAGGACTTTAAGCAGGACTTGCTGCTACAGTGGAACAACCTCGAGTCTTTTTACGAATACCAGTGGCTTTCATTCTGTGTGCTCTGGATATTGACTGTATAGTTTTGTGCTGCACAAACATCCTGTGGGTGGGGGTAGGGGAACAGGGGAGGTGAAACCCAGCCCACCCTGGCTCACCAGGCCACACCCAGGTGCAGCCTGCATCTGCACAGAGGAGCTCATTTTTTCTCAAAGGGACCTGCAGGGCGGCTTCTACCACAAAGCCACAATATTGGAATATTGGACTATGGGGTCTTGCACTTGCTGCTGCAGGCTTCAAAAAAAATTATAATTTAATTTCATTTATGAAAAATTTAAACCTAAATTTAAAATTACACTCCTAAAGCTTTCTGAAGTGTATAAAAATAAAATTTTAACTTATTCGAGACCTTCAAATCAGGTTATGTCGTTTTGGAACAGAGAGGTCTTAGAATACAGGTTCTTGCCACGTCTATGCACATATGTGAACTCTTTGTCAGCCTGCTATTTATTTTGATAGTCATGTCTCTACACTGGACATTTAATGAAATTCAGACCTGCATGTAATTGAGCAGGGGTCAGGGGCATGGTCTGCCTGGCACTAGAAAAAGGGAACCCATAAGACCAAGCTGGGTCCCTGTGTCTCCAGCCCTTTTGGGGTGGGAATGGGAGTAATATGGTGGACATGATCCTGACCTGCCTCGTTCCCAGGGTGAGGGGAGATCTGCTGTAGAAGTGAAGGCCTCTGCCTACACAGCCAACATCATTTTACACTTCAATCATGCAATAATGTCTCCTTGCTTTGACTCTTTACTCACCAAGGAAACATCTAGAGATAATTTGGCTTCTCTGAAGACTCTTTTTTTTTTTTTTAAGAGAATTTGTAGCTTAACAAAAAAAAAATCATGCATAGAATAGAGTTCCCATGTATCACCCACAATCAACATAGTAAATTACACAATATGTTATTGGGTGATGGTTATAGGATTGGGGAGATTGTGCATGCTGGGTTGGGGGACAGTAGGTTGTAGTATTTAATATGTTGATCAGTGTGGTCTTCTTTGAGAGGGTGATATTTGGACCCAGTCTTAAAGGAATAAGGGGATTAGACATGCAGAGAGAGCATCCAGTGGGAGAGCATTCCTGGCCAAGGAGGAGCCAATGCAAATGTTTTAAGCCGGGAGCATGCTGACATGGTCAGAGAACAGCAAGGCCAGTGTGGCTGCAGTGGAGTGAGCAAGGTGGAGGGTAGTAGATGGGGCCAAAGAACTCAAGGGAACTGCATCCTGTAGGGTCTCGAAGGCCATGGTTTCTCTTGAGTGAAACGGGGAACTGTTGCAGAATTTTCAGTGGAGAAGTGACATGATCTGACTTATCTTCCAGAAGAGGGCTCTGGTTGCTGTCTTCAGAATAGACTGTAGGGCATCCTGCGTGCAAACAGGGAGCCCATTTAGGAAGCTATTATAATAATCCAAACTTCAGAAGATCCTGATTTGGGCCAGGGTGGAAGCAGGGTGGGTGGTGGGAAATGGTCAGATCTGGGTATATTTTGAAGGTAGCATCAACACAGGATTTGCTGATGAATTGGAGATGAGATAAGGGATAGTAGAGCATGGCTGCAGGGTTTTAGGCATGAATGACTTTTCTTTTGTAGTTGGGAAGGGCTTTCCCCATTCCATCATTAAGAAATGGTTCTCCCAGGTTTTCCTTAGAATTTTTATGGCTTTATTTTATTCAGCTTAAATCATCAATCCATCTAGAATTTATTTGTGTAAGAATCCAGTGTTAATGTTGTTGTTGTTGTGTGTGTGTGTTTTTCAGATGGCTGCCTAGTACTTTCAAGGCTTTTATTAAATAACCTTTTCCCCACTGATGTGGAGGGTCCCTTGGCA
Organism: Choloepus didactylus; assembly: GCF_015220235.1. Lineage (NCBI taxonomy): Eukaryota > Metazoa > Chordata > Mammalia > Pilosa > Megalonychidae > Choloepus > Choloepus didactylus. The sequence goes on along the minus strand of NC_051320.1, from coordinate 49,279,511 downwards.
TATTCCAAATTCCTCTTTGTGTTTGGATCTCATTCTGGTCTCTGCTCTGTTCCATGAATTAGTCTGTTCAAACAGTTTTAATTGGAATAGTCTTAGAGCATGTTTTAGAAACTGAAAGAATTCATCTTCCTCTTACTACTAGTCATTCTCAAAATTTTCCTGACTATTCATAAATATTTATTTTTTCATAGGAACTTCAGAGTCAGTTTGTTCTTCCCCACCAAAAAAATAAACATTTTTGGTGGACTTAGGTAAGAAGTTTAGTTAAATTTAAGGAGGAATGAAATTTTATATATTTTTTTCCTCCCCAAGAAAGACTATGCTTTTCCACTTATTCAAGTATTATGTTTAGCAGTTGCAGTTTAAAGTTTTCTTTATGTTGAGCACACCCATTTCTTATTGTCTATTATTACTTATTTTATTCTGTTTGTTAGAGTAAAATGAGATATTTCATTCCATTATATTTTTCAATATCATATTTGTATATAGGAAAACTTTTGATTATTACATATTGATTTTGCTCCCAGCCACCTTACTGAATATCCCCATTGTTTACAATCATTTTCCAGTTGAGTCTTCAGGATTTTCCAGGGAATGTAATCATATTGCTTACAAATAACATGACTTTTTCTCCTCCTTTCCACACTTAATTCATCTCATTTTTTCTTCTAACTGTAACAGTTAATGCCTTCAGAACAGTGATAAATAAAAGTGATAACAGTATACATTTTGTCTTAGCTCTGATGTAGAAAGAATGTGTCTAGTGTTTCACCATATTAAGCATGATGCTGTTTTTTTGACTTGAGTTAAATATGACAGGATCATTTAAAAATTTTATAGGCATTGATGTTACCCTTCCACACAGGTTATTCTAATTTAACCAATTTCTAACCCAGAAAGTATGAGAGTGTTTATTTTCTTCCATCCTAGGCAATAAACCTAGGTTTTGTCACTATTTTATATCTTTGAGAATCTGCAAAAAAAATAATGATTATTTTTACCGGTTTTTCTTTGATTTTTAGTTGGTTAAGCATCTCTTTTTGCATATTTATTGGATATTTCTTTTTCCATTTCTTCCTTGAATCTTAACTCCATGTATATATGATCCTTTTATCACATTTCCATTGGGTCATTCACTTTTTATTGATTTTTGCAAGTTTTAAAAATGCATTATTGAAACACAATGTGGTACATCCATGCAATGGAATCTTATTTAGCCATTAAAAGGAATGAAATTCTGTTACGTGCTACCTCATGGATGAACCCTGAAAAAATTATGCTGCGTGAACTAATCCAGACCAAAGGACAAATATTATATGATTTCACTTATATGCAATGTCTAGAATAAGTAAATGCATAGAGACAATAAGTAGATTGGAGGTTGCTGGGGGCTGGGGCAGGGAGGGGGAGTTACTGCTTAGTAGGAACAGAGTTTCTTTTTGGGGTGATTAAAAAATTTTGGCAGTGGGTGGTGGTGAAGTAGAATAACACCACATTGCGCATATAATTAATACCTCTGAATTGTACACTTAAAATGGGAAATATTACTGCATGTATTATCACAGTAAAATACACACACATGCACACACATATTATGGGCCCTATTCCTTTATCAAATATTTTGCAAACACTTTTTTTCTTGTTTGTCTTTTTGTTTTTGTTTTTGTTGTGTTTTTCATTATACTGAAAATTTCAAGGTTTAATTAAGCAAATAGGTCAGTTCTTCCCTTCATAGCTTCTTTGGAGAGCTCAGTCCCCGCCCGGGTTGGGTTCTGGGCTTGACTATGCTAACCACAGCAGTGTGCAATGACTGAGACCTGGTGATCCACGACCACTACTGCTCCACATTCTTGAGGGAAACATGGAGGCTCAGTGTTGGTCACATAAGTAAACCAAGAGGACTGGAGAAAATGACTTCCAAGTTCCCATGAAGTTCTCAGATTCAAAGCCCTCTTGTTCGCCTGGGCCTAGACAAAAGTATTAATCTGGGTTTGTAATTGCAGACTAAATAAGCAATATTTTACAAGCTTCCACTTCCAACTGTATTCTTTGAATCAATGAAACTCAAGTGTACTCTTTTTACCATGAATTATCTGCACTTTGAAATAATCAGTGTCGGGTTCCTGAAGCTGTCAGGTTACTTAAAGGAGAGTTTCTGGGCCATGCCTGATGTGATTAGGAAAACATTCAATTAAAACCTGAAAATACAAAGGAATAAACAATAATAAAACTTGGCAGACAACTTACTGAAATTCCATTTATTGTCTTGCAGTTTACTTGAAGCCCGGTGGAACAGGCCCTTCCCAATAGCATTCTTCATTAGCGCTAGATACTCAAGGTTTTTCAACCTTGTTTTGTGAAAACCATCTTTTATTCCCTGTCACAGCCAACTTCTAGTTCTTTTTTTTTTTTTTTTTTTTTCTTTCCCCTTTAATTTTCAGTCTAAACTTCCCAGCAGTTATAGCCTGGGAGTGGAGGGACAGGCTGCTTGGGAAGCTCTGGGCAGCCCAGCAGTGGAAGTGCTCAAGAGCAGTGGAGCACCCACCCAGGGACAGTGGGGGAGGAATTCTAATAGTGAGTGGAGTTTGGGTTATATCAACTGCAATCTTCTTTTCAAAACAAAGATATCTCCTCACCTGGATTGTTGCTAATGTTCTCACAAATATTGGTGGCTGACGGCTTGACATGCTGAGCCCTCTGTCTTGGGGCTTGCCCCTATGAAGCTCCTTACTGCAAAGGAGAGGCTAAACCTGCTTAAAATTGTGCCTAAGAGTCTCCCCCTGAGTGCCTCTTTGTTGCTCAGATGTGGCCCTCTCTCTCTGACTAAGCCACCATGGCAGGTGATCTCGCTGCCCTCCCCCCTGCATGGGACTGACTCCCAGTGGTGTAAATCTCCCTGGCAATGCAGGATATGACTCCCTGGGATGGGTCTGGACCCGGCATCATGGGATTAGGAACATCTTCTTGACCGAAAAGGGGATGCGAAATGCAACGAAATAAAGCTTCAGTGGCTAAGAGATTTCAAATGGAGTCGAGAGGTCACTCTGGTGGATATTCTTGCACCCTGTATCGATAACACTTTTTAGGATTTGATGTGTTGGAATAGCTAGAAGTAAAATACCTGAAGCTGCCAGCCTCCAGCCCAGTAGCTTTGGCTCTTGAAGACCATTGTATAACAATGTAGCTTACAAGGGGTGACAGTGTGATTACACTCCCTTTGTCCAGTGTATGGATGGATGAGCAGAAAAATGGGGACAGAAACTGAATGGAGAATAGGGTGGGATGGGGGGATGTGTGATTTGGGTGTTCTTTTTTACTTTAGTTTTTTGTTCTTGTTCTCATTCTTTCTAGTGTAAGGAGGATGTTCAAGGATAGATTGGGGTGATGGATGCACAGCTATGTGATGGTACTGTGGACAATTGATTGTACACCATGGATGGTTGTGTGGTATGTGAATGTATCTCAATAAAACTGAATTTAAAACAAACAAACAAACAAAAAGATATCATCTTCATTAGGCCCTAGCACATGCACACACAGACTGTAAGACTCAAAAACTGCTCTTTGAAGAAGAGAAGAGTGTCTAGGTCAGAAAAATTCCACATCAACTTGTGATTTTTAACTAGGCATTAGTCAGGTCCCTTTTAGTTTTATCCAGTGTCAGCTGTGTTTGCTGCATTTGAAAAGCCTAATGATAAAGAAAGAAAGAAGGGAGAGAGAGAGAGAGAGAGAGAGGGAGAGAGAAAGAGGATAAAAAGAGCTATATATGTGCATGAGTGTATACACATAGAAAAGAATCTGGAAGGACCTTGTATTAGTCTCCTAGGGCTGCCATAACAAAGTGCCACAAAGTGGGCTTAAAACCACAGAAACGTGTTCCTTCACTGTTCAAGAGACCAGAAGTTCCACATCAAGGTGTCTTCAGGATTGGCTCCTTCTGGAGGCTCAGAGGGAGAAGCTGCTCCCGGCCTCTCTCCACTCTCCTGGTGGGGGCCTGCAGGCCTTGGGTTTCCTTGGCTTTAGCTGCATCGTGCCCGTGTCTGTGTCCGTCTTCACGTGACCTTCTTCCTTGTGTGTCTGTCTCTTCACGTGACCTTCTTATACATCCATCAGTTATTAGATTTAAGGCCCACCCTAATCCAGTATGAACTCATCTAATTGCATCTGCAAAGACCCTATTTCCAAATGAGGTCACATTTTGAGGTTCTGGATGGACATAAATTTATATGGGGTGGGAGGAGGGGAGCAGGGGGCACCGTTCAACCAGCACAGGCATACGTCTAAAGATGTCAGTGTTCATCTCTGGGATGGGAACTTATGGATGATTTCAACACTGAGTTTTTGTTATTCTCCATGTTTCAGATTTTCTATGAGGGAACAAGAATTACTTTTATAATCTGTCTCCATGTATCTCTCTCTGATCTGTCTAGATCTTTACCCCTTGACAATACACACAGCATCAGGACTGAGTGGTAGGGGCAAGACTAGGGATCCTGAAGGCAATATGTAGCTAGCAGAAGAGAGATGTTGAGGAGCAGAGAAGGCTACAGGGATTAGGTTGATTTGTGGGTCCAGATACACAAGAATATGTTTGGGGGAAATCTGTTAAGACAGAAAGAGCCCCAGGCCCTGGAGGTCATGTGGAAGACTGAGTAGCCTGGCTCTCTAATATAGAACTTGGTTTTATGTCAGTAGAAAGAAGAACTTCCTAACCTTCAAATTTTGCTGAAAGTCAAATGTATCACTGTAAACAGTGGTCTCTGAGTGGAGAGGGGAGAGGGTTGTTGGTGGAGGGGCTCAGGGAGGTGGGGATGGGGAGGGAGGGTTGCACACCATGATCCACTGGGGTATAGGAAGCAAATTGAGGTGTCATGAGGAAAGACCAGGGGTTCCATTACATAAGACAGACTCACTTCGTTGGTTTTCAGAGTCATTGAGATGTATAACAGGTTATGTGTACCCAGCTAGGATATTATCTTGTTTTAACTAAAGTAGTCCCAACAAAGTGGATAAATGGCTTAAAATGATTCTTGCAATCAACTCACATAAGTGAAAGAGAACACTCAGAAATCCAGAGCTGGCATTTCTCCAACACTAACAATGAGCTCTTTTTCCATCACATTATGAGGTAAAAAATTATTAGATTTGGCTAGAAGATGATCAAACACAGTTGAAATTATCAAGAAGACTATTTGAAATATGAATTTACATCCACTATCATTAACAATAAATTGTGCTATAAGAGAGTTTCAGCCTATGATAGTATGAAGCTGTCATAATTGTCAAGACATTTAGAAATGAAGCATTTGGAACATTAATAATATAATTTTAAAGAGAAAAAGGAGTGAATAATGTTAATAAATGGAATAAGATCATTTCAAAAGTATTATATAATTTTATTTCCATTTTTTATTGAGATAAAAGTATACAATTTGGTGGTTTTTAGTATAATCACAAAGTTCTGCAAACATCACCACTATCAAATTCCAAAACATTTACATTGACCCAGAAGAGAATCCTCTACACATTAGCAGTCACTACCGTATCCCCCTCCTCCAAACCCCTGGCAAGCACTAATATACTTTCTGTCTCTATGGATCTGCCCATTCTAGATATTTCATATAGATGGAATCATACAATATGTAGCCTTTTGTGTGTGGCATCTTTCAATTAGCATAATGTTTTCAAGGTTTATCCATGCTCGGCATGTATCAGTACTGTATTCTTTTTCAAGGCTGAATGAGATTCCATTGTAAGGATGTATCATATCATTTGGGTTGTCTCTACTTTTAAGCTATTTTGAATAATACTGCTATGAACATTCAGGTACAAGTTTTTGTATGCACATATATTTTCATTTCTCTTGGGTAAACACCAAGAAGTGGAATTGCTGGATCGTATGGTAACTCTATGTTTAACTTTTTGAGGAACTGCACCATTTTACATTCCCCACAGCAATGTATGGGATTCCAATTTCTCCACATCCTCACCAACACTTGTTATCTTCTGCTTTGTCATCACTGATTTTTTTAATAGTCTTCCTAGCGGCGTGAAAAGGGACATCTCATTGTGGTTTTGATTTTCATTTCTCTAATCGCTAATGATGTTGGGCATCTTTTCATGTACTTATTGGCCATTTGTATATCTTCTCTGAAGAAGTGTCTATTCAAATGCCTTGCTCATTTTTAATTGGGCTATTTGCCTTTTTATTGTTGAGTTGTAAGGGTACCTTATATAATCTGGATATATAGACCTTTATCAGATACATGATTTGCAAATATTTTCTCTCATCCTCTGGATTGTATGTCATAATTTGTAATTTCTGTTTTTATGCATGTTTTAGTAGAAATGTGTATCATCTACAGATAGATAGAAATATATCAGGGGTGTGGGCTCATAAATGTTTTACTGATAGGTGTGTCCAGTGCTGCACAGCACAGGACGGTGGACTGTGCTCCAATGATCAGACATGTCATTACATATATATCCATTGATAAGGAAAAAAAAGTTTACTTAGCTTAAAACTAGGAGTCTTGGAAGACAGTGAGTTCCTGTCACTAGAGCTGTTCAAACATAGGCTAGATGATCACTTGAGTTATATTGTAGAGGGGATTCAAGCTGCCTTTGGAGAATTAGACTGGATGACTTTTAAGAGCCTTTGAACTCTGAGTTCTATATTTTCATGATTCTTCTGTGTTTTCAATGTTCTTTGGTTCAACTTCTTTCATGGCATGTATCTCCTTCTGCCTGTCAAATATTATGTTTATTTATGTACACATTTGTCTTTCTAGTAGATTAAGTTCTTTGAGACAGAGTTTATTTTATGTTTCTCTTTGTGTCCCAAATTACCTGAAACCATACTTTGCACAGTGGAAGCATTCAATAAATGCTTGTTAATTTACCATTTAATTAAATTATAAGATGTGATTATTTTTAAATGTGTGTATAAACTCACACATATACTTGAGGAATAGAATGATATCTGTTTCTCTGATACCAAAGTAAGCAGTAGAAGAAGTTGCTCACAGGCTACCTCCTCAGAACATTTTCAGTATTGAGTGTACCACCATTTTTGAAACATTGTCTTTTTTGTAAAGATGGAAGAGGTGCCCCATTACAAATAGATCACGACACTGGTTTTGCTTCCCGATGATAATCAATCCACATGTATTTAATGAGCAGTTGTCCTGTGTCAAAGCTGTGTGGTACACTGTAGGGATCATACAATAAGTATTACTATAGTTTCTGTTCTCAAAGAGAGCACAATTCAGTTCAAAGGAGGAGGAGCACTCATGAAGCAGAGAATGCTGAAATACCGAGTGTTACAATATCATAAAGTGGTTCCAACTGAATCCTCCAGGAGATCAGGGACAAGGGCATCTCTGTGGGCCAGGCTTCTTGGCAGAGACTAGATTTGAGCACAACTTCAAAGGGACTGACTGTTTTGTTGGCTGGCGAGAATGGTATCCCACATCAGGGGGTCAGCTCTCTCTTCATGATCCATCCTAAACATTTGCTGTTAGGATTCTGGGTAAAATCTGGACCACAAATCAGAGAGCTTCTTTATCATCAATAAGCCTTTATCTGCTATCACAATAAAACCCCCAACTCAGTGTTTTTATCAATAAATGTGGCAAATTATGGTTGAATGACGTCAAAATTCCTTCCAGCTACAAAAATCTGTAGTTTTATGAGCAAAGATAATTTTCTGAGAGAGGGACAGATCCAGGGTACTTGGCTTTATCAAACTCTATCTAGATGCAGACTGAAGAAAGAAATGAAGCCTCAGTGATGTGTAGAGAAAAACATGTGTGAAGAAACTATAAAGTTCTAAGCATGGTCCTCAGGATGACCTGAGCTGCTGGGTGACCCTCAGAGGCCCCACTGCCCTGGCCCTGCGTGGGATCTCTGGGATGGCTGGTTAGCAGGCCTGTCCTTGCTAACTTGGGCTGGTTGTTGCCTGCCTCTGCAGTAGCTGCAGTGCTGCAGCCAGCTAGGACCTCAGCACCCAAGCTCTCTGGCCTGGGGTGGAAGGGGAGAGGGAATGGGCAGTTCCTCCTTTCCTTGCTCCTCCTACCCTACAATCACTGAGACTTCCTCCCCCAGCACTTCCCCAGGACTGGAGAGGGGAGGATGCCCAGATTTCCCCAGAGAAATTTTTATCATAAATCCACTGGGTAAATCCTCTTTCACTCTCTACTCTCTCACCTTGGGGTGAGGAGTTTTTGATGTCCTGAAGTGGTTCTGGATACTTGGAATTTCGTATCTCTTGCATCTCAAAGCCTCAGTCAAAATGTGCAACACAACATCCTGTTGTTCAACTGAAAACATAATGAACTGTTGTTGATCGCCTGTGATAGTTTTTCAAGTTGGAGTTATAGCCCTACCCTTAAAGAGGAAAGGAAAGTCACATGTATTTACAGACTTCCGAGCTGCACTCTGGAAAAGGCTTTGCATGTTTTCACCTCATTTAATTTGTGTAACAACCCTGCCAAATGAGAATAATGATGTTGTTTTACAGATGAGGAAACTCAGCTCCAAAGAAAACACGTAGGTGTTTTGAGGTCCCACAGCCAGAAAATGAAATGCAAACACCTCTGTTTGTCTGCTAAGCACCTCCATAATCTTTCATTCTGCTCTGGTTTAACATTTAACTGGAAAAACAAAACAGGTGAATAAGTAAACTGTAGAATATAGACCATACATTAAATCTGAGGAACAGGAAATACCAGGGAGGGTCACACTGGTTTGAGAAGAGTTTGTGTTGAAGATTGAACTGCATTGGGGCCTGGAAGAATGGATGGTATTTAGATGAGCAGAATTTAAGAGGGAGGGCACTCCTGGGGTGAGGACAAAGAAGGCAGAGGTTGCAAGGTGGGTGCTATTATGCACTGTGTGAGGGGCATGAAGTAGAGGGTGCCTATTGGAGAGCAGTGAGAGACAAGTTCAGATCAGAAGGTTCCACACTTATCAGAGCAGAACCAGGAATCCAAGCCAGCTTTTGGCACAATGTAAATTGGCACAGTGTATAGCATTGGATTAAACTTGGGCTCAAATCTCTTTTGGCCTGATTTGTGAGCAAGTCACTAAAATACATGGCTCCTCAGTTTCCTTGCCTGTAAAATAAGGATGATAATGACACCTACTCTGTACAGCTGTTATGAGAATTATTGATAATATGTTGTGCTGGTTTGGACGTATTACGTCCCCCAGAATGCCATTATCTTTGATGCAGTATTGTGTGGGCAGGAAATGTACTGATGTTGATTAGGTGGGAGACTTTTGATTGGATGTTTCCACGGAGATGTGATCACTCAACTGTGGGCGAGATCTTTCATTGGATAATTTCCATGGAGGTGTGGCCCCGCCCATTCAGTGTGGGCCTTGATTAGTTCACTGGAGCCCTATATAAGTTCAGACAGAAGGAGCGAGCTTGCTACAGCCAAGAATACACTGAAACTGAGAGAGGGGCTTCAGCTTACAGAGACATTTGGAGATGGCCTTTGGAAGCAGACTCTTGCTCCAGAGAAGCTAAGAGAGGACAAACACCCCAAGAGCAACTGAGAGTGACATTTTGAAGAGGAGCTGTGGCCTAGAGAGGAACATCCTGAGAGAAAGCCATTTTGAAACCAGAACTCCGGAGCAGAGCCACGTGCCTTCCCAGCTAACAGAGGTTTTCCGGACACCATTGGCCATCCTCCAGTGAAGGTACCCGATTGCTGATGTGTTACCTTGGACACTTTATGGCCTTAAGACTGTAACTGTGTAACCAAATAAACCCCCTTTATAAAAGCCAATCCATCTCTGGTGTTTTGTGAAAAAGCAGCATTAGCAAACCGGAATGTATGTGGATGAAGCACTTGACCTAGGTTTGGCACAGAATGAGTGCTTAGCACCTGCCTGTCTTTGCTGCATTGTCACTACCATCATCGTCCTCATCAGTGCGTCTGTCCCTGGGAGTCGGCCACAGGAGTGGCTGAACAGAGGTGCTGCTTTGGAAGACTTGTCTAGCAACAGGATGCCATCTGGATTGCTGAGGGTAATATTGGAGGCAAAGGACAGGGAGCGGTTCTTAAGTTCCTGGGATGGGAGACCACCAGGAGCTGCAGCGGCCCATAGCAATGGCAGTGGACAGGGAAGAGCAAACTGAGAGGCTATTTGAAGGGAGAAGTGGCAGGGCTCATTGAAGCTGGGAAGTAAGGTATTAAGGAAAGGAAAAAATCCAAAACAACACCAAGTTTTCTAAGAAGAGAGACGAGGATGGGATCATTGGTTCCATGGACTAAAAACGAGGAAAGACTGCAGATTGTCCGGGGAATGGAGATGCCACGGGAACCTAAGGTCAATTCCGGGCGTGTTGAGTTTGCAGTGACAATAGGACATTAAAATGAAACAAAACCATTTTGTTCCCATTCATGGGTTTAGTTGGAATTGATACAAGAGAAAATGGAGAAAGATCAGAGTGCCTACAAGAGAGCAAAGTAAGAGTCGATTTGGGTTGAATGAACTGACATTAGTCTTAGTACAAAGAATTCTCATTGTCCGAAGCTGGTGGCAGAAAAACAGTACACTTGTTTTCACTGACAAGGAAGCCACACAGTCCCAGGAACCACGAGATAAGCTGTTCTTCACTTATCTAGCTTGTGGATATTACTGTATTGTACGGACAAAGGGCCAAGGAATCAGTGCTTATGGCTGAAGGAGGGAAGCCAGTGTGATGGAAAGTTGCAAGTTGCTACTGCGGAGCAGCTCTAATCCTTTGTCTGTGTTGACCTCTGGTGTCAGTTAATATAACATGAAGTTAATACATTAACCTAGCATTGCTCCTAATGCTAGGATGCTGACATTCAACATATATTCTCCTCAAAATTTCCTTAACACATCTAGGATGCAAGGATACAATTCAGACCTATGCAGAAATACGTGTTTCTTGAAAGTGTTAATGTGGCTCCCCCAACTTCAACTGTGACCCATTGTTTAAAAAATTAAAATGGAATTCATTTGATTTACCAATGGTCTTGAGATTATGTCCTTTTTAGATTTTTAGAAAAAAAATCTTGTATCAGCAAAAAGTATCTTAGAGTGAAGGGTTCCTTTTGGTTTTGAATCACCTCATTATTTCTATGTAAATCACAGTGTTGATCATTTCTCCAAGGAACTAGACCATAGAAAGTGGGTACATTCATTACTTGAATGAAATGGCATGCATCGCTAGTTGAATCCTTGATGTGGTTTCCATCTTATTGCTATTCTGAGTCCAAACAGATTTTAAAAGAAAGTCTTTAAATTTTACAAAGGCAATACATCTCCAAAAGTGGAATGGAAGGAAATTTTATTCTTGCTTTTGTTACTGGCATCACAGGCACCCAATGCCATCTTGACAACTTGTATTTGCAGACAGCAAACCCCAAACCTGAAAATTTCACGTTACTAGCTTCTCTGTTTAGCACATGTTGCATTATCAGGAGCTGGTAGCCCAGGTAAAATAGAAGGCCACTCACATGGAGGAATGTCTTGATTTTTTATTTATAGAATTTAAATAATAAATATATAATAAATGAGTGTACTGATGGTGCATCTCCTGTTTGCTCCCATTTTAGCCTGATGTTCCCTAGCATAGAAACATTGTGATGTATTTGTTGGGCTGTCTGCTCTATTATATTGCCAGCTCCATAAGGAAAAAATCACATCTTCCTTGCTCACCATTGTATCCCTAGGATAGTTCCTGTGCCAAGGTGTAATAAGCATGCAATGCATATTTGAATATATAAATGCATAAATTATGGCAGTAGATTAGCTGGTTCATCCAACTAGCTATATGGAATGCCAAGGTAAATTTCTTATGTCAATATAATCTTTTGCATCACCTCTTGTTTTACCTTAGGATCATAGAAACTTAGAGCTATAAAAGCCTTATAAATAATTTCATGTGGAGGCTTTCAACTTTAGGTGCATATTGGAATCAACTGGGGAGCCTTGCGACATACTGATGCCTGGATCCCAACCTCCCCCCTTCACCCCCAGAGATTTGGATGCAATTGATCTGAAGCATGACTCAGGCACTGGGAGTCATATAAGCTCCCCTGGTGATTCTAATGTGCGGCCAGGGTTGAAGGTACTGATATACTGCAATGAAAATGAATAATTTTGCAGATAAGGAAGCTCAGGTCCTGAGAGGTTAAGCCACTTGTCCCATGTCACACAGCTAGTTAGTTGCAAAGGATAGAAACCCAGGTGTTCTGATCCTCATACCAGTGTTATTTCCATTATTCCTGTGTTTCTCAGTGTTCTGGTTTGCTAATGCTGCCATTATGCAAAATACCAGAAATGGATTGGCTTTTATAAAGGGGATTTATTAGGTTAACAAAGTTACAGTTCTAAGGCCTAGAAGTGTCCAGCCGGAGGCATCAACAAGAGGATACCTTCACTGAAGAATGGCTGATGGCTTCCAGAACATCTCTGTTAGCTGGGAAGACACGTGGCTGGCGTCTACTGGTCCTTTGCTCCTGGGTTGTGTTTCAAAATGGCTTTTTCCAAAATGTCTCTGGGCATCTGTCTTAGCCCCTCTCTCTCAGTTTCTGTGCATCCTTGCTTCTTTCTCCCAGGGCATTTCTAAGCATCTAGGAGTCCTCTCTTAGCTTCTCCCAGGCAAACTCTGGGCTTCATCTCTTAGCTTAGCATCTCCAAACATCCTTGTCCTTCTGTCTGCATCTCCAAGAATCAGTCTCAGTGACTGTGTTGGCTCCTGAGCTCTCTTAAGTACTCCAGTGAACCAATCAAGACCCACCCTGAATGGATGGGGTCCACACCTCCATGGAAATAACCCAATCAAGGGTTCCACCCTAATCAACAGACTAATAAATCTATCCCCACAAGATTGCATTAAAGAACATGGCTTTTCTGGGGGACACAATGTATCCAAACCGGCACACTCAATCTTGACTCACTCATGAACCACTTACTCTAGTATTTAATATTTTCTTTTAAGTTGACTTCCTTTCTAAGAGTTAGCCATTTTATTTTAAAAGGGAACTTTTGTTGGATAACTGGAAAATCTGTTTCACTTGCTATATATAGATAAGAACTAAAAATAAAAATAAGGAAAATAAAATGTTACTAAATTCTAACTAGATAAAATGGCCTGCTGAAGACTCAGCCTGAAAATTGTTCTCTAGTTAAAAAGAACAGCAAAAGCGATAGAGAGGGATAAAGACATAACCAGCAGTAAGTTGAGGCTTTCTCCTTGAGGACTGAAAGAGAATAAAAATTGAGTGACTTTTTCATTTATGAGTCAAATAATAAGTTCTGGAAGAGTTAATTAATTCTTATATTAGTTAATAAATTCTGTGTCCACACAGCACCTACAATTACCTCACAGGCTGTGGTGGTCCACATCACCTATTTTGTAAAATGCCTCGCTGCACATCATAATTGAAAGCACCACTGTTTCACTGATATCTTTGCAATGACCATCTAATCAGGATGATTAAAGATCAAAATGCATTAAGGGCAGAATTCTGGCTTAAAGGAATCTGTATATACAGGGAAGAAAAGAAAAACACAGAACTTTCTCTTTTTTTAAGTTTTTATTCTGAAGTAATTTCAAACTTAAACAGGAAAGTTGCAAAAATAATTCAAACCCCATCCAGAGAACTCCAACATACCCCACCTGTCAGACACCCACATCCACCATTTTTCACATTGTACCACCTTTGCTGTATCATCCTATCTATCTCTATCTATCTATCCATCCATCCACCCACCCACCCAACCATCCATCTATCTATCCATCTGTCTATCATCAACCTATCCATATCTATCATCTATCTATTTTCTGAATATTCAAGAGCAGGTTACATACATCATACTCCTTGAGCACATAATATTTCCATATACATTTCCTAAGAACCAGGACATAACTTGTATATATATCACCTTAAGTACAGTTATCAAGTTCAATAAATTTAATATTGGTATAAAGCTTACATTTGATATTCCAATTTTTTCTTGGGTCTCAGTAATGTCCTTCAGAGTCTTCTCTCCTCCCTTGTTAGAGCCCATCTAGGATCATATATTGCATTTGATTATCTCTTCAGTTTCTCTTTCTTCTTTTTTAAATTGTGGAAACATATATACAACATAAACCTTCTCATCTCAAGCCCTCCCAAGCATACCATTCAGTGGGATTAATCACATTTACAATGTTGCAGTACCCTCACCACCATCCATTACTGTCACTTCCCATTTGCCCCAAACAGAAACCCCCCACTCCTAACAACCTTAATCTACTTTTTGTCTCTATGAGTTTTCATACCTTCTGTTCTAGTTTGCTAATGCTGCCAGAATGCAAAACACCAGAAGTGGATTGGCTTTTGTAAAAGGGGGTTTATTTGGTTACACAGTACAGTCTTAAGGCCATCACATGTCCAAGGTAATACATCAGCAATCGGGTACCTTCACTGGAGGATGGCCAGTGGTGTCTGGAAAACCTCTGTTAGCTGGGAAGGCACGTGGCTGGCATCTGCTCCAAAGTTCTGGTTTCAAAATGGCTTTCTCCCTGGATGTTCCTCTCTAGGCTGCAGTTCCTCAAAAATGTCACTCTTAGTTGCTCTTGGGGTGTTTGTCCACTCTTAGTTGCTCTTGGGGCGTTTGTCCTCTCTCAGCTTCTCTGGAACAAGAGTCTGCTTTCAACAGCCGTCTTCAAACTGTCTCTCATCTGCAGCTACTCTCTCAGCTTCTGTGCATTCTTCAAAGTGTCCCTTTTGGCTGTAGCAAGCTCACTCCTTCTGTCTGAGATTATACAGTGTTCCAGTAATCAAGGCCCACGCTAAATGGGTGGGGCCACACCTCCGTGGAAATGATCTCATCAGAGTTATCACCTACAGTTGGGTGGGTCATATCCCCATGGAAACACTCAAAGGATTCCAATCTAATTAGCACTAAAAGATCTGCCCCATAAGATTGCATTAAAGAATATGGCTTTTTCTGGGGGACATAATACATTCAAACTGGCAACACCATCTGTTATTTTTCTTTATGGTTACCATGGGGTTTACATTTAACATTCTAAATCTGTAACAATCTCATTTGCTTTGATACCAACTAAGCTTTAATAGCATAAAAAACTATGTTCCTATAGCCCTCTGTCTCCCCACATTTATATAGTTCTTGTCAAAAATTACATTTTATACATATGAGTCCAAAACCATTGATTTATCCTTGCAGTTTGTGCATTTGCCTTTTAGATCCTGTAGAAAGTAAAAAGTGGATTTACAAATTAAAGATATAAGAGAACTGGTATTTATATGTAATCATGCCATTGTCTTTACCAGAGATCTTTATTTTTTCATGTGGCTTCAGTCAATTGTCTAGGGTCCTTTCCTTTCAAGCTGCAGAACTCCCTTTAGCTTTTCTTGTAGGGCTGGTCTAGTGTGATAAAGTTTCTCAACTTTTATTTACCTGGGAATGTCTTAATCCCGCCTTCATTTATTTTTGTTCTTTTTTTTTTAATTAAGATTTATTCACATACCATATATTCATCCAAAGTATATAATCCATTGATCACATTACCATCATATAGTTGTTTATTCATCACCCTGATCTATTTTTTTTAACATTTTCCTTGTATCAGAAAAAGTGAAAGCAAGAATAAAAAAAAAACAAGAGTAAAAACAGAACACCCAAATTGTCACCCCCACCCTATCCTCTTTCATTTTTGAAAGACAGTTTTGCCAGTTACAAAACTGTCTTTGGTTGGCAAATTTTTGCTTTCAGCACTTTATTTATGTCTTCCCACCGCATTTTTCCCTCCATGGTTTCCATGGAGAAATTGGCACTTAATCTTATTAAGACTCTTGTATGTGACACGCTGCTACTCTCTTGTGGCTTTCAGCAATCTCTTTTTATCTTTGTTATTCAATATTTGATTATAACATGGCCTGGTGTGAGTCTTTCTGGGTTTATCCTCTTTAGAGTTCATTGAGCATCTTGGATGTGTAAATTCATGTCTTTTTTTGGGAAGTCATTAGCCATTATTTCTTTGACTATTCTCTCTGCCCTTTCTCACTTTCTTCTCCTTCTGGGACTCCCCTGTTGTATATTTTTGTACACTTGATGGTGTCCCACAGGTTCCTCAGGCTCTGTTCTCTTTTCTTCTTTCCTCTTTCTGCTCCTCAGACTGAATGATTTCAACTGTTTTATCTTCAAGATCATTGATTTTTCTGCCAGCTCCAATCTACTCTTGAAACCCTTTAGGGAAATCTAAATTTTGTTACCGTGGTCTTTGGTTCTGTTTGGTTCCTTTTCGTAATTTCATCTCTCTATTGATATTTTCTGTGTTCACCTTTCATTTTCCTAATTTCCTTTAGTTCTCTGTCCATGTTTTCAAAAGTCTTCGGTATGGCAGATCTGATCCTCTCATTGAGACTTTCTAATGATTGAATCTTCTCCTTTGCCTGAGCCATCACTTCCTCTTTCTTTGTATGTTTTCTTTTTGTTGAAACCTGGAAATTTTGAGATTTTAGTGTGTTATCACTGGAATTTAGACTCTAAGGCATCCGTTTCTTAAGCTTGTATCCTGCTAGTGTTATGATGGAGTTTTCTTCTAACAAAAAAAAAAAAAAAAAAAAAAAAAAAAGGAGAAGAGAAAACACCTTTCCTAGTCTTTGCAGATTGACATGTGTGAGTGCTCTCCTTCACAGTTTATCCTTGAATGTGGAGAATAACTCTAGGCCAAAGCAGTGGGGACTCCCTGCTCCTTTCTGTGCATGCCTCTTGTCTTGGGCATGAGTATGTGGCCCTAGGAATTCCCTCGATTACATGGACACTGTTCAGTAAAATAAAATGGCCACTGCATTAGGCATTGCTGGGAGAAGGCCCCTTTCTGAGAAAGGCTTGTCCAGAAGACAAAAACATTTGACCCACAAGGATTTTCCTAGAAAACAGAACACACCCTATAGGATTGTTGATAAGCAACACCTGATGATAAAACTAGTTTCAGTCCAGTAGAGACAGCTTATCAGAATGGACAAGCATACCAGACTGATCAATGTATATCTGCTCCCTATTTTGTAGGAACCCCCTATGTAAAATAGAAACAATGTCAGCCAATAAGAACATTCTTCACTTCCTTCCACATTTGCCCATTTGAGCTTCCCTTTTCACCCCCTGGGTGCTACTCCTTTCTGCTTTCTGAATGGAATGCTGCCCAATTCATGAATTGCTCAACAAGGCTGAGAAATACTAAATTGCATGAAGTTTTTCTTTTATCTATAGGAGTGTCCCTTCTCCCTAGGAAACAGTTTCCTCACTGCCTTGGGGACCGCACTGTATGTCTACAGCCGGCAGTCTCTTGACCCAGACAGCACGACTTGACAGCTCTCCCAAGTGTTCTGTAGGAGAGTCCAGGAGACTGCTTTCTACACACAGGGCAAGTTCTGGGACTGTGAGTTCCTCAGACCACCACCAGACATATTGGGCCAGACATATATGCTCCCAGTATGTGCATAAGGGTTACTCTGCTCCCTCCAGAACCCGGATCAGGGATCTGCAGTGGAGCATGGCTGGTCAGTGCTGCACCCTTAAGGGGATGGAGGAGGGGCCAGTCAGGGCTCCATGAGCTCCTACTGCTTTTAATTGGCCCTTCTCTCCATTAGGTGCTCACTCTGTTACTGAAATCCTTTTCTGGAACTTTTTCAAAGATGTTTCTGCCCGTACCTGCTGGTTGTTCAAAGTTCTTTCAGAGGGGGTGGAGCCCTGAAGCCTCTCACTCTGCCATCTTGACCCAACAATATACCCAAGACTTTCTTTTGATATGCTGAATATGGGAAAATCCACCAATAACTTTATTTAAGTTTAAAGTTCTTTAAAAATTATTACGCACTCAAGTTCTGATGCTGATTACATACCAAAATCTATATGCTAAGTGCTCTCTCTCTCCAGGCAGGAAAAGCAAAAACACTGGGTGGAATGAAAATAGAAGATAAGAAGGGGATAGGAGACTCAGCTGTGACTCTCAGCTAAGTCAAATTCAATTAGACCACATTTTTCTCAGTCAAATTTTTATCTTGTGAGGCAAAAGAATTTCTTATCAGACATAACTTAATGGCATGGACCAATGATACAGGATGAATTATGACTAGAACAAGCCTGATGTATGTTACCTCAAAAGTTTGCTGGAACAATCCTTATACTCACCATAAAATGCGAATTCATTGGCACTCATTTGGTTTCCTTTTTTAAGGCTTAAAATGTCTTTGTCTACTTTGTGCTGTTTAAAAGTTGTCTGTCCAATATTGGCCTAATGCTGTGTCCTTTCTGCAAAAAAGCCAGTTGGAATCTTTGGTTCTTTCAGGGAGCAACTCATAATACAGTCACTTTCTTTTCAACACATTGGCTAGGAAATCTCCCCTGCCAGGAACTAAAAGGCTTTGATTTTATAAATCATCAAAGATTTTTTCTTTTACATGGTGTTGAATACCTTTTCTTTTTAGAAGGTCTAATCCAATAGCCTCCCAGACCTCAGGATGTCACCAAATGGCAATGTGCATGGCGTGCAAGAAGAACAAAGGAGAAAACTATTCAAAAGGTCAGCTGCATATTACATAACACCTTGTGTTAGAAAATCCATGACCCATAAAACACTTACCAACTTTCTGGAGTTTAAATAAAGCAGAGTGTTGTTTCTTTTTAAAGAACTGCTTTACAGTTATCTTCTTGTCAGAATTCCAATTATTAAATGACTCAGTGGGTTATGTGTCTAGCTTTTTTTATAAGTCTTTTTTTTGGGTAAGAATCTGAACTTTTTATGAGAAGTTTGTAAAGGAAAAGTTTATATAATAATGCTGAGCTGCATCAAATACCAATGCATTTTATTTTAATTATTTGAAATAAAATGTTTTAAAAATAATGTTTTAAGAATTGAACATTAGTTATAAATGTAATAACCATGTTCTTTGATATATTGGAAAGCACAGCAATGCTCTCCTGCTTAGGAATTAACTGATATCTATGGCAAAGTTGAGAGTACTCAATATTCACTTTCAGGGGATGCCTCAAGAAGTGGACTCCAGGCTCCTCAATCCAGATGTAACCAGCAAAGTTTTATTTTGATCTATTTTCAAATTGGGTTTCCTGAATAGGCATTTACTTCCCTGTATATGGGGGGAAAATTTCCTTGGCTTTAAAGGGTAACAAAGCATTGCATTCTATGCTTTACTTGGACATCACATCTCCACATCTCATCTAATAGTTTTAGCTACACAAATACCCAATGATGTCCAAATCTGAATATGAAGCACACCTCTTTTCTGAGCCCCCCACTCATATTCCCACTCACACTTCACCATCTCCATCTGTTAGATGCCTCATAGTCACCTCATTGCACTGTTCCTAAAATAGATCATATTATCCACCCACTCCTCTTCCTTTATTAATGACATCATCATCCCCTTGATTACTCAACATCAAACTGAATCATTCTGATCCCCCTTCTTTTCCCTCCCCCTTTCCAATCAGTCATTTAATCCCACTTATACAATGCTCTAATTATCTTTTAAATAGGTCTCTCCTCTCCATCTTCAGCTGCCACTGCCTCAGTGTTGAACCTTGACATTGTTAATCACCTGTCCAGGGCTGTCTTGATGGTCTTTCTAAAATACAGTAGAAATCATAATAGTTAATATTTATTTTTATACTTGCAGTTAACAAACTGCTTTCATGTACATTTTTCTGTTTAATTCTGACAAAATTCCAGCAAGAAGGCATTGTTATATTCTTATTTTAGAACAGGAAACTGATGTCTAAGAAACTTATCTTGACCAGGGATCCTCAATAAGTGTACTACTGAGATTTGAACCCAGATCCCAGGACTATAAATGCTCATGAGAATAAACAACACTTGACAAACACACATTAGTCCTTGACTTTAAGATCTTCAGTTCCTCACCACTGTCCATGATACAATAAACCAACCAGACATAACTGAGAAAGACAACTAGACACTAGAGAAAGTCCAAACCATTTGATCCTGAGCTTTCCTTTGTTGGGAGGTTGTTGATGACTGTTTCAATCTCTTTACTTGTTATTGCTCTGTTAAGATCTTTTATTGCTTCTTAAGTCAGTGTAGGTAGTTTGTATGTTTCTTAGAATTTGTCCATTTCATCTAGGTTATCAGTTGTTCATAGTATCCCCTTATAATACTTTTTATTTCTGTGGGATTGGTGTTAATGTTCCCCCTTTCATTTCTGATTTTAGTTAGTTGTATCTTCTGTCTTTTTTTCTTTGTCAGTCTAGCTAAAGGTTTGTCAATTTCATTGATCTTTTCAAAGAATCAACTTGCGGTTTTGTTGAATCTTTTTTTTTATTATCTATTTCATTTATTTTTGCTCTAATCTTTGTTATTTCCTTCCATCTGCTCATTTTGGGCTCAGTTTGCTCTTCATTTTCTAGATTCCTCCAGTTGTGACGTTAAGTCTCTGATTTGGGATCTTTCTTTATTCCTACCCCCACTCTTTCATTGTACTTGTTACAAATTACATAATTATACATTGCATGTCCAAAACCATAGATTTATCATTACTTTTTGTGCATTTGCAGTTTAGAACCTGTAAGAAGTAAAAAGTGGCATTATATTCCAAAAAAATACAATATGAGTACTGACATTTATAATTACCCATATAGTTACTTGCACTGGAAGTCTTTATTTCTTCATGATGAAACAACAACATGACCCAAAATGGGAGTGCAGGCTGGCTCCCCACCAGGCCAGGTAGGATGTGGGGGAGGGGCCGGCAAGGGTGCTATGCACTTCTTCTATTTTTAAAGCCGTGTCTTCTTGATTTGGCCCTTGCCTATATGACAGTTAGTTTCATGTGTCAACCTGGACAGGAAATGGTGCCTAGTTGTTTGGTCAAGCAAGCACTGGCCTGATTGTTACTGTGAGGACATTCATGGACTTAAATCATCAGTAAGTTTTTTGCAACTACGGCTGATTACATCTACAATCAACTGAGGAGATTGCCTTCAACAATCAGTTAAAGGCTTTAAAAGGAGAAGTGATGATTTCAGCAGTCAGAAGGAAGAATTTTTCATCTCTGCTTCAGTCAGTCAGCATCTCCTGGGGAATTCAAGAAAACCTTCATCGGAGTTCCCAGCTTGCAGCCTGCCTTTGGAATTTGGACTTGTGCATCCCCCCAGTCACATAAGACAATTCTTATAAAATCTCATAATATTTACAGGTATCTCCTGTCAATTCTGTTTCTCTAGAGAACCCCTGACTAATACATCTGATTACTGCAGCTCTTTAACTGTGTTCCCGAGTTTTGAGGAAGATGGCTCTGCCACTGTTTGCTAGCTGTTCAGAGATTCTTGGAGGAACAGCATCCTGGACTGACTCATGCCACCATCTTGGTTGACCAGAAGCCATGAATCTACTGGTTGCTTTTTACCAAACATCTTGTTTATATTAATCTGTCACTACAGAATATAAATTCCTTGAAAGCAGCCTTATCCTTGTGTTTTCTGTGGCATCTTGTTGAGTAACCTTATGCAAAGTGTATGCTTCAAAATACTGCTTAAATTGAAATACGTAGCGGTTTTCCATGTTTTTGCAGCTGCTATGTAATCTCATTTTGTATTTGATTCAACTATCATGGCTTTCATAAGATACACTTTTTTTTTTTTAACCACTGGGTCTTATACATTTTTTTCTTAATCTTTAAAACAACAGGGTTTCCCAGATGGTTACTGTTTCTTTTCAACTCTACCTGTTGTGTATAGAGTTGATTAAAAAGTTCTTGTGTCTTACATTAGCTCAGAATAGACAAAATCCAAAGGTTCTGCTGTTTTACTAAGAAGAAAAACTCTTTTAAATTATTAAAATTCTAAATCATATGCTTTAGAGAAATTCAAATTAATGCAAGAACAAGATACCCCTTTTGCCTCCCTAACTGCCTAAAAACATATACTATAGGGAAATGCAAATGCAAACATGCCATACCACTAACTGCCTACCAAAAAGAATGATTATTCCCAGTGCTGGGGAGGTATTATCGAACACCTCTGGTGGAAACGTAATTCCCAACCTTTATGGAGGGCAATTTGACAATATGTATCACCAGACTTAAAAATGCATATACTCTTTGAACAAGAAAATATTCTTCTAGAATGTCCTCTATAAGAAATTGACCAAGACAGACTTAACGTCCCTTTAGCTTGACTAAACTTTAGACAGATTTTTCCCTGACTCGGGGCCCCTGACTTCTCTTTCTCTCTGGCCCTTACACAGTCCAGGTGGCCTAATTACATTCCCAAACAAGTAGTCCCAAGTGTAACCTCAGTAAATTCCTCACTCATCCCAGTGATCAACTCCCCTTATTATCTTCCAGTGCTCTTCCACTAATCCACCCCAGCTCTTAAAAAGCTTGCTCTCCTTTGGAGGGAGTTGAGTTCTACTCCCTCTCCTCTACAGTGGTAGCTATGAATAATTCATCCTTGCCTGTTTCACATGGTCCAGTGCAGATTTTTCTTTGACAAAATAATTGAGGACATATGTGAAGTTTTAGCTAAATGGTGGTTCATCTCAGTATTTAGATTAGGAAAGAAAGAAATGCATTAAATGTTTGTGGATTGAATGAACTGTCATTTCCCAAACAGGTATCTAAAGATCTTGGGGACCACTGCTGTGTAAAGGCTGTGTGGCTGGGGCACACAATGGGGAAGAAAACCCTGTCGCCCCTTTTGAGGCTCAGGGTTTGAGGCTGAATCATTCGGAGGTTACAGCAGGAAAGGCCACTTTCCTCTATCCTTTCCCCAGCTCCGTTAGTGGTCACACCATAGGGAACTCAGCATCTCAGCATCTGAGCCAGACACTGAGGAAAAAGACTCTGGATGGAGTGGCAGAAGAGTAAAAAGCTAGAAGAAAGCAGAGGAAAAGCAGAGGAAACCAGGGCGGAGCCACTCCCCGCCGCAATCTGTGTGGGCTTGGACCGGACAGGAGGGCGGTTTAGGGAAAGGGCAGCGCTCTCTTGCGCCATCTTCTGGTCTCCAAGTGTATGCGCACCAAATAGAAAAAAGGTTGCCTGCTGAAAAACTACTTCTCATTCTTCGAAATGATTAGGTCATAGTTAAGGGTTTACAATTTAAAATAATCGAGCGTTCTTACAATGGAAGATGGGTTGAAAAAATTTTTATAGGCCACTACTTACTAAAATGAAATGATATTCACAATATATTGTTGAGTGAAAAAAGCAGGTAACAAAAATGTGTGGACAGTCCATCTCATTTCTGCAAAAAACAATACACACATATATATGCATATATACAGCCACAAATACCAAAGAAAAATATGGACTGGTGCACTTTAAGGTGTCAACAGAATTCTAGGCAGCAAATAAGACAGACAAGGCCCCTACCCAAGGAGCTTTAGAGTGGGGAAATATATTACATAAATAAGCTAATCAGGAACTAGAAAATAAACACAGAGCCACATACTGTTCTCAGTGCTGGGAATACATTTTTGTGAACAAGACAGAGTTCCTGTTCTGACGGAAGTGGAGGCAGACAAGAAAACAGGTGAAGTTCAATACCATGATAAATGCTATGAAGGGGGGAGTGGGAGGCCATGGGAGTGTATGAAAGGGACAACCTGCCCTGATTCAGGGTGTTCATGGAAGGCTCCCTAGGGAGGGAAGTCCAAGCTAACACCTGAAAGATGTGAGAGGATTAGGCAGCTGAAATAAGAGGGAGCTTCCCAGAAAGGCCATAGCAGGTTCAAAGGCCCCAAGAAGGTAGGAGGGCAGACTTTTTGAACAAGTGGCTGGATGATCAACCAGTCCATTCCTGGAACTTAGTCTGGTGTCTCTGGCACTTAGAGTTTGAGTGTGGAGGGAGGACTGAGGAGAGAAGAAGCTGGAGAAGTAAACAAGAGCAGACCATGAAACCATGTTAAGGAGTTAGGACTTGATCCTGAGTGACCTGTCAATGGTTGTCACGAGTGGTACCCGGAATTAGTAAGTGTGGTTAGCCCCAGTGTATGCCTCTTCAGTAAGACACCATTCAAAATTAACAATGATGCCGTAAAAATCAGTTTCTTAAGAATATCTACTCTCATGGGGAAATGCTTATGCTGTGGGGTTTAAAAAAAAACAGTAGGCTACAAAACAATGCATAGCATACAATCCCATCATGGAAAAAAGCATGGAATATGTATTTTATATAATGCAAAGAAAAATGTCTTAGGAAATGCACTGATGCCAAAATGTAATCTGTGGTTACTTCTAGTGATGGAATTACAAGTAGTTTTTGTTTTCTTTTCTTTTCTTTATGCTTTTCTGTATTTTTCAAAATTTCTACAATGGATATACATTATTTTTATAGTCAGGAAAAACATTTAAATGCATCAGAAATGTGCTTTTCAGATAGAGATCAGTGTCCTAAGGATTAGAAGTCACCAAGCATCCTAATGATATGAAAAAGACATAGGCATTCAGTGGGAAAAACTTAGACTCAACACCGACGTCTGATGGGTCTAAAGATTCCATGGGATTTTATCTTTATTTTTCCATAACAATTTGAACTGCAATCTCAACAGCACTAAAGAAGCTCCGTCTTTTGACAGTGAAACATAAATTTCCCTATTGGTAGATAAGTTTCACCTGTAAAACTAATATATATGCACATAATTTTACACATCTACTCATACCATTTGCATATGATTTAAGCCTCAAAGTCAAGTTTATAAGAATTCTGAGCCACACAGGTTGCACTCGGGAAGCAAGGTGAACAACCTGAATTATATCTTGTCTCCATTCTACTACTCTCAGACCAGCAGTGGCTGCCCTACGGCATCTCTGGTCCCAGCTCTCTACCGTGGGGTTTGCTAGCGACCTCAGGCCTATGGCGGAAACGCTTCAGCTTCAGTTTTCTGATCCACAAAGGAGAGAGGTGAGTTACTGTTGCTGATGGCCACTAAATTCTATGATTTGGGGATTTTTTTTCTCCCATGCTAAAATTTGACATCCTAAAAACAAAATGAAAACTGAACACTCTCTGAATACCAGTAATTTTTATTCTACAAGTCTTATAGTCAGGGAACAATTGCTGTTTGAAAAAACAAAAAACGTCTGAAGCTGCTTCCACATTCTGGAAGGCAGAAGAGACAAGGCTGCTCTTTGGTTTGGGAAACACCTGGAGGGGGCTTTTGTTTATGACAGGTAGGCTCCACAAGGCATATTCTGGAAAAAAGGGGTTTTGATAGAGAACTAAGTTGTTTTGTAGGTAAAGCAGTGGTAAAATGAGGGGATGGCTGTGTCAGCATAGGTGGCTTTAGCTCTTACCTAATAACCTCCATTACAGTCCCCTCCAACCCATCCCAAATAGCATACAATCTAAATAAAAAGTGTAACTCTAGGCAAATGAGACTCGAGAGGGAAGTCCTTTAGCCCCAGCTTCCAATCAGATTGCAATCCCTAAGCCCCTTCTTACACATAGTGTTTTAAAGTCATCGCTCGCAGAAGGAGAAAGGTTTAGGAACCCTGGGGAATCCGAGAAGAGAATGAACGGGTGCAGGATCAGGGTGGAAAGGAAAGGAGGTCCCAGCACCACAGCAAAAGGCCAGGGCCTAAAAGGAAAGGACATTGTAAATCTCCCGTGGTGAGATTTGGTCGAAGGGCTTTTTGAGAATGCAGGTCCGCATATTCAGCTTGAAGTCTTTTCTGGTCAGTGCGATGCTGTAGACTCTAGGATTATCCCAGACCTTCAGCAAAAGCCTAAAACTTACAATTGTCTAGTGTTAATTGTGCTTTGGGGAATGAAGGGGGAGGGGTGGGGTGGCCCCAGGGGTGAAGTGATAGGAGCAAAAACTTCAGCTGCAGGAGGCAAGATGGGAAGCAGGAATTCAGCGGAAGGATTCACAGAGGCGCCGGGAAGGACAGAAGCCAACACTGTCCACAGGCTCCGGTCCTCAGCTTCAACACGTACGTACACCACACATGCATACGCACACATGCACACATCCTACAAGGAATCCTCAGAATCCTGGAAGGAGGGACTTATAATATATGAGTTGAGGGATGGAGGGTCATTATTTCTTTTGAATATTATAGGACAGGGTATTCTGAGAAGGTTGGAAGATTGGTGAATGGCTTTCATTTGAATGTGTGATTCTTCATGGAGAAAACATTCCTGTTATATTAGTAAAACTGACCTCAGTTGGCTGAACTGTTTTTCTTTAAACAAGAGTGGCAATTCCCATTGTAACAGAAATGACCTCTTCAGTTGTTGGCAAATTTTTCAAGTTCGGTTTCTATTTAACCTCTTGCTTGGTCAGCTGAGTCAAAGTCGCACCTTGTACTCATTTGGTGTGTTTGTTAACGAGGCCATTCCTTCAGCTCCAAGAGCCCCATCCCCTGAGTCCTTTCTGAGGCCCCCTTTACCTAGGGAGTCTGAAGAAGTACCTGGTCCACCCATATGGGCTGACTTTTCTTCCTTGTCATTGGAATTTTTTTATTGAAAGGGTTTAATTTCAGTATTAAATGCTTCATATACTCCTCCATTTGGAGAGTGTAAAACTGGGAAAAGTTCACATGTGACTGCAGCAGAATACACCAGATGTGTGGTGAGTCCCAAGGAGTCTTCTGCCTCCTGGCTCACCCTGTTAGCTCTCACAAACCCCTCCAGGCTGAGGAAAGGTCAAGACCCTCTGTTTGTTCTCCGACTGCACTGTCACTTCAGAAAACAGTTTACAGTGTGACACCATGATACGATTCTGTGAAGCCAGAACTTTCTTTGGTTATTCATGAAAATATGTGATCAAACGCCTCTTGTGTGTATGGTTATAAGTGTAACAAAAGGGAAAGAAATTCTATGAATAATTGGTATAAGAATCCCTCCTAGGGAAAGCTTGCCTTTTTAGGAAAAATGTTATTCCTGCTTAGGATAAAAGCTGGGTCTGTAGAGCCTGGGGGTTCACTTGTACCAACTAAGCTCCTTCCTGGGGGAATCTGGGAGGGAGGGTGAGGGGAAGAGGGAAGCAGAGACTCAAAGGAAGGTGAGGAGTTGTTAGGTGCTGTGCCCTGACTGGGCCTTATGAATAGTCAGAAAGTTAAAAAAAATCACAGAATGCCTGGCATGATTGAATTTCTTATGGAAATCCATAGAGAGACTGAGAAGCCAAACACATACAGCTTGTGTGATCACAGGAACATGAAGGCCCTGACTGCATCTGAGGGACATGGTGGGTATGCTCAGAGGGAGTCACGGAAGACGAGACTGTTGAGCAGAAGTTAAGATACTGTAGCAAGCACAAGATCAGAAGTGAAATGGGTTGTTTACTGAAAGGATACAGAGACATATAGAACAGATAAGGGAAATCTTACAATTTTTGAGGGAAGGCTCAAGTGAGAGAGTTCCAAAAAGGCAGCTCATCCTATCTACTAGGGACTTAGGATCCAAATTCTTATAGGAAGAAGAAAGATGCCTATTGTCTGTTTTTTTAAATCTATTTTTATTTTGTGTATTGAGAAAGTGCATTGAGTTTTGTGAAATGCCTTTTCTGCGTGAATTGAGTTGATCATGTTTTTTCTTTCATTCTATTAATGTGCTGTATTACATTGATTGATTTTCTTATGTTGCACCACCCTTGCATTTCTGGAATAAAGCCCACCCCACTTGCTTGTGATGTCTGATTGGATTTGGTATGTTGATATTTGTTGAACTTTTTCTACCCCTTTCTCTCTTTCTTCTTCTGAGAATCCCATAATTCATAGGTAATTAGATATACCATATATAATTCCTATATTGCTGTGCATGATGGTGTCTCACAGGTCTCTTAGGTTCTCTGTTCATATTCCTTCAATCTTTTTTCTTTCAGCTTCTGGGACTGCAAAGTTTCAATTGTAATATCTTCACATTCACTGATTCTCCTTTCAGCTCCAATTTACTGTTGAACTCCTCCAGACTGTTACTTTATTACTGTTATTGTGGGCTTCATCCCTGTTTGGTTCATTTTTATGATTTCTATCTCTTAGTGAAATTCTATTTCTGTTCTGTCGTTTTCCTGATTTCCTTTAGTCTTTGTCCACACAAAGAGCATTTGTTACTGCAATCTTTAATACTGTTCTGGAGCTTTGAGAAAGATGTTTCTGTCAATTTTTGCTAGTTGATCACAGCTTCTGTTTGGTGACTCTGCCTTGACGCTTCTCTGCCATCTTGATTGGGGTGGGCCTGGGGGATGGCTGAAAACTGTGGCAGCTGGGGGAGTTCTCTGCCGTAGAGAGTGGGGGATACAGCCCCACAATGAGTCAGTCTTTACCCAGCAAAGTGAGGGCACAGGAAACCCGCAACTTCTACTTTCTGTTCTTAAGTGGAGTGCAAGCATTTCTGGGAAATACATCACAAAATGTACTGCTACGAAACAGAAATTATTTTTCCCCTAGGGAAATCATTATAACATAGTAGCATCCTGATGAGGAACTCAGCCTCATATAAATCCTAAATGTAAACAAACACATGTCATAAAAGAGAGGATACTAATATAAATTTCTGTAATCACTTAAAACTGTAAAATTATTCTTCAAGTATTATAAAACAGGCATAAATGTATATACACATAATTATACAAGAGACTCCAATATGCTATAAAGTGAATAGCAGTTAAAACTAGTGTGTCATAAATTTAAGATGAAATATATTCATTATATTAACACCATAAATAATAATCTAAATACAGTTTTATGGGAGTAAGTATAACTCTTAAAAGGGCTATTAAAGAAAGCTCAAGATAATGCCTTCTTTTCTTTCATAAATGTACCTGTTTTAAGCAATGCTGCTTGAAGTTAGTCAATTAATTGAGATTTCCTCAAGGTACATGGTAGATGATCAGTATTTGCTTGTTATTCTTGTTGTTGTTAAGGGTGAAGATGCTGCTAATGATGGTGTTCCTCTCTGAAGACACTAAACAGCATATTTAGAAGAAAGAAGCAGAATCCTCAGAAGAGGATTCTCCACTGTGTCCTTGATTTTTGGCTAGGCTGCAGATGGCTCTGGAAGGTATAAAGTGAAATTAGTTCTCTGGAGCTATATGGATAAGTTGTATGGGATCAGTATTCAAAGAGAGCCATCATGTTCCTGGTTGAACTTTTCTCCAGTTCATTCTGTTTTTCTTCAAGCGGCACAGTCTTCAGGTCCTTCTCCATCCTGATCACCACTCCCCGAATACAATTTAATTTATTGAGGCCCATTCAAATCAGACACACTCAGAATTAAGAAACAATCTTATGAATAAGGTCTTAGCAGCACACAATAAGGCCATTTCCTCCTGTATTTTTGGATACTCTATTAATGAGGCCTTAAATTGCATTAACAAACTTAACCCAGTGTTATTCCTTACAGAGCTTGTTGGTTAGTTGGAACTCTTACTCTTTTTTGTTGGGCCAGGTCTCCTCCTCTATGTAGCCATATCGACGCTTAACTCAGGTTTACCATAGAAACATTCAAAACAGTAAATATGTCACCTTCATTTGTTTTGAAGTTGTAAAAATAATTCCATCACAGTGATGTACCACACGCACTGAGAACTTTCCTGTTCCAGGCACTGTGCTAATAGCTTCATTTTATTATCTCCTTCAATCCTTACAACAAACCTCTTGAAACAGATAGCAACCAGTTTTACAGATGAAGAAAATAAGAAATAGAAGTTGAAGGGCTCGCTTCTGACCATAAGCAAAGTAAACAGAGAAGTGGGGAATTTAGATTCCTGTCAGAATTCAAAGCTTTTGCTCTTAGCTGCAATTTTACACACACACACTCTCCCTCCCTCTTTCTGTCTCTCTGTAAACTTTTTATGCTGAAGTACTTGCAAAAATACAAAACCCATACTGAGAGCTCCAACATACCCCACACTCAGATACGCATCCATATCTACCAACTTTTTGCACATTTTGCCACATTTTCTGTATCATTCTTTCTATATATTTGTGTCTGTCCATCCATCTATCTGCCTATCTGTCTGTTCATCTATTTTCGAAACATTCGAGAGTAGGTTGTATACTTCATGCTTCTTTAACTGTTAATACCTTCATGTACTTTTCTTAAGAGCAAGTATATTCACTTATGTAACCAACTTAAGTGCAGTTATTAAGTTTAGGAAATTTAACATGATATAAAGTTTACAGTCCATATTCCAATTTTTCTTATGTCCCAGTAATGTCCTGCTGAGCATTTTCTACTCCATCATCAGATCCAGTCAGATCATGGCTTGCATTTAATTGTCTTTTTAGTTTCTCTCTCCCCCGCCCCCCTTTTTAAATTGTGAAAACATATACAACATGAACTTTCCCATTTCAACCACTCCCAAGCATACAATTCAGTGGGATTAATCACATTCACAATGCTGTGCTACCCTCACCATCATCCATTACCAGGACTTTCCCATCACCCCAAACAGGAGCCCTGCACCAATGATGCTTTAACTCCCCATTCTCCCTCCCACCCTCATAGCCTGTGGTCTACCTTCTGTCTCTATGGATTTGCATATTCTTGTTATTTCATATAAGTGGAATCATTACGATATCTGTCCTTTTGTGTCTTTTTCACTTAACATGCTGTCTTCAATGTTCTTCCATGTAGTGGCATGTATCAGGACTTCATTCCTTTTTAGAGCTGAGTAATATTCCAACGTGCATATATAGACTACATTTTGTTTATCCATTTATCTGTCTATTCTGCCTGTTTATCCTAAATGTGCAGAAAACAAAACAAAAATTGATTAAGTAAAGGCTCTTCCTGCAGCTTTATAATAACGAAGGAGAATAGACAGAATAAGGAGAATGGCTTTGAAGTTCCATTTTGTTAGCATCTAGGACAGATGCTCTAGTGCATAATCTTGTAACCCTTTACCTTCTGGGGGGTTAGTGCTAAACTGATCTAGTTACAGAAGTATCATTTAAAATATCAGTGAGTCTCCGTGGCAGCTGGCTTTCGTGTGCGTTATAATACAAGGTAGCTAAAAAGGATACATGGAATAGCATTCAAATATTTATTAAAATATTGAGAATCACACTGCATGCAAACATTAGCTATAATTATTTCCAATCAGAGCTGGCTTGATTTTTAAAGCTCAATAATGATATACAAAGAGAAAAATCTCCATGATTCATTTTTAAACAATTTTTTAAACGTCCTGGTCTCCTAACAGCTGTTTTTCCTGCTGTGTCAGTTCTGCTGCTCTGCTCCTCACAGCCAGAGTGGCTGCAAATGAAACTGCCAATGTGAAAACATAATCAAGTAATAACCAACCCACAGTAAGGATTAGGTCACTGGCTTTGGCTTTGTGTTCTCAGCTTGGTTTCTTCCCCTTCTAGAAAATGATCCTCTCAAATTGTGTGAAATGATAGCTTTGACAGATAATCCAGAAAATAAGAAATGAACCACAAGCAGCTAGCTAAAAAAATATCTTGCTCTGGGAGCAGCAATGGAGACGGCCAAAAACACGAATTAGATGGAATCAGGCATTTAGTCTTTTCTTGCTTTGAAACTATCTGCTTAACTTCAAGCAAATCCTTTCTTTCTCTACCAATGGTCAGTTTTGTCAGACCCATCCAGAGCCTCTGTAAATGACACTGGCTCCCACCTCAGGACCTTTGCACATGCTATTCCTCTGATTTGGAAATCCTCACCCTCATTCACATCCCATCGTCCTGGCTGACTCCTGCTCATCCTTTATGTCTCAGCTAAACATATCCCCTCCACAATTTCCCAGACTCCCCAAACAAGGTTAGGTATGGCAGGCTCACTTTCCCCTTGTACCCTGTAGATTTTCCTCTTAGTGCTTGTGGTAGGCAGAATAATGGCCCCTGACAGCTGTCCATGTTTGAATCCCCAGAACCTGTCAATTATTACCTTACATGGCAAAAAAGACTTTGCAGATGTGATTGTGTTAAGGATCTTGAGATGGGGATATAATCCTGGATTATTCAGGTTGGCCCAATATAATCAGAGGGGTCCTTATAAATCAAAGAGGGAAGCAGGAGAGTCTGAGTCAGAGAAGGGAGATGAGATGGCAAAAGCAGTGATCAGAGTCAGACAGAGATTTGAAAAAACTATGCTGCTGGCCTTGAAGATAGAGGCCTTTTGGTGAAGGTTTCAAGTTGCCACATTTAATATATCACATGTAACATTAATATACAATATAGTTTATCATGTATAACATTATGAAATATTGAATATTATGGTATATAAGAAAAAAAGACCCATAGAGTCTCATTTTTCAAACAATTTTTAGTTATTTTTTTTAAAAGGTTTTAATGTAAATATGTATTTCATTAAATTGAGGGAGGGAAATCCTGTAATTATTAGATTAGTAGCTCCTGAGTTGTTCTGAAGCATGACTTCTTTTGTGACCCTCTCCCTAGGAGATAGATGAAAGTATGTTTATATTTTTAACATTCAATTCCTAAACTGGGTTTAAAAACTCAGCACTAGATATAGCTACACTTTAGTCCTCTGAGCTGTCAAACGTTCTAGTGAAGTAAAGGGGAGAGACAGGAGCTCAGAGCAGTGACAAGGTAGTGGAACGGGGCAGAGGGAGGGAGGGAGGGCAGTGCGCTCCTTGGCCCTGCAGTCTTGGGAGCACAAACGCCACTGGTGACAACTCAGTCCGAAGAGCAGTAGCCCGTTCTGGAAGTTTACTGTGCACACTACTGCCATCTGCTGTCACCCTTAGGTTCAGTCAAACACTAACAGCAAAGACTTCACCCTCTTTGTGTCTGTAAAATACTTACAGAGGAGTTGAATCGAAAGTTACAGATTAAGACCAATCCCATCACTTTATACAATAGCAGTGCCAGGTATTATTCCAGGCAACTGCCTATATTAATTCATCAATCAGGTAGGTTTTATTATTATCCCTATTATCTCTATTGTATAGATAAGGAAACTGTGGCCTCGAAAGAAAATAAATTGCTTGAGATCATATGGCTTTTTATGCTTCCCAGACCAGTGCTCTTTTCCTACTATTCCACCTTGCCATTTCGCTGGACATCAAGAAAATATGAAAACCAGAATGATTGCATGGTAATTCTCAAATAGAAAAGTGACATTTAAAAAAAAGATCTGTAATAAACTTTACTGCCAATACAACTCCTTCCACATTGTTTCAGGTACTCCTTGCAGCCCCAGGAAACAGGCTCAGTGAGGTCAAGAGCTTGGCTGTCAACAGGCAGGGCCCCATAACGATCCTACCAGCTCTAATTCTATCTTTCCATTGGGTCACTACAGTGTCGCTTCATGAAATGTACATTTATTTGAAGAGTTTTCTTAAATTTTTGGCTATGATGCTCCTTTCAAAATTTGTCTCTGTGGTTCTGCTTCTTGGCATTCCAAGCTTGTAATTCACAGAAAAACATCTGAAAAAATAAAGTCCAAAATGTTGAGAGTAGGTAATTCTGAAAGACTGAAGAGTGAAATTATAAATACATTCCTATTTGATGCCCTATATTTGTGTAATGCTTGGATTTTTTTACAATGAACATGAGTTATTTTTAAGTAACATTTTCATTGCAGTGTAACATATATGCAGAAAGTATATAAGTCCTAAATGTAAAGCTTGAGTAATTTTCACAAAGTGTACACACCCTTTGTGGCAGGCAGAATTCTAAGACAACCTCCAATGACCCATGTCCTTGTATAATCCTCTCCCCTTGAGTAGGCAGGACCAGTGAATATGATGGAATATCACACCATGATTAAGTTACTAATCAGTTGACTTTTGTATAAATCTAGAGGAAGATGGAGGTGGGCCTGACCTAAACAGGCGAGCCCTTTGCATGAAGGTGAATTGTCAGAGAGACGCTCTCTGCTGGCCTTTAGGAGCAAACCAGACTACCATGTTGTGACTAGCCTATGCAGAGGGGTGGCCTATAGGAGCTGAGTGCAACCTCTGATCCACAGCCAGAAGCAAAACAAGGAGCTGAGTCCCACAACTACAAGGAACTAAATTCTGCCAACAACCTGAATGAGCTTGGAAGAGGACCGTCAGAAGAGCTTTCCTTTGCTTCAGATAAAAACTGCAATCCCTGCTGATACCTTGATTTCAACCTAGTGAGATCCTGAGCAGGAGACCTGCCTAACCCATACACAGCTTTCTGATCCACAGAAACTATGGGATAATAAGTCTGTGCTACTAAATTTATGGTTATCGGCTACACAGTAATAGAAATTGAATATAACCTGAAACCCAGAAGGTTCCTCATGCCTCTTTCCAGTCACTATGACTCCTCCCCAAAGGCAACCACCATCTTTATCTCTGTCATCACTGCATTTTATGTAAATAGAATGATAGAAGGGAGATAGTTTTGTTGGGTTTCTTTAGTGCAACATTTTTGAGATTCCTTCTAATTGTTGCATGTACCTGTAGTTTGCTCACTTTGATACTGCATTTGCATAAACCTGCCACAATGTGTTTACTCTATCACTGATGCCCATTTGGGTAAATTCCATTTGGGCTATTACTGATAATGCTCTTATGAACATTCTTGTGCATCTCTATTGATGCACATATGCATGCACTTGTTGGGTTGGTATCTAGGAGTGGGACTGCTGGGTTATAGGGTACGTGTAATTTCACCTTCAGTAGGTATTTCCAAACCATTTTCCAAAGTGTTTTTACCAATTTAGCCTCGCATTAGCAGCAAACAAAAGTTTCATTTGCCCACATCCTTGCCAACACTTAGCATTTTAATTTTAGGTATTCTAATTTAGCTATTTTGGTGTTATCTCATTGTGGTTTTATTTTCCATTTTCAGGATGATTATATGTCTGCAAGTACTTTTTCCCACATTGTGACATGCCTTGTCATTTTTCTAAGGGTGTCTTTTGATGAACAGATTTCTTAATTTTAACTCCTCCCCAGAACAGATAAAGAACTCATAAAATCAATAAGAAAAAGACAACCCAACAGAAAAATGAACAAAAGACTTAAAACAGGCACCTTCCAAAAAGGGGTTTCTAAATGGCCATTAAGTAAATATGAAAAAATGCTGACCTTTTTAGTCAACATAAACTACTACACTTTGCTGCCTCTCTTATGGGCAATGTATTTTCTTGAGAACCACAATATATAGCAAGGCAACAGGGGCAGGAGCAGCAGTCTCACAGCCCAGGGCTTCTGTATCAAGTCCAGAGCATTTACCTTTAAACCACACTGCTCCTCAATTTACACTGATTTCTCTTCAGCTTTTGCAGACACCAAAAATGATACACATTTCATTCCACTTTATCATGCTTGCAAACACTGAGTTAATGGTCATTTCGAATGATCCTCATTCTAGGTAACCAATAGAACCTTCTCAAAAGGCAATTTGGTGCCTCTGGACAGTAGTGCCAGAGAAGTAAGCGTTTATATAATACTTCATAATAGAAAGACTCATCTGCAGAATTCTTCTAGTGGCCTCTGTATTTCTAAGGAGAACACAAAATACGCCATGGCTTATAAACCTCTAGGTGAACCTACCGTTTCTTTCATTATGAAATGATAAAGTGACCTGTTTCTAGGTAATCAGTAAAATTAAGGAAATAACCTGCAAAGAACAAAGACTAGGTGCTGCAGAAATAGACAAAAGATAATTAATCTAGGCCCCAATCAAGATGGCAGTGACATACTTCAGGGCTCCATTCCTCCACAGAAGTTTTGAACAGCCAGCAAGAACTGACAAAACATCTTCCTCAGGGATCCAGAAAACAAAAGACTTCAGTAACAGGGATGAACAAAGAAAAAGGATACTTAAAAGCAGTAGGATCTCTTGCCACCCTGGCTGGCCCTTTACCCAACTGCTCAGGCTTGGCACTGAGCCGGCCTGTGCTCCCAGCGCATGGATCCCTGGTCCTGGAGGGAGCAGAGTAGACTTGGTGAACATACTGGGACCATGGATGTCTAGCACAATCTGTCTGATGATGGCCTGAGGGACTTGCCATCCCAGGACTTGCTCTGGATGTAGATGGGGGCTCATTGAGCTCTTCTATAGCACACTGGGGGAGAGCTGTCAAGTCAGGATATGTGGAGTAAGGGATTTCTGGCTGTAGGACATACAGTGCCGTGCCTGAGACAGTAAGGAAACTGTTCCCTAGGGAAGAGGGGACATTTATATCAAGTAAATGGGATAATTCCTAGGGCCACACACACATGCCTAAGGGGAGATCCATGCACAGAAATGAACAGGGAGTCTCCACCCTTTGGCTTACAGCTATTCTCTAAACCTAACGTATGGATAAGCTCTGAAGGAGAGCATTCACACATGTCAATCTGCAAAGACTGGGAAAGGTCTTTATTGTTTTCCCTTTTTTTTTTTTTTTTGTTAGCTCTTGGCATTCAAGGAAAGCTCTGTCATAACACTAGCTGGACACAAGCTTAAGAAGCAGATGCCTCAGAGTGTATATTCCAGTGATGACACAGTAAGATATTAAAATGTTCAGGTTTCAACAAAAGACTAGAAAACACATGAGAATCAGGATATGATGACCTAGGCAAAGGAGAAAATTAAAGCGCTAGAAACCATCAATGAGGAGGATCAGAACAGGGACAAACCAGACAAAGACATTGAAATAATGGCTAAAAACTTCCCAAGCATCCCAAGGCACTCAATGAACTCCAAATATGATAAACCGAAGTAGACTCATGCTGCAGCATAATTTAATGATAATCAAACTGTTGAATGCCAGGGGTAAAAAGAGAATTCTGAAAGCCACAAGAGAGAAATAAAATGTCACGTACAAGGGATCCTCAACAAGGTTAAGTGCCAATTTCTCATCAGATGCCACAGTGGCAAGAAGGTAGTAGGATGACATATTTAAAGTGCTGAAAGCAAAAAAACTGCCAACCAAGAATTCTGTATCAGCAAAACTGTCTTTAAAAAATGAGAGATGAAGACATTCCCAGATAAACAAAGCTGAGGGAATCCATTTCTACTAGATAAGTCCTACAAGAAATGCTAAAGAGAGTTCTGCAGATTGAAAGGAAAGGACAATAGATAATAGCTCGAACTACGTGAAGAAATAAAGATCTCCAGTGAGGGTAAAAACATAAATATAAATGCCAGTAGTATTGTATTTTTGATTTGTAACTCCACTTTTTACTTCCTTAGGATCTGAAAGGCAAATGTAAAAAAAAGTAATGACAAATCAGTGGTTTTGGACTCCCAATCTACAAACTTGTAATTTGTGAAAAGAACTACATAAAGGTGGACGGATTGAGGGGTATGGAAAAATGGTTTGTGTATACTATTGAAGTTAAATTGGTATCAAAGCAAATGAGATAGTTGCAGATTTAGAATGTTAAACTTAAGCCCCATGTTAACTACAAAGAAAATATCAGAGAATAGCAAGCTCATAAAGACAGAAATTAGAGTACAGGTTGCCAGAGCTGGGGGTGGGAGAATGGGGAATTAATGAAAAATGGTAGTATAGGGTTTCTGTTTGGGAACATGGGAAAGTTTTAGTAATGGAAGGTGGTGAGGGTATTACACCATAGTGAATGTGATTAATTCCACTGAATGGTATGTTTGGGCGAGTTGAGATAAGAAAGTTTATGTTATATATATGGTCACACAATAAAAAGAAAAGGGCAACTAAAGTGACAATGACAATTAAAGGCAATATATGATCCTGGATGGGATCCACCAAGGGAGAAAGTTCAAAAGGACATTATTAGGACACAAGCAAAAAAATGGAATACATACTGTAAGCTTTATAGCAATGTTAAATTTCTTAAATTTGATAACCGCACTTAAGACAGACACTTAATATCCTTGTTCTAAGGAAATATACAAGGAGGTATTAAGTGTTCAAGGACCACGATGTCTGCAACCGATACACAAGTGTTCTAAAAATGGATTGACAGATATACAGATAGATGAATAGATGGATTGATAGAATGATGGATAGCTAGAATGATATAGCAAATGTGGCAAAATGTTAAAATTGGTGGATCTGGGTATGTGATAAGATAGGGGTATGCTGGAGTTCTCAGGATGGAATGTTTGTATTATTTTTTTGAAACTGGTAATTTGAAAGTATTTCAAAATAAAACAATAATGGATCCAATGGAAAATTATGAATGTGATAATAAAATTTAAATTTTGGCAATGTGAACAAGGTAGTGAGTTTATGTATGAAAATTTGAACATATTTTTCTGTACTCAGTCAAAATAAAGTGATATTGTATAAAACGTAGTTTGGAATATGATTTTTAAATATCTTTTCTTTTTCCTATTTTAACTTACCAGCAAGTGAGTCAACTGACCCAACTCTTTAAAATTTGCAATTATAAAACATTAGGACTAACATTAACTCCACAAATGTGCACTGTGAGTTAGATTTGCTTTCTATAGTTGAGTGAGTGGTTTTAAAATGCATGCCAGTACATTTATCTGTGTAGCTTTTTTGAAGCCATCCCTGCCTTATAACCCTTGAGAAACATGATTTTCAAAGACTTAACTTATTAACCCTCATTCTTTCTCCTCAGAATTCCTCAAGAATCAGGGAAATGTATGAGATTCCACCTTGGACATGACTATTTCATGAGCTATACATTAAACAAACAGGATACGGAAACATCAAATGTTTTATTATCTATTTTCAATTCAGAAATATAAACAATATTTATATAGCATTACATTTATGGGTTTACATAGCATTAACATAGAAGGGAGAAAAAATGTTGGTTTTGGGGTAGTGACCATTACTTGAATTACAAGGTGTCTTTCAAGTACATAATAAGAAATGAAAAGGATTTTTAAAAGGTATGTTGAAGAAAAAAAAATTGTAGGAAATTATTAGCCACATTGCTTATAACTTTTATTGATCATATTTTGGATCCTAATATTTTTTCCTTATTTAGGAAAAAAAATGCAAGCCTACTGACTTATGAAGTTTGATATTTTTGCTCTCAATAAATTTACTCTGTCAACATAAACATGA
Source organism: Choloepus didactylus (assembly GCF_015220235.1). Classification (NCBI taxonomy): domain Eukaryota; kingdom Metazoa; phylum Chordata; class Mammalia; order Pilosa; family Megalonychidae; genus Choloepus; species Choloepus didactylus. The sequence continues at coordinate 49,240,544 of NC_051320.1, read as the reverse complement.
TCAATTTATAGTTATTTGTTTATTTACAATCTTTAATCACAATTGAAAAGCAAAACTTTGGGAGTGCTCTTAAAATATTAAGCAAATAAAACTGTATAAGAAATTACATTGGGAAAAATATCACACATTACAGCTTAATAAATGTAAACCAAATTAGAATATAAATACACTTCATGGAAAGATATATCAACCAAATAGTATAGGTAAACATGAAATGAATATGGACCATTTCATGAGTTGCATATTAATCCAATAGAAAAGAGCTCACCGCCAAATAGGGTAAACAATTGCAATGAGGCAAATTGTGTCAGTGGTAATACAATTTAAAATTTCTAATTAAATTAAAATATTTCTGAATATTTATTTAAACATAAATACGTAAAACACAAAAACACTGAACTGAAAATTAGTCTTGAACTTGGGACTCAAAGAATTTTGTCAATATGAGAAACTCTGGGCAAATCTGAGTTTATAAATGACTTAGAGACAAATGATGGGGACTGTTTTAATTAACATTATAAAGTGCTAAGCTGAAAGCAAAACTGGGATTTTTTTTTTGTCTCACTTTCAGTGCTAATTTTATTACTTGGTGAATTAAATGCCATACATAATAGGGAAACAATATTTTTAATAATATCACATTATATGTTCACAAAGCAATTATGTATTCACAAGTTACAAAAACAAATCCTTTTTCAGATAAAAAACAAGAAGAAAATAATGTGTATTACAAGTTTTTAAAAATATGGCAAACTAACCTAATAATCATGACTTTTTTTTTTTTTTTTTTGCCTATGATTATACGGAGTCTTGAAGTTATCTAGTCTTGTAAATAAATCAGAATCTTTGATCCACCAATGTTTTGGATGCCAAATTCTTCTGTCCTACTGTATTACGGATAAATCTAAAAATCTGGAAAAAAATTAATTCTGAATGAAAAGAAATATATATAAAGAAAACTTAAATATGCACATTAATGAAAATATCTAAATTAAATTAGCTAATTCATTCAACTATTTATTTTCATCTATCAGACATCTGAATTCCATGGTGATAGGCAACATTTTAAATAAAAATTAAACAATTAACATCTTTCACAAAATCAAAGACGTGTATGTTCCTATTTAAGATAGATTAATAATACAAGTCCTGTTTTAAATATCTGGCAAGACCACTTTCCTCTAGCTCTAAATGCTATGGAAACATCAAAAGAATCTACATGTTAGGGGCAGAATTGGTTGGTTCTAGATCTCTATCAAGGATTAATAAATTATAACTTATTGACTCGTATACCTCCTTGGATGATATTAATAACAGTATTTCAAGAACAGATTTGCCATTTTTGAAATTGCTATTTCAAGTCCCACATCCATCCATACAGCTGTTTTTTTAATCCATGTGGGTAGAGGATATATGAGAGTTACAAGATAAAGGGGCTTTTTGGTGGCTGAGTCCAAGCTAGAATTCCAGAGCTTGCTTTTTTAGCTATGTTAACATCTGGTACAGAGGGTAAATGGGACTCTTATTACTGCTCACTTCTGGCGTCTTGGAGATCAACAATTTAAGGGCTTCAGTGTTTTCCTACTGAATTTCTTTCACATACACTCAAGCAACTGACACCCTCCACCAGACCCCACTATTTCATTGAACCTAAAGGTCATAGTATAGAAAAAGATTGATTGAAATGTTATTTCTTCTTTTGGTAGCGTTAGTCATATTCTAAATTTTTACAAATTCCTAATAAAAAGTAGACATGTTACTCTCTGTTAAGAAAATAAACAGCTATCTATTTTCAGTATATTTCTTTTAAAAGAAACCCAGAATAATTTTAAAATTCACCTCTTGTTGTAGGTATGTAAGGAAGGCTGCTAAAATAAAATGTTGGCAAGCCAAATCCACAACACAGAAGAAGAGAAGATCAAAGATAAGAAGAGTAGCTTCATTTCCATAATACAGAACACTGCTGAACGAATAACCTTCATCTATTAAAAAAAAAGCAATTTATAAGATAAAATTAGAAACGTAAAAATAGTACAAGTCTGTGATAAATTTCTGGTTCTAAAATATGGATATTTAAAACTAGCATATTAGAAACTAATTACTACATATAACAAATACTTCATGGCTAACAAACATTAAACAAAAGGGTATTAGTTTCTGCTCTGAAGGTTAACCAAGGAACTCTGCTCATAAAAAGTAGTTTTAATATTAGCACCAAGGGTTAGTAATTGCTAGAAACTTAAGTACATAGTCAATACTTTTCAAAGACCAGGTAATGAATATGCTTTCTCTATTTCTTTATATATTAATTTAAATTAACTTCAGAAAGTAAAAATAAAAAAAACCCACAGGTACGGAATAGTACATAGTGTGCTATAATCTGTCTCTCTCTATGTATATACACACACAATATATGCATGTCTGTGTTAATACAACTAGACAATCATTTGCTTGTTTCTGCATAAAATTTCTCTGGAAATGGAAACTAAAAGACTGACAACATTGATTGCTTAGGAGGAAGGGAAATGGGTAGCAGAGATGAGGTAGGAGTGAGACTTTTCATTATACATCTTTTTATTCCTATTGGAATTTTGAATGGAGACTCTATTATCTAGGCAAAAATATATAAGGTTAAAAATAAAACATAAGAGAAGACTAATGCAGGCTCTGAGAGGAAACATTTTCATGTTTCTCAGGTTAGCTCCCTCTCCTGCCTCACAACTGTCTCTACATGACTTTTGTCCCTCAGCATCCCAGAGCATACTGAGGATCCACCACCCCGTCACACAGCTGAACACTCCCTTCCCGCACACTGAGAAGAGGCTCCTAGGCATTCACCTGCACTCGTGATACTCCCTCATGAATGAAGCCCCCCACCCCTGCACTAAGTCTCCTCTGGGTCTCTGCTCCATCCAGTATTATTCCCTTCCCTAGTTTTTCAATTATTCTCTGGATTGGCTCTTTTCATTTAACTTCAAGTATGCATATGATTCTTTCATTTAAAAAAAAATTTTTTTTTAAGCAAAAACAAAATGGGGAAAAAAACCACACTTCTTGATCAAGCATCTGAGTCTGGTTACAGGTCTCTCTTTTCTTCCCTTCATAACCAAATTCCTTGAAAGAAAAGTCTACATTTTCTCTTTACTTCTTCACCTCCCCTAAGTTTTCAGTCAGGTTTCTGACCCTAGCACTCCACTGAAACTGTTCCAGAAAAGATTTCTAATGACCTAAATGACAAGCCTGAAGATTTTTTTTTTTTTAGCCCTCATCTAATTGACCTCTTTGTAGCACTGAATATGGCTGATTCCTTTCCCTTCAAATTCTCACCTGTCTGTGGTTCTCTCTAACTGTTCTTTCTCAGATTCTTTCATAGGCTATTCTTCCTCAGCCCACTCAAATTCTGTTCTAAGACCTCTCCTCTTCTCACTCCCCAAAGGGGGGTTGGTGCTTTTTGGAAGGTGAACACCCTTTAAGATTCAATGAAAGCTATGGACCCTTTCACCAGGGGAATAAAAATGTTCACATATACAAATCTTCATAGAACTTCAAAGGTCCGGAGAACCACTGAAGCTGCCCATGGAAACTCAGAGGAACTCCTGGTTAATACAAGGGGACATATGATCAGTGTGCTAGTTCTAGGGACATATTTTCAGTCTGACATACTTTCAATTTTCAGTTTGTGAAAATTCACTGAGCTGTAAGCTATACCCTTACAATATATGTGCTTAAGATATATAATTTTCCATACATTAAAAAAATAAACACGCCTGCTTTACACGCTTTCCCTGGTTGATATTCCACTACCAATGCTCAAACACTGACCTCGTATGATGATGACTCCCAAGCTTACTGTGTGCCTTTATTTTCTCCTAACATCCAGTTCCCTTATATTAAAGGCTTACTGGACTTCCTAGACATCCCAAAGGTACCTCAAGACCCAACATATTCAAAAACGGAATCATCCTGTTTCCCTCAAAATCTGATCCTCTATCTACATTCTCTGTCTTAGTGACAGGTACCACTAACCACTTAGTCACACAAGCTGGAAATCTGGATAGTTTTGGACTACTCTTTCTCTCCTACCCCGTTTTTCCCCTTAACATCTCCAGCAATCCTTTCTGCGTCTTCATCTTCACTGTTACTGCCTCAGCTTATATTCTCATCATCTGCTGCTTGGACGATGATTGTTTTATTATTATGAAGAAAGAGTAACAATGTCCCTTTACTGGGTGCTTACTTCACACGAGGTACTCTACTAGGTTCTTTTAAACACAATAACCCCACAACAACTTTTAGAGGCTTATATCTAATTTTGCACGAGAGTATTAAAGTTCAGAAAGGTTACGCAACTTTCTCAACTTCACATAGCTAGTAAACAGTCAGGTTTTAAATCTGAATTATTTTGAAAGCTCTATTCTTAACAACTATCCTATCTTGTCATAGTCTTGCATTCATTTAACCCAATCTATACGTTACTGCCAGAGTAATCCAATTTACAAACCATTCTCACTTAGCATTCTTCAATGATGTACACATTCATTAGTAATGGTTTCCAAATTGTTTTGATCATGCATTCACATCAGAATAAAATGTTGGGTATGCACTCCCATAATAGGTATGTTTTATTAATTACTACCAAATAAAATAATTAGAAATACAAAAAATGTAAATTAAGAATTATGCAATTGTAAATATACAAATATACATTTTAATATTTCTTGCCGCACCTGAATGCATCAACCTGCACACCTCTTGTGGGGCAAAAATAAAAAACCTTTTTTAGAAACAACTAGTCTACAGGGTAAAAAGAAACTCCTTAGGGTGGCAGACAAGATCTTTGGGATTTGGTCTCTACCTTCTTTATCTTTCAAGCACGCTTTTTTACTATGTCCCACTTCATACCTGGCTCCCATCATGAAATTCAGACTACATAATATACTTTCACACTTTTCTGAAACCCTTTTCTCCTTCTGCATGATTATCTTTACCTCTCTCTCTTCCCTCAACTCCTCCTGTTTGACATACATTCTTATTTTTAAGACCCAGTTCAAACTTCTCTGTATTGCCTCTTCTGGCTTCATCCTACATCCAGTTAGATTTTCTATTCTTCTTTCAGTTCCTAGTGTACCTGTGCCAGCACAGACTCCCATCCCAACATCACTCTACTTACTCATTCACATACCTATCTTCCACACTCTACCACAAAGTCCCCCAGGGATGGATGGTCTGTGTATCCCAGGACTGGCATAACATCTGGCACTCAACAAATGGATAAACGGTATCTAGGCCAGGATGTTAGTGATATCATTTCCATTCTTATCTACTCATGCAACAGCTTATATGTCACATTCAAAATGACAGAGAAACTTCATTTTTAATGGTAAGAAACCAGGGTTTAGTCATTATTCCTGCCACAAATATCAGTGATTTTTAAGAACTTGGATAAAATGAGAAATTGGATGTTAAAGATTAATCACAAATGTTGTTATTCTCTAAGCATTTCATATATTTGCCACTGAATGAAGATTCTAATAAAATCTGAATTTTATGCATTTGTTTTACTATCTCTTCTCCAGGTACTATTGATTCTGAAATTTGGCTTTTTTTTTTTTTTTGGTAGGATAACTATCTTTTAGATAACTGTTTCCTGTTATGTAACATAATAAAATGGAACAATAAACTATTATTCCATGAGGTTAACTGAGTTATGCTTCCTTTGTTTTATCTAAAATTACAGAATCAAAAGACAAATAAGCACTTTTTCCCCCAAACTTTGAAAATGGTAATCAAGTTTATTAAAGGAACTTGAAGGATACCATTGTAGAAGATGCTTTTTTCCATTGGTTCCATGAATTCCATACCAAGAATTCTTTCAAGAAGCAATTTGTCTTTTATAAAGTAGTCCATTTCCTTATGAACCTAATATAAAAAAAGTCATTTCAAAAATAGTAGCGAAAGAAATGCTTTCCAATTAATGTAAAATAAGAAGGAAAGAAAATGAAACATGAATAATACACACAGAAAATCTGTTCTTCAAAAAGACTGAATTTACTTCACTGTTTTTTTTTAATAATTCAATTTTATTGAGATATATTCACATACCATGCAGTCATACAAAGCGTACAATCAGTTGTTCACAGTACCACCAGACAGTTGTGCATCCATCACCAAAATTAATTTTTGAACATTTTCATTACCACACACACAAAAGTATTAAGAATAAAAATTAAAGTGAAAAAGAACAATTAGAGTAAAAAGAACACTGGGTGCTTTTTTTTTTTTTGCCCGTTTTTCTACTCATCCATCCATCCACTGGACAAAGGGGAGTGTGGTCCATATGGCTTTCCCAATCACACTGTCACCCCTCATAAGCTACATTTTTATACAATTGTCTTTAAGATTCAAGGGTCTGGGTAGTAGTTTGATAGTTTCAGGTATTTACTGCTAGCTATTCCAATTCATTAGAACCTAAAAAGGGTTGTCTATTGTTTATAAGAGTGCCCACCAGAGTGACCTCTTGGTTCCTTTTGGAATCTCTCAGCCACAGAAACTTATTTCATTTCATTTCACATCCCCCCTTCACTGGTTTTAAAACAAATTTTTCTTTAAGAATGTTTTAATTTTAAAGCCTATAGTAGTATTTAGGGCTAGATATACTAAAAATCAATTTACAACAGGCTTTTCAGGAACACAATCATAGCATAATATGAAAGATTTGAATAATAATACACTAATTTGGTAACTGGCTATCAAAATTCCAGTAAGACATTTTAAAGGAATCATAATTTTGTGACTGGACACCTAAAATCTTGCCTTATTCTTACATAACCTAACTCTGTCTCCGAGCCATGGTATGTAAATGCTTAGAAAATATCGTTTTAAAAAATCTCATTCCTCAGTATTAAATTTGACAGCCTAAAAAGATTTAAGTTCACTGACTGGGCAGATTGAAGAAATAATTGACATTCCCACATAACTTTTTAAAAACTTCATTTGATTCTAGCTTAAATACAAATGCTGATATACATACATGATCAATGAAAGAGCCAAGAAACTTGTTCATAGTATGATATGCTTTTATACTTTGCTCAAAAGTACTTGCTGATGAACTCAATAGTCTAGCAGGGCCATTTTTCTAATGCAAAAAAGAGACAAAAATAAACAAAACATGACTTATGTTCTTGGTATTTAAACAGTATGAAATATCAGCAAAATATTCCTGAACTGTACTGTATACAAACCCTGGTTAGTGTCTCATGAATTCTGTCATAGTGTTGTCTCATCTGGCTAGAAATTGCAATCTGAAAAGTCTGACCATCTGTGTTGGGCACCAAACCTCTCTGGCTACACAAATTTTCCTGAAAAGTTAAAGAATTTAAATTAAGAGCAAGATTATGAAAATTCTGCCCAAATAAACAAACAAAATACCCATAGAATTTTTCTTTTAGTTAGTAACACACATTACAAGATTCTGAAGATAACTGAAATTTTGCTGCAATTGTATTTGAGACAAAGAGATTCTAACATTATCCAAGGTTCCCCACCCTCACCCCAGGTTTTACTAATTTCTACTTTGTTCTAATTCATACTTCCCTGCAAGTTTTTATATCATCCCCTTTGCTCTACTTTTTAAAAAATCTCATATCAAGTTCTCAGACTAAGTCCACACATTGCATACACTGATATTCTCAGCTTTATTACCAATCTTATTGTTCTTTAATGCATGCCAAAAAGTCTAGTCTTGGAATTAACTTCTATAAATGAAAATGGGCATTTTTGTTTTCTGAATAGTTTTTAAACACTTCCTTAATTAGTTCCAATAAAAGGTGTGATATATGGCTGATTTGTGTGTTTCAATATTGTTATCAGTATGTTTGTCATATTTGTTAAAAGCATTCTACCCTAATTTGCTAAGTCTTTCAATCATATGATTTTTTTGATAGGCACATGTTTACATTAATAAAGTAAAATCAACTAATATTCTTTGTGATGCTTTCTGTTAGGCACAGAAGCATCCTCCAATCTGAAAATTCTTTTCTAGGTTTTCATGGTTTCATTTTTTTAAAATTTAACTTTCCAATCCACATATGATTTCTAAAAGTTAACCAACCAATCCAGTTTAAGCCATTAAATATTATTCTCTGACATGCCATTATCAAGTTTTAAATTCTTACAAGTCATAGGAATAGCCCCTTGATCACCAAATCCTCTTGGTTTCCCCTCTTAAAATAACCTTTTCTTTCTCTTGCTCGCTTTTTTTTTTTTTTTGGTTTTATGCAATTGTTTAATTTACAAAGTTTTATGGTAGTCTTTGGGCCTTCACAGAACAGAACAGGGCTAGGAGGTTGTGAATGAAACAAACAATTCCAAAATCAAATTGAAATAAGCCAACTACATAGTAAGTTGCCCCAAGAGAAAGATAAGCTACAGTAAAACCTCACTGATTAAAATTCATTAGGGACAAGGTTGAGTTTGAATAGGTGAAAAATGTAAATAAATTGAGAAGAAAAAATATTTAAATTCTCCATGAAATACATATGTATATATTTCAAGAATAAACAGTAAATTGAATGCATCTAAAAAAAAGTGAGGCTTCCTAAGGGTCCTCAAGGAAGGCATTTTAATATAACTGAAAAGAGTGACTGGTGGTAATCGGCATATCAACTGTAAATGTGTGCTTTTTAAAAAGAGCTTCACGATAATTTCTTAAGTACTTCATATAGGCTATAAATTTGCTTCAGCAAACCTTTCAGCTTAACCCATTATCTTAAATTCCAGGAAGAATTAATGAGCTTTTACTATAAAACAGAAAAACAAACATTTCAAATGATAAGATTTTGGCATCATCTGTATTAAAAAAATTAGTAACAAAACTTCAGTTTGGAAAGCTGTTGTATAGCTTAGCAGTGCAGAAATAAATTTCTCTTTTAAATTATTAAGGAAGTTTTCAAATGTACACAGTAGAATGAACATAGAGTAAACCATGCATCACCCAATTTAATCATCAACATTTTACCAACTCTATCTCATTTATCCTCCAATTTTTTTTTCCTTGGAGTATTTTAAAGCAAACTCCAGACACCATGTCATTTCATCTGTAAATATGCAGTAAATATCTCTAACTAGATAGGACTTAGAAAAAAACCACATAATCACCATGGTATTATCACACTTAAGAAACTGCATGTGATTATTTTGTTTCTTAAATCTCTTACTTCCTACCGGTTCTTCTGACACCATCAACCATCAACCCTTCCCTTTCTTTTCATGCCACTGATCCATTGGAGACACTGCGTTACGTGTTCTGTGAAACATCCTACATTCTGGATCTGGCTGATGGCTTCTGTGTGGTGTTATTTAATTTATTCCTCTATCCCCTGTATTTCCTTTAAATTGGTGGTTAGATCTAGAGGCTTGAATATATTCAGGTACAATTTTTTTTAGGCAAGAAAACTTTATGGGTGATGTTATGTACTTCCTACTACTTCATAACAGGAAGCACATATGCCACTTTTTCCCATTTTTACTTATAGTAAGATTGATTCAGTGTGTTTAGACCATGTCAACCTCCATCCCTCATTTTAAAGTTCTCTGTCAGCATTCACTTAGTAGGTTCAGCATCCATTGATGATTGTAGCCTAGATTCATTAATTCATTAAGCATTGCAAAATGGTGATTTTCTAACTTATAATTCCTTCTACTTTCTTCCAAACTGAGGAACTTTCCCCCATGAATTATTTGGTTACTATGAAATACAGTTCACATAGGAACTGGAGGACAAAATGATTCTTTCCCTAGCAACCAAGTCATGTTCAATGTATTGACTTGGTACCCTAGCAACTTTCAAAGGTGATCAATGAGGATTATTTAAAAGTACTATTACAAGTCCTAGATTAAGAAAAGAGAAACCATCTCTCAACTTAAAAACAAGAAGGTTTAAAATACATTCATACCGCTTCTCTTTTAAGATTCATATTCATTTCTTCCATATTAGTATCTGCATGCCCATGTACTGATCTACCATGGATATAATACCCAAAACATTTATGGGATAAAAGAAACACTGATATCTAGAAAAAGAGAAGAAAAAGGAGCAATTAGCAACTCATTTGCAAAACAAGAAAAAAAATAATAAGTTTTTCTTAAAATTGTTTCCCTTCTCAAATAATGATGGTTGAATGCCTGGAAAAAAATATGAAGATGATAATAAGGTGATTTTTAAAAGTTGATGGAAAGGTGATTAAAGATATTTTCCAAGAAAGGAAGAAACAGGGTTGATGTATGAAAATATTTCAGGGCATAAGGAATTCATAATTAAGAAACTTCAAATAAAGAAGAAAAAAACAAAGGCAGTTAAGTATTAACTTGAGCTGATCACAACTATCTCTGGAATTAACAACCAGTGGAAAATGAGACTAAAATCCAATCATACCAAATCCCTTTTAAAGCCTCTCCTAATGTACTCATGACCTTTAAAAAGGGAAAAATAACAGTTTCAAAATAAAAGTCAGAAAGTACTTACATTGCTCATACAGCATAAATCCACGAACTGTCGAATTTTATCTTCTATAAACCTCTCATAAAAGACAGCAAAGAACAAGATCTGAAACATTAAGCCAAGTTTATGCTTATTATCTTTGAGGTTTTACTTCTCTTTTACAGCCACAGTGCAGTCTCTTAAAAAGAAAAGAAATTCCAACCAAGAACACTAATGGTTCCTGTGGGATAACATCCTACTTGTTCATTTCTGACTCTAGCTGTCAAAGGAAGGATTATAGTTGTGTTAAAATTAATTGGGGGAGCCTACTTTGAATCTGAGTAAGTTTCTGTCATCAAAATAGGACAAAAATGGAGAAAGAAGGGAAAGCAATTTTAAAAACTCAGGATAAACCCATACACTAACGGCCCAATTTATATCTGGTTCCACAATTTTGACATTCTCATAAATTCTAAAAGATGTTTGGAAAAGTTTCTGACAGAGTAGCACATAAAAAGCATATGATAAGTATTGTATTTCAACTACAGATAATGTGTTAAATATTCAAATGAAAGGGTTTCAAGTGTTTCCTTAGATTTAATAAAAATACTAGAAAGGGAAATTTTATTTTAAAAGAAAAGTCTGCATTATGGACCTTCCTTCTTGGCCATGATTCAGAGAAAGATAATGTTTCCTAACCAGACTATTTAAAGCTTTCCCGGCTGTCCCTGCTGCCCCCTCATCTCTATTCCCTTACCTCCATTTCCTCTCTATTTTATCTTCCTGTTGATTCCCTTCATAGCACTTTTTGCCACTATCTGGAACTTGCTCATTACAGCATATGCATAAGCCTAGCACAGTGCCTGATATAAAATGTACTCAAAGAAATGAATGAATAAACAAATGAATCTATAGCAGTCAGTTACTGAAAACACTTTCTAAAACTTTATATATATGTATATATTTTATCTCTTTAAAGGCAGCATGAAAAACAGCAACATTCAAAGTTTAAGAATTCAAGGACAACACTTAAAAGTTGAAGTTGGGTTTAGAGGGGAAAAGGTAGTGAATAATAAAATTAAATTATAATTAGAATCAAGAGATGGTCAAACAAATTAATAGAACTGTAACAGGCTGTTAAAGGAAGCCTTAAGAACACTTCAGGAACAAACACTGATAACCTTAGAATATTGCCATAGAGAGAAATGTTTTCCTATCTGACTGATAGCAAAGTGAGAAACAAGGAACCAGGTTAGATGGTGGTACCCAAGACTGCTAGTTGCTGCCCCAACAATCATATCATAACCCCTTTCTCCTTAGGCACAGGCCCCTCCTGTGTGTGGGGCACACTGCTGCCCAGCTGAAAGACTCAGTCAGCTGGGTGTGGACATGTGACTAAGTTCTTTTGAATGGCACTTCTGAAAAAGCTCTTGAAGGGCGAGGGTGAGCCCTTCTCCTCTGGCCCTTTCCTGCTCCCTCCTGCAACTCCATCAGCCATGATGGACCAGGAGGTGGAAGTCCTGAGTGGCAGAGCAGAAAGACAGGCTTCTGGGTCCTGACGGCAGCACCAAGCCACCATGCCAGGCCTGCTCTGGCTACTTCTGCTCTTCTTTTTTATGGGAAAGAAACTTCTCTTTTATTTCAATCACTGCTATTTTGGTTTCTTTGTTATATTCAACTACATATGAAAAGCTTCAGATAGTATTCCTTTTAGTTTTCTACCCCCAGCTGAATCTGATATTTTCATAAAAATATAAGTGTAAAGTAAAATATTTCCTTTTATAGGTTCAAAACATAATATTTCTTTACTACTATTACATTGATGATAAACATCCAATCCCATACTCTTTCGAGCCCATCTTATTTCAAATTCTAACCTCTGTTTGTCTTCCTTTTCTGGTTGTCAAACTATTCCACTCTAGCTTTATCTCTGTAGTTTCAAGTTTGCACAAGTCTTATCAATTTAAAACAAACATAAATTAAGAAGTCTTATTCTTAGGTTACAGAATACCACCTGTATCCAACACTTGGAATAAGCTCTCTTGAAGGGATTCAATCCCAAGATATCTTTCAGAATTAGCTGTTTTAGGCAGACATTAGGAAATTTAACCTGGTCTTTCTAGAAATCCCTTCATTTGCTAATTTCAGAAGTTAAATAAATTTTTAATCAAAAAAAAAGTTATTTCCTTTCATAAGGATGCATGGAAGCAAGAGATAGATGTGCAAAAATTATAGTTGATTGTTTTAGCTCCTTCCTTCTTCTCTCTCTCCCTCCCTTCCTTTTAAACTAAACATGGAGTCTGTCCTGTGACTAGAAAGCTGGAGATTCTGAAAGACTCTTCAGAGCCCTACTATTGATAAGAACATGAATACTGAAATCAGATGGCCTGGTTTGAATTCCAGTTCTGCCAACTGCTAGCTGTAACGACTTTGGCAATTGATTTAATTTGTGTGCCTAGGTTTCCTCATCTGTAATAATGAGACTACTAACAGAACCTATTTTTGAAGGATGTTATAAAGCTTAATAAAGTTAATACTTGTAAAGCAATTAATTAGTACAGTGCCTGGCTTATTATATAAGATATTAGCTGTTATAATTGCTGTCGTCACCTTCTTTCTGCTATAGAAATCAGGATGACATCAGTATTTGAGGGTAATTAATATGCAAACAGTTATAAATATAGAGGGGCAATGTTGTTTAAAAGTAATGTCATTACCTGTACAATGCCAATGACTAGCCAAAGAGCGGCAGACACTGCATATCTCAAAATACGGCTGTCAGGAGGTATGTAGCTAGGTGGACTTCTGGAAAGACTAGAGGATGGGTCCATTAGTGCTAAGTTCTTGAATCCCACAACCTGTAGTAAAAAGGAAAAATAATAATTTAAAAAAACATCAATAAAGGAGACCCCTGTAGAATGAAAGTGAGACCTCTCCCCCCCATTCCTCACATTGAAAACCTATGAAAATATTCAGGTTTGTATAAACAGTAGAAAATATAAAAGTCGTTATTATCCAGTATTTTAATTACAAGTATTTAACACAAGTATTTAGTTCATTCATTTGATATTCTCCTGAATATGACTAAGGGCCAAATATAACCTTACAATCATACAAACTAACAAAGCAAGGTAACTCAAAAATTTGTGTTGAAGAACAAAACTTTCTTCAGTGAACTACCAATGATTTAAACTAACAACTAGTATTTCATTAGTATTTAGCATGTGGTAGGCACTATGCTAAATACTTTTTATACTTTACAAGGGTATTTTCCAAAATGTCTTTTAAGGAAGACATTTTCTTTCATAAAAGGCAGACATGGTTAGATTAGTTTGGTCATCACCATGCCTCCCACCCATTGTAAAATAAGTCTTACAGTAAAGCAATCTACTTTACTAAATCTACAGTATTGACTTTATTGACTTTACGGTATCCAGTGTTTTCCAAAAGTAATTGACTGCAAAACTTCTTTTTCATGTAACACCTTATACCCTTTAAAAGCACTAGTTTAAATGAACCTGGTTTAAGTATTTAGAAATACACAAATTTTTCTCTTAGCTTAAAAAAAAAAAAGTTGGAAGGAAGGAGGAAGGGAGGGAGAAAGAGAGATAAAAAAGGTAAACAGACATAAGGGTTAATAATTCATATCTAACTTTATTTAAGCAGCCTATTCCTGAGAAAACCTGTCACCCATATAAACAGTTTCCATGTTTCAGTCTTACATTCAGTACTCAATACTTCATTTAATAAGTCTGACCATATCCATGAACTAACTGTAGATGTATCATAAGGATGTACCCATTCATTATGTTTTGTTCCATTGTGGCCCCTTCTGTTAGCACAGAATGCAGTTCACAGTAGGTGTTCAATGATAATTTGTTGAAAATTATAGTGGTTTTATTGCAGGGGTGAGAAGATGAATCACGGGGAATGGAGAGGGCTTTCACAAAATACAGTTAACTGGGCCCATCTCAGAGCTACTGAATCAAACATAATCTCTAGAGGTGAGCTCAGGCAAAGGTATTTTGCAAAAGCTCGCAGGGTATTCTGATATGAACCATTGTTTTAAAAGCTATTCCAGGAGAGGAGGGAGAAGATGGTGGCATAGAGAGGTGTGGAATTTAGTTAGCTCCCTGGAGCAACTAATTAACAACTAAGAACAACTAGTAAATAACGTGAACAACTGCCAGGGGACAACTGTGACTGTCCACACATCGTACATCAACCTGGATTGGGTGGAACGGCTGAGATGGCAGCATAAAATCTGTAAGTAAAAACTGCAGAATGGCGCTGGGAGCTCCCACTTCGCTGTGGGAGAAAGCAGCATTCTCAGAGAAAGTGAATATATATCTCAGCCTAGCTGCAACTAGGGTTTAATTAACAAATGTGGACTGCTGAAAACAAGCTACAAACATAGACAAACCCCTAACAAGCAACAAAGTATCCTGAAGTTGTTCCCAGTGAAAAGGAGGTGGGGCTGACAGGAAAAAAAATTAATTAAAAAAAAAAGAATGGAAAATACAGAGGCTTTTAAAGATGACTGACCTTAGAGAACCAGAAAACGCCTGTGCCCTGAGAAAGGGAGCCCAGAAGACCGAGTGTTCTCTCTCACCAACAGGTGAAACTGGGGGGCTGTGGACTGGTTCTGAAAGGGGGCTTGCTTTCCCTATTTCTCTCTCTCAATCTGACTGGCTCAGTGGAGAGAGCCTCAGCCATTTTCAGTTAGCAGGGGTGGCGTTAACAGAGTCAGAGAGACAAAGGAGTAATTCAAATGCAGAAGATAGCTCCCTAGGGGGTGTATCTTCCCTAAGAAGAAGGAGGTGGGGCCCAGCTCTAGTGCTAGCCTTCTCTTTAGAACTCAGACCCCAGAGCCTGGGGGGCAACAATCAAAACAGAAACAATGTAAGTGGAGAATTAAAGGGGCCACACTTCCTTACACTAGTCGGGAACGACAGGCTGACAGGCGCCACTGCTGGGCAGGTGAGGAAAAGCACAGTGGCTAAAGACCTCACAGGAAAGTCTGTCAGTCTTCTAAGACACACCATCAGGGAAACCTGACACTGAATATAGCCCCATTCTGAGACCTGAATCTGTTCTGGTCTGGGAAAATCTGATTGGGGTAACCAAGGAAACCAGATACTAGACATCAGAGAACTACAAATTACACTAGGAGAAACGAAGATATGGCCCAGTCAACGGAACCAACTTACACCTAAATTAAGATACAGTTGAGATACTGTTTCACCTTAATGAAACAATTGGTTAAAGATTTTCAAAGAAATATGCTAAATCAATTCAAAAGCCAAGTCAAGTAGTTCAGGGAAGATATGGCAAAAGAGATGAAGGATATAAAGAAAATACCAGGCAAATATAAAGTAGAAATCAAAAGTTTGAAAAAACAACTGGCAGAATCTATGGAAATGAAAGGCACAACACAAGAGATGAAAAACACAATGGAGACATACGCAGCAGATTTCAGAAGGCAGAAGAAAACACTCAGGAACTGGAGAACAAGACACCTGAAATCCTACACACAAAAGGATAGGGAAAAGAAAGGAAAAATATGAGCAATGTCTCAGGGAACTGAATGACAACATGAAGCATGTAAATGTACGTGTCATGGGTGTCCCAGGAGAAGAGAAGGGAAAAGGGGCAGAAGCCATAATAGAGGAAAATCAATGCAAATTTCCCATCTCTTATGAAAGATATAAAATTACAGATCCAAGAAGAGCAGCATAACCCAAACAGAATAGATCTGAATAGACCTACATCATGACACTTAATAATCAGATTATCAAACATCAAAGAGAAAGAGAGAATCCTGAAAGCAGCAAGACAAAAGCAATCCATCATATAAAAAGGAAGCTTGATAAGACTATGTGCAGATTTCTCAGTAGAAACTATGGAGGAAAGAAGGAAGTGGTATGATATATTTAAGATACTAAAAGAGAAAAACCAACCAACCAAGAATCCTATATCCGGCAAAACTATCTTTCAAATATGAGGGAGAGTTTAAAATATTCTCTGACAAACAGACAATGAGAGAGTTTGTAACCAAGATACCAGCGCTACAGGAAATAATAAAGGGAGCACTACAGACAAATAGGAAAAGACAGGAATGAGAGGCTTGGAACACAATTTTGGGTGACGGTAGCACAACAATCTAAGTACACTGAACAAAGAGGACTGCGAGTATGGTTGAAAGAGGAAGGTTATGAGCATGTGGGACACCAGAAGGAAAGAGGAAAGATAAAGACTGAGACTGTATAACTCAGTGAAACCTAGAATGCTCAACAATTGTGGTAAGATGTACAAATATGCTTTTAAATGAGGGAGAACAAATGAATGTCAACCTTGCAAGGTGTTAAAAATGGGGTGGTATTGGGGAAAAATACAATGAATGCAAACCAGAGACTATAGTTAACAGAAACATTGTATTATGCTTCCTTTAATGTAACAAAAACAATATACCAAAGCTAAATGCCTGTAAGAGGGGTACATAAGGGAGGGGTATGGGACTCTTGGCATTGGTGATACTGTCTGACTCTTTTATTACACTTTAGTTTAAGTCTATCTTTCCTTTTGTTGCTTTTTAGCTGTCATTTTTCTCCATTTCTTTTTCTTTTTCTTTTTCTTTTGAATCTCTACCTTCGACTCTTCCTCCTTCTTTGTGGAAGAAATGGAGATGTCCTTATATAGACAGTGGTGATGGTGGTGAATGCATAAATACATGATCATACAGGGAACCATCAATTGTTCACTTATGATGGACTGTATGGTGGGTGAACAAAACCATCTTAAAAAAAAAAAAAAAAAAAATGAGTTGATGAAGAAACCTTGAGGGCACTATATTGAGTGAAATAAGTCAGACACCAAAGGACAAATATAGTGTGGTCTCACTGATATGAACTAATTATATTATGTAAACTCATAGACATGAAATGTAAGTTACCAGGACATAGAACAAGGCTAAAGAATGGGGAGCGGTTGCTTATTCTGAGCAGAATGTTTAACTAGCTTGAACTTAAGTGTTTGGAAATGGACAGAGGTGACAGTAGCACATTATTGTGAGAATAACAGTGCTGAATGGTGTGTGAATGTGGTGGATAGGGGAAGCTTAGAGTCACATATGTCACCAGAAGGAAAGCTGGAGGTTAAAATATGGGAATGTATAAAACAGTGAATCTTATGGTGTATAATGTCCGTGACTAATTGTACAAATATTAGAAATCTCTTCCATGAACTAGAACAAATGTATGACACTATAACTAGAAGTTAATATACCATGGGCAATTGATTATGCAATTTGGATGATTATATGGTATGTGAAGAATCTCAATAAAATTGAATTAAAAAAAATAAACAATGATCAAACAAACAAAAAAAGCTACTCCACTTTAACAGCATGATAAAAGTATGTTAGCCTTTAGAAAACTCTTCTGCTGACACAAAAACTTAGCTGGAATTATGTTAATATATATGAGTTAACGATAAGTTGCATATATTTACATCAAATAATTTATACCTCCAAAAAGAAGAGGACAGTAAGTACTTGAAAGAGTGGATTAATTTTTCTCACAGTCTGAATTTCATTCCATTCATTTGCTACAAAATATGTTCTCCATATGCTTACAGGAACAGTAGCACTCCGAACACCACCTTCACCTGGTTAGGGAGATAAAATGAGTAAAAGGGTTTCACCTTCTTTGCTCTGCAAGGGTAGTAAAAGAATTTTGGTACAAATGGTTATATGTTACCTTCAACAGCTTTTAGAACCTTTCCTTTAGGTCTCTCCCAGTCAATAAAAAATATATCTATGGTAATCTGAGATATGAGCTTATGCAAAAATTGCAGAGCCTGAGAATGACAAACAATAAAACACTTGAAAAGAATCAGCATTAAGCCTACTTATGAGAACAATATTGATTCTTTATGAAACAAATATTTCATTACCGGAATGTATATTTTTCAGATATGACTTCACCATTGGAAGCTCACCAAATAAAGTGAAATCACCAAATTCACAGAATTTTCATGCATATATTAATCTTCACCCCTTCCTCCATCTTTCTTTAAAACAGAACTATGAAAAAGGGAGACTTTGTACTTCCTCCTGACACACAGGGCCCCTAACATAGTTGACTCTCTTTCCTAAGGTTTCCAGAGGCACACTTTGTTTTCTAGCCCATCTGACATTCTTTATAAATAAAGACATTTTTTCAGCTGTAATTTGCTTGTCCTAAGTAAAGTTTTCAGGTGCTCCCATTATCTTTTTTTCCAAATCTTCTATTAAGATTTTTAAAAAATGTTTCGTTAAATAACATCTTTTTCATCTATAGACATAGTATGTATCAAGTGAGGCATTCTTCCTAGTAGACGGATTATTTATCAAACAAAGGATAAAAATCTAAGTATGGGACGATTCCTCTCTTCAAGGAGCTCACATTCAGTGGGAGCAGTAGACACCAAATAATCACAATACAATGGGATGAATGCTACCACAGACGCAGGTAAAGGGTTTCAGGCACATTGGAAGCAAGAAGAGGAAAGGGATATGGTGACAGAGAAAAGAGCTTCTAAGACTCTTCTAAGACTTTGGCTCTTTAACCTAAGTGGTACCTTTTACTTTCAATTAACAGAAAAAATTCGTGCCCGAAGGCATTTTGTCCCCACTGTGAATGCATCACCAGGCTTTCAAAGACGAAAGCCATACACTGAAATACCATTTTATCAAATTAGCTATAACTCATGTTAATACAAACATATTTATGGCTTTTTGGGAAAAATTACTTAAGGAAGATTTTCAGAATGAGCTATCTACTATAGACAAAAGTAGATTTCCCAGGTAAAATAAAATAATTTATGTTTTCTTTCAAAACCAAAGATTTTGAAAGCATTTTAATTTTAAAGATGTATAAGTTTATTAGCAAGCCTTTTAAATTCAAATATTGTCCTTTAAAAACTTGCCTTCATAGCAAAAGCACATCCCATGTAAGTGACAAAGCGTTCTTCCTGATTCGGCACTGGTAGCAAAACAGAGACAGACTTCTGTGCCTATAATAAAAATTACTTGGTTAAAAATGATCATACAAGGTTTTTACTAAGCACTATTTATAACCAAATAAAGTGTAAAAGAGGGAGATGGCGATACACTAAAAAAATATGCACTTAGGGAATGGTGGGTTTTACATTTGCCTTAATACTCTTGATCAGAAATGCCTCCAAATAAAAATAGTTCCTTTATAAAGAGAGCTTTACCACTGTTACTCAGGTATTGGCATTCAGGTTAAATTCAGAAATTCACTTACTTTGAAGAAAATAAGCCAATAAAGACCTGTTCCCACTGTTATGATAAAGAAAACATTGGCCAGATCACCAGCATAGTATACCAAAAATTTTATAACTGTCTGCAATGTAAAAAAAAAAAAAAAAAAAAGTGTTAGAGCTGCTAAGGTTATTATGGATTCTATTTAAACTACCATTTTTAATAACATGTCATGAACACAATTTCTCAAACCTGAAATCTTGTTTTATGTATACATGTAGCACCCAGTTTTAAATACCAAATGAGTCCATCCTCTAAATATCTTTCTGATCTTTATTTCTCAGTCCATCCCCTAAATAGCTTCTTATTCATGCTCTTCTCATTTTCACCACCTGAGACTGTTGGAACTGTTTCCTAATTATCTCCTAGTTTGGAATCCTCCCATCTCAATCTATCCTCCATACTACCACCAGTTAGCATTCCAAAATGGAAATTGGATTATGTCATAACACTTTTTAAAAATGTACAACTCCTCACTAATGACAAAATAAAATATGAATTCTTGACCCACAGATCCTACACAACATGAACCAAAATTAACTTTCTAGCTTTATCTGCCAGTTTAACCCCAAGGCCACTTACTCAGTTTAACCACTTAACCATTCCACACTTCCATCTCAAATACTTTATGGAATGAAATAGGCATTGTTTTATCAAATATTCTTCCCCACCCTTCTCTCTAACAAACTCTTGTTAGGTCTGAGGGCAGAGACTACATCTGTCTTTGCTTACCACCACACACCCTAGCCCCTGGTAGAGTACCTGGCACTTACACAGTAAATCCTCAGTGACTAGTTACTATATGCATAGAACATAATGCAGCTTATAGTTCACTTTTCTTGACTATCCCAAACAGTAAATAGAGCTCCCTGCTCTGACTCCTTAGCACAAAGGTTTTGGAATCAGAAGAATGTTCTGGCATGAACAAGTTACTGTGGCCTTTCTTAGGTTCTTCATTAGCAAAATGGAAATAATACCTACGAAGGGTTTTTATACAAATTAAATGACTAGAAAATTTACCTAACCTCTGTCTCCATTTTATCTTGTATAAAATGTGAATTAATACCCAACTTCATAGGGCTATTAGGATTAAATGAATTAAACATTTAAACCTTAAACAAGTATCTGGTACACAGTAAGTATGCAATAAATGTCAGGAGAAAATAAAAACAGAAACAGACATAAGAAAAAATTAAATGAGTAGTAAAGCTATAATGTTAATAGAATGAAATGTGGGAGACTGTCTTTGTAATCTTGGGATAGGGAAGGTCTTCCTAAACAAGATCCTAAAAGCACATGCCATACAGGAAAAAATATTTGGATATGCTGATACTAAAGAATTTATGTTAAACAAAGAATCATGCAGATTAAAAATAACATATGGGTCACATATTTGGAGAAGATATTTCAACATCAAAAGCCAAAAGGAGATTCATATTTAGAATACACAAGAAACTCCTTCAAATAAACAAGAAAAACTGGACAGCTAATAGAAAGATGGGTGAGAGATATAAATAAGTAGTCACAGAAGTAGAAACCCAAATGATTAACAAATACATGAAGGGCAGCAGAGAAATGAAAATCAAATCAACAATGAGATATTAATTTATATCACCAGATTGGCAAAAATCAAAAGGCTGGAAAAATATCAAGTGTAGGTGAGGGTGTGTGGAAACAAGGACAGCACTGCTGGTGGGAGTGTAGACCAGTCTATGGCAATGTGGGAGGGGAATGAGGTATGACTATACCCTATAAGCTAGCAATACCTCTCCTACTTATAAATCTCAGAGAAACTTAAGGCACCTTACTTAAAGGATCCAGAATATTAAATGATAAAAATATACTTTAAAAACTCCTAAGTTCATACCTGTAAATCAATCATGGGACTCCCGATGCGCCTCTTCCAACCTGCGGTCTTCAGAAGAGACAATAAAACAGCTAGCCCACCCAACACGCCCAAAGCAATCTAAAAAAAAGAGAATATTTTGGAATTTATGTAATTGCTCTCATAAGTGTTCAAAAATACTATAAATAGAAAGTAAAGAAGTGTTCAAAAAATAATAGGATCATTTTGAAAGCATTCAGGAGCCAAATTAAAGAAACTACCAATGGTCAAATCTGGAAAAATTTGAGCAAAAGAAGAGAATAAAAGATTATAACTACTAGGATAAAATAAATATCCACAACCCATACTGATTTAGATAAACAATTGAATGGATACGTAAATAGAGGATAAGAGACAACTCCTCCTTATAGAATTCCAGTAAATAAATACAGAAGGAATGATAGAAAAAGAAAATTACCATACTTTTTGTAGGCAAGAATCATCAAAAGAATAAGTAACAGAATATCTGCATAGTCTCAAAGTATCTCCCTACAAGATATTTACTAATTACAAGGAGAAAAATACAGTGAAGAAATCTGCAGACACAATCTTACCCATGTAATTAAAGTTAACAACACCAACAATATGGTATATTGACAACGTGTACCCCAATATGACGCACTGAGAAGGGCACAGCATCATTTCTATGGAATCTTTGCCAAAACTACATAAACTCAAAGTAATCATGAGAAAACATCAGGCAAACCCAAGCTGAGGGTCATTTTACAAAACAATTGACCAGTACTCTTCAAAAGTGTTAAGTCATGAAAACCTTCAGTATGTCACTAAAAGGACACTAAAGAAGGCAGCTAAAAGCAATGTGGGATCCTGGGTTGGGTCCTAAAGCCGAAAAAAAAAAAAAAAAAAAAAAAAAGATGGTAATGAAAAACTGATGAAATTCAAATAGTATAGATTAGTTAATGGACATATCAATATTAATTTCCTGATTGTGATCATTGAACTATAGTTATTTATGCCATTAACATTAGGGAAGGCTGTATAAAGGATATAGGGGAAATTTCTGTACTTATTTTGGCAACTTTCCTGTACATCTAAAGTTTGTTGTTTTTTTTTAATTAAAAAATATTCTGTAAATATTTTAACAGGTTAAAATAAACTTACATCTGTCTGGACCTGTGCCTCTCCTTGATTCATTTCATAGTTGACTGAGAAAGAAACCTGATATTTAGAAAAAAGCAAATTAGCCATACTGAAATTATATAACACAAACGTACATATCTCTTAAAACAAAACAAAACTGTGGAGAGGGAGTTAGAGGAATTGTGGGAAGACGGCAGAGTAGGAAGCTCTAGGAATTAGTCCCTCCACCAGAACAACTGTCTGAATCAACCATTTTGAAACTCTGGAGTCCAGATGAACACTGGGCATCATCCAGGGGAACTGCAGGAGGAAGAGGCTGGTAATTTGGGGTAAATACCACTGATCTGCTCTTTCTGTGCAGTGGTTACCACCACCCATCTCCACTCTCACAACAGGAAGCAGAGGGGTCCAATCCCTGGTGTAGCTTGCTGGTATCAGGAAGAGACATAAAAACCTCATTTCTGAAGATTGGGAGAAGAGGGGGTTTACAGTCTGATTGCTAATCATTGCTTTTGATTAGCTACTTCAGAGCACTGAACCCTGCCACTGAGGGTGGCCACTGTTCCAACCTACCCTGGACAAGAGTTGGCGGAGAAGACATAAAGGTGGTATGCTTCCTCAGAGCTGCAGAAGACAGTTGAAGGACTGCACTGTCTGGACAGGGGCCAAATCAAGAAAGTGTGGCTTTGGGGAGCTGTAGACAAGCTCCTGGCAACTTTCCTGGCCCCTCCTTCATCCACTCCCAAGGGCAGTACAGAGCCAGCAAGTGCCCCCTTTGTGGGCATCTGGCCTTATTTCAGCTGGGAAAGACTGACTTGGGAGACTCCTCTCTGGTGGCATGTCTCCCTACCCTCAAGGCAAAAGCAGCTTGAGATAATGAAAGTAATGTAAGAAACAATGGAGGTGGGCAGCCTGGGAAAAGGCTTGCCTGCTTTACATCCTGTAGATTCAACACCCTGGAGAGGGAAAAGGTCTGTTTTCTGGGAAGCAGCAGGAGCATTCAAACTCCTGTAAACAGGGGAACTCTTAAAGCCTGTAGCAAGTGCAAGCTCAGGACAACATACAGACCCAGAAAAGACAGGGAGGACCCTGCACTTTGTATTCACCTTTGGCTGACCTTCCTGATAGAAGAGCTGAATTCTGAAGGAGAGCACCAGCCCACACAAAGCCAATTTGAAAAGATGGAGAAACTTGTTTATTGCTTAGGCTTGCTTGGTTTTGTTACCTCTTGACACTCAAGAAAATCTCTGTCAAATCACCAGATGATTACAAACTCAAGAAACAGACATCTCAGGGAATAAATCCCAGATTTAACATTTCAAAATACTAAAATGTACTGTGTGCAACAAAAGATTACAAGACTAACAGAAACGAGAAATGATGGTCCATTCAAAGGAATAGGGGAAATTCCAGAAAACATCAACAGAGAAGACCAGATTGTGGCAATACTGGACTAAGAGTTTTTTTGTTTTTTTTTTTTTAACAAAAGGCTACTAAGATTATTTATTAGGGATTGAAAAAACTTGAGACTTCTGATTTAGAGACAAAAATATGTGTAAAGACTACCCTGTACAAAAAAGTATGAACATGGACTAAGGCTTTAAAAAATGATCTTCAATATGCTCAAGGACATGAAGGAAAATACAGAGAAAGAACCAGAACATATCAGGAAACAATGAATGAACAATATGAGAATCTTGATAGAAATTTTAAAAAGGAAACAAACAGAAGTACTGGAGTCAAAGAACAGAATAACTGAAATGAAAAATTCCCTAGAGGGTTTCAACAGCAGAATGGAGCTGGCAGAAGAAAGGATCAATTAACTCAAAGACGAGACAACTGAATTGAGTCAGGTTGAGGAAAAGAAAGAGAAAAGAACTGTCAAATGTGAAAAGAGCTAAGAGACCTACGGGACACCATCAAGCACACCACTATATGTGTTATGGGAGTCCCAGAAGGAGAAGAAAGAAAGAGACAAAGAAGAAATAGTCAAAGAAATGACAGAAATCTTCCCAAACATAGCAAAAGATGTAAAATATGCACATCCAAGGACCCCAGGAAACACCAAATAGTACAAACCTGATAAGAAAAGTGCCCTGTCACATGTCAATCAAACTGTCAAATATAAATGACAAGGAGAGAATTCTGAAAGCTGGAAGAGAAAAGCAACATATTATGTACAAGGTAGTCCCAATTAATTAAGTTATGATTTCTCATGCTGGCAAGAAGGGTGTGAGTTTGAAATACTGAAAGTGCTGACAAGAAACAATCGCCAACCAAGAATTTTATATCCAGCAAGGGAGGGATTAAGACATTCCCAGATAAACAAAAGCTGAGGGAGTTCATCACCACTAGACCTGCCCTATAAGCAATGCTAAAGGGAATTCTTTTGACTGAAAGGAAAGGACACTAGACAGTGGTTCGAAGTAGCATAAAGAAATAAAGACCTCCGGTAAAGTTAACCATATGGGTAATTATAAATGCCAGTACTACTGTCTTTGTATTTTTGGTATGTAACTCCACTTCTTACCTCCTACAAGTACCAAAATGCAAATCCATAAAAAGTAATGATAAATCTATGGAAAGTAATGATAAATCTATGGTTTTGAACATACAATGAATGAAGATGGAGTTTGTAACAAGTACATAAAAAGGTGGGGAGATGAAGAGGTATGTGAACAGTATAGGTGTATGCTACTGAAGTCAAATCAAATATGTTGTTATATATTTAGGGTGTTAAATTTTAACCCCATGGTAACCACAAGGAAAATACATGAAAAATATATACAGAAAGAAATAGGAAGGGATTCAATATGTACAATACAAAAGAAAAAAAAAACACAAATAAATATGAAAGTAAGCATTAACAAAAGAATTGAGGGACACAAAAAAAGCTATAAGACTTACAAAGAATAAATAGCAAAATAGTAGAAAAAAGTACTGCATTATTAGTAGTCACTTTAAATGTAAAAATGTAAATGGATTAAACTCTCCAGTCAAAAGGCAGAGGATAACAGAATGGATTAAAAGAAAAGCATGCCTCAACCATATACTGTTAATAAGAGACTTTGAATTCAAAGACATAAGTAGCTAGAAAGAGAAAGGATGGAAAAAAATATATACCATGCATGTAGTTACCAAAAGAGAACTGGGATAGCTATGCTAGTATCAGATAAAACAGACTTTAAGACAAAAACTGTTACAAGGGACAAAAGATGATTATTATATACCGATGAAGGGATCAATTTGCAACAAGAAGACGCAACAATTATAAATATATATGCACCTAACAGCAAAGACGCAAAATATGTGAAGCAAATACTGACAGATCTGAAGGAAGAATTAGACAGCTGCACTAATAGTAGGAGGCTTTAATACACTACTTTCAATAATGAACAGAACACCTAGACAGAATATCAATAAGGAAATAGAAGACTTGAATGATATTCTAAACTAAATGGACCTAAAAGACATATATAAAACACTTCACCCAAAAGCAACAGAATAGACAATGTTCTTGAGTGCACATGGGTCATTCTCCAGGATAGACCACATTTAAGGTCACAAAACAAGTCTCAATAAATTAAAATACTAAAGTCATAAAATGTACCTTCTCCAATCACAATGGAATGAAGGTAGAAATCAATAGCAGAGGAAAAATGGAAAATTCACAAATATGTGGAAATTAATTAACATACTCTTAAATAACCAGTGGGTTAAAGAGGAACTCGCAAGGGAAATTAGGAAATATCTTGGGGCAAGCAAAATGAAAATCCAATATATCAAAATTTATGGGATGCAACAAAGGTAGTGCTGAGAGGGAAATTTTAGCTCTAAATACTTACATTAAAAAAGAATAAATAAAGATTTCAAATAAGAGATATAACTCAAAACTGGAAGAACCAGAAAAAGAAGAACAAAAACCCAAAACTAGCAGAAGGAAGAAAACAACCAAGATTAGAGTGGAGATAAATGAAATAGAGAAAAAAAAAAAAAACAGACAAAATCAACAAAGCTACAAGTTGGTTCTTTGAAAAGATCAATAAAATTGACAAACCTTTAGCTAGACTGACAAAGAAACAAAGAGAAAGGACACAAATAACTAAAACAGAAATGAAAATGGGGACATCACTACCAACGCCACTGGAAAAAATACTAGAACAGCATAGTATGAACCATGGCAGGCCAACAAATTAGATAATATGGATAAAATGGACAGATTCCTAGAAACACAAAAACTACCCACAATAATTCAAGAAGAAATAGAAGATCTCAACAAACCAATAAGTAAAGAGATTGAATCAGTTATCACAAATCTCCCAATAAAGAAAATCCCAGGACCAGATGGCTTCACTGGTGACTTTTACCAAACATTCCAAGAAGAATGAATACCAGTCTTGCTCAAACTCTTCCAAAAAATTGAGGAGGGAACAGTCCCTAAATCATTCTCTTACTGAAGCCAGATAAAGATACCACAAGAAAAGACAATTACAGACCAGTATCTCTTGCAAATACAGACAACAAATCCTCAACAAAATACTAGTGAACTGAGTCCAATAGCAAATTAAAAGAATTATACACCATGATCAAGTGGGATTTATCTGCAAATAGGGAAAGTTTTACTTCTTCCTTTAGAATTTGGATGCCTTTTTTTTTTTCCTTGCCTAATTGCTCTGGCTAGAATTTCAGTACAATGTTGAATACTAGTGGTGACAGTGGGCATCCTTGTCTTTTTCCTGAACTCAGAGGGAAAACTTAATATGATGTTACAATTAATGTAATACACCACATTGATGGAATGAAGGGGGAAAAAATCACATGAATATCTCAACTGACACAGAAAAGACACTGCAAAATCCAGGACCAATTCTTGATAAAAACATCTAGAAAACTAAGAATAGAAGGAAACTTCCTCAGTATGATAAAGCGGATATATGAAAAACCCACAGCTAACATCATATTAAGTTTTCCCTCTGAGTTCAGGAAAAAAGACAAGGATGCCCACTGTCACCACTAGTATTCAACATTGTACTGAAATTCTAGCCAGAGCAATTAGGCAAGGAAAAAAAAAAAAATAAAACGCATCCAAATTATAAAGGAAGAAGTAAAACTTTCCCTATTTGCAGATGACATTATCCCATATACAGAAAAACCTGAAAAATCCACAACAACACTTTTATAGCCAACACATGAATTCAGCAAAGTGGCAGGGTACGAGATCAAAGTCTCAAAATCAGTATTGCTTCTATACACTAGTAATTAACAACCAGAAGAAGAAATCAAGAAAAAAATTATATTTATAACAGTAACTAAAAGAATCTAGGAATAAATCTAACCCAGGAAGTAAAGGACTTATACACAGAAAGCTATGAAACATTAGTAAAGGAAATCAAAGAAGACCTAACTAAATGGAAGGACATTTTGTGTTCATGGATTAGAAGACTGAATATTGTTACGATAATTCTACAGAAAGCAATTTACGGCCTGAATGCAATCTCAATCAAAATTCCAACAGTCTTCTTTGCAGAAATAGAAAAGCCAATCATTAAATTTATATGGAAGGATAAGGGGCCCCAAATAGCCACAGCCATCTTGAAAAAGAAGAATGAAATCAGAACACTCACACTTCCTAATCTTAAAACTTATTACCAAGCCAGAGTTATCAAAACAGCATGGAACTGGCACAAGGACAGGCATATAGACCAACTGAATCAAATTGAGAGCTCAGAAAACAACCTTTACTTTATGGCCAACTGATTTTTGACAAGGGAGCAAAGACCACTCAACTGGAAAAGAATAGTCTCTTCAAAAATTGGTGATGGGTTCTTGACCAAAACGGGGATGCAAAATGAAACAAAATAAAGCTTCAGTGGCTGAGAGATTTCAAATGGAGTCGAGAGGTCACTCTGGTGGACATTCTTACATACTATATAGATAACACATTTTAGGTTTTAATGTATTGGAATAGCTAGAAGTAAATACCTGAAACTTCCAAACTCCAACCCAGCAGCCCTGACTCTTGAAGACGATTGTTTAACAAAATAGATTACAAGAGGTGACAGTATGACTGTGAAAACCTTGTGGATCGCACTCCCTTTGTCCAGTATATGGATGGATGAGTGGAAAAATGGGGACAAAAGCTAGATGAAAGATAGGGTGGGATGGAGGCGATGATTTTGGTGTTCTTTTTTATATTTATTTCTTATTCTGATTCTGATTCTTTCTGGAGTGAAGAAAGTGTTCAGGGATGGATTGGGGTGATGAATGCACAGTTGTGTGGTAGTGCTGTGAACAGCTGATTGTGCACCATGAATGACTGTATGGTATGTGACTATATCTCAATAAAACTGGATTAAAAAAAATTGGTGATGGGAAAACTGGATCTCCATTTGAAAAACAAAAAAGGAAGAGGAGGACCCCTACCTCACACTATATACAAAAATCAACTCAAAATGGATCAAGGATCTTAATATAAGAGCCAGAACTGTCTTCAGGACCTTGTGTTAGGCATGGTTCTTAGACTTTACACCAAAAACATGAGCAACAAATGAAAAAATAGATAAATGGGCTTCATCAAAATTAAAAATTTCATAACCAATGGACTTTATCATGGAAGTAAAATGACAACTTACACAATGGGAAAAGCTATTTGGAAACCATATATCCAGTAAAGGTTTAATATCCAGAATATATAAAGAAATCCTTCAACTCAACAAAAAAAAGACAATCAACCCAATTTAAAAATGGGCAAAAGACTTGAATAGATATTTCTCTAAAGAAGATATTAAAATGGCCAAAAAGCACATGAAAAGATGCTCAACATCATTAGCCATTAGGAAAATGCAACTCAAAAGCATGAGATACCATTTCACACCCACTAGAATTGCTACTATTAAAAAAATGGAAAAATCACAAGTGTTGGAGAGAATATGGAGGAACTCTGTTCCTTGCTGGTGGGAACATAAAAACGGTGAAGCCACCACGGAAGACAGTTTAGAAATTGCTCAGAAACCTAAATATAGAATTATCACAGGATCCAGCAATCTCTCTTCTAGTTATATACCCAAGAATTGGAAGCAGGGTCTTGAACAGATATTTGCACACCGATGTTCATACCAGCATTACTCATAATTGCCAAAAGATGGGGGCAATTTAAGTGTACATCAACAGATGAATGGATAAACAAAGTATAGTGTATATATATAATGGAATATTATTTGGCTGCAAAAGGAATGAAATTCTGATACATGTGACAACATGGATGAACCTTAAAGATATCATGTTGATAAGCCAGACACAAAAGGACAAATATTGTATGATCTCATTGATATGAAATAATTAGAATAAGCAAATTCTTAGAGTCACTAGAATATAGGTCACCAAGAGATGGGTAGGGGTAGGGAACAGAGAATTAATGCTTCTGTATGGGATGATGGAAAAGTTTTGATAATAGATGGTAGTGATGGTAGCATAACATAGTGAATGTTATTAACAGCACTGAATTATATACATGAATGTTGTTAAAAGGGGAAATGTTAGGTTGTATATACGGTAACAGAATAATTTTTTTTTTTAAATCCATGGAATTATCCTACACAGTGAACCCTAAGTTAAACCATGGACTACAGTTCATGATATAATTATAAAAATGTGCTTTCATCAATTGTAACAGATGTTCCACATCTATGCAAGGGGTCAACAGTAGGGTGGTATATAGAAACCTCTATTTTATGCATGACTTTTCTGTAAACCCACAACTTCCCTAATAAAAAATATATCTTTGGAACTGTATTTTACCATAAATGCCATAATTTTTAAGCTATCAATATTACTTGAGTTGACCCTTATACATAAATTCATGCTGCTTTAAAAACCTCTTTTTGAACACACATTAAAGAAAAAAGAGTTCCTTAAGAATTAGGTCATGTTCATTCATGGCAGTTAAGGTTAAACTAATTATATTTCATTTTCTCATAGGTTTCTGCATCTGAAGAATGTGACTGATCTTGTGTATAAAGAACTTAGTGACTGACTAAGCAAACACATCCTACGTAGGCAGATTAATCAAAGGGCTGAATAAGAATCTTAGGAGTACCACTACATTAAGAGACAGGAAGAGAAAGAAAAACCAGAAAAGGGTAAGAGAAGTAGGACTGTGAGAGAAATAGAGGCAAGAGACCTAAG
Organism: Choloepus didactylus; assembly: GCF_015220235.1. Taxonomy (NCBI): domain Eukaryota; kingdom Metazoa; phylum Chordata; class Mammalia; order Pilosa; family Megalonychidae; genus Choloepus; species Choloepus didactylus. Next base: position 49,209,572 of record NC_051320.1, on the reverse strand, counting down.
TCTCACCAATGTCATGGAGTAAGGAGTTCCAAGAATGGGGAGGTCAAGAGTACAGTGTCAAATGTGGCGTAAGTATCAAGTTAAGGAAATAAAGCCACTGTATGTGGAAGTCATTGCTGAACTTTACGAAAGGTTTTCAAAGAAGTAAAATGGTAAGGGCCAGATTGCAAATGATGAAGGAGTGAATGGTTGGGAAATGAAGGAAAGAGATATGCTAGCAGGCCAAAAAACTGGAATAATTGAGGATATTTAGTGTTTGTTTTTAAGAATGGAGCAACCTTAGAGTTCTTATAAGCAAAGGAAAGAGACCAATAGAGAAGCTGCCTGAATAAGGGGCTGGGGATGAAACAGGATATTGGAGAAAAAATGTAAACAAGTACAGGAAGATTAGCTTAAGAAAGGAGAAAGGGCCCTCCTTTCTTAGAAATAGGAACAAGAAAAGGGAAGGAGAATGAAAATAGAGATTATGAAGCATTAAAGAAGAAATATGAAGGAATTCACATTGGATGGGATTGATCTGCTCAGCAATATAGGGATCAAGGTTATTTATTGTTGGTGAGAGAGCAGAAATGTAGCTAGATGCTTGACTTCTGTAACACTTGCCATGAGAAATTAACAGGCGATGATGAAAGAACTATACAGTCTACAATCAGAGTGAATTTGAGGTGGACTTCATCAGTACAGTTTCATGATTTTCTCAACTCTTTTTCTATTTATTTCCCAATTTTTCAAGTCTTAGTTTGAAGTATTTTGAAAAAGAATGATATTTAAATAAAAGACTCATATATTTTTTTAATTTTATTTTGATATAAATTCAAACTTACAGGAACAGTTGCAAAAACAATGCAAAACCCATACACAGAACTCCAGCATACCCCGATCCCCCTCCCCCGATCCCCCACTCCACCAACCCTTACATACTGTCACACCACCATTTCCTTCTTTCCCTTCCTCCCTCCCTATCATCCATCATCCATTGCTCTGTCTTCTGAACATATGAGAGCAAGCTGCACACATCCTTGAACAAACAATATAATTCACATATACAATTCCCATGAACAAGAACATTCTTTTATGCAATCCCATTAAGCGCAGCTAAGAAGTTCAAGAAATTCAACATTGATACAAAGCTTATATTCTATATTTCCTTTTTTTTTTCTTATGCCCCCACTGGGTCCCTTTGAGTCTCCTCTCCTCCATCCTCAGATCCCATCCAGGATCATCCTTGGCATTCAATTGTCATTGCCTATTTAGACTGTCTTTTTTTTTTTTCTTTTTCAATTGTGGAAACGTATATATGGCCCAAATCTTCCCATTCCACCCCCTCCGTAGCATTCCATTAGTGGGATTAATCACATTTAGAATGTTGTAATGCTATCACCTTCCCACCATCCATTACTAGAAATTTCCCTTCACCCCAAATGGCAACCCTACACTCATTTCTTAACTCCCTATTGCCCCTTCCCCCACTTCTCGTAACTCACACTCTACTTTTCATCTCTATGGTCATATTCTCTGACAATTTCTTTGTGTTTACTGTGGGGCTTAAATTTAACCTCTTAAATCCATAACAATCTTGTTTTTCTTTGATACCAACTTAACTTCAATAGGACACGTAAACTATGTTCCTATATTCCTCCATTTCCCCACCTTTATATAGTTCTTGTCAAAAATTACATATTTTACATTGAGTCCAAAACCACTCATTAGTCATTAGAGTTTATGTATTTTATATCCTGTAGGAAGTAAATAGTGGAGTTACAAATAAAAAATTATTGACTTCTATTTCTATTGCATTGTGGTCAGAGAATGTGCTTTGAATATATTCAGTTTTTTTTTTTTTTTTTTTTAATTTATTGAGGCTTGTTTTACGTCCCAGCATATGGTCTATTCTGGAGAAAGATCTGTGATCACTAGAGAAAAATGTGTGTCCTGGTGATTTGGGATGTAAGGTTCTATATATATATCTGTTAAAATCCTCTATCTCTCTCTCTCCTTTCTTTGTTTCTCTGTCAGTAGGGCTCCCTTTAGTATCTGAAATAGGGCAGGTCTTTTATTAGCAAAATCTCTCAGCATTTGTTTGTCTGTTGAAAAATTTAAGCTCTCCCTCAAATTTGAAGGTGAGTTTTGCTGGATAAAGTATTCTTGGCTGGAAATTTTCTCTCTCAGAATTATAAATATGTCATGCCACTGCCTTCTCGCCTCCATGGTGGCTGCTAAGTAGTCACTACTTAGTCTTATGTTGTTTCCTTTGTATGTGGTGTATTGCTTTTCTCTTGCTACTTTCAGAACTTGCTCCTTCTCTTCAGTATTTGATAGTCCGATCAGAATATGTCTTGGAGTGGGTTTATTTGGATTTATTCTATTTGGAGTTCGCTGGGCATTTATGCTTGTGTATTTATATTGTGTAGAAGGTTTGGGAAGTTTTCCCCAACAATTTCTTTGAATACTCTTTCTAGACCTTTACCCTTCTCTTCCCCTTCTGGGACACCAATGAGTCTCAAGTTTGGACGTTTTATTTTATCTATCGTATCCCTGAGATCCATTTCAATTTTTTTTATTTTTTTCCCCATTCTTTCTTTTGTTTTTTCATTTTCTGTTCTGTGGTCCTCAAGGAGGCTGAGTTATTGTTCAGCTTCCTCTAATCTTGTATTGTGAGTATCCAGAGTCTTTTTAATTTGGCCAACAGTTTCTTTTATTTCAATAAGATCTTCTATTTTTTTTATTTACTCTTGCAATTTCTTCCTTATGCTCTTCTAGGGTCTTCTTTATGTCCTTTATATCCTGTGCCATGCTCTTCTTCATGTCCTTTAAGTCCTGTGCCATGCTCTCGTTGTGTGATTTTATGTCTTTGATTAATGCGCCAAGTACTGTGTCTCTTCTGATCTTTTGATTTGGGTGTTTGGGTTTGGGTTCTTCATATTCTTGGGTTTTATCATATGCTTTAAGATTTTCTGTTGTTTTTGGCCTCTAGGCATTTGCTTTACTTGATAGGTTTCTTTCTGGATATAAAGAAAATACCAATCTCTAAACTTTCTCTAACTAGCCAGCAGATGGCATCCGCAAGTCACCTATTCCCCTTAAGTCAGTTCTCCCAGACTTTGTCTTTGTGGTGTGTGGGGATCTGATTCTTGTGGGGTTCAATTGGTGCACTAAGTTTGGGTGTGCTGTTGGTGCTGTCCACCCTGAATGTGGGGCGTGTGTCTGGGTGGTTAGGGAGGCAGGGCAGCTTTAATAATCAAACCTCCCAGGTGTTCCCGGAGATTTAAGGCTGTTACAAGAGTCTAAGCCTTCATTTCAGTCTTGCCACAGATTGTCTCTGCCGCTGACCCACAAGTCCTTGGTATTGGTGTAGGGACCCTGGGTTTTCTGAGCAGGTCCCCCTTCCCAGTCGTGCTCTTCCAGGACCTCTGCTGAGGAAAGGGTGTGCCATGTCACAAGTGCACGCCGGCCTCCAGGGAAGCCCTGGGCTGCTGGGCCATGCAGGGGCATTCCCAGCCTGCTGTAAAAATGGCTGAATGGGGCATGTTAATTTCCCCCTTTTCGCACAGCTCTGCCTTCCCAGCTGTGGGACAATTAGCTGCGGATGCATTAAAGGCTGCCACAGCCAATATTGTGGCATGTGCACGGTGCTGTGGGAAAGACCCCCATCACACTAGGTGTCTTGATGCGGCTCTGGGCTATGGGTCTGGCCCTGGGTGGGAGCGTCCCCAAGCTGCTGGCGAGATGTCTGCAAGGGGCACAGTTTCTCCTTTTGGCTCCCCTCTGTCCCAATGTCCCTTAGACAATCAGCAGTGGGTGTGGGGAGGGCTATCCCCACCGAGGCATTGGCTACAGCCCGCTCCTGCAGTGCTTCACCTGTGCGGTTCTCACTGCCGTATCTGCAGCTGCTCCCGGGTTTTTGTTTTTGTTTTTTTGAAAGAACTAGTCCATTTCCAAGCGCCAACCCACGGTTTCCCCACATCGCAGCATGGCCGCGGGACTTTCAGCCGGCTTACTCACTCGTTTCAGAATGCAGACTCCTGGTTTCATCAAATGCACGCTCCCTGTGGATTTAGCAGACCTTGCCCGGCTGGAGCATCGCTGGAACTGGTGTTCTCGGTCACTCTGGCTTTTATCTAGTATTTTTCATGGAGGTGTTTTTTTTTTTTGCCCTGTCTCACCTAGCCGTCATCTTAGGTTCCTCCTCCTATGTGTTTTATATTAAATAAATATACTCTTGGTTATCCATGAAGAGTTACTCTAGAACATTTTAAAGGAGACAGTCTTTTGTTGTTACTAAATGTGTTTCTGGATTCTCTTCTCCTCTCATTACAGTGTGTACAACTCAGGTAATGGAAACTAATTTTAAAATCAGATTATGTAATACATTTGAGGATGGTCAAACCTCAAGAGAAAACTTATGTTATGTACTCATAACCAAAAGCTGCTGGGTACAAGTACAACAGAGAGGTCAAAAGCACTGGCTAAAGGAACTGCAATATTAAAATTCAGAAAAATAGAATAGTAGAAATTAAAAGCTATTAGTGAGCTTTTTCAAGTGAGAAATGTTTATCGCCCACTTCTTATGTTTTCAGAGAGGGAAGGGAATATCCATTCCATCTCTAGAAGGAAAAAGTACAGACGGATTACCTCTGGTTTTTATCTCTATCCCCCTCTCATTTACCCATCCTGAAAGCAGGGATGCTTTATCTGACTGGTGAGATTGAGAGGAAGAGGAACGAAGCATGTGTGGCTCAATCTCTTCCAGGCTCCTTCTCTGCAGGGCAGCCTGTCTTTAGGATATAAAAGGTGTCTTCTGTATCAGGCCCTCTAGGCAGGGAGGCCTTTAGTTCTGAGGGTAAGTTTAACTCAGGTGGAGAAGTGGTAGGAAGCCTATTTGGCTGTAGGTCCAACCTGAATGCCCTTACTCACTCCAGAACTATTAATTTTAAACTCCTTCTGCCTGTGGAAGTTTGTCTCTATCAGGTGGCCTATGGATTATTGAGAAGAGAACATACATACCCACTGTAAAGGCTGAGTTCTTGATTTAATTTGGCAAGGAGACAAAATTTTAAGAGAAGCCAGGTGACCAAAGAGGACAGGAGCAGATATTGCATATCTTAGCATACCCCAGGATCCCTGACAGGGACACCAACTGCAGGTGATATGATCTACTGAAAAACTTAATATTTGCTTTTTGATACTCAGGATTCATTAAAAACTCACCTTTTACCATTACTGGCAAAATGTAAGTAAGGCTTGACTATATATAGAGAAGGGCTCACCTGATACTTGAAAAAAGACTGAGTGTCCTTTCATCATAAGCACATCAGTGTTACATAAACACATACAAGGGCTCTGAAATTAGCAAAAAAAAAAAAAAAAAAAGAATCACCTTCACAGACTGGCTGTTGGGATCTTTGATATCAATGTCACTGTAGGCAATGGTAATTAACGGGGGGAAGATGTTTCCATTTTTTGTATTAGGTACAAGTTGGATGCTGTTTAAAAGAAAATTTCTATTTATAAATACATCTAGGCTCTCAAATATACATTTTAGATATCATTTCTTTTCAATTTAATACAGATTTTCTCGATGATCTCAGAAATGACCAGTTAATAAGGACTAAACACAAACTAATGACAATAATACAGGCTATTTTAAGTGGTCAAATTTTAATATTAAAATCTTATGCCCTCTGAGACTACTTCAAAGTGTCAAACTAATACAAGATGATGGTATTGACTTTCATCAGTGTATTCAAGGTACTTATAAAATACAGGGGTGAGAAAGTCAGTTAACTCACTATGAAAGAGTAGAGAAACATGGGCTACACAACACTACACTAAGATAGGACCTTGGTTAAGGCATTAAAGAAGGAGGTGTGATCATGAATCTGGGTCAACCTAGAACAGAGGCTCTTAAAGGAGATGAGGAGGGGAGAGGCCTGCTTATTATGATCACTTGGAGTGATCCTTCTAAAACACCCATTTCACCTCACTGTATTCACCTTCCCACCACCTGTCAATCCCATTTTAATTTAGCAGGTCTAGAGTGGGGCCTAGAATGTGAATTTTGACAAAACTCCACAGTTTATTCTGATATAATTCTTCCCTTGGCTCCTCATCTCTATCAATGTATAATCTACGCAGAGAGCTAAAACACTTCCTGTATTATTCCAGTTCAGTTGTCCTTACTGTTTTCATCTGATAACTTCTGGTAAACACTTTCATTAAGCCATTTTCCCATACACTCCAAGCCTAATTTAGTGACTTACACATGTGTTTACCTCAGTGATATTTGGGTAGCAATTCGAATTACTCTTGGCTGACCTCCTAAGTCATTTCCTCGTCCACTTACTGCATCCACTAAGAAAATGCGCCGAGTCAGAAGCCACTTGCCAGAATTACTGTCTTTTATTATAAAAAGAAATTTGAAAGATGGCATTAAAAAAAAAAAATGAACCTCAAACTGTTCAAGGTGGCTCTTAATGAGATGTTTTCAGAACAAATTTAAAATACAAACTAACACATTTTGTTTTAGATAAGATGGCTGCAAAAAGAAGTACTGCTGTAAGGAATTACTGGTAACGACCTTCTCTACCTCACTTGAATGCCTTCTGTTTGAACTTTTCATTAATTTGTAAAGATTTTCCTTAAAAATTACCTGAATAAGCAGTATTTTATACTACAGAAAACAATAAAAGAAACTAATTTGTCCAAAAGCAGCTCAAGGACTGCTTGAAAAAGCTCCAATGTACAGTTCTACTAATTTCACCCAGGATATACACTTAGAATAGTAAAAACTTTTAAATAATATGCCTGACATATGTAGCAAAAGTTTCTAAATATACCAGAAATGGTATGGTTTTACTTTTTTGGCGTGCTGTCTAATACCATATAATAAAAGGGAATCAATGACCTTTCTTATAATCCATGGCTTACTGAATTATCATACTAGTTGACTCATCTATTGGTTGAAGCTCAGAAAAAGAGTGGTTTGTATAAAGTCTTACCTTGGTTCACAAACATTTTATTGTATTGAAGATTTAGGTTTAACACAGGCAGAGCCCAAATATAGTGGTGTTGATTTTCATCAGTATATTCAAGGTACACATCATAAAATACAGGAGAGGGAAAGTCAGTTAAGATTTTAGACATACGAATCTCACACTGGAAAAATAAAATCAGAAATAAAAGCATCATAATTGAAAATCAGAATGCAAATTTATTATCTTTTAAAAAGTGGGACTGATTTAGTTTTGTAAAATAAAATATCTTTAAACCATCTTGTTCATATGCATTTTCATGTGCCTTCCAAAACATGGATACTATAAATATGATTTATAATAAGGGCTGAAATATTAACAGTAAAGAACTGTCTGGTTGTTGTCCTACAACCCAGCTGGAGAGGGTGTGCTTTATTCTTAACATTAAGTGTCCATCAATGAAAAGGTTTAAAAGGATGGGGTCCAAATTCCTTCTCCTGATGTGCAATGTCATCTATGATTTGGCTCCTGGTAAAAGAACCAGGCTCATCTGCCATTGCTCCCCACTGTTCTATGGTTCATTCACACTAATCTCCTTGCAGTTCCCTAAACAGGCTATGCTAGTCTATGCCTCTCTGACATTACAAGCGTTGTTTTCTCTGCCTGACTGTATTCCCCAGGCAAACTCATATTCAGTCTACAAGCCCAAGTATCACTCACTGTGTGAAGCCCTTTTGTACTTCCTCAGGAACTGCTGATGACCCCCTCTCTTTTATACCAAAATAGTAAACCTTATTCAAACCTACAGAATAGCACTTAGATTCTTTGCAATTATTTGTTTCGATAGCTGTTTCCTCTACTAACTATGAACTACCTGAGAGGCAGCCAGGTTCAATGAAAAAAACCATGGTATTTGAACCTCATGGAACACTGATTCCACAATTTACTTAATGCAACACCTTGGGTAAATTACTAATGTTACTGAGCATCATTTCCTCATTTGTAAGTGCAGATGATATATATCTGACATTGTTGTCTATGGAGCAAATGCTGCACACACAGCAGCAGGTATTTAACAAATACTGATTCTTCTGGTCCATGTTAGGCACATAATAATATTTCTCTTTAAAATAATACATGTCATTTTTGATAATAAATGTAATTCATATTCATGGCAGAAAATTTAGAAAATTTAAAAAAGAAAACAAAAATATTTGTACTCTCACTATCCAGAGATAACCACTGTTAAAAATGCTAGCTTATTTTCTTCCAATCTGTTTTCCATGGTGCTATTTTTCATTGCAGTTTTAAAACAGGAATCAAGGTATTAAATGTGTGTGTGTGTGTGTGTGTGTGTGTGTGTAGAGGTTATACAGTATATCAAGGAGCATTTTTTGTATACTACTGAATGCCTTTCAAATGTTTAATGGCTCATAATACTCCTTTATACCGTACTGTAATTTCAAAATGGGCTACAGAAGAAGGTTGGGGGGGAGAGGGAGAGAGAAGAAAGTATGGAGAGAGAGAAAAGGAAGTATTTTTATTTGTCACTGGGGCAGGGAGAAGGTAGTATCATTTTTATTAACCACTGGAAATAAAGTTGTTTTTATTTTATTCCAAAATGCTCAAAAGCAGGAATTATTTTTTTTTCTGTTGCTGAGATTATGTCTCATTCAAATCTGCTGACTCTCTTTGCTGCTTCCATAAAACTCTTTGGTTACTGGGAATAATTTTGTTGATTTCTCCCATGGTGAGGTAAAAGAAACCTGTGTGTGAATGTTCAGGACCATATCTTCTCAGACGTCTCATTTTGCCATCTTTGAGGGCTTCCTACTTTCTTTGGCTTTTAGGCAGGAAATGGAGCAGATGTCCCATATACCTAATGGTCTCTCATGGGCTTTTCTCATGGAAGAGAATAAACAGTCCCTCTCTCTAAGTCCTGAAATATGCAAGCTCTTGTTGCTTCTCCTTTGACTTTCTGCCTAGGGAATACTAGTTGCAGGATAATGAGGAAGGAGCTTTGCTCTTAATCATGAGGTTTTTACTCAAATCTTTAGGCCACGAATCCTTTTTTGTTTGTTTATTTGTTTCCCTAGAGGATTAAGTTTTAAAAACTCATAATCTGTAAACAGCTTGCTTTTCCTCGTATTTCAACTGTAACATTTCTTCCACGAACCAACGATCTAGCTGTCTGTAGGGAAGAAAGGTGGAGGCAAGGAACACCTGAGAAAAAAATCAGTTACTATTTCAAAAGTATTCAAAAACACTTGGAATAGACTTTGGGAAATGCTAGTCTAAAGAACAGAAAGATGAAGCTGATGAACAAAGGGACGTATGCTGTAGCAGTGCTGCCTTTGTTTTTTTGTTTTTTTTTTATAATGCAATTTTATTGAAATATAGTCACACACCATACAATTCATCCGAAGTATACAATCAATAGCTCACAGTATTCATCACTAGGCATTATTTTTTTTTAAGCATTACTTTTAAAACCTATATACCTAGAAGCAAATAAACATCTGTGAAAATTTAACATATAATGCTACACGAGATGAGGTATTCTCTTCAAGTTGATTAAGATTGTCTGTGCCCAGATAATAAATAATTATATCAATGAAATTATTTACTACAATTAAAAACACTAAAAATTACACAAGTTTTGAAAAATGAAGCTAAAATACAGACTGCCTAATACAGTTTAAACTTACATTTTGTTGATAGGTTGTTCCAAAAGAATAAGCAGCATTCAGTCTTGCCTCAGTGTCTGGACAAAGCTACAACAAAACAAACAACTGATAAATATCTCTCATAAGGATATAAAAAATGTTTTCTCTGCTTATGGTCAAGAACTCTCAAGCCCCAACATGGATATATGCTTTATACAATACCTATTTAATGTATGATCAAGAGTATGAAAAGTTAAGGAAGCATCTTTATTATAAATTAGTCATAATCTGAAGCAGTTTTAAGGAATTCCAAATTAAAGCACAAGAAGAAATCAACTATAATAAGCAACTGATGCTCTATTCAAGCAATGATCTAGTCTTCTTCCTCTTTTCTTTACCTCACGCAAAATTAAGGCACATTAATAATTGGTAATTAGTAATTCTTTAGCTATAGAATCATGTTCACCTGTAAAACACCTCCTTCTAAAGTTTGCCACTTAAGAAAATTTCCTCTTACATCATAGGAAGCTGCAACAAACTTCAGTTTTGTATTCTGATTAAAGAAAAACAAGAACAAAATGTTACATACACTGAACAGTATAATACTCTATAAAGAAATTTCATCTTGACTAATCCTTTCTTTTTCCAATGAGCAAATATTATACTGAACATTTTGATATAATTAATCTAATTAATGTTCTAATCTAAATATATTTATGATCCAACACACCTAACATAACTGCTTTGTTTTTTGCATCAAAACTATTATTTCAGAATTGAGGGATAGTGCTAGTGACAGAGAGTCTCTTTTCAAACTCTGTTGAGTATGTCTGGGGATGGCTAAACTTATTCCTTCATTCTAGAATACCAAAAAGTTGAAGATGAGAAGTGGGACCTGGGAAGTGCTGGGAAATGTTACAGAGTTCCATTCGATCTTTGAGAGGACTTTTTTAAAATGTGAAGACAGAGAAGTAAGAAACGTTTTTGTGTTTGTTAATGAAAACTACCCTTCCCAACACCACAAGTACTTGCTGTCATCATCACAAAATCCAGGGGTATCCATGTACTTAAGACAGCTAAACTAAATACTGTTTAGTACTCACAAGCAGCTCTTATATTTAGCTGCTTATATTATATTTAGTAACTAATGTTTTTTAGACAGCCTAAAAGAGTAAGAATTGTGACTAGTAACTTTCTTATTACTTTTTAAAATTATAAATCAAAATGCAGTTATCCTTTAATGATACAGTGACTTATACCTGGTTTTGCCCTTTAAAACTGAAATTTGTAGGAAGAGGTGTAGTACTGAGTACTTGAGGTGCTAATCCTAGCTGGTCTCCATAGAACAGCCATGGAAGAGTCTGTCTCCTATAAGCAATTACAATTATTTTATTAATGGGGAAGCAATATTTTTATTTTTAATATTTTTGAAAGTAATTATAGTGAATTCATTTAAAATGACAGTTCAATAATCAAAATGTTCTTACCAAAATGAAACAGAATGAACAGTGCCCAGACTGGCAGTATTTTCAAAGATAAACTGAAACAGTCGACATGCATCAAAAGTGGCAGAGTCATAAGAATTCATGTTCATCACACACATATTTCCAAGAGTTTGGCAAGATGTTAGATTGGAATATACCTTCAAGAGAACAATGAAAAAGAAATGTAAGATGGATCTTAATAACCTAAGCAGAAGTGGATATGAAAAATAATGCCTGGTTTTAATTTAATTTTACTTATTCTTTCTTCTTTTTTTCTTTTCTTTTCTTTTTTTTTTTGCTTTCCTAGTATCTTTCTTCTAGCTTAATTAGGAAAAAAACTTTATCGCTTTACATAGGCAGAGGCATAATGTGTACTTTTAAATTGTACCTTCCATGCCAACATATAAAAACAAGTTAATGAGTAAACATTTTTAGCATTTATATAAATAAATAGAATATACATGAAAGACATAATTTGCATACTATTAGATTTTAGGCATATATACCTAATACATTTTGTTGGGTTTAAGTAATTTGTTTTATGAATGACAAAATAAGATAATTTTGCCCCTCAAATGTCTCCTTTATCAAGAAAAGGCAACTCCATTTTTCAGTTATTCAAGTCAAAAACATTAGGGTGATCTTCTTTCTCTTTCCCTACATCCAATTCATCAGTAAATCCTGTCAGCTCAATTGTCAAAGTATACCCAGCAGCTAAACACTTCTCATCACTACCATAGCTATGACCCTTGTACGATTGCCGCTATCTCTTACTTGGACTAGTGTCATACTCCTCTAACTGGTGTCCCTACTTCTGTTCTTGCCTCAACAAAATCTATTCTCCATGCTAGAGTGACCCTTTCAAAATCTTAAATTCAACCACATTCTTTTGGTAGAAAATCCTTTCATCTCCCTTAGTACTCCACATCTTTGCCATCACCACTCCCTACCTCCCTGACCTCAGCTCCTCTCCACTTTCCCTGCACACCATGCTCCAGTCAGTATTCGCTTCCTTCTGCTCCTTAGGGATGAACAAACCAGCGTGCTCCTGCTTTAGAACTTGACTTTTGCTGTGACCTCTGCGGAGAACACTGGTCCCCCAGATATCTACATGACTCTCTCGCACTTCATAAAAGTCTTATCTTTAGAGAAGCATTCCTGACCATCCTATACAAAACAGCACCACCCTTCCACTCTGTCTGCTCTTTATCCTGATTTATTTTCTTTCACAGCACTTAGAACCACCTGATATTTACTTAGAATATAATTCCTTGAAGAATTTTGTCTTTTTCTGAAATATATAATCTGATTTAAAAACAGGGCTTGGCACACAGTAGGTGATCAATAAACATTTACTAAATAACTGTAAGAATCAGTTTCTCCTATTATAGCTGAATAAAGCTTGGAGACATTCAATAGCCCCTTAAATAAGGGGAAGGCTGGGTATCCTTGGGGAAGGACCTTGTTACACTGCCAAAAATTTATACTGTTAATATTCTTCCCAGCCTTCCTCAAGGGGACCTAGGGCCTTTTACCAGGGTAACTGTACATTGGGAAAAGGAAATGATCCTATTTTTCAGCGATTATTAGACACTGGCTCAAAAGTGACATTAATTCCAGGAGACCTAAAACATCACTCTGGTCCACCAGTCAAAGTAGGAGCTTATGGAAGTCAGGTGACTGATGGGAATTTTAGCTCAAGTCCATCTCAGTGGGTCCAGTGGGTCCCCGGACCCATTCTGTGGTTATTTCCCCAGTTCTGGAAAGCATAATTGGCATAGACATACTCAGCAACTGGCAGAATCCCAATATTGGTTCCCTGACTCATGGAGTGAGGACTATTATGGTAGGAAAGGCCAAGTTGGAAGCCACTAGAACTGCCCCTGCCTAGCAATACTGGATTCCTGGAGGGATTGCAGAGACTAATGCTACTCTTAAGGACTTGAAGGATGCAGGGGTGGTGATTCCCACCACATCCCCGTTCGACTCTCCTATTTGGCCTGTGCAGAAAACAGATGGGTCTTGGAGGATGACAGTGGATTATAGTCAACTTAACCAGATGGTGACTCCAATTGCAACTGCTGTTCCAGATGTGGTATCATTGCTTGAGCAAATCAACACATCCCGATACCTAGTATGCAGCTATTGAGCTGGCAAATGCTTTTTTCTGAATATCTGGTAGTAAAGACCAGTGAAATGTCTAGGTGTCCAGTGGTGTGGGGCATGTTGATATATCCCTTCTTAGATGAAGGATAAGCTGCTGAATCTGGCCACTCCTGTGACCAAAAAAGAGGCACAATGCTTAGTTGGCCTCTTTGGAGTTTGGAGGCATGTTCCTCATTTGGGTGTGCTACGCCGCCCATTTACCAAGTGACGGAACAAGAGGAGGCTCTGCAACAGGTCCAGACTGCTGTGCAAACTGCTCTGCCACTTGGACCGTATGATCCAGTAGATCCAATGGTGCTGGAAGTGTCACTGGGAAACAGAGATGCTATTTGGAGCCCTTGGCAGGCTCCTATAGAAGAATCACAATGCAGGCCCTTAGGATTTTGGAGTAAAGCCTTACCATCCTCTGCAGATAACTACTCTCCTTTTGAGAAACAGCTTTTGGCCTGCTACTGGGCCTTACTAGAGATAGAATGCTTAACAATGGGCCACCAAGTTACCATGAGACCTGAGTTGCCTATCAAGAGCTGGGTGCTGTCTGACCCACCAAGCCATAAAGTTGGGCATGCACAGCAGCACTCCATCAAAATGGATATGGTATGTAAGACATAGGGCTCGAGCAGATCCTGAAGGCACAAATTAGTTATATGAGGAAGTGGCCCACATGCCCATGGCCCCTACTCCCGCCACATTCTCTCCTCTTTCCCAGCCCAGAGCTATAGCTTGTTGGGGAGTTTCTTACAATCAGTTGACTGAGGAAGAGAAAACTTGGGCCTGGTTTACAGATGGTTCTGCATGATATGCAGGTTCCACAAGAAAGTGGACAACTGCAGCACTGCAGCCCTTTTCTGGGATGTCCCTGAAGGACAGTGGTGAGAGGAAATCCTCCCTGTGGGCAGAACTTCAAGCAGAGCACCTGGTTGTTCACTTTGCTTGGAAGGAGAACTGACCAGAGGTGCGTTTGTATACTGATTCGTGGGCTGTTGCTAATGGTTTGGCTGAATGGTCGGGTGACTTGGAAGGAACATGATTGGGAAATCGGCGACAAAGAGGTATGGGGAACAGGTATGTGGATAGAGCTTTCTAAGTGGGCAAAAAAACATGACAATATTTGTATCCCATGTGAATGCTCATCAGAGGGTAACTTCAACAGAAGAACGCTTTAATAATCAAGCAGATAAGATGACCCTTTCAGTAGCTAGCAGTCAGCCTCTTTCCCCAGCCACTCCTGTCACAGCCCAATGGGTTCATGAACCAAGTGCTCATGATGGTAGGGACAGAAGTTATGCATGGGCTCAGTGACATGGACTTCCACTCACCAAGGCCGACCTGGCCACAGCCACTGCTGAGTGCCCAATCTGCCAGCAGCAGAGACCCATACTCAGTCCCTGATATGACACTATTCACTGAGATGATCAGCCTGCTACCTGGTGGCAGGTTGATTACATTGGATCACTTCCATCATGGAAGGGGCAGTGATTTGTTCTTACTGGAATAGACAGATACTCTGGATATGGGTTTGCCTTCCCTGCACGACATGCTTCTGCCGAAACTACCATTCGTGGACTTATAGCATGCCTTATCCACCATCATGGTATTCCACACAGAATTGCTTGTGATCAAGGAATGATCACAGCAAATGAAGTGAGGGAATGGGCACATGCTCATGGAATTCTCTGGTCTTACCACGTTCCCCAACATCCAGAGGCAGTTGGGTTGATAGAACAGTAGAATGGCCTTTTGAAGACTCAATTATGGTGCCAATTAGGTGGCAATACCTTGCAGGGCTTGGGCAGTGTTCTCCAGGAGGCTGTGTATGCTCTGAATCAGCATCCATTCTATGGTGCTGTTTCTCCCATAGCCAGGATTCACGAATCCAGGAATCAAGGGGTAGAAATGGAATGGCACCACTATCATCCCTAGTGATCCACTAGGAAAATTTTTGCTTCCTGTTCCTGCAACCTTAAACTCTGCTGGTCTACAAATCTTAATTCCAAAAGGAGGAGTGCTCCCACCAGGAGACACAACAATAATTCCGTTGAACTGGAAGTTAAGACTGCCACCTGGCCACTTTGGGCTTCTCACGCCTATGAATCAAAAGGCAAGGAAGGGGATTACTGTACTGACTGGGGTAATTGATCCTGACTACCAAGGAGAAACTGGACTGCAACTGTACAATGGAGGTAAAGAAGAGTTTCCTGGAATCCAAAAGATCACCTGGGATGTCTCTTAGTACTACCATGTCCTGTGATTAAAGTCAATGGAAAACTGCAACAACCCAAACCAGGCCCAGAAACTTCAGGAACGAAGGTCTAGGTCACCCCACTAGGCAAAGAACCATGGCCAGTTGAAGTGCTTGCTGAGGATAAAAGGAACATGGAATGCAGAGTGGAAGAAGGTAGTCATAAATATGAACTAAGACCATGTGACCAGTTACAGAAACTAGTATAAGGTATTTAAGTTATAGAATATCAAGTTTAAGAGTGACTATTACCCAAGAACTTGCACCCTGTTCTTCAGAGATTTAGTGCATTTCCGGTTACATGCAGGACAGCTGAGGATAGTTAGGAGAAACATATGTCTGTTACTATGTTCTACTTAGAGTATGGTTTAGGGTGATGTGTATAACGGCCAACTTGACAAGAGGTAGACTGTGATGGTTAGGTTCATATGTCAACCTGGCCAGGTGATAGCGCCCAGCTGTCTGGTCAAGCAAGCACGGTCCTAACTGTTACTAAAAGGACATTTGTGGCTGGTTAATAAACCAGAAGGCTGGTTTATTAAATCATCAGTCAACTGATTGCATCTGTGGCTGATTACATCAATGAATGGAGTGTCTTCTGCAATGAGAGAATTCAATCAGTTGGATTTACTCCAATCAGTTGAAGATTTTTTAAGTGTGAAGCAAGAGAACTTTCACTTCTTCCTCACTCAGCTAGCCTCTTCTGGGGAATTCACTGAAGACCCTCATCGGAGTGCCAGCTTGCAGCCTACCCTACGGAACTTCTCTTCTTCAGCCTGCCAGCCTCTCCTGGGGAGTTCATTGAAGACCTTCAACAGAGTTGTGGCCTGCCCTACAGAATTTGGACTTGTACATCCCCACAGGTGCATAAGACACTTTAATAAAATCTCATATTTACAGATATCTTCTGTTGGCTCCGTTTCCCTAGAGAACCCTAATTCAGTGAATAATATTTTCTTTGCATATTCTCTCTCAATCTACTAGAAAAAGTTTCTTCTTCTTATAGAACATGGCCAAGAAGATATACCTACTTAGAAAATGCTAATTATCTGGGGAAAAAAACAGTACTGCAATTCTTCAAAATTAAATAAAATAATCTTAAAAAATTCAAACTTACCAAACATGCAGCTGCTGATGAGTGCAAATACTGTGAAAACCATTCTGAGGCTAAAGACATGCCCTATAAATGAAAAGATGAATTTTAGTTCTAAGTTCAAATGAAGATTCCTTAATCTCACACTGTTAGGAAGATGTCAATATGTACACTGTTGAGTGAGAAAAGAGTAACATTACTTTCTCAAAGTCAGTAGAAAAATAAATTCTAACATGAATTTAAGAATTAAGCCTAAAAAATATGTTATTACAAATAGGACTGCATTACAAAATGTCACTTAGGCAAGAAATGTAAGGAGACAAAATGTGTCTAAAATCAAAAAGTGAAAAACTATTATCCCATTCCACTCCTACAAAAACAGTCACATAAAAAAGAGAAAGAAATAGGTCCTGACAGCCTTGAATGATTAACATTTGCTGATAGCACTATTTATGATTATTAAAAAGAATGTATTAAGTTGGCAACTAATAAAAAAGGACATACTCGAGAATGGTTTCTAAGCAACAAGACAACTGGCCTGTTATAATTAACATTTAAAATCTCCAAAGTGGTGACAAACAATGGCGGGTATGAGAACCAATGTGGAACTTTCTATAAACACAGAATGCCTGGGTCCATTCCAAACCAAAATGAATCAAAATCTCCAGTAGGAGACCAAGGCATGCATGGGTTTTGAACGCTATAGGTACAAATCCCTAGTTAAGAATGACCACTTTGAAACTTACCTGCATATCTCACTAAAAAATTGAGACACAGAGACAATCATTCAAAGTAAATTCTCTGGGCATGAAGAAACAGAGCAGCTACAAGCAAATTATGTGGACATGGCACCACTGCTATCAAAGAAATTTACAATAAAATTATGAGGCACTATTTCTATTTCTTAAGTAAGCAAAAACTCTCAATTTATAAGAAAACATACATGCGTACTTAAGGATTGATGAACACAAAAAAACCTGGCAAAAATGGAAAGCAATGGTGGCAACATTGCTGGCAAATGCAAATGGAAACAATGCTGGCAAATGCATATAAAACAGAGCCACACACAATGTGTAAAGTCACACAATCTTTGCGTAAAGGATTATCCACATGCTTTGACAAGGAATGTAGAAGTACTTAGGAAATTTATCTAATCCCCTCAAAAGCAAAAACATGTCTGTGCATAAAATGGTTGACAATAATATTATAATACTAACTAAAAACAACTACATATTCAATGGAGATACAATTACATAAATTTCAGTGCATAAACTGAGTATTATACAAGTATCAAAAATAACAGTTATACAAGCTGAGCCTGGAACATAGTGTAGAGGAACCAAGAAGTGCTTAAAGATTAATGGAGACATGTCAAAACAACACAGAAGGAGATGTCTGGAGAAGATGGCAGAGTAGGGAGCTCCAGGACTCAATTCTCCCACCAAACACTATAGAACAGTCAGGAACTGTCTGAAACAACTATTTGATACTACAGAGGCCAGAAGAATACTGTACAGCATCCAGGAAAGAGCTGGAGGAAGAGGCAGATAAATTACAGTAAAGAACAGTAAATTGCTTTCTCCCTGCAGTGGCTACAAGTGCTCATCCCCCACCCTCACAGCAAGCCACCAGGGAGTCAGTCCCTGGTTAGCTGCTGGTGACATAAAGGGACATAAAGATCCTCTTTTGCAAGAACAGGGGTAGGCACAGCCGATAACTGATCAGGGCTTTTAATTAGGAAATTCTGATTGCTGGGTTCCAGTTCTGAGGGCAGCTATTGTTTCAACCTGCCCCAGACAAAGGTGACAGCAGCCATTGTTTCAACCCTCCCTAGACAGGGGAAGAGGCAGTAGTGATCTAAAGATTCAGCACTTCCTCAGGGCTGCAGGGGACAGTTTAGCTGAAGGGCTGCACTTGCCAGGCAGGCCAGGAAAGCTCAGCTTTGGGGAGCCATCTGAGAAGCATTTAGTACCCTTCCTGATCTCTTCCCCAGGGCACTTTGGAGCCAGTCTGTGCCCCGCTTTGTGGTTAACTGGCCCTATTTTGGCTGGCTGGGAAAGACTGACTTGGAAAAGTCCTCTCAAAGGTGACCCAACTCCCAGAATTTGCCCTCCAGGTAAATGCAGCTTGAGACAATGAAAGGAACATAAAAAATTACAGAGATGGACAATCTGGGATAAAGACCTGCAAGCATCAAATACCTGAGAGAGGGAGGTCTGTCTCTGGGAAACCGAGAGGACAACGAAATTCCTGTAAACAGGGGAACTCCAAACAACTAACAAGCAAAAGCCCAGGACAAGACATAGGACTAGAAAAACAGGAAAAACCCTGCATACTGCATTCACCTTGGACAGACCTTCCTGATAGTAGGCCAGAAGCTCAAGAAAATCTCTGTCTTATCAGGAGCTGGTTACAAAACCAAGAAACAGACATCCCAGTAAATGCCAGAGTTAACATTTTAAAATACTAAAATGTACAGTGTGCAACAAAAGAGTATGAGACAAAGAAACAGAAAATGATGACCCATCCAAAGGAAGAGGATAAAAATACAGAAAAAAAAAAATAATGAAAGAAGATGAGGATGTGGATATACCAAACAAAACCTTTAAAAAAAGATCTTAAAAATGTTCAAGGAGATGAAAGAAAGTATAGAGAAAGAACTAAAGGATATCAGGAAAACAATGAATGAACAATATGATGTAGAGAGACAGAAATTTTAAAAAGGAACAGGCAGAACTGCTAGTGTTAATACCACAATAACTGCAATGAAAAATGCCCAGAAGGGTTTCAAGACAGACTGGAGTTGGCAGAAGAAAGAATGAGTGAACTTGAAGACAACAAACTTGAAATGAGTCAGGCTGAAGAGCATTAAAAAAAGAACTATTAAAAGCAAAAACAGCCTAAGAGAACTATGGGACACCATCAGGAGCACCAATATACACATTATGGGAGTCCCATAAGGAGAAGAAAGAGAGAAACGGGCAGAAGGAAGATTCAAAGAAATAATGACAAAAAACTTCTGAAACATAGCAAAAGACATGAATATGAACATTCAAGAAGCTCAGAGAACACCAAACAAGAAAAATATGAAAATACACTCCATCATATATTGATTAGACTACCAAATGCAAAAGACAAAGAGAGAGTCCTGGGTGCTGCAAGAGAAAAGCAACCTGTTATTTACAAGGGAGTCCCAGTTAGATTTAATGCCGATTTCTCATCAGAAACCATGGAGACAGGAAAGTGGTGGGATGAAATACTTACAATGCTGAGGAAAATAAATGCCAGCCAAGAATTTTATATCTAGAGAAACTCTCCTTCAAAAATGAGGGAGAGAGGTGGGGCAAGATGGTAGCATAGAGAGGTGTGGAATTTAGTTAGTCCTCCAGAGCAACTAGTAAATAGCCAGGAAAAACTAGTAAATAGTCTGGAACAACTATTGAGGGACATATGTGACTGGACACACATTGCACACCAGCCAGGAATAGGTGGAATGACTGAGATTGCAGCATAGAACTGTAAGTAAAGTGCCCCAAACTGCGGAGCTGGTGCCCCTCCCCCACCGGCATGGCAGGCTGAGTTGCAAAACTTCACCATGGGAGAAAGAAGCAGGCTACCTGCAGCAAGGCAAAGTAACTCAACCAAGTTCCAACTGTGGTTTTAATTAACAAATCTGGACTACTGAGTAGAAGCTACAAGCACGGATAAACCTGGAGCAAGCAGGAAATGAAATCTGGGGTCATTCCTGGCAGAAAGGAAGTAAGGCTGATGGAAATAAATAAATAAATAAATAAGAGGCTTTTGGAGATGGCTGAGCTAAGAATACTGGAAAAAGGCTGAGTCCCAAGAAAAGGGTTACTCTCTCTTTTTCCTTTTTTTCCTCCCATTCCCAGTAGCTCATTAGAGAAAGCCTTAGGCATTTTGAATTTCAGCCCTAATCCAGGCAAGGGTGGAGTTAAGAGAGTCAGAGAGACAAAAGAGAAATTCAAGTGTATGAGATAATTCCCTAAAGAGAGTATCTTCCTTAAGAAAAGCGGAGCGGGGCCTAGCTCAAGTGGCTGCCTTCCCTCAGAGAATTCAAACCCCAAGTCCTGATGGGGAAAAAGAAAAACCAGGAACAACTTAAATTGGCTTCTGACACCCTTGGCCCCAGAAGAAGAAGGGAAGGGAGAAGGGGCAGAAACAATAATGGAGGAAATAATCACTAAAAATTTCCAATCTGTCATGAAAGACATAAAATTACAGATCCAAGAAGCGCAGTGTATCCCAAACAGAATAGACTGACTCCAAGACACTTAATAATCAGATTATCAAATGTCAAAGACAGAATTGTGAAAGCAGCAAAAGAAAAGCAATCCATCACATACAAAGGAAGCCTGATAGACTATGTGCAGATTTCTCAGTAGAAACCATGGAGACAAGAAGGCAATGTGCTTGATATATTTAAGATTCTGAAAGAGAAAAACTGCCAACCAAAAATTCTATGTCTGACAAAACTATCCTTCAAAAATGAGGGAGAGACACGGGCGGGGCAAGATGGCAGACTGGTGAGCTGTATGTTTTAGTTACTCCTCCAGGAAAGTAGGTAGAAAGCCAGGAACTGCGTGGACTGGACACCACAGAGCAATCTGACTTTGGGCATACTTCATACAACACTCATGAAAACGTGGAACTGCTGAGATCAGCGAAATCTGTAAGTTTTTGCGGCCAGGGGACCTGCGCCCCTCCCTGCCAGGCTCAGTCCCGTGGGAGGAGGGGCTGTCAGCTCCGGGAAGGAGAAGGGAGAACTGCAGTGGCAGCCCTTATCGGAAACTCATTCTGCTGATCCAAACTCCAACCATAGATAGACGGAGACCAGACACCAGAGAATCTGAGAGCAGCCAGCCCAGCAGAGAGGAGACAGGCATAGGAAAAAAACAACACGAAAAACTCCAAAATAAAAGCGGAGGATTTTTGGAGTTCTGGTGAACATAGAAAGGGGAAGGGCAGAGCTCAGGCCCGAGCTCAGGCCCTGAGGCACATATGAAAATCCCGAAGAAAAGCTGATCTCTCTGCCCTGTGGACCTTTCCTTAATGGCCCTGGTTGCTTTGTCTCTTAGCATTTCAATAACCCATTAGATCTCTGAGGAGGGCACTTTTTTTTTTTTTTTTTTTTTAATCCTTTTTTCTTCTTCTAAAACAATTACTCTAAGAAGCCCAATACAGAAAGCTTCAAAGACTTGCAATTTGGGCAGGTCAAGTCAAGAGCAGAACTAGGAGAGCTCTGAGACAAAACACAATAATCCAGTGGCTGAGAAAATTCACTAAACACCACAACTTCCCAAGAAAAGGGGGGTGTCCGCTCACAGCCATCATCCTGGTGGACAGGAAACACTCCTGCCCATCGCCAGCCCCATAGCCCAGAACTGCCCCAGACAACCCAGTGTGACGGAAGTGCTTCAAATAACAGGCACACACCACAAAACTGGGTGTGGACATTAGCCTTCCCTGCAACCTCAGCTGATTGTCCCAGAGTTGGGAAGGTAGAGCAGTGTGAATTAACAAAGCCCCATTCAGCCATCATTTCAGCAGACTGGGAGCCTCCCTACACAGCCCAGCAGCCCAGAACTGCCCTGGGGGGACGGCACTCACCTGTGACATAGCACAGTCATCCCTCAACAGAGGACCTGGGGTGCACGGCCTGGAAGAGGGGCCCACTTGCAAGTCTCAGGAGCCATACGCCAATACCAAGGACTTGTGGGTCAGTGGCAGAGGTAAACTGTGGCAGGACTGAACTGAAGGATTCGACTATTGCAGCAGCTTTAAAACTCTAGGATCACCAGGGAGATTTGATTGTTAGAGCCACCCCCCCTCCCTGACTGCCCAGAAACACGACCCATATACAGGGCGGGCAACACCAACTACACACGCAAGCTTGGTACACCAATTGGACCCCACAAGACTCACTCCCCCACTCACCACAAAGGCTAAGCAGGGGAGAAATGGCTTGTGGAGAACAGGTGGCTCGTGGACGCCACCTGCTGGTTAGTTAGAGAAAGTGTACTCCACGAAGCTGTAGATCTGATAAATTAGAGATAAGGACTTCAATTGGTCTACAAATCCTAAAAGAACCCTATCAAGTTCAGCAAATGCCAAGAGGCCAAAAACAACAGAAAATTCTAAAGCATATGAAAAAAACTAGACGATGTGGATAACCCAAGCCCAAGCACCCAAATCAAAAGACCAGAAGAGACACAGCACCTAGAGCAGCTACGCAAAGAACTAAAGATGAACAATGAGACCATAGTATGGGATACAAAGGATATCAAGAAGATCCTAGAAGAGCATAAAGAAGACATTGCAAGACTAAATAAAAAAATGGATGATCTTATGGAAATTAAAGAAACTGTTGACCAAATTAAAAAGATTCTGGACACTCATAGTACAAGACTAGAGGAAGTTGAACAACGAATCAGTGACCTGGAAGATGACAGAATGGAAAATGAAAGCATAAAAGAAAGAATGGGGAAAAAAATTGAAAAAATCGAAACGGACCTCAGGGATATGATAGATAATATGAAACGTCCGAATATAAGACTCATTGGTGTTCCAGAAGGGGAAGAAAAGGGTAAAGGTCTAGGAAGAGTATTCAAAGAAATTGTTGGGGAAAACTTCCCAAATCTTCTAAACAACATAAATACACAAATCATAAATGCTCAGCGAACTCCAAATAGAATAAATCCAAATAAACCCACTCCGAGACATATTCTGATCACACTGTCAAACACAGAAGAGAAGGAGCAAGTTCTGAAAGCAGCAAGAGAAAAGCAATTCACCACATACAAAGGAAACAGCATAAGACTAAGTAGTGACTACTCAGCAGCCACCATGGAGGCGAGAAGGCAGTGGCACGATATATTTAAAATTCTGAGTGAGAAAAATTTCCAGCCAAGAATACTTTATCCAGCAAAGCTCTCCTTCAAATTTGAGGGAGAGCTTAAATTTTTCACAGACAAACAAATGCTGAGAGAATTTGCTAACAAGAGACCTGCCTTACTGGAGATACTCAAGGGAGCCCTACAGACAGAGAAACAAAGAAAGGACAGAGAGACTTGGAGAAAGGTTCAGTACTAAAGAGATTCGGTATGGGTACAATAAAGGATATTAATAGACAGAGGGGAAAAATATGACAAACATAAACCAAAGGATAAGATGGCTGATTCAAGAAATGCATTCACGGTTATAACGTTGAATGTAAATGGATTAAACTCCCCAATTAAAAGATATAGATTCACAGAATGGATCAAAAAAAATGAACCATCAATATGTTGCATACAAGAGACTCATCTTAGACACAGGGACACAAAGAAACTGAAAGTGAAAGGATGGAAAAAAATATTTCATGCAAGCTACAGCCAAAAGAAAGCAGGTGTAGCAATACTAATCTCAGATAAAATAGACTTCAAATGCAGGGATGTTTTGAGAGACAAAGAAGGCCACTACATACTAATAAAAGGGGCAATTCAGCAAGAAGAAATAACAATCGTAAATGTCTATGCACCAAACCAAGGTGCCACAAAATACATGAGAGAAACACTGGCAAAACTAAAGGAAGCAATTGATGTTTCCACAATAATTGTGGGAGACTTCAACACATCACTCTCTCCTATAGATAGATCAACCAGACAGAAGACCAATAAGGAAATTGAAAACCTAAACAATCTGATAAATGAATTAGATTTAACAGACATATACAGGACATTACATCCCAAATCACCAGGATACAAATACTTTTCTAGTGCTCATGGAACTTTCTCCAGAATAGATCATATGCTGGGACATAAAACAAGCCTCAATAAATTTAAAAAGATTGAAATTATTCAAAGCACATTCTCTGACCACAATGGAATACAATTAGAAGTCAATAACCATCAGAGACTTAGAAAATTCACAAATACCTGGAGGTTAAACAACACACTCGTAAACAATCAGTGGGTTAAAGAAGAAATAGCAAGAGAAATTGCTAAATATATAGAGACGAATGAAAATGAGAACACAACATACCAAAACCTATGGGATGCAGCAAAAGCAGTGCTAAGGGGGAAATTTATAGCACTAAACGCATATATTAAAAAGGAAGAAAGAGCCAAAATCAAAGAACTAATGGATCAACTGCAGAAGCTAGAAAATGAACAGCAAACCAATCCTAAACCAAGAAAAGAAATAACAACGATTAAAGCAGAAATAAATGACATAGAGAACAAAAAAACAATAGAGAGGATAAATATCACCAAAAGTTGGTTCTTTGAGAAGATCAACAAGATTGACAAGCCCCTAGCTAGACTGACAAAATCAAAAAGAGAGAAGACCCATATAAACAAAATAATGAATGAAAAAGGTGACATAACTGCAGATCCTGAAGATATTAAAAAAATTATAAGAAGATACTATGAACAACTGTATGGCAACAAACTGGATAATGTAGAGGAAATGGACAATTTCCTGGAAACATATGAACAACCTAGACTGACCAGAGAAGAAATAGAAGACCTCAACCAACCCATCACAAGCAAAGACATCCAATCAGTCATCAAAAATCTTCCCACAAATAAATGCCCAGGGCCAGATGGCTTCACAGGGGAATTCTACCAAACTTTCCAGAAAGAACTGACACCAATCTTACTCAAACTCTTTCAAAACATTGAAGAAAATGGAACACTACCTAACTCATTTTATGAAGCTAACATCAATCTAATACCAAAACCAGGCAAAGATGTTACAAAAAAGGAAAACTACTGGCCAATCTCCCTAATGAATATAGATGCAAAAATCCTCCACAAAATACTTGCAAATCGAATCCAAAGACACATTAAAAAAATCATACACCATGACCAAGTGGGGTTTATTCCAGGCATGCAAGGATGGTTCAACATAAGAAAATCAATCAATGTATTACAACACAATAACAAGTCAAAAGGGAAAAATCAATTGATCATCTCAATAGATGCTGAAAAAGCATTTGACAAAATCCAACATCCCTTTTTGATAAAAACACTTCAAAAGGTAGGAATTGAAGGAAACTTCCTCAACATGATAAAGAGCATATATGAAAAACCCACAGCCAGAATAGTACTCAATGGTGAGAGACTGAAAGCCTTCCCTCTAAGATCAGGAACAAGACAAGGATGCCCGCTATCACCACTATTATTCAACATTGTGCTGGAAGTGCTAGCCAGGGCAATCCGGCAAGACAAAGAAATAAAAGGCATCCAAATTGGAAAAGAAGAAGTAAAACTGTCATTGTTTGCAGATGATATGATCTTATATCTAGAAAACCCTGAGAAATCGACGATACAGCTACTAGAGCTAATAAACAAATTTAGCAAAGTAGCGGGATACAAGGTTAATGCACATAAGTCAGTAATGTTTCTATATGCTAGAAATGAACAAACTGAAGAGACACTCAAGAAAAAGATACCATTTTCAATAGCAACTAAAAAAATCAAGTACCTAGGAATAAATTTAACCAAAGATGTAAAAGACCTATACAAAGAAAACTACATAACTCTACTAAAAGAAAAAGAAGGGGACCTTAAAAGATGGAAAAATATTCCATGTTCATGGATAGGAAGACTAAATGTCATTAAGATGTCAATTCTACCCAAACTCATCTACAGATTGAATGCAATCCCAATCAAAATTCCAACAACCTACTTTGCAGACTTGGAAAAGCTAGTTATCAAATTTATTTGGAAAGGGAAGATGCCTCGAATTGCTAAAGACACTCTAAAAAAGAAAAACGAAGTGGGAGGACTTACACTCCCTGACTTTGAAGCTTATTATAAAGCCACAGTTGCCAAAACAGCATGGTACTGGCACAAAGACAGACATACAGATCAATGGAATCGAATTGAGAATTCGGAGATAGACCCTCAGATCTATGGCCGACTGATCTTTGATAAGGCCCCCAAAGTCACTGAACTGAGTCATAATGGTCTTTTCAACAAATGGGGCTGGGAGAGTTGGATATCCATATCCAAAAGAATGAAAGAGGACCCCTACCTCACCCCCTACACAAAAATTAACTCAAAATGGACCAAAGATCTCAATATAAAAGAAAGTACCATAAAACTCCTAGAAGATAATGTAGGAAAACATCTTCAAGACCTTGTATTAGGCGGCCACTTCCTAGACTTTACACCCAAAGCACAAGCAACAAAAGAGAAAATAGATAAATGGGAACTCCTCAAGCTTAGAAGTTTCTGCACCTCAAAGGAATTTCTCAAAAAGGTAAAGAGGCATCCAACTCAATGGGAAAAAATTTTTGGAAACCATGTATCTGACAAAAGACTGATATCTTGTATATATAAAGAAATCCTATAACTCAATGACAATAGTACAGTCAGCCCAATTATAAAATGGGCAAAAGATATGAAAAGACATTTCTCTGAAGAGGAAATACAAATGGCCAAGAAACACATGAAAAAATGTTCAGCTTCACTAGCTATTAGAGAGATGCAAATTAAGACCACAATGAGATACCATCTAACACCGATTAGAATGGCTGCCATTAAACAAACAGGAAACTACAAATGCTGGAGGGGATGTGGAGAAATTGGAACTCTTATTCACTGTTGGTGGGACTGTATAATGGTTCAGCCACTCTGGAAGTCAGTCTGGCAGTTCCTTAGAAAACTAGATATAGAGTTACCATTCGATCCAGCGATTGCACTTCTCGGTATATACCTGGAAGATCGGAAAGCAGTGACACGAACAGATATCTGCACGCCAATGTTCATAGCAGCATTATTCACAATTGCCAAGAGATGGAAACAACCCAAATGTCCTTCAACAGATGAGTGGATAAATAAAATGCGGTATATACACACGATGGAATACTACGCGGTAGTAAGAAGGAACGATCTCGTGAAACATACGACAACATGGATGAACCTTGAAGACATAATGCTAAGCGAAATAAGCCAGGCACAAAAAGAGAAATATTATATGCTACCACTAATGTGAACTTTGAAAAATGTAAAACAAATGGCTTCTAATGTAGAATGTAGGGGAACTAGCAATAGAGAGCAATTAAGGAAGGGGGAACAATAATCCAAGAAGAACAGATAAGCTATTTAACGTTCTGGGGATGCCCAGGAATGACTATGGTCTGTTAATTTCTGATGGATATAGTAGGAGCAAGTTCACAGAAATGTTGCTATATTAGGTAACTTTCTTGGGGTAAAGTAGGAACATGTTGGAAGTTAAGCAGTTATCTTAGGTTAGTTGTCTTTTTCTTACTCCCTTGTTATGGTCTCTTTGAAATGTTCTTTTATTGTATGTTTGTTTTCTTTTTAACTTTTTTTTTCATACAGTTGATTTAAAAAAGAAGGGAAAGTTAAAAAAAAAAAAAAGAAAATCAAGGAAAAAAAAAGATGTAGTGCCCCCTTGAGGAGCCTGTGGAGAATGCAGGGGTATTCGCCTACCCCACCTCCATGGTTGCTAACATGACCACAGACATAGGGGACTGGTGGTTTGATGGGTTGAGCCCTCTACCACAGGTTTTATCCTTGGGAAGACGGTTGCTGCAAAGGAGAGGCTAGGCCTCCCTATGGTTGTGCCTAAGAGCCTCCTCCCGAATGCCTCTTTGTTGCTCAGATGTGGCCCTGTCTCTCTAGCTAAGCCAACTTGAAAGGTGAAATCACTGCCCTCCCCCCTACGTGGGATCAGACACCCAGGGGAGTGAATCTCCCTGGCAACGTGGAATATGACTCCCGGGGAGGAATGTAGACCTGGCATCATGGGATGGAGAACATCTTCTTGACCAAAAGGGGGATGTGAAAGGAAATGAAATAAGCTTCAGTGGCAGAGAGATTCCAAAAGGAGCCGAGAGGTCACTCTGGTGGGCACTCTTACGCACACTTTAGACAACCCTTTTTAGGTTCTAAAGAATTGGGGTAGCTGGTGGTGGATACCTGAAACTATCAAACTACAACCCAGAACCCATGAATCTCGAAGACAGTTGTATAAAAATGTAGCTTATGAGGGGTGACAAGGGGATTGTGATAGCCATAAGGACCACACTCCACTTTGTCTAGTTTATGGATGGATGAGTAGAAAAATAGGGGAAGGAAACAAACAGACAAAGGTACCCAGTGTTCTTTTTTACTTCAATTGCTCTTTTTCACTCCAATTATTATTCTTGTTATTTTTGTGTGTGTGCTAATGAAGGTGTCAGGGATTGATTTGGGTGATGAATGTACCACTATGTAATGGTACTGTAAACAATCGAAAGTACGATTTGTTTTGTATGACTGCGTGGTATGTGAATATATCTCAATAAAATGAAGATTAAAAAAAAAAAATGAGGGAGAGTTTAAAATATTTTCCGACAAACAGACACTGAGTTTGTGAACAAGATACATGCTCTACAAGAAATACTAAAGAGAGCACTACAGGCAGATAGGGAAAGACAGGAGAGAGAGATTTGGAAATGAGTGTAGAAATGAAGACTATCAGAGTAAAAAGCAAGAGAGAGGAAAAAATAAAAATAAAATAAGATATGAGATATAAAATCCAAAAGACAAAATGGTAGACAGTAGGCATTACATTGAGTGAAATTAGCCATAAACAAAAGGATGGATACTGCATGGTCTCACTAATACGGACTAACACTGATGAGCACAATTTGAGAGTTGAGAACACAGGTTATCAGGAAATAGAAAGAGGTTAGAGATCAGGAATTTGATGCTGAAGGAGTACGGAAGGTTCAACAGGATTGACTGTATAGGTCCAGAAATGGAATGGACAGCATAATAGTATGTGATGGTAATGCTATATTGTAAGTATTCTGAACAAAGATGAGTGTGACTATGGTTGAAAGAGGAAGGCTAAGGCCAGGTATGACACCAGGCAGAAAGACAGAAGATAAAGACTGGAATTGTATAACTAGCTATATAAACCTAAGCCTAGAGTGGTCAATGATGGTGATTAAATGCATGAATATAAGAATTTTTTTTTTATTCAGTTTTATTGAAATACATTCACACACCATACAATCATCCATGGTATACAATCCACTGTCCACAGTATGATAACATAGTTATGCGTTCTTCACCACAATCTATCTCTGAACATTTTCCTTACATCAGAAAGAACCAGAACAAGAATAAAAAATAAAAGTGAAAAAAGAACACCCAAATCATCCCCCCCATCCCACCCCATTTGTCCTTTAGTTTTTATCCCCATTTTTCTACTCATCCATACACTAGATAAAGGGGGTGTGATCCACAAGGTCTTCACAATCACACTGTCACCCCTTGTAATCTACATTATTATATAATTGTCTTCAGGAGTCCAGACTGCTGGGTTGGAGTTTGGTAGTTTCTAGCTATTCCAATGTATTAAAACTTAAAAAGGGATATCTATATAGTGCATAAGAATGCACTCCAGAGTGACCTCTCAACTCCATTTGAAATCACTCAGCCACTGAAACTTTATTTTGCTTCTTTTGGCTTCCCCCTGTAAAGATGATTTTCTTAATCCCACAATACGGGGCCCAGGCTCATGCCTGGGAGTCATTTCCTGTGTTGCCAGGGAGAGTCACACCCTTGGGAGTCATGTCCCATGTAGGGGGGAAGGCAGTGAGTTCACCTGCAGAGTGGGCTTAAAGTGAGAGAGCAGCAAAGAATTTTTTATCCAGCAAATCTCTCCTTCAAAACCGAGGTAGACCTTAAAATTTTCACAGACAAACAAATGCTGTGAGAATTTGTTAACAAGAGACCTGCCCTATAAGAAATACTAAAGGGAGCTCTACCGGCTGAGAAAAAAAAGAAAGGAGAGAGAGGTCTGGAGAAGGGCGTAGAACTAAAGAGTTTTAGCAAGGGTACTTAAAAAAAAAAAAAAGAAAGAGAGGGGAAAAAATACATGTGACAAATAAAAGCAAAGAATATGATGGCTGGTTCAAGAACTGCCCTCACAGTAACAACATTGAACATGAATGGATTAAACTCTCCAAATAAAAGATACTGAGTGGCAGAATAGGTTAAAAAATATGAATCATCAATATGCTGTTTACAAGAGACTCATCTTGGACCTAAGAAAGAAATTGAAATGAAGAAATTGAAAGTGAAAGGATGGAAAAAAATATTCTATGCCTGCTACAGTCAAAAGAAAGCAGGGGTAGCAATTCTATTTTCAGATAAAATAAACTTTAAATGCAAGAATGGCATAACAGACAAAGAAGGACACTATTTAATAATAAATGGGACAATTCACCAAGAAGAAAAAATGATAAATGTTTATGCACCCAATCAAGGTGCTCCATAGTACATGAGACAAACACTGGCAAAACTGAAGGAAGGAACAGATGTTTCCACAATAATCATGGGAGACTTTAATACAACACTTTCTCCTATAGATAGATCAACCAGAAGATCAATAAAGAAAGTGAGAACCTAAACAATGTGATAAACGAATTAGACTTAACAGACATATATAGAGCATTACGTCCCAAATTACCAGGATATACATTCTTCTCTAGTGCTCATGAAACTTCTTCCAGGACAGATCATGTGCTGGGGCATAAAACAAGCCTCCATAAATTTGAAAAGATTGAAATTATTCAAAGCACATTCTCTGACCACAACTAGAAGTCAATAACCATCAAAGATTTAGAACAAGTCACAAATATCTGGAGGTTAAACAACACACTCCTAAACAATCAGTGGTCAAAGAAGAAATTGCAAGAGAAATTGCTAAAAATCTAGAGACGAATGAAAACAAGAACACAACATATCAAAATTTATGGGATGAGGTGAAATGAAGGTGGTATTGAGGGGGAAATTTATAGCTCTAAATGCATACATTAAAAAAAAAAGAAAACTAAAATCAAAGAGCTACTGGAAAAACTGAAGAAACTAGAAAATGATCAGCAAACTAATTCTAAAGCAAGTAGAAGAAAAAAAATAACAAGGATTAAAGCAGAAATAAATGATATGGAGAACAAAAAACAATAGAGAGAATAAATAAAACCAAAAGTTGAGAAGATCAGCAAGACTGACAAACTCTTAGCTACTGAATGAAAAAATCAAAAAGAGAAAAGACCTAAATAAATAAAATCAGAAACGAGAGGCAGGACATTACTGTTGATCCCAAAGAAATTTAAAAAGTCATAGATGATAAGATAAACAATTATACACCAACAACCTAGACAATTTAGAGAAAATGGATAATTTCCTGGAAACACATGAACAGCCTAGACTGACCCAAGAAGAAACAGAAGACCTCAACAAACCAATCACGAGTAAAGAGATTCAATCAGTCATCAAAAAGCTTCCTACAAATAAAAGTCCAGGGCCAGATGGCTTCACCAGGGAATTTCACCAAATTTTCCAAAAAGATCTGTCACCAATCCTGGGCAAACTCTTTCAAAAAACTGAAGAAAAAGGAACACTACCTAACTCATTTTATGAAGCTAACATCACTCTAATATCAAAACCAGATAAACATGCTACAAGAAAGGAAAACTACAGGCCCATCTCCCTAATGAATTTAGATGCAAAAATTCTAAATAAAATACTTGCAAATCAAATCCAAAGATACATTAAAAGAATCATATACCATGACCACATGGGATTCACTCCAGGCATTCAAGGTTGGTTCAACATAAGAAAACCAATGTAATACAACACATTAACAAATCAAAAGGGAAAAATCAAATGATCATCTCAATAGATATGGAAAAAGCATTCAAAAAACTTCAGCATCCTTTTTTTGATAAAATCACTTCAAAAGGTAGGAATTGAAGGAAACCTCCTCAATATGATAAAGGGCATATATGAAAAACCCACAGCCAGCATAGTACTCAATGGTGAGAGACTGAAAGCCTTCCCCCTAAGATCAGGAATGAAACAAGGATGCCCACTGTCACCATTATTATTCAACATTGTGCTAGAAGTTCTAGCCAGAACAATCCAGCAAGACAAAGAAATAAAAGGCATCCAAACTGGAAAGGAAGAAATAAAATTGTCATTATTTGCAGATAATAGATCATATATTTGGAAAATCCTGAGGATTCAAAGACATATCTACTTGAGCTAATAAATTCAGCAAAGTCATGAGATACAAGATATAATGCACAAAAGTCAGTAATGCTCCTATACACTAGAAATGACCTAACTGAAGAGACACTCAAGAAAAACATTCCATTCACAATAGCAACTAAAAAAATCAAGCACCTAGGAATAAACTTAACCAAGGATGCAAAAGACCTCTACAAGGAAAGTACATACCTTTACTAAAAGAAATCAAAGGGGACCTAAAGAGGTAGAAAGATATTCTGTGCTCATGGAAAGGAATAAATGTCATTAAGATGTCAATTCTACCCCAAGTGATCTACAGATTCAATGCAATTCCGATCAAAATTCCAACAACCTACTTTGCAGACTTGAAAAGATGGTTATCAAATTTATTTGGAAGAGAAAGGGGCCTGAATTGCCAAAAACATTCTAAAAAAGAAGAACAAAGTGGGAGGATTTACACTTCCTGACTTTAATGCCCACTATAAAGACACAGTGGTCAAAACAGCATGGTCCTGGCACAAAGATAGACATTATTGATCAATGGAATTGAATTGAGAGTTTGGAAATAGATCCCTATATCTATGGTCAACTGATTTTTGATAAGGCCCCTAACTCAGGGAACTGGGACAGAACAGTCTCTTCAACAAGTATGGCTGGGAGAACTGGATAGCCATAAACAAAAGAATGAAAGCGGACCCTTACCTCACACCCTATACAAAAATTAACTCAAAATGGATCACAGACCTCAATATAAGAGTCACCACCGTGAAAGTCCTAGAAGATAATATGGGGATACATCTTTAAGACCTAGTAATAGGAAGCAGCTTTTTAGACCTTACACTCAAAGCACAAACATGAAACAAAAAAATTATAAATGGGAACTCCTCAAAATCAAAAGCTTCTGTGCCTCAAAGGAATTTGTCAAAAAGGTAAAGAAGCAATCAACACAATGGGAGAAAATACTTGAAAATGTACCTATAAGAGACTGATATCTTGCATATATAAAGAAATCATACAACTTAACAACAATAGTACAAACAGCCCAATTATAAAATGGGCAAAAGATACGAAAAGAGGAAATACAAATGGTTAAAAAACACATGAAAAAAATGTTCATATTCACTTGCTATTAGGGAGATGCAAATCAAGACCACAATGAGATATCATCTCACACTAATAAGAATGGTTGCCATTAAACAAACAGGAAACTACAAATACTGGAGAGGATGTGGAGAAATTGGAACTCCAATTTCACTGCTGATAGGAATACATAATGGAACAGCCACTGTGGAAGACAGTTTGGTGGTTCCTCAGAAAACTAGATATTAAGTTACCCTATGATCCAGCAATTTCACTTCTTGGTATATACTCAGAAGATCTGAAAGCAGTGACACGAACAGACATTTGCACACCGATGTTCACAGTGGCACTGTTCACAATTGCCAAGAGATGGAAACAATCCAAATGTCCTTCAACAGATGAGTGGATAAACAAAATGTGGTATATACATACAATGGAATACTATGCAGCAGTAAGAAGAAACAAGGTCCTGAAACATGGATGAAATTTTGAAGACATAATGCTGAGTGAAATAAGCCAGACAGAAAAGGAGAGATACTGTATGTTACCACTAACATGAACAATGTAAACTAAGTGTTTTATAATGTAGAATATAGGGGACCTAGAGACATCCAGAAGCTAGTGAAGGGGAAATGATAATCTAATATGTACAGATATGATAATGAGGATGAACTTAATGGTATGGGAATAGACAGGTGTGGTTATGGTTCACTAACGAGATTATAAGTATCAGTGCTGCGCTGAAGGTGAAAAGGTTCAAAAGTGGTTGTGTAAAGGCATGTAATCCACAGAGTAGCACTACAAAAATAAATAAGTGCTAGCATAATATACTTCTAAGGTATGACACTGGTACAAAGACCCATTATATGATGTAGACTATATTTACTAGGAGTATCTTACCAGCACTATACTAATAATAGTGATGAATAATTACTGGCTGATAAATACTCTGGAATGTTTTATGTTATGATAATTGTTTAAAATTGAGAGTGATGATGATTGCACAACTAAGTGAAGATAATGTGAGAAACTGATGGTTTATCTTGGAACAGAACATATGTGAAATTAGGAACCCGCTACTTAATAAATCAGACCATCTTGAGGTTTGCTCTTGTGAAACTTAGGGATGTAAACGGGAGGCTAAGCCTTCCTATAATTATGCCTAAGAGTCAACTCCAGAGAACCTCTTTTGTTGCTCAGATGTGGCCTTTGTCTCTCTAAGTCCAACTCAGCAAATAAATTCATTAACGGTGACTCCCAGGGTAATGAATCTCTCTGGTGACATGGGACACGACTCCCAGGAATGAGCCTGGCCCTGGCAGCAAGGTACTGAGAATGCCTACTTGACCAAAAGGGGGGGAAAGAAAGGTAACAAAATAAGGTTACAGTGGCTAAGGGATCTCAAATAGAGTTGAGAGGCTATCCTGGAGGTTACTCTTATGCAAGCTCCAGCTAGCTATTCCAAATGGCTCCAGTAAGCCATGCCCTTACCAACAGTAGTTCCAAAATACCTAGATTCTATAAAAGACTCACTCACTAAGTTTTATCTCTCAGAAACTTAAATCCACCAGAATGTTCCTATGCCAGAAAATCCCTAAAACCCAGAGTCAACAGCCTCTTTAAGAACAGCAATCAGATGCAGCTCCCTTCCCCATACTGTCGACACCTCCTTTCAATATGAACAAATTAGGCTGGTCACTGTCTAGACACTCCTAAAGATCAAGAGTGATTAAATGAGAGGAAGGGGTAGCAACAGACAAGATAAGATTTAACAAAGGATTACAAATACTGAAACTGTATATAAATATATACATATATATATTTTTAGATGGTAGGGTATTAGAATAGCTAGAAGGTAATAATGAAAATGGTGGTACTGTAACCTAAAACATTCTTTGAAATTTGTTCTATAGCTATCCACTGAATTGTGCATTGCAAGTTTTCAGATTTCTATATATATCCTATATTTCACAATAAGTAAAGAACTGAAATTTTTTAACAGTATTCCACAATATTTTTTGAAATTACCTATATAACTGCTTGTTGAGCTGTACTTTGAAAGTTAACACCTTTCTGTATGCATATTATTTATAATAATGGAAATAACTGAAATTGTGGAACTGTAACTCACAACATTCTTTGAAATTTGCTCTCTAAATGCTTGGTAAATTGCACTTTGAAAGTTATCACTGTTATGTATATATGTTAAAGTTCACAATAAAAAAAGTGCATTAAAAAAACTAACTCAAGAATCAAAGACCTCAATATAAGAGACAGTACCACAAAACTCCTAGAAGATAATATATCTCCTTGAAGATAATATCTTCAAGACCTAGTAGTAGGAGGTAGCTTCTTAGACCTTAAACCCAAAGCACAAGCAATGGAAGAAAAAATAGATAAATGAGAACTCCTCAAAATGAAAAGCTTCTGTGCCTCAAAGGAATTTGTCAAAAAGGTGAAGAGGCAGCTAATGCAATGGGAGAAAATATTTGTAAACCATATGTGATGGTTAGGTTCATGTGTCAACTTGGCCAGATGATGGTACCCAGGTGTCTGGTCAAGCTAGCACTGGCCTAACCGTTGCTGTGAGGACATTTGTGGCTGGTTAATAAACCAAGGGTTTATTAAATCATCAGTCAGTTGGCTGCAGCTGTGACTGATGATGTCAACAAAGGGCATGTCTTCCACAATGAGGGAATGCAGTTGGCTGGATTTAATCCAATCAATCAGCTGAAGACCTTTAAGCAAGACAGATATAAGACCTTCTTCTTCTTCTTCGGCTGACCAACGAAGCATTCCTGAGGAGTTTGTCGAAGTTGACAGTTCGTTTCCTGGGGAGTTCATTGAACATCTTCATTGGAGTTGCCAGTTTGCTGCCTGCCCTACAGAATTTGGACTCATGCATACCCACAGTTGCATGAGACACTTTTATAAATTTTATATTCGTAGATACCGCTCATTGATTATGTTTCCCTAGAGAACCCTAACTAATACACCATATATCTGATAAGAGACTGATATCCAGCACATATAAACAAATCCTTCAACTCAATAATAGTACAAACAGCCCAATTATAAAATGGGCAAAAGATACGAAAAGACACTTTTCCAAAGAGGTAATGCAAATGGCTGAAACACACAAGAAAATATGTTCACCTTCACTAGCTATTAAGGAGATGCAAATCAAAACCACAATGAGATATCATCTCACACCAATATGAATGGCTGCCATTAAACAAACAGGAAACTACAAACGTTGAAGAAGATGTGGAAAAATTGGAGCACTTATTCATTAATGGTGGGAATGTACAATGGTACAGCTGCTATGGAAGACAGTTTTCTGGTTCCTCAGAAAACTAGATATTGAGTTACCCTATGATTGAGCAATTCCACAACTTGGTTTATACCCAGAAGATTTGAAAGCAGTTACATGAACAGACATTTGCATACTAATATTTATAGCAGCATTGTTTACAGTTGCCAAGAGATGGAAACAATCTAAGTGACCTTTAATAGATGAGTGGATCAACAAAATGTGGTATATATATATGATGGAATATTATGCAGCAGTGATAAGGAACGGGGTCCTGAAACATATGACAACATGATGAACCTTGAAGACACAGTGCTGAGTAAAATAAGCCAGACACAAAAAAAGAGATATTGTATGTTACCACTAATGTGAACTCCCTGAACAATGTAAAATCAGTGTCTTTTAATTTAGAATAAAGGGGACCTAGAGATAGACAGAATCTAGTGAAGGGGAATGATAATCTAATATGTACAGACATGTTAATGAAAGTAAACTTAAAGGTATGGGAATGGACAGGGGTGAAGATAGCTCATTAATGGGATTTTAAGTATCAGTGTTGCACTGAAGGTGAACATGATTGAAAGGGGTTGTTTAAAGGCATGTATCCCACAGATCAGCACTACAAATAAAAATAAGTGCTTGAATGATCTACTTCTAAGGTATGATACTGGTACAAAGTTTTAACAACAGTGTGGTATATGCAAAAAACTACCTATTGAATATTATAGGCTATATTCAATAGGAATACCTTACCAATACCACACTAATACTAGGGGAAAATAGGGGTTGATAAGAGGTTTGGAGTGTTTTGGGTTATGATAATTGTTTAAAATTGAGAGTGATAGTTGTACAACTAAATGAATACAATGTGAGACACTGATGGTTTATCTTGGACAAAATACATGTTATGAGAAATTAGGAACCCCCTACTTAGTAAGTCAAATCCTCAATCTTGAGGCTTGTTCTTGTGAAATTTATGGCTATAAAGCGGAGGCTAAGCCTACCTATAATTACGCCTAAGAGACACCTCCAGAGAACCTCTTTTGATGCTCAGATGTGGCCTATCTCTCTCTAAGCCCAATTGTGCAAATAAATTCATTACCCTCCCCCCTAGGTGGGACATGACTCCCAGGAGAGTTTGTCTCCCTTCCGACGTGAGGCATGACTCCCAGGAATGAGCTGGCCCTGGCATTGAGGGATTGAGAATGTCTCCTTGACCAAAAGGGGGAAAAGAAAGGTAACAAAATAAGATTTCAGTGGCTAAACGATTTCAAATAGAGTTGAGGGCTCTCCTGGAGGTTTCTCTTATGCAAGCTCCAGCTAGATATTTCAAATGGCCACAGCATGCCAAGTCCTAATCAACAGTAGACCCAAAAAATACTAAAGAATATCTAGGTCCCTATCTGAGACTCCATAAAAGATTCACTCACTAGGTTTTATCTCTCAGAAACTTAAATCCTCCAGAGTGTCCCTATGCCAGATAAGTCCCCAAATCCAAAGGCAACCATCTCTTCAAAAACATCAACCAGATGCATCTCCCTTCCCCACAACGTCGACACCCTTTTCAATATGAATAAGTTAGGGTGGTCACTGCCCAGAGATCCCTCAAGATTGAGAAAGTGATCAAGGGGGTAGCAACAGACAAGGTAAGATTTAAGTAAGGGTTATGAATACTGCCTCTTTATATATATATACAGATATATATATATATATAGATATATATACAGATATATATATATATATATCTATATCTGTATCTATATCTATCTATCTATCTATATATATATGTTTCCAGGGTCCTAGAGTAGCTAGAAGGAAATAACTGACATGGTGGACGGATGCTCTACAGCTACTTGTTAAATTGTACTTTGAAAGATATCACCTTTCAGTATATATACGTATTATACTTTACAACAAGGAAATAACTGTAACCCATAACATTCTTTGAAATTTTCTCTCTAGCTAACTGTTAAATCATACTTGAAAGTCATCACTTTTCTGTATATATGTTATATTTCACAATAAAAAATGTAAAAAAAAAAAAAAGGAGTGGAGGAGGTTAGGAGAGTCTTCAACATATTCAGGTGTTTTTGTTTTTTTTAAATCTGCAATCTCATTTCAGAAACAAGCCATATCAGCATCTCTGAGGTATTAAAACTTAAACCTGACAATTCATTTTAATTATATTTAGTTATTAAAACAGTCATTAATTTGTTCTTTCCACCCTTGGTATCGAAGAAATCACTTTTCTATGCCAGATATTTACTTCTTGCAAGAACTTAATTCAAATCCATTTATAGCTTCCCTGTCATTAGAGTCATTGGAAGGCATACCTAAACCTAAAACTAAAGGTTAAAGCCAAATTAAAACTAAAGATTAAAGGAAAGCACTAAGTGAGTCTATGTCAATTTATGGATGAATTATTTATATATCTTTTTCCTTACTAAATAAAGGCCTACACTGCTCCTACAGGTTTGTTTTTTCGTTTGTTTGTTTTTTACCAACATCATACAAGGAGTAATGTTAGACATGGATGATGTGAAAAAAAATTATGTTTTGGAGATAGAAGACTATGGTATACAAATGCTTGCCAACTGGGCCCAGTATTTACAAAATCAGAAATTAAGATGCATCAGGTGGGGACACTAGATGGGTTGTCTAACCCCTTTGCGGTACCAAATTGAAAACTGCTGTATGTGGTTCTCTTGTGTCATACGCCTACTCTTTCTTGCATGAGGCCTTTATTTTGTGAGTCTTTTCTGCCTTGCAGTCTCTCTCCTCCCCCTTAAAATGGTCTTTCCTAGGTCATCTTTTCAAAACAGCACCAAACAGGACATTTTTTAAAAATGAGTTTCCCTTCTGGCTACTTATGAGTTGTGTGAACTGAAAACAAATTATTTCACTTTCCTGAGCCCCTGTTTTCTTATCTATGCCTATTTTGAGTGTTTCTGTGAAGATTATACATGATATTTGTAAGGCACCTACAGAGTGCTGACACACGGTCAGTGCTCCACAAAGAGCAGCTGGATGATATTATGATTATTCCTGAAACCTTTTGTATTCCTACACCAGGCACCCATCCTGATTCCCTAATCTTGAATAAAATGCAATAGCTTGGAAAAAGAAAGAATAGTATCAATAAAATACGACAACACACTAAATAGACTACATGAATTCACGGTAAAATTTTTTTAAAAAGGAATGGAAGAAAGGATAGCACTCTTTACAGGTTACTAGCTTATAAATGGAGAGGAATAAAAGAATTGTGAAATCACTATTTTGAAATGATCAACTTGATAACTGATTCGGGCAAGGTTCATCAGTGGATGCTAAATGGATATTAATGAAGTCTCAAAGTAAAACCTCAAACTAACTTGCTAATCACAGTGGATCCAAGTTACAGACTTCACCATAACCAAGTGATCAAATTTAGCATAACCAATAACTGGATAACCTGACACATTATGTGCTCCTAGTTATGATATAATGGGCAGTACTTGACACCTATACAGTGTTCTTTCAAAAAAGCAACTACCAAATCTAATCATGAGAGAACAATGAGAAAAATCCACATTTTGTGACACAATAAGAGAGTTGGCTTTGACTCTGCCAAAGAACCAATGTAAAAAAATAAATAAATAAATAAATAATTCAAACAAAGCAAACCAATATATGGCATAGGTATCTGTTCCAGATTAAGAGAGACTGAAGAGATTAATTACAACATGAGATCCTTTCTTGGATCATAGATTCAAAAGGGAATAAAAGACACTATTGGAACAACTGGGGTAATTTCAATATGGATTGTCTACCAGATAATTCCATCATAATAATTTTAAATTTCTTGGGTGTAATGCTTTGTAGTTATATAGGAACATGCCCTTGTTCTTCAGAGAAACACATTAAAGTATTTAGGAGTGAAATATTATAATGTCTCCATGTCTCTCTCATTTTAAAATGGCTCAGAAAAAAACTGTGTGCATACATATTTGTGTGTATGCACATATAGACAGACACACATATACAGAGTGTGCAAATGTGGTAAAATATTAATAATTGGTCAACCTAGGTAAAAAACATATGCATGGTCACTGTTATTCTTTCAATTTGCAAAGTTGGAATATTTCAAAATAAAAAATTGGGGAAAACAAAAAGCCAAGATTCTAGATCACCATTACTATCTTCTGGGAAAGGGAATAGCAAGTCACTAAGCCATATATAGGGGGACAATATTTAGGAGGATTCTGTACTGACTGGCAGGTATATTCCTAGAAGAGGATTAGTTGCCTATCATAAACTAAACAAAAACTAATTACATTCCAATTTTACATTCCCCAAGAAAAATTCTGATCTATAATGAGCTTAAGCGGACTTTTGCAATTAAAAAGAATCTATATTATTGAGGCAAACAAGTATTTCAGTCTGGCTGGCAATTACATTCTCAATATCAATAAACAAACATGCATTCTGGTATAAATCCAACTTCTTGTGTGTTTAATTACTTTAAACCAGTCCCCTAGAACTTGCCTATCCTACAATTGAATCTAAAATACTGAGTTCTTACACCTGCAAAGCTGAAGATAGGCCCAACTTGGTCATACCATCTTAACTACATTTTGTTTACACTTGCTACACAGAACCAGACTGAACACCAATTGTAAAATGACTTAAAGTCAGGGATTCAA
Source organism: Choloepus didactylus (assembly GCF_015220235.1). Taxonomy (NCBI): domain Eukaryota; kingdom Metazoa; phylum Chordata; class Mammalia; order Pilosa; family Megalonychidae; genus Choloepus; species Choloepus didactylus. The sequence goes on along the minus strand of NC_051320.1, from coordinate 49,167,811 downwards.
AACTTGTCCTTAGGAAAGCATCAGTGTTCAGGACTGGGATGTTTAACTGCATGAAATGTGTTTACTGAAGAGGAAAGGTTAGGAAAAACCCTGAGGCATTCCTTTGGAATTGAAAGTATTTGTATGAACTAATTTATTTTAATATCTATGTACACAGATAAAGAAATAGTTACAAATTTGTATATGTATATAAGAGTGCATGTATACATTTTCCAGCTATGTCTGCTCAGGGGGCATACTAAATGTGCAGATCTGGGTTTCCTTAATATTATCCTCCAGAGCTCATTAGAGAAATGGCTGATCCAGGGCTAAGGTGGGAAAACTACAAAATGAGCCTGGAAAACCTTTTGCCAGAAAATAAGGAAATGGTCAAACAGTGATGGGAACAGGTCAAAAAGACACACAAGCCAACTTGAAGGGGTTTCCACTGGCAAAATCCAGGATAACCTGAACATCAAAACAAATAATGAGCGTATTAGATTATAACCCATTGAATAAAATAAGAATCCATGAATCCATACAGATAATAAATAAATAAATAAATAAGGAAGAAAAGTTCTTCCTTACAGCAGAAAGCCAATTAATAAATGAGGAAGGAATAATGAAAATGAAAAACCAACATCTAGCAACTATCATAGAGATGCTGGCAAAGATGGAGTCATAAATAAAGACTAAAGCTAATAAGCAGATGTTTAATAAGAAGGAGGAAATTAGCATAAACTTAGAACATTTCCCAACAACATGTGACTTTATGGTAGGTGATCAAAGTAAACATTACCAGCAGTGGGATAGGTGGACATGACGTGCCCCTGAGGTGATGCAATGAACTGAGAAGAACACAAAATATTTTTCGTTGTTATTTTCCAAGCATGCTTTGGGTCTGGTTTGAGAAAACACTGGAAAAGACCCAAGCTGAGGGTCGTTCTACAGACTGTAAGGCCTATACTCTTCAAAACAGTCAAGGAGATGAAAAACAGGGAAGGAATGAGGAAGTATTCCAGGTTGGAGAAAAATGAAGGGACGTGACCTCTAAATGATAGGGGATCCTGGAGCAGATAGGAAAAAGAGATATTGTTGGGACTTTTGGCAAAATTACTTCAACTTAAATTATTTTAAAAAGAAAAAAATGAAAAGTAAAAGCCTGTGAATTTGATAATCGTGTACAGAAGTAGATTAGAATCCAACACTGGGGAAAAATGCTCAAGAAGACATGCATCTTGTTATAGCTATGTTACTGAGCCAATTTTTTATGATCTCAGAGCTCCCTGTGTATACCTCTATTTTAGCATTTATCCAATGCTTACCATGTACAGGCACTGTTAGATGGGTATTATTATTTTTATGTCCAATTTTACAGACAATAGAACTGCACTTGAGAAATGTTAGTAATTTTCTCAAAGACTGAGGATACAAAACTAACAACTGGAAAGTCTGAAATTAAAATCTAGAGTATCTGGTACTCAACTATTTTACACTGCATCTTTATAGGACCTACATAGGACCTTTTCCACTTAAACATCTGTGATTCATTGAAAGCAGAATAAGCAAAGGTATAGAAAAGAGTACTTTGCTTATAAATTAAAATGCTGAGTTGTTAGTCTGTTTCTTAGATTGACAATTCCTGTTTTAAAGTGATTTACACATAAATGTTTGTTATTTTAGTCCCAAAATAAATACCAAAGGAAGAAATGAAGAAAGATCTTTAACAATGGAACAGAAAAACTGAAACATACTCACAAGCTCTCCATAACGTGTAGTTGAAATTACATTTGGAGGAAAATTTCCTGTGCTGCTGAAACATAATCCACCTGTCTTCATAAATAAATAAGGAAAAAATCCAGTTTATGGAAAGGTATAAGCAATTTGATGAAAAAATATACACTTTATCAACTTGATTAGCCTTACTAAAATGTTAGGTTGCGAACATGCACAGGACCTGCTGGTATTAACGAACGTTGGTTCACATCGGATACACCTGTTCAATATAACAAAAATAATTTTTAAAATATCAAAGTATTCTAAATCTAATTTAATCAAGAACTTGTCTTCCTAAATGCTGGAGTAGAATAATTTGACTCAGCTAAACAATTACTTAAATTAATTCAACAAATGTAAAACATTAACACTGGTTTGAATAGTTCCATGCCACTCTGTGCTATAAGGCAAGGTATAATGAAATAAAATTAACCATTAATGGGGGAATATTCTTTTTGAAACCAAATGGAATATATAAGATGAATAACACTGAATAGCAAAATGATGGTTAAGTTACTTAATCAACAAAGGGCCCAACAAGCTCATCTGAATGAAATCCAATCACTTTTGATCATTAGTTTATATCATATATACCTTCCTTATTTTATCTGCCACACAGCAAAAGGGTAACATAAGCTTAAAAGATACATCTAACTATCCCCTCACCAAAACTACAAACCACATTTTTAAAATCTATTCACTGATCTTTGTTTATTTTAGGAAAATACTTCATATATTTTATTAATAAATGAGACAGAGGGAGGTCGGGTACTGGACTAGGGGGAATACTGCTGGCTTATGTGGGTTTTCATCACTCGCAACATAGAGCAGGTAGGAGTAGGGATTGGGGTATGACACAGAACTCACAAACCAGGCTCAGGGAGGAATTACAGGGGCAAAATTCGGGGATCAGCACAATAGTCAGTATTTGGATACTGCAATCTAGGTTAGGCTGAGAGAAAAGATGATCCCACACTAAGTATCCCCAAGAGAAGCTGCTCAAGTACTTCTATTTTTAACTTGGGAATTTAAAAGAGAGTTGTGCTTAGAGGGAAGTCATCAGATGGGCCTCTAGAAATATTGAAGGAGCTGAAACAGGGATAAGGGGCTTGACTTAGATGGGTGTACGTGTGTGTGTGATATGCACGTGTTTGTGAATAAAGGGGGAGGAGGAAGTGACAAAGAATACAACCATAAATCAGGGTACCTGGGATATTTACAATTTTAACTGTTACTCATTAATATATACTTTCTATGCAACAGTATATGATATATAAAGGCTTTAGCACAGTACGTGACACACCAGTAAGTCTGCTACAAACAGGAGTTACTACTATATACTATATATTATAGTTTATGTACAAACTATATAACAGACAAAAACAGTTACTGTTCACTGAGCACTTACTATGTAGAATTATACTAGGAATTTTACAAATGTATTTCCAAGTCTATCACAGCCTATGAGGTAGGTGGAATAGCCCCATTTTAACGACAAGGAGACCAGTGACTTACTGAGCTATCCAAGATCAAACAACAAATAAGAGGCTGAGCCACGATTTGCAGCTTATTCTGTCTTATGCTCTGGGCCCCAGCTTCCTTAGCTGTTAAAGTCTACTTCTATCCTTCAATGGGTCACTGGATACAATAGGAAAATACTTTAAAAAGGTAAATATTCTGCATGAATATATGATGATAGTAATGATATCAGCTCCCACCATACTGCTCACCTGTTTCCTAAAGCATTCGCTATTGTAAAAGACCTTTCATTTCCGTCACAGAGCTCACAAGTTGCGCGAGACAACAATGTTCCGTTAACATTTCTTTCCACTAAACAATTCAGAAACACAATTAAGATGTAACTCGTAATCAACATACAACCTTTTATATACTTAGAAAATGTTTAAGAAAATCCACTTATAATTATTATTCTAACAATTATTAAAACATTTTCTATGCATAAAAAACATGTCAAGCACCTTGATAATAAGCTGTGGAAAAGTGAACCTTCCCTATTCACACGTAAAAACATACAGAAACTGATTTCCAAATCATAGTATTTTTTCCTCAAAAATGTTCTTACAAACTTTGAATAAGAAGTGAGCTATGGTAGGTCTGCATAGATTAGAATGAAATAGCAACACATCCTAAAGTAATTTGGGTGGAGAATAAAAATACATATTCGGGGCCCCCCTGAAGAGCTGGGGGAGAATGCAGAGGTATTGGACTTCCTCACCTGGGTTGTTGCGGATGTTCTCACAAACATTGGGGACTGACGGCTTGATGTGCTGAGCCCTCTGTCTTGGGGCTGGCCCCTATGAAGCCTGTTGCTGCAAGGAAAGGCTAACCCTGTTTATAATTGTGCCTGAGAGTCTCCCCCTGAGTGTCTCTTTGTTAGATGTGGCCCTCTCTCTCTAACTAAGCCACCTTGGCGGGTGACCTTGCTGCCCTCCCCCCAGTGAGGGACCTGACTCCCAGGGGTGTAAATCTCCCTGGCAACACAGGATATGACTCCCGGGGATGCATCTGGACCCGGCATCATGAGAACATCTTGACCAAAAGGGGTTTGCAAAATGAAATGAAACAAAGCTTCAGTGGCTGTGAGAGACTTCAAATGAAGTTGAGAAGTCACTCTCATGGACATTCTTAAGCACCATACAGTTAACACTTTTTAGGTTTTAATATATTGGAATAGCTAGAAGTAAATACCTGAAACTACCAAACTCCAACCTACTAGCCTTGCCTCTTGAAGATGACTGTATAACAATGTAGCTTACAATGGGTGACAGTAAGTGTGACTGTGAAAACCCTGTGGATCGCACTCCCTTTATCCAGTAGAAAAATGGGGACAAAATCTAAATGAAAAATAGGGTGGGATGGGTGGGGTAATCTGAGTGGGGTTTTTTTGTTTGTTTGTTTGTTTTTAATTTTTTTATTGTGATTCTGATTCTTTCTGTTGTAAGGAAAATGTTCAAAAATAGATTGGGGTGATGAATGTACAACTGTAAGATGGTACTGTGAACAGTTGATTGTACACCATAGATGACTGTATGGTATGGGAATATTTCTTAATAAAACTGAATTTTAAAAAAAATGTCCTTACATACATGTAAGGACAACACAATGAATGACATCTAATCTACTATAACTGCCATGTCTACCAGTTAATGACGGATAGTCATTTTCTTCAACCCTTCAGAAATTGGTTGATTCAGGCATAATATATCTGTGTTTTCAGAGAACCTGAAAAGTCCTTCATACAAATGCTTCATAAAATCAGTTAAGTTTATCAACCTATTAAAAAAGTGGTTTCACTTTAATCAATAGCAATGTAGGTTTTGAACATCACAACAGAAAAATAAAGAATATAAATTGACAACTCACAAAAGAAGACATGTAATGGTCAAAATAAACATATTAAATAATCTATGAAATAATGCCAACTTCACTAGTATTCAAAGATACGCATATAAAAATAAGATCAATGTTTTTGCACAGCAAATTAAGTTTTTTTAAAAGAAAATTACTGTTGGCAAGGATTCAAAGAAATAGGAATCTCATATTACTAATAAGGTACAACCTTTTTGGAGAAGTAACTTGTACACAAGCCCCAAACTTTAAAAAGTTCATATCCTTTAATCCTTCAAATGTGCTTCCAATAATTTATCTTAAGAAAATAATCAGAAATTTCTAATAAATGTTAAGAAAAAATAATTACCTCATTCACAAAGAAATAAATGGAATTTCATGTGATGTAATTTTTAATGTGTCAAATTGGAAAAAAATTAAGAAGTTTGATTATATCAAGTATCAGGAAGAATACAGGGAAGCAATTATTTTCATAGACAGCTGATGAGTTTTGTTCTGCAACTTGGAAAGTAGTATCTACTAAAATTTTAAATGCACATACCCTACAACACTACAGTTTCATTTCTCAATAGCTAACCTACAGAAATACTTGCCTATTTGTATAAGGAGGCAGGTATAATGAATGTTCCAGTTTGGATGTATTATGTACCCCAAAAGGCCATGTTCTTTAATATAATTTTGTGGGGGCAGATGTATTAGTGTTGATTAGGTTGGTATCCTTTGGTTGACTGTTTCCATGGAGATGTGACTCAATCAACTGTGGGTGAAATGTTTGATTAAATTATTTCCATGCAGATGTGGGCCCTGCCCATTCAGGGTGGGTCTTGATTTAATCACTGGAGCCCTATAAAAGAACTCAGAAACAAAAGAACCTCAAAGCAGCTGAGGGTGACATTTTGGAGAGCAGCTGAGAGAGAGATTTTGAAGACAGCCACTGAAAGTAGACTTTTGCTGATACTTTGGAGACGTTAGCCTGGTGTTTGCTCCTGAGAAGTTAAGAGAGGACAAAACTCCCCAAGAACAACATTTTGAAGAAGGCACAGGAACTGAGAGGAGCTGGAACACAATCTGGAAACAGCAGATGCCAGCCACGTGCCTTCCCAGCTAACACAGGTTTTCCAGATGCCACTGGCCTTCCTTCGGTGAAGGTATACTAGTGTTGATGCCTTAATTTGGACATTTTCATTGCCTTCAGACTGTAAGTTTGTAAAGAAATAAACCCCCTTTATGTAAGCCAATCCATTTCTGGTTTTTGCTTAACAGCAGCATTAGCAAACTGGAACAACAGTATTTATTGAAACATTATTTCTTAGAAAATCAAGTGAATTATTTTAAATAACAGAAAGGTGATATATCCATGCTATGAAATACCGTAGAGGAGATGAAAAAGAATGAGGTAGATGTAGATGGACTAATATACTGTTAACTAAAAAGAGTAAGCTATAAAAGGATATTTTTGGTGTGAAAACACTTATTTATTTTCTGTGGCTATGTATGTACATTTGTATGTTAAGAACAACAAAAAATTTCTGGAAGAACACACACACATGCATCCCCAAATGATAACAATAGCTTTGGGGTTGAGGGAACCATAACGAGAGAATCAGGCATTGGGGAAAATGGTCAAAGAGAACTTATCCATGAAGTTTTAAGTTTTTGCCAGGTGGTAAAATACAATTTTAACAAAAGTAGAGGTAAACAACTTGTTCCTTCTACAATCATCCCCATCTCAGTTAATGGCAATTCCATTTGACCATTTACTTAGGCCCCAGTTCTTAGCATCTTCTCTTTCCTTTTCATCCTCCACAATAAAAAAAATAATAAAATCAAATATTAAAAAATCTGTAAATCCTGTCAACTCTCCAAAATATATCCAGATGTTGAATTATTCTCTCTACAACTACCACCCTGGCCCAAGCACTGTCACTTAAACTTTTGCAACACTTTTTTAACTGGACCCCTTGATGCAGAAGTTAGAGTATTTTAAAACCTAAGTGAGATCATGTCCTTCCTCCGCTTAAAGCCTTCCAATAGCCCTTCATCTCACCCAGAGTAATTTCCAAGGTCATTACCATAGTCTGCATAAGGCCTTACATGATCTGCATTCCATTACCCTCAACTTTTCAGACCCATCTATTTCTGCTTTCCTCCTCCTTTGCTTCAGACACAAGTATACTTGCTATCCTTGGAACAGACCTTCGCACTTGCTATTCCCTTGAATGATGTTCCCCAGTCTTCTACATGGCTTTGCTTCCTTTAAGTCTTTGCTCAGATGTCACCATTCCTGAGACGCCATCCATGATCATTCATGTAAAATAATATTCTACTCTCTCTTCCCTTTAATTTTTTTTCATAGCACTTACCCCCTGACATAAAACTATTTATTTGTTTACAGTCTTTCTCTTGCCACTAGAATGCATGTTCCTTGGGAGTTTGACTGACCACTATTCCAGAGGTTAGAACAGTACTTGGCACACAACATGTGCTGAACAAACCTTTTTAAAAAAAACAAGTAAAATTTAAAACCAAGAATTTTCACATTAAATAAATCAGAATTTCTGGCATCTCCTTTAAAAATGGGAAAATTTAATTTCATGGGACTCATGTTGATATATACGGCAATTGGCTGAAGCTGAACTGGAGCTAGCTACTGCCCCTGACATCAAGCATACCCTCTTTGGTCAAGTTGGTTTAAAAATTCACTTTATTTTTTATCATCAAATACTTGTGAATGAATAAGTATGATGACACCTGCAAAAATCTGCAAGGATATGGAGATACATATAAATTCGAAAGCATTTTTTCTGGAAAAATATAGAAAGAACTTAATCGTGGTGATATGTGAAGAGAGGAATTGGGAGTGACGGTAGAAAGGAAAGGAGTATTACTTTCCATTATAGACTTTTTTTTTTTAATATTTAAAGTTCTAATGATATGCATGTATTACTTTGATTTTAAAAAGTAAATTTTTGAGGTTGATGTTAAAATATACATACATAATTTAAGCAGTAAATCTATATGTGCAATTAAGGAACTAGCTCTAAAATATACTGTATTTGCATATACATTGAATTTTGGGGGGAAAGAGAGAAGAAACAATTAACCTAGGTAAATTCAGGAAAATTAAATGGGTAGGGAGTATAGACTTTTACTTATCATATTACAGCTTCATGAAATATTTTATAGTTTTTAATGATATGCACTCACCGTTTTAAAAAAATTATTTACCTGATTACCTAGGCATTTTCCTCCTATAACAGAAATTGGGAAGTATTGGGAGAAGCTGTGCAAAAAGCAAAGATGAAGCCTCTTTCTGTCCACTTCACCAATCTCCACAAACCCCTTTTACAAACCCACAGAAGAAATTAACAACACAAGCCCAAAGCGGCTCTAAGAGGCAACATGGAGAGCTTTCATGTAATAGTAGCCTCTAAACTAGGGAAATGCTATGTTTTTCAAAGATGCCATCAAATGTAAGAGGCCACAGTTTAGAAAAAGCCGCAAAGAAAATGCTGCTTCCCCTTGCTTCTGACCCACAGATGTATTTACAGCATGTCTGACATGTAGGGAATAAAGAATTTAGAAGGTAAACAATAATTCATACACACATAGCTGATACCAAGTGTACTTGTATGTATTTTTCTCTTGATATAACTGCATTTCTTTAAACCTGCACTGTCCTTTTGTGGCTACTGAGCACTTCAAATGTGGTTAGCCCAAACTGAGATTTCAAAGACTTAGTAAGAAAAAGAATGAAAATACCTTGTTAACTTTTATATACCTTACATGTTAAAATGATAATATTTTTGGGTATTATTGCCTTAAATAAAATATATATTAAAAGTAATTTTGCTTGTTTCTTTTTCATGTGTCTACAAGAAAATTTTAAATTACATATGTGGCTTATATTTCTTTTGGATAGCACTACTTTAAATAAATGCCAACATATTTGTCCTTAATTGTTTTTATTCTTTAAAATTAAATCTGATTTACCTTCCTCTTCCTATAATCCTTAAATTTAAGAAATAGCATATCATAAAATGAAAAAAATTTCAAATTACCATCAAGCTCCTGAAATTTTTCATTAGCTCCATCCCTAAGAAAACACCCCACCCCCCAAATACTGTGAGAATAACTTCATTTTTTCAAGAGAGGCAATAGAGCTCATTAAACTATTAAAAATCAATGGATAAATTATAGTACAAATTTAACTTTACAATTGCTTAAATATTTATCAGTCAAGTGAAGGTTCCCTAGGCAAGTCAAGGGTCTCATATTCTTAAGCCTAGTGCTAAGAGGTAAATTCATCCACTGCTTCTCTGCCCTGGAGGCAACCATTATTACCAGTTTTTTATGAATACTTTCAGAAATAGGCTATGCATATACAAGCACATATACATATATATCACCTTTTTTAAAAAGGTAGCATACCAAATACACAAAACTGCTGATAAATAAATATTTGTAGATGAATGAACACACTGTTCTATACCTTGCTTTTTTTCACTTAACGATAAATCTTGGATTTCTTTCCATAGCAATACTTTCAGAGCTGCCTCATTACTCTTCCATGGCTGCATCCTATACTGGTATATGGATGTACCATAGTTGATTTGATCAATCCTTTCTTGACAGACTAGTTTACATTGTTTCTAATCTTTTCTCTTAGGAATCATGCTATAATAAAAAATATGCAAACTTTTTCAGGCATATATTTAAGTATTATCAGAACAAGAAATTCATAGAAGAGGGCTTGCTGGGCAGAGATGATCCATCTGTGTTTCAAATTCTGATAAACACTGTCAATTTGCTCTCCATACAGGATGGACCAATTTATAATCCCCTAATAAATATATGAATGTCTGTTTCTCTGAATCCCTGTAAACACACTGTCAAAGTTCACAGTTTGAAAATGAAATCTAATAGGTTAAAAATGAAATCTCATTTAGCATTAACTCACATTTTCCTTACTGTGAGAATGGTTGAGCATTTTGACAGGTTTAAATATTTTTTTCTGTGAACTTTTTTCATGTTTTTTGGCCATTCAAAAAACTGGTTATTCATTTTGCTCTTATTTCTTTATAGGAGCTTTCCTTAGCCTCCTGCCTGTTGTATACATTATAAATTTTTCTCTAGTCTATAGTTTGATTTGGGTATTGTTTATGACTTTTTTGTCATGTGGAATTTTCTTTATGAGTCTGTAGTAAAACTTACAAAAATTTCCACCTATAGCTTCTGGGGTTTTAGTCATACTTAGAAAGGACTATTCCATACCAAGACTATAAAAAGTTTTCCTAGGTTTTCTTTAAAACATGGATTTAAGAACTTTCATGGATTAATGTTTAATACTTAAGTATTTTATTCACTTGGAATCTATATTTATTTAAAGAATAAGATAGAAATCCAACTTAAATATTTTCCCAGTACAATTTATTAATCATTTTTATCATATACCAAATTCCCATATGGATTGATCTATTTTTGATTCTTTGCTTTAAATTCCATCAGTTTGTGTGTGCCAGCTAGACATGTTATTAGTAGCTTTATAATATTCTTGCTATTATATTATTTCCTTTTTCAGGATTTTCTTGTTTTTTTCATATATTTTTCCAAAAAACTTTCAGAATCAGTTTGTGTAGTCACCAAAACAAATAAACAAACCAACAAACGAACAAACAAAACAAGATTCTGGTATAATTTATTAGGGTTCCTTTAAACTTACAGACTGAAATTGATAGAGTTGACATCTTTATGATATTTAATCTTCCCTTCTAAAGAATATGAGGTGTTTTCACTTATTGAAACATACTTTAGCATCCCTCAGTAGCTTTCTAAGGTTTTCTTCAATTAACTTACCTTGCATATTTTTATGCAATACTTAGTTTATACCTAGGTATATGTTGTTGTTGTTGCTACTCTCGATGAAATCTTTTCTTCCATCACATTTTATAAATGATTGTTGCTTGTTTATAGGAGGGCTATTTTTTAAATATTAACTTTGTATCCAGGAACCTTTAGTCTGAGGTTTTCTAAATATATAATCAAATCATCTGCAAATAACATCTTCTACCTTCTCCTTTCCCATGGTTATGTAATATTTCTTTCTCTTATCTAAGTACATAGTTTATATCTTTTTCCTCTCCTGATATTAATAGGAATTTTTATCATTTTTCCCTACTAAGTATCATGTTGGCTTTTGGGTTGAAACATATTTTATCATGTTAAAGAAGTATTAATCTATCCCTACATTATTAAAAATTTTTTAATCAGGCAGAGTTTTTAGTCAAATAAATTATTTTATCTTTTAATTTAAACAGATTAAAAAAGTAAACAAACATTACATTATTTCCCAATGCCTCTTGATTTTGGACAACAATAAAAAATATTGTTAAGTAATCAGCAAGCAATTTCAATTAATGTCTTTTATCAAAAACAAACACAAATGAAGATTTATCACTACTATTTCATAAAGAATCTATTTCTTACCTAAAATATGGTCAGGGGGACACTGGCATTTTCCTTGTTCAGTTAAACCATAAGGGCAAGAGATGCAGTTCCAGCCATCTTCAGTAACACCTTTCTAAATTAAATTAAAAATAAATTATTCTCTCCTTCTTAACTGATGAATAACTTCAAAAAGCCACAAAAGTGTTCAATTTGCAGTGGATATTCAAATAAATCCTACATAATTAGCTACATAAAAATTCCCTGGATAGCCAATTTATGCTTATATTCCAAACTTAAGCCATACATTACTACTACATACTGCCTGCTACTAAAAGATTAGTTCTGGATAAAAATTCTTTCTTCTTCATAATTTTTAGTTCAAATGAATCCTCATCTTCATGATTAATTTCATCATTAAATTTTTCTATTTACAAAGATAAAAGAACAAACCTCAACAGGATTTATTCAATGACTAGCCAACTAATAGTTTAGTCTTATCTGTTATAAAATAACTATTCTAGTTTTGTCAAATGCATTAGCTTTTTTTCCAAGTACATGACCTTTCAAAAAGTAATTTATAATTCAAAATGGGTGAATTTTAGGGTACATAAATTATGCCTTGAGTTATTAAAAATTAATTCCTGAGAATATTTCCTTCTATCCGCTAATACTTTGTACAAGTAAAGCTTTTTTTTTTTTTAAATAAAATGTGACATCATACAAAATTGGGCTTACTATATTACACGGTCTAGCAAACTCCTGAGGTAAAATACAATAATTATATTACAAATAGCTATGTAACCAAAGTTAATAGAGTAAAACAAAAGAATGCCACAAATAATTTTTTGTTGTTGAAAAAGTGGATATACCAAGAAATGTTACTATACTTGACAACACATTTATATGGATTATTTTTAAAATTATGGTAACTTAATAATGTCACTGAAAAATAAATCAGATTTGGCACAATTTCATATTAGCAACTCTTCATCGTTGGTAATATAGGGTCAGTTATTTCCAAAAATACAAAACAAATATCAAAATGACAATCAGACTTGTATGTACAAACTATAAGTTAGGAAAACTGGTAACTTTATATTAAAATGTTTTCTATATGGGCAATCAGAACAAACACTCCTGTAAAATGCAAAACTGACGCACACAGACTCCTCTTTATCCAAAATGACTGGAAAATATACTTTGTTAATTGAGAACTATTAGATATAGAAACCATTAATTTACTAATATTCTAAACACTTCTAATATACTAAAGAATTAGAAATAATGAAATTACTAACAAAACAGCAATGGACATTATTTAACCTATATATTCATGCAACTGGCATTTCATGAACTTATCACACTTTTGATACCATTGTGAACATTATTATATAAAACTATTGACAAAGTAGGTCTAAGGGGTGTACTGAATCTGTATCAAACAAAGGAACTCCTCCCAAACCAAATTGCTTATATGATGAAAGCCTTTATATTAGCTTTTATATTGTGTCATTCACTTTTTTATCTTTATAACTTACTCTATGGGGAAAATAAGCAAAGAATTTTTAACAGCTTTGTGGTTGTCTGGATTTCAGATTAAAAAAGTAAAGAAATATATTTCAGTTTTCTCCAAGTTTGCATAAAATTTCCCTGATCTCCTCAAATTTACTCTAGTAAAAATAAAGTTAAGTATTTTTGAAGTTTGCAGGGAAATAGTAAAGATTAATTGCAGTTTAAAAATGAATTACTTTACCATTTTTTTACAATAAAATTATTTTAAAATATAACTCCATACCATGTTTTCTGGGCACTTTTCACAAATAATGGTAGATCCTCCATTATTAGAGATCATCTGAAATCCTGGTAGACACACACATGAAGTTCCTGAAGAGGAAAGAGTCATTTTTGCCTTTAGTAATTAGAAGTAAAACTCCAAGATAGGGCAACTTTTAATAATTCCTAATATCTTGAGAAGCAGTATGGTGGTTAAGAGCAAGACACTGAACTATGGTACTGTAACTGATAACATTGTTTGAAATTTCCTATATAACTACTTATTAAAAAGTACTTTGAAAGTTATCATCTTTCTGCATATATGTTATATTTCACAATAAGGAAATAACTGCAATTGTGGAACTGTAACCCATAACATTCCTTTGAAACGTGCTCTACAGCTACTCATTAAATTGTGCATTGTTATCACCTTTCTGTATATACTCTATATTTTACAATAAGGAAATAACTGAAACTTAAAATTTGCTCTCTACCTACTTGTTAAATCACACTTTGAAAGTTATCACTTTTATGTAAATACGTTGTATTCCACAATAAAAAAAATGAAAAACAAAACAAAAAACCAAAGAGCAAGATGCTGAAGCCAATACTGCCTGGGTTCAAATCCAGGAACATACTGCTTAGGTTCAAATCTTGGTTATGCTACTTAATTTCTCCATGCCTCAGCTTCTTCTCTGGTAAAATGGGGTAGTAACAGAACCTACCTCAAAGGGTTAAAATGAGTTATTAAATTAATTATTATATGTAAAGGGCTTTGATATTGTCTGTCCCACAGTGAGTTGTATTTGCTACCATTTTAAGGACCAGCATAATTAAACTACTAATAAAACTACTGATTAACTTCTGTGGGTAATTTTACATTTCTATGTCACCCAACCATAAACATATATTCAGTGAATTCAAATTTACTTTGTCAAAACAAAACCTTATCAGGAAAGTTACCTTGATTCAAATAAATCACTGTTTTGTTCAACCCGGACATGTAGTAAACATTACAAGATAAACACTATTCAACTTGCTGGACAGGTAGGTGTACCATCGTCTAACGGCAGTAAGTGGAAACAGCACCGAGAAGAGTCTATGTAGTATAAGGCATACAAAATCTGGATTTATAATTATAAGCTAATACCTTACACTTACAGAGTCTCTGAAATGCTTTCTCATTCATACTTACTCACTTGAGCATCCTGACCTGTCTTGTTCAATGATCCAAATAAAGACATATCAAATTTGAAGATGGTAAAAGTATCATCTTAATACCATGGGTGACCAAATCGAGATTGAAAATATCTTGGAATTTAGAATACGGAAGAAGACTTACTGAGCAGTGTCAATGAGGAGAATTAAGACCAAATGATAGAAGTTTCAGGGGAAAAAAAATGAAGTGCCTAATCTAAAGAGATTTAAAGAGCAACTAACATTATTCAACAAGAGAAAGGGCTAAATCCTAACGAAATCTGTATTGGGGACACACTATATAGTGGAAATATGTAGTTCCAGACTGAGGACAAATAGACAGGAGTTCTTCCATTCTCCAATTTAAGGTGACACAGAAGATATTACGACCTTTTGAGGAGGTCTTCAATTTCCTTATCTGCAAATTGGGGAGACTGGATCTCATCATGTTTGCAGTCCCTACCAGCCCTAAGTTTCTGGGATTTGAAAAGTAAGATAATAGGGCTATCAAAGTTTACAACTGCAAAATTTGTATCTCTTGCCAAACCTTTCTTGTCACCTACTCCTCTGCATCTTACCTTTTCTCTTTCTTTTCTTCTCTCCCGGCTGCTTTCCAGGTGCTACCTAAAGATCTCTGGAAGATGAATGAGGCATTGGTGCTGAAAAATGAATACCTAGAACTGTTTACGCGGTAGCGAACTCAGGGTTCCCCAAATTCATTATGTCCAAACTGCGATTCTCCAAGGAAACGGTTCCCTCAGCCGTCGGCGGTTAACCTTTCTGACTTATTCCTCCCGCAGACAAAAAAGGCGTTTCTGCGACGCCGGGAGACTAGGGACAGCCCCAAGGAGGAAGGGTTACTTTGCCGGAGCCCATTCCAAAGGGTCTCACTCACCTCGGGCATCCTGCCTCTGGTTGGCTCCACACGAGACACAGGAAAGCGCGGAGGTATCGAAGTACTGATTGTGGCCGCAAGTATCCGGCTGCTGGAAAGGGAAGGAGAAGGTCTGGGCTTTCGAGACGCACGGAAGGACCAAAAGGAAGAACGCAGTCACAGCGGCGGAGGACAAAGAGAAGCAAGCCGCCATCGCCAACCCAGCCCCACCACCGCCCGTCGCCATGGTGCCGACGCCAGCTACTGTCCACTTTCCCACACCCCATCAGCCTCTGCGACGAGTCCGCTGCTGCTGATTGGACAACTTCCCTGGCACACCCCCATCCCAGCCCGGGATTTCGGATCTGTCTGCCTGCGGGGCCTGGTTGCTAGGTTACCAAACCCGCGGGAAGCTGGCGGGTCCGGGAAACCTTGGGTTAGAATCAGGCTTGCCCGGGAACCTGAAGGGCTCAATGGTCTATTTATAATAAATAATGTGTTTTAAACTCTGGGACGCTCTCATTCGATTTAGGGAATCTGGAAATAGCACAGGAAAGAAAAATATCTGATTGCATCACATAAAGAAAATATCTGATTGCTTCACAAAAAACGAAACTAAGGGTAAGTTGTTTCACGATAATGTTGTTAAATTTATTTCCATCAGATTGTATCCATACTAAGTTATTTTCACGTCAAAGAAGACATTCCAAGATGTATATGGTACTTTGGCTAGCATTTTAAAAGTATGAAAAACACTGATTTAAAATATGTAATATTGGAGGATTACTATGTATCAAGCACTAAAAAAAAAAATCTTTCCTGCCAGACGTTTGTGTTTCTACTCCCTTTAAGAATAGGAAATCATGTAAATAATGGAGATCATCTTTACATTACTTGTTAATAAATAAAAAAGAACCTAATTTTTAAAAAGAAATAAACATACATGAATGTTGTCTTTCAAAGTAGTCACCCTTGGAGGCTGTTAAGCCCCAAATATTTTGGAATTACCTTCAGAGCCAGTTCATGAGTAACAAAAGAAAAACTAATTTCTTTATAGTTAAATCTCGTTTTTTTGGTTGCTTTTAATTTGTTATATTTTGTCTCTCCTCTCCAGTAAATGACCCTGGCATATTTTTAAGCCACCTTATCCATCAGTAGTAACCACCAGTGACTTTTGGCTTTTTTTAAAAAAAGAAGTTTCATAAAAATGATGATTTGTCACTAGTTAAGGATTCTCAATTCATGTGGAAAATGCTTCTAAGTAAGCTGAATACCTTTAACCATTAGCCACCATTAGGCCTACTTTTTTCCCATGTGGTCTTCCTCAAAAGACCAGCATTTATGCAGTCACAATAGCTATGACACAGCAGGTATATGTTTTAAGAGAAAAGCTGTTTCTAAAGAAGTCTAAAATATTTTGAGAAATTACTGTGTTATTTGAGTGCCTAATTTCACTTATCTGAATATAATTTTTTTAAAAAAATATGTGACCATATAAACATTAATGGGGATTCAGAAAAGGTATGGTCAGAATAGTTGGGATGAACCTGCAAAAGCTTCCTGTGGGTGAGTTTTAAATCTAGTCTTCCTTGATGAAGTACATTATGTAGTAAGTTTTGTGGAAGGGATTAGGGCACTAAAATTTACTCTTTGCCTTCTATATAATTAAGGCAATAAATGAGCTCCTATTTATTGATGACCCACACTGTGCACTTTGCTAGGCCCTGATACCATTAATCTTAATGATTCATAACAACACTTTGAGGGAGAACTACCCCCATTTTACAAAAAGGGAAAGTGAAGATCAAAAAAGTTAAGTAACTTGTCTCACTGTTTCAGGAAGTGGTGAAACAAGAATTTATCTCTATTTGGCCAACTCAAAACCCTATATTTTCACTGTATTAAGCGGTTTCTTTGTGGAATAAAGGCATATTTTGGCATGTTCAACATGTGGGAAAAATCTATATTCTTTAGCTAATGAGGTGATATGGTGTTTATATACCACAGACAGTGGCACTATGATTGTTTAAGACTATGGGCACTTCACCTACCAAAACTGCCCTCAAGAGCTAAATAGAAAGCTTATCTTTAGCAGAAGGATTTGAAATAGACAAACACAGTTAACTATGAGATTAACTGTAGATACCATGGGTTCATCTCTACAAATGGCCTACAAGTATGGCAGAAAAGAATATTAGCTAAAACTATTAAGCATAAGGTGGGACTGTATCATTAGGGATATTTTTGCTACAACTAATACAAGACAAGATATTTTAAGCCAGTTCAGAATGGCTTAAACAAAAACATAAAAAGTCTGGAATTAAGTGGCTGCAAGTGTTCCTTCAATGATGTCAGATAATCATCTCTTGGCAGTTCTCTTGGCTCTTCCCTCTTAGTTGCTATATGACTGCCTTATACTATACAGCACTGGAATATAAGACAGTAAGGAGTTGAACCACAGTTGTTTTCTTTGTCTCTCTAGTCAGGAAAGCAAATGCTTTTTCTATGCCATGTACTATGCTAAACTTCTTTCATGCACCATTTCAATCTTCTTAGCAACCCTATGAGCAGGTAGTACAATTATCTCCTTTTATCAGGCTTAGAGATATGTATGGTATTATCCAGCGAAGATATCAAAGAGTTATACATGAAAGTGGGTGAGAGAGTAGGAGAATATGTTTTAATGACAGCTTAGGAAGAAGTGTACCAAAGAAAGTGAAAGAATGGGGTTCAGAGAGGATAGACAGCAAATGCTTACTGAACACACACCACACCATGCCTTACCTGCATTATCAAATTTGATCCATTCAATAACAATATGAAATAGGTACTGTTATCATCACCTTTTTTATAGATGATTAAATGGAGACACAAAGAGATTTTTAAGACTTACCTAAGCACACAGTTTGCAGTTTACAGAAACAAACTTTGCATTCTGGCAGGTTAGTTCTAGGGGCTGCTTAACCACAGTGCTATGCCTCCTAACAGGATAAATGCTGCAAAGAGGTCAGGAATAATGAGGATTGAGAAATCCTTTTTGGATTTAGCAGTTAGGGGATCATTAATTACCTTTTAGAGTGTACTTTTGTTACAGTAGTGGGGGTAGAAGTAAGCTTTAGAACAATAGTGGGTACTCTGAGAAATTTGGCATTGAAAGGAAGGCAATAAAAAGGGACTGAGCTAAAAGAGTTTTAAATTTTGTTTGTTTGGGTTGTTTTTTAGGATAAAGGGAATGTGTATTCGAATGGAGAGAAAAGTCATGGTAGAGAAGAGATTCACAATAGAGAGGAATAATTGACTTTCTCTTGAGCTGGAAGGGGTCAAAGACATGGATGGAAGAAGGGAAGGAGGACCATCTCAGAAGAGAGTCATTGTTTCTCATAGTCTGGAATAAAAGAGGAGAGATGAGTGAAGCCATAAAGAAATCTTGGGGTGGGGAGGAAAGAAATCAAGCAAGATCAGTTTTCTCAGTAAAGTACATGGGATTTCTGAGAAAAATAATATTGTTGAAAAGACAGAGCGGGTAACTGGGAGGGAAATCATTTAGATATGAAAATTGGCAATAAGTCTAGAACTTGCCTGCAGGGCTATAGCATGTTGGTGTGGGATCAGATAGAGGATGGGCTAGGGAGGAACCAGGGTAAAGGTGAACAGTTTGTGGAGATTAGTGCAGATTTTGTAGATTGGTTATGTTGAATGTGAGATGCCTACTCAGGTGGAGAGTTATAGCAGATAGATGAATGAAGGCCTATCATTTGACAGGTTGGAAACAGAAATGGGAGTCATCAGTGGCTGCTCCAAAGACTATTGTGTTTTGAATCCCCAAAATGAGTTAGGAGAGGCTTAAATTAGGAGAGTCTAAGTGTAGGCCACATTTTTGGTGGGAAGTTCAATCATTTTTCAAACACTTGTTGGCACTTCTAAAAGACAGATACTTGTCAGGGACAAGGGCCATCTATGCCTGCTGCTTTCCTTCAGGGGTCTCACAGTCTTGTAGGGAGGCAGACTGTAGAAACAAATTACAATGTGTTGTGATAACTGCTCTAATTGAGACTATTGAAATGGAGGGTGGGATTAACCCTGCATGGGGTGTAGGAAGGATATCAAAGGAAGAGATATTATCGATTTGGTGGGGATGAAGGGGAAAGGAAAGGCTTCCAAAGGAAGGAAGGAAACCAAAACAAACAGAGGCAGCCAACATGCAAATTGTCCATGCCATACCCTCTTCTGCTTCAGGCCCCCAGCAGAGGCCCAAGGCTTCTGTCTCAGGTAACTCTTCAGCTGGGGCCGGCCTCTCTGTGACTCTAGTTCCTCAAAAGGTAGCGGCAGGAGCTGATAGCCCATTAGATTCAGGTGCTGCTCCCTCAGAGGCCTGAGCCCAGCAGCTCCCTGCCTTCCTGGCAGAAATGCTAGTGTTCCCGCAGCATCAGCACCACTCTTTGGGCAGGGTCCCGGGTTGTGGGGTTAGAGGCAGCCTGGCCCTGAGGAGGCATGAGAGAGCAGGCCCATGGGGAATAATGTGTACCTGCATGTCCCTGAAGTACAGGATGTATATGGGCAGTGACAGGAGATGAGGTTGGGAAGGTTGGCAGGAACACAAATGAAAGCTCTTAAATGCCTATATTTGTCTACTATGGTTGTAAGCTTGTTAAGATTTTAAGCTAAGGATTAACATGATCAGATTTGCTATTTAGAAAAGATTATCCTGGAGACAAAGTACATGGAAATGTCTAGAGTTAGAAACCACTTGGGGGTGCTAAAGCAGAAATCCAGAGTCCAAATTAGGGCGATGGAAGAAGGATGAATGAAAGAGCTATTGAGGTGAAAGAATCATGAGAACTTTAAGGCTTGGACATAAGAAGTAAAGAAACAGAATTAGTCCAGCATAGCTCCCAAGTTTCTGATTTGGTTGGCTGAGTTGATGGTTGTGACACTAAAGGAAGATAGAAGATACCTGGGGCTGATCAATGCTTCTTGAGAAAACCTTATTGAATAGGTTACCCCCCCCAAAAAAAATATATATATATATGTTGAAACTAAAGATATGAGAATTATTTAAAATGTAATCATAGCTGGGTCCATGGATAATAATTAATACAACTGATAGTAATTGTTGGCTTTCTATGTCTCAGGCAGTATAATATTTCATTTGATCCTAAGTTGGGACTGTTACCACCACCTTCACTTTATAGGTGAAGAAACCAAGGCTTACAAGCATAAGTGACCTACCTAAGGTCACATTCAGGTCATCATTTTAACCCAGGCAAACTGACACCAAATTCCACACACTTAACAACTATTCTTTTTTTAAATAACAGATTTATTGAGATGTAATTCACACATTTATACATTTATAGTGTGAAGTCAATGTTTGTTTTTAAATATATTCATTGATACATTCAACCACTACCACAGTCAATTTTAGAGCATTTTCATCACCTCAAAAAGAAACCCCTTCCCTACCATGCACTTTGGTAGATGGGAGCATCCCCGATGGGCACGTCTGGGATCCTCTCCGTGAGTGATGACGCACGTGCATGCAAAGAGTGGGGATGCAAGCGGGCCATAGAGAGTGTTCAGCTGTCTGATTACCTCTATGGATTCCTAAAACCTGCCCATTCTTCCATCCCTGGATTGTTTTCTTGATATCTAACAATGCAGTGAAGGTCAAGAATGATTAATACTGGACATGTTCTGCTCCTTTCTCAAATCTGGGTTGGGATCAACAATATTCCACCTGTTATCCTAGCAATTTTGGATCTTTAACATCTGGTTCTTCTTGAATCCTCTGAAGCCACTGTATGACTCCTGCATTAGCTTGGGGATAGTTTCTCTCTTCCTTTTCAATTTGTATGCCCTTTATTTCCTTTTATTGCCTAATTGCTCTGGCTAAAACCTCTAGTACAATGTTGAAATGAAGTGGCAAGAGCAGACATTCGTGTCTTATTCCTGATTTTAGGGGGAAAGCATCCAGTCTTCCACTGTTAAGTATGATGTTACTATGGGTTTTTTCATAGATGCCCTTTTTCAGGCTGAGGAAGTTCCCTTCTGTTTCTAGTTTGTTGAGTGCCTTCATCTTGAAAGGGTGTTGGGTTTTGTCAAACGCTTTTTCTGAATCTATTGAGATGACATGTGGTTTTTGTTTTTTATTTTATTCTATTGGTGTATTACATTAATTGATTTGCAGGTGTTAAACAAACTAGTATTCCTGGGATAAATCCCACCACTTGGTCATGGTGTAATTCTTTTTTTTTTTTTTTTTTGGCTTTTAAAATGGAGATTTATTAACTT
This sequence comes from Choloepus didactylus, assembly GCF_015220235.1. Classification (NCBI taxonomy): domain Eukaryota; kingdom Metazoa; phylum Chordata; class Mammalia; order Pilosa; family Megalonychidae; genus Choloepus; species Choloepus didactylus. The sequence continues at coordinate 49,146,105 of NC_051320.1, read as the reverse complement.
ACAAGCTTACAGTTCTCAGGCCATGAAAATGTCCAAATCAAGGCATCAATAGGTGATGCATTGTCCCCTTAGACCAGCTACTGGCAATCCTCAGCTCCTCTGTCACATGGCCTGGCACATGGAGACGTCTGCTGGTCTTTCCCTTCTCTCCTGGGTTTTGTTGCTTTCAGCTTCTGGCTGCTCTGTCTGGCTTTTTTTTCTGAGCTCCTGAGGCTTTTTCTGTGTCTTCTCTTTGTCTTTTATCCTCTTATAAAGGACTCCGGTAGAGGATTAAGATCCACCTGGGGCATGCCTCAACAGAAATAATCTAGTCAAGAGGTCTCACCACAATAGGTCTACACACACAGGAATGGATTAGCTCTAAGGGCGTGATCTTTGGAGGTACATACAGCTCCAAACCATCACAGGGGAGATGGAAAAGTTTTGGTAATGGCTTGTGGTGATGGTAGCACAATTTGTGAATGTAATTAAGTGTAATTCTTTTTATATGCTGTTGGATTTGGTTTGCTGGTATTTTGTTGAGGATTTTGTTGAGGTATTTTGTTGAGGACCAATAAGAGATATTGGTCTTTTGTTTTCTTTTCTTGTGCAGTCTTTATCTGGTTTGGGCATCAGAGTAACAGTAGTCTTATACAACAAGTTGGGATGTAGTCTGTCCTCTTCTATTTTTTGGAAGATTTTGTGAATAACTGTTATTAATTCCTTTTATGTTTTTGGTAGGATTTACCAGTGAAGCCATCTGGGCCTGGGCTTTTCTTTGTGAGTAGTTTTTGGTTACTAATTCAATTTCTTTCCTTGTTATAGGTCTATTAACATTGTCTATTTCTTCCTGAATCTGTTTTGGTATTTGTTGGGGATTGAATCATGTCTCTCACAAAAGTCATGTTCATGTCCCATTCTCTGGTCTTGTGGATATGAACCCATTTGCGAATAGGACCTTTGAAGATGTTATTATTTAAGGTGTGCCCAAACTGAAGGAGGGTGAGCCTTAGGCCAATATGGCTGAAGTCCTTATAAGCAAAGAAACTTGGACACAGAAAGAGAAGCCATGGGAAGCAACTAGAAGCTAGAAGTCAACAGAACCTACATGAGAAAGAGAAGATGCTGCAGTGTGCATTGCCATGTGACAGAAAAGCCAAGGATCCCCAAAGATTGCAGACCAGCTGGAAGATACCAACCCTGGCAGGAAGATACCAATCCTGGGAGGCTTTCTAACCTCTAAAATCAGGAGGCAATAAATTCCTGTTGTTAAGTCAACACATTATATGATAGTTGTTTTAGTAACCAGGAAACTAAAACAGTAGTTAGATAACTTGGATGAAATGGTAGGAATTTGTCCATTTCATCCAAGTTATCTAATTTGTTGCATACAGTTGTTGCTATTATTCTTTTATAATCCTTCTTATTTCTGTAAGGTTGGTAGTAATAGCCCCTATTTCATTTCTGATTCTACTACTTTGAGTCTTCTCAGTCTTTTGTGCGGTAAATATAGCTCAGGGGAGGGGAGTCCTGTGTTCTTGGCTGCATCAATCTGGAGCAGAATTCAATCTTGCTGATCTAGAAGGGAGGTGAGTGGGTGTGGGTCTTGGTTCAAATACCATATACTTTCAATTTGCTTATCAAATTTTAATAGATTCCCTTGAATAAAAGTTTCTTCATTTATCATATCCCCTTAGGACCATTTACAAAGACTTTAAATGGTTGGTTTTAAAAAATAATTTTCACACTTTTGCTGGGCAACAGGTTGTGAAGCTCCTCACACCTTCATGCTGGAAGTGGAACTCCTCTTAACCCCTATTTTTACTGCTGCTCTTAAATCCCTGAATGAGTTTGTCTGAGAATAAATAAAGAAAAGGGAAAGGCAAGTGAGCATATGAGGGGGCTAATGAATGAAATATTACAAAGAAGACGAAGAACAGATTTGAATTGGAGAAGTTGAGATTGTGGTCAGAAAGACAAGTTAGTGAGGTTAAGATCTTAATTTATTTATAGTGAGCCCTGCACTCTTTCCTAATCTCCAGACTGTTAGCACTAAATGCCTACTATATGTAAACAACTGCTGCATCATATTCAATATATCCAAACTGAACTTGGCTTCTTTGGTGGAACGCTCCTGGTTTTCTTCCAGGTTATTTCTGGAATAACCTTTCTGATTATTCCTGCTCTCTGTCTTTTATGGCTCAGCTTCCTTTACTTGGTTATTAAATATGGAGTCCCCAAGGGCTTAGTCATAGTCTTTTGTCTCTTCTCAATTTTGGCTTCTCCCTAGGTGACATGGGGAGACTACTTTTTTGCAGATTAATAACATATTTGTATATCCAGGTCAGATATCTTTTTGGTGTTTTGAACCAGTATTTCCAATGCCTGCTTGAAAATTCCTTTTGGGTTAAATGAAGAATCTTTAATTCAATGCATCCCCAAACAACTCATGATCTCCATACCTCCCTCTTTGCCCCAGTTTTTCCTCTCCTAGTGTCTCTATTACAGTGAATGGTACCATCATTCTACCTATAATAAAAGTCAGAAATCTACAAGTCACATTTGATGCTTTCTTTTCCTTCATCTTCCTATATAAGTCCCAAAGTAAGGCTTTTTGATTTTATCTTTTAAGTATCTCTTGAAGTTGTCTCCTAAATATCAGTGAATTTTTTTTAACTTTTCTTAATCTCCACTATCATTACCATCATGATTTGCTATCTTGTCCTATATGCAATACTGTAATGATCTCTTTTAAAATTTAAGCATTATCAATTGACTGCCTAGTATGGAAGATGAAGGCTTGTTTTTTACACATGCATACTTTCTGAACCACCATCTTTCCAATAAATTTACTTAAAAATTTCAATTAGAGTAGCAAATCACTGTTTACATTACTACAGCAATTTAAATGTTGTTCACAATTGAGTCATGTGTCATACCACAAATTTTACCTTTCTCATATGTGAATAATTGTTGTGATTGTTAGTTTTATGTGTTGATTTGGCTAGGCCATACTACCCAGTTACTCAGTCTAACTCTAATCTAGGTGTTGCTATGAAAGTATTATGTAGATATGGTTAACATCTACAATCAATTGACTTTAAGTAAAGGAGGAATCATTCTCAATAATGTAGGTGGGCCTTACCAAATCAGTTGAAAGGCCTTATGAGTAAAACTGTGGTTTCCTTGAGGAAGAAGAAATTCTTCTTTAAGGCTGCATCACCAGTTCCTGCTGTACAGTTTCCATTCTGCTGGCCTGCCCTACAGATTTTGGACTTGCCAAGCCCCCCAAATTACATCAACTAATTCCCTGAACTACCCCCCACTGCCTCCAAAAGTCTCTCTCAGCTCTTGGGGCATTTTGTCCTCTCTTAGCTTCTCTAGAGCAAACTCTGGTTTAGCATCTCAAAGCATCAGCAAGCATCTGGGTCTCTTAGCTTTCCTTTTAAATACTCCAGTGAACTAATCAAGACCCACCCTGAATGGGTGGAGTCACATCTCATGGAAATAACTCAATCAAAGGTGTCACTCATAGTTGGGAGAGTCACATCTCCATGGAAACACTCAGTCAAAAGTTTCCAACCTAATCAAGACTAATACATCTGCCCCCATAAGATTTCATTAAAGAACATGGCTTTCTCTGGGGGACAAAATATATCCAAACTGGCACAGATATTTAGTTCTTCCTCTTGCCTTGTTTCTTTGGTCACAGCTGAGACTGATGGAACCCAGGGGAAAGGAAGCCTAACGAAAAAGATAAATCCTGTTTCACATGTGGTCCTGACCAGTTTCCCAGAAATGAGTTTAACAACTGAGGTTTGGGGGCCAAAGATTTAGCAATAAAATATGGTGATTTTATCTAGTAACCTTTCTGCATACCTCTCTAAAGTTATGGCATTGATAGAGTATCCAGATCCTTGTCTCCATCTTTCTTTCCTGGAGACAAGACTCACATTTACCTCAGACAAGAAGTTATTCAAGTTGGAATGTTGGGGTCCTCTTCAATTCTTATTTATCTTACGTCAGACATTTGTTGATTTTGTTATCTCTTGAAGCTGACTTCTGTCACATGCAACTGACTAAGCTCCTTATTTAATCAGTTTATAAACTGTGCTCAAATGATCCTTAGGCCTTTTTTTTTTTTTTTAAGAAGGAAAAGAGGTTTTATTTACACCAGTAGGAGGACAGGGGGAAATTTCCCAAATCAGCCTCTCTGAAGTGTTTCTTCAATTGTTTTCTTTTTTTTCCTTTTTAATTTTTATTGGGATTGTTCAGATACTGTACAATTATCCAAAGATCCAAAGTGTACAATCATTTGCCCCTGGTACCCTCATACAGCTGTGCATCCATCACCACACTTAATTTTTGTTCAATTTTTATAAACTTTTCATTACTCCAGACAAGAAATAAAGTGAAAGATGAAAAAAAAGAAAAAAAGAAAAAAATATATCCCTAACCAACCCCCCTCAATTGTTGACTTGTGGTGTTGGTATAGTACATTTGTTACTGTTTATGAAAGACCGTTGAAATACTACTAACTGTAGTATATAGTTTGCAATAGGTATATATTTCTTCCCTATATGCCCCTCTATTATTAACTTCTAATTGTATTGTCATACATTTGTTCTGGTTCATGGAAGCGATTTCCAATATTTGTACAGTTAATCATGGACATTGCCCACCATAGGATTCAGTTTTATACATTCCCATCTTTTGACCTCCAACTTTCCTTCTGGTGACATATATGACTCTGAGCTTCCCCTTTCCACCTCATTCACACACCATTCGGCACTGTTAGTTATTCTCACATCTTGCTACCGACACCTCTGTTCATTTCTCAACATTTAAGTTCATCCTAGTTGAACATTCTGCTCATAATAAGCAACCGCTCCCCATTCTTAAGCCTCGTCCTATATCTTGGTACCTTATATTTCATGTCTATGAGTTTACATATTATAATTAGTTCTATCAGTGAGACCCTGCAATATTTGTCCTTGTGTGTCTGGCTCATTTCACTCAGTATATTCCCCTCGAGGTTTTGTCATCAACCCATTTTTTTTTTTTTTAAGATGGTTTTGTTCACACAACATACATTCCATCCTAAGTAAACAATCGATGGTTTTCTGTATGGTCACATATTTATGTGTTCACCACCTTCACCACTATCTATATAGGGGCATCTACATTTCTTCCAAAGGCAGGAGGGAGAGTCAAAGAAGGTAGAGAGGCAAAAGAAAGAGGAAAAAAAATGACAGCTAGGAAGCAGCAAAAGGAAAAATGACCTTAAATCAAAGTAGAGTAAAGAGTCAGACAACACCACCAATATCAAGTGTCTAACATGCCTCCCCTATCCCCCCCTCTTATCTGCATTTACCTTGATATATCACCTTTGTTACATTAAAGGAAGCATAATACAATGACTCTGTTAGTTACAGTCTCTAGTTTATGTTGATTGCATCCCTCCCCCAATGCCTCCCCATTTTGAACACCTTGCAAGGTTGACATTTGCTGTTCTCCCTTGTAAAAGAACATATTTGTATATTTTATCACAATTGTTGAACACTAGATTTCACCAAGTTACACAGTCTCATTCTTTATCTTTCCTTCTTTCTTCTGGTGTCTCACATGCTCCCAACCTTCCTCTCTCAATGGTATTCATAGTTATCTTTGTTCAGTGTACTTACATTGCTGTGTTACCATCTCCCAAAATTGTGTTCCAAACTACTCACTCCTGTCTTCTCCTATCACTCTCTAGTGCTCCCTTTAGTATTTCCTGTAGGGTGTGTGTCTTGTTCACAAAGTCTCTCATTATCTGTTTGTCAGAAAATATTTTGAGCTCTCCCTCATATTTGAAGGACGGCTTTGCTGGATATAGGATTCTTGTTTGGCGGTTTTTCTCTTTCAGTATCTTAAATATATCACACCACTTCCTTCTTGCCTCCATGGTTTCTGCTGAGAGATCCACAGATAGTCTTATAACGCTTCCTTTGTATGTGATGGATTGCTTTTCTCTTGCTGCCTTCAGGATTCTCTCTTTGTCTTTGACATTTGATAATCTGATTATTAAGTGTCTTGGCATAGGCCTATTCATATCTCTTCTGTTTGGAGTACGTTGCGCTTCTTGGATCTGTAATTTTACGTCTTTCATAAGAGACGGGAAATTTTCATTGATTATTTCCTCTATTATTGCCTCTGCCCCTTTTCCCTTCTCTTCTCCTTCTGGGACACCAAGTATATGTACATTCTTGTACTTTGTTTCATTCTTAAGTTCCCGGAGATGTTGCTCATATTTTTTCATTCTTTTCTCCATCTGCTCCTTTGCATGTAGGCTTTCAGGTGTTTTGTTCTCCAGTTCCTGAGTGTTTTCTTCTCCCTCTTGAGATCTGCTGTTGTATGTTTCCATTGTGTCTTTCGTCTCTTTTGTTGTGACTTTCATTTCCATAGATTCTACTAGTTGTTTTTTTGAACTTTCTATTTCTGCCTTATGTATGCCCAGTGTTTTCTTTACAGCCTCTACCTCTTTTGCGAAATCTTGTCTAAACTTTTTGAATTGTTTAGCATTAGTTGTTTAAATACCTGTATCTCAGTTGAAGTGTACGTTTGTCCCTTTGACTGTGCCATAACTTTGTTTTTCTTAGTGTAGGTTGTAGTTTTCTGTTGTCTAGGCATCTGACCTCCCAGGCCACCCCAATCAGGTTTTCCCAGATGAGAACAGGCTCAGGTCACAGAAGGAGGAAATATTCAGTATCTGGTTTCCCTGATACTTACAGGGTTGACACATGTGTGCTTTTCTGCCTGGCAGGTGCACCTGTCAGCCTGTCACCAGCTGGTGTAAGAGGGTGTGGCCTGTGGCTCTCCTCCCGCAGGCTTTGGGGTCTGGTTCCAGAAAGGCAGGCAGTAGAACTGGGCCCCTCCCTTTCCTCTTGGGAAGCTATGCCCCCTCCAGAGAGGTCACTGCATATCAATAAGTTCTTTGTTTCTCTGACTCTGCTGATCAGAGTGTTTTGATTTTAAAATGGCTGAGGCTTTCTTTACTGCAAGGCGCTGTGGGCTGAAAACAGCTGAGGTTTTCTCCACAGAGAAAGAAACAGAAAGCTCCCAGGTTCACCTGTCAGCCAGAGATAGCACCAGATCCTCTGGGCTCCCCATCCTGAGACAGATATGTCCCCCGACTCTTCCAAGGTCAGTTGTCACCAAAAGCCTCTGTCTGCTTGTTGGGGATTCGCTGTTTGTATTGAGCGATTAATATTAAAACCCCAGTTGGGGCTGGGCTGAGGTCCACTCGCTTGTTTGGAGAGTGCTGTTCTCTAGCACCACGCAGCTTCTGTTAGGGAGGGGCTCTCAGCTCTCAGCGCGGGTCCACAGTGTTTACTTACAGATTTTACGCTGCGATCTTGGGCATTCCTCCAAATTTAGGTTGGTGGATGATGAGTGGTCAGTCATGTTTGTCTCCCCACAGTTATTCCAGGTTATTTACTAGTTTTTTGGTCATTTATTAATTGTTCCAGGAGGGGACTGACAATCTTCCATTCCTCTCTGTGCTGCCATCTTAGCTCCTCCCTTCAATTGGTTTTCATACCCATTAGAGACAAAGAGAGTTAATCATTTTAGGTAACATGTATCAGAGGTCTGGAGAATTTCAGTAATTTAATTATTTCCTATTTCCTTCAGGAATTACATGACCCCTGGGAAAGATGCCTCCGGGTGTCTAGAGAGATAGATGAAAAGGCTTTATTCAGATCTGGGAGGTCTGGGGACCATAGATGAATGCTTATTCAAATCTGGGTGCAGACTTTACATTTACATATTGTTCCTTTGTGAGAATAAAAGCTTCCATTATAGCCTGCTTCCAGCTTTGAAGGTTAGTGAAACCCCGAACCCAGACGAGCTACCTGCGGACAACACAAAGAGCCAACTCATCTATGTAGCAAAATAGTGAAGAGATCTTCAGGTAGAGGTGAAAAGCCAATCGAGCCTTTTTAAGGCTACTTTACAATTTCCTGCTTGCTTACAGTTTTAAGATTTTAAGTCACTGTTACAATTTCCCCCTTAAAACAATATTCATTTCCAATCTTGGGAACTGGGCCATTATTCATTCTGGCTACTTCCTGCTGAAAATTGAGGTGAAGTAATTAAGGGGTCATCATGCTGAAAATTGGGGCAAAGTAATTAAGTGGTCATATGGTGAACTTTCTGATTCATAACTTGTAGATATTGTCGATTTCCTTCGGGGGAGAATGGATCATTCTTAGCTGGGGTTCTGGAAGATGAAAAGGGTTTTGTACATGTTTGAGTTATAATTCAAGTACATAGAGATAAAAGCCATTTAACTAGAACAAGAATAGATATAGCAATCAGGAATATTACAAGCAGAGTTTGAAGAAGAGTCTGTAACCATGACCCTATTCCTGAAGGTAGGCAACTGAATAGATCAGAAAAATTAGAATTATCAATTGGTATAACTCCTTTGGGGTTTTGTAAATGTGACTTTAAGGACCATTGCAGGGGACAGTTGGAAAGGAGCATGTGTGGCACCAGGGAAACTTTTAAGATTCTGCTAATATGTGTCTTGCTTAATATGTTTACATAAATTAACTCATTTTATTACATTCAGTAATCTTTCTATTGTCATCTTCATTTGATAGGTGAAGATTGTTTTGGTTTGCTGAAGCTGCCAGGATGCAATATATCAGAAATGGGTTGGCTTTTACAATGGGGATTTATTAGTTTACAAATTTACAGTTCTAAGGCCATGAAAATGTCCCAGTTAAGGCATTGACAGGATGATACCTTCTCTGAAGAAAGGCTGATGGCATTCAGGGTTCCTCTGACACATGGGAAGCCACATGGCCAGTGTCTGCTGATCCTTCTTTCTCGGGTTTCGTTGCTTTCAGGTCTTGCTCTTTTAGCTTCTGTGGGTCCTTGCTTGCTTCTCCCAGTGCTTTTTTCTCCAACTCTCTGGGTGTTTCTCTCTCTGAGCTCTCTGGCTTTTTCTGACCCTTATCCTGTCATAAAGGAATCTAGTAGAAGGTTAAGAGCCACCTTGAATTAGGTGGGTCACATCTCAATTGAAAGAACATAATCAAAAGTCCCACCACAATAGCTCTGCACCCAGATGAATAGATTAAAAGAATAGGCGTTGTATTAGTTAGGGTTCTCTAGGGAATCAGAATCAATGAGAGGTGTCTCTCACTATCAAATTTGTAAAAGTGACTCACGCAACTGTGGGTATGCAGGAATCCAAATTCTGTAGAGCAGTCAGCAAACTGTCAACTCCAAGGAAGGTGTCCGATGAACTCCTCAGGAAACATTTCACTGGGCAGCCAAAGTAGAAGTGAAGGTCCTCTATCTGTCTTGCTTATTAAGTCTTCAACTGATTAATTGGATTAAATCCAGCCAATTGCATTCTCTCATTGTGCAAGACATGCCCTTTGGTGAGTCATCAGTCACAGCTGCAGTCAATTGACTGATGATTTAATAAACCAGCCTGTTGGTTTATTAACCAGCCACAAATGTCCTCATAGCAATTGTTAGGCCAGTGTTTGCTTGACCAGACACACCTGGGTGCTATCACCTGGCCAAGTTGACACATGAACCTAACCATCACAGGCATTTTCTGGGGGTACATGACAGCTTAAAACCAGCACAAAGATATTGAACCACAGAGAGGTTCAGCAACTTAAGTGACACAGCTAGCAAGTGGCAGAGTAAGACATTGAACTATGGTATTCTGATTTCAGAGCCAGGGTTCTTGATCTCTAGTTTTCCTGAAGTTTGTGGTAGGGACTCTGCTAAGTGCTTTACAAGCGTTACTTCATTTAGTCCTCACAATGGCAATCTAGGGCGAGTACTGTTATCTTCACTCTACAAATGGAGAAGACTAAGAGTAAGGAATTTGTCCAAGGTCATGAAGTGGGAGAGGTGGGATTTACCCTGGGTCTGTCTGGCCCAGAGCCCACCCCCTTAACCCCTCTGCTGTCCACGTCCTCCTGAGGGCAATGACTGGCTGCACATGTGTGCTGTTTCCCCTGCTAGAGTATGAATTTCTTGAGGAAAGGGGACTGTATCTTCTTCACTTTCGTCTTTCAGGAACCTTCAGCGAAGTGGTGGACACACAATCCACACTCAATAAATGTTGGTGGATTAAATGGAGTTCAGTTATGGACAGGGATAAAAGTCCTTGGAGAATATCAAGGAACTGTGAGGCCAAGTGATGAAAGGCTATTCTTGTGGATGTTCAAGAGCTCGAGGAAGGGTGTATCTTAAGACTGTCTGAAACCAAAATCATTCAGGAGGGTAGGTGGTGCTGCAGTTGTGGTAAAATGCCTGGGGAGGCTGATTAACTGCTCAGATAGAGCCACAAAGTGGCCATAGCTCAGGGTGGCCAATATGTTTCATGGTATAGTCCTTTCTTTAGCTGTTTCAGAAACTAGTTTTCTCTTTTCCCCAAAATGATTACATTTTCATGCTGATACACTAAAGGCACAAAAAATTATTCTGTAATTGAAGTAACATGTGGGTAAGCTCAATTACCTTGACTGGAATTTTCTTTTTTTGATTGGGTGACATGCTGTCAAATCCAGTTCTGATCATCTGAGAAAGTGGGGAGGCAGACTAGAAAAGCCAGACATTCAATTTGGAGAAAGTGTGTTGAGTAGGGGGGATGGTGAGCCCAGAACAATGGAGAAAGCAATGAGAGGCTGGCAATGCTTATTTAAGCCTGTCCAGGGGACTGAGTCTGTTCTGGTCACATTTGGCTGGATAAACCCTCTAGTAAGGGCTCATTAAATGATAGCTATTATTTTATTATTTTTGTTAATATGAGTAAGGATATCTCCAGGTAGCCTTAATTGAAAAATACTTTTCGAAATTAGGTTACTCCTCATGCTCGATCTCCATGCTTAGCAAACAACTTTCTGATCATTTGATGTCATATTGAGAATGCATACAGGCCAAAGTGCTGGTTGTTCTGAAATGATCTCAGGTTCACTTTGTGTTTCTTCCTGTGAATTAATATTGATATTCTGGAATTTATGTTTTGCTTCTGTGTACTTGTTTAAAGGGAGTCTGCCCCAGAATCCTTCTCCCTGTGTAATATAGTACAGTAGCCACTGGAGGCAAACTACCAGCATTCAATTCTTGGCATTAGCCTGCACCATGTGACCTAGGGCGAATTATGCAATCCTCTATGCCTTTCTCTTACATGTAAAATAGGAAAAATATTAGTACCTACTTCAGATGATAGTTGTAAGAATAAAGTGAAACACTGCAAAGTGACTGATAAACAATATGCCCTCAATACACATTAGTTCTTAAGGTCAGTTTCCTGAGCAAGGCTGGGACCAAACTCTGCAGTGTGGGGAATAATCAACATAAATGCTACCTCATCAATGTGACCAGCTTCCCAAGATGACATACCTTTGCATTTCTTTGGATCACTGTAGTATTTGAAACAAGTGGCTAAAACTTATATAGTCTCAGGTATTTAGATATATTAATTTATTCAACACTCTTTACAACCCAAAAAGGTAGGTACTATTGTTATCCTGTTTTACAGATGAAGAAACTGAGGCATAGAAAGGTTAAGTGATTTGCCCCACTCTGGGAACCGCATTTTACTCACTTGTTAAACCAACTCATTTCTCACAAACATATCATTAAATTTGAGGTTATTTTGCAGTGTGAGAGGGAGTCACAGCTCATTTTTTCACTCATCTGTAACAATGTTTTAAAAATGTCATTTTTGCTTTCTTATTAAACTTTGAATCTATCCATAAATGCATCACGTAATTGCATGGGCTTGATGGGTTATTAGTTGGGCTTGATGGGCTTCTTTATCAGTTACAAATAATAACATATAACGAAACACAAGGTTGTTCACCAACTATTACATAGCAGGCATCAAAGAACTTGTACTTGTTCTGTAATTATGTTTTTCACTTCTAATTTTCAGGACTGGCCCCTCTGTTCTGTTGTTTCAAAATACCTTAGGGTGGGAAGAGTAAATTTATAAAGCCCCTTCTTCACAAAGTGAATGCCTATAAAATTGAATAAATACATTTATTAAGCCCTTGGGTGTTAGTACTCCATCTGGCGTACATCCAAGGTAGTAAAATAAACATTTCTGTGGCCTTTTACAGTTTACAAAGAGACTTTCAGAACACGCTTACCACATGATAGCAAAAATACCGAAAGGACAAAAGAAATAGCCAACTTTGCTTTGCTTTTGCATCTGTTTAACTCCTGGGAATCCGGAACTTTTATGCACGCGTTACTCGGCAGTTATTTCTTAAAGGTTCTTATTACTCTAACCAGTTGATCCTTTGTTTCCGAATTAGGCTCCCGGGTTGGCTGGAATCGGAGCATGCGCGGAAGTTTAGCAAAACCAGGGCGGGGCTTGAGCGCTCGCCAGGAATCGCCTCCCTCCCCTTAACAACCGGAAGTGGGTTAGCGACACGGCGCGTGCGCAAACGGGGCCGACCGCCGGGGTGGTAGGTTACGTTGCGAGAACGCATGGGCAAACTACGTCCGTTTGTCCCGACCGGAGGGGAGGGTCGGCGCCATTTTCTTCTAGGTTGATTGAGGGCTCTACCAGGTCTGGGGAGGTTGCTGCGACGAAGAGTGCCCTGCACCCCTGGCCTTGTGTGTCCTACTCGGCAGCAGTGGTGTGTGTTTACTGCCAAGTGCGAAGCAGTTACCCTTTGGGCGTGGTGGGTGGGGAGGGCTTGCGACGCGGACGGAAGAACAGGGAAAGGTGGGGCCGGTGGCCGCGCCATGATTTAGCGTAGTTTCTGCCGTTAGGGCACCGTTTTTTCTAGCTGAACTGCAACTCACCCGTCAGTCTTCGTGTGGTGGTGTGTGTGTGCGTGCTCTTCCCAGTGACTTTGAGACAGAAGATCACGAAGGATTTCATAGGTATTTTTTTGTTTGCGATGTTATCGTAATCGGTGATGGCAGAAAAACGCTGAAGGCCTGGGTTGTTAGGCTTGATAGGGGCGAAAATATTTTAGTCAGATTTGGGTACAGCTCACTCTGTGGCGAGTTAGGGTGGAATGTGAGCCCTTGGGACGGCGTAACAGAAAGGCATGGAAGTTGGGCGGTCCAGGTTAATTTGAAGGCTGATTTTGGCTGAAGGCCTGGCGACAGCATCGGATCCCACGTAGCAACTTTGGCCTGGCGCGAAGGAAGGAAGTCCTGACTCCTGGGAGTGTGGACAGAGGCTTTGGGCTATAGTATCGATGCCTTCGGATGAGCCCCATTTGAGGATGATGGATGTTCAGGGAAATCCTCTGCCGTGTGGATTCGTCTTCATACACACAGTTCATATTGGGAACTATGGCTCTCTGTCGTTATGCCTTTATTTAACCATCTACATTATAAAAGGCAGATCATCGTAAAGAATAATTGTGGACTGGAGTAGATTATTTTCTGCAGGGGAAACTCGCATTTTCTTAGAATTTGAAGTTCTTCATCATAACTTGGGGTTTTAAGAAGTAGTCGCAGGCAGAGTAAAAGATTTTTGTCTCCCTTACCGTGTCTGGAAAATGACTTGTTAGTTAAAATCAAATGGCTGTGAGATAATGCCTGTTTAATTCAGTCCCTCTCCCGTATTTCCTTCTCAGTCTGTTTTGTATTGTTTAGTGATAATGGTGGTTAAGTTGGATGAACCGCTAGATAATATCAGCAAAATTATTTAAAATGAGCTTATTAATTTCAGTGACTTACCCTTTTGTGGGCTTTTAGGACCCACTTCATTCTTTTCATAGATTTGAAGTTCTAGTAGATTACTGTGTCTTTAACTTAGAGCCACTCAAATACTTTTGTTGTATTCTTTAGAAAATTTTGAGTATTTTGTGTATTTGGCTTTTTGTGTAATCTAATGTTCTAAGAATAGTATTTCTGGGGAATTTGCTTCAGGAAATAGCATATGAGAATCACAGGACAAGTGCTCAGTTTGGGAGTTGGTTATCTTTTACGTGGTCTTCTGGATGTGTTACGGTGGAGAATCTTAAATTATCCTACCGTCTGAAGGACAAAAAAGTTTTAAGCATTAGATTTAACTGTGGAAAATTAGAATAAACTTTATATAGTCTGCTTGAACTGGAATTCATGAGGTACTCCTGGAACTACTTAATTAAAAGATAGTTTGTAAGGGAGGATAAATTATTTACAGGTGATTTTTTGTATTTGACATATGATTCTTTCTTGAAACACTTGCCCCTAGTTTTTCTTGTAGAAGAATTTATGTTCTTAGGGTAAATCCTTTTTTATATTTTAAAAAAGCTTAGGAGGTACAAAATGATGTGTAATCAGGGCTGCTTTCTAAGATATTTTAAAGTAAAAAATGTAGCGAAGTCGGTTTACATAGGAGGGAGTCTTAGAACTTTAATGTGGACAGCTGTTTCAGAAGACATTTAAAGATTTTGTTGAAATGTTGGTGCCGATGTTGGTTTGTTGAAAAAACTAGGCTTATACATTTTTGGGGGTACCGTGAAGATACTTAAAAGTATCATTAATTAGGCATTGATAATAATTCCGATGTATAATGTGCCAAGTAGTTTCTTTTTTGGGGTGCCATGAAAATATTTTAAGTTTCATTAATTAGGAATTGATAATAATTCAGATGTAGAATGTGCCAAGTAGTTTCATGATAACTTTGTTCGTTTAACTTGTACTTTAAAAAAAGTTGAACCAATTTGTGTTCCCTTTTAAAAGAAAATAAACCTTGCAGACCTCAAAGAATATCTTCAGAATCCATTTTGTGGCACAGTGGTACATGAGTGTAAATATTGAACTACAGCAAAATTTATTTTCACGTTGAAAACATAAATTCATAATTATAAATTTAGTAGGTCTTAACAGCTTATTTGGTAAGATTTCAGTAAATATTGTTAGTTTGGGTATCCCTGAAATTATTAGATGTAGGTTTCCTTAAAAAAAAAATACTAAATTGAGATTTTTCAGTAGTTATATTAGTAATCCCCAAATCTTTCAAATTAATGTGTTTGTATTATATTTTTTAGTTTTCTATGGTGTATTTGTGTTTCCACAATAGAGTACAAGTTAGTTGTTTGAAATGGATTAAATCTATTGGTGTGATAAAATTCTATACTTATCAAACATTTTCTGTATACCTTGAGATTATAATAGTAATTGTCTTAGGAATTTAAGACATGGAGTGATGAGAATTCTGATTTTAGAGATATTGTACTATGTTCCTCAATTAAATTTTAGGTTAGTTTTTAAAATGCAAAGAGGAGTCAAAAATTTGATTCCATATTTGGAAATGTGAGCTGTTTATGTAAAACTTAAAATCCTATCTAAATGGTAGCCAGTAATTTGGATTTATTGTTTTAAAAATGGCCTGAATTTCAAGAGTTGGCATTTTTTGGTCCTATGTTTTGAAAGGGAGGAAGTGGCAGAAGAGTTGTATATAAATATGACCTACAAGTTTTGTTTTTCACGGGTGGAAGTAATGGAAGGTTTTTTGAATTTTTTTTTAATGACTGTAAAATGCATAAACAATGCAGTGCACAGATCATAAGGTAAATTCAATGAATTTTGATAAATTTATACACCCGTGTAACAGCTACTCCAATCAAAATGCACAACATTTCCATTACTCCTTGTGCTACTTCCAATCAAGGAGCAGCTTTTTTGTTTTGTTTTATTTTTAGTTTTCAGCCAGCTTTTTGTTTCTTAATAATTTGCAAATGTCTATTCGGATTTTATATTTTCTCTTGTACCTCCTTTTTGCTAGATTACTACTCTCTTGGAATGGAAGACCATTTTGCCATGCCCGTAATAGTGGTTCTTATATTGCTTCACTTTTGATAAGTAGTTCTGAAAAGGATATCCACATCTACCAGTAGTTTAAGATTAATTACAGGGCCCAAGGATTAATTATATTTCATTTTCTTTCCACAGTTAAGTTGCTTTTACAGAGTTAACAGGTCTCCAAGAAATTTAAAAAAAGGTAAGATATCCAGAGCTTAAGGCTGTTCACAGCGGATTGACAAAAGTATGTATAGAATAGTATGTCTAGGTACACATGGCTTCTGTTCTTTATGTCTGGCCAGTGATGCGCTAATGGTAAGCAATTTATTATGAGCAGAAATTATATAGTGACCATAGATGACTTTTCTAAACATGTAAAATTCATCATGGTTGGTAAAATACTTTAATCCACAAATACTGTCATGTTTTAGTAGAAGGTATGTTTCTAAATGAGTCTGAAAATAGTTTGGTCTTGTTGTGAAACATGTGACTGACTTAAAATGGAAGATTTGATATTTTTGATGTTCATACATATAGGATAGATGATAGGAAATGTATTGGCAAGGTAGTTGGCTTATTTGTTTATTTAGATGGGAGAAAGTATATTCCTTGTTTTCTTAAGAATTAGATAGGATCTATAGTTTTGTGAACTTGTATCTTTTCATTTATAAGTGCTGAAGGTGGCAAGAACCAAGTAATTATTAAGCTTAGTTTGGGCTAAAGTACTTCAAAAATAAGACTTCCTATTATGTGTACCTTTTTGTCTGCAGGTCATTATTGCTGTGGTTTGAGCTCAGCATGGCTGTAGTCATCCGTTTATTGGGGCTTCCTTTTATTGCGAGGCCTGTGAATATTCGTCAGTTCTTCACGGGATTGAATATTCCTGATGGAGGAGTGCATATAATTGGAGGGGATATTGGGGAGGCTTTTATTATTTTTGCAACAGATGAAGATGCAAGACGTGCCATAAGTCGTTCAGGAGGGTATATCAAGGATTCATCTGTAGAGCTCTTTCTTAGTAGCAAGGCAGAAATGCAGAAGACTATAGAAATGAAAAGAACTGATCGTGCAGGAAGAGAGCGACCAGGATCTGGGGCATCAGGGATTGGCAGCCTATCTAATTTTGTTGAGAATATTAAGGAAGATGCAGATAATTCTGGATATGGCTCTTCGATTAATCAAGATGCTGGGTTTCATACTAATGGTACAGGACATGGTGATTTGAGGTCAAGAAAGACACGGCCGTTGAAGGCTGAGAATCCTTACTTGTTTCTACGAGGTTTACCTTACTTAGTAAATGAAGATGATGTACGTGTTTTTTTCTCTGGTTTGTGTGTGGATGGAGTAATTTTCTTAAAACATCACGATGGCCGAAATAATGGTGATGCCATAGTAAAATTTGCTTCTTGTATTGATGCTTCAGGGGGTCTTAAATGTCATAGAAGTTTTATGGGTTCAAGATTTATAGAAGTAATGCAAGGCTCAGAGCAACAGTGGATTAAGTTTGGTGGTGATGCAATTAAAGAGGATGATGTTTCCATGAGAACTGAAGAACATTCTCCACCAAGAGGAATTAATGAAAGACATTTCCGAAAATGGTCTCATTCAAAGTCTCCCAAAAGAACACGTTCTCGTTCCCCTCTTGGATTTTATGTTCACTTAAAAAATCTGTCCCTAGGTATTAACAAAAGAGATTTAAGAAATTTCTTTAGAGATACTGATCTGACTAATGATCAGATTAAGTTTTTATATAAAGATGAAAGAAGAACAAGATATGCCTTTGTGGTTTTCAAGACTCTGAAAGACTATAATACTGCTCTGGGCTTACATAAGACTATTTTACAATATCGTCCAGTTCACATTGATCCAGTTTCTAGAAAACAAATGCTGAAGTTCATTGAATATTATGAAAAGAAAAGACCAGGGTCAACAGAGAGAGAAAGATCTGGACATGTTTCACAAAAGTACTCTGAAGAAGGCTACCCTGGCCAGAAGCTATGCATATATATAAGAAATTTTCCATTTGATGTCACAAAAGTTGAAGTGCAAAAGTTCTTTGCAGACTTTTCTCTTGCTGACGATGATATATATTTGCTTTATGATGACAAAGGAGTTGGTCTGGGAGAAGCATTGGTGAAATTTAAATCAGAAGAACAGGCCATGAAAGCTGAATGTTTAAACCGACAAAGATTCTTGGGGACAGAGGTGTTGTTAAGACTTATATCTGAAGTACAAATGCGGGAGTTTGGTGTAAATTTTTCCTTGACGTCCAGTGAGAAAAAGCAAGATTGTTCACAGTCATATGACAGAGATGACCATTCCAATTCATTTGACTCAAAAGAGCCACCAGAATACTCAGCTGGTCCTTCTGAAAACTTCAGACATCAGCTAGAGGACTTCAGGCAACTGGATAATTTCAAGCATCCCCAGGGGGATTTCAGACAGCCTGATAGGCGCCCTCCAGAAGACTTCAGGCACCTCCCGGAGGATTTCAGGTGCCACCCAGAGGATTTCAGGCACTCCCCAGAGGACTTCAGGCGCCAGTGGGAGGAGGACTTCAGGCATCCTAGAGAGGAGGAATGGAGGTGGCCACCTGAGGAGGATTTCAGGCGGCTTCCCAAGGAGGACTTCAGGCGGCCCCCTGAGGAGGACTGGAGGCGACTTCCTGAGGGAGACTTCAGGCGGCCACCTGAGGAGAACTTCAGGCGGCCTCCCCAGGGGGATTGGAGACGACCACCTGAAGAGGACTTTAGGCGGCCCCCTGAGGAGGACTTTAGGCGGCCCCCTGAGGAGGACTTCAGACACTCCCCTGAGGAGGACTTCAGGCGGTCACCCCAAGAGTATATTCGGCGGCCACCCCAAGAGCATTTCCGGCGGCCACCCCAGGAGCACTTCCGGCGGCCACCCCAAGAACACTTTAGGCGACCACCACCCCAGGATCATTTCAGGCGACCACCTCAGGATCATTTCAGGCGGCCACCCCAGGATCATTTCAGGCGGCCACACCAGGAACATTTCAGGCGGCCACCACAGGAGCATTTCAGGCGCCCCCGAGAGGAAGATTTCAGACACCCACCAGATGAAGACTTCAGGGGCCCTCCTGATGAAGACTTTAGACACCCTCCTGATGAGGACTTCAGGAGCCCCTTGGAGGAAGACTTTGGATGCCCTTCTGATGAGGACTTTAGGCAGCTCCCTGAGGAGGACTTTGGGGGCGCTCCAGGGGAGGAGCCCAGACTTCCAGACAGTTTTAGACCTCCTGGTGAAGAGTTTAGGAGCACACCTGATGATTTTAGGAACCACCGTCCTTTCGTGAATTTTGGTCGCCCAGAAGGTGGCAAGTTTGATTTTGGAAAGCGTAATATGGGAGGTTTTCCTGATGGGAGATTTATGCCTGATCCAAAATTAAATTGTGGTTCAGGTAGAATAACCCCTATTAAGATAATGAATCTTCCATTTAAAGCTAATGTTAATGAGATTTTAGACTTTTTCCACGGTTATAGAATCATAGCAGATTCAGTTTCAATACAGTATAATGAGCAAGGATTACCTACAGGGGAAGCCATTGTTGCTATGATAAACTATAATGAAGCTATGGCTGCTATTAAAGATCTAAATGACAGGCCAGTTGGCCCACGCAAAGTTAAGTTAATTTTGCTCTAGAGAGCATTTCTAAATTCAGAGTTACCTTCCCACAGTATTGTTGCAGTAAAATGCATTTATGTTTTTTTAAGTGTTTATTTTTAATTATCTAATGAAAAACATTTTAATTTTGATCTGTGAAAAGAACTAATGTAAATAGAATGTTAATCTGGTTTCCTTTTGCTTGCAAATTGCCATTCACGTTTTCTAATTTAAAGTCATGCTTTTTTTTCTTTGACAGTGGGAGAGAGAACTAATTCCTTGAGTTCATTTTTCTTGATGTCATGGGTGAATCTCAAGACTTGTATAGAGTTGTTTTTGGAGGAAGACAAATTTTATATTCACTTTTGTTTCCATTCTGTACTTTACATCTTTTACTCAAACTGTATAAGGAAATGGCAGTGATGATTGTTCAGGCTTGGCATTTTCATTGCTACCTGCCGGCAGAATTAATTCTCCATTTGGGATGTTACTGTGTTAAGTCTCCTATTAAATATTAATAGTTCAAATGGACAGACTGTGAACGTGTAATTTACTTTATGTAAAAAGCTTAGGATATTCTTGAAGTTTCCATGTTCATAATTTTGCAAAGTTTTATAAAAATAAAAAATTGCAACTGAATAGACCAACTGATTTATTTGTATGAAAAGAAAAAACTTACAACTTGGTTGGGACTGTGACTTTTTCAACAGCTGTGGTTAAATGATAGGAGGGACCAAACTTAAGTGTATAAGTGTATTAAGTGCTATGAATAGTTCAATGGTTTCTTCAACATCTGATAAACCAAAGTGATAAGGTCGACTCAAAAGACAAAAAAAAATGTAATTACAGGTGCAAGGGGACTCTTGGCTTATGCTGGGAAGAATCTGACAAATGGATATAGTTTGTGTTTCTAGAAATAATTTACTGATGATTCATAGAACTTCTATGTATTATTAGTTTCTCATCTTTTAGTTTCAAAACTTTGTATCCAAAGACAAAACTGTTAAGTATAATAAGGCTTGTGGGACTGAATTTTGACTTCTTTGATATGCAACACTTATGTAGTCATTTTGCAAATACTGGATTTGATTTTCTATACCAATTAGTATTAATGGCTAACATTTATTGGGAACTCTGTGTGTATGCACCATATTCCCTAAGAAGCATAGAGTTTACCTCTGTTTTACAGACAAGGATTTTGAAGCATACTTAATCATAGCTAGTAAATCATGGACGCAATTTCAGTCTAGACAGACCACTGACTGACTTCAGTTCATGCTCTTAACACTTTTGCTGCCTCACTTTAAGTGGTATTTTTAATTTTAGAAAGAGCATTCTCAAAATATTTTCATGGATAAATGATATTTTTGCCTCCAGTGTTGCTTTAAAAATAGCATTAAAAAAAGATAAAACTAGGTGTCAAAGATTAAAGATGGTTAATAAAAGACAAAGTGACTAAAAAAATTCAGGATTTCTTCTGGACACTCATATATTGGCTTCTAATTCATAAAGTATAAAACTGCTCATTTTATCAAGCATGAGTTGCCTTTGGTTGGCTTTTTACAGTTTACATAAAATATAATTCTCTTCAATTCTGTGATCACATTTTCCACATTGAACAAATAAGAATAAAATATGAATTTATATAAGGTAATAATGGGTTATTGCGGAAGTAGAAAACTTTGTTAGAAGTTAGCCAGTTAGTATCTGCAAATGTTTTAGGTTAATTTTCATTGATTCAGAGAGGCCTAAGAGAAGCCCACTAAAGTTTCTGTGTTTGTGCATTTTCAATGATACTGAACATTCTGCTTGCTAGTATCATGAATCAACTGGTGAATATGGTTCAAAACAGCACCTCACAATGGCTCTTCAAACTACTAAAGTTACAAATAGCGAAGGGAATAATAAACTGTTTGGAATATTCAAGCTGTGCACAATGAATAAAATAGAGGAAATTATTTTAAAATACTCAAGATTATATAGATGGTTATTTGATCAACCTTTCTCTTGAGGAATGTATGGAGGAATGTATGTCACTGTCATAACATAGCAGTAAGCTAAGATGAAGCTTAAAGTGAAACATCACTTGCCTATCAGGGCATTTTCCCCACAGAAAGCCAATTTACCAGCACACTACCAATTTTAAAACACAAAAGAGAATAGTGGACTTAACTGTGCCCATCACCCTGCTTCAATGAGTTTTCTTTCTTTTCTCTTCCCCAGATACAACAGGTACACTGGGGTATATTGGTTCTCTAGTTTGATACCCAATGGTATTTTAACTCTTAAAGCCAAACATTTTTATCCAGAAGGTATCTGAAAAATATAGATCCTGTGTTGAAAATCAGCTTATTTCTATAACCAAGACAGGTTAAAATCATATTAGGAGTGCACTTTTACTTAACGAGAATAAGTAAGTATTCTTGGGCCATGTATCACCTACTGCAGTAACCCTGCCACCTCCATCTTTGCATTAAATATTAGCTGTAATTTATTGAGTGGCATTAAATACTGTATGAAACTTTGATCTGTGATTATATATGAAATATCATTTAATCCTGATAACCCTAATAAAGTTAATATTCTTATTTTAGAGACAAGAAATGGAAGTCTGTAAACTAACCTGTTGGGCTGGCTGCCTGTTTTAATTTATAGCCAAGAACATGAGGTTACATTAAGTACCTATGTAATATCCTTGATTTTGCCTCTTTGTCCATAAAGTGTAAAATATTTACAGTCTGGCCAGTTAAGAAGTTTGCCAACATATAGTCTGATCTAGATAAGGAAACTTAATTTTACATTGAAGAAAGCATCTCCATTACTTTGCCCTTAAAATACTTTTTTTTTTTTTTGAGGTAGGCAGAACATACATTTTATTCTAGAATTATTTGCTGTTTCCAGAACTAACAAGCACTGTTAGTTTTACAGCAGGCAGCTGATGTTCAAGTGAAGTGAGCTGCTTTTTAGTAAGCAACAAGAGAAATACTATAACCTTGTCTCCCTTGCCCCTTCCCCAACTACAATACCAAACTTAAAATGCTGTTTGAGAAAATCATAAAAATGCAATGACATTCTCAGTTCCTTAATTTATCAATTTATGGTATTAAAATATTTTAAAAATATTTTATTAAAAAAAGTACTTAAGTAATTTATCACTTAGGACTACCCTTGGGAAGCAGTGCTTTTGTTAACAGACTTATAGATGACATTAAAAAAGCTTTAAAGAAAATGTATTTTTCTGTTGTGAATTGCTTTTTCTAGAAGTTTATCCCAAGTGACTTAATAAACTTAATAATTTTTATATGCCTGACTGGGATTCATGAAATAAAATTGTAATTCCCCACCCAAAGGAAAAAAAAGCTTTAGACATACTGAAAGGCTCTGGTTAAATTGTTTCATATTTTCTGGAATAACAGTGCCTACATACTGTTATTAACAAGACGGGAGCTTGGTAAAATTTTTAGAGAATTTTTAATGGTTTATGACATTCCATGTGTGCTTTTAATGTTTCTTAGGCAATGTTCCACCAAATTACTAGCTTTCCAAAAGTTGTGGTACCATGTGTAATACTTCAGTGTGAGAGCAGTTTTTGTTTTAAAACTAGAATTCAGGTTGAATGTGACTTTTAAAAAGCAAAATGCATATTTGTAAAACAATACCATGGTGTCCCATTTCCTTGATTCTGTTTGATTACATTTTTGTTAAAAAGTAAATTTACAGAGCAAATGATGACACTTTAGCTTTTAGTAAAACTTTTTAAAAAAAGGACGCTTGTCTTTTTACTCGAGGCTTCACAAGAACAGAATTTGTATTAAACAGAATGACTATATAGGACCCCTTCTCATGATGAAAGCATGGCATCTTAACCTAAAAGAAGAAAAGTAGAATAGTTAGGTCTTTTGGTTTTTGTCATTCAATTACTATAGCAACCTGAAATAGGCACAGTGCATTAATATGAAATACTTTGAATTACATACCTTAAAAAAAATGAAACTTACACAAAAAGGTCACATACCACTACACAGAATGTTGAAATGACTGGTATGTAATAGTTTTTAATACCTTCATTATTGGTCAGCATACATTTTAATTATCTTTCCATTTTCAGGAACGTTTCACTTTGAGGTTTAATGTATCAAGCCAGTATAAGTTTTACAATTTAGTAATCCTGAATTGTCAGTCATTTTAAGATGGAAATGGAAAGCATACTTAAAACTAATTTTCTTCTTCTGTACCATCTAACTCTTCATCGTCATCATCATCATCATTTGCTTGTTGATCCTTTCTTAGTCGACAGGTGGATAACTGTTAGAAGATCATACATTTTTAAAAATTAAAAAAAAATACTAACTTAAAAAGTATTTTAGTTGCTTATCATCATTTTATATGTCCTTTCAGGAAGGGGCACAGAATATTTCAAAAAATGCCCATATGTAATAACTTTTAGTAATGAAAATTCCCAATGGACTTATATTTTAGGGTTGGAAATAGTTTTTTTTTTTTTAATTTATTTATCATATATTATCTTTTACATAAAATGTGCAGTTAACTATTTGATTCCAGTTGGATAGCCACCAATACTTCAAAATATAAAATACTATAAAATACTTCCAGAGAAAAGCGTAGTATCTTAGTATATTAAGAATGTCAGAAATTAATATTAAGCAATTCTTGGGTAAAAAACAAAACAAAAACAGGTATGTATTTGAATGAGAATCACCAAAGTGATGGCAGAAACTCAAGGATATTTCAACTTGGCAGAGAGACAAATACTGATTAAAAGTATTGTGATTTACATGAATGAGTTGAGGCTATGAATTTATCACTTGGTTTTAAGTGTGAAGTCCTGACTTGCCACTTGGGCCATCTTGCTTAAAACCTCTCTGAGGGTGATTATGTATTTCCCAGGGAGCTTTCGCAATGTCTGGAGGCACTGTCACAACTGGGGTGTGGGCGTGTGCTACTGGCATCTTCTGGGTAGAGGCCAGGGATGCTATTCAACATCTTTACAATGCACAGCAGCCCACTTCCCATCCCCAAACAGTTATCTGGCCCAAAATATTAACAGTGCTGAGGTTGAGAACCCCAGGATAATGTGCCATACAAATGTCAGCTAATTTAGGTAACACTGTTAGCTCTAAATAGTTAATCAAAACTCTATGTACTATAATACTAAATTTATGGAATCCATTTACTACTGGAATAAAAATATAGTTCAGTTTGGGGGTGAAATACGTACATATAAAAAGTAATTATTTAGAGGAGAATCATAGAGAAGGTATTGGGTCAAATTTACCCACAAGTTGTGTTTTGAAAATACTTTCTTTAGCTTTACATTGTGAAGGCCAGTATGAAAAGGACCACAGCTTTCTAGATCAGGGTTTGACAAGCTATGTCCCTTAGGCCAAATCCAGTCTATCTACTGTTTTCGTAAGACAGCCACACTATCTGCTTATGTATTGTTTGTGGCTACTCTTAGTTGCAACAGAGACCGTGTACCTTGCAAAGCTTAAAATATTTACTGTCTGGACCCTTACAGAAAGAGGTTGTCAACCCCTGCTCTAGATAACAGGTAACTCAGGCTCTCTGTATGTAGAAGAAATGAGAAAATTGGCTCTTCTGAACTTATGAATATGGTCCATGTAAAAGCCCTCTTGAAACCCTTTTGAGCTTTTCTGGGTAGAGCCAATTAGTTGTGAAAGAGATTTAAACAACTAAGTAGTCTGACTTCAAAATCTGTGCTCTTCGTTTTATACCAGATAACAAACGTAGATTAGTATTTTCTTGTCTTTTCCACCTGTGCTCTCAAGTGTTCTATTTTGGAGAGTAATATGTGATTATAATATAAAAGGTACTGAATATAAGAAATAACATACACTAGAGCGCATTTAATACAACCTTCCATTGTTTTACAGAAGAAATAAGCCCAGAGAGGATGTTACATGAGTTCAGATGGCTGAAGGGAAACATTTTTACTATTGAACAATTCAAAGGCATCAGCCCAGATTCCATTAAATTATGATTTGTAGCTCACCTGTCCTGTTCCAGACACACACTTTGCTGACAGTGATCTCTGAAGAGGTGACTTTGAATTTGCTCTTACAATATCTAAACGAGATGAATAGTCTGGTGGATACAGAGAGTTTCGGAAAACCTATTGCAATGATAAAGCATTTATTATAAGGTAGATACTAAACAGAAATTCAGAAAGCCAAATTAAATTTCTTTTAGCTAGTGTTTTTTTAAAGCAACCCCACCAAAATGGACAAAATTACACTTACTGTAAAGTTAAAGGAAAAAAATACAAAAATAGTTCAACTTGGAAAGATGAAAGCAAAAAAATTCTATTTAAACCATGTAAAACTGAATCAGAAATTAAATCAGGAAACAATCACTTGAGTGCTTTTACCAGGGAAATGCAAAGGGTAAATATGAGAGAATGTCTACTCCTCAAAGAGTTTGCAAGCTAGTAGGAAAGTTCTTATTCGTATCTTGGATTCTTTGTTCTGCCAGTTTTCAACTCATCAATTTACTTCATGGCAACAGAAAATCAAATAATAGTAAATTAGAGCCACTATAATTTTATGGATTCCTACCTCATCTGGAGCACAAATTACCACCTATCAATCCTCTTTCCTTAAAGCAGTGTTCCAAATCTTAGCACTCTCTTAAGGCTCCTTATCTCTTCTCGTCTCCCATTTTTCAAGCATATAGACTTAAATAGGTAAGGTTATCAGCCATGAGTTTCTTCAGCTTCCCTCCATTTTCTCTCAAACTCCTCACACCACCCTTCCCTCTTCTATTATTTTTTTTAAAAGTAAATGTCATTCTGATCCCTTCAAGGTCCATTTTCCCTTTGTGTAAAACTTGGACACCAAACCATACCAACAAACAAGCTTTCTTTTTCCACAGGTTCCCTTCCTCAGCCTACACAAAATCTTTTTTTTTTAAATTACCTCAAGGTATAAATTTACTCCTTAAAGCCTTCTCATTCATCCTCAACAAACTTAAATCTGGCCTTCACCTTTCAATGAAATTGCTCGTTAAAATCACCCAACTAATCTTCATTCTCACTGACCCTGTCCACCTTCAATATTTGAAAAGGGTTTCCCTCTTAGGCCACTTTTCTCCTTTTACATGTTCTCTGAAGATTTTACCCCTATGCACAGTGTTTAATGGCTACCCTTCAACCTCTGTCTACCATATACTCTCTTCTGATAGCCATATTCATGTTCCCAACTACCTTCTGTTCCCCTTGACCAGTACTGTCCAATAGAACTTCCTGAGATGATGGAAATGCTTGCTATTTTGTGCTGTACAAAAAGGTGGCCAATAGCCAAATGTAGTTACTGAGCACTTCAAATGTGGCATATGTGACCAAGGAACTGAATTTTTATTTTAATTAATTTAAACTACACAGCTACACATCCCTAAAGGCTTCTTTATTGGACAGTGCAGCTAGATTCACTTTTATTATTAAAGGCACTACTATACACCTACTAGACTGAACTAGAAGCCTGGGCATTCTACCTAAATTTCTCACCTGAGGAACTTCTGTTTTCATTTATTGACTTCACACACACATAGCTTTACTTAGAATTATCTTACTAAAGACCAAAAGCTGATGCTGTTTCTCTATTCACAAGCTTTTTGTGGTTCCCAATTACCCAGAATCCAAATGCCTTAGGTGACATACAAGGCTTAACATCACTCCAACCTACCCACCACTCTTCACTTATAGTCTCCATACCTATATGCAGAACTTCTGTGCCTTTGCAATGGTTGTTCTTTAGCCTAGAATTCCTGCAAACTTACCTATCTTTTAAAAGTCAAGACAAATACTGTCTTTCGCTAGCTGTTGCCGTTCTCTAGGCAGTAGCTCCTACTGTTCATACCCTAAGTACAGCTTTATCTCACTGTTTTGTAATTGATTACAACTGTCTCTACAATTAGTTTTATGTTTTAGAGCAAGGAGCTGTTTTACCTTGCAACTCTGCCCAGCTTAAGATAGTAATTTAGCAAGTTAATTAAATTCATGTTAGCTAAATGATGTTATTAACATGAACTTAATCCCCATGCTGGGGTAAATAAAAGGAGACTGAAACTGGGGTATGCCTGTGCACATTGCTTTAAACTTTAGAGAACTGCAGGACAAAATGGATCAAGGGACAAACTTGATTGACTCAAGAAGTGAGAGCTGTGTTTTAGGGCAATTCAGGGATGTTAATAGGTTAACAGGTTACTGAGGAACAAATTCTATTTTGGTGCCAGACATGGAACACCAGCATCCTAGTATGATAAAAAAAAAACTGGAAAACTCATTAGTTGAAGCAACTGATATTTGGAGGGATATGTTACTTTGGTTAGAAGACTATTCTTTTTTTTTTTTTTTTTCTGCTAGCAAAGATAAAGTTTGAAGTAGAAAACTGGAAGACAATCTATAATCCTTGGGTTAGAAGTCTAAACCAATTAAATATTTATTAAAATTAACCACTTCCTGCAAAACAGTGAGTTTACAGGAATATTAATTTATTGGCAATAGTGCATTTTCCAGCATGGTCCAAGATCTCTTCTAGGAATGAATCTGAAGATATGAGTATGCTCTAAAGCAGTTGCACAAAGGTGATCTTTTGAGGAGAAAATGGACCTTTTTATGTGAAGAACAAATAAGGTAAGATGGTCATGATATAACTAGGGTGCCTAACCAAAAGAAAAAAAAAAATTGGCTACTGCCTGAATAAATCTCAGCCATTCTCACAAAGCATGGACTACTTAGAAGGACAGCAAATTATTCCTCTGTTCCTCTGCATATTCTCTGTACTCATTCCCAGTAAGCCTTATGTTTACAGGCTCTCTCCTCCCCTTGGCACTTGTTTGATATAATTTTACTTCCCCTGGTCCCAAAATTCTCCCTAGACTGCTTTCCTCTATAGATTACTGTATAGTAAAATAGTAATAGTTTATGCTTACAGTTCATTGAACACTTGCTTTGTGGTTGGTCTGACTGCTTTGTATACATTTCTGTTCACAACAGTGTTGCCTCAAGACCTTAGTGTATCTATACCCTCTGTCTGAAAGTTTTTGCTGGGTGTCCTACTCAGCCCTCAACCCTCTACTTAAAAAATTCCTTGGTTCACCAGTCTTAAACTCACAGCATGCTATATACTTTTTCTTTATTGCACTGGTCACATAAAAATTATATAGTTATATTAGCACTTGTCTTTTAAATGCCTGAACTCCCTGGTCAATTTTTAAGCTTCTACTTTTGACAACTTGGATCATTTCTAAATTATAATGCTAAATCCTTGGCATTTAGAATAGTGCCTGGCATATAAAAGGTGCTCAATGAACAGTTATTAAATGACACGTTTTCAAGGAAGTACTATAAATATCTCAATTTTAGAGATGAGGAAGGTGAAGTGTGAAGAAGTTAACTTGCTCAATATTAGCCCATTAGAAAGTAGGGGAGCTGACATTCCAAAACATATCTACCAAACAGCTCTGAAACCTTTATTTTTCATGGATCTCTCCTACAAGCTACGTAGCTGGCTGATTAAGAACACTGGTAAGGGAAGTTGTTAAGTTAGTGGTGTGTCAAAAAAAAAAAAAAAAAAAAAAAAATCTTATCTAGGACCTTTGAAATGAACTGGGGGCCAATAGGCTGGAAGAAACTTTAGTATCAGCTAACAAACAGTCTGTCAAGGGTATCAGAAAAAAGAATGAAAAGACAAGTGGAGGTTCATTTTTGAACCTGCTACTCAATGCAGTGTTGTTTCTTGCAGGAAACTGTTCATGTCACTCATCTAAAAACATATTTCTGGCATTAGAATATAGCGAGGATACAAACACAGCGTCTGTACTCAGACTTCTGGGTTTGGATCCCAGCTCTGCTACTATGGGAACTTGGGAAAGTTTCTTAACCTCACTGCCTCAGTTTTCTCATCCACAGACATAAGGACAATATGTACTTTTATCAGAATTAATGGGAGGATTAAATAAATTAGTATAATTTAAATTCTTAGGTCAGTAGCTGGCCCAAAGAGCACTATATATGCATTTACTCTTATTATTATATAAATTATATTAATATAATTTTATTATATTACAAATGACAGATATAAGCTTGATAATTATTAAAAAACAACAGGACATGAAAAGGATTGAAAATAGCTTCAGTAATTGGAAGGAAAAGACACCTAGGAAGTCATCTGTTGACAAAGAGATAAATAATAAATATGATGTATGCATAATTGATAGAAAACTAAAATCAGATTTTGGCATTGGAAGCACATATACACAGACATGTACCTTTCATCATTTTAGAGTCAAGCTATTTTCTGGCTTTACTGAATTAAATTTCCTGGAATTAGCATAGTGGGAAGAGAAGACCCAAAGTATCTCTATGGATAGTTAGATTAAAAAAAAAAAAAAAAAAAAAAAGAATCTTCAAAATTGCTGAATGGCAGACACTCCTAAATTCTATCATTAATAGTACAGAATAATTCTGGTTACATTTGGAAGCCATGGCGATTTTCACTTACAATAGAGGTAATATGGACATAGTATTTCTTGCATAGTTTATCAATTCAACAAAAACTTTTGTGTCCCTTTTTCTCTTTTGGAAGGTAAGAGAGTTGGGTATGTACTCTTCAGAACTGCATACTGAAGACTAGGCTTTGATATTTAATTTCTCTAAGGTTAGCTGGCCAATCAGAATTATTTGCATTTAACCAAACCCCTATCAATACAAAACAAGCCTTACATATAAACCTACATTTATTTCATAGCTTAGTTATTAAGTCATGAAACCAGTTAGAATACTAGCTAAGTTACCACAGGTAAGTTTAAGTAAAGCCTTTAAGCCAGTTTCTGTAGTTGTAAAATAAGAATAACAGCAGCACCTACCCCACAGAATTGAGTGAGGATTGAATTCATGCAGGTAAAGCTTTGGGCATTGTGCATGGCATAAACACTCAAATGTTAGCTATTATTTTTAGCATACTTCAGTGAGCTTTTATCACTACAGAAATGATATACTACTTTATTTCATGTAATGGCTTTATATAGATTATATTTTACTAGCTATTAGTAAATTAACTATTGGAATTTTACCATGGTTAATGTGAAAATGTTAAAAATAAATAGGAAATCATAAAAGTTCAGCTATTTGGGACTGCACACAATTAACATATGAACCATGGGAGTGTTCTAATTTAAAATTTTTACCCACAAAACTAATGCTGTTTTTTAAACATTTCCATATTAACAGAAGAACTGAATTTACATAGTCTTACCTCTAAATCTTCTTCCTCATCAATCTTTTGTATATTTTGGTAGGCAGTAGTGTAGACCTCTAAAGCTTTGCCATGAAATAACATTTCAATAGTGATAAATTCTGAAAATATAGTCTAGAAAAAGATTTTAATTTAAACAATCATTTAAGTTGCTTTGTGAATTTAGTAAATTTATCTTCACTATAGTCTTGGCATTTTATGAAATATATAGGTATCTTTTTTTACAGGCTAATGAAGTACAAAAGATAACTGGAATAAAAATAGTTGCAAAAGCCTTTTTCAGCAAAACCTTCAAATTTTACAGATTATTTCCTACAATACCATATACCTCTTCCTTAATATTATTTTTAGTTAGTTCACTTACTTAATGCCTAGTAATTGACATTTATCATAAAGGAAATAACTAAAACGTATGCCATTATATACCTGATACCACATGTCTGTATTAATTAGTAAAGCAGTTTTCAAGCTGGTATTTTAGGAACTCCAAGTAATATTTAAATAAAAGAATACTGATTAGATAGAATTATATCCCATCATATTTCTGACTATAAGCTATGTGTATTCTTTAACCAGAAAAGAAATACTTTGTAATAATGATTTTATCACTAATAGAACTCCATACATTTGCATAAGCATTTTAGTTTAAAAATATATGACTTGCCCAATGTTGCTCAGTGCCACAATGTTGAGAATTGGACCTGATTTTTCTAAGGTAACAGTTCTTGCCCACTGCACGGGACAGTTATTGCTAGAAGCAATCATTTCCTTTACAAATAAACTATGGGAAAGCTAATATGAGCATGATGAAAACTTGTGCCAAGGAAGGTTATGTTTAAAGAGAATGAAAATATGTATGCTGATGTAGGTGGGGCTGAGATAATCAGTAGGCAGGAAAAGGATATAAATCAGACATGTCTTCAACAAAATAGGAGCTTATTCTTTCGTTATTTTAACGCCTTATCAAAAAATAAAAAAAGCATTACTGTAGAGAGAACTAGGCAGAAGAGAACAGCAGAAAATACCCAAGATACTTAAGCACTGTCCTTAAAGAGGTAAGATGGAAGAGATTGGTTAGACTAGAAGGCAATAGTTAAATGCCTATTTCCCTTCATCCCTGCTCTCCTGAAATAAACACCCAGATAGGAGTGATCCTGCACTTTGAAAGACAGCCATATAGATGGCCATCAGTTTTCTGTGATTCTTTTTTCCGACTCTGTTTTTTCCCTAAAGGATTAGAAAAAAAAAAGTTGTAAAGGTATGAACAGGTTTCTGCTGGCTAGTGAGTGGAAACAAATATGAGGTTGAAAGTATTCCTTCTGGACTGTCAAAGCACATATATCAGTCAGACTGAGAAGAGTAAATTTGACTAACAATGACCCTTATCGTCACTTCATATATGTCACTGCAGGTTCTGGTATACTGGACTAGCAACCAACTCTCTAATAAACACCATTATGCCAAGACACGATTTTGGATTTTATACCGAGAATCTCCCAATACCCAGGAATACTGTAGAGGTGGTATGGCTTCTAACCAGGGCTGGGACTCATTCTCTTAGTCGTCAGTCTCCTTAATGCGGTTGCTACCCAGAAAGGAATGAAGTGTCCTTTTGGAGTACTGAAACTCCTAGAGGAAAAACAGCAGAACTAGGATTCAATGGCCAGCCAAAACACTGAGGATCCCTGCTTGGTTCCTTGCAGCCCATTTTAGGTAACAAGAACTCTGAATCCGGCACAGCCTTACATCTTTCTTTCCCAATGTTAAATTCAGAGATCCTCTACATTTAGTGAATAAAGAACTGTACAGAAACTATACGATATTGGTTTGACTTTCTTTTTATTCAATGCTGGCATAGAAAATTGTGTTTTTCACTTACTTAGGCTTCAGAATACAATTATTGATAGTTCCTAAAACAGTGGCACCAAACAAGTCCCTCGACATGTTTCTTTTAAGGTGAACACAGGGAGGTGGGGAATACATATTTTAGAATATCAGATAGTCAACTCCCTGTTCTAGTTTTTCTTTCTTGGGCAGAGTATTAAGAAACTTATCTGCTTATCCTTGTGTGAAGGGAGAAGGGGAAGGTATTTGTTTTACCCCATGTGCCGGTTTGAAACTTAAGGACCCTAGAAAAGCCATTATCTTTCAATCCAATCTTATTGGGTGGAACGTTTTGACTGAATGTTTCCATGGAGATGTGACCTACCCAACCATAGGTGAGACATTCTGATTAGATAATTTCCATGGAGGTGTGACCCTGCCCATTCCAGCTGGGTCTTAATTAGATCACTGGAGTTCTTTAAGAGAGGTCACTGAGACAGGGACTCAGAGAAGCTGGGAGTCAACAGAGATGCTTAGAGATGGTTGGAGATGTGGAAAGATGGATGTTTGGAGATGCTAAGCTAAGGGATGAAGCCCAGAGTTTGCACCAGAGAAGCTAAGAGAGGACCCCCAGATGTTTAGAAATGACCTGAGAGAAGGAAGCGAAGCAAGGACACACAGAAGCTGAGAGAGAAGCTAAGACAGAAGCCCAGAGACATTTTGGAGAAAGCCAGTTTGAAAAGCAAGCCGGGACGGAAGCAAAGGACCAGCAGATGCCAGCCACATGCCTTGCCACTGAAGGTATCCTCTTGTTGATGTCTTAGTTTGGACACTTTTATGGCCTTATAACTGTAAAATTTGTAACTTAATAAATCCCCTTTATAAAAAAGCCAATCTGTTTCTGGTATTTTGCATATTGGCAGCTTTAGCAAACGAACACCCCATAAAAGTACTCAAGAAATAAGGTGGATAGCCTCAAGAGCGGGATTAAGTTTAAATCACTCAAGTGAGTTAGGTATTACTCCTATTACTAAACATTTCTACAAATGGATATTCTAAATTTTTAGGAGACTGTCACACTGTTTAATAATCAGTGAAGTCCATTTAAAACTTTATTAAAACTAAATCAGTAGGTTTAGGTTTAATTCAGATCTATTCTAATCTGGTAACTGGAATATGCAGTTTAATTTAAATTTTTTTCAAATATTTGAATATAGTTATTAAGTTCCTTATGTTTAAAATCTCTGAATCTGATGCTATCTCTGAACTAACATAGCTTTTAATACTAGCATTTTATAGGAGTTACATTCCCTTTGGCTGATGAGTAAGTCCTGAAAACTAGGTAGTTAATCCACTGAAAGAAGAATCTATTACATTCTCATTTTAAAAGTCAGTGATCAGGCCATTACCACAGAACCATCAATTACCGCGCAGGCCAAGTCAGCTCCTTCCATTTGGAACTTGCACACTTGGCGCGTTTAGGGGGTTTGATTCCTATGTGCCATGTGACTTTTAGGCTTCTGAGTAGTCTCGAGTCTGAAGGCCTGAGCCACCTGCTCTAGACTTACTTGATTGATTCTGGGAATCACATGTTTCAGAAGATCATACATATGTATAATCTGGAGAACTTATGTCTACAAAAAAGCTTGCTGGACCTCTGATTGAGATTGCAATGACCCCTTAGATCAGTGTGGAGAGAACCGACATCCTAACAAGGTTGAATCTTCTGATCCATGAACAAGACTGAATGTACCCTTTAACCTGCTTCCTGTGCCTTAAGGCAGCCTGCTCTGTAATAGATACAAATGGTGAACCAGGTGTGAGATGCTGCACTGCATACACAAAACTTCCAAGTCCCTACAAAAGGTCAGGATCTGGAGGTGACATCAACAACACTGTGACATAAGACATACCATGAAAAAGCCTCCCCAGAGATTCAGTGAATAAAAGGACAAATTCCACTTGCTTAGAACTCTGGAGGATGGTAGAGACTGGAGAAGGACTCCACAAATGCTGAATAGAAGAAACAGAAAAACATCAGGTAGGAAACATCCATCTCGGACCTGCTGGCCTGTTCCCCTCCCCTCACCTGCTCCTGTGCAACTTAGGAGTTGCTCAGAGGCAGCAGCCCGGGTCTCTCCCACTGTGGACACAGACTATAGAGACACTCAGCAGCGAGTTAGAACCATATGCATATCCAGGCATAGGGACTGAAGTCCGCAGACTCCAGGGTGGAACATAAGCTGTGAGGAGTGTGGCATACAAAAGAGTCCCTCTGTGTAGGAGGTGGTGGTGGTGAGACTGGTACAATGGTTGGCAAGAGGTGTTCTCACTCAATCCAGTTTCTGTTGGCTGGACCACCTAAATGCAAAACAGACTTTTCTGGAGTGACCCACTTTACTGGACCGATGCCATCTGGTTCCCCCAGGTGGGATACCACAATAGGGATGAAACCAGAGGCAGAAAAGCCTCACAGGAATAAAAAGGGTTTTAAGCTGAACTGCTATAAGACAGAACTTAAAAGTGTAAGGAAAACAGGGCACTGAGTGAGGAAAATAAATCATAGGCACTGGGGAGAAAATTCTGCACAAAAGCAAACAGATCAAGATTCTGGGAGAAGGAAAAGAGGAAAGGAAACTTTCCTGGAGGTGAAACAATTGCACAAAAAGTGCAATCTTAAAACATGTACCACATATCCAGGGCAAGAATCAGATCAAGAACTGAGAAAATCTGAACAGTTAAACACAGGCTATTCTAAAGGTCTAGAAAAAGTTGGACCAAGCATCAAAGAAGAGCCTTAAACAACACCAATCAACAATAAAACCCTGGACAAGGGGGAGAAATGGACCTTCAGAGTTAACTCATCAAGACAATCAGATGCCTAGACATCAGCAAAAAATTACAAGCCATACTAAGAAATGGGAAGGTATGGCTCAGTCAAGGGAACAAATTAAAACTTCAGAGAAGGCAGAATTTGGAACAACTAATCAAAAAAGTTCAAACAAATCTAAATTAATTGAAGGAGATGAAGGAAAATATGGCTAAAGAGATAAAGGATATAAAGACGACAATGTGTGAGCATAAAGAAGAATTTAGAAGTTTAAAAAGAAACTGACAAATTATGGGGATGAAAGGCACAATAGTAGAGATTAAAAATGCATTACAGGCATGTAACAGCAGATCTGAACAGACAGAAAAAAGAATCAGCAAAATAGAAGACAGGAAAATCGAAATCATAGAAGAACAGAGAAAGAATAGAAAAATTTGAGCAGTGTCTCAGGGATTTGACTGACAGTATTAAGTGCACAAACGTATGTGTCATGGGTGTCCCAGAAGAGAAAAGGAGGGAAAAATGATGGAATATTTAAGGAAATAATAGCAGAAAATTTCCCAACTCTTGTGAAAGACATAAATGTACGTGTCCAAGAAGTGCAATATACTCCAAACAGAATAAATTCTAATAGACACACTGTGAGGCACATACTAATCAGAATATCAAATGACAAAGATAAAGAGATAATTCTGAAAGCAACAAGAGGAAAATGATTCCTTACATACAAGGGATTGACAATAAGACTAAGTGCTGATTTCTCATCAGAAACCATGGAGGCAAGAAGGCAGTGGTATGATATATTTAAGGTACTGAAAAAAAAAACTGCCAGCCCCCCATTTTTTATCCAGCAAAACTGTCCTTCAAAAATGAGGGAGAGTGGTAAAATATTCACAGATAATTTGTCAAGAGAAGACCTGCCTTACAAGAATTTAAGGGATTTCTGCAGGCTGAAAGAGAAAGAAGACAGTAGCCTGGAGCAGTGGGAAGAAACGAGGATCATCAGTAAGCGTAACTAAAAAGGCAAATGCAACACCCTACAGTACCGTGTCCTCAATATACAACTCTACTCTTTAATTCCTATAAGAGTAAGAGTACAATTGGGCAAGAAAAAGGCATATTTCCTGATAATGGACGTGCAAAATATAAAGTGGTAAAGTGGGACAAAAACAACATGAAGGGGGAAACAGTGATATGGAAGCAGGGAATGTGTGAGCCATTGAAGCTAAGTTGATATCTTGTAGTTTATAGATGTTGGTTGTGTAATATAAACCCCAGGGTAAGTACAAAGAAAGTATTTTAAAAATATACAGAAACAGGAATGAGAAAAGGATCAGATGCTTCACAAAAGATCAACAATACTGAAAAGAAGGCTGCAATAAAGAGAGACAAAAAGAGACAAAAAAGAGAGGCAAAAAAGATATGACATATAAAAAACCAAAGGACAAAACAGCTGACGTAAGTACTGCCTTTACTATAATGACACTGAATGTTAATGGATTAAACTACCCAATCAAAAGTCACAGATTGGCAGAATATATAAAAATCCAAGATCCAACTATATGTTGTTTACAGGAGACTTATCTTAGATCCAAAGACACGAACAGGTTGAAAGTGAAAGGATGGAAAAAGATATTGCGTGCAAATAGTAACCAAAAAACAGCCGGGGTAGCTATACTAGTATCAGACAAAATGTACTTTAAGTGAAAAGCTGTTATAAGAGACGAGGAAGGACACTATATATTAATAAAAGGGGCAATCTACTTACCGCTCTCATCAATAGAACATCTAGACAGAAGATCAATAAGGAAATAGAGAACTTGAATACTATGATAAATGAACTAGGCTTAACAGACAAATATAGAGCACTGCACCCAAAACACTAGGATATAAATTCTTCTTAAGTGCACATGGATCACTCTCCAGGATGGAGCACATGTTGGGTCACAAAACAAGTCTCAATAGATTTAAAAAGATTTAAATTATACAACACACTTTCTCTGATGATAATGGAATAATGTTGGAGATCAGTAACAGGTGGAGAACTGGAAAATCCACAAATATATGGAAGGGAAATAAGACTCTTAAACAATCAGCAGGTCAAAGGAGAAACTGCAAGGAATATCAGTAAATATCTTGAGATGTAAGAAAATGAGAACACAAGATACCAAAACTTATGGGATGCAGTGAAGGGAAAATTTAGGGAAATTTATAGCCCTAAACACCTACATTAAAAAAGAAGAAAAAGCTAAAATCAAAGACCTAACTGCACACCCAGAGGAATGAGAAAAAGAACAGCAAACTAACCCCAAAGCAGGCAGAAGGAAAGAAGTTTCAAAGGTAGAAACAAATGAAATTGAGAATAATAAAAAAAGAAAAAAAAAAGAATCAACACAAAAGTTGGTCCTTTGAAAACATGAATAAAATTGACAAACCCTTCACTAGAATGACAAAGAAAAAAAGAGAGACGACATGAATAAATACAATCAGAAATAAGGAACATTACTACTGACCCCACAGAAATATAAAGGATCATAAGAGAATACTATGAGCAACTGTACGCCAACAAATTAAGACAACTTAGATGAAATGGGCAAATTCCTAGAAATACACGAACTATCTACACTGACTCTAGAAGAAATAGAAGACCCCAACAGACCAATTATAAGAGACTGAATCAGTCATCAAAAATCTCCCAATGAAGAAAAGCCCAGGACCAGATGACTTCACATGTGAATTCTACCAAACATTCAAGAATTAGTACTCATTCTGCTCAAACTCTTCAAAAAAATTGAAGAGGAGGTAAAGCTACCTAACTCATTCTCTGAAGCCAACATCACCCTAATACCAAAGCCAGACAAAGATATTAAAAGAAAATAAAATTGCAGATCTTTTTGATTATAGATGCAAAAATCCTCAAAAAAATCCTTTCAAATTGAATCCAACAGCACAATAAAAGAATTATATACCATGATCAGGTGGGTTTTATCCCAGATATGCAAGGGTGATTCAACATAAGAAAATCAATCAAATTAAAAAACTGAAGAACCACATAATCATCTCCATTGACAAAGAAAAGGCATTTGACAAAATACAGCATCCTTTCTTGATAAAAAACACTTAGAACACTAGGAATAGAAGGCAACTTCCTCAATATGATAAACGGCATTGTTCTAGTTTGCTTATGCTACTGGAATGCAAAACACCAGAAATGGATTGGCTTCTATAAAAGGGGGTTTATTTGGTTACACAGTTACAGTCTGAAGGCCATAAAGTGTCCAAGGTAACGCATGAACAATTGGGTACCTTCACTGAAGGATGGCAATGATGTCTGGAAAACCTCTGTTAGCTGGGAAGGCACGCGGCTGGACTCTGCTCCAAGTTCTGGTTTCAAAATGGCTGTCTCCCAGGATGTTCCTCTCTAGGCTGCAGTTCTTCAAAAATGTCACTCAGTTGCTCTTGGGGCATTTGCCCTCTCTTAACTTCTCCAGAGCAAAAGTCTGCTTTAAACAGCCATCTTCAAACTGTCTCTCAGCTGCAGCTACTCTCTCAGCTTCTGAGCATTGTTCAAATTGTCCCTCTCGGCTGTAGCTCTTCTTCAAAATGTCACTCTTGGCTGCACTTGGGGCATTTGTCCTCTCTTAGCTTCTCCGGAGCAAGAGTCTGCTTTTGATGGCCATCTTCAACTGCAGCTCCTCTCTCAGCTCCTGGGCATTCTTCAGAGTGTCCCTCTTGGCTGTGGCAAGCTCACTCCTTCTGTCTGAGCTTATATACTGCTCCAGTAATCAAGGCCCATGCTGAATGGGGGGGAGGGTCACAGCTCCATGGAAATTATCTCATCAGAGTTATCACCTACAGTTGGGTGGGTCACATCTCCATGGAAACACTCATAGGATTCCAATCTGATCAGCACCAAAATGTCTGCCCCACAAGACTGCATCAAAGAATATGGCTTTTTCTGGGGGACATAATACATTCAAACCAGCACATTCCACCCTCTGGACTGCAGAAAAACATATTCTTTCCAAATACAAAATACATTCATCCCACAACAATGTCACAGAAACAAATCATTTCAGTAACAATAGTTAAGTACAAGATCCCATCAAAATCAATTATAGGCATGGGAGGTCCTAAGGCATAATTCCCCTCTGACTGTGGACCAGTAAACTTAGAACAAGTTATGTGCTTCCAATATACAAAGGAGGGACATTCATAGGATAAACATTCCCATTGCCATAAGGAGAAATTGAAAGGAAAACAGGGTTCACAGGACCAAAACTGTTCTTAAACCCAGCAGGACAAACCCCACTAGATTTCCAAGTCTGAGAGTCATTTACAGAATGACGCTGCATCCTTGGGGCTTGAGCAAGCGGGAGTCTAACCCTTTCTAAGGGCCTTTTCGGCAGCCCTTTCCTCTCCAAACGCTGGGGTGAGTTCTCCAGCATATCCACACAATGTGGAGACCACCTTTTCGGCCCCACCCTCAAATACTGGGGCAGCACCTGATTCCCTTCCATCTCTGGGGCACATGCTCAACCCCTTCAGAACAGTGTGGTGGCAGCCAGGCTCTCCCCAATTCCCTGGGAATGTGCTCCACCCTCTTTGGGGCCTGGGGTAGTAAAACTCTACCGGAGCATCGAGGCGGAAGGTCCACCCTCGACCTCTGGGGCAAACTCACCCTTTCCATGCATGTGGGCCACTCCGCTCTCCCAGCCCAAGGTCTCTTGACTCCAGGTCTCAACCTCCATAGCTCTGTCTTTGAAGAAATTTTTCCTTCAATTTGTTCCTTGTCTGTCCCTTCCAGTACAGATTGGCAGTGGCTCCATCTATAAAGATCTTGCAAAAATTCTGTTGGCTTCACATGAAGCACACAGGAGTCAAAGCCATCAGACAATAGGACTTTCCACAAATCCTTTCTGCTTAACTCCTTTTCCAATCTTGGCTTGTACTGAAATGGCGGTCAGTTTCCATGTTTGGTTAAATCTTCACGTGGGGCTGTAACTTCCGTGGTTCCACCCCCTGGAAGCCTGGAATTTTCCAAACCATCAGTTTCTAGTTTCTTTGAAACCAAGAGTTCATTTTTCAGCTTATTGCTGTCCTCTCGCATTTTACTATAAGCTGCAAGTAAAAGCCAGGCTACTTCTATATTTTGCTTGGAGATCTCATCAGCTAAATATTCCAGGCCATCGCTTTCAAATTCTGCCTTCCATCCAACACCAGGACTCAATTTTGCCAAATTCTCTGCCAATTTAAAACAAAGATCACCTTTCTTCCAGTTCACAACAACAACTTCATCATTTCTCCTCAAGGCCTCATCAAAAGTATCTTTAGAGTCCATATTTCCACAAACAGTCTCTTCAAAGCAGTTTAGGCCTTTTCTATCAAGCTCCTCACAATTCTTCCAGAATCTTCCCCTTATTCATTTAAAAAGCCATTCCAACATATTTGGTATTTGCAAACACAGCAGCACCAGCACCCCACTTATCTGGTAACAAAATCTGTTCTAGTTTGCTAATGCTGCTAGAATGCAAAACACCAGAAATGGATTGCCTTCTACAAAAAGGGGGTTATTTGATTACACAGTTACAGTCTTAAGGCCATAAAGTGTCCTAGGTAACGCATGAACAATCGGGTACCTTCACTGAAGGATGGCAATGACGTCTGGAAAACCTGTTAGCTGGGAAGGCATGTGGCTAGACTCTGC
Organism: Choloepus didactylus; assembly: GCF_015220235.1. Classification (NCBI taxonomy): domain Eukaryota; kingdom Metazoa; phylum Chordata; class Mammalia; order Pilosa; family Megalonychidae; genus Choloepus; species Choloepus didactylus. The sequence goes on along the minus strand of NC_051320.1, from coordinate 49,105,070 downwards.
TCCAAGTTCTGGTTTCAAAATGGCTGTCTCCCAGGATGTTCCTCTCTAGGCTGCAGTTCTTCAAAAATGTCACTCAGTTGCTCTTGGGGCATTTGCCCTCTCTTAACTTCTCCGGAGCAAAAGTCTGCTTTAAACAGCCATCTTCAAACTGTCTCTCAGCTGCAGCTACTCTCTCAGCTTCTGTGCATTGTTCAAATTGTCCCTCTGGGCTGTAGCTCCTCTTCAAAATGTCACTCTCAGCTGCACTTGGGGCATTTGTCCTCTCTTAGCTTCTCTGGAGCAAGAGTCTGCTTTTGATGGCCATCTTCAAACTGCAGCTCCTCTCTCAGCTCCTGGGCATTCTTCAGAGTGTCCCTCTTGGCTGTGGCAAGCTCACTCCTTCTGTCTGAGCTTATATACTGCTCCAGTAATCAAGGCCCATGCTGAATGGGGGGGGGGGGGTCACAGCTCCATGGAAATTATCTCATCAGAGTTATCACCTACAGTTGGGCGGGTCACATCTCTATGGAAACACTCATAGGATTCCAATCTAATCAGCACCAAAATATCTGCCCCACAAGACTGCATCAAAGAATATGGCTTTTTCTGGGGGACATAATACATTCAAACTGGCAAAGGCATATCTGAAAAATCCACAGCTAATGTCATACTCAGTGGTGAAAGACTGAAAGATTTCCCTCTAAGGTATGGAACAAGACACGGATGCCCACTGTTATCACTGTTATTCAAAATTGTACTGGAAGTTCTAGCCAGAGAAGTTAGGCAAGAAAAAGAAATAAAAGGTATCCAAATTGGAAAGGAAGAAGTAAAACTTGCACTATTTTCAGATGACATGATATTATATAAAGTCCCCCCAAAAAACTAAAGCAAAGTTACTAGAGCTAATAAATTCAGCAAAGTGGCTGGGTATAAGTTCAACATCCCCAAATCAGTAGTGTTTCTACATATTAGTAATGAGCAATCTGAGGAGGAAGTCAAGAAAAAAAATCTCATTTACAACAGCAACTAAAAGAATCAAATATCTAGGAAGAAATTTAATCAAGGATATAAAGGACTTACACACAGAAAACTACAAAGCATTACAAAAAGAAATAAAAGAAGACCTAAAAAAATGGAGGAAATGCCATGTTCATGGATTGGAAGCCTAAATATCATTAAGATGTCAGTTCTACCCAAATTGATCTACAGATTCAATGGAATCCCAATCAAAATTCTAACAGCCTTCTTTGCAGAAATAGAAAATTCAATAATCAAATTTATTTGGAAGGGTGAGAGGACCCAAATAGCCAAAAGCATCTTGAGAAAGAAGATGGAAGTTGGAGTACTCACACTTCCTGACTTTAAAGAATGTTAGAAAGCCACTGTGGTTAAAACAGTGTGGTGCTGTCACAAGGAAAGATATACTGACCAATGGAATTAAATGGAGAGTTCAGAAATAGATCCTTAAACCTATGGCCAACTGATTTTTGACAAGGCTGCCAAGTCTACTCAGTTTGGAAAGAATAGTCTCTTCAACAATTGGCACTGGGAAAATTAGATATCCATATGCAAAAGAATGAAAGAGGACTCCTACCTCATATCATATAAAAAAATTAACTCAAAATGGATCAAAGACCTAAATATAAGAGTCAGGACTATAAAACTACTAGAAGAGAATGCAGGGAATCACATTCAGGATCTTGTGTAAGGCAATGGTTTTTTTAGAATTACACTCAAAGCACAAGGATTGAACGAAAAAAGTAGATAAATGATACCTCTTCAAAATTAACAACTTTAAAGCATCAAAGGACTTTATCACAAAATTGAAAAGACAACATCCTCAATGGGAGAAAATATTTGGAAACTACGTATCTGAAAAGGGTTAATAACCAGAATGTATAAAAGAATCTAAAAGTCAATGATAAAAAGACAAGCAATCCAATTATAAATTGGGCAAAAGACTTGAAAAGACATTTCTCAATAAAACCATAAGGAGATCATTTCTAGAAATGTTTTTGAAAAAAATACCTTCAGTGAGTCACCAGAAGGGTGGTGGTTTCTCAGACCCAATTATATTTAGAAATAAATTTCAAGTAAACAGAACTGATATTCAATTATCTCAGGTAATCTGCTTATCTAGAATGGGTCAATATATACAGGGATACAGGCATTAACCAGTTCTTTTTTCCCCCTTTTCAATTTTATGTTGTGTGACTGCAAGGTCATTTGTAGACATACTTAATTTTTATGGGTAGGGGGTACTAATCTGAAAGTCTGTACATTGCCACTGGTAAGTATTCTGTAAGGCAGAATAGCATAATAGTTAAGAACATCATCTATGGATTAAGACAGACCAGTGTGTAAAACATGACTGATACATACCAGCTCTGTAACGTTAAGCAGCTTATTTATCTGCTCTTTGCCTCATTTTCCTCATCTGTACAATGGGAATAACAAAATATCAACCTCACAGATTTTGATTTAAGAATTACATGAAACAATCCAAGAAAAGTAACAGTATAGTAACTGGGAAGAGAGACTAATCAACAAATCTTGGGCTATCTGTATTGCTCAAGAAGCAAACCAGCTTAAGAAAATGTTCTTTATCCACTACTTTTAAAGCTTCCATCTGGTTTGGTTAGTAAGCAAGATTCCTTAACAAGAAAATTACAGAGAAGGTCTCGTTACCATTTTGGCAAATACTGGTAGAGTTCAATAAATGATGTTAGGAGAACATCCTATCCATTTGGAAATAGTAAAATTAGATCTCTACCTCATACCATATGCAAAAAAGAATACAAAACAAACATTTGCCATATAAATAAATGTTTAAATATTTAAAATCTAAAAAAAAACATACAAAAATTCTTTAGTATAAGCAAATATTTCTATAATCTTGGGGATGAAAACTTTCTAAGCATGATGTCAAAGGCAGAAACCAAAAAGGAGACCAACAGATATTACAACTAAAATAAAACTTAACGGTGGCAAAATCTTATCATAAGCAGCAAAATGGAAAAATATACTTGTAACATATCTTCTCTTTAACATAAAGGGTTAATTTTCTCAATGTATAAGGAATTTTAAAAATCAGAAAGAAAAATGCCAACACGCAATAGAAATATAGGCTAATGACAAGTTTAAGTAATTTACTAAAGTGATAAAATTTGTCATTAAATATATTTTTAAATGTTCTACCTCAACAGTAATAACAATGCAAATTTTTTGACTTATCATAATGGCTTTTATTAAAAATATTTACTATTGTTGCACTGGAGCACTCAATGAAGGTTTAGAAGGAATATAAATTGTTTCAACCTTTGTGGAGAGTTTAAATATAGGTCGAAATTTAACTTGTATATGCTCTTTGAACCAGAAACTACAGTTCAGGCAATTTATCCCAAGAGAATAACTGGACAAGCACAAAGGCTGGTGATTAAGGATGTTTAAGGATGCAATGGTATCTTTAATTGCAAAAATAACCTAGATGTCCACCAATTAGGACTGGTTAAACAAATGCATATATCCATATAGCGAATCTCATACTACTGGTATGAGATTTCTGCCTCCCTCGTTATCATAAAAGATCCTAAATGAGACCTGCTTAAAGAAGACACAATTTGACAGCGAGGAGGAAAGAGGGACAGATAAGAGATTCAAAACCCTAACAGACTCTGTGGTATTGATTTCTGGAGCTCACATTTCTGGGTGTTTGCTAGAGTCCCAGGGGTAGGCATTAAAAGTGTAGGTTGTTGTAGATGACATGATCTTATATGTAGAAAACCCTAAGGAGTTGTCTGAAAAACTATTAGAATAAATGAGTTCAGCAAGGTTGCAGGATATATGATCAATGTATAAAAATCAACTGTATTTCTATACACTTGAAATGAACAGTCTGAACTGAAATTAAGAAACAGTCCCATTTATAGTAGCATGAAAAAGAATAAAACACTTAAGAATAAATTAAAAAAAGAAGTGCAAAATGTAAACTTTGAAAACTATTGTTAAAAGAAATTAAAGAAGACCTAAATAAATGGGAAAACATCCCATTCATGGATTAGAAGACAGCCTTATTAAGATGGCAATACTTCTCAAATTGATATACAGATTCAATGCAATCTTTACCAGAATCCCAGTTGGCTTCTTTATAGAAATTCACAAACTGATTCCAAATTTCATAGGGAACTTCCAGGGATCCAGAATATCCAAAACAATCTTGAAAAATAAAATGTAGAAGGACTCACATGTCCCGATTTCAAACCTTACTTCTAAGCAGTAATAATCAAGATGGTGCAGTATTGCCATGTATTTATGATCAACTTATTTTTGACAAGGGTGCTGAGATCATTCAATAGGGAAAGAATAGTCTCTTCAACAAATGGTGCTAAGACAACTGATTAGCCACCTGCAAAAGAATGAAGCTGGACCCTTATTTCACATCCTATTCAAAAATTACCTCTAAATACATCAAAGACGTAAATGTAAGAACTCAAACTATAAAACTGTTGGAAGAAAACACAAGGGTGAATCTTCATGACCTAGGATTTGGCAATGGATTCTCAGATATAACACCAAAAGCACAAGTAACAAAAGAAACATTAGATAAAACTTCATCAAAATTAAAAACTTTTGTGCTTCAAAGAACACCATCAAGAAAGTGAAAAGACAATTCACAGAATGAGAGCAAAGTTTTGCAAATCATCTGATAAGAGACTTGTATCCAGGATAAATAAACAACTCTTAAAACTCAATAAGAAAGACAAATAATCCAATTAAAAAATAGGAAAGGATGTGAATAGACATTTCTTCAAGGAAGATTAAAAACTGGCCAATAAGAACATGAAAAGATTTGATATCATTAGTTATCCGGGAAATACAAATCAAAACCATATATGAGATAACCCCCAAGAATGGCTAGCATCAGAAAGTCTGATAAGCAACAAATGTTGGCAAATATATGGAGAAACTGGCACTCTCATATACTGCCAGTGGGCATGTAAAATGATGGTAATGACACAGAAGAAATTATATTTGGTGGCTCATCATTTTGCCTGTCAAAAGTTCCCCTTTTATGTGACCACCTCAGTTAGCCCCTGCCCCCTGCATAACCACAACTAGTAAGGCATTCATCTCCTTATGGTTTGGATGATAAGAGCCACCCCCAGCTTCTCCAAATGGCCCCTGCTGCTTCAACTTTTCATGCCCTGTAGTTTAAAATGGCCAATCCTCAGTATCCACAGGAAGTCCTATCCCTCCCTTATAGGTCACAATAAAGACAAGAGCCCGGGACCCACATATGCTCCTATTCTCCGCCCCCTCCACAGATCCTCACAGGAGGCCAGGTTAGGTAAGCCCAGTTCCCTCTGCTACCTCATTCTCTCCCCATCCAGGTCCTTTGATCTAACAAAACTATCGTTTCATACATTCTCAATTGGTTGGCTATATGCATTTGTACCTCATCACCCAAAGAACTTCTGAATAACATCCAAAACAAGGTGCAAATACTTAGGAAAACAGTCTGGTAGTTCCTCAAATGCTTAAATACAGAGTTCCCACATGACCCAGCAATTCCACTTCTAGGTACATACCCAAGAGAAATGAAAACATGTCCATGCAAGAACTTGTACACAAATGCGTAGAGCAGTATTATCCACAACTGCCAAAAGATGGACACTATCCAAGTGCCCATCAACTGATGAATGGATAAACAGAATGTGTATATATCCATACAATGGAATATTATTTGATCATAAAAAGAATGAAGTCCTGATACATGCAACAGTATAGGTGAAACTTGAAAACTATACGCTGAGTGAAAGGAGCCAGTCACAAACGATCACATATTAAACTATTCCATTCATATGAAACATCTAGAAAAGGGAAATCTAGAGAGACAGAAAGCAGATTAGTGGTTACTTAGGGACGGGGAAAATAGGGATGTAGGGGTGCGCTAGCTAAGGTGTACAGGGGTTTCTTTTTGAGGTAATGAAAATGTTCTAAAATTGACTGTGGTGATGGTGCACACATATCAGTGAATATACTAATAACTATTTAAATGGGTAAATTGTATGGTATGTGAATTATATATCAGTTTTTAAAAACGTAGATTGCTTCCTGTCTTTCCTTTTTTTGTGGCAATCAGGAGACTTCTCTCCTCTGGGGGCAGGATACAGCAGATAAGGAGAGAATTTTGGGAATCCTTTTCTTCTCTTTGCACCCTCCAATGTGCCACCTCTTACTCCACCTCTTTTTGCTACAGGAAATCCCAGGTAGTAGGAACCGTAGTTTGGAATTCTATACTCAATCTCTCAATCCCAGGTTTCTTTGTTTTGTTTTTTTTTTTTCTTTGATATTCAGGAAAATAAAAATGTCTATGTAAGTAGCTGTAATGCAAGTGGTATACAGAAGTGAGCCGAAAGATCACAGAGTGGAGATAAACTGTCCTAAAGAAAAGAAAATTTAGCAGGCATCAGTAAGAGCACTGGAGTAAGGAATCAGGCTTCCATTACTACAGAAGCCCCTTAGGAGGCAAAGGAATCAGGTATACCTGCACAAGACTCCATATTCATTTTTCAGGTTTAAGCTATCTCATCATCCTTCTTCCTCCCTCCCTCAATCTCAGAGATGTCGGCAATTATAAAACTTTATATCCTGCCCACATTCTCCCAGCTTGGCAAGGAGGTTTGTTTCAAGACAGCTTCTTGAGATGCTCTTCTGTGAGTAGCAATCTATTATAGTGCAGGGTCTCTGAATTAATAGATACTTTTTTTTTTCTCCCTTTGTCTTTAGGAACAAATTAGTCCTGGGATCTCCGAGCCTGGCTATTGGAAAAGTCAAAGTTTTGAAATCCTTTGACACTGTGATAGGAAATTAAAAGAAAAAAAAAAAGGTGCAAACAATGTTGTTTCATGGATTTTAGAGAATTATAATTAAGTGGCAAGATAATGCTTATTTTATTGATAAGAGCATATCAGGAGAGCAGAAAGTTTTCTTTGTCAATAGTAGTAAACTTTACCTTTAAAGGTTGTTACAGATAATGTGCAGCGAGTCAAAAAAGACATCCTTTGATGAGTTGTTTTAAAGGATATAAGATGGTAATAACAATCCTCCAAAATCTTTCGAAGATACGTATGCATTCCATGATACCAAAGAAGGTTTCATATCTACTGATTTGTTATAATGAAATAAGGCAAACTCTTGTGATTTTTTTTCACTAAGACAATATATCATGGTAAATGTAAGTTTATGTGGTTGACTATTACCCTGTTTACTTATATGCTAATATTAGTTATTAGAACGCTCTATGCTATTCAAATCAATGAAAATATATCATAATGGAAAGCACAGATTTTAACAATACATAATTGGTTTACATCTAAGATTTTCAGCTATGGTAAATTGGGTAAGTCACTTTATATCTCTGAGATCTGATTTCTTAATTTATAGTATGTGGATAAGATCACCTAATTCTCATAGGGTTGTTCTGAAGATTAAAAGATAATTTATGTAAAGTGGCTGAAACAATACCTGATACATAAAAGCTTAATAAATGTTAGTTCTCTTTGGTTAAATAGTGTTTGTGATAAAGAATTGATTTTCTAGCCTCTAGTTGGGAATGTAACCCCTCTCTATACCATTTTTCCATAAAAATAACATTTGATATATTTTGATTTATATCTTTTAAACAAAGGACTATTTTGTGTTAAAAAATTCAGAATACTTTAAAATTTTCATAAATTTAAATAAAACAAAAATAAAGTTAGAAGAACATATTTGAACCTTAACAATGACTTTATTACCTTTATATCTTTTATTTTCTGCTTTTCAAAATTGTCAATAGTTTCCTCTAGATGACGAGTTGTTCGGGTAGCATCGATTGTAGCTCTCTGTAATTCAGTTTCTGCCTACAAAGTATTCCCCAATCAAAGATAAAAAAATAAAATCAGAATCCATTTAATTGAGTGTATTAGTAAACGCTACCATTGGAGTACTAGCTTTTTGACATAAGACTGTAATTGTTTAATATTGTATTTTAACACATATAATAAAATTATCTATTGTAATAATAAACACAGGCAGAATAAAGAACTTTGAATCTGTTAAGCAACATGATTCATGATCTAAAAGCAAAAAACAAAAAAAACAAAAAACAAAAATAAACCTTCCATTTCTATGAAATCATCTTTTTCCTATATTTCCCTTGAATGATTTACTGTAAAACTATTTTTTATTTTCTACTCTTCTCACTTATTTCACTGCTTGTGCCATTTATTATTCTATCCTTTTTCTTCTTACTTTTTCTCTTTCCTTTAATCCATTTCCCCCAGAAAAGAAGGGACTAGTGACTACTAGCAAATATTTTCAATTCTCTCAAACTTTGTCTCTTAATCTGTAAAGACAGTAATTAATATTTCTCATAGAACTGTTATTTGACTTAAATAATCTTTTTAAAGAACTAAGGAGAGTGCTTGGCAAAAAGAAAAACCTACAGTTATGACAATTTCCACAACTGACAGTCCTTGGTTATTATGTTACCATTACAACACTGAAGTATACTGGGCTAGCAAGCATATAACTGAAGTCTATTGTTACCACCTGCTTACATTTACTAGTTCTCTAAATGCATGAAATACTTTAAATTCTATAATACAGAAGTAGAATATAAACAAACTACTAATTTTTATTATTTCAGCATGGAATTTCTACCTTCTTATAAGCTAACAATATTTCTACTGTTAGTTTCTATTTGATTAACGCTTATTACAAAAATATATGCATTAGTAACTAATAGATTAGATGGCAATTCTAATGTGTCGCTTTACTCTACTGACAAGTACTGATACTATGTGGATCTGCATTGTACAATATGGTGTCCACTAGTCACATGTAGCTATCTATATTTCAATTAATTAAAATTAAGTAAAATTAAAAAAAATTGGCTCCTAGTTACTCTAGCTGCATTTCAAGAGCTCAACAGGCACATGTAGGTAGGGGCTATAGTATTGTAAAGTACAGAACATTCCCATTCTAATCATGTATTTCTCTTAAAAAGGCATCTCTTCCTTTAAAGGACAATAGTTGCCCCAAAGCATTTAAAATAGTTTCTGAGACAGTAACAAAGATTTTAAAAACCATATCTCAAATCTCTTGATTAAATTCTTCCCAGTAAAATTCAATTTCCTATATAGTATTGTATCTTATTTACTTAAAATTATCATGTCATCATTTAATATTTAATCACTGGAAAATTTGCATTTGTCATCAGAGTTTTGTGACATATAATATTCTGACATTTAAGCCCTTTTTCTTTTTCAAGAAAATGCGTAAAATTGAAACAATTGAAAGGGATTTACTATAAGGATCCATCTCTTGACACACCTGTGACTGAAAGTTTTCATAAAGGAAAAAATACATTTCAAAGAGAATATAACAATTCTTTCAATAAATTAAAACCATATACTATTATATAATTATATACTCTTGTAATTAGGTTACAGATTAAATATAACTGCATTAATTATATACTCTTGTAATTAGGTTAATTCAAGTACACAATTTCAAGATGTTAAGCGCTTAAAAATATATTCATTTATACCTTGCTTAAGCTGTTACCATATCTATCTATACATTTGCCATATAGGGTGTAAAGTTTTTAAAAACTATACAAACTTTCAACTTTTAATCATAATCAGTAATAAAAATAATTCTCTATATTACTGGGCTTGGGATTCTTCGAAATATAACCTCTTCACAGAAAGTTAAAAAGAAAAATAAAGCTCTTTTGAAGATTTATTAATATGAAAAAATGCCTAATGGTTATTTGATGCATGTTAACCTTTTGCTAATGGGTATATATTCAAGCAAACTAGACTGACACAATTATTTATTTGTGACCAATTCCTTTGATTCATGTCTTTCCCTTCTCCATTTAATGATATTTTATTTTAATATCTGAAAGAATAGGTAGAGTTAGCTAAACTATGATAAAGAGTGGGGAAGCAGAAACGGTAACTGGGACATCTGTATGTTAATCATCTATCACCCTCTAGCAACCACTACTATGCATTTCAGAAAGTCTAAAATCCATTTACTCAAGCAGAGCAACTCACTCAAATTTACATAGCTGTTTTTATCAAAGTAAAAGAGAGATTATAGATTTTTAATATTTCTTCCTTTCCTTGACTATTGATTCAAAATCCCCAAATATACCAATTTGAGCAGGAAATGCTCTTGATAAAAATACTATGATACAACTTCATGTCAAGAGTATAAAATTATTTATAAATGGGAGGGCTAGATAGGTGTTTTTCAAACAGTGTTATAGGAAACTTGTTCAGAGGCTACCTGGGGCCTTGGGGGTGGAGCAGCTAGAGCCCTGGGATTCTTCTTTACCCATTCTCTTCTACCAGAGTGACTGTTATTTTACATACTGAATGTTGCATATTTCTTTTGAATAGAGTCAGATGAATTTTAGGAGTCTTTCCCAGTAAAAATTCTATGCCACAAGTAAATATATTTATATTTATTTTGAATACATTTATATATAGACGGTCCTTTATTTCCTAGTCTTATGTTGTCAAAATCCACTGGAGTCATGGCTCTTTCCCAGTGAGCCTATCAATTTACCTTAGCAAAAATCTATTTAGTTGTTGCATTTATTTTTTCTCCAATGTGAATCCACAGACCTGCTTCATCTATACTCTGAGACCACCTCCTCCACAGCAGTTTTTACAGAACATCTAATCAGAAAAATCTTTGTCTTAGGAATAGATTCATTTCCAGGTTGAATGCCGATACCAACACCCCTAATCTCTGACTCAGCCTTGCCAACCCCTCAGGATCCTAGATGTTACATATTCCCTGTCTTCATGTATCTTCGCTCCCCCAAAAAACAAAACAAATTTTGATCTCTGGCTTAATTCTTAAACACTGGTGGTACTCATGGGCTTCTGCCTTGATCTTGCCAGTAAAGAATTTTTCAGCATTCTCTGGTTTGCCTGACTTCCTTAAAACATAAATTCTGTGTAAGTTCTAGTCCACAGATCTTAAGCTACCACTACCATTTAGACCTTCCCCTTTCCACTCCCCCAGCCTCCAAAGGACAGGCCAAGCCTATGGCTGCCCACTTCTGTTTTGTACAAGGTTGGGCTTAAGTACCTTTGGTCCAAAAGAAGAAGGACCAGGCAATCGTCCTTAGCCCCAAATCACTGCTCAAGGGACTCCCCTCAGGAATGGAGGTGTTCTAGAGGCTCAAAACATCCCTGCATTTAAAGTCTATTTTATCTGAGATTAATATTGCTACACCTGCTTTCTTTGGGCTATAGCTTGCATGAAATACTTTTTTCCATCCTTTCACTTTCACTTTCTTTGTGTCCCTGTGTCTAAGATGAGTCTCTTGTATGCAACATATTGATGGTTCATTTTTTTTGATCCATTCTGCGAATCTATATCTTTTAATTGGGGAGTTTAATCCATTTACATTCAACGTTATAACCGTGAATGCATTTCTTGAATCAGCCATCTTATCCTTTGGTTTATGTTTGTCATATTTTTCCCCTCTCTCTATTAATATCCTTAATTGTACCCACACCGAATCTCTTTAGTACTGAACCTTTCTCCAAGTCTCTCTGTCCTGTCTTTGTTTCTCTGTCTGTAGGGCTCCCTTGAGTATCTCCAGTAGGGCAGGTCTCTTGTTAGCAAATTCTCTCAGCATTTGTCTGTCTGTGAAAAATTTAAGCTCTCCCTCAAATTTGAAGGAGAGCTTTGCTGGATAAAGTATTTTTGGTTGGAAATTTTTCTCACTCAGAATTTTAAATATATCATGCCACTGCCTTCTCGCCTCCATGGTGGCTGCTGAGTAGTCACTACTTAGTCTTATGCTGTTTCCTTTGTATGTGGTGAATTGCTTTTCTCTTGCTGCTTTCAGAACTTGCTCCTTCTCTTCCGTGTTTGACAGTGTGATCAGAATATGTCTCGGAGTGGATTTATTTGGATTTATTCTATTTGGAGTTCGCTGAGCATTTATGATTTGTGTATTTATGTTGTTTAGAAGATTTGGGAAGTTTTCCCCAACAATTTCTTTGAATACTCTTCCTAGACCTTTACCCTTTTCTTCCCCTTCTGGAACACCAATGAGTCTTATATTCGGACGTTTCATATTATCTATCATATCCCTGAGGTCCGTTTTGATTTTTTCAATTTTTTTCCCCATTCTTTCTTTTATGCTTTCATTTTCCATTCTGTCATCTTCGAGGTCACTGATTCGTTGTTCAGCTTCCTCTAGTCTTGTACTATGAGTGTCCAGAATCTTTTTAATTTGGTCAACAGTTTCTTTAATTTCCATAAGATCGTCTATTTTTTTATTTAGTCTTGCAATGTCTTCTTTATGCTCTTCTAGGGTCTTCTTGATATCCTTTGTATCCTGTACTATGATCTCATTGTTCATATTTAGTTCTTTGAGTAGCTGCTCTAGGTGCTGTGTCTCTTCTGATCTTTTGATTTGGGTGCTTGGGCTTGGGTTGTCCATATTGTCTGTTTTTTTCATATGCTTTATAATTTTCTGTTGTTTTTGGCCTCTTGGCTTTTGCTGAACTTGATAGGGTTCTTTTAGGATTTGTAGACCAATTGAAGTCCTTATCTCTAATTTATCAGATCTACAGCTTCGTGGAGTACACTTTGTCTAACTAACCAGCAGGTGGCGTCCACGAGCCACCTGTTCTCCACAAGCCAGTTCTCCCCTGCTTAGTCTTTGTGGTGAGTGGGGGAGTGAGTCTTGTGGGGTCCAATTGGTGTACCAAGCTTGCATGTGTAGTTGGTGTTGCCCGCCCTGTATATGGGGCGTATTTCTGGGCAGTCAGGGAGGGGGGGTGGCTCTAATAATCAAATTTCCCTGGTGATCCTGGAGTTTTAAAGCTGCTGCAATAGTCTAATCCTTCAGTTCAGTCCTGCCACAGTTTGTCTCTGCCACTGACCCACAAGTCCTTGGTACTGGCATATGGCTCCTGAGACTTGCAATTGGGCCCCTCTTCCAGGCCGTGCACCCCCTGGTCCTCTGTTGAGGGATGACTGTGCTATGTCACAGGTGAGTACCGTCCCCCCAGGGCAGTTCTGGGCTGCTGGGCTGTGTAGGGAGGCTCCCAGTCTGCTGAAATGATGGCTGAATGGGGCTTTGTTAATTCACACTGCTCTACCTTCCCAACTCTGGGACAATCAGCTGAGGTTGCAGGGAAGGCTAATGTCCACGCCCAGTTTTGTGGTGTGTGCCTGTTATTTGAAGCACTTCCGTCACACTGGGTTGTGTGGGGCAGCTCTGGGCTATGGGGCTGGCGATGGGCAGGAGTGTTTCCTGTCCACCAGGATGATGGCTGTGAGCGGACACCCCCCTTTTCTTAGGAAGTTGTGGTGTTTAGTGAATTTTGTCAGCCACTGGATTATTGCCTTTTGTCTCAGAGCTCTTTTAGTTCTGTTCTTGTCTTGACCTGCCCAAATTGCAAGTCTTTGAAGCTTTCTGTATTGGGCTTCTTAGAGTAATTGTTTTACAAAAAGAAAAAAGGATTAAAAAAAAAAAAAAAGGCCCTCCTCAGAGATCTAATGGGTTATTGAAATGCTAAGAGACAAAGCAATTAGGGCCATTAAGGAAAGGTCCACAGGGCAGAGAGATCAGCTTTTCTTTGGGATTTGCATATGAGCCTCAGGGCCTGAGCTCTGCCCTTCCCCTTTCTATGTTCACCAGAACTCCAAAAGTCCTCCGCTTTTATTTTGGAGTTTTTCGTGTTGTTTTTTTCTATGCCTGTCTCCTCTCTGCTGGGCTGGCTGCTCTCAGATTCTCTGGTGTCTGGTCTCAGTCTATCTATGGTTGGAGTTTGGATCAGTAGAATGAGTTTCCGATAAGGGCTGCCACTGCAGTTCTCCCTTCTCCTTCCCGGAGCTGACAGCCCCTCCTCCCACGGGACTGAGCCTGGCAGGGAGGGGTGTGGGTCCCCTGGCCACAAAAACTTACAGATTTTGCTGATCTCAGCAGTTCGACGTTTTCATGAGTGTTGTATGAAGTATGCCCAAAGTCAGATTGCTCTGTGGTGTCCAGTCCACGCAGTTCCTGGCTTTCTATCTACTTTCCTGGAGGAGTAACTAAAACATACAGCTCACCAGTCTGCCATCTTGCCCTGCCTCTCTAGAAGCTCAAATGCCTCTAAAGAGCCACTCCTCATGTGGTTTCTGGCTGAGCTGGGCAGTGAGAACCTTGAGGAAGTAGGAAGGAGACATACATAAAGAGGAATGGGAAAGAGGAAGCAGGGATAAGTCAGTGTTTTCCACACAGTTCCACCTACCCCAGGTGCTGGCAATTAGCCAGGCACTATTTTCTATTCTTTTGTTTAGTCATGAACAAGACATACTGAATTTAACAAATAGTCATGCTTATTAAAAGAACCTTGTTACAGTGGTCTCTGCTATCTAGATTCTTGGGTCCAGCTGTGGATCTTAATTATACTGTTAAATCTCCTGAGGATCTTTGGCTGGAAGTCACAATTGTGGTTTCAAATAGTCGGTTTTTTTTTAAAGGATGAAGGGAACTATGATGGGTAAAAATTATTTTCTTTCCTCTTCTTAAAAGTGAGGCAGAGAGTGCACTGATATATTAAAGATAGATCTTTAAGTTAATTTTATAATATTTAAGAGTCATCATCACCATGTGGAAAAACTGCAGAATTTTGAATTTATTCTTTACAAAAGAACACCTGCATTTATGAGATTTTTTTTTTTAATGTCTATTGTGGGAAACAATATAAGAGGAATGAATTAAGTGGTATAATCTTTTTAAAATGAGCTAATTTCTATAGTGAAAATTCCTAAATGCATTGCTCCCTTTTAACCTTTATATTAAAATTCCCTTCACATTTACTTTTTCACTGCCTACCTTACAAAACATATTTCAAAGACCAAAATTCAAAGGATACAATAACATGTCGATCAGATGGGTTTCGCTGACGTGTCCTTTCTAACTGAGTCAACTGCTTGGCTTCTCGATTCCTTGCTGTTAATGTTGCTTTAAGGTCATCCTGTAGATACATAATTTTTGTTAATTATAAATTTCTGATTTCAGAAACAAAATACATACATTATGTTTTAAGAATGAGAGAAAGCTCCTTGTTTGATCCAGATACCATTACTACAAGATTTACGAGTACTGCGTTATTAGTTTGTGTCTATGTATGTGTGTGATTGTGCATGTGTGTGTGTTTCTTTAATGTCCTCTCAAAATAATGACATAGACAAGAAGACCATGCAAAACTATAACCATAAATATATACATAATCTTGATTGTGGTGGTAGTGTACGTGGGCCTACACATTTATCAAAACTCAACAATCACTTAAAATGGGAGAATTTTATTGCATGTGAATTATACCTCAATAAGTCGATTTAAAAAATAGAATGCTGTCATCCTCATTTTAAAGCCTAAATGTTATTGCCTGCTTTAAAACAAAAATATAAACACATACATTTAGTAAAATAATTTCTGTCCATATATTCTTCATGAATACAAATATTAAAATACATTAGTTTTCATAATATACACAATAATACAGTAGTATACTTAGTAGGCTCAACTAAAAATATTTCATTATTCTCAAAGTTCTATGAACTGAACTTTCAGAGTGAAAAAAAATGACTAAACACTACTTTGTACTTTTATTAAAAGAATAATTATTGGAAACCTCATACCCTTTTATAGAAGACCTAATAAAAGGAGAAAAAAAAAATAGATTTACTTACCCGTTTCATTTTTACAATGGTTCCATAAGCTTTCAAAGGTTCAACTACTTTGGCTTCAAGTCTTTCAACCTATTGAAAATTATTATAAAATATAACTGAAAAGAAATATATAAACATATCAAAATTTAAATTTTGAAATTTGTGCTGTTTAAGCTGAACACAACTACTACATATTTTCAAAAATTTAAATTTCTTTAAATTATCTTTATAAATAAAAGTATTATCACCTGAAATCTGTAAGACTGAAATTCTAAACTCAAACGCATTAAAAACTGTTAAGCTGTAGAGTACCAGTGAAAGCACAAAAGCACCTGCTGTGCAATATGACAAGAAAATATCTCAGGTTTCTGAGGCGCTCACCGCTGCCACACCATCATATCTGCGATACTTTTTCTACCTTAAAGTAGGAGCTTTTGGGGGCAAGTTCTAAGACGTCTCAAATTTTAATACTGCTACCATTTTCAATGTGTTTAGTACAGTACTAGGTACTTAACATACATTATCTCCAAAATGTAAGTTTTGGAGTTAAGAAAATTGAAATTGAGAGATACAGCTTATTGGGGACATTTACAGTTATTCACAACTCTCAAAAGCAAAAAAGCTTAGGGACCACTGTATTAGTGGCAATTTTTCTGAGATGCCATCTGTGAATTATCAAAACCTGGAGAACAAGATAAGCGGTCTCAGTGTTCTATGCTATTAAACTGGATGGCTGATTTCTCTTCTCCTTGTACACATTAATTCCCTCTTTTATTTAGAATTAGTTTTTCTTAAACATTACAATTTTTAATCACATTTTGAATAGTTTCTTTTACTAACAGCACTAGTGTAAAGCACTAAAGAAACATTAAAAAAAAAAGACCAGTATATAAATATAGCACAAGAAAAATAACTCTCGGACATTGAAGTGTTCTCTCAGAATGGATAATCAAGATGACACACATTTACTTGTTAAAAATGAATGTGTATTATTTTTAAAGCAGGGAAAGGCTTTTTTTTTTTTTGATGATACATGTATAATCAATGAATACATTTCATTTCATACTAATTTTTCTTTAGTTCTTGTAAACAAAACATATATGAATGTTTCATTTTCAAAGATTTTAGGAAAAGAAAAAAAAAAACTCAAGTTCCCATCAAACGTAATTAGTAATCCTAAAATCAAAACCATGACTATTAAAAGGATAGTCTATACTATTTCTAATAATCCAAAGACTGAGAATTCAGTTTAAGGATTATCCAAGTCTTTTTTCTGTTCTCCTTTTTGTTGCCTACCTTTTGTTCATTTCATTGTTCATTAGCACCTCCACCATTTGGTAAGCAAGGGAAATAAAAGGAGAACAAATGTAAATCAACTCACTTTGCTATTTGATAAATAGCATAAAGATTTTCTAGAAAAGGACACTGAACATACTGGTTAAAATTGGATTTTAGGATTATTTGTATGAATTTTTGAAACATTAAGCCCCCAGTTATCAAGTATAACTGAGAAGTGCTTGTTTATTACAGAAGAAATATCATGACAAGAACTCAACATTTTTCCGAAAATACTTTTCAAACATAATTTCTACTCAAATTTCTGAGTTTCTCTATTTCTGAACTGGCAGCAATAATAGGTTCAAAAATTATTACCCATTTTATTTCTTTTGATAATTTAACTTTGTTCTAGGCTTTAAAAAAGGACCAAATGCACTGATGAGAAAGGTATTACAAAAAAGAAAAGCAGGTCTAACTGAGCAACTTCTGACAAGTTAACTTGCCTCTTGAAACTTAAATAAATATAAGTAAAAGTTCTTATTCATTATTAAAGGGGGAAATCATGGGCTTTAGAAGAAAAGTTTTTACCTCTATTCCTTTCCCCTTCCCGCAAAAAAGCAAAATACACAAACAAGGCCTTATTAACCCCTGGTTTGCATCCATGACATAATCAGCGCTTTTGTTGTTGTTCAACTTTTCAGAGCCTGGAAGCAGCAATGATCTCTTGCCCATTTATGATTTATTCATGCACATTGCCATTTCCAATGTCTTCCACCTCCAATCATATATATATGCACAGGAGACACAAATCATGCTTCTTTTCTTCCCGTGGGCACTTCGTATACTACCCCTATAAAGAACCACTTCTTGGCCCCAAACTGGCAAATGAAGTGAGAAAATTCAAGACTTCAAGACACCCTAAAGTGTGGTGTGAAAACGGGAAAAGAAATCACAGAAAGCTTTCCTTTAATAGACTCACACAACTGTTATAGACATGAAAATCTGTACATTTATCATCAAGTGTGTGTTCACCACTGAGGTTAGAAAGTCTTCATGGTTCCTTCATCCACTACTTCATGAGTCATTCTTAATAATGCTGTGACCTCGCTCCATACCTCTGCTTGTCGATAATCCTGAAGTTTGGCAAACTCATCAGCAAAGTTTTTCAGGCCCTGCTTTAAATTTGGGGTCTCTGTAGAGGCGTACCCGTTGATTTCATTCACCAGGAGGTCTGCTTTGTCTCGCAGTCTGGCAGTTTTCCGCACATAAGCAGCAAAGATTTGGCACAGCTCTCCAAAATGCTTCTCCACATTTGTGACAGCATCTTGCAGTTGTCTAGTTTGAGCGTCCCTAGAGAAAAAGGTGACACAAAAAGCAAAACATTCTTGTTAGAGATGAGATGGATTCACTCACGTTTATTCAGTATGCAAACATTCCCAGAGCACTTTGCAGCTTTGAAGGCGTTTTGCCATCAACAATCCCACCATCTCCCGGGGCAGATTCTCCTCCTCCAGGACCTCATTCCTCGCCTGGCTGTTTCGGGCCAATGTAGCCGCACGGCGAAGCAGGGTCTGGATCATCTACCAGCTGCGGGGTGCGGGCTATGCAGGCTGCGAAAGCAGCTCCGCGCCACGCCGCCCGGGCTCTGGATGAGGTGCGGGCAGCCGGCTGCCTCCCAGGCTTCAGCTCCTCTGGGACCCCCGCCCACCCCCTGGGTTCCCTTTAGACCCTGGGGCTCGTTCCAGAGCAGACAGATAGGCCTCTGGGCGCAGAGGCGGCGGCGGTCGGGCCTCCGGCCCAAGGCCAGAATTAGGCACGGAGGCCCTACAGAGAAAGGCTCCGCTTCCCCCACCCGAGCCCTCGCGTGTGGTAGGACCTAGGCAGCTGGGTCCCAGAGCCGTTACCGGTTTTCCAGGCTGCGCCTTAACATCTTGCCTTGTGCCCGACCGAGAACCCTGGGCTAGGGCCCAAAGACAAGGGTTCTGAGGCGCCCGAGCGCGCGCTAAGGCGCGAGCAGACGTCGCAGCGAGCGGGAGATCCCGCCCCGCGCACCTCGGCGTCGGTCTGGACGTTTCTATGGAAACGCAGGGCGCGCGCCGGCGCTCGACCCTAGCGCCAGCCGAAGTTCAGCTGGGACTGCAGGAGCGCTGTGCGGGAAAGTGAGGGAACCCGCACGCTCACCCCTGCAGATCCGCCCTGGCCGTCGGCCCCGGGTGCTACTCCGCGCGAAGTGCCGCCGGCTGGAGCTTTCTTGCCGCGCTTGAAAGAAGAGTCCCATTTACCCAAATGCCCAGTGGTCTCCGAGTCCTTCCAGGTTAGACGGTGAGCAAAAGAGAGAAAAAGACAACCAAGCAATAACCAGGAGGAAGACGTATAACTAAAGTGAACCAAAGGCCCGTGTATGTTCATCTTACAGTTAGTCACATATGATTAACTTGTCTGGTTTTCCGTGTCAAATCCGAAAATGTGGGCTCTTGGAGGCTGCTTTTGTAAGAGGAGCGGTGCTTACCGCCTCATCTTTAAATTTTCATTTATTCAGCAGATATTTATTGAGTTCCAACTTTGGGGGCAAAGATTGTGGTAGACCTTGGGAATAATACAAAGATAAAAAGGGGTCCCTGCCTTGGAGGGCTTCAGAGTTTAATGAGACAATAGACAATCCATAACCATACCCTTAGATGAATAACAGGAGACGTTTCTTTCTCCTTTGAACACTCAAGTCGGCCTTTGCTTGTATTTTCTCTTTCAAATAAACACCTATTTAGCTTTAGGACTAAATTCAAGCTTTATCTACCTCCAGAAGGCTTCCGTGAACCCTCCCACCTTTCCCTAATCAAGTCAGCTCGTGGGACCCCTTCCTCTGTAGTATACTTTATTGGTTTTGTACTGTCTCCTGTTCACTTGACTTTGAACTTTTTGAGGCAGAAAAATATAGTCTTGGTTTTACATTCCTCAGTGCTTTGTGCTGCTCAATACAGGATTTTTTTTTTTGATGGGGACAGATTAATGCCCCTAGTCCCTTTTTACCTTCCTTGTGGAACCTTATTCTCTCCTGTCACAGTGTGTACCTGTCTTCTGCCCTTGTATTCATTTAGCAAGTTATCTGTTGAATGGTGCGTTCCAGGTATTGTGCTCGAGTGTGCAGTGATGAGCAAAAAAGTGAAATAGTCTTTGCCCTTATAGAGTGCACAGTGGAGGGAGGAGGAGGAAGAAGAGGTAGACAATTTGTTTAATCAAACAATTAAATACTTGTAAAATAGCAACTAAGTTTTGTGCTACTGTATCCGTTTTTGCCGTGAGACAAACCACCACAAATTTAGGGACTTAAAATGATCCTTTATCTAGCTCGGGATTCTAAGATCACTGGATGGTTCTACCGTGGGTCTGCTCAGCCTGCTCTTTTGCCTTTCTGCTCGGCTGGCAGGTCTGGTGGTAGCTGAATGATCTAGGCTGGCTTAACACAGGTGTCTGGAGGTTGGCAGGCTGTCAGCAGGGAAAACAAGGGCATTGTGTTTCTCATTCTCCAGCAGGCTAGCTAAGCTGCTTCACATGGTTGCGGGGTTCCAAAATAGCTGGAGAGGACAAACCCCACTGTGTAAGTATCTTTCGAGTCTCTGCTTGTGTCACATTTACTGATGTCCTGTTGATCAAAGCAAGTCACAAGATAGCAAAGTGCCTAGTCTCATGGAGAATATATTCTAGTCATGGAAGAGAGAAATAGCATATAAACAAACAGGTTAAACTTGGCCAAGGTCACAGGATGAGATAGGAGGGTGGAATTAAAACCATTGTCTTCCCTCTCCCACCTACTTTCCACTGTACCAGGATCTCATCTCATCTCATGTCTCTCTCTCTCTCTCTCCCTCTCTCTCCCTCTCTCTCTCTCTCTCTCTCTCTCTCTCTCCCCTGCTAGCTCTCTCTCTATCTCAAAAATCATGAATTTTTGCAAAGTTCTTAAACAAATATAAATATAAATTACTTTGATAAATGAATGCCATTCAGTACTTTTGGAGGAAGGAGGTTATATGTCAATCATTGTGTATAGTATTCTAAAAATCTCTGGAAATTATTGTTGCAGGTTATGTGCAGTTTATGCACTGACCTTTCTTAAACTGTTGTGTCATATTTGTATATTTGTTGTGGAACAGCAGAATCTTATTTTACATAAAATTGAATTCCATTTTATTTAGGATGCTTTAAGAGGTCCAGTGGAGGCAAAGACTTACATTATTCCACTCTCTCATTTATTCAGTAATCACTTACTGAGAACTTGTCATGTACCAGGTGCTGGATTTACCATTTCTGTCCTCAAGTGCTTTGAATAAGGTGGTAGGTCACAGGTAAACACGCAATGGCAAATTGTTTGAAGTCTTTACTTCTTTGGGACTTCTTTGATTTGATATAGTTTAGATTAGATTATTTTAATTTAAATTATATTATAATTTAGTCCAAGCTCCCACTCCCACAAATTTAGAAATGAAGAAAGATATTAAATGACCTAACAGTGTATTATACATCTGTACTGAGTTCATGCCTAAACAAAATAACTTCAAATGTAGCTGTTCCAAGTAACTTAAGCAAATTGTTTTTATGATTATACATAGAAATAATTCTTCTCTCTAACAAAAGATTTAGTTTTTTGTTTGGTTTTGCTAACTTTTTGCTCTTTAAAGATTCAGTATTTGAAGGGATGTAGGGACTCCCTCTAGTGGTTAATTTAGTACTTGAAATTATTTGGTCAAACTCTAGTAAGTAAAGGAGATAGAATGAAACTGGCCCTAGATGCCTGTTTCTTTTATGGCTGTTTGAAAGTTTAACTTGTTTTCCTCTTGGTGTAATAGGGAGGGAGTATAATAAAGTAATTAAGCACATGGGCTTTGATGGCCTCCTGTGTTCACAACCTGGATTTAAAGCCTGGTCTCATCACTGTTTCAAGCTTTATCATGCATCAGAATCACCTGGAAGGCCTGTTAAACTACTGATCCCCTGGGCTCAAGCACCAGAGTTTTTGATTCAGGAGGTCTGGAATGAGGTCCAAGAATGTGCATTTTTTAAGTCAAATTTTCAGGTGATATTGATACCACTTTGAGGACCACTGCCCTAGACTCCTAGAGTAGTGAAAGTAAGCTTCATATTTTTCATGGTTTCGCCCAATTTATCTCATAGGGTAGTTGTCAGAATTAAATTGAATACTAGATGGTAAGTTCTTGGCATGGTACCTGATATAGTAAGTGCTCCACAAAGCTTAGCCCCTATTAATGTAATAGTAGAGCTGTCAGTATTTTTTAATTTGGAAAATTCAACAAATAAGGTAGAATTTTAAAGACTATTTTTGTTGAGTAGTAAGATAGCTAAGTTATATCAGTAATTATACTTATTGATGTCTTTGTGCTTGACACTGTACTAAGTGCTATTAAAATGTCTATTAATACCTCTATTAATACTTAATATTTTTACATATTGTATTTTTTAAAAAAAAATCTATGCAAAACCAAATAAAACCAAAAACACTCAAATTTATGGAAGTATTTCAAAGGGACACAGGACTCAATTGAAAGAGCTCCCAATGGCCAAAGCTGGAAAAATTAAATTTTAGCAACAAAATAAATAAAACATACTGGATAATAACCCAAAATATAAAATAAATAAATATGAGTCAAAACTGATATAAATAAGTGTTTGAATAAATAAATAAATGGGGGAGAAGAGACAAATTTGCTGGTAGAAGAATACCAAATAATTTATGTAGATACTCTACCCTCAAGAAGGTTGAACATTTAACTTCCACTTGTTAAGTGTGTGCTCTGCATCATGATTTCTTTCCAAAGGGTAAAGTATGGAAGTGGCGAAACCTGACACACATTACCACAGCCAAGGATTAGGGTCAACGTCAACAGTTATAAGTCATGATGATAGTATATACATTTTTTTTTCTGATCTACTTTTATTGAAAGATTTTATTTGCTAATCCTCCAAAAAGCAAAATTCAAAAAATAGCCACCTATTGCAAGAACAGTTCTATAATGAAACATTTAAAACCATCCTTTGCTTTCTTCCCAAGGTGTGCTCTTTTATGTATATTACATTTTAGAGCAGACTGATGCCCAGAAATACTGTGTGAAGAACTTGTAGGATCACCCACTTTCTGGTACATCTTTTTTTCTGTAGCTCTCCCTTTTGATAGAAATTTATTGCAAAATTTTCTTTTCTTTATAGCAAAATATTTTAAAAATCTCTTCTCTCACCCTTTCCACTTGGGATGGTAAAGTATAGAATTAACCCCCCACCCCCCCAGCTGTGGTTAAAACACTGAATGTTTAAGATTATCTGGATTACTCTACATTCTTGGGTTATATATGTAGACATTTACATAGAAAGGTGAATCTAAAGTTCTGTTACTCCCCAAAATGGCTAACACAAGAGAGGCTTTGATTAGGACATCTGGAAAGCTGGGCTATTCTATGATGGAGCAAAACACAAACCCTGAAATGAGATTCCAGCTCCAAATAGAGCATATATTTCAGAAAGAGCCAGCAGAATGCTGAGATGTAGGAACAGAACAGAGAGCTGGTGACAGCACAGAGTAATGAATCCCCTAAAAATTTTAAGCGTCATTTTCATTTAATAAGCCAGTAGTGTAGCAACTTAAAGACCTTGGCTGTGATCACACTTGGATGTTTTTATGGGATTGCTGCTGCAGAAAAACATGATTGGCAGGTAGCAAACTTGGGCTCACTGTGCTCAGCGAGCAACTCCAGCACCAACTTCCTGGAGACAAGGCTGGGGAGTGTGGCGGAGGTATTTCTTGCCAGATGGGAGCCCTTTGGTGAAGACTCCTTTAGGGGAAATTTTTTTTGCTTCTTCTTCAGGGATGGTTGGAAGGACCATCAAACTGCCTCCATCCTTTCAATCATCCGGGGTAGCAACCCTCCTTTCTGGGGTCAGCTGGAGAGAGATACCTACTCTGAGAATCTCGTCAAAGTTTCTTCCAGTGTTAGCTGGATAGAGAATAGACAGCTTCAGTTTCTTACCAGGATCAAAAATAAGCACCACACGAGCCATCACAGGCATGTCCTTTTCATCTTCTCTGCTGGGTCCGGCATTCCCAACAGGATGGCAAGGTCCCGATTCCTATCATCGATGATGGGAAAGGTAATGTTTCTGTGGGCTCATCACCATTGTATGCACTGATATCTTGGCTCCAGACAAGAAGGTCCTCAGCACTGCCTATTGAAAGGGCAGCCAACTTAACATTCCTCTTGGCAAATTCTGGTGCCAGTTTTGCAGCTCTGCCAAGCTCCGTGGTGCACACTGGCGTAAAGTCCCAAGGATGGGAGAAGAGAATGCCCCATGAATCTCCCAGATAGTCATGGAAACTGAGGCGGCCCATGGTGGTATTGGCCTCAAAATTGGCCTTGTCCCGGAGAAGCAGACCTGCGGGCATGGCGGCAGCCATGACGCGGGAGGGTGAGGGGACGCTGCTGTCATAGCCAGTAGCCGGCTGGCTCTGGCAAAGAATGGTAGTATATACTTTTGATATGATGTGATCACCTAAACTCTGTGATCTTCCTCCACAAAACTTATAACCCCAGTCTATTCATGGGAAAAATATCAGGCAAATCCCAACAGAGGGAATTCTACAAAATATCTGAGCAGTAATCTTCAAAGCTTCCAAGGTCATCAAAAACAAGGAAAGTCTGAGAAATTGTCATAGCCAAGAATAGCCAAAAGAGACATGAAAGTAAATGTAATATGGTATCCTTAATGGGGGCCTGGAACAGGAAAGGGACTTTAGGTAAAAACTGAGGAAATTTGAAAAAAGTATGGAAAAATATAAAGCTAAGCTCTTTGACTTACAGAAAAAAATTTGGTATATACTGATTATTAAAAGTTCCATCAGTATAAAGAAGCACAATTGTTGTTTGATGTGTACATGTTTATGATTATTATAACTCCTAGATGAATTTTTTTCAGTATATAATGTTCTTCTTTGTCTTTTGTAACAGTTTTTGACTTAAAGTCTATTTCGTCTTATATTAGCATAGCTTTTCCAACTTTCTTTCGGTTACCATGTTCATGGAAAATTTTTTTCCAACCTCTCACTTTCAACCTTTGGCTCTAAAGCAAGTCTCTAATAGACAGTTGGATCATGTTTTTATATCCATTCTGCCAATCTTTCTCTTCTAATTGGTGGTTTTAATCTATTAATGTTTAAAGTTAAGGAAAGGCTTGCTTCTACCATTTATCTATTTGTTTTCTATATGTCATATCTTTTTTGTATCCCAGTTCCTCCAAAAAGCCTTCTTTTGTGTTTGATTTTTTTCTAGTACGCCATTCTTAGTCTCTCCTCATTTCTTTCCTATATATTTTAAGTTATTTTCTTAATGGACATCTTGGGAATTACAATTTAATATCCTAAATTTACAATAATCTAGTTTGAATCAATACCAACTTGGCTTCAATAGCATACAAAAACTGCTGCTATATTTTTCCTTCTCTCTGCCCCTTTATGTTGTTACTGTCACAAATTTCATCTTTGTATATGTGTTCCCATTAACATAGATTCATATTTATTGTTTTATGCATTAGTCTTTTAAATTATACAGGAAACAAAAAGAAGAGTTACAAACAAAAAATGCAATAATATTGGCCTTTGTATTTTCCTTTGTGGTTACCTTTACTGGTGTTCTTTATTACTTTGAATGGCTTTTAGCTACTATCTAGTGTTCTGCATTTCAGCCTGAAGGGCTCCCTTTAGCATTTCTTGAGGGATATGTCTATTAGTAACAAACCACCTCAGCTTTTGTTTATCTGGGAATTACCCAATTTCTCCTTCATTTTTGAAGGACAGTTGTACCAGATATAGAATTTTTGGTTAACAGGTTTTTTTCTTTCAGCACTTTAAATATGTCATCACATGTGTTCTATATTAAAAATTATCATGTATGAATATGGAGACAGTCATCATTATTTGGGATGTTATCTGAAAGTTCTTTGGGTAATGAGGTACAAACACAGAAAGCCAAACAGCCGAGAATACATGAAAGGACAGCTCTGTTAGATCAAAGACCCTGGAGGGGTTGACGGGAGAATGAGGGTGGATAAAAACACACGTGGAGTCCTGGCTCTTGCCTTTATTGGGACCCAGAGGGGAGGGGTAGGGCTTTCCCACAGTTACTGGGGATTGAAAGTTTCAGACTATGTGGCATGAAAAACAGATGGCAAGGGCTGTTTTAGAGAAGCCAAGGGCAGCTTTTTATCATCCAAGCCCTGTGGAGATACAGGCCTTAATGGTAAATTATGTGGCACGAAAGGGCAAGTGGCCATGTTCGGAGAAGCAGCAGCAGGGACTGTTCAGAAGAGCTAGGGGTAGCTCTTATCATCCTTACTAATTGCTGTTATGCACTAAGCCAGGCAGGACAATGAGGCACCAAATATAATTTCTTTTATGCCATTACAGACATGCTCTTCTCATGATCCATTCATTTCATTTCATGGTCTTATTTATTTTTTAAAAAAATAAAATTAGAGATGTCTGACAGAAATTTAAAAACATTCAAACTACAATAATTTGGCTTTATTTATTTTTATTTTTTTTTAATTCAGTTTTATTGAAATATATTCACAAACCATACAGTCATCCATGGTATAAAATCAACTGTTCACAGTATGATCATATAGTTATGCGTTCATCACCACAATCTATTTCTGAACATTTTCCTTACATCAGAAAGAATCAGAATAAGAATAAAAAATAAAAGTGAAAAGAGAATACCCAAACCATCCCCCCATCCCACCCTATTTGTCATTTAGTTTTTACTCCCATTTTTCTACTGATTTTTTTTTCAATTTTTTAACTTTGTTTATCAAAAAATTAAAAACAAACAGGCAAACAACAACCAAAAAAACCCCACAACATTTCAAACAAAGCAATGGATTAAGGAAAACAAATAACCTAAAATAACTACTTTGCTTCCAATATGTTCCTACCATACCCCAAGAAAATTAATAAACCATGTCCAAACAGAGGAGTAAGAAAAACAAATAATCTAAAATAACTACATTGCTTCCAACATGTTCCTACCATACCCCAAGAAAATTAACAACCCCTAAGAAAACAAAGGAATAAGAGAAAAAAAAACCTAAAATAACTCTATTGCTTCCAACATTATCTTACTATATCCAAGAAAGTTTACAAACCATAATCATTCCTGAGCATTCCCATAACATTGAGATTACCCTCCATAGTTTATCTGTTCTTATTAGATTATCATTCCCCCTCCACTAATTGGTATCTCTAGGTCCCCTACATTCTACAGTATAAAACATTGTACATTTTTCACAGAATTCACATTAGTGGTAACATACAATATCTCTCTTTTTGTGCCTGGCTTATTTTGCTCAGCATTATGTCTTTTTTTTTTTTTTTTTTTTTTTTTTAATCTTCATTTTATTGAGATATATTCATATAGCACGCAGTCATACAAAACAAACCGTACTTTCGATTGTTCACAGTACCATTACATAGTTGTACATTCATCACCCAAATCAATCCCTGACACCTTCATTAGCACACACACAAGAATAACAAGAATAATAATTACAGTGAAAAAGAGCAATTGAAGTAAAAAAGAACACTGGGTACCTTTGTCTGTTCTGTTTGTTTGTTTCCTTCCCCTATTTTTCTACTCATCCATCCATAAACTAGACAAAGTGGAGTGTGGTCCTTATGGCTTTCCCAATCTCCTTGTCACCCCTCATAAGCTACATTTTTATACAACTGTCTTTGAGATTCATGGGTTCTGGGTTGTAGTTTGATAGTTTCAGGTATCCACCACCAGCTACCCCAATTCTTTAGAACCTAAAAAGGGTTGTCTAAAGTGTGCGTAAGAGTGCCCACCAGAGTGACCTCTCGGCTCCTTTTGGATTCTCTCTGCCACTGAAGCTTATTTCATTTCCTTTCACATCCCCCTTTTGGTCAAGAAGATGTTCTCCGTCCCACGATGCCAGGTCTACATTCCTCCCCGGGAGTCATATTCCACGTTGCCAGGGAGATTCACTCCCCTGGGTGTCTGATCCCACGTAGTGGGGAGGGCAGTGATTTCACCTTTCAAGTTGGCTGAGCTAGAGAGAGAGGGCCACATCTGAGCAACAAAGAGGCATTCGGGAGGAGGCTCTTAGGCACAACCATAGGGAGGCCTAGTCTCTCCTTTGCAGCAACCATCTTCCCAAGGGTAAAACCTGTGGTAGAGGGCTCAACCCATCAAACCACCAGTCCCCTATGTCTGTGGTCATGTTAGCAACTATGGAGGTGGGGTAGGCGAATACCCCTGCATTCTCCACAGGCTCCTCAAGGGGGCACTGCATCTTTTTTTTTTTTTCCTTGTTTTTCTTTTCTTTTTTTTTTTTAACTTTCCCTTCTTTTTTAAATCAACTGTATGAAAAAAAGTTAAAAAGAAAACAAACATACAATAAAAGAACATTTCAAAGAGACCATAACAAGGGAGTAAGAAAAAGACAACTAACCTAAGATAACTGCTTAACTTCCAACATGTTCCTGCTTTACCCCAAGAAAGTTACCTAATATAGCAACATTTCTGTGAACTTGCTCCTACTATATCCATCAGAAATTAACAGACCATAGTCATTCCTGGGCATCCCCAGAACGTTAAATAGCTTATCTGTTCTTCTTGGATTATTGTTCCCCCTTCCTTAATTGCTCTCTATTGCTAGTTCCCCTACATTCTACATTAGAAGCCATTTGTTTTACATTTTTCAAAGTTCACATTAGTGGTAGCATATAATATTTCTCTTTTTGTGCCTGGCTTATTTCGCTTAGCATTATGTCTTCAAGGTTCATCCATGTTGTCATATGTTTCACGAGATCGTTCCTTCTTACTGCCGCGTAGTATTCCATCGTGTGTATATACCGCATTTTATTTATCCACTCATCTGTTGAAGGACATTTGGGTTGTTTCCATCTTTTGGCAATTGTGAATAATGCTGCTATGAACACTGGCGTGCAGATATCTGTTCGTGTCACTGCTTTCCGATCTTCCGGGTATATACCGAGAAGTGCAATCGCTGGATCGAATGGTAACTCTATATCTAGTTTTCTAAGGAACTGCCAGACTGACTTCCAGAGTGGCTGAACCATTATACAGTCCCACCAACAGTGAATAAGAGTTCCAATTTCTCCACATCCCCTCCAGCATTTGTAGTTTCCTGTTTGTTTAATGGCAGCCATTCTAATCGGTGTTAGATGGTATCTCATTGTGGTCTTAATTTGCATCTCTCTAATAGCTAGTGAAGCTGAACATTTTTTCATGTGTTTCTTGGCCATTTGTATTTCCTCTTCAGAGAACTGTCTTTTCATATCTTTTGCCCATTTTATAATTGGGCTGTCTGTCCTATTGTCATTGAGTTGTAGGATTTCTTTATATATGCAAGATATCAGTCTTTTGTCAGATACATGGTTTCCAAAAATTTTTTCCCATTGAGTTGGCTGCCTCTTTACCTTTTTGAGAAATTCCTTTGAGGTGCAGAAACTTCTAAGCTTGAGGAGTTCCCATTTATCTATTTTCTCTTTTGTTGCTTGTGTTTTGGGTGTCAAGTCTAGGAAGTGGCCGCCTAATACAAGGTCTTGAAGATGTTTTCCTACATTATCTTCTAGGAGTTTTATGGTACTTTCTTTTATATTGAGATCTTTGGTCCATTTTGAGTTAATTTTTGTGTAGGGGGTGAGGTAGGGGTCCTCTTTCATTCTTTTGGATATGGATATCCAACTCTCCCAGCCCCATTTGTTGAAAAGACCATTATGACTCAGTTCAGTGACTTTGGGGGCCTTATCAAAGATCAGTCGGCCATAGATCTGAGGGTCTATCTCTGAATTCTCAATTCAATTCCATTGATCTATATGTCTATCTTTGTGCCAGTACCATGCTGTTTTGGCAACTGTGGCTTTATAATAAGCTTCAAAGTCAGGGAGTGTAAGTCCTCCCACTTCGTTTTTCTTTTTTAGAGTGTCTTTAGCAATTCGAGGCATCTTCCCTTTCCAAATAAATTTGATAACTAGCTTTTCCAAGTCTGCAAAGTAGGTTGTTGGAATTTTGATTGGGATTGCATTGAATCCGTAGATGAGTTTGGGTAGAATTGACATCTTAATGACATTTAGTCTTCCTATCCATGAACATGGAATATTTTTCCATCTTTTAAGGTCCCCTTCTATTTCTTTTAGTAGAGTTATGTAGTTTTCTTTGTATAGGTCTTTTACATCTTTGGTTAAATTTATTCCTAGGTACTTGATTTTTTTAGTTGCTATTGAAAATGGTATCTTTTTCTTGAGTGTCTCTTCAGTTTGTTCATTTCTAGCATATAGAAACATTACTGACTTATGTGCATTAACCTTGTATCCCGCTACTTTGCTAAATTTGTTTATTAGCTCTAGTAGCTGTATCGTCGATTTCTCAGGGTTTTCTAGATATAAGATCATATCATCTGCAAACAATGACAGTTTTACTTCTTCTTTTCCAATTTGGATGCCTTTTATTTCTTTGTCTTGCCGGATTGCCCTGGCTAGCACTTCCAGCACAATGTTGAATAATAGTGGTGATAGCGGGCATCCTTGTCTTGTTCCTGGTCTTAGAGGGAAGGCTTTCAGTCTCTCACCATTGAGTACTATGCTGGCTGTGGGTTTTTCATATATGGTCTTTATCATGTTGAGGAAGTTTCCTTCAATTCCTACCTTTTGAAGTGTTTTTATCAAAAAGGGATGTTGGATTTTGTCAAATGCTTTTCAGCATCTATTGAGATGATCAATTGATTTTTCCCTTTTGACTTGTTAATGTGTTGTAATACATTGATTGATTTTCTTATGTTGAACCATCCTTGCATGCCTGGAATAAACCCCACTTGGTCATGGTGTATGATTTTTTTAATGTGTCTTTGGATTCGATTTGCAAGTATTTTGTGGAGGATTTTTGCATCTATATTCATTAGGGAGATTGGCCGGTAGTTTTCCTTTTTTGTAACATCTTTGCCTGGTTTTGGTATTAGATTGATGTTAGCTTCATAAAATGAGTTAGGTAGTGTTCCATTTTCTTCAATGTTTTGAAAGAGTTTGAGTAAGATTGGTGTCAGTTCTTTCTGGAAAGTTTGGTAGAATTCCCCTGTGAAGCCATCTGGCCCTGGGCATTTATTTGTGGGAAGATTTTTGATGACTGATTGGATCTCTTTGCTTGTGATGGGTTGGTTGAGGTCTTCTATTTCTTCTCTGGTCAGTCTAGGTTGTTCATATGTTTCCAGGAAATTGTCCATTTCCTCTACATTCTCCAGTTTGTTGCCATACAGTTGTTCATAGTATCCTCTTATAATTTTTTTAGTTTCTTCAGGATCTGCAGTTATGTCACCTTTTTCATTCATTATTTTGTTTATATGGGTCTTCTCTCTTTTTGATTTTGTCAGTCTAGCTAGGGGCTTGTCAGTCTTGTTGATCTTCTCAAAGAACCAACTTTTGGTCATATTTATCCTCTCTATTGTTTTTTTGTTCTCTATGTCATTTATTTCTGCTTTAATCCTTGTTATTTCTTTTCTTGTATTTGGTTTAGGATTGGTTTGCTGTTCATTTTCTAGCTTCTTCAGTTGATCCATTAGTTCTTTGATTTTGGCTCTTTCTTCCTTTTTAATATATGCGTTTAGTGCTATAAATTTCCCCCTTAGCACTGCTTTTGCTGCATCCCATAGGTTTTGGTATGTTGTGTTCTCATTTTCATTCATCTGTATATATTTAGCAATTTCTCTTGCTATTTCTTCTTTAACCCACTGATTGTTTAGGAGTGTGTTGTTTAACCTCCAGGTATTTGTGAATTTTCTAAGTCTCTGATGGTTATTGACTTCTAATTGTATTCCATTGTGGTCAGAGAATGTGCTTTGAATAATTTCAATCTTTTTAAATTTATTGAGGCTTGTTTTATGTCCCAGCATATGATCTATTCTGGAGAAAGTTCCATGAGCACTAGAAAAGTATGTGTATCCTGGTGATTTGGGATGTAATGTCCTGTATATGTCTGTTAAATCTAATTCATTTATCAGATTGTTTAGGTTTTCAATTTCCTTATTGGTCTTCTGTCTGGTTGATCTATCTATAGGAGAGAGTGATGTGTTGAAGTCTCCCACAATTATTGTGGAAACATCAATTGCTTCCTTTAATTTTGCCAGTGTTTCTCTCATGTATTTTGTGGCACCTTGGTTGGGTGCATAGACATTTACGATTGTTATTTCTTCTTGCTGAATTGCCCCTTTTATTAGTATGTAGTGGCCTTCTTTGTCTCTCAAAACATCCCTGCATTTGAAGTCTATTTTATCTGAGATTAATATTGCTACACCTGCTTTCTTTTGGCTGTAGCTTGCATGAAATATTTTTTTCCATCCTTTCACTTTCAGTTTCTTAGTGTCCCTGTGTCTAAGATGAGTCTCTTGTATGCAACATATTGATGGTTCATTTTTTTTGATCCATTCTGCGAATCTGTATCTTTTAATTGGGGAGTTTAATCCATTTACATTCAACGTTATAACCGTGAATGCATTTCTTGAATCAGCCATCTTATCCTTTGGTTTATGTTTGTCATATTTTTCCCCTCTGTCTATTAATATCCTTTATTGTACCCATACCGAATCTCTTTAGTACTGAACCTTTCTCCAAGTCTCTCTGTCCTTTCTTTGTTTCTCTGTCTGTAGGGCTCCCTTGAGTATCTCCAGTAGGGCAGGTCTCTTGTTAGCAAATTCTCTCAGCATTTGTTTGTCTGTGAAAAATTTAAGCTCTCCCTCAAATTTGAAGGAGAGCTTTGCTGGATAAAGTATTCTTGGCTGGAAATTTTTCTCACTCAGAATTTTAAATATATCATGCCACTGCCTTCTCGCCTCCATGGTGGCTGCTGAGTAGTCACTACTTAGTCTTATGCTGTTTCCTTTGTATGTGGTGAATTGCTTTTCTCTTGCTGCTTTCAGAACTTGCTCCTTCTCTTCTGTGTTTGATAGTGTGATCAGTATATGTCTCAGAGTGGATTTATTTGAATTTATTCTATTTGGGGTTCGCTGAGCATTTATGATTTGTGTATTTATGTTGTTTAGAAGATTTGGGAAGTTTTCCCCAACAATTTCTTTGAATACTCTTCCTAGACCTTTACCCTTTTCTTCCCCTTCTGGGACACCAATGAGTCTTATATTTGGATGTTTCATATTATCTATCATATCCCTGAGGTCCGTTTTGATTTTTTCAATTTTTTTCCCCATTCTTTCTTTTATGCTTTCATTTTCCATTCTGTCATCTTCGAGGTCACTGATTCGTTGTTCAACTTCCTCTAGTCTTGTACTATGAGTGTCCAGAATCTTTTTAATTTGGTCAACAGTTTCTTTAATTTCCATAAGATCATCCATTTTTTAATTTAGTCTTGCAATGTCTTCTTTATGCTCTTCTAGGGTCTTCTTGATTTCCTTTATCTCCCGTACTATGGTCTCATTGTTCATGTTTAGTTCTTTGAGTAGCTGCACTAGGTGCTGTGTCTCTTCTGGTCTTTTGATTTGGGTGCTTGGGCTTGGGTTATCCATATCGTCTGGTTTTTTCATATGCTTTATAATTTTCTGTTGTTTTTGGCCTCGTGGCATTTGCTGAACTTGATAGGGTTCTTTTAGGATGTGTAGACCAATTGAAGTCCTTATCTCTAATTTATCAGATCTACAGCTTCGTGGAGTACACTTTCTCTAACTAACCAGCAGGTGGCGTCCATGAGCCACCTGTTCTCCACAAGCCAGTTCTCCCCTGCTTAGCCTTTTTGGTGAGTGGGGGAGTGAGTCTTGTGGGGTCCAATCGGTGTACCAAGCTTGCGTGTGTAGTTGGTGTTGCCTGCCCTGTATATTGGGCATGTTTCTGGGCAGTCAGGGAGGGGGGGGGTGGCTCTAACAATCAAATCTCCCTGGTGATCCTAGAGTTTTAAAGCTGCTGCAATAGTCTCATCCTTCAGTTCAGTCCTGCCATAGTTTGTCTCTGCCACTGACCCACAAGTCCTTGGTATTGGCGTATGGCTCCTGAGACTTGCAAGTGGGCCCCTCTTCCAGGCCGTGCACCCCGGGTCCTCTGTTGAGGGATGACTATGCTATGTCACAGGTGAGTGCCGTCCCCCCAGGGCAGTTCTGGGCTGCTGGGCTGTGTAGGGAGGCTCCCAGTCTGCTGAAATGATTTCTGAATGGGGCTTTGTTAATTCACACTGCTCTACCTTCCCAACTCTGGGACAATCAGCTGAGGTTGCAGGGAAGGCTAATGTCCACGCCCAGTTTTGTGGTGTGTGCCTGTTATTTGAAGCACTTCCGTCACACTGGGTTGTCTGGGGCAGTTCTGGGCTATGGGGCTGGCGATGGGCAGGAGTGTTTCCTGTCCACCAGGATGATGGCTGTGAGCGGACACCCCCCTTTTCTTGGGAAGTTGTGGTGTTTAGTGAATTTTCTCAGCCACTGGATTATTGCGTTTTGTCTCAGAGCTCTCCTAGTTCTGCTCTTGACTTGACCTGCCCAAATAGTAAGTCTTTGAAGCTTTCTGTATTGGGCTTCTTAGAGTAATTGTTTTAGAAAAAGAAAAAAGGATTAAAAAAAAAAAAAAAAAAAGGGCCCTCCTCAGAGATCTAATGGGTTATTGAAATGCTAAGAGACAAAGCAACCAGGGCCATTAAGGAAAGGTCCACAGGGCAGAGAGATCAGCTTTTCTTCGGGATTTGCATATGCGCCTCAAGGCCTGAGCTCCGCCCTTCCCCTTTCTGTGTTCACCAGAACTCCAAAAATCCTCTGCTTTTATTTTGGAGTTTTTCGTGTTGTTTTTTTCTATGCCTGTCTCCTCTCTGCTGGGCTGGCTGCTCTCAGATTCTCTGGTGTCTGGTCTCAGTCTATCTATGGTTGGAGTTTGGATGAGTAGAATGAGTTTCCGATAAGGGCTGCCACTGCAGTTCTCCCTTCTCCTTCCCGGAGTTGACAGCCCCTCCTCCCCCGGGACTGAGCCTGGCAGGGAGGGGCGCAGGTCCCCTGGCCGCAAAAACTTACAGATTTTGCTGATCTCAGCAGTTCCACGTTTTCATGAGTGTTGTATGAAGTATGCCCAAAGTCAGATTGCTCTGTGGTGTCCAGTCCACGCAGTTCCTGGCTTTCTACCTACTTTCCTGGAGGAGTAACTAAAACATACAGCTCACCAGTCTGCCATCTTGCCGTGCCTCCGGCTTTATTTTTATGACATTTAATTTTTGAACTGAAGACAGGAAGATTATCACTTTCTCAACTGGAAAAACATGCTTCACATTTTAGCTTTATTGTTCTGGCCATAAGGATTTTT
This sequence comes from Choloepus didactylus, assembly GCF_015220235.1. Classification (NCBI taxonomy): domain Eukaryota; kingdom Metazoa; phylum Chordata; class Mammalia; order Pilosa; family Megalonychidae; genus Choloepus; species Choloepus didactylus. The sequence goes on along the minus strand of NC_051320.1, from coordinate 49,069,690 downwards.
TTCTTTATTGTTTTCAGGGTTGGTGTGAGTTTTTTCTTTTTCTGAGTCTGCACAGATATTTTCAGTGAGCAGTTGGATTTTTACTTAGTCAATGTATTTCAACCAATTGCAGCCATTATTCGTATAAGAAGCTCCAATTATCCAGATTTGGTTAGTGGGAACCCTTCCAGCTGGCTTCTGTTTTTGACATGTTGTTGGTGGTTTTAAATGCTTTCTGTGTTCTGGCACAATATGTCCCAGGCTCACCTTGTACCTTCTCTTTTCCAGCCTTGAAATCAGCCAGTTCTTCAAGAATAGCTAGGCATCATTTTAAATGGAAAGCTTTAAATTCCTTATTAAAACCTTCTCTTGAGACTGTTTTGGGAGTACCTAACCTGCTGAGTACGGAGTTGAAAGCATCTATTTTGACTGTAGCTGTAGTGGTTTCTGAAACAATATGTTTGTCTTTTCAACAATAGAATATCACAGTCAAAAATATGGATTAAATAAATCATAGCTGGTTGTGCTCTTAAAGCAGCAAAATTCTCAAATAGTGTCTTTGAGATAATACATTTTATTTGTACCAAAGAAGCCTTTAGGCAGTTTAACACACTCACAAGTTTAGCCTAATGGGAAGAAAGAGTAATGTTTTTTCAGATCACCAGTTTATGGAAATACTTCTCATTCTGACAGTTAACAGAGCCAAACAGACTGTTTATATGGTAAATACAATGAAGTGAAAATTTCAGTTATTTATCAGAATGTGGCCAGATCTATAAGCTGGAAGTAACTGAAGCATTTATATAATTTTCAGAAACATTTTCTATTTATCTAGATGATGTTATCATTGAGGAAGAAATATATATTTTCATTGTTAGAAAATGAGTATACTGACAATCTGTATTATCTTTAAAAATTCCAATATATTTATTGCTTTTTGATTACTAGAAAAGTTATAATACTTTTTTTTCAAGATAACCTGGAAAATGTAGACCCACTGTTAATCACTCTCTTGATACCTTTTTCTTCTCTATAGCATTGATCACAATTGTAAGTAAATACATGATTGGGTAATGAGTACTGTTCATATCTATCTTTCTTTCTAGGGTATAGATTCCACATGTGCAGGCAATGTGGCACTAGGACAGTAACTCTTGGGTTGCTTCTATCTTTTGGCAATTGTGAATAATGCCATTATGAACATCGGTGTGCAAGTATCTGTTTAAATCCCTGCTTTCAAAATCTTTTGGTTATATACTTAGTAGTGGGATTGCTGGGTCATATGGTAATTTTATGCTTAACTTTCTGAGGAACTGCCAAACTGTTTCCCACAAGAGCTGCATCATTTTACATTCCCACCAATAATGAACAAGTGTTCCTATTTCTGCATATCTTTTCCAACACTTGTCACTTTCCAGTTTTTTATTAGTAGCCATTCTAGTGGGTGTGAAATGGTATCTTATTGTGGTTTGACTTTGCATTTCCCTAATGGCTAATGTTGAGCATCTTTTCTTGTGCTTTATGGCCAGTTGCACATCTTCTGTGGTGAAATGTTTTTTCAAGCCTTCTGCCTAATTTTTAAATTGGATGCCTTTTTGTTGTTGAGTTGTAGGATTTCTTTATATATTCAGGATATGAAATCCTTATTGGATATGTGGATTCCAAATGTTTCCTCCCATTCTGTAGGTTGTCTTTTTACTTTGATGATGAAATCCTTTGATGTATGAAGTTTTAAATTTTGATGAGGTCACATTTATATATTTTATCTTTTATTGCTTATGCTTTTAGTGTAAAGTCTAAGAAACCATTGCCTAACACAGCATCCTGAAGATGCTTCCCCATGTTGTCTTCTAGGAGTTTTACAATTTTGGTTCTTTTATTTTGGTCTTTGATCCATTTTGAGTTAATTTTTGTATGTGGTCTGAGTTTTCTATGTACATGTTGTTTACATCCTTGGTTAAATTTATTTCTAGATATTTGATTCTTTTAGTTGCTGTTATAAATGGAATTTTTTTTTCTTTATTTCCTCTTCAGTTTCCTTTAAGAGTGTATGGAAACACTACTGATTTTTGGGTGTTGAGCTTGTACCCTGCTGCTTTGTTGAATTCATTTATTAGCTTTTGTTCTGGTTTGCTAAAGCTTCACTCATGAAAGGCTGTTGGCATCTGGAACACCTCTGTTAGCTGGGAAGGCACATAGCTGGCATCTACTGGTCCTTTGCCCCCTGGTTGCACTGCTTTCAGCTTCTGATTCCAGTGGCCTTCTCTGTAAGTGTCTGTGGGTTCTCAATTAGCTTCTCTGGGGCAAACTCTAGACTTTGTCTCTTAGCTTAGCATCTCCAAACGTCTGGTTTCAATGGCTGTCTCCAAAATGTATCTGGGTGTTTTTTCTCTAAGCATCTCTCTTAAGGACTCCAGTAAACTAATCAAGACCCACCCTGAATGTGTGGGTCACATCTCTATGGAAATAATCTAATTAAAAGGTCCCACCAAACAATAAGTCTGCCCCCCAAAAGATTTATTAAAAGAACATGGCTTTTTATGGGATACGTAATAGATTCAAACTGTCATGGCTTTAGCAGTTTTGTTGTGTTTTTTTTTCCCCCAGATTTTTCTGTGTATCGGATCATGTTATCTACAAATAGGGAAAGCTTTACTTCTTCTTTTACAATTTGGATGCCTTTTATTTCTTTTCTTGCCTAACTGCTCCTGCTAAAGCTTCCAGTACAAAGGTGAATAACTGTGGTGATAGTGGGCATCCTTGTCTCGTTTCTGATCTTAGAGAGAAAGCTTTCAGTCTTTCATCACTGAGGATGATGTTAGCTGTGGGTTTTACATGTATGACTTTTATCCTGTTGAGGAAGTTTCCTTCTAATTTTTCTAAGTGCCTTTTTAAAGAAGAGGTGCTGGATTTTGTCAAATGCCTTTTCTGTGTCAATTGAGGTGATCATGTGTGTTTTTTTTCCTCTTCATTCTATTAATGTGGACAATTACATTAATCAATTTTCTTATGTTAAACCACCATTCACACCTGGGAGAAATCTTCTTGATTGTGATTGTAATTCTTTTAATGTGCTGTTGGATTCAGTCTGCAAGTTTTTTGTTAAGGATTTTTGCATCTGTATTCATAAGAGACATTGGTCTGTAATTTTCTTTTCTTGTGGTATCTTTATTTGTTTTTGATGTTTAGCCTCATTAGAATGAGTTAGGAAGTGTTTCCTCTTCTTCAATTTTTTAGAAGCGTTTGAGCAATATTGGCATTAATTCTTCTTTGAGTGTTTGGTAAAATTCACCAGTGAAGCCATCTGGCCCTGGGATTTCATTTGTTGGGAATTTTTTGATGACTGATTCTATCTCAGTAGAAATCTTCTTATTGAATGAATGTAGGTAGTTGGTGTGTTTCTTGGAATTTGTCCATTTCAGCTGTTACCTAATTTGTTGGCAAACAGTTGTCCATAGTATTCTTTTATAACCATTTTTATTTCTGTGGGGTTGGTAGTAATGACCTCCCTTTTATTTCTGATTTTAGTTATTTGCATCCTCTTTCTTTTTTTCTATGTCAGCTAAAGGTTTATTGATGTTATTAATCTGTAAAAACAATCAACTTTTGATGCTTTTCTCTATTGTTTTTTATTCTCTATCATTTACCTCTGCTCTCAACTTTGTCATTTCCTTCATTCTGATCACTTTGGGTTTAGTTTGCTCTTTTTTTCTCTAGTTTTTCCAGTTGTGAGGTTATATCTCTGATTTATCTTTCTTCTTTCTTATTGTAAGCATTTAAAGCTGCAATTTCCCTGTCAGCACTGCCTTTATTGCATCCCATAAATTTTGGTATGTTTTGTTTTTGTTTTCATTTGCCTGAAGATATTTCCTAATTTCTCTTGTGATTTCTTTTTTGACTCATTGGTTGTTTAAGAGTGTGCCTGTTTAATTTCCACATACTTCTGAATGAAATCCAATTCTGCCTCTTTTTTTTTTTTTTTTTTTTTTTGATTTCTATCTTCATTCCATTGGGGCCAAAGAAGATGCCTTGTATGATTTCAATATTTATAAATTTTATGAGACTTCTTTTATGATCTAATATATGGTTTTTCTGAAGAGTGACTCATGCACTTGAGAAGAATGTGTATTCTGTTTTTGTTGTGTGATGTGTTCTATATATGTATGTTAGGTCTAGTTGGTTTATTGTATTGTTCCAGTGTTCTATTTTCTTATTGATCCTCTGTCTAGTAGCACTATCCATTATTGAAAAATGTTGTACTGTAGTCTCCTCCTATTAATGTAGAACTGTCTATTTCTCCCTTCAAATCTGTCAATATTTGCTTCATATTTTTTGAGGTTATACTATTGGGTACATATATATTTATAATTGTTATGTCTTCTGATTTATTCCTCTAGCTATCTGTTCCTTAATTTTGTATCCAGCTAGTGATATTACAGAGATTTCCTTAAGTGCCAAGAGCTAATAAAAACAAACAAACCAAAGCCAAAAAAAACACCTTTCATAGTCTTTGCATCTTGGCTATGCATTGGCTGGTACTGTCCTTCAGAGTTTAGTCTTCCTCTCAGGAAGAACAGCTAAAGGTGAAAGTGTGGGTCTTATCAGTCTTCTCTGGGCCTGAGTCTTGTCCTGGGTTTGCCTTAGAAATTTCCTCATTTATAAGAATCTACATGTTTCCTCTACTCCTTATGAAGTAGACACTCCTGCCTCCACTCTACCAATCCCTACCCCATCCTGGTGATTTATTGTATATTTTACAACTGTTAATTCTTTGCTGTAGGCTGCTTTGATGTAATCATTTCTTACACTGCCTTAGCTGTCCATAAACTGCTTCCGCCTGCAGAGAAATGCAGGCTAGCCAGAGATGAGTGTCCTTGTTTCATCTTTCAGACAGTATTGGTACTGACATAAGGGCACCTCAGTATGAGCATAGGGGTTGCTGTGCTCTCTCCAGAACAGGGCCTGGGACCCACAGTGGGACACAGTTCAGCTCTACACTGCACCAGGGAGGAAATAGGGATGGGGTCAGCAAAGGCACCTTGAGCTTCTCCTTTCGTTTTTTTATGGTGCATTTTCTTGATTTGGCACTTGATTTGGCACCCAGTTTATGCAACTGTTTTCTGGAATTTTGAGGAAGGTGACTGCCAGTTTTTTATTGGCTCAAAGATTCTGTGGGGGAACATAACCGTTGAGCATCTTACATAGACATCTTGGTTGACCTTTCCATTGCAATTTAATTTTGTATTTTGGAAGCCCTTCATCAGCTTGAGATCAGTTAAATAATCACCTCTTTTCCCCTATAGATTTTATGAGGTTTCATTTTATATAATTAGCTTTTTTATGCATCTAAAATTTATTTTGTTTGTAAGTTGTGAGGAAACAGTAATATATGATAGCCATTTTACTTAGTTATGTTAGTTTGACACTGTTATGGATCCCAGAAGAGCCAGGATCATTTTTTCCAATTTTGTTGGGCGGAACCTTTTGATTAGGTTGTTTCCATGGAGATGTGACCCACCCAATTGTGAGTGGGAACCCTGATTATATTATTTCCATAGAGGTGTGAACCTGCCCATTCAGGATGGGTCTTAATTGGAGCACTGGAGTCTTTTAAGAGAGCTCATGGAGAGAAGAAGCTCAGAGAAGCTGAGAGAGGCATTTTGGAGACAGGCTAAGATATGTAATCCAGAGTTTGCACCCGGGAGAAGGTAAGAGCCAACACAGACCCAGACACTTGGAGATGCAGACAGAAAGATGTTTGGAGATGCTAATCTAAGAGATGAAGTCTGGAGTTTACCCCGGAGAAGCTAGGAGAGGACTCCCAGATGCTTAGGGAGAAATGCCCCAGGAGAATCAAGCAGAGAGCTGAGAGAAGCTAAGATAGACAGAAGCCCAGAGATATTTTGGAGAAAGCCAGGTTAAAAAGCAACCCAGGAGCAAAGGACCAGCAGACACAGCTATGTGCCTTCCCAGCTGACAGAGGTGTTCCAGATGCCATTGGCCTTTCTTGGGGGATGGTATCCTCTTGTTGATGCCTTAGTTTGGACACTTCTTTGGCCTTAGAACTGTAAATTTGTAACTTAATAAATCCCCTTTATAAAAGCCCATTTCTGGTATTTTGCATAATGGCAGCTTTAGCAAACTGGAACACTAGTACCATTGATTTAATAATCTATACTTTCCCTGACAAATTGGGACTCCATCTATTTCTTTTCTCCTTAGTAGTCTAAAGAGAGTTCTCTAAAGCATGTTCCCAGAAATGGAAACAGAATCCTAAATCACAAAAGTATTCTTGGTCTTATCCCTACTTCCCTTTACCTTGTACATTTTGTTCTAAGAATGCTGAATTTGTTCGGAACAGTGGTAACAGTGACTAAGCTTTTGGACAAGTTTGCATACCCAGCTAGCACTGTATTGCTAAGCCTGCCATGAGAAAACACTTCCAATTTTTTTTTTATTTTTTTTTATTTTTTTATTTTTTTTATTATTTTTTTTATTATTTTTTTTAATCATCATTTTGTTGAGATATATTCACATACCACGCAGTCATACAAAACAAATTGTACTTTTGATTGTTTACAGTACCATTACATAGTTGTACATTCATCACCTAAATCAATCCCTGACACCTTCATTAGCACACACACAAAAATAACAAGAATAATAATTAGAGTGAAAAAGAGCAATTGAAGTAAAAAAGAACACTGGGGTACCTTTGTCTGTTTGTTTGCTTCCCCTACTTTTCTACACATCCATCCATAAACTAGACAAAGTGGAGTTTGGTCCTTATGGCATTCCCAATCCCACTGTCACCCCTCATAAGCTACATTTTTATACAACTGTCTTCGAGATTCATGGGTTCTGGGTTGTAGTTTAATAGTTTCAGGTATCCACCACCAGCTACCCCAATTCTTTAGAACCTAAAAAAGGTTGTCTAAAGTGTGCGTAAGAGTGCCCACCAGAGTGATCTCTCGGCTCGTTTTGGAATCTCTCTGCCACTGAAGCTTATTTCATTTCCTTTCACATCCCCCTTTTGGTCAAGAAGATGTTCTCCATCCCACGATGCCGGGTCTACATTCCTCCCCGGGAGTCATATTCCACGTTGCCAGGGAGATTCACTTCCCTGGGTGTCTGATCCCACGTAGGGGGGAGGGCAGTGATTTCACCTTTCAAGTTGGCTTAGCCAGAGAGAGAGGGCCACATCTGAGCAACAAAGAGGCATTCAGGAGGAGACTCTTAGGCACAAATACAGGGAGGCCTAGCCTCTCCTTTGCAGCAACCGTCTTCCCAAGGGTAAAACTTATGGTAGAGGGCTCAACCCATCAAACCACCAGTCCCCTATGTCTGTGGTCATGTTAGCAACCATGGAGGTGGGGTAGGCGAATACCCCTGCATTCTCCACAGGCTCCTCAAGGGGGCACTACATCTTTTTTTTTTTTTCTTTCCTTGTTTGTCTTTTTTCTTTTTTTTTTCTTTTTTTTTTTTTTTAACTTTCCCTTCTTTTTTAACTCAACTGTATGAAAAAAAAAGTTAAAAAGAAAACAAACATACAATAAAAGAACATTTCAAAGAGACCATAACAAGGGAGTAAGAAAAAGACAACTAACCTAAGATAACTGCTTAACTTCCAACATGTTCCTACTTTACCCCAAGAAAGTTACATAATATAGCAACATTTCAGTGAACTTGTTCCTACTACATCCATCAGAAATTAACAGACCATAGTCATTTCTGGGCATCCCCAGAACGTTAAATAGCTTATCTGTTCTTCTTGGATTATTGTTCCCCCTTCCTTAATTGCTCTCTACTGCTAGTTCCCCTACATTCTACATTATAAACCATTTGTTTTACATTTTTCAAAGTTCACATTAGTGGTAGCATATAATATTTCTCTTTTTGTGCCTGGCTTATTTCGCTCAGCATTATGTCTTCAAGGTTCATCCATGTTGTCATATGTTTCACGAGATCGTTCCTTCTTACTGCCGCGTAGTATTCCATCGTGTGTATATACCACATTTTATTTATCCACTCATCTGTTGAAGGACATTTGGGTTGTTTCCATCTCTTGGCAATTGTGAATAATGCTGCTATGAACATTGGCGTGCAGATATCTGTTCGTGTCACTGCTTTCCGATCTTCCGGGTATATACCGAGAAGTGCAATCGCTGGATCGAATGGTAGCTCTATATCTAGTTTTCTAAGGAACTGCCAGACTGACTTCCAGAGTGGCTGAACCATTATACAGTCCCACCAACAATGAATAAGAGTTCCAATTTCTCCACATCCCCTCCAGCATTTGTGGTTTCCTGTTTGTTTAATGGCAGCCATTCTAACCGGTGTTAGATGGTATCTCATTGTGGTCTTAATTTGCATCTCTCTAATAGCTAGTGAAGCTGAACATTTTTTCATGTGTTTCTTGGCCATTTGTATTTCCTCTTCAGAGAACTGTCTTTTCATATCTTTTGCCCATTTTATAATTGGGCTGTCTGTACTATTGTCATTGAGTTGTAGGATTTCTTTGTATATGCAAGATATCAGTCTTTTGTCAGATACATGGTTTCCAAAAATTTTTTCCCATTGAGTTGGCTGCCTCTTTACCTTTTTGAGAAATTCCTTTGAGGTGCAGAAACTTCTAAGCTTGAGGAGTTCCCATTTATCTATTTTCTCTTTTGTTGCTTGTGCTTTGGGTGTAAAGTCTAGGAAGTGGCCTCCTAATACAAGGTCTTGAAGATGTTTTCCTACATTATCTTCTAGGAGTTTTATGGTACTTTCTTTTATATTGAGATCTTTGGTCCATTTTGAGTTAATTTTTGTGTAGGGGGTGAGGTAGGGGTCCTCTTTCATTCTTTTGGATATGGATATCCAACTCTCCCAGCCCCATTTGTTGAAAAGACCATTATGGCTCAGTTCGGTGACTTTGGGGGCCTTATCAAAGATCAGTCGGCCATAGATCTGAGGGTCTATCTCAATTTTTTTTTTTTTAATAGGTAATATTCTGGTTTACTGGCTTTGGAAATTGCACTTAGCAGTTGATGACAAGAGTACGGGTGGCTTAGCAAAGAAAGAAGCTTATATTTCTCTTTTACAAAAGATTTACAAAGGGAGACAGTCCACAGCTTGTATGGAGGCTCCACAAAGTCATCTGGAATGCAGTCATTTCTTTCTTTGCCACAAATATCTGTCTAGCAACTACATCCAGATTTTTGGCTTCTAAAATGTTTTGGAAAAGTTGAAGGGCAAAAAGGGCTTTCCCTAAAGTTCTATTCTCCTTTCAAGTGTTTTTTTTTTTTAAAGTCCTACACAACAACTTCTGTTTATACCAGTCTGCAAGAGAAGGTGGGAAAGTGGTCTTTTAGAAGGGAACATTGCCTTTCCAAATAAAATTGGTTTTCTATTAATAAATAAGATGGGAAGAATGAATGGGGGTAGACATTAGTCTTAGCACATTGTTGGGGATTGAATCATGCCCCCCCACAAAAAACATGTTCAGATCTTAGTTCAATTTTCTGTACATGTCAATCCATTTGTAAATGGCATTTTTTGAAGATGTTATTATTAGTTAAAGTGTGGCCAAGTTCAATCAGGGTGAGTCTTAATCTGCATTACTGGATGCCTTATAAATAGGAAATTTGGATGTAATCAGTCAGTAGAAACCAGAAACTGGAAGAAGTAGAAGCCAGAATTCTCAAGCCCCAAGAGGAGTGCTAGATCACCATTTGATGGAGGATTGCCATCACCAGAATGCTACTGACTCAGGGAGAAAGCATGGCCTTGTTGACATCTTGATTTTAGACTTCAAGTCTTCAAAGCCATGAGACAATAAATTCTTCTCGTTTAAGTTAACCCATTGCATGGTATTTGTCATAGCAGCCCTGGAAAACTATTACGCACAATCACCAGTTAGCAGATTCTTTGGACAGGCTCCCTGTTCATGGACTGCTCTGTCACCTAGGGTTTTTGTGTTTACCCAGAATTCTGTTCCACAAGCATCCGAAGTTCCTGCAGATCATTAATGTGGCTCCTACAACTTTGGTCTCTCTCCTCCATTCCAGGCAAGGGAAGCCTATGGTATGTTGAATTATGTACTCCAACAAACACATATTCTTAATCTTAATCCACATCCCTTTGAGTGTAAATCCATTGTAAATAGGACCTCTTGAAGATCTTATTTTTATTTAAGATGTGGCCCAACTGAATGCAGGTGGGTCTTAATCTGGATTACTGGAGGCCTTTTAAAGAGAACCCAGAAGTACAGAAGTGGAGGTGGAGAGGACATTGTCATGTAATGAGAGGTAAAAATACAAGCCAAGGATCCCCAAGGAATGCCAGCAGCCAGCAACTGAATGCTGCAAACTCTGGGAGAAAGCAAGCCTTGCTAATATCTTGATTTTGGATTTCTTCTAGTTTCAAAAACCTAAGCCAGTAAGTTCTTGTTGTTTAAGCTAAAACCAGTTTGTGGAATTTTTGATAGCAGCTCTGGCAAACTAAGACAGAGCCCTAAGGAATTTACTGGCCAGTTTCAGCCATTGATTTGTTGGTACTATTCCAGTATTAAGCCTCTGGCTTCACAACAAATACAGATATCTGGGTCACCTGGGTTGATTTTACATGGTCATAGCTGGTTGACCCCTTTAGACCAATATCTTCCTTGATTCAGTTCCTATTTTTCTATTGCCATACTAAATAAGATTAGAGAAGTTCTGATTTCCTCCTCTCTCCTGATAACTGAGTGGATCTTCGCTGAATTTGAGCCAATGACTTAATTCTCACCTCTGTCTTTGCATTTTAGAGATGCAATCTGGTTTCTTCACTTCACTTTTCTGAGTACCACTGCATGCATCCTCTCTTTCCCTAGGGTCACTGCCTACATTCACCTTGTCCCCTTGTCTCCTAGAATTGTCTTAATTGCATATGCCCCTTCTGAGGTTTTCTGGTTTTCTAGAGGTTCCCTCCTAAAGGTAAGATGCTAATGTAGAACAATTTAATTACTGTATCTCCTAATTAGAACCTACAGTGTCAGCTGAATGGGTGCTCACTATAACTTCTGTGTGTTTATTTCAGCTTCCTTTAGAGACAGATTCTCTCCCTTCTCCTTCAAAGTTTTATTTGACTCTTGGCAAAATGAATACTGAAATTCTTCTAGGTGACTGGTTAGCTAAGAATGTGAGTAAATTTGACCTTTCTGTATTGGTGTATAGCCATTTGTATGTTGAATATTCCTACAGTTGACTAGTTGTGCTCTTTTTCTCACTATTAGTTCATTAATTAATTAAACCAGTATTTATTAGGAGCCTTATACTCTATGAACTGAGCTGGGCATTGGAAATGCACAGTGATAACAGGACAAATATGTTACCTTTTCTAATAGAGAATAGACTAGTGGAGCTACAGAGAAGTAAACAGACAATAACATTAAAGTGTGGTAAGTGCTATGAGGGGGCATGTGTCATGTGCTATGAGGGTACAGAAAGATGGAATGTAACTGAGACTGGTTAAACTGAAAGATATGGGCAATCAGCAAATCTATCCTCAGCTAGCAGGCTATTGGGTTCTGTATGCCCTTCTTTGTGTGCAAAAGACCCAAGGTTCTCCCTTATGTAGATCAGACTCAACCAACTGGAGTGGAGTCTCTGGCTCTGTCATTATTGGATGATAGAATACATTTAGGGAATTAGTACATGCTAGACATTGGTGGATTCTGAATCCTATGAGCTCTTCGTAAACTGGAGACAAACCTTGCTGGTCAGCAATAAGAGTTAGGTCAAAGCCATTTTGTAGATCAGTAAGCAATTAATTCCTCTATCATCACATCTCCTTTCCACATTGGAGGGGTCTCTTTCCCCTCTGCTTGGCTTCCCCAAGTTTGCCTTGTTTTCCAAGATTTTCTGGACTTCACAGCCCTGATAACATCACTGTTAGTCATCCCACTGCCCACCTCTATGTGGTTTACTAGCTCTGATTCCTTGGTTTCCTCTAAGTTCCTCTTCTGTACAGTTTCTGGTTCCTCAGAAAACTGCCAAAGTGGATAACTTGGCTACTGTGCCAGCCACTGTGTTCTCTTGGTTATTTTCCTCATTTGGTCTTAAAGCATTTCTTTTGGGAAACCTTTCTTTCCTATTGGCTAGAGGTTTAGATGGGATAATTACCTCTGGTTTCATATGTATATGTATATGTGTATGTGCATGTATACATGCACCTATATGTATATATGTGTCTGTATACATATATGTATATATACATGTATGTTTGTGTATATATGTGTATATATACAATGCACACACAATAGATTTTTTTCTATGATATATAAGCATACAATGGCATATTTTTTTTTAAATGGCATTGTACGATACAGGCTATTTTGCAAATTGTTTAAAAATATTGGCAATGTGTCTTTGAAATTTTTCTATAACAGAATATATATGTATGTCTCATTATATTTAATTGCTACATAGTATTCCATGGAATGTAATTAATCTATTATAAACAATACTGAAGTGAGCAGCTAATATCTTATTTTTGTGCACAAGTGTGTACATTTCTGTAGGACAAATTCCTACAAGTTGAATTGCTAGTTTAAAACGTTTAAACTGTAGTTTGGTAGGACCAAATTGTCCTCCAAAAAGTTTTATCTACCCTCAACAGTGTATGAGAAAATTAGTTTCTCCATACCTTTGCCTTTACTGGATATTATCCATCCTCTAGTTTCCTAAAAAATAGGGATTCTCTTTTATATAACCACACTAAAGTTATCAAAATTCATAAATTTACATTGATACAATGATTTATAATTCACATTTCAATTTTGTTAGTTGACCTAAAGATGCCCTTGATAGCATTTTTTTCCTCTACAGTACAAGATCTTGTCTAAGGTAAGAAATTACATTTAATTTTGTTTCTTTAGCCTCCTTTAATATGGAACATTTCCAAAGCCTTTCTTGTCTTTTATGACAGTGACATTTTTTTAAGAGTACAGTTCCCCCTCACTCTATTTTTGTAGTAGAATATTCATCGTTTGTGTTTGATGCTTCCTCACGATAGATTGAAAGTACACGTTCTTGGACAGAGTACTGCAGAGTTGATGCTGTGTCCTCTGAGAATCACATCTGGAGGCACATGTTGTCCTTCTCTTCCTTATTGGTGATGTTAATGGTCATACGTCAAGACTTCAAGGAGTATCTCCTACGTGGCAGACATTTGTTAAACATTGGGTTCAAAGATGAATAAGATACCTCCTTTGTCAAGGAGATTACAAGCTAGGGAGGAAGGAGAATGTAAACAGAAAAATGACAGTAACATATATTGAATGCTATAATAGGGACATGAATAACAGAGTAAACTAAATCTTCCTTCTAGAATGTTGGGGAAGCGTCAGAGTTGATAATTTACTCAGGAATGAGGACAATGTTTATGGATGTTTGTATCCTGTATAGCAACCTTGCCTTACAATCATTAAATAGGTATTGAATAAATGAAGAAAAAAATCTGTGCACTCAAAAATAAAATTGATACGGAAGTACATGAATATATTTGGTTTTATCTCTTTTTTAGCTTACCATTGATTATAGAATTGGATTGCTTTGAATGTTTAGTTACTAAAGATACATATTTACATGCTGAGACAAAATGATCATAGTAAATTATGTGCAAAATGTGGTATATGATTTTTATATACACTTTCCTAATATGGTTTCATGTCCAGTTTATGACCTTGATTACAAAATTGAAATATATGCATAATCGTAGATCTTGATGCAGAAAATGATTTCAAAATTGCATCCATTCCCATCTCTTCACTTCAGGCAAAAGAACAATTTTACATATGAAGCCATCGATCCGGAGTTTAATGCCTTTATGACATCCAGGTTATATGGTTATCAGGAGTTTATAGCCTGATTCAATGCCAAGAACAGTTCTTGGCAATAATTGGTGCTTATACTTATTTTCAGAATGAATGGTGTTCTTTCCTCCTGTTGCATTGCATTTCCCACTACTTTGCACTGAAGTATTAGGAAGCTCTATGATCAGAGTTTCTATTTGTCATCTCCAAGAGTCACAGCTAGTCCTTCAGACCATGTCTTGAAGTTATAAGTTCTGTAAATTCTGTTTGTGTGAACCATCTAAAACAGCATCATCTAATAGAAATATAATGTGAGCCATGTTTGTAATCATAAGTTTTCTAGTGGCCACATTAAAAAACAGAAAGTGAAATTATTTTAATAATGCATTTTATTTAATGACTATGTCCCAAATTTTAGTATTTCAACATGTTAGCAATATAAAAATTATTGAGATATTTTACATTCTTTTAAAAAAACAATGTCTTCAAAATCCACTGTGTATTTTATGGCCCATCTCAATTTGGATAATTCACATTTCAAATGCTTAATAGCTTTATGTGGCTAATGGTTACCGTATTGTCCAGAACCTACAATACTGAGTGTGTATTGGACAGTGCAGATCTAGAGTGACTCTTAGTATTTATGTATGTATGTATGTATGTATGTATGTCTATCTATCTTTCTTTCTATCATCTTTCTTTCTTTCTTTCTATCTATCTATTGTCCCTTATGCTTTGCATTGCTCAGTGCCAGCTGCTGCTGGACTAATGCCCCAGACAGGGTTTCTTCTCCCTACAAGACCTGTTTTTGAATAACCTTAGCATTTGGGTCTGGATCATTATATATTTCTTTCATAGAATCACAGAATTTTAGAACTAGGTGAGACAATTCAATTCACTTAGGTAGTGCTTTAATAAAAATATACACACACACGACCACTTGCTTCTGATGTGTATGACATCAACAGTTAATTGTGTCACGAATAATGTGTTTATCTAAATTATTTCTATGTCCCTCTTAGATCAAAATAAAATTACTTACTCCTAGAATTGAGTAGGAGAGGAAGAGAAGATATCTTTGATGAAAATGACATTAAGATTTTGCATTATTTATTTGATATATTAGTAGAGAACATTTTTCTTGGCTGAAGAATTAAAAGTAGAAGGTTTTACTAACATAACATTTAAAATGAGTGGGTAAAGATAATGTCGTTAATAAATGATCTTGAGAGAACTGAGCACCCATCTGTAAAATGTGAAAGAAGGGAGCCGACTCCATCTCTCTGTTCCTGCAAGAAGTTCTTTATTGGCTTTTTAGCACAGGATTATATAGCATAAGCATTTTTTGGGCTATGTAATTGTTTTTCCTGTTTCCTCAGGCAACCACGTTTGTTCTAAAATCACAAGACTAGCATGTTTACAGTCTTCGGGTGCAAGCTTGAGGACAGTAGTAATCTCAGGGAACTATCTCTTTTGAACTGGGTGGGAAAGCAGGGGCAGGAAAGCAGGGGCACAGAAGGAGCCTGGCATCATTCTCTAACTTAATTGCCTGCCGTCAGGTGCACAACGCCTCGGTGCCTGCTTTCAGGCACACAATGCTTAGGAGGCGGCCTCCCTGACTAACTTGCCAAGCCAGGGAACCTTCCGTGCCTCCACAGTAGAACTGTAAAACAGTGAAGTTGGATTCCGACTTTACTCCTTATAGCAATGTGGTGCCAGATGGAACTAGGTCATTGTCTCATGCATTGTTGGTGGGGTGTAAATTGGAGGGCAGTTTAGGAATATCAATTTAAATAGTATGTTTCCTCTTCTAGGAATTTATCCAACATGTATATTCATATCTGTGCACAAAGAAGTATGTAAAATGTAACTTGCTGCAACAATAATTTATAATAGCAAGAAATTAGAAAACAACCAAATTGTTCATCAGTATAGTATTGGATAAATAAATTTTGGTATACCCATCCAGTGATTTACCATATATTCCTTAAAAAATGGGATATCTCCAATGTCCTCATATAAAATTCAATCCAAGATATATTGTCAAGAGAGAAATGCAAGAACAGAACAGTACGTATATTAGGGATTGGAAAACAATTCCACTTGCTGCCTATTTTTTTAAATAAAGTTTTATTGGAACATAGTCACACACATTTGTTTACATATTGTTTAGGGCAGTTTTTGTGCTACAATGGCAGAGTTGAATAGTTGAGACAGAGACTGTATGGCCTGCACAGCAGAAAATATTTGCTATCTGGCCCTTTACAAAAATTTTGCTGAGCCCTGTGTACTATTAATTGTGTTATATAACTATTTATTTTTTTGTAAACAGCATTCAGTTGGCCAATGTTAACCCCTGTGTATTGGATTCATTCAAATAGGTCCATCAGGGAATAGGTCTTCTTAAAATATGACATTTTATGGAGCCCACACCAATGGTCTTATTTGGAGAGCAAGGACTATAGGTAACCCTATCCCTATTTTTGTTTCAGGTTAAAATAATTTATTTCCTAGTTCCTTTGCATCTTAAACTGTCAGTGGATAACTTGCATTAGAATTGCTGGAGATTTTTTGAAGGAATGCTTTTTTTTTAAAAATTGATTTTTATTTAAAAACTCTCTATACCCACCAAGCAAAATCTCCCCCTTCCACCTTCCTCCAGCCCCTGGTAACTTCTAATCAATTGTCTCTGCAGATTTGCTGTTTTTAGAGGTCTTATATAAGTGACGTCATACAGTTTTGTCATGTGCCATTCTTATTTCACTAAATATGTTTTCCAGGTTCATCCATTTTGTGGCATGTCTTAGAACTTCATTCCTTCTTATGGCCAAATAATATTCCATTGTATGTATGTATCATATTTTGCTTATCCATTCACCTGTTGATGGATACTTGGGTTGTTTCTACTTTTTTGGCTATAGTGAGTAATGCTGCTATGAATATTGGTGTCTGAGTATCTGTTTGAGTCCTTGTTTTAATTTCCTTGAATATATACCTAGGAGTGGAATTGCTTGGTCATATGATACGTCTGTATTTACCTTTGTTCAGTCTTTTGAATTGCTTTCCATAACAATAGCACAATTTTACATTCCCACCAATAATGCACCAGAGTTTTAATTTCTCCACATCCTCTCCAAAACTTGTTGTTCCATTTTTTAAATAATAGCCATCCATTTGGGTGTGAAGTGGTATCTCATGGTTTTGACTTGTACTTTCCTAATGGCTAATAACATTGAACATCTTTTCATACGCTTATTGGCCACTTGTATAGCTTCTATGGAAAAACGTCTGTTCGAGTCCTTTGCCCATTTTTAAATTGGGTTGTTTGTCTTTATAGTTGTGTTGTAAAAGTTCTTTATATATTCTAGATGTTAAGCCTTTATCTGATATATGGTTTGTAACTATTTTCTCCCATTCTGTAGGTTGTCTCTTCTCTTTCTTGATAATGCCCTTTGATACACACAAGTTTTTAATTTTGATAAAATTGAATGTACTTATTGTTTCTTTTGTTGCTCATGCTTTTCTTGTCATATCTAAGAATCCATTGCAGAATCACAGATCATGAAGATTTTTCCCTATGTTATCTTCTAAGAGTTTTGTGGTTTTAGTTCTTATATTTAGAACCTCAGTTCACTTTGAGTTAATTTTGTGTATGTCATGAGATAAGGATCCAACTTTATTCTTTTGAATGTGGATATCCAGTTTTCACAACACCATTTGTTGAAGAGATATTCTGTCCCCATTGCATGTGCTTGGCACCCTTGTTGAAATCAAATGGCTATTGATATGGTTCTATTTTTAGACTTACAATTCTATTTCATTGGTCTATTTATCTATCCTTATGTCAGTACCACACTTTTGATTACTGGAACTTTGTAGTGTATTTTGAAATAAGGATGTTTGAATCCTCTGACTTCATTCTTTTTCAAAATTGTTTTGGCTATTCAGGGTCGCTTGCAATTCCTTATGAATTCGAAGGTCAGCTTTTCCATTTCTGCAAAAAAGTTGCTGAAATTTTGCTAGAGATTTCACTTAATCTGTAGGATCACTTTGAGTAATATTGACATCTTATCAATACTAAGTCTTCCAATCCATGAACTGGGGTTGTCTTGCCATTTATTTAGGTCTTCTTTAATTTCTTTCAGCAGTGTTTTATAGTTTTCAGTGTAAAAGTCTTTCACATCTTTAGTTAAATTTATTCTTACAAATTTTATTCTTTAGATGCTATTGTAAATGGAATTGTCTCCTTAATTTCCTCTTTGGATTTGTTCATTGTTAGTGTATGAAAGCAATTGATTTTTGCATGTTGATCTTGTATTCTATTACTTTACTAAATTCATTTAGTTGTCTTTTGGATTTCTTTGGATGTTCCAAAAATAAGATCATATCATCTGCAAGTAGAGATTGTTTTACTTCTTCCTTTCCAATTTGGATACTGTTCAGAATTAGTTAAGGTGGATTTTAAATTTGAGTCCGGTGGAGATCAATGTGAGAGCAAGGCCATATTTTGTAACTCACAGGTCCCAGAGAGGGAGGGTTGCCACGAGGGGTTGACGGGAAGCACGATCAGCTCCAGTGGCTCAACCAGCAGGTGGGGTGCACACAGGCAGAGAAGGAGGTACCTGTAGGTTTGTGCTGTTACTGTGGTTCAGGGGTGGAGATTAATAGATTTCCCATGGGCGTCAAGGATTGGTTAGTTTAAAGAAAACGTGTACAAAAAGGGGAAGGGGCTGGGTGTCTGAAAGCAGTGGAGATGGGACCAGCTGTGGGTTTTAGGTGAGGTGTGTGAGATGTGGGGTGGTGGCTGCAGATGTGGGTTTGTGTTCTGAGGGAATTTATGCCCCAGGGCTGGAAGGCTGCTTGTTAACTAGGTCAAAGATCAGTGTTGAGGCAAGTGGCTAAGCCAAAGTAAGATGGTTATTGAACAGCACACAAAAATCTTTGATACTTATAACAGATACCTTTTATTTCTTTTTCTCACCTATATGCTCTGGCTAGAACTTCTAGTACAATATTGAATAGCAGTGGTGAAAGTGGGCATCCCTGTCTTGTTCCTGATCTTAGGGGCAATGTTTTCAGTCTTTCAAGTATAATGTTAGCTATGGGCTTCTTTTTTTTATAAATGGCCTTTATTATGTTGATAAATTCCCTTCTCTTACTAGTTTTGTCAGTGTTTTTTTTTTATCAAGCAAGGGTGCTGGATTATGGCAAATGCCTTTTTTCTTCTTCTATTGAGATAATCATGTGGTCTTTCTTCCTTCTTTCTATTTATATGGTGTATTCCATCACTGATTTTTTTGTGTTAAGTCACTTTTGCTAAGTCACCGTTTATGTTAAATTCCTGGATTAAATCCCACTTGATCATGTGTTCTGGTATGCTAGAGCTGCCGTTATGCAAAATGCCAGAAATGGATTGGCTTTTATAAAGGGGATTTATTAGGTAACAAGTTTACAGTTCTAAGGCTATAAAAGTGTCCAAACTAAGGCATCAACAAGAGCATACCTTCACTGAAGAAAGGCCAATGTCGTCTGGAACACCTCTGTCAGCTGGGAAGGCACATGGCTGTGTCTACTGGTCCTTTGCATTTCAAAATGGCTTTCTCCAAAATGTCTCTGGACTTCTGTCTGTCTTAGCTTCTCTAGCTCTCTGCTTGGTTCTCCTGGGGTGTTTCTCTCTAAGAATCTGGCAGTCCTCTCTTAGCTTCTCTGGGGGCAAATTTTGGGCTTCATTTCGTAGCTTAGCTTCTCCAAACATCCTTCTGTCTGCGTCTCCAAGCGTCTGTGTCAGCTCTTAGCTTCTCTCCAAAATGTCTCTCAGCTTCTCTGAACGTCTCTTCTCCATGAGCTCTCTTAAAGTACTCCAGTGAACTAATCACTGGATGGGTGGAGTCACACCTCCATGGATCAATTATCTCCATGAAATCAATTTATCTCCATGGAATTGATCTGATCAAAAGGTCTCACCTACAGTTGGGTGGGTTACATCTCCATTGAAACAACCTAATCAAATGTCCCACCCTAATCAAAAGACTAATAAGTCTGCCCCCACAAGATTTCATTAAAGAACATGGCTTTTGTGGGGGAACATAATAGATTCAAACCAGCACATCGTGGTACATAACCTTTTTAACATGCACTTGGATTTGGATTGGTTATATTCTGTTAAGAATTTTTGTATCTATGTTCAAAAGTTGAAATTGGTCTGTAATTATCTTTTCTTGTGATGCCTTTATCAGGTTTTGGTTTCAGTGTAATGCTGGCCTCAGAATGAATTAGGAAGTGTTGTCTCCTCTTGAATTCTTTGGCAGAGTATGAGAAGGATTGGTGTTAATTCTTTACATGTTTGGTAGAATTCACCAGTGAAGCCTTCTGGTCCTGGACTTTTCTTTGGTGGAAGGCTCTTTTATTGATTAAATCTCTGTCCTTGTTATAGGTTGGTTGAGATTTTCTAATCCTTCTTCAGTCAGTTTAGGTAATTTTTGTGTTTCTAGGAATTTTTCCATTTTGTCTAGGTTATCTAATTTGTTGGTATACAATTTGCTCATAGTATTCTCTTATAAGCCTTTTTATTTCGGTAAAGTCAGTAGTTACGTCACCATTTTCATTTCTGATTTTAGTTATTTGTGTCTTTTCTCTTTGACAGTCTAGCTAAAGGTTTGTCACTTTTGTTGGTTTATTCAAAGAACCAAATTTTAGTTTTGTTGATTCTCTCAATTGTTTTTCTGTTCTCTACTTTATTTATCTCCACTCTATAATCTTAATTATTTTCTTCTTTCTGAAACCTTGGGTTTACTTTGGGCTTCTTTTTCTATTTTCTCATGATGCAATGTTTGGTTGTTGATTTGATGTCTTTTATTTTTTAAAATATATGCATTCATAGCTCTAAATTTCCCTTGAAACACTGCATCCCATAAGTTTTGGTATGTTGTGTTTTCATTTTCATTCTCTCTAAGTGTTTCCTAATTTCCCTTGTGATTTCGTCTTTAGCCTGTTGGTTGTTTAAGAGTGTGCTGTTTAATTTCCATATACTTGTATCTGTATTGTCCAGTTTTCCTTCTTTTATTGATTTTTAGCTTCATTCCATGTAATTGGAGAAGTTATTTTGTATGATTTCAATATTTTAAAATGTATTGAGACTTGTCTAATGCCCTAACATATGGTCTATGCTGGAGAATGATCCACATGCACTTGAAAAGAATGTATTCTGCTGTTGATAGGTGAAGTGTTCTGTATGTCTGTTGGATCCAGTTGGTTTATAGTGTTGTTCAGGTCCTCTATTTCCTTGTTGATACTCTTTCTAGAAATTGTATACAGTATTGAAAGTGGTGTATTGAGATATCCAACTATTATTGTAGAACTGTTTTCCACTTCAATTCTGTCAATATTTATTTCATATACATTTTAGGGCCCTGATGTTAGGTGCATATATGTCTGTAATTGTTATAATTATATACTTATTGTTGAATTGACCCTTTAATAAATATTTAATCAATATTTCCATTATTGTAAAATATAACATGCATACATAAAGGTGTTAACTTTTGATGTACAGCTCTGTTAGGAGTTATATAGGTAATTTTAAAAATTATTATGGGTTACAGTTCCACAGTTTCAGTTCTTTCCTTATTATTCAATATAAAGTATATACAGAAAGGTGAAGACTTTCAAAGCTCAATTCAACGAATAGCTATAGAGCAAATTTCAAAGATGTTATAGGTTATAGTTCTACCATGTCATTTACCTCCTTCCAGCTATTCCATCCAACACCCCAGCATCTAAAATACACATATATGTGTGTGTGTGTGTGTGTGTGTGTGTATGTATATATGTATACATATATGTAAAGTTTCAGTATCCATAGACTTTTGTTAAATCTTATCTTGTTTGTTGCTACCCATTCCTCTCACTTAATCTCTTTCTCCATCTTCAGGGGTGTCTAGACAGTGAGCACACTAACTTGTTCATATTGAAAGGGAGTGTCGACAGTATAGGGAAGAGGGCTGCATCTGATTGTTGTTCTTAAAGAATCTGTTGCCTCTGGGTTTTTATCCGGCATAGGAACACTCTGGTGGATTTAAGTTTCTGAGAGATAAAACTTAGCGATTGGATATTTTATAGAATCTCAGGTAGGAACCTGGGTATTTGGAGACTACTTTTGGTAAGGACATGGTATTCTGTGGCCATTTGAAATGTCTAACTGGAGTTTGCATAAGAGAAACCTCCAGGATAGCCTCTTGACTCTATTTGGGATCACTCAGTCACTGTGTCCTCGACTTGTTACCTTTCTATTTTTTCCCCCCTTTTGGTCAAGTATGCATTTTCAATCCCTTGCTGCCAGGGCCTGGCTCATTCCTGGGCATCATGTCCCACATCACCAGGGAGATTCATTCCCCTGGGAATCATGTCCCTTTTGGGGTGGTGGTGGTGGTGGTGGGGTGGCTAATAAATTTATTCTCTGAATTGGGCTTAGAGAGAGAAAGGCCACATCTGAGCAACAAAAGAGGTTCCCTGGAGGTGCCTCTTAGGCATAATTATAGGAGGGCCAGCCTCCCATTTACAACCCTAAGTTTCATGAGAGCAAGCCTCAAGTCAAAGGCTTGGTTTATTAAGTAATGTGTTCCTAATTTCACTTAATATATATTCTATCCCAAGATAAACAGTCAGCTTCTTACATTATCTTCACTTAGATATACAATCCTCATCACTCTCAACTTTAAACAATTATCATAACGTAGTGCATCCCAGAGCTTTTATCAGCTGCAAATTATTCATCCCTTCTATTAGTGTAGTGTTGGTAAGATATTTCTTTTAATCATAGTCTTTAATATGTAATGGGTAGTTTTTCCATATAACCCTTTGCACCAGTGTCATACCTTATAAGTATATCATGCTAACACTTATAGGTTTGTGGTGCTACTCTATGGGTCACATGCCTTTAAACAACCATTTACAAACATGTTCTCCATCAATGAGTCACTGATACTTGTAATCCCATTAATGAACCATAGTCACACTTGACCATTCCTGTACCATTAAGTTTGCCCTTATTAACATATCTGTACATGTTAGATTATCATTCTCCCTTCACTAGCTTCTGTCAATCTCTAGGTCCCCTATATTCTATACTATAAGACACTTATTTTACATTTTTCACAGAGTTCACATTAGTGGTAACATACAATATCTCTCCTTTTGCGTCTGGCTTATTTCACTCAAAATTATGTCTTCAAGATTCATGTATGTTGTTATATGTTTCATGACCTCGTTCCTTCTTACTGCTTTGTAGTAATCTATCATATGTATATACCACATTTCGTTTATCCCCTCATCTGTTGAAGGACATTTGGATTGTTTACATCGCTTGGCAATTGCGAACAATGCTGCTATGAACATTGGTATACAAATATCTGTTCATGTCACTGCTTTCAGATCTTCTGGGTATATACCAAGAAGGGAAATTGCTGGAATGTAGGGTAACTTAATATCTAGTTTTCTGAGGAATTGCCAAAGTGTCTGCCAGAGTGGCTGTACCATTATACAGTCCCACCAGCAATGAATAAGAGTTCTAATTTTGCCACATGTTTTCCAGCATTTGTAGTTTCCTGTATGTTTAATGGCAGCCATTCTTACTGGTTGAGATGATATCTCATTGTGGCCTTGATCTGCATCTCCCTAATAGCTAGTGAAGACGAACATTTTTTTTTTCATGTTTTTTTTTTAAGCCATTTGTATTTCATCCTTGGAGAAATATCTTTTCAGTATCTTTTGCCCATTCTATAATTGGGCTGTTTGTACTATTTTCATTGAGTTTTAGGATTTTTTTATATATGCAAGATATCAGTCTCTTATCAGATACTTGGTTTCCAAATGTTTTCTTACATTGTGATGGCTGCTTCTTCACCTTTCTGACAAATTCTGTTGAGGTACAGAAGCTTTTAATTTTTGAGGAGTTCCCATTTATTTTTTCTTTCATTGTTTGAGCTTTGGGTGTAAGGTCTCAGAAGCGACCTCCTAATACTAGGTCTTGGAGATGTTTCCCTACATTTTCTTTTAGGAATCTTATGGTACTGTCTTTATATTGAGGTCTTTGATTCACTTTGAGTTAATTTTTGTAGAGGGTATGAGGTAGGGGTCCTCTTTCATTCTTTTGGATATGGATATCCAGTTCTCCCAGCCCCATTTGTTGAAGAGACTGTTCTATCTCATTTCAGTGGATTTGGGGGCCTTATAAAAAAATCAGTTGACTGTAGGTCTGGGGCTCTATTTCTGAAATTTCAGTTCATTGCATTGATCATTATGTCTATCTTTGTGCCAATACCATTCTATTTTGACTACTACAGCTTTATAGTAGGCTTCAAAGTCAGAGAATGTAGTCTTCCCACTTTGTTTTTCTTTATTAGAATGTTTTTTAAAGCATGTCGAGGCCCCTTTATCTTCCAAATAAATTTGATAACTAGCTTTTCCAAGTCTGCAAACTAGGTGTTAGAATTTTGATTGGTATTGCATGGAATCTGTAGATCACTTTGAGTAGGATTGACATCTTAATGATGTTTAGCCTTCCTATCCGTAAACATGGAATATCTTTCCATCTCTTTAGGTCCTCTTTTATTTCTTTTAGTAAAGTTATATAATTTTCTATGTAGAGGTCTTTTACATCCTTGGCTAAGTTTGTTCCTAGGTACTTGATTTTTTTTAGTTGCTATTGTGAATGGAATCTTTTTCTTGAGTGTATCTTCATTTAGGTCTTTTCTAGTGTAAAGAACATTACTGACTTATGTGGATTAATCTTGTATCCCACTACTTTGCCAAATTTGTTTATTAGCTCAAGTAGCTGTGTCGTCGATTTCTCAGGGTTTTCCAAATATAAGATCATATTGTCTACAAATAATGACAGTTTTACTTCTTCCTTTCTAATTTGGATGACTTTTATTTCTTTGTCTTGCTGGATTGCTCTGGCTAGAACTTCTAGCACAATGTTGAATAATAGTGGTGACAGTGGGCATCCTTGGCTCATTCCTGATCTTAGAGGGAAGGCTTTCAGTCTCTCACCATTGAGTACTATGCTGGCTGTGGGTTTTCCATATATGCCCGTTATCATATTGAGGAAGTTTCCTTCAATTCCTACCTTTTGAAGTGTTTTTATCAAAAAAGGATGCTAGATTTTGTTGAATGATTTTTCTGCAACTATTGTGATCATTTGAATTTTCCATTTTGATTTGCTAACATGTTGTATTACATTGATTGATTTTCTTATGTTGAACCACCATTGTGTGCCTGGAATGAACCCCACTTGGTCATGGTGTACGATTTTATTAATGTGTCTTCGGTTCAATTTGCAAGTATTTTTTTGAGAAGTTTTTCATCTATATTCATTAGGGTGATTGGCCTGAAATTTTCCTTTCTTGTAGCAACTTTATCTGGTTTTGGTATTAGGGCAATATTGGCTTCATAAAACAAGTTAGGTAGTGTGATGGTTAGGTTCATGTGTCAACTTGGCCAGGTGATAGTACCCAGCTGTCTGGTCAAGCAAACACTGGCCTAACAATTGCTGTGAGGACATTTGAGGCTGGTTAATAAACCGACAGGCTGGTTTATTAAATCATCAGTCAATTGACTGCAGCTGTGACTGATGACTCACCAAAGGGCGTGCCTTCCACAATGAGAGAATGCAATTGGCTGGATTTAATCCAGTTAATCAGTTGAAGACTTATAAGCAAGACAGATAGAGGACCTTCACTTCTTCTTCGGCTGCCCAGCGAAGCATTTCCTGAGGAGTTCGTCGAAGTTGCTGGTTCATTTCCTGAGGAGTTCATGGAACACATTTGTTGAAGATCCCGGTTCATTTCCTGAGGAGTTCATCGGACATCTTCCTTGGAGTTGACAGTTTGCTGACTGTGCCACAGAATTTGGACTTGTGCATACCCACAGTTGCGTGAGTCACTTTTACAATTTGATAGTCAGAGACACCTCTCATTGATTCTGTTTCCCTAGAGAACCCTAACTAATACAGGTAGTGTTCCATTTTTTCCAATTTTTTGAAAGAGATTGAGTAGGAATGGTGTCAGTTCTTTTTGGAAAGTTTGATAGAATTCCCCTGTGAAATCACTGGCCCTGGGCTTTGATTTTTAGGAAGCTTTTGATGACCTATTGGATCTTTTTTCTTGTGATTGGCTTGTTGATGTTTTCTGTTTCTTCTCTGGTCAGTCTAGGTTGTTCATGTTTTCCAGGAAGTTATCCATTTCCTCTAAATTGTCTAGTTTGTTGGTATACAGTTGTTCATAGTATCCTCTTTTGATTTAAAAGTTTTTTTCATGATCCACAGTAGTGTCCCCCCTCTCATTTGTTTTTTTGTTTATTTGGGTCTTCTCTCTTTTTCACTTTGTCAGTCTAACTAAGGGTTTGTCAATCTTTTTTATCTTCTCAAAGAACCAACTTTGGTTTTATTTATTCTCTCTATTGTTTTTTTTTGTTGTTCTTGTTGTTATTCTCCAAATCATTTATTTCTGCTTTAATCCTTGTTATTTCTTTTTTTATGGTTTCTTTAGGATTAGTTTTGCTGTTCATTTTCTAGCTTTTTCAGTTGTTCCATTAGTTCTTTGATTTTAGCTCTATCTTCCTTTTTAATGTATGTATTTAGAGCTATAAATTTCCCCCTCAATACCGCCTTTGCTGCATCGCGTAAGTTTTGATATGTTGTGTTCTCATTTTCATTCATCTCTAGATATTTAACAATTTCTCTTGCAATTTCTTCTTTGACCCACTGATTGTTTAGGAGTGTGTTGTTTAACCTCCAGATATTGGTGAATGTTCTAGATCTTTGATGGTCATTGACTTCTAGTTGCATTCCATTGTGGTCAGAGAATGTGCTTTGAATTAATTTCAATCTTTTTAAATTTATGAAGGTTGTTTTATGCCCCAGCATATGATCTAGCCTGGAGAAAGTTTCATGAGCACTAGAGAAGAGTGTATATCCTGGTAATTTGGGATGTAATGCTCTATATAAGTCTGTTAAGTCTAATTTCATTTATCACATTGTTAAGGTTCTCAGTTTCCTTACTGGTTCTCTTTCTGGTTGATCTGTCTATGGGAGAGAGTAGGGTATTGAAGTCTCCCACAATTATTGTGGAAACATCTATTGCTTACTTCAGTTTTGCCAATGTTTGTCTCATGTACTTTGGAGCATCTTGATTGGGTGCATCAACATTTATGACTTATTTCTTCTTGGTGAATTGTCCCTTTTATTAGTATATAGTGTCCTTCTTTGTCTCTTATGACATCCTTGCATTTAAGTCAATTTTTATCTGAAAATAGTATTGCTACCCCTGCTTTCTTTTGGCTGTAGCTTGCGTGGAATATTTTTTCCTATCCTTTCACTTTCAATCTCTTTGTGTTGCTGGGTCTAAGAGGAATTTCTTGTAAACAGCATATTGATGGTTCATATTTTTAAATATATATTGCCAATCTATATCTTTTAATTGGGGAGTTTAATCCATTCACATTCAATATTATTACTGTGAAGGCAGTTCTTGAATCAGCCATCTTATCCTTTGGTTTTTAGTTGTCAGATCTATTTTTCTCCCCCTCTCTTAATTTCCTTTAAGTTACCCTTAATAATACTTTTCAATTCTGTGCCCTTCTACAGGCCTCTCTCTCCTGTCTTTTTTTCTCAGCTGGTAGAGCTCCCTTAGTATTTCTTGTAGTGCAGATCTCTTGTTAACAAATTCTCTCAGCATTTGTTTGTGAAAATTTTAAGCTCTCCCTCAATTCTGAAGGAAAGTTTTGCTGGATGAAGAATTCTTGGCTGGCAATTTTTCTCTTTCACAATTTTCAGTATGTCATACCACTGCCTTCTCAGCTCCATGGTGCCCACTGAGTAGGCAGTACTTAATGTTATGTTGATTCATTTGTATGTGGTGAATTGTTTCTTCCTTGCTGCTTTCAGAACTTTCTCCTTCTCTTCAGCATTTGACAATCTGATCACAATATGTCTTGGAGTGGGTTTATTTCGATTTATTCTATTTGGAGTTTGTTGGGCATCTTTGATTTGCATATAAGTCATTTAGAAGGGTTGGGAAGTTTTCCCCAACAATGTCTTAGAATACTCCTCCTAGCCCTTTACTCTTTTCTTCCCTTTCTGCAACACCAGTGATTCTTATATGTGTGCACTTCACATTATGCATAATTTCCCTGACACTGATTTCAAATTTTTCTATTTTTTTTTCAGCATTCGTTCTTTTGTGATTTCACATGCAATCAGTCTGTCTTGGAGTTTGCTAATTTGTTCCTCTACCTCTTCAAATCTGCTGTTAACGTGTCTTAAGAATATTTTTTAATTTGATCAACAGTGTCTTTTATTTCCATAAGATCCACTATTTGTTTATTTACTCTTGGAAATTTTTCTTTATTCTCTTCTAGAGTCTTTTTCATGTCCTTTATAGCCTGAGCCATGACATTGATATTTGTGTGTACTTCTTTGATTAATTGCTCCAAGTTCTGCATCTCCTCTGGGTTTTTAATTTGGATGTTTGGCTTATCTATATCTTCTGGTTTCTTCATATGCTTTATAATTTTCTTTTGTTTTTGGTCTCTTGGCATTTGCTTATCTTGATAGTGTTCTTTTAGGATATGCAGGATTATTTGAACATTTACCTGTAATTTGGTAGAGCAACAGCTTGGTGGATTGCACATTCCTTGACCTACCAGCAGATGGTGCTCTTGAGCTACTTCTTACCCTCAAGCCAGTTCTGCCCTAACTTCATCCATGCACTGAATGGGGGTCCAAACCATGTGTAAGTCCAATCAGTTCACCAATCTTCTGTGTGCACTGGGGACTGCCAGCCCTGTGGGTGGGGGGGGGCGTGCCTGCACAGTTTGGAAGGGAGTCTGCTTCTGGACACAGTCATCCCGGCTATTCCTGGGGCTGTGGGTGGAGTTCTCTGGGGCTGCAGAGCTATACTTCTCACATTCCAGCTCAAATGCCCCACCATCCCTGTCTGCCATGCACCCATGAGTCCCTGGGATTAGGGAAGGCCTCCTAGCACTTCCATGTGGCACTCCTACCTTTTGGCTGTGCATACTGTGGGCCTCTGTGTTGGAAGAGTAGATGCCATCACAAGCCCGCCGAATCCCAAATTCCCTCAAGGAAGCTCTTGGCTGCAGGACTGTAAAGGATTGTCTCCCCAGCCAATTGCAAAAATGGCTGCACGGGACGTGGAAAGCTGCCCCCTTCCATGCTCGTCTGCTTGCTCCAAACTCCAGTCCCTGGCATGGGGTCTCTTGCTGGAGGTCTGCGAAGGGTTATTACCTGAGCCAAGTGCTGAGGAAGGTGCCCAGGGTGTGGAAGGCTGCTCCCCTCCAGCTGCTACCCTCTGTGCTCGTCCACTGGCTTCAACTGCCTGTTCCCTGGGAGCATTCCGAGCCTAACACTCACCGGTTTTAAATCCAGTCTCTTGGCTTCTCCACATACGCACTCACTATGGGCATGGAAGTCCCTGCCCAGCTGGTGGAACCCTGGAACTGCTGTTCTGGAGTGCTTTCTGTCCTATATCTAGTGTTTTTCTCAAAGGAGAATTTTGGTCTCTCTCTTCTAATCCGCCATCTTCCTGGAACTTCCCAAATCTTTTTATCTTACAGAAGGACAATTCTGGTATTCTCTCCTTTCCCCAGCTACTTCTTAAGCTCGGCAGGCCATGAGAAACTAATGGTCTGAGAAACCACCATCTTCAGACTTGAATCGTGGGGAGGTGTGGGGATTGAGTGCAAAGTGCTGCTTCCATTGACATTAAGGTAATTACTGATGAGGCAAGATTTACTTCTACCAGTTTGCTAATTTTTTTTGTATGTCATTCATTTTTTTGTCCCTCCTTTCTTCCATCACTGCCTTCTTTTTGTTTAGATGATTTTTTTGTAATGAGCCATTTTGAATCACTTCTCGTTTCCTTTTGTGTGGATATTTTGGATATTTTGTTTGCGGTTACCATGACAATTACATTTAACATCCTAAGTCTATCACAATTTAGTTTGTATTGATACCAACCTACACACTATTCCTGTGTCCCTCCATCCCTACCGTTCTTGTCATTCTTGTCACAAATTATGTCTTGATACATTCTGTGCCCAGTAACAAAGGTTTATTATTGTTTTTATGCATTTGAATTTTAAGCCATATAAGAAATAAAAGACAGTTTTACAAATGAAAAAATGCAATAATACTGAAATTATATTTACCTATATAGTTATCTATATTGGAGGTCTTTATTTCTTTAGATAGGTTTGAGTAACTGTCTAGTGAACTTTCCTTTCAACATGAAGGACCTCCTTTAGCATTTATTATAAGGCAGGTGTAGTGGTGATGAACTCCCTCAGCTTTTGTTTGTTCAGAAATGTCTTAATTTCTCCCTCATTTTTGAAGGACAATTTGCCAGATATATTATTCTTTTTTGACAGTTTTTTTCTTTCTGCACTTAAAATATGTTATCCCATTGCCTTCTGACCTCCATGGTTTCTAATGAGAAATTGGATGTTAATCTTATAAAGAATCCCTTGTATGTGACATGCCACTTTTCTCTTATTGTTTTCAAGATTCTCTCTGTGTCTTTGGGGTTTGACTCAGACCCATAATTTCCTCTGACTCTCCTTGCTTTGTAATTGCTGAGTCCTTGCTCTGATCTAGGGAATCTGCTATTTTAGTTTCCTTGGCTGCTCAAGCAAATAGCATGCAATGGGTTGTTTTAAACAATGGTAATTTATTAGCTCATGATTGTGAGCTCGTCCAAATAAAGTCCAGATAAAGGCATCATCAAGGTGATGCTTTCTTCTTAAAGGCTGGTGTTCTGGGGCTGGGCGCTGGTTATCCTTGGTCCTTGGCTCCTCTGTTACATGGCAATGCACATGGTAGCACTGCTGGTTTCTCAGTTCTCTTCTGGGTTCCACTGACTTTCAGCTTCTTGATTCCCTTGGCCTTCTCTCTGTCTAAATTTCGTTTTGCTCATAAAGAACTCTGGTAGTAGGATTAAGACCAATCCTGATTGGGTTGGGCCACACCTTAACTGAAATAACCTCATCAAAAAGATCCTACTTCCAATGGATTCACACCCAAAGGAATGGATTACGTTTAAGAACATGATTTTTCTGGAGTACATACAGCTTCAAACCACCTCATCAGTCTATATCAGCCTGGTCTCTGGTTACCTTGTCCCAAATCTTCATTTATACCCTACCTTTCAGTGTGTAGTTATTCATGGTTTAAACTAAACTAAACTAAACTAAAAACTAAATGAAACTTCATTAACACTCATAATCACAAACATGGTCCTTGTGCATCTGAGGTGTCTCAGCCAATAATTACTGTCATAAATCTCCCTTCCTCATCCCAAGCACCCTATGCTCCTCTTTGTCCCCCAGGTACACTGTGCTCTTTCAGAATTCTGTAGCTGCTGTTCGTGTGCTTGAACTTGTCCTGCAGTCTTTGCTTAGGGTGCACTTATTCCTGCTCAGTTGTCTCTGCCTCCCCTGGAGAGATTTACATTCTCTAATTTGTACTCCCCAAGTCTTTATTCTTAAATAAATCATCATTTATTTTATTGAAATTATTCGTTTTATTCCCGGCTTGCTCCTTGACCGCAAATTTTTGACTTAAACATTTTGTATACCATACCTTTGAACAAAGGCAAGCACATAGTAGGTTGACAAGAAAAAGTGATTGAATTAGTGTGTTTTTTAAAAAAACTCTTTGCAACCTAGTGATTCTAATGTACTATGACTATCAAGGAAATTATGGCAGGAAATTAATTCATTAACAAATATTTATTAAGTGTCTGCTATGTGACAGACTCTGCAGTAGTGCCTGACATACATAAGTGAACAAAACAAAGATGCCTGAACTCCTGAAGTTTCCATTCTAATGATATGATACAGACAATGAATAATACATGTAATAAATAATTCAATTGTATAGTATGTTAGAAGGCTTATAAGTGCTACAGTAAAAGAAAAATAAATAGAGTAACGTCAGAGAGATTAGGAGTACTGGTGTCAGGGCGGACAATTTCCTGTCCCCTCACTGTTGCTTCTAAGTTTGATATTGAATACTACCAAACTTTGAGCCAAACAGTCTAAGCACTTTCTGAGCCCATTTAATTCTCACACTAACCATATGAGCTAGGTATTATTCTTCTTCTTCTCTTCATTAAGCAGATTAGGATATGAGGAGAAGAAAGAAAGACTAAGGTCACACAGCTGGTAAGTGGTAGAGCTGGGATTTGAACCCAGTCTAATCTAAAAGTTCATTTTCTTTATCGGTATTAGTTAGCACCCTCATATCTATGGCAGATGATAAATTACCTAAGTTCTCCACATCACATTTTGAATATATATATTTTTCATATAAAGACAATAGTTTTACTGAAAGATAAGGACTCACTTTACAGCCAGGGGGCAGCAAATGATTGCTTTTGAATAATGTATACGGCATATGAATAAATGCAGGGATGGCTTTTAAAAAAACTACTTAGTTTTAGTTAATAAACTCCCCAAATAAGAAAATGGGACTCCTCCCAGAGCTTTTGAAAAATTTTTTAGAATGAAATGAATTATTTTAATGTTAAAATCACTTAAAACTAAGTTTAAAATAATAAATTTACACAGAATGTATGATATCATCTTGATCTGAATTTTGATCTGAATATCAGCATCACTAACATTTTTCTACTTGAATTTTATGATATTAAAGATGCTGGAATATGTACATGCTTTAACATATTTTAATTGCTGTTTTTACAACAGAGAATGGAATGGAATACAATGGGTATATGTTTATGCTCATACATTCTTAATTAGAAATGGAATTTGAAATTCATTTATATGTAAGTATATTTTTATAAGATTAAAAAAGGAAGAAAATGGTGTGGAAAAATGACCACCAACTTAGGTATTAATTTAGGTTTTCTGAACTTATATTTGCACATACTGTTACAGAAAATTTGGGGTACATTTAGACATTTGTAAAAGAATAATACATAGAATAGCAAAATGGGGCATTTGGTCTTTAAGGAATCTTAATAAACAGCAACTTATTAATTCCTAGATCATCTAATGGGAAACCAGACTTGGATCTAATTTCCCCAAATCAAATGGAAAGAATTGAATTTGGGACACAGGCTTCCTAACCTTTGGCTGGATGTGAGTTTCAAAACTGAGGAAATTCGTAATTCCTTATTAACCATCATGCAGACACCAGTCTAAAATGAAGAATGTTTGCATTCCCTTGGAGAAGAGTAGGGGTGACCATAGGGTCAAAGAAACAAGCAGTATAGCCAGGGCCCAGGGGAGAGTCGGAGGAGAACATTGGGTGGGTTTTGTACCCTAGACTCCTGGGTTGTGGGAAAAGGCACCGTTTCTGCTCTTCTTCGGGCTGGATTACCCACTGCACAGTCCTAAACAAACTGCCTTTCTGTTAGGCAGTAGGCCTCGGGGGATGCTCTAAAGACCCCTCCTCCAAAGTGTCTCCCCTCAAGAGGCCATCACCCAAGGGCCATTTCTTCTCTTTGAACAACTTCTTTAAAAATAGTAAATGTGCTGGAAGGAAAACACATCATACTATTAGTCACTGTGAACACTTTAGGAAAAGTTTTTTTCTTGGCTAATTTTCTTCAGAATAGGGAACAGGATTAGCTTTTCTCCCAGTGCTCATCCTCCAGGTCTTAGTTTATAAGACTTTCCCCTTGGAGCCTTTCCTGAGTCCTCGGGCTGGGTGTGGCCCTCTCTTTGCCTCCACATCCCAGTGGGAGTGCTTAAGGGGCCCTTGTCACACTGAGTTCTAATGGCCTGTTTACTGGCCTGCCCCCTCCCTTTGAGGCCAGGGGCTGTGTCTTGCTCTTAATTGAATCCCTCAACCCTAGCCTGAGTCTGGCACAGACAGTGACTGAGAGAAAGGGAACCCAGTGGGGATAAAAGAGGAAGAGAGCTGTTTGTTGTGGGAGGCAAGGCATTGATTCTGGAAGCAAGAAAGGGTGATTGTAGTCAAGTCAGAGTCCTTTAGTTGGAGGGTAGGAGCCATCAGGAGAGGTGTAAATTTCATGGTATTGCTCAAAGCTTGTTTTTGGTTAGTACGAAAGAAAATAGTTATCTGGACTCTTCTGGATTCTAAATTAACAGCTGGATTCCATTTTCTACCCCATTTATAGGGCTTTATATTTTATAAAGAGCTTTCCATTTGTTTTTCTCAATTAAATACAATAAGAGGCACTCTCAGTGTATACACTTGAGGTACTGAAGAAAGTTGTGTGCACAGGGAAATATTATATATTTAGTATATGTTCAAACATGTTATATATATTTTTTCCCTGTTTTGGGGGAATCTAATTCCAATCAACCCCATGGGTGCTGTCATTGGCCTGTATGTTTCCTACAATAGTCATCCTCATCCTTGAGACTCCTCTCAGGCTTGACTTCCTTTACAAAGTGTTTTTGACCCCCTACCCCCCCATCACCCTGCCTGCTGAGCTTTCCCAACTCTATTACTTCTCCCTTTCCTGGACTGCTATGGAATTGTTTAGTTTGCTAAGCTGCTCAAAGCACATAGCATAAAATGGTTGGCTTTTAACATTGGGAATTTATTAGCTTACAACCTTAAAGTTTTGAGGTCATGAAAATGTCCAAATCAAGGTATCATCAAGAGGATGCTTTCTTCCTAAAGACCGGCTACTGGTGATCCTGGACTCCTCTGCCATATGACAAGGCACATTGGTGGTGTCTGCTGGTCTCTCCCTTAACTTCTAGGTTTCATTGCTATCAGCTTCTTGCTTCCATGGTGTGTGCTTGCACACGTGCTCTCTCTAGCTCTAGCTTTAGCTCCGGCTTCAGCTTCAGCTCTAGCTCCAGCTCCAACTCCAGCTTCAGCTGTCTCTGTATTTATTCTGTTTATAAAGGACCCCAGTGAGAAGATTAAGACCCGCCCTGGGCCATGCCTTAACTGAAGTAACTTAATCAAAAGGTCCAATTTTCAGTGGATTGTATACCATGGATGATTGTATGGTGTGCGAATGTGTTTCAATAAAACTGAATTTAATTAAAAAAAAAAAAAGGTCCAATTTACAATAGGTTTACACCTGCAGGAATGGATTAGCTTTAAGAGCAGTGATTTTCTTGGGTACATACAATGCCTAAACTATCACAGGAATCATGTTTGTATCTTTCCTCCAACTCTTGAACCCTCTACTTGATATTGTTTTAGTATCTTTGTATTCTAAGCTTCCTTACTAAATTTTAAGATCTTTGAAGGAAGGGGCCTGTACTTATTCATCTTTCTGTCCCCTGTGGTGCTTAGCACAGCAGATAGCAGCTTACCTCTCTTTAAGCCTTTGCTTAAACATGCTCAGCCCTTCGCCTAGGATATCTGCATGGCCAGCTTCCTCACTTCCTTGAGATCTTGATTTGAAAATCACCTTTGCAGTTACTAAATGCTCCTTCTCAGCAGCATTTCATAACCCCTTTTCCTGCTGAGGAAAACTCAGCACTTAATATATCTAGCATTCTATACATTTTACTCATTTATTTCTGTCTGGATTACAAATTCTATGAAGACAGAGACTTCTGTCTATTTTTTTTTTGATTACAGAAGTTGTATGTTTATAGAAAAATACTGCAGAAATTAAAAGTGCCAATGTATACCCCCTCACACACAGTTTCTCTATTATTGACACTTTGCATGAGTATGGTAACTTTGTTACAATTGATGAAACAATATAATTATAATTATACTAGTAACTATAGCACATGTTTTACATTAGGGTTAACTGTTTTTATTGTACAGCCTATGGTTATGTTTCAAAAAATTTTATTCCAGTAACTATTACACAACATAAAATTTCCCCTTTTAATCATGTTCAAATGTACAATTCAGCAGTGTTAGTTGCATCCACAATGTTGTGCTACCATCACCATCATCCATTACCAACACTTTTCCGACACTGCCAACAGAAACTCTGTACTACTTGAGCATTAACTCTCCAAACCCTGCCTCTACCCCAGCTCCTTGTAAACTGTATTCTAGTTTCTGTGAATTTGCTTTTCTAATTTTTCATGTGTGTGAGATCATATATTTGTCCTTTTGTGTCTGGCTGATTTCACTCAACATGATGTCTTCAAGGTTCATCCATATTATTGCATGTATCAGAATTTCATTTCTTTTTATGTCAGAATAATATTCCATTATATGTATATACCACATTTTGTTTATCCGTTCTTCTGTTGATGGACTCTTGGGTTGCTTCCATCTTCGGGCAATTGTGAATAATGCTGCCATGACTATCAGTGTGAAATTGTTTGAAACCCTGCTTTCTTTTGTTTTGTGTAAGCATCTAGTAGTGGGATTGCCAGGTTATATGGTAGTTCTATACTTAGCTTTCTTAGAAATTGCCAAACTGTTTTCCACAAGACTACACTATTTTACATTGCCACCGGCAATGAATGAACATTCCTATTTCTCCACATCCTCTCCAACACCTGTTATTTTCCATTTTTCAATAACAGCCATTTTTATGGGTATGAAATGGTATCTCATTGTGGTTTTGATTTGCATTTCCCTGACAGCAAATGTTGCTGAGCATGTTTTTTCATGTGTTTTCTGGCCATTTATGTATCTTTTTGGAGAGATGTCTGTTAAAGTCTTTTGCTCATTTTTTAATGTCTTGTTGTTAAGTTGAAGGATTTCTTTATATATTCTGGATATTAAACATTTATTGGATATGTGGTTTCCAAATATTTTCTCCCATTGTGTAGGTTATCATTTCACTTTCATGATAAAACCCTTTGAAGCACAAAAGTTTTTAGTTTTGATGAGGTCCCATTTATCTGTGTTATCTTTTGTTACTTGGGCTTTGGGTGTAAAGTCTAAGAAACCATTGCCTAACACAAGGTCCTGAAGATGTTCCCTACATTATCTTCTAGGAGTTTGATAGTTCTGACTCTTATATTTAGGTGTTTGATCAATTTTGAGTTGATTTTTGTATAAGGTATGAGGTAGGAGTCTTTTTTTTGCAAATGGAGATCCAGTTTTCTCAGCACCATTTGTTGAGAAGAGACTATTCTTTCCCAATTGAGTGGTCTTTCCCCTTATCAAAAATTAGTTGGCCATGTATAGGTTAGAGTGAAATAGCAACACATCCCAAAGTAATTTGGGCGGATAATAAAAATATATATGCGGGCCTCCCTGAGGAGCTGGGGGAGGATTCAGAGGTGTTGGACTTCCTCACCTGGATTGTTGCTAATGTTCTCACAAACATTGGGGACTGATGGCTTGATATGCTGAGCCCGCTGTCTTGGGGCTTGCCACTACAAAGCTTGTTACTGCACAGGAGAGGCTCAACCTGCTTATAATTGTGCCTAAGAGTCTCCCCTGAGTGCCTCTTTGTTGCTGCTCAGATGTGGCCCTCTCTCTCTAACTAAGCCACCTTGGCGGATGATCTTGCTGCCCTCCCCCCACATGGGACCTGACTCCCAGGGGTTTAAATCTCCCTGGCAATGCAGGATATGACTCCTGGGGATGAATCTGAATCTGGACCCGGCATCGTAGGATTGAGAACATCTTCTTGACCAAAAAGGGGATGCAAAATGAAACAAAATAAAGCTTCAGTGGCTGAGAGATTTCACATGGAGTTGAGAGGTCACTCTGGTGGACATTCTTACGTACTATATAGATAACGCTTTTTAGGTTTTAATGTATTGGAATAACTAGAAGTAAATTCCTGAAACTATCAAACTCCAAACCAGTAGCCTTGACTCTTGAAGACGATTGCATAACAATGTAGCTTACAAGGGGTGACAGTGTGATTGTGAAAACCTTGTGGATTGCATTCCCTTTATCCAGTGTCTGGTTAGATGAGTAGAAAAATGGGGGCAAAAACTAAATGAAAAATAGGGTGTGTGCCGGTTTGAATGTATTATGTCCCCCAGAAAAAGCCATATTCTTTGATGCAATCTTGTGAGGCAGACATAATAGTGGGGATTAAGTTGGAATGTTTGGATTCGGAGATACGCCCCACCCAACTGTAGATGATAACTGATGGGATATTTCCACGGAGGTGTGGCCCCGCCCATTCGGGGTGGGCCTTGATCAGTGGAGCCATATAAATGTGCTGACTCAAAGAGACTGAAGGGAGTGCAGCTGTGAGTGACGTTTTGAAGAAGAGCAAGCTTGCTAGAGAGGAATGTCCTGGGAGAAAGCCATTTTGAAACCAGAACTTTGGAGCAGACGCCAGCCACGTGCCTTCCCAGCTAACAGAGGTTTTCCGGACGCCATTTGCCATCCTCCAGTGAAGGTACCTGATTACTGATGTGTTACCTTGGACACTTTATGGCCTTAAGACTGTAACTGTATAGCCAAATAAACCCACTTTTTATAAAAGCCAGTCCATCTCTGGTGTTTTGCATTCTGCAGCATTAGCAAACTAGGACAGGGTGGGATGGGAGGGAAGATTTGGGTGTTCTTTTTTAACTTTCATTTTTTATTCTTATTCTTTCTGGTATAAGGAAAATGTTCAAAAATAGATTGGGGTGATGAATGCATAACTATAAGATGGTACTGTGCACCATGGATGATTGAATATATCTCAATAAAACTGAATTAAAAAAAAACACCCTGTCTGAAGTCTCCCATCTGAAGAATTCCAAATAATGTATATAGATATGGAGGAGGAGGGGGCATGGAAGAGTAATTTTACAAGGAGAAACCTGACAAACATTGCCTCAGCTGGGTGATGAAGGCTAATATTAAATCATAGTGATATAGGGGATTGGTGGTTTGATGGGTTGAGCCCTCTACCACAGGATTTACCCTTGGGAAGACTGTTGCTGCAAAGGAGAGGCTAGGCCTCCCTATAATTGTGCCTAAGAGCCTCCTCCCGAATGCCTCTTTGTTGCTCAGATGTGGCCCTCTCTCTCTACCTAAGCCAACTTGGCAGCTGAAATCACTGCCCTCCCCACTACATGGGATCAGACACCCAGGGCAGTGAATCTCCCTGGCAACGTGGAATATGACTCCCAGGGAGGAATGTAGACCCGGCATCGTGGGATGGAGAACATCTTCTTAACCAAAAGGGGGACGTGAAAGGAAATGAAATAAGCTTCAGTGGCAGAGAGGTTCCAAAAGGAGCCGAGAGGTCACTCTGGTGGGCACTCTTATGCACAACTTAGACAACCCTTTTTAGGTTCTAAAGAATTGGGGTAGCTGGTGGTGGATACCTGAAACTATCAAACTACAACCCAGAACCCATGAATCTCGAAGACAATTGTATAAAAATGTAGCTTATGAGGGGTGACAATGGGATTGGGAAAGCCAGAAGGACCACACTCCCCTTTGTCTAGTTTATGGATGGATGAGTAGAAAAATAGGGGAAGGAAACAAACAAACAAACAAACAGACAAAGGTACCCAGTGTTCTTTTTTACTTTAATTGCTCTTTTTCACTTTAATTATTATTCTTGTTATTTTTGTGTGTGTGGTAATGAAGGTGTCAGGGATTGATTTAGGTGATGAATGTACAACTATGTAATGGTACTGTGAACAATTGAATGTATGATTTGTTTTGTATGACTGCATGGTATGTGAATATATCTCAATAAAATGAAGATTTAAAAAAAAAATCATAGTGATAGTATGTACCCTTGATATGATGTGATGAAAATCACTTCACCTCTGTAGGCTTCTTCCCCCAAACCCATAACCCCAGTATGACCATGAAAAAAACACCAAGAAGTCCAATAGAGGGGCCTCCTACAATATACTTGAATAGATCTCAAAACAGTCAAGGTTGTGAAAAACAAGAAAAGTCTGAGAAAGTTTCACAGCCACGAGGAGCCTAAGGAAAAACAACATTCAAATGTGATGTTGTATCCCAGATGGGATCCAGGAACAGAACAAAGGGTCTTAGGAGATAGCTGAAAAGATCTGAATAAATTATGCACTTTAGTTAATGATAATATAGCAACATTGGTTCATTAATTGTAACAAACATACCACAGTAATGTAAGATATTAATAGTAGGGGAAATTGGGTGGGGGGTATAGAGTAACTCTGTACTATTGTCTCATTTTTCTATAAGTCTAAAACTGTTCTAAAAATAAAAATCTACTTTGAAATTAAAAAAAAATCGGTTAGCCATAAATGTGAGGGTTGATTTCTGAGCTTTCAATTCTATTCCACTGGTCTGTATGTCTGTCCTTGTGCCAGTACCATGCTGTTTTGATTACTGTGGCTTTGTAATGACTTTTTTTTTTTTGGTCATTGTATTTTGATTCTTAGTTTCCTTGCAAGAATAAAAGGTTCTCTAGAATTCTTTAGCCCTCTGTGAAATGATTAGGCAGGAAAAAACTTTTTTAGATGGCAGTCTTGTCATCAAAAATAAATACAGTTGCACAGACCTGTTCAAGATCTGGACCAAACCAAACAAGAAGGCTGAGGGCTGGGGATTACTTTAAGAACTTCTTCAACTGTGGGCTGAGGGAGTGAGGCCAGGAGTTCTCTTTGCACCATCTTGGAGCAGGAAGCCATGGCTGGATTGGATCTGATCTGTTCTGATGACACACGGGAATTGCACTTGCCAATGGCCCCCAAGCTGGGTTGGTGGGGCAAGATGGGCCATGGCAGGCAAGGGTGGGCCTCACTGCTGCAGCTCCTTCATTCCGTTCAGAGTGCTACTGGCCTGGAATGACTCGATCTGGGTCTCCTTAAAGGTGTGTTTCAGGAGGATCATTTCCTGGGTCCCACTGGGGTGTTTGATGACACATTTCAGAGACTTGCCAGGGTCAAAGTCCTTCAGGCCCTGGATAGTCAGTTTGTCTATCAGGCGGATCTTGTTGTAGTTGACCAGGTCAGCAAAGGTGAGGGGCAGCAGGCACTTCTTCTTCAGTTTGGTTTCATGGATCCTGGTGAAGATCTTGGTAATGATGGCCTGGTCCCCAAGGTGACAGGGCCCCAGCTTTACATGCTCCTGGCTTGAGTCCTCGCTTTAGTTCTCATCTCCTATCACCACCCACCTAATGCCATGTTTCTTATAGTAGTGGACAGTGTTGGGGCAGGGCCAAACTTCTGGGTGTCAGTGTTTTGCACAGAGTTGGCCTTGCTGTTTTCCAGGTTGATGGTACCAATGGTTGTTGGAGATGTTATCCAGGCGTCCGCAGAATTTAACCAGGGGCCAGTGGCCGAGATGTGATCAGTGGTACACTTCCCTTTGACCTTGATGAGGATCTGCAGGTCCTCCAGGCCTTTGCCATCCCACTTGTCAGAAAGCTCCAGGAGTTGCAGGTGCTGGCTAGTGGGGCTCACATCAGCCCGCTGCCTGCTGCTGTCATTGGGATGTTGTTGGTAGGTGTCCTGCCCAGGATCAAACTCTGCTTGGGGAAGTTCATCTGCATCTGGAGCCTCCAGTTTGAACAGTCTCTGGATTGATCTTGAGGGTGCCATTGTTGGCCAGGGCTGTGACGATCTCTGGGGACATGATGAAGACATGGGTCTCAGGGTTTGCATCATTGCAGCCTGGGAAGTTCCTGTTGTAGGAAGTAATGATGGTGTTCTTCTCTCCTTTCTTGATGTTCTTCCTGTCCCACTGGCCAATGCAGGGGCCAAGGGTTGGCCAGGATGGTGTTGCCCACATTCTTCAGGACTTGTGCCATCCTGCTCAATGGTGGCATGAATCTGCTCAGAGCCTGGCATGATGGTGAACTGGGACTTGCACTTGATCCCATGGGTCAGCACCTGCTTGGCTACAGCTGCTGAATGTCCCATGTTCTCAGAGCTGAAGTTGGTGCAGCTGTTGATAAGCCCCACTTGGATGTCCAGAGGTCATCGCTCCTTCTTTGCCACAGTGCCCACTGGGTGGGCCAGTACAGGGGTGAAGGGCCCATTGATGTGTGCCTTTGGCTCATTGATGTTAATTTCAATCAGTTGGTCATAATGGCAGCCAGGGTCAGGTACCAAGCGGTCCTTGCTTTCTTCAGCTATATTGCAATGTCTGTCTCACCTGTCTTGCTCAGATATTTCTTCATCCTGTTGTTGTAAGCAAATACTGAAGTTGTGGCCCTGATTTTGGCATCCATGTTGCAGACTGTCACCATGCCAGTGCAGGAGATGGCATCTACTTCAGGCCTGTGGTACTCCACAATGGCACCTGTGCTACCTTTCACCATGAGGATGCCCGCTACCTTCAGGATCACATCTTTGGGAGAGGCCCAGCCAGAGAGCATGCCCATCAGCTTCCCACCGATCACTTTGGGGCACTTCAGCTCTGAGGGGATCCTAGCTATGACGTTCACTGCATCAGTACTTCTGACTCCAATGCAGATCCCCTCTAGGCCACCCCCACTGGGGGTATGGGAGTCAGTGCCAATCAGAAGAATCCCAGAGTAAGCATAGTTTTCCAGAATCATCTGGTGAATGATGCTAGATCCAAGCCTCCAGAAGCCCACAGCATACTTGTACCTGCAACCTGCAGTTGCTAGGAAATTGGTATTTGACAAATACCCCCTGGTTTATGTCCTTGGCTTGGTGCAAGTCTTCCTCACCCCTGAGCTTGGACTTAATCAGGTGGTCACTGTGGATGGTGGATGGCACAGCCACTTTGGCAGCCCACTGCTGATGAGGCACAGCATGGCCACACGGTTGGGCTGCAGCTGCAGTTATGTCTTGCCCCTCTTGATCTCCTGGTTGGCTGTGTCCATATACCATCTTCTCTGAGAGGGTCAGAGGCTGGTTCAATAATTTGCACATAATATTGATGAGTTTTTTTAGCAGGTCAGAGCAGATACAATCATTGGCCATGAGCCACTTTGAGCCCGTCGGCACAGAGCTGAGGCCACATGGTAGTGCTGCACACCCAGGGCTTTCTGCAGCTGGGTCACCTGTAGGCTGTAAGGCGCCATTTTGTGTGCTGACAAAGATGAGGTTGCATCTGTAATGAGTTTTAAGATAGGAAAGTGTGAGTCCTCCACCTTCATTCTTCTTTTTCAATATAGCTTTATCTATTTGGGGCTCCTTACCCTTGCATATAAATTTGATGATTGGGTTTTCCATTTCTGCAAAGAAGGTTTCCATTTCTGCAAAGAATCCCAATTAAATAATTTTTGATTGGGATTGCATCAATCTATAAATTGCTTTGGGTAGGATTGACATCTTAATAATATTTAGTCTTCCAGTACCTGAACATGCAACATCCTTCCATTTATTTAGGTCTTCTTTGATTTCTTTTAGCAGTGTTTTGTAGTTTTCTGTGTACAAGTCCTTTATATCCTTGTTAGATTTATTCCTAGATCTTTGATTCTTTTAGTTTCT
Source organism: Choloepus didactylus (assembly GCF_015220235.1). Classification (NCBI taxonomy): domain Eukaryota; kingdom Metazoa; phylum Chordata; class Mammalia; order Pilosa; family Megalonychidae; genus Choloepus; species Choloepus didactylus. The sequence goes on along the minus strand of NC_051320.1, from coordinate 49,026,552 downwards.
CTAGGGAATGCAATATTTTTCTTGATTTTTTTCTTCTGAATATTCATTGCTTGTGTCTATAAACACTGGATTTTTGGATATTGATCTTGTACCCCACCACTTTGCTGAATTCATTTATTAGCTCTAGTAGCTTTCTTGTGGATTTTTAAAGGATTTTCTGTATATAGGATCATGTCATCCGTAAACAGGGAAAGTTTACTTCTTCCTTTCCAATTTGGATGCTGTTTTTATTTCTTTTTCTTGCCTAAATGCTCTGGCAAGAACTTCCAATACAGTGTTGCATAACAGTGGTGACAGTGGGCATCCTTGTCTTGTTCCTGATTTCAAAGGGAAAGCTTTCAGACTTTCACCATTAAGTAGGATGCTAGCTGTGGGCTTTTCATGTGTTCCCTTATCATGTTGAGTAAGTTTCCTTGTATCCTAGGGTTCTAAGTGTTTTTATCAAGAAGGGATGTTTGGATTTTGTCAAATGCCTTTTCTGCATCTATGTTTTTTTCCTTCATTGTGTTAATATGTTGTAATATATTAATTGATTTTCTTATGTTGAACCAATTTTGCATACCAGGGATAAATTCCACTTGATCATGCTGTATAATTCTTTTAATATGCTGTTGGGTTTAGTTTGTTAGCATTTTGTTGAGATTTTTGCATCTGCATTCATAAAGGCTATGCAGTTTTCTTTCCTTATGGTGATTACTTTATTTGTCTTTGGTATGATGATGATGTTGGCCTCATAGAAAGAATTAGGGTATGTTCCCTCCTCTTCAAATTTTGGAAAGTTAGAGCAGAATTTGAGGTAAATTTCTTGGAATGTTTGGTAGAATTTCCCTGTGAAGCTATCTGGTCCTGGGATTTTCTTTGTTGGGAGGGTTAGTATACTGATTCAATCTATTTACTAGTAATTGGTTTGTTGAGATCTTCTATTTCATCTGAGTCAACATAGGTAGTTTATGTGTTTCTAAGAATTTCTCCATTTTGTCTTGGTTGTCTAATTTATTGGTGTACAGTTATTCTTGTATCCTATAATAGTCCTTCTTATTTCAGCAGGGTTGGTATTAGTGTCCCTTTTTCATTTCTGATTTTATTTATTTGTATGCTCTTTTTTTCTTTGTCAGCCTTGTTAATGGTTTGCAAATTTTTTTGATCTTTTAGAAGAACCAAATTTTGGTTTTGTTGATTCTCTCTTTGTTTTTGTTTGTTGTTGTTCTCTATTTCTTTTTTCTACAATCTAATCTTTTTTACTTCCTTCCTTCTGCTCACTTTGGGTATAGTTTGTTCTTCTTTTTCATGATTTCCTCTTTAACCTATTGATTTTTTAAGAGTATGTTAATTTTCACATATTTGTTTTCCATTTCTCCATCATTGATTTCTAGTTTCATTCTGCTGTATGAATGAAGAGAATATATATTTTATGATTTCAATATTTTTTAATTTATTGAGCCTCATATTTGTGACCTCACATATGTCTATCCTGGAGAATGGTCCATGGCACTTGAGAAGAATGTATATTCTGTTTTTGTTTGGTGATGTGTTCTATATATGTGTGTGAAGTCTAGTTGGTTTAGATATTGTTCAAGTATTGTATTCCCTTTGCAATCTTCTGACTATATATTTTATCTGTTACTGAAAGTGGTATGTTAAAGTCTGCTACTGTTAATGTAGAACCATCAACATTTTCCCTTAAGATTTGTCAGTATTTGCTTCATATATTTTGGTGCTCTCTTGTTAGGTGCATTTATATTTACAATTGTTACATCTTCTTGTTGAATTATCCTCTTTATCAGTATATAATGACTGTCTTTGTTCCTCTTAACATTTTTTTTCAGACATAAGTCCCCTTTAATACTTGCCAGAAAATGGAGTTTAATATTACTTACAATTATGCCAACATTCACAGAAGCTGAATGTCACAGACGTAAGGTTGCACTAGGACCACAAGAAGTCTTTTCATACTTCCCACATGGTTTTGTATTTTAGCTACAAAGGTTCGTCACCAGAGCCAAACTTTTTTGTAACAAGTAAAATTTTTATGTTCATTCATTCAAAGAGTTTCTTACATCTTTCTGGACCTATTTACTTGCAGATGGGAGCAGAACCTGTAACCAGCATGCATTCACATGTGAAGGCCAATCTTCATATGCTGTCCAATTTCTATAAGATAAAAGGAGTGACTTGCAGCAGGGCCACACAGATGAGGAAGTTCTGTATGGAGGAGAGCACATCTTCACGTATCTTCTGTTTCTTTTCCTCTGGGTCCAGCTTTGGTGCAAGGCCCTCGATTAGGAGCATTGCTGCTTCCCGCCTTCCAGCAACTGTTCTCTGTTCTCGACCCCTTATAACTGTTTTTGACTTAAAGTTTATTTTATCTGATATTAGTATGGCTACTCCTGCTCTCTTTTTAAAATATTTTTTATCATATTTTATTGTGGAATATAATATATAAAGTGAGAACTTTCCAAGTGCAATTTAACAAGTACTTAGCAAATTTCAAATAATGTTATGGGTTACAGTTCCACAGTTTCAGTTATTTCCTTGTTCTGAAATATAGCATATATGCAAAAAGATAATAACTTTCAAAGTACAATTTGAAAGGTTGTTATATAGGATATTTTCAAAAATATTATGATTTACAGTACCACAGTTTCAATTATTTCCTTATTGTGAAGTATATCATATATCCAGAAAGTGATAATTTTCAAATTATAATTTAACAAATATCTGTAGAGGAAATTTCAAAGAATGCTATGGGTTATAGTTCCACCATTTCAATTCTTTCCTTCTACCTATTCTAATACCCTAGCAACTAAGAAAAAGAAAATTATATAAAGATTCAGTATTCATAATCCATTGTTAAATTCCATCTTATCTGTTACTACCCCTTCCTCTAGTTTAATCACTTTCCAATCTGTGATGTCTAGGCAGTGACCACCCTAACTTGTTCATGCTGAAAAGGGATGTCAACATTATGGGAAAAGGGGACACATCTGGTTGATGTTCTTGAAGAGACTATTGGCTCTGGTTTTGGGATTTAGCTGGCATAGGAGTTCTCTGGAGGATTTAAGTTTCTGAAGAATAAATTTAGTGAGTGAAAATTTTATGGAGTCTCAGATAGGGACCCTGGTATTCTTTAGGGTTTTCGGGACTACTGTTGACTTGGTCTTATCATACTGTGGCCATTTGGCATATGTAGCTGAAGCTTGCATAGGAGTAACTTCCATGACAGCTTCTTGACTCTATTTGAATTCTCTTAGCTGCTGAAACCTTATTTTGTTGCCTTTCTTTTCCTCCTTTTGGTCAAAAAGGCATTCTCAACCCCTCAATGCCAAAAAGGCATTTTCAACCCCTCAATGCCATTCCCAGAATCCCAGTCCCACCTCGCCAGGGAGACTCATTCACCTGGGGGGTCCTGTCCCACGTTGGGGGGAAAGGTAATGAATTTACTTGCAGAGTTGGGCTTAGAGAGAAAGGCCACATTTGACTCCTGCTCTCTTTTGGTTACTACTGCTTGTATGGTATATATTTTCCAATCCTTTCACTTTCAACCTATTTTTGTCTTTGAATTTAAGGTGAATCTCTTGCAGACAGCATATAGTTGGGTCACTCTTTTTTATCCATTTTGTGTCTCAGCCTTTTTTTAAAGACAATTTTATTGAGATATATTCATATACCATGTAATCATCTGAAGTGTACAGTCAGTTGATCACTGTATCATCATATAGTTGTGCATTCATCTCCACAATTTTTGAACATTTTCATTCATTCAAAAAATAAAAATAAAAGTAAGAATAAAAATAAACATAGAAGGAAAAAAGAACACCCTGAACACCTCATGCCTTTCCTTCTCCCCTTTATTCATTTACTTTTTGTCCCCATTTTTCTATTCATCTGTCCATACACTGGATAAAGGGAGTGGGAGCCACAAGGTTTTCACAATCTCATGGTCATAACTATTTAGTTATATGATAGTCTTCAAGAATTAAGGCTACAGGGTTGCAATTCAACAGTTTCAGGTATTTCCTTCTAGCTATTGGGATATAAAGCATAAGAATATATAAGGCATAAGAATTACCTCCAGAATGATATCTCAACTCCATTTGAAATCTCTCAGCCACTGAAACTTAATTTTGTTTCATTTTCTTCCCCCTTTTGGTCAAGAAGGCTTTCTCAATCCCATGATGCCAGGTCCGGACTTATCCCCAGGAGTATGTCCCACATTTCCAGGGAGATTTACACCCATGGGAGACATGTCCCACATAGTGGGGAGGGCAGCAAGTCCACCTGCCAAGTTGGCTTAGAGAGAGAGGCCATATCTGAGCAACAAAAGAGGTTCTTTGGGGGTGACTCTTAGGCACAATTATAAATAGGCTTAGCCTCTCCTTTGCAGTAACAAGCTTCATAAGGGCAAGCCCTGTGCCAGTTTGAATATATTGTGTCCCCCAAACGCCGTTATCTTTGATGTAATCTTGTGTGGGCAGACATTATCAGTGTTGATTAGATTGTAATTCTTTGAGGGTTTCTGTGGAGATGTGCCCCACCCAGCTGTGGGTGATGACTCTGATTGGATATTTTCCATGGAGGTGTTGCTCCACCCATTCAGGGTGGGTCTAAGCTGATCAGTGGAGCCATATAAATGAGCTGACATAACAGAAGGAGCTCAGTGCAGCTGTGCGTGATGTTTGAAGAGGAGCTACAGCCAAGAGGGACACTTTGAAGAAAGCACAGGAGCTGCAGATGAGAGACATTTTGAAGACAGCCATTGAAAGCAGACTCTTGCTCCAGAGAAGCTAAAAGAGGACAAATACCCCAAGTGCAACTAAGAGTGACATTTTTGAGGAACTGCAGCCTAGAGAGGAATGTCCTGGGAGAAAGCCATTTTGAAACCAGAACTTTGGAGCAGACGCCAGTCACATGCCTTCCCAGCTAACAGAGGTTTTCCAGACACCATTGGCCATCCTCCAGTGAAGGTATCTGACTGCTGATGTGTTACCTTGGACACTTTATGGCTTTAAGACTGTAACTCTGTAACCAAATAAACCCCCTTTTATAAAAGCCAATCCTTCTCTGGTGTTTTGCATTCTGGCAGCATTAGCAAACTAGAATAAGCCCCAAGATCAAGATCAACTCCAAGATCAAGGGCTCAGCCTACTAAACTGGTAGTCCCCAATGCTTACAAGAATATCAGGAATTTCCCAGGTGGAAGTTTAATATTTCCACATTTTTCCCCAGTCCCTCAAGGGGGCTTGCAATACTTTTTATTCTCTGACCAAACTGCTTTGGGATATATTTGGGCTTCATGCAAACCTGTACAAACCAATCAGATCTCACCCTCTATTCAAGGTTCCATGTAATTATGGTGTTTGAATAAACTGACCATACAAGTTAAATTATATAGTGTTGTACAGAAAATATAGATTTTGCACCAAACATCTCTTCCTTTAGTCTCACTTAGAAGTTGAAGTTTTAAAACACAGTCAATATCATCCTGACCCTTTAGTCTGATTTACCTTAGCCCCAACCAAGTCCATTTCATTCATATCTCCAGCTGAAGTCTGATCTCTTTTTCACCTTTTTAAACAATTGCTTTATGGGTTAATGCTGACATTCATAGCTGGTGAACTCTGGCTCTGAGTCTCAGGTGTCACACAGTACCTGAAGTTACAGGGACTGACTAGATTATACACAAAAAGCTCAGCATCTCAGAATTTAGAAGTAACTGTTATAACTCATGAATGGATGTGACTGCTATAAGAGCTTACAATCTAGAAACCTTTACAATAAGCCTTCCCCTGATAACCTATGCTCTTAGATTCAGTTCTCAGAGTTTGCCTGTTATAATTAGTCCATATTAATGAGGCATTAAAATGTTTGTCTTCTCATTTCTGGCTTATTTCACTCAGTCTACTGTCCTCAAGGTCCATTCACCTAGTTGCATACCTCCCAACTTCATTCCTTCTTGCCGCTGCTCAATATTCTATTGTATGTATACACACACTTTACCATTCTGTTTATCAGTCAGTGTACCCTTAGGTCACCTCCATCCATTGAAATTTTTGAATACTGCCTCCATAAACACCAGTGTGCAAATGTCCATTCATGTCCCTGCTCTCAGTTCTTCCAAGTGTATACCCAATAGCAGGCAACCCCATTCTTAGCTTCCTGTGGAACCACCACACTGCCTTCCAGATGGGCTGCACCATTCTACTTCCCCACCAACAGGGTATAGGTACTTACCTCTCTTCCATTTTCTCCAGTACTTGTATCCCTCTGTTTATTTTTTAAACAATTTTATTCATACACCATACAATCCATCCTAAGTAAATAATCAATGATTCTCGATATAATCACAGGCATTCATCACCACAATCAATTTGAGGATATTTCCATTTCTTCCACAAAGAAAGAGGAAGAGGAGAAAAAAATAAAAAAGAAAAGATAGAAGGAAAATGAAAATAAAATAAAATACAATGAAAAGGGTCAGACACAACACACCAAAAATCCCATTCCACTCCCCTATATGCCCCTCTTATAGATATTTAGCTTTGGTATATTTCCTTTGTTAAAATTAATGGAAGCATCTTACAATGTTATTAAGCATAGACTGTAGTTTGCATTGACTGTATTTTTTCCCCTATACCATCCAATTTTCAATACCTTTCAGTGTTGACATTCGTTTGTTCTCCCTCATGTAAAAACATTCTATTTTTGTAAATTTAATCACCATCTTGACCACTCTAGGTTTCGCTAAGTTATACAGTTCCAGTATTTATCTTCTGTCTTTCCTTCTGGTGTCATACATGCCCCTAGCCTTCCTGTTTCAACAGTACTCACACTCATCTTTGTTCAGAGTACTTAAAATATTGTGCTCCTTTCACACAGTAAGATGCTATCCATTTCTGGATCTATGCAATCAATCCTGTTGAACCTTCTGTACTCCATCAGTATCAAATGCCTAATCTTTAACCTCTTTTTATCTCCTGAAAATCTGTGTTCTCACCTTTAACTCTCAATATTCATTCATCAATGTTAGTTCATATTAGTGAGACCACACAGTATTTGTTGTTTTGTTTTGGGCTAATTTCACTCAAGGTAATGTCTACTATCTATCATTTTGTCTTTTGGATTTTATGTGTAATATTTTATTTTATTTTTCTTTTCCCCTCTCTCTCTTTTTACCCTTAGTAATAATCTTCATTTCTACATTCTTCTCCAAACCTCTCTCTCCTTGCTTTTCCTATCTGCCTGTAGTGGCCCTGTGCCAGTTTCGATATATTATGTCCCCCAAGAAAAAGCCATGATCTTTTAATCCACTCTCGTGGAATATTGGGATTAGGTTGTTACCATGGAGATCTGACCCACCCAACTGTGAGTGATACCTTTGGTTAGGGTGTGACCTCTGATTGAATGTTTCCATGGAGGTATGGCCCTGCCCATTCAGCATGGGCCTTGATTAGTTCACTGGAGTCTTATAAAAGCCCACAAATAGAAGGACCTCAGAGCTACAGCTGAGAAACACATTTTGGAGATGGCCGTTGAAAGCTGACATTTTGGAGAATACCATTTTGAAACACAACCTGGGAGTAAGCAGATGCCACCCACATGCCTTCCCAGCTAACAGAGGTTTTCTGGATGCCAGTGGCCTTTCTCCAGTGAAAGTACCCTATTGTTGATGCCCTACCATGGACACTTTATGGCCTTAAGACTGTAACTTTGTAACCAAATAAACCCCATTTATAAAAGCCAATCCATTTCTGGTGTTTTGCAAAATGGCAGCATTAGCGAACTGGAACAGGCCCCTTTAGTATTTCTTGCAGAGTAGGTGTCTTGTTCACAAACTCTATCAGTGTCTGTTTGTCTGAAAATATTTTAAACTCTCCTTCATTTTTTTAAATTCAATTTTATTGAAATATATTCACATACCATGCAGTCATACAAAGCTTACATTTAATTGTGCACAGTACCATTATATAGTTGTGCATTCATCACCAAAATTAATTTTTGAACATTTTCATTGCCACACACACACAAATAATAAGAATAAAAATTAAAGTGAAAAAGAACAATTAAAGTAAAAAAGAACACTGGGTGCCTTTTTTTTTTTTGCCCCCATTTTTCTACTCATCCATCCATACACTGGACAAAGGAGAGTGTGGTCCATATGGCTTTCCCAATCACATTGTCACCCCTCATAAGCTACATTTTTATACAATCATCTTCAAGATTCAAATCTCCCTCAGTTTTGAAGGACAGTTTGGCTGGATATAGAATTCTTTGTTGGTTAGTTTTTTTCTTTCTGTATCTTAAATATATCATACCGCTGCCTTCTTACCTCCATGGTTTCTACTGAGAAATCCACACATGGTCTTATTGAGCTTCTCTTGTATGTGATGGATCACTTTTCTCTTGCTGCTTTCAGAATTCTCTCTTTGTCTTTGATGTTTGATAATCTGATTATTAAGTATCTTGGAGTAGGTCTCTTTGGATCTATTTTGTTTGGGGTACACTGCACTTCTTGGATCTGTAATTTTATATTTTTCATAATTGATGGGAAATTTTCAGTGATTATTTCCTGCATTATTCTTTCTGTCCCCTTTCCCTTCTCTTCTCTTTCTGGGACACCCATGACATGTATATTCATGTGCTTCATGTTGTCATTCAGTTCCCTGAGACTCTGCTCATATTTTTCCATTCTTTTCCCTATCTGTTCTTTTGTGCATAGGAGTTCCAGTGAACCATCCTTTAGTTCATGAATCCTTTCTTCTGCCTCTTCAAATCTGCTGTTGTATGTCTCCATTTTGTTTTTCATCTCTTCTATTTTGACTTTCATTTCCATAAGTTGTGCCATTTGTTTTTTTTCAAGCTAATGAATTCTTCTTTATGGTTACCCAGTGTCTTCTTTATAGCCTTCAGCTCATTGATTTGATTTAGAAGATTTCTTTGAACATCTTTAAATAGTTGTTTCAACTCCTGTATCTCACTTGAAGTGCAAGTTTGTCCCTTTGACTGGGCCATATCTTCATTTTTCCTTGTGTGAATCATAATTTTTTGTTGTCTAGGCATCTGGTTTCCTTCATTACCCCAATCAGGTTTTCCCAGACCAGACAGGCCCATGTCCCAGGAGGAGGGTGTAATCAGTATCAAGTTTCCCTGAGGATGAGTCCTAGCAGATTGTCAGCCTTTCCTGTGAGATCTCCAGACTCTGCGCTTTACCTAACCTGCCCAGCAGACGGTGCTTATCAGCCTGTAGTTCCCCAGTGGTGTAAAGAGATGCCATTCCTTTAATTCTTAGCAGCTCTTTTCCCTTCAAGGGGCTGAGGGTGAATCAGAAGCCAAGCTCAAGCTGTTTCTTTTTCTTTTTCTTTTTTTTTTTTTTTTCCTTTTTCCCCAGGCCCTGGGGTCTGAGTTCTCTAAGGGAGGACAGCCACTTGAGCTGGGTCCTGTGCCCCTTTTTCTTGGGGAAGATAAGCCCTTTAGGGAATTATCTCCTACACTTGACTTCTTCCTTCATCTCTGTAACTATCTTAGCTCTACCTCTTCCAGTTTGCTAATGCTGCCATTTTGCAAAACACCAGAAATGGATTGGCTTTTATAAAAGGGGTTTATTTGGTTACAAAGTTACAGTCTTAAGGCCATAAGGTGTCCAAGGTAAGGCATCAATAATAGGGTACCTTTGCTGAAGAAAGGCCATTGGCATCCAGAAAACATCTGTTAGCTGGTAAGGCTTGTGGCTGGCATCTACTTACTCCCAGGTTGCATTTCAAAAGGGCATTCTCCAAAATGCATCAGCTTCCAACGGCCATCTTCAAAATGTCTGCCTCAACTGCAGCAAGCTCCTTCTGTCTGTGTTCTTATATAGGGTTCTAGTAAACTAATCAAGGCCCATGCTGAGTGGGCATGGCCACACCTCCATGGAAATTATCTAATCAGTTTTCACCTATAGTTGGGTGGGCCACATCTCCATGGAAACAACCTAATCCAAAGGTTCTAGCCTAATCAACATTAATGTAATTGGCCTCACAAGATTGCATCCAAGAACATGGCATTTTGAGAGACATAATACATCCAAACCAGCACACCACCCTTGCCTGGGTCAGTGCTGACAATTATGAATGCTTGAGGCTTTCTCTACTGAGCTACTTAGAATGAGAGAAAAAAAAAGAAAAAAGAAAGAAATCTCCTTTTCAGAGCCAGTCCCCTACCCCCCAATTTCACTGGTCAACCAGAGTTGATACCTGGTTCTTTGTGCCCCTTTTCTTGTGACACAGCCCTTTTCCAGCATTCTGAGCTCAGCTGACTACAAAAGCTTCTGTTTTTTTTTTAATTTAAAATTTTTTTCCCATAAGCCCCACCTCCTCTCTGCTGGGAGATACTTCAGGGTTCCTTTCCTGCTTGCTCTGGGTTTATCTGTGCTCATAGCTTGTATTCAGTAGTCCAAATTTGTTAATTAAAACTGCTGTTGGAGCTTGGTTGAGCTACCTTCCCTTGATCCCAGCACATAGCACTTCTTTTTTGCACAGGAAGGTGTTCCAACTCAGCCTGCCCTGCTGCTTGGGGAGGAGCACCAGCTCCACAGTTTGGGGAGCTTTACTTACAGTTCTATGCTGTGATCTCAGCTGTTCCACCCATTCCAGACTAGTGTACGATATGTGTCCGGTCATGGATGTCCCCTCAGCAGTGGTTCCAGACTATTTTCTAGTTATTCCTGGCTATTTACTAGTTGCTCTAGGGGATTAACTAAATTCCACACCTCCCCAGTCTCTGCCTTTTGACTGGAGTATTTAATCCATTTATATTTAAATCAGTACTGGTAATACAGAACTGTCTTCTGCCATTTTGCTATTTAGCCTTTGTGTATCGTATACCTTTTTTTTTTTTTTTTGGTCCTCAAGTCTCCCATTTTGCCTACTTTTATATTTACTTTATTTTTTGTGTTTACTATATTGAGTGCCCTCTTTTTAATTTGGATATATTTTTTCATGTATTTTCTTGTGGTTACCATGGAGTTAAAATTTAACGTGCTAAATATATAGCAATTATATTTAATTTGATAGCAACTTAACTTCAATAGTATACACATATACTTTTCCTATCCCTTCTGTCCCCCTCCTTTTTTTGTACTTGTTAGCACTTATATCTTTCTACATTATATGTCCAAAACCATAGATTTATCATTATTTTTTATGCATTTTCATTTTAGGATCTATAGGAATTAAGAGGCTGAGTTACCAAAGAATAAAGTGCAATAATGTACCAGTTGGTATATATTATGCCCCCCAGAAAAAGCCATGTTCTTTGATGCAATCTTGTGGGGGCAGACATATTAGTGGGGATTAAGTTGGAACATTTGGATTAGGTTGTTTCCATGGAAATGCACCCCACCCAACTGTGGGTGATGTCTCTGACTGGATAGTTTCCGTGGAGGTGTGGCCCCGCCCATTCAGCATGGGCCTTGATGAGTTTACTGGAGCACTATATAAGCTTAGACAGAAGGAGCGAACTTGCTACAGCCAAGAGGGACACTTTGAAGAATGCACAGGAGCTGAGAGAGTAGCTGCAGATGAGAAACAGTTTGAAGGTGGCCATTGAAAGCAGACTTTTGCTCCGGAGAAGCTAAGACAGGAAAAATTCCCCAAGAGCAACTAAGAGTGACGTTTTTGAGGAACTGCAGCCTAGAGAGGAACATCCTAGGTGAAAGCCATTTTGAAACCAGAACTCTGGAGCCGATGCCAGCCATGTGCCTTCCCAGCTAACAGAGGTTTTCTGGACACCATTGGCCATCCTCCAGTGAATCTACCCGATTGTTGGTGACTTACCTTGGACACTTTATGGCCTTAAGACTATAATTTTATAACCAAATAAATCTCCTTTATAAAAGCCAATCCATTTCTGGTGTTTTGTAATCTGGCAGCATTAGCAAACTAGGACAAATAATATTGGCATTTATAATTACCTAAATTGTTAGTTTTATAGCAGGCTGGTATTTTTTTATGCTGCTTTGAACCACTGTCTAGTGCTCTTTCCTTTCAGTCTGAAGAAATCTTCTTAGCATTGCTTATGGGGCAGGACGGGTGGTGATGAGCTCCCTCCTTTTTTGTTTCTCTGGAAATGTCTTAATCTTTCTGTCATTGTTGAAAGAAAGTCCTGATAGATAATAAAATTCTTGGCTGGCAGTTGTTTTCTTTTAGCACTTCAAGTACTTCAGTCCGCTTCTTTCTTAACCTCCATTGTTTCTGATGAGAAGTTAGCACTTAATTGAATTAGGACTCCCTTTTACATAACATGTTGCTTTTCTCTAGTAGCTTTGAGAGCTCTCTTCTTTCCCTTTGTATTTGATGTGTGATTATTATATGATGGGGTGTATTTTTCTTCATGTTTATCCTGTGTGGTGTTCTCTGGTGTTCTTGGTTATGCATGTTTACATCCTTTGCTACGTTTGGGAAGATTTCTGTCATTTTTTTGACTATTCCTTCTGTTCCCTTCTCTCTTTCTTCTCCTTCTGGAATTCCAATAACTTGTATATTGTATGTTTGATGGTATCCCATAGCTCCTTCAGGCTATTTTCACTGTTAATATTTCTTTCTTTTTTTTTTCTTCTCCTCAACCTGACTTATTTCAAGTGTCTTGTCTTTGAGTTCACTGATTCTTTCTTCTTCCAGGTCCAATCTGCTCTTGAAACTCTCTGGGCATTTTTCATTTCAGTTATTGTCATCTTGAACTCCAGTAATTCAGTTTGTTTCCTTTTTAAAATTTCTGTCTCTTTACTAAGATTCTCATATTGCTCATTCATTGTTTTCCTGATATCCTTTAGTTCTTTCTCTGTATTTTCCTTCATCTCTCTGAGCATTTACAAAATCATTTTTTTAAAGCTTTATACTGAAAGTCTACACTCTGATCTTCTTTGTTGATATTTTCTGGATTTTTATCCTCTCTGTTTTGATGAGTCACCATTTCCTGTTTCTTTGTCTTGTACTCTTTTGTTGCACACTGTGCCTTTTAATATTTTGAAATGTTGACTCTGGGATTTATTCCCTGGGATGTTTGTTTCTTCGTTTTGTAACCAGCTTATGATAAGACAGAGATTTTCTTGAACTTCAACCTTATTATCAGGAAGGTTGAGGTGAATGCAGTGTGCAGGCTTTTTCCTGTCTTTCTGGGCATCTATCTTGTTCTGGGCTTTTGCTTGTTAGTGTTTGGAGATCCCCTGTTATAGGAATTTGAGTGTCCACTCTGTTTCCCAGGAGACATCCTTCCTCACTTGGATGCTTGGAGCTGGCAGGCCCTTTTCCCAGACTGTCTGCCTCCATAGTTTGTTACACTCCTGTCATTGGCTCTTGCTGCTTTTGCCTGGAGGGCACATTCTGGGAGTAGGGTTGCCCTGGGGGGACTTTCCCAAATCCATCTTTCCCAGATGAAACAGGGCCACAGTGGGAGCGCAGCTGGCTCCACACCATGCTGTGGAGTGTGTGGGAGTGGGGCCAGCAAGGGCACGACGACCTGTTTTCCTGATTCGGCACTTGCCCAGTTACTGCAGCACTTTAACTGTTTCTTGGAGTTCTGAGGAAGATGGCTCTGCCAGTTTTTGCTAGTTGTTCAAGATTCTGTGGGATAATGGTACCCTGGAGCATCTTATGCTATCATTTTGGTTGACTGGAAATCTGATATTTGTTTATTTTGTTCACTACTGTATCCCCGGTGCTTGGCATATAATAGATGTCCTATGAATATTTAACAAATAAAGGAATAAATAAACGCAGTAGAAAAGAATCAGAGCATATAAGTATTGGATCTGAGCCTAGAATTGGTGTCAAGGGAAATGAGTGATTCTTTCCAATGTGTGCGAAAGGGCACTGGCTAAATTAATTCACATTTACCTGGATCTGTTGAGTTTATGAAAAACCAACTAATTGTTTCATTGGTGTTTTTTTTTTTTTTAAATAAGGAGTGGGTATATAAAGATTTCCAGTGTATTTCCACAAGCCAATGGGAAACATAGGTCTTTGTCTCCAGAATTGCCAGAGAAATGATTATGCTTCAAAGACATCTGTTCAGCTCATTATTGTTGTTTCCTCCCGTGGTTTATACAATTGAGCCCATTGGTACATATTTGTTTACATAATGTGGCATATGGTATTGGTCAGTTTTGGCCATAGAAATGTCCTGAAGATTTGCGGTAGCACTGGACCTCACAATGTGGGCTTGTCATTGAAAAATTAGATTTCTATTCTGGTCAACAACTGAGGACTGAGCATGTTGATAGGAATTTTGAATGAAGATATTTGGATTTCTTGCCATACTACCAAATATTGAATTATGAAAATATTTAGTGAGCTAATACTAAATAAGTAGTTTATTTACTCATGGAAGGTAAAGTTGGATCTGGGCATATTTGAAGAACTCGATAACCAGGATGAAACTTAGAAAATTCTGGGATGCTTAGCAGAACTTTTAAATAAGAAGCACAGTAATTTCATTTTTCATTTTCACATGTATACAACTATTTTCCAGAAAGCATTGTCCTAGAAAAGTCTTGAGAGTTTAGTTTGCAGTAAAGAAAAAATGTGTGAAAAATGAATAACCTTTGACATTACATGTTTTTGTTTCTGGAGTATGAAGACTTTATCTTGTAATCCTGGTCTTAGTTTTATTTCATTGATTTATCCTAGGTTTAACTAGAATTCTTGGTTTTCATACCTAGAATGAATTTGGAAAATGTGTTGGCTTTGTTATTTTTTCTCTGTGAAAGTATTAAAAGGAAAACAATCTGATGGTTGCCAATTTTGACATTTAAAATTTCTTCTCTAGTGTATTTCTGGAAAAATGGTGATTAAATAAAGTGTCTCAAAATAACAAGTTCTGTTTAGAACCGTATGCTTGCAGATAAAGTACATATTAGTGGATAGAATTTCCTGTTTTACATGTTGTCTGACTTGCAAAGGCATTGCATATTTAATTGTTTAAATGAGAATTATAGAAGAAAATGAATCTTCTTTAGAATATTAATGAAAAACTTTAAAAAGATATTCACAATTAATATCAGAAGCTTTACCATAAAGTTAAACACCCAGTTCATTCTAAGCTACTTGCTTTACAAAAAAAATAACAGACTATTTCGTGACCCTTTAGGGAGTTTCATTCTACAATGAATGATGGAGTTATGGCATAAAGTTGCATAAAGATAGAAGGAATTAAAGATAAAAAGCTAGGTGTTTAAATTACATGAAAATCTCATTTTGTTGTGTGGTATTAAAAAACACCACACAGGCTCAAAATTTAGATTCCTATCAGTTTATTCTGTTCAAACACATTCACATGTTGTTTTGGATTCATTGACTGAGATATAACTCATCATTGTATTTTCTCTTTTAGCCGTTTATTTATTTTAAAATCTGGTGTTCCTCAAAATAGCTAAAAGAAAATATCACAAAAGTTTTTACATGAGGAAAGTATGTAATTTTATTAATCCTTTGAAATTCCAAACATATGCAAAACAAATGAAAACAGGCTAGGGGTGGGGAAACCTTTGAGGAACCTTTGCAGTTTCCTCATCTGGTAAATGCAAAGTAGATGGTATGTAAGGATTGGTCTACCTTTAGAGTTTATTGTATTGTCTTAAAGCCAGAAATTCCTTGATTTATGGAGCAATTTTAAAACCTTAGATCATCAACAGATTTCAAGATCTAGAAGATTTGTAGGAGGGGTCTCTGGGGAGGAAAATGGGAAAGAAGGAGAGAACAGAAAGATAAAGTAAATGGCACAGGAGAGATAATTCCTCTGAAAACAGCTAAGTGTTCAGGGAAAAAAAAATTTCTTGCTAGTGACACTCCCCCCAATATCCTGTGCCTTCCTCCTTGCCTCTCTGTAGCTCATCCTTATCCTGGATATTTACAGGGTCACCACTTATGCCAAAGTAATTCACCCTCTTTCTGATTTAATTCTTTTACCCCCTCATTCTCTGCAGAATACTCAGCTTCCCACCAAGTAAACCTTGTTTTCGTTTTGAGTAAAAGCTGCCATTTTGCCCTAGTCTTCTGGTCTTCTGTTGCTGTTTCTATTTGCAGACACTAGATGTTGCTGGTTTACTATTAGAAAGCCCTTCCTGGCAGTCATCAGTGTTCCAGGTCCCATACAAAGTTCTGTGTTGAACCACCTTAGAGTTGGAAATTTTTAATTTTTACTTGTTTATAATCACATCTTCTAGGCAGTAATTTCACAAATTTATGTAAAATACTCAAACAGTGCTTTTTCCCATTTTATATATTTCTGGAGAAGAGTTATTTTCTGGTTCTGATGGAGGAGGGAAACTAGCTCCCTGTCTTAGAAATCTTAAACCATGTCATCCTCTATGAGGTACTGAGATGCCACCTTCTGGAAAAGGGATTTTGTTTAACCTATTTAATTTACAATGTCTTCTAACTAAACCCTTGCAATTTTAACAATTTTTTAATGAAAACTTTCAAATTGTATCACACATTTGATTTTTATGCCTTTGTATTTCCTTTTCTTCTTTAAGCCATAAGACGTTCTTTAGTTTTAAAGGATGCAGTTGACTATCAGTTTTCTGGAAACAGTTTGGCATTTTCTCCTTAATGCTGTGCTCATAAGCTAAAGACAGCATTATAGAGCAGATATACACATCTCCATGATAGATAAACAAAATACACTGTCATCAGAAAGATCTGCCTACCTTTTGTAAAAATGTCAAGATGCCTTCATGGAAAGCAATTTAAGAATCTTCATGGAAGACAAAATTAGGGAGAACTTGAAGAAACTTTATCTTATTATTGATAAATTAATTTTGTAATTGTCATGACTGATATTTCCAGCATATAGTTCCATTTATTTCACTGAACGTACATTTTGAAGCACACATTTTTTTTTTTTTTTTGGTATTTGACCAAATGCCATTTAATATCTCAAACCTAAATACATAAATTGAATAAAGGTTTTAAACTTCTATTAGAAAGGTCTTTAAAATTCATGTTTTTCACAAAACCCTGAATCATATTGGCTTTTCTGCAAACTAATATTTAATTTAAAAAATGTAATTAGTTCTTACTGTTGTTTTTTAATAGGGAAACTCCAACATATTTTAGGAGATAAATTAAGTGCATTTTTTGGGAGCTCTGTGATTACCATTAAAAACACCTAGAGATCTTCCCTATTACTCTCAAATCTGGTGGTTTTGAACAGATTATAATCTAAAAACGATTTCTGATATCTCTCCCAACAATTGGATCCTGTTTGTCATTTCCCTCTTCCTTTTTTGATTTCTGTTTACCTGAATGCCTACACCCTGAGCCTAGCACCTCCCCTATTTGATGTTGGATTTGTGTAGTTGTCAGTTCTAGATTTATTGCTCGGTTTGGAAATGAACTGCTTCAATAACACATGCCCTGCAGATCTCTCAGAACTAGCAAAAACTGTTTATCTGAAGCATAATATAGTCACATCTCACATGACTGTAATTCTGAGATTATGCAGGGTATATTTTTCCCTTCTGATTAAAGTCAGAAATTTAAAATGACAACAATAATTTCTTAACTTCATCCTAACTCTGTGATATTGCTGTCTGGCAACAGCTATAGCCAAACCCACGATTTAGATTTCAAACTTAGTAAGTGAGAAATCATCTTCAAGAGCCAGAATACACAAAGCAGCAGTTGCAACAATATCCTTCTACAACACGTTAGAAAGAACATCACAAACACATTGCCAAAATTATTAATTTTCTACAAGAAAAATATGTGAAGCAAATGTTCTTGTTAGAATTAATACAGTCCATGCCCTGAAAATTGCTTTAACTAGCAATAATATATATTTGTGAATTACATGTTCAAGGCATTGGAATTCTTGTTAATTCATCCTTTAACTGTTTCTTATCTAAACTTACTTGAAGAAACCAAATATCTTTAAAAGCTGAAGTTCTGAGGATACCCAAAATTTCTGGGACCCTGCACCAGCTCCTTACACCTGAGGATGAGATAAATTAGGAAAAGGAAGGATAAAGGTAATAGTTCCTTTCTCCCTTCTCTTTCACGTTTCTCTTAGTCAGTCATTACTTGATAGAAGTTTCCTTAGAGGTTCTGACTTCACTTCAAGTTCAATGTTTCAGATATAAGCGAATCTTTCTTCTAAATTGCAGTATTTCTTAATCCCCTTATCTTTGTCTCTTCTTTCGGATGAAAACAGCAGTGACCATTTGGAATCTTCCCTTTCTTTTGTTCTTCCTCTAAAACCCTCGTGACCACTAAATACTGCTTCTGAAATGTTTCCTTGTTTGGATCATTAAAATAAATACTTTTACTCTCTTCCCCTCTTACCTGATTTGATACTTCAAAACCAAATTCATCTACAAAACATCATTTTTTCCTTATCTTCCCTGGAATTTAGATTTCAGCAACCCCAGACTCTGCAGGTAGATTTTAAAAAACCTTACCCAGCTGTCCTGATGCTTTATTGCTCTCCCCATAATGGCCGTGCTATTTCAGCCTTAACAGCTCCTCCCCTCTCTCTTTGCCCCTTTCTGTGATTATTCTGCCTCTTGGCCTCTGTTCTTGCTATCCCTACTCCAGCTTATTTTGTCTATTCAAATTCAACACATTCTTCATTCAAGTTGTGGTGCAAGTCTCAAATCTGCATTGTTTCCCAAAAGAGTGTGTCTGTGGCCTACTCCCTGCGAGAATTTCTTTGCTGGCATTCCTAATGTGGACCTGTGACTTTCCTTGGGTCCTTACTATCTCTTCATGTGGCCACTGCTACGTCTCCAAGAATATTTCGAACTCCAGAAAGCTGAGAAGAATACTGATTACTTTTTCCAGTTACTCCGCATGTGTTTTTTGTTGTTGTTGATGGTGTTTTGTTGTCTCCCTCAGGCTCCTGAGTGTAGCCTGCACACGTGAGACCATGGTGTTTGTATGGAATCTCCTCCATGCCTCAGAGGCAGAGAGTGTGTGATTTGATATATTGCTTCTACTGACTGGCTTTTCTTTTTCTTAACAGCTTTCTTGAGAAATCCTTTGCATACCATAAAAGTCACCTAAGTGTGCAAATCAATGAATTTTAGTGCATTTTTAGAGTTGTGCAACCTTCACCATGGTCCAATTTTAGAACATTTCCAACAACACACCAAAGAAACCTCATGTCCATTTTCAGTCACTCCCTATTGGTTGATTTTTTTTTCCAATTTTTTTCTTTCATGGCTTCTGGATTTTTTTTTTTAAATTACAAAAGTTGTTGTAGGTTTACAGAAAAATCATGCAGAAAATACAAAGCTCCCATATATTCCCCCTCACACATACAGTTTTCCCTATTATTAACAGTTTGTATTAATGTGGTACTTTTCTTACAAATGATGAAACAATATTATTATAATTATACTATTAACTATAGTCCATAGTTTACGTTTGGTTTCACAACATAAACCCAACATTGTTTACTGTTTATGTTGTACAATTCTATAGTTTTCTTTTTTAATTTTTATTCTGGTAACATACTTCAACTTCATATTTTCCCATTTTAACCACTTTCAAATATACAATTCAGTGGTGTTGATTAAATTCACAATGCTGTGCTACCATCACCACCTATTCATTGACTTTTAACACACCAATATTTTAAATTACTGAGTGCCAGCGTTAGCACATCTCCATTCAATAGTATGGTTATTGATGAGGGAAAGCTGTTAACCAATATTTGATAGATCTTTTGATCTATTATGAATATTCCCCTAGCTCACTATTACTCAAAGCCACTTGGTTTGACACCCTAGTTTTAAATTTTTGTTTGTTTTTTGACACATCAAACTCCAAAGCATAAGAGTGTTTGGCTCTTGTGCAGTTGCGGATCATGTTATTAATGGGAAACGTGCATAAATATGACAACTAATTCCACTATTTTGGTTGAATTGACTTGCCCCTTCAATTTTTATAAGACAAAGGATCAAAATCATTTGTCATTTTATTCAAGATTATCAAATAATTTGAATGTGTGGACATAGTCTTATATCTGCATTAATTAATTTAAAAAATGATGTCTAAGAAATAGGCCAAATGTGGAAAGAACTTCAAGAGAACATCACTTTGGAACCTAGCTGTCCGTGTTGTTTTGAATGATGACGGTAGTAATTTAAATACTTGATTAGGCAGATGGGCCTGGCTTAGCAAGTGAAGACATTAATCAGTAGATGGCAAATAAGGAGTTGCAGTTAATGTAGGTTCCTCATACACTTGTGACCCCTTCTCATATTTGGAAACCATTGGTCAGAGGCTGACATTTTGATATTTGTTTATTTCTTTATCAGTTATTCATGGTTTTATATATAACTTTACAATTTTACCCCCTAAATATTCTTGAATCTATCAGCTCATAGCATTGCCCATCTCAAGCCCACATTTCTCTCTCAAGTAGTACAATCCTAACTTGTATTCCTGCTTCCATTCCTCCTCCTTCTGTGCCCCTTCCTCCCATCCCCAATCCCAAGTGTATCCTCACACTGCAGCCAGAGTCATCCCTCAGAGACAACTCTGTTCATCTTGGTTCCCTTTGATGTGCCCCTGCCACAAGGAGAACAACGCCCAAGCCGCTCACCACAGTAGTCAGGTCCCTCTGCATCCTGTCCTCTGTTTATTTCTTAACGTCATTTCCTGGCACTCTCCATTGCACATTTGATATTCTAATAACACTTTACTGCTGGATGCTTTTCTGCACATATCCTAATGCTTCATGTTCCTGTTCAAGCAGTTCATTCTGCCTGCAATGTCTGTCCTTCCCATCTTTCTTTGCCTGGATTATTTTGATTCATTTTTAAAAACAGTCCAGGTGTCATTTTTTTCAGAAAGCCTTTCCTTGACCACAGGTTATGCTAAGGGTGTGTCATCTATGCGCCTATAGACCCCTTGTGTACCTCCGTCATGTTGCTTATTTTATCATTTTGAAATAATTTGTTTGGATGTCTGTTCCCCACCAGAGCATAAACTCCTCAGAGGCAGGGAGCGGATATCGACTATCTCTGTATTCCCAGTGTCTGGCAGGTAGTAGGTCAATAAAAGTTTGCTGACTTGACATGAACTTTATTGAATAAATACTAAATTTCTTGGTTCTTGGATTACTTTTGCTTTTTGTGCCTTTCTAAATGTCTGTTCATCTCACAGTGGTTGCTCTAATTTACAATACTCATTGTTTTTCTAGAACTTTAGGGATGCAAGGCACTTTTTAATGATGTTTATGGGAATAAACTAAGCCCAATCTTAGGGTGAAAAATGGTAGATGAAGTCCTGTGTGGTATTTCTTAAAAGACAAAGAATGGCTCTGGGCAAACACTTTCCCTGATGACTTTAGTGTCAAGCTGAAATTAACTGTTCTTCATGTGTTTACATTTATTTGTTGATCATGTGATTTCCAACATGGAAGTTAGATAAAAATAGTAATCATTATTATTGCTACCATTTCTCCATTTATTGGGTGCTTACCATATGCCAGCTCTGTATTAGGCATTTGACATTTATTATATTTAAGCATTGCATCGTATCAAAAAATGCAGAAGTAATTATTATTTCCATTTTACATCCAAGAAAACTGGGTCTTAGAAAAGTTTAGTTGCCCAAAGTCACACAGTTACAGGGTGTACAGTGGGAATCGGACCCAGGTGTGTCTATCTTCAAAGCCCATGTTCTTTTCACTTGGTCTCAATGCTTTCTAGAAAAGCAGTTTCTGGAAGAATGATCCACAAAGTAGGTGTATTGTGATGGTAAGCAGGTAGAGAGCAAGTGAGCCACAGCCAGGCAAAGCAAGCCTTGAAAAAATAGGTCAAGACCGAGATTGGGTGGCAGAATTAGTGTCCCTGGGAGGAGAAAGGGAGACCTTTTAGATGTGTGAGAAGGACACTGGAAAGGGAGGTTCGAGTCTGCCCAAGACACAGAGAGCCCAAGCCCCAGTTTTGCAGGTGATGGGCTCTGATAGGGAATATTTTGATGCTTACTACTCACCAATTGAGATATGCATGGAGGAATCCTTCCCTGACCCTAAGTTGTTTTATAAAAAGCACTGATGAAGGAGAAAGAGAAATTAAAGTAAAAAGAGAAACGTATATATAGCTTGGCAAAGAAATAAAGAGAAAGGATTAAAAATTAATTGTAATAGAGCTGGGATTGGTCACCAGGTCATTTTATATGCAAATATCAGATGCTCTTGGAGAAATTCTTCTTCTCCAAAATATCAAGAAAATCTATTTGACTTGATTTTTTTTTTTTGAAATTTTTTTTATTGAGATATATTCACATACCACGCAGTCATACAAAACAAATCGTACTTTCGATTGTTTACAGTACCATTACATAGTTGTACATTCATCACCTAAATCAATCCCTGACACCTTCATTAGCACACACACAAAAATAACAAGAATAATAATTAGAGTGAAAAAGAGCAATTGAAGTAAAAAAGAACACTGGGTACCTTTGTCTGTTTGTTTCCTTCCCCTATTTTTCTACTCATCCATCCATAAACTAGACAAAGTGGAGTGTGGTCCTTATGGCTTTCCCAATCCCATTGACACCCCTCATAAGCTACATTTTTATACAACTGTCTTCGAGATTCATGGGTTCTGGGTTGTAGTTTGATAGTTTCAGGTATCCACCACCAGCTACCCCAATTCTTTAGAACCTAAAAAGGGTTGTCTAAAGTGTGCGTAAGAGTGCCCACCAGAGTGACCTCTCGGCTCCTTTTGGATTCTCTCTGCCACTGAAGCTTATTTCATTTCCTTTCACATCCCCCTTTTGGTCAAGAAGATGTTCTCCGTCCCACGATGCCAGGTCTACATTCCTCCCCGGGAGTCATATTCCACGTTGCCAGGGAGATTCACTCCCCTGGGTGTCTGATCCCACCTAGGGGGTAGGGCAGTGATTTCACCTTTCAAGTTGGCTTAGCCAGAGAGAGGGGGCCACATCTGAGCAACAAAGAGGCATTCAGGAGGAGACTCTTAGGCACAAATATAGGGAGGCCTAGCCTCTCCTTTGCAGCAACCGTCTTCCCAAGGGTAAAACTTATGGTAGAGGGCTCAACCCATCAAACCACCAGTCCCCTATGTCTGGTCATGTTAGCAACCATGGAGGTGGGGTAGGCGAATACCCCTGCATTCTCCACAGGCTCCTCAAGGGGGCACTACATCATTTTATTTTCCTTGTTTTTCTTTCTTTCTTTTTTTTTTAACTTTCCCTTCTTTTTTAAATCAACTGTATGAAAAAAAAAGTTAAAAAGAAAACAAACATACAATAAAAGAACATTTCAAAGAGACCATAATAAGGGAGTAAGAAAAAGACAACTAACCTAAGATAACTGCTTAACTTCCAACATGTTCCTACTTTACCCCAAGAAAGTTACATAATATAGCAACCTTTCTGTGAACTTGTTCCTACTATATCCATCAGAAATTTACAGACCATAGTCATTTCTGGGCATCCCCAGAACGTTAAATAGCTTATCTGTTCTTCTTGGAATATTGTTCCCCCTTCCTTATTTGCTCTCTACTGCTAGTTCCCCTACATTCTACATTATAAACCATTTGTTTAACATTTTTCAAAGTTCACATTAGTGGTAGCATATAATATTTCTCTTTTTGTGCCTGGCTTATTTCGCTCAGCATTATGTCTTCAAGGTTCATCCATGTTGTCATATGTTTCACGAGATCGTTCCTTCTTACTGCCACGTAGTATTCCATCGTGTGTATATACCACATTTTATTTATCCACTCATCTGTTGAAGGACATTTGGGTTGTTTCCATCTCTTGGCAATTGTGAATAATGCTGCTATGAACACTGGCGTGCAGATATCTGTTCGTGTCACTGCTTTCCGATCTTCCGGGTATATACCGAGAAGTGCAATCGCTGGATCGAATGGTAACTCTATATCTAGTTTTCTAAGGAACTGCCAGACTGACTTCCAGAGTGGCTGAACCATTATACAGTCCCACCAACAATGAATAAGAGTTCCAATTTCTCCACATCCCCTCCAGCATTTGTAGTTTCCTGTTTGTTTAATGGCAGCCATTCTAACCGGTGTTAGATGGTATCCCATTGTGGTTTTAATTTGCATCTCTCTAATAGCTAGTGAAGCTGAACATTTTTTCATGTGTTTCTTGGCCATTTGTATTTCCTCTTCAGAGAACTGTCTTTTCATATCTTTTGCCCATTTTATAATTGGGCTGTCTGTACTATTGTCATTGAGTTGTAGGATTTCTTTGTATATGCAAGATATCAGTCTTTTGTCAGATACATGGTTTCCAAAAATTTTTTCCCATTGAGTTGGCTGCCTCTTTACCTTTTTGAGAAATTCCTTTGAGGTGCAGAAACTTCTAAGCTTGAGGAGTTCCCATTTATCTATTTTCTCTTTTGTTGCTTGTGCTTTGGGTGTAAAGTCTAGGAAGTGGCCGCCTAATACAAGGTCTTGAAGATGTTTTCCTACATTATCTTCTAGGAGTTTTATGGTACTTTCTTTTATATTGAGATCTTTGGTCCATTTTGAGTTAATTTTTGTGTAGAGGGTGAGGTAGGGGTCCTCTTTCATTCTTTTGGATATGGATATCCAACTCTCCCAGCCCCATTTGTTGAAAAGAACATTATGACTCAGTTCAGTGACTTTGGGGGCCTTATCAAAGATCAGTCGGCCATAGATCTGAGGGTCTATCTCTGAATTCTCAATTCCATTCCATTGATCTATATGTCTATCTTTGTGCCAGTACCATGCTGTTTTGGCAACTGTGGCTTTATAATAAGCTTCAAAGTCAGGGAGTGTAAGTCCTCCCACTTCATTTTTCTTTTTTAGAGTGTCTTTAGCAATTCGAGGCATCTTCCCTTTCCAAATAAATTTGATAACTAGCTTTTCCAAGTCTGCAAAGTAGGTTGTTGGAATTTTGATTGGGATTGCATTGAATCTGTAGATGAGTTTGGGTAGAATTGACATCTTAATGACATTTAGTCTTCCTATCCATGAACATGGAATATTTTTCCATCTTTTAAGGTCCCCTTCTATTTCTTTTAGTAGAGTTATGTAGTTTTCTTTGTATAGGTCTTTTACATCTTTGGTTAAGTTTATTCCTAGGTACTTGATTTTTTTAGTTGCTATTGAAAATGGTATCTTTTTCTTGAGTGTCTCTTCAGTTTGTTCATTTCTAGCATATAGAAACATTACTGACTTATGTGCATCAATCTTGTATCCCGCTACTTTGCTAAATTTGTTTATTAGCTCTAGTAGCTGTATCGTCGATTTCTCAGGGTTTTCTAGATATAAGATCATATCATCTGCAAACAATGACAGTTTTACTTCTTCTTTTCCAATTTGGATGCCTTTTATTTCTTTGTCTTGCCGGATTGCCCTGGCTAGCACTTCCAGCACAATGTTGAATAACAGTGGTGACAGCGGGCATCCTTGTCTTGTTCCTGATCTTAGAGGGAAGGCTTTCAGTCTCTCACCATTGAGTACTATGCTGGCTGTGGGTTTTTCATATATGCTCTTTATCATGTTGAGGAAGTTTCCTTCAATTCCTACCTTTTGAAGTGTTTTTATCAAAAAGGGATGTTGGATTTTGTCAAATGCTTTTCAGCATCTATTGAGATGATCAATTGATTTTTCCCTTTCGAGTTTTTAATGTGTTGTAATACATTGATTGTTTTTCTTATGTTGAACCATCCTTGCATGCCTGGAATGAACCCCACTTGGTCATGGTGTATGATTTTTTAATGTGTCTTTGGATTCGATTTGCAAGTATTTTGTTGAGGATTTTTGCATCTATATTCATTAGGGAGATTGGCCGGTAGTTTTCCTTTTTTGTAGCATCTTTGCCTGGTTTTGGTATTAGATTGATGTTAGCTTCATAAAATGAGTTAGGTAGTGTTCCATTTTCTTCAATGTTTTGAAAGAGTTTGAGTAAGATTGGTGTCAGTTCTTTCTGGAAAGTTTGGTAGAATTCCCCTGTGAAGCCATCTGGCCCTGGGCATTTATTTGTGGGAAGATTTTTGATGACTGATTGGATCTCTTTGCTTGTGATGGGTTGGTTGAGGTCTTCTATTTCTTCTCTGGTCAGTCTAGGTTGTTCATATGTTTCCAGGAAATTGTCCATTTCTTCTACATTGTCCAGTTTGTTGCCATACAGTTGTTCATAATATCCTCTTATAATTTTTTTAATTTCTTCAGGATCTGCAGTTATGTCACCTTTTTCATTCATTATTTTGTTTATATGGGTCTTCTCTCTTTTTGATTTTGTCAGTCTAGCTAGGGGATTGTCAATCTTGTTGATCTTCTCAAAGAACCAACTTTTGGTGATATTTATCCTCTCTATTGTTTTTTTGTTCTCTATGTCATTTATTTCTGCTTTAATCCTTGTTATTTCTTTTCTTGTACTTGGTTTAGGATTGGTCTGCTGTTCATTTTCTAGCTTCTTCAGTTGATCCATTAGTTCTTTGATTTTGGCTCTTTCTTCCTTTTTAATATATGCGTTTAGTGCTATAAATTTCCCCCTTAGCACTGCTTTTGCTGCATCCCATAGGTTTTGGTATGTTGTGTTCTCATTTTCATTCGTCTCTATATATTTAGCAATTTCTCTTGCTATTTCTTCTTTAACCCACTGATTGTTTAGGAGTGTGTTGTTTAACCTCCAGGGATTTGTGAATTTTCTAAGTCTCTGATGGTTATTGACTTCTAATTGTATTCCATTGTGGTCAGAGAATGTGCTTTGAATAATTTCAATCTTTTTAAATTTATTGAGGCTTGTTTTATGTCCCAGCATATGATCTATTCTGGAGAAAGTTCCGTGAGCACTAGAAAAGTATGTGTATCCTGGTGATTTGGGATGTAATGTCCTGTAGATGTCTGTTAAATCTAATTCATTTATCAGATTGTTTAGGTTTTCAATTTCCTTATTGGTCTTCTGTCTGGTTGATCTATCTATAGGAGAGAGTGATGTGTTGAAGTCTCCCACAATTATTGTGGAAACATCAATTGCTTCCTTTAGTTTTGTCAGTGTTTCTCTCATGTATTTTGTGGCACCTTGATTGGGTGCATAGACATTTACGATTGTTATTTCTTCTTGCTGAATTGCCCCTTTTATTAGTATGTAGTGGCCTTCTTTGTCTCTCAAAACATCCCTGCATTTGAAGTCTATTTTATCTGAGATTAATATTGCTACACCTGCTTTCTTTTGGCTGTAGCTTGCATGAAATATTTTTTTCCATCCTTTCACTTTCAGTTTCTTAGTGTTCCTGTGTCTAAGATGAGTGTCTTGTATGCAGCATATTGATGGTTCATTTTTTTTGATCCATTCTGCGAATCTATATCTTTTAATTGGGGAGTTTAATCCATTTACATTCAACGTTATAACCGTGAAGGCATTTCTTGAATCGGCCATCTTATCCTTTGGTTTATGTTTGCCATATTTTTCCCCTCTGTCTATTAATATCCTTTATTGTACCCATACCGAACCTCTTTAGTACTGAACCTTTCTCCAAGTCTCTCTGTCCTGTCTTTGTTTCTCTGTCTGTAGGGCTCCCTTTAGTATCTCCAGTAGGGCAGGTCTCTTGTTAGCAAATTCTCTCAGCATTTGTTTGTCTGTGAAAAATTTAAGCTCTCCCTCAAATTTGAAGGAGAGCTTTGCTGGATAAAGTATTCTTGGCTGGAAATTTTTCTCACTCAGAATTTTAAATATATCATGCCACTGCCTTCTCACCTCCATGGTGGCTGCTGAGTAGTCACTACTTAGTCTTATGCTGTTTCCTTTGTATGTGGTGAATTGCTTTTCTCTTGCTGCTTTCAGAACTTGCTCCTTCTCTTCTGTGTTTGACAGTGTGATCAGTATATGTCTCGGAGTGGGTTTATTTGGATTTATTCTATTTGGAGTTCGCTGAACATTTATGATTTGTGTATTTATGTTGTTTAGAAGATTTGGGAAGTTTTCCCCAACAATTTCTTTGAATACTCTTCCTAGACCTTTACCCTTTTCTTCCCCTTCTGGGACACCAATGAGTCTTATATTTGGATGTTTCATATTATCTATCATATCCCTGAGGTCCATTTCGATTTTTTCAATTTTTTTCCCCATTCTTTCTTTTATGCTTTCATTTTCCATTCTGTCATCTTCCAGGTCACTGATTCGTTGTTCAACTTCCTCTAGTCTTGTACTATGAGTGTCTAGAATCTTTTTAATTTGGTCAGCAGTTTCTTTAATTTCCATAAGATCATCCATTTTTTTATTTAGTCTTGCAGTGTCTTCTTTATGCTCTTCTAGAGTCTTCTTGATTTCCTTTATATCCCGTACTATGGTCTCATTGTTCATCTTTAGTTCTTTGAGTAGCTGCTCTAGGTGCTGTGTCTCTTCTGGTCTTTTGATTTGGGTGCTTGTGCTTGGGTTATCCATATCGTCTGGTTTTTTCATATGCTTTATAATTTTCTGTTGTTTTTGGCCTCGTGGCATTTGCTGAACTTGATAGGGTTCTTTTAGGTTTTGTAGACCTATTGAAGTCCTTATCTCTAATTTATCAGATCTACAGCTTCGTGGAGTACACTTTCTCTAACTAACCAGCAGGTGGCGTCCACGAGCCACCTGTTCTCCACAAGCCAGTTCTCCCCTGCTTAGCCTTTCTTTTGAGTGGGGGAGTGAGTCTTGTGGGGCCCAATTGGTGTACCAAGCTTGCGTGTGTAGTTGGTGTTGCCTGCCCTGTATGTAGGGCATGTTTCTGGGCAGTCGGGGAGGGGGGGGTGGTGCTAACAATCAAATCTCCCTGGTGATCCTAGAGTTTTAAAGCTGCTGCAATAGTCTAATCCTTCAGTTCAGTCCTGCCACAGTTTGTCTCTGCCACTGACCCACAAGTCCTTGGTATTGGCGTATGGCTCCTGAGACTTGCAAGTGGGCCCCTCTTCCAGGTTGTGCACCCCGGGTCCTCTGTTGAGGGATGACTATGCTATGTCACAGGTGAGTGCCGTTCCCCCAGGGCAGTTCTGGGCTGCTGGGCTGTGTAGGGAGGCTCCCAGTCTGCTGAAATGATGGCTGAATGGGGCTTTGTTAATTCACACTGCTCCACCTTCCCAACTCTGGGACAATCAGCTGAGGTTGCAGGGAAGGCTAATGTCCACGCCCAGTTTTGTGGTGTGTGCCTGTTATTTGAAGCACTTCCGTCACACTGGGTTGTCTGGGGCAGCTCTGGGCTATGGGGCTGGCGATGGGCAGGAGTGTTTCCTGTCCACCAGGATGGTGGCTGTGAGCGGACACCCCCCTTTTCTTGGGAAGTTGTGGTGTTTAGTGCATTTTCTCAGCCACTGAATTATTGCCTTTTGTCTCAGAGCTCTCTTAGTTCTGCTCTTGACTTGATGTGCCCAAATTGAAAGTCTCTGAAGCTTTCTGTATTGGGCTTCTTAGAGTAATTGTTTTAGAAAAAGAAAAAAGGATTAAAAAAAAAAAAAAAAAAAAAGGGCCCTCCTCAGAGATCTAATGGGTTATTGAAATGCTAAGAGACAAAGCAACCAGGGCCATTAAGGAAAGGTCCACAGGGCAGAGAGATCGGCTTTTCTTCGGGATTTGCATATGCGCCTTAGGGCCTGAGCTCCGCCCTTCCCCTTTCTGTGTTCACCAGAACTCCAAAAATCCTCTGCTTTTATTTTGGAGTTTTTCGTGTTGTTTTTTTTTTTCTATGCCTGTCTCCTCTCTGCTGGGCTGGCTGCTCTCACATTCTCTGGTGTCTGGTCTCAGTCTATCTATGGTTGGAGTCTGGATCAGTAGAATGAGTTTCTGATAAGAGCAGCCACTGCAGTTCTCCCTTCTCCTTCCCGGAGCTGACAGCCCCTCCTCCCATGGGACTGAGCCTGGCAGGGAGGGTCGTGGGTCCCCTGGCCGCCAAAACTTACAGATTTCGCTGATCTCAGCAGTTCGACGTTTTCATGAGTGTTGTATGAAGTATGCCCAAAGTCAGATTGCTCTGTGGTGTCCAGTCCACGCAGTTCCTGGCTTTCTACCTACTTTCCTGGAGGAGTAACTAAAACATACAGCTCACCAGTCTGCCATCTTGCCCCGCCTCTATTTGACTTGATTTTAACTTCAATATTTAAAAAACCTGCAATAATCATTGTTTTAATACTTTATGATTTTTTGAGTTCCTGTTTTCTCAAAATTTGACCAAATTATTGAAACAGAAATGGAAAAATATTAATTTCTTTCAAATGGGTTTGGTCATTGCTTTCAAATTTGGTTATCATGCAGAGGTGACAGAATTCTATATAATTTCATCTGTGAACACTGGGTATAGCCATTCAGTTTAAAAATTAATGTCATTTGTGAAAGTTGTTATATCATTTGGTTCTAGCAATTTTACAATAAATCCATTTCTTATCTTTTTTTGGTACTGAGTTAAAACTTTCTGATAGGTGAATTTCTCCTAGTATGAAAGAAGATTTGAATGAACAATCTTTTCAAAATTGAAAAAATGGTAAATAAATTGGTGGGAAATTGTGTATAGGGAGACAACATTGACATCACATGGTGAATTACAATTTAAAATAAGGTTTAATTTTCATTTATATATAATTTTGTATATAAGACTAATCGTGTACCCTTGTCTTTAGCTACATTTTGATATAGAAGTGTTCTTTTAAAAATAGTTCATTTTAAAATGAGGTAAAATTTTAAATATTGAATCAGGAAAATTGAACATTGGGGAGAATGAACTTCCTTTGACCTAGGATAAATGAAAGAGTGATTTCAACCAAAAATAATGTTCCTCCCTGCAGAGTGGAAGGTAATATATGGAGATACCTTTGCAGCATCCAGACGTGTAATTTCAGGATGCTGCCAGATGTTATGTGTGCTGCAGGAGACCTCACAGAATTGGGTAGGAAGCCGTGGAATATGCTGCCTGAGCCACACGCAAGGAGGGATTATGGAAAGATTTCTGCATAAATCAAGCACATCAAAATCTGCCACAAGAGGCAGCTCAGGAGCCCCCATGTGTTTGCGTTAGTTTACCCTGTCAGATGGAACACAGACTACTTGGGGTTGGGAGAACCAGATCCAAAATTTATTCCTGATCCTTTTCTTCTTCTTTTCCTCTTAGGATGTGGGAGGAAAGGGCATGCCAGGAAACAGTTCAGATTAGGCAGAATTCAGTTGAATTTATAATTCAGGCCATAAGGACATGACTGCAGTCATCAGGTGTACCCATTATATTTTATTATATTTGCTTTTCTCCTTTTTAGCACTTATTATAGATTGGCTCATTCCTTCTTTTGTTGATATATTTGTTCATTCATTCATCAAGTATCAAACATTTATTGCATTATCGTTTTGCTGGGATCTAATGATGAAATAAGACAGATTCTCAGACCACAAGGTGCTTGTGACTGGGCATTAATGTTCTGGCTCATGGAATTCACTGTCTAGTTGGGGATATAGTCAGTAAATTAGTAAATGAATACTAGTGATTTTATAAATTGTGATGACTGCTGTGAAGGACATAGAGAACAACTGTGGGGGGTGGCTACCTACTTAGATAAGGTGATTAGGGACATCCTTTTTGAGGAAGCGACATTGAAGTGCAAACCTGAAGGTGAGGAGGAGCCAGTTAGGCAAAGAAGGAAGGAAAGAACATTCCAAGA
The DNA here is from genome assembly GCF_015220235.1 of Choloepus didactylus. Taxonomy (NCBI): domain Eukaryota; kingdom Metazoa; phylum Chordata; class Mammalia; order Pilosa; family Megalonychidae; genus Choloepus; species Choloepus didactylus. The sequence continues at coordinate 48,994,928 of NC_051320.1, read as the reverse complement.
AGAGGGAATAGCATGTGCAAAGGTCCTGAGGTGGGAAGGAGCTTGATACTTCCAAAGCACAGAAAGAAAACTATTTTCTTACCTAGCCAGAGCCATGTGAATAAGGGAGAGAGTGGCACAAATTGGGAAGATGGTAGGAGGGTGCCAGATGATGCAGGGTCTTTTAAGGTAAGCTAAGAAGCTTGGATTTTCTTTGAAATGATATGGGAAGCCATTAAAGGGGCTTATGCAGGGGAGAAATGTAAGCTGATTATTTTAAAAAGAATGCTCGGTTTACTGGGGGGAGGACAGATGGAGGCAGGCAAGAGAGGAAGCAAGGAGACCGGTAAAGAAGCTCCCACATTGGTCTGGGTGAAACCCAGTGGCTTGTATTGGGTGGTGACATGGAAAGGACAGGAAGTGAAAGATGGGGATGGGCCTGACCCCCCAGGTAGAATGGGCAGGGCTGAGTGTGGGACGTGTCTCTGTTTGTCTTACTGTCCACCTCTGGGAAGCCCCATGGCTCTGGAAACACAGTTTGAAAATCACTAATTCACATACTGCAAAAAAGACTTTGACTGAAATTTCCAGGGACATAACAATTATTTGACTGAACTGACCAGATTACTTACTTGTTGAATCTGTTCTTCTTCTAAAGCTAGGATTCTAGTTTGTCATATTCAAAAGCTACGAGACAGTTTTTGATGATGGAAGTATATTTATTGGGGTATATAAAAACTGTTTACCATGGATGTATTATTTAAAACATTCTGTGGAGGAAATAATTTCTAAATCCTTGACGTTCAATCTCATGATTGAAAGGCAACATCATGGGGACAGCATGAACAAGGGAAAAGGCCATAAGGAAAAAGAGAGCAAAGATGGATTGAGGCAATGATTTAAGGGCACAAAAAGAAATGAAACTAAATCACATTTCTGGGCTTGATCTCAATTCTTTATCCATACCCCTTCCTTTGATGAACAGTGCTGGGAAGATTAAGACAACGGTTTTGTGTTTTTAGGCCTTAGGCAGGTCGTACTTCTGTATTTAATTTTGCAGCAGTAACACATGCCCTGATGGAGCACTAGGCTTGATTATTGTAATTCTCTTTTAGTGGGACTTCCAGCAGGGCTTTTCTGTCACTTGCGGCTCATGCAGAATGCAGCAGCACATCTGCCGGCTGGTTTGAGAATGGGCAATCATATTACCCAATTCTGTATAATTTGATATGTGCAGGTCACTGAGGACCCTGGGAATGTTTCTTTGTCTCTCTCTTTTAAAAAAAAGGATGAAATTACGTTTTCCTTGTATCTATGCCTCTCTATTTTCACAATTATTTATCTTTTCTTAGGGAGAATCGTATGGCATTTTACCTCCCATCAAGGTAGACATCATTTTAAACTAAAAATAGCCATACTGTTTGTAATGTGAGTGATAAGGAAAAGTGTGAGGCACTGTTTTAATATATTTTATTTCTACTGAATCAAAGAGGCTTATATTCCAGGGAGGGATGAAGAGATATTCTATTCTATTCTATTCTATTCTATTCTATTCTATTCTATTCTCTCCCCTCCCCTCCCCACTCTTCCCCACCCCTCTCAACCCCTCACATCCCATTTCACTCCACTCTACTCCACTTCATTCCATTCTTCTACTCATTGATTTTTTGTGCAGTTTTATTGAGATATATTCCCATACCATACAGTCATCCAAAGTGTACAATCATTTGTTCACAGTATCATCATATAGTTGTGCATTCATCACCACAATCAATTTTTGAACATTTGTATTACTCCAAAATAACAAAACTAAGAATAAAAATATAAATAAAAGTTAAAAATAACACCAAAAACATCCCATTCACCCCATTATTCATTTACCTTTTTGTCTCCTGTTTTTCTACTCATCTGTTCATACACTGGATAAAGGGAGTGGGAGCCACAAGGTTTTCACAATCTCACGGTCACACTGTGTAAGCTATATAGTTGTACGCTAGTCTTCAAGAATAAAGGCTACTGGGTTACAGTTCAACAGTTTCAGGTATTTCTTTCTAGCTATTGGGAGATCTATATAATGCATAAGAGTAACCTCCAGAACGACATCTTGACTCCATTTGAAATCTCTCAGCCACTGAAACTTTATTTTGTTTCATTTCTCTTCCCCCTTTTGGTCAATCCCATGATGACAGGTCTAGACTCATCCCCAGGAGTCATGTCCCATGTTGCCAGGGAGATTTACACCCCTGGGAGTCATGTTGTATGTAGGGGGGAGGGCAGCAAGTCCACCTGCCAAGTTGGCTTAGAGAGAGGTGACATCTGAGCAACAAAAGAGGTTCTCTGGGGGTGACTCTTGGGCACAGTTATAAGTAGGCTTAGCCTCTCCTTTGCAGTAAGAGGCTTCATAAGGGAAAGCTCCAAGATCATGGGCTCAGCCTACTAAATTGGTAGTCCCCAGTGTTTGGGAGAATATAAGGAATTTCCCAGGTGGGGACATTTAATATTTCTACATTTTCCCCCAGCCTTTCAAGGGGACTTTTCAAATACATTTTTATTCTTTGTCCAGATTACTCTGCAATGTATTGGGGCTTTACACTAACCTGTACAAACAAACCAGATCTCACTCCCTATTCAAAGTTCTATGTAATTATGGTGTTTGAATAAACTGACCAAATAAGTTAAATTATATAGCATACTAGAGAATATGGATTTTTCACCATAGTCATTGATTCTTAAGCCTGGAACAGAGGGACAGCTGCTGCTGATGTCACAGCTTTGCCTGTGGTTGGCAATGTAGCTCTTGACACACTTTAGTGAATGTGGGAAAAGTTGTGGATGCAGAGGCAGAGAAGTCAGGAATTATGACCCTGGACATCCCTGGGCTTCCAGGTGCCTCTGTCTATTGTTTCATGAGCACCTTAGATTAAGGTTGTTTAGAGAGGTGGGAAATTGGGTTGGAAGAAAGATCAGCAACTCTGGGCTCCTTCCCAGAGGGGAACTGTAATATTTGGCATAAAGGTGGGGGACACACCTGCCTTGAAAAGTAGATGGGTATTAGGCCTCTGGTTTCCTTCACTGAAGAGTTTATGGATGTTAATTTGGGAAGGGGTGGGGAGGCATGAGAAGAAGATTGAAAGACTTGTACTCCACCCACCTCAAACATCCCAGGAGGTAGGGGTGGACTGACACTAGCGTGAGTATCTCAAGGTTCATCAATCATAACTAACCATCTTCCCATTAGCCAATGTTTTTTATGCAAGAAATTCAGTCTTTCTCTATGGTCTATAACATTTATGCTGTTTATCCTTTTGATACCTGTATTAATTCTGGTCAATGCTAGTCTAAGTTTTCAAAATGTAAGAACACATTTTAGGAAGAAAATAGAGCCCATGTGGAAATTAATTTCCAGTAATTAGACACTGGTGTAATTTACCTGAGGTAATGCTTAAAGTAAGCTAAAGAATACCTGGGTTTAGGCTGGGATAAAATCCCTAACCTTGAATCCCAACTCCCATCCTCATTAGTTGTGTCTCTGTAGGCAGGCTACTTTATATATGGGCTCTTCAGTTTCTTCATGTGTAAAATGTGGATAATCGTATCAATTTCACAGTGTTGCTCTGAGGATTAGATAAAACAATAAATGTGAGGTTCCTGGAATGTTGTAATCCTCAATATATGCTATCACCTTTTTCTGCCTCCTTCAAAGTTAATCTTGAGTTCCACCTGCTTTGGAAAGCCCTCTATTTCAAATCAAGGCCACAGGGTGATACGTATTTATTATATATGACTATATACTACTAGTTAAATGTGTATCTTATATTCTAAACTAGTCCAGCAAGATTCTAAACTCTTTGAGAGCGTAGTACATAACTTGTACTTTTTTTGTGCAGACTATTGAATATAGTACAGTGAGTTGTACTTGAGCTGTACTTAATAGAGAGAGTGACTTGTTGACTTTCTAAAATCAGTAGCTTTCCTAGTGATGTTCTTAGGTAGCTCTATTTAAATCACTGTGAAATGTCTACAGACATTTTCCAAAGGATTCAGCAGTTTTCTGGAGATTGGGATCAAGCCATATACTTAGAGGAATTTATTTGCCTCAAGAGAGGATAGCAGAAGACCTGGAAACTGTGAAGAAGAATTTCCCTGGAGGATTTTCTTCAAACACTGCTCCCTGTGCTAGTCCAGATTTCAATTGTAGTATGATGCAGATGAGCAGATGATGACAATAATGATGATGATAGTAATAGTAATAATAATGGTGATGAAGATGTCTAGCACTTGTAATCCACACTGTGTGCCAGCACTGGGCCAAATTACTTACAAGTAATTTCTTTCCTCCCTCCCTCCCTCCCTCCCTCCCTTCCTTCCTTCCTTCCTTCCTTCCTTCCTTCCTTCCTTCCTTCCTTCTTTTCTATAAATAGTCAAAGCAGACAGACATAAAGTCTCTATTTGGCTTAGAGACTGGCTTAGTGATTAGTGGTTATTGCCAACTATTCAGGTGCTATGAGAAAATTGTGAATTGTTCACTTTAATACTGTTTATCTTTTAAGACATAGAATACTATATCTGAAGATTATTGTGGAAGCAATGTATAAGAGGTTAAGCATGCTTCATTAGAATGAGTCAAACCAAAAGCAGAGAATGTACAGTCTAACAAATAATCTTTTTAATAGATGTATGGTCCCACTGAGATCAGTGAGTGGTTCACAGGAAGCAGCCGAATAGCTATAATTAGTGCTAGACGCAAATGGTTAAAAGCAAGGAAGTCTTATTTCATACAGCAGTGAAAGCCTTCCTTGCTGCACAAATAGCATCACTTCTGCTAAAATAAACAGTACAGTGTCGGTCACAGGTTGGTGATTGGAAAATTTAATTTGGGGGACATTTCTCCACCTAGGAGTTCTAAAGTTCTTGAGACAGTGTGACTATTCAAGGTTGCCCTTGGCTTTACAGACTTAAGATGAGATATTGCTGGTCTCTGTTAGGCAATGGAATTAGTTACTAGTGTTAGGAGGGATTTCAGATTTAATTTGGAATTTCCAAGCCAAGAGCGTGACCCTTTTTCTGTTGTTCAGTATAAAATAAACAAATCTCTGGTGAAGACTTCTTGTCTTTGTCAGAGCCTACAAGGGCAGTGAGCCCATTGGCGAAGGCATCATTTCTTGTGGATGAGGGTGTATAACAGGGTCACCTGGCTCACATTTACAATGTGATAAACAGAAATAAAAATAGCTCCTGGTTTTTCTCAGGGACCAACACAAAAGTGAAATTCCCTGAATGAGCATAGAATTATGTGATCAACATCCTCTTTGGAAAGTCCCTCCTGAGATGCTCAACCCTGAAAAGCCAAGGAGGCCTCTAGTTAAGCATATCTGGTCCAGTTAAAAATAAAGCCCCACTTACACTTAACCCGCCCTTATAAGACTAACAGGTTCTTGCTCCAAGCAACAGAACCTAGATGATTTCCTTCTTTCTGTTTATAAAACTGCCTACAAACTCCCCAGCCTCAAAACTGCTTTCAAATTTGTTAATGGGTGGGCTTTTCTACTGCAGCAGTCTTGGCCCCCTGAATAAAAGATTGTAAACTGCAACTCGACTCCAGTTGGTATTTCAACAAGTATATGAAGTAGCACATAACTGGTTTGAGGCCTTAGTCCCCCATTAGTTGAAAACATACTTTAATTTATTGAAATACGGGTATTGTAAAAAGCATCTATCAGAGTGTACACAGTCATGGCTTCCCTTGAACAGATACAGGGAGGATTGTGGCAGTGTGCACAGAGGCTAAGATTAGCACGGGTTTTGGAATGAGGTAAACCAGAATCAGAGTCCTAGCTCTGCCACTTTCACACCCGTGTGACCTCAGAGATGTCACTTAACCTAAGTCACTAACTTCATCTTTTTCACATACCAATGGAATCATTTATTTACATAATACTTACATGTAAATATTAATTTATTATTTTAATTTTTGAATAGTTTCAAAACTGAGCAAGGCATAAAAGGTTATTCATAAAAATTTAGTCCCTGCCTGTATATGTTCCCCAATCTCCAGTTCTCCCCAATCCCCCCCACCAAAGGCAACTGTTTTTTCCCTTTCTTAGGTGTCCTTCAAGAAATAGTCTCCTTTAAAAAGAGGTAGCTTTCTCTACATATTTTTTGATATCATGCTTATTAAATTTTTTTTTTTATTATGGGACATTTCAAACATTTACAGAAACAGAAATAGTTGTATAATTGTGGCAGATTAGGAGATGTGTGCTTCAGATCTCCCTTCATAAAAGGCCTCATCACCTACCTGTGAGGATGTGGTGAGCTGACAGCCTTGGATGTTAAGATTCATCTCACTGTCTGAATTGATTTCACACTCTTGGAGTCACTCCTCAGCCAATGACTGACCATGAGGGGGGTACAGGGCCTATGCATTTCAGCTCAGTGTAGGATGACTCTAGTTGGCAAGGTAACCTTTGCTTCAGAGCTCCCAGTTGGTCTGACAGAGACTTTGTGGGGTCTGCATTGCAGTGGAACAGTTCCCCATGCCCAATCCTGCTTCTTTCCCCTTTGACTTCGTAGGTGTTTCTCCCTTATAAACTTTTTGCACTCCTAACTCCATCTCAGCTTCTACTTCTCAGAGAACCCATCCAGCACAATAACAAACCCATAAGAATCCATCCCAAGATTCAACAATTCTCAACTAACGGACAATTTTGTTTCCTCTATACCACCACCCACTTTCCCTTTTCCTCTATTAGTATGAAGCAAGTCTCATCCTTAATATTATCCTTAAATATTTCAGTATATACCTTGAAATAATAATGACCCTTCAGCTTTTAATATAACCACAGTGCTATTACCACACCCACCTCAAAAATTGTTGATGATTCTTTACTATGATAACTATACAGACAACACTCAAATTTCTAACTGACTCAATTCATTATTTGTTGATTAATTGTTTGAATTAGGATCCAAATAAGACCTGCACATTGCAATTGATTGATAGCCTTTTGAAGTCTTTTTGATCTATAAACCCCCCTCCATTTCTTTCTTCTTTTTTTTCCCTTGCCATTTATTTGTTGAAGAAACTGGATTGCCTGTCTAATGGAGTTTCCTACAGACTGGATTTTGCTGATTGAAGCCCTATGGTAAGGTTTAACATGTTCTTCTGTCCCTTGATAGTTGAATTTAGAGACTTGCTCAGATTCAGGTTATTTTTATTTTTATTTTTTTTCAAATCTACTTCATGAGTGGTGGTATGTTTTTTCATCAGTAGGCATATAATGTCTCTTTTTTTTCTGATGTTAAGCAGCTGTTGATGCCCATTACCTTCATTAATAATTGTAAATTGGTGATATTCTAATTTACACTAGGTTTTTAAATAGTAATATATCATGGAGATTATTTTATGGTAGCATATTTGGAGCATACATTATGGAATTCCCATAACTTATTTAACCAGTTCTCTCTTAACTGTTATTTAAGTTATTTCCAATCCTTTGCTATTTAAACCAATGCTCGTGTGTGTATATATAAGGACAAATTCTTATAAGGGCAATTTCTGGGTCAAAAGATATGATTTTTTAAAACATTTTGATATATATATGTGAACAAATTATATTCTGCTGAGATTTTTACCAGTTTATATTTCTAACAGCAATATATAAGTGCCCCACTGTCTACTCCACAACAGTATTATCAAATGTTTTGATCTTTCACAAAATGGCAGGTGAAAATGGCATCTAAATATAGTTCGAGTTACATTTCTGTAATTATGAGTTTGCACATTTTTTCTTATATTTGTAATCATATTTGTATTTCGTTTTCTGTGAACTGACTGTTTATATACTTTGCTTTTGTAACTATTACATTTTACAAATGCTATTCCATTGGATAAAATCATAAAGCAGCCATTTTTTCCCTCATGATTGTACCTTCCAGTCCCTTCTGTTATGCTAGTTGTTCCCTATATTTTAAATAAAATCTTAGGAGATGGCTTGGGTTTTAGCTCTGCTCTGACCTCAAACTTTTTGTGGCCATGGGCAAGTCACTTCACTTCTCTGATGCTTAATTACTACATTAGTAAAATAAGAGAACTGATAATATGCCCTTGAGTTTGTTTGGATACTTATAAAATGCTTTATGCTGCTTGTGTGTAAATATGCTTTTAATGTACTATGTGTAAATATGCTCTTAACATACTTAAACTGTTGCTTATTTTTTCCCTCATCACTATGAAATGGATCCTTATGCAGGGGAGTGGAATGGAAATGTTGATCAGGGATGAGGAGGGAAAGTAATGCAGGAAAGGAAGCATTGCATGGACTGCTGATAATAGTGCTCCATGAACTGAGGAATGGTATTAACTCAACTCGGCACCTGTGGTCCAAAAAAAATTAAAGCAAAAATAAAGAAAATGAGGGAGCTGGACTGAGAGTCTTTTTAATCTCATCAACTAGTGATATTTCAAAAGCAGTATTTGGGGATTGACAGATTTTGTTTAGTAAGGACATTAAAAATTCTAGTATAATATATTACCTTCACTTTATAAATAAAATGGTACTTAAATGTGTGACACGTATATTATCAGAATAAAAGACAGTTATTAAAATTCAACAAATTTATCCTTTGGAAAACTCATTACATTGCCCTTATTTTTCTCATTTTTCCTTGGACTGGCGAAAAAGCCATCTCATATAGTCCCAGGTCTTAGGGCTTACATTTAGAAACCAGTGAGTCCTTTCCAGAGTTATATTCTCTGATCCTTGTTTGTATTTTCTGAGAGAGAACTGGTGGGTGAGTGTTCTCCAAGGCTCGTTAAAAATCCCAGAGGCTAATGTCTAGCTCGTACTATTAATCCAGGGACCAGAGGGGAAGAACTCTTTGTTGCTTTCTTAGCAGACCAGCTGAGCTGCTTCTGTGTGAAGAGGGGATGTGCGTAGTATGAGTGCATGTGCCTTTGGAAACAGTGGGGAGCACTGAGATGGAACCTTTGTAACCCTGCTGGGATCATCATCTTCAGATTGAGTTTTACAATTAGAATGGTATGAATAACATAAATAAATGAACGGTGATTTACCTTGCTTTTTTATTTCATTTCCTGGAGTTTTATGACTTGAGTTTTGTGAAAATCTCCATTATCAGTCAGCGGGTAGTCCATCCATCTAAAATTATTTGTTGATTTTCTGAAAAATAATTTTTCCCCAAGGAAGTCCAACATTGACATAGCTGATTTAATTGTTAAACAGTTCTGCTTATTTTCCCATAGCCTTTTGACCATGTGTAGTGAGGGTGCTCAATAAGGTTGAATTAGTACAGTCTATGTGAATCACTATACACTAAGTGTCAGTCTGCTTTCAAAGGACTCAGTTTTCTCCTTTGTGTTTGGGAGGATAACAACCAGGCAGTTATCTCCCAAAGGCATAGGTAAGAGCCTCCTTCTGCCTTATCATGATTTTCTAATATAAGTGGGTTTCCTACAAATGCATAGAGTATGTGCTTCTCACTACCATGATTTCTTGTTGTAAAGTTGTATATGCAATAGTGTAATAATACAGGTCCCTTAAGGGGACACTAGAAAGCACCTTGGATGATTTCTGTCAGCATATTTGAGTCCTCAAAACTTTGGATTTTTTCTGGTCAGTCCTTTTTGGCAGGGAAGAGGCCAAAGTTCTTGGGCCAAAGGCCCATCGTAGTAGGGAGAAGATGGGCAACAGATGTCTCTCCTTGTTTAAAGCCACACTGGGACCTTAAAAGGCATCCTTCTGATGTATATACCAGACTACTCTTTCTCTCAAAGAGGGTTGTTAAGTTCATCAAGTGGAAATGTCATTCTACTCATCTCCAGCTGAATGTTGTATATAATTGAATTTATTGTCTGTTTTTGGTAAAGTCCTATGCCTGTAAGGGAGTAGCTTTGGAAAATGGCCTCTTTGCTTTATGAAGACAGAGCCCTTTAGAGATGAGAAAAACAAAGGAAAGTGGCATGTAATAGACTGAGAAGGCAGCAGCCTGGAAAATGATGTGTAAGTTTGTTCAGTCAAGCCCTCTAATCTCTGCTCTCTTATCATACTTCCTCTCTCTGTTTCACTTAAAACCAGAACTTTGCCTATTAAATTTCTTCATCCTGCCACCCCTTATGTCTCAATCAGTAAAATCATACTATTTCAGTCACCCACAGGAAAAAAATTTGACCCATTTTTAATTTATCCATGCTATTGACTTTTCACAGTGAGTCAATTACTAAGTGTAGGAGGTTTTCTTTCCAAATTCTTTCTCTCCATTCTCATCACAGTTACTTAATCTGAGTCCCCATAACCTCCTGCCTGGACTCCACACAGTCCACCTCTTTTCTTCCTCAACCTCTGTCTCTTTAGTTCCTCCAATCCATTCTGTGTACTTGTTTTTGGACTTATCTTTCCTTGACCCACATTTCATTGTATCATCTTCCCTGTATTAAAACCTACAGTGATACCCAGTCTGAACTCTACTACTTGGGGTTTTCCATGATTCATCTAGTGCAAATGTATTTATTGCATGTCAACAATACATCAGATGTGGTGCCATGGCCTGGAAATTAGAACAAGATCCAAGCTCTGCTTTTGATGAGCACCCAGTCTTGTTTGGGAGAGAGACATACATTGTAGGAGGAGATTTCAGAGTCAGGGAAGGTTTTGCAGGAGGAGATCTTGAACTCAAGACCAAGACTAATCTGATCTTGAGAGATGAGTGGAATCCAACAGACAAAAGGGATTTCAAAGTTAAAGGAAGTGTGTGAAGAGAGAGGAAAGGGCACACAATGGGTTTGGGAGGTAGAATGAATTTATAAGATTGTTGTGTGCTTGGCAGGAGTGGGTGCAAATGAGAGTTGATGGGTAGGGCAGAGGCGGCTGCTGGAGCCAGACCCCACTGACTATAGTTCCCACTGTCCCCAGCTTCCTGTCATCTTGTTCCTTCTTGCATCTGGACCCAAACTTACATGTTCCTCTGATTTGGAACATGCCTCCATTTCCTGTACATCTTCCTATCTTTTAATGTGCAATTTTCATGCTCTAAGGAGCCTTCCTAGACCTCTCTGGCGCTCTTTATGGTGCCCTCTGTTTCTAAAATTTCTAAGGATATTTTTTAGCTTGTATTATTTGATATGAAATCATTTATATCTCATTTATTGTTTGATGTTATTTTATAATATTAAACACCTACTGATTGCTACAGAATAGGTGCTTCATGTTTAACCACCATAGCCACTAACATTTATTGAGTGCTTACTATGTACTGGGCACACTTTTGAATGTTTTACATGTAGTAACAAATTTAATCCTCAGAACAATCTCATGATCTCATAAGAAGGACATTTATTGTCCCCTTTTGACATATGAGGAAACTGAAGCACCAAGCAGTTATGTAGTTTACCCATGACACGCAGCTAGTAAGAGATCTATATTATTAAGTCTCATAGCAACTCAGAAAGGTGGATAGAAGCTTTATTAATGCAGATGAGAAAATTAATGTTCAGAGAAATTAAGTGTTATCCCTAATACCACATGGTTAAGAAATAGCTGAGATAAAATTCACTCTGGATTAACATGACTTCAATGTCCATGCTCTTTTTACTGCACAGTATGCCTTTATAATTTAATTGAATTTTTATTAGATTGCACATTCTTAGAGAAGAAAACATCCTTCCGGTTACTAACATTTCTAAGCACATAGTCACTGACCAGTAAATATTTGATTTCTCATTGTTGAATCAATAAATGTATATATAGGATTCAAGGAAAGAACATAGTAGTTTTGCATGGTGACTGGAGGACTTTGAGGACAGGGGACTGAGGAAAAATCATTTAAAATAATACTTTAACAAATTAGTGCTCGATAACCATTGTTTTTCAGAATCTATATCATAATACATGGACTACAGTGTTAAATATGCTGCATTCCGTGCACAAAAAGGCCATTGATTAGTCACAAGAGTTGCTCTCATGAATTATTAAAATTTACTAATGAGATGAGAAGCAGTCCCAACTCTCATCAGGCTGCTGTTTCTGCTCCTGCCATGGAGGGGTCTTACTGTTAGGAGGGGAGAAGTTTGGGGGGAGTCAGGCTGGGAGGGGTGGCTGTGAGGGAGAGTCAGTGTGACAATGGATAGCCCCAGTGGGAGAAGGGCACGTGTGAATTGAGAAGTAGGATCCATCCATTATATAAAAATAAACAATAAGCAAGTTTTGAATCGTGGTGCTGTATTTCCTTCTGGGATTCAAATGACTACACAAACCACTTGAGCTTCATTTTTATGTTTTATGAAACTCAAGGGAATTATACGCTTGTAATTTGTAGTTGCTGGTTCTATGTAGTGTTTATGGCTCCGTATGCTGTCTGATGATATCGTGTGCATGCCCGTACACAGGATTTAATTAATGTCCTAGAGATTATCCTTGGCCTGACTTATTGATGTCTATGTGTTGGAAAACATGTGCTCACATGCTGAAAAAATAAGAGCAGTTCACGGCCAAGAATAGGAGCCTTAGAATCTGGGGTGAAATTTCAGGCCAATCCGTGATTGTATAGTCACAGATTTGGTCTTTGGAATTCTGCATTTGTTGTGCATCTTTTTAGCTCATCCGCTAAGCTTTTGCAATAAGTGATGCAATTAAAAGTTAGATTTTGAGTCCCTCTGAATCAATTTCTTTCCTATATTGTTTTGGAGAGTGCAGTGGCATGAAAGTTACAATTGATTTTTTGAGTTACTCTTCAAGAAGCAATTAGCACTCTCCTTTTGCTGCAATTGAGGTGAATCCTGTAGTAGACCCCTGCAAGGATGTCTTTTGGGGCTCCACATGCGAAGAGAAGAAGGAATGTCAGGGATGAAGGCTGCAATTTTATTAATTGTTTTTGTTAGAGTAGCTCTTGCTAAAACTAGATTTTAGAATGTTAAGTTGGAAAGTGATTTAATTAGATTGAGTTCAGTGGTTTTCAAACTTTTTAAATCCGTAGATCTCTTCTTTAAAGAAAAGCACATGTGGAAAGCCAACAGTTCAAACAGGTAAAAGGGTTGTTGCCCTAGTCGATTTGGCCAGTTGAGAGGCAGTGTCATGAAGAAGTTAAAAACACGCACTCGGGTGTTAGCCTGCTAAGGTCCAGGGCCCAGTTTCTTCCTAAGTGGCAAGTTATGTAATCTCTTCGTGCCTCAGTTTCGCCAGCAGAATGGGGATGATAATAATAGAACCTACTTTATAGTGTTGTGTTGCTTGAAGAAGGGAGTTGATAGAAGTTAAGTGGTTAGAGCAGCACCTTGCACATGATGCTTTGTATCAGCTACTGCTGTTATTATTAACCTACTCCAGGGCTCCGTGAAGTACCATGAAAACGTTTATGTTATTCAAGTATTTATTGAGTACCTACTATGCTCCAGGCACAGTTCTGAGTGCTGGTGACATGCTGGTGAACAAAACAAAGTCCCTGCTTTTCAGGCTGTTATATTCTGCTGGTCTAGCCCAGGGATCAGCAAACTTTTCCTGCCAAGGGCCAGATGGTAAGTATTTTTGGCTTAGCGGGCCGTAAAGTCTGTGTAACACAACTGAATTCTGCCATTGTAGTGCTTGAGCAGCCAAGGACAATAGTAAAGGAAGGGGCATGGCTGTGTTCTAGTAAAACTTTGTTTACAAAAACAGGCAGTAGGGCTTGATTTGGTCTGAGGGCTGATATTTGCCACTCGCTGGTCTAGCCTAACCCTAACCTATTATAAACAAGATAGTTGAGACTCAGGTCACATAATAGTGGCAAAACTCAAGAAAGAATCCTCTTTCTAGCCATTCGATGCAGTACTCTTTCCCTTCCACCATGCTTTCTGGCATGCTGACTTTGCAAATACCCTTCCTTCTCCCCTTCTGTCTTCTGTCAAGCTGCTCAATGAGCTGGTTGGAAGAGGGGTTGGCAAGAGTCTTGTCAGTTGATCCTTGATCTGCTTACTTGCTTATCTGTGTTCAGAATAGTGCATTTGCTCACTTAGCAAATATTTATCAAGTGCCTACTATGCAATAGACACTGTTTTAAGATATAGTAGTTACTGGTTAGCAAAGCAGACAAAGATCCCTGCCCTCTTGGAGCTTACATTCTAGAGGGAGAGGTGAGAGATAGTAAACAATAACAAAAGTAAATTTCAGATGGTAAGTGCTATGTCCAAAATAAAATGGAGAAGAATTAGGAGGAGCAGGAATGTCGGGATAGGTTGTAGGGTTATATGGGGTCATCAGAGGAAACCTCACCAAGAAGGTGACCTTTGAGCAAACTCTTGAAAGGGGCGAGGGCATCAGCAGAGTGCCTACCAGGGCAGGAGCCTTTTCAGCAGAGGAACTGCTGGAGCAAAGACCATGGACCATGTCCAAGGTGTTTGAAGAATAGCAAGTAGGCCAGTGTGCTGGAGAGGAATTGTGAGGGGAGCAGATCAGAAGATAAGGTGGGGGTTGGGGAGAGGTCATATACAGTTCTGTAAGCCTGAGTGAAATGGGGAACCATTGCCATGTTCTGTACAGAGAAACACCACACCCTGAGTGAACAGGCTTGCTCTGGCTGCTCTCGAGAATGGAGTGCAGAAGCAGACTTGTTAGGAGGCCGTTATATTGAGCCAGGAAAGAGGTGATGCTGACCCAGGCTGTCGTAGTAGCAGTGGATAGAGGGGCAGGAGGAGGTCAGACCCTGGATATATACTGAAGGTAGGACTGTAGGATTTTCCAAGAGACTGGATATAGAGTGTGAAGAGTGAGAAGAGTCAGGGATGACTTTCTGCTTATAGGAGTCATAGGATTCCCAGGCTGATCACACAGTCTGAGAACATTCTCATATACCTGGGAGAACTGAGATGCAGAAGAGTGACTCACTCAGTGCCCCAGCTGCAAGGGAGTAGCTGAACCCCATTTTGGAACCACAGCTCATCTCTCTTTTCTGTTCACAGTCATTTCTTTTGTTGGGTTAATGTTCTTCCTCCTTCCCTGAATCGAGAGAGCTGGGTGCTTCTCATCTACCCTTTTCACAGCATCCTCTTTTTACTCACCTCTGTCAAAAATTTCCCTCTCCACTTTCTAATTGCCTGTTGCTGTCTCCTCCTGTAGGTAAGCTCTTTGAGGGCTCCCAGCATAGAGCTTGGCATATTGTAGGTGTTCTAGTTTGCTAATGCTGCCGGAATCCAAAACACTAGAGATGGATTGGCTTTTATAAAAGGGGGTTTATTTGGTTGCACAGTTACAGTCTTAAGGCCATAAAGTGGCCAAGGTAACACATCAACAGTCGGGTACCTTCACTGGAGGATGGCCAGTGGTGTCCGGAAAACCTCTGTTATCTAGGAAGGCACGTGGCTGGCGTCTGCTCCAAAGTTCTGGTTTCAAAATGGCTTTCTCCCAGGACGTTCCTCTCTAGGCTGCAGTTCCTCAAAAATGTCACTCTTAGTTGCACTTGGGGTATTTGTCTTCTCTTAGCTTCTCCAGAGCAAGAGTCTGCTTTCAACGGCCATCTTCAAAATGTCTCTCATCTGCAGCTCCTGTGCTTTCTTCAAAATGTCCTTCTTGACTGTACCTCTTCTTCAAAAGTTCACTCTCAGCTGCACTGAATTCCCCGTTTGTCAGCTCATTTATATGGCTCCAGTGACTAAACTTAGACCCACCCCGAATGGGCAGAGCAACACCTCCATGGAAATTATCCAATCAGAGTTATCATCTATAGTTGGGTGGGGCACATTTCCATGGAATCACTCAAAGAATTACAATCTAATTAACACTGATAGGTTTGCCCACACAAGATTACATTAAAGATAATGGCATTTGGGGGGGCATAATACATTCAAACTGGCACAGTAAGTGCTTAGCAAAGGTTTGTTGTTTGAAGAAATAAACAGTTTTCAAATAGTTTTTCTTCTCCTAATTTACAGCAATTCTAAAATAATCTCAATATTATTTTTTATGTTTCCTTTTGTCTCCCATTTTCCATTCAGTGTTTTCTTTCTTTCTTTTCCCCTCTTATTAAGAGTCTCTACTTGAGTTTATTTTATGTTTTCTATTTTAAGAGAAGGCCCTTTCTTCTCCAAAGCCAGAAATAGTGGGTTGAGTCCTTGCTGCACTTCTAGTCTCTGACTTCTCCTTCTGTCTCATCTCTCTTATGGTCAAATGACTTTTGAATTTCATTTTAAAATTTCATCCTTTAAACAGTGACAAATCAGGTAGTATAGCACTTGATATTTTAAATCTTTTCACTTTTATTTTCTATGGTTCCTCAACATGTTTCTCAAGGAGCATACAAATTGAGAGGGTCTTGAAATTCTGCTAGAAACATGGCGCAGTTGCAGTGTTATGTACAATACTTGAATGTGTAAACTGCAGCTGGATAATGTGTGGTTTACCGTGCCCAAGGTATAATATCTAGCTAAACCTCATCCTCTCCTTTGCCATTACTCTTAGTTGAGCATGTGCTATAAAGACCACCAGGTGTCAACATTCTAGGCAACCATGCACTGATGGTTCTTGGGATGAAGGTGCACCTTCTGGAAGCATCTTCCAGAACTGTTGCAAATTCAAATTTGGTTTCAGCCAAATTACGGCTTCAAGTCCTGCAAGCTACAGACAGAGAGAATCAGGTTAGAGTGCATAATGGGTAAAATACCTATTACTTATTGTGACCTGGAAGATGTTTTTATTCTTATTTATTCTCTAACATTAATTTTTGAGGGTGTGAATATTTCTATTGTCTTAATAAGGGCTGTGTGGTAAGAATAGATTATATATTATCATATTTTTGGCTCTTTGACCCATTGATTATAGTCATTTGAATTCAGTAGTAAAATATGAGCTAATGTAGCTTCATATTGTGCTGAGCATTCTATAAGCATTCTTTTAATTCTCACAACAACCCTAAGATAGAGACTATTTTTATTATTCCCATTTTACAAATGAGGAGTGAAGTGAAGTAACTGGCCTCATGACATTATTTCTAGAGTCTACCTCATACCTGTTATCATCAAATGGTGTTTGCATATCTACAGGTCCTATGTTGTGCTAACTTACATTCAGTTTTCATTTACTTATATTTTAAATGATTATCTTTTTAGGGGTACAGATTAAATCTCAATAAATATTAAAATTAATTTGTGTTTGATGTGATATATAATATTTCATAGAAATTCCCAGCATTTAGGTACCACTACAGCATTTACAAAATGCTTTTACAAACAATATCTCCCTTAGTTGTTCTGTTGACATTCAACCCATTCTCCTTTTATCAGACTCTGGTTGTCTTAAGTATAGAGAGAAGCTTCCCTGGCTCTCTTTTTCCTCTTTATATTTTCCCCAACTCCTACTTCTTCCCACATTTATTGCTTTTCAGTATTCAAAATAATTTCATGTCTATCACCCATATAATCCTCAAATGAGTCATCTGAGTTGGATGTTATTCTCCCCATTTTGCTGTTGAAGAAATTGAGACTTGGAAAAGTGATTTGACTGTAAGGAGATGAGGCAGAAGGGGAAGTCAGAGGTTTGAATGCAGTGAGGACTCCACCTGCTGTTGTTGGCTTTGAAGAAGGGGTCTTCACATCAGGATGTACGGGTGGCCTCCAGAAGTGCAGTACAATCCCTGCCCAATGGCCCGCCTGGAAACAGGGGCCTCAGCCCCACAACCTCAGGGAACTGAACTCTGCCACCAACCTGAACAAACCTGGAAACAGATTCTTTCCTAGAGCTCCTCTGAAAAAACACAGCACTGCCAAAACTTGATTTCAGTCTTGTGAGATTCTAAGCAAAGAACCAGCTGAGCCAGGCTGTGCCCAGACTCCTGACCCAGCGAAATTGTGAGATAATAAATTGGTGGTTTTTTTTAAAATTTAATTTTATTGAGATTTTTCACATGTCATATAATTATCCAAAGGTCCAAAGTGCACAATCAGTTGCCCACGGTATCATCATACAGCTGTGCATCCATCACCACAGTTAATTTTTTTTCTTCCAATTTTTAGAACATTTTCATTACTCCAGAAAAGAAATAAAGACAAAAAAGAAAACTCAATTCCTCCTATACCCCTTAACCACCCCACCTCCATTATTGAGACATAGTATTGGTATAGTACATTTGTTACAGTTGATGAAAGAATGTTAAAATACTGTTGACTGTAGTACATAGTTTACAATAGGTATATTTTTTCCCTATATACCCCTCTATTATTAACTTCTAGTTATAGTGTCATGCATTTGTTCTAGTTCATGAAAGATTCTAATATTTGTACAAGTAGTCATGGACATTATCCACCACAAGATTCACTGTTTTATACATTCTCATTTTTTAACCTCCAACTTTCCTTCTGGTGACATACATGACTCTAAGCTTCCCCTTTGGAAGTAATTAGTCCACATCCAAACCTAGTTGAACATTCTGCTCATAATAAGCAACTGCTCCCCATTCTTTAGCCTTGTTCTATATCGTTAACTTATATTTCATGTCTATGTGTTTACATATTATAATTAGTTCATATCAGTGAGACCATGCAATATTTGTCCTTATGTGTCTGACTTATTTCACTCAATGTAGTGCCCTCAAGGTTTCTTCATCAACCCATTTTTTTTTAAGATGGTTTTGTTCACCCACTGTACTTTCCATCCTAAATTAACAATCAATGGTTCTCTGTATAGTTACATATTTATGTATTCACCACCATCACCACTATCTATATAAGGACCTCTACATTTCTTTCACAAAGAAGGAGGAAAAGTCAAAGCAGGTAGAAAGGCAAAAGAAAAAGAAAAAGAAAGGAAAAAAAAATGACAGCTAAAAAAGCAATGAAAGGTAGAATTAAACTAAAGTAGAATAAAAGAGCCAGACAACATCACCAATGCCAGGAGTCCCATACCCCTCCCTTATGTCCCTCTGTCATAGGCATTTAGCTTTGGTATATTGACATTAAAGGGAGCATGATACAATGTTTCTGTTTACTATAGTCTCTAGTTTGCATTGATTGTATTTTTTTCCCCAATGCCACCCTATTTTTAACACCTTCCAAGGTTGACATTCATTTGTTCTACCTCATATAAAAACATATTTGTACATTTTATCACAATTGTTGAGCACTCTAGGTTTCACTGAGTTATACAGTCCAGTCTTTATCTTTCCTCTTTCCTTCTGGTATCTCACATGCTCCTAACCTTCCTTTTACAACCATGCTTGCAGTTATTTTTGTTCAGTGTATTGACATTGTTGTGCTACCATCACCCAAAATTGTGTTCCAAGCCTCTCACTCCTGTCTTTTCCTATCTGTCTGTAGTGCTCCCTTTAGTATTTCCTGTAGAACAGGTATCTTGTTCACAAGCTCTGTCATTGTATGTTTGTCAGAGAATATTTTAAACTCTCCCTTATATTTGAAGAACAGTTTTGCTGTATATAGGATTCTTGGTTGGTGGTGTTTCTCTTTCAGTATCTTCCTTCTTGTCTCCATGGTTTCTATTGAGAAATCCACACATAGTCTTATCAAGCTTCCTTTGTATGTGATGGATCGCTTTTTTCTTGCTGCTTTCAAGATTCTCTTTGTCTTTGATGTTTGATAATCTGATTATTGAGTGTCTTGGCCTACGCCTATTCAGATCTATTCTGTTTGGGGTATGCTGTGCTTCTTGGATCTGTAATTTTATGTCTTTCATAAGAGATGGGAAATTTTCATTTATTATTTCCTCTATTATTGCTTCGGCCCCTTTTCCCTTCCCTTCTCCTTCTGGGACACCCATGACATGCACATTCATGCACTTCATGTTGTCCTTCAATTCCCTGAGCCACTGCTCATATTTTCCCATTCTTTTCCCTGTCTGTTCTTTTGTGTGTAGGATTTCAGGTGTCTTGTTCTCCAGTTCCTGAGTTTTTTCTTCTGCCTCTTGAGATCTGCTGTTACATGTCTCCATTGTGTTTTTCATCTTTTGTGTTGTGCCTTTCATTTCCATAGATTCTGCCAGTTGTTTTTTCAAACTTTCAATTTCTACCTTATGTTCGCCCCGTGTTTTTTTTATAGACTTCATCTCTTTTCTTATATCTTCCCTGCACTTGCTGGTTTGGTTTTTGATTTGATTTAGCATATTTCTTTGGAAGTCTTTAATATATTGTTTCATTAAAGTGAAACAATATCTGAACATATCTTGATTGAAGTTTAAGTTTGTTCCTTTGCCTGGGCCATATCTTTATTTTTCCTAGTGAAGCTTTTAGTTTTCTGTTGTCTAGGCATCTGGTTTCCTTGGTTACCCTAATCAGATTTTCCCAGACCAGCACAGGTTTAGGTCTTAGAATGGGGTTGTATTCAGGGTGTATCTTAGAGGAATGACAGACTTTCCTGTGAGGTCTCTAGTTGCTGTGCTTTTCCTAACCTGCCCAGCAGGTGGTGCCTGTCAGCCTGTCGCTCCTGACTGGTGTAAGAAGGTCTGGCCTCCTTAGTTTCTGTTTTGGCTGTTTTCCCCCAGGCTCTGGGGTCTGGTTCTAATTTGGTGTTGTTTTAAGTGGCTAAATTGGTGGAAAATTATTATGGTAGCAATAGAAAACTAATCCAGTCACAAAGCTGTTCACTGGTGGCCCAGGTGATCCCAAATCTCATACTCTCTCCCTGGCTGCCTGGGACAGCATCCAGTGCCAGGGTCTCCTAGGGGTGGGAGGGCATCCACAAAAGGGTGTGTACAAGGTGATCCATGGAGGTAAAGAAAAAAATATATTCAATCACATCCTTTTAAACTTAGAGTTTTGTGTACACTTTATAATCTAGCTAATGTATTATTATAGTAGAATATTCATATATTTGCATTTGTTTTGCTTGCTCAATTTTTTTTTTTTTTTTTTTTTTTTTTTTTTTTTTTTTTTTTTTTTTACTGATAGGGGTGCATGATCTAAAATGCATGTTGAGCAGTGAAAAGCAGAAAATAGAGTCAGCTTGTTATGGTAGAAAGCACACTTATTTGGAGTTGGAGTTATGGATTATTTCCATCTATGATGGCAATTAGCAGAGTGAATTTAGCTAAGCCACTTAACATCTCTGGGTTATGTTATCTCATGGAACCTGATAGGCCTCTTAGATGCTCCTAAGCTTTGCTTGAGAATGTGGACGTTCAAATCATAACTACCATCCCTGTACCTTGTCTTTACTGAGGGAAAAAGAGAGAAACTTCGAGGAAAAAACAGATTTTACTTCGTTGATTGGCCATTTGGACTAACTGATCACGGTGTTTGGCTGAATTAACTTAAGACAATGAGCTCCTTGGGGGCAGGGATTTTTATGATTCCTTTCTTTTTTTTTTTCAAGTCTCTGAAACCTCTAATCTAGAGTTTTCCCTCTGGCAGGTAAATAATAAAGATGCTGCAGAGTGAATGGATAGACTTAAATTGGTTAAAAAAAAAAAGCTAAGGTTAGAGTGAAGCATTAACAACATGAATTATAGTCATATATTTTATTTATTAGTAAGGCTCAGGTTGCCTGACTGCTTCCATTAGACCACATAAGCTCAAGGGACTTGGCAGCAAAATTAATAACTTGAGGGATACTATAATAAGACTGTTGGAACAATATAGCTGCATCTATGTAGTACTTACTGTGGGGCAGATGTTTTTCTAAGTATGTTCTGTGTACCTGTGTATTAACTCATTTAATGGTCACAATGACCACATTCTTTTGGTACTAATATTACTACTTTGCTATAAATGGGGAAGCCAAGGCACAGAGAGGTTAAATAACCTTTCCTAGGACATACAGCGAGTAATTGGCAGGGAAGAGATCCAAACACAGTAGGCCAGCTGCAGAATCTGTGCCCCTAACCGTTGTGCTCTGTTGCTTCTCCGTGGTAGCAGATGGCAGGGCAGTCTCAGGAGGGCTCCTCTCCTGAGTCCTTCAGGTGTAAATATTTCTTAAATTTTCTAACCCCTAAGAATGAAGAAGTCCCCCTTCCTGTCACCAAATACCAGAATGGAAGAACCTAAAATGGGGTACCTAAAGTGCCGTGGAGAGAAAGCCACCCTTTCCTCACATATAAACGTAGCACTGATAATACCTAACAGTTAAGGCTGTTGTGAGGATTATATGAGGTAATGGGGCTAAAGCATAATGTTTCAGGCATCAAATGCAGCAGGTGCTTAATAAATCGTTGTTGAACTGCACTGCCTTGTTGGTCTGAGTACTCTGGAGTCCAGATGTAACATACAGGGAGAGAAAATGTCCTACTGACCGCTGTGCAGCTTAGTCTTTGTAGAGTTCAAGTGCATCATATCCCAAACCTACTCTGTGATCTCTGTTCCCACCATCCTGACCCACCTGTCTTTCTGTGCTTAACATCTGTCAGTGGCTTCACTATTCCCCCAGTCTCTTAGGTTGGGAACCTCATGCCCATATCCAAACAATTGCAGAGCTCTGTTGAGTCTTCCTCTATAAAGTCAGTAGGATTTGTTCCCCTCTCTATTATGTTCTGACGCAGGATTTTGTTCAGGTCCTCATTAGCAGGCATGGATTATTGGCACCGCCTCTTAACCCATCTCCCTACCTCCAAGCCTCCATCTGCTGCAAGTTATTTGTCTAAAACACAAGCCAGCATATTGCTTCCCTACAAAAACTCCTTTGCACGTTTGCATTGCTTTTAGTGAGGCTCTGTATAATCTGGTTCTTTCCACTCTGACATCCTGTCCAGGAATAAGAATTTGCACTTGGCTGCAGTAGCCTTGTGTTATCTTTGGAGTAGGTGATGTGATGGTGGTGGCTGGGAAAGCAGCTGAGAAAGTGAGCCCCCCAAACTGAAGTTGCACAGATTAACTAGGCAGGGATTGAGGGTGACTAGTTATGGTTCCCTCCAGGACTATTAATTTCCCCTTCATTTCAACTTTCCACCTTTTCAACGTCAATGTCATCAGCACTTTCACCAAAATGTATACAAGAGGAAGGATAGTAAGCCCTTGAGAAAATGAAGAAATCCTGAGGCAGTCTCTGAAGCCAATATATCAAGAAACTGGAAGATGCTTTGGTCTCTAAATACACAATTTGTAGGCCTGAGAAAATACATTTATTCTCTTATGCCCCATCAGGCTATAATCTAGTGCACTTAAAAGAGAATGTATTAATAGTTATCCTTGTGACCTCTAAAATGATCTACCATAATCTTCATCATCATATTATCTACCACCACAAAGTACATTTAAATGTTAATTTATTTCCTTATCATTTGTAGGATCCAATCATGCCATTTCTCTGCTTATTTCTTCCCATTACCCTGAGGCAAAAGTGCAAAACCTTACTTATTTAATTTATTTAAAAACATTTCTATAACACTTAGTGTGTGCCAGGCCATATTCTAAGAAGTTCACAAATATTACCACATTTGACTCTCATAACAAATCTCTGAGACAGGTACTATTGTCATCACTCCTGTTTTGCAGATGAAACAGAGCCATGGAAAGATTAGATAACTTGTGCACTGTAACACAGCTAGCAGGAGTCTTCCTGCTCTAGCCACTGTCTGTCTCATGGATCTCCTCTCCTTGCTCTTTCTTGCACCCTTTTTCTGGTCTTCCTTTTGTTTCTCAATTGCATCCTGTCTTCTTTGGGTCTCATGACCTTTGTATAAGTTTGCTGAGCCTTTTCTTCACTCAGTTCCCACTCATCTCTTAGATTACAGTCAAAGCTCACTTTCTCAGGAATGCCTCCCCTTATCCACCCAGAGAAGTGAGCTTCTCGCTTCATGCAACACAGCCCTCTAGGCCTCTCCTTTTTAGCACCTACACAAGAAAAACTTAGTAGTCGTTTCTGTAAATAGCTATTTACTGTGTCCCCTTTGTTAGGCTGAGAACAGAGACTGTCTCTTGCATATAGTTATTAACAGTGTAACTTTGTGATGTTTTTTAATTTCTTTAAGGTTCAGTTTTCTCATCTGAAAAATGGCAATAATAATAATACCTATGTTATAGAGTTTTTGTAAAGATTAAAAGTGGTAAGTTATGTATATATATGTTGAAAAGAGGGTCTTGTGCTATTTAAGTATTAGCTATCATTATATCTTTGTTGAATTAATACCTTAGTAACTGTATGGTGTGTAAATGCAGAA
Organism: Choloepus didactylus; assembly: GCF_015220235.1. Taxonomy (NCBI): domain Eukaryota; kingdom Metazoa; phylum Chordata; class Mammalia; order Pilosa; family Megalonychidae; genus Choloepus; species Choloepus didactylus. Next base: position 48,970,872 of record NC_051320.1, on the reverse strand, counting down.
AAGTGGTTTAACTAATATCAAGTCATTCTGACTAGATTCAGTTTCTTTTCTTAGAGGGATTGATTGGCACATGGGCTAGGGTGAGAGAGGTTTAGTACACCTCTATTTCAGCGAGATCTCAATCTACTTTGTAAGGCTGGATTGAGAATAAAAGTGAGATAAATGATATTGAGTTATTTTTAAACTCTGAAGACCTCAGCAAATATAAAGTGACAGTGGTGGTAATATCATATTATGAATGTATTTAAAAGTGGAAGAATTCTAATAGCCACAGTTCCCTTGACTGTAGAATTCCGTGAAAGTAGAGATGATGATTTGTAATCCAAAGGTATCAAGGGCTTTTTTATTTCCCTCTCAATACCTGTGCCTCCCTGAGTCTTTCCCCTTCTCTGGTAGGAGGCCCACCATTCATCCATGTGTTCAGGCCTAACTCCTTGGAGTTGTCCTTGATGTCTTTCTTGCTCCCACACCCCACATCCTCCCTCAGCAGATCCTGTCAGTGCCACCTTGGAAACCCATCCTGAGTTTGATCACTTCGTGCCTCCTCCACTTCTACCAGGCGAATCCAAGCCACAGTCACTTCTTTCTTGGACCTTGGTAACAGGCTCCTCACTGGTCTCTCTTCCTCCTTTGTCCCTTCCACAGAGTGACCATGTCATTCCTCCATGCTCACCTCCCCTGGATTCCATCACATGCAGAACACAATCTTGTGTCTCACCCTGGCCCATGAGGCCCCTCGTGATCTGACCCACGGATATGGCTCTGTCTTTGTGTTTTTCTTCTCTGTCCCCTGCTCGCTGCCTCCTGGCTTACTGGTCTCCTTTGTCCCAGTCGGGCTCCAGGCATCCTCCCTTCTTGGGGCCTCAGAGTTGACTTACTGTTCACCAGCCTGGAAAGTTCTTTCTCCCGATTTGCCCATGGCTGTTCCTTCTTATTCTTCATGGCTCTGCTCAAATTTTATCTCCTCAGAGAGGCCTTTACTGACCCCCTTTACTCTCTGTCCCCCAACTCTGCTTAAGTTTCCTTTGGGGAACCTGCCATTTTCATAGCTACTTACTTTTCTGTTTATTGTCTGCTTCCCTCTTAGATTGTAAGCACCACAGCAGAAGAGAAAATACCTGACACGTATTTTGAATAGATGAATGAATGAGTTATTGAGCAATAAAAATTGAGAATAAGAGAAGAGAGAGTTAGATATTTCCCAAAAGACTTCTGGTGAGAGAGGAAAGGGAGAGAAGAAAGAATGCAGCCTGTCCAGGGTGGTTCCCTCCCCCCGACAGCACAAGGAAATTTAACTGCCTCAGGGAACAAAGTGGGCCTGGGTTAAGGAGGCTTCCCCACCTCTTTCTGTTTTACAAACCTGTTGCCCACCTGTGGGACCCTCCCTTCCCCACCTTGGCTAGGGAGAAGCACCTGACTTGCTGTGCTTTTCTCAATTTCCCTTGTGCTCGGGGTCTTGCTGGGACTGGGCATATGGCAGATTAATGCGTTGGAAATTATTCCCTGGGATGGTTGGGAAGCACTGAGAGCCTGTTTTCCCACTTGGGAGCAAGGTCCTTAAGGGGACACCCAGTACTTTAGCTGAATAACAGCGCCTTTCTCAGAGAACTCTCCAAGGAGTCTCTGCTCAGGCCTCTCCCAGGGCAGTGCAGTAATTTGTAGAGGTTTTAGTCCTCTTTATATTCTAGTTTCATCTCTCCCCATTGATTTTGTCATTTGCGGCTTATAATGGAAATGAGGATAGCTGGTACAGATGGAGCAGTTACTAGACGCCTTTCTCTATCTTGTAGCTGGAACACCTCTGGGGAATCAGCTGGATGGATATTTGTTTCCTTAACTCTTCTCTGGGTTTCACCAAGTTGGGGTTTTTAGGAAGGTGGTCATCAATTCTGCAGATTAGTTCTTGTTGGCTTTGATAACTGTACAGTTGAAAGAATTAGGACTACTCCCTTCCCCCAAAACAAAAATGCTTAAAGGGGAACATAAATATAAACTGTTACAATTTATATTAATTTTAGGAATACACTTCACTAATACAGGATGAAAAATAAGTTAATTTATAGCAACTTCCCTCCACCCAGTTCTTAGGAGGCAATGAGCTGTTTATTTTATTGCAGCTTAATTATGATGCTGATGTCATATATAATGCTGGTATTTATGTTATTTTAAGAAAACCCCAGATATGATGCATTGCCTGTATTTAGAGGTCAGGTTGGAACACAGCTTTGACCTGAAAAAGTAAGTGAAAAAGGCCTGTGAATGTATGAAGTAGGAGTCTCAGTGTCCCTGCAGTAAAGCCAGGCCCCTCAGCACACCCTCAGATCCTTGCTGATTATTTAGAATTCTAGTCTCAACATGTTTAGATGTCTTGTTTTCCAGCCCAGAGCATCTAAGAAGCAGCAAACTGGAAGAGGGCAAAGGAGGTTGCAAGTCCAAGTCACACTGATGGTAGAGAGAAATGACAGCTGACAGCCTGACATCAAGGGAGGTGACAGCAAACCTTAGCCAGAAATGCCGGACTGTTGTACACCTCTTGGAGTTGTCTAGGTTTTGTCTGCAAGGTGAGGACAAGCCCAGTGGGTATTGTCTGCAGGCATGGCTCACAGGAAGGGGGTATTGGAGGGAATGGATTGAACCAGGAGGATGTGAATCTCTAAAAGTTGCTTATGAATTTGCCAAGTCTCAAATTCATTGCTTGGAAGGGAAGCTGAGAGATGAAACTGATTAAATGCTGCTTGGTTCGAGCTCAATGTTGGAAGACTGAGAGAGATGGTTTCTAAGGTAGGCGGGCATGAGTGTTAAACAGAGGTGGACTGAGATGCTAGTTGGTAGTTACTCGATTCAGAGTTTGGTTTTTTGGTGGCTTTTATTTAGGTATTTAAAAAAAAAACAAAAACAAAAACACGGTGGCCAGGACTAATGCCTTCAATGTAGAGTATGTGTGATTTAGGGAGGGAGCACAATAGTCTTAGGTACATGATTTACATAGTTTTAAAATGTCTTTTTTATCTAAAAATATAAGTTAAGCTTTAGTAGAATAAAGATGGGCAGTAATATTTGTGTGAAATTTATAAGTAAATATGCATATATTGGGGGTATGTGCACAAATCAAGTACAAAATAAAAAGTGTCTGGAAATGACCAGCCTGGAGGATAACATGGCCTGATGGAGCCATCTACATGATTCTTTCTATTTCCTGCCCTGACTTCATCTACAAACTTATATGTATACCCACATCCTTCTTTTCCTCCTTCTGTCCTTTTGCAATCAAAAAGGTGTCTTTCAATGGAAGGGATGTCCTTCTTTCCCTCCTTTGGAAGGTGGCTCCAAATCTGCCTGCATTCAAGGGTCTGTTCCCACCAGTTAGTTTTGAAGCCTTACTTCATAAATCTGCTCTTTCTCACTCACATCTTCTGCTCAACTTTTTCCACTCAATCTAAGAAAAGCTTCACAACTCTTCCATCTTAAGAAACTTTCCATCCAGATTCTCTTGTCCTTTCTCCCCACCACACCCCATTCATCCCTGCCAAGTTTTTGTAGAAGTCCATGCTCCCTGCTTACGCTTCCTTTCATCCTCTCCCCCCTGCAGATCTTAGCTCTGCCTGCAGCGTTCCACGAGGGCTGCTCTGGCTTTCTGTCTCTGGCCCAAATCACCAACAATCACCTAAGGCCAAACCCAGTGTCCACTTTTCAGAGCTCATCTTAGTTAACCTCTCTTTGGCATTTTAACCATTCCTTCTTTGTTGAGTGTTTTCCTTCAGTCCACTTCTGTTTGTTAACACTCATGACCACCCACCTAGGAAGCCATTTCTCTCACTTCTAAAATGAAAAATATCTTCTTTGCTCTAAACCTGTCCCTCCACCTGAATGTCCCTATCTTGATGAATATCAGCACCACTTGCTTTATCACTTAAGCGAGAGCCTCAACTCCTACTACTGAGGAGCCTGTTAAAGGCACTTGTCGTTTCTGTTCCTGTGTTTTTGATTTCTAGCTTTTCCTTTTGATTCTTTCTTAGTATCCGTCTCTCTGCATACATCACCCATCTGTTCTTGCATATTGTCTACTTTTTCCATTAGAAACCTGAACATGTTAATCCTAGTTATTTTAAATTCCCTGTCTGATAATTCCAAAATTTTCATCATATCTGATTCTGGTCCTTATGCTTGCTTTGTCTTGTCAGACTTTTTTTTCTTGCCTTATAATTTTTTGTGAAAGCTAGATGTGTTATATTGAATAACAGGAACTGAGGTAAATAGGTCTTTAGTGGGAGACTTTATGTTAATCTGGCCAGGAGTTGGCTGTGTTTAATGTTTGTTGTGGCTAGAGGTGCCAGCGTTTCCGTTTCCTCTAGTTTCCTTGTTTTTGTCCTCCCTCTTGGCTTTAGGGCTTTCCTGTGTACTGTTCCTTGGAGAGTGTATGTCTTGCATCTCTTTTATCTGTAATCCAGTGTTATTACCCGGGAGCCTTGTTGGTGTGGTGGTAGGGTATGGGGGAGGGGAGTCTTTTATAATCTGATTAAGTCTCAATCTTTCAGTGAGTCTGTGTTTTAGGCTTGTGGCCTTCACAAGTGTTTCTGTCTCTCCTCTGTGGTATAGTCCTTTTCTCCCTAGTCCTCTATTCCTTTCCCTGGCAATAGCTTTCCCAATCTGTTTCACTGGAGCCCTGATGACTATGGGATATATATATACACACCTTCCCCCCCTCATCGTCCCACACTTTGAGACAGGAAGGCTAGAAGGGGCTGGAGTGGAGAGGAATTCCCTTTTCCCAGCTGGGATAAGGTTTCAGAATAGCTTTGCAAGTCAACTCTTTTTCCCTGGTGTGTAGACCTTTGTTCTGGAGAAGGCTCTGTGTGGGTTTCACAGTGGTTACTCTTTCCCTCCCCTTGTCTCACTCTTGAGAGGTTCTTGTAGGCTAAGCCTGAGAAAGTGTGGGAACCCCCTGCTCCCCAAGACTGTCACCCTCAGGAATTTCTCACTCTCATGCTAGTCCATACTTAGCCTCCAGTAATTCATCAGAATTATCATTTAAGTGTTCCTTCCAGTTTAAGGTTCAGTAGATTTCACCCCAGCTAAGTAGATCTCAGCTGTAATTCTCTGAATTTACCAGTCTCTCCAGATTTCAGGCTGGCAGGTTGCCCTACAACCTAAGTTCTATGATGGGTCCAAGAAAAATCATTGATTTTCAGTTTGTCCAGCTTTTTCTTGTTCTAAGTGTGGGGATGATGACTCCCAAGATCTTTACATGTCAGAGCTGGAATTGGAAGTCTCCCTCAAATCCTTGAATTGTCTCATCTTCTACATTCAAGTCCTATCACTTGTCTTTCCTAAGTATCTCTTGGAACATCCTCAGCATTAGTTGAGGGCATTGAAATTTCTTGATGGACTATTGAAGTAGCCTTTGTATCATTCACCTCATCTACAGTGATGCTCTTGTTCAGTGGATCCATTAAGTCTTATTTTAGGACCATCTTCACTGAAGTCTTCTGAACTTCCCACCTTTGTTTGTACTACAGAATCCTCCTATAGTTCCTGCCCTCCAAGAGTGACAACCAAGTAGAAAAGACTGAGTTTTCAGGGTCTGGACAAGAGTGTGTATGTATTTTATAAGAATTTTCAAATTATTCCTTTACTTTCCAGTTCTTGAACAAAATGATCCCTTTAAATTGGGACATTTTCAAAGAAGTAAGAAAACATGTCAAGAGAAACAAAACTCTGATCAAATTTTAGTATGTGGTCTATTTGATGATACAAAATATACACCCTTCTTTGTGATCACACTGAAATACTCATGATATTTTGTCCTTGCAGAGAGGAACTTGAATTGAAACATGTTTTATTTTGGCCATGACTACAATAAATTTCTGGGGACTCACATTCTTTCTGAACATACGTGAAGCTGGACATGTGTAAGATGAGGGCCCCTAGCATAAACATTTGACCTATTTATGACCTCAGTCAGTCTTAATTCATTTCCAAGAGCCAAATGAAGTGATAACCATAACACGCCAACGGTTCAGAATTTAGCTGGCTCTGGAGACATTGCATTAGTGTCCTATGGGTGACGTCTTAATTAGATGGCAGTCAGGTATGTACACAGGAGTGGCCATTACTGCGGCAGATGTGCACAGCTAATGGCTGGCAGTGGGGATTGCTGCAGGGGGAATTCCTTGATAAAAATGAGTTTAAATGAGACAATGGACTATCCAGAAGGGTGCTTTTTCACAGACTACGCTTTTATTGTTGGAGGCAATCAAAGGAAAAAAATCAAGCCATTAAAGATGAGCGCTACTATAATGTATTTATTTAATATCATCTATGTAGCACACAACTGTAGGCATATATATGAATTTTTTCTTTCAGTCTGGGTAAACTAAAGTAAAACGGATTTTATTTTTTTCCCAAATAAATGTAGATGGGAAGCTGGTACATTAAGACAATATAGAAATCTAATGTACAGTGGCAGAGGAGCAAGAGTTAAATCTTTATGCATGTAAGTGAAACTGCCCATGATCTCATTAACGCCACAGAGAGCTTGCAAGCATTGCTCCCAAATCACAAAGAAAAATCAGCGCACAAGTGACCTGTGTATTAGCATCTCGGCAAATCTCAGGCAGGAGCAGAGATTTATATATACTTTACACACCCCTGAGGAAATACCTATTTTTTACCATTGATAGGCCAGATGTATTTTCCTGTGAAATGTGATCAGAATGTAATTAGAAGAAAATACACTGTGTATTCAAAAACAAATAGATTTCTTTAAAACTTGGCAATTTAGAATGGGCAATAATATCAAATTGGACTTGTATGATAGAGTTACTATTGTGTGATTGGGCTTATGTGGTTATATTTGCTACAGTGCACTGATTTAGTTCTGTAGCCATTGAACTACGTTAAACAGTTTACATGTCTAGGAAACTTTTTCTCTGAATATGCTTATAATATAAAATATCTCACATTAAATAGTTTGATTCCTTGAAGATTTGAGTCTTTTTTTTTTTTCTGTTCAGAGCCAATTTTATAAAAAATTAAGATGGCTTTGGGGGAAAAATACATACATTTCTAATAGAATTTGTTAGAGTAATCAAAACAGTCTGCTATTATTCTACTTTGTGCATTTTATTATAAAAAAGTGATTAATATGCTTCAAATTTTGAACCTTTGGTTTCAATTCTTCTAGTGTCATATCATCAAAATATACAAAAACCTGACATGTCTAATTTCTATGTAATCCCAAGTAGTATAAGATTATATGTGTTTTCATAATGTTGAGGCATTTGAATGGATTGTGTGATATAAGCATGGACAATTATATATAGGAACATGAATAAAACATATTCAAGTGCATAAACAAGGCAGACACCAGCCAAAAGAATTTTATATGTGCATGATGAATTAGGATGGAAATTCATCCTTTAATCTCTTCTAGACTTTGGATCACAATATTTTATATAAGATTGAATTCTTTATAGGAAATATCTGGAGAAAAAGCATAATTTATAACCTGTGCACTACAAGGAATTTAATCTTTAGTTTATGCGAACCAAAAATATGAGTAAAACATTATTAGTGTTTCTTAATCTCTTGGAAGAACTCCACAGAGAGAATAGATTAGTGGCAATGGATTTAAAGACAAGACCAACAGGAGTTGCTTCAGAATTGAAGGCAACTTTATGAAACAAATTTTCATGAGCAGATTCTGGCATCATCTGGGACTACTGAATGGGTTCCAAGGAGGCAGTAACCCCATAGTCTTGGTCTGGTATTTGCCAGAACTTTACAATTGTGAAGAATGTCTAGAGAAAAGCAAAGTTTGTGGGTGTGCATTAAGGATTGAAACAAGACATTTGGCAATTGAAAAATATGGCCCCAAATTCTTTGACACTCTTCCCATTGAGAGGTGGGGTCTATGTCCCTTCTCTTGAACCTAGGAGGGCTTCTGACTGCTTCAACCAATAGAATGCAGTGAAAGCGGTACCATGTAGTTCTGAAGCTAGGTCAGAAAAAGCTATGCATCTTTTTTTTTTTTTTTTTTTTTTTTTTTTTTTGTTAACAAGAAATGGGTTTATTGTTAAAGAAATTAATACATACTTCAATTTTTTCAGTTTTAATTTCTAATACAATACATATCGATAGATAGAACCCACAATACAAAAGTTCTTTGAAATTCTCAGTGACTTTTAAGAATGAGACCAGAAAGTTAGAGGACCACTGCCCTAATGTATGTTGAATTTTCTTTGTACTATTAACATTAACGCTTTTTAAACCTGGCATTATTGATAACAGGTGTTCTACATAAGTGAGTTTTCCAAATAACCAAGTGTTACTGAATACTGGAAAATGCCCAGTCATTATTTATTGTATGGAGCATTTTCTAAAATGCGTTACGTGCGTCTCTTCTCAAGTAGAAGATACTGAACATAATTCACATTTCTTAATGGCTCAAGCCCATCATTATGAACATCCATGATGTACTATCATATCCAACACTATGTATGTCTGCTTTTTTTTTTTTTTTTTTTTTTTTAAGACTCCTAATATTTTTTATTTGTGAATATAGATATATTTCCAAAAAGCATGACCTATTGTACTAATTGTGGCCCTTTTTACTTGGCACTACATTGTGAACAATTTCCCATGTTCATGGAAACCTTCAACCATAGAATTTTTTTTTTTTTTTTTTAATCATCATTTTATTGAGATATATTCACATACCACGCAGTCATACAAAACAAATTGTACTTTCGATTGTTTACAGTACCATTACATAGTTGTACATTCATCACCTAAATCAATCCCTGACACCTTCATTAGCACACACACAAAAATAACAAGAATAATAATTAGAGTGAAAAAGAGCAATTGAAGTAAAAAAGAACACTAGGTACCTTTGTCTGTTTGTTTGCTTCCCCTACTTTTCTACACATCGATCCATAAACTAGACAAAGTGGAGTTTGGTCCTTATGGCATTCCCAATCCCACTGTCACCCCTCATAAGCTACATTTTTATACAACTGTCTTCGAGATTCATGGGTTCTGGGTTGTAGTTTAATAGTTTCAGGTATCCACCACCAGCTACCCCAATTCTTTAGAACCTAAAAAAGGTTGTCTAAAGTGTGCGTAAGAGTGCCCACCAGAGTGATCTCTCGGCTCGTTTTGGAATCTCTCTGCCACTGAAGCTTATTTCATTTCCTTTCACATCCCCCTTTTGGTCAAGAAGATGTTCTCCATCCCACGATGCCGGGTCTACATTCCTCCCCGGGAGTCATATTCCACGTTGCCAGGGAGATTCACTTCCCTGGGTGTCTGATCCCACGTAGGGGGGAGGGCAGTGATTTCACCTTTCAAGTTGGCTTAGCCAGAGAGAGAGGGCCACATCTGAGCAACAAAGAGGCATTCAGGAGGAGACTCTTAGGCACAAATACAGGGAGGCCTAGCCTCTCCTTTGCAGCAACCGTCTTCCCAAGGGTAAAACTTATGGTAGAGGGCTCAACCCATCAAACCACCAGTCCCCTATGTCTGTGGTCATGTTAGCAACCATGGAGGTGGGGTAGGCGAATACCCCTGCATTCTCCACAGGCTCCTCAAGGGGGCACTACATCGTTTTTTTTGTTTTTTTTTTTTTTTTCCTTGTTTGTCTTTTTTCTTTTTTTTTTTTTTTTTAACTTTCCCTTCTTTTTTCAAATCAACTGTATGAAAAAAAAAAGTTAAAAAGAAAACAAACATACAATAAAAGAACATTTCAAAGAGACCATAGCAAGGGAGTAAGAAAAAGACAACTAACCTAAGATAACTGCTTAACTTCCAACATGTTCCTACTTTACCCCAAGAAAGTTACATACTATAGCAACATTTCAGTGAACTTGTTCCTACTACATCCATCAGAAATTAACAGACCATAGTCATTTCTGGGCATCCCCAGAACGTTAAATAGCTTATCTGTTCTTCTTGGATTATTGTTCCCCCTTCCTTAATTGCTCTCTACTGCTAGTTCCCCTACATTCTACATTATAAACCATTTGTTTTACATTTTTCAAAGTTCACATTAGTGGTAGCATATAATATTTCTCTTTTTGTGCCTGGCTTATTTCACTCAGCATTATGTCTTCAAGGTTCATCCATGTTGTCATATGTTTCACCAGATCGTTCCTTCTTACTGCCGCGTAGTATTCCATCGTGTGTATATACCACATTTTATTTATCCACTCATCTGTTGAAGGACATTTGGGTTGTTTCCATCTCTTGGCAATTGTGAATAATGCTGCTATGAACATTGGCGTGCAGATATCTGTTCGTGTCACTGCTTTCCGATCTTCCGGGTATATCCCGAGAAGTGCAATCGCTGGATCGAATGGTAGCTCTATCTCTAGTTTTCTAAGGAACTGCCAGACTGACTTCCAGAGTGGCTGAACCATTATACAGTCCCACCAACAATGAATAAGAGTTCCAATTTCTCCACATCCCCTCCAGCATTTGTAGTTTCCTGTTTGTTTAATGGCAGCCATTCTAACCGGTGTTAGATGGTATCTCATTGTGGTCTTAATTTGCATCTCTCTAATAGCTAGTGAAGCTGAACATTTTTTCATGTGTTTCTTGGCCATTTGTATTTCCTCTTCAGAGAACTGTCTTTTCATATCTTTTGCCCATTTTATAATTGGGCTGTCTGTACTATTGTCATTGAGTTGTAGGATTTCTTTGTATATGCAAGATATCAGTCTTTTGTCAGATACATGGTTTCCAAAAATTTTTTCCCATTGAGTTGGCTGCCTCTTTACCTTTTTGAGAAATTCCTTTGAGGTGCAGAAACTTCTAAGCTTGAGGAGTTCCCATTTATCTATTTTCTCTTTTGTTGCTTGTGCTTTGGGTGTAAAGTCTAGGAAGTGGCCTCCTAATACAAGGTCTTGAAGATGTTTTCCTACATTATCTTCTAGGAGTTTAATGGTACTTTCTTTTATATTGAGATCTTTGGTCCATTTTGAGTTAATTTTTGTGTAGGGGGTGAGGTAGGGGTCCTCTTTCATTCTTTTGGATATGGATATCCAACTCTCCCAGCCCCATTTGTTGAAAAGACCATTATGGCTCAGTTCGGTGACTTTGGGGGCCTTATCAAAGATCAGTCGGCCATAGATCTGAGGGTCTATCTCTGAATTCTCAGTTCGATTCCATTGATCTATATGTCTGTCTTTGTGCCAGTACCATGCTGTTTTGGCAACTGTGGCTTTATAATAAGCTTCAAAGTCAGGGAGTGTAAGTCCTCCCACTTCGTTTTTCTTTTTTAAAGTGTCTTTAGCAATTCGAGGCATCTTCCCTTTCCAAATAAATTTGATAACTAGCTTTTCCAAGTCTGCAAAGTAGGTTGTTGGAATTTTGATTGGGATTGCATTGAATCTGTAGATGAGTTTGGGTAGAATTGACATCTTAATGACATTTAGCCTTCCTATCCATGAACATGGAATATTTTTCCATCTTTTAAGGTCCCCTTCTATTTCTTTTAGTAGAGTTATGTAGTTTTCTTTGTATAGGTCTTTTACATCTTTGGTTAAGTTTATTCCTAGGTACTTGATTTTTTTAGTTGCTATTGAAAATGGTATCTTTTTCTTGAGTGTCTCTTCAGTTTGTTCATTTCTAGCATATAGAAACATTACTGACTTATGTGCATTAATCTTGTATCCCGCTACTTTGCTAAATTTGTTTATTAGCTCTAGTAGGTGTATCGTTGATTTCTCAGGGTTTTCTAGATATAAGATCATATCATCTGCAAACAATGACAGTTTTACTTCTTCTTTTCCAATTTGGATGCCTTTTATTTCTTTGTCTTGCCGGATTGCCCTGGCTAGCACTTCCAGCACAATGTTGAATAACAGTGGTGACAGCGGGCATCCTTGTCTTGTTCCTGATCTTAGAGGGAAGGCTTTCAGTCTCTCACCATTGAGTACTATGCTGGCTGTGGGTTTTTCATATATGCTCTTTATCATGTTGAGGAAGTTTCCTTCAATTCCTACCTTTTGAAGTGTTTTATCAAAAAGGGATGTTGGATTTTGTCAAATGCTTTTTCAGCATCTATTGAGATGATCAATTGATTTTTCCCTTTCGAGTTTTTAATGTGTTGTAATACATTGATTGTTTTTCTTATGTTGAACCATCCTTGCATGCCTGGAATGAACCCCACTTGGTCATGGTGTATGATTTTTTTAATGTGTCTTTGGATTCGATTTGCAAGTATTTTGTTGAGGATTTTTGCATCTATATTCATTAGGGAGATTGGCCGGTAGTTTTCCTTTTTTGTAGCATCTTTGCCTGGTTTTGGTATTAGATTGATGTTAGCTTCATAAAATGAGTTAGGTAGTGTTCCATTTTTTTCAATGTTTTGAAAGAGTTTGAGTAAGATTGGTGTCAGTTCTTTCTGGAAAGTTTGGTAGAATTCCCCTGTGAAGCCATCTGGCCCTGAGCATTTATTTGTGGGAAGATTTTTGATGACTGATTGGATCTCTTTGCTTGTGATGGGTTGGTTGAGGTCTTCTATTTCTTCTCTGGTCAGTCTAGGTTGTTCATATGTTTCCAGGAAATTGTCCATTTCTTCTACATTATCCAGTTTGTTGCCATACAGTTGTTCATAATATCCTCTTATAATTTTTTTAATTTCTTCAGGATCTGCAGTTATGTCACCTTTTTCATTCATTATTTTGTTTATATGGGTCTTCTCTCTTTTTGATTTTGTCAGTCTAGCTAGGGGCTTGTCAATCTTGTTGATCTTCTCAAAGAACCAACTTTTGGTGATATTTATCCTTTCTATTGTTTTTTTGTTCTCTATGTCATTTATTTCTGCTTTAATCCTTGTTATTTCTTTTCTTCTACTTGGTTTAGGATTGGTTTGCTGTTCATTTTCTAGCTTCTTCAGTTGATCCATTAGTTCTTTGATTTTGGCTCTTTCTTCCTTTTTAATATATGCGTTTAGTGCTATAAATTTCCCCCTTAGCACTGCTTTTGCTGCATCCCATAGGTTTTGGTATGTTGTGTTCTCATTTTCATTCGTCTCTATATATTTAGCAATTTCTCTTGCTATTTCTTCTTTAACCCACTGATTGTTTAGGAGTGTGTTGTTTAACCTCCAGGTATTTGTGAATTTTCTAAGTCTCTGATGGTTATTGACTTCTAATTGTATTCCATTGTGGTCAGAGAATGTGCTTTGAATAATTTCAATCTTTTTAAATTTATTGAGGCTTGTTTTATGTCCCAGCATATGATCTATTCTGGAGAAAGTTCCGTGAGCACTAGAAAAGTATGTGTATCCTGGTGATTTGGGATGTAATGTCCTGTAGATGTCTGTTAAATCTAATTCATTTATCAGATTGTTTAGGTTTTCAATTTCCTTATTGGTCTTCTGTCTGGTTGATCTATCTATAGGAGAGAGTGATGTGTTGAAGTCTCCCACAATTATTGTGGAAACATCAATTGCTTCCTTTAGTTTTGCCAATGTTTCTCTCATGTATTTTGTGGCACCTTGATTGGGTGCATAGACATTTACGATTGTTATTTCTTCTTGCTGAATTGCCCCTTTTATTAGTATGTAGTGGCCTTCTTTGTCTCTCAAAACATCCCTGCATTTGAAGTCTATTTTATCTGAGATTAATATTGCTACACCTGCTTTCTTTTGGCTGTAGCTTGCATGAAATATTTTTTTCCATCCTTTCACTTTCAGTTTCTTTGTGTCCCTGTGTCTAAGATGAGTCTCTTGTATGCAACATATTGATGGTTCATTTTTTTTGATCCATTCTGCGAATCTATATCTTTTAATTGGGGAGTTTAATCCATTTACATTCAACGTTAAAACCGTGAAGGCATTTCTTGAATCGGCCATCTTATCCTTTGGATTATGTTTGCCATATTTTTCCCTCTCTCTATTAATATCCTTTATTGTACCCATACCGAATCTCTTTAGTACTGAACCTTTCTCCAAGTCTCTCTGTCCTGTCTTTGTTTCTCTGTCTGTAGGGCTCCCTTTAGTATCTCCAGTAGGGCAGGTCTCTTGTTAGCAAATTCTCTCAGCATTTCTTTGTCTGTGAAAAATTTAAGCTCTCCCTCAAATTTGAAGGAGAGCTTTGCTGGATAAAGTATTCTTGGCTGGAAATTCCTCTCACTCAGAATTTTAAATATATCGTGCCACTGCCTTCTCGCCTCCATGGTGGCTGCTGAGTAGTCACTACTTAGTCTTATGCTGTTTCCTTTGTATGTGGTGAATTGCTTTTCTCTTGCTGCTTTCAGAACTTGCTCCTTCTCTTCTATGTTTGACAGTGTGATCAGTATATGTCTCGGAGTGGGTTTTTTTGGATTTATTCTATTTGGAGTTCGCTGAGCATTTATGATTTGTGTATTTATGTTGTTTAGAAGATTTGGGAAGTTTTCCCCAACAATTTCTTTGAATACTCTTCCTAGACCTTTACCCTTTTCTTCCCCTTCTGGGACACCAATGAGTCTTATATTCGGACGTTTCATATTATCTATCATATCCCTGAGGTCCATTTCGAGTTTTTCAATTTTTTTCCCCATTCTTTCTTTTATGTTTTCATTTTCCATTCTGTCATCTTCCAGGTCACTGATTCGTTGTTCAACTTCCTCTAGTCTTGTACTATGAGTGTCCAGAATCTTTTTAATTTGGTCAACAGTTTCTTTAATTTCCATAAGATCATCCATTTTTTTATTTAGTCTTGCAATGTCTTCTTTATGCTCTTCTAGGGTCTTCTTGATTTCCTTCATATCCCGTACTAAGGTCTCATTGTTCATCTTTAGTTCTTTGAGTAGCTGCTCTAGGTGTGTCTCTTCTGGTCTTTTGATTTGGGTGCTTTGGCTTGGGTTATCCATATCGTCTGGTTTTTTCATATGCTTTATAATTTTCTGTTGTTTTTGGCCTCGTGGCATTTGCTGACCTTGATAGGGTTCTTTTAGGGTTTGTAGACCAGTTGAAGTCCTTATCTCTAATTTATCAGATCTACAGCTTCGTGGAGTACACTTTCTCTAACTAACCAGCAGGTGGCGTCCACGAGCCACCTGTTCTCCAGAAGCCAGATCTCCCCTGCTTAGCCTTTTTGGTGAGTGGGGGAGTGAGTCTTGTGGGGCCCAATTGGTGTACCAAGCTTGCGTGTGTAGTTGGTGTTGCCTGCCCTGTATGTGGGGCGTGTTTCTGGGCAGTCGGGGAGGGGGGGTGGCCCTAACAATCAAATCTCCCTGATGATCCTAGAGTTTTAAAGCTACTGCAATAGTCTAATCCTTCAGTTCAGTCCTGCCACAGTTTGTCTCTGCCACTGACCCACAAGTCTTTGGTATTGGAGTATGGCTCCTGAGACTTGCAAGTGGGCCCCTCTTCCAGGCTGTGCACCCCGGGTCCTCTGTTGAGGGATGACTGTGCTATGTCGCAGGTGAGTGCCGTCCCCCCAGGGCAGTTCTGGGCTGCTGGGCTGTGTTGGGAGGCTCCCAGTCTGCTCAAATGATGGCTGAATGGGGCTCTGTTAATTCACACTGCTCCCCCTTCCCAGCTCTGGGACATTCAGCTGAGGTTGCAGGGAAGGCTAATGTCCACGCCCAGTTTTGTGGTGTGTGCCTGTTATTTGAAGCACTTCCGTCACACTGGGTTGTCTGGGGCAGCTCTGGGCTATGGGGCTGGCGATGGGCAGGAGTGTTTCCTGTCCACCAGGATGGTGGCTGTGAGCGGACACCCCCCTTTTCTTGGGAAGTTGTGTTGTTTAGTGAATTTTCTCAGCCACTGGATTATTGCCTTTTGTCTCAGAGCTCTCTTATTTCTGCTCTTGACTTGACGTGCCCAAATTTCAATTCTTTGAAGCTTTCTGTATTGAGCTTCTTAGAGTAATTGTTTTAGAAAAAGCAAAAAGGATTTAAAAAAAAAAAAAACGGCCCTCCTCAGAGATCTAATGGGTTATTGAAATGCTAATAGACAAAGCAACCAGGGCCATTAAGGAAAGGTGCCCTGGGCAGAGAGATCAGCCTTGCTTCGGGATTTGCATATGCGCCTCAAGGCCTGATCTCCGCCCTTCCCCTTTCTGTGTTCACCAGAACTCCAAAAATCCTCTGCTTTTACTTTGGAGCTTCTCGTGTTGTTTTCCTTCTATGCCCGTCTCCTCTCTGCTGGGCTGGCTGCTCTCAGAGTCTCTGGTGTCTGGCCTCAGTCTATCTATGGTTGGAGTTTGAATCAGTAGAATGAGTTTCCGATGAGAGCAGCCACTGCAATTCTCCCTTCTCCTTCCTGGAGCTGACAGCCCCTCCTCCCCCGGGACTGAGCCTGGCAGGGAGGGGCGCGGGTCCCCTGGCCGCAAAAACTTACAGATTTCGCTGATCTCAGCAGTTCCACGTTTTCATGAGTGTTGTATGAAGTATGCCCAAAGACAGATTGCTCTGTGGTGTCCAGTCCACGCAGTTCCTGGCTTTTTACCTACTTTCCTGGAGGAGTAACTAAAACATACAGCTCACCAGTCTGCCATCTTGCCCCGCCCCCGCTATGCATCTTCCATCTAGTTCTCTTGGGATGCTCACTCTGGGGGATGCCAGCGATCATGTAAAGAAGTCCAGCTACACTGAGACTGCCATGCTGGGGAGAACACATGCAGGTACTCTGGTTGACAACCAGCGTCAACTGTCAGCCCTGTGAGTGACCATACTGGATGTGGACATCCAGTTGAGCCTTCCAGTGGCCACTCCTCTAGACTTTAAATTTAACAGCTGAGGACCCAGACATCAAGGAGCAGAGATAGCCATGCTTTTTGCCTTGTCCAAATTTCTTACCCGCAGAATCTGTGAGAACAGTAAAATGGTTATTTCACATCACTGAGTTTGCAATATTTGTTTTACAGCAGCAGAACCTGGGGACAAGGCAGTATTTCCTAAACTTATTTAATAATTATTACATGGGTAACATGTTAGAAAATAGATTCCTAGGTTTCACCTATGGACATGCTGACTTAATAGGTCTTGGGGGTGGTGGTGAGTGTCTGTTTTAAGAAATAGTGCAGAAAGTTAACTACAGTAAAATGAATCCAAGATGTACGTGATTTTTTTTGGCCAATTTTGATATATGAAATTTTCATGACAAACATATTTTTAGAATTGTTTGAGATGGCCTCCTATGCTCATTGTATTCATTATTTTAAGACTGTTCAGCACCCCACTTAAGGGGATAGCTATCTTTCTAGTCCTACTTGTGAAAAAGCAGTAAACAATATAAGCCACTCTCATTAAGGACTAAATCAGAGTAGAGAGAGAGAGAGGCCAATAAGGTTTAAAATGAGGGGAGTTTTATGGAGTTGGTGGGGCTGGAATTGGGCTTTTGCTGCTGGACAGTATTGGATTTAGCTTAGGAGGAGGAGGAAATAATGACAAATAGAGGATGACAACAGGACAGAAGGCAAAGAGTCAAAGGAGAGGCTGCTTGACATAGACCTGGGAAAGGAGCAGATAAAGCCAGGGAGTTGTCTGTTTTGCCTTCCGAGTCCCAGATTCCGTAATTGTAACAGGGGCACTTTATTGTGCTTGTTTATTACTACCTTCACTTCTAACAACAACAACCCAAACCATCTTTTATTGAGGGTCTCCTTTGTATGCATCACCTGCATTTGCTCACACCTGTCTCCTGCCTTTCTAGTACTGGGAAACTTATTCCTCTTTTTATCCCATGAATAGTGCAGGTAAGTGACTATCTTAGTTTTCTAGGGCTACTATGAGAAATACCATACAATAGGTTGACTTAAACAAC
Source organism: Choloepus didactylus (assembly GCF_015220235.1). Lineage (NCBI taxonomy): Eukaryota > Metazoa > Chordata > Mammalia > Pilosa > Megalonychidae > Choloepus > Choloepus didactylus. The sequence goes on along the minus strand of NC_051320.1, from coordinate 48,953,111 downwards.
AGGGATTTATTGTCTCAGTTTTAGAGACTAGATGTCCAACATCAAGGTATCTGCAGGTCTTTTTTTCTCTGAAGTCTATAGTGTTTTGGTGGTGGCTCAATCTCTGACTGCCACATGGTGATCTGTCTCTTTCTGTCTCCTCTTCTGGTTTCTGCTTCTCCTGCTCCATCATCTCCCAACGGGGATTCAAATCACACTGGATCAAAGTCTACCCTCATTCAGTTTGGTTTCACCTTATCTAACTACATATTCAAAGATCTTAGTTATAAATGGGTTCACACCCACAGGACTGGGTGTTAGGACTTGAGCACGTTTTATTATGGGGGACAGGATTCAATTCTCAGCAGTGACTTACCCGAAGTCGTGCAGATTGGGAATGGTGGGCCCTGCAGTCTGACTTAAGCAGTCTGACTCCAGAACTTGATTCTGAATGACTTAATAAAGCTGTAAAAGAGAATGAGCAGTCTACCACTCTTGAGGCCCTCACATAATGCACATCCTCTGCCTGGGACACTCTTCTCACCCTTTGCCTAGCTAATACCAACTTATCCTGCACCATCTTTTCCTCATGCTAGTCTGGGCAAGACAGACCCCTGAGCTGTATTCTCCCATAGTCCTCTGCATATCCTCTTTTATTACTCACATTGTAGTTGAAATGATTTGTTTACTGTCTGTCCTTCCCTCTAGACTATAGGCATTACGGGGAAGGGTTCATGTCTGCCTTATTCACTCACCATGGCATCTGCAGAGCGCAGCCCAGTGCCTTGTTATGAATATCCTTTATGTGGTATGGATATTCAACATACCATAGTGTGGCATGGAGTTTATCCTAGTGCACATAGTGTGTTAGGTGCTGGAGATATAGAAATCAGGAGGCCAAACTCCTTATTTTCAGAGAGCTCAGTGTTTAATTGGGAGAATGACAAGGAAGCGAGGGTGTACAGACTGAATGAGGGCCATGGTGGGAAACTGTCAGGAAATGCAGCCAAGACAAGATGATCCTTGACTGCCCTTGCAGGATGAGTATTAGTTTGTCAGGTGAATGTTGAGAGTCAGGGATTGGAGGGCATTCTAGGAAGAGGGAACAGCTTGAGTAAAAAAAGTACAGTGGTGTTAAAGAACAAAGCACGTATGTGCAATGAAAGGTATATTGATGATGCTGGAGGTGAGGGTTTGTGGGGAGACCACAGGAAATGAAGCTGCCAGTGGCAATGTGGACAAGTCACGACATGCTTGATCAGCTTAGTCACTGGATACATTTCAACCATTCAAAATTTAGAATAGGTTCTTAAGGGGAGAATTCAGTAATATGTAGGAGTGTTTTAGGAGGTCACACAGACTGGGTAGCACCTCTGATATTTTGGGGGTAAAGGAATAAAGCTAAATTCCTGCAATGCATGGGATAAGCCCACACCAAATGCCAGTAGAGTACCAGTTGAGAAAGCCTGCATAACACTAAGTAAAAGCTTGAAAGAAAGCCCTCAAATATCCCCAGAGTTCAGGCAGTGAATAATTTTATTTTAATGGTAAGGGAAAGAAATATTTTCTCTTGAACCTCTTGAAATGCTCTATTTGTGGGGTACAATTTATTAAAATGTCTCTAATACCATATTTTGACTTTTGCATCTGAATCTAAGGATATTTTAATATTCTAAATCTAATAGAGTTTGTTTGTTAACATGCTCATTTGTTTATTCAACAAATATTTATTGAGCATTTTTTATGGGAAAGTCCTGTTTCGTGCTTAGAGCAATACAACATAGACAAGGCAGGGAAAGACCCCACCCTCACACAAGAGGGCATTTACAACCCCAGCATTCCGAGGGGGGATGAGAGAGATGATTCGATTGCTTCTTTCACAGGCAAGAATTATTTACGTGGGATCTCTGAAAATATAACTAGGGCCACATTTCTTCATAACTAGACAAGCTCATAACCCCAAGGGTGTCTGTACCTCACAAGAAAGGTAGTTGCAGACAGTGCCATTAAAGCCAATAGCTTACACATATTCAAGGCTGTTTGGGGACTAAGAATTGAGGATTTATATAAAACTGGGAGAACAGAAGAGTTGGCACCTAAAGGAAACTTGCCACTGCGGTTATGTTAACTGTCATAGATGCTTCAGAAAAATCAGTGGTTAAAAGACATCAGCATTGACCTAATTGATTGGAAATCAGGAAAAAACCCAAAGACTGCTAAGAGTACTTTTAGGCAGAATTGGTTTCACTTTGTTTCAGCTCATTTCCCCAAACCTCTTTGTTGGGGCAGTCAGGCAGGAAGAAGAAATACATGTAGACTAGAAAGAGACAATATAATTATTCATTATCATCATCATCATCATCTTCTTCATTGTTTTATGTATTTTTATTTGGTGGTACTTTGGAAATGTTCTATTTAATTTGATGGACCAGAAGAAGGAGAGCTAACATTGCTTCCTTTTGTAGTTGAGGGAGAGACTAAGGGAAATATTTCTTACTTACACATACAGTCAAAGATACAAAAATGGGGTAGAGATGCTACTGGTAGAAAAGTTGTAGAACCATGGTCAACCATAATGAATGCTTACTGCTGTGGCAAGATAATTGGTTGAGATTTGAGCTGTGTTTTAATTTCACTTTTATTTTTCTCTCCCTGCATATAGAGAAGGTGGCTGCTCTTTGGATTTGCTTGCCTAGAGGAAGTTTGGGCCAGAAGGGAACTTTTCTTCCTGCCTTTGGTGACAGCCTAAACATATCTAGGAGATTATGCTAAAGTGCCCTAGGGAGCAGGAGAGAGAGGTGAGGAGAGAGCTAAGTGAAGGAAGAGCAGGAGACAGAAAAGATTCTCCAGGATTGGCAAGATCCTAAAGTGGATACCTGTGCTCTGTTCTCTCAGTACCCAGGGGTGGCAGGGCTTCAGTGGAGGGTGGCTGCAGGGGGGGCTGGACTCTATGCACAGGGCCTTCCTGGACAAGGAAAGATTCCACTATCTCTTTTGACACAGGACCATTGAGGTCAATGGTCTTCTTTAGACGAAGTGGGCCTAGGCCATAAAAAACCAGTTGCAACCATATGGGTTGGAGATTGGAGATCTGTCTCTATTTTCTGGGTACCACGTTGTTCTAGTTTGCTAATGCTGCAGAATGCAAAACACCAGAGATGGACAGGCTTTTATAAAACGGGGGTTTATTTCACTACACAGTTACAGTCTTAAGGCCACAAAGCATCCAAAGTAACACCTCAGCAATTGGGTACCTTCACCGGAGGACGGCCAGTGGTGTCTGGAAAACCTCTGTTAGCTAGGAAGGCAGCTGGTGTCTGCTCCAAAGCTCCGGCCTCAAAACGGCTTTCTCCCAGGACGTTCCTTTCTAGCAAGCTTGCTTCTCTTCAAAACATCACTCCCAGCTGCACTCTCTTTTCTCTCTTTGAGTCAGCTCATTTATATAGCTCCACCAATCAAGGCCCACCCCAAATGGGTGGGGCCACGCCTCCATGGGAACATCTCATCAAAATTATCATTACCCACAGCTGAGTGGGGCACATTCCAAGCAAATCTAACCAGCACCAAAAATGTCTGCCGCACACAAGACCACAAAGATAATGGCATTTGGGGGACACAATACACTCAAACTGGCACATTCCACCCCCTGGACCCCAAAATGACATTATCTTTCCAAATACAAAATACATTCATTTCATCACAATATCACAGAAACTTACATCATCTCAGTAACAAAAGTTAAGTACAAAATCCCATCAAAATCAGTTTAGGCATGGTCAGTCCTAAGGCATAATTTTTCTTTAGCTGTGGATCTGTGAACTTAGAACAAGTTATGTGCTCCCAATATACAAAGGAGAGACATTCATAGGGTAAACATTTCCATTGCCATAAGGAGAAAGAGTAAGGAAAACAGGGTTAACAGGACCAAAACAGTTCCTAAAACCTGCAGGACAAACTCCATTAGATTTCAAAGTCTGAGAGTCATTTACAGAACGACGTTGCATCCTTGGGGCTTGAGAGAGCGGGAGTCTAACCCTTCCTAAGGGCCTTTCTGGCAGCCCTTTCCTCTCCAAACGCTTAGGTGAGTGCTCCAACATTTCCACACATTGGGGAGACCACCTTCTCGGCTCCACCCTCCTCAAACCTCGGGGCAGCTCCCGGATTCCCTTCCATCTCCGGGGCACATGCTCAACCCCTTCAGAACAGTGGGGTGGCAGCCAGGCTCTCCTCAATTCCCTGGAAATGTGCTCCACCCTCTTTGGGACCTGAGGTGGCAAAACTCTTCCAGAGCATCGAGGCAGAAAGCCTGCCCTCGACCTTCAGGGCAAACTCACCCTTTCCATGCATGTGGGCTGCTCTGCTCTCCCAGCCCGAGACCTCCTGACTCCAGACCTCAACCTCCATGGCTCTGTCTTTGAAGAGATTTTTCCTTTAATTTTTTCCTTGTCTGTCTCCTCCAGTCCAGACTGGCAATGGCTCTGTCTATAAAGATCTCGCAAAAATTCTGTTGGCTTTGCATGAAGCATGCAGGGGTCAAAGCCATCAGACAATAGGACTTTCCACAAATCCTTTCTGCTTAACTCCTTTTCCAATCTTGGCTTGTACTGAAATGGCGGCTGGGTTCCATGTTTGGTTCCATCCTCACGTTGGGCTGTAGCTTCTGGGATTCCACCCCCTGGAAGCCTGTAATTTTCCAAGCCATCAACTTCTGGTTTCTTTGAACCCAAGAGTTCAGTTCTAAGTTTATCTCTCTCTGCTCGCATTTTACTATAAGCTGCAAGGAGAAGCCAGGATACGTCCTCCACACGTAGTCTGGAGATCTCCTCAGCTAAGTATTCCAGGTTGTTGCTTCCAGATTCTTCCTTCCATCTGACACCAGGACTCAATTTTGCCAAATTCTCTGCCACTTTAAAACAAGGATCGCCTTTCTTCCAGTTCACAACAACACATTGATCATCTCTGTTCAAGGCCTCATCCGAAGTATCTTTAGAGTCCATATTTCCACAAACAGTCTCTTTAAAGCAGTTTGGCCTTTTCTATCAAGCTCCTCACAATTCTTCCAGAATCTTCCCCTTATCCACTTAAAAAGCCGTTCCAACATGTTTGGTATTTGCAAACTCAGCAGCAAAAGCACCCCACTCCTGGTACCAAAATCTGTTCTAGTTTGCTAATGCTGCAGAATGCAAAACACCAGAGATGGACAGGCTTTTATAAAACGGGGGTTTATTTCACTACACAGTTACAGTCTTAAGGCCACAAAGCATCCAAAGTAACACCTCAGCAATCGGGTACCTTCACCGGAGGACGGCCAGTGGTGTCTGGAAAACCTCTGTTAGCTAGGAAGGCAGCTGGTGTCTGCTCCAAAGCTCCAGCCTCAAAACGGCTTTCTCCCAGGACGTTCCTTTCTAGCAAGCTTGCTTCTCTTCAAAACATCACTCCCAGCTGCACTCTCTTTTCTCTCTTTGAGTCAGCTCATTTATATAGCTCCACCAATCAAGGCCCACCCCGAATGGGTGGGGCCACGCCTCCATGGGAACATCTCATCAAAATTATCATTACCCACAGCTGAGTGGGGCACATTCCAAGCAAATCTAACTAGCACCAAAAATGTCTGCCCCACACAAGACCACAAAGATAATGGCATTTGGGGGACACAATACACTCAAACCGGCACACACGTGAACCTCCCAGATTTCTGTGAGACTCTAGAGAGGGGAGGGTGTCAAGAACTATTAAGACTTAAAATGTACAGAGTTATTCTTTGGGATGTTGGAAGAGTTTTGGTAATCAGATGGTGGTAATGGTTGTAGAACACTGTGAACATAATTAACAGCACTGAATTATATATTTTGATCTAGTTAAAAGGGAAAATTTAGGTTGTATGTAAGAACTGTGAAGGAGCTGAGAGCTTACCCTACTTACCAAGCTGATACGTTAACATATTACTATTTCATGGATGCTGGCAGAAGATATGAGACTCCTCAGAGAGGCGGAGTTATTACAGCAATAGTAGTGGCTGGAGTATCACCATTCTGCATTGGTTCCCTGAGCCCAGCCACCACAAGATGATGTGAAGATGGCCAGGTGCTATTGGGTATTGGGTTACGTTATAGGAGAGCTTAGGGACATGAAATCTTTTGTAATAGGCAGCAAGCATGCCTGCCATGTGCTCAATAAGGAGACACTCTCTCTACCTGCCGTGGGTGTTTGCTATAGAAATATCTTTGAAAAGATGGTCCGGAACGAAGGGCAGTCGGCACCTCTAAACACAAGATGTGCAGAAATATGAAACACCAATGGATAATTGTCTCCCAATAAAGGGGATATTCAATAATAACTGAGATTAAAATCCTGCCATGGCATAGGGACTTGAAGTCAGATTTAATTTCATTTAAAGAAAATAAAGAAATAGGACATTTCTTTAAAAAAAAAAAGTTTGTGGAATAAAATTTATACCCACTGTACTATTATGAGGCAGGCACTTTGCTAATACTTCATGATTATTTCATGCTTAATGATTTATCTCATTTAAGAGCATGGACTTTGGAATCAGATCTGAGTTCATATCCTGGTCACCACTTATTGGGCAAGTTGTTTAACTCTTTAGCCTCAGAGTGCTTACCTGTAAAATGGGAATAATAATTTCCACCTCAGTGTTGATGTAAGGATTCAATGAAATGACACCTGGAAAGTGCTAAGCACATTGGCACAGAGGAGGTGCCAAATATTTGGGAGTTACTGATGTTATTTAAAAGTATATATTGTAATAGCAATGAATGTGTGTGGGAAATAGAGCAATCACAGGTAGGAAAAGAGACGTGGGTCTTTCAAATTGGCAATGTCTTTGGGCAAATTAGGTTAGAGGAGAATTCGAGTTTTCCATATGTACATTCATTCTCTGAGTTGATATACAATATGGGAACATTATTAATTTACTGAGAAAATCAGAGCTAAAGAGATAGAATGGCCTGAAAAATTACAGGTTACGCAAAGGTAAACTATTAGAACAATGGATCCAGACTAGAGACCAGATAGCCACTGAGGGAGGGGTTGTCCCAGGAATAGGCATGCAGGCGGACCATGAATAATAGTGTGCTGACATATCTCATCTTTAGTCTGCCATTGAGATTGTCACAGGTTCTCTCAACAGAGTAAACTCAGAGATAAAACAAACCTGGAAGGGAACAAAAAGGAAAGTCCCTGCAGGCAGGCCTGGAGTGGCTGGAGACCCCTGCCTGGGCCAGTCACCTCTGTCTGGGAACAGCTATGCTATACAAAGAAAAATAACATTTTTTTGTATGTGTTATGATGTGAAAAAGGCTGGGAAGCACTGATATAAGAATTGAGCATCTTAGGTCCACAAGGGGGAGAACCGTCTGTGGAGACAGGAAGTGATGGAGGTAAAATATCACTAAAAATCTCAAACTGAATTCAAGATTTGTCATATCCAAGCAAGGACAAGATAGATGAATCCCAGTATTCTAGGCAGGCACATTATTTGCATCGGTACCATTGAGTTCCCTAGTTAGTACACACTATGAATGGCTTTCTCTGGAGTTGTGTAATGCAGAAGATACTGTTCGGGGATCTAGCTGTAAGTACTGGTCATAGGAATCCTGGAGTTTGGAGGCGGAAATTGTACTCCTGCTGGTGGGGTTGGGGGCTGAGACTTACCTGTAGAGCAGATACTACCACTGGGTTACTATACAGAAACTGAGATAACACCAGAGAAATAGGGCACCAGTGCCAGAGTGAATCCAGAAACCAGAGTAAAGTCCTGCCAGCTGCCTGGGCTAGTGGTATAAAGCTTCTTGTGCTTCCCCAACCTAGGACAAGAGGGTAAGCTTGGTGCTAGAGTCTGGAGCATGGCCAGTTTTTAAAGTGAAAGCTTAAGTGGATTTAGGTTTGAAAGTTAATCAGGAAGCCAGGCAGGGAGCAAAGCAGATCACAAGACCACATTCTTTTCAGGGTCCCTGTGTCTGTGCTTGTGGAGTCCAGAATCCACAAGTCAACTCTACCCCTACCCCCTCCTACTAGTGGAAAGCTTTGTTCTTGCTGAAGTTAAAGAACATTTAGATTCTGTTCCACTGCATCAGATCACAGGATTTTTAAAAAATTGATTGGGTTAGGTAATAAGCTCAGATAATCATTCAGTCCTTGTAGCAGCATTTGAGTCATTTATTAATGCAAGGACATTAATCTGCTCTATTATAAATACAGGATAATTACCCAGATGATGTGTGAAGTGCTTTCTAAATTTCTTTTCTTTATTTAGTCCAATATAACAACTAACATATGCCATGGGTACATGTGGACGAGGTCAATTATGAAGCGAACAAAAACTAGGCCTATTGATAAGTGGGTGTGGTTGAGAATCAGTCATTCAAAAAGTACATTAAGGGCCGCCTCTATGACTAGAGCTAGGTATTATGGGGTACAGGGACAAAGAAGTGAGAACTGTGGGCACCTGCTCCAAAGGAGTTCTGATCTAGTAGAGGAAGGAAGGCTAAGCTACAAGAATCAGTTAAGGTGGGTGAGAACATAGGAACCCTGGAGATGAGAGCCTCCAGTGTGGAGGTGCTTAGGAATGTCAACCATACACTGGAGGAAGGTCACCAAGTACAAGGGCAACAGTTCACACCCCTGATTTGCTTTTGTTTCCACTGAGAGGGTTCTTCAAAAATAAACGTTTCGCTTGAATACGAGTGAGATCTGGTTTGTTTGTACAGGTTGGTGTGAAGCCCCAATAAATCCCAGAGTAATTTGGGCAGAGGATAAAGAAGTATTTGAAAAGTCCTCTTGAGGAACTGGGGAAAAATGTGGAAATATTAAATTTACTCACCTGGGGAATTCCTTATATTCTTTTAAACGTTGAGACTACCAAATTAGTAGGCCTAACCCTCAATCTTGGGGCTTGCCCTTATGAAGTTTCTTACTGCAAAGGAGAAGCTAAGCCTACTTATAATTGTGCCTAAGAGTCACTCTCAGAGAACTTCTTTTGTTGCTCAGATGTGGCCTCTCTCTCTAAGCCAACTCGGCAGGTAAACTCACTGCCCTCCCTCTACATGGGACATTGCTCCCAGTGGTATAAATCTCCCTGGCAATATGGGACATGACTCCCGGGGTTGAGTCTGGACCCAGCATCATGGGATTAAGAAAGCCTTCTTGACCAAAAGGGGGAAGAGAAATCAAACAAAGTAACATTTCAGTGGCTCAGAGATTTCAAATGGAGTCAAGAGGTCATTCTGGAGGTTATTCTTATGCATTATATAGCTATCCCTTATTAGTTTTTAGTGTATTAGAATAGCTAGAAGGAAGTACCTGAAACTGTTGAACTGCAACCCAGTAGCCTTGTTTCTTGAAGACAAGTGTATAAGTATATAGCTTATATGGTGTGACTGAGTGATTGTATAAAACCTTGTGACTCACACTCCCTTTATCCAGTGTGTGAACAGATGAGTAGAAAAATGGGGACAAAAAAGTAAATGAATAATGGGGGGGATGGGGGAGATGGCTTGTTTTGGGTGTTTTTTTTTACTCTTATTTTTATTCTTATTCTTATTTTAATTTTAATTTTTTTTTTTGAGTATGAAAATGTTCAAAACTTCAATGTAGTGATGAATGCACAACTATACGATGATACTGTGAACAATTGATTGTACACTTTGGATGATTTTCTGATATATAACTTAACTATATCACAATAAAATTGTAAGAAAATTAAAAGGGGTCAGTCCAACGTAAGGTAGGTGATTATGGGAAGAGGGAGTTTTGAACTTCATTCTTTAGAGAAATAACAGAAACAGCAAGAAATCATATCTTTGGTTAACTGAGTTTTGATGCCATTTGAGAAAGGGAGTCAGAATGATAGGCCTAAGATTCATGCTAAGAAATTTGTAAATATTACATATCCTTTAAACTTCCTATGTTTTATGGTTATTTTTTTAGCTTTCTTCTCCATGATGATTATCAGGATGGCGTGGGTCTTTAGGGATGTCCATCTCCAAAACCAATCTTGAAGGAGAAAGATCTCAAGGGGCAGAGGAGATGGTATAGAAGAGTGGGAAGGTGAAAAGTCCATCTGTCACCGTGTCCTACAGTGGGAAGAAAAGGAAGCCTGCCCATGTGGCTTACTAAATTGTCCTGGATGCTCTTACAGTTTTCCCAGAGAGAATAGACATCGTGTGCCATCTACTCCAAGAAAGGTGTCAATTGGATATGCATGCATTACAAACACAACGAAGGGAGTAAGTGGAGTCACCAAAGCTTCTTGGAGGACATTTGGCTTGAATTTGACTTTAAGGAGTGAGAGCGATTTGGCCAGATGAGGAGGAGAAATGGTTTAATGATGGCTCCCATCTCTAAATATTTCTCTTGTGTCAGGCCTGTGCCACTTTGCATATGTTATTTCATTCAATCCTTGGAAGGATTGAGCAAACTGAGTTTGGAAGTTTGAAGTCCATTTTCTGATAGGGGATGGAGCTGAGTTTCATACCCAAAGAATCTCTGAAGTCTACTAAACCATGTGGTCTCCACAGACCAGATTTTGAGGTTTTAAACTGGGGGCAGTACTGTCCTCCTGGAGGGTATTGGAAAGGGGTGTTGTCACATGTACTGTGGATTCTATTTGGGAGGGGTCAGGGTGCAAAACATTCTGTCGTATGCAGGCAGTCCTGTCTTATGAAGAATTGTTGCAAATGCTGATAGATCCTTTATTGAGAAAAACTGGAGGACAATATCATGAACGTAGGTAAGGCAATGGGAGATGAGAATTGCCATAAGTAGGGTATGTATGAGGGGTAGAGTGGAGACTTATCTGGTCAATACACAGACTCAGACTAGGGAGAAAATCTTGTTTGTTCCTCAAATGCTTTTCTTTGCATAGCTCATTCTTGTCCTTCAGGTCTTAGAACAAATATATTCTCATATAGGCCTTTTCAACCACTCTCCAGTTTATTTCATCATCCTTGTATTAGCTATCTATTTCTGTGTAACAAATTGCCCCCAAACTTAGCAGCTAAGACAAAAAAATTTATTGTTTCACATTTTCTGTGGGTCCAGAATATGGGAGTGAGGGGTTATCATTTAGATTTCTCCTGCAGCTGTCTGAAGGAGTGGGAGGATCAGCTTCTGAGATCACTCACATGGTTGTGCAGGCCCCAGTTCCTTGCTGGCTGTTTGCCACTTGGACCTCTCCATCAGCTGTCTGAGTGTCCTTATGACATGGCAGTTGGCTTCTCCCCCAGGGAGAGATAGAACATGGGAAAGTGACCAAAATATAAGCCACATCTTGGATTCTCCCATACTCTATTGGTTTGTCAGCCCTACCCAGTTCACTGTGGAGGGGATAATGCAAGGCATGAATAATAGCAGGCAGTGTCATTGCAGCTATTGTGGAGATTTGGAGACAACAGTCCTGCTTATTTTCTTCATGGCACTATCCCAATCTCAGACTCTCTTATTTATTTGTTTACTTGTTGATTGATGATCTCTCCTCACCAGAATAGAAGTTGTACTAAGGTTCACTGCTGAAGCTCCAACGCTAGAAGAAGGTCTGCCACAATAAATATTTTTGAGAGAATGAATATATGAGTGAACCAAATGGGAAGGTATAGAAAGTCACTAATCAAGCTCCATTTATTTTGCCTAAATTTATTTTTATCACATTGGCTTTTGATTCAGTTGCCTTATAAGATCACTAACTGGACAAAAAGGCAGGAACATGAAACAGATGTCTACTTCAATTTGTTTAACTTGATAAATGATTTAAACAATTGCCCATATCCTTTCTTTTCTACTGTGTCAAATATAGGCTCTAGTAATTAAAATAATCTGCTATAGTACATCATGGTTTCAGAACTGCTTTCACATTCTCTATTGCATTTGATCTTACGGTGGCACATTAAGTTGATAGAACTTACGTTTGTAGAAGAGTATTGGATTTTAGAGAGACCAGTGATTTGTGGAATGGAAACAGTAAGTAATAATTGGACCTTAAACCAAGCCTCTGCCTTCGCTGAACCCTATTCCTTTGTTCAATGCTTACATAATATCAATACTAATCCTCTGTAATACTTTTAATAATCTGGAAATAACATGCTATTCTCAGAATAGCTATTCTAGAATAACTTATTTCTTTCATATGTGCATGGACTATTTCTTGCACTCCAGGGTGATCTTATTAGCTTACCATTATGGCATGGGCTTCAAATTGTTAATTTAATTTAGTTATCATTTTTTGACTGCCTGCTGTGTACTAGCACTGTGCTAGGTGCTGCATGTAAAAAAGATGAATAGATATGATTTTTGAAGGAATGACATTTCCTGTTTTTTTCTTTTCCTAATTGTGAAAGCAACTTAGGTATATTTCAGACATTTTGAAAAATATAGAAATGTATAAAGAAGGAAACAAAATCATCCATAAACCAACCTCTAAATGTTAACTACTATCAACATTTTTGAGTATTTCTTTCCAGGGTATAGGTATAGGTATAGTCATAGGTATAGATATAGGTAAATGTGCATTTACTGCCCTATAATACTTGCATGTGAGAAAAAAAAAATCCCATTGAAAATATTTTTTTTTTTTTTCACATCCTGTTAAATCGACTTAGCCCTTAACCTGCCTGGTCTTGGGCTGTCCAACTGCTCCCTTTAAGTTGTGAAAGTCCCCAAGGGCTTGTGCATTCTGGGAAAACTGGGAAGGATCTGATCTTAGGTTCTGGCCCTCATGGCCCATTAGATGGTGGGAGGCTCCCCTGGCTCACGAGGACTTGTGTTCAGGCCCAGGAACTCCACGAGGCCAGGCCTACCTGTGGGGCACCTTGAATAGAACCAGGGAGCAGAAACCCATCACTTGATTCTTCCGTCTCCCCGGTCTTAAGGACCGTAACTCTTTCCCTGTGTCTGGGCCATGGCCCTCCATTGCCCTTGAATGATCCCATGTCCCATAAAGATCCAACTTGCTCACTCTCTCTATGACTGAAATACCAAAGATGCTAATTCCTTTTGGAGCAAGAGAGCCTCAAAATGCAAAGGCCTTGCTGTTCTTCAGCGGGGCTGGTGGGTTGGGTATGTTTACAGTTCCATCCTGTATCAGCAAGATTACTCAGCAGAAAAAGAGACAACACGCTAATTTGTTTAATCATGCACCTTATTTCTATATTTCTGTCTACCTGTATTCAATTTTAAATGATATTGAACATAGTTGTCTTTATCCTGCTTTTTAACTTAGTCACATCGTGAATGCAACCTACAATATTAAATATTTTATAAGAAATACGATTTTCCTACTTTTTGATGTTACAAAGAGTTCTGAAATCAACATTCTTTTTTTTTAATTCAATTTTATTGAGATATACTCATGTAGCATGCAGTCATACAAAGCGTACATTCAGTTGTTCACAGTACCATTATATAGTTGTGCTTTCATCACCAAAATTAATTTTTGCACATTTTCAGTACCACACACTCATAAATAATAAGAATAAAAATTAAAGAGAAAAGAACAATTACAGTAAAAAAGAAACTGGGTGCCTATTTTTTTTTTGCCCCCATTTTTCTACTCATACCATCCATACACTGGACAAGGGGAGTGTGGTCCATATAGCTTTCCCAATCACATTCTCACGCCTCATAAAGCTACATTTTTATACAATCGTCCTCAAGATTCAAGGGTTCTGGGTTGTAGTTTGATAGTTTCAGTATTTACTGCTAGCTATTCCAATTCGTTAGAACCTAAAAAGGGTTATCTATATTGTGCATAAGAGTGCCCACCAGAGTGACCTCTCGGCTCCTTTTGGAATCTCTCTGCCACTGAAGCTTATTCCATTTCCTTTCACATACCTCTTTTGGTCAAGATGTTCTCCATCCCACGATGCCGGGTCTACATTCCTCCCTGGGAGTCATATTCCACATTGCCAGGGAGATTCACTCCCCTGGGTGTCAGATCCCATGTAGAGGGGAGGGCAGTGAATTCATGAAATCAACATTCTTGAACATAAATCTTCGTTCGAACACTTGATCAATTTCTTAGGATAAATTATTGTTTCTGTTCTTAAAGCATTCAGTCTGGCATGGGAGTGGGAGTGGGCAGGGAGAAAAAGAGAGAAATAATTTTCATGCAGGTGGTGGATGGGACAATGGAGACAGAATGTCAGGTACAAAGGCACTGATGGGGGAGGCATCAGCAGCAGTGATAGATTTGCCAAGATGCAGGTAGACATATTGCCTTAATTCCTCTTACAGTCAAAGGCATGTATTTTAGATCTGACCCTAAAAGGTGTACCAAAGTCTTGCTACTTAAAGAGTGGCCTCAGACCACAGCATCAGCAACTGGGAGTTATTATAAAGGAGATTCTCAGCCCTCACTCCAGACTGTGATATATTGTTGATAATATCATTATTAACCCATCCTAAATGTTTGTGTTCTAACCAGCAGATAAGCCTGCAGTTTTAGCTTACAGCCTAATTTCCCTTTCCATCAACATGGAGCCCATGTTTGAAAATGCATGAGCAGTTATTGCTATTATTATGATGACTATTATTACTATTACCTTGATTTTATAGTGTATATATTTTTTTAAGAGCTGAAAAGGCTTAAGAAACTTTATATCACTAATCCTTGCAGTATCACTGTGAAATAGGTAGGTGGCAAATATAAACAAGTATCAATATTATGCTAAATCATATATAAGTATATGCTGTGAAATTACCTGAGATCCAATGAAAGCAATAAGCTTTTGCTATCGGTGAAGTATTTTATTTTTATATCTCTTATGTTAAATCTCTGAGGGATAAGGCTTGGTGACCTATTCTCTTTTTCTCCATCTCTCATGCCAATTTAATGATGCTCCTTTTGCATTTATATGGATTGTTTAAGTATACTTTAAAAAATTCTGGGCCTGAAATAGATTTCATAACATGACCTCAACAATGCTTCCTCAGGACCACACATATAAGGAAAACAGGGATACTTAGAATTATGAAATTGAATTGAAATCAAAGGCTGTAATTTAATCCTGTGAACTTCTATATTGAGGTATTTCTGGACTGAGTCCAACTCATCTTTCCAATCCTGCCATTTACTGTGGCACATTAGTTCATTCCAAACTTTAGTCATTTGCTCATAATGTTCACTGTTATTTATTTAAAAAAAAAAAAAACAACAAATCTCTTAAATTCCAAATACCTTTTCCTTAAGGGAAATTTTATATCAGCACTACAAATGGAAGACCATTATTACTTGCTATAAAATAAAGTAATACTAAAAATAAGCACAAAAAAGACCAAACAATGTTATTAAATTTTAGTCTGTAGTTTTCTAGTCATAGACTTTGGGCCTGAGGCTGCTTTCTCTGTTAAAAAGAGGGATTTAGCAAGTACTGGAGTGGTGTTAAGGATATATTGGCACCAAACTGAGACCGTTTTCTTGAGGCAATTAGGAGAATTAAAAGAGAGTAACGAAGGGATTATTTTTCTGGCTTTCTAATTCAATTTACTTTAATGTCTACCTGTGTATCACCCAAAAGCATTTTCCTTACCTCCCATAATTTTGGACATCACTGCTCAGATGTGACCAGAGTGGTCTACCCACAATTTCCCTGACTAGGCCTACTTCATCCCTCTAAGCACCTTCTTGCTTCCAGCCTTTGTTAAAGCTTCTCCCACCAGATGTGAATTCTCTTCTCTGAGCATCTGAACATTTCAGCATTCAAGATTGACCTCAGATTTCTCTTGAAGCAGTTCTCTGATTGCCTGCTCCTGTGGGGATCTTTATAATCCCTTTTAAAATACTTATAATGCACAATACTCAGTGTAGATCTGACCCTAAAAGATGTACTAAAGTCTTGCTAATTAAAGAGTGGCCTCAGACCACAGCAACCTGGTGGTTGAGAATCTTCTTGCGTGTGAATCTATCTTCATTACTAGTTAGTTGGTAGGCATTCTGAGGGCAACATGGCATTTTAATCTCCTCATCATGGTGCCTTGCAAATAGCAGGTGCTCAATAAGGTAACTATTGCTTGTTTGAGTAAAAATTTCTGACCCTCTTACATTTATGATTTGAATATCCATTTGCTAACCAGAGTTGCACCTACAGTAGATAGATATCTCTGAGAGTTCCTGTTTGACCTTGTCACTCTGTTCAGTGTCATTACAGCAGAAGGGGAAACTTAACGGCAGCTGTGAAAACACCAAGTTACAATTTATTTCTGCTTTGACCTGGAAGTTAGGTTTGTGCTATTTGTGACTGTGAGCATTCTTAGTGACCTTAGAAAAGCCCTGTCTAACTCAGAGAGGGTATATAAATCAAATTGAAACTTTGGGGTTGGATTCAATCTAGTGGTTCAATCATTCAGAATTCATAGAAAGCTTCTCTGGAAGAGTGAAGGAAACTGTTAGACCACCTGATATGGTCCTCATTATTCAAGCCATAAGATTATATTCCTAGGTTCAATGTGTGATATTTTTCAGGCCTACCACAATCTGATTGCTTTTCAATTTAATCCTTCCTTTTGGGCTCTGCTTCCAGGTTAATTAACTGCATTTGTTTCATATCCTGAAAGGTAAGTGTTTCTAAGATTTGGATGCAGTATTCCCCAACAGATCACCACATTTACAAACAAGTTGTTACCTCTGAAATCTTGATATTTCACTTGGGTAAAATTTGAAATACTAAGATCATTATCTAAATATCGACAAACTTTCCTTGTTAGTTTGAAATCTTTCCACTGTGTATGGTTACACTTCGTATGACTTTTAAGATATCTGATGGATATAAGGAGTTTTTTCAGGAATGCATCTTATTGCAGAGGGCTTGTCTTCATCTGTGTAACTTTTGAAAAAAGCTAGTGTTTTTAAAACAACCTAAGATATAGAAATTATTGTGAAAGATGAACTCACATAGGAACCAGAGATATGAAATGCAAGCAAATCTATGGTTCCTTTCCTTCCTTCCTTTCTTTTTAATTTTTTTATTTTTTGATTACAGTTGTTGATACTGCTTTTATTCATGGCCTTTGTAAAATTGCCCAGAATCTGTAGGAATGTTAAGGTTAATCTGTTTCCTTTGCTTAAATATTCTAAACCACGATGAAAAACATTTTGCACCTAAGAGGAAAGATTGGGGGTGAAAAACTGAAGATACATGATTTATCACTCCCCTCACAAATAAAATTTATTCATTGCATCTACCAGCCATCACACAGATGGTCAGAAAATTGGCTTTGTGTAGGGATGTGGATTCAGGCATGAATATTAATATGAGACAGATGTAAACGCATATTAATATGCATTTGCTTTGCATGGACTGACATTACAATATTTTCATTAAAGAAAACTGCATTTGAAAAGAAAGTATAGGTCACCTTTACAAAGCATAAAATTGTATGGGGCATGTACTTGTTCGCTCTGGAAAACTGCTGTTGATAAGAAATGGAAAAATTAATGTTGAATCTGTAGTAGGTTTATTATGACAATAGAGGCATCAGAAAAATTTTGCTTCCTTGGATTAGAATTAAGCTATATTTTTGGACTTTAGCTGTACTGGGTACAGGCTGCAACTTGAGCAATCTAGGAAGCCAAGCCCTTTTTGGATATGATACACAGACAAGGATAAATCCTGTGGAGTCTGAGATAAACTAAACCATCTAGAAATATCCATTCACATCATAAGACACAAATTTGAAGTGTGCAATTGCCGTAATGGCAATGATTCATAAAAATATAAGATTTATGCAGGCATGGTACTTTGGGAATTGTTTTTTGGTACAGGACAGCATTTATGTTCACATCAGCGCCAGCATCTGTGCTCTGTTAGTATCTGCTTATGGTCGCATTGTGCTCCCTTCCCACGTGGAAGGAGAGAACGTGATATTGTAAAAAAGCTATTCACATGCTTGCTGCTTTGTACTCACAACCATTCACAGGGTATTTTGCCCTAAATATTGCTTACTGGAGAGAACAGCAGCTTTCTTCTGTTTGCAAATCCCTTTAAAACTGCTGTGTTGGCTCTTCAGACAAACATGATTACATACCAGCACATGAACGTGCAAGTTAATAATTATAAATGATCTGTTATTGATTATTCACTCCAGCAACTTCACTAATCCTTTCAAAACCTCCAGGAAGCTTCCGAATTCCGTTCTCCAGCCCTGATTTCCCCCATCATGGCTTTCCAGCTGCCCATTCAACACATTCATCTGGAGGTTCAGCACTGTGTCCAAAATCAGAGTTGGCATTTTCCTCCCATGCTTGCATGATTTGGGGGAGGGAGCATGAACTCTGGAGTCAGAGAGCTTTGGGTTCAAATCCTGGCTCTGCCTCTAGTTGGCTATGTGACCTGAACAAATATTTTAACTTTTCTGAGCCTCAGTTTCTTATGGGTAAACAAAAGGATAGTTTTACCAGTTTCCACAGGATTATTTTCATATGATTGTTTGGTGCATTAAATGTGAAATCTTTTGGGAACGTGCCCACCATCTTTGGCACGTAATTTCTCAGATCTTTCTTCATAACTCTATTTCTTTTACTGGCCCCATCGTTTTTCCAATCTCTCTGTCTCTTTACTGTCTTTGTTAATTTCTGTCTCTTAGTCATTTCCCCTCTTATCACTTTGCTTTGGGTCCTTGTTATACCTCCCTTGGTCTTTTGTTATATTATGGTTTCCTAACAAGTTTTCCCATCTCCTCATCTAAAGCATTGGACAGATTTCCCAAAGCATAGTACTGATCAGTTTATTCCTTTGTTCAGAATCTTTCAGGGGTTTGTCATTACTTCTCAAGTAAAATCTAAATCTTTGATTGGCATTCAGGGTCTTTTTTGCTGAGTGAGCTTCTAATCTACCACTTTGGGCCAGTCTCCATCTTCTCAGGTACATTTCATGGGATGCAGCCAGGTGGGTTTATCCATTTTTTTCCCCAAACATGCCCCCACCTTTCCTGCTTTG
Source organism: Choloepus didactylus (assembly GCF_015220235.1). Lineage (NCBI taxonomy): Eukaryota > Metazoa > Chordata > Mammalia > Pilosa > Megalonychidae > Choloepus > Choloepus didactylus. The sequence goes on along the minus strand of NC_051320.1, from coordinate 48,934,185 downwards.
GCCATTGCCTGAATTCCAGCTGGGAGAGCGCCCCTGTACATCACCACTTGTTGGATACCTACCCATTCTAATAACACCTCCCCTGAAAATATTTTTTTCCTCTGAACATCCATGGCATTTGGTTTTGGTCCAAAAAAAAAAAAAAAAAAAAAATGCAGAAGAGTTTGTTTATTTGACATACACTTCATGTCACTCAAACTCATTTAACCCTTATTGTAATTCGGCCGTGCATCCATTTTATATATCAGGAAATTGAGGCACAGAGAGTTAGGTAACTTTCCCGTGGTCACACAGCTTGTAAGTGGCAGATTTGGGATTCCAACCCAGGTGGTATAGCTCCAGGATCTGTGCTCTTAACCACGTGTTTTCTGCCTTGTTGCTTCTCAGCTTCAAAATTTCAATAGTTCATGTGACTTCCCACCAGTTCTTTTCTTATTAATCTTCTATTGCAGTTTACTACCAGGCATTCCATTTCTTTTTAAGCAGGATATAATTTGTTTAAACAAGTGAATTATTTAGCTTTTTCTGCCATGCTCAGTCAGAAGATTGCAAACCAGTGGTTGGCTGAAAAGAGTTCTGGAGAGCATAGCTATTTGCTCTCCAGAAGCAAATATCAGATATTCTCCATCTATTTGCTCTCCAGAAGAATATCAGATATTCTCCATATATTTGCTTATTATATTCCCTTTAGGAACTGATATGGTAAAATATTATCACTCTGGTTCCCTGGTTCTTATGAATCTTTTGTACATGTTGTTCCTGTATCAATGATTTCTGACAAGATGGTGTGACCTGCACTAAACAGTCAAGAACCTTCTCATGCCTCTAGGCACCCAGTAGTTTGTAGGTGGGAAACAAGCCTGTTTTTCTCACTGCCCTATTTCCAGTGTCTAACATATTGCCTAAAATATAGCTAGTAAACAAATGCTCAAAGAACCATTTTATTTCCTATGTTGTTCTAAGTACCCTTAGTAATATGTTATTTATATGTTAATTTATTCCTTCATGTTTGTTATGATCACCCTTGTTATGGTTCCTAAAGTTGCAGTACAGAGTTCCACATCTAGTCACTTCTAAAGAAACAAAGAAATTTGAATCTTTATTTCTCACTTGAGGGTGGCTGGCATGTCACAGCAAATAGAGCCCAGGGTGATTACAGAATATATTTTATAGGTCCCCTGACCCTACTTCTTTCCACTTGTGCAGGCATCCATCTTTTAAAGCAGGAGCTTCTAGTCAGGGGGCTATTGTACCCTTCAGAAGATCCAGGGATGAGCATTGGGGTTCAGGAGATTGCTAAACTTATATGCAGAATTCTATGTGATTTTTTTTTTTGGAGGAAGAAGGTCCAAGGATTTTTTAAAATTATTTTTCTTACTATTTTATCCTTATTTGCCTTTTTTAAATGATAAAACTAATAAATACATTCACATTGTAAAAATATTCAAACTGTACAGAAGAATATCAAGGAAAAAAATTCAAAGAGCACATCAATATATCAGGTACAAAGTTAGATTTTTTTCCTTCAGTTTTTCACCTTTTACATCCTCAGTCCGCTTCTTATAAGTGGATTATACCATAATTCTATTTGACAACTGACTTAAAAAATATAAACGTCTATTTCCATATCATACATATGGACCTATGTTTATTTTTTTAAAACTTTAATTTGAAATGATTGTAGATGCACAGGAAGTATACAAAAAAAAAAAAAAAAAAAAAGAAGAAATCTACAAGGAGGTCCTGTGTACCCTTCACTTGGATTCTTCTAATGGTAATATATTGCATAACTGTAGTGCAATATCAAAATCAGGAATTTGACAATCCGCAGAGGTTATTCAGATTTCACTAGTTTTACATGCTCCTGTGTGTGTGTGTGTGTGTGTGTGTGTGTGTAGTTCTATGTAATTTTATTACTATAGATTCATGTAACCATCCCACGCAAGGTACAGAACTACTCCATCACTACAAAGATTCCTCCTGCTACCCCTTTACAGCCACATCCATCTCCCCTCCTAACCCCTAGTGACCACTAATCAGTTCTTCACCTCTACAATTTCGTTACCTCCAGAATATTACATAAATGGAATCATACAATTTGTGGTCTTTTGAGATTGGCTTGTTTTTTTACTCAGCAAAATCCGTGGAGAGTCATCCAAGTTGTATATATCAATAATTTGTTCCATTTTATTGCTGAGTAGCATTCCAAGGTAAGGATGTACCACAGTTTATTTAATCATTCACCTGTTAAAGGACATCTGGATTGTTTCCAGTTTTACGCTATTATGAATAAAGCTTCTATAAACTTTAGTATATGGGTTTTTGTTTGAACATATGTCTTCATTTATCTGGGATAAATGCCCAAGAATGCAATTGCTGGGTCGTATGATAAGGGCATGTAATTTTACAAGATACTGCTAAACTATTTTGGTGTCCATAGCTTTTTTAACAGTTTATCAAAGGGGGCTGTGACCTAAAGAAGGTTGAAGATTGATCCAAATTGGCATAACCCAAATTTGGGCTGTGACCCAGTTGGTGTTCGTTCTGAATTGCCATGTAAGGTAACTTATCTTTTCCCGTTCTTTCTTTTGTTATGAATAGGCATTTCACACTAAAATTAAGCAACAGTTCTTTAATAATGTTTCCTTATCATTCACAGCCCTAGTCTTAGGCTCTATTAACTCTTTCTATTCAACTACAATCTTCTGAAAATCTGTTGTCTGCAAGACAAATCAGTGTCAACTCTTGTTTGCAAGAATTTTGACTGAATTTGTCCTACCGTTCTTATTTATTTACATTGTTGAAACTCCGTCCACTAATTGTTAGTGTCTGCTCTGCTAATTCTTAGTTTTACAGGAAGTTCAGCACTTTCTACTTACTCTGCACTGCATTTCCTCTGTGTCCTCAAAGTGTAGCTCATTGAAATCCAGGGCTAACCCATCAGCCGTTTGCTGCAGGGAAGATTTAAAAGAAAACAGCTCTGCTTACTCTAGTGATGAAAGATGAATTTTCTAGGGGAGAGAAGGGTGATGATAAAAATTGATTAAAGCCAGGATGATACAGGTTTGTAATTTCTTCTAAGTTATCTTCATTGGTGCTTCATTACTTGTTTTTGAAGTGAATAATAAACACACTACACAGCTATTTGCAAATATAAACACATAAATATAATGAAGCAGATAGTGGTCGCCCAATATTTAATATTCCCAGTCAGTCAGTTTCTTTTTTCCTGATCATCAGCCTATTTGGTCTAACATTTTTCCAGGTTGTAAGTCTATATTGTTCCATCTAACTCTGATCCAATGTATCCAGTGATAACTTGGAATACAGAGTTAGACATCTTGTGTTCCGATAGTATTTTTAGCTTGTTGCATCTCATTTATACCAGACCCTCATCCCCAAAATCTGATGCCAACCTGGGACCAAGTCCTCAGTATCTAGGCTTTCTGTTTTCTCAGTCTTAGTTGAACCTTAACTAGATACCAAAGATGGTAAGGAAACAGCAGAAAGAGTCTTTGTCATTTTCTTATTCTTTCCCTCTTTTTAGCTAATGTTCATCAGGAGCTAATTAAGTGTCTAGCAATGTGCTAAGCATTTTGCATGTATTTCCTCATTTAATATTTATAGCAACCTTATGCACTTAGCCTATGACTGGCTTACCTAAAGCTTTTCATCCTCTAAAACCTGTTGACTGGTACAGGTAGCTCACTGGATGTTCAGAGCCAGTGTTTTTTTCTTTAGTGTTCTCAGTCCTTTGGCTTCCCCAAGCTGAGTTATATGCTCAGAAGAGTCAGTTGAGTTTTACCCAAACCTGATTTTCAGATGTGTTTGTTGTTAAAATTATAAGAAATCATTAAGTATTATATAACATGATGCTCTATGGATGGCAAAAGAACATAGTATTGTCCATATGAAAACTAAGCTTTATGTTTAGAAAGTTTTGATAAGGGAAGCCACTAAATAAGTTGCTCTTGAATTTAGTGTGGGGAAAAATGTATGAAAATTTAGAAAGATTTTGCTTTCAGATTGTTTCACAAGTGTCTGCCCATTCTTATTCCTCTTTAAAGGGTCTTGTAGATGATTCGTTATGGGTGTGTTTTGTGTGAGAAAGATGACCCTGTAATGCCAATCTTCAAGACCCCTACTCAAACAAACAAACAAACAAACAAACAAACAAACGAACAAAGTGGTCTTGGAACTATTTCAAAGCTTCATTTATGTGTTTTAAATAACTGTAAAATGTTTGAGGAATTCCTGTATCTTTTTAGGGCTCCTCTTTTAATTGATATTTTTTGATTATGTAACCAATTCCAGGACTGAATTATGTAGGATAAGAAGCCTTCAGCACTACTATCTCATTTAATATATGAGGATACTGAAACTTAGAGTGGTTATATAACTTGTCTTCTTTTTCCAGAGAATTCCATGATATCACATGGGATATTGCAAAACCAGCCTTAAATGCCAGGGAATTGCTTGATCTTATATCAAGTTATTTTTAAAAACTTTTATATAGTATATATATTGGTGCATAAAAACCATTTTTGATTGTGAGGATAAATCTAAATCATTGTAATTAAAATACATGTGAATGTTCAGTGTAAAAAGCAGGCTACAAAATAGTACATATAAATCCAATTTTTGAGAAAAAATATCTCCACAGGCAATAAGCCAAAAGAATTTATACCAAGTGTGTTAAAGGTTGTTTTTATTGCTGAGTGGTGGGAGGAAGAGATTATTTCTTTGTGCTTTTCTGCATTTTAAAAATTATCCTCTGGGCACATAATATTTTTATAATCATACAAAGTATTCTAAAATATAAAGCTTAAGCTTGATTTTGCCTTTTCCCCTCCACCCTAAAAATACAGAGTTTAGCCTATTACAGTTGTTTTAATAATGGTGACATGGAGTTGGGAAAGGAGAAGGAATCTTCTACAATATTTTCCCTTGGTCTGGCCTTCTGAACAGATTAGTTAAAAAAAATTCAAGCTTCCATTCTGACTTGCTTTCACTGATACTTGACAGTACTTCCCAGAAGTTTCTTCCCTGGGTCTACCAATGCCTTGTCAATGCTGTGTTCTGAAGAATTGAATGCACTATGAGTTGATTTAGCAGAGCTTCTGTCATCCTAGATCTCTGTTAGGTGTAAGATTATAAGAAATCTCCTATTTTGTGAAATGAGTGGTTTGGATAGAATGAATAATTCACCATATAGTCTTCCCCAGCCACCTATTTATCCCTTGCCTTTTAAAAATTGAAGTTTTCTAACAAATGGGAAAAAACCACGGGTAAATAAGTTTTCAGATTTTGTCTCTTATGTACCTTTAATAGTTTCCTTAGCAATATAAAAGTGCAAATGAAAGCTGTGTCTTCCTATCCACTTGGCTCTCTCTGTGCAATTCATTTAGTTTTCTCTCCATCTTCATCTTCTCTTTTTGATGTAACAATTGCTGCTGTGGGGATGAATTATAATGCAACTTGTCTGGAGTCTGAGTGAAGTATGCCTGAGGAATGCAATGAACGGGGGGTGTTTCTATGTGAAAAAAATTATTTTTATCAGCATTGGTGGAAAAATTGCCAGCCAACACATGGAGCTTTTAGTTAAAAGCAACAAAAAACCCTCCCAAGTTGTAGTTTTCCACAGGAACATGACAATAAGTCGTTAAACTTTAACAATTTAATCAAGAAGTCTGTGATGGTGGGGGGTCTCTGTGTGAAGCATAGAAAAAAATCTCTCAGGTTCGGTGCAATTTTCTTGCTTTTACTCTGGAGCACAGGGTGTTTCCGGTCATCTTTGCTTCACAGCTGGGACCTTTTCCTTGGTGTCCTCATAGATTGTAGAAAGAATGATAAACCAGCCGTTATCAGTCTGTATAAGAGTCTATCTCTTACCTCACCAAGATAGGTGAGTGAGGTGGAGATGGTTAATCAGGAACTGGGTCAGCCTGCCCAGCCTGGATGAACACAGCCGTAATTGCTCAAGTGGGGGACACATGTTGTACCCCACAGAGGATTCTCTTTGACATCGTTGGCTTTCCTGCCTGAGCCCTCTGAGTGGTGACAGTAATGATGCCTGCGGATGTATATTGAGATATGTATGGGTAAACAGGGAGGATAGCAGATGGCAGATTTAAGAATCACAGAATGTTTTATTAACTTTTCCTTTGTCTTCCAAATTTAAGACACTTATGGCATAAAAATAATCCTGAGAGTTCAGCCTTTGTTTTTTCTTGAGCAATTCAGTGCTCACTACTAATCTACCTGCCAATCAACAGCTCAGAAGCAAATGGAATGTGTGTGAGGATGCACCAGATACTTGTTCATTATAGATTTCATGGGCAGAGAACAAGAGAGTTCATTCAGATGATTCTCAGGACAGCGCACAAGAATTTCTGTTCACAATAATGTGATCCACAGAAGCCTGATACTACTCTGGGTGTGACAGGTGACAAAGGTTCTCCAGCCACCCAATGCAGGGCTTGATCCCTTCCAATCCTTGGATACTTGTTGTAATTTGATGGGCAAACAAATCAGAAAGAATCTGAGGAGCCAAGATTCTTTTTAAAATACTGCCACTTTTGTCCACCTTTTCGATAATAAAAGTAAAATATGCTTATTAAAAAAAGAAAATGCTGAAACAATAAAAGAGAAATAAAGTATCTCTGAATGGAAATCCCATCATCCAACGATAATTATTGTTAACATCTTGGTGTTTATTCTTCCATACTCTTATGCCTGTGTAAATTTGTTAAACTACTTTAATTCTTTAATGATAATGGAATCATCACATTCATATTGTTTAATAATCTGCTACTTTCACTTAACCATATACTCTGGTCATTATTTCATGTCAATACCATAAGCCTATTTCTGTATTTTTAATAGCCACATAGCAATCAATTGTATGGATTTATTATTATTTAACTGATTCCTACTGATGGGCATTTAGTTTGTTTCTACTATTCCACAACTATAACAAACTCTAAGATGAGTACTTTTGAAATATGTTTTTTCTTTTTTTTTTTAAAAAATATTTTTTACATTTGACAAATAATGTTAGGAAATAGAATTTCTGGAAAGAAAAAAATTGATACCTATAGCCAAACTGTTATCTAAATTTATTAAACCAATTTATGTTCCCACTAACGGTATATGAGAATGCCTGTGTTCTCTCAAACCCTTACAACATTAGGTTTTGTGTTTTTAAAAATCCATATTAACCTGTTAGATCAAAATATTATCCACTCATTGTTTTGATTTGTCTTTATTACTGATAAGATTGAGCATCTTTTATATACTTGTAGGCCAGTTATACTCTTTCTTTTATGATCTCCCTCTTCATAAATTTTGTTTGCTTTTTTTCCTGTTGGGGTGTTTATCTTTATTTATCTTAAAGTTCTTCATGTATTATGCCTATTAATTAATTATTTATTTTTGTCCTGAGTTGTCCCCAACTCCATTTGTCATCTCTCTTTTTAAAACTTTGTTAGTGGTGTTTTGGATCAAACAGAAATTTAAAAAGTGATATGTAATCAAATTTATTTGTCTCTTCCCCTCATGATTTCTATCTTTGGTGTAGTTCCCAGCCCAAGACTATATAAACTTTACTGCTAATACTTTTATTTTTTATTTGTTTTTAATCTAACTGGAATGTTTCATGATGTATAGCACAGGTTAGGCACTTAATATCTTTTTCTCCTCAAATGGCTAGCCAGGTTTTCCGTCATCATTTATTGAATCTTCCATCATTTCATCACTGTTTTGAGATGTTTTCATTATCAGATTATAAATTCTTATACCTACTGGATCTATTTTAGAATTTACTCTTCTGTTAATCCATCTACTCTGGTATGAGTACCATACCCTTTTAAAAACTGTAACATCAGAATATATTTAAGTAACTGGATGGAACCTTTTGTCTACTTACCCTTCCACTACACTGCCTTTCTACAGCAATTAGGAATGTGAGTTAGGAGTTAAGATCACCTGGACCTGAATGGTCACTTACTAAATACGTAACTTTACGCAAATTATCTAACTCTCTGTTTAAAAAGTTGTGCATTGATATTTTCCTCTGTAAAATGAAGAAAATAACACCTACCTTGCAGAGTTATTGTGACAATTAGATGAAATAATTTATGAAAGCTCTTAGTTCAGTGCCTGGAATATAGTATGTGCAACAGTAACTGTTAGCTGGTTATAGAAAAACTTTTAGGACATGGTCCTCTCATGATTCTGCTTATGACTTTGTTGGAGAGATTAAATGCAGACAAAAAAAGAGAGAAATTCTGTGATGATATACCATAAGATAAATACTAACATTCTAACCATTATTCCTAGAAGGGGGCAGACTCAGGGGCTGCTGGGGCAGGTGCAGAGGTGTGAATAGAGCCAGCTGCTGAAGCCAGTCATCTCAGGGTGGCACTGCCTTGACCTGTTCACCATTATCCAGGGATTAGCTCTTAGCTTTGTGGTCCATGGATTCTATCATGTTGGTTTACCTGGACTCACTTCAGATAAACTCACTTCACTCTGGTGTACCAAGTCACACTCACTCAATATATGTTTTGAGTGTTCTCTGATCTCGGAAGATGCACAAACTTAATTAAACAGAGTAGGCTCACTATCAGGTTATGCGCCCTGAAAGCATGGTGGCCTAATTCCACTGGCCATTTTTATAAGTACAGCATACCCCATGTTGGATGCCTACTAATCATGATGATGCCCAAAGTTCCCAAATTAGGTGAATGATGCACAGTGCAGATTCACAGACGAAGTCATAATTTCTCTGATGCCTTCTCCCTCATGGAGTGTGGGCCTTAATTGTTTATGAATATGGATTTCTCCTAATTGTAATGTCTGCCTTTAATGCCCTAAATGACACTGATATAACTTTTTTTTACAAAGCAACATTTTACTTTTGTTGTGATTAAAAAAAGTCACATTTCACAGATATGTGAAATACTGAAATACTGACACATTCTCTTATCGTGCACAATGCTGAGGTTCTCTTATGATTCACTTTAAAACTGCAATTGAAAATGTACAAAAAAGAAAAGAAAAAAAAAATCAACCCACAAAGCTTCTAAAAAAGGAACCTGCAGGCACTTCCTCTTGTGGAATGTTTAAAAAGTTAGCCTACTAAAGAAAACAGTAGACTTCTTGTGAAGGTTTCCGAGAAATATGTATCAGCTTGTTTTATTAGGGTATTCAATAATATCTTTGGTGATAATGCTGACTCCATGGCTTCTGACCCCAGAATTGACCCTGCTGCCACTGGTTGTAGCCCTGAGATTGATTTTTGTAGCCATGATTGTTGCCTCAACCTCTGACGTTCTGGTTGTAGTTCCCTCTGTTGGGCATTCCACCTCTGTTGTAGTTCCCCCTATTTGAATAGACACCTCGGCTGGGGAAAACAGGGCCACGAGGGTATGGATAGCCCATTCCAGCACTTCCGCCACCACTACCACCTCTCTGAGGCATAGTGCGCCTCCTAATATATCCACCACGATTCCCAGGAGCTCCCCCTCTGAAATTTCCACAATGCATATTGAATCCTCCACCTCCTCTATGACCACCACCTCTGTTGAATTTGGTTCTTGCCACTTTTATTCTTATTGATCTTCTTTGAGCCAGTGTTCTGTTTCTTTTCTGGGGAAAGAGCCTTTTTGCTTTCTTCCTTATATTGCTCCAAAAGTTTCTGGGCTTCCTCCTTCTGCAGTTTGACATAGGTAACTTCATCAAAGCACTCAGCTACCTCTGGCAGCGTAGTTTCTTTTCATTTTGAGAACTGTATGTTCTGGAAGGTCTTTTCCCTCTATTTCTGCTTTCTTCTGTGTTCTCTGCTTATAGTCTTCATCTTTTGGGCAAACTACAACAGTTTTTCATTGGAAGCCTGCAAACAGACACATTTTTCTCCTCTGTGCAGTGTGTCTGATCCAAAATGAAATTTCACTTCTTACGGGCAGCAATCTCAATGAACTTTCCAAGACACTGGGAGGCTCTCTGCAACAGTGTGTTCAGTTTTCCAGTATCTGCCATTTGCTTCTTAAAACCTGCCACCATCATTTTATCCATAATGGTATTTGTGCCAAGAATGTTGTATTTACCAGGATTTTCTGCTGCATGTTTAGTAACCCAGGTGGTTTTTCCAGCTCCTAGCAAGCCAATCATCATTACAACTTCACAATGTTTCTTTTCTTCAGGCCCCTTTGGTCCTCTGACTCGATCCTCTAAAGGGACATTCTGTATAAAAGTATAGTCTTCAGGTATTGGGAACTATGGCTTTTCCTTTTGACCAAAATTAAATTCAACTGCACAGTTGTGACAGAGAACACGCGGGAAGAGTGGCCATCCAGCAAGAACTTCCTTAGTGATTTTGAAGGCAATGCCAAGATCTTGCCCATTCTTAGCATAGGAGAGCTCTACTTCATCACTTATAAAGTTAGCAAAACATGTAATCACATCATTTTCATCAAACTTCTGTCCATAATCTTCAGTCTCACAGTTGCATGTTTTTATTCCTTTTAGATAATACCCATAAGAAAATTCTTCACCAAGCAGCATTCCACTTGTAGTTAGGGACCAGACAATCCGAATATATCTTTTGTATACAAATGCCTTACTGGAATCTTCTCTGTAAACTTTATTTCAAACCAGACTTTGCCTTTGGAAACCCCGTAAGAGGCCTTTCCTTCAGCCCAAAGGAAAGCAAAACTCTCCATGGTTAGAGAAGAAGCACTGAGATGATCTCTCGATATTTTAAAATGCAGATCACAATTATAAGTATCAAGACAAACCACTGTGTCATCGAAGTGTTCATCTTCTTCGATAGTTGGCTGAGGAGATTTGGCTCTGCTATACTTGTTCTCTTCAATATACTCAAAATATCCACAGCCATCATCTTCTCGAGGTCTTTTAACGCCTCTCTTTTTGTTTCCGCCTTTTTGTTCTGTTTTGTCGTCTCGTGCATCCCAGAGAGAGCCCAGAAAACGGGGGAGGGGCCGAGTCTCCGCTTGCGAGGCCCTCCCCTCCCCCACCCGGGCCGAGCTCCCCACTGCCCTAATGTAACTTCTTGTGACTTAAGTTAACTCCTTAGGCTCCTCTCTATTCCTGAATCCCTCTCTTCCCTATGCCAAGTTTTCATAGCTGGATTAATTATCGCGGCACCACAAAACAGAGCGACTCTTCCAATAATAGCAATTTTTGTTTCTTAACCTAGTGTCTCTTATTCACTACTGGAAAAATACTGAAAAATTCACGTTTTTTCCACTTTCCTTTTCTGTGACTTCATGCATACACCTCTTCTCTGCACCTCTTCTCTGCTGATACATATTTTCTTTATACTTGTTCTAAAATACAGTTGATCAGTTCTAACTTTCATTCCTACATTCCAGCTCTTACTTGTGGACTTGGTCAATTCTTAACGTAAAGAACAACACATTTACACATCAGCTTTTCTGACCAATGACTTTGCTAATTTCTTAGATGCTGACTTTACTACCTTCAGTTTCAGTGGGTGGTTATTTCCTGACCTTGTTTGCAAATTTGGAGGATGTGGATGCTTGATTACAACCCCCCCAAATGAGCAGTGATCCCTTTTATGCTACTAAAAGGAGTCTTGTGCTCTCAGCCTGGTTCCATTTTCCTTGGATGACACAACAAGACAAAGGAGTTATGGTTTTCAAATTTAATGTTATCTATCTATACTATAATAGCAGGCTTTATTGTTCTAAACTGGTGTAGAAAGACTCAATCACTACTAAGCCATTACCTATATATATTTTTATCACCCACTATTCATTATAATGCCTTTGTGTCCTGTCAGCATTATCAGGGGCAACCAGTATTTTATTAAGCATCACTGATGTATGACATTGTGGTAGATGCTGCCAGGGCACTGATGTAGAACAAGCATTGCAAGGGAGGAGGGGCAACATTTTTCTCTACAGTCCACCACTCTACATCTTTTCACTGTGGTTTAGGTTACCAGGTGGTCAAATTACTCCTTTGTACCATGGACTTGTTAGGATTTTCTAGAAATATAGTGTATTTGTTACAGGTTTCAGATGAGCTCGTGCAATACTGGCTTCTGATGAATTGCAAATATAATAAGAAAAGGTAGAGCCTCCCATTATATTTAAACTTTAACATAGTAAAGAGCAAGAAATATTAGTATCGTAAACCAACTATTTGGAAAACAGCAAACCTTTTTGAGAAAGGAAAGGATATATATATATATATCCATCTCAGGTGGCATAAGAACTTGTTTTCATTTTAATATTCATGCTGTGGAGCTGGAGTGTAATATGAAATTTTAAACCTTTCTCGAGTCACTTGCCCAAATACACTTAGTTTTCTTTACCACACATCATGTTCTAGAATTTCTGGGGTGCCCTTAATGTTCTCTTCTGAGAGTAGTTTCTAATGTTTTGGCTTCTGATCAGTATAGATTCTGAAACTCCTAATTCCTATTAGCCTTTGGATCTATCAGCTGTCTTAAGTCTCACAATGTAGATGCAGCATTTTATTTTTATTTTTTAAAAATTCAATTTATTAGATGTTTTCACATACCATATAATCCATCCAAAGTATACCATCAATGGCTTATAGTATCATCATATAGTTGTACATTCATCACCACAGTCAATTTCAGAACATTTTCTTTACTCCAAAAAAAAATATATATATATATAAATAAAAATAAAAACAATAAAAAAATAAAAAAAAAGAACACCCAAACATCCCATACCCTTAAACCCCCTATTATTTATACATTATTTGTCTTTATTTTATTGCTCATCTGCCCATACACTGGATTCAGGGAGTGTCAGTAACAAGGTTTTCACAATCACATGGCTACATGATAAAAGCTGTATAGTTATACAATTATCATCAAGAATCAAGGCTACTGGATTGCAGTACAACAATTTCAGTATTTCCTTCTGGTGATTCTAATACACTAGAAACTAAAAAGGGATATCTATATAATGCATAAGAATAACCTCCAGAATGATCTCTCAGCTCTCTTTGAAATCTCTTGGCCACTGACACTTCATTTTGTTTTATTTCTTTTCCCCCTTTGGTCAAGAAGGCTTTCTCAGTCCCATGATGCCAGGGCCAGGCTCATCCCTGGCAATCATGTCCCACATTGCCAGGGAGATTTATATCCCTGGGTGTCATGTCCCATGTAAGAGGAGGGTAGTTATTTTATTTGTGGAGTTTGGCTTGGAGAGAGAGGCCACATCTGAGCAACGAAAGAGGTCCCTGGGGGGATGACTCTTAGGCATAATTATAAGTAGGCTTAGGCTCTCCTTTGTAGTAACAATCTTCATAAGGGCAAGCCCCAAGATCAAGGGCTTGGACTACTAAATTTGTAGTCCCTAATGTTTGCAAGAATATAAGGAATTTCCCAGATGGGGAAGTTTAATAGTTCCACATTTTCCCCCTGTCCCTCAAGGGGACTTTGCAAACACTTTATTTTCTGTCCAAGATATTCTGGGATGTAAGGGGGTATTGCCTTAGCCTGTACAGAATAACAAGATCTCATTCCCTATTCTAGGTTTCATGTAATTACATTGTTTAAATAAACTGACTAGACAGATTAAATTAGATAGTGTGCTACAGAGAATATAAATTTTGTGATGTAGCTTTAATTTTCAATCATCCCATGGGTCTGGTGAGTCTGAGATGTCTGTCTATGTCAGCACACATAGTGTGTCTTCTGATCCCACTCTTGGTATCTGGTGTGTCTATTGTTACAGTGTGGAGTCCTGCTAGATACTCACAACTGACAATTGATCATGGTCTTTTTGAAGGTTTGGATGTCTCTTATTATGAGAATGATGATGAATTGAGTTACAGGTATTTTTGTCCTCTCCTCAAAGATTCTTAGCAGAGCCTGGACCTGCCTTGGTGTTGATTGCTGGTCACAATGGCTAGAGGGTTACCATGACATTTTCTTGAACTCTGAGGGAGATTCAGCATTGTATCATTGAATCAGTCTAAGTCATTGAACAAAGTATTTCAATGCAATAAAACTCATTTATGCCCTACATAATAGTCATTTATTATTACCAATACAAAGATGGATAAGAAATTTCAATGCAAGCAATCCTATCATTTTACATAGTATGCAGATTTTATTAGGTTTGCATTTACCTGATGTTGTATGTTTTTTATGTATGTTCTTTTATTCAACATAGGAAGAGTAGATACATTGTCTTGTTTGGGCATCATGGGGGTATTGGAAAGAGAATGTGATTTAGAACCAGCCTGACCTGGGGATGGATTCCATTTCACCTTCTCAGTAGTGAATGTGAACAACTTACTCTCATCTCTGAATTGGGGGTTGTACCATTCAGGTTCCAGCCAGGTGACACCAGCTATTCCAATTATATTAATAGAGAGACTTTAATATTAAATTTGTTAACCGGGTGTTGGAGAAATGAAAAGGTGAAAAACAAACTCCTGAGTATCATGTTAGTGGTAATGCAGGAAGCAGCTACTACTCCTTGGTTGAGGAAACAAAAGGAAGAAGTTGGAATTGTTAAAATTAGAAGAATAGAGGAAAGGGCCTGCAGATCTTGGGCTCAGACCTCTTGGGGTGGGGGCTGTTGACTGGCTGGCAGGCTGGTGTCTCTGAGGGGGAGACCAGTAAGGCTGGTTCTGCAAGTGTTAGAAAAACTGCACACTGAAATGAATTCTTGCTGCCAGGGTTAAGAAGTGTGTCTGAGATGATGCCGACAGGAACAGGAAGTAAAACACGTATGATCAAATCCCTCCCCCCTCCCTCGGCTTTGCAGTCTCCCTCTAATGCTCCTTATTGGTAGAGCTTAATAGGGAACTACCTGGCAAAGAGGAAGTGTGTTTTGAAGTCTCAGCTCCAGCATCACAAAGCAGTATGTAGAAGGGTGGGTTTGAAGCTGAGAAATAATAGCTTAACAACTAGCACAGGAGTAATATTATGTACCCCATAGATTTGTTGTCATTTCTTTTTTCCTTCCCAAACTATGGACTTCAGTAAATATAAATCCACAAAGGAGTTTCATTTTGATTAGTGTGGTTGAAACTGAACTGTGCTACTTAAAAAAATTGCCAGGATAGCCTAGATATATTTCTGACCCATTCCAAGAGCTCCAAGACCACAGCTGGTTGCCAAATTATTTAAAGTAATGGTGCAGATGAAGAGCTTGGTGGGTGTTGATACAGCCTATAGACAAAGTAAAGAAAAACCCAACATGTGTGTACTGCCATGGTCACCACGGAAGTCACCCCTGTGGCTATGGGGAAGCCAGTCTAAAGCTTAGCTCTTGTCGTCACTGTTTCCCAGGGTGTGCTTTTCAAAGAGATACTCTACCAAGCTAGATTCCAGGCCCTCTCTCTTGTGCAAGTCAGTTAAGTAGTCATCCAGTTCTTTGATGGGTTTTACCTCATCATTTAGACAATGAGTCTCAATGAAGTAACACAAGTGGGGGTCATTTTTGTCAGTACCAGTTTTTACAGCTCCAGTAATGACTGATTCACCCTTTTTTCCAAGTGTCATGCACACCCCATTGTATTCTCTCTGTCCTCACATTCTGGTTTCTTGCTATCATGAAAGAAGATTTGGCTACTTTGTTGGTTCTGCAGCTTCATAAGTTTGGTTATCATTTTAATCATTATTATTATTAAATTTTGTGTAAAAAATGTAATGTGTTGTTTGGCTGATAGTTAGGGCCACAACTTATCAGAGCTTTTCAATTTTTGCTGGTTTATAAAATCTTCTACCAGCTTAGTTGTAGTTGTTGATGATGGCCAATTACACATTGCTGCTCTTTGATTCTTCCATTTTAACCTAACCCCACCTTTGTAAGATTCATATGTAGAAGTTAGTGGTATTGGCTTTGGAATCTGTTAGCTGTGGACTTTGGACAAGGTAATGGACTTCTCTAAGCTCAATTTATATTACATAAGATAGTATATATGAAGTGCTTAACTCAAAGCCTGGCAAAAGGGGTTTAAAATGGTAGCTGTTATTATTATCTTGTTGTTGTCATCGTCATCATCATCATCATCACTATCATTATTTAACCAGTTAGGAGATATAGCAACAAAAAGTCTCAATTTAAGATACAACCTTTGAGAAGCTGGCTTTCTTCAAAATTGCAAATGATTACTTTGGTTCTCTGAAACGTAATCATTATAGTGAAAATAAGCAGAGTTCTTTTTCTTCTTTAGCTGTCTCCCTCATTGAATCTTTCTTCAGAAGATTCTCATTTTCCCAATTTTTTATCTAATATTCTGAAGTAAGCTAGTATTGTCAATTCTGTTTTGAATGAGCAGATACTGAGGTCTGAAGTCTGAGACTTTCCCTGAGTCATACCGGTGTTTGTAAAAAGGCCTGGAAGGAATTCAAGAATCTATCGTGCTGCTATCAGGGACTCATGAATGCTGAACATTCCTGGCTCCTCCTGGCTCAGGGACGTGGAGACTGTCACTAGAAATTGAGAATGAGTGTTCTGCATGGTAATGGGGTATATCACTGCTAGATCCTGAGGCAAGCCGAGGATATCCTGGATTTGATGCATTATGCATGAGAGTGTGTAAGAAATAAAGGATCAATCATCTTCTCCCTCAGATAACATTGATTATTTGCTGCACATTATTTGCCTGGGCTCAGTGCAGATTTATTTTCTCCAATGAGAACTAGAAGCAGATTGCCTGTTTTCTTAATGAGCAATGACATCAATCTAGCCAAATCTATCTAATGCATTGAATCTCTCTCTCCCTCTCTCCCTCCCTCCCTCCCTCTCTTTCTCTCCCCCATCTATCTATCTACCTATCTATCCATCTATCTATCTATCTATCTACCTGTCTATCTATCTGTCTGTCTGTCTGTCTGTCTGTCTGTCTGTCTACCTACCTGTCTGTCTGTCTGTCTGTCTGTCTATCTATCTATCTATCTGTCTGTCTGTCTATCTATCTATCTATCTATCTATCTATCTATCTATCTATCTATCTATCTATCTCTCCTCTTTCATAGTTAGAAGAAACATGGACAGCTTCTGAGGGCATTCCAGTTCCTGGGAGTGTGGTGACAGAGTGGGAAAATTGAGTCTAATTCAGGGTGATGGAGAGTCTCTTTCTCTCTCTTTATTTTTTTTCTTTTAAATTTGAAGCAGTGTTTCTTTCCCCATTTTTCCAGATGGCATCTTCTGAGGGGCTGATCTGCACCCAATAGTGAGAGAGGAGGAAGATGGCATGACGAACGCATGAATTGGTATTGATGTAATGACCCAGAGCAGGCTGGAATGGCACGAAGCCATCAGGAAACATACCAAATATCAATCAGAGAATGTTATTGCAAGTACTACTTAGTCAACACAAATAACTTTAAATAACAATAGAATCAACATGTTGCATCCAATGAGAAAATGGAGTTGAAGTTTGTCTTCTTTTGAAACAGTGTTTTAGCCAAAAAAGTAGTAAAAGGATGTTGAGGGTAATGATGTGAGCAGGATTTGAGAAGGGAGTGGGATAGCTTGCTGGGGCACATTCTCTCCCTTAGACAAACGACCCCTGAGAGAATCAGGGTGTTTGGGGCATTGACTAACTGTGATTGGGCAACTTGGGAATTGGTGGAGCAGACTGCCTGGTGGAATGGGACCTCAGTGCAGGCTTAGTTTTCAGGGAAGCACCATGCCTAAGGGAGAATGGAAATCGCAGGCCTCAGTTCAGGAAGAGTAGGCCAAGAGGGATCCCAAACAGAGGAGAGGAGTGTGCCAACATGCGGATGGAGCACAGGGGCAGGGCAACTTCTGGAGGCCCTGTCAACATGGCAGTGCCTCAGGTGCTCTAAGGAAGAGTGGTGAGAACAAGGCAGGGCACCCAGAGTGGTGGGATACAAGGGGACTTTGATCTCCCACATTAAACACTGTATAGTTTCTACTTACATTGCAGGGTTCCCTCCTGTCCCCTCCCCAACATGGTGTTTCCAATTGCAGAGAAAGAAACACTTTTGTAATTGTTAGAATCTAATTAATCATGAAACATAATAGCACACAGAATCAGTGATGAAAATTATGAAACATAAGCCTTGATTCTGTTTATTCTGCAAAAGTGTAAGTATGGAAAAAATTTTACCAAGCTAAAAATTAAGAACAAAGAAGACCCGGGGAGGGGCATTTCATGGATTACTGTGTACTGTGCCACTGTTATGTTAGTGAAAGCTACTGAGACACGTTGTCAGAACCACAACTCAGGAACAGGGCATGTGGGGGACCCATTGAACAAGGGTTCAGTGGAGGAGAAGGAGGAGGTGTCAGGTGGGAGGGTTTTAGAGGTTCAGCAATAATAATGACTCACTATATGCCAGACAGTGTGCTAAGACTATGGGGATATTTATGAGAATAAACTAGGTGTTATTATTGTCACACCACCCCCCTTTTTTTATTGTCCTCCCTTTTTGCTACAAAAATCACAAAATGTAGCACAGAGAAGTAAACTAACTTTCCCAAGGTTACACAGTGGCAAGTAGACAGCTGATCTATAATCTGCTCATTTGAGTCCTGAGTCTAGTGTCTTAACCACTGTGCCACATGGCACTTCAGTGATGTGATCTGGGATGTCATATATGAGTCAGACTTTGCTCAGAGACTGTCCTGAGCTAGAACATCATCTTTCTCATTCAAGACATTATTCTATTGATTCATCTTGAGATCATCTTATTGTTTGGGGAGTTCAACCATGACACAGTGTTGATGCTGTTAACTTGTAACCAACTCCTAAATTGTCTTTTTATTTTGTACCCAAATGCAGATTTTTATGTTGTAGATATTATTTAAAGTCATCTTGTTATATTCAGCCTATTGCTCTAGCCTGTCAAGATCTCTTTAAATCCTTATTAACAGCAGATTCATTTCTTTCTTTTTATAAAATCCAATACAACATGAAAAGAAAACCACAACTCTCCTAAAAGCCCTCCTGTTTCCAAAGGCTCTGACATATTCAGCAAAGATCTATTCCTCGGTGTCTGTCTGTACTTTGTTTTCTTTTTTTTTCTGCTTTGCAGATTTGTGGAGCGTAACTGTACCCAAATGTGCCTTTAGATGGCAAGCTCTGCAGGGCAAGGGCTCTGCTCTTTGTTTTGGCACATGCTACCCATTACAGAGCTCAGTGTACACCTGGGGCTCTAGATAAATAATAATAATCCTGGAGTATTTCTCACTTTGAGAGCTGCATGGCCTTTTCAGACAGTGAGTAGCTTTCTTTAAAGCACATCCGGTGACTGATTTCACCTTGATACTGGAGGCGCACATCCCTCTGCACCTGGTCCACCTGCCGCTCGGCTGGGATTTGCCTGTTTATTGTTTGCTGTCTCTGTGCTGCCCTTAGGATCCATTCCTGAGAAGTAGTGCTTTGGCTTGCAGACAACGCTCACCTTTACTAATGTTTTGATTTCAACCCCAGCCAGGCTGCATCCTTCCTCTCTTCTGTGTTTCAGTGTAAAACCCTTCCCCTCTCCACCTCTTAGTGCTGAAATGGGAAACCCGGATGAGTTCCAGTGGACAGAAACCAGAAATGGAGGAGGTAAAGAAGTAGGAGGAGACAGTTATTTGAATTTTGGCAGTTAAAACAGCTAACCAAAGCCTGACTTTTGCAGGTTTTAGTAAAAGGGTCTTTGATTTTGGTTTCTTTCTCTTTCTTCCTCCCTAGGGGTGGAGTGGAGACAATTGTAGCTTTCTTTTGTTAGTCTTGAAAAGAATAGTTCAAATATAGTTAACATATATATTATCTTCAAAATATGGAAAGAAAGGAAGCTGGTTGGATCTAGTGGATTTGAAAGGAAAGTTGTCTGCTTTGGTTGCAGCCAGATTAGATTACTATAATTCTCTCACGTAGATTTTATGGAGGGGCCAGGACTCAGCTGAGAGGAAGATGTCTTATATCTATAACTCAACTATATTTATTTGTGAATTTAGAAAAATAATCAGCTTTTTTTCCTCTCCTCTCCCCTTCCCAGGTTGATGTTGCATAAAGAGAGGTTGCTCTTCAAGCTCTTGAATTGCCTAGCTCAACTCAATCTCATGCCTTCTGGCTCTTCTTGACAAACCAGATCTAGCCATTTAAATCTAGTTTAGGCCACAGTCTCTTCTCACATGGACATTAATTAGAATAAGAATATGATAATAGCAAATTTATATGTGTCTGCGGTGGGGGTAGGTATCCTTTACTACGTGCCCAGCACAATAACTAGTGCCTTACCTATATGAAGTCATTTAATCCTCACAATAACTCCAGGAGCTAAGTGCTATTATTTTTTCTCATTTTACCATAGAAAAAATGCTGAGGCAGAGTTTGAGAGATGAGAGGTACCAGATGATGAACAGCATCCTACTTGATTTTCCTTCTTAAGTTATATCTTTTCTAATTCACCTTATACATCACAGCTGGAGTGATAATTCTGAAATACAGATCTTTCCATGTTGCTCATAGTAATCGTTTCCTCTCTTCCTGGCATCTTGCTGCCATTTTGGGCCTACATTGTATACTCCTTTTCCCTGGGGCATTACTGTTTGAACAGTATGAATGAGTATGAGTAGTACTTTTTGCATAGTAACTGATGAAAAATTGATGATGGAAGACAGTTGTGAGAGAGATATCTTTGGGTTGGTACTTCTTGGTGTCTATGGCACTTTTGTATTTTCCAAAGATGGCTGCAACAATATCTCCCCTTGCATCTGCTCTTCTTACCATGTGACTTTGACACTCTGAGAGGTGGGGTCTATGCTCCCCTCCTCTTAAATCTGGGTGGGTTTGTGACTGTGGTTAGTACGACATTATATGACTTCCCGGGCTAAATCATAAAAGGTGATGCAGCTTCTGCATAGCTCACTGGAATAATTGCTCTGAAGCCCTAAGCTGCTAAGAAAGCAATCAAAATGCTCCTAGACCACTGTGCTATGAAAAGCCTACACTAGCCCAGGTAGATAGACGGCATGGAGAAGCTTTGAGGCTATGAAGAGAAAGAAATGCCCGGAGAAAACCTAGTTGTTCCAGCTACAACCATAATCTGACTGTAACTGCACGAGTGACCTCAAGCCAGAAACAGCCATCCCAGCCCTTCCCAAATAACTCAGGGAAACTGTAAGAGATAATAAAATGTTGCTGTTGTAAGCCCTTAAGACTTGGGATGATTTGTTACACAGCAATAGAAAACTGTAACAGTGCCTTTTAACTTATACCATTTGAGAGAGTAGCTTTGTGTTCTAGGAGGGCATGCTCAGCCCATGGTTTGTTCTGGAAAAGGATGCTCCCTACCCTCCCAGACTCCCATGCTTGGGGCTTGTGTTGTCCAGTGATCAACTACAACCTTGACCTTGCCACTTGCCACTCCAGAAGGGGAGTAACCGAGACAGTTTTGTGAGTGCTAATTGTGCTTCTTTCTGAACATTCTGCATCTTTGAATGTCATAGGTGATGAAACACACATTTTGCCCCATGATAGCTGTCTTCTGCAGCTTCTACCCTGGTAGCTGTCTTCTGCCTCTGTTAGGTGGCTTGGTAGGGAGCTCACTCATCAGAAGGAGACAAGGTCATTAGATATACTGGCCCTACCCCCAGCTTAGAAGCTCTCTTGTCAGGTTGTCCCTGGGTGTTCCCTGTCCTTCTCCCAGCTTCCTGATATATGTTCCCAGCAGCAGAGGGGTGTGAATTCTTCTCCTGGAGCACTTGCCACGGTGCAGCTACTGTGCTGGGCAGACCACACTCTTTGTCATAGCTTGAGGAATTATAGGTACCCTAGTGCTGCTCTGTGTATATGTTTTTCTCAATAAACCTCGCTTTAGGCTTATACTGTGTGTTATTAGTGGTGTCTTACACTTTGTGACTATTCCCTTTACAACAACAAGGCAGGGCAGTGGTCAATATATTCTATTAATTTAGCCAGAATGAGTGGCCTCCTTCATGGTTGGCTATGAGGATTCATTCTTCAGCAAAAATATCTCCCTGGATGCTTATCTTTATGACTGATATTTCAGTATTAGAGATTTATCCAGGTAAGATTTTTGAGTGCCCTTGATATGCCAGGCTTTGTGCTGGGTAGTGTGGTATAAAGTTGAATGAATATACTCTTTTCAAGGATCCTTGAGTTGTGGGGAGACACAGGAAACTGGAAACTGCAATTCAGGATGATAAATACCAGGGTAAGACTGCACAGAGTTTTAGGGGAAGCAAATAGACCTGGGGTGGGGTGGGGGGAGGGGAGGCAGGGATGTCAGGGAAGTCAGCAATGGGAGTAATGTCCTGGCTGAGCTCTGAAGACTGAAGTGGAGTTGGTCAGAATTCAATGGGTCAGAGGTGAGAGAAAGCATGCCCCTGTTTTTAAATTTTTATTTTTATTTAAAAATACTCTATATCCACCAAGCAAAAACTCCCCCTTCTTCCTTTCCCCATCTGCAACCTCTAATCTACTTTCTGTCTCTGTGAATTTGCTGTTTCAAGATATCTCATGTAAGTGACATACAATATTTGTTCTTATGTGACTTGCTTATTTCACTGACAATAATGGTTCATCCATATTACAGCATGTCTCAGAACTTCATTCCTTCTTATGACTGAATGATATTCCTTTGTGTGTATGTACCACATTTGGTTTATCAATTCATTTTTCGTGGACATCCAGGTTGTTTCTACCTTTTGGCTCCTGTGAATAATGCTGCTATGAATATTGGTGTGCAA
Organism: Choloepus didactylus; assembly: GCF_015220235.1. Taxonomy (NCBI): domain Eukaryota; kingdom Metazoa; phylum Chordata; class Mammalia; order Pilosa; family Megalonychidae; genus Choloepus; species Choloepus didactylus. The sequence continues at coordinate 48,911,467 of NC_051320.1, read as the reverse complement.
GTGTCTATTGGACCCTGTTTTCACTTTGTTTGGCTGTATACTTAAGAGTGAAATTGCTGGGTCATCTGGTAATTCTATATTTAACTTTTTGAGAAACCACCATATTGCTTTCCACAGTGGCTGTACCATTTTACATTCCCACCAACAATGCATCGGAATTTCAATTTCTGTGCATCCTCTCTAGCCCTTGTAATTTTCTGTTTTTAAAATAATAGACATCCTTGTGGGTATGAAGTGATATCTCATTGCAGTTTTGATTTTCATTTCTCTGATGGCTAATGATGTTGAGTATCTTTTCATATGCTCATTCACTATTTGGAAAAATGTCTTTTCTAGTCCTTTGCCTATTTTTAAATTAGGTGAGCAATTATCTGATATATGGTTTGCAACTATTTTCTCCCATTCTGTAGGTTGTATTTTCACTTTCTTGACAATATCCTTTGATGCACAAAGTTGTAAATTTTGATGAAGTCCAGTTTATCTATTATTTCTTTGTTGCTTGTGCTTTTGGTGTAAATCTAAATTCATTGCCAAATCCCAGGTCATGAAGATTTTCCTTTGTTATCTTCTAAGAGTTTTATGGTTTAAACTCTTATATGTAGGTCACTGACCCATTTTGAGTTAATTTTTGTAAATGGCATGTGGTAGAAGTCCAACTTCATTCTTTTGTATGTGGATATTCAGTTTTCCCAGTACTGTTTGTCAAAGAGACTATTCTTTCCCCATTGCATATACTTTGCAACCTTATAAAAAAATCAATTGACCATAGATGTTTGGGTCTATTTCTGGACTTTAAATTGTATTCCATTGGTCTATTTGCCCCATGCTGGTACCACAGTGTTTTGATTACTGTAGCTTTGTAGTATTATTTTGAAATTGGGAAGTATGAGTGCTCCAACTTTTCCCTTCTTTTTCAAAATTTTTTTGGCTATTCAGGCCCCAATGAATTTGAGGATTAGCTTTTCCATTTCTGCAAAAAAAAAAAAAAAAAAGGCTGCTGGAATTTTGATAGAGATTTCATTGAATCTGTAGATTGCTTTGGATAGCATTGATATCTTAACAGTATTGTCTTCTAGTCCATGCACATAGGGGTGTTTTGCCATTTATTTAGGTCTTATACATTGGGTCAGGGTGAGAGAAGCTGTTTCCCTTTTCAGGAGCTTAAAAACCACTCTCTGCTGCTGGGGCACTGGGAAAATGGTGACCTTGGAAGAGTGGGGAGTAGAGCAGCAAGGTGGGACTGGAGAGGCTGGAGAATGCAAGCATGGCCTTCAAACCATGCTGGGGAGATGGACTCTGTTTTGAGAGCAATAAGAAGCTGCTCTGTGATTTTAGGCAGAGGAGAAAAAGGGGCGGGATTTAGGTTTTAGGAGTATCATGCTGGTTGTAGCGTAGAGAAGAGTGGATTGGACGGGGCTGTGGTTGGCCATCTAGGTGAGAGATACTAGTGACCTGAATGAGGGGAGAGGCCATGGGGAAGGACAAAGTGTTGACACATTTTAGAATCCTTTTCAATGTGATCTCATAATATTTTTTCTGCCCTCATTTTCCATAATTACCAGCACCCCTCACCCCCAATGCTGTGCTCCAATTTCCTACTCTTCAAATATGTCAGTTATTCAGCAAGCTCAGGCATCTAGGCCTTTTTTTCCCCCCACAATTTCCCCTGTCTTCTTTTTTGTTTAGTAAATTCCTCATCATCATTTAAGACCCATTTCCTCTCTAAAATCTTCTTTAACTTTCTCAGGAAATACTATTGTTCCCTCCTTGACACTTCAGCAGATCTTTGTCCTCTCATCCATTATTGCCTATACCCTGTGTGCTTATGTTTTCTCTTTCAGAACTAGTCTCTTTTCCTTTCTTCACCTCATGTTTGACTGGGAGGGCAGCCTGAATGGATATCAGTGTACTCGACCTCTGGCTTCTGATTGGGTTTCGCCCAATCAAAGATTGAAGGAGAATAAATTTGTGGTGTTTATTCTTCTAGTTTCCTTTCTTTCCCTTGCCCTGGGCTGGTTGCTTCCCACAACAAGGGTTACTCCCATAGATATGCTTGTAAATGGTTAACAACCAGTTTGGAGGTGGGAGGAGCCCTGATTTGTAGTGTTTTCTGAAATTTCCGGAGTATAAACATTCCTACTGTGGTGACCAATCTTAAGCTGCCAATGTTGTGTCCCTCCATGTGGAGTTGGGAAGAGATGCATACTGTCATCTCTCTCAAGCTGGTATGAGAGCCATCTCCAGCACACCAGTGTCCCTTTTTTTCCTTCCAGGTAATTGTATCTGCTCTTCTCCTAGCCTTTCAGGCCTGGGAGGGAGGTGTTCACACCATTTTTAGCCTTGGGATGTTGCACTATCTCCTTTGATTTTCTTGGCCATGTCACACCTTTGTAAATAGTCCCTTGATCAGACCCTCCTTAAATTATCCAATTTGAGGTATCTTCTTTTCACTGGTGGGATCCTAATTGACTCATCAAATTATACTATGTGGAAGTAAGCCATTTAGAAATTTTTTCTCTTGCTGGATTGTAACTGCCTAGAGGGCAGGGATTCTGACTGATTAAGTTTTGTATGCCCAAAACCTAGCCAGTGGAGGGGGTGAGAAAGGAAAGAAGGAATTAATTTTCATTGTCCATCTACTATTCACATGAGATTGTCAGATACTTTAGAAATATTTTCTTCAATTCTAACAAAATCAAATTAATCCTAGGTACTATCATACCCATTTTACAGATGAGGAGAGTGAGGCTCAGAGTGGTTCAGTAACTTTTCCAAGATCACACAGTTAGGAGGTGGCTGAAATACAACTTGAATCTGTGTGTCTGACTCTAAAACCAGTGTTTTTTGATTGTTGCCTTAATATTTAGTAATGAATGGACGCTTTAGTCAGGCAAGATGGAATGCCATCAGTGCTGCATGATAGGGGAGGTCTTCACATGGGAGGGGCTTCTGATCATAGGAATGAAGTTTCTGGCAAACCAATGGCTTATGAAATGGAAACTGTCCATGTATGAGTGTTCCCATTGAACAGGGTATTTTAGATAACATTAGGCAATTCCTATATTAGTCATAAATCTGGCAGATATTTTTATTAGTAGCTTGACAAATCCATATCTTACAAAAGTGCTGGGCAACTTCTAATCTCCTTAAGCTTAATACTCAGAGATGAGGAAAGCCATATCTATATGGTTGCATTAAATGATATGGGAAAGTACAAACATGAATTGCAGGAGAATTTTTGTAACAAAAATATTTAGGGCATCCTAATGTCTCAAATTTTGTTCTCTAATCTTTCCATCTGGAAGATACTGGTGACCCTTGTCAAGACATGACTTGGAAGGACCTGTGGCTGCTCTGCTTTAAAGAAGCACCTGCAGTACATTTCTGCTCTCTTAAAAAGCTCAACAATGAACAACATTTGCTGGAAAAATTGCTTGCTTGCTTTGGCAATTTCAGTCTATTAAGATGCCACAAAATGGAACAATAAGTCCAATAGATCTAATCCAGTTAGAAAACCTGAGTTTAGTTCTGGCTTTGTCACTTGCCTAGTTTTATAATTATAAGCAAGCCACTTAAATTTTCTGTAACTTTGTTTCCTTATAGGTGAAATGGATAGTTGGATTAGATGTAGCCTAAGTTTCTTTTGAAATGCTTAAGAAACTTTTTCCTTTTTAGTAAAGCCATTATAACTTTTCTGCATTTGTTTGTCACAACATTATTCTTATTTTTCTTTATAGTGATATTTTGAGTAGTTTTTCATTGTTTATCAATCATCTATAATCTAGCTATACCTATTTATCTATTTATCTAATATCTATTTTTCTACCATCTCTGTCATCTATCATGTATCATTTATCTATGTATCTATAACTACTAGAGAAAATCTGCCTAATGTGCAAAGTGAGGGTAAAAATAAAACAATGTCTGCATTATACTTCTGTTTAGCTTTCTATTCACTAACACTGTTTTGCATGTGTGTGTACATATACACACATATATACATAAATATAATTATGAGTAAATCACTCATACAATTGTAAATATAATTATATACATTTATGTGTATATGTATATGTGTTTCATACACATCCTGAAAATAAAAAAAAGCTCCGATTTGTAGCACTTGCTAATTTCTGTGGCGTAAATTACTCATGTTAAGTCACTAAACATGGAACTGGGAAAAGAGGCACAAAACAAGCTCTAACAAGCCAGTACAAGCTGATTCCAACACTCCCCTGACTATAAACACCTTGTTGGATGATAATGGCCCTTTTTAATGCTAAAGTATGTATTTGAACAATATATTTTGAGAACTGAAAACTGTACATAAAAGTAAACAACACAAAGCATGTGTTTTGATTTCTGTTGATTATGTTCTTTACCTTGAGTTATTTTTCAATAGTGCTCTTTCACACTCCATACCAAATACACACACGTATAAGCGCATATATGCATATACACCCACCTAAATTCTGTTAAGCTTTTAAATGAAGTCTATGCATTATATTATCATGTATAAGTAGACAATACTAAAATGTGGCAGAAGTGTGCTTTTTCACAAGTCGTCTGTTCTATCCAATTTGAAGTTAGGAGGGTTTCTTCAAACAACTGCATTTCTTAAGAGTTCTAAACTTTTACACCCTTCCTCGTGTGTCTCTGTGTGTTACCAAACTGTATTTCAATTAGTTGCTTATTCAAGGAGTTAGGGCTTGAAAAATCCCCAAACTATTAGATCCATCAGGTCTGGGAATGATATAAATTTGATATACTTAGAAATCCAAAAAGCTGCACACAGTAATTTGGTATTTAGTCAATCACAGAAAGGCTACAATGCGTTAACTGTTGACTGAATGATGAGCGTCAAACATAGAGTGTAATTAACACAGACAGAAGCTTACTGCCAACAACAGTTAGAAACAATTTTAGACCTCTATTTCCTGCCAACTTTGATATATAAAGAATCCTTCATAGCATGATTGAGAAAATTTGTTTTTGCATGGGGAATTCAACTTGCACCCCAGAGCCTCCAGAGCAGTGTTTCTCACAGGATAGGAACTTAATGGATATTTGTTGAATTGAACCAGATCTACTTTTCTTTTTTTTAAATTGGTCCTCAGATGCCACAATTCTTGTCAGTAAATGCTCATTGAATTTCATGAACGGGTGGTAATATGTTCCTTTATGTAGTAAGCAAGACTTTGGTAGGTTCATGAACATTTTCCAAAGGAGAAAAGACAGTGACAAATATCTATCTTATCTAATTAAAGGAAAACTTATACAAAAAGTGTTACTGGTAATTTGAAGTATGTGCTGATCCAATAATTGATCTGTGCTGATCAAATGTGCAAGAAGCAATTTCTACTACTTTCAGCTCTATGCTATCCATGAACAGTTTTTTTGCTACAACTAGAATCACTTCTGCCCTGATACCTCCCTGAGGCCTGGACAATCAGCTAGAATTTTGAGCTGTGAGCCACTTGGGACTGGGCTTGGAAAAGAGTATGTGGCTGAATAAGATGCAAGTAGATGGTTTTATATGTTTCACTGTGTGCATATGAGCATGTGAGAGAATGCATCAGGAGGCCAAACATTAAAACATGTATCTTTTGTCCATATTAATAGAAATAATTGTCAAAGCATAATTGATATCTGTGGCCCTTGATTGTCTTTAGGCCATAATTCAAAGTCCTAATCACAGCAGACAAAGCCTTTCTTGAGTTGCCCCTGTGTATCATTCTGGTCTCATCTCTTTCCATTTCTGTCCTTCTGCCCATAAAGCAATGATGCTGAACTACTTGCAGTTCTTCAAAGCAGTCAGACTTCCTCCCACCTATGTACTCCAGGTGCTGCCCTTACTGCTTGGTAACTGTTCCTTCCTATCCCAACATACTCCCTTGTGCTGGTTTGGATATATTATGTCCCCCAGAAAAACCCATGTTCTTTAATGCAATCTTGTGGGGAAGACAATTAGTGTTGATTAGGTTGGAACCTTTTGACTGAATATGTCCATGGAGATGTGACTCACCCAACAGTAGGTGATAACGTGGTTGAATTATTTCCATGGAGGTGTGGCCCCACTTATTCAGCATGGGTCTTGATTAGTTTACTGGAGTTCTTTAGAAAGAATCACACAGGCCCAGATGCTTGCTGATACTGAAGCTTAGAGATGCTTGGAGATGCATGCAGAAAGACATTTAGCTAAGAGATGAAGCCCGGAGTTTGCCCTCAGATATGCTAAGACAGGACTCCCAGGTGCTTAGAGAGAAATATCCTGGGAGAAAGAACAAAGAAAGCACAGAGCTGAGAGAGGAGCTGGAACACAATCTGGGATCAGCAGATGCCAGCCACATGCCTTCCCAGCTGACAGTTTTCCGGATGTCATCGGCCATCCTTCAGTGATGGTATCTTATTGTTGATGCCTTAATGTGGATATTTTCATGGGCTTTGGACTGTAAATTTGAACCTAATAAACCCTCATTATAAAAGCCAATCCGTTTCTGGTATTTTGCACAATGGCAGCATTAGCAAACTGGAACACTTCCTCAACCCCTGTCTTAGCTTGGTTTACTACACTAATTCATTCTTCAAAACCCAGTTCAGATGTCTCTTTCTTGGGATGCCACTCCAATAGCATTTAGTGCCCGTCTTGTGAGGTTCACTTACAAGTGTCACTTGTATCCTGTAATACAGTTATCAGTGTCTTTGTCACACTGTATTATAGTTGTCTATTTGTCAGCCTGCCTGTCTCCCCTGTAGACTATAAGTTCCTTGAGGGAGAGATTGATTCTTCTATTTTTGTATTCACAGGGTCTAGCACAACACTTGGAAAATGGTGGTACTTCATAAATAAATAGTAGGTACTTGATAAATTATTTGTAAATACAAATAAAATTAATGAATAAATGATTAATTTGTTGGATAGTCATGTACTTATTTTTTACCTGCTTTTATTGATTAGGGTTTTTTGTTGAGTAACGGAAATAGAACTCAAATTCACTTAAAGAAAAACAGGACTTTACTGGTTCAAATAACTGAAAGTCTAAAGAGTAGTGTTAGTTATGGGTATTTATGGATTCAGGTCTCAGATGATGCCACCTGGAATCCTTCTTTGTCTATTTCTTTTGTTCCTCTGGGTTGATTTTCTTTAGCAAGTGCTCTCCATGTGACAGGAAAAGATGGTCCTGGTGGATCTAGGCCAACATAGTCTATTACAACTAATTATTCCAAAAGGATATGACTGAGTATCTACAACAGTCCACCAAAATGACTGCTTGGCTCTACTTGGGTTCCAGCTCGCCTTTGGACTAATCACTGTGCCCAGAGTGATGGAGCATTCTGATTGGTCAGTGTAGGTCACATGCAAGCTCCTGTGGGAGGTAGGGCTCCTTAATTGAAAACTTCCTGGGGGATAGTTCTTGGGAGTAGTTCCTAAAAGGAAGAGATATGGGGAGTAAAAAATATAATAGGCATCTTTACACTGATGTTGATTTTGCAATATGATCAACCAATATGTATTTTTGGAAATCTTGGCATGTGTCCAGGCCAGTTTAACTCCTTTTTGTACCATTTTTAGGCTCACTGAGATGTCCTCAGGATTGATATAAAATAAATGTCTGGAAGATGCTCTATTTTCAGGTTCTTAGATGTTAAATTTAGGTGTATAATTTTCTTTATCTTCCTCCTTAATACTCCTTTTTCTCTCCTTTTTAAAAAAAAAACCTATTATCTTGGAATAGTTGTAGTTTACAGACAATTTGCACAGATTGTACAGAGAGTTACCATGTAGCCCTCACTCAGTCTTCTCTGTTGTTACTATCTTACATTCGTCACAGTTAAGGAACCAACATTGGTACATTCCTATTAACTAAACGCCACAGTTTATTCAGGTTTATTAGTTTTTTTCTAATGTCCTTTTTCTGTCCTAGAATCTCATCCAAGATACCACTTTATATTTAGTCATCAAGTCTCTTTAGCTTCATCCTGTTGTGACAGTTTCTCAAAGACTTTCTTTGTTTTTGATGACTTTTACGATTTTGAAGTATGCTGGTCAGATATTTTGTAAAATGTCCCTACATGTGGGTTAGTCGGATGTTTTTTTCTCAAGGTTTGACTAAGGATATGGGTTTTGGGGAGAAAGACCGTAGAGATAAAGTGCCATTTTCATCTCATCATATCTAGAGTACATATCACCAACATGACTTATCAGTTGATGTTAACCTGATAACCTAGCTGAGGCAGTATTTGTCAGGTTCCTTTACTGTAAATTTCTCTCTCTCTCTCCATACTCTACCTTTCTGTCCATACTCTACCCTTTGGAAGCAAGCCACTAAGCACAGCCTGTACTAGGGTTGAGAAGGTAAGCTCTACTTACTTGAAGGAAGGAGTATCTACATAACTTGGATTTTTCCTTTTTGGGAGATTTGTCTCTTCTTCCCCATCTATTTATGTATTCAGTAATTTTATTTATATCAATATGGACTCATGGATATCTATTTTATAATTTGGGTTATAAAACAATACTATACTATTTATTGTGTTGTTTAAATCATTCCAGTTTTGGCCATTGGGAACTCTTTCAAATTGCCCCCTGTGTCCCTCTGACATGTCCTTATCCTTTTGATTTTTGAGCTTTTCCTTATTTTCTTCCTCTGCAAGATGCTCTTTTCTCATTTTATGTAATCCCTGCCTCAATTCTAGAATCAATCATTTCTCCAGGAAGTCCTGGTTCCTTTTATTGGCTAATGGCATTAGAAAACAAGAGCTGGGTGCTGGGTGTACCTGTTGCTACTGGGGTCTCATTATTTCTAGGTCCCCTCAGCTGACAGCTAGGAAATATATGTGTGTATAATAACTCTTCTTACTTCTTCCTTTAAATTCCCTGTCCTTTCCCTCTCTCCTTGATTTATGCTTATACCTTGTCTTCCAGTTCAATGCACAATTCATTTTCTCCAGGCTTCCAAATTTGCCTCTACTTTTTGGTTATGCATTTACTGCTTTTGTCCTTGATTCAGTGATTATGATATGAGAAGTAGGGTGTCTAGCTTGAGACAGAGACTGGAATATCTGTTTCTCCTCTCTGACCTCGCAGACTACACATTCTCTCCGAGACTTACAGGTGACACTCAGATGCTATATGCTATAGGATACATAGACAAGGTTTTCTTTCTGGATATTATTTTGAGACACTTATCATCTAATTAATTCCTCATATGCAAAAAATATTTATTTTGTCTAATCCAGTTTAAATGTGCAGCAAAATGATAAATAATTTGTGCCAGAGGGCTGGATCATGTTATATTTCAAGAATTCTGCTCCTGCAAACGTAGAGCATTCTTTGGAAATTTTGGGAAAGAGAATGGATTATTTGAAGGAGCATGTGAAGAAGACTATGTCAGAGTTAGAAGTGGATATAAGAAATTTTCTGATGTCTCTTTTTATTTCTTTATTATTTTTCTTTCTTTTTTTTGCCATGAGAAAATAAAAGAGGATTATAAAAGACTTGAGAGGAATTTAAAACACCAAACCATGCTAAAACAATGTATGAGGAAGAAAGTGAGGGTTGTTTTTGGAGAAACTGTATAGAAAGTAAACCTCAGATGAGTAAAGGTGGGGAATGCAAATGAATAAGATGCAAGGTTGGATACAGTTTCAGGTCCCCAGGGGGTGGCATCAGCAGAACTGAGGTCACACAAGCACTCTGGCTTGAAGATTTATATGGATCTGAAAGATAAAAACCAGAATTAGGTCAAGTAGTTTTTGAGTAAAGTGAAGTTTACTGAGCAAATTTTCTGTAAGTTTCACCATAAATTTGTTTATTGTATTGTTTCTTAAAATATGTGTGAAATTAGTAAACTGTTTATTTTATATTGATATTCTTACATTTCCTCATACTTTTTTAGAAAAGCATGTATGACTAGAACATATCCTATATTCTCATTTATGCTACTTGGTGAAAGGCTGATTCATTTCAATCATTCGTTAACTCACTTAGTCTCAATCATTTACTGAGCATGAATAAGCCAGACATTATTTGGGGCCTTCAGAATATGCTACCTAGTGCCTGAAAGGTTTTGGAATCTAAAAGGAATTCAACATGTGTGTCAGTCAGAATTTTCCACAGAAACAGTAGCAACAGGATATATGTATATCATATTAAGAGATTTATTTTAAGTAATTAGTTGGCTCAACTCGGGGGGGCTGTCAAGTCAGATCTGTTGGGCAGGTTGGCAGGCTGAAAATTCCTGTAAGAATGATGTTGGAGAATGATGTAGGGGAGGCCAGCAGGCTGGAAGCCCAGAGAGGAGTAGAGGGTGTAGTCTTGAGGTAGAATTGCTTGCTCTTAAGGCCTTCAACTGATAGGAAGAGGCTGACACACATTATCAAGGATAATCGCCTTTACTTAAAGTCAGCTGTTATTGTAGATGTTAATCACATCTACAGAATACCTTCATAGCAACATTTAGGCCAGTGTTTGAAGACCATAACATAACCAAGTTGACACACAAAATTAACCACTACATACATGTAAGGATTAAGCATTATAGGTAGTAGGAATAAGTGTGAGGTAAGTGTGAAGTATAGTAGGGAAAAGGAAAAAGATCAGTCAGTTCTATCATGGCAGCACCCCAAATAGTGCTTGAGGAGGAACCAGAAATGACTAGCAAATCCTATAAACCCAACCCCTAAAAATATGAGAGGACAAGGTTGCTAGGATACCCTTTCCTTTATACTCTCATCCTCCCTCCCCCACCCCCATTTGGCCTCTCACTGTCAGGGCAGACAACAGGAACTTCAAGTTTGAAGTGTTAACACAATAGAACCTTTGATAAATTGCCTTCAAGGAGGAGTCTCTGGATTCCATGATCAGAGAATGAAAAGTGGTTAGGATTATAGAACTTAATATGGGCTGGGAGTGGGGGTTAGGGATGAGGGGAGGTGTGCAGGAAGGGGGTGGGTAATGGAAAAGGATGAGTCAAAAATGAATTCAAGTTACCAGGCCTGGTGAGTGGGAAAGAATGATGTCATACTGGGAACACTAAAATTGGTATTCACAGGAATATAGCAATCATTCAGCACAGGTGGCAGTAGCTAGACAAAATGGGTTTGAACCCCAGCACAAGTTACTTAACCCCTCTGTACCCTGTTTTTCATCTGAAAGGTGGGGAGGGTGATAATTATACTGACCTCATGGGATAATTGTGAGGATTTTATGAGTTATTATATATGAGACCCTTAGAACACTGATGAGCACATAGTAGCTCTATAATTATAATTAAGTGTTGGCCATTATTATTTTTATATATTGAACACCTTGTGCAAGATACCCTACCAAAAACTAAGAACTACAAAAGATACTACAGGTTTAGTTTCTCTCATAATCTTTGCCAGCAAGCCCTCCTATGTCCTCTCCATCCCGTGCTTTTTGGTAATTCAGTGTTTTGCTATTGCTTTAAGGAAATAACCTATCCCTTCTACACATGCTTCCTCTTGTAGATCAGCATATAAAAAATAAGATACCACATCTGGCTGTTCATTAAACTAGGAAGTGTACATAATTCTGTGAAAACATTGGCTGGGGGTGAAAATGTGATTTAAGACAGTAGGACATTGATGATGAAGAACCTGGTTTACTTTGCCAAGAAGAAAGTATTTATGTGCTATTTTCCAATAGTGGTAACTTACAATTGCTGAGGTCTTTAATTACAATTGCCAATTGATTAAAAAAAAAACTATTAAAAGCACACGCTTGCATAAAAATAGCAATTTAGATTGTTTTATGAACAGACCAGCCATGATGTAGCATTTTTTTTTTAATCTTCATTTTATTGAGATATATTCACATACCACGCAGTCATACAAAACAAATTGTACTTTTGATTGTTTACAGTACCATTACATAGTGGTACATTCATCACCCAAATCAATCCCTGACACCTTCATTAGCACACACACAAAAATAACAAGAATAATAATTAGAGTGAAAAAGAGCAATTGAAGTAAAAAAGAACACTGGGTACCTTTGTCTGTTTGTTTCCTTCCCCTATTTTTCTACTCATCCATCCATAAACTAGACGAAGTGGAGTGTGGTCCTTATGGCTTTCCCAATCCCATTGTCACCTCTCATAAGCTACATTTTAATACAACTGTTTTCGAGATTCATGGGTTCTGGGTTGTAGTTTGATAGTTTCAGGTATCCACCACCAGCTACCCCAATTCTTTAGAACCTAAAAAGGGTTGTCTAAAGTGTGTATAAGAGTGCCCACCAGAGTGACCTCTCGGCTCCTTTTGGATTCTCTCTGCCACTGAAGCTTATTTCATTTCCTTTCACATCCCCCTTTTGGTCAAGAAGATGTTCTCTGTCCCACGATGCCAGGTCTACATTCCTCCCCGGGAGTCATATTCCACGTTGCCAGGGAGATTCACTCCCCTGGGTGTCTGATCCCACGTAGGGGGGAGGGCAGTGATTTCACCTTTCAAGTTGGCTTAGCTAGAGAGACAGGGCCACATCTGAGCAACAAAGAGGCATTTGGGAGGAGGCTCTTAGGCACAACCATAGGGAGGCCTAGCCTCTCCTTTGCAGCAACCATCTTCCCAAGGGTAAAACCTGTGGTAGAGGGCTCAACCCATCAACCCACCAGTCCCCTATGTCTGTGGTCATGTTAGCAACCATGGAGGTGGTGTAGGCGAATACCCCTGCATTCTCCACAGGCTCCTCAAGGGAGCACTGCATCTTTTTTTTTTTTCCTTGTTTTTTTTTTTTTTCTTTTTTAACTTTCCCTTCTTTTTTAAATCAACTGTATGAAAAAAAAGTTAAAAAGAAAACAAACATACAATAAAAGAACATTTCAAAGAAACCATAACAAGGGAGTAAGAAAAATACAACTAACCTAAGATAACTGCTTAACTTCCAACATGTACCTGCTTTACCCCAAGAAAGTTACCTAATACAGCAACATTTCTGTGAACTTGCTCCCTCTACATCCATCAGAAATCAACAGACCACAGTCGTTCCTGGGCATCCCCAGAACGCCAAATAGCCCATCTGTTCTTCCTGGATTATTGTTCCCCCTTCCTTAATTGCTCTCTATTGCTAGTTCCCCTACATTCTACATTATAAGCCATTTGTTTTACATTTTTCAAAGTTCACATTAGTGGTAGCATATAATATTTCTCTTTTTTGTGCCTGGCTTATTTCGCTCAGCATTATGTCTTCAAGGTTCATCCATGTTGTCATATGTTTCACGAGATCGTTCCTTCTTACTGCTGCGTAGTATTCCATCGTGTGTATATACCACATTTTATGTATCCACTCATCTGTTGAAAGACATTTGGGTTGTTTCCATCTCTTGGCAATTGTGAATAATGCTGCTATGAACATTGGCGTGCAGATATCTGTTCGTGTCACTGCTTTCCGATCTTCCGGGTATATACCGAGAAGTGCAATTGCTGGATCGAATGGTAACTCTATATCTAGTTTTCCAAGGAACTGCCAGACTGACTTCCAGAGTGGCTGAACCATTATACAGTCCCACCAACAGTGAATAAGAGTTCCAATTTCTCCACATCCCCTCCAGCATTTGCAGTTTCCTGTTTGTTTAATGGCAGCCATTCTAACCGGTGTCAGATGGTATCTCATTGTGGTCTTAATTTGCATCTCTCTAATAGCTAGTGAAGCTGAACATTTTTTCATGTGTTTCTTGGCCATTTGTATTTCCTCTTCAGAGAACTGTCTTTTCAAATCTTTTGCCCATTTTATAATTGGGCTGTCTGTACTACTGTCATTGAGTTGTAGGATTTCTTTATATATGCAAGATAGCAGTCTTTTGTCAGATACATGGTTTCCAAAAATTTTTTCCCATTGAGTTGGCTGCCTCTTTACCTTTTTGAGAAATTCCTTTGAGGTGCAGAAACTTCTAAGCTTGAGGAGTTCCCATTTATCTATTTTTCTCTTTTGTTGCTTGTGCTTTGGGTGTAAAGTCTAGGAAGTGGCCGCCTAATACAAGGTCTTGAAGATGTTTTCCTACATTATCTTCTAGGAGTTTTATGGTACTTTCTTTTATATTGAGATCTTTGGTCCATTTTGAGTTAATTTTTGTGTAGGGGGTGAGGTAGGGGTCCTCTTTCATTCTTTTGGATATGGATATCCAATTCTCCCAGCCCCATTTGTTGAAAAGACCATTATGACTCAGTTCAGTGACTTTGGGGGCCTTATCAAAGATCAGTCGGCCATAGATCTGAGGGTCTATCTCCGAATTCTCAATTCGATTCCATTGATCTATATGTCTATCTTTGTGCCAGTACCATGCTGTTTTGGCAACTGTGGCTTTATAATAAGCTTCAAAGTCAGGGAGTGTAAGTCCTCCCACTTCGTTTTTCTTTTTTAGAGTGTCTTTAGCAATTCGAGGCATCTTCCCTTTCCAAATAAATTTGATAACTAGCTTTTCCAAGTCTGCAAAGTAGGTTGTTGGAATTTTGATTGGGATTGCATTGAATCTGTAGATGAGTTTGGGTAGAATTGACATCTTAATGACATTTAGTCTTCCTATCCATGAACATGGAATATTTTTCCATCTTTTAAGGTCCCCTTCTATTTCTTTTAGTAGAGTTATGTAGTTTTCTTTGTATAGGTCTTTTACATCTTTGGTTAAGTTTATTCCTAGGTACTTGATTTTTTTAGTTGCTATTGAAAATGGTATCTTTTTCTTGAGTGTCTCTTCAGTTTGTTCATTTCTAGCATATAGAAACATTACTGACTTATGTGCATTAACCTTGTATCCCGCTACTTTGCTAAATTTGTTTATTAGCTCTAGTAGCTGTATCATCGATTTCTCAGGGTTTTCTAGATATAAGATCATATCATATGCAAACAATGACAGTTTTACTTCTTCTTTTCCAATTTGGATGCCTTTTATTTCTTTGTCTTGCCGGATTGCCCTGGCTAGCACTTCCAGCACAATGTTGAATAACAGTGGTGACAGCGGGCATCCTTGTCTTGTTCCTGATCTTAGAGGGAAGGCTTTCAGTCCCTCACCATTGAGTACTGTGCTGGCTGTGGGTTTTTCATATATGCTCTTTATCGTGTTGAGGAAGTTTCCTTCAATTCCTACCTTTTGAAGTGTTTTTATCAAAAACGGATGTTGGATTTTGTCAAATGCTTTTTCAGCATCTATTGAGATGATCAATTGATTTTTCCCTTTCGAGTTTTTAATGTGTTGTAGTACATTGATTGTTTTTCTTATGTTGAACCATCCTTGCATGCCTGGAATGAACCCCACTTGGTCATGGTGTATGATTTTTTTAATGTGTCTTTGGATTCGATTTGCAAGTATTTTGTTGAGGATTTTTGCATCTATATTCATTAGGGAGATTGGCCGGTAGTTTTCCTTTTTTGTAGCATCTTTGCCTGGTTTTGGTATTAGATTGATGTTAGCTTCATAAAATGAGTTAGGTAGTGTTCCATTTTCTTCAATGTTTTGAAAGAGTTTGAGTAAGATTGGTGTCAGTTCTTTCTGGAAAGTTTGGTAGAATTCCCCTGTGAAGCCATCTGGCCCTGGGCATTTATTTGTGGGAAGATTTTTGATGACTGATTGGATCTCTTTGCTTGTGATGGGTTGGTTGAGGTCTTCTATTTCTTCTCTGGTCAGTCTAGGTTGTTCATATGTTTCCAGGAAATTGTCCATTTCCTCTACATTATCCAGTTTGTTGCCATACAGTTGTTCATAATATCCTCTTATAATTTTTTTAATATCTTCAGGATCTGCAGTTATGTCACCTTTTTCATTCATTATTTTGTTTATATGGGTCTTCTCTCTTTTTGATTTTGTCAGTCTAGCTAGGGGCTTGTCAATCTTGTTGATCTTCTCAAAGAACCAACTTTTGGTGATATTTATCCTCTCTATTGTTTTTTTGTTCTCTATGTCATTTATTTCTGCGTTAATCCTTGTTATTTCTTTTCTTGTACTTGGTTTAGGATTGGTTTGCTGTTCATTTTCTAGCTTCTGCAGTTGATCCATTAGTTCTTTGATTTTGGCTCTTTCTTCCTTTTTAATATATGCGTTTAGTGCTATAAATTTCCCCCTTAGCACTGCTTTTGCTGCATCCCATATGTTTTGGTATGTTGTGTTCTCATTTTCATTCGTCTCTATATATTTAGCAATTTCTCTTGCTATTTCTTCTTTAACCCACTGATTGTTTAGGAGTGTGTTGTTTAACCTCCAGGTATTTGTGAATTTTCTAAGTCTCTGATGGTTATTTACTTCTAATTGTATTCCATTGTGGTCAGAGAATGTGCTTTGAATAATTTCAATCTTTCTAAATTTATTGAGGCTTGTTTTATGTCCCAGCATATGATCTATTCTGGAGAAAGTTCCATGAGCACTAGAAAAGTACGTGTATCCTGGTGATTTGGGATGTAATGTCCTGTATATGTCTGTGAAATCTAATTCATTTATCAGGTTGTTTAGGTTTTTAATTTCCTTATTGGTCTTCTGTCTGGTTGATCTATCTATAGGAGAGAGTGATGTGTTGAAGTCTCCCACAATTATTGTGGAAACATCAATTGCTTCCTTTAGTTTTGCCAGTGTTTCTCTCATGTATTTTGTGGCACCTTGATTGGGTGCATAGACATTTACGATTGTTATTTCTTCTTGCTGAATTGCCCCTTTTATTAGTATGTAGTGGCCTTCTTTGTCTCTCAAAACATCCCTGCATTTGAAGTCTATTTTATCTGAGATTAATATTGCTACACCTGCTTTCTTTTGGCTGTAGCTTGCCTGAAATATTTTTTTCCATCCTTTCACTTTCAGTTTCTTTGTGTCCCTGTGTCTAAGATGAGTCTCTTGTATGCAACATACTGATGGTTCATTTTTTTTGATCCATTCTGCGAATCTATATCTTTTAATTGGGGAGTTTAATCCATTTACATTCAACGTTATAACCGTGAAGGCATTTCTTGAATCAGCCATCTTATCCTTTGGTTTATGTTTGTCATATTTTTCCCCTCTCTCTATTAATATCCTTTATTGTACCCATACCGAATCTCTTTAGTACTGAACCTTTCTCCAAGTCTCTCTGTCCTTTCTTTATTTCTCTGTCTGTAGGGCTCCCTTGAGTATCTCCAGTAGGGCAGGTCTCTTGTTAGCAAATTCTCTCAGCATTTGTTTGTCTGTGAAAAATTTAAGCTCTCCCTCAAATTTGAAGGAGAGCTTTGCTAGATAAAGTATTCTTGGCTGGAAATTTTTCTCACTCAGAATTTTAAATATATCGTGCCACTGCCTTCTTGCCTCCATGGTGGCTGCTGAGTAGTCACTACTTAGTCTTATGCTGTTTCCTTTGTATGTGGTGAATTGCTTTTCTCTTGCTGCTTTCAGAACTTGCTCCTTCTCTTCTGTGTTGGACAGTGTGATCAGTATATGTCTCGGAGTGGGTTTATTTGGATTTATTCTATTTGGGGTTCGCTGAGCATTTATGATTTGTGTATTTATGTTGTTTAGAAGATTTGGGAAGTTTTCCCCAACAATTTCTTTGAATACTCTTCCTAGACCTTTACCCTTTTCTTCCCCTTCTGGGACACCAATGAGTCTTATATTTGGACATTTCATATTATCTATCATATCCCTGAGGTCCATTTCGATTTTTTCAATTTTTTTCCCCATTCTTTCTTTTATGCTTTCATTTTCAATTCTGTCATCTTCGAGGTCACTGATTCGTTGTTCAACTTCCTCTAGTCTTGTACTATGAGTGTCCAGAATCTTTTTAATTTGGTCAACAGTTTCTTTAATTTCCATAAGATTATCCATTTTTTTATTTAGTCTTGCAATGTCTTCTTTATGCTCTTCTAGGGTCTTCTTGATTTCCTTTGTCTCCCGTACTATGGTCTCATTGTTCATCTTTAGTTCTTTGAGTAGCTGCTCTAGGTGCTGTGTCTCTTCTGGTCTTTTGATTTGGATGCTTGGGCTTGGGTTATCCATATCGTCTGGTTTTTTCATATGCTTTATAATTTTCTGTTGTTTTTGGCCTCGTGGCATTTGCTGAACTTGATAGGGTTCTTTTAGGATTTGTAGACCAATTGAAGTCCTTATCTCTAATTTATCAGATCTAGAGCTTTGTGGAGTACACTTTCTCTAACTAACCAGCAGGTGGCGTCCACGAGCCACCTGTTCTGCACAAGCCAGTTCTCCCCTGCTTAGCCTTTTTGGTGAGTGGGGGAGTGAGTCTTGTGGGGTCCAATTGGTGTACCAAGCTTGCGTGTGTAGTTGGTGTTGCCTGCCCTGTATATGGGGCGTGTTTCTGGGCAGTCAGGGAGGGGGGGGTGGCTCTAACAATCAAATCTCGCTGGTGATCCTAGAGTTTTAAAGCTGCTGCAATAGTCTAATCCTTCAGTTCAGTCCTGCCACAGTTTGTCTCTGCCACTGACCCACAAGTCCTTGGTATTGGCATATGGCTCCTGAGACTTGCAAGTGGGCCCCTCTTCCAGGCCGTGCACCCCGGGTCCTTTGTTGAGGGATGACTGTGCTATGTCACAGGTGAGTGCCGTCCCCCCAGGGCAGTTCTGGGCTGCTGGGCTGTGTAGGGAGGCTCCCAGTCTGCTGAAATGATGGCTGAATGGGGCTTTGTTAATTCACACTGCTCTACCTTCCCAACTCTGGGACAATCAGCTGAGGTTGCAGGGAAGGCTAATGTCCACGCCCAGTTTTGTGGTGTGTGCTTGTTATTTGAAGCACTTTCGTCACACTGGGTTGTCTGGGGCAGTTCTGGGCTATGGGGCTGGCGATGGGCAGGAGTGTTTCCTGTCCACCAGGATGATGGCTGTGAGCGGACACCCCCCTTTTCTTGGGAAGTTGTGGTGTTTAGTGAATTTTCTCAGCCACTGGATTATTGCGTTTTGTCTCAGAGCTCTCCTAGTTCTGCTCTTGACTTGACCTGCCCAAATTGCAAGTCTTTGAAGCTTTCTGTATTGGGCTTCTTAGAGTAATTGTTTTAGAAAAAGAAAAAAGGATTAAAAAAAAAAAAAAAAAAAGGGCCCTCCTCAGAGATCTAATGGGTTATTGAAATGCTAAGAGACAAAGCAACCAGGGCCATTAAGGAAAGGTCCACAGGGCAGAGAGATCAGCTTTTCTTCGGGATTTGCATATGCGCCTCAGGGCCCTTCCCCTTTCTATGTTCACCAGAACTCCAAAAATCCTCCGCTTTTATTTTGGAGTTTTTCGTGTTGTTTTTTTTTCTCTGTGCCTGTCTCCTCTCTGCTGGGCTGGCTGCTCTCAGATTCTCTGGTGTCTGATCTCAGTCTATCTATGGTTGGGGTTTGGATCAGTAGAATGAGTTTCCGATAAGGGCTGCCACTGGAGTTCTCCCTTCTCCTTCCCGGAGCTGAGAGCCCCTCCTCCCACGGGACTGAGCCTGGCAGGGAGGGGCGCGGGTCCCCTGGCCGCAAAAACTTACAGATTTCGCTGATCTCAGCAGTTCCACGTTTTCATGAGTGTTGTATGAAGTATGCCCAAACGCAGATTGCTCTGTGGTGTCCAGTCTACGCAGTTCCTGGCTTTCTACCTACTTTCCTGGAGGAGTAACTAAAACATACAGCTCACCAGTCTGCCATCTTGCCCCGCCGATGTAGCATTTGAATGCTATGAGCTATTTTAATTTCCCATACCTTTAGAAAATACTGAAAAAAAGTGCTAACAATTTAATGAAAAAAGAGTGAGCACTCGTTACTGGTTTGAATTTATAAATTGGTGTTGGAAGTCCAGGACTGTTGATAAGTCTAGATTTCTAGTTGTGGGTCTGTGGGCCCATCAATTAATTCCTCTTTTTTTAATGGTAAACATTGTCATGTTTTCTCTTTTCAGGAATACTGTGAGGTTTAATGAGAAAATCTTTTTTAAACTCTTTTGAGACCTCAAATGTCAATAGGTTTTAAAGTAGAAATTTAGTTATGGGAGTTAGTAAACAAAAATAGTACTTATAGCTGTATTAACAAGTACATACTTATGACTTACATGTGTTACTTTTGTTAAAACTAAAGAGAAATCAATAAAATAGATTTTAGCTTTAAGTAAAAATTGAGATCTTTCAGTAGTTCAAAAATAGAAATTTTGATTAGTCATAATCCCAATTTAGTGACTAAAAAGGTGTTTGGGAATCTGAAATACAAAGAATATTGGCATTTTCAAAGATTTTCATGTTAACATAGAAATACCACCAAAAAGGCTTCTCATGACCCCACTGATCTCATAAAAAGAAATCCAAAATATTTCCTTTTGCGAGGTTTAGTTTTAGGGTACAATCTTTTAAGATACTTGAATTGCACTAGGAAATTTCACTGACTTCTCCCATCCCTGAACTTTCCTTGCTTCTTATAAAGACATTCAATGGGATGAGTTTCAAAATTAATCTAGGCATTTAAGGGCAGTTGGGGACCTCTGTGCTTGAATAATTAAGTGAGTACTATTTTAAAACGCTACATATTAGTAACTTGGAGGAGCTCGAGTGAATGAACCACTTTTCAGAACCTGCATGACAATTTTGAAAATTAAACCCAGTTAATAGAAAAAAATGCTAAATCAATGGCCATAAAATTTAATGGGTTTATAGCAGCCTTAACACAGTAGGACTGAATTATCATGTTAATTTAATTTCCATTTCTAAATGAACCAGAAGGCACAATAAAGGTCAATTAACCAGCTACCTTCCCTGTCTTCTTGTTCTTTTACTGCTGGTTTTAAATCACATTCAGCCCCAAAGCACTCACACTGCTTCTGGAAACTCATTAGTTTTTCTTGAAATTAAAACAAAAAAGAAAAAAAGGAGAAACAAAAACTAACAACTAACCATGTGCTGAGAACAACCACTGAGAATGTTCCACAATTGTGGGGATATGTATATTCAATGAAAAATCTTTGCTCTTGTCACATTAAAGCAACAAACTTAGTCACACCAAGCCTAGGGAAACACACAAGTTGAAGGTCTCAATTATGGTGTTTACCAAGCATTCATCTACAGTGAGATAGCTGTGCATGCTACTCAACATTTATGATGCGAATAAGGAAGGGAACTCCATCTGTGTTATGTGGGTTCGTGGTTAGTACAGTGAGAATCTCAAGTTTTGTACAGCCTGCATTTTTAACATTGAAATTTGTCACTTTATACTAATAGATATTTATTACTTTTATTTTATTTTATTATTCAGTAGAAAGAAAGAAAAAGAAGGGAATTCCCTCCCCCTCAATAACAAGAAAATTCAATCTTTGGTTTTGGTGTAGTTGATTTATAGTTGCAATGGATTGCCTGTAATTTGATCCAGTGCGGATCAAAGTCCTAAAGTCTTCTGGTGTTTTCTAAGGATACAAAGAGCATTGGGGCATTAAGTCAGTGAACAAAATATAATTATATTTTACAAAATCTTCAGTCACTAAAATTAGCTTCTAATTCTAATGTTTGCTGTGCTTTGAACAGTGATTTGGAGGTATTGCTAAAAGATCATAATTTTGTTCTCAACAGCTTAGCTTAGGAAACGTCTCTAAAATCAAATGAATAATGTATGTAAACTAGCTAACATTGGGTACCTGCTAGCTCTCAATGAATGTTTCTCTTTTTCAGTATAAAGTAGAAAAATGGAACATGTGTTATTTGAAGTTTAGTTGTTTGGAATTATCTCATAGAATTATGAAACTTTAAGAAAGCAGTGAACCCAGTACTTTTGTTTACCCAGTATTTAGGGCTAGAAGTTTACAGTTTTTCCTATGTGGCTAACATGTATCTTTTGATAAAATTTAGTTCACCTTTCACTTGATAAAACTCTGCCCCCTTTCTGCCTCTTTACATCTAAGATTGATTTAATTAATTAATCAATTAATTTCTGAAAGCCATACCCAGAATTTAATGTTCTTATGGCTATTTCTGGACTTAAGTGAAAAAAGTGTTGTGCACAAAAATACGAGCAGGGACATATATTCACAATGTACAGATTTGGTGAGTAAACACGTATGCACAGATGTGATTGATTTTGAGAGGTGTCTTTTTTTCTCTGATAACTTCTTGTTAGTGAGCTGATAGAATCCAGCCTTTTTAAATTATGTCATGTTTGATGTACTTTGAAAGTTCCTGTAACAGAAGAGAAAAAATTGAAATTTTATAGTTGCTATTCTTTAAATAACAAATATATTAAAATGATTTTTGTTAATTCCATATGTATAATGAGCAGGGTTTTATCAGATTGCCACTGGGGTTGCACAAATAAAGCACCCAGTCTTACTGCTGAACAAAGAATGCTCATTTCCTCCCTTTCCTTTCTCCCTCCTTCCCTCTCTGCTACATCAGGGCTCTCTGTGAGCTCCAGAGTGCAACCCTGGGAACAGATGTGAACTAAGTGTCAGCTCCGACCTTACTAACGGTTTTCTACAATCAAAAGTTATAACAATACCGTATCATATGATGTGATGATCCCACTCCCCTTTTTATTGAGACTGAAGAAATTGTTTTGAACATTAGGCCACTGTGTCCTAAATCCTATCACTGAACTTTGATATGATTTAGCTGTTAGAATAACTGGACTGTGACTGACCATATGCAGACAGATAACATAAAGAAGCAGGTCCTGGTACATGTTAGGATAAGAGGAGAAGGGAGAAGAAAAATGGTAGCAAAACAAAGAACATAAGAATGAGAAGGAGAATAGGAGAACTCTGTGGCAACATATGCCCTTCATGACTGCACTCATGAGACAGAATTACCCAATCTCCTGTTAGCACAGCTGTGGCAGGATGCGCATGCACACACACACTCACACACACACCCTGCTTGTTGACTCCAGCCAGCATTACTGCTGGTAATACTTGACATGTCACAGTTAAATGACTCTCAGGTCCAAAGATAATTATTGAATTTGGAACTTTCTATTTTGAGGGCTTTAAGGAATTTTCTTCTGGATGAGAGGCTAACTGGTGTCTTTTCCTCCCTTGTCCAATATTCCATAAGCCCATGTCTCCTAGGAGGTGTTTTATCAGAATATGTGAATGGTATTTACAGCACCTCCAATAACGTGCTATGTGGCTTTGGGAAGTTGTTTCACTTTTCTGGGCCCTGATTTCCTCAGTGGTGAAAGGAAGGGTTTAGGCTTTGATCTTGAAGAAACTTCTAGCTCTTACATTCTGTGATTATCTGAGCCCCATTTCAAGTACAGAGGAAGACTGGAAGTCAGGATCAAAATGCTCCAGCTTTCCTTTTTTCTTTCAATTTACCTCTCTTGTTCAAAGTTAATTAAAGAAACTAACTGATTTTTTCTTGGGAAGCTGTGTGTGTGTGTGTGTGTGTGTGTGTGTATGCATATATACATATATACATATATAGTCTATAGCAGCTTGGAATATTAGTAATGGTATTAAGCACCATAGAGGAAGAATTTAGATGTTGTCTAAATAAAATGAAAAAAATAAAGGTCTGTGTCCTGAACTTACCTAAAATTTTTGGAAGCTGTCAACTGCTTTCTTTTATTGAGATGGGTCTAGTGCATATATTAGATGTGTGTTTGTTTAGTCTCGTCCTGTCAGGAAAACTGGAGAAAAATGGTACTCATTACCCACCAGGAAACATCTGTACATTTTTGCAGATACTGTATATATTTGGGGGGCGGGTGGTGGTGACAATATTATATCTTACACTTAGACCTCCCAAAGAGAATCCAAAGCATCACCCTGGAGGAGGGATTCTGATGCTTTCATAAAATGAGCCAAGTGGCTGACTGGTAAAGTAAAACACAAATTTGCTACATAGACGGATTTACTTTTCTCATTAAAAAGATGTTTGCTAAGAATGTGGATTGGCAGGAAAAATCTTGGGATTGTTTACTTTTTGAACTTTGGAGCAAATGAATAAATAGGTGATGCTAATACAGTTTGGGTGGATGTCGTTCCCTCACGCTGCGGAGCCCCTGGTGCCCGTGTCAGTGAATGGCATTGACGACTAAGAAAAATAGGCCAGGCCAGCAGCAGACGGGCCTTTCAGCGCAGGGAGGAGAGCCATTTGGCCCCCCCTGAGCTCCCTCTGTCCATGAGCACAGCAACCAGAACAGGAGGGACACAGGTGACAACTCTGGGCCTAATGGCCCTCTCTCTATTTTTATTTCTCAGTTGGGGGTTGAATGTTCTCATTTTATAGTCACTTGTCCTTTTCAACTCTGAGAAAAAAGATGATTTCTCCGTCTCCCAACTGAATTCTCTGTATTTCTTGTCCTTTGTTCCAGAAGAAAAGAAAACCAAAACCCTAAGATTATTTCTCTAAGAAGTTTCTTATATTCAGAAAACTGCACGCGAATGTAGCCAACCCTGTGATGTGGAGCTCTTTGCACCTACTCCCTGCCCAGCATTTAGACAAGCGGCAGAGGATACCCGCAGTCTGGGGAGCAGGGAGGCATGAGGATGATGCAGGTAAGTATAGAAATATGACAGTGTGATGTGCCTGAGAAACAAGTAAATAATCGTTAACCCTCTGGACTCTACCCCAGGCTTTTCATTGTGATCAGTAGAAGAGCACGGGTACTCATTCATTCATTTCTTCAGATATCTATTGAATCCGTTAGGTGAGCTTCTCTGTGTCAGATGCCTGGAACATAAACTTGCGTAAGGCCTAGTCCCTAGCATCCAGTATATCACAGTCTACCAAGGGAAACACTCAAAATAATGATAGCCATGATTTGTTGAGGCTTACAATTTGCCAGGCACTGGCTAAGTGATTTATATGTGTCATTTCATTTAATCTGCTTTATGATCCCATTTTTCAGAGTAAAATTAAGACTGAGTTCTAAGTGTCTTGCTCAGGATCACAGAGCTAGTAAATGATGGAAGTGCATTTAAACTCAGGACTGTCTTACTCTGGAACCTCCCATAAAGAAAAAGTGTTAAATGCAATGCTTGAAGCATCAGAGGAGAGGGATTTGAACCATCTTTGGGGTTCAGGGAAGGAAGGCTTTGTGGAGACAGTGGCTCCTGAGTTTAGGCTAAACTATGGACCTTAAATGGCAGAATGAGTTACTATTGGAGATTTTAGGCAGAAGGGATAACTTGCGTAAACTACAAGTATGTGTGAGGAATTGCAAGTGCTTTGGGGTTACTGAAGCATTGCACTCTAGGCAAGGAGTGGTGGGAGATGAGCTTGGAGGGGTGGGGTGGGGCCAGATCAAAGTGATCTTTTAGAATCTACAATGTAGACAATGTCAGATGATGAGCTTGTACTCTGTGTAATGGTCCAGGTGAAATGTGATTGGGGCTGGATATTGCAGGTGCAATAGGATGGAAAGCAGGGAGGAAAGGAAAGAGCTGATAACTGATTGGATGTATATATGGGATGAGAGAGATGGCGAAGGATATAGGATGCCTCCCAGACTTCTAGCTTGGTGGTTGGCTGGTGCTAACAATTGATACAAAGGATTTACAAGGAGAACCAGGGTTAGGAGAAGCATGCTGAGCAATTTTGTTCTTTACCGGTCTATAGTAATAACCAGATATTATTAAAATTTTCCATAGCAGGTCAGAAGGGCAATACATGTATTTCTTATTTACTATGCTTTATAGTTAATTATTAATTGTTATAGTTCATAAATAGGAAACATCTTTCTTGCCTGGGGAAATTAAATACATTGGCTATAATCTCATAAAGTGGAGTTGTCAGCCACAATTTTATGGATTCTAATTATATTAACAACCATTTATTTAGCATATAAATGGTCCAGGTATTTTTCTACATCACTTCCATTCCTCATTCCTCTGGAAATTTTAGCTTGAAAACCTAAGAGGTGTTCAGACAAGGGTTCATTCACATCCTGCTGTGGATGGAGGCCTTCTGGTGGGGTCTTCCAGGGTGACTTTGAACATGGCACAACCACTATGGTCTGGTGACTGAGACCCAGGGAGACAGCCTTGTGAAAGTAAGCCAGAGAGAGCTATTTTGCTACAAGGTTTATAACTCTGCATAAGGATGGAACTTGTACTTTCTTCAGACTCTCTAGGTTTGTGTTCCAGCAATGCTAATTAGAAGCTCTGTGACCTGCAAATTTTCATAGCAGTATTGTTCATAATAGCCCCAAACTAGAAGCAGTCTAAGTGTCCTTTGACTGGCAAATAGACAAAATAGATAGACACACAGTGGAACACTACTGAGCAATAAAAAGGAATAACTTACTGACATTTGCTGCATCATGGATGAACCTCAAAAACATTATGCTAAGTGAATGAAGCCAGACACGGAAGGTCAAATATTGTTTGATTCCATTTATATGAATTGTCCAGAAAAGGCACATTTGTAGAGACAGAAAGTGGATTATTGGTTTCCTGGGGCTAGGGCTAGGGACAGAGATGAACTATAGATGGGTGTGAGGGATCTTTTTGGGATGAAAATGTTTTAAAACGGATTCATGGTGATGGTTGCAAACATTTGATAGAGTTAAAATCATATTATTGTACACTTGAAATGGCTAAATTTGTGCTATGTGAAATATACCTCAATAAGAGTGCTAAAACAAAAAGGAGCCATGTGACCGTTTCCAGGTATCAAATCCTTTTTTGTAAACGAGTTCTCCGTTTTCTCATCTATCATTGGTTGATCAATTTTTAGTCTTTTAATTACTCTTTGGGCAGCATTTGACACAGTTTATCACTCACTCCTCCCCTCCTCACTATTCCCCATTCATTTTTTGGGAAATACTTTATTCACTTGATTTCCTTGACACTGAACTCTCCCTATTTGGGTTCTCCCAGAGTGTGGGTATCAGTTCAGTTGTTTCATTCTTGAACTAATTATCCATCTCAGTGCCTGTGGCATGCATCCTCACTCAAACTCTGCTGCTTCTGATGTTGGGATTATAAGGGGTCCTGCCCGGATAATTTACTCATTTGGGACATTTCTCTGACACTTGAATAATACTTCAGGTTCCTTAACTCTATTGGGCTTTTTTTTCCTAATCATCTTTTCCCATCAGTTTCATTCAGAAAGTCTTCCCTGATCACTTTTCAAGAGACCAGTGCAGCTGAAAATTCATTTTTATTTTTATATTTTGTCTGTCTATTCAATAGGATTTTCTGAGGGAGAATGTAGTGGATACTGTGATTTGCTGTTGAGATCTCACTTCAGGACTGAAGGGCTTATTCTTCCATCTGCCCAAGGTCAGTTCCCTTCCTTGGCAGCCTTCATTCAATAACCGATCAACAAAGACTCAACCCTTGGGACAATTCTGAAGGACCACCCAAACTTCAGGGCTTCCCATGGGGTCAGTGGAGGCCTTCACTGAGAATCTATTCACCCCAACTTATCCCTGTGGCCATTTTTACCTCCTTCCCTTTCCTTCTACAGGTGTTGATTATAGGACCACACCCTTAATAAACCTTCTCATGCTCATTTCCATCTGAGTCTGCTTCCTGGGGAGCCCAAACTGTGTGGCAGAGGAGGTGTAACTACATGCGCTAAGCCAGCCATATTGAGCACTTATCCCTAAGCAGTGCTTTTACGCTGCTTATTTTGAGATCATGGATCTTTTCTGGAATATGATGAAATCTATGAATTCTTTCCATCTAGGAGATGAAGTTAATTACTATCTCCAATGACAATTCATTCCTCTTGGATTTTGACAAGAGGTATCAGGCTCAGCCTGGCTCCCATCTTTTTTCTCCTTTCTTCTCCCCACAGCTATTACACTCTTGCTCTTGGTGTGAGCTCAGCATCCAACTTCCCAGGGCCAGACCTGACTCTAGGTGGAAAGCTCTTAGCAGCTTATGTCAGGTTCTCCTGAAACAGACTTTAAGATGAGGATCTGTGTTAGTGATTTATGAAGGAAGTACCCCAGGAGAAAGGAAGAGGGAGAAGCAGAACAGGGAAGGGAGGAAGCCAAACAAGGGTAAGATCACAGGCAGAGTCCCTTGGAGAGTAGCTTTGCTTGACCTTGAAGAAGAACTCTGGAGTGTAGCTTGTACCTCAGAATTTCCCCACCAGAGGCAGGGGAATTGTGCTTTCAAACCAACAGATTGACTCTGTGGTGGAGGTGGGGAAGGGGGATATAAACTCCCATGCACATCTGGCTTTCTGCCCATGTGAGGCAAAGCCATTCCAGTAGCATGAGGATTGTCCTCCAAAGAACACTCAAGCTGCTGGATGTTGGATGCCAGAGCACAGAGAAGCCAGAGAAGAGACACATATAATAGTAGGAGGATCTGAGGGGATCTAAGTAGACCAATGACATTGACTGCTGCAGAGCTTCATCACCAACATTGCCTGTCTGGCCTTGATGCCATACTCCAATTTTGATAGTCGGTCCTGATGGTAGGATTTTGAAACTGCCTTGCAAATAGTCTGTCTCTACCATAATAGACTTTATAGACTAATTTTATGTTGAACTGCACTCCAGTGAGCCTGTTTGAATGAATTAGTTGCAAAATGCCCCATCAGATAATGAAATGAGTTAATCTTTTTATAGAGTTCCTTCGTATTTGCTATCTAAATGTTGAAGAGTTTTTGCCAAAAGCAGCAATCCTGACATTGGTCTAATTGATATTGAGCTGCTCCTCATGGAAGTAATTGCCCAACAAGCTTAGTTGTTCCTTAAGGCCACTCTCAGAATGATAATAAGACCATGTCATCAGCATAAAGGAGGATGCTGTGACAGGAGGTCATGCATCCAAGTTATCAAAAGATGTATCAAGTGATTTGGGTGGAAATTAAAGAGTAGGTAGGCTAGGACATTTATGCCTTTTGGGACTGCAGTCTGCTCTGTTAAGAGCCCATTTCCCATCCATTCTGATCCCTTTGTTGGTATTTCAGTAAAGGCTCTGAAGGACCATTAAAAGCCAGGGATCAATATCAAGATCATACAGCTTTGACCATAAATGGTTTCTGTTTATAAAATCAAAGGCTGACAATGGAGTAATAAATTCCATGAGTCTCAAATTATTTTTAACCGTTTTCGCTAATAGATGAAATAGAGTGTAGTAATAGTCCATAATAGAAAAGCTCTCTCTAAAGTATTTGTGCTCTTCCTGTAGGAGATTATATTGAGTGACCCATATATGCATTGTGGAAGAGGAAACTGACATTGATTTTTGAAAGCATTTTCTGAAAAATACTGGATAGTAAGAGATGATAGAAGGCTGTTCCCTATATTAATAACAGACTATACTTTGGGTTCATTTTGTAGAAATTTTGCTCTACGTGATTAAGGCAATAATTTTTACATGGATGGGGCCTACAATTTACAATTTATGATAGGTAAGGAGAAACTCTCCTTAAGGCATAATTCAACATAAAGTCATCATTTGAATGAAGTCTAATGAGTAGAGGCACTGGATTTGAGCTAGAGAAAGTTCCAGGGTTTTTAAGGCATGGGGTGAATATGATGGAGTTCTAAAAGAAAGAAAGAGAGAACACCTGTACTGAATTCCCTTAATGCAGGTGCATGGCCAAGCAGGCAGGTACTGATATCCATGTGGACTAGAGAAGGGTAGCATGAACTAAGGAAAGGACAATAGTGAGGGGAAGAGAAAAGGTGAGAAGCAAAGTTCTTAATAAATGCTCAGGCTCAAAGTCAGGGAAACAAAGTTCAGTTATTAAGTCAAAGGCGAGGAGAAAGTGCAAGGCTAAAAAGAAAAAGGCAAAACCAACACTCAGTAAGAATTCTCTTATCATTACATCAATAGGTCAAAGAAAAATCTTGACAGATGCAGAACAGCCATTTGCATTTCTTCCTAATAATTAACTTCAGTGAACTATAAATAGAACACACTTTCTTAATGGGATAAAGAATATATGAAACCAATAGCCAAGCTCATGCTTAAAGGGAAAACCTTTGAGGTATTCCCATCAAATTAAAAAATCAGAGAAAGATACCTATTATTAACTAACATTGGTCTGGAAACTATAGTCAATGAGATAAGCTGAGAAAAAAGAAAGGATGTTATGCCAGTTTGGATGTATTATGTCCCTCAAAACGCCATGTTCTTTAATGCAGTCTTGTGGGGGCAGACATATTAGTATTGATTAGGTTGGAATCTTTGGATTAGGTTGTTTCCATGGAGCTTGACCCACTCAACTGTGAGTAATACCTTTGATTAGATTATTTCCATGGAGGTGTGGTCCTGCACATTCAGCATGGGTCTTGATTAGTTTACTGGAGCTCCGTAAGAGCTCAGACAGAAGGAGCTTGCTGCTGTAGCTTAGAGAGACATTTTGGAGACGGCCATTGAAAGCAGACTTTTGATGATGCTTTGGAGATACTAATCCAGAGTTTGCCCCGGGAAGCTAAGCCTAGAGACATTTTGGAGAGCATTTTGAAACACAGCCTAGGAGCAAGCAGACGTCAGCCATGTGCCTTTCCAGCTAACAGGTTTTCCAGACGCCATCTGTGTTCTTCAGTGAAGGTATGCTACTGTTGATGCCTTTGTTTGGACATTTTCATGGCCATAGACTGTAACTTTGTAACCAAATAAAACCTTTTATAGAAACCAATCCATTTATGGTATTTTGCATAATGGCAGCATTAGCAAACTGGAACAGATGTTTACATGTTGGGGCTTGAGTGATGCGGCAGCCATGGAGGTATGCTACTTTAGTTGCCCACAGGAAAAAATTTGCTTTCTTCAGCTGCAGAAGTGCAGTTAGATGACAGCTTCAGCTGCTGGCAACTTCAGGATGTACCTCAGCTTCCCAGGCAACCCGCCAGCCAATGACTGACCATTTTTGCCCAACTGTAACAGACAGTTTTTCTCTGGAACTCCAACTTGGATTGCCCAGGACTTTGCCAGATCTGCATTATAGTTAGACATCTCCTTCCCAATTTTTCTTCCTTCCAATTTTATCTTTCATAGGTGTTACCCCATAACCTTCTTGTACTCCTAACTCCATCTCAGTATCTTCCCAGAAAAATCCAACTGACACTGTTCTCACCAAGAGTAGTTCAAGTCACCAGGAGGTAAGATGGGCTTTGGGAGTGGATCATTTACTGCATGACTGCCAATGAGTATCTTTTTCTGGTTGATATGTGACCACAGTATTATTCTGTGGCAAAAGATGGCAGTACAATTCCTAAAACTAAGGGAATTGCCTGGTTGTTCCTAAATTGCATTGATGCGCTAGAGAGGTATAATAAAAAGTCGAGGGCAGTTATCAAAAATTGAATATTGAATGTGAAGGCCAGAAGATGTTTGTTAGCTTACAGAGTCCCTATTTCCTGCAAGATATGAGTAGAGCAAGCTAAAGACTAAACTCAGGATTTAATAGTTAGAGTTTTCAAGCTACTAAGATGACTGAATGGTCAACCAGGTATGCTAAGATCAGGATTGTGAAAACCTGGGATCCTGACAAGTGAGATGGGGATATCTGGATTGATGCCCCCAAAGATTTTTGCTCCCCAGACTTGAATCCTCAGAGTTACAGAGGTGGTCCACCCATTCCTAAAAAGAGCTAGCTAGCTCTTTTTCTATGTGGGGACACAATGGGAGACCTCTTTCTTGAAAGTCAACAGACCTGCCATACTGGGCCTGATAAGAGAGGAAAGCGAGTTTCAAGAATTAGCCAACATTAACTGATAGGATCAAGGGGAGTACCCAGGCACTGGATTTGAGGTTGTATTGGATGGGCACTCAGTAAGAGTGAGTTTATTAGTTTGGGGACATTCTCTCAGGGTGGGATTTAACACCTTGGAAAAGATCCTAGAATGCCACAGGAAATAATGACCCACAGTTGAAATGCCTGAATTGCTATGGCAGATGATGAAAGAAAGGATTAAAAGGCTCAGGGAAGTGGGCATTCTGAATAGATAAATTACATGAGGCCAGGAGACCCAGTAGAGGAGTTTGTTATATAGGAAAGTCCAGGACAGAGAAACCCCAACATCACTGAGAAGTTCATTGATGTTTGAGAGAGAAAGTACAGGTGGACATTAGTCACAACCTCTGCTGCAGCCAGCTTAGGAAACCAAATCATAACCTCTAAGCAACCAGCTCAGGAAGCCAAACTACAACCTCTGCAGCAGTTGGCCCAGAATGGTCAGGAGTTGGTCAGTATCTGCCAGCTTCCCTATTTTTGCCTCTGATTCCTATTCTGGACCAACCAGAGAAAGTCAGATATGCTCCCCAATCACATAAGATGCCCTGCTTCTAGTTAATCTACATCTAGCTTCCCATGCCAACAACCGCCAATCAGAACATATGTGAAGCCTCCACTTGTTTTTAACTATAAGGCTTTTTCACTCCCTTGCCTGCCTTTGGGCCTATGCCAAACACAAGAGATGGTGGCTCACTCCCTTTCTGTAGCAAGCTCTGAATACATAGCCTCTGATTATTCTTATTTGGGTGGTCTTCATTTATTTACACATGGATATCCTCTGTAGGCAAAGCTGATGGTAGGAGAGGCTGCCACAGAACTTGGGTCATTGATAGTAATGGAGATTATGGAGCTCCAAAGCTATAGAGAACAGGTGGTGACTCCTATCTGCCAAAAGCCAGGCAGTTGCGATTTTTGGGACCACTGTCAAAGTTGGAGTGGCAGCCAAGGAGGCTTATTCTATAGAGAGTTGTGGAGAGAGAGTTAATGGAATGTAGCATTGCTCAAGGTAAAATGGAGGAGGAGTCAAAGAAGGTGTTGCTCAATAGATATTTAATCACAGAAAGAAGCATGTTGGGGGGCAGTGATTGTTTCCAGCTCAATTGCATAAATGTAAAAGGGAGCATGGTAGGTGAATGGTGTCTACATAGCCAGTCCTGGGGCAGTGTGACCTTCTTCCTGGGGAAAAGATATAGAACACTACAGGCCTCTTAAAGTCTTCCTTATACATTCTTTGGTCCATAGACCTTCAAAAAAAATAAGGAAAAGAAGACCTACATCAACATCATATGTGATTCTCAATGTACATAACCCCCCAGAAACAGATGACAAGAGGGGAGGGTGACAAGCACATAAGGAGAATCACAGAACACATTCCCTAAGCAAAGAACACAGAGCATGTGCACACCACCTGCCATGAGAGCCAAAGTGAACTTTTAAAATACAAAAGTGATCATGTTGATTCCAGGAGGATGGTGGGTTAGGACAGAGAGAGCAAAAGAGTGAAAACCACTTGATAAAGGACAGAAAGTGCTCCAGAACAGCAGCTCCAGGGTGCCACTGGCTGGGCAGGGACTATACACCCAAAGTGAGTACGTACTTGGAGAAACCAAGAGACTGCATTTAAGACCAATGAGCATTAGCCCCAGAAAGCCACTGGGGAACAGGCAGTTGGAGCCAGCTGACGAGTGGAGAGGGAGCAGCCTTCCATATCCTGGGCACTTTCCTCAGCACTTGGCTTGGGTGATAACACTTTGTGGACCCACGGCTGAGAGCCCCCATGCCAGGGACTGGCGGTTGGAGCAGGCAGACAAGAGTGGAGTGGGGCAGCTTTCCACATCCCTTGCAGCCATCTTTGCAGTTGGCTGAGGAGATGACCCTTCACAGCCCCACAGCTGAGAGCTTTCTTGAGGGAATTTGGGATTTAGCAGACTTAGGACAGCATCCACTCTTCTTCCATGGAAGCCCATGGTGTGCACAGCCTAGAGGCAAAGGCACCAAACAGAATAGCCAGGAGCCCTCCCCCAATCCCAGGGACTCATGGCTGCATGGCAGACAGGGACTGTGGGACATTTGAGCTGGAAGGTGAGATGCGCAGCTCTGCAGCTGGAGAATGGCTGGGACCACTGTGTCCTACAGTGGACTCCCTGCCAAACTGCACATAGCACCCCCCCCCCCCCCACAGGACTGACAGTCCCTAGTGCACACAGAAAATTGGTGCACTGATTGGACTTCCACATGGTTTGGACCCCCTCTTAGTGCATAGATGAAGTTGGGTAAAAACTGGCTTGAGAGTAAGAGGTGGCTCAAGAGCACCATCTACTGGTAGGTCAGGGAAAGTGTACTCCCCCAAGCTGTAGCTCTTCCAAATTATAGATAAATGTTCAAATAATCCTGTATATCCTAAAAGAACACTATCAAGATAAACAAATGCCAAGAGGCCAAAAAACAACAGAAAATTTTAAAGCATATGAAGAAACCAGAAGATATGGATAACCCAAACTTCCAAATTAAAAAGCCAGAGGAGACACAGAATTTGGAGCAATTAATCAAAGAAGTACACACATATATCATGTCATGGCTCAGGATATAAAGGACATGAAGAAGACCCTAGAAGAGCATAAAGAAGAAATAAATAGCAAGAAAGAGCAAATAAAAAAATAGCAGATACTGGAAATAAAAGATACTGTTGATTAAATTAAAAATATTCTTGAGACACATGACAGCAGATTTGAAGAGGCAGAGGAACGAATTAGCCAACTCAAGGACAGGCTGGTGGAATGTGAAAGCACAAAAGAACAAATGGTGGAAAAAATTGAAAAATTTGAAAAGGAGCTCAGGAAAATGATGGACAACATGAAGCCCACAAATATAAGAATCACTGGAGTTCCAAAAGTTGAAGAGAAGAATAAAGGACTAGAAAGAGTATTCGAAGACATTGTTGGGGAAATTCCCCAACCCTTCTAAATGACATAAATATTCAAAATAAAGATGCCCAACAAACTTCAAATAGATTAAATCTAAGTAAACCCAGTCTGAGACATATTCTGATCAGATTGTCAAATGCTGAAGAGAAGGAGAAAGTTCTGAAAGCAGAAAGGGAGAACTGATTCACCACATACAAGGGAAACAGCATAAGACTAAGTACTGACTACTCTGCAGGCACCATGGAGGCAAGAAGACAGTGATATGACATATTTAAAATTCTGAAAGAGAAAAATTGCTAGCCAAGAATTCTCTTCTTTTTTTTCTTTTGACACTTTTTGTTAATTGAGATTGTTCATATACCATACAATTATTCAAAGATCTAAAGTCTACAATCAATTGGACTAGCTTCCACTCCTCTCTATGTTGCCATCTTCTTCCATCTCCTCTTTTCTTTTTTTAAATTCAGCTTTATTGAGATATATTCACTACCATACAGTCATCCATGGTGTACAATCAACTGTTCACAGTATTTTCACATACTTGTGCATTCATCACCCCAATCTATTTTTGAACATTTTCCTTACACCAAAATGAATAAGAATACGAATAAAAGATGAAAGTAAAAAAGAACTCCCAAATCATTCCCCCCATCCTGCCCTATTTTTCATTTAGTTTTTGTCCCTATTCTTCTACTCATCCATCCATACACTGGATAAAGGGTGTGAAATCCACAAAGTTTTTACAATCACACTGTTGCCCACTGTAAGCTACATTGTTATACAATCGTCTTCAAGAGCGAAGGCTACTGGGTTGGAGTTTGATAGTTTCAGGTATTTACTTCTAGCTATTCCAATATATTAAAACCTAAGAAGGGTTACCTATATAGTACATAAGAATGTCCACCAGAGTGACCTCTCAACTTGTTATACAATCGTCTTCAAGAGTGAAGGCTACTGTGTTGGAGTTTGATAGTTTCAGGTATTTACTTCTAGCTATTCCAATATATTAAAACCTAAGAAGGGTTACCTATATAGTACATAAGAATGTCCACCAGAGTGACCTCTCAACTCCATTTGAAATCATTCAGTCAATGAAACTTTATTTTGTTTCAGTTTGCATCCCCCTTTTTAGCCAAGAATTCTTTATGCAGCCAAACTCTCCTTCAAAATTGAGGAAGAGCTTAAAGTTTTCACAGGCAAACAAATACTGAGAGAATTTGTTAACAAGAGACCTGCCTTACAAGAAATACTAAAGGGAGCTCTACCAGTTGAGAAAAACAAAGACAGGTGAGAGAGGCCTGGAGAAGGGCACAGAACTGAGGAGTATTAATAAAGGATAATTTAAAGGAAATAAAGAGAGAGAGGGAAGAATAGTTCTGACAACTAAAAACCAAAGGATAAGATGGCTGATTCAAGAACTTCTTTCACAGTAATAACATTGAACATAAATGGATTAAACTCCCAAAGTTAAAGATACAGGTTGGCAGAATGGATTAAAAAATATGAACCATCAATATGCTATTTACAAGAGATTCATCTTAGACCCAGTGACATAAAGAGATTTAAAGTGAAAGGATTGAAAAAATATTCCATGCAAGCTACAGCCAAAAGAAAGCAGGGGTATACCGCAATTCTATTTTCAGAGAAAATAGACTTTAAATGCAAAGATGTCATAAGAGACAAAGAAGGACACTATATACTAATAAAAGGGACAATTCACAAAGAAGAAATAAGAATCATAAGTGTTTATACACCCAGTCAAGGTGCTTAAAAATGCATGAGACAAACACTGGCAAAACTGAAGGAAGCAGCAGATGTTTCCACAATAATCACCGGAGACTTCCCTACACCATTCTTTCCTATACAAGACAGAGGTTCAATAAGGAAATTGAGAGTCTAAAGAATGAGATAAACAGATTAGATTTAACAGACATATACAGAGCATTACATCCCAAATTACTGGGACATACATTCTTCTCTAGTGCTTATGGAACTTTCTCCAGGATAGATCATATGCTGGGGCATAAAACAAGCCTCAATAAATTTAAAAAGCTTGAAATTATCCAAAGCGCATTCTCTGACCACAATGGAATGCGGCTAGAAGTCAATAACCATCAAAGATGTAGAACATTCACAAATGTCTGGAGGTTAAACAGCACAACAACACTCCTAAACGTCAGTGAGTAAAAGAAGGAATTGCAGGAGAAATTGTGAAATATCTAGAGATGAATGAAAATGAGGACACAACATATCAAAACTGATGGGATGTAGCAAAGGTGGTATTGAGAGGGAAATTTATAGCTCTAAAGCATACACTAAAAAGAAAGAAAGAGCTAAAATCAAAGAACTAATGGAACAACTGAAGAAGCTAGAAAATGATCAGCAAAGTAACCCTAAAGAACATAGAAGAAAATAAATAGCAAAATTAAAGCAAAAATAAATGATATGGAGAATAAAATAACAATAGAAAGAATAAATAAAACTGAAAGTTGGGTCCTTGAGAAGATCAATAAGATTGACAGACCCTTAGCTAGACTGACAAAGTCAAAAAGAGAGAAGACCCAATAAACAACATAATAATTGAGAGGGGAGATTACTGTGGATCCCAAAGAAATTAAAAAACAAAATCATTAGAGGATAGTATGAACAACTGTACACCAATGAACTAGAAAATTTAGAGGAAATGGATAATTTCCTGGAAACACATGAACAACCTAGACTGACCAGAGAAGAAATGGAAGACCTCAACAAATCATTCACAAGTAAAAAGATTCAATCTGTCATCAAAAAGCCTTCTACAAATTAAAGTCCAGGGTCAGATGGCTTCACAGGGGAATTTTACCAAACTTTCCAAAAAGAACTGGCACCATTCCTTCTCAAACTCTTTCAGAATTTTCAAGAAAATGGAACACTACCTAACTAATTTTATGAAGCCAAAATCACTCTAATACTAAAACCAGATAAAGATGCTACAAGAAAGGAAAACTACAGGCAAATCTCCCTAATGAATATAGATGCAAAAATTCCCAACAAATCAAATCCAAAGACACATTAGAAAAATCACAAACCATGACCAAATGGGGTTCATCCCAGGCATGCAATGGTGGTTCAACATAAGAAAATCAATCAATGTAATAGAACACATTAACAAATCAAAAGGGAAAAATCAAATGATCATCTCAATAGATGCTGAAAAAGCATTAGACAAAATACAGTATCCTTTTTTGAAAAAAAAAAACACTTCAAAAGGTAGGAATTGAAGGAAACTTCCTTAATATGATAAAGGCATATATGAAAAGCCCACAGTCAGCATAGTACTCAATGATGAGAGACTGAAAGCCTTCCCTCTAAGATCACGAATGAGACAAGGACGCCCGCTGTTACTGCTATTATTCAACATTGTGCTAGAAGTTCTAGCCAGAGCAGTCTGGCAAGGCAGAGAAATAAAAGGCATCCAAATTGGAAAGAAGAAGTAAAACTGTCATTATTTGCATATGATATGATCTTATATTTGGAAAACCTTGAGAAATCAATGACACAGCTACTTGAGCTAATAAACAAATTCAGCAAAGTGGTGGGATACAAGATTAATCCACATAAGTCAGTAATATTCCTATACACTAGAAGTGACCTAACTGAAGAGACACTCAAAAAAAGATTCCAGTCACAGTAGCAACTAAAAAAATCAAGTACCTAGGAATAAATTTAACCAAGGATGTAAAAGACCTCTACACAGAAAATTACATAACTTTACTAAAAGAAATAAAAGGGGACCTAAAAAGATGGAAAGATATTCCATGTTCATCAATAGGAAGGCTAAGTGCTGTTAAGATATCAATCCTACCCAAACTCATCTACATATTCCGTGCAATTCCAATCAAAATTTTAACAATCTGCTTTGCAGTCTTGGAAAAGCTGTTTATCAAATTTATTTGGAAGGGGAAGGGGCCTCAAATTGCTAAAAACATTCTAAAAATGAAAAACAAAGTAGGAGGGCTTACACTTCCTGACATTGAAGCCTACTATAAAGCCACAGTAGTCAAAAGAGCATGGTATTGGCACAAACACAGACATGTTGATCAATTGAATCAAATTGAGAATTCAGAAATAGACCCCCAGATCTACGGTCGACTGATTTTTGATAAGGCCCCCACATCCACTGAACTGGGACATAACAGCCTCTTCAACAATTGGTGCTGGTAGAACTGGATATCCATATCCAAAGGAATGGAGGAAGACCCCAGCCTCACATCCTGTACAAAAATTAACCCAAAGTGGGATCAAAAACCTCAATATAAGAGAGAGTACCAAACAACTCCTAGAAGATAATGTAGGGAAATATCTTCAAGACCAATTATTACAAGGT
The DNA here is from genome assembly GCF_015220235.1 of Choloepus didactylus. Taxonomy (NCBI): domain Eukaryota; kingdom Metazoa; phylum Chordata; class Mammalia; order Pilosa; family Megalonychidae; genus Choloepus; species Choloepus didactylus. Next base: position 48,872,599 of record NC_051320.1, on the reverse strand, counting down.
TGCTTCTAAGACCTTAGACCCAAAGCACAAGCAATGAAAGAGAAAATCAAAAGCTTCTGAACTTCAAAGGAATTTGTCAAAAAGGTAAAGAGGCAGCCAACACAATGGGAGAAAATCTTTGGAAGCCAGGTATCTGATAAGAGACTGATATGTTGTATATATAAGGAAATCCTACAACTCAACAACAATAGTACAAACATCCCAATTATAAAATGGGCAAATGATATGAAAAGACATTTCTCCAAGGAGGAAATACAAATGGCTAAAAACACATGAAAAAGTGTTCATCTTCACTAGCTATTAGGGTGATGCAAATCAAGACCACAGTGCGATATCATCTCACACCAATAAGAATGGTTGCCATCAAACAAACAGGAAACTATGAATCCTGGAGAGGATGTAGAGAAATTGGAACTCTTATTCATTGCTGGTGGGAATGTATAATGGTATAGCCACTCTGGAAGACAGTTTGAAAACTAGATATCGAGTTACCCTATGATCCAGCAATGTCACTTCTTGGTATATACCCAGAAGATCTGAAAGCAGTGACACAAACAGATATTTGCACACTGATGCTCATAGTGGCATTGTTCACAATTACCAAGAGATGGAAGCAATCCAAATGTCCTTCAACAGATGAAGGGATAAACAAAATGTGGTATATACATATGATGGAATACTGTACAGCAGTAAGAAGGAACGAGGTCATGAAACATATAACAACTTAGATGAACCTTGAAGACATTATGCCGAGTAAAATAAGCCAGACACAAAAGGAGAGATATTGTATGTTACCACTAATGTGAACTCTGTGAAAAATGTAAAATAAGTGTCTTATATTGTAGAATTTAGGGGACCTAGAGATTGACAGAAGCTAGTGAAGGGTGAATGATAATCTAATATGTACGGATATGATAATGAACTTAATGGTATGGGAATGCTCAGGTGTGAGTATTGTTCATTAATGGGATTATAAGTATCAGTGATGCATTGAAGGTGAACGTGTTCATGAATGATTGTTTAAAGGCATGTAACCCATAGAGTAGCACCACAACCCTAAATAAGTGTTAACATGATGTATAAGTTATGACACTAGTGTAGAGGGTTAATAACAGAGTGGTATGTGGAAAAACTACCTATTACATTTTAAAGACTATATTTAATAGGAATATTTTACCAACACTACACTAATACTAGGGATGATGAATAATTAGCAGCTGATAAGAACTCTGGGATGTATTAGGTTATGATAATTGTTTAAAGTTGAAAATGATGATTGTACAATTAAGTGAAGATAATGTAAGAAACTGACCATTTATCTTGGGATAGAATATATATTAAGTGAAATTAGGAACCCAGTACTTAATAAATGAAGCTCTTGACTTGAGGCTTGCTGTTCTTGTGAAACTTAGGGTTGTAAATGGGAAGATGAGCCCTTCTCTAATTATGCCTAAGAGGCACCATCAGGGAACATCTTTTGTTGCTCAGATGTGGCCTTTCTCTCTCTAAGCCCAACTTGGCGAATAAATTTATTAACCCCCCCTCCCCCCGCAAGAGGGACATGACTCTCAGGGGAATGAATCTCCCTGACAACGTGGCACATGACTCCCAGGAATGAGCCAGGACCTGGCAGCAAGGGATTGAAAATGCATACTTGACCAAGAGGGGGAAAAAGAAAGGTATCAATCTGAGGTCACAGTGGCTGAGAGATTCCAAATAGAGTTAAGAGGCTATCCTGGAGGTTTCTCTTATGCAAGCTCCAGCTCAGCATCCCAAATGGCCACAATATGCTGTACTCTTACCAAAAGTAGTCCCCAAATACCTAGGTTTTTACCTGAGATGCTATTAAAGTTTCACTCACTAAGTTTTATCTCTCAGAAAGTTAAATCCAGCAGAGTATTCCTATACCAGACAAGTCCTAAAACCCAGAGGCAATAGCCTCTTTAAGAAGAACAATCAGATGCAGGCCCCTTCCCCATGCTGTTGATACCCCCTTTCAATATGAACAAATTAGGGTGTTCTCTGCCCAGACACCCCTGAAGAAGGAGCAGAGATTAAGTGAGAGGAAAGGGTAGCAACAAACAAGATAAGATTTTACAAAGGTCTATGAGTACTGAAACTTATTTTTATATATATATATATATGTGTATATACATATATATATGTATATATTTATATTTAGATGCTGGGATGTTGGAATAGCTGGAAGGAGGTAAATGACATGGTTGAACAGTAACCTATGACATTCTTTGAAATTTGCTATGTAACTACTGGTCGAATTGTGCTTTGAAAGTCTTTACTTATCTGTATATACCCTATATTGCATAATAAGGAAAGAATTGAAATTGTAGAACTGTAATCCATAAGAATTTTTGAAATTACCTATATAACTACTAGTTGAGCTGTACACCAAAAGTTGGCACCTTTCTGTGTATATGTTATATTTTACAATAGGGGAAATAGCTGAAATTGGGGAACTGTGAGCCATGATATTCTTTGAAATTTGCTCTCTGACTACTTGTTAAATCATACTTTGAAAGTTATCACTGTTATGTATATATGTTAAACTGCAGAATAAAAAATGCATTTAAAAAAAGAAAATAAAGCAGCATGGAAAAGCAGGAAGCTGAGGCAGGTCACCCCAATAAAAAGTCATGATCCCTTTCCCAGTTCTTGGAGACCTGTTTTATGACCCAGAACTCAGTGCCTGGAGAGGTGGCTGGCTTCTAGTAGGAAAGATCTGTCTCACCATGGCAAGTATATTTGGTAATGATTCCTCCAGTCCTTCCACAAAGTTACCTAAGGCTATTTACTTGAATGATTGTACAGTGGGGAAAGGGAAATGCTAAGACATTTCAGGCAGTGTTGGATACAGGGTCTGACATTGATGCTTGGAGACCTTAAGCATCATGACCTCACTTTTAGAGTTGTGGCATATGAAAAACATGCTATAAATGGAGTCCTAGCTAAAGTTCAACTTGGAATGGATTCACTGGATATGTGGTCTCATGGGGTAATCATTTCCCCAGCTTCTGAAAATATGACTGGAATTGACAAACTTGGAAGTTTGGTCTGTGGCCTTTGGGGTAAAAGGTATTGTGGTGGGTAAGGACCAGAGGAATTCTTTGAAACTGCCCTCCCTCACCCCTAGCCAAGATAGTAAATCAAAAGCAACATCATATCACGGAAGGGATGGTGAAAATTAGTGCCACCCTTAAGGATCTCAGTAATGTAGGATTGGCAGTCCTATCATATCTGCATTTAATTAACCAGTCTGGCTCCTGCAAAAATGGAATGGGTCCTATAGGCTGACTGTAGACTACAATAGCCTTTGTTATACAATATGTAACCATTGATTTGGTGATGGGGCTCTTTTATTTCCTTATCAGGGAAGAGGTCAGAAACAGTTTGCACTCACAAGAATGGAAAATAATATATAATTTTGCCCAGGGCTTTAAGTTCCCTGCTGTCTGCCTTAATGCGACCTGAAAAACATCTAGACTTTTGAAATATCCTGCAGAATATCACATTTGTTCCTTACGTCAGTGGCATCATGCTGATCTGGCAGGATGTGGAAAAAGGGGTTAGCAAGCTGGAGGCCTTAGTGCTTAGTTCAAAGGGTGGGAGATAAATTCTACAAAAATTTAGGGACCTGCCACTTTGGTAAGGAATTTAGAGGTCTAGCATTCAGGAGCATGCTGACATCTCCAAAGTATAAGACAACTTGCTTCATCTTTCATCAACCACCACAAAGAAGCAAGCACAATATTTGCTAGACCTTTTCAGGTACTGGAGGAACATATTCCACAACTAGGAATAATTTATGGCCCATATATCATCTGACCCTAAAAGTTGGCAGTTTTGAGAGGGGCCTGGAACAGAAAAGAGCTCTGCAGCAGGTTCAGACTGTGGTGTAAGCAGCCCTGTCATATGGGCCATACAATTCAGCAGATCTGAGTGACCAAGCATCTGGAACTGCCTGTCATGGTTGGATTCTGTTGGACTCATGAAGTCCTAAAGGTGGGTGGGCCCAACAATAGCAATCCATCATGAGATAGAAATGGTATACCCAATATCAAGGACTAGAGGGCATGAGTAAGCTGATAAACAGGTAGCCCAGATGCCCACGTCATCCACCATGGTTGCATCAGCACCTCTCCCTCAGCCCAAACTTATGGCCAGCTGGTGGGGAGTGCAGGGGGTATATACAATCAACTGCGGAAAGAAGAAACAACTGAAGGTTGGTTTATGGATGGGTTGGCTTGGTATATGTGTGTGAATTGAAAATTGACAACAGCTACAATATAGCTAAGGGTGGCCTTGAAAGAGGGCATTGGGGAAGGATCTTCCCATGGTAGAGTTTGAGCAGTGTACTTGGTCACCAACTTTGTGTGAAAGAAGTAGTGACCTGAGGTGAGAATACATACAAACTTCTGGGTGGTGATGAATTACCTGGCTAGTTGGTCAAGGGCCTGGAAGGAAAATGACTGAAAGTCATAGATAAGAAGGTCTGGGGTGGAGGTGTGGATGGACATATGGAAGTTGGTATGAAGTTTGAAGACTTTTGTATTGAATGTTAATGCTTATGGAGAAAGCATTTACTATGAAAGTGGCACTAACACAACCAAGCAGAAAAAATGACTCAGATGGTTGGCATTGGATAGCCTTTGTAACTGGCCACTTCAGAACTGCAACTGGGCACATGCATGGAGTGGTCACAGAAGTAGAGATGAAGGCTACACTTGGGTCTGGAAGCATGGATTCCTACATATGGAGGTAGATACTGCTATTGCCAACTCTGACTCTCCAATATGCCAGCAACAAATACCAAGACTGAGTCCCAGATATGGTACCATTTCTCACAAGTAGTTGAGATCAACCAGCAACTTTGTGGCAAGTTATCTACATTGGCTCTTTTCCTCCTGGAAGGGCCAACAATTTGCTTTCATAGGAATAACTGTTCCAGATTTGCATTTGCCTTTCCTGCTCACAGAGCCTCAGTGAGCAGCACGATCTGGAGGCTTACTTGAATACATAGCATTTGTACAATGCAGGAAATGGGGGAGGGGGCCCATTATAATGAGATCCACTGGTTGTATCACAAGCTGCACCATCCAGAAGCTGCCAGCCTGACAGAGCATTGACATGGCCTGCTGAAGCTGCTGCTGAAGTGCCAGCTTGGAGACAATACTCTGCAATTTGGAGTCCTTTGGTTAGAAATGTAAGGAAAGATTCTCAGGCTGCTATTTAACAAGAGACTAGACTGTTGACATTCTCAAGGGATATATCTGGAGAACCCCACAGCTACTCTTCTGGAATATTGTCTCTCATAAAATGCAGTAAAGTATAACAGAATTAAATGATCTCTTCACATTAAGTGATAAGAGAACAGCAAAGCCAAGTTGAGGTATAGATACTCAGTACCCTGGTATCCCATCAGAGCTCTCTTCCCTGCCACCTAGCTCCCCAAATCTTTTTACCTATTATTGTTCTAGATAAATTAACAAATGAGCAACCTTACAAATGATGACATGTTGTGGAACTTTGGACTCACATAAAAGTGCCCCAAATCATCATTTTATTTGCCAAACAAAAATTAAGTTATATTTGCCAAAGTTAAGGTTCTACTGAATTGAGTTGTAACTGTAAATTGTTTATATTAAATACTGGCTTTTTCAATTATGTAACTTTCCATAGAGTCATAGCAGTCTTCCAGTTCAGGTCTTCAATGCATGAGGATATGGAAAAATCATTTCCCACTTTGCAGTAGGGTCTCTTGTAATATTATATCTTTTAAAGAATATAATAATATGTGAGATGCACATAAGAGCATGTTGGCACAATGTATTTCACACATAAAAATGTAATTTGATGGTGTAACATATGTATCTAAAGCATGCTTTGTCCATTTAATTTGGGAGCAGTATCATTTATTATGTGATAAGTATGCCATGTCCAATATTCATTTGGATCTTAAATTCTTAGAAATACATTCTTACTTCCAAACTGATTTTCTTGCTTTCAACTCAGCTGTATGTGAGTTATTTATTAATCTCAAATCCAGAAACACTTCTCTTTACATATATGATTATTTGATTTGAAATAGATAGAATCAGTATTGAATGGTTTTTAAAAGAGAATGATTATATTCCTAAAGGCATCTGGATGAGTGTGATGCTGCAAAGTGATATAAAGTTACATAAAGAAAATGATATATTAACTAGCTAAATTAGTATCAATAAAAAGCTAAAGAAGTTTACCTTCTCTCACATTTTTAAAAAGTATGTTTATTTCTATTGGTTTTATTGAAAAAAACAGGGCATATTTTATTTGTTACTATTCAATGGTTAGTATTTTAATTTGTGTTCTTAAAAAAGGTTGAAATTTCCAACTTGCTATTAGTCTGCAGAAGAGGATAGTCAGTGAAACAAACAATTCCATAAACATATTCCCACACAGACAGAAAAACATGCACAAGCAGAGCCAGAATTTGTGGCTAGTGGAATGGAACTCAAGTTCATTAAGAGCTGTTTCAGGGCCACCTATGGAATATAGAAAGTAATCTAGTTATGATTTAATGTCATATGCCAAAAAGGAGCCCCAGGGCCCTAGCTTAGAGAAAAATCATAAAGACTCATTTTATGAGGAGGCAAGAAAAAGAAAGGAGATGATCTCAGGCGATATCAGTGGGTGGTAAAGGTGATAAGACACTTTCCAAAATGACTGAATAATAAATTGCTCTCTGTCTTAAGATAGGGGAGATAAATTCTCTATTCTCTATTAAGAATTGCAACCTTCACATGGGGAATTCTTTTATTTTTTTTTAAATGCAATTTTGTTGAGATATATTCACACAGCATATAATCCATCCAAAGTATACAATCAGTAGTTCACAGTATCATCATATACTTGTGCATTCATTGCTACAGTCAATTTTAGAATATTTTCATTACTCCAAAATAAAAAGATAAAAATAAAAAGAACATCCCATATCTCTTATTCCCCCTATTATTTATATTTTTATGTAATATATATGTTTTATATATTTTTTCTGCCCATACACTGGATAAAGGGAGTGTCAGTCACAAGGTTTTCACAATCACATGGTTCCATGATGAAAGCTATATAGTTATACAATCATCATCAAGAATCAAGTCTACTGGATTACAGTTCAACAGATTCAGATATTTTCTTCTAGCTCTTTTAATGCACTAGAAACTAAAAAAGGAATTTCTATATAATGCATAAGAATAACCTCCAGAATGACCTCTCGACTCTATTTGAAATCTCGTAGCCACTGAAACTTTATTTTGTTTCATTTCTTTTCCCTCTTTTGGTCAATATGGCATTCTCAATCCCACAATTCCAGGTCCAGTCTCATCCCTGGGAGTCATGTCCCACATTGCCAGGAAGACTTAAACCCCTGCGAGTCACGTCCCATTTGGGGAGAGGGTAGTGAGTTTATATGCAGAGTTGGCTGAGAGAGAGAGGCCACATCTGAGCAATGAAAGAGGTTTTCTGGGGGTGACTCTTTGGCATAATTACAAATAGACTTAGCTTCTCCTTTGCAGGAATAAGTTTTATAAGGGTAAGCCCCAAGATCGAGGGCTTGGCTTATTAAATTGAGAGTCCCTAATGCTCACGAGAATATCAGGAATTCCCCAGGTCGGGAAGTTTAATATTTCCACATTTTCCCCCTGTCCCTCAAGAGGACTTTGCAAATACTTTTTTATTTTGTGCACATGGTGCATTCTTGACAGAGAAGGCCAGATGGTCAAGAGAAAATCTGTCTGGCTCTAGAGAGTAAATCTATTTCTATAAGCTGACTTGCTGAGAACCTACTATGTGCTTGATACTCTATTAGGTGCTGTGGAAGTTACAAAGATAAAGGGCAAAATAGCTTTTTCTTTCATTTCTTACTTTGTGCCAAGTATTTGCAGGATTTCTGTGAAATGATTGTTACCATTGCCATTTTTTCATATAGGAAAATGGGAGTTTAGAGAGGTTAAGTAATATGCTACAAGTCACACAGCTAGTAGATGTTAACAGCAGTACCCACTTCACAGGGTTATTGTTAAATCCTTGGTGTAAAGTAGAAGTTTGAATTTTTTTTTCTCCCAGGTGGATTTTCAGTAAAATACTTGGAAGTTGTTTCACCTTAATGTTGTTTTTAAGTGGTACCATTCAATTATTATCTGATGATAAAACATTCAACTTAGTATTGCAGTAGAATTTTTTCTTGTGCATTAGTTTTTACTGCTATGACAGTCTGTAAGCTTCTTTGAGTTCAGAGACCATGACTTATATCAACAAAGTAAACTTGTGCTGCTCCACAATTTACCTCCTTGCTCATTGGACACTACTTAGTAAAGATCTAGGTTTCACTGTTTTGCTTAACAACGAATTCATTGTTCTTTTTTTCCCACTGATGGCAGCAAGGTTGATAGTGAAATACCCATGGTGAAGGATGAAGGGTATGCTGGGTCAGAACTTTTCTTTCAATTAGTGTACTTTAAAATAGTGGCTTTCACCAGAGAGTTCCTATGCCAGACAAGTCCTAAAACCCAGAGGCAACAACTTCTTTAAGAACAACAATCAGATGCAGCCCTTTATTCCATAATGTTGACACCCCCTTTCAATATGAACTAGTTAGGGTGGTCACTGCCTTGACACTCCTGAAGATAAAGAAAGTGATTAAATGAAAGGAAGGGGTAGCAACAGACAAGATAGGATTTAACAAAGGATTATTAGTACTGAAACTTTATATAAATATGCATATACATTTTTAGATGCCAGGGTATTAGAATAGCTAGAAAGAAATAACTGAGCTTGTGGAACTGTAACCTATAAAATTCTTTGAAATTTGCTCTATAGCTATTTGTTGAATTGTGCTTTGAAAGTTTTCACCTTTCTGTATATATCCTGTATTTCACAATAAGGAAAGAACCGAAACTGTGGAATTGTGACCCATAACATTTTCTGAAATTACCTATATAACTACTTGTTGAGCTATACCTTGAAAGTTAACACCTTTCTGTATATACATTATATTTTGCAATAATGGAAATGACTAATATCGTGGAACTGTAACCTATTTTCTTTGAAATTTTCTCCCTAACTACTTGTTAAATTGTACTTTGAAAATTATTACGTATGTATATATGTTAAAGTTCACAGTAAAAAATGCATTAAAAAGGAATTAAAATAGTGGCTTCCCTTGAGGGATGGCACACACTTGTGATGTAGCACAGCCTTCCCTCAGCAGAGGTCCTGGACGATCACAGCTGAAAAGGGGGGCATGCTCGGAAAACCGAGCGATGCTACATCAATGCCAGGGGACTTGTGGGTCAGTGGCAGAGAAAATCTGGGGCAAAACTGAAATGAAGGCTTAGACTCTTGCAACAGCCTTGAATCTGTGGGAGCACCTGGGAGGTTTGATTATTAAAGCTGCTCTGCCTCCCTAACCACCCAGACACACACCCCACAAGTTGTATTTTTTTACAACTTGAAAGAACCCTATCAAACAAAGCAAATGCCAAGAGGCCAAAAACAACAGAAAATCTTAAAGCATTTGATAAAACCAGATGATATGGAGAACCCAATCCCAAACACCCAAATCAAATATCAGAAGAGACACAGTACTTGGCGCAATTAATCAAAGGACTACAATCAAAGAATGAGAGCATGGCACAGGATATAAAGGACATGAAGAAGAACATGGCACAGGATATAAAGGACATAAAGAAGACCCTAGAAGAGCATAAAGAAGAAATTGCAAGAGTAAATAAAAAAATAGAAGATCTTATGGAAATAAAAGAAACTGTTGGCCAAATTAAAAACACTCTGGATACTCGTAGTACAAGATTAGAGGAAGTTGAACAACAACTCAGTGTCCTAGAGGACCACAGAACAGAAAATGAAAGAACAAAAGAAAGAATGGAGAAAAAAATAAAAAAAATTGGAATGGATCTTGGGATATGATAGATAAAATAAAACGTCCAAATTTAAGACTCATTGGTGTCCCAGAAGGGGAAGAGAAGGGTTAAGGTCTAGAAAGAGTATCCAAAGAAATTGTTGGGGAAAACTTCCCAAACCTTCTACACAATATAAATACACAAAGCATAAATGCCCAGTGAACTCCAAATAGAATAAATCCAAATAAACCCACTCCAAGACATATTCTGATCAGACTGTCAAATACTGAAGAGAAGGAGCAAGTTCTGAAAGCAGCAAGAGAAAAGCAATTCACCACATACAAAGGAAACAACATAAGACTAAGTAGTGACTAGTTACTGGCCACCATGGAGGCGAGAAGGCAGTGGCATGACATATTTAAAATTCTGAGAGAGAAAAATTTCCAACCAAGAATACTTTATCCAGAAAAACCCTTCTTCAAATTTGAGGGAGAGCTTAAATTTTTCACAGACAACCAGATGCTGAGAGATTTTGCCAATAAAAGACTTGCCCTACTTCAGATACTAAAGGGAGCCCTACCGACAGAGAAACAAAGAAATGAGAGAGAGATATAGAGAATTTTAACAGACTTATATAGAACCTTACATCCCAAATCACCAGGACACACATTTTTCTCTAGTGATCACGAATCTTTCTCCAGAACAGACCATATGCTGGGACATAAAACAAGCCTCAATAAATTAAAAAAACAAAAACAAAAACAATTGAATATATTCAAAGCATGTTCTCTGACCACAATGGAATACAAATAGAAGTCAATAATTTTTGATTTGTAACTCCACTATTTACTTCCTACATGATATAATATACATAAACTCTAATGACAAATCAGTGGTTTTGGACTCAATGTAAAATATGTAATTTTTGACAAGAACTAATAAAGGTGGGGGAATGGAGGAGCACAGGAACATAGTTTATGTGTCCTATTGAAGTTAAGTTGGTATCAAAGAAAAACAAGATCATTACAGATTTAAGATGTTAAATTTAAGCCCCACAGTAAACACAAAGAAATTATCAGAGAATATGACCATAGAGATGAAAAGTAGAGTATGGGTTATGAGAAGTAGGGGAAGGAGCAATGGGGAGTTAAGAAATGAGTGTAGTGTTGCTGTTTGAGGTGAAGGGAAATTACTAGTAATGGAAGGTAGTAAGGTGATAGTATTACAACATTCTAAATGTGATTAATCCCACTAATGGAATGCTAGGGAGGGGATGGAATAGGAGGATTTAGGCTGTATATATGTTCCCACAATTGAAAAAAAAAATTCTAAATAGATGACAATTGAAGGTCAAGGATGATCCTGGATGGGATCTGAGGATGGAGGACAGGAGGCTCAAAGGGACACAGTTGAGACATAAGAAAAAAAAAAAAAGGAAATATAGAATGTAAGCTTTGTATCAATGTTGAATTTCTTGAACTTCTTAGCTGCACTTAATGGGATTGCATAAAAGAATGTTCTTGTTCATGGGAATTGTATATGTAAATTACACAGTTTGTTCAAGGATGTGTGCAGCTTGCTCTCATATGTTCAGAAGACAGAGCAGTAGATGATGGATGATACATAGGGAGGGAAAGAAAGAAAAGGTGGTGTGACAGGATGTTAAAGTTGGTGGATTGGGGTATCGAAGGAGGGGATCAGGGTATGCTGGAGTTCTGTGTATGGGGTTTGTATTGTTTTTGCAACTGTTCCTATAACTTTGGATTTATTTCAAAATAAAATTAAAAAAATTAAAATGAAAGTAATAAAAAAATTTGATATATTTAACAAAACCATATATGCAAAATTTCTCTGGGTAAAATCCTAAAACAAGTGGTAAAAAAAAATCATGTGACAATGTAAAAGCCAGCAAAGTATCAAAGAGATGTGCAGAGGCAATAAAAAAATTGTCTTTGAACATGAGACCAAATAACAAAGACTCTTTCCTAAATAAGATGACCTGATAGATCCTATAGCCCCTAGAAAGACATTTATGCAGAGCAAACGGGAATGAGAGCCAAACTCTGTTCTGTAATTTCACCGTGAAGCATCTTATTCCGCCTCTGAAGATTTAACATGGAGGGAATGGGGAGTTCATACTCACTTGGTCCAGTTTCTGATTGGGGGGATGGAAATGCTTTGGTAAGGGATGGTGGTGATGGTGGCACAACATCGTGACTGTAATTAACACCACTGAGCTGTGTATTTGAAAGTGGTTAAAATGGGAAATTGTAGGTTGTATGTATGTTATCAGAATAAATTTTTTTAAAAATGTAGAACTATGCAACACAAACAGCGAACCCAAATGTAGACTAAGGACTCTATTTAATAGTATATTTGTAATAATGTTTCATTAATTGTGACAAAAGTACCATGCTAATGCAAAGTGTTAACAATAGGAAAACTGTGTTTGTGAGGGAATTCCTTACTTCCTGCATGATTTTTCTGTAAACCTACAATTTCTCTAATTAAAAAAATTATATATAAAGATATCCTTGTTCTTCATAAATGTACATGGACGTTAAAAAAAATAGTGGCTTTCAAATTCTCTATCGGTACTCTATGGTAAGAAATATATTTTCTCTTGAACCCAGCATATGTGTGCACAGTCCTTGAGTCAAAGGTTTCATGAAACAATATTTACCTTATCATATGTGATGGACCCTGACCTGTTCGGGTCTGATCTATTTTATTCTCCCATCCCATTCTACCCCATCCCACTTAAAAATGCTGATCACAATCCACAGGGATATGGGTGGGTTCAAGGTATCAATAATTTTTTAAAGCTCTCAAAGTGGTTTCCATATGTTGCAGGGTGATGAGCCATTGTTCTAGTCAATTTCTTATATTTTAGTTCTTTACTTTCAGTAATTTGGGATGGACTAAGCTTTTATGCCTCTATGATGTAGGGTACACACTGTACCAAAAAGAAGACTGTCCTCTCAACATCACCTTTCTCTTGCTTACTTTTCTTGTTTATAAAAAGAAAATTAATTTTTTTCTCATGGCTATTGGTCAGCAAAGAATAAAATAGTTCTGCCTAAAATACAAAATGTGTGTCTCATATTCAAACCACTCATCCCAGGAGAAAGTTCTTTCTGTTCCTATATGAAACCCTTAACTTTCAAACCTACTATAGGTATAAAGTAAATATATAATTGTTTAGTTAGATTGAAACATGGATTTCTCTTCTTCTCTCAAAGCAAGTACATTACTCCACTGTCTAAGAGTGAGTTTGCTACTTGCCTGAACTAAACAGGTCTATTCCATCTTTCCACATTGTCTAGCTCTAAGTACTTACTACCAACTACCATGATGTTAAATCTTCTATGAATTCTAGCAAGAAGAATATAATATTATTTTGGCAAGGAGTTTTGTGTGAGGTGTGGATAATACTTTCTTCTGTATATCTCTTTAACATGAAAGAAGCCTGGTTAGTTTGCTTCTATTTTGTTCCCCTGGGATCTAGAAAAAAAATATCAAGAGGAAAATGATGTTATTTCACTTTGAGAGCTAACAGTGATGGAAACTTAGAAATGAAAGCAAGCGTAGTGAGATGATAATTTTTAAAGTCCACAGTACATCTGGTTTGTTCATCTAAAATGAAAATATTCTTCAATGTGCTCTTAATTTTTTTTCCAGAATCTGTTCAAGCTGGAATAGTTACTAGGATTCTGTCTGTTTAGTCATTTGGCATGTGCTTATTGAGTACCTACTGTGTACCAGGTTCTGACAGTACTGGGAATACAGTTATGGACAAGATGGTCCCTGTCCTCATGGAACTTACCTTTTAGCAAGGAAGGCAGTTACTGAACAGATACGTGACATATATAGTGATTCAATTCCAGTTATGATAAGTGCAACAGAGGAAAATTACATTGTGCCGTGGAAGTAACTTGTCTGGGAAGTTAGGGATGGTTTTATTGAGGAAATGATATTTTAGCTGGTCTGAAGAATTTGTAGGCATTAGCTCACATGTTATTTTGCAGTGGTACATTTCAATCAAATCACTGAAGGCCGATATCTATAGAAAACCAATTCTGTGTGACCAGTTTCCGAGGAGGCTTTTATAAAATTTAATTTAGGAAATCAGTAATTTTGTGTATTCACAGAAGCTGAAGGCTAACTGCCAAAGTGGCAGGAATGACTCAAAGAGCATGTTCATTCACCCAACAGATATTTATTGAGTGCCTATGGTGTGCCAGGCATTTTTCTAAGCACTGGGGATACAACAGTAAACAAAAAAGATAAAAGTCTTCGCCTTCGGAGAGCTGGCAGTCTAGTGGAGCAACAAGCAATAATTAAGCAGCATATATAGCATGATAGTTATTTAAAAATAATTTTTTTAAATTTTTATTCCAGTAACATATAAGGAGGAAAAGTAATACAGATAGGGGGTTTAATAACTTTTGGTGGTTGCAAACACACCGTGGTCTACTTTAGTAAAACGTTCTTGGAAGAAAATATACTCTGATTCCTCCAATACACCATCTTCTTGGATTTTAGTAAGTTGAATGCTCATGGAACTATTGAGAACTGTCTTCCCTATGTTATTGTGAAGAGGCACTAATGTCATTTTTCTCACGCTTGTGACTTGCAGGGTGCAGAGATTGGTTGAGGGTCTGGATAGAGCGTGCTTTATGCATCTGCAGAGTCAAGGCAGTGCAGGGTGATATGGGGAGTGGGGAGAGTTGGGCCTTGGGTCCTGGTGGATCTCAAGTCAAACCCTGGCCCTATGATTTATAAGCTGTGTGATCCCTGAAAAATGTATACATCTCTCTGATCCTCAGTTTCTTCATTTTAAAATTAAATGGATTGAACCAGATCTTTAAAAGTCTTTCAAACATGAGGACTTCCAAAACTGAGAGACTCCCAGGGAGATTTTTGTTTTTAAAATCCAGGGTCTTTGAAAGTACTCCATGTATAGTACTTTCCCTTTATTGGCTTGTGGCATTTCTGTCAGGCAGATAAGAAGTTTTTACACTTGCATTCACATCATTTTTATAAAAATAGCAAATCATTTGTATGTTACTAGCAATGTGCCAGGCACTTTAGTCAACCCTTAACCTACAGTCCTCACAACAATCTTATAAGGTGAATTGTACTATCATCATTCCCATTTTACAAATGACAAATTCAGAGAGATTAAGTAACTTGTCCAAAGTCACACAGGTAATGAGTGGCAGAATTAGGAATCAAACTCGTAGTTCATGTAATGTTTGAACATACATCTCATTAATAACATAATTTTGAGCCCTAACCCCAATATATGCATATTTATTGATTTAAAATTATATGTGTACATTAATGTAATAATAGTATATGCATAAGATACACAAAATAGAAAATAAAAATGTTGAGCTAAATACGAAATAAATATTTAATAAATAAATTTTAAAGTTTTATTAATAGTATGAAAACTTCTTTGATTTCAAAAATGTGATTGAATATGCTTCATTATTATTTTTTTAAATCATGGCCTATACTGTGTGAGTCAACTATTCCAAGATCTAAGTTCTAAGCTGAAAAAGAACCTCACAAAGATACTTGGATTCTTATGGAAGAAATATATCATTAACTGCCCTTTGTTATTGTATGCATTTGTCAGTTATCCGTCATTTATGGAAAGGCTTTTAAAAAATATCTTTTAATTAGAAAAGTTGAGGGTTTACAGAACAATCAGGCATAAGATACAGGAATCTCATATAACACCCCACCAGCAACAGCTTGCATTGATGTGCAACATTTGTTACAATTGATGACAGCACATTTTTTATAATTGTACTATTAATTAAAGTCCCTGGTTTAATTTAGGGTTCACTGTTTGTGTAGCACAGTTCCATGGATTATGTTAAAAATTTTTATTCTGTTACCATATATACAATCCAACATTTCCTTTTTAATCATATTCAGATTTATATTTCAGTGCTATTGTGTTCACAATGTTGTGCCACTGTCACCACCATCTATTGCCAAAACATTTTCATCATTCCAAATAGGAACTCTATATTTTAACCCTTAAATTCCCATGCCATTTCCCCACCTCATCCTCTGGTGTTCTGGTTTGCTGAAGCTGCCGATATGTGATATGCCAGAGATGGTTTGGCTTTTACAATGGGAGTTCATTAGTTCATAGATTTACAGTTCTAAGGCCATGAAATATCCTAATTAAGGCATCAATAGGACAGTTCCTTCTCTGAAGAAAGGCTGATGGAATCTGGAGTTCCTCGGTCACGTGGGAGGGCACATGGCTGGAGTCTGCTGGGCCTCTGCTGGGGTTAGCTTCTGGTCTCCGTTGCTTTCTCCAAAATGTCTCTGGGCTTCTGTCTTAGCTTCTCTCTCTCAGGTCCTGTGCATCCTTGCTGGTTTCCCCTACGGCATTTCTCTCTAAGTGTCTGGGGTTCAAACTCTGGATTTCATCTCTTAGCTTCTCTCCTGGTTCTGGTTTCAATGGCTGTCTTTAAAATGTCTCTGGATATTTTCCCTCTAAGCATCTCTGAGCTTTCTCCAAAATGTCTCTGCCTTTTATCCTCTCATAGAGGACAACAGTAGAGATGATTAAGACCCACCTTGAATGAGTGGGGACACATCTCCATGGAAACATCTTATCAAAAGTTCCCATCCACAATTGGGTGGGTCACATCTTCATGGAAACTACCTAATCAAAAGATCCCACCCACAATAGGTTCGCCCCCACAAGAGTGAATTAAAAGAACATAGTCTTTTATGGGGTACATGACAGATTCAACCAGCATACCTGGTAACCTATATTCTTGGTTCTGACTCTTTGAGTTTGATTATTCTAATGGTTTCAAAACAGTGAGATCGTAAAATATTTGTCCTTTCATATCTGGCTTGTTTCACTCAACCTGATGTTTTCAAGGTTCATCCATGTTGTTGCATGTATCAGGACTTCATTCCTTTTTATGGCTGGATAATATTCTGTTGTAGGTATATACCATGTTTTATCCATTCATAAGTTGATGGACACTTGGGTTTCTTGTATCTTTTGGCAATTGTGAATAATGCCGCTATGAACCTCAGGGTGCAAATATCTGTTCTGGTCTCTGCTTTCAGTCCTTTTGGGTATATAGCAAGTAGTGGGATTGCTAGCTTTCTGAGGAGCTGCCAAGCTGTCTTCCACAGTGGCTGCACCATTTTAAATTGCCATCAGCAATGTACGAGTGTTCCTATTTCCTCACATCTTCTCCAGCACTTATAATTTTCTGTTTTTTTTTTTAAAGTAGCCATTCTAATGGGTGTGAAATGGTCTCTTGTGGGTTTGATTTGCATTTCCCTAATGGCTAATATGCATCTTTTCATGTGCTTTCTGGTCATTTGTATATCTTAAGAGAGATATCTGTTCAAGTCTTTTGTCCATTTTTAAATTGTTTTTTTTGTTGTCTTATTGTTATGTTGAAGGATATATTTATATATTTTGGACAGTAAAGCTTTATTGGATATGTGGTTTCCAAATATTTTCTCCTGTTGTGTAGGTTATCATTTTGCTTTCATGATAAAGTCCTTTGAGGAAGTTTTAAATTTTGATTAGGTCCAATTTATCTGTTCTTTTTCTTTGTTGCTTGTGCTATGGGTATAAGTCTAAGAAACCATTGCCTAACAGAAGGTCCTGAAGGCACTCCCCTATATTTTCTTCTGGGAGTTTGATAGTTCTAGCCCTTATATTAAACTCTCTGACTTATTTTGAGTAGATTTTTGTATAAGGTGTGAGGTAAGGGTCCTCCTTTTTTTTGCAAGTGGAGATCCAGTTTTCCTAGCAACATTTGTTGAAGAGATTATCTTTTCCAATTAAGTGGTCTTTGCCACCTTGTCAAAAATCAGTTGGCCATAAATGTGAGGGTTGATTTCTGAGTTCTCATTCTATTCTATTGGCCTATATGTCCATCCTTTTGCCATTATTAAGCTGTTTTGATTATTGTGGCTCTGTAATAAGTTTAAGATTGGGAAGTGTGAGTCCTCCAACTTCTTTTTTCTTTTTCAGGATGAATTTAGCTATTCAGGGCCCTTACACTTCCATATAAATGTGATGATTGGCTTTCCCATTTCTGCAAAGAAGGTTGTTGGAACTTTGATTGGGATTGCATTGAATCCATAAATTGCTTTGGCTAGTATTCACATATTATCAATATTTAGTCTTCCAATCCATGAACATGGAGTATCCTTCCATTTATTTAGGTCTTCTTTAATTTCTTTTGTCAATGTTTTGTAGTTTTCTGTGTACAAGTTCTTTACCTCATTGGTTAGATTTATTCCTAGGTATATGATTCTTTTAGTTGCTATTGTGAATGGGATATTTTTCTTGATTTCTTTTTCTGGTTGTTCATTGTATGTGTGTAGTAATACTGCTGAATTTGGGGTGTTGATCATGTACCCCACCACTTTGCTGAATTCATTTATTATCTCTGGTAGTTTTGTTGTGGATTTTTCAGGATTTTCTGTATATAGGATCATATCATCTGCAAGTAGGGAAAGTTTTACTTCTTCCTGTCCAAGTTGGATGACTTTTATTTCTTTTTCTTTTCTAATTACTCTGTCAAGAACTTCCAATACAATGTTGAATAACAGTGGTAAGAGTGGGCATCCTTGTCTTTTTCCTGATCTTAGAGGGAAAGCTTTCAGTCTTTCATTATTGTAGGATGTTAGCTATGGGATTTTTATATATGCCCTATATCATGTTAAGGAAATTTCCTTCTATTCCTAATGTTCTAAGTGTTTTCATCAAGAATAGGTGCTGTGCTTTGTCAAATGCCTTTTCTGCATCAATTGGGATGATAATGTGGTTTTTCCCCCTTCATTGTGTTAATGTGGTGTATTACATTAATTGATTTTCTTATGTTGAGCCAATCTTGCATACCAGGAGATGAATTCCATTTGATCATGGTATATGATTCTTTTAATGTGCTGTTGCATTTGGTTTGCTGGTATTTTGTTGAGGATTTTTGCATCTGTATTCATAAAAGATATTGGTCTGTAATTTTCTTTTCTTCTGGTATCCTTATCTGGCTTTGGTATGAGGGTGATGTTGGCCCCACAGAATGAGTTGGGGGTGTTTCCTCTTCTTCAATTTTTTGGAAAAATTTGTATAGAATTTGAATTAAGTCTTGGAATGTTTTGTAGATGTGAAGCCATCTGGTCCTGGGATTTTTTTTTTTTTCCATAGGGAGATTTTTGATTACTGATTCAATCTCTTTATTAGTAAGTGGTTTGTTGAGATCTTTTATTTCATCTTGAGTCAATGTAGGTAGTTTTTGAGTATCTAATAATTTGTCCATTTCATCTTGGTTATCTAATTTATTGGCATGCTATTGTTCATAGTATCCTCTTGTAGTCCTTTTGATTTCAGTGGGGTCAGTAGTAATGCCCTTCTTTTCATTTCTGATTTTCATTATTTGTATCCTATCAATGTTTTTCTTTGTTAATCTAGCTAAAGGTTTGTCAATTTTATTGATCTTTTCAAAGAACCAACTGTATTAGTTAGAGTTCTCTAGGGAAACAAAACCAGCAGAAGATATCTGTAAATATGAGATTTTATAAAAGTGTCTCATGCAACTGTAGGGATGCATGAGTCCAAAATCCATAGGGCAGGCAGTGAACTGGCAATTCTAAAAAGGTGTTCAGTAAACTCCCCAGGAGACGCTGGCTAGCTGAAGAAGAAGTGAAGGTTCTCTCTCTTCTCCCTTAAAAACCTTGAACTGATGGATTAATTCCAGCTGATTGAATTCTTTCATTGCAGAACACACACCCTTCGTTGATGTAATCAGTCACAGATAAAATCGACTAATGATTTAATAAACCAGCCTTCTGGTTAATTAAGTAGCCACAGATGTCCTTGCAGTAATGGTTAGGCCAATGCTTTCTTGACCAGACACCTGGGCACCATCACCTGGCCAAGTCGACACATGAACCTAACCATCACAGTAACGTTTGGTCTTATTGATCCTGTTGGTTTTTGTTTTCCATTTCATTTATCTCCACTCTAATCTTTGTCGTTTTCTTCCTTTTGCTCATTTTGGGTTTAATTTACTCTTCTTTTTCTAGTTCTTCCAGTTTTGAGGTTAGGACTCTGATCTAAAGTCTTTCTTCTTCTTTAATGTAAACATTTAAAGCTATAAATTTCCCTTTCAGCACCGACTTTGTTGCATCACGTAAGGTTCGCTATGATGTATTTTCATTTCATTCACCTTAAGATATTTCATAATTTCACTTCTGATTTCCTCTTTAACCCATTGGTTATTTAAGAGTATGTTTAAATTTACACATATTTGTGAATTTTCCATTTCTCTCTCTGTTATTGATTTCTAGCTTTATTCCCTTGTGGTCAGAGAATATACATTTGTGCTGGTTTGGATATATTATATCCTCCAAAAAGCCATGTTATTTAATGCAATCTTGGGGGGGCAGATTTATTAGTGTTTTGATTAGGGTGGAACATTTTGATTGAGTGTTTCCATGGAGATGTGAATCACCCAACTGTAGGTAATTCTTTTGATTAGATTATTTCCATGGAGATGTGACCCTGCCCATTCAGGGTGGGTCTTGAGTAGTTCGCTGAAGTATTTAAGAGAAAAGCTAAGAGCTGACACACACCCAGATGCTTGCTGACACTTGGAGACATTTAGAGATGCAGACAGAAGTACGTTTGAAGACGCTGAGCTAACAGATGAAGCCCGGAGTTTGCCCCAGAGAAACTAAGAGAGGAACCCCAGATGCTTAGATAGAAACATCCTGGGAGAAAGAAGCAAAGACGCATAGGAGCTGAGAGAGAGGAGCCCAGAGACATTTTGGAGAAAGCCATTTTGAAATGCAATCTGGGAGCAAAGGGCCAACAGGTGCCAGCCACGTGCCTTCCCAGCTGACAGTGTATTCCAGACACCATTGGCCTTCCTTCAGTGAATGTATCCTCTTCTTGATAGCATAATTTGGACACTTTTATGGCCTCAGAACTATAAATTTGTAACCAAAGAACCTCCTTTATAAAAGCCAATCCATTTCTGGTGTTTTGCAAAATGGTGGCATTAGCAAACCAGAATAACATTGTAGAATTTCAATATTTTTGGATTTATCGAGACTTGCTTTTGTGAGCCAACACGTGGTCTACCCTGGAGAAAGGTCCATGTGCACTTGAGAAGAATGTGTATTCTGTTTTCCTTGGGTGCAGTGTTCTATATACATCTGTTAGTTGGTTTAATGTATCATTTAGTGTCCTGTACTTCCTTACTGATCTTCTAACTAGATGTTCTATCCATTACTGAGAGTAGTATGTTAAAATCTCTGACTATTAACATAGAACCATCAATTTTTCTCTTCAAATCTGTTAGAATTTGCTTCTTATATTTTGGGGCTCTGCTATTATGTACATATATATTTATAATTGTTATAACTTGCTGTTGAATTATTCCCTTGATCAGTATATAATGACCATCTTTGTCCCTCTTAGCTGTTTTTGACCTAAAGTCTGTTTTATCCGATTTTAGTAGAGCCTTCTGCTCCAGCTCTCTTTTGGTTACTACTTGCACGGTTTATTTATTTTTTCCATCCTTTCAGACTCACCATCTTTTTATCTTTACCTATGAGGTGAGTCCTTTGTAGACAGCATATAGGTGGGTCATGCTTTTTATCCATTCTGCCAATCTCAGTTTTTTGACTGGAGAATTTAATCTATTTACATTTAAAGTCACTACTGATAATACAGCACTTTCTTCTGCCATTTTGGTCTTTAGCCTTTTTAAGTCTTATACCTTTTTTATCCCTCAATTCTTCTTATAATTCCTACTTTTATATTTACTTGCTTTTTTGTATTGTAACATACTGAGTGCCTTCTTACTTCTATCTGGATGTATTTTTAATCTGTTTGCTTTGTGGTTACCATGGGGTTAAAGTTTAACATCCTGAATATATAACAATCATATTTGTCAAACTTAACTTCAGTAGCATGCACATATACTTTTCCTATACCCCTCTGTCCCTCCACCAATTTTTTTGTGCTTGTGACCACTTACATCTTTATACATTGTATGTCCAAAAACCTAGATTTATCATACTTTTTATGCACTTGTATTTTAGCACCTATAGGAAGTAAGAAGTGGAGTTATATACCAAACAGTAAAATATAATAATACTGGCATTTATAGTAACCCAAATGGTTACCTTTACCATAGGTTTTTATTTCTTTATGCTTCTCTGAACCACTGTCTATTGTTCTTTCCTTTTGTTCTGAAGAACTCCCTTTCCTTTTGCTTGTAGAGCCTATCTAGTGGCAATGAACTCCTTCAGCTTTTCTTTATCTGAGAATGTCCTAATCTCTCCCTCATTTTTGAAAGAGAGTCTCACTGGATATAAAATTCTTGGCTGGTAATTGTTTTCCTTCAGCACTTTAAGTATTTCAACCTACTGCCTTCTTGCCTCTATGGTTTCTGATGAGAAATCAGCACTCAATCTAATTGGGACTCCCTTGTATGTAACATGTTTCTTTTCTCTTGCAGCTTTTAGAATTCTCTCCTTGTCCTTTGCATTTTTTTTATAATAAATTTTATTTTGAAATAAGTTCAATCTTACAGGAACAGTTGCAAAAACAGTACAAACCCCGCACATAGAACTCCATCATACCCCAACCCCCCTCCCCTGATACCCCGATCCATCACCTTTAAGATCCTGTCACACCACTGTCTCTTTCTTTCCCTCCCTCTCTCCCTCCCTCCCTCTCTCCCTAACATCCGTCATCTATTGCTCTGTCCTCTGAACATATGAGAACAAGCTGCACATATCTTTGAACAAACAATATAATTCACAAATACTTTTCCCATGGACAAGAACATTATTTTATGCAATCTCATTAAGTGCAGCTAAGAAGTTCAAGAAATTCAACATTGATATAAAGCTTACATTCCATATTTCCTTTTATTTTTTCTTGTGTCCCATCTGTGTCCTTTTGAGCCTCCTCTCCTCCAACCTTAGATCCCATCCAGTATCATTCTTGGCATTTAATTGTCATCTATTTAGACTGTCTTATTTTTTTTTTCAATTGTGGAAAGATATATATAGCCTAAATCTTCCTATTCCACCCCTCCCTAACATTCCATTAGTGGGATTAATCACATTTAGAATGTTGCAATGCTATCACCTTCCGACCATCCATTTCTAGAAGTTTCCCTTCACCCCAAACAAAAACCCTACTCTCATTTCTTAACTCCCCATTGCCCCTTCCCCCACTTCTTGGAACCCCTACTCTACTTTTCATCTCTTTGGTCATATTCTCTGATACTTTCTTTGTGTTTACTGTGGGGCTTAAATTTAACATCTTAAATCTGTAATGATCTTGTTTTTCTTTGATACCAACTTAACTTCAATAGGACATGTAAACTGTGTTCCTATACTCCTCCATTCCCCTACCTTTATGTAGTTCTTGTCAAAAATTACATATTTTACATTTGAGTCCAAAACCACTGATTTATCATTACAGTTTATGTATTTTAGATCCTGTAGGAAGTAAATAGTGGAGTTATAGATCAACCATACAGTAGTATTGGTATTTATATTTACCATGTGATCTTTACTGGAAATCTTTATTTCTTCATGTGGTTTCAGTCAATTGTTTAGTGTCTCTTCCATTCAGCCTGCTTAGGGCTGATCTACTGGTGATAAAGTCCCTCAGCTTTTGATTATCCGGGAATGTTTTCATCTCCCCCTCATTTTTATCCTTCAGGTGTTTGTGAATTCTCCAAGTCTCTGATGGTTATTGACTTCTATTTGTATTCCATTGTGGTCAGAGAATATGCTTTGAACAAATTCATTTTTTTATTTTTTATTTTATTGAGGCTTGTTTTTATGTCCCCGCATACAGTCCATTCTGGAGAAAGATCCGTGATCACTAGCAAAGAACGTGTGCCCCGGTGACCTGGGATGCAATATTCTATATATGTCTGTTAAAATTCTCTATATCTCTCTCTCATTTCTTTGTTTCTCTGTCAGTAGGGCTCCCTTTAGTATCTGAAGTAGGGCAGGTCTTTTATTAGCAAACTCTCTCAGCATTTGTTTGTCTGTGAAAAATTTAAGCTGTCCCTCAAATTTGAAGGAGAGTTTTTCTGGATAAAGTATTCTTGGTTGGAAATTTTTCTCTCTCAGAATTTTAAATATGTCATGCCACTGCCTTCTCACCCCATGGTGGCCGCTGATAAGTTACTACTTAGTCTTATGTTGTTTCCTTTGTATGTGGTGAATTGCTTTTCTCTTGCTGCTTTCAGAACTTGCTCCTTCTCTTCAGTATTTGACACTCTGATCAGAATATGTCTTGGAGTGGGTTTATTTGGATTTATTCTATTTGGAGTTCACTGGGCATTTATGCTTTGTGTATTTATATTGTGTAGAAGGTTTGGGAAGTTTTCCCCAACAATTTCTTTGAATACTCTTTCTAGACCTTTACCCTTCTCTTCCCCTTCTGGGACACCAATGAGTCTTAAATTTGGACATTTTATTTAATCTATCATATCCCTGAGATCCATTTTGATTTTTTCAATTTTTCCCCATTCTTTCTTTTGTTCTTTCATTTTCTGTTCTGTGCTCCTCGAGGAGGCTGAGTTGTTGTTCAACTTCCTCTAATCTTGTATTATGAGTATCCAGAGTCTTTTTAATTTGGCCTACAGTTTCTTTAATTTCCATAAGATCTTCTATTTTTTTATTTACTCTTGCAATAGCTTCTTTATGCTCTTCTAGGGTCTTCTTTATGTCTTTTATATTCTGTGCCATGTTCTTCTTCATGTCCTTTATATCCCGTGCCATGGTCTCATTGCCTGTCTGTAGTTCTTTGATTAATTCCGCCAAGTACTGTGTGTCTTCTGATCTTTTGATTTGAGTGTTTGGGTTCGGGTTCTCCATGTCATCTGGTTTTATCGTATGCTTTAAGAATTTCTGTTGTTTTTGGCCTCTTGGCATTTGCTTTACTTGATCTTTAATTTGTCAGAATTGCAGCTTGGTGACATACACTTTCTCTAACTAACCAGCAGATGGCGTCTGTGAGTCACTTATTCCCCTCAAGTGAGTTCTCCCCAACTTTGTGGTGAGTGGGGATCTGATTCTTGTGGGGTCCAATTGGTGCACTTAATTTGGGTGTGTTGTCGGTGCTGTCCACCCTGAATGAGGGGCATGTGTTCTGAGCAGTTAGGGAGGAAGGGCAGCTTTAATAATCAAACCTCCCAGGTGTTCTTGGAGATTTAAGGCTGTTCTCTGCCGCTGACCCAAAAGTCCTTGGTATTGGTGTAGGTGTTCCCTGGGATTTCCGAGTGGTTCCCCCCTCCCTGGTGTGCCTTTCCAGGGCCTCTGCTGAGGGGGGGGTGTGCCATGTCACAAGTGAGCACCGGCCTCCAGGGAAGCCCTGGGACGCTGGGCTGTGCAGGGGCGTTCCCAGCCCGCTTTAAAGATGGTTGAATGGGACGCGTTAACTTCCCCCTTTCTGCACAGCTCCGCTCTCCCAGCTCCAGGACAATCAGCTGTGGGTGTATTCAAGGCCACTGTCCACGGCCGATATTGTGGCATGTGAGCGGTGCTGTGGGAAAGTCTCCCTGTCAGGCTGGGTTTCTTGGCTCGGCTCTGTGCTGTGTGTTCGGCTCCAGGCAGGAGTAGCCCCGCCCGCTGGGGAGATGGCTGCAAGTGGTGCGTTTTTTTTTTTTTTTTTCTCCTTTTGGCTCCCCTTTGCTCCCCTGGACTTGAGACAATCAGCAGTGGGTGTGGGAAGTATCCTCCACACCAGACACCGAGGCGTTAGTCCAGACCGTTCCCATCTTATCTGCAGCTGCTCCCGGGCTTTTTTTTTTTTTTTTTTTTAAAGAACTAGTCTGTCTCCAAACGCCAACCCACCATTTCCCCACACTGCAGCGTGGCCGCGGGACTCAGCCAACTCACTCACTCGTTTCAGAATGCAGACTCCTGGTTTCACCAAATGCAAGTTCCCTGTGGCTTTAGCAGACCTTGTCCGGCTGGTGCTACTCTGGAAGTGGTGTTCTGGGTCACTTTCTGGTTTTTATCTAGTGTTTTTCACGGAGGTGTTTTTTTTCGCTCTGTCTCACCTAGCCGCCACCTTAGGTTCTCCTGTCCTTTGCATTTGATAATGTAATCAATATATGATGGGGTATATTTTTATTCACATTTATATTGTTTGATGTTTTCTGAGCTTCTTGGATGTGCAAATTCATGTCTTTTGGTAAGTTTGGAATTTTTCTGTCATTATTTCTTTGACTTCTTTCTGCCCTTTTTTATCTTTCTTCTCCTTTCAGGATTCCCACAATGTGTATATTGGTGTGTTTGATGGTGTCCCTTAGCTCTCTTAAACTATTTTTGCTTTCAATATTTCTTTTTTTCTTTCTGTTTCTCAGCCTGATTCATTTTAGGTATATCATCTTCAAGTTCACTGATTCTTTCCTCTGCCTGGTCCAATCTGCTCTTGAAACCTTGCTGGGCATTTTTCATTTCAGTTATTGTGGTATTCAGCTCTGGTTACTTTTTAAAAATTTCTGTCTTTTTACCTAGACTCTCATATTGTTCATTCATTGTTTTTCTGAAATCCTTTAGTTCCTTTTCTGTACTTTCTTTCATCACCTTGAGCATGTTTAAGATCATTTTTTATAGGCTTTGTTCGATAGGTCCACATTCTCATCTTCTTCATTGGTGTTTTTGGTATTTTTATCCTCTTCCCTTGGTGGACCATCATTTCTTGTTTCTTTGTTTGTCTTTCACTCTTGTTGCAGCACATGGTACATTTTAATATCTTAAAATGTTAACTATGGGATTTACTCCCAGGGATGTCTGTTACTTGGTTTTTAACCAGCTGGTAATAAGAGAGAGATTTTTTTGAGCTTCAGCCCTTCTACCAGTTAAGTCTGCCCAAGGCAGATGCAGTTGCAGGGTTTTTCCCGTCTTGCTGGGCCTCTGTCTTGTATCGGGTTTTTACTTGTTAGTTGTT
Source organism: Choloepus didactylus (assembly GCF_015220235.1). NCBI lineage: Eukaryota > Metazoa > Chordata > Mammalia > Pilosa > Megalonychidae > Choloepus > Choloepus didactylus. The sequence goes on along the minus strand of NC_051320.1, from coordinate 48,845,674 downwards.
TTAGAGTTCTTCTTTTTATAGGACTTTGGTTCTCTCCTCTGTTTCCCAGGAGACAGATGTCCTCTCCTGGGTATTTGATGTCAACAGAATTTTTTCCTAGCCTGTCTGCCTCTGTAGTTTATTTACACCACTTTCACTGTCTCATGCTGTTTTTGTCTGGAGGGCAAGTTCTGGGAGAAAGGTCATTCTGGTGAAGACTTTCCCAAGTCAGTGTTCCCCAGCCCAGACAGGCCCGGGTACTCACAAAGGAGTCACAGATTGCAGACTGTCTCCAATATGCCCTAGTGAGGGGATCAGAAAGGGCTCCAGAAGCATCTGTGATGGCTCCCCAAAGGTGGGCTTTCCTGGCCTGCCCAACAAATGCAACCCTTCAGCTAATTTCTCTTGCAACCCTAAGGAAATACTGCATTTTTAGATCTCTACTACCTCCACCCCTGTCCAGGGAGGGTTGAAACAATGGCTGCTGCCACTTTTGTTGGGGTGGGGTTGAAACAATAGCTGCCTTCAGAGCTGGGACACAGTGATCCATATTCACTAATCACAAGGTATGATCAGTGATTGGCTGTGCCCACCCTGTTCTTGGGGAAGAGGATTTTTATGTCCCTTTCTGACACCAGCAGCTAGCTAGGGACTGGATCCTGTGGCAACCTGCTGCGAGAGTAGGGGATGGGCACCAGTATCCTCTGTGCAGAGAGAGCAGTTCACAGTTCTTTACAGTAATTTATCTGCTTCTTCCTCCTGCTCTTCTCTGGATGCTGTACAGTTTTCTTCTGGCCCCTGGAGTTTCAAAATATTTGTTTCAGACATCCTGTCTGTTAATAGTTGTTTTGGTGGGAGAACTGAGTCCTGGAGCTCCCTACTCTGCCATCTTCCCCAGAAGTCCTTGGAAGGTTTTTTTTAATTATTGTTATTTTTTAAATTCTGCAACAAAATCCTCTTCATTCTTGATTTTACCAGTTGCCCTTGAAAACTCCTTTGAAGGGGCTGAATTTTTATAGTTTAATGAATTAGATTAAAAGCAACTGATGTTATTTTAAGGGTTTTGAAAGTGGTTACAGTATTCTGCTTGTACATTTATTTTTATAAATTGGTAAAGATAAGGGAATTTTTAGAGAGGACATTCTGTCTTAGTCTGGTTTCTCCAGAAAGCAGAACATGAGTTTTATTAAGAAGTTTTATTAAGGAATATATTCCACTCTGGGGAGCAGGAGTGAGAGACTTGGGAATATGTATTATAGACTTGGCGACCATTTCAAATGGAGCATGACGGAGTGTTTGGTGTTGATAGACAGTTTTCCTATAAGCCATATAAATCCCATCTCAGGACAGTCCCTCCAGGAAAGGAATGGAGAAAAAGTATTCTCTAGCTTCCATTCTCCTTGTTCAAAAGTTTACCCCACTTCTGGGTTGCACATGTGTGGGTGCTCAGCCTCTTACCTCTCCCTCCAATTAACAAGAACACCCTGGAATGGGAGGCAAGGAGACACACTGTGCAGGTATGAGGTGAGGTATTGTCAGCTTGTGTGGGAAGGAAGGAGATCAGAGCCTAAGAACCACACAGGGCCAGACAAGAGACAGGTGAGGATCAGAGAATTGAAGTGACACAAGGAAGTGACTGATGCACACAATTATTATTATTATTTTTTGCAACAGAGATTACATAGCTATGCCAACATTCTCAAAATAACCATTATCAAAATGCTTTCCAAAGCATGTCAAAAAAAAAAAAAAAGCATTTACTTTTTTATTCGTCTTTAAAACATCACATTACCTTAAAGGGGCATATATAGATGCATGTGTGTATGTGTGTGCAGGTCTGTGTCTTGTTTAATGTCTCCAGGGTAGCATATCTATGAATCCACTTATCATCAGAGAGAATGCCAGCAAATTTGGGACACTTGTCTTTTTGCAAAAAATAATAAAAATGTGTATGTTAGTTTCCTTGAGCTGCCACAAAATACCACAAACTGAGTGGCTTAAAACAACCGAAATTTACTATTTCACAGTATTGGGGGCTAGAAGTCTGAAATCAGGGTGTCAACAGGGAAATCAAAGTGGAGAATCCTTCCTTGCCTCTTCCAGCTTCTGGTGGTTGCCTGAAATCCTTGGTGTTCCTTGGCTTGCTGCTGCATGACTCCAGTCTCTGCCTCTGTCTTCACATGCATTTTCCCTTCGTGTCTGTGCCTCTTATACGGACACTGGTCACTGCATTAGGGCCCACCCTATTTATGGATGGCATCTCTTTTGAGTACTTTCTCACTAGATTAAGTACTTTGGGTACTTTTAATTGTGACTCTCTATCTCATGTCAAAGTATTGTAAGAATTCTGCTGTATTTTAAAGATTCTGCTTTTATAAAATCCAGCCCGCGGGTGGCATCCCGAACACCTTGGGCACTCCTGACTCCAAGGGTTTGGCCTCTAGAGCTTGTCCTTGAAGCCAGAGGCCCAGCGCTGGCCCTTACTCTGGGGTCTTTGTTATTTCAGCCAAAGCAGCTCTTAGCCAGAGTTACACTTAGGTAGGCCCATTTAACCTTGTTTTTATTAAAGAAATTATTTATTTTTACATTTCAATAAAATGTAGAATTCCTTTAAAGAAATGTAACCATTTTTGTAATGGCTAACAAAAAACGTTCTTCTTCAAGTATTTTTGTTACTGAGTCAGAATTGAATAACTGTTGTCTAAGTCATGTTAGAAATGCTTGTATTTTCACCTAACTGTACTGAAAGTCTCCTCCTGGTATAATTTATTCTGATACTGGTATCTTTAAATATTCAGCAGAGTTTTCTGTGAGCTCCATTAGTAATTGTCCACAACATAATTTTTTTTCTGTATTCTACTTCATCATTTTTTCCTGTTGCAGGAAGGGCCAATATTTTCCAAGTGTGACATAGCTTTTTCAAATTTTTGAAATTTCAAAAGAGAGTTCTAAATGTTTATCAATACATGTGTTTAATTTTGGTGAAATGATGCAGAGACTTTAAATATCTCTAAAAAAAGTGGAAGTGTATCTTCATGTTCTTGATATTTCTTCAAGAAATTTGGTAGTTATGGTGACTTTTGTTATTAGTTTATATCTTTAGGCATAATATACAATAAAATTGAAATTTATTGTTAATGAGAGTGGATAGAAATCCCTGTTTCCCATTGGCTGCTTGAACATTTAAAAAATATTTTATATGGCTTTTTGTCCGAGCTGATCTTTACGCTTTGATGTGGCTTCCTGAGTAAGAGAGGAGGCAGCGTTGCCATTTTCTGGCTGCTGGGTGCTTTCATTATTACCATCTTCTTGTCTATTCCTCAAAGTTTAGTTAAAAATAGGTAATATACTCTTCTAAATCGCCTACCTAGGTACATAAAACCACAAGAAGGTGCAATCTATCAAGTAAAATAACAAGGGGGGGCTTCACTGTGAACTCCTGGAGTGGGTGAACCCTCTCTTCCCTCAGGATGCTCACATGCTGTATGCAAGGTCTGGAAGATGGACTGACTGCTCCCACCAAGCTCAATGTGTATATTAAATATCTTCATAACAAATCTTATTTTTTCTTGAAAATGAATAGAAAAACACCTTCTAATATTTTCTAAGGTTCTGATGTTTTTTCCTCCACACAGTGGAATGTCTTGCCTTGCATTGGAGATCAGTAGCATAGGTCTCTAAGACCTCAGTGAGCTGAGGCAGCCACACTGATGGGGACACGTTTGTGGGCCAGAGAGTGAGTATGTGGCTTTACTGTCAGCAGGCTGGGGTCTCAGTCCTGCCCTGCTGCTCACTGCTCTGCAGAGCCTCGGCTGAGTTACTTAATCTCACTTTCCTCATCTGAAAATGAAAATGATAAAACCTATGTCGTGTCTGGCACATAGTGAATTCTCATCAAAAGAAGCCAGCATTATAATAGTAGCTGACATAGCAGGGGACAGTCAGCTATGATTGCTCCCGTCCTCAGCCAAGGTATACAGTATACCAGGAAAATGAGTTTTCTGCAGCCTCCCACTCTTCCAAGGCCCTTCTTGCAGCAGGACTATTGGGTAGGACAGTAGGCAAGAATTCATACCTGTGAAACTAAATGATTTATTATCTACACTGACTTAGCTCAGAAGCTCTGGAATATGGAACTCAAATTCTTTTCCTCATTGATCTCATTTATCACAAAATTCCTTCCAAAGTCCCTTCTCAGACCTTCCTCCACATGGAGAAAACCAGAACACATGTGGCTTTGGCTTTAATTACTATTTGTTTCCAATGTTTATAATTTTTTGATTATAGTAATCTCACCAGCATGCGGAAGGGGTACCACTTTCTGAGGAAACTTTTAGTTGGGCAGGAGTCGTTTGGGATTTGTTAGAGGTTTTCCTTTACTTGATAAAACTTGGACACTGCTATTGACTTACCTCTATTTTGTGGTCACAAGAATGAAACATTTTCCACAGTTCTGCCTGCTGTTTCTCTGTAGTTTGTGTCTTTTTGATAAAGTCTCACTGACCTGTATACTTTCCATTTTGTCATCTGATTTTTACTAATCTTGACACCTTTAACCTCCTCCTATTCAATGAATTTTACCCCTGATTTTCTCCTCTGGTTGATAGAGCCCATTCAACAGTAATAATTTTCAGAAGGAAGCTTTCTAGAAAATTACAAACTTCCCTGTTATACCTTATTTAATATAGCACAATGTCATATTTTGCTTCCGCTAATATGAGAAGAAATGATATCATAATGTATAGGAGGATTTAGCCTTCAAGTTCCATATGTATTCATCTAATCTGGCCTGAAATTACAGGACACTGTGCAGATGAACAAAGCTAGGGATGGTGAGTGGGGTTTGCCTGAAAATGTGAGCAGAGAAGGCCACAGTTGAGCATCCTCTGCTTGGGGTTGGGACTAATGCTTTCTGGATTGCCAGATCCCTTTGGGCAGTAGCAACTCCCAAAGCAATGCCAGCATCCTGCCTTTCTTTATTTTTGTACACATTAGGCTCTGACCTTTATTTGAGGCAGGACAATAAAGAAATAATGAGATGACAGTTGGAGAAGCTCTGCATCCATGGAGAATTGGGAAGCATAGCTCATCTGGTAGCGTGCTTATGACTAATGTCCCCAGTCATTCTGTGGCAGAGGCTTATTGTAATTGTGTGTGTATGTGTAAGAGAGAGAGAGACAGATACATACATACACACACATGCAAAGAGTGAGAGTGGAAATCTCCCCATCTCCCAGGAGGAGTAAAAAAAAAAAGCAGTGACCACCCTAACTTGTTCTTGTTGAAAAGGGGTGTGATGGTTGGGTTCATGTGTCAACTTGGCTAGGTGGCCTAGCTGTCTGGTCGAGCGGGCACTGGCCTGACGATTCCTGTGAGGCTATTTGAGGCTGGTTGGTTTGTCGGATCATCAGTCAATTGACTGCAGCTGACTGATGACTCATCAAGGGGCGTGCTTCCACAGTGAGAGAATGCAATTGGCTGGATTTGGTCCATCTCTCATTGATTCTGTTTCCAAGGAGAGCCCTAACTAATACAAGGGGTGTCGACTTTATGGGAAAAGAAGACACAGCTGGTTGATATTCTTGAAGAGGCTATTGCCTCTGGGTTTTGGGAGAGGTTGCTGCATACCCATAGTGGATATGCTGTTTGGGGGTGCTGTTGAGTGGGGAGTAGGTATGGGGAGAAGGGTTGCTGTATGCTTTTTTTTTTTTTTTTTACTTTATCATATTTTTAAACTGCAGAATATAACACATGTACATAGAAATGATAACTTTCCAAGTGTAATTTAACAAGTAGTTAGAGAGCAAATTTCAAGGAATGTTATGGGTTACACTCCCACAGTTTCAGTTATTTCCTTATTGTGAAAAATAACATATATGCAAAAAGGTAATATCTTTCAAAGTATGATTTAACAAGTAGTTATATAGGAAATTTCCAAAAAGTTATGACTTACAGTACCATAGTTTCAATTATTTCCTTATAGTGAAATATAACATATATACAAAAAGGTGATAACTTTCAAATTACAATTCAACAAGTAGCTATAGAACAAATTTCAAAAGATGCTATGGGTTACAGTTCCACCATTTCAGTTCTTTTCTTCTAGCAATTCTAATACCCTAGCAACTAAGAAAAAGAAAATTATATAGAGATTCAGTATTCATAATCCTTTGTTAAATTCTATCTTGTCTGTTGCTACACCTTCCCCTAGTTTAATCACTTTCCCAATCTTCAGGGATGTCTAGGCAGTGACCACCCTAACTTGTTCTTGTTGAAAAGGGGTGTCGACTTTATGGGAAAAGAAGACACATCTGGTTGATATTCTTTTTTTTTTTTTTTAAATCTTCATTTTATTGAGATATATTCACATACCACGCAGTCATACAAAACAAATCGTACTTTCGATTGTTTACAGTACCATTACATAGTGGTACATTCATCACCCAAATCAATCCCTGACACCTTCATTAGCACACACACAAAAATAACAAGAATAATAATTAGAATGAAAAAGAGCAATTGAAGTAAAAAAGAACACTGGGTACTTTTGTCTGTTTGTTTCCTTCCCCTATTTTTCTACTCATCCATCCATAAACTAGACAAAGTGGAGTGTGGTCCTTATGGCTTTCCCAATCCCATTGTCACCCCTCCTAAGCTACATTTTTATACAACTGTCCTCGAGATTCATGGGTTCTGGGTTGTAGTTTGATAGTTTCAGGTATCCACCACCAGCTACCCCAATTCTTTAGAACCTAAAAAGGGTTGTCTAAAGTGTGCATAAGAGTGCCCACCAGAGTGACCTCTCGGCTCCTTTTGGAATCTCTCTGCCACTGAAGCTTATTTCATTTCCTTTCACATCCCCCTTTTGGTCAAGAAGATGTTCTCCGTCCCACAATGCCAGGTCTACATTCCTCCCCGGGAGTCGTATTCCACGTTGCCAGGGAGATTCACTCCCCTGGGTGTCGGATCCCACGTAGGGGGGAGGGCAGTGATTTCACCTTTCAAGTTGGTTTAGCTAGAGAGACAGGGCCACAACTGAGCAACAAAGAGGCATTCGGGAGGAGGCTCTTATGCACAACCATAGGGAGGCCTAGCCTCTCCTTTGCAGCAACAGTCTTCCCAAGGGTAAAACCTGTGGTAGAGGGCTCAACCCATCAAACCACCAGTCCCCTATGTCTGTGGTCATGTTAGCAACCATGGAGGTGGGGTAGGCGAATACCCCTGCATTCTCCACAGGCTCCTCAAGGGGGCACTACATCTTTTTTTTTTTCCTTGTTTTTCTTTTCTTTTTTTTTTTAACTTTCCCTTCTTTTTTAAATCAACTGTATGAAAAAAAAGTTAAAAAGAAAACAAACATACAATAAAAGAACATTTCAAAGAGACCATAACAAGGGAGTAAGAAAAAGACAACTAACCTAAGATAACTGCTTAACTTCCAACATGTTCCTACTTTACCCCAAGAAAGTTACCTAATATAGTGACATTTCTGTGAACTTGCTCCTACTATATCCATCAGAAATTAACAGATAGTCTTTCCTGGGCATCCCCAGAACGTTAAATAGTTTATCTGTTCTTCTTGGATTATTGTTCCCCCTTCCTTAATTGCTCTCTATTGCTAGTTCCCCTACATTCTACATTATAAACCATTTGTTTTACATTTTTCAAAGTTCACATTAGTGGTAGCATATAATATTTCTCTTTTTGTGCCTGGCTTATTTCGCTCAGCATTATGTCTTCAAGGTTCATCCATGTTGTCATATGTTTCACGAGATCGTTCCTTCTTACTGCCACGTAGTATTCCATCGTGTGTATATACCACATTTTATTTATCCACTCATCTGTTGGAGGACATTTGGGTTGTTTCCATCTCTTGGCAATTGTGAATAATGCTGCTATGAACATTGGCGTGCAGATATCTGTTCGTGTCACTGCTTTCCGATCTTCCGGGTATATACCGAGAAGTGCAATCGCTGGATCGAATGGTAACTCTATATCTAGTTTTCTAAGGAACTGCCAGACTGACTTCCAGAGTCGCTGAACCATTATACAGTCCCACCAACAATGAATAAGAGTTCCAATTTCTCCACATCCCCTCCAGCATTTGTAGTTTCCTGTTTGTTTAATGGCAGCCATTCTAACCGGTGTTAGATGGTATCTCATTGTGGTCTTAATTTGCATCTCTCTAATAGCTAGTGAAGCTGAACATTTTTTCATGTGTTTCTTGGCCATTTGTATTTCCTCTTCAGAGAACTGTCTTTTCATATCTTTTGCCCATTTTATAATTGGGCCAACTGTACTATTGTCATTGAGTTGTAGGATTTCTTTATATATGCAAGATATCAGTCTTTTGTCAGATATATGGTTTCCAAAATTTTTTTCCCATTGAGTTGGCTGCCTCTTTACCTTTTTGAGAAATTCCTTTGAGGTGCAGAAACTTCTAAGCTTGAGGAGTTCCCATTTATCTATTTTCTCTTTTGTTGCTTGTGCTGTGGGTGTCAAGTCTAGGAAGTGGCCGCCTAATACAAGGTCTTGAAGATGTTTTCCTACATTATCTTCTAGGAGTTTTATGGTACTTTCTTTTATATTGAGATCTTTGGTCCATTTTGAGTTAATTTTTGTGTAGGGGGTGAGGTAGGGGTCCTCTTTCATTCTTTTGAATATGGATATCCAACTCTCCCAGCCCCATTTGTTGAAAAGACCATTATGACTCAGTTCAGTGACTTTGGGGGCCTTATCAAAGATCAGTCGGCCATAGATCTGAGGGTCTATCTCTGAATTCTCAATTTGATTCCATTGATCTATATGTCTATCTTTGTGCCAGTACCATGCTGTTTTGGCAACTGTGGCTTTATAATAAGCTTCAAAGTCAGGGAGTGTAAGTCCTCCCACTTCATTTTTCTTTTTTAGAGTGTCTTTAGCAATTCGAGGCATCTTCCCTTTCCAAATAAATTTGATAACTAGCTTTTCCAAGTCTGCAAAGTAGGTTGTTGGAATTTTGATTGGGATTGCATTGAATCTGTAGATGAGTTTGGGTAGAATTGACATCTTAATGACATTTAGCCTTCCTATCCATGAACATGGAATATTTTTCCATCTTTTAAGGTCCCCTTCTATTTCTTTTAGTAGAGTTATGTAGTTTTCTTTGTATAGGTCTTTTACATCTTTGGTTAAGTTTATTCCTAGGTACTTGATTTTTTTAGTTGCTATTGAAAATGGTATCTTTTTCTTGAGTGTCTCTTCAGTTTGTTCATTTCTAGCATATAGAAACATTACTGACTTATGTGCATTAACCTTGTATCCCGCTACTTTGCTAAATTTGTTTATTAGCTCTAGTAGCTGTATCATCGATTTCTCAGGGTTTTCCAGATATAAGATCATATCATCTGCAAACAATGACAGTTTTACTTCTTCTTTTCCAATTTGGATGCCTTTTATTTCTTTGTCTTGCCGGATTGCCCTGGCTAGCACTTCCAGCACAATGTTGAATAACAGTGGTGACAGCGGGCATCCTTGTCTTGTTCCTGATCTTAGAGGGAAGGCTTTCAGTCTCTCACCATTGAGTACTATGCTGGCTGTGGGTTTTTCATATATGCTCTTTATCATGTTGAGGAAGTTTCCTTCAATTCCTACCTTTTGAAGTGTTTTTATCAAAAAGGGATGTTGGATTTTGTCAAATGCTTTTTCAGCATCTATTGAGATGATCAATTGATTTTTCCCTTTTGACTTGTTAATGTGTTGTAATACATTGATTGATTTTCTTATGTTGAACCATCCTTGCATGCCTGGAATGAACCCCACTTGGTCATGGTGTATGATTTTTTTAATGTGTCTTTGGATTCGATTTGCAAGTATTTTGTTGAGGATTTTGCATCTATATTCATTAGGGAGATTGGCCAGTAGTTTTCCTTTTTTGTAGCATCTTTGCCTGGTTTTGGTATTAGATTGATGTTAGCTTCATAAAATGAGTTAGGTAGTGTTCCATTTTCTTCAATGTTTTGAAAGAGTTTGAGTAAGATTGGTGTCAGTTCTTTCTGGAAAGTTTGGTAGAATTCCCTTGTGAAGCCATCTGGCCCTGGGCATTTATTTGTGGGAAGATTTTTGATGACTGATTGGATGTCTTTGCTTGTGATGGGTTGGTTGAGGTCTTCTATTTCTTCTCTGGTCAGTCTAGGTTGTTCATATGTTTCCAGGAAATTGTCCATTTCCTCTACATTATCCAGTTTGTTGCCATACAGTTGTTCATAGTATCCTCTTATAATTTTTTTAATTTCTTCAGGATCTGCAGTTATGTCACCTTTTTCATTCATTATTTTGTTTATATGGGTCTTCTTTCTTTTTGATTTTGTCAGTCTAGCTAGGGGCTTGTCAATCTTGTTGATCTTCTCAAAGAACCAACTTTTGGTCATATTTATCCTCTCTATTGTTTTTTTTGTTCTCTATGTCATTTATTTCTGCTTTAATCCTTGTTATTTCTTTTCTTCTACTTGGTTTAGGATTGGTTTGCTGTTCATTTTCTGGCTTCTTCAGTTGATCCATTAGTTCTTTGATTTTGGCTCTTTCTTCCTTTTTAATATATGCGTTTAGTGCTATAAATTTCCCCCTTAGCACTGCTTTTGCTGCATCCCATAGGTTTTGGTATGTTGTGTTCTCATTTTCATTCGTTTCTATATATTTAGCAATTTCTCTTGCTATTTCTTCTTTAACCCACTGATTGTTTAGGAGTGTGTTGTTTAACCTCCAGGTATTTGTGAATTTTCTAAGTCTCTGATGGTTATTGACTTCTAATTGTATTCCATTGTGGTCAGAGAATGTGCTTTGAATAATTTCAATCTTTTTAAATTTATTGAGGCTTGTTTTATGTCCCAGCATATGATCTATTCTGGAGAAAGTTCCATGAGCACTAGAAAAGTATGTGTATCCTGGTGATTTGGGATGTAATGTCCTGTATATGTGTGTTAAATCTAATTCATTTATCAGATTGTTTAGGTTTTCAATTTCCTTATTGGTCTTCTGTCTGGTTGATCTATCTATAGGAGAGAGTGATGTGTTGAAGTCTCCCACAATTATTGTGGAAACATCAATTGCTTCCTTTAGTTTTGCCAGTGTTTCTCTCATGTATTTTGTGGCACCTTGATTGGGTGCATAGACATTTACGATTGTTATTTCTTCTTGCTGAATTGCCCCTTTTATTAGTACGTAGTGGCCTTCTTTGTCTCTCAAAACATCCCTGCATTTGAAGTCTATTTTATCTGAGATTAATATTGCTACACCTGCTTTCTTTTGGCTGTAGCTTGCATGAAATATTTTTTTCCATCCTTTCACTTTCAGTTTCTTTGTGTCCCTGTGTCTAAGATGAGTCTCTTGTATGCAACATATTGATGGTTCATTTTTTTTGATCCATTCTGCGAATCTATATCTTTTAATTGGGGAGTTTAATCCATTTACATTCAACGTTATAACCGTGAAGGCATTTCTTGAATCAGCCATCTTATCCTTTGGTTTATGTTTGTCATATTTTTCCCCTCTGTCTATTAATATCCTTTATTGTACCCATACCGAATCTCTTTAGTACTGAACCTTTCTCCAAGTCTCTCTGTCCTTTCTTTGTTTCTCTGTCTGTAGGGCTTCCTTGAGTATCTCCAGTAGGGCAGGTCTCTTGTTAGGAAATTCTCTCAGCATTTGTTTGTCTGTGAAAAATTTAAGCTCTCCCTCAAATTTGAAGGAGAGCTTTGCTGGATAAAGTATTCTTGGCTGGAAATTTTTCTCACTCAGAATTTTAAATATATCATGCCACTGCCTTCTTGCCTCCATGGTGGCTGCTGAGTAGTCACTACTTAGTCTTATGCTGTTTCCTTTGTATGTAGTGAATTGCTTTTCTCTTGCTGCTTTCAGAACTTGCTCCTTCTCTTCTGTGTTTGACAGTGTGATCAGTATATGTCTCGGAGTGGGTTTATTTGGATTTATTCTATTTGGGGTTCGCTGAGCATTTATGATTTGTGTATTTATGTTGTTTAGAATATTTGGGAAGTTTTCCCCAACAATTTCTTTGAATACTCTTCCTAGACCTTTACCCTTTTCTTCCCCTTCTGGGACACCAATGAGTCTTATATTTGGACGTTTCATATTATCTATTATATCCCTGAGGTCCATTTCGATTTTTTCAATTTTTTCCCCATTCTTTCTTTTATGCTTTCATTTTCCATTCTGTCATCTTCGAGGTCACTGATTCGTTGTTCAACTTCCTCTAGTCTTGTACTATGAGTGTCCAGAATCTTTTTAATTTGGTCAACAGTTTCTTTAATTTCCATAAGATCATCCATTTTTTTATTTAGTCTTGCAATGTCTTCTTTATGCTCTTCTAGGGTCTTCTTGATTTCCTTCATATCCCGTACTATGGTCTCATTGTTCATCTTTAGTTCTTTGAGTAGCTGCTCTAGGTGCTGGGTCTCTTCTGATATTTTGATTTGGGTGCTTGGGCTTGGGTTATCCATATCGTCTGGTTTTTTCATATGCTTTATAATTTTCTGTTGTTTTGGCCTCGTGGCATTTGCTGAACTTGATAGGGTTCTTTTAGGATTTGTAGACCAATTGAAGTCCTTATCTCTAATTTATCAGATCTACAGCTTCATGGAGTACACTTTCTCTAACTAACCAGCAGGTGGCGTCCACGAGCCACCTGTTTTCCACAAGCCAGTTCTCCCCTGCTTAGCCTTTTTGGTGAGTGGGGGAGTGAGTCTTGTGGGGTCCAATTGGTGTACCAAGCTTGCGTGTGTAGTTGGTGTTGCCTGCCCTGTATATGGGGCGTGTTTCTGGGCAGTCGGGGGGGGGGTGGCTCTAACAATCAAATCTCCCTGGTGATCCTAGAGTTTTAAAGCTGCTGCAATAGTCTAATCCTTCAGTTCAGTCCTGCAACAGTTTGTCTCTGCCACTGACCCACAAGTCCTTGGTATTGGCGTATCGCTCCTGAGACTTACAATTGGGCCCCTCTTCCAGGCCGTGCACCCCGGGTCCTCTGTTGAGGGATGACTGTGCTATGTCACAGGTGAGTGCTGTCCCCCCAGGGCAGTTCTGGGCTGCTGGGCTGTGTAGGGAGGCTCCCAGTCTGCTGAAATGATGACTGAATGGGGCTTTGTTAATTCACACTGCTCTACCTTCCCAACTGTGGGACAGTCAGCTGAGGTTGCAGGGAAGGCTAATGTCCACGCCCAGTTTTGTGGTGTGTGCCTGTTATTTGAAGCACTTCCATCACACTGGGTTGTCTGGGGCAGTTCTGGGCTATGGGGCTGGCGATGGGCAGGAGTGTTTCCTGTCCACCAGGATGATGGCTGTGAGCGGACACCCCCCTTTTCTTGGGAAGTTGTGGTGTTTAGTGAATTTTCTCAGCCACTGGATTATTGTGTTTCGTCTCAGAGCTCTCCTAGTTCTGCTCTTGACTTGACCTGCCCAAATTGCAAGTCTTTGAAGCTTTCTGTATTGGGCTTCTTAGAGTAATTGTTGTAGAAAAAGAAAAAAGGATTAAAAAAAAAAAAAAAAAAAAGGGCCCTCCTCAGAGATCTAATGGGTTATTGACATGCTAAGAGACAAAGCAACCAGGGCCATTAAGGAAAGGTCCACAGGGCAGAGAGATCAGCTTTTCTTTGGGATTTGCATATGCGCCTCAGGGCCTGAGCTTGGGCCTGAGCTCTGCCCTTCCCCTTTCTATGTTCACCAGAACTCCAAAAATCCTCCGCTTTTATTTTGGAGTTTTTCGTGTTGTTTTTTTTCTATGCCTGTCTCCTCTCTGCTGGGCTGGCTGCTCTCAGATTCTCTGGTGCCTGGTCTCCGTCTATCTATGGTTGGAGTTTGGATCAGCAGAATGAGTTTCCGATAAGGGCTGCCACTGCAGTTCTCCCTTCTTCTTCCCAGAGCTGACAGCCCCTCCTCCCATGGGACTGAGCCTGGCAGGGAGGGGCGCGGGTCCCCTGGCCACAAAAACTTACAGATTTTGCTGATCTCAGCAGTTCCACGTTTTCATGAGTGTTGTATGAAGTATGCCCAAAGTCAGATTGCTCTGTGGTGTCCAGTCCACGCAGTTCCTGGCTTTCTACCTACTTTCCTGGAGGAGTAACTAAAACATACAGCTCACCAGTCTGCCATCTTGCCCCGCCCTGGTTGATATTCTTGAAGAGGCTGTTGCCTCTGGGTTTTGGGACTTAGTTGGCATAGGAGTTCCCTGGAGGATTTAAGTTTCTTAAGAATAAACATAGTGAGTGAAACTTTTATAGAGTCTCAGATAGACATCTGGGTATTTTTTAGAGTTTTCAGGACTACTGTTGACTTGGGCCTATCATACTGTGGTCATTTGGCATATCCAGCTGAAGCTTCCATAAGAGTAACCTCCAGGACAGCCTCTTGACTGTGTTTGAATTCTCTTAGCCACTGAAACCTTATTTTGTTGCCCCTTTCCCCCCGCTTTTTGGTCAAAAGGCATTCTCAACCCCTCAATGCCAGGGTCAGTCTCATTCCTGGAATCCGTGTCCTATGTCGCAGGAAGACTCATTCATCTTGGGGGTCCTGTTCCATGTTGTGGCGGGGGGGAGGGTGATGAATTTATTTGCAGAGTTAAGCAAGAGAGAAAATCCACATTTGAGCAACAAAAGAGGTTCTCTAGAGGTGACTCCTAGGCCTAATTATAGGTGGGCTTAGCCTCCTCTTTACAACCGTAAGTTTCACCAGAGGAAGCCTCAAGATTGAGGACTTGACTATAAAGTAGAGAATTCCTAAGTTCACAAAGCATATGTTCTGTCCATGACAATCCATCTGTATCTCACATTACCATCACTTAGTTGTACAATCCTCATCATTCTCCATTTTAAACATTTCTCATGACCCCAAATATCTCATAGCTCTTGTCAGCCCTTAATTATTTGTCCCTAGTATATATGTGATACTAGTACAGTATTCCTATTAATTATAGTCCCTAATCTACAATAGGTAGATTTTTCCCATATACAGTTCTGTTGTCAACTTTCTGTATTAATGTCATACCTTAGAAGTATATCATGCAAACAGCAATCTATATTTGAGATGCCAGTCTGTGGGAAACATGCCTTTAAACAACCCCATTCAATCCTATTCACCTTCAATACAGCTCTGATACTTATATTCCCATTAACAAACAATCATCACCCCTATCCATTCCCATGTCTTTGAATTCACCATCTTTCATATATCTGAACATATTAGATTATCATTCTCCCTCTGTAGCTTCTGTCTATCACTAGGTCCCCAATATTATACATTTTAAGACATTGATTTTACATTGTTCAGGGAGTTCATAGAAGTGGTAACATACAGTATCTCTCCTTTTGTGTCTGACTTATTTCACTCTGTATTATACCTTCAAGGTTTATCAATGTTGTCATATGTTTCAGAACCTTGTTCATTCTTACTGTTGCATAATATTACATCTTGTGTATATGCCACATTTTGTTTATCCACTCATCTGTGGAGGACTCTTGGGTTGTTTCCATCTCTTGGCAATTGTGAACAATGCTGTTATGAACATTGTTGTACAAATGTCTGTTCGTGTCACTGCTTTCGGATCTTCTGGGTATATACTGAGAAGTGGAATTGCCAGACTGTAGGGTAATTCAATATCTAGTTTTCTGAGGAACTGCCAAATTGTCTTCCAGGTTGGCTGTACCATTATACATTCCCACCAGCAATGAATAAGAGTTCTAATTTCTCCACATCCTCTACAGCATTTATTGTTTCCTGTTTAATAGCTGCTGTACGGTTTTGATGTTGACTGGGTAGAAATTGATGCCCCTCTCCCCTTAACCTGGGAGTGTTGTGACCTCTGGTTGAATTATTATTATATTTTTGTTTCTGAAAATTACAAAAATTTTTTCCCTGTTCACACACACATGCATATATACATACCTACCAAAACTTCCAAAAGCAACTGTCACAGGAAACTTAAGCTAAAATTCTTTGGATTTCATCACTTTGTCAGAAAGATCTTCCCTTTAGAGAGATCCGTTTAGGTCCCCCTGATCCCACCGCCCTCTGTATTGTTTCTATCATAACTCTTGTCGCTCTTTACTCTGTTTGTTTGTTTTATCATCTGTATTTGCCACCAGCTGGTAAGCTGAGTGTTCACCAGCGTTGTTCTTGATGTTTGGTGTGGATGCAGCAGTCTGGCTGTATATAACCAGTACTTTGCATATGTTTGTTGAATATTGAGAAAGTTCTTTAGCTTTATCCCTTGAAAAATGCCCTCAAGCATATTGCTTACATTTCATGACTTTGCCTTTAAAATCATGCATCTATAAGACTGTGCAAAGATCTGAAGCCAACCTAGAGTCCATATTGCATATTCTTTACTTCCCTCACTGCTGTTCCAAGAAATATAACAAATGGGTATATTGATTTTTATTTCTTCTGGGCTTCAGCCACACATATTGCCACATAGTTGTAGACATTAGCAACAGAGCCAGGCACTGGCATTATAGTTTTGGGGATTTTGAACAGTTTGGTCCTCACAGCTCATTCATTTTAGGACACGTGTCTCCATCTGCCTTCCACAGGCAGAGTTGCCTAGAAACATTCAAATACACAGAGTGTATCTTTGCATGTAGGGTGTTTGTGCAGAGTAATTCTCCAGGCTGATACCTCAACAACACAGAGGGCTGAGCAGAACTCTAAGGCTGAGACAGCTTCAGCCATATTCCCTTAGGAAAGGGGCCATTTCATTTTAGGCAAAGGAAAACAAACCTCACACACCCCAGTAGCTTCTCCTTTGAGGAGGTCATGTTTTAGAAAGAGCCACAAAAGGGTTAAAGGTTGTGAGTCTATCCTTGCCCAGGTCTATGGGGATGGACCGGGTATACCCTAGTGAATAATCTTCCTCAATGTTCCAAATTGTTGCCTCTTTTCTGGCATGAAGTCAGTAAATTGGTCCTCTCAGAAAGCCATCAGGAGCTTTTTTCAAAGGATTTACATTTGATTACTCATGTGCTAGAGGACTACAAGATATACTTGCTTCCAGTTTTCTTCATTCTCCCTCTTAATTAATTATTTCCCTTTTCCTCCTTCTGATGAAGAGAAAACACAGGAAGCAAAACTACCCCTTCCCTTTGGTCTTAATTTGTGTTTAATTAAAGAACAACCCAACAATTATAACCAATAATGTTATTAATGAATTCACTTGGTTAGTGGCTGGGGTCACAGTTGATATGGCTTCTAGAGATTAGAGCTAGGGAGATAACCTAGCTCTCAACATAGCACAGTTTTAAACTTGAAGGGAAACAAGTGATTGATTGCATCAGTGGCTGAAGGTCCACCTTAGATGTTTACACGCCAACAGTTTGAGAGGATCAGAGCAGGGAGGTCAGCCTGGGAAATTCCTCTTACCTCGTGCCTGGATGCAGAGCATACACATCCTGCTCAAACTGCTGGGCTCAACTTCTGATTTGATTGCACAAATCCTCCAAATTCTAAATCTCCATGCAAGACATGAAAAGTATCTTGGCACATGATTTTACATTATTCAGCTTGAAATTGGTCTACAATGTTCTTTAACATAGTTTTAAAATGATAAAAAAAATGAGGTCCCTGGTACCATAATACTTACATTGTTGAATTTTAAACATAACAAAACCTACAATATCATTGTGATCCATGAAGGATTTATATCATACAGAATATTGCTATGTAGGGTTCTAAGTACCCAAAACATGTTTGTTGTTTTTATTATGGCAGCATCAGTATTGACCTCATAAAGTTTTAACACCTGTATACCACTGGTCCCTCCCCTCGTTAGTCAAGACCTGACCTTGTAGGTTGTTGAACATTCACCACTTGCTGGAAGTGGAAGTCATGCTTGAAGGTGATAGGTGAGGAAGGAACAGAGGAGAGCAAGTTCTAATTGTTGTGCTGTGTTTCCTGTCAGCTGTCAGTGGTGTTGGCATAACTCAAATTTGCTTCCTCTCTTTCTCTCTCTTTTTCTTCTGTTATCCTTTCATTCTATTTCTCTCCACATCTCACCCTTCTGCCAATGGAAAGTTAGATATGAGTGTGTACATGACCCTGTCTTTTGACCATTTTTTCTGCCCACTTTTTTTTTTTAGTCTCTTATATGTCTTGGAGGCATAAATTTTGTCTAATAATACTAAAGTGGAGTAAAAAACATGAATTGGTGTCTTAATTTAAAATATACATGGGAACATTTAAAGACTTTGGAGTTCTGTATAGGCTGTGTGTATTGCAACACAATAATCATTGTCATTTACTGAATGTCTTCCATGTGTCAGGAGCTTTCTTGAGAGCTGCACTGAGGATTCATAGCTGAAAACACTCAGTCCGTGTCCTCAAGTAACTCACTGTCCAGCAGGGGAAAGATATACATACAGGAATGTCACAATTGTCATAATGGAAATATGTATAAGACACAATTGGGAGTGTTGAGAAGGAGTGTTGAAGTTTGCCAGGGGAGAGATCAAGAGATGACCTTTTAGCTGAAAATTGCAGGAATTCTAGGCAAGGGGAACAACATATACAAAGGGAAATGCCAGCAATTTGGTGTGGATGGACATGAGTTCAAGGTTAAGAAGGAGCAAGAGATGATTTAGTAGGCAGGAGCAAGACTACAACAGGTGTCGCATGCTGTACAGATAACTCTAAACTTCTTTCCCTGGGCAATGGGGGTGACAGAAGATTTTAAGTGGAGAAGAAATAGAATCTGAGTTGGGTTTTAAAAAGTTCTATGTGTAAGATTGAGTGGAAGAGGCTACACTGGGAACAAGAATAACATATAAGAGATATTGTTATAGGCCCAGCAAGAAATCATTGAACCTAAACTAGCACGGTGTCTTTGAGGATAAAGAGGAAAGTATGGTTTTGAGAGGCATTTAAGAGAATAAAATGGATAGAACTTATTAGGTAATTGGATAACAACTCAGGGGTTTGGTTTGAGCAAACGCAGAGACAATGGTTTTATCCATTCATTCAATAAATATATATTGTATATCTGCTAGCTTCTCATAAAATTGCTTAGTGTTGAGGATACATAGATGAAAAGACATAGAATCTGCTTACAAGGCATTTACACTGTTGTAGCAGAGACAGATACCTCAATTGACAAATGAAGTAGGGCACTTGCATAATGGAGTTATCACTGTTACCTCCAATAAGGACTACAAGGGATCGTAGATAATATTTTCACTTATGGATGTGCTAAGCTTAAGGAATCCCTGGAACATCCACTACAGACCCTGGTTCTATAGGAGAAGGATTCAGGAGACACATGCTTAGGAGTAATCAGGGTAGAATTTGTAGCCAAGATTTTATTAGTGGATGAAATCATGAAGGGAAATGGAGGGTGTCATTAGAGAAAATAGGGTAAAAGAGAAGCAAGTTTTAGAGAGAGTCAGAGGAAGAGAGACCAGAAAATAAAACTGGATGGAACAGTCAGAGAGGTAGGAGGGAAACAATTGTGTCTTTCTCCCATTACTGCTGAGAGTCCTGCTTTAGTGGTAAATAAGGGAGAAGGACCTCTTTTATTCATCCCCAATCTATCTCAGAACCTAGTCTAGAACAAGCACTCAAAAAAGTATGTGTTTGCTTAATTAAAGTTAGTCTAGGCCTTAGGAAATTAATTCTATCCTAATGGAGGGATGAAGGAAATGGAGAAGCATGATGAAAAATGCAAAATTTGAAAAGAACTGAACTTGGTATTCATTGAATTTGTGATCAGGCAGCTTTAGTTCCAGACTTTACCACTAACTTCTGGGCAAATTACATGTACTTCACTATCCTATTAGTAAAATCAAGGGGTTATGCTGAGAGACCCTTAAAGTCCTTTTTAGTTCTAAAATCTGTGAATTTAGAGGCATGATTAGAGGATCAAGCTGGAGAGATGATATATTATTGAATGGAGGTGTCCTGTCAGCCTCCACTGATATATTGTCTTATAAAACTTGGGAACTCCAGATATTGATTTTTCCCCCCAGTCCTAAATGGCCTTTGCTTCTGAAGAATGGTAGGTATCGCAGAGTTGTTCATAGCAGTAGACTGCATCCTGGCAAAACGGATGTCAAACAGTGCACCTGGGTATTGTCTTGATAAATTACATGACTCAGTGATCACTGACCCACATTTTGTAATATGATTTTATAAAACCCGTGTGACAATGCTAATGGAGATAGATGCACTGTAGTTCTTTACACAGTAGAGGCCCACAGTGTTCTTGGAAAAAAAATGAAAATTGGAAATGTAATTACAGATTTGCTATTATAAGATTTCATATAAAGAAAGAGTGTAGGTGGGTGGATGTTCTATGCAGGGAAGTTGTTAGAATTTCAAGCTTTGTTAAACATTGCTTTGTTAAAATAACTGTTTATTTCTGTGCTTCTGCAATCTCCACTGGCATAGCACCAGGTGTGAAATAATAGGCTTGCACTCGGTGCATATGCTGAGGTGCCTGATACTTTGACTTCTGCAGTCTTGGTCTGGGATTTCCTTTTTATGACTTCATTTTAGTAGTGGCAGCCTGCGTCTGAGGATTCACAGCAGAGAAAAGACTCTGACCTTATCAGTGAAGACTTTAGCCTTACTCAAAAAAGGAAGAAGAGGACCTCAAACAGCAAACTCACCTGTGTTTACAGAAAAAGCAATAGGATAATTTTGAAGAATTTTTTTCCTTGGAACATAGCATCTTATATTGTATCATCATGTAACCTGCCAAAATAGAAGGAAGGAACTTAGTGAGTTCAGTGTTCTATGCTTAGATAAACTCAAGATTGTTCACAAAATCCCTTTCTAACCTGAGTATCTGAATTCCCAAAGATTTTTGTTTGTTCCAATCGGGAATCTAGGTTTTTGCTTGTTCAAAAGATACAATTATGGATTGGCAACTGCATGCAACTATAGCATTATAACCACCATTCTAGGTTGTAATTTCATTTCTAAGGAAACATTAACCTGGTCTTTCATAACTTTTCAAAAACAGAGATTCTGTGCCTCTGTTTGCCAAGTGTGTACTTAGTATTCTCTTATTTTGCAACTTAATCATCTATCATCAGAGTCAAAGTTGGGTAGAGAGGTGAAACCAAGTAAGAAAACCAGATAATAAAGATTTTCCTCAATTTTGTGTTTGCGTGTTGTGTGTGTGTGTGTGTGTGGGGGGGCTGGGAACAAGGAAGATGATGAACTTGGGTTTGGTAATGTTTGGAGTCACATTTTTGTAGTATGTGCAAGCAGAGCTGTGACCCTAGAGGTCGGATGCCATCACCTGTAGGTGTTAGTTGAAGTTAGTGTGTGAACGAGATCAACAAAGGGAGAGTGTGAGGAGTGAGATATGTAAAGTCTTGGTGAAGATCAACTTTTTAAGTGACTGGTAGAGAAAGACAAGGACACTCAAAAAGAAGAGTTAGTCAGTCATGAGGTTAAGGGAGAAGAGAATTTCAAAAAGAAGGAAATGGTTGACAATGACAAATCCTGCAGGGAGATAAAATTATGATTGAACTGGAAAGTGTCCAATGTATTTGTCAACCACAAAGATGTTACTGACCATTTTAAGAGCCAGTTCAGTGGAACAATGTGGCAGAAACCCAGATTGCAATGGATTGAGGTGTAAAACAGAGAGCAAACAGAAATACTATATTTCTTTTAAACAAACTGTAGTTTTTCTTCTCTGAAGTTGCAGTATTTTTTATGGGGATTTGTAAATGAAGACTTCAAGGAGAAAGATTTTTAAGAATGTTATGATGGAAAGAAAAGTCTGTTGTGATCTGAGTTGTTGGGGATTTTATCATGGTGATACAATTTGACAGAATGTGGCTGTGGGTAGTCGAGATGCAAAGTTATTAAGTAAATTTTCTTGGAGGAACATGGCCTGCAAGCAAGGAAACAGAAGGAGGAATGCAAGAGGTGGGGGATTGGACTGAGGTTATACAGGGCCTTTTAGTGAAGCCCATCAAGACAGGGGTTGAAGATTGTAATCTGTAGCACAATGGAAATAAATCCAAGGTTGTAATTATGGGAAGGTCATCCTCAGAGCCAATTGTAAAATGTGTCAGTTGCTTTGAGCACTGACTGGAGAAAGAGAACCCTAGAAGTTTGAAGTAGTGGGGTGTGATTGTAGAAAAGGGGTAGACCCTGAGAAATGTTGTGGAAGATACCAGTGGCTGGGTTTGAAATTGACTTCCACTTGAGAGGTCAGAGATGATAGGAGAGCCACGTTTAGATTTGTTTCTGGAAAAGCTTATGATATGGTGGCATGGGTCATATGAAGTTATGGTTCATAACTGAGAAGATGAATAAAAAGGAATTACTGTTCTGCGTCAGGATTCCTTAGGAGAAAAATCATGCCAAAAGCTTTGATAGCCGTGGTTTATGCCACACAGAAACTGTGGTTATGGAGGTGTCAGGAGTTCTAAGAAAACTTAAAAGGTGATGAAGTGATGTTTGGGGTCTTTTAAATGAATGGCCTAATAGAAGGAGGAATCAATTCCCAAAACTATAGTATGTATACTAAATTAAAGAAGACAAGGATAATTCTGAAGGGGCAAAACTGGCTTGGTATAGTCACTCTCCTCTGGTCTTCTAGTGATGTAAAGGAGGCCTGGTTATGAGAAATTCTTTCATACAGTCATAAAGTGGAAAAGGCCCAACCTCTCTTCAAATGTAAAAATTCCTGTTCAAATATCCTCAATAGATGGGGTGAACATCTCCAGTAGCTTAGGTTCATCACAAGACATGTTCCTCTGAGAGATGATGCAAACATCTTCAGTGGTGGGAAGATCACTGGCTGGCCATTCCATTGACAAATTCCAAATTCACTGTCATCTAGTGCCCTACAGTCACTACCCTTAATCCCCAAAATTACTTTTTCTAAAAATGTCTTCCTTGTATAGAACTCTCACTCAGTGGTTCTATTTCAGTCCTCTTGAGTGACTCTTTTAAAAATGTAAAGGCCTCTATCATTTTTCAGATATATCTTTCTACGATTTGGTATATTATGTAGCTTCCAGGCCTTCAAATAACCTCACATTGGGTATCAGTATCTAGAACTGAACACAGTCCCAAATATGAGCTGATAGTTTTCAGCAGAGTCAGTGCCCACCCTGATCCAAAGACAATGACATCACCCACAGAGTCTAATATTACTTTTTTCCTATCAAGGTACATAGCTCTCTCACGTACCGTTTGTTAACCTTTGAATTTACATTTCCAAATGAATTTATATTTTCATATTAATTGCTATGAAGTGGGGATTTTTCATTTTATCCTTCTGCAATAGATTATTTTAAATGTCAATGTAGGTTAAAAATTTATCTTGTAAGTCCCTCATCCCAGCCTATTAGGAGCTTTCCAAATCTTGATTATGCTGAACAATATGTTTGCCTTTCTCTGCAGCTTTGTATTGTCCGTGGAAAGACTTTGCCCCAGTTCTTGATAAACATCTTCAATAAGACAGACTCAAGGAAAGGGCCCAGGACAGTGCCTCAGAGCTCCTTCAATTTGTAACAATTCTGTGCATTAACAGTTTATGGAATAAAATTCCAAAGAGTTACAAATCTACCTACTTTATTGCTACCCAGGCCATAATTCTCCAGTTGTTCACAATAATATGGTGAGAGACTGCCAAATGTCTCTGTGGAGTCAATGTATATTTTCTTGCTTAATATCCTTCAGAGGTTTGCCATTACTCTCAGAATAAAGTTCAACTCCTTAATGTGGCTTTCAGATCTGAGTCTGCTGTTTCAACCTGCCGTTTTCTTACCTCATTCCTCACTCTCCACTTTGAATTTGATGCTCTAGTGTTCCTGGACTACTTGCGGCTCCTGAAGCCACCTTGTTTTGTGACAACTTGGAGACTTTGCACTTCCAATTTGCTCCACCTGGCAGGCTCTCTTTTGGCCTGATTTGTTTCTCTTTCCTTTGGGTTTTTCACTGAGATGCCAAACTCTTAGAACATTCTTCCTATTGATCTTCCTTTCATCTTTCCCTCTTACACCAATGTTTAATCCTGTGAAGACTGACCTTGTTTTCTTTTCTATCTCTCCCTCCCACTAGACTGAAATCACCTTGAAGGCAACAACCGTGTCTTGGGAGGTTTATTCCTGAGGCCTAGGGTGGTACCCAGCACATAGTAGGGACTCAGTGAAAATATTTGTAATGATTCCTGAGTGTTGTTTGAACGAATTTTGTCTGTAATATTCTTCCCATCTACTTTGCTTCTAATACAGTAACCATAAAAAGTAGTTTGGCATGGATTATTTTTTGCAACCTCATATTGGCTTCTGGTGATCACCTCTTTCTGTACTAGTGCATACAAATAATCTAGTTAAGAATACACTTTAGAATGTTGCTGGGTATGAAAGTCAAACTCATCTGGCTTTAGATTCTAAAATCCCCCTCTTTGAAAACTGAGGCATTTACTTTTCTCTGATCTTTTTGGCAATATTCCCATTCCCTCTGGTTTTTTTTTTTTTTTTTTTTTTTTAAGACACCAGCAGCTGTGAAAACAGCTGCAAATTGTTTTAAGTGTCTAGATGTATTGCATCTGGACTTGAACACATTTTAAAGCTGCTAAACACTCTCTTACTATCCCGCCTTCTAAGATTTGTGTTCTGTCCTTTCCAGTATGAATATAATTCTCCTTCATGGGGGAGAAATGGAAGCAAACCAGGGAAATAGTTTTAATTACTTTATTCCATCATTAGCATCCAGCAGTAACTCAACCATTCCCTGTGACCAAAGGATAGTTTTAAAACACAGCAACATCCAAGTTGAGGTCTGCAAAGTTTTACCAGCCAGGTTGGGTGGTTGCAAAGAAATCTAAGCAGATAGACAGGAAACAGCAATTATATACATATGTATAGAAGACTTGCTTGGTGCAGACATTATGATAGATGGGGATGTTGCTTAAAAATATGATTTAATCCTTGTCCTTCAGGAGATCATGGCCCACTAGAAAGTGCTTAGAGGCCACAGTGGCATGTTTCGTTAGCTGTGAGTCAACCTTTGTGAAAAGGAGATGCTGATAAATCAATTGTATGATTTGGTTTTATTTCCATCCATTTATCCATCCATCCACATATCTTTTAAGTTGTGGTTCTTAACTATAGCTCTATATTAGAGTCACCTGGGCACTTTTATAACACACCAAACCAGTTCAATCAGAAACTCTGAGGTCTGTGGCCTGGGCGGCAGTATTTATTAAAAGCTCCCTTGGAGATTCTTTACTCAGCTAGAGCTGAGAGCCACTGTCTTAAGTACTTCCAATGTGTATATTTAGTGCTGTGTCAGGGGCTGAGGAAGATACACACTGTCGTATGTAACATAAATTCTTGCCCTCTGAGAGCTTACACTCGAATAGGCAAGCCATGCACATATGAAAGAGCAAAGTAAAACTGTAAGATTGTGTATTATATGATTAAGAGCCAAAGTGAGAGATAGGAACAAAAAGTGCCATGAGCTTACAGAAAAAAGTTATGAGTGAAAAGTTGGGGCAGTTGGGTTTAAGTTGGACTTTGAAGAATGGATAGGATTAGATGAATAGTAGGACAGGACATGCTGTTCAGATAGGGAGCTGGTAAATGAGCCAAGGCCTGATGTCAAGAGTGAATATGGAGTATTCTGGGCATTTTATTGGGATTGATCAGCCGGTATTGAGTAGAAGTTTCATTTTGGGCAGCAGTGTGACTAACATTGTGGAAGTAGGGCCCAGATATAGAGACCTTAGTATGTTTTTTTTTACTTAAAGTGTAGACAGTGCTCCCCCAGCCCCGAACATAACCATAATCCTTAAACTTTTCTAAATCCTCTTTTCAATGACAAATACTTCATGTCATTGATCATCCTCAGCTTTGCTATTAACTGAGTCTAGAATCTGCAATATGCATTTGGGAAAGGAGAGAAGATGCTGGATTTGATTGTCATATGGAAGTACACTGTGATGCTCCGATTCACTTGTATTAGAGGTATGCTGGTATAAATGTGTAACAACTGGCATTTGTGGGTGGGTGGGGGGGAGCCCCACCTTATAGAATTTGCTAATTTCCATGTTGTAAATACTACCGCAGTAAGCAGTTTCAGGCTACCAAGTGTGTAAAACCTGGCTTGCAAAAAAATTCCTGAGAGCTTGACATTGGCTCCAGTGAGCCGATTGGAGCTGGCTCCAGCACCCCTTGTGGTTAGTATGTTGTTTCCTCTGCCGTAATAATGGTTGTCTCTGGGAAGACTGGCATTAAGATATGTCAGATTTGCCTTTGAATGTTAACATTCAGTAGGGATGAAATTTATGTAACATGAAAAAAATGATGGGGAAAAAAAGAAAATCTCTTAACACTGTCGATTTAAGAAAATTGAAAGAACATTGGGACATCCATGGTTTAGAAAATGCCATTTCAGAAGCATCTTCAACTGCAGGAGGGTCCCTGGGAGGCCCTATGGCTGGGTGGAGCCCTTCTCACCTTAGTTTGATGGTGTTTCCAGCAGAGAGCTTAAGGGTTTAAAAGGCCTGGGAAAATATGAATATACCGAATAAATCAGATTTCCATTCATGAGTGCTTTGTATGCCCCTGGAGGAATCATAGGCAATCTTGTCACCTGGAAGCTGAGCTCTCACTGCTCTTGATCTTTTCAGCTTCAATCTCTGAACCCCCACCCCCTTAGTTCCCAGATAAAGGCAGCCCAGCAGCACCTGCACTGCCTGTGAAAACCGGTTGCAAGACTTTAAACTCCATCAGACCCAGTCTGATTGTGCTTGCCTCTCTGTAGCCCTCCGATCATTCACAATGCCAATTAGCTTTGGTCTTCAGTCCTTACTTCCAGCTGCTTGAGTGAGAGAGCAGGAGTCCATTTGGAGCACCCAACACCACCTGAGTCCTGCAACTGGCTAATGCAAGCCTTCCAAGGGCGAAGGCGTCACAAAGCCCTAGCTTCAATCCATAGTTCCTTTTTCTTCTGCTTCAAAAAAATGATTGATCTGTGAGTAAGAAAGCCACTTAGTCAAAATAAGAACTAAAATGTTTTTTTCTTCTGATGATGGTCCTGGTTCCGTCACTCGGTATTATGCTCCATAATGTGCCACGTGCAGCCATTTTGTCATTGCTTTGGGTCATCCTTACTCACAATCGGTTATTTACTCAGAGGCTTTTGAAATTATTGAGTTGACACATCTGTCAGATGGCAAAAGCAGAAATGCTAAAAGGTCACTTGGAGAGAAACCAGCTGCTCCAGACAAACCTTTCTGCCTCCAAATAGCACAATCATTACAGCCGAGCAGATGGGGCCCCAGCTTTCATTTCAGTCTCTCCCCTTGCCTTCAGGTATTTAACTACATGACCACATCGCCAGGTCAGCCAGGCCTCCTCGTAATTACCCACACGATAGGCACCGCTCTGCTTAAGGATAACAGCTCCATTTTTCTCTAAATAGGGAACCCGTTTGCTTATAGATGTGAGCTACCAAGAGCTTGCCATAAACTT
This sequence comes from Choloepus didactylus, assembly GCF_015220235.1. NCBI lineage: Eukaryota > Metazoa > Chordata > Mammalia > Pilosa > Megalonychidae > Choloepus > Choloepus didactylus. The sequence goes on along the minus strand of NC_051320.1, from coordinate 48,818,216 downwards.
TCCTATTAACAAATGAGTTTTGACAGTGGTAAGTCTGTTTCTATTACTTCTGCAGCCTTTGATACACCATGAAAAATGGGGCTTGGTCTGATGTAACAGTTTAGAGGGCTTTTGAGGGTTTCTGAGTCAATGGAGTGGGTCTGAGATTCCCTCTCCCCTCTACCTCAGCCTTCCCATCCTTACCTCACTCACCTCTTTGTGGCCCTGAGGGTGCATGAGAAGGAACAGGTGATGCCTGTTTGCGCTGCTCCATGGGAAGGTTTGAGATGACTTTCCAGTTAGCCTGGCTCACCTGAGGTCACAGAATCGGAAAGACGTGTTTGTGTGTGTGTGTGTGTGTGTGTGTGTGTTTATGTTTATGGCAGTGAGAGGTAAAGTAAAATGAAAATAAAAAATCAAAACAAGCTGATGTTGAACCTCAGGCACATAAGGAGTAGAAGGAGATTCTTCCATAAAGTAAGTTCCCACAAACTCTCTTTTGGGGGAACAATCAATATGTCAGCAGCATCTTAACCTTCAGAGGAATAACAAATAAACTGATAAACATAAGGCTGTGCTCTCAAACTCAGGTGGCAGTGGGGGTGATTTTGAGAAACCCCGGCTTAAGCATGGCTCTTTTCATTGAATTATTAATATTACTAACAGTAAGGTAAAAGTTTTCTCTCTGTCATATGGATGCATTAGTGAATAGTTTGAAAAGCACTGGATTGGGGAATACATGCAATTAGAGTTCTAATATCATCATATGTTGAGTACACCAGAAATTGATGATTTCCCTTTAGTTTCCCCTGATCTTCTGTCTTGCCCATTAGTCTTCAGTTAGACCGTTGTGTCTCTTCTGGGTGTTAAACAGTGACTCTGTAGTTGGTCTTAGGGTCTGTAAGCCCCAGTAGTAACTGCTATTAGCAGTAAAAAGGGGGGCTTTTTGCACAGTACCTCTTTTATTCCACAAGAATTCAATAAACTTTTTTTAAACCTTATAGCTTTAGCTTAGCTGTGAATCAGGAAGTAGTGAGAAGTTGGGAATGGAGATCATCTCTGTTGACATGAACTAATCATTGTTCTAGAAAATTCTTGCTTAATAAGATTGTAAACCAATAAATAACCTTGCTATTTGATTTAGGAAATTTTTGCAAATTAATTTATCTGGGCAAAGAGTTAGGTTATCTGGGCAAACAGTTCTATCAGAATGATGGATTGCTTACCTAGGCAACAGTTTACTTATCAAACAACAGCTACTTTATCAAGACTTGCTTCAAGGGATAAGCCTTGACTAGTCACACATCCAAACTATTATGTCCTAAACTTTGTCCAATCTCAATTAGCTCCCCACTTTGAAAGAGTCCCTCTTAAATCTGGTCTCCAAATTCTATTAATATCCTATGATATCTCCCTTCTCAGAAATTACCAAGAATCTGTCAAGCTGGTGTTCTCTTTTATTGCAATTAGTTTAATAAACTTAACTTTTCTCAATCAACTGGTATTTTTGGTAGTCCTTATGAATGAGCTGACAGTCAATAAGCTGGACCTGTGTTCAGTTTTAGAACAAATCAGTACGGTAAAAGTACTGAAGAAATCTGTACCTGAAAAGTTCTTAGGAGAGTTCTGATATAGCAATAATTCAGAATATGGGTGATGGAGAGAGTTATAAGATAGATTTTGAAGCATGTAAGTATTCTACAGGGATTCTAAAAAATTATATATGGAGGGAATTTGGTAGAAAAATAGACTTCCTGTGATTCATAGGACAGGATTCAGAGTCATTGTAATTTTAATATTAAAGAATAAATGGTCTCCTTGCAATTCTACTCCTAGGTATTAAAGAATTTCTTTTTTTCCATTCAACTCTGGTAAAACAAATTAGTATAAATTAACTCTAAATCCTTAATATAAAACACATGAAATCAATTTTAAACAAAACATTGAAACTGGCTTCTCATGCTGGTGCTGCGTTTATGTTCTGACTCTTCCCACTATCTGACATCTGATCTTATGAACACTGGGGAGGGGAGGAATGTGGGAAGATGAAGGAGTCGGAAGTGCCAGGAATCAGTCCCTCCACTGAAACAAGTATTGAACTGGAGGGAACTGTCTGAATCAAATATTTTGAAATATTGGAGTCCAGTGTAACACTGTACAGCATCCAGGGAGGAGCAGGAGAAAGAGGCTGGTAAATTGCAGTAAATAACAGTGAGTTCCACCCTACCCTGAAGCAGTTATGCTCCCCATACCCCAGACCCATGGCAGGAAGCAGCAGAGACTATAGCTCAGGCTCCTGGCACAGCTTGATGGGGCCAGAGAGGGAAATGAAGACCTAGTCCTCCAAATTCCAGGAGTATGCAGTCTGACTGTTGATCACTGCTTTTGATTAGCTACTTCAGATCACTGGGGGCCTGGCTCTGAGAATGGCCATTGTTCCAAACCCTCTTGGGCAAAGGTGGCAGAGGAATCTTAAAGATGGTAACCTTCTTCAAAACTGTGGAAAACAGTTAAAGGGCTGCATCAATTGGGCAAATGCTAACAGCTTCAAAAGCCATAGAAGCAACTCCTGGTACCCTTGCTGGCTCCTCCTCCAGTTTTTCCACAGTGTGGGGTGGAGCCAGCTTGTGCTCTCATTGTAGGTCCCTGGCCCTGTTCTACAGGTAATAGTGTGGCCCTTGTGTGCTGCACACTAGGGTGCATGTATGTCAGTGCCAATCAGTTGGGTGAAGGTCTGAGGGACTGAGGTGGGGAACATTTCTTAGGCACACCATCCCAGAATTTTGTCCTGAGACAGAGAAGTGGCTTTCAGACAGCTAGGGTAGCATGGGAAATAATTAGGTCAAAGTGGCCTGGAGCATAGAACTACCTGCATTAAGTCACACAAGATAGCACACAGGAGGGGATAAAAATCTATTTCAAAGGGAGTAGAAGGGATATTCAATCAAGCCCCTGTAAACTGTAAAATGGGATAATTCCTAAGGCCATAGCAAGCACAAGCCCTGGAAAAGAAGCAGGCTCCATGGCTCCCTGCAGGCTCAAATAAGACAGAGCAGACCTTGCACATGCATTTGCCTTAGATTGATCTTCTTTATAGGAGGACTAAATTCTGAAGGAAATTACCAATCAAAGCAGAGACAATTTACAAAGATTGTAAAAGATGCTTTTTTGTTTTGGTTTGTTTGTTTTGATTAGCTCCTGGCATTCAAGAAAATCTCTGTCATATCATTATCTGGATATAAACTTAAGGAATAGACAGCTCAGGGAGCAAAGCCCAGAGTTAACACCTTAAAATGTTAAAATCTACAATGTGCAACAAAAGCTTACAAGACAAAGAAAGAAACAGGAAATGATGGCCCACCAAAAGGAACAAGATAAAAATCCAGATGCCATCAATGAATAGGAGCAGACTTTAGACTTACCAGACAGAGATTTAAGAAAATGATCCTCAATATGCTCAAACAGATAAAGGAAAACATGAAGAAAGAACTAAAGGGTGTGAGGAAAACAATGAATGAACAATCTGGGAATGTCTTTGAGATCCTCCATAAGAACATAATATAAATGCTGGAGTTGAAAAATCCTCTAGATGATTTCTAGAGCAGATTGGAGATGGCAGAAAGAAAGAATTTGTGACCTCAAAGACGATAATTGAAATGATTCAGGCTGAGGGGCAGAAGGAAAAAAGAATAAAAAAGAATGAACAGAGTCTATGAGACCTTTAGGCCACCGTCAGTCATACCAATATATACACTATGAGAGTCCCAGAGGGAGAAAAACTAGAGAAAGAGGCATTATTATTATTATTATTATTATTATTATTATTATTATTATTATTATTACTTAAAGAAAGAATAGCAGAAAACTTCCCAAATTAAATGAAAGATTTGAATATACACATTTAAGAAGTCCAGTGAACCTCCAAATGGATAAACTCAAAGAGAACCACACCCAGATGCATGGTAATAAAATTGTCCAATGCCAAGGACAAGGAGAGACTTCTGAAAGCTGCAAGAGAAAAGCAACAACTTACATATAAGAGAATCCAGATAAGATTAAGTGCTGATTTTTCATTAGAAACATGGATTGAAGAAGGCAGTGGTGTGAAATATATAAAGTGCTGAAAGAAAACAATTGCCAACCAAGAATTTCATATATGGGAAGGCTTTCTTTCAAAAATGGAGAGATTAAGACATTACAAGATGAACAAAAGCTGTGGGAGTTCTTTACCACTAGACCTTCCCTACAAGCAATGCTAAAGGGAATTCTTCAAACTAAAAGGAAAGAACATGATACAGTGGATCAAAGCAGCATTAGAAATAGAGTTCTCTGGTAAAGGTAACCATATGGTTAATTTTAAATGCCAATACTATTGCATTGTATTTTTTTTGATATGGAGCTCCACTTCTTAATGCTTACAGGTGCTAAAATGCAAAAGCTTTAAAGGTAATAATAAATCTATGGTTTGGGACATAAAAAGTACCAAGATATAATTTGTAACATGTACCCCAAAAAAGGTGAGGGAATTGAGGTGTGTAGTAACAGTATATTTGTATACTATTGAAGTTAAGTTGGTATCAAATCCAATATGACTGTCATAGATTTAGAATGTTAAGTTTTAATGCCATGGTAACCACAATGAAAATATCTGAAAAAAAATATTCAGAAAGAAATGAGAAGGGACTCAATATAGTACAGTACAAAAATGAATTATATATTATGGTAGGCATAAAGGAAGAACTGAGGTCAAAAAAATATAAAACTTAGAGAGATGAAACAGCAAAATGGCAAAAGAAAGTCCCGTATTATCACTAGTTACTTTAAATGTAAATGGATTGAACTTTTCAGTCAAAAGGCAGAGGTTGGCATAATGGATAAAAAAGTATGTCCCAACTGTATGCTGTCTACAAGAGACTTACCTTAAATTCAAAGATATAAGCAGGTTGAAAGTGAAAGGATGGAAAAAAAGAACACCATGCAAGTAGTAACCAAAAGAGAGCTGGGGTAGCTATACTAATATCAGATAGAATAGGTTTTCAGTCAAAAACTGTTATGAGGAAGAAAGAAGGTTATTATATACTGATAAAGGGGTCAATTCAACAAGCAGATATAAACAATTATAAATTTATGTACACATAACAGCAGATATCCAAAACATGTGAAGCAAATACTGACAGATTTGAAGGGAGAAATAGATCTGCATTAATAGTAGGAGAGCCATACACTACTTTCAATAATGGATGAACATCTAGACAGAAGAGGAATAAATAAATAGAGGAGTTGAAAGGTACTCTAAACCAACTAGACCTAACAGATATATATATATATATATATAACACTTCACCCAACAGCAGCAGAATGTACATTCTTCCTTTGTGTATATAGCTCATTCCCCAAAATAGACCATATGTTGGTCACAAAACAAGTCTCAAGTAATTGCAAAATACTGAAATGTATCTTCTGATCACAATGGAATGAAGATAGAAGTCAATTACAGAGGAGAACTGGAAATTTCACAAATATATGGAAACAAACAACATATTCTTAAACAACCAATAAGTCATAGAAGAAATTGCAAGGGAAATTAGGAAATATGTTGAGGTGAATGAAAATGAAAACACAACATACCAGAATGTATGGAATGAAGCAAAGGCAGTGCTGAGAGGAAAACCTATAGCTGTCAATGCTTACATTAAAAAAGAAGAAAGGTCTCAAATCTGAGAACTAATCTCAAAACTGGAAGACCTAGAAAGAGAGAGAAAACTAATCTGAAAGCAAGCAGAAGGAAGGAAATAAAGACTAGAGTAGAGATAAATGACATAGAGATTAAAAAATAACCATAGAATCAACAAAACCAAAAGTTAGTTCTTTGGAAAGATCAATAAAATCAGCAAACCTTTTGCTAGACTGACATAGAAAAAAATAGAGGAGGACACAAATAACTAAAATCAGAATTGAAAAGGGAGATCTTACTACTGATCCCACAGAAATTAAAAGGACTATAAGAAGATACTATGAACAACTATATGCCGACAAATTAGATAAGCTAGATGAAACGAGCAAATTCCTAGAAACATACAAACTACCGACACTGACTCAAGAAATAGAAGATCTCAAGAAACCAATAACTAAAAAAAAAGAGGTCAAATCAGTCATCAAAAACCTCCCAACAAAGAAAAGCCCAGGACCAAATGGCTTCATTGCTGAATTTTACCAAATATTCCAAGAAGACTTAGCACTAATCTTGCTGAAACTCTCCCACAAAATTGAAGAGGAGAAAACACTCCTTCTATGAGGCTAGCATCACCCTCATACCCAAGTCAGAAAAAGATACCACAAGAAAAGAGAATTACCAACATCTCTCAACAAAATGCTAACAAACTGGATCCAGTAGCACATTGAAAGAATTATATACCATGATCAAGTGGGATTTATCCCAATTATGCAAGGGTGTTTCAACATAATTAAATTAATTAATGTAATGTACCACATTAACAGAATGAAGGAACAAAACCACATGATCATCTGAATTGATGCAGAAAAGGCATTTGACAAAATTCAGCACTCCTTCTTCATAAAAACACTCAAAACTAAGAACAGAAGGAAGCTTTCTCAACATGATAAAAAGTCTCTATGAAGAGCCCACTTAATGGTGAAATACTGAAAGCTTTCCCTTTAAGATAAGGAGCAAGACAAGGATACCTACTGTCACCACTGCTAATCAAACTTGTACTGGAATTGCTGTCTAGAGTAATTAGGTCAGAGAAAAAATAAAAGACCTCTAAATTGGAAAGGAAGAAGTGAAACTTTCTGTATTTTCTGATAACATGATCCTATCTATAGAAAGTCCTTAAAAATCCACAACAGAGCTACCAGAACTATAAAGAAATTCAGCATACTAGTGGGGTACAAGATCAACATGTAAAAATAAGTAGTGTTTCTATACACTAGCAATGTACAATCTGAAGAAGAAATCAAGAAAAAAATTCCCTTTACAATAGTAACTAAAAGAATCAAAAATCTAGGAATAAATCTAACCAAGGATGTAAAGGACTTGTATACAGAAAACTATAAAACATTGCTAAAAGAGATCAAAGAAGACCTAAATAAATGGAAGGATATTCCACATTCATGGATTGCAGACTTAATATTGTTAAGATATCAATTCTACCCAAGATGATATGCAGATTCAACACAATCCCAATTAAGATTCCAATAGCCTTTTTTTTTTTTTTTTTTTTGCAGAAATGGAAAAGCCAAGAATCAAATTTATATGGAAGGGCCAGGAGCCTGAATAGCCAAAACCATCCTGAAAAAGAAGAACAATGTTGGGGGACTCACACTTTCCACTCTTAACTTATTAAAATTCCACCATAATAAAAACAACATGGTACCGACACAAGGGCGGACATATAGATTAATGGAATCTAATTAGGAGTTCAGAAACCAGCCCCTCACATTTATGGCCAACTGATTTTTGAACAAGGGTGCTAAGTCCACTCAACTGGGAAAGAAAAATTCTTCAACAAATCATGGTGGGAAACTGGATGTCCACAAGCGAAAGAATGAAGGAGGAGGAACCTACCTCACAAATACAAAAATCAACTCAAAATGGATCAAAGACCTAAATATAAGAACCAGAATTATTATGCTCCTAGAAGAAAACAGAGGGAAGCATCTTGAGGACAAGGTGTTAGACAATGGTTTCTTTGACTTTACATCCAAAGCACAAGCAACAAGAGAAAAAAATAGATAAACAGGACTTCATCAAATATAAAAGCTTTTGTGTATGAAATGACATTGTCATGAAAGCAAAAAGCCAACCTACACAATGGGAAAAAATATTTGGAAATCACATATCTGATAAGGGTTTAATATACAGAATATATAAAGAAACCCTACTACTTAATAACACAAAGACAAACACTACAATAAAACATGGGCAAAAGACTTGAATAGACATGTTTCCAAAGAGGATATACAAATGGCCGATAACGGTGTGAAAAGATGTTCAGTATCATTAGTCATTAGGGAAATGCAAATCAAAACCACAATAAGATACCATTTCATATGAATAGAAAGGTTACTATTAAAAAAGGGAAAGTTACATGTGATAACACTTGGATGAACCTTGAAGAGATTGTATTGAGTATTATAAAGGCAGACACAAAAGGACAACTATTATATGGTCTCACTAATATGAAATAATTGGAATAAGCAAACTCATAGCATCAGAAACTAGAATATGGGTTACCAGGAGCTGGGTTGGGGATAGGGAATGTAGAGCTAATGCTTAAACTGTACAGAGTTTCTATTTGGGTTAATGAAAAAGTTCTGGTAATGGAAGATGGTGATGGTAACACAATATTGTAACCATAATCAACAGGACTGAATTATATATTTGATTGTGGTTAGAAATTTTAGGTTTTATATATGTTACTAGAATAAAAATTAAAAAAAAAAACCACCATAGGACTGTACTACACAGTGAACCCTAATGTAAGCCATGAACTACAGTTAATAGTACAATTATAAAAATATTCTTTTATTAATTGTAACAAATGTACAATTTGTTTCTACTTACACTAGAAAGTCATTAATAATAGGTTCATATATGGGAACTCTGTATTTTATGAATGATTTTTCTGTAAACCTACATCTCTAATAACATAAAGAACAAAAAAGAACACTAAGAATATTGAAATGAATGCATAGAAAAAGCAATGAGCAAAAACAAAAAAAGCAATGAGCTAACGTGACTGAACTTCAGTCTATTTTATAATTTATTTATATTGCTTAAGAAGTGGCTGTGGATCAAGGTCCTTTAAGAAGAAGTATGTGTACTTAATTTATGTCTAATGTCATTTAACTTTTTATCACATAGGTAGTTAAATTTGATGCCTTCCCTTTCCTTTTGAGTTCATATCAGTTTGGGAAGGAAACATTAACAAATACACTGAATATAGTATTTTTTGAATCAATTCCTGCCCCGTGTTATCTATTGGCATTCAAATTTATTTAATTAGTAGGCTTTAATTTGCACTAAACAGAAAAGCCGGGCTTCAGAACAAGCATCAGGTGACACTAATGTTAGCCTAATTAGTCAGATCTGTGTTAATTATCCGGTAACTTGGCTAAATAATAAAGCCATTCATTGGCAAGGACAAAGTTACTTTAAAAGTCTCTCTTAGTAAGGTCTCACATCTCTGTTGTTCTGCTGAGATCATTTGATAATAGTCTAACAGCCTTTAGAACCACAATGTGTGATTTACTATGGCTCTTGTTAGAGATTCTATTTTAAGACAGAGGATGAGAATTAAGGATCAGTATTTAAAGTCAGGAGATAAAATCAGAGTGAGTGGAAGGCATGGTGCTCACTGTACAAGGGAGGGAGCTCAGCTTTAAGGGTTTGGATGATATTTAGAAAGGAAATGCAGGACATAATTTGTTTTATTCTCAAATAATTAAGTAAGCCTTTAAAAAGATTGAGAACAACCCAGATAAAATCCAAACCACCTTCAAAGATTAATCAACAAAGCCTAATACCTCCCCTCCCACAACTGGGATCATATTGTAGTTATGCTGTGGTTTTCTGATCCTTTTACTTATCAGACTGTGAGTGTTTTTCCATGGTAATAATTCTTCAAAAACACTTGTCTTACTTTACAATACAACCAGGTAAATCATTGATCACTCTTTAGCCTTCTTATATGAGGAAGAAGGTAGTGAATAAGGGCAAACGTGGAATCCATCTAATTTGTAGATACAGGAAATTATTTGTAGGTTTCTGGTCCAAATAATCAGATGGAAATGCCCAGTGTAGAAGAACTGAAAAAGGAGGAAGTTATTCCTTCTCTTCTTCAGTCACTCCAGAAAAGGTAATAAAAAACAATGCTAGGAAGGCAAGTTATGAAACCATACTAATCTAATTAAACTTTGCTTGCAGAATTCATTCAATAATCCCTTCTAACTTTAGGCGGTAGAAGGTTAACAGAAGTCTACAAAGTATGGGTGGTGGACCAGTTTTGGCCTTCTAAGAATGTTTTTACATTTTTAGATGGACAAAAAAAAAATTGAAAGAAAAAAATTGAATCTCAGTGTCCATAAATAAAGTCATGCTCATTCATTCATCTATTATCTATGGGTGCTTTCCTGCTACAATAGCAGAGTTGAGTAGTTGCCACAGAGACTGTATGGCCTGAAAATCTTAAAATAGTTACTCTCTTCCCCTTTACAGAAAAAGATATTCATAGTTAATTTTTATCTTTATGTCCATGTCTTCCTAGAATTTGAAAAAGAATTCTAGGCTATTAATAACAACTTCCTGACATCACAACCTTGGCCAAAAATAGCCTATCCACTTGTTACTGAAGCATGTTTGTTTCAAATAATTAATCACTACTAAAAAGAACATTGTGGTGCTAACACTTCAGAGTTTTCTGACTTACTTCTAGAATCTTGTCAGGGCTACATATTATAAGACAATTAGAATCATTCATTAAGGAAAAAATGACTTACATTAATTATTTCATTAAATTCAGAAAAAATCTTAAATATCATGTTAACATAAAATGATATAAGATTTTAATGACTTTGCAGAGCATCTTGAGAGATTTTGGGTAAAATGAGCATCGACTATGTGGTGTTAAAATTACATGTCAGTCAACTGTTGTTCTAATACAGTCACACACATAGACACACACACACACTCTCGATAGCTGAAGTCCAAACTGGCTACTCTATAGGCAGTGAAGATTTTTGTCTGTGCACTATTATATGTATTTTGATAATATAAATCAGCTGAATTGTGTCTTATATTCCAGCTCTTTCCTTTATTGACTATCTAATATTAAGTGTGAAAAGAGAAGTAATGTCATATTTAGCACATAGTAAGCATTTAATAAAAGTTACTCATTATTATTACCATTATAAGCTACTTAACATGAGTATGTGCCTAAAGAATATTTGGGAGGCCAGCCAATAGAATCCTGTTTCTGACTCTTAGTGCTAAAACTGGAGGTATGCTAGAGATTAGAATTCACATTAGGATGATGTGTCTCTAATAAGGTTCTTGCTCTATGTAAAGCCAAAATAAGGTGTTTTCATAATATGTTTAAAGCAACTGAGATAGTAGAGGAATACAGTGTGCCTCAATATTGAGTTTTCACTGAGGTTAGTTGCAGGAGTCACAGCTTGGGTCCCCACAATTGAATTTGGCTATCAGATAGTTTTAATTGGTAAAAAGAGCATTGTAAAAAATAAATTTGAATATTTTCGGGCAGGACGTGTACTCTCAAGTTTGCCATAGTCCTCACCACTCTCTATTACTTAATATTTTACCCAGAGGCATTTGAATTTGTAACCCTTGATTAGAAATACTGTAGAAAAATCCATTATAAAGATGTTTTAAGGGGTTTGGGTATAAGTATGTTTATGTGTGTTTATGCATATATTTGTAAATATTTTTTGCTGCTAGGTCCTGGGTTTCAAACTAATACAGTTAAATAAAGCATTCCAACTAGTAAGAACTTAAGGCAAAATATGTAGTATATATTTCGATTCATGGTAGTGAAAATATTCCGTATACTTTAAAAAAATGTCCTTTAAATCGCTAAAAATTAAAAGGTAGAGGGCATCAGCTAACAGAAAACTGGTACTTCTCTGAAATTGGGTAACACGAATTTGCTCTTCTGATCTAAGAGTACTATAAAACTCTTTTGGGAAAGGGAAGAGAACTTTCCTGTCCAGAGAATTCTAATACTAGCCAGGAGTAAATGAATGTCCTCTGGGTGAATGATGAGGGTCAGGCTTATTATGTAGACAACTGTCCATTAAAGACTTGTCAGGCACAGTTATTTTACTCTACAGCAGCCATGGATAAGTCTGATTTCTTTTCTAATCACCTATTGTGGGCTATTCTGAGAAAGTGACTTGTTTATCTTAGAGTTCCTAATGGTAAAGATAGAGAATTTTGGACAGAGCTGGACATAGTACCAAGGTTGGAAAGAACATTTTCTAGAACTTAGAGAATAGATTCTGTAGACAGACACTATAGATGGAAATACTACTCAGGAAGGAAAGGGAGCTGTAAAAATGAAATATAGACCATGATGGTGGTGTGATGGTTAGGTTCATGTGTCAACTTGGCCAGGTGATGGTACCCAGGTATCTGGTCAAGCAAGCACTGGCCTAACTGTTATTGCAAGGAAGTTTGTAGCTGCTTAAAAAACCAGAAGGCTGGTTTATTAAATCATCAGTCAATTGGCTGCAGCTGTGACTGATGATGTCATTGAAGGGCATGTCTTCCACAATGAGAGAATGCAGTCAGCTGGATTTAATCCACTCAGTTGAAGACTTTAAGCTAGACAGAGAGAGGACCTTCCCTTCTTCTTTGGCTGACCAGTGAAATGTTTCCTGAGGAGTTTGTCAAAGATGCCAGTTCGTTGCCTGAGGAGTTCATCAAACATGTTCATCGAAGTTGCCAGTTTGCTGCCTGAGGAGTTCATTGAACATCTTCATTGGAGTTGGCAGTTTGCTGCCTGCCATACCGAATTTTGACTCATGCATACCCACAGTTCATGAGACACTTTTATAAATCTTATATTTATAGATATCTCTTGTTGATTCTGTTTCCCTAGAGAACCCTAACTAATACAGGTGGTAAGGTAATCCAGGAACCACATCTGCCCTGAGGACATGGGCCTTTTAAGACAAGCCTACCCAGTGCAGGTGTTTTTAATAAGAAAGATCCCACCAGGTACAGAGGTATCTCTCAACCAAAATTCCTACTGGAGCCACTTGCCTAGCCTGGGAGAACTTAAACTTTTCTTTTGCTTCTAATCTTGGTTCAGCACCTGCCCAGTTGCCTTTGATTCTCCAATTTTCCTCAGTGCCTTTTTGACACTTATCTGCCTGCCCTTCATGCTGCCTGCCATGCCTTTGCCCACCCTGGCCTCTTTCTTCTCCATCTTGTATTTATAGAGAACCAACTTTGGATCACATATTGTGTGGTTTTGAGGTAGATAAAAAGATAGGAAAATCTACTTTCAAGATATTTGGAGAGAGCGAGAGCGAGTGTGCACGTGCACACGAGAGAGCCATGTACAGGATTTAAAATAAAGGTAAGTAGAGGAAAATAAAAATAAAGGAGGACTCTATCTCTGATATTTGCATAGTGCAATATATTCACAAAGATTATCTCCCTTAATTTTCCCACTTTACTCTGAAGCAGGCAGTATTTTCTCCTATTGAAAAGTGAGTATATAAACGCTTACAGGTGAAGGAGGAAACAATGTAAGGAAGATTAAAAAGCCCTAAATGCACTTAGACTGGAAAAAGTGCTAAAGAAAACGAAACAAAAAAGACTCTCTTCTGTGTTTAGAACAAAAGAGAAAACAAATAAGCCCATTATTTGAGGATTTAATGTTAAAATGATAGAGGGAAATAGATATATTATAGTCCTGCTTGGCTTCTGTATTCTCTAAAAAAGAATAAAAATTTGTTGACTGTTGATTCCCTGAAAAGATACCCAAATAACCTGTTGATAAAGCAAAGAAGTAAGAAAGACAATCATTTAAAAGGAAGGAAGGCAAAAGTGGGATATTTGTAAGGTTTTTAGGGGTCTGTTTTAAGGCAGAACTTTCAATATGCGGGCCTGATTGGGGTTGGGCAAAGTCCATGACATAATTCTTTAGGATTGATGGGCAAGGTGGGTTTTGAAGGATAAACAAGGATAAAGAGTTGTTTGATGAGCCTAGCTGGGAGATTTATTGTCAGAGAAGGAGCTATAAACTCTGAAGAGGTTAGTTGAGTAGCTCGTTGTTTGGATAAATGGATTTTCAGAAAGTTACTGAACCAAAAAACTGCAATTTCATCTTCATGGAAAACTTCCTGGCAAAATTTTCCTGGAATATTAAAGTCATGTTAATGCAGACAGATAAATAGCAAAGTCATATTAATATAGACAGTGTTGCAGATGGTTTTAGTGCTCAAGCAGGACAAGTAAATAATCTCATTAAAAGTGAACATAAATTCAAGATAAATGAGGAAAATAGAATGAGGTTATCTACATTTAAAAGGAATTTTCAATTCTTGACAACTCAGAGGATTATACCTCTTGCTAATGTGTAAACTTGTAGATATTTAAATGTTTTCTCAGATTTGCTACCAGCAATCCAATAGAAATTAAAGAAAATATGAGGGAGATGGCAGAATGCCAGAGATGAAAGAAAGTTTCTTGATTTTTAGAAAGACAGCATTGACTGGTAAGGTTGGTGTTGATCCCAGTTGGAATTCTAGAGAAGCACCTGATTTTTTTTGAGCACTGACATGTGCCGGGCACTGGAATATCATGATGAGCAAGGCCGACATGGTCTTTTCTCATGAATCCTGTTGATTTCTTCTTTAAAATAAACCCAGAGTCTGGACACTATTTTTTTTAAACAACTTCAGTCGTGTTAACTTAACCCAAGTTAGCATCTCTTGTCTGATTACAGGACCAGTCTCCTAACTAGTCTCTGTGCTTCCACTCTTGCACCCCCACAGTCTATTCTTAAAGTTATCCTTTTAAATCCCCTGTCAGATCATGTCACCTTACTGTCCAAACATTCTGATGGTGCTCTGATGGTCTCAGAGTAAAAGCCAAAGTCCTTACGCTGGCCTTTACAAGAGTCTACAACAGTCTACGTGATCTAGCTCCCAGTACTCCCCCGACCTCATTTCCTGATACTCTCCACCCTGCTTACTCCACTCCAGCCACACCAGTGTCTTTGCACTTCGGTGACCGTCAAGCAGGATCTTGCCTCAGGACCTTTGCAGTTGATGTCCCTGTACCCAGGTCACTTGCCTCACTTCCTTCAGGATTCTGTCCAAATATCACCTTGTAAGTGAGCCCTTCTCTAGTAATTCTATATAAAAGGACACTTCCACTTCCAGGATATTTTCTGTCCCTCTTACCCTGGGGGTCATATCGTGAAGGATCTAAATAACATTTTATTTTGGCTTTTAACTCTGAGGGAAGAAGTTACTTCAGTTAAACTATGGCCCAACTGAATCAGGATCTTAATCTTATTATTAGAGGCCTTATAGAGAAGGCTGTAGAGAAGCCATGGGGAGCAACTAGAAGCTGGAAGTCAATAAAACCCAGAGGAAAAAGAAGACATCACCATGTGCATTGCCATGTGACAGAAAAGCCAGGAGCCCCAAAGATTGCCAACTAGCCAGAAGACCGTCCTCAGGAGAAAGCAAGACTTCTAACCTCTGAAACCGTAAGCCAACAAATTCCTGTTGTTCATCCAACCCACTGATGATATCTGTTTCAGAAGCTGAAAAATTAAACACTTATGCTCTGTACTTTATATATGACTTTTATTTCTTATACCCTGGAAACCTTGATTCCACTATCACCTCTCCATAAAACCCCTTTTTCCTAGTTTATCGACAACTTCCTCTTTGCCAAAACTGTCTGACACCTTTCAATTTTCACTTTACACAATCTCTCTAGTTCTTTTTAACATTCCTCCCCCATCTTCTAGCTTCTGTTATGGCATTCATTACTGATTTTCCAACTTTGTGGCCTCTCTTCAGTTTCCTTTGTGTTTTTTCCAGCTGCCTTAGATGTACATATTCTGTTAGAATTGAGATTCCCAACCAGTGTGAAATAGTAATCTCCTTGGTCGGGGGTGGAGTGGGGATGGTCAGAGCCTCTGGGGGAGGCCTGTAGACTTGAGTTGCCTTGTCTGTTTATCCCAGTGCTGCCTGAATACTATTGATGTCTATGTGTGCCCTGACAGAAAAGTCTGGAAATCACTGCCCTAAGATTCCATCCTCAGCCCTCTGCATTTTATACTCTGTGTACTCTGTAGTGATCTCATTCACTCAACTACTTCCCATAGGGAGATGAATTCTAAATCTCTACCTTCAGCTGTCATTCCTCTGCTGAGCTCTAGATCAATACAACCTAACCAAACACCTCTTCTTGGAATATCCTCAAAGTTGACATGCCCAACATTAAACCTTTTATCTCCAATCCTGTTCCTCTCAGTGGATGCTTTCACCAACCACCTACAGATGTTGAAGTATAACTTATTTTAACTCCATTACTGCTCACATCTAATCAACCATCAAATCTCCTTGATTTTGTTTCCATTCCATCATATCTAGTCCTTCCATCTTATTACACTGATGCCATTTTAGTTTGTCTTTATATTTCTTTGTCTGAACTATTGTGATTGATTTTATTATTGTTTGCAACACTTACAGCTCTTCCCTGTAGTTCCCCTCCCTGTGGTGACCCTTTGTGTTGGTGAATTATAGTCTCTGCCTTACTGAGTTCAGACAGGGTGGTCTGGGTTTGCCTTGGCCAAGGAATGCTAATAGAAATGAAGCTTTATGCAGCAGTATGTGTTTTGTTAAATCTGTTTCCGTTCTGGTCCTTGAATGGTGGTGTCCTAGATAAATTCGCCCAGCCCTCTAGTGAAGACAACATGGAGCTGAGAAGCAGCTGACCCATGATGTCCAGGTAACATGAGCAAGAAATAAACTTTTGGGTCTGCAAGCCCCTAAGATTTTGGGATTGTTTGTTAACACAGCATAATTTGGTCAAAGCTGCTGATATATCTTTTACTTCAGGATATGCCATTCTCTGTGCTGTGCAAATCTAACCAGGCCACTTTTCTGCCTAAAATGCTTTAATGGTGCCTGTTTAGTTTCCTCGGCTACTGAAAGTAGATATTATTAAATGGATTAGCTTAAACAATGAGAATTTATTAGTTTACAGTGTTGAGGCTGAGAAAATGTCCAAATCAAGGCAGCATCAAGGTGATACTTTCTTCTCAAAGACCAGCTGCTGGTGTCTTCAGCTCCTCTGCCACATGGCAAGGCACATGGCGGTGTCTGCTCATCTCTCCCCTCTCTTCTGGGATTTGTTCATTTCACCTTCTTGCTTCCGTGGATTTCTCTCTTTCTTCGTATTCATTCCATTTATAAAGGTCTTCAGTAATAGGATTAAGACTCATCCTTTTGAGGTGGGTCACCCCTATTAAAAGTTACTACTTACAATGGATTTATACCCACAGGAATGGATTAGATTTACGAACATGTTTTTCTGGGTACATATGGGTTCAAACCATCATGGTGCTCTAATTTATTCATACTAAATCCTGAACTCCTTTGACACACCATGGATCTGGTAACATGGCATAGGTGTTCAGAGCATGGATTCTGAAACTATACAGCTTGGGTTCAAGTATGTGCTTTGATGCATACTACACTTGTGACCTTATGCAAATTCTTTCCCTCAGTTTCCTACTGTTAGGGATTGAATCAAGTCCCCCATAAAGACATGTTCAAGTCCTAACCCCTGGACCTTGTGTGTGAACCCATTTATGATAGGACCTTTGAAGATAGTGTTATTACTTAAGGTGTGATTCACTTGTGAATAGGATATTTGAAGATCATACTTAGATGAGGGCAATTTGAATCAGAGTGGTCCTTAATTCACATGACCAGAATCCTCATAAGCAGAGGAAATTAAGAAGCAGTAAGTCATCTGAATTCAGATGCAGTTGGAGGCAGAAGCAGGAGAAACGAAAGAGAGAGAGAAAGAGAGAAAGAGAGAATCACCATATCACCATGCATGTGATGGAGGATTGCTACCATCAGACTCTGGAACAAGCATGGTCTTCAACTTCTAGCCTTCAAACTGTGAGCCAACACATTTCTGTTATTTAAGCCATGCAGTGCATGGTATTTGTCATAGCAGCCCTGGCAAACTAAGACACCTACCTTACAAAGTTGTTATGAGGATTAAATGAGTTAATGTGGCATTTGTAAACTGCTTAGATGGGTGCCTGGCACATTGTAAGTGCTATGTAACTGTATGATTAAGTACATAAAAAGATACCTCCAGGCACATCTCTTTTAAGTCTCCCACCTCCAACCTATGCCACAACACCTGAAATTTTCCAAGTAATTTGTACTTTTTCATGCTTCAGGATGTTTGCCTGTGCTACTTCCTGTTACTGGAGTAATGCTCACCTGTTTTACCTGGCTAAGTCAATATCTTCCTCCAAGGCTCACCTCAAGAGCTACTTCCTAAAGTTAGGAAGCCTCCCCTGACCTGCTACCTTGCTGTGATTGGATTATTGTTCATAAAATATTCACTCACTATCCCTTCACTTGCCACTGTGGGTGAATACACTTCCCTGAGCCATTGATACTGGACTTGGCCAGATATCTTGATTTAGCCAATGGCTGTTAACAGAGTAAGTGCAGAGACCTTAAAGTGTTTGCACAGTTGGGCCATTTCCATGAGAACATGGCATAGATAACTGCTTGTACAAGATGGATAGAGAGATGTGCTGAGCATTCGTGAACTCAACTTACAAGCCAAGGCTCATATTATACCAGTTCCAGAGAGGTGTTCCAAATGTACCAGAGAATGGTACCAGTGTTTGTGGGCTACAGTGAGGTAGCCACAAAAATTTGGAAATTCGTCGGATTTAAGAGTTAAGCTTTAAGATTATAATCTGATATCAGAGGAGAGAAATGCAAACCCACCCTATAGAGGCTACAAAGCTTTCACTTCATCCAGACATGACTATAACCTGAGTGAATATATTAACATATTTAAGGAAAGAAATTGTCAATCAAATGGAAGCATAGAAGCTTAAAAAAAAAGTAACTGAAGCAAACTTGGCAGAGCCCATCTAAAGGAGACATAGGCTTAGCTAAGATACTTTGGCTATTCTGGCTTTATAGCAAGGCTTCCCCTAGATTGGGGTTCATGTAACAACCAAAGTACTGGTTCCACACTCATTAGGAAGCCTTGAGATAGGAATTTGGCTCCCCAAGTAGGTTTGGTACAGGAAGAGACTGGGCTGATTTTGTACACATGAGTATTTTCTGTCCTGCAACAGAGTCCTCATTGTCCATCCATTGTCATATTAATTTTATGTATCAGTGTCATGAACTTGCTTAATGTGAACTCACCCCATTCAGTCTGGCTTGCTCTCATTACACTGGCGAAAACAGTTTCTGAATCTCTAAAGCTGAGCACCAACTCTAGATATTGACAAGTCCACCAAGGTAATGAATCTTCTGGAAGAGAGTCTGACAGGTTTTGCCTGATGAGTTTACTGATTTTTTCCCCTTTGAACATCTGCAGAGTATAAATGAGGGACTAGGACAGCAGCTTGGATATAGAGCTGGTCATGTATGGCAGAGTTTAAAGGAGAAGGGTGCAGCTCCAAGAGCGGTGGTTGGGTACTGGGGGCTTTTCCTGGGGCTAATAGAAGCAAGCAAACTAATCACAGATCATGCCTGATGAGGGGTGGGGCTCCTGATGTTCTCTTGGCTTTGGTTCGCATTGACTCAGATATTGAGGGTCCCTTTACCTCCTGTCTTAGTTTCCTATTGCTACTGTAACAAGTTATCACAAACATGGTAGCTTAGAACAACACAAATTTATTATCTTATGGTTCTGGAGTTCAAAAGTCTGAACTGGTTCTCACTGAGCTAAAATCGACATGTTGGCAGGGTTGTGTTCCTTTTGGAGGCTCTAGGGGAGAATTTGTTTCTTTGCCTTTTCCAGCTTCTAGAGGTTGCCTGTTTTCCTCAAAGTCATCAATGCCCAGGTGAGTGTTTGCCATGCTGCATCCCTCTGACACTGACTCTTCTGCTTCTCTTTTCCACATTTAAGGACTCTTGTGATTACCTTGGGTCCACCTGGATAACCCAGGATAATCTCCCCATCTAAAGTCAGCTGATTGGCAACCTTAATTCCATATGAAACCTTGATTTCTCCTTGCCATGTAACCTGACATATTCACAGGTTCTGGGGATTAAGATGTGGCCATCTTTGAGGGGACATTATTTTTACCTTATGTGTATACGGAGATACTTTTCCAACTCCCTTGGAAGGAAGCAGCACTGGAATAATATTTATTATTTTGCCTTTTTCTCTATCCTGCCACTTGCTCTACCCTAGGGGGCAGGAGGGATTAACCTGATAGATGATACTGATGGGCACCAGTAGCCACAGGCTCAAGGTAATCAGTGCTCAGACTGGCTGCACTGAAATGTGGGACCTACCCTGAGTCCCCTTTTTCTGGATCTTCTGGACCTGCCAGAGCCCAGGTGTACTGGAAGACTGTGTTTCCAGTCTCTAGCAGTAAACAGACCAAGCACACACATTTCTATTGGGCCCAACCAAGATCTCTGCTCATTTGGTTCCAGCTTCTGTACTTGCAACAGGCTGGGTATGACAGGAGCAGGTAGGCTCTACTTTTCAGAGAAGGAAGACAGAAACCTTGCCATATTGTCCAGTCCAGCTTTCAAAATAATGAAGCTAATCAGGTTGGAATAAATACAAAGTTACAATATTCTTTCAAAAAAAAAAAGCTGATCAGGTATTCTGATCTCCCCCTGGCTGCTCTCTCTGCTCTCAAATGGTTGAGAAGCTGAGAAAAGAAAGGAGGTTAATTAACAACATCAAGGCCCCCAGCAAAGGGCACTGGGGAGGGCTAAATCTGCTTACCTCAGTACTTGCTAATGGGTAGGACTGGGGCAGATAGGAATTGATAGTTTAAACTTATCTCCTTATTTGTCAATCCATTTTTAATGCAGAAGTCTATTCCAAGAACAACATGGAAACAATATGCTTGCTCTAAGGTAGACCAAAAGGAGCTAGTGGAGTATTCTGGGAAAGAAGAGGCATTTTGGTTTAATCAGTTTGGCTTGTCTTCTAGGACAGGATCACATCAGCTAATGGATGAGGCATTTGGCGTTTTCAATGCATCTGAGGCTGTTGTGTGCTCAGCCAGGAAAGCACAAAAGCAGCTGAAGGTTTTCTGGTAGCGGCTGCCCAGTTAAGAGGGTGAGAGAGGCTCTGAGAGAGGAGATGGAGTGGTGGGTGGCTTTGAAGAGGAGGCCAAGAGTCTATATTTGATCTAGGAGGTAAAAGAGCCAACTGGTTGGAGCAGTTCAAATAAGAATTAATTTCCAGAGAAACAGGATACTTAGCAAATTGTCTCTTTTCCTGAATTGGCAGATACTATAGAAACTATAGCAATCCATGTCAAAGGAAGAGCAGTTTATTCCCAGGGGTACTTTATTTACTGAAAAGTAAATCTCACTGAGAACCCTGCTGGAAATATCTTTTCATGTACCATGCTCTATGTCTGCCTTGCCTTTAATAGAAAACAAGCCAGGAATGTTCTCAAATAAAACTAAAGACCACTAGTGAGTTCTAGAGGAACATTTATAACAATGACTGCAGACAGAAAGATCGTACTTTCAGGGATTGTGGTTCCCAGACTTTCTGGCTGAAGCGGAACAGAACAACACTTATGTGCAACACTGGGCCGGAGGCTTTAGTAAGCTTTAGAGATAGTCAACTGGAACTCAGGGGGAAAGAAATGTGAACCAGAAGAAGGTATGCAAAAGAAGGATTTTTTTTTTTTTTAAAGGGTAGAAAGACTTTACAGGGAGTAGCTACAGTTTACTTCTTCACTTTTTCTTCTTTTTCTTCTTTAGCACCAAATCCTCTCCCATTTATCTCTTCAACCCCACAAACCTCATTAACTACCTCTGGGCTGGGACCAAAAGGAGAACTGCGTTTTGGAGCACTTGATACTATTTCCTGAAACTAGCAGAGGAATGACAATGACAAAGGCAAGACTGCCAGAATGAAAGAAACACAAATTTAGAGAGGGTGTTTTCTCTTCACATGATAATCTCTATTAACTTGTGATAAGCTTGGCAAAGAACAGAGTCTCCCAGCCCCGCCCCCCATCTTTTTTTAACGGAAAGGTTGAGTGAGCAGGTCCTGATGTGGTTTGGAGGTACTGAATAACTCACGTTTCACAATATTCTTTCTCCAGGTTTGTTCTTAGGGTCTGAAAGACACTTTTTTTTTTTCTTTTTGTCATTAAAACTGATTCCTCAGGTGCCTGCTGGAGACATGCATCTTCAATGTACCCCAGCCATGAAGTTTTCTGCCAGGTGTTAATGCATGTGTTAAGTAAAATGTGGTCCAGAATACTAGTTCTCCTCTTAAGCATCATTTCTGTGAGGTGAGGAGCTCTGGGAAATGAAACCCAGAACTGGAAGGTATAGATGGCTAAGCCTGGGTCTGGAATATGGATAGACTCCTGTCAGGATCGAGTGTGAATGGTAGAAGGTACTAGTCAACCGTAACACTACATGAGGACACTATGGGTATGTGTATGTGTGTGCCAGTGTGTATGCATGTGGGAGTGTGTGCATGTGTGTGTGGTGTGTGCCTGCATGTCAGTGTGCATATATGTGTGTGGGTGTGTATGCATGTGTGTGGGTATGCGTGGGGTTGTGTGCATGTGGGTGTGTGCACATGTGTGGGTATGTGTGCATGTGTGCACTGGTAATACAGAAAGGAGATGGAGGGTGATAAATGAAGGGGACAGCTTATGAGACTTGAAGTGATATTTTCTAGTTGACAATTTTTAAATTCCTTACCTGGCAATCCCACTTAATTCTTGACCATGCCATCTTGCCCTGCTTTATAAGCTTTATCTCTATGGTTCCTTCAGGATTAATTTTTGAAAAAATTAATAGATGTTATTTTTTTAGGACAGCTTGAGATTTACAGAGAAGATGAGCAGGTAGTACAGAGATTCTCATATTACTCCCCCCCAATAGTTCCCCAGTTGTTAACATCTTGTATTATCATGGCATGTTTGTTACAATTAATCAACCAATATTGATACATTATTATTAACTCAAATCCATGGCTAACATTAAGGTTCACTCTTTATGTTGTACAGTTCTGAAGGTTTTGACAAATGTATCATGTTATGTATCTGCCATTACAGTACCATACAGAAGGATTTCACCACCTAAAAATCCCCTGGGCTTCACTTATTTATCTCTCCCCCAGGATTCAATTTTAATTGAATTTTCTAATGGGAAGGTCAATTAAATACACACACACACACACACACACACACACACATGGTATATGAATCTGTACATGTATATTATGGGTATGCATCTATGTATGTATGTATGTATACACACAATCTTTTATTTAAGTGGCACTACTTCCTTCTGGTTACCTTTAAACTATCTTCAATAAAGTATGAAGCTACAAATACATTAAGCCTTTATGCGTTTACCTTGTGTCTGAGGTATTTTCTTTGATGGGACAAATGCAATGGAATTATCATCTATCATTAAACCCATGAAGTGTCAAACTTATCACCTTGACACTTCCATGATCCTTAAGATGTCCTTATAAAGGCTTGATGTCATGGCAACCAGTGTGATATATCAGGATCTAGTACTGCTGAACTTCTCTTAATAAATCAGGCATAATTCGCATATATGTATTATAATGTATTAAAAGTTATTCAACTGGAATGATTTTATATTGTGCAACATTAAGTCATTAAGTTTGCTTGTCCCAATCTTCCTTCAGTGTTGGTACATTTTAGTCTTGTGTTTTAAAAAGTTGCTCTTTGTGGATAATATATTGCAAAATAGCTTAATGCATTATTTATTTATTTATTGCTTTTGACAGTTGAATTTAAATTCTGGTGAGTGTAGGCCAGAGGGGAAATGGATTATAAGATTTTCTTTATGTTCTTCAGTGGGCATTTCCATGTCCACCAAGATGTGTGACCTCTGCGTGGTCAGTCATGGTGGTAGTTAGCTGTGTGGGTAGGTAACTGCATAGGCTGGAGTGCATGATGCCAGAGATAGTTAACTCACCCACTACATTCTCATATTACGTTATGGGTTGGCTCCAAATCTGGGGTGGAGCTAAGAGGAATTAGTCATTCAAAGTTGGAGAGCAAAGAAGAATTTAGGAGATTTGGATAGCATAGTGTCTGGCTACTCAAAGTGTGACTGGAGGACTAATAGCATGACTTCGGAGTTAGAAATGGAGAATCTCTGACCCCTTACCAGATCAACTGAGTCACGATCCACTTTTGCTGTAATCCTTAGATCATTCACATCTACAGTAAAGTTTGAGAAGCTCTGGCTTAGTGGTTAAGAACATGCATCCTGGAGTATGAGGACATGGGCTTGAATCATGGCTCTGCTGCTTTCTATTGGTAGGAATTGGGCAAGTTCCTCAGTTTCAGTTTCTTGGTCCTTTATGTGGGAATCACAACGTACTTACCTCTTAGGAACATAATGACATAATGGATGTAAAGCGTCCAGCACAGTGCTTTGTATGTAATAGTGCTTGTGTCAGCTGTAATTAAAAATGATGGGAAGTCAGTGCATGGAGCTAGGTCCATGGCTAGGGAATGCCAATGTAAGTGAGAGAATAAGCCATAGCTGGAAAATGTGAAAGGGAGTCTGAATCAAAATTAATAAGAAGTGATGTACAACCTTAGGTTTTAGGAGGTGCCAAGAGGGAGAGGAGAAAGTCTAATCAGATCCCCTGAGTGATTTTGTAGGTCCAGGATCCACCTTACCAGCACATTATAGCTTTCTCGATATTTACAAAACTTCCCAGGTGGTCAAGAATTCACTACCATTGTCTCAGTAGGTTCTCACGAAGTAAGAAGATAATCGAGGAGGTGAATGAAAGCATCCTACATTAAGTATCACAGAAGGTCATGTTTGGAAGGAACCTTAAAGGTTGTTTAACCCAAATACCCATTTGATGTTTAATTCCCACCAAGTGGTTGCCCAGTCTATGGTTGAATATATTCTGTGACTGAAAATCCACTAATTCTACTGAGTAACTTAGAGGGGTCTGCTATATGAGAGCAGAGAATGTTTTAGAAATCAGCTGACTCAGATATTTGCTGTCCAAAAAAAAGAGAAAACAACCAGAGAATTTCAAACATGATATCCATGTTTGCAACAGTATTTACGGGGCATCTGCTTTGTGCCGGACATCAGACTGGGTGCTGGGGATAAAAATCTGAGTAACACATAGATCACCCTTTTGTTGAGTTCATAGTCTAGATAAGCTATAGATATATAAGCAATAATTATAATAATATGTGACAAAGGCAATAATAGAAGAACGAAGAGGAAGGTAGGGAAGCAGACAAAAGGGTGATTCATTCTGTTGGAGGATGTTGGGGATTTGTTAAGGAGACAGTCTTTGAACTGGGTCTGATTATAGGCCATTTGTGTTTGCTGAATCAGGTTGCATACTGCATACTTTCATGCATGAGTGTATGCAGTATTGTGTATGTGTGTGTATATGTGTGTATGCCTCTGTGTATGTTTGAAAACATGTATATGTTCCTGAAAGGAACTTAGCAGATGTCTAGGATACTGCAGTACTGAGAATGGTTCCTACTCCATTACTGCTTTGCTAGGTGATGTTGGTAATATTATTTCTCCTTTGTGAACTTTAAGTCTAAACAAGGACAGTTATTAGTGTTTTAATAAATAATGCCAATTTTGCAAATTTTGCTTTACCAAATGCATTGTGTGAAATAGATATTTATAAAAAAATAAGGTTGTGATTATTCACATATACATCATCCTTCACTTCATATAGGATTTATTTTTAGATTGTTTATAATTTCTTTTCAGTGCCTTTCAGACGTAGTTTGATTTAACAAAAATTTTTGTTATATTATGCTTGAAACCAATGTATATTTTAATTTCAATGGTATGGCTCATAAAACATGTTTGAAGTACTAGGGAAAATAATTTGTGTTAGGAATGTATGGCTCATAGAAGCAATGGGAAAAAAAGATCTTAGCTATTTAAATTCCTCCCTCCCTCCCTCCCTTCTTTCCTTCCCTCCTTTCATCTACCAATGTGTCTATCTATTCCAGGCTAAATATTCCTCATTTTTTCCCCCTAAACTTATGATGATATCAAGTACAACCAACTTGAAAATTAATCTCGAGAACTGAAAAGTCTAAGATATTGGCGAATTGTTTTTATATTGTTTATCAAAATTAAACTTGTATCTCTATACTGTTGATGAATCATTAGGTTATATAACAGATAGTTTCTTTAAAATTTTAGGAAGGAATTTACTATCTACTTGAACTAAGTATGTTTCTTTCCAATATTTCAAATATCTATAAATTAGTCATCATTTGATAAGCTTGCCTCTAGGACCTCAAGTATTATGTAATTCATTTGATACATTTTACCATATTTACCTAAGAAAATCTTCTAAACTTCTGAATGCTTATAAGGATATCTTTAGGTTTTTGGACATCAACTTGGTGTAAAACAGTAGTGTGTTGTAAAAGGTGTAAATGAATTAGAAAAGGATGTACTATATTTCTGTGATTAAATACAATTAAAGGTTAAAAAGCTTGGAGAAAAATATGTTAAAACCAAATGGCTGAATGGATAGACTGGGACGTGTAATTAATCTCAAATAGATTAGGACTCCCTTCCAAGTCCACCTCAAAGTATTTTTTGGATTACCCATAACTGTGTACCTGTGTTTATGATGAACATGGAAATCTGAATTGGAGTTCGGTGACCTGGCAAGCACATGAATGAAACAGTACTTTAAAGCCACTTCATTAAAGTTTAGACCTACTAGGCATGGTGGTTAGTAATCACTTTATCATTTCTAGTTCCTGATTCTGTGGGGAATGTACACTTACTGCATCTAGTAATTGCTACCATTGCATCTTTGGAGTAGGCATTATTGAGTCAGGCCCAAGGTTTGGTCAATTAGATGGAGCAAATAAGTTGAATCCACAAGCAAATCTAATATTTGATATCCAGAAGAGGGCAGTAGGACACAGAGATTAAAATCCCACTCAGTGAGGCATTACAACTAAGGATGGCTGCTAAACTCTACTCAGTGTTAGACCAAATACCTACTTTCCCTTTGGCATACTGTGGGCAGCACAGTGTAGCTAAGAAAAGAAATTAAGATTTTTCTAAGCCGCTATTACATGTCAAGCACTAACCAGGTATTTGCATAATAACTCTGAGAGATAGTTGTTAGCTGTTATGTTATTCCCATTTGTATCAATGCTCAGAAAGCTTAAGCAACTTGCCTGAGGTCACACAGCAAGTAGAGTCAAAATTAAAATCCAGATCTGATTCCAAGGGTTCTGCTCAACCATACCAGGATTTGATTCCTGAACCCACCATTTACAAACTTATTGACCTTGAGTAAACAATTTAACCTTTCAGAACTTCATTTTCTTCATCTGCAAGGTAAGACTAACTATATCCTCAAACCCTGCAAGAGTTAGTCTCTGGATCAATGTCTCCACGATCAGCTCTGCTCAAGTGGATAGGTTTTACCTTTTGCTAATATTTTAATGCAGGAAAAAAAAAATAGAAAATTTATTTTGGAAGGGAAACAAGAGCTTATCCAAAACTTCATCTTAGAGATGATGAAACCAAGGCCTAGAGTGCTTAATGACTTGTATAGGATCAGAAAACTAGATTGTGACACAAACAAGAACTCAGGATTGGCAGCTTTTATCCAGCTTTCTTCTCTTACCTCTCTGCACCATATTTTAGGGATCCAGACCCACGGAGATGTTAATGATGATAGTGCTGTTGATGGGGGTGAAGCAAGCAATCAGTGTAGCTCAGGAGATTGTAGAAGAGAGTTACTGTATTTTAGAAGGAACTTATTTTATCGGGAAGTCCTGGTTCCCTTGCCCTGTTTGTGGGTGATGCCAATATATGAACTTTGTCTAAGGCGCCTCATTGACAGGAGGGTGGGAAAGGTCAGGGTGTGCACATTTAAAACACTCTTCAAGTGAGAAATGCTCAAGTGCAGATTCCATGCAATGCTAATCTTCCCTTTATAGTATTCCCTCTTTAACAGTCACTCTCATTTGCTTTCCTGTGGAACTGTAATGGAGAAGCTGCCTACTTGGAAGCAATGTGTGAGATCTGTTTAATGTGGCAGTGCCTCCTTTGAGAGATTTTTAGGCATCCAGCCATATTTTATTCCATTTCTTCTAACCCTTTCCTTTCTGAATTTGGTATACTCTTTCTAGTCTTCCCCAGGTCTTGCACTTGTAGGGAACTGGAAGGGAGGAGCAGAAAAGGGAGAAAGGAAGAAGGAATGGGAGGAAGGGGGAAATTCTTCAATCTTCATCACCAAGTGGCTGAAATGTCATAGTGCCTTTTCTGTGTGTTTGGATAATTCTCCAGGTTCCACTGGCCTGTGAATTTATGGACTGTAACTAAGAAGGCTGAGAGTCAACTACATAGATGCAGAAAGCTTTCTATTTAAAAGTACTTGCAATCAGAATGGCTATTTTCCCTAATTCATGTACACATGACTTTTTGTGTTAAAAATTGTTTGAAAAAAGAGATTTCTAATAGGTTAAGTGATCTGCCTCCTTGCTTACCTTGGGGATAGTGTCCCAGACCTCATACTTTTCTCATTTCATTAAATCCTTAGGACTCTCCCTTCCTCTTAAAATGGTGGGAAAGGAACTTTTCAGGGGTCTGGAGAAAAGCAGCTTATAGGGCAAACCATGAATTGTGTTCTAGATATTATAGAAAATAAGCATGGCTGATCTGGGGGCTGAGGGATAGGAAAGACAGAGACAAGTGATAGCATCAGAGCCTTTGAACTCAGCACTGGAATATCTGCAACATTCACTCACAAGTCATGCAATGCCTGTTAGGGTTTCATGTCATCTCTAACCAAATTTTGTTTATTTTATGGTTCAACATCTTGTCTCCATCACAGATAAGCCCATCCTGAACTCATGGCCGGTGCCTAGAACAGTGCCCTGAACACAGGGCTATAGTAATCATTATTAATTGATCCTAAGGGCCCTCTAAACTGGACAAAAATGTTGACTTCTGAACAACCTAAATGAATTGATTGGGCAGATAGACTTTTGGATGAGAAATATAAAGAAATAGGAAAGCAAACAATGGGTTGGTAATGCAACTGGGTATAATTGAATGCAGACCTTAGCATATTAACAAATCTGACAATATTGCCTGTGAAGGGCTGAAATAACTCCTGATATGTTGCCTTAATGTTGTCTCTTTGGATTGCATAGGCCTTCCCTGCTGGATGGCAGAAGATTGTGGTACAGCGTTGCTAATGAGATGGGGAGTGAGAGACGACAGGTTCTGGAGGAGGGAGCCTGCCCATCCTACAATGTGCGTAGGGCTTGTTGCCTTGGGACACTATTATTTTAGCATGATATACGTTCAATGCAAATTGTGATAATTTTGTCTTCCCCTACATTCCTGGGAGAAAGTTGACAGGACACACAAAGACATGTACACACGTGTGTGTGTATGTGTATATAATAATTAATTAAAAAACCTTTGGATTCCCATAGAGATATTATAATTTTGAAGCTAGAATGACCAGAGAAAATAATGGATATTTGAGGTAAAATTATCACAGTAAGTATTAAATGCTTGTCTTGTATGTGTTAACAAATAAGGGCTGTTGCTCCTTAAAACATGGTCAGTCATATAAAAGGTTAACATGGCCAGTAGTGTTTAATGCAGATTAGTGGTGTGTTGAGTTATGAGAAGAACAAAGGTCTGACTTTGCCATTCGTACAATAGGTCCAGTGATGGATATTCAGAATATCTTGTAGCTCATCATCCTGTGATACCACTATCAGTTTTATCATAAAAGAATTATGTTATTCCATATATGAAAAATGCATTCTTGAACCACTGTGAATTAGTTTTTAATGTACTGTGACCTTGGATTGCCCTGGGATATTAATGCTAAATGATTACTTCTGAATGCTTTTTGAATAGCTGCATAGTGCAATTAAATGTGCAATACATCATGGATGACATAGTTAAACGCCTCTTCTGGTCAAGGAACCCAGAGAGGTCTCAGGAATGATGGTATTTCTGCATTGCTGAGAATGGGAGAGAAGAGAATCTCTAGTTAATAGTGAAATAAGTACAGACTGAAATAGATGATAACCTTTTCCTGGGGTTAGTCAATGGGAAATAAATTTTTGTTTAAATTTAATCTTATGAAAGAAGATGATTTTTGAATACTGCCAAAGCAGTGGCCCATTTTGTCTGACAAATGCCCAAAGTGAATAATCATCATCAGTCTTTCTGAGTGACAAGTTGCTAAACAGTATGTTTGGGAACCCCTGTGTGTGTGTGTGTGTGTGTAGGGATAGATAAAGAAGTAAAGAATTTGGCTCGTATTCTAGCCCCTTTTCTAGAACGGGGCTTATATTGAATTACAGTTTGTCTCAGTGTTGAACCTCATAAATCTTGCACTTAATCAAATCTCTTTTAATCAGATTCTTGGGCCTAGGGAAATGATAACAAATGAAGGGGTGGCATGGAAGAGGCTTGATGAGGTCAAGAACCTTTTACCTCCTGGTCAGTGGTTTAAATCCAACCTTGTTGGCCATTGGGCTGAAAGGGGTGTCTGCCTGCTGACTGTGGACAGGTGGCCAGCGCCTAGTTGTTGGCTGGCTCCACAGTCCTCTGAAAGACCACAGGGTCCAGTGGGCCCCCAGCTGGAAGTGGACTTAGCTGTCTAGCAGATTCCTCCTTACCATTATGAGACAGGACTGAATGTGAAAAGGCTGCTTCTAAATGGCCCAACGCTAGAGCTGTTTGGTGAGTGATTGGAGGGCTTCAATCTTTGGGCTATCAATTAGGGGTAACTTTTTTGTTTTTAAAGTAATAAAATTGCAAATTTATTTGCTTACAAATATAATGAACAAACATGGAATTTTCTGAACTGAATGCCAAGAAGTCTGTAACTTGCAGGTCTTTTGACTTTGACCTGTATAGCAACAATAACTCTTTTTTTAAAAAAATTAATTTTATTGAGATTGTTCACATACCATACAATTATCCAAAGATCCTAAGTGCACAATCAATTGCCCACAGTTCCATTATACAGCTGTGCGCCCATCACCACAATTATTTGTTTTTTCAATTTTTAGAACATTTTCATTACTCCAGAAAATAAATAAAGACAAAAAAAAAGAGAACTCAAAATTTCCCAGACCCCTAACTACCCCCCACCTCCATCGTTGACTCAAAGTATTGCCACTGTTGATGAAAGAATGTTAAAATACTATTCTGTATTTCTTTTATGGGCCTGACCTTATACTGTGATTATGTGTGTTCTCATTGTAGTTTGCTGTATCGGTCAGTTTAGGTGAAGTTATTATGCAGAACAAACAATCTCTAAACCTTAGTGGCTTACAACAACAAAGGTTTACTACTTGCTAATATTACCTTTCCATCGTGAGTTGGGCATGGCTCTGCTCCTTGTCAGGATGCAGCTGATGGAGAGCAGCTCCCTTACTCTGTGATATTGCTGGGCTTGTGGCAGAGGGGAAAATGTGAGATCATGGCAAAGCATACATCTGGCTTTAAAGCTTCTGCTTAGAAAGCAAGTCTATGTGGAGGTGTATCATGCTTCCATGAGAGGGAGGAGCAACAAATATTGTGAACAGTAATGCATTTTATCACTTTTCCCTACTGTAATGTGAATTCCTGGAAGGCAGTTTTCTTTTTTGTGTCCTCTGACTTGCAAGCTTGGCACCTTATCAAAGCATATTACTTGTGTTTTGAAATAAAGAGCAGAGGTGATTTATTTCAGAAATAATATAGACTTATTAGGGATGCCATTCTGTTCAGTCCTCACTTGTTTCAGTTTCTGTGATACTAATAATTAAGAGACCTTATTATTTTTCTAATAAAATATTTAATGCTTAATATGAATTTGAATATGTTAATCTGCTGCTTGCAACAGAATTCTAGTTCGTCAACATAAGTATGTCCTATTTCCCAACTAGTCTGTAGAGGGAGTTTCTTTTGTTTCTTTCGCTTCTATTGCTTATTCTAGTGTTCCATAAGGAAAAAAAAAATGCTCAGGAAACGTTGTTGCCTAAACTCAACAATGTCTAACTTGTTTGAATAAATCATGTGGTTTGCACTTCATGCCCTTGGTCACCTGGCACCAAATGATGTTTCTAGCTTTATTTCTCGTCATTTGTGCTATTTCCCCACATTCAGCCACACACATAAGCCCTTGTGTGTTTCATTCTTTCCCACTTTAAGTGTATTTGCTCTGGTTGTTTCCTTTGCCCCAAATGATCCATCGTCTCATCTGCACACGTTCAATTCCTTCCCAGTCATTGCAACCTAAGTTAGGTAGTAACCTCTTTCACAGAGTCTTCCTTTGATCATGTAGGAGATCTAATCAACATCTACAGGCCATAACCTTTATATCCTTCTTATGGCAGTTAATTTGTTTATTGTGTCAAGCAGTTAAGACCACAGGCTTTGGATAGTTAGATCTGAATTTGAACTAAAGGTCTGCTTCATTCCTGCTACAAAGAAGACCATGAGGCCCATCTTACAGTGAAATCAATGAACCTTGCTCCTTTCCACTAAGGCTGAGTTTGTCTAGTTGTTCCCTAATTAGTGGCTGCCCCAGATCCAGTGTGTGTGTGGGGTGAAGAGGGGTGGGTTGGGGTGGTGGTGTTGGGGAGAGATATGGAAACAGCTCTGAAGACATTTGGAAAATGTCCCCTGGTGGAGGATCAAAGAAAGTGAATGAAATATTCTCTTAACACATTTTGATCCCTGGTAAAGCCATTTTATGTATCCTTCCAAGTAAATAATAGTTTATTAGAAGTGCCTTATTTTTTTTCTTCTCATTATGGCAGATTGAATAAATTATTATCTCATAAACTGGGTTTAAAATTTGCATTGTAATTCCTTGAAATATTGCAAACATTTATTGAATACTAAGTGGCAACTCCAGAGCAATTATTTACTAGGTCAAGGGAATGCTGTTTGGAAAAGTCACAAGCTATACATTATGACAATAATGTAATATATTAAAGTTTTAAAATAAATGCAAGTTCTTTTTTTAAAGCCATAACTAAAATCATAGCTCATTTTAAAGCACTAAAGTATTTAACTCTCCAAAAAGTGACTGTTTTGAATCAAGCCAAATGTTGCTCCTTTTTAAATTGGTAATGCTGTCAAATTCTTGGATTTCTGTCCCCAACAAGGACAACTATAGGAACTGCCTGGGCCCTGGCAGAGGAGCAACCCAGGTGCCTGATAAATTTGGAAGCCTCATCCCGATGCCAAGCTTGGCTCCTTGTTGGTCCTTAATATGGAAATAACTTTATCTTGGGACAAACTTTTTGGTGGATCAGGTTCTTTCCCTACATCCTTGTATATTAGTTTCCTGTTGCTATTGCAATAAATTACCAAAAATTTAGTGGCTTTAAAACAGCACAAGTTCATTTTCTTACAGTTCTGATGATCAGAAGCCCAAAATGAACTGTAAAGGGCTAAAATCAGGGTTTCAGCAGGGCTCGTTCCTTCTGGAGGTTCCCGGGAGAATCCATTCTTTGACTTTCTACTTCTAGAGGGTGTTGGCATTCCTTGGCTCCTGGCTGCCTCACTGACATCACTCCATTCTCTGCTGCTGGGTCCCATGGCCTTCTCTTCCACTATAGTCACATCTCCCACTACCTCCCTCTATACTTGTGATTATACTTGTGATTATACTTGTGATTATACTTAGGGCCCACCTAGGTATTCCAGGATGATTTCCCCATCTCAAGATCCTTAATCACATCTGCAAAGTCCCCTTTGCCATATAAACTAACACTCACAGGTTCTGGGGATTAGTGCCTGGATATCTTGGGGAGTCATTGTTCAACCTTCTACACCTTGTCCATCAAAAGCTTTTCTGAATCCAGACCACAGTGTTGAATTTTTTTTAAAAGCAAATAATTTGGTATTTCCCAGGAGGGAAAAATAAGGCATCTCCAAGGACTGTAGATTGGAGGATGGAAAGTTCTGATTTTGCTTCTAAGTGTGGCTCATGTGGTTTGGTTGCCACCAATACAGATTGTCCCTGGCAGTATGTGAGATTGATTGTGTTTGCTTGCATACCTAAATCCAAGTGTCCCAAATCCATTGATAAGATTTTGAGGTATGAGGGCCACCATAGGATTCCAGCCTGCACAAAATGGATCTGCAGGCACTTAATGGTCTAATCAAGTATTTATGTAGTGCCCCTCCCCACCCCCAAAGACCTATATTATGTGATCTTAGGGTACTAGCATCACATGGTAAACATAGTAAATTACTGTTTAAAGTGAAATTGATTCTTAATCTGCTTGATGGAAAAATCCATCTCCATCTTCTCTAATTATTCTCTCTTTCCTTATAACTGAGGGGACAGAACACTTTGAACCTTAATTCTGAATGGTTCTCAATTTTATGAGTTCCACTAAAACCCCTGAGAATCATTTAATTTTATGGGGTTCAATGCTAATATTCAAATGCATTCCCTCTGAAATATATTTTTTTTACTTTATACTATGGAGATTTAGCTCCCATCTTTAACACGCACGTTTTTAGTGCTTATGCTACTTTCACTGCTTATCTTTAAAATTGACATATTATTGTTGTTATTATTGTTATTGTTATTATTTTGTATTGACCAAGTTGAATGCCTCATTCTCAAGGGATTGTCGTCAGTTCAAGAACGATGGGTGGATGTTGTTCATTTTAAATGTGAAATTATAAATCAATTACAGTGGTGGCTAACTCCCCTTCGTGACATGCCACAATTTACTTCCAATGACATTTAAACCTATCTCACATGCTGAACAATCTGTAATAAATTATGATTTTTTTTTTGGCTTCTGAAATGAAGCTATAATTATGACAGTTGAATTCTTGTTCTGGGAAATAAGGTGGCATTTAATTCCTTGAGAACAAATGACAGTCACAAAAGAACAGTTAATTATTCTCAGCTGCAAAAGAAGGGAGGAGGGGAGAGAAAAATTATGAAAAAGAACATGGTGGCACTTTATGTGAAGTATCTATTAACTAATCCTTAACTAAGGCTGAACTACAGTTGAACTTCTGGGGCTGTCCCTGAGCCCAGGTAACACCTTTTATGATTTCAATTCTCAGTAAAACCCAAACAGAACAAATTAGCAACCTGAAACTTTCTCTATTCATTGCACGTGATAATACAGATATTCTCACAATCAGCCTTTGGTTGTAAGAATGCAGACTGACACTCAAACCCAGTTAAATCAGACCCAGGAGGTAGCATGGTATTAGTTTTCAATTACAGCCATCCTATCCTAATGCAGGTCTTTAACTGTGACAGTCACTCCATCTATATTGCAAATAAAGAGAAAGGAAACCATTGTGCCCCTAGATTTTCTTTTTGTTTTTGTTTGTTTCTCATTTAAACAGCAACTATACTTCCATCAGCTTTTCTCTGATGGTCTTTCCTGTTCATTCTGGCAAGAAGCCCCGATGCAATTGCATATGCCAGAGAACACTAGGCCACTCCTCGCAGCTAGTCCTGACACCATCAGCTGCGATGTTAGCAGCCTGCTATTAGAGACGCCTCTTTCTTTGACTTCCCTTTCTTCCTTGGGAGGAATAGATACTCTAGAGAAGGGCCCTGCTGAGTGGAATTCCCCATTTTGACTGCAATTAGGGATTGTGACTTGATTGATTTAGGGGCTCTCTGAAATGTAGCAGGATCAACACAGTTGCACACAAAACAAGGCATAATCCACTGGGTTAAATTAACGCTAAATCAGAGATGATTGGATTAATTGCTATTACATTTTATCTTCTGTGCACATGTGCTGTTGGCAGGCTTTCAGAGCTTTTTAAAATTAGCTTAGAACTGGATGGAAGTGGTACAGGTGCAAATGATTTGTGCACTGGGTCTTTCAAGTACACAGTAGGCTCATAAGAAGGTGCATTTTTCCCCCAATTGTATTTTGGATGTGATATACAAAAAACTGCATTGAGAATAAACTTGGCATCACTGTTCAGAAGCTATAGATGTGTTAAATGGCAAAACGACTCTGTTAACTAGAAGATAAGTTGGAAAATGCATTCTCTTCATACTGACAGCCCTGGTGCTGTCTCCCTGTTCAGATCACTTCCCCTTTATGATTTTCTGTCTACATGGAGATCTTTAGGGTACTGGAGACCCATGCAGTAGAGCACTTAGCTTGGTATCTGATCCCCCAGGATATATTCTTCACAAGTTGTATCCCTTCAACAAATTTTAAAGGTAAAATGTCGACATGATGGTTTGTAACATTAGGATGAATCGATTTAAAGGAAACAGTGTGAAATGTGTGATTGAAACCTCAGTGAAGTGGTCAGATCAGGGACACAAAGAGAAGGTAATCAAAGGCTGACATCTTTTTCTGCACTCATTTCTCCATCAGCCAGTGGCTCAGGCCCGCTGCAGGGCTGACCATGGGAAAACCTAGTTAAGCCACTTGGATGAAAGGTTATATTTTTATACTTTAGGAAACTGGTGAATCGAAAGCTTCCTTTTAAGACCACTGTGTGCACAACCCTAGAAATAGATATTGTGGAGGAGACAAAGACTTCATTCTGGGGCTGATCATGTTTCAGAATAATACAAATAAACTGGTTAGAGCAAGATGTCTTCTTGTTCTTGGCCCTTTGAGCTCTGGCAGCGATGCTAGGCTCCTGTGAATAACCAGTGATTATCTGCAACTTTTCCATCTTGGGAAGGACCTTCTGCAGGTCCTTTGCAGCTTATGTATTTGCTTTTGCTTAGCTTGCCTTCTTGGCTTCTCATCTGGCTTTCGCATTGCTCCTGGCCCTGTTCACCCTGTTCAGATTGGTGACCTTCTGTACTCTTGCTTCTTGAACCCATTTCTGCTTGCCCCTTTGCTTTCAGCATCCCTTGTTATCCCTCAAGGGATATCATGGATATCTCTTGTATCCCAAAAAGAAGAGCATTTTGATGCATACAAATGACCAAATGTAACAAACAACTGGGAACTGGGCTTGTAAAAGCATTCTCCCAATTTCCCAACTTATTAAAATGTGTGTATGTGTGTATAGGACACACATACATATAATCACTTTTATTCATTATTTTGAAAATGTAACAGATATACATGATTAAGTTCACATGATGCAAACGAGTATGGTGGAAAGAAAGTTTCCTTCTCATCTATGACCTCCACTGTTCCTGTTCCCCACTTCAGAGACAACCACTGCTGTTAGTGAGGTTTATTTTTCACCTGCTCATCTATAAATTTTATATGCATATATGAAACACACATACACACATCCTTCATCCCGTATTAAATAAATCAAATTTCAGCACACTGTTCTATATCTCTGGGTTCTGCTTGCTTAAATGTATCTTGAGGATTGTTCCATATTAATACACATAGAGATACCACGTTCTTTTTAAAGTTTCTGTAGTACTCCTGAATGTGCTATGATTTATTGAACGAGTCATTTATTGATGGGCATTTAAGTTGTCATCAGTCTTTTGTTTGTAGAAATAATGCTTGAGCCTATTTTTTTAAAACCCATAAGCATTATATCTAAAGAATAAAATTCCTAGAAATAAAAGTTCTGGATTAAGGATAGTATGACAAATATTTGCTTCTTTTTATGTGAAGTAAAACGTACTTAAGGAAGGGGCACAAAAATATATGAGGAGCTTAGTGAATTCCATGATTTATTCTACTGTTGGTGAACATTTGGGTTGTTTCCAGATTTGGCTGTTTTGAATAATGCTGCTAGGCTTTAACTACTATTGGGTATATACCCTAGAAGTGGGATTGTTGGATCATAGGTTTTATGGATATTCAATTTTAGTATATAATGCCAAACTGCTTTCCAAATTCATGTTAATACCAGCATGTATAAGAATTTTTGTTGCTCAATATTCTTGCAAATTGTTGGTAATATCACTTATTTTAGGCATTCTAGTAATTGTATAGTGGTATATCACTGGGATTTAAATTCATATTTTCCTGACTAAAAAAGTTGAGTATATTTTCTCATATTTCCTAACCACTTTGATACCCTGTTTGGGGGGTGCCTGTTAAAGTTTCTTGCCCATATCTCTATTGGGTTGTAAGGACTATAAGAGTGCTTTCTATATTCTAGATACAAGCCCTTTGTTGGTTTCATATATAAAACATTTTCTTCCAATTTATGGCTTGCCCTTTCACTTTCTTAATGTAGTTTTTAGATGAAAAAGTTCCTATGTTTAATGTAGTCAAATTTACAAACTTTCCCTTTATGGTGATTTTTTTAAATGCAATTTTATTGAGGTATACTCACATACCATACAATCATCCAAAGTGTACAATAATTGTTCACAGTGTCATCATATAGTTGGTTGTGCATTCATCATCACAATCAATTTTTGAATATTTCAATTACTCCAAAAAAATAAAAATAAGAATAAAAATATAAGTGAACATCCTATACCCCCCCCCATTATTCATTTACTTTTTGTCCCCATTTTTCTATTCATTTGTCCATACACTGGGTAAAGGGAGTGTGAGCCATAAGGTTTTCACAATCACACAGTCACACCATGTAAGCTATATAGTTATACAGTCATCTTCATGAATCAAGGATAGTGGATTGCAGTTCAAGAGTTTCAGATATTTCCTTCTAGCTATTCCAATAAACTAAAATCTAAAAAGGATATCTAAATACTGCATAAGAGTTACCTCCAGAATGACCTCTCGTCTCCATTTGAAATCTCTCAGCCACTGAAACTTTATTTTGTTTCATTTCTCTTCCCCCTTTTGGCCCAGAAGGCTTTCTCAGTCCTACAAAGCTGGTTCTAGGTTCATCCCTGGGAGTCACGTCCCACATTACCAGGGAGATTTACATCCCTGGGAGTCATGTCCCACAAAGAGGGAGGGCAGTGACAGTGACTTTACCTGCCGAGTTGGTTTAGACAGAAAGGCCACATCTGAGCAACAAAAGAGGTTCTCTGGGGGTGACTCTCAGGCACAATTATAAGTAGGCTTAGCCTCTCCTTTGCAGTAACAAACTTCGTAAGGGCAAGTCCCAAGATTGAGGGCTTGGCCTACTAAATTGGTAGTCCTCAGTGTTTGCGAGAATATCAGTAATTCCCCAACTGGGAAAGTTTAGTATTTCCACATTTTCTCCCAGTCCCAAAATACTTTTTATTCACTGCCCAGATTACTCTGGGATATATCAGGGCTTCATACTAACTGGTACAAACCAACTAGATCTCAATCCCTATTCAAGTTTCCATGTAATTATGGTGTTTGAGTAAACTGACCATACAAGTTAAATTATATAGTGTGTTACAGAAAATACAGATTTTGCACCACATAAACATCTCTTCCTTCAGTCCACATAGAAGTTGAAGTTTTAAAACACAGTTAATATCATCCTTTACACTTTAGTCTGATCTATCCCAGTCTCAACCAAGTCCATTTCATTCATATCTCCAATCAAAGTGTGATCTCCTTTTCAGCCTCTTCCAACAGTTGCTGCAAGGGGCAATGCCGACACTCAAAGCTGCCAAATTCTGGCTCTGAGACCCAGGCTCCACGCAGGTACTTGAAGCTCCAGGGACCGACCAGGTCACACACAAACAACTCAGCATCTCAGAAATTAGAAATACCTATTACAACTCATGAATAGATATAACTGCTGTAAGAGCTTATAATCTAGGAACCTTTACATAAGCCTTTTCCTGATAACCCATGCTCCCAGATTCAATCCTCAGAGATTACACATTATTGTTAGCCCATATTAGTAAGGTATTATAATGTTTGGTTTTTCATTTCTGGCATATTTTGCTCAACCTACTGCCTCGAAGTCCATTCAAACCTCACAACTTCATTCCTTCTTGCTGTTGCTCAATATTCCATTGCATGTATACCCCACAGTTCACCATTTGGTTTATCAGTCAATGTACCCTTAGACCACCTCCATCCATTGCAAATCATGAATACTGCCACCACAAATACTGGTGTGCAAATGTCCACTCATGTCCCTGCTCTCAGTTCCTCCCAGTATACAACTGATAACAGTGTTGCAGGACCTTATGGCAACCCCATACTTAGCTTCCTGTGGAGCCACCACCCTGCCCTCCGGATAGGCTGCACAAGTCTACTTCCCTAGCAACAGTGAATAGGTACCTCCCTCTCTCCACATTTTCTCCAACACTTCTGTCCCTCTATTTATTTTTTAAACAGTTTTATTCACACACCATACAATCCATCCTAAGTAAACAATCAGTGATTTCCCTTTTAATCACATGGTTTTGCATTTACCACCACAGTCTATATGAGGACATTTCATGTCTTCTGCAATGAAAGAGGAAGAGGAAGGAAAAAATGAATAAAAAAAGATAGTAGAAAAAAAACACAATGAAAAGGTCATACAACACCACCACCAAGAATCCCATACCACTCCCTTATATCCCCATCTTATAGACATTTAGCTTTGGTATATTTCCTTTGTTATAATTAATGGAAGCATATTACAATGTTAATGTTAACTATAGACTCTAGTTTGCATTGATTGTCTTTTTCTCCATATGTCATCCAGTTTTCAACATCTTGCAATGCTGACATTCATTTGTTCTACCTCATGTAAAAACATTCTTCTGTTAGTACACTTAGTCACCATCATTGACCACTCTAGGCTTCACTAAGTTATACAGTCCCAGTCTTTATCCTCTATCTTTCTTTCTGGTATCATACATGTCCCTAGCCTTCCTCTTTCATCTTTGTTCAGAGTACTTACTATATTGTGCTATCATCACACAGTATTGTGCTATCTATTTCTGGATTTGTACAATCAATCCTGTTGAATATTCTATACTCCTTCAGCATCAGATACCTGATCTCTACCTTCTTTCTATCTCCTGATAACCTGTGTTCTCAACTTTAACTTTCAAGGTTTGCTCGTTAGTGTTAGTTCATATTAGTGAGACCATACAGTATTTGTCCTTTTGTTTCTGGCTAATTTCACTCAACGTAATGCCTTCTGTCTACCATTTTGTCTTTTGGATTTCATATGTCATATCTTAGTTTATCTTCATTTTTTTTCCTCTCTCTCTCTCTTTTTACCCTTAGTAATAACCTTCATTTCTACAGTTTTATCTGAACCTCTCTCTCCTGTTTTTTCCTATTTGCCTGTAGTGCTCCCTTTAGTATTTCGTGTAGAGCAGGTATCTTGTTCACAAACTGTCTCAGTGTCTGTTTTTCTGGAAATATTTTAAACTATCCTTGATTTTTGAAGGACAATTTTTCTAGATACAGAATTCTTTGTTGGCAGTTTTCCTCTTTCAGTGTCTTAAATGTATCATATTACTGCCTTCTTGTGCAACTTCATGGTTTCTACTGAGAAATCCACACATAGTCTTATCGAGCTTCTCTTGTGTGTGATGGATTACTTTTCTCTTGCTGCTTTCAGAATTCTCTCTTTGTCTTTGATGTTTGATAATTTGATTGTTAAGTGTCTTGGTGTGAGTCTATTCAGATCTGTTCTGTTTGGGTTACGCTGTACTTCTTGCATCTGAAATTTTATGCCTTTCATAAGAGATGGGAAATTTTCACTGATTATTTCCTCCATTATTATTTCTGCCACCTTTCCCTTCTCATCTCCTTCTGGGACACCTATGACACACACATTTTGTGCTTCATGTTGGCATTCAATTCCC
Source organism: Choloepus didactylus (assembly GCF_015220235.1). Classification (NCBI taxonomy): domain Eukaryota; kingdom Metazoa; phylum Chordata; class Mammalia; order Pilosa; family Megalonychidae; genus Choloepus; species Choloepus didactylus. The sequence continues at coordinate 48,776,785 of NC_051320.1, read as the reverse complement.
TGAGACACTACTCGTATTTTTCCATTCTTTTCCTTATCTGTTCTTTTATGTGTAGAATTTCTGATGTCCTGTCCTCCAGTTCCTGAATCCTTTCTTCTGCCTCTTCAAATCTACTCTTTTATGTCTCCACTATGTTTTTCATCTCTTCTATTGTGCCTTTCATTCCCATAAGTTCTGCCATTTGATTTTTCAAGCTTACAAATTCTTCTTTATGGTGTCTTCTTATATCTTTCATTTCTTTTGCCACATTTTCCTTCAGCTAATTGATTTAATTTAGAAGATCTGTTTGAATATCTTTAATTAGTTGTCTCAATTCCTGTATCTCATTTGAAGTATAAATTTTTTCTTTTGACTGGGCCATATCTTTATTTTTCCTAAGAAAAACTCATAATTTTTTTTGTCTAGGAATCTGCTTTCCGAATCAGATTTTCCTAGACCAGACAGGCCCAGGTCTCAAGAGGAGGGTGTAATCCGTATCAGGTTTCCCTGAGGATGAGACCCAGCAGGTTGTCAGACTTTCTCGTGAGGACTCTAGACATGCATTTCCTATCCTATCCAGCAGGTGGTACCTGTCAGCCCACTGCTCCCCACTGGTGTAAAGAGGTGCAGTCTTTAATTCTCAGTGGACCCTGTCCTGGCCAGCGGCTGAGGGTGTCAGAAGCCAAGCTCAAGTTTTTCCTGTTTATTTTTTTTTTTCCCCACAGGTCCTAGGGTCTGAGTTCTCTGAGGAGGGCAGCCACTTGAGCTGGGCCCCACCTCTCTTTTCTTAGGGAAGCTATGCCCTTTATGGAATTATCTCCTACTCTTGACTTTTCCTTTGTCTGTGACTCTTTTAACTCCACCATTGCCTGGGTCAGCACTGACAATTGAAAATGCCTGAGGCTTTCTCTAATGAGCTACTTAGAATGAGAGGAAAAAAAAAAAAGGAACAAAGAAAGAAATCCCTTTACAGAGCCAGTCCCCAGCCCCCAGTTGCACCGGTTGACTGGAGTTGGTACCTGGTTCTATGTGCTCCTATTTTTGGGACACAGCCATTTTCCAGTATTTTGAACTCAGCTATCTCCAAAAGCCTCTATTTTTATGTATTTATTTTTCTGACGGTCCAGCCCCCTCTCTGCTGGGAGAGACCTCAGGGTTCCTTTCCTTGTTGCTCTAGGTTTATCTCTGCTCATAGCTTGTATTCAGTAGTCCAAATTTGTTAATTAAAACTGCAATTGGAGTTTGGTCGAGTTACTTTCCCTTGCTCCTATTATACTGCTTCTTTTTCCCACAGAGAAGTGTTCCAACTCAGCCTTCTGTGCTAGTGGGGAAGGGACAGCAGCTCTGCAGTTTGAGGAGCTTTACTAACAGGTGTATGCTGCAATCTCAGTCATTCCACCCATTACGGACTGGTGTATGATGTGTGTCCAGTCACAGATGTCCCTCGTCAGTTGTTCCAGACTATTTACTAGTTGTTTCTGACTATTTACTAGTTGCTCTAGAGGACTAACTAAATTCCATGCCTCTCTATGCTGCTATCTTGCCCTGCCCTCTGTGGCAATTTTTTTTTTTTTTTCAGTGCATGTATTGCTTAAGAAATACTTCCTTAACTCAAGGTAATGAAGATATTCTCCTATATAATATTCTAGAAGTTCATTGTTTGCTTTATTTAACTGAAATTGATTTTTATGCATGGTATGAGGTAGGGGTCAAATTTCTTTTTTTTTTTCACATAAAGATGTCCAACTGATTCAGCAGTATTTACTGAAGTCTACCCCTTTGTCTCTGAATGGCAGTGCTATGTTGCCATAAATCAAATGTCCATATATTTGTGGTTCTGTTTTTGGAATTTCTATTTTATTCCACTGGTCTATGTGTCAAACTTTGCACCAATATCACATTTATTAATTACAGTAGCTTTATAATAAGAATTGCTACCTAATGGATCAAATCCTGTCACCTGTTCTGCTTTGAATGATTGTATTTTCTTGGCTATTTGCATTTCCATATAATTTTTGAATTGGCTTTTCAATTCCTCAGAAATACACATTGGAGTTTTTAATATGACTGCCTTGAATTTATAGAAAATTTGAAGAAGTGACATCTTTACAATACCAAATCCTGTGAATGTTCATGAGATTGGCCCATAATTCTATTTTCTTATAATGCTTTTGTCAAGTTTCAGAACCAAGATTATATTAGTCTTTTAAAAATGAACTATTTTTTCCTAGTCACTGAAGAGTTTGTGTAGGATTTGAACTATTTCTTCACTAATTAAATCTGGGTCAGGAGTTTTATAGCTAGAAAGGTTTTTATTTGCAGATTTAATGGATTTAATAATTGTAGAACTATTCCAATTTTCTTTTTCTTCTTAGGTTATTTTTTTAGGATTTATCCATTTCGTTGGATACAGTGAAACAGCTTTGGCCTTGTCAGTCCTCTCCATTTAATGTGTTTTGCTGTTATCAATTTCCATTCTTATCTTTTTAGTTTTTTAGTTCCTAAAATAAACATTTTTAGGTTTATTTTACTGTTCTATTTCTAGCTTCATGAGATGGATGTTTAGCTTACGGATTTTTAGCTCTTTTTTTTTTTTTTTTTTTTTTTTTCCCCTGGCGTAGGTACTGTACATTTCCCTCTGAGAATGGGCTTAGCTGCATCCCACAGCATTTTGATTATCATCAGTTAAAATATTTTTATCCATGAGTTATTTGATCCATGATTTGCTTACAAGTGTCTATATTAATTCACACACATATGGAGATTCTGTATTTATTTGTTTTGTTGATGATACAGAGCTTAATGCAACTGTGGTCAGAGAACATATTCTGATGATTTAAATCCTCTGAAATTTGCTGAGATTACTTTGATAACACAGCATATGGTTAATTTTTGTTAACGTTTAGTGGGTGCTTGAAAAGAGTGTGTATTTTGCAGTTGTTTTCTACATGTCAATTAGGTTAAGTCTGTTAATTATGTTCAAATCTGTCAAATTTTAACTGATCTTTTCTCTACTTTTATCATTTATGGAGAGAGTTGTATTTACATCTTCCACTATGATTATTGGCATTTCTGTTTCTCCTTGTATTTCTGTCAAGGTTTGCTTTCTATATTTTGAGGCTATGATATGAGGTGAATACAGATTAAGAATGGATGAAGATAGATTGACCCTTTCCCATGAAGTTTCCCTGTTTGTATCTAGTTATTCTTTTTGTCTACTTTATCTGATATTTGTGCAGTTTAACCAGCTTTCTTTTGGTTAAGGTTTGCATGTTTTATCTTTTTTTTTTTAAATGCAATTTTATTGAGATATATTCACATAACATACAATCCTTCAAAGTGTACAGTGAGTTGTTCATAGTTGTGCATTGATCACCACAATAAATCTTTGAACATTTTCATTACTCCAAAAAATAAAATAAAAACTAGAATAAAAAAGAACACCCAAAGCATTCCATTCCCCTCCTCCTCTCATTGTTCATTTCCTTTTTTTCACACTCATTGTTTTTTTAACTTTATCAAAAAATTAAAAAAAAAAAACATTTCAAACAAAGCCAAAACAAAGGAATAAGAAAAAACAAATAACCTACAATAATTACATTGCTTCCAACATGTTCCTACCCTACCCCAAGAAAATAAACAGACTATAACCCAACAGTTTTTGTCTTTTTTCAATCCTTTTACTTTCCATTTTTTGTTTCCTTATTTTGAGATGTGTTACTTATAAACAGCATACAGTAAATTTTAAAAATTCAATCTCTTTGTCTCTTAATAGAAGCATACAAGATAATTACTGATATATTTGGGGTTAAAGTTCCTATTTTATATTTGTTTTCAATTTTCCAATCTACATTATGTTCCTATTTTCTTTCTTTTTGGCCTTTTTTTTTGGATAGATTATTTCTTAATATCTTATCTGTTCCCCCCACCCCCACCCACACATACACACCACTTTGGTAGCTACACCCTTGCTAGTCTTTTAGTGGTTATCTTAGAGATTGCAATATGCATCTTTAAATTATCAGAGCCTAATATTACTGGGTTCTTTTATCCATTTTCCTGACATTGCATGGTCTTAGACTACCTTAATTCCATTTAATCCTCTCTCAACTTTTACACTATTTTTGTCTTGGATCTTAATTCCATGCTATTTTAAAGATTACAACATAGTAGTATTATTGGTCTATAAGCCATTGTTCTTTTAGACTTTACCTATTTACTATTTTCATTGCGCTTTGTTCTTTCTTACATTGTCACCTTCCATCAGAGATCATTTGCCTTCTCCTCAGTATATCCTTAGTATTTCCTTTAGTTAAGTCTGCTGGTGATGTAGTCTATGTTTGTATATCTGTTTATCTGAAAATAAGTATATTTTATTTTAATTCTTCAAGGATATTTTCACCAGATATGGAATTCTAGGTTGACAGTTATATTCTTCCCACACATTGAAAATATCAGTCGATTATTTCTGCGATTCCGTGTTTTGGTTGAGGTCATCTGGAAGTCTAATTGTTACTCCTTGAAGATAATCTATTTTTCTCTCTTATACTTTAAGATTTTCTCATATATATATTTTTTTTATTTTCAGCAGTTTTACTGTGCTTTTCTTAAGTATGGATTTTTAAAATGATTTATCCTGCTTGGGATTCGTAAGACTTCTTGAATTGTACTGTGTTGCCTTTTGCCATTTGTGGCAAGTTCTCAGCCATTATCTCTTCAAATATGGCTTCTGCCCCACTTTCTTTTTTCTCTTTTTATGGGACTATATTATGGGATGTGGAAAGCCGCCTCCCGAATCGGGCCTAGCGTATGCGCTGCAGCCTGCTCTAGAGTTACCCCCGCCCATCGAGTGAGCCAAGATGGCGCCTGCATCCTGTTTCCGCATAGTGACGCATGTATCCGCCACCCGCTCCTACCAATCGAAATCCTGTATACGCGATACTAGCCTAGAAGCTTATTGGTTGTTAATTGTGTATAAAAGGTCTTACCCGGACGGGGTAGGGTGAGACAGCCCACAAGGAGCCGTGCCTGACGGCCACATCGAGGCTGCTCTCCCACGAGGCGCCGTGCCCCGTGTGGGAACCAGTAACACAGAATGTTCATCTAGCTGTAGTAAAGGGCTTGCTTTCACAACTGCCGTGTGGTTCGAGTCGTGATTCATGACCAGGTTAGTTCGCGCAGTCTGCATCTCTCTCTCTCCTTCCCTGTTTCCCCTCGCCGGCCGGGAACCGGGGACCGAGCGGGGCAGCGCCGGACAAGTGGTGGCCCGTACGGGGCAGCTCCTCCTCCTGCCTCGCTCTCGACGGTCCCTCTGTGAGGAGAGCAGCGCTGCGCGTCGAGCTTACGGCGGACTTCCCGCGCCTGATCAACGCGAGAAGGTGAGTGCGTCTTATTACATGATAGTTAGGGCCCGTGGGTTTTCAGGTGACCCCGGGGGACTCGGAAGAGCTCTCCGAGTGACTGAAGTATAGTGCCGACTGCAATCATGGGGCAGTCCGGAAGTTCACCTCTCTTAGCTCCCTTAAAGAACCTTTTGAAACTACGGGGTATCTCGGTCAGGAAAAGCTCCCTTCAGCGTTTTCTTGATGATGTTGATACTTTTGCCCCTTGGTTTGCCTGCACCGGCAGCCTTAGCCTACCCTCTTGGATGAAGCTCGGTCGCGACATAGACCGAGCGCGCCAGACGGGCGTGTGTATGGACCCGATTCTAGTACCCATATGGGAGACCGTCCGTGCGGTCCTTGAACTAGAATCGGCTACCGGCCTAAGCCCGTCCTCTGTCTTGCAAGAAGCACGGTGCGCGCTCCAAGAAACCCAGTCAGTTTCGTCAGCGGACGGCTCCTGTAAGGGCAAACCGCCGGAGTCCAGTGACTCTGACTCAGAGTCAGATAGCGATACTGACGAGAAGGCGGAAGCATCCCCGCTAATTGAGTGGGAGGAGCCTCCCGCCACACCCGTGCGGCCTTCCGCCCCGCCAATGTCTACCGCTGCACCCCCAGGGACACCCCAGCTCCCAACTGACGCCTTGGGCGGTCCCACCAAAGGACCTTGCCGAGAGCTCCCTCTAGTGGCCATGCCCAGTAAATGTAATTATCCTTTGCTGCCAGACCCGGAAACCCCGATGGGTCGGTCAGGGGAGGGGCAACCTTTGCCGTACCCCCCGCCCGAGTATACAGGCCCTCAGGACCCTTTGCCATTAGGTAGTGGTGGGAGACATTTCTGGAGATGGAACCCTTTCACAACATTTAGACCTTTTGGCATGCTGGGTGGCTACCAGCCACTTGAGCCGCAGCCAGTCTCAGAAATGTACCCGGTTATTATCAATCCCCAAGGTGGCAATCGGCACGAATCATATGATTACAAACTATTGAGGGAATTGAGGCAGGCCGTCCATCAGTATGGCCCCAATGCCCCTTATACCTTGAACATGATCGAGAACCTCTCTGCTCTAAATCATACACCCGCAGATATTTTTCAGCTAGCCCGTGCTTGCTTGCCGTCAGGCCGATTCATAGATTGGAAAGCATGGTTTGAGGAGTTAGCTGAAGAGCAGGCCGCAAGGAATGCGGCGGGGAGACGTGGCGGGTGGAATGCTGACATGCTGTTGGGGAGAGGCGCCCATGCCCAGAACCAAACGGGTTTCCCACAAGAGGTCTATGCCCAGATCTTCCGCTGTTTTGTGGGTGCCTGGAAAAAGCTAACAGGTGAGGGAGAGGCTCAGGCCTCTCTCAGCAATATACACCAAGGCCCCACAGAACCATTTGCGGATTTTGTAGCCAGGATGCAAACCGCAGCTGAGAGAATCTTCTCAGATCCAGGAGTAGCAGAGACTGTGGTTAAGCAAATGATTTTTGAGCAGTGCAACAAGGAGTGCAAAGTTATCCTGGCACAAAACAGAGCAAAAAATTTGACAGAGTGGGTCAGGCTCTGTAGAGATGCTGGCAGCCCTTTAACTAATGCAGGTCTAGCTGCCATGCTAGCCAGCTCCCTACAGGTGGCTACAAAAAGCCCGAGAACCTTAGGGGCAAAGTCTAACGGGTGCTATGGCTGTGGCCAATCAGGGCACTTTAAGAGAGATTGTCCCAATAGACGTCAACCCCCTGCCACTCAACGGTTTGGCGAACCAGGTGCAGCAACCAGGCCGTGTGGCCGTTGCCACAAAGGCCCCCACCGCGCAGAAGACTGTAAATCGGTTTTCGATGCGCAGGGTAGACGCCTCTCTGGCCGCCCCGAGCAGATTCCAAAAAACGGGAAGAGGGGGTCCGCCCTTTCGACGGACCCCCTTGCATGCCATTCGACAACACAGGATCCGATCAAATTCGTGCGTCCCCCGGCTCAGCAGGACTGGACCTCTGTGCCACCTCCAGACTCGTACTAACCCCCTCCATGGGTGTCCAGTTAGTAGGGACCTCCTTCAAGGGGCCCTTACCGGCTGGTACTGTAGGGCTCATATTGGGAAGAGCATCCACGGCCCTGAAAGGATTAACAGTTATACCAGGACTTGTAGATTCAGATTTCACAGGCCGTGCCCAAGTTATGGTTCAATCTCAGCGGGGCACCTTAGTCATTGCAGAAGGTGATAAGCTGGCGCAGCTCCTGCTCTTACCCAGCTTACATGCAGTCTTTCCAAGCAGAATCAGACAGAGAGGGGAAAAAGGGTTCGGATCCAGTGGAGCGATTTTTGAGGGACTCCATATGTCCCTGGAGTCTCGACCTATGCTAACCATTAAGGTGCAAGGCAGATCTTTCTTGGGCCTGCTCGATACAGGGGCCGATCGGTCTATCATAAGACAACAAGAATGGCCCCCCACCTGGCCAACGAGCAGGGCGGAAGAGCCCATTAGAGGAATAGGCCAAATTTCAGCGCCCATGCTCAGTGCAGCTGCCCTTCATTGGGCCGATGAAGAAGGACACCAAGGCAGTTTCCAGCCTTATGTATTAGCCCTGCCTGTGTCTTTGTGGGGAAGAGACATTCTGACCCAAATGGACGTTACTTTAATTAGCGGCTACTCCCCAACCTCTAAGCGACTGCTAAAAGAAATGGGGTATACCCCCGGCAAGGGTTTAGGAGCTTCACTGCACGGACGTGCGGAGCCTATACAAGCTGCCCCCAAGTCTGACAGACGAGGCTTGGGTTTTTCATAGGGGCCACTGAGGAGAGATTCCCACCCACACCTATAAAACTAAAATGGAAAACCGAGGCTCCGGTGTGGGTGCCTCAGTGGCCCTTGCCACAGGAAAAACTTGCAGCGTTGCACGCCCTAGTATCAGAACAACTAGAAAAGGGCCATATCGCCCCTTCCACGTCACCGTGGAACACCCCTATATTCGTAATAAAAAAGAAATCTGGTAAATGGAGACTGCTACATGATCTAAGAGCTATTAACGATTGCATGGAGCCTTTAGGGCCCGTTCAGATGGGACTGCCCCTCCTCTCGGCATTACCGGAGCACTGGTCGATTTTCATCATAGATCTGAAAGATTGCTTCTTTTCTATTCCGCTCCACCCTGAAGACACCCCTAAGTTTGCCTTTACTGTGCCCTCTAGTAATCAAGAGGAGCCCTGTCAATGCTTTGAATGGACAGTCCTGCCCCAAGGCATGGCTAATAGTCCTACCATGTGCCAGCTGTATGTCGCTGCGAAGCTAGCTAGCACTCGGCAGCAGTTCCCTCAAGTGAAAATCATCCATTATATGGATGATATTCTCTTAGCCCATAGAGACACAGATCTTCTTAAAACAGTTTTGTCACATTTAGTCCTTAGTCTTAGAGAAGCTAACCTAGAGATTGCCCCTGAAAAAATCCAAATGACTGACATTACCACTTTCCTGGGGGCGAAAGTCGCACCCACTCATGTTTCCCCCCAAAAGGTGTCTCTCAGGCTAGACAATATACACACTCTCAATGATCTACAAAAACTCATGGGGGATATCAATTGGATCCGTCCATACCTAAAAATACCCAATGTCAAACTAACACCTTTGTTCGACCTGTTGAAGGGGGATTCTAATATAAACTCACCTCGAAGCTTCACTCCAGAGGCAAGGCGAGCACTATGCCAGGTGGAACAGGCGCTCAGTGGCGCTGCATTGAAGAGAATAGACCCTGATGAGCCTTTTGAAGCCTGCGTGCTGCCGACAGAATTACAGCCCACTGCGGTACTGTGGCAGCGGGGGCCGCTGCTCTGGGTCCACCCTGGAGTTTCCCCCAAAAAAGTCCTAGAGCACTATCCTACAGCGGTTGCAGACTTGGCCCTAGAATGCATTAAAAGGGCTGTGCAGCATTTCGGTCAGCAGCCCAAAAATCTCAGGGTGCCTTATTCTTCCCAGCAGCTTGAGATACTCACCGGATGCATAGATCAATGGGCCATTCTCCAGTGTACATTTCTTGGTCCCATTAACAATCAGTTCCCTAAGGCTCCTCTCTTGCAGTTTGTCACCCGGCACCCAGTGATTTTTCCCAAAGTAACCTCTCCTAGGCCACTAGCAGGCGCCCCCACCGTATACACGGACGGCTCCAGCTCTGGAACAGGGGCGTATTGTGTGGAGGGGGACACTCCTAAAACAGTGCTCTTCCAACCACAAAAGCCTCAATGGGTAGAACTGCAGGTTATCATTGCAGTCCTGGAAAGCCTTTCCGAGCCCTTAAATGTCGTCTCGGATTCTGCTTATGTTGTGAACTCTGTACAAATTTTAGAAACGGTGGGCATTGTTAAACATTCCTCTACAGTAAGGACGTTCTTTGCCAAACTACAGGAGGTTATATGGACCAGGCAACACCCTTTTTACATAACCCATATTAGAGCCCACACAGGTTTGCCTGGCCCTATGGCCCAGGGGAACCATAGCGCAGATGTAGCCACTCGACAGCTGCACATCTTTCCGACGCTGGTACCGTATCAACAAGCCCGAGAATTCCATGCCAAGTTTCACATCAATGCAGGTACCCTAGCTAAGCGGTTCAGCATACCACGTGCAGCTGCTCGAGATATTGTCCGAGCCTGCAACAATTGTGCGGAGCAGAGAGCAGTCCCCTCGGTTGGGGTCAACCCTAGGGGTCTCACCCCAGGGGATACTTGGCAGATGGATGTCACTCATCATTCAGAGTATGGTAAGATCAAGTACTTACATGTGTCGGTGGACACATGCTCCCAAGTTTTATTTGCCTCTGCTGAACCAGGAGAAAGAGTCTCCCACGTCATTGCACACTGCCTTGCTGCATGGGCAGCTTGGGGTAAGCCAAAGACGTTAAAGACGGATAACGGGCCTGCCTACACTAGTAAATCCTTCCAAAAATTTTGTGACAACATGGATGTCCAATTAAAACATGGCATCCCCTATAACCCTCAGGGGCAAGGAATCATTGAAAGAGCGCACAGATCTCTCAAAGACTTGCTTAAAAAACAGAAAGAGGGTATAGGCCACGGCCTGTCCCCAAAAGCTCGACTGTCTGTAGCCTTGCTCACATATAATTTTTTAAACGAAAATTCACAAGGAATGACACCTGCCCTGCAACACACCACCCCGAGTCCTCCGCATAGAGGTCTAGTCCGTTGGAAGGATGTCCTGTCGGGGCAGTGGAAAGGCCCTGACCCGGTGCTCAGCTGGGCCAGAGGCTCTGTTTGTGTTTTTTCCCCAGGAACCAGGACGTCAACCAGTGTGGGTTCCGGAAAGACTGGTGAGAACCGTGACATCACCTGAAGAAGCCAAGGAACAGCTGTCAGAAACGCCAACGAATATACAACCTGAACCATTAGACCAAGCCTCCGACCCTGCTGATGATGGCGACGACCGACAAGACGATAATAGTAGGACTGACCACCCCGCGGTTGCCCAAAAAGAGGATCGGTAACTCTGTTCTTTGCTCTCCTATAGCAATCCTTCTAATCTGCCTTTTTCTTTTTAGTGGAACTATATTTCCTCTACAAGCTTCAACGAGTCCTTCCCCCTCACCAATGACACACTGATCCTCTCTTTTGCTAACCTCTCTGTCAAGGTTGTCAACACCACAGTTGCGGCGAATGCTACTTGTGAAACTGGTAATGGCGAGTTAAGTAAGGGAGTCTTGCTTGAATTTCTTAACGTTACAGGGAAGAGCCGCCAGTCTTGTGAAGGGATCTTGAGTAAAAAGGAGACTCAAAGGTGCCTTTTCCTTCCAGGGCTTGCTCCTACAGTCTGCAACCGTTCCAAAGACCCGGATGCCTCGCCGCCCCGCTATCCTAGTGTATCGCCCAAGTTATGTCTGGCTCCCCGTCAAGGCAACCGACTGGGTTGGCCCTGTTTCTCAAGTTGTTTCACTTAACAATATCCCCTTCTCTAAGTCTAGGCGTCCAAGAGGCATAAAAGAATGGCTATCGAATGCTGCCAGTGTAGCTTCCTCTTTGTTTGTCCCAACGATCGGGCAGGCTGTGCTACAAGCATGGACAGATCGGCAGCTCGCCATAACGATGGAAACGGTAAATGGCTTGGTCAACCTTACCCGAGACGTGCTACGCCGCCACAATCAGATGCTGAACTTAAATTTCCAGGCCATTCAGAAACTCCAAGCGGAGATAGATGAACTTGGACTGGAAATAGATGGACTCTGGAGAGTGCTTCAGCAAACATGTGACACCCGGTGGCTTACGGTTAAACTCTGTGTCACTCCTGTCAGGGCCAACGTGACCGGAAGCATTTCCAGAGTCTCTGATTGGCTGAAAAGGTCATATTTTCCTGAATTTGTTAATCTCTCCCAACAGGTGGAATCTAGTTTAGACACAATTGGGGGGATCAAGTTAAAACCCGTTAAAGTCGATCTCTCCGGGTTAGGCGAGGTTCTACAGAAACTATTGCACAGTGTTTCTTCCTGGTTCTCTTGGCCCAATTTAACTAATTGGATCCTCATTGCAGTGGGATTATTGGTGGGATTAGTCGTTGTTAAATGTTTGCTAGAACGCCTGTTTCAAGCGCAGCAGCAATTGCGTGTTACCACTATGATGGCTATGACTCCCACCTCTGTTACCCCCGATAGTGACCGATTTATTAACCATACCCCTTCCTGGTCGCCTCAGGTGGGGCGCTTTGGAGCAAAATTTGTAGCGAATCGCATGGCTGTTTCTCGGGTGTAAAAGGCGACACCAGTAGTCATAATTTTGTCTCAGGTGGGTCTCTAGGGCAGAGTCCTAGTTGTGGCCAGACTGGACCCTAGCCATTGCACAGAGACACCTAGTGACACCCCCGACTCTGGTTACTGCTGTTCCTGCCCCCGTCGTTGTTCCCCAGTTGCCAGGCAAAGCACTGCAGGGAGAGTCACGTTGCTTCCAGCTTACGGACTCTCCGGTCTCCATATGACGTGAGCATTCTGGTTGGTGCTAGAGGCTCCGCCGCTGGATGGCTGAGGCCTAGTCCAGACTCCCCAAAGCACCAAAGAGGTTGTGAACCATTTGGGTTCACGGGAGCACGCTCATCACTGGAGACACTGGGTCAAAAATAAATAAGAAAGGGGGAGATGTGGAAAGCCGCCTCCCGAATCGGGCCTAGCGTATGCGCTGCAGCCTGCTCTAGAGTTACCCCCGCCCATCGAGTGAGCCAAGATGGCGCCTGCATCCTGTTTCCGCATAGTGACGCATGTATCCGCCACCCGCTCCTACCAATCGAAATCCTGTATACGCGATACTAGCCTAGAAGCTTATTGGTTGTTAATTGTGTATAAAAGGTCTTACCCGGACGGGGTAGGGTGAGACAGCCCACAAGGAGCCGTGCCTGACGGCCACATCGAGGCTGCTCTCCCACGAGGCGCCGTGCCCCGTGTGGGAACCAGTAACACAGAATGTTCATCTAGCTGTAGTAAAGGGCTTGCTTTCACAACTGCCGTGTGGTTCGAGTCGTGATTCATGACCAGGTTAGTTCGCGCAGTCTGCATCTCTCTCTCTCCTTCCCTGTTTCCCCTCGCCGGCCGGGAACCGGGGACCGAGCAGGGCAGCGCCGGACAATGGGACACATGTATTAGACCTCCTCATGGTATCCCCTGTACTTCTTACCCCCTTTCTGTACTTTCTGCTCTTTTCCCTTTCTGTGCTTCATGCTTAATATTCCTTTCTTACTTCACATCCAAAAACTGAAAAAAAATCCCTATATTTTTAGAGCTTATATTCCTGTTGAGAATAAAATCAATATACAAATAAATAACTTAAATACATACCATATAGGAAGGTGATAATTATTTCAGAGAAAGACAAAGTAGAGAAGAGGGATGGGGAATGTTGAGGAGCTGAGTTGGAATTTTAAATGGAGGTGGCCTGGGAAGGACTTGCCAAACAAGTGAAGTTTGAGCAAAGACCTATAAGAGTTGAGGGGGTGAGCCATGTAGAAATCTGGGTGAAGAGTGTTCCAGGCACAGGGAACAGCAAATAGAAAGGGTAACTGACATGTTTGAAATGCAGCAAGGAGGAGGAGTATCTGTAGTTAAGTGGGTGTGGGAGAAAAGTGGCTGATGTCAGAGAGGTAGGGAGTTGGGAGTAATGCCCCTGGGGCTTTGCAGAAGGACTTTGGCTTATTAATTATGACATAAAACCCAATGTAAGAGAAGCTATGGCTATGGAAGGCAAAAATACAACTATTTTTCTTTTAGCTAATTTTTATAGAGCTTATTATATGCCAGGAACTGTATTAAACACTTTACATGCATGATTTTATTTAATATTCACTGCAGAAGAAGACTCCAAATTACACACGTTAACTAACACCCAAGCTCACAGCTTGCATGTGACAAAGGTAGGAGTCAAGTCCCTGTGGTCTTTTTACCATCGTTCCGTCCTTCTCTGACTCATCATCTAATGATGAGAAATTTACTAATTCTAGAGAGATGTTTTCCAGACTTCTGTGAGTGAGCTTTTCTACTTCCTCTTTTTCCCTACATACAACATCAGCAAATGATCCAAAGTTCCCAGATTTGTTTGCTATGTAGATCATTGACCTGGGCTATGTTTACTTGTCACATTCTGCACACCTAATTCTAGGCCATTGTTTCATGAATGCCTATTGCCAGTCACATAGAAATTGAGAAAGGCACTATAGATGGATAATCAAATGAAGCCATTACTGGAAAAAAATCATGTCCTATATAAAACATTGGTATATGAGAGTTATGGTATTTTAACCTACCCTAAGTCCTTTGGTCTACATCTGAGTTACCAATTATAACCCTCCCTTTATTTTTACCTTATATGTAATATAAAATAAAAATTAAATGGGCAGCCTATGCAAGGAAAACTGTTGTACCTAAAGCAATCCAATGCAATATTTATTATGTTACAAATGAGTATCGTGCATTCTTTATTTTATCACCTTTACATTTCTGCCTGATTAACCCTCCTCAGAAGGAGGGATGTTGGCTAACCCAACCCCTGTGGAACAATCAGGAGGCTGGGCAATTCATTGTATTTTGTACACAATTTGGCTAGAAGCTGAAGATTTATTGATGCAATGTAAAATATTAGCTGGCAGGTAAAAATAAGCCTGTTAATGAATGTAATTAGGACAGCAGCTGGAATGAATTGCAGTGTTTGCAATATCAATGGAATTAATAGACCTTAAAATATTCAGGGAATCAATTAAAAGTCATCCTCAGGATTCAAAAAAAAAAAAAAAAAAAAAAAAAGTGTGTGTTCATGTGCTTAACTTTAAAATGAGCTCCGGGAGAAGAAATGGCCAGACCTTCTGTTGGAAAAGCATTTAAGGATTCCAAGGGTATCTGACTGTTTCTGGGTCCAGCTAGCTGCTGAAGGGAAGCCCTGGTGGGCTGCACGGCAGGCATCTTGGAACACAGGATCTGGGCCGTGCTTCCAAGAACTGAACAAGAGTAGCACACAAGAGCGATTAAAATGGGTGTCCTGGCCACACTCCCTGAAGGTGTGGCAAGGTTGTTAACCTTTGAGAAGAGCACAGGACGAAAGAATAAAAGAAGGTGATGATTTCTTAAGCATGTTTCTCTCTAGTGGTCACCCCAAAGACCTTGAAAATCTTCAAACCAGAAGTTTTGAGTTGAATAGTCTCATATAAATTCTTTGGGAGGAATTAATTGAACATCATAATGTACAAGTAACTGAGCATAGATGTTATCTAGTAGTCCCCAAACTAGACTAATTAACCTCCACTCCCCTCTCTAACAAACAAATTAAATAGTCTTTTTTAAAGCTATGCCTTTCTTGTTTTTCCCTCCAGGGAAGAGCTAGGGGAAGAGTCCCTTGTCCTTATAATTGTTCTACAATGCAAAACTGAAGTTTAGCCTTCAAATTAATATAAAATAATAGCATAGGGTAACAAAGCTGGGTGATTATTTAGTTCAGGCTATGATCGTCTAAAACACCTTTTTTTTTAATTTGGAGGATATGTTCATGCCCTTAACCATGTCTAAGTTCAAAAGATGCATACAGTTTAACTGTATCCTACACACGTTCTATGCTGTTTTTTTCTCTTCATCTCAGAAGGAAGTTGTGCAGAGTCAGAAATACTGTAGTCAAAACTACTGGTTTTATGAAGATGACTTCTGGATTTCTGAATCTACAAACCTTCCTACTGGCTTCTCATTGCTCCCACAGTGACAAGCTTCAATGTTCCCTTAGATCCAGGCAGCTGGAGTCCTGCCTTGGCACCATACTCCCTGTGGACATCTTCTGGGAATGGAGTTGGTGGGGAGATGGCCAAAGGGATGGGCCCACCTAAAGCCTGGACCCCTCTTTTAGACCATTCTCTGGGGACCTATGATCTCAAAATTCCTGCTCAAGGCCACAGTTTGTCCTCTCAGGAGTGGACTGTGGGGTCATGGCAACTGTAGACCTAAGGGGTAGGCACTGGGTGGTGTTTTATGGAGGGAGAGTGAGCACTGGGGGTGAAGGAAGCTTAGATATGTGAGATGGGGTTCCACAAGCATGTACTGAGGCCCCTCAGGTGCCAAAGATATGTGTGTTTGGGAGAAGCATGGAGATGGGGAAACTGGGTGGGCCACAGAGTTAGGGGGCTCCATTGTTCTCTTACCCCAGGCCCCACAAGGATTAAGAGTTGTCTCACTGAAGTGCCGCAGCCAACCCTCACCAAGACCATACCAGGGGAGGTACTGTCTGTGTCTTGGGCCCCTAACAAGGCACAATTTACCTACTCAACAACTTTCTCTAATAGACATCTTCAGAAAACTGAAACATCCATTTGACATTTTACTGCTGAGATGATCATAAACAATAAGAGGTAATCCCACCATTTATCCTTCTTCAGTTCTAGCCTCAGCAATTTGTCTCCCATTTTAGTAGTGTCTATGGCTCCTTCTCTTTGGATATTTCTTTTCTGGCCAGTGTCCTGCCACTGTGATGGAGCCACCGTTACCTCCTGCCCCTCAAACCCAGCATTCATTCAGGTTTTTCTTAGTGCTCCCCAATGATCTTCCACTTCAGCCACAGTGGCTTCTGTTGTCTTTGCTGTGTTCTAATCAACTAGTGCTTACAATGATGAAAATTTCAGGTGGAAGAGGCATGTGATATCACCATACTGTGCATATGTGTGTTTGGGGGATCTGACAGATTGAATTATGTACTCCAGAAAAGCATGGTTTTAATCTCAATCCATTCCTGTTGGTGGGAACCCATTATAAATAGGACCTTTTGAAAATGACATTTTTCAGGTAAGGTATGGCCAATTTAATCAGGCTTGGGTTTAATCTGAACTACTAGAGTCCTGTATAAGCAGAATGAAATTCAGACATAGAGGAAACCATGTAGAAGAGCAGAAGCTGGAAGTCAATGGAACCCTGAGGAGAAAGAAGACATTGCCATGTGCATTCCCATGTGACAGAAAAAACAAGGACCGAGGATTGTAGGCAGCCAGCTCTAAAATGTCACAATCTTAGGGGAGAAAGCATTGCCTTGCTGATGCCTCAATTTTGTTCTTCTCCTAGGCTCAAAACTGTGATCAATAAATTCCCACTGTTTAAGCCAGCCCTTTGGAAACCCAGACTGGGAGGTGAGAGGAGGAGAGAGTATAGTGCATATTCTGCATTGAATACCATAAAACCACTGAGCTTGAGGGTGTGTATTCTTTTGGGGTTTACAATGTTTGTCAATTAATCATTTGAAAATCCATAGAAAGAAAAAGCATTCCCTGTAAAGAGCAACAAGTACAGCAAATTAGTTTTTTTCAGGCAAAAGAAGAAAAGTTAAAAAATACAACATGTAAACATCTACACTGAGAGCCCAGATCTTGATCCAACTATAGGAGGGGTAGGCAGGTAGAAGGTATTTTAAAATAACACTCATGCAGGACAATATACTAACTTGAGACCAAGAAAATATATGCATCTTGAGTGATGAAAACATAATCATTTGACTATCCTGGGTAAGAGGACTCGATTCTGTGTCTAATCACCAACTACCTGTGTGACCTTGAGCAGGTGTTTTAGCTCCTTTCCCCTTCAGTTTCATTATTTGTAAAATTAGCGTAACATCTTCCCTGATCCCTCCCAGGGTTGTTGTGATGTTGAAGTGAGACCATATACATGAAAACACTGCCTACCAGAATATGCTATGTGCACACGATTGAGACCCGATTTCTCTCCTAAGCACAGATTGTGTCTAAGATCCAGGCTGCCGTCAAGCCTCAGTAAATATGGCAGTGCTCACTTTCTTTGTTCTGATTTTTCCACAAGCCACTGCTCTCAGGACATCAAAGTCTGTTCGGTAAATAAAAATTATGCAGGATATTACTCTTCTGCTTTGGTCATACAGTTATTACATAATGCTTTGTTTGTTTTATTTTGTTAATAGAGATCTACACATGTATTGGTGAGGCAGTGAGATCACACAGGGAATCCCCAAAAGAGCTCCTTATATTGGACAGGATCAGTCCTCTTTCTAATGAGGGGACCTAATTTTATGAGACTTCATTGATTCAAGGTTCAAGACAGCATCTTGGCCATTATCCAGCTGGGATGGACCTTGGGCATCATATTACTTAGCTTCCTGGAACCCTAGCTTCCTCAGATGTAAGAAGAATATTTTGAATAATATAATTTCTAGGATCCTTTCCAGCTCTAAATTTCTAGGTTTTTAAATCTGCAAACATGCATATTTAGGATTTTTTTTTAAGGCTGCATAAGTAAAGGAAAAACTAACTACAATGTAACAAAATAAATAACCGAAGAATTAAATATTCTATTCATTCAACAATTCTTTCTTGAATGCCCGCTCTGTGCCAATTCTAGGCACTGGGGCACGGAGAGAACAAGGCAGACAAGGTCCCTACTCTCATGGTGCTCACTGCTTGGTGGGAAGACAATAAATAAAATAAGTTAATAAGAAAAATGTTGAAGACAGACGTGTTATAAAATGGATCATTTTAGGTTCATGAAATTAACCGTAATTCCTTCCCTCTCCCCTCCAAAATCATAATTAAGTATCTTCTTTTAAGTAGATTTGGAACACAACTGTTTTGGTTTGCCTCGATTGGAATGAAGAAAAAAAAATAAATTGGAAGGGGGTAGGGAATTCTGAATCTTTGAAATAATGAACTCTGAATTTCTCAGGCAGCAAAGCTGGCTACTAAAATGAACAACTCCTGGTCTTAGATTTAACCTTGACTATATGAGGTGTTAAAAACAGGGAAAGCACTGAATAATATAGTCATCAACTTACGGTGGGTCACAGTTTAGGCATGCATTTGTGTGGTGATGAGTATATTGACAGGGAACATATTCCAAATGTGGCTGGACTAACTTGAGAGCTCACAAAGCCTCTTTAGCTAGACAGGGTCATCATCTGATGAAAATAAAAAGAAAGGGAAGGGAAAGGAAGGAATACTTGTACAATGCCATTGTATCCAGAAAACTTAAAACTAGGTAAGAAATCTTTTGTGTTTATATTGAATGTCAGTCCTTGGAGGAAATTGGTCAAACCAGAGCCTCATGTGAGGCAAAGACAGAGAGAAACTTTTGTGGACATTTCAAAGGGCTGTAGTGTTTGAGGCACTGGTTTCTTATTATGCCATATTTCACTTCTAAATATATGGCTTTCCTTTCTCTTGATTTAGTGGTGTCACGCAATGCCACACTATGCTTCTCAGTCATGATTATAGTCACAAATGGATTATTTGTCACTCACAGATGGAGCAGGTGAGGAGGAGAAAAAAGGGTGTGAATGTTTTCAGAAGGAACAGACAAAGCACTGAAGGAGAGCTAGGAAGAAAGAGAGGGGATGGAAAGAGATAAGGGTGGGAGAAAACTCAAGAAAGAAAACCTGTCTAAAATTTACCAAATTGTGAGGGGTGAAAGACAAGAAATAGGGGAGTGGGGAGAAGAGGTTGGGGAAATAAGGGTGTTTATTTCTTGGGCAGGCAGGAAACACTAGAAGATTGCAGGTAGGTTGTGGGGAAACATGGCTGGTAGCCTAATGGTGCCTAGTGCTGGTTGGCAGATGGCAACCCCGTTTACATCTAGGCTTCTTTGTAATTCACATATAGGTAGTTTAAAGTATACCTGTTTTTGAAAGTTTGCTTTGGATATGTCGGTGATTTTAGTCACACTGCATTTTCTTTTAAGACAAGCTTAATACTATTCTTTGTCATTCAGCAAATCTACTGTCAGAAGTGGATGATTCGCTGACATTTTAGCACCAGCTACAATCTGTTTTCTTCACTAAATGCTGAATTAGAGACTTTATGAGCATAATATGGATTTAAAAAGTTTCCCTGCAGAGGTTAATGTGCTTAAAGGTCAATGGAGGGGGTTGTGGTTTTGGAAGAATATAATATAAAGCATTTAAAAAATATAAATTTGACAGGCATTTTGCAAGCTTCATTGTCTAAAATGTAAAACTTAGTTTCTGTGAGATTAATATGTCCACAAAAGAAATCATTATTGGTAATTTGACAGATTGAATTGTTTCTGAATCTACCATAACACAAAATCCATTCTGAGTACAATGTGAGCAGGGTGGCAGAGAAAGTATAACTCATCCCTGTGTGATTATGATGTTTAAGTAGAAAGCAAGATTCAGGGAAAGTGTTTTGCAACAATGTCCCCTCCAAATAACAGACTATTTACTGATTCACCAAGAAAATGCCAATGTTCAAAAAGAATGCCTCATGTCACAAGCAATTAGTGTGTCTATGAAGGATTTTCTGCAATTCCCAGAGAAGACAAGAAAATGTTATATAGAATGTGAAATGTAGGGATCATTTCAAACGTAATGGATACCAACATAGAACTACAAACAATTTTGAGGTTTACACATCACTCAGAGAAATTGGATTAGAGTCAGAGAAAAAGATAACTTATGTTACAGTTAAAAAAAAAGTTCTTAAGGGCATTTGGTGCAAGACAGCACAATATCTGCCTTCTTTTGAAATGTAATGTACATGAAGGCATGGATTCTGTGTCATTTCTAAGATGAGATACTACCATTTTGAGCATATTTTGTTCCAAAGATTTTACATCAACAATACTGTACATATTAAAATAGTTTACAAGTGCTATGCAAATAAAGTGCTTAAATCCTAGTGTTCAAAATTTTTTCTATTTCCTACTGAATGTATTTGTTATCAGATGTTCTGTTGCCTTTGTCGAAATTATCAAATAGGAACAGACTGCCATTTATTTTTCTTGGAAACACGTTTTAACAAGCTTGGTGTTTTGACTCAGACTTGGGCTAACGTGATGGGCACTGGATGGCCCGAGAGAGTTGGTGATCCTCTGAGGCTGGGCTGTCGTGGCCATGAAGGTGATCATGAAGTTTACCTCTATGTGGATGCTGTAGTGGCTTGAATGGTTCCACCACCCCCACCCTACCTCCAAACATAAGTTCATGTCATAATTCCTAGAACCTGTGAATGTTATCTTTTTGGGAAAAGGGTCTGTCTTTGCAGATGTAATTAAATTAAGGATCTTGAGAGTAAGAGATCATCCTAGGTTATCTGAGTTGACCCTAAATCCAAAGACAAGTATCCTTATAAGAGAAAGTGAGAGGGAGATTTGGAAAAGACAGAAGGGAATAAGATACAGAGGAGAAGGTGATATGAAGGAGACAAAAGATTGCAGTGATGTGGCCATAATCCAAGGAAGTCAAGGATTTCAACAGCCACCAGATGCTGGAGAAGGCAAGTAAGGATTGTCCCTAGAGCCTCCAGAAGGAGGCTTGATTTTAGACTTTGCTCTCCAGAACTGTGAGAGAATCAATTTCTGTTGTTTTAAGACAACTTATTTGTGATGATTTATTATGGCAGCGATAGGAAAGTAATATAGCTGCCTTTAATTCCTATGGGTTCTACATGCCAAAGGACAAGTCAGGGTGGTTCTAGGCCTACCTACCCTCCGTGTCTCAGTTGGTACTCGCATGAGATAATAACACACTGAGATGTATTAACAGAGATGGAGAGAGTAGTTCTGAAGTCCAAATGCCAGATCTTTAAGGTATCTTTAGTTTTGTGGTGAGGACAAATATGAACCATTTCTGCTTGCGTGCTAACCACCCTACCTCTACTTGCCTCCATTTTGGCCTTGGGACGAAGGGTGTGTCAATCGTCTCCTCGTCACCCCTTTGATGATGGAGAGATTCCTGCCCTAGGGTTATGGGCATGGGTGAATACATGATGCCCAGCACTGGACAGATGAGCCTGCACAGACATCTATTAGTCACATCTACTCACAGCTCTGTGCAGAGGGACACCACACACCATGCAGGGCCAAGTAGAGATTGTGCTTGGCAACAGAGTGAACCAGCAGGGGCAGTGGGAAGCAGGCTTTGTTGTACCAAGAGGGTGGGGTGACCCTTGGTTCCTGGGAGAGGATGTGATTGGCTTGTTTGAATAATTCTGCAAGACGGCAGGGTACTAAACTCTGTCACTCAAGGATAAGCAGGAGCTATGCCTGGTTCCCTTGATAAGGGGAGTTGTTTGGCTAGGGGATCTTTCCCATAGGAACAGAGTGGGGGTGGGTGGGTGGGTGGATGCAAAACTTGTGGTTAGGCCATTCAAGGCCCTCCTGGTTTTCCCCAGATGTCAAGGCACGCATACTAGACACATAATGGCCTTAATTTAAGGCCTTATACCATGAGGAGGGAAGGCTAGATGGAGAAAGGGAAGAGAACAAAAGAAAGCAAGGAATAAGCTGAAGGTAGTAAGGACTCTTCTTTGACAGGAAGGTACGATTATGGTCTATAGTCTAACAAACTTTGAAAGCAAACACAGACAACCACACACAAACTCAGGATAGATATAGCTAACCATGAAAGATCACTGTGATTTTTTTCACAACCTTAACTTTTGATGAAATACCTAGATTATATTAATCCCTGTGTCTTGTCAGAGATCTTGTATAAAGACACACAGCAGTGACATAATTTTTGATAGGTTGTTTTTTCTACATGAAACAATTTGACCACATGGAATATAAATATGTCATTTTGGTCCCTGTTGAAATCAGACTCTGTTCTTTTTTCCTTATTCTTGTTTCTCTGTTTTTTCTGTCCATACATTTGCTCTCTTTAGTCATACCATCTGACGTGAGGTTCAGCAAGATTCACTTAAATGGAATGAGCTTTTTTTTTTGATACTTCTACGTCTCCTCAATCAGTTCATTGTAGGATTTTAGTTCAACCTATCCACTTATCTTTCAACTACTGCATTTTAGTTTTTTGGCCCCCTGAATTTAAGTAGGGACATATTGATGTACTATTATATCACAGAGGCTCCATAAATTAGCAACCCTGCCCTCTAGAGTCTAAAGTGATGGAGTTTTCACTGAGTGAAAAGAAATGAATATTTAAACAACTTCACAGATGATTTGTGCCTGCTTGTATCCAGGTGCCATGAAGAGACAAGATTGGTAAAGTTGGAAGATGGACAAAGGTAATTGCATGGGCAGCTGCTATGTGTGAGGAAACTTGCATTTTCTTTGGGTTAATAAGAGGAAGTCAGTGCCATTAAAGTGAAATGGATTAGATTTTCTTCAATTAAAACAGTTGTAGGAAAACTTTGCTGAGCCCAGTACACTGCAAGTGGCTTTCTGGAATGTCCCCACGGTGACCCATGGGTGCCCCAGAAGATGTCTGCCGAAACAGCTCTGCTAGTGCCTCAACCTGGATCTTAAGTTTCTTCCTGAACTGTTCCCCATTTTTCTTTCCTCTACTGTATCCCTCTGCATACCTGCCACTTTGGTCAAGCCTGGCCACTCAATAATTACTTCAGGCTCCAAGGATTTTATCAGAAATTCCTCTCTCCTTGTCCTTGCCTAATTGAGATTCTAATTAGTTCAAGGTCCAACTTGACACAGATCTCCTATATGGGGCTGAATGGTGGCCCCAAAGAGATCAGCTCCTAATCCCTGGAATCTGTAAATCTTACCTTATTTGGAAAAAGAGTCTTTGCAGATGTGATTATGTTAAGGATCTTGAGATGGGGAAATTATCCTGGATTATCTGTGTGGGCCTTAAATGCCATCACATGTACCATATAACAGTGAGGCAGAGAGCGATTCGACACAGACAGAAAAGAAAACAATTAGACCTTAGAGGCAGAGATTGGAGTAAAGTGGCTGCAGCAAGGAATCCTGGCAGCCACCAGAAACTGGGAAAGGGAACAGATCTTTCCTTAGAGCCTCCTGGAGTGCAGCTCTGGTGACACCTTGATTTTTGGGCCAGTGATACTAATTTCAGACTTCCAGCCTCCAGAACTGTGAGAGAATAATATCTGCTGAATAAGCCAGCAAGTTTATGGTAATTCGTCACAGCAGCTGCAGGAAACTAATACACCTCCAAAACCTAGGGCCTGAGTCCTTCCTCTGCAGTCATGAATGTCATATTGCTGGACCCTCCGTTCTGGCCCCTCTTTTAGCTGCTCTGTTTTGCAGTTGAGGCTTATTCTCACTGTCTCCCAGTGGAATAAGACTTTCTTGAGAGTTGTATTTTAGTCATCTTTCTGTAACTCACAGCAACTTGTTAGGGGACTTTGTCTTTTATAGTTGTTCAGTAAACATTTATTGAGTGAATTAAAAAAAATCATAAAGAGCTTCTAGAGAAAAAGATGATTTGGACATTTAAAAGGAATTTTAGTTTCCCAGAGTTGCTGGGGAATTTTGAATGGATAATTGCCTGGAATACTCAGAAAAAGTGTAAACTTATGAGGATCAAAAAAGCAATTGATGGTCATAATTATATAGACAAAAATTCTGGAATTAGTTCATGATTTACCTTGCACAAATTGCTTTACATAGGAAAACTGAAGATCATTGTTGCCCAGACTCTTAATGGCTAAGGGTCTCTTGCTTGGATTGCTGTAATAATGACATCATGACATCCTAAGTGGACTCTGTCCTCCTCTCACATCTCCTCCAAACCACAGTCTTCACAGAGGAATATTTATCAAATGCAAAGCTGATTCCACATCAATCCTGCTATCAGGACAAAGTCCAGCTGTGGTGGTCTGGCATGCAAGGCCCTTTGTCACCTGTCCGTACCTGCCAACCGTAGCTCTATACACTGTTCACACTCCCCTTTCAGATTCATGGGTTGTTCTCTGACACCACACTCTCTTAGACCTCTGTTCCTTTCAATTTTTTCCTGGAATTTTCTCTTCCTTTGTGTTTTCCTAAATAATGCTTCCTTATCCTTGCAGACTCTGTTTAAGCAAATTCTTTAGGCTGAGTGTGCTCCCTGGACAGATGCTATCATAGCACTTTCCAGCTTAGCATTTCCTATACTCTGTCATAAAGCTTGATAGTTTTTTTCTAGTCCCAATAGTCCAGGAGTTTCCTGAGGGTCAGAAATATGTCTTATTCACAAATCTGTAGCTTTGGGATTCCTTAGCATATGAGAGGTTTTAGGCAGAGATATAGCTGAGGTTGCCTAGGAAGAACATGGAGAGTGAAAAGGGCATCAGACAGAGGAAGGAGACCTGAGGAAGACCAGGTTTCACTGGGTGGGCAGAGAAAAGTGCCATCAAAGGAGACCACAAAGGAGGAGGAGAATCAAAGACAGCCACTTCTTGGAATCCAAAGGAAGAAAGAGTTTTCATATCAAAAAACGAGTTCATCTGTGTGAAATCTTTTAAAGAGGTCAGGTGAAGTAAATATTTGATGCTTAGGAGTTCATTGGTAGTCTTTGTAGTGGCTCATAAAGTCTTTTTCAGGGACTTAGCAAACACACAAACACCCTCCCAGACCCAGATACAATCTTGATGTAAGATTTTCAAATGCCTAAGTTGGCAAGTCCACTATACTATTGTAGTTAGGAAAGTAGTCCAGGTTCTTAGCACAAAGAGATATTTGGCAAAAGTTGAAGAAGGAGGATATGCTTCTAAGCTCTGGATACAATTTTAATCTTAACCCTCATTGTATGCGTGAATAAGATTATACACCTCCTCAGATTCTCTTACCCTTGCTGGCATCCGAGTCCCTCAGCTGTTCATCTCAGCTGCTGCCGCGATAGATTGATCCTGTATGGGTTGTACAATTTTGTCACCTGAGGCTGACCAGCTGTGCTCTTGGGATCTCTGGCTCCTCCAGCCACTTCCAGGCTTGATGCAACATGCTGTTGCAGGACTGGGATGCACTTCTTCAATGGCTATGGAGGTAGCTGAGTGACATGACTTGGAATGAATTTGGGGGTAGTACCTCCCTATGTGGTGAACCTGGGTGGTAGGAGATGAGAAGGAGCCATGCAGATAAATTCCCCTCCTTCTGTCAGAGAGATTGTTTTAAGGAGCTTGTCTGGAAATGCCCAAGCTTGCTGGTGGCTGTGCCTGCTGAGTTACCAGCTTTGTGTCTTTGTGGCTTATGGTAAAGCAGTGGCCAGTGCAATGACATGCCATGGCTTTCCATAATTCCCCACCCCACTTCTCTTTTCATTCACTATCACTGCCTTGGACTCTACCTTTCAAATAAAGCACCCTTGTCCCGGGCTCTGTTTAATGGAACTCAAGCTGTCACATTCTTTTTCTTCCACATCCACTTGGGATGCAGTTACTCTGGTAATACCAACAGCAAACCTCAGACTTTTCTAGCCAATAGCTGATCTGTCTTCTCCTTCCCCACTTCATTGTCATTGATAGAATAGGGAAGTCACTCATATATTTTTTTTTAGTTTAATTAAAAAGTATATCTACTTTTTTTTCTTTTTTTTTCTTTTTTTTTTTAGTTTTTTTTTTATTAAATTCAGTTTTATTGAAATACATTCATACACCATACAGTCATCCATGATATACAATCCACTGTCCACAGTATGATAACATAGTTATGCGTTCATCACCACAATCTATCTCTGAACATTTTCCTTACATCAGAAAGAACCAGAACAAGAATAAAAAATAAAAGTGAAAAAAGAACACCCAAATCATCCCCCCATCCCACCCCATTTGTCCTTTAGTTTTTATCCCCATTCCTCCACTCATCCATACACTAGATAAAGGGGGTGTGATCCACAAGGTCTTCACAATCACACTGTCACCCCTTGTAATCTACATTATTATATAATTGTCTTCAGGAGTCCAGAAGACATTATACATTATACTGTATTCCAATACATTAAAGCCTAAGAGGTGTTATCTATATAGTGCATAAGAATGTCCACCAGAGTGACCTCTCGACTCCATTTGGAATCTCTTAGCCACTGAAACTATTTCGTCTCATTTTGCATCCCCCTTTTGGTCAAGAAGATACTCTCAATCCCACGATGCCGGGTCCACATTCGTCCCCAGGAGTCATACTCTGCGTTGCCAGGGAGATTTACACCCCTGGGAGTTGGGTCCCACATAGGGGGGAGGGCAGCGAGTTCACCTGTCGAGATGGCTCAGTTAGAGAGAGAGAGGGCCACATCTGAGCAACAAAGAGGTACTCAGGGGGAGACTTTTAGGCACCATTACATACAACTTTAGACTCTCCTTTGTGGTAATGAGCTTCATGTTACTCATATTTTGAATGACATGACTAATTGTCCAGGATTCATTTTAACTGGCATCCTGCCCGTTCTGCAAAAGTTAGAAAACTGACTCCAATAAAGAAATCGTTGGTTATTTTGGGGATGAAAACTTAAGATCCACATGCTCTCTCATCTCTAGAGCACTAGGCTCTGACTGACTTTTCTTGGCTACATCTGACAGGAGAATGGGGACGATTACCATTCAAACATTAGGAAGAAGGTGATTTTGTCGAGACTTCAACAGTTTGCTGAATCCACCTCTGGCTGGGCCCTATCAGCAGGGATGTGAAACTGTATTCCTGTTGAAACAAGTTTCCTTTAGGTTAAAAGTAATAAATATTATCTATCTTAATTGAGAAGGTGTTAGGATTGTTATTTAGGCTTTTGACCCCACCCACCCACCCCCACCACCAAGAGGAATAGTGAATCCACATATTCTAGAAGAGAGGGAATAAGTTAAATACTGGGATCTGGAGCAAATCCCTTAGCAGCCAGGTTAAAAGTTAACGGAGGAGGGTGAGATTTTGAATAGGCATTCCTGAATAGGACCACAGATCAAACAGAGACAGTAAAATCACCAAGTGCCAACTTCTATTTTTAGAAATTTGGTTGTAAAAGGAAGAATATGTAGGATGGAGGCTAGAGGCAGAAGTTGGGTCATAGTTTAATATTTGGTACTTTATTTTTCCAATATTGGATAGACTTTAGTTTATTTACATGCTGAGGGAAAGGAGCCATCCATTGAGTCAGTGTGTGGCACATAGAGAAAATGTTTCACTTTATATCACATGACTATTAGAATCTCATATGGGTTCTGAAATTTAATGGTCCTTTTACCCCTCTGAGCTTTAGTTTCCCTTATTTGTAAAATGTGGACCCTGCCCTCCGTGGTCTCTAAGGTCGTTGTGAGGAATGGAAGTTCAATGCCCATTCATCTTACGGAGCTTGAATTGACTTGCCTTCAGGTCTCCCAACATTTCGTCAGTCCCTCACTCCCAGCGCAGAGGCGAGTATACCACAGACCGCCTTTATTCTGATGTCATTGTCCCAGATTCTGAACACTACATATGAAGGAAACATTAGGGTG
Organism: Choloepus didactylus; assembly: GCF_015220235.1. Lineage (NCBI taxonomy): Eukaryota > Metazoa > Chordata > Mammalia > Pilosa > Megalonychidae > Choloepus > Choloepus didactylus. The sequence continues at coordinate 48,748,793 of NC_051320.1, read as the reverse complement.
GGGATAGTAATGAAAAATTTAAAAAAATACTTTGAAAGATTGGCTAACAGATTCTGAAGTCCTGTTGTGCCCAAGGAAGCTGGTTGGAGCATAAATGAATAGAAATTACTCCAACTGCGGGGTGGGGGGGGGGTGCGGAGAGAATATGAATGAATGGCTTTACCTTAGAAATAAGCAGCAGGATCCCCAGGTTCTGATCCTAGCTGGGTAAAGCTATACTAACTCTTAGACCTACAGGACCTCTCTAAAATTCAAACAATTACTTCTCCCCTTTGTCCGATGGGTTCCTGTGCTCCTGGAGCTTACAGCCTTAGATCAGGCTTGCTCCTGGGGACCTGATCGCATATTCTGTGAAACTTTAAATAAATCTTTCATGTTTTTCATAGACTGTTTATAAGAACGATGCAGAACTTATTCATTTATTGAGAGACTGAACAAAGGATTACATTTGGTAAGTGTGGGAAGAACTACAGAGTATTGCAGGACACACACCTGGGGTATTTAACAGGGGTGAGGGTCAGAGAGCAGTTTTGGAAGATGTCATGCTTAAGAAGACTAGAGCTCATTCTCAAGTTTTTGAATTTGGAAAATATAATGCAGGGTAAAAATTTTTAAAGCAGTTTTATTGAGATATATTCACATACCATACAGTCTATCCAAAGGGTGCAATCAATGGCTTTTACTATATTCACACAGTTGTGCCTTCATCACCACAATCAATTTTAGAACATTTTCACTACTCCAAAAAGAAAACCCCATGTCCCTTAGCAGTCATCTCTCAGTCCCTCTATCCTTCCCCAGCCCTACATGGTCACTAATCTATTTCTGTCTCTATAGATTAATTTATATTTACATTCTATATGAATAGAATCATACAATATGTAGTACTTTGTGTCATTTCTTTCAATTTGCTTACTGTTTTAAAAATTATTATGTTTTTTAGTTAGAGAAGTTGTGGGTTTACAGAAAAATCATGTAAAAAATACAGTATTCTCATATACCCCCTGTTCCGGTTTGCTAATGCTGCCATTATGCAAAATACCAGAAATGGATTGGCTTATTTAAAGGGGGCTTATTTGGTTACAAAGTTACAGTCATAAGGCCATAAAAATGTCTAAGCTAAGGCATCAGCAATAGAGTACCTTCACAGAAGAATGGCCAGTGGCATCTGGAACACCTCTGTTGTCTGGGACGGCACATGGCTGGTGTCTTCTTCCTTTGCTCCCAGGTTGTGTTTCAAAATGGCCTTCTCCCAGGATGTTTCTCTCTAGGTGTCTGAGGGTATTCTCTTATTTTCTCCCAGGCAAACTCTGGAGTAGCAAATGTCTACTTTCAGTGGTTGTCTTCAAAATGTCTCTCTTGGCTGCAGCACCTCCTTCTGTCTGTGAACTCTTTTATAGGAGTCCAGTGATTAAGTTAAGACCCACCTGGAATGGGTGGGGTAACACCTCCATGGAAAGTATCCAATCAAAGGCCTCACCCACAGTTGATTGAATCACATCTCCATGGAAACACTCAATCAAAGGATTTCAACCTAATCAAAGCTAATACATCTGCCCCCACAAGATTGCATTAAAGAACATGGCATTTTGGAGGACATAATACATCCAAACTGGCACAACCCCCTATTGTTGATACTTTGCATTAGTGTGGTACCTTTGTTACAACTGATGAAAGACTATTAAAATAGTACCATTAACTATAGTCTATAGTTTATTTTAGGTGTATTTTTCCCGTATACCATCCTATTATTAATACCTTGTATTAGTGTCATACATTTGTTATAATTCATGAAAGAACAGTCTTGTACTATTAACCAGGGTCCATCATCCACAACAGGGTCCACATGTTATAGAGTCCCATGTTTTATCTTCTAATTTTCATTCTAGTAACATATATGACCCAAAACTTCCTCTTTCAACCACATTCACATACATAATTCAGCAATGTTAGTTACATTCACAATAATGTGCTACCATCACCACCACCCATTTCCAAACCTTTAGAATCAACCTAAACAGAAATTCTGTACAAATTAAGCATCAGTTCCCCATTCTCAACAGCCCCCCCCCCCCATCTATCCCCAGGTAACCTAACCTGTATTGTAGATTCTAATGCTATGAGTTTATTATAATTAGTTCATATCAGTGAGATCATACAATATTTGTCCTTTTGTGCCTGGCTTATTTCACTCGCATAATGTCCTCAAGATTCATCCATTTTGTCACATGAACCAGAACTTCATTCCCTTTTTTTTTTTTCATTTTTATTGAGATTGTTCAGATACCATACAATTATCCAAGGATCCAAAGTGTACAATCACTTGCCCCTGGGTACCCTCATACAGCTGTGCATCCATCACACTTAATTTTTGTTCAATTTTTAGAAACTTTTCATTACTCCAGACAAGAAATAAAGTGAAAGATGAAAAAAGAAAAAAACAAAAGGAAACTCGAATCCTCCCCTATCCCTAACCAACCCCCCTCAATTGTTGACTCGTAGTGTTGGTATAGCACATTTGTTACTGTTTATGAAAAAATGTTGAAATACTACTAACTGTAGTATATAGTTTGCAATAGATATATAGTTCTTCCCTATATGCCCCTCTATTATTAACTTTTAATTGTATTGTCATACATTTGTTCTGGTTCATGGAAGCGATTTCTAGTATTTGTACAGTTGATCATGGACATTGCCCACCATAGGATTCAGTTTTATACATTCCCATCTTTTCATCTCCAACTTTCCTTCTGGTGACATATATGACTCTGAGCTTCCCCTTTCCACCTCATTCACACACCATTCGGCGCTGTTAGTTATTCTCACATCTTGCTACCAACACCCCTGTTCATTTCCAAACATTTAAGTTCGTCCTAATTGAACATTCTGCTCATACTAAGCAACCGCTCCCCATTCTTAAGCCTCGTCCTATATCTTGGTACCTTATATTTCATGTCTGCGAGTTTACATATTATAATTAGTTCCTATCAGTGAGACCCTGCAATAATTGTCCTTATGTGTCTGGCTTATTTCACTCAGCATATTGCCCTCGAGGTTTTGTCATCAACCCATTTTTTTTTTTAATATGGTTTTGTTCACTCACCATACATTCCATCCCAAGTCAATAATCGATGGTTCTCTGCATGGTCATACATTTATGTGTTCACCACCTTCACCACTATCTATATAAGGGCATCTGCATTTCTTCCACAAGGCAGGAGGGAGAGTCAAAGATGGTAGAGAGGCAAAAGAAAGAGGAAAAAAAAATGACAGCTAGGAAGCAGCAAAAGGAAAAATGACCTTAAATCAAAGTAGAATAAAGAATCAGACAATAACACCAATGTCAAGTGTCTAACATGCCTCCCGTATCTCCCCCTCTTATCTGCATTCACCTTGGTATATCACCTTTGTTACATTAAAGGAAGCATAATACAATGATTCTATTAGTTACAGTCTCTAGTTTATGCTGATTGCATCCCTCCCCCAATGCCTCCCCATTTTTAACACCTTGCAAGGTTGACATTTGCTTGTTCTCCCTCATAAAAGAACATATTTGTACATTTTATCACAATTGTTGAACACTCTACATTTCACCAAGTTACACAGTCCCAGTCTTTATCTTTCCTCTTTTCTTGTGGTGTCTCACATGCTCTCCACCTTCCTCTCTCAACCGTATTCATAGTTATCTTTGTTCAGTGTACTTACATTGTTGTGCTACCATCTCCCAAAATTGTGTTCCAAACTACACACTCCTGTCTTCTATCACCCTGTAGTGCTCCCTTTAGTATTTCCTGTAGGGCAGGTGTCTTGTTCACAAAGTCTCTCATTGTCTGTTTGTCAGAAAATATTTTGAGTTCTCCCTCATATTTGAAGGACAGCTTTGCTGGATATAGGATTCTTGGTTGGCGGTTTTTCTCTTTCAGTATTTTAAACATATCACACCACTTCCTTCTTGCCTCCATGGTTTCTGCTGAGAGATCCGCACATAGTCTTATTAAGCTTCCTTTGTATGTAATGGATTGCTTTTTTCTTGCTGCTTTCAGGATTCTCTCTTTGTCTTTGACATTTGATAATCTGATTATTAAGTGTCTTGGCGTAGGCCTATTCATATCTCTTCTGTTTGGAGTATGCTGCACTTCTTGGATCTGTAATTCTATGTCTTTCATAAGAGATGGGAAATTTTCATTAATTATTTCCTCTTTTATTGCTTCTGCCCCTTTTCCCTTCTCTTCTTCTTCTGGGACACCAATGATACGTACATTATTGTACTTTGTTTCATCCTTGAGTTCCCGGAGACGTTGCTCATATTTTTTCATTCTTTTCTCCATCTGCTCCTTTGCGTGTAGGCTTTCAGGTGTTTTGTTCTCCAGTTCCTGAGTGTTTTCTTCTGCCTCTTGAGATCTGCTGTTGTATGTTTCCACTGTGTCTTTCATCTCTTGTGTTGTGCCTTTCATTTCCATAGATTCTGCTAGTTGTTTTTTTGAACTTTTGATTTCTGCTATATATATGCCCAGTGTTTCCTTTACAGCCTCTATCTCTTTTGCAATATCTTCTCTAAACTTTTTGAATCGATTTAGCATTAGTTGTTTAAATTCCTGTATCTCAGTTGAAGTGTACGTTTGTTCCTTTGACTGGGCCATAACTTTGTTTTTCTTAGTGTAGGTTGTAATTTTCTGTTGTCTAGGCATGGTTTCCTTGGTTATCCAAATCAGGTTTTCCCAGACCAGAACAGGCTCAGGTCCCAGAGAGAAGAAATATTCAGTATCTGGTTTCCATGCAGGTGTGTCTTAGAAAATTGCTCCACCCTTTGATGCCTCAGGTCACTATGCTTTTCTGCCCAGCAGGTGATGCCTGTTAGCCTATTATTCTTGACTGGTGTGAGGAGGTATGGCCGTGTTCCCCCAGGCTCTGGGGTCTGGTTCTGAATGGAAAGGGCCCCACCCCTTTCCTCTTAGAGAAGACAGACCCCCCAGATGGAGGTCATTAGCATTTCAATGGTCTCTCTCTCTGCTTGTGCTGTCTCCACCCTTCCCCGAGTCACAGCCCTGGAAACTGAAAATGACTGGGGCTTTCTCCACTGAGCCAAAAAAGAAACAGTTAGTCCCCTTCAGACCCAGTCCAAGGCGACCCTCCAGCTCTCCAAGGTCAGTCGTCACCCAAAGCCTCTGTCTGTTTTTTGGAGATTTGTACCTGTAGTGAGCAGTTTACACTCGCTACTTAAAACCCCAGTTGGAGCTCAGCTGAGCTATATTTGCTTGCTGGGAGAGAGCTTCTCTCTGGCACCACGAGGCTTTGCAGCTCGGGCTATGGGGGAGGGGGTCTCACAACTTGGATCCGCAGGTGTTACTTACAGATTTTATGCTATGTTCTCGGGCATTCCTCCCAATTCAGGTTGGTGTATGATGAGTGGATGGTCTCGTTTGTCCCCCCGCAGTTATTCTGGATTATTTACTAGTTGTTTCTGGTTTTTTGTAGTTGTTCCAGGGGGACTACTTAGCTTCTACTCCTCTCTATGCCGCCATCTTAAACCTATCTCTTCATTCCTTTTTATAGCTAAATAATATTTCATCATATGTATGTATCACATTTTGTTTAGCTATTCATCAGTCGATCGGTTTCTGCATTTGTTGGTTGATAGACACTTGGGTTGCTTCCATCTTTGGGCATTTGTGAATAATACTGCTATGAACATCAATGTGAAAATATCCATTCAAGTCCCTGCTTTCAGTTGTTCTGACTATATACCTAATAGTGGGATTTCTGGGTCATATGGTAATTCTATATTTAACTTCCTAAGGAACTGACAAATTGTCTTCCACTTCCATTCTAGTGGGTGTGAAATATCTCATTGTGGTTTTGATTTGCATTTCCCTAATAACTGTTGATCATCCCAAGAAGATGATGATCATCATTTCATGTGCTTTTCTGCTATTTGTATATGCTCTTTGGAGAAATGTCTATTCAAGTCTTTTGCCCATTTTTCAATTGGGTTGTTTGTCTTTTTATTATTGAGTTGTAGGATTTCTTTATATTCTGGTTCTTAAATCCTTATCAGATACATGGTTCCCAAATATTTTTCCCATTCAGTTGGTTGTCTTTTCACTTTCATGACAAAGTCCTTTGATACACAAAAGTTTTAATTTGGAGGAAGTCCCATTTATCTACTTATGCTTTTATTGCTAGTGCTTTGTGTGTGAGGTCTAAGCTTACCACAAGATCCTGAATATGCTTCCCTACATTTTCTTCTAGGAGTTTGACAATCCTAGCTCTTATTTTTTGGTCTTTGATGCATTTTGAGTTAATTTTTGTAAATGGTATGAGATAGGGGACCTCTTTCATTCTTTTGCGTATAGATATGCAGTTATTCCAGCACCATTTGTTGAAGGGGCTACTACCCAATTGAGTGGACTTGGCAGCCTTGTAAAAAATCAATTGACCATAGGTGTGAGAGTCTGTTTCTGAACTATCCATTCAATTCCATTGGTCAATATATCTATCCTTGTGCCAGTACCATGCTGTTTTGCCCAATGTAGCTTTGTAGTATTCTTTAAAGGCAAGAAGGGTGAGTTCTTCAACTTCATTCTTTTTTTTGAAGATGTTTTAGCTATTTGAGGCCACTTACCCATCCAAAGAATTTTGATAATTGGTTTTTCCATTTCTGCAAAGTAGAGTTTTAGAATTTTGATGGGGATTGCATTGAATCTGTAAATCATTTTAAGTAGAATTGATACCTTAATGATATTTATGTTAACATCTTGTCTTCTTAATATCCTTTATCTCTTTAAGCATATTTTCCTTCATCCCCTTGAATTGATTTAGGAGATTTGTTTGAATATCTTTGATTAGTTGTTCCAACTTCTGAGTCTTTTAATTTGTTCCCTTGACTAAGCTGTATCTTCCTGTTTCTTAATATGGCTTGTAATTTTTTGCTGATGTCTAGGCATCTGATTATCTTGATAAGTTAACTCTGAAGGTCCATTTCTACCTCTTGTTTAGGGTTTTACTGTTGATTGGATTTTTGTTAGGCTCTTCTTTAATGCTTGGTCTAACTTATTCTAGACATTTAGAATAGCCGTATTTAACTGTTCACATTTTCTCAGCTCTTCTTCATCTGATTCTTGCCCTGAATATGCAGTGCAATTTTTAAGATTGCACTTTTCATGCAATTGTTTCACTTCCTGGAGAGACTTCCTGTCCTCTGTTTCTTCTCTGGGAATCCTGACCTATTCTCTTTGTTTTTGTGTAGACTTTTCTCCCCAGCTCCTATGATTTGCTTCAATTCTCTCCCTCACTCAGTGCCCCATTTTCCTTACACTTTTCAGTTCTGGGACCCATCCAAGCTTATAGAAGTTCAGTTTAACCCCCTTCCCTTTTTTCTGTGAGGGATTTCTGTCTCCAATTTCTTCACTATTAGGGTATTCCACCCCAGGGAGCCAGATGGGTTCAATCCAGAAAGAGGAAACTTCAGAAAGGTCCATTTTGCCTTTAGGTAGTCCAGCTGCCTGAAAATGGGTTGAGTGAGGGCACAACAGTTCTTTGCAGCCTTTCTTTCCTTGTCTTGCTCTCTCTCTTTTTGCCCCAGGAGCCCTTTGGAATGCAGCACTCCTCAGCAGCTTGTGTTCCACCCTGGGTCTCTGCAGAATTAGGTCCAAGCGTGGATATGAATGGAGTTCTAACTCAGTGCGGTGAGTCACTCTACAGTCTCTGTCTGCAATGGATATGCCTGGGCCATGCTACCTCTGTGTGACTTCCAAGCTGCATGGGATCAAGTGAGGGGAGGGGAATGGGAACCAACTGGCCATCCAGGATGGAATTCTCCTACCTGAGATTTTTCTGTTTCTTTGATTCAGCTTTTGTGGAGTCCTTCTCCAGTCTCTACTATCTTCCAGAGTTCTAAGCAAGTGAGATTTGTCCTTTTATTCATTAAATCTCTGGAGAGTCTTTTTCAGGGGATGTCTTGAATCACCATGTTGATGATATCACTCCAATGCCAAGTAAAATTTTAATCTCTTATTTGACTTCCTACTCTTACCTATTGTGAGTGTGGATTGTCTCCTGTTGCAATCAGTTGCTTCTTGTTAGGGAGCTGCATTCTCATTTAAATGTTAATACAAGCAAAACATTATTAAGAAGGTAACTTTAGGGCAAAAAATACTGTAAGTGTTCTAAAGTCAACTACTAATTATTTGAAAATTATCTGCGGTATTTGATTATCTAAAACACTTTTTATGAATATGGATAGTGGAGGACTGACTGTAAAATACTGTTTCTAGCAGCTCTTTTATCTCTTTTATAGATCAATTTGTTTTTTTAATTTATGCTTAGTTTTAAAAAGAGAGTCAGTGTTTTCCCGGTTACTTTGCTGTGTCAAATTAACCATATCCTATGATGTTCCATTGAAACATTTCTTAAAATTCTAGCTTGAGATACTAATGACTCATTTTCAGTGGCTACTAGTTGGCTGATGCTACGATGGCTAGGGACACAATTAAGGTAGTCTCCAAAATGGGAGTAAAGCACTGATAATTTGGGTATGTGGAGGTGGTAGGACCACTAACTTGATTAAGACCTGATGCTTTGGGCTAGCAATACCTTTTAATGAAGCAGCTAGGACAGATGTCACGTAATCTAATTGTGGACACTAGAAAGGCCAGTAGCCAGGAACTGTGCATCAGAAAACCAAACCATTTTTTTTTGTACACCTTTTATGTCAAAACAGGTTCAAAAAACATGTATATCACAACTCACTGATAAGAGTCAAAATGTAGGTCACCTCACTGAGCCAGAAAGTTCTTACAAGATGGAAGTTGCTATAACCTAGAAAGCCACATCCTAACTTTCAAAGCTAATTTCTGTCTTCTCCAGACCTAAACCACAGATGTTCTGAGACCACATTCAAAGGACTTTTTGGAGCATGGTTCAATCTGTGTTTGACCTCTTAGGTCCACTTTAAGATAGAATTGACTGGGTTCTAATGAATGCTGCATCTGATGCAGCCATAAACCCTGGATCTAAAGCCAAAGACTAAGACTATCCTAGGTTTCCAGAGATTCTCTGAATTGGGAATACTTTTAATCTTTTTATGTGACTCTGATAAATACTATGGATTCTTTCTCTAGAAAAGGGCACATGTCCACATATACATAAAATGCTGCTTATTTTTTGTAGGGGACCATGGAACTAGGGTAAGAACCTTTGGCCTAGAGGTAAAATAGAGCCCAATCACTCTTATTTGGACTGGAGTAGGTTCCATTAAGTCTGCTTTGGTATTGACCTATGGGATCTCGTATCATTTGTGGGGGTTCCACGCTACACTGCATTCATCTTGATGTTAATGATCTCTGGTCCCTTTTAGGTAATAGAAGTTCCTATACTCAAATTCCCAAGCATGGTCTCAAATAAATTCATAGTATATAAAATTGGGTTTAATAATATTCTACTCTGACCTTGATTTCATGCCAACCTTTTTGACACCTCAAAATGTGGAATCAGAGCCTGGGCCTGCTGCAAACTGGAGGCCCAAGGTTAATGAGTAGGGAAGGGTTTTGAGAGGCTTCTTCTCTCCTTCCTCTCCATACTTTTTTCTTCTCCCTGATCTTGCCAGCTATGATTTCTGAGCCCTCAAGGGTTGGAACAAGGTGAAGAAGAAGAGGAAGGGGAACAGGAAAGATCCCACTTGACATGCATTGGTATGAGCTGGCTTCAAGTTGATGGTGCTGTCACTTCTCTACTTTCTTATAGGATTTAGTGGGCTCAATAACAGTAAATCAAGGTAATTTTCTGACAGCAGATGCTGCTGCTAAAGGTTTGGTGAATTATTATCCACTGTGGTTGAGAATCAATGAGCTCTTCGAAGAAAAGGTATCCTTATTGATGTCTCTGTCTTGTACCTTGGTCCTTAGTAATTTGGAACATTTATTAATATTCTATTCAGGCATTGTTCCTTTGAAAGAATGGGCATATTTGGATCTAACTTCTTTCAGCATCAGCTTTGGAGGTGATGCTGAATTTTAGTCTGACATTCTCTATACCTATACATATGTATATATTAGATATAATCACGGTATCTACCTTGGGTCTTATCGTGAGGGTTATATAAAATATCTAATGCTATCTTATACCTGTAAAGATATACTTGGCAGAATTCCTAGCATTTAATAAGTGCTTAATATATGGTTAAATAAAAAAGAATCACAGCCTGTGTTCTGCTGTTGTATCTCAGCTATTGGATTTCCTCTGTGATTTGGAAACAAAAGCCATTCAGTGCTAGTGTGCATAGTTTAGCATTTAGAAAGTGAAGAGCGTATGGCCTCACCAAGAGTGGGACAACCTGATATTATTTGCCTTCTGGTGTGAAATATTTTTGCCTCATAATACAATGTCTTTGGATTTGCTTGCTGAAGCATTTAGGGGTGAAATTTCATGATATCTGAACCTTACTTTCAAATGGCTTGGGGGAAAATACAGGGGTAGGGGAAGAGATGGAGAGAATAAAAGCAAACGTGTTAAAATGTGAATGATTGGTGAGGTTAGGTGAAGAACATATGGTACTATTCTTTCAATTTTTCTGCAGTTTTGAAAATTTTCTAAATTGATAGTTGGGCAAAAATCAAAATTCTTACAAAATCAAAAAATATGTGGGGAGGATGGGGACAGAGCAGGTGCTAGTCTTATACGTCATTTATATGTGGAAATGGGGGCTTGGAGAGGTTAGGCACTCATTTCAAGGTTATAAAATTAGAAAGTAATGGATTTGTTACTTACTATTAACAACTGGGAGACAACCCTGATCTTCCTGACCCCTGGACGTTACTGTACCATGTTTATTATCATCCCAGGAGATCTATATCATCAAGGCAAGGCGGATGCCATGTTCTTGCTCTTGTCTCCCTTAACAGTCCCTTTTGTCCACTGGAGATTCTTTAGATCTTTTAAGGAAAGTCTGACATGTTCATTTTAACCTGATTTCCTCCACATCAAAAGGGGCTTGCCTAAAACCGGGCCACAGGGTAAAGGTCGAAACTGACTGTGTTTTAAAACTTCAACTTCCATGTGAGACCAAGGGAAGAGATGTCTATTTGGTGTAGGATCTATATTTTCTAAACAGTATAACTCTACAGTTGGTTTGTTCAAACACCACAAATACATGGAACTTTGAATAGGAAGTGAGATATGATAGGTTAGCATAGGTTAGAATGAAATAGTGACACATCCCAAAGTAATTGGGCAGAGAATAAAAAATATATTTACAGCCCCCCACCCCCCGCCCCCCAACCCCGAGGAGCTGGGAGAAGGTGCAGAAGTATTGGACTTCCTTACCTGGACTGGTGTTGATGTTGTCACAAACATTGGGACTGGCGGTTTGATGTGCCGAGCCCTCGATTGTGGGACTTGCCCTTATGAAGCTCGTTACTGCAAAGGAGAGGCTAAAGTTGCATATAATTGTGCCTAAGAGTCTCCCCCTGAGTACCTCTTTGTTGCTCAGATGTGGCCCTCTCTCTCTCTCTAACTGAGCCACCTTGGCAGGTGAACTCACTGCCCTCCCTGCTACGTGGGACCCGACTCCCAGGGGTGTAAATCTCCCTGACAACGCAGGATATGACTCTGGGGATGAATCTGGACCCAGCATCATGGGATTGAGAATATCTTCTTGACCAAAAGGGGGATGCAAAATGAGACGAAATAGTTTCAGTGGCTGAGTGATTTCAAATGGAGTCGAGAGGTCACTTGGTTGGACACTCTTATGCACTATATAGATAACACCTCTTAGATTTTAATGTATTGGAATAGATAGAAGTAAATACCTGAAACTACCAAACTCCAACCCAGTAGTCTGGATTCCTGAAGATGATTATATAATAATGTAGATTACAAGGGGTGACAGTGTGATTGTGAAGACCTTGTGGATCACACCCCCTTTATCTAGTGTATGGATGGATGAGTAGAAAAATGGGGATAAAAACTAAATGACAATAGGGTGGGTTGGGGGGGATGGTTTGGGTGTCTTTTTTTTTTTTCTTTTATTTTTTATTCTTATTCTGATTCTTTCTGATGTAGGAAAAATGTTCAGAAATAGATTGTGGTGATGAATGCATAACTATATGAACTATATGATCGTACTGTGAACAGCTGATTGTATACCATGGATAATTGTTTGGTATGTGAATATATTTCAGTAAAACTGAATTCAAAAAAAAAAAAGGAGATTGCCTAGTGGTAAAGGATTCAGGTCCTGTTTCTTCAGTCCCCAGGCACTGGGGGTGCACTGGTGGCTCACTGAAGTACATAGCCCCTGACTACACCCTGCTTATTTGATGGAGGTGAGAAAACACAGGGAATTTATGTCTTGTCACTTTTAGTATTTCTAAATGAAATTCTAGATGGATAGGGATAATGAGTAGGAGGACTATGTTTTGGAACCAAAAGGAACCATGTCCAACCCAAAATCTTCCATTTACCAGCTGCAGGATCTTGGGTGAATAATTCATTGTTTCAGTGGTCAGTTTTCTTATTGGAAGACTAGGAATAATAATAACCACTTTGCAGCCACATTGGATAGTCAGATATAATGTTTATAAGGTGCCTGACACCAAAAAGACACTCAATAAATGGTAGCTATTAAGATTATTTTGAAAACTCACACCAAGTCCTTTGATTACGGAAGTTTATAAAAGCACAGCACATACTAGTCCATTCTCAGTCTGTATCAAATATTCACTGTGGCCTCCAACACATTTACTGCTTTGAGAATAAAAATAAGATTCATGCTGAGGTTATTATTCTCTTCCACATGTGGTTTCCCATAGTTCTACATGTGTGGCTTGGTTCTTGGATTCTACTCAGTCATTATGCAACATCCTGATGTTGCAAAGATGCTGTGTTGGAAGGAAAGCCACATTAAAACATTCACAAGTAATACAGAGTCAGACCCATGATATGGAAGGAGATCAACTTGACCAGATGTTCACCAGCCCGCACAAGCTATGACTCACAGGTGGCCCCTGGTGCCGTGTGCAGCAGCTCTGGGGATAACCTGTTTTCCCAGCTAAGTTCATCATAGTTCAGTCAGAGCTCTGGTGCAGTTCCAGATTTATGAACTCCTGGCAAGGTGGAGTGCAGATGGAGAAAATATCAGCTTTAGTTTGTGTGGGAGCATCAGAAATTACCTTTAGGAATTGTCACTGCCATGACTTATTAGAGAGTTTTATACTTCTGAGTCCTTTCTTCCATGAAACTCCCTCAGCTGATGACTTCTTCCCCAGTACATTTTTATCCTTCCTTCATTCTCCTTTTTTTCTTAGAGATTAGAGTAAATCTCTAATTATACATACAGATTAAGCCTTTATTCTTGACATCTTTGGCTCTTGATATTCGTAGGAAGTATCTTCTTTTGTCAACCTCTCTGTATGGATCTGAAATTCCATAAGGGCATGTTTATTCTCTGTTGATGATAAAACTCAAGACAGTGGAATTGGATAACTTGGAGAGTTTGCAAACTGAAGTTGTCTTAGCTTTCTTTACTTCAGCAGACATGTGCATGGTCTTGTACCAAATGAATTGCATTCCTTGGGTGTGCCTTTCCTGGCTGATGGAATGTCCTGGTTTTGAACAATACATGTCTGGCCATGCATTTCTTTTCCTTTGGTCAGGGGGTGGGGGGAGGAAGACTGTTTAATATGAGTTGCTTGTTTTTTTTTTTTTTTTTTTTTTCCATACTAAAATAGTAAAATCATGTTATTATTTGCATTTACACATTTATTACATTGAGAGATATTTATTAAACTCCTGTGTGAAATATTTTATTTTAAAAGTTAGAGCTGTGGCTGAGGACTCTTCCACAAGCAAAACATATTTAATGAGTTCTCTGACGTCCAATAGCAGAATAATGTCTAAAGGTTTTCCTACTTAGATGGGAGAAATGTTTTCTCTCCAGTGTTAATTACCTTATATCATCTGAGACAATCAGTGAAGCATTTCTCATATACTAGTTTCTTCTCACTGTGAGTTCATGTAACCTAAGTTTACCACATAAATGGAAGGGTTTCCCACATGTCAGCCTTATAGTTTCTCCCCAGTGTGAGTTCTCTCATGTTGCCTCAGTTTTCCATGTGGATGGAAGCATTTCCCACATGGATGGCCAACTTATGGTTTCTCCCCAGTGTGAGTTTTCTCATGTTGCCTAAGTTTATCACATACATAGAAGGATTTCCTGCATAGATGGTGGACATGTAGTTGCTCTGCAGTGTGAATTCTTCCATGTTGCCTAAGGGTACCACATTGACTGAAGGATTTACCACATATATTGCAGACATTGGGTTTCTCCCCAGTGTGAATTCTTTCATGTCGCCTAAGGTTACCACCATGACTGAAGGATTTCCCACATATATTGCAGATATTGGGTTTCTCTCCAGTGTGAATTCTTTCATGTTGCCTAAGGGTACCACAACGACTGAAGTATTTCCCACATATACGGCAGATATTCGGTTTCTCTCCAGTGTGAATTCTTTCATGTCGTCTAAGGGTACTACAATGCCTGAAAGATTTCCCACATGTATTGCAGACATTGGGTTTTTCCCCAGTGTGAATTCTTTCATGTTGTCTGAGACTACCAGTGGAGTCTTTCCCATGTAGATGGTAGCCATATGGCTTTTCTCCAGTGTGTATTTTCTCAAGTTTTCTAAGGCCAGAACTACTTTTGAAGACTTTTCCACATAGATGACAGTTATATGACTTACATCCAGTTTGAATTTTCTTACTTTGACCAGTGAATGAATGATAATTGAGAACTCTTTGAAATTGTTTGTTTACATTGGGTTTCTTTCCCATGTCAGTCATTGTGGAGTGAGTGAAATATTCTCCCAAATCATTACTTTCAAGGGGATCCTCTTCAGTGTGAAAAATCTGCTTTGTCTGGTTGGTAGAGGTGTCCTTAGAGATACAATGCATGGTTATCATTTCTTCTTTTTTATGGCCATTTTCCCTGCCTGGACTCTGTACTTGGAGATATCTTAATCCTTCTCTCCACAGTTCTCCTTGTTCTGACTGTGAAAACACTTCTGATATGCAGACCTGACACCCCATGAACACCAGATGATTGATATTCTCCAGCATAACATCTCTGAACATCTTTCTCTGGTTCATGTCCAGCATGGCCCACTCTTCCTTGGTAAAGCTGATAGCTACATCACGGAAGGTCACTGATTCCACTGGTTTCATTGTCAGTAGTTCTGTCACCAACTATCTTCCTCTGGGTTTTCACTCTCAGACAGTCCAAGCACTAAACATCCAAGAGGGGTCTCCAGGGCTTGGCTACTCCCCGCCGCCATTTCTGCAGCCTAGGGGCCTTTGCCGGCAGTCTGCCGAGTTGCTTGTTTTTAAATGGAAAATTAATATTCTAAATAGGCTATAGGAATAAAAACGGCTCAGATTGAGTGGAAGTAGAACTCACTTTCCACAAAATTCAAAATCTTCTATGAATGGTCTGGTTCCATTGCTAGGTTTTTTTGTTTTTTTTTGTTTTTTTTTTTTGTTTTTTTTTGGTGTTTGATTCCCCAGCCTCTGTTCTAGCCAACAGCTGCTGGCAATTTAGCAATGAATCTCCCCTTTAATTAATCAATTGGAGTCCACATGGAGGAGGTCTGTATTTATGTGTCAAAATTCTGACAAAAGCATGCATGCAAGAGAATCAGGCATGCAAAGAAAATCCAATTTCTTTTTGACTGCATTCAAATAGTAATCAGAAAGCTCCATATGAGAAACATGCAACTGCCTTTGCTTAGAAAATGAATGCCATTTTTTAAATATATATATATATATATATATATATAAAGGGAGCATGTTTTGGTTAGGAGAGTAAACATAACAGCACTATAAAATCAGAAACCAAATAATATGTTTAGGGAAGAAAAACAAAGCTCATAAATCTAGGATTTGGAATAACTGAGAGTTTTTAGAGAATGAGAAACATGGAGAAGAGGCAAGTGTCCCAACTACTACAACATAAGCGGAAACACAAGCAAAAAATATGTCTTGTTCTGGAAGTGTTATTAATGTGAGATGGTTTTGCTGGCAGAGGGTGAAGAACAATGGGGAACAAGGAGGATATGGAGCTTCCTTCTTGACATATCTAAGGCATGTAGAAGAATGAACAGACTCATCTTGGATGTGCTATAGGGGTATTGTGCCCTCATGTGAGTAACAGATTTTAATGAAGATGGACAGTGAAAGGGGTATTCAGTGTGGAAGCTCAGGATATAGGGAAGTTTGGTAACATAGAAGGAGGCTTCTGGAGGGAGCATCTGTACTGTGCCGGTTTGAATGTATTATGTCCCCCAGAAAAAGCCATATTCTTTGATGCAATCTTGTGGGGCAGACATTTTAGTGGAGATTAAGTTGGAACATTTGGATTAGGTTGTCTGCATGGAAGTGTGCCCCACCCAACTGTGGGTGATGACTCTGATTGGATAATTTCCATGGAGGTGTTACCCCACCCATTCAGGGTGGGTCTAAATTAAATCAC
The DNA here is from genome assembly GCF_015220235.1 of Choloepus didactylus. Taxonomy (NCBI): domain Eukaryota; kingdom Metazoa; phylum Chordata; class Mammalia; order Pilosa; family Megalonychidae; genus Choloepus; species Choloepus didactylus. Next base: position 48,732,274 of record NC_051320.1, on the reverse strand, counting down.
TGGAGCCATATAAATGAGCTGACAAACAGAAGGAGCTCAGTGCAACTGAGAGTGACATCTTGAAGTGCAGCTGAGAGGGACACTTTGAAGAATGCAGAGAAGCTGAGAGAGTAGCTGCAGATGAGAGACAGTTTGAAGACAGCTGTTGAATGCTGACTCTTGCTCCAGAGAAGCTAAGAGAGGAAAAATGCCCCAAGAGCAACTGAGAGTGACATTTTGGTGAGGAGCTGTGGCCTAGAGAGGCACATCCTGGGAGAAAGCCATTTTGAAACTGGAACTTGGATTAGAGGCCAGCCACATGCCTTCCCAGCTAGCAGAGGTTTTCTGGACACCATTGGGCATCCTTCAGTGAAGGTACCTGATTGTTCATGCGTTACCTTGGGAACTTTATGGCCTTAAGACTATAACTGTGTAACCAAATAAATTCCCTTTTATAAAAGCCAATCCATTTCTGGTGTTTTGCATTCCGGGAGCATTAGCAAACTAGAACATGTACCATAGAATGCATTTGGCTTTGTTATTTGCCACATATATAGTCAGTCAGCCAGTGTGTCTGTCTGTATGTCTGTCTGTCTGTCTATCTATCTATCCATCCATATGTATCTTATCTTTACTACTTTATCAATTTTATGTGGTTTTTAAAAATAAAATTTCCACAAATCTCAAAATGTTTGCAAAGGCTGGAAAGTTCCTTTTACCAAGATGAATTTTTGAACACAAATTAGCTAAATATGGCACGAAATACTCTCTGGAAAAAATGCATATATGTACGTATTTGTATATGTATATGTGAATATGTGTGTGTGTATACGCACACACATGAAAATTCTGGGCAAAATAAAAGAAGGCAGTCAGGTAGTAGATGGAGCTGTGTAGCTATCTAGATTTCCAGGGTTTGACAATTACATGGTTTCTACTTTTTATGATCCTTGGCCACCAATGTCAAACAGTGATAATCTCAGGGCCCCCCTGGGAAGTCTTCCCTCCATCAGGAGTCAGCGGGGGAGGAAAGGCTCGGCGTCGTGCCAGAGTGTTTAGGGTTTAGCCTGGGTGGGTGGATTTTTGTCCTTTTCTTCTCCTTTGTATATTGCTTCCCCTCGTTAGAAATGACACTGCTGACAGTGTTATTTCTCGGGCAGTTTACATGCCGCAGAATGTGCTGAAGTTGTCTGGCAGCTCCCATGATTAGGGTAATCATCCTCGTAGACACCAGTCATCGTGCACCTGCACTTTGCTCAAGTGCGCTGGGGAGGCTCTGCAGCGGCGCCGAGTGCGCGGGGAAGCCTCACCCTCTGCTCCAGCCCCCTCCCGTCTGGGGCTGCTTGCAAGGCTCAGCAGGGCTCTGCTGACTGCCGACAGCAATGTGCAGCGAGGAGCTTGTGCAGAAGGGGCGAGAGAACTAGTCTTTGCTTACCACAGGAATGTTGCCTCCTAATAAAATGGGGTCCTAGGAGTGTGCTGAAGGGTTCTTATATGAAGAGTAATGGGGCTATCTTACACAGCAAGATGAGAAAACATGGATTACTCGGCTGCCTATCTAGTATTATGATTTGAGTCAAAACTACGTGGTAGGAAGCAACTTTCACATGTGGACTGACTACTATTTTTTTGTGGTATGTTCTCAAACGCAGACTCCACCCCCCACGCCCCCAATTTTTCCATGCGGGGAGCTAAGAATCAGTACATTAAATTTCACCGGTAGTTATTGAGTGTGATCACATCCCAGACACTGCCAGGGGCAAGGGAAACCTAAAGGAAAGACTTAGTGCTTGCTCCTGAGATGGTATCTGTGGAAAATGTTAAGATATAAGCACTTATTTTCTATTGTTACAGAAAATAAATCTACAGGAAATCAGAAAGTTTGATAGCTGAGGGCTGGGATTTGGGAAAGGTTTCCCTAATGCCATGGATTGGATGCCATATCTGGAAGGAAAGGTGAGATTCAAGTGGAGAGAAGGAAAGAAGGTCAAGAAATAATGCATGGATTTTAAATTCTTTAAACCTGTATCAGATTTTATTGCAATTAGGAACTGGTGTTAATTAAGTTCTGTTAAGTTAGAATGTCTTTTGCCGAAAGAGAATGGGAACTGCTTGAGGAGGTGTTAGGAAATAATACATTTGCAAGTGTGTAAAGATCACTCAAACAGTGGGAAGACATGAAATTGGAGGGGGAGAGAGAGAAAAGAACAAAAAGAGAGTGAGGGAGAGAGAGAAAAAATGAATACCAGGTGGACAGAGTATAATTAATCCAGAAAGGAGAAATTAAATTAAGATTTTAAGAGTTGAACATTGTTGTTTCTAGAAATAATCAAGGAAATATTATAACAGTAGTTAACATGTTGGGAAGAAGCCTGGAAAAAGAGTACTTGTGCTGAACTGCAGCCAGGAATAAGATTCAGATAAGAGAAAATTAGGAAATTAGTTTTATCATGTGCCTGCCCTCTTTGGTTCTTGGACCTTATGTTAAAACTTCCTGGATATTGCTTTGTATTATTTGAAATTTTTAAAAGTTAATTTAGCTATTTCTATTGAGTTATTCCAGTAAATAATATTTTCCTAACAAAAATGAATGTAATGAATATGCTGTAAGGTATAGAACTATTTTTCTTCTACTGAGGAAATTTAATTATTAGGTCTCTATTAAAGTAAGGGAACCTCCCTGCCTTTCAGCTGCCTTGTTTACTTTTTCCCCTTCCATTGCCCCTGCATTTGAGCAGTCCCAGCCCACAGACAGATTCTATTTCACACCTTTCTCCTCTTTTCCGTTCCCATGGCACCTATCCATACTCGAAATCCCCCTTCCTTTCATCTGGACATCAATATATCCTTATTCGTAACAAACACACCGTTTGACTACTATGGTAGGAGTTAGGATTGCAACAATGCACGAGACATGATCCCTACATTTCTGCCAGTCTAGCTAAGGAACAGGGCAAGCGAACTGACCATATAAGTACTATTTTAGAGCAAGGAAACTGGAAGGTTTTCAGCACACAAAGGAGGGCCACCCAATCCAGGAGGAGGTTCTGGAGAAGGAAGAGAGGCCTGGTCTAAAGCTGTTCAAAGGAATTGGATTGGGAAGGGAGCAGCAGATGCAAAGGTTCGGCATCATTAGTGATGCATTTCGAGAACTGCATGGAGTTCAGAATAACAAAAGCCCAGGAAAGGGGGAAAACAGTGACACAGAAATTAAGCAGGTAACCAGGGCAGGCTATGATAGGCCTGTGTTCTCATTCTTTTGTAATCCAGTCATTCATCTGTTTATCATTTTGAGTGCTTGCCACACACAAAGCAAGAGATGAAGCACCATATATTTAAGGAATCTGGGAATAATTTAAAAAAATTTGGTGAAAGAGGTCACAGGTGAGGTGTAGTGAGGGGCTGGATGCAGAGTGGAGAAAGGAATTGCTGCCTGGCCAGTGTCCTGACTAGTTTTGTCCTTGTGTCCTGCTGCCCATAGACTCCTGCTGCAGAACACACCTTCTGTAACGCTCTACAACTAAATGCTTACCTCTGCTCTTCCTTGACTGAAAATATAAATGTAGGAAGGATGATGGGGCATTCAACAGTGAGAAAAGTGTCAAGTACTGAGTAGAAGAAGCAAGCTAGATGGTTGAGAAATTTTCTTAAACAATATATGAAAGGAAATTCTCAAAAAGGAATGGGTTCTGACTAGACTTTATATTGGGAACTTACAAAAATGCAGGCAGCATGCACTCAGCAGTGCATCAGTGCATTAGGAGCCATAATCTAGTTGAGTTTCTAGAAAGCAACACAAACCAAGAAATGAAAAATGAGAGTGTTCAATTTTTGCAGAATAAATTTTTGAAAAAAATGTAGTGAATAATGGATGCAATACAATGGAATAACTGAGTAATACAATGGGAAGGAATTAGGAGCAAAAAAGTGGGGGGCCAGAAAGTGCTCAAAGATAATCTGATTCATGGCAAAGGGTTATAAACTATCATTTAGCAATAAAGGTACTTTGAGGCCAGGGAAAAGAATAGGAAAAATAAAAAGTAATTTAAGATAAAAATAAAAAGTAATTTAAGATAAAAAAGAAACATTAAGTATTTAACACTAAGGCCATGCAATATTGAAAAGACAGAGTAAAATTAAAATAATATATAAACTTTGACAGTTTCCGCTTTTTTATAAAAACATGTTTCTCAGCCTGATTTTCAAACTCCTGCCACTTTCCTTGTGCTCCTTGGGGGAGAAACTGGGAACCATTGGCCTTTCCTGTACCTCCCTCTTGAGGCAACTCAGAATTGTGCTTTCTCTCTGCAACACTGCTCCAGCCCCTCAGTTCAGTGGGTCAGTCAACAAATGTGAGTACCAATTAAATGTCAGGTAGTGTACCAGGTTCTTGGGAGTCAAGACACAAAATGATTGAGAGGAAAATAAACTCTAAAAAGAAATGTGATCACCTTCTTCTGAAACCTGTGATCCAGTGCCAACGAAATCTCTTACCTCTCTGATTTTTTCTCTCTGACTTTCTTGGTGTCTCAGTGGTCCTCAAGATGTGTGGTCCTGGACAAGCATCAGCATCACCTGGGAGCTGGTTAGAAGCACGTATTTTCAGGCCAAACCCCAAACTGCTGAATAGCAAACTGATTTGGGGGAGTGTGTGTGTGTGTGTGTGTGTGTGTGTAGGGGTGTGTGTGTGTGTGTGTGTGTGTGCTAGAAATCCATGTTTCATGAAGCCCTCCAGCTGATTCTGATGCAGATTCAAATTTGAGAACCACTGCTCTTCCTTTTGACTTTGTATATCCCAGTGATTCCAGTTCACACTGAAGCTCAGGCAAGAGGTAATCAGTTTGGCACACATTCTTTTAATCTTCAAAACAACGTTTTGAAATATTTCTTTGATAACTGCCATTTCCATAGATGACGAAATTGAGGCTCAATTCAATCAAGCTGCTTGCCCAAGGTCGCAGTGATAACAAGCACTGGAGTTGGGAGTGCTCTTTTCTCTACAAAGTCGTCATTTTTTCTGAGCACCACAGCCTTTTCTAATTCAACCTTTCACACTTCCCCCTTTGAAGTCTACTGTATCCTACCTCAAAATATTTCTGAATTTGTCCCCTCTTCACTGCCTCCTGCTTAGGGAGAGAGGGGCTCCTTCCCTACCTGTGTTCTTTTTTTTTCCCACATTTTAACTTGGTATTTATTCCACAGCTTTGAACTTCTTTTTGTTTCCCCTTGAATCTTTTTTTTAAATGCAATTTTATCAATATATAATCACGTAACATACAATCATTAAAAGTGTACCATCAGTTGTTCACAATATCGTCATATAGTTGTGCTTTCATCACCACAAACTTTGAACATTATTATTACTCCAAAGAAATAAAATAATTTTATTAATTTAAAAAAGAAATAAAGAACATCTAAAACATCCCATTCCCCTCCTCCCCCATTGCTCATTTACTTTTTTTAGTACGGTCATCCACAGTGTACAATTATTTATAGCACCAGCATACAGTTGTGCATTCATCACCAGAATCAATTTTTGAATCTTTTCCTTACTCCAAAAAATAAAAGCAAAAAAGAACACCCAAATCTTTCCATCCCCTCCATCCCATCCTATTCTTCAGCTAATTTTTGTCCCCATTTTTCCACTCATCTGTCCATATGCTGGACAAAGGGAGTGCAAAGCACAAGGTTTTCACAGTCACACAGTCACACTATGCAATCTATATAGTTATACAATTGTCTTCAAGATTCAGGGTCACTGGCTTGCAGTTTGACAGCTTCAGGTATTTCTCTCTAGCCATTCCAACACACTAAAGACTAAAAGGTGATATCTGTATAGCATATAGCAATACCCTCCAGCGTAACCTCACGACTCCATTTGAAATATCTCAGCCACTGGAACCCTACTTTGCTTCATCTCTCTTCCCCCTTTGTGGTCAAGAAGATTCTCTCAATCCCACAGTGCTGGGTCCAGGCTCATCTCCAGGAGTTATTTCCCATGTTGCCAGGGGGATTCACACCCCTGGGAGTTACGTCCCACGTGAGGGATGGGGGAGGAGTGAGTTCACTTACCGAGTGGGCTTAGAGAGAGGTGGCCACATCTGAGCAACAAAGAGGCTCTCTGAGGGGAACTCCTAGGTACAATTATAAGTGGGCTTAGCCTCTCCCTTGCAGCAACTAGCCTCATAGGGGAAGGCCCCCGGATCGAGGGCTCGGCCCACTAAATTGGCAGTCCTCAATGTTTGTGAGGAAATCAGCAATAGCCCACCTACCTTTGTTCTTGATCATAGCTCCTTGAGACTTCCTCTCTGCCATTTTCTATCTATTCCGTTGATTATTTTTTCATTAGCCCCTCTGACCCTGTCTCTTGCTCTTCCAAAAATTACTTAGTCATCAGTTTCCTCTTTTCAGTTTTAGCCACCAGATTCCCCTGTCTTCCCTTCTAGGTTTGGTTTGTTTTTTTTCACAGAGCATCTCACCTATTCCCAGGATTTACCTTAGAATGAATTCCAGTTCTAGGCCTAGTCCTGGCCTCTTTCCTAAGCTTGAGATCCATGATGCAAGCTTCTTGCTTAACTCAACATGCCTAAAATGGAGCTGATTGTCTCCTCTCCCAAATCTGCTTCCTGTGTGGTTAATGGTATCATTCTCCACACAGTCTGCTGGGACACAGCACCTGGCTTCATCTGTACCCTTCCCTCTCTTTCACGCTCTGTATCCAATCAGTCCCTGTGACCTGATAATTCTTCCAGATCTCGTCTTCTCTCTTATTTATATTTCCCAACTAGATTATGAGCTCCACGAGGGACGGACAGGATCATATTCCCCTTATATCTATATATCTAGCTCATTGCCTTGCTTGTTGTAGGTGCTTCAAAATATTAAGTGAATATATAGAGAAATTATGGGGATTAAAGGAAAAGTAACAGTTGTTATTCTTATAGGAGGAGGAGAGAAATAGCAGACACTCTAAAGATAAATTAAAATAATATCAATAAATTATTTTTATTGATAGCCAAGGTGACTGTTAAAATGCTTGCTGAATTATTAGCTACAAAGGACCAAGAGGATGGGGACCTGAAAGACTTATCAAATAATGAATCAAAGGATGGTCCCTCTAGTCTCCTGTTAAGAAGCAGAGATATTTCAACATCTCAAGAATCAAGTACTACAGTCTTTTATGAGACTAGAAAATCATTGTAGGTCTCATAAATTTACCTCTTCTCATTGTTCCAAAGGCTTAATTTAGGATGAGTCACTCCATAAATCTAGGCAAGGATGACTAATGATTATAATAACAATATCATAAATTATATAGTGCTTTGCCTCCAAAAGAAAACTGTATCCAATTTATTCTCACAATATTCCTCATTGGTTGCTAGCACCAGGAATCATTGTTGCTGTTTTTCAGATGAAGATACCTGGGCGTGGAAATGTGTGTATCTGTTTATCCTCATGGCTGTACACCCTCTAGGGCCTGCATTCTTACTTCTAGCCCAGCTTACTTTCCAGTGGATTCACTCTCCCTCCTCACCTTCTTCAGTCCATGCCTTTGATTCATTTTCTTTCCTTCTACTTGTCTTTATCCCCAAACTCATTTTGGAAAATTTTATAACTAGCTCATTGTCCAACACATTGCCCCAGAAATTCAGAGAAACCATCAAAGGGGAATAAAATAGATAAACAACAATGCAAAAATTAATTTTAGGTCAATTTTAGGTAAAAAATTAATTTTAGGCCAATATAATGCTAGTTAACTCCCCTTCTTTGAGAGATATTTAAGGTTACTGCAATTCAGGTATCCTTTTTGATATATTCATTTTAGATAGCCCAGCCTATTCTCATCTACTGGCTAACTCCAATAAGATGGGAAATATGCATGTTTTTAATATGGCCTCAATCACTGTTTATCAGTTTATGGTAGATGGTTATTAAGCACACAGATATTTACTAAGAGACTTGGTTAAAGTCACAGGGTCCTTAATTCTGTGATCATAGCATTCAAGTCATTAGAGCATGAGTCCATGTTTTTTAATACTACGTTTATTATTCGGTCCATACATCCATTATTGTGTAAAAATTTAAGAAGAACTTCAGAGTAATTTTCCTAATAAAAACTTATTGATGAGTTAATCTATGAACACTTATTTTAAGAATTAATGCCTTGGATTTTAATAGTTATTTTCTTATGAATTCAAATTGCTTTGTCTGTATTATTTAAAATGTCTTCTCTAATATCCTTGCCTCCCCTTTCATAGATGGAGTTGCTAATAGTCTTCACCCATTCATTTATTCCACAAATATTTGTTGATTTCCAATTCTATGCCAGAAACTCTGCTAGGTGCTGAGTATATAGTACTGAACAAATTAAACATAGTCACTGTCCTCAAGAAGTTTAGAGTTTAAATTGAGGTAGAGACATGAAGCAAAGTGACACATAATTGGATGCATATCTGCAGATTATGATGCTTTATGAAGTAAAAGAATTAAAAGGGACACAGTTTTCAATGAGGAATCCAAGAAGACATCTTTGAAAAAGAGATGTTTGTTGTGAGATAGAAGAGTGAGTAAGAGTTAGGCTGAGAGGCATGCATATGAATCAACACTGAGATGAATTATCAGAAAAATGTACCAGAGAACCTTAAAAACAGAGAGTGAGGCCAGATGGTGGTGTGAGGGGGTGGGTTTTACAAAAGAGGTGGGGGAAGTAGGCAGAGAGGGCCCCTGCCAGAAGGTGCATCATCTCATTGTCCATGTTAAGGATTTGAGATTTTATTTTAAGTGTAAAGGGAAACTACTGAAAAGTTTTAGGCAAGGGAATAACTATAATCAGGTTTATACTTTTAAAGGACCACTCTGGCTATTCTATGGGAGCATGAATTAGAGAGATACAAGAGTGGAAAGCCCAATCTTGAATTATTCCTAGGTGACAAAAGAGCAAGGTGGTCATCATAGAGGAGGACAGATATAAAATATATTTTATAGCCAGAATTAGTGACTTTGATGGTGGATTAGATGGAGCTGGGGTGGGGAGATGCAGGAGAATGAGATACTGTAAGTCATTGTGTGTAGTATGGAGAGACCTTAGACACCACTTGATCCAACTCCCCCATTTTAGAGAAAACAAAACTGAGGCTGCAAGGGGTGAGGTGATTTCCCCAACACAAATACCTATTTTACTAAAGGCAAAGAAATGAGTGTTCTTCAGGCCAAAAGGACTAGTTAATGGAATTAAAATTTACTTATATTTAGTTCTCACCTTTACAAAAAATACCTGGCATTTATTTTATATACCTCAGCATTTATTTTACACACACACACACGTCTGTGAGCATATAGGAAAATGTTTCCAGTGCCTTTCCCAGTCTTGTTTAAGTGGGAGAGCCACCTCCTCATCTGGTTGGTTTCATAGTCTAGTCTAAAGATAGTAAAATGATTCCTTGATATTCATCCCAAATTATTATTTTTCTAATGTCAGATGTTATTTTTATTCAGAGACTTAACAGAAACCAATAGAAGGGAAACACAAATATGTGGAAATCAAACAACACATGTTTAAACAACCAATGAATAAAAAGAGAAATCACAAGGAAAATTAGAGAATATCTTCAGCAAATAAAAATGAAGAGCACAACTTAGTAAAACTCATAGGATGCAACAAATGCAATGCTAAGAGGGAAATTTATAGCTCTAAATGCTTACATTAAAAAAGAAGAAAGATCTCAAACAAGAGACCTAACCTCACAACTGGAGAATCTAGAAAAAGAAGAGCAAAGCAAACCCAAAACAAGCAGAAGAAAGGAAATTATAAAGATTAGGGCAGAGATAAATGAAATAGAGAATAAAATAACAATAGAAGGAATCAAGAAACTCAAAAGTTGATCTTTGGAAAGATCTTTGAACAACAAACCTTGCTGACTAAGAATAAAAGAAACAGAACACAACGAAAATCAGAAACAAAAAGGGGGACATTATTATTGACAACACAGAAATTAAAAGGATTATGAGAGGATACTATGGACAGCTGTATGAGAACAAATTCTATAACCTAGATGAAATCGACAGATTCCTAGAGACACACAAACTATCAACAGTGATTAAAGATGAAACAGAAAAATCTCAACAGACCAAGAAAAAGTAAGGATATTGAATCAGTCATCAAAAACCACGCAACAAATTAAAGTACAGGATTTTTACCAAACATTCTAGGAAAAATGAAGACCAATCCTGCACAAATTCTTCCAAAAAATAGAAGAGGAGGGAACACTTCCTAACTCATTCTGTGAGGCTAACATCACTCTAATACCAAAGCCAAATAAAGATACCATGAGAGAAGAAAATGACAGACCAGTATTCCCTATGAATATAGATGTAAATATCCTCAACAAGATGCTAGCAAATTGAATCCAACAATTATACACCTTGATCAAGTGGGATTTATCCCAGGTATGAAAAGGTAGTTCAGCATAGGAAAATAAATTAATAGAACACACCACATTAATAAAACAAAGGGAAAAAACTGATCATCTCAATTGATGCAGAAAAGGCATTTGACAAAATACAGCACCACTTCTTGATAAAAACACTTAGGAAACTAGTAATAGAAGGAAACTTCCTCAACATGATAAAGGGCATATATGAAAACCCACAGCTAACATCATACTAAACGATGAAAGACTAAAAGCTTTCTCTCTAAGATCAGAAACAAGATAAAGATGCTCATTGTCACCACTTTTATTCACATTGTACTAGAAGTTCTAGCCATGCAATTAGGCAAGAAAAAGAAGTAAAAGCCACTCAAATTGGAAAGCAAGAAGTAAAACTTTCCCTAGTTGTAGATCACATGATCCTATCTATAGAAAATCCTGAAGAATTCACAACAAATCTCCTAGGGCTAATAAAAAAATTCAACAAAGTAATGGGATACAAGGTCAATATGCAAAAACCAATAGTGTTTCTATACACTAGTAATGAACACTCTGAAGAGCAAATAAATCAACAAAAAAGTCCATTTACAATAACAATTAAAAGGATAAAATATCTAGGAATAAATTTAAGCACAGATGTAAAGTTTTCCATGCACATGGATAATTTCAAAACATTGCTAAAAGAAATAAAAAAGACCTAAATAAATGGAAGGACATTGCCTGTTCATGGATTGGAAGACTAAATATTGTTAAGATGTTGTTCTAGTTTGCTAATGCTGCAGAATGCAGTGCCGGTTTGAATGTATTATGTCCCCCAGAAAAAGCCATATTCTTTGGTGCAATCTTGTGGGGCAGACAGAATAGTGGGGATTAAGTTGGAATGTTTGGATTAGGTTGTTTGCATGGAGATGTGCCCCACCCAGCTGTGGGAGGTGACTCTGGTGGGATACTCCCATGGAGGTGTGGCCCCACCCATTCAGGGTGGGCCTTGATCAGTGGAGCCATATAAATGAGCTGGCTCAAGGAGAGGAAACAGAGTGCAGCTGTGAGTGATGTTTTGAAGAGAAGCAAGCTTGCTAGAGAGGAACGTCCTGGGAGAAAGCCATTTTGAAACTAGAACTTTGGAGCAGACGCCAGCCACGTGCCTTCCCAGCTAACAGAGGTTTTCCGGACGCCATTGGCCATCTTCCAGTGAAGGTACCCGATTACTGATGTGTTACTTTGGATACTTTATGGCCTTAAGACTGTAACTGTATAGCCAAATAAACCCCCTTTTTATAAAAGCCAATCCATCTCTGGTGTTTTGCATTCCGCAGCATTAGCAAACTAAAACAGATGTTATTCTACCCAAAGAGACTTGCAGATTCAATGCAATCCCAAGCAGAATTCCAATAGCCTCTTGCAGAAATGGAAGAACAAATCATCACATTTATACAGAAGGGAAAGGGGCCCCAGATAGGCAAAACCATCTTGGAAAAGAATAATGAAGTTGACAGACTCACACTTACCAAATTTAAAACCCGTTACAAAGCTATAGTAATCAAAACAGGATGATACTGGCACAAGGATATACATATAAACCAATGGAATCAAATTGGTAGTTCAGAAATAAACCCTCACATCTATGGCCGGATGATTTTTGATTAGGGTTCCCAGTCCACTCAATGGAGGAAGACTAAGCTCTTCAATAAATGGTGCTGGGAAAACTGTATATTGATATGCAAAAAGATAAAGGTAGACCTCTACCTTATACCGTATACAAAAACAAACTTAAATGGATCAAAGACATAAATAGAAAAACTAGAACTATGAAACTCCTGGAAGAAACCCTAGGGAAGTGTATTCAGTACCTTGTGCTATGCAGTGGTTTCTTAGACTTTCCACCAAAAGCAGAAACAACAGAAGAAAAAAATAGATAAATGGGACTTCATAAAAATTAAAAACTTTTGCACATCAAAGGACTTCATCATGCACAGATAACCTATCCAATAGGAGAAAATATGTGGAAACCACAAACCCAATAAAGGTTAAATTTCCATAATATATAAAGAAATCCTATAAGTCAACAATAACCCAATTAAAAAATGTGCAAAAGTCTTGAATGGACATTTCTCTAAAGAATATATACAAATTCCAATGACTACATGAAAGGATGCTCAATATCATTAGCCATTAGGGAAGTGCAAATGAAAACCACAATGAGATACCATTTACAACCACTAGAATGGCTACAATTAAAGAATACAGGAAATAACAATTGTAAGAAAGGATGTGGAGAAATAGGAACACTTGTTCATTGTTGATAGGAATGCAAAATGATGCAGCTACTGTGGAAGATAGTTTAGCGATTCCTCAGGAAGTTAAATATAGAATTACCATATGACTGGGCAATTTGACTTCTAGGTATATACCCAGAAGAATTGAAGGTGGGGATTTGAACAGATATTTTCACACTGATGTTAACAGCAGCATTATTCATAATTGCCAAAAGACAGAAGTAACCCAAGTGTCCATCAACAGATGAATGGATAAACAAAATGTGGTGGATACATATATATTGGTTGGGGTTCTCTAGGGAAACAGAACCAACAAAAGGTGTCTGTAAATATAAGATTTTATAAAAGTGTCTCATACAACTATGGGGATACATGAGTTCAAATTCCATAGGGCAGGCAGCGAACTGGCAACTCTGATGAAGGTATTTGATGAACTTCTCAGGAAATGCTTTGCTGGCTAGCTGAAGAAGAAGTAAAGGTTCTCTCTCTTTCTCCCTTAAAAGTATTCAATTGATTGGATTAAATCCAGCTTATTGAATTCTTTCATTGAGGAAGACCTGCCCTTCATTGATGCAGTCAGTCACGGGTGCAGTCAATTGACTGACAATTTAACAAACCAGCCTTCTAGTTTATTAACCAGCCACAAATGTCCTTGCAGTAATGATTAGAACAGTGCTTGCTTGAACAGACACCTGGACACCATCACCTGGCCAAGTTGATACAGGAGCCTAACCATCACAACATACAATGGAATATTATTCAGCTGTTAAAAGGCATGAGGTACTGCTACATGTGACAACATGGATGAACCTTGAAGACATCATGTTGAATGAAATAAGCCATATGCAAGAGGACAAATATTATACATTCTCACTGATATGAAATAATTAGCATAAGCAAATTCATAGCATCAGAAACTAGAATGCAGGTTACCAGGGGTAAGGGTGGGGTTTGGGAATGGGGAGTTGATGATAAATTGATACAGAGTTCCTGTCTAGGGTGATGCGAAAGTTTTGATAATGGATGGTGGTGATGGTAGCACAACATTGTGAAGGTAATTAATGCCACTGAATTATATATTTGAATGTGGTTAAAAGGGAAATTTTAGGTGGTATGTATGTTACTAGAATACTATTTTTAAAAAACACATAGGACTATACAACACACCAGTGAACCCTAGTGTAAACTATGGACTATAGTTAATAGTATAATTATAATAATATTGTTTCATCAGTTGCGGCAAAGATACCACAGTATTGCAGTGTTGTTACTGGACCAAGGCAGTGGATTCTTTGCCCAGTGTGCTCAAATGACAGATTCCTGAGACAACGAAGTTTCAAAGAGAAAAAGAGTTTTATTGCTAGGTGCAAAGCAGGAGAACAGATGGCTTATTGGTCCAAAATCTGTCTCCCTGAACTGCGATAATTCTGATAGTTTTATAGTATCAAAAGATGGGCAGGTTTTAGGATAATGAGTACAGTGTCCCCAGATGATGTAATTAGAAGTGATCTAATTGTTGAGCATGCGCAGATTGATTACATGCTTAGTTACAGAACATATGTAAGAAAATGGCAGCCTTAATATGATGATGGACATGATTTTTAATATTATAATGAGGTATAGGTGACTTATAGGCTAAAGTCTAAGCTACGGTGCATGCCAGGCTGGCCCATTTTGGTTAGATCCAGCTTCAGTTGTTAAGATATCTTCGGACTTGGTGTGGGTTAGTTCTGGGCTGACCCAAGACCCTTCATTAATAAACATTAGGAGCTGTCTTCAGTGATCATAAGACTTTAAGGTCGAAAAACTGGATAAATGGGTACAAGTGAAGGTTAAAAGTCACAAGGTTTTTACAATCACAAGGGCACAAGATAAAGGCTATGCAATCATTATCAGAGATCAAAGCAGCTGGATTACAGTTCAGGTTTCAAGTATTCCCCTCTGTCTACTCTAATACACCAGAAAGTAAAAAGGAATATCTATATAATGATTCAGTAATCGTAATCAGTCCTTAAATCCTTACTTCTCGGTTACAGTGTTAATGATAGGGAAAACTGTGTGAGGAGCAGGTATATAGGAACTCTGTATTTTCTGCGTGATTTTTCTGTAAACCTACACCTTCTCCAGTAAAAAAAATATATATACATTAAAGAAAAGATGATTAAGGACTGAGCTCTGTGGCTTTGGAGGGAACAGCAATGCGAAGGCCTTCAGGAGCTGCCTGGCATGTGTGAGGACTTAGCAGACAGGCTGGTTTGGATGGAACGGAGCAGGGCTGGGGCGGTGCTCAAGATTGTCACCAGAGAGGGGATGAAAGGGCACATGTGAAAGCTCTTTCAAACAATGGTAAAGTGTTTGTTTTTGTTTTTATTTTTAAGAGATACAATTATAAATCGCACATGAGAATGCTATTTGTTGTGCTATTACGAGGTAAGCTTTGTTCATACTGTGTGTGGTGTCTCAGAGAATTGATAAATGACAGTGTTGCTGCCCTCTGAGAATGAATGATCCACTGAGGGAGTAGTGCTGACTCAGGAGAACAGTTGTGTGGCTGAAAATCTGGTAGCCAAAATTGGATGAGTTTTATTCAGCTTTGCAATTAGTCTCTAAATCCGTTTTCACAGACCTTTAGAACAGTTTCTTGAACTTGAATATGCATACGAATCACCTGGAGATCTTGTTTAAATGCAGGTTCTGAATCAGCAGGTCTGAGTGGGGCTCCTGAATCTGCATTTCCAACAAGCTCCCAGGTGAGGTCAGTGCTGCTGGTCTCAGACCACACCTTGAGAAGAAGGGCTTTGGAATTTGCAGGAGACTTTCCTACATATCATCTCATTTAAATCTGCATTGCAATCGCGAGTCAACTGGGTCAGATGTTATCATCTTCATTACAAAGGTGGAAATTGAAGTTCAGATGGGTTAGATAACCTGGCAGAGGTTATATGGCCAAATGGCAGGCTGTGATTTAAATATAGATAGTTGGTATTAGACAACTACTGTTCTCATGGCTTTGAAGATCTAATACATAAAAGCACATGCTAAATAATGTTTTCGTCTAGTGTACATGTATACATACACACATCTAATACAAACACATCAATACACACATAGACACACACATGGAGATACACAAGTACATATACATGGCACACACAGGGACACATGCACCAGGATACACACTCCCAGATACAACAGGGACAAAATTGCCAGGATGATAAGGCCCCACTACAGCTGCTGCTGCCCAGGAGCCTACATTGTCAGCGCTCTCTGAAATTGGTTGTCATCACAGCATATCCTGGAAATGTGTTCGCAGTATGCCTGTCCCTGTGAAATGCTGTCTCCCACCCAGCATGCAAACCTTTACTTCACATTTACTTTGCACATGAGCTAAACTCCATTTCATCCAGCTCTGAGGTGATCTAGTCCCATTCTCTTGCCTAGATCAGAAAGTTATTTTCTGTCAGGCTAGGAAATACTGTTCTTTCACCCAAAAAGAACATTGTTCTTAGATATGAAACTTTGTACTGAGCTCCAGCTTTCTGGAAAAAGCAGAAATCTTTGAAGCATTTCCAACCAAGTCCTTGGAGAGGTAAACATATTTTTCAGTTGCAGGAATCTAGATTAAAGACGTATGTCCCCCATTTGTTTACCAAGCAGTGTGGCAGCCTGTTCAGAGACATCTACCCCCATCGGACAGAGGCATTTGGAAGAAGCACTGAACCCCACCATACACTCTGTTCTGGCCGAGCCCTTCCGGGAGGCCCTCATCACAGTCAGCCAGGCAGCTCCGAGAGCTCAGGGTTGCAGGAATGGCAGATGAGACACGCCTGGGTTCTCTGTTTCAGTTTTATCGTGCTCTTTTTATTAACTGAAAAAAAAAATCTTGCTTCCTCTCAACATTTTCTGCAGATGTTGGGTAAAGAAAAACTACCTGCTTCCTCTCCTGCTTCCTATTCCCTAGTGAGAAACATGGTTTCAAAGACAGTAGGCATTAGGTCTTGGGCACTGCGGGGAGAAGTGTCCAACTCACTTTTCTCTGCCTATGCACCCATGCTTAAAAACTCAGTTCATGTCCCATGTTCTCCATGACATCCTCTGTGTGCACACCAGCTCACAGGGACTGCTCCCTTTCCTAATTCTAGAACACAGATTTTCCTCACTACTCATCAGACATTTATTCTGAACTGCTGTTTTTCACTAATAATAATAATAATAATAATAATAATAATAATAATAATAATGATAGCTAGCATTTACAGTCTGATTAGTATTTGCTTCATACCATACTAAGTATTTTATATGAATTATCTCATTTATTCTCAGAACAGGCTTTATAAGGTTGGTATTATTATCCCAATTTTGAGATGAGAGAATTGAGGCATAGAGAAATGAGGATTAGAGTTTGTCTAGGGTCATATAGCTGGTAAGTGAGTGAGCCTGGACTAGGAGCTGGTCTGTTTGACCCTTATCTTTTATATATGTAAAGATATGCCTCTTCTCCTATTGTGTTGGGACAGTAGTCAGTAAAAACTGTCATGTGATGAATATTAGGACTTTAGTAAGATCCCATATTCCAGCAAAACTACGTGAGGCCACTTCCACTTTAATGCTACTACTGTTTGAAATAATGATTCCAGATGATTGGATAGCTGTAGTGAACATATGTTCTGCATGTATGTGTGTGCATTTGTGTGTGTGTGTGTGTGTGTGTGTTTGTTTGCTTCACAACTCTTTGGAAGAATCACCCAATTTCCATTCTTAGTCCAGTGATGGGGTTAGCATGACCCCTGACCCCCCACCCTGGCACCCAGTCCTTGCCACTCAGAATATTCCATACACCTGGACACAGGGATGGATCAGGGCCAAATCAAACAGAGATTGACATGGAAGGTCAAATTTGAGATGTGGATATTGAGAGCAAGAGCCTGAGTTTGCCTGAGGTCATCTTTGCCCCCGTATGAGTAAAGCCAGCATAAGAAAAAGCCAGCTTGGAAGAGAATAGAGCTGAGAGATGTTGGATATAGTTTTAATGACAGATTTGAACTCCTGGATCCAGTTGGACTTTACTAGATTGTTTTAGTTATAAGTACCAATACATTCCCTACTTAAGTGATTTATGAGTTGGACTGCTTTCCCTTGCAATCAAATAAGTCCTAATAGAACCCATTAGAAAAAAGCTCAAATTAATCCCAGCTCTAAAATGGAAACACATGGCATCTCTTCTCCTCCTATAAATAACAGTCATTTGACCAGCAAAGTTTTGCTCCCTTGTTTTCTGTCTGGACAGGAGCTATCCAATAGTACTTTATGTGATGACGGAATGTTCTAGAAATGGTCAGTATCTGCACTGCGTAATACACTAGCCACAGAAAGCAACTGAACACTTGAAATGTGTCTAGAATGACTGAGGAACTGAAATTTTTAAATATTTTAATTTTATTAACTTTTTTCCTTCTACCTTATTGTTCTAAAAGGAGACAATTTCTCCCTAAAAGGAACTCTTCTTCATCTGTTAAGATAATATATTATTCTCCCTTAAAAGGGGTTGAAGATTTCAACTCAATTTAAATCTTTCCAATAATTAGAGTTTGATATTCACCCTACAATGTTTATTGAGAATTTCTTAGTAGCATGGCATCATTTTTCTGTGCTAGAGACATAATAGTGTGCAATTTTATTTACTTTAAATTCATTTAAATTTAAATTTAAATTTAAATAATCAGTTGTGGATAGTGACTATCTTGTTGGGCAACACAGATCTAGAGCATCTCTCACCACATGATGAATATAGAAATACCTGATGACTCCTTTGTAGTAGGTGGAACAATGAAAGAAATACAACTCATTCACTTTGTTTCTGGTGAATTTCTAGGCATCCTTCTGGTTTGTCTCCATGATTCCAAAGTCTACGAATATATTGCCCTGATCTTCTAATGGCAAATGC
This sequence comes from Choloepus didactylus, assembly GCF_015220235.1. Taxonomy (NCBI): domain Eukaryota; kingdom Metazoa; phylum Chordata; class Mammalia; order Pilosa; family Megalonychidae; genus Choloepus; species Choloepus didactylus. Next base: position 48,713,648 of record NC_051320.1, on the reverse strand, counting down.
TTTATCAGCAATTTTTGTGTATGTGCACTGGCAGATGAAGGAAAACTCTTATTTTATGAACATGGATAATCTCCTCTGGTCTGTCCACCGTCTATGGGACCTAGTGTGGGGCAGGCTCTGGGACCTCATTGTAGCTGAAACTCTTTGTGTTCTAGGCAAGAGTAACACTTGTGGTAGAAATGAATAAAGAAAAATGGACACAGCATCACCTAACACATGCTCTTATTTGTCTTGTAAGTCTTTATCTAACTATGAAGAATGGAAGCAGAGACAAATCTTAAGATATTACTTAAGTAGAGATTAATCTAGTCATCAAGAGCCTTTGCAATCAGACAGACTGGACTTCAATCCTGACTCCATCTCTTAGCACATGTTGGACCTCAGTCAAGCCATTTAGGCTCTTTAAATGGTGAATTTTTGCAATTGAAAGATGGGGGTAATGATGTCTATCTGATAGTGTCTTCGTGAGGATTAATAAGAAGATGAATGTGAACAGCTTAGCAGTGTCCATCAAGTGTTCCACAAATGCCAGCTGCCATTGTCGTTCATGCGATTGTTGACGTCCACAGGGTAACGCTGTAAGCGTCACATCAGGCGTCTTCACCAGCCTGCAGCATCCTTTCAGTATGAAATTTGGCTGAGAGCTTGAATGAAGTTCCTCTCCACAAATTACTCAGTCTTCACCAAGGCAAATGAAGATTCATGGTCAGAAACATAAGTGTCTGCCCGGCATTATTACTGCTTTTCACTGCTTGGCAACTTCCTTTTCATCTTTCAAATATGTCACGGTTTCTTGCCAGTGAAGTTTGAAAATAGGCATTACTCTTCCCTTCCGGAAGCCTGAAACACTAAACCCCTCAGCAGTGACATGAGGCAGCAGCTTTTCTAAGACCCTGCTGAGGAGGCTGTGTCTCCCGCTCAGACAGCCTGCCTAGGTGCTGCTCAAAGTAATTAGGTTGGAGTTTAGGAAGAATTCTTCCAAAAGTATTTATTGAGAACCTCTTACCTTCAGACCCTCTGCTGGCCACTGAGGACACAGTAATGAACACGATAGACATGGTCTACAGCTACCCTCATGGCGTTGATACTCTAAAGCTGAGCATGGGTGATGTTCTAGTGCCTTGTTCATAGGATTACTGGTTGTGGTAGATGCTTTGTCCACACCACTCTGCTTCCCCATTCTGACTGAGGCAGGGAGCAGAGAGAGGAGAGGAGTTCTTCCATTGTCAGCTAGCTCTGTCAGTGTTTCTTGTAGAATGTTATTGACACTGGGTGGGAGGAGTTGCTGCGAGGAGCTGTCCTGGGCATTGCATTGCAGGTGGCATCCTCCAGTCATTGTGGCAACCAGTGTGAAGTTCCTTTTCCTTTTTTCAGGGCCCCTTTTTTTGGGGGGGGGGGGGGATTATCAACTCTGAGAACAAGAGCTGATTGTCTCTAGAGATGAGTTAGACTGATGACAAGTGGTTTAGCGGCACTATTCGTATTTCCATACTAATTGATTAATTGGAAGGCTGGTATGAATATAGCAGCCCCTGCTATTATTAAAATGGCACCATGAAATAAAATGGTCTTGGAAGAAAAGAATGACAGTAGGGAAACAACAGCTCTCCTCTCCCACCATTGAACACATGAGACTGTGGAAGGACCAGGCTACAAGGTCATTCTCACCCCTATTAGACAATGAAAGCTCGGAAAGTGGTGCTTTGAGAAGCAGCAGGAAGGGAGAAACCAGCATTTCATGGTAGAGAGGTCATCGGGTGAGGGTGGGGAGGAGTTCTGGATCCGTTCTTTTTGGGTCATGAGTATCTGTATCTTGAGCAATATCCTCTTGACCTGAAGAATGAAATTTGGATCAGGGGATGGCTAAGAGACCTTTCAGTCATGTTTCTTAGTAAGGGGACTCTAGGGATGAGAAATCCTAGTCATTTTGTTTATTGAGAGTTCTTAATACTTTGGTTGTTGTGTACAATTTATCCTGATAATGATTTCCATATTTTTCAACTGCTTCAGCCTGAATCATCTTTATCCCACAGGAGGAAGGAAAGTCAAAATCCATGATTTGATTCTATTCAGAAACCGCAAGCCTTGGGGCCCAGGCTCAGGGTCTGTTCTGCCCTATTTATTCCTGCTGGCAAGTCACAAGCTCTGGGTTAGGGAGATACATGATCTTAAATGTTAGCAGAGTCAGATGTGCTCAATGGAAACAGTCTGGCTAACTCACAGCAGATTCTCAGCCTTCTTGGCTGTCCTCCAGAAATCATGTCTGTAGGATTTCTGCAACAGATCTGATAGTTGCTGACTTGGAGAACTTGTAAGCTGTTCATGAGTTCATGGTGATGGTCCTAATTCCAGACACAAATTCCCACTGACAGTGAGAGCCTAGAAGTTGATGGAAAATGAATTGGAAAGCTTATTTGTGAGGTATGTGTGTCTGCATATGTGTGTGTATATGTGTGTGTCTTACTTTGCCAGTACTGCTATGACAAATACCCCAAACTGGTTGGCTTAAAAACAGGAATTTATTGTCTCATAGTTTTGGAGGTTAGAAGTCCAAAATCAAGGTGTCAGCAGGATCAGGCCTTCTGGTAGTGGCTTGTGGGCAATCCATAACTCAGTCTCCACCTCTGCCACATGGCCATCTGTTTCCTGGCTTCTACTGATTCTGTGCCTAATATTCTTTGCTTATAGGGTCTCCAGACATATTGGATTAAGGTCCATCCTGATTAACTTTGGCCTTGACATCTTCAAAGATCCTATTTACAAATGAGTTTGTGCTCACGGGACCAGGGGTTAGGACTTAAACATGTCTTTAAGGGGGACATGATTCAATCTGCTACTGTGTGTGTGTGTGTGTGTGTGCGTGTGTGTGACAGAGAGAGAGAGAGAGAGAGAGAAGAGATCATGTGTTATATTCATATAATTAGCTTGGTAGAGGCTAGATAATTTAGCTTGGTAGAGGCTAGATAATCTCTAAACAGATGTTGTAAAGATGGCAATGCTGGGAAGCAAGGTGGGCTAGAATGATGACCTCAAATGTTTTTATTAGCACAGAACATAATTTAAACTCATGAGACTTTCTACTAAAACATAACATACTCTACCTAAAGGCCAGTTATACCCTTTGATAATTGAGAAAAACAGGTAGACAGACACAAGAGAATCAGTAAAATTCATCAGAATTTACAGATTGGTTTCTTTTATTTTGTGTTATAGAATACCAGGTAAACTTTTTTGGTGGATGATCAGATTATTTTCTAGTGATTTTTTTCCTCTTGGAAGCGTAAATAACTATCAATGTTTTTCCTTTGTTCAATAAATAATAGAGTCCTACCTACTTTCTCTCAGATACCAGTGCACATACTATTTTCATGTGTGCATGTTTGTACATATTTGTGTGGTATAGAGGTGTTCTAGTTTGTTAATGGTACCGGAATGCAAAACACCAGAGAAGGATTGGCTTTTATAAAAGGAGGTTTATTTGGTTACAGAGTTACAGTCTTAAGGCCATAAAGTGTCCAAGGTAACACATCAGCAATCAGGTACCTTCACTGGAGGATGGCCAATGGTGTCCGGGAAACCTCTGTTAGCTGGGAAGTCACGTGGCTGGTGTCTGCCCCAAAGTTCTGGTTTCAAAATGGCTTTCTCCCAGGATGTTCCTCTCTAGGCTGCAGTTCCTCAAAAAATGTCACTCTTGGTTGTGCTTGGGATATTTGTCCTCTCTTAGCTGCTTCGGAGCAAGAGTCTTCTTCCAACGGCCGTCTTCTAACTGTCTCTCATCTGCAGCTCCTGTGCTTAATACAAAGTGTCCCTCTTGGCTGTAGCTCCTCTTCAAAATGTCACTCACAGCTGCACTGAGTTCCTTCTGCCTGTCAGCTCATTTATATGGCTCCACTGATCAAGGCCCACCCTGAATAGGTGGGGCCATGCCTCCATGGAAATATCTCTTCAGAGTTATCACCTACAGTTGGGTGGAGCACATTTCCATGCAAACAACCTAATCCAGATGTTCCAACTTAATCCCTACTAATATGTCTGCCCCACAAGATTGCATCAAAGAATATGGCTTTTTCTGGGGGACATAATACATTCAAACCAGCACAAGAGGGTAATTTGTAGAGATAGGAGGATAAATAGGAACTAGTTATTTTAATACGTTTTGCAGATTTGCTGCTTGTCTTTTAAGTGAGAATTGCAAAGGAGCAGCACAAGAAAATGTTAATACCTAATCACTGGTTGCATGTATTATCTTCCATTTGTCAGTTTTCTGCTGTCAGCTTCTCCCTGGAGTCAACTTCTCAGGGTAGGCAGTTGTACACATATATAGTTTTGTGGATGAGTATGTTATTGATACTTCGAAGTCTAAACAGACTTTGAAGAGACTTCTTAATTCTTAATATGAGTCTAGAGAAATGAATTTGTGAGGGTTGACTCTGAAATGGATCATGTGGGTAAGTTAATTTTGGGTAATTAAAACTTACCTGGATTTACTGATAAAACATCTATTTTGAGCTTGTATTACTCCTTGGAGACCATGTCAGGAGATTTTAGAAGTTTGTTAGCTCTTTTGGGGGGCCAGGTTAGAAATTAACACATTTATTTACTACTAAGTTAATAATATCTTAATGGAAACTTGATGGTCTGAAGGAGTTAAAAGAGCTCCTCCTATCACCCAATTGTCCTATTATATACAGTAGTAGAAAAAAGTCAAGTAAAAAAAACAAGAACCAAACCAAGAATCAAATCATTTATTTGAGTGTCTTAACACTTGTTCTGGTATCTAATGTTGTGTAACCAGCCATCCCTAAACTTAGTGGCCTAAGACAATTTATCAATGTCTCATGGTTCGGTCAGTTGGACAGTTTGCTCTTGGGTTTCTCTTATCTAAAGGCTTAACTGGGCTGGATGTCCAAGATGGTTCACTCACATGACTGGCATTTGATGGTGGCTGTTGGTGGGGAGTTAAGCTGGGACTATTGACTGGAGCACCTACTCTTAACATCTCCATGTGTCTTGGGCTTCTCACAGCTTGGAATCTGGACTCCCAAAGGGAGCATCCCAAGAGACAGAAGCTGCAAGGCTACTTATGACCTCACCTCTTAAGTCCCAGAATGTCACTTCTGCTGCATTCTGTTGGTCAGGCAAGTCAATAAGGCTGGCCTAAATTTCAGGGGAGGGAAATTAGGTTCCACCTCTTGATGGGGGAGTGGAAAGGTCATTTTGCAGTAGAACGCATGGAATGGGAGATGTTGTGGTCATCATTGGAAAATACAATTTGTCACAACACTTTTATAATTTAGTAGTCAATTGGTTTGAATAAATAAATGAATTCTTATTTCCAGAAAATCATGCTCTCACTGGTAATACCTACTTGGAAAAAGGAAAACAGTAAGAAGATGTAATACATCTGGATAAAAGAAGAGTGGTGGAGTGTTTTGACATCAAGCTGATTTTGTCTTGAATCTTGATTTCACTCCCCAAAGACTTATGTGATACTGGTCAAGATCAGCTACATAATTTGTGGGGCTCATGCAAAATGAATTCTTAGGAAGAATTTCAAGATGATGGCAGCCAAGCATTAAATCAAACATGGGGCCCTCCAGCATGGGGCCTTGTGTGTACTGCACAGGTTGCATATTTATGTATTATGTAAGTAACTCTGGCCACAGTACCTAACCCTCTGAGCCTCAATAATATCTCTCAATTGGGGAATAATGCCACTTCCCTTGTAGGTGGTGGTTGTAAAGAAAATATGAATGATGTATGTGATAGCACATGGCCCCATATTATATACTTAATAAATAACAAACTAAAAGGTAGTATTAGAAAGTTTAATTAGTAGTATAAATGAGAATTTATTTAGGGAATGTCAAGAGAATTTTTGTTTTTTTGCATGAGGGAACCATCTTGCCAAGTAATCTTACCTTTGCCCTCAATTTTTCTTTTCAGATTAGTAGGCCTCCATTAATTTCCTCTTCAAAGAAATAAGAGCTTGGTTGCAGACCACATGTGTGCCATGAATCTATCCCTGAGTAGAAAAATATATGAAGTTTAGTGGATTGCTTAATTCACATGTTCATTCACCCCTTATAAGATTTGCAATCATAAAAATGTTCACTCCAATATTTTCAAATTTGAGTAGAATTTCTTTTTCACAAGTCCCGTGGACAAGCAAGGTTCCAAGTTCTTGAATTTAGATGCTTTAGTTACTTGAGCTATTGAAAAGATTTTTTTAATATCAAAAGCTTAATATCTAACAGCTGAAACCATTTAAGCTCAAATCTCTTCAAACCCCCAAAACACCTTTGGAAAGAGACCATAAAAACCTTTAAATCCAAAATGATATTTTAAAAAGTTATGAGTTAATGAAAACAAGACCATTCATTTTCTGAATGAAATTCCATTGATAAATTTTACCTACCTGGAAAACAGAGTTGTTGAGAGGTCATAGTTACACACTTTGAAAGGTGAGGTGTCTGTTCTATCTTCACTTGCTTAGTGAGTTATTGAGACATAATGTTTCAGACAAAATAAGTGTGTTTTATTCAAATTTAGTTATGAGAGATTGAAGGGGGAAAATGCTATGAGGTAATTGTATTTTTTTCATTTCATTTCAAAGTTGTTCCTTTCTCTCTCTCTTGCTCTTTATGTATGTGGGGGTGGGGTGGGGGGCAATTTAGCATTTCTAAAGTATCTCAGAGTGTCATATGTTTTAATGGTGAGATCATCCCTAGTTATAATGGTATTGCCAAAACCTGGTCAAGAAGTCCATATAACTTCTATGACGTTGATCTGGCGTATCTTGAAGGCACCTTCCTATTCAGTTTATGGGGGACCAGTCCTCCTAGCTGAGTGCCTAACCCCCAGAGACACTAACCCTGAAGACTCTGGGTAGATGAAGGCTTGCTGCCTCCATGCAGGCTCAGGGCCTGGATGACCAACCTGGCATCCTCTAAGGGGGTGTATAAAGAAGATCTTAGTTGGGCCAGACCAAAAGGCATTGTGTTGCTCTTATCTCCATCTAAAAAGATTTCCTGTGTCTATCTGTGTCACTTCAGACCCTAGCCCCAAATATCCACTGATGCTGTCTGGAACCCTGAAACATCGGTCTTCCTGACTGGTGGCCCCTCATTCTGTTGACCGCTTTCACTTGAGCTCTGCCAGTGTATTTGTCTCCCTCCCTGCATGCCTGACCTTGGCTGTGTCCTGTGTCATATCTGTGGGCATCATACCTGTACCTGCCTCACACACTTGACTGATCTGGCCTAACTCCACTGTGGCGATACCTAGTCATTTCCCTTTCTGACCAGTGAGAACTTGTTTATTCCTAATCATATTCCTCTAGTGGGCCTCTTCCGGAAAAGCTCTCAACTCTTTTTCTTGGATCTTCTGTGAAGTTAAAAGGTTCAGAGCCAGTGTGGTGACAATAACCCTTCCAGCTTGAGAAGGTGTTGCCATCAACATGGGAAGGTTTACTTCTATGTCCACAAGCACACAACTTTCTGAAAGGTATTTGGCCTGTGGCTTGCAGGGCTATTTGCTTTTTGGAAACCCGTATTTATGAAAGGGCTCCTTGAGTGATGTCCACAACTCTAGTTGGGTGTCCATCCTGTTCTTTTCTTTGAGTATAAAGTATTCAGTTAATCTCTTCACACTGTCTCTTCCTCTCTTCACTGGCTTTCATCTAAATGAAAGTGAGTCAGCCCTCAAATCCCCTCCAGTGAGGACAGTTGCCAATTTCTGGCTCTGCTGCTTCATCACGGAAGGTGACAGTGGGGCCAGTCATGCCATCAGGCCCACAAATCAAATGTAGCTGATTCCTTACGGTCAGATACAATATTGTTTCCTCTGCCCTCCCTAAGAACAAGTGGTCAGAGCCATAATTACTCCTGATGGCAGGTGGCAGGTGTACATCACATCTTGACGTTAGCTTTTAGCTATTTTTTTTTATAGCTGCCAGTGTGCTCAGTCAAATACCTGTCTGTCATCACAATCAGACAGGCCTTAATGTCTGTGCATTACAGAGGAGGACCTCGGCTCCTTTCCAACACGTTTGTTATGGTCCCAGCGTAGTATTTTATCACACATTCCTTACACATAGCCTCCTCTCCACCACCACGGAAATCTTCCAAGTTGGCAGCTTTAGTGTCTACTGCCATTAATCTTCACTAGGCTGGGATCATGGGGCAAAGGATGATTTATTGCAATTACCTGTTATAGTGAAGAGCTCAGGTGAGCTGGGCTCAGATGCATTTACTGGGCTTCATTCCATTCTTCCACAGCCAAGGAGTAAAACGTGTCTGCTTTGTTTCTATGTAGATCTGCATTCATTTAGCCATTAAATGTTAGTTAATTAACAGGGAAGTGGAGAAATAGATTTAGATAGTATTAGGGTTATGTACAGATATGGCAAAGCCTAACAGTTCAAAGCCAGAACCAATGCTGACATTTGACAGTCAATTTAATTCCTTTGTTGTTTCTGCATTTTAAGAACCATCCAAAGAAAGTTCTAAATTGCACTTACCTGACACTTTCCGCACCATCTGTTCCAGGTGATTAAAACCAATCTGCATATAGTGTTGTGTCTCATTTCCAATTTCTTGCTCCCTGGGATGGCAGGGGGCAGTGCATGAAGTGGGAATAATGTGTGCTTGGGTTCTGCTAGTGAGGAAGAAAGAAGAGAAAGAAGAGGTGGAAGTGGAGTAAAAGGGGAGAAGAAAGCTCCATGTAAGCTCTTTGTGCAGAAATAAATGGGTTCCTAAAAGTGGCCTGTTAGTTTCCCATTACCAGCTCTGATGGCAGTGTCCTGTTTGCCCTAAATTAAAAAGCACAAATACTCTCATCTTTCTGACCTGGTAGAAAAGTGAGTTAGGGAAAGAATGGATCTGTGTGACTCCCCTATGACGTGGACCTAACCCTGGATTCTATACCCATCTCTGCCCACTTCACCTTGATCCTCTCCAACTTTGAGTCTTTACATGGGGCTTTTGGGAGTGGGAACATTCCAATTCTGCAAAACTTCCACCCCAATGTACCCTTATTCTCAGCTTTAATACAGACACATTCCCCTTGCATCTTGCTACTAATACCTGGCATCTGGGATCTCATAGAACAATTGAAGAAGCTGTTAGGAGTGATCAGTTTGTCAATAAGTCCCGGACCTAATGGATATCCCATTCTGCTGAGTTTTCACTGGCCCTGTTACCCGGTGTTAACTCCCAGTGAAGAGGGTTATAATTCAGGCTATATTCAGGAGAGAAAGAGGGCAGTTTTGAAAATGTCTGTGGCCAGGGCTAACTGCCTGCAAATGTGCATCACTGGACTTAAAGTCCAGTGTAAAGACTTTTCTTTTACATGTTCCTGGAACATAACAGTAGGGGAGAACAATTAACATCATCAGGTGTAGTAGGCTGCTTCTAGAGTGTCTCCCCATGGTCTCTGCCTCTTGGTATTTACTTCTTTGTGTAATCCCCTTGTGTGTGGGCTGGATGTAGTGACTCGCTTCTAATGAATATAGCAAAAGTGATGAGATGTCCATTCTAACAGCAGATTATGAAGGACTGTGATTTCCATCTTGCTTGCATTCTCTCTCTGGAGTTTCGTGCTTGTTTGCTCTGATGAAGCCAGCTGTCATGTTCTGAGAACTGCCCTAGAGGCTCATAGGGCCAGGAACTGAGGGTGGCCTCTGGCAAACAGCCAGAGAGTAACTGAGAAACTAAATAGTGCAAACAACATGAGCTTGGAAGCAAATTCTTTTCCAGTTGTGCCTTGAGATGACTGCAGCCAGCACCTTGATTGCAGCCTTTTGTGGAAGACCCTGAGCCCGAGGACTCAGCTAAGCCATATCCAGATTCCTGACCCACAGAAACTGTGAGCTAATAAGTGCTCTTGTTTTAAGACATTATACTTTGAGGTGTTTTGTTACATAGCAATAGATAGCTAACAACAAGGCAATCTTAAATACACAGGAATTTTTCTATAATTCTGTTTGCTCTAGAGAGGAATTGGGGAAAAAGGACACCTGTCATGGAATCATAGGAGTAGGAGTAAATGAGACCAATGAACAAGTAATAATCTACGTATTTTACACGTCTGGGTGGTCCAGATTGCAATAGATTGGAATCAGCCTTATTGCAGAGCAGGATGTTGGAGGCATGCCGTGGTGCCAGGTTCTAACCCTTTCATTGCTGCTATGTGGAGGGCTCCAGGTGGTCCTGGGAGAAAGGGTGGGGTAACATTCAGGTACTTATGGGGCTCAGGGAAGGGGTTAATTATCACCTAGGATGAGTACGTCTGTATTTTACTAAACATCATGCGCAAACTAGTGCCTTCCTTCTGGCTATCAGCTCTGGGCCGGTTCAGAGGAGTTCATTTTAGATAATATCGTCTGAATCAGTAGGCCCAGACTCTGTGGGTGAGGGTCCTTCTTTGTCCTTCCCTCTGACTTACTGAAGAGACAGTCATGGGTTCCATGGCTCCAAAGGGCCACAGTCAGCTGCCTTTTCCATTTGCTTATCGGCAAGTAGCCTATTATAAGCCCAAAGGTTTTAGAGAACATACCCTCTCACAGCTGGAAGCCCAGGTTTTGCTCTGACATCCTTTCTTCAGTTTTCATGCATTAGTGAATATAATGCTACTATATGCAGGAACCTGGGCAAAGGCAGGCCTTTTAAACATTCAGCTGCATGCTTGAACTGGGGAAATCACAGCTGCTCTTCGCTTTTGATAATGCCAGGGAAATTGGTAAATAAATAAATAACTAGGGCCCAGGGTTCATTTACTAAATACCCCAATATGTGCAAGCAAGCTGCATCAGGCACATCAAAGGAAAATAAAAGCATAATTTAGTAATAACATGGTCTCCTGCAGCCTCCTGCTTAACTCCAGTGTTAAGTTAAAGAGGTAAATCAGGGGTTTTGAAGCACAATTTTTCTACTTATTTTCTTTTTCCTTTTTAAAAAATGAACAGGATCTGGGACCACTTCCTATGTTAGCAGGATCTGGCACAGTTTTCCTTTCTGTGAAAGGGGAGACTTGTAAAAATAATTGCTAACAATTATTCTTTATTTGCCTGTCAACTAGGGAATCTCCCCACATGTAAGACTTGTGCCGTGTTTAAAGTGTTTGCAAGTGTTTGAGTGACTTAACATCCCCCATGTCAAGGATTGGTTTTAAATGTGGGCAGAGGAGAAAGAGTGCAGAGCCCAGACCCTGACTGAGAAAACTAGTCTGAAAGGGACAAAAGGCCCATATGCTCTGGGAGCAAGATTGATGCACGTCTCCTTCCAAATTTGCGTGCCTATTCCCGGGGACCTCCAAAGCCTTGGCCACCCTGTGTCAGAGACCAGACCACACAAAGATGGCAGTGGGAACACCCAGAACTGGCCTTTACTGGCTGTATAATCAGCCTCTGTTGAAGCATTGTCCCTCCACATCACTTTGGGCCCCTCACTGTCCTCCAGCTTCCCGATCCCAGCCCCAGAGTTCACCCACCCTGGCGAGCCTTCCCCAGTTCATTCCTCTCCAGCACAATAGACCAGTCCCTCCCTCAGATCCCCCATTTCATCTGCCCCACTTTTTTCTTGTTATTCATGCCCTGCCCTCCATCTTGGTGCCCAGACTTTTCACTTCCAGCACACTGCATGGTTCTGTGTTTAAAACTCGTCCCTCTGCACCACCACCCCCGCCAAAATGATGGCTTTTGGCACATGATGCCCTTCCATGAAATCACCTACCATGTAGAGAAGCATAGTCTCTAGAATCAGACAATCTGGGTTCAAATGCCAACCTTCTCACTTATTAGCTTTATAATCTAAGGCACATCACTTAATTGTTAAGCCTCAGCTTCCTATGCTTAAAATGGAAACTTCCAAGCCTCAATTTTCTTTTCCTTAAAATGGGAATTAGTAATCTGTAACTCATAGGTTTGTATATATGTATATGTATGTGTGTGTGTGTATATATATATATATATATATATATATGTAAAATAATAGTACAGGTGTAAAATATGTCACCTGCTGGCTGGTCACATAGTAAGCCCTCAATACTTGTTCGTAACTATGCAATTTGATATAACAGTATTAAAATTTTTTTAACAATATTAGATTATTTTATTTTCTTAACCTCCCTATTAGGCAAGTACCATTATTAACACCCTTGCACAGTAAAAAAAAAATGAGGCTTAGAGGGGTTAAGTAACTTGCCAAGGTTCACCCACCTAGTGAAAGAGGCTGAGACCTACCTGCCTGTAGGTTCTCTTAAAATGATGAATGATTTGCTTTCTCTCTTCTACTGTTCGTTTTGGCCAAGAGCTGATGAAGTGTTTATGTTTCAAATGGTTTACCCATACAAAGGGGTAAATAGAGTGAGTTGAGAAGTCAACACAGGTGTAATTAGACAGATCATCTGCTGTTGATAGCAAGTCTCCCAGATGTCAACAAAACAGGCTCTTAAATAGAGTGGATGCTGGCAGTAAACTTGGAAGCAAGCCATGCCTTGGAAACGAAAGGATCACTGCTAATGGAAGGGAGTGATAGTATAACAATTCAAAATGTAGATAAATAACAATAACATATTTAGGTTTAGAATCTATTTGAGATCCGTACAGTATAGTCCATGTAGAAATCCTTAACCCTTCAACCACATGGAGAAATCATATCATGAAGATCATATCTACAAAGGGCTAGAAACCTGCCTCTGCCCCTCCCAGTGGGAAGCACTTTCATGCCAGAGGCGATGCTGTGCTTTCACCTTGGGAAGGTTGACTCTGTAGATTTCATGTCTTCTCAATATACTCTTCCTGAGTTGAAGAAAAGAAAGAAAGTTCGGTGAATTTTTTTCTTAGAATATATCTGAAGTGATCACTGAAGGGTACTGACGGTGTCCTTGGCTTGATCATTTGTTCAGTGTAGAGGATGGAGCATCAGGACACTCCTTTGGGGACACTGCACTTGACCTCAGTTTTGTCACAGAAAAAAATAAGGAACTCCCAAATTCAAAATGTGTTTCCTTTCTATATTTCCTGGGCTGCAGAAAGATTCTGCAAACCAACAGAGAATGAAGGAATAACAGAAGTAAAGAAAACCTAAAATTGAGGCTTTTTGCTCTAGAAGGTCAACTTTCATAGTTATTAAAAAGACCCTTTCCTCTCTCAAAGACTTCGCATGTGCTGTTACCTCAGTAAGAACACTCTTCTCTTTGTTCTTTGCACTGATTTCTTCCAGCTTAGATGTCAGCTTCACCAGGAGGCGTCCCTTAACCATCCCACACTCTCCTATTATTCCCTGCATCCTGCTCTTTTCCTTTATAACGCTTGTCCCAATTAAAGTGTTTTCTTGTTTATTGTCTGTTTCCTCCTTTAGACTCCAAGCTCCACAGTTCAAGGGCCACATCTCTCTCTTATTCACCACTGTATCCTCAGCCTAGCATAGTATCTGACAAAAAGGAGACACTTTAAAAAATATTGTCAATAAAGGAGTGAAAAGTCTGACTCTGGGAAGAGCAGGTACACCATTTCTAAGTTGGCTTTGGTCCCTCAGAGGCCCCACACAATCATAGCTCACCAGAGGAGCACCTCTTCTGTTGACCTCAATTAGACCCTTCCACAGACACATGCCCTAGCCTATTTTCCATCGGGGGGAATAATTAATTTGGGGGAATTCCAGCCAGTTTATCACTTTAGTGCTCATTACACAATGAGTGTTGGCTTAATATATGGGTTGAGAATTCTCAGTGGTCTGATTTTTTTAAAATTTGGAAATGTTCCATGTCATCCCATGCCACTTCCTTCATGTACAAAATCACTTAGCTCTAATTCATGTAGCACAGTCTATGTTGTGAAAGCAAGAAAAAGCAGACAAGAATGTATAGCGCACCTTTTCTGTGCAAAGCATTAGCCTGGGTGTCTTGTCTATGTTGGTTTCTTTAATTCTCACAACAACCCTGTGTGGTGGGCAATGTTACCCCATTTTATACATGGGAAAACTTTCCAAGTTTCTGTAAGCAGAAGAGTGGATGATCTTTCTGCTACACCACAATGTGTGAAACAGAATGGACAAGAGCACACTGAAGACTGTAGAGAAACAACAAGGATAGTCAGATTCTTAGTTAGGCTGATTTCTTCGATGCATTATCTGGAAAAATAATAAAGTCTTTTTGATCAGGCAATCTCAGACTTGATATATCACATTTCCATGATTCTAAGATAATTTTATTTCATAGTTTCACACCTGAAATCAAGATGTGCTCTACAAATTGTCTAATGGTTTAGTGCTTCTTTTTCTCCCCCAAATTATTAATTTGATGATGTCATGATCAAGGGTAACTTGGAACCAAAGTGTGGTTTTAACAGCTCCTGTGACAGTGCCAGGTAAAAGAGACCCATATTTTTTTTTTTCATCTGCTCCTAATTATATTTAAAATAAAATTTTTACCAATAGAGTATTTACTACATACTCAGATATTGTACTGAGTAATTTTTAAAAATCATTTTATTTAATTTAGAGACAATACTACTATGGAGTAAGTACCTATATAGTATTTATTTTATAAATGGTAGAACTGATACTCAGAGAGATTAATGAATAAGCCCAAAGTCACACAGCTATTAAATGGCAAAAATGGCAAAGCTGGGATTCAAACCCAGGTCCACCCAATCCCTGTTCTTTTTTTTTTCCAATGTGATAAAGCAGGAGAATTTGGCTCAAGTTGAATGTTGCAAAGAGTAAATTGACAGTCATCCCTAACATCTTGCAAAAGATGTTATCCTCCTGTCTTTGAGAATCTAAAAATGTGTTTGAAATTTTTAGGCATCCTGTATGTTATTAATCACAACGATACTCTGGTTCCTAGTCTAGCTACACAGGACAGTCTCTTCTCAAACAACCAGTTTTCTTATTACTTCAATAAAATGTTGAAATGAATCCAAAAGAATAATTATAATCTGACCAAAATACTTGAGCTTCCAGGGAGAGCATGCAGATAATGAGACCTGCGAGGAAGACGTGGACAAGGTGGGAGCAGTGGTCATCTTTTGTGTTTTCATGAGGCTGCATATTAATCTGTCCTACTTGTGTTATTTATGCTAAAATTCACAGCAAACTTTGCTTTTCCAAAAGTGAAGATGCAGGGAGAAAAGCAGAGGCTCACAGGGTTTGGTTTCTCCTGCTGGTACTGATTCCATTCTGTACACAGTGGTCACCTAGTACCTGGAATTGAACCAGACCATTTGGAATCAGTGAGGTAAAAGCCCAGCAGAGTTTGAGAAGATTTTCTCCCACTGGCAGGGTGTTTGGAAATAGTTTCTTTTGCTTTTTCTTGAGACATTAGTGGTCCTAGAGCAGTGTACCCCAATTATCTTCTTAATAGGCATTTGTATTAGTGAGAGTTCTCCAGAGCAACAGAACTGAAAGTATTATGAGGTTTATTATACGAACTGGCTCATGCTACTGTGGGGATTGGCAAGTCCAAATTCCATTGGAAACTCCAATGACGGTTTTGATGAATTCCCCAGGAGAAGCTAGTTGGTTGAAGTAGAGATGGAAATTCTTCTTTCTGACTGCTGAAATTGTTACTTCTCCCTTAAAGGCCTTCAGCTGATTGGATGAGACTTCTCTCATTGCTGGAGGCAATTTCCTTAGTTGACTGTATATGTAATCAGCTGTAGATGCAATCAACTGACTAATGATAAAAATCCATGAAGTATCCTCACAGTAACAATCAGGTCACTGTTTGCTTGACCAAACAACCACACCCCATGACCAAGGTGACGCATGAACTTAGCCATCACATTATAGGGTGAAAAAAAGGTCTATGAAAAACCAAGTTTGAGAAATAATGGGGTGTGATAAACAATGTTAAAGAGATTACTTTATTGCAGAACTTCCTGGAGCCATTCATAGGCTTGGAATTCTTCAAATATTGTATTTATGTTTCTGAAAAGGTGAATACTAAGTAAAAGGAAAAGTTTAAAAATGGTATTTAAAACTCCTTTAAAATAAGATATTTAGAAGAAGCCCAACTTATTATAACATATGCCAGAATCAGGATCGATAACATTATATAGTTAGGAGTATGAAGCCAATTATGTGCCACAATATAAAGAATTACTGGAACTGAATTTAAGCTATGACATTAAAAGCAACAGTACTCATATCAGTTCTGGATTAATTCCCTTCAGAATTAAACTACATATGCCATGGCCATGAAGATACATCCCAGTGAGTAGGCAAACGCAAAGGGGTCCCATATGTAACTGGAATCATGGATACACTGGTGATAATGGATAGTTAAGGGGAGAATCTATAAATAAATGCCCTCAGTGAAAATAGAACGTGCTGAATATGGAGGGAGTAGAATTACTAAGAGAGAGAGGGTGGAGTTGAGCCTAGCCATATGGTCAGTGTCACAGCTGGGCAAGCCTGTCAGGGCAGGCATGCTGGGAATGCAGGCGAAAGGGAATTGTCCTGAAAGAATCACATGCATTCCGCCATGAAGAAATGAGGACAGAGGGCTGTGGGCAAGACTCTGCTCAGTGACTGACACTTGAGCTGATTGGAGCCAACACTGGATGTTGAATCATGTCCATGCCACGTTGATTAGGATGGATGGGAGCCTTCTAATGCCCTAAAAGCATTCAATCCAGGGCAAACCCTACACATCCAAGGTGCCGTACACAAGATTGGCTTCTCTTCTGCAATGTATGTGACTACATTTACTCAACTGATTAGAGCCCTGTGAATAGATCTTCCAAGATAGTCCTCTTTCTCTACTCCCATCCCAAATCTCTCCCTCTATATAGCTACCAATTATCATTAAAAATATGTTGGTTATAGTAAAATTTCAAATTTATTTTAGATGGAAATCAATATTAACTTCAGAGCAGCAATCTTGCCCATGAAGACACTGAAAATTGTTGCTGTAAATATGTTGTAATTTGCTGTCAATATTGATGAAAAGACACTTTGCCAACAGCAGGGCAGGAGCGTGGGGTTGTTCCAAGAGACTTGGTGGTTGATCATCTCTCTATCCTCTATCATGCTGCTTTTTTGCATATGACACTGATGGAAATACAGCCAGATAATCTGGAAAATCATAAATGGCATATGCATAACTGGGTTTTCCAAACTAAGCCACTTTCTTGTGTTAATACATGCATATTGATTATGATGCCATCTAACAAAAAAAAAAGCAGGATAAAGATTTGAGCTCATTCAGGCTTTACTTTGCCCCCCCACACTTGTCTTCTTCCCACTGTGCTAGATATGATCTTCCCATGACAAATCACTAACCTCCAAGATTCTCAAGCTAATCTAATGAGTTTAGTATTGTCAGTGAATTCGTGTCTCTCACTCATACACATTCACACATAGTCATACACGTACATTATAACCTTGTAATAGTCTTCTCAAAGGATTGCTTTTAATTTTTGCACAAAAGAATAATTATCATAGTTATGGTTATATTATAATATATATAAATGACCTTGATGCCATGTAAAAATATAGGTCCCCAGGAAAATTCTTGTTTCAAATCTTAATAGCCAAGTTGGTGTCATGAAACAAAGTATAATTTTATGACATAGAAATAGGTAAATTTCCTCATGATGTCCTATAAGCAACTGCTAAAGTTAAATCATCCTTTCACTATGGTTTAAATATCTTGCCTAAATGTATTTATTATACTGAAATATGTAATGTTCTGGTATACTTAGAGATTTTAATTCTTTTCTTTCATGTATAGGTAGCAATGAGAATCATCTTTGAAGATAAAATTTTACTCTTCTTGTATTTAGAATTTTAACACGTGGTCTTCTGGGCGTGGAACATCTTTTATATTCCAGTTTTCTCCTGTGATGTCTCAGATGTCTTCTTAGAAGGGAACCCAAGAAAGGGAATAGTTTGGTATGGGAGAGTACTCAAAATGGCCTTGGCTGATACTCTGTGCCCTGTGGTTTTAGCATATAATTCAGGACAATAACATCTCCTCTCTCTTTTGTGAGTCTAGTGTTTGATTTGGGTGTCAGAACATCCAAAATGTGGAAAATATGTCTACTCTTTCTTATACTTGTCTATACCTTTTACTTTTAACCAAAAAGCTGTCTCTGTCTCTCATACTTTCTTGTTATAAAATCTTTCTGTATCTTTGTTGCTTTGGCTTTAGTATGCTTTGCTGAATTTTCTTGACATTGATGCTGCTATCCAATTCTATATAACTGAGTCTGAATAAAAATGTTAAAAACTAGGCAGCAAAAACCAGATTCAGGCCAGTGTTTCATTTAGTTAGCATGTAACTACACATGGAAGTCTGGGATTCCCATTTGGTTCTATATAATTCCCTGACTCTAAACAAAAAGGAAAAAACCCACCTTATCCTAAGATTGGGACTTGATTTGCATGTCTCTGAACCCCATAAAATTTGTCTAATTATGGCAGGTCTGAGAATTTCATTGTACAATTATACAACTGTCAAGCCCTTTGAGAAGGTGCTCCTCATATTTGTAGAAAAGCACATCTCCCTTCTAAGTCATTAAAGCTATACTTTTTTCTGATTGCATTTCTAATGTAGACATCTAAGATTATTGGTCTTGAATGCCCTACTGAGGATATTTTTTTCTGGATATTCTATGAGGTTTTATGAAAGTGCTTGCTAAAAACAATATTAATTAAGAAATAAGGCTGGGGTTCTCCATTTATTCTATATTCCCAGCCCCAAATCTAAAAGTTTATTGCTGTTTTACTTTGAATTATTCAATTCAACTTGTATTTTTAAAGCACTTACTGTATCAGTCCTTGTCATATGAGAAGCTCCCAAAGGAACTTGGTCTCTGTTTGGTAATTTACAGTAAAGCTGGGGAGGCAAATCTCACATACATGAAACAGTCATGGAGACATACAAAGCATCAATGTAATGTGTCAATATATGTGGTATATAGTGACCTTAGTCCACAAAGTGGGGAACATGGACCAGCAGCATCTGCATCACCTGGATGTTGGCTAGAAATGCAATCTGTGTTTTAACAAGTTCTTCACATTAAAGTTTAAGAAACACTCCTATAATCAGAGAGTGCCTGGGGGAGCTAGCACTGTATACGACACTGTATAAGCTTAGACAGGAATTGCTGGGAACATCTTTATGGAGTTCTTGGAAGAAGGGTAGGATCTGGGTAAGTGTGGAGCAGTGTGTTCTAAAGTGTCACTTCTTTTAAAGAGTTGCTTGTTTAAAATGCTGCTTCCTGCCACTCTCCCTCACCTTGCTGCTTCTCTACTGAATTAGACTCTTTAGAGTGGGCCCTAGGAAAAATGCATTTTTAACAAACTCGCCAGGAAACGTTTCTAAACTAAATTTAAGAATCACTGATGCAAATGAAAAGGGAATGTAGTCAAGACAGGGAAAGTGTGCATTTCGAAGCCCTCACCAGGGGAGCTTGCTATGTTGTTTCCCAGAGCCCTGTCCTTGTTTAAGTTCTCATCATTTCTCACCAGTCTCCATTCTAATTTATCCTTCTTACTGTTGCCAACGAGAACTCCATATAAAACAAATCCGATCGTATCTCTTACCAATTTTAAAGCTTTACTGTTGCCAAAGATAGCCTCTTAATGAGTATATGAGGCCCTTTATATGCTTTATATGCTGGCCCTGCCTTGCTCTTGAAACTCATCTCCCACCATTTCACCCCTATGAATATCAAATCCAGACAAACTAAACTTCTCACCATACCTGGAACCCAGCGGGCCTTTTCAGGCTGAGAACGTTTCCTTGTAATGCCCTTCTAGTCTTTCTCTGTCTAGCAAACTCCTCATCCTGCATCCTCAATAGCACTTCTGGCAGAGATGAAAATAAACTCTCTCTTTGCAGAGCTGTTTGCTCTCCATATTCTAAGGTTGGCAAGTAAATTCAGCTTTGGGGAATGTGGTGCTTCTCTTTGGGGGGAGCAATTTAATGGGCTTTTTGATTGTGCAAAGCCCAGGCATAATCTGAATGGGAGAATTGGAACAAACAGGAGTGAAAGTGATCTTTATAACAAAGTATAAGGGATTCTTCTTTGAGAGAAGAGATTGTTATAATGTTACCTTTTTGTTTGTTTACATGCTAATTTGTCAGTTTCCTCTCTGGGGAAGGAGAAGCCAGTGAAATGGGTCATGAGGAGATGGGAGTGGAGAATATCCTGACCTCCCAGGGTGGCAAGCTAGGGATAAAAACAGAACCAGCTGGGATTCCCTGTGACAGGCCCGGATGGCGTCTTCAGTGATAATCCAATAGCTAGTTTTAAGTTTGTTTTTTTCTGAATTGCAGTTCATGTGTACTATCATCAAGTATTCAGTTAAATTGTTCACTATTACTGCCCCCACTTGGTCTTATGTTAGCACCACCTTGGGGAATAAAAAGACCAGCTGTCTCCATATTTTGGAACTGCAGCAACATAAAGAGAGAGGGTGAGAATTGGCAGCCTTAATAGAGGAAAAACTCCGAGCATTGGTCCAGAGGCAGAGAAGATAAAGGGAGTAACAGAGCAGATATACACTTGGAAAGAAACTTCAAAATCATTCATTCATTCATTCATTCATTCTTTATTTACTTAGCACTTACTATGTGTCTGGAACGGATCACCTGTCTTCTTTACTTCACTGAGGTCTGTGGAGAAAATAACATAACTCTTCCAGTTGTTGTCCTACCTGGGAATTGATACTCAGATAATCTTATAGTCATTTCTGAGTGGCTTGATATCTCAGTCCCACAAAGCAGTGAAAAATATTTCATTCTCATTAAGCTACCTATCCCCTCAATCCTTGCCTTGTATTTCCCCCCAAAATAGAGATAAATTTCCTCAAATTCCTATCCTTCTGCACCATTTTTTTTTTTTAATTTTATTTCTTTTACCTCCTTTAGTCCTTCTTTCTCAGGGGAAAGGTGTCTGAGGTCTTTTGAGTTAATATTGCTACAATCGATGAGAAAGGACAAACAGCCCAACAGGAAAGTGGGCAAAAAGATGAGCAAGCATTTCTCCTAAGGGGAAACAAACATGACCAACAAATATATGAAGAGTTGTGCAAAGCTCACACCCTCACTTTGCCTGGAATCTCAGCCCCCTCTGTCTCTTCGGGGTCCTTGTTCCCATCTCCTGTTATTTCTGCATTTGCAATCTCTCCCACTCCGGTGCCTCCTTCAACTCAAGTCTTTATTATCCCCCAAATCAGCAGATGTCCACTGTTTCCCTGGAAGCTGTTAATTTTTCTCTTTCCCTTCACTACCACAACTCTTGAAAGCCCAGATGCATTCATTATCTATTTCCTTACCATGTTTATTATCCCCATGCCCTTGCAACCTGGCTTCTATCTCTACCACTTCACTGAATCTTCCCTGTCCAAGGTTACTTCCAAATCCAAAATCCTTTTTAAATCCCCATACAACTGGATCTTGACCTTTAGCAACTGTTGATCATCTGGTCCCCCCTTCTTGAAGTTTTCTCCTCTTGGTTTTCTGACTACCGCTCTGATTTATTTTTTTTTTCCTCAACCTTTTTCATTACCTTCTAACTCTCCATGCTGCTGTGCCTCAAGAACCATCCTTGGTCCTCTGCTTTTTACCTCTCTTTATCCCCTGCCAAATACTTTCCTTGAGCAAGTTTATCTACCCTCCAGGCTTTGACTACCACTGTATATATTTGGTTCTTGAAACTCTAGCTTTGCAACTGTTGTTCCATCTAGGTTGTATTTTTAGCTGCAACTAAAAGAGTTGTAGATAGCAATAATAAAAATACCTGCAACTTAGGGCTATTGTTGGGATAAACTGGGATAGTGACTGTAAAAAGCTTAGCACAGTGACTGGCATATTGTAAGCCCTTCATATTGTTAGCTGTTTTATCCTACAAAAAAATAGAAGGATGACAAAAGTCAATATCAACACTGATGGCTACAAAAGGAAGGCATAGCACTGTAAGGCCAGTTTCAGGTAGGTGAAAACTGGGTGCATTGTGGCTTAGAAACAAAATGTGAAGAACCATCAGGAAGGTCTTTTTAGTACTAATACAATAAATTCCCTTTACTGAATATGTCCAAAACTCTGCCTTCTGGGCATATGGTAGGATTGTATTTCCTGCTTCATGGGGTTGGCAGAGCTCTGCGACCAGCCCTGGCCAATGATTTCTGAGTAGAAGTGATGGCATCACTTCCAGGACAAGCTTTAATTGCTGGTGCAAGACTCTAGAGCACTCCCTGTGAAAAAATTCCAGATAATGGTTGCTCGGTCCATCTGGGTCCTTGACTCTTAGGGACAAATGATACGCAGGCTCACAGCCTTTCACTTTTATGACAAGGTGAGTTATAAAGAGTTGCTAGATTGGGTATACAAGGATTAATACAAACACCTCCCAAGGGTTGAGAGGGGCAATTCACTCTTCCAATGGAAAAGTGTTCCCACTATGCAAGCTCATATCCAGCTAATCGGAATGCTGGAAATTTAGAAAGAATCCTCTATCATCAGTGTTGACTGAATTGGTTGTTGCTTTCAGTTGTTGTGATTCTCATTTTTTTTTTACTGATCAGTTATTATTAACTTGGTTTCTTCATTTTAATTTAATTTACATAACAATTTAAAACAATCTGATTGCTTTATCATAGAGTGTGTAGGATGCATGTTTGTTTCAGCAGTGTTTCTGGTCTATAATTTTCAAATCACATTAAGACATATTGGTGTTATAGTTCAAATGCAAATAATCTATACGTTTTTCCTTAAGAAAATACATACATGCTCCATCCAAAATTTGCTTGCTCAGTAACACTTCACTGGTGATATGCTCCCTATAAATTTGTGCTACTTTGAAAGCTTAAAATATAAGTTAAATAATTACAAGGGAAAGAAGATGACTGGGCTACTTTTAATTTATAAAGCATTTAAAATATACTTAACCTTATTTAATTTTCATAATGATTTTGAAAGTTAAGAATTCCCATTTTACAGAAATGAAATTAACACTCAGAAACAGAGGTGGTGGAAAATTTTTGAATGAGATCATATTTTCCTCTACGGAATGAACAATGAGCAGTTAAATTATGCTACTAGTGATAAGTTTATTGCAACTTTTAAATTTTATTTTATGTCATTATTTTTTATTATTAAGCTCTGGAAAGTGGAAAGGGGTTGGTTACATGGGTCACATGCTCTTTAGTCCTGAGCTAGGGGGCTGGAATAAAAACATTTGAGAGTCACTGTCAAAAGACCTCTTTAGCAGCCTGGAGAAGGGCTAAATCTTTGGCTCAATCTTATTCAAAATGCCATCAGGTTTTCCGAGTTTGAAGGGCTACAAAAGGAGAAGAATTAGATTGAACTTATGTGACCCCAGAGAAAGGTTGTAAACTCGTGTGTATGATCAAATAGTAGCGTCAAAGATAGTGTGGGGTTCTGGGGATTGTGGGAGTGTATGACTCATTTAGAAACATTAAAAAACAAACACACAACCCTAAACACAACAAAGCAGAACTGCAGGCTGAATTCATTGCATGGCTTCCAGCTAACACTCTCTTCTCTAGAGGCAGGAGCAGCTCCATGATAGGGAGAGAACATTACAGAGAGGGAGACTTGGGTTCAACATTAAGACTCACTTTCTAGTACCTGGTACTGCATGAAATTGAAAAAGGCTGCATGTTACCTTGCTGGAGATGGATGCCAAGATTTACTCAACCTTTTCCCCTAGTCTCTAGAATCTACGTTTAATATTTCTGGTGAGGCAGGACTCACCGTTGTACACTTATTTGGAATTTGGGGAAAACAATTGCCTTACTCTGCCTTTTTTCTAATTCTGATTTCTCATGAATTACTGGCAGTGATTCTACAATTCCATCATCAAGTTATTGGGGATGAAATATATCCAGAATTAGGGGTTTTATTTTAAAGTAGCTATATATATATAGATATAGATTCTCTTAATTTATACTTGCTATGGGCTCCATAATACTTTGCAGTTTGAAGATTTTTTTTGGAGGGAAAAATACATAAGCAAAATGGGAGATGAGTAATTCTATCTTTTCTCTGTCATCATGTCAACATTATGTCACCTACTCTAAGCAGTGAGTCAATCTTTTCCATGTATTTCTTGCTCCCATAGACATTTAAAAATGTTTTTGTTGTTCTTGGCATGTTCCTTAAGGCTCAGCTTGTTCCACTCTAAGCCAAGCAGACACTAATCCTTCCAGTTTGTGCTGTCCCTTCACATTTGATGACTTATACATTTTTTTTTTTTTTTTTTAATACGCTAGGGGATCAGCATCTCAAAGTTTAGAGATAGGCCTTACAATTCAGGGATAGAGTTAACTGCTGTAAGAGCTTACTATCTAGGGACTATTACAATTATTGTGTCCACGTTAGGCTATGTTCTAAGATTCAATTCTGAGTTTACACATTGTAGTTAGTCCATATTGGTGAGGCATCATCCCTCTCACCATGTTTTCTCCAACACTTTTACTCCTATATATATATTTTCCTACAGTTTTATAGAGTTATATTCACATACCATACATTTATCCACAGTGTACAATCAGTTGTTCATGGTATCATCATAAAGTTGTACATTTATCACCACAATCAGCACTTGAACATACTGATTACTACAAGAAAAATTGTTTTTTTTTTTAGCAGTAAGAAAAAATGATAAAAAGAAAAATAACATGTCATACAATACAATATACTACTAAGGACAGCAAATAACACCACTACCAAGAATCCCATATTACTCCCCTATATCCCCTTCTCATATACATTTAGCATTGGCGTATTGCCTTTGTTACATTTAATGGAGGTATATTACAATGTTACTGTTGACCATAGACTCCAGTTTGCTTTGATTATGTTTTTTCCTGAATACCATCCCTTTTTCAAATTTCTACATGGTTGACATTCATTTGCTTTCCCACATGCAAAAACATTTTTATATTTGTATATTTAGTAACAGTCATTGGCCACTCCAGTTTTTGCCACGTTATACAGTCCCAGTCTTTATCATCTATCTTTACCTCTGGTGTCATACATTCTCCTATCCCACCTCTTTCAGCTTTACTCACAGACATCTTTGTTCAGTGTACTTACAATACCGTGCTACCATCACACAGTATTATGCTATCTATTTCTGGATCTATGCAATCAATCCTAAACATTCTGTAGTCCTTCAGCATCAAATGGCTGATCTCTGCCCTCTTTCTATCTCCTGGTCGCCTGTGTTGTCAGCTTTTAACTCCCAAAGTTTGTCCATTAATGTCTGTTCATATTAGTGAGACCATACAGAATCTGTCCTTTTGTTTCTGGCTAACTTCACTCAACATAACATCCTCAAGGTTCATCCACATTATTACATGATCCATGTCTTTGTTCTGTCTTACAGCTGCATAATATTCCATCATGTGTATATACCACAGTTTGTTTATCTACTCGTCCTTTGATGGACATTTGGGCTGTTTCCATCTCTTGGCAATTGTGAATAATGCTTCAATAAACATTGGTTTACAAATGTCTGTTTGTGTCTTAAGTTTCAGTTCCTCTGAGTATATACCCATCAATGGAATAGCTGGGTCATATGGCAAATCTATATTTAGCTTCTTGAGGAACCTCCATACTGTCTTCCAGAGTGGTTGCACCATTCTACATTCCCACCAACAATGAATAGGTGTGCAATGACTTATACATTTTGATCAAGATCTTTTAGAATCCTACTTTGGCAAGGAACTCTCTTTTTAGCTACATCTGCTTCTTTGGTTACCTTTCTTCTTCTGTTTCCCCCATGACCTTATTTATCTTGACAGAAATTTGTTGATAGCTTCCTATCCATTGAGTCTAATGTCTGTGGTCACATCCCACCAGTCCCCCTGGAACATTTTGAAATCTGCTCACCTAAAATCAAAAATGCCTTTATGATTATGCCTTTAGTTCTTTTTATTACAGTTCAAACTAATTGTTGACACAGTGACTTTCAGTGTTATTGATGCTTCCATATTACCAACAAGTTCTCCAGAATTATGTCCATACCCAGTGGGAGAAATGGTGGAAATAGCAATGCCCTGCCTCTAACGAGCTTATTAACCACTCTAAGCCTCAGTGATGTTTCTCCTCTGCAAAATATAGACAATATCTACCTTGCAGGTTTACTATAACAATATATAACATAGTATATAACTATGATATATATACTGTAAAAAGGCAACCAGTATCTTTTTTTAAGATGTAAAATTTTCAGCAAAGTCCAGAATTTACCAGGTGTTTCACTTTTAGCAGGAGAAGCAACTTCCATTATCTAATTATGAAGATAATGACGGTGATGATGATGATGACTCTAGCTACTATTTTTTGGAGCACTTACTATGTGCCAGACTTAACATGCATTATCCTACTTAACCATTATGGCAGCCCTGTAAAACTAGCATCATTATAATTCCCATTTTACAGTTGGGGAAAATGAGGCTTAGAGAGCAACATGCTCAAAGTTATAGACCTGGAATAGGCAGAGCCCAGATCTCAAATAATATGTCCTTGACTTTGACATTTGTGCCCTAGGTGTTTGATGACCCCTCACCTGTCTGCATGGACCACCTGGAAGGTGTGTGTTACAGACCACAGTGACCCTTCTTCCCTGCCTCCCTCTCTTAGCCCGACCTAGTTTTCCCCATGGGGTTCTTACTGTCTCTTCTTTCTATATGCACACAACTGGATGCCTCTGAAATCTCAGAATCTGACAAGGGAAATGATTTTGTTTGTTTCAATGGGGTTACCATTTTGCTGTGTTGAACTCCTCTTCCCTGTTTTGTTCTTGTCTCAATGACATCTTGGTCCAATTCCACAAATTTCTAGTCCCCTTTGATGATTAACACAGTTTCATTTTAGTAGTTAAGATTCTGTCATGCTGATTTCAAAGCTTCAATCTTTGATTTGATTCAAAGCTCTTCTCTCTCAGGGCTGGGAGGAGTTCCCAGCATGGGTCTAGAGCACTGTTGTGGGGGTTGTCTTCTCTCTTGTTCTCCCTTTCCTCTTCTCTGCACTGAGGCTTTTGAGGTTGGGATAGGAAGGAGGAAGAGGAAAGCAGACTGTCAGTGGTGAGGAACCTCTCCCCTATTTATGTGTCAGGTAATTATCGATTACAGTAGATAATAATAATCCCCCAAATGGGGTGCATACACCTAGAGGAGGAGCCTGATGATCCACGGGTGCTGCAATAAATATTAGAACTTCCACCAACAGTTTGTTTTTTTTTTTTTTTTTAATCCAACAGAAAAGTAAAAACAAAAATATCTTTTGGGTGCACTAATATTTAATATGCAGCCCCCTCCCTGGATCCATATATCAGGTGGTCACAGATGATGTGCAGGACTTAAACATTCTGGGGCAAAAGTGGGAGGAGGTTGTTTCACAAAGCAAAGGGTTTGTCAGTGGTGCTTTCTCACATTCACCCACTTTAGTGTATTCAGACACTTTGCAATTTACCTGTGGAGGGTTAAATGTATCGATGGATAATATTATCTAATTTTAGCCAAGCTAACCTCCTCACAATGGAAAATGGTTTTAGAAGATCTTTGCAAAGAATGCACAGGTTGAAATGAATGCTAATAATGCAAACACAAATGAACAAAGAAAGTGGTAGAGCAGATGTTTCTCATTCCCCCAGTATAAGTGCTGCTTCACCTCTATTTCAAGGGAAAGACTAATAATTTGAGACACTCCAATCAGATGTGACAGAAAGCCAAAATTCTTTCTAATTATCAAGAAGACTATTAGAAATATGGATTCTCATTCATATCTTACCTCAAATTTGATTTACTGCATGGTCCCATTCTGTATGCTCTGAGACAAGTAGTTGAAACATAGCATCTCTCCTGACTGAATTCTGTTCCCTGCTTCCTTTATTCTTTGATATAATATAAACATGAAAAAGGGGAAGACTCCAAGACAACTGCAAAATTTCAATGCTGAGTGACTGGGTGAATTGGTGAGTTGTGCTGTGGGAACTTGGAAGCTAAAGTGTAGATGGTGTTGGTTTTGCATAAGTAAGTGTGAGGTCAGAAGAAGACATTTAAGAAAAGCCTAAATGATACACATACACATGCAAGTACCTATATACAATAGTGTATATTGAGATACATACTTAAAGAAAAAGTTCTATATCAAAGAACTTGAAACAATGGCTTTGTAAATTCACATTTCTATAAATGGAAGTGTATTGCCATAGTGGGCAGAAGCAATCACTATATTGTGCTTTTTAAAAATAAGATAATAAATGTTTGAGTACAATTATAAATAATACATTTTGAGGGGACAGTATCAGTTTCAAAGTGGAGATGCGTAAAAAAAGTATAAGCACCATTCCCTTTTGAATTGTACAGTTTGCAAATAGAATATAGCATTTTTGGGGGAAATGTTTCTTGCTTTATTATGAATTTTACAAATTTGAATGTTTAGAGTGTTTCCTTATTAGAGGTACTTGGACTAGTGAGAATATAAAATTATAATGTCACCATCTTTAAGTGTTGCATTTCATGACCCTGCAAGATCTGAGCATACCCCAAAACAACACCTGGATGCTACGATCAAGGCTTCTTTTCCTTTATCCTTTGGCCTTTCCATGCTCCTTGCCTTTCCCCTGCCAAGACCGCCTTCCTCCAAACGCATACTCCTATTGTCTGGTGCAGTGAGACACCAAGGAAATAAAAATGTGTTTGTGTCCATTTGAGTTGAGGGCTTTTGGCACCGTGAAAGCTAACTCACTTGAGTTCATCTTACTCATTTACATTGGTAAAAATTTTGCAAAGGTCATATAGGTGCAATAGGAGTCCAGTGTCCTGTGTAGCATATGTGTATACCCTGAAAGCATTGATTGTGCAGCTCTAGTTCTTTAAAAGAAAAAAAAGAAAAAAGAATCCCGAAATCACAGTTATATGAGACAAAATATCTGATTCCAGAGTCTAAAACTGCTTTGTGTATGTAGTTTTTGAAAAGAAAAAAAATTACAAGCCAGCAGCAATGAAGTGCTTAGTGCAAGATTTCAGTTTTCAACCTTGCAGCTATTACATTTCAATCTGAGGCAGCAGGAAGATTCTGCTGATCCTAAGCTAACGAATGTCAAGAAGAAAATGGCTTTCTTTCTTCTGTTAGCAGGTGGTTATTGTTTTAAAAATGAAGAGCCTAAAACCTGGCTAGAATCCAAGGCATGTCACATAATCCTGATCTAGAGATATGGAGTGAGAATCCCCAGCCCCCAAATATTTGATTAGAGCGTATGTAAATCGTCCTGTGTTCTTGGCATGGCTGAATCAGGAATGACAATGTGGATTATGATGTTCTTATACAATCAAAGGTTATTATTTTTTTTCCCCAAAGGAAGTAAAACTTGTTTAGTCAGGAGAGCTGATGCTTCTTGGTATGGCAGATGATTTCTGCTGATATTGAATGAGGAAATAAACAATGAATGGAACAGTTCATGACATTGTATAAACATAGAGTTCTTAAAAATGTATCTCACACTGTGTCATTCAAAGAGCTATAAGCATTTTATATTGACCCTAATTTCTGAGGGCTATAGTAACTGACCTAAGCCCCAAATCAGAAAATTAGATTTCAGACCCTCAATTACGTATCAAAACCATTTAGAATCTGTATAGCAGCTAAAACATCAAGGAGACCCATTGTCTTGCTGTACAATTAGTTGGCAAGGAATTTCAATGTTTTGCCTACTTTGTGTATGGAACAGCTTCTGGAGAAATAAAAATCATAGTGTTATTAAGGTTCAAGGCTTTGCAGAAAACAGCTCCATCCTGTTTCTAGTGTACCTTGTTTGATGCCATGGATCTGAGTATACAGAGTGGGTACCCGAATCTCATTCCAAATATAGTCAAAATAATGCTAAGAAATGCTTCTCTTATCATAGTGAGAAAGACACACAGAAGACACAAATTTACCAAGAAAATGATGGCACTGTGATTTAATACAACTGATAAATGGAATTTATATGTATTTACTACAACTTCCCAGCTACAGAGAATTACTGTGTGGCTAGAAAGCAAAACCTGAGGGTGTGGGCATTTCATGTATATCTCATGCCAGAGTCCAATAACCAGAAAATGCTCAGATCCCAAAGTTGCCTGTTTTTTAATTTTTTTAAAAAAATGCAGGTGAATTAAAGTATTTTTTACTCAGTAAGGATGAAGAGGGGGAAGAGACAGAAACGGAATGCAGACAAGAAACAGTCTTGCCTGGAGACAGAAATGTATGAGATGCCTCAGAAAGACAATAGAAAACTAATGAGGTAAAAAGTCTGGCATGATTGTAATCTGATTTTCACAGATTAAACTAATGTCAATGAAGAGAAAAGAAGAGTGAATGAGCCTAAATGGCTTTTAGACACCTGCAAATAATCTCATTTCCAGCAATAGATTGTTTGAGCATTGTTTTATATAGCATTTTACAATAGAAAGGAGGGAATGGGGATTTGGAAAGAGGTGGCATTATTTTCTTTAAGCCCCATCCACACCAAATATGATTTCCCCTAAAAGCTCCCATCTCAATGGATGTCTGAGATAGACTCTGCCCACTGATCACTCTGCCTGACTTTTAAAATTCTATGGTTCTGTTGATTAGAAAATAAAATTATTGAAGCTGGAAGCTGTTTCCCAACAGCTTTCTAGTACTAACATTTAACAGCATGTTATCTGTACAGTATATAGGTCGCGATTCTTGGCAGAATTCTAGGGGCTGCTTATGATTTATTCATTTTATTTTCTCTTTGGGCTCTTGATCAGTTATTTCAGGGTGTATATTTTATTCAAAATTCAAGGGAGGTCCTCTTGACTGACAATCCCATGTAGGGTGTGCATTCCCATTCCTTTGGACAAAACCTGTAAAAGTCAAAAACGAATACTCTAAGAGCTAGATTAGAATGGGGGACAGGAAAATCTATATTAATATTCTCAAGACTTGATATCTTTTGCTACCATTTGGAAACAATACAAATGAAATGGTGATCATTGTAAGACAATTACAATATTTGGGTTTTTTGGTAATTAATCACCGATATGGTAGATATATACTGAAAACAGATTAGTTTAATATGCTTCATCTTACCAGAGGATAGTTTGAATTGCCATGGAAATGCAATTGAAGGAAGAATCACAATCTAAGCAGAGTAACAAACTCATGTTGACATTTCTGATTCCACTTTCTTTTGGGGGTGGGCAGCTTTATTGAGCTATAATTTGCTTACAGTAAAATCCCCCCCTTTTGAGTGTATGGTTTGACAGACACATGCAGTCATGGAACCACTACCGTAATCAAGATATAGCACAGTGGCCTCATCTGCAAAATTTTTTTATCCAGTTGTAGTTAATCCCTTCCCACCACCCTCAGTCCCTGGCAATTGCTGGTCTATTTTCTGTCCTATATGCTTGCCTTTACCAGAATGTCATATTAATGCAATCATGCAAGGTATAGCCTTTTGAGTCTGGCTGGCTTCTTTTATTTAATAAAATGTATTTCAGATTCATCTATATTGTTCTGTGAATCATAGTTTTTTCTTCTGTTGCTAAGTATTATTCCATATGACTTCACTTTTTAGGTATGAATAAATCTGTTAGTTGGTCTTTCCATTTGGTTACAGTGGAGTCAGGGGCATGCAGAGCCTCTCTTTCTGGAGGCATTTGGACCTGCCCTGCAAATTCTCCAGTGACATACCCCTGAACAACACCTGTCAGCCTAGGATAATCCAAATCAGAGGGGTAAGATGGTGATATACATGGGCTGTCCTCTATATGTTGGTGCTCAAGCAGAGAATTTAGGGATAATTCTGATGACAGAAGAAGGGCCGGAACTTATGTATATACCATACTAAATTTCCAATGATGATTGGGATAGATGTTTTAATAGCTTTATTTCTGCAGATAACAATTCAACTTTTTTGTTCTTTTTGGAAAAAAAATGAACCATTTTGAGGGTAGGAGAATGTCTTAAAAATTATTAAAATTCTACTTTTCAAAATAATAGTGCCATATATTTATCTAACACTTTCTAATATTTAAAACACTTACCATTCCTGCTATTTCATTTAATTCTCACAGCAGCCCCATCAGGTCAGCAGGGCAGATGTTGTCCATAATTTACTGATGAAGAAATTAAGAGTCAAAGGACACAGTGGTTTGCCCAAGATCAAGCAGTCGGCAGCTGTCAGTGATGGTTCAAAAGCCTGAGACTCCTGACTCCCAAACTAGTGGAAACTGATGGGGCTAAATTCTAGTGAGTTTAAGTATCAGTGAGTATTGTCTGAGTTCAGTATTTAGGACTGTAGTGGCTGAACTCATATGAAAATTCAACCACAAGTCCCTTGTTAATTCATAAAAAAATGGAATTTTTAAAAGAATACAATCTTACCATGTTATTAGGTTAAGCACCTTCTAAAACAAGCAAGCCAACAACAACGTGCTGTAAATTAGACCATTTTGGAATTTGTGCAATTTAAATGGTTGAGTTATTTTATGTTAGGGAAGTGACTGCATAATATTCATTAGCTAATTTTCATGATGTTTTGTTGTTGTTTTTTTTTTTAAACACATTGGGCCAAATTACACTTTCAGAGATGCCTGCAGAATTTTAATTAATGTAGTAGGTTTCATTTCGGTTCTTTATATAGTGTCTTCCTTTTGATTCAGGGAGGTGTTGAGCATTATAATTCTCCCTTTGTAAGGGAAGAAAACCAGCCTTTGTAGGCTAATTTATATACCCACTGCCTGACAATGACGTGACCCATAGGTGTGGGTTTTATGAAAGTGAAGTTTCTGGTGGTAGAATCCATGGCATCCACACTAGTTCCACTGAATAATTTAATTAGGCTATCTTCCCCAGGTTCTGCCCCCAAACCCCCTCCCGTTCTCATTTTGTTTTGTAGAGGTTATAAGGATCATAGAAAAGACAATACAAAGATCTGAATATGTCAAGTGAGGGTAAAATATTCTCTGGGAAACATCATAATAAAAATGAAATGCCATTGTTTATATTTACATGGCAGCAGGTCCCACCAAAGCTTTGCAAAGACCCCTTGTCACCATTCTCCAGGAGGTAAGTAGTAGTAGTATCTCTAAGCCAATGGGTTTACTTAAATTTAGTTTTTCATCTGCATATGATTTTTACTCAGAAAAACTGGGTGATAAAAGCAATACTTCATTAAAAGTAACCAATGTCATTTTCATGTCTGCAAGTTTCAAGGTTTGAGTGTAATGTATGGTATCTCACAAACTGCATTCTAGGGTGAGAAACTCCCAGGGAAATGGAGTTACCTTTAGCATCTTAGAACTATTATCACTTGTCTTGTGGCTCTATGGCTTAAGAAAAAATATATTAGCAGGTGCCAGGGAGCCTTTAGTGCTTAACACAAACAGCTGTTAATTATAAAATGGCAGCCATTTGTACTTTACTAAAAATGTTGATATGGTTCTCAAAGAGTTTTTAGGAAGACATTAAACCCTTTCATCTCTGCATCTGATTTCTGCATTTGCTACCTTTTCCCCACTAAAGAATGCCTATTCCCCCCTCAGAGCCCTATCAAGGCCCATAAACCCAATAAAATATCTTTTTGGAGGAAGCCAAAATGTATTTGAAGGAATTAGGGTTGATTTGGGAGATGCAGTTCTGGCATACAGCAAATTAGTTCTGTTAAATGTGAGTAAGATGAATGTTCTGCAATAAAATATATAGCCATGTGTATGAATATATAGATTCAGTACACTTGTGTAGAAAGCTGCTTACAAGTATCTGCTTGCAGCAAAGCTGCTACAAAAATAAAAGATTGGTCAAGGACAATAGATTTTTCTGTAGAAGCTGCAGTTAGTACAGTATAAGATATATTTCTTGTGTTCAAGCCTGTATTTTATTTTGTTTACACAACAGAATTATTATGCTAATTACATAGTAATATGTTGCCCCTGAGGACTTTCTTCGTTGATAGCATCTACTTGGGGATGCAGATTTGGAGCCAATGTGTGATTATTACTGTTTCAAAATGTTTTTATCAGAATAACAGTTTCGCCTTCCAAGGGAGTCCTCTCTGGGCTCTTTACGCTGGGTGGGGAGTTTAACAATGAATAGTAGTAAAAATTCAGGAGGGATTGGTTTTTCTTTTTGGGGGGTGGGGGGCGGGGGAGCGCACCTTGTTTTAAAGGAATGTTGGGCAGGCAATATTTTGGACTAAAAGTCTAACCTGCCGCGTGTGTGCGTGCGCGCGTGTGTGTGCGTGCGCGCAGTCGGGAGCTCACACTAACGCGCGCTCAACGTCGCTAGGGGGAGCTCTTGGCTGGCTGTTCAGTGACCGACCATTGTCTGTGGGAGACAATTTTTCTTTGTTTGAAAATTCACGAATCATCAATGAAAAATGCCACAGATATGGCAGAAGTTTTGGGGCAAGTCACTGGCTCCCAGTTCGCCTGCCTTCAGGTGGTGTAATGTGATGTGTTCTCCCCCTTAGTCCCCTTGCCCTGCCATTGTTTTTTCCTGTATCCCCCATAATTTAACAGATTTCGGAGCTACTGTAAATATTTTTTTTTTCACCCAGAGATAGGGCTTATCTTTAGTCTGTTCCTTCTGAAAGATTCTCCACTGAAGCTTGATGTTAACAATGAAAAAGTATGCATTTTCAAAAATGCTTTCTTTCACCCTGAACTCAGATTAATTAGTTCAATAATGATAGGGACTTGATTGCTGTCAAAGATATTGCAACGCTGGTTTAAAAACTGGAAACTTTGTCATTATAGATGCACCTGATATGAAGAGTTATTAGGGGGGAAACGATCAGCTGAAGGGACAGAAAAAAATTTGAAAGTCTTTGTAATATAATCGCTTTGGGAAAGACAAGAGACTAGCCCTAAGAGAGGTGACAATGGCTTGGACAATTTTAGGTTTTATTAATCTTATTCTCCAAATGTCTTCTCTTATCCCTCACCAGTATTTTTTTTTGCTTTTTGTTTTTGTTTTTATTTTGTTTTGTTTTGTCTTGTCTTTTTAAATTGGAGGACAAAAAAAAAATAAAGCAAAGTGCTCCTTTCCCTACCATGTTCCTTTCCTTTTTTCTCCACTCTAATGACATTTGGCAGGCTCGGCTGTGTAATGCTTGACTGGTTTTATTGTTGTCTGTTCCCAGTGGGGAATAGTTGACACTGCTCTCTGTTTTCAATTGATATCCATTTTCAACAATATTGCTTTCTATTAGATTCCTGCACAGTTTGTGCCAAGCAAACTGAATATTTACTGGGCTGACCTCAAAGCCTTCAAATCAACAAACACTAGAATAAGCAAAGTATGCATTTTTAAGATCAAATGTTTTCAAATGCTCCTTTCAAGATTATTATTTTTAAATGCAGTGCGAACTGCAGATTGAAGGATATTATATTGCCACTTCTATAGGCCCATTTTTATTTATTTATTTTCACACATTAAATAATAGGATTACACATTGAAAGAATAGTTTAATACACTACCTGGCAAGGTTAAAAGCAATTCAATTTTTCCCTATTTAGCAATCCTTCCTTCTAAGCAATAAAGCATGTTTGCTCATAACTTTTTAATGTAGCTACAGTTAATAATATCACCCTGAGCAGAGCAACTGAGTCTGACAAACCTGATGACAGCCAGCCATTTCAAGACCTTCTCAGTGATCAGGGAGCTCTGAGTTAGAAATGAGGGGTGGCAGATTGAATTTAGCCATAAATAAAAGCCAAACAGCCAGTGAATCACATGAACTTTTCTAACATCTTTCCCTCAAATTGCTAAGCAAAGTTTGCAGAATCTTAATAATACACCCTACCTACATCACAATATATTTGGCTGCAGCTGGCATATAAGAAAGAAAGATGTTTTATTTTTGGAGATAATCAAAGGAAAGAAAAGGAATGATTTTATGATGAGTACCGCATGAACTATTGCAATATAGTCAAATATGTTTAGCTACTTTTAAAAAGGCTTATAATTTTTCCACACAGTTTGAAACAAATCATAATAGAATGCGTCTGCATAAAATTTATTAGTTAGGCTGCGATACCTATTGGTAATTCAAGCAAAGAAGTCTGTGCACTGAGGTTGTTGCTTAAACTAAGGGTAGTGTTAACTGTTATGGCCAAAATATATATTTTCAAAAAAAAAATCTAGAAAACCAAATCCATCAAATTATAGAAGATAAAAACATATTTCAAGACTCCAGTGGATCAGGAAAAGGATAGTGAGCCAAATTTTCCATTTAAAGCATTTTCTCTCTCCCTCACTTCTTTTCTCCTTCCTTCCTTCCTTCCTTATTTCCTTCCTTCCTTCCTTCCTTCATTCCATAAATATTTATTGAGTATCTAGATCTGCAGTTTCATTTCTCTGTTACCCTTGACAGAGCCCCTGCTACCAGCTAGCCACTTGGTGCCAAGCACTTCCCATGCATGCCATTTACCTTTCAGAGCAACCCCATCACCATCTCCAGTGATGGGGCTCAAACCAGGTCTGCCCATTCTTTGAGCCCTTTGTTCTGCTACCTCTCACATTATGTGTGTGTCACAGTTGAAATACACAAGAACCTTTAAGAAAGGTCTACCATTTGAAGCATCTAACTTAGAAAATGTGGTCAAGAAGAGATTGTACAGGCCTGGCAAGCAGTGGCCTGGGTCTGATATGCTGGCTGTTTCTGGGAAAATGCCTTACTCAGCCTCATTTTCACCATCTGTGTCTCAGTTTTTCTATTTGTAAACCAGGCATAATTAAAACTGCCCACTGGACCTTTCACAGGCATATTGGGAGGATTAACAAGAGGCTGCAAACTTTCCTTTGCTCTCTGAAAGAGAGGTGGCTGCAAGAAATTCAAGGCAGGGGCCTTTCATGAGAGGGGTTGGCTGCATTCACATTTAAGCCCCATTTTTCTAAATTAAATATGACATTCTTTGGCTCAGACATGGAACACAATTAATCAAAAATGCAGTTTTCATGGATTCCAGAAATGCCTGGAAGCTCATGGCCAGAAAGGAACAAGCATAATAAGATGATGTGGTAGAGGGTGTTCTAAAAGTCGGTTTCTAATCCAACACCCTCACTAACTGCTGTGTCAACCTTGCCAAGCAACTTGGCCTCCCCCAGTTTCTTCACCTGCAAAAACAATGTATTTCCCTCTTCTTCCAAGGACTGTTGAGGGAATAAAACTAAGGAATGTGTGGAAGTATTTGGAATAATATAAAGCATTATTTATATGTAATTTTTGAAAATGAGATGAGATGGCCCCAAATTATCCTCTTTGACTAATTGTGGATGCATTAAAATATATTACAAATTATTTAAAGAGTAAAGATACCCTGTTCTCCCCATTGTTTCTTATCCGGCATTTTAGAAAATCATTACATCTGAATTGTTATCCTGGTTGAGTATTGAGGCAGCTATACGGCAGCCAATTCTCCTAACACTTTGTTCCTGAAAAGTAGCCTCAGATGGAAGATGCTTTTGACTCTTAAGGAGAAAGTGCTTGACTTGTGATCAGAGTGTTTTCTCTCATGAACCTTGTCTAGGCATCTGCAGAAAAAATATGCAGTGTGCTAGCTGCACAAATGATTTTCTTAGTGTCCCTGGCACCATCTTGACATTCTCACATTTAAGACCAAATTTCCTTAGTGCTATCAGAATTCAGCTTTTCTTTACTTGATTCTTCCCCTTTCCAGATGCAAAAGATTATTTATCAAAGCAGTGGACAGGTGACAAAAAAGAGATTAATTTCATTGATATCTGTTCCTTCGGTGAATATCTCATTTAAATTATATCAGTAAGATGAGACTCCCATTTTCTCTCCATGAATTGCAGACCACCCTTGAAAAGTAGACTTGAATCACAGCTACCTGGAAAGATTGATGTCCCAAGGTATCTGGGATCATCTTGATGATGAATATTGTAGATGCATGACTCTAAGTTATTGTAGGGATGCAAAGGTGAAAGAAAGTTATTAGGCAAGGAAATAAAGGGTAGAATAAATCATACTGTGTTTTTTATTTTAGCAATTTCACTGAGGTATATTCACATACAAGATTATATTAGTCAGGGTCCTCTAGGGAAACAGAACCAATAGGAGATATCTGTAAATATGATATTTTATAGTAGTGTCTCATGCAATTGTGGGGATGCATGAGTCCAAATTCCATAAGGCAGGCTGCATGAGTCCAAATTCTGCAGGGTGGGCCACAAGTTGGCAACTCTGTTGAAGATCCTTGACAAACTCCCCAGGAAAAGTTGGCTGGCTGAAGAAATGAAAGTCCTCTCTTCTCCCTTAAAAGTCTTCAACTGATTGGATTCTCTCGTTGCAGAAGACACTCCTTTAGTTCATCATAGTTGTAATCAGCCACTGATGCGGTCATTGACAGATGATTTAATAAACCAGCCTTCTGGTTTATTAACCAGCAATGAAATGTCCTTTCAGTAACGGTTAGGCCAGTGCTTGCTTGACCAGACAACTGGGCACCATCACCTGGCCAAGTTGACATATGAACCCAACCATCATACAGATAATCATCCAAAGTGTACAATCAGTGGTTCACAGTATCATCATACAGTTGTGTATTCGTCACTCCAATCAATTTTTGAACATTTTCATTTAAATTCTATGCTGCAGTCTTGGCCCTTTCACCCATTCCAGACTGGTGAACGATGTGTGTCCAGTTATGGATGTCCCCCAAACAGTTGTTCCAGATTATTTACTAGTTGTTCATGGCTATTTACTAGCTACTGTAGAGGACTAAGTAAATTCCACACTTCCCTATGCCACAATCTTGCCCCACCTCCCTCACAGTGTGTTCTCTTAATACCATTTATTTAAAATCAGTTTTAAATGACTTCCTCTGTGTTAGAAGGGAGAAAAGAGAAGAAGAAAAAAATGACTCAGATGAACTCATATGCCATGAGCCTCTGTCATTCTTGGTTGTTAACACATAGGGATTAATCCAAGGCATTGAGGCTTATTTGTGTGTCATGCGTTGATGGGGTTTGATGTCCCTAGATCTCCCTTGAAAGTATTCAGGGCAGAAGATCTGGGAAGCTTCCATGGCTGGAGTATGCAAGGATGTAATAGGGGGCTCTGTAATCCAGAGAGGACAGAGTCCAGAGGTGTGAGTATCAAGAAATGGAGGCAGTGGGTGTGGAGTTGGCATTTGGTGGCTCAGGATGAAGACCTGGGCTTTGGTAGTATCAGGGGCTAGAGGACAAGTCAGAAAGTTGTGGAAATTGGCAAAAAAGAGAGTAGCATGAGGCTGGCCTGACCTCATGACTCACTTGGTGGTCATGCTAACTAACCAAATTGAGTAACTAACTCAGCAGGATCTTCATCTCTAAAAGGGGAGCTTAAGAGAAAAAAGGAAGATCTTCAAGAAAATTGAAAGTAACAAATGGGATAGTGTTTGTAAAAGCATTTTGTTTAAATCACCAAACAATGTGCAAACATAAAGCCCACTTAGGATTGAATGTGAAGTTGGTACATTCACAGAAATAGGCAGGGCAGCCTGAAAGGGTCTTCTTAGGTTCAAGTCATGGAAAGCACCTCGCCCCCCTCTCCCCCATCCTTGGTCATCAGGACCATCTGTGGGCAGCTTGCAGTGGGTGGACGGGCTGCTGTGCCCATCCCAGCATCCCCTTAGTAGGCACTGACCCTGCCCTAAGCCCTCGTTTAGTAAGGAGATAGGAACAGTGAGGACCTAACTCATGCAGAAATGACTGCTTGCCATTAGACCTCGAGATTTAACCTTAGAACCTTGGCCTCAGGAAAGTGACCTGGTGGAGGATACCACCATGAAGAGATTTGAGGAGGAAGAGGAGGACTTTAAAATATCTTCATAAAGGGAGAAAATATTACAAGCCCAGAGGAAGATTCTGTAAAGGCATAGTTTATTGTTGGCTGGATTTCATGAAATGAAGAAAATCAGACCGGAGGCCTGTTTGTGGAGTGGAGGTATGATTGTACTTTTAGTTTTCTTAACTAAATAAATCCATTGTCTGACAAAGAGAAGAGTGTAGTGGATTAGACAGAGAAGGTATGATTGAAGACATGAAGGCAGGGTAAACTTGGGAGACACTGATCACAGTCTCATTAGGACTGGAACAGAAACAAAAATGAATTTAAAATGTGGTGATGGGGAGCGGTAGGATAGAAAGGGGACTAAAGGGAAATATCTGTACATTTTCCAACAGTGTGATTCATAACACACGGATGAACTCAGACATTGAGATTCAATTCATCAGTTAAATTCCTGACAGATACAGAGCCAGGGTAAAATGTTTCTATCATCCCATCATCCCATCTCTCTGTCTCTCACAGTAAAGCACCCTGAAATAATTTTCATAGTGTAGAAAAAGGATTCTACTCTTGATAAGTATTTTTATTGTTATAATACTGAAAAATATATTCCAAGTAAAGCCAAATAAAGAAAGGGTGCTTGCAGAGTCAGAATAAAAGAGAAAATGAAACCATTATTACTATTGATAGGTCTTTTCTGACTTAGATTGTAAGAGCATATCTTAGCAATAAAAGGGGTCTATAAAAGAGCTGATTGCATATTTCTTCAAATTGGAAGTGAAACTGATCATAAAATTTAATATTAGGAGGAAGAGAATAATTGGAGAAAAATTAAAGGAACTATTTTTAAACATTTAAATTTAGTCTTCAAGGCCCTTTTTCAGCTGCCCCACTATCCTGTCCCTCTTCAAACTCCATCTCATTATTTTTCACTCACTTGAAAAACTTATTGAACTTACCTTCTTCACACTAATCTTCCCACAGCATCCTTTTCTTTGCTTATGCTATTTCCTTTGCTTGCTTTCTCATTTCTATATCATTCCATTCCCATTACATCATTCAAGAACTGGTGGAAAGCTTTCCTAGGCAGTTCTCCTTGAATAGTCAAACTTCTCTTCTCTACCTGTATTCTTAACCAATTGAAAAATAGACAGAAATAGGATAAATGAAGGCCAAAAATGTCATCTTTTTTTCTGATAAAGGCTGATATTGGAGAATATGGCAAGTGAACTTCATAATCCAGAATTGGAAAGACATCCCTACCTAGTCACAGGCAGAGCTGGCCCACTGCAGGGGTCTGTGCCTATTAAACTTACAGCAAAATATGTGATTCCTATGGGCAGGCTCTCCCCAGCAGGAGGAGGGAGGGACGGAGCTATGCTGAACCACTTCCTCACCCCAAACCATCAACTGATGAGTAAAACTGGGAGTGGAGAGAGACCTGGAAGGTCTCACTAGTGGACTCCCCTATACATGGAAGGAAAGAGCAGGAATAGGGGAAAGTATTACTTCCTCAATATCAACCTCATTGAAAAAATTTCTTTAGGGGCTTGTTCTGTGATGTCATATTTTTGTAGACCTTGATTCAGTTGGGGTTCATTAGGGAAGCAGAGCCACTATGAGTATTATAGGCTCAGGGGTTTACTCTAGGAATCAGATCTTACACAACTGTGGGAGGAGTTGGGGAAATGAATTCTCAACAGGGGAGTGGGAGGATGGGAGAAGAATCACTAGAATCAACCAGACAAAATAATGCCTAAAGATGTTCAAGTATTAACCTATAGCATCCTGATACAGTGCCCAAAGACAGGATCCTGCCTGGAAAATAAATGAGTGTGTATCTAATGAAATGGACTATAACATGATACATGGGAAACCCACAGTTTTAAAGGAAGTTGAATAAGCTTGCACTAAAAAGTACTCAGGTAGTTCTAAATGAAAAGATGACTTTGTGCTGCCTACTTACTTAGAGCTGGAAGCAGGATTTGAAGAGCTATTCAGCTGTAAACAAGAAGTCTTTCTTATGGTAAAGGAGGGAAGCCTTAGAAGGTGGAGTCAACAGTTAGAAGTTGAAGTTAATGATTAGAAGGTGGAGTCAGTGGTCAGAGGGCAGAGCCAAAAGGCATAGAAAACTCCAACTCCCGTGAAAAGAACTGATCCCTATCAATAATTATTCCTTCCCCGCTACTGTGGGAGCACCTGGTAACATG
Source organism: Choloepus didactylus (assembly GCF_015220235.1). Taxonomy (NCBI): domain Eukaryota; kingdom Metazoa; phylum Chordata; class Mammalia; order Pilosa; family Megalonychidae; genus Choloepus; species Choloepus didactylus. The sequence continues at coordinate 48,671,639 of NC_051320.1, read as the reverse complement.
TACATGACTAAATTCCAGAATTGCTATCAACCAAAGATTTCTATGTGTTTCCCATTTCTCTTTATTTTGAATAGAAATGTCCATTATGCTTATGCTGTTGCTATCTCAGCATTGCGTGTTGGGTATGTGGGTGTGGGTAAGATAAACTTTTCTGTTTAGTTTAAAGATTTCTGGATCAAGAAGAGCCACATGCAAGGAGCTACTCCCAAGGAGCCTCATCCACACTTAAACCAGATGCAGTTCATGAGATGCTAGAATTTGAGCTTGATGAAATAATTGCATCCGACTTTTGGGCAGCCTTGGAAGGAGATTGATGTGTTTTGCATGTGGGAGGAATGTAAATAATTCTGGCCAGAGGCATCCTGTGGTAGATTAAAAATGGTCACAAATTCTTTGCAGTTTGTCCCATAAAGAGATGGAATCTGTTTCTCTACCCCCTTGAATCACGGCTATGTGATGACTTGATATGACCAGCAGAATGTGACAGAATTGACAGTGTGCAAGTTCTGAACCTAGGAGAGGCCTTTCAGCTTCTTCAGTTACACTCTTGGAGCTCTGCTACCCTTGTTAACAAGACTGTACTCTTTTTTTTCTGTGGGGAGAATGATCTGGCCATCTCAGACTTGCAAGCTTTTACATTGAAGGCCCCAGATTTAGGAGTGATCTCAACACACTCTGTGTAGGGCAGAGATAAGCTGTCTCAACTGATCTCAAACCAAATTGCCAACCCACAGGATTGTGAGCAAATAAATGATTTTAAGCTATGAAGTTTCAGAGTGGTTTGTTACCTAGCAAACTGCAGTTGAAACACCTGCATTTGCAGTTTCACATATAACTCTTTCTATCTTTCTACTGATATAAAAACCTTGAGAGGAGTGACTATATTTTACAACTCTTGTGACTTCTACAAAACAGCACAGGGCTGGGTATGAAGTGGTACTTTATGAATGCTTTTTAATGTTCTTGAAGCTCTTACTCTTGCATTTGAAAATAGAGTTTGAAAAGTGAAATATTATCAGAAGAAAGAGTTCCAGCTAGCACGGGCATATCAAAGGGTCTACTTCTCCCCAACCCTCTCTTTTCTTCAACTTGTTGGAACATGTGGAAGAGGTGAGGTCTTCGACCACTTGTTCTCAGGATCAGAGGGAATCAGATTTTTCACCTATGTTACTGTTAGACTCTCAACAGTTAGTAAAGCTTAAAGAAGTAAAACTTAAAAAATAAATAAATAAATAAAGACAAGAACCAAAAGTGTTTGGAAGAAAGAGGAGAGTGTTGGTCCCAACTCTGAACCTTTCAGCTGGTGTCTATACCCATTGCTGGGCCTAATAACCAAAGCAGATGAGTCAAGAGCAGGCCTGTGATAGTCAGAACAATTGCCGGAAATCATTTTACTTCCTTTCTGACCTGATTTTGCTTTGCTTCTGTTTCCTCCTGGATCTTGACCTCTGGCCTCACCTCCCATTTGCCACATATTCCTTCCCTTTGAATTTGGCATCGCTATTATGTTTTCTTGGCTTGGCCATTAGCAATCCCTATGAATGTTGGCTTAGACTCACCCTCTAGATCTTTACATTCACAGTTAGCTTAGATAGGATACCCTAATGTAAATTCAGTTCCTCATGGACCACCTGTCCTGGATTTTCCTCAGAGAAGAGGGATTCAGGCTGCCAGTAGTTTTTACAGACCAAACAAAGGACTAATGGTGGTGCTGTGAAGAGGAAATGAGACAGAGCAGGGAAGGATTAGGAAGGCACTCCTCACATCAGTGGCCTCTGACAGGCCATCACCGTACTGACCTGGGACCAGAGCAGTCACCTCATGGGAAAATTCTTAAAGCTGAAATGGTCTATACCAGAAGAGGACCCTTCTTTTTAAATCCACCTTTCAACTCCTTCCCAAGAGCTGTTCTGGTCCTGAAGGAAGGGCCGTCCCCTCCAGGTCTGTCTTATTTATTTTGTGAGGGGACCATCAAGAGATGCTGCAAGAGTGAGCTGAGGGGTTGATGAGTTTGTCACAGGAATTGATTCATGGCTGCTGCTGTATTTCTCATGCTGTCAGAGTCTCGGAGATAGTTAGCACAAGTCAAGCCTGGCTAACCGAATGAAGAGAAATGCTAGCATTTAAAAAATAGTGGCATAATATTTTGCTCATCAAATTATTTACATATATAAGGTATTTTCTCTTGCTGGACTTTGAGAGGTGGTTCTCAGGCAACAGGTGTTTGTAGAGCTGCTGGTGGGTACCTGCCCTATGTCCACCAGATAGCTCTGCTCCAATCTGCTTTAAATGTGGGGTGATGCATAAGATGACCCTGGCATAAGGATTCCTCTAGCCTGGAGTATCCAGTGTCAATCTTAGACATAACTTCATATCATCTTCATTCTTTAATAAGCCTAGCACAAGAGTTCCCTATAAAAACTTGTGCAGTAAATATTTGTTGACCAACTGACTGAACGTCTTCTCACTGTAATAACGATAGAGTTTCTTTAAAGGACACTATATGACTTTTAATTTTGGAATAAAGTCAGAATGTGGTTTGTTCCTTTTATATTTCCTTCAAGAGTCACACATGAATTTCTAAAGTGAAAATTACTACTAATGTGGGTAGGGAGAAGTGAGCAAATGACAACACTGACATTCTGTGTATGAGGCCTCATTAATACTTTAACATTCATCTAAAGAGAGAAGGGTATATGTCCCCTCAATCCACGTGCCTCCCATTATATTTTTGCTTGATTACTGCAGGTGTGCAAAAGTCTTTTCCAGGTGGAACTACACATTTCTGCATAGGAGCTTGGGGTTTGGAAATGCATTTATTAAATGCGTGCCAGCTCCTGCAAAACTTCCCTGAGAAAATTGTAGAACACCTGCATACTAATGGTTTTATTGTTGGAATTATTTTATTGCACAATCAAAAACCTACAGTTGTATCACAGAAACATGTTACATGACTCCAAGTTTAGAAACTGGCTGTGAACTTCACTGCTGACACTTTATTTCTTGCAATTAAACTTTTACTTTTATTTCACCTATTTTATCCCATAAACAGGGAAAGAAAATAAAACATATGGGGGAAACTGCAGGATGATGTGGTTTATTCCATGTTTTGGTATTTTTAACTCTTCCCAATGAACCCACAGTCCTGAAATTTGTACCCGAAATGTATTAAAAAAATTAATTCATTAGTTAAGGAATATTGAAGAACTGGCTCTATGTTTAGTTTGGAATGGAATCTTCTTTATTTCCTTGCCTTGTGGAAAGCAATAGCCCACAATTGCCTGGATTTTCTTTCCTCTTTGAAACTACTTCTGCTTCAAAGACCGTGAACCTGAACTGAAGAAACAACTCTTTCCTGCTGGCATCAGGTAATTCAGTCTCCATGATGTCTTAATCCTGGGCCTCCCTTAATTGACTTCTAACTGTGCTGAACTGTGGCTGCTAGTAGTTGCAATGTGGATCACAATTTACAAGGCACTAGAATTGTTTCTTGTCCTCAAATTAGTCCTGAGCTATATTCCAGGGGGAAGAAAAATCTTCGCTCTCTTAACTATCCTGCCACCTCAAGTGAGACTTTCTTGCCATTTCAAAATGGATGGTTGCCTTTTAAGAATTTACTTAGGGACAGATAGGAAAAAGCATTAGCACCATTATAGCTCGTCAATTTTGTTTTAATAAAGTTGCTTCATGTGGTCTATCTTGTCAAGGGGAATTGGAGACCTCCTGATGCTTTTAGGCTTTCGAGAGGGGGTAATCATTATTTTGAGACCCTGTTCTGTAGGGAATCCAAGGTAGAGCAAGGATCACCTTCTTTTCCTTCTCCATGATATGTATGGTGTATTTTTATTAAGTATTCTAGATCTAAGGAGCAGGGGAAAAATGAAAGAAAGTTTATTTCTTCTATGGCCCCTTATGGCCAATTTCTATTTATATTACCTTAATTTCTTCCTTTCCATCTTGGTACTACAACTTAGAGGGCCATAGTATACACACTCGTACACACCAGTGGTGTAGCACACTGTTAGACTCTTGGGATATATAAGATACAGTTAGAGTCCTTAAGGAATTCATAGTCCAGAAGGGAGACCGACTCATAAATGACAATGATGATACAATTTAGGAAGATCTTTCCTCCATGACTTGCCATTTAATGCTTCACAGGCCTTTGCAAATGTCATTCCTACTTCTAAAATTTTCTGCTACTGTCTTTCATCTGAATACCTTTTACTCACCTTCAAAGGCATCTCATCCTTTGGAAACCTTTCCAAAGTTACCAGACTAATTTATTGCCCTATTTCCATGTTGAGTTTGTATGTACGCTGTTCTTGCAGTTACCACATCAGGAATGTATTTTCTGTTTTTAGGGTCTATTGGCCAATTTGACAGCTTGACCTTTAAGAAACGGAAAGAATTGTGTATGTGTGTGTGTGTATTTATTTCAATGGCTAACATAGTATGTGGCACATATCTTTTTTTTTAATTATTGTGTTAACTGTACACAATGCAAAACTTCCCATTTTAACTACTATCACGTGTACAATTCAGTGATATTAATTATATTCACAAAATTGTGCTACCAACAGTACCATCCATTACCAAAATTTTTCATCATCCCAAACAGAAATTTGTGCCCATTAAGCAATAATCCCATTTGCTTTCCCACCCGTTGCTCTCAGCCCCTGGTAATTTGTAACCCACTCTCTGTCTCTATGTATTTGCTTATTTTAGGTATTTCATATAAGTGAGATCTTATAGTATTTTTCCTTTTGTGCCTGGCTTATTTCCCTTAACCTGATGTCTTCAAGGTTCATCCACATTGCAGCAGGTCTCAGAACTTCATTCCTTTTTTGGAAAATAGCTTTGAATGAATGTTTGTAGATATTTCCCTTGTCCAATGTCAGGCTCAAACTTGTCAGGGATTTATAAATCTCAAGAATAACTCAAAACACCCAGCAATAAAGACCCCTTGAACAAACAAAATATGAGACAATGCTTTAAAAAAAGTAAAAACCATTTACTGCAATATATTTTTATAATGACCACTATTTTCATCTACTTATTTCTTAATTCATTTAGCTAATACTTATCTAGCAAAAAACTATGAGCAAAGCACAGGTAGAATACACAGGGCATATTTAGGAGACTTACCTGGTTAAAGTCCAGATCTTTGGAGGACTAGAAGTTCAGGTATAGTTTTGAGTGTTTTGCTGTCCTCTACATGTTGAGGTTGGAGTGGTGGAAAGCACTAGGCTTCTTAGTAGGAGATCTGGGCTCTGAGATCTGACTTTGAGTACAACACCTCTCTGGGTTTCAGGGTCCCCATCTGTAAAATCCAGGTAGTGATACAAACCTCTGATGTTGTGCAATTAATTCACTGAGAGTACAGGAGCTGATGTTGGTGTAGATGTACCTGGTACGAGGGTTGGCTTCAGGGCATGTGAGCTGTGCAGTTGCACAGGGCCCTGAGATAGAAGGGTTTATCCTTGATTTAATGCTCTGCTGTTGTCATCTTGAAATTCTTAATAATTGTTTAACAAGGGGACTCGTGTTTTCATTTTGCTCTGGTCTTTCTGGGACACGATGCATAATAGTACTCTCAAAAGAATACTAAACTCTCATTAAACAAGAATGAAGTTCTGGTTCATGTGACAACATGGATGAACATTGAAGACATTATGCTGAGTGAAATAAGCCAGACACAAAAGGACAAATATTACATGATCTCACTGATATGAAATAACTAGAATAAGCAAACTCATACAGTTAGAATTTAGAATATAGGTTACCTGGGGATGGATTGGGAGTACAGAATGGGGAGCTAATGCTTAATTTGTACAGAATTTCTATTTGGGTTGATTGTAAAGTTTTGGAAATGGATGGTGGTGATGGTAGTACAATATCACAGTGTAAATAAAAGCACTGAATTATATAGGTGAATATGGGTAACAGAGGGAAATTTTAGGTCATGTATATGTTACTAGAATAAAATTAAAAGATAAAACATATAGGACTGTACAACGTAGTGAACCATAATGTAAGTGATGGACTACAGTTAATAGTACAATTATAAAAATGTTCTTTCATGAATTATAATGAATATCCCACACTAATGCAAGGCATTAATAATAGGGTGGTATATTGGAAAAAATACATTCTATTGGAAACCATGGACTATAGTTAACACTACAATTATAATATTCTTTCACTGATTATAGCAAAGGTACCACATTAATGCACAGTATTAGTAATGGAGGGGTATATGGGAATGCTGTGTTTTGTACATGATTTTTTCTGTAAACCTATAATTTCTCTGATTAAAAAAATTAAAAAAACACTAAACCAAAAAAAAAAAAGACAGAAAACAAACACACCCACAAAAAGAAATATTGCTAAACTCTAAACCTGAGATTAGAAGGGCAGCTTTGGGGTCACCTTAAATGAGTGTCAGGCTCTGATGATGTCTTCATTTTGCTTATCCACAGAAGGTAAGCCGCTGTTCCTTCTTCTATTCCCCAACCTGCTTCCTGTGGAGCGTATAGATTTTCAATTCACCATCCACTTTCTCTCATTTATATCAAAATTCCATACTGTGATCATTCTTTTATCTTAACCACTTTTTATCCCCCACCTGCCCCCTCTCTCTACCTAGATAAACACATTGGCCACCAGCTGTACATAAAATCAAAACACAAATTCTTTTGGATTCCAGTTTTTTAGTGGTGTTAAGATACTTTAAAAAAATTTTTTTTAAAAAAGAAAGAAAACTAAGTCACTGAGACAATTTGATTTGGGTGCCTATTATTTAACTTTAAGATTTTAGTATCTTTTGGCAGTCGTAAATTGACCATGCATTTTGCTCCGATGAAAATTACTTGTGCCAGAAATTTGTACTGGGTTGAAACATTCTGCCACAGTAATCCCTGTGGATTAGAGCATATTGAAGCACAACCAGGGGAAACAGAATGCTTCTTTTAAACCACTGAGCCAACAAATGAGGCCATTTGATGCTGAGAGACTGTGAACATCCGCTAAGGGGCTAGTTTGCCAGCAACATTAAACTGGTTTGGGCCTGACCCATCCCTTAGTTGATGAAGGGAATACCAGGGTTTATTTTTCTGTCAATCTCCTTTGCTTTTTTTTAATCCTTCCAAGTTATAAGACAACAAAATAAAAGGTGGTTGAATACATACATAGCTAAACCTAAGTCAACTTTTTGTACAGACTATTTCCTTTTGAATTTTCTATGCCTCAATGACATATGAATGCTAATGTGTTAGGCATTTTAAATGGGGAAGATTTCAGGTGTCATCTCTAAATGACAATTTGGAAGCATTTACTTTGCATCTCCCTTATGCTTTGAGATGGAAAATTGAATGAAAAGAAAAATGGGACAACAAAACAAGTTGGAATCGTGCCTGACTTGTTTACTTTAGGAAACCTCTTAACACTCATTTTAATCAATTGAAAAGAGATGGTTCATCAGATCATAGAATTTTAGGGCCGAGAGGAGCCTCAGATATGGTCTCATCTGACTCTCTCATTTTATGGATGAGGTAATTGGGACCCAGTGAGGGAAAGAGGTTTTCCTAGTGTTCCATGGCTAATTAGCAGTTGGGCAGAGAATTCAGAACTTCAAATGCCCAGCGTAACTTACATTTCCCTAATGGCTAATGATGGGCATCTTTTCATGTGCTTATTGGCCAATTGTTTGTCTTCTTTGGAGAAAAGTCTACTCAAGTTCTTTCCCCATTTTTAAATTGGGTTGCTTGTCTTTTTATTGTTGATATGGAAAACAGATTGGTGGTTCTTCAGAAAGTTAAGTATAGAATTACCATGTGATCCGGCTATCCCACTTCTAGGAAAAAACACATATGTCTAATATCAAAGAAAGAAAAGATAAAAGCTCAAATAACATGCAATTTCAGATGGCTTTTCCAAAAATAAAAGGAAACCTAAGTGGTGGGGTATTTTCAAATGTTTCCTAATAGGACAGTCATATAATTTATTGTCAAAACTGCAATACATTTGAGAGTAAAAGGGGGCACTATCAATATTTTTTTGAGGTAACAATTTGTATACCTATGGTGATAACAGCATTATTCACAATAATCAAAGGATGGAAGCAACCCAAGTATCCATCAAAAGATGAATGGATAAATAAAAGGTGGTACATACACACAATGGAATATTATTCAGCTCTAACAGTGAATGAGGTTTTGATATATGCTACAGTATAGATGAACTTTGAAGACATCATGCTGTATGAAATAAGACAGACACAAAAGGACAAACATGCATGATTTTACTTATGTGAATTAACTAGAATATGCAGATTCATAGTGACACAAAGTAGATTTCAAGTTACCAGGGACGGTGGGGTAGGTAAACCTTTCAATGAGTTTTATTACAAGAGGTTCAAATGTTATATTAAATGGCAGGAGTGTGGGATCTCACAATTTTTATTTCCTACAATGAAAGGTCCAGAAATCTTTTCTTTTTACATAGGTAGAGAGCAATGAAGGCTTTCTGTGTGTGTCTCCCCTACACCTCTCCCTCCCTTCTGCACACTGCAATTTCTTACACAAGTTCCTCTTTCTAAGACTTCTATGAATGGCCAAATTCAAACTGGATTATTCTGTGTTGAATATTTGTCTGAAAACAGCTTCCTGTTGAAGGTTTCTTTGTTCTGACAAGACAGGTTGCTGCTGAATTTGATTTTCTCACTTTTAGTTGGTTTTATAATGGGGTTGTTGAAAGCAATGAACAGTCTAGAAAAATACCCTTGGTGCTATGAAATAGAGACTATTTCCAAAGCTTGTTCAAAATCTGATTACATTAGCAATTTCTCAAATCCATTGTATTAGCTATGTAATTTTCTTCTGTGACCCATGGAGTCTATTGACCCAGCCAGTGACTTTTTTTTTTTAAGGAAGAGAAAAAAGCTGTCTGTGTTAGGAAATTACAAACTTGGAAGAACTTGGAAACAATGGGTTTTTAGGGGCCCAAAAAGTAAGATTCAAGTCTACCCAATTTCCTTGTCATTGTTTACAAGGTGTCTGTAGGGAGCTGAGAAGTGTGCCTCAGTAGCTCCTTCATTTTCAGACAGTGCTGCAGGTAATTCCCACAAGGCTGTGCTCTGAGAAATTCTTTCTTTCTTGAGGAATGGAGAAACCAAGACATTTGAAAATAGCTAATATATTTATTGAACCTAGAACATGTGCCCAGAGCTTAATACCCAATGCTTTATTTATATATTCCCCTTTCAATCTTCACAAAAATCCTATGTTCATGTAAACCAGAATTCACCACAGTTTACAGGTGAGGAAGCTGAGGTTCAGAAACGTGGCCTCACCAGGAGCTGGCAGAGTTGTGATTTGCAGCCAGTTTTGTCTGGCTCCAGTGCACCCACACTTTGCTCTTAACTGACCATTCTGCTATGCTCTTTTTGAAGACCTTCCTAGATTTATCTCAATATTGAAGGGATTTTCTCCATGGAAAGCCAACCATCCAATTATCAGAACTAGAACATTTCTATGTACTCCTCCATTTCAGCAGGTAGACACTTGCTCCCGGGTAGCCAGCTATACCTTCGGATTCCTTCCCTGATTGTGGATGATGCCAGGTATGGGGCTTGCAGAGACTATGATGAGGCTTGAAGTTCCTGAGACAGAGCAACCAACTGCCCCGTTGCCCAAGCTTCAAGACCCGGTTGGACCCCTGCTACTCTACCATGGACATTGGAGGAGGGGAAGGAAGGTGGCTTGTGGTGGTCTTTATCTACTCTCAAATTCAGACAGCAGTGGTTCCAAGGAGACTCCTTTTAGCCCCTCTCCCACCCCCAGTGCCTTCCAATACTCACACTTGTCACTTTAATTGATGGAAGAATGATCTGTCACAGCTGCTGAATAATGCACACGTTGATGATTTCTTAATAACTTAAAAGCCCTTTGAGGGGGTGAGGAGAAGGAAGTAAAACATGTGCCCTCCCTCCTGTAAAAGGAACAAAAGCCTTCATTGAAATCATCCACCAAAGGAACCCTTGAACTGCCAGAAGAGACCTGACCATCAACTTCTGGGGAAAGTAACCTGATTTTATCAAATTCACCACTGCCTCAAGCACAAGCAGAAGCACAGCACTCCTATGGCTAAGGATAATAAAATGCTCAATAAACCAAAAATTATGATGGCCCAGTCTGGAAACCCTCAAACACCCATGTTTATGGCATATCTGGCAAGTATTTTTACAGTAAAGTATAAAATATGACCTTTTAAATGGCACTGCACACTTAAACCCTTTAAGCTGTAAGCCAGAGTTGGAAGAGTTTATAAACTCCTTATAAACCTTTGCTATCATGTAAAAGTTTAGAATAAAAAAAACTAGTTTGACAAGCTGCAGAGGTCGAAATGAAGCATTTCTATTTCTTTTCTGAAGAAAAGAAAGCTGAAGGATGACCAAGCATTGGTGCTATGAAATTGCTTTGGCCCAGGGGATAAAAGGACTGTAAGGAGAATTTCAGTCAGAGAAATTCCGTCTTCTTTTTGATTTCTGTTTTAGAGTTGAGGACAAACATCGAAAGAAGAACACTTTTGTTAAATCAGTGTTAGATTAGAGGCGATTCCTGTCAGGCTGGCATTTCATCACACCAGTAGGGCTGCGCCATGCAGAGGGCAGCCCGTGGCCTCTGTCTCGGATTGTTTCCTCTTGAATATTTTGTGGGCCTTCCCTGATTCTGGTCTGTCTCACATTCATGCCAACCCACACTGCATTCCATCTTCTGCTGCTCTTTTCCACACCCACCTCCAATTTCTTCATGATATTTCCTGTCAGAATTGGTGACTCCGCTGCGGCATACTGGGCACCGAGCACCTCCCCAAACTCTTCTCTCTGTTCCCTCTGGAATCCTGGTTTTCTCTCTCCAATGGCAAAGTTTATTTTCCTGAAACCCTCTGTCTCAGGCTGGATCCTAGGAAACAGACTCTGAGATGGAGATCAGCAGGCAGGGGGTCCTACTGGGAAGTATGCTCAGGGTGGGGGAGTAAAGGAAGCAGGATTGGGCAGAGGGAAAGGTGACTGTGGTGCAGTCACGACAAAGCCCCCAGCTTCCCACGTGGAACCCTTCAGAATTGTCCCAAATGGAGGCCAGGGGGCTGGTCTTTGTACTCCCACATCAAACGATCAGTAGAGGCGGGCTGCCCTGGGAAGGGTATGAGCTTGCGCAAGGCCACTTCCTTTAGCTAAGGGAGCTTCCCTCCTGGGGAGGAGCTCGTCTGGGACCCTCAGCTACCAGCTACCCCTGCAGGGGAGTGAACGTGTTTGTCCTAAAATGAGGCACCCCTGCATTCTCTACACCTTCATTTTAGGAGAATCCACATTTGAGGAAAGCAAGACCTCAGAGAGAAATGAAGATTGCAAGTGAAGTTGAGAAACCTCATAACTACTTTTTACATTTACTGAAATATAACAACATCAAGTATATCAATGGTATTTTACATACCGTAAATTAGAATTAATTCGTACGCCATTTATTTATCATTTATCTCTTTCAGGATTTCCTTCCTCTAAGTTTTAATAAAACACTTATAAATGTGTTTTTCTTTGTTAGAAATAAGATAGTAAAAGCTACCATTAATTGAGGACCTACTTTATTCTGAATATTTTGCGTATATTTATTATATTCGATCTTCATAAGACTCTATAAGAAGGAATCCATTATCAAGAGAAGGAATGACTTGCCCAATTCACACACAAATAGAAAAAATAGGGTCAAAATCCAGTGACTCTGGAAACTCTGCTTTTTCAAGTCAATGTGTTGCACTTCATCCTAATAAGCATTGTTTTCCTTTTGAGTCTTCTTTTTAAATAGCCATTGCCTCTCTGATTTTTGTTTTCACTGCAAGTTATGGAAATCCATTCCCTAAGTCTGACTATGGTCCCCAAATGAGAGACCTCAGGAAATTGTACTTAAGCTCCTCAGAGTAGCAAGGTGGGTGGTCCTCAGAGAGCCCCTCCTCCATTCGCAGCAGGAGCACCATCCGTGTGCCCTGAGGGTGTCTCCCCTGACTCCTTCCTCCATCCATCGATGCAGGAGAGTCTTGGTTGGCACTCAATGCTTCACGGCAACAACCTCAATCTATATTCAATTTTTCTCTTTGCCTCTCAATCCCCAGGTTCTTTTTTGCTAAAACAGTTTTTTTGAGACGTAATTCACATACCACGTAATTCATCTATTTTAAAGGATACATTTAAATGGTTTTCAGTATAATCAGAGTTTTGCATCCATCACCACAATCGATTTTGGAACATTTTCATTTTCCTAAAAATAAACCCAGCTCCCCTTAGGTGTCACCCAACTCCCATTTTCCCATCTGTACCCCCACCCCATCCACCCTCAACTCCTGGTAACTACTAAGCTACTTTCTGTCTCAATAGATTTGCCTATTCTATACATTTCATATAATGGAAGCATCCAATATGTGGACTTTTGTGTGTCTTCTTTCACTTAACATAATATTTTCAAGGTTCATCCATGTTGTAGCATGTATCGGTACTTCATTCCTTTTTATGGCCAAATAAAATTCCACTGTATGGATAGAATGTTTCAGGGGATGGATGGCATTTGGGTTGCTTCTGCTCTCTTATTTCAGCTATTATGAATAATGCCGCTATGAGCATTTGTGTACCAGTTTTTGCGTGGACATATGTTTCCATTTGTCTTGAGTATATGTCTCAGAGTGGAATTGCCCAGGTTATTTTTTTTCTAATTCTTCTCAACAGAAATGACTAGTGATTTCTACAAATTCAAATCTAAAATTCTCATGGCTATAGAAAGTGAATATATAAATTCCCACATCATGGAATTTCAGGCACAGGAAAGAATGATTTTGAAGGAACATTTATAGTTATTAGAAGAGCCATCTTTTTGAGTTCCTTTACCAGCATGTTTCATCATCTAAAATATGATATAGTCAAGATTAAAAATTCCTAGAGTTTGATGCTTCAGGCAAAAAATTCCCTATTTAATCATTTCAGAAAGGTCAAATTTAAATAGAGCTACTCCCCTCCCCTACCTCTCTGTCACTCTCTCTCAGCTGACTCTATCTCTACTTAAAGTCCAGCAAGTGGGCTTTAGAGAAAAACTCATGATGGAGTTCTTTTTTACATGGGAATGATGAAATTATAATCTGAATTCTTTGGAAATAAAAGGAGAAAAGATTTTCATCTGTCTGAAATAATTTAATATGACTTACCTGGAGGCAGAGGAAGATGGAGCAAATGATTCTTCTAGTCATTTCTAGCTCTGTGATTATATTTTCTGAGGGAGAGAATAAAGATTCCTGCTGCTCTACAGATTATTATACATTTTGAAGAAGATTCAAAGTTTAATATTTGTCATTCAAGTACTTTCCTAATTTTATGTCTAATTAGTCAAGAAATTGAGATTTCAAAAGCATTCATGATTTGCCAAATTCCCAAATGAATTTCCATTCAACAAACATTTATTATATTCCTTCTAGGTGTGTGGCACTTCCTTAGGGACCAAGAGAGTGGGTCTGACTGAGGAGAGGGTGGGCCTTTCTTAACAGGGTTTATAATCCAGTGAGAAAGAAAGAGAATTTCACAAACAACTAGAATGAATTGCTAAGCTACAGGTATGAACATCATTTAATGGAAAGACAGAGGTGGGATCACTGCATTCGGTTGGAAGGTAAAAGGAAGATCAGAAAAACTTTGCAAGGAGCTCATGTTAGAAATAGGTCAAGGATGAGCAAAATCTCACTTGGGGCAGAGGAATGAAGGAAGGAAAGTTCCTCTGAGCTACTTCTACACAGACCTTCACTAGACCTGTCGTGATTTACCTTCATTCATTGCCTCTCCTATGGGGAACCTGAGGGATCAAGTATAAAAGGCATGTGGCTCTGCCAAGATTCCAGTGTCCATCCATTTGCAGCTGTTCATCATTGCTCTCCACCCTGCCCTCTCCTCTCCACACTTCAGATTAGGAGGCATTGGGCCATTCCACACTCCCTAGCGACCTACGTGTTGGGGGGCCAGAGATGGGGGTGCCTGCATATCACAGCTTCATCACACTAGAGTGGTTTCCCAATGAGAATGTTATCTTTCTCCCAAGACTGCCGAAAGAATAGCAATTTCTCTCAAAAAGACTATTCCCATAGAGCTGAATCCATTCTCCCAAATTTGTATTATTTTTCAGAATATTTTTAAAGTATCTGTCCATAAATAACAAACAGAAAAGTGCGGGCATATTTATTTCTCCCTTGCACAAACTTGCATTTCATGGGCATGATAAAGTTGAAAAAGAATAACCCATTGGTGGGGTTTATTGTAAACAGCCTCATGACCACATCCCTGTTCCCAAGGCCACCACAGGACTACATGTGAAGGAAGTGAAGGTGGACTCAGTGCAGTTCACTTTTCTTTGGCTTCCTACCCATCCCCACACTCTCCTGGTGTTCAACCATCCCTCTTGCCCTTGTCATCTAATCCCTTTGAACTGTGAATCCTTGGCCTGAAGATGTTGCCTACTCCACAGAAACAAGTAGTAATGGTGGAATCATAAGGCCTAAAACTGGCCTGAGTCGAAACATTGCAGTGAGGGACTTGCCTGCCACGCAACAAAGGGTCACTGTGACTGTTCTTTCTAATACTTCTAATGGTCGTTTTCAGTCATTCAGTTGATTTCCCTGCAATATTTAACACTGCTGTTCTCACCATTCTTCTTACATTTTCTTTCCCCATTTGGTTTCTTCCTTGGACTCCTTATACCTCTCCTTGATCTCTTTCCAGGTGTCTTGTCTTCTGTAACATCCTTAAATATAGATATTTCCATTAATTTGTCATCAGCCTATTTCTCTTTTTTAGTTCTCCCTGGGCTGTCCCATTTACTCCCATGGCTTAAAATTCGCTTTTATGTTGTTGACACTGAGCCCACGTTTCCCACCTGGACTTCTCTTTTGGGCTCCAGGCAAGAAGATCCAAATGCTAATGAGAATCCATACCACCCAGATGAATCCAAAGACTCCTCAAACTTGCCGCATCCCAAAGTGCATGTCTTCCTCCTACACCACCTCTCTCTCTACTGTATTCCTAGAGAAGGTTCCCAGTTAAACTATTCATTATGGATACTTTTTATTCTCCTGTATTTATTCCCCTCCTTCATCTCACACAGACAATTGAATGACAAATCTCATCAATTGTACCAACCCAAGAACTTCCCTACCCATTTCTTCTTCTACTTCCTTACTATCACTGCCTCCATTCAGGTGCTTAGATTATCTCTGCTGCTTCCTGTTCCCTAATCGTGCCCTTCACTATCCATCCATCATGAACTTTTTAACTTGTGAAGTTGATCATGTCAGTGCTCAATCAGAATTCTTCAAGGCCTCTCATTGCTTAGAGCAGGGAGAATCATGGCCCATGGACCAAATCTGGCCTACCACCTGTTTTTGTAAATAAAGTTTTATTGGATCATAGCCACACTTATTAATTTGTATATTATTTATAGCTGCTTTCATGTGATGGCAGAGTTGAGTGATTACAAAAGATATCATAGGGCCTACATAGCATAAAATATTTACTACCTGGCCCTTTCTAGAAAAAGTTTGCTGGCCCCTGGCTTGGAGAATTAATCATACCTTCTCAGTATGGCCCAAATTTCCTCTAACATGTATCTTCTACCTGTCTGCCCAGATTCATGTCCTTTAATTCTCTAATAGAAAATGACATTGGATTTTTTTTTTTTTGTACAGAGGCTGTATACTATGGTGGTTAAGAGTCAGATGTATACCCAGGATGCTTGAGTTCAATTCCTGGCTCTGCCACTTATTATTTGTGTGATTTCACAAGTGTTTTTTAACCTCTCTGTGGTTCAGTTTCTCCATCTGTAAAATGGAGCACATCAGTGTTCCATTTTGGGGTGCAGTTGTGGGTGATGGAGAAAGTACTGGATAAGGTTTTAGAAGGTCCTAATGCAAATGTTTACTAGTGCAGATAACTCTGGAAACATATTTATTGTCTCAGAGTCTTAATTATTATTTGCCTCTAATGTAGAGCTCTCATAAAAATGCTTATTTGGTGATAGTTCATGATGGTGAAGTAGACCCAAATCCATTCTTCAGAGCAATGTTAAACATATCAAAACAGGTCCACTTAAATCAACTTAAATATGCCCACTTAAAACAAATGATTTATTTGACATTTGGTATGAACAAAAATTCACACACCGTATTTTCTGCATGATCTTTCTGTAAGCCCACAACTTCTCTAATTAAAAAAAATAACTAACAGACAAAAAATCCAAAAACAAAATTTGCACACCAATACAAATAACAAAAAAGTGAGAAAAGGTACATAAAGGTATTTCTGGTGGATTGAATTGTGTACCCCAGTTTGGACATATTCTTGGTCTTGCTTGTGGGTGTGGACTCACTATAAATAAGATCTCTTCAAGATGTTACTTCAGTTAAGGTGTGGCCCAACTGAATCAGAATCGTTCTTAATCCTATTACTTATAGAGAAAACCATGGATAAAGATGCCACAGGGAGCAGCCAGAAACTGGAAGTCAACAGAACCTGGAAGAGAAGGGAGAAGACATCACCATATCTATTGCCATGTGACAGAGCAACCAGGAACCCCAAAGATTGCCAGCCACCAGAAGATACCCACACCCAGAGGAAACAAGCTTTTTTAGCCTCTGAAACTGTGAGTCAATAAATTCCTGCTGTTAAGCTAACCCACTGTATCTATTTTAGCCAATAGGAAACTAAAACAGTATTTGAGAGGAATTTTTAAATTTATTGAAAAAGAGAAATGATACTTCTTTAAAAAACAATCATCCCACACTGGATGTGTTATATGAACTTGAAAGGTCCATGTATATGTAAGTTATTGAGTACAGACTTTTAATGCTCACTCTTATCTGGTTCTCCTCATCTAAATCCATGGGAGAATTATGCCTTCTGGCCCTCTTACTGTTATGTAGGGTCATGTGACATGTTCTGGCCAGTGAGCTTTGTGATATGTTACTTCCTGGTTGAAGCATTAAGTTACTGGTGTGAGACTGGCTAGCACTGTCTCCCCCTGCTGGATGGAACAAGGAGGCCCTCTATTTCAGATGCTGCAACTACAAAATGGTGGCATGTCTTTCAGCCTGGATTTTTGAGTCTCCATGTGGGGCAATGGTACTGTGGAGTTTTCCTGGACCCACCATGGATTCTGTGACTGTGGGCAGTGAGCTTTTGTTGGATTAAATCAGAGATTGGGGTTATTTGTTTTTGCAGCCTAACCCATCCTATCTTGGATTATTATTATGTAAGAGTACAGTGCCATTTCTTCCCCTCATGTTCTTAAGACATTAGAATTAAGTTGATGCACCTGGATGGGCAGAGCAGGCTTCCTAGTCTCAAGCCTGGTGTGGAGCACGGTAAGGACCCTGTACTGCTGTTCTAGGCTGATGAGGAAGGGGTGGTCTTTTGTGCTTGACTCCTGGTTGTTTTTTCCTCTTTTAATTATCAGTTTTTGTTATTGTACTTGTGAGGCAAGGCTTTAGGAGCAAAGGCCACGGCTTTAATGATAAATGCCTCCTCAAACATTTCTAACCTGAAAATAAAATAACATAAAGCCTCACAAATGAAGGTGGTAGCAAGTTGCAAATGTCAATTCTGCCATTGTATGGACTTAAAATCAAATGTAAACAATGTTTGAGGGAACATTGACCTGAATCAAGTGTTTTTTTTTTTTTTTTCACACTTATAATTAGTTCTCCAGCAGCACGCTCTGGCTGAAAGCTCAGTTGGCGCCCCTCTCTCTTAAGAAGCTGAAAAAATTCACACCACAGCCAGTCCAAGAGACAAAGCCCCTGAAGATGGTGTCTGCTGAGGGTGCCACTTTGCCCCCTACTTGTTATGGGCAGCTCTCTTGGCAAATGCTTCCCTACCTTGATTTGCAGGCTGTGGGTAGAAATTCTTTCTCTCTCCAGTCTGGGCAGTAACTAGGGTGCAGAATGTGGATCAAGTAGGAATAATGGAGGCATGACAATGATATGGCTAAAATTTTAGAAATCAGATAGCAGTCTTAACCCATGTTGAGAATATTAGAGCTGGAAGGTTATTTTAAGAAAAATAAAAAACTAAGTGGCCACGCATATACACCTTTTATTTTTTCTCATGTTCTTTGGCAGTGTTGACTATGAAGTTAAGTTTTCTGAGGGTTTCTTATTTTGATTTTTATTCTGCAGCTTCTTCAATAATCAGAACTTTTGATAACTTATTTTCCTGATTGATAAAACAATAGGTAAGAATGGATGGTTTTTAAACTTTGAAATAGAATGTTTATTCCCATGATGAGTCTTGTCGCTTTAGCCCCATAGACAGATATCAAATTGTGTGTGAAAAGTAAAACCCAGTTAATAAATGAGAACTTGAGTCTCTGGAGCTGTTACTTAGAAACTATCTACAAATCCTGAGTTGTCCTTATCAACATCCATGCCACTTCAAAGTTTATTTGAGAGTCTTTGGTCACGAAAACATTCTCAGAACACTGAGATCATCTTCTCTGTTTCTAACTCAAAGAATTAAAAGAAAATAAGACTCTACTCAATGAGGTAGAAAAAGTCATTTAAAAATCAGATAAATATCCAAGACTTTAGTATTAACAATTTATTATTATAGTATTCACAAACCATAGGCAAGCTGGATAGAAATGTTCTCTTAAGTGCTAAGTAGAAAGAATTTAATGATTTCAGTTTAATTCCCTATTGCACTGCAGTCCATTCTGGAAAGAAAAAATAAAAACCATCAACGTACATTATATTAAAGGTCTGAGTCTCAAAAGCACCTCTGATCTTTAACTGGAAAAACAAAGTATGGGAAAATGGGTCCTGAGTCTACTGAAAGAAACTTCATCATGATTGATCAAGGCTACTGTTATCAATAGCCAGTTGCACTGCTATGATAGTAAATTAAAATACTATTCATTGCCTTAACAAGAAAAATGAATAGGAAGAATAAGAAATTTAAATTACTTGGCTGAATCAATTCTTTGGCTTGCTTTTTCATATTTCCTTCCTTTGCTGAGGTGTTAAATCTGATACCTTTAGATAGGCAGGGCAGAGAGGAAAATGGCTTCTTACCTGTCTGCTTCCTTTTTCTTTCTTCTAATCCTTCTGGTCTTTGCTCATCATTTTTTTTTCAGGTCATTACATCCCTTCTGGATTAATTTCTTTAATATCCCATTGGCTGGGCTGCCAAAACTCATTTCTTCATTACTGGTTTTTGCTTAAGGGTGGCAGTTGCTGAATCCTCTGCCACATCCGCTTTGATCTGCCGAGTATTTTATTTTTTATAAGATCTATTTCTTTTTGCCTTCTTTGTTTATCCCAGTGGCAAAAAAGAGGATTAAATATTTCTGTGAATCCAGCACTTCTCTTTCTCTCAAAGTGCTGGCAAACAGCACATTTACCTTAAGAAACTTCATTTCTCTTTTAATTACAATTTTGGACCCTATAAACTTGGCCTTCAGAATCACTGAAAACAGGGTCTCCTTAAGCAGATTCTCTGGGCAGAGCCAGTTTAACAGTTTGTATGTCTAAGTCGAACTCCTAAATCAATCTTCTTGTCTCTAGCCCTGTATGCCTAGACACCCACCCCAAAATACTCTTTCTGAGACACAAATAAGTTCATATCATTCCTTGGTCCAGAATATTTTGTGGGCTCTCAACTGCATTTTGGAAAAGCCCAAACTCTTTAGAAGAACATAAAACTCACCCTGTTTTTTTTTCCTGCTTACTTGTCCAACTTCATCTCTTACCCATTCTTTCCTCATCCATTATCCTGAGGTTTAGTCACACAGAAAGACATGGGGTCCCCAGATTGGGAGCATCTTCTCCCTGTCTGGTCTTTTAAATCTGCTATTCTTTCTCAGGAATGCTATTCCCTCCTTTGTCTCCTTGGCAAACTCCTCACACTTTTCAAGATTCAGCCCGGGTCAACCAATCTGTAAACATTTCCCCATTTGTTGAAGGCTCACAGCTTCACTGTGCCAATAGCATTTTATGCACAAATCTAGTGCTGTGGTCATCACAAGCAATGTCAAGCTTTACTTACCTAGATCATCCACTAGGTTTGAGCTGCTTGAGGACAAAGGCTCTGTCTTTGGGATCTCTACACCCTATTAAAGAAACTAATATATCACACTGGCTTGAAAACACTGAGTGCTTGGGTGAATGAATGAATGGGTAGTAAAGTAATTCAATATTTCTCATTGGTTGTGTGACATTAATTATGAATCACTTTATATATTTTTCCTTTTTGGTAGGCAATAAGAGTATTCCCTGATACAGATACTTAATAGTTGTTACTACCATTATTCTAACTAATTAATTAGTATGCTTTGAATAATGTGAATTATGTATACAGTCTGAATTTAACAGGAATTTGTGATTTTAAAAAAATAATTTTGTAGAACTTCTCATCTTTTCCTTTGATAAGCTGCGTTTCTGTTGGTTTTGTGGAGAGCATTAGGATTTGGACCCTGTTCACTTTAAGAATGTCCTTTTTCATCCTGAGTCCCAAAGAAAAATGCATTAATGATCTCAACTTGTTAAGGAAGTGTTGGATTAAAAATTGGTGTCATACATATACACAATTGTTTTCTTATATTTTTCTGTATTTCATTATATTGTTTTATTATAAGCATTGTACCATGTTATTAAATAGTCTAGGTAAATATGATTATTGGCTGCATAATAATACATCATTTTGCGGTTGTACCCATCATTCATTTCTTCATTCCTCAGTCAACACTTATTGAGGTATTTTTTCATTAAGCTTATGTATGTGCACAAGTATACTTTTATACTATGTCACAATGTAAAATGTGTTTCTTATTATAGATCAGGGTTAATAAAGTTTGAAGGCCACTGACTTACTTATAGGGTAGTTCTGAGACTGCCTATTCCTTACTTAACCCTGTAATTTTTTTTTTTGCAAAAGCAAAATCAGGTTAAGATGAATCTCAAGGAGAGAAACTTTGAAAGGTTTAACAAGTTTAAGGCTTGTAGTGTAGAAGTTAGGATAGTCCTATCACAGAAAAATATATGATAGATAAATGTGCTATAAGATGACTGATTCCTTGTGTGACTTACGTGAAACCATGCTTATTATTTTTTAACTCATGGTCCCAGCTGCATGAAGCCTCCTGAAGTATTCTACATCCCCGAGTCCCTGGGTCATGGAATGTTGTGTTCCTTTCTCTGGGATCTTGATCATGCTTAAAAACTGTCAGTATATGGAAATTCGCATATGTCCAGATGACGATTCCTAAGAGTTAAATGTATCAGCTGAACAAACCCATGAACTTCAGATGTGCTCAGTGTGAAATATGTTGGGCTCTATTTGTATCCAAAGTTTGGTGGTCCCAGCATAAACAAACCCACGAACATGATTCCCTCATGTCATTATTTATCTAGCAAACTTCAATTCTCTGATCTCACATGAAAGCAATTTTTAGACAACATGTGTGGATATGAGCCAAAAACAATATTGTTTTAAGGAGTTATAATACTGCAACTGCCCTTTCAAACTGTGTTGATGGTGTACATAAAATGGAAAGACTGCAGACTTCCCTGGAATTGTTTTGCCAAAAGATTTGAGTGGTCCTAGGGTCTATCTTAAAATGTAAGAGCTTCATGAAAAGTTAGTAACCATCAGGGCCAAATCCTTCATTTTCCAGCTAAGGTCTAGAGTGATGAAATGGATATCCTAATTTTTAGATGTTTGCATGAAAATATAATGCAATTTGGCTAGACTATAATGTACTTCTGGTCTTTTCTATCTTATCTTCTTTCTCTTTGGTTTCTCCCTCATCAATTTCACATGGTTGAGCTTTCTTAATTCATTCTTTCATGCATTCATTTATTACTCAGAGTGAATTGGAAACCTACTTGCACTGTCATAACTAAAATTTCTTTCTTGGAATATGTCCAAGTGGGATAAATGAAGTACTTATCCTGATGTATAGTATTTTCTGGTATTTTCATTATTATATGCCTACTAAATTCTAGCAAATTCATTCCCTCTTATTAATGGTTTCAGGCATTTTCTCCCAGTCTGCAAAATGCAAAAAAAAAGTCTAGCTAAAGTAAGGTTGGGCTTTCTGTACTAATATCTGTTAAATTTAAGGTAACTTCCCTGGCTTCTGGTAGTATAGCAAGGAGATAAAGTACATATGCTCTGAAGTCAGATTGCTTGTGTCCAAATTCTGGCCTTACCACTTTCTGTCTGTATAAGCTTAGGAAAGTCATTTCACTTTTCTATGCCTTGATTTTATGATCTGTAAAGTGGGAATGATGATATCTACTTCATAAGGCTCTTCTGGGTATTCAATGAAAGGCCCCGTAAAGCACTTAGTGCAGCACCTGTAAACCATATTAAGTACTTGATAGAAGTCAATTGTTATTGTTTGTGTTCTATAATGGAAGCAGGTTTTTTATTCCTGGATTGGTTTGCTAGAACATTGGATATTCTTTGCCAGAAATTTTATGTCTCCATTAATATGGTACATGATGCTTGTTTGGATAATCTAGGGCCTCACTAGTTAATTATTCTTAGAGCCCTTAATGCCAGGCTGGGGCCATAGAATTGATGAGGCCATAGAATTTATGGGCCCTACCTCTCACCGGTAAGGACTGGGAGGGGTACATTTTTGTAGCTGTATTTCTAGGAATAGATGTGGTAAAATTTACAGAATAAATCTGGTGAAAATTGCCCTCATATTTTAGTATCAAGGAATATGTTAGTGTTTTTTGCAAACTTAGCTTTGCAGCAGAATCTCCTGGGAGAGTTTTAACAATATAGATTTCTTATTTCCAATTAGAATGCAATGAATTAGGTTTTCATGGGATATCTATTTTTTAAAAATACATTACTTCTAACTTTTATGCAGCTAGCTTGACACCAGCATTTGAGAAGCATTGTCATACACTGTATTTGGTGATTAATGTCTAGATGCCATTATTAGGTAGGTATTTTGGACTGGGTCGAAAGGTTTTTTACCCACTGAATTTGATCTTTGTTGTAGCCATCCTGAGGCTCATATGCACTCACTTTTGGACTGGTGACATTACGGACTGAGAGGAGATGAAAAGTGAGGGGCTTCTGTAATTCTTGTTTTGATCTTTTGTTCTCTGTGGATTTCTTGGAACTTCATCTTTAGAGCTTAGAAGGAGGGGTCTGATCTCTCACCCTTGAGCCATAGTTCCTGGTTTGATATAAAAGAACACCAGCAAATTTGTAGCATATGTTTACGATATGACCACTGGATGGTTAAAAAACTGAAATAAAAGTGGAAAACACCAAGACAAACCACCGTTTTCTCAAGGAAACAGTTTGCCTGAGCATTTTAGACACTACATTTTATATTTCAGAATGGGGCCCTTTTTGTTTTGACTACTAGGTATTACAAAGCCAAGTTTATGGCTCACTTTTCAGAAATACAGTGTAAGATGTTTTGCCATGTATTTTATTTACTTGTCTTGCATTTGGATTTTTAACTGTCCTTTCTCCTGCTCTTTTTTATCCTTTGCCATGATTTTATCATTTATCAGTTATCAATTTTTTATCCTCTTTTACTGTATGTATCATATAAATTACATAAAATCATTCTTGGCACAAGTTGAGATTTGAACATTCAGATAAATAAATGCTAGGCAATTGCCACATAAGATATTATTCTTGTCCTAAAGAGTTCACAATTCAGTAGGCAGAGAGTCATATAAACACATAAAACAAATTGCAGTGCAGTTTGGTAAGTGCTATGGGAGGTGATGTGGACATAGTGCTACAGGGGCACAAAGGAAGAAATATCACCAATTTGTTCAGTAGCACTTATTCTGTGTGTTATGTGCCAACAATTCTTTTATGCCCTAAAGATACACACTCCACTGGCCCAGAGAAACTTAAGTCTGTTGAGAAGACAAATATGTAAGCAAGTAACTCTCCTAATTGTGATTAATTCAAACACTGAGGTATATATAAAATGCCGTGAAATCACAGATGAGGGGCAATTAATTATATTTGGGAAAGGAAGTCTCAAGAAGAGAGAGTTACAGAGAGGTGATGACATTTCAGCTTGATCTTGTGCATAACAAATGACTTCCTATAAAGTATTTTCCACCTGTTTTGAATTAACTAAAATGATTAGGTCTTAGAATTTATAAAGGTCATCTTTACTAGAATGGGAAAAGTGGATATCTCTTGTAAAATAACCATTTAAAAGGCATCAGCCTGATTTTGGATGGCTACCAGAATGAATTAATGCTGATGTTCATAAGAAAGATTTTTGAAACTGAGATAAGGACAAAATTATTAGGGATTTAACAGAAAATAGTGCTAATTATTTTACCAGTTATTATCACACTCTACTAGATAGATAGAACTTCATACTGTGTGTCACCTCAAGTAGTTGGAGAGCTTGGACATCCCTAAGCATGTAACGTTTGTTACTGAACATAACAGCAAAATGTTAAAAGAGAAAGCAATCACAGCTTCTTCCTATCCCACATTGCCTCTTCACTTGCACTTATTTGATTTAGACCTAAGTATAGTGAAAAAATCACTGACTAATGAGATTAACAAAAACGTTGCTAACACTTTGTTGCAGAAATAATGCTTCCTGTTCTTCAAACCCACTTCATTTTTCTTCTGGGTCCACAGCAAAACTCCATTTCCCTTTGAACTTGCTGATGTCTGCCGCTTCCAGAACTGGCCTATAAAAATCTACTGTGCTTGATCTTTTTACTCTTTTGTTTTCCTTTCCATGGGGGCCTTGGAAGCCACCTGTTGAAGATAACAGTGGCAGGAGATGGAAGGAGTTTGGATTCCTGAGGCACAGTTAGAGGAAAGCTCCCTAGGAAAGCTGCCTGACAAGGAACATCTGCATTGGATTTTGTATGAGCATGATATTATCTTATATTGTGCAAAATGAATGAAATTTGGGGTTATTTGTTATAGCAGTTAGTCTACCCTAATACATGCCCCATGAAATAATGTAAACACATATGTTTTTTATATTCTACCTTCTTCAGATCTCCTCCATCCATCCTCATAATCATATAAAACACCCTGGTTGACTCAATAAATGTTTACAGAACCCACAGATTAAGGTAGTCTCTTCAGACATTGAGCAAGGTTGATATTGCAACTTCAGTCTATTGAATATGCATGAAACAGGCCATGAAAACAAGCAGAACACCATTCAAGTTTCGGAGGAGCTACATTACATTGGCCATGGTCATTCATTCTTATAAACAAAATGTAACATGAAGGGAACTTTCTCTGCTGTTGGGGTGAGAAAAGTTTTGGAATAGGGCCTGCGGCATTTAAGGAATGAGTCAGGTCACTTGGTCTTAGTCCTCAGAGGCCTGAATTCATTTGGTAGAGCAATAGGGTTTAAAAAATAGTTGTTTCCATTTGAGTCCTGAAATTATTTCTATGTCATTCCAATGGACCCAAACAATTTATTCAACTGAGAATATATTATATGCACTCCCTATATATCAGGCACTGCTCTAGTTGCTGGGCCTAAAACAGTGAACAAGATAGATTTGATTTCTTGAGACTCTTATTATCTAGTAAGGGAAACAGATATTTAAAATACAGTAATGTTATCATGGACCCATCATAGAGTATGTTGCATTTAGTTGTAGCATTTCCCCCTCTTTCCAAAACAAAAAGATAACGTTATATTTCTTCTGTTCCATAGAGCCAAAGAAACACCAAAAAAGAATTTCTATGTGAAAAGATTAAATTTAATTGTTAAGTTTCTTAAATTTGTTTTTTCTCCTTGGTGATAATGGCACTGGTTTGGGCAGAGGGTAAAGAATTGAGAGTAAGATTTGGGAGTGGAGGGGTTATTTTTGTGTTAAACGTGATGATTTATTTGAAGGCTCTGATGGGACCAGGTATATGCATTTATCTATGAATAGGTAGCCATATATCTTTGTACTGGCAGACATAGATATTGTGAGAATTTTCTTTTTATCGCTATCACTAAGTTGCTTGGTGGCTAAGACCTTATTAATACTTTAGTTAATTCCTTAATAAGGAGTCAAAAATAGTGAATTATTGAACCTACATACATGTCTGATTTTCTTTGCCCTCAAATTCCCATACGTCCAGTACATCACTTGCATTGCTATGAGATTAGTTTCCCTAAGCTCAGCTCATTCTATATATTTATGCTGTTCAGAACACCTTCAGGGGCTCCTATTTCTGATTGAATTACATCCAACTCCATAATAGCATATTCAACCCCCCTTGCCTGCCACCACATAGATTCCTAATCTCTTCAATAGCACTTCCCCCACCCCAGTCCTCCCAACCCACGCTACATGCCAAGAGTCCTGAATGTTCTCTCAGTCCTACCTCAACCTTCAATGCCCTTCCTTACTTGACTTCTTCACAGTATCCCTCAAGGCTCTCCCACAACTCCTCCCTCCATATGCTTCCTGCACTCCAAGACACCCTGCAGAAATGCCCTGTTGTCAGGGGCCGGAAGTGGAAGGTTAGGGTAGCTGAGCTCAGCACCTGTGGACTGGGTCCTGGAGCAGATTGCTGCAGTGAAGCTGTCAGAGGGCTTCTGTGGGAACCTCTTCAACTCCGCCCTGCCTGACCTCTTTCTAGGTGGTCCCTGGTCTGTTACCTTACAGCCACCATCTTTGTTCCACTTTCTTCAGAAGAGTGGGTGTGGAGGGACACAGACTAGCCCAAGGATGCCTAAGGATTCTGGATCTGGTAGTCTAGACTCTTTCCTTATAGCTGCTGTCAGTCACCTGCATTAGCACCATCTGGATATTTATAAAACGCAGGTTTCCAGCCCCACAGCAGACCAACTAAAGCAGAACTTCTGGGAATAGAGGTAGGGCTTAGACATGCACTTTTAACAATTATTCTGTGTAAATGATTCAGATTTATGTCTGATAAATACTGCTCCACAGATGGGCAGAGAGCCTGGGAAAAAAATCCTGGTATCAGTCCTGTTCCTGCTACATATGGTATGTATCTGTAAGGGTTAGTTTTCTCCATTTCTTTGTCTAGTTTGAATTAGTGTTTGGCCTGTCAGTTGCCATGTGAATGGTGGGAAAGCAGAGGCTAAAGCCTGGAGGAGTGAGGGCAAATGAGGAAGACACATCCCTGTGGGTGTAAGTCCTTGACAAGAAAAGGAATACAATATTTTTTTAGAGGGCTAGGCAATTAACTGATATGCTGAATATTCATTCACTATTTTCTTGAGCATTAGGTAGAGCATCTGCAGTCCCTGATGCTTCCCACTTTCTGGTCCCGTTTCTAGCACCTTCATCCTTGACAACATCGCAGTAACCAGTAGTGGGATAGCAGAAGAACACAACAGAACATCCAATAATATTTATCATCTTAATAAATTTAATTTTTGTCTGTTTTATAATGTGTATGATATATAGAACATATGCATTTATAAATGATTTATATATATATACACATACATACATATATATATATTCAGGGTGAATGCTTACTTTTCTTTAGCTTATGGTGTACACATTCAAAAGACTTTAAAGCGCAGCAACCTGAGCCTCTAAGCCTTAGCCAGCTACTAGCTCCTCTTTCCCAATGACTCTTTAAGGCCTGGGAACTATGTTCTTTGGCCTCTCCCAGGGCTTTAATGACATTCCTTTTGATGCTCGTCCAATGGAGCCAGCATTGCTATTTGACATTTTGAATTTCTTATTTCAGTATGTGACCTTGTAGGGTGTTGTTTTGAAGTAACCAAAACACAGATCCCAATCTAGTGAGCTTAACCCATCCTTGTTTCTCTGCCAAGGTCATGGCCAATTAGACACTTTGGTATTCATAAAAAGCACCAGAAAATTAAAGCTCGTCCTCAACTAAAAGTTCATTCTCTTCTACCTATGCCTTGACTCAAATTATTTTCTATGATCTTATGAATCTGAAATGCAAAATGTTTACAATTAAACATATCAGAATACCTAGTAATCATTAAATGTTGAATGGCTATCTATACATAAAAAGTGTATATGTCTATGTACAACCCAGAGTCATTTAATTTTTTTTTTAAGTTGGACTCTTTTTGGCCCAAGAATGATTTTTTTAAAAATAATAGATCTAAATTTATACCAGTTGGTTACTATTTTTCCAGAACAGCCTTGTCACCGACATAAATCATCTCATTTCAGCAGCTACAGTAAATAATTGGGCCCCTGAGACATTGTTTTCCATCTTCTCTGCAGAGAGCTCCCTACAACCTCTGGGTTCTCCCCTGGGTGTGCAGGGTGATGGTGTTATTGCCTCTGGCCTTTTCATTTATTATTTATTTCATTTATTGCAGAACTCAGAACAAATTGGAACTGGCAAAAAATTGGAGAGAGAGGCTGTGAGATGGTAACATCCAAGATTCTCATGCTTATCAGAAACTAAGGGGAGAGCAGAAAGGGAAAAGAGAACAAGAAAATACCGAAATGAAACATTCAAATCAAGACACTTTAAGAAAAAAATTCTTGTAACCTAGTGAATTTTAAGCTCTCAATAACAAAATCTAGTGTAATAAAGTTTTCTGTTTTGTTTTGTGCTTGTAAGGCAACATGGTCAGCCTCCATTGCTAGAAGGCAGAGGGGAGCTCTGGGTGTCTGCCAGGAGCTCTATCAGGAAGTTGATGCAGACTTGCAGTATTGCCTCCCGGGGACAAAGTGTCTCCCCTCTAAGCCTTAGTTTTTTCGGCAGTAAGCACCCACCCGCTGATTGTTCCCAGTCCCGAGGTTGGAAGGGTCAGCTGGCTACTAGGCTATAATAAAGCTTCCCTCTTGGTTTCTGATTGGTGAAATACTTTCCAATTTTTTGAGCAAAGATTAATTTGTCACAATAGAACTTGATTTTAATTCAGTAGCTTTTATTCTACAACTTTCATCTTGGACCAATTCTTCTAAAAGCAGGAGCTTTTAAATTATATGAGCCCAAATGATATCAAGTAAGACATTTTACTCAAAGGCAGCCTAAAATATAGGAAGTACTATCTAGTCCAGTACCCAGCACAGAGAAAGTGCTTAATAAGCAATGTCTCTCCTGTCTTTCATTATATGTATGTATATTCTGTCTTCCAGAATTTTAGAGTTTGAATGGATTCTAGAGGTTTATCTAGTGACTTTATAATGTGACTTTGGGTACAATAATAGGTAGGTATTACTATTATCCATATTCTATGAATGAGAAAACTAAATCTAGAAGGATGGAATAACTTGCCCAGAATCACTCAGCTCAGATTCAAACATAGACCTAACTCCAATAACTCCACTAACCCCATTAAAACTCCATTCCTAACCACTTATGTATACATCCTTTAAGTCTCATTTAAATCTCATGCCATCCATTTGAAATCAATTATATTATTATCTGTGCTGTGTAACAAGTACCCCAAAATTAGTGACTTAAAAGAACAATAATGACCTCTTATCTCTCATGGTGTCTGTGGGTCATCAATTCAGGAGCATCTTGACTGGTCAGTTCCAACTCAGAATTTCTCATGAAATTTCACTCAGATGTTGACTGAGGCTCCTGTCATCTGAAGGCTTGGCTAGTACTGGAAGATGACTTCCAAGGTGGCTTATTTGCATGGTTGGCAAATTGGTGCTGGCTGCAGGTCGGGGCTTCTGCTCCTTCCACACGGATTTCTCCACAGGAATGTTATAGTATCTTTACAGTATGTTTGTTGGCTTCCCCCAGAATGAGCAAGCCAAAGATCAAGGCTGAGACAGCAAAGTGTTTTATGTCCTAGCTTCAGAAATAACCCACCATTACTCCCACAATGTTCTTCAGGTCCCACAGCTGGCTCTGATTCAATGTGTGATGATTATATAAGAGCATGATGACCAGGAAGACACAGATCATTGGGGGCCATCTTGGTGACTGGCTACCATAGCAAACCACTACTTATTCTCTTTCCTCACAATCTTCTTCTAGCCCTAACTTCAAATATCACTTTGGTGTATATTGGCCCATCATAGACCCTCAATAAATATTAACCTAGCCAATGAACTCAACAAATATTTCAATTCAGGAAAGTGAAGAGACCCTTCCAGTTTTTTTGAACTTTTGCTAGAGGAATTACATGATTTGGGTAGTAATCAGTGGCTCACTTTCTCCTTTTGCTTTTTCTTTTCAGCAACCTTCCCCACAAGCCTGTTGTCCAGTGATTGTATGGGAACCCTCACAACCGAGGCTGCTCTATATGGATCCATTGAGAGGCACTGTAGTAGGTTAGGCAGATCAGTGTTTCTCAACTGGTCAGCGTCTTCTCTCCCTGATGACTCCCTTGCAGAGAGCTTCTACTTACCTGTAGTTTTAGAGATGGCTATGAAATAAGTATCTTAGATACTCCATTTCAGAGCC
This sequence comes from Choloepus didactylus, assembly GCF_015220235.1. Classification (NCBI taxonomy): domain Eukaryota; kingdom Metazoa; phylum Chordata; class Mammalia; order Pilosa; family Megalonychidae; genus Choloepus; species Choloepus didactylus. The sequence continues at coordinate 48,641,185 of NC_051320.1, read as the reverse complement.
AACAGTGATTCAATTCTGTAACATATAATATCCCCATGCATTGAGGTGGTTGTATATAAAGAAATATAGCATATTGAAAAATGTCTCTTTGGGAAGAAGGCAATTTTATATTCTACCTCTAATTTACTAATATTCTTCGTTATATATATGTATATATAACTTGATCCTATATATTACTCATTGAAGGCAAGCCAGTAAAGCATTAGTTAAGACAGGAACTGTGTCTTTCCAAAAGCAATGTCTGGTGGGATTTTAAAATATGCAATGAGTTTTCAGTCCCTGATCCTTTCTTGTTCCAAGGATGTCATTATCAATATTAATATAAATTTTTCATTGCTTGGGCCATTACAATAGATTTTTCCATTTTTCAAGTTCCACTGAGTATATTAGCAAAATTGTCTGTCAGCAGTCACGTGGAGATGCCAGAAGCATCTCTGATTTTGATTCTAAATCGTTTTATTTTTGCTAGTAGAAAAAAGGCAAACTCTCTTCTCCATTCCTTCCTTCTGCTGATTTCTTCTTACATCTCTGATTCTTGTGTCTGAGTCTTTAAGTAAATAAATACTAAAAGCAATCTAAGAATATCATTTGGGCTTTTAAAAATAATGCTTTGAAGTGCTTTATTTCAGTAGTTGGCTTTATACCCTTATTAGTTAAGGTAGACAATTTTATTGACTCATGCAGAATTTACCACACCTTGGGGGTTACACTCATGAGTAGAACCATATTCTGGCATCCAGTGTAGTGATGATTCTGGACTCATATATAAATGACCTATGGCAATTTGAACTCTAAGTGTCTTTGGTAATCTTCATGAACTGCAAATGGTGCACATGCCACGAGATTGAATTTATATTTCCATATGAGGCAATATGCAAAGAAAATCTTGCATGGTGGGAGGGGCAGATTAGAATATAGCTAGTATTCTTAATTGGAAAGTTGAAGTTTCTCAACCAAGTAATAATATGATAAGGATTCATAAATGGTGGGTTTGGGACATGGCTTAAGGATGTTTTTCTCAAGTTCTCTCATGTTAGAATGGGGAAAGAGAGGGTAAGTGTACATCCTGAGGTCATGCAGCTAAAAGATGGTGGGCAGTCCTCAAGTCAACATCCCTTGGCTTTTGGTCAGGGATTTTTTCCAACAGAATGCATTACCTCAGGACAAAAAGATGAGATTAGTTTTCCATAGAATTTTGATTCTTTTAACTTAGATTACTGAGGCGGAGAGATTCCAGAATAAATTTTGTTGTTGTTTGTTTTATCAGGTTCAAGTAATTAATTGCATAGATTGAGTACAACAAATGGTCCTTTATTGTTGTGTGTTGGTTATAGCGATAGAGCTTGATCTTGCAGCATAATGTCAATAGCACTTCATTAGCATATCCTCAGGTAGACAATTTTACCAAAGGACCTGAGGTCATTAACGTCTGTATTAGTTTCCTAATACTGTTGTAACAAGTTACCACAAACTTAGTGGCCCAAAACACAAGTTTATTATCTTAAAGTTCTGGAGGTCAGAAGTCCAAAATAGGTCTTACAGGGCTAAAGTCAAGGTTTCAGCAGGGCTGCTTCCTTCTGGAGGCTCTAGGGGAGAATCCATTCCTTGCTTTTTCCATCTTGTGGAGGCTGCCTGCGTTCCCTGGCTCGAGGTCCCCTTCCAGCAATAGCATCATTCCGACCTCTGCTTCCATTTTCATGTCTCCTTCTGTGATCCCCTCTCATAAGGACGCTTGTGAGTACATTGGACTCCCTTAGATAATCCAGGGTAATCTCCTCATCTCAAGATTTTACTTGATCATAGCTGCAAAGTCCTTTTTGCCATCTAAGGTAATGTATTCACAGGTTTTGAGAATTGGAATGTGAACATCTTTCAGGGACTGTTATTCTGCCAATCACATGTAAATTCGAAATTCAGTTCCCAAAAATTCAAATATGATGATAAGAGACTGAAGAGGCTGAAGTCTTTGGTTTGTGTCTGAATTACAGCATACCAGCTGGGTGGTCTTGGGAAGCTTACTTCACCTTGCTGAGCCTTAATTTCTGCATCTGCAAACTGGAGAAGATAGAAATAAGTGCCAAAATGTATTACACAGTTAGTATATTCACTCATTCACAATTCTTTATAAATATTATTCTGCTCATCCCTTATTCCAGAAAGGGTGCTGGGTGCCAAGGATACAATGGTGAGCAAACACTGAGACAGGCTATCTTTCAGATGGAGAAGGCTGTCTTTTGTTGCAGTCATAATCCTACAAAGAAGTGTAAGATTTCAAATTGGACAGCCATCTACTGTGGAGGTACTTGTGCTATCAAGGCGTGTGAGGATGGATTTGGCCTACATGGAAGCTTGTGGAAGACTCTCCTGAGGAAGGGGCTACTGAATTGAGATCTGGAGGATATGTAGGAATTAAAGAGGCAGAGGGGTAGGGGGAGCACATTGGCAGGAAGAGGGACCTGTAGGTGCAAAAGTGTCGTGGAGACAGGAAGAGAGTGCAACCAAAGGACCTGAGTAAGGCCATTATTATAATCGGAGCAGAAAGAGTAAAATATGTGCCAAGAGCTTAAAGTCCTGCTACCTGAAGCACATGATGGCAGGAAGTCATTTTCTGTCTCAGTTCCCTCATTGATAAGATGGGACTAACAACAATAGTATCTCTTAGGAAGAGTGCCAATTAAATAAGAAAATGCTTGTAATCACCATGTACTCTAACTGGATCCCAGTGAGTGTTTGATGAGTCTTCTCCATCGTTCTAATCATTCTCTCATTTATCCTTGCAGCAATCTTATGATGTAAGTGTTATCAACCCTATTTCACAGATGAAGAAACTGAGGCAAGGATGTTAAATAACTTGCCCAGGGTCACACTGCACAGAAACAGTGGAGCAAGGATTTGAAATGAATGTTGTTCTCAGTTACTGTGTCATTCTACCCCAGAGGGTTGTTTCAAGAAATAAATGGGATAACACAGCGAGTGTTTTGTAAAGTAAACTTCAATCCATAAATAAAATGTTTAGGATTATTAGTTTTACCCTCTGCACCATTATTTTTTTTTCTAATGTTCGTATCATAACAAAAGGAATGTAAGCTGAAGGTAACCCATTTTATTTCTTCCTTTAATTCATTTTCTCTCTAAATAAATTCTGGAAGGAGCTTATTCATTGACTCTGATGCCTCATTCCTTTTGGCCTGGGTGCCAGAGCTAATTTCTGAGGTAACAGTAAATGAAAGACTAGGGCAGCTTACCTCTGTTACACCCTAATATTCTGAAAATTGAGAGTTTGGGACAACTGATCTGGTAAATTGAGATGACCAAACAGACCATTTGGTGACTACCTAATTTCAAAAGAATAAAAAAAATAATGAACATTCAAACTATGTAAGTATAATTAATCTTCCTTTAATAATTTTGTAGGTGCTTCAGAAACATGCAGTTTCTCAGGATTCCCACCACTATATCAATTACATTTCCCTGACAAAATGCAGAAGTGCTGGCTTAATAAAAAGTTTTAGTTGGTAGAATGCCAGATGATCATCTCTTGCTGGAAGTTGTCATAGATTGAAATTTAAATTCTATTAATTAGTTCTGTAAATTTGAAATAATGCAATAAGGATTTTGTTATAGTCCCCTTTTAATTGCATCATTAATGTGGAACAATGAAAAGGATTAGATCTTAAGTGGATGATGCATGACCCCAAAATGCCTCTCCAACCAAATCAAACAGAGAACAGAAAGAAGAGAGAAAGGGTTTCCATTTTTCAAATGATAGATTGTTTTTATCTTTCATACAGATGTCTGACAGTATCTTTAGCAATTATGATACTGGAAAGGTATTCAAGGACAGACCTGTTTTCACAGACACACATAAAAAGTTTTTTTTTTTTTTTTAAATATTGCTTTGCCTTTAGGAAGAGTCCAACATCAATGGACACTTCTTAATTTGTATGATCCTAGATCTCTAATCCCTCCTACAAATCTAGGGCAAGAATCCAACTAATGAGAAAGTATGACCTGTATCACTATGATAAGGCATATCCTATCATAAATGTATGGGTTTAAGAATCTCTGGTCATTGAATAGCTTGGGTTAAGGACTCAGAGAAGGCACATTTAACTGCTTGGAGTTCAGCTCTCAAAAACTGGAGCCCACAGAGCATCTTATGATATAATGCAGTGAAGCTCCTTTCTCTCTTAACAAGCTCCCTCCAGTTAACAAAATTCCCCTTGCTCTGCTGCAATCCCAATGTAAAAGGAGAACATGTTCAAATATTGAAAAACCATAGGCCATTACCTACTTTATCACTCATATCAAAGACATTGAAAAGATTGCACATGTACAATTGATGGATTATTCTCATCATGAAAGTCTGATGACCCCACTTGGGTTTTCAAACAAGGCATTTAATAACTGCTGCCTTGTTAAAAGGTGGAAAATGATCTGGCTGGTGGCCTGATAGGACGAGGTTTTATTGATTTTACTGAGGCCCTTGACTTCAGAGATCACAGGCTTCTTAAGGGCAAACTTAAAAGGAAGCATTAAGATGGATGAGTAATTACCTACGTGATAGATGCCATTCTGTAAACATCAGGATTGGGTAGCTTTTCCTTTGGGTATCAATTGGTGGAAGAGGGAGAGAACATAGGCAAGTAAGTCTCATTTCAACTACTTTTAGTCCTTTTGCATATTTATGAATTAGCTTAGCTCAGCTAGAAGTATTGGGCATAGATGATTAAAAAGAGAAACCTTTTTTTCATTTAAATGTTAGTATACAAGGAGGAATAGATAGGAATTGTTACAGGTGCTAGGATAGCAAAAATGATATTTCAAATATTACTTTAAAAAAAGGAAACAAAGAAAGAACTTAGTAAATGCCTTTAGCACTCATATTTCTGAATCGACCTGGGAGTGAGGCTCTCTGAAGCCAGGGGCCAGTCTGAGCTTGAGGCAACATCAGAAAAGAGACCATTTGAAGGCCGACTGAAGCAGGAAGTACCAAGTAGGAATCTAAGGAGATTGGAGGCATCATAGGATGCTGGAGAGTGGAGACAATATGTGGTACTCTGAGCAATGAACAGGCATGAGGGACCATACGGAGTCAAGCTCTGGGTGTGTGATATTCTGTGGATTGGAAGATGGCTATCTGAGAGATTGGACAGTAGGGTTGTCAGATACTGGAGTTTATGTGCAAATTAAATAAGAAAATGCCTGTAATCACTGTACGCAGAAGCCACTCACACAGCACTCCAAGAACCTCAGCAATTGTTCCAATCCTTATCTCACTGTGCAGCAACCTTATGATGAGAGCATTATTTAGTCCATTTTATTTAAATGTTGAGCCGTAGCTCTCTTTGATTTGTTGTCACTCCCTCTGACTCAACAGGGATATCTTGAGGGTGGAGAGAGAGTTGAGTTTATGGAAAACCACTGGGCTATTGAACCTGGTAATGCTTAAAATTCCTTCGAGATTATACTATTGAACTGAACAATCCTTTCAATGTAGGGAAAATAATAATTTTTTATTTTCTCTGTGGGATGTAGTGGAAAGGATGGGAGTTTTGTAGTCAGACCAATGGGGTCACCTGATTTCATATCTGTGAGACCTTGGGCTAGTTTTCTTAATTTCTCTAACCTCAATTTTCTCTCATTTATCTCTGTTCACTCACTTATCAAACAAGTGTTGAGCAAATACTATGTATGAAGTGCTAGAGTCATTATGCTATATAATAGAGAAGCAAAGATGATTAAACCATGATTATTCTTCTCAAAGATATTTTGGTTAATGGGGGCAAACATGTACATACATAAATACACTATTATTATATTATAAATTTTCATAGATTGAATTATGTATCTCCCCACCGCCAAACACCTGTTCTTAGTTTTAATCTGTGTTACTGTGGGTGTGAACTCATTGCAAATGGGATCTCTTAAAATGTTGTTTTGGTCAAGGTGTGGCCCAACTGAATGAGGATGGGCCTTAATCTGATTACTGGAGTCCTTAATAAGCAGAAGAATTCAGACAGAGAGAGAGAAAGCAACAAGGAGGAGCCAGAAGTCAGAAGTTAAGGGGATTCCAGAAGAAAGGAGAGGACATCATCATGTGATGGGAAAGCCAGGGAACCCTAGGTATTGTCAGCCTGCCAGAACACCACAGACCCTGGGAGAAAGCAAACCTGAAACTGAGTTTAAGCCAACCCAATAGGTGTATTTGTCATAGCAGCCAGGAAACTAAGACATAGGTGCTGTCATGTACTGGACAGAAAATGTACTGGATTGAGTGGGATCATTAAAAATGGGAGCAACTAGATTTTCTGATCAGGGAGTAGGACTGGAGATGATTCATAGAGGGGGGAATTTTTATGGAGTCCTGGGAGATAACTGGCAGGAAGTGTGGTTGAAGAGGTGGGCAAGTGCCAAGTCATGGAGGGGGCTGGAATCATCAAGGTAGAAAAGGGATACCTAATCTGGGAGTCTATGACTGTGTGGAAGATGAGGGGTCCAAATATAGTTGGTTTCTGGGGAGGGAGAGGGCAGGTACCTGCAAAAAAATTTACCCTGTGTAAAAAGTTATATGAACTTGTTGCAGAGAGTCCTCCTAAGATTTCCAAATTCTATTGGGGAAGAAAATAATGTAGCATTATTTTTAACTTCTTTTCTATTTTATTGATCTGCAGCATCTAAATTTTTGCCTTTTGTGGGGATCATAAACTGATATTTCCCTGGGGTATTTAAATAATGTACTGGGCCTTCTCTGCTAGGAGGAATTACTTGGTTATAGGTAGCACACCCTCCAAAGCCATGAATGAGAGATTATCCTCCATGGTTATGTCTACTGTAGGAGACGCTGAATCCTACTCATTCATACAGACAGAGAGTTTTGTTCTACATGCAGTAGTGATTTTGCTGGCCTCCACTCTATGGGTTAAAGAACCAAGTTTGTACATTATCATATAGCAGGACAAGTCAGCCACCAAAGTGTTCAATGTGATTGTGAATTATTTGTAAAATGTTTTATCGGTTTAGCTGATTTATACTATAGGAAAGCATTACCATAGCACATGTGGGCTTTCGAAGAGAAGAGGAAATCCCTTCTTTATTTCCTACTTGCAGTTTTTTAAAGGTCATATCCAAGAGTGGAATCATGGAGATGAGGTGCTAAAAAATATACTATCATTAAATTCTGTCACTAAGTGAGCTAATCATTTTCATACAAAGAAGAAAAATAAATGGGGCAGTAGTTGGAAGAATAGCCTGGTAAGTGTTATAATGAATATATTCCATTGTATTCCAGGGACATGATATTGTACATTAGAGAAATATATGGGAGATTATATTTCTATGTGAGAAAGTACTCAATGACAAGAATATATTTTTCATTATATGGATTTTTATACTTTTTTGTAAACTGGCTTTTTTCAAGAGGAAAAAAATTAATACCATAAGGTTATTTCGCTGTGTTAGGCCAATCTATAGTGAAGTATTGTTATAAATAATGAATATGTGTGAAGGGTATTTGGATTGTTTTTTTTTTCCCCTCCTTCTCTCTTATAAATGTTATAAATTCTACCACAGGGTAACCTATCTTGGAATAGTAAACCACTAGAAATTTCTTGATATCACACAGAAAAGAACATATCGAAGACCAACTTAGTGTTTTTTTCTTATTTTCGTTATTCCTCTGTATTTTAAGCTCTTTCCTCTTTCCTTGGCTTAAGTTGTTGATTCCAGCATACTCATGGGCTCTTTCCTAACGGGTAATATCTGTGGGTTTGGAGCTGGCCAAAACGTGTACTCTTATGGCTATGACTTAACCAGGAAAATATTCCTCTACAATGGGGTTATTTCATGTTTTGCTGATATAGAAATAGTGCATTCTGTTGAAAGGTAAATTCTAATTTACAAATGTGTTCACAAGTACAAGAGCATTTTGGAGGACATCTGTTTAATGAAGATGTCTTTTGGCACAATTTTTATGAACAATATTTAAATTTAGGCACATGCAATATTTTTATTAATTAAATTATATATATGTAAATCTATATTTTCCCCAAAACATATACAAGAAATGTTTGGGTATTTTAGGTGATGAAAAACAGTGTTTCCTGAGATGGTCGGGGGTTATGAAATAAAGGAATATTATTCAGCATTAAAGAGGAATGAAGTTCTGGTTCATGCAACAACGTGGTTCAACAACAACATGAACCTTGAAGACATCATGTTGAGTGAAATAAGCCAGACACAAAAGGACAAGTATTTTATGAGCAAACTCATAGAGGTAGAATCTAGAATATAGGCTACCTGGGGATGTGTTAGGGGTAGGGAATGGTTGTTAATGCTTAATTTGTACAGAATTTCTATTTGAGTTGATTGTACAGTTTTGGAAATAGATGGTGGTTATGGTAGCACGATATTGTGGATATAATTAACAGCACCAAATTATGTAAGTGAATGTGATTAACGGGAAATTTTAGGTTTTATATATGTTACTAGAATAAAAATTAAAAGATAAAACATAGGACTGTACAACACAGTGAACCCTGTTGTAATGATGGACTATAGTTAATAGTACAATTATGAAATCTTCATTCATGAATTATAACAAATATAGCACACTAATGCAAGGTGTTAATAACAGGGTGGTATATTGGAAAAAAATACACCTAATGTAAACTATGGACTATAGTTAATAGCACAATTTTAGTATTTTTACATCAGTTGTAGCAAAGGTACCACGCTAATGCAAAGTGTCAACAGTAGAGTGGTATATGGGAATGCTGAATTTTTTACATTATTTTTCTGTAAACCTACAACTTATCTAATTCAAAAAAAATTTTTAAAAGAAACTCATTCCCGATTTTGAGAGTGCAGAAGGGACAGCTACCACTACCCTCATTTGCCAGTAGTTCCAATAACACCAGTTCCAATCTGCTCTTTCTCATAGATTGTTCTTTTGATCTAAACATTCTTTCTGTCTCCAATGCCCCCAAACTTACCTGGCTCCAGCTAACTCCTGTTCTTCCTCAAGGTCTTAACTTAAATATCTCCTCTTCAGGATTATTCTCTGCCTCACCTTTCTTGGTCTTCTGCCTGGGTCCTGTGAAAAGAAATCTGCAATAAAACAGAATAAAATTAATAAGTAAATAGATACATACATACATTGATACACATACACGTACATGTGTTCATTCATTCAACAAGTATTTATTAAGAGTTATCTGTTTATGAGGCTCTCAAGTCCAGGTTGGGTATTTCTCTTTTAAACTTTGATAGCATTCTCAGCTTATTGTTTCATAGCAAGTTTCATGCTATATTGTATTTCCCTGTTTATCTGTCCATATCCACACAGGACTGTGAACTCCTTGAAGCAAAGGGCACTGTCATTCTTATTTATCCGTATAAGTCCTCAGCACCTGAATTTCAGACTTCTGCATCTCTATGTAGATATTATAATAAACATCTCAAATATTACATGTGTGAAACTGGGTTCCTGGAACTCCCCCTTCAAACCTGCACCTCTCACATATTACTTCTGTTAGAAAATGACAATCTCTTTTTGCCAATTTCTCAGCCAAAAAACTTGGAGTCTTCTTGGTCTCCTCTTTTTCATTCACACTCTACAGCATCAGCAAATTATATCAGCTCTACTTTCTGTCTTCCTCTGTCACCACCCTTTCCAACAGGGCCAGGATTAGGGTGAGGCAAGAGAGGCACCCAGGGCACATAGTGCTGACCCCATTGGCCCTACACTTGTACAACACTTACACTGAGGGCTTCTTTAACTTTTGTGTCCTGGGTGTCTCTTCTGACCAAGCCTAGTCTTCATCTGCTTTCTATGGTCTCCTGATTTTGGATATGGCAGGAGCCTCTTAATAAGCTTCTTTGCTTTTATTCACACCCCCACCACCACCCCCACTGTGCTTATTCCCTACACAATTGAGGATTGATCTTTTTAAATTGTGAGATCATGTCACTTATCTGCTCAAACCCACAAGTGGCTTCCGATTAAGTAAAACTGGAAGCAGTTACAATGGCTGTTGGGCTCTTCCTGACTGGCCTGTCTTTACCATTATGTTATGACCTTACCTTCTACTAGCTCCACCTACTCACTCTACTGCTTCTTAAGCACACCAGAAATGGTCCAGACTCAGGGCCTTTGCACTTACTGTTGCTTCTGCCTGGAAAGCTCTTGCCTTAGGTATCCCTCATTTCCTCCAGCTTTTTACTCAAGTGTCATCTTCTCTAGCCATTCTATCTAAACTTTCATCTAAAATTTAAATCTAAATCTAAAATTCAACACATATCCATAGTTTCATATTCCCCTTACCTGATTTATTTTTATTCTCCTTTAGCACTTAACATCTTATAAACATATTCTATATTTTATATATATTCTCGTCCCATCCCTCACCACCCTTGAAAGATTTTAAACTCTGTGGGCAAGGATTTCTGCATCTTTCATTGACGTAACTGCTGTATTCTCAGTGCCAGGAACTCAATAAATATGTGTTGAATGATTGAATACCACATCTGTGTATGTATGTATGTGTGTATTTTGTGTGTGTTTATCCATCATTTATTAATTTTACTGTTTTACTGCACTCTGAATTGCTGTCTACCCTTCTCCAACTCCTAATACCATTCAAACAAGCTATAAACTCTCTCTCTCTCTCTGTCTGAATTCTCTACCAATGAGGCTATTTGCTTGCTTGAGCAAATATATTCCATATACTTGTTCCCACAATCCTTCAGAAATGTTGAGAGCACCCAAACTCTGGGGTACTCAGCAACTGAGTCCTCTAGTTTATTAAATTAATAAAAATTAGTGAACTCTCATGCATGGTAGAAATAAACTTCTATTGCAACAAGATTTTGACATAGGATAGCAATTAATTCTGACAGTCTCGTCATACTTGTTAAAAGTAGATATGTCTGGATATATGTATGAAGGAAAAAAACCTCTTTTTTTTGTATAAATGGTTAAAAATTCCTTTTATAGAGAAAAATCACTACACTAGATCTTTTATTCCATTAAAGGAAAAAATTATTCAGGAGTAAAAAAATCTAATGGGCTAAAATTTATAATCGTTTTTTAAAGGTTTGAACCATGGATATTTGATGAGCACTGGGCAGGTTGTGTCTTTCAAACAGAATTATTTTTTTAAAATTCCTGTGATGTTAGTGGAAATTGCTCACTACTTTGCTCTTCAAATGGCATCCTTGGCTCTCAAAAAAGATTTTTGAAAGCCTTTATTTGGTTCTTGACAGCTGTGCATTCTTCTAGGCTGCCAGATGAGATTCAATCTTGTCTAAATGTAAATATCTGGTTACTGGACTCCCTGCCATAGAGGGCAGTTTATTCTTCTTGTAGGAAGCCTTGATTTTCAAGAAAGAAGAGACCAAGGGCCTTCATTAGTAGGCAGGCTTCAAACTCTGTTTCCATACCCTTTGTTTACTCCCATAGAGCAGACTTTGTTTTTAGGTCCTAATAAGTTTGGCAAAGCAGTAAAATCAATTCAGTAAATGGGTCATTGACACACGTGGAGAGCCTACTATCATCTTGCAAAGTACAAAGCAGCTGCTGGCCGAGGAATATGGACCCGAATGGGTCAGTTGGGAAGCACTCAAGCTTCCCTATGCCCAGGGCAATCAGCATCACGGAGTGCTTTTTTCAGAAGGTGGGGAGGGGTAGGAATAAGAGGGTGAGTAGCTTTGACTTTGTCTTGTGCAGTCTTAAAGGCCTGTAATGAGGGAACTTTAGAAACACCTCTAATTAAATACACATGACCATGTCACATACCTACTCATAAGGCCATTAATGCTTATGGGGTTTTTTTTTGGGGGGGGTGCAGCATGGCTGGGGATCACACAATTTATGCTGTCATGTCGGCAACACTTCTAGGGAAGTATCTAGGTGTTTCTCCTAATATCTCCACTGCAACTTTCAAATCATAGTTTTCCTGTGTTAGCTGAAAGCATTAAAACCAGAAATTACCATAATAGTGCTATTTACCCTTCATTTATGGAGCTACTAGTGTTATTTTTCCACTGACTTTACAGAATGCATTTCAACCAGCAGTATTTTTGGTCTGGTTGATGAAACTCAATTGTACTTTAAAAACACAGTTGGGCATTTTATCAGAAAACTAAATCAGCAGGCTTGTCATTTCACAAAAGGGACTTTCAGAGGTTGCAATCCCTGTAATTGGAGAGTATTTCATTTGGTGTTTGAGGCTGTAGACTTATGCCTTATTTCATAGCTAATCTTCTCCATGTGCTTATGTAACTGGACCAGTGTTTGAATGAAGACTGCATGTTTCAACAGCAGTATAAGCTAGATGTAAGAAATTCTATTTTACTCCATATAAAAACAGACCTGAGAGTGGGGAGTAGGTTGGATATAAGCCCTGGAAAAGTTGCTTAGTCTGAATCAAAAGAATGAAAGAATAAAGCCTGTGTGTGTGTGTGTTCATGCACATGTTTGTGTGTGTGTGTGTGTGTATGTGTTTGTGAGCTAACCCTGAGGTTTTTAGCAGAGCTGTACTTCACTGATGTTTTATTCTCAGACACAGCACTTGGAGACTCTCTCCGAACACACAAACAGCCCTGATTATGGTGTTTGTGACACTGCTACAGGGTCTTTGCATTATTTATCCCAGTCTGCTTTACCCATCTAGCTTTCTGGGAATATTTTCAGATGGAATGTCTAATTAGCACATATGTGGAAATTTCTCAAAGCAGTTGGGACGCCTCCTCATTACTTTTTAATTTTTTTTTTCTTATTTGCCTAATTTCAAAGATGAAATTTAAAATGATAGGTTGGGGGAAATTTTCAGACTGAAATGTACACATTTCATGGAAAAAATGGTTACTCAAGGGACTTTTAATGTGATCAGAAAGAAAGTCATTCAAATGTATACTAATGGAGGATGGAGGTGGTTTGGCCCATAAGGCATTCTATGGATTATTTTATTAGTGAATCTCTAGGAGAGCTTTCTAAAATTGCCTCACAAATATTTTTAACAATCCTGTAAACATGTCTTTATTTACCACTGTACATTCTGACTTTCTTAGACTATAGTCAGCCACCTGCTCTCACCTTCCCATGCTTTGAATTCTCTACATTTTCAGCACAATATTTTTCCAACTAGCTCATAGCACACATATGTAAGAACTTGTCTTGCTTTTATTTCCCTTTTGAAATACTAAGGAAAACAAGGTCTCTGAATCTTTGCATCACCTTTCCTAGATTTCTTCTTATCTCTTTAATGTCAAAAATGAAATTATTTCCCATGTTATATAGCAAATTCATGGCATGAAATGTGAATTCCTGAGCAATGGTATTTTTAAGATGACAGGAAAATCTAGGTTCAGCCAGAACAGAAAATACTTGTACTGGGGGAAAAATCCCCACAGGGATATTTAAAAATAGATAATCAGAGTAAAACAGATTTCTTACCACAAAAATTTAGACTTGGCAAAACTACTTTGAATTTGGTAGCATGTTCTTTTCTGAGTAACACAGGCCTACTGAATATATACTTCAAAAGCAAAGCAATGTTGTGTGTGTTTGTTTGTGAATCATTGGATTTTTGTCTGTGAGGTATTAGCTACTCAGCTTATTTATTATAGTTGCGTTTACTTTCTGGAGACCACAGTGTAAATATGTGTGAACAACTGTCAGGGTGTTCTCTGCAGAAGTCCAAAACAAAAAGGCCTTTTAGATGTTAGAGTTTACCTTCGGGTATAAAACGTGTAGTACATTTGGTCAAGCAGCCAAATTACAGTTGCCATGTAGCCTAATAAATGATATTGATTGAAAAGTTTTGTTTTCCATTTTTTAACCTACTCCCAAAAGCTTATTTTTGCATTATGTTTCTAGTGTCCTAAGAGCTAATATTTCAAGTTGGTCTGAAAGGGAGACTTAATATTTGTTTACCCCTCATAGTCTGAAATCAGTACCTGTATATCTAGAAAAGGGAAGGCATATGGGCTCATCTTAGATGCCAGTTCTAAAACTTTGAGTGGCTTCCTGCAGACTTAGTGGGAAAGTGTTTTGGGATCTAGCAGTAATAGGAACAATAAACAGGTTAGGCATTTTCCATCTCTCACCAAAAAATTTGCACTCAATTGTAAAAGCTTGCTATTTTAACAACTGGTTTACAGAAGAATAAACTCTGTAGACTTTTGTTCCAAATTTAACCAAATTCAAGATGCTCTAAATCTGTGCTGTCCCATAGGGGGTCCATCACCTAACTGTGGCTATCAAGCACGTGATCTGTGTGGCTAGTCCAGATTGAGGTATGCTGAAATTGTAAAAACATGTATTGGATTTTCAAAGACTTGGTATGGTGGATTGAACTGTGAACCCCCGTTTGGACGGTTCTTGGTTTTGGTTCGCATTCTTGTGGCTCTATTGCAAATAAGAACTCTTCAAGATGTTGATGCAGTTAGGGTGGGGTGCAACTGAATCAGGCTGGGCTATAATCTGGATTACTGGAGTCCTTTATAAGCAGAATCAAAGTCAGATGAGAGAAGCCACTGGGAGCAGCTAGAAGCCAAAAGACAATGGAGCCCGGAGGAGAAAGGAGACAACATTGCCATGTTCATTGCTATGTGACAGAAAAGCCAAGGAACCCCAAAGATTGTGGGCAAGTCCAGAAGATGCTGACTTTCAGAGGAAGCAAGTCTTCTAGCCTCTGAAATCGAAGCCAATAAATTACTGTTGTTAAGCCAACCCATTGTATGTTATTTGTTTTAGTAGATAGAAAACGAAAATATTTAATGTGAAAAAAAAATGTAAATGTCTCATTAATACTTTTTATATTGTTACATGTCAAAATGGTAATATTTGGGATATATTAGGTTAAATACAGTATATCATTAAAATTAATTTCATGTATTTATTTTTGTTTTTAACGTGGCTACTTGGAAACTTAAAATATAGGTGGCTCACATTTCTGGCTAACATTATATTTCTTTTGGACAATGCTGCTCTAAATTAACATGCCTCCTTTTCTTTCATTTGTTCTAATGTTTAAGTATTTTAAACTTTAAAGACAGATTATGGTTTTCTTTCTAAAAACATGTGCAAAGAAACTCTTATCTTTCCAAAATAGGTAACTAATGTTTTCAGACTGCTTTATGCCTTTGGGCCTTTGCTCTTGTTCTTTTTGGAATACCAATCTGCCCATGCCTGGCCATCTAGTGAAAACCCATTCACTTATTTTTCAAGACTTGCCTCACGTGTTATCTTCTCTCATAAGCCTTCCCTCAATTCTTCCTTTTCTCTTCCAAGGTAGAATTGAAAATCCCCCCCCCCTTTGTCACACTTACTGTATACCATATATCCTTCTATCTTAGTAACCAGATCACTCAATTGCAGTAATTTTCTTATACATCTATGTCCTTATATTAGAAACTGAACACTGCTTGAAGTTAGCAAGAATTTCTTCTGTACTTTTGTATCACTGGTCCCTAGGACAGTGCCTGGTATACAGTAGGCTTTCAGTGAATGTTTGAGGAGTGAATGAATTTGGAAAACTACTAAGTAGTTTATGTTGGTGTTAAGAAATTCCTACTTTTTATATAAAGAACTAATTTGAATTTCCCTTAGTCTAATAATTGCCAGTGGAGCGGTAGGGGGACATATGTGCTTATGGTGCAAGTTGCTGAGGAAGAGAGGGGTCATTTAAGGGTAATGAGAGGAAAACAAGTAGCTTATGCCTCTTCTCCTCTGGAAAAGTCTGTGCATGGTAGAAAGCAGAAGAGGACCTTGGGAATAAATCCAGAGAGCCACCATATAAATAAAATTGATCAACCACATATTTGCCTATTAGAGAAACATAGTTTGAGTAAAGAGATTTTTTTTTTTTAAATTTAGGAGCAAGGAATATGCTCGGTATGATTATAGATAACAGATTTGTTTGGAAGACGAAGAAGTACATGTCAGTGAAGGGGAAAGTTCTGGAGTGGATGAGCATTTGGTGGAGAGAATGATGAAATGAATCTAATCTCATAGAAAGAACTAGGCCGAACCCAGTGCAGTTGGCAAGCCAGGGCTTGTCATTGATAAAGCTTTTACAAGACAGGTTTTTCTCTCAAGCCACTATGGAGCCTGCACTGTGGAGACATTAGGACTTGCAGAGTGCTGGGTAGAGAAAGCCAGGCAGGAACCAGCCTTTGGCCTTCCTGTAGGCCCCTTCCAATGCTAGACATCTGGTCTCCCACTGCTCTACCGTGGACCTTGCTAGAAAAATAGGAAAAGCATCCAAGGCCAAGAGGGCTATAGCTATGCAAACTCTCAGTTCTCCCAAATGTTCTCATTTGAGAGAAATAGTGATGGCATGTTGTCTCTTTGCAATCTGGTTTCCTACAATCACTTATCTGAATTAGTTAGACCTCTCAAATTGATAAATCAGTATTAACAATTGAAGATAGCGGAAAATTGTAAAATAAAATGTTATGTCTTGTTTCCCTGCATTAGACTTTGTTATTAATATAGCTTATTTTTTTAAAAATGTCAGAATATATTTGCTTACTTCTCTAGTTAGGAAGGACTTTCTTTTGTTCCACATTTTTATCTTTACAAATATTTGATGGTAAATTGTCCTTTCCATGAAAATTACTGAAATAGTAGATAGCAGGTTGTTCTAATGTCCTCACTTAACAATAGCTTTATTATCAGTCTCTAATTGGCTTTGAAATTTGACTGGTCTCTGGCTACCCTAAATCTAGACTTGCTGTTTTGCAGTAGAACTTATTCTTTCTTGTCACTAGGGTAGTAGAGGAGTGAGGACGTGGCAAACCAGTACACATATCCCAATAGCCTGAAAGAGTTTGACAGCCAGGTTCGGCCCTGGCAAAGTTGCAGTTACCAAAATAGTCGGCTTCACTTATGCCTGTGGCCTCTGGCCTCTAAGAACCTGCAGGGTTCAGAAGAGAGACTTTGTGCTTTACTACATATCTCAGCTTCAGTTTATATCTCAGTCTGTAGACTGTCCTCCATTTAGAATTAAATAACTTAAAAAGAGAGTGCAAGTACCTTGTTTGAAAATCTGTTCAGTTTGCCAGGCAATTTAATTTTCAGCACAGATACGATTTGGTCTCCCTTTTGGATGGTGTCTGCTTTTCATTTGCTGGGTGTTGTTTCCAAGGTCCTAGGACATAACAGGAGGCTGCCAGTGGAACATTAGCAGACCCTGGAAGGCCAGGCCCCATGCATATTTTTTAACTTCAGAGCCACGGAATTGGCCTCTCAGTCAGCTGCAACTGCTCTAGCTCAAAGAAGGAAGGCGTGCTTTATGTTCTGCAAAGTGTCTTACACTATTTTTTAAACATTTTGCCTTTGATACAGACCCAAGCACCACACAATTTTCCCCCTTAATTTTTAAACCCACATACACTTCAAGGGAAATTGGATCCATATGTTTCTGATTCATTTACACACAACTCATCAAAATGTTGTTTTAAAAGAGCTAAACTGAAATCCCACAGGGGCTGAGTGGGATTCAGACTTGGCTGAATGCTCTCCCTTCCCTGATCATTACTTGATGTGGGCAAATCAGCCCCAGTGAAACAGAAACCCTCACACCTCCCAGAATTTGAAATGAATATGAATAGCACCTTTCTTTGAGGCTCAGATAGAATGTGGTAACTTCTTACCCTACAGTCAACTTTCATTTGCACTGCTGCCACAGCCTGGGCTTGGTTTGGTCCAGACAGTGTGGGGAAAACCAACAGGAAAAGGAGATCTTTACATTGTTCTAGCCAAATTGGAATGAACAGAAACCTTCTAGGGAGGCTATTTATGCATGTTTTTCTGCTTGATTGTGAGCTCATAAAATCCTGGAGCTGGCAGGTACCCTGCAAAATCATTCTCCTACTTTTAAACACGCATCAAAAACTCCTAAACAAACCGTAAAGCTAATCTAGTTACTACCACAAGTAATGTTACATAGCAAAGGCCAGTTCTTATTGCCTTACAGGTAATTCTGACCAAAGATCAACAACTCTTAACGTCAGTTTAACTTTGTAAAATTTAGATACATATACAAGGTTTGTATTCTTTACCACAAATACATTCTTGAGGTTCCAGTAGTTCTTAGATAATGAACTGTGAAATTGGTCCATTGTGCTATTTGGTTCCCAATAACTATTGACACCAGCGCTCAGACTGGCAGGGCAGCCCGCAATGAGAGGCTTATTCTGTGGTTAAGAACAGTTCCCTTTTGCCTGAGTTGATAGGCAGCTCAGTGGGAATGGTTGGGATGAATATCAGCATACAGGCTTCTCTGCTGTGAATATTTCCAAGGCAATCGTAGCATTAAAAAAAAAAAAAAAAAAAGCATCTTGGGTTCCATTCTTCTCTTGCTAATACATAAAATAGGTATACCAGATGTTTCATGCAACATTGAGGGGTTAGCTAAGTGGCTGAGATGCACAAAGGTGAGAAGTAATACTCAATATCCAACAGAGCCAAACTTGCTAATTGGCAGAGGGGCCACCAAACACAGCAGTATCTGACTGGCACCCTGAAAGAACAGATGAACTTTCCAATAGACTTTTGGATTAATGTCAATTAATAAAACTGCTCTGAAATGGTGGGGTTTCATTAATATCAAGAAAGTTCTGTTAGTTGGCACTAAAATGGCATCAAGCATTCAGCTAAATTCCTACTTTCCCCAGGGACAACCAGCCTAGCTCAATTTGCCTGGGGGCTTTTGACTCTGCCATCTCTTCCAATATTAAACAAGTGAATCCTGGGTATCCTGGTGGGTTCACAAACCCTGACAGATGTTTCTTTACAGAAACATGCAGGTCCAACATCCCTTGAAAATCTTCAATATATTATTCTCTCTCTCTCTCTCTCTCTCTCTCTCATTTTTCTCTTTGATCTTTCTCCACATTGTTTATTTACACATTTTATTAAAATCTATACTAGATACTCTAATGAGTCTGGCCCTAAAATAACATTGTCTGGATATGCCTTTGTTTTTTAGCAACTTTATTTATTATTGTTTTTGCTTTTCTCTCAGTGAACCAAGTGTTAGAACTATTTAGTTGTCATGGAGTATTCCTCTGGGTGATTTTTCTGTGGCATCATATTATGATTTAAATTTATTATGGTATGTTGGTGTAGCTAAAAGTCAGAGTGCAATGGGATATGTCACAAGGGCACACTTGTATGGGCTCAAGTAGACAGCTTCTAAAATAAGCTGAATCACATAGCAACTGTAGTAGACATGAATACTTATTCATTTCTAAGTGTCCAGGATCTGGGTAAAGTAAATTATTTCCACAAGACCCTACAGTGATCAGGATATAGTTAGGCATGGGATTTGTGTCTGAAGAATATGACTCATAAAAATATCAGTAGCCATGAGATACATGGTCAAGAGACATGTGTCTGGCTCTGAGCTTAGCCCGTTATTTTCAACTCATTCCAGACAACCTATAAATTGGGTATTATCACATCTATTATAGAGATGAGGACCCTGAGGCTCGGAGGACTTGGGCCATTTGTCCAAGGCAACAGGGCTAGTAAATGGAAAAAGACGGATTCACATCCAAGCTTGTCTGATTCCAAAGGCTGCAGGAAAAATAAAACAAAAATAAAATAAAATAGCCTTGGAAGTAGTTAGCAGTACTGGAAGTTCTATTGGCAGTACTTTGTTTGAAAACATTACATAAGAAAAAAGGGCTTTTGCAAAGATTAGAGATTTGGCATTTTAGTTGAATACTACACAGTGAATAACTAGGACACAGCTCAGGAACCATCTCCTCTACGTTGTCATCCTGATCTCCAGGCAGTGTACCCTCTCTTCTTTTTCAGTATCCTTCATGTGCTGTTTCATATGTTCCTGGGTCTTTCTTCCCTGCTAGACTACACCCTCCAGGAAAGGGACCATGCTCTAAGGTATTGCCAGTGCCTGGTGTGGTGCTTGGCATGGAATGGTTGCTTCACCTGATGTCTGGTCCAATCTCTAACTAAACCAGGGTCATGTAATCCCTGCAGAAGACACTGCCAGCTGAATGAGTTAGAACCACTACACCTCTGCTTCCCAACAAAAATAGGAGCCCCAAATGATGAAAATGGCTAGCATTTATTGAGCATTTATGATGTGCCTGGCACTCTACACATGTTTCCTCGTTAATGTTCAAAACAACTCTGGCTTAGTTAGGGATGGGCCCAGACGTCCCTAGAAGCAATGCTCTCTGGGGACTTCCATGGAACTCAGGGTGATAAGGTGATTTCACCACAGAAGCCATCCAGCTATGAGTACTGATGGCATGAGGCTGGAAGCCAAGCTTAGGAACTGGCTGCACATAGTAAACTGTTGAAATTTCTGCCACCCCAGCATATGTACCCAAATGTGGGGCAGCCAGAGGTGCTGGGGTAACTAGGAGCCTTTGTCTTCCCACTCACACCAGCAAAGGGGTTCTGCTGCCAGGCAGGGCATATGTGCCTCTGCCACATCAACCACTTCTTCCCACTCCCCTGAGTACCATGGGGGCAAAGTATTTGTGATTTTCTTTCTTGTTTTTATTGAAGTAAAATACACATAATAATTTACCATTTTAACCATTTTAGAACATACAATTTAGTGACATTAAGTACATTCATGATGTTTTATAACCATCAGCACTATCTAGTTCCAGAACGTTTTTGTCACCTCAAATGGAAACCCCATACCCATTATGCAGTCATTCCCCATTCTCCCCTCCCCTCTGCCCTTGGCACCACAAATCTTTCTGTTTCTATAGATTTCCCTATTATGGAAATGTCACATAAATGGAATCATGCAATATGAGGGCTTTTGTGTCTGTTTTTTTTCCAATTAGCATAATATTACTGTTCCGGTTTGCTAATACTACTGTTATGCAAAATACCAGAAATGGATTGGCTTTTATAAAGGGTGTTTATTTGGTTACAGATTTAAAGTCCTAAGGCCATAAAAGTGTCCAAACTAAGGCATCAACAAGAGGATACCTTCACTGAAGAATGGCTGATGGCATCCAGAAAATCTCTGTTAGCTGGGAAGGCATGTGGCTGGCATCTGCTGATCCTTTGCTTCCAGTTGTGTTTCAAAATGGTGTTCTCTAAAATGTCTCTGGGCTTGTCTCTCTTAGCTTCTCTGGAAAAAACTCTGGGCTAGCATCTCCAGTTGTCTCTAATCATCTGCTTTCAATGGCT
Organism: Choloepus didactylus; assembly: GCF_015220235.1. Lineage (NCBI taxonomy): Eukaryota > Metazoa > Chordata > Mammalia > Pilosa > Megalonychidae > Choloepus > Choloepus didactylus. The sequence goes on along the minus strand of NC_051320.1, from coordinate 48,619,992 downwards.
GTCTTCAAAATATCTCTCTCAGCTCCTCCATGTGTGAGCTCCCTTTAAGGGACTCCAGTAAACTAATCAAGACCTATCTTGAATGGGTGAGGTCAAATCTCCATGGAAACAGTTGATCAAGAGGTCACACCCTAATCAGAAAGATTAATAACTCTCCCTCCACAAGATTGCATTAAAGAATATGGCTTTTTGGGGGTACATCTTATATCTAAACTGGCACAGATACATTCCCACCAATAATGCATGAGGTTTCCAATTTCTTCATGTCCTCACCAATACTTGTCATTTTCCCTTCCTTTGATTATATCCTAGTGGGTATGAAACAGTTTCTCAGTATGGTTTTGATTTGCATTTTCCTAATGACTAATGATGTTGAGCATCTTTTCATGTACTTGTTGGCCATGTGATTTACTTTTAAGCTGTTCTATAACATCCACCATCAACAGTATTTGTTTCCATTCATTTTTTTTTATTTTTTAATGTAAGGAAATACATATATTTCAGATGTCAATTCAGATACTTTAGTGGCAAGAAACATATACTGATTATGACATATGTACATATATATGAAGGACTTGGGCTGAAAGAATTGAAATAAAAGCATAAAAACCAGTCTTTGGAAAGTCAAATGCCTGGGCAGCTGTAAGAAGTAGGAATCAGGAGGCAGTCACTTCAAAGGGCTGCCCTAGGAGTGATTGAATTCCAAGTATTTTCAATCTTTGAATCATACATTCAAAATTCAAATTCTAAGGGGAAAATGCTTACAATCCCAACAAGACTGCATCTTGTGGGGAAGGGATTCCCCAAGCAAGGTGAGGGTACCCTTAATGGAAGAGAGGGAAACATATTTAGGGTAGAATAAAACCGTGTACTCTACAAACAAAATGGCTTGTTTCCCAGTAAAGCCCAAGCATCACTGATTCCAAGAAATGATTTCTGAAACTTATGCTTCATTCATTCAGTAAGCACACTGGGTCAGATCTGACTGTTAGTAGAATTACAAATAAAACAAGTAACTTACTTTCCTTCTATTCCACCTTTCCTTCTACTCACTGTTAACTGCATCTGCTACCATAACAGGGGTCGGAAGGATCAGGGCCAACTCAGACACGGACATGATGCTGCCTTGCAACGATCTGTGGGTCAACCTTGGTGGCCACAGACTCAGAGGATGGGAGAGTCAAGTCAGGCAGTGAAAATGGTGAAGGAGACAGAGTATAAGAACAAAATCAAAGAAAAGTGGTGTCAATTAGTTGATGAATGGAAAATGGCATCAGGACTCAGTGTCAGGGCAACTATAGGGACTGACTGGGTCCATGGGGAATTTGCCAACCTTTTCCTTGTTGCCATGTGGGCCTGGTGTTGCCAGACCTTCCAATATTTAAAAAGTCATCAGAAATCTTTATTTTATGGGATATTTTATAGTTTTTAAATGCTTTCCATGATTTAAAATTTTTAGAGACATGATGTGGGCCCTCTCTGTATGTGCTAAAGATAAAAATGTCTGTAGACGAAATCTTGCTTTTGGGTTACCAGGTAGCAGTTCTAGTCTATCTTCTGTATCAACAGCCTCTCTTGGTGATATATTCTGCACAATTGTGTGTGTGTGTGTGTGTGTGTATGTGTGTGTTAATTTTAGGATAAGACAGAATTTTTTTTGGTATTTGCATATGTAGATGGTTTAATACATCTTCCAATAATTTAAAATGGGTGTGGTTTTTGCTGAAACAGTTCCAGCTAATCTTTGGGCTATGTGGACCATTAAGAAATTCACCAGTGTTTTCTTAACTAATAAGTTAAGTAAGGAAGAACTTATTTATTAGACAAAAGAGATCAAAACCCTGCTCTGCCATGCTTTGTTCAAAATGAATGCTCTTGGCTGGTCCCCGCACAGTTTTTTGGTGCAATCCAATTGATACCCCTTTACTTTCAGAACATGGTACATGACACAGGCAGAAAGCAAACATAATTAAACACTGGCCCAGATAGGGTTTCCCTTAATTAGTTGTGAGTTTCTATTAAAAAAATACTCAGAGATTTATCTGACTTCAAAGTCCCATTAAAGCTGTGCTGCTTTTGTTGCTTTGAAAATTTGGGAGTTTAGGACTCCTCGCCTCATGCTTCCTAATGATAATAATTGTATGATATGCTTAAAAGTGCTTTTGATCTTGGCCTCTCAAAGCACTCAAGTGAGGCATCAATTCCCTCAATCCCACTCCGAGGCAGGCCTTCCTTGTTTACGGGCAATGTATGCTGCCACAGATGTCAGAGCCATTGCTGCTTCTGAGAGAATCTGCCCATAGTGTTGTTGAAAATGCACAGAAACCATTGTAACATTTCCCACTTCTATGGTGCTTCACAGTTTACATAACCCTTTATTTCATTTAAACAATAACCACAACTTCATAGAGGAACCAAATAACACAGCAGCCACTGCACCTAAAAAATGGGCAATGGAATTTCTCCTTTTTTTTCTTTTTCCCTTTTCTAAGAGTTTCTCAGAAGGCAGGTTGCCAACCAGGTGACAGGTGATCTCAGTAAATCTCATCTCATGCAGTTCCCCAATCTTCTTAATGAAACAATTCACAGAGGACAGTGAATTTCTTTATGCATCTGTAGCTGATTTTGTTGGCTTTGTCTTCACTAGAACATTAGCTTCTGTGGTTTCTTCATCCATTAATATTAACAGAAATTAATATCTATTAAGGAAAAAAAGGAGTAAAAGTTATACAATTAATGTTTAGTTCCAGTGTAGGCCTTTCCAAGGAAATAAACTTTCTTACAAGCAGATTGAAGTTGGATGGGGATCTCTTTTAGCTGCTACTTGGATTTATACATTTCTTTACCAAGTATGATCCAGTAAATGGTAGATTTGAGCAGATGGCCCATTGGTCTAATTTGGGGAAGTCTGTCAAGATCTTTAAAGAGAACTTGGTACATTGGCATGGAGAATACACACTAAGGATATACGTGCTTTTTCACAAGCAGATCCTAGAGTGCCATGATATCACCTATTCCTATCTCTGAAACAAAAATTTCTCATGGATCCACTGATATCAGGAAGGAATGTTACACTCTAACTCAAGTACTTGTGAACCTGTAGTGAATCTGGCAAGATAAATGATATCAGTAAAGCATATTTATTTTGGAGTTATAGATCCATGGAGAAGCTACAGAATCCAACAACAAAAAAATTAGGAGCAAAATAAATAAAACACAGCAACAACAAAACTCAGAACTCATTTAAAAATTGCTTAAATTAGACTAAGAGTACTAATGCAATTGTTGTAATTACTTTACCCTGAATGCCCATTTAAAATGTACATTTTTATCTCAAAGACTTTGATGTATTACTTTCTTAAAAACAGAAAACAACAGCTGATATTTACTATGTGCCAATACCATGAGCCTGAATTTGTTGTAAGCTCTTTAGACGTAAGCTTCACATCAGACCTATGATGTAGGTGTTGCTTATCTAGTTTAGAGACGTAGGAACTGAGATTCAGAAAGGTTAACAAACTTGCTAAAGGACAATGTTAATAAAAGAGCCAGGATTATTACTCAGAGCTGTCTGAAGCCATAGCTTGCATTCTTATCCAGTAGATTATTCTGCCTGGAGGATGCAATTGTAGCTGGAAGACAGACAGGGGATCTGGAACCAATAATGTTAGCGCAAGAAAAATCCATCTCATATATTGTCCCTTCTGTGGAGAGCTAAATGTATACATGCATGCGCGCACACACACACACACACACACACACATACACACACAAATACACACATGCAGAAAAACTATACCGTTATATTTTATAAGGCTGGAAAGACTTTGTAGACTAGCCTAAGGGGCTTCAAGTTATCAAAATGGGCATTAAATTAGTACCAAAAAACAACTAATAAATAAATGTTAGACATAATATAGATTTTTTTTAATATTTGAAGGTTATGGTCTTAAAAAAAACAAAACCCTCTGTTAGTAAAGATTATCCAAAATGTGGAAATAAGGCAAATTGCAAGTTCTTGCAATGTCATACTGGAGCATTGTTTTATAGGCCCTCCCAAAGATGATTTAATTCTTATGGGCTGCAGCTTTGTGGGATCAGGGCCCAGGCTATACAATTACCTATTAAGTTGTAGATTCTTGCCCAGGAGAGATATCAATGATTTCTGTCCACAGAGAAGATAATCCCAAGGGTTACAAGCTTAATACTCTGATGAACATTTACCAATTTTATCTTTAATTTAGCAAATTTACTTCAATCTGTCTTTCCTGAGTGATTATACAAACCTCTCTTCCTCAAATTTACCTTTTAATCTTGTTGGTTCCCTCATTAACATGAAATGAATTTTTGACATGTGCTAACTTTATGTTTGTGTAAGAGTCATATTTTTAGTTTTTATGAAAATTGAATTTTCACAGTTGAGAAGGCAGAGTAGGTAAAATGGGTAAATCTGAGATAGGATATTTAGGGCAACTCCAATAGAGAGGACCCCAGATGAATAAAAAGTAGATCACGTGCTTTACAACCCCCTTCAGCCTGTGTAGCTCAGATATCAGTACTAAGCAAACTTCCACTTTGGTTTGGGTAAGACCTGTTTTCTTTCCAGAGAAAGCTGGCAGACACTAATATGGTCAGTATGCCCCAACTGAAGAGGAGACAGACTGGATTTCTAGTTTTTAACTAAGCAAACTAAAGAACAGGCTACCCTTCTACCATCTTGTTCTAGTTTGCTAATGCTGCCGGAATGCAAAACACCAGAAATGGATTAGCTTTTATAAAGGGGTTTTATTTGGTTACACAGTTACAGTCTTAAGGCCATAAAGTGTCCAAGGTAACACATCAGCAATTGGGTACCTTCACTGGAGGATGGCCAATGGTGTCTGGAAAACCTCTGTTAGCTGGGAAGGCACGTGGCTGGCGTCTGCTCCAAAGTTCTGGTCTCAAAATTGCTTTCTCCCAGGACGTTCCTCTGTAGGCTTCAGCTTCTCTCCAGAATGTCACTCTCAGTTGCTCTTGGGGCATTTGTCCTCTCTTAGCTTCTCTGGAGCAAAAGTCGGCTTTCAAAGGCCGTCTCCAAAATGTCTGTGTAAGATGAAGCTCCTCTCTCAGTTCCAGTGCATTCTTCAAAGTGTCCCTCTTGGCTGTAGCTCCTCTTCAAAACGTCGCTCTCAGCTGAGCCGCACTGAGTTCCTTCTGTTTGTCAGCCCATTTATATGGCTCCACTGATCAAGGCCCACCCTGAATGGGTGGGGCCATGCCTCCATGGGAATATCTTATCAGAGTTATCACCCACAGTTGGGTGGGGCGCATCTCCATGGAAACAGTCAAAGAATTACAGTCTAATTAACACTGATAAGTTTGCCTACACAAGATTACATCAAAGATAATGGCATTTGGGGGGACAAAATACATTCAAACTGGCACACCTCCTGCCTTCTAAGACTGAATAGGTGAGGATCGAGGCTGGAGTGTTGCTACTATTCCTATGGTGTGGGGTAAGACACATTGTTTCAGGGAGTTTAAACTCAAATTATTTCTGCTCTTACCCAAGATGATCTAAGTGATATTTTTTTAAAGAAGCTTATCTCAGGTATGAAATGTTGCCCATGAGGAAAGCAGGAATGACCCTCCTATTGGACCACAAACTGACCCCAAAATGTAAGACATTTCTTGAGTGTAAATGATGCACAGTTCTTTGGTTCTTCACTCCTGTATGTGGCCAAGCGCTACTGGCTAATAACCTACTCAAGTTAATTATCATATTTAGATACTCAAAACAAAATCAGAGTTGTCAGAGTTTACTGAAGACTCAGAAGGTTGCCACATGTTGCATATGTTTGGCAATATGTATTCTATGATAGGAGGGACTTTGTTTTACTCACTGCTGTATCACCAGCACCTGGAACAATGCTCGGTGAACATAGTAGGCACTTGATTAATATTGACTATGCATTGAAATATTTGGGTAAAAGAAGGCTCATACTTAACACATGTATAGGCATCAAGTTGGATTTCCCACAATTTTCTGGAAGGACACATTGCTATTAGTACATCAACAGTTTGTTGTGATTTTCAATTGTTGCTAATCGTGCTTACAATGATAAATTACTGTTAGTTTAGCTTCATCATTACTAATTTTAATTTGATGTGGGTTGTTTGGCTAACCCTACAATATGTAGCTCTGCACATTTGCATCAACATTATTTTGGTCTATAATTTTCCAATAACTAGATTTTAAGGCATGCCTGCAGTGAGTTCAAGGATGAATCATCTATACATCTAGAGATAAAGTGGCACACACATGCATCATCTGCCAAATTTTTCTGCCTTCACAGATCATGTGCTGCCTGTATATTTGCTCTATTTAAGTAACTTAAAGTGTACTGTCAAAGTGAATGTAATAAAATATGCTAGATTGTGCATAACTTTATGTCATTGTTTTACAGTATAAAACTGTGTATGTTACTTATAATTAACTTGTTAGTTTTGTTCCTCATCTTATTTTCTTAATCACTGGGTTTTTTTTTCCATTGAAAGATAGGAACATGTGGGAATGGAAGGCATGAGTCTTTGACCTATCTAAATGGGCTTCTACTCCACTGGGCTGTCTGTACTCCCAAAAGACTGAGAATCACTCTGTCAGACAGAGCTCAGTACCTGTTCACTCACTGGCTGCAAACACCACCTATAAAAGTACCATGGAGCTCAAAGTCTTCAGAAACCTCCAGATTCACGATTCTTCTGTCTAATTTGTTCTTCCTTGTTTACTGATCATTTTTCCCCAGTGCCAATCTTCTTGGCTTTGTATCTTGTCTCCCTATCCTCAATTATCCCCATTTGGATTGGGTGAGCTGGATTTTGCAGGTGTCATGGAACCTTCCCGCTTGTTCCCCACCCAGCATCTTCTAGCCCACACACATCTAAGATGGAACAGTGCTTGCAAAGCATAGACCATTGGTAAATGTTTGCTGGCATGACTTAAGGGCCCCTAAAATCTCCATATGCTGTTTTTCTTATTCAAAAGAAGCAGTATGACAAAATGACTGCTCAGGGTGATCAGAAAATGATCACTGATCTCAAAATGATGAGTAGCCCCTATCTATTTAAAATATATATTTAATTTTCTTTTCCTAGAAAACAGACTAATAGCTGCTGGAGAAGATGAAGCATGTGTTATTGGTCCATTAGTACACTTCTCTGTGGCTTGGTGCCTCACAAGGCCCCCATGGGTGTACAGAATAGTCCAATCAGATGACATACCCTGTGGTACCTTTGTGCTTAATTGTGCTCCAGACAAATTGAGTTAAACCCTCCACACTGCTTTTTTTTATGAGACTGTAAGGCCATTTTTCTTTCTTATTTTCACTGGTATTATTTTAAAGGATGTCTGATTTCATCAAAATGAATCTCTTGAGAACCCATATAGTGGTTGTAGAGTTACAGTTGGACCTCCCTTAGCTATCTGCCTCCCATATGACAATCAATGCACACAGAGTTTGAATAAAGCTCTGGGATTCTTCAGCTCAGTGTGGTAGGAGCGTTAGAGCATGGCCTCATCGTCAAGAGATACTGATCAAGTGAATACTACTATCTTAGCATTTGCCACTTTCTACTGGAATTATCTGCTTATATTGGTCTATACACTAGGTTTTAAGATATTTAAGAAAAAAAAACCAAGCGTTATTCAACTTTATATTATTAGTAGAGTGCCTGGCATATGAGTTACTTAATAAATATTTGTTGAAGTAAGTTGAGGTATCTTCAAATATGTTACTCTAGATAGAACAAGGGATCTTCTAAAGAGACAAAATGGATTTCCTTGTGTTACTTTCTCTGGATTTTTTAAAACAAGACAAGAACAAAACAAAATTATTATGTAAGATTGAAGGTAAAGTCCTGAAAAAATACATACCAGGCAAATCTGAGCTAAAAGATAGCTCAACATAATATTAGACACATACACTTAAAAGTAAAAGCAGCAGTCACCTTGAAATGATTTAAGAGAATATTTGAACAATACAATTAACAAGTTTATGTAATGAACATGTGTGGACTTCTGTAAGTAACAAAGTCAGAAATTTGTGTGTTCTTTTTAAGCATGTGTGGAATATTTCCAAAAAATTACCATGTACTAAGCCAAAACTCAAATCTTAACAAATACCAAAGAATTAGAATAATTAAGAACACTTTTTTTTTACTAAATTGGAATGAAATTAGAATTTAGAAATGAGAAATAAAAATAGAGCCAAAAGAATTTCACACATTTGGAAACTAAAAAACACACTTCTAAATAATGCACATTAAAGAAGAAATCATAATTGATATAAAAAAATATTTAGAAGAAAATACAACAAAACTCCCAAATATCAAGACTTGTGGGATGAGCTAAATTAGTGGTTGAGAGCTATATTTAGCTTTAAATGCCTACATTAGAAAGGCAGAAAAATTGAAAATTATAAGCTAAGCTTTCAAGTCAAGAAATTGAAAAAAGGACAGTGCAATCAATCCAATGAAAGCAGAATAAAGGAAATAAAAATTAGCAAAAATTAAAGAAATAAAACATAAAAGATACTGAAAAAAACAAAGTCTGATTTTTTAAAAAGATTAGTAATGTTAAGAAACTTCTGGCAAAATCTACCAAGAAAAAAAGCAAGAAAGTAGAAAATAGTGATATTAGAAAGTAGACCATAATAAATGCAGCAGAGATGAAAAACATGAGATTACTATTCATGATTTATGCCAATAAATTTGAAAACAGATTGAGTGATTTTGTAAAAATAGTATCAGTTGCCAAAATGAACTTAAGACGAACTGGAAAATATGAATATACTAAGGAATTTTTCTCAGTAATCAAAAATCTACTGTGAAAAAATACCATATGCAGATGGTTTTACAGGTGAGTTTCCTTTGAAGGAAAAAGTAAACCATATCTTATACAAATTATTTCTGTAAATAAAAAAAGCTGGAAACTCATTTTATGATGCTAGTATAACCTTGACACTAAAACCAAACAAAAAAGGAAGAAAAATTATAGGATAACCTCATTTACAATGATGCAGATAACAATTGACATTTAAATTGAGCATTTGCTCTGTATTGTATAAATAATTTACATATATTATCTCCTTAATACTAACCACAGTGTTACGAATTGGGTACTATTCTTGACTCCATTTTCCAGCTGAGGAAACTGAGGCATAAAGAAGTTATTAGATGACAGCTAATAAGAGGCAGAACTTGCATAATAATGCAAAAACCATAATATTGATGAATCAAATCGAGAAGTGTGTATGTATGTGTGTGTATTTGTATGCATGTGTAACCTACAGCACTAAAGAAGGAAAAAGATCTATGTTTATGTTAAAAACCAAACCAACCATGATGCCTATTATTATCATACCAGTCAACACTGTGCTTGAAGTTATATACAACTTGATAAATAAGAAAAATAAGTAAGATGGATATGAACTAGAACATAAGACATAAAAATGCTTTTATTCACATGTGATATGATTGCCTACATAGAAAAACTAAGAGGATCTACAAACTATTAGAACTAACAAGTAATGATGCCAGATTCATAAGCCTATATAAAAATCACTCATGTCCCTATGTACCAAGAATAGTTGATTAGAAAAAAATAATTTAAAGAAGAAAAACATAGCTATTCAAAATCATGTTTGCAAAGGATATTTAATGGCATGTGGAAATGGGAAAACTATCATGATGTTAAGAAAACAAAACAAATGATATATTTCTATCACCGTTTTGTTTAAGTATATACAAAATCCTATCTTTCAAGGGTTTAGATTATTTTTTCTTGGAGAATGTATATGAAGTCCCATATAATGTCGAATGAGTCATAGTAATTTTATGGCCTTTTTTTTCCTTCACAATTTCCTGCATATTTCAAGTGTTTATAATCCATGTTTTGAGAATTTGTAAAAATTTTATAAGTTCTAAAAGAATGCACTGAAAGTCTTGGACTTTTCCAACTTGAGCAGTGCTGACAAGCTTGTGCCACTGACAAATGAGAATTATGAAAGTCAAGGGCTATTTTGTTTATTGTCCCCTAATCTACCAACCTGTATCTATAACCCCTGTAAACTACTTTACCACCTATTAAAATAAAATGATTGAACTATTCTTGCACCTTCCTGAAGTCACTGTATTCCATTCAGTCTCACCTCTCAGGTACTCTGCTACTCTACTGCTTAACCTGACCGTCTTGTATATTATCAATTTATTTTTCTTTCCTCAAAGACTAGAGCTATGCAGTAATATCTTCCATTAAAAATAACAAAAACCACCTCTCTTGAATCTATTTTCACTGTGGGTTAACACCTCATTTTCTGCTCTCCTTTAGGAGAATTGTGCTTCTGGCCTTCTATTCTTCCCTCATTCTCTCTGTAACCCATCCCAATCAGGTTTTATTCCCCACAGCTATGCTTCACTTACGAGCTTCATCTCACCACATCCAGCTCTCTCTTCCTTGCCTAACCTCGGCTACTCAGCATTGGCTCACTTTTGGCTTCAAGCTGATCATGCTTTCTTTTGTGGAACACATTCTTTTCTTGAACCTTAAGGCATCACTCTCTTCTGAATCTTCTCTCTCCTCCTGACCTTGCAATGGTGATGTGCCCCAGGGCTTGACTCACACCTCATATCCACTTTTCTGTCTACATTCTCTCTGCAGGGAATGGATCTCACTGAGTTTCATGGTTTAAACATCATGTAACACTAACCCAAATTTATGCCTACATCCCGACCTCTCCTCTAGGTACAAGACTCATATATCCAACTGCCTACTCAATATCTTCACTTTAATGTCTTATACATATTATGTATACTTGATGACGTATATTAAACTATGTCCATAATGGAGTTCTTGAACTTTTAATCTTGATCCAACCCCCAATTTTTAAAACTAAGTCAGTAGCATTATCATTAAATCCTTTGCTCAGGTCCAAAATTTAGGAATTAGTTGTTGCCTTTTTGTCATACATTCTTCTCATCCAATCCAAAGTGTTGGTACCACCTTAAAAATATATTCAGAGTCTGGTTACTTCTCTCCACCATCTAAGCCACCACCATCTCCCACCCCATCTGGACCACTGGACTAGCCTCCTAGCTGGTTGTTCTGTTTCTACTCTTACTCACCCAAGTGTGTTATGCATAGCAAAGTGATTCTTTTAAAATGTAAGTCAGATCAAGCCACTCTCCTGCTCAAAACTCACTGCTTCCCATTTCTCTTCACATAAAATTTGAAATCCTTATTGTGACCTAAAGGTTCTTCATGAATTTACATGTATTATCAAAAACCTGTCTGTTTTCCTGATGTCTTCTATTGCTTTCTCCAATGCTTACTCCCTTTGGCCATAGTTAGCCTTCTTGTTGCTGGAGCATATCAAGCTCATGTTCCCTTTGAGAACTTTATCCCTGCTATTCCCTCTTCCTGGAAAATTCTAACCCCAGGTCTTTTCATGTTTATCATGGTTCATATCTTTGTTCCAATGCCTTCTCAGAAAGCGCTTCACAGAATAAATGGAAGGACATTCCACATTCATCGATTGGAAGACTAAATATTGTTAAGATGCCAATCCTACTCAAAGCAATTTATGGATTCAACACAGTTCCAATCAAAGTTCCAACAACCTTCTTTGCAGCAGTGCAAAGGGCAATCATCAAATTTATATGGAAAGGTAAGGGGTCCTGAGTAGGCAAAGCCATCTTGAAAAAAGTAGAATGAAGTTGGAGGACTTACACTTCCCAATCTTAGATCTTAGTGCAAAGCCACAGTAATCAAAACAGCATGGTACTGGGACAAGGACAGACATATAGACCAATAGAATAGAATTAAGAGCTCAGAAATCAGTCCTCACATCTATGGCCAACTGATTTTTGACAAGGGAGCAAAGACCACTCAATTGGGAAAGAACAGTCTCTTTAGTGGATTGTACAGGGAAAACTGGATCTCTATTGAAAAAGAAAGAATCTGTATTTGAAAGATCAATTAAAAATGGATCAAAGATCTAAATATAAGAGCAAGTACTAACAAACTCCTAGAAGACAACATAGGGAACCATCTTCAGGACTTTGTGTTAAACAATGATTTAGTAGACTTTATACCCAAAACACATGCAAAATAAGAAAAAATAGATAAAAGGGATGTCATCCAAATTAAAAACTTTTGCTCCTTAAAGGACTTTAACATGAAAGTAAAAAGACAACCTACACCATGGGAGAAAATATTTGGAAACCACGTATCAGATAAAGGTTTAATATCCAGAATATGTATTTAAATCCTTCAATTTGACAACAAAAAGACAAAAATCCCAATTAAAAAAATCAACAAAGCACCTGGACAGACATTTCTCCAAAGATACACAAATGGCCAAAAAGCACATGAAAAGATGTTTAACATCATTAGCCATCAGGGAAATGCAAGTTAAAACCACAATTAGATATCATTTCATACCCACTAGAATGACTATTATTAAAAAAAAAAAAAAAAACAGAAAATTACAAGTGTTGAAGAGGATGTGGAGAAATAGGAGCACTCCTTCATTGCTGGTGGTGATGTAAAATGGTACTGCTGCTGTGGAAGACAGTTTGATGGTTCCTCAGAAAGTTAAGTATAGAACTACCATATGACCTGGCAATCCCCACTACTAGGTATATACCTAAAAGAACTGAAAGCAGAGACTTGAACAGATATTTGCACACCTATGTTCATAGTGGCATTATTCACAATTGCCAAAATATGCAAGCAAACCAAGTGTCCATCAAGCGACGAATGGATAAACATAATGTGGTATATATGTAAAATGGAATATTATTCCGCTGTAGAAAGCAATGGAGTTTTGATACATGCTATGACATGGATGAATCTTGAAGACATCATGTTGAGTGAAATAAGCCAGACACAAAAGGACAGATATTTTATGATCTCACTGATATGAAATACTTAGAAAAGCAAGATAGTAGAGTCAGAAACTAGAATATAGTTTACCAGGGGCCAGGATGGGGATAGCGAATGGGAAGTCAAGGCTGAAAATGTACGTGTTCCTGTTTGGAATGATGGAAATGTTATGCTAAGGGATGGTGGTGATAGTAGCATAACACTGTGAATGTAATTAACAGCACTGAAATATATATCTGAATGTGGTTAAAAGAGGAAATGTTAGGTTGTAAATATGGTAATAGAGTAAAAATTTAAAAAAATATCCATCAAACTGCACTGCACAGTGAACCCTAAATTAAACCATGGACTCTAGTTAATAGTACAATTATAAAAATGTGCTTTTGTCAATGGTAACAAAATGTACCACACCAATGGAAGTGGTTAATAATAGGGTGGTATAAGGGAATTCTGTATTTTATGCATGGCAGTACTGTAATCCCATAACTTCTCTAATAAAACATAAATAAAAGACTTCCTGGGACACCATACCTAAAACAGCAGCATTCCCTCCCTCATCATTCTCGATGCTTTATTTTTCTTCACAGCACTTAACCCTGGCTGAATTTATACTATTTATTTGTTTACTTGTCTGTTTCTCCCGCTAGAATGTAAGCTCTATGAGGACAGGTCCATTGCCTTATTCCCTCTTATAGCCCCTGTACCTTGAAGAATGTCTGGCACATAGAAAGAACACAAATAATTCTAGAAAAGTATAAGTTAAAAAGTGTGCATATTCACAGATATACAGCTGGCTTTCTTTTTTAGGAGAGGAATCCTTTTTCAATATTTAGTGTGAATCTCTGTCCCACCCCCAGAAAAACTGAGCTAACATCACACAGAATGAAAAAGCATTGTTTTCCCTTTTCCATTCCATTTCATGAGTTAAAGCCAACAGCTAGATGACTAACAGATTAACAATTTCAAACACAGAGAAAAACAAAACAGAACAAAACCAGTGGCTTTTTTATAAGTCATCAGCCGAGTGCAATTTTCTTTTCCTGTCCAATAGCATTTACATCACCATTTCCTCCTTTCTCTCATCTTGCTCTCCCACCCCCTACAGCAGTTCATTTAGAAGTTGTAAGCCCACAGACAGTGGTGGCAGGTGGCAATGGCTGACGAACAGCAGGTATATTGCTCCAGGGCACCCTGTAATTTAATGTACCAGTAAAACATGTCTGCTGATTTATAGATTGATGGATCACAGGGACTGCCTGGGTATATATTAGGAAGGCAGCATCAGAATCCATAAGGATGACTGTCCAAAGCACAAGTCAATGTATATTTAATAAATGAAACCGGAAGTCCTGGTGGTTTCTTTCCACTCAAAACCAAAACAAAAGCCGCCCCACAGGCTTTAACAACCAAAGACATGTGGAGCTGGATAAAATCTCAGGCATCTTTTTGTCTAAATCACTTTACGTGTATATGAGTAGCCTGTCCTCATTTGAAGCTGTTATGTACCCCCAGAAAATGCCATGTTGTTTTAATACATTCTTGTGGTTGCAGACCTATTGGGGTTGGGACCTTTTGATTAGGTTGTTTCAATTAAGATGTGACCCAGCCCATTTAAGGTGGTCTTAATCCTTTACTGGAGTCCTCTATGATAGGATAAAAGGCAGAGACATTTGGAGAAAGCAGAGAGAGAGAGAGAAACAACCTGGAGATGCTAAGAGAGAACCCACAGACACTCAGATAGAAAGTCACTGAAATCAGAAGCTGAAGGCGATGAAACCTGGGAGTGAAAGACCAGCAGATGTCAGCCATGTGCCTTGCTATCTGACAGAGGAACCCCGGACGCCAGCAGCCTTTCTTCAGAGAAGGTATCCTCTTATTGATGCCTTAATTTGAACATTTTCATGGCCTTAGAACTGTAATTTGTAACTTAATAAATCCCCAGTATACCAGCCAACCCATCTCTGGTATATTGCATTTCGGCAGCTTTTGCAAACTGAAACGGAGTCTAAGTTAAAAAAAAAAAGTTATAAAACTTGCCCAGAGTCACACAACTGGTCAAGACTGCCCACCTAATCATGGACTAATGCTCTGAAACCATGAATACATGGCTTCTACCAGAATACATGCCTCTGTGACTCTCCACATACAGCCCCTCTGCCAATATTATTTCATGTTGATCAAATCAAATTACTTGGACTTGGATTTCATTAGAATAGACACATAGGACATGGAAGGAATTTTTTGCCTTCACCTTCATTTCTAGAGAAATATGGCAACATACCTTCTTCATGAGTCTCATAACTAAAATTCCTAGGCGTGGCGATTTGGTGTAGCATTTGCTTCATACTCATAAGTAAAAATGGCTTTACTGAACTAAATTTTATAAATGATGTCAAGCTATTCCTCCATTTCCATGTAATCAGCTAAGAAGCAGCATAGCATGATGAATGGAGCACAGATTTGGAGTCATATCCCAGGACCCTCTCTGTTTTTTTTTTTAGTGCCAGAATTGAGTGGTTTTGTGATCCTAGGAAAGGTACCTAAACTTTCTATGTCTCAGTTTTCTTTATCTATAAATGGGAATAACAATAGTACTTACTCCATGGAACTTATAAGGAAAAATTGAATTAATGAACAGAAACCATTTGGAACAGTACCTGGCACATAATGAATGCCATATACATGTTACCATAAAAAGAAAATCTTTAACTGATAAAATACCTTACAAGGAGACTTCATCCTACTACACTTAAGTATTTACTGCAACAAATGTGGCACTTTTCATTTAGACTGACTTTCTTAGGATATGGCAAAGCAGGAAATATTATAACTACTGACATTTCCTCAAGTTGTAACAGAGAAATTCTGTTATAAAATGATCCTATTTAATAGATCCACTACCAAAACCAGCAGTATAAACATAAAGCAAAAATGGAGATTGAGGCATGTATTTATTATTTTGACCACTTAGGAAATATCTTTGAACAATTTGGAAATAGTATATTGTTTAAAATTTTGGCAACAATTTGAAAAGCAGTGATAATGGTTGCTTACCAAATCACCAGAGGATTATTTTAGCAAAGGAAAATTTAACATTCGGCAAAAGATGTGGCTATGTTTACATTTTCTCCATGTAAGACTTTAATAAAATAATAAATATGGAATTTATTTACAAAATTCCTTTATTCCAAATTTTAGTTTGTGAAAGCAAACTACAAGGAAGCACCATTTTATAGAGGGAGCAAAAGAGAGAGAAACTGAATCACAGGAAGTTCAGAGGCTTATCTAAATTCTTATCTTCTGTAAAAGAATCAGATCT
The DNA here is from genome assembly GCF_015220235.1 of Choloepus didactylus. Taxonomy (NCBI): domain Eukaryota; kingdom Metazoa; phylum Chordata; class Mammalia; order Pilosa; family Megalonychidae; genus Choloepus; species Choloepus didactylus. The sequence goes on along the minus strand of NC_051320.1, from coordinate 48,603,751 downwards.
GGAACTCAGAATGCCAAGCCTATTTCTAAAGTATGATGAGCAGTTAAAAGCATGAACTCTGAAGCCAGAATTCCTGGTTTTGAATCCTAGCTGTGTGACCTTGGGCAAGTTACTTAACCTCTCTATGCCTTAATGTCCTTTCCTGTAACCATGTAGGGTTTTTATGAGTATTAAATAAGTTAGTAGATGGAAAACACTTAGAATAATACTTTGCACATAGTGAGTGCATCATAAATCTTAGCTCTCATTACAGTAATTTATGAATTTACATGCCAGAATTTTATTTTTCAAAAGAATGAGGATGAGAAACTAAAATGTTAAGAAGATGGGAAAAGAGGAGGGGTGGGGGAGAAGGGGAAGAAGAAAGGGGACAGTTAGGGGGGAAGAGAAAGGAAGATAGAAAAGGAAGCTCAGCGTATTCCAGGGTATCATAAATTGGGTTCCCCAAGAGTAGATCCTGAGCAGGATCCATGTGCTAGCGACTTATTAAGGACGAGTTCCCAAGAGGCAGCAGTAAAGAAGAGGGAGAAGGCCCAGGGAAGGGTAGGAAGCTAAGTAAGGGCATGATTTCAGGCAAAATCCCAGCCTTGGCCTGATACTGCAGAGGAGATCTAGAATGTAAACTATGCCACAGTTTGCCCCAACTCCTGCAAGGGCATTCATCCTCTGCCCGTCAGGCAGTCATTGGCTAAGGGTCACCCCTGGAGATGTAAACTCCATGCAGTTGGAGCCCTTGGTGCAAGAAAGCAGAAAACTCCAGTACCCCAAGGGCAATTCTCCAGATTGTAGGTGGGGACAGTTAGAAAGAAGAGCTCAAAGAGAAAGCACAAGAATGTTTAAAAGTCTTAGAGGGATCTTAGTAGAGCATAACAGGGTCTACTGCACAGGTTTTTTGCCCCAGTCACTCCCCAACAGAGGCTGATGGGGGCATGCAGACTGAGTGCCAATGAAGCTCAAGCACAGAGGGAGGGAAAACCCATCTGGAAAGACTGGTGCTGTGGGCTCGATTCCCCTAAGCATAGACACTTCACCCCCAGCATTTCTGTAGATTCTACCAATGATCATTTGAGTGATTTAAATGATACCTGTGATTTGTGGAAAGAATGAGAAACTTTTCAAAGAAAGCAAACCCATGCTCTCAATTGGAAGTTCTGGCTCATTCCAGTCTCCAATTATTTTAATAAGCTCAGTGAGGGATTGATGTTAATTTTGTCTTGTGTATAACATGTATAACATTTCACTAGATGATCTGAGTCACACTCCTCACACTCTGCATAGTAACAGAACTCATTCAGTTGCATGTTTTGATATTTAGGAAGTGGCATCTATATTTATATATTACTATGTATATATAAATACATATGTGTATAGATATAAATATACGTGCATCTACATACTTCTCATTTGCATACACACACAGACATGCTCAGAGGCTCATCACCAGGCCAGAGTGCCATTCAAGATGAGTGTTTTGGATTGAGCTTCTGGTTGTCAAACTGCTCATCAGATTACAGATGCATAATGCTCAGCACTCTAACATCCCTTACCTAATCTAGACAGTCACTATGTAAATTTAAAGAGCAATTAGTCTTTTCCTTTATGTCTAAAAGCTTCTGGCAAATTCTAAAATGTCAAGTCATAACATAGCTAAGAAAATTTAGTTTTGACTTACACTGTTTGCTATTAGCATTAAGATGAGATTAAGATAAACTTCAGTGAAATTAGGTGAAGCTACTTATAGACATGGTCTCATCACCAGAAAATAAATATATTATGTGCTGTCATGAAAATGGCTATAAACACGTTATAGTCGAGGAAGAGGACCTAGGTCAGAATCCCTGCTCTGCCACCTGTTACAGAAGTGACTTAGGGGAAGTCAATTTCTCAGGGCCTTATTGGTGAAGGGGTGGGTGATAATGATAAACACATTTTAGCATAGTTGTTGGAATTAAATGAGATGATTATGAGAAAGCACCTGTGAACTGTCAAGGGCTACATTGTTGTAAAGTTTTAGGATCCTGGTAGCCATACTCATAATCAAAGCCAAAGTGATAATGGGAATAGAAGAAACCTAGCTCTCAATATGAACTTATTTCTATTGTCCAGGTTTGGCAGCTCTGATATTGGTAGGTATATTCATTCTATCTGAAAAGAGATGGCATGGCAGATATCTAAAAATCAAAATGAACATAAATAACTAAAATTTTCTAATTGTAGGATTTTCCAATATTTTATGCCTCATTATTTCCAAAATACCACAACATATTTCTTGGTAATGACAGTACCTTTGTTGATTCTTTTCCTAACCTGAAAAGATTTTCTGGAGGGGTTATAATATCAGACTATCTTTAACTAATTTATCCTGATGTATGTAAGTACTCCTTCTACTTGCCATTTCTGATCCAGACAGTAGGGAATTTTGGTGAGATTTTCCTGATATTTTAGAATGTGTGGGGGTTTTATATATTAATTTAAACAACTGCACAAGTTTCAAATGCCAAGAATGCAAGTTCCCTTTGTGGTGTTTTGTCAAACTTCTGTAAAGCACACTTCCCCCACCAGTCTTGTCCCATTGATTTTCTCAGAATGAATCAAGTGTGGAAGAGTCTGATGCCTAGGACTTGTGTGCACTTGGGTTAGTTAGCCTCTCTGAGCTTTGCTTTCCTCATCTATAAATGTGAGAGTATAATATGCACCTCACAGAGCTACATTCTGCGATGGTTGATTTTATGTGTCAAATTGCCTACGTTACGGTGTCCAGTTCTTTGGTCTAACACTGGCCTAGATGTAGGTATGGAGATATTTTGAAGATGGGTTTAGCATCTACAAGCAGTTGACTTTAAGTAAAGCAAATTTACCTGTAATAACATAGGTGGGCTTTATCTAATCAGTTGGAGGTCTTAAAAACAACGAACTGAGGATTCCAGAGAGAAGAAAAAATTCTGCCTCAAGACTGTCCCCTTGAATCCTCTCTGAGTTTCCAGCCTGCTGGTATCCCCTAAGAAATTTGGACTCAAGACTTCAACATCAACTCTTAACAGAATTTCCAGCCTGCTGACCACCCTAAGAAATTTGGACTTGACTTCAGTATCACTTTTATTGGAATTCCATTTACCCTATGGAATTCTTACTTGCCAGCCCCTACAATCCCATGAGCCAATTCCTTAAAATAAATCCCTTTATATTTATACATATATTCTGTTGGTCCTGTTTCTCTGGAGAACTCTGGCTGATATAGATGCTATAAATGAAAGGGTCGTCATAGTCCCTGGTACACACAGGACATTTCATAAATGTCTTCTCTTCCTTCTTCCTGCATTTTTTTTTCCTCCTCTTTTTCTTCCTTATGGATGGTCTTCAGCAACCCTGGGTCTCCATGCTCTTTTTATTCATTTATTGTAAACCCGATGTTTAAACATGTCATATCTTGAAATCAGAAATCCTGTGCACTACTGAAGTTCATTGCCTAACTGCTGTCTAGCCTAAGGGTCAAGGAGATTCTGCATTTATTCTTTGAAAAAGTAACAATGAATGTCGCCCTTGAAGGCTGAGAAACATCCCTTAGAATGCAATTAGAGTGATGTGGCAATGAACACTGCTCTTTTCATGCCCAGGGTCCTTGAGAAGGGTGACAAATTCAATATCAAATTATGAGAAAACTTCTTGACAACACCAGGGATTATTTCACCCATATATCTTGTGTCAGCCATCACTGGTCACTTGTCAAGTGGTGTTGTTAGGTTTAACCCTGATGCATATCTTACTCAGGTGGGAACAAATATTATTAAAAGTTGCTGAGAGGCATGAATAGGGCTGGACTAAGGATAAGAAAAAGGAATGTCAGGTAATAATAAAGGTCCAGATGAGACTGGAGGCCACTGTTTTATTGTGTTGCTACTCTGTGTGGTTGCTGGGATTTTTCTCAAGCAGTTCTTAGTAGTCTAGATATAAAAGTAGAGAAGATGGATTATGGGAATTACTCAGGGGTATGGTTAAATATAAGGAAGTTGAGTGACTGTTGATAGGATATTCATATAATCATCATAGATCAAAACTGGGCAGGGAAAGAAGTGAGGCTAGTAGGTTCTGAATAGTTGGGGGACAATGAAGTGATCTGGAGATCACATAGTGCTATGAATAAAATGCAGGCATGGTGGAAGTATGAGCATGAGAGAGTTGACAGGTTGGAAAATACAGGAAATTATTGTGAAAGAATTAAGTGCTGGTTTGATATGTGTGTTGGAATGATTCAGAGTGATGATAAATCCAAGAAGTGGAGTGGTTTTGATGGCCCCTAGAGTTGTGGACATAAGGATGTGTGAAATTCAGGATGGTGGCTGAACTTGGGTTAGAGAGCAAAGCTGTTAGTCATATGTCCATGTTTATATAACAAAGGCATAATAAGGAAGTTGGCAGAGACAGCGACATGAGAGGTAGGGCATGGAATGTGTCTGGATGCCAGGTGCCTCAAAGGAGGAGGGTGGAAAGTGTTAATTTGGAAATAGCTAAACAAGAATAATGCCAAAATCATCTCATGAATCTTGTGGGGTATGGGTGGCAAGAAAATCAGAGAGGACTGTAATGCAAATAGTGTCTTGATTTTTGTAAAGGCCAGAATGGGGAAGAAGTATCTTCTGTTGAGTTTGAAGATGTCATTTGTTTACCAGAAGGAGAGTTTGAGGAAGTACAGTTAAAATTTGTCAGAGTGGAGGTTCTAGAATTTTTATACAGGAATGGTTTATGGATAGAAAATTGGTTGGAAGCAGGGCCTGGCGATTTTTCTCAAGGCTGTATTTTTATAACAGTATATTGTTTACTTAGATCACATATTTATTTTGAGAATCATGAGGGGAATCAGGAAGGGAATGCTGAAAACTGTGCCATCCATCCTTTGGAGATTAGCTAGTATCCAGGCTCAGAAGTCTCCAATGACAGTGCTGAAACAGAACCATAGCAGATGAGCTCATAACGCAGAGGTGGCACTGCAATGGCCCTGTTGATGCAGAGTTAGCTTTAGGGCTGGCAAGTCAACTCTGTGCATCTTCTGAAACTCAGTTCAAAAGTTGCTTTGTATAAAATGATTTTCCTGACCCTCCCTCTCATATAGAAATGATTGTTTCTTCCTTTACACTGAACATCTTTTCATCACAACTCCTATAATATTTTTTTGGTTTATATATCTATGTCCTAGACTCAACTCTAGATTTCTTGAAAACATAGGCACTATTTGATATAATGGCTTGCCTATAGTGCTGAGTGTCTGATACATAGTAGGTATTCAATAACACTTGAAAGGTATCAAGGTCACCTAAGTAGTGGCATTAAACCCAATAATTAATCAAACTCAATTACTGATTCACTCATTAAATAAATACTCACTGAACACCTACTATGTGCTAGGTACACGTTGGCTCAGGAATACAGAGGTGGTCATGCCAGACATTAATTGCTGCCCTGATGATGCTTATAATCAAAGATTCTTAATTTTTCGACCCTAGTTAAGTCTAGTATGCACTAGGGAGAAACATGAAAACTTTGAAAAAGTATCAGTGACAACATTATGCAGGATTCAGACTTCATTTGCGTCAACTTAGAATGCTGTGGGCAGATTTTCTGATTTCACTGTTTGGCTAGTCTCTTTCAAGGAACATGGTTTATCGGCCTGAGCCCTCTACCTCATGTTCTGCATCTGTCCTGACATGCCCAACGAGAGCATGACACTGACAGTATGACTCTTCTTCAGTCAGGGCAAGGCTAGCTGTCTGGACAGCAGGTTTCACTGGGTTGGAATCACAGTTTTAGAAGTAGAGGGATCGTTCTGTGGAATGGGATGGGACAAAGATTATATTGGCCAATATGATTCTAGGTGAATTGGCAAAAGAGAAAGGAACTGTCAATGCTCAAGATGAATAAGGGGGGAAACAACATGCTGCATTTTGGACACTTCAGTAAATAAAGGTATTTAAACAGCATCCCTCAGGCAGTTCATTTGGTGAAAGAAAATGAGCCTCAAGTCTCATGAGAACCAAAACAGTTTCGTTGAGGCTTCTCCCCACTCCATATGTTTTTCCCTTTTCTCCTTCCACTCCACTTACCTATTCCCAAAGAGAGAAATACTTTTCAAGTTTGCCAGTCCCAGATCAGTGTGGCTCTTGAGTAACCTTCGTCAGCACTGGCCAAGGGAGGACACAAGGCTCAAAACAGGGTGGCTTCCCAGGCCCTTCAGGAAACAGTTCATTCCAGGAGACTCTTAAGGAATATTCTTTACATTCTTTTCTGTTTGCCCTTCATCATGATTCTGTTGTCAGCCATGTGAGTTCAGCTGTTAACTGCTCACTTAAAAAAAAAAGTTCTCTTACCACCTCCACCCCATTTCCCCCAGTAACAGCCCGACAAACAAATAGCACCTGCTTTAGCTCACAGAGAAAAATACAAGAAAAATAGAAAACTGAAGGAGCAAAGCCTGAGAATCCCCCTAATGCCTGGTGACGGATCTTGTTAATACGCAAAGTGCATCCTCGTATTTTTCTAGAATCTTAGATCTGCCTACTGAACAACCACAAGCACACACACAAAAGCATTTTGGTGCAGGCCACATATGCCCCTTCTACCCCTCTGCCTGGAGCTTGATTGTCAGCCTCATACACAATCCCAGACAATGCTCTCAATAGGCGTCTTTTGGGGAGACAATTGCGGAAAGCATGATAACGGGATTTGTCACCCTGATGTGGCTGCTGCTTCAGCAAGCATTTCAATAATGAAAGAAAGTTTTACTAATTGTAAATGTGAATGAATTTCAGCTGTCTCTTCTTAAAAAAAAAATTCTTTTGGAAGAAAGCCAATTAAGATCATCTGTCTAATGCATCTATTCACCTCCACAGCAACAATATGTCAGTTATAATAGATATTTAATAAACTCAGACTTCTCAGGACAGGGCGCTGAGCATGCTGAAACAAGAGAGAAATCAGAACCTGCAAAATGTTTGCAGGTGGCTGATGAAACTCTCTCCATGAAATTTTATTTTCAGCCATAGGGCGGAGGAGCTGGGGGGCATTTACAATACTTCACCTAGAACTGAGTGAGTTTCAAAACAATGATCTATAGTATCTAGGGCAAGTCTCTTTCCTTCTGGCGGCCTGGTAATACTAATTGTCATCCTTCCAGGGAATTGTGGAAGCTCATTGTCAAAATCCATGGCCGGGCTACAGCGTGCCTGCTACCTTATGCTCAGAGGGACACATTCAGGTTCAGGAGAATGCATAAGTGCCTCTAGGAACTGGAGCACATGCAATCATGCTGGCAAATTCTCTTTCCAGAAGAAATCTTCGTGCCTCTTGAGGTATCAAGCTTTTCGCAGAATGGTGTCTCCTAGAAAGAGACTGCCCTAAGTCACCAAAAGCTGCTAAATTAAGAAGCAGTGTGACGAAATATACAGCACATCATTTAACTCTTCAAAGACAGATAACACACAGTGGCTTCCAAATCACACACCTTCCTTTGAGGTGACAGTCTTCTCCTATGTATATGGAAAGAATTAATTATACAGTGAATCCTGGGGAGATTACAAAGGTAGGAAGCTTCTCTCCATCAGTTTAGCATTCATGCCATCCTAGTCCCATGAGTTAGCAACTTTTTCTCAGTTACAGACCAATTCACCATGTGACCATTTTTTCTTTCATGGGTCACAGCCCATCTCCTTTTACATACCTTGAAGGGGATTGCTGTTTAGCCATAGTTTCTATATGTAAATATTACTCCCCTATAAGCATGGAACTTTGTCTCTCACTGTCTCAGCTGCTGCTCTAAGCTGCTCAACTAGCTAGCATGGCTTGCTGAAGGCCAAGCTCTAGTCATCTAGTGATGGCACTTTGGCCTGTGCTTTTGGAACCATAGTCGAGGGTGCTGTCTACACTCTAATGTCCACACTACCGTTGAGACTAAGCCATCTTCACTGATGTCTCGAGTCCTGCCATTCTGCTCACATTCTGTCCTTATTAACATCAATGTTGCCACCATTCTGAACGCCACTGCTACCATCACAATTTGTTCTGTCACCATAAATCTTGTCAACACTTCCACTGCCTTTTTTCATCACCATAACTGCCATATTCATTACCACTGCTGCCACCATCAACATCAGAGCGGTGGCTGCATAACGGCCTCGCAAGATATCTAGGCCCTATTTTCCAGAACCTGTGCTTGTTACTTAATGCAGCAAAACATGTTTTGTGGTGTGATTATGTTAATGATCTTCAGAGGGGGAGAGTGTCCTGGCTTATCCTTGTCAGCCCTAAGTGTAATCAATCATACGTGTCTCTCGTAAGAGGGAGGCAGAGGGAGATTTGACACTGGAGGAAAAGCCAGTGTGACAACGGGAGCAGAGATTGGAGTAATGTGGTCACAAGCCAGGGAATGCCTGCAGCCTTAGAAGACGGAGGAGACAAGTCATGGATTCTCCCTTGGAGCCTCCAGGAGAAACCAGTTCTGCCAACACCTTTATTTTAGCCCTATAAGATTTAGTTTGGACTTCTGACTTCAGAACCATAGGAGAATAAATTTGTGTTATTTTAAGCTACTAACTTTGTGGCAAGTTTTTATAGTGGCAACAGGAAACTAATGCAGTCAGTTAACATGGCCTTTTTTCAAGTTGCAATTACCTGGTTTTTTTTCCCCTCCCTTATGGAGGAAAGTAGAAAATCCAGTGGAGTCTGTACCACAGGTGACCATCCTTGTAGCTATCCCCCATTCCCACTCCATAGGAACGGCAGACAAGGAATGTAGAGTTCCTACTTCCCCAAACAGTATTTAGACCATCCTTTACCAGGGAAAGAGGAAGCTGAGATTAGCAGCTAAACATTTGTGCAAGAATCTTAGACAGTGTCCCTTCTCTTTCCTATCCCAGATTGTTCCATGGGAGTAGTATGAGTTTGATCTGAAGTGGACACAAGGCAACTATCTGTAAGCAAACTATAAATAGGTATTGGCCTCTCCATTTTCTTACCTCAACATCCCAAACCTCAAACAGGAGGAAAAGTATCTTCTTTTCTCCTATATACCCAGCCACCCATGGATATACAGACTATTTTGAGAACGTTCAGTTGGGGAAGGATTACACATGTAGAATCCATGTATGTAGGAACTGCTTTCTCAATCTCTATGCTTTTCTTGAAAATAAACCTGTCAAGAAAAGTATCTGGATGCTTCATACTCCCACACATAAAAAGAAAGCAGCTAGAATCCAAGGAAAATGATCAATTTTGTTTCTTACCATTGGTGGGATTTACTAAGCGTCTATTTGCACATGGCTGGGTCATAGGCAGTGTGGCCTTTCTGTCTTGGAGCTACAATGGGCCTGAATCATTTAGATTAGGTGACTACACTAATTGAATTTACCACACAATTAGCTCAGAGCTTTCACTTAACTTTGCCATGCAAATCCTTTGTAAAAAGTAAAACTTATTCTGATTTAACTTTTTATAAATACTTAAATCAAAACTTGTTCAACCCATTTAGGTGAATAATAAGTCTCTTTTGTGTTATATTTTAGAAGATTTAATATAATATTAATAAGGATAAGGATTATTTTTTCATAAAAGCAATATAGTTACATTATAAACAATTTGGAAAATTGAGGGAAAAAATACATCATCATATCCCTTTGGTATAGCCATTATTAGCAATTTGCTATTTTTCCATTCATTTTTTTCTCTAAGCCTGTGACTGTCATATATTAAAATTAGGGTGTAAGTAGCATTTAAACTACTTTAAATAAAATGTTAAAAAATGTTTGCATTATTTTTCATTCTCAATTATTAATAATCATTAAAGACTATATAATAGTTACCTAATATGTAAAATACAAATATCAAAATTCGTAGTGTTTAAAAATGTAACAAAATCTTTTTGCAGGTAATAATCTGAAAAGCAATCTTAGCTTGAAGATACACCAAACATAACTTAGTTGTCTATTTTTATTTGCTATAATAAATGTTTATATTACTTTTAAGGCATTTGTAACAATCATGATTGCTTACATGTAATGGAATCTTGTCTGGATGAATTGGAGCCCTCCTCTTCAGTAAATATAATAAGCTGTTAAGAGAGGTTATGTTCAGTACACATTAATGTAACCTGAACATGTAGTTCTTAAAGCTAAACTTACTAGTATTTCCATAAGTTTTCATATGATATCTAAAGTACATACTTCTAAACCATGCAGACTAAACCTAAACTTCTACTAAGTGGCTTTAACACTGTACATTTTACTGAATTAAAAATAAGGATTAAAAATATTTGTCCATATGTGTATATATATGTGTGTATTTTCTGTTGCCCTCCTTTCCTCTGTGATAACTTAGTTAATGTAAAGAGCCAAAATTATTTCCAGTTTTATTCTTATATAGTTTAAAAGTTTCTTCAATATAAAGCAGATATAGAATGCTCTGTGTAAGTTTTTTCTCTATGTTTCACTTTTTCCATCAATAAAATGGAAGCATCTATTTACTATCTTAAAATTGCATTAGAGAATAATCATCTATTTTAATCATCTATACAGCATTTGGAACCATACAATATCCTTAAGAAGCAAAACAAAAAATGTAAACAAAATTCAAATTTATACAAATAGGAGGAGCAAACATTAAATCAAAATATAAAATTGTAGTAGATTATCGTCAGATGCTCACCTCTGTAGCATCTTTGAGGTAGGTTAGAACAGTGAAGAGAACGTGGAGATTGGAGCTAACAAATTTGGGTTTAAATTTTGGCTGTGTTATCACTTGATGGTTGTTTTGGGCAACTCAACCATTTTGAGCTTGATTTTAGTCATCCATATTTTGTATTATCCTTCTCAGCATAATTCTTAGCATGATCACAAGAGACATTTTGCATGAGATTTGTAAGACATAAGTCAAGCAGAAGCCTTGTTGCCTTTATGCATGGAAGGTCCCTGCAGGAGCCCCGGATCCTGTTGCATCTCGTGCATATTGCTGCTGATTGATGATTGCTGGATGGGGCAGCAGCCAGATTTGTAGCTCCTCCAGCTCTTGCTGCTTCTTTCTTCAGCTTCTTTCTTTCCCTGGGCCAGGTGCATGTTTGATCCATAACAAAGGCCACCAGCTTCTCCTGCAGGGCTCCTATACCATCAAACACTCATACTGTATTGGGGCTTGTATACAATATGAGTCTGATGCAGGTTCAGTCAGTCCTCATGGAGTCCAACTCAATCTTATGGGTTCTACTTTATCTTCACCCTCTTCCACTTTATATTAATCTTTACTTCCCAAATACCTGCCCTGTTGACTTCAAACTCTAGCTCCAGACCAGAGACAAAGGCTTTACTTGGACAATTTAACTAATTCCCACTATTGTGTAAGTCCAAATCCATATGTTTCATAATGGTTCTATTCCTCTGATTAAATCCTGGACTGTTACACAGCATACATTCCAAACATATTTGATAGATCTTGAAATTCACTAAAAGATATTTGTTTTCTTTTTAAATCAACTTTTTTGTTGTACCATTTTCATACAATAAAATTCACAGTCCAAAATATATAGTTTGAGTCATTTGAGCCAATATTGACATCAGTGTGTACACCACCAAAGTCACATAAAGAACATTTCTATCAAAGCGAAAAAGTTCCTTGTGCCCCTATGCAGTTGGTCTCCCCTAATCTCTGTCACTAGGCAATGAGGATGTGCTTTCTGTCAAAGATTAGTTTTGCCTTTTTTACAATTACAAATAAATGGAAGCAAACAACTTCCATGCAACTTCTTTTGCTCAATATAATGTTTTTGAGATTGACCTATGTTGTTGCATGTATCAGTAGTTCATTCCTTTTTTTTTTTTTTTTCTTTTTTGCTTAATAGAAGAGTATCATGGTATGGATATATTACAGTTTGCTTATCTATTCATCTACTGATGAGCTTTTCAGTTGTTCCCAATTTCTGGATGTTATGAATAAATATGCTATGAATATTCTTATAAAAGTCACTTTTGAACGTATGTTTTCATTTCTCTCAGGTAAATATCTAGGAATAGAATTGCTGGGTCATAGGGTAACTATAAGGTAACATTAAAGGAAACTGGCTGACTATTTTCCGAAGCAGTTGTGCCATTTCAAATCCTCACCAACAGTGTGTGAGTTATTCCATATCCTTGCCAGCACCTGGCATTGTGAGTTTTGTTTTTTGTTTGTTTTGTTTTGTTTTACTTTTAGCTATTAAAATGAGTGTGTATTTGTGTTTCATTGTGGTTTTAATTTCATTTTCCTGGTGACTAATTATATTGAGCCACTATTCATGTGCTATTGATCATTTGTATAAATTCATTTACTGGTAAATATTTTGCCCATTTTAGAAAATTGAATATGTGTATTCTTATTGAGTTAGGAGTTTTTTTTCTAAATACAAGTCTTTTGGCAGTTATGTGTTGTGAGTATTTTCTCCCAGATTATAACTCCATTTAAATTTCCTTAGTGCTGTCTTTCAAAGAGCAAAGTTTTCCAATTTTAATGAAGTCAAATTTATCTCTCTCTCTCTTTTTTTTTTTTCTCCTGGGCCCTGTATAAGGAATTTTTGCTTAGACCAAGATTTTCACCTTTTCACCTATGTTTGCCTCTAGAAATAGTATAGTTTTAGATTTCATATGTATATTTATGATCCATTCCAGTTAATTTTGCAAATGGTGTCATGTAAGAGAAAAAATTTATATAGAGAGAGAGAAATTCAATTTTTATAGTACCATTCATTTAAAATAATATTTTCCCCAATTAATTACCCTGGCACCTTTGTTGAAAGTCTATTCTAGACTCTTTAATTGGCTCCATTGAACTGTATGTCCAGACTTTGCCAAAACACCTATTGTCTTAATTACTGTAGCTTATATTAAGTATTGACATTATGGAGTACAACTCCTTCAACTTCGTTCATCTACTCTAAATTGTTCTGGCTATTCTAGTTACTTTACATTTCCTTGTAAATTTTAGCATTATTTTGTCAATTGTGACAGAAAAGCATGCTGGGATTTCAACGGGAAATGTATTGAATCTATATGTTTGTTTTGGAAGAATAGACATCTTACGAGTCTTCTGGTCCATGAACGTATTTTCTCCATTTATTTAGATCTTTTTTAATTTCATTCAGCAATGTTTTATAGTTTTTAGTGTATAGGTCTTGTTCATATTTTGTTAAATTTATTTTTAAGTATTTCATGTTTTAGATGCTATTGAAAATGGTATTGTTTTAAATTTATTTTCCAATTGTTTATTGTTAGTATATAGAAATAGGATGGATGTTTGTGTATTGGCCTTGCAATCTGTGACTTTGTTAAAATAGTCTTTTAGCTTTTTTTTTATTATTATTTCTTAGGATTGTCAACATACATGATTATGTTATCTGCAAATAGAGAAGGTTGAATGTATTTCCTTCTCAATCTTTTATTTCTTTTATTTCTTTTCCTTGACTATTCATTGACTAGGATCTCCAGTGCAATGTTGAAAAGAAGTTGTGAAAATGAACATTCTTGTCTTGTTTCCAATTAGGGGGAAAGCATGCAGCCTTTCACTGTTAAGTATGGCATTAATTGTAGGCTTCATATGGATTCCTTTTTAAGATTTAGGAAGTTCCTTTCTATTCCCAGTTTGCTGAGAGTTTTTTATTATGAGGAATTGACGTGGAATTATGTCCAGAGCTTTCTCTGCATCCATTGAGAAGATCATATGTTTTTTTCTCATTTATTCTGCTAATGCCTTGAATTATGTTAATTGATTTTAGAATGTGAAACCAACCTTGAATTCCTAGGATAAACTCACTCAGTCATGGTGAATTTTCCTTTTTATGTATTTATGTATTCAATTTATTAATATTTTGCCAACAATTGCTACATCTATGTTCATGAAGGTTATTAGTTTAAAATGTACTTTTCTTGTAAAGTTTTCATCCAATATTGGTATCAGGGTACTGCTTGACTCATGAAAAGAGTTGGTAGTGTGGTAGGCAGAATAGTGGTCCCCCCAATTGTCCATGCATTGATCTCCAGTACTTGCAAAATCTTGGCAGATGAAAGTAAGGTTATGGACCTTAAAATAGGGAGAGTATCCTGAAATGTACAGGTGAACTCAATCTAATCACATAAACTCTTAAAATCAAAGAACTTTGGCTAGAAGGAAGGGAGATGCAGCAGACGGGAATGCCACAGAGATTCCCAACATGAGAAGGATTCATCGCTGGCTCTAAGATACAGGGGCTCACTTCCAAAAATTGGAGGGAAGCTGAAGGTGGCCTCCAACTGACAGCCAGCTAGGACACGAGGACCTCAGCTCTATACGGTAAGGAACTGGATTCTACCAACAATCTGAATGAGCTCGGAAGCAGATTCTTCTGAGCGCCTCATGATAAGGGCTCAGAAAGCCTCCACCTTGATTTTGGCCTTGTGAAATCCAGACCTATGACCTACAGAACTGTGAGACCCTAAATTTTTGTGTCTTAAGCTGGTAAATTTGTGGTATTTTGCTATGGCAGTAATATAAAACCAATTTAGGTGGTGTTTCTTTGCCATATTTTCCAAAAAGTGTTTATGTGAGGTTTGTATTGCATCTTTTTTATGCAATTTTATTGAGATATATTCACATACCATACAGTCATCCAAAGTATACAATCAGTTGTTCACAGTACCATCATAGAGTTCTGCATTCATTGCCACAATCAATTTTTGAACATTTTCGTTACTCCAAAAAATAAGAATAAGAATAAAAATAAAAGTAAAAAAGAGCACCCAAAACATCTCATACTCTGTTTCCCCCTTATTATTCATTTACTTTTTTGCCCCCTTTTTTCTACTCATCTGTCCATACACTGGATAAAGGGAGTGTGAGCCACAAGGTTTTCACAATCCCACAGTCAAACCATACAAGCTGTATAGTTATACAATCATCTTTAGGAATCAAGGATACTGGATTGCAATTCAACAGTTTCAGGCATTTCCTTCTAGCTATTCTAATACCTTAAAAACTAAAAAGGGATATCTGTATAACACACAAGAATAACCTCCAGAATGACCTGTCAACTCCATTTGAAGTCTCTCAGCCACTGAAACTTTATTTTGTTTCATTTCTCTTCCCCCTTTTGGTCAAGAAGACATTCTCAATCCCATGATGCCAGGTCTAGGCTCAACCCTGGAAGATGAGGAGTGGTTTACAACCCGGGAGTCATGTCCTATGTAGGAAGGAAGACAGTGAGTTTACCTGCTGAGTGGGCTTAGTGAGAGACAGGCCACATCTGAGCAACAAAAGAAATACTCTGGGGGAGACTCTTAGGCACAATTATAAGTAGGCTTAGCCTCTCCTTTGCAGTCAAAAGCTTCATAAGGGCAAGTACCAAGATTGAAGTCTTGGTCTACTCCAGTGGTAGCCCCAATGGTTGTGTGAAGATCAAGAATTCCCCAGGTGAGGAAGTTTAATATTTCCACATTTTTCCACAGTGCCTCAAGGGGGCTTTGCAAATACTTTTCATTCTCTGCCCAAATTACTCTGGGATATATCAGGTTTCACACTAACCTGTATAAACTGGTCAGATCTTACCCCCTATTCAAGGTTCCATATAAGTATGGTGTTTGAATAAACTGACCATACAATTTAAATTATATAGCATGCTACAGAAAATATAGATTTTGAAAACATAGGGATGGGAAGGGCACTGGCTAGGTTGGTGGAGAGGCTGTAGCCCACTGGAAAGTCATGCCAGTAGTGGGCAGGTAGCCTGCCCTGCTCCAGGCCAGACAGCCATGCCAGGGCATGGCCGCGGTGGGAAGGGGAACCGGTGTAAGGCCTGTGAGGCATGGGTCCACTGAAAAGACCTAGACATGAGCAACCTAGTGGCAAGAAGCACCTTTGTGCCCAGGTTGTATCTCTACAAACTATTTCCCATTAAGGAGCATATGGAATCCGGAGAAAAATGAATGGTCTTGGATGTAGGGCAGGTAATGTATGAGATGAACAAAGATGAGCCTGAAACATCTTACACTGGAAAACAGGGAAGCAGTCAAAGGCCATGCAAAGGATATCAAAGATTATCCAAAGGGTTTTATACAAAGCACTCAGGAACCAATTTGAAAAGGCTCCCTCTGGCCAAAGATGGGATAATTTAAAGCATCAGTAATAACGATAATGGATTGAAGCACAAATATGTTTAAATAATTATATTCAAAAAGACCCAACCAATCAACGAAACACACAAACCAAAAACCTGATTGTTCGTCTTTGATGACAGAAGGGAACCTACTCATTTACCATTTTGAAAACTGGTAAATAAGGGAAAAGAATCAAGCATTTACCCTGTATTTCCTATATGTACTATGATGCAAGTAGCCAAATAGTTGATGAGATAAAGTTCCTTTTTACAGAAGAATTCCAGATAAGTGAAAAAAGAATGAAAAATTAGAATATCTCTCTACAACCCTTATAAATTAATAGAACTAAGTAATGATCATCAATCACCGCTGTACCACAAAATAAGAGACTACTAGACATTTTTGTCTACTGCTTCAAGAATACACCTCCACTTAATGAAGTATATTTGCAAAAAAAAAATTGCCTTTAAATCTCACTATAAATGTACAGAGAATAAAGGAGACAGAACACGTTAAACAACCGCAGGGATTTGCAATAAGCAATGTCAGACAGGAAAATGCTACAGGACAAGTGACCCAGTTTCTTGAACAAATAAACTGCAAGAATTTTAAAAAAGTAATGAAAGGGGAATCTATAAATTAGCAACTTAATAGACATATTGAAAAAATTGTAATTGAATGAAATTTATCTGGATTTTGATTCATATAAATGAAGTTTTTAAAAAAAATCTCTGAGACAATTGGGGTAATGTTAATACCGACTGGATACTCCATGATATTAGAAATTAGTTGATTTTTTGGGATGTGGCAAAAAATATTGACTTTTTTAAGCCCTTAAATTTTAGAGATACCTATGAAAATATGTAAAACCAAATGCTATATCTGGAATTTGCTGCAAAATAATAACCTGTGGGTTGAGAGGGTAGAAAAGTGGAAATATAAATAAGATCAACGAAACATGAGTTGGTAATTATTGAAGATAGGTTTTTTGGGGTTCATAACTGTTTTACTTCTCTGTATGTTTGAAATTTATTTTGTATAATCAGAATTTTTAAATTGCATTACAAGTTTGCTAAGTATGTTATAAGTTTGCTGCTCATATATTGACATGGTGGATGCATAAACTGTGCTAGCAAAATCCAGAACTATCAGCAGAACATAGCTTGCTTTCATTCTCTAATATATCCAACAGTTTAAACTGTTGGAATTCAAAGGTATCAAAGTGTTTTAAGTGAATAAATTTTGTCTAAAGTTGGAAATAAGAAAGGTCTGTCTTGGTATAGTTTTCTTTGTGTTTATCATGCTGTGGGTCATGGATTTTCTTAGGTCTGTGATTTTTATTTTTATCAACTTTGGAAAAGTTTAAATAATTATTTTATCAAATATCTTTTTCCATCCCCTGTTGCTTCCAGGACTCCAGTTTCATTTATGTTAGATTATTTGATATTGTTTAACGGCTCACTGAGGCTCTGTTCATTTTGTATATTATTTTTTATTTCTTTCTGCATTTCATTGTGGATAGTTTCCATTGCTGTCTTCAAGCTTACTGATCTGCTTGTCTGTAGTGCGTAATCTGTAATTAAATCCTCTAATCTGTAGTTTCTAATCTGTTGTTAAGGCCTTTCAGTGATTTTTCAGATATTGTATTTTTCAGCTCTAAAATTTCCATTCGTTTTGTTTTCTATTGTATCTTCTATTGCTCTCTTCATAATTATATCAGTTGTTTTAAATTCCTTGCCTGTTAATTTAATAATCCCTCTATCATTTCTGAGCCTGCTTGTATTAGCTGATTTTTCTCCTGTTAGTGAAACACATTTTCCTTGTTTTTCATATATCTGTATTCTGTTGTCTTCCTTAGAGTATTGGGCTTTATTCTAGGATACATTTATGTTACTTGAAGAATACTTTATGCTTTCAAGTCTTGTTTTTAACATTTATCAGGGCACTGCTTGAGTAGCCTTTACCATAGTACTAATAAAGGCCAATAACCAATACGTGACCCTCTGTGATCTCCACTAAATGCCCTGGTGTTCATGGCGGTCTTTCTGCTCCAACTGGTCAGAACTTAAACATTATGTGAGCTCTGGGAATTATTCAGCTTATAGTTTCCTGGTAGTTGTTATTTTCCCTGTAGTTCTTCTTTGCCTGGCCTCTTGGACTCTCACTCCATCAGTGTGCAGATTAATATTCAGCCAAAGATTCAAAGGGATCCTTATGCAGATTTCTGGAACTCTTTCTTTGCAAAGTTCCCTCCTCTTTACTTTTCTGCCCCACAAATTTTACCTATCCTACCTTCCCAAAGTCAGAGCTCTTCTGCCTCATTTCAGTGTGATTGCTGTATTATATCAATCTTATGAAGCAGTGAGATTGCCATACCAGATAGTGCCCCCAAGCAAAAGGCTTTAGTTTCACCTCATTTATTTCCTTTCTCTCAGGGAGCAGAGTCTTGCACTTCCTATTGTCTAATGTCCAAAAACTGTTGTTTCATATATTTTATCCAGTTTTCTGGTTGTTTGTAGTGAGAGAATTAGTCTGGTACCATCTAAAAGCAGAATCATTTGTCGACTTTTGAAGTGTGCACAATATCAACTAAGGGGATGTGTGTTTTCCATGTTGTTGGTGCTAAGAAAGGTTGTATTATGGCTTATAAAGAAACTTTATTAGCAACCATATAATTTTTTGATAATGAAGAAGTGATGTTTTTCAGTACTTTGCATTCTAACAAGATAATTTTTTACTACTCTATAAATGTTTTACTGTTAGTGAAATAGGAAACTGATTTGAGGTTTTGAGCTGAAATGAAATGCATTATAATTTTTCCCATTTGGTAAATAGGCTCTGTCTAGGTATTTCATGAAGAAGATTGATTTTCAGAATATTTGAGTTATTAATTTTTACTGGGGGGTACCTTTATGTGCATAAAAGTCTTCACACTGTCCTTGCACACACCCTCTCTCTGTCACAGCTCTGTCCTGGGGACCTAGAACAGTTCCCAGTGCATAGTGGGGAACCTTTAAATAGTTTTCATTAAATGAATAATAGCTGTTTAAAATAGAGTCTTCTGTAATGATGATGATAATAATTATCTCTTTTTTATGTTACTTGCTATTTTACTTAAATAAATCACATTGAACCACTCCACGTGTTAGGTTGAATTAACTAACCTAAGGAAGCCATGTTCCTTCTCCATAAGTTATTAGAAATTGAGATAGGCTACAATCCAGACAATAAACACACTAAGAATTATTTAATAAAATATCAATCAGGTTAAGTGGGACTGTTGATCATTTAGCAAACTATTTGCTAGTTTATCTAAACTGCAGACAGTTCTATCAATCCCAAACTTTTCAGAGTGTGGAACTACACTGAATTAATTCCAGTATGACAATAGGACTCCCTAGCATTTATGTGACTGGGGGTAAGAGTACAAATGGAGGCCCACATATCATATTTCTAAATATTTATAAGTTTTAAATCCATTACTGAACAGTTCTATAAAATAGCTCATATCCTGCTACCTTGATAAACATATTTTCATAATGACCAGAAAACCAGGTGTGAATTTAGAATTATTGGACACCTCAGTGCCATACCCCAAGAGAGTGGGTCAATCTAGCCCCAATCCCACAGCCTCCCCCAACCCCCCATCCCTGGCTTTTCTTACCTGCTGAAATGATTAATTTTTTGTGTTAACTTGGCTAGGCTATGGTGCCCAGTTGTTTGGTCAAACACCAGTCTAGATGTTGCTGTGAAAGTATCTTTAGATGTGCGTAACCTCCATGATCAGTTGACTTTCAGGAAAGGAGATTACCTATGATAATATGGGTGGCCTCATCCAATCAGGTAAAGGCCTTAAGAGCCCCTGTAATTAGTTCCCTAGCCACCCCTCAGGCATAGGGACACTCACTTCATTCATGCATTCAGTCTTCAGAAGGACTGACCCAGCAACAAGGTCCACCTACATCAGGGATGAAGGTCCTAGGCTCTTTGGGCTCGTAATTCTTGTGCCTGACTATCAGGGGCATGATCTGGTAGGAGGAGGAATACAGCTTCTGTGTAGGCATCTCCCTTTGATCCTATAAACTCCTCCTTAGGAAGGGTTATTGTTCTGGAAGGGTAAAGCAGGGGTCTCTAAAGTCCCATGCCCAAAACAGGGCCCCTCTTGGCTGGGTGTAAGGGTAGAACTATTTTGGCCATAGAAGCAATGCAAATGTGTAAAATACATCAGAATTCTAAACATGTGGGAGAATGTAAGGGATGGGAAGTTAAATTATTCACATAGTGGATTTTTATGGCAGGCATTTCTGACTGTCTGACCAATATCCATTTTTCCCTTCTCTCTTAAAAATGGAAACCTGGTGTTTTTTCAAAACAGCACTGTTTTTAGTGTAAAGGCTGCATCTCCCAGATGCTCTTACATCTGGGGAAACCACACAATACAGTTCTGATCAACAAAACATAAGCGAAATTTTCCTAGGGGTTTCTGTGAACATTTTGCTTTCTTAATAAAATCTCTGCTTCTTCTTTCTTCTTGCTTCCCTTTCTTCCAGTATGGAACATATAGGTATATTTAGAAGTGGTTATAATTATGAGATAGACTCAAAGATGAAAATCACATGACAAAGATGACATGGTAGAAACATAACAGAGTCCTATAACATTGATGACATTGACAAGCCACATCACAAGCTTTCTTATTTTAAAATAAACCATTATTTGGCTAAGCCATTATATTCATATCTATTATGTGCATCCAAAAAAAGCAACTCCTAAAAAATACAGGCAATTTATACAATCTATATTCTTCATCAAAAATGCATGTTTGTACATATGCCTATTAGTTTTTATTAATAACAAAGGAAAATGATTAAATATGTGAATTATCTTTTTGTCTGTTTGCTAGTCTAAGCTCCTGAAGACAAGGACTGGATTTTACTTATCATTTTTCCCCAGTGCTTCCCACATTACCTGAAACATAATTACATCAAAAACACAGAGATAGAGTTCATTTAAAGTTCGATTGAAAAAATATGAACTTCTAATTCCTAAGCAATTTTCATTGTGCCATAAATAGTTTATAATCAAGGTAGATAGTTAAGCAATGGCATCTTGAATTAAAATGTAAATGGAAGGATATGTATTGCTTTTCCAATATTCATTTTTAAAAAAAATCTAAGATCTATTTGAGATGTTTGAATTGTGCCAGTAAAAAGATAATGGATGAAACTTTTTCCTTTTTGGTGATATACTAACAAGTTTTTAGAAAAATTTTTAAATTCAAAAATTTTTAAATTTTAGGTAAATTTTTAAGTATTTAATTTAAAAAATTTTTAATTTTAGGTTAAATGTCTAAGTATTTAATTTCTAAGTATTTAAATCACTTATTCTCAAATACAGAAAATCATTTTCATTTACAATTTTAAATGTCCTAACCATTATCTTTTTGGTGATAGCAGAGGAACTCAATTTTTAGAATTGCAAGTTAATCTTTTGCACAAAATGAGCTTTTTTGGTATGATTTTCTACAGAAAAATAATAGGATTCAGTGAAAGTTCATCTATGCAATGGCAGAACTTGGAATCCAATATATAGGAGATTTGTCCGAGAAACAGAACTTTCTTACAGTGTAACTACCTCATTCCATTGCATCCTGTATCTTTTTGAAAAGATAAAGGCTCCATTTTTTGGTCTTGCTTCAGTCTTATGTGTATATATGAAAAAATAAAAATAGCATCAATAAAACATATCCATATTTTCACTTTAATTTTTTCTCTGTGTCTACTCTGAGATCCAAGTCACTTTTTGTCCTAGTGTAGCAAGTGTTAGGTATTATTAACAAAGGGAGTGGATTGGAAGTTGGGGGACTTTTAACATTTAGATTTTTATTAAAGGTATTAAAATATAAAATCAACAGTTCTTTCAACATCTTACTTTTCTTTTAATGGAGCCCAATTGGTCCACCAAATTCTAGTTCGTCTTTGAAATGTGCCCTGTAAAATGCGCCCCATAAATTCCAGTGTATTCAGCCTCAAAGGCTAAAGGTGTTATCAGCTTGTAATGGTGTTCTGTTTCTATTGACAATCCTGGATTTCCTCTCCCTGTTTTCTCTTCCAAAAATTAGAGCTATAAGAAATGGTGTTGAATTCCAGTTATTACTTACTAACTCACAAGATCTGAACAGAAACTATTATTGCTTTCCAATCTTTGTGCTATCTTTATTGAAAATTTTCAGGGAGACCTGAACCCTGCATGCTTACTGTTGACCTCAGAGCTTTTGTAGCACAATTTCTGTGCCTGAAAAATAGAAAAAAATAATAGAGCCAGAAAAGACATACGTTTGGAGTTAGGGAAAAAAAAAAAAAAAAAAAAAGAAACTCACTATATTTTGATTGACAAGAACTCAACATGTTTTATCATCCAAGACAGCATAGCTAGTTTTTAAAAAATGCCATTGTCATACTTACATGAATAGAACCCATGAGGCATGACTTTTTATAAAAACGTTTTCAAAGAAGAGAAGTTGGAATGAAAGTAAGCTCTTTTTCAATTAGGCCTAAACAGAATATCATTCACAGTAAATAGTATTAAAATTGAAAATGGTTAAATCTTGTGCTAAACATTATCATTCTTCATTTTTAAGCTTGCATTAGTTGTCTGAGGGAGCAGGCATTAATTCTGCATCATTTGAAACTAGAAAAGGGAAAAGTTTATTTCTGTTTCTACCTTCTAGGATTCATTGTTCATTTATTCATTCAATAAGCATTGTTTTTTCAGTGCTTCTGTATGAGGTTGTTCATACAAAGAAATGCAAAACCCTGATATGTGCAATAATACAGGCATGTGCATTTTACAGTGGACTCTCTAAGCAGAGAGCTATCAATTCTATTTCAGGAGGAAAGATGACTCTTGAACTGAGTTCTGGGTTAGTGTGCTTGAGAATTGAGGCTAGAGGGATTCTTGGATGGAAGTGAAGGCTGAAGATGAGAGATGTGAAGAATGTAGAAGAAATGAGGAGTTAATTGATTTTATGTTGAGGATGAGGGAGAAGGAGAATTCTGATCTGATCAACTTGGTGAGTTGTTGTATTATTTACTAAGGAGTAAAGCAGAGGCACAGTCCTTGATGAGGTGACCTTGAGCTTTGTGGAGTTCTAATTGTCTGGGACACAATTAGAGAAGATCCCAATAAGGAGTTAGATGTGCAGATCTGGAAGTCATGAGAGAAGATAGGGCTAGAGGTTGAAGTGGTTAGCATATGGATGATTTCTGAAGTCTTGGGAGTGGGTGGGTTCCCTTAGAGAGAATGGGAGGTGGGAGAAGGAGACACAAGACTAAGACAGTGAATAGTTTCATTAGACTGGAGCACAGGATCGCCAAGGAGAGCAGGATATGGGGCCATAATGGGGAGGGCTATGAAGGACTTGGATTTTGTTCACTAGACTCTGGAGAACAATTGAAGTTTATTTTTTTAAATGTAATTTTATTGAGAAATATTCACATACCATATGATCATCCAAAGTGTACAATCAGTTGTTCACAGTATCATCATAGTTTTGTGTTCATTACCACAATCAATTTTTTGAACATTTTCATTAATCCAAAAATAAAACTAAAAATAAGAATAAAATTAAAATAACAGTAAAAAATAACACTCAAAACATCTCATACACCCCATTATTCATTTACTTTTTGTCCCACTTTTTTCTACTCTTCTGCTCATACACTAAATAAAGGGAATATGAGCCACAAGTTTTTCACAATCACACAGTCAAACCATAAAAGCTATATAGTTATACAATCGTCTTCAAGTATCAAGGATACTGGGAATTGTAGTTCAACAGTTTCAGGAACTTCCTTCTAGCAATTCTAATACACTAAAAACTAAAAAGGGATAGCTCTATAATGCATAAGATAACCTCCAGAATGACTTCTCAACTCTATTTGTAATCTCTCAGTCACTTAACTTTTACTTTGATTCATTTCTCTTCCCCCTTTTGGTCCAGAAGTCTTTTTCAATTCCATGATACTGGGGCCAGGTTTAGTATTTCTTGTAGAGCAGATATCTTGTTCACAAACTCTCTCAGTGTCTGTCTGAAAATATTTTAAACTCTCCCTCATTTTTGAAGGACAGTTTTGCCAGATATAGAATTGTTGGTTGGCAGTGTTTCTCTTTCAGTAACTTAAATATATCATGCCACTGCCTTCTAGCCTCTGTGGTTTCTACTGAGAAATCTGCACATAGTCTTATTGAGCTTCCTTTGTATTTGATGGATCACTTTTCTCTTGCTCCTTTCAGGATTCTCTCTTTGTCTTTGACGTTTGATAATCTGTTTATTAAGTGTCTTGGAGTCAGTCTACTCAGATTTATTGTTTGGGGTATGTTGCACTTCTTGGATCTGTAATTTTATATCTTTCTTAAGAGATGGGAAATTTTCAGTGATTATTTCCTCCATTATTGTTTCTGCCTCTTTATCTTCTCCTTCTAGGACACTCATGGCACATATACTTATGCACTTCATGTTGTCATTCAGTTCCCTGAGACCCTGCTCATATTTTTCAATTCTTTTTCCTTTCTGTTCTTTTATGTGTAGGATTTCAGATATCCTGTCCTCTAGTTCCTGAATCCTTTCTTTTGCGTCTTCAAATCTGCTGTTGCATTTATCCGTTGTATTTTTCATCTCTTCTGTTGTGTCTTTCATTCCTGTAAGTTTTGCCAATTGTTTTTTCAAACTTTCAAGTTCCTCCTTATGTTTGTCCAATGTCTTCTTTATATCCTTCATCTCTTTTGCCATATCTTTCCTCAACATATTGATTTGGTTTTTGAATTGATATAGGAGATTTGATTGATTAATCATTAGTTGTTTCAACTTCTGTATCTCATTTTAAGTGTAAGTTTGTGCCTTTGACTGGACCATATCTCTGTTTTTCCTTTGTGACTCATAATTTTTTGTTGTCTAGGCATGTGGTTTTCTTGATTACCCCAACCAGATTTTCCCAGACCAGATGGGCCCAGGTTTCAGGAGGAGGCTGTATTCAGTATGAGCTTTCCCTGAGGGTGAGACCCAACAGATTTTCAGACTTTCCTGTGAGGCCTCTAGACTCTGGGCTTTTCCTGTCCTTTCCAGCAGATGGCACTTATCAGTCTGCTGCTCCCCTCCAGTGGCGCATTTAACTCTCAGTGGACCCTGTGCAGGCTAGGGACTAGGGGAGTCAGAAGCCAAGATCAAGCTGTTTCTGTCCCCACCCGTGCCCCAGGCCCTAGGGTCTGAGTTCACTGAGGGAGGGCTGCCACTTGAGCTGGGCCCCACCCCCTGCCTTTCTTAAGAAAGGTAAGCCCTTTAGAGAATTATCTTCTACCCTTGGGTTTTCCTTTGACTCTCTGACTATCTTAACTCCACCCTTGCCTGGGTTAGTGCTCACAATTGAAAATGCCCGAGGCTTTCTCTAATGAACTACTTAGAATGAGAGAAAAAAAAAAAAGGGAAAAGAAGTCCTCTTTTCAGAGCCAGTCCCCAGCCCTCCAGTTCACCAGGCAAGAACCAGAGTTGTACCTGGTTTTCTTGGTTACCAAAGTGGTAGTGGGACTACCAAAACAGTAGTGCCTGTTTTCTTGGGACACAGCCCTTTTCCAGTATTCTGAGCTCAGTGGACTCCAAAAATCCATTTTTATTTATCTATATGTATTTTTTTCCATCAGCCCCACTTCCTCTTTCCTGGGAGAATGCTCCAGGTTCCTTTCCAGCTTGCTCTGGGTGTATTTGTGCTTGTACCATATATTCAGTAGTCCATATTTGTTAATTAAAACCACAATTGGAGCTTGATTGAGCTATATTCCCTTGCTCCCAACAGGGACTGCTTCTTTTTCCCACAGTGAAGTTTTCCAACTCAGCCTGCCTGCTGGTGGGGGAGGGATACCAGCTCTACAGTTTGGGGAGCTTTAGTTACAGTTTCATGCTGTGATCTCAGCCATCCCACCCATTCCAGACTGGTGTACAATATGTGTTAGGTCATGGATGTTCCCCCATCAGTTGTTCCAGACTCTTTTCTAGTAATTCCTGGCTATTTACTAGTTGCTCTGGGGGACTAACTAAATTCCATACCTCCCTATACTGCCATCTTGCCCCACCTCTACAATTGAAGGTTTTTAAAATGCAATGACTTGATCAGAGCTTGGTTTCAGAGGATTAATCTGTAGGATAGATTAGGGTGAAAAGAGGCCAAAACCAGATAATCCAATCTGGAAGCTATTGTTGGTGAAAAGTTCTGAAAATCTGGGTGGAGATCTTAGGGCTCTGTAGAAGATGTGGGGCTAAGAGACATTCCAGTGGAAGATCTATAGGACTAGGCAACTAATAGAATATGGGGGGAAGGAGTTATTTGACTGACAAGACATTAAGCATCACTGATAGAAGATGAGGCTGAGTTTGAAGAGCAAGTGTAGGAGGAATGTTGATTAAGGCTTTAATTTTTAAACGTTGCATTTGAGGTGAGGGTAGGCACCCCACAGGCTTGGAATCTGTTGAGAGCTGGGGAGAGCTGTCAGAGATGGACACGAAGAACAGGGAGTCATCTGAAGAAAAGTGATGGCTGAGTCCATGAGAATGTTTCCTTTCACAGAAATACTCTTCATACTGAGGACTGCACAATAATAAAATATGATTTTAAAAGAGACTCTCAGGAGAAGTAAAGGGCTGTGCATTTCAATTATCAGTGGCTACCCCTGTCTATACATGAAGTACCAGGAGAAGTGACTTGGTTGTTGTTAACAGTGTTAAAGTGTACACCAATCCTGAACTTTGCGTTATTTCCTTTCTTCGCCCCATGATTTTAAAATAGTCATTTAAAAATTAATATTCCTGAGTTTTTTTCTAATATAATGTTTTAACTCAGGTTTGACATTTCAAACAAATTCCCAGATAACATCGTGGCTGAGTACAGAATCATCCAGTGAGCCAGGCCAACCTCCCAACCAAGCCAGCTGAAAGGCTACCAGCTTCCCACTACCACTTCAGTAATGCTTGCACAATGTTTAATGTATTATTAACTATTAAAATGTACTCTTGGTCCTGCCATTTTCACAGAACAAGTATGGCAGCCTGAATGGTTTAGCAAAACACCTTTTAAAACTGGCTCCTGGTTTTGCCTCACCTACTGACATTTAAAAATAACTGAGTTGTTTACTCTGTTTTCATTTCTTGGAGCAAATAAAAGTAAAAAAGATACTATTAGCATTTGGGTCCTTGGAGCCACAGTTGGAGATGCATTTTTTTTCCTCTTTTTTCCTTGCTGTATTTTTTTTTTTTTTTTTTTAATGAACGGTTGTTATTTTTGTTGATTGGCCAATTAGAGGAACTGGTGGCTGGTACCTACTTCCGAAGACTTGATTCTATTATAAAACCTCAGAGGCTAATGCTGCTTCAGTCTTACCCTAAAGAGACATAAAAGGATACACTTGCAGTTAAGTCTCCTGGCAGATGAAGGAGCATAAACCATTGATCACAATGCGAAATGCTGAAAACTGAAAAGGAATCCAATTTATTTTAAATAAAACTACTCTGTTCTCCAGTGACAGATTCCAGAATCAGACAACAGAGAGGAACTGACAGCAGATGTTTTAGAGCCAAGACACAGAGAGACTGAGTAATAGTATAGAAAAGAAATTGCTTTGAACTTCACCCCTGCTTTAAATACTTCAAATCAATAGGGTCACAGAGCTCTTTAATAGAGCGATGAGGTCTTGCCCTAGCAGAGCTGCACAGTGACAAGCTGATGTGCGTCCTAGCAGCGGGGTCGTAAAAATGGCAGGCTTCTCTCTGAAAGGGGGCTTTGTGTGAGCAGGGTGCATTTGGAGTGACTCCCCTCTACGGCCACTCTTGAGAGCAGAGTCCTAATAGTCTCCATCTAAATGGGACTGACCTCATGAATTACCTCAGGAAACTTAATCTATAAACTGGCTTCTTCTTATGCAGCCTGATGAATTCTTGTTTATTCCTAAATGGCTGTCACAAGACCTATTCATCAAACTCTTAAAGTGGGAAAGGAGGCTCACAGAAGCCAGCCTCCAGTGCAGTACCGTTAAATAATCATTAGGCTTCATGGCTGGTCTCGCGACCCACTCCAAATCCACAAAGCGAGCTTCTTTTTTATTTTCTAAACTATTCATCAGAACTGCATTTAGATGAGATTCTGACCTGATTTTTTAAAAAGAGAGAGAGAGAGTGCTTTTTGTCACTATCAGTTTCATGGCTGTGTTCTTTCTCTTTTGAGTTTTTTTTTTTTTTTAACAAAAGTAAAAGAAAATAAAGGCAGATGGCCAACTCTTTTCAATATCCGTTTGCTTTATTTGAGCAGTTTAATGTAGTGAAACAGAGTGAAATGTTGCTACTTGCTAAATGGTAAACAACGCCATTACCCAGAATTCTGCTGTAGAATGGTACAAAACAGGGTGCTGGTGATTAATTAAACTGTTGTTGTAATTGTGATGCATGATACATAATAGATAGTGTGCTGTGTACTTTAACAGCAGCAAATTAGCAAATAATAACTTTTCTACATAGCACATCTCCATTGCTTGTCGCTAATGCATAAATAATCAAAAAATAAAAGGCTATTATGCAACGACCTAATAAAATGAATGTTTCTGATGTTCAGCAATCTGTAAACATGTGTCAGTCAAGCTGCACATCTTGGCTGCTGTGGGTCAGATGCCCTGGAAGGCAACAGGAAAAATTTTCTCCCCGGGTGGACTTTCCACTTTGTTGCTGACAGGGCGATGCTGAAATGAGACACAGACACAAAGTTAAGATTTAAGGGAGCAGGGGACCCACTGCATCTCGTGCTAAGTGGGTGCTGATGCACCTGTGCTCCAGTTATTTATTCGTTTGTTACACAAAGCTAGACTATGCTACGTGATCAAAAGCATTCAGGGTCTCTCAGATATTAATCTTTACATCCTGCTGTGGATAAGAAGGAACAATCTGGGGTCAATGGTTAATGCTGCTGTCATAGTCACAAGACACACATCTTTACAGGGCATGCCTACACAGCATTCCATGCAGTTTTGTGGCCCAGCATTCCAGGCCACCACCCCGGACATGGTCTAAGTGACATGAAAAGCTTGGTTCCCCACACCACTCTTGCTGAATTATAACATTCCTGATCCTAATAAAGGTCATACATGCAGTGGTTCTTATACATATATTATGATTTTGTGGGATGCCAGCCTAGGTAGCACCATCTTCTAGTGCCAACTGCTGCACCAGATACCTTTTATAGCAAAAATATAAAATAATAAAAAACAGCAATTTTACGATACCCTGTTCATGCTGTGTCTGCTTTTTCACTGTGAGAATTCTTCAAAAACTGGTAATGTCAAGGTGATCATTTCTCCTCTCCAGTCCTTGAACCTGCAGTTCTCTAATGTTTGTTAGGCAAAAAAAAAAAAAACAAAAACAAAAACAAAAAAAAAACAAAAAAAACAGATCCAAGAGAGGGTAATTTAGCAAACTAGTGCATACTATCCACTCATGTGGGATGATCAAGATAAAAGTGCACAGAGGGAAAGAAGGGGTTCATGTAAATTCTGTGAACATCTGAGAAAGACTTTCAGCACAATATCCTTATTCCCCTTCACTGGATTTGCTTAAGCCAAATTGTTAACCTTGGATTTATTTTTTAACAGCTTTATTGAGGTATAATTTACATACCATAAAATTTGCCCATCTTAACTGCACAATTTAAAATTTAGTGAATTTAAAGAATTGTGAAACCATCACCATCATTCAATTTTAGAACATTTCCATCAACCCCCAAAGATCATACATGCCCATTTGCAGTCAATCCCCATTCCCACTCCCTGGCCTAGGCAAACACAAACCTACTGTATGTCTCTATATTTGCCTTTTCTGCACATTTCATATAAATGGAAGCATTCAGTATGTAGTCTTTTGTGTCTGACTTCTTTCACTTAGTGTGACGTTTTTGATGTTTACTCATGTTGTAGCCTGCATTTCATTCCTTTTATGGCTGGACTGTATTTCATTACCTAGATGTACCAGTATTTTTTTAATCTATTCACAAATGGATGAACATTTGGATTGCTTCCACTTTTGGGCCATTATGAATAATTCAGGTGTGAACATTCATGCACGTTGCTTTGTGTAGACATATGTTTTCATTTCTCTTGGGTAGATACCTAGGTGTGGGATTGTTGGGACATATGGTAAATTTGTTCAACCTTGGCTTTTAAAATGATCCCTCTCCATTCCAGATATTTGTTATGGAATCTTTATTCAGCCCACTTGGAAAATGATACTGAATTCCAGGACTGAAGAGTCTTTTAGTCATCTGTACACTTCTTGGGCCTGCTTGCACGTCCACCATTTCTACCCCATGTGACACCAGCCTTGACGATATTGTGTACCACTCTGTCTTCTGAAGGGGCTACTAATCGAGGGAGGGCCCAGGCAGTCATGGTGGCTTCTTTTGAATTCCCAAAGGCAAGAGAGAACTGGAAATAACCAACTTAGAGTTGGTTAACATTGCTGGTTGTGTGATTTGGATGAGAGACTTGCATGAGACAGATGCCATTTTGGCACACAGCAGGAAGCACGCAGACCGGAAGCTGCTTCTCAAAGGCTGGGAGCAGGGGAGGAATAGGAGCTTGTGAGTCTCTATTCCTTTGGCCTCAAGCTGCTCCATAAGACGAAGAAGCTCCCTTTTATGATGCTGTTTGAATGGGCCTTTTCCCATCAAATCGCAGAAAGTTTATTCTCAGGAGTAAGGAGATCTGGGGCCCAAGGTTTCCCTCCTCACTCTACCATTTATTCCTGTTGATAAAGAAGACCTCTGCCTGTTCCAATGGAAAGGATTATCCTAGGACACAGAGCCACGTGGGAGCATTCTACTACCAGTCTTTGGCTTGGAGTGCTCATAACCCACACTCCATTCTACCTATGCTCTCTCTAAATGAAAACAAATGATAATTTCCCTAAATGTAGCCTTGTAAAACTCTGATCAATGCTATAAAGCAAAATGTAGTTGATTGCTGTCTGGCTTATAAGTAATGTATTTCACTGTACTCCTTTATTAGTTCAGGTAGCATTTAGTCGATAAGGACTCAGTGTGTGTGTGTTTTTTTGATCCTTCTTTCCCCTGCCAGACACAAGATTCTGCTCTCCGACTCACAGGGGGATGTAGCAGATCTCAAGAAATTAGCCAAGTGAAACAAGGACATCCTGAGAGGTGAAAACAGTGTAATCCCTGCAGAGTGAGTTTCCCAAACTTCTGTGGGATTCAGAAGTTTCATGGATCATAGACATTTCCTGGTGGGAGACAAGGACATTATGTACAAATAACTCTGTTTGCACAGGGTATATGCTATGCACAGGTTCTGCTTGCTTATGTTTGTTTCTTCTCTGTGACAGTATGATTTTTAAAATAGCATAAGGGCAGTGTGATGCTTTTACTTACATAAGATTGCCCATGCTGGGGAAGTGTGATGCAGCGCAGAGAGTGTCTTGTGGGGCATACACACATATAGAACAGCACAATCAGGCAAAGGACAAAGTATCTCTGCCAGGGTCATTTCAGGTGTGCAGCAGAGATTCCTTGTGGGTGTCTTTCTATTGTAGCTTTAGCCATGTCTCTGGGGGCTGGGATGTACTTGGGTGAAAGTTGTGTCAAAAAGTTGAATCACTTATTGGGTTGCCAAGTTTTGAGACTCACTTAAGCCACCATGAAAAAGAGAAAAGAGACTTATTTTAGGGATAAATGTGAGGAGAAATGGAATTGAAAGACCATCCAAAGCCCAGGCAGCTCTAAGGGCCTGTTATTTGCTGCCAGTATAGTGCCTGGGTCTTAGTACCTTGATCAGCAATCTTTCTGCATCCTTGGTTCCTTCTCCTCCCATTGCTGATGGGTCAGTTGCTCCATTTCTGTAGGACTGAGTAGGAGACAGCTCAGCTGACTGGCCACATGAAAACTATCACCCGTACTGGGTAGAGTGCTTTGACCTGGGTCACTGTGTGGATTTCTTGCCAAACTATGAATGATTCTTGAGCAAGCTGAGAGTCCCTGCCAATCACTGAACACTTCTGCACAAAGGCCAGCAAGCACTGCTTCTCCAAGTTTGGAAATAAAGCTGTTCATTGGAGAAGGGGAGAGTGAACATGGATCAATCAGCTCAGTGCAGAGATCAATTAAATCAAACAAAATGGGAATCGTTCATGTTCTTGCATTAAATAAGTTATCTCCTCCCCACCCCCCTCCAAAAGGCTGATAGGAAAGGATTTTCTCTGATTTGAATTTTCAGCAACTATTTAAAAATGAATTCAATAGATATAACTAAGTTTTTATTTGTGCAAAACACTGTGTAGGTCCTGACTTCTAAGAAAATAATAGGTAACTAAGAGTTGAGTGCCTAATAGTCAAGGGATTACTTTTACAAATGAAAAGCCTGAGGGTCAGAGAAATTGAGACTTGCCCAAAGCCAAACAGCTTCAAGCAACGGAGTCCAATTTCTATGCCTCCAAATTCCATGTTCTCTATGAGGCAATCTTCCAAAGATGGATAGGGCTACTCTTCTCCATCAAGGAGATTAAATATGATTAGAAAAATAAAAGGTAATATTCAGAAAGGAAGATAGCATGTCTTCTAGGAATGTGTGTCTGTCAGAAATACTTTCTACATGTGAATTATTACAGTATATATACACTTTTCATTCTATAAGCACGTGAAACTCAAATCTTCAGTGTTGCATGTAGAGATCATTTCTTCTCTATTTATTCTATATAGTTGATGAATTTGCTTTGCTGGTACAGCTGGTTCAGCTAGGGCCGCTGACACAGATGTTGTCAACCCTCCCATGGCCGCTATCTAATGTGCATTGCTTTCATGACTCCTCAAGAGTCTGAAGACATAAGATCAGATGCTGATTTGTTTAATACTCACTTTTATCTGTGACTGTCAATGGTTTTTACATTTTCTTAATAAGAGCAAAATTCTAATGTTGCTTCTTATTAATTTAGCTAATGAGACTATTTCTAAATGGGGACATAGATCAAAACCCATGCTAAACTTAAATGACTTTTTGCTTGTTTTTTCCTCTTAATTTCAAAAAATAAGAGCTGTTTCCTTTTAATAGGTAAGCAGAACTTAATTTTTCTGAGGTAGTTCAAAGAACTTGTGCTTGGATTTAAGGTAACTTGTTAAAAAAAAGACAACTCGTAATATGAAAAAATGTAAGCAAACAAAAACCTGCGAACAGTTTATTTGAAACCTTTCTCACTGTGAACAGCCACTTCTGTGTCCCCAGAGAGCCTACAAAATGAGTGACAGCAGCAGCTTACGCCTCCACCGCATCTCTAAACTCTGGATCTGGTTTCTTTTCTCTTCCTTGTGGCCATAGTTGCATAATTGCTCATCTTAGTGTTGTTCTGTTTGACGGTCCTTTGCGGGTGGTGATGTAATGACCTGGATTTCCTCCTTACAGAGTAAATAACTCACTGTTGAGTTAGAGCTCTTCTTTTAGCGTCGTTGATCTGTTTTAGGACCAGCCTCTTCCACAGGAGGAAGGTGTAATTTGCCCACCTTTTATCCCCTTCCTTTCTGTGCAGGTTGTCTCTGTCAGGCAGGATGTTGGAAGGAGTTGGGTTCTTTCTTCACGTGCCTATGTAATTGGTATGTGAACCTATAATTATAAATTTGCCATGAAATAAAATATTTTTCTTGCCTAAGAGAAGCTTGTAACACATAGATTTTTCTAAAATTGTTGGTATGAAAACCAAGCCTCCATATCTCCTTTTGAATTTATTAACTTACAGAATTTTCAGTTACGATATTAGAATTTCCTTTTATCATCAGACAGAATTGGAGTCGCCCAAGGTTATACCTAGAGAAATTATAATATTCTACTAGAAAACTAGTAGCCCACATGCCTTTTCCTTGTACTTTTTTTATTTTGTTTTATTTTATTTGGAATTGGTTGTTCTGAAGTCTCATTTTCTCTGTCAGAGCCTTCTGCATCAAATAGTGCTAATTTGTATTAATTTATTTAAAAATACTTCACTGATTGAAACTAATATTTCTTTGTTTTATTTTGAAAGAATTTTATGACATCATGAGATATTACAAAACCACAAAAAATAGTTATTTAAATTATTTGGTCACCTAAACTCTGAAAAAAGTAGAATGAAAGTCAAAATGAACATAGAATGAAAATAGTCTACTTTCCTAGGAAACCAGGTTTTCCTCCTAACTATTAACTGATGATAATTTTCTGTCTTCACAGACTTTTTAATGTGAAGTAGTTAGCCCTAAATATAGTTTTAGTAGAAATTATATTTAAAGGTATTCCTTTTGACCAATGAAGAAATATTTTATAAGTATGGTTTCTATATTGCTTTTACTGAATGCTACTAATAAGAATCTTAGTTTTTGTTGCATTTGTTAGGCATTGTCAGAAACTGCCTCCTCACAAAACTTCATGAAATTCAAGTTTTAAATTCATTTAAAAAATATGATGATTATGATTTAACATTAGTTCAGAACATTGTAGTTTATAAAGCTGTTTCAAGTACATTGTGATATCTCATCTTCAAATCAATCATTTGAAAGAGGTAGGATGAGAGTTTCTGAGTTTAAATCCATTAGAGAATAAGTGTTGAAGCAAAGATGAAAACTCAGGTCTCTATTCTCTGAATTTAATACTTTCCTTTCCTAAGGGTCAATATTATTGAAAAATAGCATCTTAGAGGCAGAGAGTATCTTAACAGTTACTGACTCAGTCTCGCCCAAGAACCCACCATCCGGGGGGAGTTATATATACCAGACAGTCGGAGGGGCTATCATGGAAACAACAGCTTATGTCCCCATTACATATGTGCAAACTCATCATTTTTGGTCAAAGTAGTAATCCCAGTATGATTTCTCCTAAACTTTCTGGTTCATCTCTCTTTGCTCCCAAGTGATCAGTGTTCAAACACTAAAAAATAAAAATAAGATAAATGTAGCTAGGAAGGGAAATCTGCTGTGAGGAAACGTTGAAAACCTTATACCACAGAGATCCTTAGCCAAAATGTTTGGCTTATATCGACAGGATTGATCATATTTTTATTGGTTTATGTACTGCTAAAAAGCCTATAAAATATCTCTCATGGGACATCAGTCTTCCCTATTCACAATAATTCAAAGAAGTTAATAAAGAATTTTTCAAGAGGCATATGATTAGGAGAATTACCTCATAAATTGCACTCTTTCCCTGATGGGTCTTTTTGGTCTGGGGGACACCAGGGTTTTAGACCATAGCTTCATATTGAACACACAGAACCTAGCAGAGACACCCTCACCTTTCAGCAGCCCAATCCAATCAACCCTGAGCTCTTTGCAAGTGTTTGATTAGAAATAAGGTTAATCATATTGAACCAGAATATGAATTTCCACATATAGGTGTTAAACAATAAAGAATCATTGTGATACAGCAGGGTGATACTTTGAAATGTTAACTAATGTTTATTTTTAGGGCACACCAAAACCCCTTGGTTTTTGAGGTTCAGAATCTTAAGTCTCAAGCAAATAGGAAGGTTTTGTTTACTTGAGCAAAATTTTGGGTGAATAAATGATGGGAAAAAGCAAGACTTTGCATGTACCCTTGTCTCACAACTGCCAAGACTTGAAACCAATTATCCCAGATGGGGAAAGGAGGAGGGCATAAAGGTGAAACAAAAAATGAGTAGATATTGTAGATCCCTGAGAA
Source organism: Choloepus didactylus (assembly GCF_015220235.1). Taxonomy (NCBI): domain Eukaryota; kingdom Metazoa; phylum Chordata; class Mammalia; order Pilosa; family Megalonychidae; genus Choloepus; species Choloepus didactylus. Next base: position 48,567,869 of record NC_051320.1, on the reverse strand, counting down.
GGGAGGTCTCTTATTTTAGTTCTTCCACCTCCTGAACGTATTTTAGGAAGATTAAGTATGGTGGCTGTGAGAAGGAAGAATTTATGGGAAAGGAAACCAAAAGCTTACTTTTTAAAAGTGGCTTTGTTGAGATATAATTCACCCACCATACAATTCACCCACTTTAAGTGTACAATAAAATGGTTTTTAGTGTATTCCCATATATGTGCAACCATAATGATAGTCAATTTTAGAACATTTTCATGACCTCAAAAAGAAACCACATACCCTTTAGGTATTACCTCCCTAATTCCTCATCTGTACCCCCTGCCCTAAGCAACCACTAATCTACCTTCTCTATATGTAGATTTCCCTGCAGCACAGAAACTCGTGAGATGCTTCCAATCTAATATGAAAAATAGATAGCAACCAATGTCACAAAAATAAACAACTATCGGTTGAAAATATTTTTGGTATTTTGAGCTGATTAGCTGGACCAAAGTTTAGTACAATAGGCTAGGATGAAGGATACAATATTTGAAAGGATGATACCTTTTATTTTATTCATTTGGATAGGTCTCTCTTTTACTTCCTAGGCCACTGGTTAATTATGTTACCACAGAGTAGTCACTAAACTTCTGTTTTTTTCTTTATATTCTTCATCCTCAAACTAATCAAAAACTTAGAAAATTTTGTCAGTTGGAATTCATGGATGTAAGCAACAGGCAGCAAAAATTGGTTAATTTAAGAAGAAAAGGGCATTTACTGCAAGATGAGGGGGAAGCTTAAGAACTGAAGGGGACTCTGAAAACCAGGCAGAGAAAGGGCAGGATCCAAGCAGCTTCAAGAGGGCTTGAGAGTATCACTAGATGAATTACAAGACAGTCCCCTCTAGACCCTATTGCAGGAATGAATCACATCCAAATATGCCCATTCTCTGTCTCTCAGCTCATTATATATCGGGGAGGGAACTTGGGTCCCATGTCTATCCCTTGGATAGGGGAATTCAGGGTTCCTTGCCTGACACTACACCCAAGCTGTTTCCAAAGGTACCAAGGGAATTCCACCAAGGGAAGCTGGGCTCTAGTATCCAAAGAAGAAGTTAGTGTTATAGAACCAGCCAATAACACACATTCCCTGCAAGTTGTATGGCATTTTGATATTTGTGAATAAACAGCAGAGGTATCTCTAATAGCTATGCAATAGTTTTTCATGTTTCTTTCTGTTTTTCTGGTTTGCGGATTCCATTTACACAAAGGTTGTGAAATTTGCTCTCAAGTGCCAACTGCCTTTTAGAAGAAGGAACAACTTAACAGATTCTGAGATGCTAAGACTGGGTCTGAGCCAGAGATACTAAGTGCTGAACATTAACATTTGGCAAATAACCATGATGCTTCCTATATGCTGCTATATATCTCTTAAAAGAAAGAGTGTCCTTCCCAATCAACTTGAAAAACAACCCCAACACACCCATCATTTAATGTGCCTTTGTAAATGTCTTCTGCTAACAGAATGTTCTGTTATAAGGGAAACTGATACTTCTTTCATTCATTGTTGAGATCATCACTAGAAACCTAAGTATTTGGAGACTCTCAATCTTCACAATTCCACAATTACGATAATTTTAAGTCTAAAATAAATGATATATTTTATTTATTAAACTAAGTGATCAAAGAATAAAAGATGGACATTTTTTCAAATTAATTTTTATTTGCAAACACTTTTATTCACCAAGCAAAACTCCCTTCTCCTCCTCTTTTCCCCGTCTTCTGGTAATCTCTAGTCTACTTTCTGTCTCTACAAATTTGCTATTTCTAGATATCTCATATAAGTGACATATTTTAGTTTGACAGGGCTGCTACAACAGTTACCACACACTGGTTGGCTTAAACAACAGGAATTTGTTGTCTAACAGTTTTGGAGGCTAGAAGACCAAAAAAATCAAAGTTATCACCAGGCCATGCTTTCTCCCGGAAACTATAATGTTCTGGTGAAGGCTTCTGGCAATCCTCTGTCACATGGAGGTCTGTCTTTTTCCTGTTTTCTCCTCTTGTTCCTTCTTCTGTGCCCTATTTCATTTGCTTGTAAGGACTTCAGCTCTGTTGGATTAAGGCCCACCCTCCTTCGGTTTGGACACAACTTAATGAATAACATCTTCAAAGGTCCTAGTCACAAATGGGTTCACACCCACAGGACTGGGAGGTCAGGAGTTGAATGTGTCTTTTGTGGGGGATATGATTCGATCTCCAACTTGAAGTCATACAATATGTGTCCTTACATGCCTTGCTTATTCACTCAGCATAATGCTTTCAAGGTTTGTCCATGCTGTAGCATGTCTCAGAACTTCATTCCTTCTTCTGGCCAAATTACAGTCCATTGTGTGTATGTACCACATTTTATTTATCCATTCCTTTGTTGATGGACACTTGGGTTATTTCCATGTTTTGGCTATTGTGAATACAGCTGCTATGAACACTGGTGTACCAGCATCTGTTTGAGACCCTGTTTTTAATTTCTTTGGGCATATACTTAGCAGTGGAATTGCCAGGTCATAAGGTAATTCTATATTTAACTTTTTGAGGAACTATCATATTGTTTTCCACAATGGCTGCACAATTTTATAGTCCCACCAAGGATGGGCAGTTTTTATTACAGTCTAAAATGTCTGGTCTGTAATAATGTGGTAGATTAAATTATGTACCCCTATTTAGACATGTTCTTAATCTTAATCTGCATTCCTATGGGTTTGAGCCCATTGTAAATAGGACCTCTTAAAGATGTCATTTTTAGTTAATGTGCAGCCCAACTGAATGAGGGTAGGTCTTAGTCCAGATTACTGGACATCTTGTAAAGAGAGAGCCATAAGAAGCAGCCAGAAATCAGAATTCAGCAGGAACATGGAAGAGAAGACATCACCATGTGACAGGAGGCAGAGATAAGCCAGGGGACCCCAAGGATTGCCAGCAGCCAGCACCTGAATGCTGCCAATCCCAAGAGAAAGCATGGTCTTGCCAATGCCTTGGTTTGGACTCTGACTTCTGCAACTGTGAGCCAATACATTCCTGCATTTATGCCAAAACCAGTTTGCAGTATTTTTCCATAGCAGTTCAAGCAGACTAAGACAAATAATTACTTACGTAATGCTTAGCATTCAGGTGGCCCTTCTGTACCTATTAACTGATTCTTTCAGTTGGATTAAAGGCCTATCAATTGCTTTCTATATACATACATTAATCACTCATTTATTTATATCATTTATAAGAAACCAATTATTATAAAATACTCAAAACTCACTTAGGGAACAATACATTAAAAAAATTAATCACACAGTTAAGTTGTATAATGTACCAATTAACCTAAATGATTCTAGGCTTTTGGAAACTATTTGTAATTTACAAAATATATCTCAGTAAATTAATAGAAATGATACATAAACAATTTGGCAACCTGAAATTTTATTCATATAACTTCTTATGACAGCACAAGATACAAATCTTGGGTATGGGGTTATGGAGAATTGCGGTCGCGGTTACTACTTCTAGGGGGAAAGGCGGCCGGTAGCCGAGCCCTCAGCTCTCGGGGCTGCTCAAGGGGTACCGGCGGCGGGGGCTCTTTCCCGGAGGCGAGGGCGAGGCGGAGGACGTGGCCGGGGTCCTCGGCGAGAGGCGTGCAAGGAGGGCGGCGATAGGGACAAGACACTCTTCATCCAGTAGGAGTATGCGCCAAAGAGATTTATTCAGGGGTGATTACAGGTTATATAGGCTGGTAAGAAGGGCAGGGCTGGAAAGGAGGTGAAGCAGCCTTAAATGGCAATATTGAAGGGATAGGGGCTAGGATTGGTTCTGAGAGAACGCCGGAACCGTTGCAGCGGGGCGGGGGTAGTTCTGGCCACGGCGCATGCGCGCTGGCGGTGGCAGAAGTGGCCTTGGCACCAGGGAGTGAGTGGGCAAGATAAGGAAGTGGGGAAAGGGCAGTTGGGAGAAAGGCGGTTTCCTCCGGCAAGCCTCCCCTGCCAGTGACATTTTGGGTGAGGAAAAGGGAGCTGCCTTGACCTCGCTCCCCAGGCTCGGGGGGGCTGCAGAGGGCACTCACGCCCGTACCTACTACCCTCCCCAGGGGGTGATCAGGTCCCCTGGCCCAGGCCTGGCAAGCCGAGGTACAAGCTCAGACACCCGCAATTCCCCTTTCTTTTCTAATTAGAGGAAGAGGCTTTACCGGAGAGGTCCGCTAAGGGTGAGGGAAGGGGGAGGTCAGGGAAGGGAAAAAAGGGTTGACGGTGGCTCAGCGAGGCTGGAGCTCAGTGTTGGTGTGGTGCCCGGGCGCTTGACAATGGCTTCGCTGCAGCGGGCTGGGAGAAGGTGAGGGGTTTAAAGTTCAGGGGTTCAGAGAAGCTGGAACTCGAGGTGAGAACGATGTTCAGGTGATTGAGAAGGGTCTCGCGGTTGGCGAGTCGACCGGTGGCGTTGAGGTCGCGTAGGGTTGGTTGTCATCTTGGAGTGGGGGGCGTCAGAGGTGGCGAGTCGCTGATACTGGATTTGCACGAACGAGGAAAAAATGGCATCCGTTTGTTTTCTTACAAGCTGGACAATTTTGCGGATGAGGCAGGGTCCTAAGATGAGAGCTAGAATAATTATTAATAAGGGGCCAAGAAAAGGAAGGATGTATGGGAGGATGGGAGTGAAAAAACTGGACCAATAACTGGTGGCTTCACGATCTCTTTTACGCTTTTCCAGTCCCTCTCGGACTCTTTTCAGGCTATCCTCGACGAGACCTGTGGAATTGGCATAAACACAGCACTCTTCTCCTAGGGCGGCGCAGAGGCCTCCTTCTTTAAGGAGGAAAAGGTCAAGACCTCGGCGGTTTTGGAGCACTACCTCAGAGAGGGAATTGACAGAATTTTTTAGATGGTAAATAGCGTTTTGTAAGTGATGAATGTCTTCATCAACAGCCGCCCTGAGGTGAGTTAGGGCGGAGTCTTGACTGGCTAATGCAGCGATTCCGGTGCCAGCGCCGGCAAGACCTAGGAGGGAGGCAATTGTAAGGACAGTGATGGGCTCTCGCTTTTGCAGTGGGGCAGGAGCCGCAGTTTTTTCCAGACGGAGGAAGAAGTCTTCTTCGCTGTGGTATAAGACCCTAGGGATAAGGACAATTAGGAGACAAGTTTCTTTATATTCATTGATGACATTCGTGCTGAGACATGGGGTAAGTCCTGTAGAGGAGCAGAGCCATTGGGAGGAGTTATGAGGAATGAGAAATTTTGCAGAGCTGCTGGGAGATGAATAGCTGGCACAGGCAGTGAGGTCGGGAGAGTTACTGGAGCGAGGGCGGACGCACTTTCCCGTATAGGAGACTGAATGAAAGGTCAGGGGGACGGCAGAGGTATTCCAATTGCATTCCAAGGGGCTGTTTTCTGTGCTTTCTGAAAAGGAAAGGTTGGAGGCAACGGGCTCGTATAGAGAGGAAGAGGTGGAGAGGCAGAGCCAGCAGGATGAGGTAAAATTGGGGTTGGAGGAGTTTACTGAGGAAAAGGCGGCTTGGATGAGGCTGAGGAGGGGAGAGGAATAACGAGAAGGGGGCAGAAAAGGTTGGGGTGGTGAGGTTGGCGATGCGTTGTTTGCAGCTGAGGTGCGGCTGGTTGGAGCTGAGGTGCGGCTGGAGAGCTGTGGAAAAAGAGGGTTAATGACTTTATTGGGACCTATGTTAAAGGGCTTTTTTATAATAGTATCTTGGTATGGTTGGCTTACAGCTTCCTTTTTTATTAGAATAAGTGATTCTCGGTCGGTTCCTTTCTCATAGATTCTGAAGCCCCAAGTTTGACCGAGTAACCAGGAGGGATTAGTGGGGAGCTGCACTGTAAGATTAAGATGTGTGCAGGATCCCTTACTTTCTTGGCCGAGCCAGTTAACAGTAGGGAGTTTGCACCCTGTAGGGGCTCACTTTAGGGTAAGGTAATGATTAGGAACAGGAGGCTTCCAATTAGTGGCTAATGTTTCACACCCCCAGTATGCACAGTAGTACTCGTTGGGGGAATTACAGCATGATTTTTCAGGATTTGAGGATGGGCACATGTAATATTGGGCCTGGGGATTACTTACCTTTCGAGCGCAGGTTTCTTCGACTCTGGAGACAAAGGTGGCGAAAGGCTTACTCGGCTCCTGGAAGAGCTTGGTGAATTTATTAGGCCGACAGGCAGAGCAATTGGCAAACGCGCGTAAGGCGATGCCTCTGAGGACAGTCCAGAAGGTAGCAGGGACATTAATATAAGCAGACGCATTTAGAAATGCTCCAGTGCCCAAATAGGCTTCAGGGGGATGATAGACTCCAAGGGCTGCGTCTTGCTCACTTTGTTGAGCTGCTTCTGCCTGGAAGTGAGCACGCCAGTCAACAAACTGACCGGGGTTAAGAATGGAATGGGCAAGCGAGGCCCAGTCTTGGGGGATGCAATAGTCCATGCCGAGATCCTGCAGTATTTGGGAAGCGTATGGGCTACCTAACCCGTCCTCCTTGATGGCCCTGCGAAGCTGCTTGATAGTATCTGAGTCAATGGGATACCAGTCATACGGTTTCTGTGGGGTGGGGGCAAGGTTAAGAGGAAAGCAGCGAAAAGCACGAGAGAAAGGAGGACGCGCTTGCAGAGGACTTGGCGCGGAAGTGGGGGTAGGGGGAGCGTTGCCCCAAGGGTTGCCTTGAGGTGTAGAAGGCAGCCAGGGGTTGTTAGTTGGCAGGGTGGAAGGAGCGGCGGCAGCTGCCGGTAGCGGCTCCGAGGGGGAGCTTGCTGAAGGGGGAGGTGGGAGTGGGAGGCCCCAAGCGTCGCAAGATGGCGGCGCGGTGGGCGTGGCTAAGACACAAGATGGTGGATCAGCCCCGCCCTGTGAAAGGGTGGGGCCCAAGGCATAAGATGGTGGACTAACTCCGCCCTGTGAAAGGGCTGGGTAAAGCGTATGTGGTTTCCGGCCCAGCTTAGGGCTGATGTCATCGCCGGAGCATTTCCTCCCCTCGATGGAAGAAGAAGGAGGAAGTTCGCCATCTTGGCGTGGCGCAGTGTTATTTTGCTTTTTGGGAGTCACCTCGAGCGCGTTGTTAATCTGCTCGACTAAAGACTCCGTGTCCGAGTCATGATTTGAATTAGTATCGCTATCTGAGTCTGTTGGCTGGGTTGATAGGGCCTCCTTGGATTTAACGAGGCCTCGATCAGGGGGGAGGGAGCCTTGAAGGCAGGAGCGGATGGTTATCAAGGTGGGGAGCAAGCCGGGAGGGAAGCGCTTGCTCTCATGTTCCATGGCATTAGTGACCCGATCAATAAGACGATCATAAGTAACAGGGTCCCAAAGATGGCAAGTGGTGAGCCATGGGTTAAAAGGCAGCAGGAGGTCCCAGTACACCTGCAGCTGCCGGACAGACACTTTACAGCGATGCGTGTCTAGGAGACCCGCTAGAGCACGAACTTGAGGTGCCTGACATGTAGATATACGATTGCCCATAGCTGAGGGGGGAGGAGGGGGGATTGCTCCCGAGCCGGGCCGGCCGGCTGGCAGGGAGGAGGAGGAGGAGTTGTTTACCGAGCAGAGAGAATGAGATAAGCTGTGGCCGCAAGGCCGAAGGAGACGGCGAGAGCGGAAAGCAGTGCCCTTTGGCAACGGGAGTAGTCGGGGGGGGGGGGGGCGGTTGCAAAGAGGCACACAGCACCAAATGAGGAAATAAAAATACAAAGAACTACAGCAAAGTAATGTAGGGGAAGAGGGAGAGTGTTAGGAGGAACGGGGGTCATAGAAGTGCGCATACAAAAGGACGAAGAGAGCGTAGGGGAAGGGAGGAGTTCCTACTGGATGAAGAGAGCGTGGGGGAAGGGATGAGCGGCTTCGGAGCAGGGAACCTCCCACGGCTCCAGAAGCGGCGAAGGAGAGGCGGCCCTACCTTGCAGGCGAGGAAACGGGAAGCTGGAGAGGCGTCCGGGCGAGCGATCGACCTGCTGAACTGTTGTGTGGAGACGTCTCCTCACACGGGGCACCAGTTGCGGTCGCGGTTACTACTTCTAGGGGGAGAGGCGGCCGGTAGCCGAGCCCTCAGCTCTCGGGGCTGCTCAAGGGGTACCGGCGGCGGGGGCTCTTTCCCGGAGGCGAGGGCGAGGCGGAGGACGTGGCCGGGGTCCTCGGCGAGAGGCGTGCAAGGAGGGCGGCGATAGGGACAAGACACTCTTCATCCAGTAGGAGTATGCGCCAAAGAGATTTATTCAGGGGTGATTACAGGTTATATAGGCTGGTAAGAAGGGCAGGGCTGGAAAGGAGGTGAAGCAGCCTTAAATGGCAATATTGAAGGGATAGGGGCTAGGATTGGTTCTGAGAGAACGCCGGAACCGTTGCAGCGGGGCGGGGGTAGTTCTGGCCACGGCGCATGCGCGCTGGCGGTGGCAGAAGTGGCCTTGGCACCAGGGAGTGAGTGGGCAAGATAAGGAAGTGGGGAAAGGGCAGTTGGGAGAAAGGCGGTTTCCTCCGGCAAGCCTCCCCTGCCAGTGACATTTTGGGTGAGGAAAAGGGAGCTGCCTTGACCTCGCTCCCCAGGCTCGGGGGGGCTGCAGAGGGCACTCACGCCCGTACCTACTACCCTCCCCAGGGGGTGATCAGGTCCCCTGGCCCAGGCCTGGCAAGCCGAGGTACAAGCTCAGACACCCGCAGAGAATGCTAGAACTCTTCATTTCCTACCTACCTCACTGCAAAGAGTACTTAGAGGAAGTGACAGAAATAAAGCCTGCTGTGGGCACCTGTTCCTTCGTATAATCTAATCAGGAGGCACAGAACCAGAGCAATCAATTTCAGGCCTATCTTGGACACAGACACAACACACAGACCTGCATAGACACACATTTGCATGAACACATAAATACACTCTCACATACTCGGGGCTCGCATTAGACCAGAGGAGTCAACTCCCAGTTATCCATGAGCATGGGCAGGTAAAATCCAGAATATAAAGCAGTTTTCTGTTTCAGTTTCATCTGTATCCATTTCATCATTGCATTCCCCATTGCACCTAACTAAATTCATTTTTAGTAGTTGGTCAGTTGTGTTCTTTTTAAAATAAAATTATAATGAAAAATCCACACAGTTTTATAATAATATCATTTTCCAGTAGTTTCTCCTGTGCCTAATTATTTACTTTATAAGAGAAACACAGAAGAATTAACCATTTTATTCAGTTTTGACACCTTTCCTTATTCCTTCTAGTGGAGATGTTAATGAGAAATTTATATTCTCAAAATAGGTGCTGGCACAGAAACACAAGAGTCCAAAATAATCAACAAGCTGGTTCATCAGCTGCTGGACATTGGAGAATAAATCCTCTCCTGATGGAATTCCCAAGAGTCTTGCAATGTCCCAGGCCATTTTTCCCCCTCTAAAAGGAATATGGAGTGAAATGTAAGCTATAACCAATTTGTAGGATAAAATAATACTGGATTTATTTAGTGTATGATAAAAAAACACATGTATGTTGAAGACAAATTTCGTGCTGAAATCCGTGACATTTCTTATATTTTGCTTGAATATTCTTGTGAAATTCCTGGAATCTTGAATATTTCAACCACTTAATGGCAAAAGCTCCTGACAAACACATAGGTTTTAGTGCTAATTACCCCACCTCTTTCATTTGTCCTTAAATTTTCAATGCTGCACATGTTTAAATAGATTGTTGGCAATTGGAAAATTGGAATACAAATAAAGTAATCCCTGCACACATTCTGCTACTATTTTTCCAAAGTGAAAACTTGGATTGTTTCAAAATATATCATTTTGTCAACTTTATAACTTAAACAACAGAAAAATTTCATTTTGAAACTGCAAAACTGTATGAGGGCAGAACGAATCTTAGAAGCAAATATTTATATTCACATGAGAATATTTTTGGAATCATTGTCATTCATTGTGAACAATAGGAAAGCCTTTTCTGAGATTTTGTCCAACATATTTTTCCTACTTAGTGAGTGTTTTGTGCCAGCTCTGTAGGACCAGTTGTGTCTTACTTTTTCTTCTAATATAAATAACCAAAAGAATAGCAATGGATTTCAAATATCTTGGTGATACCATGGCTGTGGTAGAGTCATCCAACTCCAAAGAGATTTGGTTCACGTCTTAGAGTGTTCCTTCCAGAACCTCGGTTCATCATATGACTCACTTTATTTTCAAGTAGAGGAATAACAGATAAAGCTCAGAGGAGCCTGACATTATGATTAGGAAAATAGCTATAACCCATCAAGAGTTAATTTAGGTTGACAAAATGGTGAACATTTGGACTGAAAACATGCCTCTATAAAGCTAGCATTTCATCACCCAAGGATTAAGTAAATAATTTGTTCTTAAATAAAAAAGAGTAGAAAGGAAGACAGTTTCTGGTGAACTCAAAAATATAGATTGTGGTATCTGCCCCCTTTGTCCCACTTAAATGTTTCTATAAATAACATTTGGTCTAAAAAAATCTTTCCCATTCTGAGAACTTAACTCTGACTCCCAGGATGGGATTACAAAGCGCCCACCAAGGAATTGAATGTTGAGAGTGAAGGAGCATCATGTGAGGAAATAGAAGGTGAAGGACAAGGAGAGACAGAGAAGAAAGGACAGGGAATCCAGCTTCTCAAACTGCAGGAACTGCAGCTCTTGGATACCAAGCAGCCAACTCTTATCCAACCCCATTTGTGAGAAACACCAGTGCTCCCCAAATCCTGCCTGGGTGCCTGAGTGCTGATGGCAATCTGCTGGGACGGGGTCAGGGGCCAGCACTGATTCTTCAATTTTATGTTTAAAGCTGGTGTTGTCAGACAGAATATCAGAATTATGATTATCTGAGTGGTTCGGGAACAGGCAGAGTTTTGACTGAAATATGGCAGTGCAGAGAAACTGCTGAAAACAGCCAGTCCTAGAGGCAGAGAGGTTGACTTCATGACTTCTAAAGCTCTCTTTCAGTTCAAAGACCCTGTGGTTTCTTGCAGAAGACCAAAAAGATGGAAATACCTAAGGGAAGATAAAAAGAATGATTCTTGGAATTTAGGGTGGATGCATTTTATGCATCATAACTAAAACACAGTTTCTTGTGTTCACCTTGCAGAATGCATGAAGTTAATAAAATAAGTTATTGCACGTAGAAAGGGGTTCAAATCACTCTATTCTAAGTTCTTTTGTGTGTGTGTGTGAGAGAAAGGCACAAAGAACTTAAGCGCATTTTTTACTTGAATTGTTTTCTATATTTTGAATTAATATGATTCAGACGTAAAACAAAACTGGCAGAAAACCACTCTGACTCTTTTGAGTTGGTCAAGTCTATTTGAGCAGCAGGCCTGAGTTTCAAAAGAATGATAGAAATGCTCTTTTTCTCCCTCCCTTCTTGATTTATGGTTCCTCAACACATCAGATTGTACAGAGTTTCTATTTGGGACGATGGAAGCTTTGGTAATGGATGGTGGTGTCTGTAGCAAAACATTGTGAATGCAATGAACAGCCCTGAACTATGTGCTTGAATGTGGTTAAAGGGGAATTTTAGGTTGTATATATATTGCGAGAATATAAATTAAAAAAAAAAGACTGTACAACACATACAGTGAATCCTATTGTCAATAATGGACTATAGTGAATAGTATAATTATAAAAAATTCTTTCATGAATTTTAACAATTTCACCACACTAATGCAAGGTGTTAATAATAGGGTTGTATATGGGAACTCTGTATTTTATGCATAATTTTTCTGTAAACCTATAATTCTCAAATTAAAAAACAAAGCAATTTTAATTGCTTCTCATTTTAAAAAGATAAATTTGTGCAATCCAAGTGTGAAGAGAAGTGAGATATCACAAAACCAAATGTTCCAACTGAAAGAAAGAAAGGAAGGAAGGGAGGAAGGAAGGAAGGGAAGGAGGGAGGGAGTTAGGGAGGAAAGAAAGAGTAATCTTTCCCTTTAGGGAACCTGGGTTTATGTCATTCTTAGAAAGTTTTTATAATGAATAGAATCATAATTTTATTCTGCTTTTTTTAAAAAAAAAGATGAAGGAAATATGCTCTGGCCTTCAAATTGCTAGACTCAGCAAATAAAAATACAGTATGCCCAGTTAAATTTGAATTTCAGATAAACAGTGAATACTTTTACTATAGTATGTTCCATGCAATTTGGGGGACATATCAATACTTTAAAAAATTGTTTATCTGAAATTCAAGTTTTACTGGTATGTTGTATTTTATCTGGCAACCCTATCTGGCCTCTTGGCCTGCAGTCTGTTACTGAGTGGCTTATTTGACAGAAAACATTCTCTATGCTTCTTATCTACCTTGCCGGTCAGAGATCTGGTGCTTTTCAGACCCCCACCCTCGACAGAGCCATTGCAACCTCAGACATCTCCCAGACATAAACCATTTTGCTTTTGGTGACAAAAGCCAGGAGAATTTCAGATTCCAAAGATAAGCATAAAATAACTTGATATACTGAAAAACTTGAAAATTCTCATTGGTTAGAATTTTAGGTGCTGGTGAAAGAAAAAATGATGAGATACTGTGAATCAATCCCTCCTCAATAAAGCTTGTCTCCCAAATTCTGAAACCCTTGGTTCATATCCCAACTCTGAAACTCACAAGCTTTGTGAATGGAAGTAAGTTACTGAATTCTCTCATTCTCAGCCTCCTCGCTATTCCGTTGGAGAGAATGATAGGTGATGATAGCTATCCCAAGAAGAGGATTAAATGAGATAAGACATAGAAAGTAGTTAGCTCAGTCATACTAACAGCTTCTTCTGTTACCACTTTTGTCATTATTATCTCTGCCACTATTGACATCACTACCATTATGCACAAAGCCCTGTGGCAGGAATGTAAAGTAATATCCTTAGTGTTAAAGAGCTTGCAGGTGGTTTTGGAACTAGATCAACTCCTGAAGACATAAAGAACAATGCAAGCCAGCAGGTCCTAAATGCCAAATGAGGGTCAGGTGGATAAACTACAGGAGTTCAGAGGTGGGTGAGACATTGGCCACTTCCCTGGAAGCATGTGAGGATAGAGTGGTTTACGTCCTGCCATTTTCCCCATGGGAACTTTCCTCTTAACAGACACCTCCAAATGCAGATAACTGATTACTTGTTACAGCTCTACCAGCTGCCTCTCTTTCCTCCAGTATTACTTGCAATACCTCAGGTCTGTTTTCTGATAGATACAGTGTTCTCCCTAGAATCACCAATAACAGTCTCCAGGTCAATTTGAAGGTCATTTTAACCTCCAGGATTATTCCAAATAATTTTTTGACCCTTTGTTGGTCATGCATCATTCTTAACACTTCTCTTTTAGTACTGTATATTATAGTATTTACTGCTTGTCTCTCTTCCTCCCTTTGCTCCTAGTTGTCAGTCCTGAGTTCCTTCTTTTTACTCCTGCAGAAGCTCACCAGGCAAAAACAGTTACCATTGCTCATATTTTGGTCCTTCTAAGACAACCCCTTCCCACAAATCACTAAAAAAGTACAGCCTCCATTTTCTAGACTCATCATGATTACATGCTGTTGAAAATGAAATTTCTTTTCTGGTCATAAAGTGCACTTACAAGAATATTGGTAAAACTGTACTCCTGTACCAAAAATGAATTCATAAAATTGGAGTCTATATAATATTAACATTGTACTGAACCAGAATGAGGTTGACAAATGTCCACTCATCTAAATTAATACTTCCATCTTAATTGAGTCATTTGGCAAGTTTCCTGAGCTGACCTGCATGGTTCTCCCTACCTCCACCCCCACCTCCTGCGGTATTTTATTATAAGGTTGTCACTTTAGCAAGCATTGAGAAATGGTATGCTTTCTGTTTTTCTGTTTTCTTGTTCTTCATAATGACATCCATTGACCTACTCCTGGCATTTTGTGCAACAGGCATACACTAGGGATTGCAACAGTAGAACACCAGAGAAGAAGGTAGAGTGTTGGAGGCAGTGGGTACTTGGAGAAGGAAAGGTGGCTAGGGAATTTTGTGATTTATCAACAGAGGAATCCTGGAACTATTTTTTAATAAAAGAAATTATACAGCCTTAAAAATATTATAGAAAAAACCTCGTAAGATGTTCAGTTGCTGAAAGTCCTAAAAACCTTTACAGAGCGCCAATATGTATACAGTTCTCACAGTTCAAATATGACTAAAATACATTCATCCAAAATCTCATATGTACCATGAGAGGCTGGTACAAGACCAGTAGTGATATTAGACTAGTTTTACAAAACTAACAAATCAAGAGAATTGGTTAGTTTAGATAATCTACTCTTTAGAAAAAATTTTAAGACCCAACAAGAAAAAAAAGTGAAGTATGTGGCTCTGCCTAGGACTAAAGAGGATTTTGACATTAACTAACAATAAATAAAACCAACTATCAATCAATTACTTGTCTTTTAGAAATGAGGGCTTATTCGAGGACATAGCTCTTCCTCAGATATTTTTCATATCAGAAGGATATTTCTCTTTCAATAGGAATATAAATATCTGCAATTCATATAAAGCCTTTTCCTTGTGAAGAACTTATTTCCATACATGATTAACAGACCAGGATCAGTAGTCAGAGGTCTTGGGTTTCAGTTCAGGTTCTTCCTCTTTCAAGGTCATCAGTTTTCTCATCTGTAAAAATGGAATACTAGTACCACTCAGGATTATTCTGAGAATTCATTGAGGTTGCCTAATGCATTTGCCTATTGAGAGAAATATAATGAATTAATATCTCAATTATATGAATTATATAAAAATAATTGCTATTATTAAATAAAGTTTATTAATTTTGAAACAGAAAATAATTATTTCCTCACATTTGTCTGTCATTCAGAAATGCAGGTCAATGTGTATAAAGGATTTAATTTATTAACAAATTATATACATATACATGAGCATCTTGAACATTGATCTAATCCAATTGACTAATAGATTATAAGATGGCACTGATGAATACAGGGATAAAAAGTTCATCAAATAACTCTGAAGTCTTTATATGCACAGTATAAAAGCAAAAGGTCTTTCTTAGCATTATGTCTAGATGACACTTCCTCTTGTAAAGGGCAGGCTTTGCACTGGTGCACCCCCAAACAGGCCTACCCATCATTTAAGGCCAGTATTCACAAAGATTGACAGGTGCCCACTCCACACATTTTAAATATTTTGAGTTTCAATTCTGTCTTATAGTTATATACAGACATTTTCTAAATTGCAAAAAATATTTAGTAGACACCTAATTCATTCTCATCATACTGTATCATTAGAAGGAGTCACTCACTTTTTATTTATCTCATGGATAAGATTTGTGCTGCTGTTTTGTCCCCTTTCTTAAACCCACATGCATATTAATCTTTTATAGAATATCTATAGTAGTTCATTTTTTATGAAACTTTTTTATCTTACATGTTCTTCTTGGATTATACCTACATGGTGCTAAATATCTAGATGAAAATTAAAAGATACTTTATTTAAAATTACTCAAATATTTGAAAATAACTTTTACCTTTTAACCTGGGCTCATGGGTATTCTTTGTGTATGTTTTTGGAATGTTTGGGATAATAAATTATTTTCCCATCTACATACAAATATGTGGTATATTGACTGATTAGCAAATGTCCAAACAGGTACCTATTCATATTGATTATTGGGAAGTCACTCAAAGGATCACTATGATGATTTTCCTTTTGCCTCAGGCTCCTGTATGGTTAAGTCTGGCACTGTTACTCATCCTATCATCATTTACAATTTTGACACTTTGCTCATAATGGATTTTTTTTTTGGGGGGGGGGAATTGGTTCTGGCTGTGTGCTATTGGTGGAGTGATATACACAGATCAATGGAGCAGAAAAGAGAACCCAGAAACAGACAAATACAAATATGCTCAATTGATTTTTGATACATGTGCAAAAAATTCAATGGAGGAAAGATAGTCTTTTAAAAAATGGTGCTAGAGCAATTAAACACCATGGGCAAAAAAAAAAAGGAACCTCAACTTGTCTTGTACCTTACACAAAAATTAACCAAAAGAAACTTAAGTGTAAAATATAAAATTTTAAAACTTTTAGGGAAAAAATGGAGAAAATCCTTGAGATCTGGGGCTAGGTAGAGAGTTTTTAGATTTGACATCAAAGATCCAACAATGGAAAAATAGATAAGTTGGACTTCATCAAAATTTACAACTCGTTCTCTGTTACATCTGTTAAATAGATGAAAAGACAAGATTCAGACTAGGAAAATACTATTTGCAAAACACAAAACCAACAAAAGACTACAATCTAGAATATATAAAGAACTCTTAAAACTCAGGAGTTAAAAAGAAAATCAACTAATCCAATTAGAAAATGGACAGAAGACATGAAGAGACATTTCTCTGAAGAGGATATACAAATGGCAAATGAGTACATGAAAAGATGTTCAACATCATTAGCCATTAGGGAAACGCAAATTAAAACTACAATGAGATATCACTACACACATATCAGAGTGATTAAATTATAAAAGGTGACAATGCCAAATGCTGGTGATTAAAATATAAAAGGTGACAATACCAAATGCTGTAGAGATGTAGACTGGTACAGACAATCTGGAAAACAATTTGGCAGTTTCTTAAAAAGCTAAACATGCAACTGTCATATGACCCAAGCCATTTCATTCCTGGGCTTTTATCCCAAAGAAATGAAGACTATTTTCATACAACAATCTATACATGAATGATTTAATAGCAGCTTTATTTGTAATAGCCCCATACTGGAAACAAACCACATGTTCTTCAATGAATGAATGCTTATACAAACTGTGGTACATGCATACCAGGGAATACCACTCAGCAACGAAAAGGAACAAACCAGTGATACACACAAAACCGGGACTGATCTCCAATGAATTGTACTGAGTAAAGAAGCCAATCCCAAAAGGTTACCTACTGTATGATTCTATTCATAATTACATTCTTGATATGACAAAATTATAGAAATGGAGAACAAATTATTGAGTGCCTTGGGTTAAGGAGGCAGTGGGGGTAGAAGGAAAGTGGTTGTGTCTAAATGAGAAACAAGAGGGACCCTTATAGTGATGGCAATGTTCTGTATCTTGGCTATATCAATGTCAATATCCTAGTTATGATATCGTATTATTGTTTTGCAAGATGTTTTCATTTGGGAAAACTGGTAAAGGGTACAGTTGGTTGGGAGTTGGGGAAGGGCTGTATTTCTAAAAACTGCAGGTCAATCTACAATTATCTCAAAATAAAAACCTCAATAAAAAAAACTTTAAAAATATATTGCATTAAAATAGTATTTATCTTGATTACTAAGTTTTTTGGTGACCCTTTGAAGTTTGCCCCCAAGGCAAGTTCCTCCTTTGCCTCACTCAGGTCCTGGCCCTGGAAGTCAGATTAAATGAGAGAGAAATCAGAATGAATGGGAGTTGAGAGGAATCCTTGGAAGTTCCTAAACAGTAATCTGCCTGCTTACAGAGAAGGAATGCCCTAAAATATCTGGAGAAATAACAAAACAAAACAAAACAAAACAAAAGATAGTGGAAGAGGAGGCGGGGCAAGATGGCAGACTGGTGAGCTGTAAGTTTTAGTTACTCCTCCAGGAAAGTAGGTAGAAAGCCAGGAACTGCGTGGACTGGACACCACAGAGCAATCTGTCTTTGGGCATACTTCATACAACACTCATGAAAATGTTGAACTGCTGAGATCAGCGAAATCTAAGCCCAATACAGAAAGCTTCAAAGAATTGCAATTTGGGCACGTCAAGTCAAGAGCAGAACTAAGAGAGCTCTGAGACAAAAGGCAATAATCCAGTGGCTGAGAAAATTCACTAAACAACACAACTTCCCAAGAAAAGGGGGGTGTCCACCCACAGCCACCATCCTGGTGGACAGGAAACACTCCTGCCCATCGCCAGCCCCATAGCCCAGAGCTGCCCCAGACAACCCAGTGCTTCAAATAACAGGCACACACCACAAAACTGGGCGTGGACATTAGCCTTCCCTGCAACCTCAGCTGATTGTCCCAGAGTTGGGAAGGTGGAGCAGTGTGAATTAACAAAGCCCCATTCAGCCATCATCTCAGCAGACTGGGAGCCTCCCTACACAGCCCAGCAGCCCAGAACTGCCCTGGGGGGACGGCACTCACCTGTGACATAGCACAGTCATCCCTCAACAGAGGACCCGGGGTCCACGGCCTGGAAGAGGGGCCCACTTGCAAGTCTCAGGAGCCATACGCCAATACCAAGGACTTGTGGGTCAGTGGCAGAGAAAAACTGTGGCAGGACTGAACTGAAGGATTAGACTATTGCAGCAGCTTTAAAACTCTAGGATCATCAGGGAGATTTGATTGTTAGGGCCACCCCCCCTCTCCGACTGCCGAGAAACACGCCCCACATACAGGGCAGACAACACCAACTACACACGCAAGCTTGGTACACCAATTGGGCCCCACAAGACTCACTTCCCCACTCACCAAAAAGGCTAAGCAGGGGAGAACTGGCTTGTGGAGGACAGGTGGCTCGTGGACGCCACCTGCTGGTTAGTTAGAGAAAGTGTACTCCATGAAGCTGTAGATCTGATAAATTAGAGATAAGGACTTCAATAGGTCTACAAACCCTAAAAGAACCCTATCAAGTTCAGCAAATGCCACGAGGCCAAAAACAACAGAAAATTATAAAGCATATGAAAAAACCAGACGATATGGATAACCCAAGCCCAAGCACCCAAATCAAAAGACCAGAAGAGACACAGCACCTAGAGCAGCTACTCAAAGAACTAAAGATGAACAATGAGACCATAGTACGGGATGTAAAGGAAATCAAGAAGACTCTAGAAGAGCATAAAGAAGACATTGCAAGACTAAATAAAAAAATGGATGATCTTATGGAAATTAAAGAAACTGTTGACCAAATTAAAAAGATTCTGGACACTCACAGTACAAGACTAGAGGAAGTTGAACAACGAATCAGTGACCTGGAAGATGACAGAATGGAAAATGAAAGCATAAAAGAAAGAATGGGGAAAAAAATTGAAAAAATCGAAATGGACCTCAGGGATATGATAGATAATATGAAACGTCTAAATATAAGACTCATTGGTGTCCCAGAAGGGGAAGAAAAGGGTAAAGGTCTAGGAAGAGTATTCAAAGAAATTGTTGGGGAAAACTTCCCAAATCTTCTAAACAACATAAATACACAAATCATGAATGCTCAGCGAACTCAAAATAGAATAAATCCAAATAAACCCACTCCGAGACATATTCTGATCACACTGTCAAACACAGAAGAGAAGGAGCAAGTTCTGAAAGCAGCAAGAGAAAAGCAATTCACCACATATAAAGGAAACAGCATAAGACTAAGTAGTGACTACTCAGCAGCCACCATGGAGGCAAGAAGGCAGTGGCACGATATATTTAAAATTCTGAGTGAGAAAAATTTCCAGCCAAGAATACTTTATCCAGCAAAGCTCTCCTTCAAATTTGAGGGAGAGCTTAAATTTTTCACAGACAAACAAATGCTGAGAGAATTTGCTAACAAGAGACCTGCCCTACTGGAGATACTAAAGGGAGCCCTACAGACAGAGAAACAAAGACAGGACAGAGAGACTTGGAGAAAGGTTCAGTATTAAGAGATTCGGTATGGGTACAATAAAGGATATTAATAGAGAGAGGGAAAAATATGGCAAACATAAACCAAAGGATAAGATGGCCGATTCAAGAAATGCCTTCACGGTTATAACGTTGAATGTAAATGGATTAAACTCCCCAATTAAAAGATATAGATTCGCAGAATGGATCAAAAAAAATGAACCATCAATATGTTGCATACAAGAGACTCATCTTAGACACAGGGACACAAAGAAACAAAGTGAAAGGATGGAAAAAAATATTTCATGCAAGCTACAGCCAAAAGAAAGCAGGTGTAGCAATATTAATCTCAGATAAAATAGACTTCAAATGCAGGGATGTTTTCAGAGACAAAGAAGGCCACTACATACTAATAAAAGGGGCAATTCAGCAAGAAGAAATAACAATCGTAAATGTCTATGCACCCAATCAAGGTGCCACAAAATACATGAGAGAAACACTGGCAAAACTAAAGGAAGCAATTGATGTTTCCACAATAATTGTGGGAGACTTCAACACAACACTCTCTCCTATAGATAGATCAACCAGACAGAAGACCAATAAGGAAATTGAAAACCTAAACAATCTGATAAATAAATTAGATTTAACAGACATATACAGGACATTACATCCCAAATCACCAGGATACACATACTTTTCTAGTGCTCACGGAACTTTCTCCAGAAAAGATCATATGCTGGGACATAAAACAAGCCTCAATAAATTTAAAAAGATTGAAATTATTCAAAGCACATTCTCTGACCACAGTGGAATACAATTAGAAGTCAATAACCATCAGAGACTTAGAAAATTCACAAATACCTGGAGGTTAAACAACACACTCCTAAACAATCAGTGGGTTAAAGAAGAAATAGCAAGAGAAATTGCTAAATATATAGAGACGAATGAAAATGAGAACACAACATACCAAAATCTATGGGATGCAGCAAAAGCAGTGCTAAGGGGGAAATTTATAGCACTAAACGCATATATTAAAAAGGAAGAAAGAGCCAAAATCAAAGAACTAATGGATCAACTGAAGAAGCTAGAAAATGAACAGCAAACCAATCCTAAACCAAGTAGAAGAAAAGAAATAACAAGGATTAAAGCGGAAATAAATGACATAGAGAACAAAAAAACAAGAGAGGATAAATATCACCAAAAGTTGGTTCTTTGAGAAGATCAACAAGATTGACAAGCCCCTAGCTAGACTGACAAAATCAAACAGAGAGAAGACCCATATAAACAAAATAATGAATGAAAAAGGTGACATAACTGCAGATCCTGAAGAAATTAAAAAAATTATAAGAGGATATTATGAACAACTGTATGGCAACAAACTGGATAATGTAGAAGAAATGGACAATTTCCTGGAAACATATGAACAACCTAGACTGACCAGAGAAGAAATAGAAGACCTCAACCAACCCATCACAAGGAAAGAGATCCAATCAGTCATCAAAAATCTTCCCACAAATAAATGCCCAGGGCCAGATGGCTTCACAGGGGAATTCTACCAAACTTTCCAGAAAGAACTGACACCAATCTTACTCAAACTCTTTCAAAACATTGAAAAAAATGGAACACTACCTAACTCATTTTATGAAGCTAACATCAATCTAATACCAAAACCAGGCAAAGATGCTACAAAAAAGGAAAACTACCGGCCAATCTCCCTAATGAATATAGATGCAAAAATCCTAAACAAAATACTTGCAAATCGAATCCAAAGACACATTAAAAAAATCATACACCATGACCAAGTGGGGTTCATTCCAGGCATGCAAGGATGGTTCAACATAAGAAAAACAATAAATGTATTACAACACATTAAAAACTCGAAAGGGAAAAATCAATTGATCATCTCTATAGATGCTGAAAAAACATTTGACAAAATCCAACATCCCTTTTTGATAAAAACACTTCAAAAGGTAGGAATTGAAGGAAACTTCCTCAACATGATAAAGAGCATATATGAAAAACCCACAGCCAGCATAGTACTCAATGGGGAGAGACTGAAAGCCTTCCCTCTAAGATCAGGAACAAGACAAGGATGCCCACTGTCACCAATGTTATTCAACATTGTGCTGGAAGTGCTAGCCAGGGCAATCCGGCAAGACAAAGAAATAAAAGGCATCCAAATTGGAAAAGAAGAAGTAAAACTGTCATTGTTTGCAGATGATATGATCTTATATCTAGAAAACCCTGAGAAATCGAAGATACAGCTACTAGAGCTAATAAACAAATTTAGCAAAGTAGCGGGATACAAGATTAATGCACATAAGTCAGTAATGTTTCTATATGCTAGAAATGAACAAACTGAAGAGACACTCAAGAAAAAGATACCATTTTCAATAGCAACTAAAAAAATCAAGTACCTAGGAATCAACTTAACCAAAGATGTAAAAGACCTATACAAAGAAAACTACATAACTCTACTAAAAGAAATAGAAGGGAACCTTAAAAGATGGAAAAATATTCCATGTTCATGGATAGGAAGGCTAAATGTCATTAAGATGTCAATTCTACCCAAACTCATCTACAGATTCAATGCAATCCCAATCAAAATTCCAACAACCTACTTTGCAGACTTGGAAAAGCTAGTTATCAAATTTATTTGGAAAGGGAAGATGCCTCGAATTGCTAAAGACACTCTAAAAAAGAAAAACGAAGTGGGAGGACTTACACTCCCTGACTTTGAAGCTTATTATAAAGCCACAGTAGCCAAAACAGCATGGTACTGGCACAAAGATAGACATATAGATCAATGGAATCGAATTGAGAATTCAGAGATAGACCCTCAGATCTATGGCCGACTGATCTTTGATAAGGCCCCCAAAGTCACTGAACTGAGCCATAATGGTCTTTTCAACAAATGGGGCTGGGAGAGTTGGATATCCATAACCAAAAGAATGAAAGAGGACCCCTACCTCACCCCCTACACAAAAATTAACTCAAAATGGACCAAAGATCTCAATATAAAAGAAAGTACCATAAAACTCCTAGAAGATAATGTAGGAAAACATCTTCAAGACCTTGTATTAGGCGGCCACTTCCTAGACTTTACACCCAAAGCACAAGCAACAAAAGAGAAAATAGATAAATGGGAATTCCTCAAGCTTAGAAGTTTCTGCACCTCAAAGGAATTTCTCAAAAAGGTAAAGAGGCAGCCAACTCAATGGGAAAAAATTTTTGGAAACCATGTATCTGACAAAAGACTGATATCATGCATATATAAAGAAATCCTACAACTCAATGACAATAGTACAGACAGCCCAATTATAAAATGGGCAAAAGATATGAAAAGACAGTTCTCTGAAGAGGAAATACAAATGGCCAAGAAACACATGAAAAAATGTTCAGCTTCACTAGCTATTAGAGAGATGCAAATTAAGACCACAATGAGATACCATCTAACACCGATTAGAATGGCTGCCATTAAACAAACAGGGAACTACAAATGCTGGAGGGGATGTGGAGAAATTGGAACTCTTATTCATTGTTGGTGGGACTGTATAATGGTTCAGCCACTCTGGAAGTCAGTCTGGCAGTTCCTTAGAAAACTAGATATAGAGCTACCATTCGACCCCGCGATTGCACTTCTCGGTATATACCCGGAAGATCGGAAAGCAGTGACACGAACAGATATCTGCACGCCAATGTTCATAGCAGCATTATTCACAATTGCCAAGAGATGGAAACAACCCAAATGTCCTTCAACAGATGAGTGGATAAATAAAATGTGGTATATACACACGATGGAATACTACGCGGCAGTAAGAAGGAACGATCTCGTGAAACATATGACAACATGGATGAACCTTGAAGACATAATGCTGAGCGAAATAAGCCAGGCACAAAAAGAGAAATATTATATGCTACCACTAATGTGAACTTTGAAAAATGTAAAACAAATGGTTTATAATGTAGAATGTAGGGGAACTAGCAGTAGAGAGCAATTAAGGAAGGGGGAACAATAATCCAAGAAGAACAGATAAGCTATTTAACGTTCTGGGGATGCCCAGAAATGACTATGGTCTGTTAATTTCTGATGGATATAGTAGGAACAAGTTCACAGAAATGTTGCTATATTATGTAACTTTCTTGGGGTAAAGTAGGAACATGTTGGAAGTTAAGCAGTTATCTTAGGTTAGTTGTCTTTTTCTTACTCCCTTGTTATGGTCTCTTTGAAATGTTCTTTTATTGTATGTTTGTTTTCTTTTTAACTTTTTTTTTTCATACAGTTGATTTAAAAAAGAAGGGAAAGTTAAAAAAAAAAAAAAAAGAGAGAGAAACAAGGAAAAAAAAAAAAGATGTAGTGCCCCCTTGAGGAGCCTGTGGAGAATGCAGGGGTATTCACCTACCCCACCTCCATGGTTGCTAACATGACCACAGACATGGGGGACTGGTGGTTTGATGGGTTGAGCCCTCTATCATAGGTTTTACCCTTGGGAAGACGGTTGCTGCAAAGGAGAGGCTAGGCCTCCCTATATTTGTGCCTAAGAGTCTCCTCCTGAATGCCTCTTTGTTGCTCAGATGTGGCCCTCTCTCTCTGGCTAAGCCAACTTGAAGGGTGAAATCGCTGCCCTCCCCCCTACGTGGGATCAGACACCCAGGGGAGTGAATCTCCCTGGCAACGTGGAATATGACTCCCGGGGAGGAATGTAGACCCGGCATCGTGGGATGGAGAACATCTTCTTGACCAAAAGGGGGATGTGAAAGGAAATGAAATAAGCTTCAGTGGCAGAGAGATTCCAAAAGGAGCCGAGAGGTCACTCTGGTGGGCACTCTTACGCACACTTTAGACAACCCTTTTTAGGTTCTAAAGAATTGGGGTAGCTGGTGGTGGATACCTGAAACTATCAAACTACAACCCAGAACCCATGAATCTCGAAGACAGTTGTATAAAAATGTAGCTTATGAGGGGTGACAATGGGATTGGGAAAGCCATAAGGACCACACTCCACTTTGTCTAGTTTATGGATGGATGTGTAGAAAAATAGGGGAAGGAAACAAACAGACAAAGGTACCCAGTGTTCTTTTTTACTTCAATTGCTCTTTTTCACTCTAATTATTATTCTTGTTATTTTTGTGTGTGTGCTAATGAAGGTGATAGGGATTGATTTAGGTGATGAATGTACAACTATGTAATGGTACTGTAAACAATCGAAAGTACGATTTGTTTTGTATGACTGTGTGGTATGTGAATATATCTCAATAAAATGGTGATTAAAAAAAAAAGAAAAAAAAAAAAAAAGATAGTGGAAGAGACTAGAAACCATGAAAGGTTCAGGACAAGTTTAGAGAGAAATTGGGAAGAGAGTCTTCCTCTCAGCACTTGTAGGGAAGCACAAAGAGAAGAGATATTATGCAAACATATATATTTAGAAAAATAAAACCAAACAATGTTTTTGTTGTTGTTTTCCCACAGTCCCCTCCATCCTCCATCCCCCATGTGAACCTTGACACAAAGAATTGTAGAATGCTGATGTCTTGGTATTTGGCACAGAGAGTGACAATTGTACAGTGGCCGATTTGTGACTCACCCCTTTGTGGATCAGCTCTGCAACTTCAGATTCATTCCAAGCCTCAAAGAATTGAGCATAGCAACAGCAGGGCCCACCTTCACCCGTCAGATAATAAAGTTTAGTCATGCAGCTTAAAATAAAATAAGCAAGAAGCAGATGGTGAAGGGACAGAATGTGGTGTATTTAATCTGTCCGTGTTTGCAAGGAAGCAGTTTTCTTCTTAGTTCCAGAAAACAGAGCAAGACAAACAATAATGCTTCTCTTTCCTGGGCACATATGACTCTGTTTGTATAGGTGATCTGAAGTTTGAGGTAATTTGATCTTCATCTTGCTGAATTCTCTTTCTTGGAACTGGGAAACTGAGCTGACCCACTTCCCCCAGGAGGCAGTCAGGGCAGGGAGGAGGTTTCTCAGCGGCCTGCTCAGTAAACAACTCTGAACAAAATGATCATACCCAAATGAAACCAATATCAGACAGAGTGAACCTCTCAAGACCTGGGTTGGCATCTATAATAAAGGAACTGTCAGAGCAAATGGCCAAGTGTTAAATGGTACAGTGTAAATTGTTAAGCAGCTACCACTATGGAAGTAAAAGTTGATAAAGTAGCATTGTAGAGATTTTATTCCAATTTGGCTTGTTTAGAATGACTGTAATACTGAAGAAAGGCTACAGGAAAAAAAAATTACTTTCCCTCCTCTGATGGAGCACTCTGAAACAGAAATCTGGAGGGCTGACTCAGTCCTTTTGCTTGGAATTTATTCTTATTCCAGTTCAGAAGGTGCCTGAGTATATTTTAATAATGTGTCAATTAAGGCCCCTTGCTGGCTGCCCGAGTGATAGGACATAATCAAAACCTATATTTCAGAATGTGGTAGAGCTGGGGGTGGTTAGAGAATAAGGAGCTACGAGGAAATGAGGAGCGAGGTTAGAAAATGAATTTAAAGGAGGTCAGAAGCCAGTTATTTTTTTTTTTTTTTTGTCCTCACTATGTTTAATCATTTGACGGGTGAAACCTTCATAAAATTCGCATGTGTTTTAAAGGAGCCCTTTCAAACAGAAGGAACTTCAGCATGATCAAGAATGAAAATGGCAGTAGTCCTGACTTTCTCCCTATCATTCTGCATCCATGTCCTTGGGGAGTGTGAGTTCCAAAGAGGGGAAAACACTAAGTGACCTACCAAGAGGTGAACGATGTGACTTTTCCCCACTTCTAGTACTATGAGGCAGGAACTAAGTGAAGAAGACAGGAAAGAAACAGACTCCCTCTTCTTCTTATATATCTATTCTCTGACCACCGCCAGTCTTTCCCATGTAGAGTACACTTCATAATTCCCTTTATCCCTTGAGTTTCTATCCCACAGAGCATGTAGCACAATACTCAGCTTTCTCATATTTTCATTTCCATCTACTTCATTCATTCTTCCACTTGACCAACAAATATTTATTGAGGCATGGAGTTTTAGCACTAGAGTTGACATGGTGAGCAAAATAGCCATGGTTGCTATTCTCATAGAACTTACCACTAGGTAAGGGAGCAAATATTAATCAAAGTGTCTCAAGGACAAGATCCTCCCCAGCATTCCATGATTTCTCAAATGTCTCTGAGTGTGTTTAAATTATTTCAACTGAAAATAAGTAATTTGAGAAGGAGGTTCGAATTTACCGAGTGTCCTCTAAATCATACTTCATTTTTAAAAATACAGGTGTCAAGTGTATAATTTTGATTTTGTAAAAGCAGAGTATCCGACTCTAAAATGAAGTTATTATAAACTATATTTACTGCATGGGCAATAAAAAATGGAATTGCTTATTCTGTAGCAAATTTATAGATTCAAACCTGCCACTCACTGCAGTTCTAACAAGGTGGACCAGAAAAAAATGGAGGAAGCTGGTCTGTAGAGTGAGAAGAATGAATCTGACACTCAGAGGGGAGCAGCAACGAGGGACAGTGACCAACTGCCACGGTTTGTGCTTCCTGAGAGTTTCCCAGGACTCTGGACTTTTTGTGCTGAAAGAGCGAACATCCCAGGCAAGTTGGGATGAGTTTGTCATTGCATTAGTTTCCTAGAACTGTCATAACAAAGTACGACAAACTAGATGCCTTAAAACAACAAAAACGTATTGCCTCAGTTCTGGAGGGCCCAAGTCTGAAGTCAAGGTGTCAGCAGGGATGTGGTTCATCTGAAACCTGTAGGGAAGAATCCTTCCTTGCCTCTTCTAACTTCTGGTGTTTATTGGCAATTCTCAGCTTTCCTTGGCTTGTAGATGCATCACTCCAATCTCTGCCTCCTCCATCTTCAAGTGCCCTTCTTCTATGTCTGTCTATCTCTTCTCCTCCTCTTCTTATAAGGACACCAGGCATATTGGATTAGAGGTCCACTCTACTCCAGTATGTCCTCATTTTAACTAATTTCATCTATAATGACTCTATTTCCAAATAAGGTCACATTCTGAGGACTGGGGATTAGGACTTCGGCATTTCTTTCTAGGGGGATACAACTGAATTCCAAACAGTCACCTTTCCAGGAGTTCCTGGAACCCAGCTTCATTCCTGTGCTTGATTCTGTGACTCTCACAAGCTTGAAAGTTTTCCTCTTTGTGTTTTAGCTTATCTTTGTCCTACCTAACAATAAAGTTGTTTTTTCCACTTTGCAAATATTTTTGAGTCTCACAACAATTCTTTGCAACAGAGTACATGACATCATCATTTTAGGAAGGGAAGAATGGGCTCTGAGTTCTGGAACACTTTGACCAAGATCAAATGGCTAACAAGATAGGTAGCAAAGCTGGGGCAGGAAGCCAGCCCTCTGTCTCCTATCCCAGAAGGTCCATACTTCTAGGAAGGCTTCTTCTTAGCATGCAGAGGTCTTGGCATCTTGCAGCAGCAATGAGCCTACACTTAGGCACAACCTGCATTTTAAGACTCCTACCCACATGCCTACTTCGCTGAGTTCAGGGTTTGCTTATACTTCATATACTCTACATTGTGTTAAGTAGAATAAAATGGTTGCCTGCATTTGGCATTTCCTGGAGAAGACCCCTTTCTGAGAAGCGCTTGTCCATAAGACAAAAATGGTTGACCTGCAGGGGTTTTCTGAGAAAATGGAACACATCCTACAGGGTTGCTGATAAGCATAACCTGCTGATAAAACTAGTCTTGGTCCAGTAGAGATAGCTATCAGATTGGAAGAGCGTACCATTTTAATCAATGTATACATGCTCCCCACTTTGTAAGAACCCTCCATGTAAAATGGAAACTTACGTCAGCCTCACTTGCTTCCACATTTGTCCTATATGGGCATCCCCTTTCCAATCCCTTGGCTGAACTCCTTTCTCCTTTCTGAATGGGATACTGACCAATTTGTGAATTGCTCAGTAAAGCTTGGGGATCCTGTATTGCACAAAACATTTTTCTTTTATCTGTTGTTTTAAACAGTACCACTGTTGCCCCTTTTCCTATCCGTAGTCTTGATTGCAGCTTCACTGCATGAAAAGTGGAAAAATAAAAGCAACTAGAATTCAGAGTGTACCTCCTTTGGGGTTTTACACACATACTACCTAATTTAATCTGCAGGGCAGTGTGTGAGGTAGGTTCTACTGTTTCTTACAGATGATGAATATGAAACTCCAAGAGATTATTAAGTGGCTTGTTCAAGGTCACACAGCTATTATGCAGTGGTGCCAAGATACAAATCCATATCTTCTGACTCCGAAGCTCATTCTTTTTTTTCCATATAAAATGCACTAGGTATTTAGATAGCACTCTTTTGGAGCAAATCATTTCTCTCATGGAGAGAACAAAGGAAGGTCTGTACAGGCTTCCAAGATGGAAAAAATCTCAGTGAAAATGTAGAGTGCCTCTGGGGTACCAGGGCTTCAGACTATAGTATGCACTATAATTCTAGAGCTTTCAGAACAAGGGAGACTCCAAGATAAATGGTAGATTTTTTCTCATAGTGTATTTATATTCACTCTGGAATCTTCCCCTCCACATGTTTGGAAGGCCCACAGAATGAATGTTCCTCAGAAGTAAATAAAACATTTCTAAAAGAAAGAAAAAGAAAAATAGACAAAATTACCTATTTAATGTCTTTTGTTTTTTATTTCATATGTATAGGTGTTTATTATAAAATCATAAGTATTGAAAATAATTGCACTATAAAATTATGAAAACATAAATGAATAAAAATTGTTAAGTCATCCCTAATATACTTCCCCAAATCATTACTATAAAGATTTTGCAGTTTATTCTTCCAGTTTAAAAATACACACACAAACACAACTTTTACATAAAATAAAATCATATGCAAGTGGTTTTGTAGCCAGTTTATTTTCCTCTTAACCATCACTTGTGACTATCTGTACATGTCAATGAACAATCATTTTTATTGAGTTTTTTTTCAATAGCTTTAATCTCTACCTAGATAGGTGCCACTAGTTACATCTCTTTATCTGTTATTTCCTCTTCCCCCTCCCCCATCACCAAGATTCAGGCCCATCCATGAGTAATGCAGTGTCTGATGAGCTGAAGTATTTAGTAAGCTAATGTTCACTGTCCACAGCAGGGGGCCCGCACAGCTTGGCTGATGAGAAATGAACTGCCTGAAGCGTTCTTTTAATGGCAACTAATTTCCCATATTTGATTCTCAGCTTAGCCAACTAATATCTAGTTCAAGCGTGACAAGATATTCACAGTTCCTTTGGAAAGTTCACTCTCTAAGAAGCAAAACAGTGTGCTCAGGGCCAGAATGAACTTCTGAGGTCATGCCCTGGCTACCCCAGACCAACCTTAGCTCAGCGGGGGTCAGTGATTTTGTGAGAAAAAAGGTTTAAGGATGTAGGTCTTCAAATTGAGCTCTTAAAAAAAAAAAAAAAAAAATTCCGTCTCTCAATAATTTAGAGATGAAAATCACCAGGCAACAAAGTCTGTAAAGGTCAATTAAGGCTCTTCAGAGAGACAGCGCACCTCACCTTAACAATGCGTCATTTCCTCTCTATGTCACACAAAAACGGTTTATACCAATTGGTCTTTTTTATTCTTAATGCACGTAATATATCTAATAGGTATTAAGCTCCTCTATCCTTGCCTTAAACAAATCCTATTACTCTATGATTCTATCCTATTACACAGTGATTATTGAACAGAGCTCAACTTAATTGGATATGATCATGTCCTGGGATATAGAATTATCATCCAAGAAAGTTAGGATTTGTAGTTGTCATTGATGGCCCTATTTGCTGCTATATTTTACATCCTACAGTCCCCAAATCTACAAAAGGTTTCTTCTACATTTTCTTTGAAATGACTTTAAAAATTTTAAACTTTTAATAGCTACAGTACGACCGGATACAAAGGCGAATATATTCAGGGATCACTTGATCACAAGTTTTATAGGCAGAGAGGTGGGTACAGGTTGGTGCCTTGGTCTTATATGTAGGGGCATACACAAGCCCACACACACACAAACACACACACGTGCTGAAGCTTTTTGTATCATCAGAGGAAAATGCCATCGCTATTCCCCACTTCCCACCCACTCCTCCATTTCACCATCCTTAGCTTCTGAAAGCCAGAATTATGAATATTTTTTTAGACTTGATCAGCATTTTTCAATTCTGAGACAACTTCACCATTTTATTTACACTTCAGTAGACATGGCAATCTCAAATTGTACAATAAATCACTTGCAAAAGCCCAGCCTGCCATAGGCAGCACTTTAAGCTTCATAGAAGGAAAAGATAGGAGGCTGTCAAGGTGCATGATGGGCTGTGGGTTCTCACCCTAAACTGACGGAAACATGAATGTGTTCCTGACTATGAAATAATCCTGAGCTGATTGTGTCTGTGAATTAACCTTTGCACAAAACTAGACCCAAGTGGTTTGTTCCAGTTCTTTAGAAAGAAGTGAGATCATTGTTTACCTTAGAGAACTGTTAGTCCAGATTCTGTCGCAAAATCCTCTGATATTGCTCATAAAGCAGTTTACCTAGATTCAAACTTACTGATTTTGATCCATCAGCAGACTAGTTGTCTAGAAATGGACACTTTTGAAAACTAAGAAATTTCATCGTTTTCCTAGACTATTCTTACCTTGACATGGTCCAAAACGTATCATATAGTGGCTGGGGCAGGAGGCTCTGGAATCTGAGTAATCTGGCTTTGAATCTCAGCTCTTGCCACATGTTCTTGCTACAACTTTGGGCAAGCAATGCAGCCTTTCAAAGCCTCAGTTCTTCAATCATTAAAATGGGAAAAAATAGTTACAGCCATTACATAAGGTTGTCATGAGCACCGAGTTACATAAAGCATGTAAAGTTCCTAGATCATTGCCAGACATATAACAAATAATTATTAACTGTTTTGTTACAATATTGTTATGACTAGTATCATCTTATCTATGCTTTCAAGGACCAGTCAAGATAGGCATAATTTTTAGGATATAATTAAGATGTTTGATATTTGGTTAGACCACAGGCTCTCTGATTCATTGACATACCATCTCAATTTGATGATGGCATCACATCTAATGTCCATCAACAATCATATGGCAGTAAAGATTTCATAAAACCTCTGCCTTTCCTCTTTTCTTGTTTTTTGTTTTATTTTTGTTTTAGGTTGGATTCTACAAGAATAAATTAATTATAGTCTTTAGATCCTTAAAGCTTATTTAGATTATTGATGAGGACAAGGAGTAAGTAGAGGAATGGCTAAAAAAGTGTCAAAGGTTGCCTTGGAAAGGGAAGATCACACTGAATCTTTTGGAGGGCAGAAGAAAAAATAATTCTGGACATTAGATGACATTCATTGTCTATAGTGTTGAATTATTACTTGACAATTGTCTTTGTTTTTCCATGCTGCATTGCCCAATATGGTAGAACATCCTGTGGCTCTTTAAATTTGAATTCAGATTAATTAAAATTAAATTAAAATTAAAACTTAGTTCCTTTGTTCTCACGAGCCATACTCTAAGCCAGTAGCTACCATATTGCACAGTGCAGACTATGAGACACTATCGTCATCACAGAAAGTTCTGGATGGCTTGACATTCTAGGGTGTAGGGGGAAAATGGCCAGTTTCTGGGAGGATTGGGGCTTATGTGGTGATCTTCTCTACTGTCCTACAGTAATCACTCTACCTAGGAAAGTGCCCTGAAAATGTTGGCCCACTCTTCAAATTTAGAAGAGAATTCAGGTTTTACCCAACCCTCGGATTCCAGACTAGATTGAAGGTGCTTTATTAGGCCTGAAGAAAGCCAGGGAAATTGGGTTGGTTCACTGATACCCAGTGGTGACAGAGGTCAACTCTACCCAGTGAGGGAAGGGACAATGTGTTGAGTAGACACAAACTAACAGATGACCCCAGGGTTCACCTTGGCCTGGCATAGGCATTGACACAATTTACTTAATATCAGCACTTCTAATACAGGGAGAAATGAGTAATAATAACCAGATTCAGGTTCCACATGAACAAGATTATTATCTCAATTTTTTAGAACTCTGAGTCAATATGCTGAAATTCGAGTAGCCAGAATTGGCATACCTATGTAGGATTTTAATCTAGGCTGTCGGATTATAAATCCTGGGCTTTCCTCCATATGCTAGGGTATGTTGTAACTTTCATAGTAGATATAAAATAATGAATATTCTTACCAGTGTGGTCAGAGAATTTATTTTCCTCTCGGGCTAATGACTTCTTTCATTAACATGAATATCCCATTCATAGGTGGACACAAGATTCAAATAAGAATGTCACAAAAATTATATGAATTTAATTATTATTTTATTTTTCAAACTAGGGTACCATGCGTGGGAAGAAAAAAGTACATTTGCCCTATTATCTCTCAAAAGCTCACCTGGCATATGCCAATCAGGTAATTGCTTGTGCAAACGGATCATTAGGTGCACAATTACCTCATTTGAAACACAATTCAGGTCTGAGTGGAAGCAATCCCTGCATGTGCAGTTTTGTGGGTGTACTCATCATTACACCCAATATGGAAAAATTAGCCTTTAAATTCTTTTCCCACCTATGGCTTTCTGCTTCCTTCACTGATGGTATCCATTAAAATCAAACAAACATGATGTGTTTTCTGGACAAAAACAATTAGTCACTTTCTGTCATTGCTACTTGAGTAAACATGTGCATAAAACCAAGTTGTGTACGCAAACTTCACCTCATTCAATCCAGGCAGGGTAGCTTTCTCTTTACCCGAGGCTTCGGCTGACATTCTATTTCATAACTGTTTGCATGGAAATGATGAAGGCTTTATTTTACTTTTTTATTTCCAAATATATTTGGCAAAATCTTCCAAGCTGCCTCCTTTATGACAGAATATTGTCCCCGGCCCATTTATATGCTAATTGCTGAAGTGTTACCTTTTACTGACAAGTATTTACATGTTAATTAACTTTGGGAGGAGGGTTAGGAATACTAGTTTGCCCTGTTTAAAGTGATAAAGGGGATGCTCTTTCAAGAAGAGAACAAAGACAGCATCATAAAAGGAAATTATTTAATTACCTCCTCCTAAGAATTAGAAATATGTTTTCCAACCTTTCTCTCTGTGGAGGAATTCTCCAGATTGTGACCAGAGGCACAAAAGGAGCAGGGAACAAACGTTCTTTCTTTTACTCTGAGTTCCAGGTGAACACATCTGGTGTGGGGAATCTAGGTCAGTGGTAGTGGAGGGGGAAAAAAAAAGGAAAGAAGAAAAGCAAGCTTGGAAATACCTGAGATTAAAACTGATTCCATGAAGACATATATAAGTTACAAATAGTGGCTTAGCTTATTATTTTATTACACTAGTCCCCCCACCCCATCCCGGCGATCACTGAAGGGAGGAAGGAGAGCTGTGATAGAAAAATGATGCGATGGCCCGGCAGACACGGCTTCTCTGCTGCGTGGGGGCCGCGGCCCGCGGAAGGGGAGAGGCGGCCGGAGGCTTGTCCGCGGACGCGTAGGTGCTGCGCTTTCGCGGCCCCCCGCGCCACACCCTCTCCAGACCCTAAGAAGGTGCCGGGAGGCTGCCATGAACTCCGGAGCCATAAGGATTCATAGTAAAGGACATTTCCAGGGTAGAATCCAAGTCAAAAGTGAAAAAAGCAGAACACACCTTTGAAATCTCTAAAAACTGATGACAACAAACCAGAAAAATCCAAATATAAGCCACTTTGGGGAAAAGTAGTTTACCTGGACTTATCTTCTGTCACAATATCTGAAAGACTGCAAAGAGACATTAAAGATCTTGGAGGGCGAGTTGAAGAATTTCTCAGCAAAGATATCAGTTATCTTATTTCAAATAAAAAGGAAGTTAAATCTGCACAATCCTTGGGTAGAATTTCTCCTATACCAAGTCCAGAATCTGTGTATGCTACAGAAACCACTTCACCTCATCCCGGCTATGAAGGAAGTTCTTTTAAGTCTCCAGACTCAGTGTGTTTAAGCAGAGAAAAATTATTAGTTGAAAAAGTTATCAAGGACCACAATTTTATTCCTTCAGATAGTATATTATCAAATGCCTTATGGGGAGTAAAAAGTCTTCATATTGATGACATTAGATATTCCATTGAACAAAAGAAAAAGGAATCGCATCTACTCAAAAATTAAGCTCTTCTGTAAGAGATGTGGGAAAAGAGCTGGTACACAGAAAACAAGAACAGGTAGACTGAAAAAACCTTTTGTAAAGGTGGAAGATATGAGTCAACTTTATAGGCCATTTTATCTTCAGTCGTCCAACATGCCTTTTATAAATTATTCTGTTCAGAAACCCTGTAGTCCATTTGATGTGGATAAACCATCTATCATCCAAAAGCAAACTCAGGTTAAATTAAGAATCCAAACAGATGATGATAAATATGGTGGAACCCGGTTCAACTCCTTTTGAAAAAGAAGAAAAAAAAAAGGATATTGTAAATGTTGCTTGCAGAAATATGAAGATCTTGAAACTCATCTTTTAAGTGAGCAACACAGAAATTTTGCACAGAGTAACCAATATCAAGTTGTTGATGATATTGTATGTAAGGTAGTTTTTGATTTTGTGGAATATGAAAGGGACATGCCTAAAAAGAAAAGAATAAAATACAGTGTTAGTTCCCTTTCTCCTGTTACTGCAAAGAAGACTAAATCAAGAGAACACCTAGAACTGCATTGTTTTTCAGAAGGGCTTCAGGGAAAATAAAACTGTGCAGATGATCAAACAAAATTTCCTGTGTAAAGAAACCCAGGAACTTGAACAAAAATTTATGTTTATTTCAGAACCCATTCCCTGCCCTTCAAGTGAACTGAGAAGATCTGATGAAAAGAAGACTAACAAACATTCCTTGTCAAATCCAGCTGAAAATGACATAAACCAGAATTTTATGCAGCTACCTTCCCATAAAAATAAACAAGGATGCATTCTTGATGTTTCTCAACATAAGTGCATTATAAATGAAAGTGACTTAGAAGAACTAAGGGTGGATGACTGTCCATGTGGGCTAGAGGCATCTATACAATTTTCTAATTTCAATAAGAATAATAGTGCATCTTAACTGAAACAGAAGTCAGATACTCTGCTTTTTTCAGCAAAGGATCTGAAGGAAAAGGACCTTAATTCAACATTTGGTTGTGATTCTGGTCTCGTAGCAATAGTTCACGAGAGCACCTAACAATTCATGCATCCCACAACCCTCTCATGGAACCAAATGATCGTGCACCAAGAACGTGGATAGTTTACCTTCTGGTAAAATCCATCAAAAAATGAAATTAATATTTGGAAGAAATAAAAAAGGAAAATCTGGAACCAAATGTGGAATCAAATAAGAAAAGAAATGAGTTTCTTACTACACAAGAAGAAAACAGAATTTCTAGTTCACCAGTACAGTCTTTACTGGACTTATTTCAGACTAGTGAAGAAAAAGCAGAATTTTTATTTTTCTTGATTTCTTGAGTAAATGGAATTCTCTTTTCTTTTGTTCAATGTAGTATCTAACATCATCAATATGAAGACTTTTTACTCCCCATGATAAGGCATTTGATAATATACTATTTGAAGGAATAAAATTGTGGTCCTTGATAGCTTTTTTAACTAATAATTTTCTTCTGCTTAAACACACTGAGTCTGGAGACTTAAATTAACTTCCATCATAGCTGGGATGAGGTGAAGTGGTTTCTGCAGTATACACAGATTCTGGACTTGGGATAAGAGAAATTCTACCCAAGGATTGTTCAGATTTAGCTTCCTTTTTATTTGAAATAAGATAACTGATATCTTTGCTGAGAAATTCTCAACTCACCCTCTAATTCTGGGCTTCACAAGCTTTCGCTTGTGAAAACAGTGGCACGTATGATATTATAGATAATGGGGGAGAAGAAAATTCAAATGATCTGTTGTCAATGTTTTTCTCTTCCCTTTCTACTTCTACATTTACCAGCCTATGTTCTGTAAACAGTTTATACTTTTCAGAAATGATAAGGATCATATTCTTGAAATTTTTATAAATATGTATAAAAATTCTTAAAGAAAATGATGTGTTGATAAAAATACCGAAGGCAAGATAGGAAGAAATGATCAAAGTTGGACTCAGTTATGTTAACAGAACTAACATGAAGTGCCCTTTGAATTTAATGATGTTGTCACATCAGGAGTTATTGAAGACCAGAAGAAAGTCATCACCAGCTGAGAGGAGAGCAAGAAGTAGAAAGACAGAAAAGTTTTCCCCTATCAACTAATGGAAGGACACCTGGGGAAACAGATAATTTAGTAATGGTCAGCATTTGTACCCTCCTAAGTCTTGTAAACTCTTAAATCTCCATGTTTGCCCCCACAATATTCATAGAACTTTTTGAAGTGTTCAAAGATTTTTAGCGAAAACCAGCTAGTACCTAGGGCTTCCTGTATTTGTCACCCACTTTTGTAAGCTAGCCCCAAATACACTCTGATCTGGAGATTTTACCTCCTTCCTATCTTTAAAACATGTTCAGCCTCTGCTCTACATTTCTGTTGCCTTTTTTAGATCCTCATCACTTGTCTCCTAGCTATCATTAAATATCTCCAGCTTGCCCTGTGTCCAATCCTTCTATACTTCAACCAGAACAATTTCACTGAATCCTCAGTGCATTGATTTATGCATTCAGCAAACATTTATTGGAGATTTTCAGTGTCCTGGGCTTGTGCTAGGAAAGTAAATTTTACATGACCCTTTACTGCAAGGAATTTGAATGCATTTGATACACAAACTATATACCTCTTCACCTGCTACTTGGCAGTATTTTCATTAAATATAATATCGTTTAAGAAAACTATGCTGTCAGGTGTGAACTTTGGATAGTGAGATATATTTTAGGTGTTTAGGTCAACAGAGAAGATAGAACTGTTTGCATTTTTCTATAAATTTAAGGATATAAAGTTTACATTGTTCTTCTCTAGAAACACAGAGCTCTGCCCTATTGGTAGAAGTACTTTTAGTGAAGCTACTGTTCATGAGATACAGAAAAATAGAAACTTAAATACCATCTTTCAATTACTCAATTCCTCAAAAGAAAGGCAGTGGTTGATATAAAAATAGTGGTGAGGTCAGTGTGGGGAAGGACTATAGATATTAATACAGAGAGGAACAGAAAAAGGTGAAGGCAAAACAAAAGTTGAAGGAGTTGTGTGTGGTTGTTGGTGATGGGTAATAAGTAAAGCCGAAATAGAAAAAGACCGAAAATTCTGATTTCAGAACAGAAAACTAGTCCCTGATAGAGAACATGAAGAAATACAGAGTAAATGTTTATTAAATGTTTTATGTCTATTTAAATATGGTTGAAATTAAACTCTGGTAAATGGACATGGTTTTGCAACTGAAGATGGATACGTCTGTCCCCTTAGAATCTTTGCTGTAATAAGGAAGCATCATATGCTAATAACATTTTTATTAGGAAATCCAAGCATTGTATGAAAATTTCAAACTTCTGATCAAATGGAAGAGAGTTAATATCAGTATTTGGATAGAAAGGAATTTTCTGATTGTTTCACATGGAACAGCATTAATGCCCTATTTTTTTGTTGTTGTTGTTTTCTTCTCCCTTTCACATTTTTGTTTGGTCTTGAGCCAACAGAGGAAATAGAATCTGAGAGCCAGAACTTGGAAGGATAATTAGGGCCTTTCTCCAACTGGCTGGCTGTAAGAAGGCAGTGAGAGTTCTCTCTCTAGGAAGCGGCAGTCTGTAAAATTTATTTTGAATTTTTAATTTTTTATGCCAATATAGCTCTAGCTCTAGCAGTATTTACACCTCAAAAAGGCTCTTGTCTAGACGCAGTGATACTCATGATGGGATAACATAAGCATCCTACTCACACCTGATGGAAAGTCACAGGTAGATTAAACTAAACCATAATTGGCAGTAGTTGAGATTTAGTGAGAATGGTATTTTGTGAAAATGTATGTATCCATTTTTTCAACAAATACTTAATGAAGTATTGCATATTAGTGCTAATACTTCAGAGTCAGGCTTTGTTCTAAGTGCTGGGAAACATCAACGAACCAAACTGATAAACTTCTCCACCTGCTTCATGGAGATTACATTTGGGTGGAACTATACCTATGTGTTTGCTTTTTTAAAATTTGTTTATCTTGCTTTGTCAATGTATCTTTTTGAATAGAAACTATTGCTAGTTATGTTGGATTATGATCATGAGTTCTAGTTATGGAGAAAATAATTAATTGGGAAAGCAAGCAGTAATTTTTCCCTTTTATTAAGGGATAGTAAAGCTGCCTGGACTCCATGTCCCTAATTAAATCCCACCCCTTGTCCATGCATTTTCTGGAAGTATATTCTAATTGCAGGCCCAACATAAAAACGAAAATTAATAAACTCATTATGTTCTGCTTAGAAACTCAAATGTAGGAAATAAATGTAAACATCATTGGAGCAAACTCTTGGGGAATGTTCTAGATTAAAAAGGAAAAGGTCTCTAAGATACCTGATATTTTCTTAAATTTCTTTCATGATCCACACACACACAGAAATAAATAAAACATTGCAATCTTCTCATTTACTTTTCCTTTTTACTTGAAAAATGAAACATAAAAAGGAAGAAATTTCTAACTTTTTTCAGGACTTCAGAGATTTTTGTACAAAAAGGGAGAAAACAGTTCATTGTACATCTAGTCAACAACTATGCTAATTATTTAGTATGATAAAGAAGCTGTAAGATATGAAATAAATGAACAATTGTCCTAATTTTCAGTAAACATTATTATTTTAAGATCCTTGTTTCTTAAATCTTTTATTATTTAAAATTTTCTCTGCCTTTCCTTGTGAATACTAGAATTAATGGCTGATGCGTGTACTTCAGAATTTTCCCTTTTTTGTAGCCCTCTCAAACCCCAGAATTCACATCCACTTGAAACACACATAATTATAAAAGATGAACTCCCAATTATTATCTTCTCTCCATGCCCATATCCTCACAGGTGCCTGGTTACTTCAAGAGTGTGAGCTAATCACAGAGAAGATTCATTTTCAGTTCAGCAGCCTTGTTT
This sequence comes from Choloepus didactylus, assembly GCF_015220235.1. Classification (NCBI taxonomy): domain Eukaryota; kingdom Metazoa; phylum Chordata; class Mammalia; order Pilosa; family Megalonychidae; genus Choloepus; species Choloepus didactylus. Next base: position 48,528,245 of record NC_051320.1, on the reverse strand, counting down.
GATCAACCCAAGACTGTTTCCAAGATTTGTCTAATGAAATTAGTTTTCATTTTTCATCATTAGTTTACACAGGGTTGAGAATGAGGAAAGAAAAAGGATAAGGAATGACAACTAAATCATTTTCTCTGAACCTTGTTTTTGCATGTGTGTGAATGTGTGTCCTTTCCTTTTTCTAATTTCACTTTTTGCTCATTTTTTCTTTGTCATTCTCTGCTACTTTTCTTTCCAAGATTTTCCCCTTTTGAATGGAGAACTATGAAATCCGTGGTCTAAGTGGTGGTACAATCTAATAGGCTTCTAAGTATTTAGCTTAACTGTGGATTAGAATGGTGTATTCCATCAAGGAAACTGATACTGGCACCATCACTGGAATCCAGAAAAGCACTAGCATAAGGAAAAATGGAGGGGAGCGAAGTCATAGGAAATTGTGTGTGTGTGTGTGTGTGTGTGTGCGCGCATGCATATGTGTGCACACATGCAAGCATGAGAGTAATCATCTATATCTATATATGTTTATTTTTGCTCACATAATACTTTTACATTTCTACTAATTTTTCTTCTTACAGGCTAATATGTTACTTTTAGAAAGTACGTTGACTAATAATTTCTAATTCAGCTGTTTTGTTGCATAAAAGAAATTGAGCAAGACTTCCAATCTCCTTTAGTACCAGGGTCAAAATGAAGTGATGTTGGAGAGATAACAAGGCCCATCTGTCAGAAATCATTTAATTGCAAGGAACTGAAAAACAGTTGAACTGAATTTAAAAGAAAAGTGTGGGGGAGATGTGTTACATAACTAAAAAGTCTTGAAGTAGTACCAACTTAATTTAATTAATCCAGCGAATTAACAACGTCACCAAAAGAACAAAAGAATTTGTTTCTTCCCTTCTCTTCTTACTGTCTTTCCTATTGTCATATAAGATTTCTGCCTGCAGCTAGTGGAAACTATTTGCAACTTATTCTCACCCTGTAGGAAGAGACAGGATATTTTGTAGAAGTGCTGCTGAAAGATTAAGTAAACTTCTTTCTCATTAGGCCAAGCTGTTATATCAGAGTGTCTCACTGGCCCAAACTGGTCATGCTCTCTGAGCCAATCACCATGGCCAGGGGGATGGCACCTGAGTGTTGGCTGGCTGAGCCCAGCAGGAGCTACACATGGAGGTGGGAGTGGGTCAGCACACAGGCTGTATGTGTGAGGTAATAAATGCATGAATAAGAAACCCAAGGAAACCAGTTATCTTGGTTTGCCAGAGCTGCTATGACAAATATCACACAGTAGGTTGGTGTAAACAACAAACATTTATTGTCTCATGGTTTTGAAGGCTAGATGTCCAAAATCATAATGTCTGTAAAGCTGTGCTTTATTTTAAAATCTGTTGTGTTCTCGTGCTGGCAGTTCTCCATCCAAGGCAATGTCTCTTCCCTTGTGTCTTCTCTTCTGGCTTCTGCTGACTTCTCCCTGGGGCTTTTTCTGACCGCATCAGTTTCCTCTCTCTATAAGGCCTCCAGTCATACAGATTAAGAACCCCCTGATTCAGTTTGGCCATATCTTAACTAATAATAACATATTCAACAGGTTTTATGTAGAAATGGGTTCACTCCCACAGGACCAGTGGATTAAGATTTGACATGTTTTTTTGTGATGTGCTTGATTCAGTCCCCAACACCTGTGAACAGATTCTGGGAGGTTCCGAACAGTGCCCATCTACTACAGGGCTGAAAATCAGAAGGGTCAGTCTCAATCCTTGAATGACAGTTAGAGCCTTAGTCTCTGGTCAATGATTTGTCACTCACAAAGTGATGAATGGTGATGCAGTAAGCATTAATTCAATAACCTTTAAAAATTCTTCTAGTAAAATAAGTTTTATATATGTAAAGTGATTTTTTACATAAGGTTAGTTTTACATATGTAAAACAAATCAGGAGACTGGTTTTGAGACAAAGAGAGTGGACATAATGATTGCATAAAAGTTACATTTACTACATTATGTACAAGTTATGTAATAATGACTAGTCATAACACATGCCCTGTAATGATGACCAGTCTGGGTGCAGGAACTTCTCTTATGTACTGCCCCACAGGGCCAGCAGAGACTGGAGACAGCAGGCCTGGCCAGAGCCTATTTCACCAGTCACTGGTCTAGAGATACACTAACACAGCCCTGTGATAGTGCCGATATAAACACAACACAAGGTTCATTTTGTACAAAGAGAAAGGTTTAGATATTGGAGATGTCAAAAAAACTTCACTTAAACAGTTTTTTTTTTTTTTTTAATTTAATGTTAGTGTGTAATATGTGAATCTTCATCTACAAACTTGGAAGCACAAGAAATACCACATTTCTCTTATTTTCCTGAATCAAACTAAATCCAATTAATTTCTTTTGGTGATGCAGTCTCAGGCATTAATAAGACTATTTCTTCCTCATTTTCCTTCTTTCCCTCCTCTTCCTTCCACTTTCAGATCTATCTCCTTTCCACAAGCACAGTCCCTTCAAGTTGTTCGATCTTCCAGAGTTTATCTTCTAATACATTTTTTTCTTTTCTTTTTTTTTAATTTTAATTTTTATTGAGATTGTTCACATACCACACAATTATCCAAAAATCCAAAGTGTATAATAAATTTCCCCCAGTACCCTCGTACAGCTGTGCATCCATCACCACAATTAATTTTTGTTCAATTTTTAGAACATTTTCATTACTCCAGACAAGAAATAAAGACAAAGAAGTGAAAAAAAAAAAAAAAAAAGAGAAAAGGAAACTCAAATCCTTCCATATCCCTAATCACCCCGCCTCCATTGTTGACTTGTAGTGTTGGTATAGTAGATTTGTTACTGTTTATGAAAGAACGTTGAGATACTACTAACTGTAGTATATAGGTTGCAATAGGTATATATTTTTTCCCTGTATGTCCCTCTATTATTAACTTCTAGTTATATTGTCATACATTTGTTCTGGTTCATGGAAGAGATTTCTAATATTTGTACAGTTAATCAAGGACATTGCCCACCATAGGATTCAGTTTTATACATTCCCATCTTTTGACTTCCAACATTCCTTCTGGTGACATATATGACTCTGAGCTTCCCCTTTCCACCTCATTCACGCATCATTCAGCACTGTTAGTTATTCTCACAACATGCTACCGTCACCTCTGTTCATTTCCAAATGTTTAGGTTCATCCTCGTTGAACATTCTGCTCATACTAAGCAACCGCTCCCCATTCTTTAGCCTCATTCTATATCTTGGTAACTTATATTTCATGTCTATGAGTTTACATATTGTAATTAGTTCCTAAAGTGAGACCCTGCAATATTTGTCTTATGTGTCTGGCTTATTTCACTCAGTATATTGCCCTCTAGGTTTCATCATCAACCCATTTTTTTTTTTTTTTAAGATGGTTTTGTCACACACCATGCATTCCATCCTAAGTAAACAATCGATGGTTCCCTGTATAGTCACATATTTATGTGTTCACCACCCTCACCACTATCTATATAAGGGCATTTACATTTCTTCCACAAAGCAGGAGGAAGAGTCAAAGAAGGCAGAGAGGCAAAAGAAAAAGAAAAAAGGAAGAGGAAAAACAAAAAAAAAAACATGACAGCTAGGAAGCAGCAAAAGGGAAGATAAACTTAAATCAAAGTAGTCAGACACCACCACCGTCAAGTGTCTCACACCCCTCCCCTATCCCCCCCTCATCTGCATTTACCTTGGTATATCGCCTTTGTTACATTACAGGGAGCGTAATACAATGATTCTGTTAGTTACAGTCTCTAGTTTACGTTGATTGCATCCCTCCCCCAATGTCTCCCCATTTTTAACACCTTGCAAGGTTGGCATTTGCTTGTTCTCCCTCATAAAAGAACATATTTGTACATTTTATCACAATTGTTGAACACTCTAGTCTTCACCAAGTTACACAGTCCCAGTCTTTATCTTTCCTCCTTTCTTCTGGTGTCTCACATGCTCCCAACCCTCCTCTCTCAACCGTATTCATAGTTATCTTTGTTCAGTGTACTTACATTGCTGTGCTACCATCTCCCAAAATTGTGTTCCAAACCACACACTCCTGTCTTCTCCTATCACGCTGTAGTGCCCCCTTTAGTATTTCCTGTAGGATGGGTGTCTTGTTCACAAAGTCTCTCATTGTCTGTTGGAAAATATTTTGAGCTCTCCCTCATATTTGAAGGACAGTTTTGCTGGATATAGGATTCTTGGTTGGTGGTTTTTCTCTTTGTATCTTAAATATATCACACCACTTCCTTTTTGCCCCCATGGTTTCTGCTGAGAAATCTGCACATAGTCTTATAAAGCTTCCTTTGTATGTGATGGATTGCTTTTCTCTTGCTGCTTTCAGGATTCTCTCTTTGTCTTTGATGTTTGATGTTCTGATTATTAAGTGTCTTGGCATAGGCCTTTTCTGATCTATTCTGTTTGGTGTACGCTGAGCTTCTGGGCTCTGTAATTTTATGTCTTTCATAAGAGATGGGAATTTTTCATTGATTATTTCCTCTATTACTTTTTCACCCCTTTTCCCTTCTCTTCTCCTTCTGGGGCACCAATGATACATACATTCTTGTATTTCATTTCATCCTTAAGTTCCCAGAGATGTTGCGCATATTTTTCCATTCTTTTCTCCATCTGCTCCTTTGTGTGTAGGCTTTCAGGTGTTTTGTTCTCCAGTTCCTGAGTGGTTTCTTCTGCCTCTTGGGATCTGCTGTTATAAGTTTCCATTGTGTCTTTCGTCTCTTGTGTTGTGCCTTTCATTTCCATAGATTCTGCCAGTTGTTTTTTTAACTTTCGATTTCTGCCTTATGTATGCCCAGTGTTTCCTTTATAGCCTTTATCTCTTTTGCCATATCTTCTCTAAACTTTTTGAATTGATCTAGCATTAGTTGTTTAAACTCCTGTATCTCAGTTGAAGTGTAAGTTTGTTCCTTTGGGCCATAACTTCGTTTTTCTTAGTGTAGGTTGTAGTTTTCTGTTGTCTAGGCATTTGACCTCCTAGGCCACCCCAATCAGGTTTTCCCAGATGAAAACAAGCTCAGGGCACAGGAGGAGGAAATATTCAGTATCCGGTTTCCCTGCTGGTGTGTCTTAGAAGATTGACACACCCTGTGCTTTTCTGCCCAGCAGGTGGTGCCTGTCAGCCTGTCATGGGCTGGTGTAAGGGGGTGTGGCCCGTGGCTCTCATCCCCTAGGCTCTGGGGTTTGGTTCTGAATGTAAGGTAGGTAGTAGAGCTGGGCCCCTCCTCTTTCCTCTTGGGAAGCTATGCCCTCTAGAGAGAGGTCATTTGCATATAAATAGATTCCTTGTTTCTCTGACTCTGCTATCTCCACCCTTGTCTGGGTCAGAGTGCTGCGATTTTAAAGTGGCTGAGGCTTTCTCCACTGAGCCGCCCAGGTTGACAGAGAGAGAAAGGGACAGAAAGCTCCCAGATTCACCCATAGGCCAGAAATAGCACCCGATCCTCTGGGCCCCCCCATCCTGAGACAGATATGTCTCCTGATTCTCCCAAGGTAGTTGTCACCAAAAGCCTCTGTCTGTTTGTTGGGGATTCACAGTCTGTATTGAGTGGTTAATATTAAAACCTCAGTTGGAGCTAGGCTGAGGTACGCTTGCAAGGCTTCTGTGAGTGAGTGGTGCTTGGCTTTTGGTGTGGGTCTGCAGTTTTTACTTACAGATTTTATGCTGCGATCTTGGGCATTCCTCCCAATTCAGGTTCATGTATGATGAGTCGATGGTCACGTTTGTCTCCCCGCAGTTATTCCAGGTTATTTAGTAGGTTTTCTGTCATTTATGAATTGTTCCAGGGGGAGTAACTGGCTTCCACTCCTCTCTGTGCTGCCATCTTAGCTCCTTCTTCCAATACATTTTGATTACACCTTGAAACAAAGTTCTTCCTCACCATATGGAAACACAAGAACTTGGCTACTACATTCAAAAGGAAAAGGAACAAAGCAAAATAATAATAATAATAATAATGATAACAATAACAATAATAAAACACAAATTAATCATTTGAACCATTATATTGCTTCATATTATCAGGTGGACATGAACCTCACTCAGTACTTTGCTTTCTACAGGGAGCTCTTGGAGAAAAGCCGTCCCAATAAAATATGAACTGAGAGCAAATCGTTGAATGACACAGGACATCTATACAGTGACCAGCCCCTTCAACTTTGCAAAAATAACCATTTATGGTATAATTCTAAGGACAGTCTCATCAAGGTTTCTGTATTATATGTAGTTCCCCAACCCCAGTCCCCCTTCTTCCCCACCCACACCAAAATAGGTTACCAAGGGAAAGTGGATAAAATCCTTCCCTGGAGGCCTTTGATGATAAGCCTGAAACCTTCTATCCTAGAGAGTTAAGGAGGTGCTTTCCAGCTGTTCAAATTTTTCCTGCTTCTTCCAGCGTCTAGGCTTTTCTACAGGAAGACCCCTCAGCCTGGAATGCCTCATGCCCTCCCTCTCTACTCTTTGTGTAGTGAAATCCTAGTCATCCTAATGACCTCAACTCAGAAGTGACCCTTCCCCACCATATGATCCCAGCACTTCCTGTGCTTGTCCTGTAGAGTACAAACAGCTTGAAAATATAATCTGTATATCATTAATTGGCTAATGTCTGTCCTCCCCACTAGAAAGTCAGCTTCATGAGGCCAGTGATGATGTTCTTCTTTAGAGTCCTGCACAGTGCCTGCTAGATATGTGCTTGATAAATGTTTATCAAATAAAGTAATGTCTTAGCTGGTAGGAAGAAATGTCTTAGAAAGGAAAAAGAAAAAAAAAATTGATCTGCCCAACACTGACAAGACTACATGTTGCTTGCTATTTGAGTCTCACAGTAAACTGGATCTATCTATAGATGGCATTGTTTCCATTTTGAAGATGAGAAACTGAGTCTGCAGAGATTGTTTAACTTACTTGAGATCATGAGATCAGTCAGTAGATACCAAGAATATCTAGCTTCAGATGTCAGTGTGCTTTTCGATTATCCCATTAGCAAGGTGATTTGTCTTTTCTACTGATGGCCTCTGAACAAAGAATGTAGGAACGTGCACCATATTTTTTTCTTCTAGAAGGAATAGACAGAAGAGGAATCATCCTAATGTAAAGAAATAAAGGAAAAGACATTTAAACTAGTACTGAAAATCTAAAGCAAGATACCACCTGTTTTAGGAGCCCTGCTTGTTTACTCTCTACCTTCATCATGGGTGGGAAACCAGCATTGAATCTGGATCCCAGAGAGGATAAATTAGGTTGTAGCAGGAATTTTAAGGTTCTCTGATGGATGTTATGATTATTTTTGCAAAGTCAAAGGTACCATTTACTGTGTGGACATTCTGGATTCTTTCAGAGATCTGTTTTCATTCCATTATTTTACTGGGATGGCTTTTTTTCAGTTGTGACCTGTGGAAAGTATAGTACTGAGTGATGTTCACGCCCATCAGCCCTGGCTCACCCAGGAGGTGTTTCCTCCTCCCACGTGAGCATTCACTGACCCCAGATGCTGCTACACTGGAGTTGGAAAAGTTCTCTCCAATTTAGGTCTGCTTTAGCGCTTCAGTCAAACAAAAGGACCAATTTTAGAGGGTGCTCTTGCCAGCTGTTTTTCTGAAAATAGGGCCTTTGATAACACCCAGAAAAAAAAAATTGTGCCACCACCCTGCTTCATTTACATAACTGAGATTGATGAGAAGGGAAGGAAAGTGTTTACAGTGCAGGAAGATAGGAATTTTGGGATTAAGTAGGAGGCAAACCAAAATGAGCTGTCTGGGGTAATTATGAAACACATACTTCATATGTTTTCATTAGATATTGCTATTATACTACACAAGGCAATGGAGTGTGATTAAAATACAGTTCGGTATATAAATGTATGCATAAATTACAGAAAAAGAAGTTACTTCATTAGATATCAGGAACTCTTCAGGGGCGTTAAATAAGTGGAAATTCAGTGATTAGGTACACTGCTTAAGAATGAAATCATGGTCAGATGAGGGGGGTGGAGGTCCAAAACAGATAACCAGAATGCCCACAAAACATGGGTGGTAAAACCTGAGAATCATGGATTAAAAAAATAAAAGCCAAGGCAGCAATATATTGCATAAGAAGCCATAACAACTTCATAGCTACTATTGGAATCTATTGAAAAATAATATGCTTAAAATTATATAAATTGTATGATAGTCTACTAGTTCCCATCTACTAAGTACTTAATATTTATTTTTCTAGATGAGCAGGACAGTTTCTCAATGTCCCAGGATATCTATCAGAGAGCCTCAATGAACTACTGTTATTCCTCGGGTTGTCAGTGGTGTTGGCTATGGTTTCATCTTTCTCTGGTTAGTCCTTTGTCCATGGACTACCCACCTGATTGGTCCTTTGGGGGGCTCAATCTGAGTATCATCTTGGAATAGACTGTAAGAAAACAGCTTTCTTTTAGCCCCAGCCACAAGCATCCCCTCTCCTCCTCAAACATTTATTGGTAAATATTTTCTTAGTCAACCACTGTATCAAATTGAATGGACTCATTATTTTCAGTCAACAAATATTCCCTTCACAAATAAGGCAGAGTAAATTGGACTTGACTTGAGAAACTCTCAGTGCTTTAGAGATCACAAGTTTGGGGCTTGCTCAAGGTTCTACGGATGGCTAATATGTTAGGTAAAATGGGAAGAAATTCCAGATTGAAACTTAAGACCAGAAGTTTGGCCACATCCTACCTTATGCCATAGGATGACTCAGAGCAGGAGTCCCCTGTGTCCAGGGGAGTTCTAGGGTTTAGTCCAGGGGAACTCCAGAGAGGGTTGAGGTAAAGGACACGCCAACTAGAGCAGCAGGGCTTTTTCCTGTTTTGTATGTTGTGGTTCTGTATAAACATTTATTTATAAAAAGGACTCTACTGTTTAAAAAAATCATTGAAGATTAATGTCTAAGAGCATAGTTCCTCTTGCCCTAAACACATATTTTTTCAAAAGTGTGTTTTCAAGTAGGGAAACGCATTATAGTTTTAAAAGTCTGGCATGCAATTAACTTCCTCATCACCTCCCGAAGACTGGAGGGCATGGCTCAGAGGGCAGGTGAGTTTTGAGGGGAGAGGTTTCTGAAAGGGAAGATCTAAGAACCATATTGTGCTGCCTTGAAGGTAACCTCTTTTCATCACTGCTTTGAAACTAGTGGCTTCAAATAGGCCCATAGCTATGGGTCATCGATATATTTTGAAATCAGAGCAGAGCATTTTCTAGGTGGCTCCTCTCCCTGAACGCTTTAGGAATGAAAATTTCCAGCTTACAGTTGTCTCCATCTTACTGCCCAACAACTAGTAAACATGAACAGCATTCAGATAGGTTGTGAGAAAGAGACTTGGGCAGAGGGACCATTGTGATTATTCAGAGAGCTGGGGAAAGCTGCTTTAGCACATGTGGGCTTCTAAGCTTTTCAGCAACCCTGAAGCAGTGAGATTGTTAAAGTTATAGAGACTTTCTGGACACTCACATCTGTTTATAAATAACCTCAAACCCTAAGCTAAGCAAATCTATTTAAATGAATGTAATTATAAATATGAGATTTCATTATTCAAATGGCTTCTTCATATGCCAGGAAAACTGTTACCCACCCTCTCTGGGTCAGACCTCAAGCTGGGTCTTTTGTTTGATGTAGCCAGCACTGATAGAACAAAACCAGATTCAGTGAAGAAAAGCAGAACTTTATTTTTTGGCCAGTGAATGGAGAAGGGTGGACTCGTGTCCTAAAGGCATGTTGTTCCCTAAGGGAGGTGCCCATGGCTCTTTATAGTGGGCCAGGGAATGTACCCAGGTGACTGATGCCAGCGGGCAGGGGGATGTCATTGTTTCTGATGATGCGCAGTCCTTGGTCATGCTTGAACATACTTTTACAGTTGTCACACGTCCAGGAAATGGCATCCAAGTCCCGCCCAGAAGTGGGGAACTTACTACTATAATGAGCAAAGGTAAGTTAAGGTCAGGGTTGGGTGCACATGCTCCGGGAATGGGGTTTTCCTGGCTGTAGCAAGGCAGGAACTTGTGGTTAGCATTGAAATGGGGTCTTGCTAGTTCATTGGCTGGGGACTTTGTGGTTCACTTGGAGAATGGGAGATGGGGCAAGGCTTCAGCTCTTGACGGCTTCTTGTGGGAGTTTGCTTGCTTTATCTTTATGAAAGAATAGATGGGCTCATGGCAAGCGCTATTGTTAGTATCCATGAAGGGTCTGACAGGGCATAGATTTTAGGGATGGGCATAACCATTGAGGAGTGACCCCTTGACACGCAAAGACACAGTCCTTGTTTGTTAGGTACTTGGTCTTGCAGAGGACAGACATGTAATACATTAAAATGCCGTAACTGGCACCAAAATCATTAAAAGAAAGAGCTGTGGATAATAGAAAATTCATGCCGGCAACTTTTGGTTGTAAGTAGTATTCCATAGCAGTCTCCCTTTTATTGAGGCCTAGTTTAATATTTTTCTGTCTTTGGGCTGGTTAAAATTAGCTAACTTGCCTGGCAATTAAAATACCATTTAAATATTTGGTTCTGAGAAACAAGTCTTGGAGAAGAAAGGGGACTGCAAAAGCTTCACTCCCTTTAGTTTTCTCCTAGTTTGTGTTCCAGTAAACATTTATATTTATAGCTGACAGAATAAGCTGGCTTCAGCTTTAAAGAACTTATGCAGTCTGGCTTTAGATACAGAAACATTAGCAAAATTGAAAGTATGAGTACCAAAGCAGAGTATAAACTAGAATCCTGGAGAAATGATCTTTAAGAGTTTTGAACTTTTAAATTTGATGTTGACTTTTTCAGTTGGTATTAAACCTTTAGTATACTCCATGAAATATTTTTTCAAGTGCCCATTGTGGTAGAGGACATGTTCTTGCCCTGGAAAATGTTACATTGTTTCCGGGAGGCATAGCATATATCACAAGACAGTATATAAACTAGTGGGTTCTGTGGGGCATGGACTGTGAGTGGTGGAGGCATTCAAAGAAGGATAGTGAGGACAGGCTTCACAAAAGCTCTGATCAGGGAGGGCCTAGGAGGAAGTCTAAGAAAATTGATAGAGATATTTTAGTAATTAGGGTGTCTAACCAAAAATAAGTGTAACTTTTCTATAGTAAGACCCAGCATATAATGAGAGAGCATTTCTGAAGTTTTAAACCATTTCTCTATTTCTTGAACCAAATCCCTCACCCCCAGGCGAACCATATTATGCACTGTTCTACTTTTTTAGGTCTTAAGGGGGCAATACACATTGGTGTTAAGTGTGGGCTCTGGCAGTATATTGCTTGAGGTTTAAAAATGGGCTCTACTGTGTCTATCAAGTTAAATAACCTCCCTAATCCTCATTTTTCTGATTTGTAAATGGGAATAATGATAGTACTCACCTCAAAGATTTTTTAAATGAAGTTTAAATGAGATTAAGAATATAAAGAATTTAACACTTAATAAATGATGGCTATTATTTTTAAGTCAGTTTTAATATCAAAATTCCCTGAGACATACTTATCTTTAATAAACAGCTGTAATAGCAGGCACTCCTTATGGTCCAAGTTTTTATTTACACATGGAAACTAAGTCCCTAATATAAATTACACTTTGTACTTTTTTTTTTCCATAGACTGCAGTGGAAATTGAGAAAAGCTTCTCTCCATTTCTCACAGACTGTGATTTCCAAGGATACAGCTTCTTAGCACACAAAAACCAGTTACTGGTGAAACTATTGATGACATATGTAGCCATAGGTTTGGGTAGAAGTTGTGTTCAGTTCAATCCAAATGATTTTTATATTTAAGAGGTCTACTCAAGAGAAGAAGTAGATGATGGTTACATTTTTCTTAAATCCCACCAAGGAGAAATTGAGTCCTGGGGAAGTTAATGCCTTCCCAGATTCAGACACCAAATGTTCAACCAAACCAGAAATATGATGATGAAACCTTCCCCATTCTATGCACCACATTTTCCTTCCAAATGTGGTCCATGGCTATCTAGGTCATGCCCACCTCCTCACTACCAATTAATTCACTCCTAGTAATCTGTTTCCACCCAAATATTCTATGGAAGATGCTTGGATATCACCTATGCCCTTTAAATATCACATCCCCTTTGACTCCATAGAGCATTTGACAGGGTTGGCCATTTCCTCCTTCAAATGCTCTCTGATGTGGGCTTCCACAACCCTATACAATTTGTTTATCATATTTTCTTCAAAGTTTGGCCATTCACATAACACTCTGCCTATACTATGATTTAATTAATAATTTTCTTTACATACTTCTAAAATTAATTAACTGTATCTATTTAAAAATTAGAAAAAATCTACTATAAACTCTATATACTATATGTATTTATGTGTGACTATATTTATACATGTATAGAGAATATATATGATTACATATCCTATGTGACTACTATATACTATGCTTCTATAGCAGAAAAACCAGTATCAATTGCCATAAGCAGAAGACAATTATAAAATAAATAGGATTTGAATTAAAAAAATTCTTAAATTCCAGACGGAATTATTTTCTGCTGAAAACTTTGAACCCAAGGTTCCCATTTTTTTGTGTTATAGAGGGAGGCTAACAATTTTAAAGAGGTGTTTGTCTTTTAGCACCAAACTGAAACTTGCTCCTAAAGGGATCCTAAGGAGAAAAGGGAATGGTGTGTTCTCCATATGATTAAGTGTTGTACAAATCAAATCCATGCACCTTTAAAATAATATTTTTGACCATTAGTTCTTCTGGCCTCACACTTTAGGAAGTACTAGCTTGTAGAATAAACTTAAGACCCTCTGATTGGCATTGAAGGCCCAAAATATACCTCAGATTTTCTTTAGCAGTATCATTATTATCCCTCTACATAGACCTCATCCTGCAGTGAAAGCAAACTACTCCACCTTCCTAAATGGATCCTGCACTTTCCAAGTCTTGCCCATACTTCTCACTCTCCCCAGACTGTCATCTCCAATCCTGCATTCTCTTGTTCTCAAATGCTACTTGAAGTCTTTTTTGATTTCCTAACTTCAAGCAATTGCTATTATGTTTAAGTTTCAAAAACTTTGTTAGAACCTCCTTTTGGTTCTTCTGTTCCAACCTTGATTATATCCCTCCTCTAGAGTCTCAGAGCTTCTTGTTCCTACTTCTTTCTGTGCTTTGCTCATTGCTTTATGGTTTTCATTTTTCTTTCTTTGACATTAACCAGTGAGTGCCTTGATAACAAAGACATTGTCAGTTGGATCTTTATACCCCTAAAGCCCAGCACAATGCCTGGCAAATACAGTCTCAAAGTATTTGTTGAATGAGAGGATTTCCCTTGAGGACTGGATGGTGGTAAAGTGGGAAGACCCTTGGCTGTGGAGCTGCAAGCAGTGTTTGCATCCCTGGTTGCTAGCCATGAGATCTGGAGCAACCTGCTTAGCCTCTTTAGCATCAGTTGCCTCATCTATAAAAGAGGGATAATGCCAGACACCCGAGGCTCTTTTGTAAATTTGTGGTAATGTGTAGAACCTGTTGTTTAGTTGGTACTCCAAAATTTGTAGCTATTGCTCACTGTTGTGCTACGATGCTTAGCATCATGTCATGGAGATAATCAATACCTTGCATGTGTTGCTGAATTGGACACTTAGTGCAATACCCTACACCTCTTGCAGTGTTTCCCCAAGCATGCTTTTATGGCCACCAGATTCTTGGCTCCACCCCACCACAATTCTTGGAATGGGCCTAGTGATAATGCATTTTTAACAAGCACCCAGGTGATTCTTTATTGTTACTGTTTGTCTCATATATTTTCAATTTAACATATTAAAATATAGATTTCTTTTCTTTAAAAGAAGCCAAAGACCAAGGATACATTTACATAGCAAAGTCACTTCCTAAACATAATGTTAATTATTTTAACAGCCGAATTATCTGTTGCCCAGAAGGTAGTTCCTTCCACAAAGTTAAAACTGAATAAGAGTGTACTCTTTCTTCTGCTTGTGTCAACAGGTAAAGAAAAAATAAATGATTCCCTAATGGGTGTCTCTATTCCTTTTCCCTTAAAACTATAAGTAAGAGGCAAAAAAACAATAGTTCAGTACCTTCTGCGTGCCAGACACTATGCTGGGTATTTTCCGTATGTGGGGATACTTGCCCTAAATCATACCCTGAATCACACAGCTATTAAATAGCTGAGGGAGATCAGGAGTCAGATCTTTTTGATTTCTCCAAGCCCTTTCCCAAACACCAATTTTAACCTTTTTTTTTTTTCAATGTGGAGGCTATTATAAACAAAATCATTTTTCAAAGGAACATTTTTATTCTTGGAAGTTAATTCCAGGTCCAGATATTATAGAAATGAGTAACTATGTTATGACAGCAAAGATAAAATGAACAACTTCTAATAATTTAAAATATTTATTAATACACACCTTACATTAAGGGCTGTTTAGAATTTTAATTATCCATTCCATCCTCCTCCAAAATCATATGCTTTGTTAGTGCCTGAGCTAGAAAAAGAGGAGGAAGGAGAAGGGCTTCGCCTAGGAGGCTGGAAGTCAGGGAGGACGAGTTTGCGGGACTCAGCGTTTCTCTGTGACTGGAGTGGCCGAGCTGAGGGGGAGATGGGAGGGGAGGTAGCCGGGGCCAGATCGTGAAGGGCCTCGGATGCTATGGCCGAGACCTTTCCCAAGAATCATGGGGAGTTTTCACATGGAAATTAAACCACCAGATTTGCCTATCAAAATGACTCTTCTAGCTGCCATATGAAAAATAGGCTGAAAAGGAGAAGATCTGGTAGGAGCTACTGCAGGCCGCCCAGCCTGAGGGGTTTGTTCCCAGGAGATGAAGACAGGAAAGCTGGTTCTAGAAATCTCCAGTGGACAGAGGCAAACTGCTTGGCTGTATTTGAATTAGCCCCTATTCTCTCCTTTCATTTATTTGCTTCTGCCTTTGGTTTCTTTTTTATTCTCCTCCCCCACCCCTTCCTCCACCCCCACCCCAACACTTTGCCAACAACCATTTGGATTTATTACGGGTTCCTTGACTCTGTTCTATTTGGACGTCAGTTCCTAGTCTACACTGGAATTGATTCATGAGTCTTCCCACTTTATCCTCTCTGAATCCATTCCATAACTCTGCCTCCACGGTTATTGCTAGGGTATCTCCTGTCTCATTTACTTCAACAGCTTCAATAAAATGTATGGCTTCTTCTTCCATTCTCTCTAATCACTTTTAGGCAGTCATTATGCTTAAATATTTAGCCTCCATTGATTTTCACTTGCACATCACAGTTTAGTTAAGATTGTGATGTCAAATATCCTTTATAGCTTTCTCATCCCTCTTTTTCCTTGTTATGCTTCTTTGCTCCTGCATATAGATTCTTCAGAAATTTCCCTGGAGTGACTTCCTAAGATTTGCCTCTATTTTTTTTTTTTCTTCCTTAAGCTATAGGTTTTCTGTTTCACTGCTTAATTTTCTTCTTCTCCCTCTGCTTATGTTCACTCTTCTCTCATTTTCTTTCCTCCTTTCACTCACTTATGAGCACAGTTGCTAATTCTTTATACAGTCTTCTGTTTTAAAGAAGCTGGTGAAATAGTGGGTAAAGAGGTTGTCAATTGCAACTACTCCAAAATTTCTGGTACATTGTGGTAGGGTTGAAGAGAAAGGGAAAATGTTATTAAATAAGTAATATCTAATGGGTCATTATGGTAAGTTATCTAGACAAGCTAGAAGAAAGCAAGATGCTACTCTTATATACAGAACTCTGGCCATGATATTATTAAAGAATAAAGGTGAAGGCCTGTGTGTCTGGATTTCGTGAGGTAGCCAACTGTGGACCATGAACAGTAGTGTTGGTTCACCTGGATGCTTGTTGGAAATGCAGAATCTTGGGTCCCGCCTGAGACCCACACAGTCAGAATTGGCATGTTAGCACTTCAAATTTGAAAGCACTGGTATGGAAGGAAGCATCCTTAAAATTCAGACACGCCCAGCTTTAGCACTTCCCAGGCAGATTTTGAACAAATTATTCAACCTCTTTGAATTTCTGTTTAATCTCCCATGAAATGGGAATAATGTTACCTAACCTGCAAGGTTGCTGTGGAAAAAGAAATAAAATATGTTCCAGGCTTATGACAGTCAATAAATAGTAACTATTAAATATTAAACCTGTAGATTTCTTAAAAGAATAGAACAGGGAGGGGATTTTAGTTTCTCTGACTACATTTTAAATTTGGAGTTATCAAAAGTGGAAAATACCTGTCTCCTAAAATATCCCAATCTTTCTCCCTCCCACCTGAGACAAAAATCCACATTCCTCCAATTATATAGATTGGAGCTAAATTATTTTATGAATTATCAAGATATTAACACATCTTCAAATGTTTAAAATTATATGTATATAAATGGGAAAAATGGAGTAAATGTTAACTCTGATAACATTTGCAGGAACTTCTCTTCAGTCACAAGAACATTGACTGGAATCAGTTTGCCACTCAACTCACTTTCTAATTATGTAAACTTGGGCAAGTCACAGAAGCCTTCTGGTCCTCAATTTTCTTATCTGTCAAATGGGGAAAATAATACTTAATTCATAAAATAAAAATAATGTGATTTTTTTTGGTTTATGTTTTCATTCTCCCATCCATCCACCCATTCATTCAACAGCTGTTTAAGTGCCTGCTGTGTTCTGGGCAGTGTGAAATGCCTAGAAATGTAAAAATGAAGACATAGTCCCCCTATCAAGGAGCTCACTCTCTAGAAAAGAATATATGTAAAATATAGCTACCGATATGTATTAAACACATAATAAATGCCAGACACCATACAAAACACACTGTTATTTCACTTAGTGCTCAGGAAAACCAAAGCTTAAGAGAGGCTAAGCAACTTACCCAAGGGCATTCGGCTAGTAAATGGCAGACACAAGATACAACAAACCCATGCTATTAACTAGTATAAGCTATAAAACGAGCACAATGCAAAAGTTAGCGACTATGATTGTGACAGAAGGGCAGAACCAAGAACTAGATGGCTTTATTGGAGACTCCCCGTCCCTAGGGTTCCATGTTTTGTATCTTTTCTTAAGAAATGAATTCCTTCCACTGTGTGCCGTTTCTCTTGTGCAGATGCCTCCCAGCTGGAGCTGGGACTGAGAAGTCACCTGCAGAATGTTGAGACTCACTCTCCTTCCATCCCCATAAGAAAAACAATCTTCTGTGCTTAAATTCCCTGTGCCTTTTAACTCTCTAGCAGCCGTTTGGTCTCTGCTGTTTCTGTTTTGTAGATGAATTTATTTTATGTGTTATTTCCCCCTTAAGTTTTAAAGACATGTATCTCCTTGAAAAGAACAAAGGATGGAAAACAACTTATAAATTATCACAAGAAAAACCCCTGCTAAAAGCAATAAGTTTGCTGACAGATGGCAGAATCAGTTGAAAATCAAGTACCATATTTACTGAGTCTAACCCATTTAGTAAGCCAAAAAAGTGTTATCTAATTCCATCCCCTGTGTATGTGTGTGTTTTGGAATAAACAGATGCCTAATGAGGAATGTGTCTACTGTAGTTTTGGAGGAACCTGGATAAACCCAGGTTCTGATTCAGGGTTTGCTTTTGACAAATATCAAAGTGTACAAAGTTGAATCTATTGTAAATAAAGTTGTCAGAGTAAAAACAGCATTAAAATGCTGTCAAAGCAACAAGATTATTTTTAAAAAACAACACACCCCAGAATTATTGTACCAAGTAAATTTGCCTTTAAAATTCCTCTATTATTTATATAGTTATTTAACAAGTACAAAGCACTGAAAAAGAGAACACTTAGCAAACCTGGAGGTCTGCATGCCCTGTATGACAGATTTGGATGTTACCAAGCTTTTAATAAAACAAAATAGAAATATTTTGTCAAGACATTTGTTTATATTGTGTGGAACATGGTAGAGACATAACCTTCCTACTCTCACCTCCTTCTTTGCAAAGGCCCAGTTCCCTAGAAGAAAGAAATCTTAATCCCGTTGTTTTATTTTGAATGCTGAATTTTGATACTGTGTGCTCAGATGAAGATGTATCATGTTCTAGTCTAAGCCAAGAAGATTGAATAAAGTCTGGGATACTGTATATGTATATAAAAAGGAACTTAGAATAGAATCAGATTCTGACTGAGCACACATACCATGGCTTCCAGAAAGTGGATTTATTGGTTATTTAATGCTTCTGTGAGTTTCCTCTAGTAAAACATTAAGATCGATGATTCACACAGGGACATCATAGACATAGGTATTCCTCAATAGGTAGAAAACATACATTGAGGAAAATGCCAAGGAATTTCCATTCTTTTTGGCCTTTCTTCTTCCTATTTTTAAAATAAGAAGCAAAAAACTTGGTTTTTCCTCTTTTCTGAGCTTTCCATGGATTGGAGGTGTGTGTGTGTGGAGGAAGGCAATGGGCATTGCCAGTATTTACAATTCTGCTCACCCAACGGTAGTGAAACAGATCTGCGTAGTCTACTCAGTTGAATCCTTGTTTCTCTAAGGCATAAATTGTTAATAGTAACACCAGGAATCTGTTGGCTACTTTTTATCGAAACAATGATGCACTGCACTAGAGGAGCAGAATAAACCTTGATTTGGAGCATTAAAAGCTTTTTAAATCCAAAGTTTCCAGCAGCATTGGGTTAACCTTCCTGAAGTAGGCAGAGCTACTGTAAGCCTATAAAAGCTAGTTAGTAACATAGGTTTTCCAGGTGGTAGCCGGCACTTTTCCCTTTCCTTCTAAAATACAAAAGTGTTATTTCATGCAATAGCCTCAGAAAACACTCTTAACTTTCTTCTGGGTAAGTTCAACCAAGATGCAAGTAGCTTCCTCTGTTTTCCTTTCCAGTAATTTGCTGAGCTGTGTGCTGTGCTGCTTGGCAAGCTACTTAACCTTTCTGAACTCGAATTTAGAAAACTCCAAAATACTTGATACATTTCTCCTAAGGCGCCAGTGGAATTAGTGAATGATTCAGCAAATGTGTTTTATGATTCCTGGAAAAGTGAGCTCATATTTTTATAAGCACTGGGCAATGTAAAATAATTCTTATCAAACACTTTGCCCATCTGTCCTAATATATTATTTTAAATGACTACTCTAGTTCTTTGTTATTGATGTGCTGATTTTATTTATGCCTCGCCTCACTCTAGAAAGCCAACCCATATAACCTTCATTTGATGAAGCAAAGGCTGGAAAAGCTAAGCCTTGAGCAATGTGCAAGTTATACTCTACTAGCTAATTTGTTGTTGTTGCTATTGACTGAAAAACTAAAATATATTTGATTTTTTAAAAACCTCAGGTATTATACAAATTTATAACTTAAATCAGGGACCAGATTGTAAATATTTTCAGCTTTGTAAGCCATAAGTCTCTGTTGCACCTGTTCAACTCTGCCTTGGTAGCCTGAAAGCTACCATAGACAATAAGTTAATGAATGAGCATGGCTGTATTCCATTGAAACTTTATTTACAAAAACAGGGAGCAGATTGGATTGGTCCTGAGGGCTGTAGCTGGACAGCCTGTTACTTAGCTGGATGTGGAAGTATCCCATATATGCTACACCTCATACACATGCACATACACTCTCATATCCATTATTTACCTGTGGTTTCATGCAAATGCTTCAGACTGTTTTTCCTTTTCATGTATTTATTAATGTAGCAGAATAATCTCAAAGAGAAATTACTCCATATAATTTTCAACTGTAGGCTATTTAAAAAAAGAATGCAAGGTCATTTTCTCCCTCTGACCCTTACAACCCACCATTGCTACCACTCCAAATGCACACAAGGGCAACTGTCTTATTTAATCTTTTTTCAATTTAAAAAATTTTACCGTTTTAGTTGTTTTTGTCTTACTTTCACTTTATAATTTATTTTTTCCAACTTTTCATTTTCAAAAATTTTAAAGCAACAATAAAAAATACAATGAACATACATATAACATTCCCGAGTGCTCCAATTATTAATAATTTGCCACATTTGCTTTGTCTCTCTCTCACACACTTATTTTATTCAAATATATGAGAGTAAATTTCAGACATTAGGACACTTGACCCTTTCATACTTCATATAGCTCCTTAGAACAAGGACATTCTTTTACATTAACACAGAATCATTGTCACATGCCCAGAATTAACAGTAATAGAGTAATATTCTCTAATATACAATTATCCCAAAATGTCTTTTAGCTGAACACCATGCCCCTTCTGCCTCCTCAGCCTTGATCTAAAACCCAATTAAGTATCACACTTGGCATTTGTTTATCATGTGTCTTTAGTCTCTTTTAATCTAGAATGACCATCTTGCTTTTTTTTTTCATTGTTTCTCATGACACTGACATTTTTGAGGAATCCAGATGAATCACTGTGTAGCATGCCCTCAAATCTGGATTAGCTTAATTGTTACCCCATTATTAGATTCAGTTAAATATTTTGGGCAAGAATACTACATAGGTGCTGCCTTGAACTTTACATCACATGAGGAACACATATTGTCAACTCTTCTCATTATTGCCAATTGCTTGGTTAAGCTCTGTCTTTGCAACCAAGAAGTATTCTGTGGTGTGATTACTCTGATTATGTGAATATCCTATCTTTCAATGATATCTCAACAATGGTATTTGAGCAAAAGGATGATTTTATAATCTTTTTTCAATCCTTCCACATTTATTAGTTGACTTCTTTAAATAAGAGGTTTACCTTCTCTTTCCTCAAATTTTATGACATATTATAATGTCTTGTGGATTCTTTTTACTCAATATGTTATCATTTATTACCATCATTATGCTTTTTGATGCTCAAATTATAAACTATTTGGACAGTGGGAGCTCATCAAACTGACTTTTATATTTATTGGACACATCCCCATCGTTCTTTGAGCACTTCTTGCTTTTAGGTAGAACAGGGAATTCCAGGCTTACTTTGTATGCTAGGAGAAACTATATCTCCAAAGAACCTTGTTTTCTTTAAGAGAGGAATGGTATTTGAAAATCTAGAAGCTTGGCACTAGATGTGGTTATTGCTTTTAGGTCCTTCAGAAGACAGTTGGGATATCTATCTTTAACCTCATGCATTCATATGCGTTGCTCCAATTTAAATTTACCACCACAAAGTTCTTCTTCATCTTCTCTCCATTATATATTTATATCTTTTATACCATAGTGATAATGTTGATTCCCAAATATAATATTCTTTTTATTCATTTATTCTATCCCATATGAAATAATTTTAGATTAGTACTCCAACATTACTACCAACAGCAAACTCACTATATAAATTTTAAGATTTCTTTGCAACTCTTTATTTCATTTTTCAGACTATATTTCCACCAAGAGTATAAAATAAAGGTGCTATATTTATAGGTAACAATTCTTTTTCTGTGTGGTTATACTATCAATTTTATTAAAAATTAGGTTCATTTGTTTCTGTTTATATTCAATTTTAGGGTTAGTTTTTTTTTCATTTCTTTTTAATTCTTTTAATTTTAAAATATTTACATGGTTCAAAAGTTAAAACAATATTTAAAAATATACTCAGAGACATCTCTTTCCTATTTCTAGCCTTTCCATCCCATTTTTATCTACTTCTAGAGGTAATAATTATCACAGTTGTCTAGTTGAAACTATCAAGTTTTAGTATTTCATAAAATGAGTAACATCTACACTCACAATATATATTCCTATTTCTTCATCTTTATTTCACAAAAGGTAGCAAAATATATGTATTGCAATATGTGTATATATATATACATATATCTACTCATGTGTATATTTCTTTCTTCACTTAACAGTATATCCTTGAAATCATTCTTTATGTTTGTAGTTCATAGAGATAATCCTCATTCTTTAATAAAGCTGCATATTACTCCATTGGGTGGATTTTCCATAATTTATTTAACCAGTATTCCATGCATAGGCATTTAGGTTGTTTCCAATATTTTCCTGTAATAAATATTTCTGTAATGAATAACCATGTATGTGTATGTGTGTGTTTGTGGTGGTGGGGAGGTGTTTTGTATTTATGGAAGGATAGTCTTCTCTTGAAAGGCTAGATTTCACTTTTTCTTATTTCCTGGGAGAGAATGAAGCTGTATTATCTAGGGGAAAAGGGTCAATAATTATTATGCAATAGTAAGAAGTGAGTGGTAGGACCCTGAAGAGAAGAGAAGTGTTGGATTCCATGAAACTAAGGAAGAGAGAAGGTGCTAGACTCAGCAGTTGGTGGAGTCTTGCACCCAGTTCCCACACCATGCCTAGATAGATGGCAGAAACCATATAGGAAAGATTCATGGAGGCATGAAAAGGAATTGTGAAGGCCCAGGTCTTGGGAACCTCACAAAGTTTCATATTGCTAAGCTGGACTTGGAAAGAGTGGATTCTAAAAGCAACAGGGCCACCTGCTTTCCAAAATGCCACATAGGCTTGGGCAAGGCTCATCTCCTTAGTTGTCATGAAAGAAACAAGGTCAGAAATTGTTTCCAAAGTTTCATGACTTTTATGCCCTCAGAACTCTTATATAGCCTTAGAAAATGGGAGGAAAACCTAAAATATTGCTGAGATTGAACTTTCTACCAGAAATGAGACAGAAGAATAAAGGCAGGATATTTCTTTGTCTCCATTGTTATGAAATAAATTCAATTCTGTTTTGCCAAAATGATACGCAGTTGATCCTCATTATTCACAGATTCCATATTTGCAAATTTGTCCACTCGGTAAAATTTATCTGCATCTCCAAAATCAATATTCACAGTGCTTTCAAGGTCATTTGCAGACATGCACAGACTGACCAAATGTTCGAGTCACCCCAGCTGAAGTCAAACAAGGTGACACTCTGTCTTCTTGTTTCAGCTCTCAAACTGTTAAAAAGGGTCTTTTTCATGGTATATTTCATGTCATGTTTTTGATTTTTTATGCTTTTTTATGGCAATTTTTCTGTTTAAAGTGACTCCCATGTGTAATGCTGAAGCGCTGTCCAGTGTTCCTAAGCTCAAGAAGGCTGTGATGTGCCTACAAAGAAAATACCTTGTTAAATGAGCTTTGTTCAGGCATGAGTTACAGTGCTGTTGGCCATGAGTTCAATGTTAATGAGTCTACATTGTTGATGAGCTCCAATTACCTGCCCTTCAATGCAATTTGTGATTAACTTGCTTAAATTTGTGTTCAGACGCTTCATTTAAATGTTGTTCTAAAATGGTTTGAAGGCAATGATGCTATTTCTTGATGGGATTAAATAGTGACACTCTCTAAATGGCTGATGAAACAAAGAACTTCCTAAGGAATCATGGTATGCAAATTTAAGGAAGAAGCAAGATGTAAGGTATCTCTAAACAGAAACATTCATAAAAAACAAGGTTATGTATTTACCTGTTGATGATATTTTGTGATCAAAGATTCACAGGAACCTATCCCTGTGTTTCTCCTAGAAACGACTGTTCAGTATTCACTAATTCAGTGTTCACAGTGAATATATAGAACACTACTGTGAATAAAGAGATTGACTGTATAATATGTGTATGTCTGTGCATATACTGAAAATGGTATAACATTCTGAATAGTTACTGAATTATGTAACATTCTCTTCCATGACTAATTGTTCTCACTTAACAGAATATATGGAACTTCTTGCATTTTTTTCAATACCTGCATAGTATTTTACTATATGGGTGTATGCTGTTTTGTTCTAGATAAGGTGCTATGGGGATCAATAAAGTTAAGATATTCAGAAAGTATTATATAGATTTTTTTTAGACGCATACAGTTTGCAGCCAATTATGCTGCTCCAAGAAAGTTTTAGCTCTAAGAAAGTTTGCATTCATGTTTATAATAAGGAAAATAATTGCAGTGTTCTTCATATTTTTTCAACATTGACAGATGGTAAGTGAACAGCCTGGGAGGAGGAGGAGTGACCCAACTTCCTTTAGCAGTGTTAGAAAAGATATCAGAGAAGAGACAGACACTCCCAGTGCCAAAGACTTTGTTTTCTTTCTCACTCATCTCATTCAAACTGGTCACAAATTGCTTTATTGCATTCTACTGTGTCACTTTATAATAAAGTGATTCCTTTTTGCCTTCACATTGAACAAGAGTTTTAGCCTATGATAAAATGATTTCCTCACTTCACCTGAAGTTCAGAGTATTTGATAATGAAAATTGTTTAGAAATCTGTCACAGTCACTGTATTAGTTAGGGTTCTCTAGGGAAACAGAACCAAAAAGAGATATCTGTAAATGTAAGATTTTATAACAGCGTCTCACGAAACTGGGGGGATGCACGAGTCCAAATTCCATAGGGCAGGCAGAGAACTGGCAACTCTGACGAAGGTGGCTGATGAACTGCTCAGGAGACGCTGACTAGCCAAAGAAGTGAAGGTTGTCTCTCTTCTCCCTTAAAAGTCTTCAGATGATCGGATTAAATCTGGTTGATTGAATTCTCTCATTGCGGAAGACACGCCCTTCATTGATATGATCAGCCACAGATGCAGTCAATTGACTGATGATTTAATAAACCAACCTTCTGGTTTATTGACCAGCCACAAATATCCTTGCATTAATGGTTAGGCCAGTGCTTGCTTGACCAGACACCTGGGCACCATCACCTGGCGAAGTTGACACATGAACCTAACAATTACAGTCACAGTAACAGTATATAGAAACGCAGACTATATCAATTTACTATTCGATATGAAAAAGCTAAAAGAAACTTTACAATGAGCATTATCCTTTGGGCTGCAGAAAAAACTCCAGCAAGAAGTTAGGAAAATTTTTGATGTGATTTTTCCCAAAAAAATTTACACTAGAATTGTAATGTGTTACACAGTCCCTGGCTGAAGTTGTCAGTTAATCAAACGATAATGTTGAGAATATACTGCATTGCCAGTGGGAATTCTGCCTCCTATTTTCCATCCCTTCATTTTTAGCATATTTGTAGAGCCAGTTAACCTTACAGCTTCTAAGTTCAAAATGCTGAGTTACCCCCTTTGCATATGTTCTTTTAAAAAGAGTTTTTCTAAAACATAGAGTTGAATTAGACTTAAATGGCTAATACCTCATGGGGAAGGGGATGGATAGAGGAATATGAATGGTAAATAGCCCATATTCTTAATGTCGATATCTTAGATAGCAAAGAGGAAAGGAACGAATGAGCAATAGCAACCATTGAAAAGTACCATGCAATAGAGTACAAAAATTAAATCAGTGGGAAAAAAAGAGTTAAAGTCAGAACATTTGAGTAAGATTCTAGTTTTGCCACTAATTAATTATGTGACTGTGGGCAAGTCACTTTCAGTGTCATTATATGACAAAAATGGGGGGAGAGTGTTGGACTAGCAGATTGTCAAGTTTCCAATGATTATTCTGTTTCTCCTGTCAACAGTAACATGTGTTTATATTAAACCAATGTAATTTAGCACTCCAAAAATTTCTACAGAGCTATGTGGGTGTTCTTTATTTGTTGATGGCCTATTCTGACAGATAAAGTATATTCATTTCTGTGGTATAGGTGATGAAACCAGTAATATTCATATATTTTATTTTTTCTCAAAATCGTAAGATCAGTATACCACAAATATGTTACGACAATCCAGAATTCTCTGAATATTGATCATTTTATTCACAAAGAATTATTTAGTGCACAATAGAATGGAACTAACATGTACTGGCACTTACCATGCTAAGAAATTTGAAAGCAAGGGCTCTGGAGTCAGAAATACCTGCGTATTAGTGCTCACTCTGCCAGTTCTTAGCTGTGACCTTGGGCAACTTACATAACCTTTGTGTGGCAAAGAGAAATTTGTAGAGCGAGCCTCAACCCTTTGAAAGTGACACATCTACTTAAACACTTATTGGTTATTCCATTTCAGGCACAATTGTGCTGTAAAATATTGTTTATGAATCTGGATTATTGTAAAAATTATTAAGTAGAATCTTATTTTTAAAAATCAGAGTATGTATATAAAATAAGCTTACCATTGTAAGTTTTCTAAGATAATGACAAAAACCGTTACTAGCTAATATGTTTAGCAAAAAATTGTGGACTAAGATGGTGCCTGGAGGGGAAAAAGTATCTAAAATATTAAGAACAAACTCTCAAGGCAGGGACGCCTGGACACTGGGCGAGGGATATGGTAGCCCCTCGGACAAGATGAGGGACAGACAGCCTGTTCAACCCAGAATCTCACTCTCAGAAGTAAGAGTCCAGGATTATGTGACACTCATTTTGCTTAAATTGAAACTTCGATCAGCCCCCTAAAAAGATGATGCCTTCACAGAAATCTGCTCCTGGGAGTGCCGTGGAAGCATTCTAACTTCTCCATCCATCTGCCCAGGAATCCTGGAGAGATGCTCAGATTGTTCTGATTGGATGTCAAATCTATTGAGGGCAGGGGTTGGGGAGCAAGGGAGGCGTCTGTCCTTGGAACTAAGAATCAAAAGAAACAGTCAGATGCTTTTTCTCTCCTTTTCTCCTTCACTCCCCCCCCCCCCCCACCCCGGGTAAAAAGAAATGGGACAAATAACACAATCTTTTGAAACAAAATCTGTGATTTTTATTTTTAGTTCCCGAGTAGTCTTAAGGTAAAAGAAAATAATTTAAAAACCTCCTTGGGTATTGAAAATCCAAACCCAACAAATTATTTAATCATATTCAAGTGTAAATGGGAATAATTTTAGAGCTTTATGCATGGGGCTGTTGAGTTAATTAAAAGAGACAATATATGAACAACTGAGATAATTTAATTCTGTTGAGGCCAGTGTCAACAACATTCAAAAGGAAAATAAGTATGAGCCCACACAAAACTTCTGAAGAATCATGTATATACTCTTTGAAAATCTCTTGGGTGCACTCACTCTTGGGAAAGGGTTAGATAGCATGCCACACAGGAAAAAAAGCAAGTCATCTTTCTCCCCCAAATTTCTACAAGGCAGCTGCCCCAATCTTCCCAAATCTCCTTACAAATCATTCTAGAAACTACCTTTTCCCTCTTTCACCTTGGTTCATCTCTTAATTTCCCCTCACCTATTCTGATTCACCCATATTATGTAAAGCAATCTTATCTTGGTTCCTGTGCGGGTTTGGAACTGTTATGGACCCTACCAGAGCCATGATCTTTTAATGCAATCTCATGGGGGCAGATTTATTAGTCTTTTGTTTAGGGTGGAATCTTTTGATTAGGTTGTTTCCATGGATATGTGACCCACCCAACATTAGGTGAGACCTTTTGATTAGATTATTTCCATGGCAGTGTTACCTTGCCTATTCCGTGTGGGTCTTAATCAGATCACTGGAGTCCTTGAAGACAGCTCACAGAAACAAAGAGCTGAGAGAGACATTTTGGAGAGAAACTAAGATATGTAATCCAGAGTTTGCCCCTGGGAGAAGCTATGAGCCGACATAGACCCAGATGCTTAGAGACCCTGGGAGATGCAGAAAGATGTTTGGAGATGCTAAGCTAAGAGATGAAGTCCAGAGTTTGCCCTGGAAAAACTAAGTGAGGACTCCCAGAAGTTTAGAGAGACATGCCCCAGGAGAACCAAGCAGAGAGCTGAGAGAAGCTAAGAGAGACAGAAGCCCAGAGACATTTTGGAGAAAACCATTTTGAAACCAGAACCTGGGAGCAAAGGACCAGCAGAAGCCAGTCACATGCCTTCCCAGCTAACAGAGGTGTTCTGGATTCCATCAACCTTTACTCAGAGAAGGCATCCTCTTGTTGATGCCTTAGTGTGGACACTTTTAAGGCCTTAGAACTGTAAATTTATAACCTAATAAACCCCCTTTTAAAAAAGCCAATCTATTTCTGGTATTTTGCATAATGGCAGCTCTAGCAAACCAGAACTGTTCCATCCAGCTGTCCAGATATTAAAGCAGCACAACTAGATGAGCCTGAGAGTGTGTGATACTGGTATGGGGAGAGAAGAAGAGGAAGGACCAGAAAAACACATATGTTTCCCCAACAGCCCACCTCCAGTCCCACTGCCTTATATAAAAACAGTATATAACACCCATATGCTGATGACTACCAAATTTCCATATCCAGCCATCATTTACAGGGTCTGATAATCACTACAGACTAATATCCAACTACCAAGTTGACATCTCCATTTAGATATTATCTTGAATTAACACATCCAAAATGGAACTCTTGATTTCCCTCATCCCAACATTCTCCTTTCCCAGTCTGCCCTTTATTAGCAAATAGCACCATCCTCTATCCACTGTCTTCCAGGGAAGAATTGATTTATCCTTTCCCTCAACCCTTATATTAAGTCTATCAGCAAAGTCTACTGTTTCTGACTCAAAATGTATCACAAATCCATCCATTTCCATTATCCCGTATCTCATAATCACTTCTCAAACATTCTACAGCAGTAATCCACTAACTGGATTCATGATTCTATGATTCTTGATACTTGGTGAGTTTTTTAAACAGAAACCAGAGAGATTTTTTTTTAATTTATGACACAAGATTCTGCCTGAAGGTTTCTAATGGCTTCCATCGTATTTGGAGTAAACCCCAAATTCTTTTTGCCCACTGTCACAGCCCATGAGGGCCATGCCAGTCCAAAGGCCAAAGAAGACAACAAGCATTTTCTGATACATGCATGAACTTTTATTCAGGGCTTACTTACGGGGTGAGAAGTCATGGAGAGATCATGACGGCTCTCTCAGGCCAAGCAGGCATCACGTTCACAGGGAAGATGATCAAGCAATGCAAAAAGGACAGGAAGCCTTTTACAAGGTTCTAAGACAAAGACATTCCTAAGGGTGGGGGGAGCATAGATGCAGGAACAGGTTACTTTGAAGGACTAGAATAACACTTGAACAATTACATTTTGCTTTTTTGTGTGAGACTAAGAGCCTCTCACTTCCTGTCTGCTTGTATAAAGTTACATTTTAAGGTCAGTTTACCCTTTTTCTTTTTACTGGCTTAGAAAGACAATAGGTTAAACATTTAGCTGCCTAGGTCATGCAGACTGCTGTGCACCAAAGATCTGCAGGACTGTTTTGCTCAGGCCACAGGTTGCCACACCCACAAAGCCTTGTAACACTTGACTTTGCTGCCTACCCCTCCAAGCTCCTCTCATAACCTTCCTCCCCCACAGACACATTCAGTATGTCTCAGACATGTTAGCCTTTTATTTTTCTCACGTTTCCAGCAGAGCCTTGGCACTTGCTCTCCCTCGGCCTGGTCTCTTGTTCCCAGACTCAAATCACTGGCTTCTTTAATCATTCAGTTGTCAACTCAACTATCATGTTCCATGAGAATCCTTCTCTTAACATATTTTCTGAAGTAGTTTCTTCTAGTAAGATCACCCTATTTTATTTTCTTAACATTCTTCATCATTCTCAGTAATAATTTTGTTTATTGTGTATATATGTGTTTGTTTTATGTCTTCTCCCATTTAAGCACAAATACCAGTAGGACAAGAAATCTTTCATGTCCACAGGTTTAATTCCACAGCCTAGAACATTGCATGGCAAAATAAATACTTAACAATTAATATTTGAATGAATGGATAAATAAATGGCCTTTATTTTTAAAAATCATTCATACCGTCTTATCCCAGTGAATTATCAGACCCACTACAGGCACCCGGGCTTAACTTTCTTTTAGGAAATCATTCTTTTCTGTCTCCTGCTGGATTGAGAAAGATGATTCAGATGTCAGTATAACTGAACTGCATTATATCAAAGTTTCTT
Organism: Choloepus didactylus; assembly: GCF_015220235.1. Taxonomy (NCBI): domain Eukaryota; kingdom Metazoa; phylum Chordata; class Mammalia; order Pilosa; family Megalonychidae; genus Choloepus; species Choloepus didactylus. Next base: position 48,498,518 of record NC_051320.1, on the reverse strand, counting down.
CTTTTGTATCTTAAAGCTAAGGAATTAGAAAATGTTCTGGGGAGTAAACCAGTGGTATCAGACTGATCTCAGCCTTCTCCATGGTCAACATCTTCAGTGCGGGAATGAAAATGGATGTGAATTCACCTGAGTTCTTTCCCTTATGTGTGCACCTCTTGCTACAAGTGAAATAAACACATGGGCTTCACCACCTCCAAGTACTAGACTGTTCTGAATTTGTTATCAAATTGCATAATCCACTTAAGGTCTGTATGGCACCAAGAGATGAATTCCTATAACCTGTACAAGAATTCTGTTTTTGGAACCAACTATGCAACAGTGAAGGCAAAAGCGACATCACAGTCTCATCCACCCCCACTTTTAGCTGGCCCTGAGGAGTCCCGAACTTTGTTAGCTGATCTACCCTTCTTTGGCAACTCTACTTTAAACCTCTTTCTTTGGTCTTGATTCTTGAGGGTGGCCATATTGTTCATTTTCTCTTCCTTCTCTTAAATGAGGTTCAGCTATCACATTTATTCCGATGACCCTCTTGGGTCTGAGATTAAGTCTGAGTCTGTTCAGTAGCACTTGGCTGTAACATGCTCACAACCTGACTTGAGGGTTTCTGATTCTTTCAACTATGCTCCACTATACCTTGCCAGAGAGCTTATAGAAGTTTCTTTAGGCTGGATACATATGTAAAACACTTGTCCTTTTTATGGGATATGCAGTTATGAGCTCCATATGTGAATCCTAGAAATCTCTGCAGAATACTATAAACTTCTTCTTGAGGTGTCATGAAATCCACTTCAGAAACACATCTCTTTGTCACCTTGAGCCCCAAAATAAAAATTTTGTGATGGAACTTGGGGACCCTCATCTAGCCTCCATTACTTCCCAGCTGCCAATGTCTACCATCACACAAGAATTTCAGTTGTTTAATCTGACAATAATTCTGAATCCTCTTCTCTCATCCATAGCAAAAGGTTTCTCAACAGATTCTCTAGTTCTGGGTAGCAAGCAGTCTCAATACATTCTAAAGCCTGACTGATGGCTTTGCCAGGTTGAGTCAGACGTGATTGGAATGGTACACACCCGTTGCCCCACATTCTTTCATTCCATCTTCTCTACCATCACCCTTGTATAAATTACTGTCATCTGTTGCTGGACTCCTACATCAGCCTCTTAACTAATTTCCCTGCGTCCACCATTGCACCCACTAACCTCTTCTACACAAGCCTGAATGATCTCTTCAAAGTTGAAATATGATCATGTCACTTCCTTGCTTAAACATTACAAAAAGATTCCCCATTGTTCTTAGAAAAAAGACCCAAATCTTTCAATATGGCCTTTAGGTAGGGTGGCCATATACTTTACCCAACAAGCTGGGATGCATTTGAGAGCAAAACAGTGTACTAACCTTGGACACACTGGAGCATATATCATCCTCCTCTAAGCCTCTGCATTTGCTTTGTGCCTGAAGCTCTTTCCAGCCTCATGTCTTTTGGTCTTTACTCTCAGCTGTAGAAACCTTCTCTCAATTTCTCAAGTGTTCTTTGCCATTTTAGCTGTGGGAACACTTTTTCCTCTGCCTGGATAGCAATTGCATCCACTTCTACCCCGCCCTTCCTTTTGCTTGGTTAATTACTTCTCTTAAGTAAAATCCTACTCTAATGTCATGTCTTAGCTAATGATCATTTCCTCAGCAAACATCACCCTTCCTGCCTGATTTAGGCAGCTCCACCCTTCTGCACTCACCTGCACTAGCTACCTCTCTGACTTACCACTCTTCTAAAGTTACCATTTATAGATGTGATTATTTCATCATGTTGTCTCCCTCGCCCCCACTCGACTATAGGAGGAATAGAAGGTATGGTACTATTGGACCTCTGGCACCTAGAAAGTGCCTGACACATTGTAGTGCCTATTTGATCAACAGCTGTGGGGTAAATTAATTAATACTGCCCTTGCACTCAGATAATTCACATAGGAGACCTGAGGCATATTTACAGTATATACTCTGATCAGGAAGATGAATATTTTGGGGGGATTTTTTAGAGCAGTTTTGTTTTCTCTTTTTAAAAATGTTGAATTCAAGATAACTTGGATGCTTCCCTACATATCTTACATAATCATTTAAATTTCTCCTTCTTTTAGAAGAAAATGGAAGAAAGTGAGCATTTTGGTCTGTATAAGATGAGGTGACCAGCATGGGAATTAAAGACTCATGGTTCACTGCCTGTGTTCCACATTCATGAAATGAGTATTTCATAGCATAACCAATATTATAATTTTAGACACATTCACAATCAATACTGATCATTAAAGTCTAGTACATTGTTCAGTGATCCGTGTCGATCATGATGACAGCTGAAATTCATTGACTGGGTATGTCTTACACAGGCACAGTTTCCATTGGGAGAAGCATTTTTCAGGGAAGTAAGACCAGGTTTAGGCCAATTTGTAAAATAATTGTCAGTTGTCACAAGAGCCCCTTTGTGGTCCTAGATCCTCAGATGATTCCTTCAATTCTAGATGATCCCCCCACCCCTACCAAAATCTACTTTTAGAAAAGTATTGGCTATATACATTGTAATTGCAATTCTTCCTCCAGTTACAGAAAAGTAAAAACTGTAAACATAATTTCTTAATATATTAAAGGAATGTTAGGAGGTTTGGCATGGGACTTACTGACCATCCGATGTACCTCTCAAAACAAAACCTATTGAGGTTTGCAGAGAAGTTAGTTTCACTCTCTAGGAAAGGATAGTCTTCATTAGTGTTTCTCACACATGCTTAGAATACTGTTTCCACTTTTTCTTAAAGTTTTAATAGTCTCTAACATTTTAAAAACATCCTTTTCTTCCTGAGAAGAACAGGTAAGTTTAACTTGGGAGTTAGCATCAAATAGATAACCAATACTGTTACAGTGCAAGATCTTAAAGAGGAAAATTTCAAGAGAATCTTCAATTGACACAGAATCTGTTTTTAATAGGCTGGTGATCATGATCCTTAAATAATTCCCCTTTAGGATTGGGTTACATCCGAATTATGTAGAGTCAACCTGAAACAGGACATTTACCAAGGGAAAAATAAAAGAGAAGAGTCCAGATGAACTTTCTATTACATCCCTCCCTGTACTTTACATCATGTGTATGAGCCCACGCACACACATACACATGCAGGTGCAAACGCTGCCATTTCCTATTGCATCAAGCAAATGCCCAGTTCTTAGCACCTAACTCAAAGAAGACAATTAGGTAGAGATTAATAAGAAAGAAACTATGCAGATTCTATCACACTTTGTCATAGCAAATAGTGTCTGTCACAAATGTCTGGAAACAGGAAAAGTTTTATTGACAAAATACAATTTCTCTTTATTCTCTTGAATTTAAGACATCCTTTAAAAGACCTACAGTGTCTGTAGCTTTTAAAATCATTGTGTTTTCTAATACTAGGCATGAGAAAGAATATATAAATGGATGAAAATCCTGTGAAATTAGAATATTGATTATAAAGAAAAAGTAAAAGCAAGTTAATATGCTTCATCCTCTGAGAATTAATAGGAATTTGAATTCAATAAAATAAAAGTTCAAAGAACAAATGTGCTCTAGTAAACTACTCAAGGCCCAAGCTGAATGGGCAGGGCCACACCTCCATGGAAATTATCCAGTCAGAGTTATCACCTATGGTTGGGTGGGTCACATCTCCATGGAAACACTCAAAGAATTACAATCTGATCAACACTAATACATCTGCCCACACAAGATTGCATCAAAGATAATGACATTTTGGGGGACATAATACATTCAAACTGGCACATCTGGCATGGATGAATGTCTCCCCCAAAAAATATCGAATCAAAGAAGTCAGCAACAAAATATATATACTATGTGTTTCCATTTATATGAAGTTCAAAAACAGGCAAAACTAATCCATAATTTTAGAAGTCAGATTAGGGGTTACGCTTTGGGGGAATTAGTGACGAGAGGAGGGAGGCAAATGAGCCACTGGTAGTGTTTTATTTCTTGGTTACAAAAGTTACACAGGTTTTACACAGGTGTGGTTCCACTGGGGTAATCACTTTGTGAAAATTCTCTACATTGAATGCCTATGATTTGTTTCTTCTGTCTGTATGCTATACTTCAATAAAAAGTATGCTAAAATCATGTCGTTTCTCCAAAACCATTTACGGATGGAGAGACAAAGGAAGATAGAGAAAGAAAGGGAGAGAGAGAGGAATTGAAAGAGAGGGAGAGGAAGAGTGAGGGGGAGGGGAAGAGTGAGGGGAGGGGGAGGGGGAAGGGGAGGGGGAGGTAGAGAATCAACTGTCATGGCGGCAGTCACCAGCAGAGGGAACAGGTGCCTGGAAGGCCACAGTCCTGAAGGGAGTCAGGGTCCTCCTGGGTACTGGCTTCTGACCCCACATCGTGCTAGCAGCATTAGGAGCACAGATTCACGTTACCTCTTTCCATGAAGTAACTGGGCTCACTGTATCTCCTTCTGCTTTGTGACACATGATGATTATAAGTGTGCAAGCACTGGTGTCAGATGGCTTGGGTTTGAATCCAGAATCTTCCATGTCCTAGACAGTTTGATTTAGATGCTATGCATCTTTAGACCTCAGTTTTCTCATTGATAATTTGGGAATAATAATTATACCTAACTGAAGGGATTCTTGTGAGAATTTAATTAGATAATGCACTGTGCCTGGAACATGGTAAGCTCTGAATAAAGTTATGTCTTCTTATAATTATCATTATTATTAACCTTTCACTTCCCATGATTTCATCTTACAATTGCTTTCCCCCTTGTAGCCTTGGAGCATCTTCTATTTAGATTCTCATCTATCCACTTTTCTTGTTCTCATACTTCTTTCTACCAGGCTACAGATCAAAGTAGATGGTGGCAGAAAGCCCAGATACTTTTATGGTCTCCAAGAGTGCTCTTGAAAGCTATCAGGCAAATTGAAAAGAGGCAATAGTTTTATCCACAATGAGAGAGAAAGGCTTGTGTTCTCACATGTAAGAGCTAAAAGCTTAAAACGTCTACAGCTACTAGCACGACATTCTGTATTTAGACTTGGTGTTTAATAAACATTTTTTGACAAGGATGATGAGATGAGTTCATCCACTAGGCATGTGGGGCTATGATACCATGTAGTTGTAGATAACTTGACAAACCTCACCCAGGTGCCTGCTGAAGTGGCTCTCTGAGATTAGCTGCAGTGGCATGTGTTATTTGTCACCCATTTTATTTAATCTTTAGCCCTCACTTGGTTGACTTCCTTTTGTTATGAAGCTTAAGGAGTACATTAAAAGTAGCTTGTGTGTGAGCTGGGCATACTATTTTAAAAGTGACTTTCTCTTTAACAGATCACAGTATAATTATTTACCTAGAATTTCACCTGGAAAATGGGTATAATAATGTTTACATTGTGAAGTCATTACAAAAAGTAAAGGACTAATTTCTGTAAAGTGCCTGGCACAAAGTAGCCACTTAAAAAAGTGGTGGATTCTCTTCAGATCAGATTATTGACCTGGAGCTGTGAACTGAGGATTGAATGGGAAAAACACTCTGAACCTACCTCTTCACTTCTCAGAATATTCTGTCTCCTTACTCTTTCAGAGGTCACAAACGACCTCAAGCTAGAGAGGAAAAGCCCTTATATATAAGGTTTTATGCCAGGCTGTGGACTATTTATACCACTTTATCCAGGATACCACTTCCTGTCACATACTGTGTAATTAACATTATGTTAGTGATACTTCTATAAGTGGGTTATAGATTGTTGCTGTGGTGTGTACAAAGCTTATTGGATAAATGTCTTTGGGAAAGGTGAAGGCATTAGTCTTTTATTGATCAATAGGATAATAAATTGTGTTTTGTTTCTCTACCTGGATTTAATGTTTGCCATTTGAATAAATGCTAGCCTCCTCCTTGTTTCTCTGGTTTTCAGGGCTCATAGTATCTTGGAACACAGTCCACAAACCCCTAGCTTCTCTGCTAGACAAATAGTAACACAAGCAGAGAAAGCAGAAGATTAAAGCAAAAAGAAGCAAGCACAGATGATTCAGGGGACAAGTATGGAGCAGACCTTTGACAGTCACCTCTACTTAATAAGAGCATGTGAACCCAAAATGGAATGAGATTTCTAAACAGAACAGCATCTTCTCCCACCCATCAAAACACACCCACATTGTTCTCCCCAACTTGCTAAGGCCGTCGTGGCATTCTTTTGGAGGAATTGTCCCTTTATCACATTGCCAATAATTTCTGAAATCACAGATTTCTAGCCACCTAGTACTTAAGAGCGAATACAGATGTGTTTTTTTTAATGTAATTTTATTGAGATATATTCACACACCATACAATCCATCCAAACAGATGATGTTTTAAACTAATAGCATAGAGCTGTTTTCTTTTAAATTTGGCTCTCTCCAATCCAAATATAATCAGGATTTAGGATTCTGCAAGAGCCAATGTGGAAATGTCTGTGATTAGCAAAGATCTTAAAGGAAGGGAGGAAAGTTTTGTTGACGTTTCTTTTCCTCTTTGCCTTCTTTTATCAGAGTTGCTCCTATTTAGGCCAACAGCTTCCTAACATCCTGAACACTAAAGAACCAGCCATAAAGAATAGGAATAGAGAAAATATACAATGACCTTCATAGTTTCTTCCCTTAATTTTTCTCCCTACTGACCCATTCTGAAAAGAAAAAGTACTTTATTATGTTCCTTTTCCTAGTTCAGTGTGGGTAGGTGGTAGAAACAGAAGAGTTTACCTCCTCTCCCTCTTTTTCCCCTACTAAATAGATTCTGTCCAGTTTTGGTTATACACACAAGTAAGTAATCCACTATGGATTCTTTGCAATCGAAGTCAAATACAATATAGCTAGTAGTTCTTCTGGGCAAATATGTCTCATTTGATTCTTTGCAATCAAAGTCAAGTACAATATAGCTAGTAGTTCTCCTAGACAAATATGCCTCATGGAGGTACAGACATTATTTAACAAATATTTATGTTGTTCCTACTATGTGCCAGGCACTGTGCCAGCATCTTGAATCAGAATGTGACAATTCAGAAAGAATGAGCAATCTAAAACCAGGGAGGAAGCCAAATTATGGAATGATTTTGAATTTCCTCCCTAATGCTATGAAGAGTATGTCTTTTTTAGTAACTTCCTGTACTGTTGGGTATGTTGACACATGAGTGTAGATAAAATGTTCAAGGCTTACACTGGATCACATTTACATGCCCTGTTATTCCTACATAAATCTGCCCAGCCTAGCTTTTGTTAATTGCTATTTAGAGTGATGGTGATTAAAGCAAAAACAGGAGTACAAACAGGAATGCTTTAAAATAATGGTGTAATCATTACTAATTCATTTTCTATTTATTGTGGTATTAATTCTAATGAACTCTCTTGATATTAATGTGGGTGTTATAAGTACTCATATTGAATTTTTCACTGCAAGTCGATATTAATTATATGAATGGTTATTATTACCTGTGTAATGGACCTAGAAGGGATATTACTATGGGTGTTTATAAAAATCAGTAGTAATGCTTTAATAGCAAAATCTTTTTTTTCTTCTTTCATGTTGTTTATTGGTGCTGCCTAATTAGTGTGTGCTTGCTGTACAATAATATAGTTAAGACGATTCCAGGCTCATGACCCTAAATTCTTCTAAGATCTTCCTTACCCACCAAAGAAAAAGGACATCCTATTAATGTAGCCCTAAGCTGGAGTAATATTCTTGGTTTTCTCTTTGAAACTGATCTCCCATATATGGTTTCCATAGAATGCCCTCAATTATTCAGATTATTAAAACAATCAGCATCATTTTCTGATAGTAAATTAAATGTGATAGTGATAACAGGAATTGAAAACTATAAACTATTGTTATTTTCTTATACTCTGCATTGGTAGAATATTTTATCATATTCAAAGACCTTTCACAACGTTTTTCCTTCTCTAATTATTATTATCATCAACATCAATGTTAAAAAGAAGTAATACATTTAGCTGATTACAGTGAAGGATTCAGTTTAGAAAATAATGTAGTAGAAAAGATAAAATCTTGCTTCTGGGGCTGAATCCTAGTGCCCAACCTCTTATTAGCTGTTCTAAGGTTTAGTATTATCATTTGTAAAATAGGAATTACAAATGTACCCACCTCAGATTTTTGAGTAAATTGGCACATCATAAACTCCTCATTATTGTCAACTACAGTAAATATTATAGACAATTAGTGGGAATTGAAGGAAGCTGGAGCAGGGTGTGAGGCTCTCTAAAGTTTAACCAGAGAATTATTAAGGAAACATTTCTATTGGTAACGGAGAAGGAGCTGAGTAGAAGAAAGAAGGTGATAAGGCAGGTTGCTGGAACAGCTCCCACGTGAGTGGGAAGGAACTAGCTGCAGGAGGGCAGACCCCGGTCATTTTTTGTGGGTCTTAGATTGGGAACAGCAGAGAAAGAAGCACATACTCGAATCGATTGAAGGATTCAGAAACAAGCTGTAACACTAAGAAAGTTGACCACACAGTCTACATTTGGTGAGGAGGAAACATTATTGTTCTAGTTCACTAATGCTGCTGGAATGCCAAACACCAGAGATGGATTGGCTTTTATAAAAGGGGGTTTATTTGGTTACGCAGTTACAGTGTTAAGGCCATGAAGCAATAGGATACCTTCTCTGGAGGATGGCCAGTGGTGTCTGGAAAACCTCTGTTAGCTGGGAAGGCACGTGGCTGGCATCTGCTCCAAAGTTCTGGTTTCAAAATGGCTTTCTCCCAGGATGTTCCTCTCTAGGCTGCAGTTCTTCAAAAATGTCACTCTCAGTTGCACTTGGGGTATTTGTCCTCTCTTAGATTCTCTGGAGCAAGAGCCTGCTTCCAACGGCCATCTTCAAACTGTCTGTCATCTGCAGCTCCTGTGCTTTCTTCAAAGTGTCCCTCTTGGCTGTAGCTCCTCTTCAAAACATCACTCACAGCTGCACTGAGTTCCCTCTGCCTGTCAGCTCATTTATATGGCTCCACTGATCAAGGCCTACCCTGAATGGGTGGGGCCACACCTCCATGGAAATATCTCATCAGAGTTATCACCTACAGTTGGGTGGGGCACATTTCCATGCAAATCTAATCAGCACCAAAATGTCTGCCCCACAAGACTGCATCAAAGAACATAGCTTTTTCTGGGGGACATAATACATTCAAACCAGGACAATTATAAATGAGCCAAACATTACAAAGGGTATGCCACACTTGGAAATTTACTGCCCAAACTGGGACTGGACTGACTTTTATAAATTTTATACATCTGAATTAACTGACAATTTGATTTAGTTCATGAATTAACATGAAATACTGGAGGCGAAAAGTAATAATTCTTTCCATTGTACTTCTCAAACTGTGTTTTGCATTAGGTAGGCTTAAGATAGCTGTCAAAATGTTTAAAATATAATTTTTAATGATTTATTAGGATTTAAACATTATAATATATTAGTCTTATAGCCATGTGGATTAAATATATACCAAAAGAAGTAATGTGAAATACTAGAGATTAGGTTTTACCTAATGGGAAAAGCCACATGTGTTTACAGAGAGAGGTTTCAAACTTAGAAAGATGTATTTCTGTTGCTAAAAAGCAATAAACATTTTGATAATTATTTAAATACCACACACAATGCATTTAATCTCATTTAGTTGTAACATAATTGCTTTTGCATTTAAACAAAAATTAAAATTTTACCATATTTTGAAAAATTAACCTTAATGCATCAAGTATTGTTAAATCACAATGTATGTTTTAAATAGGTACTCTGTTAATTTATGTTCCCAATAGTTTTAATACATAGTGGCTTAAAGTGTAATTTGATTGGTGGCATAAATTGAATTACTTTTAATATGTAAGCACAAAGAATCGAAAGTAAAATTGGGAAATTTCAAGTGGAGAGAAAATTGCTGAAACTATAGACCGGGTCAACCTCAGCCCAGTACAGTGCTTAATCAGTGGTTGGAAGACTGAGGCAGGCCCAAACTCTGCAATGATACAGCATATATATTTTTAAAATACTGGCATAGAATGTGCTTGATATTCTGCAGAGGCCTAATATAAAATAAAAATTTCTCTCTCTCGCTCTCCCTCTCTCTTCTCCTCTCTCCTTCACTTCCTCTCTCTCTCCCCCTACCCATCTCCCTCACAGCCCTTGTGGAAAAACTGGCAAGGGGGGGTAAGACATTAGGTTCTCACAATTAAAATAAAACATCTAATATAGATGGTTTTAAGGATTTTTTGTTAGAAAGATAAAATATGCAAATCATCTAACAGTTAGGATTTAACAACAATGTAATATTTAATTAAAAAAACAAAAATTAAAAAAAATTTAATTAAAAAAATTTAATTAAAAAAAAAATAAACCCAGTACTTTAAATATAGGTAAATTATATATCATGGTCTGTCATTAGAATAAAGGTGAGGAATGAATAGTAGAAGAATTGAATAAAAGGCAACAGAAGGATAGAAATATGGAGAGATAAAGTAAGCAGTGAGAAATGAAGTAAAGAGAAAGAAGGAGAAGAAATGAGATGTGAACAGAAAAAGTCATTCAGTAAATCCTATTGCAGGGAACTGTGTGGAATTCACAGTGTAGGCTTCTGAAATTAAAGACCTGTTTCAGAATTTTGGAATAAAAATTAGATGTATAATCTAATCTGTATAGTTTTCTCAACCATTCTTTCTCATGCCCTTCTGACTGGAATAGTGCAAGAAATTATTCACTGGGATTGCAGATGACAGAACCTTCAAACTCATTTTAAGACAGGAAAAAACTGTGACATAGTGAAGTTTTCCGCCTAGTACAAGTCACAACAGTGTTTAAGTACATTTCAGTATTGATAATACTTGCAACTTATAAAACCATGTTCCCAAAGAAAAGGAAAATGAAAACAAAACGGGGCTCCTCTTCCAATTATTAAAAAACATATTGCTGGCATCTTTACATATGTTCCAGGCAAAAAATAAGATGCTAAACTGATTCTGGTTTCACTCTATATCCTGAGTTGTTAAAAACTCTCTTATGCTGTCATGAAACCAATACTACATTTTTCTTTTGATCCCACCATCTCTCCTTTGAAACCAAACATGGCAAAGAGTGAACCTAGATATCCATGTAATCAAAATAGCTATGGCTCTTTAACAATAATTGCTTCCCAGGGATATCTGATTCAGTAATTATCTGCATTGAGTTTTGGATCAGATATTTGTTTCTTGGATATGGGTAGTGTTTGATATTTAAGAAGCATGAATATCTCTATTGATAAACCAAATGAGGTCTGATAGGATTACACAGGATAACAGGCAGCGACTCTGCAGGGATGGACAAGAATGGTGGGACAATGACCGTGCTTCCCTGTGACACTTCCTCTTTTTACCCATCAGCTTTCAGGGTTGAGCGATGTAGCATCAACACCGAAAATATAGTTAAATAAAACCCTATGTGTATCCTCAGGCTTTGGGATTGTTATGAATAACTGAATTAGATAGATCACAATAAATACTTTGAGCCATGTATGTTTTTGGTTTCCTCAGTTCTGCTTTTTTACTAATACTTCTCTTTTTTTTTTTACCATTAAGATTTGATTATGCTTGTTTTATACATATCTATTCATCCCTCTATTCTTCCATTCATCCATCTTGGGTTTTTTTTAATGCAGTTTTGTTGAGATATATTCACATTACCATAAAATCATCCAAAGTGTATGATGTTCAGCTGTTCACAGTATCATCATATAGTTGTACATTCATCACCACAATTTTTTGAACATTTCATTATTCCAGGACATAAAAATAAGAATGAGAATAAAAATAAAAGTAAAAAAGAACACCCAAAACATATCATATACCATTTCCCCCCCATTGTTCATTTACTTTTTGTCCCCATTTTTTCTACTCATCTTTCCATACACTGGATAAAGGGAGTGTGAACCACAAGGTTCTCACAGTCACACAGTCATCCCATATAAGCTATATAGTTATACGATCGTCTTCAAGAATCTAGGATACTGGATTGCAATTCAACAGTTTCAGGTATTTCCTTCTAGCTATTCTAATACACTAAAAACTAAAAAGGGATATATATATATACATAACGCATAAGAAAAACCTCCAGAATGACCTCTCGACTCCATTTGAAATCTCTCAGCCACTGAAATTTTATTTTGTTTCATTCCTCTTCCCCCTTTTGATCAAGAAGTCATTCTCAATCCCACAATGCCAGGTCCAGGCTCATGCCTGGAGTCAGGTCCCATGTTGCCACGGAGATTTACACCCCTGGGAGTCATGTCCCACATAGGTGGTAGGGCGGTGAGTTTACCTGCAGTGTTGGCTTATAGAGAGAGGCTACATCTGAGCAATGAAAGAGGTTCTCTGGGGGTGACTCTTAGGCACAATTATAAGTAGGCTTAGCCTCTCCTTTGCAGTAACAAGCTTCATAAGGGCAAGCCCCAAGATCGAGGGATTGGCCTACTACAACGGTAGTCCCCAATGTTTGGGAGAATATCAGGAATTCACCAGGTGGGGAAGTTTAATATTTCCAGTTTTTCCCCAGTCCCTCAAGGGGGCTTAGCAAATACTTTTTATTCTCTGCCCAGATTACTCTGGGATGTATTGGGGTTTCATGCTAACCTGTACAAACCAAGCAGATCTTACCTCCTATTCAAAGTTCCATGTAATTATGGTGTTTGAGTAAATTGACCATACAAGTTACATTATATAGTATGCTACAGAAAATATAGATTTTCCACCAAATAAACATTTCTTTCTTTTGGTCTCACACAGAAGTCAAAGTTTCAAAACACAGTCAGTATCATCCTTTTCCCTTTAGTCTGTTTTACCTTAGTCTAACCAAGTATATTTTGTTCATATCTCCAATTAAAGTCTGATCTCTTTTTCATCTTCTTTAACATTTGCTGTATGGGGTAATACTGACATTCATATCTACCGAGCTCTGGCTCTGAGTCTCAGGTGTCACACAGATACCTGAAGTTCTAGGGACTGACCAGTTTATATACAAACAGCTCATCATCTCAGGATTTAGAAATAACCATTACAACTCATAAATGGATATGACTGTTGTAAGGGCTTACAGTCTAGGAACCTTTACCATAAGCCTTCCCCTGATAACTTATGCTCTCAGATTTAATTCTCAGAGTTTGCACATTATAGTTAGTCAATAATAATGATGCATTATATTGTTTGTCTTTTCAATTCTGGCTTATTTCACTCAACGTGCTGTCCCTTCACCTTGTTGCATACCACACAACTTCATTTCTTCTCGCCACCACTCAGTATTCCATTGTATGTATACCCCACAGTTCACCATTCCATATATCAGTTGATGTACCCTTAGGTCACCTCCATTAATTGTGAATCATGAGTACTGCCACCATAAACACCAGAGTTCAATGTCCATTCATGTCTCTGCTCTCAGTTCTTCCACGTATATGCCCAATAACAGGGTAACCCCATAGTTAGCTTTCTGTGGAGCCACCGCACTGCCCTCCAGATGGGCTGCCCAATTCTACTTCCCTACCAAAAGTGAATAGGTACATCCCTCTCTCCACATTTTCTCCAGGATTTGTATCCCTCTGTTTATTTTTTAAACAGTTTTATTCAAACACTATAAAATCCATTCCAAGTAAATAATCAATGATTCCCAGTAGAATTATATAATTATGCATTTGCCACCACAATCTATTTGACAGAGGAGTAGAGTGGGATTACTTGATCTTCTTCTGCAAAGAAAGAGAAAAAGGAGAAAAAAATGAGGAATAAAAATATAAAAGATAGAAGGAAAAGAAGAATAAAATAAAATACAATGAAAAGATCAGACACCACCACCACCACCACCAAGAATCCCTATCAATCCCTTATATACCCCTCTTACAGACATTTAGCTTTGGTATATTGCCTGTGTTACAATGTTACCATTAACTATAGACTCTAGCTTGCACTGGTTGTATTTTTCCCCTATGCCATCCAATTTTCAACCTTGCAATGCTGATATTCATTTGTTCTCCCTCTTTTAAAAACATTCTTATATCTGTACATTTAATCACCATCATTGATCACGCTAGGTTTCACTAAGTTATACAATCCCAGCCTTTATCTTCTATTTTCCCTTTTGGTGTCATACATGCCTCTAGCCTTCCACTTTTACCCATACTCACACTCATATTTGTTCAGAGTACTTACAGTATTGTGCTACCATCACTCAGTCTTATGCTATCCATTTCTGGATCTATACAATCAATCCTGTTGAAACTTACGTACTACTTCAGCATTGAATGCCCATTTTCTAACTTCTTTCTATCTCCTGACAACCTGTGTTCTCAACTTTAACTCTCAAATTTCACTCATCAATGTTAGTTCATATTAGTGAGGCCATAGAGTATCTGTCCTTTAGTTTCTGGCTAATTTCACTCAATGTAATGTCTATTGTCTACTGTTTTATCTTTTGAGTTTTATATGTCATATCTTATTTTAATTTTTTCTCTCTCATTTTCACTCTTACTGATAATCTTCATTTCTTCTCTCTTCTCCAAACCTCTCTCTCCTGTCTTTTCCTATCTGCCTGTAGTGCTCCCTTTACTATTTCTTGTAGAGCAGGTTTATTGTTCACAGACTCTCTCAGTGCCTGTTTGTCTGAGAATGTTTTAAACTCGCCCTCATTTTTGAAGGACAGTTTTGCTAGATACAGGATTCTTGGTTGGCAGTTTTTCTTTTTCAGTATCTTAAATATATCTTGCCACTGCCTTGTTGCCTCCATGGTTTCTGCTGAGAAATCCACACATAGTCTCATCAAGCTTCCTTTGTATGTGATGGATCACTTTTCTCTTGTTGCTTTCAGAATTCTCTCTTTGTCTTTGACATTTGATAATCTGATTATTATGTGTCTTGGAGTAGGTCTACTCAAATCTATTCTGTTTGGGGTATGCTGTGCTTCTTGGATCTGTAATTTTATGTCTTTCATAGGAGATGGGAAATTTTCAGTGATTATTTCCTCTGTTATTCTTTCTGCCCCTTTTCCTTCTCTTCTTCTTCTGGGACACCCATGACACATTTATTCATGTGCTTCATGTTGTCATTCAATTCCCTGAGACCCTGCTAATTTTTTTTTTCCATTCTTTTCCTTATCTGTTCTTTTGTGGGTAGGATTTCAGATGTCCTGTCCTCTAGTTCCTGAATCTTTTCTTTTGCCTCTTCAAATCTGCTGTTGTATGTCTCCATTGTGTTTTTCATCTCTTCTATTGTGCCTTTCATTCCCATAAGTTCTGCCAATTGCTTTTTCAAACTTTCAAGTTCTTTCTTATGTTTGCCTAATGTCTTCTTTATATCCTTCATCTCTTTTGCCATATCTTCCCTCAACTCATTGATTTGATTTTTGAATTGATATAGCATATTTGTTTGAAGATCTTTAATTAGTTATTTCAACTCCTGTATCTCATTCGAAGTATAAATTCATTCCTTTGGGCCATATCTTTATTTTCTCTAATGTGAATCATAATTTTTTGTTGTCTAGGCATCTGGTTTCCTTGATTATCCCATACAGATTTTCCCAGACCAGAGAGGCCCAGGTCTCAGGAAAAGGGTTTAATCAGTACCAGGTTTCCCTGAGGTTGAGACCCAGCAAGTTATCAAGGCTTTCCTGTGAGGCCACTAGGCACTGTGCTTTTTCTATCCTGACCAACAGGTGGTGCTTTTCAGCCTGCAGCTTCTCACCAGTGTAAAGAGGTGTGCTCCTCTTAATTTTCAGTAGACCCCATCTTGCCAGAGGCTGAGAGTGTCAGAAGCCAAGCTTAAGCTGTTTCTGTTTTGTTTTTATTTTCCCCCAAGGCCCTAGGATCTGAGTTCTTTGAGGGAAGGCAGCCACTTGAACTGGGCCCCACCTCCCTCTTTCCTTAGGGAAGATAAGCCCTTTAGGGATTTATCTCCTACATTGATTTCTTCCTTTGACTGTCTATCTTAATGCCACCCTTGCCTGGGTCAGTGCTGGCAATTGAAAATGCCTGAGGGATTCTCTAATGAGCTGCTCAGACTGAAAGAAAAAAAAGGAAAAAATAAAGAAACCCCTTTTCAGAGCCAGTCCCCAGCCCCCCAGTTACCAGTCAATTCTATTTGCCCCTTTTCTTGGGACACAGCCCTTTTCCAGTATTCTGAGCTCAGCTGATTCCAAAAGCCTATGTTTTTATTTACTGGTGTATTTTTTTTTCTGTCAGCCCCAACTCCTTTCTGCCTGGAGGAGTCTCCAGGTTCCTTTCCTGTTTGCTCTGGGTCTATCTGCGCTCAGTAGTTTGTATTCAGTAGTCCAAATTTTTTAATTAAAACCACAATTGGAGCTTGATTGAGCTACCTTTCCTTCCTCCTAGTAGACTGCTTCTTTTTCCCACAGGGAAGTCTTCCAACTCAGCCTGCCTTGCCAGTGGGGGAGGGGTGCTAGCTCCACAGTTTGGAGAGATTTACTTACAGTTCTTATGCTCTGATCTCAGCCATTCCACCCACTCCAGACTGTTATACAATGTTTCTCTGGTCACAGATGTCCCCCAACAGCTGTTCAGACTATTTACTAGTTGTTCTTGGCTATATGCTAGTTGTTCCAGAGGACTAACTAAATTCCACACCTCCCTATGCTGCCATCTTGCCCTGCCTTCTCCATCTTGTTTTTTTTTTTTTTTGACACAATTCAAAATAAATTGCAGATATCAGTACTTGTCCCCTTACATACTTCACAATGAATATCATTAGCTAGAGTTCAGCATTTGTTCACAGCTCTTTTCTTTTCATGCAAAATTCATATACAATGAAACGCATAAATCTGAAGTGTTCATGTGCTGAGTTTTGACAAGTGTATATACTTGGATAACCTAGACCCTTTCCAAGCTATAAAAGAGGATCCTTATCCTAGAAAATCCTCTGCTTCTGCTTCCCAATCAGTCCCTGCCTCAGCCCTCAGAACCCAACTACCATTCTCTTTTATTCCATTTTATTTCATTTTGTTTTTAAAGAAAACCATGAGCTAGATCAACAGAATACAGAACATATACAAGGACAGGTTGTAGGTTTATTTCTGGGAAAATAGAGTTATACCATTTTGGAAAATATTTGCATGTGGTCAGACCATAGGTAATAATATCAATTTTACCTTTCACTTGGCAGTAGTGATTTAGAGTGAGGGATTTCCCCTCAGAAGGTGTTGGTATTTATTAAATACATAATATTAAAATGGTTTTCAAAAACATGATTTTTAAATGGTTGCCTTATTTTTAAACACAGAGAACACTTTTCTTATATATTTCATCTTCCCATTGAATTTATCAGCTATACAGTACCCCTTCCCTTTGTTCTTGCCATCTACTTTCCATTTTATTTAGGGCAGATTAAAGATGACCTCTGAGGGTTAGTGTTTACCTCTATAAAATGGGTATAACAATATTCCCTTACATTTTTTTTTTGGTGATTATTAAATGAGTAATTTGTGTATATTGCTTTGGCCAGTGCCTGAAACAAGCTCATACTCAGTAAGTGTCAGTGTGGTCCTTAGTTTACATGACAAATATACTTTTATAATACATTATAAACACAAAAGAAATGGCAAGCTGTCATTGCTTCTTCCACCATGACAGAATGGAGAGAATGGTCCTCCACTGACCAGGTAGAACAGCTACTTAAAATAATGTCCAATTTTATAGAGAGATTTACAGATTGCAGGTGCTTCCATGTTGCTCCTCAAGCAGATCTGACATTTGGATCTCCCCGCTGTTGCTGTCAAATGGCCCTACTCTTTATTCCACGAAACACACCATGGAAATTGGGCCTTTGCCAATACCTTCCTTTAAGCAATTCCTTGGACTTGGAGACTCCCTTCCATCCACTTCTGTTTAAATAGACCAGCTTTGTGTTGAATGCCTTCATGATAGTGACCCCCAGAAATTTTACATCTGTTTTTATTTTATTGTTTGCATCATTAATTAGGCACATAAATTTTATTATTTTGCTTTGTGAATTATCTTTTCTCGCTTCTTACCAAATATGTGGCAAACTGAGAAAGCATATCACACACCGTGCAAGTCAAGCAATTCATTCACAGGCTGAATTCATTGGCCATTGTTTTGCATATTCTCTTAAATATAGAATAATGGAGATGTAGAATTTTAGGGTGAGAGGGGCATTAAAGACCTAGATATAATCTAACTGTTATCCAATGATTGACTCCCTCTCTTCCCAACCCTTGCCAGAGGAAGTCCTGCCAGTGTTGTACCCTTCCCAAAGCAAGCATCCCATCAATGACCCCCACCTCCGATTGTTCACCAAGAGTTGAGTCTAATTTTCTAATGTATCTTGTGCAACCATCAGCGATAAAACAGTAACAGGCTAAAAAATAATAAACATTAGTCTGGCTTCCTTCTCTCCAGAAGCAAGTTCCAGAACAATGTAGCCATATTAACAGTTCTGTTTCAAATACAAAGCCCAGGCAAGTTTTGCATGTTAAAACAATAGAAAGATATTCTGATATATAAAGACTCACACACAAAAAAATCACCCTCATATTATTACCAAAGGGGAAAAAATGGCAAAACAGATATCAGACACTAAATGAAAAACCGAAATGAAAACTAAACAAATTGGAAATTAGGATAATAAATAACTCTCAATATGTCTTTAAATAAACTGATCATGCAGGATAAGAGCTGAAAGTTTTGAGTAATCTCTGATTTTACGTAAAAAAAAGTCATAAAATTTGAAAACTGCTGTTTCAAATGAAGTTTCTAGAACAGAGTCCCTTATCCCTTGATGGTAGTTGGCCATACATTTGCCACTCTGGTTGTCCTTCCTCCCTCTGGGGAGAGTGACTTAGGGAAGAGGGATGAGTCTATATTCCTGGTGCTGCCATAGTTTTCTCTTGGCAAACGTGGGCTCACCATGAAACCTCCCAGCATGGGAGGCATCAAAATACCAGCTTTTTGATTAGAGCTCAGAAATGAGTTCTTTGGGAGCCACCTCTTCACCATATAATTCCCTGATGTGGGGGATGCACACCCTGGCTGACATTTTGCATCCCCCATTTCTCTGTCACCATTCATGTTCACTAATGCCTACAGGTCTCCCTTTTGGACAGGGTCCAATGAAGAGGACTGGAGTCAATGTAACAAACACATTCCACCATGCCAACTGGCAATAAGTGCAGGATTTTTCCTATATCAGCCTGCTTTCGTGGGTGGCTTCAACTATCTCAGGCCTTCTGAACTTACCACATGGGAAACAAGCATCAGTTTCTATGTTCTGGAGACATATGCCACTCATCACACTTATCTTCTGGTTTATGGGGGCAAAAACAAGGTCCAGCCACACAATGAGTTTCCAGTCTCCCCTTAATATGGGTGCTCCAGTCTCCCAACTCTCCAAAGCAGTTCTCTTAACCACTTCCCATCTGACTAGGATAAAGGAGAAGATGCTACAGCTGATAGGTTCATAATACTCAAACTCAATGGCTCTTTTCAACATCCCTTTGATGGAGGTGGGTGATGGGGGTGATGTGCTCCCATCATTATAATCTGAGTTCTGTGAACTTTCCGTAAATCCAGCACAGATCTGCTTAGTACTTCTGTTTAGAATGTGAGTATACTTTTACCTAATTTCCTCAACTTTGGGCATCTTAACTAAAATTTCAAGACATCGGGAAAATTCTCACCGTGCCTCCTGTGTAAATACTTGAATTCCCTTCTAGCACTATAAGAAAAATCTCCATTGTGGGGGGAATTTAATGTTGTGAGCCTCTGAGCTATATGAACCTTTAGCAAGTAGTTTTTCTTTTTATCAGTTCCCTAGTGCCATGAAATTTGGAGAGACTTTTCATTAAAGATCTCAGGGCATTTTTTCTAAAGCGGAAGAAAACAGCAATATTAAATAATTTACTTCTCTACAAGCACATTAAAATGCACCATGCAATTCTTTAATTACCATCTCAATCTAATCCTCTATGAAGTTTGCCCTAATTACATTGTTGATATGCACAGATGGAAATAAAATGTTGGTTGTTTCCCTTGTAGCAAATGACTGTTTCTAATACTTACCAATCTATTCTCTTGTTAGAAAACTGATCTGGTTCAAACCACTGAAAGTTGACTCCCTATCACAAATGATAATCGCTAAACCCAGAAACCAAAGAATACACCCCCTGCCCCTCCCCCCCCCCACATATACACCCACACACATTAAAGAAATGCCCACAACTAAGGCAATGAAAAGCAGAAAATTCCCTATAGACTGGCAGGACGGAAGTGTGAATTGGACATTTGTGGAGCGGCACTCGCCAGAAGGTATGTGAAACAAACAACCCCCCAGCTGCTATGCTTTGCTTTTGTAAAAAGATCTTAAGGTTGTTTCACAAACACAGGTGTGAGAAGGAAGAAAGGGGAAAGAGGAGGAGAAGGGGTGGGGGTGGGGGGATGATGTATGGAAAACTGGCGACCACAAACAGCAGGATGGAAAATGGATGCCTGGAGACCGCGCAGACAACCTGCACGGCTCCTCCTGGCTGTTCCCATCCGATCCAGGAGACTCGCTGCATTTCCAGTAGGTGTAGGTGTGCGTCAGAGTCGCTCAGGGGAGGAGTCTGAAGATGGGTTAAAATGCATTTTAAAAAAATGAATCAGCTAAATGGAATATTTATAGTTCATAAAATTACCTCTCTTAGAAACACACATGTTCCTATAGGAGAGAAGTAAGAATAAACATTTCTCTATATGAGTTTACATGTGTGTACTTACATGGACACATACTTAGTTATCTTTTAGTTGGCTTCACTTGGCATGTTTTATCCCTCTGCAAAATGCCTTTGCTATGGAACACTACACAAATGTGTTGTAGTGCAAAAACTTACAAACCTCTACTTCTCAGGAGAATCATGATGTGGACCAGAGATTTCATTTTGTAGATTGGATCATGTGAATGCCTTAAATGAAATTTTATGTGGATCAGGATTCAGAGCTAGTTTCAAGAGTTCATAACGACCAAATTCTCCTCTAACTTCTGCCTGGGGGAGTTTTGATTGGTAGGTGATGCTTTTGATTCTTTGTACTTCAGTTATTTTTTTAAACAGACATTTTGAGGATTGATTCACTTATTTTCATTGAAACATCCTGGAGTATTCAGGTTTATGAAACAAAGTCCTTTATTTTAATATTCAGGGAAGGAAAAAGTGACTTTGTAGGTGAAAAATTACCTTGACAATATTGGAATAATTCATGTACTCTCCAAGTGCTTTAAAAATTAGCATTGCAAATTGGCACACTGTCGGCATGATGCTTGTTTATTATCCCTTGCCTATATTGAAGAGATTCTTCAATACCTCAGAAGGCAGAGTTTGAAAAAGACAAAAGATATGCTGGTTTCTACTTTAGCCTACTTTTAGCAGTTTTGCCTGCTTAGCCTCCACTCTCCATCATGTGATAGCATCTCACTTTTCCTTTATAGAAGCATCCTCTTTAGGGCTGCCAGGTAAAATATAGGACACACAATTAAATGTGAATTTCAGAAAAATAATGAATAATGTGTTAATGTATATCTCAAATCCTGCATGCCAACAACTATTTGTTGTTTCTCTGAAATTCAAATTTGACAGTCTTGTGTTTTCATTTTCTAAACCTGTAAACTTAATGCTCTTCCACTCTCAGCACATTTGGTTCAGGTGGGGTTGACCCCACCACTTAGCTTCAGGGGCAGACATGTGACTCAGACCTGGCCAATCAGAGCATAGCCACAGTGATTGATTCAGGGATTGACCTATGACCACACCAGACTAATAAAGAGCACTTCTTGGGCCTTTGACTGGAACTAGTGGGAGAGAGAAGCTTTCTTTGCAATTGGGGTTGTTCAGGAAGTAAATCTAAAACTGCTAAAGAATAATATGTACAAAGAACATGCCTAAGAATGAAGCCAACACAGAGGAAAGAAGAGCCAAGTGATACAGAAATTGACCTAATTCTGATACAGCTTGAGCCCCTTGATCTGGCTATGCCTGAAGTCGAAAACCTTCATCTGTGAACCAATGATTTCCTTTCCTTTATTTAAGTCCACTTGAATTTAGTAGGCTTTTTTTTAAAGAAAAAATTCAATTTTGTTGAGATTGTTGACATACCATAAAATCATCCAAAATGCACAGTTGCCCACAGTACCATCATACAGCTGTGCATCCATCACCACAATTATTTTTTTTTCAATTTTTAGAACCTTTTTATTACTGCAGAAAAGAAATAAAAACAAAAAAGAAAACTCAAATCCTCCCATACCTCTAACCATACCTCCTCCATTCTTGACTCATAGTATTGGTATAGTACATTTGTTACTGTTTTAAAATACTACTAACTGTAGTATATAGTTTGCAATAGGTATATTTTTCCCTATATACTCCTCTATTATTAACTTCTAGTTATAGTGTCATACATTTGTTCCAGTTCATGAAAGAGCTTTCTACTATTTGCACAGTTAATCACAGACATTGTTCACCACAAGATTCACTGTTTTATACATTCCCATATTTTAACCTCCAACTTTCCTTCTGGTGACATTTGTGACTCTAAGCTTCCCCTTTCTACCACATTCACACACCATAGCACTGTTAGTTATTCTCACAATAATGTGCTACCATCACCTCTGTCCATTTCCAAACACTTAAGTTCAACCTGGTTTAACATTCTGCTCATAATAAGCAGCTGCACTCCATTCTTTAGCCTTGTTCTATATTCTGGTAACTTATATTTCATTTCTATGAGTTTACATAATATAATTAGTTCATATCAGTGAGACCATACAGTATTTGTCCTCCTGTGTCTGTCTTATTTCACTCAACATATTCAATATAGTGCCTGCAAGGTTTCTTCATCAACTTGTTTTTTTTTAAGATGGTTTTGTTCACACACAATACATTCCATCCTAAGTAAACAGTTGATGGTTCCCTGTATAATCACATATTTATGCATTCACCACCATCACCACTATCTATATAAGGACATCTCCATTTCTTCCACAAAGAAGGATGAAGAATCAAAGAAAGTAGAGAGACAAAAAAAAAAGGAAAAGAAAAAGAAAGATAAAAGGTGATAGCTGAAAAGCAACAAAAGGAAAGATAGAATTAAACTAAAGTAGAATAAAAGAGTCAGACAACATCAACAGTGCCAAGAGTCCCTTACCCCTCCCTTATGTCCCCCTCTCATAGGCACTTAGCTTTGGTATATTGCCTTTGTTACGTTAAAGGAAGCATAATACAATGTTTCTATTAACTATAGTCTCTAGTTTGAATTGATTGTATTTTTTCCCCAATACCACCCCATTTTTAACACCTTGCAAGGTTGACATTCATTTGTTCTCCCTCATGTAAAAACATATTTGTACATTTTATCACAATTGTTGAGTACTCTAGGTTTCGCTAAGTTATACAGTCCCAGTCTTTATCTTTCCTCTTTCCTTCTGGTGTCCCAGCTGCTCCTAAACTTCCTCTTTCAACCATACTCACAGTCATCTTTGTTCGGTGTACTTACATTGCTGTGCTACCATCACCCAAAACTGTGTTCCAAACCTCACACTCCTGTCTTTTATATGTCTGTAGTGCCCTCTTTAGTATTTCCTATAGAGCAAGTATCTTGTTCACAAACTCTCTCATTATTTGTCAGAGAATATTTTGAACTCTCCCTCATATTTGAAGGACGGTTTTGCCGGATATAGAGTTCTTGGTTGGCAGTTTTTCTCTTTCACTATCTTAAATATATCACATCACTTCCTTCTTACCTCCATGGTTTCTACTGAGAAATCCGCATATAGTCTTATCAAGCTTCCTTTGTATGCTATGGATCTCTTTTCTCTTGCTGCTTTCAGGATTCTCTCTTTATCTTTGACGTTTAATAATATGATGATTAAGTGTCTTGGTGTAGGTCTATTCAGATCTATTCTGTTTGGGGTACACTGTGCTTCTTGGATCTGTAATTTTATGTCTTTCATAAGAGATGGGAAATTTTCATTGATTATTTCCTCTATTATTGCTTCTGCCCCTTTTCCCTTCTCCTCTCCTTCTGAGACATCCACAACACACACATTCATGTGCTTCATGTTGTCATTCAATTCCCTGAGCTGTTGCCCATATTTTTCCATTCTTTTCCCTGTCTGTTCTTTTGTGTGTACAATTTCATGTGTCTTGTTCTCCAGTTCCTGAGTGTTTTCTTCTGCCTCTTGAAATCTGCTGTTGTATGTCTCCATTGTGTTTTTCATCTCTTGTGCTGTGCCTTTCATTTCCATAGATTCTGCCAGTTGTTTTTTCAAACTCAGTTTCTACCTCATTTTCACCCAGTGTTTCCTTTATATCCTTCATCCCTTTTGCCATATATTCCCTAAACTTGTTGAATTGATTTAGCATTAGTTGTTTCAATTCTGGTATCTCACTTGAAGTGTAAATTTGTTCCTCTGATTGGGTGATATCTTCATTTTTCCTAATATGATTTGTAGTTTTCTGTTGTCTAGGCATCTGGTTTCCTTGATTACCCCAATCAGATTTTCTCAGTTCATAACAGGCTCAGGTCTCAGAATGGGGCTATATTCAGTGTCAGGTTTCCCTGAGGGTGTATCTTAGAAGATTAACAGGCTTTCGTGTGAGGCCTCTAGCTGCTGTGCTTTTCCTAACCTGCACAGCAGGTGGTGCCTGTCAGCCTGTCACTCCTGAATGGTGTAAAGGGATGTGGCCCCTTTAATTCTTAGCTTAGGTCATTTCTGTTTTGATTGTTGCTCCCAAGGCCCTGGGGTTTGAGTTCTGAAGAGAGGGCTGGCACTAGAGCTGTGCCCCACCTCCTTCCTCTTAGGGGAGATACACCCCTAGGGAGCTATCTTCTGCATTTGAATTATTCCTTTGTGTCTCTGGCTCTGTTAACTCCACCCCTGTCTGGGTCAGAGTGCTGTGAACTGAGTGGCTGAGGCTCTCTCCACTGAGCCACTCAGGTTGACAGAGAGAAAAATGGAAACAAAGCCCCCTTTCAGAGGCAGTCCATGGCCTCCCAGTTTTGCCTGTCAGTCAGAGAGAGTACCCGGTCTTCTGGGCTCCCTTTCCCGGGGCACAGGCATTTTGTGGCTCTTTAAGTACAGTCATCTCTAAAAGGCTCTCTGTTTTTCCTTCTTTTTTTTTAATTAATTGTTTTTCCATCAGCCCCACCTCGTCTCCATGGGGAGCAACCTCAGGGTACTTTATTGCTTGTTAAGGGTTTGTCCATGTTTGTAGCTTGTATTCAGCAGTCCACATTTGTTAATTAAAACTCCAGTTGGAGCTAGGTTGTGCTATATTCACTTGCTCCAGGAATGCTGCTTTCTCCCACAGCGAGGTCTTGCAGGTCAGCCTGCCATGGCGGGGAGGGGTCTTCTGGTGTGGTGCCACAGTTTTTACTTACAGATTTTATGCTGCAGTCTCAGCCATTCCAGCCAATCCAGGTTGGTATATGATGTACGGACGGCTATGGTTATCCCTCGGCAGTTGTTCCAGATTATTTACTAGTTGTTCCTGGTTGTTTATTAGTTGCTTCAGGGGATTAACTAAAATCACACACCTCTCTATGCTACCATCTTGTAGAGTAGGCTCTTTGAAGTCTTCATTCTTAGCCCTCTGATTTTCCTTTGTGCATTCTTAATTTAACCTCAGAAAAATCTGTAAAAGGGATGCATTGCTCCATGACACTTTGGGTATGGGTAATGGTACATTTCTTCATTTGTAGAATTAAATTAGTTCTGACTCAAGACCCCTACTCCCAAATTGTTGGGAAATATTACATCTTTCATACTTATCTTAAGCTTCCCTTGACAGTAAAAGAAAAGGAAGTCTGTCAGATATCTAGGGCTTCTGTATCACTGAGTCCACAACCACCATTGATGGTGCCTCCCTTCCTCCTCCTCTTCTTCTTCCTCCTCCTACTTCTTGTTCTTATTCTTATTTTTGTAAGTGTAAAACTCAGTGGTTTTTAGTATACTCAGAGTTGTACAACCATCATTACAATAAATTTGCCCAACACCAAAAGGGCCTCTG
Organism: Choloepus didactylus; assembly: GCF_015220235.1. NCBI lineage: Eukaryota > Metazoa > Chordata > Mammalia > Pilosa > Megalonychidae > Choloepus > Choloepus didactylus. The sequence continues at coordinate 48,472,427 of NC_051320.1, read as the reverse complement.
GGGCACTTGTAATATTTATGTCTTGACTTGCATGATGTTTATAACTGTTTACTTGTTATAATTTACCTTAAAATATTTTAAAAAGAGAAGGAGAGGAAGAAGGAAGAGAAGTAGAAATTGTGAGGCATAGATGTTAAATTCTGACTGCCACTCATTCTTGGTGGACTTAGACAAATTGCTTTTATCCCTTTGAACCTTATCTTGCACATATGTAAAATAAGAATTTTATTTCCTCACTTGCAGAAATTATATGAGGATTGTGAGAACCTGCAATGGAAAGCACTTTAAAAAATATGAAGTGCCTTGTAAACTTGAGGGAAAAAATAGTATTATTTTAACATCTAATGCAATTCTAGAATCATAAGTCATAGAAATCTCATGTTTGAATGGGTATTCAAGATTATTGGGTATATTCATCAGAAAACTTTAGGATAGGATTGAATTAAGAGGAAAAAGTAAGACCAAATTATTTTTATAAAGTAGATTTCTTCAAACTCATGAATATTTTATTTATTCTATACAGATAAACACCCACAACCCCCTCCCATTTCTTTTTTATTCTACATTCCATTACAACAATTCTATGGAAACTTGTGTTGTCTTGACCTCTGTTGTCTGAATCCAAGTAAAATCTGGAGGAGGTAGCTGGAGATTCAGGGAATTTTGTTACTGCCAAACACCCAAAAGAGACTCTATTAATAGTATCAACTCCCTCACAGAACTTTAATGAGGATTTTGAGATCCTGAAGAGCCTCAAAGTAATAAAGTACTCTGAATATTGGTAATGATTACAGAAAGAAACTCAGAATTGCTGAGTGGAATAGGACACAAAACTGCCATGCGTGTTTGAATCTGTTATGTACCCTAGAAAAGATCATGTTCTTTTAATCCATTCTTTTGGGGACAGACCTATTGTGGGTGGGACCTTTTGGTTAGGGTATTTCAATTAAGATGTGACCAAGTCCATTCATGGTGGATCTAAATCCTTTACTGGAGTCCTTTATAAAGAGGATAAAAGACAGTAAAAGCATACAGGAGCAGAGAGAGAAATACCCTAGGAGAAACAAGCAAGAACCCACAGCAGCTGAGAGAGAGAAAGAGAGCCATTAAAACAAGAACCCAGGAGAGAAGGACCAGCAGATGTTGCCATGTGCCTTCCCATGTGACAGAGGAACACTGGATGCCAGCAGCCTATCTTCAGAGAATTTCAAGGAACACCTTAATTTTGACATTTTCATGGCCTTAGAACTGTACATTGGTAACCTAATAAATCCCCATTAAGAAAACACAAACTACTTCTGATATATTGCATTCTGGCAGCTTTAACAAACCAAAGTAGATTTTGGTACCAGAGAAGTGGGGTGCTGCAATTTGCAATAACTGAAAATTCTAGTATGTCTTTATAAATGGATAAAGGGAAGATTGTGGAAGAAATGTGAGTAGCTTGATAGAAAAGGCCTAGATTGCTTTGAAGAGATTATTGGTAGAAATATGTATGCTAAAGGTACTTCCAGTGAGGCCTTAGAAAAAATGATGAATATGTCATTGCCAACTGGAAGAAAGACAATCTTTGTTTTAAAGTGGCAGAGAATTTGGAAAAATTTAGTCCTGATGTTGAATGGAAGGGAGAATTTGCAAGTGACAAACTTGGATATCTAGCTGGGTAAATTTCCAAACTAAATATGGAAAATGCAGTCTGGCTTCTACTTGTAGCTTACAAACTGAGCACTGAACTCTAAGGTACAAAGAAGCCAGAAATTGATGGTTTGGAAAATTCTGAGTTTCCAGAAAGCAAGTCCCCAGTGTATCAAGCCCCATGTAAGGATTTAAGTAGTCAGCCATCTCTGTGCAAATCAGAATTGGAGACGGAGTTTTCCAGAAAGGATTTGTGGAAAGTCCTATTGTCTGATGGTTGGAACCCCTGTGTGCTAAATGCTAAACTGACAAGTTTGTTGCAGGATCTGTATAAATGGAACTACTGCAAGCCTGGACTAAAAGGAACAGAAAAGAGAAAGATTGAAGGAAAGATGACTTCAAAGGCAGAAACATAGAAGCTGAGGTCTAGATCAAGAAACCTCAGACCAGGAGAGCAGACCCACTCATGCACATGGAGAGGGTGAGTTTGCCCCAGAGTTGGCAGAGGGAGGGCCTTCTTCCTCATTGTTTGGGAAGAGTGTTACTACACCAGGGCTCTCAGAGGCCTGGAGAATTGAGGGGAGCTTGACCTCCCCATTGTTCAAGAAGAATGCTGCTGCCCCAGGCCTCAGAGATAGTGGAGCACATTCCCCAGGGATTGGGGAGAGGCTGGCCACCACCTCACTGTTCTGAGGGGATTGAGAGTGTGCTTCAAGATAGCAGAGAGTCCAGGTGCCGTCATTTTTTTTTTTTTCATTTTTATTGAGATTGTTCAGATACCATACAATTATCCAAAGACTCAAAGTGTACAATCACTTGCCCCTGGGTACCCTCATACAGCTGTGCATCAATCACACTTAATTTTTGTTCAATTTTTAGAAACTTTTCATTACTCCAGACAAGAAATAAAGTGAAAGATGAAAAAAGAAAAAAAGGAAACTCTAATCCTCCCCTATCCCTAACCAACCCCCCTCAGTTGTTGACTTGTAGTATTGATATAGTACATTTGTTACTGTTTATGAAAAAATGTTGAAATATTACTAACTGTAGTATATAGTTTGTAATAGGTATATAGTTCTTCCCTATATGCCCCTCTTTTATTAACTTCTAATTGTATTGTCATACATTTGTTCTGGTTCATGAAGTGATTTCTAGTATTTGTGCAGTTGATCATGGACATTGCCCACCATAGGATTCAGTTTTATACATTCCCATCTTTTGACCTCCAACTTTCCTTCTGGTGACATAGATGACTCTGACCTTCCCCTTTCCACCTCATTCACACACCATTTGGCACTGTTAGTTATTCTCACATCTTGCTACCAACACCCCTGTTCATTTCCAAACATTTAAGTTCATCCTAATTGAACATTCTGCTCATACTAAGCAACCACTCCCCATTTTTAAGCCTCGTCCTATATCTTGGTACCTTATATTTCATGTCTATGAGTTTACATATTGTAATTAGTTCCCATCAGCGAGACCCTGCAATAATTGTCCTTATGTGTCTGGCTTATTTCACTCAGTATATTGCCCTCAAGGTTTTGACATCAACCCATTTTTTTTAATATGGTTTTGTTCACTCACCATACATTCCATCCCAAGTAAATAATTGATGGTTTTCTTCATGGTCATATATTTATGTGTTCACCACCTTCACCCCTATCTATATAAGAGCATCTACATTTCTTCTACAAGGCAGGAGAGAGAGTCAAAGAAGGTACAGAGGCAAAAGAAAGAGGAAAAAAAAATGACAGCTAGGAAGCAGCAAAAGGAAAAATGACCTTAAATCAAAGTAGAATAAAGAATCAGACAATACCACCAATGTCAAGTGTCTAACATGCCTCCCCTATCCCCCTCTTATCTGCATTCACCTTGGTATATCACCTTTGTTACATTAAAGGAAGCATAATACAATGATTCTATTAGTTACAGTCTCTAGTTTATGCTGATTGCATCCCTCCCCCAATGCCTCCCCATTTTTAGCACCTTGCAAGGTTGACATTTGCTTGTTCTCCCTCGTAAAAGAACATATTTGTACATTTTATCACAATTGTTGAATACTCTAGATTTCACTAGGTTACACAGTCCCAGTCATTATCTTTCCTCCTTTCTTGTGGTGTCTCACATGCTCCCCATCTTCCTCTGTCAACCGTATTCATAGTTACCTTTGTTCAGTGTACTTACATTGTTGTGCTACCATCTCCCAAAATTGTGTTCCAAACCACACACTCCTGTCTTCTATCACCCTGTAGTGCTCCCTTTAGTATTTCCTGTAGGGCAGGTGTCTTGTTCACAAAGTCTCTCATTGTCTGTTTGTCAGAAAATATTTTGAGCTCTCCCTCATAGTTGAAGGACAGCTTTGCTGGATACAGGATTCTTGGTTGGCGGTTTTTCTCTTTCAGTATCTTAAATATATCACACCACTTCCTTCTTGCCTCCATGGTTTCTGCTGGGAGATCCGCACATAGTCTTATTAAGCTTCCTTTTTATGTAATGGATCGCTTTTCTCTTGCTGCTTTCAGGATTCTCTCTTTGTCTTTGACATTTGATAATCTGATTATTAAGTGTCTTGGCGTAGGCCTATTCATATCTCTTCTGTTTGGACTACGCTGCACTTCTTGGATCTGTAATTTTATGTCTTTCATAAGAGATGGGAAATTTTCATTAATTATTTCCTCTATTATTGCTTCTGCCCCCTTTCCCTTCTCTTCTTCTGGGACACCAATGATACATACATTATTGTACTTTGTTTCATCCTTGAGTTCCCAGAGACGTTGCTCATATTTTTTCATTCTTTTCTCCATCTGCTCCTTTGCGTGTAGGCTTTCAGGTGTTTTGTTCTCCCATTCCTGAGTGTTTTCTTCTGCCTCTTGAGATCTGCTGTTGTATGTTTCCATTGTGTCTTTCATCTCTTGTGTTGTGCCTTTCATTTCCATAGATTCTACTAGTAGGTTTTTTGAACTTTGGATTTCTGCCGTATACATGCCCAGTGCTTCCTTTACAGCCTCTATCTCTTTTGCAATATCTTCTCTAAACTTTTTGAATTGATTTAGCATTAGTTGTTTAAATTCCTGTATCTCAGTTGAAGTGTACGTTTGTTCCTTTGACTGGGCCATAACTTTGTTTTTCTTAGTGTAGGTTGTAATTTTCTGTTGTCTAGGCATGGTTTCCTTGGTTATCCAAATCAGGTTTTCCCAGACCAGAACAGGCTCAGGTCCCAGAGGGAAGAAATATTCAGTATCTGGTTTCCCTGAGGGTGTGTCTTAGAAAATTGCTCCACCCTTTGATGCCTCAGGTCACTGTGCATTTCTGCCCAGCAGGTGACACCTGTTAGCCTATAATTCTTGACTGGTGTGAGGAGGTATGGCTGTGTTTCCCCAGGCTCTGGGGTCTGGTTCTGAATGGAAAGGGCCCCACCCCTTTCCTCCTAGAGAAGACAGACCCCTCAGGTGGAGGTCATTAGCATTTCAATGGTCTCACTCTCTGCTTGTGGTGTCTCCACCCTTCCCAGAGTCATAGCCCTGGAAACTGAAAATGACTGGGGCTTTCTCCACTGAGCCAAGAAAGAAACAGATAGTCCCCTTCAGGCCCAGTCCAAGGCGACCCTCCGGCTCTCCCAGGTCAGTCATCACCCAAAGCCTCTTTCTGTTTTTTGAGGATGCGTACCTGTAGTGAGCAGTTCACACTCGCTACTTAAAACCCCAGTTAGAGCTCAGCAGAGCTGTATTCACTTGCTGGGAGAGAGCTTCTCTGTGGCACCACGTGGCTCTGCAGCTCAGGCTATGGGGGAGGGGGTCTCCCGACCTGGTTCCGCAGATTTTACTTATAGACTTTATGCTGTGTTCTCGGGCATTCCTCCCAATTCAGGTTGGTGTATAATGAGTGGATGGTCTCGTTTGTCCCCTCGCAGTTATTCTGGATTATTTACTAGTTGTTTCTGTTTTTTTGTAGTTGTTCCAGGGGGACTACTTAGCTTCCACTCCTCTCTATGCCGCCATCTTGCCCAAGTCCCAGGTGCCGTCTTGATGGTTGAAGAGGGTGGAGCCAAAAACATGGTGGTCTCCCCAAGGCTTGCAGATGTTGGAGCCCTCACCCCAGTGTTTGGAGAGATCAGGGCCACTGCATAAGCCCTTGGAGAAAGTGGGACTGCTGCTGTCTCAAGCACTGAGGATAAAACATAATTCTATAGATGCCTCTCAGTCCTTGAAATCTAATGAAGTATGCCTTGAAAGTTTTTGGAATTCTTTGGGTCGAGTGATCCCTGTTTTCCTTTCAATTTCTCCCTATGGCAATAGGAACATTTATCCTATGACTGACCCTCCTCTGTATATTGGAAACAGATAACTTATTCTAAGTTTCACAGGTCCACAGCCAGAGGGGAATTTTGCCTTAGGACAAACCATGCTTATAACTGATTCTGATGAAACTTTGTACTTAGGATCATTACTGAAATGATTTAAGGCTTTTGTGATATTGTGATGGAATGAATGCATATTGAAAGAACATGTCTTTTGGGGGTACAGAGGGTGGAGTGTGCTGGTTTGAATCTGTTAGGTACCCCAGAAAAGATTATGTTCTTGTAATCCATTCTTGTGGGGCAGACCTATTGTGGGTAGGACCTTTTGGTTAGGCTATTTTAATTGAGATGTGACCCAGCCTATTGAAGGTGGGTCTTAATATTTATTGGAGTCCTTTGTGAAGAGGATAAAAGGCAGAAAAAGCACACAGGAGCAGAGAGAGAGGCACCCCACGAGAAAAGCAAGAACCCACAGGAGATGAGGGGTAAAGCCATTGAAACAAGAACCCAGGAGAGAAGGACCAGAAGATGTTGCCATGTGCCTTCCCATGTGACAGAGGAACCCCAGATGCCAACAGCCTTTCCTCAGAGAAGGTGTCTTCCTCTTGATGTCTTAATTTTGACATTTTCATGGCCTTAGAAATTAAGTTTGTAACCTAATAAATCCCCATTGAAAAAGCCATCCCATTCTGGTATATTGCACTGTGGCAGCTTTAGCAACTGAAACAACTGCTTTCCCAGATCCTTGAATAAATGCTCCTTGGATTGTTGTGAGCCTTTGATTTATTTCCACAGTTATGAAAAAGATGATTTTGACAATTTTTGTCAGCTTTATTATTGCTTTTATGGAGATGTGGATTTTTGAAAGTCCTTAATCCATCATTCCTGCTGATGTCCCTCTAATGCCTCCAGATTTTATTTATTTTCATCTTCTCTCTTATTTTCTTTGTCATTCTAACTAAGAGTTTGTCAATTTTATTGATCTTTTCAAAGAACCAACTTTTGGTTTTGTTAATATTCTATTGTTTTTTAATTCTCTATTCCATTTATTTCTGTACTAATCTGTGTTATTTCATTCTTTCTGCTTGCTTTGGGTTTAGTTTGCTGCTCTTTTTCTAGTTCTTCCAGGTGTGCAGTTAGGTCTTTGATTTTAGCTTTTCTTTCTTAATGTAAGCATTTAGGGCTATAAATTTCCCTCTCAGCACTACCTTCACTGCATCCCGTAAGTTCTGATATGCTGTTTTCTTGTTTTCATTTGTCTCAAGATATTTACTAATTTCTCTTTTCATTTCTTCTTTGACTCACTGATTATTTAACAGTATGTTATTAACTTCCATATATTTGTGGATTTTCCAGTTCTCTGCTGGTTATTGATTTCCAGTTTCATTCCATTATGGTCAGAGAAGATGCTTTGTATAATTTCAGTTTTTAAAAAAAATTTATTGAGACTTTTTTGACCTAATATATGGTCTATCCTGGAGAATGATCTATGTGCACTTGAGAAGACTGTATATATCCTGCTGTTCTGGGTTGCAGTGTTCTGTATGTCTGTTAGGTATAGTTCATTTATCATTTATTATTCAAGTTCTCTCTTTCCTTATTGATTGTCTGTGTAGATGTTCTATCTATTCATGAGAGTGGTATACTGAAGTCTGCAATGCAACTATTATTGTACAGTTGTCTATTTCTCCCTTGAGTTTTGCAAGTGTTTGCCTCATGTATTTTGGGACACTGTGGTTAGATGCATACATATTTATGATTGTTATTTCTTCATGGTGAATTGTTGACTCTTTTATTAATATATAGTGTCCTTCTTTGCCTCTTAAAACAGCTTTTGACTTAAAGTCTGTTTTTTCTAACATTAGTATAGTTGCCCCAGCTCTTTTTGGTTACTATTTGCCTGGAATATCTTCTTACATCCTTTCACTTTCAAACTTTTGCATCTTGGGGTCTTCCTCCATATCCCTCTGTTTCCCCTCTTTAGTTTGTTTTTGTCCCACTTTACCTCTTTATATTTTGTGTGTCCATTTTCAGGAAATAGGACTTTTTCTTGTTCAATTATATTCTGACCATTATAGGAATTAGAGTATAGTTGTATATTGAGGATACACTGCTACTGGGTTTTGCACTTACCCATTTAGTTACCTTTACTGAAGAGCTTCACTTTCTCACACTGCCCCAAGAGTCTCTCTCTTGTCTTTTCCTTGCAAACTGAAGAATTCCCTTTTCCAATTCTTGTAAGACAGATCTTTTGTTGATGAACTCTGTTTATCTGTGAATGCCTTAAACTCTCCCTCATTTTTGAAGGGCAGTCTTGCAGGATAAAGAATTTTCAGTACCTTAAATTTATGATACCACTCACTTCTTGCCTTCATGTTTTCTGATGAGATATCAGCACTTAGTCTTATTGAAGAATGCTTGCATGTGATGAAACACTTTTCTCTTGCTGTTTTCAGAATTCTATCTTTATCTTTGGCATTTGACATTTTGATTAGTGTGTGTCTTGGAGTAGGTATATTAGGGTTTATTATGTTTGGAGTATGTTGTGCTTCTTAGACATTTACATTTATGTCTTTTATAAAATTGGGAAATTTCAGGCCATTATTTCCTCAAATATTATGCCCCCTTTCCCTTCTCTTTTCCTTCTAGGATACCCATGATGCATATGTTTGGATGTTTCTTGCTATCATTTAAGTCCCTGAGACCCTGCTCATTTTTTTCTATTATTTTCTCTATCTGTTCTTCTAGCCATATGATTTTGATTGTCCTGACTTCTGGTTCACTGAATCTTTCTTCTGCCTGTTCAAATCTGCTATTGTGTGCCTTTAATGCATTTTAAATCTCTACTATTGTGCTTTTAATTCTCATAATTTATGCTTCTTTTTAAATTTTCAAATTTTTCTTTATGCTCACACATTTTCTTCTTAATATCCTTTAGTTCTATGTTCATATTTTCCTTCATCTCCTTGAATTGATTCAGGAAATTTGTTTGAACTTCTTTGATCAGTTGTTCTAAATTCTTTGTCTTTTCTGAAGTTTTAATTTGTTCCCTTGACTGAGCCATATCTTCCTGTTTCTTATTATGGCTTATATAACTTTTTCCTGAGGTCTGGGTATCATTATTTTGATGTTTTAACTCTGAAGGCCAGTTTCTTCCTCTTGTATAGGGTTTTATTTTTGATTGACTTTGTGCTAAGATTCTTCTTTGATGCTTTGTCCAATTTATTTTTGACCTTTAGAGTAGCCCATGTTTAATTGTTCAGATTTTCTAGCTCTTCTTTGTCTGTTTCTTGCCCTGTATATGCAATACAATGTTTAAGTTTGCACTTGTTGTGCAATTGTTTCACCCTCACCAGAAAGCTTCCTTTCCTCTGTTCCCCTCTTGAAATCTTGATCTTTTGTGTTTGTTTTCCTTCCCAGCTCCTGTGATTTGTTTAAATTCTTTCCCTCACTCAGTACCCCCTTTTTCTTACACTTTTCAATTCTGGAACCTGTTCTGTCTTACAGCAGCTCAGTTTTGCCCCCATCCCCATTTTGTGTGTGTGTGTGTGTGTGTGTGTGTGTGTGTGTGTGTGTGTGTGTGTGTGGAGAGATTTATTTGCCTCCAGTTTCTTCCTTTTTAGGGTATCCCACATTGGGGACCTATATGGGGTCAATCCAGAAAGGTGAGTCAATCCATAAAGGTCCATTTTGTGTTTAGTTGTTTTTCTGGTTTTCTAATGCTGCCTTTTTGCAAAACACCAGAAATGGATTGGCTTTTAAAAAGGGGGGTTATTTGGCTACACAGTTACAGTCTTAAGGCCATAAAGTGTCCAAGGTAACACATCAACAATAGGGTACCTTCACTGGAGGATGGCCGATGGTGTCCGGAAAACCTCTGTTAGCTGGGAAGGCACATGGCTGGCATGTGCTCCAAGTTCTGGTTTCAAAATGGCTTTCTCCCAAGACATTCCTCTCCAGGCCACAGCTCCTCTTCAAAATGTCACTCGCAGTTGCTCTTGGGGCATTTGTCCTCTCTTAGCTTCTCCGGAGCAAGAGTCTGCTTTCAACTGCTGTCTTCAAACTGTCTCTCATCTCCAGCTCCTCTCTCAGCTCCTGTGTTCTTCAAAGTGTCCCTATTGGCTATAGCAAGCTCACTCCTTTGGTTTGAGCTTATATAGAGCTCTAATAAACTAATCAAGGCCCAAGCTGAATGGGCAGGGCCACACCTCCATGGAAATTATCTAATCAGAGTTATCACCTACAGTTGGGTGGGTGGCATCTCCATGGAAACAATCAAAAATTACAATCTAATCAACACTAATACGTCTGCCCACACAAAATTGCATCAAAGATAATGGTGTTTTGGAGGACATAATACATTGAGACCAGCACAGGTGGTCCAGCAAACAGAGTCTGGATTGAATGTGCATACCTCTTTCCAACAGTTCTGCTGTGGTCTCCGCCCCCCATCCTCAATCTCTCAATCTCTCTCCCTCTCTTTCTCTCTCTTCCTCTCTTCCACTGGGGGGCCCTTTTTTTATGTGGCACTTCTCAGTGGCTTATGTTCTGCCCTGGATCTGTGAACTTGGGTCCCTATGCCTGGATATGTCTGGGTTTCCAACTCCCTGCTGTGAGTAGCTCTGCAGTCTGCATCTGCAACAGGAGGGACCCAGACCATGCTGCCTCTGCACAACTCACAAGCTATGTAGGGACTGTGTGAGCAGAGGTGTCCATACTGGGGAGTCTGGAAGGACATCTCCCACCTGATCTTGGAGATTATTTTTCTTCATTCCAGCATTTATAGAGTCCCTCACCAGTCTCTGTCATCCTCCAGAGTTCTAATAAAGTGGCATTTGTCCTTTTATTTGTTGATTCTGAGGGGAGAATTTTCCCAGGGATGTCTTGTGTCACCATGTTGATGACATCACCCACTGGGAAGAATTTTAAATGGGGATCAAATGGGCATAGTGTGTAAACTAAGACTGCCCAGGTGATAACTCTGGGAACTGTGAACAATTTTCTTTTCCATATTATATTATATTAATATTTTCATCAATGAAAGAATGAGAAGGGTATTGGGAAATAGTGAAGACAGGAGCTCTTATCTATTTATGGTTTTTATTATTACTGATGACTTCAGCTTCTTTTTAAGCAAACTATTAATCACATTAAAACATATTTCACATACAAAAAGAATAAGGAGATGACTATCATTTGAATGCAAATTATAAATGAATTAATAAAATGTGGAGAAAATAATTAGTGCTCTTAGTTGACACTAATTCAGTATGGCTCCTTTCTTTGCTCACCTTTATGCTCCTTTTCCCCTATTTATTCACAAGTCCTGAACATTTTCCTTTTGAAATATATTTTGTGGATTTCTATTATGTATGTGGCTGAAAAATTCAGCATCTTCTTCCTTAAACTCCAAGAAGTTGTACAGAGACAATAACTTGAATGTAAACATAAAAAACAAAAAAAATAAAGAGATTTCAATGACCTCTAGAAGCAGATCTACTCCACAGACACCAATACACATGTAAGGGCTCCTGAAAGAAGCTAACATTGAGGAAAGCTCATGTGGGCAGCAGTGAAGAAAGAAGCATGGATTGTGGAGATCTCAGAATGCAACTTCATAAACATACTCTCTGAGGTTGAGCTCCACTCCCCTCCTCCACCTCTGCAACGTCAAAATGAAAATTTATGTTGTTTTTTTGAAGGATGAGTACAGACCTAGGGAGAGCAAGCCTTCCCTTTTCACCCACAAAGATTTTATTTCTAGCTCTGTCTTAAGTTCTAGCTAATTTCCATCTTTTTGTCTATTTGAATTATATCTATCTTTCCAAGGTTTACATTTATCCTATCCTCTCCAGGAAGCCTTACCTGAATTCTTTACTCAAATTTGTTCTCCCTACTTAATAATGTATTACTTTTTCATTCATTTTTGTTGCATGTACTTAAGTATTATCTATCTAAAAATGTAAATTTCTGGAGAAAAAAGTATACCCCCTGCCCTACTTCAATGGTTGCTAACATGCCCACAGACATAGGGGACTGGTGGTTTGATGGACTGAGCCCTCTACCACGGAATTTGCCCTTGGGAAGATGGTTGCTGCAAAGGAGAGGCTAGGCCTCCCTGTAATTGTGCCTAAGAGCCTCCTCCCGAATGCCTCTTTGTTGCTCAGATGTGGCCCTCTCTCTCTAGCTAAGCCGACTTGAAAGGTGAAATCACTGCCCTCCCCGCTACATGGGATCAGACACCCAGGGTAGTGAATCTCCCTGGCAACGTGGAATATGACTCCCGGGGAAGAATCTAGACCCGGCACAGTGGGACGGAGAACATCTTCTTGACCAAAAGGGGGATGTGAAAGGAAATGAAATAAGCTTCAGTGGCAGAGAGATTCCAAAAGGAGCCGAGAGGTCACTCTGGTGGGCACTCTTACGCACACTTTAGACAACCCTTTTTAGGTTCTAATGAATTGGGGTAGCTGGTGGTGGATACCTGAAACTATCAAACTACAACCCAGAACCCATGAATCTTGAAGACAATTGTATAAAAATGTGGCCTATGAGGGGGGACAGTAGGATTGGGGGGGCCATAGGGATCACACTCCCGTTTGTCTAGTTTGTGGATGGATGAGTGGAAAGGTGGGGGAAGGAAACAAACAAACAAACAGACAAGGGCGCCCAGTGTTCTTTTTTACTTTAGTTGCTCCTTTTCACTTTAATTATTATTCTGGTTATTTTTGTATGTGTGGTAATGAGGGTGTCGGGGATTGATTTTGGTAATGAATGTACAACTACGTAATGGTACCGTGAACAATCAAATGTATGATTTGTTTTGTATGACTGCATGGTATATGAATGTATGTCAATAAAATGAAGAAAATAAATAAATAAATAAATAAAGTATACCCCTTTGTATTAGTTAGGGTTCTCCGTGGAAACAGAATCAATGAGAGATGTCTCTTATTATCAAATTGTAAAAGTGACTCACGCAACTGCGGGAGCGCACGAGTCCAAATTCTGCAGAGCCGTCAACAAGCTGTCAACTCCAAGGAAGACGTCCGACAAACTCCTCGGGAGTCCAACAACTTTGACAAACTCCTCAGGAAACGAACCGGTAACTTTGAAGAACTCCTCAGGAAACGAACCGACAACTTTGACGAACTCCTCAGGAAACGAACTGGCAACTTCGACGAGCTCCCCAGGAAAAGCTTCACTGAGCAGCTGAAGAAGAAGTGAAGGTTCTCTAACCGTCCGGCTTATAAGCCTCCAACTGATCACCCGGACCAAATCCAGCCAATTGCATTCTCTCACTGTGGAAGCACGCCCCTTGATGAATCATCAGTCAGCTGCAGTCAATTGACTGATGATCCGACAAACCAACCAGCCTCAAATAGCCTCACAGGAATCATCAGGCCAGTGCCCGCTTGACCAGACAGCTAGGCCACCTAGCCAAGTTGACACATGAACCCAACCATCACACCCTTCTTTGCTGCCTTTGTTCCTTGGTCAAATATTGAACAAACACATAGTGGGAGATCAAGAAATATCTGATAGATTGACTTTAAAATGTATTTAATAATTTATGCTCTAAGCTAAACTGTGTATCTTCGTAAGTGACACTTTTTAGATCAATTTTGAGGTGTTATCTATCTTCGGATTAATGACCATCAAGTATTTTTCCAAAAATTTTTGCCTATCAAATTAACCAAATACCACCTCACTCTAAAAGGGAAGCAATATAACTCACCATCATAATTGTTGGCCATGAGTGCTTATTCGAAGAAGGATCGTTCAAGTATCTGGACAGATTGACGTTCATGTTTCTGGTTTCTGCTACCATTGCAGGTAGGAATCCCCAGGGAGCAGACATTGCGATGCAGATTATGGTGCAGGGAGTTTATTAGAGAGTCTCCTGGGATCAACACCCATGGGAAGGATGAGGAAGAAGCAGGATTGGGAGAGGGAGATGTAGGGCTGCAATGGGGAATCTGGAGAGCACTGATGCTGGGGTGGTCCTTCAGAGGAGTCCCAGGTTGGGGATACAGCCAGACTTCATACCCCTGCATAAATCCGTCAGTCATTGGAGGCAGGCTCTTTCCACAAGCAGGCATGCCACTGGGCAAGGCAGCTTTCTTTAGCAGAGGCAATGCTCTCAGGGACTGGGTGGTCCATCTCACCATCCACTACTGTTACCATTTATGTTGTTATTGTTATTTCTTATTACTTATTCATTCATGAGGATTTTGTTTTGTCTCTCCAGTGAGATTACTTTGTGGCTTAAGACCATGCCTTATGTATCTCCATCTTCCTAAATACCACCACAATGCCTTATTCATCACGGGTATTTCATAACTGTGGCTGATAGTCATATATGAAAATAGGATGTAGCTTAAATTCTTCTCCTGTTCATTTAAAACCATCTTACTTGACTCGAAGTTAATACAAATTTTGAATAAACTACTTGGCAAGATTTCATTCAGACAAGTTTGGGTCAGAATTAAATAGAAAGAGAAAGGGCAGCGTGGGTGTGGAGTATGGGTATTCAGTGCATATTCACATTGCATAATTGCAGGCAATGATGGCAGCTGTCAAGTTTCAAAGCTGTTAGAACTTCAGAAGTGTTCCAAAGGGGAGTTGTTTTATGGGTAGCCCTTTCAGATTCAGTAAGTTTCAAACCAAGTGCTTCCAGAAAGTCCAAGAAAGACCATAGCTGCAAACCACCCAAGTTATTACATTAACTGAAGCATTCTCATTCACTTGGACTGATAATTTATTACCCATTATTATAAAAGAACATTAGCAATTGCATTTTTTGGAGAGCCAAACACCCAGCAAAATTAGCAGAAGGAAAAAAGATCTCAACTTAATCCCTTTTGGGGTGTTTAGAGACAAATTCTCACACAAAAAGAGAAATTGGAGAAATGAGGCTGGTTATAGAGAGAGGAGACAATACGGTCTCCTTAGAAAGCATAGGAAACATAGGGTGGAATTTATGAGAAAGGGCTTCTGTGCTTGACTGCGCTACCAACTAGCTGGTATTCATGGGTGAGGCAGTTAAGGAGATAGCATGGTGTGGTTTATAAATGGCTTAGAGTCAATAGAATCTGGATTATACAAAGCAGGGCTAACCAGGTTACCTATCATTCTGTTGGTGCATTTCCTGCTTCACCTGACTTTGCTACCTGGCTCCTACCTCTTAATGTATTTGGCACATGTACTAGTTTGTTCATTTTGGTTTCCAGCTCTGGTACTTGTGCTGAACAACCATGTAGGCACCTCAGACTCTAGACTTTTGATCCATTTCAAAGAATTAGTTTTCTAGATATGAACTCCTCTTTCTATATCCAAACCTAAAAGGAGAAGAAATAATTATGAAATAGGTTGTGGAAGTTTCTAAAGAGTTCCACCTACTTTACTTGGCTTTATATAATAGGTCACCATTACACTATACATCACCTTGTATGGTGTATATTTGGGTTTAAGTCAAACACATCTCTTCTCCGCCCCCATCCTCCCTTCCCCCTGCCCCACCCCTTCCTAATGCCATTCACCAAAAAACACATAAATTCTTATGACACCTCAAGTCATTTGAGCAGCTTCCTAAGACCAAAATCTTAGAGGCAGTCTCCCACTATAAATATGTGTTTAGTTTCATTTAAGAGGGAAAGAAAAGATTCCAGGACAGTTGAATTGTATACTCTACCTCTGTTATTAAAGACACAGGCAAGTGTCACAATTAAACTTGACTCACACTTTGCCCTTGACTTCAGAATAAAGAACTTCTAAAATTTCATAGTAAGATGTCTTCCTAAGAATTGTGGGGGTTGGCAAAGACTATCCACCAATCTGTCAACTGAAGGGCAAGTGTGCCCCAAATGCATGTCTGCTGTCAGGAATTTGAAAGTAACTAAGGTAGGGGGTGAGATGGGTGCCTGGTTCCAGCAGAGTCTGTTCTGTATTCTCAGGGGGATGTTGGATCATTTATGCTCTTGGGAAAGATCCCCCTTCTTGCTTCTTCCCACACTCATCACAGTGATTTTAGAACAACACAGAAATGTTTTTTGTCAGAAGCTGCAGAAGCTACAAACTCCAAGGGAGCATTCTTCTCATTTTGAATTTAGGAAGATTTAGACAATGTGCATGTTTAATAGCAAATAAGAGAAAAAAAGTAACCCTCTCTTTTGCTGCCCTCTTGGACTCCCCCTTTAGGCTTTCCAAAATCTCTCATCACCCTTTCCTACCAATGGGTGCATGAACTACATTTGACTGCATTCATCACTGGCTATAATGTGTGAAACAGTTCTTTTAGTTTCATTACTTTTTATTTTTAAAAATAAGAATGGAATTTACATATGATAGAAAATTCACATGGCAACAGGAGTGTAGGAAAACAAGCAGGTGTTAATAAATTTTCAAGAAACATTAATCTGTTGCTGCAAATACATCCTGCTGTTCATTGAAATGGAATGATACTCTATAAATTTAGCAGTTCAGTCACTCTCTGAGCTATCAAAATGTAATATATGACACCTTCGATGATCAAAGTGAAAGTAAGTTTAGAAATCCAATTTGCTTTCTTTCACCATTTAAGCTCTTTATTTAACTTTTGCATTCCAGGCCTCATTTTAATCAAGCTTCAATTTTATTTACTCCCATTCCATGTTGTAATTCAATTACAGGTATGCTTCAAAAGTTGTCATGGAGGGTTGCAGTTGCCAAAAATAAAGTTTTATTTGAACCCAAATATATATAAATGAGAAAAAATGTGTTTTAGTCACACTTAAAGATTTAAAATAAGTTAACTATTATACCATTCAATGTCGGTAATCCCTGATGGAATTAGAGGTGACCACTGGAGGAACTGGGAATACAGTTGTATGTTGTTGGAAAAAGTAGGAAGAAGTAATGGGTCTGTGTGATGTGAGTTCCCCCTGCTTATTATAACGCATGGCCAAGAGATAAATCCTGAGGTTAATAATAACGAAACTGTAGTTGGAATCCCCATCATTTAAAGGGAATTTTATAAACAACAAAGGACCCCAAAGCAGAAAACAGTTATCAGTGATTGCCTCTGGGGAGATGGATGAGGGGATGGGACAGGATGAGGTGGGGTGGTAGCAGTAGGGAGACTCTTGCTTTTCATCCTGAGCCCTTCCATCAGGTTCAATTTTTCCAAGAACAATAAAATAATTTATAGCTTTAAGTTACTTGATATCCACTTAAAATCATTTTAGCTTTTAAAATTTAACGGTCGGAGAATGATTTGAATTTTCATTGTCATTATCATCACCTGTGGTCTGTGCTGCCTGACTTTCTGTTCTTAAAGAAGCCCTTGAAACCTTGTTTAGCACCCAGGTGGCCCTGTTTAGGCAGAAATGTGTAAGACGAGTCTGATTTCAGCAGGAGGAATTTTCTGAGACCAAGACAATTGAGACAAAAACAACCAGTGTTACCAGAAGAACTCAAAATCATTTCATTCCCATTCCTTGCACTACAGTAGCCAGAGTGCTCTCTCCTGCTTTTCTTTCACTCCTCTTTTAAATATTCCCTTAGATTGACGCTGGACTCCTGCCCTTATCTCCCTCTTGAGAGCAAATCTGTTCAGGGCACAATATTAAGGAGTTGAGAGGACAGGAAACATGCCATATTTTTCGCCCTCAAGAAGTTTAAAATCTATGCTTTAAGCCTTCAATTTTATTCTTAAGTTCTAAGATTAAAGATACCTTAAAGATTAGAAAACTGAGTTCCTCCGGAAACAGGTGCCAGAGATGATTTAATTTTTGCCAAGCCTTAGACAAGGAGAAGAAAAGAGTTTATAGATTAGCAACATTCATTTAAAACCACTTTGGCATTGTGGGTGAATACTATGGACGGCCATTGATTCTGCACAAACAAATGCCTCCTGGAGAACTTGCAACAATTTCAAACTCATCCCAAAGTAGACCCTACTGCAGGGACTTTCCAGACTCTCACTTGTCTTATCATGTGTCTAGCTATAAATAGGGCTGCCCTATATGGTCATTTCAATTATGAACTGCGTGTCTGAAGTAGGTCCAATCACATTGCAGCCCATGTGCGAGGTGCTTCTTTGTGTTGGACGGTAAACAGCCTGCAAGGTTACATGTGAACTTTCTTTGGTTCTCATCTGTGGACTGAGGAATCCCTTGGGCCTTCATGAAGGTCATTAACAGAACATGGAAACCCAGGAATTTTCATCAAACTGCCTCAGGTACTCTTAGGGGGCAGGGTTTCATTTTCCCAGTAGACTCTGTCCCTCTGTCCAGATGGAGAAGTTCTTGTTTATCATAGAGGACAGAGGAAATACTTTATATGGTATCAGAAATGCCAAGTCTGCTAAAGTGTTCTAGAAAAAAACTGAAATTAGAATTATGCTAAATCAGAAATGAGGTGTAAATGAGATACACCTAGGAGTCCTGAGTGAGGCTCAGTTCCAGGAAGTAACAAAGTAGTGAGGGTTTAACCAAGAGGCATTATCCCAGAAACCTGAGATCAGAAAGCAGGTATTGGATGAAGCTTCAGGAGAATGGAATTTCTAAGGAGCCAAGAAGTCACTCAGGTAAGTCTTTTTCAGGTTATTTTTCCTTTGTGTTGTATTTCAAAAGCATTTTCAGGTATCTGACTTACCCCAGATGTTTGCCTTTTCTTACCCAATTTGATTATGCTGCTTGATTCATTATCTACCTGACTGTCCGCCCCTCGCTTTGGGGGGTGAGGGTGGGGATGTGGCAGGGAGAATCTACATTTCTGATCCTAGGCATTTTCATTTTCAAGACTCTATTTGCAAATGGAGCCATTGTTCACATGGCAGAGAAGAGAAGGCAATCTTGGGGATGCTCAAAGGTCTCAGTGGTTCCTAATCTAGTTCTAATGCTTGGTGTTTGATGCAGTTTCCAAGGAGCACTGTGACACAAGGGCATTAATCTACCCTGTGACAGCATGGGGTTTTAATGCATTTTCTGCATCTGAAGAAAGAGCCTCCTATGGAGATGGTGAAAGGAGTTATGGTGAAATCAATATCTTCATTTCACTGGGGCACTGACAATTTGTAGCAATGATATGAGGGATCACTGCACAGGGAGAGCTTGTTGGATAGAATCTCATGTACAGTACATATACTTTTGAAGATGGACACAAAGACTTGCTTCAAGATTTTTAAAAAGGGAAGAGTAAGCTATTTGAACTTCTGAGCCATTTTCTTTCTAGAAATATGTAGAAAACCTGTTATAGCACCAACTGCATGATTTTAGAAAAATGCGGGTTTCATTATAACTGTTTTGCAGCAGATGTGTTATCCGGGATGAAAGATTGATTCCATGAAGCCTACTAAGGAGTAAGTGGAAAGTATACTCACCATACATTGAGCAACCAAAATTAAAAAAAATGATTCCTGCTTTTCTACTAAAGACACTGAACAACTTAGACAGCCGCATACTAAAATGCCCAAGGATAAGGCCATTCAGCCTTGTCAGCGAGGTTGGCCGAGGAGGAAAGTGGAGTCAGAGGTACGGTGGATTGAGGGATGGTTAGGGTTCCAAGTAGAACAAGTCTCTTCCATCCTATCCCAGCTACATCCATAGTCAACTATTAGATTTGATTTTAGTACCAGTGCTACTTGAAAACTGGATTTTCTAACCAACCTCTTAATTATTTTGATTTCATATGTTTCTAGGTCCCACTGCTTAGCTTACTCTGATTTCTGTAATATTTCAGTGTTACATGCATACTTCTGTAATTAGTAGTGATATTTAAATATATATCCCTTTATGTCTACTTGACATATTCTGAATGAGTAGATAAGGAGGATGGATGCACATTTTAAAAGATGTTATTCATTGTTTTGGTATCTTCATAGCTCCTAAAAGGTTTAAATATATACATGGAAGAGCTTCTTTATACCTTACCTTACAGTATATATCGAGGAATACAAATTAAAAGGTCCTTAGATTTGGATGCTTTAAAGATTCTCTTTTCCTGAGTCATGGAAAAAGTCTTTTTACTGTGTCTCTTGGATATGGTGGCTATTTCTAAAGTAGTGTAGATACAGGATGCATACAAGATGCAGATATTTAAGAAAATACAGTCTGTTGCAAAATTTCCTAAACTCACATTCTGTGGAAAACTAGTCTCAAAAGAGTTCCATCATCAAATAAGTTTGGAAGATGCTGCATCTTATCTCCCTTCTTGGAGATTTACAACACCCTTCAGAATGTTTAAAGCTTTGGTAAATTCTGCAGAAAAGAGACTGGTTTAACAAAGCCCAGCATTTCCTGAACTGGCTTGACAATGAAACTCCTCTTTAAAAATTCATAAAATTCCTTTTAACATCCTGCTTAATTGTGAGGATATGAGAGTCTTATACCATTTGCAAAATTCACTCTTACCCATGGGCAGAATATCCTGCACAGACTCTTGATCTTTAACATATAGGGTCATTACTGTGTCATACCCTTGGCAGGCTAGGGTAGAAGCAATAATATGAATCCCTTTTTCCCTCCATCTGCCTTAATGGCTTCATCCCTTTTCATTATCTTCTCCATTATTTCATAAAGTTGCTATGAAAAATAACCAACTAAATGGTCATTTGGCTTGTCAAATTAAGTACTATATGAATGTAATAATAATAGCCACCATTAATTGAGAACCCACTGAATGTCAGCAATGAAGCGCTAAGCCAGGCACATAGCATAAGCTTTCTCAGGTCTGCAAAACAACCCAGCAAAGGAGGCATTGCTATCCCCACATTCTAGTTGAGGAATGTCTCAGAGAGGTCATGTGTCTTGTCCAAATTCACTTGCTACTACAGGATAAAGGCAGCATTGCATAACAATCTGTCTTTGTCTCTCAAGTCCCTGCACTTCTCACTATATCATACTGTCTCTCTAAATATCATGAATTCCGTTAGTCCCAGCAAGATAATAAAATTTGAAGTGATAAGAATAATGATGCTGATAATGGTAATTAATAACAATCAGAAAGGTATCAAAACTCTACATATTGTCATTGTGTAAAATTTATGGTGGTGAAGTGTTTTAATAGTTTAGAGCCCATTCTCCCTTCTCCCACCCTCACATCCAATTAATCACTAACTATGATTGATTCTTTCTTTAGTATCTCTGGAATCAGTCCACTATCACTGACTGTCGTTCAAATCACAATCTTACCTGCTCTGAATTTTTACTGCAACCCATGCCTAACTTGTCCTTGCTTTCCTCCAATTCATTTTACATACTGCAACCAGAATGATCTTTCTAAAATACAGATCTGATTAGTCAGCATCCAGTTTAAAACCTCCAAGACTTCCCACTGATCATAGGGACTGAACTTAAAGCCTGAACTTATGGGTTTCTCAGACCCTTTTTCTTTTGGCCCTGGTTACCTTTCCAGCTTCAGTCTCCATACTCTCCTACCAGGCCTTATTAATATCAAACTGCCAGGTTCATTGATTCTAAGATGTATTTTTATTCCAACTTTTAATGCAATCATTCATCATATTGAAGTATCAGCATTCTTCCATTCTTGGTGGTATATATAATAAAGGTTTATCTTACAATTGATAGCTTCGTAGATTGAGTGAAATGCTGTACTTCAGTTTTCCTAATGCAACACACTTTCTTACCTGAAGGGATATTTCCCCGCCTGTTCCTTCTACCTGGGTTGCTCTTTGAAATCCTTCCCTATGGGAAGCCTCATACTCTCCAAGCTGGGTTTAGGGATGTCACTTTTTGCTCCTAAAGTATTACTTTATCCCACTTGTGGTGGTTTTACAATAGGACTACAATTCTCTGATACTTCTCCTTTCCCTACATGGAGTCTAATTCTACCCCTGCCCCTCCTTGAGTGTGGGCTATGACTAGTGACACACTTTTAAAGAATGAAACTTGGAAAAAGCAATGGAGTCACAAAAAGGCACTGTGCTTTCCTTCTTGCTCTCTCTCTCTCAGTGGCTCACTCTGGGCAGGCTAGCTGCCGTGCTGTGAAGACACTCAAGCGACCCTGTAGAGCGGCCCTCGTGTGGAGGAACTGAGGCCAACAGCTATGTGAGGGAGCCATCTTGGAAGCAGGCACTTAGGGCCCAGTCAAGTTTTCAAATAACTGCCCTGTCCAACATCTTGACCAAAACTTTAGGAGACACCCTGACCTTGCTAAGCCCTGCCTGGATTCCTGACCCACAGAAGTTGTGAGATGATAAATGCCATTTTTGGCTACCAAGTTTGGGGCAGTTTGTAACGTAACAGTAGACAGCTAATACCATAGTGTACTGGAATTCTCCTTCCTTGCCTATACTTCCTTTTGGACTGAAGGGTACTGGAGGATAGAGCCTACACTCTGTTCATATTACTACTCTATTGCCTAACATATTACTTGGCATGTATTGTGGGCTCAAAAATTGCATTGAAAGGATGTATACATAAGAATCTCGTCTCAGTCTGATACTTCTATTTAGACAATAAATCCTTCTCCTTCTTTGTGAGTATTTGTAAGATGTGATAGAAAAATAAGTAATTGTCCAAGGAAGGAAGAAGTACTATTTTTTTAATATGTTTTATTTTCCTTGAAGTAACCAGAATGATCATTTAAAATTGTGCTTCTCTGCTCAAAAACCTTCAGTGGTTTCCCATTGCACTTGGAATAAAATTCAACTTTCTTCTTATAAATTACAAAACTCTCCATGGCCAAGCCCCTACCTGCTTCTCTGACCTTATCTCCTATTATTCCCCAGAAACTCAAGTCTTCCTGTTTCTCAAAGACACCAAGACATTACTTCTTCAGAGCCTTTCTACTCAGTTCCCTTTGCCTGAAATGTTTTGCCTCCAGATCTTTGCAAAGATGTTTCTTTTTTATCATTTGGGTTACAAGCAAAATGCCAATTCTTCAAACTATATCTTTCTTAATCACCCCATCTAAACTTGTCCTTCACTTTGTCAGTTACTATCTGTCTCAGTGCTCTGATTTGTTTTCTCCGTCACCGTCAGAAATTATCCTATTAATTTGTTTGTTTGTTTTCCCTTCTCCTCCATTTATGAGACTCCTGTGGACCACCATATCCCCCCACACCCAACACACTTTCTTGCACAAATAGGTACTAAATAAATAGCTTTTGGGTGAGTGAATTTGGAAAAGTGGATGAATGAATGAAAGAGAAAGGATTGCTTGGGAGAGACAGAGATGCAAGGGATATCCAGGAACATGTCCCCTGCCTATATGTCCCCTTGGACCTTATTGGAACTCCCATAGCTCCAAGAGGTCAGTATTGGTAGAGAAAACAATTGTATTTTACAAATTCTGTGGTATTTGTCTCCAGCAGAGCTGCCTCATGGCCCGGTGGCACAAAGTGCTAGAGTCAGGGAGGATATTCTATCATTTCATAGGAATCTCAGCTTGGCTCTGGAACTTCAAGGAGGGGCAGCTGTGGAAACATCAGAGACAGCATCTTAGGCAAGGACATCAGCCTCCTGAGAACAGGCAACAGTGAGTGTCTTCAAGCCCTTTCAAGGGCAGGAGAAATTGATGAAGGAGCCACAGCAGGAAGAGCAAATAAGGCAGATATTTTATGGTGGGTCTTGTTGGTAAACTGCTTTGTGAACACATTTGGGACAACCATTGGAACATCCAAGATATAACTGTATATTTGATAGGGATGTGGAGAGAGGAACCTTCTCAGGGGAGAGACTGAAGTCCTGTTTTAGAAGAAAAAAAAAGAAAAAAGAAAAACAAAACAGAGACATGTGTCTTCAAGTTTTTTCCATAGGGTGATTTCTTAGTATGTACTACGGGAATTTCTTAGTATGTACTACAGAAGAGAAAAAAGAGCACTGAGTTAGAAAATCTGAGTTTTAGATTTTCTGGCTATTTCACATTCTAGCTGTGTGACTTGGGGCAAGTTTCATGGGCTTTCTAGCCTCGATATCTTCAGCTGCAGTATAGGAATAAAAATACCTACTGAAGGGTGTCACAAAAGTCAAAGGAGAAGAAGTTTGAAAATACATATGAAAACATTTTTGTAAAATATAAAGTGCTGTAAAAATATTAGTTATTGTCATTGTCACATTTGGGATGGTCTGCTTAGCTTGCATTGATATCCTTTGTTTTAGTTTCCTAGACTCCTCAAAGCAGATACCATTGAAATGGGTTGGCTTTAAACAATGGGAATTTGTTAGCTTACAATCGAAGGCTGTGAGAATGTCCATAGCAAGGAAGGCTTCATCAAGATGATGCTTTCTTCCCAAAGCCTGGCTGCCAGCAATCCTTCGCTTTTCTTCCACATGGCAAGGCACATGGTTGGGAGTGTCTGCTGGTCTCTTCCTTCTCTTCCCGGTTTCATTGCTTTCAGCTTCTTGCTTCCATGGTATTCATTCTGTTTATAAAGAACTCCAGTAAGAGGATTAAGACCCTATGTTGGCCAAGGGGGCTTTTGCAGCCAAAGGACTAAAGAAGACACCGGGCATATTCTGGTGCATAAACATTTATTCAGGGCCTACTTACAAGGAAATGGAAGTCACCTGCTCTGAATGGCAGCAAGTTCAGAGCTTGGTGTGTAAGTACTCTGCAAAAGCAGGGGTTGCCAGGGAGTGGTTTATAAGGGTTAGGACAAAGACATTCCAGTGGGTATGACAGCATAAGCGTAGGAGTGGGGCTCTTGTGACAGGGAGGGATTGATTGTAGTCAACAGGGAAGAGGGGAGGATTATAGGTTATCTTGAAGTTTCTCAGGGAGTTTCAGGGAGGAGGTAAGCTACAGATTATATTTAGCACCAGAGGCCTGATCCTGCAATGAGAGTAGGTCAAACCTTACCTGTCCTAGTTCATGCAAGCTGCTATGTGCACCCTCTTCAAGGCCCTTGAGGAAGGCCCTGGGCCCGGGGCTTCCACAGACCCATCCTGAAAGAGGTGGGTCACACCTTAACTGAAGTAACCTTATCAAAAGATACTACTTACAGTGGATTTACTCCCACAGGAATGGATTAACTTTAAGAAGTATTTCTGGGGTACATACAGCTTCAAGCCACCATACCCTTCAACCCTTAAATGCCTTTCTCATTTCCTTAACTGGAAACATCAGCAGTCATATTTGTTCTTCCGGATCCCACTCCCTGGCGAAAGTTTATTGGACTAGTGGTGGACATCTCGCCTAAAATGGAGCAATCAGATTCTTCTTTCAGGGATTTTAGAATCTGGACCAAAGACTCTAGTTAGTCTAAGTTGTTCTTTTGCATGGTGAAGGCATAAACCCAGGAGTTATGGGGTATCATCAAAGATCCATGTGTTATTGTAAAGTGAAGAAATCCAGCCCACAGAAAGAAAATGATGAGGCAGATTTGTAGAGAGAAGCTGCCTGGATTCATGGTAGATTTTTAGTCCCTGGGTCTAGTCTCATTGGACACCCCTGTGTCTTAATTATAAATGACCCTTTCTTTCTTAAGTGAAAGAAAGTTTCTCTTCTTTTACAACAGAATCCTAATACATTAGTATTTCAGACAAATATATATGGGGAGAGATGGCTAGCTATATTATTGAATGATAGCAATGGTCAAATAAAAGAGTTTGTGTTGCAACCTTGAACATATGGAGCTCATTTTCATAAGTCTGTGGCATATCTGCTTCATAGAGTTGTGGTAGAGATTGACATCTGTATGGTGATTTAAAGTTTGTAAAAAGAGGCATTATATGAAGTAAGGTGATAATTATAATAACACCAATAATAGTAATAATAGTTAATAAAAATCAGAAAGGTTTAAAAACTACACCTGGCCAGTGTGAAGTTTTCAGCAGTGGATTATTACAGTATAGGCCATTATAGCAGACTTGCTTAGCTGTTAGTCATATGATCTATACAGACTTTCATATAATATCAGGAGTCATTGATGGCACTTCTGTCAACATTTGTCTTGCATTTCTTGTTTAAATGAATTCCATTTGTTTGGAAAGACTTTTTCTTTCAGAAGCTCAGAGTCCGTGTTACTTTTCATACGATAAGAAATCTTCCAGTAAAAGAAAATAATGGTCGCTCCATTACTTTGTCTAGTCATCTTCTGGGATGCCTGCAAATGTCTGTACTGATCTTTGACTACTAGAAAAACCTTGTTGCTGTGTGAATATTTTAAAAAGCCACGTGTTAAAGAATTTCTAGGAACATGCATTACCAATGCTATATGTAATTTCCATCCTGCACCACATAATCCCACTCCACTATTAACGCTGATAGAACTGAGGTTTGCTCTCCTGAAATGCCTCCTTGGAATCCTGGAAACCAGGCAATATTTTGGAAAACAAGGTAATCAATTCATATTGAAATTCCAAATAGGGACGTATTTTCTAACACATGTCTGACAATGAGAAAGAATATGTGGAATCGAGACCATGTTGCAGGATCTGAGATCTGTGGCCACAGCGTGTCTATGAGATTGAGCTTTGTGGTTTGCAGGATCGGCATGAATATGATTTCAGATTGACCTTTTATAAGGACAACAGAAAGCATACAATTTAGTTTCCCCAAATTATTTTATTATTTATAGTGATGTCTATGATAGCCATCAAACGCTATTTTTATAAAGGCATTCTTTGATCAAAAATGTTTGCACACCTGAATGGGCTGAGCCTAGTTCACTGATGCCTGATTTGAGAATCATGTAGGTATTACGACCTCACTAATTTGGAAATGTTTATGAATTAATGAAAAAGTATGAATAATATAATTTTTATATAATAAGTAATGACATTTTAAATGACATTTTAATTAAATTAGTATGCTTTTTGAGTTTTCTTTAATGAACATATACATTTAACTGTCAATAAGCTACATTCACTGCCATAGGATTAATTTGCTAAGTTAAGTTAAAATACTTCCTCTCTGAAGATATTTCTACTGAAATGGTTATATTCATTTTTTAATGAATGTATGTGGTACAAAGGCAAGTAATTCCAATCTAGGCTTAAAAAAATCACAGAAAATCTCGTAACACCCTGGACCTACTTCCATCATTGTACTTACCATATTTTGTTTGTCAGTCTGTGTGTCTTCTCCCCCAGTACAGTATGAACCTCTTGAGATTAGGAATGGCTCTTATTCTTTTAATCACCATTGCATAGCACGGTGCCTTGTACGTAATATCTGTATCAATAATCATATGTGGAATGGATGAATGTTCATTGTTTGGCCCTCCTTGACAATTTCCCTGGATTTCCCAGGGCAGGGTGAGGCAGATAAATAATTATTGTCCCACATTATAGGGCTCAGAGGGTCATGATTCTGCCAGGTAATGAAGCCAGATAAAAAATCATCCAAAATTATTTTCAACAAAAGTTTCTTTAATATCTTCCCTCAAATAATTGGTTTTCAATCAATGCATGTTTATTGGTCTAGAAAACAGGAATGTCAGAACCATAAAGAATGCTAGAGAAAATCAGAAACCATGAAGAAAGAGAAATTTTAGAAATGAGGTAAGACCTCAGGGCCATTCAGTGCTCTTAAAATTTCCACTCCGAAGTCCCTTTAAGCTTTCTCAGGTCAAGCATTCTGGCTAGGTTTTAACAGCCCTAGTGTTTTGTTAGATAACGACATGCAAAGGGTCATTCTTTAGGAAGCCTACATATCACCCCCCTTGTAGCCTCTTTTTGTAATTCAGTGAGTATGGGAGAGGGGGGATGTGGTGGAACTTACATACTTTATTTTCATAAGTTGTTAGTTTCTCAAAAATGGTTTCCTCATCCTCCTGAGAACAAACTTTTCCACTGTGTTTAAGGGCAACCATTGGTATTTCCTACAGTGACTTTGCACAGCTACTTTTTCCAAGCTTTTTTTTTTTCTGTATTTCAAATATCTGGAGTTAGAAAAACCAGTTCAAGCATGAAGGAATCTATCAGTTTGCAGCCTTTGCTTAATTTCCACACACCTGTTTCCATCACTAGACGTGTCTGCACAATGATTACTTCCCATTTGGTGGCTTCCTGTTCCCATCAGCACAAGTAGAGATCATTTGGAGCAAAGGACCGATTCCAGGGTTGGCCCTGTCTATATGGTGAATCTCCTCACTGCAGTCTCTTTTGACATGCAGCATCCATTTGCTCAAGGGCCTGATAACATCCCTGAAGACTGCATCACTGTCAATCTCTCTTCCCTTAACCGAGAGATATAAGGTTCCAGAGCTTTATCCGGAAACTCCAGGTTTTCTTTTGGCATTTGGAAAAAGTGACCTGTGTGTTCGGGGTCAAACTTGATTCTCCTAGTCACTTTATGTGTTCACAAAAACAGCCCACGAGTTCCAGCTGGAGTCTCTCCACAGGATGACCTAAGTTTCTTTATAATGGATTCCATAGGGGGTTTGCCTTTGTAGCTCTTATCTGCAAGCAGTGAATGAGATAGATCTCAATTCCTCTCTGCCCTTCTAAGGAAGCTAATGAGATCAGAATGGCTCCTGTTTTTTACCTACCCTTCTAAGGTATCACTTGAGATAAGCTATTGGAGTTTCCCCCAAAGCAAACCAAAAGGAAACACAAAGAAACACTGAAGACTGAGAATAGGACTTGAGACAGGGTAACCTGTGCCAGTAGCCTACCTATTAATTAACCAGAGCCACCATCCAATCATATGTCATAAACAAGGGGAAGAAGCAAATAAATTGTAGTTACTTCAAATTAGCTCACTTAAGAGGCCAGGAGCAATAATTTAAGCATTTAATTCAGTCCTCAAGCGAGGAGAGGCGGAAACAAATGGTGTAGTCTTTGCAAGGTTGTTAACCTGACCCAAGCTCATAAGAGAAAATTTTCAGCCTTTCACTAATTCTTTCATATTGTATAGATGCACATTTTTCTATGTGGAAGTTTGGTGTCCTATTCTATCAGCTGAAATCTTAGGTTCACCACCTCTTACTTGAGCAATTTACTTAAACTTTCTGTGCCTCAAGTTTTCTTATCAGTAAAATGGGGATAATGATAGTAGCAATATTTATAAGGATTAAGGGTAATAACAGATTTAAAGCACTTATTAAATACTCAATTGATATGAACTGTTATTGCTTCTGTGTAGTCACCCTTGGGGCATTGAAAGATAGGGCCTTTTAAAATTTTTACATCACCCTTTGCAGACCCCGATCTTCAATCAAGGATGGATATTCTCCCATCCATACTTAGAACGCAGCAATAAATTTTCATAGATTAGCATCAGCATCTAACTGGCATTTATTTTCTCTATTACGTTAAAATTAGATATTTGTTATAATTTCACAATTTTTTCTTCCTTTCTTTTATATAATTGAGGCTTGTATTTTACCCTCTTGTTAAAGGAAAAAAAAAAGAGTTGATCCTCACATTTCTGCCCTTTGATAATTCCTCTGAGAGCCTTGCCCCTGATTTCCCTTCTGCAAAATGCCATCTGCATACATGGGATCTTTTGCCACCTCCTTCTGTGATTCACTGTGACTCCTTATTATGGCAACCAGGATGGCCTTTTTTTCTTTCTCTCTCTTTCCTAATAAGGAACAGAACCAACATGACTGGGATCACTTTGAACACTGGCATTTCTTCTGAATACAGTTCTAACTAGATTCGTATTATTATGCGGTGGGTGGAAATGCCAGATAAGAAGAAGCAGATGGAAACAGATGAAAGGGTGAGATGGAACGAGGAGGTCAGTTATTTGGATTTTCTTAGGTGGGGCATTTGTTGCAAAAATGCCAACCAGCTCTTTAAAAAATACATTGGAGTTCAGTATCATTAACAATAGATAAAGAAAAGAGGCAAGTAGGCTCCGTGGCGTTAATCTCACCCCTCACAAATAATGGCACCAGTGACATTTGACCATGTGACAGATGAGTGAGTGAAGAGCCCTGGGACTGTGATAGTGACAGTTTTCTTTTTTTACCCTTGTAAATTATTCAGCATTGGCACAGCACTGGGAAAACACAAACCTGAGAAAGGGTAAAGGAGAAAAGGAATTCTGTTGCAAATGAGAATGGCTGCTGACAAGTCCATTAAAAAACAACCACCCAACATTCAAGCTGCGCTTGCGGCCTTCAAAATGTCCTTCAAAGGCTCGGTTCACTAACCTCTTTTAGACATGTAGGAAGGTGGCAGAAAAGAGAGGAGGGTCCCTGTTAAAAAGCATTCCATATTGGTCTCTATTTCCGACGGTACCTCTCATAAGATCACATAGGTTATGAAAGCGCAATGTCCTAGCCGTACATTTCCACTCCAGTAATTATGTTCTGCTGACTTGCATACTTTATATTGCTTTGGTTGGATGTGCTTGCCTTCCATCCCCTTCTCTCGACTGTGTTAAAGCTGCCACTCCAGGAGAGGCTGTTTTCCTGAATGTAGTTATAAAATTTCACAGACAAGTTGTAAAAATGCCATGGCACACGTCTCTTTTTTTTAATTGGAATACATTATTGTTTTTCGACGAGTTTCATTTCTCTTTTCTCTGCTTGGAAGGGAAGCAGGGCAGTCTTCCCATCAAAATACACCCAGCTGAAATGGAGACCCAGTGAGACCTCTGAAATGAAGCCACGGAAGAGGGCTGGGAGTGCTGAGCCAGACCAGTTGCACTGCCCCAACCTTCCCTCCCACTAACATCTGCTGTGCAGCTGGAATGCTGAGAAAATCATGTTTTTACGTTGATTGTCCAGCAAGGGGGGCTAGAAGCTACAATTCTGCTTCTGTTGGAGGCTGTTCCTCTCTGGTATATCCTGGCAGAGAAAAATCATTGGGAACATCTTATATTTCTATAATAGATTTTATGTGACAATTTCAAAATATTTTACATTAATGTATGAAGGTTCCCTTGGTAAGGTATAATAAGTGAGCACTTCATCTCCATTTTCTGGAAGGGTGAAATGATACAACAGCCGGCTGAGTGAGGAATAAATCTGCAGCAGTGTTGTGGATGGCCCCCAGATGTTCCTCCCTCTGCCCCCTCCTCCCCTTAGCTCTAGCATTTCTTGTCCACAGTTTTCTCTCTGCAACAATGGTGTGATGTTCAAAGCATGTCCTTTATGAGCCCTTTACTGCCAGGAAATAACACTAATAACATTAGAGGGTAGCAGGAACATCCACAGAAGGTTGCATGGCTTCATTTATGCAATTGCGGTGATTAAATAGTAGCATTTCCACCTTTCCTGAATGGCTCACATCACATCTCAGGCTGTGAAGACTCTAGTCGAGTCCTACTAGAGCTGAACATCACTAATCTGGCAAAGGATAGGTATGAAATGCAAATCTCTTGGGGTTTAAATCTTTCATGTAATTTCTTTTTTTTTTTTACTACCTCTATCCCATTCTCGTCATTGCTTGCATATACCTACAAATCCCAACTTTGTCCCTAAACAGACTAGAGACCTTCCATTTAGACCTACTTAAAAACTTTATTAGTATTATGTTTACTACTGGAACAAGTTAAGCAGGAGGATGCAAAATCCCTATTCTGAATAAGCTGAGATCTACCCAGAGGCAGACCACTGGAACAAATGGTCAGTGAAAATTGCACCCTAGACTCTTAATCTAAATGCCTGTGAATGCAATTTGAGACCTTTAATAGATGCATTTTCTCTAGGTTTATCTAAGAAAATATCACAGCCCCAGATCACCTCCAATAAAGCTGATCCTATGACTTCTGTCCTCCACTCTGAATTTTCTTTAGGTTCCTGTATGATTTCCATTTGCTAAGTTCATTCCATAGTGAGTTTGGAAGACATAGTATGGTTGTAGGAGAACTGTAACTGCTTTTTTGTAGCATGCCAAGTAAGACTTAGGCATCAGTCGCTGCTCTGCCTCTACTAATTGCTTGTTAGAAATCAAAAAGCTTTGTTCATAAAGGACATGGCTCAGTTGAAAATTAAATGCTCAAAATTGTAACAAATTGTTAATTGCGTTTTTTTTCCCTGAAATTTTTAAGAAGTAACAACTCGTAGGCTAGGCTTGGGTGCATTTTCAAAGAGGTCTGATCTTTTCTTTTTGGTGGGTATGCATAAGTACATGAAAGGAAAATTGCTGAGTTGGAGAAGCAATCATGGTCTTTCCTGGTCCCCAAACTTCCCTCAGCCCACTCTTGGCTACCTGGATGGGACAGGGAGGACACTGGATACTCCAGTGTTTGACAGGACAGAGGCAGACACAGATCTACCTTATTTCCTTACATCATGGCAAGAAGTATCTTCTGCAGTCCCTCTATGGGCAAGGATGAAGAATGGTTAATTCTATCTTCTTTCGTATCTTTTGCAGCCCATGATTTCTCAGATCACACCAGTGGGGGCAAAGGGGATAAAATTAGAACCACTCTAACAGTTATACATGCCTGCCATTCTGAGGATCAAGCCTTGGATTCTCCCCAAATGATTCTTAAGCTGCCCTCTGCAAAGAGGTTTCATTGAGTGCTTTCTGGAAAGTCTCACTGAGAAGAATATACTCCTAGAAGGTTCTTCATATCTGCATAGACATGTCAGACTACTGCCAGTCAATTCAATCACTCAACATATATTTGCTGAATACTTATTCTCTGTCAAGAACTGTCTTAGTCTTGGAGATCTCTCAGTGACGTGTGGCATGGGCTTATTCTGGGTCCCTTGTTACACTTTGGAAAT
This sequence comes from Choloepus didactylus, assembly GCF_015220235.1. Lineage (NCBI taxonomy): Eukaryota > Metazoa > Chordata > Mammalia > Pilosa > Megalonychidae > Choloepus > Choloepus didactylus. The sequence goes on along the minus strand of NC_051320.1, from coordinate 48,439,911 downwards.
CCACCTATTTACTTTGGATGTGTCTACTACTTTAGAAAATGGGGTGGAAGTATTTTAATCTACATGGTATTCAAGTACCAAAATATGATGATAGAGGTATGTACAGATAGATAGAAATAATTAGGCTACAATGCCAAGATTGCTGCTGTTTTCAATATTTGCCAATTCCATCAAATTATTGTAAGCAAAAAATGATGCATTAGTTTCACTGATGGCAAAATAATACTCTTTTTTCCAATCAAAAGTGAAGAAAAGTGTTTTGAAGAATACCAGTTATATAACTTTATAAAGAAAAAAGAAACATGTGCTCTTCTCATTTGGCAGGTTATACAATGACTTCTAGATTGGTGAAATGTCTTTGACTTTTCATTACCCCAAAGCTGCTGAATCAATTGAATTTTTAAAGAATGTTTCCAAATCTACAAAATTAATGACTATCTCTAAGGCTAATGTCAAGCCCCCTTCTTTTGGGGGTTGCTTTAGAAATCATGTTGACTACTCGGCATCCTTCTCTGTAGGGGCTGCTCAGTTATAAGTGCTCGGAAAGTAGTAGAAAGACAAAAGAAATGTCAATGGAAGAATAATGGTAGTAACAGCTTATAATTGTATAGTTTGCAGTTTTCTCAGTGTCATCACATATATGAAGGGAACTGGAATGTAATAGTCTGAACGTGAAGGTGCTCTATTTCCCCCCTCCAGTGGAGATAGCTTCTGGTACTGTGAGAGCCCTCACCTTCCTTCTTCCTCCAGTAACTTCCCAAATTGGGAAGAAACTTGGTTGCTGGAGAGGATGACACAGTTGACTTACTATCAAAAATATTTCTCAACTTGACTTTAGAAAAGAGTTTTCCTTGAATTACAAAGGTAAAATAGAAAAATAACCACTTTTATAGGCATACAGATCCAAAAGGCACTTCATTTTTCATTTTAGATCATATCTGCGAGGGGGAAAAATCGCTCTTCAAGGTGATTCATGGCAATGGAATTAAAGAGAAATACACACTCAAGGCCTTGTCATAGCTTCAGAAACAAACTGCAGGGAGTATCCGATCTGCTTGCGCAGGTTTGGGTTTGTTACTAGTTTTATATTGTTGTGTGGCTGGCAAATTGGAACATTGTTCCTGGGCAGTGCCTCTCATCAGAGTTTATGACCAAAGGATAGCAGTCAAAATGGCAATTGAAGTTGTGATTTTGTTCCCTTATGTTTTGGAACAAAAGGAGAAACAATTTTTTTCTTTATTCAGGGTATGTTTTCTGAATGACTTTATTGTGCCACATAGTGCCTTATATAACCCAAACATTATTTTAGTTTGACTTAAAGACATGCCTTGGATGCTATGGAATATCAGGTTTATTGGGACATCTTGATTTACACTTGGATCTATGTTGTTTGAAGCCTACTGTGTCCTCCAGCTACCAGAGCTTTGAGAGAGTAATGGACTCAGTATTCATCAGGGACCTCATGACTAGTTTATCTGTACCTAGCAAGCAAGTTCAGAAAACAAAAACAAAGTTCCAGCTAGAAGAGTCAGCATGGAATTGCCACATAACAAAATTTATGGAGATTTGAACAAGATTCTTAAACTAGCAGCCCCTTAGCTGAGAGAAGAGGTACCAATTGTCCAGAGATAGCTTAGAGTCTGGAAGGAGGATGAATGGTTGTAGGTCTAGATGTTGCTCGGGAAAGAACAAGGGGCACTGCAAAGTTGGTTGACAGGACAAGGTCCTGGCTGCCGAAGACTCTGGGACAGATGGCTGCCTCCAGTGCCAAGAGGGCAATGTCTAGGAATTATTGTCAATTCAAGTGCCAACTCTCTCAAGCACAGCATTCCAGAGGCCACACAGGAAGGTAGAACTTGTGGCATTTTACATAGTGTCTGGCTGGACTCGGTCTCTGCACTTCTCTGACATACTGGTAGGTCACCCTTAACCTGCTGGTGTAGATATTTGCTTCTAATTATATCCTCTTTGACAAAGAAGAGTAATTTCCCACCAGAAAATCTTCTTAGATTTGGACCCAGACTTTTGAGTCCATGCCTACCAGTTATAAAGACTCAGACATCTGATTCCCAGTTGGAAATCAAGGAAAATTGGATTCAGAGTTGCACAAGAAATATTTTTTTATTTATTAATTTTTCATTCCATTAGATGTATGTCAGATCAATCCTTGAAATATAACTGTCCCTGCCCCTGTGTGTCATTTGAACCTGAGGTCTCTAGAATTGATCCTGAACTTTTCAGGAAGTCAAACTTCAACCTTTGGGACTCAGCGTCTTTTCAAACTCTTGGCTGCATTGGTGCTGATGCTGTGCTGCAATTTTGATGTCTGGGCTTTGTGATCAGACCCAGGCTGCACCAGGCACACCAGTTTAGTTAGCTGGATCCTGGCCTTGATGCCTGCCTGGTGCCCTGTGTGGGGTTCCATGGTCTTCCTCGGACCGAGGCCCTGTTTCCTCATTTTAGGTCTTCTCTTTTGCCTTTATCATCTGTGTTTCTGAAAGACTATTATGAATTTTGGAATACTGACCATTCCTAGTTTCCCTATTGATGAGTATTACCCAATTACAGGGATACCCTATATATTTTTCTGCTTTTTGAAAATACAGTGAACACAGAAAACCCACTTTAGCATATATTTGATAAATGTCCTTGGAGTCGACGTTTGTGTTTTTTGCTACCCAGCAAACATTTCCCCTTCTTCTGGAAATGATACCCTCACTCTGCTCTGGGCTTTGGGTAATGTTGAATCCGCCTCTGCCTCTACACTGGGTATGCGGTCCAGTATAGTTAGCATATCCAATCTCCTGGCCATAAAGATTTGTTCAGTTGTGGGATGTGACCCAATTTAGGCCAGTAAGAGAAAGGATTGGAACTTTGTTCAAACTATTTCTGTGGTTAATACAAAGGAAGGCAGAACAAAGAGACAGAGATCCTTTTTGCATTTCCATATCTGAACAATGGCTGAATGATACAATCTGTGTTCTTTTCAGTTCTATTTGCTAGTAAACTTTTGTCTTGGTCAATTTCAGTTGACTTTTCAGACACCAAAGGACCATTGACTATCTGAGGTCTATTTTTCTCATAATTGACAGTATGGGGAGATTCTCTTCTTAGAGCTGTTACAAGTGCTTGGACTTCTTATACAGTCACATCAGAGGTACAGACACAGTGTGGAAATGCAAACCACAGGCTGGCCACAATTATTGCGAGATGAATTATCCCAAGGACTAATGTTACAGACAGTCTGCTTGAGTAAAACTAAGCAGAGAATTTTTTTTCCTTTGTGTGTTGAGAAACCAGAGCCACTCCCTATCCTGTTTCCACTTGCCATAAATGGAATGTCTGGGATAATGGACAGGGGTTGATGGAAAGTATAAGACACAGGCCTGCGTTTCCCATTAGACCATAAAAGCTCCTTGAGGAAAAACACTATATTTAGTTTACTATTGTACCTCCAGAAACTAGACCAGTACCTGACACAGAGCAGATATTCAATAAATGTTGGTTGACTGCATGAGTTTAAAATGCTTGAAATAGTGCTGCATACAGACATCCAATGCTACATTTATTTTTTCTCTGCCATTCTGTAGAAAAAGACTCACTACCATCAGAGATGCCCCAGGAACTGTATGACATCTATGTGATGTGCTCATCAATCACATTGACACCACAAGCAAGTTCAGGGGAGCCAGGAGAGCAAGAATTCAATAAAGTCCCACATCCATAAAGTGAACTTTGTAAGCCACCCCTGTCCATGGGATCCTGGGGTGCTGTTGTTGGTAGGCACCATCTCTTGCTGTGAGAAACACTGAAATAATGAGCGGATATCAGAGTCATGGCCTGAGGCTAAATGGTACTTAACTCTGTTGTCTATCTGGAAATGGGGGTCCAAAGGTTTCTTTCTTTCAGGATCTTGGAACACTCACAGATACACACTTGTTCCAAATTTAGCTGGCTGCAGGCCACTGGGGCTTAGCAAAAGGGAAAAAAGATGAAGACTGCTTATACTTTGTGAAGCAGAGAGGTTCAAGACTTCTGCAAGAGGGATTACTGTGCAGGCACGAGAAGTGTGAGATGATATGCAGAAAGGCTGTAGCTGGGACTCAGCCTCCAGCTGGAGCTCCGGCAGCTCCTCAGTGATCACGCTTTCACAACAGATCATCCATTAACTTTGTCAAACCAATCATGATGCTCCCCAGGTTATCCGCACTGATAATGGGCCGGACTAATTAGGCAGACACAATCTCCAGGCATCCAAAAGACCACAGACCCTTTAAGACCCATTAGCTCCTTCTTACTCCTGCCACTATCTCTGGTTAGTTTGGATGGTTATATTTAAATAAAGGAGGAAAGAAATCAGGACACGTGCAGCTGAGAGGTGTGCCAGGGCTGGGAGTGGACCCAGAACTGTTGGGGCTGGGCCCAGTTGTTCCACAAGAAGTCTCTCTTGCTGGGAGGTCAAATGGAATGAAAAACTAGCTTGAGTTGTTCAGGAAGACATGCTGGGCCTCTTTGTGATTGGAGGTCAAGTTAAATAAAAGCAAAGTCTCTACCTTCTGTTTTCTCTCCTCCTCCAGTGTCCTGGCAGCTAGAGTCTATCTAGGGAAGACGTCCAATTATTAACAACAACCTAAACAATGGCATCCCTCCAAATCATGATGAAACCCTAGGGAATCTTTAAAATGTGCTTCTTTTCCAGGACTCAAGTATTTCCTAGGGCTGGAAAAAGTACACTAACCCAGCAGCCCTGTTCTCTCTAATTTTCAGAAACCCTCTTTGGAAATGAGGGCAATCACGGAAGTTTTGCTGAGACTTTGCTATGCAGATACACAGATGACCTAAGGTCTGCTCCTGAAGTTTCAAAGTGTTGGGAAGGCCGCATTGACTCTGCTTGGCACACAGCTGACACAGGTTCTAAGCCAGCTATGTACTATGAATAAGAGCCAGACAGGAGCTGGAATTACCAGCTCTTGGCAATTCAGTTTGCCACCATGCTACTTGCCATAGGATTTAACCCACTGATTAAAAAACGAAAACTAAACTAAGAAAAGTGACATTTGAAGTCCAGACAGAAGAGAGAGAGGTAGAAAGAACAATTTTTGCTTCAAGAATGAATATTTTGATATATTATTTTCCCTATGTAAACAAATAAACAAAAAATATACATAAAGGTAAGAGTCAGTGGCAGTGACACTGACCTTGAACTGCATTATTCAAACCACCAGGATTCTCTGCAGAAATTCTGTCGTGAACTATCGTTTCTATGGCCACCATGACATATGGCATTCTCTTGCTTCTTTGAAGCTTCTTTCCTATTCTCTTTCTCTGGCTTCTTCATCCAGCCCATTGGTTTAGTCTTTGCCCCTGTTCTTTTCCTATTAGACTCTTTCTTGGTGAACATTACCCCTCCCTCATGTTTAACTATCTATACTCTTAGCAGCTAGCTTTATTTTCAGTTCTGATCTCATTTTTAAACTTTATCTTTCATCTCTCCAACTGCATAATGGGCATTTCTACCTAAACAGTTTGCTAGCCCCTCAAACTCAACATGTCTATGATAAATTCATTACCCCCTCAACCTAGTTCTGGCTTCTCTAATTTCTATTAACAGTTTCATAATATTCCGCAAGTACCCAGCCTCAAAACCAGCAAGCAAAGAAATAAAAACTTTGACTTAATCTTTATCTCTTGTTCAGTCAGTTATTATTTCCTATCAGTTCTTTGTATTTTGTCTTCTTTTTCTTTCTTTCCATTTCCACTGTCATCCACAATTTATCTGATGACTGAGTTATTTAAGTTGCACCATATGAAACTGCCATTCTTTTTGGTCCATTTCAGTCCAATAGTGGCAATTTCAAATGGTTCACTCTAATACAATACTCTCTCAGAGCTGTCTCCCTGGATTTATGGGAAATTAGGTTCTGGTCGCTTTAGGGAAGAACTCAACCTTGTCTTAACTCTCAACAGTTGGAGAATTTTCTGGGGCTCTGGAGTGCACAGAAAGGACCCAGCTCTCCAGTTGTACTACCTAGTTCAGGCATTTTGGCAGCTATGTATTTTGGCTCTCTTAGATTTGGGATAGGAGGTCCTGGATATATATGTCTGTGACATTGCTTCAAATCCTCTTTGGAAGTAGCAATGGCATAAATTTTTAATCAGTCAACCAGGGCTTTAATGCCTGTAGTTTGCTTACTTGATTCTGCCAGGAAGAGAAGCTTGCAGAGAGGGCCTGTGACTCTGATTGTTTTGCCCTCTGCTCTGACCCAGTCTGCTGGCCCTCAGGGCACAGCCTAAGGCCCATCTGTTCAATCAAGCTTTTATGTGATTGACATGGGAGAATCATCCAGGTGAGGGGGTCCCATAGATTATTATCTTCTTCTCTTTGTACATGCAACCAAAGACCTCTGTGCAGTAGTCTCCTCCAAGTGACCCAAATGAATGAAAGCATAAACAATGTTCTCTGTAGCAATTATACCTGTTCCAAAAACTTCTTTCTCAAATCCTTTGTGATACAAGTCAGCATATAAATATATACATAAATAATAAATTTTAAATATTCCAAATGTTAACTTTAAAAAATTCTTGCTGCTTTCAAAGCAAGACTTTTATATTTAAAACAAGAATTTCTATTCTCATCCCATTTGCAAAAATGAGCTGTAATAGATATATTTCAGAAGAAACTAGTGTTCCTTCTGCCTGAGTATTAACTTTTTACTACTCAAATGTTTATAACAGTAGAGGGACTAGTAAAATGAACCCCCACATATCCATTCATCATCCATAGTTATCAACGCTTTGCCAATTATGTTTCATCTAGGCACCCACCCCCTATTTTTTTCCTGGAATATTTTAAAATGCATTAGTCCATTAGACCTGCAAATATTTCACTATGCACATCTAACTGATAAAGGCATCTGAAAACTGTAACTACCATGACAGTTTCATACCTAAACATTTACAGCCCTTATTCACTTCATTTTAATGCCTAGTCCACATTCAAATTTCCCTGTTTATCTCAAAGGTCCACATATTGCAAATAGTTATGTCTCTAAAGTCTCCTTTATTTAACAGTGTTCCCCCCTTTAATGCCACTGATTTGTTATTTGTCTGGCCAGCAGCATGTCCCTCTCTCTGAATTTGACTGATGTCTCTTTATGGTGATGTTTAACTTACTACCCTAACTCCCATACTTTATGTAAACCGGTAGTTAGATCTAGAGATTTTATTAGATTCAGTTCAGTTTTTTTAAGTGAGGATATTTTGTAGGCAACACTGTAGACTTCTACATCTTCATATCAGGGGGCATGGACTGATTATCCCACTTTGTTTTGCTGAGACTAATCAGTTTACCCAAGTTTCTAATTCAGAGGAAACTTCAAGACCTGCATTTCTCACACATTGCAAAGAAAGTCGAAAGTGTGCTTATGATGTTCCACCCCTACCCATTCAACAGACATTTACAGAAAAGAATAAAACAAAAGGAAAAACTTGAATCCTCTGTACTTGGGACAATTGAGACTTCTAACAGAGGTCCTTTGCCTTTAATGGATTTATACTCCCAGTACTTAGAGACTTAGATAGGTACAAGCATGAAACATTAACAGGTAACAGTGTAAAAATTAGAGGAGAGGGCAAACAAGGTACATGATTAATAACCCAAAGACTTTTACAGGTGCTATTTTGTGTAGCAATAAAAAATGGGCGAAAGGGATGGTGGTCAGGCAGATTTCCCTGAAGAAGTGGGCTCTGAGCTAGATTTGAAGGATTGGAAGGTTTACCAGGCAGAGAGAAGGAAAGAGATCTGGGCACATACAATGACTGAGCAAAAGACTGGTGGGACCGAATCACACCGGGGGTTCTGGGCACAGTACTTTAGTCGAGTTTATTCCATTAACATCACTTCCTCATTAACTCTTGTATCTGAATAAGTACCTGTGGAAAAAGGGGACTCAGCAGGTATCCGTAATGACTGCAGTTATCTGAGTGCAGTGTGCTTGGTGTCAGGTTCAGATACTTTGGAGGATGGGCTGAGGGGTGGCCTCCTTTAGGGCAGTGGTTTTCAAAATTAGTGTGCTTGTTAAAAACGGAGACTCCCAGTCTGATACCTGAGATTCTGCTGTCTGTGGTGGGGCTCAGGAATTTGCATTTTTCACAAGCACCCTAAAGAGGGTGTGATACGGGTAATGCAAGAACTATACTTTGAGAAACACGGATCCAGGGGAACATGTGGGATAATAGCGGACAGTCTGCTGAAAGGGATCAAGGGAATTTTCTCAGCCTTTTTTAAATAATAGAGATGACATTGGCCTTTTACTATATACCAAGAGCCAGACTAAGCTGTTCACGTCACATTTCCACCATACCACCCAAAGAAGTAGGTACTATTTTTTATGCCCATTTTAGAAATGAAGAAACTGAGGCTTAGAGGGACTAAGGACACATAGTTTGCAAGAGGGGAAACTAAAATTTAAATCAAGATGTATTTGATTTCAGAAAGCAGGCTTTTAACTACAATTCTGGTTTGACCCTGAAGTGTACGCAGTCTTTTACAAATGGTGACAATATTTCTCATCTCTAATAGTCACTCATATTCCATTCCACCATTTTAAAGGGATCCACCAACTCCTGGTATCACAGCCTTAGCTGCCAACTCTGACAAAGGATCATGTTTTAGTTTACTTGTTTGTAAATTTTTTAAAAAGAGGAAGAAAACTGTATTGTGTGAAGAAATTTAAATGCTCAGGAGAAAAGTGTAAAATGAAACAAAGTGTGAACCTGTTATCTGTTGTCAGGTAGAGAAAGCTTTCATGTTTGCTCCATTTCCTGTTCATCCCCTCTTAGATCTGAAAATTGATTTTCCTTTCCCTAACTTGCAACAGGAGAGACACCATGCTTTTTGTAGGAGCCCCGTCAATAGCCCAAAATAAAGTATTTCCAAAGATTAAACTTGCTTTCCTCACCATGACTTTAGTTAGAGAGATGGAAGTGGGGTTGAAAACTCTTTGAGGAAATGAAATACAATTGTATATTTTCATGGTGTCTGTAAAATAGTTTATGGTATCCTAATGTCTGTGTTTTTTATTTTTTAGATTCCTTTGAAATTTATGATACATTTTTGTTGGTTAGAAGCTACAAAGAGGAGAGGGGATCCTGCACCTTTGCAGACATCTCAGTGACAAATAAGTGTTAAATAAGGTTTTGATGAAATGTCAAAAGCTGGGGTTGGAGGTGGGGGTTGTGAATCACTCATGAGAGCTTTTGATCCATAATTGGTTTTTAAATGTGCCCCCTATAAAGACATTTTGGGGGAAAAAGGATGATATAAACTTGCTCGGTTGCTTGGCTTGAATGAAATGCTACCAGATTTGCTTAAAGCAGGTCATTCATTCATACATTTACTGTTTACCCTTTTTACCCTTTGTATCTAGCAAGAAGAATAGGGGTTTGGGGGATGTCGATGATTTCACTAGATGGGTTGCATTTGCTCTTTATATAAAATAGGAAGATGCCATTGAACCATCCGATTCTGACAAACCCATGCAGAGACGTACACTTTAACTACAAAACAGCATGTTCTGAGTCTGTGTTTTCTCTGGATAGTAGTAGCAGGAACACAGTGTTCAGTTAAATTAAACCAGTTCCTTGGATAATAACAAAGTAATTAAAGAAACCACCAAGGAAAAAGAGCCAATTTATTTGAATCCTGTTCATAAAAACTACATCAAGAGCCTGAAGGTACAAAATAATGTGGATAAGATGGCAGATTGATGGTTTTTTAAAATTCTGTGTGGGATGCATCTTGATACTAATTCAAATGAGTATCCCTCATCTGGAAATAATAAGAGATGCAAAATTTTTTATCCTTCTTAAGAGAAATGAGATTCTATTAAAAATACCCAGACAAGAAATTGCCACGTTGCTTAGAGTCCACTTGACCTCTAGTAATACCTTAGGATCAGAGCATTATGATTTATTCATATTTTCTATGCTCCCATTGGAATAGAGGGGTCTTTGTCTTTAATGTGTTCAAGAGTTTGAAATCCATACTGCTTTATCCTGGAAGATATTACCGGAATGACAAAGAGATATTTTCAGGCATCAATGAGTTTCCTATTTTTGTCAGTAACAAAAATCTAAATGGAGTTGAAAATGTGTACCATGTTTTCACATTACCATTAGACACAAAGTTATTTTAAAGAAAGACACATCAGTAAAATAACTTGCACCTTTATACTCCATCAATGCAGCAGTGAGAAATTAAATTCTAGGTTCCCAACAAAATTTCACAGTTGCACTTTGTGGATTTTAGCATAGTGGCTGTTCCTTTTTGAAAAGAAGTGTTCTTTAACACATCGTGTTTCTCTCCCTGAAATACAGAGGCCACTTGAATCTAAAAACTTAGAGAAAAATATTAATTACAGAGAATTTAAAAAGAACTAACTTGGGGGAAGATAAAGATATATAAAATGTCCAATGAAAAAGAAAGCACTTAAAACTTTATTCCATACATATAAAGTAATAAAACATACTTCTCCTTCCTATTAAGATCAATTAAAAATAAAGAAGGAAGCAGATAGAAAAAATTATACATAGAAATAAAAGAGAGAAAGAAAGAGGAAAAGCAGAGGGGCTAGATTACGAAGGCAGAGAGAACAAAAGAAGAAAGTCAATAGGACCCAAATTGAGAGAGAAAATCCAGGAGAATGTCAAGAGGAGAAAGGATCAAGTGGCCTTTACCACCTCCCCCGCTCTCTGTGGTCCCATCTCTTGGTTCTGGTTCACAATCTCTCAGTCCCATTGACTGATGCCCTTTGAGACCTCCAACTCTCCATCTTAGGAATCTCTCGTGCCCACCAGTTTGCTCAGCCCTTAATCTGAGTCCATGGCAGGGAACCTTCAAGCAAAGTATGGACATGAGGAAGAACTTTCTGAGACTGGGCATAAGATCTAGGTCTTACCTATAGAACTTTCTCCTTTCCAGCTGGCCACACAGATTGTTTTTGTTGATCTTAAAATCATGGATAGTTAACAGACATTTACTTTTAGAAAATTTGCCCCATTGACATAAAATTAAGCCGAGTTGGGTCACTATGGGGTGCCTACTTATTCTTTAAAACTTTTTGTACATTTTTGAGGGTTTAAATGAAGTAGATATTTTACCTGAGAGAGGTTTTATGTTAGAAATGTCTGGTAATTTTCTGTAAGTAATTTTTGTTGATTTGTAAAAACAAGTTGAACAATCTGCTATGTTCTAGAAGATAATGATGAAGAAATATTAAGCTATTCAGACATGCTAGCAGTTGGTAAGAAAGAAAATTGTATTAGTAGTTTTGTCTTCCCTTAGAATGTTGGATGAAAGGGTCATAGAGCTGTATTTTCAAGACTAATGGAGATGGGTCCAAGGAAAGAAATCCCAGAATCTTCAAAAGAGGCCCCTAAGCAATGAAGTAATGTCCATGAGATATTTTTCTGGATGACATAGTCAACCGATGAACATTTAATCTAATTCTACTAAGTTCAATGAACTGCACTAGATTCTCAGGAATTAAAATGGAATTTAAACATATTCCCTAGCCTGAAGGACCTTATAATCAAGTGGGAGAATTAATTGAAAATCCTTTGCAATTTCTCTAATTTACTGCTTTTACTATGTGATATGTTCTAACTCAAATTTGTGCCTGCTACCTAATTTTATCCACACTGATTTTTCCTTCAGTAATTGAACATCCTGTCTTTAAATCAGCCTGAATTAGCACTTTACTTACTAAGTCATTCTTGATGTAACAGTTTTTAGCAAGCATTCCTTTGTATGTGGACAGGATAGAACCCTATTCTGCCCCCAATTTTTTCTGCATTCTGAAGTGAGTTGTGGATGCACCATCACTGTCATAGTGAATAAAGACAAGAGTAATTGTCAGTATTGGAATAATTCAGAGAGAGGGCTGAGATAGCATGGGAGAATCTTAACAAAAACATGTAATCCACGGGCCAAAGAAATAGGTTATGATCGATTGACAACACCTGATATAGAATTTTGGAACAGTGGGTCACGTGTCATATATTATAGATTAATATATGACAGGTTAAGAGTGTCATTTCTAGAGCCAAACTTCCAGCTCTACCCTCTATTAGCAGAGCTTGGCAAGTTATTTAAACCCTCTATACCTTGGTTTACTCATCTATAAAATGCATACGACAGTTAGAGTCAAATGGGTTTATTATGTAACACAGGGTAAGCACTACAAATATTAGTTTATCTCCTCACACTCCAGTTCTTATTGTATTTAACTAGACTGACCCTAAGGTGGGTGATGGTCAATTGACTCATCTATTCTTGTGATGGATACTTTAGATTGTTCTATGTGCATTGTATTAGTTTCTATGGCTGCTGTAACACATTGCCACAAACTTAGTGGCTTAAAACAACAAACATTTATTATCTTATAGTTCTGCAGTCAGAAGTCTGAAATGGGTCTCACTGGGCTAAAATCAAGGTGTTTGGAGGGCTGTGTTCCTTTCTGGAGGCTCTAAAGGAGAATAAGTTTTCCTTGCCTTTTCCAGCTTCAAGAGACCACCTGCATTCCTTGGCTAGTGGTCCCTTTCTCCATCTTCAAAGCCAGCAGGAATGGATTTTCAAATCTCTCACTGACTCTTACACTCCCACCACACTCTTAATTTATAAGGACCTTTGTGACTAATGTACCCACTCAGATAATCCAGGATAATCTCTCCATTGAAGACCCTTAACTTAATTCCATCTGCAAAATCCTTTTTGCCACATAAGGTAGCATAGTCATAGGTTCCAGGGATTAGGTCATGGTCACTTGCCAGGAAAAAAAAAAAAAAAGATGACTGTTACTGTGTGTTGTGTTACTTCTGTAGGATGGAAAAAAGAATTAGGTAGAACAGGTTCGAATATTTATTATTTGAACATTTATGATATGCATGCATTGTTATTATTTATTTACTCATTCAGTTAATAAGTATTTTCCAGCAACTTGACCTTTTTAATGAACCAAATTGGCTTTCTTAATAATAGTACTGCAGAATCGATAAAGTAAAAATCAGCTTTAAACTATTATAATGACTTAAGATTTATTTTCTTGTCAAGAGAGTTCAAGGCCTTGAGTATGGTACCAGTAGGTTGCACATCTCTCTTGCTAGTGAATGGATCTGAGCTAACGAAATTTGAGCCAATGATCAGACCCTTTGACTTGGAAAAATAGAAAGACGATTTTCTTGAGATTTTCAAGTAGAAGAAATTCAATCTTTTTGTTTAATGGGTGAGAAGGTCTTCACTCTGGTGTTGCTAAATCAAGCAAGTATTGTCACCTCAGGGAAAGAACAGCAGTGTGCTTGGATGTGCATACACAGAGTAGGAAATAGGGTGGTATTATCATGCCTTTGAGAAGGAGGCTGGGAAAGCCAGTTATCATTATATAGGCCTCAGGAGGTTAAATCTTGGCCGTTGCTGAGGTTTGGACTGGTTTGTATCATGTTGATTTTACTTTAAGTACTAGCTAGTAGTTTTTGTTTGAAAGAAACAGCAGGGTTTCCTTCTACCATCTTACCACCTTGGGTCACATAGTGCTTTAAGATTTCAGATGCTCTGCAATATAATTTCAATATCTGAATTAATTTGAATAGGAAGAACAGTTAAACATGGATTGTTCACAAATTATTTCACAAGGCAAAGGCCTCATTATTGCCAGCCCACATGTCACTAGCCACTGAATGACACCACGCATCACATTTGGTGGAAATAAAAGGAGGGCTCCTTTGTTGTAAATGCATTCATACACTCTTGGGAAATTAGGACTCACAACAAATGTAAATGAACCTTTAATCCAAATCCCAGTGTGGGATGTGCAGAAGAGAGAGGTGGCAGGAATCAAGGGGAAAAATGAACTATAATGGTGCCAAAGAATAGAAGAAATATCCCATTTCTTCAGTCAGGTTGGACATTTATATGTACTCTTGGACATGGTTCTACCTCCACATTGTTGAATGCTCTCCTTTCTTACTCACTGGAGTGAGTGGAGAGTGACCCTAGTTCGAGAGCTTCCCTGCAGGACCTTCCTGCTTTGTAACAGTGGGGCTACATCTCAGAGATGGGACTTGTTCTTAAGCTGTGCCTTGGCAGGCTCAGTCCTCAGTCTGATAGTCCCAGGATTCCTGCAGGACCAGACACCTGGCAGGTTGCAGAATTGTTAGCAGATTCCTTTAAAAGTTCCTCTGGGTATCACAATCTAGAGGTACAAAATTCCTAAAAGACTGGCCTTGAAGTTAACACCCTCCTCCTGAACACCTTGGGAAGCTTCCCTTCCCCCTCTGGGGCAGCCTCTGCAAAAGCCTGTTTCTGCACAAGCATCTCATGGGCCAGGTGAGGTGGAGATAGTGATGCTTTACTGCTTCTGTTCAGCTGCTTGCTAGATAGCACGCCTCCAATGCAGTGCCTACAGATTTCCAATGCCATTCTATTAACTTAATCACAAATATAATTCTACTTGGATACAAAATTAGAAGCAGAAACATATTTTACTTCTAGCTTCTAATTGGCAACAGTCACATGCTTTTATTAAACTCTTCCAATCAAGTCATCCCAGCATCATACATTCTGCTTATCATGAGGCCCACCTGCAGCCAGCACTCTTCCTTGCCTTTTATCAGCAAAGCCAATTACTTTCTCATGTGCTTGCTTTGCTTGCTTTTCAGTGTATTAGGTAAATTCTATTCCTGATCTTCCCTGCTTGCCCTACATGAGTTGCTACCTTGAGGTCGTAGGTGAGTTCAATCTTTCTTCCTTTCTACAAAGGAGTGTTCAAAGCATTACTATTATTTAAGTGTTTTCTTGCTTTTCTGAGTCTATTTATTGTTTTCCCCTCTTCCTCCTTCACTGCTGTTTCCTTGCCTCTTATTCTTTTTTTCCCCTTCCACTTAGTCAAGTTTCCGTAGCCCTTTCTAACCCTCAATTAGGAATGATTTTTTTTTTTTTTATCTCAATAGTTCCTTACAAATTTGAGCCCCAAACAACTCCAGCTTTCATTAATTGATATAAACTTCTTGGAAGGTAATAGTAAGTAATTTAAAAAAAAAACATATGCTCTGGCATCAAAAAGACTAAGGTCCATCACTCTTTAGGCAGGTAAATTTCGTGCTCTAAACAGGTGTCCTTAGTCTCAGTTACTCCATTTCTCAAGTGGGGCTGTAATGCTCATTTCAGGGGGTGAGAGGATTGTCTCAGTCATGAGGTGGGAGACAAGAGACATGTGAGCATTTAATGCATTCACTTGCTTTTCCTTCCAAGTTTAGCAAGTTTTTTTTTTTAAAGCAGTCAAGTAGGCACTGGCCTAAGAAACTTTGGAGGAATGTGAAGATGAATAAAACAATGTGTGACTCGGAGGAATTTGTAATCTAGTGAATAAGACCTCAAGAGGAAAAGTTAAAACCAGATTTAAGAGAAAACACAACCCTATGAACCAGAACTAACTTAAACCACAGATACATTGTCACAGAAAAGAATATTGCTTTCCAGTAATAACATTATACAACCAATTATTTACCCATATTTCCTCTTTCCTCTTTACCTGGAATATACCCCTCCAGAAACCATACAATTAACAGCAATAACAGTCACATAATTAATATCTGTGAAGCACTCTGAAGCAATAAAGTGGCATAGCAAATCAAAATGGTATCTATGTAATATTCATATTAAATTTAATAACTATTTAAATATTTATAAATTATCTGGCATTTTATATTTGCAAAATGCTTCACAATCACTTTTTATTAATTATTAGATACCACTTATCCCTTGGCACGCGCGTTTTCAGATGCAGCAGAGCACTGATTTTTTTTTTTTCTTTATTCTTCTTAAAGAAACACTTAGCTTTATCAGACATTTTTCTGTGTTCTCATATTTTACGTATTGGGACACATGGAAAATAAAGTGCACCTGAAGACCCTGTCTTTGCAGCATGAGTCTTTACCACCATCCTGGAACTTAGGAAGTTGAAATGACTTGTCCAAGGTCACAGAGCTAGTCCCACTAACTGCTGAAAGTCTACTGGACTAGCCCGACCCTTGAGCTTTTTTTCCTGGCTATGTGGAAGTAAAAAAGTTGTGGTTGTGCTAGCTGGGTGGTTCAAAATGTAATTTGGTGACCAAATCTGAGCAAAATGCTTGCATTTTCCTAATCAGGCCTGTGTGACTAGAGTAGTGCATTGAACTGAAGTCTAGAGTCATGAAAAGCCATGATAGTTTTCGTACTAAATGCACTTTCAGATATAGGTCGTGATGCCTTGGAATAAATCCATTTGTGACTTTTCTCACTACTGCCTGTGTTCTCAAATGCCTTGTTGGTGCTCCGTTAAAAAATGCTTCACTGTGAGAGAGGGCTGTTTCACGTTCCCGTCCCCACACTAGAGTCGGAGCTCATCAAAAAGCAGGCACCATGTCTTACTGCACTTTTTATTTCCCTTTCCACCTGGGAAATGCCTGGCATATAGAAGGTTCTCAAATATTTTTTCATGATTCCATTGATAGGTGGCAAAGTCCAGGAGGGCAGGGATCATGTTTGATTCATCTTTGTCTCTTGAGTAGCCTAGTACAGTGCTTTGTCTATGGTAAGGATTCAATGGATATATACTTTGTGGAAATTTATTTATTTGCCATGACACATATAATTATCAATTTTGTAATATCAGCTGATACAAATCAAGAAAAAAATACTGAATAGCTTAAGTAACATTTCTACCACACATAGATCAAGCTAGAAGCCACCAGAAGCTATGAGATATAGGTTCCAATTTACCTTTTACACTCCGAAGTATAGCACAATGTTTTTGTGGTTTGCAACACAGCTGTTTTATTACAGTTTATGTTTGGGGTGGAGATGGGGAATCAATTGTATTATAAAATACCAAACCAGATTTTAAGAAACATGTAGGAACTAATCAAACCACAAAACTCACTAAGTTTTAAAAAAGCTATTCCTTTCACTCTATCCTCATACTAAAGTGACACATGTTGGTGAAAAAGAGGATAGAATAGGGAGAAATAATTGTGGGGAGGACACCACTATCTCAGGACACTGATTATCTAATCTGTCTGCTCGAATCTCAGGACCTTAAATACAGCTGTTCATTAGGATGTAACTGGCCTCCTTATTTTTACCAGGAATATTTAAATGAGTCTCCAACTATGGAGTTTCTTGAAACAACATGAAGGATTATGAAATCCACACTAGAATAAGAACTCTATATAATTTAGTGATATTTAACTTCAGCATAATTATGTATAGCAAAGATTAAAAAATACAGTTTAGCTCTGAATCAACTGCCAAGCTTCATCCTTAAGACAAGGTGGACATTTTACCCAGATGTGTAGAAGGTAACTGTCTGAACACCTTGATTGTCAACATTTCATACCAGCTTACGAAAAATTGGTAGTTTTCATACTGTATCTTCAACTTTAAACTAAGGACAGCCAGTATTTGCTCAAAGATAAGATTTAAATGTAAAGCTTCTTCAATTCTAATTTGAAAAAACAAAGTTGTTTTATTTCAATGCACTCTGAAAAAATCTAGTTTCAATTTTTTTTCTTAGTGGCCCAGTAACTCTGTATTTCTTTGATTATCGTTTGAACACCGCTGCAGCAGTGGGAATAAGCTTTGGATAGAGTCTTTTTAGATTGAGTGTGATATCAAACAACAAAAACCCTCTTCTATTTTTCCACTGAGTGGAAGTTATAATGCTCTCTGTGAAGCAATATTAAACTTCCCCTCTTTATAGTGGCTGTTCAGGCTTTTATTGTCTGAACAATTTCATTGCCACTTTTGTGTAGGTCAGTATTCAAATTTCAGTTTGCATAAGAATCAATCCGGAAACTTGCTGAAAATGCGGATTCTTGCGCCTTACCTCTTTACTAAACCTGTGGTAGAGACTCAGAACCTCTATTTTCCTAGTTCCTCCAATTAATTCTAAGGCAGGTGGTCTAAGGATCATAGTTGAGAAGCAGCACATTGTATTTGAAGACAATCACCAACAGTGTCAGCACTTTGAGTGCCTTAGGTTGCATAGCAAGCTGCATGAAAACCAAACTGTGAATGTTGTTTTTTAATTCCTAGCAAGATAGAACTTCCCCATCTTTGATAGCCCAGGGTAGATAAAACTTTCTCCTATAAAATGAGGATATAAAACCCACTACACAGGGTTCTTTTGAGGGCACAATTGGATAATTTAAGGGCTCAGCAAAGTACCTAGCATTCTGTAAGCACTCAATAAATAGTTTAAAAATGTTTTCCATTAAAATATCTTATCATCATCACCATTAGCAGCAACCACACATCAGCATGGAATCACCAAAATATGTTTAGGGAACTGATTGTCTCCATCCCAGCCTTTTCATTCCTTTTACCCTCATGGGAGTTAAACTTACCTGAGTTCAAATTAAAGGTTATCAATCCTGGCTTACACCCAGTAAATGACATGCCATTTGATTCTGTGAAAATTGTTCAGGGGCCTCCGATTTCTTACATCCAAGGTAGAGAAGTAGGTATGACTTAAATATTTATGGAGGATAAACTAAGAAATGTGACTTTAGTTGTAGGAGAATCTAGGATTCACTGAGATTGTTAGGGGTGGCCTTCCAGAACAGAAAAAATTTGCTCTTAGATATTGTGGAATCAAGAAGCCCTAAAGTCTTATTCTAGTCTTGTCTTTTAATTCTTATTATTTTATTCAATTATTGATAACTTTTCCTGATTTTCTTTTCCCTTCTGCAGTTTATGATGTTTTCTATAGTAGCAGTGCACAACGACAGATGTAAAACTTCCAACATTGTGAACACACTTCTTTAGGGGGTTGCTTTGGAAATCATGTTGACTACTCGGCATCCTTCTGTGTAGGGGCTGCTCGGTTATAAGTCATAAGTGCTCAGAAAGTAGTAAAGGTGAGAGACAAATGTCAATGGAAGAATAATGGTAGTTAACAGCTTATATTTGTATAGTTTGCAGTTTTCTAAGTGTCATCACATATATGAAGGGAACTGGAATGTAATAGTCTGAACATGAAGGTGTTTTATTTCCCCCATGTTGCCACTGCACAGTCATGTGTAAAGAGGCCACAGATCTTCCGAAGGTGATTTTATAAAAAAATAAAATATTTGGACCTAAACTTTAACCTGCTGACCTCACAACAAACAAAATAACTCCTTCCCTCTCTCTCGGGGAAGAAGTCAAAACAGAAATGTATAGCTCTAAAACTTACATTAATGCAAATACCCAGTAGCTGTAACCCAGGAAAAGAAAAGGAACATTTCTAGCACTCCAGAACCCCCATACCCCTAAATTGGTTTTCTTAATCACCATTCCCACAATCTTGCTTTAAATGTTAGCCATTTTTGCTTTTTTTTTATGGTTTTGACCCCTAAGCAGGCATCCCTAAAAATGTTTAGTTTACCAGATCTTTGAACTTTGCATAAGTGGAATCATAAAGATGTAATATTTCATGTCTGGATTTTTCATTCAATACTATGTTGTTGTTGTTGTTGTTTTTTAATGTTTTTTTTTTCATTTTTATTGAGATTGTTCAGATACCATACAATTATCCAAAGATCCAAAGTGTACAATCACTTGCCCCTGGGTACCCTCATACAGCTGTGCATCCATCACACTTAATTTTTGTTCAATTTTTAGAAACTTTTCATTACTCCAGACAAGAAATAAAGTGAAAGATGAAAAAAAGAAAAAAAGAAAAGGAAACTCTAAACCTCCCCTATCCCTAACCAACCCCCCTCAATTATTGACTCCTAGTATTGATATAGTACGCTTGTTACTGTTTATGAAAAAATGTTGAAATACTACTAACTGTAGTATATAGTTTGTAATAGGTATATAGTTCTTCCCTATATGCCCCTCTATTATTAACTTCTAATTGTATTGTCATACATTTGTTCTGGTTCATGAAGTGATTTCTAGTATTTGTACAGTTGATCATAGACATTGCCCACCATAGGATTCAGTTTTATACATTCCCATCTTTTGACCTCCAACTTTCCTTCTGGTGACATATATGACTTTGAGCTTCCCCTTTCCACCTCATTCACACACCATTCGGCACTGTTAGTTATTCTCACATCTTGCTACCAACACCCCTGTTCATTTCCAAACATTTAAGTTCATCCTAATTGAACATTCTGCTCATACTAAGCAAGAGCATCTACATTTCTTCCACAAGGCAGGAGGGAGAGTCAAAGAAGGTAGAGAGGCAAAAGAAAGAGGAAGCAAAAAAATGACAGCTAGGAAGCAGCAAAAGGAAAAATAACCTTAAATCAAAGTAGAATAAAGAATCAGACAATACCACCAATGTCAAGTGTCTAACATGCCTCCCCTATCCTCCTCTTATCTGCATTCACCTTGGTATATCACCTTTGTTACATTAAAGGAAGCATAATACAATGATTCTATTAGTTACAGTCTCCAGTTTATGCTGATTCCATCCCTCCCCCAATGCCTCCCCATTTTTAACACCTTGCAAGGTTGACATTTGCTTGTTCTCCCTCGTAAAAGAACATATTTGTACATTTTATCACAATTGTTGAATACTCTACATTTCACCAAGTTACACAGTCCCAGTCGTTATCTTTCCTCCTTTCTTGTGGTGTCTCACATGCTCCCCATCTTCCTCTCTCAACCGTATTCATAGTTACCTTTGTTCAGTGTACTTACATTGTTGTGCTACCATCTCCCAAAATTGTGTTCCAAACCACACACTCCTATCTTCTATCACCCTGTAGTGCTCCCTTTAGTATTTCCTGTAGGGCAGGTGTCTTGTTCACATAGTCTCTCATTGTCTGTTTGTCAGAGAATATTTTGAGCTCTCCCTCATATTTGAAGGACAGCTTTGCTGGATACAGGATTCTTGGTTGGTGGTTTTTCTCTTTCAGTATCTTAAATATATCACACCACTTCCTTCTTGCCTCCATGGTTTCTGCTGAGAGATCCGCACATAGTCTTATTAAGCTTCCTTTGTATATAATGGATTGCTTTTCTCTTGCTGCTTTCAGGATTCTCTCTTTGTCTTTGACATTTGATAATCTGATTATTAAGTGTCTTGGCATAGGCCTATTCATATCTCTTCTGTTTGGAGTACGCTGCGCTTCTTGGATCTGTAATTTTATGTCTTTCATAAGAGATGGGAAATTTTCATTAATTATTTCCTCTATTATTGCTTCTGCCCCCTTTCCCTTCTCTTCTCCTTCTGGGACACCAATAATACGTACATTATTGTACTTTGTTTCATCCTTGAGTTCCCGGAGACGTTGCTCATATTTTTTCATTCTTTTCTCCATCTGCTCCTTTGCGTGTAGGCTTTCAGGTGTTTTGTTCTCCAGTTCCTGAGTGTTTTCTTCTGCCTCTTGAGATCTGCTGTTGTATGTTTCCATTATGTCTTTCATCTCTTGTGTTGTGCCTTTCATTTCCATAGATTCTACTAGTAGGTTTTTTGAACTTTTGATTTCTGCCGTATACATGTTCAGTGCTTCCTTTACAGCCTCTATCTCTTTTGCAATATCTTCTCTAAACTTTTTGAACTGATTTAGCATTAGTTGTTTAAATTCCTGTATCTCAGTTGAAGTGTACGTTTGTTCCTTTGACTGGGCCATAACTTTGTTTTTCTTAGTGTAGGTTGTAATTTTCTGTTGTCTAGGCATGGTTTCCTTGGTTATCCAAATCAGGTTTTCCCAGACCAGAACAGGCTCAGGTCCCAGAGGGAAGAAATATTCAGTATCTGGTTTCCCTGAGGATGTGTCTTAGAAAATTGCTCCACCCTTTGATGCCTCGGGTCACTGTGCTTTTCTGCCCAGCAGGTGACGCCTGTTAGCCTATAATCCTTGACTGGTATGAAGAGGTATGGCCGTGTTTCCCCAGGCTCTGGGGTCTGGTTCTGAATGGAAAGGGCCCCACCCCTTTCCTCCTAGAGAAGAAAGACCCCTCAGGTGGAGGTCATTAGCATTTCAATGGTCTCACTCTCTGCTTGTGCTGTCTCCACCCTTCCCCAAGTCACAGCCCTGGAAACTGAAAATGACTGGGGCTTTCTCCACTGAGCCAAAAAAGAAACAGATAGTTCCCTTCAGACGGAGTCCAAGGCGACCGTCCGGCTCTCCCAGGTCAGTCATCACCCAAAGCCTCTGTCTGTTTTTTGGGGCTGTGTATGTGTAGTGAGCAGTTCACACTCGCTACTTAAAACCCCAGTTGGAGCTCAGCTGAGCTATATTTGCTTGCTGGGAGAGAGCTTGTCTCTGGCACCACGAGGCTTTGCAGCTCGGGCTATGGGGGAGGGGGTCTCCCGACCTGGTTCCGCAGGTTTTACTTACAGATTTTATGCTGTGTTCTCGGGCATTCCTCCCAATTCAGGTTGGTGTATGATGAATGGATGGTCTCGTTTGTCCCCCCCGCAGTTATTCTGGGTTATTTACTAGTTGTTTCTGGTTTTTTGTAGTTGTTCCAGGGGGACTACTTAGCTTCCACTCCTCTCTATGCCGCCATCTTGTCCCCTCAATACTATGTTTTTGAGATTCCATATTGTTTTATGAAGCTGCAGATCATTCATTTTTATTGCTTTACAGTATTTATCATTTGAATTATACAATTTATATTTTCTACTCGATGGACATTTCCTCTCTGTACTTTTTCATGTTTATTTTTCATTTGTATATACTCTTTTGTTAAATGCCTGTACTAAAATTGAAAGGGGAGGGAAAAAAAACTCTCAATTTTCCCCACATTTTCTCAGTAACTACTTGTGATTTATACAGTGGTGGTCAATTGCTATAACCAGGCAAAGACTTGCAGCTCCACAGTTCTGGTTGTCTAAGACACCACTTAAAAAATTCCTGGCAACTAATGAGGGTCTCAACAAAATATAATGTCTTAAAATGTTCTATGAGAAAAATAATAAAAGCTCTATGATCAAATATCATTGGGAAACATCATACAAAGTTTTCTCAAACATTCAAAAGGAGCATTTTGTAATAATAAAAGTTCTGAAGAGTGGTGAAGTAAAGGAATTTATTCAACATTATATAATCCAGCTTTTCTGAAGCATATTTGAATTCAGAATATCTAAGAGCATCTTGTGGAACTGATGTTCTATGGAGCACATTTTGGGGAAACCTGGTATAGAAGATTCCTCTTTTGTTGGATTTTAACATTATAGGTCAGTGAATGGAGAATCATCATTTTAAAAAGCTTCAGAGGGATATAATTATCTCAGAAATAAACTTACAAATGATTGAAAATAGAAAAACGGTTCATTTAGATTGGTTTTCTGCAGTTTCTTTAAATCTGTGGGAGATAAAAGAGTAATTAATACTAAAGAATTTGATTTAGAAATGATTACAAAGGTCAGATATGTGCATCAGAAAGCAGAGAAATGCAATAATATTCTCAAAATCTATTAATGGCTTAAGTAAATAACAGATCAGACATTTAGGTATTGCTCATTAATGGTGATTTGTGTGCGTGTGTGTATGAGATGGAAAAATTGCAAATTTTTTATGTTTAAAGGCAGATCTTAGGATGAAGTAGAGTGCACTTCATGTTTTAACATTTTTTTGTGGATTTTTCGGTTTGAGTATGTACAATAATTTGGCTTTTCCAAATTTCTCACTTATAAATAATAATCTTTCCTAAACTGTAGAAGGTGATACTCAATTCAAAAATCCTCAGCTTCTTCTTACTCTTAAGAAGAAACAAGTTTAGAAAGAATAACTACCTAAAAATATCATTATTAAAGAAAAATAGTCAATAAAATGGAAGCACACCTCTTCTCCATAAGCACTTATTTTCTCTTATTATGGAGAAACTTGCCATTCTATTAAAAAAGTATATTATTTATTACTGTTGTATTATTTATTGTTATTTTGATATAACAGCAAAATAAATGGGGTCACTAAATTTGCCATCACCTCATATCTCCTTTGTCTTTAAACTGCACAAAGCATCTGTGCCAATTACACAAGCCAACTGGCCCATGATATAGAAAAAATTAGAACGAATCTATGTGGAATCCTCTTTGGCTGAGTGTGTGGTTGGAGATCATAATCACTTATCTCCTTCAGCCTCAAGGCTTTCTTTGCCCATAGACACTCAGGGCAATGGTTACTTATTGTCAGAAAGCAACTATACTTGGGAAAGGCACTCACTAAACGCAGAAGTTCAGGAGAGGCGAGAATTCATGTTCAGCCCAGTGCATCTGGGAAGTTTTCCAATCCTCCAGTGCTGTACTAAAGCAAAAAAGTAAATTGAGTTGTATTACTTAGGTGACATCAAATCATATTTTTACATGGAGGTTCATTGACAGCGTATCCTTTATAAGAAACTCATTGAATTAAAACTTCTTCTTTCCCCCAAACTGATCTTAAAGTTTGTATTCATTTTGAAATTCCTTCCATTTAAATTCCTTGCTTTTTAACAGAAAATCATAACAAAGTGATAACAAGTGCATACTATTATTAAGAGAAAACCTTTTTGTGATATAAATATTCCATAAGCTTCTGGAAAAATAAGTGCAATTATTATTATTAGAAAGTGTAACTAAGACGAATGTTGCTGATGACTTTAGTTACTAAAATTGGTGACCCCGTGCTATCAGATTTGAAAACCTGGGGATATTTTGAACTTTTGAGGCTAGAATTTATGGTTAAAAGTTAATCACAAAGTCTCTTATTATTGTCAGTACATTCCAATCCACTGTCAGACTTTAACTGATGTGGGTTGCTTTAAGCCATTTTTCTAGGTGTATAGAAAATTAAATAGAGGGGTATTCTACACTTAGCAAGGATACTTATTTCTTCCAGATAGAATATTTGTAAAAATTATTTTAGATCAAATTATTTTTCTGTTGAAAGTCATTTACATTAGAACTTGCTACAATTTGGGGGATATGGATCATAAGTCCACCACTTTTTTCCTCAAGCAATTTGCCTTCTCTTTCCTTCTGTTGTAGATTTTTATATGATTATTTTTTTTAATCCCTTTCGGGTAATTATTTGGGATGTTACTTCTTAGTGTTTTTAACACATGACTCTATTTTTCCTATACATTTTGATATTTGTCTCTTCTTTCTCCTGTTGCCTTCTCGTAACAATGTAGCTTTTTGCCTAAATAACCCAGCTCAACATCTCTATGCTCTGTTGTCCTTCCACAGTTCCTTCGTACTTGTCTTGAACTCATTACACCCTCTGAATATTCCTCCTACCTTATTTGTCTTTCTGGATCATCAATACAAATTTGCTTATTGAATATCTACTATAAATTTAACACTGTTAGATAAATAATTCCTAATGAAACCTTGCTTAGTGAGATAAGAAAAGTATGCACTAGATAATTAAAAAGCATCAGTTAATTAAGCCCTAAATTATGTGGTACAGACTTAGCAATGAAAATTCCAAGACAGTCTCAGTGTGTGCTGTGCCCACAGCTCATCTCTGGGGAAGTTATTCAAAGGTGATTCCTTGTCCAGAAGGCACCAATCTTTATATCACGGGGTCTGCCTACCTTGGTCCACAACTGATTGCAGTAGAAATCTCCACCTTAGCCAAAGGTTGCAGACCAAAATGTAAACATCCATGGACATGGACAGCTAGCAGTCCATGATGAACTCTGCCCCATAGAACATTCTCTATTGAATAAGGTATCATCAAAAGAATAACAGTCTTCCTTTTGGGATGTTTGAATGTAAAACATATAGGTATGTTTTAGAAGTTATAACAGCAGTAGGAGCAGAAAAGTAGAAAGAAATGATTAGTTACCAAAAAGGTAAAATGAGTAGGTGGAGTTTTGGTGGATTAGTTGGAAAACACTCCCAAAGCAAGCAATTAGAAATGACGGATAAACATAACAAATACCTCTTTAATCAGAAAACAAAGGAAATTCCTAGGAGCTAGTAAGCAGAGAGTAATCTGAAAGCCACAGCCGAGCTTTGGTGTCTGGGCTATGGGGAGTAGATGTGGGGATATCAGTATTAGGATTCCAGAGGCTCCAATTTTAACCCTCATGGCGATGCATGGAAATTCTGGCCATAGGCCCAGGTAAGGCAGGGATTTGGAGCTGAGGCTCAGACATAGAGATGGAGCACTTAAAGCACTGAGGAAGGCAGAACTGAAAGAATCTACCTATAAGCACAGAGAGGGGAAAAAGATGCTTGTCTTTCTTGACCTGGGCTCTGAGTGGAAAATAGAAGTCCGCTCTGAGAATCTGTAAACTTTGGATTTCAAATTTCCACTAGCTGCAAGCTTTGATACACTCCAAGCTGATATAGCAACATAAAAATTGGTTCCAGGGCAGTGATAATCCTAGAGCATCTTGCAGAAATGAATACAATATCTCTCTGGAGGGATGTTCTACTACTCCAGGCAACAGAGCTCACAAGCCAAAATTAAAAAACAAACAGACAGAACATTCTTGAAATAAGCTACTGTGAGTGAGACAGATGCCATGCAAAGAAATATTAGCATAGGAAACATGAAAAACACATGAAAAGGTATAGAGTATAGATTAAGAAGTTTAAGAATTTCAGAACAAGGAAATAGAAGTAGAGAAAATATTGGAAGTGCAAATGGCTAAGAATTTTTCACTGCTGTTGAAAAACATGAAACCTCAGAAGCAGAAAGCACACAAGTTCTGGGCACAACACAAACTCCCCACGTTGTAGAGAAATTGAAAAACCCCAAAGAGAGAATGTGAAGAGCTTACAAGAGAAGCAATATGTTTAGAAAGGAATGATTATTATGCACAGAGCATGCTTCTTATCACATTAATATATCTCCGGAAAAAAAGGAACATCATTCAAATGTGCAGAGACCCTTAATAAAAGAACTTAATAAAAGAACTATTAAAGTATGAACATCAGGAAGAAGGTAATTAAACCTGGAAGAAATGAGTCAACAGACCTAGCAAAAATGTTTGGAAATAAGTGTGTGAACATAAACAAGCATTCCTGTATAAAACACATAATAATAGATATTAATAACTGTATCTAATTTGGGATGCATAGAACAAAATAGGACTAAAACAGCAATAACATAGTCTATGATACAGAGGTTATTGGAATGCTCATGAATTTCCCCTAAAACCACCTGCCCTACCCTATCTTAATCCTGACCTTTCTCGGTCTTTCTGTCCTCAGAATTTATGTTCCTCTTTGCATTTTGGAAAATGGTAACATTCCAACATTTTGCCTCTCCTATATAGCTTGAGCTCCACTCTCCCTTCATCTACAGTCTCTCTGGATGTTTTGAGCAAATAGTCAGTTGGTCCCACCTGGCTCCCAACATCCTGTCCTGAAGTCCCCTCCCTTAACAGGCAGGTCTCCATTAAGTTGACGTGGCCCAATTGGCAGGTCTTGGATACTTCAGAATGCTTGAGATCGTCACTTAAGGTTTAGTGAATATTAATAGATAGAGGTATGTACATGTCTATCTATACACTTTAGAGTCTGTTGCTCTGTTCCTCTTATGCAGATGCTGTCACATCTATTAGTGTCTAGATCAAGGACAGTTCTCTGGTGCCTTATGATAGGAAATAGAAGTATATGAATAAGACACTGCCCTTCTCTGGTTATTTGGTCATGGTTTATACTTGTGATGCTCCCACTCACCAGGCACATCTCTAAAATAAGCTATAGTAGGAAATTATAGCTTTCAGGTCTTGACAGAATTTGGGATTACAGTATAAGCTCATAGTCATGGTCCCTGCCTGATGATACTATCTCAGGCTATTCCAGTGAGACCCTAGAGGGGAAAATCCCTGGAGATGGCCTGTTCCAAAATAGGTGGATACGTGGGCACCCAAGGACTGTAACATTTTTAATTAATGGGAATTAAATCAGATAACAAATGAGCCTTGAACTAAAAAAATCTTCATTAAAGCTTTAGGGTTTTTTTGGTACACCCCTTTGATTTTAACGATTTGTGCCTAAAATGCAGCACAATGTGATTTATTATTATTTTTAAAATTTTACTTTTTGCAAAAAGGAGAATTCATGTGATAATGATTTGAGCAAGGGGAATTAAAATAGGTATTCTATGTGGGATATCAATGGGGTATAAATAAAAGCAGAAGGGCCAGAGATTACTTATCACCAGGTAGATCAGGGAAGCTCATTGGAGGCATCTGAATTAAAGATTAAAAATGAATAGGATTGGGAGTTAAGTAAAAAAGATAGGTAAACATAGTGCCATTTCAGGGAATATTTTCCAACTCCTTATGATACTAGGTGTTTAAGATAATGACTGAAAGAGGTTGAAGTGCTCCAGGCTTCTTTTGAAATGCCACAGCCAACCTGATTGCTTATTGCTATCTCCTTAGGACTCTGGTTTATTATGTATTTCCGTTATCTTCTTGGCATGGACCCTTGATATAAAATGGCAGATGTAGGACATTGTAATGAGGACAGTATTACAAAGAAACTGATGCTAATCTTTGGTGGGAATGTGAAGAAGTGATGAGGAAGGGTAATTTAAGATTTGGTGTTGATAAATAACTGATGAAAGCATTCACTGCTAGATATTTTTGAATCTGTGATGGCCAAAGAAATTAGCCTGTAATTGCTCCTATTTTTTTCTTTTTACCACTTGATAATTTCTTTCTTCACAGTTCAGCTACCACTGACAACAATTATGCTCATTTTAGGAGGGTGAGGCTCAAGTGCAGTAAGGTGAAACTGGAGCGAGGATTCAGAGATCTGTAATGCCCCAAAATACCTCCTTTCCTGCTTTGCCACTGCCAGCTGTGGTAGGCTGAATAATGGACCCTAAAGATATCCATGTCCTAAAACCCAGAACTTGTGAATGTTTCCTCATATGGGACTTTGCAGATGTGGTTAAGTTAAGGACCTTGAGATGAGGATATTATCCTGCATTATCCAGGTGGGTCCAAATGTAATCACAAGTGTCCTTACAAGAGGGAGGCAGGGGGACAATTGACACAGAAGAAGAAGGCAATGCGACCTGAAGCAAGATGCTGTGCTGCTGGCTTAGAAGACGGGGGGCCTGAGTGAAGGAATACAAGGACTGCAGCTCAAGGAAAGGGAAAAGCAAGGAAATAGATTTATTCTCTAGAGCCTCTGGAGGGAATGCATCCCTACAACACCTTGATTTTGGCCCAGTGAAATTTATTTCGGACTTCTGACTTCCAGAACTGTAAAAGAATAAATGTGTGTTGTTTAAAGTCACAAAGTTTGTGATAATTTGTTACAGCAGCCACAGGAAAACAAATACCCTAGTCAAAAATTTATTGCATACCAACTTTGCTTACAAGTTATATTCAGCATTATGGGAGAATAGGAAGAAACCTAAAACCAAGACTCTGCTCTTAAGGGCCACCTTTACAGACTAACTGAAGAGAGACAACAACAGGCAAACTGAAAAATCACCATTTTAAACTAGAGTGTACTCTAAGTACTACTCAGCATGCTGTAAGATAACAAAACAGAAATGCTGCCGTAGTTGAAGTATCAGAAGGTGCTTAAGGTGAAAATGGGCAGTTCTCAGAGGTGGAGGCAAAGCATAGAAGTGGAAAGTATGAAGAACAGTCTGCTTGCTGGTCTGACTGTGGCAGGCACGAGGGATTCGTGCAAAGTGGGATTGATTAGGAAAAATGGAGTCATTATGTGCGAGTCTAAAACACCTAGCAAGGGACTTGAGCTTGATGTAGTGGATAAGGCAGTAATTTACGGTAGGTTCCTAGGAGGAGTAATGGAGTATCAGCCACAGCAGGGGGTACAGATGTGGGGTACGTGGTAGGCTCCTAAAATAGTTTCCAAGGAGTCTGCTTCTTGGTAGTTACTCCCTTGTGTCATCCCCGCCAGTTGTGTGTGGGCTGTACCTAGTGACTTGCTTCTAATGAATTAGAATGTGGTAAAAATCCTAATGAATTAGGATTTTAATTCTAATGAATTAGAATGCGGTAAAAATGTGGGATGTCACTTCCAAAATTAATTTATTAAAAGAATTGTGACTTTGGTCTTGCTTGCATTCTCTCTCTCTCTCCTCTCTCTCTCCCCCTCTCTTTCTTTCTTTCAAGCTGGCTCTCCCCTACATTAAGTAGGGCCAAGAGCCACTACAAAAATTATCATTACGCTATAACCTGAATATCTGTTTTTTTAGTCTTCCAGAACCATCTTTATACTAACATCTAAATATATTAATAAATAATAAAACTAGTTTAATCCATCATCCTATTTAATTGCAGGAAATTAGACTTTCCCCTCATACACCAGGGATCCTCAGAGAATGCATATAGTTTATTGGTTATTGCTCATTACCTTTTCTTGCTACTTTGGACTGCTTCTGGGATGTCCTTGAAAAGATGCTGTTAGCATCACAAAGGCCACAGAGAAGGGGGCAGGGGAGGTAACCCTCCGCTTGCTATCCCATCCCATCTCCTAATTCTCCATAGCAAAACATTTTGTAAAAGATTTTTTTTTTTTTTAAATTTTGAAACAGTTTTAAATTTCCAGAAGAAAGGCAAAGAGAATAATATAGGGAGTGTATCTTTTACCTGCCCCACACCCCAGTGTTAACGTCTTGTATAACCATGGTAAAACTCCATAATTTTGGAAGAAGAAAGGTTGCCTGGAATTGATGTCAATATTTTGACATATAAATTCAACAAATAGTTGTTAAACACCACTCTCCTTGGCACTGGGGATGCATCAATGAACAACACGTGAGTTCCTGCTTCATACAGTTTATATTTTTACTTCTTCCATCTATCTCCCTGTTGCTAAAAGTCGCTGTAATTGCTGCACTTGTTGAACCATTTTATCACAATTTCTTCCTCAAATTTTCATAATTCTTTGAATTTTATTTACACTTTTTCTCAGTTATGCACATTATTTTGCAATGCATGCCTTGTTTTTACAGTTTCTGTTTTTTACATTATGTCTTGCTGTTATTAGAGTGGGACTGAGATGTATTAAGCTGAATCTAAAGTGTGGTAAATTTAGCATGACATTTGTTACCTGATTCATATGACGACATTGCTCATCCACCTATCCAAAACCAAAGTTTATCCTAAATGATATGGCAAGAGTAGATTTCTAGAGTCAAATTCAGAAATCTGTGTAGTGTAAACATGTCTCTCTTTTTGATTAATACTTGTGCTTTTCTGATTCAAGTATTATTGATAGAAGTACTATTTCATATCTGCAGTTACTGGAGCCCATTCTATAAATTATGTCTTCTACCTTTTTTAAAGTTTCAAATACCTGTGGTTATAAATCAATTATTTGGACAACTATGCCAGGGATAAAATGTGAGGTGTTTAGGAAGTGACTCCTTTTCATATCTCAGAAAACTGATGTAGTTAAGTGAGATTCAAAAATGAAAATTTCAGATTTCTGAAGCAAGTAATAATTATAACCTCCAACCTTCAGAATTATGTAAATGTATTACCATAAAACTTGACTAAGAGAATGTGTTGATTCAGTGCATATAAGATACCCTCAAGGCAATCTCTTAGCAATCTGGATCCCATTTTATTTGGGGCATGATGTGCTCTTTAAGGATATATTATGTTTTTCTTTGCAAATTTTCATATTGTTTTCATGTTTGCCTTAAAAAAATTTCCTTTATATATACAGTGTGTATATGTGTGTAAATATATATATATGTATATACATCATCTTACTAATTTATATGGTAAACCATGAGTCATAACTATGCACATGACTTCTTTGAATGGTTTCTAGTGAGAGGTAAAATCAGATATGATTTCGTAACATTCTCGAATATTTCCACTAAATTATCCTTAAGAGCAGAGAGAACCAGTACTCCAAGGATGGCTAGTACTCCGTGGAAGGCACAGTTGGTCTAAGTTGACAATCTTTCCTTGGGTTAGAAATTGTATCATCATTGTTTTCATAGATGAGACCATCCATCAAACCAGGGGAAATTGCGCTAGCCTTGGAAGACTCCTCTTTTAACCATTTCCTGATTGCAGTCTTGCCTCAATTTCTTGCTATCTGAGGGATAATTGTCATATTTTGTTCAGCATTTCTCCCCCTTTGTGCATCAAAGTAGTAGAGAGAAACCCATGTGAGGGAGAGTACAAGACATAAGAAATAAGGCAGAGGAAAATTTTCAGGTTTCGCATGAGATCAGGAAACAAATGTTCAGGGGTATAAAAATGAAACCATGGCATACAGCCATGATTATGCTGCTTATGGCCCATTATAGAGGGTGTCTTGTGTTCTTTGGTCAAGCATTTGTGTTCATTCTTGCAAACTTCCAAGGAAACAACCCTATGGTAGAAAACTGAGTAGGACAAAGACTTGGCTCATCAGATCATAGTCTTAATACTCTGTGATGGCATTTCCAGTATCTGTGATTCTCTGAATGCATAATTCATTTGTCTTAATACTCAATAAACTTCTAGTAGAAATTTAAATTTCCTATGTTACTGAAGTTCTTCTCTTGGTCTCTCAGAACCACTTTGTTCTGTCTCCAGCAATTTCTTCACAAGGAAATCTTTTTTTATTTTAATGAATGTCCCTTTGCACTTGGGCTTGCAATTTATAAACTGCTCTGATGGTACAAGAATTTAGCCATAGACTTGCAGGACACTTTTAACAGTGGAATACTGGATTTGGAGGGAAAATGTGTTTTCTATTCTCTATACCAGCAGTGGAGACAGATCTAGAGTCCTGAGTGTGTATTGAATAAAAGAGTGTACACTTGTGTGTGATTGGGTATGTTGGGGGTGAGGGGTAGGAAGAGAGATTTCTTAAGCACGAGTAACACTGAATACATAATTCAGTATAGATAACTAGAATCTATTTGTCTTTAAAGTTTGTCATAAAGAAATGACTACAGTCATTTCTTTTGAAATCTTAAATTCAGATTAGTCTAATGCATTGTGTGAAACTTCTACTTTTGACTGTCCTTTCCTCCCTGCAATTTTTGCAAACTTATGAATCTCTCAAAAAGAAATATTAGTTTAAAAATTCATTCAATGAAATGACATCTAAATTGTGCCGGTTTGAATGTATTGTGTTCCCCAGAAAAAGCCGTATTCTTTGATGCAGTCTTGTGGGGCAGACATTTAGTGCTGATTAGATTAGAATTGTTTGAGTGTTTCCATGGAGATGTGCCCCATCCAACTGTAGGTGATAACTCTGACGTGATAATTTCCATGGAGGTGTTGCCCCGCCCATTCAGCATGGGCCTTGATTACTGGAGCAGTATATAAGCTCAGACAGAAAGAGCCAGCTTGCTCCAGCCAAGAGGGACACTTTGAAGAAAGCACAGGAGCTGCAGATGAGAGACAGTTTGAAGACAGCCGTTGAAAGCAGACTCTTGCTCCAAGAAGCTGAGAGAAGACAAATACCCCAAGTGCAACTAAGAGTGACATTTTTGAGGAACTGCAGCCTAGAGAGGAACATCCTGGGAGAAAGTCATTTTGAAACCAGAACTTTGGGGCAGATGCCAGCCACATGCCTTCCCAGCTAACAGAGATTTTCTGGACACCACTGTCCATCCTCTAGTGATGGTACCCGATTGCTGATGCATTACCTTGGACACTTTATGGCCTTAAGACTGTAACTGTGTAACCAAATAAACCCCCTTTATAAAAGCCAATCCATCTCTGGTGTTTTGCATTCCAGCAGCATTAGCAAACTAGAACATAAATGTTAAGGGAAATCTCAGTGTCTAGAAGAGAGTTTAAAATTAGAATCTGGCTCCCAAGCCAGCACAGAGAGGTCTGGCAGCCTCTCACCCCCAGGACCCATGACATACTAACAAACCTGGACCCCACAGTCCTTCTCTTTGCTCCCATTTGTTCAGGCTCCACATATCTAAAGAGCTATAACCTTAACATTTGCGCCAACATAGTCATATCAGTTACTGCAAATTTCATAAATATGTGACTGAATTGTGACGTTTCTATATTTTAAAAGTTTTCATGAAAAATGAAATAAGACACTAATTATAAAAAGAGGAGACCAAATGAAAATCCTTAATCATTATTGCTAAACCATCTACCAAAACAGCAAGAAATGTGTAGACTGAAACTTAAAGACTGAAAAAGAAAAGATGTAAGAGTTAAGCAGTGTTCACAGCTGGTCAAAACATTTCCCTGTGGAGCCAGAATGTTTGAACTAACAATTATTTGGAAAGAATGGGAATTATTAACAGGAAGAAATCAACCCTCTTCAGTCTTCCAGGATGGACAAAATAATAATAAAAAAGTTGTCGGTGCCCTGAAACATCTTTCATCCATGGATCTCATGATATTTATCTAATATTACATAATTAAAATTTGTATACTTCTATATGTGAGGGAGAGAATTACTTTATTTTCTAGACTCAACTGAAAAATTGCTCTTCAGGGAGATTGAGCAACTTGATCACTCTCAGGTGATGGTTAAAAACTGAAATAATACCATTGCCTTCTTTCTATTTCTAAATAAGGCTTAACAAACTGAAACTTAAAATATAAAGTGAAACAAACTATTGTTTTCAATCTAAATGACACCAAATTACCAATGTTCAATTTAGGGAAGCAGTTATTCCTCCTTCTTCACTGAATTGACTGGGTACTTTTTGTCATATTTACATAGCATGGATATTTTTCATTTATACCTAGTCCTTCTAAAACCCAGTGATGATCAGAACATCCTTCCACATTTCCGAGTTTGCTGAGTAAGTATCCAATTTTTGCTGTATCTTGATCACTTTACAATTCACTCCTTACTTGCTCTGAGCCACCTTTCTTCACCGAAGTCCTGATAGAAGGAAACTGCTTCTGAGCAGAGAGATTCAGCAGAGAGGGGAAGGAAAAGAACATTAAAAAAGAAAAGAACAAACTTTGAAATATTAATTAGTTTGTATTTGCTTTAATTACTAGAAATGAGCCTTGTTCTATTTAACACGAAAATGTGCTTAGTGAAGTTTGTTGTATTATTTATATGTAACCTACCCCTCTTAATTTTCTTCTACACACCAGTAGACTGGAGTAGCAGTACTGGTAATAACAATTATGGTTACATCAATAGCCACAATAATAATGATAATATTAATAAATATAGGTATGATTTATGGCGCTTACTTTGTGCCAAGCTCTGTGCTTAACACTTCAGAGTTCTCATCTTTTCTTCTCATTTTATCTGCACTTAAGGGAGCAGGTACCATTGCTAATGGGTAAGCTGCTTTTGTTTAAATTCCACTTCTACCACGTCCTAGTTCTAGTACCTTGGATAAGTTACTCACTTTAAATGTCTTAGCTTCCTTATCCTCAAAATCGGAATGATAAAAGGGCTATTGTGAGCATTAAATGATTAATACATAGGAGCTCCTTAGCAGAGTACCTCATACATAGTAAAGGCTTGATGCATGTTAACTGTGATACCAATGAGGTTACTGAATTACAGTTAACTTTCTCACTGGCCATTGGTCTAGTAAATGGGAGAGCCAAGATTCAAAACCACTCCTTTCCAACTCCAAATTTTGGGCTATTAGCTACTAAATTTCTAATATCACATTCAATTCTAATTTTTGTTAGCCCTTGATAAATTTTGAGTTTCTTAAGAATAGGTATGAAATTGTGTATCTTTAGGTCTCCAGTACTAAGCATAGTGCATAGCTACTATGTTATACTGCTTAATCCAGTTTAAAGTGGAAAATAAGGTTATGTTTGCTGCTTTACTGAACAAGAACATACTTTTACCAGAAGAACATATATTATATTTCACAGCTAATCTTCCCATTTTCTGTTCCTCTGTCTGCAAAAGGCATTGGTGATGGTGATTTACCTGGTGACCACTACATTAAAAGCAAATATAGAACTAGAAAGAGTTAGTTCAGGTCAGATGGGGGACAGAGATGCTTCTGGAAGAACCATCGTGATGGCCGCCCAAGGAGAACCCCAAGTTCAGTTTAAACTTGTATTGGTTGGTGATGGTGGTACTGGAAAAACTACATTTGTGAAACGTCATTTGACTGGTGAATTTGAGAAGAAGTATGTAGCCACCTTGGGCATGGAGGTCCATCCCCTCGTGTTCCATACCAACACAGGGCCTATTACATTCAACATGTGGGACACGGCTGCTCAGGAGAAATTCGGTGGCCTGAGAGATGGCTATTACATCCAAGCCCCGTGTGCCATTATAATGTTTGATGTAACATCAAGAGTTACTTACAAGAATGTGCCTAACTGGCATGAAGATCTGGTACGAGTGTGTGAAAACATCCCCATCGTGTTGTGTGGCAACAAAGTGGATATTAAGGACAGGAAAGTTAAGGCAAAATCCATCGTCTTCTACTGAAAGAAGAATCTTCAGTGCTATGACATTTCTGCCAAAAGTAACTACAACTTTGAAAAGCCCTTCCTTTGGCGTGCTGGAAAACTGATGGCAGACCCTAACTTGGAGCTTGTGGCCAGGCCTGCTCCTGTCCCACCGGAGGTTGTCATGGACCCAGCTTTGGCAGCACAGCATGAACATGACTCAGAGGCTGCTCAGACAACTGCTCTGCCGGATGAGGATGACCGCCTGTGCAAAAGTGAAGCTGGAGCCCAGCGTCAGAGTCTAGTTTTATAGGCAACTGTCCTGTGATGTCAGTGGTGCAGCGTGTTTGCCACTTTATTATATAGCTAAGCAGAACATGTGCTTAATCTTCGGGATGCTGAAGGAGATGAATGG
Source organism: Choloepus didactylus (assembly GCF_015220235.1). NCBI lineage: Eukaryota > Metazoa > Chordata > Mammalia > Pilosa > Megalonychidae > Choloepus > Choloepus didactylus. The sequence goes on along the minus strand of NC_051320.1, from coordinate 48,403,204 downwards.
GCTTCGGAGTGAATGTGGCAGTTAAAAAAAAAAACCTTCATTTTTTGGACCTGCATATTTAGCTGTTTTGGAACACAGTTGTTTCCTTTTTGAATTTCAAATATAAGACTGCTACAGTCACATCACAATATTCAGTGAAGTCTTGTTTGTTACTGTCACACCCATTCCTTTTCGTTTAGAATCAGAATAAAGTTGTATTTCAAATTAAAAAAAAAAAAAAAGAGTTAGTTCACCTCCATGCTGTTACCTGTATACCACTTAACCTAATTCAGTGAAGGAAATGCCACACTAGTAATTCTTAGATAATTCTTCCACACAGAGACCTTCAAGGTTATTTTCATATGATACTGAAATTCTTTATCCTTTGCATGGATTACTTAGAAATAATACTGCATTACAAATTCTTGATAGTAATCACATCTTTTTTTGCATTCATTTATAAAGTCTTTTAGTACTGGCCAAAGAAAGTGAAAGAGGTAGGAGTTCATGACAATACTGAAATCTGTTATCCTAATTCCATTCTGAGAGAGACCCCAAGAGATGAAGTCTTACCCTCCTACCAGACAAAATTGCATATAAATTATCCTGGAGAGATGAGTATGGAATTGATTAAAGGAGAAATTTCCACAAACTCCCTCAGTCATTTGCATCACCTCCAGCTTTCAGAAAGTTATTATTTGGTCTAACCCATAATTTCCATTTTCATGTTCCATGGAAGACAAATAATGTTGCCTGAACTATCTTTTGGATTTAAGCATCCATTTAAAAAATCATTCACTGCCTCTTTGTTGCTCAGATGTGGCCCTCTCTCTCTAGCTAAGCCAACTTGAAAGGTGAAATCACTGCCCTCCCCTCTACGTGGGATCAGACACCCAGGGGAGTGAATCTCCCTGGCAATGTGGAATATGACTCCTGGGGAGGAATCTGGACCCAGCATTGTGGGATGGAGAACATCTTCTTGACCAAAAGGGGGATGAGAAAGGAAATGAAATAAGCTTCAGTGGCAGAGAGATTCCAAAATGAGCCAAGAGGTCACTCTGGTGGGCACTCTTACGCACAATATAGACAACCCTTTTTAGGTTCTAATGAATTGGAATAGCCAGCAGTAAATACCCGAAACTATCAAACTACAACCCAGAACCCATGAATCTTGAAGACAATTGTATAAAAATGTAGCTTATGAGGGGTGACAATGTGATTGGGAATGCTTTATGGACCATACTCTCCTTTGTCTCATTTATGGATGGATGAGTAGAAAAATGAGGGAAGGAAAAAAAAAACGAAGAAGGCACCCAGTGTTCTTTTTTACTTTAATTGTTCTTTTTCACTTTAATTTTTATTCTTATTATTTTTGTGTGTGGTAATGAAAATGTCAAAAATTAATTTTGGTGATGAATGCACAATTGTATAAGGGTACAGTAAACAATTGAATATATGCTTTGTTTTGTATGACTGCACTGTATGTGAATATATCTCAATAAATATGAATTAAAAAAAAAACATTCACAGCAATTTATATGTCCTGTCTAGATGTATCCTATAACATTTTGTTTTGCAGCTGTAAATTTTTTATGATATGTCTACATTTTGGGGAAAGTTAAGAAAGAATCTGGCAAAATGAAACAAAAACAACAGCAAGAAACAGTAGTAGATAAACTGAAAAGGAAGGCAGCATAACAGGCAATAAAAATTAAGTGGCCAACATTTTTTCCTTTTTAAGTGTGATATTTGTCCTTTAGTGCAAGTCACATGAGTAAATTATTGTTAATGCCGAAGAACATCAGCTTGGAAAAATGGAAGCAACTGCATTCCCCATAGAAAGACCAGTAATGCTGCCAGGGAACTGCTTCCAAAATGTGTGGTAATGATTGACCTGAAGTCACTTCTCTAAGTTATGTGAGTTGCGTTGTCATTTTGTTATTGCCAGAAATTAAGATTTTGTGATTTTTTTCCATCATGATATTCATTTAAAATGACCATTTAAAAATTATTGTCTGACAGACATACATTTAATTTTTATGCTGTTTATTTGGCCAGATGAAGAAATAGGTGGAATTTAATAGTCAACTTCAGCTTTCTGAAATTGGATATTACAATGGAAAGATTCAGGATACTTTTTTTTGGCTCCAGTTCTGTCACTTACTAGTGTTCTCAACATTTGTTTTCTTTCTTTTCTTTATTATTGTTAATTATTTTGGCCTTAATTTGGCTCATGGAATTATGGCATACTGGATTACATCTTTGGTCTTTTTTAAAAATATTGTAATGTATACACAGAGAAATTTAAACTAGTTCAATGTTGTCCAACAATGTAAGACAAAACTCTTTTCTAGAGCTCCTAATTTGTTAATGTCACTGTGCTAACCCATGTCACCACAAATGGTGAGAAAGGAATGCCTCATTCCTTGAATTTGTCCTCTACTTCCTTTACATCTTTTTGCCATACCCTTCATCTTAAAGGAATTTCCTCCATGTTATTGTGGACTTTTGTACTCATCATTCAAGATCATGTCAAATGCTCTCTCTTTTAAGTGCTGTTCTGGTTTGCTAATGCTGCCAGAATGCAAAACACCAGAAATGGATTGGCTTTTATAAAAGGGGGTTTATTTGGTTACACAGTTACAGTCTTAAGGTCATAAAATGTCCATCAGCAAAGGGTGCCTTCACTGGAGAAAGGCCATTGGCATCCAGAAAACCTCTGTTAGCTGGGAAGGCACGTGGCTGGCATCTGCTTGTTCCTAGGTTATGTTTCAAAATGGCATTCTCCATTTTGAATGCCTGCATCAGTTTCCAATGGCCGTCTTTAAAATGTCTGTCTCAGCTCCAGCTCACTATGATCTCCTTCTGTCTGAGATTATATAATGTTCCTATAAACTAAATAAGGCCCACACTGAATGGGCGGGGCCATGCCTTCATGGAAATTATCCAATCAGAGTTCTCACCTGTAGTTGGGTGGGTCACATCTCCATGGACCCTGAACCAATAGGTTCCAACCCAATCCACACTAATACGTCTGCCTCCATAAGAATGCATTAAAGAATATGGCTTTTTCTGGGGGACATAAATATACAAACCAGCACAAGTGCTAACTCTGATATTTTTTTCATTTAACTGACTATGAATGACCCATCTGTCTTTTGAGGACTCTCCATCTATCCTGGTATTCTCAGCACAACTCTAGGGGTCTTTAAGACCTAGATATTCAAACCAGACAGGAGGCAAACACGGAACCAAAGGTCCTCAAAGTCACGCTCAAGGAAAGTCGGGTGATTGGATTCCCAACAATTGAATTCCAGCAGCTGCCAGGATGGGAGTCTATGGCCATGTAAAATAATCCACCCTCAGATTTGCACACCTCAGCTTTTTTGTACACCTTTTATATATTTGATTCCCTGTACAGTAAGTGATGCCATCTGTGAATGATTCAGTCTTCTTGCCCTGCTGCCACTCCTTTCCTGTTATTAAATACTCTGCTTTGGTCACAAACCACTTAACCCAGAAGACTTCCTCATTATAACACCACCATTTCATGGGAGGAGTGACACTTTTATCAGGATTCAGAAGCACATCTGCATTGTGGAGTTATGGCTAAAATATTGTTAAGGTAAAAGGATTTGCAAAAGAAACCACGGAGTCTTGGGAAAGATTATTAATCCATCACCATGATTATTGTTTTATATCTTTCTGAAAAGATGCAGGGATTAGTAAAGGTCAGCTGATCCTAGGAGAGAGCATTGTTTGTTTCTCCTTGGTGATTATTTTAATTCACAAATCTCTCTAATTTCAGCCCAAGCAAATATATGTGAGGTACCCTTGAGCCTAGATTCACGTCTATGTCTGCTATCTCCTATTGAACTCTACACTTCAAGGCAGGGACTGTAGTGTTCCTATGCTGTCCTGCATTTGGAAAGACCTCAGTAAATACTTGTTAAATAAATAAATATTGAGGCCTCTTCCTTCAAGTATTAGAAGCTAATGACAAGGTACTCAAATAAGTCCTCCTATTCCTTGTTTTCACAATTAAATTATCTCTAATAATATGTATCAATATAATTACTACATATTTCTTAGAGCTCTCTGGGGTGATATATAACCTTAGCCACACTTTGGAATTATCTGGGGAGCATTAAATACCGCTGATACCTGGGTTGCACCCTGAGTGATTTTGCTTTAGCTGATATAGGGTTCAACCAAGCATCAGTTTTGTTTGTGAATTTTTTTCTTCCTTTGGCTGTTATCTCCCCAGATGACTCTAATATTTTGACCAAGTTTGAAAACCACTATAGACAAGCAGCAATGACAAATCATTCCAGAATAAAAGAACAACAAATTCACTATTATAAACTATTTGCAGGGCAATACCCTGTGGAGAACACAATGACGAGTAAAATTTCAAGAAACTAATAATCTGGGACCTGTATATATTGGTGTTATTACCATCATATTGTCTACTTTCACAGTGCCCTACTAGATCTTGCGTAAAGAGATACAAAGATTTGGTTATGTTCAGTGACTATTCTCAGGCATTTGGTTATTGCCCAACACTCACTAGAACATACAAAGTTTAAATTGTCTTCAAAGTAATGGAGGTGGAAAAGACTAAAATATTCACTGAATCTTCCACCAGTAAATTTATGTAAAAAGAGTCAGCCAGCCCCCTCTTCGACCCAAAATGTCAAACTTGTAAAAATAGTATTCTTGGGAGTTATATTTGATCATTTGTTAAATATGGGGATATAAAATATAGAAATCCATATGTAATGCTTCAAATCCCTAATCTAGTTTAAAAGGTCAGGTGAAGACTAAAAGGACTTGACATTTTACCTTTAAAATTCTGACTTTTGGACTTAAGACTTAACAGCATTTCAGCCTGAATGACCTGAAGGATAAATATGAAGCTAGTCTCAATTGAACTATTTAGAAAGCAGGGGATCTTCTAATTTGTAAGATAGCATTCAGAGAGCTTTTTCCATTAAGAACTCAATCGACTGAAAAATGATTTCCTTGGGAATTCCACACTCTTTCAATGCTTGTGTAAATTTTACGCAGGAAATGGGTGGTGTGTGAGGCTCAAAATATAAAACACCATGGCACAAAGGAAGAAAACCATCTTATGAGCCACAGAAAACTAGTGATCACCTATAAGCAATGCACACCGTCTCTCTTTGCTGGTTTCTCCCTCAGGGGAATCACCATTCACAAGCCAGAGAGTCATTATAGTTTCAGTTCTTGAAGCAAGTTCAATGCCTCTTTTAGTGGTCATTATCATCAGTCAATATTTATTGAGCACCCACTGGGTGCATATTATAGAAATACTGGTAGGCTATTATACAACAAATGTCTTACAGTAAATTATACTTTATGTACTTTGTTTTATTTTCATAGGACAAAGTAATTTTCTGCTAAAATGTCACTCATGTGAGAGCAACCAAGAATCAGTGTTGGAATTTCAGGAACACTTTTGTGTATTATTTATTTGTATGTGTGTATTTATGAGTGTGTGTTTGTGTGTAAAGCATAAAGACTGGGTCAAACTTTGGGAGGACAGTGTTAGTGTTGTGTCATTTAAAAGTGAACTCCATTTTTCAACTCATTGATAAAGTTAGCAGGCATTCTCTTAACAAATGGAAATGTAGGTGGATGAACCAAATATAATGATGAACTATTTCCTATGCTCAAAAATTGCCTTTTATAACAAAACAATGAAGTTCTTCTTTAGGGTTGGAATTTCACTTGTTTATAAAGCCTACTTTAAATTGAAACTTCCTTGAGAGTATTTCCAAGGGTTGTCTAGATACAGACCAGATCCATTGTCATATTTCTGTCTTACTTAGAGACACTCCAGGCTAGATTCCAAATCTGAAGAAACGCTTCTTTCATCTTACTTAGTACTAGTCTGGGTGGTCAGAATATTAGGAGGTTGCTCAGCTCTCAAACAAATTTTTAAAAAATCATGTTTTCTTGTGAATAACATTCTTTCAGTAACTCATTTAATGAATATTGAAAATATGCTATATACAAATCCTTGTAATAGTCTCTGTGGGAATGCAAAGATAACTCACCTACCTATGCAGACTTCAACATGTTTTCTGAAATTACCATACTTTATAGTAAACGTCCACATTATTTTTGCACTTTTAAACCCTATTAATTTGACTGTCCTTTATATAAAAAAATACTTGTAGACATCTACAATCTTCTGAGTGTGGAAACTGCTGTTACTTTGTAGAAAAGACAGATTATGGAGGCTTGAGCTAGACAATGTGAAGCTATCCTCTTTCGTGTTTAAATGTTACATTTTCAGCTATAAAACACAATAAGGATAAAAGTGAAGCTATAGAATATTGTGATTTTTCTCTCTTCAGAGACAACCATGTGGAACTCATACCTGATTCCACTTCATTCAATAGAAATTGAGCTAGACATCTAAGAGTTAAGGAAATGCATGGGCTACAGTCAATAGAAAAGATTACTTTTCTAGCTCTTCTCAGTGTAACTCAGGAACTTGCATAAAACGGAGAGTAAAGTTTAGGTGCTGGGATGGGGAGAAGTGTAACATATATAGAGGTGCTATGTTCCTACCTCATTTAAGGCTTTGAAGATGCATGCCCAAGTGCCAAAGGGAAGTATAGGTTGGTAAATAAATTGCTATGAAAGGAATTGGGCCATAGCACATCAAATTCTATTTTTAAAAATAATTATGTCAAATCAGTTGGTTGGTATAACAGAAATAAAGTCATTTTAATAGACTATTATCACAGGATCAATGTCTCCCACTTTGAAAAAATAACCGTTTCTCCTTCACTTCGACACTTATTTTTGATAAATGCTTCAACTTCACCTCAGCATTAATTTCTCAGCCAGGTACTATTATGCTGTGACAACCTTCTATTCCATTGTCATTGTGTCAGGTTATTGAAAAGGATAATAGGTAGATATATTTGCCTTTAGAATGTTAAGAAATAAATGGTATTCCTATTCCTTATTTATCTATAGACGTCTTAATTTCAGAGAATGGTTCCAGTGATAATTATAAAATTTTTATACTGATAGAAAACTGGAGCTTGTGTTAATAATAGTACAATTTGTTATTTATGAACCACTTTTGTTCTACAAATATAGAGATTTAGTAATCATCATTAGGATTACTGTATTTATTAAAATCTGAAAACAAACCATTATCAATTTGAATAATCTGGTCCATTATCTCCTAATTAAGTAACATAAAGAATATTAGAAGCTTGTTTTACAATCATGCAGAAAACAGTTCATTTTTCTTATCTGTGGCCTATAGTTTCAATGTAATAAATTTGTCCCATGTTTTTTTTAAGTTTCAACAAAGTAATGTATCAAGACAGCATAAAACAGCCCTCAAGTTACCATATAGTGTGCATTTGAAATTTGTTAAATCAAGTAAACTAAATAATTGAGAGATGTGACAACTGTTTTGATCCACAAATAGTTTTGGGGGATGTTCTGTTATGTAGTTGAGAAAAATGAGCAAGAATAGCTGTAAGTTACACTGTCAAAATCGATCTACCTTTTGAAATGACTTAAAACAACAAAGAAAAAAACATTTCATACATATTATATTTGTAAAACTTTTAAAGTCTGACAATTAAAGTCTGATGATGGAGATGTGAGGATATAGAAACTCATATACCTCACTGTTTGGAATTTAAATTGGAATAACATTTTGGAGAGTAATCTGGCGATGCATAATGTAGTTGAATATATGCGTACTGTCACAAAAATAGCAAGTTGCAGAAGGGTAACTACAATAATAATACTACTTAGTTAACTTCTAAACCATGCCAAATAGTATTGTATATTACTTATGAGTACATATTTTTAAAAATAACCTGTAATGATTCACACAAAGAATGATACATTCCAATTTCAGAATAATGCTTAGTTCTCAGGAGGAAGGAGAGAATGTGATTGTTGAGGATAAAGGAATTTCAGTCACACTGAGACATCCACAAGGCCATGCTCATTCCCAGGGTTGGTTGCTTGCTGGTGCCAGCTGCCTTCTGTCACAGGCAGTCTGCCTCCTTCTTTCTTCTTGTGCTGTTCTCTGACCTCAGGCCTCTACATCTTCTGGAATTTTTATAAGGCTTTTTAAGACCCACCCTGATTCAGTTAGGCCACACATTAATTAATAACATCTTCAAAAGGTCCTATTTACAAGTAGGTTCACACCCACAGGATCCTGGATTAAGAGTCAGATCATGTCTTCTGTGGGGACACAGGATTCAATCTACCACATCACTTTTCTCTTTTTTCTATATTTTCCTCCTCATTCTCCTGATACAACATCACAAAATGCCTTAGTGTCAGGCCAGCACATATGATACCCTCCTTTAGAGAGAAGTGGTGAGGAAGATATTGAATAGCAGAAGACAAAATGTTCTTTAACTGGGATTGGGAGAGAGGGAAGCTGGGGAAGGCTGACAGCATTTTCGTAAAAGTTGTCCAGGTCATATAGGAAAGGAGAACGATAAAATGAAACAAAGCACAAAAGGCACTGGGAGTTTAGGGCCCATGGTTATCAAGACAGAACATCAGTGTGCACCCTCAGGAAGGTTGTCTTGCTGCATCTGGATGGATGCCTTCAGACACATATGTGCCCAAGGACGATCAGGGCTGGCACAGTAGAGAAGCTGGCCGCCCCCAGAAAGATTCAGCTCCTTGTGTTTAAAGGACAGGACCCTATGCCCCAATTAAATCAAACCTTCAGTTAGGAAAATCACAATCACAGTGGTCTCTTTGAGATGTCCCTGTTTGTTTTCTATTCCACAGGTGCTGAGAACACCCATGGAAAGCTATAGGATATGAATGACTAATACTCAGAACAATGGCACAGGTAGACTCTTATTTATTCTTAAGCCTGTTGGGGGCCATTGTCCATTTAAAAATCTGATGGAATGCTGTGGAATTTCAGGAGGGTAAAAGGCCCTAGCTGCTGGATAGGGATTTGTTCAGTCTCATTGATTTCCCAGTCTACCAGAATGGCCCATATTCCGAAGACTTTCATTCCTCCTGGGTTTTGGTTGCCTCATACACAGATGAGGAAGTGGGTCAGGGTGATTTCTGAAGTCTTTTAAATATCAACATTTAATAACTAGGAGCTCTGCAACTAGTTTTTTATCCTCTAAAATTATTAATTTTGTTAACCACTAAGATTCAGGTAAATGGACATAATTCTCAAGCCAGTCATAATTCTAAATGAAAATGATACAAAACCTGTTTAGAAAATCATTCCAAAAACCTTTATCAAAAAGTGACAAAAAATATATTATGCAAAATTTTCAGCCAAATATCGTTGAAAAGAGTCCTGAACTGAAGTCTGAAGCAGCCACCAGAGTCTTGTCCACCGCTGCTTCTTGATGTGGTAGGTCGGGATGCTATTAAGAGCTTCCTCCAGATGCATTACGTTGTAAAGCACTTACTCTCAAGAACTTTTTGAAGTTTGGTTGGTACTGCTTTACTCACTGACTCGTGTTTAGATTAGAGTAACAAATGATCGTGCTGAAACGCATTCTGAAACAAAATTCCTTTCCCCCCACAATACAGTACACAAACCGAGCTGCAGCCTTTGCATTTTTCACCATCTGGTCCACAGTGTGAGATGATATTAGTAGCATGTCAGGGAGGGAATTTTCCCCCTCTTCTTTCAAAAAAAAAAAAAAGGAAAAGAAAAAAAATAATCCCAATCTATAGTATGAAAAGTATTAAATGAAACATCTGCCTTGCTGAATGAGTGGATGAACTTTGCAGTCTGCAAGCTGCTGGTGTTTGTCAAGTACATGTTTACATTGCTGACTGCTGTAAATTTTCAAGATGGTGACATGAAATTGACTTACTAAAATATCTTATTCAAATGTCTTAAAACACATGTTTCATTTTATTTTTTGTCATTTTTTTCTCCTTTAATGTCTTGATTCTTGATGAGAGGCATTGCCAATTGAGGCAGTGAAAGGTTGCTGAGATTCTGCTCAAGCTGAAGCCACTGAGGAAAGAAAAATTACATAATAAAATCTGCCAAGAGTTAATATTAACCTCTTGTTAATGTAGAACTAAAATCCCAAACATTAAAAGATAGCAATAGAACAGTCAATGCAATGCTGAAAAAAGAGCAAGGTCTCAGTTTGAGTTTCAAGTGTTTTTCTCTTTCTTTAGTATAAATACCCCACATTCCCTATCAGCTCTGTCTGCTATCAAAACACGTACCAGAAAAAAAGTTCTTTGTTCAACTGGTGCAATATTCAGAATCCAGAAATGTTCACCCCATTTTCCCTCTAGAATGTATGGTAAACTTACATTAATCTTGAAAAATATAAGTGGTAATATGTTAAAATATAAAGTCTAGAAAAGAAAGTAAAAAAAAAAAAAAATTTAACACTGTAAATAGAGGTGTGCCCACAATTATTCCACTCTCCACCCCTGAATGTAGAGAAGGCTAGACTGCTGGTTAAATTAAATGAAGTATGATTCTCTGCCTAAGACCATTTTTTATCAGATGTGCATTCATCCAGAGTTTACTGCTGCCATGCCATCCTGCATTGCCCTCTGGACGAGGAAGGGTGGGACAATTATCCACTCACCCATCCATCCACCGTTCCCCTTTCCTTTCCCTTCCTTCTTTCCTTCCTTCCTTCCCTCTGTCCGTCCGTCCGCCGCTGATTATTCTCATGTGTCAAGTATTCTTGTAGATACACCATATGTTGGTGGACAAAACACAGTACCAATCCTCCAGTAGATGATTTAAATAAGTAAACAAACAAGATTGATGTGGGCTGCAGTGGGGATAATTACAGGGAATTGTGGGAGCCCATAGGAGAGGAATTTAGTCTAGACTAAATTTAGGCCACAGAAGGCCTTTGGAAATAAGTAACATGTAAACAGGGGCCCAAGGGACAAATGAATTAAACACTCAGAAGATTGTAGTGGAAGAGCAAAGGTTTCAGGCAAATGTTTTATTCAAAGGAACAGTCAAGAAAGAGCATAAATCACTGGGAGACTTGCAAGAAGTTCAGTGTAGCTGTAGCATAGGGTGTAAGGAGAGGGATTGCAAAGGATATGCTTAGATAGCTACCCGGGGACAGTGGGGAAAGACCAGACAAGTCATGCTAGGGAGCCTAGGTTTTTCCTGAGGGCAATTGAAACACATAAGGTTTTAATCTGGGGAATGATATAATCAGATTTTTACTCTTATCAAATGCCCTTGGCAGTTCTTCCCTGGGGAGAATATATTAAGAACTAGGCTGCAAGAACTAAAGGCTGTAATATCTAGGATGCTATTATAGTAATTCAAAGGGAAGGGATGTAGAATTAACAAAGGTGGAAATGTCATGGATGGAGAAAGAAGGGGCAGATTTGAGCCATATGAAGGGGCAGCATTTATATGAATAAATAGAGGTGGGGTTAATATATCAGGAAGAGGGAGGAAAGAAAGGTTCTGACACCTTTGCCTTGTTGCTACTCCTACATTGTTGCCACATATTTCCCCGCTGAGTATTGGGTGACTTCTCGAAGCTCCTGAGAGAATATCAGAACCACGATTCAAAATTTCATTGCATGGCAATGAAAACCAAGACTGCAGCCAAACCCACTGAGACAAAAAGGCCTGAACCACCCCTCGTCCCCATGTACTCTTCCCGAATTTCACTTGCTCTTCAGGTCCAGCTCAAGTGCCAGCCCAGATTCTGCCAGTCAGAGTTGGTCACTCTCTCAACCTCACTGACAACTTTTGGTATGCACTTAGGTTACCTATTTATATTTAATTTGGCTGCTTTTGGCATGTCCGTGTCTCCCATAAGACTGAGTCCCCTGAGAGCAGAGCACCCTGTTTTTGCATCTTCTATCCTCAGCAAGCCCCTAGTATAGTGCATAATATGTGCTCATTATATGTCTGCTGAATTGAAATTTTCATGTCCACATGTGGTTTCAGCTGGTTTCAGAAGCAGCTTGATCTTCAGTTGTTTTTCCTTCCAGGAGGCTAACAAACAAAGAACTAAAACTCAGAACTGAGATGGATGTGATGTTGGCTAACACAATGGTAGGAGCAGGATAAATTGTAAATAACTTAAGGCATTACACCCACTCACTTAGGTTTAATTTCTTATGTTCTTGAAAAGTGATGCCACTAATCATCCTAAGAGAAGCAACGAAGGAAAAAGGAGAAATTATTTGCAAATGATCAAAAGTTGATATTTATATCCACTCTGTCTTCTCCTTTCAAGACAAGTTTGGTATTTATGTTTCTTTTATTCTGAGAAAGAAGAAAAGAAAGCTATTACTAAGTTATTGCCTGAGTCTCTCCATATGCATGTAAATGCATTAAAACACTGTATCCCCTCAAGAGAAGAAATCAAAGAGAGGAACTGTGGCCAAGCAAACTGCTGCTTCTTTGTTAACCTGTTGCCAGAATTTTTTGTTTATTATAGAACTTGTTTTAATAGGTAAAGCAATTTGCCCTTCCAGCGTTGTTTTTAAATATATATATATATATATATATATATATGTATATATATATATATTTTATTTGAGAAGTTGTAGGTTTACAGAAAAATCATGCCGAAAACACAAAGTTCCCTTGTACCCCTCCTCAGAAATACAGTTTTCTCTATTATTAACACTTCACATTATTTTGGTATCTTTTATTACAATTGATTAAACGGTATTATATAATATTGTATATAAATAAACTATTTACTATAGTCCATACTTTACATTAGGTTTCACTATGTGTACAGTCCAACGATTTTTATAAAAATTTTATTCTAGTAACAGATGTTACCTAAATTTTCCTCTTTTAACCACATTCAAATATATATATTCCAATGCTGTTAATTACATTTACAATGTTGTGCTATGTTCACCACCATCCATTACTAAATGTGTTCAATCGTCCCAAATAGAAATTCTGTACAATTTAAGCATTAACTCCCCATTTCCTACCTCTACCTAGTCTCTGATAACCTATATATTGACTCTATATTGACTCTCTATATATGGACTCTATTTGTTTTTCCTATTTATTTTATATCAGCAAGATTATACAATATTTGTATTTTTAGATCTGGCTTATTTTGCTCAACATTATGTCTTCAAGGTTGATTTATGTTGTCCCATGAACCAGAACTTCATTCCTTTTTATGGCTGAATGATAACCCATCCCATTTATATAACACATTTTCTTTTATCCATTCATCAGTTGATAGACACTTGGTTTGCTTCCATCTTTTGGCAATTTTGAATAATGCTGCTATGAACATTGGTGCGTTCATTCCCTGCTTTTAATCTTTTTGGTATAAACCTAAAAGGAGGATTACTGGTTTATATGGAGTCTCTACTCAACTTTCTGAGGAACAGCACTGTCTTCCACAGTGGCCACACTGTTTTACAACCCCACCAACAATGAATGTGTTTTTCTATTTCTCCACATTCTCTCCAACACGTTTTTCTGTTTTTTAATAAGTAGGCATTCTAGTGAGTGTGAAATGGTATCTCATTTTGGTTTTGATTTGCATTTCCATCATGGTTAATGATGTGTATCTTTTCATGTGCTTTTGGGCCATTTGTATTTTTTCTTTAGAGAAATGCCTATTCAAATCTTTTGTCCAGTTTTAAATTGGGTTGTTTGTCTTTTTTATTATTGAGTTGTAGGATTTCTTCATATATTCTGGATTTTAAACTCTTATCAGATATGTGGTTTCTAAATATTTTCTCCCAATGTATAGATTGTCTTTTTATTTTCATGACAAAGTCCTTGGTGCACAAAAGTTTTTAATTTTGATGAAGTTCCATTTATCCATTTTTGTCTTTGGTTGCTTGTGCTTTGGTGTCAAGTCTAAGAAACTATTACCTAATACAAGGTCTGAAGATATTTCCCTATGTTTTCTTCTAGAAGTTTTATAGTTTTGGTTCTTATATTTAGGTCCAATAAATTTTGAGTTAATTTTTGTAAATGGTATGAGGTAAGGGTCCACCTTCATTCTTTTGCATATGGATATCAAGTTTTCCCAGCACTATTTGTTGAAGAGACTATTCTTTCCCAATTAAATAGACTTGACTCCTTTGTCTAAAATCAATTGGCCATAGATGTGAGGGATTATTTCTGAACTCCCATTTTGATTCCATTGGTCTATCTGTCTGTCCTGGGGCCAGTGTCATGCTGTTCTGACTACTGTAGCTTTGTAATATACTTGAAAATTAGGAAGTGTGAGTTCTTCAACTTTGTTCTTTTTCCAGACAGTTTTGGCTATTCAGGGCCCTTCACCCATCCATATAAATTTGATGAATAGCCTTTCCATTTTTACAAAGAAGGCTGTTGGAATTTTGATTGGGATTGCATTGAATTCTATGTTGAGTAGAATTGATATATTAACAGTATTTCATCTTCTTATCCATGAATGCTGTGAACATGGATTAGAAGCTATTTATTTAGCTCTTCTTCGATTTCTTTTAGCAATGTTTTGTAGCCATCTGTGCACAAGGCCTTTAAATTCTTGGTTAAATTAATTTCTAGTATTTACTTTTTAATTTTATATAGTAAATAAATTTTTTTTTCTTAATTTCTGCTTCAGATTGTTCATTACTAGTGTATGGAAACACTATTAATTTTTTCATATCGGTCTTATACCCTGCTCATTTGCTGAATTCAGTTATTAGTTCTAGTTGCTTTGTTGTGGATTTTCCAGGATTTTTTTTGCCTATAGGATCATGTCATCTGCAAATGATGAAAGTTTCACTTTTTCTTTTCCAATTTGGATGCTTTTCATTTCTTTCTCTTGCTTAATTGCTCTTCCTAGAACTTCCGGTACAATGTTGGGTAACAGTGGTGACAGTGGGCATCCTTGTCCTACAACTGATCTTAGAAGGAAAGTCTTCAGTTCTTTAATAATTGAGTATAATGTTAGTTGTGGGTTTTTCCTAGATGCTTTTTATCACGTTGAGCAAGTTTCCTTCTTTTCTTATTTTCTTAGTGTTTTTTTCAAGAAGGAGTGCTGGATATTGTCAAATGCCTTTTCTGCATTTAGATGATCATGTGGGTTTTTTTCCTCTTCATTCAGTTAATGTGGTGTATTACATAAATCCCACTTGATCATGGTGTATAATTCTTTTAATGTGTTGATGGATTTGGTTTGCTAGCATTTTGTTTAGGATTTTTGCATCTATATTCACAAGAGATATTGGTCTCTAATTTTCTTTCTTTTGATGTCTTTATCTTGTTTTGGTATGAGGGTGATATTGGCCTCATAGAATGAGAGAAGTGTTCCCTTATCTTCAATTTTTTGGAAGAATTTGAACAGGATTGGTTTTAATTTTCTGTGAAAATTTGATAAAATTCACCAGTGAAACAATCTGGTCCAGGCTTTTTTTGGGGGAGGGGTTTGATTACTGATTTGGTCTCTTGCTATTACTCTCTTGAGATCTATTTCTTCTTGAGTCAAAGTAGTAGTTTGTGTTTCTATGAATTTGTCCATTTCATCCAGGTTTTCTAATTTGTTGGCATACAGTTGTTCATAATATCCACTAATGATCCTTTTCATTTCTGTAGGGTCAGTAGTAATGTTTCCTTTTCATTTCTGATTTAGTTATTTGCATCTTCTCTCTTTTGTTCCATGTCAGTTTATATACAGGTTTGTTCATTTTATTGATCTTTTCAAAGAACCAATTTTTGATTTGTTGATCCTCTCTATTGTTTTTTATAATCTATTTCTTTTATCTCTGCTTTCTGTTGTTGTTATTTCTTTCCTTCTTCTCATTTTATCTTTATTTTGCTCTTCTTTTTCTAGATCCTCCAATTGTGAGGTTAGGACTTTGATTTCAGGTCATTTTTATAATTTGTTAATATAAGCATTTCAAGCTATCAATTTCCCTCCCAGCATTGTCTTTGCTATGTTCCTAAGTTTTTGGATGTTGTGTTTTCATTTTTGTTCACTTAAGATGTATCATAATTTCCCTTATGATTTTTTCTTTGAACCATTTGTTGTTTAAGAGTGTGTTGTTTAAGGTTTCAGTGGCTAACAGAATTCAAATAGAGTCAAGAGGCTGTCATAGAGGTTACTCCTATGCAAGCTTCAGCTAGATATGCCAAATGACCATAGTATGATAAGACCAAGTCAACAGTAGTCCTTAAAACCCTAAAGAATACCTGGATCCCTATCTGAGACTCTAAAAAGTTTCAGTCACCAAGTTTATTCTTCAGAAATTTAACTTCTCCAGAGAACTCCTATGCCAGCTAACTCCCAAAACCCAAAGGCAGCAGCCTCTTCAAGATCATCAACCAGATGTGTCCCCTTTTCCCATAATATTAATACCCCTTTTCAACATGAACAACATAGGGTGGTCACTGCCTAGACATCCATGAAGATTGGGAAAGTGATTAAACTAGAGGAAGGGGTAGCAACAGACAAGATGGAATTTAACAAAGGATTATGAATGCTGAATCTCTATATAATTTTCTTTCTCTTAGTTGCTAGGGTACTAGAATAGCTATAAGGAAAGAATTGAAATGGTGAAGCTGTAACCCATAGTATTCTTTGAAATTTACTCTATAGCTACTTGCTAAATTATAATTTGAGAGTTATCACCTTTCTATATATAGGTTGTATTTCACAATAAGGAAATAACTGAAATTAGGGTATTGTAACTCATAACATTTTTGGAAACTTCCTATATAACTACTTGTTAAATCATACTTTGAAATTTATTACCTTTTTGTATATATGTTATATTTCACAATAAGGAAATAACTGAAGCTGTGGAACTGTAACCCATAACATTCTTTAGAAATTTGCTCTCTACCTGTTAAATTGCACTTGGAAAGTTATCACTTCTATGTATATATGTTATATTCCATAATAAAAAAATATGTTTTAAAAAAGAGTGTGTTATTTACTTCTCATATATTTTTAAAATTTTCCTGTTCTTTCTCTATTATTGATTTCTTTCTTCTTCCATTGTGGTTGGAGAAGATACAGTGTATGATTTAAATATATTAAAATTTATTGATACTTGTTTGTGACTTAAAAGATGGTCTATCCTGGAGAATGATCCATGTGCACTAGAGAAGAATGTGTATTCTGCTGTTGTTGGGTGAAGTGTTCCATATATGTCTGTTTAGGTCTAGTTGGTTAATAATATCATTCAAGTTTTCTATTTCCTATTGATCTTCTGTCTAGATAGTTATCAATTATTGAAAGTACCATATTAAGGTATCCTACTTTCAATGTTGAACTATGTATTTTTCTCTTTAAATCTGTAATATTTGCTTCATATATTTTGGGGCTTTGCTGTTAAGTGCATATATATTTATAATTGTTATGTCTTCTTGTTCAATTGACATATTTACCACTGTAAAAAGATGGTCCCCTCATAACAGTTCTTGACTTAAAGTCTGTTTTATCTACTATTAGTATATCTGCTACAGCTCTCCTTGGCTACTCCTTGCATAGTATATATTTTTACAACCAGTAATATTTTGAAGCCAGGAATATTTTAAAGCCAGAAAAGACTTTAAAAGTAGACTAAATTACCCAGTGTTTTCAAATTATATTCCATGGGAGTACTAGGGTTTCTAGAGAGTAAGTTCATGGACCACCAGGGGAGGGGTGAGCTGAGTGGTATGACATATTCTGGGACTCTCACCCCAGCTTCAATTAGAGCTGAAAAGATTTAATCTCATGATTTTGTTCTTTTGAAAAAAAAATTGTAGGGCTAAAGAAAACCCAGACCTAAACCTGCCCTCTCATTTATAGATGAGAATCCTGAGGTCCAGAGAAGATAATACAGATCATTATGATGGCAGGAGTTTGTAACCAGAAAGACCTGAATCCCAGCTCCCTGGCAGGTAAGTGATCCTGGAAAAGTTACTTGAGCTTTTGTTGCTTCAGTTCCCTTATCTGTAAAAATGGGTTTCTGCAAGGATTAGACAAAGTAATATAAATAAAAGTTTACCACTGTGACTGTCATATGACAAAAGTTCAACAAATACAGATATTAATAATAGTGTTTGCAATAGTAGCAGAACCTTAACTAGAACCCAGATCTTTCTACTCTTCCCCAATGTTATAGCCTATATACCACTCCCACAAAAAAACAAACAATTCTCTGCAGTATGGCTTATACAAAGGAAAAATATAAAATAAATTTATTTCAAGATAAGCAATGCTTTTCACTTTATTCTGAAGATATATATGTACTATGGGATATGAGAGAATGGGGCTTGTAGTGGGGATATAAAATATATAACTTAATATCCTAAGGAATAAATGTAACTTGCAGTGACTTGGGTGACCCATATTAATGCATTACTCAGAAACCTATGAGAATGGACCACAGAATAAAACAATGTTAGTTTGTCTATTAGCCTGAAGTTATATTTCAGTCTCCAGGAAAATAATTTTTACAACATTAAATAAAATAAAGCTTGTAAAAACATTATTAAGGAAACACAGAGGGCTTTTATTTGTCTTTAACTTGCTTTTTAAATAATTCCATACAATTAGCTCATCACCATACTTTTTCCCCACAGTATTACAACTTAAACTTAATGTTTGGTGAAAATGAATTAAGATTCCTGGGAAAGTTTGGATTCAGGAAATGAAATTTTGAAAGATTTAGAAACCCAAAGTTTATGCTTGATTTTCACTGGGTCAGGAATATGACTTCTGTTCATTTTAATAAGAACACCTAAAATTACTTGGAATAGTGGATTAATTTTATCATATAGGTATAAGTTCCTTTAGCAATTTGATAGAGAAATATTTATTTTATCTCTCATTTTCAAGGCTTAGCAATGTGTTGTGTATGTCATATGAAACAAAAAGAGTATATTTTAGAGAAAGCACTTTGATGCTTTGAATGAAATATTTGTAATTTTTCATTCTCCCAAAGTAGGTAGCCCCCACTCCACAAAAATTTGTTGAAATTATGTACAGTGTGATTAAAACTGGTATAACTAACTTTTAATCATATGGTAATAGTTATTTTACACACCATTTGAAAATTATTTTATGAGGCACCAAAAATACCTTTTAAGTGTGTTGTTTTCCAAGACTCTAATGGGGGCAACACTTGGCATATAAAATTTATTACTGTCATTAGAAATTTAAAGTGAAAACTAAAAACAAAAAGTTCTGTGGTTATTTTCATAGGATCATTTTCTTTGTGATATTCTTTGTCTGTTACCATGAACCGCTGAAGTTACCAAATAAAACTAGAGCCTGGTTTAAATGTTAACTCCGAGTTCAAGTGCAACTCATGGGTCCTTGTTTCCTGACTTGGTCACATCATCTATAGAATGGGATTATTATCAGTTCTGATGGGTTCAGTCACACTAATGAAAAATTACCTTCAGATGCTTGGTTCAATTTAACTATGATAATCATATATGATGAAATTTTTTTCTGGGGGAAATTTCATGGAAAATAAGCTATTTTTACAAAACAATCACTTCATTAACATTCATCTATTCAACAAAAAATTATCTAGCACTGAGTACATGATTGAGCACTGTTCCAGGCACTGGGGATACAACAGTGGGCATAATATAGACAAGGATTCTACCTCTAGCATAAACCATTCTTGTCATGGAAAGAGAAAATAGATATAACAGCAGCCAGTGATAAGCCCTATGAGGAAAAATAAGTCAAGACAAAGAGATAGAGAAGTGGCACATTGTCATTCCAGAAACATGTAAATTAATGGCATATGAATTAAGCAATTACATTTTACAAATAAAAACTATAACTGAAAACCTATAAAATATAGGTGAATAGTCTTTTGATGTTTGAATGTGTAATGTGTTTACAAGTGTAAAAGCACATAAAAAGCCCATAAATGAGAAGATCAACATGTTGACCTCTATAAATATTAACAACATCTATCTTCTAAACAAATTAATAAAACTAAAAGGCAAATGGAAAAATGGGAAATATCTACCACCATTATGAAAATATAGAGTTAATATTAACATAGAAGAGCACATAAATCAGTGAGAAAAATCTTCCATATAAAATGTAAATAAATACTAATTGTATGGCAAAAGCTAACATCCCAGTAACCAAAGAGAGACAAGGCAAATAACTTCGTACACAGAAGAATTAAAAAATACACATTGCTGACAAGGCTACAGAGAGACTTTTATATACAGTAGAAGTGTGATTTCATAGTCTCTGTCTGAAAGAAAAAATGATATCTGTTAATAACCCTGAACAAGTTCATTCTCTTGGCACAGCAAAGCTATTTAAGTAATGTTGATTAATTTTACTGATGAAAATTCATGGAGGAAGCACACCAAAATTTAGGAGTGTTCATCACTGGACTGCGGGGTTGTTGGGAATTTTAATTATCTTCTTTACACATTTTTGTATGTTTTTAATATGTTTTACAAAGAGCATTTTATTAATGAGAAGGACAATAAAAGATAAGAAGGAACAGGAAAAGAAGGAGAAAGAAGAATGAAAGAAAGTTAGAAAGATTTTCCTGGCAGGCTTTTGCTTGTACGTTGAATCCTCATCCATTTTCTCCATCAATCGGAGGTATATTCATTACGGGGAAAATGGTAAAATTTCTAAGAAAAGTAACATCCAGCCAAAACATCACACTTTGAAAAGTAATTAACAGTACAGAGATCAGAGCACACTGTCTTGAGCTAATTTTGTTGTAGATTACCTGAGAGTGTAGCTATGTATCACAGGAGAGTCATTCTGAAGAAGGGATAATGAAGGGAATCTCTTCACAGGATTTTAAATCTGTTTTTCTCATTGTTTAAACTTTAAGTTTCTGGAAAGATAATCAAGCAGCTGCTCTTTTGTTCAGGTTCTAGGGACCTGGAAAAATCATTCATTTGTTAGTATTGTGTGTTAGTATGTGTGTTGATGATGATGACAGTTTATTATCATTATTTTTAAAAATTTTCTGTCTGTATTCCATGTCAGCCTCAGGACACAGTTAGTATCTCTTAGATATTTTGTGAGTGGCTGGGTTTCCTGACTGACATGTCATTTAAGCAGATCAGCTAGAAACACAACCCTTGAATTGGGACATACAACTTTGAACTCAAGCATTGATTTGGTTTGTGTAGATCTTAAGCTACAACTCAAAATGAGTAAATACAAATTTAGATCTAATATACTAAGGTATTTAAATCAATACTTCTCTCCAAAATAGCTAAAAAAAAAAAAAGGTTAAAAATGTTAATGAAGTATTGCCTTAATGCTTATCATTATAATCTACTCAATAATACATATTCTTGTACTATTAAATAATAAAAACTTTCATAGAAATATGTTCTACACCACAAAAGCATTTGAGCACTTAAACCCTCTATTTGTATCACAGAGAGGGCAACATCAGTGCTATCTCCTGTGCTTGAGATTTTTGAGACTATGTTGTGGTACCAACCTGACAAGATGCCTAGTCAGGAAGGAGCTGGTTCAACTCTACTCCCCCAGTTGCAGGACCCAGAGAAGGCCAAGGATACTCACTTGAGTGCTACTTATTTAGAAACTCTTCCCATAGCTAGTTTAACTATGGGGATTATTCTTGTGATTCTTGAGATTTGAATTCCTGGAACCCTTTCAGTCACTCAGGGAAAATTAGTGTTAAAGAATAAATGGGTCTTCCGTGTGCAAACATTTTAAACAAAGGAGTTGGGGGTCAAACTTTCCTTTCCTGCCATTCCACCTTCCATTATGCTTTCTTTAGATCATTCACATAACTGCTTTAATTTGATTAATTTTCATGGGGTTCAGAGCAGTAACTCTTGATCTTCAAGAACATGGTTTTAGTCCTCTTCATTCACTGCTGCCTTCTCAATGCCTGGAATAGTAAGTGCTGGCACATAGAAAGCTACTGAATGGAAGAGTAAAATTTCACATAAACGTTGGAATGGGAGATACAGCAACTCTTTCCTCCACACACTATCTGAAGAATTTCTCACTTCCGTAGAATAAAGTACAAAATATATAAATTATTTTGACTTTTGTTAGAAAATCAATCATACATAATATACTTTTATAAATATATAATATATAATTTTATAAATATCTGTGACTTTTCAAATATTCTTAATTCATTCCTAAAAGTAAAGGAATAAAAGTATGTATTTTACAATGAAATATTTTGACATGCAAATAATCTGTACAATGGAACTAAAATTAGAATAGGATATTAAACTGTTGAGAAAAAATGTTGGATTTTCTGAATCTCCCTGCCAGCCATCATATCCTACCAATTCCTAGAACTGGATAAAATCTTCTCCAGCAGCTTACACACGTAGTATTAGATAGTAAATATTTCACTAAGGGCATAGTTTTCTTAGCAACTCCAATAAAGTGGCTCCTGCTTTAATATTTTATCTAAAAGACACATTATAAGAAGCCTCTTCCTTGTTCAGGAATTTTTCTATATTGTTTACAGAGGTATCACAGAGCGATGTGCTTGATACAAATTGTTTCAGTTGGAAAGAGCTCTGCCAAAGAAAACAGACAGGCAGCTGTTTGCATAGTGCATAATTTTTTTTTTTTGTTAAATATGGCTGCACCTGTGTAAACACAAACTTTATTTCCAAGAAGTAACCCTGCAGCTGCAAAGATTTTCAGACGCTGCCAGAATAGTTATTTTTATTAGACCATGGAATGTATATAATAGGTTTTGGTTGGTTGTCGATCTCAAAAATCATATAAGAAGATTAATTTATTTTAATTTAGACACTTTATTGTATTTTTTTCCAAAACCTTAATATGAGGTTGACTTGATTTCCTATTTATACTGCATATTGACTTAATTACAAAAGTTGAAAATATCAAGGAACAGTACTATAATCATGCAAAGTATGTCAGAAAGAATAGTTTTCTTCATTAATTCACTTTTAACAAACACTCACTCACTCACACACACCCTCTTTCATTTCCCCACAGTACAGTCAAGACATACTGGAATCATTCATCACTTGTTGATGCAACCTTATTACTCTTTCAAAAAATATTCACTTTTTCATTGGTGGTAACCCTAATTACATGATAGAATTATGAACACGAGATTGTCCAATGGAAGACAAGGCATCTTTTTCCCTTAAGACGCTGCAGAAAGTCTGCACTACAGAACTCATGCAGTGAGTTGTACATCGATATTAAATTATATTAAAATATTAGTAAATAACTCTAACTTTTAATTTCACCATATTTACTTATTAAAGCTAGTTTAAGTACCATCTGATCTTAATTTGTAAGTAATTCCATCATTCCATCTTTCCCACACCTCTAAACCTCCCATAGCCCCATTCAAACAAATGGAAATTTAATCAAGAAAAAGCCAGCTTTACATATTTACAATGAACTTGTCATACAGAAAGATTCAAAGTGTTTATTTAACAACTACAAACATTCTGTAGGAAGTGCATCCTGTGTCTGAGAGCATAGGGTAGGCTGCTGGTCCATGAGGGCAGTCAAGGAGAATTCAGACTGCTTCTTAGAGAATAATCTGCTTCTCCTTCCCACTGACTGGTGTGGTTTGATAATTACAGAAAATTATTAGGACCTCAAAAGGCATATCTAGGTCAGTGGTTCTCAAAGTCTGCAAGGTCAAAACTATGTTCATAATAGTATCAAAATACATTTGCCCTTTTCACTCATTCACAAGTGTTTAGTGGAGTTTCTAGAGGCTACATGGCATGTGTGGTAGATTAAATTATGTACCCTAATTTAGACGTTCTTGATCTTAATCTGCATTCCTGTGAGTGTGAACCCATTATAAATAGGATCTCTTGAAGATGTTATTTTTAGTTAAGGTGTAACCCAACCAAATGAGGTAGGGTCTTAATCTGGATCGACGGAAGTCTTATAAAGAGAGCAAAATAAGAAACCAGAGTCAGAGAAAAGCCACAGAGAGGAGCAGGAAACCAGAAGTCAGAGGAACCAGGAAGAGAAAGGAGATGTGGCCGTGTGACATGAGGCAGGAATACAAGACGAGGAACCCCAGGATTGCAAACTGCCAGCACCAGAGTGTTACAGACTTTGGGGAGAAAGATTACCTTGATGGTGCCTTGATGATGCCTTGATTTTGGACTTCTAGCCTCAAAACTCTGAGCCAATAAATTCCCATGGTTTAAACCAACCCATTGTGTAGTATTCATCATAGCAGCCTGGCAAACTAAGCATGAAATGACTTTTTAAAATAATATATGTTAATATTTGGAAGTCAGCGAGCCAATATTTTTCAAATGCTTAATGTTGTAAAATCATCTATGAGTTAAAAAAGAAAAAAAGATGAAGGGCCAAAGAATGTTTTTCTATAACTAAGTACAAAAAAATCATTAATATGGTTTAAGATTCAGCATTTCAATTAACTTTTAAGAAACTATCACCTACCTAAAATAACTGTATTGCTTCCAACATGTCCCTATGATACCCCAAGAAAATTAACAAACCCTAACTGTGTGGTTTGTACATATGTCCCCCAGAAAAAGCCATATTCTTTAATCCAGTCTTGTGGGATATTGGGATTAGGTTGTTTCCATGGAGATGTGACCCACCCAACTGTGAGTGACACCTTTGGTTAGGGTGTGACCTCTGATTGAATGTTTCCATGGAGGTGTGGCCCTACCCATTCAGCGTGGGCCTTGATTAGTTCACTGAAGCCCTATAAAAGCTCAGACAGAGGGAGCTCACTACTAGCTGCAGCCGCCCTTGCAAGCTGACACATTTTGGAGAACACAATATTTTGAAATGCAACCTGGGAGGAAGCAGACACCAGCCAAGTGCCTTCCCAGCTAACAGAGGTTTTTGGGATGCCAACGGCCTTTCTTCAGTGAAGGTACCCTTTGTTGATGCCTTACCTTGGACACTTTATGGCCTTAAGACTGTAACTTTGTAATCAAATAAACCCCCTTTATAAAAGCCAAAAAAAAAAAAGAAACTATCACCTATTGAGTTTCACTATAGAAACAAAGAACATCCTCAATTTTCTGAAAAGACTTAAGATATTACTCTTTTTTCCAACTACATATCTATGTGAGGCAAGATTTTCTTTATATGCTTCATCAAAAAAACATAGCACAACAGTCTGAATTCAGCCACAGATAATGAGAATCCAGTTGTCTTCTATTGAGCAAAACATTAAAGAAATTGAAAAAATGTAAAAAAAAAAAAGGCATTCTTAATTAATATTTTTAGGAAAATGTAATTATTTTAACATACAGTGGACTTCTTATTCTTTTAAAATGAAATTATGACTCAATATTTAAAAATTTTTTCAGCAGATATAGCCACATAAGCAAAATCTTATTAGTGTCCACAGTAGTTTTTAAGAATATAAAGGATTCCTGAGACAAAAGAGTTTGAGAACTGCTGCTATAGATCATGTCTTTGGGCTCCAAAGGAATATTAAATGAATGTTTGAAAAGGTAACATACTCAGTTGACTTTTTTCTTAGGAAAAATTAGTGTAGAAGCCATGAACACATGCTAAAAACTGAATTGGAAAATATGGCTTCATTTGCACACCCACAGTTCTTCCCCATTCACCATAGGTTTTTCTCTTATACAATCGTGAGTATGGAGACATGTCTGTGGCTTTATTCCCCCTGTAGATGCCTGTGCATTTAGGGCACATAATGGAAGTTATGTTTTGAACACCTCATTTCACTCTGCTCCATTTCATATCACTCTGTTTTAGATCCAATTTGTCTATACAATCATAATAGCTAATTATTTCTATGATACAAGCATGAAAGTTTCTAATGTTACCAAAAATCATAAAAAAAAAATGCCGATTCAAATCAACCCCTGATTATCTTAACATTTCATTCAGTCCAACATTCATGGATCCAAGCACTGTTTTAAGCTCAGGAACCACAGGGTGAATTATTCAAGGTGAGAGGGACATTTTCTTCCACCAGCAAAGGAATCAAGGAAACCACGTCATTGAGATTTAGATGATCTTCAGCTATATTTGTCAAAACAAATGTGTTCTAGTAGACTTGGAAGTTATTGTGAAAATATTAGCCTGTGTTTTGTACTTATTCATATATTTCATTGTAAGCACAATTAACAATCTTATTCTCAGGTACAGAGTCTCACAAGCAAATTCTTAAGAGGACAATACGTGGTATCTATAACTGAAAACCAGTGTTAACGTACTTTTGGCTCTCATGGAGGTGAAGGCCATTGCTGGCTCAGGAGCATGCATTCTCTGTAATTTGTTGGCCTCACTTATGTACTCTAAAATCAGATTTTGTAATAGAAAAACTGTCTCAGCCTGTGTGTGGGTCAAGAAAAACCTTTCTATGATAGCATACTCCATATGTTTAAGTGTTATACCCAACATCTTGCCTTGCGATGCTCATATTATTTACTGTGTTAGTTCCTTCCAAATGGATTACAGTTTGCTGGCTATTCACACTCAGTTGTTTTTCATTATTCCCTATGTGATTATCTTTTCTCTTCATTTCCAAATGTTCTTCTCTTTCTTCAATGTTTTCTGTTGTCATTTTCATGAACTTTTATTTCATTCTGGTAGAATATTTTAAATTTAATTTAAAAGTTCCTTTTAATATATTCATTATAATAATGGTAATAATATACTAGTTCAGTAGTGTAAGTATGGAATTTATAAACAAATATCCATGTATGATGAATGTATGCCAACATTTATTTTCAATGGAGCATAAGATCGAAAATGTTTTGATATCACTGTTTTTTTCTTAAATTCCCACCCCTAGCTTCCTGGAATCTTCTCAGAACTTCAGTCATTTTTATCCTTCCCTTAAGTTAAAAACCTTTTGATGAAGTAAATGAACTCTCTAAGCAGCTAGCATTTTTAGTTGTACTTATCAATTCTTTGATGTATTCCTCATATTCAAAATAGCTGATGTATATTTAGTATTAGAGGTGGTTGGAATTCTAGGATTGTATTTCAAAGAGCTTCATTAAGGAACTACTGAAATGCCCAGATTCTTGTAAGTGGTCACTACTTGCCTGTCACCCTGTGTCACCATTGCTATTTTACTATTGTGGGCTTTTGTGTGGCCTCCAATGACTACCCATTCTTTGCTCCAGCAATTACATAGAGTTTTCAGAGACTCACCATTGCTCCCCACCTGACTACATAAATAAGATAACTAAACACATACCCAGTACTATTTTTTCTTAGCTCCAATAATCTTGTGTAACCATGGGCAATAGCTGCCCCAGCATCTGTGCTCTTCTGATGGTGAAACAAATCCCAGGACCTTTGGAAACATATATACATTTTTATCAAACATATTCATAATATCAAAACGCTCACCATAACCTGATTCAGATTTATCATACATAAAATCGTAGATGACATGCAACCTCAAAGATGATTGAATTCCAAATCCTGGTTTTACCAATAGAGAAAATGTGCCTCAAATAGGGTAAGGAACTTGCTGAAGATCACCTAGCTTCTTAGGAGCAAGGCTAGAACTTGAACACAGTACCCCCAATTCCTAATAGAAGACATTTGGTTAAATCAGAACATTTTAGGACAGTGCTTGATATTACTTAGCTAGTATCTTTCATTATAGTTTATTGATTTTATTATCTGAATAGTTCAGTTACAGGATTCTTATCTCTCTACATTGTCAGAGGCTCGAAGGCATCTTTGTAATTTTTATTTTAACCTGACTACCACAACATCATAATCCAATGAGGGCATCATGATATTTTAGAAGTGGAAGTGATGAATGAGACACAGCATAATCATGAACTTTTTCTACTCTAAAATAGACCCAGGATGTTTGGGATGTTTGGGCTGCAAGTGAATATTTATGCTTATTGCAGGGAAGTTTGATAAAATTCAGGATTACAGATCTCTTCAACTTCCCTGGCATTAATCTCCACAGTCTGACATAATTTGGAAGAAGAGAAAATGGAGGAGGATAGTGATGAGCTGTTTCTTCCCTCCAAATAGTGTTTACAAACATTATCTAACCCTAAGAGAAGGATTTGGATTATTTTATTATTTATTGAATATCACATTTCCTACAATGAGCATTTTACTATACCAACCTCTATGATGTATTAAGTACTAATAATGGTCTTATTGGGGTCGCCTGCTGTGGAATGAAATGGCTTTATGGTTCCCAGTTTTGTTTTTTTTTAAATAAATTTACTGGAAATTCAACTTATAGTAAATTCAAGTTCATTTCTTTTTATAGTTTTAAAAAAATAGGTATGTCTCTCAGCCTCATATTATAGAAGTTTTAAATGAGTTTTTGTATCTGAATTTTATTGCACTGTGAACATTACAGCAATTTTGGTTTCAATATATAAACTGCAGCCTGTTTATGCATAAAATCATGTTAGTTCAATCTGCAAATACATTGCCTACCCATGCATGATAATTAATTTTTTATTGAACAAAGCCCTAAAATATAAGCATTAGTTGATTATGTGTAACCAAATGATGTTCGATGTCCAAAGGCAATTATGATAAAATATTAAAGCAATTTTATACCAAGAAAAAGATAAAAATATACAGCCCCATGCTTTTGATTGCTGCTTCAATTTTTTTCACATTAAAAATGTATATAAGAGCTGCCAACTCAATTGATCCAAATATGAAGTTACCATATTTTTGAGAATCTCCACGTTTGCCAAAGTGCCTTTGAGACGCTAGAAGTCACAAAAAGTTACTACCAAGCATCCTATAAGGCAAGCAAGTGTGTGCTCTTTTTAATAATAAATTTAGAATCCTTATTAGAAATTGTGTCCACAGTCTAGCACTCTGAGATAAACTATGGTTGCAGTTGTCACTTGAAAAAAGATAGAAATAAGTCGCTTAATAAAGTCTAAATCATTCCTTAGGTTAGCTAATAGAAGGCACCCGTGGTTTTAAAATTAATCAGTCCCTGCTATTACAGCAAATTGGTGAAGATTGTATTGACACATCTTCAATCTGCATGTCTCATCAGAGGTGTCCGTGCCATTTAGCTACGAACCCTGGAGGCTTTCCTCTGCACAGAATCTTATAACACTTCAATTAAGGGACACCAAGCTGCCAGCCAGACAGCGGCACATTTATTTCTTGATGACTCCTTAAGTTGTGCCACAGGCCTATCATTAAGAGAATATTTTTCACAGCAGGTTGCAAAGATCCTCGTGCCATTAAAAGGAATTGAAAAAGCATCAATTTGTTGTTTCCACCTAACACAGATATTTTTCATTGCTGAACAACCATTAAAAACAATCTGTTTTATTGCATTCTGAAAGATCACATGAAGTACACATAATGATTTATTTAAGATGGTGTTAGGATTAAAACCACCGTGAAAATGTAGGAGTTGAAATAAATATTTAGGACAACCAAAGTATCAAATATGCTTCTCTTTTTCTACCAAATTATTAGTAGAAATTTATTGATACCTTGACTCAGAGGTAGAAAATGCTCTAATAAAGAGGAAGAAGAGCTTTCTGAAGAGTTATGTCTCAGAAGGTTAATACGCCTTCACATTTTAAGTGGAAATTCTTGGAAAATTAGTAAACCAGGACAGATGACGTTGAAACATAATGGGTCAAATGGTTCTTTGGGGCAATTGTGTAGGGAATTTTGTTTGGGATATTTAATAGCCATTGCTACATGGTTGGAGAATATTGACTTGAAAGTATCTATTTTTAGTCACCAGAGTGAGAGAAAACACCCCATTCTAAGTAGTCAGCTGTGTTAGGGCAGCCACTGGCTACACTTGCCTATGTGACACTGCAGTAGATAGGAGGACTTATTTTCAAACTTTATCAGTGCCAGAGTCAGTGACTATTTGAAAGTCTGCATCAATAATAACTTAAAAGAAGGAAAATTTCTGCCAAGGAGCCTCCTTAATGCTGTTGTTTAGAAAATTTTTGATGTTTTTCATAAATTATTTTGACAAAACCTTGAAAAAAATGTTTTTAAGTTTCATGCATTCCATACTGTATATTTTGAGTTCATCCTCTAAAGAAGAATGTTTGAAAATGTGATAACACTCTGGTGATCCCAAATTGTGGGGTGCCCCCAATGTACAAACTGTCCTCATCGAAAGCCTAACAGATCTCAACAATATAAATAGGAAAGGGGGTGTAGTGAGGACTGTAGCAGACACTGTGGTGGGCCCCTGGAGCCCCTCTCTGAGACAGGCATTCCCCCTGATGTGGGGAGTGCTGGCAGCCAGCAGACAGCTCTGCTGAACCCCTTCCTGGGATTGCCCTAGGCAGAAGACAGCCTCTTTGCCTAAGGACAGCCCACAATCCAATGTCTGGGCCCATGGGGGAGGGGATAGAAAGGCCCCAGCCCTGGCTTCAGGATGGAGCAAACTCTGAGTGAGCCATCCTGGCTCCAGAGCTCTTGGTAGGATGAGCTGAGACCTTTATTATGAATGCATCATACTTCAAATCCTCCTTTTCCCCAATCTTATCTTCACTGCACCACAGCTATTGATCTCACGGAACACTCCAATATTCTTCTTACGTAAAAAATCCCATCTCACATCTGGTTCCTGAAGAGCTAACCTAACATGTATCATATGTTTAATAAATAATATGGGATTAGTTATTCTGATTAGGTACCCAGGAGCAAAAGTTAGAGAATCCCTCTCCTGTTAAAAACTTCTGATGCTCACACGTTGTTACAGAATAAAACATTTTATCCCTTAAAAACCCTTCTCTTAGCACTTATGTCACTTCACTGCCTGCAACACTCCCTCTCTGGCCATTCCCATCCTAGTGCCTATGTTCCAGAAATGTTGAAGATTTCACTTTCTGGATGTGTCGTGTCCTTCTGTGATTCAGGCTGTGCTTTTGAGCCTGTGTATTCCTCAACCTAAAATGCCTTCTCTCTGCACCTTTATCTGGTTAATAAACTTCAATTTATCTTTCAAAATACCAGTTAAAAGCCATCTCCCTCGTTTTGCATTTCTTGCTACCCCACTAAAGAGTGCGTTTTTCAAGGGCAAGGGAATGCCATTTATTTTTGTTGCTCTTCAGCCTGGCTATGTTCATCCATATGAAATACTTAAATAAAACAAATGGTGATGACCTAATTTTGGTTCCTCCAAAAGCAGAGTTTAAACCAAGGACTCAGGAGTAGGTAGTTTATCTGGAAGGTGAACTGAAGAAGCAGAAGTGAGGGGAAGGGAGGAGAGAAGCAAGAAAGGAGGAAAATCCAGTGGATTGATGAGTTATTGAGGTGAGGATTACACTGTGGGCAACTTGTACTCAGAACCTCTGAGAACTGTCTAAGGCCAATGTAGAACACATCTCCAAAGCACCCCTATTGCGGACAGGAAGATGGAGGTTTTATCCACTGACTCTATCATGCATTGGTTGAGGGTTGTCCCAGCAGTATTAATTCACCCTAACTTCCAGGGTCTGGGTGAGATCCTGGAGATTTGGAGAAAGGCTGGAGTGAAGAATCTAAGAGAGGAGACTGGCAGTGTGCACAGAACTGTCAACCACTGATAGGTTTAGCAGCCATGGCCCAGAACAGAAAAGCGTATGCTACAGGGGATTCTTGAGCTACTGTGCTGGGATTATTAGTTTTTAGGGCACACTGTTGAACCTAGTTAGGTACTCTGATTTTAAGTGAAAAATGTAACTAAATACATTTTTCCGTACAACTAAATATATTGCAAAGCTTATATTCATGATGTGAACTCTTAATCTCTTCATTTTGTTGGTGTTTTCTTTGATTTTACCCCCCATTTACTCTTTGTTGTCTTCTTTGTTTTCTCTTCCATAATATAATGGAGCATAGGTTATTGAAGTTGGGAAGACCATGTATTAACTTGGCAATTTAAACTCTGAGCTTCAGTTTTCTAATTGGTAATGGGAGGATAAATATTTATTTCATAGGATCATTTTTCCATATATCCATTCATTCACTCATTAAACAAATTAAACATCTGTTATGTGCCAGACATCACTTTTCTAAGTCCTAGGGATATAAAAAAATTAAAAACAAAAAAGATGCAAACTAACAAAAGTCATCAATCCTTACTATAATGATCTGGTGAAGGAGATACACTGAGCAGATAACCACACAAATAAATATAATGGTGAAAATTAGGTCAATGCTAGAAAGGAAAGATAATTTACAGTTTTTACAAGGATGTATAATCGGAGTATGTAATTTAAGCTGGACTCATAAAAGTCCTCATGGAAGATCTGATTGTTAAACTAATGTTTGAAGACTGGTCTTCAGTTGGCCAGATGAGGAGTTGGGATCAGTGGGGAGAGCAGGTGAAGTTTAGGGGAATTGGGGGGATCATAACACATTCCAAAGAAGGGTGACTGTCCTCAGAAGAAAGTGACAGGGGGAGCAAGTCAGGGCAAAGTAAGACTGAGAGATAAGCAGGGAAGAGAACAATATGGGACCAATATATTGTAGACCATATTTTGTCATTATGGGTGTTATTCTAAGTGTGATGGGAAGCTTTTGAAAGATTGTATACTGAGGAGGGTCTATAATCTGACCTACATTTCAAGTTTGCCCTTGCTGCTACATATGGTATGAGAAGGCAGGAAAGGTGAACATTTAGGACCATAGTGCTGTTTAAAGAGATAATGATTTCATAAAGCAGCTCATTTGTGAGTTTAATTTAGTGCCTACATACAGTTAATAGAATTTTATCCCTTTTCTTATTTGTCCCCTGCTCTTTTCTTCTTTTTTTTTTCTGCCCCTGATTTTTTCCTCTATCTTAAAAGTGTACTCTTAGCAACTCTTAGGAGAACCTCATTAAGAGAATAAAGTCATGTTATTCATAACCAATGACCCATCATGCACCCTCTGCCATGCTCCTTGGTGATTTGTGCTTTTGAGATAGGCAAATCTGAGAAAGGGGCCATTTTGCTCAGGATTATGGGGCAAGGCGAGAGAAGCAAGGCCTTCATGGTTTTGTTAGAGGTGACAGAACTGAGGTTAGGGATCATTTGGCAGATGAAATTATGTGTAAAAGAGAGGTCAAGGGTTTGGGGGTAAACTAGTAGAGGTGAATTAGAGATGGGAGTGGCAACAATTTATGGAGAGATTTGAGATATTACCGCAGCAAGAGAGAAACTGAGCATATTCGTTCTAAAGAAGGATAATACAATATTTTTCATGATAGAAAAAGGAAACAAGATAAAATTTAGGTAAAAAGAATGACAATATTGGTATATTGAACTGGAATATGTCTATGTATACATATATATGTATATATATATACTATGCATTTTAATTCTTAAACAGAATTTTCTTATACAGAATTATAAAGAAATATTTTAAGTGCTGCCTAACAAAATTTGAAAATAGCAAATTGATTTTTAGAGAGAAAATAGCACAGAATCAAGGAAATTCATAAACACCATACAATACAGGAATCACTGTCCTGTTTTCTCCATGGAAATATCAGAGAACATCTATACTTTTGTATATTAAATCTGAGTTTATTAAAAATAATGATACCACTTTATATTTGTATTTTGTGTGTTTCAACATTATTGGGGTATAATTGAAGTATATTAAATTGCACATATCTAAAGTGTATCTTTTGATGATCTTGACATATTTTTATCCATGAAACCATCGTCACAATCGATGTAAGTGTGCAATTCCATCATCTCCTCAAAGTTTAATTTTCCCTCTTTGTAATCCATTCCTCCCTCCACTCCCATCCCCAGGCAACCACTGATGTGCTTTGTGTTACTATATATTAGTTTTCATTTCCTAGAATTTTACATAAAGGAAGTCATACAGTATGATTCTGGATCCTTCTACTCAGGGTAATTACTGAGATTCATTTAAATTGAGTGTCTCATTACTTGATTCATTTTATTGCCACAGTTTTTTTATCAGCTCGCTTATTAATGGACACTTAAGGACACTTATTAATGGACACATTAGCAATAAGCTGCTATGGACTTTTATGTACAAGTCTTAGTGTGGACATATGCATTTATTTCTCTTGGGTAAATATCTAGGAATGAAATAGCTAGGTCAATATGAGAGGTATACATTTCACTTTAAATAAATTCCCAAAATGTTGTCTAAAGTGATTGTACCATTTTACATCCCCACCAGAAGTTTTACATAAAAATTCTACTAGCTTGGTATTATCTAACGTAAACTATACCAAGAAGCCTATGAGGTAATTATTATTTCCCCATTATATAGAAGGAAACCAAGGCTCAGGAATGTCAAATAGCCTACCTGTCATGGTCACAGAGCCGTGAATGGAAGAAATGGAATTTGAACTTGGGTTCTGACAGTGTCGGGAATGCTTTCTTAGAATGCCTAGGAAAGATTTTTATGAACATAAATAGACGTGTTTCTCACCTCCACTGAGTGCTAACTCCTCTTGACTTGATAAATGGATAAAATGGGAAATTATTTTAGTCCTAGTGATGGCTCATTGGCCATACAAGTTCAGGTATAGCTTTATATGGTTGACTGGAATTCAAACTTTGACCTGCCGTCAGTTGGATGAGAGATATATAAGACCCTCTGACAAACCAACAACCTCCTTAATTTAAGAGAGTAGCTCCAATTCAGATGAAGTGCTACTGAAATCAGCAACCATAGCCATGTTTCATTGATTTAATAGCTTTTTTCTTTACATTGTTGATTTTGTTTCAAGGAGCAGATAAAGATACAAGACTGGAGGCAAAAAAACAAATAAGAAATACAAAACCAGCTGGGAAAAAAAAAAAAAAGAAAAAGATAAAGCACCTGAAGGAGATTAATGGACGGAAGTGCTTTCTCTTTGTTTACATTTTTAATAAGACAAAAACATTATGTAAAATTTATTTTACATTTATGTAATGTGAGAACTGTACAGGAGATGTATGAAACATAACCTACAGAGGCTCTGTGGTTTTATGATGCTGCCTCTTTGGCACTGTTTCTTTGAAATACTGACCGGCACTTTGGTTTCTGTAATGGTTATTCCCAAGGCAAGCCTCTACCATAATCTAATATTGAGAAGAGACACTGATGAAATACTGCTTCTGCCTCGGGTTCATAACATTTTAGCACTGAAATTAAAACAAACAGTAGACTCTAACCCCTTTCTCTTTGAGAAGATTGAAATGTAAGGGGCGGTCTGTATTTCAAAGGAGTCCAAAAAAAATCAAGACCAAAATGTGGTTTCACTTGCTATTTCTCAAAGCCTTTCATTTCCATCTCCACTTCCATCAACTGCAATAGCCTCCTAGATTTAGCATATAAAATCACAGAGCACCCAGGTAATTATTGCTGCTGTTGTTTTTATTGTTGTTATTATTATACAGTTGAGTTTAATGAAGATTGGAGAAGTTAAGCTATTTACCCAGAAGCTCACAGTAATTTATGGAGCCAGTCAGTCCAATTTCAGAGCCCATGCTCTAAACCAGTATGCTATGCTGCTAATCTCTATAGCAACAATAAATATACATTGCTTAGGAATAATTCAAATAAAAGATATGCACGACTTCTATTAAAAGAAATGTAAAAGAGTATATCTACATTTCGTGTTCTTGAATAGAGACTTTTTTGTTTAAAACATCTTAATTTTTCCTAAATTAATATATAAGTAGAATGAAATAGCAATCAAACTTCAAATGATATTCCTGAGAAAGTTGGCAAAATAATTCTAAAGTTAATCTGAAAGGATGCATTAGAAAAAATAGATAAAAATGTTTGAGTAAAGAAGAGCCACAAGAGAGGTTTGCTCTACTATATATACATATATATATATATCTGAAGAGTAATTATTGTAAAGATATCCATTTTTCCCAAATTAATCTTTAAATCAATACAAATCCAATAAAACCCAAACATGTTTATGTGCATGTATATAACTTTATAAGCTTAGCCTAAAATTTGTATGACTGAATTTAGCCAATGTAACTTGTTTTTCATTTTATTCAATAATATTTTGCAGGTTTAAAAGATAAGGGTTCACTTCCTTTTTTAGCACAACTAACCACCTTTACAACATCATACCTAAATACCTTAATACTGTCACATAGCCACTTAGTGTTCAAATTTCCAGTCTTTTCATATGTAATAAGTGCTTTACAGTCTACTTAATTTTATCAGGATTCAAATAAGTTTCACATGTTGCAAGTGGTTGAAAGTCTAGAAGCTTCTCCTTTCATCAACTGTTTTTCTTTTTTGCAGTTTATTGTTGAAGGAACCAAGTTGTTTATCCCATAGAGTTTCTCACAGTCTGGACTTTGCTGATTTCATCCCATGGTGTAGTTTTAACATCGTCCTCTGCCCTATTTCTTGTAAATTGCTATTTGGATAGTGACTTATCAGATTTGGTTAAAAAAAATTTTTTTTTGACAAGAATACTTCCCAGTTTCCAGATGGTGTGCTTCCACTCAGGAGCACAGATATCTTATTGCCTTTTTCTTTTGAAATACTGGGAGCCACTGGTGACTAAGGTCTAGATCTATTAATACAGAAGAGATCGCAAAATAGTGATATTCTAATGCTATAATAATTCTTTTACTCCTTCTTCACTATTAGCTAGAATACTTCCGTAAAAGAAACATCTCTTCATCTACTATTTGATTATCCAGAATACAGTTTGTATAGCAAAGGCCGGATAAATAGTTGATTACTTTAACTGATATAATTTGGAAAGATAACAACAAATTGGAAAACTCATCTTCTTGGACATGAAGACTAATTTTAAAGTTTTGTAATTAATGAGGTCAGGTATTGGTGTAGATGAATAGGCAAAGCAATGAATTGGAATAAGGAGTCCCACAATAAATATTTATTAAACATTTAAATTACATTGTTGAATTAATTCACAACCAGATAAAGAATCAGAACATTATCAGTAACCCAGAAACCTACCTCTTAAGTTCCTGAATGTAATACATGAAGACATGTATATATTGGGAAATTTATATAGGCTGGAGTTAGGCTATTGAATAAATAAATAGCACTGGAACAATTTGTTATCCATTTGGAAAACATGTAACAGTGGAACTCTATGCTGTATTGGATGTTATATGGAAGTTCTTCAGGTGATGAGATGAAAACACAGATAGTTGACAAAGCATGAAAGGACAGCTTTGTTACTTCAAAATTCCAAGTCCTACTATGGCTGATGACTTTCTATGTGGTTTTGTCTACAGTTACCACCCCCAGCCTGTATGCTCCATTCTCCTAATATAGGACTTATTAACCCCCAATGCCAAGAGCATTCATTTTTGGATGACTGCATGGCTTACTCCCTCACTTTCCTCAAATTTTGCTCAAATTCTTTCTTATCCAAAAGCTTTCCCATACCAATCTACCTAAGATAGCACTCTCCCATAACTCTTATCCCTTCTCTTTTCTATTAAAAAAAAGCTGCTCTCAGAACATTGGATATATTATATATTTATTTTTCATATTATTGTCTACCTTTTCCTACTTGAATACAAGCTCCATGAAAATAAGAGGTTTATTTTTTTGTTCATATCTAAAATCCCATTGCCTATAAGAGTGTCTGGCACATTGTAGATGCTTGATAAATATTTGTTGAATGAATAATATGGAGCAAACAAATGTGTTAGATATAAAGGCATCTTCTGCTTTCAGAACAGCAAATACTTTCTAAAGGTTAGAATACAGTGTTCATGTGGGAGGGTAGAGATCATATTTGCATTTTAGAAAACTCACTTTGGAATCATGCACAGGATAGATGGTCTTTACATTCTCTGAGTCTTAAAAGTTGGTCGGAGCCTTTCTCCCCTTTCTTCTAACATTCTCTAGTTCCATCCATTGTTTCTAATTTGCTTCTGCCTATTGGTTCTCTTTCCTATTTGCAATTCTGCTCTTATATCCATGGAACTGGAATTGGTATTTGATTATGATAGCTGGGTTCTTGACTCTTAATCAAATACCGTTTTGTCCCAGGGGATAGGGCCATGCTGAAGTCAATAATTCCTATCCAAAAATAATACTGGAGACCAGGGCAGTGGCTAAACCATAGTACCAAGAGAATGTGAAGGTCTTAAGACTTGGAAGAATAAGAATAAAGGTGGGTTTTGAAGGGCCATAGGTGAGGGTCATGAGAACTTGATTGGAATTGAGGAGATGATTTCAAAGAACAGAGTGGGGACTGGGAGTAAAAGAGGAGGATTCCTTACAATCATTAGCTCTTTGCTACTCAACTTTATAGGCCATGAAAGATGTTGTGATAGGTTAGTTGGGCTTCAAGAGCCTGATATTGAACCATCATCTCTCCCTTAAAAACCCAAATCATATCCACCTGTCCTATTAGGAATTCCTAATGCCAGTGGACCTTTTGGGCAGGACTGATCTTCTAACTGTAGCTGGAAATTTGGTAAACATTGTAGGCAATAATTTTTTTAATGTTTCTCAAAAGTTTTAAATGAATGATTAAAATAATGAATATATTTAAAATCTAAAATAAGATTTTTCTGTGAATTTTGCATATTCATTATATCTCTGTTGCAATTTGATTAACTCAATGAAAAAGAGACTGTCAATTTAAAGTCTAAACATATGAGGGGCAATTTTTAGCATCTATATAAAAATAAGATGTTTTAGATATTTACACTTCACCAAGGAATATTTTTCTCTGAGGTAAAAAAAAAAAAATGGTATAGCCTCTTGAAATTCTGCACAGAGTTGAATTATCAATTCTGTAAGCCTTGAACCACAGAAATATTTAACTTTTGAGATTCAATAAAGATATATTAGATTCTTATTTTTATAAACTTTTCTCTATAGAAAGTGAAAAAGTCTGACATTTGATTTAGACGTAAGGGTGATTCACCCCTTTCCACCTAGGTTGATTCTTTATATTCTCTTTGTGCACCAAAGTTGGGTCCCACTCACTATGGTATCTTTTCCCTGCTACCCCTTTCCCGAGTAAAGACACTGAGCTTTAGAAGGGGATTACAATGAAGCACCTGATGCTCTCACAAACCTTTTGAACAAGGTGAAATAAGGGAATATGTACTTTCCTGGGGAAATTTAAAATACAAGCAACAGTTTGAGGATTGTTTGTCACCATGTCCAGGTGGCTCAATCAGTCTTCCCAATAATCCTGATTTCTCAGGAGTTACTGACCATGCTGATCAAGTGTAACCATCACTCCAGCACTGACAGTTGTTCTTATGTCTCCTACTCAGTTACCTAAGAACATAACTCTTGAGCCACCCTGTGTTTCTTATATATGGTGGATATACTAACAACAAACACTTGCTCATCCCATCAAGTCTTTTCTGATGGTTCATGTGGGTAAATGAAAGAGAAAAGGATACCAAAAAATCATTTCTGGTGATATGAAAAATATGATTAAAAGTAAGGGGTAGAAGAAATTTTTAAAGACGTCCTGATAAAAAAAAATTAAGCATGTAAAATAGCCATTGGCAAATTCGCCAACTCCAAATTGGAGATCCATTAATTTGTTTCATTCATTCATTCATTCATTCAGTAACCATTTCTTGAACATTTGCTGTACACCTGACATATTGATAGGAGTGGAATTAAAGAGGTGTTTCAAAATAGAATCACTGTCCTTGAAGAGCTAGTAGGTCACATAAACGCTTAAATAAATTATTACAATATAATTTGATGGGTGCTCTGTTAAAGCTTTATGTAGTTAACTAAGAACTGTGGAAGAAGAGGCCCAAAACCCACTCAGAGTTGGGGAGAGAGAGTCAAAGAAAGCTTCCTGGAAGCATTTTTTCTCTGAATTTCAATAATTATTCTAGTAAATTAGGGCTTCAAAACCCAGAATATTAAAGTGACTTAAACACTGCATAGATTAACAATTTCCCACTATTTGCATTTGCTTACATGCCTTTTCTTTAACAGTGTCATCAGTTGCACTAAAACAATTGGGGTCGCCACCTTTTCAGGTCATTCCCAGAAATGCTCACCTCCTCCTCCCCTCCCTTAGCCAGTGGTTTTTCCAGGAACAAATGACGACATGTTCTCAGCTACTTAGCAATATATGAAACTGGGGCCATTCCTGGAAGTACTGTATTCAAAGGACTGACACATGACCAGAAGCCTGAACGGGCAAAGATTTCACTTACACTCCTTGGACTCCCTAAAATTATCTTTCAAAGGAGAGACATTGTTCTCTGCAGGGAACTTGACTGGCCTTCCACAGTGAAGAAATATTTCCACTAGTTTATAGGGTACAGTTGATTTCTGCTGCGATTTCTTTCTAAAGAGTAGATGAGCATCAATAAAGACTCATTCACGCTGA
The DNA here is from genome assembly GCF_015220235.1 of Choloepus didactylus. NCBI lineage: Eukaryota > Metazoa > Chordata > Mammalia > Pilosa > Megalonychidae > Choloepus > Choloepus didactylus. Next base: position 48,362,986 of record NC_051320.1, on the reverse strand, counting down.
ACCTTCAGTAATCGACTCTTAAGGAGCTTTAATGTAATTTGTTTTTACATAATGCAAGCTCATAAAATGCATCATTTTTCCTATTGAGTTCATAGTTGGAAGATTTATCAAGAGGTTTTATTCAAGGCCAGACCCTTTAAAAAAATGTGAATCTTTTTTTTTTTTTTTCCCCTCACTCTAACAAAATCCTCCCGTTAAAGAACTGAAGTGCTTCAAACACCCTAGTAATGGTACAGTAAATTACATTTTCTCATTTGGAACATTGTAACAGATTTCTCTACAGAGTGATTTATCATGCAACAATTAGGAACCCAAGGGAATTAGATGACCATTTTAAATTTTATCAGCTTGTTTCAATAAACTGTTAATGTGACCCTAATGTTTGGGAAGCACTTTAATATAATCAGATTTTGGTTGTTCAATCTACTGACATTAATGGCTACCTCATTAATCATAGCATTCTCCCTGAGACCTTGGAGGCTGGGCTAAGTTCAGTGGACCAATTCTTACAATAATAAAAACAGGCAATTTTCAACAGGGAAATATTCTCACTTTAACTACAAAATGCATTTTGTTATTTTTTAGGAATTGACAGGGGTAACTGGAAACTCTAAAAGCTTACAAAATAACAATTAAAAACCCTTTAGACTTAATTCCAAAATTGGTCAATTAAATCAAGACCTTCTATAATCATTACCTGTAATGATTTCTCTTATTTTAAAGTATAGAGCTATACGACGAATGCATAATAAATGTCAGTCTCCCAAGCCTGGGTAGCATCTGATGGTTTGCACAAATCCTGCAGAGCTGAAACATTTCTTCAACTTTTAAATCCCTGCAGTTAATTTCTCAGTGGTCTCTTAGGAGGGATATGAAAATAGATTCCACAGGGTAATTTCTAAGATTTCAGGAAATTGTATGTAAATGTAGAGGTTGAGTTTAGTACTTTTGACTTCTTTTCATTGTGATAACAGACCCTCTCCTAGTCTCTTAAATGTCTAGAGAACTGAAACAAGATTTTTTTTTAAAACCACAATATTACAATAGTTTTCTGTTTGTGTTACTGCTATAAAACACCTTTGTATTATATGTCATGAGTGGAAAAAAGGACATAGTACCATCTGTTTCTAAAGTTACAGTTTTATTTTATTAATTTTTCTGGTTGAACTTAATAGAATATGATCTTATTGGAAACAAAGTTTATAAAGCCATCTAGTTAACTGGAAACAGAAAAATCAGATGTTTTAAAATCAGGCTAATATACTCTATGCTTTAAAAATTTTTTGTTTTGGTTTCAAGGAAATCGCATTATTAAAGTGTGTGGTTTATATTCTGGATTTTATATTATCCTCAAAGATTAAACTACAGAAAACATAACCTTAAAAAATCATATATAAAATTTCATTAAAATGTAACCAAATATATCATCCCAAAGATGAAATTGATTTTGGAAATGTAATGTGACTGAGTGACCAGACATAACCATTTTAGTTCTTAACCTTTTTTTTACTTAAAATACATTATTTTGGATAAAGATCAAGGGATGCTTAAATTTGTTACATAGGAGTGGAGTATGAGCCCTCCAAAAATATTCCAGTGCAATATGCTTTCTCAAGGTGACTGTGAATTCCAGAGCACAGATCAACACTAAGCTTAATTTTTGAGTCTTGGTGTCAGTTCATCCATTCATTTGCCCAAAATGTGCCTAATGCTGTCTATTTTTATAGAAACTGTGAATCTGTATTCTGGATTCTGAAAATAATTTGCTAAGTTCAATGCATGTCAGGTGTACAATACCACCTCAAGGATTGGAAAAAAATGATACCCACTTTGCCTGGCAATCAGTAGGTTAAAAAAAAAAAATCTTACTTCATTAATTCATGCTTATTGAATGGATATATTAATATACCAACACCTATTACAAAGTTTGAACTACACAGTTCTCCATATAGCCAGAAATATTTCATTTCCAAGATACCATTTTAAGATGTATTATTTGTAGGATTAAGTTTTGCTATGAAAACAAAGGCAAAGGTCAATTGTGTTTGAGATTGATTAAAAGGTGTAGGTGATTTTATTGTTGCTAGATGAGGATTTTTTTGTCTGCTAGATTAGGATTTTTAACAATTCTTCAAAAACAAAGTGTTTCTCTGTTTGGAAAACATGGCCAGCATGGAAACATACTACTCAGATCTCCTACTGTGGGGAGCATGGTTGACTGACAGGCCCAGCTGCAGCTTCTTTGCTCCACAGCCACCACTTGCACCAGGCCATGCTTGCCCTAGGCTGCTCCAAGTGGGGTTGCTGTCCATTTTCCTGAAGGAAGCAGGGTTCCCCTGAAGGGCCACTTTGGCTTGGTGACTCACTTGGCCTGGCCAAGAACCTCAGGACTGCACTGCCATGTGAGACTCTTCCTACCAACCAACCTTCCTTCCTGCCTTCCTCTCACAGGTGTCAGACTGGCATCATGTTCTGAAGGCTTTCCCTGCCTACTCCTGCTTCTTCCCCTCTGTCCTCTGCATGAATTCCCCTCAGTAAATCTCTTGTACACTGAATCCTATCTTGGCATCGACTTCTCAAGAGCCCTAAACACAGAAACCCTGTTCAAAAATCCTTGCATGCTCCTTTAAAGTATCCATTATGAAAATGGGCACTTATTTTGTTTGAAAGAACACCTTATTGGAGAAATTTAATCATATTATTGCTTTCTCTACAAACATGTGGAATAAGGAAACTACCATTCACCTTAACATTTTTTAATGTCATTTTTATTAGTGTGAGACAGTTTTTCACTAGGAGAAATTTGTAAATGTTATAGACCAGTATTAACAGCTATTAGGCAAAAGAGGAATGCCATTTAACGTCATATCATAAACTTTGATTCTGTTATTGGTTTCAAGTTATGAATGGATGTAAGGCATAGATAGCATGTTGCAAAATCAGTACACTTGCCTATTTTATGACCTCACATTATGTCATGGATTACATAATCTCAAAGAATACTGTAAATAGAAGAAGTTTATGTCACTAAGCACTGCCTTATAGTCTGCTAATACTTTATGCCATAACATTTTTGTTGGGCAACAGTTGTCTGATTGTTCCTCTAGCTTATTTAGTCCAGTGATTTTTGAACTTTTTTTAAGAATGGATTTTCTTTTCCAAACAAATACTTGTCAGTTAGCAAATAAAAGTGGTAGAATTTAAGGTCCTAGAGAGTCAACTATTCAAATTCTCTTCCTCTAGGGAGCCATAGAATTCTGCTTTGCAGTTTGAAAACCTCCATTTAGATTATTGCAATCTTTGGGATCACAAACTAAATTTATACCCCCACATGCTGTAGAAAGGTATTTATGGACCTTGTTCCATATGGTGTCATTTCTCAATGGTGACAGAACTTTCTATGAATGACAGTGGAAATTACACATCAGAAGTAGGTAAAAAAATTAATCACAACTTGCAAGAAAATTTTTCCTTGGGAGACAATTGTCTTTGTTTAGGAAATTACTTTGAAAAGTCTTTTTGAGTGGCTCCTGAGACCCCCAAGTCATGAGCTTTGGAGACAAATTTTAAAAAAGGTAACTGAACTGCTTTGCAAAAGAAACATATAGGAAACAGAGATTGGGAAAGAAGGAAGGAGAAGAATTGGATGAGAGGAGAAGCAGAGGAAAGTCAGGCAAAACAGTGGGTGACAGAAACCTGAGTTGTTTGTACAAAGACCAAAATGTATACTATGTCCTGTTATAATGCAATTATATATTATAATTATATATGGATCCTACTTTATGCAACATTAACTGTTATAGATGCTTTAGCTGCATTTTTTATAACCCACATAACAATCCCATAATGTAGGATATTTTCCCATTTTAAGAAAAAGTAAGACCAGAGCTGTCCATTTATTTATTCATTCTGTGAGACAAATATTCATAAACAACCTACTAAGGCACATGCACCACGTTAGATGCTGGGAAGATAACAGAGCAAAGGAGATAAGTCCCGGGTCTCAGGGAATTTACCTTTATCTGCTCTATGCTAGTGGTGAAAGATTCAATTCTAAGCATTTTTTTTCTTGTAAAATAAAATACAGTGTAACTCTAAACAAGGCCAGTCTTTAAGAAGTTAAAAATCCTGGCTTTTCTACTTCACGTCTTATAATAGCCCTGCAGTGGGTGGATAACCTACTAGAACCGCACACCTTACCATGTGTTATTAATTACTTCAGGCACCTTTCATAGCTACTCACAGGACTTGGAACAGCGCTTTGAATTTAAAATGTCTTCTTCTGTGCTTGATGTGCCTAATTATGTCAGCACCAGCTGGAAGGAGATATTGACAAGAGAGTACAACACGGCTGTGTTCCCTACCTAATTCAAATTCCGTGGCAGGCTTCCACCTCCATCTCCCCCTTCCACCCCCATCAGCACGAACTAGAGCAAGTCGAGTGCTCCATATCTAAATACATAAAAAGAAAGGGTGCACAAAGACAGCTTTTGCTGTGCTATCAATACTTTCGTATCAAAGTTCTCTAATATCAACATTATTATCCGTAATTAAATTACTTAGAGCCACAGGACATATCCGGCCTGTTAGATTTCAAATGATGTTTTAACTCCTTATTAATTTGTACTTCTGATGACAAATTTTGATGGCTTTCCTTCCATTTAGTGTGGTAAAGCAGTGAAATATCCCATCTGCTTTCATTATCTTTGGAGCACAGTAGCCTTACAAGTCTAATAGTGACTTAAGAAGTACGTTTTCAACGGAAGCATTTAGTTTCTGCTCTAAGTATACAAGTGAATTTATAATTTATAGACCTTTTAAAGGTGGTTTTCTATACCTTATTAATTTTTCCTATTTACTTGTGAAATAAAACAGACATTTATTGAATGCCTACTATGTTCTTCATGCTCAGGATACAAGATACAGGAAACATAGTTCCTTTCCTCTGGAAGTTTACAAACTAGTAAGGAAGACTGAGAAGCAGGCAAATGAGTTACTTTGATTGATAGAGAGAAAATTAGAGTGTTATGGGGGCACTTGGGTGGACAACCTTGTCTTATAGTGTTTTGTTTTTTGATTATTTTTAAAGTAAGATGTTTAGTATACTCCCTGAAACAAAACAAAAACACAAGCAACTGAAATAGAATCATATTTAGAAAATAATTTAAAATAAATGAACAAAACTCAAACTTGAATTACTTGATACAATTTGTCAAATTATATATATATTTTAATAGCTTAAAAGACTAATCATTTTCCTATATATAAGTTAAAGCATAATGTTATTTTTTAGAAGTTCTGTATACTTCAACTCGAGTGATGTAAACAATGAAAATATGAATATTACTTTAAAATAAAGCTATAAAGATTATTGGAAATTGCTACATGAAATTATAAAATGACTAATGATTTATACCCATGTAAGTCCTTAAAAGGTGTACTATTTATGAAAATATACCAGGAGATCTCCCATTGATTAGCCATGGAAAGCAAACAGAAAATTTTGCTGTAGAGTGTAAAAGAGTGCCCAGTATTAAAATACTATAAATATATTTTTTTCATTATATATTATGGTGTACATACTAAGTCCAAATATTTCCATTTTTGTGTTATTTTGATTCTAATATAGGTTCTTTCCTTTGCAAGAAACAGAGATTCATTCAGGTCACCTCAAAAAGGGATGCCTATAAAAATAAAGAAAACAAGAATCTTAGCCAATCCTCAAGAAAAGCCAGATAAAAGCTGTTTTAAGCAAGAATAGAAACCGCAAAAGAGCCAAGCTGTGTGAGACTGGAATGCACCCTTGGGAACACAGTGCAATTATCAAGTTACCTTATTGCTTCCTCAGCTACACCTGCCCCAGACCCATTCAGTCATCATCCAGCTTCTACCTGCCTAAGCTTCCTTTGGTCTATTTCCCTTCTGCTTCCACCAGCAATGAGCTGGGGTCTTCCCACCAAAGAAGAAATTCTGATTATCAGCATGATTGTGAGGTAAGACTCTCACATCATATCATCTTAGGACCCTCTGGCTGCCCTGGAGTTAGGTGTCTAACCCAGTCAAATCTCTATGGCCAACATGGCAGGGTCCAGTGACGAACACAGGATCATCCATGACTGAACTACTGCCTAGGGTTCTCTCTGCCGGCCATTGATTAAATTACCATCACTTATTTCTAGCACCACATCCCAGTGGGTGACATGGCTTCTTTGACATATACCAACAAGAACACCCTTTTATGTAATAAAATGGTGGATTATATTCACAGGACTTCAATTTTCTCAGGAAACCTGAGGAACATGTAGACAAAATTGAAACGAGAAGCAAGTACATAACTTTTTGCATCAATAATTTTTTTTAAATAGTTGTCCATGTCTAGCATTATGTAAACTGGGTGAAATAAAATCAGGACTTCAGGCTCTAGGGATTTACCAGGTGAAGCTTTATCAACAACACAGAATAAAACAATGGGTTGTCTCACTAAATTAATTAAAAGAGGAGGTCAAGAACCATGCACTTAAAACTGATATATTAGTTATTCATTGTGTTCATTGTTACCCATGTGTTTGGTGTTATATACCTATCACTTAGAATAGAAATGCCAGAAATGTCCAAAGTCATGTCAATTATTATTAATTTAAAATAATAATGCCTTAGCTAATAGTTATTGACTTCTTGCCATGTGTTACGTACTGTGCCAACTTATTTTTATACATTAGCTTATTTAATACCCAGTTGGTGCCTATTAATTAGCCTCATTTACAGATGAGGAAACTAAGTCATAGAGAGTTTAAATTGTTTGCTCAAGGTCAGCGCCACACTGGTCAGTGTTGGAGTCAGAATTTTGTTACAGGCAGGTACCCTGAGCCCAGGGTCTACTCCCTTAATCTCTGTGCCAGGTTGCTTCCTAGGAATAAATGTCTGAAGAAAGATCAGCCTGATTTTGGAGGAAACTTTTGCTTACTTGTGTTATCCTGTTGAGAAAAAAAAATTTTTTTCTTTTAAACTTTTAAATGTAAGTGATCAGAAATTCAGGAAGAAGGAAAGGAGCTAAGAAAAGCAGGAAACACTTAGGGAAGTTGATCCTAAAGATAGATTTTTCAGAAGATTGGGTTGGTCTAACATTATTAGGACTTCACACACATTACACAATCTAAAGTACTTTCCCTCTGTTTCTGGTACTGCTCAAGAGTCCACTAACTTTAATTGCTGTTAAAAAATCATCTTGTATGAAAAGCTAATGCCTCTGTCCTATCTGGTCTTAGTTCTATGGAATTCTTTGTTCCCCAGCTTGCTCAGGGGAAGCTGAATCTAGCCAAACTTATTCTAGTTTGGCCCATTTTGGGGTGTGGAGATTAAAAAAGGAGGAGTGGAGCAAGGCTGAGTGTATATGTGTGTGGGGATGGGGGTGGGGGTTGGGGTATCCCTACTTAGTGTTAGGGCTCTCTGAAAACAGTGTCTGCTTAAATGCAACACGAGCTAGGTTTGATTCAAACAACATTAAGCTTACTTGGAAGTCAAGGATAAAATAAACTGTCAAGGCTGTAAATTTTATGCAACTTTTTCACTATAAAAACCTGCCTTCCTTGTCTTTTGGGTAAAAGAACTCTTTTTTAATGACCAGATTATTTCTCTCACCACTGTTGGAATATTGGCTAAAATAAGGCTCTCCAGCAAAACTAAAGCATATACAAACTAGTCTTTGGCTCCTCTGCCAATACTTTTGTCCTAACACCTATCTGAAATCAGATGTCCTGAGGGGGACACTTTTCCTCCACTTGGGGTTTCCAAGGCGAGAATTTTTCCATAAGCACATGCTTCAGAAAAGAGTTGGAAGAGTGCAAAAACAGAACTTAGGTTGCATCAAAATTTTTCCTTCACCAGCCTTCTTTTTCTTTCTCTTCATTTCTGTCCCAAATGGTCTTGAATTCAGGAAACAGATTTTAGTCTCATTACCTTTCAGCAGCGATGTGGCTTCAAGATGTTTTTGTCAGCTGGTCTTAGAAACTAATCTACCTACAAGTGCCTTCAAGGTCTGTTTCCAGTTTATCTTTACTGCAGATATCTTCAGCCTCATATTTTTTGTACTGAAATATTCCAAACTTACTGAAAAATACAGCCCACATTAAAATACCCAGGTACCCATTATCCAAAATAAATAACTTTTAATATTCTGTGATGTTTTCTTCAGATCATTTTTTTTTGAGGAAATAAGTAATCATTTATTCAACAAATAATTTTTGAGCACCTACTGTGCGTCAAGCACTCTTCCCATTGTTTGGAATAGATCAGTGAAGCAAACAGACCCTAGTGCTGCTCTCAGGGAGTTTACATTCTTTATTAGTTACTTTTAAACCTTTTAGAAGAGAAACACTTATATTGCCCACTCCTGATATTTCCTTCTATGTGGAGGTAACTCCGATTAACATAACACTGTGGAGCACTCTAGCTTCTTCTGTTTCTTCTGAGCAGGGACCATTTATCTTGTTGAGTTTGGGAGAAGGAACTGGATGGGGACATGCCTGTAGAGATCACAGTTTTGCTTCCCAACATCTCCATGCGAATTTGACGAGGAGAATTTCTGCCCCTACAGGGGAGGTCTGTCATGCCCCAGAGCTGCTTGTGACAATCCATGTAACTAAGTCTAGTTTCATTATTTTAAGAAGCCTATTTTGCTGTCCACCTGAGCCATATCCTTAAAGCTAGACTTAATCGTAAGAGAGGCTATATTTTTACCAGGATTTGTCTGATTTTTTGTTTGTTTTTATGCAGTCCTGAAGTGAGTGAAGGAGAGGGTTATTTATCAGAATCTCTCAAACTCCCCACATCTTGTTCCTCTTCCACTGTCTCCAAAACAATAGTCTCCTGATGTTGGTAATATTATTCTTGTCCATGTTTCTTTTTTTTTTTTTTAACTACATTTGTATATAAGCATACAAATGGATATTCAAGATAATATATATATATCAACTTTACATAAATTTTCACTAATCTGTATCTTGCTTTTTTCACTGAATTTTGTTATTCTATCTCTACTGATCTGTGTATAGCTAGTTTGTTTATAATAGGTGTATAGCATTGCATTATATGAATATAACATACATTTTTTATCCTTTTTTTCTTTTGATGATGGAACTTCTTTCACCAGCCTTACATCCTTGCTCTAACAGTACTTCAGTTCTTCTCATGTGCCATGTTCTCGGCAGCTCTGGACGTAGGTACTTGCTTCTCCTTCTGTCTGTCAGGAATCCCAGCCTCTCCTCTCCTTATACCACATCCCCAACCCCAATGCCCACTGCTTGGCTAACTCCTCGGTATCAGCTCACAGGTTATTTCTTCCACTAAGTCTTCCCTGATTCTCATCCTGCCTTGCCTTTCCCAGAATGGTTCTAAGGTTCCACTTTTCAAAAATAAGACCTGAACTTGAAAGAGTTTTTGTAAACTGCATTGAGTTCTATACAAAAGTGAAATATTTGTGAGTATGTTTTGTAAATTTTCTGCATTATATGTTAACAAAATGAAAAATTTAAGTTGTCTGGTTCTTGATAAATCTGTTTCTCCAAGACGAGCTTAGAAAACTAATTGTTAATGAAGCCAAATGTGCGTCTTACATCTCCTTTCCTGTACGTGGCATTGAATAATTTCTTATTAGAATACAAAAATACCCACTGATTTAAAAAACTCTCACAGATACCAACTCCAGAGGACACGTAGGAAATTGAGAAATTTTCCTACTTTGAATTAGCAAGTGGGCAACATTAAAAAAAAAAAAAAATCCAGCCTATTGCTTTGCAAAATGTACTTTCTTCATTTATTGTGATGACTATACTCTAAATTATTTATGATGATGTTTTATACTATATTTTATAGTCTGAGTAATATGAATCCTTATTGAAGCTCTTTGCTATTAAATCTGTGCTATGAAGCATTCAAGATTACTAGTTTTCAGTGAGGATTTCCAGAATTAGTAAGAGAATTAGTACATTAGTAAGAGAATTAGTGTACATTACATATATTAAGTTCGGTTCTGAGGAACATAAATCTCTATGCATAGTCCAGGGAAGTTTTTTTTAATTTTATTATGTTTTATCATGGAAAATAAGATATATTTTTTTCTGATGCACAAGGTGTTTTGTGGGTAACACTCATTAGAGTTAATGGGAGTAAGATGCAAAAATCCTTCCTGCTTTGTGAGAAGTACAGGCCCCATAATGTTTCCAGGAGGAATACTCTGAAACCTTCATAAAACATTTATATCAGTGGATAGAAAAAAATGAAAAACCTCCTTTAATAAAACATTTGCCCCCATTACACTATGCTGCCTTTGGATTTTTATTTATTCAAGAATGAAGTGCAATAAATATGCATTATATGTACATTTTGCAAAGCATGAGAGTCTGTCACTACCCCTATGTTATAAAGAAAGATGGCCTTCTGCACCGCAAAAATGGGAATTTAGGTAGTTACTTGTCTGTTTCTCGATTGTCCCAGGTTTATGTGTATGTCATTTGTAGTTTGGATTCTAATATCTATGTTCAAGTTATTGGTCTCAAATTAATATTAAAAAGAAGCCAGAGAAAGTTTGTGCTTATTTAATCTTCCAAGTAAGGGGTTATTAAAACTATAAAACTAAATTATTTTTAATGGAGGAAAATGTTCAATTCTAAAACAACCTAAACATATTCACAGAATAACCAACACACTAAATTTATTTTGTAGCATTATTGTGTTACTTTGATTATATATTAAATCCTAGAATTTAGCTGGAATTTTAGAAATATGTTGAAATTTTGGAAAGGAATTTTAAAACAATACAAATAATATTTTTGAAGTCTCTAAATAAAACATAAATTTTAAAAATCACCAAAGGAAAAACTATCTTATGCACTACTTCATATGCATATATATGCCGAATTTCATAAATGCTAAAAAAAATCATTATTTCTGGTCAGCTTCATTTAGTACTCTCTGATAATTTGATAGTCTTTAAAAGGTAGAGCAGTATACAGTTAGCGTTTATATATCGTGAGTAAAATACGCCACTCTTCTTGAGGAAATGTTAAAATGTTCAGCATCTATGTTCTCCACAAGTAAATAACACATTATATGGCTACATTATGACCAGATTATATCTATTAGTTACTGCTGTGCACCATGTAAATCTCTAAATTCCCCTGGGAAATGAGAAAATCATTTCAGACTTCAATAACTAACAATCAGTTATTGCTCTGGGCAATAATAAAGCTGAATGCAATTACCTAAAGTGAAGTTAGCAGTGTAACAAATGAAATACAGATTTTTTTTCCCTGTCTTAAAATAAATGTAGCATTTCCTCATCCCACACTACTGTGTTTTGTAATAGGGTCTTCTAAACCATGTATTATCAGAACATTCTATTTGAGATTTGAAATATATGTGATTAAAAGTTGTAAAGTTACTTTTTATTGATAAGATTTACTGGAGAGGCTTTTATCTTTAAAGATATTGAATTTTACCAATGAAAATGTTAAATTTTTTTCCTCATCTTTGTTCATATAGCAAAATGACTAGAATGAAAAATGATAAAGTCATCCTCAGAGGTAGCTATAATGGGTTTGCATATATGTCATTACTCTCTATGGTTAAAGTATTGATTGAAATAAATATTAAACAGAAAGGAAATAAATAGTAAAAAAGAAAGGATTCGTTCACAATAATGGCCAATTTACAAATTTTACTCTTAGAATTTCTGTTTGCTGTAGCATTATTTATTTATCCAAAGTTGATTTCTAATTCATTATTTGCATATATTTTCTATTTGTCACAACAGAATGCAATTATACTGAAACAGATTTCCAAGTAGAAAGTTAATCCTGCTGTTTCACATTTTTGTTTAACCATTTTTTTTATGTATAATTGTAGTCTGTGTTTTGGCATGCACCACTCCTGAAACAGTAGATTTTCTGGCAATTTGGCTGTTAGCATACATTTGATGGTGAATATAGCCTTTCATTAGCTCTGTATTCAAATAGCACTGCCAAAGTATTTTTCATATTCTTTACTCATTTCTGTTTATAATAAATCCGTGGAAGCTTGACGCTGACATCTGTTTTCTGAAGTAATCCTTTCTCTCTTTCCTCTGTATGGGCACATACTGACTTATTATTGTAGGGTTATTTATTAGAGTTGGACTGCTAGCAATTATTATTATTTAAGAAAAATGGATTATTTTGTGGGGGAAAACACACAGGAAAACTGCATGAATAATGTTACAAAAGGACAGTAAAAATTGGCACCTACAAACACTGACAGCATCTGCTTAACCACATATTTATGTTCTCTAGTTTTATTACATGTTGAGTAATTTGAGGGATTCTTCTACTTCATGGACCATGCTATTTGAAAATTAAATTCATGTACCAGAGTTAAATCATAGAGTTTGCTTGTCTAAAACCCTATTTTAATTCCCTTATCCCATTCACATTGATCCCTTTTCCTCTCCCTCCCTCCAACCTTCCTTCCATTAACATTTGTTGACCTCAGACTGTGTTCCAGGCTCTGTAGCTGACATAGACAATGCAAAGGTCTCTAAGACATGGTCCCTAACCACAAGAAGCTCATTATCTATGAAGGAAGAGAGACACAAAAACGGACAAAAACAATTATTTTTTTAATTGAATCAGAGCCAAACCAAAGTGTTACTTAATAATTCCTTATAGAGTAAGCATATTTGCTCTTTAATTAGTTTTTCTGAAGATGTAAAATCAGGGAGACTGCTGTCCCTCTCCTACCTACCCCATAGAGCTATCAGAATTCTGGTAATATAAAAGTCTTAGAAACCTAAGATATCCCAGGTATTCTGGAAAAATTTAGTGAAGCCAATGCTCTTCTTGTATAAGACATCAAAATTCTCAGACACTCCCTTTGCCTGCCCCTCACACATACACACTGGGAGGGTATGAATTGATGATCCACTATGCAAGTGGTTTTCAAATTTCATATGCATCAGAATCATCTGGAGGGTTTGTGAACACAGACTTACTAAGCTCCCACTCCCATAGTTTCTGAATCAGTAGATCTAGGGTGAGGCCTGAAAATTTACATTTATGACAGCATCTCAAAAGTTGCTGATGCTGCTGGAGTGGGAACAACACTTGGAGAATGGCTATCCTATATCATTTAGGAATCTTCTATTCTCTGACAAGGTTTGGTAAAGAAACCAAAATACGATTGGAGTTCAAGATTCAAACAGGTGTATCTCCTTGTTAGGAAATGGTGAATTATTGCCACTTACTATTGCTAGTATCACTGTACCCTTATTGGCAAGGTTTGAAATATACTTATTGTTGCTTTAAAATGAAAGAATAAAAAAAGCAGAATGAAAGAGCAGGAATTGTTTCAATAGGTTGTCTAGTTCAGTGTTCCTCAACCGTTTCTGAAGGTGACCAAATTGGGCCCTGGATATTCACAGCCATTATAAGAGTTTGCTTTCCTGAAACCACGGTGTCCTCCTGGACTGCAACCACCACCTCTCTTCCAGTTTATGCGTTCAGGACATTTGGGCATGTGGACAGAATCTTGGGCACCCTGTGTCTTTCCTGATGACCAATAAGGACAGTTCCTGTGCCTTTGGCTGGATTTAGGATGTTTTCTAACACAAAGGAAAAACAGAATGGTAATCATTTTTTAATGTGAAAAGGAAAAGTTGAAAACACCCTTGCCCCATTTGATGAAATTCCCAGCATATAGGACCATGATTGAACCCTCCAATAGTAAGATCCAGGATTAGCCCATAATGCCTTCCTACCCTTTCCTAAACTAAATTCCTACCTCATCCCCTGGCTTTTGTATTTCTTGTCTTCACAGTCCAGTGCCAGATATCTGTTCCATGCCCTCTCTAGATACTTTACTACAGCTTACCATTCCTTCCTCTCTCTCCCCCTAAATGTCCATCATCCACCACATCCCTGCTCTCAGCATTTGCATTTATCTTGGTTTTGACAAATGCACAGCTTCAAATTGAAGAGCAGTGGTTAAGAGAATGGGGTTTAGAATTAGACAGATGAGGGGAAAATCCCATTCCTGCCAATGAGTAGTTGTGCTATTTGGAACAATTTTCCCACCTCTCTGGTTCTCAGTTGTGCCATCTGAATTCCCACCTCACAATTTTGTGGTGATGGTTAAATGATACAACGTTTGAGGAGGACAGCCCAGAGTTTAAGCAGCTGCTTAATTGATAGTATTCCACTCTCTCCTTCTCTTCTCCCCTCCTCACCAGACCTACACAGCTGGGATGTCCCTTCCCATCCCCTCCATCACCTCTCTGTCCTTGGAGGGATTCTTGAAAATGTTGAAGTTGTTTTATGACAAAACTTTCATAAAAAGAAATAGACCATTTTTAGCCTAAAGCTTATCTTTGAGTTGCAGTTTTACACGTTCTTCACTACTGCCACCAGCTTTTCTCAATTTGCATCTAAGTGAAGAAATTATTTTTTATGTGTTTTATAGTTAAAACAGCAAATATTGTTGAAAACAGGTTTCCATTCACTTCCACTGCTTCGGTGCAGGCAGTGTCACCCTTGGACCTGGGCTAGAGGAACCCCTGTGTTTGGAGGGCCCAGGATATCAGAAGCACACACACAGTTTGGTAAGGACCACTGGGACACCTTCGACATGCAGAATCCCACACTCTGCATTGGCACAGAGTAACCACTAACCCAAATTGTCCATCCTTATTCGTAGCACCGTCCAGGTCCAGTGAAATATTATGCTAGAATGTGTGTGGGTTATGCCATAGCTGAAGTGCTCCAAAGCGCATGAAGATTTTGAATGGCAAAAGCACTTACGGTAAGAGAAAAGGGAAACTAGTTTTTAAACCATTTGAATGCATTAGGCTCTGGCATAGTAAAGTATCATTTTCTAAGAATCCAAGCACCTATTTTTTCTCTTTGTGTTCCAATGTGTGTTTCTAAAATGTTTCATGAATTAGTGTGGTATTTGCAATAGTTAACACATGGTGGCTAAGAAACACTTTACAATGTTAAACTACATATATTACTCTTAAATTTCTGTATATTTATATTGTTCTGTGAAGTGTGACACTGATGCTTACACTGGCAACCAGATGGACATTAAAACTAGAATTGCAAATGTTTTATTCTTGTAAAAATATTTAATGAGATTAACCATCTTTTCAAAAGACTTTAAAATTCAGCCTCATTTAATAATTTTATTTTAAAATTTGTATTACTTATAAATTCCATTTGCTTTTCAATTTTGATGATTTGAATATTTTCAAAGATATATAACATTTTTTAACATATGTTAAAATAATTTTTGTTTAACTACCTTTCTTTATATTTTATTGTAAATCTTATACTTTGAATACAAAAAGACTTTGTTTTTTAATTCTTTAACATTCTTTAGATCATTGAGTATGAGTACAAGCAGAGAACAAGGTAGGAATTTAAAGTATGGAAGTGAAGCTCAGGAAAGAATAAAGATTTAAAAAAAGGAAATAGAAAATCTACAAAGAGGAGTTTGCTTCATTTTGAAAACAATGAAAGTAAGCAGATTTCTGTCAAGTGTGATCCATGTCAAATTTATATATAGAACATTACAAAATTTTTAGTCAATGGATATTTAATTGCTACTCAAAACAATGAAAGGAGAAAGAAAAGAATTCTCATCAAATCTGCAATTTGAACTGATCAGATGAAATCTCTCCAAGTTCATATTCTGTATTAACAAAAACAATTTAAATGCTGATCAACAATGAAAATAAAAAGAATACTTAGATCAAATTCACTACTTGGAAGTGACATTACAAATTCTGGCCTGCGCATTAGAAGAAGAAAATTACATTCATGAGGTGGATGACTTGAGTGAGTGTGATGGTTTGGAGCTATGTTCCCCAGAAAAACATGTTCTCAAATTTAATCCATTCCTGTGAGTGTGAGCTCATTGTAAGCAGGACCTTTTGATGAGGTTACTTCAGTAAAGGTGTAGCCCAACTCAGTCGGGATGGGTCTTAATCCTATTACTGGAGTTCTTTATAAGTGTCATGAAATTCAGGCAAATAAAGAGAAGGCCACAGCGGGAGCAGCCAGAAGCTGAAAGTCAACAGAACCTAGAAGAGAAGTGAGAGGCCGGGAGAGGCCTCCATGTGCATTGCCATGTGACAGAGGAGCCCAGGACCAAAGATCTCCAACAGCCAGCCCCTGAATGAAAAATCTTTGGGAAAAAATGCATCACCTTGTTGACACCTTGATTTGGACTTTGACCTAGCCTCAAAACTATGTGCCAATAAATTCGCATTGTTTAAGCCAACCCATTGCATGCTATATTTGCTTGAATAACCAAGGAAACTAAAACATTGAGAAAAATGATACCCCTGGAGCATCATTGATTATGATCATCTTGGAACATGGCCATCAAGACCTTCTGACTTTGTGAACTGTTTCTAGCAAAATATAATTCAGTTCAAATTAATTATTGTGATTTCCACTGGATAAACATTTTACACCAAATTTCTTTAAAACAGAGAAAGAAACTTGAGTAATTAGTTTTTGTATTGTATTTCAAAGACCAAGTGTTTTTTAACTTCTGCTATATGTTTCATTCTACCTTCAAGTTTGTCTTTGGCCAATAGGTCAAAGCACTTAAGTCTTCAATTAAAAAAAAAAGGTTTCATTTGCACACAAGCAATTACTGGAACTCTAACAAAGGTTTAATAAATAGCAATAGTTAGTATTCAACAAGTAAAAGGTACTGTATATCATTGGCATAATGGTCTTAAAAAATGATATTATGTACTTACCAGTATATAGCCAAGTGCAATGATGTTTCATGGTACTAACGCACAATATTTACAAAAACCAATGAAAAAAATTTATGTTTAGTAAAAATAATTTCAAGCCTTGATTCTAGAATAACCAAACATGAATGATTGATAAAAAATAATGAAAGAAATTATGACCATCTATGATAAAATATTCAATATGAGATTACTAATATAATGGGTGAATATGTGAAAGAAAGAAAAAGGAATCATTTTGAAATTTTAAAAGCTAAATATTGTTCAATTGAACTAACATGTACCAGGAACAAAAGTCACATTTAACAAATAACATTTATTATATATGTTGTTGAATTACCAGAGGAAGAAAACAAAGAATTAAAACTTAATGACTATGTCACTGGTTTTACACTTATAAAGTGTACTTTTTTTTTTTTTTTTACTAAAGTGAAGAACTAAAAGAAAAACAATTTTCAGTTTTAGGCAAAGATAGTTGAGCCTATGATAGTAACTCTGAAGTAGTCTACAAAGAAAAAAAGGAAGAATTTGACCAACCAACAATCTAGAAGAATTATTTATGCCATTTATAGCATATAATTTGAATTTATTAGTAGGTGACATGGCCTCAACTGGGTTTAAGGTGATTATATTATTTGGAACAATTAAGATTATATTCATATGATCTGGATCTGCTAAATCTTGAAAATATTTCAAATTTCAAATTTGACTATACAACCATTCTTGGATAGGAATGCCTTATTAAATACTGTTAACACAATTAGTCTGTTCAACATTTGAGATTACCTATCTGCTCTCTCTTTTCTCTTTTCCTTCTCCCTCTCCCTTTCCCTTTCTCTCTCCCTTTCCCTCTCCATCTCTATCTCTCTCTTTCTCTGACCAAACACTTAGAACCATGAATTTTATTGTGTTACCAAACTTTGTAAATACTGGCTTGTGCCTCCCTGAAGCTGGAGCCATTATCCGAGAGATTTTCTATGATTTTTAGGGACACTATTGTTTTGTAAATCTTTCCCTAAACTCTGAGGTGTTCTTTCTTCACTGCTGTCAGCATCCTTGTCTTCACATATTAGGTTCTCTTGCAAGTGTTGGTTTACTTGTCTGACTTTACCTCTAAATTATGAGTTCCTTAAAGTTGTCATTTCATTTTTGCTGTCTCAGTGTTGAAAATAGTGACAAGAGTAGGTCCTCAATAACCATATTTCTAAATGAATAGAAATTATTCATTGTGGTTTTTTTAATTGTGATTGTTCACATACATACCATACAATTATCCAAAGATCCAAAGTGTACAATCAATTGCCCCCAGTACCATCATACAGCTGTGCATCTATCACCACAATTAATTTTTGTTCAATTTTTAGAACATTTTCATTACTCCAGAAAAGAAATAAAGACAAAGAAGAAAAAAAAAAAAAAGAAAAGGAAACTAACATCCTCCTATATCCCTAACCAACCCCCCTCCATTGTTGACTCATAGTATTGGTGTAGTGTATTTGTTACTGTTTATGAAAGAATGTTGAAATACTACTAACTGTAGTAAATAGTTTGCAATAGGTATGTATTTTTTTCCTATATACCCCTCTATTAATAACTTCTGGTTGTAGTGTCATACATTTGTTCTGGTTCAAGAAAGATTTCTAATATTTGTACAGTTAATCTCATACATTGCCCACCACAAGGCTTACTGTTTTATACATTCCCATCTTTCAACCTCCAACTTTCTTTCTGGTGACAAAAATGACTCTGAACTTCCCCTTTCCACCACATTCACACACCATTCAGCACTCTTAGTTATTCTCACAATGTGCTACCATCACCTCTGCTCATTTCCAAATATTTAAGTTCATCCTAGTTGAACGTTCTGCGCATACGAAGCAACCGCTCCCCATTCTTGAGCCTCGTTCTATATCTTGGTAACTTATATTTCAAGTATATGAGTTTACATATTATAATTAGTTCCTATCAGTGAGACCCTACAATATTTGTCCTTATGTGTCTGGCTTATTTCACTCAGTATATTGCCCTCAAGTTTTCATCATCAACGCATTTTTTTAAGATGGTTTTGTTCACATGCCATACATTCCATCCTAAGTAAACAATTGATGGTTCCCTGTATAGTCACATATTTATGTGCTCACCACCCTCACCACTATCTATATAAGGACATCTACATTTCTTCCAGGAGGAAGCAGGAGGAAGAGTCAAAGAAGGTAGAAAGGCAAAAGAAAAAGAAAAAAGAAAGAAAGAAACGAACAAACAAAACAAAACAAAACAAAATGACAGCTAGGAAGCAGCAAAAGGAAAGATAACCTTAGACTTAGATCAAAGTAGAATAGTCAGACAACACCACCAATGCCAAGAGTCTCACACCCCTCCACTATGCCCCCCTCTTATCAGCATTTACCTTGGTATATTGCCTTTGTTACATTAAAGGAAGCATAATACAATGATTCTGTTAATTATAGTCTCTAGTTTATGTTGATTGTATTTTCCCCCAATACCTCCCTATTTTTAATGCCTTGCAAGGTTGACATTCATTTATTCTCCCTTGTAAAAAAACATATGTGTACATTTTATCACGATTGTTGGGCACTCTAGGTTTCACTGAGTTATACAGTCCCAGGCTTTATCTTTCCTCTTTCCTTCTGGTGTCCCACATGCTCCTAACCTTCCTCCTTCAACCACACTCACAGTCATCTTTGTTCAGTGTACTTACATTGCTGTGATACCATCACCCAAAATTGTGTGCCAAACCTCTCACTCCTGTCTTTTTCTATCTGCCTGTAGTGCTCTCTTTAGTATTTCCTGTAGGGCAGGTATCTTGTTCACAAACTCTCTCATTATCTGTTTGTCAGAGAATATTTTGAACTCTCCCTCATATTTGAAGGACAGTTTTGCCGGATATAGGATTCTTGGACGGCGGTTTTTCTCTTTCAGTATCTTAAATATATCACACCACTTCCTTCTTGCCTCCATGATTTCTGCTGAGAAATCCGCACTTAGTCTTATTGAGCTTCCTTTGTATGTGATGAATTGCTTTTTTCTTGCTGGTTTCAGGATTCTCTCTTTGTGTTTGACATTTGATAATCTGATTATTAAGTGTCTTGGTGTAAGCCTATTCAGATCTATTCTGTTTGGGGTACGCTGTGCTTCTTGGATCCGTAATTTTTTATTTTTTAATTCAGTTTCATTGAGAAATATTCGCATACCATACAATCAAACATGGTGTACAATCAGCTGTTCACAGTACCATCTTATAGTTGTGCATTCATCACCCCAATCTATTTCTGAATGTTTTCCTTATACCGTAAAGTATCAGAATCAGAATAAAAAATAAAAATAAAAAAATAAAAATTATTAAAAAAAAACCCAGATCACCCCCCCATCCCACCCTATTCTTCGTTTAGGTTTTGTCCCCATTTTTCTACTCATGCATCTATACACTGGATGAAGGGAGTGTGATCCACAAGGTTTTCACAATCACACTGTCACCCATTGTAAGCTGTACTGTTATACAATGGTCTTCAAGAGTCAAGGCCACTGGGTTGAAGTTTGGTAGTTTCAGGTATTTACTTCTAGCTATTCCAATACATTAAAACCTAAAAAGTGCTGTCTATAGTGTGCATAAGAATATCCACCAGAGTGACCTCTCGACTCCATTTGAAATCTCTCAGCCACTGAAACTCCATTTCATTTCATTTCACATCCCTCTTTTGGTCAAGAAGATGTTCTCAATTCCATGATGTCGGGTCCAGATTCATCCCTGGGAGTCATATCCTGCATTGCCAGGGAGATTTACACCCCTGGGAGTCAGGTCCCACATAGGGGGGAGGGCAGCGAGGTCACCCACCAAGGTGGCTTAGTTAGAGGGACAGAAAGAGCCACATCTGAGCAACAAAGAGGCACTCAGGGAGACTCTCAGACACAATTATAAGCAGGGTTAGCCTCTCCTTGCAGCAACAAGCTTCATAGGGGCCAGCCCCAAGACAGAGGGTTCAGCATGTCAAACCCATCAGTCCCTAATGTTTGTGAGAACATCAGCAACAATTGGATCTGTAATTTTGTCTTTTGTAAGAGATGGGAAATTTTCATTATTTCCTCTATTATTGCTTCCTCCCCCTTTCCCTTCTCTTCTCCTTCTGGGACACCAATGATACATATATTCTTGTATTTTGTTTTGTCCTTAAGTTCCTGGAGACATTGCTTGTGTTTTTCCATTCTTTTCTCTATCTGTTCTTTTGTGTATAGGTTTTCAGGTGCCTTGTTCTCCAGTTCCTGAGTGTTTTCTTCTGCCTCTTGAGATCTGCTGTTGTATGTTTCCATTGTGTCTTTCATCTCTTGTGTTGTGCCATTCATTTCCATAGATTCTATCAGTTGTTTTTTCAAACTTTCGATTTCTGCCTTATGTACACCAGTGTTTTCTTTATAGCCTTTGTCTCTTTTGCAATATCTTCTCTGAACTTTTTGAATTGATTTAGCATTAGCTGTTTAAATTCCCGTATCTCAGTTGAAGTGTAAGTTTGTTCCTTTGACTGGGTCATAACTTTGTTTTTCTTAGTGTAGGTTGTAGTTTTCTGTTGTTTAGGCATCTGGCCTCCTGGCCAACCCAGTCAGATTTTCCCAGACAAGAGCAGGTTCAGGTCCCAGAAGGAGGAAATAAATATCCAGTATCTGGTTTCCCTGATGGTGTGTCTTAGAGGATTGACACACCCTGTGCTTTCCTGCCCAGCAAGTGGCACTTGTCAGCCTGTAGCTCCAGACTGGTGTAAGGGGGTGTGGCCCGTGGCTCTCCTCCCTCAGGCTCTGGGGTCTGGTTCTAAATGTAAGGCAGGTAGAGGAGCTGGGCCCCACCTCTTTTCTCTTGGGAAGCTATGCCCCCTAGAGAGAGGTCATTTGCATATAAATAGATTCTTTGTTTCTCTGACTCTGCTACCTCCACCCTTGTCTGGGTCAGAGTGCTGCGAGTTTAAAATGGCTGAGGCTTTCTCTACTGCAGGGCACTTTGAGCTGAAAATGGTTGAGGCTTTCTCCACTGAGCCACCCAGGTTGACAGAGAGAGAAAGAGACAGAAAGCCCCTTTTCAGGGTCAGTCTTCAGTCACCAGATTCACCCATCGGCCAGAGATAGCACCCAATCCTTTGGGCTCCCTGTCCCCAGACAGATACGTCCCCTGACTCTCCAAGGTCAGTTTTCTCTAAAAGCCTCTGTTTGCTTGTTGGGGATTCACAGTCTGTATTGAGCAGTTAACATTAAAACCCCAGTTGGAGCTGGGCTGAAGTATATTCACTTGTTTAGAGAGTGCTGCTCTCTAGCACCACCAGGCTTCCATGAGGGAGGGGCCCTTGGCTCTCGGCTTGGATCTGCAGTTTTTACTTACAGATTTTATGCTGCAATCTTGGGCATTCCTCCCAATTCAGGTTGGTGTATGATGAGTGGGCGGTCACATTTGTCTCTCCGCAGTTATTCCAGGTTATTTACTTGTTGTTCCTGTTGTTTATTAATTGTTCCAGGGGACTAACTAGTTTCCACTCCTCTCTATGCCACCATCTTAGCTCCTCATCTTCATTGTGTTTTAGACCTTAATAATAAACTTGTTTCCCAAAATGCTATTGCAATTATGTAATTACTTCCACTCACCTTACATTAGACTTAAAATGCCTGAATATACTTTTTCTTTTCACCAAATGATGGCATTTTGTTCTTGTCATGTTGGTTCCCAAGTTTCCTGACAGAATGTTTTGTGGGAAGTAAAATGCAGAAGTTGAAATCTGTTGATCTAATTTGGTTTTCTGACTTTGTACTGTGCTAACTGTAAACTGCCCTATCATCCAACAATCTTATCTACCAAAATGTCTTTCTTAAACTTAATATAGATCCCCAATACTGAAGGTTAAACCTATTTCCCCTTATCTCTACATTTTTATTATAACACTGGAAAGTAATGGAAATAATTAAAATGAATATGAAATAGAATTTAAATATATCAAGTAGTAGCTAAATATTTAATATTTGACTACATATTGTAATCATTAATCATTCATTCATGTTTCCTACAAGCATTTACTGTGGGATCATTAAAGGGCTGTTACAGGGTTGGGGGCTTCATATGGGATTAAAATATGAAAAACGAAGACATTGATTTTTGAAATCTTAGCAGAAAATCAGTCTTTAGCATTTATACTTTTTCCTTTTTATTGATAGTTACTCATTCCTCATGCTAATTGTATATACAGAAACACCTTATTTTATTAAAATGTTTGGAAAATACAATATTATAAATTTGCTGGGTTGAATTTGTTATGTACCCCCTAAAAGAGTATATTCTTTTAATCCACTCTTGTGGGGGCAGACCTATTGTAGGTGGGATCTTTTGATTAGATTATTTCCATGGAGATGTGACCCCTTCCATTCAAGATGGGTCTTAATTAGTTTACTGGCATCTTCATTGAGAGGATAAAAAGCAGAGACATTTTAAAGAGAGCTCAGAGACCCTTAGAGAGAAAACACCCAGAGACATTTTGGAAATAGCTGTTGAAACCAGAACCAGGAGAGATGCTAAGAGATGAAATCCAGAGTTTGTCATGGAGAAGCAAAGACAGGACCCCCAGATGCTTAGAGAGAAATGCCCTGGGAGAAACAAGCAAGGATGTACAGGAGCTGAGAGAGAGAAGTTAAGACAGTAGCCCAGTGTTCCGGTTTGCTAATGCTGCTGTTAAGCAAAATACCAGAAATGGATTGGCTTTATAAAGGGGATTTATTAAGTTACAAGTTTAGAGTTCTAAGGCTATGAAAGTGTCCAAACTAAGGTATCAACAAGAGGATACCTTCACTGAAGAACGGCCAATAACATCCGAACACCTCTTTCAGCTGGGAAGGCATGTGGCTGGCATCTGCTGGTCCTTTGCTCTTACATTGTGTGTCAAAATGGCTTTCTCCAAAATGTGTCTCTCACCCCTGAACTCCTGTCTGTGAGCTCTCTTATAGGAGTCCAGTGATTTAATTAAGATCCACCCTGAATGATTGGGGTCCACATCTCCATGGAAATAATTTAATCAAATGTTTCTACCCTAATCAATAGAGTACTCAGTCTGCCCCCACAAGATTGTATTAAAGAATATGGCTTTTTGGAGGACATAATATATCCAAACTGGCATACCCAGAGGCATTCTGGAGAAAATAGTGGAAACCGGAAGCAAACCCTGGGAGAGGCCCAGCAGACTCCAGCCATGTGCCTTGCCATATGACAGAGGAACCCCAGATGCCATTGGCCTTTCTTCAAAGAAGGTATTATCCTATTGATGCCTTAACTGGGATATTTTCATGGCTTTAGAACTGTAAACCCCCATTGTAAAAGCCAGTCCTTTTCTGGAATATTGCATATCAGCATCTTTAGCAGTGATTAATTATACTTTCTGGTTTAGTGAGTGTTATAATTTTTCTAGACTTTACCCTTTCATTTTGGTATGTGTTGTCTTGTTGGAAATCTTTTAATACTATTTCTTGGGTATTAGGGCTAGAAGGATGCTTAGAGATCAAATTAAAATTTTCTAATAAGAAAGTTGAAAACCAAAGGTGTTAACAGAACTAATCCTTGTTCCTCTGATGCCTTGTTCCCCTGATGCCTCATTTTGCCATTCATTCTCTCACTCCCTTATCCATGTGTGCATTCATTCACTCTCTCTCTATATATATATTACATAAATATCTGTATATAGATAGATTTCACACACATATGTAATCAGATGTTTATTTCACTCAAGTGCTGAGCTACTAGTGCCTTTTCTACAGGGTCCTCATGTCTGCTTATTAGTATTTATGACATCAAGGAACTATCCTCCAATGTTTCAAAATCTTAAAGTATCTATAGACTGATATCCATAGATATAAGGATAGAAATTCAACTGCATTCAATATGACATAGTTCAGTTTTTTAAAAATTACAAAATTGTAACCCAGATATCCTAGAGAAACCTAGTCTTCTGGGGTTGATAAGGTTTGGGTTGCCCTTTCTAAAATTAGCAACAAGATCTGGATTTCTCCTGTTTACCCTTATTATCAGGCTCACCTCCAGCATTGCCTGTTCCCCTCCTATGTTTTACTTTTATCATTAGTACTTAACTCTGTATAGCCCCTGTATATTTTACTTATTTTCTGGTTCATGGACCAGAAATGTCATTTCCGTGAAAGTAAGCTTCAGGAGGACAGAGGATTTTGTCTGTTTTCTTCTCTACTATAGCCTCAGAGCCTTAAACAGTGCCTGGCAAAAGCATTAAATTAAGAATTACGTAAGTTAAGAATTAAATGTTATTCAATATAATTTTTGAGGTCGTAACTAATGAAATAAGACAAAATAAAATAATATTTATATTGATTAAATTAGAAGAGATAACATAACTTATTTTTTTCTGATGATTGTATATATCCAGAAAATCTAAGGAATCAAATTTAAAAAATAAATAAAACTACTGAAATTAATGAGCAATTTGGTAGGAGTTGGATTCTTTGTCCCAGGGATTTAAAACTGGAGGGAAATTTAAGTCTCTACAATGATGGCTGCAACTAGAGTTGTTGCTGTGTTAATGTTGCCCAAAGAAACCGTTTATGGGCTCCTGCTCCTGAGATCCCCAGGATGCCTCTATGTTTCTCAATTCTGCGTCCTACCCAGAATCCCAGCAATAAACTTACTTTTCTTCTTGGCTTAAGGAAAGTCTGTTTTTGTCACTTGACATTAACGTGTCCTACTTGGTTCAATAAATCAAACTTGGTTTTTATGTTTTTCTTTCATTTAAAAGCCAATAATATAAACAGATCTTTGGCAAGTGTGACCAAGGAAATACAGAAAAGCACAAAGAGAAAACATAGGAAATAAGAAAGGAGCATTCAAATGCTGGTAAGGATGTGGAGCTACAGAACTTTCACTCATTGCAGGTGGGAATGCAAAACGGTACGGTCATTTTGGGAAACTATTTGGCAATTTCTGATCATGAGAAACATGAGACAAACCCAAATTGAGGGGCATTCTACAAAACACCTGACCGGTACTTTTCAAAACTTCCAAGGTCATGAAAAATAAAGAAAGACTGAGAAACTGTCACAGGTCAGAGAAGTCTAATGGCTCATGATGACTAAATGCAATGTGGTATCCTGGATTGGATCCTGGAACAGAAAAAGGACATTAGTGGAAAACCTCAAGAAATCCAAATGAAGTCTGTACTGTAGCTTAGTTCATTAGTATTGCAACAATGTTAATTTCTTAATTTTGACTAATGTATCATGATTAAATAAGATGTTTACATTAAGGGAAGCTGGGTGAAGCGTACACAGAAATTCTCTGTTCTATCTTTGCAATGTTTCTATAATTTTAAAATTATTCTAAAATAAAAAGGCTACTAAGAAAAGAACCCCCCCCCCCCAAAAAAAAGAAAGGAGCATTCACAGCAAAAATAGCATCAATATTAGTAGCATAATTATCTGGAATTTTTAGAGAAGCAGATGTTATGGTTAATTTAATTTTTTTTGGTTAGTTGACAAATGAAACAGAAACTCAAAACACTATCTTGTTGATAGTTATTATTTAAAAGTTATTTGTGGGTGTAAGCTTGATTAGTTAACCAGAAGCTTTGTAAAATAAAATAATTTATTAGTGTCAGTTAATGCTAAGAATTTTTAAGGAAAACTGCTTAAACGACATCCTTTCTACCTATTACCCTACTGTTATAGCTAAAAAAGGGAAAAGGAGGTGATAGGGCATTATTTCACTTTCTCGTTAAAATAATTCATTAATAGTTTGGAAAAATATAATAAATCAAAATTTATTCCTATTCTTTCCTTCTGCCATGTGTAAGACAGCAAAGTAGAACTACGTGGAAAATGAAACCCTGAGAAATGATTTCAGCTGAGAGTAAGTGGAAAGGCTTTTAGTCATTAGTGTTCTGAAATTCTAGGATAACTTAACAATGTTATAGGACTCAGAGCTACTTAGAAAGGTGTATTTATTAAAGTCTGAGTAAAATTCTGAAGTTAAATTGTGATTATTAACAAAGTTTAGTTGACAGAGATATATGGTTATTCCTGTTTATTCCTATAAACAGAGTTGCTAATTTTACTAAATGCTAAGTTTGATTTTCCTAATTGGCTGTATTTTGTTTAAAGAAGAATAGTCTTTAAAGTGAAATGCTTTAATCTAAATTTCAGGGGAAGCATATGTCTGGTAGTTAGAGTCAAAAATGATATGAAATGAGATAATTTTTGCGATTGATACTCAAGGAGAAATAGAGTGTGCCCTTCAAGAACATGCAAGAAGGTCACCCTGATAAGTTACACTGTATAATATATAGTATATATGAACACATAATTGATTGCAGCAGAGTTTTGGAAAGCCACTGTACATTCACATCATTCATTGTACACCTGCATCACTCAACTAGCACCTCTGCGGTGACTGGAGACCACAAGCACTCTTCCAATAATTTGCTTTCCCAGCTATAGGGATAAAATGTGCTAGTCAGTTAGAGAAAAATACCTGGTATCCATTCCACTTTAAAGTACTCATTGTAGTTGATACAATTTACACTATGGTTTTATGAATCAGTATTTTATGATCTCTGGGAGCATGTGACAGAATATTGCATTCTTATTAATTTTGGAACTAAAAAATCAGGGTTCTTAGGTCATAAATATGAAAGGTCAGAAACGGATGATGCTAATAGCTGCTTTATGTGGCTTCTTATTGGCCAAAGCCTGAGCCAGAATATCTAATGCAATAACAACAAAATACTCATTTTACAAACTTTTTCCTCAGTGAACATGTTTTTAGTTAAGTTTGTCTCACTCTTTGTGGTAAATAGACCTGGTGGAAACTTAGAGGACTTTAAGGACATGTCAGAAATGGACAAACAGTAAAAACAAGAGATTAACTGCTATCCTTTGGGTTCCCCACAGCAAATGACAACTGAAAATAGAGTGACGGCAAATCCCTTCTTATATCTCTAAGTTAAACTAACCTCCAATTTTTTGTACCAGGGATAGATATGTTCATTAATTTCACCTTCCCCTTAGTGTATGATGGGAGTTGCTGGGTACTCAAAAAGAAAAATGGTAGAGGAAATAGGAGGTGTAGTCTAGAAGCTCTGGAGTGATAATGAGGAAAGGGGAAGGTTTCATGGCCACTAATCAAATGTGTAATAAGCATTTATTATATAAACATTCTCCCCACCACCCCACACACATACATACACACACATTCAACACACAATTCCAATCTCACATTTAAGTCAATAAAAGCTATGTGTTCAAGAAATGGTTTCAAACAAATTTGGAGAACAGTTATGGTCATTCAAAGTCAATCACAACATCAGTTGACTTTGAAAAAGAAAACTAAAATGAAACCAAAGGAATGTGGTATCTGACTAGAGCATAAGAAATAAATTAAGACAATGATCTCATTAACCTTTGGACACATGATAGGCTAAAAGAAGTTTGTCATGATGATTAACTGAACTGATTTGTTCTTAGATTGAATTTAGCTCACATTCGAGGTATTAAGTGCTACACTAAAGACAATAGTTGAATAAACTTTTTTGAGGTTTCCAAAATTTTATGGAATATTAAAAACATATTTATACAAATATGTGTACAAGATGAATATATCAATTATCAAGAAAACTTGTAGAAAATAATGAAGAAAATGTAGAAACAAGAGAGGGAAATGCAAAATGAAGGTAAGAGGCACAAGAAACAAAATAATCATCTTTCAGCCTAACTTGAAGTTGTAAGTTGGACCTTCATACAACTGGCACATATTCTATTTGACATGAAGAAAAAGTATTTGATCTTAAGTTTCCATTTAGATGATTAAGGACATGGTTGTGAATGTTAAATAAGTAATGATTTTTTGCAAAGTAAATATGTTTTGAAAGGTAGTCTAATGTCTATAACAGAATAAAAGGGTAACTAAAGTATTAAATTCCTTTTTTCAATTCTTTGGTGAAAACTTAGCTTAAGTAAGACCCTCTGCTTAAGATTTCTTTTTTGTTCTGATAGCTAATTTAATGATTATGACCAATTAAACTCTCTACTTTTCAAACAGCTGCCCAATCTGACCTCTAAAATCTCTTTCTTTCCCCCTTCACATCATCTGTCTGCAAATCCTTGGCTCATATGTAATAATTGAATCTTGCCCCTGAACAGACTTCATATTTTTTGTTTCATAGCCTATTGGATCCTCTGCCAGTATAATAAAGTGTTAACCAAACAAAGTTTCCAGCTGTATCATATATGTGAAATTCAAATAGACAGCTGACATTTAAACAGCATCATTTGCACAGAGATGCTAATGGACCTGATGAAGATGGGGCAGACACTAGTGGTAATAAGATGCCAAATTATTACTGTAGTTTTTATGCCATCTTTTCATTAGTAAAAATAACGCCTATGCTTCCTAATTTATAAACACATGTTCAAGTACTATCTCAATTTATCTTTCCATTTCTGTGATTTAGGCAGATATTTTTCAGGTAACTAAAACTTGGAGAGATTGAATAATTTGATCAGCCTTCTAAGGACCTAAGGATAAGAACTCACCACTGAGTACAATTTGTTAATCTGAACTGATTAACAAATCATAAACTATCCTTGTGTTTTTTCCAGTTTAAGCCAAAATTGGATATTTATTTTAAAGACCTCAAAAAGGAATGTGAAAAAACCTACAGTGAGGAAATTAAAAGAGAAAATACAGCAGAATCACAATCCTTATTCCAGCATCTGAGCAAACCACATCCGTGGCAGTCACAAACTCCATTTTCTTTTCATCCTGGGCACACAGTTAGATTACATCTTGCAATTCCCTTCTCCAGTAGGTGGGACCATGCAAATGAGTTCTGGCCAGTCCAATATGACAAATTTGGAAAGAATACATATGCTTCTTTACACGGTCCCTAAAATACTTCCTTGTGATTCTCCACTCTTACTTTCTTTTACCTCTGAGTCTCCTTGCTAGATATATGGGATTCACCTGAGATCTATAGGACCCTAGTGATATAGAACCTCTGGATAAAAGAAGCCTGGTTCTCTACATGACTACATTGAGCAAAGGCCTCACTTTCTGCACTCATTTATGAAGCCAGCAAGAAATAAACCTTTACTATGTGTTCTAGTTTGCTAATGCTGCTGGAATGCAAAACACCTGAGATGGATTGGCTTTTATAAAAGGGGTTTATTTGGTTACACAGTTACAGTCTTAAGGCCATAAAGTGTCCAAGGTAACACATCAGCAATCAAGTACCTTAACTGAAGGATGCCCAATGCTGTCTGGAAAACCTCTGTTAGCTGGGAAGGCACATGGCTGGTGTCTGCTCCAAAGTTCTGGTTTCAAAATGGCTTTCTCCCAGGACATTCCTCTCTAGGCTGCAGTTCCTCAAAAATGTCACTCTTAGTTGGACTTGGTGTATTTGTCCTCTCTCAGCTTCTCCAGAGCAAGAGTCTTCTTTCAATGGTCGTCTTCAAACTGTCTCTCATCTGCAGCTCCTGTGCTTTCTTCCAAGTGTCCCTCTTGGCTGTAGCTCCTCCTCAAAACATCACTCTCAGCTGCACTGAGTTTGTTCTGTTTGTCAGCTCATTTATATGGCTCCAGTGATCAAGGCCCACCCTGAATGGGTGGGACCACGCCTCTATGGGAATATCTCATCAGAGTTATCACCTACAGTTGGGTGGGGTGCATTTCCATGCAAACAACCTAATCCAAAAGTTCCAACTTAATCCCCACTAATATGTCTGCCCCACAACATTGCATCAAAGACAATGGCATTTGGGGGGACATAATACATTCAAACCAGCACACTATGTTAAACCACAGAAATCTGGAAGGTGCTTCTTGTAAAGTTTATCTACTCTGTGCATACGAATAATCCCCAAATATTTTGTTTTGACTTGGGCGAAGGTTGGGTTCTTACATCTTCTGTCTGCTTTTACCTTGTGGCTGCCAAGATATTATTTTCAGAAAAAACAGTCTGGTGAGACTAATAGTGTCCCAGCACATAGACAACAATCCTGTTCCTCTCTTAAGTCTAGCACTTGTAGATTAAATAAAAGTAATTTTGAGTCCATTTTAATTAAAAAAAAGTACCATTCATATTCCAGGCTTCATTATATTTATAACTTTCAAACAATATCCTATTTCATTTTTACAGGAGCATTGTGCAGTGAATTATTATTCTAATTTTATGGATGAGAACTCTAAGGGGCAGAGACATCAAGTATCTTTCCCAACCATCACATATAGATTGGACAGATGTAGCATTTAAATTCAGTTCTGTAAGGCTCCAAAGCTCATCCAGATGGAATGCAATGGGTTCCATCTTTATCATAAGGCTTTTTTGAGTACCACCCCTCCTCCCCAGGAAGAAGGTGACCCTCAGTTTCACATTCACAACTTCATCCCACTTCTGGGGTTATAATGTGACCCTTTTCAAGAAGCATGATGGAGAAGGCAGATAGCCGTATGCAAAGGAGACTGTAATAATTCCCATCGATCTTTGGGACATCTAATTCTAAAGGAATATTTGAAAAACCAAAGTCTCCTTAATTATACAACCATTTAGCAATAGAAAAACTATTTCTCCTCTGGTTTTTTGCATCAGTTCTGGCTGATGTTCCAGCATCCATAGAGCAGGAGAAAATTTCATTGAAAGCAGTCAATCATGACTCACCACTGAACAACATATGGTTAATTTAGTGTATGTCAGATTACTGAAAGACTTTTTTCTTGTCCAGTACACATGCATTTGGCTGGCTGACAAAACATTTTATTGGATTTGCAGAGTATAGTTATATTTTAATATGCCATAATAAATACATCATGCATAAAATCTTGATTTCCATCAAAATTCAGGGCATATACATTACTAAAATTAATGCTGGGCCAACTGTGTAGCTTTTCTTCCTTTCAGTCTAATTGAGCCTCAGAATTATATTTCCTATAGAAAAATATCCAGGTGAGGTAGTATTGCAAATGACACAATTGCTAATTTAGCAGATTTCAAATAAAAGTCCACCAAAGAGAGGCCAAGTTTCCAAAATCCACAATGTCTTTTTACTACCTACTGCTAATTTTAAACATTTGTAGTTTGCCTCCATTTATTTCATTTTCTCAAGTTCTTAAAAAAACAAAAAACATTATTTGCTTATTTCTGGATATTTTGAACATGGGGCTTCCTTGTATGTTCCTAATATACAATAGAAGTTATTGTTTCATAAGGAAATATATTGCCTTTGAAATGTCACAATAAGCTGCAGTGCTTAAAATACTAAAACACAGTAGAATCAAAATAGCATACTAAATAAATGCTTTCCCCCTTTCTATTTCAATTTCCTGGAGTTAATAGTAAAAATATTTTTAAATATCCATAATTGCATTGGAAAATAAGCATATCCTTTTTTGGGGTAGAAACTATGAGAGGTTTTTAAAGATCCAAAAGAGACTGAATTTAATGGAAGCAGGAAATCTTATGTAAAGTAGAATGACACTGAAATATTGAGAAAAAATAAGGAGTGGAACAGATGAATCAAAAAATTGTGAAAAAAATGTATAGTTATTAATATTAGACAGAATAGAATTAAGAGATATTTCATACTGATTAAAATGATACATCAATTTTGGCAGTTGATAGCAGTAATGGTTCTTTGTATACCAATTAACATATTTACAAAACTTAAAATGAAACTGATAAATATACAAAAAATTGGTAAGTTCACAATCACAATGAGAAACTTTAATACCTATGTGTAGAAACTGTTCGTTTATTGAATGAGGATATAAAAATAAGTAAAGATATAAAATATTTGTATAATACAATTAACAACCCAAATTTATGGACCTTTAACCATAGAAGAAATTAAAGCAGTCCCAGGCCCAGTTAAGTTTTTACTCAAATAATGAGTCCTGCCAAGTCTGTTAGAAATAATTTCCCACCTGGTGCAAAGAATCACAGAGCAAAAACAAAAAAAAAAAGACAAACTACCTGTGCCAGTTTGAATGTATTATGTCCCCCAAACGCCATTATCTTTGATGTAATCTTGTGTGGGCAGACCTATCAGTGTTAATTAAATTGTAATTCTTTGAGTGATTCCATGGGAATGAGCCCCACCCAACTGTAGGTGATAACTCTGATGAGATAATTTCCATGGAGGCATGGCCCCACCCATTCAGGGTGGGCCTTGATCACTGGAGCCATATAAATGAGCTGACAAACAGAACAAACTCAGTGCAGCTGTGAGTGATGTTTTGAAGAGGAGCTACAGCCAAGAGGGACACTGAAGAATGCACAGGAGCTGAGAGAGGAGCTGCAGATGAGAGACAGTTTGAAGACAGCCATTGAAAGCAGACTTTTGCTCTGAAGAAGCTAAGAGAGGACAAACGCCCCAAGAGCAACTGAGAGTGACATTTTGGAGAGAAGCTGCAGCCTAGAGAGGAATGTCCTGGGGGAAAGCCATTTTGAAACCAGAACTCTGGAGCAGGTGCCAGCCACATGACTTCCCAGCTAACAGAGTTTTTCCGGACACCATTGGCCATCCTCCAGTGAAGGTACCCTATTGTTGATGACTTACCTTGGACACTTTATGGCCTTAAGACTGTAACCAAATAAACCCCTTTTATAAAAGCCAATCCATCTCTGGTGTTTTGCATTCCGGCAGCATTAGCAAACTAGAACACTACCTAACTCATTTATAAGCTAGTATACTCATCCATTACCTAAACTGGGTAATGATGATAGCAAACACACACTCACATGGACACACACACAATAATAGGCCAACTATGCTTATAAAATAGATGCAAATCCATCAAACATTAGCAAGTCAAATTGACCAGAATATTAAAAAATGTAATGACCAGGCAGTGTTTCTCTCAGGATAAAGTATATTCCCGTATATACTTTACATTATCTATTAGTGTAATAATAGTAAAAAACTATTTGTCCATTCTAATGAGCAATGATAAACATTTAACAGAAATGAATATTCACTCATAGTTAAAAAAAAAAAAAACTTTAGTGAAACAGGTCTAGAATAGAACATCCTTACTTTAGCCAAGTACCAGAAATTCAAGTGAACATCATATCTAATGATAAAATAGTAGAAATATTTCAAATTAGACTTGATATCAAGATGATTCCCTCTATTGTTGCTATTCTTCAACATAATATTGGAGGTCCTAGCTACTGCAATAATGAAAACAAAGTGTTATATACATTGAAAAGGAAGAGGCAAATCTATCATTCATGATTCCAAATTCCAAGACAATCTGCAGACAAACTTTGAAACAACTAAGAATTTAAAGCAAATTGAATGTCTGGATACAAGACCAATATGCAAATCTCAGTGTTTTCCTATAAACTAGGAGTATCAAATAAGAAAATATCATAGCATGTAGTAGATTCCATTCATAAATCCACAGAACTATAATACTACAAAAAATGAAACTGAAAAGAAATGAATATGACCTAATTGGGAAAATCATGAAATTTGAGTTAATGAGTTATGAAAAGACTAGTGATGTGTATGTTTAAGGAAAAGAACACTCAATATTATAAAAGCATTTAAAATTGATAATGAATATCAGTGCAACACCTACCAAAATGGCAATAAGGTCTCCATGGTTCTTGGCAAATTGGTTGCATTGAATCTGAAATATATATGAAAGTTGATAATTCCATATCTGATCATATGGTTGGGACTAAATATCCAGAAAGACCTGTGAAATTCTTCATTCTTAATTCTTCATGCTGGAAACAACTAAAAATGCTAGAGATTAGATATGGATGAATGGATGGATGGATGAACAGATAGATAGATAGATAGATAGACAGACAGATAGATAGATAGATAGATAGATAGATAGATAGATAGCCAGAGCTAGAGATCTACCAAAGAGCTGGTAAAACAGAAGGATTTTTCAGCCACAAATATAAGAGGTGTGGCAAATTGTATTTTCCAAAGTTGGCCACAATAATATCTTGCATCCCAGGGATCTTTTGCAATGTGACTTTACTGTGCTAAGAGAATTTCAAGCCACATTGGGAGGTTATGTGCAGGTTCTCTTGTGAACAGTCCCAGGTAAGCCCAACCCAGCCTTCAAGACATCCCAATCAGGCTACCAGAATTTGAGTAAAGGAGTCTGAAGATAATTCTAATCTCCAGCCATTTGAGTCATTCCCTAGCAATTCAGTCTTTCCAGTTGAGATCCCAGATTTCATGGAACAGAAAAGCCTTCCTTGAGTCCTATCCAAATTCCTGACCCACAGAGGTTTTGATCATAATAAAATTATTGTTGTTTTATATCACTAGATTTCTGATGGTGTATTGTGCAGTAATAGCTAAGAAGAACAGCTGTTTTTCAGCAAGTAGCAGAAATTCTGAAACTGCTTTTGCCCTGAGAGTGTATATCAAAGCTGGAAGCTTCAGTGGTTTTCAAGTCCTCCAGGGGCTAGTGCCCACTCAAGATGGAAAATCTAATAGGAAACTCAAACATTGAGTTGGGAACCTCAATGAAAGGAGGAAGCAAAAATAAATATATGTGTGTCTCTGTCCTCAAGGGACTGTGGTTGCCTTGATTCTGAGCCAGAGAAAGGGGGAAAAAATCCCTGGGAAGTTGTAACCATAACTAGATTTTGTATATGTTTGTAGGCAAAATTTGAGGTCCTTAAACTTCTTTGAAGTTTGAAGTATTTCTACATTCTTATTGTCCTCATGTGCTTTCAGAGGCAAATACAAATCCTGTTTGGAAGAATGCAACTTCCTCCTAGATCCCCAACATTCTAATAAATACTTTTCAAATGAAATTTAGCAGTTCAACACTTCTTCTCCCAGGGAAGATGAAGTAACAATGATCAGATCTAACCTTTGCCTGAAACCACCAAAAAATTGGACAATATACCAAACAATGGTTTCAAATACTGGGCATCAGGCAGCATGGGACAGTGAGTGGTCCTTGAGGGAGGAAAACAAATGAAGTGAGGGAAAACAAATGCCAATACCTTCCACTGGTATAGGCAGATGACATAGAGTCCTGGCCCTGCAGCTGGAGGATGAGCCCACAGCCCAGAGTGTCCAGCAGCTGGTACATGTAGAAGTGTTTTTCCACACTTGGCATGTCATTGAGGTCAGGGCAGTGCTCCTGTTTCATGTTGACCCAGCCTAACAGCTCCACCTGCTCCTGTGTGGCCTACAGCTAGCTGTAAAAGAGCTAGCAGCCATGTGGGTTGTTGATAATGAGGGCACTGGAATGCCTGCCTGTATTGGAACTCCATATGGAGGCTAATGAATAGATCAGGCAGAAGCTGACTGTCTGCAGAGGACAGGTTGGTAGCCAGTAGCTCAGGTTCCAATTTTGGTAGAATATGGAGGAAGCAGCTCCCAAAAGCCATTAGTGTCACAAGATGAAGATACCAAAATGGTGTGTACTGAGGCAAGAGAACACAATCCCCTATGGTTGGAAGGAGGTGGTCATTTGAACTCCTCTTAAGTAAAGAATAGAGTGCCATGTGGGGACCAGGATGCACTGTGAGGCTCAGAACTGGTACCCTAATCTGGAACTGTTCCTTTTCTCTTCTTCCTTCTTGCACCAACAGTATTGTGTTCCCTGCATAAGTGAGGTTATTAGAGCAGACTTCATAGATCTTATAGAACTAAAGCAGCATTAGGACCAGTTACATGATTTGGGGTACTTGGGTTAAAATGAGAATGCAGGGCCCATTGCTAAAACAAATCAACAACAACAACAACAACAAAACAAAAACACACAGGAATGGTCGGTGGCAAGATGGCAGCATAGAGAGGAGTGGAAGCTAAGTAGTCCCCCTGGAACAACTAAAAAAACCAGAAACAACTAGTAAATAATCCAGAATAACTGCAGGGGGACAAACGAGACCATCCACTCATCGTATACCAACCTGAATTGGGAGGAATGCCCAAGAACACAGCATAAAATCTGTATGTAAAACCTGCGGATCCAAGTTGTGAGACCCCCCTCCCCCATAGCCCGAGCTGCAAAGCCTCGTGGTGCCAGAGAGAAGCTCTCCCAGCAAGCGAATATAGCTCAGCTGAGCTCCAACTGGGGTTTTAAGTAGCGAGTGTGAACTGCTCACTACAGGTACGCATCCCCAAAAAACAGACAGAGGCTTTGGGTGACGACTGACCTTGGAGAGCCAGAGGGTTGCCTTGGACTGGGTCTGAAGGGGACTATCTGTTTCTTTTTTGGCTCAGTGGAGAAAGCCCCAGTCATTTTCAGTTTCCAGGGCTGTGACACAGGGAAGGGTGGAGACAGCACAAGCAGAGAGCGAGACTATTGAAATGCTAATGACCTCCACCTGGGGGGTCTGTCTTCTCTAGGAGGAAAGGGGTGGGGCCCTTTCTATCCAGAACCAGACCCCAGAGCCTGGGGGAACATGGCCATACCTCCTCACACCAGTCAAGAATTATAGGCTAACAGGCATCACCTGCCATGCAGAAAAGCACAGTGACCTGAGGCATCAAAGGGTGGAGCAATTTTCTAAGACACACCCTTAGGGAAACCAGATACTGAATATTTCTTCCCTCTGGGGCCTGAGACTGTTCTGGTCTGGGAAAACCTGATTTGGGTAACCAAGGAAACCATGCCTAGACAACAGAAAATTACAACCTACACTAAGAAAAACAAAGTTATGGCCCAGTCAAAGGAACAAACTTAACTTCAACTGAGATAAAGGAATTTAAACAACTAATGTTAAATCAATTCAAAAAGTTTAGAGAAGATATTGCAAAAGAGATAGAGGCTGTAAAGGAAGCACTGAACATGTATACGGCAGAAATCAAAAGTTCAAAAAACCTACTAGTAGAATCTATGGAAATGAAAGACACAACAAAAGAGATGAAAGACACAATGGAAACATACAACAGCAGATCTCAAGAGGCAGAAGAAAACACTCAGGAACGGGAGAACAAAACACCTGAAAGCCTACACGCAAAGGAGCAGATGGAGAAAAGAATGAAAAAATATGAGCAATGTCTCCAGGAACTCAAGGATGAAACAAAGTACAATAATGTATGTATCATTGGTGTCCCAGAAGGAGAAGAGAAGGGAAAGGGGTCAGAAGCAATAATAGAGGAAATAATTAATGAAAATTTCCCATCTCTTATGAAAGACATAAAATTACAGAGCCAAGAAACGCAGCGTACTCCAAACAGAAGAGATATGAATAGGCCTACGCCAAGACACTTAATAATCAGATTATCAAATGTCAAAGACAAAGAGAGAATCCTGAAAGCAGCAAGAGAAAAGCAATCCATCACATACAAAGGAAGCTTAATAAGACTATGTGCGGATCTCTCAGCAGCAACCATGGAGGCAAGAAGGAAGTGGTGTGATATATTTAAGATACTGAAAGAGAAAAACCGCCAAGCAAGAATCCTATATCCAGCAAAGCTGTCCTTCAAATATGAGGAAGAGCTCAAAATATTTTCTGACAAACAGACAATGAGAGACTTTGTGAACAAGACACCTGCCCTACAGGAAATACTAAAGGGAGCACTACAGGGTAATAGAAGATAGGAGTGCGTGGTTTGGA
The DNA here is from genome assembly GCF_015220235.1 of Choloepus didactylus. NCBI lineage: Eukaryota > Metazoa > Chordata > Mammalia > Pilosa > Megalonychidae > Choloepus > Choloepus didactylus. The sequence goes on along the minus strand of NC_051320.1, from coordinate 48,324,589 downwards.
ACACAATTTTGGGAGATGGTAGCACAACAATGTAAGTACACTGAACAAAGGTAACTATGAATACGGTTGAGAGAGAAAGGTGGGGAGCATGTGAGACACCACAAGAAAAGAGGAAAGATAAAGACTGGGACTGTGTAACTTGGTGAAATCTAGAGTATTCAACAATTGTGATAAAATGTACAAATATGTTCTTTTACGAGGGAGAACAAGCAAATGTCAACCTTGCAAGGTGTTAAAAATGGGGAGGCATTGGGGGAGGGATGGAATCAGCATAAACTAGAGACTGTAACTAATAGAATCATTGTATTATGCTTCCTTTAATGTAACAAAGGTGATATACCAAGGTAAATGCAGATAAGAGGAGGAGATAGGGGAGGCATGTTAGACACTTGACATTGGTTGTATTGACTGATTCTTTATTCTACTTTGATTTAAGGTTATTTTTCCTTTTGCTGCTTCCTAGCTGTCATTTTTTTTTTCCTCTTTCTTTTGCCTCTCTACCTTCTTTGACTCTCCCTCCTGCCTTGTGGAAGAAATGCAGATGCCCTTATATAGATAGTGGTGAGGGTGGTGAACACATAAATGTATGACCATGCAGAGAACCATTGATTATTGACTTGGGATGGAATGTATGGTGAGTGAACAAAACCATATTAAAAAAAAAAATGGGTTGATGACAAAACCTCAAGAGCAATATACTGAGTGAAATAAGCCAGACACATAAGGACAATTATTGCAGGGTCTCACTGATAGGAACTAATTATAATATGTAAACTCATAGACATGAAATATAAGGTACCAAGATATAGGACGAGGCTTAAGAATGGGGAGTGGTTGCTTAGTATGAGCAGAATGTTCAATTAGGATGAACTTAAATGTTTGGAAATGAACAGGGGTGTTGGTAGCAAGACGGGAGAATAACTAAGCGCCGAATGGTGTGTGAATGAAGTGGAAAGGGGAAGCTCAGAGTCATATATGTCACCAGAAGGAAAGTTGGAGGTCAAAAGATGGGAATGTATAAAACTGAATCCTATGGTGGGCAATGCCCATGATCAACTGTACAAATACTAGAAATCGCTTCCATGAACCAGAACAAATGTGTGACAATACAATTAGAAGTTAATAATAGAGGGGCATATAGGGAAGAACTATATACCTATTACCAACTATATACTACAGCTAGTAGTATTTCAACATTTTTTCATAAACAATAACAAAAGTACTATATCAGTACTACGAGTCAACAATTGAGAGGGGTTGGTTAGGGATAGGGGAGAATTAGAGTTTCCTTTTCTTTTTTCCTTTTTCATCTTTCACTTTATTTCTTGTCTGGAGTAATGAAAAGTTTCTTAAAATGGAACAAAAATTAAGTGTGATGGATGCACAGCTGTATGAGGGTACCCAGGGGCAAGTGATTGTACACTTTGGATCTTTGGATAATTGTATGATATCTGAACAATCTCAATAAAAATGAAAAAAAAACACAATAAAACTAGGCAAGTAGACAAGAATTTATGTACAAAGATGTACCATAAAGTTACTTGTAATAGCAATTTTTTTCATTTTTCAAATCATTTATTAATTTTCTATTATGTATAATTATTCCTTTTTGCTGCACATTCTGCTGCTTTCCCAATCTAGTTTTGATTTTTTGCTTTGTATGGCAGATTGACTTTGGTGATGATAATTCTTCATTATTTTAGAGATGGGGTGTCAAGTTTAGTTGCATGTAGCCAGGCAGCTCTGTTGGAGAGGTGAGAATGCTACAATGAGGTTTGCTTGAGTTTCTCTCCTCCACTTCCACCACGCTTGGTTATCCTTTGGCAGCCAAAGTCGTTCTGTCTATGGGTAGTTTGTTGTTTGGGTAATGTTAGAAAAGCAGAACAGCAAAATTTTAAAATGAACTAAATTAGGAATTAGGCAAATCAATTATGGTATTATATGTAAATATATGGAATATATATAAAAAAAAACACATACAGGAAAAAAGTGCCATTAAAAGTAAAAATATAAAGTTTTTTCATTCTTCCACAGCCCCTCTCTCAACTTGCCGTGGTGTTTTGTTTTTTATTTACTGTTTGTTCTATTTCAAGAAAAAATAAAATTTTAAATTATTAACATTAATATTAACATTCATCTTTATATTATGCAATGACAGTTTTAAATGAAAATATATAAGAGCATTTAACCCATATGCAAAATCAGTGAAAATACACATTTTGCATTTCATAGTTCATACATGCATAGGTAATTTGTTCATACAACAGCAGTGGAAATACTGCAAAAACTGCATCAACTGTTCTTATTTCACTTCTCAATATGTACACATTCTGCCAATACACTGTGGAAATCAGTGGCTTCCAAAACACACTTACTTTATATTTGTTTTGAGTCTCTCTGAACTCCCACATATCATGGATCCATCAGAATTCTGTTCTCATGGGGCATTGTGAATGAAAAAATTAGACACCAAGGGATGGTGGTAGACATGCATATTGCATGTCTTTCCTCTGCTCATGCTCATGCTCCACTGTCCTATTGGACTTCACTTACAAAACATAAGTTCAAAGATAAAAGTATTAAGAATTTCAAGATGGCAACAGCAGAGCATATCCATGAAGCTGGTCCTGAGTGGTAAGCTTCAACAAAAATCAGGCAGAAGTCTGGCTTTTGTTTAGGGCTCAGTACTTGCTGGCTTTTGACTTGGTGGAATTGGCCTTATCTACTCTTTCAGTTCACTCCCCTGTCTCTTTGGCCCTGGCCTAGAAGACAGTATTATCATCCTCATGGCTGGGGACATGTCCTATGGCAAAATGCCAAGGGATGTAAAAGAGTTTCTTGTTCCCAATGACCCACTGAAGCCCTATTTGCTGGCAGCTGTTCACCTGGCCACCAGCCACAACTTCAACTGCAACTGGTAGGATGGTAGGGGAGCTTCCAGGGTGAACTTTAACACTGGAAAATTATTAATTTAATTCATCATACTAATAAAGTTGTAAAATATTATGATCATTTCAGGGTATGCACAAAAATAGTTGATAAAGCCAACATCCATCTATGATTTTTTAAAATATCCTTGAAATCTAGAAATAAAAGGGAAATTCCTTAACCTAATAAAAAAATCATAAAAATTATAGGAAATGAATAATGATAAAACGTTTAAAGTTTTCCCTTTGAGGCTAGAGATAAAACAAGAATGACTGGCATCACCACTTCTATTCAACTTGTGTACTGGAGGCTGTAGCATGAGAAATAAATTAAATATATTGAAAAGGAAAACAAAATTGTTTTTTGTAGAGGACATAATAGTGTAGAAAATTTTAAAAATCAGATAAAGTTTAGCAGGATTAAAAGATACATAAAAAAATTCAAATATCACTGTGGACTTCTGTTTCACACCATTTCAGAGTAATTGGTATTAGACTAGCCCTCCCACCTAAGCAATAGGACAAGAAATATGAGGCATTTTTCAGGCATTTGGCAAGAGTCAGCACATGGCTATGATCTTTGAAAGAAAGGAAATGCTTGACATGAGCCTCACGTTCACCACAGCTCTCTGCCTAGGTCCAAATTCCTGACCACAAGACAGGGAAGTTGGAGCACAAGCAAAGCTATAATCTGCCGGGCAAGATATAGGAGAGAAGAAAGATGTATATAAGGGAGTGGCGAAGTTTGTTTGAGTCTCCCCACAAGTCTTAGGCCAAGCACTAGGCAGTGAACTTGCAGGTAGAAACTATGTATGGAATGTTTACCAAAGAGTTATTGTTGTGGAGCTGAGAGAAGAATTATAATTGTAGAGGTTGACCAAGGCTGGGAGATGAAGTTCCAGCCCAGCTAGAATGAAGAAACCTCAGAATCACTTCAGACATAAAAACTGGGATGCCAGAAATTCCACAGCTTGGGTGCAAGGACTGTACCCTAGAGTAAGGCCTACTGTAGACCTGAACTAATAAAACTTAAAACCAAGCCTTGACAAGAAAAGGAGAGGAAACAGAGTTTGGAATTTCAGTATAGCTGACATAGAGTGTCTTAGGAAACAGCTTGGAATTTCCACCAATCCACCTTAACAGAGCACAAAAACAAAGCCTACATAAAGTTAAGGAGATTGGACCTAATTGAATTGCTGAAAGAACAAAAATCTACACATTTCAGTGGAACATAACATTATCCATAACATTATCTGGAATCCCTACAGTGCATTGTTCACAATGTTTGATATACAATAAATAGTTACCAGACATGCAAACAAATAGGAGCTATAGTCAAGAAAAACAGCAGTTAATAGAAATTGACCTTGAGAAGGCCTGGATTTTTAATTACCAGGTAAAGTCTTTAAAATAACTATTATAAATATGTTCAATGACTTAAGGAAAAATATGGCCTTGATGAATGAAGAGATAGAGAATCTCAGTTGAGATTCATTAAATGTAAATGCAATAAATATTTAAATAGCTAGGTAAAGATTGTCAGACTGGATAAATAAATCCAACTATATGTGGTTTACAAGAGACAGACTTAAATATAAAGACACACATAGCTGAAAAGTATAGGATTCATATTATCTATCAGATAGAATAACAATAATAACTATTAATAGCAGGCAAAGTAGACTTCAAGACAAAGAGTATTACCAAAAGTTAAAAAAAAAAAAAAAAGAAAGAAAGAAAGAAAGAAAGAAAGAAAGAAAGAAAGAAAGAAAAAAGCACCATTTTATAATAATACAGTGGTTAATTCATCACAAAGTCATACTAATCCTAAATGTGTATGCACAGAATAACAGAGCTTCAACATATATGAAGCAAGAATTTATAGAACTAAAGGAAAAAAATAAACAAGTGCATAAGCATATTTGGAGATTTTAACACCTCTCTTTGAGTAAGTAATAGAATATGTTAAAAAGGTCATAATATGGATCATAATTGACATTTATAGAACCTGACATCCCACAAGTACAGAATATACATTCTTTTCCTGTACACTGGAAACATTCATCAAGATAAACCATATGCTGGGCTATAAAGCAAATCTGAATAATTTTGGAAAGTTTGAAATCTTATAGAGTATATTCTATAGCAACAATAGAATTAAAAAGTCAATACCAGTAAGATATTTAGAAAACCTGCAAATACTTGGAAATGAAAATACACAGTTCTAAATAACCCAATGATTAAAGAAGAGCTCACGAGGGAAATTTAAAAAATTATTTCCAACTGAATGCTAATTAAAGTACAAAATATCAAAATACATGGAATGCTGTTGAAGCAGTGCTTAGAGGTTGTTTTCTACTTTTAAATGCATTTATTATAAAAGTACACAAGTTTAAATCAACTATCTCACTTTCCAACTTAAAGACACAGAAAAATAAGCAAATTAGCTAAGTGGAAAAAAAACAAGAAATAAGAAAAAGAGCAGAAATCAATGATATAGAAAACAATAGAGAAAGCCAAAATTTGATTTTCTGAGATTAATACATTTGATAACAGAATCTCAGAAACATTTCTGTTAGGAGGGCAAAAAGGTGAAACACCTTCAGAAAACAATTTGGTAGTATTTTTCATTTGGAATGTGTACATTCTCTACAAATCAGTGATTCTGCTCCTACTTTATAATCCAGAGAAACTCATGAAAATCTGCATCAGAAAACTCATGTAAGAATGTTTATAACTACTTGTTTGTAGAAATCCAGAAATAGCCCCAAAGCCCTACAACAGGAAAACAGACATAAAAATTATGATATATTCATCAATTAGAATATTTTTAAGGGATTAAAATAAATCAATTGCAGCTATGTACAACAATCCATTCCATTAAAAAAAAAAAAAAAAGAAAAGAAAACACATCTCTTGAGTGCCCATCAGGTGTTACGCACTGCTCTAGGCAGTTGGATATATTGGTTAATAAAACTGACCAAGGATCTCTACCTTCAGGCAACCTACATTATTTAATGTGCAAAATAAATAAGTTAATTATGTATAAATATACTAAAAAGTGACAAATGACTATGAGCAAAAGAACAAGTGGATCATGGTAACAGGGGTCTGGAATGCTGGAGTTAGGGAGAAAATGGGGGGTGGAGGGAGTCTGAAGAGGGATCATAGTCAGATTATTCTTTGCAACATAATATTAAATGGCTATAATATTTATGAACTTGGCAATAATATCGAGTGACAAGTACATCCCAGATGATGTGCCTCAAATCTGAGCTGTAGCAGAGAAATGCCTATGAAATCCTGCAGTTCTTTCCCCATGATGTGAGGATGTAGAGGCCTCATTTCTGATGGAAGAGTCCCAAGATCAAAGCGGCTTAGATCACTGAGTCAACACCTGGAAACTAGGAGACTGTCAATTATAAAACCCATTATTACTGTGAGTGTCATGAGGAATGGGAAAATGCTATAAATTATTGGCAAGTTGCATCATGATTTCAGAACTGTTGAAATGTGAGGGGAAAAAAAGCAAACTGTGCTTTAGAGACACTGTAATATACTATTAAATACTCAATGAACTAGAACACACATAAAAAAAATGTGAACATTTCCAGTTGGCTACAAGATATGCCTCTTATCTACATGCCATTTACCAGTTAGGAAAATAGCTGACAGCTATACATTTGAAATTATGCCCTCAAAATATTTGTAATATGTGACTCCAGCTTTCTTTCACTTACATGAAATAATTCCCTATATATGTCCTTACATCACCTTAAGAATATTTTGAAGTAGATGTTTCTTCTAGATTTAGAGGCAATCTTGCATTCCAATCACTGGAATCAAGTATTCCAATCATTGGAGCATGTATTTAACAATAATATAGGTGAGTTCTTTCCGTGGAGTTCATCCTATATATATGTGCTATGTAACTAAAACAAATCAGTGAAAATTATTTGTTAAAGCTGATTAATTTTCTGAGTTTTCAAAAGGAAATTTTTCTTTAAGAAAAGCATCCCTATTTTCTTGGTTTTATTAAGTGCTTTAAATATAGTATTATAGGTTAAAACCAACACTTTGGAGCACAGACTTTGGGAATCACAGGAATTTCTTAAATTAACTCATGTGAGGAATCACCTCTTTAAATTATTTAAACAGCATTCACCCTAATCTCCTCCTCATGGTTCTAGGATGATTGCACAGAAATAGCAATATGTGTGTTTGATCTACTGAACAACCCATCCTGGCTACTTAGTGAGCTAAATTGGATAATTCAATTTTCAAAATTTAAGGTGAAAGACTGCTGAATAGGAATAAGTAATTTGATATTATATTTCTTATTTTAATATATTGAATGAACTTCATATACTTTTGACAAAAAAATCATAATTCTGTCAAGGTATTTGAGCTTCATGATTACAAAAACTAATTCCTGCAAATGATCCAAATTTATTTCCCAAAATTTCAATCTATATGCATATTTATCTAGGTCAAAAGTTTTAGCATGTATTAGATTCTAGATAAGATTCTATAAACTAGATTATAGTCTATATTTCAACTTACTACATATAACTGAATAACATGGCTATCATTCTTTGATAAAATAAGCATATTCATAATTAATATACATTCTGGGTGTTTTAATTTCAATGTCACTAAGATATATTCATTTATTTGGTATTTGGTCAATTATGCTTGTTCTGAATAATTTCTTCTAATATACATTTGTGTCTCTGGAGGAGTTTCAAAATATACATGCTTTGAGTATTGGAGTAGAAGCATGAGGTGAAAAATAAGTGGAGCATGGATGGCATGAGACCTTCCTACTACAAAAGGGGAGAGTAAGGTGAATTGGGAACACTACTTTTTGAAGTTTAATTATTTTGTGCGGGTGACTGAGCTTGTACCTCGGCTTGCCAGGCCTGGGCCAGGGGACCTGATCACCCCCTGGGGAGGGTAGTAGGTACGGGCGTGAGTGCCCTCTGCAGCCCCCCCGAGCCTGGGGAGCGAGGTCAAGGCAGCTCCCTTTTCCTCACCCAAAATGCCACTGGCAGGGGAGGCTTGCCGGAGGAAACCGCCTTTCTCCCAACTGCCCTTTCCCCACTTCCTTATCTTACCCACACACTCCCTTGTGCCAAGGCCACTTCTGCCACCGCCAGCGCGCATGCACCGTGGCCAGAACAACCCCCGCCCCACTGCAACGGCTCCTGCGTTCTCTCAGAACCAATCCTAGCCCCTATCCCTTCAGTATTGCCATTTAAGGCTGCTTCACCTCCTTTCCAGCCCTGCCCTTCTTACCAGCCTATATAACCTGTAATCACCCCTGAATAAATCTCTTTGGCGCATACTCCTACTGGATGAAGAGTGTCTTGTCCTTATCGCCGCCCTCCACACCTTGCACGCCTCCCGCCGAGGACCCGGCCAAGTCCTCCGCCTCGCCCTCGCCTCCGGGAAAGAGCCCCCGCCGCCGGTACCCTTTAAGCAGCCCCGAGAGCTGAGGGCTCAGCTACCGGCCGCCCCTCCCCCTAGAAGCAGTAACCGCGACCGCAACTGGTGCCCCGTGTGAGGGAGCGTCTCCACACAACAGTTCGGCAGGTCGCCCGCTTGCCCGGACGCCTCTCCAGCTTCCCGTTTCCTCGCCTGCAAGGTAAGGGCCGCCTCTCCTTCGCCGCTTCCGGAGCCGTGGGAGGTTCACTGCTCCGAAGCCGCTCCTCCCTTCCCCCACGCTCTCTTCGTCCTCTTGTATGCGCACTTCTATGACCCCCGTTCCTCCTAACGCTCTCCCTCTTCCCCTCCATTACTTTGCTGTAGTTCTTTGTATTTTTATTTCCTCATTTGGTGCCGTGTGCCTCTTTGCAACCGCCCCCCCCCGACTACTCCCGTTGCCAAAGGGCACTGCTTTCCGCTCTCGCCGTCTCCTTCGGCCTTGCGGCCACGGTTTATCTCATTCTCTCTGCTCGGTAAACAACTCCCCCTCCTTCCCCCTCAGCTATGGGTAATCGTCTATCTACGTGCCAGGCACCTCAAGTTCGTGCTCTAGCGGGTCTCCTAGACACGCATCGCTGTAAAGTGTCTGTTCGGCAACTGCAGGTATACTGGGACCTCCTGCTGCCCTTTAACCCATGGCTCATCACTTGCCATCTTTGGGACCCTGTTACTTATGATCGCCTTATTGATCGGGTCACCAACGCCATGGAACATGAGAGCAAGCGCTTCCCTCCCGGCTTGCTCCCCACCTTGATAACCATCCGCTCCTGCCTTCAAGGCTCCCTCCCCCCTGATCGAGGCCCCGTTAAATCCAAGGAAGCCCTATCAACCCAGCCAACAGATTCAGATAGCGATACTAATTCAAATCATGACTCGGACACGGAGTCCTTAGTCGAGCAGATTAACAACGCGCTCGAGGTGACTCCCAAAAAGCAAAATAACACTGCGCCACGCCAAGATGGCGAACTTCCTCCTTCTTCTTCCATCGAGGGGAGGAAATGCTCCAGCGATGACATCAGCCCTAAGCTGGGCCGGAAACCGCATATGCTTTACCCCGCCCTTCCACAGGGCGGAGTTAGTCCACCATCTTATGCCTTGAACCCCGCCCTTTCACAGGGCGGGGCTGATCCACCATCTTGTGTCTTAGCCACGCCCACCGCGCCGCCATCTTGCGACGCTTGGGGCCTCCCACTCCCGCCTCCCCCTTCGGCGGGCTCCCCCTCGGAGCCGCTACCGGCAGCTGCCGCCGCTCCTTCCACCCTGCCGACTAACAACCCCTGGCTGCCTTCTACACCTCAAGGCAACCCTTGGGGCAACGCTCCCCCTACCCCCACTCCCGCGCCAAACCCTCTGCAAGCGCGTCCTCCTTTCTCTCGTGCTTTTCGCTGCTTTCCTCTTAACCTTGCCCCCACCCCACAGAAACCGTATGACTGGTATCCCATTGACTCAGATACTATCAAGCAGCTTCGCAGGGCCGTCAGGGAGGACGGGTTAGGTAGCCCATACGCTTCCCAAATACTGCAGGATCTCGGCATGGACTATTGTATCCCCCAAGACTGGGCCTCGCTTGCCCGTTCCATTCTTAACCCCGGTCAGTTTGTTGACTGGCGTGCTCACTTCCAGGCAGAAGCAGCTCAGCAAAGTGAGCAAGACGCAGCCCTTGGAGTCTATCATCCCCCTGAAGCCTATTTGGGCACTGGAGCATTTCTAAATGCGTCTGCTTATATTAATGTCCCTGCTACCTTCTGGACTGTCCTCAGAGGCATCGCCTTACGCGCGTTTGCCAATTGCTCTGCCCGTCGACCTGACAAATTTACCAAGCTCCTCCAGGAGCCAAACGAACCTTTTGCCACCTTCGTTTCCAGGGTTGAAGAGGCCTGTGCTAGAAAAGTTACCGACCCCCAAGCCCAGTTAGCGCTCACCCGCGAACTCATTCTAGAAGGAGCTAACCCCCCCTGTAAGCAAGCCATTCTTCCCTTGCGGGAAAAAAGGATAGATGACTGGGTTCTCGCCTGCAGCGCCTTTGATCCAGCTGCCACGTCCTTAGCCCAGGCTGTCTCTGGCGCCGTCACTGCCGCCTTGGCCGCCACCACCGGTTGTTTTAAATGCGGGCAAAGCGGTCATTTTGCCAGGGAATGCCCCAATACGGAGGTCAAACGCCCGCCTCCCATGCAACGCCATGGGCGCCCCCCTCCCACTCCATGCCCGCGCTGCCAACGTGGTTATCACTGGGCGCGCGATTGCAAAAGCAGCCACAGAGACCTTAACGAGAAAGATTTAAAAAAATTCTGCTATCCCTGGTGCCCTGGCGGTAGTCAACACCAAAGCACTGAGCAGGCTTTAAACTCCAAGCGGGGCAAGCCTCAGCCCCGCCCCTAAGAGGCAGCGTGCCGGCCGGTTCCAATAAAACTAATCAATGCTCCAACAATAAAACGCTTCTCTGGACAGTCCCCCTCACTCCAGAAAAACCTACTCGTAAGTTAAAAATAGAGGGGCAATGGTACACAGGCACGCTCGATTCAGGGGCAGAAATCTCTTGCATGCCCGCTCAATATGCCACCATGTGCATGGTTCTTGATGGTCCCTCGGTAGTGGGAGCCACTGGTACCTCTACTTCTCTTCAGGCCATAAGACCCATTAAGTGGGAGGATGGAGAAGGCCACTCAGGTACCTTCCGCCCGTTATTTCTACACACCATAGACCAAATTTTATGGGGCCGTGACATCCTCGCCGCCTCTGGGGCAGTGCTTACCACGCAGCCCCCCCAATAATGTGCGCCACTGCTCGTTTAACACCTCCAGCGCCCATTCCTCTGCAGTGGGATACTGAGGAACCTATATGGGTGGAGCAGTGGCCCCTTCCCACGCATAAATTGGTAGTACTCCAAGCCCTTGTACAAGAACAATTGAATGCTGGCCACATAGAACCTTCTACTAGTCCCAATAATTCGCCAGTATTTGTTATTCATAAAAAAACCACAGGGAAATTTAGGCTCCTCAATGATCTGCGGGAAATCAATAAGCATATTCTTCCCATGGGTTCCCCGCAGCCTGGCCTTCCCCATCCGGTAGCCATCCCGGCTCACTATCACGTAGCCACCATTGACATCAAAGACTGTTTCTTTTCCATCCCGCTACATGAGCGAGACCGCCCGCGCTTTGCCTTTACAGTTCCCGTCCCCAATCACGCGGGCGTGGCTAATAGGTACCAATGGAAAGTCCTCCCTCAAGGGATGCGTAACAGTCCGGCCATCTGCCAGATGTATGTTAATCACGCAGTGGCCCCCCTGCGAAAGCAGGCCATGCTCATCCATTACATGGATGACATCTTAGTGGCCTCTGAAGACGCCGAGACGCTTCCTCTAATCCTCAAAGACCTTACCACTAATTTAGCTGACCTCGGCCTTACGATTCAACTCGATAAGGTTCAAATTGTGCCTCCATTAGCCTTCTTAGGGTTTAGTATTGATAAAACCATTGCTCCGTCCGCTCCCCAGCTGGACATACCGGACCGGGTCACTATCACTGAGCTTCAACAGCTCTGCGGTCAAATCAATTGGCTCCGCTCTGCGTTGCCGATCACCACCGCGCAGCTCCAACCACTCTTTATGCTGCTGAGTGTCCCTGAAGCCCCGCCGCTAGCAATCTCCCGGCGCATTAAGCTCACCCAGGAGGCAAAAGAAGCCATTGCCGCAATTAACAAGGCACTTGCTGCCTGCTGTCTCAACAGATTCAGCACTAAGGAGGGCAATCTTATAGCACTCATCCTCCCTACGCCCGGCACACCCATGGGCTGCCTGTGGCAGGAAGGCCCTCTACTTTGGGCGCATCCCGCTAAAAGTCGACTTAGAAAAATTTGCCCCGCAGTGCGGCTCTGGATCAGCCTAGCTTCAGATCTAGTTACCTTGGCTGTTCATGTATTCGGAGAGCCGCCAGAAAAAATTGTTTGGCCCCTAGACACAGGCCAAACCCGCCTGCTTATACGTGACAACCCGGACATGCAAATCCTTTTAGAAGGATTTCAGGGGGAATTCAGCTGCCACTATCCTAGCCATCGGCTGTTACAGGGACTCGCCAAGCTTCCCTTCCGCAGCCCCTTCCATCCTTTCCCCTCCTCTGCACCCATCCCGGGTGCCAATACCGTCTTTACTGACGCCTCCAAAACCCGTTTCGCCTTCCTCTCTTATTCGCAGGACCATCCGGAACCCTGCCTATTCAGTTGTGTCAACCATCATTCGGTCCAAGTGGGAGAAATTCTGGCAGTGTCATACGCACTAAACGCCCACTGCAGCCACCCAGTAAACATTTTCACTGACAGCCTCTACACGTATCAGGTCTGCCGAGTCCTTGCATTTTCCACCTTTTTCCCTGGGAACTCGGCCATCGATAAAGCACTTTCTAACCTCAGAAACATCTTAGAGCATAGACAAGATCCTTGGTTCGTTAGCCACATTCATAGTCACTCAGGCCTTCCGGGGCCCTTGGCTAATGGCAACAGTATAGTAGACCAAGCGGTCTCAACTCAGACTACCCAAGCTATGCTAACTCACACAGCGGCCCCTCCGGGGGACGCTGTTAACCAGGCCAAGTTATTGCATTCCAGGTTTCACTTTTCGGCTACGTCGTTACATCATCTATGTGACCTTCCTTTAAATACCTGTAAACATCTTGTCCGCAATTGTGCAACTTGTGCACCCTTTGCGCCACTTGGCCCCTTACAACCTCAAGGAGTCAACCCACGAGGCTTAAAACCAAATTCTAGATGGCAAATGGATGTAACTCATGTTCCGTCCTTTGGGCGCCTCAAATATGTGCATGTAATAATTGACACCTTCTCGGCTATGTGTTATGCAGTCCCCCTCGTCGGGGAAACGGCCAAACATTGTATCAAAGCCCTGAGACAAGGAATTCTCTTCATGGGAGTCCCTTGGGACCTAAAAACAGACAATGGGCCTGCCTATCGCAGTACTTCTTTTGCGGCTTTTCTTCAGTTATATAACATCACCCATCATTTCGGCATCCCCTATAATCCACAGGGGCAAGCCATTGTAGAAGCAATCCATCGCCGCTTAAAAATACAGATTGAAAAAGAAAGGGCAATGCTCCCCCAGGCAACTCCAGGGGACCTTGTTATAGCAGCCCTTATTCACCTTAATCTACTCACATTCAATAAGGAAGGGCTTTCGCCCCTACATAAACATTGGGGGCCCTCGTATAGGCCCACCCAGGCCCTGATGGTTTACTGGAAGGACCCGGAGAATAATACCTGGAAAGGTCCCTCCCCACTTCTCGCCCAGGGGCGCGGGTTTGCTTGTGTTTTCCCAGATGATGCAGCACAACCAATATGGATCCCAGGAAGGGCAATCCGGCCCGCCACCAGCAACCACGCGTTCAACGAGACGGGAACGCCGTCGTCTCCGCAGCCTGGTGCACCAGATGACAACAGTACACCTGGGCCTGAACCCCAGTCCGAGCAGAGCGCAGCAGCGGCGAGAAATTAGAAAAATTATACGCCTCTATAAACAGGCAAAACACCATGTCATACATCCTCTCAACCCTCACCCAAGCATAACCTCCCTTCTAATGGTTATGTTAGTTCTTGCCTCTTCTACCCAGGGCGATCCCCACCAGCCTTGGAAGTGGACCCTTGCGCGTTGGAAAGACTCCACAATAATTTTTTCCAACACCACAGCAGGATCTCCCTCCTTCGTCTTTTATGCCATTGATCTGTTTGTCCCTCCTAATCCAAAACTTCCTAGTTATCCAGGCAGCCTAAATATTCAGGATTATTATATGTGTCCAGCTTCAAATCCTGGAAAATCATACTGCAAATCCCCAACAAACTATTACTGCCCGTACTGGGGGTGTGAAACATTAGCCACTGGCTGGAAACCTTCTGTCCCTGACAAATTTCTAAACCTCGCAGTAATCCCGTATTCTTGCCAAAAGTCAGGCTATCGCTATTTCAACAGGTACCTTTGTCCTAAAAGACTAATGCTCACCATACAAAACCCTGCCGATACGTCTTGGCTCTTGGGTAAAACTTGGGGCTTCCGAATTTGGCTATCGGGGTTCGATCGGGGAACCCTTATATTCATAAGAAAGGAGGCTATAAACCAACCAAAGAAAAATACTGTTATAAAAAGGCCCTTTAACATTGGTCCCAACAAAGTCATTAACCCTCTTTTTCTACAGCCCTCCAGCCGCACCTTAGCTCCGGCTAAACGCACTTCAACTACATCTCAAACACCACCACCCCAGCTTCCTCTGCCCCCTTCTCGTTATTCCTCTCCCCTCCTCAGCCTCATCCAAGCCGCCTTTACCTCAGTAAACTCCTCCAACCCCAATTTTACCTCATCCTGCTGGCTCTGCCTCTCCACCTCTTCCTCACTATACGAGCCCGTTGCCTCCAACCTCTCCTTTTCAGAAAGCACAGAAAACAGCCCCTTGGAATGCATTTGGAATACCTCTGCCGTCCCCCTAACCTTTCATTCAGTCTCCTATACGGGAAAGTGCGTCCGCCCTCGCTCCAGTAACTCTCCCGACCTCACTGCCTGTGCCAGCTACTCATCTCCCAGCAGCTCAGCAAAATTTCTCATTCCTCATAACTCCTCCCAATGGCTCTGTTCCTCTACAGGACTTACCCCCTGTCTCAGCACGAATGTCATCAATGAATATAAAGAAACTTGCCTCCTAATTGTCCTTATCCCTAGGGTCTTATACCACAGCGAAGAAGACTTCTTCCTCCGTCTGGAAAAAACTGCGGCTCCTGCCCTTCTGCAAAAGCGAGAGCCCATCACCGTCCTTACAATTGCCTCCCTCCTAGGTCTTGCCGGCACTGGCACCGGAATCGCTGCACTAGCCAGTCAAGACTCCGCCCTAACTCACCTCAGGGTGGCTGTTGACGAAGACATTCATCACTTACAAAACGCTATTTATCATCTAAAAAATTCTGTCAATTCCCTCTCTGAGGTAGTGCTCCAAAACCGCCGAGGTCTTGACCTTCTCCTCCTCAAAGAAGGAGGCCTCTGCGCTGCCCTAGGAGAAGAGTGCTATGTTTATGCCAATTCCACAGGTCTCGTCGAGGACAGCCTGAAAAGGGTCCGAGAAGGACTGGAAAAGCGTAAAAGAGATCGTGAAGCCACCAGTTATTGGTCCAGTTTTTTCACTCCCATCCTCCCATACATCCTTCCTTTTCTTGGCCCCTTATTAATAATTATTCTAGCTCTCATCTTAGGACCCTGCCTCATCCGCAAAATTGTCCAGCTTGTGAGAAAACAAACGGATGCCATTTTTTCCTCGTTCGTGCAAATCCAGTATCAGCGACTCGCCACCTCTGACGCCCCCCACTCCAAGATGACAGCCAACCCTCCGCGACCTCAACGCCACCGGTCGACTCGCCAACCGCGAGGCCCTTCTCAATCACCTGAACATCGCTCTCACCTCGAGTTCCAGCTTCTCTGAACCCCTGAACTTTAAACCCCTCACCTTCGCCCAGCCCGCTGCAGCGAAGCCATTGTCAAGCGCCCGGACACCACACCAACACTGAGCTCCAGCCTCGCTGAGCCACCGTCAACCCCTTTTTCCCTTCCCTAACCTCCCCCTTCCCTCACCCTTAGTGGGCCTCTCCGGTAAAGCCTCTTCCTCTAATTAGAAAAGAAAGGGGAATTGCGGGTGACTGAGCTTGTACCTCGGCTTGCCAGGCCTGGGCCAGGGGACCTGATCACCCCCTGGGGAGGGTAGTAGGTACGGGCGTGAGTGCCCTCTGCAGCCCCCCCGAGCCTGGGGAGCGAGGTCAAGGCAGCTCCCTTTTCCTCACCCAAAATGCCACTGGCAGGGGAGGCTTGCCGGAGGAAACCGCCTTTCTCCCAACTGCCCTTTCCCCACTTCCTTATCTTACCCACACACTCCCTTGTGCCAAGGCCACTTCTGCCACCGCCAGCGCGCATGCACCGTGGCCAGAACAACCCCTGCCCCACTGCAACGGCTCCTGCGTTCTCTCAGAACCAATCCTAGCCCCTATCCCTTCAGTATTGCCATTTAAGGCTGCTTCACCTCCTTTCCAGCCCTGCCCTTCTTACCAGCCTATATAACCTGTAATCACCCCTGAATAAATCTCTTTGGCGCATACTCCTACTGGATGAAGAGTGTCTTGTCCTTATCGCCGCCCTCCACACCTTGCACGCCTCCCGCCGAGGACCCGGCCAAGTCCTCCGCCTCGCCCTCGCCTCCGGGAAAGAGCCCCCGCCGCCGGTACCCTTTAAGCAGCCCCGAGAGCTGAGGGCTCAGCTACCGGCCGCCCCTCCCCCTAGAAGCAGTAACCGCGACCGCAATTTTGAAAGACATTTTCAAAACTACTTTAGGGTAAGTTGGCTAGTGCCTGCTTTATGGATCAGAAAACTGCCTGCAGAACAACTCCCTAGGACAAACTCATCTCATAAGGATATGTTCAAGATAAAAAATTCCGTAGTAGAGGCTTATTATTCATGGTTCTATCCTCATTTCCTCAGGTTGAAAACAGTTTTAAAATTTACTCCTACACATATGTAGCACAGTATTTTCTACTGAATGTAGAAATACATTCAAAGACAAATTTGCACTGAACAATGTTAAACTGTCATGGAAGACTACTTTATTTAAGGACTAATGCAGCAGGGAAGAGTTAGAGAACTCATCTTCTTCCAGACAAAAGACAGCAGGGATTTTAACAGCTGGGGTGGGCTAGTGGAAAAATGCTTGGAGGATGTTAAGGGGAGGTGATCACTGGGATGGGTGAGTAATTTACTGAGTTTGCAATTAGGGCCATTTGGTGCAGAGTGTTTTCTCTTGCTGTGATTAGACTACCTAGAGTCTGTAAGGGACTGGACAGTTAGGTCCAGTTAGGTTCCTCTCAAGCAACAGGATGGACTAAGTGCTGGGGTGAGAGAGAGGTCAAAGTCATGGAGTCAGTGAGAGGCCTGTCTAAAGCTTAGTCAAGCTAAAGGTAAGTTAAGGCAGCAGTGGTCACTAGACACCAAGGTGTAGGGTTCCAGAAATTTGTATGCTTCAAACATCTGGATCTATACTTATGGGGAATATACAGCTGTGTTTACTTCAATGATTACACATTTACATGCATACAATACATTTATTTAAATATATAGTCTCATATATGTGAGAATATTCAAACAAATGTATTTGCTGTATCTAATTGAATATGTTATTGAAAAAGTATTCAAATAAATATTCACCACTTTCATTTAAATCTTATGGTATTTATTTAAATAATATACTTATTAATATACAATCATAGCTTTTTATTTTTGTCTAAAACCATTTTTTTTTTTAAAAATTAAAGAAGCATAGTTGGAATCATAAGTCATACAAATCAAGAAATTTTTGTACAGAGGTAGTCATAGTTAGCAAGCTTTCAGAAGAATTAGGAAATTCAGCAGGACAAGAGGATGAAATCATTTGCAATTGAAATGTGTTTTATTCCAAAAACCTATCACAATCTGGTGGTCATTTTAGCTGAATTTCAAAGCACTTGTACAGAGGTGTTGCTTTTTTTTCTTTACTATTACTGTATCTTTCAAAATAAACTTTTCTGGGTGTTGGTTTAGTATAGTAGGAAAGAGTGTTTTCACTATTTTAAAGCTAAAATAAAATATCTGGTTAAGAGTATTAAGATAATCTCATTTAACTCTATCTTTATTTCTGGGAGAGAAACTGGAGACCAGTTTTGGAGGGCAGGAATGAAATTACATTTTGGATATAATTTCTGGCCCTGATGTCCTGGGAGATTTCAGGAAACTTCTAGTTAGTCTATTTATGCTTGTCTCAGTTCTCTTGTATGCAACTTATTTTCTCAGGGGTTCTTTTTTAATATATGGTGGAATGGCTTAGAGGAATAATGTGACATACTTGAGCAAGAGAAAAATTAAATTGGAGGTAGTGTAATTTTCTGAAGGAATTCTAAATTCAGTTTATTGCAGTATAAAAAAATGACTGCAGGCAATTACATTTGTTGAAAGATTGAATAAATAAGTGAGCCTGAGTTTCGTTGTTCATAGGTTGTGGGTAATATCCCTCAGTGGGTGTTGTAAGGATTGCATGAGTATAACATACAGAGCATCCAACTGTCAAATGGTTTCCAAATAATAACTAGCAATAAATATTTTGTCCATTGTAGATGACAAAACTGTGTACCCATCACCTGAACACACCCGCAAACCTTAGATGTTGGTCATGTTTTAGGAATCCATTTGCCTGAATTGATTAACCTCCTGTTGAAAGTTAAAATTAACATACAATTTTCTTTTTTCTTTCTTCCTTTTTTTTTTTTTTCCTGCTTGAATTTGCCCACTACATTATTTTCAGAGACAGTCCATACTTCCATCTCAGGTTGTTCCCCTCAGAATGTGAATTAGGGTGTGTGTTTTCAGCTGGGAAGGGTTCAATTATCGAAATAACGTATTTTGTGTTTTACATTTATAAAATAAAGTCACAATGTCCACAGTCACTTTGTGGGATGGGTATTTTCTCCATTTTAGAAATGAGGAGATCCAGATGAGAGCTGTTGGGCCCCAAGACTGGAGCCTGGACACGCGCCAAAAGAACTAAACGGCCCCAGGCCCGGCGCATCTGCGTCCTGGACTGGCGGAGAGGCGGGAGCGAGACCCACCAATCGGAGAGCAGGTTTAGGCCTGGTCTCGCCCATGTCCGTCAAGCCCCGCCTCTTTTCCGTATCGCCCTTTGGGAGCAGGGGTGTGCAGCTGGCTCGTCCCGCCCCTGCCTCTGATTGACAGGACCGTGGACAGCAATATTTGCAGCCGGACACGAAGTTTGTCGGCCATTGCCTTGGCTGAGCTGAGGTGTGTGTGTGTGTCGAGCGAGGGGGAACAGTTGCAGAGACCCTGCCGGGGAAGCTCAGGTTCTGGGACTGAAAGCGGGCGCGCCTCCTTAGCGAGCCCCAAAAGCGTTTAGGAGCTGATCTTTCTGCCCCGGGGAGCGGCACTTGAGCGGGCGGTGGGCGGAGGGAAGCTCTGGAAGGAACTAGAGCCCGGGAAATCGAGTAGGCATGGTAATCACATACCCGGTGCCCATTCCCGGGGTTCTGGGCGGTTGCGGTTGGGGTGGGGGTGGCGGACGCGGGATCGGACGGGGGCGGGTGGGCGTGGCCGCCGCCGTTGCTTAGGAACTTGCGGTTCCCGCCCTTGCCAGCTAGTCCTGCGCCCGTTGCTGGGCCGGGGAAACCTTAGCCCCGCCTTTCCCCCCCCACGCGGCCTTCCACTCTGCCATTAATTGGTTCCTTTTGCTGTCAGTCAACTCGTGGACGTATATCCCACTGTCCAGTACTGTGCATTGTTGGTTCTTCTCAGGGCTCGCTTTCGCGTATTGCTCTCATCTCCTGCACCGCCCCAATGAACGAACAAGAATCCGCAGACCAAAACGTTTGCAGAGAACTTCAGGCAGGGTGGGTGGCTTTATTGGGGCTTGGGGGTGGGATAATTTTCTTGGTGCATGGTGAATCCCTGTACCCATAAAATGTTGGTGTCCACGTGGATGGCTAGGAAAAGCGGGATGAGGAGATCCGGTTTCTCCTACCTGGAATTTTTTTCTCTCACTGCTGGCTGTTTCAGCTCAGTGACCTTTCTCAGAAAGTGAAGGCAATTTATTACTGAGGAACCCCAATATATAGTGTACCTTTCAGCGTCCGTAAAGCTCGTTTTTGTTCCATTGGGCTCATATTCAAAAATTAAACACAAGATGGTAAGCACAGATAACGATTCTAAATCTCTTCCTCTCCTGTGCTCAAATCATGTGACTCCAAATGATTCAGCAGAACAAACATTCCAGAGAAAACACAAAGGAGCTAAAAGCCATGTGAACAATGCAAATCCCTAGGAAGAAAGCTTGTACTGCTTATTAACACTGGAAAGAACATTGGCACAGAAGTGAAGAAACTGGAAGGGTTTTGAAATTTTTGTCCTTGGGCAATAAACCTCATGAACTATTTTCTTATCTGTAAAATGGGGATATCAATATGTGCCCTTACTAAAAAGTGATGAGAAATAATTTACTGTGCAAGCTTTACTAAAACAGTAATCTACACAGATGCCAAGTATCACTGACTATACTTTTGATCTATCTTTTCGTCTAGATGATCTGAATTTGTAAACACAGGAAGCATTATCATTCACTTTAAAGTACTTTAAAATTTCCCTTGTGATTTTTTTTTTTTTTTTTAATCATTGGGTTATTTAGGTATAGGGATAGAAACCCACTCATCTGCTCTTAATTGATTCTGTGTTCTGATTAGGTAGCAACAGAAGTGTCTTGCATGTCACTCTCGCCTGTCCCTCAACATTGAAAAATTAGATTTTTTCAAGTAGCTACATAACCTGAAAGGTTGGCAAAAATTACCTTCTAATCCAATGATTATTAACCCTTTTGGTGTCATATACACTCTGAGAAAACAAGGAAAGCTATTAACTTCTTCCCCAGAAAAAGGCGCAGTTTGAAGTTTATATAGATCTCAGATTAAGAACACCTGTTTTCATTGAACTTTCTTTGGTTATCATGAAATCACTCTACCCTTGCCTCATCTCAAAGAGAGACTGAGTGACTTACCCAAAGCTAAATAGCTGGTAGCAGTGCTGGGTCTTTTTCTTTTTTTCCACATTGCCTTTTATGGTGTCTGTATCTAAATAATTATTACCTTAGTTCCGGGTCTTCAGTTGATCTATTTTTTTTTTTTTTTTTTATCCCTTTAACAAGCAGGAATTACCAATGTTCAATAAATTGCTACTGTTAAAAAAACCAGGTAAATTATATTTTATTTCAAATGACCTCTAATCTTAGTCTTTTAAAGCATGATCTTATATTTAAGCCTGTGGAAAGAGAAATGATTGTCAAATATTCTGGGAAGATATTAAATAGTATTTTTGAGGTAAATATTAAATACATAAACTTTCCTTTCTATCCAAGTCTATTGTGGACAAAGGAAAGCTGTTTTGTCCATATTCCTGATTTTGTTTAGTACATGCCTCTGGAATATCATCTTATTCCTAGAATCCTTTTCCTCAATTTAAATGAGTGATCTTTTATAATATCTTAATTTCCCATGGCTAAAAATCATTATGCTTGGTTCCACTATTGCTCCTTCCCTGATTTCTGTATTCAAATAGAAGGCTATAATTAGACTTCAATATTTTCTTTGTCTAAGTTCGTTTATCTAGCTTAATGAATAAAAGTGGGAACCAGTACCATATATAAAACATGATTATTGAGTAAGGAAAAGAATTGAGGAAAAGATTTATTGCTTTTCTAATAAATGTAAGAGTATATAGGAGTACTTATTTCTCAGCACTTACAATTTTACTCAAAGTGTTTAGTGCCAAGCTATTCTTTCTTACTCTCCACATTTCTGGTAGTGGACCTCAAATAGAGCTAAATGGACTAGAGAGAGCAGGTAAATGTCCAGCATTAAAAAAAAAAGTGCAACATTCAGAGTTAACTGAAGTGATGAGGGCAAGAAGAAAAACTGGTATTTTTTTTAGATTGGAAGTATTTTGGCTTCAACTTAAAAGAAATGATAATGTGGTCAGTTTAACATTTTGTAGATGTGTATGTGTATGTATGTGGGTGAGTGTTAAAATTTATATATATTTTAATTTTACCTTCAGTGTTACGCTTTTATCATCTTACTCTTGGGGATTTTAAGGGCTCAGTAAATAACAGTCCTTTCCTTCACCTCCTGAATTTGTAAACAAATGTGTGGAGTTTGAAACATCATCTTTGTTACTAATGAGTTGATTGGGGATGGGGCACCAAAAATGAGTACTAGTACCTCCTGCCCCCTTCTGTCCCCACTCTGATTCCCAGAGCCCAAACTTAATTCAGTCCAGCAGAGAGAAAGTTTTGGTTTGTAGAACAGATACAATTACCTGGAGTTACTGCTCTGGTGCTTAAAGATTTGTAATCGGTTAGCTCTATCCACCAGTGGATTTTAGCCACCTATCAGATAACTTTCCATTAGGAAGTTGTGAGTAAGGGGTGGGGTCAGAATCCAGAACTGTTAATGTGGTGCTCTGGTTTTCAGAGGTGATACCTCTGGACCATTTGAAATATGCAGGGGTGATTTAAACTAAAACAATGTAATAAGAGGTGTTGCTGGCCTTGGGGACCCTGAAGTTCAGGGATAGGAAATATTACATTAATGTAGGGGTCTGCCAGCTCAGTGAAGAATTTTCCTTCCCCACTCCAATGCCGAAGTATCCCCACTGAGAACCATTGCTCCAGTGGAAGTTCCCTTACATGGAAACATGAGGGTAGGCCAGAAAGGATGTTTCTCCCTAATCTTTATTTGTATGTATCCATGCTTCTAGTATCCTTAGCTTGGGCTCTAAGTGTGAAGGTCTTCTAATACTACTGCTTAGCATATAGTCTTTGGTATTCTCCAAGAATGACTAAAATGATATTAAGGTAAAAGAGTGTTTGGGTCTGCTAAAGCTGCCGGAATGCAATATACCAGAAATGGGTTGGCTTTTACAATGGGGATTTATTAGCTTACAAATTTACAGTTCTGAGACTCTGGAAAATGTCCAGATCAAGGGATCAGCAGGATGATACCTGGACTCTGAAGGCAGGCTACTGGTAAGCTTGGGCTCCTCTGTCACATGGGAAGGCACATGGCGGTGTCTGCTGGTCCTTCTCTCCTGGGTTTCCTTGCTTTCAGCTTCTGGCTGCTCCATCTCTCAGCTTCTCTGGATGCTTCTCTGAATTTAATATCCTGGCTTCTCTGGGGGTATTTATCTTCTTCTAAAGGACTCCAGTAAGAAAATTAAGACCCACCCTGGGGCATTCCTCAACTGAAATCACCTAATCAAAAGGTTCCATGCACAATAGGCCTATACCCACAGGAATGGATTTGCGGATCTCTTTTGAACATGATCTTTTCTGGGTGTACATACAACTTCAAATTACCACAAACAGTGACGTATTTTAGCATATTTGATTTTCTTGAGATGTTTTCTTATTGATGACATATAAAGATCATAGAGTTCTAGAGCTAAATCTTTTTCTTACCTTATTACATATATTTAATCCTTACTTATATGATAGAAATGTTTATCTTTGCAACAGTAGAGTGAGATAGGTATGTATCTCCATGAAAAAATGTTCTCTTAGCTTACCTATTAATTTTTGAAGTGTTAACAACAATAAAATGATAAGCAGTCTGTACTCAGAGATTTAAGAAACTGTTTTGTTGAGTCAGAAGTTGAAGACAGTTCCATAAATGGGAGGCTCTTGTAAATTTGCATAGTTTTCAAGCCATTGAACAAGGAGAATGACAGCAGGAATAAAATAGCGTAGTTCTTCTGTAATGGTATTATGTAGTGAAATAGTTGCAAAAATAGCAAACCAATTAGATTGAACAACTTAAAATTTTGCCAAAGATAAAAGGAAGATAGTTTGATCCAAAGAACATTCATTTCACATAGTTTGAATAATAGTATATTATTCAAATATTGCAAGACATAGAGTAATAAATTATGTAGATAACTGTGGAAAAGTCTTAATTGTAGATTATGGATTGGGGGAGGGAGGAAGGTGCTCTGAACTGAAAGTTTTGGATTTAGTTACAGGAGTAGATAAATATCCTCTGTTGGGTTATATAATGTTTCTAGGCCCGAAGGTCCTTATCTGTAAAAGAAAGGGTTGAAGATTTGTGATTCTCTACCTTTTTCTGAACAATATGCTGGGACTTTATAATATATTCTCATTTTTCATTGTGACTCAGTACAGCCCTGTATCTCTCTGGGCAGGGACATATCAGATTTTTTCAGGATGGGAAGGTATAATTTTAAAAAGAACCCCACCCCCCACCCCTGATTCTGTTGTGACTGTGCTCCTTGGGGTCCATTCTCTGTCCCCTTTCCTTCTCTTACTTGTTCTCTCTTCCCTCAACACATACGCAATTGGAAACCATTGGACTTTATAAGATCTCTTTTAGTGCCAACTTATATTTGAATAAATTTAGCATATGAAAATGAATAAAATAAAAAAAAAAAACCCACAAAGCCAAGGAAGAGGAAATCAACAGAAGACTCAGAGGGATACCTGTGAAAATCCAAGAAGATTAAGCTAAGGGAGAACATTTCAGGAAATCCTTTAACATCTAAATAAATGCAAGATTATATGGCATTTATGGATAGGAGAATAACTGCATGTAAGAACAGACAGTGAAGAAGTGACAGTAGGAATTTGGTAATACCAAAGAGTGATACAAAAAGATGGCAAACAAACTAAATAGGAGAGCTGTGTTTGTTTTGTAATCCTGCTGATCAAATTACCACAAATTTAGTGGCTCAAAGCAACACTAAAATCAAGGTGTAGGCAGGGCTGCTTTCCTTTCTGGAGGCTCTAGAAAGTGGCTTTCCCTTCCCTTTTCCAGCTTCTAGAGACCATCCACGTTCATTGACTCAAGGCCCCCTTCTTCCACTTTCAAAGCCAACAGCATTGCATGTCTCTGACCATTCTTCTGTAGTCATGTCTCTCTCTGACCACTTTTGGGAAAGGTTATCCACTTTTAAAAACCCACCTGGATAATCCTGGATCATCTCCTATCTGAAGGTTCTTCACTTAATCTCATCTGCAAAGTCCCTTTTGCCATGTAAGGACAAGTTCTGGAATTAGGGCTTGAACATTTTTGAGAGTGGGGCATTGTTCTGCCTACTGCAAAAGCAGATTTAAAATCCATATTTGAGGCAGTAGAGCAGAATTGATATTTTTATAGAAAGTTTAATCAGTGTGGCTTTCCTAGCTAAAAAATTAAAAATCATGAGAAAGAAGGTGACATATGGGGGACAAAGAATGAAGTGCACCATATGGATATTTGAAGTTTCTGGAGAAGAAACTAGAATATTGTTCCTGAAGAAGAGAACAGAACATGTGAAAGAAAAGTAACAGAGATAACTGAAATAAAACTTTCCTGAGCTGAAAAAGATGTATGAATGTAGATAAGAGGACTTCTTTTATGTAAGACGTGGCAACAAAAAGTGACCCGTCACTGAATTTTCAAATTGTAATGATAAAAAAGTCCTTCATGTATCTTGAAAGAAAGAATAAAAAACATATTACTGTCAGAAAACAAATTAGGTGGGGCTCAGACTTCTTTCCTGCAGTTTTAAATGTCAGAGGACAACAGAGTGACATTTTTAGTTTGGTTTTTTAATTTTCATGCAGTTTGTTTTTCTTGTATGATAGCAACAGAAAACCACTCGTATGTATATGAGGGACTCTGAACTGCATGGTGGAGTTTGGAGGGGGGACTGACAAACAGCAGCTGACTGAAAGATGGTGCAACATCAACACAAAAGCAATGCTATAAAAAAACCTGATGGTATGTCCTGGATTCTTAGAATACCCTATAGAGATGACTCTAATAATTTTGTTAAATCTAGTTAAAAATTGACTGCAAATGTAGAAAAAATTGCTTGCATGAGAAGTTATAAAATGAAATAATTCAATAACAACTTAGATTTAAATAAAATTTTGAGACCGTCTGATTTATTTATGCCGGAGATGAAACCTGGTAATCAAAGAGTACCAATAGATTTACAAAAAACATATCTAAACCACAGCAAAGTGTAGCCCTTGGGACAGATCTCACTTGCTGTCTTTCTGTATGATGTATGAGCTAAAAATAGTTTTCTGCATTTTTATATGGTTGAAAAAAATCAAAAGGATAATAATATTTAGTGACATGTAAAAATTATATAAAATTCAAATTTTATTGTTCATAAATAAAGTTTTATTGGAACACACACGGTCATTTATTTACATATTGCCAGTGGCTGCTTTTGTACTGCCACAGCAGAGTCATTAATTGTAACAGAAGCAAATAAGGTGCTCTCATTTCTTTACGCTGCTGCTCTGTGTACTACAAATCACAGTAGACACACTTATAGGTCCATTTTGCCTCTTGGCCCACAAAGCCTAAAATGTGTATTAGACCCTTTACAGAAAAAGTTTGCCAACTCTTGACCTAAACTGTAAGCTTTAGTGTATAATGTTAAACTCTTCTTTTTAATTCATGGAATCCAAATCTATTCAATTATAGTCCTTCAATGACATCACTTTTGTTTTATTGGAATTAAAACCAAGAATCTACTGTTCTTTACATTTAAAAATCCAAATTTTTTTCTTTCTGTCCTTGTGCCTTAAGTGAAACACAATTTGTATAAAGCATTTAGAATTTCATTTTCAAAGACAAAAACAGTTAATACTGCAGTTGTTTTCAGTAAGCAATAATGAATACTTTACTATTGTCTGTCGAAATTTTCTTAAAGTTTGTAGAGATAAGCATGTACAATGTGTAGTAAGTGAGATATAATTCAGTCAATTAATCAGCAAAGATTTGTCTGGGAGTATAGTTGAATTATGCAAAGAAAGTGGTGTTAAAATGAGGTCTTGAAGGATTCCTGTGAATTCAAGTTTCTAAGGCTGGGTTAGGGTAACATTGAGGCAAGGAGAACAAGATTTGCAAAGCCATGAAGCTATCAATAGGATAATGTGGTTCTGAAAGAGTAATAAGTTCAGTGGCTGGAACATATTTTCAAGAAAAGTGGCTAGAGCTGAGGCAGTAAGTATCCACTGGGCCCATTTAGGAGGCTCTAATAAGCCATGCAAAACAATTTTCATCTTTTAGTAATGAGGCTCCATTTTTGTTTTTCACACAGTAGAGCAACATGATCAGATTACTGTTTAAGAATAGTGGTTCTCAAATACTACACACCATAAAATTATTTAATTATCTGTCTATATTTTCACAGGATAAAAGTTGTGTTGGAGTATACTTTCCTATGTCCTATTTATACCAAACTTTTCCTTGAAGGAGGACATATAAACAGTTCCCTAATTATCCTAGGAACTTATGTGGGGTGTAAGTTTATGTAAGCAGACTATTAAATAAACTGAAAAAATTAAAAATTTTCAGAAGATCAAGAGGTTACCTGTAAGGTAACAGAGTAATCTGTTCTGGCTTCTCCTGGGTATGTAGAACTGCTTTAAGACTAAACATAATGTATGTGTTTGCACACATCACCACTTTTATATATGGCCTATAAAAACTTTATGAAAACTTGAAATGATAGAAGTTTAGTTACAGACTACTTGAACAAACATATGATTTTCTTTTTCTTAGAAAATTGAAAAACAATGTTTAATCAAATAAAGCTAAATATTTGTTTTGAACTTCTGCTTAGAATTTCACTGACCATATCCCATTTTTAAACTTGATTTAGATATATATGAAAATAGTTTTCAATAATATTGTCTCACATTTATATAGACCTTTATATTTGATGCATATTTTCATAAGAATGATCTCATTTCATTCTTACATTGATCTTTGTGATATATATAAAAGGGCTCTTGTTTCCATTTTATCTGTGTAGCACTGATAGCTCAGATGAGTAGTGTGAACACATTTTCCCTCTAGAAAGAGAGTGAGCTCTCTGATTGGATAGAATCGAGTTCAAATCTGCCCTTCTTGTCAACTGTGTATGCTTGAGCACTTAATCATTAAAAAACTCTGTTTCTCAGTTTTGGTTAATTGTACCTCTCCCACATGAATGTTTTGAGAATTTGTGATAAACTATGTGAACTTAAAGGTTTGGGGTTGAGTAAATACAATTGTTTTATACATCAGACTCTATACAGATATAAATAAGTGAAAATAATTTCAAACTAATCTAACATTCATACTTGACTAAAACACAGTGGAAGCTTCTTCTACTACTTTTTAGATAATGACTCTACAATGAACCATTCTTAAAGTATGTTCTGCAAAAAATAATGTTACTAGTTATTACAATGTTAAGAGGGGTCTTTACTCAAATAAATTTGGGACGTTTTGGGTTAAGTAAATTTAAATAGGACTTTTTAGAGCCTTTGTTACGATAATATGCCTTGTAAAAAGGAAGCATAATATGCAACATTTTCCAACAATATTTGGCCATAAAAACTTACTTGGATTGAATATGTAACGGAGTTATTGTCATACCAAGAAACACCTTTTGGAAAATGCCACCACAGTGATTTTATTTTGTGGATGACTAGGAAGCTGGAGATCATACATTTAATATTTTCATGTACTCTATTTTGAATTGCAGTAAGAAAAAGCAACCAAGAGTATTATTTTTGGTATCTGGAATTGAACTTGCCAGAAATGCGAGTACAGTTTCCTTGGTAAAAACCTTGCCTTGGGAAAAATCTCAACTCTTGGCATCCCTCCAGAGTACAGACTTGGCAGCGTCAAGGACACAACACAAGGTGTGTTTATTTGATTTAACGTTCGGCAAAAGGTGTTTTGATTTGTAGTTTATTTTCTTTCCCTTTGTTTTTCTTGTTTTGGTTAGTTTGCTCTGGCAGTGAACTTGGGTTTGGAATGTAATTCTTTCTTATGCAAGGCAGTATTACAATGGGGATATATTTTTAGTTGTATTTATATTGTGGTATTTGGGAAAAGCCAGGTAAATGAAGCAAGGTCTATAGAGCTGTAAATCTGTATCTGATTCATTTGTTAAATCATTTGCTATTGATTGTCTACTAGGATTTGATGCTATACAAAATACTTGGTCTCTCTTGATGTTTGATACATTATTATATTTTGGTAATTATTGTATTTTGCTAATACTTAATGTCCTTGGATAGTAAGTAATGAATAGATTAAGGTCATCATAAAATATTAATTATTCAACATTATTTTAAATCTGGTTTCTTAATTAATTGATACAACTATGTTTCACATGTATTGTGGCGAGAGGCATTATGGCATAAAATGAAAGAGGATGGGCCTCTGTTACATCTCTGACCTCATCTCCTCCCCCCCACTCTACTCAGAACCCTTAGATAGCTCCCCATTTCACTCAAGATAAAAGCTAAATCTCTTGAACTGGCTTTCATGTCTCTACAAGACCTAACCTAACCTGTTGTTACCTCTCTGATGTCGTCTGTAACCACTCTTTTCCTTACGCACTTGCTCTAATCATACTGGTCCTCTTGCTTTCTTTGAGACCAGGTATGTTCCCATCTCCAGGTTTTGGCACTTGCTATTCCCGCTACTGAACTGCTCTTTCCTCAGCTATCTGCATGGCCAGTGTCCTTCTTTCCTTTTGGTCTTTTTTAAAAGGTTACCCTCTATGTCTTTCTTAAAAGGTTACCTTCTACACTAGGCCTTACCTGGCCGCCATCCAATACTTAAATCCCCTTTTCTGCTCTGTTTTTTCTCATTGGGCATTTATCACTGTCTAGTAAACCATATGTTTTATGCTTATTTGTCTTGCTTATTTTCATTCTCCGTCATGAGCATATAGGGTCCTATAGGATAAAGATTTTTGTTTGCTCTCTTTTTATTCTTTCTCTAGCAACTAGAGTAGTCCCTGACCCTTGATAAGTGCATTAGTTGATGAATGTTTAATTTAGCAGATATATTTTAAGCAATTCTTATGAGCTAGGCAGTCTGCCAGGTGATGAGGCAATAGGAGGCTACACAGTTCCTGCTTTCAAGGAGTGCAGTTTAAAAAGGGAGATAAGATAATTACAGCAGCCATCTAACTAGTGTGGTGTTATGATAAGAGTATGGGCAGAATGCTATTATCACTTAGAGAAGCAGCATTTAAATTAGACAGTCTTGGGCTTATGAGAGGTTTCCTGAAAGAATAACACTTTGTATCAGTTAGAATAGCCTAGGTTATGCTATTGTAACAAACAATTTCTAATTTCACTGTCTACGCACAACAAACATTTATTTCTCACACAAGCAACATGTCCAAAATGAGTTGATAGTAAGCTTGCGGACCCAAGATATTGAAGTCTTCTTCTGGATGTTCTATTATCACTCCAAAAGTGAGAAGGGAGAGGGGCTAATTGTGCACTGGCATTTAGAATTTCATTAGTCAAAGCAAATTACTTAATTTCAAAAGGGGACTGTGAAGTACAAAATTGTCTTGTGTCCATAGGGAGAGGAGAATTGGAAGATTTGAGAAAAGAATCAATGATTGCCATGCCCTTCCACTGTTTTGGAAGAGTATCAGGTATTCAAGTAAAGAAGTAATTAAAAGCATTTCCAGAAAAAGGAACAGCTTGGGCAAAGGCAATAAGCTGTTATGTAGCATGATAATTTCAGGGAACTGTATGCAGTTCAAAGTAGTCAGTGCCCAGAGAATGTGTGGGATAAAGCCAGGTAAAGAGACTGGAGAAAAAGGCAAGGGCATAGTATCCCAAACTCCATTTTAAAGGATATGGAGAAACATTGAAGGGTGTAATATACTTCAGGGGAGTTTCTTGACCAAATTTTAGTTTGCAAGACATCATTCTAGGAGCAAGGAGGGTGATAGATTTGAGGGGAGCAAGATTGGAAGCAATGGAGTCAATTATGATGACATTTCATGGCAATAATTGCTTTGGGAAGCTCAGTTCCTTTTTTTCTTTAAATTGTTTAGAATTCAGCAATAATTTGAAAGTATATACTTGAAAAGAATTTTATGTATGCAGTATCTGTAAGAGGGGCTCATAAGATCTAATCCAGCCCTTGCCCCAGAATTGTATTGAGATGATGAAAACACAATCATTTCATAACAGGAAATTTTTCTAAAATTAGTGAAGTAGTTATCCAGTGCTTTTATAAAGTCATTTTTAAATATTAGACTTTGTTCACTTACTTGCATTAGAGAACTTGTAGGTTTACAGATAAATCCTGCATAACTACCGAGTTCCCACATGCCACCCTATATTAACACTTTGCTTTAGTGTTATATGATATATAACACTATTTTGTTATATGATAGACTTTTAAATAAAATAATACAATGTTTGGTTAAGTTTCATTTCAGAAAAAAATCAGAAAAGTGGTTGAAATGTTTATATTTTTCTTGAAGGTTTTTACAAGACTTTGCTTGTAATGTATTATAATTTAAAGGATATTCTAAAATTGTTTCTTGTTTCCTATTATATTTTAGGCCAGGGTTATTTTAAACATTTGGGATACTAAATTTGTCATTGCAGATTAAAGTTTTGATGCCTTGATGGCAAAACCAGTTTTATTTATTGTTACACTGTTCTGTTAGAAGGAACTGTATTGATTGCACAATGCAGGTGATGGATATGTAAGAGAAATAGTGACTTAAGAAACAACATCAAGAGTTACAACAAAGAATTGGTGGAAGTGTTGACCAGAGAAGGTTCTTTTGACTGGAAGAGAATTTGGATTCTGACAAAGAGATTCAGTTGTTGGCTTTAAAATGGAGAATAGTATTTAAACTTTTTTTTTTGTCTAGAAGATTTCCAGTTTAGAAAGTAAATACATTTTAGTGTCAATTGTGTGCATATACTGTAATTGAGTAAATTAAACTCTATTAATCCAGTTTGCAATACTTGCTGAAGATAAGACAGCATACATAATTTGGCATCTTTAAAGTTATCCAGAGATATTTTTGTTGAAGCTGCTTAGCAGATGTTAGAAGGTGTTAAAGCTGATGGTAGAAGGTGTTAGAGATCAAGTAATCATAGAAACTGTACACTTTACATGTAATTAAGCTGATAGAAGCTTAGTATAACTATTTTGAAACCATTCTTAAACTTCAAGTATCTTAAATAAAGGGGAGTTCATTTAGTTTTTTATGAATGTGAGTTTATCAAGTATAAATGTCTTTTGGTCTAAAATACTATTTGGGCTACATGGTGCCTTCAACCATGAGTGATTGATTAAACCAGCATGATGTATTGATATCAATAACAATTATTGGGCACTTACTATGTGAAGGGCACTGTGCTAAGTACTTTACTTGAATTATCTTTTTAATTTAATCCTTACAACAGCCATATGAGATAGGTTACCCATTTTAAAAATGGAAAATCAGCTTAACTTGTTCGACTCAACTAAAAATAGCAGAAAGAGAAAGGAAATGAGTTACAGTAGGCAGGAATTAGCCTCACCTTTTATTAGGCTCGCATTCTTATAAAAAGATGGATAGCTTCTGTTATATTTTTAAAGCCCAAAGCATTTTTAATTACATTTACAATTATTAAACATACAATATGGATCTTTTAAATACAATTATTTTCAGGAGATTGTTTATTTACTCAAAAATATATATTGTATCTACTTTGTACCAGACATTGTTTTAATTGCTTGGTATTCTTCAGTGTTCAAAGCAAAGATCCTTGCTTAAACAGTGGCCTGAATTTAATATGAAAAAAACCTACATTTTAATATTTTAAACCTAATAGCAGATAGGTCTAAGGTAAAATAACTTTTCTGTTGTAACACTGATAATCTAAACCTTTATATGGTAGTGTAGTACCTCCATCAAATCATGAAAAGGATAATTATTTATTTTAAATAATTAATTTATGATTAAATATCATTGACCATTACTGTGAAGAAATTTCTCCAACCCCTCCCTCCTTACACACTGAAGAGGCAGCATTTCAAGAAAGCAATTAAATGTGATTTGCCATTTGTAAGGAACTTTGTTTTCTATAATTACAGACCTAGGAGGTCCATGGCTAAAGCAGAATGAAAGTGAATTTAAAAAAAAAATGTCCTAGGATATATTTTTCTTGGGAAGGACACATTGAAGTGCAAAATTAATACCTAAAAATAACTTCAAATGCTCATGATTAAAGATTGAATTTTGTTCTTTTTGTTTGCAATATGTGGGTGTGTCTTTATGTGTGTTAGGAGAGAAAGAATAGGGGAAAGAGTGAGTATGTCGGAGCTCCCCAGTACCTTTGTTTCAGAAGCTTTTTAGAATCCTACCACTGTAATTCAGAGAATTAACTAAACATTTACTATAGATACTGTTAAAATAGAGGATGCCGTTTTTCTCTATCTTGTGTTTCTTTTTCTTTCTCTCAAGCGATCTCAGTATTACTACACTGGATACAACCTTATATAGGCTGAACTGCTCTATTTGGTAGACCATCTTCCATTAATTCTTTCTAATGATTATTTAAGGAGTTAAATAATGGATATGGTTTATGGACTTCCTTATTGAAGTAGTAATGATGTGGTACAGTGAAAAATTAAAATGTTCAATCACAAGGTCATTAACAAAGAATGAAAAATAATTAAGGGCAAATGAAGAAAGAAGGTTTTAAGATAAAATCCAAATTCAAGTATAAAAAGATCACTGTGGGGAGAGAGGCATAGGAAGGATTTTTCAGAGGATATAATCTATATTAAAAGCGAAGCCCAGTTCTGTTGTTAACTAGATTTTTGTACTGGAAGAGATAATATGAAAGTGTTTGGAACAGTGTCTAAAACATTTTTGGAAAAAGTAGAGATAACGGAAGAGACACATAGTTAAAAATGAATAGTGGGGGGTATGACACATTATGGAGAGATATGGTCCAATCAGAGATTATGATTATGGCCAATAATGTGAAAAAGTTAGAAAACAAGATTTTTTTTTTTTTCTGGAATTACTTTAGGTAGTTAATTCATGGAATAAGAACTGTTTACCTTCACAAAATCCCAGCTTCTGATCTGAGCTAAACAAAGCAAGTTTAAAGGCAGGGACTCAGAGTAGTTCATAGCCATTGTACTACATTCATTTTTTTTTTTTTTTTTTCAAAGATCTTTCTCAATGGAGTGTTTTTTTTTTTTTGTTTGTTTTTTTTTTTTTTTTTTTTTAAATCATCATTTTATTGAGATATATTCACATACCACGCAGTCATACAAAACAAATTGTACTTTCGATTGTTTACAGTACCATTACATAGTTGTACATTCATCACCTAAATCAATCCCTGACACCTTCATTAGCACACACACAAAAATAACAAGAATAATAATTAGAGTGAAAAAGAGCAATTGAAGTAAAAAAGAACACTGGGTACCTTTGTCTGTTTGTTTCCTTCCCCTACTTTTCTACACATCCATCCATAAACTAGACAAAGTGGTGTTTGGTCCTTATGGCTTTCCCAATCCCATTGTCACCCCTCATAAGCTACATTTTTATACAACTGTCTTCGAGATTCATGGGTTCTGGGTTGTAGTTTGATAGTTTCAGGTATCCACCACCAGCTACCCCAATTCTTTAGAACCTAAAAAGGGTTGTCTAAAGTGTGCATAAGAGTGCCCACCAGAGTGACCTCTCGGCTCCTTTTGGAATCTCTCTGCCACTGAAGCTTATTTCATTTCCTTTCACATCCCCCTTTTGGTCAAGAAGATGTTCTCCGTCCCACGGTGCCAGGTCTACATTCCTCCCTGGGAGTCATATTCCACGTTGCCAGGGAGATTCACTTCCCTGGGTGTCTGATCCCACGTAGGGGGGAGGGCAGTGATTTCACCTTTCAAGTTGGCTTAGCCAGAGAGAGAGGGCCACATCTGAGCAACAAAGAGGCATTCAGGAGGAGACTCTTAGGCACAAATACAGGGAGGCCTAGCCTCTCCTTTGCAGCAACCGTCTTCCCAAGGGTAAAACTTATGGTAGAGGGCTCAACCCATCAAACCACCAGTCCCCTATGTCTGTGGTCATGTTAGCAACCATGGAGGTGGGGTAGGCGAATACCACTGCATTCTCCACAGGCTCCTCAAGGGGGCACTACATCTTTTTTTTTTTTTTTTTTTTCCCCTTGTTTGTCTTTTTTCTTTTTTTTTTTTTTTTTTTTTTTTTTTAACTTTCCCTTCTTTTTTCAAATCACCTGTATGAAAAAAAAAGTTAAAAGAAAACAAACATACAATAAAAGAGCATTTCAAAGAGACCATAGCAAGGGAGTAAGAAAAAGACAACTAACCTAAGATAACTGCTTAACTTCCAACATGTTCCTACTTTACCCCAAGAAAGTTACATAATATAGCAACATTTCAGTGAACTTGTTCCTACTACAACCATCAGAAATTAACAGACCATAGTCATTTCTGGGCATCCCCAGAACGTTAAATAGCTTATCTGTTCTTCCTGGATTATTGTTCCCCCTTCCTTAATTGCTCTCTACTGCTAGTTCCCCTACATTCTACATTATAAACCATTTGTTTTACATTTTTCAAAGTTCACATTAGTGGTAGCATATAATATTTCTCTTTTTGTGCCTGGCTTATTTCGCTCAGCATTATGTCTTCAAGGTTCATCCATGTTGTCATATGTTTCACCAGATCGTTCCTTCTTACTGCCGCGTAGTATTCCATCGTGTGTATATACCACATTTTATTTATCCACTCATCTGTTGAAGGACATTTGGGTTGTTTCCATCTCTTGGCAATTGTGAATAATGCTGCTATGAACATTGGCGTGCAGATATCTGTTCGTGTCACTGCTTTCCGATCTTCCGGGTATATACCGAGGAGTGCAATCGCTGGATCGAATGGTAGCTCTATATCTAGTTTTCTAAGGAACTGCCAGACTGACTTCCAGAGTGGCTGAACCATTATACAGTCCCACCAACAATGAATAAGAGTTCCAATTTCTCCACATCCCCTCCAGCATTTGTAGTTTCCTGTTTGTTTAATGGCAGCCATTCTAACCGGTGTTAGATGGTATCTCATTGTGG
This sequence comes from Choloepus didactylus, assembly GCF_015220235.1. Taxonomy (NCBI): domain Eukaryota; kingdom Metazoa; phylum Chordata; class Mammalia; order Pilosa; family Megalonychidae; genus Choloepus; species Choloepus didactylus. The sequence goes on along the minus strand of NC_051320.1, from coordinate 48,288,633 downwards.
TCTTAATTTGCATCTCTCTAATAGCTAGTGAAGCTGAACATTTTTTCATGTGTTTCTTGGTCATTTGTATTTCCTCTTCAGAGAACTGTCTTTTCATATCTTTTGCCCATTTTATAATTGGGCTGTCTGTACTATTGTCATTGAGTTGTAGGATTTCTTTGTATATGCAAGATATCAGTCTTTTGTCAGATACATGGTTTCCAAAAATTTTTTCCCATTGAGTTGGCTGCCTCTTTACCTTTTTGAGAAATTCCTTTGAGGTGCAGAAACTTCTAAGCTTGAGGAGTTCCCATTTATCTATTTTCTCTTTTGTTGCTTGTGCTTTGGGTGTAAAGTCTAGGAAGTGGCCTCCTAATACAAGGTCTTGAAGATGTTTTCCTACATTATCTTCTAGGAGTTTTATGGTACTTTCTTTTATATTGAGATCTTTGGTCCATTTTGAGTTAATTTTTGTGTAGGGGGTGAGGTAGGGGTCCTCTTTCATTCTTTTGGATATGGATATCCAACTCTCCCAGCCCCATTTGTTGAAAAGACCATTATGGCTCAGTTCGGTGACTTTGGGGGCCTTATCAAAGATCAGTCGGCCATAGATCTGAGGGTCTATCTCTGAATTCTCAATTCGATTCCATTGATCTATATGTCTATCTTTGTGCCAGTACCATGCTGTCTTGGCAACTGTGGCTTTATAATAAGCTTCAAAGTCAGGGAGTGTAAGTCCTCCCACTTCGTTTTTCTTTTTTAGAGTGTCTTTAGCAATTCGAGGCATCTTCCCTTTCCAAATAAATTTGATAACTAGCTTTTCCAAGTCTGCAAAGTAGGTTGTTGGAATTTTGATTGGGATTGCATTGAATCTGTAGATGAGTTTGGGTAGAATTGACATCTTAATGACATTTAGCCTTCCTATCCATGAACATGGAATATTTTTCCATCTTTTAAGGTCCCCTTCTATTTCTTTTAGTAGAGTTATGTAGTTTTCTTTGTATAGGTCTTTTACATCTTTGGTTAAGTTGATTCCTAGGTACTTGATTTTTTTAGTTGCTATTGAAAATGGTATCTTTTTCTTGAGTGTCTCTTCAGTTTGTTCATTTCTAGCATATAGAAACATTACTGACTTATGTGCATTAATCTTGTATCCCGCTACTTTGCTAAATTTGTTTATTAGCTCTAGTAGGTGTATCGTTGATTTCTCAGGGTTTTCTAGATATAAGATCATATCATCTGCAAACAATGACAGTTTTACTTCTTCTTTTCCAATTTGGATGCCTTTTATTTCTTTGTCTTGCCGGATTGCCCTGGCTAGCACTTCCAGCACAATGTTGAATAACAGTGGTGACAGCGGGCATCCTTGTCTTGTTCCTGATCTTAGAGGGAAGGCTTTCAGTCTCTCACCATTGAGTACTATGCTGGCTGTGGGTTTTTCATATATGCTCTTTATCATGTTGAGGAAGTTTCCTTCAATTCCTACCTTTTGAAGTGTTTTTATCAAAAAGGGATGTTGGATTTTGTCAAATGCTTTTTCAGCATCTATTGAGATGATCAATTGATTTTTCCCTTTCGAGTTTTTAATGTGTTGTAATACATTGATTGTTTTTCTGATGTTGAACCATCCTTGCATGCCTGGAATGAACCCCACTTGGTCATGGTGTATGATTTTTTTAATGTGTCTTTGGATTCGATTTGCAAGTATTTTGTTGAGGATTTTTGCATCTATATTCATTAGGGAGATTGGCCGGTAGTTTTCCTTTTTTGTAGCATCTTTGCCTGGTTTTGGTATTAGATTGATGTTAGCTTCATAAAATGAGTTAGGTAGTGTTCCATTTTTTTCAATGTTTTGAAAGAGTTTGAGTAAGATTGGTGTCAGTTCTTTCTGGAAAGTTTGGTAGAATTCCCCTGTGAAGCCATCTGGCCCTGGGCATTTATTTGTGGGAAGATTTTTGATGACTGATTGGATCTCTTTGCTTCTGATGGGTTGGTTGAGGTCTTCTATTTCTTCTCTGGTCAGTCTAGGTTGTTCATATGTTTCCAGGAAATTGTCCATTTCTTCTACATTATCCAGTTTGTTGCCATACAGTTGTTCATAATATCCTCTTATAATTTTTTTAATTTCTTCAGGATCTGCAGTTATGTCACCTTTTTCATTCATTATTTTGTTTATATGGGTCTTCTCTCTTTTTGATTTTGTCAGTCTAGCTAGGGGCTTGTCAATCTTGTTGATCTTCTCAAAGAACCAACTTTTGGTGATATTTATCCTTTCTATTGTTTTTTTGTTCTCTATGTCATTTATTTCTGCTTTAATCCTTGTTATTTCTTTTCTTCTACTTGGTTTAGGATTGGTTTGCTGTTCATTTTCTAGCTTCTTCAGTTGATCCATTAGTTCTTTGATTTTGGCTCTTTCTTCCTTTTTAATATATGCGTTTAGTGCTATAAATTTCCCCCTTAGGACTGCTTTTGCTGCATCCCATAGGTTTTGGTATGTTGTGTTCTCATTTTCATTCGTCTCTATATATTTAGCAATTTCTCTTGCTATTTCTTCTTTAACCCACTGATTGTTTAGGAGTGTGTTGTTTAACCTCCAGGTATTTGTGAATTTTCTAAGTCTCTGATGGTTATTGACTTCTAATTGTATTCCATTGTGGTCAGAGAATGTGCTTTGAATAATTTCAATCTTTTTAAATTTATTGAGGCTTGTTTTATGTCCCAGCATATGATCTATTCTGGAGAAAGTTCCGTGAGCACTAGAAAAGTATGTGTATCCTGGTGATTTGGGATGTAATGTCCTGTAGATGTCTGTTAAATCTAATTCATTTATCAGATTGTTTAGGTTTTCAATTTCCTTATTGGTCTTCTGTCTGGTTGATCTATCTATAGGAGAGAGTGATGTGTTGAAGTCTCCCACAATTATTGTGGAAACATCAATTGCTTCCTTTAGTTTTGCCAATGTTTCTCTCATGTATTTTGTGGCACCTTGATTGGGTGCATAGACATTTACGATTGTTATTTCTTCTTGCTGAATTGCCCCTTTTATTAGTATGTAGTGGCCTTCTTTGTCTCTCAAAACATCCCTGCATTTGAAGTCTATTTTATCTGAGATTAATATTGCTACACCTGCTTTCTTTTGGCTGTAGCTTGCATGAAATATTTTTTTCCATCCTTTCACTTTCAATTTCTTTGTGTCCCTGTGTCTAAGATGAGTCTCTTGTATGCAACATATTGATGGTTCATTTTTTTTGATCCATTCTGCGAATCTATATCTTTTAATTGGGGAGTTTAATCCATTTACATTCAACGTTAAAACCGTGAAGGCATTTCTTGAATCGGCCATCTTATCCTTTGGATTATGTTTGCCATATTTTTCCCTCTCTCTATTAATATCCTTTATTGTACCCATACCGAATCTCTTTAGTACTGAACCTTTCTCCAAGTCTCTCTGTCCTGTCTTTGTTTCTCTGTCTGTAGGGCTCCCTTTAGTATCTCCAGTAGGGCAGGTCTCTTGTTAGCAAATTCTCTCAGCATTTCTTTGTCTGTGAAAAATTTAAGCTCTCCCTCAAATTTGAAGGAGAGCTTTGCTGGATAAAGTATTCTTGGCTGGAAATTCCTCTCTCTCAGAATTTTAAATATATCGTGCCATTGCCTTCTCGCCTCCATGGTGGCTGCTGAGTAGTCACTACTTAGTCTTATGCTGTTTCCTTTGTATGTGGTGAATTGCTTTTCTCTTGCTGCTTTCAGAACTTGCTCCTTCTCTTCTATGTTTGACAGTGTGATCAGTATATGTCTCGGAGTGGGTTTTTTTGGATTTATTCTATTTGGAGTTCGCTGAGCATTTATGATTTGTGTATTTATGTTGTTTAGAAGATTTGGGAAGTTTTCCCCAACAATTTCTTTGAATACTCTTCCTAGACCTTTACCCTTTTCTTCCCCTTCTGGGACACCAATGAGTCTTATATTCGGACGCTTCATATTATCTATCATATCCCTGAGGTCCATTTCGAGTTTTTCAATTTTTTTCCCCATTCTTTCTTTTATGCTTTCATTTTCCATTCTGTCATCTTCCAGGTCACTGATTCGTTGTTCAACTTCCTCTAGTCTTGTACTATGAGTGTCCAGAATCTTTTTAATTTGGTCAACAGTTTCTTTAATTTCCATAAGATCATCCATTTTTTTATTTAGTCTTGCAATGTCTTCTTTATGCTCTTCTAGGGTCTTCTTGATTTCCTTCATATCCCGTACTAGGGTCTCATTGTTCATCTTTAGTTCTTTGAGTAGCTGCTCTAGGTGTGTCTCTTCTGGTCTTTTGATTTGGGTGCTTGGGCTTGGGTTATCCATATCGTCTGGTTTTTTCATATGCTTTATAATTTTCTGTTGTTTTTGGCCTCGTGGCATTTGCTGTCCTTGATAGGGTTCTTTTAGGGTTTGTAGACCAGTTGAAGTCCTTATCTCTAATTTATCAGATCTACAGCTTCGTGGAGTACACTTTCTCTAACTAACCAGCAGGTGGCGTCCACGAGCCACCTGTTCTCCACAAGCCAGATCTCCCCTGCTTAGCCTTTTTGGTGAGTGGGGGAGTGAGTCTTGTGGGGCCCAATTGGTGTCCCAAGCTTGCGTGTGTAGTTGGTGTTGCCTGCCCTGTATGTGGGGCGTGTTTCTGGGCAGTCGGGGAGGGGGGGTGGCCCTAACAATCAAATCTCCCTGATGATCCTAGAGTTTTAAAGCTACTGCAATAGTCTAATCCTTCAGTTCAGTCCTGCCACAGTTTGTCTCTGCCACTGACCCACAAGTCTTTGGTATTGGCGTATGGCTCCTGAGACTTGCAAGTGGGCCCCTCTTCCAGGCTGTGCACCCCGGGTCCTCTGTTGAGGGATGACTGTGCTATGTCACAGGTGAGTGCCGTCCCCCCAGGGCAGTTCTGGGCTGCTGGGCTGTGTTGGGAGGCTCCCAGTCTGCTCAAATGATGGCTGAATGGGGCTCTGTTAATTCACACTGCTCCCCCTTCCCAGCTCTGGGACATTCAGCTGAGGTTGCAGGGAAGGCTAATGTCCACGCCCAGTTTTGTGGTGTGTGCCTGTTATTTGAAGCACTTCTGTCACACTGGGTTGTCTGGGGCAGCTCTGGGCTATGGGGCTGGCGATGGGCAGGAGTGTTTCCTGTCCACCAGGATGGTGGCTGTGAGCGGACACCCCCCTTTTCTTGGGAAGTTGTGTTGTTTAGTGAATTTTCTCAGCCACTGGATTATTGCCTTTTGTCTCAGAGCTCTCTTAGTTCTGCTCTTGACTTGACGTGCCCAAATTTCAATTCTTTGAAGCTTTCTGTATTGAGCTTCTTAGAGTAATTGTTTTAGAAAAAGCAAAAAGGATTTAAAAAAAAAAACAAAAAAAAACGGCCCTCCTCAGAGATCTAATGGGTTATTGAAATGCTAATAGACAAAGCAACCAGGGCCATTAAGGAAAGGTGCCCTGGGCAGAGAGATCAGCCTTGCTTCGGGATTTGCATATGCGCCTCAAGGCCTGATCTCCGCCCTTCCCCTTTCTGTGTTCACCAGAACTCCAAAAATCCTCTGCTTTTACTTTGGAGCTTCTCGTGTTGTTTTCCTTCTATGCCCGTCTCCTCTCTGCTGGGCTGGCTGCTCTCAGAGTCTCTGGTGTCTGGCCTCAGTCTATCTATGGTTGGAGTTTGAATCAGTAGAATGAGTTTCCGATGAGAGCAGCCACTGCAATTCTCCCTTCTCCTTCCTGGAGCTGACAGCCCCTCCTCCCCCGGGACTGAGCCTGGCAGGGAGGGGCGCGGGTCCCCTGGCCGCAAAAACTTACAGATTTCGCTGATCTCAGCAGTTCCACGTTTTCATGAGTGTTGTATGAAGTATGCCCAAAGACAGATTGCTCTGTGGTGTCCAGTCCACGCAGTTCCTGGCTTTTTACCTACTTTCCTGGAGGAGTAACTAAAACATACAGCTCACCAGTCTGCCATCTTGCCCCCCCTACTCAATGGAGTCTACATTCATTTTTAAATGCCTTATTTGAAAGGGAATGTCCTGGTTTGTGATTTTCATATATTTCTCCCTTTTAGAAAGAGGCAGATGGTATGAAAAGTGGACTCCCTTATTTAAAGGGAATGTTTATATTTATAACCAAGCTTATCTCCAGCAAGATTTGTTTTTTGCAGCTGTTCCAGGTTGGAAAAAATAAAAAATATTATATTAAAGACTTGACTTGTTTTTCTTTCCATATTTGGGGAGGGGGAATCTTCAGAATGTGGAAAAGTGATGTTTGATTTTAAACATGAATGCAATGTAAACTGTGATTTTTTGCATCTATATGTGAATTTTATGTTTGTATGCTGTGATGATATTACTCTTTTTGTTTCACTGATCTATTTCCTAGATACATCACACTTGAGAAATAATTTTACTCATCATTTTCTATACATCATCAAAGTATTCTAGGAAATGCAGATTTTCATTAAGAATTAGCTTATGCTAATTAAACAAACCAGGTTTCTGATTTTCCATTTTTGGTGTTTTATTCATTTTCATCTTTGCCCAGAGCATCTTTTTCATTGGGAAATAAACTTTTATTGTTCTTTGTTATAGATACATTATTTACTATAAGATAAATTTTTTCTTCTTTGTTTCTACTTCTAATTATAAATGCCAATGTTTTCCTAATATAATTCAATTGAAAATGAACTATTTTTGTATACTCTAAATGTAATACATGCAGTATCTCTTTGGGCACATACTAACTCTAGAATGAATATCTATCCTTGCTCTAACATATCCTTCTACATACATGTATTGTACACACACCCACGCGTATGTACAATTATGAACAGTTTTCTGTAAGGTAGGGTGTTTTTCTATATATATTTTGATTTATTATGATCAAATGTGCTGAATATTGATTAATGTGATGATAACTTACTCAGAATGCTTGTCAAATTAAAGCAAGCTCTATTATTTATGTCAGAATTAACTTCCTATGCAAATAATGATTGCCAAACTTGCATATTTTTCCTCTTTAATAATTGAAGCCAAAACTTTTATTTAAAAGTTTCTCTTGCCCCTCTATCATCAGTCACAGTTCTACCATTTTCTTTAACATCATGAAGACCAGATATTGCTTAAATCTATGAAACCAGCCATTGCTGGTGGCAAACAATTTAAAGATCTCCAGAGAGATTTCTTGTTTTCTGAATAAACCTTTTAAGCTGTAATCTTCAATTCACAAAATAAAGATGCATTCTCACTACTCTTTAATCACAGATAACATGAGTACCTTTTGTAGATTTTATCAGTTCATTCTATTGTACATCTTATTTTATTCTTTCTTTATTCTTTATAATGATATTCACAGTTAAAAGTGTTAAGCAAACAATATGGGAACTCTTTGTTGGATATTACTCTCTCTATCTTTTTATAAGGTATGCTTTTTCCCCTAAAATAATATTTCATTGCAAAAATGCCATTCTTTTCTTGAACGAATGCTTGCCTGGTGTGGGCTTAATGAAAATTTGAATGGAATTCTTAAAATTAAGAAATGAGTTGACATGAGATTGAATTAGTAAAAGCTGCTGCATTCTATTACTCTGTACACTCACCATGTTATAAAGCAAGTGGTTCTGCAAAAGTACGAAACTGAGCAAATAAATCTTGCAGTTCACTATTCCTGGTTTTGTTGTTTAATAATGTTTGTTTGTTTTCCAGTAGGATACCTGTGTAACTATGAGTTAAAGTTTAAGGATCATGTGACCAGTGGATATCTATATTCATTTTCTACTTCTTTAGCCAGAGACCGAAAATATATATTTCTCAAATTCTTAGGAAATAATAAAGTTGAAAGGATGTTATTTCAGTCAGTACGTTTTATATCTGAATAACATATAAGCTCAGATAGAGGTAGGGCATAAATAAAATATATTCTTTATTATATATCATGGCTGAAGAAGGAGATGCTGTGTTTAATCATATAAATATGTAAGTGACAGTGTATAAAAGAAATTGAAATATGTATATTCAAAACTATATTAAAATTATTGGAATTTTCATTCAGAAAGCATTTATGTATTTTCTGTGCTTTTACCTTTTTATTATGCACATCAGTGATCTTTTTTCTATTAGCATATGGGGCAGGTAGCAAACTATCAACGAATATATCCTTCTTGAGGGCTCAATTCAGAGGTAAAAGATTTGCTTCTCTGAAGGCTGATTTGATCAACACTGTTGAGATTGACAAGTGGGAAAGCAAGGAAACTTAGGGTATCAATGCCATTTTATGCTAACAGAATAAAAATTGTTTTAAAATAGAAATCATGAAAATGTATATTAATACAGTATAGTGACTTTTTAATTTCTTAATAAAATTTAGTTTAGGAAAAGATCTAACAAACTTTATATATCCTTTTGTCTTTAAAATTAATTACTGATAATTATCAGCAAGAATATGTTTAACTGATAAGAGTATTCTAGATATTAGATGACTTGCTTCCAGGTATGTATTAGTTTTCTGTTTCTGCATAAAAAATAATCATAAACTTGGGTTAAAATAACTCCTATTTATTAGCTTGGTTTTATAGGTCAAAAGTCCCAAACAGCCTGACTGGGTTCTCTGCTCAGGGTCTTACAAACCTGAAATCAAATGTCAGGCAGTCTGTGTTCCTATCTGGAGGCTCAGGAGAAGAGTCCACATCCAAATTCATATAGGTAGTCAGCTGAATTCAGTTCCTCATGGTTATTGGACTGAGGTCCTCATTTCCTCTCTAGCTATGAGCCAGGGGCCACTCAGCTCCTTGAGGCTACCCACATTTCTTGCTACATGGTCCTGTCTAGCAACAGAATTTCTCATGTGTCAAATCCCTTTCACTTTGAATTTCTCTGAATTCTCTGTCTTTGACATCTAGACTAAGATTTTAAATGCTCATGTGGTTAGATGAGGGCCTATTATAAAGTCAACTGATTTGAGGCCTTAATCCCTTTTTCCATTTAATGTAATAAAATTATGGAAGTGATAATCATATTCACAATTTCTACCCACATTCAAGGGGAAGAGATTATACAAGGGCAAGAGACATTGGGGTTCATCTTGGAGTTCTGCGTGCCCCATTTCAGATAGTCAATACCCGTCAATATGAGTATGTGGATCACTTTTAATTGACTGTATGCTCCAGGATCACCTCAGTATTTTTAGGTAATCCCAAGGCTTTCATGCCTTACTCAATAATCATTTTTGTATTTACATTTGATATTCTACTCCTTCCATCTCTTCTTCTATCATATTTCCTTTTTATCTGGATTTAGAATAAGATAGGGATAGGGAACCCACACTTTGTGGTTTCTATTCTTTATAAACAGCCTATGAATTCCTAGAGAGAATTATTCTGGGTTTCCATTGGGCATTCAAGCCTGTTTTCGGAAACCACAGAGCATCCCAGTTAGTTGTTAAAAGAAAACTGTGATATGTTTCAAAATGGATGGGACAGAAATAGAGTGATACATTGTTTTATCACAGGTTCCCTAGAGGACTGAGTTTGAAGCACAGCTTAAACTTTGATGTAATCCCGGGGAAGCAAGAGTGACGGAAAATAGAAGAGGGAAAAACAAATACAAGGTGGTTACTAAACTGGCCACAGCTGCATGAGAAAACACAAACTCTTGCTTAGTCAAGTGGGGCTTCTCCAGATGGGCTGTACAGAACAAATAGTTGGAGTGAGGAAGGGAAAGAAGTTTGCCAGTATCTTCCTATCTCTTGTTCCTTATGGTCAAAGCTTACTTCATGGTATATTATCTTCCCTGTACTTGTGGGCAGTAGTTTGGGAAGTCAGTCCTACATTGTGTGGTATGGTGCTTCAGCGTTATTGGAGTCTACAAGTGGTGGAAGGAGCTGAGCTGTGGGTCTTGGGCAGGTATTGCCATGGAGTTGGAGGTAGTGATGGAAGCTATGCCCTCAACTTCATCCCCAGAGGAAACCAAGACAGCCAGTGATTTTAGAAAATGTGTTGAACGTAGTGGCAGAGACTGTCAGTTGGGCAAGTGACTGAGGATCCTGTAGGCAGATGTAAATGAGTATAGCTGGGGAGGTACATAAATTTGGTCCAACATAAGGATGATGTGTAGTGCTCACATCAGGCCAGCTCCTTTAAAGGTTTTTTATTTATAATATGTAAACATACCTTTGAAAGTACCTAAGCCATAAGAAGCAGTCCTTAATTGTTTAAGTTTAAATTTTAGATAACGTAGTTTCCTTGGTCCTTAAAGTCGCTGCAGAATTTGGATAGGATTTTTATTTTATGTTTGGTACAGTAACTCGAACATATTTAACTTTAGAAGCAAATGATATCATTACTTTGGATATCCTACATTAATTGAGTCCTAGAGTGATACTGAAAGACATTTGTCTTATCAATGTGTTGCTTTTCAAATGTGACTATTCATCTAGGTCAGTATACTTAACTGGTATAGACAAAAGCCAATTGGGTAAAATGCAGAATTTTCACATAATTACTAAAACAGCAGGAAATCAGATTAATATTTACATAGTTTTCCCAGAGAAAGATTTTGTTGTTATTGCTGGTTGCTTTGTTGTTGTTTGTTAGCATTGTCAGAGTAGGGTTGAAGCTAGATTCCTTGATAAGACTTATTGGACAGTCCAACTTACAAAGGTGAAGTACAGACAGACTTATTAATCTCTGAGGTTCTTTCTAATTTGGTGATTTTATCATATTACATAATTATGTTGTACTGACAAATTATTTCACATGCTTCTTTTTATATCTTTAAGGTAAGTTCCAAAACTACCACTTTTAACCCAGATTTAGGTATATTCATGTCTTTCAGCCAAGATCCATGATTTTAACTACCACCTAAATGCTCCCAGGTTGTTTTCCTTAAAACTAACCTCTTTTGTTGATTTCTGGGACTATATTTAAACTACTTACTGGAAAACTGGCACAATGAAGAGAAAAATAGTTACCTTAATTTTGTGGTTACTTGAAGGAATAAATGAAACTAAATTTACATAAGATCAAGTAAATTCACATCAAAGTCAATTATACATGAATAAGCATTATATGTCTTTTATAAAAAATTTCATTATCAAATGAAGTATAATAAAATAATATTAAAAACATCTGTGATTAAGAAATAAAATTACAAATAACATTGAAGATTTCCTTTTCTGGCTATGATGGAGTAGCAAGAGCTAAGCTTTGCTCTAATCAGTCAACACAAACAAACTGGAAAATACATATGACAGTTTTCAAATATTGGAAAATAAGTAGTGTAGAACTGTGATTCCTGAGAAAGGAAATAATTTCTTGATTCTGGGTATAGGGAGGAGGAACTCAGAGTCCAGCAATCTCAATGAGTTTAGAAAATAAAGATTAGAGTTTGGGGAAGCTGAGGAGGCTATACATTTTGGAGCATAGTTCTGGAAAGGAGGGAGCTATGTAGCAAGACAGCATCAGAAATCTACGTAGGGGTTCACTTGAGTCTTTTCTAGTTACTAACGCATACATGTATGGTATAAAACTTTGTATGACTGAGCATAGCATGGCAAGAGTTTTATAGTGAGCAATTTCAGAGCTCACACAGAGAATGGGAATATATTAGGGTCTTGACTAGTCAGAATTGTATGTCCTTGGTGATCAACCAGGGCTTTCAGTGGAGACGATGTTGGGACAATACATTAGAGTTAGGGCTGATCTATTCCTGGAATGAAGACTGTACAAGACTCAACCTAGAAAAACTTAAATAAAACCTCAAAGGGATCAAGCTGACCTGCAAGTAATTTAACTGTCTTGCCCATTTTCCCAGTAAAAAACCCAAAATGTTTCAAAGGAAGAAAACAAGGTCCAGACACTCAACAATGTAATGTTTACAATATCCATCATGCAGTAAACGATTACTAGATGTTCCATGGTATAGGAAAATGCTATCCAGTCAAGAGAGATCTAGAAATAACAGATTTGATGGAACTAACAATAAGAAATTTAATCAGTCATTATAAATATGTTCAGGTACTTAAAGGAAAACAAGAACATAAGAGATAAATGGAAGGAATTAAAAATTATTAGAAGGAAATTCAAGTGATGAAAAATACAATTTATGAATTAAAAATTGCACTGGATGGGATTAATAGCAGGTTAGACGTTGCAGAAGACAATAAAACCAACATGAAATTAAAAACAAAATGATTGCCCAAAACAAAAAAGAGCAGAGCCTCAGTGACTTGTGCTACAATATCAAGTGGTCTAATATATACGTAGTTGAAGTTCTAGAGGGTAGGGCAAACAGAAAAAAAATTTGAAGAAGTCATAGCAGAAAGTTTTCCAAATTTGGTAAATATTATAGACTCACATCTAATAAGCCAAATAAAACCCAAGCAGGATAAAATAAACAGACCAACAAACACCAAAGTACATCAAAATTAGATTGCTGTATAAAATGGATCAATGACCTAAATATAAGGTTAAAACTATAAAACTTGTTGAAGAAAACGTAGGGAAATATCTTCAAGAACTTTTATTAGGCAATGGATTCTTAGACTTTACACTGAAAGCATGAGCAACAAAAGAAAAAAATAGATAAATTGGACTTCATCAAAATTAAAATTTTTGTGCATCTAAGGCATTGACAAAAAGTAAAAAGACAGCCATCAGAATGGGACAAAGTATTTGGAAACCCTCTACCTGATGAGGATTAACATTCAGAATATAAAGGACTCCTGCAACTCAACGACTAAAAGACAACACAATTTAAAAATGAGAAAGTACTTGTATAGACATTTGTCCAAAGCAGATAGACAAATATCCAATAAGCACATGGAAAGATGTGCTTATTAGCCATGAGATTATTAGCTATTAGGGAAATGTAGATCAAAACCACAATGAGATGGTGCCTCACACCCTCTAGAGGGGATTTTAATTAAAAAATGGGAAGTAGCAAGAACTGGCAAGGATGTGAAGAAATAGGAACCCTCATACGTTGGTGGAGGGAATGTGTAATGGTTCAGCTACTCTGGAAAACAGTTTAATGGTTGCTCAGAAAGTTATACATAGAACTACTGTCTTAGTTTCCAGGCTAATATGACAAATACTACACAATAGGTTGGCTTAAATAACAGGAATTTATTGGTTCATGGTTTCAGAGACTAGAAGGCTTGCTTTTTCCCAGGGTCTGTAATGTTCTGGTTGTCTAGCAGTCCTTGGGTTCCTTGGTTTTTTTATCACATGGTGATGCCTTCCATTCTCTTCCCAGTTCCTGTGGACTTTTGGCTTCTGGCACCTCCCTGTGGCTTTTTTTCTTTATTAAGCTTCCAGTAATGGGATTGAGACTTATCCTGCTTCAGTTGGCCACACCTTAGCTTAAATAACATCTTGAAAAAATCCTGTTTACAATGGGCTCATACCCACAGGAATGTGGGTTAAGATTAAGAACATGTTTTTCTGGGATATGTAACTCAGTCTGCCAAACCACCATGTGACCCTGGCAATCTCACTTCTAGGTATATCTACCCTGAAGAATTAAGTTCAGAGATTTGATCAGGTAATTGTACACCAGTGTTCATAGCAGCATTGTTGACAGTAGTCAAAAGATGGAAACAATCTGTATGTCCATCAGCAGATGCATGGATAAACAAATTGGGTACTACATGTAATAGGTTATTACCCAGCCTTGAAAAGGAGTGAAGTTCTAACGCATGCCACTACGTGAATGAACACTGAAGACATCACATTGAGTGAAATAAATCAGACACAAAAGGACAAATATTGTATGATTCCACTTATATGAAATATCTATAATATGCAAACTCAGAGAGGCAGAAAGTAGAGTATAGGTTACAAGGGAAAGGTGGGAGGAGAGGAAAGGGGGATTTAATGCATAATGGGTATGTGGGAAAATTCTGGTAATGGAAGGTGGTGAGGATCACTCAACATTGTGAATGTGATTAATACCACTTTATGGTATGTTTGAGAATGGTTGACATGGGAAATTTTATGTTGTATATAGGTTTCCAGAATTAAAAAAAAATTTAAAAAGAGCAACTAAGAAGACAATGACAGTTAGATGCAATACATGATTCTAGACTGGATCTAATAATGGAGGAGAAAAGGCTCCAAAGGAACATTATTGTGACATGAGAAAAAATGGAATATAGACTAGAAGCTTTATATCAATGATAAATTTCTTGATAATTGCACTTAAGGTGATTACATAAGTATTTTTGTTCTTTAGGAATGTAAATGGAAGTATAATATGTTCAAGCAGCATGATGTATAGAACCCACTCCCAAATGTTTAGAAAGATAGATAGATAGATAGATAGATAGATAGATAGATAGAAAGAATGATATGGCAAATGTGGCAAAATGTTAAAATTGGTGGATCTGGGTATCTGGGAGGGGGAGTTGTTGGAGTTTCAGTGTGAGTTTTGTATTATATTTGCAATTATCTTGTAAGTTTTAAATTATTTCAAAATAAAAAGTTCATAAACCCAAAGCAAGCAAAAGGAAAAATAAAGATTAGAGTGGAGATAAGTGAAATAGAGAAAACAGTAGAAGACAAGTGACACCATCAATGTGGTGATATAAGACACCTCTGGTAAGGTCTTCATCAGAATCAACTAATGAAAGGAGAAATCCTACTTTCTTGGAATCTGGAGGACACTAGAGACTGGAGGACTACACAAACACTGAATCAAAGAAAAAGAAAAGAATCTCCAAGATCAGGTAGGAGATTTCCATCCCAGACCCAGCAGTCCAGACCTCTCCCCATCACTTGGGAGTCACACAGAGGCAGCATGGCCCAAGTACCCCCTTCTGTGGATGCAGACTGTAGAGCCTCTCACAGTAGTGAGTTAGAATCCCATGCATATCCAGGCACAGGGACCCAAGTCCCCAGATAACCAGAGAACACAAGCTGCTGAGAAGTTCTGCATACATAAGTGTCCCAGAGGAAAGAAAGGAGACTATGGTGGAACTGTTGGCAAGAAGAGTGTACACTAAATCCAGTCTCTGCTTGGCCACCTAAATGCAAAACAGACCTTTATGTATTGATCATATCTAGCTCCCTGGGGATGAGATCCCCAATGGAGAAAAAAAAAAAAAAAAAAACAGAAAACCCTCACAAAAAGTGGGGGAGGGGGACGGAGTGGGGTGTAAATTGCCATAAGACAGGACAGGTCCCAAAACTGAAAAGCGTAGGGAGAAGGGGACACTGAGTGAAGGAGAGAGTTTAAACAAATCATAGGAGCTGGGGAGAAAATGCAGTACAAAACAAACAGAACCGAGCAAGATTGTGGGAGAAGGAACAGAGAAAAGGAAGCTTTCTCCTGGAGGGGAACAAATTGCACAAAATGTGAAATCTTAAAAATTGTACTGCATATCCAGGGCAGGCAACAGAAGAAGAATAGTTGAGAAAAACTGAATAATTAAACGTGTTACTCTAAAGGTCCAGACTAAGTTGGAATAGGCATCAAAGAAGAGCCTTACCACAATGCCAATCAACAATAAAACCCCAGACAAGAAGGAGAAACTGACCTTCAGAGTTAACACATCAAAGTGATGAGATGCCATGACCTCAGGAAAAAATTACAAACCATGATAAGAAATAGGAAAATATGGCTCAATCAAGGGAACAAATTAAAACTTCAGAGGAGACACAGAATTTGGAACAACTAATCAAAGAAACTCAAACAAATCTCCTAAATCAGTTGGAGGAGAGGAAGGAAAATATGGATATAGAGCTAAAGGATATTAAGAAGACAATGTGTGAGCATAAAAAATTTTTTTTTTTAAAGTTTAAAAAGAAACATAACAGAAAGTATGGGGATGAAAGGCACAATAATAAATACTAAAAATACACCAGAGGCATGCAACAGCAGATTTGAATAGGGAGAAGAAAGAATCAGTGACCTAGATGAAAGGACAATCAAAGTGACAGAAGAACAGAGTTATAACAATAGAAAAAGTTGAGCACTGTTTCAGATTTGAGTGACATCATGAAGCAACCAAACATATGTGTCTTGGGAATCCCAGAAGGAGAAGGGAAAGGGGAAGAAAGAATATATGAGCAAATAATGGCTCCAACCCTTATGAAAGACATAAATATATATGTTCAAGAAGTGCAATGTACTCCAAATAGAATAAATCTTAATAGACCTACTCCAAGACACATGCTAATCACATACAAGTGATCCTCAATAAGACTAAGTTTGATTTCTCATCAGAAACCATGGAAGCGAGAAGGCAGTGGTATAATATATTTATGATACTGGAAGAGAAAGACTGCCATGAAAAAACTATTTATCTAGCAAAACTGTCCTTCGAAAGTGAGGGAGAATTTCAAATATTCACAGATAAACAGAAATTGAGAGAGTTTGTCACCAAGAGTCCTGCCCTACAAGAATTATTTAAGGGAATTCTGCAAGTTGACAGGAAAAGAGAGTAGAATGTGAAGAAGTAAAGATCTTTAGTAAAGTAACTGAAAGGGTAAATGCAAAACCCAATAATGAAATATCCTCAATATATAACTATTCTTTAATTCCTATAAGAATCAGAATATAATTGAACAGGAAAAAGTTGTATTTCCTGATAATTGGCATGGAAAATATAAAGATGTCATATGGGGAGGAGGCGGGGCAAGATGGCGGACTGGTGAGCTGTATGTTTTAGTTACTCCTCCAGGAAAGTAGGTAGAAAGCCAGGAACTGCGTGGACTGGACACCACAGAGCAATCTGACTTTGGGCATACTTCATACAACACTCATGAAAACGTCAAACTGCTGAGATCAGCGA
Organism: Choloepus didactylus; assembly: GCF_015220235.1. Taxonomy (NCBI): domain Eukaryota; kingdom Metazoa; phylum Chordata; class Mammalia; order Pilosa; family Megalonychidae; genus Choloepus; species Choloepus didactylus. The sequence goes on along the minus strand of NC_051320.1, from coordinate 48,271,852 downwards.
AATCTGTAAGTTTTTGCGGCCAGGGGACCCGCGCCCCTCCCTGCCAGGCTCAGTCCCGGGGGAGGAGGGGCTGTCAGCTCCGGGAAGGAGAAGGGAGAACTGCAGTGGCAGCCCTTATCGGAAACTCATTCTACTGATCCAAACTCCAACCATAGATAGATTGAGACCAGACACCAGAGAATCTGAGAGCAGCCAGCCCAGCAGAGAGGAGACAGGCATAGAAAAAAAAAAAACATGAAAAACTCCAAAATAAAAGCGGAGGATTTTTGGAGTTCTGGTGAACATAGAAAGGGGAAGGGCAGAGCTCAGGCCCTGAGGCGCATATGCAAATCCCGAAGAAAAGCTGATCTCTCTGCCCTGTGGACCTTTCCTTAATGGCCCTGGTTGTGTTGTCTCTTAGCATTTCAATAACCCATTAGATCTCTGAGGAGGGCCCTTTTTTTTTTTTTTTTTTTAAATCCTTTTTTCTTTTTCTAAAACAATTACTCTAAGAAGCCCAATACAGAAAGCTTCAAAGACTTGCAATTTGGGCAGGTCAAGTCAAGAGCAGAACTAAGAGAGCTCTCAGACAAAAGGCAATAATCCAGTGGCTGAGAAAATTCACTAAACACCACAACTTCCCAAGAAAAGGGGGGTGTCCGCTCACAGCCATCATCCTGGTGGACAGGAAACACTCCTGCCCATCACCAGCCCCATAGCCCAGAGCTGCCCCAGACAACCCAGTGTGACGGAAGTGCTTCAAATAACAGGCACACACCACAAAACTGGGCGTGGACATTAGCCTTCCCTGCAACCTCAGCTGATTCTCCCAGAGTTGGGAAGGTGGAGCAGTGTGAATTAACAAAGCCCCATTCAGCCATCATTTCAGCAGACTGGGAGCCTCCCTACGCAGCCCAGCAGCCCAGAACTGCCCTAGGGGGATGGCACTCACCTGTGACATACCACAGTCATCCCTCAACAGAGGACCCGGGGTGCACAGCCTGGAAGAGGGGCCCACTTGCAAGTCTCAGGAGCCATACGCCAATAACAAGGACTTGTGGGTCACTGGCAGAGACAAACTGTGGCAGGAATGAACTGAAGGATTAGACTATTGCAGCAGCTTTAAAAGTCTAGGATCACCAGGGAGATTTGATTGTTAGGGCCACCCCCCCTCCCTGACTGCCCAGAAATACGCCCCATATACAGGGCAGGCAACACCAACTACACACGCAAGCTTGGTACACCAGTTGGACCCCACAAGACTCACTCCCCCACTCACCAAAAAGGCTAAGCAGGGGAGAACTGGCTTGTGGAGAACAGGTGGCTCGTGGACGCCACCTGCTGGTTAGTTAGAGAAAGTGTACTCCACGAAGCTGTAGATCTGATAAATTAGAGATAAGGACTTCAATTGGTCTACAAATCCTAAAAGAACCCTATCAAGTTCAGCAAATGCCACGAGGCCAAAAACAACAGAAAATTATAAAGCATATGAAAAAACCAGACGATATGGATAACCGAAGCCCAAGCACCCAAATCAAAAGACCAGAAGAGACACAGCACCTAGAGCAGCTACTCAAAGAACTAAAGATGAACAATGAGACCATAGTACGGGATACAAAGGAAATCAAGAAGACCCTAGAAGAGCATAAAGAAGACATTGCAAGACTAAATAAAAAAATGGATGATCTTATGGAAATTAAAGAAACTGTTGACCAAATTAAAAAGATCCTGGACACTCATAGTACAAGACTAGAGGAAGTTGAACAACGAATCAGTGACCTGGAAGATGACAGAATGGAAAATGAAAGCATAAAAGAAAGAATGGGGAAAAAAATTGAAAAAATCTAAATGGACCTCAGGGATATGATAGATAATATGAAACGTCCGAATATAAGACTCATTGGTGTCCCAGAAGGGGAAGAAAAGGGTAAAGGTCTAGGAAGAGTATTCAAAGAAATTGTTGGGGAAAACTTCCCAAATCTTCTAAACAACATAAATACACAAATCATAAATGCTCAGCGAACTCCAAATAGAATAAATCCAAATAAACCCACTCCGAGACATATACTGATCACACTGTCATACACAGAAGAGAAGGAGCAAGTTCTGAAAGCAGCAAGAGAAAAGCAATTCACCACATACAAAGGAAACAGCATAAGACTAAGTAGTGTCTACTCAGCAGCCACCATGGAGGCAAGAAGGCAGTGGCATGATATATTTAAAATTCTGAGTAACAAAAATTTCCAGCCAAGAATACTTTATCCAGCAAAGCTCTCCTTCAAATTTGAGGGAGAGCTTAAATTTTTCACAGACAAACAAATGCTGAGAGAATTTGCTAACAAGAGACCTTCCCTACTAGAGATACTCAAGGGAGCCCTACAGACAGAGAAACAAAGAAAGGACAGAGAGACTTGGAGAAAGGTTCAGTACTAAAGAGATTCGGTATGGGTACAATAAAGGATATTAATAGACGGGAAAAATATGACAAACATAAACCAAAGGATAAGATGGCTGATTCAAGAAATGCCTTCACGGTTATAACGTTGAATGTAAATGGATTAAACTCCCCAATTAAAAGATATAGATTCGCAGAATGGATCAAAAAAAATGAACCATCAATATGTTGCATACAAGAGACTCATCTTAGACACAGGGACACAAAGAAACTGAAAGTGAAAGGGTGGAAAAAATATTACATGCAAGCTACAGCCAAAAGAAAGCAGGTGTAGCAATATTAATCTCAGATAAAATAGACTTCAAATGCAGGGATGTTTTGAGAGACAAAGAAGGCCACTACATACTAATAAAAGGGGCAATTTAACAAGAAGAAATAACAATCGTAAATGTCTATGCACCCAATCAAGGTGCCACAAAATACATGAGAGAAACACTGGCAAAACTAAAGGAAGCAATGGATGTTTCCACAATAATTGTGGGAGACTTCAACACATCACTCTCTCCTATACACAGATCAACCAGACAGAAGACCAATAAGGAAATTGAAAACCTAAACAATCTGATAAATGAATTAGATTTAACAGACATATACAGGACATTACATCCCAAATCACCAGGATACACATACTTTTCTAGTGCTCATGGAACTTTCTCCAGAATAGATCATATGCTGGGACATAAAACAAGCCTCAATAAATTTAAAAAGATTGAAATTATTCTAAGCACATTCTCTGACCACAATGGAATACAATTAGAAGTCAATAACCATCAGAGACTTAGAAAATTCACAAATACCTGGAGGTTAAACAACACACTCCTAAATAATCAGTGGGTTAAAGAAGAAATAGCAAGAGAAATTGCTAAATATATAGAGACGAATGAAAATGAGAACACAACATACCAAAACCTATGGGATGCAGCAAAAGCAGTGCTGAGGGGGAAATTTATAGCACTAAACGCATATATTAAAAAGGAAGAAAGAGCCAAAATCAAAGAACTAATGGATCAACTGAAGAAGCTAGAAAATGAACAGCAAACCAATCCTAAACCAAGTAGAAGAAAAGAAATAACAAGGATTAAACCAGAAATAAATGACATAGAGAACAAAAAAAACAATAGAGAGGATAAATATCACCAAAAGTTGGTTCTTTGAGAAGATCAACAAGATTGACAAGCCCCTAGCTAGACTGACAAAATCAAAAAGAGAGAAGACCCATATAAACAAAATAATGAATGAAAAAGGTGACATAACTGCAGATCCTGAAGAAATTAAAAAAATTATAAGAGGATATTATGAACAACTGTATGGCAACAAACTGGATAAGGTAGAAGAAATGGACAATTTCCTGGAAACATATGAACAACCTAGACTGACCAGAGTAGAAATAGAGGACCTCAACCAACCCATCACAAACAAAGAGATCCAATCAGTCATCAAAAATCTTCCCACAAATAAATGCCCAGGGCCAGATGGCTTCACAGGGGAATTCTACCAAACTTTCCAGAAAGAACTGACACCAATCTTACTCAAACTCTTTCAAAACATTGAAAAAAATGGAACACTACCTAACTCATTTTATGAAGCTAACATCAATCTAATACCAAAACCAGGCAAAGATGCTACAAAAAAGGAAAACTACCGGCCAATCTCCCTAATGAATATAGATGCAAAAATCCTCAACAAAATACTTGCAAATCGAATCCAAAGACACATTAAAAAAATCATACACCATGACCAAGTGGGGTTCATTCCAGGCATGCAAGGATGGTTCAACATAAGAAAATCAATCAATGTATTACAACACATTAACAAGTCAAAAGGGAAAAATCAATTGATCATCTCAATAGATGCTGAAAAAGCATTTGACAAAATCCAACATCCCTTTTTGATAAAAACACTTCAAAAGGTAGGAATTGAAGGAAACTTCCTCAACCTGATAAAGAGCATATATGAAAAACCCACAGCCAGCATAGTACTCAATGGTGAGAGACTGAAAGCCTTCCCTCTAAGATCAGGAACAAGACAAGGATGCCCGCTATCACCACTGTTATTCAACATTGTCCTGGAAGTGCTAACCAGGGCAATCCGGCAAGACAAAGAAATAAAAGGCATCCAAATTGGAAAAGAAGAAGTAAAAGTGTCATTGTTTGCAGATGATATGATCTTATATGTAGAAAACCCTGAGAAATCGACGATACAGCTACTAGAGCTAATAAACAAATTTAGCCAAGTAGCGGGTTACAAGATTAATGCACATAAGTCAGTAATGTTTCTATATGCTAGAAATGAACAAACTGAAGAGACACTCAAGAAAAAGATTCCATTTTCAATAGCAACTAAAAAAATCAAGTACCTAGGAATAAACTTAACCAAAGATGTAAAAGACCTATACAAAGAAAACTACATAACTCTACTAAAAGAAATAGAAGGGGACCTTAAAAGATGGAAAAATATTCCATGTTCATGGATAGGAAGACTAAATGTCATTAAGATGTCAATTCTACCCAAACTCATCTACAGATACAATGCAATCTCAATCAAAATTCCAACAACCTACTTTGCAGACTTGGAAAAGCTAGTTATCAAATTTATTTGGAAAGGGAAGATGCCTCGAATTGCTAAAGACACTCTAAAAAAGAAAAACAAAGTGGGAGGACTTACACTCCCTGACTTTGAAGCTTATTATAAAGCCACAGTTGCCAAAACAGCATGGTACTGGCACAAAGATAGACATATAGATCAATGGAATTGAATTGAGAATTCAGAGATAGACCCTCAGATCTATGGCCGACTGATCTTTGATAAGGCCCCCAAAGTCACTGAACTGAGCCATAATGGTCTTTTCAACAAATGGGGCTGGGAGAGTTGGATATCCATATCCAAAAGAATGAAAGAGGACCCCTACTTCACCCCCTACACAAAAATTAACTCAAAATGGACCAAAGATCTCAATATGAAAGAAAGTACCATAAAACTCCTAGAAGATAATGTAGGAAAACATCTTCAAGACCTTGTATTAGGCGGCCACTTCCTAGACTTTACACCCAAAGCACAAGCAACAAAAGAGAAAATAGATAAATGGGAACTCCTCAAGCTTAGAAGTTTCTGCACCTCAAAGGAATTTCTCAAAAAGGTAAAGAGGCAGCCAACTCAATGGGAAAAAATTTTTGGAAACCATGTATCTGACAAAAGACTGATATCTTGCATATATAAAGAAATCCTACAACTCAATGACAATAGTACAGACAGCCCAATTATAAAATGGGCAAAAGATATGAAAAGACAGTTCTCTGAAGAGGAAACACAAATGGCCAAGAAACACAGGAAAAAATGTTCAGCTTCAATAGCTATTAGAGAGATGCAAATTAAGACCACAATGAGATACCATCTAACACCGGTTAGAATGGCTGCCATTAAACAAACAGGAAACTACAAATGCTGGAGGGGATGTGGAGAAATTGGAAGTCTTATTCATTGTTGGTGGGACTGTATAATGGTTCAGCCACTCTGGAAGTCAGTCTGGCAGTTCCTTAGAAAACTAGATATAGAGTTACCATTCGATCTAGCGATTGCACTTCTCGGTATATACCCGGAAGGTAGGAGAGCAGTGACACGAACAGATATCTGCACGCCAATGTTCATAGCAGCATTATTCACAATTGCCAAGAGATGGAAACAACCCAAATGTCCTTCAACAGATGAGTGGATAAATAAAATGTGGTATATACACACGATGGAATACTACGCGGCAGTAAGAAGGAACGATCTCGTGAAACATATGACAACATGGATGAACCTTGAAGACATAATGCTGAGCGAAATAAGCCAGGCACAAAAAGAGAAATATTATATGCTACCACTAATGTGAAATTTGAAAAATGTAAAACAAATGGTTTATAATGTAGAATGTAGGGGAACTAGCAATAGAGAGCAATTAAGGAAGGGGGAACAATAATCCAAGAAGAACAGATAAGCTATTTAACGTTCTGGGGATGCCCAGGAATGACTATGGTCTGTTAATTTCTGATGGATATAGTAGGAACAAGTTCACAGAAATGTTGCTATATTATGTAACTTTCTTGGGGTAAAGTAGGAACATGTTGGAAGTTAAGCAGTTATCTTAGGTTAGTTGTCTTTTTCTTACTCCCTTGTTATGGTCTCTTTGAAATGTTCTTTTATTGTATGTTTGTTTTCTTTTTAACTTTTTTTTCATACAGTTGATTTAAAAAAGAAGGGAAAGTTAAAAAAAAAAAAAGAAAATCAAGGTAAAAAAAAAGATGTTGTGCCCCCTTGAGGAGCCTGTGGAGAATGCAGGGGTATTGGCCTACCCCACCTCCATGGTTGCCAACATGACCACAGACATAGGGGACTGGTGGTTTGATGGGTTGAGCCCTCTACCATAAGTTTTACCCTTGGGAAGATGGTTGCTCCAAAGGAGAGGCTAGGCCTCCCTATGGTTGTGCCTAAGAGCCTCCTCCCGAATGCCTCTTTGTTGCTCAGATGTGGCCCTCTCTCTCTGGCTAAGCCAACTTGAAAGGTGAAATCACTGCCCTCCCCACTATGTGGGATCAGACACCCAGGGGAGTGAATCTCCCTGGCAACGTGGAATATGACTCCCGGGGAGGAATGTAGACCCGGCATCGTGGGACGGAGAACATCTTCTTGACCAAAAGGGGGATGTGAAAGGAAATGAAATAAGCTTCAGTGGCAGAGAGATTCCAAAAGGAGCCAAGAGGTCACTCTGGTGCGCGCTCTTACGCACACTTTAGACAACCCTTTTTAGGTTCCAAAGAATTGGGGTAGCTGGTGGTGGATACCTGAAACTATCAAACTACAACCCAGAACCCATGAATCTCGAAGACAGTTGTATAAAAATGTAGCTTATGAGGGGTGACAGTGGGATTGGGAAAGCCATAAGGACCACACTCCACTTTGTCTAGTTTATGGATGGATGAGTAGAAAAATAGGGGAAGGAAACAAACAGACAAAGGTACCCAGTGTTCTTTTTTACTTCAATTGCTCTTTTTCAACCTAATTATTATTCTTGTTATTTTTGTGTGTGTGCTAATGAAGTTGTCAGGGATTGATTTGGGTGATGAATGTACGACTATGTAATGGTACTGTAAACAATCGAAAGTATGATTTGTTTTGTATGACTGCGTGGTATGTGAATATATCTCAATAAAATGAAGATTAAAAAAAAAAGATGTCATATGGGCAACAACCACACAAAAAGGGGAAATAGAGGTATATAGGAGCAGAGAATGTATTTGCTATTGAATGTAGGTTAGTGTCTTTTAAAAGTTGTAGTTTCTAGATATAGGTTGTTTAATACAAACCTCAGGGTAGCCGCACATACACAAAAGTATTTACAACATAGAAGCAAAAATGAGAGAAGGGTCATTCAGATACATCACAAAAAATAAACTACAGAAAAGAAGGCCTTTATAGTAATAACACTGAATATTAATGGTTTAAATTCCCCAATCAAAAGGCACAGATTAGCAGAGTGGATGAAAAAGCATGATCCAACTATATGTTGTTTACAAGAGACTCACCTTAGACCCAAAGAAATGTAGTTTGAAAGTGAAAGGATGGTAAAGATATTCCATGCAAGTAGTAGCCAAAAAAACTAGGTAGGGTAGCCATAGTAATATCAAATAAAATGGACTTTAATTCAAAGCTATTACAAGAGACAAAGGACGCTGTATGTTAATAAAAGGGTCAATCCACCAAGAAGAAATAACAATCATAAATATATAAGCACCTAACCATGGTGTCCCAAAATATCTGAGGCAAACACTGGCAACAACAGAATGGAGAAATAGACACCTCCACAATAATATTTGAGGATTTCAATAACCAGTCTCATCAACAGATAGAACATTTAGACAGAACATCAGTAAGGAAACACAGAAGTTGAATATTATAAATGAATTAGACCTAACAGACATATACAGAACATTGTGTGCCCAAACAACAAGATACACCTTCTTCTCAAGTGCACATGGATTGTTCTCCAGGATAGATCTCGTGTTGGGTCCCCAAAAAGACTCAGTAAATTTAAAAAGATTGAAATTATGCAAAGTATATTCCCTGTCACAGTGTAATGAAGCTGGAAATCATTAACAGGCAGAGAATGGGAAAATACCCAAAAATGGAAATTAAATAATACACTCTTAAGCAATCAATGAGTCAAAAAAGAAATTACAAGGGAAATCAGTAAATATGCTGAAACAAGTGAAAACAGGAATACAGCATGTCAAAACTTACAGGTTGCCAGTAAAGGCAATGCTGAGAGGGAAATTTATATTTAAAAAAGAAGAAAGAACTAAAATTGAAGACCTAATTATGCACCTGGAGTACGTAGAAAATGAAGGGCAAACTAAACACAAAGCAAGAAGAAGGAAACAACAAAGATCCTAGCAGTAATAAATGAAATATAGTATGAAAAACAATAGAGAACATTAAAAAAACCAAAGGTTGATTCATTGTAAAGATCAATAAAATTGACAAACTATTAGCTAGACTGACAGAGAAAAAAGAATAAATAAAATCAGAAATGAGAGGGCTGACACCACAAAAATGAAAAGGATCATTCTTTTATGATGCCAACAAATTAGACAACTTAGATGAAATGGACAAATTCTTAGAAACACACAATAGCCTACACTAACTCTAGAAAAAAATAGAAAATGTCAACAGACCAATTACAAGTAAAGAGATTAAATCAGTCATCAAAAATCTTCCGACACTTTTCCACAATGATGGCACCAAACATGAAGAAGGAAGCCCCTGTCCCTCCCCCAAACCAAAGCCAAAGCAAAGACTTTGAAAGCCAAGAAGGCAGTACTGAAAAGTGTCCACAGCCACAAAAAAAAAAGGAGTTCTGCACTTCACTCATATTCTGGTGGCCCAAGATGACTGTGTCTCAGAAGACAACCCAGTTATCCTCAGAAGAGCACCCTCAGGAGAAACAACCTTGATCACTATGCTGTTATCAAATTCCACCTGACCACTGAGTCAGCCATGAAGAAGAGTGAAGACAGCAACACACTTGTGTTCATTTTGAATGTCAAGGCCAACAAGCACCAGATCAAACAGGCTGTGAATAAGCTCTTTGACATTGATGTGGCCAGGGTCAATACCCTGATCAGGCCCAATCAAGAGAAGAAGACATATGTTTGACTGGCTTCTGACTATGATGCTTTGGATGTTGCCAACAAATTGGAATCATCTAAACTGAGTCCAGCTGACAAATTCTAAATATAAGCTTTTGACCATTAAAAAAAATCTCCCAACAAAGAAAAGCACAATATCAGATGTCTACACAAGTGAATTCTACCAAACATTCCAAGAAGATTAATACCATTCTTGCTCAAAAGCCTCCAAAACATTGAAGAGGAGGGAATATTACCTAATTCATTCTATGAGGCCAGTGTTTCCCTAATGCCAATGCCAGGTAAAGATATTACAAGAAAACAAAAGTACATACTTTTCTGTTATGAATATAGATTTAAAAAATCTTCAACAAAATACTAGCAAATCAAATCCAACAGCACTTTAAGAGAATTATACAACATGATCAAGTGAGATGGTTCAACATAAGAAAATCAATTAATGTAATACAGCACATTAACAAAATGAAGGAAAAAAACACGATTGTATCAATTGACACAGTACCAGGCATTTGAAAATCCACCATCCCTTCTTGCTAAAAACACTTAGAAAAGTAGGAATAGATGGAATGTTCCTCACATGATAAAGGGCATATATGTAAAGCCCACTGCTAACATACTGAATTGTAAAAGACTGAATGGTTTCCCTCTAAGATCTGGAAAAAGACAAGGATGCTCACTATCACCACTGTTATTCAGCATTGTACTGGGAGTTCTAGACAGAGCAATTATCCAAGAAAAAGAAATTAAAAGCATTCAATTTGGAAAGGAGGAAATCAAACTTTATTTGCAGATGACATGACTGTATAGACAGTTCTGGAAAATCTACAACAAAGCTACCAGATCTGATAAACAAATTCAGCAGTGGTGGGGTACAGTAAGATCATGTCAAAATCATTAGTGTTTCTGTATGCTAGTAATGAGAATCTGAGGAAGTCAAGAAAAACATTCCATTTACAATACCAATTAAAAGAATCAAATAACTGTGAATAAATTTAATCAAGGATGTAAGTGACTTATACATGGGAAACTACAAAATTTTGCTAAAAGAAATTACAGAAGACCTAACTGAATGGAAAGACATTCCATCCTTCATGAGTTGGAAGACTAAATATCGTTAAGATGTCAATTCTACCCTAAATATTTTACAGATTCAACACAATGCCTAATTCCAATAGCCTACTTTGCAGAAATGGAAAAGCCAATCGTCAGATTTATTTGGAAGGGTCAGGAACCCTGAATAGTCAAAACCATCTGGAAAAGAAGAACAAAGTAGGAGTACTCACACTTCCTGACTTTGAAACTTATTACAAAGCTGAAGTGGTCAAAACTGCATGGTACTGGCACACAGATAGATATAGAGACCAAATGAATCAAATTGAGAGTTCAGAAATAGGCCCTTACATCTATGGCCAATTGGTTTTTAATAATACTGCCAAGTCCACTCAACTGTGAGCGAATAGTCTGTTCAAAAATGGTGCTGGGAGAACTGGATAAAAAGAATGAAAAAGGGCCCTTATCTCACACTATATACAAGAATTCACTTAAAATGGATCATAAACCTAAATAGAAGAGCCAGGACTGTAAAACTCCTAGATGAAAATGTAAGGAAACTCTTCAGGATCTTGTATTAGGCAATGGTTTCTTTAGCTTTACACACAAAGCACAAGAAAAAGAAAAAAAATAATAGATAAATGGAACCTCCTTAAAATTAAAAACCTTTGTGCATCAAATGCCTTTGTCAAGAAAGTGAAGAGACAACTTAATCAGAGAACATATTTGGAAACCACATGTCCAATAAAGTTTTAATATCCAGAATACATAAAGAAATCCCTCAAGTCAACAATAAAAAGACAAAAAAAAAAAAAAAGTTAAAAATAGGCAAAAGACTTGAATAGATATTTCCCAAAGAGGATATACAAATGGCTAAAAAGCACATGAAAAGATGTTCAACAGCATTACATATTAAGGAAATTCAATCAAAACCACAATGAGATATTTCACACTGAGTAGAATCGCTAGTAGTAAGCAAACAGAAAATTACAAGTGTTGGAGAGGATGTGGAGAAATAGGAACACTCATTCATTGCTGGTGGGAATATGAAATGGTGCAGCTGTTGTGTAAGATGTTTAGCAGTTCCTCAGAAAGTTAAGTATAGAATTATCGTATGATGTGGCAATCCCTCTGCTAGGTAACTACCCAAAAGGATTGAAAGGAGGGACTCAGATATTTGCACAGGTATGTTCATAGTGGCATTATTCACAACTGCCAAAAGGTGGAAGCAACTGAAGTGCCCACCAACTGAAAAATGGATAAAGAAAATGTTGTATATACATACAAGGGAATATTATTCAGTCATAAAAGAGAATGGAGTTCTGGTTCATGTGACAATGTTGATAAACCTTGAGGAGATCATGTTGAGTGAAATAAGCCAGGAAACAAAGGACAAATGTTTGATCTCACTGATATGAAATAATTAGAACAAGCAGACTTAAAGGCTCGATGCTATAAAAGGGGTATCTATAAAATGCATAAGAATAACCTCCAGAATGACCTCTCGAGTCCATTTGAAATGTCTCAGCCAACTGAAACTTGTTTAGTTTACTTTCTCTTTCCCCTTTTGGTCAAGAAGGCTTTCTCAATCCCATGATGCCTGGTCTAGGCTCATCCCCACAAGTCATGTCCCATGTTGCCAGGGAGATATACACCCCTGGGAGTCATGTCCCACATAAGGGGGAGGCAGTGAGTTTATGTGAAGTGTTGGCTTAGCGAGAGAGGCAAAATCTGAGCAACAAAAGAGGTTCTCTGGGGTTGACTCTTAGGCACAATTATAAGTAGGCTAAGTCTCTGGTTTGCAGTAACGAGCTTCATAAGGCAAGCCCCAAGATTGAGGGCTTGACCTACTACAATGGTAGTCCCCAATGCTTGCACAAATATCAGGAATTCCCCAGGTGAGGAAGTTTAATATTTCCAATTTTTCCCCAGTCCCTCAAGGGGGCTTTGCAAATATCTTTTTATTCTGTGCTCAAATTACTCTGGGATGGATCAGGTCTTCATGCTAACCTGTACAAACTAACCAGATCTCACTCCCTATTCAAGGTTCCATGTAGTTGTGGTATTTGAATAAACTGACCGTACCAGTTAAATTATGTAACGTGCTACAGAAAATACAGATTTTTCACCAAGTAAGCATCAATTCCTTTGGTGTCACATAGAAGTCAAAGTTTTAAAGCACAGTCAATATCATCCTTTTCACTTTAGTCTGGCTCTGGGGTCTGAGTTCTTTGAGGGAGGGCCACCGATTGAACTGGGCTCTGCCCCCTGCCCCCTTTTCTTAGGGAAGGTTAAGCCCTTTAGGGAATTATCTCCTACACTTCAGTTTTTCCTTTGACTCTCTATCTTAACTCCACCCTTGCCTGGGTCAGTGCTGACAGTTGAAAATGCCTGATGCTTTCTCTAATGAGCTACTTAGAATGAGAGGGAAAAAAGAAAGAAATCCCCTTTTCGGATCCCGTCCTCAGCCCCCCAGTTACCAGTCGAGAACCTGAGTTGGTGCCCGGTTCTTCCAAAAGCCTCTGTTTTTATTTATTTATTTATTTATTTTTCATCAGCCCTGCCTCCTCTCTGCTGGGAGAACCCTTGGATTCCTTTCCTGGTTGCTCAGGTTTGTCTGTGCTCATAGCTTGTATTCAGTAGTCCAAATTCAATAACTAAAACCACAGTTGGAGATTGATTGAGCTACCTTCCCTTCCTCCTAGTAGACTGCTTCTTTTTTCCACAGGAAATTGTTTTGGCTTAGCCTTCCATGCCAGTCAGGGAGGGCTGCCAGCTCTGCCAGTTGGTGAGCTTTACTTACAGTTCTTACGCTGTGATCTCACCCGTTCCACCCATCCAGACTGGTGTATGATGTGTGTCCGGTCACAGCTGTCCCCCAACAGTTGTTCCAGACTATTTACTAGTTGTTCCTGGCTATATGCTACTTGTTCCAGAGGACTAACTAAATTCCATACCTCCCTATGCCACCATCTTCAATTTTTGTCTTTTCTAATTGAAGTTATCAGTTTAGCCTCATTCCATATTTTTAAAAATCTTGTCACTGACATACATATGGAAACATGTACATTTCTCAAGGGTATCCATTTTGGATTTTCATACAGTTAATACTCATGTAAACACAACCAAGATTATTTTATTTTAGCCATAGTTTTTGGCTTTTTAGCAGTTGACGTATTTTAGGTTTTGTAGTCCAGAACATCTATGGAAGTTGAAATTGTTGCTTTTGTACTGTTTATTTCTGATTTATATTTTCCATATTTTCATTGAATAGTTTTTCTTTGTGTCTTTTGTGTGTGTGTGTGTGTGTGTGTGTGTGTGTGTGTGTGTGTATATGAAACTAAGTGTTCTTAAAAAGGTCAGCCATTAAATAGTACTTTGACATCTTTTTAAATGGAAGGCCTTGGGAAAAGCATTACAGGTTTGATGGAGAAGGAATTTGGGAATAGGAGATGGGAGATAGAAAATAAGTTACAAAGTAGGATTTCTGCTTTTATCGTATTTTGGTTTTCATCTGGAATATTCTTTTTTTCTATCAATCCATTGGTGGATAAATATTTGCATATGCTTTTTATTGTAGGCTTTTTTCTCTATTATTGTTTATTTGTTTCTACATAGTAGAGTTATATTAATCATCCAGTGCTTTGCCGCATGAACCTTTTCCCACATTGTCTCATTTTTAAACTCAATAATATTTCATTTCTCTAGTAGTATAATTTGATGGATTTATAAATATGTAGTTTGTATCATAGTTTATAAATATCAGTTTTAATGACATGATCTGTTTTAAAACTACCAGTAGGAGAAAATTCTTACATTAACGAAGTGGTAATGATATAATCACTAGGGCTCTAAATGGATTCCCATATAATGCATTTAATGCAAGTTCTATGAAAATTAAATGTGTAGTGGTCATTTTATATTTTTGACATCCATTTATTCATGAAGCTATTTTTCAGTAAGTCACAGAATTATGAACCTACTAGAAACAAAATAACCATAAACATCATTCTGATGCTTTCCTTGAGCTGTTTGTTTCTCCTTATATAGTCAAATTTAGCTTACCTCCTATCTTTTGTTTTAAAAATTATACGCCTAAATTATGTTGTGTTATTATTTGGTCTGTCTTAATATACAAGATGTGTTTCTAGGCAGAAAAATTATTCCTTGCCTGATATGTATGGTCGTGGATACCATGTTTTTAATGCTGAAGGGAATTTACAAATCATAGAAGGGAAATTGCATAACCTTGTCAAGGTCATCTAGTCTTTCATTGAAAAAATGAGGCTAAAAAATGAATGTTTATGCCTTCTGGTCTAGTATTTTCCCCTTCCATGCTTGCATTTTGTCCAGGGACAAACATTGGATCACTCTTGGAAATTATCCAAAGAGGAATTCCTTTTTTAAGTTCACCATTCTTGATGAAGTTAGCCAAAGTTAGAGTGAGAGAAAGAAAGAGATATCTATGCTATTTTCTGCTCTCTCTGGATATTCAAGTGACTTTTCCCAGGATGTTTTTTGTTGAATTAGAAAATCTAATTGCCTGAAATAGAGAATACACATTGAAATAACTAACCATTAGCATAAGTGATGCTTGCCATTAAAGAGACCAAGGGAGTTCAGTGAGTGATATATTATCTATGTATTTTATAATCAGAAGAAGTGTGAAAATCATTGTTTTTAAATATTAGATTGTGATGAATCAGTCAATATACATGAACATAACTTCATATTTACATTGAAAGTAACTACTGATAATGCAAGACTTTTATTTTGCCATGTTGCTATTTGGTCTTTTTAAGTCTTATACCTTTCTCTACCCTCAATTCTTCTGTTAATACCTACTTTCATATTTATATTAATTTTTTAAATGCAATTTTATTGAGATATATTCACATAACACAATCATTCCAATTATACAGTTGTTCACAGTATCATAGTTATGCATTCATCACCACAATTTTTGAACACTTTCATTACTCCAAAAAATAAAATAAAAAATAAGATAAAAAAGAACATCCAAATTATCTCATTCCCCTCCTCCCCCCATTATTCATTTCCTTTTTTAATGCAGTTTTATTGATATATATTCACACACCCTACAGTCATCCACAGTGTACAATCAGTTATTCACAGTACCATCATACAGTTGGGCGTTCATCACCAGAATCAATTTTTGAACCTTTTCCTTACTCCAAAATAAAAATAAAAGCGAAAAAGAATACCCAAAACTTTCCATCCCCTCCATCCCACCTTATTCTTCATCTAATTTTTGTCCCCAGTTTTCCACTCATCTGTCCATACACTGGATAAAGGGAGTGCGAGCCACAAGGTTTTCACAACCACACAGTCACACTATGCAAGTTACATAGTTATACATTCATCTTCAAGAATCAGGGTAACTAGGTTGCAGTTCAGCAGCTTCAGGTATTTCCCTTTAGCCATTCCAACACACTAAAAGCTAAAAAGTGATATCTATATAGCACATAAGAATATGCTCTAGAGTTTATCTGTCTTTATGCCAGTACCATTCTGTTTTGACCACTGTTGCTTGGTAGTATGTCTCAAAGTCATGTAGTGTGAGAACTCCCACTTTCTTCCCCTTTCTTAAGATATTTTTGGCTATTGGGGGCAACTTGCCCTTCCAAATATATTTGGTTATTGGTTTTTGTATTTCTGCAAAGTACTTTGTTGTGATTTTAATTGGTATTGCATTGAATCTATAAAGCAGTTTAGATAGAATTGACATCTTAACTATATTTAGTCTACCAATCCATGAACACAGTATGTTCTTCTGTTTTTTTTTAGGTCCTGTTTGGTTTCTTTTAGCAGTTTCTTGTAGTTTTCTCTGTATAGGTCTTTTGTGGCCTTGGTTAAGTTTATTCCTAAATACTTGATTCTTTTGGTTGCTATTGTAAATGGAATGTTTTTCTTCATTTCCTCCCCCTGTTGCTCATT
Organism: Choloepus didactylus; assembly: GCF_015220235.1. Classification (NCBI taxonomy): domain Eukaryota; kingdom Metazoa; phylum Chordata; class Mammalia; order Pilosa; family Megalonychidae; genus Choloepus; species Choloepus didactylus. Next base: position 48,255,226 of record NC_051320.1, on the reverse strand, counting down.
ACTTGTGTATAGGAAAACTACTGATTTTTGTGTGTTGATCTTGTAGCCTGACACTTCGCTGTATTGATTGATTAGCTCTAGTAGCTTTGCTGTAGATTTTTGTGGGCTTTCTACATATAAGATTATGTCATCTGCAAACAGTGAAAGTTTTACTTTTTCCTCTCCAATTTGGATGCCTTTTATTTCTTTTTCTTGCCTAATTGCTGTAGCTAGAACTTCGAGCACAGTGTTCAATAACAGTGGTGACCATGGGCATCCCTGTCTTGTTCCTGATCTTAGAGGGAAAGCTTTCAGTCTCTCCCCATTGAGTATGTTAGCTGTGGGTTTTTCATAGACTGCCTTTATCACATTGAGGATGGTCCCTTCTATTACTATCCTTTTGAGTGTTTTCATCAAGAAAGGATGTTGAATTTTATCAAATGCCTTTTGTGCATCAATTGAGATGATCATGTGGTTTTTCCACTTTGATTTATTGATGTGGTATATTACATTAACTGATTTTCTTGTGTGGAACCAGTCTTGCATACCTGGAATAAATCACACTTGGTCGTGGTGCATCATTCTTTTAATTTATTGCCAGATTTGATTTGTGAGTATTTTGTTGAGGATTTTGCATCTATATTCATTGAAGAGATTCGTCTGTAATTTTCTTTTTTTGTAGTATCTTTGCCTGGCATTGTTAATAGGGTGATGTTGGCTTCATGGAATGAGTTAGGCAGCGTTCCTGCCTCTTCAGTTTTTTTGAAGGGTTTGAGCAGAATTGGTACTAATTCTTTCTTGAATGCTGTTAGAATTCACATGTGAAGCTATCTGGTCCTGGGCTTTTCTTTTTTGGGAACTTTTTGATGACTGACTCAATCTCTTTACTTGTGTTTGGTTTATTGAGGTTGTCTGTTTCTTCTTTACTCAATGTTGGTTGTTCATGCTTTTCTAGGAAGTTGTCCATTTCATCTAAATTGTCTAATTTATTAGCACATAGTTGTTCATAGTATCCTCTCATCATCTCCTTTATTTCTGTGGTGTCAGTAATTAGTCCCCTTTCCCATTTCTGATTGTGTTTATTTACATCCTCTCTCTCTCTTTTTTTTTTTTTGGTAGCCTAGCTAAGGATCCATTGATTTTATTGATTTTCTCAAAGAACCAGTATCTAGTTTTGTGGATTCTCTCTATTGTCTTCCTGTTCTCAATTTCATTTGTTTCTGCTCTAATCTTTGTTATTTCTTTCCTTCTGTTTGCTTTGGAGTTTGTTTGCTGTTCTTTGTCTCTTCTTCCAGATGAGCAGTTAATGCCTCAATTTTTTTCTCTTTCTTCTTTTTTAATATAGGCATTTAGGGGAATAAATTTCCCTCTCAGCACAGCCTTTACTGCATCCCATTAGTTTTGATATGTTGTGTTTTCATTTTCATTTGCCTTGAGGTATTTGCTAATTTCTTGTAATTTATTCCTTGACCCACTGGATGTTTAAGACCGTGTTGTTTAGCTTCCAATATATTTGTGATTTTTTGGCCTTCTGCCTGTTATTGATTTTCAATTTCATTCCATTTTGATCTGAGAATTTTTTTTGTAATATGAATATTTTTAGATTTATTGAGACTTGCTTTGTGACCCAAAATGTGGTCTATATTGGAGAATGATCCATGTGCACTGAGAAAAATGTGTGTCCTGACTGTTGTGGGGTGTAGTGTTCTGTAGATATCTGTTAAGTCTAGTTCATTTATCATACCATTCATATCTCTGTTTCTTTGTTCATCCTCCATCTAGATGTTTTATCCATTGATGAGAGCAGTGTATTGAAGTCTCCAATTTTCATTGTAGATGTGTCTACTTCTCCCTTCAGTGTTGACTGTGTTTGCCTCATGTGTTTCAGGGCACTCTAACTCAGTGCATAAATATTTATGATCGTGATGTTTTCTTGATGAATTGTCCCTTTTATTAATATATAGTGTCTTTTGTCTCTGTTAATTGTTTTGCATTTGAAGTCTAATTTGTCTGATATTAATACACTTACTCCTGCTTTTTTCTGGTTGTAGTTTGCATGATACATCTTTTCCAGCCTTTCACTTTCAGCCTATTTTTGTCCTTGTGTCTAAAGTGAGTTGCTTGTAGACAGCATATAGATGGGTCTTGTTTTTTTTAATCCATTCTGCCAGTCTGTGTCTTTTTATTGGGGCGTTTAATCCATTAACATTTAGTGTTATTACTGTAAGGGTAGTACTTTCTTCTACCATTTTATCTTTTAGATTTTATATGTCATATCTTTTCTCTCTCTCTCTCCTTTTACCCTTCCTGATAGTCTTAATTTCTACACTCTTCTCCAAACCTCTTTTTCCTATCTTTTCCTATCAGCCTGTAGCACTTCCTTTAGTATTTCTTGAAGTGGGTCTCTTATTCACCAACTCTTTAATCTCCCCTATTTTTAGAAGACAGTTTTACCAGATATAGAATTCTTGGTTGGCAGTTTTTCTCTTGCAGTGTCTTAAATATATCATACCACTGCCTTCTTGCCCCCATGTTTCTGTGGAGAAATCTGTACATAGTCTTATTGAGCTTCCCTTGTATGTGATGGATTGCTTTTCTCTTGCTGCTTTCAGAATTCTCTGTCTTTGACATTGGGCAGTCTGATCAGTAAGTGTCTTGGAGTAGGTTTATTGGTGTGTATTCTGTTTGGGGTGTGCTGCACATTTTGAATCTGTAATTTTGTCTTTCATAAGAATTGGGAAATTTTCAGTGATTATTTCCTCCAGTATTGTTTCTGCCTCTTTTCTCTTCTCCTTCTGGGGTACCCATGATATGTATATGTGTGTGCTTCATGTTGTCCTTCAATTCCTTGAGACCCTGCTTATATTTATCCATTCTTTTCCCTGTCTGTTCCTTTGTGTGTAGGATATCAGGTGTCCTATCCTCTATCTCACTAATCTTTTGTTCTGCCTCTTCAAATCTGTTGTTTTAATTCTCCATTGTGTTTTTCATTGCTCTTATTGTGCTTTCATTCCCATAAGTTCTGCCATTTATTTTATCAGACTTTCCAGTTCTTCCTTATGTTTGCCCAATATCTTCATCTCCTTTGCCATATCTTCCCTCAACTTGTTGATTTGATTTTTGAATTGATTTAGCATGTTTTTTTGAACATCTTTTATTATTGTTTCAATTCTTCTATCTCGTTTGAAGTGTTAGTTTGTTCCTTTGACTGGGCCACATCTTCATTTTTCCTAGTGTGACTCATAATTTTTTGTTGATGTCTAGGTATCTGGTTTCCTTGATTAGTTTATTCTAGAGGCCATTTTCACTCTTTTACCTTGGGTTCTCTTATTGGTTGACTTTGTTCTCTGTTCTTTTGTGTTCAGTTCAACTTATTCTAGACATCTAGCATAGCTTCTGTTTAACTGATCAGAATTTTTTAACCTTTGTTATTCTGGTTCTTGTTCTGCCTATATGTCTCTCTTGCTGGCCAGTTGTCAGATTAGCTCTGCCCTCCAGTCTCCCCCTAAAACTATACACCCACAGCAGCCTGCCTCTGGGGGGTGGGCACTGGGCACCACAGCAAGTTCTCTGTAAGTGGGTAAAACAAGTCTGCTCACTCCCAGTGGTGCTTCATATTTTGCCAGCTAGCAAGGCCTGGGTTTGTTTTAGAGCACTGCTTCAACTGTTGGGTCATCTGTATTTCTCAACTTAAACAGGGATGATTTCCCATGCAGATGGTATAGACCAGCTCCAGGGGGCCTGGGATAAGGTCTGGATAGATTCTGAGGAGTCTAAAATTTCCTTGCTCTTTCTGGTCTGCCCTATTGATGATGCTGTTTTGTGATTTAATTGTCCTCAGAAGGTGTTTGCATTCTGGATCCAAGGCTGTGTCTGACATGCTAGGCTGAGTTACCTCTGGTAGCTCAGCTGCGACTGGCTGGGTGGGGTCGAACTGCCTCTTGGAACCTGGGTGAGTCTGGCTGGGTGGGGTGAATTACCTCTTGGAGCCCAGCTGAGTCTGGTGGGGTGGGCTGCATTGACTCCTGGTGCCCCTGTCTGACTGGGCACGGCTAAGCTGTGGAGGTCCTGTGCCCTCACTTTGCTGGGCAAAGTCTGACTCAGTGTTGGGTTGTGTCCCTCACTCTCCCCATGGCAAAGAAATCCCCCAGCTTCCAGTTTTCAGCCATACCCCAGGCAAGTAACAGGCCACTGGCTACTATGTTCTTCAAGGGTGGGGGGAGGGCTTTCAGACCCAGGGCTGGAAACAGTTTTCTTAAACCCATGTTTTCTTAAACTCTTTGTCCCTCAGTGATCTGGGGCTTCAAATGTTCTTCGAGATCCCCCTGATCTCCACATGATGGGGATCTGTCTCACTGCTGTGAGCGATTGTATAGTCTGCGGCCCTGGTGGGAGGTGAGAGGAATCCCAACTGCTAGCTCTGTGTTCTTTCCATGCTGCGTGAGACCGAGTGAGGGGGAGGGGAAGGACCTGCTGGCCCAGAACGGAGTTCTCCTGCCTGATATCTCTCTTTTTCTTCAATTCGGCATCTGTAGGGTCCTTCTCCCATCTATACCCTCTTCCAGAGTTCTGACCAAGTCAGGGTTATCCCCCTTTTTTGCTGAATATCTGGGGAGAAGTTTTCAGTAGCTATTTACATCACCATGTTGATGATGTCACCCTTGCCACATTCATTTTTATCATGTGTTTATAAAGAATTTTTTTCCTGAATGATTTGAGACTATGTTGTGAACAACATGCCTCTTTCCCATAATACTTTTATGTATATTTCTTAAGAACAGTGGCATTCTCTCATGTAACCCAATACAGTTTCCAAATTCAGGAAATTTAACATCAACACAATACCTTTCTGTAATCTATAGACTATATTCCGATTTCATCAATTATTCCAATCATGTCCTTCATAGCATTTTTTTTGCAGGAGAGAATCTAGTCTAGGATCACATCTCAAAATACAGTCTTTTCTAGATTTGATTAACTAATTCACTCAACACAATTTTTATTGAATTTTAGGAAATTATGTAGTTTCTATCCTAAAAATATATCCAGTATCTTATCATATCACCTGTCATCTTATCATGTCACTTCTGCTTCTACCCTGTTCCAAACCAGTATCTTCTTAATTTGGATGACCATTGTAGCTCCTAACTGGATTCTTTGCTTCTGTCTTTGCCTCCATATCATCTATTCTCAACATACCAGGCAGAGTGATACATTTAAAACACATGTCAGATCACATCATTTCCTCTGTTTAAAACCCTTCAGTGGCTCTGCATTTCAACCGTTTGGTCTACAAAGCCCTGCTAATCTGCCTGCTCCTCACCCTCATTACCTCTATGAATTAATCTCCTATGTGTATATACATATCCCCATTGTATTTTTATTTTGAAAGCAATCTTTTCTGATATATATATATATCCAAATGAATTTGAAATTACAGTTATCTCAAAGTACACAGAATTACCTATATTCTCCTATAAATGAATAGCTGATAAAGGGACACTGAACATATTAAAGAACATCAACATTATAGAATTCTCTATTCCAGCTTCTTAAACTATTTTTTCCCCATCTGAGCCCATATATATTTGACATTTAGGTTATATGTGTATGTAAAAATGGACACATTTGTCAAAGTAAGCATAAGATAAAACTGGACACAGTGTCCTTTCTGGATATAATTAAATTTTCAGAGGCAAAGTGGTCCAAATGGGAGCAAAAAAAAGCTGACTTCCTTATGAATAAACAGAGTGAACAAAAATTAAGAATATTCAAAGGTGCTAAAGATTAATTCCACAAATCATTCTCTCTTTCCTGTCCTTTTTTTTTTCATGCAAACACTTATTTATATTTGTATCCTTTTACTATGGGTGTATACTACTGGTGTGTGTGAATTAGTACACTGTGGGTGTCTGTGAATTAGAATACCTCTAATCAAGATTGTGAACTCCTATGACTAGGGATATGTAATTCAGTAAAAGGCCCTGGGGTAAAAAGATGAGAAGTGGTATAGGTGAATAGAGGACATTTGTCCATCAAGTTAATCCATATCAATTTACTGAAGAGTTAGTCTATTTAAAAGTCTCCATGGGCTCAGATATTGACTTGGGCCTTAAAGTGATTTTTTTTTCCTTTTTAATTTTTATTGGGATTGTTCAGATACCATACAATTATCCAAAGATACAAAGTATACAATCACTTGCCCCTGGGTACCCTCATACAGCTGTGCATTCATCACCACACTTAATTTTTGTTCAATTTTTAGAAACTTTTCATTACTCCAGACAAGAAATAAAGTGAAAGATGAAAGAAGAAAAACAGAAAAAGGAAACTCGAATCCTCACCTATCCCTAACCAACCCCCCTCAATTGTTGACTCTTAGTGTTGGTATAGTACATTTGTTACTGTTTATGAAAAAATGTTGAAATACTACTAACTGTAGTATATAGGTTGCAATAGGTATATATTTCTTCCCTATATGCCCCTCTATTATTAACTTCTAATTTTATTGTCATACATTTGTTCTGATTCATGGAAGCAATTTCTAGTATTTGTACAGTTGATCATGGACATTGCCCACCATAGGATTCAGTTTTATACATTCCCATCTTTTGACCTCCAACTTTCCTTCTGGTGACATATATGACTCTGAGCTTCCCCTTTCCACCTAATTCACACACCATTCGGCACTGTTAGTTATTCTCACATCTTGCTACTGGCACCTCTGTTCATTTCCAAACATTTAAGTTCATCCTATTTGAACATTCTGCTCATACTAAGCAACCACTCCCCATTCTTAAGCCTCGTCCTATATCTTGGTACCTTCTATTTCATGTCTATGAGTTTACATATTATAATTAGTTCCTATCAGTGAGACCCTGCAATATTTGTCCTTATGTGTCTGGCTTATTTCACTCAGTATATTGCCCTCGAGGTTTTGTCATCAACCCATTTTTTTTTTTTAATATGGTTTTGTTCACTCACCATACATTCCATCCTAAGTAAATAATCGATGGTTCTCTGTATGGTCGTATATTTATGTGTTCACCACCTTCACCACTATCTATATAAGGGCATCTACATTTCTTCCACAAGGCAGGAGAGAGAGTCAAAGAAGGTAGAGAGGCAAAAGAAAGAGGAAAAAAAAAGACAGCTATGAAGCAGCAAAAGGAAAAATAACCTTAAATCAAAGTAAAGAATCAGACAATACCACCAATGTCAAGTGTCTAACATGCCTCCCCTATCCCCCCCCCTTATCTGCATTTACCTTGGTATATCACCTTTGTTACTTTAAAGGAAGCATAATACAATGATTCTATTAGTTATACTCTCTAGTTTATGTTGATTGCATCCCTCCCTCAATGCTCCCCCATTTTTAACACCTTGCAAGGTTGACATTTGCTTGTTCTCCCTTGTAAAAGAACATATTTGTACATTTTATCACAATTGTTGAACACTCTAGATTTCACCAAGTTATACAGTCCCAGTCTTTATCTTTCCTCCTTTCTTGTGGTGTCTCACATGCTCCCAACCTTCCTCTCTCAACCGTATTCGTAGTTATATTTGTTCAGTGTACTTACATTGCTGTGCTACCATCTCCCAAAATTATGTTCCAAACCACGCACTCCTGTCTTCTATCACCCTGTAGTGCCCCCTTTAGTATTTCCTGTAGGGCAGGTGTCTTGTTCACAAAGTCTCTCATTGTCTGTTTGTCAGAAAATATTTTGAGCTGTCCCTCATATTTGAAGGACAGCTTTGCTGGATATAGGATTCTTGCTTGGCAGTTTTTCTCTTTCAGTATCTTAAATATATCACACCACTTCCTTCTTGCCTCCATGGTTTCTGCTGAGAGATCCGCACATAGTCTTATTAAGCTTCCTTTGTATGTAATGGATTGCTTTTCTCTTGCTGCTTTCAGGATTCTCTCTTTGTCTTTAACATTTGATAATCTGATTATTAAGTGTCTTGGCGTAGGCCTATTCATATCTCTTCTGTTGGGAGTATGCTGTGCGTCTGGGATCCATAATTTTATGTCTTTCATAAGAGATGGGACATGTTCAATGATTATTTCCTCTGTTATTGCTTCTGCCCCCTTTCCCTTCTCTTCTCCTTCTGGGACACCAATGATACGTACGTTATTGTACTTTGTTTCATCCTTGAGTTCCCGGAGACGTTGCTCATATTTTTTCATTCTTTTCTCCATCTGCTCCTTTGCGTGTAGGCTTTCAGGTGTTTTGTTCTCCCGTTCCTGAGTGTTTTCTTCTGCCTCTTGAGATCTGCTGTTGTACGTTTCCATTGTGTCTTTCATCTCTTGTGTTGTGCCTTTCATTTCCATAGATTCTACTAGTAGTTTTTTTGAACTTTTGATTTCTGCTGTATATATGACCAGTGTTTCCTTTACAGCCTCTATCTCTTTTGCAATATCTTCTCTAAACTTTTTGAATTGATTTAGCATTAGTTGTTTAAATTCCTGTATCTCAGTTGAAGTGTACATTTTTCCTTTGACTGGGCCATAACTTTGTTTTTCTTAGTGTAGGTTGTAATTTTCTGTTGTCTAGGCATGGTTTCCTTGGTTATCCAAATCAGGTTTTCCCAGACCAGAACAGGCTCAGGTCCCAGAGGGAAGAAATATTCAGTATCTGGTTTCCCTGCAGGTGTGTCTTAGAAAATTGCTCCACCCTTTGATGCCTCAGGTCACTATGCTTTTCTGCCCAGCAGGTGATGCCTGTTAGCCTATAATTCTTGACTGATGTGAGGAGGTATGGCCATGTTCCCCCAGGCTCTGGGGTCTGGTTCTGAATGGAAAGGGTCCCACCCCTTTCCTCTTAGAGAAAATAGACCCCTTGGGGGAGGTCGTTAGCATTTCAGTGGTCTCTCTCTCTGCTTGTGCTGTTTCCACCCTTCTCTGAGTCACAGCCCTGGAAACTGGAAATGACTGGGGCTTTCTCCACTGAACCGAAAAAGAAACAGATAGTCCCCTTCAGACCCAGTCTAAGGGGACCCTCCGGCTCTCCCAGGTCAGTCGTCACCCAAAGCCTCTGTCTGTTTTTTGGGGATGCGTACCTGTAGTGAGCAGTTCACACTCACTACTTAAAACCCCAGTTGGAGCTCAGCTGAGCTATATTCGCTTGCTGGGAGAGAGCTTCTCTCTGGCACCACAAGGCTTTGCAGCTCGGGCTATGAGGGAGAGGGTCTCGCGACTTGGATCCGCAGGTTTTACTTACAGATTTTATGCTGTGATCTTGGGCATTCCTCCCAATTCACGTTGGTGTATGATGAGTGGATGGTCTCGTTTGTTCCCCCGCCGTTATTCTGGATTATTTACTAGTTGTTTCTGGTTTTTTGTAGTTGTTCCAGCGGGACTACTTAGCTTCCACTCCTCTCTATGCTGCCATCTTCAACAATTTAAAGTAATGTTTTATTTCATTGTTTTTTGAAATCTTAATTAAGCATATTAGATTGCTAGCCATCACTGGATTAGTGCCTTAAGGTTAAACATTGGAAGGAAATGATTGTGTTATAAAACGCACATAAAACATTGAATTTTTTGCTTCCACCATTTTGTTTGTTCCAAAATTTTTGTAATTGGGCATGATAAGAGGTACAGTTTGTTTAAGAACATTTAAGCTCGTCTGAATCAAAGATTTTTACTAATTCTTCTGCCAAACACAACAAGGATTTCCATCTACAATTATTTTTTAAGATAAGAAACAGTAAGTTAATTGAAAAAACAATTGTGGCCTTGAGCTGTGAAACATTACTTTAGCACACTGATTGATTGAAAAACCTAGAACAGCACTGTAAAGTTGTTAATCATTGTTGGCCTTCAGCAATGAATGGATGCAGCTTTATTTGTGACTTCTCCAAAAATGTTTTGCAGCACCTAACACACTACTGTTCCACAGTCTCCAAGTTGGAGTCATTTCCATAATAGGGATCTTCAATAGTAAGTTGTTTTTTGTGGCTCATGGCTCCCAAGTAGTTCAATTTTAGCTTTGCACTTTTTAACTTGATTACCTTTTCTATTCAAATCTCAGATTGCTTTCATCCATTCATCGTATGTAATCAAATGTGGTCAAGTCTTCTTTGATAACCTGCCAGATCACGTGATTCATAGGAGCATCATGCTTCTTCAGGCAGTCTTGCCCTTTATAATCAGGAAGGTTTCCTATCTCATGTGGCTGTTGCAGCACTGTCAATCCCCCATTATCTGAATTATTTTGATCAGTTACAAGTTTTCTAAAAAATGTTTCTGCAATGGATGATTAACATATGTTACCCAGACATAAAAACAGCACTGGCTTAGGCTCCTCTGCTGCCATCTTTTCAGGCTCAAAGAGAGGCATAGAGTCTAATATTGTTTTTGGCTCCCTTGATTACATCAGCCATCCTGGTCCCTTTACCAGTCCTAAAAAAAATGTCAAGAATGCCACTGTCTTAGAACCTTTGACTGACTTTTTCTTCTGCCTGAAACATTATTACCCTAGATATCTTCACAGTTACTCTTTAATGCCCTTCAGGTTTTGCTTAAATGTCACCTCTCAATTAGGCATGTCCTGATCAGCCTTTTTAAAATTTTAACTCCTCTATACCACACCCTTGCACTCCTTTATCCCTCTTGTTGCTCTACTTGTTAGTGTTTTATATAGTAGTTATCACTGTTGAACATAGTATATAGTATGCTCACTTATTATGGTTATTGTTGATTATCTAAATTGCCTTGCTTGAATATAAGGTTTCTTTAGTTTTCTGACGTGTCCCAAATAGCTAGAATGGTGCTTTGCATGTAATAGGTTACCCAGTAAACTTTTGTTGAACAAATAGATGTCTGTAAGTTGTAAAATAATGTGATAAACCTTTTTGGGTTATGTTTGATGTTATTATCCTCAAGTTGGTGTACATCAACACAGTAGCTATTTGGTATATTGAATTCAAATGGGCCTTTATCCATTGTTGAATAGGTGATTCACAGGTTACAAAATCTTAGGTCATCATATTTTTAAACTAAATATTATACAAAGGAATGAATATGATAACTTTACATTGCTAACAATGTCTGACAGTTTTCTCAGTGTCAGAGAAGAAAGTGACAAATATAAATGTGGAAGGGGAAAAACTGAAATGGACCATGTGGTGTTGGATTGGAAATTGGAAGTATTAAGTTCACATCAATACATATATTTCCTAGCTCTGTCCACAGAGAACAGTGTCACTCCATTAACAATAAGCATACCTTGTCCTCTGATCTTGGTTTCTAAATACCATTCTCCACTAAAAGGAAACTGGGCTCCTTGGAGAAATGGCAGATTCGAGGGCAGGAGCAGGAAATGTGCAAGATGAACCTTGAATATTTGATTGTTCCAGAAAATAGAGGTGATCAAATGATGGTGATATGTCAAAAAAACACAGAAGCTACCTTGGAGGAGCTTCCACTGGCCAAATCCAGGATAATCTGGGCATCAAAATAAACAAATGATCCAAGTGGATTCTGACCCATTAAATAAAACAGTAATCTATGAGTACATACATGCAAAAATGAATAAATGGGGAAAAGAAAATGCCTTTCCTTTCAGTAATATTCCAACTAATACATGTAGAAAGAAAGATGAAATAAGAAAATCATTTGGCAACCACCAGGGTATAATTACTTCAGCCAAGAAATGTCAATAGATGCTAAAACTAGCAGTTGCAAATTTGATGAGGAACAGGATATTTACATCCCCCCAAATTCGTAATATCAAAAGAGAAAAGTTTAAATTCACATTCGAGAAATCAGGCAGATACCACCTTAATCAAAAGAACAATGTTAGTACCACCAGATGAGACAAATGAAATCAATTACCATATGACAGCACACAATGAGAAGAACACAACATTGCTTCTGTGAAATTCATGTGAAAATGGCATAACCTGAATCTAGTAATATGGAAACACCAGACAAATCCCAGTGGAGGTCCATTCTGCAAAATAATTGTCCTGTAATCTTCAACAGTGTTAAGGTCATGAAAGTCATGGAAAGATAAGAACTGTTCCAGTTTGAAGAAGATGGAGAGGCACAGCTAAGTGCAAAGCTTGCCCCCAGTTTGGATCCTTTTGCCATAAAGGGCATTATTGGATCAATCTGTGGAGTAGATGATAGTAATGTGTCAATGTTAATTTTCTGACTTTGTTAAATGGTAGATAGATAGATAGATAGATAGATAGAGATAATATAGATATATATAGATATATAATTATAGATATAGATATAGATATATGAGAATGATAGGGCATAATGTTGGAAACTTTAATATGAGTGAGAAAAAATTCTTTTGAGTTATTCTTGCAAATATTCTGCTAGAAATAGATTTCAAAATTTAAAAAAGATAGTTAAAAACAAGCAAGGTAGAAAACAGGAAAAATGACAGAAATAAGAAATTCAGGATGGATATGCTCAGTTGGAATGATGCTGGAGGTATGTTTGTTGAAGTCAGGACTGGGGATATAGGTCCTTGGTATATTCTTGTTCGGTCTCTGTGTGTGTGTGTGTGTGTGTGTGTGTGTGTGTGTGTATGTATGCATGTATATATATGTACATGTATATATGTATATGTATATGATAGTTAAAACTTCAAAGGAATGAGGCACCCAAGGAGAGCATATATGGAATTGATGACCTATGGGGAACATCAGAGTTTGACAGGCAGACAGAGGAGGAATGATGAAGGAAGTCAAGAAGAAATTGCATGTGGGAGGAGGATCAGGAGAGTGCTGCCTTAGAAACCAATGACTTCAAGTTCAGGGCACTGTATTTTGTAGTGCCACATGGAACAGAGATTTCATAAATAAGGATAGTTGGCCCCATGCCAACCATGGCATTCTTTTACATAGTTTTGTTAATCCACAGCAGATATTTTCTAAGATATTAATCTGTTTGCTGAAATGTAATATTCCAGAAGAACTTGCCATTCTTTCCCTGTACTGCAACACCTTATGGATGATAAAACTGTAGTAGAGCTGCAGAGTGTTGTGAATTGTCCTTGTCTGCTATAGTTGGGGAAAGTTGGCTGGGAACAGTTCTGGCTTACACTTATTGTCCTGGTATAATAGTGCCCATTTGACTCTCAAAAGTGTCCTAGCTTGAATGGTAAATTTTATGGTCATCTTATTATAGGTCTTTGTGTTGACAGAATATTCCTTTCGTATCTGAAGCTGGAGAGCTGATTGATAAGCATGTCTTTTAGCTGTTTCTGAATGACTTTTATTCATTATCCAAATGCTCATTTCCTTTCCTTATACTTCTTCCAAATCACCTTTCCAATAATCTAGGCTTCCATTTCCCAAACTCCATTTCATGAAACAGAGGATTCATGGAATGAGAATCTGCATATTTTGAAAAATCGGACAAGTAAATTTGGGAAACATGACATATTCAAATCCTCTTCTAGAGACTGAAAGGAACATGTAGAGACTTTTTATGTAGACTTCTCAAACTTATTAATATATTGTGCTAAAACTATTACATTTGGAGAAGTCGGTTCATGTTTGTTTTAATGTAAAAAACATGTAAATGAAGAAAAATAAGAGGTATAATTTTGAATAAGCCAAACAGCTATAGTGTTTTTGATAGATTTATAGGGTATCAGAACATTTCATCCACACTGAATACAATATATTATTTAGAAGTTCCTAGTCAAGTTTTAGCATTTGGGCTAAACATGAAAAATATACTTTTCTGCTAGTAAATCTCTGTCTCAGAATAATTTATTGAAAACTTATGGAATCATAATAATTTGTTAATATTCCTTCGGAGCCAGGAAAAGAGAGTTCATATTGAGGAATTGATAAAATGGACATATGTCTGTTTACTTAGGAATTAGAGATAAGAGATGCTTTATGTCTAGACATTGTTTTCCTTTGTCCTTTAGTCACCTGTTTTTGATGCCAGCTGGATGGAATCAGTTTTTTATTATTGATATACTAATTGAAAAAAATCTTGGGTTTCATATAATTCCCTTAAAATAATTAAAGGGTTTGTAAGCATTAAAATAGCAAGATGTGTGACCCTTAGGTCTGTAACCTTTTCAGTTTCAGTTACTTTTTGTCTCATCAGGAAGAAGTCTGAAGAAGATGTGTTGGTTAGCAAAGTGGATATGAAACTGCCCTTTCTTAACCTCAGAATCCCTGAAGCCAAACATATAGCCTTGCTTCTTATTCCTCTTAATTTATTAAGTGCTTAGCATGCAGTGTTACCTGCTGCCTACTGTAATGGTTTTATGCCAGACTCATAAATGTTTTTGCCCTTTTTACATGGTTAAATATGTGTCTCTTCTTGTATTAATGCTTTATAATAGCAAAGTCAGGGTCTGCAATTTTATTTATGTGGTAGTATATTACTGTAACTAAAGGAGAACCTTTTTAAAATGACTAGTTTACCTTAAAAATTATTTTTATTTGCAGGATAGTATAATTTGCATGATTAATGATTTTTCATTGACTGTTACAAGTTTTATCATAGGCCAGTTCCAGCTTAACTAACCTATCTCTCTTTGCAAATATAATACAAGAAATTAACTGAAGTGCATTTCCCATTTCACAGAATTTAAATCCTGATAAATCATAAAGATCATTTTCATGCTTAGGGAAATTCTCTCCCTTATGTGGCTTTCCAAAGTTGAGTGCCTATCCCCTTGATATTCATTCAAAGTTCAGAATTTTAAAAAATAATTTCAGGGGACCCTTGATGTAGCACCCCCTCCTCTAAGGATGAGTGTTGCTGATGGTACATTCAAGGCAGCTTTTTGTCTATTCTGGGCAGTATAAATTTAATGTGTTGTTTTCAAGTATGTCTTGTGTCCAGATGCCACAACAATCTGTGCATTAAAAAGGCATTAAAATAAAAGTAAGTAAAATATTTGTGAATATTTTTTGGTGAGGGCCGGGGAATTTGTGATACAGTGATGTTTGGATCAACTAAGTGCATTGTTTTCTTACCACAGTTATAAATAGTTTCTAATGTAGACCTCAAAGTAAGGTCAGTAGCATTGTATCGGAATCACTTAAGGTTTGATTTCTATGCCCCACTCCAGGCCTACTGAATGAGAATCTAGGATGGAGGTGGGATGAAGAAACTGCAGTTTAAAAGGCATGCAAGTAATTGTTCTGGAGACTAAAGTTTGCAAACAGATACCTTGATTATTGATTATCCTGGGGCCATAGCATAATAAGATTATTTATTGTGAAGTTCCTCATTTTTTAATCTTTTTATGCAGACCATATTAGCATCTAATGCCTACAGTTGAACTTCATTAATCTTTTGCTTGTATTCACATGGGGGGAAAGAATGGAATTTGAAACAATGACCATTCCTAAATATGACCTGATCAGCCTTCAAACTTGACCCTTTAATGTTGATTAAATGCAAATTTCATGTGATTTTCTCATATTGCTCATTTGCTCTCTTCAGGGTGCCCAGGTTAGTGGACACTTTAATTTTAGTCGCTGTACTATTTACAACTTGACTGATAACATAGAAACATTTTATCTAGTTCTTCTAGATAGATAGCCAGGATCTTCCAGTTTCCCTCATCTATTTCTTGACTCCAGGCTACTGGAGACTTTCTTCCGTCTTAGTCTGTGAGGAACATTCCTATAGAGCAAATTCAGTCCAGGCAGCTAGGCCTCAATGCAGGGAACTCGGTGTAGCTAGTCTGTTTACCTTCTTATAGCCATGACTTTGTCAAATGTATTATGTTTTGGTGCAATTATGTTTTGATTTATAAAATTCTGATGAACCATCTCAACCAGTATTTGCAGCTTAGGTTTATGCTGAATTCACAATATAGCCAACATCTTTCTTCTTTTTTTGTTTTAGAGATATAATTTGCATACAGTGAGTTGTTCAGTTTTAAGTGTACCATCCATTCAGTTTTGATGAATGCAAGTAGTTTCCTTATGCTCCCATCCTAGTCAGTCCCTCCTCCAGAGAAATAACTGATCTGATTTCTATTGTCATAGTTTAGTTTTCTCTATTCTAGTATTTATTATAATGTGATCATAGAGTATGTTTTTTTTTTAGTTTATCTTCTTTCACTTAGCAGAATATTTTTTGAGATTTATCTACATTGTATATGTCAGTAGTTTTTTTTCTTTTTTCTTTTAGGTTAAGTGGTGTTATATTGTATAAATATACAATAATCTGTTTATCAGTTCTACTGTTGATCACCATTGGAGCTATTTCTAATTTTTAGCTATTATGAATAATTAAAAATAGAGCAAAAGTTAATTGTGAATTGTGATGGAATCTAATTTATCTCTTTTTTTTTCTTTTATGGTCTGTGTTATCTCTGTTTTCTTTAAGACATATTTGTCTACCTCAAGATTTTGAAGATGATACCTTATTTTTTCCCTACTAGCTTTATAGTTTTAGCTTGTATGTTTAGTATTATCATCTATTTTCAGGTGATTTTTATGTATGGTGTCAGATAGCTGCCAAGGCTTCCCCTCAACCCCTGTAAGTATATACAGTTGTCCTAGCACTATTTGTTCAAACTTTATTCATTTTTGTTCCGTAGTTTGGCTGAAGGGTGATTCCCAACAGCTAAGATTTCTTTCCTGGTTGACTTTTTGGGACTATCTAGGTAACTATATTGTAGTGACTTTTCCTCTGAATTTTAATAGCAACATCGCCAAGTGATCGATCACGACTTTAGAAATCACCTTTTCATTTATTCAAGTTTTTAGATGCTTTTTCTGCTGATATGAAGGAAATTAATTTGGCAAAGGTAAGGTGAGCTGGTAACTGATCTCTGGAAACTTTAAGAAGACTATTTAGCTCTCTGGTTTTATACAATAAGAATCTGTTCCTTCTCACAATGATTTATCACAATACATTTATGTCAAGGTATACATTGTCTACTTGGATGCTTAGTCACACTTTGATAATCTTTCAAAACTATCTTTTTTTTTTTTTTTTCCATTTCCTTAAGTGTGGAGAATTATTTCTAGATATCTGTATCACTGTATGGTCTCTCTTAGGGAAGGTCAGAATGATTACACAGTGAAGATGACCCTTATATGTAATATTAAAATATAAGTTCCACAAGCAGGGCTATATGGAAAAACATTTAGGATAAATTTCAGAGCATGAGTAAATGGATCAAAATGGGAATGAGCATGTCAAAATCATGGAACTACAAGCTGAATTTGATAGTTTACTAGAACGTGATTGGGAGCAAATGACAAAATGTTCTTAAAAACTAAGGATGTGTCTTTACCTAAGAAATGGGGTCTTTAGGAAACAAATAAAGGAATGGCATGAACAGCTTTTAATTTTTAAACATTACTCTGGAAACCGTGAATGCAACATTAGATCAGGGACAAGTATTTTCTTTATTCACTATTATGTCCCTAGCATCTAGCATAAGGCTGTATTTGCATGATTGGTTCTCAATTTTCATTCAGCCATAACCAAATACTTTTCTTCCTCCACTTTTAAATGTATGTTTTATTTTTCAATATTTGGTGCTAGTGTGGTCTTATTGGTTAACTATTGCTCAATGGTTTACAGCTATCTTCTTCCACTTCACAAGGTACTTGATTGACTACTGTCAATGTGCTAAGCCCCAGAATCCATACATATGCTCTAGGCTCTGGGAAGCCGTGACCGGGAATGACTGAATTTTGTCCACTCCCTGAATTAAGTGCAGGAAGGATAATCCTGGTAGGCAAATTTCAATGAACAGTTGTGGAAAGCACTTTGAACAATCACTGCCTTTGCAGAAAGGGATTTTATTTACATGTAATGTTATGTGATACTTTGTTTACTTGACAAATATTTTTAATGTTTTCTTGATCAATAATTTTTTAATCGTTCTACAGTATTTCTCTAGTTTCCGTATGTTTTCCTGACTTTATTTTGCATGTACAGATAAACAACCATGATATAATGTTATTTGTAAGCGATTTTTATTTTATTTTATTTGAGGAGGGACTACCTGAAGATGTGAGATGTCATTCCTAGGTTTAAAATAGTGTATAAAGAGGGATCAGACAACTTGGGGCAAGGAACACAACAAAAATCCTGAGTAAACTATGGATTTAATGTATGGCCAGTCTATGCAAAGAGCTACCAAATGGGACAAGGTATACTTGTTCTACAATGACCCATATTTCCGTTCATACTTAAAAGTTAAATATTTTTTAAGTATGGTATGGATTAATCTTATGACTGTACTAAAACTCAATTATAACTCCTATTTAGCCTATCTCAAGATTGTCTTGTAGTATTTCTCTTAATGTGCTGTTATTTTAAAGTTTAGGAATAGCTCTAGTTCTACAAATTTATGCATAAACTAACCTAATAATCTATTTTAAAAATACCATATCTTAGTTTGTTAGGGGCCAATTTTCATAGGTAACGTTTTAGCTAGGCTTGTGTGTGGTTTTGGAGACTGTGTTAGGTTTTAAACTGATTGCAGTGTTATTTACTTTATTTACTTTTTATTAAGTACTCATTGAGCCTCAACTTTGTGACTGGCACTATCCTATGTTGGGGAGGTACACGGGCAAATAAGACTCATCCCCTTTTCTTAAGTTACTTACAGTCTTCTGAGTAATAGAGACACATAGCAGTAATTAAAGTATGAGAAGTGCTATCACATATAAGCAAGCATGGGCTGTAGTGTAATTGTACCTACATACGTGAGGGTTTTCTCCTGGTCTTTGTTTTAGCCCTACAAACTGAGATGATTATTTTTTTCTGTGGTCATGGGTTGAATTTTTTAATAACCTGTATTTTGATATGTATTTAAATGTCACAGTCTGGATTTAATGCTTTTTCTGGAAGCAGAGACATATGTGAAGGCTTCAGGTTTCTTATTTCTTTACTTGTTCTTTCTGGATTTCATAAAAAAGGTATAAATGAGCAATAAAAGAACTTGGTTGAAATGTGATTGAATATAATGCTACCTTTGTTTGTTTTTAAAGGTCACATATGCTTTAAAATATGTGTGGTAAAATTGCTGTGCAAAATTCAGGTTAAGAAAGCATACGTAAAACAGAAACACTATCTTTAATCTTGAAAGTCCTAAGTAGTATAAAGTCATAATTAAATTTTAAAAAACTGTGAATTACTTCAATATGCAATTTAGGTATTAAATAAAATTAACATTTTTTTCTTCTTTAAATATGTGTTATCAAGTTTCCAGAATGTTAAAAACTTCTCTGATGATTTAATCTGAAATAATTCCTACAGCAAAATTCATAAATAATAAATATTATCTTATTAATCCATATTTTAGCTTAGCTTGGTCTCAGAGCAAGTTATTTCCTCAGGGAATGCAGTATTCTTTATAAAAGAAGGTGATGAGACAGAGTCTCCAAGGAATTAAATTGCAAAAACAATTTTGGTATTGTACATGCTAATATAAACCTGTTATTCCCTTTCCACATCTATCACAACACATTTTAAATTGTGGCTGATCTTATATGCAAATGGCTGTCTTATTAGAAATTGCCTCTGTATGTGCTAATGTCTCCCTGGATTTCTTGGGAGTTTGTTATCTAACCATCAAAGCCATAGAAATGAATGATGATTACTGCCAAGCTTTGAAGAACAAAGAAAAGTCAGAACATTTTAGACGTTCTAGATGTCTGAGGCATTAACAGTTTGCATTATACTTGTGAATACAGTCTTTCTTTAGATCATTTAAAATAACCTCCATGTATTTTTTTAGTAAAGTATTTTCCACCTTCTTATTTTGTTATAGCTAATAAACTATAAGTCACTGTGTGTGTGTGTGTGTGTGTGTGTGTGTGTGTGTGTGTATGTGTGTGTGTATTCTACAGGCATTTTTTTGTTTCATCATTTGGTATAATGTTATTTTGCTTAAAGTACAGAATATAATAATTTTAAAGACAAGAATAAAGATTAAATTTTTGAAACTCTGATTAAGTATTACCAAGAACCAAAATAATTAGGAACAATTTTTTTTTAATTCCTCTTTTTAATGTGTCTCCTTGATTGAAATTCTTTTAAAGTTATAGTCATAGGTTATTGCATATATATTCATAGAGTTTAGGGCCTTATGAAAGTTTAGATTCTTTACCCTTGTTTTGGTATAATTTTGTTTATTTAAAGAACATTTAAAAACAGTTAAAGTTCTCTTTACTTTGGTGGGAGATATCTCTGTGGATTCTTCACTTTTTTACTTATTACCAGTAATAAATAAACAAAATATTGTCCTCTAAAATGCTTTTTCTCTTGGAATATTGGTTTACATGGCTAGGAAGGAATTGAGACAAGCATCGTGAGTGGCCACATTGGCAGGTAGCCTTAGTAATTTGCTTTTTAAAAATTCACACATGTTTCAGAAAGGCCAAGAACAAAACTAAACTGATGAGGGAATCAGTATTTGTGTTTATTCATTTAAACTAACTTCTGTTGTATTCATTTAAACTAACTTTTGTCCTAAAATGGAGTCTCTTTTCTAGCCCCACAAAATTAAGATTGAAATAATTTAACTCCTTTTCATAATTAATAAATGTAAAATACTATACAAATATAAATCACTATATGAATAAATTAAAATATATATATTGACATTTTTATGGTGCTTGCCTTGACAGAATTATTTTTAATGTTTTGAATTGTAACAAGCAAGAATATGGGATTGGGTGATATCTAGGTTTCATTTCTAAAATATTAAGGATGTCTTATCTTAAATGTGATAACTCCATGGCTTATGAGAGTTAAAAACTTAATTATTTGACTTTGCTTACTTTGTACATTCCCAGATATTCCTATAAAATTAATAAATCTGAAGATTATTATGGTTAGAAAAATATGGTTTTAGCAGAACTTAAAATTTTCTTTCACATATATAGAAATTATTAAATTTGGGGTGTTTTTTACAGTATTGGGTAGGATTATCTATTACTATTACTCTATGTTTACAAATAAGCAGTACAGTTTGGTTTGAACAGATTTCAAATACATTTGGCATCAGAAAAATTACAGTTTGATTATTGCATCAGTTTTTACGTAGACATCTTTACATATCTCCATTAATTAGGCTAATACCAACTACTATCACAAATAGATGCAAAAATTTATAGTAGCTCAAACCTTCAAGTTTATCTTTTGTTCTCACATCATTATGAAACAGGATAACAGTTTGGTTGGATAGCTTTCCTCCACGCAGTCTTTTAGGACCCAGGGTGCTTGTAGGATTTGCCATCTTCAGCTCATTACCTCTCAAGTCACAGTGGGGTTCATCTCAGTTCTAGCCAGATGAATGAGTAAACAAGGAAAGAAAAAAAAAATGTGTGTGTGTGTGTGTGTGTGTGTGTGTATATATGATCAGTTCTAGAAGGAGCAAACTAATTTATTCACATTCATTGGCTGACACTCAGCTCACATAGCTACAACTAGCTCCAAAAAAGGCTAGAAAATGTAGTCAAGTGTATCCAGGAAAAAAAGGAGAACATAAATTTTAGTAAGAAGTTAACAGTTTCTGCTATGGTCAGCCTTTCTGCTTCTAGTCAGTTCCATGTGCCAGTAATCATGCTGCACATTCTATCCTAGATAGTTCTTAAGTCTGCTTTTTTTCTTTGCTTTAGAATGGCCATGCTTCTCTTTTTCTTCCTAATGATGACTTCCTCAAGGTGATTTGAACCATTAGGCTCAGTTGAGACAGGAACTCACTTAATCGGCTTTTTATCTCTTTTGTTAACGAGAAGTCTAAAATTTTAATAGGCCTCTTTCCTTTCAGAAGTTGGCTTGTGAATCCCCAAATTACTGGTCTCTGTAACCTCATATTTCTGCCTGTGAACTGGCCAATTCTTGTCTAATCTCAACTGTATCTTTTCTAGCGCCTTAGTAGAAGCAGTGAGGAAAATCTTCCAGGCTGCATTACATTGGCTAACAATTCTGTCTGTAATAAATAAACATCAATGGATAAAGAATCAAACAGAATAGAATTTTATTCCTTTCTCATAGGAGAGTGCAAGGATGGTAAACAAGTTAGTGGGACTACCTTCCTCTACTGTGTCATTTAGGAACCAGGCTGACAGAAGCTCTAGGTTCTTTCAAGTATACCTCCAGGGTTGCTTTGGAGGTTATCTCCACCAGTTGGAAGGGGAAAAGAGAATGCAGAATTATGCATGGGAGTTTTTTATGCTCAGATCTGGAAGTAATACCATCACTTCCATTCACATTCTATTGATAAGAGCTCAATTGTGTTTTTAAATTGAGGCTGGGAAATGTAATCTAACTGCACCAGGAAGAAAAGGAGAATGTGGATTTTGGTGGGCAACTTATAGTCTCTGCCAAAACATTAGCATTCAATAAAATGATAGACTTTGAAAGGTATGTTGAGGATTAAATCAAACAGTACACATAATGCAATAAGCACAGTACTTAGCATATTAGTAAATAGTAGTAGTTTCTGCTGTTTACATTAGCACATGCAGACCTAGAACTCAAATTCATCCACTTTGGTTACATATGTCATACTTTTTAAAACAAAATTCATACTGCCTGAGATTAAAATTTTAGCCTTACTTGTTCAGTGTGGCATAGTAGATAACTGGAAAGAAACATACTAATAAGACCATGCCTATAACCCCAAGAAGTCTGAAAAAATAGTGCATGATTTTCACACTTATGGATAATGCTCTCTAACAGGGTGATTTAATTGAGCATTGATAGTAGTTGATAAAATGAACATTATGAAGAGCAAATGACTGGCAAATTTAATTATCAGTAATTATATCCTTGATAATTTATTTGAAAGAATTTTGTGTTTTTGCTGATATCTAATGGGATTAAGACAAAGGCATTTTAAGCTATTACTTTAAATGTGAATTTTGTAGAATAGATTATTCCTGAAGTTCATGGACAGTACTTTAGATTTTTTTAAGATTTCATCTGACTTATTTTCTTTCTTTTCAACAGGTCTTCTGGAGATCAAAGATGGGTAGAAAAGATGCCTCCACTGTGAAACTTCCTGTTGATCAGTACAGAAAGCAAATTGGTAAGCAATGAGTTCCCTTTGATATACTCCTTTGAATTAAGATAAAGAAGAAAATTACTCATCATATTAAGAAAATAAGTTTTCCTAATACTATGATATACAGAAATATATGAGTAAAATACTTTACAGAGTTTTCTTAGGAACAAAAGATAAGTGCAGCCTTGATTACCAATGAAGAAATGTACTTCACGTTCTTGTGATTTTTGAAATTCTTATGATTTTAATTGACTTAATAATCCAAAACCAAATTTTATTGTTATTCTTCTCAAGGCTAGATGTTTTTATGTAGTCAGTGTTTTTAATATCACATATTAAACTATTTTTTATTCTTGCAAAAACTTTTAATTCTGTTGACTTTTGATGGTAATAATTTGATAATTCAAAATTCCCCGTTAAAATTATAGTAAGTGAATTCTCTAGTAGTCTTCAGTGAAGACTGAATACAAGACTTTAAGGATGGAATTGAGACTCCCAACTATAGCTAGAACCCTTGAAGAGTTACTACCTTAGTGAAGTGGTGAACTGAAGAAGAGTCCCCTCATTAAACAGAGAGATTACAAGAAGCTTATCTATTTTAGACCATACTCTAAGTGTTTGGTTTTCTACCCATTCTTTTCAATGATACATAGAACATTTATAAAAAATTACATACTAGGTCACAAAGAAGGTCCCCCAAATTTTAAAGAATCAACATCCTACAGCCACAGTCTTTGAACAAAATGGAGTAAATTAGAAATCACTTAGAAGCAACATGTAATTCCCCCTTGCCCACCTCCCACCCCTATCCACCACCTGCTTGTCTACTCCATCCTCCTATCCCCTTCCACTCCCTGGAAATAAAGAGGGGAAGAAACCTCTTCTTAATAACTGCTGACTAAACAAAGAGTTATATTGGAAGTCAGAAAATAAGTAGAAATAATTGATAGAGAAAAATAATTTAAACCTATTTCATAAATATGACACAAAAAGTACATTCCATAAAGAAAAATGTGTTTCTGCAAAACAAAAGACATATAAATAAAGTGAAAATGTTTCAAATACATCTAACCAATTAAGAATTGATATGCAGCAAAATAAAGTACTACTATAAATAAATAAAATAGGCTGGAAGTCCAGTAGCAAAATAGGCAAATGGTAAAAGAGGCCATCATAAAAGAATAAATCAAAGCAGCCAAAACAGGAAGTAAACAACAATTACAATAAAAATGAAAACAAAAGAATCTTATAAAAAATCTAACTCACCTAACTCATATCAGATAAACGCAGATTAAAACTGTTTCTAACTGGATTACTTTCTCTAGGGAGAATTTATGATGTTTGGTTTCTTTTGTATGTTCTTCCCCTGTTACAAGATTCATTCTACATAAGTGATGTAGGTTTATGTTATATATAATTAAGCAGAAGAACTAGGTTAAAGTCTGTGATCAAATGAGATTGAATATTAGTTGATTAAAAAATGTGCTAACCACAAAAATAAAGAATAAACATACTGTGGATCAATTTACAATTATGATCTCAGTAAATTTTGACAAGTTAACATATAATTAGAAAAAATAACCTTATTTTATTAACTACTTTTTTTTTAAATTGAGGTTAAATTTACATGTAGTAGAATTGTATATTCTTAAATATACAATTAAATGAATTTTGACACGTGTCCCATGTAACCATATCTGCCAATCAAAATATAGAACATTTCCATCTTCCAGATAGTTCCTCATATCTGCTTCTACCACCAAAGCTCAGTTTCTTTCTATCAAAAAGCCTACTAAGATTTTTATTGACAGTGTATTTTATCTAATCATCAGTTTTGGAGAATAGACATATTAAAAATCTGAGTCTTCTATTCCATAAACATGGTGTATCTCTCCATATTTTTTTATATTTTAGTATTTATTAGAGACAAGGAATATTTAGACAAGTAAAGTAACATAATTGTGAAGTTTATCCTCTTTTCTCTTTATCATAAATCATTCTGAAGATTCTGTTATAAGCATTGTGTTTCCATACAAAATTCTCTTTCCTTTTTGACTTTCATTTGAGTATTTACCAGGCTCAATATCTGTCTCACAGAGTTATTGTGAGATCCCATGAGAAATGTCAGAGCAATTCATAAACTAGTGTGCTGAAGGGAGATGAGTTATCCTCTGTGAACTTTGCAAATACAGTAATTGTATCAAGCAAAATGTATTAAAAACTAAAATAGTGAAGGCATCCTTTTTTAATGCTTTTAAAGGATAGTTAACTGTATTCTAAAGATTCTCACATGTATATACTAGAGAGCATTAAAATGTATAGACGGTGGAAAAGCTTCAAGGCTCCATCCCCCCTCAGAAACTTAACAATCAGCAAGAACTGGGAGAAACATCTTCCACAAAGCTCCAGAAAACAGTTAAGGACTGTAGTAACAAGGTAAGCAACCAAATCAAGAGAAAGGCAACAAAATGGTAGGCTTTCATGGCTGGCCCATCCCCATGCCCACACTGGCTTGGTTCCGGATGGAACAGTGTAACCCTCATGCACATACTGGGAGCATTTGCTTCTGGCCCCCTCTGTCTGGTGATGGCCTAAGAGACTGAACCAGGACCCTTGTTGGAAGCTTGTCATTCCAGAACTTACCCTTTGTGTAGAAGGCAGCTCACTGAGCCCTCTTACTGAATGCTGTGGGAGAGCAGTCAAGAGGCTACCTGAAGCAAGGGATTGCTGGCTGTATCAGATACAGTACAGTAACTGGAACATTGAAGAAACTGTTTCCTAGAGAAGAGGGAACATTTGTAGCCTTATAAATGGGGAAATCCTAGGGCCACACTCACAGGTCCAGGACAAGACACATGCATTGAAAGGTTTAGGAAAGCTCCTGTGCTTTGGCCTTCAGCTATTTTCTGAATTCATTGTATGGATAAGCTCTGAATGAGAGTACTTACACATGTCAATCTGTAAAGACTGGGAAAGGTGTTTTCTTTCTTTCCTTCCTTCATTTATTTATTTTTTGGTTAGGTGCTGACACTCAAGGACACCTTTGTCATAACACTAGTTGATATAAGCTTAAGGAACAGATGTCTCAGAGTCTAAATTCCAGTGATGTCCAGATTCAACAAAAGATTAGAAAACATACAAAGAAGCAAAAGGCTATGACCCAGACAAAGGAGAAGATTAAAACATTAGAAACCATCAGTAAGGAGGATCAGACCTGAGATCTACCAGATGAAGAACTTTAAAGAATAGCTCTGAATATACTCAAAGAGCTAAAGGAAAGAAAGAACAAAGAACTAAAGGAAATAGGGAAAACAATAGATGAACACAAAGAGAATATCAACAAAGAGATGGCCATTTTGAAAAGGAGCCAAACAGAGCTAAAGACTAAATTAACAGAAATAAAAAATTCCCTAGAAGGATTCAACTGAAGTTTGGAGCTGCTGGAGGAAAGTATCAGTGAACTTGAAGCTGAGGCAATGGAAATCATCCAGGCTGAGGAGGAGAAGGAGGAAAGAATGAAGAAAAGTGAACAGAGCCTGAGAAGCCCGTGGGAGAACATCAAACATAATAATATACACATTGTGGGAGTCCCAGAAGGAGAAGATAAACAGAAAGGAGCAGAGAATGTATTCAAAGAAATAATGGCTGAAAATCTCCCAAATTTAATGAAAGGCATGAATGTACACATCTGAAATGCTCAACAGACTCAAACAGGATAAACCCAAAAAGACACACTGAACCATATTATATTCAAACTGTCAAATGCCAATGATAAAGAGAGATTCTGAAAGCTGTAAGAGACAAGCAGTGTGTCACATACAAGGGAGCCTCTCTAAGATTGTCAGTTTCTCACCAGGAACCTTGGAGGAAAGAAGTTAGTGAAGTGACATATTTAAAATGTTGTAAGCAAGAAAACTACTGACCAAGAATTCTATATCCATTAAAATTGTCTTTCCAAGTTGATGGAGAGATTAAGATATTCCCAAATAAACAAAAGCTGAGGGAGTTTGTTACCACTAGACTGACCCTAGAAGAGATGCTAAAGAGAGTTCTGTAGGTTGAAAGGAAAGGACTGTAGACAATAGGTCAAAGCCATATGAAGAAATAAAGATCTCCAGCAACAATTACAGCATGGGTAAACATAAATACTAGGACTATTGTATTTTTGGTCTGTAACTCCACTTTTTACTTCCTACAGGCCATAAAAGGCAAATGCATAAAATGTAATAATAAATCAGTGGCTTAGAACTCATAACATTTAAACATACAATTTTTGACAGGAACTGTGTAAATGGGGGAAGAAGGGGTATAAGAACAGTTTGTGTATGCAGTTGAAGTTAAGTGGGTAACAAAGAAAATGAGAGATTCTTATAGATTTAGGGTATTAAATTTAAGCTCCAGAAAATCAACTAATAAAAGGAAAAATCCCACTTGCTTGGAACTTGAGTATGACAGAGACTAGAGAAAGACTCCAAAAATGCAGAATTGAAGTAAAAGAAAGGCACATCAAAATCAGGTAGAGAACTATGTCCCAGACCCAGCAGTCCAGGCCCCTCCCTCTCACTTGTTCCTATACAGCTTAAGAGTCACACAGAGGCAGCATGGCCTGAGTCCCTCTAGCTACAGATGCAGACTATAGAGTCATTCTTAGCAGCAAGATAGAACCTCACTCATATCGAGGCACAGGGATCCAAGTCTACAGAGAACCAGGGCTGAACATAAGCAACTGAAGAGTGCCACATACAAAAGTGTCTCCAGGGTAAAGAGACCATGGCTGAAATGTTGGCAAGAGATACACATGCTCTTGCTAGACCATCTTAACACAAAATGCACCTTTTGGATTGACCCCATCAGGCATCCCCATTTGGGAAACCCTAATTGGGAAGAGCTTGGAGGCAGACAAGTCTCATGGAAAAGAAATAAAGGGGGAAAACTGAACTCCTGTAAGACAGGACAGGTCCCAGAACTGAAAAGTATAAGGTAAAGGGGACACTGAGTGAGGGAGAGAATTTAGACAAATCATAGGAGTGGGGGAGAAAATTCTGCATAAAAACAAACAGAATAGATTAAGATTCCTGGAGAAGGGAGAGAGGAAAGGACGCTTTCTCCTGGAGGTGAAACAATTGTACACAATAGGCAGTCTTCAAAATTGTATTGTATATTCAGGGCAAGATTCAGGTGCAGAGGAACTGAGAAAACCTGAACAGTTAAACTTGTGTTACTCTAAAGGTCCAGAATATGTTGGGCCAAGCATCAAAGAGGAGCCTTACTACAAAGCCAATCAACAGTAAAACCCCAGACAAGAGGGAGAAACTGACCTTCAGAATTAACATGTCAAAGTAATGACATGCCCCAATATCATCAAAAAATTACAAAATATAGTAACAAACAGGAAGATATGGCTCAGTCAGGGGAACAAATGAAAACTTCAGAGGAGCTCAGTCAAGAGAACAAATGAAAACTTCAGAGGAGACAGAACTTGGAACAACCCATGAATAAAGTTCAAACAAATTTTCTAAATCAAATCAAGGAGAAGAAAGAGAGTATGGATGGAAATTAACTAAATGTAAATGTAGAGCTAAAGGATATTAAGAAGACAATATCTGGGCTTAAAGAAGAAATCAAAAGTTTAAAAAGAAAAATAATTAAAATTGTGGTGATAAAAGGCACAATAATGGATACAGCAGATTTGAACAGGCAGAAGAAAGAATCAGTGAACTAGAAGACAGGACAACCAAAATCATATGATCAGAAGAACAGAGAGAGATGAAAAGAATAAAAAAAATTTGATCGGTTTCTCAGAGACTTGAGTGTCAGTATGAAGTATACAAACATACACATCATTGGTGTACCAGATGGAGAAGAGAAGGGAAAAGGGACAGGAAGAATATTTGAGGAAATAATGGCTGAAAGTTCCCCAACTCTTTTGAAAGACATAAATGTAGATGTCCAAGAGGTGCAATGTACTCCAAATAGAATAAAACCTGTGATAGCTATTCCAAGTTACATATACTCAGAATGGCAAATGCCAAAGAGAGAATTCTGAAAGCAGCAAGAGAAAAGCAGTTTGTTACTTATAAGGGATCCTCAATAAGACTTATGTACCGACTTCTCATCAGAAACGATGGAGGAAAGAAGTCAGTGGTATGATATATTTAAGGTACTGAAAGAGAAAAACTGCTAGCCAAAATGTCTTTATCCAGCAAAACTGTCCTTCAAAAAAGGAGAGTTTAAAATATCCAAGATAAACAGAAACTGAGAGAGTTCATCGCCAAAGACCTGCCCTACAAAAAGACCTAAAGAGATTTCTTCAGGTTGAAAGGAAAAGACAGGAGAGACTGGCTTGGAGTAGTGTGAAGAAGTGAAGATCTTAGTAAAGGTAACTAAAAGGGTAAATGCAAAAACCCAATAGTACTGCATCCTCAATATATAACTCTACTGTTAATTCCCGTAAGAGTCAGAATACAATTGAACAAGAAAACAGCATATTTCCCAATAATGGATATTCAAAATATAAAGAGGTAATGTGGGACAAAAATAACATACATAGGGGAAACATACATATGGGAGCAGAGAACATGTATGCTACTGAAGCAAGTTGGTGTCTTTTCAAATTATTAGGTTATAGACATTGGATGTGTAATACAAACCCTAGGGTAAGCACAAAAAAGTATTTTAAAAATGCGTAAAAACAGGAATGAGAAAAGAATCAGATGCTTCACAAAAGATCAACAGTATGGAAAAAGGAGGCTGTAATAAAAGAAAAGAGAGGCAAAGCGTATGATATATAAAAACCAAAGGACAAAATGGCTGAAGTAAGTATTGGCTTTACAGTAATAACACTGAATGTTAATGGATTAAACACCCCAATCAAAAGATACAGACTGGCAGAATGGATAAAAATTCATGATCCAACTATATGTTGTTTACAAAATGTTGTTTACAATATGTTGTTTACTCAGCTTAGACCCAAAGACACAAATAGTTTGAAAGTGAAAGGATGGAAAAAGACAATCCAAGAAAACAGTAAACAGAAGAAAGCTGGGGTAGCTATATAATATTGGACAAAATATACCATAAGTCAAAAGCTGTCACAAGAGACAAAGAAGGACACTGTATGTTAATAAAAGCTCAAACCGCCAAGAAAAAATAACAATCATAAATATGTATGCACCTAACCACAAAGCCCCAAAATAAATGAGGCAAACACTAGCAAAACTGAAGGGTGACATAGACACCTCTACATTAATAGTTGGAGACTTGAATACACAAGTCTCATCAATAGATACAATATCTAGACAGAAGATCAATAAGGAAATACAGAAGTTGAATGCTATAATAAATGAACTAGACCTAACAAACACATACAGAACATTGCACCCCCAAACAGGAGGATGTACAGTCTTCTCAAGTACACATGGATTGTTCTCCAGGATAGACTTCATGTTAGGTCACAGAAAGTCTCAATAGATTTTAAAAGATTGAAATTATATGAAGCATCTTCTCAGACCACAATGTAGCAAAGGTGGAAATTAGTAACAGGCAGAGAACTGGAAAATCCACAAATATATGGAAGTTAAATAACACTTTTAAACAATCAGTGGGGCAAAGAGGAAATCACATGGGAAATGAATAAATATCTTGAGATAACAAAAACAAGAACACAGCATATCAAATTTATGTATATGGTGAAGGAAGCCTAGACAGAAATTTATAGCCCTAAATGCTTACATTAAAAAAGAAGAAAGAGCTAAATTCAAAGATCTAACTGTATACCTAGGTGACATAGAAAAAGAAGAACAAACTAAACCAAAGCAAGAAGGAAATAAATAACAAAGATTCTAGCAGAAATAAATGGAATAGAGAATAAAAAACAATAGAGAACATTAATAATATCAAAGATTACTTTACAGTTGACAAATCTTTAGCTATACTGGCAAAGAAAAAAAAGAGAAGATGCAAATAAATAAAATCAGAAATGAAAGGGGGACATTACTAATGGCACCACAGAAATAAAAAAGGTCATAAGAGGATACCATGAACAATTATATGCCAACAAATTAGACAACTAGATGACATTAGACAAATTCCCAGAAGCACATGACAGCCTCCACTGACTCTAGAAGAAATAAATGTCAATAGACCAATTACAAGTAGATTAAATCAGTCATCAAAAATTTCCAAAGAAAAACTCAGAACCAGATGGTTGCACAAGTGAATTCTACCAAACATACCAAGAAGATTTAATACCATTCCCATTCCCACTCAAACTATTCCAGAAAATTGAAGAGAAGGAATATTACAGTTCTTCTGTATGGTCACTTAGTGCCTTCTTTATATCCTTCATCTCTTTTGCCACATTTTTCTTCAACTCATTGACTTGATTTAGAAAATTTGTTTGAACATCTTTAATTAGTTATTTCAACTCCTGTATCTCATTTGGAGCGTTAGTTTGTTCCTTTGACTGAGTCATATCTTCCGGTTTCCTGGTATGACTTGTGATTTTTTGCTGGTGTATAGACATCTGATTTCCTTGATCTGTTTATTCTGAGAGTCATTTCTCCCTTTTACCTAGGTTTTTTTTTTTGTAGGCTGGCTTTGTTCTCTGTCTGTTTGTTGACATTCTGTTCAACTTATTCTAAACCTCTGTCATAGCTCCTGTTTAACTGATCATAATTTTTTAGCTCTTGTTTATCTGTTTTTTTCTCTGCCTATATGGAAGTTTTTGTTTGTTTGTTTGTTTTATGAGGGTCTCCCCAGATAGGACCAACCCCAATCAAATTTTCTTAGACAAGACAGCCCGGACTCAGAAGAGGGTGTAATCAGTATCATGATTCCTTGGGGATTAGACCCAACAGGTTGCCAGTCTTTCTTGTGAAGCTTCTTGATTCTATGCTTTTTCTATTCTGCCTAACAGGTGGCACTTGTCAGCCTGCAGATCCCCACCAGCATAAAGTAGTGTGGTGTGTTTGATTCTCAGCAGACCCTGTCCCTACTAGAGGTGTGGTTGAGACAGAGACTGAGGCAGAGGATGGGTTTAAACTATTCCTGTTTTCTAGCCCCTGGGACCTGAATTCTCTGAATGAGAGCCCCACTTGTGCTGGGCCTTGCTCTCCCTCCTATCTTGGGGAAGATATTCCCTTCAGGGAATTATCTCCTTCACCTGACTAGTAACTTTGTCTTTCAGATACTCCTTAACTCACCCTTGCCTGGGGCAGTGCTGACAACTGAAAAACCTGCTGCTTTCATTATGTTAAAAAGTAAAAAAAAAAAAAATCCTTTTCAGAGCCATTTCCCAGCCCCCCTATTTGCCATTCAAGAGCCAGAGATGGTTCCTAGCTCTATGTGCCTCTTTTCTTGAGGCACAACCCTTTTCTACTATTCTGCATTCAGCAAATTCCAAACACCTCTGAGTTTTGTTTTTTTTTCCTCACCATTCCACCTGCTCTCTGCTGGGAAGAGACCTCTGGGTTCGTTTCTTGCTTCTCCGGGTTTATCTGTGCTCAGAGCTTGTACGTAGCGGTCTGAATTTGTTAATTAAATCTGAAACTGGAGCTTGGTTGAGCTACCTTCATGGGGAAGTGACTCCAAAACAGCCTGTGGTGCCAGTGGCGGGGCGGGGGGTGATTGCTAGCCTCCACAGATAGGGAGACTTGTCTTACAGTTCTGTGCTGTGACCTTGGCCCTTCCACCTATTCCAGTGTATGAGGTGTGTCAGGTCACAGATGTCCCCCAAACAGTTGTTCCAGACTGTTACTGGTTATTTACTAGCTGCCCTAGAGGACAAACGAAATTCCACACCTCCCTACACCACCGTCTTGCCCTGCCTCCCCTTCTAAATTTTTGTTATATGCATTTTATTAGACTTAGGAAGTTCCCCTTTATCTTAGTTTGCTAAGTTTTTTCTTTTTTTTTTTTGATAATAAAGAGTATTATTATTATTATTTTACTGTATCTATTAGAAAAACAATATTCCCTTGTAACTTGTTAATTTGGCAAATTATATTAATGGGTTTTCTAGTGTTAAATTATCTCATTTAACTTATTTTGTCTTGATTTTTAAAAATACACAGCTGAGTTCAGTTTGCTAATATTTCGTTGGAGATTTTACATCTGCCTTCATGAATGAAATTGGCATATGTCTCTACATTCTCTTACTATCTTTGTTTAGTTTTAGTTGCAGAGTCTTACTAGATTCCTAAACTGAGATGAAGAGATATCCCTTTTATATATTCTAGGATATTTTATACAAATTTGGAAATATCTGTTTCTGGAATGTTTAAGTAATCTCTAGTAAAATCCTTCAGTCTGATAATTCTTTCATGAGTTAACTTTTAACGACTGTTTTCTTTTTTGTTTCAAATGTATTCACGGTCATGCATAAAATTTTCTTTAACATTTTTGAAATATCCATTGTAATGTCTTTTTCATTGATAATACTTAATTTCACTTTTACTTTTTTCTCATTATTAACTGAGGCTTGTCTAATTTATTAGACTTTTTAAAAGACCAGATTTTCTTATTGTTGATTTGTTTTCTACTTCCATAATTTCTGATATTTCCTTTATGATTTCCTTCATTGTAATCCCTTTGACTTTTCTCTTTGTTTTTGTAATCTATTGAGTTGAATGTTTTGTTATTTGTTTTTCAAACAATTTTTTATTTTCTTCTATACTCATTTACTGGATCTCTTTTTCTCCATGTACAAATTAAGTATATTCTATAAATTGGGATATGTAGATTTTATGCCTAAGTCATTTCAAAGTATTTCGTAGTATATATTATGCTTTTTCAATACATTTAAAAATCATTGTTAGTATTTATTTATATAATTTATATAATTTATTTTTAGATTATTTGGATTTAGATGTTTTTGAAATTTCAGGATATATGTATATCTGATTATATTTCAGTATTTAAAGTGATTTTTAACCTTATTGTTTTTTTGTTTAGAGAATGTTTTCTGTATGATGTCAGTTTTTTATATTGTTTTCCTCTATGGCTTACTATGTAGTTGATTTTGTTAATGTTCCACCTGTGTTGAAAGGAATTGATATTCTCTAATATTGGGATGCAGTGCTACTTATGTCAATTATGGTGTTCAAATTTCTATTTTGCAAACACATGCACATATACATTATGTATATAGGGAGAAAAAGAGACTATGGATTTATAAATTCTTGTAATTCTATCAGTTTTTGCTTTATGTGTTTTTAGACTGTTTCTAGTGCTTAACACTTTAAAATTGTTATATGTTCCTGATAATTCTCCTTTTTCTATTAAATAACATCGATTTTATTTATAAAAATGTTTATTAAGATTTTCTTAGTGTTTTTGTATTATATTATTAATGATAAAACATCTTTTTTAAGTATTTTGATATTTTTTCCAGTCCCTTTACTTTCATCTAGACTTTTAATATTGTGATATTTTGTTATAGCCTACAAATCTGTTTGTAAACAAGGTTTAATCCAATGTCATTACTGTGAATTATAAAGCTACATATATTTCCACATTTTTATTTTGTATTTTCTATAGGTAGAGAGTTTTCCTTGCTACACTAAACCCTAACTTGCTTTATGAGAATTTTAGATTTTTGTATTTGAATTTTCAAATATTTAAAGTGTTACATTCCATTTCTTTTATTTTTTGAATACCCTCTAATTTTATCTGGTGTATTTAACTTGATGTCTAAAAGTTTGCAATATCTTTTTTTAAATCATAAACAATATAAAGATTTTTATCTTTTTATATTTGATCACTTCGTCTGTCTTTAATCTTTTTGTTGTCTATTAATTTATTTCTCTCGTTTTTAATCATTAATTTTAATCATTAAAATTATTGCTTTAAGACTTTATCTCTCAATAATTACTAAGATTGGACTTCATGTTTACTATCTTTACTAATCATTGCTTTTTGTATTTTACTCCTTACTTTTAGAGATATTTTTTATTTCTTCTGCCTTCATGAGAGTCTCTATTAGTGGCAAAATTTTCTCAGTTTTTGCTTACAAGATAATGTTGGTTACATTCCATTTACACTTGAATTATAGTTTAGCTGGGTACATAATTCCAGATTAAAGATATGATTCCATTTGTTTCTTGTGTTTCTAAGGAGAATTCTTCCATTAGTCTAATTAGCCTTCTTTAAGTATATTTTTCTTTCCTGTTTTTAAGATTTTTCTCTTTATCTAAAATATATTGCAGCTCTGTTTAATGTATATAGTTTTTTTAATTTAATAAAAAGAAAATCGTACACATGAGACTTGATGTCCTTCATTCTGAGTATTCTTGTCTTATTTCTGAAAGGATCTCCTCTCCTTTTTTGTGTGGTAACTGTTACAATTGATGAAATAACATAATTATACCATTAACTATAGTCCATAATTTACATTAGGGCTCACTCTGTGTTGAATTGTTCTGTTTTTTTATTTAATTTTTATTCTAGTCTCATATGTACAGCCTAGAACTTCACATTTTAACACTTTCAGATATACATTTCAGTGGTGGTAATTACATTCACAATGTTGTGCTAACATCAACACTGCCATTACCAATACTTTTCTATCAACCCAAACAGAAAGTCTGTACCAATTAAGCATTAACTCTTCATACCCTAATCCCACCCTGGCCTCTAGTAACCTGCATTTTAGATTCTGACACTATGAATTTGCACATCTTCATTATTTCATAAATAAGTGAGATCACACAATATTTATCCTTTTGTGTCTGGCTTCTTTCACTCAACATGATGTCTTTAAGGTTCATGCATGTTGTAGTATGTACCAGAACTCCATTATTTTTTTACAGCTGAATACTGTTCTATTTTATAGGCTTACCACTTTCTGTTTATGCATTCATCTGTTGATGGACACTTTGGTTGCTTCACCTTTGGGAAATCACAAATAATGCTGTTATGAACATCAGTGTGCAAATATCTTTTCAAGTCCATGCTTCCAGTTCTTTTGGTTGTACACCTAGAAGTGGGATTGCCAGGTCATATGTTAGTGTTACAATTAATTTTCTGAAGAACCGCCCAGGTGTTTTACACAATGGTGGCAATATTTTACATTTCCACCAAGAATGTAAGGGCATTCCTGTTTCTCCTTATCCTCTCCAGTACTTGTTATTTTCTGATTTTTTAAAATAGCCATTCTAGTGGGTATAGAATGGTATCTCTTTGTGGTTTTGATTAGCATTTCCCTAATGTCTGTTGATGATTGACATTTTTTTCATGTGCCTTTTGGCCATTTTATCTTCTTTGGAGAAATGTTGATTGAAGTCTTTTGCTTATTTTTAACTGGGTATTTTCTTTTTCTTATTGAGTTGTAGGATTTCTTTATATTTTTTGGATAGTAAACCCTTATTAGATACATGTTTTTCAAATATTTTTTGCATTCTATGGGTTGTCCTTTTACTTTCTTGATAAAGTCCTTTAATGTACAAACATTTTTAATTTTGGTGAATTCCCATTTATATATCCTTTATTTTGTTGCTTGTACTTTTATTGTTAAGTCTAAGAAACCAATGTGTAATAGAAGGTCCTAAAGATATTTCTCTATGTTTTCTTCTAGGAGTTCTTAATTTTGTTTCTTATATTTAGGTCTTTGATCCATTTTGAGTTGATTTTTGTATATGGTGTGAAGTAAGGGTCCGCCTTCATTGTTTTTCATATGGATATACAGTTTTCCCAGCACCATTTGTGGAAGATACTGTTCTTTCTCCATTAAGTGGACTTGGCACCCTTGTCAAAAATCCATTGGCCATAGATGTGAGGATTTATTTCTGAACTCTCAAATCAATTCCACTAGTCTATGTTCCTCTCCTCATGCCAGTAACCAACTGTTTTGAGTACCGTACTTTGTAATAAAGTTTTAAAATTGGGTAACCTTGAGTGTTTCAACTTTGTTCTTTTTTCTACAAGATGTTTTTGGCTATTTGGGTCCCCAAAGTGATCTTTGTACCCTGCCACTTTGCTGTATTTGTTTATCACCTTTGTGGTGATTTTTCATGATTATCCATATATATAGGATTATGTCATCTCCAAATACAGAAAGTTTTACTTCTTCCTTTCCAATTTGAATACCTTTTATTTCTTTTTCTTTCCCAGTTACTCTGACTAGACCTCTAAAATGTTTAATAATAATGGTGACAGCATATTAATTGATTTTCTTATGTTGAACCATTCTTGCACAATTGAGATAAATCCCACTTGATCATAGCGTCTCCTTATTTTAGTGTACCATTGGTTTCAGTTTACTCGTATTTTCTTGAGAATTTTTCCATCTGTATTCATGAGGGATATAGGTTTGTAACTTTCTTTTCTTTGATATCTTTATCTGGCTTTGATATTAGGGTAATCTTGTCCTCATAGAATGAGATATGAAGTGTTTTCTCCTGTTCAAAGTTTCGGAAGCATTTGATCAGTATTAATGTGAATTCATCTTGAAAATTTTGGTAAAATTCACCAGTTAAGACATCTGGTCCTTTGTTGGGAGGTTTTAAATTACAAAGTCAATCTATTTACTTGTTACAGTATGTTGAAATCTTAAATTTCTTCTTGAGTCATAGAAGGTAGTTTGTGTGTTTCTAGGAATTTATCCATTTCATGTAGTTTGTCTAATTTGTTGGCATACAATTGTTCATCATATGCTTTTATAACTCTTTTTATTTCTGTTGACTCAGAAGTAATGTCCTCCCTTTCATTTCTAATTTTATGGATTCATATCCTCTCTTTTTTTTTTTTTTTTTCTTTTTAAGTGTAGCTAAAGTTTTGTTAATATTATTGATTTTTTCAAAGAATCAATGTTTGGTTTCATTAGGTCTCTAGTTTTTGTTTTTTTTTTCCCCTCGGTTTCATTTATCTCCACTCAAATCTTTAGTTTTTCCTTCCTTCTGATTGTTTTGGGTTTAGGTTTCCTCTTCAGATCCTCCAGTTGTGAGGTTAGGTGTCTTGATGAAATCTTTTTTAATGTAAGCACTTAAGAGCTGCACGTTTCCCACTCAATGCTGCCTTTGCTGCGTCTCATAAATTTTGATATGTTGATTTTTGTTTTGACTCACCTTAGGTTATTTCCTGTGTTCCCTTATGATTTCTTTTTTGACCCATAGGTTTTTTGAGTGTGTTGTTTAATTTCCAACTATATGTGAATTTTCCTGTTCTCTCTCTGTTATTGATTTCTAGCTTCATTCCATTGCTGTTGGAGAAGATACGTTATATGATTTCAGTATTTTTAAATTTACTGAGACTTGTTTTATGACCTAACATATGGTCTATTTTGGAGAATAACCTATGTGCACTTGAGAAGAATGTGTATTCTGCTGCTGCGCTGGTTGGGATATATCATGTCCCCCAAAGTGCCATGTTCTTTAATGCAGTCTTGTGGGAGCAGACATATTGGTGTTGATGAGGTTGGAATCCTTTGACTGAGTATTTCCAAGGAGATTACCCACCCAACTGTGGGTAATACCTTTGATTGGATTACATCCATGGAGGTGTGGCTCCGCCATTTCAGGGTCTTGATTAGTTAACTGGAGTCCTATAAAAGAGTTCACAGACAGAAGGAGCACAGAGCAGTCAAGAGAGACATTTTGAAGAATGCACAGGAGCTGAAAGAGGAGCTGGAACACAATCCAGGATCAGCAGATGCCAGCTACGTGCCTTCCTAGCTAACAGAGGTTTTCTGGATGCCATTGGCCTTCCATTTGTGAAAGTATACTTGTGTTGATGCCTTAATTTGGATATTTTCATGGCCTTCGGACTGTAACTTTATAACCAAATAAACCGCCTTTATAAAAGCCAATCCATTTCTGGTATTTTGCATAACAGCAGCATTAACAAACCGGAACAGCTGCCTTTAGGTGAAGTGTCTGTATATATCTGTTAGGTCTAGTTGGCTAATAGTATCATTCAGGTCTTCTAATTCTCTGTCGATCCATTTTTTCCATCCTTTGCTTTCAACCTACTTGTTTCTTTTGTGTTTTTTTTTTTTTTGTTGTTGTTGTTGTTTTTTTAATTTAAGGTGCCTACAAAAGTAGATGGCATATAGTTCGGTCATACTTTTTTAACCATTCTGCCAACCTCTACCTTTTGATTGGAGAATTTAATCCATTTACATTTAAAATAACTACTGATAATGCATAACTTTCTTCTGCCAGTTGCCTATTTAGGTTTGTAAGTCTTCTACCTTTGTTGTCCCTCAAATCTTCTTTTAAACTTATTTTCATATTTATTTGTTTTTTTTATAGTGACCCATTTTGAGTCCCTTCTCATTTACTTCTGTGCATGTTTTTCATATATTTTCCTTAGGGTTACTAGGGAGCTTAAATTTAAAGCACAAATATATAGCAGACACATTGGATTTGATACTCGCTTAACTTCAATAGCATATACAATCAGTTTTCATATATGCCTCTGTCCACCCACCTTTTCTTTTTATTGTGCACATTACAGATTATATGTTTATATATTGTGAGTCCAAAACCATAGATTTATAATTTTTATGCATTTTATTTTGGAAGCTGTAAGATGTAAAAAGTAGAGTTACATACCCAAAATCCAAGAGTACTGGCATTTTAGTTTACACATGT
This sequence comes from Choloepus didactylus, assembly GCF_015220235.1. Lineage (NCBI taxonomy): Eukaryota > Metazoa > Chordata > Mammalia > Pilosa > Megalonychidae > Choloepus > Choloepus didactylus. The sequence goes on along the minus strand of NC_051320.1, from coordinate 48,215,667 downwards.
GGTTACCTTTACCAAAGATATTTGTTTATGCCACTTTTATCTACTATCTAACAACCTTTCCTTTCAATCTAAAGAACTCTTTTTGGCATTGTCTGTAGGGTAGGTCTCCTGGGAACATACTCTATCAACTTTGTATCTGGGGATGTCTTAATCTCTCCTTCATTTTTAAAAGACATCCTCATTGGATATAAAATTCTTAGTCGGCAATTGTTTTTTTTTTCCCCCCAGCACTTTAAATATTTCTTCCTACTGCCTTATTTTTCTGTGGTTTCTAATGAGAAATCAGCACTTAATCTTATTGGGGCTGTGTTGTACATGACACATTGCCTTGTCCTTAGCATTTGACCATTTGACTGCTGTGTGTGTGGATGTAGCTCTCTTCATGTTTATCCTGTTTGAGGTTTGTTGGGCATCTTGAATGTCTTTCATTAAATTTTGGAAGTTTTCTGCCATTTTTTCTTTGAATACTGCTTCTTCTCCTTTCTCACTTTCTTCTCCTTCTGGGACTCCCAGAGACCTGTATTGGTATGCTTGATGGTTTCCCGTGGGTATCTTAGGCTATGTTCATTCTTTTTTATTGTATTTTCTTTCTGCTTCTCAGCATGAATCATTTCAATGGTCTCAGCATCAAGTTCACTGAATCTTTCTTCTGCCAGCTCCAATTTGTTGTTGAAACCCTCTAGGGAATTTTTCATTTCAGTTTTTGTAGTCTGCAAAGTAAGTATTTCTGTTTGGTTGTTTTTTTTATAATATCCATCTCTTTATTGAGATTTCCATTTTTTTTTCTTTCATTTTCTTGATATTCATTAGTTCTTTCTTCATGTTTTCCTTTAGTTCTTTGAGATTTTTAAAAATATTTGTCTGGTATGTCCAACATCTAGTCTTCCTCATTGATGGTTTCTCGAGTTTTATCCTGTTACTTTGACTGGGCGATTGTGTCCTATTTCTCTTTTTGTCTTATAATCTTTTGCTGCACACTGCACACTTTAGTATATTAACATGTCAGCTCTGGAATCTGGTCCTGCAGCTCTCTGTTACTTAAGTTTGTATCCAGCTAGCAATATGCCAGAGATTCTTGAGTGCCAAGAACTAATAAAAACAAACTAATGCAAGAAAAACACCTTTTACAGTCTTTGCATTTGGCTTTGGGTTGGCTGGTACTCTCCTTCAGAGTTTAGACAACTTACCAAGGTAAAAGCATGAGGTCCTCCCGATCTTTTCTGAGCATGCATCTTGTTCTGGTTTTGTGCTTGTGGCCCTAGGAATTCCCCCATTTACAGAGACCTTCCCCCTCTGAAACAGACATCTCCCTACTCCTGGGTGCTCTATTGCATGTCTTGAAGCTAATAATCCTTTGCCCTGACTGCTTCAATGTGATTTTTTTCTTACACTGACTTAGGTGTTTGCTAGCCACTTTTGTATACAGGACAAGTTCTGGAACCACAAACAAGAGACAGTTGTCCAGGTTCAGTCCTTCAGGCTGTGACCCAATAGATTGTCACTGAGATGTAATCATCTCAGTATATGCAGTGGCGTTACTCTGCTCCCAACTGGGCTAGGGACCCATAATCAGAGCACAGGCCAGCTCCACACTGTACTCAGTGGGGAGCAGGGTGGGCAACAAGGGTACCTCGAGTTTTTTCTACCATGCTGCATTTTCTTGACACTTGCCCAATTACTGAAACCCTTTAAGTATTTTCCACAGCTCTGAGGACTATGACTCTGCCAATTTTTGCTAGTTGTCTGAACTATTCTGTGTGAAATCAGGAACCCTGGAACATCTCATGCTTCCATCTTGGTTGAGCAGAAGTCATCTCTGTTCCTTTTTAATATTACCTTTCCCCCTCCTCCCTAGTCTTTCTTTTGGGAATTTTTATTATATATAAGTTGAGCCTTCTCTTTAAACATCTGTATCTTTTAAAATCATTTATATATTTTATCTTTTTATCTCTGCTCTATATTCTGTTCCCATATTCTCTCACTCTCTCTATTTATTTATTGCTATGTCTAACATATAGCCTTTGAATATATCATTTCAGTGACTTTATTTGTCATGTAGAAAAGGTCCATTTAAAAATCATCTTGTTCTTTATTCTATTTCTTTGTTTTTCCTCTCTAATTTTAAAAACCAATTTCTTTTTTGTTTCAGATTCTTCTCATGGTACCAACTTTCCCTTTTTTTGTATTGTATATGCTCCCACATGTGTTTTCTTCTTTTGCTTTTCTTTTTCTCCCTTCCTGTCCCTCCCCTTCCCTTCCCTTCTCTTCCTTTCCCTTTGTAGTACCTTTGTGTTTTATCATTCTCAGTTTGTGCCTGAGTGTGTGTGTGTGTGTACATACAACTACAATAAAGGATTTTTTTTCCCTCTCTGTCTGTTGGATTTCTGTCAGCCTTGAATTGTGAAAATATTCTTACAGAGCAATGTTCTATTCTTGTCACTAGAGGTTTTGCAAATTTTGGATCATTTTCTGGTACTTATTTCTTGGCTTAGAATTCCTGTAGTGTAATTTGGACCTCACACATTGTTATGGGTCTAACAGGCTTGAGGTTTGTATTTCTCAAAGGAGACACATCTTTCCCCACACCCAGCACCTGGACCAAGCCACAAAATTCCTTGCTCTTTTGCAGGGTTTTGTTTACTGTAACCTTTTAAAGGTTTGCTCAGTTTTTCAAGGACCTCAACTTTATGTATATATCTCAGTTTTAGCTCTTTCTCACAGTGACCCTGTACATGCCTGAGCATTAAAAGCCAACATTCAACCTCTTGACATCTATAATCACAAACTATACCACATCCACCATCCCAAATCACTGGCTACCAGGATATCATTCAGAACTGGATGTCTTTCTTTGAGGTTTTCTTCATTTCTGGCATTTGATTATTTCCGGCATTTGATCATTTCCTTTATTTTCTTTTGTAATAATCTGCATGTGTGTGTGTATGTGTGTGTGTGTGTGTGTGCGCGCGTGCGCACATGCACAATATTTGTAGTATTTTTTTCTGTACTATTTCTCTTTACTTATATCAGGAAAAGGTCTACCTCAGTTCAGTCAACCATGTTTTCACTTTATTTCTACCTTGTTTTAAATATTTATATATTCTTATTTGTCCCTACTGGGATATAAACATTCTTGCAGGGAAGCTCTATTTTTTTTACATCTCTGATGATACTCATAGAAGTTACTTAAATATTTGTTAAAATAATCAATAAAGCAACTGCCCTGATACTCAACTAATCAAAATTCTATATACGCTTTGTTTCACCTAATCTCTTTATATTAGTTAAGTGCTCTATCATTTCTCTTAATATAATAAGCAATATCTTTAACTAACTTGGAAGGTTAGTGAAAAATGTAACTTAACTTTTCTTATGGCTGTGTTTTATCTTCCCTGAGGTATTCATGTTGCTGTTATCGCTTTCGTTTACTTCTATGTATTTCCCAGAGTACCTTGCTTATGACAGCAACTTAAAAAGTTGTTCGAGGAAGAGGGGCAAGATGGCAGCATAGAGAGGAGTGGAATTTAGTCAGTCCCCTGAAACAACTAATAAACAACAAGGAACAACTAATAAATAATTTGGAATAACTGCTGGGGGACAACCGAGACTGTTCACACATCATACACCAACCTGGATTGGGAGGGATGCCTGAGATTGCAGCATAGAAACTGTAAGTAAAAGCTGCAGAACTGCACCAAGAGCCCCTCCCCCGTGACAGCCTTTGCTGCAAAACCTTGCTGTGGTAGAAACTAGCAGCACTCTCTGAGTGAGCGAATATAGCTCAGCTGAGCTCCAACTGGGGTTTTCATTAACAAATGTGGACTGCTGAATACAAGCTACAAACCCCCAATAAACAGAGGCTTTTAGTGATGACTGACCTTAAAGAAACAGAAGACTCATCTTTCCTGGGAGGGGGAGCCCAGAAGACTGGGTGTTACCTCTGGCCAATGAGTGAAAATGGGGGGCTGTGTACTGGCTCCAAAAGGGGGCTTTCTGTACGTTTTTCTCTCTTTCAACCTGAGGGTCTCAGATGAGATAGCCGCAGCCATTTTCAGTTCGCAGTGCTATGACCCAGACGGGTGGAGATAACAGAGTCAGAGAGACTATTCAAATGCAGATGATACCTCCTTACAGGATGTATCTTCCCTAAAAGTAAGGAGTGGGGCCCAACTTTCCCTTCAGAACCACACCCCAGAGCCTGGGGAGAAACAGCCAAAACAGAAACTAAGGAGGCCACACCTCCTTACACCAGTCCGGAGTGACAGGCTGACAGGCGCCACCTGCTGGGCAGGTTAGGAAAAGCACAGCAACTGGAAACCTCACAGGAAAGTCTGTCATTCCTCTAAGATGCACCCTGAATATAACCCTGTTCTGAGACCTGAACCCTTTCTGGTCTGGGAAAATCTGACTGGGGTAAGCAAGGAAACCAGATGGCTAGACAACAGAAGACTACAATCTATACTAGAAAGACAAAAATATGGCCCAGTCAAAGGAAAAAACTTACACCTCAATCAGGATACAGTTGAGCTATTGTTTCACTTTAATGAAACAATCTATTAAAGATTTTTAAAAAAATATGCTAAATCAAATCAAAAACCAAATCAGTGAGTTCAGGGAAGATATAACAAAAGAAACAAAGGCTATAAAGAAAAAACTGGGTGAACATAAGGTAGAAATCGAAAGATTGAAAAAACAACTGACAGAGTCTATGGAAATGAAAGGACAACACGAGAGATGAAAAATGTAATGGAGACATACAATAGCACATCTCAAGAGTCAGAAGAAAACACTCAGGAACTGGAGAACAAGACACCTGAAATCCTACACACAAAAGAACAGATAGGGAAAAGAATGGAAAAATTTGAGCAACGTCTCAGGGAAATAAATGACAACATGAAACACATGAAGATATGTGTCATAGGTGTCCCAGAAAGAGAAGGGAAAAGGGGCAGAAGCAATAATAGAGGAAATAATCATGAAAATTTCCCGTCTCTTATGAAAGACATAAAATTACAGATCCAAGAAGCACAGCATACCCCAAACAGAGTAAATCTGAATAGACCTATGCCAAGACGCTTAATTATCAGATTATCAAACATCAAAGACAGAGAGAATCCCAAAGGCAGCAAGAGAAAAGCAATCCATCACATACAAAGGAAGCTTGATAAGAATGTGTGTGGATTTCTCAGTAGAAGCCTTGGAGGCAAGAAGGAAGTGGGGTGATATATTTAAGATACTGAAAGGGAAAAACCACCAACCAGGAATCCTATATCTGGCAAAACTGTCCTTCAAATATGAGGGAGAATTTAAAATATTCTCTGACAATGAGTTTGTGAACAAGATACCTATGCTACAGGAAATACTAAAGAGAGCACTGTAGGCAGATAGGAAAAGGCAGGAGTGAGATGTTTGGAACACAGTTTTGGGTGATGGTAGCACAGCAATGTAAGTACACTGAACAAAGATGACTGTGAGTATGGTTGAGAGAGGAAGCTTAGGAGCATGTGGGACACCAGAAGGAAAGAGGAAAAATAAAGACTGGGACTATATAACTCAGTGAAACCTAGAGTGCTCAAAATTGTGATAAAATGTACAAATGTTTTTACATGAGGGAGAACAAATGAATGTCAGCCTTGCAAAGTGTTAAAAATGGGGTGGTATTGGGAAAAAAAATACAATCGATGCAAACTAGACTATAGTTAACAGAAAATTTGTATTATGCTTCCCTTAATGTAACAAAGGCAATATACCAAAGTTAAATGCATATAAGAGGGGGACATATAGGGGTGTATGTGGTAGGAGTCCTCTTTCATTCTTTTGGAAATGGATATCCAGTTCTCCAAACACCATTCATTGAAGAGGCTGCTCTATACCAGTTGCTTTGGCTTGACTGCCTTATCAAAGATCAGTTCTCTGTAGATGTGAGAGTCTGTTTCTGAACACTCAATTCGATTCCATTGGTTGGTATCTCTGTCCTTCTGCCAGTACCATGTTGTTTTGAACACTGTAGCTTTGTAATATGCTTCAGTGTCAGGTAGTGTGAAACCTCCCACTTCATTCCTCTTTCTCAAGATATTTTTGGCTGTTCGGGGCACCTTGCCCTGCCAAATAAATTTGGTCATTGGTTTTTCTATTTCTGCAAAGTAAGTTGTTGGGATTTTAATTGGTATTGCATTGAATCTATAAATCAATTTAGGTAGAGTTGACATCTTAATTATATTTTGTCTTCCAATCCATGAACATGGTATGTTCTTCCATTTCTTTAGGTCCTGTTTGATTTCTTTTAGCAGTTTCTTATAGTGTTCTTTGTATAGGTCTTTTGTGGCCTTTATTAAGTTTATTCCTAAATACTTGATTCTTTTGGTTGCTATTGTAAATGGAATTTTTTTTTTAAATTCCTTCTTGTTGCACATTACTTGTGTATAACAACACTGCGTTGTGTATAACAACACTCCATGTTGATCTTGTAGCCTGCCACTTTGCTGTACTCATTGATTAGCTCTAATAGCTTTGCTGTAGATTTTTCTGGATTTTCTACATATAGAATCATGTCATCTGCAACAGTGAAAGTTTTACTTCTTCCTCTCCAATTTGGATGCCTTTTATTTCTGTTTCTTGCCTAATTGCTCTAGCTAGAACTCCCAGCACAATGTTGAATAACAGTGGTGAAAGTGGGCATCCCTGTCTTGTTCCTGATCTTAGAGGGAAAGCTTTCAGTCTCTCCCATTGAGTACTATGTTAGCTGTTGGTTTTTCATATATTGCTTTCATCATATTGAGAAAATTCCCTTCTATTCCTATCCTTTGAAGTGTTTTCATCAAGAAAGGATGTTGAATTTTGTCAGATGCCTCTTCTGTGTCGATCGAGATGATCATGTGGTTCTTTTGCTTTGATTTATTGATGTGGTGTATTACACGAATCGATTTTCTTGTTTGGAACTAACCTTGCATACCTGTAATAAGCCCCACTTGCTCATGGTGTATAATTCTTTTTATGTGCTGCTGGATTCAATTTGAAAGTATTTTGTTGAGGATTTTTGCATCTATATTCATTAAAGAGATTGGTCTATAATTTTCTTTTTTTGTAGTATCTTTGTTTGATTTTGTATTAGGGTGATGTTGGCTTCATAGAATGAGTTGGGTAGCTTTCCCTGCTCTTCAATTTTTTTGAATAGTTTGAGCAGGATAGGTATTCTTTCTTGAATGCTTGGTAGAATTCACATGTGAAGCCTTCTGGTCCTGGACTTTTCTTTTTGGGGAGCTTTTTGATAACTGACTCAATCTCTTTACTTTTGATTGTTTTGTTTGAGAGCATCTATTTCTTCTCGGGTCAGTGTTGGTTGTTTATGCTTTTGTAGAAGAATTTTCATTTCGTGTAAGTTGTCTGATTAGCATATAGTTGATGGTAGTATTTTCTCATTATCTCCTTTATTTTTGCAGGGTCAGTAGTTATGTTTCCTTTCCCGTTTCTGATTGCATTTATTTGCATCTGCTCTCTCTCACTTTTTGTTGTTGTTGTTGTTGTTGTTAGCCCAGCTAGGGGTCTATCAATTTTGTTGATTTTCTCAAAGAACCAGCTTCTGGTTTTGTTGATGCTCTCTATTGCTTTCCTGTTCTCAGTTTTGTTTATTTCTTCTCTAATCTTTTTTATTTCTTTCCTTCTGTTTGCTTTGGGGTTAGTTTGCTGTTCTTTCTCTAGTTCCTCCAGGTGGACAGTTAATTCCTCAATTTTTGCTCTCTTTTCTCTTTTAATGTAGGCATTTAGGCCAATAAATTTCCCTCTCATCACCGCCTTTGCTGCATCCCATAAGTTTTGATATGTTGTGTTTTCATTGTCATTTGCCTCAAGGTATTTACTAATTTCCCTTGTAATTTGTTCCTTTACCCACTGGTTTTCTAAGACTGTTGTATAGACTCCATATGTTTGTGAATTTTACAATCTTCTGCCTGTTATATATTTTCAACTTCATTCTGTTATGATCTGAGATAGTGCTTTTTATAATATCAGTATTTTTAAATTTGTTGAGACTTGCTTTGTGACCCAGCATGTGGTCTATCCTAGAGAATGTTCCATGATCTCTTGAGAAAAACGTGCATCCTGCTGTTGGGGGTTTAGTGTTCTATAAATGTCTATCAAGTCTAGTTCATTTATCATACAATTCAACATCTCCATTTCCTTGTTGATCCTCTGTTTAGATGTTCTATCCGTTGACGAGAGTACTGTATTGAAATCTCCAACTATTATTGTGGAGTTATCTACTTCTCCTTTCAGTGTTCTCAGTGTTTGCCTCATGAATTTTGGGGTACTCTGGCTTGGTACATAAATATTTATGATTGTTATGTTTTCTTGATGAATTGACCCTTTTATTAATATATATTGTCCTTCTTTGTCTAATTGCTTTTCTTTTGAAGTCTGATTTGTCTGATATTAATATAGCTACTCCTGATTTTTTCTGGTTGCTGTTTGCATGAAATATCTTTTTCCAACCTTTCACTTTCAGCCTATTATTGTCCTTGTGCCTGAAGTGATGTTCTCAGAGACAGCATATAAATGGGTCTTTTTTTTTAATTCATTCTTCCAGTCTGTGTCTTTTTATTGGGGAGTTTAATCCATTAACATTTAGTGTTATTACTGTAAGGGCAGTACTTTCTTCTATCATTTTGTCTTCTGGATTTTATATGTCATGTCTTATTTTTTCCTCTCTCTCTTGTTACCCTTCCTGATAATCTTCAGTTCTACACTCTTCTCTAAACCTCTTTCTCCTGTCTTTTTCTACCAGCCTATAGAACTCTCTTTAGTATTTCTTGTAGTGCTGGTCTCTTAGTCACAAATCTCTCAATGTCTGTCTGTCTGAAAATATTTTAATCTCTCATTTTTGAAGGACAGTTTTGCCAGATATAGAATTCTTGGTTGGCAATTCTTCTCTTTCAGTGTCTTAAATATATCATACCACTGTCTTCTTGCCTCCATGGTTTCTGTGGAGAAATCTGTACATAGTCTTATCGAGCTTCCCTTGTATGTGATGGATTGCTTTTCTCTTGCTGCTTTCAGAATTCTCTCTCTTTGTCTTTGACATTGGACATTCTGTTCAGTAAGTGTCTTGGAGTAGGTCTATTGGGGTCTATTCTGTTTGGGGTGTGCTGTACTTCTTGAATCTCTTATTTTCTGTCTTTCATAAGAGATGGGAAATTTTCAGTGATTATTTCTTCTATTATTCTTTCTGCCCCTTTTCCCCTCTTTTCTCCCTCTGGGACACCCATAACACTTATATTTGTGTATTTCATGTTGCCACTCAGCTCCCTAAAACCCTGCTCGTATTTTCCCTTTCTTTTCACCATGTGTTTTTTCATGTGTGTGAATTCAGATGTCTCATCTTCCAAGTCACTGATCCTTTCTTCTGCCTGTTCAGATCTACTGTTGTATCCCTCCATTGTCTTTTTCATCTCCTCCATTATGCCCTTCATTCCCATAAGTTCTGTCATTTGCTTTTTCAAGTTTATGAATTCTTCCTTATGCTCATCCAGTGTCTTCCTTATATCCTTCATCTCTTTTGCTGTGTCTTCCCTCAGTTCATTCACTTGATTTTTGAATTTATTTAGATTTGTTTGAACATCTCCAATTAGTTGTTCCTTTAGTTCATTTATTTGATTTAGCAATAATTGCTTCAACTCCTGTATCTCTGTTGAACTATTAGTTTGTTCCTTTGGCTTGTCCATATTTTTGTGTTTCCTAGTGTATTAGTTAGGGTTCTCCTTGGAAACAAGAATCAATGAGAGATGTCTCTTATTATCAAATTGTAAAAGTGACTCACGCAACTGCGGGAGCACATGAGTCCAAATTCTGCAGAGCCGTCAACAAGCTGTCAACTCCAAGGAAGACGTCCGACGAACTCCTCGGGAAACGAACCGACAACTTTGACGAACTCCTCAGGAAACGAACCGGCAACTTTGAAGAACTCCTCAGGAAACGAACCGACAACTTTGACAAACTCCTCAGGAAACGAACTGGCAACTTCGACGAGCTCCCCAGGAAAAGCTTCACTGAGCAGCTGAAGAAGAAGTGAAGGTTCTCTAACCGTCCAGCTTATGAGCCTCCAACTGATCACCCGGACCAAATCCAGCCAATTGCATTCTCTCACTGTGGAAGCACGCCCCTTGATGAGTCATCAGTCAGCTGCAGTCAGTTGACTGATGATCCGACAAACCAACCAGCCTCAAATAGCCTCACAGGAATCGTCAGGCCAGTGCCCGCTTGACCAGACAGCTAGGCCACCTAGCCAAGTTGACACATGAACCCAACCATCACACCTAGTATGGCTCATTATCTTAAGCTGTCTAGGCATCTGACTTTCTTGATTAGTTTATTCTGGAGCTTGTTTTCACTCTTTTACCTAGGGTTTTCTTGTTGGTTGGCTTTGTTCTCTAAACTCTGGTGTTCAGTTCTACTTATTCTAGACCTTTAACTTAGATTCTGTTTAGTTGATCAGAGTTTTTCACCTCTTATTTCTCTGTTTCTTGCCTTGCCTCTCTATAGCCTTATTGTGCAATGGTCTCCTCACATATGGGAAACCCCAGTCAGGTTTTCCTAGTCGGAGAGGCCCAGGTCTCAGGAGGAGGGTATGGAGTTTCCTTGAGAATGAGACCCTCCTGTGAGGCCTTTAGACTGTGCTTCTCCTTTGCTGTCCAGCAGGTGGCGTTTGCCAGCCCACAGTTCCCCCACCAGTGTAAGGAGGCTGAGAGCCTTGAGTTCTCCTGGTGACCCTTACCCTCTTGGGGGTGTGGGTGACTGAAGCTACTTTCTGAATTCTAGCGCCTAGGATCTGAGTTCCCAAAAGGAGGGCTTCCACTGGAGCTGGGCCACTAGACTTATTGCTCCCCTTTTCTTGGGAAGTTCTGGTGTTTAGCAAATTTTCTCTGCCACTAGACTTACTGCTTTGTCTCTCAGAGCTATCTTAGCTCTGCTCTTGCCTGGGCTCAAATTGTAAGTCTTTGAGGCTTTCTATAATGGACTTCTTAGAATAACTGCTTTAGAAAAAGAGAAAAAGATAAGAAAGAAAGAGAGAAAGAAAAAGAAAAAGAAAAAGGGCCCAGTATGGACTATTTACAGTCCTTGCAGATCTACTGGGCTACTGAAATGCTGAAAAACAAGTAGTTGAGGGCAGTTGAGGAACAATCAAGAAAGCAGAGAAACTGGCTTTTCAGGCAAGGGCCCTCACCCCCTGGATTTGCATATGTGCCTGATTCTGTTTGAGCCTGGCCCTTCTGGTTATTATGTTCACCAGAACTCCAAAAAGTCTCTGTTTTTATTTTGTTTTTTGTTTTTTGCTGTTTTTGCTAGCCCTGTCTCTTCTCCGCTGGGCTGACTGCTCCCTGATTCTCCGGTGTCTGGTCTCAGTTTATCTACGATTATAGTTTTTGTTCCAGAGTCTGATAATCAGTGGTGCAACTGCAGTTCTCCCTTCTGGTTCCCAGCACTGACGGCCCCTCCTCCCATGGATTGTGCCTGGCAGGGAGGGGCGTGGGCCCCTGGCCTCTAGAGCTTACAGATTTCACTGATCTCAGCTGTTCCACGCTTTCATGAGTGTTGTATGAAGTATGTCCAACCTCAAATTCCTCTGTGGTGTCCGGTCCATGCAGTTCCTGGCTTTTTTCCAACTGCGCAGTTAACAGTATTTTAACATTCTTTCATCAACGGTAACAAATGTACTATACCAATACTATGAGTCAGTAATGGAGCGGGGGGTGGTTAGGGGTAGGGGAGGAATTGAGTCTTCTTTTTTGTCTTTATTTCTTTTCTGGAGTAATGAAAATATTCTAAAAATTGGAAAAAAAATGTGATGATGGATGAAAAGCTGTACGATGGTACCGTAGGCAATTGACTGTGCACTTTGGATCTTTGGATAATTGTATAGTATGTGAACAGTCTCAATAAAATTAAATTAAAAAAAAATGTTTGTTGACTTTGTTTTTTGGTAAGAGAAAACTAATCTTGGTATACTTTATAATATATTCTATTTACATTCTCCCCCATATTTAATTTATTTCTTGGTCAGCATTTTTATAATGATTTTCTTAGAAATTAATTTACCTCATGATTAACTTGTTGGTTTATCTCTGTGCTAACTCAAACCTAGTACTTGTTTCTTAGTACTTAATATGGTGTTAAATGATGATATGTCCTTTACAATTTATGGTTAATGTCAAACTGTTTTATGCAAGCATTGAAAAATGGTCATTAGTTTGAATTGCCTGTAAAATATGATTGAAATTAAAAAGTTTATGTGAGACTTTCATTTTTAAGTATTAATTTACCAGCTTGTTCCCTTTAGCTTAGATATCCCTAACTAATTTTGGGAAAAACACTTTTTGCAAATTTTATTTTTATATTTTCTTTTAGGAAATATATGACACCATTTTAAATGATTGACTAAATATACAGTTATAATATATTGGTGGCAATTCAGTGCACTGTTTTTTATTGTTTCTGGTTTTGTAATAATTATCTTTTTATCCACTTAATACATTAATGTTTTAATTATTTGCCTTTAATCATGCTTTTTGTGATTTTTGTTCATCTTGCAACTATCAAGATGGAGAAATTAATTACTGGAGACTATTTTTTTAACTGATGTAGTTACTGGAGTTTGCTGTTGGGTTCCATAAAAGGGCTATTGACTCTTGGTTTTGTTATGATCTTTCTACAATTATTTGTAGTTTTTAATATAGTAACAAGTCTCATGTTCATGTGACAATTGGGAACTTACCTTAAGTGCCAAATTAGACATTGCGCTTTTATATCTAATTTTGGTAATATTAGAATAGTAAGATTCCAAGTAATGTGTTGTTTTGTGAGGAAATGGGGAGAGATTTGAAGTATTTGATGAGAAATTACTCTAAAAATGTTGAAGGAAATAGAAAAATCTTTACTGTAGATTAGCAAATTTTATTATTTGTCAGTAGTTTGGGCATGTTGTAAATAACTCATTTTCCAATAATTCATTTGCATAATTAAATTTAGATTGCAAATTTTTCTTTTCAAATATTTTGACTCTTATCTCTTTGCTTTTCTGTTGTATCTTAATTGGTGTGGTCTATATAAATGGACAATAAATTATATAGCTTTGTTATAGAGATCAGACAGTGAATAGAACTTGGTATTCATCCCAGACAGAATTATGATTGAATGTATTTGCAAGATTAAAGCCCTGAATTTACTTTTTTCTAATTAAAGGCAATTAAAGATTTCCAGACACAAATAAAAGACAATGAATTGAGGAATAAGTGTAGGAGCAAGTCCATTTGCAGGTGAAAAGATGTGCCTTTGAAGCAGAACCAGCTGTATTTTCATTGAAAGAATAACAGTTTAGGAAGCTTTTCTGCATGTGCTTGCTCGATAGCATAATGTACTCATAAGCAGCTTATGCAGTATTCAGAAAATAACAGTGCATTAATTTTTAAAGCAGCAAGGCAGAGGAAGAGCAGTACTGCCACATGATGATAATGAGTGTGGATAGTGTAAAGTAGACTGCTGAGGAAAAAACAACGGTGAGCTTCTGAAAAATGAACATTTATAAAACAATAACCAGTTATTCACATGATAATGAGCTTGGGCAGCAATATCAGCAAAGGGCAAAGATGCAGTCTTATTTCTGGGCAAGACTAAGGAATTGAAAAGCAAAGGGCCAAAAGCAGTTAAGTAACCTAGTCTTTTATTAGAATAAGGAGACTCTCTGTAAAATCATGACACAGTTAAAACAGACTATTGCTTTAAATATGAAACAATTCATGACATAAATATAGGCTTTTATATTGAATTAAGTGTAGCATAGCATGTAAATTATCTTATCCTTCCCTAAAATAATATAATATGAGGATGGTAAATGATATCAAGTTACCAAAATATTTGTGATATTTATTAAGTATATGTATTCATATCTACTTATTGTTCTTATGGCAACAATACTAAAGTTAAATATATTTTAATCATAGTGAATATAGAAGCAAAAGAACTTTAATGCTGATATCTACTGATTAGAAATTATAACTGAAGATGGCATTTTAGAGTAGTCTGTTTAAAAAACAGATATACAGATGTCCATAAAGTAATGTAAATAAAATTTATGAATATGTGTAGTACCATCTTTATGACCAAAATCCAGGCATAATTTGAAAATTGTTTTGCATTAATATTTTCTTTCCAATTATAATTTTGCTTTTAGTTGTTTTTCATAATCCCTACTGAAGACTTGAAGCAGCAAATCCTGTTACTTATGTACCATGAGGTTGTAAAGTATATATTTTCCTTCTGTATTTAGCAAAATTAAACAGAGACAGAGTAGTGTGGTTTGTTAAAGTTCCCTGAATTAGGAGCTATACACATAATATTGGGTGAATCATAGTGTTCTATAAATGGAAGAAAACTGTTAAGTATATTTTAGGGCATGATAGGAATGATTGAAATGATCACAGAGAAAGTATCCATTCCACTTTGGCCTTAATATTATAAGAATATAAACCAGAGCAGGAAATAGCAATTCCAGAGACAAACAAGAAACAGAAAGCGGTGGTAGAAAGAGAACATCTCTCAGAGTCAAGACTCCAGTTCATGCCGATCTTTGTTTCTTCTGGAATGTGAGCCATTAAATTCATTCTCTCTCCGTCTCTGTCTTATTTTCAAGTTAGTTCAGTTTGAATCTCTGCCACTTATAATCAAAAGAATCCTGAAAAGAATCTAAGAATATTCTCAGTATTCTCAGTTACTACCTAGACATGCCCCAACCAAGACCAAGGCTGCTGTTTTCCAAGTCCAGAATCTTGAGTGATATTCAATCTTCCTTTAGTTCTATTATTATCCAGTCTAGAAGAAAAGGAAGAAATATTTTTAAAATTTTGATCATGGCAATTTTATAAGGAAATTCAAGAGAGTAGGGAGAGTGGGCCTTATATTCAAAGAGCAAGCAAGGAAATATAGTATAGGTGCAGGCTACCATTCTCAGCTTTTTGCTAGTCATATAGTTATAACTTATGACCTTCATCCTACAATATTCATTCTAGATCTCCTTCTCCCTTTAAAATATCTTAATTTGCTGGGGTTCTTTGCCCCTAGAGGTAACCCAAATCTTCATTCCTATGGGCACTACACCCTTGGTGATTCTAGTACAATAATTATAAAAGTATATCAAGAGAATAGGGGGCAAGATGGCAGACTGGTGAGCTGTATGTTTTAGTTACTCCTCCAGGAAAGTAGGTAGAAAGCCAGGAACTGCGTGGACTGGACACCACAGAGCAATCTGTCTTTGAGCATAATTCATACAACACTCATGAAAATGTCGAACTGCTGAGATCAGCGAAATCTGTAAGTTTTTGCGGCCAGGGGACCCGCGCCCCTCCCTGCCAGGCTCAGTCCCGTGGGAGGAGGGGCTGTCAGCTCCGGGAAGGAGAAGGGAGAACTGCAGTGGCAGCCCTTATCGGAAACTCATTCTACTGATCCAAACTCCAACCATAGATAGACTGAGACCAGACACCAGAGAATCTGAGAGCAGCCAGCCCAGCAGAGAGGAGACAGGCATAGAAAAAAAAACAACACGAAAAACTCCAAAATAAAAGCGGAGGATTTTTGGAGTTCTGGTGAACACAGAAAGGGGAAGGGCGGAGCTCAGGCCTTGAGGCGCATATGCAAATCCCGAAGAAAAGCTGATCTCTCTGCCCTGTGGACCTTTCCTTAATGGCCCTGGCTGCTTTGTCTGTTAGCATTTCAATAAACCATTACATCTCTGAGGAGGGCCCTTTTTTTTTTTTTTAATCCTTTTTTCTTTTTCTAAAACAATTACCCTAAGAAGCCCAATACAGAAAGCTTCAAAGACTTGCAATTTGGGCAGGTCAAGTCAAGAGCAGAACTAAGAGAGCTCTCAGACAAAAGGCAATAATCCAGTGGCTGAGAAAATTCACTAAACACCACAACTTCCCAAGAAAAGGCGGGTGTCTGCTCACAGCCACCATCCTGGTGGACAGGAAACACTCCTGCCCATCGCCAGCCCCATAGCCCAGAGCTGCCCCAGACAACCCAGTGTGACGGAAGTGCTTCAAATAACAGGCACACACCACAAAACTGGGCGTGGACATTAGCCTTCCTTGCAACCTCAGCTGATTGTCCCAGAGTTGGGAAGGTGGAGCAGTGTGAATTAAAGCCCCATTCAGCCATCATTTGAGCAGACTGGGAGCCTCCCTACACAGCCCAGCAGCCCAGAACTGCCCTGGGGGGACGGCACTCACCTGTGGCATAGCATAGTCATCCCTCAACAGAGGACCCGGGGTGCACAGCCTGGAAGAGGGGCCCACTTGCAAGTCTCAGGAGCCATACGCCAATACCTAGGACTAGTGGGTCAGTGGCAGAGACAAACTGTGGCAGGACTGAACTGAAGGATTAGACTATTGCAGCAGCTTTAAAAGTCTAGGATCACCAGGGAGATTTGATTGTTAGGGCCACCCCCCCTCCCCGACTGCCCAGAAACACGCCCCACATACAGGGCAGGCAACACCAACTACACATGCAAGCTTGGTACACCAATTGGGCCCCACAAGACTCACTCCCCCACTCACCAAAAAGGCTAAGCAGGGGAGAACTGGCTTGTGGAGAACAGGTGGCTCGTGGACGCCACCTGCTGGTTAGTTAGAGAAAGTGTAATCCACGAAGCTGTAGATCTGATAATTTAGAGATAAGGCCTTCAATAGGTCTACAAACCCTAAAAGAACCCTATCAAGTTCAGCAAATGCCACGAGGCCAAAAACAACAGAAAATTATAAAGCATATGAAAAAACCAGACGATATGGATAACCCAAGCCCAAGCACCCAAATCAAAAGACCAGAAGAGACACAGCACCTAGAGCAGCTACTCAAAGAACTAAACATGAACAATGAGACCATAGTACGGGATATAAAGGAAATCAAGAAGACTCTAGAAGAGCATAAAGAAGACATTGCAAGACTAAATAAAAAAATGGGTGATCTTATGGAAATTAAAGAAACTGTTGACCAAATTAAAAAGATTCTGGACACTCATAGTACAAGACTAGAGGAAGTTGAACAACGAATCAGTGACCTGGAAGATGACAGAATGGAAAATGAAAGCATAAAAGAAAGAATGGGGAAAAAAATTGAAAAAATCTAAATGGACCTCAGGGATATGATAGATAATATGAAACGTCCGAATATAAGACTCATTGGTGTCCCAGAAGGGGAAGAAAAAGGTAAAGGTCTAGGAAGAGTATTCAAAGAAATTGTTGGGGAAAACTTCCCAAATCTTCTAAACAACATAAATACACAAATCATAAATGCTCAGCGAACTCCAAATAGAATAAATCCAAATAAACCCACTCCGAGACATATACTGATCACACTGTCATACACAGAAGAGAAGGAGCAAGTTCTGAAAGCAGCAAGAGAAAAGCAATTCACCACATACAAAGGAAACAGCGTAAGACTAAGTAGTGACTACTCAGCAGCCACCATGGAGGCAAGAAGGCAGTGGCACGATATGTTTAAAATTCTGAGTGTGAAAAATTTCCAGCCAAGAATACTTTGTACTGGAAAGCTCTCCTTCAAATTTGAGGGAGAGCTTAAATTTTTCACAGACAAACAAATGCTGAGAGAATTTGCTAACAAGAGACCTGCCCTACTGGAGATACTAAAGGGAGCCCTACAGACAGAGAAACAAAGACAGGACAGAGAGACTTGGAGAAAGGTTCAGTACTAAAGAGATTCGGTATGGGTACAATAAAGGATATTAATAGAGAGGGGGAAAAATATGGCAAACATAAACCAAAGGATAAGATGGCCGATTCAAGAAATGCCTTCACGGTTATAACGTTGAATGTAAATGGATTAAACTCCCCAATTAAAAGATATAGATTCGCAGAATGGATCAAAAAAAATGAACCATCAATATGTTGCATACAAGAGACTCATCTTAGACACAGGGACACAAAGAAACTGAAAGTGAAAGGATGGAAAAAAATATTTCATGCAAGCTACAGCCAAAAGAAAGCAGGTGTAGCAATATTAATCTCAGATAAAATAGACTTCAAATGCAGGGATGTTTTGAGAGACAAAGAAGGCCACTACATACTAATAAAAGGGGCAATTCAGCAAGAAGAAATAACAATCGTAAATGTCTATGCACCCAATCAAGGAGCCACAAAATACATGAGAGAAACACTGGCAAAAGTAAAGGAAGCAATTGATGTTTCCACAATAATTGTGGGAGACTTCAACACATCACTGTCTCCTATAGATAGATCAACCAGACAGAAGACCAGTAAGGAAATTGAAAACCTAAACAATCTGATAAATGAATTAGATTTAACAGACATATACAGGACATTACATCCCAAATCACCAGGATACACATACTTTTCTAGTGCTCACGGAACTTTCTCCAGAATAGATCATATGCTGGGACATAAAACAAGCCTCAATAAATTTAAAAAGATTGAAATTATTCAAAGCACATTCTCTCACCACAAAGGAATACAATTAGAAGTCAATAACCATCAGAGACTTAGAAAATTCACAAATACCTGGAGGTTAAACAACACACTACTAAACAATCAGTGGGTTAAAGAAGAAATAGCAAGAGAAATTGCTAAATATATAGAGACGAATGAAAATGAGAACACAACATACCAAAACCTATGGGATGCAGCAAAAGCAGTGCTAAGGGGGAAATTTATAGCACTAAACGCATATATTAAAAAGGAAGAAAGAGCCACAATCAAAGAACTAATGGATCAACTGAAGAAGCTAGAAAATGAACAGCAAACCAATCCCAAACCAAGTAGAAGAAAAGAAATATCAAAGATTAAAGCAGAAATAAATGACATAGAGAACCAAAAAACAATAGAGAGGATAAATATCACCAAAAGTTGGTTCTTTGAGAAGATCAACAAGATTGACAAGCCCCTAGCTAGACTGACAAAATCAAAAAGAGAGAAGACCCATATAAACAAAATAATGAATGAAAAAGGTGACATAACTGCAGATCCTGAAGAAATTAAAAAAATTATAAGAGGATATTATGAACAACTGTATGGCAACAAACTGGACAATGTAGAAGAAATGGACAATTTCCTGGAAACATATGAACAACCTAGACTGACCAGAGAAGAAATAGAAGACCTCAACCAACCCATCACAAGCAAAGAGATCCAATCAGTCATCAAAAATCTTCCCACAAGTAAATGCCCAGGGCCAGATGGCTTCACAGGGGAATTCTACCAAACTTTCCAGAAAGAACTGACACCAATCTTACTCAAACTCTTTCAAAACATTGAAGAAAATGGAACACTACCTAACTCATTTTATGAAGCTAACATCAATCTAATACCATAACCAGGCAAAGATGCTGCAAAAAAGGAAAACTACTGGCCAATCTCCCTAATGAATATAGATGCAGAAATCCTCAACAAAATACTTGCAAATCAAATCCAAAGACACATTAAAAAAATCATACACCATGACCAAGTGGGGTTCATTCCAGGCATGCAAGGATGGTTCAACGTAAGAAGAACAATCAATGTATTACAACACATTCAAAACTCGAAAGGGAAAAATCAATTGATCATCTCAATAGATGCTGAAAAAGCATTTGACAAAATCCAACATCCCTTTTTGATAAAAACACTTCAAAAGGTAGGAATTGAAGGAAACTTCCTCAACATGATAAAGAGCATATATGAAAAACCCACAGCCAGCATAGTACTCAATGATGAGAGACTGAAAGCCTTCCCTCTAAGATCAGGAACAAGACAAGGATGCCCGCTGTCACCACTGTTATTCAACATTGTGCTGGAAGTGCTAGCCAGGGCAATCCGGCAAGACAAAGAAATAAAAGGCATCCAAATTGGAAAAGAAGAAGTAAAACTGTCATTGTTTGCAGATGATATGATCTTATATCTAGAAAACCCTGAGAAATCGACGATACAGCTACTAGAGCTAATAAACAAATTTAGCCAAGTAGCGGGATACAAGATTAATGCACATAAGTCAGTAATGTTTCTATATGCTAGAAATGAACAAACTGAAGAGACACTCAAGAAAAAGATACCATTTTCAGTAACAACTAAAAAAATCAAGTACGTAGGAATAAACTTAACCAAAGATGTAAAAGACCTATACAAAGAAAACTACATAACTCTACTTAAAGAAATAGAAGGGGACCTTAAAAGATGGAAAAATATTCCATGTTCATGGATAGGAAGGCTAAATGTCATTAAGATGTCAATTCTACCCAAACTCATCTACAGATTCAATGCAATCCCTATCAAAATTCCAACAACCTACTTTGCAGACTTGGAAAAGCTAGTTATCAAATTTATTTGGAAAGGGAAGATGCCTCGAATTGCTAAAGACACTCTAAAAAAGAAAAACGAAGTGGGAGGACTTACACTCCCTGACTTTGAAGCTTATTATAAAGCCACAGTTGCCAAAACAGCATGGTACTGGCACAAAGATAGACATATAGATCAATGGAATCGAATTGAGAATTCAGAGATAGACCCTCAGGTCTATGGCCGACTGATCTTTGATAAGGCCCCCAAAGTCACCGAACTGAGCCATAATGGTCTTTTCAACAAATGGGGCTGGGAGAGTTGGATATCCATATCCAAAAGAATGAAAGAGGGCCCCTACCTCACCCCCTACACAAAAATTAACTCAAAATGGACCAAAGATCTCAATATAAAAGAAAGTACCATAAAACTCCTAGAAGATAATGTAGGAAAACATCTTCAAGACCTTGTATTAGGCGGCCACTTCCTAGACTTTACACCCAAAGCACAAGCAACAAAAGAGAAAATAGATAAATGGGAACTCCTCAAGCTTAGAAGTTTCTGCACCTCAAAGGAATTCCTCAAAAAGGTAAAGAGGCAGCCAACTGAATGGGAAAAAATTTTTGGAAACCATGTATCTGACAAAAGACTGATATCTTGCATATACAAAGAAATCCTACAACTCAATGACAATAGTACAGACAGCCCAATTATAAAATGGGCAAAAGGTATGAAAAGACAGTTCTCTGAAGAGGAAATACAAATGGCCAAGAAACACATGAAAAAATGTTCAGCTTCACTAGCAATTAGAGAGATGCAAATTAAGACCACAATGAGATACCATCTAACACCGGTTAGAATGGCTGCTATTAAACAAACAGGAAACTACAAATGCTGGAGGGGATGTGGAGAAATTGGAACTCTTATTCATTGTTGGTGGGACTGTATAATGGTTCAGCCACTCTGGAAGTCAGTCTGGCAGTCACTTAGAAAACTAGATATAGAGCTACCATTCGACCCCGCGATTGCACTTCTCGGTATATACCCGGAAGATCGGAAAGCAGTGACACGAACAGATATCTGCACGCCAATGTTCATAGCAGCATTATTCACAATTGCCAAGAGATGGAAACAACCCAAATGTCCTTCAGCAGATGAGTGGATAAATAAAATGTGGTATATACACACGATGGAATACTACGCGGCAGTAAGAAGGAACGATCTCGTGAAACATATGACAACATGGATGAACCTTGAAGACATAATGCTGAGCGAAATAAGCCAGGCACAAAAAGAGAAATATTATATGCTACCACTAATGTGAACTTTGACAAATGTAAAACAAATGGTTTATAATGTAGAATGTAGGGGAACTAGCAGTAGAGAGCAATTAAGGAAGGGGGGAACAATAATCCAGGAAGAACAGATAAGCTATTTAACGTTCTGGGGATGCCCAGAAATGACTATGGTCTGTTAAATTCTGATGGATATAGTAGGAACAAGTTCACAGAAATGTTGCTATATTATGTAACTTTCTTGGGGTAAAGTAGGAACATGTTGGAAGTTAAGCAGTTATCTTAGGTTAGTTGTCTTTTTCTTACTCCCTTGTTATGGTCTCTTTGAAATGTTCTTTTATTGTATGTTTGTTTTCTTTTTAACTTTTTTTTTCATACAGTTGATTTAAAAAAGAAGGGAAAGTTAAAAAAAAAAAAAAAGAAAAACAAGGAAAAAAAAAAAGATGTAGTGCCCCCTTGAGGAGCCTGTGGAGAATGCAGGGGTATTTGCCTACCCCACCTCCATGGTTGCTAACATGACCACAGACATAGGGGACTGGTGGTTTGATGGGTTGAGCCCTCTACCATAAGTTTTACCCTTGGGAAGACGGTTGCTGCAAAGGAGAGGCTAGGCCTCCCTATATTTGTGCCTGAGAGTCTCCTCCTGAATGCCTCTTTGTTGCTCAGATGTGGCCCTCTCTCTCTGGCTAAGCCAACTTGAAAGGTGAAATCACTGCCCTCCCCACTACGTGGGATCAGACACCCAGGGGAGTGAATCTCCCTGGCAACGTGGAATATGACTCCCGGGGAGGAATGTAGACCCGGCATCATCGGACGGAGAACATCTTCTTGACCAGAAGGGGGATGTGAAAGGAAATGAAAGAAGCTTCAGTGGCAGAGAGATTCCAAAAGGAGCCGAGAGGTCACTCTGGTGGGCACTCTTACGCACACTTTAGACAACCCTTTTTAGGTTCTAAAGAATTGGGGTAGCTGGTGGTGGATACCTGAAACTATCAAACTACAACCCAGAACCCATGAATCTCGAACACAGTTGTATAAAAATGTAGCTTATGAGGGGTGACAATGGGATTGGGAAAGCCATAAGGACCACACTCCACTTTGTCTAGTTTATGGATGGATGAGTAGAAAAATAGGGGAAGGAAACAAACAGACAAAGGTACCCAGTGTTCTTTTTTACTTCAATTGCTCTTTCTCACTCTAATTATTATTCTTGTTATTTTTGTGTGTGTGCTAATGAAGGTGTCAGGGATTGATTTAGGTGATGAATGTACAACTATGTAATGGTACTGTAAACAATCGAAAGTACGATTTGTTTTGTATGACTGCGTGGTATGTGAATATATCTCAATAAAATGATGATAAAAAAAGTCATTGAGCTGTACACTTAAAATTTGCACACTTCATGTATATGTCAATAAAAATTTTAAAGCCAAAAGAAAAAAAAAAAAAAAAAGTATATGGAGAGACAGACCTAAGATGGCGACTAGGTGAGACAAAGAAAAAACACCTCCATGGAAAACACTAGATAAAAACCAGAAGGGACCCAGAACACCACTTCCAAAGTAGCTTCAGCTGGACAAGTT
Organism: Choloepus didactylus; assembly: GCF_015220235.1. Classification (NCBI taxonomy): domain Eukaryota; kingdom Metazoa; phylum Chordata; class Mammalia; order Pilosa; family Megalonychidae; genus Choloepus; species Choloepus didactylus. The sequence goes on along the minus strand of NC_051320.1, from coordinate 48,192,465 downwards.
CTGCTAAAGCCACAGGGAACGTGCTTTTGGTGAAACCAGGAGTCTGCATTCTCAAACGAGTGAGTGAGTAGGCTGAATCCCTCGGCCACACTTGACTGGGGAGAAACGGTGGGCTGGACTTTTAAAAATATATATATATTTTATATTTATAACAGGAACAGCTGCAGATAAGATGGGAGTGGTCTGGAGTAATGCCTCAGTGTCTGGGGTGGAGGATACCCCTTCTCACAACCACTGCTGATTGTCTTGGGTCCAGAGAAACAAAGAGGGGACACGCGGCTTGCAGCGGTCTCCCCAGCAGGCGGTGCTGCTCCTACCCGGGGCGAGCACACGGTGTAGAGCCCAGCCGAGAGGCCCAGCCTCCCAGCCGTCACCCCGGTAGGTGGGGCTGCTCCTGGCCAGAGCCGAGCACATGGCGTAGAGCCCAGCCGAGAAACCCAGCCTCGTGGCCGTCTCCCCGGCAGGCGGGGCTGCTCCTGCCTGGGGCCGAGCACACGGTGCAGAGTCCAGCCGAGAGGCCCAGCCTCCCAATTGTCACGCTGGTGGGCAGGGCTGCTCCTGCCCGGGGTGAGCACACAGTGTGGAGCCCAGCCAAGAAACCCAGCCTCGCAGCTGTTGCCCCAGCAGGCGGGGTTGCTCCTGCCTGGCTGAACACACAGCACAGAGCCCAGCCGAGAAACCCAGCCTGGCAGGGAGTCTTTCCCGCAGCATCACTCACACGACGCAATATCGGCCGTGGACAGTGGCCTTGAATACACCCACGGCTGATTGTCCCGGAGCTGGGAGAGCGGAGCTGTGCGGAAAGGGGGAAGTTAACGCGTCCCATTCAACCATCTTTGAAGCGGGCTGGAAACGTCCCTACATAGCCCAGTGGCCCAGGGCTTCCCTGGAGGCCAGTGCTCACTTGTGGCGTGGCACGGCCCGCCCGACCCCCCCCCCCCAACAGAGGTCCTGGAATAACACAGCAGGGAGGGGGGAACTGCTCGGAAATCCCAGGGAACCTATGCCAATACCAAGGACTTTTGTGTCAGCGGCAGAGAACAGCCTTAAATCTCCGGGAACACCTGGGAGATTTGATTGTTAAACCTGCCCTTCCTCCCTAACCACTCAGGCACACACCCCTCATTGGGGGCAGACAGCACTGACAACACAGCCAAATTAAGTGCACCAATTGGACCCCAAAAGAATCAGATCCCCACATACCACAAAGTTAGGGAGAACTGACTTGAGGGGAATAAGTGATTCACGGACGCCATCTGCTGGTTAGTTAGAGAAAGTGTATGTCACCAAGCTGCAATTCTAACAAATTAAAGACTCACAGATGCCATCTGCTGGTTAGTAAGAGAAAGTGTACGTCACCAAACTGTCTCCCTGAAAAATTAGATCAATATCCCCCGTTTTTTTTTTTGATACAACTTGAAAGAAACCTATCAAGCAAAACAAATGCCAAGAGGCCAAAAACAACAGAAAATCTTAACGTATATGATAAAACCAGACGATATGGAGAATCCAGCTCCAAACACACAAATCAAGATTTCGGAAGAAACATTATACCTCGCAAAATTAATTAAAGCACTACAATCAAAGAACGAAAACATGGCAGAGGATTTAAAGGACATCAAGAGGACCATGGCCCAGGATATAAGTGCCATAAAGAAGACCCTAGAAGAGCATAAAGAAGACATTGCAAGAGTAAATAAAAAAATAGATCTTATGGAAATAAAAGAAACTGTTGGCCAAATTAAAAAGACTCTGGATATTCACAATACAAGACTAGAGGAAGCTGAACAACATCTCAGTGTCCTAGAAATCCAGAACAGAAAATGAAAGAACAAAAGAAAGAATGGAGAAAAAAATAGAAAAAATCTCAGTGGATCTCAGGGATACGATAGATAAAATAAAACGTCAAAACTTAAGACTCATTGGTGTGCCAGAAGGGGAAGAGAAGGGTAAAGGTCTAGAAAGAGTATTCAAAGAACTTGTTGGGGAAAACTTCCCCAACCTTCTACACAATATAAACACACAAAGCATAAATGCCCAGTGAACTCCAAATAGAATAAATCCAGATAAACCCACCCCAAGACATATTCTGATCAGACTCTCAAATACTGAAGAGAAGGAGCAAGTTCTGAAAGCAGCAAGAGAAAAGCAATTCACCACATACAAAGAAAACAATATAAGACTAAGTAGTGACTACTCAGCGGCCACTATGGAGGCGAGAAGGCAGTGGCATGACATATTTAAAATTCTGAGAGAGAAAAATTTCTAGCCAAGAATACTTTATCCAGCAAAACTCTCCTTCAAATTTGAGGGAGAGCTTAAATTTTTCACAGACAAACAAATGCTGAGAGACTTTGCCAATAAAAGACCTGCCCTACTTCAGATTCTAAAGGAAGCCGTACCAACAGAGAGACAAAGAAAGGAGAAAGAGATATAGAGAATTTTAACAGACATATATAGTACCTTACATCTCAAATCACCAGGACACTCATTTTTCTCTAGTGATCACAGATCTTTCTCCAGAAGGGACCATAAACTGGGACATAAAACAAGCCTCAAGAAATTAAAAAAAAAAAAAAAAAATTGAATATACTCAAAGGACATTCTCCAAACACAATGGAATACAAATAGAAGTCAATAATTTTTTAACTATAACTCTACTATTTACTTCCTACATGATAAAAAATACACAAACCCTAAGGACAAATCAGTGGTTTTGAACTCAATGTAAAATATGTAATTTTAGACAACTATATAAAGGTGGGGGAATGAAGGAGTGTAGGAACATAGTTTATGTGCCCTATTGAAGTGAAGGTGGTATCAAAGGAAAACAAGATTGATAGGGATTTAAGAGGTTAATTTTAAGCCCCACAGTAAACACAAAGAAATTATCAGAGAATATAACCATCGAGATGAAAAGTAGAGTCTGGGTTATGAGAAATGGGGGAAGAGGCAATGGGGAGTTGAGAAAGGAGTATAGGGTTGCTGTTTGAGGTGAAGGGAAATTTCTAGTAATGGATGGTGGGAAAGAGCATAACATCATTCTAAATGTGATTAATCCCACTAATGGAATGCTAGGGAGGGGGTGGAATGGGAAGATTTAGGCTGTATATATGTTTCCACAATTGAAAAAAGGAAAAAAAAAAAAAGACAGTCTAACTAGATGACAATTGAATGCTAAGGATGAACTTGGATGGGATTGGAGGGTGGAGGACAGGTGGCTTGAAGGGACACAGTTGAAACATAAGGAAAAGGAAATACAGAATGTAAGCATTGTATCATTGTTGAATCTCTTATACTTAGCTGTGTTTAATAGAATTACATAAAAGAATGTTCTTGTTCATGGGAAGTACATACGTGAATTATAGTGTATGTTCAAGGAGGTGTGCAACTAACTCTCATATGTTCAGAAGACAGAGAAATATATGATGGATGATAGGGAGGGAGGGAAAGAAATAGTGATGTGACAGCATGTTAAAGTTGGTGGATTGAGCTATCGGGGGAGGGGGTCAGGGTATGATGGAATTCTGTGTATGGAGCTAGTATTGTTTTTGCAACTATTCATGGAACTTTGAATTTATCTCTAAATAAATAAATTAAAAAAATTAAAAAAAAACGAAAGAACTGGAAAAAAAAAAAAAAGTAAGAGGACAGCTTACTCTCGGGGGAAGCAAGCGATTGGAATCAAAACTGCATTTTCCTATCCCACTTCCCTCACATTCAAAAATCAGTGGAAATTTTGAGAGAAATTTGCCAAGAATCTGCTTTTTTATTCACTTCTCTCAAAGATGGTCTTAAAAAAGAATATTCTATCAATAACTGCAAGTTGTAAGAGAAGAAAGCAATGAAACTCAAGATCTAGATGGTTGCTTTTTATAGAATTTCTGATGGGCGACATTAATTTCAGCATTTTGTAAAAAACTTAAGCAGTATGACTGTTCCTGATATAGACTGGCTACACTTACCTAGGTATAGATTTCTCTTTTGTTACTATAAGTAAGCCGAATTAGTTTTGCCAGTGTGGGAAAATATAAAATCAGCCATCTGTGTGATAACACTGTTTTCATGTTGCAATGCTTAATATCATTCAAATCAAAATAAACAAAGCTCTTTAATGGAAAAAAAAAAAAAGTATATGAAAATTTCATTAAATTTTACCATAGGTCAAAATAGTACTTGAGTTTCCCCAGGGGTTCCCTCACATTTTCTGGTATTCCTCTTGGCCTTAACTATGTATTAATAATCCATTTTATCCTTGATAACCAGCATCAGTTACCCCAGCCAACACTTCAGTTTCCCATTTTTGCCTCTTTACTTATAAGCAAATTAAGTAGATGGCAGGTTCAGCTTCCAATTCAGGAGAACTAGTGCTATGTCTTTTCTTAGGTTATCTCACTTTGTAGATAAAGTGTGCAACAAAATATACCAACCCGAGGGGTGAGAGTACTGGGGAGTTATTGCTTAATGGGTGCAGGGTTTCTGTTTGAAGGGATGAACATGTATGGGTAATGGATATTGGTGATGGTAGCATAATTTTAAGGATACAATTAATACACTGAATTGTACAATTGAAAGTGGTTAAATTGGACATTTTGAGTTCTATATATATTACTACAATAAAAAGTTTTAAAACTTTGGCCACTGGGAGGATTTCCCTTAAATCCTTTAGAACCATCTTCAAGGATAGCTATAATAACACAGCAGTCTATTTCCAGCTGATGTCAGCAAATTCTAAAGAGCCATCTACAAACATTGCTAAAAATCTGCTATAATGATGCACCCAGTTTTATGATTTGAATTAGATAACCCCCAATTCATGAGTCTCATGACCAGGTTGTCTCCACCAGAGCTTGGTAGCAATCCAGGAGTGTTTTCTTAGCAGCTGTTATCTGCTGAAGGAGGTATGGCACTGTTCCAAAACCCTAGAGACTGCCACTTCTCTTTTATTAGGACCTGCTAAAGCCTTGTTTCTACGTTTCATTTAGCTAAAAGCACTTCAGGCTCCATTGACTCTGCCAGGCCATAAGCTCCAAGAAGCAGAATAGCTTGCACAGCAACCTGCTGGAGAATTTTTTATTGTCCCATGCCTCACTTAATACTAGCAGCTTTTCAGGACAGCTTCATATATAAAATATGTATGTAGATTTTTAAAAACAATCATGACACGAACACCCATCATACCATAGCCTAGAAGCCCCAGTATGCTCCTTCCCAATTGTAACACTCTGCTTGCCTCTGATAGATGATTGCTGTCCTGCATTTTGTATTAATTCCTTTTGTGGATTTACCACCTAGGTATGTATCAAACAATATGTTGTTAGTTCTGTTGGTATTTGAACTTCATATAAGTGAAATCATGCTATGTATGTTACTTAACTTCTACTGAATATTATGCTTTAGAATTTTTTTCTCGTCGTGGTATGTCTATATGGTTCATTCCTCTTTTGTGCTTTATAGCATTCCACTGTATGCATCTCCTGGTTTTGGAGAATTGGGTCATTCCCAGATTTTTTTTCTATGAAAGCTATTATAAGCAACACTGCTATGAATATATTTAGATATATCTGTTGTTTGGTTCATATGTACAAGAATTTCTCTACAATATATACCTAGTAGAATATTGGATCATAGCATATGGATGGGTATGACATTTCTAAGTGATGCCAAACTGTTACGTGTGTGTGTATGTGTTTATAAGAAGTTGTACCTATATACCTTTCATAATGGTAGATAGAGTACAAAGTGCAGCAGCTTGACCTTTGTTTTTGAAGACAATACTGAGAAGAGCCTGTATGAATCATTTAGGTGGCAAGTTTCTGTATTTTAGCAGAATGTTCTTCTCCCTCTTACGCATATATCCAAATGAAGCATCTCGGGAACTTTCTATATCTTCTTGCCGTATCTTCCATATCTTTCCATGTCTTCTTCGAGGCTTGTCATCATAATTGTGATATATTGTTGAATGGTGAGGCAGTTAAAGTCCCTGGGAATCAGATTGTAGCACTGAGATAGAGAGTTGATCTCTATTTCTGGAGGCTGGCTGTGAAGGTATACTACTGTCCCTTCTAGTAAAGGTAGATAGACTCTTGTAATATCTGTGATCAGAACTTAGAAAATGCATTAGCTAGATTAATTAGCTAGTTTTGACCATGTGCTAAAGGTTTTATTGTTCTGCTACAGTAAGAAAACTCTAACATAAGCTTAAATTTTCAGTCATATTTAATGTGTTTCCAAGAACAACTAGCCACATTGAGGAAATAAGTAGATCTGTGACTGCCTATTTCAAGTTGTTGATGGTGAAGTCAATCTATGAAATTTCTTCAGGAATGTGCACTGCTTTGATATTTCAATAAGGAAGGGGAGTAATAGTTCTACCTCATCCTTACTACCAAAATAGCTATCATATCACTTATCTGAAAACAATGCTGGAGATCCTGTCTATTCCCAAGGTTATTATTTTATTACATTGACTCAGAAATTGCAAAATGAACTTAAGGTCTACTCTGCACTACTGAGTTTATCATCAAGAATTGAGCCTCCCCCCTCCCCACTTCATCACCTGGTCTGTTAAGCTCTCTTTCTAACTTGAAAGACCTCAGAAACATTGTGGCTATTCAGGAAGTAGTGTTCTCTGAGTTTTTCACTTTGATATCCCAATTATTTTGAATTATCTTCCAAAAGTTATCCACATGATTTCCTCTCTAACTTCATTCAAGTAACTAGTCAAGTGATCACTTATCAAGAAGACCTTTCTTGACCACCCTTTCTAAAGCAATACATCATTCCCCTTCATTCTCTGCTCTGTCATTCTGTATCTTTTTAGTGTTTTTCATCACCTGACAAACTGAATAATTGTTGTTTATTATCTAGCTTTTTAAATAAGGTTCAGGATAATGGAGTTTGTTACATCACATTACTATATTCTCAGCACCTTGAACATAGTTCAGTACATAGTAAATGCTCAGTGAATAATTCTTAATTGAATGAGTTGCTCAAGAAGATAGGATTTAAAAATTCTTAAAAGCATATGTGAACATTTTTAATCTGCTGAGGCACTAGGTTAACTAAGACTTATAATCAGTGATATGTTCTGTTGGTAAATTATTTGCAATACTATTGACAAGAATTCTGACAACTCTCTGCTAATCATAAAAAATAATGACTCATGCCATCAAGAGTTGGTATAGAAGAGAAAATAGCGAACAATTATATATAGACATTTTTTATCTGTTTCTAGCTATAGGATTACTAATATTTTGTTACTTGCTAGCCAAAATAACCTAACTTCAAAGATTTCACACTATCTTTGAAAACTGTGTGCATACACTTATAGCAATTTGGTAATTAGTTACTGATGTTAGCTCAAAAAGAAATTTATAACAAATTTTCTTGTGGGCAAAAATACAAGAGTCAAGATTTCCAAATTTTGAAATGCCCAGTGTTCAGTATTCCTATATTAAATCCAGATTCATTTTGGGGAAAAACTGGTTAAAATGTATTATAGAATAAATGGCAAATCTCACACATACTATATTGCTGATACAGACATCATTCAGTTGGTGCCACATGAAAGTAGATGTGCTCTGTTGTTCCAAGTCTGTTACCTAGCAGTATCTTTAGCAAAATTGGGAAAGGCTTTTTAAAAAGTTTTCCAGAATGCTGTTGCATTTTATGCACAAAATAGAGAAATTTTGTTATGAATAATTCCCATTGACAGAAATATATACTGTCTATTTATTAGGAATCTTAGATGTGAAAGAATTTTAACTTTCTTGTTAATGTCATGATCTTCATGAGATTGACTTGTCCGTGTCCTGATTTTCAGAGAAACTTTTAAGTTTAATTGGCATTCTTAAGGTAGTCATCTAAGTGTATTTGTATTATTAAGAACTATACGTAATGGAGAATAGAATCTGTGTTTGTGCTAGGCTATAAGAGCAGTTTCCCTTATTCTGCAATTTTCTACTAGAATATTAGTTTTTACAACTCTTTAAAAATATATAAAGGTGGAATTTTATTGGTATAAATATATTTTATATAAGGGTTTAAATTTTAATGTAGTTATTATAGAGAAAATCAAAGAGAATGTTATGGCTTTTTGATGAAGATAATTGTGATTGGAGGTTATGAATGACATTTACCATCCTTCTCAACATTAGATTTATTTCTTGGATTATTTTGGTTGCACAGTATCATGAAAGCCCTATTGATACAAATAAATAGTTTAAAAATGATAATGTGTCATTTTAATAGCACAGATCCAGCAGTTCCAGGATACTCACTCTTCAATTATACTGATCACAAAACTTGAGAAAAGAGTAGTATGAAATTTTATTCCAGATTTCAGTCACAGACATTATCTAAGAACAACTTGCTCTTTTTAATAATGTATATAAAATTTCAGCAACCAAAGTATAATAATCCCTCTAATTCTGCATGTACTTTTCACTTTCTATTGCAAAACTATTAGATTAGACTATACTAAAAACATGCATCAAGCAGAGACACTAGTTTCTTGCCTGGCATTTAATTAAGTAAAATATGTCTGTGCTACGATAGTATATTCACTTATATAATTCCTTTTGTGTAGACATTTAAAGGCCTGTATTTTAAAAGCCCACTCTATAGATAAAACATTCCTAAACAATAATATATGTACAGTAATTTCAAATGTAGGCACAGCAAAGTCAAGAGCTATAAACAACAATTTGTAAAACTAGCACTACAAAGCAATGTATTGCTTCTTTCCAATATATTAATAGGGGGAATGTATTGGATAGTGCATGTTAAATTAAAAAAAATTTAGTATATGTTTAAAAATAGAAAAATGAATGAAATATTAATTCTAATCAGACTGTGAAAGGTTATGTATATATTTTATAATCTAGTACAACCATTAAAGCACTGTTCAAGGAGATACAGTCAAAATCCCACTAGATAATTAAATGGAATAATAAAAAAAATGTTCAACTAATCCAAAAAAAAGGCAGAAAAAGTGAAATAGGAACAAAAATTAGAGGGAAAAAAAGAAAACAAATAACAAAATGGTAGATCTAAATTAAAACATAAAAATAGTCTCATTAAATCTAAATGTAAATTAAACAACAAGATTGTCAGGCTGTAATTTTTAAAAAATAACCAAAGAATGGGTTGTTTATAAGAAATTCGCTTCAACATCATGGTATTGAAAATAAAAGAATAATGGAGAAACACTTTGGAAATACAGAGGTAAGGACCTCCAAAACTCTGCTTCTCAGTTAGGGTTTTCCAGAGAAACAGAACCAATAAGGGACCAATATATATATATATATATAGAGAGAGAGAGAGAGAGAGAGAGCAATCATCTGAATATTAAGTGATATGTATATATATAAATAACCTCAAGTAATTTAAAATAATTGAAATCATTCAAAGTATTATTTCTGACCATAATTGTATTAGACTAGAAAATAATGATAGAAGAAGAGGAAATCTCCAAACACTTGAGAATTAAATAACGCACTTCTAAATAATTCTTGTGTCAAAGAGGAAACCTTGAGGGAAATTAGAAAACATTTTGAACTGAAATAAAATGAAAATATATCAAAATTTGTGGGGTATAGCTATAGTAGAACTTAGAGAAAATTTATAGCATCAACTGCTTATTTTATAAAACAGAAAAAGATTCAAATCAATAATCTAAGGCTCAACCTGAAGAAACTAGAAAAAGAAGAGCAAATTAAACCCATATCAAGCAGAAGGAAGGAAATAAGAAAAATAAGGGCAGAAATCAAATTTAAAACATACAACTAATAGAGAAAATCAGACATCAAAAGCTAGTTCTTTGAAATGTTTAATATAATTGATATAACCTCTGTATAGACTGACAAAAAAATAAAAAAAGATAAAAATTACTAAGATCAGCAATGAAAGAGGGTAGTATTACAGATTCTGCAGACGTTAAAAAGAAAATAAGGAAATACTAGTAACTCTATGAAACTAAATTCTACAACTTAGATGAAATGGATCAATTCCTCAAATCTACAAACTGGCAAAGTTCATCTGAGATGAAATAGATAAACCAAATTGTCCTATTACTATTAAATATATTAGAGTTATAGTTTAAAATCTTCTAAACAAGAAATGTCCAGTCCCAAATTGTTTCACTGGGTAATAATAGCAAATATTTAACAGAGAAATAACACCAATTTTATACAATATTTTCTAGATAATAGAATAGGTGAGAATACTTACTAACTCATTTTATGAGACCAACATTACCCTGCTACCAAAACGAGGCAAAGATTTAAAAAAGAAAACTACAGTTTAACATCCCTCATGAACACAGATACAAAAATCTACACCAAAATAGTAGCAAATCAAATCCACCGTGACCAAGTAGGAATTATATGGGGTACATATAAATGCTGATTCAATATCTGGAAATCAATAAATGTAATATACTATATTAACTCTAAAGAATAAAGCCAAGTGATTATATTATTTGAGTCACAAAATGCATTTGAGAACATCTATTCATCATAAAAACTCTTCACAAATAAGGAATAAAAGGAAACTCCATTAACCTGAAAAAGGCATCTATAATAAAACCCTAGAGCTAACATCAAACTTAAGTGGTGAAAGACAGGATACTTTCCGCCTAAGATCAGGAGCAAGGCAAGGATGTTCACCTTCACTAATCCTCATCAATGTCTTACTGGAAGTCTTAGGCAATGCAATAGGCAAGAATAAAAAAAAAAGTTATGCAGATTGGGAAGGAAGAACTAAAACTGTCCCTATTCACAGATGACATATTTCTCTTTGTAATAAATCATAAGTGAGTTCTAGAAGCCACAGGTTGCAAGGTTGCAAGGTTAACACACAACCTCAATCTTATTTCTACACACTAGCAACATACAATTGGAAACCAATTTTTTTTCTTAAAATCAATACAATTTATAGTAGCTTTCCACAAAGTGAAATTCTTAAGTATAAACCTAATAATATATGTGCAATATTTGTGTACCAAAAACATACAACATGCTGATGAAATGAAATCAAGGAAGATCCAAATAATTGAAGACATGCCATGTTCGTGAATTTGAAGACTAGCGATGTCATTCTTTCCAAATTCATGTGTAGATTTAGGGAAATACAAATCAAAATATCAGCAAGATTTTTGTAGATATAAAGAAGCTGTTACTAAAATTTATATAGAAAGGCAAAGAAAATAAGATAGCTAAAAGTAATTTTGCAAAAAAAGAATAAAGTTTGAAGAATCACACTACCGAATTTCAAGATGTTTTATAAAGCTACAGTAATCAAGACAGTGTGGTATTGGCAAAAGCATAGACATATAAACCAATGGAACAAAATAGAGTCCAGAAAATAGACACCCACTGGTATGACCAGTTAATTTTTAACGAAGGTTAAAAAGTAATTTAAAGTAGTTTTTTCAATAGTAGTTTTGGAACAATCGGACATACATATGCAAAAAAATAAAAGTACCTCAACCTAAAACCTCTCATCTTACATGAACATGGACTCAAAATAGATCACACATTTAAATGTGAAATGTAAAATTACAAAACTAGAAGAAAATACAATCCAAGTAATTATGTGTATCAATATTTTGTTCTTTTTATTGCTGAATAGGATTCCATTTTATGAATGTACCAGAGTTTGATTATCCATTGACTCATTGAAGGAACTCCTTGTGGCCTGGGATTAGACATTCGTAGACATGACATCAAACCATGATCCATAACTATGTTGTAGGATTACATTGTAGAGAATGAGCATAAATCAATCAGGACATACGGAGATGAGAAGAAAAAGGTATTGTTACCTAAGCTATATCATAGGAAATGAAAATACAGAAGTTGTATTATGAATGGTATCATCAAGAATGGAGAAACTAGATGATTGAGGCCCCTGAGCGGCTGGCTCCACGGGCTTAAATTATCCAGTTTTTCTCTCCGTATCAAACTTAATGAGCAATTGCCAAGTAGCTACTTTGGTTATTGCATTATTGATATTACCAAAATCAGACCTTATGTTAAAGAAACAGTATACATATAAAATCCACATTATCTAAGTGTTTTCTCTGGTAAAATCTCAAAAGGCAGGGACTTCTGTATTTCATAATTTTTTTACAACCCTGCAGGCACCAGTATCTCTCTTGAACCCATAAAAAATCCAAATGTTGAAAAACTTTTGGGTACAATGAAAGATCTGGTTTTAGTTATAAAGCCCTTAACAGATGTCCCTCTAAACCTTTGGACTTAGTAGACTGAAACCACATTTTGCAATATATACTTCTGGATATCATAGAAAAGAGAATGCTAAATTAATGACAGATGAGCTGTTTGGAGAACTATCAGGTATACAATAATTTTTAAAAGCACTTATTTATTATAAATATGGTTTCAAATGTTCAGTCAACTTTAATATAATATAAATCTGGACTTATTCTCTAAGAGAATATAGCAGTTGAATTAAAATAGAATATATTATTTAACCAATGGTTATATGGCACTTGAAGTAGAGTGATAAATTCTCACTTTTACGTTGACTCTTTGAAGTATATTTGAATCTGTTTTATGAAAGATACATTATCCAATAGATTGCATATCAGTATGAAAGGCATATGGGTTGAAATGATCCTTTATCACTTGTTTATTTTTTTTACAATTGCACCCAGAGATTATTATAGGGTATATATAGAGAATAAAACAAGAAATGACTTTTTGCCCTCACATCTATATTCTTCAAATTTCTATTTAGATTCTCGTTTGGAACTTGCTTTGTAACTCTGACTGGAGACACTTGATGTGTCACCATTTTCATTGCTATGAATTGTTTATATCTCAGCAGGAATAATGACATAAATAGTTTGACTGTTGAGATGTGAAATCAGAGTGAACACTTGTCAGGGTCTTTTCAGCAAAATTAAATGTTACTAATTTAAAATGGATCGGAGTAATATTTTTCTGTATTTTGTTCATTCCATAATTTAAATTTAGATCATTTGAAATACATTTCTACAATTGGCTCATTTCTGGATCATTAAACCCCATCTTCAAATAATATTTATCATGCTTCTGCATGTTCAGAGGTCCAGAATGACTGCAGTTAAGGAGAGAGCATACACTGTTTCTTTAAAAGAAAACAAAACAAAACAGAAAACCCAAAACAAAGCGTAGTTCTTGAGCCTAACACTTTTATGTATATGATGAACAAACAGCATTTCTTTATTACTCCCATTCGTTTGACTCCTCCTTGCCATTTCTAATTCTAAAAATCTATATGGAATTTTAAATGTACTTTTGAATCATTAGCAGGCACATTAAGAAATATACTACATATTAAAGTTTTATGATATACTTTAGATAAATTGCTTTCAGATTTACTTCAGTGTGAGAAAGATGTGGAAATTAAAGTTGGAAGTTGTATTATTTAAAGGAAATATAGGGTTAAGTTTTGGAAATGAACTGATAATCGATAGGAAAGGGAATAAGAAGGAAACAACAGGGCCAAATACCAAGAACATAAAATAGCCATTATTTGGTCAAATGTTAGCTCCCAAGCAAAATAACATATTCTGTTGTACTTGAGACCCATTTGACCCAATTCTTACTTAAGGGTTTGTTCAACAAAATAGTACGTTATTCAAGCCATTGCTTGTTGTCGTTGTTATTGTTAAATCCATTTTCTCCCCAGACAGTGTAATAGCTCTTTTGTTACTTATTAGTGGGGACACCATTCGGAACATATAAAAAGAAATTTGATGATGTTAACAGTTTTGTTCATTTTTGGCTATGGAATGTGGTAGAGAAGATTGCAACTAATATCTAAATTTTCTTAGTTCTTTTGTCTATTACTATTTATTCTGTGCTTTATTAAAAGGAAATAAAAGTTAAATTCATATTTTTCTGATGAATTCAGGGACTAAAAGTTAATTATTTGCAGATTCCTTCTTTAGTCTCTTATTTAGAAAGAACTTGGGGAATATTTCTCAAATTAGTTACTTGAGTACTTAATGCATCCAGTAATAAAATAAATATATAAGGAGCTGTTAATCTTCAATCATGAAGACAAGGTCAACTTTGTATATTATTGGGATCTTAGGTATACTCATTTGTTTACCCGTATATTCCCAAATGCTCCCAAAAGGTTTGCGCTCTTTAACATAAACTTATTCCCTAAAATAACCTTTTACTTTTTTTGATATTCATTCTACATCAAATCAAAGATGTCTGTAGAATCTTGTTCCTGAAAAAGTAAGAGAGGAGGAGAGTTGACCTGAGGTTGACAAACTTAAGCTTTCTGCAACTGGGAACTACTTTGCAAGTCTGTATCCCTGTTTTACTCTATTTAAACATTTTTTGGCATTTCAGATGGCTGTTAAACTTGAATTATCTATAAGCATAACTCATTGTCTGAAACTCTTTCTTTCTAGGTAAACAAGATTATAAAAAAACTAAACCTATTTTACGAGCAACCAAATTAAAAGCAGAAGCAAAGAAAACAGCAGTAGGCATAAAGGTAGAACTCTTATTTGTAACTTTAAAATTTGATATATGCATGCCATTTCATTTTCTAAAACTGGATTGTGTAAATGTTGAATTCTAAATGTTTTATGACATTTCAAAATCTAAGTAGAATGCCAGAATCGAAGCTTTTTTATGAAGAATTTAGTTAATGGGAAACATCCTTCCTATCCTGAATTTTAGAGGATCTTAAGTTAAAGTTTCACTTAAGAGAACAAGTCATACTTAAAGTTGAAGTTTATTTTTTCTCTACCTACTGTATATATTGTTCAAACATTTCAGTGATTTATATGGCCGTATTCAACCACTTCTCTTAGTTTCAGTAAGTACATTTTATAGTTGTTTAATTTTAGTTGTAATTATATACATACTTGGTATATATACATATATATATACTAGTATATATACTCAGTTCATTAATACCTGTAATTTTACTATATCTTATCATTCTTGTCAGTACTTTATGATGAAATTCTTATGATTCCAAACATCCTTTTAGAAAACCAATGTTTTAACTACTTAAGAGGGATGCGTGGAGCTAAGAATGATGTTAACAGATATTAATCCAGTATGCTAGTACAGTGAAATTCAGTAAAATTACATTTACATTATTACCCATGTCAATTCTTTGCCAAGTATTATATTCAAATTAAACTATGAATAGAAAAATTAATTTAGCAGCACTACTGTCAATTTGTAAAATAACAATGACCAGTACATTTATTTTATTAAAATAATAAAATGTTAAAAGGGGATTTTGGTTTTTATCTGGCAGATGAAAAATCAATTTTTCTAAGTTCTAGCTTATAGCAAACGCCAAGGTATTACTACCAAGCTGTAACAGCTTTTGAACTGCCAGATGATATATTTGGTTGTCTTCCAGAATTTGCTATTATAATCACGAAACACTGCCTTCTTTTTGCTCCTGATTGCTGATTTTGATCAAGCATTGCAATGTGATGCGGTATGTTTTCACAACATAATCTCCTCAGTTAGTGCTGTGTGTCACTTTTTAATGAGAAAAAGTAAATTGCCTTTTTGTTTAAAAGAGAGATGATTAATCTTTTGAAGTTTTTTTCCTAATTTCATATGAAATTTCACCCATCCTTTAAAAAATATTTCCATGATATGACCTGTCTAAAAGCAATGCTTAGTTTTTTAATTTAGTTACTTGCTGATTGTCTTTTTAAGAGAGAACATTCTTTGCCATTTTCCCTCAAGGCAATATGTCACTTTATCTTTTACAATGCATTGTTTTGTTTCAGAAAAAAAATGGAGTAGCAAAATCCATTTGTACCACAATGTAATGAGAAGCTATATATTAAAATTTGAGAACTAGTACAGCAATTCATTTATTTATATACCATCTTCTTAGATACATTCCTTTTTTTTAATTTACTGTTGTAATTTTTGTTTGAGAAAGTAGGCTATGTTCCCAGTAAGAGAGAAAGTCTACCTCATAGTTCAGTTATCTGATGTCTTTTCTAAAACAACATGGAATCAGTTTATCTTTTTTAATTTGTGAGAAAAAAAATTTTTCTTACATTTCATTTATAATTTATAGTATGTTCAGAAGTGTTTCTAACTGACATCAGAACATAGCTTCTGCTTGGTGAGCTAGCATATCATTTTGAGTTGTCAACCTGTGGAAAATAAAGATCTTAACTTCAAATATTGTTTATACTGCTTGAAAATTTATGTGAAGAGCCCATTAAGATGATATGAACATTTTAGAATCAGAACCATGGAGGTGTTTTACATTTCAAAACTGGCATACTAATTAGTTTGCCCTGTCAAACTTTGATTGCCTTGTCATTTTGGCACAGGGTTTTAAATAACGAAGTTTCTTTCAGCAGTTGCCATTTAATGCTTTTTAATTTCCCCAGTGAGTGATTTTATCCATACTGATAATGTCAGAGAAGCAACTAAGGACTAATGAACATCAAACATGTTTGACTTTTATCTAGTTGATCCAGGATGACCATAATATTGTAATATTTTGTCACTTCACTAGTTATTCTTTAGAATGAACTATAGTTATGTTCTTAAAAATAGCTTAAATCTACCAAAAAATATGAACAGCTCTGTAGAATAGAAAAACAACAGTGGCAACAACACTGAACACAAGATGAAGCCCAGAATCACATATCACCTGCCCCTTATTGCAACCAGGATCTGGCTGACTCTGAGATGGCACTTTTTTAAAATAGAGATTATTGTCTCACATTGTTGTCAAAAGAGTTAAATAATACATAAAAATACTTAACATTGAACTTAGTACATAAAGGCATTTATGTGTTATTAGCTGATTGAGAAAATAATTTTTGGACTTAGCCTTTACTAGTTTACGTAAATAAGAATTCCTTAGGATGTTTACCTTTGGCCTGAATATTCCCTACTTCAACCAAGTCTGCATTGTGTGGCTATTTTATATGTTACAAAATGTTCTCAATTTTGCTATGACATGCTATTATAGATATTAGTGTTGTAAAGTTTAAAAGCCTTATATAATTTTCATATACATTGTATCATAAATTTACTCCTTCCTTCATTATTTATTTAGAAATTATTGTAAGAATTAAAATTTTGTAGAACCTATGGATAGAAAGATGACTAAGATGTGATCATCTTGGAGGAATTTATGTAAGAAATTGTTTCCAAATTTAATTATCGTATCAAACCAACAGTATTGATGAGAAATCATAGGCTGGAGAATTACACAATACACCCTTTACCCCCAAGGCTTCTAGCCTTTTTCTGTGTATATATATGTTTGGTAATAGAAAACGTTTGGGGGAACAGTTAAAAATTTCATGATAAGAGGTGAATATGCTTGTGTTAAAATCCAAAATTGATTTCTGTTGAGCTGTTTTAATTTCCTTCTGTCTTACAAATAGAAGTAAAATATCAAAAATTTATGATCCAATAATAAAATGAGTGCTAATTCAAAAATATTTTCACAGCTAATGTTTGCTGTTTGATTGCTGAAAAATTAGACTATTTTTTATCTTATTTATTTTTTTGTTTCTTTGACTATTTTTTAAAGAATTGCATCATTAAAATTTTTTTAGAATTCAAATGCCCTTGTTTCCTAGTATTTAGAAAGGAAAGGATAATAGATATGAGTTCATGCATTCATTTGTTTATTTAAAATTCTGTTTGAAAGGCATAAAATAATATGGATCAAAAATTTAATTTTTCTTTTGCAAAAATAAAATATTCAAATATCAGATCCTGTGAACAACAATTGGGATAAGCCAGCTTGAAAAGTTATGTTTGTCCTTTGTTGTTCTTTCTGATTTTAAATTACAAAGTGATGGGGGGTGGGTTGTCACAAATTCCTCCAGGTCTCTAAGTTATGGTTATTATCACTAGCATCCTGAAAGCAGTAGTATCATATTTTACATTTGTTTTAACCCTTCAGACATTCAGCCTTCACAATGCTATCTCTTCAACAAAATAGGGACATTTTAAAGAAAATAATTTGCAGTACCTCTCCACCCAATACTTCTTATGCTACCCCCATATATCAAATAGACTTAATTGAATTAATGGATCCTCTGAAGCTGTGTTCTCTGCTGCCTAAACCTAAAACCCTTTTTCATGCCTCTGGATATTCTGGAAATGTACAGTGAAGATGATACAGAGTTCTTTTAATGGATAATAAGTAGGAGTTGAAAAGCAGCAATTAGAGTGGATTATCAATGAGATGAGAATCATGGCCTCCAAGCAAGAGTAAAAACTTTATTTCTGCATTAAGCTGGTGTGAATGGTGACTGCTGTTGAACAATTTTGTTGTCCACTGTACAGAACAGATGGAGTTTGCAGTTGTGTGTCACTTGTTTATTACATCCTCTTAAAATTAGTAGCTGTGTAACCAGATGGGTCTGGGAGCACAGCTGTGGATATAAGAAAATAAATGAAACCTGTCTGATGCTGCCATGCCCTTCTGAGATGCCAAAGTGTTCTACTGCAACAAAGAAAAATTCATTTTCATTCGACATTATATTGATATATTAGATTTAAAAAATTCAAATTTTACAAAAATAGTTGATACCAAGTTTTTCAACCATGTGGTTTTTATTGTTATTTATTTTCATAATTTTGAAATCTAAATAAATATAATTATGAAACTAAAAATCTATATAAAGTATACATTTGTAATTTCAGCATTCAGGTAAAAATTCCATATTGACTGTAACCCAAATTTAATGTTTTTAGTTTAGTAGGTGGCGTATGTTGAATTATTGATTTTACATTCTTATGAAATATAAAATATATTCATGTAAATACAGATTAATTGCTACTGCATAAAAGAATGCTAGGTAATGGTGTGATACACAATGATACTTTTTTTAGGATACTGAGCTAGCTATTTGTCCTTTATTCTATTTAGTCAAAAATATGTTAATAGTGAGAACATTCCTTGATGCTGGATATTTGTAGATAGAAGAATTATATAGAATTCTTGAGTGACAATATTATTTTTACTATTAAATATAGTAATTATTTTTGCCATTATTTCAGTATAATTGGTTAATATAATCCATATCAAATCA
Source organism: Choloepus didactylus (assembly GCF_015220235.1). NCBI lineage: Eukaryota > Metazoa > Chordata > Mammalia > Pilosa > Megalonychidae > Choloepus > Choloepus didactylus. The sequence goes on along the minus strand of NC_051320.1, from coordinate 48,173,375 downwards.
GAAATTTAAATATCCAGGACCATCCTTCATGGTTGCTTCATGAGCTAAAAGTATTCAAATTTGTTCCCACATATTATAAAGTATAGAATTTAAAATTAAAAAATTTGACTTTTAAGAAAGCAATATTTAATAAGGATGTTTATAGAGAACAGTTTCTTCCAGTTAGAAAAGGAATGATAAAATGTTTTTAAATCTGTGTCCAAATGCTGTAAGTACTAATAAATTTATTGAAGCAACAAAGTTAAACATACTTGGACAATGTCAATTCTCTAGGCACAAATTACACTGTTTTCACCAGCATTTCACTATCCATTCAATGAAAATATATTAAAATGATAAATTTTAATTTTCCTATTTGAAATACAGAAAACAGAACTAATATAATAGTAAAAACGATTCACCCACTGATGTAGTTGCCATTCCAGTGGGTATTGTAAAATGCATAGTAAACTTCTTTAATGACAAAAACATTAAACAAAAAGAAATTTGATTATTAGCTTCAAATAATTCATTATAGGCTGCAGCATTATATGTTTGACTGTATGTTATCTGGTGGAACTGATAACATAACTAATTTCTTTTCATCAATTTCAAGTCTACCATTTTTTTTTTTCTTCCCCAGGAAGTTGGCCTTATACTTGCAGCTATATTGGCCCTCCTACTGGCTTTCTATGCTTTCTTTTATCTCAGACTGTCCATGGATGTTGACCCTGATCTGGAACCTGATGAAGAGTAGCTGTACAGCAGTCAATGCATTAAAGGGAAATAATATTATAAAAGCACCTCTTGGGATCAATACTCTCTGAAGTACTGAAACTGCAACATCTTGAATTTTTTCTGCGGGTATTTTCGGTTTGCAGAAATATCTTTTTGAATAATCGCATAGGATATCTTGAAAAGAACCTTATCTAGCAATGTAGGCAATGTATGCTATTGGATACTTTTATAAATCATTCTACTTGGACAGGCACCATACACATGGTGCATTTAGATAAAATGGAAAACATATCCTAAATTCTTCTCCAGCCAATTCATGTGTATAACTCCATCCCTTACAGATTACTAAATCTATTTTTATTTCTTTATATACCATAAGTAAAAGTATATATCCTCATTTACAGAAACATGCTCAAATCACATTCAGAGCCTAATAAGGAACAAAAAGTCATGGGTAATTTTTCATTTTACAAATAAGCCCCACTTTTTCTCCAGACATATTTTATATCATTAGAGTGACTATCTGCACATATATCTACAGTAATCTTTTTCCTTCTTTGCCAACTGTTCAGTGCACATGTTCCCCGTCAGAAATGGCACCTGGATGACAGAAGCTCAAGGAGTCACATATGTCTCTAAAATAGTGTTCCTTTCTTCTTGGGCTGTCTGAACTGGTGTAAATAGAAAGTTCAGTTCATCTTAATTTTAATTATTACTCTATTAATATAAACTTGAGATTCTATTTTAATTATGTTGTTCTGGCTGTTTGCAGTATCAGTTTGCCTATCTTATTAAGGAGATATGGAACAATCTTTCTTTTACTTGTGCAGTCTTTTTCACCCAACAATAGTAGTAGTCTTTTACCTACTCTTTTTCTTGGGCTGTCTCTTAAATCAGAACAATGCCAAGTTGTTTTACAAAATTAGATTCTGTCTTTTGAGATTTAGTCAATTAGAACGCCTCAGTGAAAAATAAATAGTACAAGAAAATATATGTCTCATATAGCTCTCATGTTGTTTTCTGTTTATAAAATTTTCCAAGGTATTTTGGGTTTGTTAGAGCAAAATGACAAGTGTATTCAGTATTTTTACCTGTGATGTATTTTTAATATTTTTTAAACACATGAATACATAAAGCTTAAAAGATGGGAATATATGTATCCCAGTAGAGTTGTTAGCTACTGATATATAAAAATGCATAGAAAATGAATAGATTGCAATATGTGCACAAAATGTCTTATAGCATGTACATTGTAGTATAAATTAAAATATTAAGATTGTTTCTAAACTGACCAAGAGATGAAAGCTTTGATAAATATCCTAGATTTGTATAGGGATTTGTAATTACAGTTTCTAAAAATGATTCTGTTTGGTACTTTTGCAAATAGTTGAGTATGACTGTGAAGTATTATATTCTGTAGAATTTAATCAAGTGGCACAATTTATTTCATCAGTGTGGAAACAGCCAATGGTTCCAGTATCCTTACAGATCATTTATGCTAAACATCCATGGTCAAAATTTAGCCAGTGTTATTACTAGGTTCTTCCCTTTCAAGTCACAAACTCAAGAGACAGAGCAAGAGTTCTTACACACTCACCACAGCTGACCAATTCAAGTGGCATTTTTAGGAAAGGTTGCAGCATTTAGTGCCATGTGGTGTGTCTGCTTGTGAAGTGGGAGGCAAGGGAATATCCAAGCTGGCATTTTGGATATGATGGGCCTTTTACTTCCCTGAGTGACATGCCACATGTCAAGAAATACTGCTTTCCCCCACTGCCATCACATTTACGTGAACAATTTTCATTGAGTTATTTCCCCTCCCATATGGTGTTAAAAACAGTCATATTAAATAAAGATTATTTCTAGTTCTCAGTGGTAATTTAAAAGAGAGGATATGTAATCATTGTTTATTAGATAACTATCCAAGTGAGATGGAACACATTTTTAAAGTATATTAAATAATTGATTATACTCGTGAAAATACTTAAAAATCCATCATACTGAAAAATCTTTACTACCCATTTCTACTCCTTGGGTGCTGTTTTGGGGGGGGGGGGTTGCTATTTCTGATTGTAATAAATAATTCCTCTAAATATAGTGTGATTGTAGGCAAGTTTCTTTGCCTACTTTTGTTGATATCCTGAGTTTATGTCCAGTCCATTTATATGACTGATTGACTTATCAATCCCCCAGGGAAGCATAAATCCCAAAGGTGAAACTCTTCGAATATAATAAATAACAGGTAAAGTGGGAAAAATATATGTTTACACAACACTGTTTTCATGAAATGTAAATTTTGTGAACTTACATTAACTGGGGAGCAGCCAGTTCTCTGTGGAAGAATCCCAGATTGAAAGTCTGGTTTGAGTCTTTGAAGACAGAGAGGTGATATCCAGCCTGCTCTTTCAGGAGACCCCACTGTTGAACAGTGAGTGGTGTTTGCATAAATCTGAGACTGGCACCAGATACAAATTTTAGGCATGGGTCCCTTTCCTCCACTACCCATCCAGTAATTTACTGCTCACAGTAATTCATATATACAAACTGAAAAATTATGACTTTTCAGATTGTTAGTATCTAGTTGTTACCATATTCTTTGGAATAAATTTCAGTGAATGCAACAGACTTAAAATATTACCTGTGGAATACTGTGAATGAAACTTGAGGGGTTGCTGGTTTTTATCTTATTTTACATGCAAGTTTAGATAGGGGTAAAGAATATATAACTTCATTTGAGAGGACATATTGCAAAACTATAATCTCATCTAGAATTCCATTGAGAACAATTTTTAAAGCCTGTATTAGTACCAAAATAGGATTTGTTGTTTAAGGTGGCAGAACACTTTAAGATCCCCTCAACATTTTTTTTATAATAACAGAAGAAATGCTCCCACCCCGACCAATGATAAGAGCCTGAGACTATGTTTTTATTAATTTCTATAATTCCAATAATGTATTTGTCTGCACACATTTTATTCATACATGTTAAAGTTTAAGTTGATATCTTTTAGTACTTTCAGAGTCTGGTGCAGTACTTTGAATGTAGTAGATGCTCAGAGAATTTAATAAACTTTTAAAAATCACAGTATTGATCAACTCTACCATTTAGCATTTATGGTTATTAGTTGTATTGGGACTTATACACTTCCGATCTGGTTCTCTTTAAGATTAAGGTTGTGGTAGAATATAGAAATTGTCCTTTTCTAGTAAATTAAATGTCTTTTTTATCTTAGCATTATTATAAACCATAACCAGTATTTCAACTTAGCATACATTTTCACTCCAAATAAAAATAAAACTAAATTTTCATTAGAATGTTATATTTATGTAAATACTAAAGCTCTATATTTTCCAGTTTCCAAAATTACAGTTAGTTATAATTGAGTAGAATGAATTATGCTTTTGATAAGCTTCAGAGATAAACTTATAGAAATTAAACTTACACAATTTTAGTGTATTTCATCCATAACATAAGGTTGTTGAGCCAGAGATAATCTAATATAATTTTATATTCTCTTCTTTCCAACAGTTAGACTTCTTTACACTTACCTGAGGCTTCTCTGGGGGAGATTCCTACAACTCTCCCTTAGCAGCACTGCCTTATTTTTTAAGAATTATTCCAATTCAGCCCAGATAGAACGATGTTTGCGAGATACTGTTCCATCGACAGCATGTCTAGAATCAGTGCAACTCACAGTAAAAAACCATAGCTAATAAATTCAATACAGAAAAATTCTTACTATTTCGTTCAAATTTTATCTGTATAGGTAATTTTATAAAAAAGAAGTATACCAGTGTGGAAATATCCATAGTGGGTCTGTAAATTCATTTAAAACAATTGAACTGCAGCAGTATTCAGCATATGCCTCCTCATTAAATCATTTATTTTTATCCCTAGCAACAGACATAAGATCCTTATTTCAAGAAAAATAAGATACTTTACATGCCAGAAGATTTTTTGATGACAGTACCCCCTCCTATTCTTCATTTTTTAAAACAACAACCAAATTGGTGGGGAGGCAGCCAAAATTTGAGGTACCAATGCCTCTTGAACAGATGTCGCGCCATTATTTTTTAGCTCGTTTAGATGAATAAACATGTTAAACTGTGAAGTATTACATTTTAGATTTTTTCATTAAAAAAAGAGACAATCTGTTTACTGTCCTAATTGAGACAACAATCCTTGTGGTTGCCAGTTTTGGCAGTCATAACAATGAACTATAAATATTTGGACCAATCAAGTAAATGGTGACTATAAAGGCTATAGCATGTGTAAAGTTCTGTTTTCACGGGCATCCATCTTAGTATGGCTTTTTTTTTTTTTAATACTTTTTCAAATACAATTGTTTGTGTGAAACTGAAGTTACATGGTAAGCCTAAAAGAAATTGATTTCATATCTAATTTCTTTCTAGTTTATCATCCTTTTTAGTGTTCAACTATCCATCTGCTTGTAACAAATTGCTTCTGCAGTTGCTCTATTGGATGTGACAAGGCAGGTCTTCATTGGCTTGCCTTCTCTGTACATTCAAAGATAACACACTATTCCTAGTTATTTTTTCCATTTTCATATTTATAAAGCTAGATTCAAGGCATTTTAAAAGTCTGTTGAATTCAAGGCATTTTAAAAGCCTCTTGAATTGTAGCAGTTTTTTTAAAAGAAGGTTTTATTTAAGAAAACACTGAATTGTATATTTGAAAGTGGTTAAAATGGGAAATTGTAGGTTGTGTATATGTTACCAGACAAAAACTTTTAGAAACTGTAGAACTGTTAAACACAGACACACACACACATGTGCACACACATGCACACAATTAAATTAAATTAAATTAAAACAATAGCCAGATACAACTCTTGCTTTAACAGCCATGAGAATGAGCTTATAATCTTAGCCTCTGTTAGAATGCTTTACATGGACCAACATGGGAGGAGTTGGTATAGTAAAAAGAAATAACCCAGACCTGAAAAATTGTTTAGGACGTTAGTTCCCAAACTTTTGTGATCCAAATAGATTTCTTTGAATGCTTTTGCTCCCTTTTCCTACTCTTTACCTTCTACCCTGTCTGCCTCATTGTAAGTTCTAGAGACTGTCTTCCATTTCTTTTCAATTCATATGAATCTCGCTTCCACGTTGTCATATTTAAATATGTACTTACTATATTAACTGCCTCTATTCTTTTACTTAGGCTCATTGACATTTTTCAACTATTTTTCCAAATGTCTCTTCCTTCTAGCCTGCTTTCTTTTTTTTTTATCTATCGCTAACCACTTGTTTTACACAAAGGATGGAATAGTTTATTGAACTCTGATTGTCCTATCACTGAGTTTCAACAATGATCAGTATTTTGCCACTCTTTTATATGTTTTTCCAATTGTTTTTTTATCTGGGGTATTTTAAAAGCAAACTCCAGACATGGTAACATTTCTCCTGTAAATACCTTATATATATCTAACTGGAAAAATGTTGGGTTTTTGTTGTTGTTTGTTTACATTACCAGGAAACCATATTACTGCTAATAATATTAAGTTGTTAATATTATCTAATGTCAAGTCCATATTCAAATTTCCCTGTCTTAGTTACATCTATTTACAATTACTTACATTTGCAATCTATTTACAATAGCTTCTCAATCATGATCTGTACCGTATTTGGCTCTTTCTTAAGTTTCTTTTATCCTGTAACAAAACTCTTTATGCCATTGATTTGTTGAAGAAACCATGTTATTTGTCCTTTGAGTGTACAACATTCTTGATTTGGCCTTTCTCATTGTGTTACTCAGTTTGTTCCTCTATTTTGCCTATTTTATGTAAAATTAGTTTAGGGACTTGGATCTTAAAGTAGATAAAATCGGGAATGTATGTGTTTGTGTGTATGTGTGTGTGTGTGTATAAAGACAAGAGTATTTCATAGTACTGATTGAGGCACATGATATCTGGTTGTCTCATTTATGGTGAGGCTAAGATTGATCAGTGGGTTCTGGTGGTAGTATCATGATTCCCTCCAAATAAAATTTCCATCAACATTTTAACTAAAAGTTTTGGCATCCATTCTTAATTGTTTCCTATCAGTTATTTCATTTGGCATTACAAAATGGTGATTTTCTATCATTCCTTCAGCATTTATTAAATAGAATTCTTTTAAAATAAGAATTTTCTTTATCAACTATTTGGTTATCCAAAAAGAAAAGGAAGGATAAGTACTTGAATCTTTCCCTTTCTCAAAGTTCAGAGTAATGGGTTAGCATTCTCTGATGGTGACCAATGAAGTTTTGCTCTTGTTATTTGTTATTCCTTTTATTGTCATTCCAAACTCATAGTTTTATATATTTGATGTGTTGCAACCCATTGCAGTCATTATTCTTTTCAGTAATGAGAACTCCATTTCCATGCTTTATCATCCATATCAGAGGTATGCTCATTAAAATCCTGAAAGTTTTAGGATTTTACATTATTTTACATTTTTCTGAAAGCAATAGCCAGTGCAATCAGATATTTAAAACAACAGGAATAAGTAGTAAATATGGAAAAAATGGGAAAAAAACACTATTATTTATAGATTATATGATTGGTTGGAAAATTAAGAAAAGTAATTCAGTAAGATTTATATAACATTCTCTATTAGAAAATAAATATGTGAACATCGATAGCTATATATGAGTAATATATAGCATATCAATGGTAATTATATTAGTTAAAAATGATAGTTGAAAAATCATATGATTGCCAACAAAAATATGGACACTCTAGAAAAAAATTCTCAAGAAATGTGAAGATTCTTCACAGAAAAAAACTTTACAGGGTAACATAATAAAACTAATAACTGTCTCCCTGGATGGGAAGATTCAATACAGAAAAAATAGAAATTTTCTTCTAATCTGAAAACAGAAATGAGGACCTCAATCTGCCAGATATTGAAGTGTGTTATAAGGTAATAATGATTAAAATAATGTCATCATCAAGAAAATGTAGAAAAACCAATAGGTAAAAGTACAGTGCCCAGAAATACGTGCAAACACAAATATTCATTTAATGTATCATGTATGTTATAAAGATGGATATGATAGATTATTTATTAAATGTATTGGAACAACTAGCCATTTGGAAATTAAAAAATGCCTATCTCATGACTTAAAACAAGATGAATATCTGATGGAATTTATTATGATTTCTACACAAAAGAAATTAAACAATAAAAAGTATTAGGAGAATTTATAGATAAGACATTTTTAGAATCTTTTAGTAGAGAAGTTATTTCTAGATATTGGTTCATAGTCAGAAATCAGAAAGTACTGTGGGATTATATTAAATTAAAATCTAACAGGCAGCCCAGTATCCAGTGTTAATTAAGAATGTGAGAAAAATAATCTCTTTCATACACTCCTTGGGGAAGTGGTAATCTCACACACTTTCTAGAAGGCCCTTTTGCAGCATACTTTAAAAGCCTTAAATTTCATATATGCTTTAAAAATTTATCTCAAGTAAACAAAGACTGTAGTGTGCAAAAATGCAGAAAGTATGTTAATTACAGCATTGTTTATTAACACCAAACACACTAAAAGCAATGTAAGTGTCCCACGTAGGAGACTGTTTATTGAATCATGTTGCATCCACAAAATAGAATATGAGAGATTCATGAAAATGGATAAAGGTGACATGAATAGAGGTGAAAAATCAGTTGAAAATATTATATGTGATACGATTCTATTTTGTTTAAAAATACATGTCTCTATGTTTATGTAAGTGTGTGTGTCTGTATGGATGTGATGAAAAAATATTTAGCAAGAAGTTAACAGTGATTACTTCTGGGTATTGGATTATAAGTGATTTTTATTTCTTCTTTATATTGAATTAATCAATCCTTCAGATAGATCCCACTCTTTAGGGAGGACTAGAAGGGAAATGTTTTACTGAGCTGGATCATGAGTCCAGATGCCTGATAGATCTGTCTCTTTTTCCATTATGTTATTCTATTTTTCATTTATTCAATAACCATAAAGCACTTAGATGCAAATAAGACATCTTTCACAATTCATCTACATACAACTTAAGTTCTATGGAAGGTGACAATTCTGCTGTTTTTCAGAGTGACGCATTGAAGAATGTTTCAGAAAAGAACTGATATTTTAGTTTGTTCATTGTTCATTCAAAAATATGTTTATTGAGTATTTGCTATGTGCCAGGCACTGTTCTTTGTGCTTGCCACATATCAGTGCACATAAAACAAAGCAAAACAAAACCCAAAAACACGCCTGCTCTCATGACGTGATCTTGAGAGGTGGTGATGATTTCATCAAGCAGAAATAAAGGAGTGAAAGTTATTCCAAGTGGCGCAAAACCTATAAAAGAAGACCGAGACATGTTAGTGCCTAGCCTGTTCCAGCTAGAGTCTGGAATATGGAGTGTGTGTACATGTGTGGTATGAAGGTTGTGTAAGTCCCTTTATGCTCATTGTCTCCTTTCCTTTCTCTGCCTAGGATCATTGTCCCTTGTTTAATCTGGAAAATTCTTATATATGTGTCCTCCATAGCTCATCTTTTCTCAGATTTCCCTGGACTTTCCCTCTCAAGCCCCCAAACATCACCACTCCAGGCTAAGTTAGGTGAATTCTGCAATAGTATAATTGCCATTTACCTATCTGATTGCCCCACCAGACTGTAAGGTGCTTAAGGAAGGAAATACGTGTTTCATTGCTGAAACTCCAAAGCCAAGCACTGCTCTGGACCCATAGTATTTACATAATAAATATTTCTAAAATAAGTGTTGCCCTACATTCCCTAGAACAAGGTTTCTCAGTGTTGGCATTATTGACATTTTGGGCCAGATAATTCTTTGTTGTTGGGGTCTTTCTTGTGATTTGTAGGATATTTGGCTGCATCCCTGGTCCACAACCACTAGATGCCTGTAGCAAACCCCCAGAGTTTTGGCAACCAAAAATGTCTCCAGACACAGCCCTATGTCCTCTGGATCAGAATGACTCCCATTCCCACCATTGAGAACCAGTGCCCTTGAACTATGAAAATCACAATTCCAGTGAGTGTGGTATGGAAATTGAGAGGGATGTGATGGAACTTTCTCTGAAGTTACTTCAAGCCTTTTATCAGAGGTATAGTAAATTTTTTATAAGCCCAAGCTTCCTAATCTTATACTAATTATTGGCTCAAATACTATCCTAACTACTATGCTTGGTGAGGGATGGAGGAATCACTTGTAAAGTAGAGAGATGTCTGAAATTGACCCGTCTGGCTAAAATCCCTAATGTTATTGCACCTTGCTTTATTTTGTTTTGTTTTCTCAGAAGGAAGACTTTAAGATTCTGATTTTATATTTAAAAAAAAACTTTTTTAAAGCAATTTTAGACACTCTTAGGAACAAAACTCATAAAGCAGCAAAGGATTATTCTTTAAATAGTATATAGCCCTTCTACTATCTTATAAACTTTTTCATTAACAAAGCATTCAGTGCAGCTCAAGAAGTTTTATACATAGATAACTAAATGTGTTAGAAACAATACTTGATTCATAGAGCAATTTTTGAAGCTTTTATGTGTAAACTCTATTTCATGGATGCAATGATTACATCTGATCCCCATTTTCTCTCTGTTATGATTCCTATTTAATATATACACAAATATATAAATGCATATATTATGCATTACATGTGCTGTGAAAGAACAGTAATAAAATGAATACCCATGTACTCAGTTGTTCCAATATATTCTATCCATCTTCATGACATATATGATGTATTAAATGAATATTTATATTTGCATTTATTTCTAGACACTGCACTTTTACTTTCTTGAACTATATTCAGTTTTTTGGTATTACAAACCATGCTGCCATGAGCCTTATTGTACATGTGTCCTGGTGAACATGAGCAAGCATTTCTATAGAAGTAATATTGCTAGATAATGTTAAGTGATTTCCAAAGTTGCTACAAGAATTTACACATGCACCAGTAGAGGGGAATGTGATCTGGTAGAGGGGAATGTTCTGTTCACATTTGGTGTTGTCTGGCTATTTTAATTTTTGCCGTTTTGAAGTGTGTATAGTAGTATTTCATTTTTAAATTTTCATTTCCCTGAACTTGAAAATTTTTATGTTACTTACTCTCCATTTAGATTTTCATATCTGAAAGACCTGTTCAAGTTTTTTCCCCAATTATAATTTTTTGTTATTTTTCTTCAAAAATGAATACAAATTCTTTATTTCTTCTGAATACTAATCTTTATCAGTTTCAGTTAATGGTTGTGTGTTTGTGTGCTACAAATATATTATTAGAGTTTTTGTTTTGTGTTTTCACTTTATGATACCTGTTTATAAACTTTTTTATTTTATTGTGATCAAATCTATTATTTTATTTTAAGCAGTTATTGAGATTTAAAGAAATCCTTTTCCCCCAAGGGTCATGAAAGTATTTTCCTAAATTTTCTTCTAAATTTTTTATAAACTTCTTTTTTATTTCTCTTTAATCTCATCTGGAATTGATTTTTGTCTGTGGTGTGAGGTTTCATTTTTTTCCATTGGCTCAACTATTTCCATAAGGTCTACCCTGTTCATCCTACCCTGTTCACCATATATAAAATGATAAACTTGTGGCACATCCTGGTGCATTCCCCCTTAGCTTGCTTTAATTTTCTCCTTAACACTCATTACCATCTTATTTTAATTATGTATTTGTTGTCTGTACCATTTGTTGGTTTACCTTTCCATATTGACCTCCTTTGCCACCTCAGTCAGATGTAAAGTATATATGCATGGACCTGGACTCTCTATTCTGTTTCATTGTTCTATATATTTCATTGTCTTTCTCTGTGTCAGTACCACACTGTTTTATTAACTGTACCTTTATAATTGGCTTTATATAATAAGGCTAATGCACCAACTTGTACTTCAGAAGTAACTTCTATACAATGTTAGAAATAGCTTATCTAGTTCCCTGACAAATCCTGCCAAGAATTTTACTGGAATTCCATTAAATCAGTTTGGTAAAGATTGTCATATTTAATGTATTGATTCTCCCCAGTTTTTAAATTATTATTTTAATAAAGTTTTATAAGTTTTAAAAAGTCATGGACATTTTTTCTTGGTTTTATTCATAGATACCTTATAATATTTATGTTATGGTGAATATTTGTGGGGGGGGTTTGGATTTTTTTTAAAAAATTAATTGGGGTAACATTTAACATAAATTTTCCCATTTTAGCTGTTTTTGAATGCACAATTCGCTGGTATTAATTACATTCACAGTGTTGTGCTGCCATCACCATCCTCCATTACCAAGTCTTTATCACTCCCTCTAACAGAAACTCTGTGCTCGTTAAGCCTCTAATTTACTTTCTGTATCTTTGAATTTGCTTATTCTAGGTATTTCTTTTAAGTGGAATCATACAGTATTTGCCCTTCTGTGTCTGACTTATTTCAGCATAATGTTTTCAAGGTTCATCCATTCTGTGACATGTATTAAAACCTGATTCCTTTTTATGGCTGAATAATATGCTACCATATGTACATACCACATTTTGCTTATCTGTTCATCTGTGGATGGACACTTCAGTTGTTCCCACCTTTTGGTTATTGTGAATGAATGTTGGTTTGCTAGTATCTGTTCGAGTCCCTGTTTTCAATTCTTTGGGGTATATACAAGGTCATATGCTGATTCTATGTTTAACTTTTTGAGGAACTCCCATATTGCTTTCCACAGTGGCTACCATTTTATATTTCCACCAATAATGTACTACATTTCCAATTTTCCTGCACCTTCTCCAACACTTGTAATTTTCTGCTTTGTTAGTAATAGCCATAATGGGCATGAAGTGGTATCTCATTGTGGTTTTGATCTGCATTTCCCTAATGACTAATGATATTGAGCATCTTTTCATATGCTTATTGGTCACTTATATATCTTCTTTGGAGAAATGTCTGTTCAAGTCCTTTGCTCATTTTCAACTTGGGCTGCTTGTCTTTTTGTTGTTAAGTTGTAGTAATTCTCTCTGTATTCTGGATATTAAAGACTTAACAGATATATGATTTGCAATTATTTTCTCTCATTCTGTAGATTTTTTTTTTCTACTTTCTTATAATGAAATTTGCACAAAAGTTTTGGTTTTGATACAGTCATATATATATGACTTTTTTCTTTTGTTGCTCATGCTTTTTATGTCATTTCTGAGAATCCATTGCCAAATCCAAGGTCGTGAAGATTTTCCTCTGTTATCTCCTAAGAGTTTTATGGTTTTAGTTCTTCTATTTAGTTTGTTGAACCAATGATATTTGATTTTAAAGTACATTTTCTGTGTTGCTGATGTGTAGACATACAAATGACTCCTTGTATATTAATATTAAATGTAATAATATTCCTTGCTAAATGAAGTTATTAATTCTAATAGTCTGAAGAGTCTTTTGAATTGTCTGTGAGACCACAACATTGTATTCAGATAATGATAATTTTGATTTTCTTTTCCAACCCTAGTACTATTTATTTTTTCTTTTCTTACAGTTTGATCTAGTACCTCCAGTACATTGCTGAATAGAAATATTGATCGTGGACATCTCATCTTGTTCATGAATGTCTGTCAAATCATTACTCAAATATCATCTTAGTGGGGCCTACCCTGCTCATCTACTTAAAATTGTATACCCCACTCCCTACTCTGGGCATTCTCACTGCCCTGCCCCCATTTGATTTTTCTCTTAGTAGTTATTGCTATCTGACATTGTCATATTTTATTTATGTGCCTGTTGATTATCTATCTATTACCACTGTTAGAGCATGCACTGGATTTCTACTTGAGTATTTTAAGCAAATGTTTGGATGAATAAATTTAGAAATATATACTATGCTGCCAGAATCTTCATTGTTTCACTTAGTTTTACCTTTGATTATCTAAGGGTTTCCAAGTATACTATCCTGTCATATGCAAATGTAGATAACTTAATTTGTTCTTTTCCAATTCTTATGCCTCTAACTGTTACTTCTTATCTAAGCACATTGGGTAATATGTCCAGTATGTTAAATAGTAGTACTAGGTATCTGTGCCAGTTTGAATGTATTGTGTCCCCCAAATGCCATTATCTTTGTGGTCTTGTGTGGGGCAGAAGTTTTGGTGATGGTTGGATTTGCTTGGAATGTGCCCCACCCAGCTGTGGGCAATGATAATTTTGATGAGATGTTCCCATGGAGGCGTGGCCCCACCTATTCGGGGTGGGCCTTGATTGGTGGAGCTATATAAATGAGCTGACTCAAAGAGGAAAGGGAGTGCAGCTGGGAGTGATGTTTTGAAGAGGAGCAAGCTTGCTAGAGAGGAACGTCCTGGGAGAAAGCCGTTTTGAGGCCGGAGCTTTGGAGCAGATGCCAGCTGCTTTCCTAGCTAACAGAGGTTTTCCGGAGGCCATTGGCCATCCTCCGGTGAGGGTACCCGATTGCTGATGTGTTACCTTGGATGCTTTGTGGCCTTAAGACTGTAATTGTGTAGTGAAATAAACTCCCGTTTTATAAAAGCCTATCCATCTCTGGTGTTTTGCATTCTGCAGCATTAGCAAACTAGAACAGATTTTGGTACCAGAGAAGTGGGGTGCTTTTGCTGCTGAGTCTGCAAATACCAAACATGTTGGAACGGCTTTTTAAGTGGATAAGGGGAAGATTCTGGAAGAGTTGTGAGGAGCTTGATAGAAAAGGCCAAAACTGCTTTAAAGAGACTGTTTGTGGAAATATGGACTCTAAAGATACTTCTGATGAGGACTTGAGCAGAAATGATGAATGTGTTGTAAACTGGAAGAAAGGCGATCCTTGTTTTAAAGTGGCACAGAATTTGGCAAAATTGAGTCCTGGTGTCAGATGGAAGGAAGAATTTGGAAGCAACAACCTGGAATACTTAGCTGAGGAGATCTCCAGACTACGTGTGGAGGACATATCCTGGCTTCTCCTTGCAGCTTATAGTAAAATGCGAACAGAGAGAGATAAACTTAGAACTGAACTCTTGGGTTCAAAGAAACCAGAAGTTGATGGCTTGGAAAATTACAGGCTTTCAGGGGGTGGAATCCCAGAAGCTACAGCCCAACGTGAGGATGGAACCAAACATGGAACCCAGCCGCCATTTCAGTACAAGCCAAGATTGGAAAAGGAGTTAAGCAGAAAGGATTTGTGGAAAGTCCTATTGTCTGATGGCTTTGACCCCTGCGTGCTTCATGCAAAGCCAACAGAATTTTTGCGAGATCTTTATAGACAGAGCCATTGCTGGTCTGGACTGGAGGAGACAGACAAGGAAAAAATTAAAGGAAAAATCTCTTCAAAGACAGAGCCATGGAGGTTGAGGTCTGGAGTCAAGAGGTTTAGGGCTGGGAGAGCAGAGCTGCCTACATGCATGGAAAGGGTGAGTTTGCCCTGGAGGTCGAGGGCGGGCTTTCCGCCTCGATGCTCTGGAAGAGTTTTGCCACCTCAGGTCCCAAAGAGGGTGGAGCACATTTCCAGGGAATTGGGGAGAGCCTGGCTGCCACCACACTGTTCTGAAGGGGTTGAGCGTGTGACCCGGAGATGGAAGGGAATCCGGGAGCTGCCCCGATGTTTGAGGAGGGTGGGGCCGAGAAGGTGGTCTCCCCAATGTGTGGAAATGTTGGAGCACTCACCTAAGTGTTTGGAGAGGAACGGGCTGCAGAAAAGGCCCTTGGGAAGGGTTAGGCTCCCACTCTCTCAAGCCCCAAGGATGCAACATTGTTCTGTAAATGACTCTCAGACTTTGAAATCTAATGGAGTTTGTCCTGCAGGTTTTAGGAACTGTTTTGTTCCTGTTAACCCTGTTTTCCTTACTGTTTCTCCTTATGGCGATGGAAATGTTCATCCTATGAATGTCTCTCCTTTGTATATTGGAAGCACATAACTTGTTCTAGGTTCACAGATCCACAGCTAGAGGGGAATTATGCCTTGGGACTGACCACGCCTAAATTGATTTTGATGGGATTTTGTACTTAACTTTTGTTACTGAAATGATTTAAGTTTTTGTGATATTGTGATGAAATGAATGTATTTTGTATTTGGAAAGATAATGCCATTTTGGGTTCCAGGGGGTGGAATGTGCCAGTTTGAATGTATTGTGTCCCCCAAATGCCATTATCTTTGTGGTCTTGTGTGGGGCAGAAGTTTTGGTGATGGTTGGATTTGCTTGGAATGTGCCCCACCCAGCTGTGGGCAATGATAATTTTGATGAGATGTTCCCATGGAGGCGTGGCCCCACCTATTCGGGGTGGGCCTTGATTGGTGGAGCTATATAAATGAGCTGACTCAAAGAGGAAAGGGAGTGCAGCTGGGAGTGATGTTTTGAAGAGGAGCAAGCTTGCTAGAGAGGAACGTCCTGGGAGAAAGCCGTTTTGAGGCCGGAGCTTTGGAGCAGATGCCAGCTGCTTTCCTAGCTAACAGAGGTTTTCCGGAGGCCATTGGCCATCCTCCGGTGAGGGTACCCGATTGCTGATGTGTTACCTTGGATGCTTTGTGGCCTTAAGACTGTAATTGTGTAGTGAAATAAACTCCCGTTTTATAAAAGCCTATCCATCTCTGGTGTTTTGCATTCTGCAGCATTAGCAAACTAGAACAGTATCCTTGCTCCTAACTTCAGTGGGAATGACTAAAATTTCATCATTGAAAAAAAATCCTGGCTTTACTTTAGTATTGATTTTTTATGTGCATGTATACATACATACAATTGCTTGTATATAAGTAATCACATATCATGTATTACTTATATATAGTCAAATATATAATTGATTGCATATAATTTATAAATATAAATATATATAACTAGGAATATTTGTGTGTGTCTTATATAAATCAGTGTATATTCATTTTAAGGAAGTGTTCATCCATGCCTGTTCTCTCAAGATTTTTATTATCATGCAGTGCTTTTTTATCATACAATGCTTTTATCATACAATTGTTTAAAGACCCTTGAGATTTTTCAAAGGATTCTTTTAACCACGTATCACTCTTGTAGGTGCAAGAAAAATAAATCAGTTAAATCAGAAATCTCTCTCAAAAATTTCAGCTAGGATGGCTGTTGAATTTTTAAGCATTATTTCAGCACCAACAGAAATTGTCAGATGATTTTTCTCTTTTTCAGGGAAGAATCTACTATAGTAATAAATTGCCTAATGGTGAACTATCCTTGCAATAATGCTATAAATTCTACCTTGTCATGCTGTATTTTTTTTTAATGTGGTGTTGGAGTCTACTATTTATTATTTTTGCATCAATTTCATAAGTGATAATGGTGTATAATTTTCTTTTTTGTGCTATGTATTTCAGGGTTAGGTGTCAGTATCAAACTTGCTTCATAAAAATAATTTAGAAGTTTTTGTTTATACACTCAGAATCAGCTTGTGATGCATTCTGGTCCCTAGAGATGGGCAGATTTCCCCTGTGAAGCCATCTAAGCCTGTTGATTTGGGGGAAGTGCTTATTTTGGTGATTTTTCTCCTATGGAAATTGGTCTTTTTCAGCTCTCTATTTATGAGGTTAATGTTGGTAAAATGTATTTTCCTAAAAAAAATTTTCAGTTCACCCAAGTTTCCATTATTAGTTACATAGAAGTATGCAAAAACGGTTTCTTAATATTATATTTTTGTTAATTTTATCTGTATCAATAGTTATTTCCTCCTTGTCATTCTTTGTATATATGTATTTTTTCCCTTTGTTCTTCATTAGATCAGCTAATGGATTTCTATTTTGTTTCTGGTTTTCTAAGAATCAAGATTTTGATTCCTTAATTTGGTCTACTGTTTTTCTGTTCATTACCTTATGTTTCTATCTTGAGTTTTATTTTGGTTTTACCTTGTTGTTTGTTTTCTATTTTCCTAAATTGGCAATTCAATTTACTTATTTTTGTGATTTCATTCTTATTTTCTCCTGTATCTCTGCTCTAGATTTATCCCATAGATTCTAAATGTAGTCTGTTGTTCACAAATTCTGTCATTCCTGTTTGGATTTTCACTTTCATCCAAGTGTTATTTGATAGAAGGTTTTTTAAAATATGCATTTGTGGGTAAAAAAAAAGTCTTATATTTAAAAGTTCATTTTGAAGTTCTAGTTTTGCTGCATTGTAATCAGAGTGTTGTTTGCAGTGTATCTATTTTAAGGAAATTTATTCTTTCCTGTGTGGCCTAATATATGATTAGTTTTAGAGAATGAGTCATGTGTACTTAAGAAGGAGGTATACTTTATTATTAGTATTCAATAGAGATACACAAAATTACCTTCTTAATTAATTATCGTCTTCTATATACTTACTTATTTTTCATCCATTTGACCTGCCTTGTACTGAAGGAGAAATGTTTTTATGTGTTTATTTCCCTTGCATCTCCTGTAGGTTTTCCTGGTTGAAGGTGGTGGCACTGTTATTTGTTGTTATATCTTTATTGTGAGTTGTGGCTTTGGCATTAAAGATTATTGTCTAATTCCTTTTGGCCTGAATTCTACTTTTTCTGATAAGATAAAATTCCTGTTGTATTGTATTGTTGTTTTCATTTTCCTGATATATCCTTATCTGTCCTTTCTTCAACCAGTTATTGTTATTTATTTATTTATTTAAAATTTTCTAAAATTTCCAACCACTCTGTACCCATCAGGCAATAACTCAGCCCTCTTCTGTCCTCCCATCCCCCGGTAACTTGTAATCCACTTTGTCTCCACAAATTTGCTAATTTCTAGATATTTCGTATAAGTGAAGTCATACAGTAATTGTCTCATGTACCTTGCATAATGTTTTCAAGGTTCATCCATGTTGCAGAATGTCTTAGATCTCATTCCTTCTTACACAGAATAATATTCCATTGTGTGTATATACAATATCTTGTTTATCATTCATTGTTGGTGAACTCTTGGGTTGTTTCCACCTTTTGGTTATTGTGACTAATGTTTCCATGAACACTGTTGTACAAGTATTTGTTTGACTCCCTCTTTTCAGTTCTTTGCATATATACCTAGAAGCAGAATTACCAGATCATAACGGTAATTCTATGTTTAACTTTTAGAGGAACTGCCATACTGTTTTCCACAATGACTATGCCATTTTACATTCCCATCAACAATGCACGAGGTTTCAATTTCTCTGTATCCTCTCCAACACTTGTTATTTTCTGTTGTAACAAACAGAAAATAGCCATACTAGTGGGTGTGAAGTGGTGTCTCATGTTTTTTATTTGCATTTCCCAAAAAGCTAATGATGTTGCACATCTTCTTATGATGTGTTTATTGGCCATTTGTATATCCTCTTTCAAAATAGATCTATTCAAGGCCATTCCCATTTTTTAATTGGGTTGTTTGTCTCTACTGTTGAGTTGTAGCATATATTCTTTATATATTCTGGATATTAAAGTCTTATCAGATACGTGATTTGCAACCAAGTTCTCCTATTATGTAGGTTGTGTTTTCACTTTCTTGATAGTATTCCTGGATGCATAGAAGTTTTTAATTTTGGTTAAGTCAGATTTATCTGTTCTTCTTAATTTTATTGCTGATGCATTTGGTGCTGTTTCTTAATTATCCAATGCTGAATCCAAGGTCATGAAGATTTCACCTATATTATCTTCTAAGAGTTTTACGGTTTTATATTTTATATTTAGATCATTTATACATTTTGAGTTAAATTTTTGTGCATTTTTTAATTGTGAACTTTAACATATATACATAACAGTGATAACTATCATAGTATGATTTTACAAGTAGAGAGCAAATTTCAAAATATGTTATGGGTTACAGTTCCACAATTTCAATTATTTCCATTATTGTAAAATATATCCTATATTCAGAAAGGTGTTAACTTTCAAAGTACAGCTCAACAGTTATAATTTCAAAATTATGTTATGGGCTACAGTTCCACACTTTCAGTTCTTTCCTAATTGTGAAATATAGGATATAACCAGAAAATTGATAACTTTAAAAGCACAATTCAACAGATAGCTATAGAGAAAATATCAAAGAATTTTATAGGTTACATTTCCACCATTTCAGTTATTTCCTTCTAGTTATTCTAATACCCTAGCATCTAAAAATATATATATATATGTATATAAAGTTTCGATAGTTATAATCCTTTGTTAAATCCTATCTTGTCTGTTGCTACCCCTTCCTCTGGTTTAATCACTTTCTCTTCTCAATCTTCAGGGATGTCTAGACAGTGACCACCCTAACTTGTTCATATTGAAAGGGGGTATCAACACTATGGGGAAGGGGGCTGCATCTGGTTGTTCTTAAAGAGGTTGTTGTCTCTGGGTTTTAGGATTTGTCTGGCATAGGAACACTTTGGAGGATTTAAGTTTCTGAGAGATAAAACTTAGTGAGTGAGTCTTTTATAGAATCTCAGATAGGGACCTAGGTATTTCAGGACTACTTATGGTAATGGCATGGCATACTGTGGCCATTTGGGATATCTAGCTGGAGCTTGCATAAGAGAAACCTTCAAGATAGCCACTCATCTCTATCTGAGATCTCTTAGCTGCTGTAACCTTATTGTGTTACCTTTATTTCCCCCCACTTTTGGTCAAGTAGGCATTTTCAGTCCCTCGATGCCAGGGTCAGGCTCATTCCTGGAGAGTCATACCCCTGATGGGGGGAGGTTAATGAATTTGTTTGCCAAGTTAGGCTTAGAGAGAGTGTAATACATTTGACTGTATTATGTCCCCCCAAACGCCATTATCTTTGAGGCAATCTTGCAGGGGCAGACGTATTAGTGTTGATTAGGTTGGAACCTATTGATTCAGTGTTTCCATGGAGATGTGAATCAGTCAACTGTGGGCTAGATCTTTTATTGGATTATTTCTGTGGAGGTGTTGCCCCACCCATTCAGGGTAGGTCTTTATTGGATCACTTGAATACTTTAAAAAGAGCCACTGTGCTGGTTTGAATGGATTATATCCCCCAAGAGGACCTTGGACACTTTATGTCCTTAAGACTGTAACTTTGTAGCCAAATAAATCCCCTTTATAAAACTGATCCACTTCTGGTGTTTTGCGAAAAGGCAGCATTAGCAAACTGGAACAGATTTTGTTACCAGGTGTGGGGTGTTGCTGCTGCTGAGTTTGCAAATATCAAACATGTTGGAACGGCTTTTTAAATGGATAAGGGGAAGATTATGGAAGAATTGTGAAGAGCTTGATAGAAAAGGCCTAAACTGCTTTGAAGAGACTGGTGGTAGAAATATGGACTCTAAAGATACTTCTGATGAGGACTTGAGCAGAAATAATGAATATGTTGTTGCAAACTGGAAGAAAGGTGATCCTTGTTTTAAAGTGGCAGAGAATTTGGCAAAATTTAATCCTCATGCTGGATGGAAGGCAGAATTTGAAAACGATGACCTGGGATACTGAGCTGAAGAGATTTCAACACTAAATTTCAAGAGTGTGGCCTGGCTTCTCCTTGCAGTTTATAGTAAAACCCAAAAAGAAAGGGATAAACTGAGAAATGAACTCTTGGTTTCAAAGAAGCCAGAAACTGATGGCCTGAAAAACTCTGGGCTTCCAGGGGATAGAACCCCAGAAGCTACAGCCCCATGTGAGGATTTAAACAAATGGAACCCGACCACCATTTCAGTATAAGCCAAGATTGGAGTTATCCAGAAAGGATTTGTGGAAAGTCCTATTGTCTGATGGCTTTGATCCCTATGTGCTTCACGTGAAGCCAACAGAATTTTTGTGAGATCTTTATAGATAGAGATGCTGCTGGTCTGGACTGGAGGAGACAGACAAGGAACAAATTGAAGGAAAGATTTCCTCAAAGACAGAGCCATGGAGGTTGAAGTCTGGAGTCAGGAGGTCTCAGGCTGGCAGAGTGGACTGGCTCACATGCATGGAAAGGGTGCATTTGCCCCAGAGGTCGAGGGTGGGCCTTCCACCTCGATGTTCAGGAAGAGAGCTGTCACCCCAGGCCTCAGGGTGGAGCACATTCCCCAGGGATTGGGGAGAGCCTGGCTGCCACCCCACTGTTCAGAGAGGGGAGAGCCTTTGCCCTGGAGAAGCAGAGTCTGGGTGGTACCACAGTGTTTGAGGGTGAGGTCGAGAAAAAGGTGGTTTCCCCAATGTGTGGATATGTTGAAGCACTCACCCCAGTGTTTGGTGAGAAAAGGACTGCTGCGAAGGCCCTTGGAAAGTGTGGGACTGCCACACTCTCAAGACCCAAGGATAAAACATCATTCTATAAATGACTCTCAGACTTTGAAATCTAATGGAGTTTGCCCTGCAGGTTTTAGGAATTGTTTTGGTCCCTTAAACCCTGTTTTCCTTACTGTTTCTCCTGATGGCAATGGGAATGTTTATCCTATGAATGTCCCTCCTTTGTATACTGGCAGCAGATAACTTGTTCTAAGTTTCACAGGTCCACAACTAGAGGGGAATTTTGCTTTAGGACAGACCATGCCTGTAACTGATTTTGATAGCATCTTGTACTTACTGTTACTGAAATGATTCAAGTTTTTGTGATATTGTGATGGGATGAGTGTATATTATATATGGAATTGTTGTTTCATTTTGAGGTCTAGGGGGTGGAATTTGCCAGTTTGAATGTATTATGTCCCCCAAAACGCCATTAGCTTTGATGCAGTCTTGTGTGGGCAGATGTGTTAGTGTTGATTAGATTGTAATTCTTTGATTGAGTGTTTCCATGGAGATGCAACCCACCCAACTGTAGGTGATAACTCTGATTGGATAATTTCTTTGGAGGTGTGGCCCTACCCATTCAACTTGGGCCTTGATTAATTTACTAGAACACTATATAAGCTCAGACAGAAGGAGCGAGCTTGCTACAGCCAAGAGGACACTTTGAAGAATGCACAGGAGCTGAGAGAGGAGCTTTAGCTTACAGAGACATTTTGGAGACAGCCTTTGAAAGCAGATTTTTGCTCTGGAGAAGCTAAGAGAAGACAAATGCCCCAAGAGCAACTAAGAGTGACATTTTTGAGGAGCTGCAGCCTAGAGAGGAACATTCTGGGAGAAAGTCATGTTGAAACCAGAACTCTGGAACAGACGCCAGCCACATGCCTTCCCGTCTAACCGGGGTTTCCTGGATGCCGTTGGCCATCCTCCAGTGAAGGTACCCCTTTGTTGATGACTTACCTTGGATACTTTATGGGCTTAAGACTGTAACTTTGTAACCAAATAAATCCCCTTTATAAAACCAATCCATTTTTGGTGTTTAGTGAAAAGGCAGCATTAGCAAACAAACAACCACACAGGCCGAGATGCAGAACAACTGAGAGTGACATTTTGGAGAGCAGCTGCAATTAAGAGAGGATAAAATGTCCCAAGAGCAACACTTTGGAGAATGCCATTGTGAAACACAACCTGGGAGCAAGCAGACACCAGCCACATAACTTCCTGGCTAACAGAAGTTTTCCAGATGCCAGTGGCCTTTCACCAGTGAAGGCACCCTTTGTTATGGCCTTAAGACTGTAACTTTGTAACCAAATAAACCCCTTTTATAAAAGCCAATCCATTTCCAGTATTTTGCATAAGAGCAGCATTAACCAACCAGAACAGAGAGAAAGGCCGTATCTGAACAATCAAAGAGGTTCTCTGGAGGTGCCTCTTGGGCATGATTATAGGAAGACAGCCTCCCATTTACAGCCCTAAGTTTCACAAGACCAAGCCTCAAGATCGAGGGCCTGAGTTTTTAAGTAGTGGGTTCCTAATTTTACGTAACATATATTCTGTCCCAAGATAAACAGTTTCTCACATTATCTTCACTTAGTTGTACAATCATCATCACTCTCAATTTTAAACAATTATGATAACATGAAACATCCCAGAGCTCTTATGAGCCACTAATTATTCATCCCTAGTATTAGTGTAGTGCTGGTAAGATATTCCTATTAAATATAGTCTATAATATGTAATGGGTAGTTTTTCCATATACCACTCTGTTGTTAACTCTTTGACCAGTGTCATACCTTATAAGTATATCATGCTAATTCTTATTTATGTTTGTAGTGCTACTCTGTGGGTTATATGCCTTTAAATGACCACTTTTGAACATGTTAACCTTAAGTGCAGAACTGATAATTTATAATCCCATTAATGAACCATAATCACACATGTCCATTCCCTTGCCGTTATGTTCAACCTCATTATCATGTCTGTACATATTAGATTGCCGTTCCCCCTTCACTAGCTTCTGGATATCTCTAGATTACCTATATTCTACATTATAAAACACTGATTTTACATTGTTCATGGAGTTCACATTAGTGGTGACATACAATATCTCTCCTTCTGCATCTGGCTTATTTCACTCAGCATTGTGTCTTCAAGGTTCATCCATGTTGTCATATGTTTCAAGACTTTGTTCCTTCTTACTGCTCATAATATTCTATCACATGTATATACCATATTTTGTTTATCCACTCATCTGTTGAAGGACACTTGGATTGTTTCCATCTCTTGCCAATTGTGAACAATGCTGCTGTGAACATTGGTGTGCAAATGTCTGTTCATGTCATTGCTTTCAGATTTTCTGGGTATATATTGAGAATTGACATTGCCAGATCATAGGGTAACTCATCTGATTTTCTGAGGAACCACCAAACTGTCTTCCACAGCATCCTCACCATTATAGTCCCACCAGCAATAAGTAAGAGTTCTAATTTCTGTATATCTTCTCCAGCATTTTTAGTTTCCTGTTTGTTTAGTGGCAGCCATTCTTATTGGTGTGAGATGATATCTCATTGTGGTCTTGATTTGCATTTCCCTATTAGCTAGTAAATGTGAAAATTTTTCAAGTGGTGTTTAGCCATTTGTATTTTGTCTGCAGAGAAATGTCTTTTCATGTATTTTGCCCATTTTATTATTGGGCCATTTGTACTACTGTCATTGAGTTGAAGGATTATATATATATATGCAAGATATCAATCTCTTATCAGACACATGGTTTCCAAATATTTTCTCTTATTGCATTGGCTGCCTTTTCACCTTTTTGACAAATTCCTTTAAGGTACAGAAGCTTTTGAAACCAAGTAATCAGTTTTTTCTTTCATTGCTTGTGCTTTACGTATAAGCTACCTCCTAGTACTGGGTCTTGAAGATATTTCTGTACATTATCATTTGGAAGGTTTATGGTACTTTCTCTTATATTGAGGTCTTTGATCCACTTTGAGTTAATTTTGTATAGGGTGTGAGGTAGGGGTCCTTTTCATTGATTTGGTTATGGATATCCAGTTCTCCAGCCCCATTTGTCAAAGAGATTGTTCTGTCCCAGTTCATTGGATTTGGGGGCCTTATCAAAAATCAGTCAACCATAAATCTTGGGGTATATTTCTGAACTCTTAATTTGATTCCATTGATCAGTATGTCTATCTTTGTGCTAATACCATGCTGTTTTTACGACTCTGTCTTTATAGAAGGCTTCAAAGTCAGGAAGTGTCAGTCTTCCCACTTTGCTTTTCTATTTTAGAATGTTTTTAGCAATTCTAGGCCCCTTTCCATTCCAAGTAAATTTGATAACTAGCTTTTCCAAGTCTGCAAAGTAGGTTGTTGGAATTTGATTAGAATTGCATTGAATCTGTAGATCAGTTTGGGTAAGATTGACGTCTTAATGACAATGAGCCTTCCTATCCATGAACACAGAATATCTTTCCATCTCTTTAGATACCCTTTTATTTCCTTTAGCAAAATTATGTAATTTTCTGTGTAGAGATCTTTTACATCCTTGGTTAAGTTTATTCCTAGGTACTTGATTTTTTTAGTTGGTATTGTGAATGGAATTTTTTTCTTGCGTGTCTCTTCAGTTAGGTCATTTCTAGTGTATAGGAACACTGCTGACATTTGCACATTAATCTTGTATTCTGCCACTTTCATTAATTTGTTTATTAGCTCAAGTAGCTGTGTCATTGATTTCTCAAGGTTTTCCAAATATAAGATCATACCATCTGCAAATAATGACAGTTTTACTTCTTCTTTCCAATTTGGATGCCTTTTATTTCTTTGTCTTGCCGTACTGCTCTGGCTAGAACTTCTAACACAATGTTGAATAATAGTGGTGACAGCAGGCATCCTTGTCTCATTCCTGATCTGTGGGGGAAGGCCTTCAGTCCCTCAACATTGAGTACTGTGCTGGCTTTGGGTTTTTCATATATGCCATTTATCATATTGGGTAAGCTTCCTTCAATTCCTACCCTTTGAAGTGGTTTTATCAAAAAAGGATGCTGAATTTTGTCGAATGTTTTTTCAGCATCTATTGAGATCATCATTTGATTTTCCCTTTTGATTTGTTAATGTGTTGAATTACATTGATTGAATTCCTTATGTTGAACCACCTTTATATGCCTGGGATGAACCCCACTTGATCATGGTGTATGATTTTTTTAATGTGTCTTTGGATTCAATTTGCAAGTGTTTTGTTGAGGATTTTTGCATCTATATTTGTTAGGGAGATTGGCCTGTACTTTTCATTTCTTGTAGCATCTGTATCTGGTTTTGGTATTAGAGTGATATTAGCTTCATAAAATGAGTTAGGTAGTGTTCTGTTTTCTTCAATTTTTTGAAAGACTTTGAGCAGGAACATTGTCAGTTCTTTTTGGAAACTTTGGTAAAATTCCCCTTTGAAGCCATCTGGCCCTGGGCTTTTATTTGTAGAAAGCTTTTTGATGACTCATAGGATCTCTTTACTTGTCATTGGTTTGTTGAGGTCTTCTGTTTCTTCTCAGGTCAGTCTAGGCTGTTCATGTGTTTCCAGGAAATTATCCATTTCCTTTAAATTGTTAGTTGTTTGGTGTACTATGGTTGTTGATAGTATCCTCTTATGATTTTATTTAATTTCTTTGGGATCCACAGCAATGTCCCCCCTCTCATTTATGATTTTGTTTATTTAGGTCTTCTCTCTTCTTCTTCTCTCAAATTTAGACTTTGTCAGTCTGGCTAAGGGTTTGTCAATCTTGTTGATCTTCTCAAAGAACCAACGTTGATTTTATTTATTCTCTCTATTGTTTTTTTTTTGTTTGTTTTGTTTGTTCTCCATATTGTTTATTGCAGTTTCTCTTGGAATTTCTTCTTTGACCCACTGACTCTTTAGGAGTGTGTTGTTTAACCTCCGCATATTTGTGAATGTCTGGTTCTTTGATGGTTATTGACTTATAGTTGCATTCTATTGTGGCCAGAGAATGTGCTTTGAATAATTTCAATCCTTTTAAACTTATTGAGGCTTGTTT
This sequence comes from Choloepus didactylus, assembly GCF_015220235.1. NCBI lineage: Eukaryota > Metazoa > Chordata > Mammalia > Pilosa > Megalonychidae > Choloepus > Choloepus didactylus. The sequence continues at coordinate 48,146,483 of NC_051320.1, read as the reverse complement.
TATGCCCCAGAATATGATCTATACTGGAGAATGTTCCATGAGCACTAGAGAAGAATGTATATCCTGGTAATTTGAGATGTAATTCTCTTTATATGTCTGTTAAGTCTAATTCATTTACTACATTTTTAGGTTCTCAATTTCCTTAGTGGTCCTCTGTCTGGTTGTTCTATAGAAGAGAGAGTGGTGTGTTGAAGTCTCCCATGATTATTGTAGAAATGTCTGTTGCTTCCTTCAGTTTTGCCAATGTTTATGTCATGTACTTTAGAGCACCTTGATTGGGTGCATAAACATTTATGATTGTTGTTTGTTCTTGGTGAATTGTCCCTTTTCTTAGTATATAGTGTCCTTTGTCTCTTATGACCATCTTTGTATTTAAAGTCTATTTTATCTGAAATTAGTATTGCTATCCCTGCTTTCTTTTGACTAATATTTTTTCCTTCCTTTCCCTTTCAATTTCTTGTGTCACTGGGTCTAAGATGAGTCTCATGTAAACAGCATGTTGATGGTTCATATTTTTTAATCCATTCTGCCCATCTATATCTTTTAATTGGGGAGTTTAACCCATTCACATTCAATGTTATTAATGTGAAGGCAGTTCTTGAATCAGCCTTCTTATCCTTTGGTTTTTAGTTGTCAGATCTATTTTTTTCCTCTCTCTTTATTTCCATTAAGTTAGCCTTACTAATCCTCTTCAGATCTGTGCTATTCTCCAGGCTTCTCTCTCCTTTGTTTTGTTCTCAGCCAGTAGAACTCCCTTTAGTATTTCTTGCAGGGCAGCTCTCTTGTTAACAAATTCTTTCAGCATTTGTTTCTCTGTGAAAATTTTAAGCTTTCCCTCAATTTTGAAGGAGAGCTTTGATGGATAAAATTCTTGGCTGGCATTTTTTCTCTTTCAATATTTGCAATATGTCTTACCACTGTCTTCTCACCTCCGTGGTGCCCACTGAGTTGTCAGCACTTAGTCTTATGTTGCTTCCGTTGTATGTGGTGAATTGCATCTTTCTTACTGCTTTTGGAACTTTCTCCTTTTCAGAATTTGACAATCTGATCAGAGTGGGTTTATTTGGATTTATTCTATTTGGGCTTTGTTGGGCATCTTTGATTTGCATATTTATGTTGTTTTGAAGGGTTGGGACATTTTCCCCAGCATGGTCTTCGAATACTCTTCCTAACCCTTTACTCTTCTCTTCACCTTCTGAAACACCAGTGATTCTTATATTTGTGAACTTCATGTTGTTCATCCTTCTCTTGAGATCCATTTCAAATTTTTCAATTTTTTTCACCATTTGTTCTTTAGTGCTTTCACATTCCATCACTCAATCCTCTAGTTCATTAATTGTTTCCTCCGCCTTTTCAAATCTGCTGTTGAGAGTCTTAAGTGTATTTTTAATTTGATCAATAGTATCCATTATTTACTTAAATATCTGCTACTTTTTATTTACTCTTTCAAATTCTTCTTTATGCTTTTCAGGTCTTCATGTTCTTTATATCCTTAGCCATCTTTTGAAGAGGTTTTGGAGACTTGTGTGTTCCTCTGTGATTACATGCTCCAAGTTCTGTGTCTCTTCTGGCTTTTGAATTTGGTCATTTGGGTTGTCCATATATTCTGGTTTCTTCATATGCTTTATAATTTTCTGTTGTTGACCTTGTGGCATTTGCTATCTTGATAAGGTTATTTTACGATGTGCAGGATTATTTGAACATTTATCTATAACTTGGCAGAGCTACAGCTTGGTGGAGTGCACTTTCCCTGTCATCCCTGCAGATGGCGCTCTTGAGCCACCTCTTACCCTCAAGCCAGATCTCCACGAACTTCATCTGTGTGCGGGGCTGTGTCCAAACTGGGTGGAAATCCAATCAACACACAAATTTTTGGTGTGCACTGGGAACTGCCAGCCCTGTGGGAGGGGAGCAGATCCTGCATCTCTCAGCCTCTCCAGCTGTGTCCACACTATGTGTTGTAAAATTCCCTGCTCTGGGACAGAGTGGTCCTGGCAATTCCTGGGGCTGTGAATGGACTACTCTTGGGCTACAGAGCAGCACATCTCACCTTCCAGGTCAAATGAACTGCAGTCCCTATCTGCTATTTACCCACAAGTACCTGGGGTTGGTGAGGGACTCCTGACACTTATGTGCATCACCCTTGCCTCTCAGCTATTCACACTGCAGGCTTCTGGGGAGGAAGAGTGGTTGTGGTCACAAGCCTGAGTTCCCTCACAGGAGCTCTTGGCCATGGGGCTGTGAAGGGTTATCCCTCCAGCCAACTGCTGAGATGGGTACATGGGGCTTAGAAAGCTGCTTGCTCGGTGCTTGGCGGGCAGCTCTAGCCACCAGTCCCCAGCATGGGGCTCTTGGCTGCAGAGTTGTGAAGGGTTATCTCCCCAGTCAACTGCTGAGATGAATGCATGGGGCGTGGAAAGCTGCTGCCTTCTGCATTCATCAGCCAGCTCCAACTGCCTGTCCCTGGTGGTGTTCCAGTCTAAACACTAACCTGTTGTGAATGCAGTCTCTCAGCCTCTCCAGCTATGTCCACACTATGTGTTGTGAAAGTCTCTGCCTGGCCGGTGGTACCCTGAAACTGCTGTTATGGAGTGCTTTCTGTCCATTATCTAGTGTATTTCGTGGAAGAGAATTTTGCTGTGCCTCTCCTAATCTGCCATCTTCCCAGAAGCTGAGTTAATTTTTGTATATGTTGTCAAGTAGGAGTCCCCTTCATTCTTTTGTGTGTGGATGTGATGGTTAGGTTTATGTGTCAACTTGGCCAGGTGATGGTGCCCAGGTGTCTGGTCAAGCAAGCACTGGCCTATTACTGCAAGGACAGTTGTGGCTGGTTAATATACTAGAAGGCTGGTTTACTAAATCATCAGTCAATTGATTGCATCTGTGGCTGATTACATCAACAAAAGGTTTGTCTTCTGCAAATGAGAGAATTTAATCAGCTGGATTTAACCCAATCAGTTGAAGACTTTTAAGGAAGAAGAGAGAGAACATTCATTTCTTCTTCAGCCAGCCAGCATCTCCTGGGGAATTAATTGAAGACCTTCATCAGAGTTGCCACCTCACTTCCTGCTCTACAAATTTGGACTCACATGTCCTGTCCTTCAGAATTTGGACTCATACCTCCTGCCCTGTAGAATTTGGACATGTTCATCCTGCCCTTCAGAATTTGGACTCATGCATCCCCACAGTTGCATGAGACACTTCTATAAAATCTCATATTTACAGATATCTCCTGTTGGCTCTCTTTCCCTAGATAACCCTAACTAATACAGTGGATACCCAGATTTCCCAACACCATTTGTTGAAGAGACTGTTCTTTCCTCACTGTATGTATTTGTCAACCTAATAAAAAATCAATTGACTGTTTATGTGTAGGTCTATTTCTGGACTATTTATTCTATTCCATTGTTCTATATGTCTATCCTTATGCCAGTACTGCACTCTTTTGATTACTGTAGCTTTTTAGAAAGTCTTGAAATTGGAAGTGTGAGTCCTCTAACTTTGTTCTTCATTTTCAAGATTATTTTGGCTATTTGGGGCCTCCTGTAATTCCATATGAATTTTGAAGATAAGTTCTTCCATTTCTACAAAAAAGGCCACTAGAATTTTGATACAGATTGCATTAAGTATATAGGCTGATTTGCATGTTATTGATATCTTAACAATATTGTGTCTTCCATTCCATGAGCATGGGATGTCTTGCTACTTATTTAATTTCAGCCTTTTTGAATCACTGTATATGAGATGTATGTTGAACATAGACTTGGAATTTGTTTTATGAGCCAATTAAAAAAATTTTTTTGCTAATACATGATTTAAACACATTCATATTTTTATATGGCTGATATGCTGGTACCAATTTTATATTTAATTTAATGTCTTAGTTACTATGTGTATTTTTTATATATGTACTCTGTTTCTTTATTTCATGTGTCTTTGCTATTTTAAAAAAAATTTCCTTTGGTATTTTGGAAAATTACTATTTTTTATTCAAGTATTTTCTTTTATTTATACATTTTTAATGCCCTTGATATACTTTTTTTCAAAAATAACTTTTTTATGCAATTTTATTGAGATATATTCACATACCATACAATCATACAAAGTGTATGATCAGTTGTTCACAGTATCATCATATAGTTGTGCATTATCACAATTAATTTTTGAACATTTTCATTACTCCAAAAAATAAAAGAATAAAAATTAGAAGTAAAAAAAAAGAAACACACCCAAAACATCCTATACCCTTCCTCTCCCCCTTTTATTCATTTACTTTTTGTCCCCATTTGTCTACTCATCTGTCATACACTGGTTAAAGGGAGTGTGAGCCACAAGGTTTTGATGATCACATGGTCACACATATAAGCTATACAGTTATATAATTGTCTTCAAGAACCAGGGATACTGGATTGCAGTTCAACAGTCTCAAGTATTTCTTTCTAGCTATTCTAATACACTAAAAACTAAAAGTGATTTCTATATAATTCATAAGAATAACCTCCAGAATGACATCTCAACTCCATTTGAAATCTCTCAGCCACTGAAACTTTGTGTCATGTCTCTTCCCCATTTTGGTCCAGAAGGCTTTCTCAATCCTATGATGCCAGGTCCAGGCTACTCCCCAGGAGTCATGTCCCACATTGCCAGAGAGATTTATACTCCTGAGAGTCATGTCCCACATATGGGGAAGGCAGCAAGTCCACCTGACAAGTTGGCTTAGAGAGAGAGGCAATACAAGAGGTGACTCTTAAGCATAATTGTAAGTGGGCTTAGCCTCTCATTTGCAGTAACAGGCTTTATAAGGGCAAGCCCCATGATCAAGGGCTCAGCCTACTAAACTGGTAGTGTCCAGTGCTTGTGAGAGTATCAGGAATTCCCCAGGTGGGGAAGTTTAATACTTCCACATTTTTCCCCAGTTCCTCATGGGGACTTTGCAAATACTTTTTATTCTCTGCCCAGATTGCTCTGGGATGTATCAGGGATTCATGGTAACCTGTACACACCAACCAGATCTCACTCCCTATTCAAGATTCTGTGTAATTATGGTTTTTCAATAAACTGACCAAACAAGTTAGATTATATAGTATGCAAACAGAAAATATAGAGTTTGCACCAAGTAAACATCTCTTCCTTTGGTCTCACACAGAAGTTGAAGTTTTAAAGCACAAGTCAATATCATCTGTTACCCTTTAGTCTGATTTACCTTAGTCCTAACCAAGTGCATTTTGTTCATATCTCTAATTGAAGTCTGATCTCCTTTTCAAGTTCTTTAACAGGTGCATTATGGGGTGATGCTGACATTCGTAGCTGCCAAACTAGCTGTTAGTCTCAGGAGTCACACAGATACCTGAAGTTCCAGGGATGACCAGATTATACACAAAGAGCTCAGCATCTCATAATTTAGAAATAACCATTATAACTCATGATTGTATGTGACTGCTATAAGAGCTTACAATTTAGAAACCTTTACAATAAGCCTTCCCCCAATAACCTATGCATTCAGATTCAGTTCTCAGAGTTTACACATTATAATTAGTCCATATTAGTGAGGTGCTATAATGTTTTTCTTTTCATTTCTGGCTTAATCTACTCAACATACTGTCTGCAGGGACCTTTCATCTAGTTGCCTACCCCACAACTTCATTCCTTCTTGCTGCCACTCAATATTCCATTGTTTGTATACACCACAGTTCACCATTCTGTTCATCAGTTGATGTACCCTGCATCCATTGAAAATTGTGAATACTGCTGCAATAAACACCAGTGTGAAAATGTCCGTTTGTGTCCCTGCTCTCAGTGTTTCCAAGTTTATGCTCAATAATGGGGTTGCAGGGCCATATGTCAATTCCATACTTAGCTTCCTGTGGAACCACCACACTGCCCTCCAGATTGGCAGCATGATTTTACTTCCCCACCAAGAGTGAATAGGTACACCCCTCTCTCCACATTTTCTCCAGCACTTGTAGCCCTCTGTTTATTTTTTAAATAGTTTTACTCAAATGACTTACAATCCTTCCAAAGAAACAATCAATGATTCCCAGTAAAATCACATAGTTATGCATTCACACCACAATCTATATGAGGACATTTCCATTTCTTCTGCAAAGAGGAAGAGGAGAAAAAAATTAAGAATAAAATAATAAAAGGTAGATGAAAAATAAAAATAAAATGAAATGGAAAGGTCAGAAAAGAACAACACTACCAAGAATCTCATACCACTCCCTTATATCCCCCACTTATAGAGAGTTAGCTTAGGTATATTGCCTTTGTTACAATTAATGGAAGCATATTGCAATGTTACTGTTAACTATAGACTCTAGTTTGCATTGGTTGTATTTTCCTCCTGTCCCATCCAATTTTCAACACTTTGCAATGTTCACATTCATTTATTCTACCTAATGTAAAAACATTCTCATATTTATACATTTAATCACCCTAGGTTTTCCTAAGTTGTACAATCACTGTCTTCATCTTCTATCTTTCCTTCTGGTGTTATACATGCCCCTAGCCTTCCTCTTTTAACTGTAGTCACACTATTCTTTGTTCAGAGTATTTACAATATAGTGCCACCATCACACAGTGTTGTGCTATCCATTTCTAGATCTATAAAATCAATCCCACTGAACATTCTTTACTCTTTCAGCATCAAATGCCCAATCTCTACCCTCTTTCTATCTCCTGATAACCTGTGTTCTCAACTTTCTCTCTCAAAGTTCATTCATTAATGTTAGTTCATATTAGTGAGACCACACATTATTTGTCCTTTTGTTTCTGGCTAATTCACTCAATGTAATGTCTACTGTCTACCATTTTGTCTTTTGGATTTTATATGCCATATTTTATTTTAATTTTTTTCTCTCTATTTACCCTTACTGATAGTCTTCTTTTCTACACTCTTCCCCGAACCTCTCTCTCCTGTCCTTTCCTATCTGCCTGTAGTGCTCCCTTTACTGTTTCTTGTAGAGTAGGTATCTTATTCACAAACTCTCTCAGTTTCTGTTTGTCTGAAAACATTTTTAACTCTCCCTCGTTTTTGAAGGACAGTTCAAATACAGAATTCTTGTTTGGCAGCTTTTCTCTTTCAGTATCTTAAATATATCATACCATTGCCTTCTCACCTCCGTGGTTCCTACTGAGAAATCTGCATATAGTCTTATTGAGCTTCCCTTGTATGTGATGGATCGCTTTTCTCTTGCTGCTTTCAGAATTACCTCTTTGTCTTTGACATTTGATAATCTGATTATTAGGTGTCTTGGAGTAGATCTTTCAGATCTATTCTGTTTGGTGTACACTGTGCTTCTTGGATCTGTAATTTTATGTCTTTCATAAGAGACGGGAAATTCCGTGATTATTTCCTCTTGCATTCTTTCTGCCCCTTTTCCCTTCTCTTCTCCTTCTGGGACAACCAAACATGTATATTTGTGCACTTCATGTTGGCATTCAATTTCCTGAGACCCTACTCATATTTTTCCATTCTTTTCCCTATCTGTTCTTTTGTGTGTAGGATTTCAAATGTCCTGTCCTCTGGTTCATGAATTCTTTCTTTTGCCTCTTCAAATCTGCTGTTGTATGTCTCCATTGTGTTTTTCATCTCTTCTATGTGCCTTTCATTCCCATATGTTCTGCTCATTGTTTTTTCAGACTTTCGAGTTCTTCCTTATGTTTGCCCAATGTCTTCTTTATATCCTTCATCTCCATTGCCATATCTTCCCTCAACTTGTTGATTTCATTTTTTAATTGATTTGGCATATTTGTTTACACACCTTTAATTAGTTATTTCCACTCTTGCATCTCATTTGAAGTGTAAGTTTGTTCATTTGGGCCATATCTTCATTTTTCTTAGTGTGACTCATAATTATTTTTTGTCCAGGCATCTGGTTTCCTTGATTGTCTCAATCAAATTTTCCCAAACTGACAGGCCCAGGTCTCATGAGGAGGCTGTATTCAGTAACAAGTTTCCTTGAGGGTGAGACCCAGAAGATTGTCAGACTTTCCTGTGAGGCCTCTAGACTCTGTGCTTTTCCTGTCCTGCCCAGGAGGTGGTGCTTGTCAGCCCACACCTCCCCACTGGCATAACGAGGTGCAGTGCCTTTAATTCTCAGCAGACCCTGTCCCCATCTGGGACTGAGTGTGAGTCAGAGGCCAAGACTAAGCTGTTTCTGGTTTTCTTCCCAGCTCCTGGGGTTTGAATTCTCTGAGGGAGGGCAGAATCTTGAACTGGGTGCCACCACCCCCTTTTCTTAGGGAAGATAAGCCCTTTAGGGCATTATCTCCTTCATTTGACTTCTTCCTTTGTCTCTGACTATCTTAACTCCAGCCTTGCCTTGGTCAGTGCTGACAACTGAAAGTGCCTGAGGCTCTCTCTATTGAGCCACTTAGAATGAGAGAAAAACAAAGAAAAAAGTAAAAAATCTTTTCAGAGCCCATCCCCAGCCCCCTAGTTTCAACAGTCTAGTGCCAGAATTGGTATGGGTTCTGTGTACCTCTTTTCTTTGGACACAGCCCTTTTCTGGTATTCTGAGCTTGGCCAACTCCAAAAGACTCTGTTTTTATGTATTTATTTTTTTCCATCAGCCCCACCTCCTCTCTGCTGGAGGAGACTCCCGTGTTACTTTCCTGCTTTCTCAAGGTTTATCTTTGCTCATAGCTTGTATTCAGTAGTCCAAATTTGTTAATTAAAACTGCAGTTGGTGGTTGGTTGAGCTACCTTGCTTTGCTCACAGCAGAGACCACTTCTTTTTCCCACAGAGACGTGTTCCATCTCAGCCTGCCATGCCAGTGGGGAAGGAGCCCCAGCCTTTGTCATTTGGGGGCTTTACTTACAGTTCTACACTTTGATCTCGGTCCTTCCACCCATTCCAGACCAGTGTATGATGTGTGTCTGGTCACAGATGTCCCCCAAACAGTTGTTCCAGACTATTTACTAGTTGTTCCTGGCTATTTACTAGTTGTTCTAGAGAACAAATTACTTTTTACAATGTGGACTGTCAAGCTTACATCATACCCTTTGATTTCTAATATTACCTGTAAAATAAGTCAGTGATCTTGTTTTATGTTTTTCTTTTTCCTTCCTTTTCCCTTCCATTTTTAGTTGCATTGTTTTTACTTTGTAGGAGCATATAATATATAACACATTATGTGTGCCTTCTATTCTTCAATCCATGCCACTACCCTCCTTTTAGTCTCAGGAATTAAATATATGAAATGCTTACAATTCATTCATTTGCCAAAATTTTCCAAGTAATTTCCTAGTCAGATGAAGCTTATCCAACCAAGGAAGGGCAATGTCTTCAGTGTTCTCTGAATTCTTTAATGATTTTCAAAGTGTTCTGTAGCCTTGACACTTGAAAGACTGTTGGTTGGTTATAAAATATTTGACTTGCAGCTTCTTTCCTTGGGTTTCTTAAATATGCTCCTCCACCCTTGCTTTGCTTTGTACGATGCCCTTGATAAGTTTGAAGCCATCCAAATTATTTTACCTTCAGAAATAATTTTTACCCTTGTAAATAATATTGCCTGTATACCCTGAAGAATTTTCTTTTTCTTTTAATTTTAATTTTTTACCAGGATATACTACAGAGTTTACTATATTGATCCAGTTTTCCAGGCACACAGTGGTCTTTTCAATATGTAAAAATAAGGGTTTTTTTAAATTTCTAAAAGTATTTTTTATTATTTTACATTAGGTATAATACATTGTTTTGTTTTGCCTCTTCAGAAACTCTAATTATGTATATGTTGAACTCTCTCTGTATGTCGTGCATTTCAACCATTTTGTCTTTGACTCTTTTTACCTATTACTTTATCTCATTTTTATTTTCCTGTTGTTTTTCTGCTTTCCTTTAAAGTACCTTATAAAATTTCCTCTAGAAACTATTTTTCCTTGACTATCTTATAATGTATTCTTTATTTCTGAGATGGACTTGCCTTTTTAATCAATTTCTGTCTGTAATCAACAAAATCTTACTGTTTTACTTCCTTTTCTCCATTTATGCTTAGTTTAAAATTTCTGTGTCCAGTTTATATCAATATCTATATTTATAAGTATATTTATATATCTATATATAATCTCCAAATGCTTGTTTAAGGTATTTAAATTCAGCTTGGAGTGTTGTGCTACAGTAGTCTTCTGTTTTGTGGAATTTTGAAGTTTTTTCATCAGCTAAAGTATTTTGATTTGCGTTTTCTGTTTTCTTCTTCTGTAAGCTTTGTATGAGTTGCTTGAATTTTTTCTATGCCTAGGCGTTTATGGATAGAGCACTAGTCCAGGAGTGCCCCTTTCTGTAAGTATAGTGAAGTCCAGTTTCTTTAGTGGATGCTATTGGTAAGGGGGTAGGGGTGGGGAGAGGAAAAATGATTGGTATACCTTGTTTCTCTTTGATTTCTGCAAGATCGTTAATTTTCCCCCCTTACCTTCTTCTTCCTCATTACTGCTACATAACCAAGGGCATATCTGCCTCTCTAATTTTATGATTTTCTCCAAGAACCAATGGTTTTTTAAGCCCCTGCCCTTCAGTAGCACTCACAAACCTCTTCCCTGTGGCCGGTTCTGTGAACTACCAAATGTCAGACCCACAATTTTGCCACGTAATATTAGAAATTTCCCTTTATGAAATCTATGCCTTGTCTGTATGTTCCCTTTTCTCACAGAGTGTCTTAAACTTCCCCTTTCCTGCTTTCTGTGCCCACAGACTTACAGCAGTGTCAGGAGGGAGGGCTGTTGGAAGGTGATGTTTATTTATAGGTAACTTGAATTTCATGCTATTTTCTATTTTTAGTTAGGCTAAAGGCTTGGGTCATTTGTGATTTTATGTGCATTCTTTTCAGCCTTATCATTTTGGGCAAGCACTTGAGGAAAAATTCAGGTTTAGGAGGCCACCATTATCTCCAGTCCCAAAATTTCTTTGTGAATAGTTTTGTATTAGTCCTATTATGGATTAAATGTTTACATAAAATCACTTTGGATCTGTTTTTGGTAGGATTATATTTTGCATTTATTTAAAAATATTTTTTGTGGCTCTAAATTGTGTATCCCTAATTGGACTGAATACTTTAAGGGGAGGGATCTTTGATTTTTGGTTTTCACCATAGTACGTAGTAAAATAACTATACATAATAGTTTCTCAATAAATATTACTTAGTTATTCATAAGACTATTTTATTGATAATAGAAAATCTTAGATAAGAAATTGTAAGCAGAACATATTATTTTTCCATCTTTTTAAAACAATTTCTTATGTAGATAAATGAGAAGTATCTTCTAAAGCAATTAAAATATAATCTAACTTCTTAAAAAGAAGCCATGTTTTAAAGGAAACATCCATTTAAGGACGTATTTATCCTCATGAAAACATTGGAAAAAAAAAATAAAAACTAAGTTATTTCTCCAGTTCACATTGTTCTCAATATCTTCTGTGTAAAAAACAAATGAAAACCCATAAAATTTATTCTTTATTTTAGCATGTCTGAAAATTAAAGCAGCAAACAATAAGAAAATATAACACATTACTGTAATCTCTGCTATTTATTAATTCCTTTAATTTAAATGCAAATTGTATGTTTTAATAATCATAAATTGTTCCTAGTAACGAGCAGTTTGAGAGATGGCACCTTTTTGAAATTCTAATAAAGCATTCCACTGAGCCTTCTATCTTTGTGAACATGGCTGCCCCTTGAAACATCCTAAAATGCAGAGCTGAAATGATTTAAAACCTTAGAAGGTTTTTAAAGTTGTAATAGGAAGCCACTCCTGGCTTCATGGCTAGATCTGAACATTGAAGTTAAGAAGCAATTTCAAATCAATCTGTAGAAAGATTTTACTTCTGATCATGAGCAAACAGAGGTCCTCTCCTGGTAGGTGTCAGGAGTCATGTGATGGACACTAATGATGTCTCCTGCCTTTTATCATCTGTCAGGGCCAAGTCACATTTATTTCCACACAGACAGTAAGAACACGTAATGAAACCAAACAGCATTATCAAGCTCCAGGTTTCCTCATCTTCTTTGGTCCTAGAAATGAGCCTCAGGGTTCATTAAATTGTGGCTTGTGGAGGTATACCACAATTATAGTCTACTGAACCAAAAATCATAATAAGATGGCAAAGCAAGCCTTTAACATACACTGATCTAGTCTCCATATTTCAAAAGTTCAAACCAATTCAAATATCACAGGTTTAGGTATTTTATAAAAATTACTTGTTTTATTATTCTTTAATATACAGTTAATATATGTTCAAAAATATAAAAATTAATAAAAAGAAAAAATTAAACCAGCCTAAATCATAGTATCCAGATATATCATCTAATAATATTTAAATATTTTTTGTTATTTTGCTGCTTAGAATTCCAGGCTTTATGAAACATTCATATGCTCATAAATATACACAAATTATTCGTCCCCAAGACTCAACAGCCTGTAACTATAATAATACCTAAATCTTTGCTCTTAAGTCAAAAGATGCATAAATGTAGGCAGACACAGATCTACCAAATTGCCAGCTTCTTATGTATTCATTCATACATGAATATTTATTAAGTTTGTACTCATTGCAAGGCACTTTTGTAGTAACTAGAAATACAGCAGTGAACTAAACTAAATAAAATACCTGTCCACACAGAGCTCAACATTCTGGAGAGCAGGCCAGCACAGATCTAAAACAAACAAATGGCAAATATAATAAATACATAAACATAATATGTCAGGTGGTGAGAAGTGCTATGGAGAAAAAAGGTGGGGTATGGGGATGATATGAGTGTGGAGTGGGGGGTGGTGGTGGTCTGGTCCACAATGGTCAGTGAAGATGCTTGTGATAACACGGCATTTGAGCAGAGACCTGAAGGCCCTGAGAGGTGAGACATGAAGCTCAGTGGGGCAATGTACATTCCAGGCAGAGGAGCAAGTGCAAGGACCTGAAGTGAGAGTGTGCCTGGCAGGTTAGTGCAAAGGCAAAAAGACCTGTGTGGCTGGAAAGAAGTGAGCAAGGAAGAAAGTAGAAGATGAGGACATCGGAGAGGCAGCGGTGAACCGGATTACAGGTTATTCAAGATGCTGGGGTGGAAAGGCCTGGAGGAATGGCCACCATTCCTCACCCACCAAGGGCCTCCAGGTATCTGTTGCCACCAGTCCCCCCATGACCTCTCCAGCCTTATATCCTTCTACTTGTCCCCCGCCTTCTCTGCCACAGCCACAATTCCAACTCTTCTTGAATTCTCCAGACATGCTCTGACCTCAAGGCCTTTGCAGTGATTTTTCCTTCTATAGGACACACTCTTTCACATCTTTCTTGTCTTTGCACAAATGTCACCTTCTCAGTGAGGCCTGCCCCTAACTACCTTATGTAAAATTGCAACCTGGCACTCAACCCCCGTTCTTGCCCAGCACTCCCAAGCCCCTTGCCATGGTCTTAGTTTCTTCACTGCTTAATGCTTATTACTTTTGAACATTCTCTGTATTTCACTTAATTATTACATATATTGTCTTCTTTCAGTCTCTTTCCACTGGAATGTAACCTCCAAAAGAACGGAGATTTTTGCGTGGTCACCAACGTATTCCACGTGCTAAGTCTAGTGCCAGACTCATAATAGGTGTTCAAAAAATATCTGGTGGATGATTAAAGTGGAGATGTTGAATAGGCAGTTGAATATCTAAGGCTCAAGTTTTAAGGAAAATTCCAGGCTAGAAATACACATTTGAGAGTCAGATAAAATGACATTTTAGTCATGAGATTGGAAGAGATCACCTAGGGAATGAGTAAAAATAGAGAAGAGGGAAGGTTCTAGGAAAAAATTCCTGGACATACCAATGTTAACTCAGCGAGATGAGAAAGCGCCAGGAAAACTGAGAGTAGAGCATCCTATGATCCAAGTGAAACAATGCTTCAATAAAGATAAGGTCAGCAGATTTGGAACATTTGTCTTTTTGTGAAAGATAGATATGCAACATCTCTAAGTTTTATCACTCTTTTATGTACTTTCCTACGAGATAACCTCTGTACTTCCAATGGGTAAAAATGATTTTTATTGTAACTCCAATCTTATTACAAAGGATTATAAAGATTCTAATATTTTATAAAATTAGCCACATGCAATCCAGTAGCAGTAAGTAAATTGGAAACATCTTGCTTGTCTTTAGATACACAAACTCTACTTTAGAGACTGCCAATCTAAAAAACAAGACTCAACTAAACCTCACACTGAGATCATGCAAAGAATTCATCACTTTCTCTCAGTTCTCTTCCTCTTCTTTTTTCTCCATCAACGGCACAGTGTCTTTCTGTAAAAACTTAGCTGTCATACATGATTTCTCTTCCCTCCCTCCCAGCTAAACTATTGGCTCCACATCCTGACCATTTTCTATCTCTGCTCTCTCTTGTATCTTGTCCTCTATTTCCTTACTGTGAGCATCTTACTTCAGGCCCTCAGTACTATCCACTCTGTCTTATGTTGCAATCTTTCTTAAGGTTCATCTGCCATCTCCACCTTTCCTTTTCACTTCCTTTTTCATTCCTCACCTCCTACACTTTAACTTAAATCCTCCTACCCACACCACATGTGCTCTAGCTGAGATTACCAGTAATCCCCTAATTGTCCAATTCAGTGGACACATTTTAGTTCTTCCCTCGCCTCTCTGTGGCCTTTCATGCTTTTGGAAGCTATCTTCTGCTTGATCCCCTCTTTTTTCTTGGCTTCTGTCATGCCACATTTTTGTACTTTTTCACTGACCCTTCTAATTATCTGCAGCCACCTCAGTAGCCTCCCTGTCCTCTCCCTGGCCCTACATGTCACCAGGCCTCAGGATTCTTAACCTATATGAAGCCCTTGTTCCAATCTGATTAGAAGCCTTCATTCCCTATGTCTCGCCTATGCTTTCCCTCTGCTCTTCGATTGTGCTGTCCCTATTTTCTAGGTTCTTTCCTCACTTTCACCACCAACCCAGTCACAAATCTCTGGCACTGGTGCTTCAAGGCTTAACTGAATTAGCCTTTTCCATTCCTCCCCAGAGCTCTTCAGCTGTACCTTTCATAAGGCACTTATCACAGCCCATCAAACATTAGACTGACTTATGTAGTATGTTATCTCCCCATGGGCTGGCTCCATGTCTAATTCATCCTTTCTTACATTGGCCTTGGATATAAGAAGAATTTAATTAGTGGACTGAATCAAGAATAAATAAACAGGAATGTCCTAGAACTACAGTGGCACACTAACAGTCACTGGGAAAAGGTCATTTAGGGAGCAGCTTCCAGAATTGCCTAGTATAATCCCAAATTAAGGACTGAGCAAGCCAATTCACATCCTGCTGAAAATACCCTGCTTGACAGGGCATCTTAGTGAGCTATATATATGAGACGTACATGTATTTTTCATGGCTCTGAATAACTGGACACTAAAATACAGAAGCATAATTACAAATATACAAATTATAGTGGTTATCTTTTCTACAGTTACTTTCAGTGAACCGTTTGCATGTACATCAATAGTTATTTCATATGTTTTTATAATGTTTTAGACATTTATTATGTATGACTTCACACTTCTCTAAGTACCTTGGCAGAACTCACCCTTAAGTGAAGTTAACATTAATGATTATTAATAACATTTTTTTTAATAACATTTTAATGGAGCATTATATTACAATGTGAGAAGATTAGGGCTTATTACTAATATTCTTCATATGATGATTTCTTCAACAGGTTTAAAATTTATTATGCCATTATATTGGCCCCTTTTTCTTGAGCATTGCTTGGGCTTAGCAACCAAAACCTCTATATGTAATTAGCTAGGATAAATGATAGCAGCAGTAGATATCATTTATTGAGAACTATGCCAGCCCAGGCCCACTGCTGAGCACTTTATGTTTATCAATTTCTTTGATCCTCACAGAATCCTGTGAGGTAGATAATATTCTTTATCCCCTTTTACACTGAGGAAACTGAGGCTTAGAAAAATGAAATAACTTTTCAAGGTCATAAACTAGAAGTAATGGATCTAGGTTTCCAAAATAAAAATGTCTGACTCCGGAACTAGTCTCTTAACCATGCTTATTTAGCTTCTAAATCTCTGCTTTCAGCAAGAGATATATTTGAGAAGGTTGTACCACTTCTATTTAGTTTGCCAGCTTTCATATTTAGCATCTGTAAGGCCATGCTGTACTTCACTTTAGAAAAAACTGTAAATGTTCCCAAATAGAGAATTTGTTAAACACATAGTAGTATGCAGTATGTGTACTGCATTTCCATAATCTTTTATTGGAGAAATGCCATACATTAAAAGAAAATGAACCCAATATAGGTTCTTATTGTATAATGTTGGCTTCATTTTAAGTGCACACAAAACGTATTTTAAACCATCCATTCTAGACTGTGGCCTGGAGTCAAGTTCTCTGACCTACTTTTGAATGTCATGACTAAGTTTGTCCACCTCCATCCTTTTGAAACTTCAGTTTTTCAGATTCATTAAAGATATCCAAAGTAGATTGGTGAACTGATACCAGGTTTTCTTGAAGTCCCAAATAAGTAATTTTTGAAAGGCAAGAGACATAAATGTAATTGGGACAGAAAGAAGTTCCTTACAGTTTCCTTATAGATTTCAGGCTTCAGTTTCCTCTTAGTAACATTTTCCCTTCTCTTTACAATCTGAAGATCACTGTTCTTGACCATGAGGAAGAAAAAACACTGGACTTATCAGATTTGTTCCCTACTTTCATGTCAGTATTGTATAACTTGACCCAAGCAACAGGCAAATATGAGCCATCAGTGTCCTTTCTTTTATTTGGAATATAACTAAGTGAAACTTTTTATACTTGTCTTTAGCAATTTTTACTCACCTCAATTCATTTGGAGGCTTAGACTCCCTGATCATATTCTTTAGAAGTCCCTGCCACTTTTTTGATATGTACCTATTAATTGAAATGTGTTAGAAAGCTCCCTTTGGGGATATAAGGATCTTTGGAAGTGATGATTCCAGACCATTTTGAATTAATGAGCCCCTTTGAGAATTTGATGAAAGCTCTGGACACCCCTCCTGGAAAAATGCACATACGCATTCAAATTTCATATAATTTCAGGGAGTTTATAAACTGGTGACTTTTACCCATTGATCCTTATGAAACAAATCTTGATTAAAATTCCTGATAGTAGAAATTTTCCTATTTTCATCTTCATTAGCATTTTCTTAAGGTCATTTAATGTTTAATATCAACAATTTTATTTTAATAACTTTCTGTTTTAGTGTCTCATGTCATAAGTTCATACCTGTCTTTATTCTGACTCTTTTGGGAACGACTTTCATAAGATTTCAGATTCAGTTTGGGTTTCCTACTGTACTTTCTACCACAGTTGTTTTGTATTGGTTTATTTAAAGGAGTTGTTAGGCAGTATGTTATAATAGAAAAGTTCCGGACTTTGGAATATATAACATGAATCAAGATATTAATGTATCTTAAGCTACAGTGTTCTCCTCTTTTACATGTGATTAAGATGTACTTCATCATTTTAATGTTTTTATGTGAATGACAATAAGATGGGAAAGTCAGCTCCCCAAGAGCTGAAATGTTGGTTTTGTTGATTGAGAGCAGTGCCTGGCACATAGTAGGTACTCAATGAATATTAATTGAATGAATCAGTAATGTACATGAAATTCTTAGTAAATGATATGTCCTTAATAATGGTGTTTCATTAAAGTTATAACAATAATGTTTCAAAAGTGAAGTCTTCATAAGACAGGTTAAGAATTCATTGGAACATGCCTTTTAGCTGAATGTCCCTTCCAGCAGATGTTTAGCTCTTTATAAATTCACATTACTACTTTATTTTTGTTGCCACCTTCTCAGAGATGCCTTTTCCCTGGCAAACCTAGCTAATGTTTTGCTCCTGTCCTAAGTCAGGCACTCCCTACTATATCACACAGAGTTTCTTCATAATCTGAAATTATTTATGAGCTTAACTTGCTTGTCTCTTTCCCCCAGTAGAGAGTAAGCTTTATGAAAGTAAAAGCTTTATCCTGTTTATTGCTCTGTCTGCAAGTACATATTAGGCATTCAACAGATATTTGTTAAGGAATGAATGAATTATATTTGACATCTGTTCTTCCTAGGACAAGTTAAAGTTTTTCCTCACACCTGCTAACATGCATAGACCTTTGTCTCACAGGAAGTGGAGTCCTACTTCCCCCCAAGAAGGTCCAGCTTTGGTATTCTTATTCTTTTGGGGACGAAACTCAGAGCTATTATTCAGATCCTGTTCCTCTGTTTGCCATGCTTTAAAAATTGTCCATGATCCTTGTAGAAACTCTGTCGAATGCTGACCCAGCAGCCAATTCTCCTTTTATCCTTCCTAGCAGAGCCCACATTTTGTTCGTGTGTCCACATTTCTCCACATAGCCATTGTTTCAGGGAAGTCAGGCCCAGACGAGCCCCATCCTAGCCCCAGGAAATGTGTCCTGATTAGTCTAAGAAAACCATGTGGTCTCATCCCCTTTCCAGCTACTGGATTGAGTATGGGCATGTGCCTCAACGTTGGCCAGTGATGTGAGGGGATATCTTGAGGTTTCCATGAACTAATAACAACATGGGCATAATACCATATTATAAGCTCCAGAGAGCACAAGACTGTGATAGTACAGGAGACTAAAGATGAGAGAAAGAAAAATGATGAACAAATAAAAGAGACTAGAAGAATAAGAATGAGTGAGTGGATGAGAATGTACTTGAAAGAGAGAAGAAGAAGAGTGAGAATAAGAGAGAGGAGAATGTACATAAAGTCCAGTTAACTGAAAAGACCTAACTTGGCACTATTTTCCAAGAGGATGAACAAATAATTTTTTAAAAAATTACTCTCCCATTGAGCTGGCAACAAGAAGCTTCCTGCAGGAGGAGTACATCCAAGTGAATTTTTCTAACTATTGCTAACCATGAAATGACTATATTATAAACACTCTACTTTTATTCATTTACTTAGATTATCTTAGAGACCCTGAATACATCTTTGGGTTATTTATTGATAGAATTTAACAAACAGGCTACTTCTTAAGTATCCAGAATCCTGGAGTTTCTATAGAAACGTTATGGGATTTTTTCATGACGTTCAGCATCTATTTGCTTGACCTCATTGTACCTTCCCTGTGAAGAATGCCAAAGAATGGCCACAGGTGTCTGGCACATTGTGACAATGGCCAGGAGACCCATGTCATTAGGATAATGGCCATGAGTCATCCTACTTGGCTGTGTGTCTGAAATCAAAACAAGAAGCAAAACCAACATAAGTGCAGTTAATTTAAGCTACTTTCCCCTGTTTATTAAAGCTAATTGCAAGTCTGGCTTACAATTAACAATTGCCCAAAGGATTAAAATGCCCATGGCACTTGGCATAACAGAGTGCCTATGGCACTGTCCCTGGGTTTAATATTGCCAGGAATGAATGGATTTCAGTGCCTGTGATGTTGTGGCTGGAAAGAGCCCTGCTGTAAAATAAGTATCAGCAATATCTTGGCAATGCCAAAGCAATTTATGATTTTGATGACAGGCTATACTGGTGTCCAGTATTAAAGCAGTACAGTTGGAGGCTAATTAATGGCTGCAGGTAGGATATCCCATCCTGTAAGAGGGAGGCCGCCTGTTCCCTCGCCGGCTGCCGGCTGCAGCTCTCATACTGATAGCATGTTGTTGCCAGTGTTGCCACCTCATTAGAAAATTAGCTTTTAATTAAGTTTGGAAGCTGTTGCATAGATTTTGATAGGAGGCATACATTTGTACACATCTTGTTGCAGAATTAAACCGCCCCTTCATGTTTCTAATGGGCCTTTCCTGCCTAGCAGAAAAGCAGTAGTCTAGCCGCTCGCAGGCAGCCACTCTGTGGGTAGCAGTGGCCACGCAGCTCCAGCCTGTTCCCAATTACAAAGAGATGTCCTTTACTGCCCTCATGAGCAGCCCCTTACTCCAAGGCCGCTTGAGACATTAAGCAGCAACAGAGGGGACCACAATCCCAGATGCTCCCCTTTCATTCTTCTGACCCCCAACCTGGCTTTAATGGCACATAGTCTGGGAAGAATGTGCCTTACCTCATTTTTATATTGAAACATATTTGCCTGAGCACAGTGGTGATAAACCTACCAACAAGATAAATTGCTAGATTATCACTCTTCTCCCCAGGGGAAAGTCATCCTGTCAATTAGGCTAATGGGGGTTCTGGGTTCAGCTTTGGCATGCCCTAACACCAGGGAATGCTTTTTGCCCTGGATAACTGCATAGCCCAAAGATGAATTTGAAAAGTAGCTATGACCCAGGGGTGGCCAGCCAGCAAAGAGGGAAGTCAAGAAGTGTGATGATTAATCATCTGCCATGACAATGGGAGGGCGAGGAAGATGAGGCCCATGAGACCAGATCTTTTGAGCTTTATTCTAATTATACATTGCCTCTTTCCATTCTGTTTGGTGTCTTAAAAGGAGATTTGTGTGTTCTCTGTTTAACAAGTGAGACTCCATCCTTGACTAAAAATATTCTTTTGTCATACTTCTTCAAAGCACTTTCTCTGAAATCCCATTTGATCTTATTACCAGTCTCTGAGGGACTTACGGCAGCTAACGTTTTTCTCATTTTGCAGGTGAAGGATCTGTGTGACACAGAAGAGTTTAGTCATTTCCCCACATCGCACAGCCAGCTAGTGAAGATGGCACCAGGGTGAGAATCCAAAGAATCAGACAAACCCAGATCATCCTTTAGGGTTTTCCACCTCCTCGTACTCTACCTTCCAACCACAGAAATTAATTTATCTGCTAACAAACTATTTTTTAATTTAATCCATTATGTTATTTGTTGTTATACATAGAAAAGAAACAAACAAACAAACAAAGTAACTCCTCCTGGTAAATCAGCTAGCTAAACAATAAAATAATTATTTAGTGCAAAATTGGAAAGTATAGTGTTAGCCCTATTTATTCTACAATTGGGAGAGTATAGGAATGACATTTCTTAGATACTGGCAAAAAGCAACAGATCCTTTGCAGCACTGGTATTTTCCATTACAAAAACAGGCTCCTTGCAGTATGGAGATTGGGTTATAATTAGGGTTTGACTGGGAGAATCCCAGCTTTTGGCTGTTGTTCATGCATTTCATTGTCTTAGCATTTGCCCTGGATAAAAATGGCCTAGTTTAATGATAAATTTTATGGAACCCCAATTTTAAGTCAAACATCTGCCTTCTAACCATATTCTCCCACTGAGATATTAAACATGTCCACAGCTTAACTTTTGGATGTTTTCAAGAAATACTTTATTAGCCATATTCTTCCACTGTTTTCCTCGGAGCAGATGACAGTGGTGATGGACGTTCATTTACAGGGCACTCGCTGTCTGCCAGGTGCCATGTTTCCTGCATAATCATCCCTCAAACCCTCTGAGGTGGATACCATTATTACCCATAGCTTACATGTGAGTAAACTGAGGCCCACAGTATTTAACGAAGTTGCTCAAGATCCAACAGCAAATAAGTGGCAAAGCCAGTATTTGAACTCAAGACTTTCAGATGCCAAAGTCTAAACCTTTAACCTCTGTGACCTTTCAGAGTGGGTCGAGTCTCCATCCAGATCTTCAGGCTGTTCACCAACATGCCTGACCCCTACAATGGTAAAAGCCGCATCAGATCTCTGGGGATGTTCTCACTCCCTTTACCTAATAATTGCTTCTCATCCTTTAACAGGAGCAAGAGTCACACAAGGTGCTTTATTGAAATGCATATTCCTGGGCCCTTCCTCAAAGAATCTGATTTAGTAGGTTTGAGATAGACCCTCAAATTTCCTCTTCAATAAACTCCCCAGGTGATTCTGATTCTAGTGATTGCTCAACCATGCTTTGAAAATCTGATTTTGAGTAGAGTTTGCAGAGTATGCTCAGAGAGTCTTGCATAGATCGTCTGTTTCACCGAAGACCTCTGAAATGAAGAGGAGCTTTGTATAGTGGGCATCTGCTTTGCATTAGGCAGACATTTCACACATTTTATTGCATTTAAAAGTTTACAACAATCCTGTGCAATTTACCAATGAGAAAATTGATACTAGAAAAGGTAAAATGTCTTTTGCTATGTTATGCGTCTTAGTGGTGGTATAGGGATACAAAATTGGATAGTTAACACAATTAAAATACTTTGTGTTTCTCTATATCAATGGAAATACATCAAAAATTTAATAATCGTTACATCTACTACCTTTATATTCTGGCAGTTTTTGTTTCCCTTTTTGGAGCTATTTTTCCAGATTGCCATCAATGAATAAGTGTTATTTACAATCAGAAAACAGTAACAACATAAAAAAAATCCATATTTGGGGGTTTTCCCATTGGTTGGGTTTCCCAGCACAGTCTCTTAAACAAGGATTTGAGCACAAGTAGTTTATTTGGGAGTTAATCAGTGGAAGCCCTGGTAGGAAGAGGAAAAGTGAGACAGGAAAGGGATCTACATCCAATAGGCCATTAATGAGCAGGCCACCACCTTGGGCGACTAGAGCTCAGTCCTGCTGGGGATCTCTGGGAAACTGCCTAGAGCATTGCTCAGTTATCCCACCTGCGAGTTGGTAAAGTTGTGGTGTTATATTCCCCAACTCCCATCCACCATTTTTCTCAGGCACTTCCAGCCAGCCCTGTCCCTGAGATGATGATGCTCTTGTGTCAGAAAACAAAACAAAACAAAACAAAAAAACTCTTGGACACAGAGATGCAGGTGTTGGCAGTAAAAAGCCATCAGGGTGCAGGGACCCCAACAGAGTCAGCTACATTATTGAAACAAAGAACTTTAAGCTCTAGCAGCATGACTAATCAGTCTGTCCTCCGGTCAGAGACACAGTTTAACTTCCCTAAGATGTTTCAGATGTTTACTGCCTCCTGATCAGTCACTTTGCCTATTTTCAAATACATCGGATATATTAACTTAGACTATGACTTATACAGAGATGATAGCCTACACATAGGTTACTTTTTCTGTTGTTAAGATTTTTAGTTTTGCCTTCTTGTTGAAAAAGGATAGTATTTTTCACCTTGTGTTCACTGTGTTAACCTCCCACTTTCCGTGTGTAGGACGCACTTAACATTTGTCCTCTAAGGACGATGAGATAATGAAACAAGGGAGGTCTGAGTGTGATGTTGTGTGATGTTTCTTTTTCACGGAAAAGGGTGGGAGGCCTGTAGGACATCCGCTGTCTTGGACACCCCAGAGGAGAGCTCAATCTTACTGATACAATGAACTGACAGGTAAGACATGACAGCCCCCATCGATCATAACTGAAATCCGCTGACAGGCTGCCATTGTTCTTTGGGGAGCAGCGGCCCAGCAGAGGGGCTGTCTCTGGTCATCAGTGAGGAAACCACCTTTGCTGATAGAACCTCTCCTGGGGCAACTGCCAAATGTGTGCTAAAAGCAGCTGCCCTTGTCCTTCTCCCCAGGAAGGGTCAAAAGGGGTGGAAAAGAGGGCCAAAAACAACTAGGTTACCATCATGTCCCTAGATGCTTGTACTGTCCACACAAATCTTTATCAAAACAGAGTCAACTCTGTGCTGTATAGGAAGAAAAAGGAACCACTCCATCTTTTTGTTGTTACCAGAAATGTCTAGACAGCCAAATAATGAACTAACATTTTTCATAACCTGCTTGATATGGGGAATTGAATGATAGTACCAAAAGTGTGTGATGTAGGTCTCCTCAAAGAGCTTATGTTATCTTGAGCTCCACAACGGAAAGCATTTGCTCCTTTCCCATTATTCTGTATTTTGGCCAAAGGCATTACTGTAAGGTAGCATCCCTCTTTGTTGATGTCAGATATGTCCTTCCCTTGAGATCCGCAATATCGTTAAGACATTTGCTTCTTGCAGTTCTTTCTCTTCTTCCAGATCTCTTGGTAGATGTGCTATAAGGAACAGCTATGGGCCCCACATACAAGATCCTCAAGAGGATATATAGATATAACAATATGAAGATTGCATATCATGCTTAAGGTATAATAAATCACAGGCATGAAGGAAAATTCCAAAGGAAGTAGAGGGTGAGAGATAGCAGGATGCCAAAGTTGCCCTCAAAGCCCCAGCTTCTCAGCTGTCTCATTTTGGGCCACACTCCACAACAACATCACTATTGCTCCTAAAGGGAACCCAGTAATTTCCTAGAGATGACCCTCCTTTGTTGACAATAGGCTGAACTCTCCCCATGAGCTATGTTTTCAGTGTGAGAAGAGTTGCTTCCAAATTTGTGTGCTGGAAGCCTTCTCATTCCACACCAGCCCTTCCACGGCTCTCCACCTGACCTCCACCCAACCTCCACCCCAACCCAGCCAATAAACGTCCCATTGAGACAGCTGTTGTAGCCCAAACTGTTCACTTTGTTATCTATCCCTCACAAATTGCAGATTCTCAAGCAGCATTCCTGTTTGCTAAATCTTGGCCTTCTGTTTTTTTTGCTTTAAAAAAAAATAGCTTTAAGTAAGCTATTCCCTTACAACTTTCATTTGAACAATTTATCCAAATATTGAACAATTACCCAAATCAGGAAATCCAGAATTTTACATCAGATAACTCAATAAGTGGAGTGATGCCCTCTCTTTGATGCCTCTCCTGTATGTTTTACTCCTTCCATTCTTACTGCTTTTACCTCTCATCAGGCCTTCATCATCTCACAGTGACCTCGTATCCCTGTGCTACTGTACTGCCTTGCTCCAGCTCATCCTCCATTGTCTATTCTTCACATAGATGCAGGGTAATCTTTCAAAGAGTGGATTTAGCCTTATATTCTCTTGCTCCAAAAACTCTGATAAAAGAAAAGAATAGGAATGTGTTAGGAAGATATAAAAAAGACCTTTACAACTTCTGTGAGCAGATTTGAGGAGTCATAGTAGCTAGGGCACTAAAGTGCCGGGCTGGCTACGGGTGCTAGGTTGGGGTGAATAGGGGTGAATAGGACATCAGAAGCCAACAGTTACAGCAGGATTCCACAAACACGGTGAGTGGTCCTGATGCACAGTGAGCTCTGGGATCCCTAAAGGAGGTGGTGGGGCCCATTTAGCTAGATGGAGCACAGGGATGGGCAGATAATAATTATCTTTTACAGGTTTCCTTCTTTTTATCAATATTCTTGTTAAGGCCATCTGTGTCAATTTCCTGATTGAGAAAAAAATCTCTCTTTATTGGTTCTTGATTTGTAAAAGGAACCCACAGAAGCTTATTGTTTCCTTCTTCATCATGTCTGTAAGTCAGATATCTTTTAAAGGTGAATGGCCTATTGCTTTTGGTTGCAGAGCACAAGAGGTTAGGATTATGCTATGAAATTTAACCAGGAAAAAGCTTGTATATAACACATGATTAACTCTTTTTTTTCTTGTAAAAATTTATTTTAATTAAAATAGCAACATTTAAGTGTTTGCTATATAATATACTTAAGAAATGATACCTATTTTACTCTAATTTTAAAAACAACCATCTACTTTGGTATTTAATTTAAACATTGTGTATGTGGTCATGGTGTACTTATGTTCTAAAAGTAGCCTGTTTCTGATGTGGTTTTCTTCATTTTCCAATCTTTCAGGCAAGACTTTGTGAAGAAAAGAAAGTTCAGAACTCTGGTGAAAATGCATTTGTTTCATTAAGATATGTTTAAAATGTGAATAAAATAAAACAAATGGACCATAACTGTGCATCAAAAAATCAAATACTGCCTGAAATTTGAACTGAGGTTCAAAGAATCTAAAAAATGTATTTTAAGTAAATACTTTCTGAATTAATATTGTTTTTTAATGCCTTAGAGTTTCAATTGCTATTTTACAAACAAAAGATTATAATGTCTTTCCTACCCCACAAGCATTTTGTGAAAATTAAGTGAGATAATATACATGAAAAAAATTAGGATAACACCTTACTCATGCCTAAATATAAAATAAATGACTAAAAATATTAAATTTTAGGAAAAAGCTGAAAATAGCCCTTCTGCCTAAAACAAAATTACCAAACTGAAGGCACATGAGCATGTAGATATATTTTCTTCAGTCAATAGTTTGTTTTGTTTTGTTTAAAAAAATTGTTAGTGTCCAACATTTAAAAGTAAAGAGATTTCTTTTTAAAAAATAGCTTTCTGGCTTCTCTTAAAAAAGTAGAAAAATCTAGAAAACTGAACATCTATTCTCAGAAAAACTTGATTCATCCTTAGTGGGAGCTTAGTCTAGGTGAGGCACAGGCTCCCCACTAGACCCTGATTCTCTTTCACCATCTCACTCATTGATATAATCAGCCTGGCTGCTATAGACTTTCGAACTTGTAACCCCTGCTCCCAATCTAATAAAAATGATTTTAATTCTTTTGGCATACCCAAAAACTCAGGGCTCCCAGCTATGTTATAGTTGCTAATGGTTGACCACATCAACCAGCATGAGAATGAAGTGTTGATTATCACACAAACTTGAAAAGGCTAAAATATCAATTGATGGAGTGCGTTAAGATATTTTAGTATGAGCATATGATTCTCTGCATATGTTTACTTCTGAGGTTTTATTTATATAGACATGTCTTTATTTATGCTTCAGACAACTGTTATTTTGAGGAAATAAAGTAGAGGTGAAAGTCCAGCCGTTAGAAGCTAGTATTGTGTTAGCACATATACCAGAAAATCGAGCATTTTATCATTTTGTTTATACCTGAATTGGAAAACAAACACAGTGTAAATAAATGTAATGTTTTCAGGGAACATACAATGTTAAAATCAAGTGGCTAATTGCTTTCATTTCTTCACATCTGACCTGAATTCCTTCTCTTAATTAATTGGCAACAAAAGCATAAACATAACTATTCAACCAGAGGTCAAATGGCCATTCTTCAGAGATAATGTCAAAAGAATAATTACTTTGTTGAGCTTGGACATGATTTAGTTTAATAATTTGGTTTCTTGACATCTTAAGAGCAAGACAAAATCAAGAAGCTAAAATGGTTTGGGAGAGTGAGGACAAGGCTAGAAAGAGGGGTTGTTTTAGTTGCAAGACTCTAACCACAAGGGAAAACTTAAGAATTCCTCTGGGAAAAAAATATGGAAGAGTGGAAAGGCAGGAGCTGGGGGGTCTGATTGGGCAGGTGTGTCTCCTCAAAGTGGTTTGACTCTGTTGCTGACCAAAGATGGTGGAAGAATAAGAACTCCTCAGAACACAATCTCTTTAGACCAATGTTCTTCAAACTTCAGGTCATAATCCATTTATTGATTTTGAAATAAGTTCAAGAGATAATATTTTGTGAACAATATTTAATTGTTCTGTTTGGTCTGTGCTGATATTTTCTGGTTACCTTCTATTGTATTTCATTATTTTTAAATGTTGGCTATGACTGTCCCATTCTCTTCTTTGATCTTTCTCCTTCACTGCACACATGACTTAAAAAGATGAGGCAAGGTAAGGAAAAGAATGCTGCAGGCAACCCATTTGCCTTCGTCTTATACTGATCTGCTCCATCTGTTGCATTTTTTTTCTTTAGCCCTATCTCTCGCCATCTCTTGAGTTTAAAGAAGTCAAACCCTCTAGCACTCCAGTAAGCAAACAATAGATGTATACATTTTCCTGAATTGTGGTGCCTAAAGCTTAAAACATTAAAGCATACTAAGGTGTAAACTGTGTGGGCCCACTCAAGCAGAACTGATACATGGGTATCAGTAAGAATTCAATGGCAGAGAACAGAATCCACTCTAGCTTCTTTAAGTAGGAAGGAATGCATTACTGGCTATTGCTTGGCTTACAAAATCATCTTGAGGGCTGAAGAAATGGGCTTTAGGTCATGCTCTCAAGAATGGCCCACATACTGGGTCATCAAAGGAACTGTTACCTGTAAGCAAATTAAGTGTAGGAAATTGAGTATTTTTCTTGGTATCCCTAAGCCTAGTCCAGAACCTGACCCCTAGCAGGTATGTCTCATTCCTTCTACATCTGTGATACCCCTGCTGGGCCTCCCAAAGAGCTTGGCTACTGTGGCTGTTGGCAAATGATTTGTTCTCTTGAGTCTTTAACTCCTCATCCATAAAATGGAGATTATATCAACTCCCACCAAATTTATTTAGGATCAAGAAAGGAAACTTACTTGCACAAGACCTGACACAATGAATGTTAATTCCCATTGTGTGTCCAAAAGCTGATATCAATACACACCTTATTCAGCAGTTTTTTATTCTGAAGCAGTCAACTTGATGGATTGAAAAAAATAGAATGGTTGCCTTTTTGAATCAGAGGTGTTTATAATCATAAACTCATGTTTCTGAATAAGCATGATTGAACTAAAATTAGTGTAGTTATTCCCTATGCAAATATTGTGGTAAATGGCAGTAGACCAAAATCCAAATAGCTTAGATTTTCTGAGTCCCTACTCAATGACCTATGAGCTGTGTGATCTTGCTCAGAGTATTTAACCTCTCTGAGCTTCAGTTTCTTCACAAGTAAAAGTATTTGTAATGCATATTACATGTGATGGGTAAAGCGCCTGACACACAGTATGTACTCAACAAATGATAGGCGTTTGTTGTTGTTGTTAATTCTATCTTTATTTTAATTACCTTCTACTATTTATTATTTTAGGAGTGTTCCATTGCATGGGTACAGCACAGTTTGTTTATCCATTCCCTTGCTGATGGGCACCTGGGTTGTTTCCAGTTTTGGGTTATTATGAATACATCTGCTTTGAACATTCTTGACCAGTTCTTTTGGGCAAATGCCTAAGAGTGGAATAGCTGAGTCATAGGATAGGTCTATGTTCAGACTTATAAGAAACTGCCAGTTCTTTTCCCAAAGCTTCTGTATCATTTTACATGCTCACAAGCAGTTGCTTGTGAACTCCACATCCATGCCATCACAAGCTCCACATCCTTGCCATCACTTGGTGCTATCAGTTTTTTAAATTTTATTTTATTAGAGAAGTTGTGGGTTTACAGAAAAATCATGCACAAAATACAGGGTTTCCACATACCACACCATTACTAACACCTTGCATTGGTGTGGAACATTTGCTACAATTGATGAAAGCACGTTTTTATAATTGTACTACTAACTATAGTCCATAGCAGAATTTAGGGCTCACCATGTGGTGCAGTTCCACAGATTTTTTTTTTATAAATTTTAATCTAGTACCATATATACAACCTAACATTTCCCCTTTTAGCCATGTTCAAATCTATAATTCAGTGCTGTTGATTGCATTCACAATGTTGTGCTACCATCACCATGATCCAATACCAAAACTTTTCCATCATCTCAAACAGAAACTCTGTACATTGTAAGCTTTAACTCCCCATTCCTTACCCTCACCCTGTCCCTTGGTAACCTGTATTCTCGATTCTGACTCCATGAGTTTGCTTATTCTAACTATTCCATATCCATGAGATCATACATTTTTTTGTCCTTTTGTGTTTGGCTCATTTCATTCAATGCAATGTCTTCAAGGTTGATCCATGTTGTCACATGTATCAGAACTTCATTCATTTTTACAGCAGAATAAAATTCCATTGTGTGTATATACCATATTTTGTTTATCCATTCATCAGTTGATGGACACTTGGGTTGCTTCCATCTTTTGGCAACTATGAATAATGCCATTATGAACATCAGTATATTCCATAGGTACCGAGAATGCTCTCACAGTCTCACAACTCTGTAATGTATGTTTTTTTTTGTTTGTTTTGAAAGTTTCAAATCCTTATAGTCACCAACAACCCTGCTTCATTGCTCAGACCACACATTTGTATCACTAGATCCTTGACTGCTGTCATCTCTCTCATCACACCCCCAACTTCCCAACTAATGTATCTTATTTTATCCTTCCAACAACCAAAGACAAGATGAAGTGCTTGTCTTTTGCTTATTTCTGAAGAAGCAATTGGTTTGTTACATAACCTTGGAAATAAGAATGTTGCCTAGTTGATCTTAGCTATTGTTATTTTAACACCTGACACCTCAGAATCCCTCAAGGAGAGGAGTACTTAAATAGTCCATGTACAAAATGTTAATTGAAATGAGGAAGTCCAAATCCATTTGTTCTAAATAGGTCTAAGAGAACTGGCTTATTTGCTATTGATTGCTTTGATAGTGAATTTAATAACTAGTTAAGAAAGCAGAAAAAAATTAGATTCTTTAAATTGGCCATCAGTTGGTAATGAAATAGATCCTGGCAAGGCATTTTACTGTGTGAAATAGATTATGTCATATTCACTGATGATAGATCTTCTAGGTACTTCACACATACTAAATAATAACCTCTTATAGTGTCTAACTATTACAAAATTAGACTTGGCTTGCTTTTGAATGGTAAAATTCCCTTTTCAGAAATGTAAGTATTGTGACAAAATCTGTGGGTGTAGTAAGCCCTTGGGTATCCGTGAGTCTGAACTATCAAGCAAATAAGATACACAGCCTGTATTTTCCCACGGAGTGAACAGTACCAAACATAAATATTGCAGCACTGAACATAAAACACCCTATGCAAAAATACAGATCTTGTTTGTTTGGTTCCCCTAATGCTTTAAAAAAGCTTACATCAATACAGTACTATAAGTACTATATTTAAGAATCTAATTCAATTTAAGGAGTTCTGCACTGCCTATAAAATTTTTTATTGAATTACTGCCTATTTTCAATTCAAGGCAATGTATTGTTCTATGCCAACAAACCTTGTTAGATACTTAATACTAGCAATAATATATAAGGAGTGACTAAAGTGCTTGTTGGAAAATAAGTCATTATTAGATAATTACTGGCAACTCTTCCCATCAGAGTTCAGAAAATACAACACAAGGACTATTATTATTTTTTAAACTTTTATTTATAGAACTCCTACTATGTGTACATTCCTGTTTAGGAGCTTTCCATGTATATTTCATTTAATCATTTTACCAGTCCTACTAGGTAGGTTTCTTAGGGAGGAATCCTTAATTCCCCATCTTTACATTTCCATAGAGGGTGACTTTCAGATTCTCTCCTAGTTTGGGGACTATTGAAGGGAACATTTCTAGTTTTATTCTCTCTATTCCACACTTGCATTCCCTCAAAGGAGGAAGAAGAGCTGATATGACTGTTGGAATCCTAGCAGCCAGTGGGTCACATCCCACACATCCCACACTCCGTCACACCTCATAGTGGGAGAGAGGGCTCCCCCTTATCTCTGTTGAGCTGCTTGCTTCTCAGATGAGTGAGAGGGATCAGGGCTCTTCCTTGGCTCCCTCTCCCCTTGCAGTAACAGACCTAGGCCAAATTCCAGAATGCACTGGAATCTTGAGCTCTCTGGCACCTTCCCCTAGGGCAGCAGCCAGTAAATGTCACTGTGACTTGTGAGGCAGACAGATTTCCAAGCAGCAGGCACAGAATTTGTACGCTGAGTCTGTTTTGCACACCCTACTTGCAGACACTACCCATGCTGGCTGCTTCGGTCAGATTCAAGGGAGTGTGAAAGGGAAAGAGATTTTCTCTTTGGCCTCAGTTATCAGCCATATCCTTCAACCAATTTTTAGCAGACATCCTGAAACCTGAAATAGGCTATTTTGATCCCCACTTAGCAACCTTTTCTAACCATCATTTGTCCTTGAAGGAAATGAGAAATACATAATTGGGATCCAAAACTACAACAGGAGTAACTCCCTTCATTTTTACAAGGAGATGTGACAGACCCAAAGAGATGAATGACTTGCTCCAAGTGTTATGCCCCAATTGACCATGTAAATAGGGTAGAGTTTAGAGAAGTACTCTTCAAAGTGCGATGTGCAAGGCAATCCACTGGGTGTGCCAAGAAAATATTAGAACTTCTATTTCTATTTATTTTTATACTAAAACTGATGACAACACTAAACTTTACAAATAATTAATATTGGCCTCAAAAATGACAACTTCATTAGGATTGTGTGTGAGGCAGTCATCTGTCACATACAATATACGAGTCTATATACAAGGCCCCTCCACAATGCTGAGGGGCACATGGCATCACCCTCACTCATCTGCTTTCAGGGTATTGCAATGTATTGAGTTGGTGTGTATATTGCTGAGTAGTTTTAAAGATTATTTTATCTACTTTTAAGTAAATTAACATTCTCGTAAAATAGATAAGTACCTTAAAGAAGATTCCTGTAAAGAAATCAAAAATTGATAATACTAAAAACAAAAACACAAGTGAACCACCACAAAAGGCAGAGTGAATTTTCTCCTGTGTTAGGACCAGGTCTTTGTCAGGCATATTATAAGGCATATGATAACCTAGTCAGATCCCAAAATAAGTTGAAATGAAATTTTTAAAAATATTATGAAGACTATTTGAAATATAGATTTCATCCACTATCTTAATAATGAATCTCACCTTGTCTTTGGATATTAATTGACAATAATATAAAGTAATAATAATCAGCAAGACATTCAAAATCTAAGAATCTAAACCATAAAACAAACCTTTTTTTCCTTGATACTTAGAGTCACATGAAACTCATCCCAATATTTTATAAAATTTCACTAAAGGTAATAATAAATATTTAGAAATCTTTTTGGGGGTTTCTTAATGTAATAATGTAGTAATAATACAGTAATATGTATATATAATTTATATACACAAATATACACATATGTAATTCTTTTAAATATTTACTTCTTTTTTATTATTATGGTGAGAATTCAAGTGTTTGGAGACTCCTGTACTAGAGAAATAGTGTAAGCCAAAAAGAAGATTTCAGGTGACATATTAGAAAATGAAGAATTGGATGGCTACCTGAATCAAAAGGATATATTGAATATATGAGGCTAAACCAATGGATTGAAGCAGCAGTCTCAATATAACTAGAGTACATTTTTAGAAGATAAATTTCAAGTGATATTTAAAGGTGACTAATGTGAAAGGAGGATTAAAATCCTGTGTGATGCTAAGACAACCTTGTGTGCCTCATTCGACTCACTCAACTGCCTTCTTCCTCTGGAAGGTGCACTCAGCTCCATCCCACAATATTTACTAAGCTACTTGAGCTGCCTCAAGACTGGGTTGAATCCTGGGGTCTGAATGGCCCTCACACCCATAGGCTGAGCCTGCCCTTGTGATGTTGCCCCCCACTTTAGGACTTAAATGTGGGGCTTGAAATTTGACTTCCAAGTGGCCACGGAAGGCTGGATATGGCACTTTGAAGATATAGGGCATTTAGTGTTGCCTGGGGTAACTGTTGATCTAAGGCAGAAGGAATGTGTGAGAGCCTTCCACAGCAAGTCCCCTTCCTTAATCCCTTGTGTGAACCACTCCCTTTTGAGTAAGGACAGCTGCTGAGCATTCTGCTGCATCACCTCCTGGCTCATTGTGAAGTAATAGCCAAAACTTTATGCTTCTGCCTATGTCATTTTCTTTTTGACCCTGTCCATCCTGGGCTTGCCGCACCCAAATATAATATCCTCACTTTTACCTTTGCCTCAAGGTCTGCTTTCTAGAGGACTTAGGCAACAACAACTAATCCACAGGACATCAGTAAGTGATGTCTTAATAATAACAAGAAAGAAATATTTTGTGGTCAAGTATATTTGGAAAACTTTAGGGATGCTACTATGCATTGTTCTCATTTTTCTTAGGAATATTTTTCTAGAGACATGGATAATGTGATATTAACACAAAATAAATTGGAAGAATGAGGAGCTATGTATGTTTCAGCTCAACTTGAAGAACAATTGTCTTATCGTCAAAGTTGTTGGAAGGTAGGGTAAAGTGGCTTCAGGAAGTTGTTAATTTCCTGTTATCTCGTTTAAGTGTATCTTGGGAATTCCCCCATGGTAAAGAGCTGGTAAAGAGGGTTCAAGGCACCAGATGAACTCTAAGGTACACTCCAGAATTCAGAATCTTCTGCTTTCCTTTGTTACCAAACATTTTTACTTTGAAGACTGGACTGTCTTTTCCATTATTTGTGGCAGATCGTATGGACATTCCATTTACAATATTATGTTTGGGCATTTCTTTGAAGGAGTTGTTCACCTCCTCCACCCTGGGTTTGCCCAACTCTGTACTACATAGCTGTTACATGACACACAGTATCTAGAAAAGTTTATGGTATATAATTGGTGACAAGTAAATGGTAGTTTTGTTATCATTACTTTTAAACAGAAGAGAATTTTACCAGGTTTGGTAATTACTCTGAAAAAATGGATTGAGAGGAATCAGCCAAATGACTCTTGGTGACCAGTGCCTTGAATTTCATGTCCAGACATATTGAATTATTTATAATTAAGGCTCTGATATGCCAGGATCTCTCTTACTTTGTGCCTTTTCCTGTCATCTCGTTCTGTAATGCTTTTTTCCTGCCAGTGTACTTGGAAAATACTCATCTTTTATATATCAATGCAAAAATACACTCCTTCCCTAACTTCCCCATATAGAGTTAATGACCCCTTCTCTCATGCTCCTACAACATTTTATATTAGGCAGGATCTCAGCAGAAAGCGGAGATGGTTCAAATAAAGAAACTCCAGATGGTTCAAACAAAGAAACTATTTACAAAGGAATAAGCAAAGGATGTTAATACATCCAGAGACTAGAAATGATGAAAAGCCATTACTAATACTAGGAATGAAGAGACAAGAGGCAGAAGGAGTGTTACCAGGGCCCAGTGAGAGCTGGAGTATGGAGTAGGGGAGCTTTTGTTATGATAGAACTCAGCTACCACCAGAGACATGCACTTTATGCCATCTCTGATTAACTAAAACTAACTGGAATTGAGTTGGCAAGAGAGTCTGAATGATGAGGTCCTCAGGGGTCTGCCTGCCTTCCATGGTGCAGGGAGAAGAACGGATCTCGGAGGATGTGGAGACCTATGGAGAATAACTTTCATGTTAGCATTTTTACCAATTTATCACACTTTGTTTATATGCCTATCTTTTCCTCTCCTTCAACAAAAAGATACTGTCTTTTTTTCTCTCTACATCCTAAGCCCATAATAGTATGGCAGTAAGCATAAGTTGAAGGAAGGAAGGAAGGAAAGGAAGAAGGGAGGGAGGGGAAGAGGGAAGAGGGAATGATGGATTTGAGTTATACGTTAAGCATATGTAATATAAAGTAGCTGTGAGATCACAATGAGATATTCCAAGAGGCAGTAGGAATTGAAGGTCTAGAGCTGAATCAAGAGGCTCTAGGTAGTGACTTAGGAACCAAACGGTACGTTGTTTGCTCATTTCATGTACTAGTCTTGTTTCCTCAATATCCTTGTTTGGATATTTTGGGTATTATAAGACATTTATTCTCTGTTCATTATCCAATTTTCTCACTCCTCTGGTGACTACATACTATTTTAAAAAGCTTTAAATTGTTTACTCAAGAGCTACAGATGAAGAAAAGGTTTCTTATAAAAACTATATGATGGTGCTAAATATTGTTTCTGAAAGAACAGTAGTATTTAGTGCAAACACTAAAATTTTACATAGGTGGTTTAAAAATTGATTTATAGTGCTTGGAAAATATGCTTGAGATCCCCAAGAGAATGAAAAAAAAAGGGAGAAAGAAAATTCTAAGGCAATTCTTTATTTTGTACTTTGCTTTAAGTGTTTTAAAGATACTTTTAAAAGATTTTAAAGAGACCAAGGAAGTTACAGTTTGCAGGACCAAGGAGATGTCTGCCCACAGAGAGAATTCCGGAGATCTTCAGAGTCCCTCTAACTATTTAGCTGAGTACCTATAAGTACATTCATTTGAGAAAATTACCCATGGCTGGGGAAAGAGCCACCCAAAAGTATTAGATGGAAGAGTACAGCGAGCTCACACAGGATAGGGAATAGTGCTTATTCCCACCTGGAAAAACTCATAGTCCACAGAACCCTGAGTGGAGTACTCAGAAGGACCTTGTATCAGTAAAGGGGAATAATCAGACATAGACTAAGAGCTGCTTTGGTCCCACTTAACAAATCTCAAAAGCAAGACCCAAAATTATCATGCTCTTTCCAAGTCACTTCTCTTGTCCTGGAATAAAGTTCATGAATACTCATAGGAATACAAAATTATCTAGCCTCCAGCAAGGCAGCTAATGAAAAATTAGCAGACATGAAAAGAGGCAGGAAAATCCAACCCTTAGTAAGGAGAAAAAAACAACCAAATCTGACACAGAACTAACGCAGATGTTAGAATTAGCCAAGACATTAAATTTTGCTATAGCAGTATTCCATATTTTCAAAAACCAAGAGATAAGATTGAACATGTTAAGAAGAGACATGGAAGATGTAAAAAAGATTTCAAATTCTTCTTCTATGGATTAAAAGTATAATGTGTGAGATGAAACAATAACTAGATGGTTTTAACAGCCAATTAGACATTGCTGAAGAAAAGATATGTAAACATAAAGACATAGCAATAGAAACTATTGAAAATAAAACACACAGAGGAAAAAAGACTTTAAAAAATTAGTGCCATCAGAGAGCGCTGGGACAGCTTCAAATGGCCTTTCAATAAGCATATCATTGGAGTCCCTAAGAGGAGAAACAGGAAAAATATTTCAAGAAATATTGTCCAAAAATCTTCAAATGTTTTTAAAGCTGTAAATCCATGGATCTAAGAAGCTCAGCAAACTCTATGCACACACACAAAAAAAAAAGGAGAAAAAGAAGAAGAAAACTACACCATGGCATCTCATAATCAAATTGCTCAATTCCTCAGAACCACTAACAGAGAGACAATAGAGACAATCTTAAAAGCAGTCAGAGAAGAACAACAAGGAAGATGGATTTCTCATTGGAAACAATACAAGTGAGAAGACAGTGGAGTAATATCTTTAACATACTAAAAGAAAAAAATAAAACTGTCAACCTAGAATTCTCTAACCAGTAAAAATATCTTTCAAAAATGAAAGCAAAATAAATACTTTCAGACATAGCAAATGCTGAAAGAATTCATAACTAGTAAACCTGTGAGAAATGTTGAAGGAAGTCCTTCAGGCAGAAGGAAAAGGATACCAGAAGTAAATATGGATCTACACAAAGGAATGAAGAACACTGTAAATGAGAGCTACATTGGGTTAATGTTTAAGATTATTTTCTTATTATTTAAATATTTTAAAAGAAAATTGACTGTTTATACAAAAAAATGGAAAAAATGTAGTGTGAGGTTTATAATACATATGGTAGTAAAACATATGACAATAATAACACAAAGGCTAGAAAAAGAACATAGTATACTATTTTAAGACTCCTATACATGAATAGGTATAGTATCACTTGAAGGTAGTGTGATAAGGTAGAGATACATACGATAAACCCTAAAGCAGCTACTAAGATAACAAAGCAAAGAGTTATAGCTAATAAAACAAAGGAATCATAAAAATATTCAATTTAAAATTAATGTATTTTATAAGACAACAGCACTTTTATGACCCTATGTGAAAGCAAAACATTTTATATACTGTGCAGTAATGTTTTCACCAAGTAAAACTAATGTCATTCACATTGCTTCCCTCAGGTGTCTTAGTCTGAGGTATAGAGCTCATGGAATAGAATGGTAAATATTTTGTTTTGACCAGGAACCCTTTACCATTTTTCAACAAGCGTGACACATTTTCATTGTGTTGATAATGCTTAGGCAGTTGCGCCATTGTTGACATCTTGCCTTTCTCTGCCATACAAGAAAGAATTTGAAAAGATGAGTGAGTAAGAGTGACAATGTTGGCCTGGAATCTTCTTTAACTTATATTAAAAGGAATTTATTCACATACTTCAGTTATCTCTTACTAATTGTGAATTCCTTGTGCTACATCTCAGAATTTATCTAGATGCCTAGAGTTAAGAACAGCCAACTCGTCCACTGTTTCCCAACTACAAGCTTAATTCCAGCAAGAAAAGTCCTGCCACATTATGTTCATTTCTCCTCTTAATCTCATCCTCAGTAACTTGGTTGCTTCATGCCTTATTCCCCTAAATTTTTGCGTCTGTCGTCAAAAAAATTGAACGTTTGCATAATTCAAATTAGAAAAACACTGCCTTAGACACTGTTTTTCAAATATGAATTTTCTTAACTGTCGTTTTGATGGGAACTGGATGGCAGCCAACACAAGACGGAGTTACTAATGAGACTAGTGTGCGGGCATTTAGTGTTCTTGATTGAAAAAGAGTTCTATATTTCAGGTTCTAGATGGTCCGGTGCCAAAGAAGCTCTGACTTTCAAGGAAGGGGTGTCAGTAGTCAGTCATTCAACAAATATTTATTGAATGACAATTAGTGCCAGGCACTGAGCTCAATGCTGGCGTATGAGCTAAACAAACTCTCAGGGAGGTTAAATCATGTGGAGAAGACACCAACGAGTAAAGGTGTGAGCTTTAAAAAGCTATGTCAAAGGGAGCCCAGGATGGCATGGGGAAAGAGGACACTTAAATGTTTCCCTTTATACTATACTATGCTATATATTTTTAATGTTATGACCATGAATTACTGTTATAATAAAAATTGTGTATTCAAAACTGCTACTATTGTTTTTTCTTCTCTATTTTTTTCTGTTATCCCAGCATATGTAAATTGCTGTGTGTGTGTGTAGTTATTTGAAAGATCTTTTCTATAAAGATAAACTTTCTTTACTCAAAATAAGACTCTGTGGGTGTGCATGCATGTGTGCATTTGTGTGTGTATGTGGGTGTAAGGGTGCCTCAGTCAAGAACTGCATCTCAATAGAAAAAAGGATACAATTGTCATATTCCTTACACTCACAGTCAGTGGAATTAAGATGGTGCTAATGCTTATGGGGTGCTGGCAGGGGCAGACTGTGGTTCTTCATCATGATTTACTGTGTTTTAAGATGCTGTCTTTCAATTGGATGCTCAGGTTAGACTCCTGATTTTATGCAGCTCAGCATTCATGTTTAAAACTCGGTCTCCAAAATTAGAAAGACTGGCCAGGAGCCCAGTTGACAGGTGGAGCCCACTGCAGTACCACGGCAGTGGAGCCCTGAGCCCTGCCTGCCACCTGACAGGTGGAATCTACCCATGAACTTGGGATCTTTTCAGCAACAGACCCCACTTCTTCAGCTGGGTAATCAGCTTCACAGCTTTCTGGTGTGACTCTAAGGGCCACGGAAGAAGCCATTGCCAAAGGTACCCATCCACAGCTAACCAGTTCTAAAAAGCACTCCATGCAGCCTAATAAACAGACAGCCATCACTTCATTTGTACTTCACAACTCCAGGCTGTTATTCCCCTGAATGAGATCTCACCTTTCCTGCAGTGGAGTGATGTAAAAAGAGTGACTGTGACAGCTGACAGGTGAGGTGGGTCCTTTTCTGGTACAAGTGAGCTTTCTGATCCTAGGCCAGTGAGTCTCACCTGTCAGCAATTGCTGACAGCACAGGGCTCACGGCCAAGAGCAGGAGGCTTGTGACTTTGACACGGCAGATGGGAGCCAAGTATAATAGCTGACAAGAGAGGTGGGCAACCTGGTAAACAGTCTCCTGCAATTTCCAGGGTCAGAGTCTATATAAAATGTCTGTGCCTCCACCTAACCAGCCCAGTCTTCTGTAGTCCCAGCAAAAGGGCAGAGACTGAAAATTTCAGAAAAGCATCAGGATTTAGTGCCTCTTATGTAGCAGGTGTTTGCAAACATTTCCTTCTCCAAACCAACCTCTAAGGTAATGGATGCTGTTTTGCAGATGGGGAACTGAGGGTCAGTCAGGAGAGTATCCCAAGGTTACACAGCTAGGATGCAGAAGAGCTCAGACCAGACATATATCTGCCTGCTTTCCAAAACTGGGGTATTTAGAAAATTCTGTTGTAATTTTCACAATAATTTTCTGTTTCTCTAGATCAAGCCAAACATTTCTACTTCACTTTTTTAGTGAAAGGGAGGGACTAATAATAATAGGAAGAAAGTATAACTTGAGAAGTAAAATAATCAATTAGAAAAAATTATATGTTCTTTTCTGTTATGTCAATAATTGACTTGCTGCAAATTGGAATATTACATTTCTCTAAACTTTACGTATCCCGGAAAACTGGTAGAACTTTTTTAAGTACCAGACCCAAATATAAATGGGTATAAATTTAAGAATCCCCTTAGAAGTGTGATGTGTAATTCATATGGAATATGAATATAGTAAAACAAAAGAAAAATAAAAGATGTCATTAAGATAAAAATTTTAAAACCTGCAGTATTTTACAGTTTGGGAGCTGGCAGAATTTGTCTTAGGAAGAAAACTGCCCTTTTCTTTGAGAAAACATTTTACTGGGACTTTTGATAATACCAAGATATGGCCCAGAGTCTCTGTGGAATGGGGAAGTTGAGAAAAAGCAGAGCTAAACTGCCCTGTGTGATAAAATAGAAAAGCAGTCTCCCTGGGAGTGGAAAAGGACTGTGGGAGAGTGAGAATCTGAGAAAGGCCTGGGGAGCAGGGCCAGTCTGACTAGAGCCGGCAGAGAGCAAAGCCTGTGACCCCAGCTCAGGAGGGAGGATGCTCTCCAGGTGGCTCCATTGATTCCTGTACTTGGAAAGCAAAGTTCTCAGATACTGACTTTTTTTTAAATTAAATTCAGTTTTATTGAGATATATTCACATACCACACAATCATCCATGGTGTACAATCAGCTGTTCACAGTACCATCATAAAGTTGTGCATTCATCACCCCAATCTATTTTTGAACATTTTCCTTACACCAGAAAGAAACAGAATAAGAATAAAAAATAAAAGTAAAAAAGAACACGCAAATCATCCCCCAATCCCACCCTATTTTTAATTTAGTTTTTGTCCCCATGTTTCTACTCATCCATCCATACACTGGATAAAGGGAATGTGATCCACAAGGTTTTCACAATCACACTGTCACCCCTTGCAAGCTACATTGTTACACAATCGTCTTCAAGAGTCAAGGCTCCTGGGTTGGAATTTGATAGTTTCAGGTATCTACTTCTAGCTATTCCAGTACATTAAAACCTAAAATGGGTTATCTGTATAATGCATAAGAATATCCACCAGAGTGACCTTTCAGCTCCAACTGGAATCTCTCAGCCATTGAAGCTTTATTTTGTTTCATTTTGTATCCCCCTTTTGGTCAAGATGTTCTCAATCCCACGATGCTGGGTCCAGATTCATCCCCGGGAGTCATATCAGATACTGATTTTTAAATTCCCCTTCTCTGTGAAGTAATTTCCTTATACTAGGAACCGGTTTTTGTGAATCCTTCCCACACAGCAACTCAGCGGTACCAAGCCTTAGGCTCAGAGAATGAAGGAAGGAAGTCACGTGTAGGCTCAGGAAAGGCCAGTGAAGGCAGGGGCAGTGCAACCCACGCCCTGAGACTAGCTTGGTGCTAGCAAATGCCAAGTAAGAAAGGATTAAGATACTTTGTGATTTTCAGGAACTGACCAGTATCCAAGGCCACAGAGCTCCAGGGTGGAGCTGAAAGTGTTGGGTCAGAGCCAAGTTTCCGTGGGGGAGTGAGATATCTTGCCACTATATCTTTTCTTCTCTAGGTAAATTACTTTCTTGGCGACCTCTTCCTCTTTCATGGCTTTAATTACCATCTAAAATGATGATATTTAAATCGTATGTTCAGCTACAACATCTTCACCTACCTAGCATTTCCATTTGGATTTCTAAAAGGCATCCCCAATTTACCATATCCAGTTCCTCCCTCTGGATTTACTAACTCCTCCCCAGCCTGTTCTACTCATCAAGTTCCCTGTCTCAGTAACCGGCATCACCAGTCACCCAGTTCCTCAGACCAACCAAAAAACCATATTACCATCCTTGACACCTTCCTAATGTGGACTCATCCTCTCGTCCTTTAAAGCATATCTCAAATCGGACTTCTTGTCCCCATCTTCCCTGTTACTGCTCTAGCCCCAGCCACCGTCCTGATCCTGGGCTGCCACAGCGGCCTCCTGGTAGGTCTCTCGGGCCTCACTCTCGCCCCCTCCGCCAGCCCAGCTCCCTGTGCCCAGTCTGTTCTCACATCCAAGGAGGAGCGAGACTGACAGCCCAGGCACCGCAGTCCTCCTTCACTCGTGACCCTTCAATAACCTTCTTGAGGGCGAGTGGCTGGGACTCACCTCAGGCATCTTTTATCACAGTAGCTAGCACAGCCCCTGGCGCCGAATAGGTTCGGTAATGTGCGTTTGTTCACCGACTAGAAAAAATATAATACTTTTCTATCTGTATAGGAAGGCGGCAGGAACTGGGGAGGTGTGTACTGCTGAAAAAGGTGCCATGTACTCTTCGGCAGCTTTCTTTTCAAGGCTAATTTCACAGCAAACATGGGATTATGTTTTAACAGTTTCTGAAAAATGATAGCAAATGGCAGGAAATCTGTACATTAACAACATAGACAACTTCATGGCTCAGGGAATGAGAAAATGCAAAATTGTGATAGCATAAATAGGGGGTTTGCTGTATATATAGCTTCCTCTTAGCCCAATCTTGTGTTTATTGAATATTCATTGGGGTATGTTGGAACAGTGAACAATATTTTATGAGCTTGGCAAGGGAATAAAGAGCTGAATGGTTCACTTTTTTTTTGCTACCAAGAAAGCCCTGCAAAATGGATCCAAGATGGATCTTCAACATACACCAGTCAAAGGTGACTGGAATGTAAATTTATTTCACTGCCCTGATCAGTTCAGGCTCCTTCTCTATTTGCTGAATCCTCCTATTTTGTACTTCTCCTTGGCTATCAATATAATTTTTATATAGGCTTGTTCCTTTTTATATGATCTCCAAAGTTTCTAATCACTGTTTAATTCACTTCTGCAAACTGTTTTTTTCCTGGAAAGATTTGCATTGTTAGTCCCAGTTATTTCAGGATATTATGGGAATGGGCCATATATCTTTATTACTGTACAGATTCCTAATCAGTATTTCTAATTTCCAACCTCCTCAATTAAGACTTGAAGGACTTTGCTTATATCCTCACTCAAGTGAAATGTATTCACTATACAAAAGAAAAGTCATAGTAAAAGTAGCTATTTTTGTCCATCAGTGATTTATTGAGGCCTTTTAAGAGATATTTTGCTTGTGTTAACTACCCTCATGAAAACAAAGTCTCTGGCACATAGTAAGCGTATAATAAACTTATTTGAATGAACAGATGAGTGGCTGTGGAAGTGAATGAGTGAATGAGTACATGATTTAGTAGTATTTAGACTTGACATGCTGGTTCATAGGCAGATGTGAAATTTGAATTCGATTTGAATATGATGTTCTAAGTAGCCAATAATTTAATATTATAATACATTTCAGAATGGTTTATGATGCAGGCCATAATCCTGTCACAAAACATATGATCATCACCTAATATAGTGTTTGAAATCTTGCCAGAAAAAATTATC
Organism: Choloepus didactylus; assembly: GCF_015220235.1. Taxonomy (NCBI): domain Eukaryota; kingdom Metazoa; phylum Chordata; class Mammalia; order Pilosa; family Megalonychidae; genus Choloepus; species Choloepus didactylus. The sequence continues at coordinate 48,103,217 of NC_051320.1, read as the reverse complement.
AATATGAAGTAATTTTTATCCTAATTAAAAGCTAACTTTGTTTCATAACCGTCTTATCTTAATTGCCTTTAAAGCGTTGTTAACCAATTTAATCATTTATCTAAAATATTATCCTATATTTCTTAGAAGAATAAAATTCAGTAGCATAATATTTTAAATTTACCCCCTAAAAATGTATTTCTTCTTCCTCACAGTAACTAGAGAGCTGATTGTCATCGTTAACTTACGGTCAATTTAGTTTCCCTAGAATATTCTTGTTCTCTTTTGCTCCTTTGTCTGTCCTCACCTCTTGCTTCTTAAATTTCTACTCTACTTCCACAAGACTTCCACTTCTGTTCTCATCTTTTTCTGTTTTTCTGGTGTCTCTCATTTCCTCTTATAGCCTGTTGTTCTTTCTACTAGTTTCTTATCTCACTCTAGTTATCCTGTAGCTACAACCGTGAGAAAGGTGGTGCTTTAAAAGGCATGTCATAGGATGTGCTTGTCTTCCTGTGGTTGGATTGCATTATTGGTCCTGATTCTTCACTCCTTCCTGTATCCACACCTGGGACTGGCTACATAATTTGCAGGACTGATTGAAAATTAAAATTTGAGCAAGGACACCTGTTGGAAAATTAAAAAAAAATTTTAAGACAGTGACAGCAGAACATTAAACCAAGCATGGAGACCTTCTAGGCATGGGGCCCTGTACAGCTACACAAGTGGTATGACCATAAAGCAGTTTTGCTTACCATCTTTGCCATATGACTTTGAAGTTCCTTCCTCTAGAAGCTAAGTATGTTTCTCTGTCATTCTGATGTTGGCTTTGACCATGTGGTTTGCTTTGGCCAGTGGAATGTGGGCTGAAATGACATGCCAGGTTCATCTAAGCCCTGAAAGGTCCCAGGTGTTTCTGCTTGTCCCTCTGCTCTCCTGCCATAGCCATACCAAGGGCATGTTTTGACCAGCCTATGGGCCCAGGAAGATGCGAGTGCTACCTGTAGCTTAAAACCAAGCTCAGCCGAGCCCTGCCTAGATCAGTTGGCCCCAGCCAACCTTCAGACACATGAATGAAAATAAATGACTAGTGTTTGGAGCTATTTAGTTTTCGACTGGTTTGTTATTAGCAAAAGCCAGCTAATACACTAAATGAAATCAAAGTTTACTTAAGAGGCCCTATTTCTAGTTTTTGATCCTCAGCTCGCTCTTTCTAACACCTCCCTGACCTAGCTCAGGTGTTGGCTCTGTCAATTGCTAGATCAAGACCCTGACAGTGTTTTCCCCACCAACCCAACCCCTTTGATCACACTTCAAACTGGGCACACACTGCCTGCTTCTCCAGCACCCACCCCTGGCAGTGACAGAGCTTATCTCCCTTTCCTGCTAGGGATGCCTTATCACAATAAAGAAATGCACCATTTACTTAGGATTGTAATTGTGCCTTCTGTCTGGTCCCCTTCCCTTCACTCTTGGTGCTTTTTGGACCGCCTTCTGTCCTGCGGTCAGAGTGAGCTTTCAAAATCATAAATCAGATCATATAATCTCCACATGTATATCCTCTTTTGGTCACTTCTTGTCCTCAGTTTATTTACAATTATTCTTATTATGTGACCTTTGATAATAATATCAGAAGTTAGTCTAAGAAAGTAGAAAAGTGTTTGGATTCCTCTTTAAGAAGAATAATCCAGTTTTTTTTAACTCTAAGTAAGAGTCCACTAACTATAGACTGTGGACTTTTTACTGCCTGAGTAAAAAGTCTGCCAACTATCCTTTTGAATGCTTAACAAAAACAAAATATCCACAAAAATCTCTGTGTAGTGATTTATAATATAACTATATAAACAGATGCTTTACAATAATAGCTTCCATGTTACTGTACATGCATGCTAAATCCTTTTTTAGATCATCTGACTTAATCCTCACAACAACCTCATAACTTATATTTCACCTCCCTTTTACAGATGAGAAAATGAAACTGACTTGAGTTCCAAGGTCATACAATGCCTAGCACATTTTAGATAATCAAAATGTACTGAAGGAGAGAATGAACTGAGACTTAAAGCCAGGGTAAAGTGGACTCATCAAGGAGAAATATGCAAAAACACCGATACAAATAAAAACAAAACAATTCTGGCTAATGTTCAAAGAAAATAAGACTTGAATTTATCTCAAACATGATTATGATTCCATTTTCAAAGTCAATTTTATCCTTTTTTTTTTTTAAGTAGAACTTTTAACGTTAATTAGACATTTTAACACATGAAGTGATGATAAAACTCTGCCCCAGTATGAAAGCCCCAAATATGAACTGCTCTAAGATCTTGATACCCAGTAGCCAAAAATAGGATTAATAAAGACTAGGCAAGAGTTTTAAATCATAATTAGGTCTTAAAATTTAAATTTAAATTTATAAATTTAACTTATAAATTTAAATTTAAAAAGAAAAGTAATTGATTTTTTTAAGCTTGTTGAAGATTATCCAGTATTTGGACTGATGTGATTTCCCTTCATTTATACATGGAAAAAATGACAGCAGGAAAAAATTAACTATGTAAGTAGTCTTTATACATAATGGGCCAGACACTGTGGTAGGTGACAGCTTTCAATATTAAAAAAAAAATAGAAAGTTTCCTCTGAATTTAGTTTATGTGAAATAATTATTTTTTTTGTTTTGAAATATTATGAAAGTACATTCTCCTTAAATATATTTTTCTGCTAATAAATATGACAAATTTTTATTGCAGAAAGTTAGAAAATACAAAAAGAACAAAAATGTCACCCATTATGCCGTGACCCATAGATAACAACTGTTGACATTTTTATGATGCCTTCATTCATTAAACACCTAGCACATAGTGGCGGATGCTGGCATGAGATCATTAGTAAAGTAGTTGGACAATTTGATTTCTGCACTGATTACTTTCCAGAAATAAAAAATATATATATATTTGAAGTTTAATCCATATGCTTTCTTGTTTTTCATTTTTTCCTGTATATTCTCTGTAGCTTAAAATATAATAATAGTATTATAGAATATACCTGTACCTTGTAAGGTATAGGGAGCAAAGAAAAAAATAAACAGAAGCAAAAAGGAAGCCAATACAGCAGTTACAATATAAAGAATTGGTATTCTTTTTAACTGCTGAATAACAGTGAATAAAAAAAGAATATCTTACACATTTATGCCATTACAGAAATTCCCACACTTGTAACTTCAGACAAATCATTATATGAGCCCCTTGAGGAGTTCCAATGTTAACAACAAAGATCTAATTGTTTGCTTTAAAGCTGGTTACACAGTTTACCTAGCTTAGTATTCTTGAACAACGAAGGAGAGATTTGGGGGAATAGGTGGGGGTTGGGGGCTGGTTGATGATCCATGGCTTGAGGCATGGAGAAGAGCCTGTTTAGAAAATCATTGCATTTGTGGCAGGACTAGATTACTGAGTGGATAATTAATGGTGGCAAAGATAGGAGATCTTCTCTTCCTCCTTAATCTTATTCTCACGCTTAGCTTATAGCCCTGAGGAAAGTTTTTTTTGCTTTAAAGACCATTCTTTCTGAAACTTTTGGTCTTTCTGTGGTTTATTGAGCTGGTCTCTAAGGTTCAAGGGGGGTCAAAACAGAAGATATCTTCTCCAAGGCATTAAATAGACATTAAAGGAACAAAGCCAGTCTGAAGAGTTTTCACAGGGTCTTCTTCAAAGATTTAATCTACAGAGCCTCCTCCCCCACCCCCGCAAAAGACATTTATTTAATGACTTTAGGAATCTTAATTTATAACATTGTCCCTTTCAGTAAAAGTTTCAAACCCATCAAGTTTTTACCACACAAATTAATATTAACTGTGTAGATAACCCTGCAGTCTAAGGTAAAATATGACACTAGGAGATAATTTGTGACAGATTTGCATATATTTTCTTATTTTGTAAGTAGAGTAGTCAACTGGAATTTTCTAGTTCTAGTAACAAACATTATATAAACATATATATATATAATAGCATATATAATGATTTCCAATTTCACTGACTATGCATTACATACACACGCAAACATGTATTTAAAATAACATTGCAACATTCTGGTAAGTCCTTTCAGTGCATGGTCAGTAAAAAATAATATATTCATGATTTATCAAAGCATTTTCTCCATTGATGTCATTTTAATAAATATATAGAGCCAGATAAAGAACATAGATATATTTTATAAATAGTAATATGTATATTGATTAATATTTATCAATTTAGTCAATAAGGTGTTATAATAGAACAGTAATGATTATCTTGGTATGTTCTTATGTTTTTTTTTTTATCATATGAATAAAAACTACCTTCATTTCATTTGAGTAACAATAAGTCTTATATGTTATATCACTATATAAATAATTACTTTTTCAATTCTCATTTTTACTGCATGTGTATGTATGTTCACACACATAGAGATCATGTGTCTTCACTTAAAAGCCATGGCTTCTATAAAATTTAATTACATTTCCATGCAGCTTTAAATTGTGAGTGGCTTTAAATCAAGTGAGTCTTCAAAACAGGGGCAGCTTCTATTAAATTTAATTATGTTTCCCTGCATATTGCACAATGGAGGTATAGCTGCTACATGAGGGCATCTTCTATTAAACTGGCACAGGGAAGATGTAAAATCAAGCAGGATGGCTCTCATGTCTCTTTGAAATGGATTAAAATACTGTTGTCTTGCCATAGTCAAAATGCTCTGGAACCATCTTTAGTAATGTAAGACAAAGCCAAGAAGTCTGAATTTTTCATGTTATTTTCACGTATGATATGTACATTTTTGGAGATGTTCCATTTATGTTAATTTTTCAATACATTAAATATGAATTCAAATGATTGAAATGTAGAAAGTCTTTTGCATTATATTTGAATTTCAGAACCATATGCGTCACTAATTTCCAGCCATACAAAAGGGATTAAAGAGGCAAAGCAGCTTGAAATTATACTTTCTTTTGTTAAAAAAAGAAAAAAAAAATTTTAGGAGACGGTTTGTTGTACTCCCCAAAGATGAAAAATTTTCTTTTAATTGCTGAATGTTTTTATGAGTTAGACCTCTCAATAGTTGCTGCTATTTTTTATGAGGGTGTGTATTAGACCATATATATGTTAAATATTTAAAGTTTGGCTTTGAAACACTGTGGTTGAAACAGAACTAATGAATGGGTCACCTGTAAAATGAGGTAGATATCGTGTACCTGTGTTGTTTAGCACTTGTTGAAAGGTGATATTATAAATCAGAGTAATATACATTGCTTAAATATAGTCTCTGTAAGTACAGGTAGGTATAAAGAGTAACAATTTTTATTATGTTGCACAATATTTTAAAAATATATTATTATGATATAATTTATCATCATTATTATTACTATTGAACTGCTTCTGGGAGGGTGGCCGAAAGTTGATTATCTTAATATCTGTCTCCTGGAGGAAGATGGAATTTTAAAACATGTTATCATTTGGGAGATGTAATACTTAAGAGAAATATGCCTAATTAAAATAAACATTGTAAACATGGCAGGTCATGTGTCCTCACTCAACAGAAAGGGTTTTTTGTTTTGTTTGGTTTTCTGTTTTTCTTTTCCTTCTTCTGTAAGCTGATTCCTTTCCTGGAATGCAAGCAGAAATAGCCATCTAGTCTCGAACAAAGTAAAATCCTGGCGTAATTAGAACAAACATTTTCCTAACTTGTCCAGAAATGAAATTAGCTCACTCAACTGACATTTCTCTTGACATACAGAGCTCTTCCATGCAATACTCTTCCTGCAGTGGGCAGACATATTTAAATATGAAATAAACGCAACTTGGGATGGTAGGTGGGGTACTCTTGCAACTTGCCTGTATTCTGAGCTGTGTAGAAATATATTGAAGACAAATACTAGTAGGTGAACTTGGTTTAAAGTTGTGTATGTAATTTTTTAATTCGGTTTAAAATAAAGATTACAGATATCTTGCCATGTGTTGGAAGTGTGCCTATGCAACCATATAAAAGTGAACAATTTGAAATCATCATCTAATTTAGATGAAAACTGCTAAAGATAAAAGGAGAAATCATTCTTTAAGGGTCAAAGTTTTATGTAGCCTATCTCCACTTGCCAAAAATAACTCAAGAGATTCTATTGCCAACATTAGCTCAAGATGAGAATTCTCTGAAAATTTACATTTAATTGGTTGATTTTGTATTCTTTAGAATGCATATTTATTAAGGCCCCTTGCATATCATTATATTTTCCATTAAATTTATCAACACATCACAGCTTAATAGGCAAAGCTTATAAAAATGATTTGTAGATTATTTGTTTAAATTATGGTCATTGGGCTGATTGGCTGGCTGTTCTAGAATAAATGTGCCCAAATAAATTACAAACTGAGACATTCATTAGTAAATTGGGGCGTGAGGGTAGAAAAAGTAAAGCCAGCTGAGTGCACAAAGCTTTGCCGAGCACGATGTACTCAGGTACCAGCATCTGTTACCTACTCACCAGCCTTTAATAAGTATCTTTTTTTTTTACTAAATAGCAGTAGAGAAGCTTCCGTTTTTATGGGATTTAAGAATGTGTGATATACATAGTACTACATATACTCATTAAATTGCAAAGCTATCTGCATTCCATTTCCACTATTTCTAAATACTGTATAAAGTAAAATGATTAAAATGTCACTGGATCCACATACATTCCATTTTTGCAATAAGCATTTCTTTCTACAAAAGAGGAAATGCTGTTTAATTTCAATGTGATTGTGAATTTTGTAAAATGAGGATGTAATAGCATTTTACTTAAACTTATAGCATCTTCTGTTCAAATTGTGTTTCAGAATAGTTCCTTCATAATTAAAGTGTCAAAAAACACATTTGTAACAAGCATGATGAAATTCATTCTGGATAATCTGTCAGCAAATAATAACCTGCATTTCCTGCTCTCAAACAGAATCATTTAATACCTTTCAATCATTTGGTTCTTCCCTCTTTTTTCTTTTTTCTTGTTACTCTTAGAGAACAACTTCCTGTAACAGCTTAAAAACTATTTTATGGGCTTAATGGAAGTTTATCTTTTGCTGAAATGTTATATGGGTAGCAAATGTTTCAATAAATATGTAAAATGCTCTTCCCTGAATCCCCACTGGGTGCCTCTCAATCTAGAGTATTCCCAAAACAATAAAACAAAATAATCATAATTTCTCATTTCCTCCCAAAGATTGTCCATCTATTTTTCTATTTTATTGATGAAAATAGAAATCATACTAAGAGGAGGCCTTCTCTATCATGTTGAGGTCAAGTCAGGTTGGTATTTAGTGTGCTATAACATATTATGTTTTTGAAGTATGGAAGGAGCAGGTCAGGTTATTCCAGTGGTTTTTCTCCTTCTAAAATCTTGCTTTTATTGTTTTTTAATGGCATTCATCTTATGTTTACAACTTTTAAAAATTTGAATAAAAAAACATTATATGTGAGTGTGTGTGTGTGTGTGTGTGTGTGTGTGCATCTGCCAGTGATTGTAATAAAATGCAAATACAAAGAAGCAATAAATGTCCATGTAAGTAATTTAACCTGTATCACTAGAATTAGTGTTCTGGTTGGTTTATTGATTTCATACTATATGTGCTTGAAACTTAACTTTTGAAGAATCATTGAATTGAGTGCTCTGTGTCAGGATAAGTATATTTATATAGCTCGTATGTCCTGAGTTTTCATCTCTCTCTCCTTTGCTTATAGTTTAATACAATATTCTGACTGTAAGAGGCAAGGAACCATAAATTGTTTTATAGTCAAGATAGACCATAAGATTTTACCCCAATACAGTTCAAGCATCCTTGTAAGAGGGAAAAAGAAAATCATTTTAAGTAATTTATTCTTTTAAAAATGCTCATACCATCCATTGCAGCTGCAGAACCATAATGCTTTCATTAAAGATCACATCTGGGCTGAATTAAAACAGGACCCTTTTCCAGGTCTGGAGTGTTTGTCAGGTCGAAAGTTTTTCTCATAGCTCCTGAAGCTTTTCCAAAAAATCGAGGACTAAGACAGAGAACAGACCCTGTCACGAGCTGGTACCGGGCTTTAAGTACATTCCTGCTATGTTATTCAACGTCTGGCTCTAATTTGGAGGTACATCTCCCTTGTGTTCACTTTATTAACTTATATATGACTAGCTCTTTTGTTTAATATGGAAATAAAGAAAGCACTTTGTTGGAGAATAGTACTGCAGACTGAGACTTTTATTTTCCTACACATTTTCTCTTTTTTCTGTATGTTTGCTCTTTAAAGCAATTTCCTTATGTTTGAACTACTTGTATAAGAAAAACAAGGTAGATAATACAGTGACTTAATAGCAGACCTTGTTTTCTATTCAACTTTATGGATAGGGTGAAAACTAAAACTACCGAAATCTTAATTCATTGAATTTTTTAAATGTTGACCATCAATTATCTCAGAACTGCAAAGACAAAAGTCTACCAGTGTTATCCATAGACATATGTATATGAAAGTAAAATTATTTCTAAATTTTGGAGAAATTATTTCAACAATATATTATAAAGTTGAATAGAATGCCAGCAAAATATCAAGATGCTATTACATTAAATCAAGAATAGAGGTATTTTTCCAAAACTTTCAAAAAATTGTGGTGTATATTAGAAATAAACTACCAGCCAAAGATAAAGGGGGCTTTAAAATTTTATTTGAAATGTTTTTCTCATTACTAGATTATTAACTTATTAAATATTAAATCATATATCAATTTGTTACAAACCTTTAGGCAAAAGGAAAAGATGAACTCTGTGAAGATCAAAATATCATAGAGGAAACAGACAAGTGATCAAATAAATATAATACAATGTAAGGAGAGGCTAGGCCTCCCTATAACTGTGCCTAAGAGCCTCCTCCCGAATGCCTCTTTGTTGCTCAGATGTGGCCCTCTCTCTCTGGCTAAGCCAACTTGGCAGGTGAAATCACTACCCTCCCCCACCCTACGTGGGATCAGACACCCAGGGGAGTGAATCTCCCTGGCAACGTGGAATATGACTCCCGGGGAGGAATGTAGACCTGGCATCGTGGGATGGAGAACATCTTCTTGACCAAAAGGGGGATGTGAAAGGAAATGAAATAAGCTTCAGTGGCAGAGAGATTCCAAAAGGAGCCGAGAGGTCACTCTGTTAGGCACTCTTATGCACAATATAGTTAACCCTTTTTAGTTCTAATGAATTGGAATAGCTAGCAGCAAATACCTGAAACTATCAAACTACAACCCAGAACCCATGAATCTTGAAAACAATTGTATAAAAATGTAGCTTATGTGACAATGTGATTGGGAAAGCCATATGGACCACACTCCCTTTTGTGTAGTTTATGGATGGATGAGTAGAAAAATGGGAGAAAGGAAAAAAACAAATGAACAAAAGAGGCACCCAGAGTTCTTTTTTACTTTAACTGTTCTTTTTCACTTTAATTTTTATTCTGATTTTTTTTAAATTTTGAAATAAATTCCAAGTTATAGGAACAGTTGCAAAAACAATACTAACCCCATACAAAGAATTCCATCATACCCTGACCTCCCTCCCCCGATAGCTCAATCCACCAACCTTAACATGCTGTCACATCGCTATTTCTTTCCCTCCCTCCCTCCTTCCTTCCCTCCCTATCTATCATCCATCATCTATTGCTCTGTCTTCTGAACATATGAGAGCTAGCTGCACACATCCTTGAACATATACTATAATTCACGTATACACTTCCCATGAACAAGAACATTTTTTTATGCAATCCCATTAAACACAGCTAAGAAGTACAAGAGATTCAACAATGATACAAAGCTTACATTCTATATTTCTTTTTCCTTATGTCTCAACTGTGTCCCTTTGAGCCACCTGTCCTCTATCCTCCAATCCCATCCAAGTTCATCCTTGGCATTCAATCATCATCTATTTAGACTGTCTTTTTTTTAAATTATTTTTATTTTTTTTTCAGTTGTGGAAACATATATACGGCCTAAATCTTCCCATTCCACCCCCTCCCTAGCATTCCATTAGTGGGATTAATCACATTTAGAATGTTGTAATGCTCTTTCCCACCATTCATTACTAGAAATTTCCCTTCACCTCAAAACAGCAACTCCACCCTCATTGTTTAACTCCCCATTGCCCCTTCCCCCATTTCTCTTAACCCAAACTCTACATTTCATCTCTATGGTTATATTCTCTACTAATTTCTTTGTGTTTGCTGTGGGGGTTAAAATTAACCTCTTAAATCCATATCAATCTTGTTTTTCTTTGATACCACCTTCACTTCAATAGGACACATGAACTATGTTCCTATACTCCTCCATTCCCCTATCTTTATATAGTTGTCTAAAATTACATATTTTACATTGAGTTCAAAACCACTGATTTGTCATTAGAATTTATGTAATTTATATCATGTAGGAAGTAAATAGTGGAGTAACAGTTCAAAAATTATTGAATTCCATTTGTATTCCATTGTGGTTGGAGAATGTGCTTTGAGTATATTCAATTTTTTTTTTTTAATTTCTTGAGGCTTGTTTTATGTCTCAGCTTATGGTCCCTTCTGGAGAAAGATCTGTGATCACTAGAGAAAAATGAGTGTCCAGGTGATTTGGGATGTAAAGTACTATATATGTCTGTTAAAATTCTCTGTATCTCTTTCTCCTTTCTGTTGTTTCTCTGTTGGTAGGGCTCCCTTTAGAATCTGAAGTAGGGCAGGTCTTTTATTGGCAAAGTCTCTCAGCATTTGTTTGTCTGTGAAAAATTTAAGCTCTCCCTCAAATTTGAAGGCAAGTTTTGCTGGATAAAGTATTCTTGGTTGCAAATTTTTCTCTCTCAAATTTTAAATAGGTCATGCCACTGCCTTCTCGCCTCCATGGTGGCCGCTGAGTAGTCACAACTTAGTCTTATGTTGTTTCCTTTGTATGTGGTGAATTGCTTTTCTCTTGCTGCTTTCAGAACTTGCTCCTTCTCTTCAGTATTTGAGAGTCTGATCAGAATATGTCTCGGAGTGGGTTTATTTGGATTCATTCTATTTGGAGTTCACTGGGCATTTATGCTTTGTGTATTTATATTGTGTAGAAGGTTGGGGAATTTTTCATCAACAATTTCTTTGAATACTCTTTCTAGACCTTTACCCTTCTCTTCCCCTTCTGGGACACCAATGAGTCTTAAGTTTGGACGTTTTATTTTATCTATCATTTGCCTGAGATCCATTTCAATTTTTTCAATTTTTTTCTCCATTCTTTCTTTTGTTCTTTTATTTTCTGTTCTGTGGACTTCTAGGACACTGAGATGTTGTTCAACTTTCTCTAGTCTTGTATTGTGACTATCCAGAGTCTTTTTAATTTGGCCAACAGTTTCTTTTATTTCCATAAGATCTTCTATTTTTTTATTTACTCTTGCAGTGTCTTCTTTATGCTCTTCTAGGGTCTTCTTTATGTTGCTTATGTCCTGGGCCATGGTCTTCTTAATGTCCTTTAAATCCTTTGCCATGTTTTTGTTCCTCAATTGTATTTCTTCGATTAATTCTGCGAGGAACTTTGTTTCTTCTGATAACTTGATTTGTGTGTTTGGAGTTGGATTCTCCATATCGTCTGGTTTTATTATATGCATTGAGATTTTCTGTTGTTTTTGGCCTCTTGGCATTTGCTCTGCTCAAGAGGGTTCTTTCAATTTGTAAAAAAAAAAACCTATCTAATTTTTCAGAAGCACAGTTTGGTGACGTACACTTTCTCTAACTAACCAGCAGATGGCGTCTGTGAGTCACCTATACCTCTCATGTCAGTTCTCCACCTTGTCCCCATGGTGTGTGGGGAAATGATTCTTGTGGGGTCCAGCCGGAGAACTCAGCCTGGGTGTGTTGCTGGAGCCGTCCACCCTGAATGCGGGGCGCTTGCATGGGTGGCCAGGGAAGAAGGACAGCCTCAATATTCAAATCCCCCTGGTTCCCGGAGATTCAAGGCCGCCGCAAGAGTCCAAGCCTTCATTTCATTTCAGCCCCAGTCCCTCTCTCCCACTGTTCCACAAACCACCGGACTTGGCATAGTGTCGTTGGGATCTCCGAGCAGGTCCCCCCGCCCAGCCGCGATCCTCCAGGACCTCTGTGGAGGGAATGCCGTGCTACATCACCAGTGCGCGTCGTCCCTCAAGGGAAGCCCTGGGCTGCTGGGCCGAGCCAGCTCGCTTTCAGCCTGATGCAAAAATGGCCAAACGGGGCATCTCCACACCCCCCTCATCGCACAGTTCCTCCTTCCCAGCTCCGGGACAACTGGCGGGGCTCTGGGCTGTGGGCACAGCCCCAAGCAGGAGTTTATCCAGCCCTCCCGGGAGAGAGCTGCTAGCTGCGGGGTTTCATTCAGCTTCTGGCTCTTCCCTCCATTCCCCCGGCCCCAGGGATATCTGCAGTGGGCTATCTTCCAGGCCAGACACCGAGAGGCTGGCCCAGCCCCCTCTTGCTGTTTTACTGCGTGGTTCCCATGATCGCACCCACAGCCGCTCCTGGGTTTTTCCCTTTTTTTTTTTTTTTATTAAAAGAGCCCGTTGGTCTCCAGACGCCAAACCCTGGCTTTCCCAGATCGCCGCATGGCTGCGGGACTTCCAGCCAGCTTACTCACTCGTTTCAGAATGCAGACTCCCGGTTTCACCAAGTATACAGCCCCTGGGAACTAGCAGATCTTGTCCAGCTGGCACATCGCTGTAACCAGTATTCTGGGTCACTCTCTGGTCCTTATCAAGTGTTTTCCATGGAGGTGTTCCTTAGCCCTGTCTCACTTAGCCTCCATCTTGGTTTCTCCCTATTCTTGTTATTTTTGTGTGTGTGGTAATGAAGGTGTCAGGGATTGATTTTGGTGATGAATGCACAACTATGTGGTGGTACTATGAACAAATGAATGTATGCTTTGTTTTGTATGACTGCATGGTATATGTGTATGTCTCAATAAAATGAATAAAAATATATATATAATGCAATGTGATATGTATTGAAATAGAGACAAGTGCACATTGGAAACAGGGCTCTACTCTGCCTGAGAAGGCCACCTTTGACTGGTCTTTGAAGGATGAATAGAAGTTCCCCAGTCCTAAAATATTCACAAAAGTTAGCCAATCTTTAACACATACTCTTTATATAAAATTACCAATGGATAGCCTTGCTATTATATTAATTTATTTTCCACACTTATTATGATTCCCAAACTAACATTATTTATTTATTTAATAAAACTAAATAGTATTATAAATTATAGAGATATTTTCCCTCCCTGTAGGGAAGTAGAACTTATTTTCAGGAGATATAATGGGGGAAAAAAAAGCAAAGTTTAGAATCAAATAGACCCAGATGATATGTGAAATGACAATTTAATTAATCTCTCTGAACCTTAAATTTCTCATTAAAAAAATGAGAGCATTACCTATGTCATGAAGTGATGAGGATAAAATAAGATGATGTGTTTTGGGTCCTAGGACAACAGCTAACACACAATTAAATTAGCATTTGGAAAATAGTAATTTCTTCCCTAGCTTTTTTTTCCAAATAGAATGAACAAGCCTTGGCTCAAACTAGTTCTGTTTTCTAGTTTCCTAATATTATGTTTCATGGTATAATAAATTGTATGTATGATGAGCATTATGATCACATATTTAAACAATTAGGAGCAAATTGTTTGACAATGAGCTTGGTATAAAATAGATCAATGCAAGAATATGATAAATAATAAAGCCTCCTCTAAGTTTACTACCTAAAGATTTTGAGTGAATTTCTTGATGGCAAAACGATATATGCATTCCAATGATATATTCTTCTCAGTGAAAAACATGATTTCACTAAGAGCAAGGGTTTCATCTTCATTGCTTTCATAGACACCAATTCAGTCCCTAGTAAAATACTCTGTCAAAGTCTTGGTATTTAATAGGTGTTTGTTGCCTCATTGCCTCTTGTTCTCAAAACTCAAACTTAAAATTTCTTAGAGAATTTTAGTCCATTTTTGTCTAATAGGAAAGCCAGAAACCAGAGCTTCTGAGTTGAGTCCAGTAATCTGTGTTTAAATGGTTTCTAAAATGTTAAACAAACAAAAATTTCCAAATGTAAAGCAAGTAAAATGCTGTATCGCCACTGAGTGTATCTAAGAAATGATATATGAGCAGCCTCCTAATGACGTGAAATAGAAACGTTTAAGAGGATATAGGTTGGAAAGCAGGTTCTTTTTCTCATTCACTCTTCTTCAGGTAGTACTTCTTTAAAAGACACTGAAGGTAAAAGGGTTTGTTTTACTTAACAAAGCCAGCTAGTTGTTTTTACATAAATTCTCTTTCAGTTTCTTACTCAAGTGAATGTCAATGTCAAAGTAACAACTGCACCGGTGGGATGAAATGGATAAAAGACTGCTGGTCAGATGAAGTCTTTCTATTAAGATTTATCCTTCATTTTTTTCCATAATGTATTGTCAGCTAAGCCTCTTTCTCCATTCAAGTGGCCAGCTAATGGAGGCTTAGGCATACTACAGTGAAAGGTGGAAATATGCTTCTATTTTTTATGTGCTTGCAAAATCTTTTTATAAAACAAAAAGTTTTGGCAGTATTTCTAGACAATAGTGCTTTCCACATATCAACTGTGAAATATTTCATTTATTAATCTTAAATTTTGTGTATCTCTTTGTATACACATATGTGGATATATGTATATACTTATGTATACATACAAATACACACATATATACACATAATAACATTGTAATGTAAAATCTGATCTTTCAATTTGTTTGTAGAGGTAGATTTTATATGCCCTTACTCAGCTTTACCTTGTACAAAATTGTTGGCTTACAAGTCTAGATAAATTTCTTAGGCTCATAAACTCAGGCTCAGAAAATGCACTTTTAAAGTGAGATTGGAAACTAAAGAAATAAGTTGATTTTCACACAGTTCATTCACATGTATGCTTTAAATATTTTTCTAGCCAGTGATTGTTCTGTTATCTACAATGAAATATTGAAAAAGTAACTAAAAGTAACTGTCCTGAAAATTTGCCCTTGAAATGATGGAAATGGGCCTGCATTTCCTATTAACTTTAGAACTAGTAATCAACTTCAGAATGTGATTTCTAGGAATATCATTTTGCTATAATTTGAAATCAAAAGCATAATTTTATTTTATCTGTTATTCAAGTATTATATTTTTCCTTTTGACAAGGAAAACCTTAAACACTATCTTTGATTATGCATGATTGGCTTTTTGGATTGGAAATAAAATTTACCTTGTGCTGTTTAAAATAATTTTCCATGAACAGGTTGGAAATATCATCAGGAACTATGCATTTGAAAATTAAGGAAAATCATAATGCCCTATGATTTTTTTGCAAGATGCTTATTCCTATGGTAGATTCATGAGTATTAGATACACCAGTAAAGTCATTTCAATGCACTTAAATAACAAGGTCAAAGGAGCATAGTTTGCCTAAGTTCAAGATTTCAGAAAAACAGTTACCAAGAAAATATTTTTTCTTCTTCAGATTTCATGAGGGTAACTTAGTCACATGCTTAAAATAAAATATCTTTTACTCCAAAAGGATGACAATTAAAGAACTTAACCCACCAAATCAAGGTATTTGTAGGAAAGTCAAGAAGGGAGATGTTATAGTAAACCTGCCATGAGGAGGTAGCAGCTGAAAAATAAAGAGGGATCTAACTGAGAAACACCTTGAAATAAAGGAATCAATAAACTCCATCACATATTAGATTTGAGTTGCTAAATAGGCAGTATAACAACAATACTAATGCAATGGCTACTTAGGAAACACTGATGATTGTAGAAAGGACAGTATACTGGGAGAATACTGGGTGCCTCTGACTGATTTCTCCATCTCCTTACCTTCCCTATTTGGTCAGTCACCAAAGCAGGCTAAATGATTTAAATACCCACACATTTCTCACATCTGCCCCTACTTTTCCACCTTTCAGCCATCAAGTGCAGTGAACTATTGACTCATCTCCCCACTTCCAGACTGGCTCACAATTAAGAATCACACTGTCACTAGAGATATTCCAACTTAGGGAAAATCAATGTCCTTTCCCTAACAAAAATACCCTCTCTCACTGCTTGTAGTTCTCAAACGCATAAGGCCATTTCCTATCACCATCCCTGTCCATGTGCTCCTACCCCTTAACATTCCTTCCCCAGTTTTCTCTTGGTCAATTCCTATTTATCTTTAGAGCTCAGATCAAGCATTCAAGCATCACCTTCTCTGGGAGCATCTCCCCACCTCCCCTATCGTCCCCACCCCCCCACCCCCCTAGCTGGTCTAGACACCCTTCTCTGTGCTTTGCTATCTTTAACCATCAACATTGCACTGAACACAAATTAGGATTCTAAGTACTTTCGAATCATCAGTTACACTTTCAAGATAATGAGCTCCTTGAAAGCAGGGACTGTATGTTTTCAACATTTTGTGAACCCATGTTGGGGTCTAACACAAGACTAGGCCGATATATTTATATATTTATTGAATGAATTAATCAATGAGTGAACTAATAATTAATTATAAGAAAGTTTAAGCCAGGAGCAGTGTATTTATGCTTTTTAGTTTCCTCACGGGACTGACAAGCAGTGCTGAGCACATGTTCAGTGCCATGAAGGAAAGTGTCTTTCGGAAACACAAGTTGGATTTATATTACATTTTCACTTTGAAACTTTGGACTTCATATAAGAAGAAAAATGTTTTCAGCTTGTACTGTGATCAGCCCTTTAATTCATTATGTTGTTCTGAGAAGGTCATGTAATTGTTCAGTGCTTCATATTTTCCTCCTTGGAAAAATGTACTAATAATTCCAGATCTCTAGTTTCTTAAAATAGTGTGATTAACAGATTATGCAGTCTGGTTTCCTGGGGAAAAAAAGTCATATATCTTTATATAGAATGCATACCAACATAGAACTAAATAGCAAATGACATGTTTCTATTTCCTGTCATGCGCCTACGATTTCAGAATTTCAGTCAATCTTGATTATCTTCCAGTGTTTCTTTTCTCAGTAAAGAGCACCACCATCGACCATTGCCCAAATGCAAAACTATGTTTTTATCCCTCCCTTTCCATCATTCTCCATCCCTTGTTATATCAAGTGCTGTCCTTTCCATATCCTAAACAATTTGCATTACCCACTTCCTAACCTAAGCCACAATCAATTCTCATCTGCACTGTTGAAATATAATTTGGATTCCCATGCTCCTAGCCACACTCTTTTCTAAAATAGTCTTAAAACTGTAGTCAGAATAATTTTCCAAGTCACATCTTGTCATGTTACTTCCTTACTTTAAACCATTCAATGGGGTTAATAGCTTCTGATTGCTAATTGGATACATCTCCAATTTATAAGAGCTAAGCCTGGTCTCTGACCTCTCTTCACCTACTACTTATACGAAACTTTCTTTTAGTTCTATGAACTTGCCACTCTCTTGAGAGTGATTTGGCAGGTGTCGTCTCTTTATTCTAACCCACTCTTTCCCAGTCTGTTCACAGGGTTGATTTCCACTCCCCCTTTAGTTAGGAATTTCAACTTTTCTTCTTCCATGAGGACTTCCTGGTCCCTGAACCTTTTGCCACCCAATCTCAGAGAACGTCATAGGTCTCATTTTTTAACGCTTAGAAGACTTAATTGTAATTGCTTATTTTATGTCTCTCTTTCCAGGTTGACTGTAAGGTCCAAGAGGACAATGCTTTTTGCCCAGTGCCCAGAAAAACGTCTCACACATGGGACGTGCTCAATAAATATTTGTAGAGTATAGTGAATTCGCTCCATGTACACACAACATTCTTCCCCTGCATTTAGTAAGTTAAACTAAGCAGCTGTTTCAGGTTGTATTATTTACATGAAGTGTAAGGAAAATGAAAATTTGATTTTTTAAAATCTCTGTAAAGTCCTCAGTTTTTTTGGTGGGAATAAAATAGAAAAGTATGAAATATTAACAGTCTCTGAGTTCCTTTTGCTTAAGAATATATTAAATAATGGGAATGGAATTTAAAGAAACTAAAAATAAAGCTATAAATATTACTTTAATTATTCAAAAGTGACCCAGTCCTCATGCAATTTAGTAGGATTAGTTGTATATAAAAAGACTAACCCTCCAACTTTAAAAGTGGCCTACACTTTTCTACTAACTTTCTAATGTAAATTCAGTGAACTTGTTTCCTTTTTTTAACTGGGTTTTGCTTAAGGTGAACTCAGATCTCAAATTACTGTGTGGTGCTGGAATGTTATCCAGTAGTATTCTTAAAAATCCCTTCTTACTAGGTTTCAATCTTTCTGCAATCCTGTTGACTAGAGTGACGGCAAATTAGTTTGTACATGATTGACCTCTTCCTCTCCTAATATTGTTAGAATGAAACTTCAGTGGCACCTATCAGCATAGCCAAATTAAAGCAATTCACATGAGCAGATGCATACAAATGTGCTTATGTAACAGACGTATCCCTCAACAGGAAAATGACAGCCATTCAGATAAAATGCTTTTATTATTTACTTTCAACAGGTATCTATAGCTGTGGCTTGACTATTGTTGTATCATTTCAGTAATCTTGTTATAGGGCTAGTAATAAAAGAGAAAGCACTTCAGCAGAGAGAGATGACCTGCCGCCTGACATCTTCAGAGGTACGGGATGACAGTGATATGTAGATTACTTTTCTGTTCAAACAAACAGAGCATTTTGCCTGGCCTCTTTTAGCTTTGTTTATTTCCTCAAGCACTGATGTAGGCTTGACAAGTAGAAGGCTACCCCTGCAATTTTACCACTACCAGTAGGTGTAGCAGTTGATGTAGTTTGACACGGTAAGTGGAAGATGGAGGCAACTTTGATTACTCAAAGATGTAAGGACTTCTCCAAAAGACTGTATCTTCTACATATAAATAAGCACTGATTAATAATTATTCTTGGAAAAGGGAAAGGATTTTGACTTTATTAAATTAGGCAAGGATAGAGATTTTATAATTTATATGTATGTTTTGCCTTTCAAGGGCCCCGAGATAAAAGTAATTTACTATATGGTAAGCTAGAAGATAGGTATTTCTTTGACATTAATTTCCATTAATGCACAAATAAGTTTCAAGAAAATGAGCCAATCCTGACATTTACAGATTGTATTGTTTTCCCCTATTCTCCACTGGGTCCAGTACTTTTCAGGTAATCTTGATATCACAAAAAGGACAGAAGGGTTTCATGTTATTTTGTCTCACCTTTCTTCAGTAATCCAACACCACGCTATGTGACACATGCAATATCATCACATTGAAAAATGTGGAACCAAAGACTAGGAAAGATATATCATGTAAAAAGCCATAAAGGAGCCCGTGATTTTGAGCCTGCATAACTACATGTATTTTCTTCAATCTTTAAAATATAATGGTAATCAACTCAAAATATATCTTGAATCTTAAATTTCCAATTGAATTGGCCCTTTGAGTAGTTATGCTACACAACAGGCTCTATTCTCCTCTTTGTACTTAGGAAGAAGTAAGTTTACAAGTTGGCAAATTGGACTCTCCCAAGGCCCTCCTTCACTGGATCTATGTCTGGCTGGAAGGTTAATTAATTGAATTAAAATGCCCGTTCCCGAGGCTAACTTTACCAATAGGTGAGCATGGCTTGTCCATAATGGAAAGACATGTAGCAACATAGGGGCTGTGAAGTCATATTTGTCCAACTGAGAAGTCAGGGGTCAGCCCGATACCTCCCTACTATCTCCCAGGCTTTTTTCATTTTCTATATTACTATAATGCATTAATGTTTTATAATGAATAGCATTTATTTTTTGCCTAGTAGAATAGTGATTCACAAGATAGCTCATTTCTCCAGGTATGAGATTTTGAGGCATTTTATCAGGATGTGCCCCACATAAGACACTAGATCCTAGGAGCACCATTCTTTCAGTCGGTAGCTTTGGGTTCAACTCTAAACGATGCTAACTGAATATGTGATCTTAGGCAAGTCAGCACAGGCTCTCTGAGCCTTCATGTTTTTTCAATGATGAGATGAAGACAACAGTATTTTTATGAGGATTAACTGATATTATTAAGTAAAGTTCTTTGTAAATCGTACAGGGTTATAAAAAAAATGGTATTTTTTTATTACTACTCTTCCCAACATTATTGTGAGAATTTTAATTCAGTGACATTGACCTGATTACTGCATACCAGCTCTCCATAATAGGATCTGTGATGGAAGGAACAAGGGAAATAGAATTAACATTTACTAGGCACAGCGTTGTTCTCCAGAACTGTGGGAGATGCCTTGGTTCTCATGTATTTCTCACAAAACCCCCCTGGGTAGATTTTTTGTGTGCTTTATTTATAGGGGAAGAAACCTGGACTCAGTGTATTATTTATTTGCTTCCCTAGTTACAAAGATAGTAATTGGCAGAGCCAGATTGGGCCTGAAGACCTAAGCTAATTTCACTGGACTCTTGTAAATAATTGCAACTGAAATAATTGGTATAAAGTAACTGAACTAAAATGGTCTCAAGTAGAACAGCCATATGGATGGGCTCCATTATAAAACTGGCATGCCCACCAAAAGATGCTCTTTCCCACCTTGGAAAAACAATGGTGGGAAATAGTGATAGACGGATGGCAGGGATGCAGGGAGGGAGAGCAGAGTGAAATGCCTTTCTGTTGGGGCTCCTCTGTGGCATTAGACTGCATATAACTAGCACAGAAGTGGCAAGCAGTTGGTAGGGAGAGAGGATTCAAAAACATTTCTTCTAATATTCCTTTCCCTCCCCATGTCACTGTGGGTGAGTAGAGTCTTAAAAAAATTGATTGAGTAATCATGAAGCTGAGGCATAGGTTCAAACTGGTGATGGTGTTATAGTTGACGGTTTTCACGTACGCAAGCAGACACATTTTTGTCATATTTGATTATGATGGAGAATATGTAAACGCATATATTTATATACACACACATATATATGGTTTACCATGATACAGTACCAAGCTAAATATCCTTTTTTTCATAGCTAACTTTTATTTTTGCCAGACTCTGTTCCAAGCATTTTATACATCATTTCATTATCTCTTCACAACAGTCTTACAGAAGTAAATATAGTTAGGAACAGAGAAAAGTACATGCTCTTATTAGGATATGTCATAGAGAAGAGATCTTAAGTAACACAGCTAGTAAGTGGTTGAGGTGGGATTTGAACCTGTGCTCATAACTCCTCAATATCCCATTGCAGTTACACTTATAATAGCTTGAGAGGCACAGTGCATTAAAAGAAACAAAAATTAATAGTCTCATGTTATAAAATGCTGTTCTAAAATATAATATATATTATTAGTTAGCTTATATAGCAACTATTTTATAACATTAGAATATTTCCCCGAACCTATGTAAATATATATTTATACACATATATAAAACATTCAATGCATATGGTATAGTATGAAAAATTGTTTATTATTTATGTATGCTATGACAGATATTAACATAGTTTATTACAATTGAATTGTATTAAAATTAAGGGAAGAGATATCTGTCATTTCTTTTATCTCTTAGAACTTGATGTAATCTCATACTGAAGCTGGAAAATATATATGACCAACTGATCTTATTTGATTTGAAACATACTGGGTGAATGATTTGTGGAGCTACTGGAGCTTTGGGGGTATAGTGAGGCTCATGGCAATTTTCTTAGGAGATGCTGTGGTCTTTGAATTGAACAGCAAGAAAATTTATCAAGTTCACATCCTGACCTCATCTGTCTTTCTCCAGGGAGATGACATCTTATAGGAACTACAATAGAGAGTGCTCTCATCTCCATGGAGTAAACATAATTACAGCATTAAGGCTAACAATTACCCAGACAGCTCCCACAAGCTGGGAGGTCAAAAGGCAAAATTGATTCCCCAAGTGGCCATCCCTTTATGACTTGGGTGCTAGGTGGTGACTCAAAACCCTTTAGTCCTAGGCCTGGAGCATCATCTGGCATTGCCAATCAGAGGCTGTCCATTCTATCCTGTACCTCCCAGCTCTGGAGTCTTTCCTGACTCACTCTCCTCCCTATAACCCATATAGCTGTGTTACTTGAAGTTTCCAACTTCGGCTTTCATGACCACCTTCTGGAATGAAATAACGGCCCCCAGACTCAACTACTTGGTGCCTGCCTGGACCTGGCTTTGTTTCTGGACTGTCCTCTCTTGAATCAGGGACCCCAGCTTTATAGTACAGGGAGTGTAAGAGGTGGCCCTGCCTCACCCTGGGTTACTGCTTAGTAATTTATCACCTGGTCCCACAGGTGAAAGGTGAGATGGTACGGAAGTAGTGTGTTGAAACAAAATTTACCAGTATATACAACTCTCCTCACATAAAACCAGCCTTAAAACTAGTGATAATTATAATTTTAAAAAATACTAACACTTATTGTGAATTTACTTAATATGTTTCAGTAATTGTATTAAGGGCTTTACCTATGTTAACTTACTTAATCCTTACAATAACCCTATGAGATGGATTCTATTATTAAAATAAACCATGTGAAATTGCTGCTATTTGATCATTTTTTTACCTATAACTGGCAATTTCCATATGGTTCATCCACATATTAGTACCATTTTACAGATGTGAAATGTGAGTCATGAAAAGAAGAAATTAACTTTTTGAGGTAATACTTAGTAATTGGCAGAACCACAAAATGAAGTGTATGATGGCCCTATCCCTTTCTTCCCATTTACTTCATAGATTTACAGCTCTACCTCCTCTCAACTGCAGAGGTGTCCCACAATTTAAAGTTACATTATTGGTTAACTGAACTTGGACCCAACAACCAGCCATCAAACACATTAATTCCTTTAGCCTAAGCAATTGTAACACAGATTGGAATAACCTATGTAAGAAAGAACCATGTGAAAATGTGGAATGGGGCATTTTAATTGATTCAACTATAAACAAGCCACAGTGCCACATATATTAGTTCAAATGATTCCAAATATTTAGCATATGGGCCATAAATGTAGCACTTACTCCAAAAAATTAGAAAAAGCAGCTATATAATTTAAACACAGTGTAGATTAGCCAAGTTAGACCATCCCGAATGAGTGAAATGAAATAACTTTCAGCTATCTCCACATGTTTATGGCAGACTATAAAGTAATTTCCCCTTTGTTGAGAATTTTGCACATATATTTTCTTGTCAGACTTCCTGACTGTACAGGTTGGAAGTGGAGTCCGACTGAGAATTCTGCAGGTGATGCAATTAGTGTGGGGCACCATGGAATCTTTGCAGAACTGCCAATTAGCACTTAAAAATGTATTTGTTTCTCGTACAAAGACAAAGTGATAGACAATAAATCTGAAAGGGCTCTCGCTACATCTTATATATTCAGAACAAATTGGGGTCTTTTCAGGCTTTGGTTCTGGTCCTGCTAAGTCATGAATTCAATCAAGTCTTCATTGTGTCTCTGGATTGAACTCATTTGATGCAAGATGTGGAATTTTTATGGATTACTTAAAAAACTCTTTACATGGACTATGATTTTCACCATTTATATGCTATGAAATAGAGCCTGTAACCATTTAAAATAATCACAAGCACATCCCCTGATATACAAATGAACAATTCTGGTTCCTTTTATTATTATACTTTCTCCCCTGAAACATAATATTTTACCCCTGCTCAAGAAGGTACTACAGAGTTGATTCATTCATTCTTTTAAAAATCTGATACCCATGAGACACCCAAATATGTAAGTGAGGTCAGCGCCATCCTTTACTAACCTTGGTCAACCAGCGACTGAAGTATAAATCTGAAAGTCAGATTATAAGGACTGGATTTGTTCTCATTTTGCTCTTTAGAAAGCATTTTGAGGCCTTCAAGTAGGAGTCAGCTCTGACAACCCCTCCCAGAGGAAGGTGCTCCCTGCAGCTTTAGTCATTGGTTGGAAAACACGTGCTAATGAGGTTAAGGTCATGGATTTGATCTCACATGAGTGAGCACAAGTATGCTTTGTTCTAACTCTATGTTTCTGATGGCCTTGGTAACCAAAGTCAGCCATTTATAAACGTGTGCTCCTGGTCCTAAGGGAAACGTGAGAGAATTCACATTTATCATGAAACATTGTCAATACTAAAACAAAAACCACTCAAAGGACATATCCTATTGGTGGTGGTTCAATGGTGTCATTTTGCTTATGAAGCATGCATGACTTATAAATTTCCAAATAGTGTCTTTTGTTGTTGTTGTTGTTGTTAGTGATAATTTAGAACTTGGGGAATGTATGAGAATGCAGTGAATTTAACCAAATGGAGCATTTGATAAAGTCTTCTTTTTTTGTTGTTTTTGACTGATCTATTAAATAATTCTATTTGAAGGATCTATTCACTTTCTCAGCCCGGTATATCTGTATGTTCCATTATTGCTTATGTTTATTTCTTTTGAACAAGAGAAAAACCATCAAATTTTTCCTTCTTCAATCCCAAATAGCCTATATTTCAAATCAACCATTTACAATTTTCAGTTGAAAGGAATTCAAGAAACACAAAATGCTCTATGTTTTTTTTTTTTTAAATTGTAATTCCACTGAAATGTGATCTCTGTGTGCTTGTAAGAAGCTCTGCCTGAAAGACTGATGCTCCCCAAAAGTTCAATCCCAAATCTTGCACTCAATAGTTTGACAAGGAAGGCCTATCAAGATTACATCAAATGTAGAGAGAGAGAGAAAGAAAGAGAAGCAAAACCTTTTCTGAGTCCCTTAAGCTGACTCTTATTTATTATAAGCCCTGGACATGTATTATCTTGGTTGTCAGAGTGATGTACACTTAAGAACTGTTTGAGTTTTAAAAAAAATGATACAATATTAATCCATGTGGACAGCATATGTACATGTGGGAAGCCCATGGGTTTGTGAGTGGAACCCCCTTAACACATTGAGTAGTGCAGCCTTGATCATTCATTAAACATGTTTTGAAAATTGGTTATAAATCGACACAAGAACCATGAATCATAAATGTGGAAGCTGATACTGTGTCAGGAGACCCTGGCAAATGAAAAAAAAAAAAAAAAAAAAAAGGATTATTCACCTTGCTTATAAAAACTATGTAAAGGAAAACAAAGCTTTATTTTTTTCAGAAGAGAGAACAGGGAGCACTTACAAGGAAACGAGTGTAATGGAGACAATTTCTAGGCCACCCAGCTGCCTAATTACTGGCAGCATCTCTGGATTTTTACAACATGCCTCTTGGGACAACACCCCTTGAAAAGCAACAATCCTGTATTGCAACAAAAATAAACAAAGAATATACACCATCACAAAAAAATCAACCCCAAACCTTCTAAGTAGAATAATTCAGCAAAGGATTTCATGTCATGAAATACAAAGCAAAAGAATAAATACTTACTTTGCAATTTCCCCCTCTACTGTAGTGTTTTGAGAAGCCTATTCCATGTGTTAAGTTGAAACATGCCTTTTTAAATTTTAAACTTATTACAAATTTAATCCAGCAGTATGAAGGTTTTGAACATCCAATTTCTTTTGACATTTTATATAGAAGGAAAATAGTGGCAATATTCACATGATTTCATCAAAAATAAAAGCAAAACAAAACAATGAAAAGGCAGTGGTCTTATGGGGTCTAGCACTTAAGATGTCTAAGCTGAACTATCGTAGAATTATTTAGCAATTCCCTTAAGTGTTCTCAGCAATTTCTTGTAACAATATTATTAAACCTTGAGAGGAGGTAAATGGGCTATAGCTATGTCCCTGGGGAAGATTCTAAAAAGACAAAGCAACAGTACATGCAGCTCAGGGAGAGCTAGTGCTTATTAACATGCCTTCTTCTAAGTGGCAGCACTTGCTGCTTATTGGCCAGCCACCCCCTCCGATAGTCATTACACACATCTGAAATAAATGAAACAGATGCGTTTAAGGAAGTGTCTTCTAAAAATTTTTTTTAATGGATTGCTGGATATTGTTTTTCTTTTCTTTGGTGGGGTGCAATGTTGGAGGAAACATTGATTCATGCTTGCATTCAACCATTCATCAAACATTGAGTGCCTTCAATGAGTAGATGCTGGAGATATGAAAGTAAATGTGATATGCTTCCTCTCCCTGAGGATTTCACAGCTCAGAGAGAAGGGCAGATATAAAAGGAGATCATTCAAGTGTCCATCAGCAAACGAATGAATAAACGAAATGTGGCATATATATACACAATGGAATATTATTCAGCCATAAAAAAGGCTGAGGTTCTCATACATGGACAACATAGATGAACCTGGAAAACATTATGCTGAAATAAGCAAGACACATGGGACAGATATTGTATGGTTCCATTCATATGAAATATCTGGAATAAGCAAATTTGTATAGACAGAAAGTAGACTAGAAGTTACCAGGAGGGGAGGGGAAAGGGGTATGAGGAGTTGCTGCTTAATCACTACAGTCTGTTTGGAGTGATGAAAAAGTTTAGTAATGGATGGTGTTGATAGTAGCACAACATTATGAATGTAATTAATGCCAGTGAACTGTACTCATGAAAATGGTTAAAATGGCAAATTTTATGTTAAATATATGATAGCCCAATTTAAAAAAATTTTAAAAAAGCAAATTGCAGCTGACCAATGCCATCAGCGGGAGGACTGAGGTGGTTCGGCAGCATTGAGGAGGAAATGACCGATTTGTCAGAAGAATGAGGAGAAAGTTTGGAACAGAGTCTGGAAGAATCTGCAAGTAGGTCGTTCCAGGCAGAGAGGAAAGGGTCTTTTCTTCGGTAACATGTAATGTTTAGCAACAATTAATGAAACACAGAGGGACGTTCCTTTTCGTTTGTCTTTAAAGCATTAAACCTCTGCTATGAGAGGACCTTTTAAAAGGTGAGGTTACTGGGGCCCTGCCCCAAACAAGGTGGAGGAGTGAGAAGCTCCAGCGTCGGGTCCCTCGACAGCAGCTTTGAACAACCAGCAAGAAGTGGCAGAAACAGCTTTCTCAAAGCCCCAGGAAACAGTTAAAGTATTGCAGAAACGGGTTGAGAGCCGAATCAAGAAAAAGCCACTTGACAAAGGTAGGCCCTCCTGGCGTCCTTGCTGCCCCTCTTGCAGCCTGCTCTCCTGGGGGGGTCCCTGGGTCCCGTTCCACGGGAGCGAAATAGCCCCCCTTGTGCCCACGCCGAGGACCTGTATCTCTGTGCCATACCCATTTGTTTACATATTGTCGATGACTGCTTTTGCACTACAAGGGCAGAGTCAAGTAGTTGAGACAGGGATCATATATTCTGCAAAGCCTAAACTATCTGGCCTTCTACTAAAAAAGTTTTCTGTTCCCTGCCGTAGATTCTAGAGTTGACCCTCTGAAGGGAACTTTCAGTAACTTGGTCGTAGACTTCCTTATCTGCCCTAAAAAACCTCTCTGTTTCTTAAAACGCAATGGATTTGATGTGTGAGGAAATAGAAATTCATAGTTTGTCATCCCCTGCCTTCCTTCTTTAAAAGATTAAAAAATTTGCCGACTATCGGTTCGGACTACCCAGGTCCTGAACAGTGAAAGTCTCACCTGGCAAAACACTGGGAACCTCTGACCTAGGGAGATGGATGGAATCAATTGTCTTAACCCCAGTCACACAGCACAATGGAGTTTCCATTGGGTGGCGAGAGCAAGCCAATACTCGCAGGGGCTGGGAGAAATTAACAGGGGAAGGAGATACAGCCATCTCCAGGGAGATTCAACACTCAAGTCATCAAGATTAAAGACATTAACCAATTTTGTTTTGATCAGGGCAGATGTCAGTATTCAAGGGGTTCAAGCCTAGGGTTCAGGTTTGGAGATTCTTGGTAATGGGTAAGGATCAGAATCGTATAGATTGGGGGTCCATTCAAAATAATTTGGGATGCACCAAAAGCAGGGTCCACTGCCAGTAAAGAGGATGGCAAAAATCACTCCCCCACCCCACAACCCCCTCTTTCTCATACACATATACATACACACACAAAGCTCCAGGTACATTTATTCTACCTATGCATAAGCCATAAGACTTGGAATAACCAGTTTGTCATCAACCAAATAAATGTTCTTTATAATCATCTTATTTTTTGTTATATAGCATGACTACAAGTACATTGCTCCCATTTCAACCTTCTATTTTAGCACAGAATTGTGTCCTGGTTTTATATTTTATATTAATACTGTATTCTTTAGTCTGTGACCTCCTTAGAGCAGGTAGGGGTCATGTTGTCTTTGTCTTTGAATCCAGAGCACCCAAAAGGTAGGAAAAGGAATGGAAGAATGAATATAACATTTATCATTTTCTCTGGCTTGAAAACAAACAACACAAAAACAAAGATCCTTATTCATTGTTAATGGTAGTATAAATTGGTACAAGCATTTTTGACATTATCTAGAAAAGATAAAGATATGCATACCACATGACTCAGAATTTTATTTGTATGTAACGTGCTTTAAAGGAATATTTTCCCATGTGCACAGGGAAATAGATGCAGAAATGTTCATTGCACTATTTTTGTAATAGCCAGAACCTCGAAAAAAAATCCAAAATATTCATAAACAATAGAAAGGATGTACAATTGTGCCATATCCCAAGCGTTGACAAGATGATAGGTTTTATTGTTATAAGATCTTAAGTTACCTAGTAGACAAATCTAAAGAATTTTATTACTGTTATGATGAGCATAGTGTCTAAACATAACGGGCTTATGAACTTGTATCTATGTGTAAACTCTATATAGAAATCCTTTTCTGTCTGGTTAGACTCAGTTCTTAGAATATATGGCAGGATCTGGCTCCCCTTGAAAATATAAGAAGCAGAATTTTATAAGTCACTATTTTTACATCCATGGTGAATATCAAAGCCTAGAAGACAATCTTCGCTCTGGGTGATATTCATCTCTCTGGGTAAGACAACCTCTAAACATTGTTTCACTTGACTTGAACAGGCACAAATTCTAATCATCATAGCCAAGGCAATTTCTAGGATATAAGTATTCTTTAGCTATTTCAATTGCATCATCTCTGTAGGATCACATGTACCTTTCATATTTTGAGGAGTTGCTGTTATTAGACCTTAAAAATGTATATTTGGGCATCTACTTTGAGACAAGGTGGAGTAAGGGGTGGGGATTACCCTCCTGCCTGATACAATTAAAAGAAACAGACAATATATGCAACAATATTTTTAAGATATTGGATATCAGGCTTCTAAGGACAGTGAACCATGACAGACAAGAAACAAACAACGTAAGCCCTGTGATCGCCCCAGCTTATGGCCTTGAGACAGTTTCCAGGCAGTGGCACAGGGTGGGGAAGCCTAGGCTGAGCACAGTGAGCACCCTGAACTGAGACAAAGCTGAGAGTCTTGGCTAGTACTCAGGACAGAAGAGCAGTGAGAGGAGAGCCCATAAAGAGGTAACTGTTGGGGTCTGTGAGGTCCCCACTTGAGTATTCAGCTGAGTACTGATCTACACATGCATACAAGGAAACCAACTAAGACTGGGAAAAGAACCAAGTGAAATAGAGGAAAAAGTACAGGAGTCTCAAACAGCATGGGAATAGTGCCTGTTCTCACCAGCCAGACTGGAAAAACTAATTCACAGGATATTGTGTAGAGTACTCAGAATGTCATGCCTTAGCATTGAAAAAAATTAGCCCTAGACTAAACACTGCTTTCAATCCACATGGCAAATCTTAAGAGCAAAGATCAAACTGTTTCCGAGTAACTCAAGTGCATACCAGAACAAAACTCAAGATATTTATAGAAATACAAAAATAGTCAGCACCCAACAAGGTAAAGTTTACAAGGTAAAAATTCACAAAGTCTGGCATCCAGTCAAAAATTACAGGTATGCAAAGAAGGAGGAAAATACAACCCATATTGAGGAGAAAAATCAATCTATTGAAACTAACCCAGAGCTGATACAGATGTTAGAATTAGCAAACAAGGACATGAAACATTTTTTATAACTGTATTCCAAATTTCCAGGAAGCTCAAGGAAAGTTTAACGTGTAAAGAAATGGATAATTATCTATCTCTATACCTATCTATATCTATGTTTCTATTTTTTATAAAATTTTTGATCACTAAAGCAGATACAATGTCTGAGATGAAAAATTCACTGGATGGGATTAATGGAAGATAAGGATTTCAGAAGAAGAGATTAGTAAACTTGAAGACATGGCAATAGAAACTACCCAAATTAAACAGAGCCCTGAGACAACTTCAAGCAGTCTAAAATACATATGATTAGAGTCCCTGAAGGAGTATGTAGAGGGAAAATTTATTTGAAGAAATAAAGACCAAAAAGTTTCAAATTTGATAAAAATTATAAATGCACAGATGCAAGAAGTTCAGTGTCCCCAGGCATACAAAATGTGAAGAAAACTACACCAGGGTACATCTTGGTCAAGTTCCTCAAAACCAGACATGAAGCCGGAAATCTTAAAAGCAGTCAGAGGAAAAAAGACAAGTTACGTACAGAAGAAAAAGTGTAAGGATGACAGCAGATTTCTTGTCAAGAAATTATAAAGGAAAGAAGACAGTGGAGCAACATCTTTAAATTGTTGAAAGAAGGAAAAAACTAGAACACTATGCCCACTGAGGGTGTCTTTCAAAAATGAAAGTGATATAAAGACTTTTTGAACACAAAGTCTGAAAGAATTCATCACCAGCAGATCCACACTATAAGAAATGCTAAAGCTAATCCTTCAAGCTGAAGGAAAATGATACCAGATAAAAATATGGATCTATATACAGAAATGGAGGAAATGTTAACTATGTGGGCAAATATGTAAGATGTGTTCTTATTATTTAAAACTCTTTAAAAGGGAATTGGCTTTTTAAATGAAAATGATAACCATATATTGTGTATTTTATAACATATGAAGAAGTAGAATGTATGTCAATAACACAAAGGCTGGGAGAGAAGTAGAAGCTTAATATCATGAGGTTTGTATTCTATGTGTGAAGTGATATAATATCACTTGAAAATAGACGGTGATGAACTAAACCCTAAAGCTGCCACTGAAATAATAAAACAGAATTATAGCTAAAAAGCCAACAAAGGAAATAAAATGGAATAATTAGAAAAAATGCCTCAATCCAGAAGGCGGCAGAAAAAGAGGGCATAGGCAAGCAAAGAACAAATGGGACAAGCAGAAAACAAATAACAAATCTGTAGATTTAAACCTGACTATGTCAATAGTCTCATGTCAATTGTTGTGGTAGACAAAATCCTAAATTGACCCCACAAGATTTTCCTCCCTAATCCCCAGGACTATAAATATGATGAGCTCAAACCCTAGATTAGGCTAATTTATCTGACAAAAGAGAGATGATCCCCATGGGCCTGATCCAATGCGAGCCCTTTAAAGGCAGAGTTTCCTCTGCAGGGAGCAGAAGGATAAGTCAGAGAAATCTGAGGCTTGAGAGAGCTTTGTTGTGACACTGCTGGCAGAAGAGTGAGGGGGCCACGTGATAAGGAATGTGGGCAGCCTCTAGCAGCTGAGAGCAAATCCTGGCTAGGAAATGGGAATCTCAGGGCTACCATCATAAGCAACTGAATTCTGCCGACAGCCTGAATGAACTGGAAGCCAGTTCTTCCCCAGAGCCTCCAGGTGAGAGCCCAGCCCAGCCAACACCTTGATTTCAGGCTTGTGAGACTAAGCAGAACCCATCTGAGTCCACCTGGACCTCTAGCCTTCAGGTCTGTGAGATAATAAATGCTGTTGTTTCAGACTGCTCAATTTCTGAGAATTTATTATGCAGAAATACAAAACAAATACAAATGTAATGGTGTAAACACCACCACAGTTGAAAGGCAGAGATTGTTAGATTGGATAAAAAAGCAACACCTACCTATATGATGTCTGCAAGAAGCCCACCTTAAATATCAAGACACAAATATATAAAAGTGAAAGGTTGAAAAAGATATATCATTGCTAACTTCGATCAAAAGAAAGATGCAGTGGCTATCTTTATATAAGACAAAGTAGATTTCAGGGTAAAGAATATTATTGAGGATAAAAAAGGTAATTTCTTAAGGGAAAAGGAGTCAATTCATTCAAAGATATACTAATCCTAAATGTTTATGTACCCAATAACAGAGCTTCAAAAAATATATATATATAAAAGGGAAATTAGAAATTGTTTTAAACTAAATGAAAATGAAAATATAACATATCAAAATCTGTGGCCTTACACTAAAGCAGGGTTTGGTTATTAATTTATAGCATTAAACAGAAAAATCAGTTCAACATGTATCACAGACCTAAATGTATGACCTAAAACTAAAACTTCTTGAAGAAATATAGTAAAAACCTTGTTTGACCTTGAGTTAGGCGAAGATTTTTAGACACAATGCCAAAAGCATGATCCATAAAGAATAAGTTGTAATTTGAATTTCATGAAGATTAAAACTGCTCTTTGAAAAACACTATTAAGAAAATGAAAGGAAAGGCCACAGACTGGCAGAAAATATTTACAAATCATATATCTGATAAATGATTTGTATCTATATTATTTAAAGACCTCTGAAAACTCAATAATAAGAAAACAGCTCAGTTTAAAAAAATGGGCATAATATTTGAATAGTAATTCAACAAAGAGTATGTATGGATGTTAAACAAGTACATGAAAATGTGCTCAGTGTCATTAGTCACTAGAGAATGCAAATTAGAACAAGGACGATATACTACTAAATACCTGTTAGAATGGCTAAAATTAAAGACTGACTATACTATGTTGTTGGCAAGGATGGCAATCAGAATTATCATACACTATTAGTGTGAATGGAAAAGAAAAAAAAAAGGCATGACCAAGAAGTAAAATATGATTTATGCATTAGGTCAATTCATTCCAGTGAATGGGAAGGAAGTGTAGAAGTGCCCATGGGTTCCATAAGCTTTCCTGTTTTCTCCAGTTCTGGATTTGATTATTTTCATCACATGTGCAAGAACTACTTTCCTCTGGCTATTTCACAGGATAAATATAGGAGGGTGTGTAGGTTTGTACTATTTAAGGAACCAGTGAAGAGTCTACCTTCTTAGACCTTATAAAATAGGGGAGTGTCTTTCTGGCCCACAAGAAGCAGTCATTGTACTTATTATCTAGTCCAAATACTTTGGAAAACAATTTGACTGTTTCTTTAAAAATTGATATACACTTACGATATGGTCCACATAATTCATTCTTAGGCCACAATCCAAGAAAAATGAAAGCAATATTGATATAAAGCCTTGTACCTGTACATGAATGTTGATAGCTGCTTTATTTGTAATAGCCAAAAACTGGAAACAACACAAATGTCTATTAACTGTTGAATGATGAAAAAATTGTGGTATATCCATACAATGGAACACTAGTCAGCAGTAAAAAGGAAGGAAGCATTGATACAAACTACAACATTGATGAATCTGAAAATAATTATGTTGCATGAGAGGAGACATACATCAAAGAGTACATATTGTATGATTCCATTTAGGTAAGTTTCTAGAAAACAAAAACTAATTGATAGTAACAGAAAGCAGTGGTTACCTGGGGAAGGTGGGGGAAATTGGAGGGGGGCAAGAAGGAAGACATGAGGAAACTGTTAGGGTGATTGATAGGAACTGATGGTTTCATAGTATACTCATATATTAAGAACTTAACAAATTTTACACATTAAATATGTGAAGTTTCTTATATGTTAATTGCATCTAAATTAAGCTATTACTTACATATGAAAAGATTAAGATGCATACTTAAAAATAAACTTGAACTTTAATTTCAATAAACTGTAAAATCAATAAACAGGAAACACACAAACATATTTTCTCCAGCATGCTTTCTGTCAAAATGGACTCTTTCTGGTGTAAGTGTTCCCAGAGTGCACTTAGGGAAAAAATTTACCTTGAGATGTGTATAAATTTCCTTATGATATATATCTGCATTTTAAAAATAGCTTTTGAATCAGATGATACAGTAGTTGCTATGGTAATTGCATGTTTGAGGCAGAATCTCAGTGTATAAAAGTTGTAAGTTATAAACACCTTACAGTAACTGATTCCCTGCAGTTCCTGTCATCCAATCCTCCTGCTTTGGGAAGGAAACATCATTTCTTAACAAACTTAAAAAATCTTTTTTTAATACTTTTTCAAAACAGTCTTGTCCATCGACTGTATCCCTTACTAGAATGTAACACCCCTGAGGTGCATAAGTGAGAAGTGACATTTTTAACTGACAGGGAACTGAGCTTTTGCAATCAAGAATCATTTACAAAGAACGGGTGTGGAAAACTGCAGGCAACCTCTTTTAGACATGACCAACAAGTAAAAGACGATTTGTGTTAGGTTGATTTATCCCAGGGAACGAGAAGGAATTGTGGAAGTGTTTGTGGGTTCTATAAACTTTCCTGTTATCTCCAATACTGGATTTGATTATTTTCAGCATATGTCAAGAACTACATTTCCTCTGGCTATTTCACAGGATAAATATAGGAGGGAACATAGGTTTGAGCTATTTAAGGAGACTGACGAACTACCTTCTTAGACCCTGTAAAACAGGTTAGTGACTTTCTGACCCACAAGAAGCCATCATTGTATTTCTATTCTATCAACACTCTAGCCATATATTTATTTCAGACTCGAGAGAGAATCACAGAATAGAGATCAATTGTGGCCTCAATCAGAGATATTTTTACCTCTTGGTTCACTTGCTTTAATAACACCAGGTGTCTGGGATATTTTATTTTATTGAATCTACAAGATTTTCTGAAACCCATGTTAAAAAAAAAATCATCAAATTGAACTTAAACATGAGCTCATTTCTAATTTTAATGGTTTGAAATTCTCTGTTTTGCTAATTAGATGATTGTTTTTGTTTTTGTTTTTTTAATCATTTTTAGGGGCAATCCAACTTGAATTGTGTTTAGAGTACTATGTCTTCAGGTCATTGCTCATGGTTATGGCAGCATGAATTAATATCTTTATTTCTCCTCTGAAGAAAATTCAGTCTTATCCTTTCAATGTTCAGTTCATGCTGTGGAAAGCAAATCTCATGTTAGGAAGAGTACACTTCCATTCTCAGCCCACATTCCCTCTGATGTAATTAGACTAAAGCTTAAACAGGGCTGCTTCAAACTCTGCTAGCTTCCCCATACATGAGGTGATAAAGCCCAACCAGAAACAGTTGCCCATTATGTGGTCCTTGCCTACTTTTCCAGAGTTGCACACAACCAACCCCTCACTGCTCCCTACCCTGAAGGCATATGCAATCACTTCCTTATTTCCTGAATGCCATCCTGCTGTTTAACCTTTCTTAAGGTTAAGGTTGCACATGCCTCCTCTGAGACACAGGCCCCCTTTTCTAAATCTAGAGAACTGAGTGTTTCCTTCTTAGAAGCTTTTCATGACTTCCTGGAAGAGAGCTAATCACTCCCAATTACCTCTCTTATCTATGCATGTATCTCTAGTAAAACATTTACCATAGTGTATTGCACATATCCATCTGCCTTACCACGCTGTCACCCCTTGGAAGGCAGGGCTGTCGTACTCTCCTTTGTGTCCTCTACATCTAGGACAGCACCGGTTCCAGGTCATCCATTCTCCCTTGCCTGTCCCCTGGTGGACATTGGCATGTGCTAATAATATGATTGTCAGTGTTTGCTTTATGATGATGTTTCACAGTCAAGCCCATGGGAGTGCTAGAATCTTGCCCTGTCTGTTCCTCCAGCCACCCATGTAATGCAGAAACAGAAGCAGAATATGAATCAGGGAACTTTAATTGCTATGCAAGCACCTGATTCCCAAAAGGAAAATTCTAGTTCAAGTCTATGTTGGAATGCATGACTTATATTTAAGATCTAAGTGAGCTCTCCTATTTCCCCTTAACTATTCAGTAGGAAGAAGGGATTTTAAGAGAGCCGTGACTGATAATCCAGAGTACATGTCCCCATCTAGTTAATGGAATGGTTGAGAGCACTATTAAAAGTAAATGTAGGCTCTCTGCTCCTGCCCGCTAGCCAGACAGCCGCATCTTTTTGTGCAGTACCAGCCGCATCTCTGAGACACGATGGTGAAGGTGGGAATAAACGGATTTGGCCCTATTGGGCTCCTGGTCACCAGGGCTGCTATGCTGTCCGGCAAAGTGCAGGTTGTGGCCATCAATGACCCCTTCATTGACCTCAACTACATGGTCTACATGTTCCAGTATGATTCCACCCATGGCAAGTTCACAGGCACCATCAAGTCTAAGAACAGAAGGCTTATCATCAGTGGGAATCCCATTACTATCTTCCAGGAACAAGATACCCCCAACATCAAATGGGGTGATGCCGGTGCTAAATATGTTGTGGAGTCTATTGGTGTCTTCACAACACTGGAGAAAGCCGGGGCTCACTTGAAGGGTGGTGTAAAGGAGTCATCATCTCTGCCCCTTTGGCCAGTGGCCCCATGTTTGCAATGGGTGTGAACCATGAGAAATATGACAATGCCCTCAAGATTGTCAGCAATGCTTCCTACACCACCAAAGGTCTGGCCCCTCTGGCCAAGGTCATCCATGACAACTTTGGCATTGTGGAGGCACTCATGACCACGGTCTATACCATCCCTGCCACCCAGAAGACTGTGGATGGCCCCTCTGGGAAAATGTGGCATGCCAGATGTGGGGCTTCCCAGAACATTATCCCTGCATCTACTGGTGCTACCAAGGCAGTGGGCAAAGCCATCTCAGAGCTAAATAGGAAACTCACTGGCCTGGCCTTCCATGTTCCCACCCCCAATGCGTCTGTTACGGATCTGACCTGCCATCTGGAAAAACCAGCCAAATATGATGACATCAAGAAGGTGATGACAGAGGCATCAGAAGGCCCCTTAAAGGGCATCCTGGGCTACACTGAGGACTAGGTTGTCTCCTGCAACTTTAACCATGACTCACACTCTTCCACTTTTGATGCTGGGGCTGGCATTGCCCTCAACGACCACTTCGTCAAGCTCATTTCCTGGTATGACAATGAATTTGGCTACAGCAACAGGGTGGTGGACCTTATAGTCTACATGGCCTCCAAGGAGTAAGAGCCCCTGGACCACCAGCCCCAGCAACAGCATGAGAGGAAGAGAGGCCGTCAGCTGCTGGTGAGTCCTGGCCCCAAATCAATCCCCTGACACCAAGTGTCGCTCATCCTCCACAGCTTCCATCCCAGACCCCCTGAGGAAGGGGAGGGGCTGAGAGCCCTACTCTGTCATGTACCATCAATAAAGTACACCCAGCAAAAAAAAAAAAAAAAAAAAAAAAAAAGTAAAAAAGTAAATGTAGTCCAGGCTGTTATAGACCCTAACCCATCAGGTCTTCCCTTGTAGAAAGTAGAAGGGTCTAGGCAGGGAAGGCAAATAGAGAGATGCTGTATGTATTTTAAGGTGACTGCTCTAGTTAAAGTTGGAAGCAAGAATCCTACAGCCTTATAAGCCATTTTAAAGGGTTTGAATTCTATTCTGGCATATTTTGTTTGAGGTATCTGTGGGACATCCAAGTGTCTATAATTCAGAAAGAGATTTATGCTGAAAATGTTTATTTGGGACTCAATAGTACATAAGTGGATCTGTAAACCACCGGGTGGATGAGAATATGTGAGAAGATAAGAAGGTATAAATAGGCTTAAGTAGTGCCAACAATTAAGGAATGTCAGTGGATGAGAAGCTTCCAAGATGAAGACCCAATGAAGTGATTGAGAGAAAGGAAGAGTAGATCAAGAATATGATGTCATTGAAGCCTAGGATCTGGGAGCATTCCAAGGAAGAGCAAATGGTTATTTATTAGTAGCCAATACTGGAAAGATAAGGGCTGGAAAGTGTTATTGCTTTTAGTGACAAGGTGAATTACCTGGGTGAGAGCAGCTTCAAAGGAATAATGGAGATGGAAAAGCCACATTGCAATGGGTTGGGGTGTGAATGGGGAGACAGAATGGAGACTGTGAATGGAAACAGCTCTCTCAAGAGGTTTGTCTAACCATGTGGATAGAACAGAAGGGAATGAAATTTTGTGGTTCTGTGACCTCACTACACTTTGGTGGTCTATTACCAGTGCTAGATTATAAACTTATTAAAAGCAAAGATTATGTCTTCTATTTCTTTCACCCAGAAAACTCAGACAGTAACTTGCCTTCACTAGATCCTTAATAAATTTGAAGATAGATTGATGATGACAGTGATTTATTTTATTTAAAAAATTATGTCTGCCATAAATGGTAGAGTTTTTATACTACAGATTCATACTAGTCTTTCTTTTATCCTCTCTGTATATTACATACCATATTATAGTAATTAATACAGATGGTATCTGTGTGTCAAGGGGAAAAAGCAGACTTCATAAAGAATAAAATATAAGCACTCATGGCATTAAAATTATATTGTGTTTTCTTTTTTTTTCCCAATTGATAATTTGTAGATAAATCCCTTTCAGTTAATTGGAATATTAAATAAAAAAGATATTTAATTTCCTAAGCTTTCCTAAGGAAATAGAAATGAACTCATATGCAAGATTTTTGAGGATTTGTCAATGGCAAATTTTAGTCAATATAACAAAATCTATGTGTGACTTGAGAAGTGATAATGGTAAGAGAGCCCAGCTCATACATATATCTAAACTGAATCTTAAAATTCAGAGATTAGCACATTTTACTTTTAAGCTATTATTTTCATTATATAAATTTGACATATCTATATAAGTATAATGGAATCACTTATTTACAATGCTGTTCAAGTAGATAGTTTTAATAAACTTTCTTTAACTTCAAATTGAGATTTTTGTCAACTTGCTTACATATTTATTTTTATCCACTAATGTTTCTTTACATCACCTTAAAATTAAGTAGAACTACAAAGCACAGTTATGGCTTTATAATTTGCAAGAATTTTATGTTAACACTTTCTAAATTAACAAATTGCCTCTCAGGCAACTGTCTGTTTATGGAAATTACCCAATAGTAAAATATAAAATTATCCTGGTTTGAAAGGCCGTGCATCGTGTTGTCTAGTTTGATAATAGGCTTGTAATTACATTTAATCAATTGTTTATGGTATTTTGGATCCTAAAGCAACTTGTGAAAAGTTACCAGCTAATTAGTTATATTTTTTTAACAGAATGTTTTGATCATATATAGGGAATATTTATTTGTAGAGAGAAAAAGTAGCTTAAGCAAAAGGAGAAATTTATTGGAACTTTACAGGAGTATGTAAGAGGAATAATAGCATATACTTCCCTAGGGTTTGCTGTATGCCAGAAACTATTCTAAGCAATCCCCTAATTAAATTATTTCTGTTAATCATTTTCTGCTAGGTTCTGAGATAACAAAGAACCCCAAATCTCACTGACTTACAACATAGATGATTGACTTACTCTTGTTACATGTTGGCTGTATGTTGGCATCAGTTCTTTTTGATATATACTTTTTAATTTAGGGACCTGATTGAAGGAGTGGACCCTGTTTTAGTTTGAAGGCAAGGATACAAGAAATAACCCAACCTTGAAACAGCTCCTAAAGCTTCTACTTGGTCATGGCACATTAAACAAAGAAGTCCCATGGCCAAGCCTAATAGTCAATAGAGTAGGGAAATAAAGTCTTCTATTATTAATACATGCACACTTAATTAAACAACCAAATAGTGTCAAAAGGATGAAATAAAAAAGAGCAGTACACATTACATTTCCATAGGAATAGCATGTTAGATACTCTGAATGACTCTTCTGCTCGAATGGACTCATGCTACTGAAAGTACATTAATGATCTGGCTGGAAAATAAAGATTTCTCAGAGACCAAACTAAAAGCTAAATTAAAGTGGGAGCCTGAATTGGTAAGAAGAGCCAGTGCCCTGAAGGTGGTGTCAACCAAATCCAATTTTCATAGCTTGTTAGGGTGTGGGGAAGAGAGACAGAGTGAAGCCCCACCTAGGGTGTGCGGTCTAATGAGAGCTCAGCACAGATAGCACCACTTTCTAAGAAACTGAGCATTAGATGTATATTCTGGAATCTTTGTATAGCAGAGTCTGCAGGCTGTTCTCCAAAGATGTTCCTTATCTTTCTAGGTGTATGGTTAGACTACATTTATAGACTCCCATGAGACTAAATGATAGCCAATGGAAGGTGAGGCATGATATGCACCACTTCCAGATCTAGCTTGTAAAACCTCCCAGGTATGGCCCTCCAAGTTCCTCCCTGCTCTTTGCTAGTTGGAGGGAGAACAACCATGGTGGCCTTGGAAGCTACTGTTGAAGTTGGCAAGGGTGTCCTTAGCCTGGGTCTCCTGACTGACCACATGGAGAATAGCCATACCTAGCAGCAGTGACAAGTACCATATTCTGTTAGAAGAGCAAGAAATAATCTTCATTATATTTGAATAAATATGTGTGTGTGCATTTATATATGAAATACATGCATAATAGAAATATATATGAAATGCATGTATATTAGTATGCTGTTTTATTTTAGCAAGTGCATTATCCTATTATAATAGACTTGGTATGCTTGTAAGTAACAGTATTTTGCTTTCCCACATTAGTGATATTGGTTATAGAATTTTAGGTTAAAAATGATTTTTCCTTTAGAATGTTGAAGGCATGGCTGATATGCATTGTTTCCTGTGATCAGCATTGCTCTTGAGGGGTATGATGCCATTTCACATACTGTTCCTTTTTATTTGACTTCTTTCTTTTCTCTGTAAGACTATATTTCAGTCCCTGGTATTCTAAAATTTCAAAGTACTTTGCTTTGGAGTTCATCTTCTTTTATGCACTTTGTTGGACACTCTGTGAGCACTTTCAGTCGGGGGCGGGGGGCGGTGTGTCCTTCAGTTTTTTGGTTGTTTTTTATTTGCATCTATCACCACAATTAATTTTTCTTCAATTTTTAGAATGTTTATTTTCGTTACTCCAGAAAAGAAATAAAGACAAAAGAGGGAAATTCAAATCCTCTCATACCCCTAACCACTTCCCTCCATTATTGACTCATAGTATTGGTATAGTACATTTGTTACTGTTGATGAAAGGATGTTAAAATACTACAAATGTAGTATATAGTTTGCAATAGGTATATTTTTTTTCATTTTATGCCCCTCTTTTATTAACTTCTAGTTATAGTGTCATACATTTGTTCTGGTTCATAAAAGAGATTTCTAATATTTGTACAGTAAATCACGGACCTTGCCTACCACAAGATTCACTGTTTTATACATTCCCATCTTTTAACCTCTAATTTTCCTTCTAGTGACATACATGACTCTGAGCTTCCCCTTTCCACCACATTCACACACCATTCAGCACTGTTAGTTATTCTCACAATGTGCTACCATCATCTCTGTCCATTTCCAAACGTTTAAGTTCAACCTAGTTGAATATTCTGCTCATAATACCAACCACTCTCCATTCTTTAGCTTCATTCTATACCCTGGTAACTTATATTTCATGTCTATGAGTTAACATACAGATATTAGTTCATATCAGTGAAACCATGCAATATTTGTCCTTATGTGTCTGACTTATTTCACCCAATATAGTGCCCTCGAGGTTTCTTCATCAACCCATTTTTTTAAAGACAGTTTTGTTCACACCCCATAAATTCCATTCTAAGTAAATAATCAGTGGTTCCTTGTATAGTCATGTATTTATGTATTCACCACTGTGCCAGTTTGAATGTATTGTATCCCCCAAATGCCATTATCTTTGATGTAGTCTTGTGAGGCAGACGTTTTGGTGCTGATTAGATTTGCTTGGAATGTGCCCCACCCAGCTGTGGGTGATGACTCTGATGAGATATTCCCATGGAGGCATCGCCCCACCCATTCAGGGTGGACCTTGATCAGTGGAGCCATATAAATGAGCTGACTCAAAGAGAAGGAACTCAGTGCAGCTGAAAGTGACATTTTGAAGAGGAGCTACAGCCAAGAGGGACACGTTGAAGAAGCACAGGAGCTGCAGATGAGAGACATTTTGAAGATGGCCATTGGAAGCAGACTCTTGCTCCAGAGAAGCTAAGAGATGACAAATACCCCAAGTGCAACTAAGAGTAACATTTCTGAGGAACTGCAGCCTAAAGAGGAACATCCTGGGAGAAAGCCATTTTGAAACCAGAACTTTGGAGCAGACGCCAGCCACATGCCTTCCCAGCTAACAGAGGTTTTCCGGACACCATTGGCCATCCTCTGGTGAAGGTACCCGATTGCTGATGTGTTACCTTGGACACTTTATGGCCTTAAGACTGTAACTGTGTAACCAAATAAACCCCCTTTATAAAAACCAATCCATCTCTGGTGTTTTGCATTCCAGCAGCATTAGCAAACTAGAACAACCACCATCACCACTATGTATATAAGGACATTTCCATTTCTTCCACAAAGAAGGAGGAAGAGTCAAAGAAAGTAGAGACACAAAAGAAAAAGAAAAAAGAAAGGAGGAAAAAAAAAACAAGGAAAAAAAATAACAGCTAGGAAGCAACAAAAGGAAAGATAGCATTAAACTAAAGTAGAATAAAGAGTCAGACAACATCACCAATGCCAAGAGTCCCATACCCCTCCCTTATGTCCCCCACTTACATGCATTTAGCTTTGGTATATTGCCTTTGTTGCATTAAAGGAAGCATAGTACAATGTTTCTGTTAATTATAGTCTCTTGTTTTCATTGGCTGTATTTTTCCACCAGTACCTTCCTATTTTTAACACCTTGCAAGGTTGATATTCATTTGTTCTCCCTCATGAAAAAACATGTTTGTACATTTTATCACAGTTGTTGAGCACTCTAGGTTTCACTGAGTTATACAGTCCCTGTCTTTATCTTTCTTCTTTCCTTCTGGTGTCACACATGCTCCTAACCGTCCTCTTTCAACCATACTCACAGTCATCTTTTGTTCAATATACTTACCATTGCTGTGCTACCATCACCCAAAATTGTGTTCCAAACCTCTCACTCCTGTCGGTTCCTATCTGTCTGTAGTGCTCCCTTTAGTATTTCCTGTAGCACAGGTAGCTTGTTCACAAACTCTCTCATTGTCTGTTTGTCAGAGAATATTTTAAACTCTCCTTCATGTTTGAAGGACAGTTTTGCTGGTTATAAGATTCTTGGGTGGCAGTTTTTCTCTTTCAATATCTTAAATATATCACCCCACTTCCTTCTTGCCTCCATGGTTTCTAATGAGAAATCCCACATAGTCTTATCAAGCTCCCTTTGTATATGATGGATCGCTTTTCTCTTGCTGCTTTCAGGATTCTCTCTTTGTCTTTGACATTTGATAATCTGATTATTAAGTGTCTTGGTGTAGGCCTATTCATATCTATTCTGTTTGGGGTATGCTGTACTTCTTGGATCTGTAATTTTATGTCTTTCATAAGAGATGGGAAATTTTCATTGATTATTTCCTCTATTATTGCTTCTGCCCCTTTTCCCTTCTCTTCTCCTTCTGGGATACCCATGACTCATACATTTATGGTTTTCATGTTGTCATTCAGTTCCCTGAGATGTTGCTCATATTTTTCCATTCTTTTCCCTATCTGTTCTTTTGTGTGTAAGATTTCAGGTGTCTTGTTCTCCAGTTCCTGTTTCCTTCTGCCTCTTGAGATCTGCTGTTGTATGTCTTTATTGTGTCTTTCATCTCTTGTGTTGTGCCTTTCATTTCCGTAGATTCTGCCAGTTGTTTTTTTCAAACTTTCGATTTCTACCTTATGGACGCCCAGTGTTTTCATTATATGGTTCACATGTTTTGCCATATCTTCCCTAAACTTTTTGAATTGATTTAGCATTAGCTGGTTCAATTCCTGTATCTCAGTTGAAGTGTAAGTTTGTTCCTTTCACTGGGCCATAACTTCGTTTTTCTTAGTGTAATTGTAGTTTTCTGATGTCTAGGCATCTGGCTTCCTTGGTTACACCAATCAGGTTTTCCCAGACCAGAATGGACTCAGGTCCCAGAAGGGGGCAATATTTAGTATAAGGTTTCCATGTCTTAGAAGATTGACACACACTGTGAGGTCTCAAGTTGCTGTGCTTTTCCTAACCTGCCCAGCAGTTGGTGCC
The DNA here is from genome assembly GCF_015220235.1 of Choloepus didactylus. NCBI lineage: Eukaryota > Metazoa > Chordata > Mammalia > Pilosa > Megalonychidae > Choloepus > Choloepus didactylus. The sequence continues at coordinate 48,059,210 of NC_051320.1, read as the reverse complement.
TGTCAGCCTGTAGCTCCTGACTGGTGTAAGTAGGTATGGCCTCCTTAGTTTCTGTTTTGGCTGTTTTCCTCCCAGGCTCTGGGGTCTGGTTCTGAATGGAAGGCAGGTAGAAGAGCTGGGTACCACCTCCTTCCTCTTAGGAAAGATAAGGTACACCCCCTAGGGAGTTATCATCTGCATTTTAGTAGGTTCTTTGTCTCTCTGACTCTGCTATCTCCACCCTTGTCTGGGTCAGAGCGCTGCAAACTGAAAATGGCTGAGGCTTTCTCCACTGAGATGCTCAGGTTGCAAGAGAGAAAAAGGGACAGAAAGCCCCCTTTCAGGGCCAGTCCATGGCCCCCAGTTTCACCCATCAGCCAGAGATAGCACCTGGTTCTCTGGGCTCCCCCTCCTGGGCTAGAGAAGTTCCCTGGCTCTTCAAGGTCAGTCATCACTAAAACCCTCTGTCTGCTTGTTGGGGATTTGTAGCTCAGTACACATTTGCCAATAAAACCCCAGTTGGAGCTTGACTGAGGCATATTCACTTGTTCATAGAGTGCTGCTCTCTATCACAGTGAGGCTTTGCAGTTCAGGCTACCATGGGGGGAGAGGGCTTTTGGCTTGGGTCTGCAGTTTCTACTCACAGATTCCATGCTGTGGTCTCAGGCATTCTTCCCAATCCAGGTTGGTGCACAATGTGTGGACAGTCATGGTTGTCTCCCAGCAGTTATTCCAGATCATTTACTAGTTGTTCCTGGATGTTTATTAGTTCCTCCAGGGGGATTAACTAATTTACACTTCTCTCTATGCCATCATCTTCTTCCTTCTCCAAGGTTATCTTTTAAAGTCCAATTCCTGCATTCTGTTTTTCCTGTAGACTGTGGCTTGTAAGCAGAATGTAGGTGTGGGAGCCCCTGACCCCCAAGTATCTTGAAGATTGCACATAGCAGTTTGCTTGACCTTGGACAGTCAAGGTTTGACCCATTCTCCTTGTAATATCAGGTGCTAAATGTAATCTATACCTGAAACTATCTCCTCCCTGAGACTCCCTGAGATACTATTACCTACAAGAAAATCTCTGTCCTTCAGTTTTGAAATTGTTTCTTGTATTTTATATTTGATAATTCCCTCCCCTTTATTTTCTCTGTTCTCTCTTCTAGAAGTACTGTTAGACGGATATTGGAATAATTTTATTACCTTTTCTCATATTTTTCCATATTTTGGTCTTTTTGTTCTGAGTTCTGTGAGATTTCCTTGATTTTATTCAAAATATATATATATCAATTTTCATATTTTGTATTTTTTTAAAAGTCATTTTTTTCCCTTTTCCATTTATGTAGCATCCTTTCCTATTTCATCTTCTCCTGTCTTATTGTCCTTGTAGGTTAATACCATTTTAAACACATTTACTATCCTTTCAGCAGGGTTTTGATAGAATAAAAAAATGCAAAATCAATGTGACATTTTTAGTAATGGGGTTTTAACGTTTAAGGTAAAACACAACTGGAAATTGGTTGTAGCTGAAGTCTAGTGACAGGTTATGTTTACATCTAGGTAATTTTAGTATTTATATTGCTTAGTGCTATTCAGCAAGGCAGCTCCAGGGCTATAGGAGGAGCCACAGGAAAGCTGTGGGCAATTTCTCTTTGTGTTAGCTAGGACATTTGGTGTCACCCCCTTCCTTGGTGACGTTTGTTAGGTAAATAAGCACAAATAAGCATCAGGTTAAGAGAAACAAGCACAAGTGTAGTCTGGCACTTAAGAACACAGGCTCTAAAGTCATAGAGAACTTAGCTCAGACCCTGTTCTGGTGTTTACTAACTGACTTTGGTTATGTTTCTCAATTTCTCTGAACTTCGGAATCCCCATCTGTAAAATGGGGGTTAATTATTGTCCCTACTTCCTAGGCCTGTTGTGAGGATTAATTGAGATAATGTAGGTAAGTACTTATCTCAGCATCAGGTATTGGAGGTACTGAATGAATGACAGCTGTTATTATTTTAATGGTACATAATTACACATTAGCAAAAACTGTAACAACCCACATATGGGGATTGTCTAGAATGAATCAAGGCAAACGTGCTCTTGAAATGAAGAAACACAATAACTATATAAAATATTACTTGCTTACAATAAGTATTTAATTTATAGTGAAAGAATTCATCAGAAAAAAAGAGCATTGAAATATTTGTTCAAATTTGTAGGTATGCCAAGGGTCCTGGAGAGAAGCCGAAAGGCCCTTTACTGATATATATAATTTATATAATATAAAGGCTTAAATCTATTATAAATAAATAATAAGTTTTGGTAAATCACTTTTATTTGCCTCCCTCTTATTTTAATTTCTATTAAACCTGGTTTCATTTTTCTATTCACTGATGTAAGTGTTTTCCCTTAATTTAGATTCTTTAAATGAAAGTAGCAAATGAATGTAACTTTCATCTATTAAAAAACTAAAGGAAGTAATTCATCATATTAAAGATCTTAGGATAAAAAATATAGAAGGATGTCTTATATTAGAATTATGCTTTAACAACCTTTTCCCCAACTTTAATCTTATGTTAGAAGAAATGAAACATATTCAAAACACTGTTTTAAGCATGTAAGAAGAGAAAATGTAGAACTTGGTTCATTACATTGGCCTTGTGCTCCCTCTCTTGGGACCACCACACGGGTAAATATTTTTCAAATATCTTTTAGAAGGCAGATAGTAAGCTATTTTGGAGTCATGCTTGCTGTGTAGATGTCTAGATGCATTAGAACAATTACTAAACCATAGGCTTAAGCCTTTTTATTTTACATGTATATATCAATAAATTTTATCCTTTTAATTAATAAGTAGTATTCCATTGTATGAATATGATGCAATTTGTTTATCCTTTCACCAGTTGATGGACATTTGGGTTAGTTTCATTTTTTGGATATTATGAATAATGGTGCTATGAACTTTCATGCACAATTCTTTGGGTGCAAGTATGTTATCATTTCTCTTGGGTAAATATATAAGAGTATATATATATAGGCATGTAACTGAATGCAAAACTGTCAAAAGTTTTTCTAAAGTTTTCTAAAGTTTTCTAAAGTTGTTCCATTTCCTCCCTTACTTGTCATTTATGAGAATTGCAGGTCCATCACCTCCTGCTTAATATTTGGAACTGTCAGTCATTTTCATTTTTTGCCATTCTAGTGGATGGGAAATGGGATCTCATTTTGGTTTTGGTTTATATTTCCCTCATTACTAATTATGATGAGCAACTTTTCAAGTACTAATTAACTTTTGTTATATGTTATTTTTTTTATCAAGTCTTTTCCCTTTTTAAAATAGTCATTTACATTTTGTTCTTGATTTGTAAGAGTTCTTTACTTATAAAGATTATGAATATATGATTTGAGAATATTTTCTTCCAGTCTATGGCTTGCCATGTATTTTGTTCATGGGATTTTTTTTTTAGCTGACATCGATTTTGACAATTTATCAAATTTTTCTTTCATTTAATACTTAGTGTGTCTTCTTTGAGATATCTTCCTCAAACCCAAGATTATTAAAATTTTTTCTTAAATTTTCTTCTAGAAGTTTTATAGTTTGAGCTCATATTCAGGTCTAGGGTCCATTTTGAGTTAATATGTATATTTGGTGTGATAAGAGGTCTGTGGTTCATTTGAGTGCCTACTGGCTGTCCAGTTGTTCCAGTAACATTTGTTGATACAGCTTTCCTTTCCCCATTGAAATTTCCTCTCACCTTTGTCAAAAATTAATTGGCCACATATATTTGGGCCTATTCCACTTATTTATTTGTCTCTTCTTATGTCAGTACCACATTGTCTTGATGACTATAGCGATTAAAAAAATTAACTTTAAGATAAAGTACTGTGAATCCTCCAAATTTGTTCTTTTACAAGATTGTTTTGGCTCTTCTAGGTCTTTTTCCCAGAAATTTTAGTATTTATTTGCCAAGTTGTACAGAAAAACTTGTTGAGATTTTGATTAGGAGTCCATTCAATCTATAGATCAATTCACCCAAATTAATGTCAATATTATTGAGTCTTCCAATTCTTGAACATTGTAAAACTCCACTTATATAGGAGTTTAATTTCTCTCAGCAGGGTTTCATATTTATTCATTGTGGAGATCTTGCATATCTTCTGTTAAATTCATTTCTAAATATTTTTATGTTTTTTGAGGCAATTGTAACTAAAATTGCTTTGTAAAATTTATTTTCTGTTTTTTATGCTAATGTTTAGAAATAAAAGTCATTTTTAAAATAATGGCCTTTTATTATGAGACATTGCTAAATTCATCTATTAGTTCTACTTAGTAGTTATACTGCAGATTCCTTAGGATACTACATACTGTCTGAAAAGAAGCAATTTACTTCTTCCTTTCCATTCTTTGTGCCTTCTGTTTCTTTTTTCTTGCTTTAGTGTACTTTTCAGGACATCACTAATAATGCCTGCTCATATCAGGAAAGCATCTGAATATGATGTTGGCTGGGGGGTCTGTGTAGTTTTCTTTATCAGGTTGAGGAAGATATCTTCAAACCAAGGATTGCTAGTACAGTGACATTGACCTTTGGTGACTGTTCATTCTGCTACCAAAATGTTAATGATTCTTTACCAGGTTCTTTCTAAATCTGAACTTTGCCATCCTTATTTTCCATAATATGTCATTGCCTCAACTCTTAAAATCATGGGACCAATTCTCTGACTCCCCTTTTCTCCATCTCAATATTTCTCAATCTTCACCGATGCTGTCTTCCTTAAGCCGTAGAGAAGAAAGTGTTTGTTGTCTTCTCCATGGCTAACCCTTTCTCTTGTGTGCTTGGTTCTTTATCCAGATCCTAATCTTCTTTGACTAGTCTTATGTTTTATAATAACTCTCTCTCTTTGTTATGCCTTGAATTGCATCCCTGAAGAAGATATGTTGAATTTCTAACCCCCCCACTTTATAGGGGGAACTTACTTGGAAACAGAGTCATTTCAGATGGAGCTAGTTAAGTTAACAAGAGGTCATATGGGATGAGAGTGGGCCCTTAATCCGATGTGACTGTCCTTATAAGAAGAGAAGAAGAAACACAGAAGTCACCGGGGAGAAGGCCAGGAGAAGATAGAGATAGGAGTAATGTGTCTGTAAGCCAAGGGACACAAAGAATTGCCCATAAACACCGGAAGTTAGAAGAGGCAAGAAAGGATTCTTCTTTACAGGTTTGAGATGAAGCATAGCCTTGCTGACATCTTGATCTCAGACTTCAAGTCTCCAAAAGTGTGAGAGAATAAGTTTCTGCTGTTCTAAGGCACCAGGTTTGTGGTATTTGGGTACAGCAACTGTAGGAAACCAGGACACTCATGAAGTTTTCTTGCCTTTAATTTCAGGAAGATGTGCTCTCCTGAGGTGAGCACTTTTCTGATTTTCTTGACTAGTGGTATTCTTCATAGATTCTGGCCTTGGTTTTCTCCTAATCTATAACTTCCCTCTTTCCCTAGGTGATGTCATTGCATCTATCATCCTAACTATGCAGATGTTTTCCAAATACATGTCTTTAGCACTGTTTTCTTTTGCAATCTCAACTCATACATTTCCAACTATTTTTAAGAATTGTACTGGTTTGGCTGTGTAGTGTCCCCCAAAACGCCATGTTCTTTGATGCAGTCTTGTGGGGGCAGACGTATTAGTATTGATGAGGTTGGAATCCTTTGAGTGTTTCCATAGAGATGTTACCCACCCAACTGTGGGCAACACCTTTGATTAGATTATTTCCATGGAGGTGTGTCCCCACCCATTCGGGGTGGGTCTTGATTAGTTTTAAGTGGAGTCCTGTGAAAAGAGCTCACAAACAGAAGGACCTCAGAGCAGCTGTGAGTGCTATTTTGGAGAACAACTGAGAGAGACATTTTGGAGATGGCCATTGAAAGCAGACTTATGCTAGCCCAGAGTTTGCTCCAGAGAAGCTAAGAGAGGACAAAATTCCCCAAGAGCAACATTTTGAAGAAAGCACAGGAGCTGAGAGAGGAGCTGGAACATAACCTGGGATCAGCAGAAGCCAGCCACATGCCTTCCCAGCTAACAGAGGTTTTCCAGATGCCATTGGCCTTCCTTTGGTGAAGGTATACTTGTGTTGATGCCTTAATGTGGACATTTTCATGGCCTTCAGACTTCAGCTTTGTAACCAAGTAAACCCTCTTTATAAAAGCCAATCCATTTCTGGTATTTTGTATAACAGCAGCATTAGCAAACCAGAACAGGCATTAAATCTATATTTCCTACCTACATGTCAAACTAAATGTATTCAAAACAATCATATTTTTGTTTGTAGGAGGCAGAATAATGGCACCCAAAATGTGACTACACCTTGCTCTCTGGAACTTGTGACCTCACCTTACATGATCTCTTATATGGCAAGGGGACTTTGCAGGTGTGATTAAGGTTATGGAGCTGGAGATGGGGAAGATTATTCAGGCTTAATGGTGGACCCTGTCTAATCACATGAGTCTTTAAAAGCAGAGAGCCATTCCTGGCTGCGGTTATAGAGAGTTGGGACAAGGGAAGTAGGGTAAGAGAGTTGCTGGTTTTGAATAAGATCCAAGGAATGTAGGCAACCTCTTGAAGCTGGAAAAGGCAAAGGCACAGAATCTCCCCTAGAGCCTCCAGAAAGGAATGCAGGCCAGCTGACAACTTGACATTAGCCGATTGACCCAGTATCTGGATTCTAACCTACATATTTATAAGATAATAAATTTGCATTGTTTTAAGCTACTGTTTGTGGTGATTTACTATAGAAGCATGAAAACTGCTACAATGTTCCACCAATATTTGTTGGTTGTTTCTGAGCCAAGCTCTGAGCTACATGCTCTCCAGTATTATCATTCTCTCTTACTAACTTGGAAAACCTGCTTTTCCTCCCATGTTCCCATTTCTGATGTCACCTAGTTTTCCAGGCTTGAAATATTTCATTCATCTTATTCTTTCTTTCACCTAGTTTTCGTATTCAAGGGGTAGTGGATAGGAAAATAGAAACCTAGACTTGGAATAATAGCATATGGAGTTGAATCCTAAATCTGGTATTTTCTGTCTTTAGAACCTTGGACAACATACTTGGACAACAACAGGATATACACCTCAGTATATCCAACTGTGAATTGAAAATAATAATATGTATCTGTCAGGGACACTGTGAAGGTTCAATGCTCAAGTATATGTGAAAGTTATTTTTGTGAAATATCAAGTCATAAATTACTACATACTGTATACTAGTAACTATTTCTAAAAAAGTATCATTAGTATTATATCTGATCAGTTTTCTATTTGTATTGACTCAGTGTGGACAATATCACTGATAACAAACCTCTGCTGCCTCTTCCCGTTGCCTGCATCCTGGTTCAGATCTTTCTGCACTTGCATCTCCATTGTTGCAGCAGCCCATTTACACATACTGTTATTTTCATGTTAACCTTATATTCTGCTCACAAATTAATTGTTTTGATGTTCATCAACCAGTTGTATAATTTCTCTACTCTGAAATCTAAAGTACTTTCACTGCCAAATTGCTAAATCAAAACATGCTATCTTATCATTGAATATTCTTCATTAAGTGGCCTCAAGATGAGTTTACAATTTTATTTCATAGTATTCCCACTCCATACACCATTTATTCCACAAATTACCCATTAGTTTTCCCTGTATGGATCCTGTTTTACTGTGTCTCTGCCTTTTTCCACATGTCTACTGTGTCTAATATGCCTTTCTGACTTATCTTAGCCTGCACAAATCTTCATCATCCATGTCAGTCATTCTCCAGAGACACAGAACTAACAGGCTATCCAGGAATCCCTTGGAGATATTGGGGGTTCAGTCCCAGATCGCCCCAATAAGGTGAATATCGCAACATAGTGAGTCACATGCATTTTTTTTTTTTTTTTTGGTTTTCCGGTGCATATAAAAGTTATACTTACACTATACTCTAGTCTATTAAGTGTGTGATAGCATTATGTCTAAAAAAAAATGTACATACCTTATTTAAAAATACTTCATTGCTAAAAATGCTAACCATCATCTTGCTGTTTCATTTTGTACTTTCGTGCTACGAGATGGCTTCTTTCCATAAACCTCATGAATCAACCTCTATTAGCTTCAAATTTTTCTTCTGTAGCTTCTTCCTCTCTCCCAGTCTTCATAGAATTGAAGAGAGTTAGGGTCTTGCTCTGGTTTAGGCTTCGGTTTAATAAAATGTGTTTTTTTTTTTTTTTTTTTTTTTTTTTGTGGCTGGTTTCATCTTCTGTCCAGACCACTAAAACTTTCTCCGTATCAGCAGTAAGGCTTTTTCTCTTTCTTGCCATTTGTTTATTCACTGGAGTAGCATTTTTAATTTCTTTCAAGAACTTTTCCTTTGCATTCATAACTTGACTAATTGGCACAAGAAGACTAGCTTTCAGCCTATTTTGGCTTTCAACATGCCTTCCCCATTAGTTGTAATCATTTCTAACTTTTGATTTACAGTGTGATTCTTCCTTTCACTTGTAGAGTTATTAATTGGCCTAATTTCAGTATTGTTGTGTTTCAGAGAATAGAGAGTCCTGAGGAGAGGGAGAGAGACAAGGAAATGGCCAGTTGGAGCAGTTAGAACACAAACAATATTTATTGATTAAGTTCGCCATCTTATGTGGGTGTGGTTTATGGCACCCCAAAACAATTACAATAGAAACATCAATGATCACTGATCACAGATAACCAAAACAGATATAATAATAATGAAGCAGTTTGCAATATTGCGAGAATTACCAAAATGTGACACAGAGATGATAAGTGAACCCATGCTGCTAGAAAAATGGCACCTACAGACTTTGTCGATGCAGGGTTGCCATAAGCCTTCAATTTGTAGACAATGCAGTATCTGCAAAGTGCAATAAAGTGAAGCATGATAAAACAAGGTATGCCTATATGTGTGTATATGTATTTGGAGATTTATTATAAGGAATTGGCTCACACACTCATTGTGGCTGGCAAGTTTGAATTCAACAGGGCATGGCAGAGACTGGAAATTCTCATAAGAGTGATGTTGAAGTCTTAAGTCCGAATTCCTTAGGCTGGAAACACAGGAAAGGGTAGAAGGTGTGGTCTTGAGGCAGACTTCATTCTAATTCCTGCACCCTTTGCATTTAAGGTCTACAACTGATTGGATGAGGCCCACTACATTACTGGGGGTCATCTCCTTTAGTTAAAGTCAACTAACTATAGACGCTAATCTCATCTACAAAACTTCTCCACAGCAATGTCTCGGCCAGTGTTTGACCAAACCACTGGGCACTGTAACTAGCCAAGCTGACCTATACAATTAACTCTCACATCATCCTTTGGGGTTTATTTTGAGTCATCATTCTCCTGGTCTCTCTTCTCTTATATTTCTCTTTCCCAACAACATCTCAAGGTGGGAATATTCTCTCTCCTATCTCTTTTCCCATTGTACTTTACCTATATCTGTCTTATGCTTATTTTCACCATATGCATTATATTTTAGTTGCATACATTCATATTTTATCTCCCTTACTAGAATTTCCTTCATTTGACAAATATTGAGTGCCTACTATTTTAGGTACACTTGGAATTTTCAGAGAACAAATCTGAAAAAGAACAATTTATTCCCTAATGGAGCTAAATTCTTATTGTGAGTGAAGAAACAAAAAACAGTAATCATAATAAATAAGTAAATTATATGATATATTAGAAGGTGGTAAATTCTAAAAGTATTGGACAGATAAAGAGGATTGGGAAGTTGAGATGGGAGAAGAGAGACACAGCTTAAATCCTGTGGTTAGGGTAGGCCATTGAGAGGGTCTTCAAGCAAAGACGTGGGCAAGGGGAATGAGTTAGCCTTGAGGATGACTGGGGGAGGGGGACTTTATGGCAGAGGAAATAGCAAGTGCAAAGGCCCTGAGACAGGAAGATTTCAGGTATATTCTAAATTACTGTTTCAGTCTTGCCAGACTGTTACTGGGCCAGAGTGAGCAAAGGGGAGAGCAGGAACAGATGAGGTCAGAGGGGCAAAAGGGGCCAGGTTGTGTAGGTCCCATAGCACTAATACAGCAAAGGCAGCTCAGAGTCTGAGGCATGTTTGTATTTCTCAGAATGCATTAGCATATAAGAGCCCTCAATAAGAATTAATGTATAAAATAGATGCAAAGTGCTTTAAGGTTTAGGTAATGTGCCCAACAAACGTAACAAATATCCAGTCTATTGGCCAGTGGCCCATCCTTTCCATCTCCTCTGCCACCAGCCCTGTCCAAGCCACTGTATTCTAGAGCCCAGTCTACAGCCACTGCAGCTGCTTTACTCTTTCCCTCACCAGCCTCTTCTCCTGGGTGATCATTTTTGCCACTGAAGATCAGACCATTTCAGTCTTATCCTCACAACTTTTATATGGACCCTCACAGAACTTAGACAAAAAAAAAAAAAAAACACAATTTCTTGCCATAGCTCCCATGATCTGGCCCTTGCTGCCCTTTCCAACTCTCTGAGGCCACTGGGGCTTACACTCGAGCCACTCAGGCATTGGGATTTGGAAGGACCCGTGCTGCCTTCTGCTGTAGGGCCTTCCCTTGGACTTTTCCTCTGCCTCTAACTCTAAGGATGCCCAGTGCTCTCTCATCTCCTCAGAGATTGCGTGCAGCCCTCATTCATCTCCTCCCCTTACTGGCTGTAGGTTTTGATACCTACAGGAATGGGGGCTGGGAGTTACGTTGGGAAGGGAGGAAAGAGAGACAAGGGAAAGCGTAGCCTTACTTGGCTGATACGGGATAAGATAGCTTCACTCCTTTGGGGCCTGGCAGGGGTTTGAAGTTGACTCTTGCCTGGGCACTTTTTTATCCTTCAGAAGCCCCCTGTGGAAGCATTCCCTGTAGGGCTGAGATTAGGGTGAGGTGAAGGAGGCAGGGGACATAAAAGTGCAGGATTGGATCATGTCTTTCTAAAAATGCAGGCATTTTGTTCATTATGGATTCTTTTGCATTAATTCTGATTTTTAAAATATTGCACTAAAATATTATGTAACTTGAATACTTAATTTTATTTTTGTTGTTGTTGTTTTGGATGCCTCTTAAATTTGCACCTGAGGTGGGTGCTTCACTCACATCATCTAGTCCTGACCCTGATGTCCTGTATTTCCTGTGACAGTTTTCCCTTGCTGGTCACATACTCCTCAGCAACCCCCACCTTCATTTGGAAGTCTAAGCCACATAACATTTATCTTTGGGGTCCTATCATCTCCTCTATTTGGCTCTCAGAGGTAGAATTTGAAACAGCTCCAGGCCACTAGTTAGAAGTAAATACCTGAAACTATCAAACTCCAATCCAGTAGCCTTGACTCTTGAGGATGATTGTATAACAGTGTAGATTCCAAGGGGTGACAGTGTGATTGTGAAAACCTTGTGGATCACACTCCCTTTATCCAGTGTGTGGATGGATGAGTAGAAAAATGGGGACAAAAACTAAATGAAAAATAGGGTGGGATGTGGGGGATGATTTGGGTGTTCTTTTTTACTTTTATTTTTTATTCTGATTCTTTGTGGTGTAAGGAAAATGTTCAAAAATAGATTGGGGTGATGAAGGCACAACTATATGATGGTACTGTGAACAGTTGATTGTACACCACGGATGATTGTATTCTATGTGAATATATCTCAATAAAACTGAATTAACAACAACAAAAACAAAACAAAACAAACAAACAAACAAACAAAAAAACAAAAAACCCAGCTCCAGGCCAGCTTTCTCTCCTTATGACCCACATCTAGTCCACCTAACAGTCTTTTGTTTCTTTTACCAGTACAAATTCTGGGAGAGCAGGCCAATCCCAATGCAGCATTCATTCTTCTTTGTTCTGATACGGAAGCAGCTGGCCAACCTGTTTCTGGACTTGGACTTTCTAGGTTGCAAGTAAATATCAGTCCTTGGTCCTCTAAATTTAGCGGACACATAAGAACTCCTATTTCTACTTGAAGGGTTAAGGTAAGGGGCTGGCACACTCCAGCCCTCCCTTTTTTTTTTGGTCTGGGGACCTCACAGCACAACTTGATTCAAAGGAACCCTCCATACAAATCTTTACCTGATTTCCATGGCTTTCACTGTGGGTGAAGCTTTCAAGGATGAAGGAGATTTGGCTACATCATTTGTTAGTTCAACTTAGAGTCTAGTACATCCTGGGGAATGCAACATTTAGTATAAAGTGTATCACGGTGAACTTCTCATATGATATCCTCTTATTCTCTGTCTCCCACTGAACCTTAACTTCCATGAAGGCAGAGATCATTTCTGTTTTGGTCACATTTATATCCCCTGCACCCAGTGCAGTGCCTGCAAAGTTACAACAGCCTCCAAAAAATTTTGTTGATGGAGTAATTGAGTAAATGAATGAACTCTTTTTCCAGTATTGTTCTAAAGCATCTGTACACATAATAAGCTTTTTGGTACATTTTATTATTTGTCAGTAACAATATATATCCTTACTTTGTAATACTGATGAAGAGTTATGAATACAGAGCTGATTATGAAAGATGTTGGAACAGAGTAAGATGAATGGGATTCAGCAAAGATCAGCAAGAAACGTTTAATGAGCAAATGAAGGCTTGCTTATATCCTAGGAGTCAGAACACGAAACTCTTTAGAAAACAGCATGGAAGTGGCTAGTGGCAGATTTTCACTGTACCCCATAATAGCCTCTGCACCTCTCTATCCTGAAACGATAAACCTTATTCTCTGTGGATTTACCTGGATGAAAACCAATCAGGCAACTGTACAAATACTACAAACACCTGCACATCAGAAAAATTTAACGGCGCCAGCACCAAATAGTTCTTTTAGTTTATCTCAAAGAATGTTCCCAGCTAATCCCCTCTTGGGAGCATAGATAAACACTCTGAAGCTAATGTAGTCTTAACATAAATTAGAAATAATGCAGAAAAGACATTTTAGAGCATACAGTATTTTGTTACCTTTGGATTTCTATTCCCATTTTGCAAGTCTCATTGTCGAAAAGAAAACATTTTCATATTATTGTTCTGAAGAGGCCAGTAACCTCAGCACTGCAGACTGTGTTAGATTTTTTTCCCATTTTCCTCCCTTGGTAACAACTTAGAAAACCCAGATGCAAAGCTGTGGAAGAGATTCCCACAAATCACCTGGCTTCTTGGCAGATATCTCAGGTGGCTGGGCTGGTAGCTGCTTTTCCATCTGAATTTTTTTAAAGTTGGTATTTCATCCAAGATTTACTTCTAAATTTAAGGTGTCTAGATTCTTGTCATATCGTCATTTTAAAAATTGCAGTTGTAGTAAAATTTTATTCAAGTACAAGTTATGTTATATATTATATTCTTATAAAATATAGTACAAATTACATAATGTAAATATATGTATTATTTACTTTTTTATATAATTTTATTTCTGGAGGGGACTTGTAGCATAATTATAAAAATTAATTCCAGTATTGTGATTTCAATGAATCTTTTTCCTACTAGAATAATCTAGAATATCCACCTTTTTCTAACAATTCCCTCCGTTTAAAAAATACTAGCAGGAGACCACTTATTTTAAAATATATCTTCATTAATTAGTTATTGCTTTTATCCTATATAATCTAAAAATAATTTGAAATAAAAGGATACAAATCCCCTTCTCGTGTGTATGTCTCTCAATGTGAGAACAGTCTTTACTCATCTTCTCTAGTTTTCCTTGTCCATCTATAGAATTCTGCACTGATGCTACTTGAAAAGGTTTTTTGTTAATAACCCCATTTATCTCTAAATTGCCTTGATTACTTCAATAACTTTTCTTTACAATAACTCTGCTGATGTTTCCTTTACATCTCATCTCTATTTGAATTTTGAATTTGACTTTTCCCGTTATTTCATGTGAAATATATTTTTCCATCACTCAGACCCTATCAGAATTCCATTCTGTACTTTAAAATTATGTTTGCTTTTCTAAGAAGTATTTAGGTCTCTGTTTTCTATGAATAATACCATGCAAATATAAATTTCATAGATGCTTTCCTGAACCTAAAGGGTGTTTTCCTAGCTTATTTCTGTGGTCTTATATTTCAGAGTCTGACTCAAGAAGGACTCTATAACATAAACATATTTAGTTAGATGCAATAAGATTTGGTGTCTAACTGCAACAAATTGGATTCTGACACTCTTTAAAGGAAGATTAATTTGAATGGTTATACAATTTCACTACTGAGTTTGATTCTTTTTGCTTTTTATTGTATTTCATCATCTAAATGTTTGCCCCTGATTCTAACCATTAAACAGTAAACATGTAGCTATTGTTATATGAAATAAGAGATAAGATGGTGAACAAGGAATCTCATCTTCTGGCAATAAATAAAGAAGCAAGGTAAGAATATTCCCCAAACTTAGTTACATCAGAGAATAGTAGACCCCAAGAGTAGAAGAAAAAGGAAGAAGCACTAATAGGGTAACAGTGTGAAAACCGAAGGATTGGGTTCACTTCGTGTGAATTTCTTGGCTAGTGTAGCCGCATCCTCGATGGACCTCAGGCATTCTTGGTGTTGTAGAGGACTCAAGATGTTTCAAACAAGACAAGCCCTTGTTGGATTGTTGCCTTACCAAATGCCCATATAGTGGTCTTTCAATATTTAATCTTTAAAGTTTATTTTCTTTCCCAAAATGTATTCTGAAGCTCAGAACACTGAAGGATGGCTCCAGTGGGGAGGTTTCATGTTAGACAACATAAACTATGAACTGTCATTTGGTTTTTTTGGCTCTGACTGAACTGGACAGCCTTCCCTGTTTGCTTTCCTCTAACGCATTTTGGCATTTTTCCATCACATAATAACTTTGTGTAGCTTGTAAGCTAAGAAGTCAATCCAAGGTTAGGCTGTCGCTTGAGAGAAAACAAATAAGTAATTTGATATGAATGTTACGTGTGACATGGGCATATGATTTTAATAAAAGTATGATTCGAGATATGTGATATCGATCAATTCTTATTCTCAAATCTTGGGGCGTTCTACGGCTAACTGAAGCAGATCCTTAGAGGGGGCTGACTGTTCTGTGATGCTGCATTTTGGTTTTAGAGATCAGTGTGAATGCCTGTGGCATGGCTTGCTGTAGTCAGGTGTGTGAGCGCCTGAATTGACTCCAGAGGCATCTCAGTTGCTTTAGAGAATCACAAAGAGATGGGAAAACCTTGAGGAACACTTAAAGAAAATTATAGGTAAACAAATCTGTACTTTGAGAGTACCTATAAATTAGCTACCCTTTCACTAGTCTTCTGGGCTAGTTGGGTTCTGTGCATTTGTAGGCATGGAATATTATCAGTTCTTAATTATTCAGAGAGACAAATAGTGGTATGGAGATGAAGTATATTATTTATATTTGTCTCAAATATTTTGTGAATAGGGGCATGCCTAGTTCAAAGAAAAAGATTGATGAGAAAATGAGAAGCTGGGTGGGGATAATTCAACTTGGAAGGGAACATTGTCTTTCTCTGGCCTTTATCAATTGAGAATAGTCGCTGAAATTTGAGTCCTAAGGTAGAACTCATTATGTTCCTCTTAGATCTTTCTTCTACTTTATTTGTTTTTTTTTCTTCTTTTCAAATCCCTTCATTTCCTTCCCTGGAATTTCCCTCTGTCTCTTCATTGTATTTCTATGAGCCCCTATTTTCCATTTTTCTCATTGTCTGACTTCTTCTTTAAACTCAGTGGGGAACTCTTTGTATGTTTCCAAGCATTTTAGGATTCTTAGCTCAGTTTACTTAAGTCTAGGTGATAATATAATTCATTTTGAATTATTAATATCATTTGAGTAAAAGAATTCCAACAGCTTTACAGTAATTTAATGATTAATAGCTATTCTTTTTGTAGCCAACATTCTTCATGTTTGTCTTTTCTCTAAGCATCACTGCCAGATTTTTAACTTTACATTTTTTTGCTTTATCAAAATATAAATTCCCATTCCATAAAATTCACTCATTTAAAGTGTATAGTTCAGTGGTTTTTAGTATATTCACAGAGTTGTACAAACATCGTCACAATCTAATTTTAGAATATTTTCAACACCTCAATAAGAAACCCAGTACCTGTTAGCAGTCATTCCCCATTCTTGCTCTTTAACCTATACCCCAGTCCCAGGCAACCCCTAATCTACTTTCTGTCACTATTGATTTGTCTATTCTGGACATTTCATATGAATGGAATCATACAATATGTATTACTCTGTGACAGTCTTCTTGCACTTAGTTTCAAGGTTCATCCTTGCTGTAGTGTGTATCAGAATTTCATTATTTTTCATGGCTGAATAATAATTTTACATTTTTAAGTATACAAATGTCTTAGCTTCTTTTTATTCACAACATTCTTATACATCAATTCTGAGTAAGTTCCATAATAATCAAAATAATTTAAGTAACATCTTCACTTTTAGTGATGAAACAAATATAGTAATGTGTCTCCTATTTCTAATATTTATTATACATATAATATAATTATGCCTCAGTGAGTAATTGCAGTTGTAGAAGGAGAAAAGATGTGTCCTTCCAGATCAGACATATATTTGTGAGTAGAATAACCAAAGTCCTTTTTTTTTTCTCTC
Source organism: Choloepus didactylus (assembly GCF_015220235.1). NCBI lineage: Eukaryota > Metazoa > Chordata > Mammalia > Pilosa > Megalonychidae > Choloepus > Choloepus didactylus. The sequence goes on along the minus strand of NC_051320.1, from coordinate 48,042,629 downwards.
TCTTTCCTTCTGTCCATAACAAACATTAGTCTGGTGGGAGAAATAGAAAAGCATACATGGTCTATTTCTGTCAGGATGAATTCAAAGGCAGAGAGATTTTGACTATTAATTTGTTGTAGCACATAATGCAAGTATCAATGAATTAAATCCAGCATTAATTTCCGCAGCATTTATCCATCATGATGCTCTCATGGAATTAGTTTTGTATAAAATTAACTTTGTTTTAGATCATAAAATACAAGCTTAAAAATAAACTATAACAAAGACTTGTTATAAAATACCAGAAACTCATCAATTTTTGGTTTTGAAATGAATGACGTGAATATGTGTCAGTGAGGACACATAGTAATTTTCTCCAATGATGATAGATTTTTCCAGCTGCATCCTGAAACATGCTTCTTCTATAGTGTTTTATTCTCCCATTCTAATACAATAGTTTTGGTTTATCCCTACAATGTAAAGCTGTGAAAAGGAATCATGCTTGCCATCTTTCCCAGGTTTAATGGGTTCTCAAATATACTGGAACAATTAGTGTTAGCGGCAACACCAGATCAGGAACCTGGATGACACTCTAAAAATAGAAAAACCTACAACTGTTTTCTGTACTGTGGAAGACTGACTGCATTTGTGGCCACAGCCTTTGCTGTGTAACTTTATTTTGTTTCCTTACTCTGGTTCTGGGCTTGGCCATGTGTCTTACTGTGGCCATTGGGATGTTGAAAGATGTGATCTAAGCAGAGTTTAGAAGCACTTGAGGACTTCTGCTTGTCCTCTTCCCTCTGCCATCACCATGAGAAGATGCCCAGATAGCCTGCTGGAGGATGTAAGATGTGAGAAATAGCCAAGGAGCCACAATCCACCTAGCCAAGGCCAGACATGACAGCTCTGCACCAGACACATGAGTGAGCTCATTCAATCCCAGAAGAAATTCCCAGCCAAGCCAAGCCTAAATCTCTGATCTGCAGACTCATGAGCTTAATAAATATTTATTGTTTGCTGCTGAGGCATTGTGGTTGCTTATAACGTACCATTATTGTGATAATAGATAATTGAATGGATTCTCAAAAAATGATCAGTCATACTTATTTTTAATGGTATTACCAGAATACTTTTGTAGTCTACACAGAAATGGTGGTAGAATTGGGAGATATTTCAAAAGCAGCGTTATCTAATTTATCTGTTATCACTAGCGAATAACATGTTCAACTTCATTGAGTATTTCCTGACACAATTGAAACTTACCACATGAAACTGATAAGCTTATTTATTAGTTTAACTATTTAGAAATAAACCTTTTTGTGTAATAGCTGGACTCCTTTTCTAGATTCTGTTGAAAAGATTCTTCAAGTAAATAAATGTCTATCGATTCTTCTCATTATAAAAATAATATATGGTCACTAAGTTTGTAACACATGGAAAAATAAAACAAAGACAGTTATCTATAGTTATTTGATAATGTTTAAAACATTTTTTCTGGTCTTTTTGGTCTTTGTCTTTGCATATAATTTAATTTAAGATAGCTATGACTACATTACTTGCACAATTTCATGTAGACATTTTTCTTTTACTGTAAATTATTGCCACTTATAAATTAACATTATTGTAATGGCTGCTTATCACAGCCCTAAGTAGATATGTCATAATTTATGCAAATATTCCCATTTCATTGGACATTGTTCCATGTTTTGTTTAGTTGCTATTATAAATAACATTGGTAAACATTGATGTATGTAGAGCCTTTTTTATATAAGGATTGCTAATTAAAATAGAGTCCCCCAGAAGTGGAATTACTGAGTCAAAGGGTATAACATTTTAAGGCTCCAGGTATATAGCATCAAATTATTTCTCTGAAGACTTATACCAATTTACCATACCACCACCAAGTTATGCCTTAAAGCAGAGTTAATTGAGCATAAATTAACCTTTACTTGGTGATTTGTGACCATTGGTATGAAAATTATTGCACTGTATTCAGAATTTCAGGGGTTATCAAAGGCTATAAGCCTGATTTCTCTTTCTTAAATGGCACCAACTTGTTCTCTCGCTTAGTTACTTTTCCATTGTTTCTGTCTCTTTTTTTCATGCCTGAAAATTAAATGGTAAAATGATACATTTGGGAAGATAGTGTTTTGGGCAATGGGAACTCACATATATTCTTGATCAGAATATAAATTGAAACTTTTTAGGGAGGTTTTTCCACTTAAGTATCCAAAGTCCTAAAATGTGCTTGTCATCTGAACCAGCAAGTCCCATACCTAGTGTTTTATACCAAATGTTTATACTCATGCATTATACTAAGGAAAGAGTCATGAATGCAGAGAGAAAGATTCATCTTCGAGGATCTTTATTAAATAATTTAATAATAAAAATTAGGAAAGCCAGGCCAAATAAATCATGGTGCATCTATATAATAGAATACCGCAGTTATTAAAAAACATATAAAAAAAATTTAATAATGAGGGGAAAAATTAAAGATACATTAACTGAAAAGAAAGGTTATAAAAGAGGATGCTGTATGCCAATTTGGATATATTATGTCCCCCACAAAAAGGCATGGTCTTTAATCCAGTCTTGTGGGGTACTGGGATTAGATTGTTTCCATGGAGATGTGACTCACCCAACCTTAGGTGAAACATTTCATTAGATAATTTCCGTGGAGGCGTGGCCCCGCCCAGTCAGCATGAGCCTTGGTTAGTTTACTGGAGCCCTATAATAGCCCAGACAGAAGGAGCTCAGTGCTGCAGCTTAGAGAGACATTTTGGAGACAGCCGTTGAAAGCAGACTTTTACTGATGCTTTGGAGATACTAGCCCAGAGTTTGCCCCAAGAAGCTAAATCTAGAGACACCTTGGTGAAAGCCATTTTGAAATGCAACCTGGAAGCAAGCAGATGTCAGCAACGTGCCTTCCCAGCTAACAGAGATTTTCTGGATGCCATTGGTGTTCTTCAGTGAAGGTACCCTATTGTTGATGCCTTTGTTTGGACACTTTTATGGCCTTAGGACTATAGCTTTGTAACCAAATAAACCCCCTTTATAATAGCCAATCCATTTCTCGTATTTTGCATCACTGCAGCATTAGCAAACTGGAACAATATGTAATATATATGTATGTATATATATGAATATGTATGTATATATATGAATATGTATATATATATATAAATACACACACATACATATGCAGTATGATACCAATTTTACTTTTTTAAATTGACATGCAGTTGCCTACAAAAGACTAGGTGTCTGTACACTATCTTATAAACAGTATTTTGTATGATAGATTATGGAATATTTGTAAAATGTTTTCATGCTTTCTAAGCTTTCATCTTGCATGATCTAAAATAAGAGTAAACAGGTGTTGAATGAGGGTTTAGGGCACTTGCCTGTGAGTAAAGTGCATGAGTTCTATTGCATGAATTTTGTGCCATATCTTTCAGGCTTCCCAGGTGTTTTTTTATCTCCCTCCCTGATCCTGGGTATGTATTGCAGTTGACAGATAAATTACTACCAAATAGCTTTACTGTTACTCCTGGGTGATTGTACGTTAAGTAGTTCTCTTGACATTTTCCATCATTCCTTTGTATTTCAATAGATGTGCCAATTATAATGCATGCTTCATTACTACTCATCATTTGGTCAGCAGAATTCTTGAGGTATAAACTTTATTAAGTGTTTGAAACTTAATGCCCTCAAGGGCCAGGGAGGTTATATAAAATAAGTTAAGCAGATTAGACCCTGGTTTGGCTCAAAGGGAACAGCTGTCACCCACCTTGAAGCTTTCAGGGTGCTCAATGGCAAAAAGCACCAGGGGTCTAGGGATGTCAGCTCTTCTGATTTTTCAAGAAAAACTATAAATCCAATTTTTAAAGCTATCTATTTTTATATCCCATTTTTAATTCACATATTTCTAAATTGTACAGTACATGCAAACATGACTGCATATTGCACATGCCCTGTGAGCAACCAGTTTGTGGTTTCTGACATTTAGGCATGTCAACATGTCAAATTTGAGGCACCTACAAACAAAGAATTCCAATATAAAGGCCAATAATTTTGCAGTGAATCATCAGCTCTTGCAGTAAGTAGACATCTAGGTATAACGTGTTGCAAGTTGTCAGGATGAACGGGATGACAAACAAGTGAGCTAGCATTTTGCAGTTTTAGACCCAGGATCTTTCAGAATCTGTAATGAATAATTTTAGTTTTTGTTTTTTTTTAACATATGTCCTTTTCATAGGAGCAATATCAAAAAATATAAACCTTAATGTGCATAATTATCCATCATCAAAATAAATGTGCATTCTACAGGATCCTGGGAAAGGAAGCATCACAGTAATCAGAGTAAAGGATGGTCTGGTTTAAAGATACTAAATGCAACGCTGTGTAGTGTAGGTCTGTGTTCCAGGGCAGGGACATTTCCCTGCAGTGAACTCTAAGATTGGGAGCAAGTGTGACTGAGACCCTCAAAGGCTTGGACAGCCAGCTGCCTAGACTTGAGTGCTAGTTGTTATAGGAGTTGTCTGGTAACACTGAGTGTCAAATATCCAGGGAGCTTGAGGCTTTGGGGAAATTACAGCTCCCCTTTGTGGGATAAAAAAGTCACTGATTCTATGGAAAGCTGAGTTTGGGTGAAACCTCCACCATGGAGAAAAAGAAGAACTTGATTCCTTCTAGTTCATTGTTCAAGCAGCTCGGTGTGAGTGTCCAGGGTCACTTGGGAACAATTTTCATTGTACCTCAATCATAAATCTTTTTGAAGATGGGGTGGAATCTATTGCAACTTTAAAGAAATGAAATGCGAAATATCATTGAGGACAGGTAGCATGTCAGTCAAGCAATTTTAGCCAGTGCCTAGATGATTCTGTCACTGGAGGGGGTCCAACCATAATTTGAAAAACAATGTAGTGTGTGTGTGTGCACGTGTGTGTGTGTGTGTAATAAGCATATACAAATATTCAAACATCTATACTACATATCCGTATCAGTATCTATCAATCTATGACTATTTTCTAAAGAGATCACACAATGCCACATGCTATTCTAGAACCTTCCCATTCTTTAGGAAAGAAGTAGATCCTAATTCCCCTTTCTTGGATTTGGGGTGGGATTGTGACTTGCTTGAAACCAATAGAATGTGATGGAAGGCGATATGGTTTCTCCTTGGGAGCGGAGCACCAGTGGTGGTTTCCATGGAAGCAGTGCCACTGCTCTGAGGCTGCCGTGCTGTGAAAGTCCAAAGTAGCCCATTTGGAGAAACCACATGGAGAATCTGAGACTAAATGAAGAAAAAGAGAAGCCCAGCCAGCCCCCAGCTGCTTCAGTTCCAGTCACCAACTGACCGCACCTGCATGAGATCCTGAGCCAGAAACAGCCAGCCAAGCAAGTTCTTCCTGAATTTTCAAACAAAAAAACTGTGAGAGAAGATAAAATTGTTGTTGTTGGTTTAAACCACTATGTTTTGGGGCAATTGCTATACAGTGATATAACAGAATTTCCCGTTTGTTTGTCTATCAGCCTTTTCTTCAAAGAAAAATTTTAAAAGGGGAGGATTTCTTATTTACGTAGAGATGGAGGGATTTAGTACTATTTACTTAACCCTCTCTTGCACACCAAGACACCTCAACGGACACTAAGGATTATGTGAAGCACAGTTTTAGTCAAATGATGTTTTTTTGGAGAATGGGAAAGTAAGTTCTTGAATCTCTACCATCCATAAACAAATCTCAAAGAGAGAAGTCACAAGAGTGTGGAAAATGCCTGCTCAACTATGAGCTGTTTTAGAAGGTTGAAGAGCAATTGGTTAATAGTATCCTCTTTGAATAAAACAGGGAGTCACTGCAACTGCTGGAAATCCTGACATGGAAAGCAGAATGAATGCCAACTGATCCATCACAATTCAAATACTGAGAATTAGGGGTAGGCACTGGCTTGTAGCGTAGTCAAGGCTTTTCCAGCCTTTGGTAATCAAGGCAATTTCAATTCACGGGGAAACTGAACCACAGTATACAAATGAAAAGCATGTTTGCAATAAAATCAACCCACATTTGTAGAGTCCCTACCATGCATTGGAAAATTTTATTTACATTGTCTTATGTAATATTTTAAAATTCTTGAAATATAAGTATATTATCTCTAGAGCCCAGATGGAAAAACTGAGGCTCCATGAGATTAAAGATCACAATGTCACCCAGATAATAAGAAGCAGAGATTTGAACCTAGGTTGCTTCCTGCCAGAGACGGCATTCTCTCCATATTATTACTCTCCATAGCATGCTTCTGGGCCTGAAAGTAATTTGGCAAAGAACCAAGAGTGTCTTTTCTAGCTCTGCCATTCATTGTAGTGAATAATGTGTGATCGGCAAGTTGCAGTTTTCACCAGCCCTTGAGACAGGGCATATTTTCTTCAGCACCTCAGATCTCAAAGACAAATCAATTCCTTCTGACTCTCTGGCTAGAGAGCTGGATGCAGCTCATCAGAAGAGAACGACTCCTCTAATCTCACAGTAGCCAGGACAAGTATCTTCCCCAGTGAGTCTACTAGTCTTTTTTTGTTGCAGCACCTCCCAAATCCAGCATAGCTCCATGTCCATAGAGAAAGGATGTGTCTGAGATCCCTGTCCCCTTTCCCTCAGGAGTTTTCAATCTGGAAAGTGGAACCAGAGTAATTGTGTAAAAGCTCTGAAGTCATTCTGCCTGGATTGAAATGCAAGCGCCATTGTTTTCTGGTCATGTGGTCTGAGAAGCATCTAATGAACTTCTCTGTTGAATATGGTTAATCAAAGTGCCTCAGTTCTGATACTCTTGAGAAGCAGATACCAGAATAGATTTAGATGTCCAAGATGTTGGAAAAAGCAGCTGTGAGGCTAAAAGGAAGAAGGAGCAGGGATAGTCATGGAAAGCCTTCAAATCACAATGGAGGTGTAACTTTTGTGAAAGGAGAGAGGGAAGAAAGGAAGACTGTGTAGTAGGAGCTTCACATTGCAGTGTACTTCTGAGAAAGACTTGGCCAGGCTGATGGGCAGCCCTGAGCACATATTGCCCATTAGAGGAGTTCCCTGTTGGACACAAATGTCTTGGATCTAGTCCTCCCCCTGTGCTCAGTCATTGGCTAGGGGTAACCTGGGGAGTGAGTGGCCTTGGGGCGAATGCTGCCATTGATTCTCAATGGATGGTGGCTGGAGGCTGCCCACTAACTATGGCTCCTCGCAGCGGGTACCCTCCTGTTATATAATAACTATATAACAGGGCTGTTGTGATGATGAAATGGTTTAATACCTGAAATGCATTTAAAATATTGGGGTGGGTCCTGAACCACAAGTCAAAATCCTGTGAAATGCTATTTATGAATGCTGGAGATGCACTAGAAATTGCTCAATTGAGAGAAGCTGTTCATTGTTTTCCTCAGCATTACTTCAAAGCACAACTTCCCCAAAAGAAACAAATTCTGAAATTCCCTTGTTTATATCTTCTTTATGTGTGCTCTCTCGTGCTCTTGCTCTCACTCTCGGGTGTACATGTTGCATGATTGCTTTGGCGCAAATGTCTTACATGTTTAAAATCATCATCTTCCATTTCAAAATGACTTAGTAATCATTCAACACCTGACTTGGAGGAATTCAGAATTCAGTGTGGCTTGATCTCACCAGGTGATCATATTCCTCCTGCCATATTTTCATTCCCTTTTCTTTTGCCTCTACCCCCTGCCTCTACTTCCCTATAACCTAGCACTGATCTTACTTTGTCTCCTGATAGCATCAGGATGGAATTCTCTCTTCTCTCCAGGTACTGATAAGGGCCATAATAAGTATATTCAAAGGACTGTTGAAGAATATCTCTTTGAGGGTGGATATGAGGAAATGAAAGTTACTGAGACAACCCAATTCAGATAGTCTTTCAGGCCTACAGGACCCATCTCAGCTCTGAACTGCTGTGTTGTTTACGAGTCCCATCGTGCCTAACACTGTGCTGGGCTCGGTTCGCACACATTAAATATGTACTAAATGAATGAGAGGAGGCACTTTGATTCATGCTGATTTAAATGATAGGATCATGCCTGCGTTTGTTTGTGGAGTTACTCTCAACCCTAGCTCAGGGAGCTTTTAAAAAATGCTGAGATGAAAGTGCCTGGAGGCGGGGCAAGATGGCGGCATAGAGAGGAGTGGAAGCTAAGTAGTCCTCCTGGAACAACTACAAAAAACCAGAAACATTGAAATGCTAACGACCTCCACCTGGGGGGTCTGTCTTCTCTAGGAGGAAAGGGGTGGGGCCCTTTCCATTCAGAGCCAGACCCCAGAAACAGCTAGTAAATAATCCAGAATAACTGTGGGGGGACAAACGAGACCATCCACTCATCATACACCAACCTGAATTGGGAGGAATGCCCGAGAACACAGCATAAAATCTGTAAGTAAAACCTGTGGATCCAAGTCGCGAGACCCCCTCCCCCATAGCCCGAGCTGCAAAGCCTCGTGGTGCCAGAGAGAAGCTCTCTCCCAGCAAGCAAATATAGCTCAGCTGAGCTCCAACTGGGGTTTTAAGTAGCGAGTGTGAACTGCTCACTACAGGTATGAATCCCCAAAAAACAGAGGCTTTGGGTGACGACTGACCTTGGAGAGCCAGAGAGTCTCCTTGGACTGGGTCTGAAGGGGACTATCTGTTTCTTTTTCAGCTCAGTGGAGAAAGCCCCAGTCATTTTCAGTTTCCAGGGCTGTGATTTGGGGAAGGGTGGAGACAGCACAAGCAGAGATCGAGACCATTGAAATGCTAATGACCTCCACCTGGGGGGTCTGTCTTCTCTAGGAGGAAAGGGGTGGGGCCCTTTCCATCCAGAACCAGACCCCAGAGCCTGGGGGAACATGGCCATACCTCCTTATACCAGTCAAGAATTATAGGCTAACAGGCATCACCTGCTGGGCAGAAAAGCACAGTGACCTGAGGCATCAAAGGTTGGAGCAATTTTCTAAGACACACCTGCAGGGAAACCAGATACTGAATATTTCTTCCCTCTGGGACCTGAGCCTGTTCTGGTCTTGGAAAACCTGATTTGGATAACCAAGGAAACCATGCCTAGACAACAGAAAATTACAACCTACACTAAGAAAAACAAAGTTATGGCCCAGTCAAGGGAAAAATGTACACTTCAACTGAGATATAGGAATTTAAACAACTAATGCTAAATCAATTCAAAAAGTTTAGAGAGGATATTGCAAAAGAGATAGAGGCTGTAAAGGAAACACTGGGCATATATACGGCAGAAATCAAAAGTTCAAAAAACCAACTAGTAGAATCTATGGAAATGAAAGGCACAACACAAGAGATGAAAGACACAATGGAAATGTACAACAGCAGATCTCAAGAGGCAGAAGAAAACACTCAGGAACTGGAGAACAAAACACCTGAATGCCTACACGCAAAGGAGCAGATGTAGAAAAGAATGAAAAAGTATGAGCAACGTCTCCGGGAACTCAAGGATGAAACAAAGTACAATAACGTACGTATCATTGGTGTCCCAGAAGGAGAAGAGAAGGGAAAGGGGGCAGAAGCAATAATAGAGGAAATAATCAATGAACATGTCCCATCTCTTATGAAAGACATAAAATTATGGATCCCAGAAGCGCAGCATACTCCCAACAGAAGAGATATGAATAGGCCTATGCCAAGACACTTAATAATCAGATTATCAAATGTCAAAGACAAAGAGAGAATCCTGAAAGCAGCAAGAGAAAAGCGATCCATTACATACAAAGGAAGCTTAATAAGACTATGTGCGGATCTCTCAGCAGAAACCATGGAGGCAAGAAGGAAGTGGTGTGGTATATTTAAGATACTGAAAGAGAAAAACCACCAGCCAAGAATCCTATATCCAGCAAAGCTGTCCTTCAAATATGAGGGAGAGCTCAAAATATTTTCTGACAAACAGACAATGAGAGACTTTGTGAACAAGATACCTGCCTGACAGGAAATACTAAAGGGAGCACTACAGGGTGATAGAAGACAGGAGTGCGTGGTTTGGAACACAATTTTGGGAGATGGTAGCACAACAATGTAAGTACACTGAACAAAGGTAACTATGAATACGGTTGAGAGAGGAAGGTGGGGAGCATGTGAGACACCACAAGAAAGGAGGAAAGATAAAGACTGGGACTGTGTAACTTGGTGAAATCTAGAGTATTCAACAATTGTGATAAAATGTACAAATATGTTCTTTTACGAGGGAGAACAAGCAAACGTCAACCTTACAAGGTGTTAAAAATGGGGAGGCATAGGGGGAGGAATGCAATCAGCATGAACTAGAGACTGAAACTAATAGAATCATTGTATCATGCTTCCTTTAATGTAACAAAGGTGATATACCAAGGTAAATGCAGATAAGAGAGGGGGATAGGGGAGGCATGTTAGACACTTGACATTGGTGGTATTGTCTGATTCTTTATTCTACTTTGATTTAAGGTTATTTTTCCTTTTGCTGCTTCCTAGCTGTCATTTTTTTTTTCCTCTTTCTTTTGCCTCTCCACTTTCTTTGACTCTCCCTCCTGCCTTGTGGAAGAAATGCAGATGCCCTTATATAGATAGTGGTGATGGTGGTGAACACATAAATGTATGACCATGCAGAAAACCATCGATAATTTACTTGGGATGGAATGTATGGTGAGTGAACAAAACCATATTAAAAAAAAATGGGTTGATGACCAAACCTCGAGGGCAATATACTGAGTGAAATAAGCCAGACACATAAGGACAATTATTGCAGGGTCTCACTGATAGGAACTAATTATAATATGTAAACTCATAGACATGAAATATAAGGTACCAAGATATAGGATGAGGCTTAAGAATGGGGAGTGGTTGCTTAGTATGAGCAGAATGTTCAATTAGGATGAACTTAAATGTTTGGAAATGAGCAGGGGTGTTGGTAGCAAGATGTGAGAATAACTAACAGTGCCTAATGGTGTGTGAATTAGGTGGAAAGGGGAAGCTCAGAGTCATATATGTTACCAGAAGGAAAGCTGGAGGTCAAAAAAATGGGAATGTATAAACTGAATCCTATGGTGGGCAATGTCCATGATCAACTGTACAAATACTAGAAATCGCTTCCATGAACCAGAACAAATGTATGACAATACAATTAGAAGTTAATAATAGAGGGGCATATAGGGAAGAACTATATACCTATTACAAACTATATACTACAGTTAGTAGTATTTCAACATTTTTTCATAAACAGTAACAAATGTACTATACCAATACTACGAGTCAACAATTGAGGGGGGTTGGTTAGGGATAGGGGAGGATTCGAGTTTCCTTTTGTTTTTTTCTTTTTTCATCTTTCACTTTATTTCTTGTCTGGAGTAATGAAAAGTTTCTAAAAATGGAACAAAAATTAAGTGTGATGGATGCACAGCTGTATGAGGGTACCCAGGGGCAAGTGATTGTACACTTTGGATCTTTGCGTAATTGTATGGTATCTGAACAATCTCAATAAAAATGAAAAGAAAATAAATGCTGATTCCTGGTTCCATTGCAGACCAATTAAATCAAAATCTTTGTGGGCAGAGCCTACACATGGGTGTTTATTTACATGCGTCCTTGATGATACTAACATGCAGCCAGGTTCAAGAACCACTGCTTTTCTGAAGAATTTATTAGGGTCTCTTAGGGGCCCCTGTAGTGTCTGTGGTTTGCTTTCCCCTCCCTGGGATGCAAATGGCAGCGTGGAGAGCAGGAGCAATTCCCAAGACAAGGTGGCCAAGGCAAGCCTGCAATTATTTGAATTCTCACATGTTCCCTCTCCTTAAAAATCCATGTTCTTGTGGTTTCCTCCTCTAAAATACAACCTGTTTGTTTTAATATAAAATATTTTTTCAAAAAATATCTTTGAGTAAAAGGGTCTTACATGTTGCACTATGATAGGTCTATGGTTTTTGTCCTCCAGCAAGAGGCTTTGGTCCTCCTCCCCCATTTGCATCGACCTGGGTTCAAGAGCTCAGGTGTGGGTGTCAGGCACTTCCAGGTTTGGATCCTATCTCTGTCGCTTACATTTGCCTGTCCTGAGCAAGCCTCTTCACCTCCACTACTACGTTTCTTCATCTATCAAATGGGATTGTTGTGAGGATTAAATACGATACAATGCTTAGATAATTGGTCTGGCAGATAAGTTATCCACTGTGTTCATATTATGGTATTTTTATTAATGAATGTACTTTATTCTGCATTGCCACTGGAACTGGCAGTTCCAGTGCCATTACATGCTTAGTTTTATGAAGAGTCTGAATGAGTTGGCAAGAGTAGGCAATGGAAGGTCAAGGGAAGCAGAGAGAGAGAGAGAGAGAGGGAGAGAGGGAGAGAGAGAGGGCCACCGAGGCTAGATGAAGGAGTGGAGCAGAATCTCATGCTCTTAATCCCCCATCCTCTAGTGCTTATAGACTGGGTGGTCTTTGAGGTAGGGGACGAACCAGAGGGAGGGTTCTAGAGTGAAAAGAGAGGACAGTCTTTCTTACTTTGATTGTGCCTTCAGTCCTGCAATGCTAGGAAGCTGCCCTGGGGTGATCCTTAACCTCCTCCAATGAATCTCAGTCAGGAATATTTTCTACTGAGGTTTAAACTCTGAACAGCTTCCAACTTGCAAAACCAACCTGAATGTAAATGAGGACTGTGGTCACTGAGAACCGAAATGTGCTGATTTAGGTTTATGAAGCTCAAGTCACTTGACGCGGCAGCTCTGGTGTGAGATGAGGTGGAACTTAAATGTGCAAAGTGGTCATTTTCCAGGCATCTGTCATTTGGAGCCAGACTTTCATGGTGATAAGAGTTATGCCCATCCCTTTTCTGTTGACCAAAGTGTATGGGCCATGGCCTGCAATAAGGAATGATAATAATGCTTATAAAAAGTCACCTTACATTTGTGTTGCATGCCACATTGAACAAGGCAGTGTCATATCCATTATCTTATTTGATCCTTGAAGCAATTCAGTGAACTAGAAAAATTACTGCAGCCAGAGATTAGACATATTCTTAAAGGACACATGGTGACTAGCATCGGTTTAGAGTGTGCTTCTATGCCTCTCATACAGTGACCCCCTTTCTGCACTCAGTATATGTGCTCTGCTACTTACAGATTTACTTTTTTAATAATCCATTTGCCTTTTTTTTAAACTCCCTATCCTCTGACCCTTTCCATCTTGTTCTACTATCTCTCTAACATTAGCAAAACTAATTATTAAAAAGAAATGCACAGGGGGGCGGGGCAAGATGGCAGACTGGTGAGCTGTATGTTTTAGTTACTCCTCCAGGAAAGTAGGTAAAAAGCCAGGAACTGCGTGGACTGGACACCACAGAGCAATCTGTCTTTGGGCATACTTCATACAACACTCATGAAAACGTGGAACTGCTGAGATCAGCGAAATCTGTAAGTTTTTGCGGCCAGGGGACCCGCGCCCCTCCCTGCCAGGCTCAGTCCCGGGGGAGGAGGGGCTGTCAGCTCCAGGAAGGAGAAGGGAGAATTGCAGTGGCTGCTCTTACCGGAAACTCATTCTACTGATTCAAACTCCAACCATAGATAGACTGAGGCCAGACACCAGAGACTCTGAGAGCAGCTAGCCCAGCAGAGAGGAGACAGGCATAGAAAAAAAACAACACGAAAAACTCCAAAATAAAAGCAGAGGATTTTTGGAGTTCCGGTGAACACAGAAAGGGGAAGGGCGGAGATCAGGCCTTGAGGCGCATATGCAAATCCCGAAGCAAGGCTGATCTCTCTGCCCTGGGCACCTTTCCTTAATGGCCCTGGTTGCTTTGTCTATTAGCATTTCAATAACCCATTAGATCTCTGAGGAGGGCCGGTTTTTTTTTTTTTTTTTTTTTTTTTTTTTTTTTTTTTTTTTTTTTTTTTAAATCCTTTTTGCTTTTTCTAAAACAATTACTCTAAGAAGCTCAATACAGAAAGCTTCAAAGAATTGAAATTTGAGCACGTCAAGTCAAGAGCAGAACTAAGAGAGCTCTGAGACAAAAGGCAATAATCCAGTGGCTGAGAAAATTCACTAAACAACACAACTTCCCAAGAAAAGGGGGGTGTCCGCTCACAGCCACCATCCTGGTGGACAGGAAACACTCCTGCCCATCGCCAGCCCCATAGCCCAGAGCTGCCCCAGACAACCCAGTGTGACGGAAGTGCTTCAAATAACAGACACACACCACAAAACTGGGCGTGGACATTAGCCTTCCCTGCAACCTCAGCTGAATGTCCCAGAGCTGGGAAGGGGGAGCAGTGTGAATTAACAGAGCCCCATTCAGCCATCATTTGAGCAGACTGAGAGCCTCCCAACACAGCCCAGCAGCCCAGAACTGCCCTGGGGGGACGGCACTCACCTGTGACATAGCACAGTCATCCCTCAACAGAGGACCCGGGGTGCACAGCCTGGAAGAGGGGCCCACTTGCAAGTCTCAGGAGCCATACGCCAATACCAAAGACTTGTGGGTCAGTGGCAGAGACAAACTGTGGCAGGACTGAACTGAAGGATTAGACTATTGCAGTAGCTTTAAAACTCTAGGATCATCAGGGAGATTTGATTGTTAGGGCCACCCCCCCTCCCCGACTGCCCAGAAACACGCCCCACATACAGGGCAGGCAACACCAACTACACACGCAACCTTGGGACACCAATTGGGCCCCACAAGACTCACTCCCTCACTCACCAAAAAGGCTAAGCAGGGGAGATCTGGCTTGTGGAGAACAGGTGGCTCGTGGACGCCACCTGCTGGTTAGTTAGAGAAAGTGTACTCCACGAAGCTGTAGATCTGATAAATTAGAGATAAGGACTTCAACTGGTCTACAAACCCTAAAAGAACCCTATCAAGGACAGCAAATGCCACGAGGCCAAAAACAACAGAAAATTATAAAGCATATGAAAAAACCAGACGATATGGATAACCCAAGCCCAAGCACCCAAATCAAAAGACCAGAAGAGACACACCTAGAGCAGCTACTCAAAGAACTAAAGATGAACAATGAGACCCTAGTAGGGGATATGAAGGAAATCAAGAAGACCCTAGAAGAGCATAAAGAAGACATTGCAAGACTAAATAAAAAAATGGATGATCTTATGGAAATTAAAGAAACTGTTGACCAAATTAAAAAGATTCTGGACACTCATAGTACAAGACTAGAGGAAGTTGAACAATGAATCAGTGACCTGGAAGATGACAGAATGGAAAATGAAAACATAAAAGAAAGAATGGGGAAAAAAATTGAAAAACTCGAAATGGACCTCAGGGATATGATAGATAATATGAAACGTCCGAATATAAGACTCATTGGTGTCCCAGAAGGGGAAGAAAAGGGTAAAGGTCTAGGAAGAGTATTCAAAGAAATTGTTGGGGAAAACTTCCCAAATCTTCTAAACAACATAAATACACAAATCATAAATGCTCAGCGAACTCCAAATAGAATAAATCCAAAAAAACCCACTCCGAGACATATACTGATCACACTGTCAAACATAGAAGAGAAGGAGCAAGTTCTGAAAGCAGCAAGAGAAAAGCAATTCACCACATACAAAGGAAACAGCATAAGACTAAGTAGTGACTACTCAGCAGCCACCATGGAGGCAAGAAGGCAGTGGCACGATATATTTAAAATTCTGAGTGAGAGGAATTTCCAGCCAAGAATACTTTATCCAGCAAAGCTCTCCTTCAAATTTGAGGGAGAGCTTAAATTTTTCACAGACAAACAAATGCTGAGAGAATTTGCTAACAAGAGACCTGCCCTACTGGAGATACTAAAGGGAGCCCTACAGACAGAGAAACAAAGACAGGACAGAGAGACTTGGAGAAAGGTTCAGTACTAAAGAGATTCGGTATGGGTACAATAAAGGATATTAATAGAGAGAGGGAAAAATATGGCAAACATAATCCAAAGGATAAGATGGCCGATTCAAGAAATGCCTTCACGGTTTTAACGTTGAATGTAAATGGATTAAACTCCCCAATTAAAAGATATAGATTCGCAGAATGGATCAAAAAAAATGAACCATCAATATGTTGCATACAAGAGACTCATCTTAGACACAGGGACACAAAGAAACTGAAAGTGAAAGGTTGGAAAAAAATATTTCATGCAAGCTACAGCCAAAAGAAAGCAGGTGTAGCAATATTAATCTCAGATAAAATAGACTTCAAATGCAGGGATGTTTTGAGAGACAAAGAAGGCCACTACATACTAATAAAAGGGGCAATTCAGCAAGAAGAAATAACAATCGTAAATGTCTATGCACCCAATCAAGGTGCCACAAAATACATGAGAGAAACACTGGCAAAACTAAAGGAAGCAATTGATGTTTCCACAATAATTGTGGGAGACTTCAACACATCACTCTCTCCTATAGATAGATCAACCAGACAGAAGACCAATAAGGAAATTGAAAACCTAAACAATCTGATAAATGAATTAGATTTAACAGACATCTACAGGACATTACATCCCAAATCAACAGGATACACATACTTTTCTAGTGCTCATGGAACTTTCTCCAGAATAGATCATATGCTGGGACATAAAACAAGCCTCAATAAATTTAAAAAGATTGAAATTATTCGAAGCACATTCTCTGACCACAATGGAATACAATTAGAAGTCAATAACCATCAGAGACTTAGAAAATTCACAAATACCTGGAGGTTAAACAACACACTCCTAAACAATCAGTGGGTTAAAGAAGAAATAGCAAGAGAAATTGCTAAATATATAGAGACGAATGAAAATGAGAACACAACATACCAAAACCTATGAGATGCAGCAAAAGCAGTGCTAAGGGGGAAATTTATAGCACTAAACGCATATATTAAAAAGGAAGAAAGAGCCAAAATCAAAGAACTAATGGATCAACTGAAGAAGCTAGAAAATGAACAGCAAACCAATCCTAAACCAAGTAGAAGAAAAGAAATAACAAGGATTAAAGCAGAAATAAATGACATAGAGAACAAAAAAACAATAGAAAGGATAAATATCACCAAAAGTTGGTTCTTTGAGAAGATCAACAAGATTGACAAGCCCCTAGCTAGACTGACAAAATCAAAAAGAGAGAAGACCCATATAAACAAAATAATGAATGAAAAAGGTGACATAACTGCAGATCCTGAAGAAATTAAAAAAATTATAAGAGGATATTATGAACAACTGTATGGCAACAAACTGGATAATGTAGAAGAAATGGACAATTTCCTGGAAACATATGAACAACCTAGACTGACCAGAGAAGAAATAGAAGACCTCAACCAACCCATCACAAGCAAAGAGATCCAATCAGTCATCAAAAATCTTCCCACAAATAAATGCCCAGGGCCAGATGGCTTCACAGGGGAATTCTACCAAACTTTCCAGAAAGAACTGACACCAATCTTACTCAAACTCTTTCAAAACATTGAAAAAAATGGAACACTACCTAACTCATTTTATGAAGCTAACATCAATCTAATACCAAAACCAGGCAAAGATGCTACAAAAAAGGAAAACTACCGGCCAATCTCCCTAATGAATATAGATGCAAAAATCCTCAACAAAATACTTGCAAATCGAATCCAAAGACACATTAAAAAAATCATACACCATGACCAAGTGGGGTTCATTCCAGGCATGCAAGGATGGTTCAACATAAGAAAAACAATCAATGTATTACAACACATTAAAAACTCGAAAGGGAAAAATCAATTGATCATCTCAATAGATGCTGAAAAAGCATTTGACAAAATCCAACATCCCTTTTTGATAAAAACACTTCAAAAGGTAGGAATTGAAGGAAACTTCCTCAACATGATAAAGAGCATATATGAAAAACCCACAGCCAGCATAGTACTCAATGGTGAGAGACTGAAAGCCTTCCCTCTAAGATCAGGAACAAGACAAGGATGCCCGCTGTCACCACTGTTATTCAACATTGTGCTGGAAGTGCTAGCCAGGGCAATCCGGCAAGACAAAGAAATAAAAGGCATCCAAATTGGAAAAGAAGAAGTAAAACTGTCATTGTTTGCAGATGATATGATCTTATATCTAGAAAACCCTGAGAAATCAACGATACACCTACTAGAGCTAATAAACAAATTTAGCAAAGTAGCGGGATACAAGATTAATGCACATAAGTCAGTAATGTTTCTATATGCTAGAAATGAACAAACTGAAGAGACACTCAAGAAAAAGATACCATTTTCAATAGCAACTAAAAAAATCAAGTACCTAGGAATCAACTTAACCAAAGATGTAAAAGACCTATACAAAGAAAACTACATAACTCTACTAAAAGAAATAGAAGGGGACCTTAAAAGATGGAAAAATATTCCATGTTCATGGATAGGAAGGCTAAATGTCATTAAGATGTCAATTCTACCCAAACTCATCTACAGATTCAATGCAATCCCAATCAAAATTCCAACAACCTACTTTGCAGACTTGGAAAAGCTAGTTATCAAATTTATTTGGAAAGGGAAGATGCCTCGAATTGCTAAAGACACTTTAAAAAAGAAAAACGAAGTGGGAGGACTTACACTCCCTGACTTTGAAGCTTATTATAAAGCCACAGTTGCCAAAACAGCATGGTACTGGCACAAAGATAGACATATAGATCAATGGAATTGAATTGAGAATTCAGAGATAGACCCTCAGATCTATGGCCGACTGATCTTTGATAAGGCCCCCAAAGTCACCGAACTGAGCCATAATGGTCTTTTCAACAAATGGGGCTGGGAGAGTTGGATATCCATATCCAAAAGAATGAAAGAGGACCCCTACCTCACCCCCTACACAAAAATTAACTCAAAATGGACCAAAGATCTCAATATAAAAGAAAGTACCATTAAACTCCTAGAAGATAATGTAGGAAAACATCTTCAAGACCTTGTATTAGGAGGCCACTTCCTAGACTTTACACCCAAAGCACAAGCAACAAAAGAGAAAATAGATAAATGGGAACTCCTCAAGCTTAGAAGTTTCTGCACCTCAAAGGAATTTCTCAAAAAGGTAAAGAGGCAGCCAACTCAATGGGAAAAAATTTTTGGAAACCATGTATCTGACAAAAGACTGATATCTTGCATATACAAAGAAATCCTACAACTCAATGACAATAGTACAGACAGCCCAATTATAAAATGGGCAAAAGATATGAAAAGACAGTTCTCTGAAGAGGAAATACAAATGGCCAAGAAACACATGAAAAAATGTTCAGCTTCACTAGCTATTAGAGAGATGCAAATTAAGACCACAATGAGATACCATCTAACACCGGTTAGAATGGCTGCCATTAAACAAACAGGAAACTACAAATGCTGGAGGGGATGTGGAGAAATTGGAACTCTTATTCATTGTTGGTGGGACTGTATAATGGTTCAGCCACTCTGGAAGTCAGTCTGGCAGTTCCTTAGAAAACTAGAGATAGAGCTACCATTCGATCCAGCGATTGCACTTCTCGGGATATACCCGGAAGATCGGAAAGCAGTGACACGAACAGATATCTGCACGCCAATGTTCATAGCAGCATTATTCACAATTGCCAAGAGATGGAAACAACCCAAATGTCCATTAACAGATGAGTGGATAAATAAAATGTGGTATATACACACGATGGAATACTACGCGGCAGTAAGAAGGAACGATCTGGTGAAACATATGACAACATGGATGAACCTTGAATACATAATGCTGAGCGAAATAAGCCTGGCACAAAAAGAGAAATATTATATGCTACCACTAATGTGAACTTTGAAAAATGTAAAACAAATGGTTTATAATGTAGAATGTAGGGGAACTAGCAGTAGAGAGCAATTAAGGAAGGGGGAACAATAATCCAAGAAGAACAGATAAGCTATTTAACGTTCTGGGGATGCCCAGAAATGACTATGGTCTGTTAATTTCTGATGGATGTAGTAGGAACAAGTTCACTGAAATGTTGCTATAGTATGTAACTTTCTTGGGGTAAAGTAGGAACATGTTGGAAGTTAAGCAGTTATCTTAGGTTAGTTGTCTTTTTCTTACTCCCTTGCTATGGTCTCTTTGAAATGTTCTTTTATTGTATGTTTGTTTTCTTTTTAACTTTTTTTTTCATACAGTTGATTTGAAAAAAGAAGGGAAAGTTAAAAAAAAAAAAGAAAAAGAAAAAAGACAAAGAAGGAAAAAAAAACAAAAAACAAAAAACGATGTAGTGCCCCCTTGAGGAGCCTGTGGAGAATGCAGGGGTATTCGCCTACCCCACCTCCATGGTTGCTAACATGACCACAGACATAGGGGACTGGTGGTTTGATGGGTTGAGCCCTCTACCATAAGTTTTACCCTTGGGAAGACGGTTGCTGCAAAGGAGAGGCTAGGCCTCCCTGTATTTGTGCCTAAGAGTCTCCTCCTGAATGCCTCTTTGTTGCTCAGATGTGGCCCTCTCTCTCTGGCTAAGCCAACTTGAAAGGTGAAATCACTGCCCTCCCCCCTACGTGGGATCAGACACCCAGGGAAGTGAATCTCCCTGGCAACGTGGAATATGACTCCCGGGGAGGAATGTAGACCCGGCATCGTGGGATGGAGAACATCTTCTTGACCAAAAGGGGGATGTGAAAGGAAATGAAATAAGCTTCAGTGGCAGAGAGATTCCAAAACAAGCCGAGAGATCACTCTGGTGGGCACTCTTACGCACACTTTAGACAACCTTTTTTAGGTTCTAAAGAATTGGGGTAGCTGGTGGTGGATACCTGAAACTATTAAACTACAACCCAGAACCCATGAATCTCGAAGACAGTTGTATAAAAATGTAGCTTATGAGGGGTGACAGTGGGATTGGGAATGCCATAAGGACCAAACTCCACTTTGTCTAGTTTATGGATCGATGTGTAGAAAAGTAGGGGAAGCAAACAAACAGACAAAGGTACCTAGTGTTCTTTTTTACTTCAATTGCTCTTTTTTCACTCTAATTATTATTCTTGTTATTTTTGTGTGTGTGCTAATGAAGGTGTCAGGGATTGATTTAGGTGATGAATGTACAACTATGTAATGGTACTGTAAACAATCGAAAGTACAATTTGTTTTGTATGACTGCGTGGTATGTGAATATATCTCAATAAAATGATGATTAAAAAAAAAAAAAAAAAAAAAAGAAATGCACATTTGAGACTAGACTCTTTGCTGAATTTCTGCTGGAAACAATTCCCATAACAGGTGTTAACACATTAAGTTTTTCTCTTCTCTTCTCTTCTCTTCTCTTCTCTTCTCTTCTCTTCTCTTCTCTTCTCTTCTCTATTCTTTTTCTTACTCCCACCTTTCTTTTCCCCTTCTCTCCCTCTCTTCCTCCCCTTTCCCTCCTTGCCTCCTTTGGATGTTACTGGGAAGTAAGTTTGCTGGAGGAGGGTAGGGATGAAGGGTGAGGAAGACGACGGACTTGAACTAATCAAAGTGAAGAAAAGTCAGAATAAATATTACAAAAACTAGGATCTACTTAGGTGTGAACTCATGGTAATTATGATTTCATTGGATGTATTTCTTTTGGTGAACCAGTGCTGTTAGGTTCTGATTGTGCTGCTTAAATTATCTCACTGTGTACAGTGATAACTAGTATTAGTTATGTCTAGTACTTTTTTCAGCAAGTTTATGTTTAGTAAATGTATTTTCTCACTAGTTTTAGTTAACATTATCAGGTGAATTAGCATTTGCAAATGTGTATGTGATAAATATTGCACTGCAATTATGATCCTTTCCCTAAATGATTCTGCCTTGTATTTCGAGATCTCTATTTTGCCATATGGTATGGAGATCACTAATACAGCAATCAGGAGTTCCCATATATGCAGAAATGTAACAGTCAGGAAGGGGTGTTAACAGAGTGAGAATTATATTTTTTACACTTGTGAAATTTGGGATCCTTAGTGAAACACATATGTTTTATATATGACACAATCTGAATATCTTTTAAACAAGTAAAAGGTTAAACACACACCTGCCCCAAGCCCTTAACATGATAACAATAATAAATAGAAGAAGAATAATAATAACAGTTTCACAGAGAGGAAGCTCTGTCAACAATACTTAACATGTGGTGGAAACATATACCCATTTGTCTGGCACTTATTTTTTCATTCTAGGCTGAATTTACCAAATATTTTGATAGAGACAAGGCCTTTTAATATTGTGATTAAAGGCTCAGTCTCTGGAGTCAGAACTGGATTTGACTATTGTTTCTGACCCTTCCTAGCTCAATTTCCCAGGTCTCAATTTTCTCAACTGTATAATGGGAATCGTATTGGTAACTAACAGAATAATTTAAAAAAAATTTTTTAAAAGTGAAGCACTCAGCTAGTGTTTAACATAGAGGTGGTATTCATTGAATAGCACTGTTGGTATATTATTTCTTATCAATAGTAATATTAATTCAGTTGTATTAGCCAGTATTTGATATATTTTCTATATTCTGGAGTATACACACACACACACAAATATACATATCTATAAATTTCTCTTAAGCTAGAAGCAGAATTTTCTTCGTGTTTACAAATTCATTTGTCCATCAAGTATTTATTGAGCAACTACTATGTGCTAGAAATGTGCTAGAAGCTCAGTTTAGAATGATGAGCTAAGCGAGGTCCTTCTTTTCATGGATATGAGATTCAATAGAAGAAATAGATAATAAGCAAACCGACAAATGTTTGTTTGTCTGTTTGGCAACAGTGTGCTGATCAGAGACTCTTGTCCAATTCTACTGGAATTCAGGCTCAGAGCATTTGTCCCGGGATGTGCAACAGTGTGGGAAATTATCAGTGGGCGTGAATCTAGCAACTTCTCAGCTGCACCTGGGAGCTGGGGCTACCACAAGGTAGAGTTGGTGTGTGTGTATGTGCTTCTGACAAATCACCTCATCAGTGCTCAGCAAATAATATTCAAAGGAAGAAATAGGTTAAGGATCATCCTTCATAAAGACCATAGTTCAAAAATGCCCAATATCTCCAAGGTGTGTTGAATCTAGACAGTGATCAAGCAAATCTGTTCTCCCATCTTCATTTGTTTCCTGGAAGATACAAGATAATACCCCTTGCTCCCTCACTGTATCTATTTAAATCTTGGTATTCAAAGTTTTAATGGAAATAAGAAAGAATTCTTAAAAGATAGCCTTCTGGAGTCTTGGTGCATGATTGGGAGAAGGACTCAGCTTCTTTCGTAAATGCACAAGGGGATCCTTTCTGATTTTGACAATCACAGAAGCTGCCAGAGTTCTTGGCCCCTGAGCTAAAGTCAAGCCTCTTACAATGCCGTGGGGGTGCTCACTTCAAAAACCCCAAAAAAAGCAGTGAGAAGGAAGGAAAAAGTTTTCCTCCTGGCTCTGAATAGTGAATTACAAACTGGCGTTCTCTCCTCCCATTCTTAAAACTCGAAGGGTGGTAGAGGCGGCGATGCTGACAGTGTGCATTCGCAGATGCCACCATATGGGTCTCGAAAAACTAGTTGCGCTGATGATTCCGTGCACATGTAGGAGACAGTTTGCATTGTTGGCATCGTCCCTGCACAGAAACAAGCACAGCTTAGCAAGGCTGAGCAGATGGCACTAGATCTGGTGCCAGGGAAGCAGTGAATTAAAGGTTATACCCACCAGGTTTGATGCGGTGCCAGTTTGAATTGGTACAGAAGCTTCGGCCCACCTGCTTATTGGCCTCATGACATCTGGCATCTTTTTATTTTATTTTATTTTTTTTAATTTGGACTGAATTGAAGGCAGCAAGGAAAAATGTCACTTTTAAAAGCCAGTTACAAGTCAATGGATTTAAACTCTTAACAAAAAAAAGGCCTACAAGCCCTCCACATTAATGGTTTATATTAATGATTTTTAGAAAACCTAGGGAAAATTGCACACTGATGTGCTGAATTGTGTTGCAATTAATAGCATCATACAATGGAGAGGGTGGATTGCTAAAAACTAGCTCAAAGCTGTTAAATAGTGACAACAGAAAAATGCTATTATCTTTAGCCGGTATATTGTAATTAGGAGTCAGGGAGGGAAATAAACTTGCGTCTATTATTCTAATGATTTTCACATTGTAATAATTAGAAAACATTGTGGCATTTCACATAGAAGCACTCTCTAAAAGGTGTTTTTCACCTTTTGCTTGCTCCTGTAAAGTTTTCTCTGTGGCACGTGTAGTTAGTTATGCTTTATTTCAGCTGTAATCCCCACTTGCTCTGCACACATTCATATACTGTGTACACAAATATGCAACATACCCAGCCCCAGGGTAGCAGTGTGTGCATACTGAAACCTGTTTGTATATTTCCTCCGTTTGGGATTTTCGTGCCTGCTCCCTGGGTGTGAAATGAAAGCACGCAGCTGAATTGCACTCCCGAGGTGATTAGCATTGTAACTAAGCCTTCTCATTCAGAGGATGCATAAGACCTGGCTTAGAGGCATCAGAGATTTACTGATTTTAAATAGTCTTTAAATATTATTATATCAAGCTCTGCATCAGCATTCTAGAGGTTAAAAATGTCATCATTAAGCAGATGTATTAAATGCCTAAAAGCATCAAGTGACACGTATCATGATAATACTGACTTTCTTTAAAAATTAGAGTGGGCTTGATATTTTTTTTTCTCCTTCTATTTTGCAGAATTTTAGGCTATGAAGTTTGGTGGCAGGATAGTCTTTTCCTTTCAGAAACAGTCTAGGAAAGAGGCATTGGTAAGAAAAACACAAAAATAGGAAGTGCTTCTGAAGCTGTGCTCAAAGAATATGAAAGAAGAGGAGAAACCAGTACATCCCTCTAGCTATAAACAGAGCAAGATATTGGGTAAGCCAATAATTTATTCTTGTTTTGAATCCAGAAGACAAAGGTAGTAAAGAGCCAATAGTATGTATATAGTTCTCAGAGTATATATTAAAAAAAAAAAGTAGCTATCTGGGAAAGCTTAGAATAGTAAGTATCTGACTGGGAACCGTATCTCCTAGTTCCGGATATAATATGGAAATCTGCTGTCCTCTGAATACTGTAATGAGTTTTTAATATAAAAAGTATTATTAATTATTAACGTTAAAGTATTAAAACACTAAAATATTTTAAAACAATATTAAAATGTTTTAATTATTAGTATTAAAATATTAATTAGCATCTAATTCTGAATAGCATGAAAAAACACAGCCATGTTTTTTTCCAATGGAAAATCCGGGTAAAAAGCTATTCTTCGAGGAGAATACTAAAGAAAAAAAATACCTTTTAAACAGCAAGATTGAAAATCCCATGGTCTAAGAAAATTTTACTGTTCCATTCGTTGTTATCTAAGCCCTTAAATTCGTTTATGATTAAAGAGGGGAAAGATCCCAAATTGATTTGGTCTAATTTAAAGTCATCAGGTGTGTATCAGTGTGCATTTCAACAACAGAATAAAGACAGGAATGAATAAAACCACCCACATTAACACTGGAGCCACTCAGCACTTCCTCCCGTTCACGTAACTAATTCATTTATATTTGATACTTCTTCATAACCCTCTTAGATAGAATTCCTTTCACAAGCTTTTCAGGTGTCTTCTATAATATGTTCCTTCATTATTGGTATCCAAAGACACTTTCCTATTGCCACAGTCACAACTTATACATTATTCAGTGTTGTTATAAATAATTCTTGTCATAGACCAGGTACTGAATTGCTACTTCATATTCATTGTAGCAAAAGCTGGTTTCAAAGTTCTCCAGATAAATAGGTAGCTTAAAATATTTCATGGGAAGTAAAAGAAACATCTTTGTTCACTTCTTCAACTAAGCAGTTTGAATGAGGCAATGCTTAAAAAAAAAAACTCTCATAAGATATGGTAATAGAAGTTGTAAAGTTGTAACACAATAAATCCAATAGAATGAGTGCAGTGTATTATGTTTTTAGATCGCTAATTTGTAGGGAATAACCAATAATAGTTTTATTTACAATGTATCTGGCAACATTGCCTCAGGGCTATCTATAATATATTATTGCATACCCTCTTCTTGATGTTTTTATAATCTAAATTCTGTTGGTAAAACTGGGTCTGAAAAGTCGGTAAAGAGTGCTATGGATTAGCTAAGGCGTAAGATCTTAAGAACTCTGCTTTCAACAAACCAGAAAGTGTATTTGTTATCTTTTTTAAAAATACCTTTATCATCTATGTATAAAATGACCAACTTTGAATTCCAAGTTAATGCTCATGTCTCACATTTTTAGGAATTAAACTTTATTTTCCTACTCATGATAATGCGCCTTTCTGGAAGCTCCCAAATATATTCTGATATCACAGTATAATTCTTTCTTATATTGTTACCATTCATCCTTAATACCCATAATATTTGGGGGTTGTTAATCAGATCAACAAATGAATACATATATTTAGACTTCATTCATGGAAAAAGTCTATTTTTGATGAGTACACTCTTAATGGAAATCTCTTAAATTTATAGCCTGTAAAATACCTTCCATTTATCTATTTGGAATTCCCTTTATAGAGAAAAGTTAATCCATTTTTATTATTAATAGTTAGTATTGATTTTGAATATTTATGGCAAAGATTCGCTCTGGGTGCTTAAAAAAAATCTAGACAATCAGTAATTTACCCTCAAGTTAATGAAATAAAAGGTTACAGTCCTGAAGATTCAATTTATGTGGATTCTACATTGAGGAAAATGGTTTTATGAATTTAGCTCAGCCAAATTCTGCTCTCCAGCTAGTATCATCATTAATATATATTTTTCATTGCCTAAGATATAATTACTGCAGAGTAATGTAAAATAACAGCTCCTGGCACAAACTAGGAACTCAGAAATATGAGTTTAATAGATTAATAGACCACGTAGTAAATCATTTGTTCATTAAACATTTTTGTTACATTTATCATGGAATTGGATAAGAGCACAGATTCTGGAGCAAGATTGCTTGGTTTCAAATTGGCTCTACCACTTGCTAGCTGTGGGCTAGTAACTTAACATCTCTGTGTCCTAGTTTGCACCTCTGTAAAATGAAGATAATGATAAGAATAACAACAAGAACATCAATACCTACATAAAAGTTTAGGAGGAGTGAATTATGTATTAAGAACATTTGAGCCAAGCTGGACACACTGTAAGAACCAATGACAAATAAATAAATATGTAAAGATAGATAATAAAATTCCTAGCTCAGAGACCAGAGGAAGGCAAGGTCTCTCTTCCCAACATGCTCAAAATATTCAGATATTTTTCTAGCCTGGAAATGCCTCACATGTATAAAACCAACCTTTGACTTGAATGAAAATTTAGGTTTTTTGAGGTCTAAAAGATGGAATTTGCCAAGTGATCAGGGTGATGATCAATATTCCTTCAGAACAACGTATCTTCTATTCTTGTAGGCAAAATTATGAAATAATTGAAATTTGTCTTCATCTTTCTCAGTATTTTCTTCCTTTGTAATTACTTCTCTCATTTAAAGTAGAAATCACGTCAAATCAGCTTTCCACACTTTTTAGTTGCTATTCTGATTAAATTTGTACATGTGCCAATGATTTTCATGGTGTCTTTTCAACTAGGCGTGTTTAGAGTTTAAGTCTTCTTTTGACAATTGTGAAATGAAAGAGCTTGTTCACTCTAAAAGGTTTTTAGGAACTACCAGAGTGATGGAAGCTTTAGGGACAGAGCAAAAGGATTCTTGAACACTATCAGCTCACAACCTATCAGTCTCAGGGCTCTGTTGATACAAACCAAAAATGTTTCTCCATCCATTTCTTTCTCTGCATCCCAAGTGCCTTAGTTCAGGTCCTCATCATTTACCGCCAGAAATACAGCCTCCTTCCCTGCTTCCTTGCTTGCATATTCTTCCCTCTATCCCATCATGTGAACTATGACCTGAATGAGCTTTCAAAATCAGATCCCTCATCATGTTCATCTCCTGCTCAAAATTTTCTTCTATTGCTATCACATTGCCTGAGCAGACATCCCAAACCTGACTGCCCATGAGATTCAACTGGTGGAGATTTTTGTAAATGTCAATCCACATCCCCTTCTCTGGAGATGGTAATTCAGTAGGCCTGTGATGGGCCCATGGTTTAACTCTGGGAGATGTTGAGGGACCCATTGCGTGGAACAAAGTTTGAGAGCCAGTCCAGAAGATAAAGGCAAGGTACACACATCCTCTCCTGGTTTGTTCCCTCCGTCTCCCTCTGCCCCACACGGCACTCTCTCCTTCAGTCAGAAGGAACAATCTGTGATCCCATCTCCACGCCTTGTAGGTTCCTCATTCCTGGTCAGCAGTCATGTACTGCTCTGGAACAGTTGTTAGCTCCCTCTCATCATAGGTGACTCTCAGGACACTCATTGGAGGTGACATTTCACATTTTCTCACTTGTCTTAGCTTCTCAGGACTGCTATGACAATTGCCACATACTTGTTGCCTTAAACAACAGGAATTTATGGGCTCACAGTTTGGGAGGCTAGAAGTCCAGCATCAAGATATAGGCAAGGCCATGCTTTCTCCCAAGTCTGTGGCATTCTAGAGATGGCAGTCCTCCATCACATGGTGATCACTCCCTCTGGCTTCTCCTACTTCTGGCTTCTGCTGAATGACAGTGTCCAAAGTTCCTCTGCTTATAAGGACTCCAGGCATGTGGATTAATGCCCAGCCCGATTCAATTTGACCTTATCTAAATAGGATCCTTGAAGATTCTACTCACAAATGAGGCCACACCTAACTAACAATAGCACCTTCAAAGGTTCTTTGAAGGCTGGTTGGGTTCATACCAACCAGCCAGAGGTTAGGACTTGAACATGTCTTTCGTGGAGAACGTAATTCAGTCTCCAACATTGTTTTTATATCTATGAAATAGTGGCAAAAGTAATTCAATGAAATAAATACCATTTTTTTACTTATATCTATCAGTGAATATTAAAGTTAGTACCAACACCATAGCACCCTTCCTCTCAATTGTTTCTTTTCTCCAAATTTTCTCATACCCCATTTGCTTATCACCTATTTCTTCCAAACTCCCCAGAGATTCTTCCAGATGCTCTGACCCACTTGACTTTTTTTCCTTTTTGTCTATCCTCTTTCCTCTGGATTTTTCACTTTAAAAGTTACAGAGAACAGTGCTGATTTCCTTAGGAGGCTTGGGAGGGTGAAAAACCTCAATTGCAGTTGTCCTTAGAGTTTTGATGTTGTTTCTAATGGTTATAGAGAAGGGAGATTTGGGAACATTTCTATAAAACGCTGCCTCTCTCATTTCACTTTGAGCCCCTTATGAGCAACAATGATGTCAGTGTTTTGGATTTCTCTGATTTAGCACAGATCATGAAATAAAGTAGAATATTAGGTAGGGGTAACATGTACTGTTCCTACTTATCAGAACTGCACTGAAGAAAGTTTGATTCATTTGCTTTTAGGTGACATTGAATGAATAAGATGGGAAGGCCTTTTGTCTCTTCTTTTATCAGAATTTTCTCCCTTTCCTCTTTCTGCCACCATGTAAACAAAAAAGTTTCCTGTTTCCTTGTGTTCCAATTACTATTGCTACATAACAAATTGCTCCAAAGCTAATAATATTAAACAGTCATATATTATGTTCACCAAGTCTTTAGAATAGGAATTAGGGAAGGGCTCAGCAGGGTGGTTCTCATTGTCATTGTGTGGTTGAAGTCAGCGAGCGGCACTCATCTGAAGGCTTGACTGGGACTGACAGTCCACTTCCAAGGAGGCTGCTTGAATGCCCTCATTAATGGCAGTCGGGTTCCCCAGAGCTGTGATTCAAGAAGCCAAAGCAGAAGCTGCAATGATTTTTATGACCTAGAATCAGAAGTCACACATTGTCACTTCTACCTGGTTCTGTTGGTCACAAAGGGACAGCCTGGATTCATTTTGAGACTACATTATACAAGTTTATCGATATCAGAGGCATGTCCACTCTTCTCTGCAAGAATAATTATGGGCCAGCCTGGTTACAGCTACTGCTGTAAGGAACAGAGAGCATGGGGTATTGAAAAATGTAGTATCTTCTGGCTGGAAATGACTTTGAGATTATATAGTCTAATTCAAGGATTCTCAAAGTTTAGATCTAGACATGTTTTTAGGGATTAGTTAACTCAACCCTCTTAGTTTATAGATAAGAACAAAGAAGTTCAGAAAAGACATTTGTGGCAGAGCTGAGACAAGTGGTCAGAACTGCTGTATATCAGGTCAATAAATAATCATTTGAAGCAAACAGAAAAAACTCCCTGAAAATGACTAAAAAGGAAAACTGGGAACATGTTCTTTTGATGGGTAAAAGTAATCTGGATTTGACTTAGTGTTATAAATTGCATAATATTTGTGGCTCATTACCATGCAGTCCAGTTGTGATTTTGTTTATTGGGAAAGTATTCTGGACTCTGATTTGTGTGGGTTTTATTTACTCATAACAATATAGTCCATTTGCTTACTCTTAACCATGCTAATTTGCTGGTCATATAATGTGGTCACTTGCACAGACATTAAAAATAAGTTAAACATTATGTACTCATTTGTCTCTTAAGAATCACAGAAATATTCGAAGAGAACTCCAAACCTTAAACAAAGATGTAGAAGAATAGAAATTTTTAAAATCAATGAATAAATTAAACTTTGACGTTAAAAATCTTAGAGTACACTCTATTAGAAGGCAAATTGTGTAAAATAGAACTTCCTGAATTCTGTTTTTCATTGCCTAGAAATTAAGTTCGGATAAATTTTATTTATTAGAGTAGTCTCTACCAGTAATGAAGTTCTTTTACCTCTTTGATGAAGGTCACAGACAAATCTATATTTAAACTATAGCCATTCCTTCATTATTTTGACAACTTGAATTGAATATTACAAGTTAGAGTGCAACTGTTTTATAGATTTTCTTTGCAATTGGAATACAAGACAAATAAAAGTAGACATAAAAAGGGTCATTTGATTTTGAAAGTTTTACTGCTGCAGTTACAGATCGGCACATGTAGGAATAAAAATACTGGGCTTTGCATCAGTGCTGACATAAATTTCTTTTTGGCTCTTTAAAAGAATAGGATGTGACAGAGGAGAAATACAAATTTTCAATCTTTTTTTTTTTTTTGGAGAAAAATACACCTATTTCTATGACCTACAAGAACACTGTATTCAAATAGGGTGATGTATCAATGCTGAGATATAACTACAGTTTTTGATCTTAAATGCAGGGCTGGAGTGGTCTAATACTCTATTACATTCTATCCACATGTACAACTGTTTCTCCATGAGGACTTTTAAAAAAAAAAATTTTGGACTAAAATAGTTATTGCCAGATGGTTATTTTATCTATTTTTTCTTTATTAGCTACTCAGTTAAATGGTAAATGTAGCAGGAAATATACAGATCCTAAATGTGAATAATCATTTAATTCTAGATTATTTATTAACCTAGTGTTTTTAAATCATTTTATATAAAATCTGAAGTTGCTCTTTACATATCTGTTGTTTAATGACCTAGGCTGCTGTGTCCTGGTTTCCTGTTATTATGCAAGCAAACCATCCACTGAATTTTCTCTGTGTAAGGAAGGCCGGGAGTCCACACTTTCTAAGGCAACTATGACTGCTGAAAAATGTGAGTCTTTCCTGGGGAGCAGGGGTGGGGTGGGTGTTATCAATATGGAGAATTAGCAGCTTTAACTTAAAACCCCCAATTTTGTCTAGGTTGTTGCAGAAGGCAGTTTTAGAATAAATAGCATTAGTTAAAATTTCTAATGGAAAGAAGTACACATGCAACAAAAAAAGCTAAAATTGTGTGATGTATCTATCCTTTATGTCCCTATACTGTTGATGAAAATTTACTTTATGCTTTGCCTCTGACATTAAGAATCTTTATTTTTTGCTTCATAACTTCTTTATTGTAAACTGGTTTGCATCCATTTGCTATCAGTTTAAAAAATCATAAAAATACTTTTTTTATTGTAAAGCATGTAATACTGGTAGTCATTTTGAAAATTCCCCAAATGTCTTCTCTGTCCCTCTTGTCTGTGCTTTGTTTCTTTCCCTCCTTCTATGTTTGCTTTGGCTTGCAAACCTGTTCCTGCCTTTTGGGTACACTGAAATGGGAACATTAATTTTTATGTATGGAAGCCTGTTGGTTAAGAGAGAGGAGAGCAGTGTTAAGGAGGGAGGAGCGGGGGTAGAACAAAAGTGGGCTGGTACAGCGAGGCTCTGACCATCAAAACATAATGTGAACTATCATACCAGATATGCCAGTGGGTGGAGGGTTGCAATAGTTTTCACAAAAGTCATATTCCTTGTCTAGAAACCTTTTCCTCAACGTTAGGCCATTTTGGATGCTCACTAATGTATAGTCTACTTGACCCTTATTTCAAAGACCCGTTATAGCAACATATGCTAAAGGGACATTTAGTAAATGCATAACAGACAATGTGAGAAAACAGACAAAATTAAAATCACAAGTGTACTAAGTACCCTTTAGGGTACTTTACGGTTTCTCCTGGACAAAAAAAATCTATTGATTTGGTTATCAGCAGTCTTACTTGGGAAATGCTATTCCAGAAATGCTTCCTGTCCCACCTTTTGCTGGTTGGCATTCCAGTCTGGCAAACTCCAGAAAGTTTGATAGGTATAGGCATTGGGTCAAAGGAAGCATACTCTTTGAAGCTAGAGTTCTTGGGTTGAAGCCTGGGCTTCATACTATGTATGAAGATATAATCAAATCCTTTAAGCACTCAGTATCTCAGTTTTTGATCTGTAAAAAGTAGATAATAGTAGTAATAATCATAAAATTACCTTCCTGCCCTCCCTATGTATAGGACTATAAGGATTATCAATAATAATAATAATGATAAAAATAACAAACGAATAAGTACAATAATGTTTGCAAAGGCAGTTCATCACCCCTAAGGCTCCACCCAGTGCAGGCCCTGTTCTTTGCCCTCTACACTAGTGCACGTTGCCCATTACTTTTGTAGTATTCACATATAGGGCATGGCCTGTGTTTTACTTATTCTTGGTGCCTCTCATCTGGCTCATTGACAGGCATTTAATAAGTGATCAGTAATGTTTGCTTAATGAATGATTAAATGAATATGATAGGCAATCATGTGAAAAGCAAATTAGGTTTGCATTCTATAATCTCAAGAGGTAAAACTAGTATAGTAATGGATGATATAGGAAGATGGATACAGGATCAATATTTAAAAGATGAAAATTAAACCTTAGGGAAATTCAAAAATGGAATGAGATACCTTTTAAATAATGTCTTTGCTACCATTGAAGTTTTCTTACAAGAGGTTATTGTATCCGCTAGGAAAATCTAGGTGATACCACAATAACAAACAACTCTAAAATTCAGGGTCTTCAAGTGTTATTCGTGCTTTATATCCTTCACGATTGGCAGGGATGCTTTGACCATTTGAGGTGCTCCAGGCCCAGGCTGGTGGAACAGCCATCATCTAGAATGTTGCTAATCATTAGGACTGAGGGAAAAGAAATGTGCTGTGGAGGTTTTTGAATGGACAGTTAATTCCTGCAGTCTATAAGTGACGCGTGTTATCTCCACTCACAACTCATTAGCCAAAACTTAAGGAGGCCAGGAAGTGCAATACTGTGCTGTATCCAGAAAAAAATATTAATGACCACCATACGCAGTCTCTTAACAGAGATGCTATAAAGAGGACTCGATAGGAATACTGAACTAGTAGAAATTCAATCCATGATTTGATGATTCTACAAATACTTATTTTCCCAACCTCTAACTAAAGTCTGCAAGCTTCATTTTCATATAGCAAGTGTCACATAGATAGGATTTATACTATGGCTTAATCTGGAGCAGTAAGTTTTACATATGCCAGTTTGTCTAGCTGCTTCCTGTAATCATTAATTCTATCTGGTTGACTTGTATTTTTGTTTGAAACCCTCTTCTTTGCTGTTCAGAGAGCTCTAGCAAATACTAATTTTTTTTATCCTACCATGATTCTACTGCTTTTGCTACAGAAATATCCACCAACTCTTCCCAAACAAATTTATTTTCTTTAAATAAGGAGAATATTAGACTACACTTTAAGACAGCTTCTCACTACAAGGCAACTTCCCACTGGCTATAATGAGAAATGTTTTCCAAAAGATTAGAGTGTACCTTTAAGAAAGCTTTACATTACATGGGTACTGATTCAAATGGAAAACTGAAAATTCCAGGCGATATGTTGGGAAAAGTACAGGCTTTTTCTAAGATAACAACCTAGAGGGACATTCTCATAACCAATTGCTATTTACACTGCTATATTCTGACTCTCAAATATACTTTGCATCAGCATGGGTCTGTCTGTACATGATGAGCAGAAACAGATCTTTGTGGCTTGATTAGTTACTATATGAAGGTTGCAAGTGAAGCTATATAATACCTCGTATAGAATACAAACTCCATGGTCACTGCTTAGAATCTGGTGATCTGGTGAATGTGCAGTTCTGCCTTCTGTACTAATTTGTTTGATGAATGTGTGTTTGTGTGTGTGTGCATGTGTGTAGTGGGTAGGGGACTGATTTTGAAATACTCATGATGAAAATCAGGGTGAATTTCAAAGCTATTCTTTCTTATATATTGTTAAATATTATGTTTTAAGGAAGAGCAGGGGGCATAGTAGCACATCGTTGGAAAGTGGATTTTATAACAATTCTTACAAATCACAAATTTGTTCACAGTGGCAGTTAAATCAGCCCTCCTAAGCATATCTCAACATATGGTGCCTCTCGCTGTTACTTTGTCTATAATGTTGTGGTTATCTTGGCTTGTGATACTGGAGTAATTACAGGGTTCTACTCTCCCATTTTTGCTCACTGGTCTTTAGTGAGAAAACTTACCAGTCATTTGTCTAGGCTTACTGTGAATGAGAAGCAGTTTGTCTCCTCTGCCTTGTGAATGATAATGAGGCAATGAGTGTGTTCTTGAAAAGACATGCTGACCTGTCCATTTGGAAGTTTGATGTGTTTTAGCAATCACTATCATGAGACTGTGGAGAAGTAAGGGCAAGAAAATATCTATGAGCTAGCTGAAAGTACACAAATGCCAGGAACCTACACGGGAATTTGTCTGAACGATTCTCTTAAGAGGCCATCATGTGAGTTAGGAATGTAACAGAACTGTTATCTCATCCTAAGCAAGGTATGCCATGACAAATAGTTAAGAACATCACTGTCTAATGGCTCCAGTTTAAAAAGAACAGTATTCTGGAATTTTCGTAATGGTAAAGAATGGGTTTCTTTGAAGCCAGTTTCTCTCGATGTGTTTGTCCCAATGAGCCAAAGAAAATCTAATTCTCACTTGAAATTTGTCTCTCATGTGAACATGACTCAGAAGAGACAAATGTGAAGCCCTTATTGGCCCAATTTATTTGTCAGTGAATTTTTGTTCTTGTTTGTGATTTCATTTTGCCAAAGCAGGTGGTTGGGTAATTATTATATAATTGATAAATTTCAGAAGCTCATGACTGAGGAGGAAGCAGGACATAGAGATAAAACAGTCAATTCAGAATGTGGAGAGCTGATATAAATGCTTAGCTGTGTAGCTTACCATACTTTATAGCCATACACAAATAACTTTGAAGGCTGATCTTTGACTCCATTTTAGTTTTAATAAGTCCCACATATCCATAAAATCTTTTACGAGAAAGATTGTGTAAGTTGTATAGTGTAAATATATCCATGTGCACTTAGCTCCAGATACAAAATATGAGGACTTTGTATTATTAAAAAGCACCATATTTATTTTTTCATATTTTATTTATTCACGTTGCCTTGTGCATTGTTTTCTACCAAAACCCCAAAGATCCTAAAAGATATTTGGAATTATATGGGATTTATATACTTAATGAATATTTTGGAGTACAAGATAACTGTGAAGACACAGGATTAATGCAGTGGAGTGTGTTTTAGTACCTTGCAGAAAGTGGACTTGAACTTGGCAGAAGGTACTGTTTGTGAGTTCCTCTCAGAATACAAATCCCTCTTAGCATGGGGTTATTGACCCTTAAGCTCTATAATAGGTCCTCAGTATATTATATACAGCTCACCTCTGCACACACATGCTCAGCCATTGTGCTTTGGAGAGTTCAGTGAAGAACACCGATGTAAGCTAAGTCCAAAGCTAAACATAATCATTAGGTCACAATTTTTGTTTCTCTCAGTCCCTAACACCCTTCAGAATATCCTGTTATAATCATCCATATTGCACACACACATAATGAATTCAGGTCACAATTCAAGCCAACTGCTCTGGAATACCAACTTGCAAGCATCAGTCAACAAGAGAATATGTCTTTATTCTGCACAGAGGATACAGAGATGCTGAGGTTTTGCTCATGTGACATGCAGTGCTTCTGAATATGAATGGTGTCTTAGTAAAAAAGACTTCTCCAGACAGAAGAAGCCCAACCTTTCAGAGAGAGGAATCCTTAAGAAACAACCTGAAGTTTACAGCAGCAAATATCTTTATGTGCCATTAATTCTAGTGGCATACTGTTAAGAAAGAAGGTTTCCTTGTGATTCAGCAACATAGTTACATGTGGGGCACTGTCTATAAGTCATGGGTGTTTGTTGTTCCTGATATTTGGTGAACTGACCTATTACCAAGTCCCTTAAATGTTACATGATCCAGATTTATGAGCAGAGTTATTGCTTATATTAGGAAGTTCTGAAATTTGTATTACCTGCCTGCAAATTACCTGCCTTGGAGGTTGCTGTGCTATATTACATTTCAAATCAAAAGAAGGTATCTGCTTTAGTCATCTCCAGTGCCCATGTGTAACTATTAAAACCTTGAATTGTGCAGACTACAGGGTGCCATGCTGAAGTTTTGTTGGCATTGAACAAAAGTCTTAAGTACAATAACTCAAAGCAACTAATACCGTCGTAACTAGATTTGTAAGCAATAGCAGAGAGATGGATCAGTCTTTTGAGGTACGTACTCTGAAAAAAGGAAGGTTAACCTTTGTGAACTTGTATACAAAGCCTTTAAATGAATGTTATATGAATTTGAGAGACAAAGAAAAGCACCGTTCAAGAATGGCTGATTAATCAAATTGCTCTTCTTTGTGCATGCTGACAATGATGGAAATATATTTATCAATACCCTTTTAAGTCACACAAAATGGACAGAATCTAATCCACAGAAGAG
This sequence comes from Choloepus didactylus, assembly GCF_015220235.1. Lineage (NCBI taxonomy): Eukaryota > Metazoa > Chordata > Mammalia > Pilosa > Megalonychidae > Choloepus > Choloepus didactylus. Next base: position 48,005,510 of record NC_051320.1, on the reverse strand, counting down.
ACTTGGGGAGGCACAGAGGCACTGTTGAATGTCTTCTGACGATGCTTTGGTGAGTGAAATGTAAAGCCAGGACTTACAAATGTTACACAAGTGAACACTGTTACTGCACTCAGGCTGAAAAATCCTGTTCAAATCCAATAAGTGGTTTAAGATGTGCAAATAGAGGCTTCTGCAGGGAGTCAGGCATTAGAAGCCACCTGGAGCATGTGGTAGAGATTGTATCCATCAATACAGCAGCTGGGCTGAAATTATAAAGAGAGCTGCTTTTCATCATGCTTGTTTTAATGCATACATTTCTCCTGTCACTGGCACCCCAGGAAAACTACTAAGCACAAAAATGAATGGTGCCCATTACCTGATATTCATACTTGTGACAACAGAGGAAAGAATCACAACACAACAGTAAGCAAAAAAATTGATATCCAAATTATTTTTAAGTTGCTGCAGTAGGAGAAAGATCTTGAAAACCAATTGGTAATATTTTAATATGAGAGGTAAAAAGAAAAGCAGAGTCATTTAATATGTGATTATAAATTTCTTTCTTGGTGTGATATGGACAATCTTTACTATTATTTTCAAAACAGGGTCAGATTTTAAAGTACATTTGTAGTGTAAAGGGGAAAAGATGTCCTCTCTAACCTGAATCTTAATTTAAAATCGTGGTTAGGGAAAAGATAAGGAGCTCATGGATCCTCTCCATTCTAATGTTAGGGACAGAGCACATTCCCTGCAGGTGGCTCTGGCTTGCATGGAACAACTCTGTAACTTTTGCATGTTCAGACCTTTCTAGCATTTAATGTGGCTCATAACTTAGCATCAAATGCCAGCTATAACCTAATTTTGATTTCATGAAGATGGTACAATCTATGTAACATTTTATTAAATTGACACCTTTGAAACAACATAAAAGCAGCATCAATAATAGCTAACCTTTAAAAAGGCAAAACTAATCTATGGTAGCAAGAAAGATATCAGTGATTCCCTAGGGCCAAAGTGGGGATAAGGTTGACTGGAAAGGGACATGAGGGAAGTTTTGGGGGTAATAGAAATGTTCTATAGCTTCATTGTGATGGTGATTACACAGGGGTATACATTGGTCAATATTCATTGAACTGTGCAATTAAGATGAGTGTATTTCATTGTATATAAATTACACCTTAGTAAAGTTGATTTTTTTTTTTTTAAAAAAGCCTTGGTTTCAGAAAAATTATTTTAGCAAGTTGAGTTTGATCAGTTATATTTGATATCGTTAATCTCAATTTTCTCTCCTCTTTTCAGTTTGTTGAAAATTTGCAAATTTGCACTTCACTACATAAGAGGATTTATTAATTTGGTGAGGTCCTTGTGCTTTAGGCAAGAGTGAGCTTAACTGTCTAAAGGAAATTTTCCACACACTGGGTGGGTTTAGGTGAGTTAATTGAGAAAACAGACCCCAACTTGACACTTAAGACTCTAGGTTAAATTAATGTGATTTTTTTTTCTAGCACAAAATAATATGTTGGTTATAGAGTGCGGATGATTCAACCATTTGGGGAAAGCATGTCTTTAGGTGTGTTGGAAAGAACACTGAACTTGGAATTAAGGACCTCAAATTTTCCTCCATTGCTTCCATTAAGCTCAGTATATAAATCTGGGTCACAGCCTTTAGATGCTTCAATTTCTTCATCTGTAACTTAAAAGGATTGTGCCTAACTGTAGTTTTCAAATTTCTTTATTTTTATTCAGTGACAGAATTCTTATTTCAAATATGTATTATGCAGAACCACAACAAATAAAGTAGATAAGAGTTATTCTGGTTGGGTTGGGGGTTCTGTGACTTTGCCCATTACCCCCTATACATAAATACATGGACACCTCTTTGGAGTACTGGATCTCCTCAGAGGAGTGGGAAATCACTATTCTCTAACTTCCCTTCCAACTTTAATATTTTAGAACACTATTTAGAAAAAAATCCCAAAGATTAGCATAAAGTGTTTTTCTGCTATTGTAAAGGTTGTTTTTTTTTTTTTTTTCTTGATAGTAAAAGAACATGCATTTGTTCTCGGAAAAAAAAAACTTGAGAAAATTCAATAAGTGAAAAAACACTCTCCATGTTATATTCTTGTTTTAATTAGTATTTTATATATATTTTTGACAGCTATGATCATACTGTATGTAAAAGTTGCTTTTCCCACAATATCATTACATTTCCATTCTCATACAGATTATTAAAAAACTTCCTGATCTTTTGGAGAATTAATTTATATCCCACTGCTGATGGACAGTTGTTTATAACGTTCTCCCTATTTTGCTTTCAGCTTAGAATAACATTACACTGAACACTTTATGCATAAAATATCTTATTTATTTCAGATAGGCAAAATATATAATTTACTAAACTGCTTTCCAAAAAGTCTATCTCTATTAATTCTTACCACCAATAGATAAGAAGCTCTAAATAACATCCTATAGGTTACTAAGTGGTGAACATGTATGCCATATATTTTACTCATGCCAGCCTTGAGCCATCTTTAAATTTTATCTTTTTGCAATTGAATCTCATTTTGGCAACCTCTAAGATGGTGCATGCTCCTGATATGGGTCAAGTACAAGTACTTAAGAGAAAAAAGATCTTGAGACACGTCTTTAAGCAAAACCAAGCATCTTGTTTATTTTTCCCCATTCACTCATTCACTTATGTATTTAATGAGACTCAAGCATGTGCTGGACATTTGCACTAGGTTGTGGGATATAAAGTTACTTGCAATGTGGTCCATTGCCATTAAAAAGCATAGTCTAATGATAGACTCAGAAAGGCACATGATATTAAGAACAAAGTAACTCTGGAGGGCTTTCTTATGTGCTATATAGATATCCCTTTTTAATTTTTAGTTATTGGAATAGCTAGAAACAAATACCTGAAACTTTCGAACTGCAACCCAGTAGCCTTGATTCTTGAAAACAATAACTATGTAGCTTACACGGTGTGATCGTGTGATTGTGAAAACGTTGTGGCTCACACTCCCTTTATCCAGTGTATGGACAGATGAGTAGAAAAATACAGACAAAACTAAATGAAAAATGATGTGGGATGGGGGGATGGAATGCTTTAGGTGTTCTTTTTTACTTTTATCCTTATTTTCATTCTTTTTTGGAGTACGCAGAATGTTCAAAAATTGGGGTGATGAATGCACAACTATATGATGGTCCTGTGAACATTGCTTGTGCACTGTAGATGACTGTATGGTATGTGAATGTATCTCAATAAAACTGAATTTAAAAAAAAAAGAACAAAGTATTGTGGTAGCATGAAGGAAGGTCCAGGGTACAGTTCTGCCCAGTGTAATTGGAGTAGCCTTCATATAGAAAACAATAGACTTGTTTTTGTTTATGCATTTAATCAGATGGATCCAGGAGAGAGCAGGTGGGGATGGTGGCTACAACATTCTGTTAGAGGGACTGGCATTGTAATGGTCCATAGTCTGGCCGATGCTTGTATCTGCCCTGTCCTTGTAATGAATTGAGAAGAATGAGGCAAGCCTCACATGGTCCGATAGGTCTATTGAAGGTTATCAAAAACCCAACCTCACATTTTATTGACGGTTCATTTTCTGGGATTTTCCCTCAGAAATTTTCAGTGGAGTGCTTACTTTCCACCTCTCAACTGCTTTCACATCAAAAAGCTGAAACACAAACTCACAAACAAAATTGTTTAACTCTTTCTAAACTCTAAAGGTTTTGAAACACTTTTATGAGCTATATAATGGTTTTTGCTCTTTTTAATCCAACCTATAGATCACATGAATAATCTCTTTAACACAATTTCTCTGAAGGTTAAAAATGTTTAATATTTGCTAAATAGTCAAAATCTGAAATATTTAGTTAGGAACAGCCTATTGAGAAAGACTTTGACTTATTATTATGGTTCTAACTGTTATTTGGCTTGAAATAATATCATTGGATATTTAACTCATATGACTTGAGGAACAGTCCTAGATTTCCTCACACATCTGCAGACTTGTCCTGTCAATGCTGCGTTGGAGGTAGACACAAGTGGAGACCAGGAACAGTGAGCAGAGTGCTGAAAGTTGCAACCTGGAGCTTGGGATCACATAATTTTTAAAATCGAGCTTCTTGAAATTTGACAACTCCATCGTGAAAATCTGTCACAAGATGATTAGCTTTTAAGGTTGATTTTTAGCCTTCCAATACCGGTGATAAAAAGTTCCACCCTATCTACAATACACATAACAAAGAATCCCAAATTCCTCCAAGACATGGATTTTCTAACTCCTAGATACCTCTTCAAGGCCAGTTATGAATTAATTTTGCAGTGGACTAATTACAGCCTGCAGAGTTCAGCTACCATATCTCAGAAAGTGGGCTAGAGAAGGAGGAATTAAACATAAGATCCTAGTTACTCATGCCCTTGATTTAACAACCAAGGAATCTGAACACAGGTTTAACAAAGTAAGCATCTGATCCCTCCTAAAGTCATTTCCTGTTGTTACATAAAGGAGAATATTTCCAATTATTTCTTTGGGGGAAGCACTAGAAAAAAAAGGTTAAGGAGACTTTTTCACCCAAAATAAAATCATAAACCTTAAAGGAGGAAAAATATTGTTTCCAACACATAGAATGTTCTGTCACTTCAAAATTGTAATACCCCAAAAGATGGAAATTGCAGAGAATTTAAATCTTTAATGTCTCTGTCTTGCCTTGATTTGTTCCACATGATTTTCTAACTCTCTGTTATTTTTAGCTGGCAGTTAATAATGCAGACTCCCCAGCTAGGAAAATTCAAATTTAGTCTAAAAAGGACAGGCTTTAAAATAAACAAGTTATCTAAATATCTACCTGGTAAAAGAAAGGATTTCTCTATGGGGAAGTTTCTGATCCTTTGGTTCAGAAGTTAATTTATTTTAAAACAAACACACTGAATCTCTGCAGTGGAAATTTGCCATTTGGTACCTTAAATCAGTTACAGTTTAAGCCATTGATTCATGAATCATTCAAAGTAGTTAGCCCGAGTTACCAGTGTATGACTGTATGACAGCAAATGCTGGATTCTCAGAGGAAATGGAACTGCTGCTTGTTTATCTTGGAGAGCATGCTTGTCATAATTTTTACATGCACATATATTTTGTGGGTTATTTTGTCTGTTTTTCCTATTCTCAGGTAGAATAACCAAAAAAAAAAAAAAAGACAGCCCTCTCTAGTACTGGTAAAGTTATTAATGGATTAAGATCCCCTCCAACTGGAGGTGCAGACACCCTTTCCTTCAGTACAGGCGGTGGAGGGGATATATGATGTGTTCCATGTGCAGGAAAGGAAGAAAAGCATTCCCCATAATGTTTCACCACTACCCGTTGAGTACCCCAAACCAGCCAGCTCTTTTCCAGTTAACTGTGCAAGTGACTAGCCTCCCCGTGTGAGTAAGATGCTGACCTGGCCAAAGCTGTTCAACTGGACATAATAATGTGCATGTTAACCAGCACAGGCCCATTTCTCTAGGTCCTGCTCCAAAAATGGAGCTGTCAAGTGAGAAACAGGATGCACAGTGCAGCGAAGTCTCAAGCCACCACTCAAATGAAAGGGATTAGAGAAAACCCACAAGCTCTGAAGCTGATAAAAGTTTCCCTGCATAGACAGTATCACAATAAATCTGCAACACTGGTCCTCACGATAGTGAAAACCAGAAGGTCCACTGATAGAACAAGATAGTTTGGGGAGGGTATGGGGACACTGTGGAAATTATTTGACTTGTTTTGCTCTCTTGAAGCTCTGGGCTTGCCCCACCCAAGAGCAGAAGAATGCCCAAATGAAGGTAGAAATGATTGTTTTCTTATTTGAAAAAGAAGAGGGAGAAACAGGTCCCACTGTGAGAAAGGGTTGAGGGGATATATAAAAACTATGAGGTAGAAAAATTTTCTGGCTGAGGACCAAAGTTCAAATCCAATTTTGGCTTTAGGTTAGTTGTTACATCTTTCAAAATTGTTAAAATGGAGATAATTATAATAATAATAAAATTATCTTCAGAAAAACATTAGAGGTTTAAGTGAAATAATATAGGTGTATATGCTTTATGAAGTTTTATACAAAGTGTTATTATAAAGCATGCCCTCAAATCATAACTCCTATGTCTGGGTTGCTCAGATGAACTTGGCCTCAGTTCTACCATCTAAGGTATGTCAATTGGTCAAATTATTTCTAAATTCCTTGGGTTCGCCTTCATATTTCTCCACTATATTTTCTTTATGTCAAATTAGACACTAGCTGTTAATGCCTTTAAACTTTTGGAAAGACTTTCCAAGAATTTCAACACTCACCAAACATCTATGTATAAGACATTATGCTAGTAACTGGAAATTTTTATAAATTACTTTAAAACTCTCCATCTCTGCTACAACATTTAATTTCTTGTATCTCTGGAAGTTAAAAAAAAAGTATTTTGAAAGGCTGCTATGATTTTATTTTTCAAAATGAAACATTAGAGCATTATTTTAAAAAGAAAAATGAGAGATGGAATTGTTACAATCTTATTACTTTGAACTAATTAAAAAAAATCAAGATTCTTACTGAAAGTGTTTTGAACATTGGGGACATGATTTATAAATGCATTATCTACTTTGTCTCTATACTTGCTTGTATAGATAAAATCAACACAGAATTTTCTTACTGCAAGTATTACATACTGTGTAAGGGTCCAACAAGACTTAATTCCTACATGGACTTTTTTTCATCATTAGATTTATTTTCATTTTGAACAGGTTTACCACACAAAACAAAGAAGCGTCACATACTTCCATGGAACAATATTATTTTTCAATTTTAAAGAAGTCTTTCCTTTTTCTTTATTCTGTTTTCTTACACTAAATAATTTTCCAACTCAGTTGAAATGACGAATAGTTATCATATCAATTTAAGACCAACTGCAGTCTCTACCCACTCCCCACCAGTGTTCATGATCTGGGTGAGAATGACAAACCCTTTGCTATCAGCTCCACTTGCCAAATTTGAATTCTTCAACAGATTCTATTAAGAAAACATTGTGACACCCTTGTATGTCTGTTCCCATTTCATTTCCAGGAAAGATTACATTTTGTTGCCCGTGTGGGAAAAAGTGTGACATTTTAATAATTGGAGCAGGTGATCTGACAAGCAGCATAGCAGTGGGTAGGAGCATGAGTCTGGCGTCAGCGTGACTGTGAGAACTGGCCTCAGCACTTGCTATCCTGGGACATGGACAAGTGAATGAACCCATCTGTGCCTTGGTTTCCTCATCTGCAAAATGCAGATAGTTATACCACCTTCTTCATTGGGGTTTTTAAGGATTAAGTGAGCCAGTGCACATAAACTCAGACACAAGCTCATGGTTTAATAAAGCACTTAATAAATATCAGCTGTTATTGCCGTTAAGTAAGACCAACCTTTGCAGATATTCCAAATCCATTATTGATCCTTTCTGACTGGTAACTTTTAAACACAGGTTTTAAAAACTTGGGTATATGGGTGTGTTAGTCTAGCAAGTATGCACTTATGTTGCTGCTTTTTACTCTAAAGTGATTAGAAAATTCCTGTATTACATTGTGACCAACAGCCCGCATTTTAAAAGAAGTAAATGTTAATCAGGGAAGTGTCCTACAAACACCTCCTTTTGTGGAGTTTTTTCTGAAGGCATAGAAAAGGAAGAGAGGAATGAAGGAAATAGCCCTGCTACTTGACTGATTTGAACAAAGCTTGTGGACCTAGAGCCAAAGCCCTTTCAAATCTTTGATCAAAGCCTCTGCTTCTAGACATTACCCTCAATGCAGCCGCTTCTGCTACTTAGGATTTGAATTGTATGGCTTTCCCACACCTGCTGAGATTATCTTTTTAGACTATGGTTTCTCAAACTTGGTACTGCAAACATTTTGGACCCGATAATTATTGTGGGGGTTTTTCCTGTGCAATATAGGATATTTTGCGGCATCCCTGGCCTCTACCCACTAGATGTAGTAGTAGCCCACTCCTTGAGGGGTGAAAACCCAAAATGTCTCCAGGCACTGCCAAATGTCCCCTGGTAGGTGAATCTTCCCTTGTTGAGAACTACTGCTCTAGAACACCTGGATTGAACTTGAACAATCCCATCCACCAGTTCGTCTGCTTTAAGCCATGTATGATTCACATTATATTTCATTAGAAGAACAAGCCATCGTTGAATTCACTCCAATCAACAAGGCAGTTTCCTTTCTAAATCCCTCTGCAATCGACCCTTCTTTAATTCAGGCCTTCATTTATTACTCTTTGTAAAAAATAATTACTGAGAGTCCACACTGTGTGAACCGCCTTAGTTCAGGCCCTCATTGTCTTGCCTATGCTACTGCAGCCATTTCCTTATCAGTCTCTCTGCCTTTCCCTAGTGCTCCCATCCATTCTAGAATGATGGCTCCATCCAGGGGTGTTCAAATGATCTCTCTAAAAACCCAAATCTGATCTCATGTCTCCTCTTTCTAAATTCCCCCAAGAGTTCCCTACTGTTTTCAAAGTCCAAACACCCAAGTCAAGCAATCAAACCTCCCATGATCTGCTGCCTGACAACATGGTGCTCTGCACTCATACTGAACACTAGTCCCTGAAGATATCTCATTTTCCACACACTTACATGCTTCTGCGCGTCCACCAGGAATTGTCTTTAACTACGTAACCACTTGAATTAATTGTCATTGCACCTTCTGAGGTCCATGCCATTGTTCTTTGCTCTGGAAAGCCTCCTTCACCACCAGGCAGCATCAGAGAATTCCCCCACTCCACTGACCATAAAAAGTTTATTATAGCACTTGTTATATTTTATTGTAATTGTTTACATGTCTCTCTCTCCACTGAAATGTGAGTTCTGTTAAGGTACAGGCTAACCTTATTCACCATTGTAGATCCAATATTGAGTACTGTCTGACTCCAAGTTAGCACCTAAAATAAAATAAACATTCATTGAAGTGAATTTACAAATGAAATGAGGATGTCATCAAGTTACTTTCCTCCTATCATATTACCTGTTTATTTCTTACATATCAGTACCATTAAGTTAAATTATGCCCTTTATTTTATTCATTTCTTCACTTGTTTATTGTTTACTTCCATCCCTCATCACCATCAGAATGTAAGTTCTATGAGGGCGAGGAAACTATCCTGTTGTGTTGAATGCTTTCTCACCAGTTCCTGTAACAGTGCTGGAAGATGGGAAGAATCCAATGAATAGTTGCTGAAAGGTGGTGAGGAAAGCAGAAGCTAGTTAGTGAAACCAAGAAAATGTGGTCCCAAATGTAGGAAATAAATCAGAGAATATATTCAATTATAAAAATTAAAATAGTTTATTATTCATATCTTATACTCAAAAAACAAATATACATATTTCAAGAAAATGTACAACTACAGTAAATCTGAACCTGGAGAGAAGAAATAGCAAGGGCTTCCAGTCTTTTCTGCTACCCACAGAAAACAAACTTGGCAGCTGCTGTTATAAATGAAAAGAAAAATTGTCATGCACAAGGTTCATGTGCTTGTGATTGATGGACATTTCCTTTTGAAAATATGCCTATTTATAATCACAAATAAAATTCCTGTTGTCTCATGAACAACAGACCATGAGTCTTATGATTTGCCTCCCAAGAGTTAAATAACCTCCTAATTCCACTTGACAGTAAGGATAAAGCTACTGTTCTCCTGTGATAGATAATCCTCTGCATGGGGTAGTGGCACTGCAGGAGCAGCAAGGAGGCAGGGGAGAGGGGACAGCTATCTTGCTGAACGATTTATGAATCAAACACCAAGTCCTTAATATACTATATGGTTAGCTGGTGTGCTAATGCATATTTGATTGAATTTGGTTTAAAATGCTAAGTTAAAGTGTGCAGGTGTCTTGAGCAGGTGCACAGATTCTGCTAATAAATGGAAGACATTAAACCTGAGGCAAGATTTATTTTGCTACATTATAGAAATTTCACAGACCTATGGAAAATACATGAAATCTTGCTTTTGGGAAGACTATTCATTCAGAGTCTCTTCAAATCCTGTAAATAATAATAATAATAAAAAAAAATGCACTGGTGTGAAATTGTGCCATGAAAAGTTTTCTTTCTTGAACATTTAAAATGAAATCTAATGATAATTCCCCCTCTGTTAGAGTATCATTTTATTTACATAAGGAGTCTGGAAAATGCTGTGTGTGAAACCTCAAAAAATATGTATGGAAATCGTATCATGCTGTATTTTTTCTGAAACACAAGCACAGTTGGAGTTCCAGTGTCATAATGAAAAATTGCTGTTAATTTTTAGCTTATGGACATGAAGAGCTGGGAGCTCTGGCTGCACTGGGAATTGGCTTGTGCAAGCTACAGAGATCCATTATTAAGGGTGTGGCAGGAATTGCAGAAGCCTTGCCATTCCAGAAAGATCTACTGGCAAAGGAACATATTACTTAGGGGATGGCTTTCTGTGGGAAATAATTCCATATGAGAAAGTCAAGTGAAGAAATCTGACATATTTCCATCTAGCCCAAACAGGTTTGAATAACATGTCATTCAGTAACTCTGTTGAGCAAAATGTTTTAGTTTGGACGACTACCCTTAGGGTGTTTATTATAATATCATTATAGGAGAAACTAAGGTGGCAGCTAGGAGAGACATGGTAAAAAAAACACCTCCATGAAAAATACTAGCTAAAAGCCAGAAAGTGACCCAGAACACCAGTTCCAGCAACGCACCAGCTGGACAAGGTCTGCTAAATCCATAGGGACTGTGCAGTTGGTAAAACTGAGTCTGCGTTCTGAAACGAGTGAGTAAGCCTGCTGAATATCCGGCAGCCACGCTGTGGTGTGGGGAAACTGAGGGTTGCTGTTTGGAGGCAGACTAGTTCTTTTTAAAAAAAACCCAAAGGCAGCTGTGGATACGGCAGCAAGAACCACACAGTGAAGCACAGCAGGAGCAGGCTGTGCAAATACCTCAATATCTGATGGGTAAGATAGCCTTTCACTCACCCGCTGCTAATTGTCTTGGAGCAAGGAAGGCAGAGGTTAGCCTAAAGGGGAAAAAATCCACACCCCTTGCAGCCATCTTTCCGTCGGACTGGGAACCCTCCTGCCCGGTGCCAGAGCCACAGCCCAGAGCCACGCCAAAAAACCGAGTGTGACAGGAAGTGTTTCCAGCAACACAGTACATGTCACAATATCGGGCATGGACAATAGCCTTTGGTGCACCCGCAGCTAATTGTCCCAGAGCTGGGAAGGCAGAACTGTGCAAAAAAAGGGAAATTAACACACCCCATTCAGCCATTCTTTCAGCAGACTGGGAATGCCCCTACACAGCCCAGTGGCCCAGAACTTCCCTTGAGGGACAGTGCACAATTGTGACGTAGCACAACCTTCTCTCAGCAGAGGCCCTAGAAGGGCACGGCTTGGAATAGGGACCCACTTGGAAATCCCAGGGACCATATGCCAATACCAAAGACTTGTGAGTCAGTGGCAGAGACAATCTGTGGTGAGACTGAAATGAAGGTTTAGACTCTTTTAGGCTCTTGCCTTAAATCTCCAGGAACACCTGGGAGGTTTGAATGTTAAAGCTGCCCTGCCTCCCTAACTGCTCAGACACACGCCCCTCTTTCAGAACAGACAGCACCAACAACACACCCAAACTTGGTGCACCAATTAGACCCCACAAGAATCAGACCCCCACACACCACAAAGACAAAGCTGGGGAGAACTGACTTGAGGGGAATAGGTGACTTGCGGATGCCATCTGCTGGTTAGTTAGAGAAAGTGTACACCACCAAGCTGTAGATCTGACAAATTAGAGATTTGTCTTTGAATAATCCTACATATCCTAAAAGAACCCTATCAAGTAAAGCAAATGCCAAGAGGCCAAAAACAACAGAAAAATTTAAAGCATATGATAAAACCAGACGATATGGATAACCCAAACCCAAATACCCAAATCAAAAGATCAGAGGAGACACAGTACTTGGAGCAATTAATCAAAGAACTAAAGACAAACAATGAGAGCATGGCACAGGATATAAAGGACATGAAGAATAGCATGGCACAGGATATAAAGGACATGAAGAAGACCCTAGAAGAGCATAAAGAAGAAATTGCAAGAGTAAATAAAAAAATAGATGATCTTATGGAAATAAAAGAAACTGTTGACCTAATTTAAAAGATTCTGGATAGTCATAGTACAAGACTAGTGGAAGCTGAACAATGAATCAGTGACCTTGAGGACCACAGAATGGAAAATGAAAGAACAAAAGAAAGAATGGGGAAAAAATAAAAAAAAATGAAATGGACCTCAGGGATATGATAGATAAGATAAAACATCCAAATATAAGACTCATTGGTGTCCCAGAAGGGGAAGAGAAGGGTAAAGGTCTAGAAAGTGTTTTCAAAGGAATTGTTGGGGACAACTTCCCAAACCTTCTACACAATATAAATACACAAAGCATAAATGCCCAGCGAATTCCAAATAGAATAAATCCAAATAAATCCACTCCAAGACATATTCTGATCAGACTGTCAAATACTGAAGAGAAGGAGCAAGTTCTGAAAGCAGCAAGAGAAAGTTAATGACATAAGTGAAGGACATACAAAGGAAACGACAAAAGACTAAGTAGTGACTACTCAGCAGCCACCACGGGGGTGAGAAGGCAGTGGCATGACATATTTAAAATTCAGAGAGAGAAGAATTTCCAACCAAGAATACTTTATCCAGCAAAGCTCTCCTTCAAATTTGAAGGAGAGCTGTAATTTTTCATAAACAAATGCTGAGAGATTTTGCTCATAGAAGTCCTGCCCTACTTCAGATACTAAAGGGAGCCCTACTGACAGAGAAACAAAGAAAGGAGAGAGAGATATGGAGAAAGGTTCAGTACTAAAGAGATTCAATATTGGTTCATTAAAGGACATTAAGAGAGAGAGGGAAAAAGTATATCTGACAAACATAAACCAAAGGATAGGATGGCTGATTCAAGAAATGCCTTCACAGTAATAATGTTGAATGTAAATGAATTAAACTCCCCAATTAAAAGATATAGATTGGCAGAATGGATCAAAAAACATGAACCATCAATATATTGCATACAAGAGACTCATCTTAGACACAGGGACACAAAGAAATTGAAAGTGAAAGGATGGAAAAAATATTTCATGCAAGCTACAGCCAAAAGAAAGTAGGAGTAGCAATATTAATCTCAGATAAAATTTACTTTAAATGCAAGGATGTTATGAGAGACAAAGAAGGCCACTACATACTAATAAAAGGGGCAATTCAACAGGAAGAAATAACAATCATAAATGTTTATGCACCCAATCATGGTACCACAAAATACATTAGACAAACACTGGCAAAACTAAAGGAAGCAATGGATGTTTCCACAATAATTGTGGGACACTTCAACACATCACTCTCTCCTACAGATAGATCAGCCAGACAGAAGACCAATAAGGAAATTGAAAACCTAAACAATCTGATAAATGAATTTGATTTAACAGACATATATAGAACATCACATTCCAAATCACCAGGATACACATTCTTCTCTAGTGAGCATGGATCGTTCTCCAGAATACACTATATGCTGGGACATAAAACAAGTGTCAATAAATTTAAAAAAATTGAAATTATTCAAAGCACATTCTCTAACCACAATGGAATACAATTAGAAGTCAATAACCATCAGAGACTTAGAAAATTCACAAACACCTGGAGGTTAAACAACACACTCCTAAAATAAATGGTTTATGATGTAGAATGTAGGGGAATTAGCAATAGAGAGCAATTAATGAAGGGGGAACAATAACCCGATAAGAGCAGATAAGCTATTGTGGGTAAATTTAACGTTCTGGGAATGCCCAGGAATGACTATGGTCTGTTAATTTCTGATGGGTACGGTAGGAATAAGTTCACAGCAATGTTGCTATTATTAGGTTATTTTCTTGGGGTAGAGTAGGAAAATGTTGGAAGTAAAGTAGTTATTTTATTTTAGGTTAGTTGTCTTTTTCTTACTTCCTTGTTATGGTTTGTTTGAAATGTTTTTTTATTGTATATCTTTCTTTAAAAAAATTTTTTTATATAGTTAATTTAAAAAAGTTAATTAAGAGTTAATGACAATCAATGCAATATATGATACTGGAGTGGATCTAAGAATGGAGGAGAAAAGGTCAAAGGGGACATAAGGAAAAATTGGAATATGGAATTTAAGCTTTATATCCATATTAATTTTCTTGAATTAAGTGCAGTTAAGTAAATGACATAAGTGAATATCCTTGTTCATAGGAAATGTACATGGAAGTGTTATGAGTTCAAGGAGTATGATATATGAAACCTCTCAAATGTTCAGAAGATGATAAATGGGTAGATAGATAATTGATAGAAAGATAATAGATATAGTTGAAAGAAAGAAGGGGGAGGGAGGGAGAGAGGAAGGAAGGAAGGAAGGGAGGAAGGGAGGAAGGAAGGAAGGAGAAAGAAAGGTACTGCAAAGGTAGCAAAATGTAAAATCAGTTGATATGGGTATCTAGGGGTGGGGGGGTGTTGGAGTTCTCTGTATGGAGTTTGTATTGTATTTGCAACTGTCCTATATGTTTGAAATTATTTCAAAATAAAAATTAAAAAAAATATATCATTATAGGAGTAACAGCAAGTTCTATTACCTGCTGTCCCTCAGGATCTAAGTCATTGCTATGTATTAGGTACTAGACCTTAAACAAATACTGAAACTCTTTATTGTCATAGATTAGCTTCTTTGGTTTCTACAGTTCACATTATAATCTACTATGCGTGCCCCATGTTAGATTTGAATGTATTACATTTATTTAACACATTTTTAGGAAGATTGATTGTATGAAGGTAGTGAACTCTGCAAACACATCAAAATGAGTTTCCTGTTTATTGATTTAAAAAATTTCCTCTTTGCTCTTGGGTGTGCCAGTGTGTCACCAATAGATTGGAAAACATTTCATCCACTGCAATCTAAAGGTTTATAATTCCCCCTTTTTTGTGCTTTCAAGGTTGAACCATCCCCAAATTTTAATCTTTTCTCATCCTCCTGGCATGAAGTCAGTTAACTAAATCAAGCACCATGTCCCAAACACCCCTCCCTTTCCCAATGAAACATAAAACAAATACTAAAATCTAAACTTTGGAAAATATTATTAAGCATCCCAAATTTTATCAAACATTAAAACTGTCCCATTTAAATATCACCAAAGTAAAATTGCATATAGGAAGAGAGAGTGAAAACTACTTTCTTCTGTCTGTAAACAATCATGTAAACCCATGGGAGAACTTGTCCTCAGCTGGTTTTGAGGGACACCTCTCTTTCCACACTGGCCTCTTCCACCTGGGTGCTTGGTGTGCACACCAACTTGAGCACATATTCTGATCATTAATACAGGTGCTTGACACATTATTGGATACTTAGGGGTTTCATAGAAAGACAATTTTCATTCTTGATCAGACTCACATTGTCTGAATCTGTAAGTATCAAGATTCCCTTGAAATGGGGGAAATTAGCCTCAGAAACAAAACTTACTCTTTTAGGATTATTACTAATCATAAATGGCTTTTGAAAACCATACTTCTTTGTTCATCAATTTAGCCAAAGCAGGATTCTTACATGTTTCTCCTCAAATTTCTGAATAACGTTCCTTACCTCCTTATGTACAAGTAGAGTCAAGTAGTAATGGCAGATTCTCAGACTCCTATCTTATTCTTAAGGCTGCAGCGTTATTTGGGGAAGTCACTGGGGCCCTGAGTGGCCCTCTTGGTTCCAGGAGGAGGGCGAGTTGATTCTTTCATCTAACCTGGTTTCTTGTGCTCCTCTCCTTTTCCTGGTTCCTGAGGGGATGGGGAAAGGGGATAGAATGGGAAAGGAGAGCATTGTTCGCCAGGATCTCAATCTGATGGGCTTGGAGTCTGTTAAATAGTCATAAGGTGCTAAGGATCAGTGTGTTGTGCTTTGATTCCTTTTGAATTCCTTGGTGCTTTCATTTAAGTAGTATATTTTGGTGATTTGAAGTAAGATTATCCTAGAGTAATTTTGCACTAAAAGAGTTACTGTCCTGTCAAAAGTCTGCTAGTCTACCTCTAGTGATTGTTTCCTCAACAGAAAAAAAATGTTCAGTAACTAGTAGCTTTTTTTGGTTTACTTTTCATTCTGTGGTTTTAGGAACCAAACTTGCCTATGAAGAGCATAAATAAAACTCCATGGTTCATGCATTTTTCACCTTTTTTCTGAAATAGCCTTCAGCAAGTCATCCCGGGTTATACAAGCTCAAAATCGCTGAGGCTACTTAAATGCGATATTTGATCAGTCATCATTTCAGTGATCGGGCACCATTTTTTTTTTCAAACAGAAGTTTATAGTGGAGTCCAGAATTAGTACAGATTGGCAGTGATCTACAAAACTCTTCATTGTTTACACAACATGTATAATTTCACTTTGGAACATGGTCATTTTTTAAAATTCACATAATTGGAGCTCAACCTTGCCTATCTTAGTGTCGTTTTAAAGCAGTGGTTCTCAAACTTGATCACGTGTCAGAATCACCTGGAGATTCTGAAATCCGGACTGCAGGGCCCCACTCCAGTATGTCTGTATCAGTAGGTCCTAGGTGGTGAATTGGCATTCCTGACAAGTCCCCAGGTGATGCTGACACTGCTGCTGATCTGGGGATGCAGCCTGAGCCCACTGTTCAGTACTAACCCAGTAGAAAGCATTAAAGTGATTTGATGGGTTGATGCAGTGATCAAAAGTGTTTTCTCTGGGAAGAAGTCCTTAATAATTCCAAAAGATGATTAGGTGGCCTCTCCCATTAGTTCCAGAGCCAGCACTTACACATGGCTTTGTAATTTTTTTCTTTGCTTGTCTTTTTCCCTGCTCTTATTCCTTGAGGACAAGAACTGTGTCTTGTTCACCACAGAAATCTCAAGATACACTGAATTTCAATAGAGCACAATATATAATGGGTTTACAGGTATATTAGAAGAATATAAAATGGGATCAACATTTTCTGTTACCCTTTGCGATACAACATTTCAATTTTTAATATTGTAATTTGAATGTTAGCATGATCTTAGAAAGTATGACACAGAGCCAGAAAAGTGAAGGGAAAATGATAAATCCAATCTGATGTCATTTAATGTCTCAAAAGAGCCAAAGAAATAATAAAAACAAAAATTCTGCTGTGATATGAAAGAATTTAGCTAAAATTTTAAAGTGGTTTTTCAGCTTCTTTAAATGAAAGAGAGAATTTGGTTCAGTGTAACTTTACTGTGGATGGACCTGAAACTTCTTTTCCAGTTTCTCTGTCCCTCCTGATCTTGAGGAAAATAGCCCTGGATGTCCATAGCAACTGCTCTCAGGCTGGCCACAGTCTCTGGTCCATAAGCAACTTCAGCTGACTGAGAAGGTAATTCTATTTGGAAAGGGAATCCCAGATTATTTGGAATGACAAAATTGATTTCCTGAGTGGATATTTTTTAACCGTGGGAAAATTTGGGGTTAAATTGAGAAATGATGAAGCAAATTAAGATCATAATTTCAATTTGTAATAAGGAATAATCCATGTATTTTAATATTTTATGCATTTTTAATATTTAAGAGAATTTAGCATGTCGATGTAGCCAACAGGTTGCAGTTTAAATATGTGATCGAGTGATGGGTTTAAGTTGCTGTTTTATTTGAAAGTTATGAGAATCTGATGTTTTAAAAAGTACTCTATCATTTAAAATAACTTAAGGCACACCATACCCATTAAATTTAATATATTCATTCTGCAAGTATTACTTAGCTACTAAGGAAAGTTCTACTTGTTAACCAGATAATCTGAAACATTTAACAAGGACATAAAATTATTTATTTTATAAATGCAGCTCAAAAATGTTTAAATAAGGTGAATTACTCAAATTACAAAAGCCTCTTAAAAATGATTGTTAAAATACGATAATATGATTTATATGTTCAACTTAATAGTTGTGGAAGGACTAGATTTTTGAGGCTGTAAGCTTTAACAAATTCAGTGTTAAGTGTTAATTTTAAAACAGAAGCAATTGGTTTTTCATCCCTGTAATACCTTTGTTTACTCCTACCTGAATATATACCAAACCAAACCATGAATTCCTGACCTATAGAGAAGGGAAGCACAGCCAGATGCAAAGTAAAACAAATGAAATTAATTCTTGCCTTTCCAGGGACAAAGCCCAAATTGTTGTATAAGCCATGGATTTGGGGGAAAAAAATTTCTTTTTTAACTAGTTTTATTTTTCCTGTGAGAAAGAGAAGAGATGAAAACAAAACTAAAAGCTAATTCTCCCTGCACTTGGAGTGGAAAGAGAATCAGAGAGGAGGGGAAGAAAAGAAAAGCTTACAAAACATAGAAGCTACTGAGAGAATTTGAGGGTCCTCAGTGACACGGCCCAGAAGACAGAGAGTGAGCACCAATGAGCCTGTGAGGGGGTGACCAGTGGATCCCAGCCTATGATCTGCCTGCTCCCTGCTCCACAATGCTGTGTAAAAAAGTTACTAAATATTGTAAAGTATTATCCCGCAGATAATAGAACACCTAAGGAAGAAGAGGTTAGAGAAGAGGGAAAAAAATCCTTAAGGAACATAAATATAATAAGACAATCTGGAATTGACTCCATTAAATCTTCAGTCAGGAAGAAAATCAGAGGCTTAAGACACCGATTAGATTGAGTTATAGGAAATTTATAAATTAACATTTCATTATACACCCATGATAATGGCTTGAAAATCAATATCCCCTCTGTAATAATATCTGGAATAGCCCAATCTCTGACGTCAAGGGCCCCACCAACTTTGCCACCCTAAAGTTTCCTCCTTCCAGTTGTTGCCCAGATATTTCTAAGATATCTTAGGGTTCTGTTGTGCCCATGCTGGGTACAATTCCCTCTGGTTAATCCTGCCTAGTTGCCTTGTCTGGTGGCTGTCTGTGTAGTTAATGACCCTTGTGGTGAGCATAGTTATTCTTTGCTGATAACAGTGGATATTGAGGAGGGGACACCATTTTCCATGTTCCCAGATCCACGTTATCCTATCTCTCACCCACAGCCCTACTGAGAACAGACTTGAACGTAACAGTGCTTTACTGAATGTTTGTGCTAATGTAAAGGGAGTTCAGAATTCACAACATCATTAGGTGTGTGGCTCCATGTCTCTGTCATTCTCTTGCCTCTTCCTCCTCCACTTGTGGTCACACTCACAGGATGGCTTCCTCCATGTTACAAGATGGCTGCCAGTGGACTCCAGAGTTAAGTGCTTCCTGGTTCACATCCAAGGAGAGATGGATGCCTTTTCTTTCTCTAGCCACCATACAGAATTCCTGCGCTTCTAGCTGATTAGACCAATTCAGATCATATGCCCTCCCCTAAACTGAACCCTACATCCAGGAGGATATCATGGCTGATTGGTTTTAGGCTTAGTTTACATGCCCATTCCTGCATCAATAACTTTGGCAAAAGAAGACAATCGTAATAGTTTACGCCAATCAAGACTCACATAGATTACTAAAGGGGATTCGAATCCATTTCATCCATAAGGCTACTATACAATGAGAGAGGAAAGAAATGGAATGCAGCCACAATTACCTTCACACTTGCCCTGGAATCTTGTATTGGGAGGTATCCCTGCCTGGCTCCCTGCCAGCCCCATTCCTGCCTGCACGTGACCAAAGGCTGGTCACTGTGAAATTTTATCATTTTAAGCTCTATTGCAGACTCCCTGTCCCAGAGAAAAGGAAGATTTTTTAAAATCCCAATCTGAGGTCCATTTTTACAAATTCTCACTTGAATTTAGAAGAGTTCTAGTGGAGACATCTCTTCTCTTGGAGGACACTTCATCCCCACTCTGCATGGGTTGGCTTTGCCCTACAGACTGTATATATGAGATAAACATGGAAAATATTTCTGGGTTTTTCCACCCATGGTCAATTACTTGCTGATTCTGCTCTTTCTTTGTTTCATTTGTGCCCAGCTAGATTTTAGACTTCTTTGGAGGAAATCTTCTATCTTACATTTTGGGGGGAGAGGATTTTATTAGGACTATGGCGTTTTCATGTGGTTGAACCTAATAACATGTCTTTGTAAAAAGCAGTGAACATTTGCAAAACATCATGAGCTCTTTGAGGGCAGAAATAATGTGAAATTCACTTTTGTTTTTATGGGACCCAGTGCAATGTCTGGAAAACAGTGGACATTCAAACAACATTTCTTTGAATGGAAACATTTAGAAATACCAAAGATAATTATTAATGACATTTAAGAATCATAATAAATTAATTGATATATATGATGTATGAGATTTAATGTGTAAATTTCTCTGGGAGAATGTTAAGTGTGAAGTGGCCTCTAGGAGATTATGAAATAAACCATTGTTTGGGGAATATAACATTAAATTTGCTGCTCAGAAAATTTAAGGAGGTTTTATGTAGGTGTTTATATACCTTCCTATGATTTTTGAGTACATATATTCAAAAATCATAAAGCCTTTCTTCTTTGAAAGAATCATTTGTATTTGGATAAATCATTTTATAGCCAGGTGTTACCATAATTTGTATAGCCAGGTATGCCTAATAATTGTCTTTTCCTTTTCTACATATTACCCACTCTTAACTATTGTTCTAGAATAGATACACAAGTAAATCCATATTGTTTTCCAGGAAACAGTTGTCTTCTTTCTGAATCAGAAATAAGAACTCGCATTCTGCCAAACTAAAGGCGTGTTTATTGTTATTGGTTTTTTTAAAACACACATCCTCCTTCAAACTAAAACCCTTACTGATCTAAAATTTCATAATGATTTCTAAATAGTTTAAAAACTATTTTTTTCTAGACCCCAATTTGTACCATGAAATGAGTCATTTAATATACAGAATATTGAATTATTAAACATATCCATGCAGGCAATTATTAGTAAAAATATTTTATTCAAAAACTTTAAAATAAAAATATCTTACATTTACCTTCATGAAATGCTTTGAAATTTGCAAAACATATATGTGTATAGTAATTCCTTCAAACCTGCCAATAAATCCACTAAGTAAAGTAGATACTATTGTCCCTAATTTACCAAAGAGGATGAAAATCTGACTCGCTATTTGACTTGCTATGACCCTGTTAATTTCTCCAAAACACTTTTAATCTTAGTATTCTTAAGGTCTAAAACATGGTCTGGTACATTGCAATGGAACAAATAATAAATATTTGCCAAAATGAATTATCAGGAGGCACACATCTGAAGATTTACCAAATTTAATATATTTTCTCCTCACCAGACTGGCTGCCATTTTTGCCTCTTTTAACTTTAAGAGGCACATATCCAAATAACGTTATTTAAGATTAATTGTCACTGTAGCTTGTTCCTGTTTGAACAGAGGGCTGAAATGTTAATATAGGGTTAACTGAATTCAATTCAAATCAACAAACAGATATGGAGTATATACTGTATAAAAGTGTTTTACTAAGGACTGAAAATTTTTGACAAAGCGAGGTTTCTTTGTCCTCAAGAAAATTGTAGATGAATAAAGAACATAGACAATGTAAATGTAATTTAGGTGGTAAGTACTATGATCAAAGTGTGATTGGGGAGCTAAATTAACAAGTAAAGTAGGTGGAGCTATGCTAAGGATGATAAATAAATAACAAAAGTATAGTAATCAGGGTAGGCTAGAGTATGCTGCAGTAACAAGCATCACTAAAATCCCAGTGGCTTAAAACAACAAGCTTTCTTTCTTGCTTATGTTACTTGATCAGCATGGGTCATTTCTGGATTCTTTTCATTATTCTCTCTCCTGCACTTGCATTAGTCAGGGTTCTCCAGAGAAACAAAACCAACAGGATGTGTTTTTGTGTCCATATATATGTACACAAATACACACATATGTAAATATTATGAGATTTCTTTTTAGGAATTGGTTCACATGACCTCGGGGACTGGCAAGTCAGAATTCTGAAGGATAGGCTGCAAAGTTGGGAACTCTGATGAAGGTTTCAGTGAATTCCCCAGGATAAGCTGACTAGCTGAAGTAGTGATAGAAATTCTTTCTGACTGCTGAAATCATCAGTTCTCCCTTTAGGGCCCTCAGCTGATTGGATGAGACTTCTCTCATTGCTGAAAGCAAGCTCCTTTATCAATTGTAGATGCAATCAGCCATAGATGCAATTAACTAACTAATGATTTAAATCCACAAACTACCCTCACAGTAACAATCATACCAGTGCTTGCTTGACCAAACAACTGGACACTAACCTAGCTAAGCTGATGCATGAACTAACCACCACTGAACCCAAGCTGACACTTCAGTTACCATCTTGAACATTGTTTTGTAGGCAGAGACAGCACATAGTCATTTCTAGAAGGTCTCACATCAACCATTAAATGTCATTTCTACTCATGAATCATTGGCTAGAAATAGTCATATGGCACATCAAAGCACAGAGGGCTAGAAGAGCAATTCTTCATGCACATGGAAGGCAGCAAACTATTTAACCAACTGTGCTAATGACTCCAGCAAACACTAAAACCAGAGTCAGTACTTTCTAAATACTTCAGTGCAGTGAAGCATGTGTTCTTATCTTGCACATGGCTCAAATATTTAACTTAGAAATACTTGTAAGACATGCCCCTTGCATTGGACCTTTAAATTCTACCCTCTCATTCATGATATATCAAGAATAAAGCAATTTGCAAACTCTATATGCAGATACATGCCTGCATATGGGAATTGAAGAAAAAATCTAAAATCCCTCATCAGGCAGTTCCTTTGTCAGAACCACTGTGTTCTCAGTTGCAGCTTCTTGTAGCTAAAAACCCTTCTCACCCACTGTACTAAAAGACTACAGTTGGTTTTCTGTTCCAAAGCCAGCAATAAATAAACAATGTATCCCAGTTATTATTTAGAGCTGCTGGTTCTCACAGCCTGAAAGTTATAGCCAGTAATCACGCAATCTCCAAGGAAATAAGTAGACAAAGTTTGGAGGGAAATGCCTTAGATCCTATAGCAGTATAGAACTGAGGCATGAGGAAGGGCTTCGGTGATGGTCCGGAGTGGGACATATGTCCTTCTGCGATGCCGCCATCGGAGGAAGACATTTGATGCATTCTTGCTGATAATGATCAGAGAGAGAGGAGCCTGTGGAGTTTGTGTATGGTTCAGGCTCTCTGAACTTGAGAGTCTGTATTCCAAGCAATAATAAATATCAGATATTTTTATTGAATGGCATTGCTGTCCAACACATTATGGATCTAACTGTGGTTGCTTTCTCTTTGTTTTATTTTTAAAAAGCAGATAGATTGCTTGGTTGTTGAAAATGTTCTGGACTGCTATAGAAATACAGATTGTGTCCCCAAGCAGAAACAAACTCATACATGATGGATTTTTTTTTATAATTATAAAGCTGATCAGATGTATGTGAGTCCAAAAAGATCTTGCTGAATTTTTTTTTTTAATCTAAAAATCTACTGTTTTAAACCAAGGAGATGACATAAGTTCATTCCTTGTACTGATAATTTTTCTAAATTTGCAACCTCACCATTTTTTACCAACAGAAGGAGAAAGACAGGAATGGACTCCACGGGGTACATGGACTCTGATTGTTTATTTTAATTCACTAGAATGCATAAGCGTTCAAGACTCTGACAGCTCTACAACTCTGCAGTCTCCAGTATGTTGATTTTGCTACTCTAGATATTTAATTTTCTTTGAGAAACGTATCGTATTTCTCTGAGCATTCATTTGCTTTTCAAATTATGGCTGCCTAGCTAAGGCTTGTGTACCAGGTGCCATGTAAAAGCATGTTAAAAGTAGATAAAAGCAATTTACCCTGCCCTCTAATTAGAGATGTCTCATCTTTACCACTGACAATAGCAGTATGCAGCTGTGGCAGTAGAGGGATAATAGGAGCTGGAGCGCAGAGAAATTAAAGATATGCTGGCTGATGCAGTGTGTCACCTCTCCATTGCTCGGCTTGGGTGGGATTCAGAATGAATGGGGATTTTTAGCGTTTCCTCTTTTATGACTGTTCACTTATTTTACATTAATAATTGAGCTTTAAAGAAAAAAAGAGTATGTGGCTGCTGCAAATTATAGGCAGAAAGACTGTATGACTTCTGTAATAATTTGCTATGTGGAATATATTGTTGGCTGATTCTGTGACTTACCTGTGATTTAACACCGTTGGATACACAGCACTATACTTTATTTAATAAGGATATGGAGAAGACACACTACTCATCCCTGGAGTTTGCAACGTAGAAGGATTGTTCTGCATAAAGACCATATCTGATATGTTGTAATCATTTACCATGTGCATAGGAAAGATAACACTAAAACGTGGTCATCTTGGAGTATAAGTGTCCCAAATGAGCTACTTGGAATAAGTAAATCTTGAGAAGAACTTTAATGAAGTGGTTAACCCGAATGAGGGACATGGAAGGAAGGATCATTTCCCAGGAAAATACCATGAGGTAGTGAGTAGCACACATGTATAGTAACTGGGTTGAGACCAGTTTTCCTGCTTAGGGGAAAGGGCAACTGACAAAGGGCCTTAAAGTGTTTAGAGTAGACCACAACGGGGATCAAAATTTAATCACAGGTTCTTTGACATGAATTGATGTGATTAAAATTGCATTTGAGAAAAACTCTTCCAGTTAGTATATGCTGGTGGTATTGGAGTGACAGGATACTGGAGGTAAGTATACATAAAGAAAAATATAAGTAGCAATTTTTGAATGCTGATTAGTTTGACAAATTATGCTATAAATTAAGAAGAAACAGAGACTAAAATGTGTAGTAAGTAGGTCTGAACTATTGTGGTTGCTGCAGAAAAGGAGAGGAAGAAAGGTTAAATTTCAGAGATGTGTTAGAAGAACAGTACAACAGACTTGGTCAAGTAGGAAGAATGAAAATGTTAGGATAAATTTATCTGGCAAGAAAAGTGACAAAAAAGGAATAAGTACAAAGATTTGTGTGAGAAAATAATGAGTTCAGTGTTTGATACTTTAAGTAGCATCTAGAGGAAGCCGAAATACAAGATTGAAAAGATGACGAGAGATCATGAAGATGTAGACTTGGGATTTGGGTTAGAGCTGGTAGTTGGGCCAAAACAAATGGATGACTTCTTTATGAGTTTAAGAATAAAAGAAGAGAGCTAGAGAACAAAATCACAGACGTGGGAGGGTGAATGTGGGATGGTGAAAAATAAGATCTTGAAATCAAGTAGAGGGGAACAGCAGTGCCAAAATGCTAGAGAAACCACAATGAGGGAGAGTTTAAAGGACAAAAATAACTTCCATAAAGAGGAAAAAGAAAAAAAGGATTTGCCTAGAAGTTGGTGAATCCCTTTCGCAGAGTAGCAGTAATGGAAGTCAAATTGAGAGAATTAAGGAAGGAAAAGATGGTGAGAAGTGGCAGCAAAATGCTTATTCTTTAAAGTCAAGGAAAAAATAGTCTGACCCAAGCAAGAGTTAGCATCACTAAGTTAGTAATTTAAAGAAAGCTTAGGGAAATCTGAACATTTAAATTTTTTAGTGGCAATTAACTACAGAGGGATGAAATGCTAGAGGGTAGAATATGAATAGGATGAAAGTGAAATATATATGTGTATTAATTTCATGTATATGCTTGTATAACCTTAGGAAATAGATATCTAATCCAGGGAGAAAAACCTGTTTGAAGATGGCATCAGAATTACTCTTAGAAAAGATAATTTTGTTTCACAAAATAACATATGGGTCTGTATTGGTTTCACAGAGCTATCCCTCAGATTACTGCTAGCATGCAGTAAGGGTTACAGAAAAAGAGCTAACTTGCTCTGCATGATGATTTTCCATTTCTGGGGGCTGCC
This sequence comes from Choloepus didactylus, assembly GCF_015220235.1. Classification (NCBI taxonomy): domain Eukaryota; kingdom Metazoa; phylum Chordata; class Mammalia; order Pilosa; family Megalonychidae; genus Choloepus; species Choloepus didactylus. The sequence continues at coordinate 47,979,639 of NC_051320.1, read as the reverse complement.
GAGAGTAAGAGGGGGAGGGGCCCAGGAATGGAGAGAGGATGGACCCTGGATATCCCATGAGGTACAGTTGTTGAGAAGAGAGAAGAATTGGCAAGTGTGATATTCCCAGTGATAAAAAATGGCAGTAGGAATGTTCAGTATTTACCTCGAAAATACTCAAAATGCATGCAACACTGAGATGAAACCCTCAAATTTTCTGAAGGTACAAGTACTCAACTCTTTATGAGTGTGGTGTGTTAAAGTAATCAAGGAAAAGGGCTTTGTTCTGTAACTGGGTTACAACAGGGGAGAGAGACCAGAATAGCTGAAAGCTATGAGACTTGAAGGTGATTAAAGATTTAGGAGAAACACAGAACAGCTGTGTCTAGGCAAAATGTAGTCTGACCAACCTCCACCCCTAGAGATATGGGGAAGCTGACTTTGGGACAAAATTTTGCTTAAATCCTGAAGGACATGACAACTCAAAATACTGAAAGCCTTGCAAACAGCCAGTGGCTAATATTTGGGATGTATATAGGGTATAGAGACATAGAAAAAATGTATCGAGGACAATAATAATACAGCTACTTTTTGCTGAGTATTGACAGCTGTGCTAGTATCACAACCTTAAGAGGTTGATATCCAGTTAACTTCTGATCTTACACATTTAAAATTATTTGCTAGATTACTTATTTCCTAGGATAATGCATGTGAAACAAAATGATGATATTTCTAGAATCTTATGATCATATATAAAGACAATCAGAATTTATTTATTGGAAATGCACTGTAAAACTCATTAAAAAGGTATTTTAATTACATTAATTTTGCATTAACAGTCAATGAGAAGTTACTTGCAATGAGACATATATATGCATCATTCTTTGACAGGAAATAAGTCAAAACCCAAATGATTAAAAATGTATTATATATGAAGCATATGCTTGTATAGGTAGATTTAACTAATAGATATATCTACATCCTTCAAGGCCCAAGATAAGGAAATTTTTGCCTGATGGAATTAGCCAGAGCAGCTGTATTGAGCTTCTTTCTGAAAAAGTCATTGTTGGCAACCTCTCTTTAAGGATATGAATACCTCTGCTTGGGGAATCATTCAGGACTCTGCTCAAATTTAGGCAAGGAGGTCTGCTTGGACGTGGCCAGATAAAACCTCGCTGGGTTTCCTTGGACCTGATTGTACCTATCATAGGTAAAAAGTAAGACATAATCGTATATTTTACTGCAAATCCTCAAACAGAGAAAACTTGTATTTTGGTTTTCTTTCATCTTTACATCTTTATCTGAGCTCCTCCATGTGACAAAAGCAGCTATTTTTCTTCTATCCTCTAAACTGGTTCGTATCAATACTTTTAGGTCCAAATCATATCCTTCAAGAAACAAACATTCATTGAATGATTTACTGCATCTTAGGTACTAGGCAAAACACCTGAGATGCAAATGTGACAGATGTTTCTTCCTAGACCTTACTTAATAGAAGAGAAATTTTAAAAATTCTTTTTCTCAGTAAACCATTTATAGTAAACAGAAGTGGAAATTGAATTCAAAGCGGCCAACTTGCAAACCCTAGATGTTCATAAACATATTGGAATATATAATGTGTTGTGTGTATTATATGTACATCAAAATATTATTATACAAATACTGAAAGTAAATTTTTATTTTTACCATCAAATCAATGGAAGTATGTAGAGGTCATTTAATTCTTCACCAGACAAGTACAATCCAAAGGCCTATGGCCTCACAGGATATTTGATAGTCACTAACGGTTTAAACTGAAGGAAAAAAATAAAATGATGACTATTAATTTTACAGATGAAGAAAGCAAATTAATTCACTGGTCCAGGTGACAGGCCAGCATCAGAAACAAGGGTCTTAAATCCTAGACGTGTGTGTGCTGCATGCCGTCATAATTAAAGAGAGGACAAAAAGGCCAAGGGAGGGAGCCAAAGAGAAAGAATTTGATACAAAATGGTTGGTAGGGTGAGTAGAAGTGATCTCAGGAAACTTATCAGATTCAATTAGGGCTGTAAGGCAATAATTACAAGAGTCGTAGAGCTCTTGCCACACCAAAGTGTTACAAGTGGATACAGGAAGCATATCAACAAAATTCATAGTCAAGTAGAGAATGGATAGAATAAAGCCATACCTAGGGATATGGGTGACACATAAGATGCTTTGTGCTTAGGACCAAACTTAGGGAAAACAATCTCCCAGAATGCTGATGAGTGTACCCTGATCTGAGATATTCCTTACGATATATAGAAGCAATTCACGTTTATCATCAGGAAAGGTGTTCGAAATGAAACAAACAAATCTAAATGCTCCCAAACTTGTTCAAGTTGAAGCTAATATTCCCTGATGTGATTTAGACATGGAAGAGTTTACTACTAACTCGACCTAGTGTGGCGCCTGGAATTCCCACCTGGGTCACTCTGCCTGAAGCATTATGCCCTCAGAAGGCCTTGGAGGAGCAATGCATGACGGCGTAATATCAATTTACATGTCAGCAGGGATTTTTAAAAATCAAATTAGATGTTACATTGTTAAGAAACAATGAAAAGAACCCAGATTTTGGAGCTCACATCTTGAGCAAAGTATTCAACCTCTCTGAGACACAGTGACAGTCATATGTATGTCAAAATGCCAGGCAAGCATCTGATAAATGCATAAGAGATGGTCATTTTCTTTTGCTTTTTTTGAAGTTCAAAAGAAAATCCCGAGGTAAGTTTCACTAAGAGTGGTGCATCAAGCAGATTACAGCAAGACCAAAATACTTTTTCTCTTTAATAAAATATCCAAATATCTGAACAGGAAACAACTCCTCTCTCTCAGGGATAAATAGAAAAAGTATTGAATTTGTTTTTTTTTTTTCTTATCTCCTTATAACCCATGTATATATGGGGTATCTGGATATCCCAACTGACATCTCAAATTCAATGTGTCCAAAATGAAAGGTTTTTCCTCATGAATTTGCCATGAATGTTAATGGCGCCAACAGTCTTCTAATTCTCCACCATATCCAAATATTAGTCAAAAAAGACTCATAATGTTTTTTGCATGTGTGACGGGAATGGGGAAGGTCCAGTGTCCATGATACTCTAGGAAGCATTTGGAAATATGTGTGATTTTTTTAATTGTCACAACTACTGGGAGGTACTACTCAGATTTAGTGGATAGGGACCAGTGATGTTAAAATATCTGGAATCATGATATTATCCAGCCCAAAATGTCAAAGGATGCCCTATTGAGGAATCTAAATAAAGTCTACCTCTTCAAATGCCTTATGCTCATTTTCTACTCTTCATTACTATTTCCATTATACCTTGAATCAAAGAATGTTAGAGCTGGAAGGACCTTCTAAGTATCTAGATCTGGGAACTGAAGCCAAAAAAGGTTAGTTGACTGGCACGAATTATACAGCTAACTTGTTTACAAACTTGGAGTTTAACCTCAGATCTCTTCAGTTATTCCATTGGACTAGCCTAAGTTTATGATGTTATCTAACAGCCTTCCACATTCAAATGTATCTGTGACCAGAGTGACCATTAGATCTTCCTAAAGAATACTCCCAGCACATCTCTTTCCACCCAAAAGTCCTCGGTGTTTCCCTGTTGCCTATTAAGTACAAATCCCTCAGCCTGGCATCCTAGACCACCCATGATCTGGGCCAACCAAGCTTAGAGTGTTATTTCACCCTACTCTCCTTCTGCCTCTTTTGACTGACAAACTGTCCCCCTGGCTAACTCCCAAGCACATATTGGGCATTTATATCTTCTCTCAAGCTGTTCCCTTTGCCTAAAATATTCTCCACATTCCCTCCCTGTCAAATCTCTACTGACATCTCAAATGTCTCCTCCTCCATGAAGCTTTTTTTTTTTTTTTTCAATTTCCTTAACCAGATATGTTCTCTCTTTATCATCCTTAACAGTTTGTAGCTGCTATTGGAATTTCTATGGTCGACTAGGCGCTACAGCTTTTTGAGTGTTTTGTTCTATTTGAGGACAGAGGCTGGGTAATATGCGTAACCTTACCTATGCCATACTTTGCACATATAAGATGCACACTATAAAATTTGGAATTAGATGCACAAAAGGTTTAGCAGCAGTTTGGGGGTGGGGATGGGATAAAAGAAAAAAGAAAGCTTTCCACTTTTAGCTACTCACCTTAGAAGAGCTTTAAACCACACCTCCTCACCTCCCATGTCAGTACTCTTTTTAGCATTGTAATTGAAATTCTTTGGAAATGTGTTAAATTTCAAAGAAAACAGAAAGGAATGATATCATCCCCAATCTTTCTGTTATTCTCCGAGTTTCATTTATCTTTGTCATCTAACCTCTGCTGTCAGCAATAAGGATGGAAGCCTCATTAACAAAAATCAGAACGGGTCTTCTACCTTGTAGATGAAAACTAAAAAATCTTCAAGAAAATTACTCTTCATCTAACAGCCTGGAGAATTGATATTTCTATACTGGCATCATCAGTTGATTTAGAATTTGATATAGTACCATAATTATGGAAGGACAAATCTTTGTAAAATCTCTCTAACAACTCACCTCTGGGTAACATGAATCTTAGCTAAAAATAACCAATGAGGTAGAATAGGGGAGTAGAGTGTAGCCCTCTTGGTACTGACCACTCATTAATGAACTAAATTCTTGGTTTATAAGTCTTTTCTTATGTTAACAATAAATTTGGATGTATCTCCTATATATCTATAATTTTCTTCATGTGTCCTTAAATAAAAAAAGCTATCTCATGGTCACTTAGGTGCAATATAAGCGAAGCTAAAAAGCATATGGCTGGAAAATTTGGGTGTAAAAAGACCAAAGAACCAAAAATATTTTAAAAAGCCTACAATCCAATTTGAAAGAACAAAATCTTAATCTTAAATCATGGAGCTAATAGTAGTCTAGGGTTTTCTGCTTATCCTTTAATCCTGCTAATGCCTTGGAAATCAAGTTATTGCATCATGACTATTTATAAGCTCCTCAAAAGTTGTTAGAGTCTTTGGACAATGTTGAAGCATTTGATAGTACTGAGTACTATTGCTTTTTTATTCAGTTGGTTAGATTTTACTTTTTATACTGGAGAGTCGTTTCACAGAACTGTTTTCTCTGAATTTAGAATAGAATCGAATAGAATAATTGTTTTTTCTTAGAGCTGAAAAGGATGTGACAAAAGGTAATCATTATACTATGCTGTAATTTAATCTTCTCCTGCAAAACATTCATACATTTACTTAAAAAGGTTATTGTCCAAGAACCTAAGAGCTCTATCCTTTCAAAGTACAATTGATAGTAAATTGCCCTCCAAGTTTTTTGCTATCTGAACTTTAGAAATATAGATGATTGTATCATATACATTCCATTTAAAATATTATGGCATAAGATATTACATTGCATTATATTATATTACATTACATTATATTCAAATCAAGTTCAATAATGACTCAATAGGTGATTTGAAAGATTATTCAGCAATTTACTAATAGCTTATATTAGTTTCTGAAAATTCCTTTTTGTAGAAAAGGGCCATGCCACTTCTCTGCTGGATGCTCCATCAAGTCGTGTTTACTGTAACCAGGAGATGAAATTTCCAAACAAATGCTGGTGTTTACAGCACTTGGAGAGGCATTCAGCCTGCCATTCCAGTCTCTGACAAGCATGTGTCCCACCTGCTTTTTGGCTTTGGCTTAACAAGTTGGTTGGGCCACAGTACAAGTGTGAGAACATGAGAATGTGAGATGCCACAGGCCAGGTGACATGCCAGCGCTGAAAAGCTGGTACATGGCAGGGCATCACTGTGTACATAGGAAGGCCACATGCCACACCAAAATGTGGCAGCCACTTCTCCCAAATTAGATGAATAATTTTCCTTCCATTATGTTCCCAGAAACATGTTGCAAAACAATAAGGCTTGAGCTACACTAAGTCCAAAAGTTCAGGCTTTCAAAAAAGTGACAAGTGAATATTCATGTTTATTTCTGCATTGATTGACAGGTAGACCTTTTTCTTTTTTCGGACCATGCTTATGTATGATTTGAGAAATACTTTTTTCAAGACAGCAGAAATCATTCCCATAGGTATGAGTCTTCTGACATGGACAAATGCTGCAGAGTAGCAAATAGCATTTGCTTTTTGTCTTATAGTAGAGAAGGGACTAAAAGAAATGTCCTGGGATATCATGCAGTTCCTCTGAGTTTTCTCTGAATTTTGTTCTATTTGTGTGCTATCACCAGGCCCATGCTGCTAATGCAACTGCAGTTGAATTTATTTCAAGTGTGGCAGGAAGGATAGGGAAAAAATAATTTCACTTTTACAATTCTGTGGGTCCAGTGTGGGTTTCAGAATTCATAAATGTGCAATGTCAGGTAACCCAAGCATTTTCTGAGTTCTGACTTTATTGCTGAATAAGTTGAATAAAATGTCTGTACTTTATTTTCTTCATCTGAACAATGGAAGACTCGATGCAATGCCATATACTTCTGAGCTGCATAAAGATTTAGTAATGAAGAGTTTTCTTTTTTTTTTCATTTGATGAGAGAAATCAGCAGAAATCTTGAAAGAATATAAGGGGCTTTGGTCTCTGCTATCCACATTTTAAGCACAGAAATAATTGTGGAATTTGAGATTCATTGGCAATTTTTCCTAGCATGATATACTTTTAAGCTTATAGTTTTTAAAAATTTATTTACTTCTTCCATCCATTTAGCTGCAAACCATGAATTTTCAAGAACCAGAATCAATCTAGTCACATGCTTTCTCATCAATTTCACACGTCAAAAGTGAATCAACGAAAGATTTAAAAAAATAAAACAAAGATTTTATGAATACATGGAGAGTTGTACAATTTTAGCCTGTAATTTAGATTTACATCCTATAGTTCTAGGCTTTTACAGCTGCTCCATGATTTTCCTAAAATAATATCCCATACTTCAGTGTGGGGCTGAGAGAACCCTGCAGGGCCACAGTCAGGTTTTAGATTAATGGACTTGGAGCTGTTTGCTGCAGCCAAGTACTCACTTTTACCAGAAACACAGCCTCCTCATTGTTTCCATAAAAGAGAAGGGCTACTGATACCACTATGCTCGTAATGTCATGCTACCTAATGAAAGTATTTTGGGGGGTTTATTTATTCTCTTTTTGTTTGCTGACTAAATGATTGCATGTAAAAGGTTATGCTTCTCCAGAGAGCATTCAAAATAAAGTCCCAGTTCTTTTTGCCCAAAGTCTGCAATTTCCGGAATCTTTTAAGTCTTAAGTTTTAATAAGAATGTCACCCATTTGAAACAGTCTGCTGAAAAAGAGATTTAAAGCTCAGGCACTGCCTCCTGATGAACACACGACCGAGAAGGTCGTGCGAGGAATCCCAAAACAGAGCCTGGAGAACATCCTAGAATGCTCAGGTCGAGAATTCGGCAGAGTGTTGGTGGAGCTTTTAGAGACAGTGTGTGATTTTGAACACTGGATCCACAAGCAGAAAATTTAGATAGAACCTCTACATGCCATGCTAAAAAAATGGAGCGAGAAAAAGATATCCAAGTCTGGCAAGGCTATTACTTCGTTGTAGTATGTATATTTCAAGAGACAAGCTTCAGAAAAAGGTACATTTTCCTAGCTTGAATATATTGAGCACTCACACTGACTCCCTACATGAATTCCTAATTTCTTGAATTGTAACTTACAATATATAACCGGTAATATGGAAGTCAAAATAGTAAGCCAAATAAAAAAAATATGCAAAAACTACATTTTCCCCTGATATTTTGTATGCCGTATCCTATTGGTCTTCATTTATTCTCTCTTATTTTCCATTCACATTTTTCCATATGTAAGAATACATATAACAAAAAGCCCCTGCACCAACTCCTCCCCAACCCCCACAATCATACTCACAAATTGTCAGTTTGTCTTTCATTGTTTACTGACTTTGCTCTCTCTCTTTATTTTCCTTTGAGCTCATCTTCTCTGAGACCTAGAGATGAGATGAAGTTAACACTAGGGAGGCACTTCTAATTGAAAGGTGGAGTGAAATTAAATGATTATACCCTATTTCACATCCATTGAAAATAGAAGCAATGTTGATCCCATCTATTTAATTCCAAAATGGTGATTTAGTGCCATGTGTGCCATTTTAACAATGGTACATGGTTTATAGTGGGACAGTAGGCAGGATAGCCTACTGCCCTTGTCTATGACACATATAGGCCATTAATAAATATTTGATTGAGGTTGACCAGGAAAAAATGTCATTGCAGAAAGTGTCATGTCAACTTGAAATAATTGGACTATAGCTATAGCAAGGAAACCATAAACAAAAAGAGAATCAATTTTGCCCTAAGGGCTGGAAATTATGATCAAAAAGAATTTTATGAAAGTAAGTGGGGCAAAAGAGAAGGGACTAATACTTTGATAATGAAAGTGTACTATTCAACACAAAGAACAAAGCTACCCTAGTGGTATTGAGGTGAGAGAAAGTGTTTGAAAACAGAGAAGATTTGTTCATGTTATAATCTTATCCCGTAACCATTTATTGGAACCTGATTTCAATTTTTTAATATTTAGAATGCAAAGGAATTTTAGCTGAAAACACAAATTTGTCATGTTGGCAGTTATTTCACTATAATATTTTCAGACAGAGGTTTCATGATGAATTTAAAACAGGAAATGGAATACTGCGAGAAAATAAAAATGTGTTTGGATTTTGCTAAGCCTGCCAAAATCATATGGAAGCATAATCACCACCCAGTTTCTTTTTTGAGTTTTAAGGGGAAAATGTTATTATTATGCCCTAACAGATACTCTTTAAAATATATTCTTAAATTTAAACTTTTGAACCTGACAAAAGTATAGGTGAAGCTGAATTAGGGAGTACTATGTCTGAGAAATGAACTGTGGTAATATTTAATTAAGAAAGAAGTCCCAAGTCATCTGAGAAAAAAAGTGATATCAACATGAAACTCAAAAATCTTTGACTGTTTGAATATTCCATCAAAAATACTATAATCCTAGATTTTATTTCATCGTTATGTTATTTAATTTCTGATTCTCAAAGTTTATAAAATCTGGTTGCATTATGTTCAAAACACATTTAAGTAACATTTGGGAGACACTTGTAAATCATCAAATACATTAATAAATCTCCTATGATTCCTTAGACAGTTTTAAACCATTTCATATTATACCAAGACTGGTAAAGAATGATTCTCTTACATGAGAAGATTCTTTCATTAACTATATAATTTGCCAAACCACACATGGAAATTTAAAAAGAGAGAGAGATTTTTCTTTGACCTGAAAGGAAGACCACACATATATTTCAGTGAATTGAAAACAGCTGTGTACAGTCGGCACAGGCAAATTTTTTGAAAGATTACATCTGTATGGTCAGTTTCAGTTTTGATACAATGGCCACTAATGTATTTACACATAAATATGAAGATATGCTAAACTGCTTTAAAACATTTTTAATAGTTGAAGCAGCCGTTCTTCTTTTCTGTGTCTTTTCCTTGCATCCTACTGGATATATAATTTGAATTAAACTGTTCAAATGCAAATCTTGACCATTAAATTTGAAGGAATTTTAGTAGCTTAAAAATATTCTAAAAATTAGGAATCTTAATTCCATCCTTGATTCTTCAATTTTCTAAATGATACTTTGCAAATGACTTAATCCATATATCACTCAGTTTTCTTTTTTAGCAGGCATTTTGTGAGAACATATCAAATCACTATGGCACCATGGAGTCTTGAAAAGGTTTCTATATTTATATATTGTCCAGTAATTACAGTTGATAATTTGCTTTTGGCAATTTTTGGAATGTGTTGCATACTCATTTTTTAAAAATATTAATGTAATTTATTTTATTTTGGTAGTATAAATTGGAATTAGTAGAAATTGAACAGGTATAGATGAATTTAGCATATCAAAGATTTTCATTTATCATTCTTATTTTTATAATGTCCTGACAAGTGGCAACTCAAGACAACATGTGGTGATTCTGACTGTGAGGTAATAGTCTTAAGAAATGTATTTGTAAGACCCCATATCAGCTGTCTTCTATGAATCTGACCCTCAAGTGTAAAGCAATAACCTAGGAATAGTTATGAATATCTAAAGATGCAGAAATGACTTTCAAAGGGATTTCCTGTTCTACCTTCCTATTTCCTGTAGAAAGAATTGAAAAAGGATTGAAGATAATCAATTCAATACATATATTTCTTTTTCCCAGGCATCAGTTTTCTTGGAAATAAATCTGAGAAGTAGAAAAAATAATTTAGTCTAGGCATGGATATTTGCTGTAAGAACTTTTACCATGATGAAAAGCGAATGGAAAGGTTAAGTAGAAGACGTGCATCATTGCTGTAATTTGTAAACTGATGTGATAACCTCATGTTTAATATTTTATGGAGTAGAAGGTGAGTGCTAGAGGGAGAAATGTCACTTGGAGATAAGGGAAATCATATGCTAAGAATGTGTATAAATGTGGCTGAGAATTAACTTGAGTGTTTCCTTATTAACTGATAGACCAGTATAACATGACGATGAAATAATGACGGTATCCTAGCAACCGTATTTTCATAACAACTGTGGCCTGTAAGACTGTGATGACTGTCAGCACATTTTATTAATTCAGGATGGTGAGCAAAGCTAATTTCAATTAATAAAATCTCTCTGCAAATAAAATGTAATGTAAATTTGATCATCACACCTACTACTGAAAATTTTTATTCATAAAAGGTAGTATACCTAGATGAAGAAATCATTTTAAGTTGATGATATTCCAGTTCTGAATATTAATGAGACATTCTTCCATTATTTAGTTGGTATACATTTTGGAAAGCCTAGGAAAAATCCACAAAGACCTGTCAATATTTTAAGATCTGCTTTTAATGTAAAATATAAAAAACAGCTGTTTACTTGTGTTATTTCTGTTTTTATCAGCTTTATTTTAAAATAAAGTTGATAAAAATTTAAAAAAAATTCTGTATCCTTGCCTTGATATTCTGTAAACTGGTTTATCTCTCTGTTTTAAAATTTCTGAGCCTCTTCCTTCCCACCTTCTGAATTTATATGAGTACAATTTCTTTAGTGAGTTAAAATTAAACTGAGGAGTACTTAAGCCCCTACTAAAAGCATCAACATAACAAGATCATAAAAATGCTTCTGCAAAATTTTTAGGCTTACTGTTTTCTTAATTTCCTTCTCCTATGATTTAATATAGAAAAAAATATATATCAGTATAAGTCTGTCAGGAAAACAGAAACTTGGGATTAAATGGGGTTTTAGTGTGTACCAATCTGTTGGGAGACCTGAGGAACAGAGCTTTGGAAGAGCTACTGCTAGACCTCATATTTATTGCTGCCTTCTAAGGACTCAGGAAGGTGTCACAACTGACCAATAATTATGCTGCAAAAACCTCACATGTGCCCAAAACCCACATGTCTGTCTGCCCATTGCAGCCAGAGGAATGAGAATATGGTTCTGCTTCCTTTCCACATTTCATGTTTCTTGTATTGCCTCTTGGTCAATATTGTCAATAGGGTTCCAGAATCTTACCTGGAACCCTACTGACAGGAAATCTGAGACTTCAAGATCTCAGGCTTCCAGGCCCTGCATATGGGAAGAGCAGAGATCAGGGGAAATGGTGCTAAGTTCCCAACATACAATTTGGCACAAATATTAAGTCAGAGAATTTTTCCATGAATCACAGCATGGCAATTCCAAATAAAACAGGAAAAGAGTGGGAGGACTCTCTAGCTCAGACTTGTCTTTAGGATATTTTAGTAACTATAACTGAAGGACTAAGCAGTACCCAAAGATTGAATACTGCTTCTCCATTTTATCACTGTCCCCTGTCAAGAGAACTACTGCAAATAGAAAGAACAGAGTTTTATTTACCAGTATAACAATTCGTGAATTGGGAAGCACCAAGTAAAAGCAGGTGTTCCAAAGTGTTTGGAGGTATTTGGAATTATTAGTCCTCCCATACCCCCCAGAAAGGGAAATGGCGGCTGTCAGGCAATTTCTGTTCTAGTAGCTTATTGGAACATCGAGGCAGAAGGAAACGTCCAAAACTGATTGGTCAGAACTTAGTCCTCTTTATCTTGTCCTATTTCCTGTAAGTCTCACTCTCCAAGCTGCGTATTCCCAAAGTCTAATTGCATGAGCATGGGGTGTCCACCTTGTGGGCCTCCTTAACCCAGTGTGCAAAGGTCAATTTAGAGTTCCTTTAACATCCCCCCAAATTTTGTCTGTGTTCTAACAACAAAGCTTAAAATTTATTTTGTATTTTTAGTAAGATATCAATATGATTATTAATCTGAAAAGATATTTGGAAATTTGGGATAATTTAACTTTCTTCAACTGTCTAGTTAGATCTATTATTGATATATGAGCAGAATAGGTTATAAATACTGGAGTTTTAAGAAAATAACCACAAAAATGAAAGTAGCACATGCAAACAAGCAGAATTAATCCTAAGCAATATCAGCTCTAATAGAAACATTTTTAAACTTTGATGTCAGCTATTCTTGTTTTCTGAATTGAGTTAAGTAATTCCTTTTCTTCCCCTAAGCAACTATGGAATAATCAGTGGGTTGCATAAATGAAAGAATTAGAACTTTCTGAGGCACAGGTGGCTGTGATGATGCAAATAGACCTCTCTCAGGGCAGAGATGTGCCTGTCGTCTTTACCGTTCTATCTCAGTGCTTAGTATGGTGCCTGGCACATGTAAGAAACCTGATATATATGTGCTGACTAATAAATGACTAGTATTTAATTTGTAACACTTAACTCACTTATTTAAATTTTTTTTCTTTGATGAACATATTGATATAGAGGAAGTAATTTCAAAACACAGCTATTCTTGAATTCTTGATAATTGTTGAATCCGTATGTGGTATTATAGAGGAGTTCATTGTACTTTTCTCTCTACTTCTAAGTATGTTTAAATTCTTTCCTTATAAATTGTCTTTTAAAAAGTTATCCCAGGTGTTCTGGTGCTAACAACCACAATGGCCATTCTACTGAGCGGAAGAACTACTTCTATGTGTAGTTACGGCCTCCTACCCAAGCCCTGGTGCATGACCATGTTAAATGCCTAAGGGGGCAACACTTCTTGGTTTATCTTCACCTATCTCTCAATTGCAATATGTGAAAAATATTCATCCAATGCAAAAGGGACTTCATTGTGTGCATCATATGGAATAATCTAACAATAAAATATCAGCTATCACTTATTCTATGTGTCAGAAATCATGCACTAAATATTCCAATAATTCATTACTTGCAACAACCTTGTAAGAGGAATTGGAAGTGTAGAGATTCTTAATCGATTACTCAGTGCTACACAGGTATTAAATAACAGAGCTGCAATTTAAAACCATGACTGAATCATTCCATCCAACAATAAAAACAACAGCCTAAGTGGGAGAACTTGGTAAATTGTACTGCACAAAACTCAGGGAAGGCATTGTTAAGTAGGAATTGAATGGATAAGTGGTAGAGACCCTTTAATACTGCAGTAGGAAATACATACTCAAGCTTCAAAATATACGTTGGCATAAAACTGTAAATATTATGTGTTGCTATAGTTACTTGATTCCATGTTCATTAGCTAAGAATACAATATATCTCAAAAATTTAAAGAGAACTAAATAAAGTAGAGAGCTCTAAATCAAAGTTAAGAATGTGTGTATCTGTGTATGATATTAAGAAGATGAGGAAAACATTTCTCCAACCAGACTTTTGACAAGCAACATTTTCCTCTTTTTTCCCATTTTTGAAGTACTTTGGCTTTCTTTTTTCTTCTTGAGTTTCTGATAGGATAATTCTGGAATATTACAATTTCTTTTATTTGTTTGTTAGCTATTACTAGAATCTTTCAAGTTACTTTTTTATTTTTCTGAAAATGTCTGACAAATTTGATGTAATATAGGGCAGTAGGTAAAATGCAAATTTGCTTTTTGAAATGTTTTTAAGAAACAGTTTTAAAATTATAGACTTGCTATGTATTATTTAGTAATTAGCTCATGACTCAAAGCAGAAGTCCATATGCATGAACTACATTCACAAATAATTTTTTAAAATATTCTTCATCAATATATTCATCTCTTCTCACTGTTTCTAGAGTAGATCAGGAAAATGAACATCATGTGACATGCATTTTTTTGTCATCTTTTTCCACCTATTCAGTGTAATCTAAAAGTGCTGGGGAGCAGAATAATTATCTAGGAGAGAGGTGACAGAACAGAGCAGAGAAAAAGAAGAGAGCTGAGTGGTCCGTAACCCAGGTGGAGAACTCCTGAATCCTTAGAAATTGTTAGTTGTCTCATTTACAAAAACAAGTAGAAAATGTTTTTAAAATTTATTTATTTTTAATCGTGGTAATATATACCTAACATAACAATCATTTATACCATTTTAAGTGGACGATTCTTTTACATTGAGTGCCTTGACAATACCATGTAACTTTCACAATATTATATTTTTAAAAATCATATCAGACATTTCAAAATTAGTGTGAGAGCTTCCCCTACAATCAACTTTTGAGGTGCTTCTTATCTAGTAACAGCAAAATGGCTATTTAAATAATAGACACAGAGTAGCTCCCAAATTGAAAGCACTTTTACTTATTGCTCAGCAATAAAGTCACACCTTTGAGTATTAGCAGTAATCTTTACCTTATCTCTTGATGTTCATGAAGATAAAATGCACAAAAAAGCATCGTTACGGTGGGAGGTAGACAGTTTGAAAGAGGCAGATGTTTCTGCTTGCTGCATGTTTTTTGCCTTTGTTACATTTAATGGAAGCATATTACAATGTTACTGCTGACCATAGACTCCAGTTTGCTTTGATTGTATTTTTTCACCAATTCCATCCCTTTTTCAGCATTTTGCAAGGTTGACATTCATTTGTTATCCCACATGTAAAAACATTTTTAGATTTGTACATTTAGTCAAAATCACTGACCACTCTAGTTTTGGTAAGTTATATGGTCCCAATCTTTATTGTCTGTCTTTATCTGCACTTAAAAAAGGGTCGTTGTAAACATTCTGATTTTGCAGAGTAATTAAGAATGATTTTCAGAGAAATACTGAAATCAGAACCTTTTTGCTTCATTGTGTCTTTTTTTTCTTTCTTTTTCCCCCCTTATTATTTGTTTTCATCCTGGGATTATGAGAAACAAGTGTCATTATTTGATCCAAGTGATCTTCTGATGTGGTAACTCTTAATTTCCACTTTCTCTGAATTACAGGGACTAACAATTTTTCTTAGATTTATAAACAAGACTCTCTGTAATAGGAATGTTGAAAATATTAAGAAGGCTGTGAAGGACTCCAATGACTCTTAGAATAAATAACTTTCAATTATCACTAGTTTATTGGGAGTGGGTAGAGAAAAGAAACCGATCACAGTCTCCTTACTACAACTTCTGTCATTACTGTTGACTTCAGCATCCCTCCACATGGACCAGCGAATATCTTGGCCTCTTAATTTCAGGAACTCTTTGACAACAAATACTTTTTTCTCTACCCTAACCTGTTATTTCGTCTCTAAAGTAGCACTTCCCAATAGAAATAAAACATCACCACATATGGAATTCTAAATTATCTAGTAAGCATATTAATAAAGTAAAAACAAGCAGGGGAAATTGATTTCATAATATATTTTGTTAAATACAGTATTTCTAAAATACTATCATATCAACATGTAGCCAACATAAAAATTAATTAAATATTTTATATTCTTTTTTTCATACAAAATTTCTGGTCTATCTTTTACATATACAGTACAGCTCAATGTGTTTTAGTTTTCTTAGAGCTGCTGTAACAAAATATCTCACACTGGATGGCTTAGAACAAAAGAAATTCATTCTCTTACAATTCTGGAGTATATAAGTCCAAAATCAAGGTGTCAACAGGGCCTTACTTCCTCTGAGAGCTCTAGAGAGGAATTCTTCCTTGCCTCTTCCTAGTTTTGGGTGGCTCCTTGCATTTTTGGCATTTCTTGGCTTGTAGCTGCATCACTCCAGTCTTCACATAGCCATCTTCCCTGTGTGTCGGTGTGTCCTCTCATCTATAAGGGCACCAGTCATTGGATTTAGGGCCCACAATAATCCAGTATGACCTCATCTTAATTACAACTTTGCATGCAGTTCATAGGGGTCCAAACAATCAGATGATAGAATCTTCCACAGAACCTTCTATTCCAATCCTGACTTCCATTGAAATGGCTGACTGGATCCATGTTCAGTTAAACCCTCACCCCTCACATGGAGTTCTATTCTCTGAGGACGCACATTCTGAAAGCTCAGAGAGGTTCCTGATAGAGTTGCTTCAGGCCCTAGTCTCAGATGTATTATCTGGATAGGCTCAGAATTTTCCAAACCATCAATTTCTGTTTCTTTGTTCTTATGAGTTCAGTCCTCAGCTTATCCTTTTCCTCTCTCATTTCACTATAAGTTGTAAGGAGAAACCAAGCTGTACCCTCTACACTTAGCTTGTAAATCTCCTCAGCTAAATATCCAAGCTCATTGCTTTCAAGTTCTGTCTTCCATCTGACATCAGAACTCAATTTTGCCAAGTTCCCCACTTTATAACAAAGATTACCTTTTTTCCAATTTTTATCACTATTTCCTCTTAAGGCTTCATCAGAAGTATCTTTAACATACATATTTATACCAACAGCAAAGCAATCTAAGCTTTTTCTGTCTAGCACCTCACAGTTTTTCCAGCTTCTGCCCATTATACAATTCCAAAGCCATTTCCACATTTTTAGGTATTTGCAATAGCAGCACCACACTCCTGGTACCAAAACCTGTTTTAGTTTCCTGGCTGCCAAAGCAAATACCATGCATTAGTAGAATGGCAAAATTATCAAGCAGACACTAAAGAGGTAAAACCAGGTTAAGAATTAGCTCATGCAAATGTCATAGGTTGGTTTCAACAATGGGAATTTATGGGCTCATGTTTTTGAGGCTAGAAATCCAAAATCCAGGCATCATCAAGGTGATGCTTTCTCCCAGAAGACTGTGGATCCTTGGTCCTGGGCTCTTGTGTCACACAGCATTGCACATGTCAGCCTCTCTTGGCTTCTTTGTTCCATTGACTTCCAGATTCTGGTTGTGCCCTGTGGCTTTTTTTTCTGTCTGACTTTCACTCTACTTATAAAGGACACCATTAATCTGGGTTAAAGTCCTACCTGATTCATTTGGGCCATGATTTAACTGAAGTAACTGAAGTAACATCTTGAAGAGATCTTATTTACAAAGGGTCCACACCCATAGGAATGGATTAACTTTAAGAACATGTTTTTTTCTGGGGTACTTAACCTCCAAACCACTACAACAACCCACTGTAACAAGTCACATTTTAAATATGTGTTAGCTACACGTAGATATATTTGACACCATTGCTTTAGACCTTGTTGTCACCTACAACATTTGGGGCCAGGTAATTCTTTGTTGTGGGGTCTGTGCTGTGCATTGTAGGATATTTAACAACATCCCTGGCCTCTACCCACTAGCTGCTGGTAGAACTCCCCAACTGATTTGATAGTCGAAAATGTCTCAGACATTGCCAAGTGTCCCCTGTAGGACAAAATTGTCCCCAGTTGAGAACCACTGATGGAAAGCACCACCTTTAAGATCATAATTTCAAGCATCCAATTTTTTCACCACCACCCTGGTTCCTTCCAGCTGACTTAGGTTAGTGCTACTCCAACCATCCTTCAAATCCACAGGGAACTTTGATTGTCCCACCACTTTCCTGCCTTCCTTCACAGTCATGTTTAGATTAAAGATCTAAGGACCATAACCTGTTCTATGCAAATATTTTCTTGTTCTCTCATACCTAGTAGTTTTCTGGCAAAACCACAACCTTGGTCAAACTCTTCATTCCACCACTTTATGTTTGTACTAATGGGACGGAAAGTGCTGAAAAAAACCCTTACAACCACAGGGATTGGTCTCACTTTAGTAGCATGAATGGCAAAATTATCAAGCAGACAGTAACGATCCTCCCATATTTCACAATAAATGTGTTTTCCCACTCCTCTAGGCAACTATTTCATATTTTCTTCTCAAATTTCTTTCATAAAACTCTGATGACATGACTTCACACGTCCTTGCTAAAAGAGGTAAACACAGGTAAGAGTTAGCTCATCCTGCATCCACCACATTTATCTTTTGGTTACTGTTCTATTCCTCATGCCTGGCACATTTTTAGACAAATGTATTGAAGAAAATTAAACTAAATAACTCCTGTTAAAATGGAAGAAGTCTTCCAGCTCCTACCTAAGGCCAACCATCATTCACCTACATAAGGACTTCATTCTTAGAATTATGCCTTCTCTTTCCTGCATCATCCGTTTTTTTTCCTCTGAACTGAGACACTCCTAACAGCATGCCATAGTATTTCCCATTCTAAAAATAAATAAATTAAATTCTCCTTTGGCCTCTTGGAGTCTTCCAACCACTGCCACTTTTCTCTTTAACTTCACAGCAAAATCCCTCAAAAGAATTATCTACACTAAGTTTCTCTTTGCTCACTTCTGTTCTCCCATGGACTTGCTCAAAGCCAGCTCCTAATCCTATCATTCTAGTAGTAATTAGTGTCAATCACAAATTCCATTAGCTTTGGTCATGCTAAGTACTTAAAATAAATTATCATGTGGATGCTGTTTTAATAAGCATTCTGTAGATGAAGAAACTGAAGCTTAGAGAGTTTGCCCAAGTTTACATGCCCAGCGAGTGAGTGATCCAGAGGTCCCGAACCCGGGCAGTTGACTCCCAAGTTCTGTATCCTTGACCAGAAAGGACCTGGCTAGGAAACCTCTCTCCTGACATCATTGTACCCCCCTCCCAACACAAAGGTTGTGAATCTCTGTTACAGGCCACTGTATTACTCTGTGTGTCTCCTTCATAGTATGTACATCACAGTTTGTAATTATACATTTGGGTTGGGTTTTTTTTGATGTTTTATTAATGTCTACTTCTCCTAATAATCTGTAAGCTTCCAAAGGCAGAAGAAAGGTATTGCCTCTCTTTTGATTACTGTTTTGTTCCTGGTGTCAAACATATTTTGAATGGATGAATGAATTGGCTAAAATGATTTTAACTGATCTTCTTGGGACATTTGCTAATACAAATTATGTATATGCAATATGTTACAATCTTGCAGTCCAATTAAATTCTCAGTGCATTAATACCATGATATTCATACCTTTCTAATTTTTAAACCCTTTATTCCAATCAATCATGGTCACATTTCACTGGCCAATGTTCTATTTGCGTGAATTGATACCACAGATTGCGGGGAGAAGTTTTTTGTTTTTCTACTTGATTATCTGTTTATTTGTTTGTTTCCTTGTTTATTTGTTTTGTGGAAGGGTGCAGAGGGAAGGAAAGGGGAAGGTGAAGATAAAAATTGAACCACTCAGTCTAAGGATCTAAGAAACTAAGTTTGTCCTATTTAGGTAGAGAGTGTTTAAGACCAGAAGGTAAAATGAGAATTTGGAATAAGGATCTGGTGAAAAACTACATTCCAGAGTAAAGAATCTGATTGTCCTGTGACTCCCTACTCCACCTCATCCCATCGCTGCTTAACCACTTTGCAAGAGTGAATCATATAAAGGCTTTCAGGACAGCTTCCAAAAGCAGTGCTACATACTATTGTTTGTCACTATTCCATGAGCCAAGAAGGAACTTGTGCCAGAATGCAGACACATTGTTTAATTCAGCTGATTGTGATATGATTTCCTAATTTTGTCACTGACTGGTAGCAAACAGTTCATGGACCAGCATCCCTGAGTTACTACAGTAGCGGATGGCTGTGTCATGGAAGGCACTGGAAGCCAAGGAAGTGGAGAGAAACTTGAAGTGAGAAGCCTGAGAAGAAAGTCATGAGGGGATCTGTGCCTCAGTTATAAAAGGCAGCCCTGAGGGCTCTCCAAAATGCATGAAAGAAGATGGAGACTGATGTCCTTCATTTGGTCCTAAGAGCTGTTGGAATTTGGACGTTTATGCTACGTGCCCCTCATTTGCATCCTCAGGCTGATGCACGTTGAATCATTGGGGTATATACAATGATTATTCAAGGAATTTGTGAGAGTTCTGTCTTTGGAAAGCTTTAAAAGAGTATTCCAAGCTATCAAAAAATGGTTTTGGTAGACGATAAATCAACACAGGGGTCTCTTGAGATTCCATCTATGCTATCACTCTTTTTTCTTTTTTTTATCAGTACATTTTTCCTTGCTCCAAAAATAACAAGAGAAATCCCATCCCTTAGGTCTAGATATGAGATTCAAGGCAAAGGAGAGTCTGCTGTGATTCTCTGTGCTTACAGACATTTTTTACTTCTCTGATTCTGTTTCTCCTCTAATTATAATGATGGCCCAGATCTACACTGGCACAATGGTATTCCTAATATTACCTGATTAAAATCTTCTTTTTCCATGTATTTTAATTAGCAAGGCATTTCATATATTTGCTAAAATGTGTAACTTGGGCACTTATAAAAATTCTTACAAGTTTATTGGGAATTTAAGAAAATCCAGTGAATTTAACCTCTTTAAGTAAAGCTAAACTGCTGGTTCTCTTCAACAACTGCTTAGTTATTTTATTGTGAGACATTATTTGGATTAAGTATTTTTTACTGCTTTATAGCTTAAATCAATATGAATTATCTCAGTTGTTCTAGATAACAGGCATCTTGGTTATTTTCCTAAGTGAAATATGCATATGCTGGTGGAGATTTTTTGGTGGCAAGTAGGACCCATAAGTGCTGCTTTGCTTCCTAACCCAGGTGGTCAACAGACTGAAATTATTTCAAGAAAAATTTATTTTTTTGATATAGTTATTATTCTTAAGGTCAACAATTATTTAATAGAATAATGCCACTCTAAATTATTTATTTGCTTGTTTATTTCTTTGGCTCCCTTCTAGAATGTAAGCTCCATGAGGCTATGGATTTATTTTATTTGTTGGTTTACTTTTCACTGCTTATTTCTCAATTGCTTGGACACATGGATGACTCTCAATAAATTAATAATTAAATAATGGGATAAATGCATATATGTCCTCATTGATCCACTTACTTCTACTATCAAGAAGAAAGATCATTGTTTCCAGGGTTTAGAACTTGGTGAGGCAACAGATATCCACTCTTGCCTTTGTTAGATTCTATTGAGAGAGATTGAGGTTCTTCTGAAGGATACTAGTGTTTAGAGGACACAATCTGTCAGAAGAAATTCAGACCAAGCTAGTTCATAATCTGATGGAACCAAGGTAACCTACATTTTTCCTAAACCAAGTCTCATTGATGGAAAAGACAAAAAGTATTGCATATACTTACATCTCCGTGTGTGTGTGTGTGTGTGTGTGTGTGTGTGTGTGTGTGTGTGTATGTGTATCCATATCTCTAGCTATAAGAGATCCAGGCAAGGAAATTAAATAGAATTTGAATGTGTGAAGGGAAGAGATCCTATGTTTTAAAATAGTCCTCTTTATCTATAGCCATATCTATACCTCAATATTTATACAATTTTAGTTTCCTTTTTATAAATTTTCAAAGTTATGAAATAAGATCAAAGAAAAATGCATAAAACATATGTTTAGTTTGTTGAAAAATATATAATGCTAGCACCATATAATGAACATTTAAGTAGTAGATCATCATGAGTCTTTACCCTGCACACACTCTACTTCTTGACTCTGGAAATATCCACTTCCTTATGATCATTTCCCAGCTTTTCTTCATAGTTTTACCAACCAACTAAAATGCCCTCATCTTTGAACACTATATTTTATATTTGCTTGATTTTTACATTTACATGGGTGACATAATACTGTGTATATTATTTTGTGTTTTTCTCCCCATTCAGTATTGGGTTTGTGAGATTTATTCTTATAGCTTCATGTAGGCCTAGGTCGCGTATAGTCATTGCTTTATTTATAGTATTCCATGGTATGACTATATATAATCAAATGATGAACATTTGAGTTGCTTCCTGTTTGGGGCCATTATAAACATAATGCTATGAACATTCTTCTTGTATCTGGGAGCCTATGTTTCTCCAGGGCATGTACCTAGAAGCAGAATTGCTGACCCATAGTATATACACATCTTCAGATTTTAGGTAATGTACAACTGTTTTACAAAGAAAAACAGTTGCCAGCAGTACATGGGAGTCTCTGCTGACAATCTTGCCAACACTTGATAAATCTCAGACTTTGCTTGCTATTTATTGTAGTGAATGTGCTCAATCTCCATGCTTATACACTTATTTAACTTGCTCTATAACAGTATTTCATTTTGCATTGATTCAGCTACGCAAATCCAAGATTGAGTTATGGGAACACAAGAATAAGTTATGGGAATCTCTTATTACCTTCATTTAATTGGTAGATCCTCATCTCCTTTTAAAGAAAGAAATCAGACTAAAGCAAGGGAGTGTTTTGCTTTAGCAAAAAGTGAACCACAGGCCTGCTGAAGACATTAAATCACTTGCTTATCCTTTCTGTTAGAGGACTATTGTAATAATCCAGATAAGAGAAGGTAGGTTAGACTAGGGTGATAACAGTACAGGTGGTGAGAGGTAGTAAAATTCTGCTTTTATTTTGAAGGTAGAGTTTATGGATTTTGTAGCAGATTATGTTTAAGAGCATGAGAGAAAGCAAAGAATCAAAGGTGACTAAAACTCTCTTTTTTCCTGAGTAGGAAGATGGAGATAAAAGTAATTAATATAGGGAAGATTGTGGGAGGAGCAGCTTTGTGTAAGTTGCATGTAAGATATCCAGGTGAGGATATTAAATAGAATTTGAATGTGTGAAGGGGAGAGATCCAAGCCAAAAACATAAATTTGAGAGTCATAGGTATATAAATGACATTGATGATGTGAGACTTTTACAAATCAATTTTATTGAGCTATAATTTAATATAATATGGTCTCACTATTTTGTACAACTTGATGAGTTTTGACAAATGTATGTACTCCTGGACTCACAATTCCAATCAAGATTAGAACATTTCTATCATCCTAGTTAGCTCCTTCATGTTCCTTTCTAATCACTATTCCCTGCCCCAAAACCAATGCTCTGATGTGTTTCACCATCACTCCATTTTGCCTGGTCTAGAAATTCATGTAACTAGAATCCTGCAGTATATATCTTTAGTCTCCTGCATTTTCCACTTGACATTATATCTGTGTGATTCATCTGTGTTGTTTTACATATCAGTAGTTTGATGCATTTTATTTTGTAGTACACCATTGTACAAATACATCACAATTTATTTATGTTTTCATCAGCTGATGCACATTTGGGTGGTTTCCAGTTTGGGTTATCATGAATAAAGCTGATATGAACATACCAGTAATTTTGTGCACATATGCCTTCATTTATCTTGGGTAAATGCCTCGTAGTA
This sequence comes from Choloepus didactylus, assembly GCF_015220235.1. Taxonomy (NCBI): domain Eukaryota; kingdom Metazoa; phylum Chordata; class Mammalia; order Pilosa; family Megalonychidae; genus Choloepus; species Choloepus didactylus. Next base: position 47,956,212 of record NC_051320.1, on the reverse strand, counting down.
GAATGGCTGAGATATAAGATCTGTATATTTAACTTTGTAAGATATTTCCAAACTCTTTTCCCACAATATATGAGAGTTGTGTTGTCAGTCTTTATTTATTTTTAGCCATTCTAAGTAGGTGTATTGTGGTATCTCACTGTGGTTTGTAATTTGCATTTCCCTAATGATTAATGTTACTGGAAGTTTTTCCCATGGTTATTAGCTTCTGTGGAGTGCCTTTTCAGGCCACTAAAAGCCATGAAGTCACCTATGGGTTGAATGAGGACAGAGAAGAGGTGTCAGGACTGAGCCCTAGAGCACTCCAACGTTAAGAGTAACATGTAGCAAGTGTAGGTGAATCTGTGCATTCATGTTAGGAATTTAAGATACTTTTAAAATCTGAAGTCTGTGATGACTGTTTTAATATATTTCTTTACTGTTTTATATAAATTCTAAATGAGCTTAATAGAAGCAATTTAAGATGCATATAGTATTTTCTTTGTAATCCTTGAGGCTCAGCAGATTGTTTCTGGATTTCTATGATAATCTCTCAGTTTCTAACCTCATTCCTGGTAAACTGTGATTCTTCCCCAGATAGATTACAACCATTATTAAATATGTAAATCAAAATAAATACATTTCCACAAATAAACCCTAAGAACATGTTCAACCAAAGGCAAAATGTATAACCATAAAGAAAAGGATGTTTTTCTTCTCTCTCCCCTTTGTCCAAGTTGGTGATATTAAGTAATCAAAAGCATTGATTTAGAAATGCCACATGCAAAATTACAGCTCTCAAAAGTACAGATCATTAATCATTTAGGCAAGATGAGTGAGTTAAAACTATGGCTGTCCAGAGATCAGCTTTCCAGAACTCTCAGGCTCCTTGAACAATTCCATATCTAAACACACCAAAAGAAACCAACCCCCCACCCCCGCAAAAAAGAAGGGCAGAAAATCTCTTTGCTGATAAATAACAGGGAGCAATGAACAGACTCAACCAAAAGGATGAAGCCCTGTTTTACTGGTACAAATGGTATTATAAAGAGAAAGTATTATAGTATTTCAATGACTAAAGCAGTGTTTTCCAACTGTAGTGAAAATACGGCTCGCACAGAGAATAACTCACACATAAGATATTTGAAGGGTCCATTGGGATCCACTAGGGAAATCAGAACAGGCAGCAAGCAACTACCTGACAGAAAGCGCCTTCTCCTCCAAGCTCCACCTGCTGCTGCCCTGAGGTCCAAGGGGATCGATATCGTTGCACCTATTACTGCAACCCATTTGCAGCTTCCTGGTGTGCTAGGAAACGCTGATCTACAGAGTATATCTGGACTAAAACAACTACTTCCCTCTCACCAGAACTCCCCCTTCCCATACTTCTCCAACAGAAACTAGCAAGGATAATGTACTTCACCCTACAAGTATGCAATGTCAAATGCAAATGCAGCACATCAGAGGGCATTTCAGAATTCACTACAAAGCAAATATTTTTTGTACCTACTATATGTCAATCACTCCACTATGCCATATACATATTTCTCAGAACTGATGAAGAAAGAAACCTCCAAAATTGTGTTAATCTTAAAAGATGAAATAGGTATTTATGCTAAGGAGTAATTTTTCAATGGATCAATAGAACAATAAAACAATGACTAAAATGCCCTGTATAGTATTAGACTCTGAGAGTATTGCTGAGTTACATAAAGCTGTGGTATAACACCACATATTCCACCCATTCATATTACACCTCAATCCTTTTTTGTTTTAGGTAGTTCTCAGTCAAATGATCCAAGAGTGGCCTATCTCTATCCCAATGTTTACCAAAAAGATTAAGAATCTTTAGGAATAGCAATTGTAGTTAAAGAAGGAGGAGTAACAATTATTACCTATTTCTTGGGGTATTTACTCTGTGCAGAGACCTGTACTAAATACTTTGTACATTGCATACACTTGTAGAATAAACTTTTAAAAAGTTAACTAATTTCCAAGTACAGTCTATGTCCTGAAAAATTGTAGATGGACAAACCATCTGTTTTGGAGATATTTACTGCGTTCCAGCTGGAACTTAATGGGTTAACTCCAAGCCATCTGGAAAATTCAGCTGTTCAGAATAACTCATTTCCAGGGAGTTCTGTATAGTTGAGGACTTACTGTATCTGAGTTTTCATATAATGTGAATAAAAATGTGTCTATTTGTAATATTTGAATATTCACGATTTCCATAAATGAAAGAAAGTTTAGTATGAGATTTATCATGACTCAGTTTGTTTCTCTCTCCACAGAATGGTACTTGCATCTTTTGGGGAGCTTTTGAATAGATACCACTGCAAACTGCAGTAGGTGACGGTTAAACATACACTTCAGCATTCGCAGAGGATGAATCATGCTCTTTCCCCGTCATTTGGCTTTTCAAGATCTCTGTTTAAAAAAGAGATGCAAAAACTCTCTCTTGTGACTCTTTCATCAGTCATCAAACTTGTGGCTTTCAGAACACATTGGTTTTGAGAAGCTTTTCATAAAGCACCTTGAAACAGCTTGCCATGGAAATGGAGAAAAAGGAAGGCAGATGCCTGGGAAAGAAAATTTTTCTTTTAGTTAACATATCACAGGATGGGCCCTGTGCCCAAACTTGAGAATTCAGAATTCTCAGGGACATCAAAAAGAGTTTTCTTTTTTTCATAGGGCTGCTGGAATTGTCCTTATATGTGAATAAAATTTTCATTCTTTTGTTCTTGCTCTCTCTCTCATTTGTGGCACCTTTGTTTTATAGGCATTTTTCTTGTAAAATCTGGGTATCTCTTTTCAGGCTGAATAATTATGTCTCTTTGGATGTTTCTAGAAAGGCTAGATCTAATGGGCTCCTGAGAAAACACATATAACAGTAACTTTCCTGTCAGACATGAAGTGGTAGAAGACAGAGTTAGGACTGTCTTTTATGAAGGTAATATTTACAGCTAAGGAAATCAACATTTCAGCTCTGCAAAACCTAAAGTTGTCACCAGACAGTATCTGGAGATTGTTTTGTGTGTTTTGATTAAATGCAGATTCCTTGGACTTTTTTCCTAACAAAACCAGAATTCTGTGTTGATTCTTATTCTTTGTTTTTTTTTTTTTTCCTAGTTAAGTCTTATGATAAATGAGATGCCTAATTAATGACTCAGATCACTAAGTATAAAGAGTCTTTTTTCAGTATTATAGCCAACTAAATTAACTCTTTCTGCAGTTTGTAGTTGAAAATAGAGTAATGACACTTGAAAATATAAACACTTGAATTTATGCTAAATAAAACCTTTCTTGATAGAAACAAAAATAGAAAAATAATTGTAGTTTTCTGTAGTTAAAAAAAGTAAGTTGTTTCTAAAATCATACTTCTTTGTGTGTACACTGGAAATGATATTCTTTGTACATTTAACATACACTGATTGATTATTTCCTATGTTCTAAGCACTGTGGGAGATACAGGGAATACAAATTGAGAGCCTGTGAAGTAAGAACCGCACAAAGGTACAGATTTTCATAGCATGCACAGAGAAGAGGTCTCCAAGTCAAAGCGATGAGTGAGGGGTGGCTTCCTAGAAGAGATTTACAAAAAAAGAAGGAAAGAACACTGGGGAAATCGTCTGACAAAACTATAGGCCAGTATGACAGAGTGAGTCTTTACTACAGGCCCCCAGGCTTCAACGCCAATCTCACGTCTGTACGTTTTCAACCCATTGAGGACTACAAGGAAACCAAACTCCACTTGGGTCTCTGTAGAAATTGGGAAGCGTTGAGAAAGAGCATTTTTCACATGGACAAGAGAGTTTTCCCAATGGGAAGGAAAAGAATAACAACAGTTTGCACGTGGTGGCTGTAGTAGCCAAGAGAAATGTTCATGAACTCCTGTGGAACAGTCTCAAGGATACACAGAAGTTACACAGAGGTCTTTAGAGGGGGTAGAAATTAGCAGGTGTGGACACGAGTTCATAAAATACAAATGATTACTAAGAGTATGACCTCATTCGTACTTGGAAGCTGCCATGGTCTGCAGAAAGAGGTAACAATATAAAATATAAAAAACATAAAGTGAGAGCAAAATCCATGGTGGAGGGCAGCTAATTGGACACCAAGTTACAATTGGCTGTATATGCTACACTAAGGATTTTTAATTTCATCTCATAGATTTGATAATTTTGTCTGAATACATTTGAATTTCTACAATTATCATGGCACCAATGTAGAGAATTAATGGGAAAGAGAAGGAGGCAATGTGAGGGTTGCATTCTATAGAAGAGAGTTTTTAAAAACCTGTAGGGGAAATGGCAAGGCTCAAACTAGGGCAATAGCTGTGGAAATAAAACAGAAGAGAATGAAACAAGAACTGTTTGGGAGTCTGAATTGAAAGGACATGAGTTGGTTGAATGTGTTTAGCAGGAGTGAGCAGAGGGAGTAAAACAGAAAAGGAAGTGAACTTGTTTTCCAGGTTTCTGGCCTGTACACTGGGTGGCTGGTAAGGCCAGTCACTTAAACAAGGATTACAGACAAAGGAAGACATTTGGATAAAAGGGATGATATCAGTTAGCACTTGCTGAGTTTCAGGTATAGGTGGGATTATAAATACAGGTCTGGATTTCAGACTATAAAGTCCAGGGAATATAGGCTTGCTGTTTCTATCCTCTTGTGTTTTGCATAACTCCAGTGCAATTAATAATACCATAGTTTTATCCCTGGCCAAATGGCTTTGTATTTCAGAGAGAATGAACATGGGAAGAGGAAGCACGAACAAAGTCATTCTTCATGGAAAAGTTATTTTTCTTGCTTCTCGTTAATTTAAATATGTAATAGATTTGGAAATAGATTGTTTAAAGGGAAATTATTTACAATGTGATCTAGGTTGTTTGAACCAAAAATATTAATGTCCCATCTCATTTGACATAATGTTGCTATGAGTCAAGACACATTTATGCCTAAGAATTCTAGCATTGATCTGCGTGGTACTGTCTGGTACAGAATATCTCTGGAATTAGGCTTTAAGAAGTTAACCATACTTGGCTTTAAGATGAAATGTTAATAAGGAACATATGGTGTTTAAGAATTCTTACTTGCTGCATAATCTTTGTCCATTTACTTGCATCTCTAGATACTAGTTTCATGATCTGCAAAATTGAGGTGCTAATAATATCTAACTCATGGTTGTGTCTAAGAGACCAATTGTGAAACAGTCTAAATACAGAATCTAGATATGAGTAAGCATCAAAAATGTTGTCTGTTATTTAATATACAACTTCATTCAAAGATTAAGAATTAAAAAAAGAATTTAAGAAAGAAGGTTAAAATGGAAACATGCAAAGAAAAATTTACTAATAGAGAGTGAGCCTCTTCTAGTTAGGGACTGTGATCTATTCTTTTTAATTTCTGCATTATCTGAGCATATACTAATACTCTGAGAAAGTGGAGTAAAATTTAAATAAGCTTATAAAAAATTGTGATGCTAAAGCTAATGGATTAAGAAAATAGAATTTAATGTGAGTTTATAAATATATGAAAAGACCGTTGGACAAATATATACATTTGAACAATTTCAATGGAATAAAAATAGTCTTCCAGCTTTTGGTATCTTTAAAGTTGTGTACCATTCTCTCAGAAGAGAGTTGGAAGGCAGAGCTCAGTGTGACTTCAGAGTTTTCCCTTTGGTCTTAGGATCCTGGGGACCTCTGAGACAGTGTCCTGCGCTGTGGGCTTCCCATCCTTGGTTCAAACATGAAGGCACAAGCTCTGGAAATTTATTTAACCTCTTTTAACATAACCTTCCTTATGTGGCAAAAAGAGTAATGGTTAATCTAGATTAAATGGATAATTCCTAGAAAGACAGAAACTACTGAAACTGACTTAAGAAGAAATTGAAATTCTGAATAGAATTATAACTAGAAAAGAGATTAAATTAAATTTAAAGAGATTAAATTTCCCACAAAGAAAATTCCATGACTAGGTGGCTACACTGGTGAATTCTACCAAACATTTAAGGAATAATTTACACCACTACTTCCAAATTCTTTCAAAAAATTGAAAATGAGGAAGTGCTTTTTAATTCATCCTGTGAGGTCAATGTTACCCTGATAGCAAAACCAAAGATATCAGAAGAAAAGAAAAAGTCCAATAGCCATTATGAAAATAGATGTAAAAATTTTCAATAAAATACTAGCAAAATGAATCCAGTGACATAAAAAGAATTATAAAACATCAAGTGGGATTTATTCCAGGAATGCAAAGTTAGTGCAACATGTGAAAACCAAGCAATGCAATATACTGTATTAGTAAAATAAAGGACAAAAACCACATGATCATCTCAATAGAAGCTGAAAAAGCACTTGACAAAACCCAACAAAATGTGGAAATATTAAACTTTCCCATCTGGAGAATTACTGATATTCTCACAAGCACTGGGGACTACTAATTTAGAAGGACGGGCTCTCGATCTTGGGACTTGCCCTTATGAAGCTTGTTACTGCAAAGGAGAGGCTAAGCCTACTTATAATTGTGCCTGAGGGTCACCCCCAGAGATCTTCTTTTGTTGCTCAGATGTGGCCTCTTTCTCTAAGCCAACTCAGCAGGTAAACTCATTGCCCTCTCCCCTATGTGGGACATGACTCCCAGGGGTGTAAATCTCCCTGGCAATGTGGGGCATGACTCCCAGAGCTGAACCTGGACCTGGCATCATGGGATTGAGAAAGACTTCTTGGACCAAAAGGGGGAAGAGAAATGACACAAAATAAAGTTTCAGTGGCTGAGAGACTTCATGGAGTTGAGATGTCATTCTATGCATTATATCTATATAATGCATATAATCTTATGCATTATATAGATAGACCTTTTTAGTTTTTAGTGTATTGGAATAGCTAGAAGGAAATACCTGAAACTGTTGAACTGCAACCCAATAGCCTTGATTTTTGTAGATGATTATATAATTTTGTTGCTTATATGATGTGACTGTGTGATGGTGAAAACCTTGTGGCTCACACTCCCTTTATCCAGTGTATGGACAGATGAGTAGAAAAATGGGAACAAAAAGTAAATGAATAACAAGGGGTGTGGGGGGTTGGATGTTTTGGGTATTCTTCTTTACATGTATTTTTATTTTATTTATTTATTTATTTTATTTTATTATTTTTTTGGAGTAATGAAAGTGTTCAAAAATTGTGGTGATGAATGCACAATTATGTGATGGTACAATGTGGATGGTTGTAGGGTATGTGAATATATCTCAGTAAAATTGAATTAAAAAAAAAACCCAACAGCCTCTCATAATAAAAACATTCAAAAATCGAGGAATAATAGGAAACTTCTTCAAGCTGATAAACAACATTTACCAAGAATCCACAGCTAGCATCATACTTAATGGTGAAAGACTGAATGCTTTCCTCCTAAGATCAGGAAGTAGGCAAGGATGTCTGTCTCACCACTTCTGTTCACCATTGTACTCATGGTTCAAGCAAGGGAAATTGGGCAAGGAAAGGAAATTAAAGGCATCTAGATTGGAAAGGAAGAAGTAAAACTATCTATATTTGCAGATGACATGATCATGCATATAAAAAATCCAAAGGAATTCACAAAAAATCTATTAGAGCCAACAAATGAGTTCAGCAAGGTTGCAGTTGCATTTCTATATACTAGAAATGAATAATCTGGAAATGAAATTAAGATGATTCCATTTATAATAGTATCAGAAAATATGATACTTAGGAATAAATTTATCAGAGAAGTGCAAGACTTGCACATTCTGAAGAAATTGAAAAGTTAACACAGGATGGGAGAAAATATTTGCAAATCATATTTCTGATAAAAAGCAGGTGTCTAGAATATATAAAGAACTCTTACAATGGAATAATAAAATGAAAAATAACCCAATTAAAAATGGGCAAATGACTTGAATAGACATTTCTCCAAAGAATATATACAAGTGGCCGATAAGCACATGAGAAGATGCTCAATATCATTAGTCACTAGAGAAATGCAAAAAAACCATAATGAGATTCTACTTCACATTCACTCGGATGAGATTCTACTTCACATTCACTCGGATGGCTATAATAAAAAAGACAGGCAGTAAGAAGTGTTGATAAAGACACAGAGAAGTCAAAACGTTTGTACACTGTTGGTGGGAATATAAAATGATGCAGTTGCTTAGGAAAACCATTTGGGAATTTCTCAAAAACTTAAACATAAAGTTACCATATGATCAACAATTTGCCTCATTAATATGTATGCAAGAGAATGGAAAGCATATATTTATATGATAACTTGTATATGAATGTTCAGAGCAGCCTTCTATATAGTAGCCAAAAAGCAGAAACAACCCAAATGTTCTTCATCTGACAAATGGATAAACAAAGTGTGGTATATCCATATAATGGAGTATTAGTAAGCCATGAAAAGGAATGAAGTACTCATACATGCTACAGTAAGACCTTGAAACATTATGCTAAATGAAGGAAACCAGACACAAAAGGCCACATATTATATGATTCCATTCATAGGAAATGTCTGAAATAGACAAATCCATAGAAACAGAAAGTAAATGAGTGGTTAGCAAGGCTGTTGTGAGAGAGGAAAAAGTGACTGCCCACAGGTACAGGGTTTCTTTTGGGGAGGCAATGACAATGTTCTGGAATTAGATAGTATGATGATGGCACAACCATGCAAATACATTAAAAACCAATGAATTTTACATTTTTAAATGGGGAATTTTATGGTATGTGAATTATATCTCAACAAATAAATTTTTAAAATGCAAATATTGCAAGTCATAATCTTAAAATGGTATTTGGCTCCAGATATGGCGTTAGCCTGAAAGTAATCAAGCTTAAGCTTCAGGATACCTCACTTGCATAGGCTCGTCTCAAGGCCTTAGGAGGGCACTCTGTTCACATGATCACGTTTTGTAAAGTTTGCAAAAGTAAGATACTTGAATGGCAACCAGTTAAGACCATTGTCTCTTTTCACTCCAAGTCACCTCTCCACTCCTTCCCTTTGTAGTGAGTGACATTGGAGCAGCTGCAGAGTTTGCTAAAAGGAAATTAAATTGGTGAATTTAACAGCTTTGTCTAGAGGCTATGATTGGCCTGAGGCCTAGAGAAGAATCTTAATGTCACACTAAATTCTAGTTAAGATACTTCTGGTCATCTTGGTATACAAATGGCTTTCAGGAATACTCCCATTTTGAACTACTTGATTTATCCAGGGTCAGTACCCAAAGGTGCAGGGACAGAGACTGATTGCAAAAATGTACTTGTCCTGCTATCCCAGGCACTAAGAACGAAGTGGAGAAGGGAGCAGAAACAAGATCTTAAAAGTATAGAGCCAGAAGTTCATCTGTGGAAAATTCTTACAAATCTTACAGCTTATATGTGAAAGAAAATTGTTAGAAGTTTCCTGTTCTAATTTGCTAATGCTGCCGGAATGCAAAACACCAGAAATGGATTGGCTTTTATACAAGGGGGTTTATTTGGTTACACAGTTACAGTCTGAAGGCCATCAAGTGTCCAAGGTAATGCATCAATAATCAGGTACCTTCACTGGAGGTTGGCCAGTGGTGTCTGGAAAACCTCTGTTAGCTGGGAAGGCACGCGGCTGGTGTCTGCTCCAAAGTTCTGGTTTCAAAAAGCCTTCCTCTCAGGACATTCCTCTCTAGGCTGCAGTTCCTCAAAAATGTCACTCTTGGTTGCTCTTGGGGTGTTTGTCCTCTCTTAGCTTCTCTGGAGCAAAAGTCTGCTTTCAAAGGCCGTCTCCAAAATGTCTCTGTAAGCTGAAGCTCCTCTCTCAGCTCCAGTGCGTTCTTCTAAGTGTCCCTCTTGGCTGTAACAAGCTCCAGTAAACTAAACAAGGCCCATGTTGAATGGGGAGGGCCACACCCCCACAGAAACTATCCAATCAGAGTCATCACCCACAGGTGGGTGGGTCACATCTCCATGGAAACACTCAAAGAATTACAATCTAATCAACACTAATATCTCTGCCCACACAAGACTGCATCAAAGAACATGGCTTTTTCTGGGGGGACATAATACATACAAACTGGTACAGTTCCCATAAAACTTTACATGATGTTACTATAGTGATTTTGAACCTATAAGAAATTTTTCTAAACTATCAGTAGTATGAAGCCAATGACAACAAATGTCAATCAACCATGCTTGAAGAAAAACAGAATTATCTTTCTGTTACTCCTGCAGAAAATAGTATTACATTGTCAAGAGAAGAAGCCTTCAAGGTATATACAGCCAAAATGCAGAGAGAAAAAGGTTTTAGAGAGGTGTGCCCGGCAGTTATTAATACAAATATTATGCTATGTTTCTAAATATTGTGATGTTTGTAACACTTGTCAGCTCTTTAAAATTTATACTTTGTTGTAATTTCTTTTTCTCATGCAACATAAAAATTAACTATTGTTATTAAGTATGTAATATTTTTCTTAAGGAGATTATCCAAATGGCCTAAAATTTAGTCCCTACAAGCCTGAATCTGACCCTGCATGGCACTAGCTCATATTAAGCATTGTACTAGAAGAAGAGGAAAACATGCTCCTTCTGGAAACTTCCAGGGAAATTTTAGCTTTCCCTCCCACTGTCCTTCCATTTAAGAACAATGTTTATTAGGGTGGTGAGTATAACCTGATATGTTCCTGTTGCATGAGTTCATTGAGGTGAATGGCTGCTAACATACAGAGGTATCATAACTTCAATAGCAAAATAATACCAAAAAAAAAAAAAAAATCAGAAAAGTAGAATATCCATGTTCTCTGAGGGTTGAAGACCTGGTTTTTCCATTAGCCCCACCCAAAAATGGAGGTAGAAAAATCCACTTGGGGTTATTCTTATTTTGTGGACATGGACATCTCAAAAAGAATTTCAGTACTTCTCTGAAGTATACATTTGGTGTCTAAAATAATCTTGTCATCACAAATATTTTCAGCACTATCCAAAATAACCTTCCCAACACATCAGTGTCTTTATAGTTGCCAAAAGCTTTGTAGTTGTCATCATATTTAATAGCTTGAATTAAGAAAGTACAGATGAACGTAGGAGGCAAATACCTCCCAGATTTACCTTGGAGATGTGTGCTAATGATACCCAAGGAAGAAGGGAAAATGAGATCAACATATGATCCCATATGAACATTTTCATATTATTCCAGATGGTTCCCAGAAAAAGTTTTGTTAGGAAGGTTATATTTACAAATGAGAAACCTATTTAAGTGATATTTGTAAAGGTAGGAAAGGCAACATCTTTTATATCGTTCATTGCTTTGGGCATCCGTTTAAGTGAGATTTCCTTTTGCATACAGGGTTTTCAGAGTGTGAACCCAATGCTGATAACCATGTGTGATTGAGAAGCAAGTGCAAATGTTGAGAACATAAAGCTATGAGGCTTTCAAAGATACACGCAGTGGTTTTTCATCCAAGAGGTGAGGACCAGACTACAGATCTTCTAAGGCTGACAGTAGTCAGGGATACATAATATCTGCTCAAGTTCAGAAGCTACAAAGTCAAAAGGAATCTTCTGAACTTGGCTTCCTGAGCATTCAAGCCTTACTTAAAAGCTTAACAACTTTCTAACTATAAAAGTTGGGAAAGGGTGGAGTGAGGGAGGCAGGGAATCGAACTAAATATAGTGGTATTTCTAAAGAGAAGATTCTGTCTCTCCTGCTTGCTTGCGTTTATACAAGAGAAGTTCAGAAGGAAGAGTGTCAGGGGCTTAGAAGCATAGGTGCCTGAGTGGCATGTTACACTATTTGCTGGCTTATGGCAGATGTTACCTCGCCATGTATCTACTTCCCTGCTCCTGACTTTGGTTTGTGAACCTCTCTGCCCTTCCTGGGTAACCATGTTTAGAACCATAGGTGAAAAGAAAAGAGGAAAATTACATATAAAGGCTGAAAAGAAAAGGGGAAAAATTACATGTAAAGGTAACAAGGAAATAACCATTATTACTAGAGGGTAGTGAAACTTATGCTTGCTTATGTGTGAATAACATAAGAAAAGTATATGTGGTGGGGATAGTTTTAATACTTAAATTTCAAGTCACATCACTTTGTACTTTCTTTGACTATTAAAGCACACAGCACAATTTTTGGCACAAGGACATCTCTGAGAACTTCTTAATCTAAAGCTTTGCATCAGGATCTAAGGATTTGAGGCACTCATGCAGACAAGAAAGAAATCTGATGGTTTTTTTCCTGTAAAACAAAATCTCTAAAAGACAGTAATATTCTTTGGTTTCACCCTGTGTCCAATAAACACCCCATCCTTCTTATTGTGAATGTATGCAAAATTCCATTCCATTTTGTTGCATTACATGCAATGATTGTATTTCACTTCTGAAACTGCTCTCTCTGACAAGATACTCTTAGTAAAGAGGTCAAGATGGGAAGAGTAGGTTTTATAAATGCCCTTTTGTCTTCCACAGTTTTCTTCTTTGAATAATCTTTGTGACCTCATTTCCCCAATTTAGAAAATGATTGAGTTGTACTTTGCCGTGCTACTATTTTTAAATCTACACATCCCATCATTTTAAACATTTGTTTTAATCAAATCAAGGAAAAATGTCTGGGGTGATTAGCCTGGGATTTTCATTCCTTGAATTCTCCTGGCCGTGGATATGCAACTCCTCCTCTTTTACATTCCCCAGATACTGTTGATTTCTCCAGTTATAAGCTTTACATCGTTCATGTTTATTTTAGCTTGTTTGTGTGAAAGTTGACACCATACAGTGATGAGAATCACATTCTGAGCTAAATGCTAACATGTAACAGAGATTTTAACTAAGAGACCCAATGATGCCAAGTCTAAAATAATCTGTCATTTCTAGAAGATCTGCTTTGTTTTATTAGAGTAAAGGTCACAAAGGCCAAAATTGTGTTTTAAAAGAACCCTTTCCAAAATGCAGTCGGCAGAGAAGATTGATAAAATAGAAAATTAGAAAACTTTGATGACAGTAGAAAAACTGAAGTCATGTTAAAGTAATTTATGTAACTCATATTTATTATCACTTCTTAAATGGTTATCCTTCCTTCACTCTGGGTGGGCAGGAAGGATATGGTTTGAAATCAATACACAACAGTCTATAGAGAGACATGGAAGGGAAAAAATTCTCATGTAAAAATGTTAACATATAAAATGCAATTGAGAATGGGAAACAGCAGGGGATTTTTGGTCATTTTTTCAAATAAATTAATTTTCTTCTACCTAAAGTGATTGATTTAAATCTGATTGATTGATTTAAGACCAAGTGAACAATCAGTGAGCCAAATCCATAGTGGTATACAGAGAGCAAATGTGTAATGTTTGTTTAACAAATAATTTCACTTCCCTAGTAGTACCTAAACAATCCAGGCAGCTAAATACTTGAGCCAGAGTTGTGCTGGTGAGACTACTGGAGTCAAAGAGCCTTTTTTTAGATTTCTGACTAAAATCGGAGTTAAGCAATAAACCCCTCCCCACATACATTTTGCTGGAGTGTCTATAGCCCAACGTATTTTGCCATAACTTTCTAGTACAAACCAAGCCTCCTGATGCTCCTCATGAAAACATTAGTTCACATAGAAACAAACACTACAACCTGCTACTGCTAGGTTTCTTTGTAATGAACAGTATATTTTGCTCACTTGGGGGGAAAGGCAGGAGGCAGCCTATTGTATGGTAACAGTTATCTTTAAGTGAATAAAAAGAATTGCTTCCAAATGCAATAGCAGAATTACTGTAGATTAGTGTAGCATTTGAGCTTTAGTGCTAAGGTAAAATTGTTTCCTCTATTGCATGACCATGATCTTGAAAGTTTTCATTTTATTCCAATAATGGAGATGCTTGATCACACACTGAGTCAGGTAAATCATAAAGCCAGCTCTTCAGCAGACCTGGGCAGGCCATAACTCATGCCAGAGCTGAGAACTGCATTAACCACAATTCTGGTAAATAAAATCCAACACAAACCCATTGGATTTGGCTACAGTGGGTATAGGGACTTTTATTCAGAAATACAATAGTGGAACAACAAATGTTCTTGTTTCACATTGCAAAAAAGAGGCCCAGGTATTCTCCATTGCATTCTAGTCTTTCATTACTAGCTTCAGCACTCCTAGTGCATGAATGCTGGATATCAATGAAAGAAATAGAAGCTTGTGAACTAAGGGGAATATTTGTATACATTTGTGGATAAAAGAATGGAGGGACAGCAGCATTCTAGGGTCAATTAAAATGTTGAGCATGTGGCTGCTTAAAACGTTTAACTCGAAACATGAAAAGGTATTGTCATTCAGCACAGCAACGAGCATTAATAGCCCACAGTTACAGCTTTGAAGGAAATGACCCACTTTTCCTTCATATGTACCTGTTAAAATCAGGTAGCACCTTGCTTGAAATGTTGAAAAATTTGAGATCAGGTCAAGGATTACATATAAAGTTGATCAGATACTGTAATCTCATTCTCTAATCGTGAAGATTGGAATAGAATACCACCTTTGACTTAGGTGAGAAACAGAGCTCTCTATCTTCATGAGCTTGTAGTGAACGTAAAAGTCAACAGGTGATGGAAAATTTGAAATACTGCTAAGAAACAATACCAAAAAGCACCAGCAAAAAAAAAAAAAAAAAAAAGCTGGCAATTTCTTTTAAATTACCCAACAAAATTCCAGGAAAACAAATAAGAAAGAGTTATTAAAGAATATGATCTTATCATTATCAACCCCAATCCAATTGCTTTCCCATTCAATCACTCCACATGAAACGTTCTTGGTAAGGAGGCTTAGGGATTGAAACAATTGACTCTGCCAAGTTAAGTCAGAGACTAGAAGCATTTTTTAATGTACTATTCTCAATACACAAAATATGGTTGCCCTTCTCTGCTGTTAAGAAGCAAGGTTAGATTTTGATGATATTAGAAGATACCAAAAGCAGGGGGCCCAGGATTTCCAACTTCTACTTTGGGTGGGGACAAATGCTAAATTTAAATGTGCCAAATTCCTGTCGTCTGCCCCCAATGTGTTCACAGAGCAATCTGGACAGCTGGGCTTAGCTCTTGGCTCAGGCTCATGGCTCAAGAGGAGTCTCCGGATTCATTTGTCTGAATCTCAGCTGCAGCTGCCCACCAAGATAAGTGGTGGTTTTCACAGGTGAAGCAGGGAAGGGCAAAGTTTGCTTCAGTGCCTCAGTCAACTTGGAATCTGGTATACTTGGCCCCATCGGTGTTTCTTTCTGATGAATCAAATTAGCCTCACCTTCTCCCTGAACAGAAGTGTTGGGGGAAGCAAGGAAGAGTATAAAAGAAACGAGGTTCCAGTGAAAAGGGAGTGGAGCTTGGAGCTCCCCTCCTTTCCAGAGGTTAACAGCTTCCAAATGGAAAATGTGCTTAATTCAATTCCATGGCCTACCATGTTCTCTGAGAACTGGGAGGGGAAGGAATGGAGAGTAAGACATGGCTACTGTTCTCCAAAGGAGTGGTCTAGTAGTAAAACAGGCTCTTGTACAGCTAACCCTAAACAATGTAGTAAGTGCTTTACGTGTTTATAAACAAACTTACATAGGATATCAAAAGAGGGAATTGTCTCTGCTGTGTTAGAGTGTTTAGGTATGGCAAAAGCAGAGACATTGGCACAAGGTACTGAAAGACAAGAAATAATTTTATCAAATTATTGAAATGACGAAGCATAATGTCAGTATCAGCAGAAGAGATAGGGGAAAAGGCAAAGAAAGCCACAATAGTTAAGGAAAGGAAATGTGAAATTCATGGCATATGGTGATTGTGTGGCAGGAAGGTCAGGAAGGAAGTATCTGGAAATGATCTGAGAAAGGCATGTTGTTGCTAATGTGGGAAGGGCCTTGTGTGTCATGCAAAGGAATAAAAGAGTTTATCTTTGATGGTGATGAGAACCATGAAAAAATTTGAAGATGAGAAATTATATGATCCATTCTGTGTTTACCAGAGATCATTCTGGCAACACCATGAAAGATGGTTTGGAATGGAGAAAGATAAAGACAGAGTAACCAGCTAGGGGCCCATGCAGCTATAGAGGAGGCTGCTGTGTGGGATTTGAATTAGGAGACTGGGAGGGGTGATGGGCCCAGCAATACTGGGTTACTCAAAAGTCACTGAGGGAGCCTGCAAAGTGGGGGCACCAAAACTATATATATATATAATTTTTGTGTTAGAGAAGTTGTAGGTTTACAGAAATATCATGCATAAAATACGTAAATTACAGAGTTCTCATATACCACCTTATTTTTAACATCTTGCATTAGTGTGGTGCATTTGTTACAATTCATGAAAGAATGTTTGTATAATTGCACTATTAACTATAGTCTATTCTTTACAACAGGGTTCACTGTGTTGTACAATTCTGTTTTCTTTTAAAGGTTTTATTCTAGTAACATATATAAAGCCAAAAATTTCCCCCTTCAACCACATTCACATATATAATTCAGTGCTGTTAATTTACATTCATAATGTTGGACTACCGTCATCACCATCCATTACCAAAACTTTACAATCAACCCAAATAGAAATTGGAACTCTGTACAATTTAAGCATTAACTGTCCATTCCCTACACCAACCCAGTCCCTAGTAACCTATATTCTAGGTGCTGATTCTATGAGTTTGCTTATTCTAATTATTTCATCTTAGGGAGATCATACAATTTTTGTCCTTTTGTGTCTGGCTTATTTCATTTGACATGATGTCTTCAAGGTTCATCTATGTTGTTGCATGAATCAGAACTTCATTCCTTTTTATTGCTGAATAAAATTCTGTTGTATGTATATATCACATTTTGTTTATCCATTCATCATTTGACTGATACCTGAGTTGCTTCTATGTTTTAGCAATTGTAAATAATGCCTCTATGAACATCGATGTGCAAATATCTGTTCAAGTCCCTGCTCTAAATTCTTTTTGGGTATACACCTAGTAATGGAATTACAGGGTCTTATGGTAATTCTATTCTTAGCTTTCTGAGGAACTGCCAAACTGTCTTCCACAGTGGCTGCACAATTTTACATTCCCACAACCGATGAATGACTGTTTCTGTATCTCCACATCCTCCCCAACACTTATAATTTTCTGTTTTTTTAAAAAATGGTGGCCATTCCAGTGAGTGTGAAATGGTATCTCACTGTGGTTTTGATAATGCATTTCCCTGATGGCTAATGATTTTGAGCATCTTTTTATGTGCTTTTTGGGGATTTGTATCTCCTCTTTGGAGAAATGTTTATTTAAGTCTTTGACCATTTTAAAAATTGGGTTTTTTTTAATTATTGAGTTGTAGAATTTCTTTATATATTTTCGATATTTAACCCTTATTTGATATGTGGTTTCCAAATATTTTCTCCCATGGAGTTATCTTTTCACTTTCATGATCAAGTCCTTTGGTGCACAAAAGCTTTTAATTTTGTTGATGTCCCATTTATCTATTTTTTCCTTTTGTTGCTTGTGCTTTGAGTATACTAAGAAACCATTGCTTAACCCAACATCCTGTAAATGATTCCCTACATTTTCTTCTAGGCATTTTGTAGTCCTGGTTTTTATGTTTAGGTCTTTGATCCATTTTCAGCTGATTTTTGTACATGGTGTGAGATAGGGGTCCTCCTTCATTCCTTTGCATATGGATATCCATTTCTCCCAGTACCACTTTTTGAAGAGGCTTTTCTTTCCCAATTGAGTGGACTTGGCAGCCTAGTCAAAAATCAATTTGTCCTAGATGTAAGGGACTATTTCTGAACTCTCAGTTCGATTTCATTGGTATATATATCTGTCCTTGTGCCAATACCATGCTGTTTTGACCACTGTAGCTTTGTAATGAGGTCTGTTGCTTAGGCAACAAGGTACTGGTGCCATCAACTGAAAACATAAGAATAGGACAGATTTCAGGGGGAAAAAACTTAGTTTTGAGATTTTAGAGGTTGAAATGACAGTGGGGCAGGTAAGTCATAATGTCTAGTAAGAACTGACATGTAGGAGTTGGCCCTGGATAACAAATAACCCTACCTAACATCTGGAGAGTATTTACAAAGTACCTTCACATGTATTACTGTTCATGACTGACACAACTGTTAGACAGAAATTGATGATGAAAATGGAATGATGAACACAGACAAAAAGGGGGGAGGGCTTTTTATTGATGGCTTAATGGCATTTTTGTATGTTTAGTTTTAATTTTTTAGGTTAGGAGAATTTAGGATTTTTAGGTTGTTGGGAATCAGCCAGTAGTTCAAAAGAGGTGCCACTCACTTTCCTGGTCATTTTTTATTATAAAGAGCATGCATTCATGAATTTTCTGGTTATGGCTAATTTTACAGTTTGATACCACAGATAAAGATATTGACCAATTAACCACAAAGGGTTCAAGCCTCTCAGTACCAAACACAGAGTAGATACTCAATAAATATTTGTTCAATAAATAAATGACAATGCCTGTCTTGCATGTTGCTCTCTTCAATTTATTTCAAGCTGGGCAGCACTCATGGTTTTTTCACCTCTAAACTTCAGTTTTTCCTTCTAAGTGAGACTAACAGGAATATTATAGAAGTAAATGGGGAACAAAGTACATTTTTTTCTACCCAACATGTATTGCAATATGCATGTTGTGAGTTTTACTTTTCTTGTAGAACGTGGAGACCTGTGCAGGATTGTCAAACATACCTCCTGCTGATTTTGTTTCACTTTTTAGAATGTATTCAAACTCTATCAAGATTTATTCAATTCCAGTGATCCAAATGAAGTTCAATTTATGCATATAAAATGGGACAGATTAATCAGTCACACAAATCATATATAACAAAAGTGATCATTTTCCAATAAGTTCTATGATAAGCACATTATCTACATTCTCTTAATTTCACTGTAAAGTAGATATTTTCATTATATTCAATTTTCAGATGTAAAACACTGAGTCACATATAGATTGAGTACCATGTCCAAGGTTGTATAGTCAGTAATTTGTGGAACTAAGATTTGAACCAGCAAAGGGACTACAGAATCCATACTTTTTATCCACCAAATCACACTGCACCATTTCATGCCTTATTTGCTATAGAGAGTGGTCTTTTTTCTACCTAGTCTGACCTAAATACAAGTACGTTCTCTCAATATGACTGTGCCTCTTATTTATGACTTGTTAATCTTTAGGGAAACTGAACTTAGCCTCATTTTATGGTCTCTAATGAGATTGGAGCTGCTTCTCCTTTACCTTAGTCACAAAGGAAATTCTCGGGCAATAACCTCCTGGAAGTTCTTTCAGCAGTTGAAACTGACCCAGAGGACAAAGAAATCATAAAACCAATCTTTTGTAAGTTTCAAGATAGTGTCTTAAGATTTCAGCCTTATTTAAATGTCAAGAGACACCTGTCAGTTGCACAAACACTTAACTAGGCAAGAGAATGGCTAGAAATAACTAGCCAAAAGAGACTGCTGGAAATGGCTATTTGGAAAGCACTTTGATAATATATTAGTAGTAAAATGTTTATGGCTTAACCAGAGTTAACATAAATGCTATCCAGGAAAAGAATAAGAAGGTCTTTTAGAAGCTGACACTGTCCTAATTGTAAAAAAGAACATTTTGAACAACTTCTAGGTATATAAAACAGACACTAAAAATAAGAAAACAAATTTAAGATGAGAAAGGGAAGAAAGTTTTGAATGTCTGGGTTTGTGTTTTCTTTTTTTTTTCTGTAACACAGATCAAATTATATTCTCTTAAGAGTCAATGGCATCTTGTTATTCAACCTTCTGCTTAGTGTCTCTGCCTTCCCATGTGCTTTACCTCACAGGTAGGCTTATGGACTGTGTACACGTTAACTCCTTAAATGATAGTCTTGGTGTGCCCTATTGAGTTGCTTCTCTGAACCACACACTCCTGTCTTCTCCTATCACTCTGCAATGCTCCCTTTAGTAATTCCTGTAGGGCAGGTGTCTTGTTCACAAAGTCTCTCATTGTCTGTTCGTCAGAAAATATTTTGAGCTCTCCCTCATATTTGAAGGACAGCTTTGCTGGATATAGAATTCTTGGTTGGAGGTTTTTCTCTTTCAGTGTCTTAAATATATCACACCACTTCCTTCTTGCCTCCATGGTTTCTGCTGAGAGATCTGCACATAGTCTTATTAAGCTTCCTTTGTATGTAATGGATCGCTTTTCTCTTGCTGCTTTCAGGATTCTCTCTTTGTCTTTGACATTTGATAATCTGATTATTAAGTGTCTTGTTGTAGGCCTATTCATATCTCTTCTGTTTGGAGTACGCTGAGCTTCTTGAATCTGTAATTTTATGTCTTTCATAAGAGATGGGAAATTTTCATTGATTATTTCCTCTATTATTGCTTCTGCCCCTTTTCCCTTCTCTTCTCCTTCTGGGACACCAATGATACGTAGATTCTTGTACTTTGTTTCATCTTTAAGTTCCCGGAGATGTTGCTCATATTTTTTCATTCTTTTCTCCATCTGCTCCTTTGCATGTAGGCTTTCAGGTGTTTTGTTCTCCAGTTCTTGATTTGTTTTCTTCTGCCTCTTGATGTCTGCTGTTGTATGTTTCCATTGTGTCTTTCATCTCTTGTGTCTTTCATCTCTTGTGCTGTGCCTTTCATTTCCATAGATTCTACTAGTTGTTTTTTGAACTTTCAATTTCTGCCGTATATATGCCCAGTATTTTCTTTACAGCCTCTATCTCTTTTGTGAAATATTCTCTAAACTTTTTGAATTGATTTAGCATTGGTTGTTTAAATTCCTGTATCTCAGTTGAAGTGTATGTTTGTTCCTTTGACTGGGTCATAGCTTCGTTTTTGTTAGTGTAGGTTGTAGTTTTCTGTTGTCTAGGCATCTGACCTCCTAGGCCACCCCAGTCAGGTTTTCCCAGGCAAGAACAGGTTCAGGTCACAGAAAGAGGAAATAATCAGTATCTGGTTCCCCTGATGGTTTTTCTTATAGAGGATTAATACACCTGTGCTTTTCTGTTTGGCAGGTGCAGTCTGTCACCGCCTGTGTAAGGGGGTGTGGCCTGTGGCTCTCCTCCCCCAAGCTTTGGGGTTTGGCTCCGGAAAGGCAGGCAGTAGAGCTGGGTCCCTCCCTTTCCTCCTGGGAAGCTATGCCCCCTCCAAAGAGGTCACTGCCTATCAGGAAGTTCTTTGTTTCTCTGACTCTGCTGATCAAAGTGTTTTGATTTTAAAATGGCTGAGTCTGTCTTTACTGCAAAGCGCTGCAGGCTGAAAGCGGCTGCAGTTTTCTCCACAGACAGCAAAAGGGACAGAAAAGCTCCCGGGTTCACCCGTCAGCCTCTGGGCTTCTTGCCCTGAGACAGATATGTCCCCTCACTCTCCCAAGGTCAGTTGTCCCCAAAAGCCTCTGTCTGCTTGTTGAGGATTCACTGTCTATTTAGCAGTTAACATTAAAATCCCAGATGGAGCTGGGCTGCAGTACACTAGCTTGTTCAGAGAGTGCTGTTCTCTAGCACTGCGCAGCTTCTGTGAGGGAGGGGCTCTTGGCTCTCAGCACGGGTCCGCAGTTTTACTTACAGATTTTATGCTGCGATCTTGGGCATTCCTCCCAATTCAGGTTGGTGGTTGATGAGTAGACATTCACGTTTGTCTCCCCGCAGTTATTCCTGGTTATTTACTAGTTTTTTGGTCATTTATGAATTGTTCCCGGGGGGGACTAACAGTCTTCCACATCTCTCTATGCCGCCATCTTTTTCTCTCTCTTGAGTTGCTTCTCAGTGAGGCAATATGTGTAGCATTCGCCTGGTTTGGAGGTGTGTCTCACATTGGGGAATTGGATTGAGATTAAGAAACTGAAACCCATGAAATGAGTACTGAAGAAAATTTTTGGATAGTGATCATATGATCCACAGCATAGAAATATAGGAGTAGTGTAGGGAAATTCCAAGCTGTAATTCTTGAACATATACTTGGAGAAAATACACGTGGACATCAATGAATAAGGCACTTTCCAAGAACTTGACAATAAAAGAAATGTGTGCCCTTGATAGTGAACAACAAATTTACAGGTGAAATATTAGAGGCTACTTCCATTAAAGTCACAAACAAGATAAAGATGCCCATGATTTCTACTCCTACTCAACAGTGAGTAAATGAGCATTCAATGAATTGAGTCAAGAGAAGGAAATCAAAATATGGGAATCAAAAATAATTTTTAAACTGTTATTATTTACATTCAGTATGAATGATTGTTAGATAAATAGCTTGTGGTATATTAAAAATTAGGACATTATACAACAAGGAAAGAGATTAGAGTTGCATGTAGCAGCATAGAGTAATCTTAAAAACATCCATTCCTTATTTACTTGAAATCATTTATTGAGTTTTATGGTGTAATTGAGCTAAATCCCCATCTCTCACAGCAGGAAGGCAATAGAAAATAAAAAGTATTTATTGAGCACCTACTTTATGCTGGGCATGGTTTCAGTGCTGGGGTAAGACATGATACAGAATAATAATTGAAAACCTGCAAAAAAATACTACATTTTGCTTATAAATACATCCATAAGTAGTTAATACATAAAGAAATGCCTGGGTATAATTACACCAAATGAGGGGAGGGATTCCTATCATAAGGCAATGTGGATGTGGGGAATGTGAATGTGGAGGATTACCCCGGGGCTTCACTGATCTCACCATACAGAAACATCTATATAATCTGTCTGTCTGTCTATCTAATTATAAATGGTATCAATATGGCTGTATAAAAATTTGAGATTTAACAGAGTTGAGGGTTGGTGCATTTAAGATCATTACATTTTTCTCTAAAATTTTATGAACGCATAATATATGTCATAGTAAATGATTAGGGAAAAAAGATTAAAGACTAATGATCAGATTCTGCATCTCAAGATGTTAGAAAATGTAACACTACCCTGAGACACTCGTTGCCATCCAGCCAGCCAGCCAGCCAGATATCACCTGGCCCCTGCCTTGGGCTTGATTATTTTTCAGACTTAAAATGTTGCATTTTCATGTCGAACTCTGACAATTTCTGTACTAAGGAGGCATTAGAGTGTATTGCTTAAATGTTTAGGAGTAGCCAGAGTGTCAATTCAAATCTTCGCTCCATCATTTCTTAGCTATGTAATTTATTGTAATTCAGATTAAGTTACTTAATCTCTCTGGACTTCAGCTTTCTTCTCTGAAAATGTGGAGAGAACCAGTACCTATCTTCCAGGGTTCTAAGATTTTTTTAATGTTTTCTTTAACCTCAGTCCTGCGTAATACATTTTAATTATTAATACATGTTGGAACTGCTCATTGATTGTTAGCTGTGATTAAAAAATAGAGAATGTCATGGCAGTTAATCAGGTGTACTGTCAGGTTAAACTAGTGGGTGGAAATCTTGGCTCTATCACTCCCTAACTCTTAACTTGGCAAGTCACTTAATTCCTATGGGTTCCAGTTTCCTCACCTGTGAAAGGAAGATGACAACGGTACCTACTTTTTACGGTTGTTCTTATGACTAAACGCATTAGTGTAGGTAAAGCCCTTATCATAGGGCTATGTGTGTTCATTGTGGTTTTTATTATTTTAACACACACGTGTTTAGGTAAGTGTTCATATGCACATACACACACATGCGCACACATATGAGATTCTCCTCTTAGCAACTTAACAGAGGGTTTCATTTCACCCTTGTCTGTGTACTCCATTAACATACTCATTATCTCCCATCTGAGGTAGCTTCATCCCAAAGCTAGTGTACTTGCTTTCCACTCCCCAGCCTCCCTGGTTATGTTAACTAATATGCTGGGCACATTCAAACCCAGCGTAGAACTGCCCACCAGGAAGGGGCCCATCGTGTTGTGACCACAGGTTTCTGTCCTGACCAGATTTCTAGGACCTGAGAACTTCCTGCCTACCTAGCGCCCATGATGGTGTCTGGGTAAGTGGACCGGTCCAGGTGCAGAGGTGGGCTCCACCACTCACAACCTCTGTTAGGCTGCCTGGGGTCTTGTCTCTGCCATAACAACTGTTAAGCTTGGGCAAGTCATTGATGAATGGTGAAATTAGTGGTATATTGCCTTGTTATGACGAATAAACAAGTTAATACCTGCAGCATGCTAGTACCTTGCATAAGAAGGCAAACATTACTACCATGTCTCCTACTTCTACTACTATTAATATGTCCACATAATACATGTACCCACTGTATGCTCCACACTAGGTTAGTTGTGGAGGATACAGAATTATCTAGGAGCCTGATTGTAGCAGGATGCAGTACAGTAGAAGAAATGCAGCACTGGAATATAGAGTTCTTTAGGAACTCAAAGCAAGAGGGAGTAGTTATCTCTCTAGTCAGCAGATAGATGCCATAGAGAGGGTAACATTTGAACTAGTTTGAAGGCTAGGTCTTGAAGAGGAGAATTACTAGACATAGCCTTGAAAGTGGAGAATGGAGTATGGCTGTAGAATTGGAGATAAAAGCAACAATACGTGTACAGATAAGAAAGTATGTAATTATATGGTATGCTCAGAGAAAACCTCTGAGCCAATGTGGTTCAAGAATAGGTAGATTGACTGGGTTGTATTCATTGTTAACACACAAAGTGAAGTACATACTGGTTGGTAAATAATTACTCTCCCGGACTTCCAATGTCCTGCCCAATCCCAGTGGCTGAGGCCACCTAGTTCCTTTCCAACACCCAGACATCCTCAAATTCCAGCCACCAAAGGTTTGGGCCTCCAGCACTAAAGGTGGTGTCTCTTCCAATTGGCCAATATCCTATGGGTTGTTAAATATTTTGAATATCATCCCTGAGTATAGGTGGTGGGTGTGTGTGATTTTATCCCCCTACTGTTAATAACTTGACATTTAAATTGGCATTAAAATGATGGGAAGCCTGTTACATCCCTGTAAAGTCTACATTTGAATGACTACTACTACTATTTTTCCAGGTAACTTTAATGTCGCTAGTGGTATAAAATGTGTGTGCGTGCATGTACAGTTACATGGTCTGTATTCACTTTGTGCGTGAATTGCTTCCAAATTAAATATTCTGCTCTGTAATTCTGCAATTTGCTTTTTTCCTCTTAACAATGTATCTTAGACATTTTTTTCACATCAGTGCACATAGATTTACTCCATTCTCTTTTTTTAATGCATTGTTTAGAATTCTGCATGGAAGATATACCCTAATTTATGATGAATATTTAAGTAATTTCCAGACTTTTGCTATTGTTAGCAGTATTATGGTTAATATCCCCATATACATATATCTTCACATGTTATAAAGGTTTTTCATGAAATTGATTCTTTGAACACATAAGTAACTCTTGCTAATTGTCTTCAAATATAAATTGTCATTAATGTGCAAAAAATACAAGTTTAATTATCTGAATCTTTAATAGCCTTCCGTGAAAGCTTTATATATCCCTCAAGCAGAAAAAACTAAGTAGATGATATAATTGTCCCCTGTCTAGACTGAGGCAACTATGGTGACATTTGTTCTCAATTATTAATTAAACACACATGAAACCCTTTAGATGAGCAGATGATATGGCTATTCTTAGATGTGTTGCTTGTTTACAACAAGGACATATTTAGAGCCTGAGATCAAAGTTCTAAAGCTGATTTCAGAACAGTAGCATTGATTGTGCTAAGGCCTAGGACTCTGCAGAAGCAATGGTGAGAGAATGAAAGTAACTAAACTGCAACAAAGTCACATAATTCTATCATCACTCTAAACCCATTGAGAACAGACTATTGTACTGGTAGAGGTGCAAAACAAACCAAAACAACCTTCCATGCTGTTCTCTGAAGGAAGACATGTACAACATCTTTATGAAAGGATTATATTATCATTTATCCATTCATTCTTTCACTTAAAAAACATCTATTCACCACCTACTATGTGCCAAGTTCAGTGCTATGCAGCGAGCATACAATGTTGAACAAAGTGGACAGGATCCCTGACCTTACCGTGCTCTCCTTGGCTCCCACATTTTGTCACCATAGAAATTTTTCTTTGTAATGTCACTGGTATATACTTCTTCCCCAGTATTTCCAGTCACCATTCTAGCTCACGTCATTATCATTTCATTTCTGAACTACTATATTTTTCTAAGTGTTCACCTTGCCCCCAACCCTAATCTATTTACCCACTACTGCTAAAAAGTATTTTCCTATCACACCATTCTCATCCAGGTTGCTCTCCCATTCAAAAGCAGTGTCTCTGTGTGTTCTACAATGTTTAAAATTTATACAGTAAAACACTGGAGACCTTCCATATTTTTCCCCAATCTATCCATCCGGCCCGCTGACAGATGCCCACCCCCACCCCCCATATGTATACACGCACGCATGCCCCCCAAATCTAGTGAAGACATATAGAGCCTGCTATGGAAGTACAGAGAAGGCTAACCAACCCAATCAGGGTATGATAGGGACCAAGGAAGGCTTCTTGGAAGCAGTTGTACCCAAGAGAGTCTTAAAGGATTAGGAGGAATTAGGTGAAGAGGATAGGAACATTCCAAGCAAAGAGTTCAGCATCAGCAAAGACACGGGTGGGATCACTAGCATAACACATGAGGGGAATTATGAAGAATTCAGTATTGCAGGAGAGCAAAGCACAAGGTAAGCATTTGTGTGAGGTAATACCAGAGAAATAGACCAACTCATATGGAAACACCGTCAATTTTTATCAGGGAAATGATGAAATAAGAATTGAACTTTGGATGCATCTTTCTGGTTACTGTGAGAGGATGGTTTTGAGAACCACATGATCATAGAGGCTGGGAGACCATTGCAGTAATCTAGGGCTTGAATTCAAGATTATTTCAGAGGTAAAGTGCATAGCACTTATTTGAATATGGAAACCAAGGAAAAAGGAGGACTCAGAGATGAACCCTCAACCTCCACTTTCAGTTCTGGGAACTGGGTGAATTGTATGCTCCTGACTGAAAGAAGAATTAAAGGGGAAAGGAGCAGGTTTTGGGGCAAAAGTAATGAATTCCACATTGGGCATTTCCCTTTTAGTTGCTTGTTTAACTAAACAACTTCTTCCAAAATGATTTAGGGAAACTTATGGAATTAAGAGTGCCTATAGGACATGAAGGTGAATATGACCAGCAGGTTTGAGGAAAATTTCAGAGCTGAAGAGAGTGTTTGGAGCCATACTAGCTTAATACCGCAGGGCTACCCCGTGTCCTGCCACCTCTGGTGGCAGTAAAAATCTGGGAGTGAATTAGCACAGGGAAGTGAAGGAAGGGGAAGAAATATCAGCTGATGAGACAAACTTGAGGAAAATCAACATTTAAGAAGTAAAGAATAACAACAAAATCCATATAAAAGGTCAAGATGGAGTGTCACAGATGTGTAAGCTGATTAGGGACACTGGCACAGTGGCATAGTGGAAACCCAGAGGCAGAAGCTTCTAGAAAATGAGAGTAATAAACATTGTCAGATACAACAGAAATATATGTCCAATAATATATCTCTGGGCATAACAATTAGGATGTTTCTCCAAAAGCCATTTCAGTGGGGTGGAGGCAGCAAAAGCCATATTTCTGTCTATGGAGAAATGAATGGGGCAAAGGAGAGACAACTCAACCCTATGTTTAAGAAATATGGATGATGGGGACGAAGCTGGAGAGGGGCAAGGAGAGAGGAAGAGAGAGAGAGAGAGGGAGGGAGAGAGAGAGAGGCTGGCACCTCAAGAAAGGTATGGGTTCAACGGAGGATTTTTATTTAGGATGCAGGATATTTTAATTATTTATGTTTCTAAGCTAGTATGTTTGTCTAATAGAGAAATGAGACTGAAGGTTCAGGGCATAATTAATGGAGGAAATCATAATATTAGGTAAAAGAGAATTGAATCAATGCATCATGGGAAGAGAAAGGAACATTTTATTCTCTAAGACTAAAGCGAAGGAGAGAGATGAATTGTTGGCATGCAAATAAGTTTGTAGATAAAGAGGGCAGAGTTGAGAGAGAGAACATAACCAATGAGCTCATCTCTCTCTTCAACGTAGGGTGCTTTTCCTAAAAACAGGCTCCTAGATTCTTTTCTTCATCACATCACCATTTTTTTTAATACCATAGCACTATTTTGAAATGATTTTTAACCAAAGCTCTAGACCACCTTTTATTTCTACATATACATACACATATTAATCCTTAACTAAATAATTTACCTTCTTGATAAATTAATAGTAGTGCAAATTAACCAGCACATATGTCCAAAGTAGGCTCATTCTATGGTTAAGGAATAAAAGTAGATTCAGTAGTAATTTCAAGAATTCTAGAATATCAAATAATAATATACAAGATTACAAAATTAAAAGAAATGAAAGGTTTGAAAGAAAATAAAAAAATAGTAATAAATAACAGAAAGAAGATAAATTGAGAATCACTGCTTATTTCCAACTCATCAGAAAGAGCAATGAGCAGTTCTAGAGTCCTTTCATTCTTTGAGATCATCCTCTAATAACAAACAAAACAAAACAAACAAAACAAAACAAAAAGAAGAAGAAAGGAAAAGGAAAATTGGAAAAATGAACGCTTTTTTGCTACACCCAACACCCACACAACACCAAACATGTTGCATGTCACATGGCATGGTCAGTATTAAGGGGTTGATATAAACACTGGTATATGTGATACACATGGAAACATGTAGTTCATTAACCATAGCATTATCACTAATAGTAAAGAACCTCTGAGAATTAGAAATAATTAAAATAAGAACTGGAGCAGCTCCCTAGGGACATTTTTTGCCCACATGAAACGCCACGTGATAGTTCTTTCCTGACCCTGAGGCCTCTGGGTGTTTTGACAGGCTTTACAATGGTGTCAGCAAATGCTTTGCTGTGGATGGCAAGCTTACGCCTGCTCTCTGATCCCAATCGGTGGCACAGGGGCCCATGGGAAATAGGGCCAACCTTTTGGCTTTAGCTCAATTTCCACATTTATAGATAGCCGTAAAGCTCAAATAGAATCTAAAGAAATGAGATATTTTGAAAACAGGAAAACAGGATTGCCACTTGTCCTGATTTCACCCCTATGCTGAGAGGAAATATTCCCTTGCATCCAAAACAAAATTTTCCCCTAATAGCTCCACCCCCCATCCTCAGGGATCTGCCTGGAGTCTGGCAGAAACTGTGCACTGTTTGGCCAGAGTTGTCTCGGCTTTCTCCTCCCTTTCCTTTGCCTTCCTGTTTAAGGTACTAAAAAATATTAACTTGCTCAGGCACATTTTGTTCCTGAGACAATCCTGATTACTAAAGGCTGGAATAAGATTTATTATTTCTATGGCTGGAGTAAGATTTGCTAGCCTTGCAGTTACATAAAGTCAATTCTTTGCAGCTACAGATACCTCTCTGCTCACCAAACTATAGTGGTTGTCCCCATATGGTCCATCTGCAGAGTTGACAAGTCCACAGGCACTGCATTTCCCTAGATGACTGATTGACTATTCCACTGCTGGGACAGGCGGTCTTGTGTGGACACTAGCTCACTATCGGCTTCTTGGTCTCTTCTGACCCCTCCTCTCCAGTTTCCTACCCCTGCCAGGACTTGTTCAAACATACTGATTTGGCAGAAAGGACTGGAATGTCAAAGACATATCTATTTAGACTCCTTCATCTCAGAAAGAAGAAATGTTTGCAAATTTATTTAACAGTTATTTAGCAGCACCTGCTATATCTTTGGATGATAAACAGGCATGGGTGAAGTTTTTAAGAAGAGAAATGTTTTGACAATAAAAGAAATAACAAATTTTAGTTACAAAGAACAGGTCTTCTTTTATTCATGTAACAGAAAATTCTGTACAGAGTTAGTTTAATCAATGTGTGAAAAAAGGAGACAGGAGGAAGAATACAAAATGGTGAAGAATTACTTCTTGGGGATCCTCATTAGAAAAACATACAGAATACTTTACAATTTTAGAAATTCCTAGTTCTATAAATCAATTCCACTGAAATGAAAGCATCATAATGTTAGGATGTTTACTATAGCATAATATGTAGCAGCAAAACACTAGAAATGTGCCCATCAATGGAGAATGGTTGAATGAATTGAAAATCCATATCATGGAATATTAAATGGGTATTTTCAGGGTCTGGAATGATATCTGTGTTACTGAGGTTCTCAAGGATGAATTACATTTGTAACTTCAAAAATAAAACACTTAAAACTTCAAGATACTTTAGTCTCATCCAGATTTGCAACCTCTAGAGGAATTATATGAGGAGGCTTAAAATGAAATAAAATGTATGTTTCCATGAAGGAAAATGGTTTTAGACCCATTAAACTTCTCACTCTTGGAACCAGGAAATGTCTCTCTGTTGCATTTTCAAAGGTACTTTGGTTTCCTACTCTATCTCTTTTGCCACTGAATGAAATTATAGTAGCTTTGATCCATCTTGAAGATCAACACAAATAAATAAAGAGGCAGCATATCTGTTTACTTCACTTCTGCTGACTGTCTTCGTTAACACTTGAGTCAATTGTTCTGTCTAGAAGCATCTGCAGTCTCATTCTTTTAGAGGTTGAATACAGTGGCCTTATAGGAGTGGACCTATCTTCTGGCAGCTTGTTGTGTGTTAAATTCATTAAAGCTCCCCTGGAGAAGCAGAAAAATAAGGCTATTCTCCTACCCATTTATGACTTGTGAAATCCAAGTCTTTTCCGTGTAGCAGCTATTTCATTTAAAAATTCTAAATTCAGGGGGAAAAAAACTTATAAAAATTGAAAACATTAGACTGCTTTGGGGCATTGAAATAATTCCTTATGATCTTCTCCTCTGTCATTTTCATGGCCAACTTGTCATTCTTGTGAAATGTCAGGACTCTTCACAGATGGAGTGACATGGTTGGCACTCACTGGAAGGTATGTTTTAAAAATAGTTTGATATAAACTGAGAGGAATTCGCTAAGAGACCAAAGCTATAGAGTTTGGGAATTTTAAAAAAATCTTAACTTTTAATATATCTATATATAAAATTGGGGATATTTCTAATGCAGGCTCCTGTTATGAAGAAATGAAGTCTGTTGCAATGACCAACTGCAAATTGTGAGCTTAGTATCATATTATTCCTCATTTTCTGAAATTAGATTCTAAATGTTTAAGCACTTAAGCTCAGGAATCTGTTGTGTGCCCCAGTTTATAAATTCTTCTTCATCACACCGTTGTGCCCATAGAAGGTGTTTAAGAAGTATTTGTTGAATGGATGAATGACAGAATTTAGTTATAAATTATATCAAAATTTTATGACCTAGACATGGTGTTTTAAATTTTCAACTCAATAACTGCAATATTAATGATAGGAAGAAGAAAGTTTTAAATCTAAATGGTTTTAATGCCAAGAATTTCCTGCACAAACACACATGCACATATGCAAACATATATGAAACTTGGTACATAAAACAAAACCTATTAAACACAATGCCTTTTCTTTTTAACTAGCACTTCTCACTTCTGAAATGGGATAAGCAATGCAAAAAGTTTGGAGAAAAACAAAAGCCAAGTTGAAGAAGTGAGATAATGGGGGCTTTTTGAAAGTTTTTGGAAATCAATATATTGAGGAATAGATGGAAATAAAACAAGAATATTTATTGCTTCATTTAAAAAATAATATATTCAGTTTATCACAAGTGGCTATAGCATAGGTTAAGTTTGTCTGTTCTTAACTTCTCAAGGGTCAGAGAGCACTCTCAGTAATTAACCATTTTGGGTCCATGTAACCTTGAGATCCAAAACCAGAGATCCTCCAGGAACAAAAAGGAAATGATATGCTGCTTAACTTCTTCAGAAATATTCTTCTTTTCTTGCTTCTCCCTCTGTTTTTCTCTTCTATCCACACATGTTCTCATTCTCTTCATTTGTGTAACCGATCATAAATAACCCTCTTCAGAGCTGCCTGAAACATTTCCTTTTTGACCCTCCTCCCTGCCACTGGCATGAAAGGCTGCCTTTTCCTCAGAAGCACTAGGCTTCAGTGCACGGATTTCCTACTAACAGCTTAGGAAATACAGATTCAGTGGGCACCTATTCATGTCTGCAATTCTAAATTCAGAAAGATTTTCGTCCTAACCTATAAAATTAGGAGAAAAATGGTTTCTCTCTTCTTGAGTCAGGCTGCAATTTTAACATGAATCTAGAACCTCTTTCATCTCCCTAGATTTGACATTTGATTTCCTCTGGCAGAATGAAGCTTTTCTGATTTTTTTTCAGGATATTTTTTAAAGTCTCTGAAAGTATTCTTAGACATCACCTCTATGAAAAAATGGCCACAAAAAACAGCCTGAATGGTTAATGGTAAATGAATCAGAAACATACAGATTAAATTCCCCTTAAAACACACAACTGTTTAAAAATTAAGCAGAAAATTACTGAGTAAAATATTTTTTTGCCAAATCCAAAATGTTTGAAAAATAGTTCAAGATGACTGTTGAACCTGAAATAGGCTCGAGTTACCCATCCACATTTAATTCAGGCAAAAATAATTCTTACCAGCTGAATGTTGTAGTTAGTAGACTTGATATGGAAAAAAAGAATCAATAACTTAATATAGTAGAAGTTTTTAAAAATATAATCCTTCAAATTGAAAACCAATTTCAAAGAAGTTATGATGAATCCATTCCTGACTTCCCAGGCCACCCAGGTTACCTGCCAAAGCATGTTTTGATAATCTTATGTATCAACCCTCCTATCCACGGTACAGTGGTTCAAAGCTGCATGTACCCCAGAAAAACATGTTCTTAAATTTAATCTATTCCTGTGGGTGTGAACCCATTGTAAGTAGGACCTTTTCATGAGGTTACTTCAGATAAGGTGTGACCCACCTCAAGAAGGATTGGTCTTAACCCTATTACTGGAGTCCTATATAAGCAGAGTGAAATTCAGACTGAGAGAGTAAGCCACAGGAAGCAAGAAGCTGAACCCAGACGAGAAAGGAGAGACCAGGAGGTGCTGCTATGTGCCTTGCCATGTGACAAGCAGAAGACCAAGGATCACCAGCAGCCAGCCGCAGAATGCCACAGTCTTTGGGAAGAAAGCATCACCTTGATAATGCCTGGATTTGGACTTTTTCCCAACCTCAATCCATGAGTGAATAAATTCCCGTTGTTTAACCTGACCCATTTCATGGTATTTGCTTGAACAGCCAAGGAAACAAAATCACACAACCTGTGTCTTCCTGTGCTTTTCAGTTTAGTGGTTTTATTTGGTAATATGGGCAACAAATATTGTGAAATGATAGAAATGGCCATGTTGAGTGGAAGATTTCCCAGGGTAACTTTGACCTTTAGTGATATTAAATATTCCTATTTATTTCCTTCCTCACCTGATTTTATAAATACTGGTCACATCAACCTTGATGAGGGATTAAACCCATCCTAACAGATGAGGCCAAGACTGACTAGTCAAGAAGTAAGTGTGTTAGCTGGAAAGTTACAGTTGGTAATAAGTTAAAAAGTTGATGTTTACTGTATCAAAATATGACTCTTCCCAAAATAAAGGTAAGGAAGCCTGATGAAGTCAAATGGAAAATGAAAAGGAGAAATTTTCTGAGAGGGAAATAAAGGAGGGAGGGGACTCTGAAGCACTCCATGTCAAAGTTATGTTTTGGTGGCCAGGTTAGTGGCAACTGCATACATTTTAAATGGAAGAAACTGGAATTTCAAAAATGGGAAGGAACTTTAGAAATCATCTAGACTAGAGTAGCTTTCTCATTTTCAATTTCCACATATTTCATTTGGTTGCTTTAGTTTATAAAGTTACCCAATAATAAGCACTGTGTATTAGTTTTCTTTTGCTGCTGTAACACATTACCACAAATTTAGTGGCTTAAAATAAAACAAATTTATTATCTTACAGATGTCATACTTGATACCTAAAATCAAGGTGTCAGGCTGTGTTCCTTTCTGGAGGCTCTAGGAGAGACTTGTTTCCTGTTTCTTTTCCAGCTTCTAAAGCCCTTGGCTCATGGCCTCTCCCTCCATCTTCCTCCATCTTCAAGCCGTCTCTCTGACTGCTTCCATTGTCACACCTCTCTCTCTGCCTCTCCTCTTCTACCTCTTTCTTCCCCTCATAAGGGCTCTTGTGATTAAATGGCCCCAAATGGATAATCCAGGATAATCTATTTTAAGATCTGTTTAGCAACCTTAATCTCATCTGTAACTTTAATCCCCCTTTGCTACTTAACCTACTAGATTCAAAATTTCAAGGGATATGGATGAGGCATTTTTGGAAATCATTAATCTGCCTACCACATGAATCCCAATTTTAGATGAAAGTGTGAAATTCTGTAGGATGAAGGGATTGGGCTTTTGCCTTTGTGGCAAACTTTTTTTCTCTTTGTATCTATCAGAGTATAAGGAAGCAATTATAATCTGATCTGCCACCCCTAGTCATTCTGGAAATCTCAGTGATTTTCAAGACTAGGAATGTATCTATCCTGCTTAGAGTCCATTGATTTACTTTTAAGCCTGGTCAGGCCAGTTCATGAACTAAAAGGAATCAATCATTTTAAGTTACTTAGTGGCTGCTATATGCCTAGAAGTGGACTCCTGACAAATATCATTTACTTGTGCAGAATTTGGGGAATTTGGAAACTATACTCCTGAAATGTAGATGGAAGGGGATCGACATCATAACTGAGTTGGAGTCAATATCTCGATGTGGTCCTGTCTCCTGAACATAAATTAAAAACTTTTTTGGCAATTATGGATAATGAAATGAAACAGAAGATAAAAATTTAAATAAAAATGGAAAAATCATTGGCCTTTGTGAGAATGTCACAAAAACTAAGCATTGCAGAGAGCCATAATCTCCTAAATTCAGAAATATAATGTAATTCAGGGTAGAAGAGAAATTTAATAATTTCTAGAGGCACAGATAGTACCAAAAAGTACATGAAATGTAGCATAATTTTTCTACTTTTTTCAACACAAATAGACTTAAACAATTCTCAGTTTTTAAGACATTAGCCATAACAAGTATACATTTGACTTTATGACATTTACTAATATCATCTAATTTTCTTTCTATTGTCCCACTTTCTTCTACTGTTTCCTAGATCATGAAGTCTTAACACAGTGACCTGCTTATTATTGGTTCTCTATATACTTTACGAAAAGAATAAATAAAAATGAAATTGTATTTAGCATTTTCATATTAATGTTTGTATATCATAAACAATAAATAAAAAGGATGGATCAATGGATAAACAAATTGCTAAGGTAATATGAACAATGGTCTTGAGAAAATATTTGCCTCAATGTTTAGATTCTCAGTAAAACAATTCTTTTAAATAACTGAAAGGAATGATAAACTACATATTAGTTTCTAGCAATCCAGAAATTAAAACAAAAACAAAATACTACTGTTTAGATATGTTCTGGTTTGCTAATGCTGCTGTTATGCAAAATACCAGAAATGGATGGGCTTTTATAAAGGAGGTTTATTTAGTTTCAAAGTTACAGTCTGAAGGCCATGAAAATGTCCAAATTAAGGCATCAATACAAGTATACCTTCACCTAAGGAAGGCCAATGGCATCTGAAAAACCTCTGTTAGCTGGGAAGGCACATGGCTGGCATCTGCTGATCCTGAGTTATGTTCTAGCTCCTCTCTCAACTCCTGTGCATTCTTCAAAATGTTGCTCTTGGGGTGTTTCATCCTCTTTTAGCTTCTCTGGAGCAAAGTGTCAGCAAAAGTCTGCTTTCAATGGCCATCTTCAAAATGTCTCTTTTGGCTGTAGCATCAAGCTTCTGTCTGGGCTCTTACAGGGCTCCAGTGATTTAATTAAGACTCAAGCTGAATGGGTGTGGCCATATCCCATGGGAATAATCCAATTAGAGTTATCACCTACAGTTGGGTGGGTCACATCTTCATGAAAACAGCCCAATCCAAAGGTTCCAGTCTAATCAAGACTAAGTACGTCTGCCCCCACAAGATTGTATAAAAGAACATGGCATTTGGGGGGATATAATACATCCAAACTGGCACAGGATACATGCTACATGGCATACACTGTGGTTTTAAATTTTCTCTAAAGCCTGGATGGGAACATCTAGTTGGTCAGAGAGAGAAGAAAAATCAACATACTTTCAAGTTTTCCTAGTGGCTGGTAGCACGGAGTTTCTCATCTTTCAAGGGAGCCCTCTCAAAATAAAAAGGTGTTCAGATGCTGATAAACCAAAATACATTCCACTGGATTATAAAAGGTGATCTTATGTATGAAACAGATTATTATTATAA
This sequence comes from Choloepus didactylus, assembly GCF_015220235.1. Taxonomy (NCBI): domain Eukaryota; kingdom Metazoa; phylum Chordata; class Mammalia; order Pilosa; family Megalonychidae; genus Choloepus; species Choloepus didactylus. The sequence goes on along the minus strand of NC_051320.1, from coordinate 47,920,015 downwards.
TTAGCAATTATAGTATTGATTAATGTATTGAGATAAAATTCCATCCATGGACTAATCCCATTAAACATATTCTCTTGTTTATCTCTTAAACAGCACTAGGAGTTAGGTGTCATTATCTCCACCTCACAGAAGTTAACCTGCAGTAGGCTCTCACAGTTGATTCCAAACACAATACACTCCTGCTAGTCTATAACTCTATCCCTCACAGCATTAAAATGAACATTGTATCTTTTTTTAATAAAACTAAGGGAACAAAATCTTCTTGGTGGGCTTCCCTAAAGCCCAAGGATATATTGCATCTTACTCCATTCTGTTGTAAACAAGGACAGGAAGTCTTTATACACTAAATAAGTGTAATTTGTCTAGTTCATTTTTTTTTTTCTTAAATGATGCATGATGTTACTGAAATCTTAATTTAAGTTCTGCACACTAACTTTAAAATGATTTATGAAAGAGTAGCAAAGATGAGTTTTGGATCACTGACTATGGAAAAGAGGAGATGGAGTTGAAGTTTAATACTGAGGATATGAACAATGAACATGGTATTAAACCACTACCTTCTACATTTGATATAATGAAAATCCTATCATGAGTTTCAAAAATTATTGGACTTAGTTACCAAAAGAGTGTGAGCTTTTTTCTCTCTTCAGTTCTTTAGAGATTCTGTGTTCTTAACTTGTTAAGGACTGATTCTGGCTAAAGGATGGGCTGGACATTTTGATCTCAAGGAGTGTTTTTCTAATTATTTTGACTTATTCTTAAAGGTACACATAGGAAAATACCAAGAAGAAAGGAAAACTGACAGTGGTGAGAAGTTGAAATCACTATTCAAAAGTATTTGTTTCTTGCTACTTCTTCCCAATGATGTCATCAGGATAGATTTTCAGTGGAGTTGCATAATTTTCTTAGAAATATTTTCTGTACTTTCTAATATCAATCTCACATCTATTTTATTTTGGTAAATGAATGTTGATTATGGTTATAGCTTTTTAGTTTGTTTTTTATGTATATTATTTTAGCAGTTGCATCAAAGTTCAAATAATAAGCACACCATACTTCTCTACTATACTCTTTCCTCATGTAATGTCTCACTCGATCCCACAATACAAATAGGACTTCTGGTTCTTTTCATGTGACAAAGTCTCCCTGAATGGTATTATAAATTACCAAAATTTCAACAGCCTAATGCCCTTCCTCCCTTTATATGCTGCATGCTGAGAACATCTAAATGTCTCTCTTCAGCCCAGAAGTCTCCCTTGAGTTTCTGAATCATGCATCAGTTTTCCACTGGTGTCTCTACCTGGATGTCCCATAGATTCCTAAATGAACATGTGTGAACACTCATCATCTTCCCCATTACACCACCTTTGCCTTCGTTATTCTTGGAGGCAGTCTTGGTAATTCTTCTACCTTATAGCCTTGACTCCTCTTTGCCTTTGCGGGTTTTACTTCCCAAATATTTCTTGGCTTTTCTCCAACCACCTCCTCTGAGCCCACTGCCAAGAGATTCCCAAGTGACTTTCTTCAAGTCCACCCTTCATGGAGTCACCTGAGTGAATTATTTCAACATATATATGACTGTAGCACCTTCTAGATGGTTCTTCATTGTCTCCAGGATGAAGTCCAAGTTTCTCAATGAGAGATACAAGACCGTAGACGAGCTATCCTATACCCTTCCAGTGCATTTTTTTTTCCTTCTCAAATTAGCCTGAATTGATCAGTTTTGTTTTACTTCATCCCTTACCACCTTCTGCACTCCAGGGACATCAAATTGCTTGTGTCCCTTAAAAAGGGCATTGTTTCCCAATGTCCTTCCCCCATTGAACTGGCTCAGACTAAAGCTTAGCTCATGTATGATCTCTTCCTGGAAGCTTTCCATCTGCCCGTTTTGTATCTACACCTGCCTGAGGTAAGCTCCTCTCCTCTATCTCCCGCAAATTTATATGCCCATTATTACAGATGAACGCAGGGTCACACTGTCATGATATGTCAATTATGTGTCTTCCCTTACCCACCCCCCACCCCCGCCTTGAGCCTGAGCATTTCTTGAGAAGAATACTTTGGCTATAGCTGTTTTGTTTTTGTTTTGTTTTTATTTCTGTGTCTTGTACTTATTAGGTCCTTTGTAAGTATTAGGAGACCAGAATGAGTGAATAAGTAAAGGAGACTAGAACACAAGCTTTTATGTGTATGTATTTTTGGTACAGCACACTGTCTCTAACTCCAATACTATCTACTTCAAAACCCAAGTAAGTACTGCAATTTTGGTAGGACAAAATCACTACTTTGAAATGTTACATTTTCATAGTTTGATACCATACACAATAAGTAGAAATTTAAATAAAAATTGATTGATCTGGTAAAGTGTTCATATTCTGCCCACTATTTTCACAGTTCTGGATCCAAAATCATTATAATAAAGTTTCTACTTTAGCATTCATCAAAACTATAAAAGAAATATTGCCATTCATGTATGTATTAGTGCAACAGGGCCCAGCACTGCTTTCAAAGACTATTTTCTTATACAGAGACATTTTTATAGTCAGGCAATCATCTTGTTAAACATTCCCTATAAAATTTTAAAAATCATTACCTGGGAGTCTATCACTGTGGCACTAATCACACCTCTACAATTAAGCTTATTTCAACCCTTTCACTGTAATCCTTTCTCTTTAATCAAGGGTTTATTATTGGACTGTTAATGTGGAAGTTGAAATAAAAAATCTCAGCCCAGAAATGAATTGTAATAGTAGCAGTTATAGAAAACCCAGAGAAATTTGAATATTTTTCTGTGAGATTTGTGTGAGGGTGTGGGTTTAATTTTTTCCCCCTCCCTTTTGCATCTATAGAATGATTTGTCTTACTTAAGGGAGACTGAAATTTTTCCTTTTGTCTTTAAGGATATCCTTTATCTACTACATTTCAGTTTTCCTTAGTGTAAGTACAAATGCACAATTATTTTGTTAAGCTGGGGGGGGGGTGCAAATACAGTTGTTCTGGGGATGTTTTCTGCTTCACTAAATAAAAGTGCAGTTTTGACTTCTATAAGGAAAAATGATCAGAAAGTAATTTTATCTTGCCAAATGAATCAACCGGCATTTATATCTCCCAGGAATTTCACTAATGGAGAGGAGCTTTAAGTTCAAGGACAAGTTATATCATAATATGAAATTAGTCAAATTCTGACTTGAAAACATGGTAATCTGGTATAAAACTTTATAGTTTCTAAAGTGAATTCACACACGATTGTATTTGCTACATGCAACAATTCTATGAATAATCAGAGCCATCCCAACCCTCCTAAATATCTCCTGAAACCCTTTTCTCCCCCTTACCACTCTACCATTGGTCCAAGCCACAGTCATCTCTCACCAGTTGATATCCTTCTATCACTTCATATCATCTCTTGCCCCTTCCTCCAATCAATTTTCCCCATGTTAGCCTGAGTGATATATGTTTTTAAAGGATCATGTTACTTCTTCAACTAGAACCCTTAATGGCTTCACTGATTTTTGTTTTTGTATTTGTTTTGTTTTGTTTTGTTTTTTTAACATAAAGGACAAAGCCCTTTATATGGATGGTAGGCATATAGGTTGCCTAGCCCTACATCAGTCCTGCACCTGGCTCTCTCTTACCCACCTCCTCCATAGAGTCTGGAAAAAACAAATCCTCACTTCCCCAGCCTTCTTTGCACTCATACCTAGAGGAGTGTATGTGACAGATTTCTGACCAATGAGGCATAAGTGGAAATGTGCTGAGGAGTCAGGCTTTTGCTTTTTCATATGAAACAGACAGATGTGCCCAGTGTTTCCTCTTTTCCTTCACTTCTTCCTACCTGGACTAGAGCTGTGATGGCTGGGATCTCAGCAGCCATCTTATGACCATGAGATAGCAAGCATAATGATGAAAGACAATACAATAATAAAGGAAGAAGGAAAAACAGAGCAAGTCCAGATCTCTGATGGAATAAATGGGTAGCTAAACCAAAGCCAATAATGCCCATTTCTAAAGTGTGTGTTACGTTATAAAAATTAAATTTGTATATATTTTTAAACCATTCTTAATAGAATCTTCTATTCTTAGAAATAAGAAGCATTCCTAGCAGAAATACATGGCTACAATGCCTGCCATAATTTTCCCACCTTCCAGTGGCACTGATCTTCTCTGAATTCCTAAAATGCTTTTCCTGACTTGGTTAATCCTTCATCACCCTAACCCCCCATTCCACATGCTTCACCTAATTAACTCCTACTCAGTCTTCATGTCTTTCTCAGTTAAAATGTGACTTTTGCCGAACCTAAGATTAAGTCTCCTCCAGTTATATACTCTTATATCAATGGATAATTTTTCTTGGTATATATTTTATTGTGAGTTGATATTTATTCATATGACCATTTAATAATGTCTCTTTTAAGAGTTCGTAAGATCCATTAGGGAAGAAACTGTGTTGTTCACTATTGTCTACCCTCTTTTCAGCAAATTGTGTGGCACCAAGCAGGTCTTCAGTAATTTCAGGGAAGAAAGGAAGGGAGGAAGGAAGGCAAGTAGGAAAGGGAGGCACACTCTTACATCGTGGCTGAGGAACTTAGGCTCAGTGAAGTCAAATGACTTATTGAAAGTCACACGACTTGTTAAAAACCTTTCCATAAAGGAATGTTTCACTGACAGCTTTTCAGTAAAATTGAATTTTCTTACTCTTAAAATCTTAACTTTTCATCAAATTAGGAAGTGAATGTCATATGGTCAAATGGTAACTCTCTAGTATTTTGATAACTTTCCTGGGGGTCTGTGCTGGTTTGAATGTATTAATGTCCCCAAGAAAAAGCCATATTCTTTGGTGTAATCTTGTGGGGCAGACATATTAGTGGGGATTAAGTTGGAACGTTTGGATTAGGTTGTTTGCATGGAAATGCACCCCACCCAACTGTGGTGATAACTCTAATGAGATAGTACCATGGAGGTGTGGCCCCACCCATACAGGGTGGGCCTTGATCAGTGGAGCCATATAAATGAACTGACAAACAGAGGGAACTCAGTGCAGCTGTGAGTGGCATTTTGAAGAGGAGCTACAGCCAAGAGGGACACTTTGAAGAATGCACTGGAACTGAGAGAGGAGCTTCAGCTTACAGAGGTAGTTTGAAGACAGCCGTTGCAAGCAGACTCTTGCTCCAGAGAAACTGAGAGAGGACAAATGCCACAAGAGCAACAGAGAGTCACATTTTGAAGAGGAGCTGTGGTCTAGAGACGAATATCCTGGGAGAAAGCCATTTTGAAACAAGAACTTGGAGCAGACACCAGCCACGTGCCTCCCCAGCTAACAGGTTTTCCGGATGCCATTGGCCATCCTCCAGTGAAGTTACCTGATTGTTGATGTGTTACCTTGGACATTTTGTGGCCTTAAGACTGTAACTTCTTAACGAAATAAACCCCCTTTATAAAAGCTGGTCCATTTCTTGTGTTTTGCATTCTGGCAGCATCAGCAAACTAGAATAGGGTCCAAAATTTGTTAAAATAAAAAGATAAAAAAAAAAAATCCTACTATACCTGCTAGGAATATCTCTAAATATTGTATTACTTTTAAATATTACTTCAAAGTTTCTAGTGACCTTATCTTCAATTTTACCGAATTACTCTTTTTAAAAATTCCACCTCTGACGGATGCAGTGGTAGGGTTAGATCACTGGACTACAAATGCAAGATCCTTGCATTTGACCTTGACTTACCCTTCAGGAAAAGTATGAGAAGTGTATTATTTTAAAAGGCAAGAAAATCTTGATTTGAATTTGGCCAGCAAAATTTGTTCCATCAAAAACACAAAGATTTGTGCCAGATGATAATTCAAAGGGAAATTCTCCTATAAACAAATTCTCCTATAATGGGGACCAAAAAATTTTTAAGAATGAGAGAGAGAAAGAAAGAAGAGGAGAAGAAGGGAGGAAGAGAGGGAGGAAAACCTGATGAGAATGGATGCTTTGAGCTTTCTAAAATCCCAAATTTGAATGTGAACTAGGACTCTCCTTTGACTTGGTAGCTTTTTATGTCATGTGTAGAAAGGAAATAGCCTAAAATAAGTTTCTGAAACCCAATACGAGAGGATTATAGTACACTTGTTGTGGAAAGTGTTAAGAGAAATATATTCCTTCATTATGTTGGTTTTCTTTCACTTCATTTAATTTTTTCTCTTAAAAAAATGGGGAAAAAATAGAAAAAGTCTTCATTCCTGGATTCTGCTACAAATATATATTTGACTATCAATGCATCACTGTCAAGGATCCAGAGATAGAGAGAGTGATCAGTCTTTACATTGGATTCCATGGTTTGGTCAGAATCTAATGGATCTCCAGAGATTCATGAATGGGCTATAAGGGATCATGAAACTCTCTGGGATTATATACCAAATTTTGGTATATATTTTGTGTATATGTATTTTTCTGGGGACTCAGTCCAGAGCTTTAATCAGATTTTCCAAGAGTCATGGTTCTAAAAGGGGTTAAGAACCACTGGGTCAGATTACAAAATATAGTAGTGGAGTTAGAAATCAGAAGTTATATCATCTTTAAAAGATTAACATATTGGCATATTGGTGTTTACAACAGTATATATAGTATGTTTTGAAGAGGCATACTTACAGTATAAATGGATCCATGTTATGATCAGTTGTATTTTATGTGGTTTCTAAAACTCATTGCATCAATTGATCAGTTTGCTAACCTGCCTCTTTTCACTAAACTAAGATAATACCACTTTATATGAGCCAGACACTGTGATAAGCTTATTAAATCCATCACTCCATTTAATTCTTCTAGCAAACCTAGATAGTTACTATTATTATCCCTATATTCCAGAAGAGGAAATTCAGTCTCTAAGATTGTCAATAACATGTTATGTCCAAAGCGCAAGGCTAAATGGGGGAAACAAGTAAAGCAAAACATATTTTCAGGTTTCAAGAAAAATAAGACTTATGTAAATGAGAAAACAGTGATCAGATAAAAGTAATGCATGATAGTGGCCAAAGAGACAGTAAAATAAATAAATAAATAAACATTTTAGGATTGAAAAAAAAAATCTTTGGGATTCTGTCTGAAACATTACCACTGCTTAAAAGCTGAGTAGAAGAGGAAGAGAAGTTATTAATCAGTAAGAGTTACGCAGATAAGGTTGGGAATTAATAAAATGAGTCAAGGAACTAAGAAATCCAGCTTACAAAGCAATGGATTCTTGTTGGGGAGTGATGGGAGATAAGGCTGGCAAGGTTGTCTGGATGCAGATTTTGATAGTCTTGCGTGCTAAACTAAAACATTTGACCTTTACCCTGTAGATAATGAAAACCACTTGAAGAGTGTTTTGAGCTGGCTGACATCATGCAAACTGTTTTTAGTAAGATTAATTTGGCATCAGTGTGCTGGATGGACTGGAAATAGCGTGATCAGAGCAAGGTGGTCCAGCCAGGAAAGCAAGAGGACCAAGAGAAAGGTGGTGCGGACGGAGGTGCAAATGTCAAGAAGGGAAGGATTTGAAAAGACATTCCCGTGGAATAATTGCTGATGTCCAGTATGGTTATTTCCCTTTAAACACAAGACTTTCCTATATAAAAATGAGGCCACCAGGGAAGCCCTGCATTTATGGAATTTGTCTCTGGAGGAGGTGTCAGCCTGTTTATGGCTCATCTCTACCCATTTCATCTCCTTTTTGTTTTCTGACTTAATTTCTCTTTTTTTCTTTGCATTTTTTATTCCTCCATCTATTCAGTAAGCTTGTTTGTGGCTGTTGAGGCCAAGCACAGATCTAATGTTGGGAATAGGGCAGGAAACAAGGGAGGTTTCCTCCATGCCCTGATGGAGGTTACTCTCCATTGTTGATAGGCAGACAGGGAGCAAATAATGCCAATGTCCACAAAGGAAAAAGCAGAGAATTAAAGTAAGGTAAAATAACAGGAGTGACCATGGGTAATCTGGGTGACTGGTTAGACTGGTCTTTCTGTAGTGATGTTTAAACAGAGTTTTGAATGACAAAGAGCAGACAACCATCCAAAATACTGGGAAATGTGTATTCCAGGTAGAGGACACAGCTAGTGCAAAAGGCCTCCAGACATAAGTAAATGTGGCTTGTTCCAGGTACTAAAAAGGGTCCTTTGCACTTGAATGTTATAGGCCATGGTAAGAAAGGCAGGAGATAATGTCAGAAAAGGGAGGAGAAGCCAGATGCGGTGAGGTTGTGTAAGGCCCTGAAATGAGCTAACATGCTACTCTATTTGAGAAGTGAAATAATTGGAAAGTTTTCAAGAGGAGTATAAGATCTAACTTCCATTTTAAAAAGATTATCCTGCCTTCTCTCTTGAGCACTGACTATAGGGGCAGCGTGAGAGCCAGGGAGATCAGGCAGGAATCAGTTGCTCTAGTCCAGGCAATGGATCACTGAGATATCAGTGACATCCACTAGTGTTGTAATAGTGAGGAGTAGAGACGTGTTGGGAGTTGGAATGTGTTTTGGAGGCAGAATTGGTGGCATTCACTGATGGATTGGAGGTGCATAGGGAAAGAGCAGAATCCAGAATAATTCCCAGGTTTTTCTGTGTGGGCATGAGTGATGGAGCCAGGACATGGAAAATACTAAGTGAGGTAGGGAAGAATTGGGGATTCCTCTTTTGGCTGTGTTAAATTGATCCTTTCTGTTCTGTTACTTAGATTGTAGCCTGATTTGCCCCTCTTTGCATAGAGAGCCAATGACTTAGTAATGGCACCATCCCCTTGACATATTCCCCCAAGTGCCCAGTTCCTCTTTACTGGACCCCCGGGAAGGCTTGACTGGGCAGCCTGACTTTGACAGATAGCACTTGGTGGCTGGAGACTAGAGAGGAAAGGTAGCATGGGTGTTTGGGATATTAAAGAAGCCCCTAAAATGTTTAAGTTTAGGTATCTTAAGGTTTAAGCTTGTAGGCTGAAATTGCAATTGACGGAAATTTGGAAATCAAGAATAGCTAGTTTTGACAGAAAAAAAAAAGTTTGGATTTGGCATGCAGTATGAGATCAAGGCAGAAAATTCCCATGGCAATATTCTGCATGAATTAGAACATGTCATTTTGTGGATTCTTTTATTCCTGGATTTGCAGATAAATATAATGTGGAGAGGTAGTCTGGCTACTTGAGTTACTGTAAAGGAAAGTCACATAAAAATCTAACCTTTAAAAATAGATACCTTTCAGAAGTTTCCTTGTGCCCAATTAATTTAATTCAGCAATATGCTTTGATGTTATTCTCCATATATCAACAAGAATCTTTATTTACAAAAGGATTCACCAGAAGGCTGTAGGTAGGAAACAATTAAATGAATCTATTTACAAAAGCGCAATGTTAATGTGACTTTTGAGGATCACATCTATTGCATTAAATCAGGTATAACCATGTCTAGGAAGTGTATTGTCTTCTGAGGAATTTCAGACAAATGTTTCCTGCTACATTTGGAGACTTATAGAGGAGGAATGATGGGTGTCTTTATTCATTTTCATTGGCTGATTGATGATATTTTGAGGAAACAAATTTTGAAAAAAAGTCTATTTTTTTCATCTCAAATTGTCTTCTTTATCATGAAGAGGTAGCACCAATGGAGTTAAGAGAATTTGCTATAATTGAGGATTCACTTTATTTTCTTTATAGATTTTTTGAATCTGTTTTAGGAAATAAGTAAATGTCCTCTCTAAATATATTGTGGAAATGATTCATTCAGTGCTATGAAAAGAAAGTTTGGTCTCATTTTCTAGGTAGACTTTTTAACCCAGCAGTGCTGAAGGGGGAGGAAGTCTTTGGGATTATAGTGTGTTGTGATAGAGATGCTGAAACAGCTGGTTATTTTCAGTCATTTTCTCACTGTGGGAAGATACTGCTGCTGCTGTATGAAGCAGGGAAGAGAGAGCCTTGCTATCCATGGAAAATTAGAAGAAATAAAAAGGTGCCATAGAGCTTAGAGAAAAATTCCATTTTATTTTTAATTGTACATATTTGACTATTTTGTTCCTATAAATGTGTACCTCAAAATGTATTTCTGATACAAAAAGAATGAATCTGCTAGCAATATAAGAAGCTGAAGAGCCAAGAGAAACCAATTTTGAAGTCACTAAACATACAGAGTTTGTGACCTCTCTGGTCATTTTCATGGCAGAGAATCTGAAGTATTCAACAGGTCTTGAACTCATGTTTTCTGAACCTATAGAGCACTGGACTACTTGATGACTCCAATTCAAAACTCTAATCATTTCATGGTGAGATTCCTGTGAATTCACTGTGTTTTGCACTGAAGCCATGAGAAACACGTCCATCAGGTCCAGTTCTGATTGTATCCAGGTAGATGGTTTATAGACTGCTAGCCTGCACTGCTGGTTTAGATTTGAGGAATTACTCTACAAGAACAAGGCAGGTTCTATTTTTGACATTTCAGCAATGAGACCACTTGTACATTATGACCTGATTTGATTTACTGTAAGAAAATAAGAGTGCTGTAATTTGTAAAAGACATTTATTACACAAGTCCAAAAAATGAAGGGAAAAAAAAATGCTTAGCGTCTCTGTCCATCCCCATCTGTTTTTATTTTAATCTCACTCTAGTCACATATGAAATTTTGCTTAGCTGTCTTCATTTTCTTAGTCAGTCTTGATTAATGGCCTTCAAAGTAAAAATAATTGGCCTGCATCAGGGTTGTTTTATAACTCTTGTTCACAAAGAATGTGAAAGGCTGGAAAATGAGCCTAAACAGAAGGAATGCATTACGTTCCTCTTTGAGAAAGAGCAGTCCTTCAGTTGTGTTTCACTGTGTATTTTTATAACAGGCGCCTCCTTGACCGTCCATGATATTGCAGATTTGTGGTGCCAAAAGCTTATGTATACTTCATCAAGCTGACCATGTCAGCCCCACGTCTCCATGCAGCCACACATGTGAAGGCAGAACTCTCCCAGGCCAGCCTAACAGGCCTGAGAATTTCAAAAGTAAATTATCAGGAAAGCCGTGGCTATGAAACCCAGAAGTTAAAAACGGGCAGGGGGGCTAATTGTCTCTGAAGTTTGAATGGCTTGTTTATAAAAGGCTTCTCTAGTGTGTGTACTTTTCCCCCTTTCCTTAAAAGTGCGTTCCACTTTAAAGAAGTTAGGGGAAGTGCAGGCGCCGGGTGACCACTGTGGGTCTGGAATTGAGCTCTGCTTCCTTTCAAGGTCCCCACTTCTGGGAGAGGACATCAGTTAAGGGGGGTCAGAAGTAAGTTTTGAGTTTAGAAAAAAATACTCTATAAACGTTCTGAGAAGATAATTTCTTTCTTACGTGAAGTTTTTTGTAAATGGATACATGATGTGTCTTAAAAAGCCAGTCATTTTATAATTGTGCTGATTAGAAAATTAACATTAAGAACTTTCCATCTTTTTAACAATTCCAATACTAGGTTAAGTTACCTGGTGATTTTTCGGAAATTCAGATGTTATGATGGCTGGCATTTTAAAAATAATTAAAATTTCTCTGGGCTTCGATTCGTGTTGGATATCAATACACACCAACCTACAGATACTAGCATGCTAGGAGAGCAGTCAGTCAGTACTTTTGGTGGGAAGAGTTTCTTGGACACTTGTCTTTCTCTTTCACACAGCCCAAGCCATTCTTTGCTACCTCAGGGCGGTAGGCTGAAGGTGAAAAAGGGAGGTCTCCTAATGGGGATGAAAAATCTTTGTGACAGATTAGGGTATCACTGGTCTTGATTGGAAACCTACAATGTTCCAGGTGTTTCCATAAAGGATAATGAGTTCCTTTTTGTTTGGGAAGCCTGGATCCCAGCCTTCTGGGATCAAGGTTGTGGCCATAGGTAGAAATGGGTTAGAGAATCCCAAGCCGGCCACTTCCAATCTCCTCACATTTGCTTTTCTTCCTGCCAGGCCTTCTGGGACTCTCACTTTGGCTAAGGTTTCTGTGCCCTGTCCCCTCCCTATTTGGCTCCCCCAGTCTTCTCAGTCCCTGATTTCCTTTGTCTTCTGAGCCTCTTGTCTTCTCAGTGCTTCTCTCTTGCCCCCAGACTCCAGTGATCTCTCAAGAGATGTGACTTGGATGTGACTGGGATTTTCCTGGCTGGTAATTTGAGTTCCCTTTTTTCATGCATCAAAGGATGGTTTCACTTTTCAGAAAAATTGGGTAATCACAGATAACTTCCCAATCTAATGCAAACACATACACACGCATGACCCATACTAATACATAATATCTGAATGTTGTGTACTTGTAACAGTTTAAAATTTTATTTAGAATATACCACAAAGATATCCAGCATTTATGTGGTGCTTTATGAGTAAGTATCACTGCACCATGCACTTAAGGGTTAGCCCAGTTCCTGGTTCATTAAGGGTTAGCCCAGTTCCTGGTTCATACTAAATTAACAATAAATATTTGACTATATTACCTCATTTCATCCTTTTCCCCCAGTCCTAAGAAATACATAAGTTTATTTTCATTTTATAGGTGAATAAACTTTACCTTGGACAGGTCAGGAAAATTATCCAGGTGAGAAGTAAAAATAGGGTTAAAATCCAAACGGTTTTACGCCAAAAGCCCAACCACATTAGGGTTTCTCTAATCTTGGCACCATTAACATTTTGGGCCAGATGATTCTTTATCATGAGGGGTTGTCCTTGCACTGTAAGATGTTTAACAGCATCCCTGGCCTCTACTTACAAGAAACCGGTAAGGCTGCCCACCCCAAGTCATATCAGTCCACAAGTTTCTCCAGATATTGCCAATTTATCTGGAGGAGGAGTGGATACAATTGCCCATAGTTGAGAATTACAGTTCTACATGTTTCCATTGTATGGAGACTTTCATAAAAAACCCTAAATCTGCCTATAATTTGACTGATTCTTTCAGGTCACCAGCTTTTGTTCAATGGTGATACAGTCTCAATCCATCCCAAGACATGGGGAAGAGGCAGCAAGGGCTCCTCAGAGGGGCCATGCGGAGAAGTCAAACACCTGCCCCAAGGGGCTTGTCAGAGGCCAGATAGGACTTCTGAAAATGAAACCAAGGGCAGTGAGACCTTTATTATACTCTCAGGTTTATGAGCCCACTGGAGGATGGCATGCTCCCACCCATCCTTCCAGGAAGGGGTGAAATAACATGGACTCAGAGATAGGTAGGACAAGTGTCTGCATCTGACTGCTCGGATCTCCTGTAGAGTGCATTTAAGTGACTGGCAGCTTCCAGACTCCCTCAATCTACGCCTGGTTTGAGCTGCCTTGACCTTTAAGGATTCCAAGTCTCTTCTCCATCACCCAATGAGGACTATAAGCACCTGTTCTAGTTTGCTAATGCTGCTGGAATGCAAAACACCAGAAATGGATTGGCTTTTATAAAAGGGGGTTTATTTGGTTACACAGTTACAATCTTAAGGCCATAAAGTGTCCAAGGTAACACATCAGCAATTGGGTACCTTCAATGATGGATGGCCAATGGTGTCTGGAAAACCTCTGTTAGCTGGGAAGGCACGTGGCTGGCATCTGCTCTAGAGTTCTGGTTTCAAAATGGCTTTCTCCCAGGATGTTCCTCTCTAGGCTTCAGCTTCTCTCCAGAATGTCACTCTCAGTTGCTCTTGGGGCATTTGTCCTCTCAGCTTCTCTGGAGCAAAAGTCTGCTTTCAAAGGCCATCTCCAAAATGTCTCTGTAAACTGCAGTTCCTCTCTCAGCTCCTGTGCATTCTTCAAAGTGTCCCTCTTGGCTGTAGCAAGACTGCTCCTTCTGTCTGAGCTTATATAGTGCTCCATTAAACTCACCAAGGCCCATGCTGAAGGGGTGGAGCCACACCTCCATGGAAATTATCCAGTCAGAGTCATCACCCACAATTGGGTGGGGCGCATCTCCATGGAAACAACCTAATCCAAACGTTCCAACTTAATCCCCGCTAATATGTCTGCCCCCACAAGATTGCATCAAAGAACATGTCTTTTTCTGGGGGACATAATATATACAAACCAGTACAGCACCAGTCACCAAGCTAACATTTTCATCAACATTTGTACTGCACTTTCTGGGGACTCTAATTCCCTAATTATAAATCCTCCACTCCTCTGCTTATGTTTTCACAAGTACTGAATGTGGACCTACTTTCAAAGAAGTGCTCCCTCATCAGTTTATGAAACTCTGGCCTGGGGTCTTGATTAACTCATGTCTAACTGATGATACCATTTTTCCATGACAGTCTTACTGATACACATTCCAACTCTTTAACTACACCCATTGTCATAGGATAGAATCTAGAAAAATATCAGTTCTGCTACTATGAGCATGCAAAATGCTACCAGACTTCAGGCTTACTTCAAAATTGCCACCTGATCCAGACTTTGTTTAGGGAGGGCTTCCAGAAGGAAAGCAGATCTTAGTGGTAACCCAATCAATGACTAGAAATGAAATGAGCCAGATAAAGTGGAGTGAGCTGGTTTTGGGACAGAACACAGCAAGCACAAAGAGCTTGCTGGGGTGAAAAAAAAAAAAAGGCCCTTGCCAAGGAAAAGCTGAATGAAACATTGTGTGAAGTAGACTGTTGGCACTTATGCAGTGTCTGCCCACCAGCCTGCCTCTTCTCAAATCATGCTGGCCATTAATCTGATGATAGAATAGAAATTGTCTTTATCAGGGTCATAGCAGAAGGGTTGATGCGTGTATTGAGCGTTTGAAACGCCTCAAAGCCATCCCAGATTTGTTTCCAGCCCCAGTGGTATATATGCATTAGAACTACAATAAAATATAACATATTTACATATTTTAGAGAGGAATAAAGGATTTAGAAAGAAAAATATATTATTTCTAAGAATATATTTAGAATGGAAAAAGGCTTTCCATAGAACAAGTATTTGGTGTATGGTGTGGTGAGCAAATGAAATATATCACTTACTTTATTTATTCTGAAGTCTGTTAAGTCAGATTCTAAGGCAAATGAATTTTAAATTTACAGAAGTCAAATCTTCAAGTTGTTTGAACTCGTATCAGTTTAAGTGTCAATTAACATGTTCTTTTGGGGATTTTTAAAAAACTTTGATGGCATTATTTTAAACAAACCAACCAAAAATGAATAAATATTATAGTTATCTTTTTTTTTGAGAGTTGACCTCTAATTGCTCCAGAAAAAGTGAAAATAATGGAAACAAAGTAGCACCAGCATCCTTATTTTAATTATTTGTACTGCCGTACTTGTGTTCTACGGAACACAAAGACAAATACTGGGACCAAAAATTCTGTTGGTTTTACTTGTTTTTAGGAAACTAAATAAATTAGATAATGTACTTACTGGCCCTTCATTTTCCTCATGCCCATTCCCTCGGTACTGTCTTCCAATCTCTACTGAAGAAATCTGCGTTGATCTTTTCATATATAAACATTTGCAATTCACCAAGGAGGATGTAAGATGCATCTTGCATGCTTATCAGCGCCACCAGAACTTTACAGATTACTGCCTGCCTCAGGATTCCAGTTCCCTGGTGCTTATGCATAAGCAATGGATTTATGCAAACATTGTAACATTTCCAAACAGACTGTGACATGAGTCGTTCCTAGTTCATATAAGGTTCAGATATGCTGCCTATTTTCTGCTAGTACTAGATCATTCATCTCATCAAGTTTAAAATGTATCATCTCAGCTTATAATGTTGTCAATATAAAATGTCATAATGTGGTACTCAATTTGAAAAGCAAGATGGGTATTAATCTCAAAGGCTTCCGTGCACTGCTGTGGTGGAATTGTACAACACGAAGCGGCATTAGTCTCTGTGTTTGGTAGTCTGAACATCGCCCACCATATGCATAGGTGGTAAACATTTTGTTACATACAGTCTACTAATTCTGTTTAGGCAGCCCCGGTGGTATAATACACGTTATAACTTAAATTGGATAATATATTTAGAAAGGAAAAAAAGGCTTTACAAAGAACGGCATCATGGAAGTATAATGATAACATGCCTATTTACATAATGATAATGCACATATTTACTGCCAAGCATGTTTGTTTTGCATTAGTGTTTGTAGCAGGGCATGGGGAATTAAAGAATTACAAAAGGGAGTTTTTCTATTCTCCATAACTGTAGTAGGGTGTTTATTGGCAGTGAAGAAAGAAATGGAAAAACCCATATTTTAACTAGTGAGAAAAATGAACAATGCTAGTTGTTAAGTTCACAGTGCTTAGGAATACAAATAGGCATGTGCCCAAAGTCTTCACTTTTTTTCTAATTCAGAGATATGGTGTGCCTTAAAGCAAGTAAAAACTCTTTCACGGAGTGTTTGGCAGCAAGCATCAAAAATTAAATACATAAGAAATATCTCTGTTGGTTGTATGCATTCTTAACAAACGTGCGTTTAAGGAAAGCCACCGTTGGAATCATTTATTCCAAAATGTGAAAATCTGCACTTTTGCTTTTGCATCCAAAATTGTAAATTTTATTTATATGCCTAAGAAAGCCTGGAATCTTTCACTTAAAAAAAAGAAAAAGTTGGGAGATGTTATTTTGTGAGCTATCATATGTTTTCTGAACTTTTTATAATAGAAAGGAGTCTCCGAAGAGCCCTTTTCCTCACTCCTTTAACAAAGGCATGTCCCAGTTTATTAAAAAATCATACACAACAATCCTGCTTGCCAGGTTTTACACTCCTAATGAAAATTTGGTCCAGAGCACAAAAAATATCTGGAAAAATGCCTGAAATTTCCCTGTCGCAGATGTTTCAACAGAAGGTGCTTGCATGCCATTCGTTAATACGGCGCCATACGGGACTCAGTGTGACCGCTGCAATATAACCAGTAAGTAACACACGCAGCGTGTGCCGGGCTGCGCCAAATTCCCCGTCTGTTGTGTGGGACTCGTATCCCATGGATTGAGACGTACCTTGATGAAACTGCATTGTCATGGAATGATAATATTTGTGGATCACCATGCACAGAAAACATCCTATCGGGAATGTGGGAGGTCCCTTTAAAGATTCGGTGCTTTTCTTGGTTTTGCAGCCGATTAGAATGGATGTGAATGTTAGTGTTTGGAGTCCTTTATTCCTCCTCATGTACCAACTTACAGGAGTAACTCCATGAAGAGAAAATTACTTTTTCAAAGAATTTGAGTTTGGGATAATATAATGAAAAGTCCATATGGAAGTTGTCTGGTGCATATATGGAGGGCAAGTGTATGGGCTGCCTTAGTTTATTCTTAGCTCTAAAATATGTGAGGGAAGTGACTCAGTGTTCATTGTCTTTGAAATAAGAGGGATTTATTCATCCTTGATATACTGTGTTTTTTTTTACTGAACCCAGATAATTGCTTGATCAGGCTATCTGGAGCAACATCCATTTAAAGGAGCATATTTGCACCTACTCCGTACATATTCCATACTCAAATCTGGCTACTACATCATGAGAATTATGTTAAAATATGTGTTAAAATTATGCTAAAATATATATGAAAATAATGCTGGACTACCACATGGTGGGGAGACCATGGAAAGAGGGCAGGAGAATCATCTATCTTGCACCTCATGGTCAAGGGGTGCTAAAGGAATGTATACACATAGTGTATTTTCTGTGTTTCTTAAAGTATTAGTTTGCTAAATATAAAGAGCTAAAATATAAAGAACCAAAGTCTGTATTCATTTTCTAGGGCTGCCATAATAAAATACCACAGCCCAGGTGCCTTAAGCAGCAGGAACTTATTCTCTCACAGTTTCTGGAGGCTAAAAGTCTGAAATCAAGGTGTCTGCAGGGCCATGCTCTCTCCAAGGCTCTGGGGAAGAAACTTTCCTTGCTCCTGTGGCTTCTGATGGGATCCTTGGCGGTCCACGGCTTGGAGCTGCCTCACTCCAGGCTCAGCCTCCATCTTCACACAGCCTTCCCTAGGTATCTCCCCTGTGTGATAATATTTGTATATATTTTGGCACTCTGACATTCCCCCAATGTATTAGGAAGCCTCAACAAATAAAAGAGACCTGGGCTGCCCCCCAAATCTGAGAGGATCTACACTTAAGTTGCATAGTGTCTTTCAAAACAATAAAGTATTTTATTATGCAACTTTTTCATATCATATGGTTCTTTGGAGGGAAAAAATGTTTACATGTTACCTTTAAATATTTTATTTTCTCTTTTTTTGTGGGTAAAGAAGATAAATTTTAAATACTTCATCATCTCAGCTAATTTAAGTTAATATCTGCCTAAGGAAATTTTTTTGATATTAAGCAATGATTGTTTGAAATTTGTCTTGGAGTCTTTCTTCTCTTTGACACAGATGTTTATAGCAATGAGAAACATCTTTGCAACAGGATGAGAGATGGAGAGATTCATTGGTCACTTTCCTTAAGTAAAATAAATGCTTTTCTATTGATAAATTTGCTCATTTTATTAATAAATTTTCTCATTAGTAATTATGTAATTGTTTTCTTAGTATATTCATGTTGTATAAAGACTTTTAATATATACTATTTTTAAAAATTAAATCTCACAATTTTCAACCTGTGAAGTAAGTATCCCCAATTATTGATGAGGAAACTGAAGGTCAATACTATTAAGACTTGCCTAGAATAATACATATAATAATTGGTGTGTCTAGGTCTTGAACTTACAGCTTCTATCTCCAAATCCTGGATTCTTTTCATTGGACTATACAGTCTCTCAATACAATTAATTCATACTATAAACCATGAAATTATTTACTTTCAAAGTATGATCAGTGAATAGCAGTTGCCTGTGAAATCAAGGATTTCTATAGGTCAATTCAGAATGGTATTATTATAATTTAATATGTCAATGTCTACATATTCAACATAGCATGTAATTGTTAAACATCAATTTCTGACACATCAATATAATACTTTTAGGATATTTCAAGAGGCACACTATTTTACATCTCTCTATATAATATATATGTTAGTATTTTTATTTAATTTTTTATGAGATAAATTGAAAAATATGGCACGCAGATCTTTAGACTTCATGGAAGATGTGCCCAACCAAAAATAGTTTAAGGTACACTGGCTAAACAAAAAGTCAGTAAGTAAGACCAACTAATGCATTCATTTGTAGTTACGAAATCCTGCCTCAACATGACTCATATCATATTTCTTTTTTTTAGGTAAGATTTTTTTAAGCCCATGAGTTTACTTTTGTTTGAAAAGCTCCCATCCTCTCTAAGTCACTCTGAAAACTCAAGTATTGGCATATTTCTGCATTCCACTCCAGAAAATAACTACATTTCTCTTTGTGTGATCATCCTTCATTTAGAAACACTACATACACATGACCTCACAAAGCATGCCTGCTGTACCATTGCTCAAAACTTCTGCCTAGAAAGTGCAAATGATATACTGACAATCTTCATTAAAACCAACTTGAAAATTCTTTTCTCCACAGCAGAATTTCACAGGGAGGAATGGGGAAATTTCTGTGCTTGCAAGTGAAACGCCACCAAATGATAATATGCTCTTAGATTCCCTTCCAGACATGGATCAAGTTAATGTTTTCCTCAATTCAAAACATTTTCTTTGAAGCTATGCTTCTGATCACTTGATAGTATTTTGACATATATTTACTAATCTCCAAAATTCAGCTCATTCTCTGTTGGTTTTCTTTTCCTTCAGGTAGATTACAATATTCCTAAATGCTGCCCCCTTAGAAGATGCCTGAAGTATCTAAACCTTCTCAGAAACTATTGGCTGATGTTAAAAAAAAACTGAGAGTTCTGAAGTAATTCCACACTGTTGTGCCCACTGGCTAAGTCACCCAAGTGAGAGATGCTGCCAACTGTGTTGTTGACGGATGAGAGCTGTTTCGTGTTTTTATTCCTAGTTTCCGTTGGATATTTTAACATTTTTATGGTAATTATTTTACCTTGTTTTCTCTTTCTGCACTTTGCTTCTCTCTTCTTTCCCCCATTGCTCCCTCCTCATCTTCTCCTTTTTCATTGTTTGTCAGTCACCACATTCAGCCTCTGTGTATTCTATCCAGCCTGCTGAAGAGGGAAGGGCTGTTGGTTTTGCCTGTTTAATCAACTGCAGCACATTATCCAGCTCCCAGAACACTTCCTTAGTACCAAAGATTCGGTGTCCTCCCATTTAAGATTCTGGGATTGATAACTATGTACCCGTGCCCACTGAAAAGCAGAAATTGAGTAAGAATACAAATGTTAACCTAGGAAAAGATGTGTCTCAAATTGTTTGCCCCAAACTAAAGTTTAAAATGGCTACTGAGCTCCTTGACAATGTCGTATGTCCTGCTTTCAGCAGAGAGAATTAGTTGTTCCCTGTTCATTTCTTCTTTACAGCACATTTCCTTCTTCTGCTTCAGAATGTCCAGATCTTGAGCAGTCTCTCATTTCATTGTTGAAAAAGAGAAGTGCAGAGAAAGGAACAGGCTTACTCATGGTACCAAATCAATAAGAAGGCCCCACTTCCGCCATTGTGATCCAGTACAATATTCTGAATTGAAACACATCTTGTGCTGCAAAATAAGAACCCACATCTCTTGTGCAGAGAGCATGTGAGCAGTGAAAACCGCTGCAGAGGCTGTCTCTTCTGCCAGTCTTCTCTGTCCTCAGGGCTGCCAACAGCTTTTAAGAGCCCATCTAGATGTTTTGTGGCCTTTCAAGCACATGCCAGAGAAAAGAGAGAAAATAGATCTATTTGCTGAAGGTTCTAGAACATTTTGAGCAGATTAAGGTGTGTGGGCAGAGCATAGGAACAGTGAAAAGAAATAAGTCAAAGCATTAAAAACAAAGTTATGAAGTCATGAAATGTTAATTAGGGTGGTAAATGGATCTCTGAGAGGACTAAAGGAGAGGCGCTGGGGACGAATTATTGACAAGACAGATAACAGAGTGGTTGTGCTTGGAAGGGGGAGAAGAGTGAAGGAGAAAGAGATGGGGGCTAAAACGTGAGTCCCTAGGCTCCTGTTATAAAGTGAAACATTCTTCATTGACAAGAATATCCTTTTCATGTTGACCTCATTCCTGTGGGGACTGTGTGACTTTCCTTCCTTTCTTTTGTTCCAGATATAAATGAAGGGTTTGGGTACAGCAGTCCTGGGAGAGATATTACATTATCTTCTCTGTGGGAATAATGTGAAGACGTAGATCTCCCTTTCCTTCTTTGCTTTTTATTTCTCTATACAGTAGTTAAAGAAGTATATCGTCAAGAATTCTTGTAGGTGTATCATTAGCAATATGTCCAATGTCTGCACAAATATTGTCCCCGATGCAGAAGGACTAATCCTAAGCCTGGGCTGTGACTGACCCGTACACAGATTTTTCCAGAGCTGAGAGATCCCTTGTTTCCCTTGGAATTGCATGTTTTCATTTCACATTTGAACACTGCATGTTTTATTTCCCCATTAGGCTACAAAGTAAATGTTGATAATTCTGACAAAATAGAATATTAAATATCATGGTATTTAAAAATAAGAGGTATTTCCATGTTAACAAGTGGGGAAAGGAATATCTCCTATTTGAAGTCTTCAGAAATAAATTAAGAGATAGGATATTTGACTTTTATTTATAATTGACTTAAAGTCTCATTTGGAAGATTGGAGAAATTGCTAGTCCTCTGGTGACTCAGTTTCCTCTTAGTAAATTTTAAATCTAATTGTCCTGTGGAGGTGTGAGTGTCCAGCTATTGACAAATACCTACTCTGTCATTGGTTAAAAAAAAAAAAAAATTCTGTAGTATAACAATATAGTATTCTAAATTGCCCCAGGTTGGCTTTTTTTAATGCTGATTTTTAATTTGACTTCAATAATTCTGTTTCTTTGTTTCTTTCATGCTCTTTACTGTAAAATAGCTCATTAGAATTACCACATGTGGTCTTTGCAGAGATTAGTTTTGGTAAGGGTGGCTTAGTTCATTAACCCCTTGATTTTGATCACATCAGTAATAAGAGGAAACAGTTACATAAATGTTAATGAATGCATACTCATGGAAGAGAATTATGGAACTGATACAATGGCACCTTGATAAAAGAATTAGCTTTCATTTTTCATGCTGGGTGCAAGATAAAATCATTTTTAGTGACCACAGAAATGACGAACGGTTTGGCCTTTCCATTTAATTCACATGGCAGAATGGCGAATCATCTATTTAAGAACTTCCAGAAGTTTTATCATGACTGTAGTGGTTAGAGGAGTGTACCTTGTAGTCAGGCAAACTCAGGTACAAATCCCAGCTCTACCTTCCACTAACTTAGATAAGCTATTAAAGTCTATGTGTCTCAGTTTCCTCATCTGTAATACGGCAATATTATACTTATCTCACATAGATGTCGAATGCTTTAAAATAAGGAAATAAAGTTAAGGTTAGTATTGCCCCTGGCATATACTTACAGGCAGGAGAAATGGTATCCTGTACTGTCGCATACTCACTTTGTAATTCTAGGTACCCTTCTACTCTTGATACAGAAATGGCAACTTGAGTAGAAAGGATATGGAAAAGTGACGGCAGAGGACACCAGCCTAGAAGGGAAAGACTTATTTTCCTTATTCACAGCTCATCAATACTGATAACAGCTTCCATTTATTGAGTATGTATTATATGATGAGCACTTTACTGTTTTATGTATATTAATTCCTTCAAAACAACCCAGCTAACATTTTTATTGCCACTTTACAGATGAAGAAACTGAGGCTTAGAGAAGAGAACTTTCCAGGGTCACAGAGTTAGTGAGTAGCAGAGCTAATAACTGACCCAGACATATCTTCTTCTAGGGCACAAGCTTGTAAACATGTTACTCTGCATTGGCTTCATTATTAAATAATGCTTGAAGTCTGTTCTGGCCATGTGACCTACTCTGGGCTGCTCCCCTAATTCCCTGCAGGGAATCTGATCACCAGTTTCAGACACAGTGCCAGAGTTGTTCCAATTTAAATGTCACGAATGTCAGAGCCTATGGATATAGCATTTTTTTTTTGGGGGGGGGGAGGTTAAGGATGATCAAGATACCTGTAACAGTCAAACCTTTGTCTATTATCTAATTTTCCTCACCTCTTCCATTTTCTAGTGTAGCCAACCTACACATTGCCCTCTCTCTTAAAACCTTTTACCTCAGATCTTCCAACCACAGGAATGTCTTATTTTTCTTCTAACAGGTGGCCAGTTACAAACCCTGCTTTAGCCAAACTAAGCATTAGATGATTGTTATTCTTGGAAAACAATGTTAAAGCCCAGAACTGTAATTGCCTGCCAGGTAACATGGCATGGTAAAAATAACATAACATTGCACTTGCCTTGTTAGAGCATTGCACATATTCTGGATCAGAGTCCATTGGTCTTTGTGGTAGCAAAGTATATAGCAACCATAAAATGCTATCAATACCAATTATTGTGAGATGAAATCAGAAGGCTTAATACCAAGACAACTTTCTAATTGGCTATTAATGATGTCATAATGGGCACAATCCGAATATATTAGACACATGAATGTGACCTTTCTCCTTTTTTTGGCTTAAGCATTTTCCATTCCATCTGAGCAGCGAAGCCCTTCACTACATTCACAGTTTTTTTTCACTGGGTTTCACAACATCTTGCCCTGAAATCAGATTCACTGGGTATTTAATCTATAAAAGTGTAAACCAAGGAGATATTCAATTCCTAGTCAGCGATGACTACTACAACTCAACTCTGGGTCTTAATTTATGGCCTGTCTTAATAAGAAAACATTTTTATAATTTTTTTAATTAAGTAAGTTTGTAGAACAAATTGGAAATCATTTAAAACATATTATTTAGTCAAATAAATTATTCAGGTGTAGAAAAAAGTAGTGTATGAGAATTAATACAATCAAAATGTAAGCCTCATCATGATCTAACATAAGGAGTGTTACCTGAGGTCAATTAATGCTTCTGAGCTAGGGTTGCCAAGTAAAGTGCACGATGCCCAGTCAAATTTGAATTTCAGGTAAACAAAAAATATTTTTTAATGCTAATATGTCTCAACTATTGCATGGGGCATACTTAGGCTAAAAAAATTCAGTTGTCTCACATTCAAATTTAACTGGGGGGTCCTATATTTTTATTTGTTAAGCCTGGCCAACCTACTTTGTACTTTAGCTTATTTTCACTTGTAAAATGAGATGATAATCTCTGTCTACCTTATCAGGTTAAGTTACTTAAATGGAGTCACAAGACTTTTTTAACTTAAACATATTCCATTATATGCCTATCCCCTCACACCTCATGACAAAACAAGAATCAGAGGCAGAGAAAGAGAGAGAAATAGAAAAGGAGCCAGAGTCAGAGAGAGATGAAGCGGTGGGGGCCTTTCCACCCGG
This sequence comes from Choloepus didactylus, assembly GCF_015220235.1. Classification (NCBI taxonomy): domain Eukaryota; kingdom Metazoa; phylum Chordata; class Mammalia; order Pilosa; family Megalonychidae; genus Choloepus; species Choloepus didactylus. The sequence goes on along the minus strand of NC_051320.1, from coordinate 47,895,725 downwards.
CACCTCTGATCACGTGCCCGGGGTGAGAGCGGGAGGGAAGGCTGAATCTGCTCATGCCTCCATCTCTCTGAGGCTGCCTCTTATAATCTGAGCACCTGATGGTGCAGGAGTGTGATTCTAGTGTTTAAAGATACTTATTTTTCATGCAACATGGTCCCTAAAACGCAAGCCAACTGCTTCATCTGGAGCTCAACCAAAGAAACGGTGATCTGTTCCAATGGCAGAAGTAAAAAAAAAAAAAAAAAGAAAAAAATCTTTGGACTTATTGAGAAATGGTATGTTGATATCGAATGTAGCACTTCCTAAAGGATTTTTAAGGGTAATTTTAACTGTGTGCAATTTTCATTTTACGTATTGGTTTGAGAGCTCAATCTCCTTGTAAAATGTAATTTCACTGTGACTGATATGAAAAATGTTTTGTGTACTATAAGGTGCTAAGCAGACATAAGGAACAATTAATTTGATATTCTTTTACATCCTGTTATTTTTCATTATCATCATCATTATACCAAATAAAATTATATTTATATTTTTGAGCATTTATCACAGACCTTTAAATAAATGGGAAGCAATATGAAGATACAAATAGATTCAAAGATAACTATGGCTTTGCTACTTAGGACTGATGTCTTGAAAGAATAAAAGGAGTAAATCCATGTGTTATAGAATCTTAAAGGGAAAAGCTTAGATGTAATGAGATAGCCAACTATATATACTATTTTATTTATAGTTGCTATATAATGACAGCACTTCTTTATAATGAAATAATAGGCAATTAGGGTTAGTTGAAATGGTAGAGAGGAAAAGTAAATCTCAGAAAAAGAAATTTCCTGGAATTTTTGTCTGGTACATTGTAGGACAATCCTCCATGAGATGTGGTAGAAGCCAAATAGAGTTGATGGTTTAAAAATAGATCTGATTAAACACTTAAGGATTTGCTATAGAGCATTGCCCTGCAGTAGTAGGAAGAAAGTTCAATGAATCTAAATGAACTTGCTTCTCCTAATTTTTATGAGAGTTAACTACATATCTTTTAGTATATAGCTTGTTAAAAACAAACTCCCCTGTTTTTGATCTGGACTTTCTGCTATCATGAATGATGTTTTGTCAGTGTCATCTAGTAGTTGCATGGGTTAAATTTTCAGGTAAACATCACCTACAGTGTGAAATGACACCAAATCTGATTCCTATTTCTTGTAGGTTTTGAGGTAAAATGGTTGGATGCTGTTTTGCTAAACAAATTGATATTTTTTGTGATTATCTTTGATCATGAGTTGGAGGAGTGATGTTCTGGGCAAGATGAGGCTGAAGAGATAATGGGGACCCAGATGGTGAACATGGGGCATAGGTGGGGTGAGGAGGCTACAGGAGGAACTGTAGAAGGAGAGGGTGGAGAATTAAGAATCTGAAAGTGCCCTTTCCTCTTCTACCAGCTCTTCGGTATGGGACATGTTGAATTGAATTTGCTGAGAGGTCTTCTCAGGTAGGTATATCTGGCAGGCATTTGGGATGCAGGGCTGGTATCTAGAGAAATGCTCATGGCTATAGAAGCAGATTTTTTGAGACATCTGATGAGCAAAAGATGCAGGAGAATATGGAATTGCCTCGGGGGAGACAGGGTGTGAGAGGAAAAGAAAGCTGAGAGTAGGAGGCAGCATCAGACCCACATTTAAAGTGTGGACAGAGAAAGGACAGAGAGGAAGTAGTCAGGAAAGCAGCAAGATCCTATAAAAGTCTGAGAAAATCATATATATTTGACATAGGTAAATATTAATGGTTGTGAAATGGTATCTTTGTTTTATAAACAGCACAATGGTCCCTTCCCATCCTCCTACCTAAAGACATAGATATGCACACACACACACACACACACACACACACACAGACACATACCACAACACTTTGGCTAAAGGCATTCTCTTCTCCTTAGTACTTAGGAAATAAATACTTCCAAGAACTATATGGAAGGACTCTTAGGAGCAGAGAACCAAAAAGGATTTCAAGAAACCATTTGGTCCATCTCCTTGCCAGTAGGGACAATTCCTAAATCATCCAAGGAAGAAAATTGTCAATTCTATTTTTAAAATATCTCCACAGATGGCAATTCCATAGGCTTCTCTGCTAATTTGCACCAGTGTTTAATCAGCCTGACACACAAAGTTCTTCTTTACAGCTAACTCAATGCTATCTTGTTATAAGTTAGAATCTATATGCCCTGCCGAAGTGTGGAAATAGAAAATATTCTAATAATCCAGAATGCCCAAAACAAGTGTTCTCAATCTTAAGTGCTGGAATGAAGCATGTGGTATTTTTTTAATCTATTGTCAATAGCATGTAATTTAGTCCCAATGAGAAATGAAAGCATCTACTCCTAAATTTACTTCTAGTAGACACTAAGTGAATATTTGAATGTCCTTTTGTTCTGAGCAGAAATATTATACACAGAAAACCTCTGTAGATAAACTGAACCAAATTTTTTTTTCAAAGAAAATGATCCCATCTGGGAATTTGAATGTATCGTTTTTGGAAACTCTAAAAGCCTTTTATCTACGGTATGTATGATACAGTGCAAAATGTTCAAGTGTATAGCAGTTGTTTATGAATGTTATGAACATTATTTTTCAATTATTCTCCTTCCTAAATACATCATTAGACAAATTACTTATTCTTCAAGCCAGAATCCACAAAAGGGTTGCTTTGAACTTTCTTAAAAGACATTCCTCAGCAAGGAAAGAGACCCAAGGAAAAGCTGGAAAAGAACAATAAGACAAAAACTTTATTTTTTAATTTTATTTTTAGCACTGGTTTTGAGTAAAATTGCTCCTGAGGGTCCAATACTGTGTGATGCATCATTGATGACAGTGATATGGCTAACAAAGGAAAAAGCAGCCTCATAAGTATGTAGGTGCAATTGAGTTAAAAAGCAGAGTTTAAAAAGCATCCCTTGTTCTTTCCCTTGCTCCAGTAAACCCTCAGCACCCTCCTGGGAGTTATACCCTGGTGAGCCCCCAGCTCACAGGTGCCTAAGGTGAGATAGTCACACCAAAGATTAGAGACACATTGATCAAGGAAGAGTGCTTGCCTGTCTGTCATGGATGAAAACAAACAGCACAGAATAAATAACAGAAAGCAATGCATTAGATGTATAGAAGCTATCACCAATTTTTTAATAAGAGTGATGAAGAGCACAACATTGTGAATGTAATTAATAGCACTGACATATTTGTATGTGGTTAAAAGAGGAAATTTTAGGTTGTATATGTGATACTAGAATAAAAATTAAAAACAAAAGAGCACTATCAAAGTATATTGAGAACTATTACGCAGTTCTGACAAGAAATACAAAGACGAACCTGTACTCTCAATTTCATGAAGAAGGGAGATGCACTGTTACCTTTCCCTCACTTACAGACCTCACCTCCAGAGACAATACTCTTGCATCCTGCTTGGAATTTGCTTCCCAATCTCATTTTTTTTCTTCACTTAGAGGGAGCCATCTTGACCTTCTTAACAGAGTTAGATGCCCCTGTTCTCCATTCTCCAGCTACTCCCTACACTCAACCCATCCTGAGATGAATTACAGTATGTTTTAATTGTTCTGTGCCATATCTTTCTCTCCCACTGGATGTTAAGGCAGGGGAGACCCTTCATCTTGTCCAGACCTGTGTCTCCAGGGGCCAGCACACTGTGTTGAGAAAGGAATGTGAAATATGTGAAGATCAAATCCATGAATATATGTATGTCAACATGTTTCCTGGGCAAAATCTGTTTATCAGTAGAGCCTCCCTGATCTGTCAATTAGGTCAGCATCTCTTCTTATAAATTTCATATATCTATATTCCACTTTTGTTTTTTTTAATCACATTTGTAATATCTTGATCAAAACTCTCTTGCCCACTTGAGGTCTCATGAAGAAAACAGAAACCATTTAATGTCATTCAAAGGTAAAGAACCTGACACAGGATTTGGTTATAGAGATTAGGAAAGAGCTGAGAAGTTAAATAGGGGATGGTGGGCAACCTGGAGCAAGAAGCCACTGCTACCCCAAGGGATAGAGGGACAACTGGAGGAGGTAGTGTTACCAGGACCCAGAAGCAAGAGCGCCTGTCAGGGATTAAAGCCATGACTAGCAGGAGCTGGCATCCAGAGGAAAGGCAGCTATCATCTGAGCCCGGGAGCCAGGGAGAAAGAGGAAGAAGCAGAGATCCTCCCTCCCTCCCACCACCCAAACTTTAGCTAATGTCTGCTCTTGGAAGAACTAGTCAAAGGCAGCCCCCAGGATTTTCTTCCTACCCCCTCCCACCTCCAGAGGAGCAGGGGAAGGGGAAGGGCCTGTGCCGGTAGAATGTAAGAAACATGAGAGCCAGAACCCTAACTGTCGGGCTCATGACTTTATCCCCAGTCCCTGGCACATCCTGCATGACATAGATCATGCAAAGAGATATTGAATCAACTATAGCTGAATGATTCTCCCGTTTCTCATTCACCAAATTCTCTGGCATGATTAATGTCCTGCTTACCTGTAACTCCTCCCTAGAAGATAAGATTCAAGAGGCAGAGATTTTATTACCTGTTTTGCTCACTGACTTAGCCCTAGTACACAGAACATGCCAGGCTAGTAGCAGGCATTCTATAAATATTTTTCAAACCAATGAACAGAGATTTGGTATAGTGGATAAACCCACTTTATCATTTCTTTTTGCTTAGGATGTGATAAGTCAGATCATGGGGCAGGTGCCTCTTAAGGTTGGAGGAAGAAATGAAACTGGTTGTGATCCAGGAAGGTCTCCAAGACTTCAAGATCTCTACTGTGATCTTAACCAACCGTGATGGCTGCCTGCAGCCTAAGGAAAGCAGCAATGGCGCAAAATGTAAAGCCTCACCAAGTCTCTTAACAAATTTATATAAAAGATGAAATGCAAGGTTGCAAATGTTAACAGGAAAAATCATATCTGAGGGATGAGGTTCCAATTTGAGATTTAAAAGTTTATCTTAGTAGACCCGAAACTTGAAACTTTATAGCAGTTACAAGGAATACAGATCAGATAGGTGATTCTGCAGCTGAAAAAATATATAGCAATGTGATACAAGGTGTACACTAAATAACACACACCCACTGACTACATTTAAACCTAACTCAACACACATTAGAAGTTTTGCACAGTTTGGGGGTGGAGGTGAATCTTATTTGAGAGATGGAAAACCTAGAGAAGTGGTATTAGACTGAAGTCATAGAAGCTGAAAGGTCTAGAGGCAAACCTGCTGTTGAGCTAACATAGAAACCTGAGATGGGAAGGGAGAAATGACCCTTATGAATTTGTTAGAGTATAAAGAGCCAATGAGCCCTATGACCTCATCCATACCCTTCATACCTCAGTTTTCTCATCTGAAAAAAATGGAGATACTAATAGAATCTACTTCTTAGGAAATTTATGAGGATCACATGAAAAAGATCCAATGTAAGAAGCTTAGAACCGTGTGTGCACATAGTATGCATGTAGGGATGGTGAGAGTGGGTGCTATTGTACTCTCCAATGAAGCTTGCATGCACAGACATGAATGCATCATGAAAGTGTGAGGTTGGATGTCAGAAATTTCTCGAGGTCAGGTGTGCAGAAAAGATTTACTTAAAGAATATGTGAAATGTCCTTGAAAGATGGGGTCATTCCAGTGTACTCTGACTCGAGGGCAAGAGAATAGACTAATTTTCCCCACTCCTCTGCCCCACAGATGACCTTTTGAATTCTCTTTCAGCCTTTATGTCCATAAAATGTATAATTTCCCTTTCTGACAGTTCGTAGAAGAGTGCGATTCCCAACCCTTCCAGGCTGCTCTGGATGGAAAATGCCCTGAGTTCTTAGAGACTTAACACCCGGGCCTGTGAACATGAGCAAGATTATTCTCTCCAAGCAGCTCTTTTCACATGTGATAAGCTTGGCAAGCTGCCCTGGTAAGTGTCAAGCCCTGAATGTTTTTGTTTTTGCGCTGGTGGTCCTGAGGAGTTACTGGAATACTTCTGGGGATCTGTTTTGCATCAAACTGTTGGCCGATAGTGACATTGAGAAGAAGCAGGTAGAGGCAGAGAGAGGGGCTCTGGACTGTATCGCATTTAATTCTGATAGCAGACTCCCTGTCTGCCCTGGCTGCCTTAAAGCTTCCTCCAGTCTTTCTTTGGCTCCTTCACTTTGTGTTTCTCGATATTAAAGGGCGATCTCTTGTGTGTGTGTTTTCCCCCTTTTGCTTCCCAGAGAGACTTGTCAAAGCTCCTTATCTGTTAATGAATGAAAGGAATTTTTCCAGTGCAGGCGGGACCCTGTTAATGTAGCTCTGGCTAGCACGGGTGGGTCACCGTGTGAAGGGAGCACCAGAGGGTGAAGTGCAGTGAAAACTTCAAAATTGCTCTCGTGCCAGGGGGTGCCATCGGCCGGCATTTTCCTTCAGGCAGAGGGAGGGGCAAGAAGAGTAAGAAGAATAGAAACAGTCTTAGGTTAATGTGCTCCCCTGGGGAGAGATGCACATTGTACCAGTTCACGTTGTCTTTGGCATTTGCAGTATTTGTTCCATTTTGAGATTTGAAAGCATGTGTTTAGGAGCTTGACTAAATTTCAGAGCTGACTGAGGACTCGGCTTCTTTTTCATATAGGGCTTTTTGATTATTTGACTGAAATCCATTTTCTTAATTTCCTCCACCCTCAACCATCTAAAACCTTTTCCAGTTGCACAAAGCAAAGGAGACTAGACTGTTATGTATTTTAGCATAAACAATCTGTGATGCTCAGTTTCGTTTTTATCTCTCATTGTACTTTCCACAGTGACCCACGAGGAGTGATGGCATTTAATATATAATGAATTATTTAACCAAGGAATGAATATATATATAATATTAATATATGTATTTATATATAATATATGATGAATGATTAAACCAAGCATAAAGGAAAGAATGGGTCTTCCTTCTGCAAGGAAACTTTGGAATATATGGCACTGTTGTCCATATAAACCCTAAAATGCCACTGCCAAGGAGAGAAAGAAAGCTGTTCTTATTTCAGAATGGGAGGTGGGGGATTGGGAGAGGAGATGTAAGGGCTAGGATGGGTATTCACACAGTGATTCTGCTGGGATGCTCATGGTGTCTGTTATATTCTCAAGACTGACTCACTAAGTTTCACATTCAGGTTAAGGATCTACAAGGAATACACCCTTCTAAATACATCATTGGGTAAAAGCTGCTGGGAGTGTACTATGGAGAGTACAGGATTTGAAGTCAGAAGACCAGGGTTTAAATCTTAGCTTACTTCTTGTGACCGTGTTCAAGTCACTTAATCAGTCTGCATTCCATATCCTCATCTGCAAAACGGAAAAAGGAATAATAGTCATCTTACTCCATATAGAGAGGCTATATAAATTTGTATATTTTTAATTTAAGGTGGTTTCAATCTAATCACCCATTTTCCAGAAGGATTATAACAAACATATCCCTGAAATCAGAGGAAAAATTAGTGCATTCATTTATTTGAATAGTGAGCAAGGAATAGTTATTTTCCATTCAAAAAATCAAACTTCTAGAAGATATTGATACTTACCAAATTTCATTTCAGGAAATAGAAAGTTCTTTTCACGAGTTCTACTTCTTCAGGAAGATTTCTCTTCTGAAGTCAATCATTTTCAGTCCCTTGATATGCTGCCTGTGAAACAGAATGGCAGATAGATATATCATTGTGTTTCTTGGGTCACCTGCATGACATACTAGTCTCCTCTTGCAGTTAGGGATTTAGTAAATCAGAAGTAGCTCTTCGTTCACAATCTAACAATATCTCAGTTACAGATGAAGTACATCTATTTCTGCTTGCTGTGTTCCCAAATTATGCTTTTGGTGATTTTTATTTTGGGGGTGACAAAAAGACTAAGGATTCTGGGCTGATACTCCCTAAATATTCTGGGCTGATGCTCTCTGAGGATTCTGAGCTGGTGCTCTTTCCTGTGCCACATTTTTAAATTTGATGCTGTATCTGTAGGCAGAGCTTGCTGTTACTCCATCTCATTGACCACTAAACTCACAAACTGGTGAAATAATCTAACTAAAGAGAAAAGTATTTCTTTTCCTAAATTTCTTTTGCTCCTTTCTGTCAGCTCCCTCCCTGAAGTCATGACTGGCCTATTCCTTTGATTATCATCTTCTGAGGTGTCACAAAGACATTTCTGTTTGCATCTGTGCCTGTGACTGTCTCATATCAGTTCACTTTTTAGCTGTTTCTGGTACTTTTGCTGTTTTCTGTTCTCCCAGCTGAACCCACTTCATATTCTACTAAGACAAATGCATCTATGATGCTAGAATTGGCTGGTTTTCCTTTTTCCCGATCCAGTTTTGCATTTAACGTGCCAGTGGCCAATATATTATATATGACAAAAATGCCCGTAATCAATTGAGGAGTATAAAAGATGACAAAACTTCTTGGATCCAGAGCCACACAATGTTTATGCTGGAACGGACCTTACAGATCTCTTCCAAATGCCTCATTTTGCAGACAAGGAAACTGAGCTCTAAAGAGAGGAAGGGTCTGGCATAGGTTGTAGATAAGAGTTATTTATGCCCTTTAAATGTAAATTTGGGACTTAAAAACACGAATTTGAGATAAAACAGGAGTTTTTGACAGGGAAACAAACAAGAAGGGAATGACAGAATTTGGACCCCATGTGACTGGGAATGGGGAATGGAAGGAAGTGGGAAACCTTTGCATGTGGCCAGAGGGAGGCATAGGAGACAGGAGAGAAAGGGTGTCGGAAAAGAAATTCACCAGAAGAGTTTAAGACTGTAAGAATGACAAGCTAAGTGGCTTTATAGCTTAACCAGGGCAGGAACTAAAATGACAAATTTCAGAAATTATGTAGGCTGAACACCTTGAAAAGCCAACATTAAAAAGATGTTACTGAAGATAAGAAAAAGAAAGATCGAGAGGAAAGCTTGGGGTGTTAACAATGGCTTAAGGGAACAATTGGGGTGAAATCTTGGAAGTGATTGCTCTTTTCTCAAACGAATTAGAGGAATTAGGGACACAGTTTAGTTTTGTGTCGAAATAATGTGGAGCAGGCTGTAACCAGATTCCTTTAAACAAGGCAGAGCTAATATACATAATCTGCTGACTTCTAAGCAATGTGTAATCCAAGTTTCCACATCTGAGGTAAAGTCAGTTTTGCAGCCTAAACGACAGGCCAAGGTTGAGATTCCAGATTACGCTGCTCTCTTATGTAGATTGTTTTTGACTCACCTGGGTTGTTGGAGTTGATGATCACATCTATTTACTGCGAGTTTAGTGAACGGCAAAATTGACAGCAATAAAAAAAAAAAAAGTAGTGCTAATTAATCATTTGAATGCTTACTATAAGTGAAAATGACTATAACAATTAGTGGTATAAATCTCCTTCCAAATAATACCAGAAACTAGTGACCATGGTGGCTTCCAGATCACATTGGCAGTGCTCATCTAGCCTGCTTCATGGCATGGGTATGCTTTAATGGAAAAAAAAAGCATAGAAATCTCTTATGCTCCTTTTTGCCTATGAGGTCCATAGGATCATGTAAAACCTTTACTTCCCTCAAGAAAAAGGCATGTGATTGGAAACATATAGAATTTAAAGCGTATTTATCATTATGCTAATATTCAATAATTATTTATGGAGTTCCTACATTTTATGTGGGATTACTGGGGATCCAAAAATAAATATGCAAAATTTGGTAAGTTTAAAGTCTCTCATGTGCTTTCTAGATTTTAGCCATATGAACCAAACAGCAGTTTTCTTAGAATGCAGATATTGTCTTCTATCTCAACATGGCAGCTTTAGGGATTTGGGGACAAAGCAAAATTGCAGGGTGGGTGAAGTTGCTAATTTAGTTCTCAGACATAATTTATTAAAAAAAAAAACAGAAATGAAAAAGACCCTAACAAGTAAGATAATATCACTGCAAATAATAGACATAAGGAGCAATTTTTAAAAAGAAGATTTAATCCATAAAGCTATGTAAAAATCTCTTCACAACAAAGTCAGCAAAACAGGGAAAAGATAGGCCGGAGATACGAAGATGAATTATTCAGACCTACCAAGTGTCACTCAAGCTGCTCCGTTTTGAAGATTCGCTCATTAATATATTCATTTAGTTAATCTTATTAAATATCTACAAGGTGTTTGACAGTACAAAATAACAGGACAATGTGTCTCACTTAAAAAAAAAAAAAAACTAGAAATCTGGCAGTAAAACTCTCTCCATATGAATATCTCTCTATGATACAGTACATGTTGCAGTGAAGGTTGTAATCAACATGGAGAAGGGAGAAGAAAGGTGAAAGTCACTTCATAAAAGAAGTAACATTTAAACTAGGACTTGATGGAAGAGTAGATTATTTACACATCAACAAAATGGGGAGAGACTGTTCCAGACAGAAGTAATAGCTTTAACAAAGTCATAGAGATATAATAGTATATTGATATGAAAGCATAATGCAAGAGAGATGGCATTAAAAATCAGCGGGAGTATTATAGGCTATTCAATAAATGCTAAAGGGCATTAAAGATATCCTGGGGGGTGATGGGGGAATTAAACCTCTACTTCCCATCTACACAAAAAAATTAAATTCTAGATGGATAAAAAAACATGCAAAAAACATGAAGAAAATACAGAAAGTCATATTTATAACTTTGAGATAGGGTAAATAAGCAACAAAAGCACACACTATCCAGGAAAGTATCTATATATATGACTATATTCAAATTTAAACCAATGTTAAATAAAAGACACCACAAATAAGGCAAAGAGAAAGTGCACAACCTAGAGAGGACTTTTGCAAAGCATGTAACAAATTATTTCCAGAATTTTTAAAGAATGCTTGCAAATCAATTAAAAAAAAAAAAAAAAAAAAACAGAAAAAAACTTGATAGAAACATAGGCAAAGGATATAAATAGGTAGTTCACAGAAAGGGGGCAAAGTTTGGCCTATATTTAAATGAAAGGCTGCCTAATCTCCCTTAAAATTGGGAAAACCACAATTAGATATTTCAGGCCATCACTTTGCCAAAACACAAAATGTTTTATAATGCCAGATGTGAGCAATAATATAAAACAGAACTCTCATACACTGTGGTGGAATTGGAAATGCAACAACTTTGGAGAACAATTTGACATTATCTAGCCAAGTTAAAAAATAGTTGAAGAAAAGTTGTCCCTAAACATATAACATCCATAAACATATAATACAGAGAACTCTAATACATGTTCCAAAAGAGCTGTGTAAAGAATAAAGATTGCACCATTGTTTATTTAAATGAATAATGAAATCAAAGAAACAACAAACATAAATATCTGTCAACAAAGAAAGGATAAGCACCAAAAAATGAATAAACTTAACCTATGAGTATCAACATGTATAATTTAAAAAATATAATAGTAGCTAAAAAATAGAGTGTAGATAGATGCAAAGCAGTATTGGTTTTCTTTAAGAAGTAAAAGAATAAAAACATGGATGTCTGGGAGTAATAAGTGCCAAATTCATGTTTATAGTATCTCTGGCTATGATATTTTCTTTCTTCAAAAAACAATAAAATAAACCTGAATCGAGTCAGATACACACTTTTGTTAGATAGTTTTCTACAATTTTCTGTGTTTTCTGTATACTGTATATATGGAATCAGGTTTCTCAGTTATTCATATGAAGCTCATTTGGATGAAGGAATCATCCAAATACAATGTTTTTCAAAAGTTGAGATATTTGCAACATTAGCCTAAAAGAGGATTTGGATCAATAGAACTCATAAAGGGCTAAATGATCACAAGAAGATTTATTCTTGGAACAATGAGGTGCCCCCTCTTCGGTGATACACTTCCTGATTCATTTCTCACGATGTTCTGGTATTTTGTGCCTAAGCATGTTTCTGGTCCTTTAATAGGATAGGAAATGCTCATCAGTTAGGAAAAGGTTAATGTTATTGGTATTTATGATGATGAAACCCAGTAATCAATAACTACTGGAAAGTTTCCCTAAGTTGAGAAAAGTATGGGAGAAATGGAGTAAGACAAAACCTCTTGCTTGTTTCTTTGGACAGGCCCATCTGCCGTCTGAGCAGGGCTCTACAGGGGCAGTTCACCACTGCTCCACTTGGCGTCAGGGAAGGCATCTCAAAGGCTGGGAGCTGGTACCAGCTGAAGGCTCAGCCACTCATATTCTGGTGTTGATGCAGCCTACTGGCTAGACCTTAGCTGGGGCTGTCAGTTGAAGACACGGCATGAGGTCTGGGCTTCCTCAAAACATGGTGACTGTAATAGTTTTCCACCATTGTTGTGACAAATTACCACAAATTTAGTGGCTTGAAACAACACAATTGTGTTATCTTACAGTTTATTAGGCCAGAAATTGGCCTCCCAACTTTAGTTGAGTCTCCCTGAGCTAAAATCAGGGTGTCGGCAGGGCTGCATTCCTTTCTGGAGGCTCTAGGGGAGAATCCATTTCTATGCCTTTTCATGTTTGTAGAGGTTTCCCACATTGGCTCATGGCCCCCTCCCTCCATCTGCAAAGCCAGCAACATTCCATCTTTCTTTGCTTTTTTTGGATAATTACATCTACCTCTGACCGACTCACTTTTGCCTCCCTTTCTATTGTCATCCTTTTGTGGTCGCATCGCCCTCTGACTCTGAACTCTTCTGTCCTCTCTCCCACTTTGAAGGGCCCTTGTGATTACATTAGACCCATCAAGATAATCTCCTCATTTTGAGGTCCTTAATTTAAGCATATCTGCAAAGTCCTTTTTGCCAGGGAGGGTAACACATTCAGGGATTGCAGAGATTGGGATGTGGACACCTTTGGGGGACTATCATTCTGCTGATCACAGTGTCTGAGTTCCAGTGTCAAGGATCTTGAGAGAAAGACCTGGGTGGAAACCAGATTACCTCTTACGGCCTCACCTCGAAAGACATGCAGCATCACTTCCACCACATTTCTATTCATCAAGGCAGCCATAAGCCCCACACATCTTTAAGAAGAGAAAAAATAGATTCCACCTCTTGATAAAGGTATGGCAAGATTCCAGAAGATTATGTGGGAATAGAAATATTATTCTGGCTATTTTTGGAAAAGAAAATCTGCTGCAAATAATGTAATGGATGAAAACACTGGTTCTGATGTCCAAATACTTGTGGTAAATTCGTGGCTCTGCTACATTTTAAGAAAATCAACCTTTCTAATCTCAAGGTTTTTTTATCTGCAAAATGGGGATTACATTACAATACCAAAGGATAGTTGTAGGGATTAAATGAGATAATCTATGTAGTATGCTTAGCATGATGCCTGGCTCATAATAAGACCTCAATAAATGTTGCTACTGCCTAGCTGTGTGAATTTAGGCAATTTAATCACTCAGAAGCTGAGTTTCTTTATATGTGTAATAGTGATAAGAGTACTTACTTCAAAGGATTGTTTTGAGAATTAAATGAGCTTAACTATGGTTGATAGATATTAAGCATTCAATAAAAAATACATATATATAATTATAATTATATACATATCATTAGAATTATATGTACATAACTGTGTATATAATTACAATAATTACATATGATGGATTATTCCTAGCCCCTCCCCTAAGAAACACCATCACACTGGGAAAGAAAAGAATTAAAATTATGAGACCATATGTGCATAGCTATAAGGAACCTCAAAATTTTTTTGTTAAATTTGTGATTTTAATTGGGTATTTCAAATATGTACTGCAATGAAAATTTTCAACCAAACATTGTGAACATTATAGCAGGATAAATGTGTATGCTGATTCTTTGTAAACAAATGACATTGGGGTCTGCTGGATATGGTTTGAACTGTAGTAGTGATAAAGGAATAGACCCACAAAGAAAAGAGGAAAAATAGTCACTGTGAGGCTTTGATGATCATTAATCCAATCCAAGCTGCAAAGGACTCAGAGAGCCGTATCTGCCTAAGCTCACTGAACCTAGCCAAGACTGCTTGGAGCAATGCCTTAATTACATTCTGATTAGAATGGCACTGCCTAGAAACAGATTCCAAATTAAGTCATTTTTGTTCTTCAGGAAGCTCTTCTAGTACAGCTATGTATGATGTGCATCAGTACACGAAATGAAAGGTGTACTGTTTTTCAAATTTCTAAAATTGGGTTTTGCCTTATTAAGGTAGAAAGATCTGTTTCAAAAATAAGATTTTATATGTTGGATGAGAGCCAGTTTGGCAGATGTTTCCGATGTCGTGATCCTCAAAGACCCTCCTAGATCAGGACACTGTGATGTCACAGCAAATCCACTTCCAATCGGGGGTCAGCTTCATGGGTACATGAGCAGAACAGCCAGCCACCCAGCACCCCAGGCTCAGAGGGTCCCAGACTGGGGGTTCCATGATCTGTGGTTGCTGCCTTGAAATTCTTAATAATTTTATCTTTCAATTTGTGTTTTGTACATTGAGTCTGATAGGACAGTGGAAAATGAGCCAGGGGCTTGGAACTTCAGCTAACGTGTGTCTCCCCACCTCCCTCGAGTGGGTTCTCGGCAGCAGGTCCCCACTCTCACATACCTAGTGCCCCTTCCTGCCCAGTCCCAGGGCTCCTGACACCCTCCATGTGGGGCAGGGGCCAGGGAAAGGGACTAGTCTCATTTGCAAGGGGAGGCCCGTGTTCCATCCTAGCTTCCGCCCCAGGGATTGAGTTGGACATGGCATGAGGAGGTTTGGGGTTAGACATGCCTGCACCCCATGGCGCCTCAGGGCAGGGCATGGCAGTGTCTGTCCCCACCCTAGGTTAGCAGCACCGCAGTGCATTTGATGGATGACTCGTTGGTTTTGCCCACTCCTTATCAGGGTCTGAGCATGTCCCTGCATGGAGGTGGCAGTCCTTTGGGGAGTCACCCATCCATCTTGGCTTAGGTGGTGGGCCATGGAAAAGGAATTTGGCTTCCCTGCCCCAAGCTAAGGAATGACAAATTGGTCTGGTGGCCTGGGGCAGAGCTTCCAGGTTCCAGTGAGGGTCTGAGCTCACCCGCTGTGCATTTGCGTGCCTGAGGGAATGCAGTATTAAAAAGCAAATGTGAAACACCAAAAATCAAAAAAAAAAAACAGAGAAAGAAAAGAAAAAGTTTATGTTTTAGTTGCTTTAATGTCACTTTTTCCTGTTTTGAACAAATGGCACCACATTTTCACCTTACACTGAGCCCTGCAAATTATGTAACCTGCTCTGCTTTCAGTAGATTACTGATTTTTCTTAATTTCTTTCAACTTTAAGCAGTGGTGGAACTGAAGGAGAATATAGTTCAAGGGACTTGTTGGCTGTACTGTAGAAAAGGCTATTTCACTGGTCTGAATAGTAACATTTCCTAAGGTAAATCAAATATGGCTTCAATACTGATCTAAACCAGCTTTCCTAATAACCTTTAAGGAGAGGCTAGGCCTGCCTATAATTGTGCCTAAGAGCCTCCTCCCGAATGCCTCTTTGTTGCTCAGATGTGGCCCTCTCTCTCTAGCTAAGCCAACTTGGCAGGCAAAATCACTGCTCTCCCCCCACGTGGGATCTGACACCCAGGGGTGTAAATACCCCTGGCAACATGGAATATGACTCCCGGGGATGAATCTGGACCTGGCATAGTGGGATGGAGAACATCTTGACCGAAAGGGGGATGTGAAAGGAAATGAAATAAGCTTCAGTGGCAGAGAGATTCCAAAAGGAGCCTAGAGGTCACTCTGGTGGGCACTCTTACGCACAATATAGACAACCCTTTTTAAGTTCTAATGAATTGGAATAGCTAGCAGTAAATAACTGAAACTATCAAACTGCAACCCAGAACCCATGAATCTTGAAGACAATTGCATAAAGATGTAGCTTATGAGGGGTGACAATGTGATTGGGAAAGCCATATGGACCACACTCCCCTTTGTCCAGTGTATGGATGGATGAGTAGAAAAATGGGGGCAAAAACAAAAACAAAAAAACACCCAGTGTTCTTTTTTACTTTAATTGTTCTTTTTCACTTTAATTATTATTATTATTTTTGTGTGTGTGGTAATGAAAATGTTCAAAAATTAATTTGGGAGATGAAGGCACAACTATATAATGGTACTGTGAACAATTGAATGTATGCTTTGTATGACTGCATGGTATGTGAATATATCTCAATAAAAATGAATTTTTAAAAAATAACCTTTAAAATGGCTGTTTTAGGGCACTCTCCAATTTGATTTCTGTGGTTGGCTTTTGGCATTTTTTTTTAATGAAAGCAGACTTGTAATTGGCTAAAACTGCACAATGATGTTACAGATTTTTAAGAGCATTGCTTACTTTTGTCTGTTTCTTTTTTTCTTTTTAATTGCTTTTGTGTATCTTGTTACAATAGTCATAATAATAGAGCCCATCTCATATGTAGGTGAAGCTGAACTTGAAGGGCTCCATAAAGTAGCCCAGCATTTGCCCCCAAATGTTCTAATATTCCTCCATTAAGAGCATTATTCTTTGCTATAAGGTATTGTCCCTGATTAACATAAATGGCTCCTTTAGGTTTGGAAGGACAGAGTGTCATATAACTTGACTTTTGACAGGATTTTCTAATCAAAACCTAAGATCCAGCTAGATAATAGTGTAAATTCTCCCAAAAGGAATTTTGTCTCAGGTGTATTTCTTTTCTGTTCAATATTGGCTCTCCACAAATCAAAAAATATCATGGGATATAAATAATATTCCTTCCATTCATATTTGAGATTCTTAAAAATCTTAGAAAGGTTTCCTTATTAAAGCACATATGTTCTTATTTCTTCATTTCTTCGTTGTATTAGCCCAAATGCTTCAGAGAGTGAGTTACAGAAGAGTCACACAAGGTGCTGGCAACCTTCTTATTAAACAGCAAATTTGTTTTTGACAGACAATGGGTGGTAGCAGTGGAGATGTTAAGAAGTAGATGGAAAGTAGTAGGGGTAAACAGGGTTGGCCTCGATGAGCTTGAGATGTCTATTAACATCTAAATGAAGAAGTACAGGATGCGTTTAGATACAAAAATCTGGATTCAAGTGGAAATGTTGGGGTTGGATAGTTAAATGTGGGAGCCAATAACCTGCAGATTGTATTTAAAACCAGAAGAGCTGCTGAGATCACCTGGGGCCAGACTGCTCTAGAAAACTGAGGAATTGGGCCCACACGCTGAGGCATCCCAACATCTAGAGGTAGTGCCAAAGAGCCAGCAAAGGAGCCCCCAGAGAAGTTGGAATAAAACAGAGCATAGGGTCACCTAAGTCAGGAGAGGAGAGTGTTTCAAAGAGGGTGTTGTCTAATGTGTCAAATTAGAAGAGAAGTCAAGATAACAGAGGGAAGAAAAAGGACCAGGGGATTAACTTTATGGTGTTCAGTGCTGATCCTAATGAGGCATTGTAGTGGAATGGCAAAAAAGAAACCCAACTGGAAGAGAGAATAAAAGCAATACTTTCAAGAAGTTTGCTGTGAAGGGAATAAAGAAGTTGCAAGGTAACTGGAGTTGAGCTCAAATTGCTTTAATTCATTAAGCATACTACTAAAAAAGGTAACTTACATTGTATACTTACAAAGTCTTGTTCAAAGTGGAAGTCCTTATTATTTTAAATGGTTTCATATGCCAAAATGCTCCTCACTGTCCTTTTGATCTCAGTCTCAATTGAGTATTCCTTTTCAGTTTCAACCTCTCATCCCCTAGAGCACCCTCCATTTTAGCAAATGCACCGATATTTAACTATTTTTTCGGGCCACAAGTCTTAAAGCCATCCTTGATTGCTCTCTGACTCTTAAATGCCACATCCAATCCATGTAAAAAATCCCATTGGCTTTAAATTCAAAATATATCCCGAATCTGAGGGGAATCTCTTTCCCCTCACTGCTGCTTCCTTTAGTTTCAGCTGCCATCTCCTGTCATTTGCAAAACCGTCCTAACTAGTCTCTTATTCCAGTGAAGCTCCTCTACAGTAACCCAAGTAAAACATCTAAAATAAGAAATAAATCTTGCCTTACCTCTGCTTTCAATATTCAAATGGCTTTCCTTCTCACAGAATATAATCCAAAATTCTGAATATAATTCTGAATATAATCCTGAATATAATCCTTCTCACAGAATATAATCCAAAATTCTTACCATGGCCACAGGCCACTCCTTGATCACTTCTTTGTATCAGTTAACTATTCCTATATTTACTTTCATTTATTTTCACTCATGTGTCTGTGGCTTGGCTAGGAGTTAACTGAACCAGGCTGTACTCAACTGAGGAGGCTTGGCTGAGTGGCTCTGCTTCTCCTGCTACCAGAAGGCTCACCTGAACATATTCTCTTGTAGCAATGGCAGATGTGCAGAGGGAGAGCAGAAGGAGACAAGGCTCGCAGCTGGTGTTCGTCACTCCACCTTGTTCCATTGCCCAAAGCAAGTCACATGGCCAAAGGCAGACTCAAGGTTACGAAATGTACCACTCTCCTTTAGTGGAAGAACTTCGTTATCACATGGCAAAGGTGTATACAGGGAGGAGTGAATGACTGACCAGTAATGCAATCTACCACATACTGAGGGCCAATTTCCTCTTTCTCTTTTTTTGCTCACTTGACCACACTTGCTCATCAAGCTACCACCTCAGGGCCTTTGAACTTGTGGTTTCTTCTGCTTGGGATACTCTTTCCCCAAATTATCACAAATCTCTCTTATTTCTTCAGATCTCTGCTAAAATAGTACATCCTCAAAGATTCCCATGGATAGGTGTTTGCAGACTATGGCCATGGAACAATTCCAGAGCACTGCCTATTTTTGTAAATAAAGTTTTATTGGAACACAGACACACAGACATGCCTATTTGTTTACTTCTTGTCTATGGCTTCTTTTGCATTAAAATGGCAGACCTGAGTAGTGTCAAAAACTGCCTGACACAGAAAGCCTAATATATTTAGTATCTTGCCCTTTACAGAAAAAACTTTGCTAACCTCAGCTCTATTTCATTACCCTGCTGTGTTTTTCTTCTCAGTGCTTATCACTTCTTGATGTCCCATTATGTTTATTTGTCTATGTACTCAGGATTGAGCTCCTCCACCTGAATATAAGCTTCTTTAGAGCAGGATTTTGTCATATTTAACTGCTGCATCACTAGTCCTAGAACTTTGCCAGAAACTCAGAATTGTATTCTTATCTCCTTAAGTCTTTTAAGTGTCAATTTCCTGACATCTGTCCTCTCCTGACCACTCTGTCACTCCCATTTCCTCTTCCCCTGCTTTATCGATTTTAGTTACCTTATAGAACTTACTGCCTTCTTATATAGTACCAAACTTTCTTAATCATTTTATTGCTTATTGTCTGGCTCTTCTCACAAGAATGAAAACTCCATGGGACAGAAATCTTTACCTGAGTTGTTTACTTGGTACTTTGCCAGGCATATAGGAAGTGCTCAATAAATATTTATTGAAAGAATGAGCAAATGACAGCTTCTTAGGAAACAAATTAAAAATCTTAAATTTTAGAGAATAATATAAATAAGAAACAGCATCATTATTCAATGCTGGGGGGGGGGGGATTCTTAGGAAAATCCCCCAAAGAGGCTCCTGTGCTATTATCTAATGAGGTTTCTTTGTCACGGATCAGATGATCCTAACAGCACACAGAACAGGATGTCAAGGTTGTTATGACCTTTTCAGAAAGACATGCTGCTTACCAGCACCAAGGGAGAATGGAAAATATCAGCAAATGCCCAGCTTAAAGCCCGTCTAGTCACATATCCTGCTTGCCAGCTCTCTTCAATATGTATATTTCAGTAAAGACAGAGAAATATCCTTTAATATTCCAAGCAAGGTAAAAGGAAATTCTAATTACTTTCACCCTGGACTAAAATCTTATGCCTTGAGGAGAGTATAATAAAAAGGAGGGATGTCCCAACACTCCACTCCCTTCCCTAGGATGTTAGATGGATCATGATAGCAGTTTTCCTGCTTCCTCTGTTGTCTCTCCCTTCCCTCTCTGAGTGAGCAATGCCACCTGTGGAATGACGACCATTCGGAACAGGAAGACTATTACCTTCAGAAGGCTGGAAGCAGTTCAGGTAACACACAGAGGTATCCAGAGGTGTGGGAGTGAAGGGATAGTTTTCATTCATTTGCAGTGGCTGCAGGAGAGGGACATCCCAGCGGCTTTTGGCCCCAGGGGAGAAGAGGTGGATATAAAATATCTCACATCACAATGTCTATTTGCATAAATAGCTACTGGGCAGGGGGAGTTTGCTGAAGGTGATTTTATCCTGAGAAGCTATAGCAGATGCTGCCAGTGCCCTGCCATGTCCCCTTGCCCTTAACACAATGAGGCACAGCAACTCAACTTCCAACTTTTTCAGCACCTGCTCTTCTAAGCCTGAGGGTTTTCTCTTGCTGCTGGAGCCTGCTTAGCCACCTGCGCAGACCAGAAGTGCCTCCTTTAACCAGTGACTGACAGAAGGTGGTGCATAAGCACCCCAGCTCCCTCGCCCCTCCAGTGGGTTAACCTTGGGTTGTGTGTTTTACGTGCACTCCCAAAGTTTCACAGTGAGATCGTGCACCAATCATCTGCATAGTGACTGGTTTGATAATGTGACATTTATTGATTGCCTTTAGTTTCTTGTCTTATTTCCTCCACATCCCACCACATTGGTGTTTTCTTTCACTTACCAAATAAGCTACTTGCACTCAAAGCATTGTGTCAAGTTCTGCTTCTGCAGAAACCCAAACTAAGAAACATGCCTCCCCAATTTATTCTTATCTTTAATTCCTTTAGTCTAACTTAGATTTGTGTGAAGATCTTATTTTTTGTCCAGATATTAGGGAAAACATATATTCACCCTGAAATGCCATATTCTCTTTTTTAAGAGTAGACTGAACCCTTTGAAACATTTAGTATTAGCCCTTTCAGTAACTTTCTTATTCTTGGTTATCAGGGGTCATATAATTGCAACCGGAAAGAATTAACAAAATAACCAATAATATATTAACTTTTAGATCCTTAATATAATAAATTGTTTTTAGATAAGGTTGCTCTTTAAAAAACCCATGCCTTTTATTTTACCAATGAAAACTCCCTAGGCAGTTTTAGATTTGGGAAGTGACTTATCTAAGGTCTCACTGCTAAATGGCTTCACAACTGAAACCACTAGTTAAATTCATTTATTACCTAAGAATTAATATTATTTGATGCCTGGTCAAGTATGCTATATGCATTCTCTCTTTGAGGCTTTCCCTGTTGTACATGTTTGGGCAGTTTGTAATGTGCATGCTCCTGGATGTTTTGAAAAAGGGAACATGTCTTTATTTCCTTGGCCTGTATTCACCCCTTTACAAACAGGAGGGTGCTAGCTCCTGAACACAGAACAGCCTCCTGTTCATGGTTTCTAAGTTTACCTGCATACCCAGGGCTATTCTTTTCAGGAAAGAGGAAATGTTCTTACTTGCTCTGTCTGCCAATTTCTACAAGGCAACCAGATGTGGGAACAGTCATCCTCATGTTATAGCAGAACTAATGATTTACCTCCTGGGATTTGTAAGGCTCCCTGCCACCCTAGATAAGCCCATATGGCTGTATGCATGCGTATTTCGGCTCGATCCCTGTACCAGACCCAGTTTACGCACCTCTCCAGGGACACTCATGCCCAGCTGTCCCATGGGCTTGACCCCATAGTAGCTCTCATCTGTAACTGTGGGTGCATCCTTTTCTGTGATCAGAAAGCCCACACAACTGCTGCCGCAGTTATCTTTTAACTTATCTGTTAACTCCACAGGTTGTGTCAGCTCCTGCAGGGGCAGGGCTGGGCTTCCTTCATCAAAGCTCCATGCCTCAGGAGCTCCCACAGTCTGGTATGACACAACCGCACAACTGAGCTCTTGGAGCTTCTGGCCTCCTAGAGGGCTGGTTAACACAGTCCAAGGGTGTCTTCGTCATGGGTTTTAAATTTAAATAGCTTTTTAGTTTATGGCACATCAAATAAAACATATAGCCTACACATTTTGCCTATTCTAGAGACTGGAAATCAAAGTAGAGAAAACTTACTGCTTTTCCTCAAATTGCTTACTGTACTATCAGGAAGCTTGGGGGCAGGGGGAGCTAGGCTCTTGATTTCATCTTACCTTGACTTTTACTGCCCTGTTCCTGTTTGCCTTTCTCCCAGTTTATCTTCAGGGAGATGGATATTAGTTAATTTCCTCCTGAAGAATAATCCATGTAGGACAGTGATGCTGCATAGCTCTGCAAGGCCCTTAAGTATCTCATGCATTATGTGGCCCAAATGGCTACATTAGGGAAAAAAAGAAAATCCCAATTTGTGACATTTAAATATGGGATTTCTTTGAATAGCAATTCTTCTTTCATATGCTACAACATCGCGATCAATGGCACCAAAAAGCAAGAGGTTTCTCTTATTGCTATATATTTTTATTTCCTTCCAAATATCAGTGCCACATCAACTGTTAATCTGAAAAACCTCATTTAATGTCAGCTTGCTCACAGTTATGAAAATTCAGGTAATGTATTCCTGTTACTAATTGTATTTGAGAAAGTGTTATTAATTTCATATATCAAGTTCGTAGTGGCCATCTGTTCCCTCCGAACTGCTGCGTCTCCCTCCATCTGCCCTGTTTTTCTTCTGCTAATCGGGTGGCAAGGGCTCAGATGATCGGGAAGTTTCTCTCTGACTTTTGATTTGTCACTCATCATCAAGCCAGCTGTGCATTTGTAACAGACTCCACCGACGGGTGGTGGTGAATTTAAATCTGTCTGCTTTTCTTTTTTTTTTTTTTAATAAAACTTTTTTTGTCAAAAATGTTTAAAGGAAGCCAGATTGTATTTTCTACACTGTAAAATGTGCTTTGCTGCCACTAATTTGGCTGCATCTGCACTCTCATGAATATAGATGAAGGTACATGGCCAGGATATTATTAGGGACTGCAGCAAGAGGGAAGAATTTTAAATGTGGCAAGATACCATAGTTTAGATTTCTGAGAACATTAGGACAAACTAATGTGAAACTGCTGACATTTGCTAGCTTTAAGTTCAAGATGAGTTTTTGAATCTTAACCACAAAGATTCTTCTTGGAATATTTTTGCATGTGTGTGATTGGAGAGGAAGAGGTTAGGAGAAGGATTCTGAGAGAGTATTATTAAATCTTCATATCAAATTTCTTCACCTTGTCACCCATAAACCATGGACTACAGTCTATGTGCAACTTACTTGTTTGACTTAATAGCTCACAATTGGACAAGTTGAGTATGACATTAGCTACCATCATAATTTTCCAAGTAACTAGGACTCACCCTGTAGGATAAGATATTAAGTTTATGGATTTGGAAACTTGAAGATAAACCGAGGATGCCAATTTTTTGTTGCTTGTAATTGTGTAATTTAATGCTAATAGCAGAGTAAAAGTAATAATCATTTATTAAAATGTCACTCATCTTTTCTGATAAGCATTTTTGCCAAAATCCATCAGAGAATAACACCATGCTGCTGTTGATGCTGATTGAACAAGTTTTATTTTGCCTTCAGAATTATTAGCTGCAACTTGATATGAGAAAATATCCAACCCATATTCAATAAACATTTATTGGAAGTATACCTCTAGGAATAGAGAGAGAATCAAAATAATGATTTTGTTTCTTGAGAACACACTTGTAATCTATTAATTACACAATGTGATAAGGTAGCCTGCTGCATTTCCAGGTATAGCTCTTAACAGTGAAACAACTGCCAGATAAAAACACACAAATCTCCATAAAAATGAACATTTTTAATTGCATTAGCTCCAAAAGAAAGCAAAGATTTCTAGGACTTCAACATAGCTAAGCAGTTCATTTTTTTTTACACTAAACATGACATTTCTTAAGGTTTTTTTTTAAATTCATAAATACATCACTTCAGCCTCAAAGAAGACTCTCATTTTTGCTTTCCAAAAACAAACAAACAAACAAAAACACCAGTTTTAAGTGGTTGAAAAAACTGGGAATTTCCATAATAATTTTGTATTTCTTAAAGTTGGCAACATTCCAAAGTATAAAGAGCCTATGCCATAATATCATACAGCAATTTAAAGAATAAAAATGAGAGTTTGATCAATTTTTTTTTTTTTAATTTCCAAAACCAATTCAACGTAGGAGTCAAAAAGGCCTAGCATTTCTTAGAGCTGTGAAAGAGAACATCCACTGGCATTTTTATGTTTCTGAAATTGTCATAAAAACAAAATAATTGTGTTAATGTAAAGTGGTTTAAAACTACCATAATAAATGACATGAAAATAATGACAGAGGGAATACTGGATGAAAATTATTTCAGGGAGCAATATGAAACTACTGTTTTACAGTACCATAACGTTTTTACCCATCTTTTGTTGAGGAAATCATGTGCTTGCTTTTTCCCCAGAGATTTTACTGTTCTTATAGGGACCAAAGGACTAAATTTTAATAGGGCTTTAAGATGAACCTGGCTTTTCCTGAATTATAAAACCAGAGTAAAGTGTCGATGCCATTTTTAAACTTGTCTTTAGATATTGTTTATGAAAAATTTCTTTATATCTCTGGATCTCCATGAAAAAATTGGGGATACCAGCATGAATCTCCTCAAGAGAATTTGGAGGGTTTCTAGGCAAATCCATAGCTTTAAGAATAAAATAAGGAAAACTTAACCAAGGCATCCTCCTTGTGTCTTGCAATGCCTGGTCCATAGACCTTTCCTTTATGTCTACCAGACAAGTCCCAGAGGTTGTGTGATAGCCCCTTCCCTTCACCTTCACCTGGGTCTAGATGTTTCCCAACTCATTTAAATCCATTTTTCTTTATTGACATCAGTACACAATAAAGTTCTAAAAAGCTGTATTCTTTGAGCTTTCCTAAATGAAAGCTAATCAAAGGCTAGTCTGGGGACCAACGACATCAGTATCATCTGGGAGCTTGTTAGAAATGGAAACTCTCAGTCCCCATTCCTGACCTATGGAATCAGAAGCTGTATTTGCAATAAGCTTTCCACATGATTAGGATGTACATTAAAGTTTGAGAAGCAGTGCTATACAAAACAGTACTGTTATTCCTTGCAAATTTCCAAAGTGATGTCCCACAGTACTTGTCTGCTACCAGTTGCAAAACAACTCTTTTTAGATCCTATCTGTTCCTGTTCTGTTAACTATATCCTTCTCTCCTATTTGTGTAAATAAAAATCCTTTAACATTTACAGGATTTGTGTGTGAGCGAAGAGGGTAGAACACCCCAGAGCAGAGGCATGTGCAGCCGTGTTCCCATTGATGCTTTCCCTTCTTTGCATGGATGATGAAATGTGTTCCCTTCTACCAGGACCTTGGGATAGCATTAATGATGTTAATAGAGCATACATTAACAACGCAGAAGGGAAGACCAGGCCCATTTAAGTGCTACTTTCTGTTTCCTTTCCCTAGGTAGATAATGAAGTAGATTCACTTTTCCCATGACATTGGGCTGCCTGATATTTTGCTGTGTTACATGATGTGCTTCAGCATGACTAATACATCCCAGCTGGTCTCAACAGCAGGAAAATCGGGGGAGGGGGGGAGGTGAGGAGGGGTGACATGGTTAGGAAGTTACGCATGCGCAAGCAGAGGACGCTCTGCTGTGTCTATGAATGCAGAGTTGGGGTGGGGTGGGAAGAAAGTGAATGAAAACGGGGAAAATGAGGAACTCCCAGGAGTTCTGGAGACTTGAAATTTTCAAGCTGTCATTTACCTTTGCAAAGTTGTGGTTGGGGACTGTGTTTACAGGCTGTGGATCCGTAAACAGCACATGTGCAAACCGTTAGCTATTGTTTTGAAAATGACAGTATGGCCAATAATTTCAATTTCAGTGTTTAAGTGTGAACCAGATGACGCTATATTTTATTTAAAGCTGGGCATGTATCATGGAGGGTGGAAACTTGTACCTCTCAAACGCTTTTATATTGTGTAGTGTGCCATATGTTGCCTGCTTTCAGGTTTTTAAAGAGATTGCCTACTGCCTAAAGGTAGCTTGTCTCAAGATTATAATCCATATCTTGCCTGAGGGCAGAAATGAAACCATTAATTTAACAGCACACTAATGGGATTGTCATAAAGGTGTTAATTCTATTCAATGTAACTTAAGTATTAGGTTGAATTATAGGTTGGCAAAAAGGGAAGAGATACAGAATCAACATAAAAGGTATGGAGCCATATAAAAGACCAGGCCAACATATTTTTATAAAAAAAAAAAAAAATTAAACGTGCTAGGTAGATGAGTAATTTCTAACTTAAAATTCTTTTTAAAAGCTTCAATTACAAAGTAAACCTTTCCTATTTTACAACTTTTGTTGGAAGCCAGTTGTTTGCTCCCTATTTATTCTCAATAAAAGCAAGAATGCCTGCTAACATTTGCACTTTGACTTATCCTGGGTGTGTAGATTCAAGGAAGTTGCTTTATGCATATTCTAGGTGAATACTTAATTTTGTCAAGGTTCAGGGTGGGCTGTGGTCATTTAATAAAAGATTTCTGCCCTCTCCGATTGTTTTCAAATATGCACATCTGATGTTCAGCTGAAAGGGAGCAGCACCTGGCTCTGAAATGACATCCACTGGCTAACTGCAATTAGATAGTGTGCTTCTTGACCCTGCTGGAGTGTGAAACTTTGCTGTGTATCGAAGATTTGGGCAGCAGGGAGAGAGGCACGAGTGCACAAAGCCCACCCTAGGACTTGATAAAGGCCACACATATTTCTGTTTTTACTTAGAAGGATGTTTCTCTAATCTTCAGGACTCCGAGGTCTAAAACTCCTAGGAAATTGTTTATTCTGGGCTGCTTTCCCAAGTGTTTTGCTACTGGGATTCCAGTTGTATCTCCCTCAGAGGAGGTGAATGTCGGCAGCCTAGTATAATTCCACCTCACTGAGTCGTCATCTAAAATACCATTACCACTTAATTTGCTTAATATTAGTATCTGTGTTAAACTAGTATCTTCCTTTAAAAAAAAAAAAAGCAGTTTGTAACAGGATTTCTTATCAGGTAATAGCTATCTAGGTTTATTTTTAAAACCCTTTCTTGTTAGCATAAGAAACAAAACCCAGCAATGACAGAAGATTAGGTTTCCCCTGAGGCTGGGTTCAAACAGTTTTTTCTTTGTGTTGGACTCTCTTTTTTTGTGAGATGTGATCAGCAGCCTGTATTTGGGGGCCTGTGGGGGAAGAGATTACGTTCTCCTCAGCTGGCTGTCCGAGGGTGTGGCTCTTTAACATTTTGGCTAACAGATGGTGACAAACCAACAGGTGCATCCAGATCACAGCACCAAGCTTTCTACATCTGCTGGGCGCACAGAGTGCTCGCCGCAGCATCCCCCACGCCAGCTGGGGCCTGGGCTGCCACCGAGCCCGGCCACCACAAGGTGCAACGGGCTGGCGACCTTCAACTATTAACCCGCTGATCTGATGTGCTTTAGACGATCAGCAGGGCAAGAATGTTTTGATCGGAATATTACTCGGTGGAAAGAGAAACAAAGGATGCAGACCTGAGGTGAGGGGAGGATATGGCAGGCAGTTTTGCTAACAAAATAAGTTCAGGATGTGACAGCTTCTCTCTTCAGGGCCAGAGATTTCACTTTTAGCAAGGACATTGACCTGCATTTATTGCTCCCCTAGAAAATTGTTTGGATGGGCTAAAAATCCTTGAATGGAAACAACCCAGAGAACCATTGAGATAATTCCTTCTGCAATAGCAACTAACCTTTAGCATAAACTTGGTGTGTGCAGCACTCTGTCTGCATTCTCACATTGCATCTTGAAAACAAATCTGAGTCAGGCACTATTATTCCCATTTTACAGAGGAGAAACTGAGGCACAGAGAGGATGAGTGATTCACAATTGGAAAAGAACAGAATTAGAATTTAATGATTCAACATCATTTAAGCCCATTGTATTGAAAGCTCACCATGCCTCAGGCACAGGCTTATGTGCAAGCTGACTGCAAACCAAGCTGGCCCTACTCCAAAGCACCTCCGTTTAACAGCTTTGCTCAACAGTTGAGGATCTGCTTACTTTAAACCTCCCTCTACTTGAAGGTGTAGAGAAGGAGGCACGTACTTGGAGTCACTAGAAGTTGCAAACCTCATGTATTAAGTCCAACTTGAAGTAATTTTTTTGTGGTCTGATTATCAAGTTCCTATGCCACATAAAAGAAAGCCATGTCCCCATATGTTGTTTAATTAATCTCGACCACTGACTTTATTTAAAGCTTAGGGTTTTGAGACTTCAGAATTCTCCCTCCCGCACTCTTATTTTTACAGATGAGGAAAATGACTCACAGAGCTATCTCCTGGGGTCATGCAGGGGCTGGAATTCCGATTTCCTGATTTCCTACCCTCAAGTTCAGAGCTATTTTTTCCACATTAGATTGCTTTGTTTCCATTTCCATGTATTTAATGCTCATCCCTTTAAAGGATTTGGGAAAACAGTTATAACTGAGCGGCTCTTCCCTGTAGTCTCAGCATGTCAGCGTATGACCCCGGCCTGCTGAGTGAGGAGGAAACACGGTAGGTCCATGCTTAATCATCCTGGCTTCACCATTCATTATGAAAGGGAACCCACAAAGGGCAGACTGTCTGTTTTAAAAGCCAGGAAGAACAGATGAACTGAGGACCACCATCTTCCATTTGTGGCTTTGCCAGGGTCCCTGTACTCTCCTGGAAATGTGCTACCCGGCCAGGCAAGGGCTGGAGAAGAAAACTTGTTTTTCTGTATCTTTCTCCTCAGTGACGGTTCACACAAGGAATGCTCTAGTCACTACGGATTCACTGGTTTCTACCATTTTACGATCTGTTCCTCCTGAAAGTGTGCCTCCTGAGGTGGTGGTGTTTGCTTGTTGGCGCTACCTGTGTGTCTGGCCCTGTGTTCTCTCCCCACAAAACACTACAATTTAGACAACACTACTAGCACACTTTACAGATAAAGAAACTGAGGCTTAGTATGCTGAAGTAAAGTGTACAAGATCACACAGCCACTAATTATCTATTTGCATGGTTTTGATTATTGACTAATTCTCCCACTGGTCTATAAGCTGTATAAGGAGAGAAACTGTCTGTTGAGATGCCCATGTTCTCCCCAAGATTTTAAAAATATTTAAAGATACCATATATATATGTGTGTGTGTGTATATATATATATATATGCTTAATAAATATTTGTTGATCAACTGAATGAAAGAATACAAGACTGAAGTGACAAACTGGAATTCAAACCCACATCTGTTGAATCCAGTCTATCCTTTAACCTCTGCTCTATATGACTCCACATTACTCAGCCTGGCTGTTTTCTGCTTATTCATTAAAGTACAATGACTTATTTCTGCATTCCTTCTTTGTCCCTCTTACTCCCCCTTTCCCTTTTAGTCAAGATATGATTTATTGAATATTTTTCCAGTTGCTTCTGTTACTGGTCATCAAAAAAGGCAGCAAGAAACACCGTCTTCCTTTGCTGACACTCCTTTTTCTCATTTGTCAGCAAAGAAATGCAATATTAGTATTTTTCTGCTTATGGGTTCATCTTTTTCCTTATGAGGAACAAAATGCCATGACAACTTAAAGCTTCTTGCGGACTATAAAGGATATGGGTTTCCTGTGCTTAGAGTTGACTTCTTGAATTGTGAGCCTTCCCAGTTCCAGAATAGCTTTCCCCCAGTGGGATTTAGAAGGCAAAAAATTAGGATAAGATTCAGGGTAAGGCTCTAGTCCTAAAAAGGAATGGGGTTACTAACCATGGTAACCAAACAGATCTGAACTAAAAAAGAAGTTCAAAAGATACAGCAGATTGAGTTGACACAGGAAAAGACAGGCTGACGCAGAGGGGGTAGCCCAGGAATCCAGGGGTTATCCATAAAAAAGACTAAGTCTTGGCTCTCACTGGCAACAATGAGCCAGTAAGGACCAAGGTCAAAGGCTGTGACTTTAAAAGCACCACAAGCTCCTAAAATAATCCCAGTCCTACTAAGAAGAACATGGAGAACCATTGATTTAAACCTTCTTCACTTATAATTGGATCAGGAATCGGGGAAGTCCGAACCAGTGAGTGGGGATGCAAGCCGTGATGCTCTGAGGATGCAGGGAATAGGAAATTGGGGAAAATGGAAGCAGGGACAGCCAAGGTGGTCACAGACCCTCTTATGATCGTATCCTTTAGCAGACAATGTCACAGATGCTAATAAGCAATGGGAGATTGGGGCTCCTGTCCATCACATTTCTACTTATCCTGCGGGTTTCTTAGAGCTCCTGATACAAAGTGGAGACTTGATAGATGGGCTAAAGGGGAAAAAAAAAAAAAAAAAAAAAAAGGATGCTAGAATGCTGCTTTTACTAGGAATTGTGGATCTTTTGATTCCAGGCAGGCCCTGAATTCCTATAGGATTTTCGACAGTGGTCATAGTGGCAAATTCTTTACAGTTGATAGTAGCCAGTATCTGCCAGTTAGGAATTACCAAAAATATGGATCTTAGTTTTCAAGAAACAATACTAGCAAACACTGTGGGTTCTTTCAGTTAAAAAAAAAAAAAAAAAGTTTCTTGAATAATATCTGGGTTTTTTTTTTTTTTTTTTTTTTTTTTGCTACTTTTCCTTTGAAAGGATTGAGGAGTGTAGATAATCATTCTAATAATATGTCTTTTTTGATTGAGGCTAAGAAAGAAAATTACATTCAAACATCACAAGTTGAATTTCTGTGATTATTCCTTTTCAGTAGCCCAGATATTGGTAAAATGCACACTTGTGATTTCAGCATCCCTTTATTTGAACATACACACATACACACAGTGCCAAAAGTGAGTAGCCCCATTAAAGACTAAAGTCCTATTTATTAATCTTACGCACAAGCCTTCCGGGAACTTTGATGTCTGAGACGGGCACGCACCCATCCCACAGCCCCTTGCCCTTCCTGCGAACTTGGTGTTCCTACATGGGCTGGTTTGGCCACTTGCTATTTGAATGCTGCTCTTACACCCTGATGGTTTTTTTCAAGTGTACTGGAATGGAAAACTCAGTCACTCTTGTTTCAAACTAAATAGTTATCTATCAAGCTGTGAGTCCCTCTCTGCTCTGTGGGTGTATTTAAAATTAGGAAACTCACAGCAGTCTCTTGTCTTAGGAAGCGGAGTGCCTTGCCTTGGGCCACACAAGAGCAGCAAGGCACAGAGCCAGCTCCCACAGAGACGGCAGGTTCTGGGGCGTAGACTAGGAGAGACTCATTTTGAGTGTTAGATGGATCTATGAACGGTGCACGTTGCATAAACTGCAAAAAGATCCCCACAACGATATTAACCCCACAGCTAAGATTAGCTGAGAATGTTTTCAATCTTCACAGTCATAATCTTATCCTCAGGTGAAAACTGAGCACCAAATGCCAGTACACTGTGAGAACAGGTGTACCAACCTCTGCCTGGGACTTGGGGAGAGGAAATAATGAGCTACGAATGGCCAAATCAGAAGTTACTAGGTAAGCGGGCTCTTAAACAAGTGTGCCTGGACTTATGGAGCCTGAAAAAGCCCTCTTTGGCCTACTGCCAACAGTGTAGCTTCACACAAAGAAGCACTTCATAAAGCGTGTTTCATGGAGCACAGGCCGCAAGATGCTCCATGCAAAAGTTGCATATCATAGAACACCCTGGCCTGTGAAAGACTCAGAAGCGTCTGTAGGAAAAAGATCTGTTTAGCACAAAGAATCTCAACATATTTGACAGTAAAAACATTTTTGCGCAGTTACTTTTTAACATCTTTGAAATCAGTTGTTGGTTGTGCATACTTTGGGAAATGCTGATTTAAAAGGCAATTCATATACAGATAGCACCTTACAGAAACGAAGACGTAGCATTTCTGAGACTTCAAAAAGTTTAATTAAATGGAGGTTCTAGACTCCCATGGGGTAATGGAATTTGGTATTCCACCTTCCCATACTAATATCCTTCAAATATGAGGCATTGTTTATATTGTTACTTGCTTAGATCTAATAGATACTGTAGTGGCTTGTTGTTATGTACCCCCCAAAACATGCTCTTAAACTTAATACCATTCTCCTCAAGATGTTACTTCAGCTAAGGTGTGGCCCAAATGAATCAGCTTGGGCTTTAATCCAGATTACAAGTGTCCTTTATAAGGAGAGTTGAAAGTCAGATGGAGAAAAAGCCGCAGGATACAGCAGAAGCTGAAGTCAATGGAACCCAGAAGAGAAAGGAGAAGCAGGAGAGGCTGCTAGGTGCACTACCATGTGACAGAGAAGCCAAGGACGGAGGATTGCTGACAGCCAGCCTCAGCACACCACAGTCTTCTGGGAGGAAGCATTGCCTCAATGGCACCCTGTCTATGGACTTCTCCTAGCCGCAAAACCATGGGTCAATAAATGCCCATTGTTTAAACTAACTCATTGCACGGTATTTGCTTCAAAAGTCAGGAAACTAAAACATGTACCTAACTCAACTGAGTTTATTCTTAACTATTTCAATAAGACACCACTTCTGATCACATTATTTTTGTTGAAGGACTTGACTTTCTAGCCCCTAACCTTAAGGTTACATGAAGATCCACAGACTGGAATGCAGCAGCCTACTGTTTAGAAGCCAAGAGATCCTTCCTACTGAGAAAGTATAACTTATAACTGACCCAACTTTTTGTTAGTACTGCTGGAACCTACGTGAGCATGAGAAGCTACAGAGGAGAATGTACTGAACTAGGCTGAGACTTTTTCTGCCAAGGTCCTTTGGATGGCTATTCTACAAGCCAGGAGCTCAGCTGCTGCAGCCCACCTGCAGGGCTGGCTTTGTGGCATGAAAACTGAGCAGTCCCACAGGGCCCCATGCTTAGAAAGACCCTGGGCTTGGTTCCATACTCTGTTGTTCCTATCCTGAAAGTCTTAATAACTTTTTTAACGGGGGCCCTACATTTTTATTTTGCACAGGGCCCTGCAAATTATGTAGTTGGACAAGGAGAGCCTCTCTTCTGGCACCATTGTTCAAAAGGGCTACTCACTTAGTCTGTCCCAGCACACTGACTGCTGTTGTCACTTCTATTTATCAGCTTAGAAATCTGTAATAAATCTGAAGCAGCTTGAAGACATCATTGTGGAGTAGTGAAAATCCAGAGTTTGGAGTCGGATAAAAGTGGGTTTGAACCATAGCATGCATATCTGCAGTTGTTCGAACCTGAACACAGATACCGAGCTTCTCTGGGCTTCAGCTTTGGAGCCACTGTGTACAGCTGTGCAGCTCTGTACAAAGCTCCTGGCACATACATGTGTATTTGGCACAAAGTTTCAACAAAAGGCTAGATGTGGTGCAGCCGAGTGTCCTCACTTTCGAAAATGGAAAAGTGCTTGTGGCTCCAAATATTGACTGAGATAATAGTGTCTAGTATAGGACTCAAAACCTGTTAAATCCCTTTCCTGAAAACAAAAGTTTACACTTAGAACTTTGAAAAGACAATAAAAATATTAGCTGACACCTGAACCATAATATTTTAATATTCATTAAATAGTTAAAACATACATGTGTCTGTTTATATCCATATGTCCATGAACAGCACACACAAATATCTTAAGTAATAACGGACCTGAAATGGAGATGTTAAATTCCAATTTCTCTTAGCAAACAAATTTATGCAACCTCCCTGGTCATTATCTTTTGTATTGTTCTGCACTAAAGGCTATCCTAAGCTCCTCTCTGGGTTCTGCGTATATGAGAACAGTTCATTTTTTCATAGAACATCTATGAAAATTTCAGTAAAGACACAATTCTCTCATCTATGTTCACCTAAAGTCTATAGACATCCAAAATCTATATTCATCTCTCATTTTTATTCATCTAAAGTCCAGTTTTAAAGTATATTTTTTTAATTCAATGTGTTCTTTTGGTAAAAGCATGAATGCCCAGCAGCCAGATAATCCTAAATTTCAGCTTGTATTGGTTTCCTGTGGCTACCATAACAAATTACCAAAGTTAGGTGGCTTAAAACAACAGAAAATTTTTCTCTCACAGTTCTGGCGAACAGAAATCTAAAATCAAGGCAGGGTGGGTTTCTTCTGGAAGCTCTGAGGGAGAATCTTTTCCATGTCACTCTCCTAGCTTCTGGTAACTGCTAGCAATTCTTGACATTCCTTTGCTTGTAGTTGCACTAATCCAATCTCCACCTCTGTCATCACATGGACTTCTTCTCTGTGTCTGTATGTTAAATATCCCTAGCAGTGAGATTGCTGGGTCTTATGATAATTCTGTACTTAACTTCCTCAGGAACTGCCAATATGTCTTTGACAGAGGCTGCACCATTTTACATTCCTATTCCTCCACATCCTCTCCTACACTTGTTATTTCCATTTTTTAAAAAGTAGCCATTCTATTGGGTGTGAAGTGGTATCTCATTGTGGTTTTCATTTGCATTAACCTTAATGACTAATGATGTTGATCTTTTCATTTGCTTTTTGACCATGTGCATATCTTCTTTAGAGAGAAATGTTTATTCAAGGTGTTGCTCATTTTTTAACTGGGTTGTTTGTCTTTTTGTGGTTGAGTTGTCAGATTTCTTTATATATTCTGAATATTAAACCCTTGTCTGTAAGTGGTTGCAAATATTTTCTCCTACTTTCAGTTAAAGTCCTTTGAGGCATGAAAGTTTTTAAATTTGATGAGGTAACATTTGTCTATTTTTTCTTTTGTTGCTTGTGCTTTAAATGTAAACTCTAAGAAACTATTGCCTAAAACAAGGTACTGAAAATTCTTCCCTGTTTTCTTCTAGGAGTTTATTGTTCTGGTTCTTATATTTAGGTCTTTAAGGCATTTTTGAGTTGATGTTTGCATATGGTATGAGGTGGGGGTAACCTTTATTATTTTGCATATGGACATTCAGTTTTCCCATCTCCATTTGTTGAAGAGACTATTCTTTCCCAATTGAGTGGACTTGGCACCCTTGTCAAAAATCAGTAGGCCATAATGTGAGGACTGATTTCTAAACTTGCAATTCAATTCCATTGGTCTGTATGTCTGTCCTGGTGCCAACACCATGCTGTTATGTTAATGTAGCCGTTCAATAAGTTTTAAGTTTGGGTCTTTCTTTCTTTATACTGCTTGAATCTTCTGTCTGGTGTCCTTTCCTTTCAGTCTGAAGAACTCCCTTTAGCATTGCTTCTAGGGCAGGTTTAGTGGTGATGAACTCCCTCAGCTTTTGTTTGTCTGGGAATGTCTTAATCTCTCCCTCGTTTTTCTTTTGTTTTTTTGTTTTTTTGTTTTTTTTATCTTCATTTTATTGAGATATATTCACATACCACGCAGTCATACAAACCAAATCATGCTTTCGATTGTTCACAGTACCATTACATAGTTGTACATTCATCACCTAAATCAATCCCTGACACCTTCATTAGCACACACACAAAAATAACAAGAATAATAATTAGAGTGAAAAAGAGCAATTGAGGTAAAAAAGAACACTGGGTACCTTTGTCTGTTTGTTTCCTTCCCCTATTTTTCTACTCATCCATCCATAAACTAGACAAAGTGGAGTGTGGTCCTTATGGCTTTCCCAATCCCATTGTCACCCCTCATAAGCTACATTTTTATACAACTGTCTTCGAGATTCATGGGTTCTGGGTTGTAGTTTGATAGTTTCAGGTATCCACCACCAGCTACCCCAATTCTTTAGAACCTAAAAAGGGTTGTCTAAAGTGTGCATAAGAGTGCCCACCAGAGTGACCTCTCGGCTCCTTTTGGAATCTCTCTGCCGCTGAAGCTTATTTCATTTCCTTTCACATCCCCCTTTTGGTCAAGAAGATGTTCTCTGTCCCATGATGCCAGGTCTACATTCCTCCCCGGGAGTCATATTCCACTTTGCCAGGGAGATTCACTCCCCTGGGTGTCCGATCCCACGTAGCGGGGAGGGCAGTGATTTCACCTTTCAAGTTGGCTTAGCTAGAGAGAGAGGGCCACATCTGAGCAACAAAGAGGCATTCGGGAGGAGGCTCTTAGGCACAACCATAGGGAGGCCTAGCCTCTCCTTTGCAGCAACCGTCCTCCAAAGGGTAAAACCTATGGTAGAGGGCTCAACCCATCAAACCACCAGTCCCCTATGTCTGTGGTCACGTTAGCAACCATCGAGGTGGGGTAGACGAATACCCCTGCATTCTCCACAGGCTCCTCAAGGGGGCACTACATCTTTTTTTCCTTGTTTTTCTTTTTTTTTTTTAACTTTCCCTTCTTTTTTAAATCAACTGTATGAAAAAATAGTTCAAAAGAAAACAAACATACAATAAAAGAACATTTCAAAGAGACCATAACAAGGGAGTAAGAAAAAGACAACTAACCTAAGATAACTGCTTAACTTCCAACACGTTCCTACTTTACCCCAAGAAAGTTACCTAATATAGCAACATTTCTGTGGACTTGTTCCTACTATATCCATCAGAAATTAACAGACCATAGTCATTCCTGGGCATCCCCAGAACGTTAAATAGCTTATCTGTTCTTCTTGGATTATTGTTCCCCCTTCCTTAATTGCTCTCTATTGCTAGTTCCCCTACATTCTACATTATAAACCATTTGTTTTACATTTTTCAAAGTTCACATTAGTGGTAGCACATAATATTTCTCTTTTTGTGCCTGGCTTATTTCGCTCAGCATTATGTCTTCAAGGTTGATCCATGTTGTCATATGTTTCACGAGGTCGTTCCTTCTTACTACCGCGTAGTATTCCATCATGTGTATATACCACATTTTATTTATCCACTCATCTGTTGAAGGACATTTGGGTTGTTTCCATCTCTTGGCAATTGTGAATAATGCTGCTATGAACATTGGCGTGCAGATATCTGTTCGTGTCACTGCTTTCCTATCTTCTGGGTATATACCGAGAAGTACAATCGCCGGATCGAATGGTAACTCTATATCTAGTTTTCTAAGGAACTGCCAGACTGACTTCCAGAGTGGCTGAACCATTATACAGTCCCACCAACAATGAATAAGAGTTCCAATTTCTCCACATCCCCTCCAGCATTTGTAGTTTCCTGTTTTTTTAATGGCAGCCATTCTAATCGGTGTTAGATGGTATCTCATTGTGGTCTTAATTTGCATCTCTCTAATAGCTAGTGAAGCTGAACATTTTTTCATGTGTTTCTTGGCCATTTGTATTTCCTCTTCAGAGAACTGTCTTTTCATATCTTTTGCCCATTTTATAATTGGGCTGTCTGTACTATTGTCATTGAGTTGTAGGATTTCTTTATATATGCAAGATATCAGTCTTTTGTCAGATACATGGTTTCCAAAAATTTTTTCCCATTGAGTTGGCTGCCTCTTTACCTTTTTGAGAAAATCCTTTGAGGTGCAGAAACTTCTAAGCTTGAGGAGTTCCCATTTATCTATTTTTTCTTTTGTTGCTTGTGCTTTGGGTGTAAAGTCTAGGAAGTGGCTGCCTAATACAAGGTCTTGAAGATGTTTTCCTACATTATCTTCTAGGAGTTTTATGGTACTTTCTTTTATATTGAGATCTTTCATCCATTTTGAGTTAATTTTTGTGTAGGGTGTGAGGTAAGGGTCCTCTTTCATTCTTTTGGAGATGGATATCCAACTCTCCCAGCCCCATTTGTTGAAAAGACCATTATGACTCAGTTCAGTGACTTTGGAGGCCTTATCAAAGATCAGTCGGCCATAGATCTGAGGGTCTATCTCCGAATTCTCAATTCGATTCCATTGATCTATATGTCTATCTTTGTGCCAGTACCATGCTGTTTTGGCAACTGTGGCTTTATAATAAGCTTCAAAGTCAGGGAGTGTAAGTCCTCCCACTTCGTTTTTCTTTTTTAGAGTGTCTTTAGCAATTCAAGGCATCTTCCCTTTCCAAATAAATTTGATAACTAGCTTTTCCAAGTCTGCAAAGTAGGTTGTTGGAATTTTGATTGGGATTGCATTGAATCTGTAGATGAGTTTGGGTAGAATTGACATCTTAATGACATTTAGCCTTCCTATCCATGAACATGGAATATTTTTCCATCTTTTAAGGTCCCCTTCTATTTCTTTTAGTAGAGTTATGTAGTTTTCTTTGTATAGGTCTTTTACATCTTTGGTTAAGTTTATTCCTAGGTACTTGATTTTTTTAGTTGCTATTGAAAATGGTATCTTTTTCTTGAGTGTCTCTTCAGTTTGTTCATTTCTAGCATATAGAAACATTACTGACTTATGTGCATTAATCTTGTATCCCGCTACTTTGCTAAACTTGTTTATTAGCTCTAGTAGCTGTATCGTCGATTTCTCAGGGTTTTCTAGATATAAGATCATATCATCTGCAAACAATGACAGTTTTACTTCTTCTTTTCCAATTTGGATGCCTTTTATTTCTTTGTCTTGCCGGATTGCCCTGGCTAGCACTTCCAGCAAAATGTTGAATAACGGTGACAGCGGGCATCCTTGTCTTGTTCCTGATCTTAGAGGGAAGGCTGTCAGTCTCTCACCATTGAGTACTGTGCTGGCTGTGGGTTTTTCATATATGCTCTTTATCATGTTGAGGAAGTTTCCTTCAGTTCCTACCTTTTGAAGTGTTTTTATCAAAAAGGGATGTTGGATTTTGTCAAATGCTTTTTCAGCATCTATTGAGATGATCAGTTGATTTTTCCCTTTTGACTTGTTAATGTGTTGTAATACATTGATTGATTTTCTGATGTTGAACCATCCTTGCATGCCTGGAATGAACCCCACTTGGTCATGGTGTATGATTTTTTTAATGTGTCTTTGGATTCGATTTGCAAGTATTTTGTTGAGGATTTTTGCATCTATATTCATTAGGGAGATTGGCCGGTAGTTTTCCTTTTTTGTAGCATCTTTGCCTGGTTTTGGTATTAGATTGATGTTAGCTTCATAAAATGAGTTAGGTAGTGTTCCATTTTCTTCAATATTTTGAAAGAGTTTGAGTAAGATTGGTGTCAGTTCTTTCTGGAAAGTTTGGTAGAATTCCCCTGTGAAGCCATCTGGCCCTGGGCATTTATTTGTGGGAAGATTTTTTTGTTTTTTTTTAAATCTTCATTTTATTGAGATATATTCACATACCACGCAGTCATACAAAACAAATCGTACTTTCGATTGTTTACAGCACCATTACATAGTGGTACATTCATCATGTAGGAAGATTTTTGATGACTGATTGGATCTCTTTGCTTGTGGTGGGTTTGTTGAGGTCTTCTGTTTCTTCTCTGGTCAGTCTAGGTTGTTCATATGTTTCCAGGAAATTGTCCATTTCCTCTACATTATCCAGTTTGTTGCCATACAGTTGTTCATAGTATCCTCTTATAATTTTTTTAATTTCTTCAGGATCTGCAGTTATGTCACCTTTTTCATTCATTATTTTGTTTAT
Source organism: Choloepus didactylus (assembly GCF_015220235.1). Lineage (NCBI taxonomy): Eukaryota > Metazoa > Chordata > Mammalia > Pilosa > Megalonychidae > Choloepus > Choloepus didactylus. Next base: position 47,856,355 of record NC_051320.1, on the reverse strand, counting down.
ATGGGTCTTCTCTCTTTTTGATTTTGTCAGTCTAGCTAGGGGCTTGTCAATCTTGTTGATCTTCTCAAAGAACCAACTTTTGGTGATATTTATCCTCTCTATTGTTTTTTTGTTGTCTATGTAATTTATTTCTGCTTTAATCCTTGTTATTTCTTTTCTTGTACTTGGTTTAGGATTGGTTTTCTGTTCATTTTCTAGCTTCTTCAGTTGATCCATTAGTTCTTTGATTTTGGCTCTTTCTTCCTTTTTAATATATGCGTTTAGTGCTATAAATTTCCCCCTCAGCACTGCTTTTGCTGCATCCCATAGGTTTTGGTATGTTGTGTTCTCATTTTCATTCGTCTCTATATATTTAGCAATTTCTCTTGCTATTTCTTTTTTAACCCACTGATTGTTTAGGAGTGTGTTGTTTAACCTCCAGGTATTTGTGAATTTTCTAAGTCTCTGATGGTTATTGACTTCTAATTGTATTCCATTGTGGTCAGAGAATGTGCTTAGAATAATTTCAATCTTTTTAAATTTATTGAGGCTTGTTTTATGTCCCAGCATATGATCTATTCTGGAGAAAGTTCCATGAGCACTAGAAAAGTATGTGTATCCTGGTGATTTGGGATGTAATGTCCTGTATATGTCTGTTAAATCTAATTCATTTATCAGATTGTTTAGGTTTTCAATTTCCTTATTGGTCTTCTGTCTGGTTGATCTATCTATAGGAGAGAGTGATGTGTTGAAGTCTCCCACAATTATTGTGGAAACATCAATTGCTTCCTTTAGTTTTGCCAGTGTTTCTCTCATGTATTTCGTGGCACCTTGATTGGGTGCATAGACATTTACGATTGTTATTTCTTCTTGTTGAATTGCCCCTTTTATTAGTATGTAGTGGCCTTCTTTGTCTCTCAAAACATCCCTGCATTTGAAGTCTATTTTATCTGAGATTAATATTGCTACACCTGCTTTCTTTTGGCTGTAGCTTGCATGAAATATTTTTTTCCATCCTTTTACTTTCAATTTCTTTGTGTCCCTGTGTCTAAGATGAGTCTCTTGTATGCAACATATTGATGGTTCATTTTTTTTCTCCATTCTGCGAATCTATATCTTTTAATTGGGGAGTTTAATCCATTTACATTCAACGTTAAAACCGTGAAGGCATTTCTTAAATCGGCCATCTTATCCTTTGGTTTATGTTTGCCATATTTTTCCCTCTCTCTATTAATATCCTTTATTGTACCCATACCGAATCTCTTTAGTACTGAACCTTTCTCCAAGTCTCTCTGTCCTTTCTTTGTTTCTCTGTCTGTAGGGCTCCCTTTAGTATCTCCAGTATGGCAGGTCTCTTGTTAGCAAATTCTCTCAGCATTTGTTTGTCTGTGAAAAATTTAACCTCTCCCTCAAATTTGAAGGAGAGCTTTGCTGGATAAAGTACTCTTTGCTGGAAATTTTTCTCACTCAGAATTTTAAATATATCGTGCCACTGCCTTCTCGCCTCCATGGTGGCTGCTGAGTAGTCACTACTTAGTCTTATGCTGTTTCCTTTGTATGTGGTGAATTGCTTTTCTCTTGCTGCTTTCAGAACTTGCTTCTTCTCTTCTGTGTTTGACAGTGTGATCAGAATATGTCTCGGAGTGGGTTTATTTGGATTTATTCTATTTGGAGTTTGCTGAGCATTTATGATTTGTGTATTTATGTTGTTTAGAAGATTTGGGAAGTTTTCCCCAACAATTTCTTTGAATACTCTTCCTAGACCTTTACCCTTTTCTTCCCCTTCTGGAACACCAATGAGTCTTCTATTCAGACGTTTCATATTATCTATCATATCCCTGAGGTCCATTTTGATTTTTTCAATTTTTTTCCCCATTCTTTCTTTTATGCTTTCATTTTCCATTCTGTCATCTTTGAGGTCACTGATTCATTGTTCAACTTCCTCTAGTCTTGTACTATGAGTGTCCAGAATCTTTTTAATTTGGTCAACAGTTTCTTTAATTTCCATAAGATCATCCATTTTTTTATTTAGTCTTGCAATGTCTTCTTTATGCTCTTCTAGGGTCTTCTTGATCTCCTTTGTATCCCGTACTATGGTGTGATTGTTGATCTTTAGTTCTTTGAGTAGCTGCTCTAGGTGCTGTGTCTCTTCTGGTCTTTTGATTTGGGTGCTTGGGCTTGGGTTATCCATATCGTCTGGTTTTTTCATATGCTTTATAATTTTCTGTTGTTTTTGGCCTCTTGGCATTTGCTGAACTTGATAGGGTTCTTTTAGGATTTGTAAACCAATTGAAGTCCTTATCTCTAATTTATCAGATCTACAGCTTCGTGGAGTACACTTTCTCTAACTAACCAGCAGGTGGCGTCCACGAGCCACCTGTTCTCTACAAGCCAGTTCTCCCCTGCTTAGCCTTTTTGGTGAGTAGGGGAGTGAGTCTTGTGGGGTCCAATTGGTGTACCAAGCTTGCGTGTGTAGTTGGTGTTGCCTGCCCTGTATATGGGGCGTGTTTCTGGGCAGTCAAGGAGGGGGGGGTGGCTCTAACAATCAAATCTCCCTGGTGATCCTAGAGTTTTAAAGCTGCTGCAATAGTCTAATCCTTCAGTTCAGTCCTGCCACAGTTTGTCTCTGCCACTGACCACAAGTCCTTGGTATTGGCGTATGGCTCCTGAGACTTGCAAGTGGGCCCCTCTTCCAGGCCGTGCACCCCGGGTCCTCTGTTGAGGGATGACTGTGCTATGTCACAGGTGAGTGCCGTCCCCCCAGGGCAGTTCTGGGCTGGTGGGCTGTGTAGGGAGGCTCCCAGTCTGCTGAAATGATGGCTGAATGGGGCTTTGTTAATTCACACTGCTCCACCTTCCCAACTCTGTGACAATCAGCTGAGGTTGCAGGGAAGACTAATGTCCATGCCCAGTTTTGTGGTGTGTGCCTGTTATTTGAAGCGCTTCCGTCACACTGGGTTGTCTGGGGCAGCTCTGGGCTATGCGGCTGGCGATGGACAAGAGTGTTTCCTGTCTACCAGGATGGTGGCTGTGAGCAGACACCCACCTTTTCTTGGGAAGTTGTGGTGTTTAGTGAATTTTCTCAGCCACTGGATTATTGCCTTTTGTCTCAGAGCTCTCTTAGTTCTGCTCTTGTCTTGACCTGCCCAAATTGCAAGTCTTTGAAGCTTTCTGTATTGGGCTTCTTAGAGTAATTGTTTTAGAAAAAGAAAAAAGGATTAAAAAAGAAAAAAAAAAAAAAGGGCCCTCCTGAGAGATCTAATGGGTTATTGAAATGCTAAGAGACAAAGCAATTAGGGCCATTAAGGAAAGGTCCACAGGGCAGAGAGATCAGCTTTTCTTCGGGATTTGCATATGAGCCTCAGGGCCTGAGCTCTGCCCTTCCCCTTTCTATGTTCACCAGAACTCCAAAAATCCTCCGCTTTTATTTTGGAGTTTTTCGTGTTGTTTTTTTCTGTGCCTGTCTCCTCTCTGCTGGGCTGGCTGCTCTCAGATTCTCTGGTGTCTGGTCTCAGTCTATCTATGGTTGGAGTTTGGATCAGTAGAATGAGTTTCCGATAAGGGCTGCCACTGCAGTTCTCCCTTCTCCTTCTCCTTCCCGGAGCTGACAGCCCCTCTTCCCATGGGACTGAGCCTGGCAGGGAGGGGCGCGGGTCCCCTGGCCGCAAAAACTTACAGATTTCGCTGATCTCAGCAGTTTCACATTTTCATGAGTGTTGTATGAAGTATGCCCAAAGTCAGATTGCTCTGTGGTGTCCAGTCCACGCAGTTCCTGGCTTTCTACCTACTTTCCTGGAGGAGTAACTAAAACATACAGCTCACCAGTCCGCCATCTTGCCCCGCCTCCAGCTCTCCCTCGTTTTTGACAGAAGGTCTCACTGGATATAAAAATCTTGATTGGAAATTGTTTCCTTTCAGCATTTTAAGAATTTCAACCCACTGCCTTCTTGCTTCCATGGTTTCTTATGAAGAATCAATGTTTAATCTAATTGGGACTCCAATGTATGTAACATGCTGCTTTTCTGTTGCAGCTTTCAGAACACTCTCCTTGTGCTTTGCATTCAACAGTGTGACCACCATCTATCTGGACATATTTCTCTTCAGGTTTATCCTTTTTTTTTGGGTGTTTGTTGGTCTTCTTAGATGTTCATTTCACATGTTTTGTCAAGTTATGGAAGTTTTCTGTCATTATTTCTTTGAATATTCCTTCTGCTCCTTTCTTTCCTTCTCCGTTTGGAACTCCCATGATGCATGTATTGGTACATTTGATGGTTCCCACAGGTCTTTAGGCTATTTTTTGTTTTTTCTAATTCTTTTTCTTTGTGCTCCTCAGCCTGACTTACTTCAATTGTCTGGTCGTTGAGTTCATTCATTCTTTCTTCTGCCAGCTCCAATCTGCTGTTGAAACCCTTGTGGGAATTTTTCATTTCAGTTATTGTGGTCTTCAACTACAGTAGTTCTGTTTGGTTCCTTTTTGAAATTTCTGTCTCTTTATTGAGATTTTCATTGTTCATTCATTATTTTCCTGATTTCCCTTCATTTTTTCTTTGTATTTTCCTTTATCTCCTTGACGATACTAAAGATAATTTTTTGAAGTCTTTGTCTGGTATATCCACAATCTGGTCTTCTTTGTTGGTATTTTCTGGATTTTTATCCTATCCCTTTGGATAGGCCATCATTTCCTGTTTCTTTGTTTGTCTTGTAATCTTTTGTTGCACACTATACATTTTAATATTTAAAAATGTTAATTCTGGAATTTAGTCCCAGAGCTGTCTGTTGTTGAGTTTGTATCTAGCTAATTATATGACAGGGATTTTCTTGAGTGCAAGGAGCTATCAATACCAAACAACCCAATGCAAAAAAAAAAAAACATCTTTCACTGTCTTTGCGTATTGGCTATGCATTGGCTGGTTCTTTCTGTCAGAGTTCAGCACCCCTTCCTAGAAGGTCAGCTAAAGGTGAATGCAAAGTGAAGGTTCCTCCCTGTTTGTTCTGAGGTTGTGTCTTGTTCTGGGGTCATGCTTGCTAGTAGCCTTAGGGGTTCCCCTGTTTACAGGAATTTGAATGCCCCCTCTACTGCCCAGGAAACAGAACTTCTCCTTCCAGGTGCTACCATGCAGGACTTAAGCAGGTATGCCTTTGCCCCTGGCCATCTGACTTAATTGTTTCTTCCATGGCTTTCCCTGTCCCAAACTGCTTTTATCTGGAGGACAAATTCAGGGGGTGGGGTGAGATAGAGAGGAGTTTTCTAGGTTAGTCTTTTCCAACTAAAGAAGGCCAGGGACCCACAAGGGGATTTGCCAGGTTACTCTAGGAAGGTGAGGAAGGAAGCACCAGCAAGGATGCCAGGTGCTCCTCCTACGGCTGTTTGAAGCTGTGTTTTCTTGATTTGGCATTTGCCCAGTAAATGCAGCCCTTTAACTAGTTTCCATAGTTTTGAGGAAGGATACTGTTTTTAAGACTCCTCTGATACTTGCCCAGGGCAGGTTGGAACAATGGCTGCCATCAGAGCTGGGCCCCCAGAGGTCTGAAGTAGGTGATCAAAGCAGTGATTGAACTGCACATCCCGGGATCTTGGGGAAGTAGGTCTTTTTATACCACCCCGATACCTGCAAGCTGCACCAGGAGCTGGGGTTGAGTAGCTCACTGTTTTCCTGCTGTGAGCCTGAGGGATGAGTCATAGTACCCACTGCACAGAGGGTGAAATTCACCAGAATTTTCTGCAATTTACCAGCCTCTACATCTTGCTCTTGTTTGGATGCTGCACAGTGTTCTACTAGAATCTGGAGTAGCAAATTAATTGATTCAGACAGATCCTTTCTGTTTAATAGTTGTTCTAGTGGAGGGACTGGCTCCTGGACCTTCCTACTATGCCATCTTCCCACTATCTTCCATCTGCCTTTCTTTGACAAGGACATCATTGGGTTAAGAGCCCACCCTAAATCCAAGATGATCTCGTCTCAAGATCCTTAACTTAATTACATCTGCAAAGACCATTCTCCAGATCAAGTCACATTCATAGTTTCTGGGAATTATGATCTGGACATAAATTTTGCAGGCCACCATTCAACCCACTACACTATCCATGTGGCCTTACATAGTCACTTAACTTGTGGAACCCTGGTTTTCACCATCTGTGGAGTAGAGATTAGAATATCTATTTAGAATTGTTAAGGATTAGTTCTTTTCATGTCTACTGTACAGATTCATCACTTATGTTAATGCAATAAACAAGTGTAGGTCTCTTCTGATGCTTCACAGTTGACTGCTTCAGCCACCTGCCAAATTCTGAGGATGGTTTCATCCCTTCACAGATGAGGGAGATGGGAATTTATGACCACTCTGACTCCAGATAAGAAGAGAACAATTTTGAGGCTGGGATCTCCTTCAAAAAGCATATCCCCAATACCATGAAAACCACTATCCATGGCCACTTCCTGCATGCTACTCTCAAGCATCTTTCGTGACTGTCCTCACTACAGCACCCTGGAGACTGGGGATGAACTATTATGGAATCCTTTTAACAATATTCCACATTTATTGTGCATCCTTTTTGTGCCTGTTTGGTGAAAGAAGAGATTGTGAATTCAAGAATTTTGGAGAGCAAAAAAGTAATCACAGTAAGAAAGTCTATCAGTTTTGGATTCTTATTTATAGCATATGAGAGGAAACTCAATTCATACCAGCTTAAATAATAAAGGGTATTTTTTGTCTAATGTTACCGGTAGCTATGAAGGCAGCGTGAGCTTCAGCATTGAATGATTAAGCAACTCAGAAATATCATAAAGAATCTGAGGTCTTTCATTTTTCTCCTCTGTCTCCCATGGTGTTAGCTTCATGCTAAGGCTGCTTTGCTCCCTTGATGGGTGGTAAAGTGGCTGCAGCCTCTCCAGTCTTTATATCTGTAATTCATCAAAGAGGAAGAACATGATAGTGAGTGTCTGGTATCTCTGAAAAGAGTAAGAAACCTCATTAAATCTCACTTTCTGTCTAATCCACTGTAGTTGGATTATCTTCCCATCCCTGAACCAGTCTCATTCATCAGACCATCTCCATGCACAGTGCTACTTTGGGCTGAGCTACCTGAACTGATCTATCACGACAGGGGAAGGATGACATGTCTAGAGCTGATGGTATAAGTCAGCACTGTTGAGTATTTACTTGATTTTTTTGTTTATTTCTAAAGTTAAAGTCAACAGAGTGGTGTGCTATTTTCTAGAAGTTTTCAGCTAGTCTCTTGGGTACTTGGGTTTAACCAAGATTGGATTTTGGCCAGATGGAAAAGGGAGACAGGGCCAAGACAGTTAGCAGGGTTTGCATGGAAATGATTATAAAGACCACGGGCTCTTAGCTGAGTAAGGAGCAAAGCAATAACGAGGACAGTAATGAAATAATAGTTTTTGTGCATTGAAAGTCTCAACAATGTCAAAGAGATGCTTGAGAGTAAGGGGACTTGTGGGTGGGGCTCAAAGAGTAGGATGCTTACCAGTTGAGATATCACTGATGGTGGAGATTTCACTTATTCATGATATTGAGGTGAAGTGGCTATGGTGAAGTGCAGGAAAAGAATCCTGAATATGAGAAGGTCATGCCATGGGTGACCCAGGTGCTAGAAGGTCAGCTCCATTGGGGCTCTGAGTAAGTGAGGTGGTAAGCAGGCAGAGGGGCAGTCTAACCTGAAACACAAGAAGCTGATATGGCATTCTCCTTTTCTGAGCTGTAGTGAGGTCTATAAAAGCTGAGAACCTTGAGATTTCTGTTTATTTCCAGTTTTACAGGGATGTGGCCAACAAGAGCAGGGGCTTTGCCTGAGCCCACACAAAGTGTATTCAGTTGGACCATAATACAACTTAAATGATTAGGACATGATGTTTTAAGAGTGACAGAGTATAATATTTTCCCATGGATGCTGATGGTTGATGGATGACTGATTAGAGAGTTAAAAATAAAGAGATAATATGATTGACAACTCATAACTACCAGGGATTGTTGGAAGCACTGAAATCTCCTTAGTGAATTTTGCATATTTTATTTCTGGTAGAGAAAGGAGACGAGAAAGAGGAGGAAGACAGAGACAGAGACAGAGGGGGAGGGACATGCCCAGAGAAAATGAAGACAACATTTCCATCTGGGATTTGTGCTTCTCTGAGTGCCGACTCATTTTGATAGATTATTAGAAAACTCATATTTGCTCATAAATGTGAAAAAAATAGCAAATGTAAAATTTGCAAATTTATTCCTAAATGTAGTTAAATTCATAAATATTTAGACATTTTCTGTAAAGCTTCTAATTTATAACCTTTACATGAATCTATAATTTGGTATAAAAGCTTCTAAATGCAGTAGTAATGTCACAAATGTCTATAAATATTCACATCTCATTTACAAGTGTTCTACAAACCATGAGATGAAGAAATTGTGAATGCAAACCATCTTTCAGGTGGATTTCTGCCTAGGTGAGTCAGGACAATAAACAAAGAAAACCTTCTAGGGATAATTTTGAGACCATGATTTCAGCCAATTGTTGAAATTCTTTATTAGGCTTAACTACATAGGTTAAAAATGCAATTAAGAATGAAGGAACAAATTCAAATATAAAAATTGAAAATCAAGATCTGAGAAATGTTGGAGTAAGGTTACCAAAAAAAAAAAAAAAAACCAGACAGACAATAACAGGTAGAATGGTGAGTCCTGGAATGAATCTTTTTGAGGCTCAGTTTCTTCATGAGTAAAATGGTAATAATAATATATCCATCATAAAGTTGTTTTAATAGCCAGGACTACGTAAGTAACAAACACTCAACTCAAAAGGGTTTAAGAAAACAAAACAAAAAAATTCAGTGGCTGACATCCCAGAAAACTTCAAGCCTGTCTGGATGCAGGGAATGAAATTGGAACTTAGCTTCTTTGCTCTCTCTCTTTCCCTCTCTCCCTCTCCCTCTCATGGACATGATTTCTTTTCCCATCTCTCAGCTCTGCTGTCTTTGCTGTTGACCTTCTTCCCTGGCAGCCCCTGGTGGCTCCTGACCTTCCCAAGCACACATCACCCTTACACATGCTGTCTCAGCAAAAAGAGTTTCTCTTTTCCAATCATTCCACCAAAGGTTCCCTGTAATATTATCACTGATTGACTAAACTTTTCATCATGTCCGGGTAAACAGAATTTCACCTAGCCACGTCCAGGTCACGTTCTCACATATGAAGCCAGGGGAACGTGGGGTCCCATAAATAGAGAGTGAAAAGGATTCAGTCTGCTGTAGGTGCTATCTCTGGGAGAATTGAGGATAGATGTTGAAAAATCTAAAGTCGTAGATGCTCTTTATATGTGTCCAGCGAGAAAAATAAGGCAACATATATAGAGTTCTTAGCACAGTGTCTGGCATATATAAACCCTCATTTATTTCTATCATTAGCCACTACTTACTGTTGCATTTTCCACTGTAGAGAGAATGGGGAACGGAAGTAGGAAGTGGGGGTGTCTAGAACAGGTTTCCTACTAAAAACTATGTCCAGAGATTCTTAGGAAATCAGATTCTCCCTTTGATTCCACTGATAACACATACCCTGGTCATGTACAGTCTGTCCTATCACCACAAATTCTCTGGGCCCCTACCATGTCCAAATGAGAGAGAGCCTCATCAACTTTCTGGAAAAAAATCAATGCACAACCATAGAATAGAGACTTTGTCCCTGATACCATGTGCCTCTATCTATATTAAATTCCCCTTCACTGGGTCAAGTTCCATATTCCTTGGGTTTGTAGATGCTGTCACTGCTATGTGACACGGAATTTTGATGCTTCAAGATGTAAACTGCAGAAAATTAGGGAACTATTCCTACATACTCTAAAATGTGCTTGGTTGGAGAATAGATCATTCAGCCTGACCCTTTTGGACTCATTTGCTTTTGTTTGATGCTTTCTAAAAATATATACCTGAAGTTTATCTACTGAATCAACTAGCACAGTAATTATTTCCACTCTTTTCCCCAAGTGTATTTTTTTTTTCCCAAACTTCAACAAGGGTCTTCAACTGCCACTGTTCCAGAATTTGGCAAAGAATTCTTTACCAAACCCACATTGTCTATTTTATTGCCTATTAAGTATTCCTTCTTTGCCTTTAGCCTTCTACATTGAAAGACCATAACTGTTTTAGCCTGTCCCCTTATGAAAGCCTCTAGTCTTATGATCATTTTAGTTGTCATTTCCTGAGTTGTCTCTGCTGCTGGTCTATTAAAGTATGGTGAGCAGGCTGCATGCAATAGTACAGTTATGTTAAAATTAGAAGTTTTACGACTTTGTACAATGTGTACATTGAATTTGATTTATGTTAGAATTTCTCCTTAAAACATACACACAATCTTCTGAAAATTGGTTACCTCTCCTTAACACATACACACAATCTTCTGAAAATTGGTTACCTCTCTCACAGGGTTATATGGAAAAAATCTTGAGCTTTTAGAGAACATTAAACAGCTTCCTGGCACATGGGAAGCCCTCAAAAAACATATGCTAACATTATAATTGTGATCATTATGATTATAGTGGCTCAGATGAAGTTTAAGAACCTTTTTATAAAACCAGCATCTGAACTCAGACACTGGCCTTCCACTCAAGTGATTCTTCCTCAAATTATAGCCTTAAAAAATGGAAAATTTTAATGTGCAAAGTGTCTGCATAAAGAAGTAATAAGGTGCTTTTAGCAGAGATTGCTTTGGCTGAAAAAGTGGCACATAATAAAAATGAGTTGGACTTTACCAGTCTCAATGGAGAAAGTAATTCAAGGGACAGAAATATGGAAGCAACTAGCTGAAGGTTAGTCAAAAAGTTGGCAGAGACTACAAAACATTGGTTCTGTCTTCAGGTTTTCAGTTTCTTCCATAATATAAAAATTGTTCTTTAGTCACAGTGTAATCTTTCTTGGAATCCTTATTTTAATTCTGTAACATTTATATTCCAGGAGTAATGGCAAATCTACTGATTACTTAAGAAAGCAGGAAAAAACAGCATTTGTAATTACAGTCGAAATTAAAGTTATTTTCTAATCTTCTCATCTTTTTTAAGGAATGCGAAACTTTAAATATGGTCAATGTAGCACATTTTAAGTGTCAAACTTACTGAAATTTTCTATGCCAATTGAATAATAATCTTCTGGAAAAACAGTGAGCACTCAACAGATTTTTTTTTTTTTTTTTTTTTTTTTTTACCATTTGACCTGTTTAATATAAGTTGAAAAATTCGTCTTGTGTAAGTACCATTGCATAATGCTGTGTGCTGAGCTATTAAGATATATTTAGTAATTCCATTAGAACTGCACCATCAAGCCGGGCAGAGCATATGGAAAGAAGTTGGTGAAAAACTGATTAAACATTTATATCAAGTACATTTTGATTTAACTCACATAAATAATTCATTTTTATGTTTTCTTTCTTTCAAAATAAACCTTTTTGACACCTGCTGTGCTAAAAATAATGCTAGCATGGCTGTAATAAAGAAAGTCTTAAAGCTCACAGGAATGACATCATCTGGTACCCATGCAGATACTAAATTATCAGCACGTAAGTGTAGTAAAGTAATACTTGGCATTATTTATTATTTATTTAGTTCTTTCAAAATACGCCATGCTTAATGGCAAGTAGAGCACCTGGCTGAATTTTAATATAGAGTTTGTCTCAAAGAAAGCTAAAAATTAAAGGGCTTACAAAAAGATATGTGAGAAAATATGAGAGCCAAAAAGATATCGAATCCCATTTTTTTCCTTGAGCATGAGAACTACGCTGAGTGATAAGAGTGAATGAGCTAAAGCAAAAGCCTGAGAGAAGTTAGAGTCTCTTTACAATGGGAAGTGAGATGATAGTTAGCAACTACATGGAGTTACGGCATCATTCTAGAGTGGTGGTACCCAAAGTAGGAAACAAAAACCACTGGAAGTACAAGGGATGTTTTTTGTGTGCTCCACTGGTATGATATTGAGTATCACTGAATCACATCATCAAAAAATTATTCCCTTATAATCCTCTTTTCGTCTTTCTTATGAAATCTAAGAGAAAGTTTCAGGTTAGAGCTACTCTGTCCCTAACATCCCTGTAGCACTTTCTAATCTCCTTTTTTTAAAAAAAGAGAGAAGGTCTCATGCCCAGAGCCTTCCTGGGTGGTTGGGTAGTAGATAATATCATCCAACCAAAATTTGGTTGCTTTCCTTTATTCTAATTTTATCTATTGTGGCAAATGACATTAAAGTTGTCCATTTATGGCATGATATAAAGATTCCTTCAGAAATGTTTTGCCAAAAACTTGCATCTATTTAATGAAGATTTTTAAATAAATTGGAGTAGACTGCAGAGGCAGCACAGAAAAGGGGAATATTTAGGCAGAATTCTAACAATTCTTGCAAATCCAGCCCCCATCACCTAGCTGGTGTTGGTTGGTTCTACCAAAGGAATAAACTTTCCAGTGAGTATGAAGAGGCATTTCTCTATTTTTGCCTCATTGTGAACTAAGAATATTCAGACTATAGCAGTGGAGGGCCTGGAAGACTCCCTTTAAGCACACACCAAAAAGGAATAACTGATGGTAGAGTTGCTTATTGGTGTGATGCCATTAAAGAAAACTTATTTATTCTGGGGAAAAACATATCAAAGCATGATAATTGATATTGGGAAAGAATACCTCCCATTTGGCACTTGCAAACTCAGATAGCATCTGCTTAGCCAAATATTTGTATGAGCTAATTTTGTTGTGAGTTGATTTGCTTAGAGGATGGTTTTCCTTCATAAGGCACTCTTAAATTTTCAAAATAAAATTCTTGTATAATCATTAGAACATTGTATTGGCATATATTTCTCTGGACTACATGAATTCAGCTGGAAAAGGAAATGCCCAGAATTAGGGCCACAGAAGCATTGCAGATATTTTCTTCTCCATTCCTGGAAGAAAACTTAGCAGAAACAATTCTTGGAGGAAATGTGGGAATATCACATCTTTAGCAGGGCTGGACTTGGAAAATGAAAATATTAAAATAAAAAAATAAAAGCCCATTTTAAAAAATGACTTTTTACGATTTGTTTTGTATGACTGCGTGGTATGTGAATATATCTCAATAAAATGAAGATTAAAAAAAAAAAAAAAAAGGCCAAAAAAAAAAAAATGGCTTTTTCCCATGATTACAAAATTAATACATTTTCACTTTTTTAAACTTGAAAACTATAAACAAGTTGAGGCAAATGAACAATAATCCCATTATTGAAAGATAAGCAGTTAATATTTTACTATAAATTTCAATATGAGATTTGCTCTAGTTTGCTAATACTGCCAGAATGCAAAACACCAGAAATGGATTGACTTTTATAAAAGGGGGTTTATTTGGTTACACAGTTGCAGTCTTAAGGCCATAAAGTGTCCAAGGTAACACATCAGCAATCAGGTACCTTCACTGGAAGATGGCCAGTGGTGTCCGGAAAACCTCTGTTAGCTGGGAAGGCAAGTAGCTGGCATCTGCTCCAAGTTCTGGTTTCAAAATGGCTTTCACCCAGGATGTTCCTCTCTAAGCTCCAGCTCCTCAAAAATGTCACTCTTAGTTGCTCTTGGGGCGTTTGTCCTCTCTTAGCTTCTCTGGAGTAAAAGTCTGCTTTCAAAGGCCGTCTCCAAAATGTCTCTGTAAGCTGAAGCTCCTCTCTCAGTTTCAGTGCATTCTTCAAAGTGTCCTGCTTGGCTGTAGCTCCTCTTCAAAATGTCACTCTCAGCTGCACTGAGTTTCTTCTGTTTGTCAGCTAATTTATATGGCTCCAGTGATTTAATTTAGACCCACCCTGAATGGGTGGGGTAACACCTCCACGGAAATTATCCAATCAGAGTCATCACCAACAGCTGGGTGGGGCACATCTCCACAGAAACACTCAAAGAATTACAGTCTAATCAACACTGATATGTCTGCCCACACAAGAGTACATCAAAGATAATGGCATTTTGGGGGGCTTAATACATTCAAACCAGCACAAGATTGTCTTCCCTGTAGCACTTTTTTAACAGCCTATTTTAAAAAAAACATTCCAACATCAATCAGTACTCTTCCTCAGAAGTAACTTGTGAACAGTGGGTGTACAAGACATTGAGTGTTTCTTAACCAGTGGGAGATTTTAATCAGAGCGCCTTAATTTCCGTATTCTTTCCATATTAGGACTTCACATAAAAGTTCATTTGGTTTAAAAAATATGAAAACATTTTCTTCAATCATGGTGTTATAATTTCCATAATTTAACCAATTTTCTATTTTTAAAATTGTGGTTGTTCCTAATTTTTTACTGATATAGATAAAATAACTCTAATAAATATCTCATTTATAAATATTTAGAAATATAAATACAATGAAATGGAATTTCTTAGGCAAAGTATATGAATATATTGAGGTTAATTTTCTCAGAAATGAAATATCAATTTTCTCTCCTACCAGCAGAATATAAGAATGTTTACAGCAATTTTAGCTTCATTGAGTATTATTTTTCTTTTAAATCTTTTGGTTACATTTGAAATAATAAACATCCCATTTATTTGAAATGCTCAAATGTGAGTAAGAACATTAAGCAAATAACTTTAAAAGAGTTTAATATTATTCGTTACAGAATGCTCACTCTTAAATGTGATCTAGAGAGCAAAATTACAATGATGTAGAAGTCACTCTTTCCTAATTAGTAATTCAATTCCATGATGTATGGTTGTTTGTATAATGCCATCTTCTTCTAGAATATAAAGTAAAAGTTCAGGGTAGTGTTCTACTACCTGATGTATTTACCAAATGTAAAACTCTGGTATTCTGTATCAGCCATCAATAAGTTAGTGGATTACACACTGTGTACACATCTATACTCTAGCTCATGGGTGTTTATATAATGGAATCCTTCTGTCTTTATTAGTGGCCAGAATTAATCACCCCCTTTACAACTAATACTTCTTTAGTACTTATAGCTCCACTCTAATAATGGTGGCATTCTGTTTTGCCATGTGGTTCTTTGGGTACATGTCATAGCTCTCCTTCTAAGTCTCATGTAATTTATCATGAATCCCCAACAGTGGTTTGCAAAAAAAAATTGACTTAAATTTCAATAAACTCATTTATTTATTCAATAAATTTTACTAAGCACCTACTATATACCGGAAGATAGTCACAGTGACATGTAAAAAAATGCAGTTCCTGTCATCATGGACTTTCAGTGATGTGGCATAGGTAAATATTAATTAATTACAGAAATATTTATAGAATCCCAATTGACTTAGTGCCATTAAGGTACTGGGTGCAATGAGAACAAGGGCAGGCAAAGGGGTAGCAGAGGCACTTATGGCAATGGGGAGCCAGAGGGAGGGAAGAGCATGTGTGGAGGCTGTTGTTGAATTAAAATAAATATAGTTATTTTGAAACAAGAAAAGTAATCAGTTATGCTACTGTGCCTCTAACACAAGCAGTCAGATGAATATTTGCATTGAAATAGTATTATTTCTGATTCATTTTTCACTGATAGTTTTTAACCAATATATAGATTTTTAACTATAAGATTTTTTTTTAATCTGTCAAGTACTTTGGCACATAAAAATTGTTAGTTACTCTTCAAAGCCCTACTCAGCTAGGGGGATGCCTCTGTCCTCTCAGAAGTAGACACCTCATCTCCATAAGTTTTCTCTAGATTAAGAGATCCCACTGGATTCCAATCTGCATTCTCCAGAGGAGGGGATGAGGGTTGTGATCCATTTAAAGTCACCATTTTGTTGGGACTTGACAAATCCATTCTCAAGCAGATCAGATTCTTTGAATGGGAAGGGGACTGGAAGCAGTGGACCTGCCCCAGAATTCCTCTGAGACTTCATTATTGCTCCTTGGTGGCTTCAGACAGAAACATGACTCTAAACTTTGCTGGGATGGACTGATATCTTCCCAGCTCCTTCCCATGCAATGATGCAATGACTAGTGTGGACTAGAAAGCAACAGAATTTCATATGCATGAGTTTCACCATATTGTTTTTGTTCCAAACAACTTCTCCATTAATGCTCTCACATTGCTATTTGAGCATACTAGGGTCACCTTATGTGTGCTCTGTCTTTGTTTTAGATGTAAACCCTATCTTGAATTTAACTTATGAAGGGAAATGGTAGTGTTATAATTCTGATATTTGAGAAGGATGATCTTTGTTCACAGTTTTTCTGCTTTATACTTTTAGGCTATCACTAGGTGTGTTTTTTCTTTCTTTCCCCAACAAAATAAAACATGTGTTTATTAAAATCACATACGAATGTACCTCTGCCCTGAACCCTTCTGCATGTTTATTTTATTGGAAGATCTGTTTTCTTAATGAAAAACAAGGAGGGAACTGCTAAATTGGGATATTAGCTTTTATGAGGTTCGTAAAATGACTTAAGTAGAGAATAAGAATAGAGAAAATTTGTCAGACTTCATACTACAGAGACTAAAAGTTGCTGTCCTGCTCTACAGAGTGAGTCTTGCCAATTAATTTTGTCTTGCGTAATATACTGGTCACTGGATGATCTTATTTTTCCTTCATAATCAATGCATATAAAACAATGTATTTCCACAAAAATGCATCATTACATATTTTTAAAGCAAAAAACTATAAGGTCACTTTTATACAGCTACAGATAAAAATCTGATGCCAGCAATTAGCAGAAATCTATAAGTTAATCATTATTCTTTGTACAGAGATTGTATACACCCTGATGCATCATATCAAATCAAAGAATTAGCTCCCCAAACCTCAGTCCTTTGTGCAAGATGCTTCAATGTTTGGAGTTTTGTTTTTTTTTTTTTTTTTTTTATTGTTGACATGTGTACTAAATCAATTAAAATTAGTTTCAACTGTGAGCAACAGAAATATTCAAGATATCAGTAGTTTCTATATTATTCACATTTATTTTTCTGTTTTCAGTGACTTAACAAAGCTATAAGTCTAGATTTTCAAAGTGTTTTCATATTTATTTTCTTACTTAATTCTCACAACACTTCTGGGATGGAATCAGAGTAGAAGTTAGAGATGAATAAGCTAAGGTTCAAGAGAAATAATGTTATCACCACTATGGAAAATCGCATCCCCCCCAAACGAGACTCTAAAGTTAGATGAAGGCATTGGTAGGACCAAGCCCTTCTGCCTGCAGGCCTATCTGAGCATTAAAAGGAGACTTCTGTGCATTGACATGTGAATCACACAGGTAACCTAGAAAAATCCTATCCTGAGCAGGAAATGGAACATATATGAGATTTCACACTCCCTCAAAGTTGCCCAAAAAAGATGTATTCAGAATTTGACTGAACCTTGCACTGTCAATTTTTGCCCTCAGTGATTCCAAAAGATGCTCTACCCATTGGAAAGTATTGATATCGCAATTTGTTTAAGAGCTTGCAAAGTGCCCTGAACACCTTATTATTAATCTAATATCTAAAGACAGATAAGTAGAAAGAGAAGAAAGAACATGGGCTTTGGAGCCAGAGAGAATTAAATCTGAACCATGGCTTTACCATTTATTTGCTGTGTAATCTTGGACCAATTACTTAACCACTCTGGGTTTTAGCCCATCCAGTTGTTGGGTTTGTTGGGCTCATCTGATAAGATAATGTCTGTGAAAGCACCTAGCACTGTGCTTGGCATTTTGAAAGCACTCTCCAAACAGTAACTATTATGTTCAAAGATGGCAAGGAAGAATCTAATCAATGCATCTTTTGCAGAACTTAAGTCTAGAAACAGACGGAAAGGGGTCAAAGAAGTTAAGAGATTCCAGATGTAGCAGAAGGTTGTCTGAAAGCTTGGGTTCCAGAAGGAAAGTGGGAACCAGAAAAAGAAAATCTATCACCTTGCAGCCCTGCTACTACTACTTGTCCTTTTTTTTTTTTTTTAATCTTTGAACCCTTAATAAACACTAATTAACCTGATCCCTGTGAGACAGACTTGCCTAGAGCAATATGCTTTTAAGAATTATACACATCTTCTGTAATTGACTTGATTATCTTCATTGCCTGGGACATCAGCACAGCTCTCATCCATCAGCCATAGTAAAAAACTTGCACGGATATACCTATATTTGACCCCCTGAAATTGAGCATTTAGTTCAAGTACAACAGAGGACAGACATAGCATCTTTCTGGCATAAAAACTCCCTACCTTAAACAAATAGGAGATCAAGCTAAAAGTATTCATTGAACATTATTTAAAAAGAAAAGCAAACACCTATCAATTAAAATAACATAACCAGGAGTACGCTTACATTTGTAAGATATATCTGGTGATGCATTGATTGTAAAGAGTTGCTTTATTCTAAAGCAGCTACAAAGGTTCTGTTCAAGCTCAAATTGCATATCAAAAATTTTGCCTCTGATGTTAAGTCCATTCTCCCAAGTACCTGTTGCCTCTCGAGTCCCCTTGTATATTACTAGTTTATAAGATTCTCTGTAGTTTTTTTTTTTTTTTTTGCATATTTATGCACTTCAGGTAAGCACACTTTGCTGATAAGCCCACTGACTCTTGATTGGCTCCAGTATTCTGAAGCTCACATGCTCTCCATCCGTGTGGCCATTCTCCTGGGCCTTTCTCTTCCCTGTTTCTGGCTTCTGCCCATCCTTCTCCATAACCCAGACTCCCCTTTCTCTTCCAAATCTACTCTCCATTGGTAATTGAAGGCCCACTTCAATCATCAATTCCTTCATGACCTGTGCCTGATTTTTCTGTCCACTATACTATTCCTTTCCCTGGATTCTGACTCTGTAGCCCAGCACAACATTCTGTTATTCCAAATGGCTTCATGTTTTCTGGCTTTATCTCTACAACTAAGTATTTTAAGGAGAGCGGCTTATGTCTTAAATTGCTTTTATTAATTGATTCAGCAAATATATTTTATTTTCTTACACCTGGTTGTCTAACTAGTACATCGTGGAAACATAGTAGACACTCAATAAATGCTGGCTGTTTGTTCAGACCATTGGCCATTACTAACTTGGGTCTAATCTCTAGTAAAAGCCTTTTCTTGGACTTTACTAGGAAAGTGATTCTATTTTCAAATTGCAGTTGCTTTACGTGTCTGTCCAAAAAATGTTTCTTGTTAAAGTGGAATAGCCTTTTTGGCCATCGCTGGAGAACCCTACTACAGTGGTCATCAAATATTAGTGAATGAATGAATTCCTGTTGGTAAGCTGTGTGAGGGGGCATGGAACTCAGCCTCTCCCAAATGAATGGAATAGTGGGTTCCTGTTTGTTTGTTTCTTCCCTAATTTATTTATATACTTTGGTTTTCTTGTTTTTATTTTTTTATTTAAAGTTTTGGAAAGTCTCAGTATATAAAATTGGGTTAATCATAATCCTTGTTTCATTTTGAATTGCTTAATTAAAGAAATTCTAACAAACCTTTTTCTTCTAGAACAGCATAGTTCTTTTAGGATGGCAAGTTCCCTCTGAAAATTTTCCAAGTGTGTGCCCATTTAAATATTTACTTGGAAGTCTCTTTTGTTTTTAAGAAACTTATTTGGAAATTAATTCTGAGTGCAAATTATGGCTATGTAATCCATTTGGACAAAAGCAAGCTGGTTGCCAGGTTACCGTATTAAATGGGCTCATAAAATAGTGCTTGGTAATATCACTTTAATCCAGTGTTTACTGTACCTGGCAACTGTCCTTGTCATATGCTTCAAAAGTATTTAGATAGGATGTGGTTACTAATGACCGAGGGACCACCACCGCTGGGTAAATAGGATTAGAGGCAAGGCAAAGATAGTTGGCTACTCAGAAAGAGTTGACATTTAAGTACATGCAAGTTAAATTTGGCAAACTGGATGAAGTTTCTTTTATGCAGTTGAGTGCTTTCCTTGCCTGCAATATCTTATTTATCAGAACTATATAAGGGCTACTTAACACGTTAGGAAATACTGTCAGATTTGGCTCTGCTCCTTATAACCTTCAGATAAAGGGACCAGAAACACGGTGAGGAAGTCAGCATGTGCATGGCTTGGGGTGCAGGTGGAGCAACAGCCGAGCTCGCTCCTGCAGCTGTGTCTCTCCAGCCGGCATCAAGGACTCCTCAGCTGTGTTCAGAACCCAAAAATAGACACTTTTTCCCCTTCACTTCACTTCCTGACTCACCTCAATTATGACACTTTCCATTTACAAAAAGCACAGCTTTCTTTATTTTTATGCTCACAAAATATCACCTGATAACATTAGAATGCAAAGGACTAAACCCAGATGGTGTGGTTTCTTCTCCAACAGACCTGGCACACACATCCCATGTGCCTGCTCTGTGTGATTTCCTTTTATTCTCCATACCCTCTGAATCTCTCTATTAAAAGGAATGGCTTTCCTTCTCGAGGTCTTTTTTATTATTAACTTGATTTGTCAAAAAAATAATTTATTTCCAAATAAAACATAGCGAAGGAATAAGAAAAACAAATACCCTGAAACATTCTCAAGGTCTTGAAAAAAGTTGAAAGGTGTATCTGAATGCAAAAAGTTCTTGCAAATCATTTTTTTAATTAAGAAAAACAATTCTCAGTTTTTGCTGTGGCGGATTCTGCCCAGGTGTTCACCAATTGATTGGCCTTTTCCTCCTGGGCACACAGCTAGACCACATGGCCCAGCCCCCCTTATGGTTAGAAGCGGCTATAGGATTGGATTCTGGCCAATGCAGTGTTGGCAGAAGTGATGTGCACCATTTACAGACCTGGCCAATAAAACCTCCTGTTCAGTCCTCCACATTCTACCCCCTGGTTCAGGGGCTGTATTCAGGGACTCCACTGCCCTAAATGGAAGGAGCCCAAGTAGAGTTCTTTACAGACTAACACTGGGATCATCTATAAGCAAGAAATCAATTTGTATTGTAGAAAGCCACTGAAGTTTGGGGTGGTTTGTTGGACCAATTAACCCAACCTGACAATTTCGATGCTCCTTAATCCTTTCATACTCATGAAAATCCATGAAAATGGCCACCATGAAAGGAAAATCAGCAGGCAACAGGGAAGCTCACATGCAGCCAACACAGGTAAAAACTGAAGACACTGTGCCTCTTTAGCCTGACCCTGTCCTTCTGAAATTGTGGTCAGGGAAGAAAGTCTACCTGGGCTGCCTTCTGCTCTATTTTCTGGATGCAGCATGGACATCTTCTAAAGGATCCTACAATCTTTTGTACCATTTAAAACCAGGTAGAGATCAATAATTCTGATTTGCTGTGCCTTAGAGGCAACTCTCTCCATGCCCTTCTCCCTGCACCCTCCTTCACAGGACATTTTCTTGCATGCTGAGAGTAGATACATTTGGCCTAATATCTCAGGATCTTCAAAGGCTTGCGGGATGACAAAATATGTTTGTAACGATTGTTTCTCCTAAGTCATATCCATTGGACATGTCTACAATTCTTTGCTTAAGCTTAAAAATACATCTGTGAAACAAAGAAAAAAAATGAAGTGTAAATTTGACCTCGATTCATGCAATATGCTCACCATAGCCACAGAAACCAGGTAATTCAAGCTGAAAAAGAAAATTCACTTGGACAAGGCACTTTCAGTTAGGGCCACACAGGAACATCTGCCAGCCTGCAGGTGGTCAAGTTTTTGAAGAAGTGTTTTATTTTCTCGGGAAGTACAAGCATAGAAGGAGTACCTAAGTACTTGAAATAACCTTTTCTCTCCCCAGATAGCCTTGGGTGATCAGGTCTCAGAAAGGAAGCAGGCATTTCCCTTCTGACTTTAACTTCTAGCAGTTAAGCTTTTTCTCAGGAAGGGGAAAATCCTTATATATTTTTTCCCAGCTGTACTACAGCCCTATCTCAACCAATATTACAGTTAGTTGTCCTTTAGCACCTGCATTGGTGAATCTCCCAAGGCCTTTAAATTCAATTTTTAAAAATTGACTCTAAAATTTTCAAAGGGCTATGGGATGGGGGAAATTGGAGATTAGATCCAAAAGTGCCTGTGATGGAAATTTAAACTGCCTTCTGTGTGCCCAGCTGCCCTGTTAATAATACTTTCTGTCGGGAACATCTGCCTAGGGCCTCACCCCACATCCACGATGCAGGCTGCTGGTTCAGTAATATGTACCACGATGTGGGATTATCCTCGTGTGCATTCTCTCCTGTAACTGTGGCTGGTTCCAAGTGGAATTGTCGGTGATCCAGAAACAAAGTAGCCTCCTTTCCAGGAAGCTGTAATAAGGGGATTAAGAAACTATGGAGGCCTCGTAACGTTTTCCATGTTACTTAGTACTTCGCCAGACTCAGCTTTAAAAAAAATTAATCAACCCATCTGAGGCAGATCAGAGAGGAGATCCAAACTGGGATGAATGCTAATGCAGTAGGGGGCACCAAGGGCCTTACTGGTAATAGGCAAGAAAGCCTCTTCCTGTAAATGTGAGAGATGCTCAACTCTGCTCGACCATATGTCAGCTGCAATCTGTGGCCTTACGGACGGAGAACTCTCACAATCCCAAGGCACTGTGTCGAACATGGAACAAAATTTACAGTGCCAAAGGATGAAAGGCATTCAGTAGATTTAAAAGACAACTGAAATATTTTTAGTAACAAAAGTGCTGGTAAATGAATACTCCAGTGGTGACGAGTGCTTTGTACACTGTTTTATGAAAGGTGAAGAAAGAGTTTTCTGAAATTTTAACAAATTGGTGGCTATAGTATTTAGGGTATAACTTTCTTGTAAAACAGACAAGAACACTAATATATCAAATATTTGGAATTCTTCCCAAAGTTGACAATTTGGGAGGCTCTACACACATCCTGATAAAATTACCATTCTTCCAATGGCCTATGAAACTTTTCTGCAAGAAGTGCCTTCGGAAACTGTGGCATGCTGTATTAAATATTCTCAAGGGTAGCTCTTCTCTATGTATATAATGTGCATTTGGCTTCTTCTAAATAGCGAGAAGTTATTGTCCTATGCCTTGTGATTAAGGTGTGTGATAAAGGAGTTGCATACAGGGGTAAAAAGGCCTATGTAACATTAAAAGTAACAAAATTAAATTGAGGTGTGTATGTGTGCAAATTTACTAAGTGGTTCTAAAAACAGTGATCTAAAAAGAATTCTTGAAATGTGTTGCCCAATGATAAAATCACCAAAGGTGATTTGATAGGCAAATATTTATTGGATGTTTACATTCTAGTAGAATTATTTAAAAGGTCATTGTGACAGAGTTTAAAGGCGGCTTTTTGACATCTACTTTCAGTAATGAAGGTCAGCTTCCTGTTAAGGACAACCAGGAAAGCACAAAAAATATTTTAAAAATCTGCTTGAAGGCATTGGAAAGCCAATAGGTGTGGAAGGATTACAGGGCCAAGATTTTGAAGAAGTCAGACATTCAGAGAGAGGAATGCTTCCTTTGGGTCCACTTTTCCACCAGCGGCATCTGCCTATTTCAGAATGGGTGGCTAAGCAGCCAAGAAACCACAATACTACAATAGTGTCTTTTGGAGTTAGGAGGACAAAAATCAGAGTAAAGGAATTGCTGGTGCTGCTAAAACCCCAAATGCTTTTGGTTAAAATCTCAAAGAGCTCTAGGAGTAAGAACTCTAGGATTAAGTGTGAACCAGAAATACACAAGCTCTCAAAATGATTGAAGCACAGATTTAAATCATATATATCCTTAAAAATAGACTAAAGTGAGACTCTATGGCTAGTGCTTGTCAGAAGCCATCATAAAGCATCTGTTTGAGAAGGTAACATCAGTATAGGACTAATCTTCCTGTATAATTTTTATCTGCAATTTACAGCATTCAATCAAAAATAATCAGACATATGGAAAGATAAGAAAACATAGGGGGAAAAAACATACCATTGATAAAAATATTCTGAGATACAGGTAAAGACTTTAAAATAGCTATGCTGGATATACTTAAAGGGATAAATATTATTGAGAAGTTCATCAGAGAACTGGAAACTATTTAAAAAAAAAACTCAATCAGGTTAACAGCATATTAGTGACAGTTAAAAAATCAGTAAATAAACCAGAAGATAGATCAGAAGAAAATATCCAAAAAGAAAAATGAAATGCAAGAAGAACAGAAAAAAAAAAAAAAGTAGAGGGTAAGAGACATAGAAGATAGTGTGAGAATGTCTAACAGATATGGAATCTGAATCCAAGAGGGAGAGATGAAAGAAAATGTGTCATGAGTGATAAATGATAAAATTATAATGGCTGAAGATTTTCTCAAACTTAAGAAAAACAGCAAGCTACATATTCGAGAAGTACCAAGAATCAACCACACCAAGAAGTATTAAAATAATTCTTATCTAGATATATCATAGTAACACTACTAAAACCTACAGGAGAAAAAAGAAAACATCATAAAAGCACACAGGATAGGGAGAAAACAAGAAAGGAGAAACATTTAGCTGATATCTTCTGAAAAGAAACAATGGGAAGCTGAAGGAAATGGAATAACATTCTAAAGGTGATGAAAGCAAATAACTGCCAACTACAATTCTATACCCAGTGAAAATATCCCACAACAATGACACTGAAATAACAACATTTTTAAATAAACAAATTGAGAGAGTTCATCACTTGCAGGTCTGAACTAAAAACAATATGAAAGGATGTTTTTCAAGCAGAAGTAAAGTGACCGACCACAGAGAGGAAGGTAAAGATTCAGGAAATAATTAAACAACAAAAACACCACCACCAACAATATCAAGTAAAATTTGGTTAAATTTAAATTAATGTTAAGTTAAAAAAAAACAAT
Organism: Choloepus didactylus; assembly: GCF_015220235.1. Classification (NCBI taxonomy): domain Eukaryota; kingdom Metazoa; phylum Chordata; class Mammalia; order Pilosa; family Megalonychidae; genus Choloepus; species Choloepus didactylus. The sequence continues at coordinate 47,831,654 of NC_051320.1, read as the reverse complement.
ATTAATAATGATTTGTGGAGTTAAATACAGAGAGAATTTAGATGTGCAAAAAGAATGGTGTATGGTGTCCAAATGTTCCAAGGTCTTTACATTATCAGGCCGGTGGTAAAATTACTAATTTATGCAACCACATTACTAAGTGTAGGGTGCACCTGGCAATCTCTAGGATAAACAGTAAATGAATAGGAAAAATCTCATAGAGGTAGAAATGGAATAAAACAGAAATAGCCAATAAATCCAAAAGAAGGCAGGAAAGGAAATAAAACGTTACATAGAACAGGCAGAGCAAATAAAACACAAACAGTTGATGATTTACTCAAACTAGAATATCAGTAGTTATATAAATGTAAATAGGGTAAACAATATTGGACCGGAGATTCTAGCTAATTAAGTGAATCTAGAAAATAAATAAATAGCATATTGGAAAGGAAGAAATAAAATTGTTATTTTGATAGATGATATAATTGTGCATGTCAAAAATAAAAAGAATCTATAGATAAATTATTGGAATAATAGGTGAGTTTTACAAGATTGCTGAATATAATAGCATTTTCAAGATCAGCTGTATTTTTATATACTAGCAAAAGTTATTTGGAATACAAAATTTAAGAAAAATAAATCATTTAAAATAGCATTGAAATAGCAACTACCTATAAATAAATCTAATAAGAAATGTGTTAAGACCTCTACAAAAAGAATATAAACATGTCTATCAATAATAATTTTAAGGACAGACAACTCAATACATAAAGGGGCAAAAGATTTAAACAAACTCTTCAAAATGGTATCAAAATGACTAATAAAAATATTAAAAATGTGTTCCTCCTCATTATTAATCAGAAACATACAAATTAAATTCCACTACACATGACATTAGAATAGCTAAAATTAAAATGACTGAAAATACTGAGTCATGAAGACATTGTGCAATTGAAATTCTTTTCACTGTCGGTAGGAGTATAAATTGGTAAAACCACCTTGAAAAACTATTTGTATTTTCCTCTAAAGTTAGACATACACCTACCATATAACCCATCAGTTCTTCTCCTGGGTATATATCCAGCAGAAATTCACCAAGGGACATGTATAAAATGGGTTCACAGCAAAATTATTCATAACAGATCCAAAACAATCCAAATGTTTATGCACAGTAGAATATATACATGTATTTACACATGTATGCACACACATTTAAATTCATATACAGTGTAATTCTATACAGCAATGAAAAGGAATGAATCACAACCATGTCATAAAATAGACTAATGTTTCAAACATAACACTGACGGAAGTGAGACTCGGAAACACCTACTCTAGGACTTCATTATGTAAATTTAATAAACAGGTGAAACTAAACTATAGTCTTGAACTCTAAAGAGCGGTGACCTCTGAGGAGGAGGGTTGTGATTAGGGGAGTGTATCAGGCTGCTTCTGGGATCCTGGCAATATTCCAATTCTTGACCTGGTTTGTAATAACTGAAGTGCTCCTCTGTGATGATCAATTGCACTGAATTTTTATGAGTTTGTGCACTTTTCTCTATTTGTGCTTTCCTGCCTGATGAATAGAGATTTGAAAAAACAAAACTTTTTTTTTTTAAAAGGCTCTTTCCATTTGTGTGAGTTTCTTACTATGTTTCCTCATCTATAAAATGGGGGTAGCAACACTGGTTTTCAGGGTTTTTCAGTATTTAATGAGGTCATAAATGTAAGGTACCTAACAGAGCAATTTGCACATAAGGCACATTCAATAAACAGGAGACAGATAAGTCTGGGCACTTCATAGATAAATGGTGTTCTCAGTGCTGCTTTGGGCAAGTCGTTTGCTCTCGTTGTGTAAATAACATATATTGTGATGAAGCTATACCAAGAATATTTCAATAATGAAGAAATGTTACATAAAAGTAACCTATTTAGGATTTCCTTCATATTCTTTTATAACAAATGGGAGCCTTAATTGGGTTAAGGCTGAAATTCTCTGTTTTTGTGTGTGATAAACTTGGTTTCAAATCCCAGGCTATTACTGTCTTATTATTATTTATTTTTTTTTTTTGGTGTGACTTTGGGCATGGTGATGTTCCTAAGCTTCAGTTTCTCTATCTGCAAAATGAGGTTAAAAAGAGACCTTAAACCGTATAGGTTTACTTTAAGTTTTAAATGGCAAACGTGGTACTTAACACAGTGCCTTAAGACCTCAATAAGGTTTAGCTCAAAAATACATTAATTACTAAAAAGCGAAATAGTTTTATTATAAGGTGCTAGAGAAAAGTGCTATATTTGTCTTTTAATATGAGTGATTTGAATCACTACCAGTTTTTGAGTAAAAATTCTAGATACATTAGCCTTTAAGTGCTGATTTTTAAAAAATAATTGTGTTTTCTTTTGCAAATGAATTATACAATTCATTACACTAGAAAACAAACTATACTAAAATAATTTAAATATTTGCTACCTTAGGGGGCAATATTATGACAAGTTATTATCCTATAAATTTAGTCAGTCAGTCAATCTCCAGGTAGTCAGGCCATTTTAAATTCATGCGTTCAGCAAATGTTTGGCTAGTGCTTACTCTCTCCCAGACACTATGCTTTGAACACAAAGTTAAATAAGATACAGTCCATGAAGGAGCAACTCATGTTCAATGTAAGAAAAATAGTCATGAAGGTCATTCAGTTACTCACTCAAAAATTACTGAGCAATGCTAGATGATGGACAGTCCAAGATGAACATCTTCATGGTCTCTGCTCTCGAAAAGCACACAGTCTAGAGAGCTGATAAGTTCCAGTGACATGTTCTAAGTTTCAGGATAAAGGACAGAGGGGGAAACAGCTGACTCCCACTAGGAAAGCAGTGGCCAAACGAGGTGATAGCTGAGCTGTGACTGAAGGATGAGAGGAAGTAACATCATGTTCAAAGGCAGAGGTATCTTTTGACAAGTTTGGGGAACTGCAAATAGTTCAGTGAGGCTAGAACCTACGGATGGAGACAATGAATGGGGAAGAGGCTGAACAGTAAAAGTAAGGAGAAACACAGATGGCCAAAGGCCTTTTCTACTATGCTGTAGACACTGGACTTTATCCTATTGGCAATGCATTGTTATTTGATGGTTTAAAGTAGAGTTATGACATATTCAGGTTTGCATTTTAGAAACATAACTCTAATGGTGGTGTGGAAGATATTTAAAAACAGTACAGCCTGGAGACCAGGTAGGGGTCAGGGAGGAGGGTGGCATACGTAGAGACAATTCAGACCGAAAGGTAATGCCAGCCGCTTGGGTGTGGCAAGGAAAGAGGATGGATTTTTAGTGGTGCCCTTCCAGTGGTGGGATACACAAGAGGATCAGGGGGAAGGTCATAAGGTTAGTTTCCACTTGTTGAGTTTTAGGTGCCTAAGGAATAAACAGACAAGGATGACCTTGAGGGCAAGGGTCACATCTAAATCTCCATAGACTCTTGATAAAATCCATAACCTTTTTTTTCTCTATGTGATAAATTATAATAAGAATGCCCTCAGAGTTGTAAACTAAATGTGTTTATGTTAATTATTATACTTGTCTAGGGCAAGCCTGATAAACCATTTAGAGCAACGGTTAGTTCTGTGGCCCCTTTGGAAAGTATCCCATTAATCCCCTAAAAGAGCTCTATGACCAAAAATTTTCCTTTCCCCTACCTGAAAGCCATAAGTTTTCCCCTCCTTTAAATGTTCCTAAATCTTCCCCCTCTCACCCTTACTACTGACCACAAAACAATTCTCCAGAAGGGATTTTAGGTTGTGTCTATAAATAAAATAAAGCCTATAATTTTAAAGTGTTAAAGAGCTGAGGGAGTTGAAGCTGTGTACTTTTGGGTTTCTCTTCTTCTCTGTATGTAGTTCTTAGCAAATTTTGAGTCTGTGGCTTTATTTTCCAAAACAAATACTCTCATTATCTTGGGGTGCTGTTATTTCTTTCCTGAATAGTCACTTAATTTTTACTCCTGTGAATACATTATTTTCCTAATTATAGCATGCACACACGAAGGGCGTGTCTCGAGCGTCTTTGGATCTCTAATGCCCTTAGCACAGCGCTGTGCACGTATCCATGCTCAGGAATGTTTGCTGATGATTATTTGATATGGTATTTTAACTGGTCAACTGCTGCCATTAACTATTTTTAACAACTCAAACTTTAAACACACTACAAGTCTTGGATCTGATGAGTAAGATGTCTGGGTTTTAAAAATGTGGTTAATCTTTTGGGAAAACCCATTTCATGCCCCTCACAAAATCAATTTTCCTGATTTTTGGGTGATGTAGTCTCTGGATTATAAAAGGAAAATAAGTTTGTTTCAAGAAGGGTGAGAATTAACTCGTGTTCATACGCAGTGTCAATAGTGACTTTCCTTTATTGAGCCTGATGATTCAACAAAGAAAAGAACAAAAGCCACAGACCCACTGTGACCTCACACGCCCTCTTAGTGGACTCCTTATCATGTTCATCAGATGGCCCACCAAAACAGTCATCAAGGCCACAGAGCTTTTACAACAAACTGGAAACCGACAGGTCTATTTCTATGAATGTTGGGACAGATGTCCTCCTGCACACTGTCATCATCAAGGGGCATTCCCCAGTCTCTTTCTGTTTTAGAAAATTATAATTGAAGTATGCCACCAAATTAAGGAGGAACAAGGGTGATTTTTAGAATCAACCTGGGTTGTTCCTTGGATATTAAGGACTCTTGTGAAATCTGCTGCAGGTCTCATATGCATGAAACATTGTGTCCAGTGAGGAGACCTGATGGATTGATAACCTCACCAATGACCAGTGGAGATGAAGAGTTGACTCATCAAACAATAATGGTGCCAAACTATGATGAGACATTTATGGGGCTGGGTTGTGCCTGCCAATTGGGACCTGAAGCTTGAAGGGGATAAACATGATATGATTTTAAGGTGGTTCTGTATCTAAAACAACACAAAAGCAGCACTAACTTCATCCTAATTGAGTATTAAAATAGAACTGTTTCTCATTCAGGACCTCCAACAGTAACACAAGTAAGGATTAGTGCAGAAAAGGCTGCAAATCATGAAGCCTCAAAAGTCTAGCTTTAGGTGGATAGATGGCTTGATTCTTTCTCTGTATGTTGGTTACAGAAATATTTGAAGTTCTAGGATATCCTGGGACAAGTTCATTCAAATGCTTCATGCTTTATTTACTCTACCTTTAAGGGATTTTTTAAGTCCTGGCCATCCATTAAATCCATAGAGCTAATGTGTCAATTGGTTCAATTCTTTGGATGCTGTTAAGTGTTTATTGAATAGGCCACAATGTATCAAATACAATATAGACAAAATCCATTCTAAGCTGATAAACTAAATTGGCTTAAGCATTACACATTAAAAAACCACACAGGTCCTAAATAAGCATATATTGATTAAAACTTAGTTTGTCAGTCATAGTGTTTAAGTAAATAGTATGGGGGAAGACAATGGCTAGAAAGGAATTAGTGGGAACTGAGAGTCTTCATTTGGCTCAGCTGTTCTGAGATTTCACATGTAAGTTGTGACTTGAGGAAAAGTTAAATGTTGGTTGTCAATGGGTTTTGCAGACAAGGTCAAAAGCAATCCAGGATAGGAAAAAAATGTTCAAAATGAATACTGTAAAACCTAAATCTGAAGCAGATTGCTCAATTAAAATAAAAAACTAACAACAACAACAAAAACTGTTGTAAGATTGGCAATTATCTGGCTACTTTGATTATATGAATTTTGTGAGCAAATCTGAAATTGAGAAAAGGCAGCTTTTCCTACTCTTTTTTGATCATTTACGTTTTGTAATTGAACTAAACACAGACTTACACTCACACTTCAGAGCGTATGGCTAACAGCTCAACCAAGCTGCAACCTCCAAACCTCATACAACAATTGAGGTTCCCAAGTCTTTCTGTTTTGAGGACCTGAAAGCCAAAGCATAAGGTTTGGTTGTCCTGCGAAATAGAAGAAAACACATAGGTTGATTTGTTCATCCAGGATAGACATGGATCTCTTTATAGCTCAGATTCAAGGGTTCTATTGTTATTTCTTGGCACTCATGAGTAAATAATTTTCCCCAAACATTTCTTTTCTGCAACAGAACAAAAATAGCAAAATTATTAGTTATGACTTAGAAGAAGCTGCAGGTTTTACTGAATTTTTTTTTTTTTAGTTTTATGTTAACTGGTACTTTATTTGCTTAAAACCTAAACATTGTCAGTTTGAAAAGAAATCCACTGTGATGTATATATAACTTGATCTTGCCATTTAAATTCTAGGGGTTTTATTTTTTTTCCTTTTTGATCCTTGATAAATTTATCCAAAAAAAAAAAAAAAAACAAAAACAGAATAGATACATACTTACTTTAAAAACATGAACCATTAGAGAATGAGATCTGAAATCAGGAGTGATTTCAGTTTTGGCACTTCTGCTTTATTTTTTTTTTTTTTTAAGCTTCTTAAAGACTGTAGTGGGATAAAAGAATCACTGGCTCCAAGTCTTGTTGAGATAACAAGTGATGAAATGATAAAAGAAAACCCATACCCTTACACAAGGTCAGGTAACCCCATTCCCCACCCTGTTCCCCAAGCAAAAACTATGAATACTTTTAGTAACAATTCAGAATTCATTTTTATCTCCTACCTGCCTCATCAGCAGAAGTCATGATATTTTTAGACCGCTATACTCATGTATATAGACACATAAATTTATATTAGATGACAATTGATTTTCTAAAAAGTCCAGGTAGAGGAAGAAGCAATCATTTCTAACTAAAACCCTTATACACTTTTTGATTACTGTTCAACTTGCTCTCATTTAGTAAAGGCAAAATTTTGTAGTGTTCACCTCAGATCTTATTGCTTTCCAACTGTGGTATACCTTCCATTAAAAATAAAAAGATGAAGTGGTCAATCCAGTGATTAATGTGACATGGCTTTCTCTGGGGTTGGAGGGGAGGGGTGGAGAAGAGAAGACCAATAGACAAAAAGTAACTGAAGCATACAATGGTCTTCTTAAGAAAAAAAAAAGAAGAAAAGAGAAAATGCATCAACAAATGGAAAAAAGCATTTAAAGTCCAAAAGTCAAGCCATAGCTAAACTCATGTTCTATCTTAAGTAGGTTTTCTTCCCCTCTTTTTTTCTCTTTCTTTCCCTTCCTTCCTCCCTTCCTCCCTTTCCCTTCCTTCCGTCCTCCCTTAATAAAATCTCTCCTGAAACCATCATCACTTTTAAACCTCCCCAGATGGGGCTTCATCTTCAGATCCTTCATCCCAGATTTTTCTGGTGGGGGGCTGGCAGATGTTTTCTTTTCTGGACGGCTTTCTGGTTCCTCATCATCTTCTTCAGGGGAAGGAGTCTTGGATGCTGTTTTAGGTTGCTAATGCTGTGGAATGCAAAACACCAGAGATGGACTGGCTTTTATAAAAAGGGGGTTTATTTGTCTATACAGTTACAGTCTTAAGGCCATAAAGTGTCCAAGGTAACACATTAGTAATCAGGTACCTTCACTGGAGGATGGCAAATGGCGTCCGGAAGACCTCTGTTAGCTGGGAAGGCACGTGGCTGGCGTCTTCTCCAAAGTTCTGGTTTCAAAATGGCTTTCTCCCAGGACATTCCTCTGGACGCTCCTCTCTAGCAAGCTTGCTCTTCTTCAAAACGTCACTCACAGCTGCACTCCGTTTAGTCTCTTTGAGTCAGCATGTTTTATATGGCTCCACTGATCAAGGCCCACCCTGAATGGGTGGGGTCACACCTCCATAGGAGTATCCCACCGAAGTCACCACCCACAGCTGGGTGGGGCACATTCCAAGCAAATCTAACCAGCACCAAAATGTCTGTCCCACAAGACCACAAAGATAATGGCATTTGGGGGACACAATACATTCAAACCAGCACAGATGCCTCTGAAGCTGGGGTGACCCACGTTCCCTTCGCCTTTCACTGGACTTGGCATCACTGTAGCCTTTAGCCAGGGTTTGGGCATGTTCTTTTCTTTTCTCTCAGGGTTGGCCGCCTTAACCATCTTTTGTTTTTCTTTTTTCAACAGCCATAGTCACTATCGTCATCATCTTCCATTAGAAAATCTTCATCGCTGCCAGGATCTTTCTCCTGCAATGGTGCTTCACCCTCTTCTTCTGGTTTTTCCTCACTGCTCACATCTTCCATGAGCATTTCTCTCTGTTTAGAAGCTGCTTTTGATGCTGCCTGCCATTGCTGGCGCACATTTTTATGATCTTCTTTTTCATCTTCACTGTCTTCTGCTGAATGAGAATCATCCTTCTTGGTTTTCACATCTTTTTCTTCTGAGTCCTTACTATCTTTCTGTGAATTCTTTCCAGATCACCTCTTATTTTTAGCTTCTTGGAGAGATGATTGAATTTTCTTAGCTAGAGGGCCCAAATCTCTTCCACAATCTTCATCTGCATCATGAGATTCCTGAAACTGTGAATAGTCAAAGGCGTTCCTATTTCTGACATCCTGAGACACGTTCGCTGTGGAAACCAGGGACCAGGAGCCCACCCCACCCCACCCCACCTCATCCCACCCCACGTGATGGGGCTGCTGCAGCTGAACCCCGAGCTGCTGGCTTCTCAAACTCCACCGCTCCTTGGTTCAGGGTCTCTTGATCAGACGAGCACCCCGCTCCCCTGTCTCTTCAAAGTGGATGAATCAAACCAGCCCTTTACTGTATTTTTAATGATTATTTTAGAAATAATGATACTACTTTGTAGTCATCTCATTTACATTGGCCTATGCTATACAGACAATCCTATTTCTGTCCCCCAAGACTATTTACCAAGCCCTTTTATATTTATTATCTCCTTATACCCTCATATTTACCTTTACCTAAATACAGGAAGTAACTATTACTGCCTGTATTTAACAGATGAGGAGAATAAAGCCCAGGGGATTTAGTGACTTGCCCAATCGCATCCAGCTAGCAGAGGCAGGAATTCAATCCCAGGGTCCTGACGCCAAGCTCCATTTGTCTATCTGTTTGTTTCTCTAAAATATCTTCTAGAATCCAGCGAATAATCATGCTATGGCACATTTCTGGAACTTCTGAGATCAATTCATCAAATGCTGACTTGATCTCAAGAGTAGATTTAATCAATGACTGCTCTGACGGGGTTTTCTAAAACCAATAGGGCCTATCCTAGGTGTCGGCAAGATTTCTCTCCCTTTTTCCACCCAGTGACTTCTCTTCCTTCAGGGCTCAAGGTGTTGGAGATGAAGTGGACAGAGCAGCCCGTGGTGCTGCCAGGATGGCTGGACCCTGGCCTTCGTGTTTGAGTAAGTAGTGGGTCCAGAATTTTTCTTAGTGGAAATGTCAGAAATATATTACAAAATATGGAGCTTACAGGAAAAGAAAATCAACTTTTCCACTGTGGTAACAGTAATTTACCAGGATGAAAGCCAAAGTGGGTCAGACTCATCTTTATTTCAAAAGGCCATTGTAATGGCTGAACTGGTGATGAAACCCTTCTCAAGACAGAACTGTTTGGCTGAAATTCTCTATTTTTTTTATGAACTATGAATAAGAAAGTATTATGGCTGTGGAGGTTTGGGGGTGGGAGGGGAGGGAGCAAAAGGAATTTGTTTACACAAATTCACTCCCAGATGTCCTAAATTATGCCTCAAAAATAATCATTTAAGCTGTTCCACACAAAGAACTTGTAAACAAACATATTTGCAGTAAAGCTCTTAAAATGGGAGAGTTAAGAAAATTAAAAAACAAAAACAACCAGTCAGACATTCAATCATAAGCAGCAACTAGTGGCTTTGCATCTCTGCTTCAAAAGTGTCAGATGCTACTTACCAAAGGGAAAGCCTCACAAAGATAATGAAGGACCACTGGCCTTGTCCAACCTTGGATTTCAGTGATATGTTTGTAGGCTTTCTGTACAGACTTTACAATACAGTTTTTGCTTGTATAATTTATAATCTGGAATTATAAATCAGATAAAAGGAAAGAGAAAGCAACTTATATTACTGTTTAGAACTACAAAAAGTTATAACTACAAATCCACCATTTTGAATGTAGTTGTAGGTTTTGACCAAAAAAAGCATATTTTAAATGGATGTAACCTTGGGTAGATATGTATGTATGCTCTCAGGCATACTTTGTTCCTTTTAATGGACACACATCAGTTTGGATAGTAATGCAAGTGAATAAAACATAACACAATGCTGTGAAGTGGTAATGCCATCAAATAAAATGAAGCTTCAATAAGTGTGTCCGAGTTAGGACTTTCAAAGGAATTTGTCTTATAATAGAGTTGGGGTTACTGAAATATAAACCAAACCTGAGTATCTTGTAGACATACATTAATTTTTTTTAATGCTGTGTAATAATAATACTGTATGTTTTTATAGCTCATGGTTTTTAAATTTTTTTTTTATTTAAATTTCTAAATGTTCATAAACATTGGATCACTTTGATCCTCTGGAAGGTGGACAGTTGTTAGAGAATTACCACCACAATTTAGCTGATGACAACAGTGAGCTTCGACAGGTTAAGTGGCTTGCCCTGTGGCTTGTCAAGTCATATATGTGACATTGTTGGAACTCAGTGTCCTCTATTTTGTCCTGTCCTGCCACGCCAAGGCCCATTTTTATCCTTAAGAAATTTTTACCACACCTGATTTGTCTTATCAATAAAATCATCCCCAAAGACCATTTGTACATGCCCTAAATGTAGTTGTAAAATGTTTTCAATTTTTAATTCTACTCTCCTATATTTAAAACACTGCTTTTTAAATAATATATTTCACTTTATATTTACTTCTAAGAAACGCACTGCATTATGTCTGCAATATGAGAAGTATTTGTTGAGATACAAGTAGAATTTGAAACCTGTGTCTTGTGACTCCATGCTAAAATCTGATGCCTTAGTTACATAGTAAATCTTGGCTTGCCCAATGGATTTTTAATTTTGGGAAATATGTAAGTCTGGCTTACAGCTCATACCAAAGAACATTCATTCTCATGCTGAACAAGATAAGGCAGAATATGGCTACTATAAGAACTGAACTTTTCAAAAAGTTGCTGTGATGTCACCCTTGAACTGATAAAAAATTTTGTATTTGTTTGGTAACCTTAATGTTGAAAAAAATGGGGTAAAAGCATTTCTTTTTGCAGGGGATTTGTAGTGGCACATATTTGCTTGCACTTGGCAGATGATCTTATTTTAAATGAATTCAACAGTCTGTGAGGGGGCAGATGTTCACGACAACAAAAGGAGGACAAATTAGACTTAGTTAAAAAGGGAGCATACGGGAATAAATACAACACATGATTATTAGCCTACAGAAGTGCTATAAGAAATTAAAACTTGACATGAATGAGAAAGTAGGGTGGTGGTGTATATCAGGGAAAAGGGGAAGGAGGACCAAATGGCAAGATTTTGTCAAAAAAAAATTTAGCTGCCCAACTTCAACATCTCATGAAATTGATTATAGAATTCCATTCTCACCCACCATCCCACCTCACCCAGCATAAAGGTGGGCATAAGGCTATGAATAGTAAATGATCAGTGTGTGGGCTTTAGGGCTTTAGAAATTTCTCAACGGGTTGACTAGGTCAGAGCGTCTCACTTGGAATGCTAAGAAATGATGTTTATTCCCACAACATTTTCAAGGGGCAACATCCAGTTTAGCTTAATGGGTAAAGCTTGTTTTTGCTACACCCATGTAGACCTATCTTTTACAGAAGTTCCTATCAGGAGGTTGAGGACGTAAGGGATATATAACTTGCTGTGAGTTTGCTGGGCATGAAAGAACTTTGCTTCATGAGTATTTTAAATGGTATGGCCAAGGCCAGGTATGGCCATCCTCAAAAAATCAGCATAGTGCAAAAGGGTAAACGAGAACTTTTAAAGACACTCTGCAATATTGTTGTGTTGTTGTAGTTATTGTGTTATATTTATTGCGGATTTGTTTAGTGTTTTTTTGAATCCTTTTAATCCCTTCAAGTACCTGCCTAAAATCTGAGTATTAAAAATGTGACTTAAATACCCTTAATGTTATAAACAACTTAGATCAGGTCTACATGAAGTCAATATTTTCAAGGAATAGTCAGTCATTTGAACTCAAGAGAGAGAAGATTAGATAAAGAAAGGACTATCTTCTCTGAAAGAGAATTGGAGAGGAAACATTTTCAGTAATATAATAATTCAGCTTTTCTGAATTAAGATGGAGCAGGCCCTCATGGTGAGACAGGTAAGGATTTGCTCCAGACATTCCATTGACAATTAGTGGTCAGCTTCTCAATGCCTTATTGGTGAATGCCTATTAATATTGTGGGTTTAAAACATTGTGGAGCACATTTGGGAGCCATCATTTTTTTTTTTTCCGCGATACTGGAGAATATTCTCCACTTTAAGAGTATGTAGCTTGACCCAGTAGACAAATTTCTGAAGGATTATTTGGAAACCAGTTTGGTATATAAAAGTAGTTTTTAAGCATTATGAAAAAGACTTCGCTGAATATAAAAGTATAGTAAATTCTAATTGTCTTTTGGGGGTTGTTAGATATTCAGATACCGCATTTATTTAAAGTGGAGTGGACCTATATGCAGAATTCTTAGTGAAAGAGTTAATTCTCTTTCCTCGAGTGCTGAATTGATCACAAGAGTTACCTTAGGCTCTGGAAGCATCTGGCTCAACACGTACATATTTTTCAAGTACAAATCAAGGACTGAGAATGAGGCCAGGAATGCACTGCTGTCTGCAGCAGTAGGATGGACTCACCAACAGGGACAAGCATAAATGTTGCCTCAGATTTTAACACGGACGAAGCTCCATATGTCATTAACAATGCTTCCTTCTATGTCTTGAAATCCTCCATTTTTACACTAGAGCCCTGCTTAATTTCTGCATGTGTAAACCAATTTGGGTTGAGGTCCCATGAAGCAGTTGGAGCATTAAAAGCATTAAAAATAAGACCCCTCTTTTATTGCTAAGATGTTTTAAAAGAGAGCCTGCTTTATATGACTTATCCTACAATTTGTGCCAAGATATATATCTGCATACACATTAATGTCTACCCCGCATGATCGTAGATGGAAGACTAAATGGTCATTTTGTGTACTTTTAACTATTTATATTGATTGTCCATCTCTCCTGAGTTTTCTTTATTACTATTTTTTTAAACAGGCTTAACAATGGTCAGCTGGGGGTAAAAACTGAGAATATATTTTATAATGGTTTTATTTCTACATGAATTCTCAAAAATAGCCTAAATAAGTTAGAGGGTGATAAAGAGGGGGACAAATGTAATACTACACAGGAAGCTTTGGAAGCAATGTACTATTTATGGAATTGTTGCTTGCTTTTACTTGTTTTCTGGTGTCACATTATCTGTATACAAATGATGCATGGTTCTTTAAATCAGGGACAATTTGTTCAATGGACTGGAAGACTGTCTGCCCTAAGCAGAGTCTACAGGCACATGCTCAGTTTTGTTGAGGACTTTAGGGAGATGCCTATGCATCAATGCCTGGATGTAGAATGTCCTGAAGTGCATAAAACTTGGATATAATGGCAATACCATAACCACTTATCAGCTAACGATACGCAAGGTGAAATAAGAACCAAGCTTCTGTGGTGTAGTGTCCATATCTACCTTGATGAAAAGAGAATCTTACTTTGGGAAATGAAATAATAACCATCTTTGTTACTGTTCTTGTATCTACCCAACACGGACTATTTTTCAGGTAAGAGGAAGACAGGAAGACTTAATCCTGACTCTTGCTCTGTGTATTACAAAGACATCCAGGCTCCAGAGTGATAAGCTTGACCTTTCTCTTAAGCACTGTCTAATTTTTTTAAAAGACCTTAAAAATGCCAACATGCAAACTGTACATAAAATATTTAAAATGTGAGCCCTGACTTTGAAAAGGTGAATTAATGAGTTCATCAATCAAAACCCTGAAATTCTGAAAACCTCTAATTTACTCCTGTTGTAATTTAGTGAGAGAAAAGTAGACTTCCACTGGATAGCTCCACAGAAGTGTAATTAACCTTTGCTTTTGATGGAACAAGTGGGACACTTGGTAGTGTAAAATGATAAGTAAAATACACTGCACACACACCATGCGCAATTTTATAGGGCTCTTCCTCCCGGTTATTATGAAGATAAAAAAATTGAAAGTGCCTGTGAACTATGAATTACAAATGTAAGGTGCTACAATAGTTGTTTCTAGATGATTAGATATATAGACACATACATACATACATAGAAGCAGACAGACATCAAAATGTTAACAAAGTATTATGTAATTATCCATATGGTCAAAATTTAGGTATTACTACTTTGCTAAATTTTCTAATTTTTTTTTTCAATTAACATGTTTTGCTAAGAAATTAGAAAATGATGAAATACCAAAGTTCCATTATTTAGTGGTGGATAGCCACAGCTAACCCAGACATATGGTGGCATATTATTAAATGTACAAATTATGGCACATGTTGCGACAAGTTAAAGGGTACAATGGCTGATAATATTTGGAACTGAGACTGCCCGTGACATCTAGGTTTGATTCACTTTGAGACAACGGAGATAATCCTCCTCCTCTAGTAAGGCAAATGTGTAGATTAAAAATGAAGGCTTTTAGCTCTTCCTTATATCCCAACTCCGTCTTCTGATTCAGAGCCTTTCCCCCTCACTATTCCTCACTAAACCTCCAATTCTTTCTCTTCTTTGCTTAATGAAATCATGGTTCTTTTATATTGGATTCTAGCCTGTGTTTGGGGTTTTACAAGAGCTTAGGAGGAAGGCAAAGACATTTTCTTTGGTGGTATCACATGGCAACTCCAATAATATACAGAGAAGAAAGATTTACTCTTCCAATTTTTACAAGTTATAGCTCCTTTAATTAATTTTACTTCCACAGGTGAAATGGATGTACCATTCCTGGGAAAAGAAAAGAGGCCAATTAAAACTGGGGCATGTCATTACACTGAGGAGAAATGAATATGTCTTCTTTAAAATAAAGAATCTATATATTCCTGTGGCTCTTTGTTAAGGAACTTTCTAGATCACTAGTATTTGTGTGTGTGTATGAATGTGCACACACACATGTGCCCCATGATAAAAATATAAAGGATTTAATGTTCTTTTAGAAAATACAAATATAATTCATATTTCAATATAAAACCTAGTTTGACTAAGCAGCCAGGATTTATGCAATACCTAATTTCTTTTGTGTTAGTAGTAAAACTATATTCAGGTTGGAATTTTAACATGCTCCTTTTTTGTTTCAGTACAACTTTTCTCCAGATGGTTATGTGCTAAGTAAAAGTACATGTATATTAGAGGAGATCAATATATTTTGATAAATCATAGCATCATATATTGTTTTAAAAACCCATCTTTTTAAACAAAATACCAGAGCAAGCTCAATATATCTCTTTTTTTGAGGGACCTGGCTGTATAAAAAGGGATAAAAATTATAAATATATATCTACATGTATATATATATAAGCAAAATCAGCCCTAATGATAAATTACACATTGGCACAATCCTAGAACCATTCTAATTTCTCCCCACCCCAAATATATGTTTTTCTTCTAAATTTTTTGTTTTGGAAACAGGCATTTAGGAGAAAATTTTGTTTCTGCCCTGTGTTGATTAAAACTTTTGTCTTTTGTTTTTGATTGGTTTCTGCACATTGACTGAGGCTCAAGGTGTGATACAGCTGTTTTTCTTTGACGAGTGAGCAAATGTGAGACTGTGCAGTTTAACCTTCATGGTTTTGTTCTCACAAAAAGTCACTCTTTAGTTTTATTATGCCTTATAATTGCTCAAACAAAAATGGTCAGAGTGACATGACTGCTGGGTTTGTCTACCAAGATAGTTTCATACATTAATGAGATATCCCCCCTGTAGGAGGGCTATGAACTGCTAATTAGCATCTAGGACCTAATATTCTCTAGCAACCAAGAGTAATAGCAGTCATTTCCAGTTTTATGCAGGGTACAAGTCTCTAATATTACCAGCACTTCTGTTTCATTTGTAATTAACTGCAAGCAATTATTACAGTCTAGAAAGTATATCCTAATGCTCCTAGGTAATAAAAAAAGAAATTATGTTTGTAAAACTTATATGTGTGTCATGCTGAGTGACTGCACTTTTTTGAAAGTCATGTGTCTATCCATTCATTTTTTTCTTTCTTTTTCTTTTATTCTGTGTCACTCAATTTTGGGAGTGGGGGTTATTTTTATTTATTTATATTAGAGAAGTTCTGGCTTCAAAACAATCATGTATAAAACACAGGATTCCCGTTTATCAACCCACCCCTCAACACCACGTATAGGCATGGTACATTTGTTAGAATTGTTATAGCATTTTGTAAATAATTTTTCTATTTTTTAACAGTAGTTACCTTTAAAAAATTATTAAACTTGTACTATTATCTAAAATCCACAATTTACATTAGGTGTATTTTCCCTCATACACTACCCTATTATTTACACCTAATATTAGTATCGTTTATTTGTTATGATTCATAAAGGAACATTCTTGTACTATTAACTATAGTCCATTGTCTACATACAGTAGGTTCACTGTGTTGTACAGTCCCATGCTTTATCTTTTAATTTTTGTTCTATTGATATATGCATTCTAAAGTTTCTGCTTTTAACCGCTTTCACTTCTGTAGTTCAGTACTGTTGATTACACTCATAATAATGCGCTATCACCATCATCCATTTTCAAACCCTTACAATCAACCTAAAAAGAAATTCTGTACAAATTAAGCATCAGGTCCCCATTCTCTACCCGTATGTATCCTCTGATAATCTATATTCTAGATTCTAACTCTATGAGTTTGCTTATTATAATTAGTTCACATCAGTGAGATCGTATAGAATTTGTCCTTTTAAGTATGGTTTATTTCACTCAGCATAATGTCCTCAAGGTTCATCCATGTTGTTGCATGCATCAGGACTTCATTCATTTTTACAGCTGAATAATATTCCATCATATGTATATACCAAAATTTGTTG
The DNA here is from genome assembly GCF_015220235.1 of Choloepus didactylus. NCBI lineage: Eukaryota > Metazoa > Chordata > Mammalia > Pilosa > Megalonychidae > Choloepus > Choloepus didactylus. The sequence continues at coordinate 47,814,639 of NC_051320.1, read as the reverse complement.
ACTCATTCATCAGTTGATTGACACTTGGTTGTTTCCATCTTTTGGCTATTGTGAATAACATTGCTATGAAAATTGGTGTGCAAATAGCCATTCAAATCCTTGTTTTCAGATCTTCTGGGTTTATACCTAGTATGGGGTTGCCAGGTCATAGGGTAATTCTGTACTTAGCTTCCTGAGGAACTGCCAAACTTTGACAGCAGCTGCACCTTTTTACATTCCTACCAGCAATAAATTACTGTTTCTATTTCTCCACATCCTCTCCAACACTTGTAGTTTTCTAGTGGGTATGAAATGGTATCTCATTGTGGTTTTGATTTTCATTTCCCAAATAGCTAGTGATGTTGAGCACCTTTTCATGTTCTTTTTAGACATTTGTATATGCTCTTTGGGGAAATGTCTATTCAAGTCTTTTGCCCATTTTTTATTTTGGATGTTTGTCTTTTCATTGTTGAGTTGTAGGATTTCTTTGTGTATTCTTCATATTAAACCATTATTAGATATGTGGTTTCCAAATATTTTCTCCCATTGAATAGGTTGTCTTTTCACTTTCTTGACAAAGTCCTTAGATTCACAAGTTTTTAATTTTGAGGAGGTCCCATTTATCTATTTTTTTAAAGCTTGTGTTTTTGTTATAAAGTCTAAGAAATCATTGCCTACCTCAAGATCCTGAAGATGTTTCCCTACATTTTCTTCTAGGAGTTTTATGGTCCTGGTTCTTGTATTTAGGTCTTTGATCCATTTTGAGTTAATTTTTGTATATGATATGAGACAGGGGTCCTGTTTCTTTCCTTTTTTTTTTTTTTTTTTTTGCATATAGATATCCATTTCTCCCAAAACCACATGTTAAAGAGACTATTCTTACCCAGTTGAATGGACTTGGCAGCCTTGTCAAAAATCAATTGGCCAATAGATGGGAGGTCTAGTTCTGAACTCTCAGTTCAATCCATTGGTCTATATATCTGTCTTTATGCCAGTACCATGCTGTTTGACCACTGTAGCTTTGCAATATGCTTTCAGGTCAAGAAGTGTGAGTCCTCCAACTTAGTTCTTCTTTTTCAAGATGATTTTGACTATTTGGGGCCCCTTACCCTTCCAAATAAATAGGAAAATTGTCTTTCCTATTTCTGCAAAGTAGGCTATTGGAATTTTGATTGGGATTGCTTTGAATCTGTAAATCAATTTAGGGAGAATTGACATATTTTTTGTGTTTTGTGTTTTTTGTTTTTAATTCAATTTTATTGAGATATATTCACATACCATACAATCATCCAAAGTATACAATCAACTGTTCACTGTACCATCATATAGTTGTGTGTTCATCACCCCAATCCATTTTTTTGTTTTGTTTTTTGCTTTTTTTTAAAATTTAATAGATTTTATTTTGAAATAAATTCAATTTTACAGGAAGAGTTGCAAAAACAGTACATACCCCATACACAGAACTCCATCATACCCCGACCCCTCTCCTCTGAAACCCCGATCCACCACCTTTAACATCCTGTCACACCACCATTTCTTTCTTTCCCTCCCTCCCTCTCTCCCTCCCTGCATCATCTATTGCTCTGTCCTCTGAACATACGTGAGCAAGCTGCACATATCTTTGAACAAACAATATAATTCACATATACCTTTCCCATGGACAAGAACATTCTTTTATGCAATCTCATTAAGCACAGCTAAGAAGTTCAAGAAATTCAACATTGATACAAAGCTTACATTCTATAATTCCTTTTTGTGTGTGTGTGTGTGTCCCATCTGTGTCCCTTTGAGCCTCCTCTCCTCCATCCTCAGATCCCATCCAGGATCATCCTTGGCATTTAATTGTCATCTGTTTAGACTTTTTTTTTTTTAATTGTGGAAACATATATATAGCCTAAATCTTCCCATTCCAGCCCCTCCCTAGCATTCCATTAGTGGGATTAATCACATTTAGAATGTTGCAATGCTATCACCTTCCCACCATCCATTTCTAGAAGCTTCCCTTCACCCCAAACAGAAACCATACTCTCATTTCTTAACTCCCAATTGCCCCTTCCCCCACTCCTCGGGACCCCTACTCTACTTTTCATCTCTATGGTCATATTCTCTGATACTTTCTTTGTGTTTACCATGGGGCTTAAATTTAACATCTTAAATCTATAACAATCTTGTTTTTCTTTGATGCCAACTTAACTTCAATATGATGTAAACTATGTTCGTATACTCCATCATTCCCCCTCCTTTAGGTAGTTCTTGTAAAAAATTACATATTTTACACTGAGTCCAAAACCACTGATTTATCATTACAGTTTATGTATTTTAGATCCTGTACAGGAAGTAAATAGTGGAGTTATAAATAAAAAATGCAGTAGTATTGGTGTTTATATTTACCATGTCATCTTTACTGAAAATCTTTATTTCTTCATGTAGTTTCAGTCAATTGTTTAGTGTCCCTTCCTTTCAGCCTGCTCAACTCCTTTTAGTATTTCTTATAGGACCAATTACTGGTGATGAAGTCCCTCAGGTTTTGATTATCCAGGAATGTTTTTATCTCCCCCTCATTTTTATCCTCCAGGTGTTTGTGAATTCTCCAAGTCTCTGATGGTTGTTGACTTCTATTTGTATTCCATTGTGGTCAGAGAATGTGCTTTGAACAAATTCATTTTTTTTTTAATTTATTGAGGCTTGTTTTTATGCCGCAGCATACGGTCCATTCTGGAGAAAGATCCATGACCACTAGAGAAGAATGTGTGTCCCAGTGACCTGGGATGTAATATTCTATATATGTCTGCTAAAATTTTCTATATGTCTCTCTCCTTTCTTTGTTTCTCTGTCAGTAGGGCTCCCTTTAGTATCTGAAGTAGGGCAGGTCTTTTATTAGCAAAATCTCTCAGCATTTGTTTGTCTGTGAAAAATTTAAGCTCTCCCTCAAATTTGAAGGAGAATTTTGCTGGATAAAGTATTCTTGGTTGGAAATTTTTCTCTTTCAGAATTTTAAATATGTCATGCCACTGTCTTCTCACCTCCATGGTGGCCGCTGAGTAGTCACAACTTAGTCTTATGTTGTTTCCTTTGTATGTGGTGAATTGCTTTTCTCTTGCTGCTTTCAGAACTTGCTCCTTCTCTTCAGTATTTGACAGTCTGATCAAAATATGTCTCAGAGTGGGTTTATTTGGATTTATTCTATTTGGAGTTCGCTGGGAATTTATGCTTTGTGTATTTATATTGTGTAGAAGGTTTGGGAAGTTTTCCCCAACAATTTCTTTGAATACTCTTTCTAGACCTTTACCCTTCTCTTCCCCTTCTGGGACACCAATAAGTCTTAAATTTGGATGTTTTATTTTATCTATCATATCCCTGAGATCCATTTTGAGTTTTTCAATTTTTTTCCCCATTCTTTCTTTTGTTCTTTCATTTTCTGGTCTGTGGTCCTCAAGGAGGCTGAGTTGTTGTTCAACTTCCTCTAATCTTGTATTATGAGTATCCAGAGTCTTTTTAATTTGGCCAACAGTTTCTTTTATTTCCATAAGATCTTCTATTTTTTTATTTACTCTTGCAATTTCTTCTTTATGCTCTTCTAGGGTCTTCTTTATGTCCTTTATATCCTGTGCCATGCTATTCTTCATGTCCTTTATATCCTGAGCCATGCTCTTGTTGCCTGTCTGTAATTCTTTGTTTAATTGTGCCAAGTACTGTGTGTCTTCTGATCTTTTGATTTGGATGTTTTGGTTTGGGTTCTCCATATCATCTGATTTTATCATATGCTTTAAGATTTTCTGTTGTTTTTGGCCTCTTGGCATTTGCTTTACTTGATCCCTAATTTGACAGAACTGCAGCTTGGTGGCGTATACTTTCTCTAACTAACCTGCAGATGGCATCCGTGAGTCACCTATTCCCCTCAAGTCAGTTCTTCCCCACTTTGTCTTTGTGGTGTGTGGGTGTCTGATTCTTGTGGGGTCCAATTGGTGCACCAAGTTTGGGTGTGTTGCTGGTGCTGTCCGCCCTGAATGTGGGGCATGTATCTGGGTGGTTAGACAGGCAGGGTAGCTTTAATAATCAAACCTCCCAGGTGTTCCCAGAGATTTAAGGCTGTTCTCTTTCACTGACCCACAAGTCCTTGGTATCGGCGTAGGTTCCCTGGGATTTCCAAGTGGTTCCCGCTTCCCAGCTGTGCTCTTCCAGGACCTCTGCTGAGGGAGGGCCGCGCCACGTCACTAGTGTGTGCCAGCCTGCCAGGGAAGCCCTGGGTTACTGGGCCGTGCAGGGGCACTCCCAGCCCGCTTCAAAGATGGTTGAATGGGAAGCATTAACTTCCCCCTTTTCACACAGCTCTGCCCTCCCAGCTCTGGGACAATCAGCCGTGGGTGTATTAAAGGCCACTGTTCATGGCTGATATTGTGGCTTGTGTGTAGTGCTGATGGAAAGATTCCTCATCACACTGGGTTTCCTGGAGTGGCTCTGGGCTGTGGGTCTGGTTCCAGGCAGGAGCATCCCCTGCCCACTGATGAGATGGCTGCAAGGAATACAGTTTTTTTTTCTCCTTTTGACTCCCCTCTGCTCCTCTGGTCTCGAGACAATCAGTAGCGGGTGTGGGAAGGGGTGTCCTCCACGCCAGACACCGAGGCTTTAGCCCAGCCCACTCCTACCATGCTTCACTGTACGGCTCTCCCTGTCGTATCTGCAGCCACTCCCGGGCTTTTTTTTTTTAAAGAACTAGTCCATCTCCAAATGCCAGCCCACTGTTTCCCCACACCACAGCACGGCCGCAGAACTTTTAGCCAACTCACTCACTAGTTTCAGAATGCAGGCTCCTGGTTTCACCAAATGCACATTCCCTGTGGATTTAGCAGACCTTGTCCAGCTGGTGCATTGCTGGGAGTGGTGTTCTGGGTCACTTTCTGGTTTTTATCTAGTATTTTTCACGGAGGTGTTTTTTTGCCCTGTCTCACCTAGCCGCCATCTTAGGTTCTCTGAGAATTGACATCTTAATAATATTTAATCTTTCAGTCCATGAACATGGAATGTCCTTCCATTTTTCTTTTAGCTATGTTTTATAGTTTTCTGTGTACAACTCCTTAATATCCTTGGTTAAATTTATTTCCAGGTACTTGATTCTTTTAGTTGCTATTATGAATGGAATTTTTTGTTGATTTCCTCCTCAAATTGCTCATCCCTAGTGTATAAAAACACATTGCATGTTGATCTTGTATCCTGTAACTTTACTGAACTTGTTTATTAGCTCTGGTAGCTTTGCTTTAGATTTTTTGGTATTTTCTGTATATAGGATCACATCATCTGCAAATAGTGAAAGTTTTACTTCTTCATTTCCAATTTGGATGCCTTTTATTTCTTTCTCTTGCCTAATTGCTCTGGACAGAACATCCAGCACAATGCTGAATAACAGTGATGAAAGTGTGCATCCTTGTTTGTTCCAAATCTTAAAGGAAAAGCTCCAGTCTTTCACTACTGAGTATGATGTTAGCTGTAGGTTTTTCATATGTGCCCTCTATTACATTGAGGAAGTTTCTTTCTATTCCTATTCTTCAAAGTGTTTTTATCAAGAAAGGATGCTAGGTTTTGTCAAATGCGTTGTCTGCATCAATTGGAATGATCACGTGTTTTTCCTCTTTGTATTGCTAATATGGTGTATTACATTAATTGATTTTCTTATGCTGAACCACACTTGCATAACTGGGATAAAACCCAGTTGACCATGGTGTATAACTCTCTTAATGTACCATTGGATTCAATTTGAAAATATTTTGTTGCAACTATATTCATAAGAGAAATTAATCTATAATTTTCCTTTCTTGCAGTATCTTTAAATAGCTGTGAAATTAAGTTGATGTTGGCCTCATAAAATGAGTTAGATAGTGTTCCCTCCTTTTCAGTGTTTTGGAAGAGTTTGAGCAGGATTGGTATTATTTTTTCTTGGAAGGATTAATAGAAATAACCTGTGAAGCCATGTGGTCCTAGGCTTTCCTTGTTGGGAGGTTTTTGATGACTGATTCAATCTCTTTATTTGTAATTGATCTGTTGAGGTCTTCAGTTTCTTCTGGAGTCATTGTAGGTTGTTCATGTGTTTCTAGGAATTTATTCATTTCATCTAGGTTGTCTAATTTGTTGGCATACAGTTGTTCATAGCATCTTCTTATGATCCTTTTTATTCTGTGGTGTCAGTAGTAATGCTCCCACTCTCATTTCTGATTTTATTTGCAAATTCTCTTTTTTTCTTTGTCATTCTAGCTGAGAGTTTGTCAATTTTATTGATCTTCTCAAAGAACCAACTTTTGGTTTTGTTAGTTTTATTTTTTATTCTCAATTTCATTTATTTGTACTTTAGTCTTTGTTATTTCTTCCTTTCTGCTTGCTTTGATATTAGTTTGCTGTTCTTTTCCTTGTTCTTCCAGGTGTGCGATTAGGTCTTTGATTTTAGCTCTTTCTTCTTTCTTCATGTAAGGGTTTAGGGCTGTAAATGTCCCTCTCAGCATCACCTTCACTGCATCCCATAAGTTTTAATATGTTGTGTTCTCATTTTCATTCATCTCAAGATATTTACTGATTTTCCTTGTGATTTTTTCTTTGACCTACTGATTGTTTAAGAGTGTGTTGTTTAACATCCCAAAGTAATTTGGGAAGAGAATAAAAAATATATTTACAGCCCCCCCCCCCCGAAGAGCTGGGGCAAGATGCAGAAGGTTTGGACTTCCTCACCTGGACTGGTGTTGATGTTGTCACAAACATTGGGACTGGCGGTTTGATGTGCCGAGCCCTCGATCATGGGACTTGCCCTTATGAAGCTTCTTACTGCAAAGGAGAGGCAGAACTTGCATGTAATTGTGCCTAAGAGTCTCCCCCTGAGTACCTCTTTGTGGCTCAGATGTGGCCCTCTCTCTCTAACTGAGCCACCTTGGCAGGTGAACTTACTGCCCTTCTCCCTACGTGGGACCTGACTCCCAGGGGTGTAAACCTCCCTGGCAACACAGGATATGACTCCCAGGGATGAATCTGGACTTGGCATCGTGGGATTGAGAATATCTTCTTGACCAAAAGGGGGATGCAGAATGAGATGAAATAGTTTCAGTGGCTGAGAGATTTCAAGTGTAGACGAGAGGTCACTCTGGCAGACATTCTTATGAACTATATAGATAACACCTCTTAGGTTATAATGTGTTGGAATAGCTAGAAGTGAATACCTGAAACTACCAATCTCCAACCCAGTAGACTGGACTCCTGAAGACAATTGTATAATAATGTAGATTACAAGGGGTGACAGTGTAATTGTGAAAACCTTATGGATCACACTCCCTTTATCTAGTGTATGGATGGATGAGTAGAAAAATGGGGACAAAAAGTAAATAACAAATAGGGTGGGATGGGGGGATGGTTTGGGTGTTCTTTTTTTACTTTTATTTTTTATTCTTATTCTGATTCTTTCTGATGTAAGGAAAATGTTCAGAAATAGATTGTGGTGATGAATGCATAACTAGATGATCGTACTGTGAACAGTTGATTGTATACCATGGATGATTGTATGGTATGTGAATATATTTCAGTAAAACTGAATTAAAAAAAAAGAGTGTGTTGTTTAACTTCGATACATTTCTGAATTTTCCAGTTCTCTGCCCATTCTTGATTTCCAGTTTCATTCCATTATGGTCAGAGAAAGCACTTATAAAATTTCATTCTTTTAAAATTTATTGAGACTCGTTTTGTGATCCAACATGTGGTCTATCGTGGAGAATGATCCATGTGCACTTGAGAAGAATGTGTATCCTGGTGTTTGGGGGTGCAATTTTCTGTGTATGTCTGTTAGGTCTAGTTCATTTGTTATGCTATTCAATATCTCTGTTTCCTTATTAATCCTCTGCCTAGATGTTCTATCTATTGATGAGAGTGGTGTATTGACGTGTCCAATTATTATTGTAGAGACATCTATTTCTTCCTTCAGTTTTGCCAGTGTTTGCCTCATGTATTCTGGGGCATCATGGTTTGGTGCATAAATATTTATAATTGTTTTTCCTTCTTGGTGAATTGCCTCTTTTATTAATATATTGTGTACTTTTTGTCTGTTACAACAGTTTTGCATTTATAGTCTATTTTGTCTGATATTAGTATATCTACCCCAGCTCTTTTTTGATTACTATTTGCATGGATTTTCTTTTTCCATCCTTTCACTTTCAACCTATTTGTGTCTTTGAGTCTGAAATGAGTCTCTTGAATACAGCATATAGTTGGATCATGCTTTTTTACCCTTTCTGCAGATCTTTCTCTGATTGGGGAGTTTAATCCGTTAACATTCATTGTTATTATTGTAAAGGCAGTACTTACTTCAGCCCTTTTAACCTTTGGATTTTCTATGTCATATCTTTTTCTGTTGTTGTTTCTCATTTAACCCTTTTCATTACCCTTTCTGATGATCTTCATTCTTTACATTACTCTAAGCCACTCTCTCCTCTGTTTTTCTTTTAGCCTTCAGGACTCCCTTTAGTAGTTCTTGTAGGGCTGGTTTGTTGTGAACATACTTTCTCAGTTTCTCTTCATCTGTGAATATTTTAAACTCTCCCTCATTTTTTTTATTGAGATTGTTCACATACTATACAATTATCCAAAGATCCAAAGTATAAAAATCAGTTGCCCATGGTACTATCATACAGCTGTGCATCCATCACCACAATTTTTTTTTCAATTTTTAGAATATTTTCATTACTCCAGAAAAGAAATAAAGACAAAAAAAGGAAACTCAAATCCTCCCATACCCCTAACCACCCCCCTCCATTACTGATTCATAGTATTGGTATAGTGCATTTGTTACTGTTGATGGAAGAATGTTAAAATACTAACTGTAGTATATAGTTTGCAATAGGTATATTTTTTTCCTACATGCCCCTCTATTATTAACTTCTAGTTATAGTGTCATACATTTGTTCTAGTTCATGAGAGATTTCTAATATTTGTACAATTAGTCATGGACATTTTCTACCACAAGATTCACTGTTTTATACATTCCTATCTTTTAACCTCCAATTTTCCTTCTGGTGACATACGTGACTCTGAGCGTACCTTTTCCACCAAGTTCACACAACATTCAGCACTGTTAGTTATTCTCACAACATGCTACCATCATCTTTGTCCATTTCCAAACGTTTAAGTTCACCCTAGTTGAACATTCTGCTCATAATAAGCAACTGCTCCCCATTCTTTAGCCTTGTTCTATATCCTGGTAACTTATATTTCATGTCTATGAGTTTACATATTATAAATAGTTCATATCAGTGAGACCCTGCAGTATTTGTCCTTATGTGTCTGTCTTGTTTCACTCAATATAGCGCCCTCAAGTTTTCTTTATCAACCCATTTTTTAAGACAGTTTTGTTCACACACCATACATTCCATCCTAAGTAAACAATTGATGGTTCCCTATATAGTCACATATTTATGTATTTAGCACCATTGCCACTACCTATATAAAGACATCTCTACTTCTTCCATGAAGAAGGAGGAAGAGTCAAAGAAAGTAGAGAGACAAAAGAAAAAGAAAAATGAAAGAGAGAGAGAAAAAAACATGACAGCTAGGGAGCAACAAAAGGAAAGATAGCATTAAACTATAGTAGAATAAAGAGTCAGACAACATCACCAAGACCAAGAGTCCCATACCCTTCCCCTATGTCCCCCCCCCCCCATATGCATTTAGCTTTGGTATATTGCCTTTGTTATATTAAAGGAAGCATAATACAATGTTTCTGTTAACTATAGTCTCCAGTTTGCATTGATCGTATTTTTCCCCTAATCCCACCCCATTTTCAACACCTTGCAATGTTGACATTCATTTGTTCTACCTCATGTAAAAATATATTTTTACCTTTTATCACAATCGTTGAACACCCTAGGTTTTGCTAAGTTATACAGTCCCAGTCTTTATCTTTCCTCTTTCCTTCTGGTGTCCCATATGCTCCTAACCATCCTCTTTCAACCATACTCATAGTCATCTTTGTTCAGTGTACTTACATTGCTGTGCTACTGTCTCCCAAAACTGTGTTCCAAAACTCTCACTCCTGTCTTTTCCTTTCTGTCTGTAGTACTCCCTTTAGTGTTTCCTATGGAGCAGGTATCTTTTCACAGACTCTGTCATTGTCTATTTGTCAGAGAATATTTTAAGCTCTTGCACATATTTGAAGGACAGTTTTGCCGGATACAGGATTCTTGGTTGGTGGTTTTTCTCTTTCAGTATCTTAAATATATCATACCACTTCCTTCTTGTCTCCATGGTTTCTATTGAGAAATCTACACGTAGTCTTATCAAGCTTCCTTTGTATATGATTGATCACTTTTTTCTTGCTGCTTTCAGGAGTCTTTCTTTATCTTTGATGTTTGATAATAGGCATAGGCTTATTCAGACCTATTCTGTTTGGGGTACGCTGCTCTTCTTGGATACATAATTTTATCTTTTATAAGAGATGGGAAATTTTCATTATTTCCTCTATTATTGCTTCTGCCCCTTTTCCCTTCTCTTCTCCTTCTGGGACACCCATGACATGTACATTCCTGCATTTCATTTTGTCATTCAATTCCCACAGGCATTGCTCATGTTTTTCCATTCTTTTCTCTATCTTTCTTTTGTGTGTAGGCTTTCAGTTGCCTTGTTCTCCAGTTCCTGAGTGTTTTCTTCTGCCCTTGAGATCTGCTGTTGTATGTCTACATTGTGTCTTTCATCTCTTGTGTTGTGCCTTTCACTTCCATAGATGCTGCCCATTGTTTTTTCGAACTTTCGATTTCTACCTTATGTACATCCAGTGTTTTCATTATATGCTTCATCTCTTTTGCCACATCTTCCCTAAACTTTTTGAATTGATTTAGCATTAGTTGTTTAAATTCTTTTATCTCAGTTGAAGCGTAAGCTAGTACCTTTGACTGGGCCATAACTGTTTTTCTTAATGTAAGTTGTAGTTTTCTGTTGTCTAGGCATCTGGTTTCCTTGGTTACCCCAATCAGGTTTTCCCAGATCTGAATGGGCTCAGGTCTCAGAAGGAGGCAATAGTATCATGTCTCCCTGAGCGTGAGTCTTAGGAGATTGATACACCCTGTGAGGCCTCAAGTCACTGTGCTTTTCTGCCCAGCAGGTGGTGCCTGTCAGCCTGTAGCTCCAGACTGGTGTAAGGAGGTGTGGCCTGTGGCTTTCATCCCCCCAGGCTCTGGGGTCTTGTTCTGAATGGAAGGTGGATAGTAGAGTTTGGCAGCACCTTCGTCTTCTTAGGGAAGATACACTCCCTAGGGAGAGTTCATTGGCATTTGAATAGTTTCTGCCTCTGCTATCTCCACCCTTGTCTGGATCAGAGTGCTGGGAACTGAAAATGGCTGAGGCTTTCTCCACTGAGCTGAAAAAGGGACAGAAAGCCCCCTTTCAGGCTGGCCTGCAGCCCCCCTCAGTTTCACCTATTGGCCAGAGATAGCACCAGGTCCTCTGGGCTTCCCCTCCCTCCCAGAGAGGTCCTCTGGCTCTCCATGGTCAGTCATCACCAAAACCCTCTGTCTGCTTGTTGGGAATTTGTGGCTTGTATTGAGCAGTCCATGTTTGTTAATTAAAAACCCAGTTGGAGCTCAGCTGAGCTATATTTGCTTGCCTGGAGAATGCTGCTCTCTAGCACTGTGAGGCTTTGCAGTTCGGGCTGTGGGGGGAGGGGCTCCCAGCTCAGGTCTGCAGTTTTTATTTACAGATTTTATGCTGCGATCTTGGGCATTCCTCCCAATTCAGGTTGGTGTATGATGAGTGGACGGTCATGTTTGTTCCCCCACAGTTATTCCAGATTATTTACTGGTTGTTCCTGGTTGTTTATTAGTTGTTCCTGGGGGACTAACTAACTTCCATGCCTCTCTGTGCCACCATCTTCCTGAGGTCTCTCCCTCATTTTTGAAGGAAAATTTTGCTGGATAAAGAATTTTTGGTTGGCAATCTTTCTCTTTCAGTACCTTAAATATGTCACACCTCTGCTTCCTCACCTCCATGGTTTTTGATGAGAAATTGGCACTTAGCCTTGTTGTGGATTTCGTGTATGTGACAAATCATGTTTCTCTTGCTGCTTTTAGAATTCTCTCTTTATTTTTGACATTTGACATCCTGATTAGTATATGTCTCAGGAATAGGTCTATTAAGATTTATTCAGATAGGAGTATGTTGTGCTTCCTAGACCTGTATATTTATGTTTTTCATAAGAGTATGGAAATTTTTTGCCATTATTTCCTCAAGTATTCTTTCTGCCCCCTTTCTCTTTTCTTTTCCTTCTGGGATACCCATGACTCACATGTTTGTGCACTTACCACTGTCACCCAAATCCCTGAGACACTACTTAATCTTCATTATTCTTTTCTCTGTTTCTATTCTTTTCTATCTATTATTCTGTATGATTTCAAATGTCCTGTCTTTTATTTCACTGATTATTTCTTCTGCCTGTTCAAATCTGCTTTTGTATGCCTCTAGTATATTTTTAATCTCTTCTATTGTGCCTTTCATCCTCATGATTTCTGTTAGATTTTTTTTAAACATTCAGATTCTTCATTATGTTCATACATTGTCTTCTTAATATCCTTTATCTCTTTAGCCATATTTTCCTTCATCTTCTTGAATTGATTTAGGAGGTTTGTTTGAACTGCTTTGATTAGTTTTTCCAAAATCTGTGTCTCCTCTGAAGTTTTAATTTGTTCCCTTGATTGGGCCATATCTTCTTTTTCCTTAGTACGACTTGTAATTTTTGGCTGATGTCTAGGCATCTGATAATCTTGATGAGTTTACCCTGAGGGTCAGTTTCACTCTCTTTTCTAGGGTTTTATTGTGGATTGAATTTGTGTTAAGGCTCTTATTTGATGCTTAGTCTGACTTTTTCTAAACCTTTAGAATAGCCTGTGTTTAATTAGATTTTTTCAGGTCTCTTCATCTGATTCCTGCCCTGGGTATGCAGTACAATTTTTAAGATTTCACTTTTTGTGCAATTATTTCACTTCCAAGAGAAAAATTCCTTTCTTCTATTCCTTCTCCAGGAATCTTGTTCACGTCTGTTTATTTTTGTTTTGTCCCTATAGTTACTTATACTCCTTTCTTTGCCTCTAGCTGCTTTTGCCTGGAGGAAAAATTCTGGCATGAGGGTCACCCCAGAGAGGACTTTCCCAAGTCAGTATTTCCCAATCAAAACCAGGTCAGGGATCCACGAAGGGAGCAGCAGACCAGCTCCAATGTTCCCTGGAGAGGGGATCAGGATGGGCACCAAAAGTCTTTGTGATGGCTCCAAAAATCCGTGCTTTCCTGGGCTGCTCAGCAATTGCAGTCTTTCAGCTCACCATCCCCTGGAGCCCTGAGGAAGTACAGTGTCTTTAAATCTTCACCACTTCCACCCCTGTTTTGGCAGGATTGAAATAAAGGCTGCCACTGCCTTTGCCCAAAGTGGATTGAAACACTAGCTCAGATCCAGGACCCAGGGATCCAAATTCACTAATCAAAACCCTGATCAGTGATCTGCTGTGTCCACCCCTATTCTTGAGGAAGAGGATTTTTATGTCCCTTTCTGTCCCCTGTGAGTGAGGGAGTGGACCCAAAGGCCACCCACCGTGAGAGTGGTCACTGGCAACCTCCACGCAGAAAGAGCAATTCTCTGTTCTTTACCAGAGTTTATCAGCCTCTTCCTTCTACTCTTCCCTGGATACTGTACAGTGTTCTGGACTCCAGAGCCCTGGAGATGTTTCAGATGTTTCTGCGTGTTTAATAGGTATTTTGGTGGAAGGACTGAGTCCTGAAGCTCCCTACTCTGCCATCTGCCCCAGAAGTTCCCCTGGTATCATTCAACTTTAATTCATAACTTTTTAGTTCACTGCTTAATTCTTTTTTCTTATTCTTGAAGACCTATGTTTATCAGATTTGCTTTTAAGTTCATCAATAAAATGAAACATTTGAAAGCTAGTAACTAGGAGGAAAATGTCATGGTATTAGCTGTGTTTCAAGAGACTAGTAATGCATTCTTCTTAGGTGAGGAGATACTATGTATGGGAAGAATGTTTTATGCAGTAGAAATAAAAGGATCTTATTTCAGTTTTTCCCATTGAAGTTATACTTCTGTGAGTGTCAATAGAATTGTTCTATAAAAAATTAAAAATGAGATTTGAGGTGTTTCTTACTTTAAAAAGAACAGTTAAACCTTATTTATCTGGAAATGTAAAGGACTGCAGTTTTCTGTATGAGGTTTTTTTGTTGTTGTTTCTCCAGATAATTTACCCCTTAAGGCAGGAAAACTGTACTTTAAATATATTTGGTGAGGATTTTACAAAAAAAAATTAATCATTTTCTAATGGCTCCCTGAGGTTCTGGAGGATCCCCTCCCATGTATCAGGGATGTTAAGGAAGGAAGGTAGGTGCAGTTATGTCAGAATGCCCACTCACCACACCAAGAGCAGAAGCTTCTCTGCTTCTCTACTGGACCGGGCTCAGATTCCACTAAATAAGATATTTTGGTGTTCAATTTTAGCCTTGAAAAATCCCCACCTTAGAAAACAGAATATACATACTATAATTTAATGTTTTATTAACTAAGTAGCATCATCATTATGCACATCAATTATTATACTTTGCAGAAATATAATGGTTTAATTAGTATTAAGGGTTTTTCATGTTTCCCCTACTCTAAATGGCTTCAGATGTCTGTGGTTTTCTGGTTAATAATTCTTGTTTCCTCCATTATAACAACCACAACTTAAATCTACTGTCACAGTGTTAAGATATCCCTAACTTTGATTCTACTTTATTTATTATCAAGCCAGAGAAGAATTGAATGTGGGCAAGGGAAACCATATGACCAAGTTCAGTCATGTGACAGTTTCACAATGTGAAAACATCTTCTGAATACTCAAAATACTCTAAAACCATAAAGCAGTGCCATTAAACAGAATTTGATCAACAGGTGTGAAATATGGTTATGCAGACTTAAACTAAAACTAAAGAAAAGTTATTCAAGCTTTAGTAGTAATACTGAGATATAAAATGATGGTGTTGATTAAAAATCTTGTTGACCACTTACTCTGTGCCAGATACTGTGCTAACTCATTTTATACAGCATTTCATTTAATGCCATCTGCTATACAGATGGGGTAGGTATTGTTATTGTTATTATTATAAGTGAGAAAATTCAGACTTTAATTATATAACATTAGAGGAAGGAGTTGGGAATAACAGCTCTGCCTGTTTGATTTTATAACCCATGAATGTAACCACTATGCTCTAATGCTTACCAACTATAACGGAGTATTAGAAAAGGAAACGATTTCTGTAATCATCAAGCCCAAACTCCTTATTTTATACTTGAAAATACTGGGGAATATATGTTGAAAAACTGTCACTCTCTTGCATTTAATCTCCTTTTTCCAAGGTCGGGAACTTTTGCTTAAATATCTTGAATGTCGAGCCTTTACTATCCATCTCCATTTATCCTGCCATCGGGCTTCCCCTCCCACCTCATTATGTAATCTGCTCTATCAGAGATCAGTGAAGTCCTGCTCACTGCCAAATGTGATAGACTTTTCTGAGTTCTCAGTTATCTGCCTGGCATATTTGGAGCATTTCATATTGTTGACCACCTTCTTCTTTTTGTACTTCTTGCCTTTCTTCCCTCTTGGCCCTCTTTATGCTGGTTCTCCTCCTTCTCTATCTCAATCTCTGTATCAGTTATCTTTTACTGCCTGCTGCCTCAAAAGTTAGTAGTTTGAAACATGCACCATTTATTTAGTTTACAATTCTACAGATCAGTAACTTGGGCTGTGCTCAGTTGGGCAGTTCTTCTGGTCTTGGCTGGGCTCTTTCATGGATCTGGTATTGGCTGCCAGCTTGGCTGGGGGTGGGGCATCTAGAATGGCTGGAAGAGTTGGTCTCTGCTCAGTGATCTCTTATTCTACAGAAGGCCAAACTGGGCTTGTACACTTGGCTCCTGCTCAATGTTTGAAGATAGAATGTGAAAACATGCAAGTCCACTTGATGGCAAACCACCACTTCTGCATTGTGTTGAGAAATCAAGTCCCAAGGTCAACCAATAGTCAAGGTAGAAATTGGCTCCACCTCTTAGTGGGAGGAGCTTCAAAGTCATATTGCATGGGACATAGCTATAGGGAAGAGTGAAGGAAGGAACATGGGAGCATGGATTTTTTTTTTTTTTTTTTAATTTACTACAATCTCCTTTGTGAATTCCACTTCTTTCACTTGCCCTTTAAATATATGTTCATCTCTAATGTTCACTCATGGCTTCTTTCTTTTTCTACCTTCTTGTCCTGGACCATTACATCCATCCCATCCCCATGGCTTCAGCTGCCACTTGCTCACAAATGATTCCCTCTATATTCAACTCTTAATTTGTTCATGAGCTCCAGACTGGATTCCCAGATATGCCTCAAATGCAACAAGTTCAAAACTAAATGCCCACAAACCTGTCTCTCTTTCTCTTTTTAACCTTCATCCTCTGTGAGTTGTGTCATTTCACAGCTAGCATCCCAACCTAGAAACCTTGGGACCACTTTTGATGATTCTCTCTCCTTCAGGCCCCCTATTCAGTTCGTTGTTGAATCATGCCACTGGTTAGGTCCATTGTTGCTTGCTAGATTATTTATTAATTACCTATCTACTGTTCTTTATTCCTTCACCATCTAATATATCCTACTCACTGTTATTAGAATAGTATTTATAAAATAGATATCTGATTATACAAATTTCTATTTAAAAATCCTTTTATACCTTTTAATTATCTGGAACAAAAAGAGATCTTAGAGTGTTCTTACAGGTCTGTAAAGTCAAAAAACATAATTATCTTACATACCATTGTTGTGTTCCCAGTATCTAGCACCCTGCCTGACTCATAATAGTTGCTCAGTAAATATATGTTGAATGGATAAATAAATTACTGAATAATGGATAGACCCACTAAGGGGAGGGACAGCAAACAGAGAGTTCCTTTGTGTTGTGTCAGAAGAAGTAAGGAGGATTAGGGATCAACAGTTCTGGGTTGGAATCTAGCACTGCTGCTTCCTAGCATTGGACCTTGGATGTTAATTTAATCCCTCTGAGCCTAGGTTTCATTGTCCATAAAGTGGAGATCATTATAGTTAACTTGCAGAGTTGCATAATCACAATTAATGTATATGAAACTCATATGTAGAATTCCTTTTAATCCTGCCATTTTATTAATCATCTCCAACGTTATCATCAGTGCATGAAGAGGAAACTTCAGTGTTGGGTGGGACAATATGTGACAAGGACCCAACTAAATGGTAAGATAAAAGCTTCAGATTCAAGGTCAAGATATTAGACAATTCCTAGAAAGCAAACAAACCAGCAAAATAGAATAAAGAAAAATCAAGGGATCAGGACAGAGAAACCCAACAGGAATTCAATCACAGGGGGAAAAAACATTGGAACTAGCTTCAAGGATAAAGCTGTGTGGGAAGAAGTCTAGGCATTACTGAAAGGAAAATGGGTAGAATGTGAGAAAAGACAGGGCTGATGTGAAGTGATGAGCTCCTTACCTAGCGTTCCTATCCATCCCCAGAGTCTGGATGGGAATAAATTTACAGAGTATCAGAAATATATGGCTATATTGGCAAAAGAAAGAGGTTATGGGGCAGAGAACACGGCTGTTCCTTCTATCTATAGGGTCTTTATTGAGTTGTCATTAAGTATGTTAAGGAGATCATAGGTTAGGTGCTATCTCAGAATTTGCAAAAGAATCAGCCACTTCATACGGCTTATTTTAATTTTGATCTCTTTCTCAAAGTTTACCCTTATTTGCATATTTTAAAAAAGTTTAATTTTCTCTGTTTCTTAGTCACTAACAATGATGTATTTCTCCCTCTAAATAGGTGTGCAATTTTGCTTTCTTTTATTTTTCTTTCTGTCCATCTACATGCCAAATTGTATGACCATTTTCAAGAAATGCAGAATAATAACATCTCAATCTAGAGAATTAATGCATTTTCAGATAAAATAAAAAATAACTAATAATATCTTCCATGGCATTATTCTTTGCCTTATACTTTCATATATATTTGTTCCTAGTTATAGCCTTTGCAGTAGGGAAGGCAGGTCTTTCATTGGAAGACTGATTTGATTATATAATCTTTTCTTCATCCACCTTTTCAATAACTATAAATATCTCCACATCTGGATAGCAGTTTGGGTTCACCTTGATTGGTAATGGCTACCTACACATAGTGTTCAGGGGAATTCTAAGGTGTTGCCCAGAAAAAGCAAGAAAGTGTCATGATTGATTAGCAGTATCTGCTGTGGGAAAGCAAAGGGCTCAGCCAGAACCTTTGCAGTATATTTGACAGCTCTATTCCATATAAAGCTATAGTTGTTTTATCCTATTACTTATATCAGTGGTTTTCAATTACTCCTAACCTTATAGGTTTCCTCATCTGAACCACAGAACATAGGAGAGAAGTTAATTCATTACCTGCAATGGATACCTTAGGGCATTAGGGTATAAATGTTCCCAGATTGAGAAAGAGTAAGGTGGTCCAGCAAGTACTTCAAACGTTGCCGTAGGTGTGTGCAGGGGCCAAGGGGAGGATTCAAGTCATCCATTTGCATGTTAAAAAAATCACCCTCACTTTTATAGGGGTTTCTGTGTATGTGTGTGTGTATATGTGTACATAATGTGTATGTATAAATACAACACACTCATACTGTAAACAGAATTCATTTGAAGAAAGCATTCTACAATTAAAATAAGAAGTTTGAAAACCACCGATTTAGATTTATTTTTTCTCCCAATTTTTTGAAGTTCATTCTCTTCTTTTTCTATTGTACATAAATTTCTATTTATTGTCTGAGAAAGTTCCAAATGTTTATGTATATTTTTCTATGAATTCCTCCTTTCCACAATGAGAATACAAAACTTCCCTCAGATTGTTTAAGAAAATAATGTGGAAGTTAGAACACATATCATTAACCCTAGAAATAAATAAAATCTAGATTGTATAGTCAATATGAAAGCCAGGCTCATAACTTCATGATTAACAGAGGCCTTGAATAAAAGGATTGTATGTAAATTTCTATTTTCACGTTCATTCCTGGATCCTGAAACAGCCCGCCCTTTTAGTGACTTACAAATTCCTTCAGGTAGTGTTTCCTTTTCCCATGTTGTAGGATAGTTAGAGTGATAAATATTACAATTCCACCAAACTGTAATAATCTGCATGTAGATTTTGTGAAATGTGTCTTGTAGTGCCTTCAGATAGATAAAAGCTATTTGAAGCAGGATCTGCTTTTTGGCACAGATCATTTGAATGCCCTATAAATAATTAATCACAAAAAAACCTACATTAATGCAGCCCTTGGATCACAAATTGGGACCTAGAAGCGAAATGAATGCAAAGTTCACATTCTCCAAGAAATATTCACTTTCTCACATGGCTTATTTTATGCTATTTGTTTGCTCTATATTTAGAAGCCCAATTAGCAACCCAATATCATATGTGCAATGTAGAAAAATTTCTGTTATGATAAGCACCCTGCATCGCATTCAATTATTCAAGTATTTTCCAAGCACCCTTTCATGCCAGGAACTGGGTGAGGGGTATGTAGGAGTATCTGAGCTGGACATGGTTACAGGATGGGTTACAGTCCAGTGGAAGAGGCAGATTATTCAAAGTAAATTAAAAACAGTAATCAGAAATTGAGATCAATGCTATGAAAGACAAACAGTGGGCTGAGCTAAAGACTAATGAGGCAGGCTCCTTTGGACGTGGTTGGGAAGTGTTCTCTGAGGAAGTGACATTACGTGGGAACTCCAAGCTCAGGAGTCCAAGGCACCTCGAGAAAGTCGGTGAGGCTGAGCACAGTGAGGGCAGGAGTGAATCATGAAATGATTCTGCAGAAATGAGCTGGGACCTGATTACAGAACCAGGATAACTCATTGGTTATCTGATGACGATAACCACCAGACTGACTGGTGACTGAAAGGAGCAGATGTTTTTATTTTAAAAGACGTCTATAACACAATTGTGGGTGAATAAGAACAGAAAAAGTAAGATGCACTTCTTAGCCTTTGCAGTAATCATGGCCGGTGATGACTGAAACCTGGGCCAGAAAGGTGGCAGAGGATGGCATAGAATGGACAACTGTGATGTATATTTGAAAGGTAGAAATTATAGGACTTGCTGATGGATTGTATGGGATGGAATGGGGAGGATGGTGAGGGAAAGGAAAGAAATAGGAATAATTCTCAGGCTTCTGGCTTGAGAAAGTGAGTGGATGACAGTGCTATTTATTGAGACAGGAAAACATGGGCATAAAAAGGGCACATTAAGAAAGCTTGAGATACTTGTGAGACATCCTTGTAGAGAAATCAAGCAGGCAGCTGACTGGACGAGGAGGGTACTACATTCAAAGTATAAATTTTGAGTCATTGCAAAAGAGATGGCATTTAAAGCTGTGGAACTGCTTAAAGTCACCTAGGGAGAGAATAAGGAGAGAAGAGATGAAATCTCAGAACTGAGCCCAAAGAACACCAAGTTTTTAGAGATATGTTTGAAGGAAGCACTTTCAGAGGAGATGGGGAATAAAGAAGGAATGACCTGAGAAATGCACCAGGAAGGTGTGTTGTCATGGAATCCAATCCAGAAGAGTGTTTAAAAAGCAGGGGGGAAGTTCAGCAGTAAAGAATGCTGCTGAGAGATAGATTGAGTTGGTGACAATAGAGTGTTCTTTGGATCTGGCAGTATGGGAGTTGTTCATGACCTTGAAAAGGACAGTGTCACTGGAGTAGAGCTGTGTGATGCAAATGATTGACAGTGAATAGATGGTTCAAGGGAAATGGATAATAACAGCATGAGCAAATTATTTGAGAAGGTGGGAGTGGGACGGGATTCAAAATACCAGTTGAGGATTTGGCCTTTGATGGAAAGGTGGGAGAGTTCTCCCCATCGATCCTATTTTGTCACTAAAACAAGACACTTTGGTTGAAGAGAGTGAATGATGTTGGGATTTGTGATGAGAAAAGGTTTCTCTGGTAAGCTATTTTTTCATGTGGACACCGGGGAGGCAAGAAAGGAATTGTTTAACAAAGTCTTCCAGGCATGCTTGCACTGCCAGAGACACAATGAAATGACCGTGCAGCGCTGAGGTATGCTGTCTAAGGTTCATTCTCTTGATTGATTGGCCTGCAACATCTTACATTTTAAAATCAAAATGGCAAAGATTCAGAAAATAGACCAAACATATCTCTGAAATGACTGGTTTCTTACTTTCAAATATCGATTTTAGACACTGGAGTCTAAAAAGGGTTTGTTTCTTGATTGGGCTATGAAGAAACAGCTAGTGGCTTATATTAAACATTGCATGTCATTTAGCTTAAATATATTACTAAATTCTTTGGAAAAGTTGCACAGGTCTTTTAAGAAAGATGCAGGTTTTAAAAGAACTGAAATTCTGCTAGAATGGTTGAAAGTGATATTAAACATTTCAATACAAATTAACTTTTTCTACCAGCTCTAGACACAGAAGGAAAGGAGAGCTGAGGGAAAAGAGTGAAGGGAAAGAAAATAGCTCTCTCTGGATGAGAAAGAGATCATTATTAGACCAGTGTGTGGTTTTACACACTCCTGGGGTAGGAAGCAAACGTCTGCCTATGTGAACGTGTGAGGGCTGACAATCTTTCCATCTTATAACTTAAACCAAAATACGAGGAGCAGGTGGAGACAAAACAATTATTTGTCTTCTGGGCAAAGAGTCAGAGAATTCCAATGAACAGAATGAAAAAATGTATATCATCAAGTGATCCAGAATTAAAGCTGAGAGCCAGCATGATAGATTTCAAGGATTTGTTGCACTTTGTTCAAGTGTAACTGGGAAAGAAAGATTATATTACCCAGTAATTAATAGTAGAAATTTGATGCAGAAGTACCAGATTTTACCTATTAGTATTTCTTGGCTTTAAAATGGATTATTTAGTTAAATACGTGAAATAATGTTATTAGTGAGTAATTGTCAACCTGGTTAATTTAAATAATGAGTTTCCATTTTTACAGATAACACATTATATTAAAAATATAATTCACTGAACTATTTGCAAATTTTTTTTTGTATCCTATGAGAAATTTAGCTATTTATGTCATGCCACAAAAGTCAGTGAACACCAGCCCTCACTCCCTTTATGCAGTATATGGACAGAGGAATAGGAAAAAGGAGGACTAAAAGTAAATGAATAATGGGGGAAGGGGGAGTATGAGATATTTTGGGTGTCTTTTTTACTTTTATTTTTATTTCTTGGAGTAATAGAAATTTCAAAAATGGATTATGGTGATGAATGCACAACTGTATGATGATACTGTAAGCAACTGATTATACACTTTGGATGATTGTATGGTATGTGAATACATCTCAGTAAAATTGCATTAAAAAAATCAGTCAACACCAACCACATGATGTCAGCCACTGATATTTGAGGATTAGAAAATAGAGTGACATACCTTTGTAGATTCAAAAAATGTGGTATTTTTCAGATGAAACTTTCTGAAGAAGTGATTCTATTTGGGCCTTGAATATAGTAGGTACAGATCCGGCTTTAAAATTTCTGGCTCCTCTTCTCTATTGCTATAAGATTACAGTTCTCAAATTCTTATGAGAAAGTTTTTAAGGGAGAATTATAGTCAGATTTCCCTAGTCTTGTCCTGTACCAGACCCCATGCCTGAACAAACTTCTGCAACTTAACTGCAATAACTTGGACCAAATTAGCATCTGTGTATGGGACCTCACCCCACTATTAATGAATTTAAACAACACATAATATTCTATGTGCCTGACATTCTGCTATTTGACTGAAACACTAACACATCTTATCAAAGTACTCAATCCAGTGGTTTCATGCTTATATACCTGTACATATAACCTGAAATAAATTAAAAATACAGATTTTTCAATTCATATCCTCTTTTTAGTGTCTAATACATGCAAGACCCTAAAAGTAGCATTACAGGAAGCCCCTGCTTCCAAATAGATGGCAATTATCTGATATGCAATAAGGGCTAGTAGTGTCTTTTTTCTGGTAAGAATTTTAAGGACCAAGGACAGTTACAGCTAATTTGTCTGGACCCAAATTACAAATAAACTTGATAGTTTTTACCAAAAAAATCAATGAATCATTTTTTTCCCAGTGATAAAAACAGACATGCAATTGAAGTATGATAGATGCTGCTTGGAAAAAATAATTTCATGTTTGCTATATTCTCTAGAAAACAAAACAGGAAACCTGAAATGAAATCTTTTTTTTTTTTTTTTTCCAGAATTGCTAACATGACTGAGGAGAGAATTAGACATGATGCTATGTGCAGTGTATTCAACCTCTTGGTATACTGAGAAACTGATCAGGCATGAGGAACAAAGCCAAGGTATACTGGAAACTGCAGCACTTACTTCCTCTGGAAAGATTGCAAGACAGGTTTACCTTAGGAGGGCATCCAATCCTTGGTCTAATTCTGGGCATGCATTAGTAATTTATGTGTGTGGGCAGGGAGTTGGGGGTTGGGGAGATCTGGGCCTGATCTTGATAGGCAAAGCAGAGTTTGGACCCAACTTTTACATTAACTGCAGTGCTCAGGGTTGAAGGAGAGTTGGTTTGGGCATTGTCCAGGCAGGAAAATTGAAGCTCTCTGTGAATCTTCTTTCTGTATGAGCCAAGGGATATCAAAATCAAGGATGTATCCCTGGGAAACAACTTTCAGGTTGAGTATGAGTATGCTAGATCTGAACCAGGCTATTGGTATAACTTGGTTGCTAGAGACCCATGGGTGGAGACGTGGGTACATACAAAAGATCTGGCCAAACGGAAGACACACAGGCAGACCAGCCTCCTCATTGAGGGAGAAAGGTAGGGTGGTAGGACTTGGCACTTCAAATGGAGATCAAATAGCTATCATAATTCACCTAGTACAGTAAAACTTCAGTTTATTTGTACTGTGAAATGGGGATAATGCTATCTACCTTATGGATTATTGTAAGGATTAGAAACAACATGTATAAAGCCCTTGGCTCACAGTAGATGTTCAGTCAAGGACTGCCGTTATTGTTTGAGAGAAAGTCCTCTGATGGGGCTATTAAGATTTTAGGACAATTTTTCCTTTGTGGCTTCAGTTTTCTAGAAAAGAGCTATTGAAGGTGCCCTCTGAGTGCCAAACTCAAGAGTAGTCTCACTGAATGTAGGAAGGGTAGGAAAATTTGCGTATGATATGGTGTTCATTGCAAGGAACTGAATGGATGGAGGATTAAAACTGCTTTTCTTTTTGGGAAACAGTAATTCTCCATCAATGTGCTAGATGTGAACAGTCTCAATCACAACATTGGAGTCAAAGTGAAGTGAATACGCTGGGGAACATGAACAAGTTTTAGACCAGCCACATTAAGCACTCGGTAAGTAGACCTAATTTTCTCAATCAAACTAATCTCACATGGTCTAATAGCCCCATTTGCAATTGGTATTGTTGATTCACATGAATGTGGAAATAATGGCTTAAATCCAAGAACCCAGAAGACAATGATTACTTCACTAAAGTTAAAGTGATTATCAAAGGCCTTTTTCAAAATTCTCCCTGGTCTTTTTGGTCAATTAATTGTAGAATAAAAAAGAAATACCAGTTAGATTTGGAATGTGATCATGGCTGAGTTGTTTGCACATGTAGTAGCTTGCCTTTGAACACAAGCATTCTTTTAAGTACAAAATAATAAATTGCATCTTGTTCTATGTCATTTGTGGCCTTGCTCAATTTGAGCTCTATTGGGAGAGTCAGTGCAGAAAGGGCCTGATATACTGGATTTTACTACTAATAGTTATAAAACAAGTATTTAAAATTACAAGAAATTATTCTCTTCCATAACAGATAAGTATATCAAAGAAAATAATTCCTAGATGTTGAAAAATCTGGCCATGTTCTAGGTTGGAAAAATGATTAAATACTATTTTTTAAATGTTTTGGTTTTGGAAAGTTCCCAAATGGGTTTTGCCAAACACATTTTGCTGTAATTTCTCAACCCATGTGTGTGTTTTAATGAAAGTGTAATCCGTATGTTCTGATTCATTTGAACTTAACTTGACAAAATCTGTTTCAAGAATAATGTGATTTCCAAGAAGACTTTAGAGCTGGTCTAAGAATCCTTATCTTTCATTTTAAAGAAGGAGTTATAATTTATGATGAATAAACAGAACCAAAGTATAAAAATTAAAATACATATCTGAATCTGAGATCCAGATTCTAAATGACTCATAACATCTTTACTAACTCATGCTTAGTGAAATAATAGAAAATCACTTTGCTGTATAAAAGGGAAGGTAAAGAGAAATGTGGCCTATCTTCCCAGTTCTATTAAATGAAACATAGCAACAGTAAAAAGAAGCACAGCAATGGTGAAAAGACAGAAAGTGAGTTCAAACTTCTGTTTCTTGAAATATGCCAGAATCAACCTCTGAAGTACCCTCCTACAATAATTTATCACAAATATATTTTAAGTATTGGTTAGACCACAAATAGTAAAGGAAATTTCAAAATAAAATATTTTTAAAAACAACAATAATCTGAAAACAGAGCTGGGGGAGCAATGGGTAGTAATGCAAAAGCAATGTGCTCCTAGGAGAAAATTCAAATACTTGAGCTCCACCAAGAAGGAGAGCTGAACCTGAAAAGCATAGGAGAGCTAAGAAGGTGCTAGACTGGAAGCAGCCCTTAGATCACAAGTGAAGGAAACACAAATTCTGTCTAGATGAAAGCATTGCCAAGTTAGGTCCTCAGAATTTTGATAGATTAAGTTATGTGATGTAAGATTCAACTTACCTGGAAGATAAAACAATCTAAAGTTATATGCAAATATATTCTCTCTCTCTTTCTCTCTCTCTCTCTCTCTATCACACCCCCCACCCCCCCACCCCCCACACACACAGAATCACAAATAATATGGAAACAATCCACAAGTGAAAGTCAGTAGAAGCAAAAAATAGCATATTAGATTCTCAAGCACTTCAGGTTTTGGAAATGTCAGATGTAGAATAACTATGTATAAAGTGTTAAAAGAAATTAAAGTATAATTTAAATGAGCAAGTGTTTTAGTTTGCTAAAGCTGCTGGAATGCAATATACCAGAAATGGACTTGCTTTTAACAATGGGGATTTATTAACTTAAAAGATTACAATTCTAAAGCCATGAAAATGTCCAAATTAAGGCATCAACAGGGCAATTCCTTCTGTAAAGAAAGGCTGCTGGCGATCTGGGACTCCTCTGTCACATGGGAAGGCACATGGCGACGTCTACTGGTCCTTCTCTGGGTTTCATTGCACGTTCAGCTTCTGGCTTCAGTGGCGTCCTCTCCCAGCTTCTGTGCATCCTTCTGTCTCACCTTCTCTAGCTCTCTTAGCTTTCTGGGGCTTTGTTTTCTGTGTTTTATCCTCTTATAAAGGACTACATTAAGAGGATTAAGACCCACCCTGGGGCATTCCTCAACTGAAATAACCTAATTAAAAGGTCCCACCCACAGTAGGTTTATACCCACAGAAATGGATTAAACAACATGATCTTTTCTGGGTACATAACAGCTTCAAACTACCACAGCAAGTAACTAGATTCTCTCAAAAAACAACCTGGTACATTTAAAAAGAGCCATGTACAACTTTTAGAAATGAAAAATCTACCCATTTATATCAGTGGAAAACACAATGGATGTATAAAGCAACAAATTAAATATGTCTGAGAAAGGTATTCATAGAAGTTTGCGTAGAGATACAAGGAGATAGAAAAATGAAAGAAAGGTTAAAGGACATGAAGAAAAGAATGAGGAACAAATAATCTATGTTTCAATATGAGATAAGTACAAACAAAAAATGAAAGAGAAGCAATAGTCAAGAGGTAATGATGATAATTTTTCAGAGCGAATAAAAGCCATGAATTTAGAAAACTGGAAACCAAAATGTACAACAAGCAGCATAAATGAAAATAAATTCACCCAGACATATTGTAGTGAAGCTTTAGAACATCAAAGAAAAAGAGAAACTCTTTAAAGCTGCCAAAAAAGAAATTACTTATGAAAGAATCATAATTAAACCAATAAGTGACTCCTTAACAGCAACAAAGGCCAAGAAAACAGAATAATATTTTTTAAGTATACAGAGAAAATAATTATCGATCTAGAATGTTGTACCCAACATAACTCTTTTTTGAATAATGATGGTAAATAAAGACATTTTTAAAGAACAAAATCCATGACACTTTACCCCCAGCAGAACCTTACTAAAGAAACGTCTATAAGATGAATTTCACAAGGAAAGGAAAAAGACTTTAGAAGTGAGGTCTGAGATACAAAAATAAAAGGCAATCAAATAATTTAGACAATGCAATACAAACAAACACAGTCTCCAAATTATCTGTCTAAATATACCATGTGCGTGAAACAATTAAAAATAAAAACTAAGAACTGAAGTACTTTAACATGGTAGCCTGTTTCTATTCAATATTTTCCTGGAGGTTTGTAGTGGGTTAAATTTTGTCCTCCAAAAAGATATGCCCAAGTCTTAACCCCAGTATCTGTGAATGTGACCTTCTTTGGAAAAAGGGTCTTTGCAGATGTTAAGAATCTCAAGATGCGATCATCATAGGATAGGCTCTAAATACAATGTCTGGTGCTCCTGTAAGAGAAAGGAGAGGGAGACTGGAGATGCAGACACAGAGAGAAAGGTCACATGAAGGTGGGGATGGAGATTGGAGATGTGCAGCTAGCAGCCAAAGAATGCCAACGGTTGGTAGCAGCCACCAGAAGCTAGAAAAGGAGCATGGAACAGATTCTCCGTCACAACCTTCAAAAAGAACTCTGCCAACACCTTGATTTTGGTCTTCTGGCCTCCAGAATTGTGAGAGAATTCATTTCTGTTGTCTTAAGCTGTCAAGTTTGTGGTAATTTGTTATTACAGCCCTAGGAAGTGCATACAAGGTCCTAGCCAGTAAGAAAAGGGAATAAAACATAAAAATTGGAAAGAAAGAAATAGAACTAGCACAGATGATATGATTGCCAATATAGGCAAAAAAACGAAAAGAATGTAGTCTAATCATGAGATTTAGTATGGTGACTGGATTAATATATTAAAATCAATTGCTTATCTGTATACCAGAAATAGAGAATATGATTAAATTTTACCATGTATAAAAGCTGTCAAAAATATAAGAAATAACAAAAGATAAATGAGAGCCTCATGGAAAAAACAATGTTTTAAAACTTTATTGAAGACCTAGAGAATACCTAAATAGATGGATATATAATGTTTGTGGGTAGGAAGACATAATAACTTATCAGTTCTACCCAAATTGAACTAAAGATTCATTGTAATTCCAATAAAAATTCCAAGAAGATGTTTTGAGGAGCTTGTTAAGATGACTCTAAAATATATATAATATATGGGGGTGGGGGGAGAGCAAGTGGAGAGGTCTAAGAGTAGTCAAACTATAATAATAATAATAATAGTAATAATAATAATAAGAAGAAGAAGTATAGAGGACTTGCCCTCCCAGATATCTACATTGTTGTATAGTCATACACAGTGGTTTTCAATTGGCCATGGTGCCAACAGGGTGTTTTAAAATGGGGGGAGGTATTTTTGGTTGTCACAATGGCTGGGAGAGGCTACTCACCAAGGACCAACATCTTCCACTGTATAAGACAGTCCCATGTAAAACTGCCCAAAATGCCAGGAACTCCCTGATCGAGAAACATTGAGCTATGTTATGAAGACAGTGTGGTATGGTTTAGAAACAGGCAAATTGACCAATGGAAAAAAACAGACTCTCGTATATGTGGAAACTAGATATATTTTAAAAGTGGCATTACCAATCACTGAGTAAAGAATGATCTATGCAACAAATGGTACTAGGACAATTGAGAAACCACGTGAAATAAAATGTCCTTCAATCCCTACTTCACATCACATTTTAAGTCAAATCCTTTAAATGATTAAAAGGAAATTTATGAACTTATTTTATGTCTTTGGGCTGTAGAAAGGTTTATTGAAGAAGATCCCAAAGCAATAGCCATAAAATATATGACTACAATTAAAATTAAAAACTTCTGTTTATCAAAAGAGACCATAAAGAAAACAAACAAAAAATCTTCCATAAAATGGGAGAAGATACCAAACATAAAATGAACTATTAATATCTATAGCATATAAAGTGCTTGAATCAAGGCATTACAAAGATAACAATCTAAAAGAAAATGGGCAAAAGACATAAGAAGTATTTTACAGAAGATGCATAAATGGCAAATATGCATGTGTAAAGATGCTCAGTCTAATCAGTAATCAAGGAAATGAAAATTAAAACCCACTGAGATTTCATACTACAATGGCAAAAATTTAGAAATCTGGCAATGTCTAGCACTGTCAAGGAAAAAAGGGAAATATCTACTACTCTTGGGGATGAAAATTGGTACAAATGCTTTGGACGGCAGTTTGGAATTCCCTTTTAATGTTGAATTTGTATACACTCTATGACCCAGAAATTTCACTTCTGGTTAAGTACCTGAGAACAGAGGTTTTCAATTTTTCTTTTTTTTTTTACCTTTTCTGAACATGACTACTGTGTGAAGTTGTTAGCTATCAACTATATTCATAACATACTTATATAAAACTAAAACAAAGTTTTATGAATACTCTTACTCTGATGTTTTCTATTTAATTGTTTCATTTTTAAAAATTCTGGCTAAGGCCCATAAAATTGTTTTTGTGATCCAATAACAACTCTAACCTCTGGTTTGAAAGACATTACTCTAGTGCAACTCTTGCATGTGTTACCCTGGAAACAGGTACAAAAATTCCAGAAATGATCATAACAACATTGTTTATAACAACAAGAAAAAAAAACCTGGAAACTATTGGAACATTTATGAACAGAATGGATAATTAAATTGTGATTCATTCAGGCAAAGGGATATCATATAATAATGAAAAAGTGAATTATTGCAACATTATCTTTGAAATATTACTTTGAATCTTTGAAATACTACTTAGAAGGATAAAAGCAAGGCATGGCTTAATACTTAAAATATAATTTTTTTTTGTAAAGCTAAACAACAAATGAAACTAAACAATCTAAATTTTAGGTTGTTTAGGACATATGGTAAAAAAAAAAAAAAAAAAAAATCAAAGGAATGTAAAATCCAAAATTCAGAGTAATGGTTATCCCTGGGGACAAAGCAATGGGCTCAGAAAAGAACATGCAGATGACTGTAACTGAATTAGTTCTTAAGTGAGGCAGTGAGTTTACATCCATTTATTTCATTATTTTGCTTCTTCACCCACATATATATATATATATATATATATATCAAATATTATATAATGAAATCTAAGGAAATAAAAGGGCTGAAAAATAACCCTGAGATGCTATAGAGGTAGATGCTAACACAAGTTTCTTAATTTCCATGAAATAAGTAATAGATGGCAGAGGGAAGGGATGCAAAGAACTTCCTGGCAGGTTGATTGGATTGTGAATGAGTTACAGGGGGAGGGCGTGTCTCCTGAGACACTTTAGTGTGGGCTTGACAGTCATCTGTCTTCTGTGGTTTAGGAGTGGTCCTGTCCAAGGCAGGGACTGATGTTCAAGGGATGGCTTCGATGACCTCTTTGATCCTCTTCAGCATGTGGTCCTTGGTCTTTCCATCTTGTGCTTCTCTCGTCCCTGACAGCAGCCCAGCCTTACTCTCTGCCTCCCTCTGTGTCATCTCCATCTATCCTAAACAGTCTGCCAGGGGGAGCAGACTTTCTAGTTTCAAGTGAATGCTATCTCCCAGACAAAACATTCATCATAGGAGGTGAATAAATCTAACAACCTAAACTAGCAACCCTGGACTTTGAACTTTTCACCTTCATCAAAGAATGTTAGCATCCACAGGGACTAACAGAGTGCACACACTTTCATACTATGCATTATGTTAAAAATTCCATATATGGTATTTATACACAATAAATTGAGAGCATGTATATCAGCAAATATAAAATATAATTAACATACATATACATATATATATATAACTCTTACCCATGTATGCATACTCACAAACATACACACACACACACACACACACACACAAAGCAATTTCTAACAAAAGTCCTCTAAACTGTGGTTTAGAGGCTTAATAAAGTGACAAAATCTACATTGCTGATCTCTCAGCGGTACTCTCAACAGTATCTTAATCAAGAACCCAACAACCCAGTGTCCCTGGATTCCAGTGATGCTTCAGGATCCAGCTCAGACTCATTTCAGAGTGCAATGAACCTGAGCTCATCCTGAACATGGAGGGAGACTGCTTTAGAACCTGAAACCAGCCAAGGGCTTCTCGCTTGGATCACAACTGCAGGAGTATTCACCACACTAGGACACTTGATGATAAGCTTATACTCTTATTAAAGAATTGGGGTCAGGTACGCAAGTATCCACATACGGAACTTTTGAGGTTCATCAAAGCAATTCAGTTATTTCCCTGCTCTTCCTCCCACCCCACCCCTACACACACTGTTATACAGCTTTACTTCTTATAGAGTATTTTAAATTTGTGATTTGGGATGGCTTCATGAAGTATTTTCCTTTGGTTTCTTCCATTTGGAGAAGTTTTGGAAGTCTGTGAATATCTTTTCATGTTCAGAATATAAAACAAGCTTGTTTTTTAAGGAAAGGAAATTCCAACTCCCTAGAAAATGGCTCATTTATGATTTGGGGTGGAGGGAGGTAGGAGTATCTCAGACGAACTTTCCGTTTTCTATTCTGCTCGAGTCTTTTTACAGTAAGAATACATTTCTGTATTACTTGTGTCATTTAAAGTGAATAATTTAAAAAGAAATCATTGGCATGAACTAAGACATGAGCAGGGTGTATGCTGTAACACACATGACCACAGTTTTTAGTTTTCAAGACAAAGTCTGTGTTCAATTTGCCACTGAAGTCTTACAGCAAACGTATTTCCCCCAGTACCCCTACCCCCAAAGCTGCAGCCAGCTGCAAGACAGATTCCCACCCAGACAGAATGCAGGTGAAACATCAATACAGCAAGAGACCAGTCAGAAGGGGGCACGTGGAGTTTGGAGGGTTTTAGAACATTTTATTGCAGGAACACATGTGCTAGTGCAGCAGATGGAAGCAATTATGGCAGGGAAACTTTGCCCTATCCTTAAAACCAGATTCCAATAGTGTGAGCTCAGGCTAATAACTATCCTTGAGGACAAGTAAAATCAGACCACAGTGAATTTTGAAGATGGGCTACACATTGCATCAGGTCATGATCTGCACTGCTGAAAACTCATCAGAACTCTTTCTCTTTGGAAGGAGATGTGACCTCAAACTAACTCATCTAAAATTAATATGCTCCCCTGTAGTTTCAGCTAAAACCTCAACCTTCACTGGTATTTTACAGTCAGACTTGTAGGAAGTACAATTATGATTGCTAATAAATAGCATGATTAGTCCAGATAAAAGGAAATGTGCTTTGTTTGAATATTTCTGTGCCTATAGTCTTTTCTGAAATGTTCTTAGTCTCTTTGAAGGAGACAGGCAGATACCTGACATCTCCCTTAATAAATAGTATCATGGGAGTTAAGGTGGAGAAAATAAAGCAGAATGAGGTTGAGTGCTAAATCTGTGACCTATAAAACAGTCAGAAGTATTAGAAATAAATCTGGCCCCATGAACTCTCTTGTCTAAGGGTTTATCTTGTGGACTGGGGTACTAAGGTAATTTCTTTCCCTCTTTGGTGTTGTTATATGATTGTCTCTCCTTCCTGGTGGCCCTCACAAACCTGGCTGGTGATGATTATGGATGTAGAGACATGTGCTTGTTTTGCAGTGATATAGTATCCTTCAGAGGAGTTCAACTCTGTTTCTCTCACGGATCCACAGGCTGAAGGATTTACTGAAAAGGGAGCAGAAGGACTGCAAAGGTATGAAATCCAGGGTCCAGAAGGACAGAAGAGAGCTGTTCAGTCTCTTAAATCAGTTTTCTAGCAATGTGTGCAGTGCCTTACAGTCTGCTGAAAGAGGAAATAATTTGGATATTTAAAATTTGACTTTAGACAAGGGAGCAGATGATGACTTCAGCAATAAAAGTATAATATTGGTTTTAAGACATTGAATTAAAGATACAAGGCTAAACTTGGCGGATGAAATCACTGCCCTCCCCCCTATGTGGGATTTGACACCCAGGGTAGTGAATCCCCCGGCAACGTGGAATATGACTCCCAGGGAGGAATCTAGACCCGGCATCATGGGATGGAGAACATCTTCTGGACCAAAAGGGGGATGTGAAAGGAAATGAAATAAGCTTCAGTGGCAGAGAGATTCCAAAAGGAGCCGAAAGGTCACTCTAGTGGGCACTCTTATGCACAATATAGTCAGCCCTTTTTAGGTTCTACTGAATTGGAATAGCTAGCAGTAAATACCTGAAACTATCAAACTACAACTCAGAACCGTTGAATCTTGAAGATGATTGTATAAAAATGTAGCTTATGAGTGGTGACAATGTGATTGGGAAAGCTATATGGACCACACTCCCCTCTGTCCAGTGTACAGATGGATGAGTAGAAAAACGGGGGCAAAAAAAAAAAAAAAAAAAAAACACCCAGTGATCTTTTTTACTTTAATTGTTCTTTTTCACTTTAGCTTTTATTCTTATTACTTTTGTGTGTGTGGCAATGAAAATGTTCAAAAATTAATTTTGGCGATGGACACACAACTATATGGTGGGACTGTGAACAATTGATTGCACGCTTTGTATGACTGTATGGTATGTGAATATATCTCAATAAAATTGAATTATAAAAAAGAAAAGATACAAGGCTAAATTCCAAAGGTGGTTCAGATGGGCATGCCAACTCATCGCGTTTACACAGTTGAGGGGAATTGTACACACAGCACAGAGAAAGAAAGAGCCCAGACCCAAAGTTACGAAGGGTGGGTTACATTCCTGGTTCTTTCACCCAACAGGCTCGTTACTTTGGACAAATGGTTTTACTTCTCCAGTTCTCAGTGGCCTAGCGCAAAAGTGGAGGAATAATATCTTTCCTGCTAGCTCACAAGGTTAATTAATTATGAAAATTAGAAAATACATTTGAAAGCATAAATGGAAGTGTGTTTGCATAAGTGACTCAAACATGCACGTTCTCCTTTAGGCAACTAAAGCTGCAACCCTCATTTTCTGATCTACTTAATCAGGACCTTTAGATGATATTTTTATCATTTGGGTGTACTGAGTTGAGTTCCCTCCTCTTAGAATAATCTGATTAATTGGAAATATTTCAGCTTGGTTTTACAGGTTGTGTCCCCCCCAAATATAATGTTGAGGTCTGAATCCTTCATCCTGTGAATGTGACCTTATTTGGAAACAGGGTCTTTGAAGATGTAATTCATTAAAATAAGGCCAAACTAGATTATGGTGGGCCCTAATCCAATGTCATTGGTGTCCTTAATAGAAGCATAGAGAGACAGCGGCAAGGCACAGGGGAGAAGGCCAGGTGAAGACAGAAGGAAAATCAAATGAAAGATTGCTGCAGACACCAGAAACTAGAAGAGGCAAGGGAGGTTTCTCTCCTACAGGTTTCTAATGGAGCATGGCCCTGCTGACCCCTTGACTTCTGACTTTAACCTCTAGAACTGTGAGATGATAAATTTCTGTTGTCTTAAACCACCCAGTTTTTGATATTTGTTACAGTGACCCTAGGAAATAAGGCACTCAGCAAATGTAAGCATTGAGAAGAACCAAACCCTCACATCAGAGTAAACTATATTGAGTTTACTGGCAATTGACTTACTCATACATATATTAACTCAGCAAACATTCCAGAGCACCAGGGATCTGTTATATTTTGTGCTAGATGCGGAGGATACAGTGATGAGGAATAAATGATGGCTATAGTTGAAACCAGACCAGAAGCTCAACAGATGCTAGGAATTGAGGGAGGAGATGAGCATCAGTTAGGCAACTGCCTGGGCTTGAGTGTCCAGGGCTGAGCTTATAGGTTGAAGATCCTCAAACTGAAATTGCATGGCCCTAATGAAAAGGGAAAGACCAATGCTTGGTTTTGGTTTGTCAAATTGAAAGCATTGAGAAGAACAGGTAGTTAACTCTGCAATGCATCCCCAGTCTCCTTTTGGTAAGTAGCAGCCTCACTGACCAGCATCTGAAGCCCAAGTCTGTCTCATCCTTATCATTTGATTTATCAGCAGATTTTGTCACTTCTATTTCAAGAAATATTCCGAATCCATTCAAATTTCCCAATTCCCAATGGCACATCTCTAGTGTAAGGTAACATCATCTTTCAGCCAGGTTACTGGAGATTTGTTGTACTCCTGGCCCTTCCAATCCTTTCTTTACAAAAGCACTAGAGTAATGTTTTTAAACAAAAAATAAAAAATAAAAACATATTACTCCTCTGCTAAAAGTCTCTTTAGTAATTTTGCATTTCATGTAAAATAAAGTCTAAATCCTTCCATGGCCTACAATGCCCTGTGTCCCTCTCCAACTTTATCTCCTTCCACACTCCATCCTTCAGGATACTGCTGCCACATTGAGCCTTTTTTTCCAAGAACCCAACCTACCCTTTCTGTTCTGTATGCCTTAGCCCTATTTATTATGCCTGGAATATTTGTAAAATGCAATTTTATTGAGATATACTCACATGGCCATATAATCCATCCAAAGTATACAATCAGTGACTCACAGTATCGTCATATAGTTGTGCATTCATCACCACAGTCAATCTTAGAACATTTTCATTACTCCAAAATAAAGAAAAAACTGAAACTAAAACCAAAAAAGACACCCAAAATATCCCATACCCCTACCCCCTCCCCATTATTTATATATATATTTATTTTATTACTCATCTTCCCATATACTGGGTAAAGGGAGTTTCAGTCACAAGGTTTTCACAATCACACAGTCACATGATAAAAGCTACATAGTTATACAATCTTCATCAAGAATCAAGTCTACTGGATTACAGTTCAACACAGATTTGGGTATTTCCTTCTAGCTGTTCTAATATACTAGAAACTAAAAAGGGATATCTATATAATGCGTAAGAATAACCTCCAGAATGATGTCTCAACTCTATTTGAAATCCCTTAGCCACTGAAACTTTAGTTTTTTATTTTTTCCATTTCTTTTCCCCCTTTTGGTCAAGAAGGCATTCTCGATCCCACAACGCCAGGGCCAGGCTCATCCCTGGGAGTCATGTCCCACAATGCAGGGAGGGCTGTGATTTATTTGCAGTGTTCTGCCTAGAATATTCATCCTAGCTCTCCAAAATAAGTCACTCATTCTAATTCTTCAGTTTTCAACTCAAATGTCACCTCCTCAGAGAGGCCTGCCCTCCACACCCTATATAAAGCAGCTTCTTGAAGCTACTCTCTAGTCCTTCACTCTAATGATTTACTTGATTTCTTTATTTTCCATTTGATCCCCCCTCCTCCAGTATTTTAGTTCCATCAGGACATGTCCTTTATCTCTTGCACATTGCTCTAATCACACATCTTGCATAGTGCTTATTATAACATAGGTATCCCAAAATTTTTGACTGAACAAGTATGTGAATAATGTAAGCCACAATTTGTTCACAGGTTGCTAAAATCTGGTGGTAAGAGTACACAAGAAAGTGAAAGTAACAATGACCCAGAGACAGGGGTGACATAGGAAGGCAAGGAAAGAAAGCTGTTTGGAGCAGGAAAATCAAAGGATGCTTGTAGAAGGATAAAATGGCTGTTTCCAGATCAAAAAGAGGAACTATAGGGGCTATTCCACACAGTAACAAAACTATGAATAATGTCAAAGCTCTATCCCAAGGAATTTCACTTTTTAAGATTCCAAGAGCATACAGTGGATTGATGGAGTGCAGTGTATGAAGCCAAAATTGTACCCAGCTAGTGAAGAGTTAATATAACTTTCTAAGGTGTTTGAACTTTATTTAGTGGGCTAAGAGAAACAGCAAATGTTTATAAATAGGGGAATAATATGACCAGATTTGAATTTTAGGAAAATAAATGTGACAAAGGGCAGTTTAGGGTGAGAAGAGAGAGAGAGGAGGAAAATACTTTGAAAAGTTTGTAGTCAGGCAGTCAACAAGTGATGAAGGATTGAAGTTAGTAAGGCAACAGTGGCAAGTTAAAGAAAAGGGATCAGAAAAGAGCAAATTACTGAGATAGAAGTGAGGGCAGTGAAGACCAGTAGGGAGTGAATGAACTGGGAAGGAAGACAGAGGTGAATCCTGGTTCCTCATTTACAGAACTGAATGGTGGTTATGCAACCAGCTAAACTCAAGAACAAAGAGAAATGCAAATTTGAGTAAAAGAGATCATACCAGCAATTGTTTTCTACTTCTTATAACTTTTTTTCAAAATAAGTAGAAAAACATAATTCAGAAAACTTGGAATACACAGAAGAAATGCGAAGGAAAATATCAACTGTAATCTTACCTCCTATTATCATTAATACAAATTTGGTATGTGGCAGTATGTCCATGCATAGGGAGAGAGGGTTTTTGTTGTGTTTGTTTGTTTATTTGTTTGTTTTTGTTTCATGTAACTGGAAGCATGGCTTGATTTTCCATATATAATATACTACATACATTTTCCCAAATTAAGGTTTTCTACACCATAATTTTTAAACGTCTTAATAGAATATGCTATCATATAGGTATCTCAAAGTTTACTTGACCTAATTCCCATTGTAAAGTACTTAGGATTTTTCAATTTTTATTTAAATATTTGTAGTGAACATATTTTTTACAAATTCATTTTGAACATAATAAAATTAAAGTGCCTAACAAGGATCCATAGGAGATGATAATAATAACTTCCATTTCTCCAGCACTTTCTATGTTCCAAACACTATTCTAAGGGCTTTACAAACATTGTATCTGATCCTCAGACTCTAAGAGAAGAAATTATTAGCCTCATTATGTAGATAAGAAAGCAAAGGCTTAAAGGGGATAAGTAACTTGCTCAGGGTTCACACAGTTAGCAAATAGAAGAGCTTGAAGGATTCCATTACAGTATTAAAACCTATAGTCTTAATCACCACCCTATGCTGCTTCACGGATGGCATTTGGAAATATGGATCTGAAACTCAGTAGAAAGGTAAGGACTGGATATAACATTTTGTGAGATGAATGGGTCTCAATTTAGCTGTTGATTAGAATCAGCTGGGAAACCTCTATCTCAACTGATGACAAGATCCCACTCCTCAGACCAATTAAAGCAGAATCTTGGGTGAGGGAAGGTGGAACCCCAACTTTGGTGGGGCTTAAAAGTGCCACAGGTGATTCTAATATAAAGCTAGCAGTGCGTTCCATTGATCTGAGCAGTTGAAACCAAGGGCTGGGAAAGAGAGCCAGAAGGCAGAAGGTAGAATGAAAAGCAGAGAGGGCACTGGGGAAAAAACATCATCTGGAGTAGTTAGCATGGGTTCCAAGAAAGGAGGCATGGCAATGTCAAGCAGAGAAGTTACAAGCTAGTCAGGAGAAGTATTCTGGAGTTTATGGAGAAGAGAATTTTAACTTTAATGTGTATATATAATCTAACACACATCCATATCCATCATTCACAAGTTCAATTAATTTGCTGTAGTAACCTCAGTCTGATAGTGATGTAAATTGATTTACTTATCTTCCCTAAGATAGTCCAGGGTAGTGGTCTTTTGTCATCTGTTTCTGCACTCCTCTGTCATCTGTCCAGTTAGCTCGTTTGTACATCCCAGAATGGTCCATCAACCAGGTTGCTGATAGGTTGTTTTCTTAGCAGAGTGAAGAAACAGAATCACCTGGCTGGAGATGGGGATGGCGTGCAGGACCTGAAGGTTGAACTGCTTCTTACACAACTTTTCAGACTCTGAGGTAACCTTCCTTTTTTCAGCCCCATCTATCACCCTTGTCTTCTAGGGGAGAAAGCCAGTGCCTCAACTGAAGGGTCTTTCTGGGCTTCTTTACTTGAATAAACTAGCTTCTCATGTGTATCCCTTTCTGCTGGCACTTGGAGTTCAGCTTTCTCTGCTCTCTTAAGTCAGTTACTTCTTATTCATCTTCTTTCCTTCTTCCATGTAAGCATCAACAAGTCTCATTTACTTTTGCCTCCTCTCCTATTCTCTTTAAATTTCTGGGGTCATATTTTAATTGCTTTACATTAATGTTAAAGGGACTTCAGGAATATGAATGCATATGTTCATACCACTAAGAGAAGGTACAACAGCCATAATACTACTGTTTCTGCTATTCACAAGTTGTTGCTATTGGTATTGAAGAAATTCATAAAATAAAGGAAATTTAGGATGGTTAGTGGAAAGCAAGACATTCATAGAGTCATGTCTATATGATAAGCACCATGCTAGGTAATTCGCATATAAAATCTGACTGGATCCTTACAATCTCTGTATGACTCAAGACTATCACATAGGTGAGAAATTGCAGCATATAAAAGTTAAATTTGGAAAGAAGACCCCTATCTCATGCCGTATAAAAAATTAACTCAAACATGGACCAAAGACCTAAATATAAGAGCCAGGACTATTAAACATCTCGAAGAAAATGTTGGGAAGCATATTCAGGATCTTGTATTAGGCTTAGACTTTACACCCAAAACACTAGCAATGAAAGAATAAATAGATAAATGGGACCTCATAAAAATTAAAAACTTTTGTGCGTTAAAGGACTTTGTCATGAAAGTGAAAAGATAACCTACTCAATGAGAGAAAATATTTGGAAAGCAAAAATCCAATAAGGGTTTAATATCCAAACTATATAAAGAAATCTTACAACTCAACAATAAAAAGATTAAAGAAACCAATTTTAAAATGGGCAAAGGATTGAATAGATGTTTCTCCAAAGAGGATATATAATAGACTAAAAAGCACCTGAAAAGATGCTCAACATCACTATCTATTAGGGAAATGCAAATCTAAACCTCAATGAGATACCATTTCACACCTACTAGAATGGCCACTATGAAAAAAAAACAGAAATACAAGTGTTGGAGAGGATGTGGCGAAATAGGAACACTTAGTCACTGCTGGTGGGAATGTACAATGGTGCAGCCATTGTGGTGAACAGTTTGGCAGTTCCTCAGGAAATTAAATACAGAATTACCGTATGACCCAGCATTCCCAATACTAGGTATATATAACCAAAAGAATTGAAATCAGGGACTTGAATAGTTATTTTCACACCAATGTTCATAGCAGCATTATTCACGATAGCCCAAAGATGGAAGCAACCCAAGTGTCCATCAACCGATGAACTGATAAATTGTGGTATAAACACACAATGGAATATTATTCAGCTGTAAAAAGGAATGAAGTCCTGATACATGTGACAACATGGATGAAACATGAGGAAATTGTGCCAGGCACAAAAGGACAAATATTGTTTTATTTCACTGACATTAATTATAAAAAGCAAACTCATAGAGTTAGAATCTAGAACATAGGTTACCAAGGAATACATTCACGTAGAGAATGGGAAAAGGATGCTTAATTTTTATGGAATTTCTATTTGGATTGATTGTAAAGGTTTGGAAGTTTATGGTGGTGATGGTAGCACATTATTGTGATTGTGATTAACAGTGCTGAATATGTGACTGTGGTTGAAGGGGAAGTTTTGGGTCATGTATGTTACAGAATGAAAGTTAGAAGATAAAACATGGGACTGTATAACACAGTGAACTCTGTTGTGGAGGATGGACTGGGATTAATAGTACAAGTATAAGACTATTCTTTCATGAATTATAACAAAAGCATGACACTAATACAAGGTGTTAATAATAATAGGGTGGTATATGGGGGAAATACACATAATATAAACTATGGACTGTAGTTAATAGT
Organism: Choloepus didactylus; assembly: GCF_015220235.1. Lineage (NCBI taxonomy): Eukaryota > Metazoa > Chordata > Mammalia > Pilosa > Megalonychidae > Choloepus > Choloepus didactylus. The sequence goes on along the minus strand of NC_051320.1, from coordinate 47,773,761 downwards.
ACTATTTTAATATTCTTTCATCAACTGTAAAAAGCTACCACACTAACACCAAGTGTCAACAGTAGGGGAATATATGGGACGTATTTTTACATGACTTGTCTGTAAACCTACAACTTCTCTAATTAAAAATTAATAATTTTTAAAAGCATTACGCTAAATGAAAGAAACCAGACACAAAGTAAAGTACTACTTTGTATTGTATGATTCCATTTATATAAAATGTAAATATAAATAAATCTATAGAGACAGAAATAGATTGGTGGTTACCTAGGGCAGGTGAAGGATAGCTGGATTGAGAGGTGACTGCTAAGGGGTATGGGTTTTTTTCTCTTTGGAGTAATGAAAATGTTCTAGAATTTATCGTGGTGATGAAGGCACAACTCTGTGAATATGCTAAAAGCCATTGATTGTACACTTTGGATGGATTGTATGGTATGTGAATGCATCTCAATAAAACTGCTTTTCTTAAAAAATTAAGTTTAACCAAAATCACAAAGCTAGTCAGTGGAAGAACTAAGCCTTCAACTCAAAGCCCATGTCCTTTTCACTGCCTCAGGGATTGTCCCTCAAGTAATTTCTCTCAAATGCAAAGAAATGTCTCAGAATGTTTACTTCCATCACCACTGTTGAACAGAGTTATAAACATCTGATATTTTAAAGATTAAAGGCTATTTTATGTGCCAAGTGCTGTCTTAAAGATTTTCTCTTAAAATTATTCTTGTCTCTCTTTAGAAATGACTTTTGCTAGAATGATTGGGATGGGGGTGGGGGTCCTATTTTGGTGTCTTGCCCTGAGGCTGACAGCCTGGTTTGTTGCTTAACTCTTTCTTATCAGTTGAGTTGCCAGTTCAATCATAAAGCGTCTTTAGCAAGTCAGGAAACAAAGAAGTTACCACCCTTAGACGTCTGACTCAAAAACAACAGCCTTAGATGAAGTACCAAGAAAGCAAAACTTCAGCTGTATGGGATATTCATTTTGCATATCCTGGAATCAGAAAGTCATGGTCTCTGCTTGGAAGTGAAGGGGAGTTTGAGAACATCTAGTCCAGTCCGCAGAGGGTATGATAAGACAGAACTGAGAATGCAAACATGAGCTGGACTCACTTGTAGTCTTCATTAAGCTGCTTTTTGCCTGGGGCTGTGAGGAGGGGCTTAATGTGCTGGGTTTTATGATTGTTCACTTGTTCAGCTCAGTTTATTCCAGTGGCTTGGCTATTTACCTTTTACACCTACTGAAGAGTAGAGCTTTTTTCTCTTGCCCCCTCAGAGTAATCTTTGTTATCTGTCTGAGGAATCCACAGTTAGGGCCAGCATCCAATTTACCCTTCAGGCAGAACCTTCTCCGTTGGTTTGATAACTCATTGGCCCTGTGAGGAAGAGACCAGACAACCTTATCCTTGTAAAGGTGATGTCTTTCTGTCTCTTTTTCTATGTTGCAATATCACCTCCTGACCTTATCCCTAACACATGGGAGCACACACATAGACTCACACACATGATAGAACAGAATATGGATATAAATCAAAATGCTTCATCCCAAGATGTCCTACATCATGTGTAGCACACAAGTTCTTTTCCCCAATGGTAGTACTTTACATTTTCTCCAAGTGCAATTCCTTCTGAGTATATATATATATATCCTCATTTCCCTTCCATTTAAAGGAGACTTCATTCAGAATAAAGCCTTTTTATCTTCAGTGAATATGCTGCTGGATTCCAAAATGCATTAGGGCTTTCATTATGATTTATAAAGACACATATGCACAAATATAGTTAATATATTAAATAAAGACTATAATACACCTTTATAGACATTGTTATGGCACAGAGTTGAGAGGACTGATTTTATTTGACACTGTCTTTTAGCAAAGCAGAGATAATGTTGCACTCAGCATGCTATGTGTAAAGAATCCAGGATGGAGAAGATGAAAATACACAAAAGTAAGACTCTGTGACAGCATAGCCTCATGACATGCTGCTTTATTACTACTCTTAATAAGAATATTGATAGGGTGGAAAGTATTTCTGTACCAAAATACCCATATAATTATTTCTCAGCTGCATTGTGTAAAGAAAAACAAGTATTCAGTATGTTTCATGTTGAAGCATTTATTTGGAATTTATCTCCTCCACCACCACAGATAAAAAGGGGAGAAGAAGCAAAAAACAGAAGCAATAAAATAAAATAAAATAAATAAAATAAGAGCCTGACTAGGAGCACTATTTCACCGAGTGTTATTAAGCTGATGAGGAAAGAACCTGATGCAAAATTCACATGTTAAAGGACTGCGATACTTTAGGGACAGAATGGTCTTTTCACCTTTGTGTTGTTGCCACTAAATACAGAATAGGTTTGTAAGTTGGAAACTGCTAATGCTGTCTGTGTGAGGCCAGGTGAGCAGTGTCTGTGAAGTGATTTATGGTGGGCTTAAATCTGTCGTTCATGTGTGATCACTGTAAGTCATTCTTCATGGCAGTGTACTCCTTTTGGGTTTCCCCATTATTGCATCATTATTCAACATTTTCTAGGAACAATTCTTTCACTTTTTGAGCTATAGCTCTAACTATTGAGTACCTGTAATGTGCTATGCTCTGTTTTGGGTACACGACTTATAATAAGGATTATTTCTCAGAAGCCTGTGCTCTTTCTGCTATGTGAATACATATTCCCTTTTTAAAATTCAACCTGGAAATCCACATTTTCTTGTTTTCTGTAATGACTTCTATAAAATGCCATGTTTTTGGTCCTGGTGGATACAGAGCTTATCCATGTCCACCCCCCACCCCACTCCACCCCACCCCACCCCCCGCCTCCTCAATTTGTTCGGAGTTGTTTAGTAAAATTAGTAAATATAGAATAAACAGACAAATGAAAAGAAATCCACAGTTTGAGTAAATATACCTGGGAAAAGCCAGCTAATTCTCCACCCTCTCACACAATTTAACTTTAGTCAAAAAAGTAAAAAATTAATAAAAATTAGTAAGAGGAACTTGCAACAATATAAACAAATGGTGCTAACTCAGAGTAGAGCGGTCAAAACAGTGAGTGGCACTAAACCTGTCACACGAACAATTGGTGAATAAATCAGTGTTTAGTTTGGAAAAGAGTCGATTCAGATGGAGATTGATCACTCTCATCCATACGTGAAAGGCGGGCATGTGGAAGAATGAGCTAACCTGTGCATAGATGGTCACAGGGGAAAGATTGGAGAACTCAGGAAGGCCAAGGTCAGCTCCAAAGGGGAACTTCCTAAGAATCAGAGTTCTCAGATGAAACAGGCAGCATTAGGATGTAACAAATTCTCTCCTATTAGAGCTGGATGGGGAGGAGCCAACCTGTCATCTGAAGGAAATTTGAGTGCAGGGATTCAAGAATCAGAGAGGTGATTGAAATAGATTTCCTTGAAGGTTCCGCTCCTTCCCAGTAGACTAGTCACCCTGACACTCCTTGCCAAATACAAACACAAACACTTCTGGATAGAATTAAACTGGCACATATTGGTGTGGGCAATAGTTTTTTGTTTGTTGTTTTTTTTTTAAATAAAATCAGATGACATTATCAGAGTACTTTGGGTGCTTGCTTTTTCTCTTTTTCTTTTCCAATTTTCAGATTCATGTGTCCTGCCCCAGATTTTAGGCCAAAATGGTTAATTACTGCTCCCTAAACCTAGTCCTGTGTTGATTAGTTAATACTGTATCTGTGTTGAAGATGAAGAAAGGGACAGCTCGAATAGAAAATCTAGACCGGTGTTAAAGATAAGGCAGGAGGTAAGCCTTATACTTGGTACAGTCTCTGGTCTGGACACGCCCTCCCGCCTTCTGTTCATTACTTCTGTTTTACATCTTCATGTGTGTTTCTGTCTTGTACACACAGTACTGAGTCAATGATACAGTGTATGCTAAAGTGCTTGTCCTCTTCAGACACTTCCTGATTTCTCACATGTGTGACAGTCAGTTCCTGTAAGAAAGGGGCAAAGCTCTGTGCGCATCGCAGAGTTCAAACCACGCAGGAGTGCGAGTCCCTTCTACATCCCTGAAGGAAACACAAGATGCTCTACAAATAAGAGAGAGAATGGAAGGCCCACTAAAGGTTAAAACAGGAAAAACTGAAACTGATCCACTTTTTTTTAAGGGTTAGATTAATCTCAGTCAGAAGCTGGGTAACTCTGATTTTATGAATGGAAGGTAGAAATTTTACAGGTGTATTTTTTTTTTTTTTCAGCGTGGGAACTTAGTGGATACCTTGGGTCTCCCTAAACTAGATTATTCTAATTTAGTGTCCCAAAGATCCTGCTTCTATGTATTCTTTTAAATAATTTCATTGCTGGACATCAACACCTGTACTTTAAATTCTTCCTAGGCAGGGATCTGTTTCTTTTCTGTGATGAAAAACTTTTCTAAAGCAGTTCATACCAGGGTGATTAGTACTTTTGTTTGTGATGATTCTGAATTATGCAGTGATCATGTGTGTGGAAACACATTTCAAAGTCTGTTTTTATGGAGAAGCTACTGAGAACACTTGTGCTTTGTCCTGATCAGTTCTAACACATACTCCGTATATTTCTGAACATGTAAATACAGTCATGGGACCTATAAACTGTTATTCCTCTAGGTGAAAAGACATCAGTTATTTTCTATTATGTTTTTCTTGATGGGGAGAAAGAAATAGAGCTCACTCAGAAGGAAAATTTTCTTTCTTGACAGTTAATGAATTTAATAAAATCTCAAAATATTTGGGTTCAATTTCTGTATTTGCTTAATTGCTTTAAAATGCATACAGATTAAGTGCTGAATAAAACCTTTAGCCAAGGAAAAATAAAATGCTCTAGTTCCTACAGGAATTTTCAAGAACCAACAAATCCTTTGTTTTTAAGGGCTAGGTGATGAGGCCTTGGGCTTGCTCAGATTGTGATCTCTGATTTTTCAGGGAGAGAGAGAGGGAAAAAAGAATTTATATGTTTAGGGTCATTAGTGAGAAGCAACAGCAGAGGGAAAATTGCAGAGACTACATTTTTCCCCAGGAGGAGTCATTTCTAGGGAATTATCTCCTCAGCCTTCTTGAACCCTTCACCCTCAGTAAGATTTGCAATGAGGCTTTCAAGTCTGCTGTCTTTTTGCTTCTGAGAAAACACCTCCATATTCCTGTATACATGTGTATAAACTGTCTTAAAAAGCTGTCTCTGTAACCAAAACAAATAGAGAATTTTGATCAAAGGTCAAACCTAGAACTCGTACTTCAGGAATGACCTTACTCTCCCATGTTCCATTCCTTGGGTAAAATGAGATCCAAAAAGACAAAATAAACACCATGACGTCTGACATTTGAATGTGAACTTATTTACTGAAAGATGACCGGTTATTTTAAACTATTCTACCAGGACACCTGAACTTCAAAAACACAGCAAATGATCAGGAGGAGGTTCTGAAAATTATACCCAAGATCTTCTTCCTGTCAGGAGTTTAAGAAACAACAAGGTATGTCAGAAAAAACAGTGCTGCTTGGGCAACATTTTGACAGCAGGGATGCTCCAGGTTCTTACTCCCCAGAGTCTGCTTCTACCTAGCATAAACATAACCGAACTGCTGTTCAGTTACATAATGGGCATTTTAATTATTTTTTGTTTAAGTCAAAATGCATATTAGCTCCCCCAAAGCTAATTTTTAGCAGGAAGGTAAAACAGGGGAGCCCACAAAAAGGAAGCTTTCCTTGTAGATCCACAGGGGCCCGGCTTTAAGGTGGCTCTCTGTTTCTCCCTGATCATTTGGCAGGTCTCTCACCATTTTATTTCAATTATTACCAAAAGCCATCCATGTAGGGGTAGCTCCATAAAACTGAAAATTGCAGTTAAGTTCACATTCTTAACAGCATTTCAAGTGCACATTGTAACAGAGTCTCCTAGTAATCAAGTTGCAGGAAAGCTGTTATAATAGTCTTTCTCTCTCCCTGAATTGCAGGGGAAAAGGCAGATGTGGGAATTATGAGTAATGTAATTGATGATCTTAAAGCTTTTAAATACCCAAGCTCTCAACAATCAAGATCTATTTGAGTTCTGAATCTAATAAGAAGTAAATACAATAGGTTTCAATAAGACATTTTATCAAGAGCTCAGCAGCACTTTCACTCCTCTGATTTTATGGGTAACATCATCTCATCAGCAGACAAGTTAGAGAATTTTATTGTGACACATAAGCATTTTTAGTTCATCATATTTCTCCTTTTCCTTGTGCAGTTTTTTAAAATAAAGTTTGCTCATTAAGTACACCATTCAGAGGGTTTTGTCCCTGTTAGATTTAATGGGAAAGGAAGCAGAGAGTTGTTAAAACAAGCTGTTTATCGACAACTAATTTAATGTTTTCCACTGTAGGATGCTCTATGAAACATGTCAATGTGTTAAAAATAATACCATTAAAATATTTTCTAGATACCTTGGTTCACAAAGCCTAGCTAGTGATGACTGTTTCTAAACTCATCCTGCAATTTATTCACTAGCCTGGCCCCAAAGAAGTTGCATGCCATTAAGAGTTAATTCAAATGCCACATTAAATACAATTCAATATTATTTTTTGTTAATATGCAAATCATTCATAATATCAGGGTGATCTTACATTCAGTGAGAACAGCAATAATGCCTGCTTAATGATGTATTCATAAGTGCCGTAGGTGTCTTAATACTATTACTATTGTATATTGTTTTCGGAAACAGGCTTGACTACAAAGAAAATTGTATTGTCTCTGCAATAATGGTTTCAAATATTTTTTCCTTTTTGCTGGAAATATATCTTGGTGAAGCACACATAAATCCTGGTAATCTTTCCAATGCTATCATCTTCAGATCCAAATATATTGTTACAAGCTAACCCGGCTTCTGAGATCTGGAATTATTATCCTTGCATTTTAATCATTAAGTAAACCCACAAGGAATGCCTTATTTTGTGTTTTGTTATTGCTTTTGTGTGTGCGTGTGAAGAAAAATCATTTTCACATCTCCATTTTTTTCTCCTGAATTTTTAAATAATACAATAGAGAGAGAGCTTCTGGAATAGTGTTTTTCCTGGCCCGAAACAAACAAACAAACAAACAAAAAAACCAATATGTGCACTGTGTGTAAAAATGAGTAAATAATTTCTTGCACCATAATGCAAATTTTTAATGGCACCAATAACACAAAATGCAAGTTAATGTTTATTTTTCTGAACGTGTTTTGTTACAGTGGAGCAAATAGGATAAAAATTGCTTTGTGAGAAGGAAACGTTAAATTTGGTTATGATTACTCTATCCTCTGAAAATACACAGAGGTATGGGATGACCAGGTAAATCAGCAAAAGCATCAAAGGAGTTTTATGTATATATCTCTGTGGCTCGCATTATGGCTTTAATTTATGCAAAATGTAATAATTATCCCCCAATTTTTGATTATTCTAAATGTATAAGGGAAAAAAAAAAAAACCTGCTTGTATTGTAAACTCCAGCTTAAACCATGGGCCATGTCAAACCTTAATGCCTCTCTTCAGAATCTTGACTTTCAGTCAAAACCTCCCTGTCTTGAGTGTACACTCAGCTACCGATGACAGGAGAGCACATTGATTATAAATAACATTCAAATTAAATGCACAGTGATGAAAGAGACTGATAACAAGAGGTGGAAGAATTCTTCCCCTTCCCAAGTTCGCTTCTCTAGTATTTCTCAGTGATAAGATCTAAAGCTAACCAAAGGATCTTTTGGAAGCAGGATTGTTTTGCCATGGATGAGGGATTACTGATTGGCTTTTTAACTTCAGCTTTTCCAAATAGTTTTTCAGTTATTTAATTTACTCTACATGGAGTCTATTGATTATTCAAGTTGGCAGTCAATTTTATAGGGCACCCCGCTGTTTTTTTGCTTAATGTAGTCAATGATTGTAATTGCTTGATCAGTGCAGCCCATGAAATAGGTTTTGTGTCTTTTTTACAATGCATTGATGGCTTTATCTGATGCAGCCTTGGCAGGGGCCGGGTTTTACAGCGCTACCCGGAACTCCCAGAGGTCTCTAGATTAATGGCCATGACGGGCTGTTGGAGCTGCTGATGCCGCGCTGCAGAATGTATTCACACATCTGGCATGCCACGGTTGGCGCTGGCGCCAGCTTTGTGTTGTGCAGTTACAGAATCTCTCACCAGTGCCTAGTTAACTGTTTTCACTAAGGGAATGAGATAAAAAGCCATCCATAGAGCTGTTGGCACCCGCTCTTTGTCGTTGTAGTCACACATTAAAAATTTTTTTCAGTCTTTTTTTTTTTTTAAGAGGCAAATGATGTATGGAAACAACAAATTACGTGGAATGTTTATGTTTTGAACTCTGTTTGGATTCTGAAAAGCATCCCATGGGTGTTCGGATTTCCTGTAAACCAACAAGCGGCCCCCCTCCTCCCCTCCACCATGTTCCCTTGGATGAGAGCATGATAGTATGAAACGCATCCAAGTTTTCTGTAGGAGCTGACAGGAGCTTTAGATTTCCAGGGAAAGGTGGATAGCAGAATCACAAATGTAAAAACGCAGTCTGAGCCACCCTCCGCAGCTCATTACAATAAAGGTAATTCTCCTGTCCTTCAATGAATCGGGTTAAATTGCTCAAGCATCATTTCCCTATGCCTGCATGTCAGTGTTTCATATTTCGTGCAATTTGAATTGCATTATTAGACATGTAAAATGTAGTTTTAATAAGTAGACCAAGAAAAAATAATGAAATATGCAATAGCTTTGCATAAATCCATGGACAATATAATTATATGGTACACATACATGATTTACAATGCCCAGGATGACATCTACCACAAAAAGGAAAAGTGTGATAGATTTTAGACCAGCTAGGCTCAGGGTGGATTTTCTTAGCAGAGTTTGACATAGGAACGGGACAGGTACAGTTTCTTTATTAACACTTTTCTCTCTGGGTAATAAACTATAAATGAATAATGCATCCCTGAATAGGAAAAGTCTACTGAGGAGATAGACAATAATACTTTAAATTCTGGGTCTACGTGGAACTGAAATTTCCAATAGATTAAGTAACTGTATGAGGAAACCATATATGGGCACGCAATAGTAATAATCTTTCAGCCCATGTACCAGAAAAAGAATCAAAATTTTCTGAAAATAACCATTCTAATTTTTAGACTTTATAGCCACTGTGATGTCATTGCTAGCAGAATTTCACCATTAGATCAGATTTAATGCATTTACAAGAGAAGGCTCTCCAGAATATCCCCGCTTTCCTCTTTTACTTTCTTGGCCTTTGGACAACAGTCTAACTATACTTTATCCATTTCAAGCACAGCCTTATATAATGCACAACTTTCCTTCCTTATACAGAATGTTATTATTTAATATGTTGACTAGAAAGAAGCCAAGTCAGCAATTTATACTAGTTTACTTCCATATTTGAAATATGAAGAAATGTCTTTTTCCTAAGGGCTGTGGAAAGCATTTTACCACCCCTCCACTCCTAATTTCATTTCACTTTGAAATGTTATAAAAATGACAGTCATTTTGAAATAGTTGTCTGAGTCACTTTTTCAGGACTATATGCATCAAGACAGTCTGCAGGATGGAAAGTCTGGGTCCCACCCCCATCCCCCTACCACACCACACACATACACAGCAAAGAGTGGCACAGCAAAGAATGACATTGTAGTGAACAAAAGGCTCAGAGGAACTGAAGGATTCACTAATATGACAGCTGATGAAAAGCCTTGCTTCTAACCTATTTAACATAACTTGCCGTACAGGATGGGTGCTTTGAGACTGCACAAACCTTAAGTCTGGGAAGAATTCATTGTCCTGGTTGGGATGGTCATGCCCCAGCCCCCACCTAGCTCCCTTCCATGACGAAAGCTTAGCAAGTTGGTTCCTTAGGGAGACCCCATGTCTTCAGTTGATTCTGTGGTGGCATTAGCCAGGGATGGCCTGCTTGATTCTGGGTTTCCATTCATTTCTCAGTTTGCTGAGTACTTATTCGGGGGCTAGATCACCTTTTCCATGTCTCTTTCCCATCTGCTATTTATTGTAAAGTTCTAGAGGACAGAGGCTTTGCCATTTTCACTTGCCTTTTGTTTTCCCTTTTGGTGGCAGGATGTTATGCCCATGTGGACACTTCATAAATACTATGGTGCTGAGCTCTGTTGCTACTACATAAAAGGGAGCATGGCCCAAGTAAGGATGGGTGCAAGTAGGATTAAGCATTGTACCGGTTTGTATATATTGTGTCCCCCCCAAAAAAACCATGTTCTTTGAAGCGATCTTGTGGGGGCAGACATATTAGTGTTGATTGAACTGGAGTGTTTGGATTAGGTTGTTTCCATGAAGATGCACCCCACCCAACTGTGGGTGATAACTCTGGATAATTTCCATGAATGTGTGGCCCTGCCCATTCAGCGTGGGCCTTGATTAGTTTACTAGAGCACTATATAATCTCAGACAGAAGGAGCCAGCTTGCTACAGCCAAGAGGGACACTTTGAAGAACACACAGGAGCTGAGAGAGGAGCTGAAGCTTACAGAGACATTTTGGAGAAGACCTTTGAAAGCAGGCTTTTGTTCCAGAGAAGGTAAGAGAGGACAAACACCCCAAGAGCAACTAAAAGTGACATTTGAGGAGCTTCGGCCTAGAGAGGAGCATCCTGGGAGAAAGCCATTTTGAAACCAGAACTCCGGAGCAGATGCCAGCCACGTGCCTTCCCAGCTAACAGAGGTTTTCTGGACGCCAATGGCCATCCTTTAGAGAAGGTATCTGATTGTTTATGCATTACCTTGGACATTTCATGGCCTTAAGACTGTAACTGTGTAACCAAATAAACCCCCTTTGTAAAAGCCAATCCATCTCTGGTATTTTGCAAAATGGCAGCATTAGCAAACTACAACAGTCATCCATCTGGAAGGATGGGTAGTGTGATGGTTAAATTCATGTGTCAACTTGGCTAGGTTATGGTGCCCAGGTTTGGTCAGGCAAGCGCTGGTCTGGTTGTCACTATGAGGACATTTCATGGACTTGAATCTTCAGTAAGTTGATTGCCTCTATGGCTGATTACATCTACAGTCAACTGAGGAGATTGCCTTCAACAATGAGCGAAGTCTCATCTGGTCAGTTTAAGGCTTTAAAAGGAGAAGTGATGATTTCAGCAGTCAAAGGAGGGAATTGCCATTTCTACTTCAGCCAGCCAATTTCTTCTGGGGAATTCATTGCAAACCTTCATCAGAGTTCCCAGCTTGCAGCCAGTCCTAAGGAATTTGGACTTGCCTTTCCCCACAGTCACATGAGACAATTCTTACAAAAATCACATAATATTTATAGATATCTCCTGTAGGTTCAGTTTCTCTAAAGAACCCTGACTAATATAGCAAGAGTATTTGCAGCAAAGGGCATTTATGAGGACAACAGGAGGCCTGAGTTCTCTGTTTGGATACCTTGTGGGAGGGGAATGAGAGACAGGAATAGTTTTATTCAACAAAGGTAGATTTGAATCCCTGCTCTGGCAATTTGATTGTGGCCTTAGGCAAATTACCTCATCTTTCTGAACTTCAGTTTCCTTTGGGGTGAAGCACTGAGATGAATACCAATCACCCCGGGTTGCTGGGAATGTTAAACAAGATATGACAGATAGCGCACCTGGCTCAGAGTCTGCCATGTTGTAGGTGTTCCATAAATTTAGCTCCACCCAATTCTGTTTACCAGCAAAGGAAGTCTATTTCATTGCTCTTTTTCTAGTTCTGAATACTTGTGTTATGTCTGATCTATCTCTTTATTGCCTTTGGTCTTTATTTTCAGAACTTTCCTTTTCATACCTCGTTATACCAATTGCTCCCCAAAGTCATAAACCTAAATGTAATTTGGAACAACAAAACCAACACACTGTGCGATAGGCGAGGTTTAGGGGAATATTACTATTTCTCCTATACTACATGTATTTCAGAAAAGACCAGAATTTAATTGATAGTGTTTTCTTGACTGAATTCCTTTGCTTGGGGCTGTCCCTAGGGTACCAGTCAGCTAGAGCCAGGGATTGAGATACAAGGGCCAAGCCGTGGCAGATGTACTAACCAAAGTGCTCTGACACAAAGTATAAAGAGTCAGAGGAACAAGTCTCAAATAAAGATCAGGAGTAAAAGCTAAAAATTAAAAGCAAGAGAAACCAAAAGCAAAGTCTAAATCATGGGAGATGTATGCAAAGGTTCTGGTATACTTGGAAATAGAAACAAAATGGTGGATGATTCAGAACAAGCAAGGAGAGTCTAAAATGGTTGCCATGAGCTCCGCTGGCCTGCCCTAAGCTTACCGTTAACACCTGGCTGGCATGAGGCTGTATCAGGTTGTTTTAAAGAAAAAGGGTTGAGACGGTATCCTGGCTATTGAATTCTGAGACAGACTGTGCATGGCTCTGCCTTTGTAGAAGACACCTCTGTTTTTCTCTTAGATGATTAGATCCCCATTTACTACACAGGTTAAAGAGTGAAAGGAGACATGCCTGACCCTCTGAAGCCTTTTGGTAATACAAGGATCCAGCACTGACACCATAATAGTCAGAGAAGTGGCCTGAGGAAATATGTCTGCTACTTACAGGACATGCTATATATTTCCAAACTTACTACCCATTACAGCAATTTTCTGAGAAAGCCAATAACTCCCAAGATTTCTCAGGCAGAGGAAACAATTGTCCACATAGAATTTTAGGGAAAATATTCTCAACTATCACTTTAACAGGCAAACACTTCAGATACTCTGGAAATCATCTGACAATGATGGTGATACTCTTAGATACAGAGGCACACCCTCCTCATTCTCCTAAATTTGTGTATAACTACTGGTGAATATCATAACACGAATACTAAGCTGGGAATATATACATTTAAAATAGTAAACTGAAGTTTTACCCTTCTCCTGTGAGTCACACTGTTTGTGGTGCTGCCACCATTGAAACAAGGGCACTTAGGGTGCTTCCAGGAAAGGGCATCACCAGCAGGGGTGCAGAGGCCAGGGGTGGGGCAGGGGACATGCATCCATTCATGAGGGGGCGAAAATGCTTCTGACCACAGCCAGATGCCATTTTGGAAATGGGGAAGGGGAGAGAGTTTAGAAGAAAAGCAACTCTAATAGGAAATGAACTTTAAATTCACTATGAATTTACCAGATATGGCTGTCATTTTAGCTGCCCAGCTTGTCAGCATCCCACATCAAACAATATCAACCAGTCCACCCACTCTGCACCCGTCTCCATCACCACTACTAACAAGAATAGGGGCTTAAGAACAGGAAGAGGCAGCCTTAAAAGTGAGAAAGTTACTTTCTCCACAATTCTCACCTGAATCATAGTGAATATCCTTCATTTCTACTACAAAGGCTCTTGAGTGAGAGATCTGCAAGAGCTTTGCGCTTTCTGTTCTACTTTAATACTGGCCCTGATAGAATATTCCAAAAGCAAGAAAGAGAAAGGAATCAAAACCAGCATTTATTGATCACTTAGCATGCCCAGGAATTAAATATATTTTTAAATATATGCATGTATGTAGATAGAGAAAGTGTGTTTGTGTGTGTGTGTGTGTGTGTGTGTGTGTGTGTGTGTGTGTGTGTGGAGAGAGAGAGAAAGAGGGGGAGGGAGAGAGGGAAGAGGAGAGAGAGAGAGAAACTCTGACTTAATTTTCACTCAAACCTATAAGATAGGCATGATTATATCTACTTTATGGATGGGAAACTGAAGAACAGAGAGGCTAAGTAATTTCCCTGAGGTTGCACAGCTAATAAGGGGAAAAGCCATGATACAAACCCAGGATGGCTTAATCCAAATCCATGTCTTTTCCCCTCCTTGCTGCCTTACATTACCAGTAACTGATGAAAGAAGATTCCAAATTGGGTTATTGAACTCTAGATCCTTTGAGTAATTATTTTTGGGTCTGATTCCTGAGTGTGATAAGTGTTTGCTACACAGAACATTAAAAATGTTTCCTGCTCACTTAGTCTTGGACTTGCTGGTCATGGACTCAGCCTAAGAGAGTGCACCTCGGCTGTTGTGTTCTGTGGCCTCCTCCCTACGCTGTCATGTAGAACCACTGTCTTGGTATGAATTGAGACCAGTTTGGATGTTCTGGACTTTTAAATATTCAGGAAAAACACACCTATTTATGAAATATCTTTCAAAACATTCTACGTACAATTACAGAAGACCTGGTCTACAGAGAAAAGCTTAATTCCAAATACCCTAGCTGTATGAGTCAAGGTTCTGCAGAGAAGCAGGAAAATGGGATATGTGTGTGTATGTGCATGTGTATGTGTATAAGGAGACTTATTATAAGGAATTTGCTCATGTGATTGTGGGGGCTGGCAAGTCTGAATTCCGTAGGGCAGGCCAGGGGTGGGAGATTCCAGTAAGAGTGATGTGGAATTCTTGATTCCAAATTCCTTAGGTGGAAAACTCAGGAAGGAGTGAAAAGTGTAGTCTTCGGGCAGAATTCCTTCTTCTTTCTGGAACCCCCAGTTCTTTGCTTTTAAAGTCTTCAACCAATCAAATGAGACCCACCTACATTATCAAGAGTCATCTCTATGACTTGAAGTCAACTTATTTGTAGATATTAATCCCACCTACAAAATATTCTCACAGAAACATGTAGGCCAAGGTTTGAATAAACAACTGGATACCATAACCTAGCCAAGGTGACACATAAAATTAGGCATCACACCACCTCAATTTTTTTTGTTTAAAAAAGTATGTTACCCATCTAGGTAATACATCTGATACCAAGTACCCGTATTAAATGTGAATTACAGATTTGAAACTCTTTTCACAATAATTCAAGTATTGTCCTTGGTTCTTCCAAAATTCATTGTCCTCTCAAATCCAAGACCTCAGTGCTTTTTTTTTCAAAATATCAGAATATGTTTTTTATAAGCATTCAATGCCTGAAAGGTGAAAGGTGCCCAGGTTTGTGCAACTTGTGGTCAGGCATGGGCCTATGTTCATGGCGGCAGTGAACATATTCATTCATGATTTCATTTGCTAAAGCATCAGCCCTTGAGTCAACCATCCCAGTGGCATATTTGTCCCAACAATGGAAACTTGACTCAAACCTAGAAACAGCCTTCATAGAAAGGGTGTGGTAGATTGAATCAGGTCCTCCTTCAAAGACATATTCAATCTCTCCACTCTGGATCTCTGAGTATGTTTGTAGTTAAGGTGTGGCAAACTGAGTGAGGGTGGGCCTTAATCTAATATGGCTGAAGTCCTCGTAAGCAGAGGAAATTCAGACCGAGTCAGATAGGAGAAGCCATAAGTGGAGAGAGAGAGAGCACCTTGTGATAGAGGCAAAGATGCATCCCTAACGATTGCTGACAAGCCACAAACAGAACACTACAAATTCCTGGACAAAGTATGGCCTGCAGGTATTTTGATGTTGGACTTCTAGATTCTAAACTGTGAGCCAAAACAGTCTTGTTGTTTAAGACAACCAAACTGTGGTATTTGTCTTGGCAGCCCTGGCAAACTAAGACAAAGGGTTATAAAAAATATATTCTGTATGATATTCTTAACCAATGTTTTCAGATGCCAATTGGTTTATAAACCAGTGACCATACAGAGAAATGGTTGTTTAGTACAGAATTTTCAAACAAAAATGTCTGTGACTGGGGGAAGTTTATTGATTACCTCAGAATATAAAAAAGGAAAACTTTCACTTATTTGCACTTGCATCCTTCAAGTAACAATTAGCATGTGCAGTGTATAGTTCCTTTACTGTATTTTGTTGATATCTAAAACTACACTTTCATGCTTAAGTCTATTTATCAGTGGACAGCTCTTTGAAAAATGCTGCCTTCATAGGAGCAGTTTCATGTTTTATTATTTATTCCAGCAACGTCTCAAAAAAAAAATCACAGGCTCATTTTGATTTTATTTACTTTTCTTTCTGTTTACAGTCAATCTTGTCTTCGTCAGGTAAACAGAGTCTTTAATTGTAAAGAAAAATGTTAACTTTTTTTCCCTAAGAACCCCAGATCAGACTGAATGTGAGATTGCCAGTTGTGGGTCTCTGTGGATATCCTGCCCCTTCTGAGATTAAGATCCATATTAAGAACGAATCATGGGAGATTGGGGACTTCAGCTATGCCATTTGGAAAGCTGTGCAAATGGGTTGCATGTTCCTGTGAACTGTGGCCCTGTCAGATGTGTTCCCCTAACATTTTCTGTGGTCTTGATTTGAGACTTTGCACTGAGTTTCAATTTCCACTTCCTTCTGCTCATCCAGATTCTAGCTGTGCTTTGCAGAGGAAATGCCAAAATTCCATGAGAACAACAGTCTCTGTGGAATTTTTGGCTTGACCAGAAGCAGGAAGAATAGGAAACGTTATTTTTAAAAGTCCCGTTTTTCACACTGGTGATGTCTGGAGAGTCGAGATAAGCTTTGAGCCTACTTCCAAATCTTTGGGTGCTCCTCCAAGCGTGCTCTAAATGGGGTGTGAAACATAGCTTGCCGAGGTGGGATTGGACAGTGATCAAGACAAAACAGAATTGGCAACAGGGCTTTTCTCCGTTTAGTTTCCAGGATGATGGAGGTGAAGCTGGAGGTTTCCCATCCTTAATGCCTTATCTAGGAGACAGCTCTGTGAATACTGGTCCAAAATGTTACTTTTCTTTTCTGTAAATATTATACTCTGAGTTGTTGAGTTTTAGTGAGCCAGAGAGCACAAAAATAATCTTTATTCTTGAAATATTTATACATAGAATCATTACTGAAATAAGAATGCATGATTGCTTGGATTGGATTACAGTTGTGACATAATTACTTATTTTTAGTTTTTAGTGCTTAATGGAAACATGACATGGAAGTGGGTGTTGGGGCAGAAACAGAGTTGTGAAAATGACTGTGGATGGTTTAGCAACTGCTCTTTACTTTCCCAAGTCTCTGCATCTTTTTTCTTCTTCAAAATGTCAACTGTTTTCTCAATTTTACCTGTGAATTAGAAAAGATGTAAATCACTGCACGTTTGAAAGCTGTTTGTGATGCAGTACTTTGGTGAGCTATCCAAAGATCTTTACTTAATCCAAGAGAATTTCCAAACCTAAAACTATTGTAAATATTTTAAAGTTGTTAAAGATCTAGCTAAGATCGATTAAGAGGTAAAGTTATTCTTATCAATTTGGTAAAGAAAAGTGTCACGTGCAGTAGTTAAATTTGAAGATTATCCGTTATAAAAGGACTCATGTATTTACCTCTTCTATAACCAATGTTCTTTAAGTATTTGAAGAGAATTTAATGCTCCAGAAATGTGCAATTGTGCAAATAATTCTGGAAGTGGTCATTTATTCTCTCTAAAAATGCACAGGTTTTATGAACATTTTATTTCTAGTTGTCTAGGAATTTATGAGTATAGGGAAGACTCAGTATCGGATCTGAAGAATGGACACTGCTGCATGGCAATAATTGAGAACAAAATTCATCTACCTCTCCTAATATCCAGTGCCCCCTCACAACTGAATGAAGGAAGTGGAATGATTAAGTGATTCACTAAGTAATTTACTAAGTGGCTCCCTCATGGATGCCATGTTTAGGGCAATCAGGAAACTTGAAAAGAAGGACACTTTCTTACTTCATTGTGGTCAGTGACTCTTCATGAAATTGGATTCTGCTTTTAATTTTTTTCCTCAGCATTTTATTCTTCAGTTGAAAGGATAGATTTCTTTAGTCTTTTCTTAGTATGTCCAATCTCTGAGATTTTACCCAGTCATTTATAATGCTGCTTTCAACATTGTTACTGAATTCTCCAGCTATATTATCATAGATAGATGGTAAATAGATAGATAGATAAGATAATAGATATATAGATAGTGTGTTTACACACATAAGGAAATAAATATAGCTATAGCTATCAATAGACATATAAAATCAGCTAATGATGTTGCATCTTAATAAATTAGAAAGCTATAAACACTCATAGGTTATTATTCCCATGGAGTTATTACAATGATTTGAGAAGAGAGTCTCTGCAAGCAGAGTCTGAAATTTTGCTTGCTTTTGCCCTTACAATGAGGCCATTCAGGAATATTCTATATTGAGGTCACCTTGTACATTACTTTAGAAGGAAAAATTCTAGAATCCAAGCAAAACTGCAAAGTTTGCATAAATATTTGATGGGCAAAATCCTAGTTTTTCAGCCACTGGACAGTGCTATAAGGACAGGTTGTTTAGGAGGTTTCATTCTCTACAAATTCATTGATGTCACCATGGATTTACTCAGGGACTCAGTTTCCTCCCTTTGTAAGTAATACATTTGCTAATGATATTTAACAAACATCTTGTAATCGTGTACAATGGGCAAGACAAAAATGATGAGACATAGTCCTTGTCCTAAAAGGGTTGATTTCTTATTGGACAAAATATCCTACTTCTGAATTGGGGTGTTGAGATAGTGTATTAGACAAGAGAGCTCTCCAATCAACTATAACCCTGACAGCTGCTTGATACCACGTGATTTTGGGACAGTATATAAATGTATAAATAATCTGATCTTATAGTTTTGGGGTATTTTACAATCAACATGCATTTACATACATATGCCACAGACAAACGAAGTGGGAAGAGTAGGAGTTTATGGGAAACTGAGAAGCAAAAAACTGATTAACAGAGCTGGGACTGGAGTCAAATTTTCTAATTTCCATTATCTCTCTGTTTCCGTTTCACTGTAGTCCTTCTCATTTGAGAAAGACTAAGATAAAAAGTGATTCCAAATTTCTCAAGAGCAACAGAAGCAGTATTATCATAAGAATTGTTATATCAAACAAAGAAACAAAAATAATGGCTCCTTGGTTTCACGGCAGTACCATTTTGAGATAACCACACACACACAAGTGCACACTCTTGAAGAGTTAAAAATGAGTTATTACACTGATTCGCCTACCTTGGCATCAGTTGCAATGTGACTTAAAGGCAGTGACATGTGGCAGAGAAAAATCAATAACTAGAAATAGATAGCTATGCCATGGTTCTAGTTTGAAAGGATGATCATTTCATTTTTCGTTGTTATTTCATGGACTTTGTCACCCTAAATTAAAAAAAAAAGATGAGATCAAAATGGATCTTAAAGTTTAACATGTATTTGAAAAATCTTTATTAAAATAGCTAGCAACCTTCAGTATCTCGCATTTTTAGTCTTGTGTCCAATTGTGAGTGTAATATACATTCCACAAGAACTAATTTGTGTTATTTAGGTAGAACTGTTGGATTTATTTGCTGGGACTTTATTAGATTAGATCTGGCTATATCAACTGGGTCATTGTGTTTAACTCCTTATACTTATGTTCTATAACATTATAATACAAGGATGAGCTCTTCACATCAGAGCCTATTCACAATCATTTCTCCTTAATGTGTCTGGAAGAAACAGAGAGGAATGAAAGGAGACACTTTCTCATTCATGATTCTTTTAAAAACTGTTCTCTTGCCTTCACCCCTCCCATCCTGATATCGCATGCTTGGCTTGTTCTCAGCCTGCTCCCAGACAAGCTAGGGCAGGCCCTGCAATATGATTCAAATTGCAGTCTCATGTCTTGCATCCCCCAAACACCTCATCGCCAATGCAACCTGGAACCTTCATTCCAGCCCCCAATTAGACTAATATATCTGCCCAGCTCCGATTGGGAGGTGATGGATCAGCTGGGAGGGTGGGGGGAAACAAGGCGATTTTCTCAGCTTCTCTGCATTCCCATAGGCAAGCAGCATTTGACAGATTGGGCAGAACTGCCACGAAAGAGTCTGACACAGATGGTGTAATTAGAAAATGCGAAGTGCGAGTGTGAAATTTATCTTTGATCAGCACCTCCTTGCCAGATTGTCATCTATGTTAATATGATGATGGCTTCTTGGAGATGGATAGAAGGAAACAGCAGCCTTGAGGAGGAAATGGAGCCTGTTCACTCCACAGAGAAGATATTCTATTTACTTCTGAAATCCAATCAATTCAACAGGGTAAAATGAAATTGTAGTTATTTAATTTATATGGAAAACAAGCATAACCTGATTCACACACTTTATTAAGGCTATGATCAATATGGTAAAATCAGAGATTTAGTTGGAAGAGCATGTTAATTTTTTATGGGATAATAAATTTTAAAAAATACAATCTATAACTGTAGCAGCAGTTGAAGACAATGTGCATCCCTCTTTATCAAGACTCCATGAAAAATGCATAGAAGTAAATCATTGTACCCCATAGCACTAAAACTTCAGACACTGCCATTAAAGTTTTATTTTCCATTTTCCCACCACTCTTTCTGCCCCCAAATGATAACTATGATTTTTATTCAGCTGAAAAGTACACTAGCCTTATTTTCTTTGATGCTTTAGATTTTATACTTATATTTAAGTATATTTAGCAATTCAGAAATTTGAAAAATAATAATAAAATGCATTTCTAGTCAGGACTCGAAGAATTTGTTTCCTTTTCATATTATTTCCCTGAAAAATCAGGGAATTTACTGTGAGGGGACCAAATGTAGCCGTAAACCATTTCTTTTAAGTTAGTTACATCCAAGAGCAGTAATCCTTTCTTTGGATGGCTCAGAAGGTTCAGGTTTACAAGCTACTATGATAGACTACATTTTGCTATAATCTGCTCAAATGTTCACATGGATGGTGCTAATTTTCAGGAAGGTAAATTAGCATAATTAATGACCAGCCAAATTTGGGGGTAATACAGTATGTAATTAACATTAGAGAGTTCTGTTGTACCACCTGCCCCCACAATTCATTGTTGCTGGGATCGAACTGTACAGGAGGAAATTTTCCCCTTTGCTGCACTGAGCAGAAAGCAGCTTTCTTCATCAGAATAAGCCATTAGCTGTAATGGCATGTAGGTGTAATGGAATGTGCTCGAAACATCTGTGCTGAGAGCAGGGGAGAAATTGCTGCATGCAGTCGTAGGCCTTTGGGGAGCTTGATTAAGGGTTGCTTCAGAGAACTTGAGATCTGGCTTGGGATGCAAAAAAAAAAAAAAAAAAAGGAGAAAGAGAGAAGAAAGGAAAATAATGCTAATAGATTTACGGATGTACTGCAGGGAGAACAAAGGATTTTTAATTTTTTTCTTCCTTTATTGCTCTTATATTGCATCTGTTCTCTGTTGGGCTTTCACTTATTGAAGTGATCTGGAAAAAATGCAGCTCTAAATACAGTTTAGCCGGAAAGATCATAGCTGCAGAAATAAAATAGCTTGATTTCCTTCACCACCATCCCCCTCCCCCTTTGGTTAGCTAGTGGAAAGTTCCTCACAACCTGTGAAGAAGGAAAATTCTAAATATTATTTATGCTAAGTGTTACTTTAAAATTCATCTCAAAAAATGAAATGAATATCCAGATTTGTGGCTGGAAATAATCTCTTGTTTTTCATGAGCTTATGCACAGCAGTTCTTGCAATGTATCAACTAACTGGCTAATTCATTTTGAACCTGCTTAATTCAGTATTTCCAAGAGTGCTTTGAACTGATTTAGTGACTCCTGTTTTTTGTGCAAAAAAAAAAAAAAAGTTTGCACATATATTATATGGAATAAAAATTTAACTTCCGAGGACAATGGAGAAGTTTTTTGAATCATTTATTTGTTTTAGCAAATATTTACTGACCACTTGCTATGTGGAAATCACTATTTTGGTGCTGGGTGATTGGTCAAAATTCTTGGGAATATGAGAAATTATATTTGGCAGCACACAGAGCCAATAGTATCACCTCAGCCAGCTCTTTATTCCATGCTAGGCTGCCTGCCGAAGTCCAATCCATCATGCAGCGATGCACATTGATTGCTAAAACAACTCAATTGAACGCTTTGGCTTTAATGAGCTTTGACCATTTTAAAAGTAAAACAACAACAGAAAGTGGCTTTTAACCACAGCTTTCACAGTAAAGATAGGCTAAAAGGGAGTTATATTTAGTAATGGATAAGAGAAGGGTTAAATATTTGTGAAAATAATGCAACTGAAAAGAGAATTAGCTTTCTGCATGGGGCAGATGTGAATGTATTACCTAGAAAATTAGAAACAAACCAGAAAATACTGGGTGATTTTATGATTAGGTGAATCTTACACTTTCTAATTATAAATGACAATGAAGTGCTCTATTCACTGGAGTCTGTCTTCCTTATGAAATAAGAAGCTTGCTGAGCTGGTGCCAAAAATTCCTTGCACTGAAGTTTAAAATATGTAGGGAGGCAAGAATGTAATAAAAATTCAAAAGCTAATAATATTATGGTGGCTGGCATTGTTTACAATGTAGAGCACCTGCTGTTGGGGAAAAAAAAAAAGAAAGGAAGAAGAAAAAGTGAAATCATCAAACTGTTCCTAAATGGAAAATCTGGGCTCTCTGCCAATTACACAATGTGTTTCAGGTGCACTGTAAATAGGAACAATAAAAGGTGCAGAGGAAAGAATATGAAATATTAAATCTCAAATACGCAAGAATATTAACATGATGTTTCTTGAAAGAAAATCTTGGGGCTCTTCCAGTGTTCTCCTGTGGTAGGAGGGGATTTAAAAATTTTACATGGTATATGTAAAGTTCTGAAACTTTTAATTGCTTGTATCTTAAAAAGAATATATATGTATGTAAGACCATTTGCTTCAGCCACAGTGCCCTTACTTGTTTCAGGCAGAAAAGTCCATCTAGTCCTGCAAACGTGACTTGCATTTCTTCCAACCTCTCTTTATTATGTTTTTTTTAGTGTTTTTGTGGATGGCAGTTTGGAGAATTAAATCTCAAGGGTACAAAAGGGAGAAAAAAGTAACTTCTTTTGCTTACTGTTGAATACTAACTTTCTACATCAAAATTCACATTATGAGCCACTGCAAAATATCGAACACACAGGGTGGTGGGATGATGTATTTCTATCTTCTCGCTATGAAGCACTTAATAATGGATTCCTCCAGAATTAGACACCTATTTTTACCAGCTAACAACTCACACGTGCCAAATTTCTCTTTCTAGTTCAAATATTTTTTCTTTTTTCAATGAGGCATTTTAAAATCAAGTCATCTTTGCAATGTCTATTATGTTTTAAAATGCCAATCTTTGACAAATCAAACTGAAACATCATCTTAATGCATATCTTTTAAAAATAGTTTCTAAGGGAGCAAAATTGTTTTAAAATGATAAATTGAAATTAACCTTCAAGAACTGGGCATCTTTCACATATACAATAGTTTCTGAAACTGGAATCAAAATTATTTTAGTCGTGCTTCTCAGACACTAAAAATTGCCAAGAACTGAACAGTGGCAGAATATTTGGGATAAGTTTGGTTTCTTTTGAGTTAGAAAATAAATGGCACTCCTCAAAACTTCTTAAATGTCCATATCACAACTACAAAGAAGTGGGTCTGGCAATGAGATGAAATATTTAAGAACAGCCCTTGCCTTTGTATAGCAATTTAACATGGGAATATTTTTCTGCTCCATCAATTACTGGGTCATCCTGAGGAGTTAACTCTATCTCCCTAGAATCAGTTTCCTCATCCTTGGAAGAGGGTAGAAATAATGCCTAACACATATGATTGTTACGAAGATTAAATGAGATAAGGAACAGTGCTTAGCCTAATGACTGGCACAGAGTAAGAGTTTTAAAGATTTAGCTAGATTATCACTATTACTATTATTATTATTTCGGAAATATTTTGCATTTTCTGTATGATAGCTGTTAAGGGGTAAGAGAAAGCATTTGCAATTGGTGCTGTTTCAAAGGACTCCAGAATCCCTTCAAAGAAATGAGATTTCCCAAATATGTTCTCTCACGTGTCCTTTTATTTAGTATCATTGGCGGTAGAAATTCTACGCACTGAGTTGACATTGGTTGCATTTGGAGTTTACTACCACACATTCGGGAGACTGCATAAAGCAATGGAATATTATGAAGAAATAGAGCTCAACTATATTGAGAATCTCTTGAAGCATGAGTTATAATCGTTATGAAGGTGAAGGAGATGGCAGAATAGGTAGCGGAAAATATTGTTAACAAGAATTTGGAAGTGCACCGTGCTCTGGAGCAGTTTAGCAAGTATGTGAGCTTTGCATTAGACAGACTAGGGCTTGAGTCCTGTTTCTATCTCTTACTCCCTGTGAGACCTTGGGGAAGTCATTTGTCTTCTTTAGTTTCTCGTCTGTAAAACTGGGAAACTAATGCCTATCTCTTTGTGAGAACTAAATGAGTGCCTGCCAAATAGAATATGCATAATAAATATTTGCTCCTACACCCTAAGTTGTCTTTGACCTCACCTCCTTTATTAGGTTTATTTTCAGAACTCTATATGTGTATACTATCTATATGACTATGTAAAATGAGTTTAATAAAGGAAAGTCAGCACCTTTAATAAAGAAACAATCAGGAAGTTTATTTTTAAAATAGCTTTATGGTTAAGGTTTCAAATATCAGAACTTCCTCCTATTCAATCAATATTCTCCAACTCTGCAATCTGCAAAAATTACACTATATCTACATATTTCATCATGTAAGTATGTTAATGTGATGTTGCCAGTTTAGGTCTTCCAAATTTGGAATTGGGAAAACAAAACAAAGAAAATTCCAAAACAGCAAGATTTTACAAATTGACAGGAATGACCATGGCATTAAGATACTCACTACAGACTTCAATGTTGACACATTTTTTTCATGCTTTTCAATTTTGTCAAGTTGTTTAAAGTTGTGTTTTCATCACCATTTAAATATTTATCAAGTACTTTGGACTGGCCCCAGTCGTCTAATGCCTAGATTATTAAAACTATTTTTTTCTTAGCTTCCATCCCCTTCTCCAAATAACTCCCAAATCCATCACTCCTTAACTAGAGAAGAGCAAATTGGTAATTGTCCTCCTTCTTAAATTATCTTGTCTTAATTTCCTATCACCTCATATGTTCTAAATGATAATCACAAAATATTGAACATAGTTAAGTATTTCTTTATTAATATGATGTATCTTTTGACAGTACTCTTCTACAGATACTAGCCCATCTACATTTAGTGCATCTTATCTTCAATATATATTATCACTTTTTAAGTACAAGGCTAAATTCCACAAAGGCAATGACAGCATTTAACATCTTGAATGAATATGAGCCTACATTGATTATAATGATGGTGATTACATTGATGAAGACATTGAAGGACATGTGCCAGGTGCAAGGTAGAAACAAAAATCCAAAGTTGAGCAAGTGACAAATTCTGCCCATGGTCAGAAGAAAGCAATGCTCCCAGCTCTGCAAACTGTTCACATGCCTAATCAGCAGTTCTGTTTGTGGGACCACCTTGCTAATGACATTGGAATAAAGATTATCGGGTTAGTGTGCACTTATTATGTTTATAACAAAGATTATAGTCACACTAAGAGCTAAGAGATGTCCCCTTAACTGGATGGTAAGGGCATTTCTGAGCCTGTCTCCAGTGGAAGACATTTGACACATCTTCCAAAATATAGGAAACAGGAAACATTTTATATTTGTAAAAAAAAAAAAGAAAGAAAAGAAAAGAAAAAGCTTTTCGGTGAACAGCCAGAATTCTTTTAGTGTTTTAATCCCTCATCAGATGCTTAAAGTAATGCTACAACTTACTATTTTAATAATATAATGTATTGTATTAGAACTCTTTTGGATTAAATCACATGCAAAAATCTCAAACCTGCTTCAGCAAATTTAAAATATATATATATATATTGGATCATTAATTGAAAACCCGAGTCATTATTGGCTTCAGGTGTGAATTGATCCAGGGGCTCACACAGTTACCAATGTGCAGACTCCATCTCTCCACTCTGCTCTCTCGCATGCTGGCTTTACTCTCAGATTTCACCTAGTGGCCCACTTGCAGCTCTAGACTTAAATCCTTCCAAGTTTAAATTCAGTGGAAAAGTCAAAAAAGAGTCTTATCTCTCCATCAGAAATCCTGAGTTTAGCACTGATTGCCTTGGTTTGGAACACAAGCCCATCATCAACAATCACTGCAACTAGAAGAACATGATGTCCAGTTGGCCAAGGCTACTGCAATGCCTCCATCCTTCCAGACTCAGGTATGGAAATATTTTCATCCAAACATATAGTCCAAGAGTAGGCTTATGTCCCAAAAGGAAACTCAGGATGTAGTTGCCAAAAGAAGGGAAAGGAATACTGGATGATAGTACTGCCAAAGAGCAGGAATCATATTCACTGTGGGATACCCAGGCTGTAGAGCAGACTCTGGCACATAGCAGGTTCACAATACTTACATGTTGCCACACCAAAGAGTAGGAGTATCACAGTGAGTTCATGAATCAGAGCTAGCCGTTAGTTCCTTCACTCACTCAAATAGCAATTATCAAATGCCTTCATTTTAATGCAGAGGCAGCTATATAGTATTCTAATAACAATTAATTATATGGGCTACAATAGTGCCACAAAGAAGGGAGAGTGATGTGGATGAGAATTCCCTAGCAGGCTTATGGCATAAGGGGAAATGCCTTGTGTGAGGATGGTCATGAAGTTCAGTGGGGCTGCATCATAGTTGCAGGGAGGTTTTAAAAATTCCTCTGGTGGTAAGATACCAGGAACACAAAAGGAACATACATAACGGGGTAATTAAGAGAATGCCCACAAGAATTTGAATCATTATGCTATGTAGTTAATTCATTACTTCTCTGAAAACTTTCCTAAGCCCATCACCTATAGCTTAACCCTATCATCTAGAGTGTGGCTGGCCTTGCCTGCCTTTAGAAAGGCATGAAGGAGGACCTTGGTCGTCTTCAGTCAGCAAAAGGAGACTTGACTCTGAATTACTGCTGACAAACAGCAAAATAAACTGTAAGGAAGGAAGAGACAGAGGGAAAGAGGGAAGAGGGAGAAGAAGAAGAAAAGAAGGGGTTGTAAAGAAAATTAACTAGAAATATTTATTGAATTACCAGTGCTTTCACATAGTTATCATATTTTTTTCCTTTTCCATTCTTTTTTGCTATTATTACCAAAATAGTACACATTCATTTAAAAAATAACCTTATAGGATTGATATTTTTAAATGTTGAAAGCCCTCACCCAATACCATTCAAGTTAATTATTAGTAATATTATGGTGGTTTTGTTTTCCAGACAATGTATACACAAGATTCTTTCTTTCCTTCTCTTTCTTTCTCTCTTTCCCACCTCTTTTTCTGTCTCTCCCCTCCTGTCTTGCTTCTTTCTTCCTCTCTTTCTTTCCTTTCCTTTCTTTATCGATTCATTCATTCATTCTAACATAAATGTTACCATACTATATGTACTATTTTGTAACTAGTGTTTTTCTTTCAACAATACATTCTGAACAGCCTTCCAAGTCAGTCTATAGAGATACACATTTTTTTTTCCTAAAAGCTGCATAGAATGCCATAGCTTGGTTTTACTATATGTTTAACCATTTTCTTAATGATAGACATTTAAGTGGTCCCGTTTTTTTACTTTTAAAAAATGCTTCAATAAACAAGCTCTACATCTGTCCTTACCTAATCACATGAGTATTTCTCTAGTATACATTCCAAGTAGTAAAATGTTGGATTGAAAGAGGTGCAAATTGGAAATATACTGCCAGAATGCCTTTCAAAACCTTGTACCAATTTATAGTCCTAACAGTGTTGCTAGAGAGTGCCTATTTCCATACAATTCCAACAGCCTTGTATCTTCTTAGTTTTTTTAATTTTAGCCAATATTACTTGAGAAAATGAAATTATATTTCGAGTTTGATTTACATTTCCCTGATTATTTATCTCATTTAATCCTCACTATAACCGTGTGAGGTATGCATGAAAATCATCCCCAATCTACAGATTTGGTGACAAGACTCAAAGAAATTTTACCTTTGGTTCATGACAAAATATCAGGATTTGATGCCTGCTTAAGTTCAAAGCTAGGTAGCTACTGCTCAAAATAAATCCACAATTGAAGGTGTAAGTCAAGGATGAGGCAAGTTTCAATCAAAATTATTTCTTGTCAACTTTTCACCTGGCTCTCTACAGTCTGCTGTAAAAATACATTGCCCTAAATCTTATATTTGTCTCTGTTATATTACTCTGTTATACTACTCTGTTATACTACTAATAACTTGTGAGGAAAACTTAAACAATTCTCTCGTGAGTCGAGGTGGGAAGAAACAAACTGTTGAGTTCCACCTCCCTCACAGGAGGCCCCTGGGTATTAAAGAGACAGTCACTCATATTTTCACATATTTAGCAATATGCAAAGTAATCCCAATTTGAAAGAATGTGTCAAATGAACAAGTTAGATCAAAACACTGCCAAAGCACTCAGGCTCTCCTAAGGTAATGACACACACCTGGTGAAAATCTTGGGGTACAGATTACAAGAACAATTGGTCGTCTTAGCCATTCCACCTGCCCATGTTCTCAGATGACATCCTCAGGCCCCATAGTGCATTGGGTATGCCTTAATTGCCAATTAAAGCATACACCAGTGCAATAACGAGCTTTTTTTAAAAAGTCTATTGCAGTTATCCTATTTTTGGTAGTTACTGAAAATCATTTCTGTATTTTAGGATAATATGCCCAATTTGTTAATTCCTTCTGCTTGGCTAGGAAGTGATGCCCATTTGCTAAATGTGACATAATGTAAACATTAAAAGACTATTTAGGCATGTCAAAGGCATAATACAATGCCTGCCACATAGGAGACAATCAATATATATCACTTCATGTTTCTTGATGTTTCTCTTTCTAAAAAGAAAGCACAAAGACTAAATGGATCTTTGAAACTTAACTATGTTCTCACCTTTACATCCTACCCCACCACAGATGGTAAGGGTAGTCCGATAGAGCAATATTCCAAACTTTAAGTTGCTATTACCCGTGCTACAATAGTACAAAAGACTACAAAAACAAGAAGATCCAGATTCTGAGATTAGCAACCTTCTGTTTTACTTTCTTTTATTTTTTTTCTCTGGTAAAGAGACTTATTGTATTTTCTAATAATAAAATAATACATGTTCATTAGACTAAACAAAGAAAATCAAGACAAGCAATAGAACACAATAAAACCTTCATATAACACGACTACACACAGATAACCATTGGGAACCTTATGGAATATATCATAGTTTTTTTTTTTAAAACAGGGACCATGCCACCATCATTTGATTCTTTCTTTTATTGATATTTTCCATATTATAAAATTATTACTGCTTGCATATTGTTTGATTTAAACATATATTGCTAATCCTCTATCAATGAACATTTATTTATAATGTTTGATCTTAAAAGCAAAGCTTTGATAAAACATTCTTGTGCACATATTTTTGTTTATTTCACCAGTTATCTCTAGTTGAAGTCCTAGAAATGGAAGTGCATAACCAAAGGCTGGCATGTTTTGCAATTTGATGCATAATGCCAAATCGCCCTCTAAAGAGATTATGTCAATTTGCATGTCTACAGGAGATTATGAAAAGGCCATTTGTTCATTGACAGGCTATTGCCACATTTTTTCATCTTTGCCATTTTGCTTAGTAAAAATTATGTTGGTTTTTAATATTTTATTTTTTGATTAGTTTTATAAATTTGCTTATTCAAGTCCTCAAATTTTTCTATTTTGATGTACATATTATTTCTTATATCAGCTATTTATCTTAAAGATCAGTCATATATGTTATGAATATTTACCAATTTATTGTTTTATCATTGGATATAGTGACTTTCATTCAACAGAAGCTTTTTGTTTTAATTTTTATGTGGTTAAATAGATCAGTTCTTTACCTTCGGGGTCCTGGATTTAGTAACATGGGTAAAAGTTTTCCCACCCTAAAGCAACTATATTTATTTTTTAGAGATTTTGTAAGATTTAGATATTTAATTAATCTGAAATATATTCCAGTCTACAGTATGAGAAAGGAATATGATTTTAAATTTTCACAAAATGCTTAACTGCTTACCCCAACATCAGATATTCAATAATCCCATCATTACCAAATTAATATTTAGTGGCTCATTTATCATATATAAATTATTATATATTTTTGTCCTAGTATTCTGGCATTTTCATAAGCCATGAACTGACTTATTTTAGAAAGAGAATGTAGAAAAACTCTAATTCTTCAGTTTAAAAACTGTATATAGCAATGTGAAAATAACATACAAAAAGTGGAATTACAGATGATTTTTTTCTGTTACAAATACCCTTTGAGTTCATTGTTATATGTGTGTCATCTTACTTTGTGAATAACATTTAAATCTAAGTTGGTAACCTAAACTGGTGGTTTATGATACCATGCACAGACACTGGAAATACAGGAAGAAGAGACTGTTGGATGGAAGGGAGATTGCATGTGAAGTGTGAGCATTCTTTTGGCATCCAAATAGAGATAGCTGTCTGTATGAGTATGGAACGCAGGAGAAAAGTCAAGGAGAAAAATCAAGGCTGTAGACATGGAGTTGGGAATCCAGTGATACCGAGAGAAAACAGACACCCAGATAATGTTACCAAAAGAAACAGTGCTGAGTATGGCTTCTTAATTCTGGTTACTCATCCAGTCATACTTGAAGAAATTGCTGTAAAAAAGTAAATAGCCAGATGTTCTGGATCAGAATCTCTAGGTAGGATCCTGACATCTGTATTTTTATAAAACTCCACAGGTGAGCCCAATACACAGCCAAGATTGAGAACCACCAATATAGAGAGAAGTGTAGAAAAGAACTGTAGCTAGCATAAAAATTGAGGGTAGAAGTGAGACAATAAAATATTTTCCAGGAAAAAAACAAATACATATATAATGACCCTGGATGTAAAACAGCTTTGCTTTTTCCAAACTGAGTGGAAGCAGAGGTTTGGGTATAAATAAAAGCAAACTATAAATTGCTGCCATATATTGAGCAGTTTTGTTATACCTATCTATCCCTATAAATATGTGGGTAGCTATGCAAATAGATGGACATAGATATAAAAATTTACCTTAATCCTTACAACAATCCTAGGAGTTAGTTGTTATAACCATTTATAGAAGAGTTTATGATGCTCAAAGAGATTAAATAGTTTGACCAAAGTCTTGTAATTAATTAGTGGTGAAGACAAAATTTAAAGTCAACACCATGTTCTTAAACACTATGGTACTGCTTTGAAAAACCTACTCTAGCAGTATAATGGATTGAAGGAGTAGTCATCTGGAAACAGAGTTAGTAACTGAACTAATATACCTTGTTAGTGTGAATGGAAAGAAAGAGATGGATATGAGAGGAGTAAAATCCAAACCACCCAATCATGGGACTCTGGGAATGAGTAAGAAGAGGAAGTTAAATGTGGTTCTCATGATTTTAGCTTGGGTGGCTGGATAGGATGGTAGTGTCATTAAACAATGAGAAAAAAAAATGGATTTAAGGTAGGAGATGAGTCCAATTTTAGAAATGTTGAGCTTGAGATATCTGTGGAACATTCATTTAGTGGTAGAAATAAGTTGAAAACTGAATAAGTGAAAGGTCCTATGCTAAGTATTTTACTTTATTCTTAAACTTTTTATTGGAAAATATAATACATATACAGAAAAGATTAAAAATATATATCTTCATGATTTAAATGAATAACCATATAACCATCTCAATGTTTATTTCCTTAATGATATTTTTGTCTGCTTGTCCTATAAATTACTCACAAAGTTGTGGTAAAGATCTCACACTGTAATCATGGAGATGTCTATTTTTCCTTGAAGTTCTGTCAATTTATGCTTTATATACTTTGAGGCGATGTAATTTGATGCATACAAATTTAGAATTTTTGTATCTTCCTAGGGAATTGAACATTTTATATTAGGAACTGCCCTCTTTTATCTCTACTAGAGCATTTTTGCCTTTGAAGACTAGTTTGTTTAATATTAATATAGCTACACAAGATTTCTTTTGCTCAATGTTTGCATATTTGACTTTTTCCCATCTTTTTACTTTCAACATTTTTTAATCATTATGTTTCAGAACAACTTTAAAGAGCACATAGTTGAATTTTTTTATTTAATAAGACATTTTTTCTGTTAATTGGAGCATTTAGACCATTCATAATTAATAATGTTATTTTGTTATCACTTGACTTTTTTTGGATTGATTTTTACTCTATTCTAATTTTCTGTATCACCTTGAAAATTATGTACTCTTTCCTTATTCTGGATATTACAGTCTACATCGTTGACATACCAAACTCAAATATTAATTGGTTCTTCCTCTTCTTTCTGGATAATGCAATGAGAATATTTTAATTCCATTCTTGCCCACTCCAATGTATATATCACTGTTATGCATTTTAATTATACATGTATTTCAAATTCAAAAAAGACATTTTATTAATAATAATATCCCTATTAATAATACTATTTTATACAGCCAATATTCTTTTAGATTTACCCACACATTTACAATTTTATTTGCTCTTCATTTCTTCTGGCATCTCCAACTCTCCACCAGGGATTGTTTTTCTTCTATCTGAAAAAAATACCCTTTAGTATTTCCTTTGGTAAGGATCTAGCTAATGACAAATTCTCAGTTTTTGTCTAAAAATGCCCATATTTTGCATTCATTCTTGAAATATATTTTTGTTGCATTTAGAATGTTAAGTTGACATTTATTTTCTCTTATCACTTTAAAAGTAGCAGTCCATTGTTTTCTAACATCCACAGCCTCTTTGAGATGTCAGCTCTCAGTCTAATTGTTGTTCCTTTGAAAGCAATCTTTTTTTCTTTGTGGATTTAATTTTGTTGACTCTTGGATCTTTACGTTGGTGTCTTTTATCACTTTTTTAAACTTCTTTCAAAGACTACTCCTGCTGCATTCTCTTTCCTCTCCTCCAGGGACTTAGACTGTAATTTGTTAGATCTACTCAATGAATCCTCTATGCGTCTTACACTTACCACTGAATTTTGCATCCATTTTTTTTCTGATGTATCTTCTGGTCCACTAATTATACCTTAAGCAGAGTCTAATCTATTAAATCCATCCATTGAATTTTTAATTTTGATTATTGTTGAGCTCAAGAATGTAAATTTGTTTCTCTTTTTAATAGTTTCCTATTCTCTGCTGAATTTCTTGATCTTTTCTTATGTCTTCAAACATAGTAAAAGTTATTTTAAAGTTTGTTTCTGATATTACAGTATCTCAAGCTCTCATGAGTCTTTATTGTCTGTTCTTTCTTTAACGGTTTTCATTCTTGTTCTGGTTGCTTTGTATTAATGATGGAAATCACATTGCAAAATTGTAGAAATGATTTGAGGTCTGGGGATGATATCCTCTTCCTCCAAAGAGAATTCATGTTTGTGTCCACAGAACCCTCAGGACCACTAGCGATATTCTCAATTCAATTTCAGGGATGGAGATGACTTAATGTTGAACTGCTGCTCTTCCATGATTCACTGTTACTCTACTGTGCAGCCTTTAGGGCTCCAACACAAAGTAAAGGGCTTCTCTCCTGTAGAAGTTCCTGAACTCTAATCCCTATTCCCCTTTCTCACCAGAGTAGCAGAGTTACTGTTCATCCTCTCAAGCTCTCAGCTGATCTCTCAGGAATGAGCAAATGTCCCTGTTGTTATTTTGCTTCTTCATGTTCACTCCCCCTTTATGGTGACTGCTCTCATTTCCTTCTGAGGAATCCCCTTTCCCCCCTTTAGCCTAGGCAGCTCCTGTGGTGCTAACTTAATCCACAGATCCAGGATACAGCATGGGACTCAAGCCTAGCCAATCAGCATTGGGGTCCTCTACTCAGAGGTAATGGTTCAAGGATGAACCAATCAGAGCCAGTGACGTTGCTGACTGTGAAGTTAGAGACATGTTGATGGTGTTGTCCCCAGGAGGTGAGAACTGTCCACGTCTGGCACCAGCATAGAGAAAGTAGAACTCACAGATAGAAATTGGGTCCCAGGAACATTGTTTGAGCACCTGGGACCTTGTGCTACTTGAGTTTTACAATTAAGTTAGCCATTAAATTCCCTATTTTCTAGGCCAATTTGAATTGTCTTGTCACTTGCAGCTGAAAATAACTTAAAGAGATACACCCTTCTCTACACCTCAGGGAGTCTGCTCTTAAACCTTAAACTTGCAATTTCAGCAATGGTCCATATTTCCTTGGAGCTCTCAGACTCTTGCTGTGCCACAAAAAGTTACTCTTCCTCTCCCATTAATCAGAGAGTTGGAATGACAAGTAGATAGAATTCTCAATAGCCCTGCACTAGGACGTCTGCACTTTAGACTTCATGAAAAAAAAAAAAAAAACTTCAATTCTATATTTAATTCCAAGTTATAAATCCCATCTTTGGTTCCATGCCTCTGGGAAGGGCTTATTAAATCACTGAAGGTAGGCTTTGTTCCATACTATCTGCTTATTCTGCTTATTGGATTTGGGTTGGATATTTCCCCCCTTCTAAAGGAAGTTTGCCATTAGTGCTATTGGAAATGCTTCCAGAGAAGGAAAGTAAGAGCTTCTTGCCAAAATCTAATTTTCAGCTAGGAAAAAAAAAAAGGTTCTTTTTTCTTGCCTATGGCAATCTCGGCTTGTAATGGAAAGGCAATGAATAACGGAGACCCCAGAGCACACCCAAAGGGCAATGTGGAACAGAGAAGTTAGTGTTTCAGGACTTTTTGTAGCTTATTATGAAGATTTATGTAAGTTCTGTGTAGGAAGGGGTAGAGTCCTAGACTGTGTAGGGCATAAAACCAGCAACCTTACTCAGAAGAAAAGGAAGTCTGCAAGAGGCCAGGAGTGGGGCAAGGAAGAGTATAAGTAGGAAAGAGTTTGACTCATGTCCAGCAAAAGACCTCACATTCTGTGTGAGGTTAGAGCAGCTGCACCTGGTACCAAGATGCTGCTTGGGTTCTACTACTGCCCACGTTTTACCCCGACTATTGTTTTCACACTGCCCTCCGTCCCAGCTTAGACTTTGCTTCAACTCCAACTTCCACACAGGTGGGACAATCTCCAAATACCTCCTCTTGCACTGCCAGTTCTTCTACCCAGCAAAGCATAAAGCAGCTCATGTCCTCCTTTGCACAGCTGCCTCCAATGGCTTCACATTGCAAAGAGAGTAAAAACCAGATTCCCCTAACAGCATCAGGAGACCCTATAGGACCTGGTTCTTGCCACCACTCTGAGGAAATCTTTTACTACTCTCCATCTCACTGGATAACCTCTCCTCACAGTCATTCTTCTGTTTCTTTAACACTCAGCTGTTTCCTTCCCAAGGGCCTTTGCCTATTGCTTTTGTCTGCTTAGAATTATCCTCCCCATCCCCATAGATGGCTTCTTCTCATCATGTGTCTTTCAGATCAAATGTATCTCTCAGAGAAACCTTCTTTAACCTCTCTAACAGTGCTCCTCACCTCCCCTGCCTGGTCTGTCACATCATATCACAGGACTTCTTTCTTTCATAGAATTCATTCACAAACTACAAACATACTACTCATTTACTTACTAGTTTGTGAGCTCAGTGAATGCAGTTTTTGTCCATCCATTTAGTTGAGCAAGTGTTTTGTACCAGGCAGCATTCGAGGCATTTGGGAAATGCAGTGAACAAAATAAAAACAGTCTCCATTTTCCACTGCCATCTCCTCACATCTGAAGCACTCCCTGCTATTTATTAACCATTCATTCAATGCTAATTGAATGCATAGATGAAACACCAAGTTCTAGTCACTAATTTTCTCCCAGCAAAATCTTGACTCTACCTGTTTAAAGAATTTAATAAGACTGGACAATTCTGAGAGAACTTCAAACTTGCCAATTACAAGGACTTTGTCTTATAAGGACATTGGAATGCTAAGCAGTCTTGCCCAATCCCTTGGTTTTTTACATTTCTCCTAGTACAATTGGAAGTAAGAGTTCTCATCAGAGCACGTGCTGGGAAACCAAAAAAAGATCAAGCCACACTGGACTTGCTAAGCTTTGCCAAAGATGGCAGACCCCAGGGCAGCTGGCTCTATTAACCGCTGCCATGTCTAAAGGTCAACCTCTGGGACTGTTTAATTGTGGCCATTAAACCGTTTGAGCAGCTGCTTCATAGCCGTAATTTGGAGCCCATGAGAAACCAGAGGCAGCATCAACATACTAGGTCATTTGAAAAAAGGCCGGCTGGGCTCTGAATACAATGTGATAACAGCTGGGGATTTCCAGAAGTACTTAACCTGTCTTAGAGGTCTTGGCCTACTAAGTAGGTCTCCCCTCTTCTCAAAGTAAAATTGTAAAGTGGTTCATTTGGCCACCTGACTCCCCTCCCCAACCTGCTCCCACCTCCCATCACTTCATGTATGCCTCATGTTTCCTTTCTTGATCCAGGATTCTAGAAATCTTATTAATCAATCCATCAATTGATGAATTAACATATATTTGACATACATTTAATCTGCTAGTTTGTTAGGGTTGCCATGACAAATACCACACAATGGAAAGGCTTACAGAACGAGAATATATTGACTCATGGTTTTGGAAGCTGGAAGTCCAACATCACGGTGTTGGCAAGGCCCTGCTTTCTCTGTGAAGTCTGTAGTGTTCTAGTGCTGGCTTGCCACAGTCCTTGGGGTTCCTTGGCTTACATCTCTGCTTCATATCACATGGAGGTCTCGCTCCTTTTATCTGCCCTTCGACTTCACGGAAGTCTGGCTGCTTCCTGTGGCCTTCCCTGACCGTCTGCATCTGAATTTCTTCTACTTATATAGGGCTCCAGTAATATGAATTAAGGCCCACCCTCATTCAGTTGGGCTGCAATCAAACAGGATCTTAGAAGATCCTGTTTGAAAATAAGCCCAAGCTTAACTGATAATATATCTTCAAAGGGTTCTATTTGCAAATGGATTCACACCTACAGGACCGAGAAAGATTAAGATGAACACAAGAACTCTTTTGATTGGGTACATGATTTAGTCCACCATGTTAACTGAGAAACTGTTACATGTAATGCAATGGCAACAATGCTAGCTCTTTTTGGCCACCTCCAGACCTTGCTCACCCTATCTTCCCTCAGGTCTAGATCTTGAAAATAGGGCCAGCCAAAATGGGCACCCTAGATATAGGCTCAGAGTTTTTCCCAACACAACTCTCTAGGCAATCATTACCCACTGCTAGGCCTGGCACAAAGATGAATTCCCTGAATTCTTGTCTAAACTCCTTATTTGACAGGTGAATTTCAATGACTAGCTAAGGTCACACAGCTGGTTTGTGATAGACTTAGAACCCAGGAATCCTGTACTCTTGTCTAGCGCTCTTTACACTGCTCAATATAAACAAGTTACATAGCAATTCAAAGCTAACTAGATGTGTTAACCAAAATTAAAATACTGTCTCTGTTAACATAAACATAAAGTACTGCATAACATGATGTTGTAAAATTTAGAATGTAATGTTATACATTACCTGAATAATATACATACATAATAATAGCTACCATTCACTTTACAGACCATCTTATTTAATCCTTAGAGAAATTCTAAATGATAGGTAATATCCTCACTATTTCACAGAGGAGGAAACTGAAATTCAAAGAGTTTAAGTAACTTTCTTTAAAGCTGCTAAATAATAATGGTGGAGTTGGGTTTGGAGCCAGGTTGGTTCACCTGACTCCCAGTGTGCCTTATTTCCAGTACATGCTGCTAACACTGTTGGGAGACAAGTCTCCATGGGACTCGGGCATATCTGCACATCTGGTGATTGGAGGCTCTGACAGCCTTTTGTTCCAGGCAGTAATTTTTAGGATATCTCTATAGTAGTGAATAGCCTTGAAGTTAGAGGTAGTCCTTCCAGATAAGAGAACAGATTTGTTTGCTGCCCAGGATAATAAAGATAATGTCTCCATTTGGGGCAAACTTTGGGCAAGTTCACTTACAACCCATTATGGAAGATTGGGGTTGCTGAGCTTGGAGTTCCTCAGTGGACCCAAACCCACTGCATGCATATCACACCCATGGGACTGGGGGACTGAAGAACCAATGCAGCCGTGAAGACCATGATGCCTGCTGCACCATCAGGGCCTCTCTCTCAGGAGTCTCATGTCTCTTGTTAGCTTGCAAATGGTGTAAAATCTCAGCCCTTTCATAGTTTGTAACAACCATGAGTTTAGAGGCAGGAGACATCCTAGGAGGCTGGGGTTCTCCCTGGCTGCCTACTCCACTGGGACCTTAAATTGTTGGCCCTTCCTATGTTCACCTAGTTAGCTAACTCATATCCCAATCCCACAGTGGCTTAATAAAGATGTCTAAAGGTTAGTCTGAAATAATATCAATGATTCTTATGTTTACCTCTGTTCTAATTTGCTAATGCTGCCAGAATGCCAAACACCGGAAATGGATTGGCTTTTATAAAAGGGGGTTTATTTGGTTAGACAGTTACAGTCTTAAGACCATAAAGTGTCCAAGGTAATGCATCAACAACTGACTACCTTCACTGGAGGATGGCCAGTGGTGTCCAGAAAACCTCTGTTAGCTGGGAAGGCACGTGGCTGGCGTCTGCTCCAAAGTTCTGGTTTCAAAATGGATTTTTCCCAGGACGTTCCTCTCTAGGCTTCAGCTTCTCTCCAAAATGTCACTCTCAGTTGCTCTTGGGGCATTTGTCCTCTCAGCTTCTCTGGAGCAAAAGTCTGCTTTCAAAGGCTGTCTCCAAAATGTCTCTGTAAACTGCAGTTCCTCTCTCAGTTCCTGTGCCTTCTTCAAAATGTCCCTCTTGGCTGTAGCAAGCTCACTCCTTCTATCTGAGCTTATATAGTGCTCCAGTAAACTAATCAAGGCCCATGATGAAGGGGTGGGGCCACACCTCCATGGAAACTATCCAATCACCCACAGTCGGGTGGGGCACATGTCCATGGAAACCATCCAGTCAGAGTCATCACCCACAGCTGGGTGGGGCGCATCTCCATGGAAACACTCAAAGAATTACAATCTAATCAACACTGATACATCTGCCCACACAAGATTGCATCAAAGATAATGGCGTTTGGG
The DNA here is from genome assembly GCF_015220235.1 of Choloepus didactylus. Classification (NCBI taxonomy): domain Eukaryota; kingdom Metazoa; phylum Chordata; class Mammalia; order Pilosa; family Megalonychidae; genus Choloepus; species Choloepus didactylus. Next base: position 47,734,838 of record NC_051320.1, on the reverse strand, counting down.
GGAACATAATACATCCAAACAAGCACAACTTCTTACAAATAAAATGCATTTTCACAGTCTTCTTCCATGGCTTAACCTGATGTAGTTAAGATGTGGCTGTTGAAGGCACCATAAGAAGCTTGACATAGGAGTCATTGACATGAGAGGTTTCTCCCTGTGTGGGTTAAATCATAGCATATAGGGGCTGCACAGCTCCTTCTCACCTGGCCAGCCCTACCTACCCCTCCAGAGAGGCCAAGGATTAGCATTATTCATGCAGGCCTCTCAGGCAAGCTTGATTCTTGATTCCTTCTCTCAGAATGAATTCTCACTGCTTATGGTAAGGATGAAGATTTAAATATTTCTGTTTGGATTTTTCCCTTCTTGGGTCACATGTATCATTAGATCAAATCATATAACAGGATGGGGAATTTTATTCATTGAAATGTTCCATGAGAGTAGTTTATAAGATAAGCTTTTGGAGGGAAGGAGAATCGTAATTCCAAGGAGTGTCCACCTTCCTCCATGAAGTAAGACAGCGAGCTTGGGACTCCAGGTGTTTTAATTTCCTAGACTGTTTAAGCAAATACTATGAAGTGGTTTGGCTTAAACAATGGGAATTTATTAGCTTACAGTTTTGAGGCTGGGAAAATATTCAAATCAAGGCATCATCAAGGCAATGCTTTCTCCCCAAGACTGTGGCATCCTGAGGCTGGCTGCTGGCCACCCTTGGTCCTTAGCTTGTCACATGGTAAGGCACATGGCGGTGTCTCCTGCCCTTCCTGCTCTTCCAAGTTCTATTTCAGCTTCTTGCTTCCTGTGGCTTTTTCCCTCTTCATCTCAATTTCATTCCACTTATAAAAGACTCCAGAATTAGGATTAAGACTCGTCCTGATTGAGGTGGGACACACCGTTTGTGCCAGTTTGGATGTATTATGTCCCCCAAAATGCCATGTTCTTTGATGCAATCTTGTGTGGGCAGATGTTTTTGGTATTGATTAGATTGTAATTCTTTGATTGAGTGTTTCCATGGAGATGTGACTCAATCAACTGTGAATGAAATGTTTGATTAGATAATTTCCATGGAGGTGTTACCCTGCCCCTTCAGGGTGGGTGTTAATTGGATCACTGGAGTCATATAAAGGAATTCACAGACAGAGGGATGCAGAGCAACCAAGAGTGACATTTTGGAGAGAAGCTGAAGCCTGGAAAGGAGAGTCCTGGGAGAAAGCCATTTTGAAACCAGAACTCCGGAGCAGATGCCAGCTACGTGCCTTCCCAGCTAACACAGGTTTTCAGATGCCATTGATCATCCTCCTGTGAAGGTACCCTGTGTTGATGCCTTACCTTGGATACTTTATGGCCTTAAGACTGTAACTTTGTAACCAAATAAACCCCCTTTATAAAAGCCAACCCATCTCTGTTATTTTGCATTCCGGCAGCATTAGCATACCAGAACGCCCTCATCAAAAGGTCCTATTTACAATGAATTCATATCCACAGGAATGGATTAAATTTTTCTAGGGCACCTGCAGCTTCAGACCACAACACCTGACTTGATCAGTAGGTCAGACCAGAAATCCCTCTGGTTTCTTCCAGCAAGGAGAGAGCAATGAGGAAGAGGAAGGAGTTAAGGCAATGAGGGCTCAGATAGAAAGGACACCAAGTAGATTTGCATGAGAGAGCTCTTTATTGGTTATCAAGAATGTGAAATTGGAGGAGAGGGTCTGATGTCCAGAAAGTATTTCTGAGAAACTCTGTGCAAGGACTTTGTGTAAAATCCCTGTGGCATATCCTTTGAGAAAATTAGTGATGCTCCATATTAACCTTCAAAGTTTCTAGAGTCCTCTTTGTCTTTTCGTTTAATGTGACTCTGCTCAGACACTGGCCCCACGGGGTCCCAGCTTCCATCTTTCACTACATTAAGGGCCTAAATTAGTTTGCCACTCTTTCATAGAGGTAGCTCATGGTACTTGAACTATTTTACTGATTTTCCTACAATGTTTTCTACAACTAGCAAGCACAGTGGGCATCAGAAAATGAGGACTAGGGCATTGTTTGTTACTGTGGTTAGGAAAAATATAAGTACCTGAGAGAAGAGGAAAGTAACAGGAAGATGAGAAAAGTGAACCATCCAAGGGCCCTATGGCTGCTTGCTATAGAAAAAAAAAAATTGTATTATATTTGGGGAAGTGTGGGTAGGCGGTTAGGAAGCAAGAATAAATTATACAACTATAAAAATCAAAATATATGATGATAACATCATGCTTGACTTGTGTGCCAGGCTCTCTTCTTTATAACTTTTTCTTTGTTTGATCCTCCTAACATTACTGTTAGGTAAAACTCCCCACCCCAAAATAACCCCCCTGATGTCAACCCTTATCTTACCCTGAACACCCGTCATCAACTCCTTATCCTACCCTGAGCAAACCAATCCCCTGACTCAACTCCTTACTTCTCTGTCTTACCCACCAGCAATTATTCCCCCAACCCCCCTTCCCAAAAAGCTATAACACTGTACTCCCACCTTTGTTCGAGGCTGTGCCACTCTTAGGCTTCAGCCCCCACCCCCCCCCGCACATGGCTACAATAAAACTTTCTCCAGTGGAGCTTTGATCTCTTCTCTTCCCAGTCAAAAAAACCTAACAATTACCTTTAAAGTAAGGATGCAAGCCCCAACTTTACAGCTAAACTGGAAGCAGGGAGTTTATGTCATATCCAAGTGTATTAGGGCAGCTAGCTGCTATAACAATCTCAAAATTTCAGCTGTCTGACCCATCAAAACTTAATTTTTTTTCTCAGGTCACATTCCGATGTGGTTTGACTATGGCTCAGGGTGGAGGTAGTCTTATCACCACACCTAACCGTGAAGAACGTGGGAAATGTAATCTGGCTATGTTTCTAGGAAGAAGAGAAGACAAATACTGAGAAGACCTTGAAGCCTCTGCCATCAAGCTAAAGCAATTAGTAAATAGCACAGGCAGCCTTCAGATCTAGGTCTATGTGAATCCAAAACTAACACACTCAACTAATATGCTGAATCATTTTCCTCTTCTGAATCTTTAATTACTTCTAGATTAGGGCAGATTTTGTATAAACTGTTAATTTGCTTCTCCTCTTACACATCTGTAAATCACAAATTTTTCTAAGGCCGAGAGCTTACTCCTTTAGTGCCTGTTCCGGTTTGCTGAATCTGCCGTTACGCAAAATACCAGAAATGAATCAGCTTTTATAGAGGGGATTTATTAGGTTACAAATTAACAGTTCAAAGACCATAAAAGTGCCCATCATAAGGCATCAGTTAAAGGATACCTTCACTGAAGAACGGCCGATGGCATCCAGAACACCTCTGCCAGCTAAGAAGGCATGTGACTGGCGTCTGCTGGTCCTCTGCTCCTGGGTTGTGTTTCAAACTGGCATTCTCCAAAATGTCTCTGGGCTTCTGTCTTAGCTCTTCTCTTTTGGCTCCTGTGCATCCTTGCTGCTTTCTCCCAGGGCATTTCTCTCTAAGCGTCTGAGGGTCCTCACTTAGCTTCTCTGGGGCAAACTCTGGGCTTCATCTCTTAGCTTAGCATCTCCAAACATCCTTCTGTCTGCATCTCCAAGCATCTCTACGCATCTCTGTTGGCTCCCAAGGGTCTCTTAAAGGACTCCAGTGATCTAATTAAGACCCACTCTGAATGGGCCCAGAGTACCTCCATGGAAATATCTAATCAAAATGTCTCACCTACAGTTGGGTGAATCACATCTCCATAGAAACAACCTAATCAAAAAGTCACACCCTAATCAAAAGACTAAGTCTGCCCCCACAAGATTGCATTAAAGAACATGGCTTTTCTGGGGGACATAATAGATTCAAACCAGCACAGTGCCGTTTTCACAGACCTTTTTATTCATGGAATAATTCTGATCAGAATTTTGTTTCCTACTCACCTTTCTTGTAGTAATATTTGTCATTGTTGAAGGAAAAACAGAATGAAAATAAATTGAATACTGTTACCATCTTTCAGCAATAAAGAAAGTACAACGGGCAGGGGCGTGAGGGGAAGCCTCAGTTAGAAATAAACTCCATCCCTGAAAGATGGCCAGGTTCAGAGAAGAAAGGGGGAAATCAAGAAGAGGGGCCTTCAGTAGCTTTTCCAGAAACTTCTGACCAAAGATGTTCCCAGAAATATCATGTTTGCCCAGTGATTTACATTAGGTATTATAATTTTTTAAAAAGCCCTCCCATTTTTATATGCAAATGAATTTCCTTTTCTACATCTGAAAGCCACATGTGATTTTAAATCAGCCAGCACGAACAGACTGACAGACAACATCCCTCAGGAAATGCTTGATATGCCATCAGGTTTCAACACTCTTCTCCTTTCCCCCCCTCTGGAGCAAGCCTGTAATTCTGCATTTGTGTAAATACATATGGTGGCACATTTATTCACATACTGCTGGGTAGAGAAAACAACTCTGCATTCTTTCCTGGTTATGTATTCATGAAGTGACTACATGTTCCCTGAGTGGTTTTCTCGCCCACAGTGGGAATCCACAGGTGCTCACAAAATACCAAGCAGCCCGAGGCTAGAGCCTTCCTAGTAATGCCTGGCTTTTCCTGACCCACATCCTCACCCACAAGCAAAGCTGTGTTATGTCCTTCTTTCTCCATGCTCCCTGCTCAGTAGTCCCATGGTTCTGCATATATAAGTTTTGATGTTCTTAATATTATAATTGCTTATTTACTTCTGTTCTCAAGTCTATGAGCAATTCATCCTTTTGAGAGCCTAGCACAGATCCTTCCGTATACTATCAAATTTTCTTGATAAATGAATGAATAAATGAACAAAAAATCATAGCCATGATCAGTACCTTACCTTGTCAACCCTGGACCTAAAACTTGGCATATAATGATTATTCACTTTTCTTGTTCCACCTAAAACCTCAAGCATTTGATAAACCTTATGAAGTTATTGAAATGATTTTCATCTTTAGTCATGATTAGAAATTTCAGTGTAATTCATAAAATTAACAACAACAATAGCTGACTTTTCTGATGCACTCAGTGTTCCATATAAGCATTCTTCTTACCCACTGCATGTATTAATTTATTTAATCTTGACAATACTCTATAAAATAGGTACTATTAGTGTCCCCATTTTATAGATGAGGAAACTGAGTTATCAAGATGATAAGTAACTTGTCCACAGACACGTAGAGCCAGGACTCAGGCTCCAGAACTTAAGTTCTTAACCATTATGCTAAACTCATTCGTTTAACAACAGTTTATTGATATCTAATGATGTGCTTAATTAAAATAGAGAAATTTCTAATAGTGTTAAATTCTCTGAAGAAAAGTCTAGTAATGGTGAGAGAGGGAAGTATTAGCTAGCATGGGCTGGGAAGTTCTCTGAGAGGTGACTTTTGAGTTGAGATTTGATTTATGAGAAGGGACCAGCCAGGCAAAGCTCAGAGGTAATGTTCCCAGCAGAAGGTACTGCAAGTGCAAAAGCCATGAATCATGGAGAGGTGGGTGTGTTTGAGGAACAGGTCACTGTGGCAAGAATGTAGTGGGCAAGGGGAGAATAGTACAAGATGTCAGAGGGACTCAGAGAATATAGATCATTAGTGTCATTTAAAAGTGTTCGGTAACTAGGATTCACCATGGAATGGGAAACAACTGGAGGATCTCTAATCATTCTGGGCTCCTTTGTGTGGAGCCACCTGGGGGCCAGGTAATAAGAATGGAAGAAGACAGACTGTGTTTGACGCTGTTGCAGTAGTTCAGGTAAATTCAGATAAGCAATGATGTTGGCTCAGGCTAAGATGGTAATGTGGGGAAGGAGTAGGTGGTACCCAGAGGTGGTGGTGGAAATGATAAGTATTTTGGTGAAAGTGCCCATAGGACTTCTTAATTGGAAACAACCATCAGGAAAGTGCTGTGCCAGGGAACCAGCTCTGACCTTAGTCTACTGCGAACCTTCTGACCAGGCATCAGAGAGACAGGATTTGGGGCTGACCCCTTTCTTAGTCAGTGGGCATCTTCACTACTCCAGTTTCGGACTTTGGAATTGTGCCGTACAGAGTCTCTTCAGTGGGAGATCGTCATTCAAAATCCATTAGAATGATGTCTAGGAACTGTCAGTGCTGTTTACCTCCCCTGCCATGAAGGGATCTGTGTGTTCACATAACACTGAAGGGCATTCGCTCATGCAGGGTGGATGGAGTTTGATAGGTATATACAGGAGGAGCAGAATGTGAGGGCAGGAAAATACAGAGAGAATTCAGGGTAATGGTGGAAAGAGGGAAAGCTAGAAAGATGGTGAACTGGGGTGCATTTATGGAGGGATACGAATCTTTAATACTTTATTCTCAACATAGCAGAGAATCAGCAATGGATTTTGGAAAAGGGAGAGAAATCCATAAAGTGTTAGAGTTGAAAGGGACCCAGCAACTCCATACTCCACCTGCCTGATACTACACTCTCTCATAGCTCCCTCTCAAAGAAAATAGTCATACGGCTGGTGTGCTTTACCTGTGGATAAACCTATAAATTTCTTTATGTCAGCACTCATGACACATAGAAGTCTTTTGCTCAGTATAAACCAACAGATATTTTGAGTGCGTACCATGTGCCAAATTCTCTGCAGAAACCAAAGTTGACTAAGACTTGTCATCTGCTCTCAGTTCTTTCATACCAGTGATTTCAAACTATCTTCACGCCTAAAAATGTAAGGCCAAATGTAAATCTCTGCCATACAAATTTGAGATTCTCTATGCCACCTCCTCTACAAGCTTTTGTTTCCCTGACCCAGCTCAGCATCTCCAACTTGAATGCTTCATTGCACAGAACAGCTGAGAGACCCAGGTCTTAAACTATGTGAAGTAAATGTGTCCAGAAAAGAAACAGCTTTAGGAATTGAAACATTCAAATGCTATTGCCTGAGTTTTCTGAACATAGAACACCTTCCAGTAAGCACATTGGTTAGGATATTCATTTAGTTATTTAGTGGGGACCAAAATAATAATAATTTAAACAAAATAAATATTTCTTTCTCTCATTTAAGAATCTTAGTTGGTAGATAGGTGGTCCATGAAACTACTTGGTACACAAACTCCTGTCCCACTGCTTTGACAAGCACTAGGTATTGCCCTCGTCCACCTGGCTGTGACAGCTCACCACCACCTGGTAATAGTCTAGCTAATGGCAAAGAGGATGAGAAAAATAGAAAGCAAACCCCTCTTATAAGGACATGTCCCAGAAATAGCATACATCACCTCTATTCATATCCCATTGACCAGAAATTGATCACATGACTACCTCTACCAGCAAGGGAGGCTGGCCAACCACTCAGCTAAAAGTCTGGGGTTATAGTACTAAAAGGAAGAAAGTGAGAGTGGCTACTGGGGGCCATCAGTAGCTTCTGCGTGATGAGAATTTGTGATATGGTTCTGGAATGATCTATTACCATTATCTTGAACATACTCTGAGCAACATAGCTGAGGGCATATCACTCTATCTTAAATTTTAGGATGTACATGAATCACCATCAGAATTCTGAGAGTTTCAATCTCTGTAGGTGCAGGAATCCTTATTTGTAAGGACTTCACAGGTGATTCTTAGGGAGTTTCCACACTTTGAGATTGGTGGCCCTTACTACAGGCTACTTTGGATAGAATTTGGAAATGAGTTTCTAAGTTCTGCATAATTAAAGCCTAACACTTGTGGCACATAATTGAACTTAGGTTTAGATCATCTTTGTAACCAGGGAATGGTGATCCAAACTGAAGGATCTTAAACTTCCTCATCACTGTTGGCATTATGTTAATCAAATTTTCTCATCCCAAATCCAGAATTCCTCAAGAATAGGGAGATTATCTCATCTTGAAAACTCGACTCATTTACCTCATGATGCTGTTAAAACCTAACATCTTACATGGCTTTACAGCACTATTAGGGTTCTTATCTCATTTGGTCTTTTTTGTAAGCAAGGTTTTAGAGGCAAGGTAGCTGAGAGACAGAACTACCTTGGTCATGGGACCCAATCCCTGATCTCGATCTCAGTGGCCTTTCTCTGATACCAGTTTGCACCTCTGTGCTCTTGAGCCTAAGTTGAGGTCAAAATAGAAGCAGTGCAAAATAGAGCAGGTGCAGTGAACAGAGTGAAGAATAGAGAAATACATTATTAAAAACATGAGGTAACAACGTAGATGAACTTCAAGACATTATGCTAAGTGGAAGAAGCCAGATACAAAAGACCTCATAAAATATAATTCTATTTATATGAGATATCCAGGAAAGGCAAGTCTATATATAGAGAGAGAAATACATTAGAGGTTGTCTAGGGCTGAGGCTAGGAACAGACATTAACTAAAATGGGCATGAGAGATATTGGGGAGATTAAACTGTTCTAATGCTGGATTATGGAAATGGTTACACAACTAGGCACATTTACTGATAATCATTAATAAATGGGTGAATTTTGTGGTATGTAAATAATAAATAAAATTGTTTTTAAAAAATCATAATGTGCCAATATTAGAAATATAGGTTTAATTTTTGGTTCTGCCACTTACTACTTGGATTAAATTGAGCAAGTAACTCAAAATCCCAAAGGCTGTGGATTCTCATCTCTAAATAGGGGATAAAAATAGTTTCTACCTCTTATAGTATCTACCTTCTTAGTAAATTGGAAAAGCTAAAAAAATGTTGGGCATTGCCATCATTGGGGTTAAAAGTTTAAAATCACACCTAGGAATAAAACTGTCCATCAAAGATCATTAAAATGACCCTTAAAAGCACATATTAAGGACCATATTTGAGGGCCATAATATAATTGATTCTGACTTCAAGCTCAATACTCTACCCATTTATTTATATGTACATATGCATGTATGAATTTGTACACTCCATACACATATATACCATTTCTATATATATATATTACATATTTTTTACACACTAACACGTACACACATGCATACACACATTCATTTCCTTTATTTTCAGTATAGTTTCCATTTCCGTGTATGTGTTTGTGTATTCCAGGGCCTTGATGATGATTTGAGTGCAACATTATCCAAAAGCAGAAGACGAAATACATGATGTCTCAAGAGACCTCCTGGCTTTTAAATTCTGTGAAACAAAAGAAAGTTTGGAGTGCATCTATCCACTTGGCTGCCCTTAGATTTGTGAGTACCACCCAAAGTTTCCTTTTACTTCATGGCTGAAAGCTAGAACCCATTCCCCTGTGAGAGTATACATTGTATACGTTTGAAGAATTAACCTCTGTTCCCCCTTATAAACAAGTCTTCATCACAAAGTTATGGCGCAGGCCGGGTGGCACGTCTGAGTCGGACCCTCCTGCAGTCCACTTCAGAACATTAAGAAAACAACAGTGGCCCGGGTGTCAGCTCTGATTACCAAACGCTGTTTTCATTAGGCCAATGCAGATATGGCAGCCCTCGCCTTTCCCAGGAATTACTTTCTGGCCAAAGGTGATTTCAATTATTTTAACGTGTATTTTATCTTCTTTCTCCCATAGGTGATTATTGAGAATTTAGCTTTAACACATTGTATTCCTCTAAGTCTTTTACTGTCGAGTTGTCAAAAACTAATTACATTTTTCTTTTAGGTCAGAAAACACTTGATAGCTGATTTTTTTTTTTTTTTTTTTTTTTTGGCATCACTTTTCTACTTAGCATTCTATGAAATCTGCCGTGTGTGTATTCACCCTTCTCCAGGTCCAGGATGTGCTTGGAAGAATGCAGGGCACTATTGGGGCAGGGCTTAAATTTCCTTCCTTGTTGCACGTTTGCTGTGTGGCTTAATGCATCCTTAGCACACGGGCACACGGGTTTCCTGGTATAATTTAATGTTAAATAACACTCCTAAGACTGTGTCAGGAAATAAACTACATGTAAAATGTCACCCTTGAAAAAAAGAAAACAGATGTAGTTATGACATGCAATTTGCATCAACCTCTTTTGAGATAATCAAAGAAAGATAACATGGTACACCAGCCAATAAATGGGCTAGTGGGGAAAGGAGAAGAGCCTTTGTATTTCCCTGGTTCCATATTTTCTTGACACATCCAACCCAGTCTTTTTCTGAGTCCACTGAATAAGCGTTTGTCATAAGCTTTACTGTACCATGAAGCTATGATTAATATTACAGCTCAAGTACAGCGGGTTGAAAGACCACATTCATTTTCAAAGTCACGTCGCATTGATTAGAATTCACTGCAGGTTATTCAAATAACGATCCTCTCTTTCCCCAGGAGAATCTCTGGCTGATTTTTCTTTATCCTCATTAAAGATCCCAGGTGCAGACAAAGCTTTACATACTTCTAATTTGCATTATTTTTGGGAAGGAGGTAATTCACATGCCTTCAGTATATAGCACTTGTTTTTGTAGTTTGCTCTTTCCTATCCTCTAGTTAAGTAAATCAAGAAATTTAGCTTTTATAAACTCTCAGACAATAGAAAATACCAAATTTTATTATGTTTAGTAATAAGCACATGGATCCTAAGCCCTCAGTGATAATTCAGATAAAGTGAGGCATTTTTGTTCAACTCTTAGCTGTACTTTGCTTAAAAAGACAACGGTGTGTGTTTTTTCTTTCTTTCTTGGAGGAAAAGATTCATTTTAGGAGTAAAGGGCAGCACAGAGAATTTCTCAATCTTACCAGAACTGAAAAGCAAGAGTCCATCAACCAATAAATGTAGTACTCAGATAATCCCTGACAAAATTTGATATGTTATTTGGCTAATGAGCTAAATTTCTATGCAAGGATTGATCAATTAATGCCTCAGTTGAGATAATTTATTAGCTACTGTTCCCAATTTAGCATTTTCTTAGAATCACATATGGATTTCTTTGGCATTAGGTGTGGGCCTCAAAATTATGACAAAGAATTCTGCCTTGGACTATTTTTACCTTTAGTTTTTGTGTAATGAGTTTAGCCTGAAGCAGACTGACAGCATTGTTGACATTTCATTGAGTTTCCATGTCTCAAGAGAGGAGAGATTTTAGCTAATTAAATAATGTTAGAGTGTCTTAGAAACTACAAAGGCAACATGAAACCACACGGCAGTCACACCGTATTTGTTAAGACCACTTGTGTATTTCTGAGATCTTTAGGAAAACGATGTCTGCCTAACAAAAGTTTTAACGTGACTCAGAGGCTCAAAATGATGTGGCTGGCATAATTCGAAAGGTAGGAGAAGAGAACTAAGAGAATTTTCAAAAAAATGATCACTTTTTCATTGTGTGAATAGGGAATGAATATGATTGTTTTCCTGAGCATGGTACAGCAGCTTAAAGGTTCTGAAACTCATGTATTTGTGTGTGTGTGTGTGTGTGTGTGTGTGTGTGTGTGTGTGCATGAGCACTTTAAAAGTTTTATGTGTTATTTACAGGGTGGAACTGTAATCTCCAGGCCAGTGAATCAGAATTAACCATGCTTTTAGGTATTGATAAAAGCTGATCTCTAGCCTCCTCATTCATTTTTTCAGGGATTACATGGTTTTTGCTGTGATCTGTGAACCTGACCTGCTATTGGGAAGTCTTTTTATACATAATCAATACAAAAGAAAATAAAACATTTGATTGGAGTTTATATTATATTGTTCCTGCTAGAAGGACATGTAATCAGGCCCAGAATCTCATGGACTCTTGAGTAAAATGAAATGGAGTGCGCACTTGGAAAAAAAACAAATCCTTCAATTCAGTGAGGAACTATTTAACATGGAATAAAATTTTAATGAAAAGTAACTGTAGATTCCACCCAGATATGTCTTTTCAATTGAGCTTGAAAGAGCAGCACTGTGGACACTATAAAAATATGAGTCATGACTGAAACCAAAAGCAAGACAGAAATATTAACGATGTCCACTTAGAGAAATATGCTAAATCATTCTTATCACAAGTGACAATGTAGCTGTTGACATTCTGAATTCATGTTGAAAATTATAGTAAAGAGATGTATGAACCTACTCTGAATACATAAAATAAAAAAGAATATTTTGTAATGAAATAGACACCTACTGTGGGCATGTGTGTATGCAATTATGTGTTTTTGTGTGTGTTGTACTGTGTGCTGTCTGGTGTGTGTGCATGTGTGTATGTGCATGCAGTGTATAAGGTACGTGTGTTGTGTGTGCATGCATGTGTATGCATGTGTGGTGTGTGTGTGCATGTATGCAGGCTGGTGTGTGGTGTGTGTGTGTGTTTCCAACCTTGAGTATCTCAGAGAGGAAGGCATGGAGAACCCAGGGAGATTTGTTTCCCTTTAAGCCTCAGGGAACCTTCAAGACTTCATTGACATTAATTAAACCCACCCCAGGATCATGGGCTTGGTGGGCTTGGTGAACTTTTGTTTTAAAAAGCAAGCTTGCTCGCCAGACGAGTTTTTTCCCAAGCTCTGATTTTATTGTGGTTTCCAGCAGGGGATCTTGTTTCAAGGGATATGATCAAAGTAAAGGACATTTCTTCTGGGACATATTTTACATAGATTAAATTTCATTATGCAACTGACTTTAGTGTACATTCTTTTTCATATGCTCCTATTGTATGAAAGAATTTAACATGGCAAAGTATGAATTTATTATGTCAGACTCACTAAGCTCCAATAAAGGTAAGGTCCAGTAGAACTGAACACTTTTAGTTTTGCTTATCAAAAATGAATTTTGGCTAGCAGAATTTTGGTGTAATCTTAAATAAGTTTGCTATATATGATGTGGACTCAAGATTTCCATAGCCATTGCATTATTTCATTTTTAAAATATCAAGTGATTCCTGTAAGATAATCTCACTAACTTGGTTCTCCTTGTAGATTTAAACTCTCTATCTCCCCATCTTTTTCATTTGAAAGGCAAGTTATTTTGGTTGTTTTAAGAGGTATGCCATTTTACTGATCATAGGGAGTTGTGTTTTTTCATTGAGCACTAGGAACTTGGAAATTTGAAATAGTGTCTAGCAAATATTATACTGCAAAATAGACATTGGTCACATTCATAGAGCTAATTCAAGGTAGCTCCAAATTTTGCAGTTCTGGAGAATAATCATCCAATAGCAAGCTCTTTCAGATAACATCCATCATCATTCTTAGTTTATTATCTTTAGAACCCAGGAAAGGCCATGATAATAAGTACCAAAGTCTTCTTTCTCACAGCCTCAAAATAGGAAAAAAAAAAGTCACAAAACTCAATGTGAGATTCAGAAGCCTCTTCCAAGACCCTGCTATTTAGACCAAAGTTTAGTTTTAAAATTATATTCTGCAATCACTGCAACATGTGTGTATATTGAACAAATATTTCAGAATATAATTTAAAAACCACACGTTCAGTGTATAATGAAAAGGTTGCTGTATAGTTTTGTTGCTATTTGGCTATAGAAGTAAATCACATTTTCATATCTAATCTCATGTTTGCTCTTCTGTAATATTATCAGCTTTGACATTAAAATGGCGAGGGTAAGCCGAGGAATTGATTTTTATCTGGACCAAGGGTTATGATGCAGAATCAAGTTTTAGGTTAAATTGTCCTGTTCTTTCTGACAATTTTCTTCACCATTTGGTCTCTAAAGGTATAATTTTCTGCAGTGGAGTGAAAGTCCTCTCCCATTTCAGTTCCTGGCTATCTGCTGTGCATTTAATGAAGAACTAATTTACAACACTATTTGCAACTGCTTTGTAGTAACTGAAAGGTTCCTTTCCAGTCCTATCTGTTGGACTTTTCATTCCAGGGCCTGTAGGAGAAGCAACTTAACAAAATAAGATGGTGGTTCATTAAATGGTTAATCAGAACATAGATCACTTTTTTTCCCCCTGATCAATGAAAGTCAAATTCCCTGTGTAAGTGGTTAACTCATCTTCAAAACTTGAAACATAATTAAACCAGAAGGAGTCTGTTGTGATTAGAAGCTGGGTCTAGTTAAACCATAGCAAAGAAAATGAATTTACATTAAGCTTTGCACAACATGCAGTTTCCCTTTTCTGATCAAATTATGCAAAACCTATTCCATTTGAAGAATGAAGCTTTTTATATATCTATTCAAAAGTGTTTTTCTTAATGCAATGTCTATTGAGAAGCACATATTCTCTTCTTTGTGGATTTCTGACACTAAGCATTCCACTGAGTCTATTTTCTGAATCTTTCTCCTCCCTCTCCTTGGTTTAATGTCTTTATGGCTACCTTAATAATTTCCAGCAGCCTCATTTAGTTCACTTCTGATTAAATATTTCTCCAGATGACTTCCACATACTTAGTGATGTATGTACTATCTATCTTAGACAATAAATTTCTAATATCTATACTATTTATTGTGTTCTAATTCTTTATGGCTATAATCATTTCTATTGCATTTCCACTTTCTAATTAGATTTTATATCTTTTACAGTATAGTACAGAGAATATATTTTTTTCTCTTGGTAAAAGTTAATTTTAGATAACTTTAAATAGAATGAATATAATTATCAAATTTGAGAAAACGTTTAGGAAAAAATGCTTGTTTTAAATGTGTTCCTTGTCTATTTCATTATGAAATGTTCTTTTTTTTTTTAATTCAACCTTGCTTTCATTTAGTTACTTTACCCTAGATACTTACATTAGTGATTTCAGTGTTCGTGTCTTGTTACCTTCTTGGGCATTAATCAAGATAATGGTGCAAATAAAGATAATCCAGGCAAAAGCAAAAACAAAATTAATATCTTGTGAGTTGGGGCCAAATTTGAGATATGCCACATCCCCTGATGTAGTTAACTTGTCAAGAGTACTCCCTGAACTGTCCTGAACTGTCAGCTGAGAATAAAGATCTATCTACTGCCAACAATGCTCCTTCCTATAGCATTGAGAGCTACATGCCACAGCACTAGGTCCTTTGAACTCTATGGGTTATTTCCAAAATGAATGAAGGTGATATGCTCTGAGCAGGGGGTTCTCTTTATATTGTAGCAGACAACAAGATCTTCCATAATACTTCCTAAAGCCCTGGGACAACACAACTGCCATGTAGGCAGCCGATGCCCTGGATATCAATTTAGCAGTCTCCATTATCATTCTAGCCATGCCTCTGCAAATACTACTGACAAAAGCAGCTACACATGAGACGTTGAATTTTCCTATAAAAATGTATTTGTAAGCCCCAGTTCTAGCAGCCTATTGGTCAATAAATAGGAGGATATATATAATGTATAGTGACTAACACATAGGGTAATTTATAAAATACAGGACTGCAAGAAATGTGTCTCTTTTCGTGTTCCAAGATTTAAGAATACAGCAGTTTTTTGTTTTTTAATTCTGATTGTATTTAAAGAGAATGTATTCTAGGAATCAAGACAAATACCTAGAGTAGAGAGAACCCAGGGCCATTAATCAGGAGAACTAAGTTTAGTACTGGCACTTGACTGGGTACCACTTATCAATTCATTCTATACCTCTGATGGAAGAGTAAACTCAGGTGGATGTATCAGATACTCTGGAAGGTTTCCCTCAACTATAAAACCATGCCATCTTGATATCTGTAGCTGTGTTGGTGCCTACCAAGTAAAGAATTAAGGCACTTACTAAGGAGATTTAGTCAAATATCTTCATGGCTTCAGTAATCAGTACCCTTTTCTTACTCCACCACTTTGTCTTTAGAGACTACCATTTGCTCTGTGCGCAACAGACCAGGCCCCCTGGAAAATTATTAATATCTCCAATAGTAGTAGTACAGTAGTTGTAATGTAGTAATTAATATTTGAGTGCTTACTCTGTGCCCTTCCTGTTTAAAGTGCTCATCATATATGAGCTCATTTCATCTTCACAGTAACCCTACAATTTACATATCCTTAGGTAATCCCATTTTGAAGACGAGCAAACTGAGGTCCCAATGCTTAGGGTTTCTTCTCCTGTGACTACATCATACTGAGAACCAGTGTGAACTTGAACCAACATCAGAAGTTTATTCATCTTCAGAGTCCACCTCCAGTGACAATGATTACAAAGTGATCTGGTTGGATACTGAAAAGTTCTGTTACAAGAAATCATGTTTCTTTGGTAATCTCCACCCCCAATAACCTAAGAAAAGGTGTTACAGGCATAACCCAAAGACCCTTGACTAACTCATGAGCCAGCAACACTTCAACAAGTAGGCACTGCTTGAAAGGTATGCTCCAGGAGCCAGTTCCAAGCTGTGGAACTGTGACTTGGGGTGATAGGGCCTTTGATAAAGAAGGAGGTAGTTTCCTGGTTACCAAATGTGAGTCCTCCAGCTTCTAAGAGCAACAACTACTCTTTTCTAGTATAACATAATGTTTCTTTAGCAGTTAAATAATTAACAAAGTGTTGTAAAATCATTAATTAGTTACTTGTTTCAATTTTGTGGCAAGGGAGGTGAGTAAATACTGCTCAAAGTCTGAAACTCTCAATTGGATGTCTTATGTAATTTCATTTGTCAATACAGACCTACTACGTGCAGACACTTGGGATACCATGCTGAGCAAAAATGCAGCCCCTGCTCTCTCAGAACGTACCAAGTTCACAACTCCAAAGGTGATGTTTTACTAATTATTTGGGGGTAAAGTGCCGAACCCATTCCTATATTACTTATTGCTCTGCTTTCTTCTGTAAAGGTATATTTCATTTTAATGTCAGAAAATCCTTTGGAGCAAATGTCACAAGTTTAAAGTTGTATTGGTTTTTAAGTGCAAATGACTCAGGATGGTGAATTAAACAGGGAAACGGAAACGGAGGAGGGAATCAGTGATTCTTACACACATTTGCAGCCCTCTCAGAAGTCACCTCATCTTAATAATCAGATGCCACCACGCCAGGCATTTTCTTTTCTCATTTGACTATTGCTATTTTGGGTATATTTAGAGGAAACTGAAGTTCAGAGAAGTTGAGTAGTCCAAGGTCACCCAGGTAGTAACTTCTAGAGCTAGGATTCTAATCCAAGTTTTTAAATAGGTAAACCTGTATTTTTTCCCTCCATTATGGCTGTTTCTAATTGTTCCATCTTTCTAATCACAAGAAATGGCTTCTTTCCACTTATCTTCTGAGTAGGATAACTTAAAATGACATTCTTAGCCATATTTTTTAACTACTGAAAATGTTATCAATGGTATTTATAGAAATATTTAAAAATACAAATTAAAAAATAATTCATTACCTGTCAGCTAAAAAATGACCTCTGGTAACATTTTGGTATATATCCTTCCAGTCTACCCATCCTTGAATCTACCTGTGAATGCAGAGATATGTAATTTTTTTGTTTTATTTATAGGCATTTTAAATTGCTCTACAATGAATAATTGACTTTTTTGCAAGAAAAAAAATATAGTCAAAACTATAATTCTAATCCCTTGTAAGATTTTTAAAGTTACCCTAACATAGCTATTTAAATACCTGCATTATATAGGATACAGTTTGGTCATTTGTGAGTGTGTTCATGTGTGTATCTGATTGTGAGTATCTTTCCACATCATGAAATATGGTACATTATTTTAAATCATCAGATAGTATTCTATTATAGCAGCATACCATAATTTATTAACTAATTCCTCATTTTAGATATTTAGAATATTTCCAGGTTTTTTTTTTTTTTTCACTCTCATAAATGACACCATAGGGCATAGATAAATAGTTGACATGGCTCAATCTTTGCTCACATTCAAAATTATTTCCTGGGGTTAAATTCTTCAAGGTAGAATTTCAGGGTGAAAAGCCATGCAAAATTCTCAACATTTGAAAGCATATATATGACCAAGACACACTTTACAAAAGTTGCATCACTGTACATCACACCAGTGGCCTAAGTGTATGCATACTTCATTTTCCATAACCAATGTTAAATATTATCATTTCTTCTCATTTTCAACAATTTCATAGGCAAAAAGAACTAATTGCTCTAAAACAGCAATCATTGATTAATAGGGAAGCTGAAATGTATTCTTCTTTTGTTAATTACCTTATGCCTATGGAATGATCTTTTCCTAAAACTCTTTGCAAAATGATTTTCAATGCAAAATTTTCATGATGTACATTGTGTATCATGTCAATAGTCAAATTAAATTAATCAGCAATTAACCTCAATATGAAAAGTAATGGATTGAAGACATTCCATCCATTCTCACAAAAGATGTAGAAGGATGTAGACAATGGAAGGCAGCTGCTTTAAGGATGAGTATACCACCCGTGTTGAGATTTCAGTTGCCATTGGGTCTAACGCAGAGGGTAGACAAATGCAACTATGAAATGAGATGAGACTTAGCTACCATTTTCATCAAGATAATTTGTTTGGGCACAATAAACCTCAATGAAGTGAGCCTAGGTAGAAGATATTGATTGTTGCATTTGAATAGAAAACCTGCTTTTCTCAGGAAAGGTTAAATTTATGGTACATAGCAAAAACGTCCCAGACTATGATCTAAATTACCTGAAGATAACAAATCTAATACTTCTTTAGTCACCAAGGATTATGAAGCTGAAGTTTGCAACATTTTGGAGTAAAGAAAAGTATTAAAGTAAATCTCAACTTCCACCTTCAGACTTTTACAGAACTGAGTCAAGATAGTTTGCATAAAGAAATGACATGTAGAAACAATCATAAAATGAGTAATAAGATTTCGGGAAAAGATGTGAACTTCATAAATATATCAAATTCTTTATTACATTTCACAAATTGTATAAGGGGGTTAGAGCCATTTGTTATCTTTTGACTTTCATGTTTAACAAACAGGAGTGTCATTTACTCCTTGAAATTAAAACACACACACGGTAACTCCCCGCACTGTCTTTGATGAAGAAATCTGGCCTTCTAGTTCATTTAACATGAAATAACAGATTTGTGTTGATGGTGCTTTTGTTCTTAATAGTGAGAGAACTTGTTACTAAAAAATTAGCTACTCACCCTTAAGCAATTGCTAACGTTCCAGTTCCTGAATAGAAAAAGGGAGAAGAGAGCAGATGGAAGCAAACAAAAATTGTATTAATAATACATAACAAAGTGCTTCTACAAATGATATTTCAATAGAGGAAAACAATAGAAAAACTGCAGTTTTCATTGGATCTTAATGTATTTATCAGTCTCTAATGCTTCCATCTTCAAGCAGTTCTCTTTTATTGACATGGCAACACAAATTGCAGAAGTAAATTGAATCACGGACTCAGAATGTAAAAATCAATGAGAAATAATTTTGTAGTACTAAAGTGAATAGTGTAATGCTAGGTATTCATTTAATTAACCATGAGCCTTTCCACATAATGCACAATCATTGCCAGCTTTTCAGCTCATAGCTGTTCCAGGAATAATGGGTTTGGGATTCATCTTTAGAAAACCTGCATTAATATTTGAAAGCGTTTAAATCCATTAGTGGGTCATCTGAACACTGCAGGTCACTTTTACATTGCTAATTGAAACAATAGTAATGGGTTATAATCTACTGGCTAATAATGCCTGGAGTGTTTTACTGCTTTTATATCTGCAAATTCCAGGAAATATGTAAATTTGCTTCTGAACTGTTATAAAAATATGGAAATTTAAGCTGCAGACACCAAAGTATTTTGTCTTCTTAAAAAAAAAAAAAAAAAACCACGTGTTAATAAACTGAAGAGTTACACTACATTCTGGTGTCAGGATAAATTCCTTACTCTAGACCTTCCCCTGTTCTCTCTTCTCCGCTCTGGGCGCAGCATCTGGCACTCACATTTTCCACATTGCCATTAGGAGAAAGTGAATATCATTAAACCAGTGAGTAAACAATCATGTCATTGTTTCCATATGCAAGCTATACATTGACTCAGCCTGCTGGGTCCTGGCTGCCTTTTTGTTTGTTTGTTTGCTGTACATGAATTTATGCAAGCATTTTATTTTTCATGGGGATTTTCAATATATCTCAACATTTTCTTGGATGGGGCAGTATAATGTGGCAGCAACTCTAGCACATGGAATGAGAAGATGATTTCAGTGTGCAAACATACATGTGTGTAAATACTTACACACATATAAAAGGAAATATATGAGGAGAGAGGAGTTTTCTGAATCTTCCTTATAAATTGAATGCCGTGCAAATTGATTCTTAACCAGCATTTTCTCTTTTAATTAAACATGCATCTCATGCACTTACCTGCATATTCCTGTGCTTAATTACAATCTGATTGTGCAGAAAATCCAGAAAAATGCATCTCATTATAATAAAGAAAATGTTTCAGCATAGGTAGAGATTATGTATGCATGCATACTCATTTATACAAATGGAATATGTTTTTAGAACCACTTTATGCTAAGGCTCAAAGGAAAATAAGGACTTAAAACCATTCGCTCACTTTAGTGTCATCAATAGGATCACATTAGTGAATTCAGGGGAGGGAAGATGACTAAAAGAGGCATCATGGACGACACTGAATTTGGTGCTGTATCAAGAAAAACAACATTTTAATTTTTGGTTTTCATCTAAGCAAACCTGTTTTCATCCAAGGACTCTATGATAAGTTTGCTATCAAAAGTCTGATTTCATCCACAGGACATTGACAGGAGACATCTTCCAAGCAAAGTAATATGAATTGTATGCACAGACTAGAGGAGTGTATGTGTTAATTATATTGTCTGTGGAATTCAAATGAAGAATTTTCATGACTTTAATGGGGGTTGTGGATAATAAAGGGGCCACATATCCCTTGGTTCCTGAAAGAAGAAAGGCAAATCTTTTTGTGATGTGCATAAGGAAATCTCAGAAAGGAAACCTGACCTCAAAAGGACATCTCTTAAATATTCCCGCCATGTTTCCTGTCTTTCGCTATGCACTATTAAGCTCCCTTCGAAGTCAGTTAAGTATCGCTATCCTTGAATCAGAAATAGAGGACATGGAGAAAGGCGAAACAGTGACCCTAGAAAGCACGTTGTTTCTTTGTCAAAGAAGGACAAGTGCCATTTGCCAATAGTGTAATAACTTCCTCAAAGATATTTTTTCACTTTCTCTCAGCTAAGGGAATTGACAAAGGAAACCTGACTTGATGCTCCACAATGAGAACCCTGTTGTGATTAAATGGGGTGACAAATTGGACTTTGTATGCCCAGTTATAGTGCTTGTGAGTTTTATTGTGCCTACAATAAGGATAGGTACTTAAGGGTTAAGAGAAAATCCTACGATAGTATCATGTATCTAGTCAACTAAGAAATCCCCTGTGAAGGTCAGAAATCCCTTTCTAACCTCCTGGGAGTTTCTGCAGCTTTAACCTTCTTTTTCTAGGTGTGTTATAATGCTAAGCAAGTGAAAGCCCAAGAAACCAAATTCTTGCAGTTTTCCTTTAGACAAATTTTTAGCCACAGATATAAAGTAATTTTTACAAGTGAATCCCATCACTTCTCCCTTGCCATTTTCTCTTACTGTAATAACACTTTTGCTTCGATTTTTTGGACTTTGGAATTCTATTTGCTTCTAGAGCTGGGAACTCAGTCCCAGGCCATGAATGAAGATTTGTCCCTACTTGCCCCCAAGAGCATGCTACTTCCTTTACCTACAAAGAGTTTAGTCATCTTTCATTTCCTTTTTAACTAAACTATAGATGCACACTTCAGGATGTAAAGGAAACTCTTTAATGTGAGAGCTCTTCCAGTTCTAGATCGCTGATCATTTCCTTTTAGTGCATTGAAAGAACATTCATCTGGGAAACTTGATTCCTTCCCATAACTTAAGACATCTATTAATGGAATGCCATTCATTGGTTCATCGAATATTAGCCAAGGAAATGCCTGCCCTTGCTGCCCTGAGTCAGGAAAGTAAATCTCTCCATTTTAGTGTACGTTTTTTGCTTAGTGTTTCAGTCACTTAGCTGAACCCTGTTTCTTTCTTTCATAATCTGCTAGGTAATATGCTTTCCTTTCCAAAAGTGTTCTGACCCTGGTTCTGCGATAAATGAGAAAGCCAGCATTTTGGGCTGAAATGCAACATCCCTCTTGGCTATTCCATTGGCACTCATGTCCTCACTTATTTATATTTAATTCTCTCAATTTGTTGGTTCATTTCTTTGTTCACTCTTTCGGTAAACAATATTTATTGCTTCCTTCTTAGGAGACGAATTTAGGAACCTACTATATTTAGGTGTTTATTTATTAAAGTCAACCCAAGTTTTAGTCTGAGAATATATGTGTGAAGACACACACGCACACACACATATATATTTATATGCACACACATATGCATATATACACACACAGAGCCCATAAAATCCCAGTTTCATTAATAAATAGTTGCTTGCTTCAGTAAATCAATCTTATTTTCAGGAATTTATTGAATTTCTCAACTGTTATTCTGCTGAAGATGTCAATGGTCTTTGTATTGCATATTGTTCATTTTTATACATGAGCCCTGAGAATACTTTGGAGCTTTCAGCAAGAAGTGCAGGGCTGCATCTAATTTTGAGGGTCAGTTCTTTCTCCCCACCTGGGAAAGCTCTGTCTCCTTCAGCTGTGTGTGGCTTTGAGATGTGCAAACATGGGACCCTGAAAAAGCTGAGGCCCTTCCAGACTAGCACTTCCCCAGAGTTACCCTTAAAGATCCATGAATTACCACTATTATTATCAGATGAAATAAGTATCATTCCAATGATGCTGTTTTGTGGAAGACCGCAATTATTACTTCTCTAAAAGCAGAAAAATGGAGTCAAAATAAACACATTTTATTGATCATTCTTATTATAATTGTTACCTGAACATTACAGTTCATAATGGATAACATTTAATAAGCATATACACTTTGCCTGACACTGCTCCATATTTAATCATTCCTAAGATAATTTTTTTTTCACAACTTAACATGTCTGAAACTGGGTTACATCAGACAAACTACTGCAAGTTATTTGATAGCATTTTTTTGTGTGGTAACATATATATATATAACATAAAATTTTCCATTTTAGCCATTTTTAAGTGTACAATTCAATGACATTAATAACATTTATAATATTGTACTGTCGTCAACACCATCCATTACCAAAACTTTTTCATCTCACAAAACGGAAACTGTACCCAATAAGCAATCTCTCCCTATTCCCTACTGACCCTGACCCGTGTAACCTCTAATCTACTTTCTGTCTCTGTGAATTTGCTTATTCTAGATGTTTCATGTAAGTGAAATCATACAATATTTGTCCTATTTTGCCTGGCGTTTTTCACTTACATAATGTTTTCAAGGTTTATCCATGCAGCTAATGGGAATGAGTTGGGGTGGATATTCTCACTAATGTTCTCACTGTTGATATAGAGACCACTTGAGAGACACACACTAAGAAGCAGTCTCAACATCAAGAGGTACAGCATTCCATAGTGAAGGTGAAACACGTGCAATAGGTCTATTTGTCAAATATGAAAGATATATCACATGTGTATATGTCTGTGTATAGACTTCAAATGGCATGGAAATACGTTAGTAACTTCATTTCAAGATTTCAAAAATTACCATCTTGTTTGAACACAGTTGGAAGATTTAGAGTGAACAATTGGGGTCCCTCCTTTGAATTATTGGATTTACTATAGAATCACACTTAACTAAACTGAGAACATTTTCCTTTGATTAATGACAATCTCAAATGGAAGAAATCATGGATAGGTTGGAAAACATAATTAATCTACAAGTAACCCATTTCTTCAAATTATTCTTCCTATTTTTATTCATGGCACAGAAATACAACTCTGTCATCAGGAAGCCACTGGGCATCTACACAGATGTGCATTTACTTCTTTGCCCAACGTAATCACTCGTAAGTACCTGTGGAAGGAGGCAGGGAGGAGGGAAGAGTAAAAGAGGGGATCATTCTATATCCTTCAGGTGAATAATTTACTTGTTTGGTTTAAATAAACCACACTGGACGGTTTAGTTACTTGTATACGACTCACTATGTTATAACCTTGTAGAAAAAATTCTTGACCCTGGTGCCTCGATGGTTTCAAAGATTTTAATGCCTTCTTTAAATTGGGAAGAAGTTTTTTCACTTAAGGGCCCAGACCCATAGGTCATTTGGCCTCAACCACAACTTGGCCATTAGGTTAAACCTAGATTGAACATGTTATTATCAACTGGTAAGAATTTAATCACTTTTGTTTATTTTATTTAGATAGTTTTAGAGTGCCTTACCTATTATGCAGTACATATTCATGATAGATGCATAATCAAAATTAATGCATTCATATAACAAATATTTATTATTTCCCATATGCCTGACACTTGACTTTAAGAATCTCACCATCTTGTTGGGAGATAAGTTGTAAATTCACACAAAGCTAAAACAAAGTACAATAGCATGATTAACTCAGTCCTCTGCATCTGAGATCTTCCCTCACCACAAAAACCCTGTAAGGCATGATTGGATTAAGTGGCAGCAAGAACTAACCAACTCTGCGTGGAAGTTTGTAGGCAGGTATGGTCACCCAGGTGACAGCCAGAGAGTACTCGGGGGTGGAGAGAACTTGAGCATTTCCGGCCTTAGGGTTGGAACCCGCAGAGGTGCTGTACCAGCTAGGGAGAACACCGTGGGGGCAGAGATATGGATTCTTCATTTGGGGAAAGAGTACAAGCAAAAGCAGAAGAGGCAAGAATGAATAAGAGATGAATGGGAATAGGAAGGAGACTACTCTATCAAGAGATTCACGCCAGGGAATGTTCTAGGTGAAGACATCCTGAAGGATTGGGAGTTTATTCATTCAATGAATCATACTGAGTACCTCCTAGGTATGAAGCACTGGGATAGGAACTATTTAAGAAACAACTTCTTAAGAAACAACAAGAGAAAAACAAAACGAAACAAACAGTAGTTGCCCCTGACTTCAAAAAACTTGTCATCTTTCCAGAGACAGAGACCAGAAAAGAACATAATTTTATGCAAACATGAGATTATAGTCAGAGTAATATGAAAAGCAGTAGAGAGCTACCCAACTCCAGTATGGTGGGGTAGGGAAGGCTTCTTGTAAGAAGCCTAATTACAGAAGGATTTGAAGGAGTTTGACTGGCAGAGAGTGGTGGGAGAAGGGAGAACAAGATTCTAGCATGATACGAAGACCCAGAAACAATGAGAGTCTGTGGAGTTACAAGCTTTGCAGTGTTTTTCAATGTGGCTGGAGTAACTGGAGATGAAGCTGATGCAATAAATGGTAGTTACATCATCGCAGATCTTGAGGGACATGCTAAGGAGTTTGAATTA
Organism: Choloepus didactylus; assembly: GCF_015220235.1. Taxonomy (NCBI): domain Eukaryota; kingdom Metazoa; phylum Chordata; class Mammalia; order Pilosa; family Megalonychidae; genus Choloepus; species Choloepus didactylus. The sequence continues at coordinate 47,709,695 of NC_051320.1, read as the reverse complement.
CTTTCTGAGGGCAGTAGGGAGTCACTGAAAAAGTTTAAGTTAAGTAGTCATGTGATCAGAAATAACAACTCTGTGAGCTAATGGAGAATGGATTGGAAGGGGCCAAAAGTGGAGGCAGGGACATTGATGGGAGCCTGGACTACAGTCAAATCAGCAATACTTGGTGAGTGACTGGAGTGGGGACTTGAGGGGGGATCATGCTGTATGCTTGTGTGAAGAAAATGGAACTTTGTCAGTAGGCATTGGTAAGAGTGAAATCAGTCATGGAATTTTGGTCAAGTGATGGACATATGGACCTATGGGTGATTAATACATGGTTGGGGAGTAGAGGTAAGAAAACTAGGTAGAAGGGACTATTGGTAGAACAGCTTTGGAGGGAGGCCACATTCAGAAGATATAAAGAAGAAGATAGACTACTAAATCAAACTGAAAAGCCTTTGGTTGACGAAAGGTATATCAGAAGAGTGTGGAATTGAACAGGCCAAGGAAGAGCAGGCCATGAAGTAATGGCACATGCTGCAGAGAAGTCAGCATTTCTTCAGCTGGGATTTATTTAGTATTTACTTTGTACCAGCCACTAGAGCAATTGTCCTAGAGGGAGAGGAAAACAGGTTAAATAAACAAACCCCCACACCCGAAAGTATATAATTAACTCTGTGAATAAGTATGCCCAAAGTAATAGCAACCTAAATTTGGAGGGCACTTATTAATCTTCAGGCATTGTGCTAAGAGATTTCATACCTTATCTCATTTAGTCCTTACAACTCTTCCCAATTGCTAAAGAAACTGAAGCTTAGAGAGTTACCAATCTGTTTACAACTCTTCTCTACATTGTTCAAAATGTAGCTGTAGCATGAAGTGGCATGAGCTATGTGGTTTCTTGAAAGAAGGAACACTTGGAGAGATTACATAGAATTGTTGAAGAGAAAACCAGATTTGGGGAGTTTTCACAATGGGTGGAGAGCAAAGAAGATGTAGTGAATTTGACCACCTAAAACCATTCAAGAAGTTTGATTAAGGGAAAAAAAAAAAAAAAAAAAAGTAGAGAATTAAAACCACTGAGCACCGTGAAAGAGATGTTTAAAATGTGAAGGAAAAAATCCTCAGATCACCTAGACTCCAAGAATTCTCCAAAGAGGAATATACTTGCATTTCATTAATCAGGGTTTCACTTTGGGGGGCTTTTCTTGGTGGGAGGTCTTCCCCTGCCATTGCTGTGACACTGATGGTAAGAAGTAGCTGGCACTCACCCCCCGAAGTCCTGGTTGTGATGGCGACCACCAGACCTTCTGCCAGACCTTATCCTCCTGAAGACAATGTGAGGAGAAGACCAAGATTCTGGGGAAGTACAGTCTACGTCTACTTGAGGATGTTTCAAAATTACTTCTAAGGTGTTTAGTATGAAATCCTCTGCTATTTTTCTAGAAAGAAAAGACCTATCCATTTTCAGGCCCCCGTGCCTCATTGTCCCACTTCAGTAGATTTGAATCTGACAAAATGTAGGGCAAGTGCGTCTCTTTCAAGTGCTAGACTCGAGGTTGCTGGGACAATTACCTTGATGGGCTGCGATCCACAGGGGAACAGGGGAAGAGCCCACAAAAGGTTCAGAGAATTTGTCTAAACTTCTGCCCTTTGAAACACAGAGAAATGGATAGCTGAAGCAAGCAGAAACACACTAAATGCCCAACCCTATGATCTTCTTGGGAAATATATCCCCATATAACATTTTCCCTTCTCTTCCCACCCCCTTTTGGTAACAGTTCTAAGCAAGGATCATCTTCAGCTGTGCAACATGCTGGCCAAAATTTCAGAAATGCTGGAACCAATTTATTCCATCTGGAAATTAGTTTCAGCTCTTATTGCTGTAGAATTTAGTTCAAACCAGACTCGATATCCGAAAGGAGGTCCCTGCTCCTTTACTGTCAGAATTTTCTTTTTTTCTAAAGCACAATCATTTAAAAAATTTATAATAATAATCAAAATCAAAGACCTGTACCTTTTTAACCCTGCTACATTTTTCCACATAGTGTTTCTCCCAGGTTACTTCTTTTCAAGGACATGAAGAAATTCTACCATCAGTTTCTCTAAAAGGGGAGATGTGGGGATTTTAAACTATTCCCTTGTAAATGAATATTTTAGTCAGCTTTTCTCTTATGCCAGGTAGTGACTCAGTTGCTTTCTTAAAACAGCAGCTGGATGGGCTGCTTAATCTTTTTGCAAAAAAAATACAGACTAAAATTCTCAAAATTAAGTTTGAATAAAAACATGGTCCTCAAAATCTATTTTTACAAACATATTAAAATTAAGCAACATTGAACATTTCAAATAGTCATATATAAGATTTCTTTGTTTCAGTCCATCTGCTACTGATTAAACATTTTACATTTCCATTGTGATTAATTATGCTATTTATATACTTGAAAATGATTTGTTTGGAAAGGTATGGTCTAGTGTAAGTCTTTCATTTGTGAGAATGACAGCCCTTCAAAAAGTAGAGCAACACTATGCACTCAGGAAATCCACCATCTGCTTTTCTATGCTCTTATAACAAACTACAAACCTATAGCAAAACAGAATTGAGAGAAAACAAGAGAATAAATAATGCTAATGGCATTCATTTGAGATGTTCAGAAATGTATCCATTTTTAATTAAGCCAAGATACTCTCTTGGTCCCCAAAGAAAATTACAGCTACTTCAATGTTTTCCACACTCATCTCTAGAGTTAAATTACCAAATGACCAGAATTTTCAACTGGGTCCAGGAAGCTCCCTTAATTCATTCTATTCTACCTGAATTTATCAGGTGTTAGAACAGACCAAGACGGTGAACACCAGACCTAGGCCTGCCTTAATTCCATAAAGAGAACTGGATTAGAGATATAGTAAATATAATTGAGAAAAATGCTCTGGAGAATATGCAGTAGACCATTTTCCAACACAAGTGTTCATCAGTGCCAACTGACAGTGTGGCCCAAGTGCCAGAAATTTCCCACCATTTGAAACTTAGCTATTGTTTCATTTTTGCATGACCAAACAGGCATCTGAAACCACAGAATAAAGCCAATTTTTATTTTGCATAGCCAAACCACTTTTAGTGAAATTTTGTAAATTAAAGCAAAATTGCCCTTAGACTAAAATAAACTTGTGCAAGATATCAGACATATATATATATATATTTTAAATGACTGTTATTTGTTCCATACAGAAGACTCTGCAGCAGCAATCTTCCTGAAGATTGTTAGCAAAGGTAGCCAGGAGCCACAATTTACATTCTGCTTGCTCCCTCTTTCCTAGTGGGTGCCGTTCATTAGCACCCCCAGGACCGTGGAGGCTGTTTGCACTGTGCACCATTTGTTTGCTCTATGTGTCTGATTGTCTCTCCCCTCCTGTTTCCTCCATCCCAACTGAAAGCTATTCTATGACTTCTGGCATCTCTATTAAGCAGAGAGCCACATGGAAATGATTAACTTTTGAACTACAAAACTGAAAACACTCTCTTGCACACTGTGGAAATGAAACTTGTCATGTAGAAACGGGTTTCCCTGATGGAGTTTGCAGGAAGAAAGAGAAATCATTGGCTGAGATTTTGGTTTGGTTGTTGTCATTGTAGATCAAAAGGATGTGCTCGTCCTTTCTGATAGCAAACCACCTCCCCCCTTGGTAAACAGCCTCTGAGTGAGTTCATTAAATATTTAAACAGCCCTGGTATCTATTAATGTTATCAGACACATGAAATATGTCTGATGGATTTATTCTGCCGTTAAGGAGTCATACCCCAGTGTCCCTCCTGGGACAGTGCTCCAGCTGTTTAAACTATAATTCCATCACTAGGAGGAATGGTGAAAGCACTGACCTCTTTGAAACGGACTCGTTGCTACTGAGCCTGTAAATTGCAAATGAAACCTTTCTGTAATAATGTTAAAATATGCATGGATAGGAATTAAAGCACTTGGGGTCACCAGCAAAGCCTAATGTGTTTTCTGTAACCTCCAAACAGCTGGTGGAAAGAATCCAACAAATCAATGCCTGGAATATTAGTGATTGGGTGATTCAGTAGCTCTACCACTGGGTATGGGGGGGGGGTAATTTTAAACAATTCTTTGAGGCTTGTAAGTGTTTTTAAAAACTTTCCGTTAAATTCTGTGACTGTTTATTTGATCCTGTTTCTCAAAGAACATAAATTACCTTGATGTTAGGCTCCATAAAATCAATCTAATATGAGATTATGCCTGAGGTTCTTCAAACTATAAGTTAATGTGTTGCCCTATTTTTACCTACTTCAAGCTTATGAGAAAACTTCCATCACAAGACAGATAGAGGATGTCTGACCAAGACTTCACTTGCAGGGGTTGGGGGGTGACTATGTTTCAGTTCACTGGGATGCTATCCTTAGCATTACAAGTGTGTTTAATTTACTTAATCTACAAGACTTTAAATGACTTATAAGAAATGCTGATAAAGCCATGGTGCTGGAGACTGTAGCATCAAAGACTGAATTCAAAGAGTGAGATTAATTATCTTAAGAAACTTGTTCTTTCTGAAGTTGTCAAATAGGTGGCAGACACAGTACCTTCAATATGAGCAGTTTCTTCGGTATTGCTCAGTGTTGGATAGGAATAACCATGGTTGCTGATTGAAAATATGCATATCAAACTTGTGAAAGACAAAACCTAGGAGTTTAGTGAATGCATTAAATGACAGAATAAAGACTCCCATAGATCTAATGAGCTAGAACAACAGCCTAATCTCATAATATGATTTTGACAGCAATAAATCCACAATCCTATCTTTGATTCTTTGGGAAAAATTATGTAGAAAAGTGAGCAACTATGGTTGGGAAAAGACAAAGGAGGTAAATGGCAGTTGAAGATGTTTCCAGGTGAGGTAGTTTTAGGATCGTTGAATTCATCCTAACCTTTGAACCATGTTCTTATTTCTGTGAGAGAGATTATTGCTAAAATGTGTATTTGAGATGAAGGTTGGTGACACCAGGTCTGTTCTCTGTTTCTCTGCCTTGTGAAGGCATCACGTTAACATGGACCAATGAGGACACTGTGATTTGGCAAGTAATGGAGAGGATTAAGAGAGGCCTTTCAGCTACATGTACAAATTTCTCCCTGAACTGTGCCAATCTATGTAGGACAGACATGGATGACACAGATCTTTTTCACTTCTAGCTGCTAAGGATATCTGAATTCTGAGACCACAGTTAGACCAAAGGGTTGGGAGTCAATATGCTATCAAATAAACACCTCCAGTAATACATAAGAAATGGAATGTGACTTAGCTCTATCCTGGCAAAATAAACATAAATGTTTTAATTGGCTTCAATGGCTTATTAGAGTCAACTCTATAAAGATTTCCAAAAAAAATGTTAATGTAATCATATTCTTCATTGGTCCATATAGAAGCTAGTACAAGGTTGATGATAATCAGGCCTATTTAATGCATTCATCACACTCCTCCTGGAATACCACTGCCTACATGGAAAAATAGAGATCAACTGGAGCATCCCAAGAGTAAACCAGATGATCATAGAGCTGAAACCATCTCAAATGATCAGTGATGGCCAGCATACAGTAAGTACTCAGTAAGTGAATTAAACTGATTTGGGAACACATACTGCAGATGTGGAAAGGGGGTTATATTTGAACCGTGTGGTCCAGATTAAAATAATTAAGCTAGTTGGTTGGTGTTATACAAGGAATTGATTTCACCCAAACATAAAAAGAGCTTTCTAACAAGTATAGCTATCTGAGGATTAAATAGGCTGCTTCAGGATATAGTGAGCTCTCTAACATTACAAGTACAGATTATAAAATGATTTGTTTTGGTGAAAGATTCAAGTATGGGATGAGAGCGTGGATGAGATTCATAGATTCTATGAATCTACAACCTTTTAGAGCAGCCAAAGGAGGCTTAAAAAGTGTGTGTGTTTGGGGGGGGGCGTATTTCAAAAGGAGTAAGTGGCAAGTCTCTAAAAGAGAAGTGTATACAAAGAAGCTTCCAGAACAACAATTCTAAAGCAGTAATGCCCACTCCTTCCATGGTAAAAATTTTACATGGCCAAGGAACATTCTCACAAATTCAGTGAACCCCATTCAGTGTCCCCATTTAAAGAGCAACACTTTAAGCAACTAAAATGCAATTTGAATTTCACTGGAGCTTTGGAAAAAGATATATTTAGTGGTTATTAACCCAGTACTTATCCTTCCATTGCACACAATGCCTCTTTTCCTGAAGAATCCCCTGCAGAGAATTCCCAGGCTGGGACAGGGCAGCCGCCTTGCAATTGGCATCCAAACCACAGGGCATAGCCGATAATGATTTGCAGTTAAAGAAGCTGTGAGAGGAAGATGGCAGTCATTTAAAATAATTTCTGCCACTGGAATATTTTCCTTTTCATTTATAATCACTTATAGGTCAGTTTACCTAGAATCCTGGGTTTAACTCCTTTAAATAATTTTTTTTTTGTTCCCCAAAGGATCAAGGGTATAGGATGTACAGACACAAAGCAATACGAATCCTCCTTCATGGGACATAAGCTTTAGGGAACTAAAGATAGGTTAATTCCACGCCTGATTCATTCCATGGGCCATTTAACGAGAGTCTCTGGAATTGTTCAGCCAATAATGAACTTGCAAGATCTAAAGGTAATCACGGCTGCAATTATTAAAATTTACACCAGAATTCTATTACCCTTTCTACGGATAAGTGTCTTATATTAAGTGGTCTAGAAGGGATGCATGAACTGATTCAATAACACCAGAAATCTCTCTTATCTTGTTCTTTTTCACATTACTATCCTCTGTACCCCAAACATGAGACCATGCTTCTAGTTAATTCTGGGGAAATATTTATTAATTTTTTGTATGATAGTTTAGAGCCTAAAACTGCTTTTCTCATATATTGCTCATTTATTCCCTGCAACCCACGCTCTTTTCATTATTAATAATATTAAAAAAAAAAACACCTATTGATTTCATAGCTACCTACCAAGTACTATTCTAAGCACTTTGCATGTATTATCTCATTCGACACTCACAACAATCCAGGAGATAAATATTATTATTAGCTCCATTTTACAGATGAGAGAAACAGTATTTGAGAAGGTTTGGGCTTTAGGGCTTGTGCCGGTTTGAATGTATTATGTCCCCCAGAAAAAGCCATATTCTTTGATGCAATCTTGTGGGGCAGACAGAATAGTGGGGATTAAGTTGGAACATTTGCATGGAGATGTGCCCCACCCAGCTGTGGGAGGTGACTCTGGTGGGATACTCCCATGGAGGCGTGGCCCCACCCATTCAGGGTGGGCCTTGATCAGTGGAACCATATAAATATGCTGACTCAGAGAGATGGAACGGAGTGCAGCTGTGAGTGACGTTTTGAAGAAGAGCAAGCTTGCTAGAGAGGAACGTCCTAGGAGAAAGCCATTTTGAAACCAGAACTTTGGAGCAGACGCCAGCCACGTGCCTTCCCAGCTAACAGAGGTTTTCCGGGTGCCATTGGCCATCCTCCAGTGAAGGTACCCGATTACTGATGTGTTACCTTGGACACTTTATGGCCTTAAGACTGTAACTGTATAGCCAAATAAACCCCCTTTTTATAAAAGCCTGTCCATCTCTGGTGTTTTGCATTCTGCAGCATTAGCAAACTAAAACAGGGCTCTCACTCCAAGTCATTTACAGCTAATAAATGACAGAACCAGGATTTGATTATAGGAAGCTCGACCCAGAGCCCTTGCTTTTAACCACTAACCCACTTGCACGTCACCCTGTGGCCTCCATCATGTGTTCATGGTGCATTTTAGTTCATAGGTTACGGCACATTTAACTGAAGGTTTTGAAAATAAGGAGGCTTTACCCATCTTTGTTTTTAGGTGAAGAAGATCCCATGGTTCTTCTAACAAGACACATAATCTGAGTATAAAATTTCCCTTTGACTCGTCTAAGGCCAGCAATAGTAGTTGTGATTATTATTAAGATCAACAGTGTGAAGCATTCTTTGGATCAATGAGTTCAGTAGCGTTGTAAGAAGACAAAAAGTAAAATCAATCTCTATCTTAGTCAATACAGACAAGAATCTAGACATCAGTTGTAAACAAGCACCAAAAGCAATTGTAAATATTGTATGGTTATTTTAGTATTTATTCAGAAACCAAAGAATTTTTTAATTGATGTAAAAATTTATTATAACCCAGAGCATTAGATTTAACATGATACAAAGAATCTTCTGGTATGTAAAGGTCTGTAAATCACCTTGACTACTTATGCAAACAACCTGAAAAAGTTGGTTGATTATTTGCCCCCAGAACAGCAAAGAGCATACACAACTACCAGCAAAATTTAACTGCTCCTCTGCTAATTCCAGTTTGAGATAAAATATGTTCAAAAGAGAAAATATGATTTATATTTTATAGACATTAAAAAATAGTTGGTGAGCATAAAAAAATGTTCAACCATGTTGTTCATATGTTGTGAAGAAATCCAGGAGGATCTCAGTCTCCCTTAGTATTTGTTATTCACTTAAAAAATGAAATATTATCACTGTAGATTCAGTAAGTGGGGTTTGCTCAAGATTGGGAGAAGTCAAGCACATTTTTATTCCACCAGTTGCTTCAAATTATTTTCAAACATTCTGAGTTTGAGGAAACTCAAAACACATTTTCTAAGTTCTCTTTTCCTTTTAAACTCATGTGTTTGGTAAGAGAAATTTAATCCATATGTTTCTGATTCATTTTGAGTTAATTCATCAGACTGTTGATTTTTAAGATCTATTTGATGTTCAAAAGCTTTTTGATGGTTGTGATTTTTCCTCTGAAATAGTATTTTGTTTTTTCATGTGTAAACAAATGTTGGTCTCAAGATTCATGCCCCATATACCAAGGATTTGAGTGGGTGCTAACTCATTCAAACCCAGTCCAGTCACCCAGAGGGAATTATAACATGTAAAATAGCTCAGTGTGTTCATGCCGGCATATATGTGTGTGGGGGGGTGTGTGTGCACACTCGCATGGGTGATTTTCTTTCAAATGCAACGTGAATGATGTATGGATGCATTTTTATGAAATCTACAAATATTTTTACAATTATATCTGCTTTAATTTAAGCAGGAGATAAAATCAAAGTAACGTTTTCGAAACATGACCTAGGTGGGAAGGCATGAAACTACTGAAGATGAAAGGAGAGAGAGAAAAGAACACGGCCTCTACACTAATAACCTATTGCTCATCCCGTGTTCCCACAAATGAGACAGAACCATAGGCCAGGGCAACTACTTGTTTGAAGGAGGCTTGACAAATCTTTAAAATTCTTTCTATATAATTTAGAAAAAGGAAATCAGAAGTTTTGAAGGTTGGACTACAACCCCTACCTTGTTTTGCCTTTCTTTTCTTGGAATTGAAATGGAAGGAAATGAATGATAAATATTGGTCTGCCTGTAAGATTAAAATACTCTGGCTCAAGGCAGTATGTCCCATCATCAAATACCACTGGTTTTAACACCCCCACTGAAAGAAATGCTGTCAGATAAGGCCCCAATGCCTTATTTCCCATGAATAGAGACAGTGAGGCAAAAAGGATTTCACAGATCATGGGAAATCCTAGACTGCCCTGAAGCCTAAAGCAGAGTACACATAAAAACTAGCATCCGTCTTCTCATGAGCAGGGAAAACATGTCTTTTTTCTTGCCATGAAACATCGCAGAGAACTGATTTTCATGCAAGAATGTCTGCCCAGTATACAAATCTGCAAAGCAAACATCCACAGTGAGTCCAACAAATTATTCTTAGGTTAATCGGTGGATGTTTGCATTACATATGTTTTTACTGTGAATAATATAAGCTCTCACTGGAACCCCTAAAGGGTTCCTGAAACATGTGGGTCTCAGTGTTAAATGTGAGAAGCAGAGACATTCTGGTTAACACTGAAAAATAAAGATAGAGGAAATGTTTCTTCTCTCAACTGCCAGAGGACTCACTGGCCCATGTGCCTGAGCAAGTCATCCTTGCCAGACCAGAAGGAAGTTATGCCTGTTCCTCTGTATGGGAAAAGTCTGGGAAAGAGAATGATGATCAAAACTTCCTGCTAAGATGAGGGGGATAACAAAAGTCTTTCCCCAACCCAGCCATTTAAAAATGGACACAAGCTAACCTCAATCAGTTATTCATTTTTCTTACTGGGTCTTTTAGAATAGCATTATCTCAAGAGTGAACAATGTAACAACCGGGGCATTCTATTCTAAGTAAGCAACAGTAGCTTGTTTGTTTCAATCTATACTCGACAAAGATGCTACCACGGTATTTTAAAATGCAAACCTGAATTAGTTGCTTCTTACTTAAACTCCTCCTTAATACCGTCCCAAGCCTTCCAGGTAGCATCCAGGACTTTTGGCATGGCAAATGGGCCATTCAAGAGCTGTCCCCTACCAAGTTTTCCAGCCTGGTCTCTCCCTTCTGCTCCTCTTGCCCTCTAAAACCTTGGCAACCTTCTGCCAATATGCCTCTGTCTCCCTGGAATTTCCTTCTTCCTCTCTGTTTTATCCTAACCTTCCCTCACTCTGGGCAACTTCTATTTATGTTCAAAACATCCCTTATGGATTAGCCCCTCTTGCAGACTTTCCAATTCATCAGAACCCTCACACTCCTCTTAGCTCTCCTTCTGGCTTGGCACTTTCCACTCTAAGACATTAACATCTTTCTCACTAAGCTGTAGACTCTTTGAAGGTGGGGCCATGTCTTATTGTCTTTTAAGTCTGCATTTAGCATTCACAGTACTCAAGAGGTTTTGATAAATGTTGGAAGAGTGAATGATTGAACTGGTGAATAAAAGCATCCCTTCTCCAGGAATAGAGTTATATTTTTATGCAAAGGTTCTTAACCTGGGCTCCCTGGATGGGACTTCAAGGGGACTGTGTATGTGAGCCACCTGAACGTGTGCGTGCATTTCCTAGGAAGAGAGTTCATAGATTCCATCAGATTTACCTCTCTTCCCCCTAAATAGTTAAGGAAAATTACTTGTAAGAAATTGAGGAATTTACATTCCACCTCAGTTTTAGATTTTAGTTCATACCAACCCATTAATATATTGGGGGAAATAATACGTACACATACTTCTCCTAATTAAATCAAACAGGCACTTACCATAGTGGAATTGACTCACAAATACATATAAAGTATATTAACTATATATTAGATGTGTTTACCATGTTAACTCAAACACATTTACTAAAGTTGCTATTTATTGTTGTCAGCATATGTAAAGGTTCTCATTATCTTTGATTTAAACTAGAGGAATCAGGCTCGGGACTGGAGGAATGCGGGAAAGCACCTCGGCTTACACAGCTCTTTTCCAGTTTGTATACTAGGTGAAGCAACGAAATACCAGTTTCTAATTCAGATTTCAAAGAATCACTGAATTTGAATATTTGATATCAATTTAACCAATATCTGCACAGGGTAGCTGGGGGCAGGCACAGTATTTGGTGCTGCTGTTCAAGTGGAAGGTGGTACAGTGTGCCAGGCACAGCCAGGACCTAAAATAGTGCCTCCAGAAGCAAATACCCAATGAGCATTTCCAAATGACTCAATTATTCAGTGGTGGTTACTTTATGAATATCATCCAGGCAAGATAAGTTAAGGTGAGTTCAAACCTTGAATTTGGAAAATGCTAGTATAAAATAGTTTCTCTAAAATAAAACCAAAAATTTAACAATTTCTATAACATTAAAAAACAGCCTTTAAATTTGTGTTTGAAGGTCTTTCATTTCCAGCAGTAAATCTTATGAACCCAGTCTTCTAGCCTTGAACAGTAGTCCCTGAATTTCAGTGCAAATCAAGTATCTGGGAATTCTTGAGCCATCCTGCTACTCTCTTCAGTTTATGGTTAAGGTAGTGAGCTGTGGACCTATTAATCTGAAGTTTAACTCTGTGCATTTTAAGTGATTCCAATGCAATAGGAGGAATCACATTTTAATAATCATTCCTGTAACCTCAGATACCAGCCATGAGTTCCAGGTAAAATAACTCTCAAGAGAAACCCTTTAAATGGTTTCTCCTATATGAATGTATGTCCCAGGATCAAATAATAGCCCTTATTGCATTCACTCTCATTCATGCCCAGCCCTCTTTGTAGAAGGGAACCAGATAATGGTCCAACTTGGATCCCAGATTACCTACAACAGAGGAGGAGCCTCAAGACCCATTTCCCTTATCTTACCACTATTTACTGAAAAGTTAACTTCTGCTTTTAAGAGCTAGTCCTGGCTTCTGGCCAAATATGAATTGACGATTTTGACAAGTTCATATAGTTTAAAACATTACATAACATTGCCTATATATGTAAGGCTAAATTAATTACTTTGAGTGAATGACTTCAGCCTGTTTAAAAGTGTATTTAATTCTGCTCATAGGGCATAGGAAATCACTTTACCTGGTGCCCCAAACCACCAAGGCTGGGAGACAGATGTGTTAAGTAGTTAAACTACCATGGCCTTTCCCTTGGAGAGCAATTCCATTCCAGCCTTTGTAGCCCTGAGTAACTGGAAGCCAGTGCTCCCTTATTTCTTGTCCTTCCACTTGAACATAGCACTCCTCTTCCTTAACTGAGATGTAATGAGGTAGCCTTTTTTGCAGACGTTTATGCCTAAGGTACATTAAGGCTGCTCTGAAAACTTGGGCTCAAAGTGAACATAGCCTATGACATGGGGATGCTGTTTTATTTTCCATACTCCAGAGCTCACTAGGTCTGATTTGCAAAGTTCCTTTGAGTTCTGATGAGCTGTTTTCAACTCTTGACTTGAAGAAGGCTCTGTATACAAACTTTCTTGTTATGCAGCTGCCATTAAGACAATGGACTTGGGGCTTGATTAAGAAGAAAAAAATAACTTGACCACTTGCTTCTTCAGATCATGTCTATTTTTCTCAGAGCACCTTTTTAGAGGACTGTTGTCTCTCACCTTTAGGCCAAAAGTCTCCAATAGAATTTATAACCAGGAAATTGTGACACTGGTTTCTCAAAAGGACATTGAAGAGCACTCCTCATGCTTACCCTTTGGAGCATTTAGTCTTCAACTTTCTACCCATGTTGGATTCCTTGCCAAACTGGTCTCCATTTAGTTCCTGGAACACACCAAGCATGTCTACCTCAGAACCTTTGCATGCATGGCTTCTACTGCCTAGAAAATACAGTTCCTTTCCTTGTGACCAGCCCTTTCACAGCCTTCAAGTCTCCACTTAATGTCACCTCTAAGGAGAAGCCGTTCCTTCTAGTTAGTTTAAAGCAACTTCCCCCATTGTTTCTTCTGGAAACCTGCCTTTTCCTTCATGATGATTGTAAAAGTAGCTAGTAAGTATTATGTTATTTCTGCATACTGGACCCTTTTGTTCCAACTCTTTTATAGCTTCTCACTTTATTTAATTCTCATTGTAACCATATGACTATACATATTTTTATTATCCACATATCATAAATGGAAAAACTGAGGGACAGAAAGGTTTAATATCTTACCTACAATCAAATAGCAAGTAAGTTATAGAGCCAGAATTTGAACCGAGGAAGCATGGTTCCAGAGCTCATGCTCTTCAAATAATATAGTACATCCTCTTGCATTTTGTAATTATATACGTTAGTATTTATTTACTTGTTTGAAGCTCCATGAGATGAGGGATTATGTTGATTCTGTTCATTAATGTATACATAATACCTAGCACAGTGTTTGGCAGATAGGAGGCATTTAACATGGGAGGGAAGAAAGAAGGAAGGAAGGAAGGAGGGAGGGAGAAAGGGAGGGAAGAAGGAAGGCAAGAAGGCAAGAAGGGAGGAAGGAAGGATTCTTTAAGAATCAGTGAACAGTTATTATAGCTAAAATTTATCTGGGATAGGGGCTCATGCTCATGTTGTGGCTACAAACACAAATCCTGGTGCCTGGTTATTCTTGACTGAAGACTAGCAATATATTCAAGGCAGCATCGAGACTTTGTTTGACATTTGCTTCTGTAAAGACATGGTGAGTTACCTGAACAAACTAATGTTAGGCATGCCTTCTAAATTGTTGCAGTGTGTGTGGGCAACATTGAGAGTGGGACCCTTAGCCACACCCTTGTCAGGCAAATCAATAGCAAACAAGTTGGTTTGATTGCAGGATGACAGAATGACAAATGGAAGCCTGGTTCCCAAGAGGTTGGGGCTTACTGTGGCATGCACAATCTCTCCAGTTTTAATTGAATAGAGTTTTGGGGAGTTGGATGGGGAAAGAGAGGAGGGGTGGCAGATGAGTGAAAGGGGCCTAAGGGTAAAAGAAGCAGGGCTTTGAATGACTACCGACCTGCAATGTGTTCTTTAAATGCAGTTTGGGAAATGATGCTTTCAGGGAGCATGGATCTTGCTTCTGCCTGCAGAGCAGATATTTGCGGGTGCATGCTTGCAGGGACATGAATTATACTTCCCTGTGTCTGATTTGTAACTACACCTGTACACTCTTAGAAATGCTAATAGACAAATAGAAATTTAGGTACAAAGGAAAATCTAATAAGAAGAGCATTTGAATGAGTAAGAAATGTCTAATTTTTTGCAGTCGTTAGGACTGGAGGAACATGCTTATAGTAATTAGGTAAGATTGATTTCGAGGCCGAACACCACCCACAATTTGTGTAGTCTGGGGGTCAGGCGGGCAGCTGCAGAAACCGCTCAGCTAATTATGAGAATTCACTGTTCGTTAATAGAATCTCTCTCCACAAACAGCAGCTGTGTGTTTGCTCACGCAAATTATTAATTCTGGCCTCGCCTCAGCTGCAAGTTTCTGCTGTGCGGAGAGGAATCCTCAGATAGAAGTGTCAGTTATCACCCAAGCGATACCAAGGAAGGAAGAAAAATATGAAATGAAAGAAAATATCCTCTAATCACAGGTGTATAAAGATTTTGCATCTACCTCCCTTTTCTGCCTTTCACTCCCAAACAATTGAATGCCAATTTTGGAACTCATTAATCTGTAGGCAACCTACCGAGATCTAATTTATACCTGTCAGGAGCAATGGGCAGCAGCTAATAGGAAAATAATTGCAATATAAGTCTGCTTTCCCACTTGATAGTATGCAAGATTTTAATGATAACCCTTGTCTGTTGGAATATCAGAATGGCCAACAGATACGTTCTCTCTTTTGCAGAGAGTCACACTGTGAACAAAAGAGATGTGTCCTCTGGTTTTATTATATACTGCAAATAAAGTGATAACAGCATAGTTGATGAAACACAGCACATGTACCTATTTATTCTCTGGAAGAATTGAAAGGAATATTCCTGCAACACATTAACTGTGAACTAGTATTCTCACATTTCAATTTGTTGAAGAAAAATATCTGGCTGGATATTTTTACAGAAAATATCTCCTGTTTTATATTGAATTGAATATGTGTATTCAATAATGACAAGGTTTGAAATATCGGGGCACTCCAGAGGACTTAGGATTTCCAGGATTGCACTGGAGTGTTCAGGAACAAAGGGCAGTATTTACTACATAAAAAGGGAAAGAGTGTCTATTTATTCTGTACTATTTTTCCTCCTCCTGGGATTGTCTTAAGTGGAATTTCTCCATAACCAAATTAGGAACATCAAAGGTTGCCTAAGGCTGCAGAACATATTTGGTAAAACTGTTTCTAAAGTGTGACTTCTTATTTCTTTATGCATTGTCCTAACTGGATGACCTTCTAGGGGGTCTCTTGGTAGAAGACAGGACCTGACAAGAGTCTGATGCTGCTATATGAGGCCTGGGTTCAAATCCCACCCTTGGCACTTAATCACTGCCTAGCTTTGAACAAATCCATTAACCTCTCTAAAACCTGCTTCCTTCACACATAAGTCTTCACATGGTTGTGACAGAATCAAATAAAAGCATGTAAGTGAAAGCACTTTGGAGGGAGACAAACGAGTATTAGTTGTTACTATTTTGTGACAACTGAAAGTGCTTGTGGAGAGAGTGTATATTAAAATGCAAATTTCCTGAGGGAAGGAAGAGAGAAAATGGCTTACTATTGAAAAGTACCCATCTGATGCCATAATCCTTGTTCCCAAATCAAAGTCAACCAATCCTTCTGGGTATTTGATTTGAGCTTCAAATCTGTCCTAAGCATTGTGGGAAATACAAAGTGAATAAAGCATCATTTTTGCCTTCAAGTGGTTTATTACAGAAGCAAAGATAGTTCTCATACTGTTTGTTCAGTAAACATCAGGGCCCCAGACAGTGGCGGGTGCTGATACAGATGACAGTTAAGATGACAGCGTGTGTATGGAGCAGGAGGGGGAGGAGCCAGAAAACGGGTTCCTTGTCTCACTCCACATCAACCTGCCATGACCTTGGAGAGGTCATTTCACTTCTCAGAGCCTTAGTCTCTTTATTTGTAGAAAGGAGCATTTGAATCGATCTCAGAAGTCTTTCCTGTGTTTAAAGTTCTATGTTTCTATGACTTTTTTTAAATTTAAGAAATGAAGAGAGTAAAACCATTATTATGCTTAATCCTTGCTTTCAGTGACTAAAGATATAAATAACAGAATTAAATGAAGAGTTTGAAAGGAAAAGGCCATTAAGACATAGAACAATGAGTTGTTAATAAAGGGTACTAAAATGACCTATTTGTCATGTCTTCCTGGTGGAAAATTAGAAATTACGCAGGTAATTTGCTCTATGTTGATAATCGAAATAGATAATTCAAGTCAAACATTGATTTGGACAAATCACTCATACATTCTAAGCCCTATAATCCTAAACTGTAAAAGAATATCTGAAGCCCAATCCCTATCCTAGTCATCTCATAAGGCTTTTGTGAAGATCAGATACTATATTTGTGAATTATTTAAATCAATAATACTATATAAATATAGGAAATGTTTTAATTATTTGGATCTTGAGTTGTCTAATTTTCCTAATCACACCAAGAAAAATCTATAGTTCCAATCATAATGGCCAAGTGTCTACTCCACTGGGTTCTGTGTGAGTGAATACTGCTTAGGATTCAGAGAAACCAGGGCTACGTGCCCAGTCATTTCACTCACTTATTTAATACATGAGAGTTACCTAACTTTCCTACACTTCTGTTTCTTTGGTTGTAAAAGAGGATAATAGCATCTTCTTCAAAATGTGTGAGATGTTTGATATAAAGAAGAACGTAGGAGAACACCGGGTCCTACCAGGGGAAGGTAGGATATTCAGAACTGAATGCTGTGAAGTGGCTCAGTTTACAGAAAATGCTATCTGGTCTGCTTACGAAGTCTGACATTCCTGCATCTACCTTTCTATTATCCCTAATTCCAGGATTTTTTTTTTTTATGGACATTCACATGTAAATAAGCTGAAATTAGAAAAATAAGTATATTCCCTCTATTGTAAAGGTGCTTCCATGGCAGAAAATGTGGTATTTTTATGTAACCAAACTTCAATAGGGAAAATATCAGAACTGTCTCTGCGGTGTGTGTGAAAGCTGTGGAAGGGCCTCTCGTCTTCAAAATCCCCTCCTCTTATTCCTAATTTCATACCTCAGCCACCTCATATCTGGTTCTGCTTTGGAGGAACCCGATTTAAGTCAACTCTTTGGCCCAGATTTGACTTCTTCGTTCTTATTCTACAAATAATTCTGGCTTAGAGGATATCCAGATGTCTATTGTTACATAACAAACCACAGTAAAATCTAGTGACTTAAACAACAGCAGGGACTTAGGATATCTTTGTCCAACTGAAAGGGACCGATATTCACATTTAATTACTTTCAGCTTATTATTTAAGTGCAAATTTCCACTACAAAAAAAATTTTAATTAGGGATAGAGAAAGGTAAATCAAGGAAAGTCAAACTTCTTCAGCAGACAAATAAATAGCATATGCTGTAAACTTAATCACTTTATCTCATGAATCTAATTAGGCAGAGCTCAACAGGGAAGGTTCATCTTTGCTCCACATACCATCAGCTGGGGCAGCTTGACTGGGGCTGAAAGATTCACTTCCAAGGTGGCTAACTCTTGTGGGTGGTAAATCAGTGCTGGCTGTTCCTGTGGGTGGGGTGGGGGTGAGGACACCCCTGTTCCTCTCCATGTGACTTCCTCACAGGCCAGTGTCTGAGTTATAAGAGCTAGTGTCCCAGCAGACAGGAAGTAGAAGCTGCCAATTTCTTAAAACCTGAGCATAGTGTCACTTCTACTGCATTCTATTGGTCAAACAGTCATAAGACCCAAATTCAAGGGGAGGGGTATTGATCCCGCTTCTCTATGGGAGGAAGTTGAAAGAATTTGAGGGTTGTGTTGTAAAACATGTTTACAACAAATTTTTTTTTAAATTTTGAGATAGTGAATGTTTCAATCCTGGTTCCGTGTAGGAAACAGAACCCACCCTAGATATTTTAAGCTGACATTGTTTAATATAGGGAATCAAATGCTACGTGGTTGCAGGAAGGGCTAAGAAGCAAGTTCCAGGCAGGTCCTCTTGAAATGACTTCCAGAACAACACTGTCCTGATCCACTGGGGAGCTCCTATCTTGGAGGCTGCCTCTGGAACACAAGACACCAATGCGGGGGGTACAATTGCCTCAGAAAACTGGAGAATGGACACCCACCTTTTCCATGTAGGGATTAGAAAGTCAGATTAAGATGATGCCACTGTTGTCACTGCTTCGCAACATCCAGGAACTGGAGAATGGACGATGGAGAGTTCTGCTGGGAAGCCTCCTGTTTCCACCATCTTGTCAATTGGCTGCCAATAGCCTAGGGAGTGGTTTTCAGACTTCAGGGGGCAACAGAATCAGCTGAAGGGCTTGTTAAAACAAAGATTGTTGGTTCCCCCTCCAGGATAGCTGATTCAGGGAGTCAGGAATGGAACCAAGGATTTGCACTTCTAACAAGTTCCCAGATGATGGTGCCGCTGCTGGTGAGGGACCTCACTTGGAGAACCACTGGCCTAGAGGTGTGGGAAGGTGGCCTCCCAGTTCCGTCTGCCCCCCAAATCTCCTATGAGTGTGGTGGGTAGAAAGTGATTTGCAACCAGAACCATGGTTGTGAGGAAGCATAAGAAGAGTTTTTAACTTTCTAACCTCTCCAACAGAAGAAGGTTATAATGGAGGATGAGGAAGCTAAGCCAGATATTTTATACTAATCACACTCTACTGCACATATTGCAATTACTTTTAATGTACTAAAATCATCATCATGAACATCAAACATCACCATTCTCTATGTGTGGATATGTGAAGTTAAGTTCACAGTGAAGGCTGTCATGTCCTAGAGTCTAAAAACATCCTAATATACACATGTCTTTTGTATGTGGAAAGTTTTCATGGCACCTTGTGGGAAATTTGCATATCACTCTCTATTATGCCATTTTCTCAGGTAAGGAAGAAAAATGATTTTATAATTTGTGGATTCACTTTCCAAGTAATACAATTTTGATACATGAGTTTTTCTGTCAGTTTTTTCCTTCTCCTTCCTCTTAGCAGAGCAACTTTGTTATCCATGAATATGACCTTCTCACACTCATTCCATATTTCAGACAGAAAAGTTGAGATGGGGATATTTGTATTCAGTGTTTGTTTGAAGAAGGTGCAGACAAATTTTGTGCCGAATTAGTCTTCGTTTGATTAAATAACACGTTCGTATCAGAGAGAAGCAGCCGAAGAAGGTCTAAGAAGTAGGACAGCCCACCAGCAGACAGCACGTTTGGAACATCTGCTGCACTGAGCATCCCATGGGTGGTGGTGGATTGTGGGATGATTATTTCACAGGTGCAACAACCTCATTATTCAGGTACGTCAGGAAGTGCTAAGACAGTTCCCAGCTGAGGTAAAAGTGGAACTCAAACAATAGTAACTCAGCTGGGTACATAGAATTACATAGAGTGTTTTTGTGCTTAAGGCTGACCAATGGCTACAGGCTTGTTATTGAATGTATTGCCTTTCCCTTCTTAAGCAGACAGGTTCGATTTTATTACTAGCTTCAAAGGGAACGCTGAAACAGAGCCTTGCTTAAGAGTGCTTGATTTCTATTGAATTAAACAGATATGCAGCCACCACATAATTTTTCAACTACCAAACCCATACTTCAATTCTGATTTCAGCATCCATATCTTCAGTTCCACTAGGCAATAGACAGTATTTTAAATGGCCACAAAATTAGGGCACCAATAAGAGCCTTTCTGGGGAAGAAAAAAAAAAAAAAAAAATCCTGACTCCTGAAACTTTATGCCAAGTCACTTTCATCAATAATGGCTCATGATATCCCTGCCTTTGCTGATAGAGATTCCCCAAACCAGTCTGCTAAGTCATTGTGGCTTTTCTGATGGCAATGTCTTTTATAAGGGGCATTTTAATTAATACTTATATAAAATTTTGCAATGGGTCAAAGCTCTAGGAAAGTGCAGAGTAAGGAAGGGAGCTGAATAACGGAATCCTTTTGAAATATAGTAAAAATGTAGGTGAATCAAGATTCGTGAGGGCAGAGGAAATTTGTTCAGGAAAACACAGGTCAGAGTCCTCTGTTGCCTGAACTTTAGAGCATCAGTTCATGCACAATTCATTGGGAAATCAGACATTACCGCATTCCCAGACCACCCATTTTCAGCACCATTAACTAGGCACTTGGCATGGACTTGGTGTGTTCTGTCCAGTTTAGTTCACTGTGTATATTCTCCAAATTTGCTAAAAAATGACCATATATGTATATTTTTTACTTCAGGAAAATAGTTAATAAAAAATAAACAGGTTACTCTGTGTTCCTCTTACAATGATTCTTTGGTCTTGTACCTGCATTATAATGCAAATGTTTTGCACAGTTTATGTTTAAATAAGATTGATTTCTATCCTGGGAAGGTATCAAAGGCTCAGATGTGTGGCTTAGAATACAACGGCTTGGAGAAAGGGAGAGAAACAGAAATGGGAAATGTTGGCTAATGGAGGCAGAAACTTCATCCTGCAGTCTTGATTAACACAGCAAATGAGAAACAGCAGGGTTTACAGACTTTCAGTGTTAATCTATGTTCTTTAATTTACTTTCATCTAGGTGAAGAAGGAAATGAGTTTTTGGTAGATTGTGCTAATGGACTAATCCTGAGTCGTCTTTGCCTTTTAATGTTGAAGCTATATATTTTTTAAAAGTCACCATTTTATTTATGCAGCCATGTTTAAATGATCCAAATAGGAAAAATAATGGTCAAGCAAAATGACTTTCATTATAATTTTTAGTTATAGGGCGAACTATATATTTGTGCTACTGACTTTCTGGTATGGTTCTTGATTGCTCTTGGGAACAATGATTGATAAAATGATAAAGTCACTAAACTGTGAACATCCAGAGCTGGGTTCAAAAAAACAAAAAACAAAAAACAAAAAAAGAAGCACAGATAAAATTGTGTGGAAATTCCAGAACTGTGTCTGAAGGGATTAAGAATGGCTCAGGAAGGATGTGGCAAATCACCCATTCATGTGTCTATTCATTCAACACATGTTTATTGAATGTCTATTATGTGCCAGGCTTTTGCTCTTGTGTAGCTTATAGTCTGGATGAGGCAGAAGCGGAGGGAGGACAGGGGGAGTTACAATTCTGCAAGCAAATATGTGGACAAGCTAATTTCAGAAAGTAGTAATTGTTGCATAGAAAATGGAAAAATGTTACGATGGGTCTTGAAGGCTAGATAAAATTTAGATGTTAGCAGTTGAAAAAGCTAGGAATCAGGAAGATGGATGGTGGGGTCAAAAGCAGGGAGCCTAGAAAAAGTAGAGACACAGCATGCAGTGAGAAATATTTGATGGTATGTGTGGTGTGTGGAGGAGGACAGGCATGTTTGGAAGTGCACGTTGAGCATCAAGGGCATCCTTCATTGCCAAGGTGATGAGTTTGGACCTTACTCAGTGAATGTTTAGAGGTTACTGGGAAGGAAATTTGTTGAGCAGAGACCTGCCCTTAAAAATGATTAATCTGGAAGTCAACTGAGGAAGGATTAAGTAGGGAGGAAGACTTGTTAAGTGTCTATTGGAGGTAGCCAGGTAAGTGGTTAAGGGTCTCCATTAGCGTAAGCCAGGAAAGGAATGGGGAACAATCACCAGGGGATGTCTCAACAGGATTGGCAAGGAATTGGATATGGGACCTGAATGAAAGGAAAGACCTGATGATGATCTCACAATTTTAGACTTGGGCAAAACAAAGACTGTCATTCTGAAAAATGAGGTAAAGGGAACTGCTTTTGCAAAGAAAGTGGTAAATTTGGTCAAGGACATTATTTGGTTTGAGATACCTGCAGCTCACTGAAAGATGTCTCGCAGACAGCTGAAAATGCAGTTTTACTACTAGACCTCCAAAGAAAGGTTAAGGCGGGAGACTTGGATGTGAGTGGAACCCAAAAGGAGGTAAAAATTGAATGAAGCACAATATTAATAATACATCACATATATGTATTGATATTACTAATTTATATGTTTATTTCCCTCAATAGATTTTTAGTCCTTCTAACACATGAAATTGCATTTGAATCATCTCTGTATCCCCAGTGCCCAGTACAGCATCTGGAGCCCAGGATGTGCATAATAAATAGATGAATAAATAAACAAACAAATAAAATCTTTAGATTCTCCCCAGAACCCTATATCAGGCAGGGCTGACATCCAGGGGCTGGTCTAGTGGTATTGGTAATTTACAGCTGGTGCCCATTCTGTCTGGTCAGGGCCCATACAATGATCTTCGTGAATTATTTTTTAATACCACCCCTGAGATAGGTGCTATTAGTCCCAGTTTACTGACTAGGAAACTGACACTTGAAAACTGACACTTGAAAAGGTTAAGTAGTTTTTGCAATGCACAAGCCAGAAATCAGGCAGGGATGAGTGTCATATGCTTTTCAGAGTCTGTCTGACTCTGAAACTGGCAGCCTTTCATCAGTCTTTTCCCATCGCATTCAACAAGATAGCTAAGAGGCAATGCAGGTTTAGCTGAGGCTGTACATTGTTAAGAATCTTTACTTTCAACAAAGCTAAGTCTGTCTCATTTAATGTTTGAAACACACACACACATATCTATATACCATAATTTTATTGAGCCTTGATAATTTTAATTTCCTAGTAGGGTTGGAAATCTCAGGACTACCTTAAATTTCACAAAACATCAGAATATTCTCTAACACTTCATTTTATTAAAATAACTGAACAGGGTAAAGTATACTCCTCTAACTAAATTGATTACAACATACAGTGTATGGAAGATTACAGAATGAGGAAGATCAACTCCCACAACAAGAATGGTCTGTGCTGAGCTTAAACTACAATTTGGGCTGATTTTCCACCCTTGCTTTTATTACTATCCCAATTATCTTCCCTCCTTCTTTCTCTTTTTCTCTTTCCCAAGCTTTGGGACATTAAGAGTATTTCCTAGTTTCTTTCCTCTCCTTCTATGCATTTATCATATCGGTTCACACAATAGTACTTCCTGTAAGTCTGGGGCTTCATCAATATCTCCATCCTCATAGAAGTCAAGGTGATTATATAGATACCCAGTGACTCACATCATCTTTGGTCTTTATTTCTGGAGGAATTTTAGATTTTTTTTTTTTTTTTTTTTTTTTCCATCCACTGTGTGTCCTGGGGCCTTACGGCATCATTAATCAAAACATGTCCTTTGTACTCCTTTATGTGTATTTTTTCCTCCTAGGATTTGCTCTCTCTTGTTTTTGCTTTTACTTTCTGGCTCTGTTTGCCTTTGGTTTTCTCTCCCTCTTTTATTTTCACTATTATCAACACTTTCCAAACTAAATATGCAAGAGTCCATGACATGTTCTATTTAGAAAGTTGTTTTCCTCTAGTTCCTCTCTCTTTTTTTTTTAAATTTCAAGTTTCTAGAGAAGGATTTCTCAATAGCAGCACTGTTGACACCTTGGGCCTTGGGGATGAGGGTTGGGTTAAGATCTGTGCTGTGCCTTGTAGGATCTTTGTTTGCCAGGTTCCCTGGCCTCTACCCACTAGAGGCCAGTAGTACCCATTCCCCAATAATTGAATTGTGACAAGCAAAAATGTCCTCAGAGATTGTCAAATATTCCCTGGAGGCTAATGTCACCCACCCACCCCCTCCCGCCAGTTGAGAGCCATTGCTAGGAGGGTGGTAAGGCTGGCTTTTTTGAGCTAATTTGTCAAGCACTTAAGAAGGGACACCAAATCTTGATTAGCCTATAACCTTAAACACATGGTTTCATTTCTATGGGCCCTTAGTTTCCTTATCTGTAAAATGGGAAGCTAACATACACTTCCAAACTCAAAGAATTATCTTGAGAATCCAATGAAATAATGTGTCTGAAACCTTACTGTAAACTGTATAGCATCAAAATAGCAATCCTTCCTCTAATTTTCCTTTTCTTTTTGGCTCATTGAGAGAGGACAAAAGAATCTCCTTAAAATTAGATCGAATCAGACAATGAAGCCTTCCACTTAAGGAAAAAATTGCCCCAGTTGCCAAGTTAACGAGATTGTCCACCCACTCCTTTTTTCCTTTTTTTTTCCTAATTTCCTAGACTATGAAGAAAACACTCAAAGAGCTTGGTTTCCATTGGAAAACTTTAAACCCACGGTGTTCTCTTGGACATTCTAATCCCTCTTGTCCTCTGCAATTAGTATGTCAAGAACCAGAAAAAGTTATGTTTATGATGGCTTAAAGTTTAAATGTCATCCTTTAGGCACTGATATTATTTTAGTATGGAGCAACTAGGTTGGCAGTAAATATTATATGTTTAAGTCTAAAGCATTTTGTGTATAAACATTTTAACACCTGAGTTTCATCACATTAACATAAAATGCAAAGAAAAACACAAAAAGGCATAGCATGAAGAAGATCCACTTAAATTCTCTCGGGATGATGAGATCCAAAAGCAACATCCTCTGGAAATTTGGTTCTCTCATGGGATACTTGATTACAAAGGGAAAGACAGGTGCCACTTAGCAAGGAAAGAAATCCAGCTCCCTGCCTTTCATTTATGCCCTTGCTCACATTATATTGCAATTCAGTTGCCACATTAGCTAAGTGACCCCCTTAAATAATCTCATTTACACCTACACACGTTTTTTGTTTAACTTGGTCTGGTTTTCTTATACCAACATGTGTTGTTTATCCATGTAAGTTGCTGAGCTTTTCATACATTGGGGATAATTTCAAGACCATAATGATACCCCCCTGAAATAAATTATTTAATATATTTTTTGATAAAAGAACTAAAGCTAACTGATGTGAGGTAAGCTACAGATCGGTTATATATTCATTTTTCACCAATGTATGCAATTATCCACTCAGCCTGTACCCATTAATTTTATTTTTCTTCCTAAGCTGGAAGTATTTAAAGCCATTAGAAAATAATCCAAGAATTCTATTTGCTGAATAAATTTTAATTTGCATGGCACCAGGAATTTTTTATTAATGGGAAATAAATTATTGCAATCTTTGGGAAGGAGACAAGTTAATAGCTTTGTGAAAAGCAATGGAGAGAAAATGATCTTGAAAAGGTCAGGTCTCCTGTCACAGTGTCTTTATGCACAATTAAAACAAGTCAAGAAAGTGGCTATATAATCAGGACCATGAATATGCATTATATCCTAATGAGAGTGTGAAGATGTAGCAGGCTTAGTGCTAAAGTCATGGTGGGGTGGTGACATAAAAATGGTAATTTGTGATGTAGTATTTAACTGTGTTTCTCTTTCCTATGGAAAACTTAACTCTTTAGTAGCTTCTACTTCATCGTGTCTTGGTGTATTTAGGTTCTTCCTACATTTCATGGAGACAAAAAAAAAAGGACAATTATGTCAATTTTGTGAGAAATAAATAAATAGTGAAATACTGTCTACTGTGATGTGTAAAAGAGTTAAATGATGGACTAGATTTTTCATTTTGCCATCAATTGCTTTGATCTTTTGGACAGTTTGTGATTACCTCTGTGTGTCTGAGCATGTATGTAAATGTATTTTAATTCAAAACAAAATCCTTTACCAATCATATTCTTAGTTACCATGTCACCTCTATTTTGCCTTCACCCTTCTTCACGTCCTCACCTTACGATACTGAGTGTTTCCCTAACAAATGACAGGGAAAAAAAAAGCATCATGCTTTGGATGGAATTTTGAAGATCATGAGCATTTTTTATCTTGAACACCCTGTTACAGGGTATATTGTTTACAAAAGTGCTCTTTCTGTAGGAAAAGCCTTTAGAAATGACATTGGCAGAAATAACTGGCTGCATCAAGAAGTTAACTTAAGTTCTTAAGTGGCCAATTACCTCTGGGTAATGGCTTGCTGCTCTGTGTGCTATTGAGTCATTTCTGGCTATTCTACATTTTAATTGAAAAGCAGTATGAACATTCTGATTCAGTGGTCATTTTTAATAAAAGATAATGATCACTGAACAATGATTTTGATTAGCTAATGGCAATTTAAAGGTTTCTAGAACCTTTCACAATTCTGCCTGCTTATTCCAGAATATTAATAGAAGACTTTGAACTAAGATTTCTGTTCTTATCTTGGTAGGAGCAAACAAATTTGGGGGAAAAGCAGGAGTTTGTCTTCTTGCATTTCTTACAGCATGACTGACTTATACTGTAAAGGAATAGCTCTGAGCATCTTGACAACCAGAACCAATGTGGGAGGAGCCTTTGTCTCTTCAGCCCTGCTGGAAGTGAACACCAGCCATTCTATTAGCCTGGCTCCATTTTTCAAAGAATGATTTCGCTGTTTCTGAACAGTGTTTCAGTTTATACTCTGGTCACTTAAATGTAGGACCTTACCTCTAGGATTGTGTGCAGCAAATGCTGGAGGTTGCTCTTTCTCATAGATGGTGTAGAAATCAGCCTCCATGCTGTGACTTCAGAACAAATCAACCAGCCCCCAAATATCTCCTTCATTTGTCCCCTTATTCATAGATTTCAACAATTAGGGATTCATTCATTTGGCTGTTTAAATTAGGAATAAGGATATCTGATATAGAATGCTACAAATAATTCAGAATGTAGGAGTTGAAGGTATTGGAAGACAAGTTTCATCTCTTTATTATTTTCCCAAGCATCAGCCCTGAACATATATGTACAAAATTATGTAGCACTCTACACTGTATAGTTTTCTTTGTGTAGGACTTAAATGTGTATAGGATGAAATATTTTCTTCCATTTCACAAATGCTATTCTTGCTTTATATGAATCATTAAATACACACTGCTAACTATAGAACTGATGAGCAGAGAAATCAGGAGACATGAAACAAAAGCAGTGTCTCCACTGGCACAGATTTTGAAACTGAATTCCTCCATAGCCATACAGAGAAAGGAACATAGTTTGGAGGTGGCGGGGTGGGGGTGGGGGTGGGTAGCAAGGGGATTTAACCAAACTTGCTCTTCAGTATTCACTAGGAGTAGTCAAAAATAAGCTTGATAATACTTAAGTATGCATAATACAAAAATATAATTTGAACAAAAGTATAATTTGTGACCTCCCTGAAACAGAAAATTTG
Organism: Choloepus didactylus; assembly: GCF_015220235.1. Classification (NCBI taxonomy): domain Eukaryota; kingdom Metazoa; phylum Chordata; class Mammalia; order Pilosa; family Megalonychidae; genus Choloepus; species Choloepus didactylus. The sequence continues at coordinate 47,682,209 of NC_051320.1, read as the reverse complement.
TTTAGTAATCCAAAGGCCAGTAGCCTTAGATGCTCTGTTTTACAGACACAGCCAAGGAGTAAAAAGAAAAGATAGATTGGAGCCAAGATAAATATCACAAATTCTGATGAGTAAAACACATGAGTGTTACTCATAGGAGGGACCCTAAGCCTCCTATCAATGCCTATCAATGCTTAATTATGCACAATTCTAAAAGTTTGTTCACCTGAACCTTATATAATTATTATATTTACTATGTATTCTAAATATACATAATATTATATATTATGTTATGTTTCATATATACAAATGTATGTTTATAACGGACACCATGGATTTTGGAGTCATTTAGCACTGTTTAATTCCGTTCTTAATTTTCTTTAATTCCAGTTCTATTCCTTAGTAACTTTGTGACTTAGGCAAGTAGATTAAACTCTGAGCTTAAATGATCTCTCTACCAATGAAAAAGTACCAATAACCACTTCACAGGATTGTGGCAAAAATATGTGAAGTCCTTGATAGAGTCTCTATTCAATAGAAGAGTCAGAAAAGTTAGTTTTCCTTTCTTTTCTCTCAGTCCAGAGCAGCATAGTAGCAGGACACCTTGCTCAATTGCTTATCAGTTGCCTGTCAATCAAGCCCCTACTGGCATGGGTGGGGGTGCAGTGCCCCAGGTGCCTGTGCTCCAACAGCGAGGGGCCCCAGAAGAGGCAAGAAAGGAAACTGCCTGCTAGACTCCTCTCTTCCTCATGCCTGGGGATGATCTCAGAAGGCAGCATCTTTGAATTAGCAAGGGAACCCAAAAGTAGGAGTTAAATGGAAACTGTACCTATGCTTTCCCATCCTCCTTACTCATCCTTTCTCTCTCCTTTCTTTTCCATCTCGGAAACCTGGGAGTGCGGAGGCATTGGGAAAAGAGAGAAAGGACAGGGTCCGAACTCCAGACAAACTGTGATCCTCGCGGAACACAAGACATGATATCTGATCCTCCTCAGTTTTATCCTGGGAAAGGGAGGTGGGGACAGAGCAGAGGAAGACAACAAACACCCATAGAACATGAAAATGTAAGATAATTGAAATTTTAAACTGCAGGATGATGAGTATCTCTAGCACTCATTAATAGAATAACTATAAGATCAAAAGTCCTATTCTAAATCCTAGTGGGGGTGGAAAAGCTTTTTAATGTTGCTACTGTGATGATAAAACAAATTCGCAACATACTGGTAAAGTAAAAATATTTTTCTCTAAAACTTGAAGTAATTCCTAAAATATCAGTTTTGAAAGGTTATTAGGTACCATGAAAACTGCACATACTGCAGGAAATGGGTCCAACATCACATCATTCACTCATTAAGTAGAAATTTATTGAAAGCTTAAAAGGGAAGAAAAGATTTACAGATTTTAAACAAATAAACATGTAACCAAATGCTGCTATGTAAGAGATAAACAAGTAAATGACACTTTGGTGCAGATTTTATTGTAAAATCTATTTGAGGAAAGGCTACTTTTTCCAAACTGTTCTTCCGTATCATGCCATATTTCATATTGACAACAAAACCTCGGACAGGAAATTCCAAAGGTATGCTTCCCATTTGACAGAAGAAAACCTTGAGGCCCAGGGATATTAGAAAATTGATTAACACCACATGTAATTAAACTTAGGCCTTGAACTTGATGGAATTTCTGTGTTGTTAGCATCACTAATTGATTATGGGGATTGCTTTAGGGCCAGAATTAAAATTTAATATATTTCAGAGTTACTAAATCAAAATGCAACTTAATTCAGATTCTATTTAATTCTGAGCTCCTATCATAGGCAGGATATTTTCCTAGGTGTTGTTGAACTTAGTGGTGCTCAGGTTTTTGTCCATCCTTCGAGGAATATACAGTCTAATGAAATTCACTAACCTGCAGGTTTACAGGCACCTTCATGGTGCTCATTGTTTTGCAAATTCTGCTTAACCAAAAATTACACCAAATATAAAAATCCTCTCAATATTACACTTTAAAATGATCATCATGCATGTATTCCCAGATTTTTGTCTGCTTGAGAGTCTCAGAGGCAGGTGGGTTAATTGAGGTTCTGATTTAGTAGGTCTGGAGTGGGGTCCAGAACAAGCATCCAGATGACTCTGATGCTTGTGATGAGGGCCCCACTCTGAGAAGCACTGCCTTTATCTTCCCTCATTCTCAAGCTCTGACCCTGCTGTTAACTCAGATAAGAGGTAGGTGGCCAGAGTCTCAGCCCCTGCTTATAGCACTTGCACAGATGCCGAGGAAGCACCAATTACAGGAGGTCACAGGAGGGAAGAGTTTTATTTTAAGATGGGAGACTCTAGTGTAAAGATGATAATAATAGGAAGAAGTTAGGAACACATTCAAAGTGAAAGAAGCAAGTTGTCATTAGGAAATAAGGATGAGGACTGGCTGGAGTCAACGGCTATCCCAGTAAGGAGACAGACCCATGTCCCTTTGAATGTGAGATGGATCACCAAGAGGTAAGGCCTGATATGTGTAGAATCCCCATCTTTCCTTTATTCCTCAACCCTAGAATGAAAAGCAAATAAATGCAGATCAGGAGCTGGTGAAATGTGTTCCAGTGGCACTGATTTCAGAGACTAATTGTTGAACTAATACTAACATAATGAAGGGACGTCCTTGATTAGGGCTTCAGCATTCAAGTGACACCGGCTCCTTCTGGAACAAATTATGGGAGATTATAAGTGATCTAGAAGGACTGTATATGTGCCAAGTTTCATATTCAAATGACAAGGCATTCTTTTAATTATTTTAACATGCACGGACTAGGATACTTTTTGTTACAGAGAGATTTATATTGTTATGAGTGAGTTGATCTGTGTGTACTTTATTCAGTTCAAATCAATTCATTCATTCATTCATTCATTCATCGAAGGAATGTATATAGTGTGCTGCTTTGTATCAAATATTGTTCAGGGAAAGAGGAATTTAAAAATGAAAAGTATTGTTCCTCCTAATAAACCTTATATCTAGATTATACAAAAGACAGATTTTTTAAAGCAAATAATTATAAGACAACAGAGTAATATTATTGGAGACTTAGAAAGAGTATAGTAGGAATCACCACCTCAGTTTGCCTAGAAGAACTCAAGGAAAGTGGGAGTATAATGATGTAAAACTTTGATAATTCTGTGTAATTAGCCAGGAGGGCAGGAAGGGAAAAGGTATGCTGGACAGCACAAATAGAACAGCATGTGCAGACCAGTGAGGCCAGAGAGAACTAATGTGTTTGAGGAATTGCAGAGAGATGAGGATGGACAAATAAGTAGAGACCAGCTCATGGAAATTTTTGCACACTCTGCAAAGGAGTTTAAATGTTTTTCCTGTGAGAATGGAGAGACGCCAAACAAATTTTAAGCACTGAATGACATTATTGTATTTTGGGGTTACAAGGATTTTTCTAGTGAAAGTGTGGAGAAAGCCTAAACCAGAATGAGAAGCAGACAAAGACTGATCATGAAAGACAGTGTGTCAGTATAAAGTTTTCCATGAGATCATGGAGAGCTACTGAAAGGTTTTAAACACATAAATAATCTTAATAGGTTTGCATCTTAGAATGAATTTAAGGTGACAGGACTGGAGCAGGGAGATGGGTACAGTGGCTTGAAATGGGAACAATCAGGGTGGTGATGCTTGAGCTGTTTGTAAAATAAAATCCCCCAGACCTTGCTTGGAAATGTCTGAGTGTAATTGAGAGGTCTAGTATAGGATCACTCCTAGAATCCATAGATTTCAGGTTATGGGGAGCCATGGGTCAAATGTAGGCTCACATTATGAAGGGAGAGTATGGATTATTTTTTGAGACTTGTAGAATTCAATGTGACCTGAAAATTTAGATAGCTATCTATTAGATAGAAGCAGATTTGCCACAAAGCAAACTTAGCTACCATCACCACCATCGATTACCAAAACTTTATGATCAACCCAAATAGAAACTCCATACAATTTAAGCATTAACTCCCATGCACAACATTGTGATTGTAATTAACGGCATTGCATCAAATATTTGAATGGGTTTAAAGGGGGAAAATTTGAGGTTTTATATATGTTACTAGAATAAAAATTTAAAAGCAACAAATATAGGACCGTACAACACAAACAGTAAACCCTATTATAAACGATGTACTATAGTAAATAGTGCAGTTATAAAAATGTTCTTTCGTGAATTGTAACAAATGTACCACAACGATGCAAGGTGTTAATCATAGGGTGGTATGTAGGAGCTCTGTATTTTTTACATGATTTTTCTGTAAACCTACAACTTCTCTATTTAAAAAAAAAGGAAAAAAAATTAAAAAAGAAAACAGAAAAGCAAACACAAAAACGAAAAGCAGACCTAGCAAATGTGTATTCAAAGTAATACTTTTTAGAAAGAAAACCCAAAAATATAAGCTTCAGCCTCTATAAACCTGGACATCCCCTTCCTAATAGGCAAATTATCATGTAAGTCTGAACCTGTGAAGAGAGTTGTGCTTCACAGAGCTGTGTGGAGAGGGTAAAAAGTAAAGAAGTCTTGGAGGAAATGTTTTGTATTGGTGGTCGCTTGGAATAAGTGAGTTATCAATGTGATTCAGTTATGTTTGATATGAAGACATTTCTTTTAATAGATATTTGATGTGCATGAGGTTTAAAGTATCCAGGGCTACTGATCTCTACAACTTATTTTCACAAATTCTCTCTGGGGTGTTATAAAACAATCACTGGATAGATGGATAATTGAGCTAGAGGACCTCTAAGATTCTTTGGGCTTAAAAATTAATTCCATGACTGACAGTATAACATGGTAGTTACACCCATAGACCAGTCATTCCCAAATTACTTGTAATTCCATGGAAACATTAGGATATCTGTTCTTAGTCCACTTGTCAGACACCTACTCATCTTTCAAGTCATGCTTTTCCTGACCACCTCCTACCCTGAGAACTGCCACTTTCTTCTTAATGCCCCAATATCTATTACTCACATATTATTTATAACAATTTACTGCTTTTAAATTTTATGCCCTTCAATTATATAGAACAGGGGTCAACAAACCATAGTCCAGGGGAAAATACAGTTCACTATCTGTTTTTGTAAATGCAGTTTTATTGGGAGATAGACATGTACATTCATTTATGGATCATTGGTCGCTTTAGTACTGTATCCACAGAGCTGAGTAGTTACAACAGAGATCTCAAGGCCAGCAAAGTCTAAAATATTTACTGTCTGGCCCTTTACAAAAAAAGTTTTCTGACTCCTGATACAGAGAATTCTTTGAGAGAAATTGACACATTTTTTTTTTGTATCCTTAATACTTAACAATAAATATTTGTTGAACTGATGAGTAAGACACAATTTCATCACCATCATTATTCTTCTTATCACATCATACCTTTAAATATTGCTGTACTATTTACCAAAATGTTTTAAAATAATCAGAGTTGTTTCTGGAAAGGACAATGAAAGCCATTGAACTGGTTTTATTGAGGATTTTGCATACTCACAGTTAAATAATTGAGTTAGGCCTGATGGTCTCCAGAAAGCAAGGAGAAGAATGTAAACAAAACAGGTATGGAATTGGTACATGTTGGAGAAATAAGGCATTTTCATTCTTTCTCATTTTTTCTCTCTCTCTCTGTCTTTCTCAGGCATTTATAGACATGCACATACACTCACACACCACAACTTGATTTCTTCCTATTTGTCATCAAAAGATAGCAAAGAAGGAGGTGGGGATCTAAAAGAAGGGACAGGTGATATCACCCATTAGCAGAAGGCCTTCAGATTTATAGGGTCTTTTCTTTTCCCTTAGAAATCCAGAAATGTAGTCTGAACTAATAAGGCCTTCTATTTTTCAACAAATTATTCTATTCGTTGTCCTGACATCCAAAGAAATGCAGACTCAGGCACAAGAAACTTGTCAGGATTGCAGCCTGCTTAGCCATTTGTAATACAAATGATAAAAGGAATTAAAATATAAACATCAACTGTATTATGCTTTATCGAACTCACAATTTAAAAGCTCACAATGTCAACAATGTTGACTATAATGTAAAACATAATTTTAGAATTAAAATATGCAGGCTTCTCTGATGATTACAAAGATTGTATTTTGGAAAGGAGGAAAGCTAGATGGAGACTATTACTTTTAAGCTTATAAATTACAAGGTTGAAAGTCAACTTAAGAATAAAAATAAGCACCAATCTTGAAAGAAAATCATCTACCTCCTGGATACAGTTGTATAATAGAGTTCTGCCACTTACACATCAGTATAAATATTACAGTCAACATTATCAGACAGATGGCTCCGTGGAAGTCTGAAGGTTGAAAGCCCCAGATTTTAACGATGAACAGATGCAACATTATTCTTTATAAAAAGCTTTCTGACTAACACCCTTCCCTTTTGATGCCCCAACTTATCCTTCAGTAGTGCCTTAGGGACTGTGGTAGCTTATTTGCAAAGATGGTCCCCAAATTCCTCTCTCCCTTAGACATGCGCCTCTTTGCAATGTTTTCTTTGCCACCCCTCTCATCGAGAGGTGGGGTCTATTTCCCCTCGCCTGGAATCTGCTCTGGCATTGAACTAGCTTTGAGTAATGGAATATGGTGGAAGTGATGCCATGTGACTTCTGAGCTTCACCCTGACAAGACCTTGCAGGTTCTGTGCTTGCTGTCTTGGAACATGAGACCATAATGCTTTGGAAAATCCAGAGATGAATGACCTTGCAACAATCCCAGCCACTTAGCTATCCCAGCTGATCCCCCAGCTGACTGTAGCCTCATGAGTGATCTAGGTGAGAACAGCAAAGATCTATCCAGTCAACACAAGTAATAATTTGTTAATGTTTTATGCCACTAAGTTTTGGGTTAGTTTGTTATGCAGCAATAGATAGCTGATACAGGGGTCAAGAATATGACAGAGGATACTCTGGAGGACTTAACACCTTTATTCTAGGATCCACGCTGCCATCATCCTTTTATCACTCACAGTGATAAAAGTACCTGCAACATTCATTTTTATTGTCCTGTATGCATGCATTTTTAAATACCAAATTATTGCTATTTTTACTGGTGCCATGCCATGTATTTTATGAGTATTAAAAAAAATTAAAACAAATCATTTATGCCTTGAGCCTTACCCAGAGAATCAATGCTACCTTAAAATTTTTATTCCAACAAATCTGCCTTCATCTAGACAGTGTTCTGACCATATTTCTCACTTGTTTAAATTTTTTTCAGGTTATCTCATTATTCTAATTTCCATTTTGGAGGTAGGAAATTTTTCTCTTTTATGTGTATAATTCATTTCTTTTCCCCAGAGTCAATTTGGGCTACCATCAATTCCACAGGTGTCTGATGGAATCCTAGAATGGGGGAGGGAGACCATACTGAAAGCAGGAGGAGAATATGGTTGATAGTTTAGACACAGAAGAGGAGGGAAGAGGAGAGGTTGGTTCTTTGTCTCAACTTCTCCCTTCCCCCAGAGCTGGATTCCCTTGAAGTCCTTCTGCTTCACTCATTTTTTCCCTTCAGGACCATCTCTTATGGTCTGGCCCACTCCTCCCTGAATAACATTTATCTTGACCAAGACTTTATTCCCCAACTATCCTACCCTGGGACACTCACCTAGGTAGACTCAGGCATAAAAGAATGGGTTCTACACAGTCCCCTAATCAATGCAGTCATAACTGAGACATCAGAGATAGAAATTATGGAGACTGTCCGGTTTTGTCCTGCTCTTTCAGCATTGGATAAAATAAATACCAAAATACTGCATGCTCATTTTGCTTCAGTATTGGAATCACTAAGTGAGAGCTTGTTCACTGCTGCCAAGGTGTGAATTCAATTTTGATTTCAATGTTTACCATTTCCGTAGGCCCTTAGCTCAACTCTGGTTACAGCTTTGGCTTGTTTCCTCTCCAGCCAGCTCTCTGCTTCCACCCTCGCCCTGCCACAGTGATTCTACACTTTATACTTCAAGTGAACCATGACTGTCACTTGACTTGGTTGGGGACATTTGCACGATTACCAAATAAGGCAAGAGTAACCCTCCAGGCCAGCTGAGGGTACTCTACAATCTTTGAACCTCAAGTCACATGCGTTTATGCAGCATCCTTGCTTCCGCTTGGCCTGGACTTTCCCACCAGGCAGCACCATCAAGCCCCCAAATAATAATAGCCATCACTCTTTTTAGCCCTTCCTATATGCAAAGCACTGATCTAGTAGTTTTACATGTATTTACTCACTGAATGTTCACCTCATTGTCATCATCATCATCATGTTTTCATCTATTGTTAAGTCCTGTGGCAATGTGCTTAGTAGATATTCTTTATAATATAAAGCTACAGTAGATACTCTTTATAATATGAAGCTACTTATATCGATTTGTCTCTACCTTGGAGCATTAACTACAATTCCAACTATTTATTACAAAAACCAAAAAATACTTTGTTCCTCCCTCACCTTTTAGGGAATTAAATCATGCATTAACATAATAAAAGTTTTGACAAGTCAGTTATTTTTTTGTAACATATCTAATCTTATTCAATTTAGTAATTCCTAAACTTTTTTACAATGGTAGCTTTGCCTATAGCAAGTTAACAGTTCTGCAGAACACATTTTGGAAATGGCAATGTAAGTATAAACAACAAAGAAACAAAAAACCAGAAACAAACTTATAGATCCTTCTCACCAAACTCTGGTGAAACTCCTTTAGCTAGGATAGCAAAAAGAAGAGTTTTGTTTTTTTGTTTGTTTGTTTTTCACGTCTCACACTTCCTAGTTCTTTGGTGGTCTGTGTTGGAAGTCACTTTTTCATAGGGAGACCCTTAACCTTAGTCTCCATGTACAATTTTATAAAAGTTTATTTTAAAGGCATTAAAAAGAGGTCCCTTAAAGGCTCACTCTTCTTACTGCCCAGGGGTGGTTGGGCTGTTTGTTGGCTGCAGCATCTCTTTTTCTCTAATTAGGGTGATCTGTTTGTGATCTGCTGTCTAGGTTCTGGGTAATGTGTTTTCTCTTTGCAAGGAAGAGAGACTCAGTACTTAAAACTCCTTTTGGCAGGAAGGGGAACTTCCTGATACGGATCTAAACTGGAAAGTCAGTCCCTTTTTATGTAAAAGATGCCAAGACACTTCCTTTTGAACATCTGACTGTAGCAGGTGACAAATGTAAGGTGAGAGATGAGGGATCTATTTCCAATATTCCCAATCATTCTGTCTCTTTTGAATATCTGGGAAAACTTATGCCATATGTACAAATTCTCCATTATTCAACAGCAATTCCTACCTAGAGATAGGCTAAGCCGGTCTCTAATGATGTTGATGCACAGTTGAGACTGTTAGAAAAAGGACATAGAAAACAACTACAAAGTCAGTTGACAAAAATGGTACCTGACATTTTCATCTTTGTGACTTTTGGTGGCAGTCAATGTAATGCCATTTTTATCAGCTTAGGACCAGGAATGGTCCTGCTATGCCACTGCAGTCTGAACTAGTAGACATTTCCTAAACTGATTTGAAATCATAAAGGATAAAGGAAAGAATTGTTATCATTCTACAATAATCCACTTGAGTGCTCTTCTAAAAGAACATTCTAAGGGAGCACAAGTCCAAAAGGACTTTCTGCAATAACGGAAATGTTCTGTCATCTGTACTGTCCAATTTGGCAGTCAAAAGCCACAGGTAGCTATTGAGTATTTGAAATGTGGCTGCTGTGGTGGAAGAACGGAATTTTTAGTTTGATTTAATTTTAATTAAATTTAAATATATACATGTGGCTAGTAGCTAGTGTCTAATGTACTAGGCAGGTCAGAGGAGTTTGGAGAATAGTTAGCCAATAAAAGTATCCAATCAAAAGGGTTAATTGCTTTTGATTTCCAAAATTAATAAAATTATGGGAAAACCATATAAATCGTACCCTCTAGTCTGCAATCCATGTTTCTGTTCCCTGTAATGTTCATGTGTGAGTATCTGTGTGAGAGACATAGTAACCGTAGGTCATCACACATATGTCAGGCATGCATCTAGTAGGCACACTGCATGGGAGTAAGTGTGGGAGAAAATAGCAGAGATTGAGATAGATAAGACTGTGAAAAGCAAGTTATAGGCATCTGGGATAAATGAAATAAGGAGCAAAACAATTAAGCAAAGTAATAATTAATGCAGTAACAGAGGATAAGTACTAACACACCAAAATTTTTAAATGAGCTGGGATTTCTTTCACTCACCACAAAACAAAAACAAAGACATAAATCTAGCAAGGAAATCTAAGTCCTGGACTTAATTCATGATGATCTCTTGTTCCTATTTTATACCCTACCAAAAAGAACTCAGCATTCAGATCTTGATTGAATGATTCTGGGTCTTAGTGGCTCCGAAAGTCTAAGCATTCAACAGATGTAAAGTCTTCCTAAAGATTCCTAAAACTTAACATTAGCCTGTGTTGACTCAGGTTTAACTTTTAGTCATTTGTTTTCTTGTAACTTTAGCACACTGCAAAACAAAATGGAAATGTCAATAAAAAAATATATTGCCAAATGCATCGAAACATTAAAAAGGCCATGGAAGAGAATTTGACATAAGTACATACAATTGGCAGAAGTAGATATAATTTACTTGTCAATATAACAGCCTTTAAAGAGATCACAAAATCAGGAGGTTATAAACCAGTACATGAAGATTAAGTTACAATATTCTTTCTAAACATTAGCAGAGTAAATTGAACTGAATGAAGCAAAGAAATGTTCAGATGAAAAAAAAAAGATAAAGGAAAAGTAAAATGTAATATGGGAGGAATAAAGTGGTTGAAAATATTAGAGTTGAAATAGCCAGACATCAATGGGAAATGGATTCTTTAATGCAATATATCCATAATCTGATTTTGGTTTTAAATGCAAAGTAAAAATATGAGAAAAGCATATGTTCTCTTTACAGATATATGAATTGATTCTTACATGATATGACATATATGAATGAGTCAAAAAAAAAAACAAAAACATATGGACTTCTAGTTTTATCTCCTTAACCAGTTATTAACTAATCTTTTTTTAAAAAAGTACAACATTAAATAGATACCAAACACCTAGTTTCATTCCTTTTTCTCTGTATCACATTCCATGACTTTAAAGTTCCCTAACTTGAAGTATTTTTCTTGTGCTTTAGTCCAAATGTTATTTTATTTTATTTTTCTTATTAAATACTCATAGTACACCCTTTAATGTGTCTATGTTAAAATGCTTAGAAGAACCACTTAATTTTATCATTTAGCTATTTTTCTCACCAGGAAAAAAAAAAGGCATAATATATTGCATTTAAGTTTTCTCACTTAGATTTTGTCCCTAAACTCTCCCTTTCATATTATCATTTTCTTTCTATATGGAAGACATGGGATGCAATGTTTGTTTTTTTTATCAGTTTGAGTTCGTCTTGTTCTGCATATGCAAAATGCTGGAGGAACTTCACAACTACTTAGCTAAGAAACACCCAAGTTTTTTTTATCTCTGTCTCTTCAGCTATTGCCTCAATTGACCCGACCCTTTACTTGGTCACCTGAAATCCCCCACTAGCAGCCCCAAGGACAGATCCATCATTCCCGGAATGAACTGAGGTGTGTTGCTCACCCACTACTTGTCCAGGGAGAGGATGTCACCTTCTTAGTTCTCATCTAACAGAAGACAGAACTATGCTGGCCCAAGTTGCCTGGAATTGCATCCGGGTATAAACCCTGAAGCAACCCTTGCACCTAGAAATGAGCTGTTCTTAAAGGTCTGCAGCTTTTGAGAATTTGCTGAGCTATTGAGGTCATGTCATATACCATCAATTGCAGGCCACCTATGGTTCATACAATTGTGTGCATATACAAATTACCATCCTTTATAGGGTACTGTAAAAATATTATTTTATTATTTATGTTAAAAACCTATGTATGTATTGTTTGTTAGTACTAATAATGTGTGTTATGAGTTTATTTGGATTTTTTATTCATTCATCATATGCTAAAATCCCTAAAGCATAAACTATTACATAAACTCAGCTATTTGAATAAAAAGCTGTTACCAAATTATGTGAAAATATCTGAAATCCCCATGCTTTTATTTTGGCTTTTTCCCAAAGCAGTTTCAAATTTAATTTTCTACCTATGCCAATCTTTGGGCATTTTAGCATTACTGCTTTATAAGCATCTCCTTTCTCTTAAATAGCTGTAAATTATTAGCCTATTAATTGGACATGACAAAGTAAAAACTTCCATCAGTTAAAAATATAAATCTTTTTGGACCAGGGATGCAAGAATGATTCATTTGAATACTTCCAACTACTGCCCTCTACACATTCATCAGAAAGCTATATTCTTACTCTCTAATTTAAACACATTGATAATTAAAGTGTAATCTTAAATTTGACCAGAACTTATATTCTGTAAATTATTTAAATTCCAAACATGAAAAGAGTATATAACCAAAGTGGAATATATTTCACATATTATGAATAAAAATCTACTTTTCTAGATATTAGCAGGAAAAGAAAGCGAATAAGTAGTTCATGCAAATGTAAATTAAAATCTAGCAATCCTTTCACCAAAAGAAATGTCTGCAGGATATTTTAAATCATGAAGTGTGTGAGTATACTCATTAACCCATGGGAATTAACCATCTGGCACGTGATATCCCTACTGGTTTAAAAGAAAAATACGTTCTTCTCAACAAAACATTCTCCATTCAATATGCAGAGCAGTCATTAATAGAATACTCACTGTTGGGTTGAAACACAGGAAATAAGATCTGGGGCACAGAAACAAGTCATCCTTAAAAAGTTATTAGAGTCCCAGTGACAGTGATAAAGGATCACACAACAACCTTTTGCTTAACCAAAGATTTGACACAAAGAAGACAGCTCTATATAAAAAAGGGTTCCATTCATAGGCAATTATGGGAGTTTATACCTATATAACTCTATGTCCATCTGTGTATACACCCCCCACACACACACACAAACACATACACATGCCTGTAATAGCATCCCATAGATTAACAACTGCTCCTTCCGCCTGTGGACAAAGCTTTGGAAAATGATGCTCCACTGAATAAACATACAATGGATTTGTGTGATACACCGTCCAGTTTCATTCAAATCTGTGGTACCACACTATCACCAAAGCAGCTGCCCAACTCTTTTTCACCCAAAAATATATGGAATTGGGAGGTCAGGCATTTAGAGCTGAAATTCTGGTAAAGATGCAATGATTTTATCTTAAAATTCCCAAATTAATACATAATACATTGTAACTTAGGGCAATATAAATTATATAATTGGTGTTCATTTGCCTTATTAACTAGGGATCATAAAAATTGAGTATATGTTTTATTATGAAACCAATTTATGTGACTATACACTAGGGTGTCATGGTAGTGTAGGGGTATCTTCATCTGTTCCATACACATTACTGGAATGCCTTCTAGGTATTCAACTTCTTATTAGAAGCTCAAAAATAATATAAAAGAAGTAAAGGATGTTGTCAGGAATTTAGTGTAATTAGAGCAAAACGTTTCACTACATGGGCCAACTTGAAAATAATTCTAAAGTTACATGTAAGTTAAATTGAGTATGTATTATAGAAAGTTTTTAAAAGCACTGTAAGGTAAACTTACTCAGGAAATGCTGCTTGGACAAGATGAAACTTGACACAAGCTTTGAAAGAAGTGGAGGCTTTGGACTGAAGAGAAAGGGGAGGCACTAGAGAAGAGAAAATGACTTCCCTTGTTAGAATAAAAGTCCCTATGAGGTAATAGTGAAAGGTGAATTGGGAGTATACAACAGAGCTAATCAAGATCCTTGGATATCTGAATATTGCTGTTCATGAGCTAAGGAGCCCTTGGCAGAAAAGCTCCTGGCAACAAATACAAACCAGTCAAGTAGAAAGAGATCAAATATATAAGAGGCATGAGGCAAGATGATCCTTTCTTGCCCTTAAGTTCGTAGGCAAGACCCCTTGGTTTCCATTCATTCACAGATGAACACATGGAGTGAACTACTTTACCAAGTCCTGAGAGAAAAGAATAGGGAGCTTGCAAGAGAGAGTAACCAGACAGGACCATTCTCAAACATGAATATCCTTACAATATTGCTTAGCAATTTATAAGTCTGCTTTTCACCATATTTTGGATGTTTAAATGAGGTAAGTACTCCACTTGCCCTGAACCTTCAAAATGCATCAGGACTTATATCCCATTCTAATTACACTACTCCTCCTTTCTTGGTTCCCTCCACCTGGACCCAGCTGCAACCCCCATTTTAAGTTTTTATCTTGGCTCCCACTCCCTGAATGGCTGTCTGGATTAGTGCTGGAATTTTGATCTTATCATCCCAGCTCTTACCTTAATGCCTCTCCCTTAGTTGGAAGCTGACTTCAAGTTCTGCACTTCCTGAGATTAGATTGTCTATCTCGTTGCCAATTATATCCGTCTGACTTCATACAACTAATTAAAATTATAGCAAAGGGGGAATTTAGACTGACTGTGCTACCAAATCCACTTCTTAAAAATATAGATATGTTATTCATCACTCTACTGTCCTACATCCTTAAGCTAGAAAAGTTGTACAGTTTTCTGAGCCAAATTGTGCCAGTTTGAATGTATTGTGTCCCCCAAATGCCATTATCTTTGATATAGTCTTGTGGGGCAGACATTTTGGTGCTGATTAGATTTGCTTGGAATGTGCTCCACCCAGCTGTGGGTGATGACTCTGATGAGATATTCCCATGGAGGCATGGCTCCGCCCATTCAGGGTGGGCCTTGATCAGTGGAGCCGTATAAATGAGCTGACTCAAAGAGAAGGAACTCAGTGCAGCTGTGAGTGACGTTTTGAAGAGGAGCAAGCTTGCTAGAGAGGAACGTCCTGGGAGAAAGCTATTTTGAAACCACAACTTTGGAGCAAACTCCAGCCACGTGCCTTCCCAGCTAACAGAGGTTTTCTAGACACCATTGGCCATCCTCCAGTGAAGGTACCTGATTACAGGTGTGTCACCTTGGACACTTTATAGCCTTAAGACTGTAACTGTGTAGCCAAATAAACCCCCTTTTTATAAAAGCCAATCCATCTCTGGTTTTTGCATTCTGCAGCATTAGCAAACTAGAACACAAATTTATTAAACCACAGAGCCTTGGGCAAAGCCCTCGGCTTTTGGAATTCAGGCCATTGCCTATGACAATGGCAAGCAAAAATTTGGAGAGTTTGGTAATCGTGCAGAAGATTGAGATTATTACCAAACCCACCTACTTGACTTGCGATTTGGCATCAACGTAAAGGGCAGTTTCTTTAAGAACATCACTTGGCTCACTGTCCTAATTCTTAAGGAAAGATTCATCAAGCAAGACTTTCCCCTAGCATTTTGTGCTTTTCCTTGGAGAATTCCCACCCCCACCCCCAAATACTCATAAGGCCAGGTACTTTTTAGATGCTGTGATCTGTGAAGTCTTAACTCCAGGCAGTAGGGCTATAGGCTCTTGACAAATTCTGGGAAGAGTTATGAATTTTTAATACTTTTCCTGACAGCTGTAGGCTTTTTGTTGTTGTTTCTAGCCTATTCTTTTCCCCTCCTGCTCACTTGTCTATGCCATACTCTTAACTCTATTTTCAAGACATCAAAACTTTTAGAAGCAGATGTGGAAACATTTGGCCACTTGGTACCCAGAAGAAACTAGCAGAAGCTCCTCTCTACCCCCTTGTTTAAACATGCTAGATGGTAGATGAAGTTTAAAATCTTAGATGAAGGGATACAATTCCACCAAGAGTGGCTATAAAACACAGGTCTCTAGATACCACATTAGGGCCAGGAATTCTGAAAGCTGAGAACTTACCCTCATTTATTCATTCATTCATTTGCCATCACTGTCTCTTCCTATTACACCCCACCACAGAGTACACAGAGATAAGTAAGGTTACATGGTGCCAGATCTGTTTCTTCTTGACTTAAAGAGGAGTATATTGCAAGTATGAATTGTGTCTCAGCTACTGAATTAAATGCTTTTCTACATCTCTTACTCATCTTGAGTACCCTCAGCTTTTACCCTAAATCTTTACCTATGTTAACTCTAGTACCTCATCTCTAACAGGTGTCAAATACAGTAAAATGTGTGTCAAATATAGTAAAAGCAAATGACTAGTGTGCATACTATGGGCCAGTTACTATACTAGGTGAACAATTTGGAGAGATTATAACCAAGTAAGCAGGTACTTGTTTGTCTGTATCACTGTATGTGAAAGGAGAGGTACAACAAAGCCAAACTTGGGGTCAGGGCACTCTAAGTAGAAAGTGTTGACATGGAAAGCATGTGAGGTAAGTCAGGTTGAAAGGAGAGGGACCCACTGGGATTTAGGCTGAAAGAAGAGTGGATGCAAAGGCCCAGGGCCAAAGAAGAACGAGACTCTTTCTGGGTGTGCAAAGCAAGAGGAGGCTGGAGGTGTGGGAAAGTGAAGGCAGAGAAAGAATGAATGAAAGAAAGAAAGGTGGAGCATTTTCTTAGCTAAATCTTTCCCCAAATACTATCGATAATTTAAGAGGCTTAAAAACTAGTCCTATCTCCTCTGCAAAACCATTTTGTCTGACACAGTACTCACTGAAACCCCTACACTTCTTAATTTCCTCCCTCTCTTATTTGAGTTCTCTTTTACATTATTTTCTCTGTGTCCATATATATCCATATCATTTTTGCAAACAGATCATTAACTTCTTGAAAACAGGTCCTATATCTTAGTCTAGACTAGGGGTCCAGAAACTTCTCTGTAAAGGGCCAGAGAGTAAGCACCTTAGGAGTCATAAGCCATATGGCCACTGTCTCCACTACTCAACTCTGCTGTTAGAGCATGAAAGCAGCCATAGACAATAGGAAAATAAATGATGTGGCTCTATTCTAATAAAACTTTATTTACAAAACAGGCATTGGGCCAGATTTGGGTTATAGCTTGTTGACTTCTGATCTAGCCTAAGATAATAACAAAGAAAATGGTGAGACAAGGCTTGTCTGAGGTGGAATCCACCTGGTTTAGTGAGGGTGAGAAGACAGAGTCTAAAATGAGTATGGTATATTATAGAAACATTATATTTGAAGTATTAGGGAATGGTGATGTTACTGATGTGTTTCCTAAAACAGAACTTGAAGTACTATTTAAAGGGAAAATAATTATTCCATTTAAGATGAGCTCATGTTGACTTGAAGAGCATGGAAGCAAATGTACAGTACAAAGAGTCCTCTCACATTTCCACACTGGATATCCTCAGAGGTATTCCTGCCAAGTCATTTAAAATGCAAATTTGCACTTTTTTATATTAATTGATAATTTTATTCACAGGTGCAATGGTGTGCTTTGTTTGTAGACACTCGGGATATGGAGGGATTTTTCTAGTCTAACGATCTCATGGAAATGAAAGAAACAATAATCTCAACCTCAAGGAAGACCTTCAGGACCACCTACCCTTTGTCCTATTGCTAGGCTAGCACATACTATTCAAAAGTCTCATAGTACCTGTAGTTCTCCTTCTAGCACCTCTCTAAATCTACTGCTTGATGATGTGTCTTATTAAACTTTGCTGGACTATAAATTCCATGAGAGAGGAACCTTGTGTGCTTTGCTCTGTGCTGTTCTCACAGCTGCTAGCAAAGTGCCCAGGATGAAGTAGATATTCAGTAATAATGGGTTGAATAAATGACCTAATGAATGAACAGACCACATAGGCTCTTAGGACAGCCACACAGACTGACCTCAAAAATGAAAATGGAGTTCCCTTTGACCAAGGTAGCAGCATAAGATGCTCCAGGGTGACAATTTCCCCACAGAATCATTGAACAACTAGTGAAAACTGACAGAGCCACCTTCCTCAGAACTCCAGAAAACATTTAAAGGGTTGCAGTAACTGGAATAATGTTGAAGCAAGAAAATACAGCCTTGAAATAGTGGTAGAGAGAGCTCAAGGCCCCTCTCCTCCCCCCTGGCATGGTGTGGAGATGGCCTCTGCTTCTATGTGGGGCCCTGGCCTGGTTCTGGAGGGAGCAGAGTCGCTCGTATGTGCATACGGTGGTGCCTGTATGTCAGTGCCCATCTGATGGTAGCAGCCTGAAAGACTAATCCAGGACACTCCTCTCCAGCTTGCCTTCCCAGAATCCACCCTGCAGGCAAAAGCAGTTTGCAGACAGCTAAAGCAGTCTAGGAAACAATTTAAGTTGTAGCAGTCTGGGGCAAAGGATTATCTGCTTTAAATTCATAAAATAGAACATCCAAGAGGGGGAGAAAGTCTATTTCATAGGGAGTAGAAGGGGGGCATTTGGATTCCTGAAACTAGGGGAATTCCTAAGGCTGCAAGAAAGCACAAGCCCAGGACAAGATGGCGGCTGAGAAAAGAGAGGGCCCTGCACTTCACCATCACCTTAGCCTGATCATCCTGATAAGAAGGCTAAACTCTGAAGGCGAGCACCAGCCAACACAGAGCCAATTTACAAAGACTTTGAAAGAGTTTTTTGTTTGGTTTTTTTTTTCCCCATTTGTTTGTTTTTGTTAGCTCCTGGTACTCAAGGAAATCTCTGTCATCACTACATAGATACAAACTTAAGGAATGAGAGCTAAGGGACTAAACCCCAGACTTAGCACTTTAAAAGATTAAAATGTACAGTGTGCAATTAAAGATAACATGACAAACAACAAAAAAAGAACAGGAAATGATGGCCCGTCCAAAGTAGCTAGTTAAAAACCCAGAAACCACCAACAAAGAGGAGCAGACTTTGTAGATAATGGGCAAAGACTTTAAAAAATGATACTCGGTGTGCTCAAGGAGATAAAGGAAAACACAGAGGAAGAACTAAATTGTATGAGGAAAGTCAGGAATAAACAACAGAAGGATCTCAATAAAGAGATTTTTTTTGAATTTTTTGAAGAAGCATCATACTGAAGTTTTTTTTTGTTTTTTGTTTGTTTTTTGTTTTTTTTTCTTTACAATAGTCAATTACTGAATTCAGGCAGACAAGTAAGGAGAGTTATATATGGAGTTTACCATTTTTAATATTTGATTAAACAAATATTAAAAAGGAACCAAACAGAATTATTGAAGTTGAAGACCACAGTAATTGAAAAGAAAAATTCCCTAGAAAGTTTTAACGGCCGATTGGAGCTGGCAGAAGAAAGAGTCAGTGACCTCAAAGACAAAACAATTGAAATGATTTCAGGCTGAGGAGCAGAAAGATAAAAGAATTTTTTAAAAAGCAAACAGAGCCTAAGACACCAGTGGAACACCTTCAAGCATACCAATATACACATTATGGGAGTGCCCAGAGAGAAGGGGGCAGAGAAATATTGGAAGAGATAGTGGCAGAAAACTTCATAAATTTAGTGAAAGACATGAATATGCACATTCAAAAAGGCCAATGAACCACAAACAGGATAAATTAGAGGAGAACCATGCCCAGACAAACGGCACAATATTAACAATCAAATAAGTATAAAAGTAGGCATTAATGGAAAAATTGAGGCACATAAAAGGTATAAAACTTACAAAGACCAAAGTTCTGCATTATAAGTTGTCACTTTAAATGTAAAAGAATTAAATTTTCCAATCATAAGGCAGAAATTGGCAGAATGAATGAAAAGCATGATCCAACTATATGCTGTTTACAAGAGACTTCTTAAATTCAAAAACACAACTGAAAGTACAATGATGGAAAAAATTAACCATGCAAATAACAGCCAATAGAGCTGGGTTACCTATACTTATATCAGATAATATAGATATTAAGTCAAAAATGGTATGAGGGACAACAAAGATCATTACATCTTAAAAAAGCGGTCAATTCAACAAGAAGGCATAGCAATAAATTATAAATATATATGCACCTAAGGGAAGAACCCCAAAATATGTAAAGCAAATGTTTTCAGATTTTAAAGGAGAAATATATGGTTCTACATTAATAGTAGGAGACTTTAATACACCACTTTCAATAATGGATAGAATACCAAGGCAGAAAATCAATGAGGAATTAGAAGACTTGAATGATACTATAAACCAATCTGATCTAACAGACATATATAGAACACTTCACCCAACAGCAACAGAATACACATTCTTCATGCACATGGATCATTCTCTAGGATAGATCATACATTAGTTTCAAAACAAGTTTCAAAAAATTCAAAAATATTGAAATCATACAAGGTATATTCTCTGGCCGCAATGAAATGAAGCAAAAAATCAATAATAGAGGGAGAACCGGAAAATTCACAAATTTGTGGAAATTAAACAGTACATTTAAACAACCAAGGAGTCAAAGAAGAAATCACAAGGGAAATGAGGAAATATCATGAGGCAAATTAAAATGAAAACACAATATACCAAAACATATGGGATGTGGCAAAGAAAGTGCTGAGAGGGAAATTTAAAACTTTAAATACTTGCATTAAAAAAATAAAGATCTCAAATCAGAGACCTAAACCTTAAAACTGGAAGATCTTCAAAAAGAAGAACAAACTAAACCCAAAGTGAGCAAAGGGGAGGAAATGAAAAAGATTACAGCAGAGATAAATTAAATGGAGAATAAAAAATCAATACAAAGAGAGTCAATGAAACCAAAATTTGGTTCATAGAAATATATGAGAATAAATTTAACCAAGGATATAAAGGATGTATACATGGAGACCTACAAAACATTACTAAAAGAAATCAAAGAAGACTTAAATAACTTGAAAGATGTTTCACATTCATGGACTGGAAAATTAAACATTGTTAAGATGTCAATTCTACCCAAAGCAATTTACAGATTCAATGCAATCCCAGTCAAAAGTCCAGCTGCCGCCTTGGCACAAATAGAAAAAACAACCATCAAATTTAAATGGAAGGAGGGTGACTTCATTAACATGGCGATGTAAACAGCTACTGAAAATCTCTCCCAAGAAAATCAATGAAATAAAAAGGACAATTCTGAATCGTTCAGAACTTTGGAGGAAGATACAGATTGAAGAAGTTCCCTATAAATGTCAAATTGAAGACAGAAGATAAATATCAGAAATGGAAATGTCTTCATATAGATTGTGGTGGTGAATGCATGACTATGTGATTTTACTGGGA
Source organism: Choloepus didactylus (assembly GCF_015220235.1). Taxonomy (NCBI): domain Eukaryota; kingdom Metazoa; phylum Chordata; class Mammalia; order Pilosa; family Megalonychidae; genus Choloepus; species Choloepus didactylus. The sequence goes on along the minus strand of NC_051320.1, from coordinate 47,661,109 downwards.
ACCAATGATTGTTTAAATAGGATGGATTGTATGTTGTGTGAATAAAACTGTTTAAAAATAAAAAGAGGTATACAAGTGCTGGAGAAAATGTGGAGACAGGGATGTACCTATTCACTGTTAGTGGGGAAGTAGAATGGTACAGCCCATCTGGAAGGCAGTGTGGTGGTTCCACATGAAGCTAAGTGTGGGGTTGCCATACAGTCCTGCAGCCCCATTATTGGGTATATACTTGGAAGAACTGAGAGCAGGGGCACAAATGGACATTTGCACTCTGGTGTTTATGGCAGCAGTATTCACAATTTGCAATGGACTGAGGTGGCCTAAGGATACATCGACTGATGAACAGAATGGTAAACTGTGGTGTATACATACGATGGAATATTGAGTGGCTATGAGAAGGAATGAATTTGTGAGACATTGCAACTAGGTGAATGAACTTTGAGGACAGTGTGTTGAATGAAATATGCCAGAAACAAAAAGACAAACATTATAATTCCTCACTAATATTGCACTATAATGTGCAAACTCTGAGAATTGAATCTGAGAGCATAGATCAGAGTAAGGCTTATTGTAAAGGTTCCTAGATTGTAAATTCTTACAGCAGTTCACATCTATTCCTAAGTTGTAATGGTTATTTCTAAATTCTGAGATGCTGAGCTCTTTGTGTATGACCTGGTTGTCCCTGGAGCTTTGGGTTTCTGTGTGGCACCTGAGACTCAGAGCCAGAGTCTGGCAGCTGTGAATGTCAGCATTGCCCCATACTGCAACTGTTGAAGAGGCTGAAAGAGAGATCAGACTTCAGTTAGAGATATGAGTGAAATAGACTTGGTTAGGACTGGGGTGAATCAGACTAAAGGGTAGAGGATGATATCAATTGTGTTTTAAAACTTCAACTTCTGCATGAGACCAAAGGAAGAGATGTTTATTTGGTGCAAAATCTATATTTTCTGTAGCACTCTATAAAACAACTTGTATGGTCAGTTTATTCAAACACCATAATTACACGGAAACTTGAATAGGGAGTGAGATCTGGTTGATTTTTACAGGTTAGTGTGAATCCCCAATACATTTCAGAGTAATTCAGGAAGAGAATAAAAAAAGTATTTTCAAGGCCCCCTTGAGGAACTGGGGGAAAATGTGGATATATTAAACTTCCCTACCTGGGAATTCCTTATATTCTCACAAGCATTAGGGACTACTAATTTAGAAGGCCAAGTCCTCAATCTCGGGGCTTGCCCTTATGAAGCATGTAACGGCAAAGGAGAGACTCAGCTTACTTATAATAGTGCCTAAGAGTCACCCCCAGAGAACCTCTTTTGTTGCTCAGATGTGGCCTCTCTCTTTAAGCCAACTCAGCAGGTGAGCTCACTGCCCTCTCCCCTATGTGGGACATGACTCTCAGGGGTGTAAATCTCCTGACAATGTGGGACATGACTCTCAAGGATGAGCCAGATCCTGGCATCATGGGATTGAGAAAGCCTACTTCACCAAAGGTGAAGGAGAAATGAAACAAAATAAAGTTTCAGTGGTTGAGAGATTTCAAATGGAGTCAAGCAGACATTCTGGAGGTTATTCTTATGCATTATATAGATATCCCTTTGTAGTTTTTAGTGTATTGGAATAGCTAGAAGGAAATACCTGAAACTGTTGAACTGCAACCCAATAGCTTTGATTCTTGAAGATGATTGTATAACTATATAGCTTATGTGGTGTGACCATGTCATTGTGAAAACCTTGTGGCTCACACTCCCTTTATCCAGTGTATGGGGAGATGAGTAGAAAAAGGGGGACAAAAAGTGAATAAATAATGTGTGGGGGAGATAAGGGGTTTAAGGGATTTTTTGGTACTTTTTTACTTTTATTTTTATTATTTTTTTAGAGTAGCGAAAATGTTCAAAAATTGATTGTGGTGATGAATGCACAACTATATTATAATACTGTGAGCAATTGATTGGACACTTTGGATGACTGCATGGTATGTGAATATATCTCAATAAAGTTGCATTTAAAAAAATTTTTATGGAAGGGTAAGGGGCCCCAAATAGCCAAAAGCTTCTTGAAAAAGAAGAATGAAGTTGGAGGACTCACACTTCCTGACTTTAAAACTCATTTAAAAGCCACAGTGGTCAGCACAGAATGGTACTGGCACAAACCAGACATATAGACCAATGGAATCAAATTTAGAGTTCAGAAATCAACCTCACATTTATGGCCAATTGATTTTTGATAAGAGTGCGAAGTACAGTCAATTGGGAAAGAATAGTCTCTTCAACAAACAGTGCTTGGAAAACTGAGTATCCACACACAAAAGAATGAACTGGATCCATACCCCACACCATATAAAAAATTAACTCAAAATGGATCAAAGACCAAGCTATAAAAAACAACTCTCTAAAACCCCTAGAGGAAAATATAAGAATGCTTCTTCTGGGCATTATATTAGGCAATGGTTTCTTAGACTTTACACCAAAAGCACATAAGACAAAAAAAAAAACAAAAACAAAACAGATAAATTGTGACTTCATCAAAATTAAAAATTTTTGTGCATAAAAGGGCTTTATCATGAAAGTGAAAAGACAACCTGCAGAGTGGGAGAAAAAATTTGGGAACCCCATATCCAATAAAGTTTTCATATCCATAATAAACAAAGAAATCCTACAATTTAACAACAAAAAGACAAAGAACTCAATTTAAAAATGGGCAAAAGACTTGAATAGACATTTCATCAAAGAAAATACACAAAAATGCTAATAAGCACATGAAAAGATGCTCAATATCATTAGCCCTTAGGGAAAAGCAAATCAAAACCATGGTGATATGCTATTTCATACCCACCAGAATAGTTACTCTCCAACAAACACAAAATAACAAATGTTTATGAGGATGTGGAGAAATAGGGACACTCATTCACTCTCGGTGAGAATGTAAAATGGTACAGCTGCTGTGGGAAACAGTTTGGCGGTTCCTCAGAAAATGAAGTACGGAATTACTGTATGACCTGGCAATCCCACTTCTAGGTATATATCCAAAAGAACTGAAAGCAGCGATCCGAACAGATATTTGCACACCAATGTTCACAGCAGCTTTATTCACAATTGCCAAAAGATGGAAGCAACCCAAGCGCCCATCAAGAGATGAACGAATAAACAAAATGTGGTGAATACATACAATGGAATATTATTTAGCTGTAAAAAGACTGAAGTTCTGATGTGTGCAACAACATAGGTAAACCCTGAAGTCATCAAGTTCAGTGAAATAAGCCAGACACAAATATTGTATGATCTCACTGATATGGAATAATTAGAATAAGCTAATTCATAGAGTCAGAAACTAGAATATGGGTTACCAAGCCCAGGGTGGGGTAGGAAATGGGGAGTTAATGCTTAATAGGTGCAGAGTTTCTGTTTGGGGAATTAAAAAGTTTTGTTAATGGGTAGTGGTGATGGCAGCCTAACAGTTTGAATGTAATTAACACCACTAAATTAGATATTTGAAGGAGGTTAAAAAGGGAAATTTTAAGTTGTATAGCTATTGCTAGAATAAACAGTTTTAAAAAATCATCAGACCATACAACACAGTGAACCCTAATGTAAACTATGGACTATAGTTAATAGAATAATTATAATGATATTGTTTCATCAATTGTGACAATTATCACACTATTGAACATTGTTAATAATAAGGAAAACTGCATGTGTGAAGGGGCGGTATATGTGAACTTGTATTTTCTGCGTGATTTTTCTTCAAATTTAGAACTTCTCTAAGAAGCTGCTTTTTTTTTATGTTATGGGGAAAGAGTATAATCTTTGGAGTGAAAAGTACAAGACTGCGTTGTTGAGCCCACTTCCAATACGGGCATATTTACTTTTTCTTGAACTGAAAATTACTTTCTATATAAATTATTTCTGTTTTTCTCTTTTATTCATTAAACATCATCGAAAAAATCAGTTTAAAAACAGAAGAACAAGAACTGTGGCATCACCACGTCTCATCAAAACCTAGACACATTTTGGGGACTAGAAGATGATTACAAATCAGCATAACTAGTCATCTGATTATTTTGTCATCCCATCAGTGTCTGAAATTTAATGATCTCAAGTGTCTGTTGTTGACTCGACTCAGCTATATTCTGTGCTGCCTTCTCCATACATTGTATGCTTTGGCTACCACCATTTCACTTTCTCTCTAAATCTCACCTCTAAGGACCAAGGTTTTCTTCTGCAAGGTGATTTTCAATTATCCCTCCCCCACACCTTTTGTTTTCCTTTCTTTCTTTCTCTTTCTTTCTTTCTTTCTTTCTTTCTTTCTTTCTTTCTGTCTGTCTGTCTAGCAACAGGCTAATTGTATAAAACAAACATCAGCCTCCCCACTTTACCCCTGAAGATACTGAGGAATAGAGAAATTTAGAATGTCCTGCTCTTTGGAGCACCAGCAAAAGAGGTATTAGTAAATAATTAAGGTCTTGGGTTGCTTGTCCCATAGTATGTCCTTGCTACTCACTGCTCTGCCAAAAAAAAAAAAAAAGAAATTAGGTTTCTAGTGCCTGTGATTCCAACATTCTAACAACTGGGGTCAAGGTAAAAGCAATCGTTTTATGCAAAGAATGATCCATCTCCAAACAACTGCTCATTTACAGTGCTGCAGGTCCCAGATGATCAGAACTGCCAGGATCTTTTCCAAGAGTTGATACCCACTCTCATCAGGGGTTTGAACCTAAATATGGTACAGTTTTCTTTTTCTTTTTTTTTTTTTTTTTTTTTTTTTTGGTATCTTTATCCCTTTTAGCAATTAAGATAATCTGGATGTAAGGGCTGGCAGGGAGGAATAATACACCTGAGTCCCTCAAGTGATTGCACTCATCAAGAAAATGTACAGAGAAGGCTAAGCCAAAGGTTTATAGAAATCTCCTGTAGCTCCGCCAGGGCCAAGAACTTTCTCTTGGGGGAGATTTTTAATTACTTCATCTATTTCTGAAAGTAAAGGGGAATCAAGCAATTACCAGTCTTCTACAACCTGGAAGGAATGAGAGCTGACAGTTTATCTGTTCATATTATTGGGTTCTAATTTCTTAGAACTCTTCCTCATATCTCAGAAATAACTTACTAAGGAGCCCTGGGCCAGTATTTGTCTTTTTCTCCTTTGGGCACCTAACTCCCATTATAGTTATGAGCTCATCAGCCAGCACAGTATCCGCTGGCTCTCACCCTCCCACTGGTGTAGGTACTGCCTGGCTAAGTGATGGATATCTTCACTTTATGGGTTATGAGTGAGCTCGGAGCCGCTGGGGCAAAAGAAAGTTTTGCTTATGACTTTTGGCAGAGGTGATCCTCCAAGTCTGGATTCTTCCTTTCTTACCTAACAGGTTGTTTTCTCAATCAACGTTTTCCATGTTTACTTTTATTGAAGAACAGAACTAGAGTTACAAAAATAAAACGGGGGCACAGAGAACAATATTCAGGAAATACCTGTAAAGGAAACAAACAACCATCATAAATTCTTTTAGGAAATATGTGGGTATGAGTAAAGCCAATAAATGAAATTTAGATTAATAAATTTTACACCAACAGAAACACTATCAAGTTGGTTAATTTGTGTAATCCAAAATTTTAATGACAATTTTGAAAACCAGACCAGGTAATCCACATTATTAAGCCTACCTCTTTTTCATCTGAAGACTGAAAGATTCATGCAACAGACACTTTATTTTGCCAAGATACTACTATGATAAATTAGAAGAAATTTCAGAGAAGCCTTTAAAAAATTGTACACGGATCATAACTAGTTCTAAACTCAACCAGGGTATAACTACACAAGAAATTAAAATGCATTTTTATGCATTTTTCCCCCTAAATAAACTTTCTGTTCCCTCTAACTTAAGAGCATCTATTTTCCAAAATACAGGATTACCTATTTCAAAATGTAGGCCAGCATTCAAGGATTTCATAATATTTCATACAGTTATATTTACTGTCAACCATTATTATTTTCATTAAAAAAAATCTTCAGCTTACACTTTCAATCCAAACCTCTTAAAATCATGTTACATCTTATGTTTTAAGTTTTTCCTAGTTACCTAGACATTTAAGGTTAAACTTCCTTCCCCAAACAATTTATTGATAACTATTTTAATGATTTTTTTTAATAAAATTAATTGAATAGTATCATTTTTTTAAAGCAAATTTTAATGAGCTCCCTACTTTTGACACTTGGCATTGAGCTTCCAAAATTTGTTATTTATTTTCCAAATTGTTTAGACAGAAACTTGATCAATATGGTAATTTTCTGGAAACTCTCTTCTTATTATAGTTGATTATTTTTAATTAACCCAAATTTAGTTGCTAATCTGTTATAATCCTCAGTGATGCATGGCGCAACCATGTCTTTTCCTAGTAAGCAAGCATTGATTGTAGAATTTCTGGGTTCTGGTCTCCTCTTTAGACCTAGGAAAGCAAGCACTAATTATGTGTCCCCCTGGGTGCAGAAGAGGAAATTGAAAGCCTTGTACTGCACTTCTCAGTAAACTTGGCATTTTGCCCTCCAGCAGGCCTTGAAAATGAAGGGTTTGTAGGGTCCTTGTTGGCTATGCCAGTTTATAACTCTGGTGATCAAGTATCCTAGATGTTTCCAGATACATCCTATTTCAAATATTCTGTCCTGTGGTCTGACCATATGTCTTTAATTTTGATTTGGAAACTATCATCATTACAACCCGACATCATCAGAACATATCCCTAAGGTATAATTCCCCGTGATCCCTGCCTCTCCAAGTCCCATGTAAGACAGAAGGATGTAACAGCTGGTAATGTACAGGAAGCCACTAAATTGTAAGAAAGAAAAATCCAAATACACCTTTAAGTAAGGTGTTCCTTGCCCATCATAGACCAGTCTGGGAACTAGCAAATCTAGGGTTTGTGTAATAGTCATAGTTTACATTCATGGAGAAGTTATAGTTTATAAAGTACTATCATCTAGTCTGACCCTCACATCTGTTTGAGACAGATATCATTATCCTTGTTTGTAAATGAGTATGTTACTAAGCTTTTACTATTAAGTCACGGAACCTGACCCCGTCTCTTCTTTCTCACTGGTCTTCCACTACCCCCTGGCTCATTCTGTACCACACCTCTTTGGGTACGGCAGATAATGGTTATTCCATGCAGTGACCCTCTTCTGGGACAGGAAGATTGCATAAATAGGCTGATCCAGTTCTGCACGACATCTTATTCAAAAAAACAATTCAAATCCATACTCCCTGTCAAATTAGATGTTGGTTCTGCGTTTCCTTAAGGGAGCTGTAAGGGTTTCACACAACTTTTCACATAGAAAGGCTTCTTATAATTTTTCCTTATACACAACTCCCTTACCTCAAAGTTCCAATAAGCCAATAATTCAAAGCTTCTGCTGAAATCTCCTTCTTTCTCTTAGTATCGTGCCCCATTCCCCCAATTCTCCACACTGCATTTTTATTGTCCTGCTTTCTACCCCTTTACATCCTCCTTCTCTCCTGTCATTCCTTACCCTTTCTAAATTTCTTTTTCACCCACCCACCAGCCTGGCAGATCACTCTGATACCTGGAATATCTTATGACTCCTCCAACCAACACCCTTTGCACCAATTATTATGGAAAAAAGCCCATGGAGACCACTGGGAATTCTTGATCTTTTCTCACTCTTACAGCCTTTCTCCTCAGGAATCTTGTTGTGAATCTCACCCCAGTAACAGTAGTACCTGGCAAAAGGGAATGAAGAGAGGAGATTTAACATTTGGGAAGTGCCTATTTTGTACCATGCCCTGAGGGACACTGTGGTGTAGCAGGAGTACCGTACGATTTGGAGTCACATTGATCCAGTTTGGCTACCTATCAGCTGCATAATCTGGGGTAAGTTTAACATCTATTCTGCCCCAGTTTCAATACTCATTAGATAGGACTGTTGTGAGAATCAAAAGAGATAATGCATGTTATGTGCCTGGTACATAATTATTCAATAAACGGTATTTTTTAAAATTCTCTAGAGTAAATTTTGCAAAAGAGGAAACTGAATTTTTCAGAAATTAAATACTTGATCTGGGCCACCAATCTAATAAATGATGGAGCCAGAAAGAGACCAAGTCTTTAACAAGTGACCAGGAAAAACGTGCTGACACTGTTTCTGTTTGTTGTGAATTTTTCACTTGGAGCTTTAATTTTTGCCAAAAGTGCAATCTCCTACAATCTTCCTGAGATGTTTTAATTTGGCTGTCAATCAATAGTTCACATGTTTGCCAGTATTACTTCTGTTCTCCCTTCTGCCCCATGACAACAAAAGTGCATGCACACACGTACATCAGAACAACTGAATTATTACTTTTCTTGTCACAATTCTGTGTTCTCTGATAACGTGAAAGTTATGATTGTCTGGACAATTTTTTAAAAATAATTAAAACAAGCTTTCCTTTCATCCGAAAAGAAATCAATCGTTTCATCTGAGCTGATAGGGAATAGTAGGGCTCCATAAGTTTCCTTTATATGTAAAGCAAACTCAAAATATGAATTGTCCTTGCTTTAGACTTAACTGTCTTCAAATATATTTAGCGAAACTGTGTATACTGCATCCCCTTTCTGTTTGTGTGGCTCAGACTCCAAAATGCATTGTATGTTCTTGTCAGAATCCAGTTGTCAATTGTTTTTAGTTTGCAAAAGCTGATGAAATGCAATATATCAGAAATGGGTTGGCTTTTACAATGGGGATTTATTAACTTACAAGCTTACAGTTCTGAGACCATGAAAAATGTCCAAATTAAGGCATCAACAGGATGATACCTTCTCTCCGAAGACTGCTACTGGTGATCCTCAACTCATGTCACATGGCCAGGCACATGGCGACGTCTACTGGTCTCTCCTCTCTCAGTTTGTGTTGCTTTCAATTTCTGGCTGTTCCATCTGTGGCTTTTTTCTGAGTTTCTGTTCGTGTCCTTCTCTCTCAGCTTCTCTGGGGCTTTTGTCTGTGTCTTCTGTCTTTTATCCTCTTATAAAGGACTCCAATAAGAGGATTAAAACCCACCCAGAATAAGATCTTAACTTGAGTTAAGATCCTACTCACCAGAAGATCCTACTTAAAATGGGTCCACACCCACAGGAATGGATTAACTTTAAGAACATGCTTTTCTGAGGTACATACAGCTTCAAACTCCCACACTGATTATTTTAAAAGATTATTTATTTGTTGCTAAACTCAATGAAGTTTACATTATTTTTTAACCACAAGGCAAGACAACCTTGATTGAGAGCAAATTTTCAGAAAGGATTTAACATTGATGGACCTCTCTATTGAATGTGCTCCCACCAATACTCCAAGCGTTTTTGTCAAAGAAATGGAAGTCAGCCTTAGGCAAACGTCAAAGCAAGTAAAGTTTGACTTTAGCATTCTTCTCCTCTCCTTTTTGAACTCCATGTGCATGACATATTTTTCCTTCCCTGGTAGCCAGGTCTTTATTGTTGTGTAGGAACACTCACCATTTACTCCTTGCAGGTCTATTTGACTTTTAAAAGAGGGCAACAAAAAGATCTATACTTAATCCAAAGAATGACTGGCACCAAAAGAAACTAATGGTTTTGAAAGCATTAGAGTTTAAAAAGAATTTTTACATAGAGTATTGCATTGATTTCTCTGGGTAATCATGTATAGATGGCATTATTATTGTTTCTTTACCCCCTTTTTTCTAAATAAGCCTACTGAGATCTCAGAGGTAAGAAGAGTTGTCTATGTGGTCAAACAGTTCAAACACAGGTCTTCTCATACCAAAGGCCATACTTTTCTCACTATATAACTGACCAGCCTTACCTCTTGTGAATCCCCACCCCCCACTTCCAGACACTAATGGGTGAGGAACAGGGGAAGAACTTGAGAACTAGAGCATGAAGAGATTGATTCACCAACAGTGGAGAAATTTACGTTATTTCATCTTTGGAGTATCCGTACAAGAGTCACTTCATTCCACTGAAATCTGAAGGTAGCTAGATCGGAGGCTGATATGGTTCTGCTAGAGGAAAGTAGAAGGATAGAAGACGGCATGCAGGTTTGGTGCTTTTTTTGCTTCACGGGGAATATATTGGTTGAGCAAGTTCCTCTGGGCTGCCTGGAAGAAATAAGAAGCTGACATGTCAAAGTAGAACCAAACACCAGGTAGCTTTCTTTCACAGATAAGGGCACTGAATTTGACCAGGGTACAGACTTACCTCTGAGACTGGTGTGAGAAATGAATTCAAATCCTCTCTTTTCTTCCTCTTTATTCCCTTACATTCACTCTTTATGATAAAATAGATTTTTAAAATTTTGAAATAGTATTCTTCTGCAAAGTTAATGAAAACAATGCAGAAAAATTTTCAAATATAGAAAAACAAATACAAACTACACAAACCACCCTGTATTCCACTACCCAAAGATAATCAAAATGATATCATTGAAAATGTCACATTATACATATTGTCATTTTCACTTAGTAATATATAAAGTACCTTTTGCTTATTGATAAATTGATTGAATATATGGCCCTAACTTTCCATGCCTTGCTCTATCTGTGCTCTTTGGTTGTAGCCTCACACATGGACTCCAGGCTTGGCCATGTGACTTGCCTAGGACAGTAGCACAGGAGTGAATTTGAAGCAAGCAGAGGCCTGAAAAAGCACATTTCTTTTTTTCTCCCTCAAAGACCCTGACACGTTCATGAGAATGTGCCCAAGCTAGCCTGGTAGAGGATGAGAGGCACATGGCCCAGACACTCCTTTCATCCCAGCCAATAGCCACCAGCCCACCAGATATAGGAAGTGAGCCAAAGCAAGACTAGATGATCGGCAGGACCTGGCTCAAGTTGTTTTAAGTCAGTAGATTTGGGGGCTGTTTACTATGGAACAAGAGTTGACTGACACAATATTCTCTTATACACCCACACATAGGCCAAATTCACTCGTGACTCCTCTATTCTACACATATATATACCAGATTGATAGTCTTACAATGGACATAAAATCATGTTTTTCTCTGCTTAAAGCACTTTCATGGCTTCCTCATTTATTTGGGAATAAAATTCAAGCAACTCAGCTTGGTCTCTAAACCCTAGATGATCTGGTTCCTGCCACTTGCCCAGATTCGTCTCTTGGCTCTTCCCTCTCACGAGCCACAATCCAGTCACATCAGCCTTTTTTAAACATCTCTTCCCTGCTCCAGAGCCTTTTCACAGGGCACTCACTCAATTTGGACTGTTCTTTATCTGTTCTTCTACCTTCTAGCCCTAATTTTAGATGTCACCTCTGAAAAGCATCCTTCACAAAGTATACTATCTAAAGTAGAGTCCCCATCTCGACAGTTACTCTCATTGTCAGATACTTTATTATTTCCCTCTCAGCACTTGTCACAATAATAATCATGTCATTTATTTGCTTGCTGACCAATTTCTTGTCTATCTACCTAATAAAATCAGTGAGAACAGGGACCATGTCTATTTTGTTCACCATTATATCCCTAATATATGACTCAACATATTCTGGCTGAATGTATGAAAGTTTTTATCATAATTGATTAAAACAATCTTCTGTTATTGGATATATGTACATGTTTGCCAAAAATACCACATATTTATCAAAGCTTTTAAAAAATTCAATGAGAAAAAAAGATGAACAGCCCTATAGAAAATCAGACAAGAACATTAATAAGCAATTTGATTTATAAAAATAGAAATATAGACAACCAAAAGCATAGAAATAAGCATTCTAACATTATGTAAAACATAATATACTATTGTTTAGACTTTTTAAAAAATGAAAACCATGGTTATCAACTACTCAGGAATGGGCACTGTCACACATTGCTGACAAAAGCATAAATGGATATAAACTTTCTGGAAGCTTCATGGACATGTATATCAAATGTATTTTTTTAAAAAAGTGCAACTGTTTGACCTTACAATTCCACTTCTGAAAGGTTATTGTTAGGAAATTGTACCAGAAGCTTCTCCTACCTGCACAACCATGGCGTGCCACCCAGAGCCTGCTTTGCACCTACAATGGCCGTGCTAAGCAGCCCAACATGCATTATGCAAGTAACACAGTGGCAGAGCCTTCCCTTTCTCATGTTTTTCCTTTATTTCTTGAGAGTTCTTTTCTTCAAGACACATGTTTTGCAATGCATTCTTCCCTCTATTAAGCTTCTTATTTATATTATTAAGGGAAAAAGTTTCATTGCCCGATTAATGATTACCCACTTCCCTAAAGAATAAATCACTTGAATATTATTAAAATGCAAAATAATTTCAGTTCCATAGAGCAAGACTCACTCAAGCTCATAAAGTCTGAAGTGTCTTAATGGGAATTTAAAAGTGAGATTGTATAAGAAATCACTTTGTAAATTCTAGTGGTTGATTTTATTAAGTATTGGTGATTGATTCTTCATCCAGCTCTTTCACATCCCCTCTTTAGTCGCCTTTGTTAGGGACTCTTCTTGTATTTAAACGTTGATGTACCCCAGGATTCTGTTCTTGGCCTTCTTTTATTTTCACACCATATATAATTCATGAGTTAATTTTATCTACTGTAATATCTTCAAACACCACTTATCATTACTGATGATTCCCAAATTTAGGCCAATGGATAATCATTATGACTATACATCTATAATTTGGTTCTCAACTTTTCTTCTAGGCATATATATGGTAGAATTGTGCTTCCTCAGTCCTTTGAAGTTTAAACTGTGCTTTTAAGGTTGTTTTTTATTGTATTACCAACACTGCTTCAATTCCAATTTTGGACTCTACCCAGACACTGCATTTTGATGCTCAAAAAAGTATAATTTAATTTCACCCCCAAAATTATACTCCAGTGTTCTCCATATTTATAGATGGAATCACTCTGCAATTAGTTGTCTTAGGATTCACCTTAGGTTCTTCTTTTTCTTTCACACCCTGTTCCAACCTAGCTTAGCCCTAAGATAGAAGAACACACCAGGCATGGAGGTGGACATGGGTTTAACTGGGGCTTACTAACAGGAGATGGTCCCACAGTAATAGCCGACCATGAAAAGTAAACAGTGCAAAAAACAAAGTGGAGAATGCCCAGGGGTGGCTTATAAAGCCTTAGGTCCATAGGATGTGAAAACGGAGTTTCAGCAGGGTCTCGCGCGCGAGATTTGGTTATTAACAGTGATCAGGGGAGGGGAATTTTAAGACTTTGATGATTCATTCTTTCCCCCCTGAGGGGTCTGTCAAAGTCATGTAGGCATCTGTGTGTGTGACCTGCTTTCCAAATAGAGGAGGCGGCGGGGCCCTGGGTCCTCACACACCCACATCTAGTTAATCATAAACTCCATTCATTCTAGCTCCTAAAAACCCTAATGTGACCTTCAAACTCCACTTTCTTTGGTGTTGCTTTTCTTCATGACATAGCAATTGCAAATCCTTCCCAGTTCATTTCCCGTTCTTCAGTTTGCCACCCCTCCAATCCATCCTTCAACAATAACAGCATAATAAAGCTTCCTAAAACATAAGGCTGACATATCATCCCCAACCTAAAATGATTCAGTGTTTTCCATTTTTATTCAAAGGGGGAAATCCAAAGGTTTAGATGGTATGTGAGGCTCCTAAAGCTCTTGCCTCTGGAAGTCTTTCAAACCTTATCTCTCTTTACTTCCTCACAGACTCTGTGCTATAATGGTGCTAAACTGCTTGGGTGAATATGCCCTGCTATTTCCCAGTTTAATGCCTTTTACTGTGCTCTGCTCTCTGCCTGTAATCCTCTCCCACTCCCCACCTCATCCTCTTTATCTATTTTCCAGCTTGTACTCAGCCCTCAAGATTGGACTCAGTTAGCTGCTCCTCTCTGAAGCCTGTTTGGACCACTCCCCAACCCCTGGAGAGTTAGGCAATTTCTTTTCTGTGTTCCCAAACAGTCCTTAAACAAGTATTTTTGAATGCCTACTAATGTGCATCTGTGATATTTAAAAAAACAAAAGAATATATTGCAATTATTCATTTGTGTATCTGTCTACTTTGCTAAACTATAAGCCCATCAATAATAAGAGCCATCTCTGATTAATGTTCATATCCCTAGTAATTAATCACTCAGAAGGAATAGATGGCTAGTTAAAATAACCATATTTTAAGTTCAGTTCAACAGTATTTAACAGTAAAACCAGCAATATGAGTCAGAGGAAATCAAAAAAGTTACAAGGAGCATAACTCTTCAATGCACTTATTAACTATTTCATTTTCTCTTTTCTGACTTCCTTTTCAAACATCTGTGTGTCAAGTTCCCAGCACTGGAGTATTCTGAAGATAATCAAACAGTTTTAGCTGCTTTCTTGGAGGGTATGTTGATTCCTCCTGAAAAGTCAGCTAGGAAGGGAAGGAAAATCCATCAACTCAAGTTTTAATAGGAAAAATGTTATCTGTATCCCTGTTAGCTCTAATATTTTTTAATCATTGTTCATCTTAGAGTTTCTAATGAAAACTTGAAAACGGAAACTACAAGTTACTCTTAAACTCTAATGAATGGCAAAAATTTTAAGGCTAAAGTAGGCTCCATCTGGAATGGCTAAGCTCCCTTATATCACAATTTACCAGTGTATTGTCTTTTGGATGGAAATAATGTGTGCTACTTAACACCCAAGGCAAAATGAATATTGGAAAAAAAAATTCTGATTCCATAAAATTGCTGACAGTCTCTCCATATCACCACTGATTTCAAGATGACATCCCTTCCAATGAATGAGGAAGAAGTTGCAGGTGCCAACAGCAAGCTCCAGGTAGAATAGCCTCTATCTTTACAACGCGGAAATGCATGAAGCTACAGTCATCCACCCTCTGCTCTCTGTCAGTCAGGCAGGAACATGTTTCTGGAAGTGGAGGAGGTCAATATATTTAGCTGAAAAATACTACCACAAATTCTTGTTGCCACAAAAGACAAGATGATATATACAAATGACACCCCTCAACTTCAAGAGGAAGAACCTACCCAAATAGACAGATACTCTGTTGTCCCAGACTTCTCACTTCCCCCCTTCACCTGGCAATGTCCAAAGAGCCGATCCAAAGCCATGCCTACCACTAAATTTCTTGTGTCTTATTGTATGAAACTCATTTCAGAACACTGTCACCAAGGTGATCCCAAAATGTAATTTATCGTATCCTAAAATCCTTTGTGATTTAAGGCATCTCAAAACTTGCCTTCCCTCCAGTAGGAGTGATAAGAAAGGAAATGTATTTGAATCACAAAGTATCTGACTTCAGGCTGTTTCAGTACTTAACATGTTTAAAAAAAAACAAACTGCAGGAAGAATGAAGTAAAACAGCCATATAAAAAGGACAAATTGTGTAGTATATTATTTATGATTGAGATGATTGAGACTGACCTGTCTTAATAAACCATTTTATTTTTGTTAGTTATAGTAGGAATTAACCACAAAAGACAATCCTGGCCAAAAAAAAAAAAAAAAAATCAACTATTTGAAAATGTGTGTATGTATATGCACATGTATATAAATGTGTATGTATATGTATATGTGTATATATATATCAATAACAAAAATGGCTTGGGATTACACCCTGATGGTGTCTGTTCAAGGAAGGCAAAAGAGCTTTGTCTTAGCTATCCCAAAGTTGTCAGTCATTTAGAAAAGTCTTAGCCCAATGGAAGTATGCTCAAAATTTGTTGGCCAACTTGGTCCAGCCAAGAAGGTCTGCTCCCTGGACACACCAAGTAGAGAACATTCACCTGTTCAGCAGAGTCACATTCTGTTATATTTTAGTTTTAAAATTATTTTTTGAAAATATGTAGGAATCAATAGTTATTTCCTTTAAATGGATTTGGGTTCCCAGAGGAGTTTCATTTGCAAACTCTCAATATCTTCTACCTCTCTAGGTTCAAGACTATTTCCTTTTTAAGAAAGAAACTGGTAGAAGGAGGTGTGTACTTGTGAAGGGGTGTATGTGTACTCTTTAAACATTTTTCCTGCAATTTATGATTCAGATGCAACCCCTTTGCCACTCTGACTCCCCTACTCATGGATTCCAGACTGTAACTCTAGTGTAGTTCCTTCCCAGACTTCTGGTGAACACTGAGCCAACAACAAATTTCTCCTTAATAGATGAGAGACTGAAACTTTTCTGTGAAGAGTCTCATAGTCACAGGGAAACATACAGTTTAAATAATCCACATTTTTTGGCAGACTTCTAAGCTATACCAAATAATAACATTCCATTCTGAAAATTAAACCATAGAGAGTGCAGACAACTCCACTCCGATGTCAGCAGTAAAGCTCACTACTCATTAGAAAAAGTGAGGTATTTGATTTTGCTATACAGGCTTGACTGTGTAACCCAAATTATATGGATTAAAAATATCCACTTTCCAGTTTGCTTTATCTAATTAAGCAAACTTGAAATACTGATAGAAAAATTAAAGTATTTGCACTGTTGAAATTTAGTCAAGTACAATTCTGATTTTTTAGCTATTTCCCTAAACAGTTTTGCAATTTTTTTTTCTCACCATGTAGGTTTATCTCTAAAGAAAAAAAAAATAATCAGGGCTGGGAAACAATTCAGACCTTCTGTGTTTCTCCATGTCTTGCAAGTGAGGTACTGACTCCTTCCTTTGATCCTTGGAAGATAGAGATAGTGTTGCCTCCAGGGTGCAGGAATGCTTACTGCCCATTATAAAAGATTCCAGGTCCTTAGACTCAGAGTTCCTTTGCAGCAATGCAATACACTGTGTGTACAGAGGTCTCCTGGCCTTTTCTTCTCACCCTGTGGGACCAGGACTTGGGAAACCAGTGCAGAGACACTGATACTCAAGCTATTGCTATAGCTGTGAGAAACAAACTGTTCTCTGACCCTGATCCAGGAATTTCATGCCTTCTACCAGCATCCATGAAACAGTGTCAGCCAAATTCATTAGCTTGCAAGGAGGGTAAAATCTCAGACCCTTCACAGTTGTTGACATATTGTATCATATTAAGGATGAGTCTTGAACAATCAGTTGGACTTAGTTCAGGTTAGTAATGAACCTTCCACTTTATTGGGTTGGAACAGAGATTGGCAAACTCTTCCTTAAAGGGCCAGACAGTAAACATTTGAGGCTTTGCAAGCCATACATTCTCTGTTGCAACCACTCAACTCTGCAGTTAGTGCAAGAACAGCCAGTGACATTAAATACATGATTGAGCATAGCTGTGATCCCATAAAACTATTTATGGACTCTGAAATTTGGATTTCATATAGTTTTCATGTATAACAAAATACAATTCTTTTGATTTTTTTTCCAAGCCTTTAAAAATTTAAAAACCATTCTTAGCTTGCAGGCTGCACAAAAGCAAGCAGCAGGTCAGTTGCGACCTGCAGACCATACTTTGCCAACCCCTGGCTTAGGAAATGCTTTCCAGGAAAAAAAATAAACCTGTTAGTTTATTTTTTGCTCTTTCTGTTCTAATTGGTCTGGAAGAACCCTAGGCAATTGAAATATTTGAGATCAGAAATATTGTTGTATAAAGAATATAGAAATTTTCTGTCTCTGGACCCTTCACTCTTCAACTTTAAATTCTTGTGGTGTTCAAACAGTTTGCCTGTTGTTTAACAGTCAGGACTGCTGTGTGAACACTAAGGAAATGTCATGCTAAAGGGACACTTACCAACTTAAAACACCTTCTCAGCACTGAATGTTTAGATTGCCTTTAAGCAGTATTAATTTCAATTTTTTGCATTATTTTGTATACATTCTTTAGAACTCCTTTTATCCTCATCTTCCATGAAACCTTCTTACAGATAGGCATGACCCCTATGAATAGTTCACAATACTCCACAAAGCTTCGTGCTTATAAAGAGCACAATAAAAAAAAAAAAAAAAAACTGAGAAGATTGCTTTGCAATTTTACATTACATTACATTTCATGAAAGACTTACCCACAGCTGAAGATTGTTTGAATCACTTTAATAACTTAAAGGAAGACCCTAGAACAGTGCCTGGCAGAGAGCATGGCCCCAATAAGTGTTGGCTATTATTATTAATAATATTATTATTTCCTGGTATTTGTCTTATTTTCCTAGGAATGCCGTAACACAGTACCACAAACTGGATGGCTTAGGACAATAGAAATACAGCTCACAGTTCTGTAGGCCAAGGAGTCTGAAATCAAAGTGTTGGCAAGTCTACACTCCCTCTGAAGGCTGTAGGGAGCTCTGTTCCCTGCTTCTCTCCTGGCTTGGAGCGGCGGCTGGCAGTCCTTGGCATTCTTTGGCCTGTGGCATAATTCAGTCTCTGTCACCATTCTTATAGGGCTGCCATCTCTCTCCATGTCTCTCTCTCTCTGTTTGTGTCCAGTTCTCCCATTCTTATAAGGACACCATTCATATTGAATTAAGGCCCACCCTAATCCAGTGTGGCCATACCTTAACTATGAGTTAAGACTCTGCTCCCAAATAAGGTCACATTCAGAGGAGGTTAGGACTTAAACATGTCTTTCTGGGGAGCATACTTTAACTGGTAACAGTATTTTTCTCATATTTGGCCCCAATTCACCCGAACCAAGTCAAATCAGCTGTTCCACAGCTTTCATTTATTTACATGAACAAGAAAGCAAAGTATGCACCAATTTGCATAATGCTTAAAGCTGAATTTGGATTCACACTTGCATGAGGTTTGCTGCAGTGGAAATGGATGATTCTGTTCCTTCTCGAATTTGGAATTTATAAATATATATCAAACACCAAATAAGTGAAAACTTTACAATCAACTTGACCTTAAATTTCACTGGCTAGCCCAGAAGGCAGGGTCCAGAGGGCAGCTTTCATAAAAAGAGTAACACTGGGTAGCTGCATTTTACATCTCTTTCCAAATTGTAGAGTGTTTTCTCATCCTGAACGCACTTGAAAGGATGACCCAGCAGAAGAAAACCCCGCAGTTTGACCCTAATCAGCACTAGATAATATTCCTGAGTGAATAATTTACTTAATTCACTGCATTATAGTCACTGAGCAATACCCAACTCTCAAATAAACACTCAGCTATGCATTCTTCACACACACATTCCTTCAATCTAGACAGAATTTTTGAGTCAGAATTTAAGATTTTCTGCAGGTCTGGAAGAAACCTTCCCTTTATGAATCAATGTTAGTCTAACAGCATTAGCAATCTGCCAAGAGAAGAGTGATAACCTCATTGTAGCTTAGTTGACAACAAGCACTTTGGTAATTTCTCAGGAAAGTATTTCCTGTTGATCATTAAAAGCCAAATTTTGAGTCACTTCCCCCTCTGGATTAAATAAATACTATTATTTTTGCAACTGTGAGTGGTAAATATGGATTTCAAGACTTGTTTGTCTGCATTTCTTAAAACATTTATGAACATTGAACAGATGAATTTGTTTTAAGCATATTTTTTCATTTGAACACTTTTCCCAATGGTTTTTAATATGGATACTGTTCATCACATATTGAATAAAGTGACTTTTACTTTATTTAATGTCTTGACCCAAATCACATTGTCTCCATAAATATTTTACAGTCTGTGTGCAACAAAAGCATGATTACCAAAGTCATGCCTGCACTTGTAGGTAATATACCATAAAAAATGGATTACTTTTCCCTCCTCTTGTTTTTGAGAGAGGGAATTGAAGCTTACATTTGCCCAAGTGGGTTTTTTTTCTTCTTCTTTTTCTCTTTTTTTACACTAACTAGCTCCTTAGGGGTAAATTGTTGGAAACGTGGATTCTGTGCCAAGGTGCTATCTCTGTAAAATTCACAAAGGAAAAAGAAAACATTGCTCACTTTACTTCTTTCCAGCTGCTTTTCACAGAAAGAAGAAATTTTTAGAATTTCATTACCTCGATAAATAGAATGAAACTTCTCCATGACTGACTGGGAAGAAGGTACACTGCTAGCAAAAAAAAAAAAAAGCAAAATAAAATAAAATTCAAGTATTTCTTTCTTTTGAGAGCTAGCAACCATCTTGCCTTCTTTTCGCAACTAACTTGTCACTCACTTTGAAGTGAGAGTATTCTCTATAACTATTGATAGTTTAGAAATATATTTAAACAGATGAAAAATAAGATGGTTTATCAATTCCCTGTTGCCTTTTGCTTTTGCTTTTTTAGTATAAAAAGTGAAGACACCCTCTGAGCTGTTAGTGAAATGCAACTGTCCAGGATTATTGAACAGAGTGGGTTTCTCCCTCTCCAGGGATATAATCATTTCACTTCTGTTGAATTCTTGTCTATTGAGATAAGCTTAATGACGCTTATGTACTTAACCAAAGACTTCCGTATGTTTCCAGAAACCAAGTGGTCATTTCAGAGAAGGGCCCCTTAAGCCTTGTCTCAACTAACTATTGGTCAGTCCAGTCAGAAACAACCCCAACTAAATGGACTTAAAAGGGAATAGAGAAGTAGAGGAATGAATGCATATTTGATGTGTCTATGCTTTTCCTATCAGCTCAAAATAAAATAGCTATGTCACTTTTGTGTGAAATAACCATAAAGTATGCTCCTGCAAATGCATGTGTATTTATCTGTGTATGCAAAGGAAGTTTGGCTATAATATTTTACAAGTGATACAAAATGGATCCTGGAAACGCAACATGAAAAATGCCCTTACAGCATCTTACAACCACAATTAGACTTGTGCAATGGCTATTGTGTTGCTCTTCTCAGCTCTTCCTCCACTATCTTCTTCCAGTAATAGACACTCTTCACTTGGGCATGTATTGGACACATGAACAAGGCAAACAAGGCCAGAATGATAACACCAAGGGATGGGCTTGTGTCAATCAGGTTGAGCAGAATTGCTCCCCTGGAATTTTTCACACTGATGCTGACAAAGGAAAACTGTCTTCTCCTTAATTCTCAAAATGCTGTAAGGTTGTGAATTTGAAGCTACCAATCACCTTATCCTCCACAGTAGTTTCAGCCCATCTGAGCAATTGTAACCAGTGTAAAGGAGAACAAAGATGAGAGATGAAGCAAGAGAAGGTCTGATGGCATTTAAGTCCCTAATTCCACTTTTTCTCAAAGCCAGCTCCACTCCTGCTCTTCCCATAATTTGACCATGTTAGGCAACAAATCCCTCATGTTTGCTAAATACCTTCTTGACAGGCTTTTCTCTCTTACAGCAAAAATTATGCTGAACTATAATCAAAGCAAACTGAAGTCTATGGTCAACAGTAACATTGTAATATGTTTCCAATAAATGTAACAAAGACAAAAAAAAAAAAATATCCTGACCAATACAGCTGATGAATGAATAGAATTAGTAGTCTCTGCCAGATGTCAGATGGAAAGATTGAAATTGTCCCTAGCTCAACTCTCTCTCTGATCAGTTTGCCATGGTGGTAGATAAACCCTGACATTCCAATTCAAAAACAGATGTCTCCTACAAGAAACAAATATTAAGACATTATTTTTGACTTCTGGTTTGAAGATATCAGACTAAATACAACTTTATGTTCTTTTCCTTTTGGAAATTCCCCCCCAAATAATTAAAAGTTGTTTTACTTGTGTGTACAAAGAAATTTTTAATTCTATAAGGTTAAGGTTCTCTGGGAGGGAGGGTGGAAACAAGGCTCTATCTTAAACAAAATTAAGTGTCATCTGTAACCCCAAATTACACTAAATGGGAAAGGTAAAGATCAAGTAGGGTTGCAGACAAATATTTATGACTACAGATCCCAAACAAAGAAAAAAGAGCATAGTTCTCCCAAATAGTCGATGTACTCTGAGGATCAAAGTAAGCAAACAAAAATGCCTCTTGGAGCAACGAGAGTGAGTGCATGGTTGAAATCAGTAGCTTACTAGAACCCTACTTACACAAAAAGTAGCAGGTAGTGCTAGCCAGAATGAGGAAATGTACAGTCAGACTGTGTTTTTCAGAAAGCTGTCTATACATAAGACTTCATAGAGGAGAGTGATTCCAAATTGTGAGCAGTCTCAGAGCTGCAGATGTTTGTTGACTGGGAAAATGTAAAGGGTAAGGTAAACCCTCACTGCCCTAAAACATACACATACTCTCTCTCTCTCTCTCTCTCACACACACACACAAAGAGTTTTCATTGTGAGCCAAGGACACTAGCCCAAAAAGTCCATTAAACACTCTGCCTCATGCGGCTCCTGTAAACAACTGATTCAGGAAGAATTCTTAAAATTCAAAGGTGCCTAATTATCTCAAACTTGCCAGTACAAAATCTAAAAAAAATCACAAATAAAAGGGCAAACAAATGGCAGATTTACACTCAACAGGAGGAAAAAAAAAAAAGCAAAAAACATTGCCATTGAGCAGATAAAAATCATGACTAAATATATAGCCATGAACTCAGTAGAAGAACTTAGGAAAGATATAAGAAGACACTATATACAGGAAAGACAAACACAATGCAGTAAAGGCTAGGATGAAAATTTGGAAAGAAGAGCTAAACTCATCATAGAAATAAATGTAACATTATAGGCAACTCAAAAATAAATAAACTCTGCTGGTGATGCAGTTGTATATATGTAAGTCAGAAATGAGGAATCTAAACAAATTAAATGAAAGCGAACCAAAACTTTAAAATTATTAAAGGAAAAATAGTAGAGTCAAAGGCTGATAAAAGAGATTCAATATACGTATAATTGGTGTTCCTAGAGATCTGAATAAATTTTTCAAAGATATAATAAAAAAATACATAATACAGGAAAAGATATAATACAGGAAAATGTTACACACACACAGAGAGAAAGGGAGAGAGAAAGACAGAGAGAGAGATTGAATTTTTAGATTGAAAAAGCACACTGTGTTCCAGGAGGAAAAAATGACACAAATGGTCGTAGCCTGGCAAAGTTACTGGTCATCAAATATAAGGAAAGAATCCATTAAATATCAAGGCAAAAAGACCAAATCACTTATAGGGGGAGAAATTCAGATTAGTCTATTTCTGCACAGTAAACTACAACCTGAAAAAGAGTGGAATAAAACCTCTAAATTCTCAGATAAAGAGTAATCCCACCAATTGATGATGATTTTCCTAACCTGGGGAAGGGCCCAGGAGTTTGTGGCGATAGCATGGGAGTTTGAAGTATTAGGAAAGCACTGCTGAGGTCAGAGTAGCTTCTGCTTTCTGGATTGCCTTCTTGCTAGCCTCTGTTTTTCTTAAGACCTGGCTGTTTCTCTCTCTGTGTCCACATTTATAATTCCAGACAGGATTTTTCTCCTATTAATTACAAGGGATGAACAAAATGCATTTGCTCCTACTTAGAACCAATCCCTCTACTTCTGCACTGGATTCTATCTGTGCCTCTTCTGGTCAAGGCTTTTGCCCTTTCTAATATACATTCCTTTTCTACATCATTATTTTCCCCTTACAACTGGTTCACGCCTTCACCAATGTGCAAACTTCCATTTTTCCTCCCTCTGAAACCACTTCGTCACCTTCTTTTCTCTCCTCAACCCACTTAAGTCAGGTTATTCCTTTAGCAATTCACTGAAAACTCCCCTGCCAAGACCTTCAGCCACTTCCATCTTAGCAAATCCAATCATCTCTCCCCTCTTCACACTATACTATATTGCCTAACAAACATGACTAGGGTCCACAGGGGTTAAACAGACCTCTGGAGAGATAACCTGGAGCAATAATCTCTTAGGCGGCCCACAGCCTCCAAAATACTCTCCATGAAGTTCTCAAATTAATCTTAGACAAACCTAACCATGTCATTCCTGTGTTAAAAACCCTTCAGCAGCCCTCAGTCACCTCCTGGGATAACAAAGCATATGGGATCCTTTGCAGTCTAAGCCTTGCTACCTGCTTCATTATGCAGCACTCTGCTCTGTGCCACACATCTCGGCAATACTGATCTCCCTATGGCTCTTTAAGCATGTCGTGCTGTACCATGTCCCCACATCTTTGTGCATGTCTTTGAGCTCCTTCTGTGTGGAATACTATTGGTCTGCCTGGAAAACTCCTGTCCACCCTTTAAAAGGCAACTCAATTGTTAGCTTTTCTTTGAAATCCTTACCTGATGATGCTTCTTCTCTCTCTTTTTTTTTTTCCTCTTTCTCTCTTCCTATCTCCACTCTTTCTCTTTCTCTCTCCTCACCACCAAGCTGAATTAATTAATTCTTCCTCCATGTCACAACAGGTAGTCACTACCAGTATCACTGTACTTCTCATGTTAGGTTGTAGACATTTTTTAACAATATTGCTGAACTCCACTGGACTGTGAGTTTCTAGAGGACCCAGACTTTCAGCTCTGTATTCCCAGCACATAACCCAATATTTGACATGCAGTGGGAAGTTGGAAGAAGGAAGCAGATGGGAAGGGGTGGAGGAAAATAAAATTTGTTGAATGAATGAACTTTCATCAATAGTGTTCCAGTGGAAAATTATTTTCCCAATTTCCAAAACAGTAATTAGGAGCTCAAATTCTATTCTTGATGTCTTTGTGGTTTAGTTTCTTTGGTTAAGCCAGGTGTTCTTAAGCTGGAGCCTAAAAATTCACCCTCAAAAATTCACAGATGGGCTTTAAAAGAGAGACTATAAATCCCTCTAAATTCTTATGCAAAGTGTTGTCTAAATTTACATATGTGTATTATTTTTTCTGGGGAAAAGGCCCATAGCTTTCAACAAATTGAAATATATGAACTAAAGCAAAGCTGGGGAGGTACTACAGTGCGAGTGAGAGCTTGGTTTTAAAAGTATAAGATACTAAAAATATTATGGTGGTGTTTCCTGTAAAATATTTCGGCTCTTTGTGTTAAATATGCAAGCTAGCAGGTGGATTACTTCTATAAGTGAAAGACCACAGTGATGTGAGGTACCTTAGCAGAAGGAACAGTGGCCTGTTTTACAATGAAGGCACAATGTGCTCACATGCAGTCCCTGAGCTACATAAGTCTGGGCTGGGCTGGGCTAGATGGTGGGCCCTCGTCTGCCTGAGTCTGGGGCTTTGGGATCCAGCAACAGTCTTCTGTCCTCTTTCCTCCTTCTCCCTCTCCTTTTATCTCAAACCATTATTTGAGAAATAATGGTTATTTAGCATGGAGAGTCAGCCCCACTTCCCCAATCAATCTCTTTTTCTCTTTCCCTCTGCCAAGAGTGGGGGAGGAATTGCTGGGTTTGGCAGCTGTCAGCCCATCATTATGGGCTCACTGTCCCATCTGCACTACTTAGATTGGTGCAGTCACAGGGGGTTTTACCCAAACAGCCTCTCAGGGGAACAGTAACATACCTCTTGATTTGGCTGTGAAGTTATACTTGTGATTATTAATAGACAAGATAAAGAGGCCGGTGCTCTATTCATCCACGTTAGAGCTAATTATTCAGTTTGATCTAAGCTGATTATAATACTGATAGATAACTACACCACATTTAGAGCTACAGCAAGCAGTGGCCAAGAGCCTTGAGTCAGTGCTGTCATTTGGGTTTATCAGATAGGAAACAGGGAGGAGGGGAGGGGGAACATGAGGCTGCTTTGGTTGATTAGCAATGTGCAGCATGGGACCATTTATAATGAAGCATATCATTTAAATTTTCCTTTACAAATGAGTCCAACGCGTGTTGCAGGCTGCAGGCTCTGTTAATTGTCACAAACATTGCCTTTTTTTTTTTTTTTAACATTATTAGCTCTTTGGCAGGATCTCCATTGTTGACTAAAAACTTGGCATGATCAGGACTTGCTGAATAATTTAGGTGGTTGGCAGCTGGAGAAGGAGAACACACACATCTAGGCAGACAGACATGCTGCTTGAGCTCTTTATATAATAGGATTGTATACAAAGCAGAGTACAGTCGGCAATGACTTCTGTGTCTGTTTATAGGTAAACACTGATGTTAGTTTTATAGGAAAACTGGAGGGATACTTCTCGCAAATCGCATGCGGCATATGAGACAGATGCACTGGAGGACTGTTCAGATGACTTGGATCATCTCTGACTCTCACAGAATGTGCTTGCTGGAGTCTTCACACACCAGCACTTACGCTGCCTCTGCAGTGATATATTTGAGGCCTTGATCGCTGGCCACAGCAGCACTAATGGGAGGGAGAGCCACCTCTTATCTGGCAGCAGACCAGAAAGACTCGTGAGAAACATTAATATGAGAGGTCCATGTATATGATTATGGTTGGAGGGAGTACAAAGTTGCTGGCTTGGGTGGATGGCCATGGAGAAGGTCCTGGCTAACATGGTGTATACCTGGTGCATGCCTACAACTCTTTCATACATGAACCAGACCTACCGATTCAGTCAGGCATGTGGTACCAATTAGGGTTCTATTCAGGTTCAAGAGACAAAAAACCCAATCTAAACTTCCTGAGGCCAACAGGATTTATAAGCTCGAGTATGGCTCAAGCCATAGTGTGGGCTAGATTCAAGCACAAAGTAGGGCAATCTTGATAAAGACTCAAATGACATCACCAGGTCACATTTTTCTGCCTCTACCATTGGACTTTTCTTCCAGTGTTCTGGCTTCATTCTCAAAAGAGGCTTGTCTTGGTGCCAAGTTGGCCATCACATCTCCAACCTTCCATCAACCCCCTCTTCAAGGTCAGTAAGGAAGTGTGAGTGAGAGGGGGCCAGTTCTGAGACTGACCAAATGTAAGTCATGGGCCCCTTCCTAAAGCAATCACCACAGAGCAAAGGGCAAGATTTGGGAAAAGCAAGATATCCAAATGAACATTAGGAACCATACAGGAAGGAAGGATGCTAGGTGGCCAAAAAGAAAAAAAAGGAGTAAAAATGACAACATAATAAGTACTGTTTCCCCATTTTAGGAACTGAGGTCAATTTCTTCTTAACTGTCCTACTTGCTGGCCTGGGGCTAATTTTTGAACAATAAAATATATTAATGAAATACCCAATCTGGTATGTAGCCATGGTCAACCTACCTCAGTCTTAGTGATACAGCAAGAACTAGACCCAAAAATGTATAACTGCAATGTGCCCCCAGCCTATAAGTAGTAGAGGCATCCAATCCTTTATCCCAAGCTTTGAAGTGAATTCCCTCTCTGTGCTGTATGCCCTGATCTCTGAATTTTAGCTGCTCCTCTGAAAGGAGCCAGGGAGCCATTGAAGAGCTATCTCCACTCCCATGCATCCATTACCTTTTGTACATCTTTTGTATATCCTCATATATTTTATACTTCTTGTTTATTGGATTAACAGTAAATTGAGGTGAAGCAACTTTCATCTGAGTCTGAGTGCATTCTTGCCAACCTTTATATTAGGACCCATCCTTAACAGTATGCCTAGCTCAGCACATGCAAAATTTCACAATCTAGCAATGCCAATTGAACCTCATTGAGGTGAAATTCATGATCATGGTTCCAGCAATGCACTACTCTACCATTTGTGGAGCTTTTGTAGTTCAACATAAACATATTCATATTATGCATCTTCCAATATATGGATCTGCTGCATGCTCTTATCAGCAGGGTCTTTCTTAATCCTAGCTTTTTAAGAGTCCTTTTAAGAAGCACTCTTTGGTGACCAGGTAGATAATATTTTGACTTGCATCTCAGGATTATCTTTCACCAAGCTTAGCAACTTCTTCTATCCTTTCACAGGATGCTAGCCCCATAATATAATTCCGCCAGTAAAGATTTAATAATATTCTTTTGAACAACAATTCTATACTAAGGTTCATGTAGACAAAAAAAATTGATATGTAGATACTGCAGGATTCTGACAGAACAAGATAAAAGTGTGGGATGCTGATTGTCACTTCTTACAATTCCTCATTGTTAGTTTGGGACCTCTGTCTCCTCCACCCTACTCCCACCCCAACATAGAGACACACTAGTTTTTCATAAGGTACTTGATTTGCCATTTGGAAGTAATTTGCTATCTGGGAACTTTATGAATTATACTTCTCCTGGAGCTAAGAAATAGAAGAAGTCCTAGAATATTAATATGAAAAAAAGAATTAATTATTTCAGAAGAAAGCAATGAAATCAATACTTTTCTTATTATTATACTCACAGGCTAAGTCTCTGATCACAAGCAAAAATATACATAACCTACATTTTATTTACTAGCTTAAGACAAGGAAGAAGATATTGAAACTGACAGAATAATCAAAACTATTAAAAAATTCTAAACTCAGAAGTTGAGAAAAATTAAATCTCTGAAAAATGATTCTTTTTTCTCTTTTGCTTTCCAGAATCTTTTCTTTCCTGTAAGACTCCTTCATTCACTCTTTTTTTTAATTGGAAAAATGATGGATTTACAGAAAAATCATGCATAAAATACAGAGTTCCCCTGTACCACCTTATTATTAACACCTTGCATTAGTGTGGTACATTTGTTACAATTGTTGATAGCACATTTTAATAATTGTACAATTAATTATAGTCCATGGTTTACCTTAGGCTTCACAGTTTGTGTTGAACCATCCCATGGATTTTTTAAATTTTTTATTCTAGCAACGTATATACAACCTAGCATTTCTTCTTTTAAGCAAATTCAAATATATAATTCAGTGCTGTTCATTACCTTCACACTGATGTCACACTATCACCACCATCCCTTACCAAAACTTTTCCATCTTTCAAATAGAAACTCTGAACAATTTAAGCATTAACTTCCTATTCCCTACCCCTACCCTGTCCCCTGCCTTCATTCACTCTTTAATTTAATTATTTCTTTATTCACTCACCACTCATTCATTCTACAAATGAGTTTTAAGCAAGGAATAGTGTCAAACCCTGTGTCATTCCTGCTAACATAAGAAAAATAAAACAGTCCTCAGGAGACTAAATCCAGTGAGGTGAGTCTTACAGATGAACAGGTGATTAAAGCCTTTTAGTAAGTTAAAATAGTCCTTTATTTGAGGTAGGGTAGAATTAGGTACAGGGAACGCTTCCTGGAGGAGGTGATGTCAGAGCCAGGTGCTAAAGTTTTAGTCATAATAACTAGGTAGGGGGGTTGAAAAGGACTGTGGGAAAGGAAAAGCATCCTGTGTTGGGGAAAATACAAGTCATATGCTTGAAGCCTAGAAGGACAAGAACAGAATGAAGTTCAAATGACAACCAGAGTCAGGTCCTCAAGGACACAACGCACAACTAAGTATTTGTATTTTATCTTGAACGACCACTCTGGAAACAGAGTGCAGAGTAAATAAGACTGGTTTAAGACTAGAGGTTGAAGAACAATTACAGAAATGTTGAAGCTAAGAAAGAACTAAGAGGGGTGGCAGTAAGGAGGTACAGAAGGAGACTGAGGAAGTCAAGAGATTTAAGGAGATAAAACTGGCAGGTCTTAATGCATTCTCCTTCTTTCTGTCAGTTTCCAGCTCAGGACATTCTATTCCTTGACTTTCTCTTCCATGTATTTTTCTAAACCTACCAGTGTACTATCACATATGCCTCTGTCTTTATCTTTCCTCCAGTTAAATGGAAGAAAAACGGCTTGTGGATTTACCTGATAGCCCCTTGACTGTGGTACAACAGTTTAAAAAATTAGAAACACTCTCCTCAGTAGTGTGTGAAATAGCATAGGTTTGAATAGGCCACAGACACCAAGTGCCTTTCCTTAAGTAATGCTGCTGAGTTGCACACACAACTGGGCATCACTCAAATACAGATTGATGGGGTAGTATAACTCAGCAGTCCTACACCTGGATTCAGGTGGAGGTAGCCTGCAAGAATGGTGAGCAGGTTATATCATGACTTCCTTGTACTTTCCTCTGGAACTTCATTCTGGCTTCTAGAGCTGACACTCAGACCCCAGGAAGAAGTTTGATGAAAAAGCAAGACACAGAAAAAGAAAGCTTTACCCTTCCTTGTACTCTGGAGATTTAGCCTATAACAAAAGTGTCAGTTCTGCATCAGGAGAAACAACAGGCTGAATATAAGGCAAACATTTGAATATGATTTCCAACAATATTATTACTAACCTTGTGCTTCCTGAATGAACTTCTGATTATTATTTTACTTTATTCCCCTGGAAAAATAATTCTCTCCAATTGTATAGGCATTCTTGAATTATAGCCAAAGAAATATGTTTCAGTAGTTCCTTACAATAAACATTTCATTATGTATTAATGAATCAATAGACCATTAGATCCCTTTTTCCTGCATCCATCCATCCTTCTAAGCATGCAATCAAGTAAAACCTAATCCACGGCATGACTACCAATTAAAAGCATCACAACTCATAACTTTATCCAGATATTATTTTAAATAGGAGTCAGGAAATGTGCCTCCAAAACAATACTGACAAATACTAAAAATCCCACACTCTACTCTCATGTTCCTTTATTTTGTCATCTCATTTTTGTAGTAGCTAAGTGATGATTGTGAGTTCACAATGATAAATTAACCAATGGACTTGGACAACTACATATAAAGAGCCAAGTAAAAGAGAAGTGTATGTTCATAACCTTTAATTAGTTAATAATTGATGGCATTTGGATATATGAAATATTCTACTAGCAGAAAGTTGCAAGAGAAAGGAGATGAAAGAATTGACATTTGTAGTTCAAGAGATTGAAGCTACCTTTTCCCCTCTTTGAAAAGTTAATGCAAAGACATCATTAGGCAGATTTCAAATTGTAGCATATATTTGAAATGAGACACAAGTCTTTCAAAAATCTCTTTTTAATATCCCACTATTATAAAATTGAAAAAGGGTTGCACTTGATAATTTAAAAAAATGCCTTATGAAACCCAGTTTTAAGTTTTAGTAAGAGTTTCTGAAAGCGGGAAGATTCTCCTGAGGTCAGGACCCTGCTTCCCCAACACACCCATCTCCTACCCTCCATGTCCTAATCACTGTAGTCTTCTTTTCAGACCCTCCAAAGTAGTAGACTCCTTCTGCTCAGGGTCTTCACCCATCCCCACAAGACTCTGATGTAATTGGTAAGGTATGGGTCCTTTTAAAACAAATCCCCAGTGATTCAAATGTGCAGCCCAGTTTGATAACCACTAACAGATCCTTGAGTGCAGGGTCTCTACGTCTCTTATTCACCTCTCTGTCAGGGCCTAGGACATTATAACAGTCAAGAAATATATTTTGAATGAGTAAATGAAAAATATAAAGAAAAAGAAAGGAAGGGAGAGAAGGATAAGAAAAATTGGGGCAGCCCAACAAATTGATAAACTTCCCATAGATTCTTTACTTCTCATGAATAAACACATGTTTCTTCTAATGCAATAATGGCAACTCTTAGCTCCTTGAGTTCACAAGAGCCTCTGGAGCACAAGAACCTTTTAATAAAATAGCCCCTCTTTGTTATAAATCATTCATGGGGTGAGAGATTCTTACAGGACTAGCTGTGTTACTCCCTTTGATGAATCTCATAAAGATAAAGAGTTTAACAACAGAGTCATAAAAATGTTGTTCATGATGAAGTCCAAAGGCCAATGGCTACTTGTGTACACGTTACTGCAGAATGCTCAGGATGAAGAATTAAAGAAACTGGGGTGGATTATCATGTTCACATCATTCATTGAATTAAGTCCCAATAATTCTTCTTGAAATGGAACTTAGCTCTTTATATAGCCTTGAGCCTTCTAGAACAATGCTAATATAAAATGATAAAGGTCTTGGATAGAAAGAGAAACTTTAAAAGCATAATTGTATATTCTATTCCATTTTGTCTTCCTTCCAAAAAGGTAAGTAGATGCCTGTAAGAAATGGCCCTACAAAGGACAGAAGGACCAATAATTGTGTTGAAAACTAAACTATCTTTTGAATATTTATCATGTCAGGGACCTTGTTAAGGCTTTATGCATATGATCTCATTTGATTCTCACAATAACTCTTTGAGAAAAATACTACTATTCATCTTTGGAGTTCATCAACCTGCTGAAAGCCTAACTGCAATAAGTGGTAGAACTGGCTCTGAACCCAGCCCTTTGTTGACAGCAGGACCAAGCTCTACACCTCCATCCTCTCTATACTCCCCTCAGAGGCTTCCAGGGATATCCTGTGGACCTTGTAAATTACAAAACAAATCTGAAATGCATGGTCCTTTCTTGCAAGAACCTTTCTTGCATTCTTGTCTCACTGGGTATGGATCCTTTGTATCACTAGGCTAATTCTTTTGGAATAGGTTTAATGCTTAACACAATCAAAAATTTTTGATAGAGTTGGTTATAGGTAAAATTAGCACAAACTCTTTTCTCAATTTCACATTTAAAAACTTAAAAATCTAAGTAACTCTCCACTTCTAGGTATCTAAAATGATTGAAAATAGGGATTTGACTAGATATTTGTACAACAATGTTCACAGCAGCATTATAGCCAAAAGGTAGAAGTTACCCAAGTGTCCATCGATGGAAGAATGGATAAATAAAATGTGGTATCCATATACAATGGAACATTTTTCAGCCATAAGAAGGAATGAAGTTCTGATACATGCTACAAGATGGATGAACCTTGAAGACATTATGCTGAGTGAAATAAACCTGACACAAAAAAGCAAATATAGTAGTCTATGTCTTAGTTAACCGACTGTTATGTTAATTACCACACAATGGGTTGGCTTAATGGGAATTTAATGGCTTACATTTTTGGAGGCTAGAAAATTTGCTAGCATGTTCAGCCTGGTTCTGGTGCTGGCTTGCCACAATCCTTGGGGTTCCTTGGCTTGCATCTCTGCCTCATGTCATGTTGCATGGTGATGTTCTCTCCCACCTCTTTCAGGTTCCCTTGACTTCTGGCTTCTAGCTCCAGTGGCTTTCTCTTATAATGTCTGAATTTCTTCTGTTTATAAAACACTCCACTAATCTGGATTAAGGCCCACCTCATTCAGTTGGGCCACACCTTAACTAAAATTACATCTCCAAAACATCCTATTTACAATGGGTTCATATCCACAGGAATGCAATTTAAGGTTAAGAACATGTCTAAATCGTAGTACGTAATTCTTTCTATCACATTCCTTTTATATGAAAGCTCTAGAATAAGCAGATTCATAGAAACAGAAAGAATATTAGGGGTTACCAGGGACTGGGTGAAGGGTGAAATGGGGAGTTATTATTTAATGGGTGCAGAGTTTTTGTTTTGAGTGATGAAAAAGTTTTGGTAATGGATGATGGTGAAGATTCCACAACACTGTGAATAGAATTAATGCCACATATGTTACAACAATAGAAAGCTGTGTTTTTTTTTTAATTTAAGTATCTCAAGTGTTCTGATAGGATTTGTTTACTTTCTGAGGGCATTCAGTGCCATCAAAAGCACCAGCAACTTCACTGAGTATCTACTATGAGCTAGGCACTTCTAGTGATGCTACATGTCTTGTACCTCACTTAATTTTCAAAATTATTCTGTTAAAGTAGTCATTGTCAGGAAGCTTGGACTTTGAGAAGATATGTAACTTGGTCAAGGTAAAAGAGTTAGTAGGTGGCAGAACTAGAATTCAAAAACAGTTCTGTCTGATGCTAAAGGCTTCCACTACTCTAACTGCTTCCCAGGGAAATAACTGGATATTTCTGCATTAAAAAACCATACATTCAGTTCTTTTCTTTCACTTAAGAATTCAAAAATCTTTTCTTCCCATCACTGGTCCTAACCAACACTGCCCTTTTACAAACAAATAGGAAATGTTGAAATGGTTGTGTGGATTCTAAAGAAGAAAAATAATTTTAAGGAAAAATTTTTTTTCCAAAATATTAATTACATAAGGAGAAGTCAAAGTACTTGGCAGCACAGGAAATAATGCTGTTCATGATCACGTGGCTCCAGACAGAGATGCTTTTCAGAAAAAAACC
This sequence comes from Choloepus didactylus, assembly GCF_015220235.1. NCBI lineage: Eukaryota > Metazoa > Chordata > Mammalia > Pilosa > Megalonychidae > Choloepus > Choloepus didactylus. The sequence continues at coordinate 47,627,413 of NC_051320.1, read as the reverse complement.
AGTACTTGAGTAAAACATTTTTCAACTGATCACAGCCAAGCATTTTATCTTGTTAGGCAATACCAAGTGCGAATTGTGTTTGTTTTTGAAATTATGATCTCTACAAGTGAAATTCTACGCATCAAAGTGAGAGTTTATTTTGATAAAACCACATTTCAGATTCCACATGCAACTGGGTATAAAATCAGGACATATGGGGTTTTTATAAAAGTCAATATCTGGTAATTAGCATGAAAACTGTTCTTTGAAACCTGAAACTATTGGAAATAATAGAAACAAAAGCTCATCGGAATGACAAAAGTTTCATGCTTTGCTAACCTACCCAAATAGCATAAAGTACCAGGGGGTACACCTTTCTAGTCTCCTATATCTTTATTTAAAAAAAAAGGTAATATTTTTGTAACTTTTTAATTTCTACAATTGTTTTTCCTGCTTTTTAATTGTCAAATTTTGAAGTTGAGCTTCACCAATATGTAACCTATAATATAGACCTGAGTACACATACTGGCCTTTAGCCAAAAAAAGAAGCATTGCATAAAATCTTTAAAGATAGTTCCAATACTTCTAAATCAGTATCTCTGTGTGAGGCACAAGAAAATCATCCAAAGGGAAATGTAGGATGGATTGTATGAGAAGCATCTGGAATCCCAATGTCTTAGACTACTCGATGGATATTCATTCTATCCCTGTTTGTTGAGTGTGTGTGTGTGTGTGTGTGTGTGTGTGTGTGTGTGTGTGTATTGTAATTCTTCCAGCTTTAACGGCAGTTAACAAAAAATAAAATAAAATCTACCTTGGCAAGTTTCCAGTCCAAATTGGTGACTGGATGCCTGATTCTGTTGATTTCAATAGCTGCATCACCTCCTGTTCTCCTGCACACCTCAAGCTTGTATTATTATTTAGTAGAGGAGTAGTAGGATTTAGTGTTTCAAGAATTGGCAGCAGATTGCACCAGCAGTCCTTAAACAGCAGCATACTGTATTTATTTGTATACTGCATTTAATCCAATATATGTAATTCTATCACCAAATTCAACATTTGTTGGCCATTAAATAGAGAGTGATTCTGTTTAAGTCAAAACAGCAGTCAAAACAGGAACAATGCTGTATTATAGCTTGGATGTGAACTAAACAGTTGATTCTAATTTTTTGGAAAACAACCAATGTCTTTTATTTCAAATAATACACCCTATTTTTATAGAAAGTAAGTCAAACCTTTAGTTATGTAGAAAAACCATTTCAAATACTCAAGGGGAATTTACTTGTACTAAAATACTCCAAAAAATTTCCTAGAAGATAGTTCAATTTAAAGACCTTTAACAATCTTAATACAATTAACATTTTTCCTCTCTCTCTCCCTCTCTCCCTCTCTCTCTCTCTCTCTCTCTTTCTCTCTCTCTCTCTATTTATTTTGGCAGGGTATGGGGAAGAGACAGAATTGGAGGTTAAAGAGAAAAGGTTAAAAAAAATCAAAGTTACTTAGATTTGAAGATATAAAATTATAACATTGATCTACATGTAGCCTCTATGTAGCAAGATATGAAAGTTTTTCATTAATTGAAGGAGCCCAGATTATTTATGTTGCAGTTACAAATTATTTGTCCCACCCAAATTGCATCATTTTATCTGCTTGTTATTGAGTTTAGGCAAAATCATTCAGTCAGGCACTGGGCATGTGGAATCATGCTACCATCTGGGGCTAAGAGAACAAAGCATAGAGTGCCAAGGATCACCAGCCAAGTGGTGGAGCTACTGCCCCAAACCTCTTATGATGTCTCTAAGTGGCCTCATATGCTTAATGTGTTCCTCTCTGGCTGAGTCTGCACAACACAGAGTGAGCAAATCTTTTGTGGTAGGGAAAAAAAGATGGGGGGGGGGCTTTATTTTTTTTTTTTTTAATTACTCCTCAGCCAAGTAGGACATCACCATTGATTAAATTGGAAACTTGGGAAAATCACTTTGCCCTCTGGGTCCGCTTCCTGTATCCATAAAATAAAGAAGGTGGATTAGATGACCTTCAGTTCAGTTTGGTTTAAGGAGCATTTCTTCATCACCTATTACATTAGGTGCTAGGGGCGCAAAGATGAATCAGACATAGCCTTGTCCTGTAGAAATTTACAGTTTAAAGAAGTGGTACATAAGTAGATGATTGCAAGATAATGTGAGTTAAGAGATTATATTTACAGAGTTCTATAGGGATCAAAGTTATATTTTATGAATCTTTACTAGTAATTTTTCTGAATACCTTTTCCTCAAAAAGAGGAGATCTCTTGGTCTGATCTCAGAGAGAAGGAGGAAACATTAAGAAGAGTTGGGGGAAGGACATGGGACAAGAGCCATGTTTTTTGTTTCCAAGAAGAGACGAGGAAAAAAAAATGAGAAAGGGAAGCCAAGAAGCCTCACATTCAAATGACTTAATTATCTCCTAGCTGACTTGTGCAATGCTGAAATGATTTATCAGTCCAACTTGGACTGTGAGAAGCCAAAGAAGAGGCTCTGTCTCCTTCCTAATATATACAATTTTGTACTCAACAAATGATCAGATAAATGTGGCAATCACAAAAGTGGTCAAAGAACTGAAAAAGTGTACTTGACCACATTGCAGTCAAAGGGTAATGGACTTTGTTGATGATTTTGTATGCTTAGTAAAACTCCCTCTGCCAACCATTTCATTTCATTTTTAAAATCCATAGGGCCTGGGAGTTGAAATGCTAGTAATATGCAGCTTTGATGTTCTGTAATTTAAAACTGCTACACCTGACCACTTTTCTTTACAAAACTCAAAATCACTGTGGAGAGCTACCTGTATAGTTGTATGTACATATATGCTTTCACTCCTTTGGATTACTCTGAGCAGTGACCTACACACTGATAACTTATGTTGCCAAATTGTTGAAGATAGAAAACTGAATAAGAAGATTGGAAGGTTTCCTACAAATGGCTTGGAATATAGCCTTTGCAATTTTTAATACTCTTTTCTTGCTGTGTGTTGGGTTCAGAGCTTAAAAATGGGAAAATATATATCTGAGAGTCGAGGGAAAAAGTCCTTGCCAAACAAATGTTGGTAAATTGCCAGCTGAAACAAAGTTGTGATGTTGGTGACAACAAGATTGGTTTCTAGAGGATATTTAGAAAGCAAAGAGTCTGGCTTTGCTATCATTTCCCTCAGGAAGGGCCTGGATGATGGCTACAGCACATTACCAGCTAGTATCTTGCTTCCAAACATGTGGATTCCTAGTCTTATCCATTTAAAAAATGATTTACTCATTGTAGCTTGTTGTTTGTTGATATTTCAGCTAATGGAGAAAACATCCAGCCACTTCTTCTCCAGACATCCATTTCTTGGCTTGCTCTGCCAGGATCTTTTGTGAAAGATTCAAAGGAGTTTTTCTTTAAATCCCTTTTTCTTCTCACAAACAAATTTAACATTTAAATTTCTATTCATTGTATTTTTATAGTGCACCCTTATCAAATCAAGGGTAAAAGGAAATTCAAGCAAACATGTCCAAAACAATAAATGTTTTTGTCTCAGTTATTCAGACAGTTGAAAGTGAAATGTATTTAGGACTTGAATTATACTGAATATTGATTTGTATTTCACATTATTTCATTGGTATAGAACAGCAGTTCACAACCAGGTTTTTACATCATTTGGGAAATTTTTCATAATAGATATACAAAGACCCTATCCAAACCTATTGAAGCAGATGAGACACAGTAAAGGGTATTTTAAAAAACACCACTCCCCAACACAAAAGAACAAATATTCTATGATCTCACTCTTATGAAAAAAATTAGAATAAACAAATTCATAGAGTCAGAAACTAGAATAAATATTACCAGGGGCAGAGGGGTAGGGAATGGGGGACTTAATGCTTGAATTGAACAGAGTTTATATTTAGGGGGATGGAAAAGTTTGGGTAATGGATGATGGTGATGGTAGCACAACATTATAAATGTAATTGACTTAAATGTTTGAACATGGTTAAGAGAAGAAGGAAATTTTAGGTTTTATTTATGTTAATGGAATAAAAATTTTAAAATAAGCATAGAACTGTACAAAACAAACAGGGAACCCTTATGTAAGCCATGGACTATAGTTAATAGCACAATTATAATAATATTCTTTCATCAATTGTAACAAATGTACTATAGAATGTGAACTGTTAACAATAGGGGAGGTAGATGGGAATGCTATATTTTCTGCATGATTTTTTATAAACCTACAACTTCTCTAATAAAAAAAATACTTGCTATAAAGAAAAACATTGATAAGTCTGCCTACATTAAAAAATGTCTGTTCATCCAAAGGCACCACTGAGAATGAAAAAACAAACTATGGGGTGGAAAAAGATACATGCAATATATATATTTAATAAGGAGCACAATCCAAAAAAAAAAAACTTTTTTTTTTGTATAAATTGTTTTTAAAAGAAAGGCAGTTCTGTTTAAAAACAAACAAGCAAGAGATTGGATAGTCATATGGTTGGTAAAAATATGTGAAGTTGCTGAATTTTATTAGTAATCAGGGAAATGTAAATCAATACCATGAGATACCATGTTGTACCCACTAGAAAAGCTAATATTGAAAAGGCAGACAATAACAAGCATTGGAGAAATTGTGAAGCCACAGGGACTCTCCTACATTGCAGGTGAAAGTATAAATTGCTAAAACTGCCTTGGAAAAGAGTTGAGCAATATCTCCTAAAGTTTAGTATACATAAGCCTCGTGAACTAGCAATTCCACCGCTGGTATTTACCTAAGGAAATATGTATACATGCGTACCAAGAGGCATTGATAAAAATGTTTACAACAGGATTATTCACAACTGCTAAATGTCCAACAATAAAATGGATAGATAAAAGGTGCTGTATTCATAAAATGGAATACCACCCAGCAGAGAAAAGTAACTACAGCAGTATATGATGTCACAAGTGGATCTCACAAATATGACGTTGAGCAAGAGAAGCCAGACACAAAAATATATTATATTATTTATATAGAGTTTAAAAAGTGAAAAGAAAAGCAAGGAAGCAATTATCATAAAAGTCAGAATAGGGAATACCATTTGGGAGAAAAAGATGTGGGTTCTGATTGAGATGGGGCATGCAGAAGGCTTCTGGGATGCTAGCAACATGTTACATCTCAACCTGCTAGGTGGCTACATGATTGTTTGTAATGTTTTATTAAGGTATACACTATGTTTTCTGCATTTTTCTGTGTATATGTTATATTTCACAATTTTTTGAATTTTAAGATAAAATTAAAGTAAGAAATGTTTCTCACAAAGACCTCACTGCCAAAATGACACTATTGACCACTTCATATATTAAGGATACCCATTAAGGTTAACAAACACCTGTAAAGGGGATGCTCATCAAGGGTAATCAGGGAAATACAAAACTGTGCTTATGAAATAACATTCTCTCTTGATGTTCCTCCAACTCTTCCAGGCAGTTTTCTTTGGCCTCCTCCACCTCTCCCTTAAATTTTGTTAAGCCTCAGGGTTTTACCTTGTGCCTCTTCTATTGTGATTCTATGAGCTCTCATAGGAAATCTCACACAGCTGTCAGTGTCCCATAGATCCACCAAAAACCAAAGAGTTCAAGCTGAACTCATTATCTCCCACCCCCAAACTTCCCTCTCTTCCTATATACCCACCTCATTTCATTCATTCACTATAAAGTTGTATTGAGTACCAACTTGTAGTTGGCTGAATGGTGGCCCCAAAGATGCATCAACATACTAATCCCAGGAACCTGTGAATATTACCCTATATGGCAAAACATGTGATAAAGTTCAGGCTCTTTAGAGGAGGAGCTTATTCTGGTTGTCTGGATAAGGCCTAAATACAATTACATGTATCCATATAAGACAGAGACAGAGGGAGGTTCAACACATACCCACACAGAGAAGAAGAAGATGTGATGATAGAGCCAGACATTGGAGTGATGCAGCCATAATCCAAGGAATGCTTGCAGCTGCCAGAAGCTGCAGAACTCAAGGAGCATTTTCTCCCCTAGATCCTACAGAGGGAGAGTGGCCCTGCAGACACGTTGATTTCAGATAGTTGGTCTCCAGACTGGGAAAGAGTAAATGTCTGTTTTTTCAGGACACCAAGTTTGTGGCAATTTGTTACAGCAGCCACAGGAAACCAATACACCACTATTCCAAACATGCTGCTAAGCCCTAAAGATATAAAGAGATGCATAAGACATGTTTCCCTTACCCTAGCAAAGGACTTGGTGTGCAGTAGGTATGCAACAGAAGTTAATTAAGTGAATGAATTCATTCATCATTATATCCTCAAGGTATTTACAGTCTAGTGGGTCCACCAACACATAGTTCAGAACACAGCTCTAGTACTTGGGCAAGAATTCCCAAGGATTCCCAAGATTTGACTAACCTAGTACTCACATAGGGAGATTGAAATAGTCTAAGTCACTTTGGGAATAGATATTGGCTCTGTGATCCGAATGGTGGCTTGGTCTAGATCATTGATTCTGTCGAGGGGAGATAGAAATCATAAGGCCTCTTCCCCTCAGCTGAAGATACATATGAAATAGCTCGTCATCTAAATATGATCTTAATAATCTAACCACAGAACAGATACTTATTAACTACCAATTAAAATAGGATAAGACACTAAGTCTGGAGAAGACCCCTGCCTTCAAGAAACTTTCAAAACAAACATTCTGCAGTCAGGAGAAGAAGCCTATTGTAGGCGTTTGGGGACAGGCTCTGGTGCCAGCCTGAGACTGAATCTCACGCAGCTCTGCCGCTCACAAGCCAACACCTTAGTAAGTTATCCACCTCTGCACATCTCTCATGGAAAGTGTTAGAGCAGCAGTGAGAACACCACCTACTTAATAGGGTTGACAAAAGGATGGAATAGGTTAATGTGTGCAGAGTTCTTACAGCTGGGCCTGGCACATAGAAATTGATCAATAATGTTAGCTTTTATTATTCACCCATCAAATATATATTAAGCATTTGGAATACATCAATGGGCAAAACAAATATGATCACTGCCCTCATCGAGTTTTAAGTACACAAGGACCAGGCTAATAATATTAAGCAAGCATGAGCTATTCCCAGATAAATTACTGTTTGTGTTTTCATTTTTGTTTTATAATGGGGGAGCTGTTCATTTTCTCTGGAAGTTGTATGATTCCCTCCCGCTATACCTCCCTAGGGAGTACGTGAACTGGCAACTAAAGGTCCCCAAAAAAGATGATGTCCCCCAGTCTGGAGTTTTATGCTATTTGGAAATGAGCATGGAGAACAGCAAATGCCTTCCAAGTCCTGTTTGGAAACAGCTAATGCCACACCGTCCTACTGGCACTCTCCTTCTCCCATACGTTTATTTTCTCTCTATTGTTGTGAATAACAAATACATGTAAACAGGAGAGAAAGATAGAGAGGAAAATGTTTCTGAAAGAAAAAGAGGGACAGAGAGAGAGAGACCTGGGTTGAGCCAGAATATTTATGGGATTGAACTTTTTTTTTTTAATTCTAAAACTGAATTTTAATTACTTTAACATACACGCCTCATTCCTCCTTTAAAGGAAAGCAAGCCAAACCCCAGTGTCTGTACAAATGTGAAATAAAAATGTTACTGTTTTTGAGACAATAGATGCTTCAGCAGAAAAATGAAGAAGCAATGTAAATGTGTATGAGAAAACCAGCTGTGGGCTTTTGATTACCTTGGCTCTCCAGTGTTCTTTCTCTACCAAGTGGATTATAGAGAGAAAAGGAGCATTCTCTGGCTCTAGTCATTTATTATTTATTTTTATGCTTTAATTATTTGTGAAAATTCTTGACAGCTTCTCATTCAGCTGCTTCTACTGACAGTCTAGTTTATACGTTAAGAAGCAGGAGGGCAAAGCACTGACGTCTGGTGGGACTACTGTGCAAATAGCTTACTGATTGTGAACCTTATAGAGGCAAATTATAAATAATTTTATTTAAGGAGGATGATTGCAAATAAAAATGAAAAGTGATGCTAATGTCACAATTTGTCCTTTTTCCTAAGAGATTTTGTTTTAATTAGACTTGTAGGTTTACAGAAAAACCATGTAGAAAGTAGAGTTCCCATAGACACCCCCACCCTAACATGCAGTTTTCCCTACTGTTAACATTCTGCATTAGTGTGATACTTTAGTTACAATTGATAAAACAATATTATTTTAATTTACTATTAATTATACTCCATGGTTTACATTAGGGCTCATTGCTTATGTTGCACATTTCTGTGGTTTTTTAAAGTTTTTATTCTGGTAACATATACACAATCCAATATTTCCCACTTTAACCACTTTCAAATATACAATTCATTGGTGTTAATTACATTCATAATGTTGTGTTACCATCAGTACCACCTATTGCCAGAATTTTTCCATCAAACCAAACAGAAGTTCTGTATCAATTAAGCGTTAATTTCTTAAAGCTTCTTGTCACCTGGTAATTATATTCTAGTTTCTGACTCTATGAATTTGCATATTCTAATTATTTCATATAAGGGACATGTTTTAGTTAGCTAAAGTTGCCAAACTGCAATATATCAGAAATGGACTGGCTTTTAACAATGGGGATTTATTAGCTTACAAACTAACATTTCTGGGTAAATGACCCAAATCAAGGCATCATCAGACAGTACCTGGACTCCTCTGTCAGATGGCTGGGCACATGGCGTCTGCTGTTCTTGCCCTTCTCTTCTGGGTTTCGTTGCGTCCACCTTCTGACTTCAGTTGTTTCCTCTCTGTTTCCTATGCTTTCTCTCTATTTCATGCTCTTATTAAAACCCACCTGGGGCATGCCTCAACTAAAAAAACCTGATCGGAAGAGCCCATCCACAACAAGTCTATACCTACAGGAATGGATTAGCTTTAAGAACATGATCTTTTCTGGAGTTCCTAAAACCTGCAAACCATCACATGACATCGTACAATACTTGTCCTTTTCTATCCGGCTTATTGCACTCAACATGATGTTTTCAAGATACATCCATGTTGTGGCATGCATAGAACTTCAAATGAATGGGGTTGGGTTAAAAAATGGGAATTTATTTGCTCACAGTTTTGAAGCTTAAAGAATGTCCCAATCAAGGCATCATCAAGGCGATGCTTTCTCCCTGAAGACTGTGGCATTCCAGGGCTGGCTGCCTGCAATTCTTGGTCCTATGTCACATGTCAAGGCACACGGCGGCATCTCCTATTCTCTCCCTTCTCTTCCAGGTCAGCATCTGGGGGCTCCCTCCGTGGCTTTCTCTCTCTGTGTCTGAATTTCACTCCAATTATAAATGACTCCAGTAATAAGATGAAGATCCATCCTGTTTGGGCTGGGCCACAGCTTAACTGAAGTAATCTTATCAAAAGGTCCTACTTACAATGGGTCCACACCCACAGGAATGGATTAAGTTTAAGAACATGTTTTTCTGAGGTACATATAGCTTCAAATAACCACAGTAGATACCCTAGAGGGTGTAAAATGGTATCTCATTGTGGATTTAATTTGCATTTCCCTAATGGCTAATGATGTTGAGAATCTTTTCATTGCTTATTGGCCATTTGTATATCTTCTTTGGAGAAATGTATTCAAGGCTTTTGCCCATTTTTAAATTGGGTTGTTTGTCTTTTTGTTGTTGAGTGTTAAGATTTCTATATATATTCTGGATATTTAAACCTTATCAGATATGTGATTTCCAAATAATTTCTCCCATTCTATCGGTTGTCTGTTTACTTCTATGACACAGATGTTCTGAGACACTGAAATATTAAGAGATGTTTGAGAGTGTCTTATTGGTGAAGAAAAGTAGCTGAAACTCATTAGATGTGGAAGTTTTACTTCACTCTGCTGTAAATGTCATATCATTGCTTTGACTATAGGAGACTTTCATGTGTCACTGGAGAGAGACAGCACTTGGTTCCAGAGCAAGGATAAGATGGTGTGATGATAAAAAATTCAGGGAAGCTAATGTGGTGGCATGAGTATTCCTTAGTTCTCATTCACTGAATACATGTATTCAATCATGTATCAATCATCCATCAATCATCCATTTATTCATTCATCCATTCACTCATCCATCAATTCAACAAATATATAGAGTGCCAGGCACTCTATCACGTATTAGATTGGGAGACCAATTCAGTTTGAAAGAATGAAGATTTGAATCAGAATAGTGGCTCTATCTTCCTTATTACCACAAATTCTTTTGTTAAACCTGAAAGGATTTTTGTTTGTTTATTTGGTTGGTTTGGTTTTGGTTTTAGTTTTGATTTGTTGCTGGTTTGTTTTGTTTTGTTTTGTTGTTGTTTGTGTGTTTTCAACTATTTGTTTGTTTATTGGGTGTGATCAGTAGAGTTGCACTCATCCATACAAAAAGGCCCACCCTTACATCCTTAAGATCAATAGGAATCATTGGCTATTCCCAAGTTAAGACATATTTTGAAGACTTCATCCAAGGTTATATTACTTTTATTATTATTTCTAGTTCCCAAATAATAGCTACCATTGATGGAGCACCTACTAAATTTCTGTTACTGTTTTAGTTATTTTATAGCCAATATCACAGCTCTTTATAGCAGACCAGAAAGAAGATGGTTACTGTTCCTATTTTACAGATTAAAAAACTAAGGCACATGAGCCCTCCATCTGGGGGCTCTTCCTTGTGAGGCTAGATGCTGCAAGGGAGAGGCTAAGCCCACTTAGATTGTACCTAGGAGTCTCCCCCAAGAGAGTTTCTTTGTTGCTCAGATGTGGCCTCCTCTCTCTCTAAGCCCACTCGGCAGGTAAACGCACTACCCTCCCCCCTATGTGGGACATGACTCCCAGAGGTGTAAATTCCCCTGGCAACATGGGAAACAACTCCTGGGGATGAGCCTGGACCCAGCTCTGTGGGAATGAGAGGATCTTCTTGACCAAAAGGGGGAAAAGAGATGAAACAAAATAAGGTTCCAGTGGCTGAGAGATTTCAAATGGAGTCAAGAGGTCACTCTGAAGGGTATTCTTATGTGTTATATAGATACCAACTTTTAGATTTTAGTGTGTTGGAGTGGCTAGAGGGAAATACCTGAAACTGTTGAACTGCAACCCAGTGACCTTGATTCTTGAAGATGATTATATAACTTTGTAGCTTGCACAGTGTGATTCTGTGATTGTGAAAATCTTGTGGCTGCATTCCCTTTATCCAGTGTGTGGACAGATGAGTGGAAAAATGGGGACAAAAATTAGATGAAGAATAGGGTGGGATGAAGGGGATGGAAAGATCTAGGTGTTCTTTTTTTCTTTTATTTTTTATTTTTGGAATAAGGAAAAGGTTCAAAAATTGATTTTGGTGATGAACACACAACTGTATGATGGTGCTGTGAATAATCGATTGTACACTGTGGATGACTGTAAGGTGTATGAATATATCTCAATAAAACTGTATTTAAAAAAAAAAAAAACCACAACGGCATGGTGAGGTTAAAAACTGTTTCATAACTAGTTAAGAGTGAAGCCAGGGACTAAACAAGTCTGGTTCAAAAACCCATGTTCTTTAGAGTTTTCCTTATTTTGTTCCTCCTTTCAAAAAATCTTGACCATAGAGAATCACACAATGACAATTGTAATTCCGTTACATTTATATCGAAATGGGAAACTGCTGTCGATTTTGTCTTCTTTTATAGCAGTTCCCAGAGGATTTATTCCAGCAGCTCCTAGCAATGCAAAGAGCCACATACAATAGGGATTATCTGTCCAGTTACCCCCACCCGCCCACCCATCCACACACACCCCAGGACCTTGAGTTTCCCCAATGCCTTGCATATCACACTCTTTTCTTTGGAGGGAATCCTATTTCCCACCTGCATCCATCATTCATCCGTCATTCCATTGAACTGGTAAGGTTTTTAACTAGATGAGTTTTTTCTTTCTCAGCTAACCTTTCCAGTCAAGGTCTTTGCTCTGACTTCGGTTTAAAAGCTCTCTTATTTCCTTGTCCCCAGCTCACCCCATTGGGAGGAGCAATTAACATAGGCACCATTTTGTTGGGTTTTGCTTTTTACGTATTAAAGGGCAGAAGCAACCTGCTTGTATTGGACTGAGCTTCCTTTTGGTCTTGCAGGAACTAAGCAAAAATATTCATCAGTACAACCTAAGCTGGGTTATTTAGGAATTGTTTAAGGAGGAAGCTTCAAGGTACTATTGATTGGGGTTTGAAAAGAGGCCCATTACAGCAAGAGTATGACCTCTTGCAACTACCTCTCTGAGCAGCAGATGTATTCTGCTGAAATCTCACCTCTCTCTTCTGATGCAGGGGATGAAAGCGTCTCTGAAGAGGAACAAAGCCCTGTGTTATCAGAAAGCAAAGCATTTTCCCATTGCGTTTGAATTGACTACATTGCTCTTTCAGTTTTCCTAAGATTACATGCAAAAAATGTAATTACATCGACACTATTCACCTGGAAACGTAAGAAATGCATGCTAATGCAGCCTCACTGGAGGAAGGAAGCTTCCTGAATGGTGAAGACACTTTTTGCCCGATACCAGAATTCTGCCTGGTTTCATCAGTTATAATCAACCAAGGCAGTGTGGGGAAAGCTATGTGCATCTAGAACCCCACAGTTGCTCCATATTGGAGGACTTGCATGTTTATTTTATAGTGTAGAGGTTCATGAACACTATGCTTTCTTTCCCAGTTTTTGCCCTATTTGGCCTGCCTAGAGGCCTTGTGAATTCCCATATAGTCTTCAAATCTAATTCAGTTTAGGGCTAGCTTTGTTTTAAAAATAGAAATTGAATCAAGTAATGTGAATATTCGGCCAAAATGAGACCCAAAGATTTTGATTAATAGCCCATGGCTGGTGCTCAATGACACAAGCATTCTTTACCAGGAGGATAAAGTTTCAGGCCAGGACCACTAGAGAAATAATGTTTTTTGTTTTCTTCTTCTTTTTTTTTTTTTTAATGAAGAGGAAAATTTAGTGTAGGTTGAGTTGTTGTCATTTAGCAGCTGACCCTGTCATCTCAGTAGCCATGTCTACACAGAGAAAAGTGATGTATCTTAGCAAGAAATCAAGACCTTTATGTGGCTTACTCTTTTAATAAACAAAATACTTTTCTTGAGATTGGCAAGAGGAACAGTGAGAATACGGAATGAGGAGAGAAAGGAAACAAAATGGAAACTGATAAATGCACAAGTTTTTAACAAACATTAGAGATGATATGTATAAAGCTGATAATATAGCAGTGGGCATTTAAGCTCTAGTTAGGAAAAGAAGCAAGAAATAAAGGAAAGGTATCACCTTCATTTCTTTCATAATTGTACATTCAACTTACAAGGCACTTTCAAATTCAGTATCTCACTTCATTTAAGACTAATAACAATTCTGTGTAGACAGCTAGGAATGTGACTGTACTACTAGCCTTAAAGGTAATATGTGTTGAGGTCAACAAACCTTTATTGAGCACCTATTGTGTACCATACTCTATAGGAGGTGCTGGGGATACTGTAATAAGGAAAAACTCCCCGATTCTGGGTTGAGATGGCATATTGATCATATACACACTTCAAATCCCACTAAAACTATAGCAAAAAAGTTTTTGTAAATAGGTATAAGCCACAAAAATGAGAAAACCAAGAAGGGAGATATCTGCAGTAAAATTTTAGAAGCTAGAAAGAATATAGGAGACAAGAGAAAGCAAAATCCTGAACTGACAATGGGGAGACTAAGAAAACCCCAATATATGCAAGATCCCTCTACTCACAGTTTATATCCCAAATAAAGCATGAACAAACATATTTATAAGCTTGGCTGAAAAGAGGGAGAAGACACCTCTTTTTTTTGAAACAAAGGAGTGTCCTGACCCTGGAACGTTGCTTAGGATTTCCACACCCAGCCTGCTGAAACAGCTTGAGCCCTCTCCGTGCTTTACGGAGTTGAATCAGCCGTTAGGACCAGCTCCCTGCCCAGTCATCAGAAAGGAGAAAGAAAGGGTGCCAGTAAGACCAAAGATCTTTCTCTCCTCAGGAAAATTACCGAACGCTTTGGGGAAATGATTAGCTCCCTCTTCATCTCCATCCTCTCACCCTACTCCCCAAGAAGACTTGAAGTTTATTCTCTGAAGAGAGTAGAGGGTCTCTGGCATAGTAAAAACATATGGGTACCATACTGAATAGAGAGAAGTTAGAAGTCCATATAGGTGCTCAGTGCTAAGTGAAGAAACCTCCAGCCTTCTTCCCCCACTTAGCTCCAAGAGCCTTTGCAGCTAGACTTTTACTCTCTTGGCAAGAGAGAGGAGGTGACTTCTTTAGAAGTTCTAACCAGTGCCCTCACCCCTACCCCACTAAAAGGAGCTACAGATACTGATGTCAGGAGTTCCCAAAGAAATATCTTACCCAGATCATCTAATGGTAAAGCTCAAAGTCTGATAGCCCTCAGACCTTCCTATTTGCTTTTTAATGCTCCAATCTAATCATAAGCAGATAATCAAGAACAGCTAAACATCCTAAAGAAACCTCTAATATGGAGGCTAGAGACGAAAAACAAAACAGCAAGCAAGCAAGCAAACAAAAGAGCAACTTGGAGGACACAGAAACTATGCAGGGAGAAAAAAATCAGTAATAACAATAATAGCAACAAAAACTATCATTAATATTCTTAGAGATAGGAAAATATATTTAACTCACAAACTAAGACACAGATGCCATATAAAAGAGCATACTGAGAACAAAAAGGCTTTGAAACTCAGTGACATCACAGTAAACATGAAAAACTCAATAGAGGGTGAAAGATAATGTTGGGGTAATTGCCATGAAAGTAGAGCCAAAGCAGAAGAGATGGAAAACAGGAGACAAAAGATGAGAATATTATGTCCAGAGGTCAGGTTCCACACTCAAATAATAGGTGCTTAGAATGAAAGTATAAAGAAAACAGAGGGCAGGATATCATTAAAGAAAGAGTGCAAGAAAACATCCCAGAACTGCAAATTGTAAGTTTCCAGATTAAAAAAGTTCCACTGAGTGCCCAGCAAAATAGATCCATACCAAGGGAAATCATTGTGAAATTTCAGGACCTTGGGAACAAAGAGAAGTTTCTATAAACTTCTCAAGAGAAAAACCAGAGCACATATAAAAGGTCAGTAATCTCAGTGGCACACTGGAAGCAAGAAGGCAGTGCAGCAATGTCTTAAAAATTCTGAAGGGAAATTATCTCTAACCTAGAAATAGGATAGCCAAAAAATCAGTCATGTGTTGGGTTAGATAGAATAATGATATTTTTAGATAGGCTAAATGTGAAAGAAAGAAAGGAAGGAAGGAAGGAAGGAAGGAAGGAAAGAATGTACCTCCATGCATGTTTTCTAAAGGACAGAGTAGAAGAATGTCCTTCACCAAAATATAGAAGGAAGCCAAGGCATGAGAATATATACATACAGAGAGAGAAAATTCAAAAATGGAGAGAAAGAAAGAATATCTTCAGGGTGCTAGTGAAGGGAGATTCCAGGGGTTGGCGACTCATTCAGACAGGAGTAGCGTGACTCCAGAAATAGGCAGAAGGAATCACCATACCCCCTGCATTTGTGTCCTCTTTTTAAACTGACTCAGCTACTGAAAGGAGACATGAAGGAGGAAGGTATAATATCCAAGAAATAGGTAATCCATCTCAGGAGAAATATAAAGGATATCTCAAGAATGAGAGTGAAGGGAAAAACCAAGATATTAGCTGGGAAGCTCAGATGAAAGGATCGCTCAAAGAATAACTTGTTAAGAAAAAAATGTAGCTATCAATTTCCTAATGTCTTTGAATTTAAGGAAAATGATGCTAAGGCTAATGGAAGGTAAGGGAAGAATAACTGCAAATGGAAAAATGATTAACTTTAGAAACAATAGAAAATAGTAAAGGAAACATAATCGTATGACAATGCTCAGCTACGAGTAATATTTGCATCAGCACAGTAATACATAATAAACAATGGATAATGATTTAATCAAAATTATAATGCAACTATATTGGCAGGATGGGAAAAAGCTAAGTCTTAGGAAGCAATAACTCGGATGTAAAACAAAGAGTAGTTGATAAATATTATGTAGAAATATGAGGATGTCTGATGGAAGAAAAAGCTAGGATTCAAAAGTGGTTGCTAGTTGGAAGATGTCTGGTTGTGAATGGGGACGAAAGCACAGAGAACCACTATACTTTATTATAACCTTTGTAGCATTATTTGTCTTTTTGAACCATGTGCATATATTACACTGATAAAATTTTTAAAATATTAAAATACCTATCTCAGACACAATTTCATCTCCAGCACCCCACACAGTGCCTGGCATTTAGTAGGCATTTTTATAAATATTTATTGAAAGTGAAAAAGGGAACAAGGCATGGTCCTATTCTTCAACAAAATAAATGTAGCATAGAGGGAAAAATTCATAGGATAAGATGTACTTAATTATGTCCATCTCCTCTCAGAACCTTCAGAATGGCTGAATTGAGCTGAACCTCTTCTTCATCCTCCCGGAGTTTCAGAGATTATATTGCCACATGAAGTAATAGTCATGATGCTGGCAGTAGCAATGTGTATCATCAAAATATTAAGCAGGAGAGGCGGGGCAAGATGGCAGACTGGTGAGCTGTAAGGTTTAGTTACTCCTCCAGGAAAGTAGGTAAAAAGCCAGGAACTGCGTGGACTGGACACCACAGAGCAATCTGTCTTTGGGCATACTACATACAACACTCATGAAAACGTGGAACTGCTGAGATCAGCGAAATCTGTAAGTTTTTGCGGCCAGGGGACCCGCGCCCCTCCCTGCCAGGCTCAGTCCCGGGGGAGGAGGGGCTGTCAGCTCCGGGAAGGAGAAGGGAGAACTGCAGTGGCTGCTCTTATCGGAAACTCATTCTACTGATTCAAACTCCAACCATAGATAGACTGAGACCAGACACCAGAGACTCTGAGAGCAGCCAGCCCCGCAGAGAGGAGACAGGCATAGAAAAAAAACATCACGAAAAACTCCAAAATAAAAGCAGAGGATTTTTGGAGTTCTGGTGAACACAGAAAGGGGAAGGGCGGAGCTCAGGCCTTGAGACGCATATGCAAATCCCGAAGCAAAGCTGATCTCTCTGCCCTGTGGACCTTTCCTTAATGGCCCTGGTTGCTTTGTCTATTAGCATTTCAATAACCCATTAGATCTCTGAGGAGGGCCGTTTTTTTTTTTTTTTTTTTAAATCCTTTTTTCTTTTTCTAAAACAATTACTCTAAGAAGCCCAATACAGAAAGCTTCAAAGAATTGCAATTTGGACACGTCAAGTCAAGAGCAGAGCTAAGAGAGCTCTGAGACAAAAGGCAATAATCCAGTGGCTGAGAAAATTCACTAAACAACACAACTTCCCAAGAAAAGGGGGGTGTCCGCTCACAGCCACCATCCTGGTGGACAGGAAACACTCCTGCCCATCGCAAGCCCCATAGCCCAGAGCTGCCCCAGACAACCCAGTGTGACGGAAGTGCTTCAAATAACAGGCACACACCACAAAACTGGGCGTGGACATTAGCCTTCCCTGCAACCTCAGCTGAATGTCCCAGAGCTGGGAAGGTGGAGCAGTGTGAATTAACAAAGCCCCATTCAGCCATCATTTGAGCAGACTGGGAGCCTCCCTACACAGCCCAGCAGCCCAGAACTGCCCTGGGGGGACGGCACTCACCTGTGACATAGCACAGTCATCCCTCAACAGAGGACCCGGGGTGCACGGCCTGGAAGAGGGGCCCACTTGCAAGTCTCAGGAGCCATACGCCAATACCAAAGACTTGTGGGTCAGTGGCAGAGACAAACTGTGGCAGGACTGAACTGAAGGATTAGACTATTGCAGCAGCTTTAAAACTCTAGGATCATCAGGGAGATTTCATTGTTAGGGCCACCCCCCCTCCCCGACTGCCCAGAAACACGCCCCACATACAGGGCAGGCAACACCAACTACACACGCAAGCTTGGTACACCAATTGGGCCCCACAAGACTCACTCCCCCACTCACCAAAAAGGCTAAGCAGGGGAGAACTGGCTTGTGGAGAACAGGTGGCTCGTGGACGCCACCTGCTGGTTAGTTAGAGAAAGTGTACTCCACGAAGCTGTAGATCTGATAAATTAGAGAAAAGGACTCCAATAGGTCTACAAACCCTAAAAGAACCCTATCAAGTTCAGCAAATGCCACGAGGCCAAAAACAACAGAAAATTATAAAGCATATGAAAAAACCAGATGATATGGATAACCCAAGCCCAAGCACCCAAATCAAAAGACCACAAGAGACACAACACCTAGAGCAGCTACTCAAAGAACTAAAGATGAACAATGAGACCATAGTATGGGATATGAAGGAAATCAAGAAGACCCTAGAAGAGCATAAAGAAGACATTGCAAGACTAAATAAAAAAATGGATGATCTTATGGAAATTAAAGAAACTGTTGACCAAATTAAAAAGATTCTGGACACTCATAGTACAAGACTAGAGGAAGTTGAACAATGAATCAGTGACATGGAAGATGACAGAATGGAAAATGAAAGCATAAAAGAAAGAATGGGGAAAAAAATTGAAAAACTCGAAATGGACCTCAGGGATATGATAGATAATATGAAACGTCCGAATATAAGACTCATTGGTGTCCCAGAAGGGGAAGAAAAGGGTAAAGGTCTAGGAAGAGTATTCAAAGAAATTGTTGGGGAAAACTTCCCAAATCTTCTAAACAACATAAATACACAAATCATAAATGCTCGGTGAACTCCTAACAGAATAAATCCAAAAAAACCCACTCCGAGACATATACTGATCACACTGTCAAACATAGAAGAGAAGGGGCAAGTTCTGAAAGCAGCAAGAGAAAAGCAATTCACCACATACAAAGGAAACAGCATAAGACTAAGTAGTGACTACTCAGCAGCCACCATGGAGGCAAGAAGGCAGTGGCACGATATATTTAAAATTCTGAGTGAGAGGAATTTCCAGCCAAGAATACTTTATCCAGCAAAGCTCTCCTTCAAATTTGAGGGAGAGCTTAAATTTTTCACAGACAAAGAAATGCTGAGAGAATTTGCTAACAAGAGACCTGCCCTACTGGAGATACTAAAGAGAGCCCTACAGACAGAGAAACAAAGACAGGACAGAGAGACTTGGAGAAAGGTTCAGTACTAAAGAGATTCGGTATGGGTACAATAAAGGATATTAATAGAGAGAGGGAAAAATATGGCAAACATAAACCAAAGGATAAGATGGCTGATTCAAGAAATGCCTTCACGGTTTTAACGTTGAATGTAAATGGATTAAACTCCCCAATTAAAAGATATAGATTCGCAGAATGGATAAAAAAAAATGAACCATCAATGTGTTGCATACAAGAGACTCATCTTAGACACAGGGACACAAAGAAACTGAAAGTGAAAGGATGGAAAAAAATATTTCATGCAAGCTACAGCCAAAAGAAAGCAGGTGTAGCAATATTAATCTCAGATAGAATAGACTTCAAATGCAGGGATGTTTTGAGAGACAAAGAAGGCCACTACATACTAATAAAAGGGGCAATTCAGCAAGAAGAAATAACAATCGTAAATGTCTATGCACCCAATCAAGGTGCCACAAAATACATGAGAGAAACACTGGCAAAACTAAAGGAAGCAATTGATGTTTCCACAATAATTGTGGGAGACTTCAACACATCACTCTCTCCTATAGATAGATCAACCAGACAGAAGACCAATAAGGAAATTAAAAACCTAAACAATCTGATAAATGAATTAGATTTAACAGACATCTACAGGACATTACATCCCAAATCACCAGGATACACATACTTTTCTAGTGCTCACGGAACTTTCTCCAGAATAGATCATATGCTAGGACATAAAACAAGCCTCAATAAATTTAAAAAGATTGAAATTATTCAAAGCACATTCTCTGACCACAATGGAATACAATTAGAAGTCAATAACCATCAGAGACTTAGAAAATTCACAAATACCTGGAGGTTAAACAACACACTCCTAAACAATCAGTGGGTTAAAGAAGAAATAGCAAGAGAAATTGCTAAATATATAGAGACGAATGAAAATGAGAACACAACATACCAAAACCTATGGGATGCAGCAAAAGCAGTGCTAAGGGGGAAATTTATAGCACTAAACGCATATATTAAAAAGGAAGAAAGAGCCAAAATCAAAGAACTAACGGATCAACTGCAGAAGCTAGAAAATGAACAGCAAACCAATCCTAAACCAAGTAGAAGAAAAGAAATAACAAGGATTAAAGCAGAAATAAATGACATAGAGAACAAAAAAACAATAGAGAGGATAAATATCACCAAAAGTTGGTTCTTTGAGAAGATCAACAAGATTGACAAGCCCCTAGCTAGACTGACAAAATCAAAAAGAGAGAAGACCCATATAAACAAAATAATGAATGAAAAAGGTGACATAACTGCAGATCCTGAAGAAATTAAAAAAATTATAAGAGGATATTATGAACAACTGTATGGCAACAAACTGGATAATGTAGAAGAAATGGACAATTTCCTGGAAACATATGAACAACCTAGACTGACCAGAGAAGAAATAGAAGACCTCAACCAACCCATCACAAGCAAAGAGATCCAATCAGTCATCAAAAATCTTCCCACAAATAAATGCCCAGGGCCAGATGGCTTCACAGGGGAATTCTACCAAACTTTCCAGAAAGAACTGACACCAATCTTACTCAAACTCTTTCAAAACATTGAAAAAAATGGAACACTACATAACTCATTTTATGAAGCTAACATCAATCTAATACCAAAACCAGGCAAAGATGCTACAAAAAAGGAAAACTACCGGCCAATCTCCCTAATGAATATAGATGCAAAAATCCTCAACAAAATACTTGCAAATCGAATCCAAAGGCACATTAAAAAAATCATACACCATGACCAAGTGGGGTTCATTCCAGGCATGCAAGGATGGTTCAACATAAGAAAAACAATCAATGTATTACAGCACATTAAAAACTCGAAAGGGAAAAATCAATTGATCATCTCAATAGATGCTGAAAAAGCATTTGACGAAATCCAACATCCCTTTTTGATAAAAACACTTCAAAAGGTAGGAATTGAAGGAAACTTCCTCAACATGATAAAGAGCATATATGAAAAACCCACAGCCAGCATAGTACTCAATGGTGAGAGACTGAAAGCCTTCCCTCTAAGATCAGGAACAAGACAAGGATGCCCGCTGTCACCACTGTTATTCAACATTGTGCTGGAAGTGCTAGCCAGGGCAATCCGGCAAGACAAAGAAATAAAAGGCATCCAAATTGGAAAAGAAGAAGTAAAACTGTCATTGTTTGCAGATGATATGATCTTATATCTAGAAAACCCTGAGGAATCGACGATACAGCTACTAGAGCTAATAAACAAGTTTAGCAAAGTAGCGGGATACAAGATTAATGCACATAAGTCAGTAATGTTTCTATATGCTAGAAATGAACAAACTGAAGAGACACTCAAGAAAAAGATACCATTTTCAATAGCAACTAAAAAAATCAAGTACCTAGGAATAAACTTAACCAAAGATGTAAAAGACCTATACAAAGAAAACTACATAACTCTACTAAAAGAAATAGAAGGGGACCTTAAAAGATGGAAAAATATTCCATGTTCATGGATAGGAAGGCTAAATGTCATTAAGATGTCAATTCTACCCAAACTCATCTACAGATTCAATGCAATCCCAATCAAAATTCCAACAACCTACTTTGCAGACTTGGAAAAGCTAGTTATAAAATTTATTTGGAAAGGGAAGATGCCTCGAATTGCTAAAGACACTCTAAAAAAGAAAAACGAAGTGGGAGGACTTACACTCCCTGACTTTGAAGCTTAGTATAAAGCCACAGTTGCCAAAACAGCATGGTACTGGCACAAAGATAGACATATAGATCAATGGAATCGAATTGAGAATTCAGAGATAGACCCTCAGATCTATGGCCGACTGATCTTTGATAAGGCCCCCAAAGTCACCGAACTGAGCCATAATGGTCTTTTCAACAAATGGGGCTGGGAGAGTTGGATATCCACATCCAAAAGAATGAAAGAGGACCCCTACCTCACCCCCTACACAAAAATTAACTCAAAATGGACCAAAGATCTCAATATAAAAGAAAGTACCATAAAACTCCTAGAAGATAATGTAGGAAAACATCTTCAAGACCTTGTATTAGGAGGCCACTTCCTAGACTTTACACCCAAAGCACAAGCAACAAAAGAGAAAATAGATAAATGGGAACTCCTCAAGCTTAGAAGTTTCTGCACCTCAAAGGAATTTCTCAAAAAGGTAAAGAGGCAGCCAACTCAATGGGAAAAAATTTTTGGAAACCATGTATCTGACAAAAGACTGATATCTTGCATATACAAAGAAATCCTACAACTCAATGACAATAGTACAGACAGCCCAATTATAAAATGGGCAAAAGATATGAAAAGACAGTTCTCTGAAGAGGAAATACAAATGGCCAAGAAACACATGAAAAAATGTTCAGCTTCACTAGCTATTAGAGAGATGCAAATTAAGACCACAATGAGATACCATCTAACACCGGTTAGAATGGCTGCCATTAAACAAACAGGAAACTACAAATGCTGGAGGGGATGTGGAGAAATTGGAAGTCTTATTCATTGTTGGTGGGACTGTATAATGGTTCAGCCACTCTGGAAGTCAGTCTGGCGGTTCCTTAGAAAACTAGATATAGAGCTACCATTCGATCCAGCGATTGCACTTCTCGGTATATACCCGGAAGATCGGAAAGCAGTGACACGAACAGGTATCTGCACGCCAATGTTCATAGCAGCATTATTCACAATTGCCAAGAGATGGAAACAACCCAAATGTCCTTCAACAGATGAGTGGATAAATAAAATGTGGTATATACACACGATGGAATACTACGCGGCAGTAAGAAGGAACGATCTGGTGAAACATATGACAACATGGATGAACCTTGAAGACATAATGCTGAGCGAAATAATCCAGGCACAGAAAGAGAAATATTATATGCTACCACTAATGTGAACTTTGAAAAATGTAAAACAAATTGTTTATAATGTAGAATGTAGGGGAACTAGCAGTAGAGAGCAATTAAGGAAGGGGGAACAATAATCCAAGAAGAACAGATAAGCTATTTAACGTTCTGGGGATGCCCAGAAATGACTATGGTCTGTTAATTTCTGATGGATGTAGTAGGAACAAGTTCACTGAAATGTTGCTATATTATGTAACTTTCTTGGGGTAAAGTAGGAACATGTTGGAAGTTAAGCAGTTATCTTAGGTTAGTTGTCTTTTTCTTACTCCCTTGTTATGGTCTCTTTGAAATGTTCTTTTATTGTATGTTTGTTTTCTTTTTAACTTTTTTTTTCATACAGTTGATTTAAAAAAGAAGGGAAAGTTAAAAAAAAAAAAAAAGAAAAAAGACAAACAAGGAAAAAAAAAAAAAAGATGTAGTGCCCCCTTGAGGAGCCTGTGGAGAATGCAGGGGTATTCGCCTACCCCACCTCCATGGTTGCTAGCATGACCACAGACATAGGGGACTGGTGGTTTGATGGGTTGAGCCCTCTACCATAAGTTTTACCCTTGGGAAGACGGTTGCTGCAAAGGAGAGGCTAGGCCTCCCTATATTTGTGCCTAAGAGTCTCCTCCTGAATGCCTCTTTGTTGCTCAGATGTGGCCCTCTCTCTCTGGCTAAGCCAACTTGAAAGGTGAAATCACTGCCCTCCCCCCTACGTGGGATCAGACACCCAGGGGAGTGAATCTCCCTGGCAACGTGGAATATGACTCCCGGGGAGGAATGTAGACCCGGCATCGTGGGACGGAGAACATCTTCTTGACCAAAAGGGGGATGTGAAAGGAAATGAAATAAGCTTCAGTGGCAGAGAGATTCCAAAACGAGCCGAGAGATCACTCTGGTGGACACTCTTACGCACACTTTAGACAACCTTTTTTAGGTTCTAAAGAATTGGGGTAGCTGGTGGTGGATACCTGAAACTATTAAACTACAACCCAGAACCCATGAATCTCGAAGACAGTTGTATAAAAATGTAGCTTATGAGGGGTGACAGTGGGATTGGGAATGCCATAAGGACCAAACTCCACTTTGTCTAGTTTATGGATGGATGTGTAGAAAAGTAGGGGAAGGAAACAAACAGACAAAGGTACCCAGTGTTCTTTTTTACTTCAATTGCTCTTTTTCACTCTAATTATTATTCTTGTTATTTTTGTGTGTGTGCTAATGAAGGTGTCAGGGATTGATTTAGGTGATGAATGTACAACTATGTAATGGTACTGTAAACAATCGAAAGTATGATTTGTTTTGTATGACTGCGTGGTATGTGAATATATCTCAATAAAATGATGATTTTAAAAAAAAAAAAAATATTAAGCAGCAGTATATATCCTGCTCATCATCATGCAAAGATGGCAGTATTTAGAGATTAAACCCTAGATCTCTCTAGGGCGAAAGCCCCTTGGAGTAGCATAGACATTCAATACAGGGAATTGTTATTATTATAGTTGGACTAGAATAAAAGTTTCCTGAGAATATGAGCCTTATCTGTTTTGTTCTCCAGTACTCAAAACAGTGCCAGCACATGGTAGGTAGCCAATGAATACTTGATTGATGGATGAATGGATAAATGCATTATTTTAAAAGAATAGCATTTATTTTGGGACTGGCCTTTTCAATGGATATAATATCAGCTCTGATATGGCTTAATTCTGCATCTTAAAGTCAAAATATTTTTGGGAATCAATTTCTTCAAAGAATAACACTGGATTATCTCTTAACCACTTCATTCAATCATATAATGCTTCTTCTTAAACATTCCACCTGCTTTGAGGGCCTATAACTTCTAGCATGATGGGAGCTGAGATTATAAATAAAAGCTTATAAGAGACTTGGGCAAGATGGCAGCATAGAGAGGAGTGGAAGCTAAGTAGTCCCCCTGGAACAACTACAAAAAACCAGAAACAACTAGTAAATAATCCAGAATAACTGCGGGGGGACAAACGAGACCGTCCATTCATCATACACCAACCTGAATTGGGAGGAATGCCCGAGAACACAGCATAAAATCTGTAAGTAAAACCTGCCGAACCAGGTCAGGAGACCCCCTCCCCCATAGCCCGAGCTGCGGAGCCGCGTGGTGCCACAGAGAATCTCTCTCCCAGTAAGCGAATACAGCTCAGCTGAGCTCCAACTGGGGTTTTAAGTAGCGAGTGTGAACTGCTCACTACAGGTACGCAGCCCCAAAAAACAGACAGAGGCTTTGGGTGACGACTGACCTGGGACAGCCGGACGGTCGCCTTGGACTCCGTCTGAAGGGGACTATCTGTTTCTTTTTCGGCTCAGTGGAGAAAGCCCCAGTCATTTTCAGTTTCCAGGGCTGTGACTCTGGGAAGGGTGGAGACACCACAAGCAGAGAGCAAGACCATTGAAATGCTAATGACCTCCACCTGGGGGTCTGTCTTCTCTAGGAGGAAAGGGGTGGGGCCCCTTCCATTCAGAACCAGACCCCAGAGCCTGGGGGAACACAGCCATACCTCCTCACACCAGTCAAGAATTATAGGCTAACAGGCATCATCTGCTGGGCAGAAAAGCACAGTGACCTGAGGCATCAAAGGGTGGAGCAATTTTCTAAGACACACCCTCAGGGAAACCAGATACTGAATATTTCTTCCCTCTGGGACCTGAGCCTGTTCTGGTCTGGGAAAACCTGATTTGGATAACCAAGGAAACCATGCCTAGACAACAGAAAATTACAACCTACACTAAGAAAAACAAAGTTATGGCCCAGTCAAAGGAACAAACGTACACTTCAACTGAGATACAGGAATTTAAACAACTAATGCTAAATCAATTCAAAAAGTTTAGAGAAGATATTGCAAAAGAGATAGAGGCTGTAAAGGAAGCACTGGACATGTATACGGCAGAAATCAAAAGTTCAAAAAAACCTACTAGTAGAATCTATGGAAATGAACGGCACAACACAAGAGATGAAAGACACAATGGAAACATACAACAGCAGATCTCAAGAGGCAGAAGAAAACACTCAGGAACTGGAGAACAAAACACCTGAAAGCCTACACGCAAAGGAGCAGATGGAGAAAAGAATGAAAAAATATGAGCAACGTCTCCGGGAACTCAAGGATGAAACAAAGTACAATAATGTACGTATCATTGGTGTCCCAGAAGGAGAAGAGAAGGGAAAGGGGGCAGAAGCAATAATAGAGGAAATAATTAATGAAAATTTCCCATCTCTTATGAAAGACATGAAATTACAGATCCAAGAAGCACAGCGTACTCCAAACAGAAGAGATATGAATAGGCCTACACCAAGACACTTAATAATCAGATTATCAAATGTCAAAGACAAAGAGAGAATCCTGAAAGCAGCAAGAGAAAAGCAATCCATTACATACAAAGGAAGCTTAATAAGACTATGTGCGGATCTCTCAGCAGAAACCATGGAGGCAAGAAGGAAGTGGTGTGATATATTTAAGATACTGAAAGAGAAAAACCACCAACCAAGAATCCTTTATCCAGCAAAGCTGTCCTTCAAATATGAGGGAGAGCTCAAAATATTCTCTGACAAACAGACAATGAGAGACTATGTGAACAAGACACCCGCCCTACAGGAAATACTAAAGGGAGCACTACAGGGTGATAGAAGACAGGAGTGTGTGGTTTGGAACGCAATTTTGGGAGATGGTAGCACAACAATGTAAGTACACTGAACAAAGGTAACTATGAATACAGTTGAGAGAGGAAGATGGGGAGCATGTGAGACACCACAAGAAAGGAGGAAAGATAAAGACTGGGACTGTGTAACTTGGTGAAATCTAGAGTATTCAACAATTGTGATAAAATGTACAAATATGTTCTTTTATGAGGGAGAACAAGCAAATGTCAACCTTGCAAGGTGTTAAAAATGGGGAGGCATTGGGGAGGGATGCAATCAGCATAAACTAGAGACTGTAACTAATAGAATCATTGTATTATGCTTCCTTTAATGTAACAAAGGTGATATACCAAGGTGAATGTAGATAAGAGGGGGGGATAGGGGAGGCATGTTAGACACTTGACATTGGTGATATTGTCTGATTCTTTGTTCTACTTTGATTTAGGGTTTTTTTTTCCTTTTGCTGCTTCCTAGCTGTCATTTTTTTGTTTCCTCTTTCTTTTGCCTCTCTACCTTCTATGACTCTCCCTCCTGCCTTGTGGAAGAAATGTAGATGCTCTTGCTTAGTATGAGCAGAATGTTCAATTAGGATGAACTTGAATGTTTGGAAATGAACAGGGGTGTTGGTAGCAAGATGTGAGAAAAACTAACAGTGCTGAATGGTGTGTGAATGAGGTGGAAAGGGGAAGCTCAGAGTCGTATATGTCACCAGAAGGAAAGTTGGAGGTCAAAAGATGGAAATGTATAAAACTGGGTCCTGTACGGTTGCTGCAAAGGAGAGGCTAGGCCTCCCTATATTTGTGCCTAAGAGTCTCCTCCTGAATGCCTCTTTGTTGCTCAGATGTGGCCCTGTCTCTCTCTGGCTAAGCCAACTTGAAAGGTGAAATCACTGCCCTCCCCCCTACGTGGGATCAGACACCCAGGGGAGTGAATCTCCCTGGCAACGTAGAATATGACTCCCGGGGAGGAATGTAGACCCGGCATCGTGGGACGGAGAACATCTTCTTGACCAAAAGGGGGATGTGAAAGGAAATGAAATAAGCTTCAGTGGCAGAGAGATTCCAAAACGAGCCGAGAGGTCACTCTGGAGGGCACTCTTACGCACACTTTAGACAACCCTTTTTAGGTTCTAAAGAATTGGGGTAGCTGGTGGTGGATACCTGAAACTATCAAACTACAACCCAGAACCCATGAATCTCGAAGACAGTTGTATAAAAATGTAGCTTATGAGGGGTGACAATGGGATTGGGAAAGCCATAAGGACCACACTCCACTTTGTCTAGTTTATGGATGGATGAGTAGAAAAATAGGGGAAGGAAACAAACAAACAAACAGACAAAGGTACCCAGTGTTCTTTTTTACTTCAATTGCTCTTTTTCACTCTAATTATTATTCTTGTTATTTTTGTGTGTGTGCTAATGAAGGTGTCAGGGATTGATTTAGGTGATGAATGTACAACTATGTAATGGTACTGTAAACAATCGAAAGTATGATTTGTTTTGTATGACTGCGTGGTATGTGAATATATCTCAATAAAATGATGGTTAAAAAAAAAAAAAAAAAAACTGGGTCCTGTGGTGGGCAATGTCCATGATCAACTGTACAAATACTAGAAATCACTTCATGAACCAGAACAAATGTATGACAATTCAATTAGTAGTTAATAATAGAGGGGCATATAGGGAAGAACTATATACCTATTACAAACTATATACTACAGTTAGTGGTATTTCAACATTTTTTCATAAATAGTAACAAGCGTACTATATCAATGCTGGGAGTCAACAGTTGAGGGGGGTTGGTTAGGGATGGGGGAGGTTTAGAGTTTCCTTTTCTTTTTTTCTTTTTTCATCTTTCACTTTGTCTCTTGTCTGGAGTAGTGAAGGGTTTCTAAAAATTGAACAAAAATTGAGTGTGATGTATGCACAGCTGTGTGAGGGTACCCAGGGGCAAGTGATTGTGCACTTTGGATCTTTGGATAATTTTTGGTATCTGAACAATCTCAATAAAAATGAAAAAAAAAATAAAATAAAAATAAAAAAAAAAAATAAAAAAAAAAAAACAAATTCCTATTCCTAACAATTCTCCACATCCTATAATGGAACAACATAACACCTATACATTCCATTAATCCCTGCCAAAAAATTGTTTATTACTGTTTCATGATACATTAACTAAAGTGTTTTAAATATTTAGCATTCTTCTAACAAGTTTAATTTTAATGGTAATAGCATGTAAAAAAAAAAAAAAAAAAAAGCTTATAAGAACCCCATCCTAACATATCCCAATATATCCTGGCATTTTTGTTGTTGTTGTTGTTGTTTGGTTTTGTTTTATTTAGTCTCCAAAGAAGATGGTGCCATTATTTTTAGAACTATCCTTTTTCACTAGAAAAAGTTTTCTTACCAGTATTAAGAAATACATTGACTTACACAAACAATGACTATGCAATCTGTTTTGGTTTGCTAATACTGCCATTATGCAAAATACCAGAAATGGATTGGCTTTTATAAAGGGGATTTATTAGGTTACAAATTTACAATTCTGTGGCCATGAAAGTGCCCAACCCAGGCATCAACAAGAGGAAAGATACCTTCACTGAAGAAAGGTTGATGGCGTCTGGAACACGTCTGTTAACTGGGAAGGCACATGGCTGGCATCTGCTAATTATTTGCTCCTGGGTTCTAGTTTCAAAATGGCTTTCTCCCAGAACATTTCTCTCTAAGCATCTGGGGGTGTTCTCTTAGTTTCTCCCAGGCAAACTCTCCAAACATCTAGTTTCAACAACCATCTCCAAAATGTCCCTCTCAGCTTCTCTTGGGGCATTTTTTCCCTCCTTGCTCTCTGTGTGAGCTCTCTTTAAAGGACTCCAGTGATTTAATTAAGACCTACCCTGAATGGGTGGGTGTGGCAACCCATGGCCTGAGCAAAACAGGCCTGCAGATCTTTGGTGCACAGCAGTCTGCATGACCTAGGCAGCTAAATGTTTAACCTATTGTCTTTCTAAGCCAGTAAAGAGAAAAAGGGTAAATTAACCTTAAAATGTAACTTTATGGGAAGAAGGCAGAAAGTGAGAGTCTCTTAGTCTCACAAAAAGAGCAAAATGTAATTGTTCAAGTGTTATTCTAGTCCTTCCTATATCACCCCTCAGGTCAGAGTGACCTGTTCCTGCACCTATGCTCCCCCCACCCTTAGGAAGGCCTTTGTCTTAAACCCTTATAAAAGGCTTTCTGTCCTCTTTGCATCACTGGGTCATCTTCCCTGCGAATGTGATGCCTGCCTGTCCTGAGAGAGCCGTCATGATCTCTCCATGACTTCTCACCCTGTAAGTAAGCCCTGAATAAAAAGTTCATGTATCAGAAAATGCTCATCCTCTTTGGCTTCTGGACTGGCATGGCCCTCCTGGGCTGTGACAGTGGGGAAACTACCTCATGGAAACAATTCAATCAAAGTATTACCCACATTTGGGTAAGTCACATGTCCATGGAAACAATCAAGAGGTCACACCCTAATCAGAAAGTTTAATAAATCTGCCCCCACAAGATTGCATTGAAGAATATGGTTGGGGGGGGGGGCAATATATCCAAACCGGCACAGAATCCAATCATTTTTGTCACCCTGAGAGGAATTCTTCCCTTTACAGCTATTTCAGGTTGCAGGATTTATGCAAGAAGTGCTTCCTTTACAAAGAGAAAATACTTCAAGATATTTAGGAGCCTTTTAAATGAGTGAAAAATATTTTTACCTTGAACAGTTATGTTATCCCCTTTACTAACAAAACAAAACAAAACAAAACAAAACAAAACAAACAAAAAAGAAACAGATTATTCTGAGGAAAAGACAAAAGCAGCAGCTTAACATCATCTCTAACTCTTTCCCTCTGTATTCCTTCCTTTTCAGTGTATCCTTTCTGCCTTCCATGACCATCTGGAGAGATAAACAACCATTTCAGAACCCAGATGCCCAGCCCCTGCCAATTCCATCCTGGAGTTAAGCCACAGTCAGCTGCACAGAGCCACACCCAGGGCCTGGCCTGCTCCGTGGCCCTGCTGCAAGAAACTCACCAAGAGTCAGAGACTTCCAGCTGGGGGATGAGCTACTTCAGGACATATCCGTTCTGCCCTCCCTCCAGTTTCTCATTTCCTGGCATTTTTTTCACAGATCTTGGAAAACACATGGCCTGCATCTATCTGTGAATAATTATTTGTCATTGCCTAAAACATCTATGAAATATTCTGCTGATAGAGTTTTCTGCAAAACAAAACACAGGCTATGCATTTTTGGTAAAATTGCTTCTTTGTGCCAAGTTATAAAGCAACTACAATGAACATAAGATGGAAGAGCCAGATATCTTGATCAAACCAAAAGTAGAAATGCCCCTTATAAATAAGCCAAAATGCTGAAATAATTCTTTCCATTTTTGTAGTAGTTTGCTGCAGTTGTTGTCATTCACAAAGAGAATTCTTAAGCATTGGATCATTAAGTTTTCATCCTAAATCTCAGGTTTTGGGTACTGTTATCCCATTTTAATGGTGAAGGAACTGAGGCTCAGTGACATAAAGTGAATGGTTCTATAATTAAGATCTTTTAAATCTAAGTTCACAATTCAGTATCCTTAAGTTGAAGCTACACAATATTCTTGCATTTGTTTGTTTTTTCATTCATTCATTGATCCCTTCATTCAATAAACATGCTTTACAGAACACGGTAGAATCAAGTTTTACAGTGAGGCTTCCTCATGGTTGTGATTACACTGGATGAATTCTCAGAGTATTTTATGTGTGGCTGATTCTGAGAATAGAGATAAAGGAATTAACAGTTATTATGCTCTTTAATCATAGTTTAGTAATAGAATTTTCTTATCCGGATCCTAGGAAGGTCCTATTATGGCAGATATACATCCCACCATCACTCATAAATCTTCTTTCACTTCACTGACCAAGCATTGTTGGAAACTTCCCAGGTGTTTGATGCTGCTGCTAGATGCCCATACAAAAAGATGAATAATCTGAACACTGGAGAACTTGGAGTCTAGTGTAAAAATGCACACACACACAACAACTGGGACACACACAATACAGATTCTACAATAAGGTGTCACAGGCCAAAAGAGGAAGCAACCAACTGTCCAAGCAAAAAGGAAACCGTCACAGAGAAGGTGATAGCTGCATGACCTCCAAATCAGTGATTCAGGGGTTTGCACACTAAGAGAGGTTGCAAGGGCCTTCAAAGATAAGAAAGAACCTGAACAAAGGTGCAGAGACCTAGAAGAGTTTGGTATTTGGGGCATGGTAAGAAGTATAATTGGAGCAAAGATATTGGGAGAGTTCTGGAAAATGGGGCTGGACAGGTCCCCAAGAGGCTGTGTTCTGTGCTGCCAAGGTAGGACAGTCCTCAGTAAAACAGGGAGCCAGAAAAGGATTAAAAGAGAGCGATGGGAGCTTGCTTGTTGTGTTTCAGAAACAGTCAAGACAGCAGGGTGGTTGGAAAAAGAAAGCAAGGAGGAAAATGGTAGGAGAGGCTGTCAAACGAGTACAACCACAGAAATCCAAAGGAGAGCAGGGTAAGTGCTACAGGGGTTTAGAGAAGAGAGGAATCACTGACAGCTGACCTGGCTGGAAAGGTTTTGGAGAAGTCATACTTGGGCCACATTTTATAAGCTAGAATTGTGTGCACAGGAGTGAGAGGGCAAATAGTTAGTGGAGGGATGTCATGGGGAAAAAAGCCAAAGTGAAAATGCACATAGAGCCCACCTGACTGCCACGGAACATCAGTGCAAGGCTGATGGGGAGGAAACTTTAGAGGATAGAGAATTTGAATACAGGGACCTTGAAACCTAGGTGAATGGGAAGCCACAGAGGTTTCTGAGTAGTCCAGTGGTAAGTAACAGGTGCTTTAGAAGATTGAAGATGGCAATGGCATGTGTCTAGGATGAATTGAAGATACTCAGAAGCAAGGAAATGACAAATCAAGAGACTATCGTGGTACTCCAGGTGATGAGCTGATAAGATCTATGACTAAGGTCCTTGTCCCTGGAACCAAAAGAAAGCAGCAAACATTATGAAAGGACAATGGCCAAGGCTTGAAGAGTCAACAGTAGAGGGGTATGACTGAAGTATGTTGGCACCATTGACAGAAGCCAGGAAAAGTGCAGAGGAAGAATCAATTTAAGTAGTAGATGAAGAGACCCAGTATATGATAATGTGAGAAAATTATGGGACTTCAAGGTGGAGATGTCCTATAGATGGTTGGAGATTCGGGATAGACACCAGGGAGAAAGTTTGGGATCATTATATCCTCTAGGGTAAAAGCCTGGCCTTAGTCATTTTGAGTAACCGCCACCCCAAGAATAGTAACTGAAACTCTATCAATGAATGTTTACTAAATGAATGTAAAGTAATCCCTCCATGAGCTGGTGCTTGTTTTGATGCAGGAAAGTAGTGGGAAAAGTATGGTGACAGTATTTGATGGAAGCAGAGAGAAAAAAAAAAAACTGAAGGAGCAATCACAATATCATCTAAGAATTTCACAAGATTATGCTACTCTCCATTTAGAAAAGAACCAAGTGGATAAGAATTCCCAATAGACAGACATCCCCAGCTTAAAAGTAGAGAGGCTGCCTTCAGGCCCACAGGGAAAACATACCCTTCATTGCCTCCTTCCTTAGGTCCCACAAGTACAATGGAAAAAGGAGGAGGCCCCACAGTTCTCTGGAACAGGTGAAGGGGGTGGATTTCTTAAGGAGAGAGTCTCTAAATAGCATCAGAATTGCAAGCTCTCTGCCCCGCCTCCACCATGGATACAGGGAGAATTTTACATTGCTCTTACACAGCTTTATTTAGGACTGGAGGGGAGCCAACTGTCTATTGTTCAAGTTCACATTTTAGCTGATGATGGAAATTCACACATTCTGTACGAGGCCATCCTGAGGAGCAGTCCCCAGTGTGGGACTTTGGCAAAAATACTACGTTCTAGGACAAACATGCTTTCCAGAGAGGCAAAGATTTTCAAAACAAACAAACAAATCAGCCAGCCAAAAAAAAATAGATCCTTGTTTTAAGTGTTTCCCACGGGGAAGATATCTGCTGAAAAGTTTGAGCATAGTGATAAGCGTCATTGCCCTCCCATTAATTACTTTGTTAGATTAAAAGAGAAAAACCACCACACTGTCATGGCATTTCCTGGGATTATAGTGGGAAGCTCACCTTGCTCCCCAGAAGCTATAATTTCTTTAGAAATTCAGAGTCTTGAAAAGGAGAAATCCCCAGTATTCATCTAAGGGCATTAAAAAAAAAAAAAAAAACCTTGAGAATCCAAAATGAATTAGGGAAGGAAAGCGTAATAGCTATCTGAACTTTGGCATGAACTTAACCACACTTTGCCTTGTAAAATAAGAATATCCTTACTTCAGGAGTTGGGACAAAGATAAAATAAAATGTTGTATATTATCATGTCCTCAGGAAAACCATCCCTACCCATCCAATCTAGAGCAGACAATCAACCACTCGGTCAATCACCCTGATTGAATTCTTTGCTTAGCATTTATTACTAACTAATATGCGCTTACTGTTCATTACCTGTCTGAGCAGAATATAAGCTGCAGGAGAACAAGATTTGCCTTGTTCACTAATATATCCCTGATACATAACAATGCTTGGCGCTTACTAAGTGCTCAATAAATATCCAATAAATGTGAAAAGGAGTTATTCATTAAATGCTAGTTCTCCTCTTTCCCCTCCATCCTGAACTTGCTTAGGCAAATATATATCGTAGATACATAGAAATAGATCCAGCCTTTCAAATGAAGTCCCCACATAACAGGGAAGCAAACGAGGATATATGAATTATTGCTTGTGCAGCAAACATGGCATTTATTCTATTATATTTATATTGTATATGGTGAGAGTTGTTACAGCAACTCCTCCTCCATTTATATTAAATGAGGTAATACACCCACCTAGCATAATGTTGACACATAAAACAGTGCTTAATATAAGGTAGTTTGCTTTCTCTTCTATTATAGGTACTTCTGCTCATGATATGTTTTAGATTAGAAAACAGAAGCTTAAAGGAAAACACTCAGAGGACTCTGAAAACTCTGATTCCCTCAAAACCTAAATGAGAAAGAGAGCAAGAACATATCCAGTTGACTTTAGGGTTGCTGTCTGGTTTCATTAAGCATGACCTGATTTCTTTTATTTTCTGGAACACTACCATTGTCATAGTACTTCTAATGTGCTTTTAGTTCCTTCTAAGAAAATCTCCAAAGAATTTTGCCATAGATTTTTTTTTCCCCCATAGATTTTTAAAATACATCTTTGAGATGACAGTGCAAAGTGTATTGAATTCAAAATACTCTAATCTTTTCCCAAGCTCTTCTTTGTATGGAGGATAAAAAAAAAAAAAAAACCTTAATAGATTCCCAATTCAATGTATAAAATTTCCCAGCACATCATTCTCTGTGTGAGGATATTTTTACTAAAGCTCATTAGCTTTTTAAATATTACAGTTGTTTTAATTTTCATGTAACACAGTGAACTATGAGTCAGTTCAAATGAGATTTAAAATAAGACTCCATTTTCTTTGCATGTAACTACTCTTAATTGCACAGAACAAGTTTATATTGCCTTTGTTCAATTAAGATGAAAGGTAGAAAGGATAATTAAAAATAAATCAAAATAATCAAAAGTTAATTTATAATTTCACTTTAAAATGGTGTTTGGGGTTCGGTTTTGTTTTGTTTTTTCTTGTCTTGTTTTCAAACCAGGCCTGGAAGAACAATGAATTTAAGGGAATAACTTCTCGATTTGATAAATGTTGTATGAATTCCTTTAGAGAGGAAAGTCTGGCTTTGTCTGGGAGAATGAGCCTTGGGCAGTGAGATAAACAAAAACCCACTTCTCTTTTTGGCTGGTTCTTTAAGGAGCTGGAATTGTTACTTCATCTGTAAAATGAGTTTTTTTCGACAATCACATAATTTACTTTTTCTAACCACTATGAGTCAATGTATTTTTTGTTACCCTTAATTTGAATTACAATTTTTATCTGCAACAATCCTTCTAAGAAATTATTACTTGGGATCATTTCAGGATTGAGAAATGCAGTTTGAAACACTCAGGCCATTAAAAGACTTCAGAACATTATCAAACAGTTGAGTGTTTCCTTTTTAAAAGTTAATTTGGCTTTTCTATTAAGGATAAATTAGGGACTGAGAAACCTGAGAATTAGCTTCTTAATTAACTATTACCAACAATTTTATTTGCTGGTTTGGGGTTTAACATTTCTACTTATTAAATTTATTTTCCCATTTCAATAAAACACTTTCATAAATATTTTTTAGTGTTGATTTAAAGTCCTTTGTATGGATTTTACTTCTTCTAATTCTGAGTGTTTAGAATGAATCTGATGTTTTATTCTCATAAATAACACTGCAAAGAACATCTTGC
Source organism: Choloepus didactylus (assembly GCF_015220235.1). Lineage (NCBI taxonomy): Eukaryota > Metazoa > Chordata > Mammalia > Pilosa > Megalonychidae > Choloepus > Choloepus didactylus. The sequence continues at coordinate 47,591,250 of NC_051320.1, read as the reverse complement.
CCACAAATTTTTACTTGCATTTCTGTATGTTTCCATATGAAAACATGCTTAAGGTGCAATTCAAAGTCTTACCTACTTTCACTGCTTCTCTGCAGAACAAAAAAGCATTAGTAGTGTACTAGAAGTGGGAAAAATGATGACATAGATTACAAACAGATTTCTCTAGTATAAAAATTATTCAGAAGTGGAGCCATCACATGTAAGACGTGTTTGTGACTCAGTCATGCTTTACTCAGATGCCCAAAGGAGATTATTAAGCCCCTCCCCTTGTTGGTTCAATTCTCCTCTGGACTCTGAAGATGACAAAAATAAGTCTTAGTTCAAAAAATTCCATTTTTGAATGAATTCTCTTAATAATGTTGTTAAAAAAATGCACCAGCATTCCTCAGCTATGCAAATATATTTTTTGGATTAATACTTGTGTATATGTATGACTGAGTAGATTGAGTTTGGCTGGAAGATCATACAGAGGGACTAGTGTACCTTTTAAAGGCAGTTACATATGTATGTGCCTGCTTCATAGTTAATATACAGAAAGAATCTGGTGATACTTCTTAACAAAACAAATGCACAAAATAATAACTTGATTTAACAAAGAATTTTTACATGATTCCTAATTATTAATAAATATACACTGTAAATCTGTTTAAAGGATATATCATAAGTAAGACATCCAAAAGACCTGGAGGCTACCTACACATCTTCTAATGTTTTGCCTTTAATAGAGTTGCCTTTCAGGGTTTTGCTTAGCCATATCTCTGGAGATTACTGTAAAACCATCAATATTGTCAATATCATTTTTTAAAATAAAATATCAACACTTACATTTGTTATCTTCTCTTTCTGAACCCTACCCATTTCTATGGAAATTATGATAACTTTTTTTAACTAAAGTTTTTTTTTCTGTTGATAAAAGTGGTAAATTAACATTTAAAAATTTATAAAATTTAGAAATGTATAAAGAAGAAAATAATGAGTCACCCATAATCACCCAGCACAGAAGTGCCCTTATTAGCATTGTCTCATAATTACTTCTTGTCTTTTTTCTACAGGTTTCTTCTTTTACTATTCATATGTCAGTATGTCTTCTGATTTCATTCCTATCTATTCTTCTCTTAATATTTGTGATCACACTGTATATATAATTTTATGTGCTGCATTTTGCTTAACATTACTGATTATTAAAAGCATTTTCATGTCATTAAAGCACTCTTCATTTTTAATTACTACATAAATATTCTATTGTGCAACTGTACCATAATTTACTTCCTCTAATGCAGGATATTTAAGGAGATTTTATTTTTCACTGCATAAGTAATGCTGCACTAAACATTCTTGGCGGTTTGTTTTTTTTTTTTTTTTGCATTTCATATTATTTCCTAATGATAGATTCCTCTAAGTGGAATTAATGGTCACAAGAAATAAATGTTTTAAGGCTCTTCAAACAAGCTGTGGTATCTACCAATTTACATGATTAACTTTTAATGAAAATATTGATTATAAAATCCATAATAAAAATAAAAAATATATTAAACATTAATAGATGTGATTTAATAGTTTGCATATTAAGGAATCCCAAGATATGCAATTTGTAGAAATTTTCAAATATTATTCAAGTTCTTACCCCAGTGAATGCCTCATGATTGATATCTTTCATTTTACCAATAGGTTTACATACCCACACATAGACCAAGTTGATGTAATATGTCCTTTGAAAAGTGAGGAAAAGCACAACCTTGTCATTTCTCACATTACATTTTTTTTATTAGATGCTGATCATTTTGAAAAAGATATATATTGGACACATTAAATATTAAATTAATTATATCAGGATCTTTTTTTTTTTTAAACTTCAGTTCTCTTGTGATTTTTCTCAAGCAGCAGTGACCTGAATACAAAGAAGGGTAAAGGAAGAGTGTACAGCTATGGGGATGTGAGCTGCTAATTTAAGCTGTGGTGTTTGGGACTCTGAATCACCTGGATATTGATTCAAATGCTAACACAATTTTACACAAACAGATGCATCCTCATCCATTTAAGAGAACTAAATGATGCTCATCCCTAAAATTTTAGTTTCAAAAGAAATCCCTCATATTATTTAAATATGGCATATTTTAGATTTGCATATCTTCTCATACTATGAAAAATTTTAGGTGATAATTACAAAATTTCACACTTTTCTTCAATGATCATCAGTAACGCATATTTTACTGAAGTGGATAGAAATCTGGATTTGAACCACCTGGGTTCAAATCCAAATTTTACCATTTACTAGTTAAGCATCATAGGGCAAGTCACTTACTTGCTCTTTGCCTCACTTTTATCATATTTAAAATGGGGACAATAATGCTGCCTACCTCTTACAGTGAGAATTAAATGAGTTAATGCTTGTAAGGTGCTTAGATTATTTTGTTTATCTGGCGTATAGCTCACAGTGTTAGTGAGCACCATGCCACCAGATATTATCAAGTGCAGCATCCTAGGAACACTTTATTTGTGACATAGACAGAACCTGAATGGAAAAAGATTAAGATAGCAATATGATGTGGCATACATTAAGTGCTAAGTGAACATTACAAGTCAAAAGAATTTCAAGACTGCCAGGGGGAAGCTATTAATGAGGGATGGTGTTGTGTGAGTGGCCTTCTCACAGAAAACGTGGGACTTGAGTAAGACTTTGAAGAAGAGAGAGGACTTTGGGGGAAAAGTGGAAGTGCATTTTAGACAAAGGAAATGTTGATATATTCTGAGAACAATGAATAAACCAGTTGGGCTCTCACAAAAAATGGTTCATATAGAAAGGGGTCAGAAAGTAGAGAAACTTAAGTAGTAAACCACTCATAAATTTGATTGCCTATAAGCAACTGAGAAGGTTCAGAGAGGAAAGACAAATGAGAGTGAAATGTGATCAGTCTGTCACTAATTTGCAAGACAATTAAATTGGGATATATTAGTGACAAAACAACAACAACAACAAACCAACCCTACTTATGAGATTATTGAAGTAATATTCCAGAATATTCCAAAATATAATTCAAACTCTCCCACCCCTGGAAATTCTTTTCTCTTTGTAAACAGTAACTTAGAAATAACCTTGCCCAGCCTAGTTAAATGAGCTTGGTTTTAAACTTTTATTTCCTTCATTGAGAGCAAAGCTCCAAAAAGTTTGTTAATCTCTTTTAAACTTACAGTCTTTATTCTACTTAGGCTTGTAAAAATTAGTATTTTGGGTTAAACAGAGTTTGCTATTTGGTTAGTGGATGACACAGTGCTAAGGACTTGGAGGCTGATTCTGTTTTCAGATGTCTTTGGGAAATTTAAAAAATGGCTCATGATATTACAACATGACCAATTGAAAGATACTTCTGGGAAAGAGTACAGAGCCTTCACCTTGGGGGATGTTGAGGAGACAATTAGCAGTCCACTGTCTTTTCCCAATGTAGAGAATTTGGTAGTTAGATGAGATCTTTTAATACAACCCTGAAAATAAACTTTGGCCAATGTACTTGTGCTGGTTTGGAGCTGTTATATACCTCTGAAAAGAATGTTTTCTTTTAACCCACTCTTGTGGGTGCAGACCTGTTGTTGGATGGGACCTTTTGATTAGGTTGTCTCCGCAGAGATGTGGCCCTGCCCATTCAAGCTGGGTCTTGATCTCCTTGCTAGAGTCCTCTATGAGAAGATAAAAGACAGAAGAAACTCAAGAGATGCTAAGTGAGAAAGAAAATGCCACAGAAACTGAAAGAGCCATTTTTAAACCAAGGCCCAGGAGAAAAAGACCAACAGACATCACCATGTGCCTTCCCATGGGACAGAGGAACCCCAGATGCCAGCAGCCTTTCCTCTTGATGCATTAATTGGGACATTTTTCTGACCTTAGAACTGTAAATCTGTTCTCTAATAAGTCCCCATTGAAAAAGCCAAACCATTTCTGGTACATTGCATTCCAGCAGCTTTAGCAAACCAAAACAGTACCTAAATAGAAAAAAAGAAATCAGGATAATTATGGACATGAGAAAATTGATTAAAATATATGCAATATGCTCTGCTTATTTTTATAGGGTTTTCCTTAAAATGGAATTTTCTTTTTTGTGAGCAATGTGAAATATTTTTTTCTGAGAATTCTATCACCTTAAAAGCATAAAAAGATTGGCATAAAGGAAGTAGAGAGACATGTCTATTTTTCAAGCCAAAAAGAAGTCTTGTAGGTATAATTCATTCTGCAAACAAATTGAAAGGCGATTTTTAAATCCTTCTGTTGTGATTGTGTGATATGGTGAAACTTAGCTGTTGAATTAGTATGTGACCCTGGAAAGTCTCCCTAAGTCACTGAACCCCAGTTTCCTAATCTATAAATGAAGGTAAAAACAGCAGGAGACTGATGAGGGCACATTCCGTTAAATGCTTGTAAGGCTTTTTGCAAATATAAAATGTTGATAATCACCTCTCTAGCAAGAGCTCACTTGCTACAAAATTATGTGGCTTGCTCAGTTCTTTAGAAACTGCACAGGCCAAGTGGCATTCTCTTACCTGAACGCATTGTGTATTGAACAGCATCTTCCCTTCAACTACCATAGTCTGAAACTAAATGAGTGTTCGATTACTGTGACACTTCTCATCTAGGGTGAGCCCATACTGGCTACAAATAATAAGAGTTCCAATTAAGCTGAAATTCTCTGAGGGTGTATTTATGTTTTACTAATATGAAAGATTCTGTGAGAGGCTATGGATGCTTACCATTCTTTAAGTCTGAGGGACTATTTCATTCTCTTCATTTGTCATTTCCTTTTCTCCCCATCATGGATTTTTATTCATTTTCTGATGTCCCCTTGGACTGCACAAACTAACACCAAGCCTCAGAGATTCCTCTTGATGAAAGCCCTGATAGTCCAACCTTGCTCTACATTTTCAGTCTGCCATTTGCTAACATATTACATGACCAGCTGAGGCATCGAGCTAGAATAAACAGAATGCACTTTAACATACAGGGATATTTTACAAGAGATATATTCTCAAGTCTTGGAAACTTAACTGTGTGTTACCATATTGTCTTCCTTATGCTCCTTCTGTTTCTTAATTTCACACATCACTCCATTCTTTGAAGAAATTTTCCCCCAATGTGTTAAGAAACTGAGTCATGTCCTAAATTCTGCAGAAAAATCAGGAGGATGGGAGGAGGCTGAGATCTGCAAAGAGCAATCTTGTTTTCTCTCAGTAAGTTAATTGACCTGGTCATTGCACATATGAGTTAATGGACACAAAAGTGCTTTGAAAACTCCAGAGCCATACAAATAGGCGTTATTACAGGATTCCTTTTCAGTTGTGGGCTACAAATGGATCACATGTCAGTCCTTTTGTACTCACCATGCTCGTTTGAGGTGAAGTGGTTTCCCTGAAGTTCTCAAGCTGAAGGCATTTCAGCTTTAATAGGTCACTTTATCCTTTGAGTAGTAAAGAGATTCTTATTTGCAGGGAGATGACTCTTCTGAACATTGTTCAATTGCAGGGGCCAGGGATGGCCCACCTATCAGCTGATCACCAAATCAAAGTATTTCTTTCCGGATGTTAAATCATATCTGTTTATTCTAAGTCAGTGGTGCAGCCTGTCAGAGGGCACACTGGCCTTTCAGACTAACATTCTGTCACTAAAACAATATTTTGGTTTTAGAATAGGGTCTCTCCGATCTCAGAGACAGAGAACTGTGCTATAACTGAAAACTATGATTGAAGCTGGTAATTTTTTTCACCTTCTTCATTCTGTGTTTCTCGGTTACATTCTGTGCTGTCCTGACATATGTTAATCAATGCATTTGTTACCACACAGCTTGACTATTGCATTTCTCTGGTGGCTGGCTTATCATCCTCTATAATTATTTCAACTCCAATTAATTCTGAACTTTTTTTTGCAAGGTTATTTACTTGCTTTAAGCAATGAGACAACATGACACCTCTTTGATTTCTAAGCATCTGGTCAACTACAAATTGAATTCAATGTCCTCTTCTTTGCCTGAGCAGTCTATTTCAGTGACCCTTCTCATCAGCTCACTGGTATTAGCGGTCCTTGACCTGCTTGATTGAAAAAAAAAAAAATACTTCCAGTGAGAGAAATACACTCAGCCTGACAGTCTTGGAGACTACAGAAGTAGCACTAGAAGTGGCGAAGAGAACCGATGAAAAACAATTACAGAGGTGTGTTCCTCCATGAGGACAAAAGAGAATCAGGCAGTCGTGGTTTTAGACTCAGCTTAGGGAAAGAAGAGAAATCTGTCACATCCCAGGTATTATGTTAAGTGTTCTAAATCGTTAGGTCCTTTACTTATCACCACAATTCTTGAGGTAAAAATTATTTGTCCTCCTTAACAGATAGGCAAAGGGAACCTCAGAGAGGGAAAGTAAGAACTACTTAAGGACACACAACTTTTAAGTGGTAGTGCCCAGACTGGAATTGGACTTCCCAACCATGAAACCACTGCAGAAAAAGCTAGAAGCAGTGAACAAAATGCTAGAAGTTCATGTGTATGGGGTGGTGGGAATAGTGCATCCAGGGGTGCAAGATACAAAGGAATCAGAATCAAGAAACAAAGAATCAAGAATCCCAAAACACAAGTGCTAAAGCAAGGGAGTTAATTGATACGTAGAATAATATATGAGGATGGGTTTAGATGAGTCTAAAACCTGTCTCTTTAAAGGAACAAATAGTAAATACTTTAGGCTTTATGAGCCATATAGCTGCTGTTTCAACTACTTGACTCTGCCCTTGTGGCACAAAAGCAGACATGGACAGGATGTGTACAAATGGGCAAGGCTGTGTTCCAAGAAAACACTATGCACAGAAACAAGATGTGGCTCTCAGACCATAGTTTGCTGACCTCCTGGTCTAGGGCAAAGTATCAGAACTGAATCTGGCACCATCCCCCAGGGGTTGTTTGAAAATGGAAGGGAAGATTTTTCTATTGTCACAGTGATAGAAGTTGAGGAAGAGCTACTGACATTTAGTAGTAGATTCTGACCAGGGATACTTACTAAACATCCTACAATGCCTGGGACAGTCTCATCTAAGCTAGAATTTTTCCATCTTAAATGAAATATAGTGTCCCCATTGAAAAACACTGAATCAGGCAAAGGTGACAACTTATGTACTAAAAGTCCAAAACTTTATTTTTATTCCAACTCACAAGGATCAGCAACAGGGTGTGGAAAGGAGCAAGACTCTCTGGAAGGAAGCGGGTCTTTGGAATGAGACCAGTCTGCTCTGGATATATTTTTCCCACTTAGCAGCTATGAGTCTTAAGAAAGCTCCCTTATGTCTCTGAGCCTTGGTTCCTGTCAACTAATAGGGAATAATCATCACTCCCTCATAACATTGTTATAAAGATTTAAAGAGATAATGCAGATTGACTAGCATAGGGCATGGTTTGTGTAGGTTCATGTGTCTAATAGAAATATAATGTGAGGCACATGTGTAATTTTAAATATTCTAGTAGCCACACTAAAAAAGGAGTAAAAAGAAACAAGTAAAATTAATTTTAACAATACATTTTATTTAACCCATTGTATCCAAAATACTATCATTGCAGCATCTAATCACTATAAATGATTATTAATGGATATTTTACGTTCCTTTTTTCTTACTATGTCTTCAAAATCCAGGTTGTATTTTATACTTACAGATCATCTCAATTTGGACCAGTCAAGTTTTATTTGCTCAATAGCCACATGTAGCTAGTGGCTACCATATTGGATTGCACAGATGTAGACAGTGAGCTACGATTACGTTCCTCCAAATCCTTTGGTTCCCAACAGGTCACCAACTCCTAGTCAGTGTGGGGAGTCCTTCCATCTCACCTGCCCTTGTACCAAGCCTGCAGATGGAGAATAAACCCTTTTAGAATGGGGGTCTCCCAACACTTTCCAGATTTCAGTTGTGAAGCACTGCCCAGATTACACTGCCCAAATTTAACAGTGGAAAACTAAAATAATGGCACTTTCTTCAAATTAAAATTCCCTGACATTCAAGAAAAATATTACTCACCTCCATCTCTGCATGTCATATACATAAAAGGTAGCCAGAAGGCCTGTGTTTGGTGGTGCCCCTTTAACAAGCTCTATATGGGTAATTTTCTCAACAGCAATGCAATAAATTCCAATTACCCAGGAGTATCCTGTAACTTTAATATTCCGACTCCAAATAAGGACATACTTTTAAGAGTCACACAATTGGTTCAAAATGATTAAACAAGCCCTGTTGGTGGCCCATAGATGTTTATGATTAATGTAGGTTTAATCATCAACATGCCATAAGAATTCAGTGCTCTAATTTGTTTTTCCCCCTACTGAAAGAAATGAATTCCTTCCCTGTTAGTGCTTTGAATCTTGCCAAAGAAATTTATGGAAAGAATATACGTGTGTGTGTGGGGGGTGGGGTGGGGTGGGTGGGTGTGTGTATGTGTCTATTTGTCATGAAAACGTATCTCTATTAGCTCACATGTCCCTATGCTTAGTTTGGCATTGATAGTTCAAGACCAAAAGATAGAAACCCAGAAGTTATCCCCCCTTTCTGTCTCTAATTATATTGAGCTGAATTCATTGAGAATGAATATGAATACATTCCTAGCTTTTAGGATTATGGAGACGCTCTAAAGCCTGCAGTGACTTTCATTAAAGCAGATGCTTGCCCAAGCAGCTTGACTCCACAGGCTCCAAGACAGCTGATTGAAGCTGGCACCACTCGGAGAGAAGCAGGTCTTTTGGGGAACATCAGCAGTTTGGGCAAAGTGCTGTTTTGTGTGATTCCATTTTGCACCACCCTAGTAAGACTTTCCTCTTTATCTTTTTTTTTTTTTTTTTTTTTTTTACAAAACAGGACAAGGAAGGATATCATTTGCTTAGTTAAAGGGACTTTGGTCCAAAAACTCACACTTCCAAATATAATGGTGCTTGCACCAATTAAGCAATTGGGTCAGACTCCATCAACCTCCTAAGCCCTTGCCCCACCACCTCTCTCTCTCTCTCTCTCTCTCTCTCTCTCTCTCACACACACACACACACACACACACACACACACATCACATCACATACACCCCCAACAACTATTGGTCAGGCGGTATAAGAAACAAACAAGATTCTTTGAGATGGTTACTAGAAATATTGATCTGGTAAAAGGCAAGAGAAGCAAATGAATTTCAGTCCATTTGGACTGCAAAATGATGGTCTCGCGAAGGCAGACCTATTGCTTAACCTGTTTAATACCCTAAAACTAGTGCCTCGACATGGGCAATGCCCACTCTGCTGCCTACTCAGAAGAATAATGTTATTGCTTGTTTCGCACATGCCAAGAGGAAGCCTCTGCTGATTCCCCAGATGACAAAGGTGCAGCAAGGGCTTTCTCTCCCGTCTTTGACAACAGGCAAGCTGCCCCTGCAGATGATAGGGTCCTTCCCCCTTCCTGCAGGTAACTGTCAGTCAGCCCGGGTGTGAGGTGTGATCATCCCATCTGCGCTATCAGGATTGTCAGCGGCATTGTTCTGCTCAGTGTGCTGTGGATTGTGAAAAACAACCAGGACGGATGATTTTAAGTAATTGCTCTGACAGAGACTGATTACTACAGTAACAACAGTCAGTTACAGTTAAGGAGTAGCCTTGGCATCCATCGTCTACATTTGATGTGGGAAGGAGAGTGGGGGAGAGGAAGGAAAAAGCTTGATAATTTTACGGATTGCTTATGTTTTATAATGACTGAGTTTTCTCTTCCTTTGCTTCATCTGGAAAATATCACCAGCAGAACCTGAAAAAAAAATCTAAAGATTGTTACAGATAAAGGAATTCAAAGAACATATTTCACTGCTATTAAGATAAACCATAAAATGATTAGGATTTGTAAGACTGATGATTATTCATTGCCATAGCATCTATTGTTCTGTGTATTGGGGGTTTGTTTTCAACTTGCTGCATTGAATGATCACCCTTTGTGAAATCTTGGCCATTCTCAGATTGCATAAAACTACATTCATGAAAGATGAATCACCATCAGTGACTTACCTCCAAATTAGTCTATTTCATTCATGAAAAATACTTTAGCAAAACAAATTATTCAATTTATATACCTTTTCATAAAATATTGTATGCCTAATATTTAACATAATAAAAAATAGAGATTTATCTGCCTTTGCTTAAGGAGAGAATATTAAAAAAATTGCAAATGAATTTCATAAACAGAAAACACTACATTTGCCTCCAACAAACTTAAAAACAGGCCTGCCTAAGATAGCTGTGCAGCTATGCACAGAGAAACAAAGTAACTAACAGGTTTGATTCTAGTTGGGTTTTTAATTTTTGTACTGTTCTTATTTTTATTTTTTTTAATAATACTCAAGAAGTGGCGCATGAGATTATACGCAGGGCAATGAACTAGAAAGCTCTTTCAAGAATAATTGAAATGATAGTGATTTTTAAAATAAATGGTAATATGCTCAATAAAATAATTCAATACCAGATAAATAGGAAAGTCTTTGGAATAAAAATTAGGGTAATAATTTAACACTGTGAAAAGTAAGTATGATAAAGTACATCTGAAGGACATTAATTACTTACATGTGTGTGAGCTATTGTTGGGCACATAATGGCTGATCCAATCGACAGCAGAGTTGCACTGCTCTGAGTGTTTTAACTCATTACTTTGCTCTTCCCCGATACCTTGAGAATAAAAAGTGCTGTTTTAAACCTCCTTCTATTTAATATTAATTAGCATTAAGCAAAATAATTCTCACCAATTTTTATTTAAACAAAGGAAAGTGCCAGACAATCTAATATTTTCTAATATGTTTGGGAACAGCTAGCGTCCTAGAATTTGTAAAAGATTTACCAGTATCATTTCACCTTCATTTTCCAAATGAGTAAATGAGAAAGGTTATGATTGGATTGCTTGTTGTAAAGTCAGGCTTTAGAAGCAATTTCAGTGTACTAAGAAATCTGTACACTGAAATCTGTAGACTAGGGAAGTTTAGAATAATAGAAGGTCTTTTTTTCAATGATTTGGTTCATGACCTGCTGATGAAGAAATGCAAATCACATTGTGGGTTGACCTTCCAGCTACTGCAAACCACCCATTCTAAATAAAATTTTCAGTTGGGAAAACTGGCAATTATTCAGGAATACTATGGCAATTGGTCCTAAAATAGCACAGTTAGTTAGGCAATTTGGTTTCTAAAAACCACTATTCTCAAATACGCTTATCATTCTCCAAAGATGTCTATGCTTCAAAGAGCTGACTGCTTACACATTTAGTTGAATAAGCAAATTGTCAATTAATTCTAAGTCAATGGCTTCTTTTTCCAGACTTTAAAAATCTTTTAGGCATTATGTAGGGTTGAGATTAAGATATTGATACAAAGGATAACACTATATGAACTCACAGAATCTAGAAATTATTATTTGGTCCTATTCATTAAAGTCAGTTGAGGAAGTCCAATTTCATACTTTATTTTTTAAATGGTGCAAAAAGAGATAATATTTTGAGAATTTTTTCTAATATTTTATCAGAATCAGTTTTCACTCCCTATTTTCTTACACCTGGGTAAATACATAACTATGTTACTTGTCTAGTCCCTGTTGGCATTTAGGTTTGAAATGCCTGGATTAAAAAATGTCCAAGATCTTTTCCTTTAAATTTGTTTTATCAAAACCACCCATTTTTGGACTGGGGCAGAAAAGAACCCCAATTTGGGGAAACTTGCACCACCTTTGGTAACCTGAATTTTGATTAATTGTATTTTAGTCTCTGCTGAATAGCTTGAACACACATAAAGCTCAATGAATGTTACTGGGAATGTAAATCATTCTATTTTCTTTAATTCTTTTAACTCAGCCTCCCTCCCCACCCCACCCCCACCCCCCGTTATCTATTGCTTCAATTCAAACCACCCCAAACTTAGTGGCTTTAAACAGCAACCATGTAATGTTTCTTATGGATCCATAGACCAGGAATTTGGTAGGGCTCAGCTGGATGGTTCTTCAGCTCTTTCTGACAGTGTTTAAGGGCACTCACTCAGCTGGTTTTAGCTGCCACTGGGCTGAGAAGTCTGAGAAGGCTTACCTCTCGTGTCTGGCATTTCAGTACTCCTTCCCATGCCCTCTTTCTCTCCACATGATTTCTCCTGACCTAGTCTTGCCCAGGCTTCTTTACAGCATGGCAGCTGGCTGACTGCTCTAGAAAGAGGAGGTTGTCAGTCCTCTTAAAGGCTAGGTAGATCTGGGATGGCCGCAGGATCACTTCTGCTGTATTGTGATGGTCAAATCAAGTCAAAAGACCCTCCCTGATTCAAAAGGAGTGGAAATAGAGTCTACCCCCATGGGAAGAGTGGCATATACATATGGGAGCAGGTGGAATTGATGATAGCCATCTTCAGAAGCTATTTTCACACCTAAGGAATTATTTGCATACTTGCCCAAGATGAAAAAACATACCAATCAGACAAACTATCATTAATTTCCTTAATTTTATTAGTTATAATCATAGCGAATGGTGAGCAAATAAAATGTTTGCTTAGTCTAGTTAAGTTTTGGCCCATCTTTGCAATATCCACTAATCATATCTACCTCTTTATTCTTTTAATGAACTTTTTAAAATTCTCAACTCCAAGAGATGTTTACATTGCTTAAAATGTAAAGCAAAATTCATCTTTGGAGAATGATTTCTAACTGTTTCCCAAGAGAACCAACTGGAACCAAATACATTGACTCTAATGTTCTGAAAAATAAGTTTAACTCTGGGTTTTAGAAAGGGTAAGTTATATTTCTATGCAGCTGAAAAGATAGCACTGGCAATGTTTTCCTCTGGCCTTTTTCAAGATCAACATTCAAAGAAATTTTATCAAGTTGTAAAACACATTATTCTCTAAGATTGCTCATTATGCGGGTTGATAAGCCCAGGGTCCATATTCAGCCTTACTCTGCTCTCATTATTTCTAAAAAATTAAAAGGTTTAGAAGTTATTATTCAAGGTGCAAGTCTTTCCAGTGGAGTCTCAGAGCCATTTATACAATTTAGGTTCAAAATTCATTTCTAAATATAAATAAGTAGATGATTTGTTTTCAGGTTCTCCTTTGAAACCATTTTAGGTATTTCCCCAACAGAAGAGAAGCCATATAGCGGCATTTAAGAGCACAGGGTTTGGTGCCAGACAAACCTGGGTTTAAAATCTGCTTCCCACAGTGATAAGGTACATGCCCTTTAACAAATCACTTGGTAGTACATCGTGGAGGCTCATCTCTAGATGAGAATAAGCTCACCTACTATATAGGATTGTTGAAAGGAAAAATTAGACTGTACACATGAAATACCTAGCTCAGTCCTGAGGCATAGCTCTCAGTAAATGATAGCTTTTAATAGTAAACTTTTTCAAGTCAGGAGTTTTGAATAAATAGCCTATTTTTAATTCGTTGGCTTGCCAAAAAGTGTATACCAAAAAAATGGTGTTATTTCAACTTTTCTGAGCTTCAATAAGATAAGAGCTTTGATTAATTTGCTTTTTCATTAGAAGAGATGTTTTCATGGATCACTGGTGTCCCAAAAATGCTCCTTGAAAAAGGGGTTTTATGGTCAAATATATTGGGGTATTATTATAGACTCTTAATTCCCTCACAGAAATCAATTAGGACTATTAAAGCTTCTGAAATATCCCGTGTAAAATTAAGAAACCTCTTTAAATATTTAACTTGGCACTTCACAAACTTTAGTAAAACCTAAATGCATGATAGTTGATCTGAATCAGGAGATTTGATATAATCAACTCACTATTCAGTCTATACACTTTGAGGCCTTTTTTGTTGTCATTCTTGTTGTTGCTTTTTTTACTTCACTGAAGAGGTAGAAACATTTAAATTTGAGAGTATCCAATAAATTTCATCTTACACTGAATAACCAATGAATAACATATATTTTAAGAGGTTCATGATAATTCAGGGTCATTTTTAAGAACATCAGTTCTTATATCCTTCTACTAAATTTCAATACATTGTGTAAGGTTCTTTGTCTCTAAACTAAATGGTTCCAGGTTACTATGTTGATAATACTGCAATCATTGATAATTTTATCTCTTAGGGTCAGCTTAGCCTTCTTTTTTTGTTTTTTCAGTTGATTCTTTTATTGTCTCACTTCACTTTATAAATATTTTTCCGCATATATTTCATAAATACAATTTTTATGGGCTACATAATTATATGAGGAGAATGGAGAAGGGAGGAACAAATAGTAGCATTGAAGAAGTGTACTGCAACTTGGTCCAAACTATGCTGATAGCTAGTTACTTTTATTTTATTTTTTTATTTTTTATTTTTTTATTCATTTTATTGAGATATATTCACATACCATGCAGTCATACAAAACAAAACGTACATTCAGTTGTTTACAGTATCATTATATACTTGTGCATTCATCACCAAAATTAATTTTTGACATTTTCATTACCACACACACAAAAATAATAAGATTAAAAATTAAAGTGAAAAAGAACAATTAAAGTAAAAAAGAACACTGGGTACCTTTTTTTTTTGTTGTTGTTGTTTTTCTTCCCACATTTTTCTACTAATCCATCCATAAACTAGACAAAGGGGCGTGTGGTCCATATGGCTTTCCCAATCACATTGTCACCCCTCATAAGCTACATTTTTATACAATCGTCTTCAAGATTCAAGGGGTCTGGGTTGTAGTTTGATAGTTTCAGGTATTTACTGCTAGCTACTCTAATTCATTAGAACCTAAAAAGGGTTATCTATATTGTGCATCAGAATGCCCACCAGAGTGACCTCTCAGCTCCTTTTGGAATCTCTCTGCCACTGAAGCTTATTTCATGTCCTTTCACATCCCCCTTTTGGTCAAAAGATGTTCTCCATCCCATGATGCCAGGTCTAGATTCCTCCCCGGGAGTCATATTCCACATTGCCAGGGAGATTCACTCCCCTGGGTGTCAGATCCCACGTAGAGGGGAGGGCAGTGATTTCACCTGCCAAGTTAGTTTAGCCTTCTTAATATGTCTGCTTTATAGTCTCCCTCCTCAGCTGCTTGAAGGTGTTACTGAAATTTAAGGAAAAAAACAGGATCTCCAGGAGAATAAGATAACCAGTCTGGTTAAATCAATACCCTTAATTTTATACACAAAATGATTTCTATAAACTCTGGCCAGAGGGTATTTGCCTACCCCATGAAATAACATGCTTAAGTTTTATGGAAGTTGTTTTCTTTTCTCCCTCAATTTCTTTTCCTCTTTCCCACCATTCATTCTTTCAATTGTAAACTAAAAGCACTGACATTTTGTATTCTCACATAATCATGGTATCTATTACACAGTAGCTGCCCAGTAGAACTAGATGCACAGATTGATAGATTAGTAGCTGAGTGGACGGTAAATGAATGGAAAGAAGGAAGGAAGGACAGAAGAGAGGAAGGAAGGATGGAAAGAAGGAAAAAAGGAAGGAAGGAAAGAAGGAAAGGGAAAAAGAGAGGAAGGGAGGGAGGAATAAACTTGCAGGTTCTGTAGGTGTTCTGAAGAAATTGTAATTCAACACTCAATTAGCCAAATGTCTTTTTAATTTAAGAATCAAATAACAAATCCTATGATGCAAACTGATATGCATAAAGTCATTGTCTAGAGAAGGAAAATGTACAAACTAATTAGCTATATATTTATTCTTTTGCCTGTCTTATTAGAAATTAACTCTGTTAGAAGAGCTAGTGTCTTAATGCCTGTCACAAAATAGCTATTCTTTATGAATAACTTCATTAATTACATATTTATAAAACATATCATTTGTTTCATCCTAAAAGGTTTTGTCAAGCAAAGAAAAGGAAATATTTTGGGTGAAAAAAATTTACATATTTCCTATGCTTAGCACAATCTCATAAGAACATAGGCATGTCATGAAGCTCCATTATCTTAACTTCCCCTGCCCGTGGTCTTTTGGAAGGAGCAGTGCCATGATAGAGGGTCTTTTTATGGTGAATCTCAAACATTGCGACATTTTGGTCCCTAGAGCAAACAAACTTTTCTTTCTGAATGACAGAAGACATCAGTTTTAAGGAAATATTTGGGTGAAACATTTCATCCAGGCAATCAATTTAGCTGTATAGAAACACTACCCTCAAACACATGCATCAATTTATTCTTTTTGGAGACATTTGTCTGACACAGGTTAAGTCAGAATAAGTCAATGAAGGCACGAGTAAATTTGAATTACAAACATGGAATACAGTTCTCATTTTGGTGAGATTTTTCCAGAGGAATAGCATGTTTAAAAAAAATCACTGCAGTATCCACTTTTACAAAAGAAGACTAAAACTACCTCTCAAACTTCACATGTTCATTTTGCAGTATTTCGTGTGAGATAAAACAAGACGAAAATTAAAACATTAAGAGTTCAAGAGTATAAAAGAAACAGTAATAAGAGATGATTTTCTTCCTCCTTGGATTTCTTTAAAGAAAAATGAATTTTCCAGAGATGGAAGCATTGTCTTCCTAAGAGAATAGGATGTTTGATAATACTTTTAAAATACTATAATTTAGCTAAAATAGAGAAACAAGGGGGGAATGATTGAAAGCTTCTCCATGGTATGAAGGGGGAGGGGGAGAAGGAACAGAAAAATCACATACAGTATACTAGTTACATGTTAAGTCCTCTTAACTGACTTATTTTTACCATTTATTGTTCAAGTAACCTATTTAAAAACGCATCCATGCATAGATTGCCCCTATTATTAATAGCAAATGTACATTTCAACCTGTCAAGTTTTTCTAGCCCCACTTTTGCAAGGTTTTTTTTTTTGTTTTTTTTTTTTCCAAGAAAAAAAATTTTAAAAGCAAAGGCATTTCCTAGGGCACATGCTGCCAGACACCCAGCATTTATCTTATCTCAGTTGATGACTTTCCTTTTATCCTGAAATGATTTGACAATGACTCTATGATTTCCTGTACAAATTACCCTTTGAAAGTGGCAGTGGCGCTTGGCAGCGATCTTCACTTAATTACTGAGTGGATTATTAGCATACGGCTCCCCCCCCCACCCCTACATTTCTTTATATCTTGTAGATTGCGTTGACAGTTCCCTTTCATTGCCTGCTTTAACTCACTGAATACTAAACATTATGCAGATTGCAGCTGAGAAGTACCCAGGCTACTCCAAACCCCTAGTCTGCACCAAAACCTTTTTGATGGAGAGTAATTTACAGGTCAGAAATCAATAGTGTGTCTGGGAAGTGCATTTGTGGGTTTTCTTAATTTAGGTTGGAGTGGGGTAGAGCCGGGAACCGATCTTCAAATGTGAATATTCCTCCGCGGTCTTTCTGAAAGACAATTAGTTTGGTTCCTTCCTTTAATATCCTCTGTCTTTAAATAGACTGAGATCTTGAGAGTCTATTTTTTTTTTTACTCATTATGCTACCTAACTTGGCGGGAGGGTGTTAAAGAGTCCCTGTTTTATGAAATGACAAGTTTTACTCCTCATCAGTCTCAGGAGAGGGCTGATCAGCTGACCTTGTCAAGTGTAAATTGCTATTTATTGTTTGCCAGGGCAAGACAAATGCAAATGATAAATTACGAAGATCTCGTCGGCACTCTCAGAAGGAACCTTCTCTTCTGTCTTGGCTCCCATCGTTTGGCACAAATTTGCACATATGTCGGGCATTCTCCATCCAGATCTTTATCCTCCTTTTTTTTCCCCCTGTACTGCATTCTAAAGCAACTTCCACATTTCCTCGGCTCCAGTTAGGGACATGAACCCCTTCCCTTTTCAGTATTATGGAATAGCTTAGTTATTTTCTTTTTTCCTACTCTCTCCTTGGGAGGAGAATACAGTACATGAGTGATTTCAGGACTTGGTAGAAGTGACACCCAAGCAATAGGAGTCAGCATGGGTGGGGGGAACAGCTGGGTGCTGACTATGTCATCTCCATTCCAGGACTATCAACCACCAGCTTTATTCTTCTAGTGTTACATCTGCTATGAAATTTGGGTCTTCCAGGTGGCGGCCCAACATGCTGTCCGGTGCTATCAGGCCATTTAAATGCTTTGAGCTAATGCTGCATATCCATTTTCTAAACAAGTTAGCAGATACCATATGCAGCAATTAAAGTTTTATTGAGTGGTGCCTGCTTACCATACTGAATTTGGATTGGCTGCCATCTGTCTCAAAGCCTGTGGTACCATCCCTGTTGCTTGAGAGAGCATTTGTAAGGATAGAAGATTTTTCTCAAGTTCTGAAGAAGCTGCTCCCATTGTTTTTCACATGCAGGCTCACAAAAGCCGAACTGGTACAAATGAAAAATACCTGCCAATTAGAAATTAGGATTGAATACCTGCTTGTGAGTGTTACGGGCCACTAAACTAAGAACAGAGAGTCTTGTAGCTCTGCCCTGGATATTTTCAATATATAGGCCTTGCTGACTATGCTATTTTTTAAGAGATACTTTCTATGGGCAACCCAATGAACCAAAAATAGAACTAAGCCAAGGACAGGGGAATTGTTTTGTATCTGTGAGAATTAATGCAATTGTTCTCAGTTTCTAGGAAAATTTTACCTGGAACCAGATGGAAAAATTAAAACATAAATTTACATTTTACTCGCTCTACTAGTAAGTTTCTATGGAGACAAAGCTGTTAAATAGCAATCAGAACTGAACAAAGGATTTTGAAGAAAGCATTTATTAAAGTTTAAGTAATGCCACAAGTTATGATGGTGTGCTACTACACTGTTAATGTTTGATGTTTTCTCAGACTTACCTATCTCTGTATCTTTGACCTTCATGAAGGCTGAGAGGGGAAAACATATCACAGTGAAATTCAAAATGTCTAAAATTTTAAGGCTTCCTGGGTGTTAGTGGTCTAATGCAAGAAGGGCTGGAACTCAAACCTGTTTCCAAACTCGGGCGTGCAGATCTGGGATAGATTGTTTGATGTTTCTATGGATACCTTTCTCTTTAGGGGGAAAAATGAATGTATCAGGGTCTGTTTTTTTGTTGTTGTTGTTTTTGGTTTTGTTTTTTTTTTTATTATTTTTAGTTTTTTTAATTTGATTATATTGATATATATTCACATACCATACAATCATACAAAGCATACATTCAATTGTTTACAGTACCAGTATATAGTTGTGCCTTCATCACCAAAATTAATTTTTTAACATTTTCATTACCACACACACAAAAATAATAAGAATGAAAATTAAAGTGAAAAAGAACAATTAAAGTAAAAAAGAACACTGGGTGCTCCCCCCCCCCATTTTTCTACTCATCCATCCATACGCTGGACAAAGGGGAGTGTGGTCCTTATGGCTTTCCCAATCCCATTGTCACCCCTCATAAGCTACATTTTATACAATCATCTTCAAGATTCAAGGGTTCTGGGTTGTAGTTTAATAGTTTCAGTATTTACTGCTAGCTATTCCAATTCTTTAGAGCCTAAAAAGTGTTGTCTATATTGTTTATAAGAGCGCCCACCAGAGTGACCTCTCAGCTCCTTTTGGAATCTCTCTGCCACTGAAGCGTATTTCATTTCCTTTCACATCCCCCTTTTGGTCAAGAAGATGTTCTCAATCCCTGATGCTGGGTATAGATTCCTCCCCAGGAGTCATATTCCACATTGCCAGGGAGATTTACTCCCCTGGGTGTCAGATCCCACGTAGCAGTGAGGGCAGTGATTTCACCTGCCAAGTTGGCTTAGCTAGAGAGAGAGGGCCACATCTGAGCAACAAAGAGGCATTCGGGAGGAGACTCGTAGGCCCAATTATAGGCAGGTCTAGCCTTGCCTTTGCAGCAACAGTCTTCCCAAGGGCAAGTCCCATGCTAGAGGGCTCAGCTCATCAAACCACCAGTCCCCTATGTCTGTGAGCACATCAGCAACCATCGAGGTAGGGAAGCCCAACATTCCTGCATTCTCCAGCAGCTTTCAGGGGTGCAGAGTCTGTTTTAATCCTAACTTACGTGTATCTGAGCTGAGGATTTGAATCTTGAAAATGGTTGATTAGTGTGAATAGAAATCACTGTAATTTGCAAACTCATTTCATCACATCATATGCTGATGGTTCATTGGGATTTCCTTGCCATTCATGTCCTGATGTGAAATGTCCAGTTTCATAAGTGAAAAGTTCATAAAACCATATCCTTTGGCCCCTCTGGGCAAAAGGAAATGTAGTGAGTATTTGAAAAAAAAGCACTGACTATGATTCAGAAGCTGTGTATGCTAGCCTCCAAACTGCTATTGATTAGCTAGGATATTCATCAGTCTCTTTGATCCCTGATTCCTGCTCAGTAAAATGGAGCTCAAAATCCAAGGCCACCTCCTTGTGTTGTTTTGAGGCTTAAAATAGCCTAAAAGATCTCTATAAATAATCACTGAAATATGAAATGAAAAATAATTGGGAAACTGTAATGTGCAATTACAGTTACTACAAATCCTAGTCAACCTTCACCTGAAGGTCAAATGTCTTATCTTTCATACCAGGAATCCTCCAGCCCTCCTCTGAATTCAAATTGCAATGTATTTATATCTTTCTTAAGAATCTTCCCTATTTTTTATAATCTAAGAGAGGATTTCCACAAAAACTCTCTAAATCCTTGCGATTCACACTGTGGTGCAAGGACCAGAAGCATCACCATCACCTGGGAACACTTTAGAAATTCAGAATTTCAGGCCTCTCCCAGGACCTACTGAAGCGGAATCTGCATTAAACAAAATCTCCAGGTGACTTGTATAAACATTAAAATTTGAAAAGCAGTGCTCTACATTATAATTCTGATCCTCAGGAAATGCCTCTTTTTTTTTTTTTTTTTTGCTAATTAAGATATTTACTATAAGAAAATATCGTGGGACTTTAAGGATTACTAGCATAACCCTATCATTTTAAGGAAAAGAAAACAAATTTAAACAAGGATCCGTAAACTGTAACTTGCATAAGATTGAGTATCTGGTTCATTCATTTATTCAGTCAGCAACTCTTGGGTGCCTATCATGTACTAGATACTGTAGTGGGCATGGATGGGTCCGTTTAGAATGAGACTTGGTACCCAGTGTCCAGGGGGCTTACAGTCCAGTGAGGGGTATGCATAGGTTTTCTCACTCCTATCATGTGTTCCTTCAGTCGTAACTCAACTGATCTTTATAAAGGGTGGCTGACACTGCTGAGTAATTAATCTTTACCTTTGTCCTACATTTCTTCCATATTCAAATATTTATTTTTCTTCACTGCTTATGACATTGGAAGATCTCTGCTTAATGAAATCAAATATTCCTCTTTGGTTACTTACATGTAAGAGAAAAATGGATCACTGGCCAGCATTGGTGGATACTATCACAGCAGTGGCAGATTAACCTTGTAGCATGTGCTTTCCACCTAGTCTACAACCCATGCCCACCCTAACTTACAATTAATATTATTTTCATATAATAATAATAACTAGCATATACCGAGAGCTCACCATATGCCAAGGCTTGATTCTAAGCATATCACATGTATTATTTTATTTAATCCTCACTATGCTATGCTATGAAGTATAGCATATGCTATGAACTATGCTATGAAGTAAATATTATCATCCCTTTTTACACATGAGATGACTGAGGGACAGCAAAATCAAGTATCTTGCCCTACATAAGAAAGTGGTAGAGATTCATTTGAACCCTGACAGTCTAATTTTAGAAATCGATGTTATGAGTTAAATTGCATGTATATTGTATATACAATTTTAGGGAAATGATTGTAACTTTTGGAATAATTTCTAACAAACAGGGGTTGTCTCTATATCCTATTCTCTCTGTCCTGAAACTGGCAGATCTCTCATCAATGACAATAAGAATTCTAGACACATTAGTCCCATGTAACACTTTCAAAACAATTAAACGAACAGACGAAGATCTTAAGCTTAAAGAATTTTCATTTTCCTGACTGAAAGGTTAGCAGAAGCAGAGAGGAACTGTAGTTCCATTTTTTTTTATTGACTGCATAATGTTCTTCACCCATGCACAGTAATTCTCTAATTTTTTAAAACTACAAATGTATTGAAACCATTCTCTTTATTACGCAGCAATGGATGAATGTCCATGGCTCCTCTGCATTTTCTCAGTAATGGTTTCTGAATTTTCTTCTCAGCTTTCCTGTTACAGATTCATACTGTCGGTTCATTTGTCTATAACTAGCTTAAAAGTATATTCAGCATTCAATGGCTGATCAGACTTCTGTGTTGTAGGCTTGGCCATCCAAGACAAGAGGGTGACTCTAACATCAGTCTAGGAGTTCCTGCAACACCTCCTTGATCCTCACACCTAATTTTTACAATTGGACTAATTGTTGCATAAACAAAACCTTAGTCTACAGAAGAGAAAATGGCCCTACTGTAATGGGTTTCAGATCAAAGTACCTTCTTTCATGTCTTCTCAGTAGGGAGCAATGGACAGGTCACTTTGTTTCCTCTCTAGTTCCTAAATTGCTTTTATTCTTTGTTTTGGCTCCTTCCTGCTCCCATACTCTGAGTATTAGTATTCCAATAGAAACAGGTACAGACATTGTGCCAAATAACTGGGTATTGAGGCTGGAAATATTGATGGAAAATAAGATCTAGGGGTTATCTGCACTTCCATGTATTCTATTCTCCATAAATTGAAGTAATCAAATGCTGCATTGCATATTCACTTCTATAATATGAGTTTCATTACCAAGGTCTCCCCAACATTAGAACATGCACAGGGTGTGTTTGGCACACGTTATCCATTTGAAATAGACAAGTTTTAGAATCTCTCTATAGCACTGCTTACACTGCTGAAGAAATCACTTGGAAGCCTGTACCAATTCTCTTAGTTTGCCAGGCTGCTATTACAAATATCCTACAATGAAAGGCTTAAACAACAAGCAGTTACTAGCTCATGGTTTCAGAGATGGGAAGTCAAAAATCAAGGCATCAGCAGGGGCATACTTTCTCCCCAAATCTGTAGCATTTTGATACCACCTTGCCAAAATCCTTGTAGTTGCTTGGCTTACGTCTCTGTATATGTCACAAGGAAATCTCTCTTTCTGTCTGCTCTCCCAGTTTCCCTTGGCTTCCAGCTTACAACTGTGTGGCCTTCTCTGACTTCTGGCTTCTTCTTTTTATAAGGCCTCCAGTAATGTGGATTAAGTCCCATCCTGATTCAGTTGGCCATGCCTTAACTAACAGCATCTTCAAAAGGTCCTATTTACAAATAAATTCAAACACACAGGACTGAGGATTAAGATTAAGAACATGTCTTTCATTAGGGTACATAATTCAACCTATCACAGGTTCTAAGAGGATCATTTAATTAAATCCAGAGGATTTCCTTATAAGGTAGTAGCACAAAAAAAAAAAAAAATGGTCATGTTGTGTATAGAAGGTCCAGGCAATTTCCTGCAGTGAGCAGAATACATGTTATAACCAGTAGTCATTTGAACCTCATAGCCTCTGCTGGCAAGATTTGCCATTGATTGTACATCAGCCATTGGCTCAGCCCTTGTTCAGTCTGCTTGGTTTTTCAGCTACATGGATCACACAATACTTTACAGACATGCTGCATTGCTTCAGATACTGGTTTGGAGAGCTCCTGTTCACCCTGTATGCAATCTCGTATTCCTTTAACAATTATCTACAAAGCGCGTGTTCTTAAAAATACCAAAACACCCATGATCAAAATCCTTCAACAATGTCCAATGACTAAAATATAACATCAAAACTCTTTAGCCAAACATAAGAGGTTCTCCCTGATCTGGCAACCACCTCTTTTTGCAGTTGTGGTTCCAATTTTTTCCTACCTCTAGTCTTCCCCCTCATCAGTCTGAATTGTTTACTCCTTTTAAGTAATAATAAAATAAAAACAAGTGAGACCTGAATGATATATTAGTAACTCCGTCATAGAACTAGCAAGGTGGGGAAATAATCTGTGCCTGTAGCTAAGGACCTGTGGGTAGAGTGAGCCCTTGAGCCTGTTGAGTACATGTGCCATAGTGCCTCTACTTAACTCCTGCTGGGTTAGACCAGTTGACAAACTGGCCCATCTTCTAGCCCTCAGATTCAGTTTTTTTACCGCCTCCCATAGGGGATGGAATACAATTATGAACCTCAGAAAGTAGGCTTGGGTCTTCTTGGTTCAGATGCCTCTTTCCTGCTAGTGTAACTATGATTTTCTTGATTTTCTTCTAGGAATTTCTTAAATTTCCTCACATAGATCCTTTGTAAGAATCCAGATGATATGGAACAATATCCCCTCGATATACTTGTATACACTTGATAATAGAGAACATGCTTTACACAGAACACTTAATACTACCACCTGGATTAGGAATGAATTTGCTCCATATACTTTAAAGTTATGCTTTCAGATTTGGCACTCTATGCATTTCAAATTCTTCCTTTCTCTACCACCTCGGCTATTCCTTGATTTGTTTTCCCTCACCCCTATTTGGATACTGCAGATCAGTCTCCAACCTAACCCTTCTCAACTCTGATTTCAGTGCTCAGCATATCAGGGACTAAAGTCCTGATATTAAGAACAATAAAGGCGTATGTACCTTAAGCTCGATATATCCACTACCAAAATACCTGCTTACTCAATCCTGATCCATCTTGACAATTAGAATGATTTTCACTTGCTTCTCTAAATTATAAGCTCTTTTCACCATCAAGAATTTATCCAAGTCCTGTCAATTCTCCCTTTCAATTATCTCTAGATTTGAAGTTGTCACCATCTCCCTGCAAGTACTATTAGTTCACCAGAGATAACATAAAATCTCTCTCCTAGAATGCTGTAGACGTCTTCTAACTTGCCTTCCTGAATTTAGTCTCTTGTGCTTCACATCTATCCTTTACCCCAGGCAGCTTCTTAGCTAACTCTCCAAATTACTACTAACATCATGACTATCCCCCACTTTGAAAAAATGTTTAATGGAAACTCTAGGCAGAAAAAGTCCTATAGCTAAACCCACTCCACTCTCCTAGCCTATCCTGCACTTCTCTACATATCTGAAGTATTTATGAGGTATCCAAATGATCAGACCTCCATCCCTTTCCTCCCCAAGATGTCCTCCCCTCTTTGTCCTCCTAGCAAACTCCCACTCATCCTTCTAGAGGCTCAAATGTCATCTCCTTTGTGAAATGTCCCTTTGAGAAATGAGTGCATCTGCTAATATATCTTCCCTCATTTAGACATACAAATATATATCACTGTGTTTCTGTTTCTAAGGCAAGTGAGATGACATAATCCAAGGTTTTTCAACTTTTTCATGAATGACATTTTTAATCGAAGAATGTGTGATTAGAGGTTTGGTAATAGGAGCAATCTTTCTTGGCTAATACTTAAGACCCACTGCACTTCAAGCTGTCTGTTTTCACTAGAATTTAAGTCTTACTCAGTCATCTGCTCAGGTTCCAAAATGTCCTACCTGGGAAGTATGAACTGCTTGGAAGAGAAGAAATTTGGAGTTTTCCCAGCTGGGCACAAGAAACAGAGTCCTTGTTATTTATCATCCAAAAGTTATATATCATCAATAGAGACTTGTTTCTGCTTTCCTCTTTGAGTTTGGAATTCTACTTCCACTTCCCAGACAAGACTCATAACCAACCCAATGAGTAATACCACTAATAATAATTATTGCAATGATTGAGCACTTTCATATGTACCAGGCACTGTATAAGTTTCATAATCATAATCACAGCACTATGAGGTAAAATTCATAGTCCTAATTTTCAGATCGAGAAACTGATAGTGAATTCACCCTGCTAATGACAAGTAGACTGTGAGCAGTGAATAGTTAGTAGTCTGACTCCAAATCCTTTGCTCCTAACACGCCACCCTAGTGCTTCCCTGGGTCAGCAATTAACTGATACCATGTTGTTATTCATTCTCTAGGTGAATACCTCTTTGTCACCTTTATCTTGATGCCAGAGACCCATTGACATGCTAGGCATTCTTCGTAAATTATATTATATTGACTTTTCATATTAGACAGAGTTCATATAAGACCCTCAAGATATAACTTCAAAAGCAAGGCAGCATTATTTGAAGCTCCACAGACATATGAACCATTTCACTGTATTGTAGCTGTAAGTCAGCTTGAGAGTTTAAGGTCGTCTTGTCACCTTGTCTGCTGACTTCAACCTAAAATATGATTATCAGTCTTATTTGCTTTGGCAACATGTGGAAGAGGAAGCATTTTAGTGTAAATTTTTTCTCTTTTTTTGACATTTTATTATAGATGATTTCAAATATACACAAACACAGGTAGAAAAGAACAATAAACCCTCATATTCCTATCCCCTAACTACACCAATTATCAATATTTGTTTCACCTGTAACTCCCATTTTACCCTCCCCTGGGTTATCTTGAAGCAAATCATATCACCGCATTCATGAATATTTCAGAATTTATTTTTATTTTTTTAAAAAGCACAGTACAATTATCCATACTTAAAAATTAAGAATAATTCCTTATTGACATTAAATATGCAGTGTTCAAATTTCTTCAATTATTGCCTCATACTTTTTTTTAAAACAGTTGCTTTGTTCTAATTGAGGTCCAAACAAGGTCCACAGTTTTCACTTAGTTGATATGTGCTTCTAAGTCTCTTTTACTCTATAATGCCACTATTTTATTTTCCTTGCAATTTATTTTTTTAAACGTCTTAGTCATTTGTCTGTAGGGTTTCCCACATTTTAGAATTTGCAGATTGCTTTCTCATAATCATTTAATATGTTCCTCTGTTCTTTGTTTTTCTTATAAAGTTGTAGATAAATCTAGGGGGTTGTTCTAATTCAGTTTGATATGGGGGTAGTGGGTAGGGAGTAATATTTTGTTTCATATTTCAATGGGGGGAGAATATTTAATTGCAGTTATTATTCTTATTAACTTCTCAAACTATCCCTTCTGTGTCTACTATGAACCTTTTCACAATGACCCCTGAATACTTTTGACACAATCCCAGTTGTCTTTGATAACTTCTTTGTTTTCTGGTACAACACGATGTTTCAGGCTCATCGTACAACTTTCAGAACCTAGACTTAGCTCAGCCATTTCTCCAAGAAGCCTATTTCAAAGTGGGAAGTGATATTTATATAGGCCACAGTCTGGGGGCTGGGGATGTTCATTGCTTCTAGATTGAATATTGTTCCTAGAACTTTTTAGTAGACAGAAACAAAATTCTTAGTTTTTAAATTATTAACAATTATTTGATTTATATATTATATATAGATCGCATATATATGATCTATAGATAGTGGTTTCAGAATAACAATACCAATATCGTAACTAACCATAAGATTACTAAATAACGTTTAAGATTTTTTTCTTTCTTTTTTCCTTTTTAGGATATCCTTAGAATATATCCCACTAGGGATAGGCATGTCTAGTCAAATTAATGGATTTTAAAATCCCTTGAAGCAATTTCTTAGGTCTTGATTAAGCCACCAGCTCAGTATACAGTTAGGTTCATTTGTTTAATCTTGCTTTTAAATTTTAGAGACTCTTTTTGTTTTCATTTTAGTTTAATTTTTTCAAATAATTACTTAAAACATTTTACGTAGTTCCAAAATCAAACCTACTGAATAAGGTATATTCAGAGAAGTCTAACTTCTACTCCTGTCCTTTCCACCACATTCCCTCCCTCCCCTTACAGGTAACTATTGTGTTGATTTTATGGTTTACCTTTACAACTATATATTTAAGGAAATATGTATATATTTATAATCTTTCTATATACATATTTCTTTACCTTGCTTTTGTTTCACTTATTGTTTCCTGAAAATCACTCCATATCACTATATAGAAATATTACCCATTTTTAACCAGATGCACAGTACTCCATTGTGCAGACATGCCATGGTTTACTCAACTGGTTCTTCCTTGATGGACTTTCAGGTTGCTTCCATTACTATTGAAAATAATGCTATAATCAATAGTCTTAGGTGTATGTCTTTTACATTTTTGCTGATGTAGCTTTGGGATCTGTTTTTAGAAGTGAGATCTCTGGATCAGATAATGCATATGGGATTTTGCTAGATATTGCCAAACACCCCCAATAAGATATGAGAATGAGAACGCCTTTCCCCCACAGCCTCAGTAATAGGATATGCTGTCAATATAATGGTATCTCAGTCAAGTTTTAATTTTCATTTCTATTATTATGAGTAAGGGTGAACATTTTTTCATACGTGTAAGGATTAATTGTATTTGTTTTCTGTGAACCATTTGTTCCTACCTGTGATACATTTTTCTGTAGAGATTTGATTTGTTTCTTCTCTTAAATAGGAGCTTTTATCATATGATACATATATTAACCTTCTGACTGTGATGTGTTTCAAATTGTTTTCTTCCAGTTTGCCGTGTCTTTATACATTGCTTGTTTTATTTTTTATACTATGTCAAGATTATTGTTTATTTGTTTGCTTGATTGATTGATTTCTTATAATAAAATTTATCAATCTTTTTATTGCTCTTGGATTTTGGGTCATGGTTCAGAAAGTTTACCCACGCTCAGTTTTTTTTTTAATGCAATTTTATTGAGATATAGTCACATAATACACAGTCCTCCAAAGTGTACAATCTGTTGTTGATAGTATCACCATATAGTTGTACATTCATCACCACAATCAATCTTTGAGCATTTTCATTACTCCAAAAAATAAAATAAAAATTAAAATAAAAAAGAACATTCAACATATTCCATTCCCCTCCTCCTCCCATTGTTCGTTTGCTTATTTACTTTTTTTAACACTTACCATTGTTTTTTTTAACTTTATCAAAAAATTTAAAAACAAACAATAAAAAAAAATTTCAAACAAAACCAAAACAAAGGAATAAGAAAAAACAAATAACCTAAAACAACTATATTGCTTCCAACATGTTCCTACCCTACCCCAAGAAGAATAACAAACCATAACCAAACAAAGGAATAAGAAAAACAAATAACCTAAAATAACTACATTGCTGCCAACTTGTTTCTACCATACCCCCCAAAAAATTAACAAACCATAGTCATTCCTAAGCATTTGCATAACATTAAGTTTACCCTCCATAACTAATCTGTTCTTCTTAGATTATCATTCCCCCTTCACTATTTGCTATTGCTAGGTCCCCTACATTCTACAATAGAAACCATTTATTTTATATTTTTCAGAGTTCACATTAGTGGCAACATACAATATCTCTTTTTGTGCCTGGCTTATTTCACTCAGCATTATGTCTTCAAGTTTCATCCATGTTGTCATATGTTTCACAATCTTGTTCCTTCTTATTGCCGCATAGTATACCTCATTTTGTTTATCACTCATCTGTTGAAGGACATTTGGGTTGTTTCCATCTCTTAGCAATTGTGACTATTGCTGCTATGAATATTAGCATGCAGATATCTGTTCATGTCACTACTTTCAGATCTTCAGGATAGATACTGAGAAGTGAAATTGCTAGATCGAAGGGTAACTCTATATCTAGTTTTCTAAGGAACCACTAGACTGTCTTCCAGCCACTCTCAGTTTATAGAGGAAATCCTCATGTTTCCTTTTAACACTTCTATGAGTTAATTATTTACATTTAAGTCTCTTTATCCACATGGAATTTACTGTAGTGAACAATATGAGAATTAAGTCCACTTTTATTGTCTTGTATGGCTATCTAGTTATCTTTGCATCACAGTAAGAATTCCATCTTTTCCCAACTGATTTGAGATATTATTTTATTGTATACTAACTTTCCATATGCAAGTTGGGGTCTGTTTCTGAACTTTATACCATTTTATAATAATTTGTCTATATTCATGCTTTACTATTCATGTTTTACATATACTGTTTCATTTACAGAGACTTTAAAATATATATTAATCTGGTAGGGTTGGTTCCCCCTCATTGCTCCTATTTTTTCTGGGTTTTCCTGGCTATTTTTGTTTTGTATGTTCTTCCAAATACATTTTATAATCAAATTGTCTGAGTACATAACAAAACATGATGGTGTTTTAATAGAATTTGCATTGAATTTGTAAATTAACTTAGGGAGAACTGACATCTTTATTGATAATGAGCATTTCTATCCAAATCCATGGATATGCCTTTCCATTATTTCAAATCGACTTTTGTATATTATAGTTTTCCTCATATGGGTTTTGGTCACTTATTGTTAAGTATTCTATTTAATCATTATCAAATAATAAAGATAGATTGATAGAAAGATAGATGGTTGATAAATAGATAAGTAGATGATTAGATAGATATAGGTATAGATATATAAAATACTAAGGAATTTAATGGCATTTTCACCTGCAATACATGTTCATGTGCTCCCTGTCTCCTCCTTTATGCAACATGTTACATTGCTTTTTATATTATGACTCCTTTAGGGAGCATATTAATTAACAATAAGATCAAGTCTTATAGAAAATGAGTTTTTCAGCAACACAGTGACAAAAGTTAAGTTCTTAAAGTTTTCTAGTTCTTACGTGAAGTTACAAGACATACGTTTGTGATAGGTAAAATACCACATAGTCTATATGTACTTCATTTTCATCCTCCCTAGTTTTTCATTTACTCAAATTACCATTCATTGTATTATTAGAAACCCTAAATATTCGGAATGTTTTTAAAAAAGAAAAATATAGTATTTTGCAAATCTTAAAATAGCACAAATTTGCAACTTTGATCAAATTAACCATGGCTTTATTGTTTCAAATGGAAATGGTTTGCTTGGTTTCAAATGGAGAACTTGACAATTTCCTCTTGATAGTTTTTCACTCCAGACTAAATTCCCATAACTCCTACCCTGATATTTAGTGACTGAAAATAATTTGCAGGGGGACTGCCTGGAAGCAGTCCAGTGCAGACCACCTAGAGAGCTATAGTTCTTCATTAAGAACAGGCTATTTAAGCTTAATTATCCTTTGGCTGATCCTGCTTGCTCCAAACTTATTCATCAGTATCCACAGATATGGCACAACAAAATAAAGCTTTTTTTTTTTTCTTCTTGAAGACTTATTCTCAGAACTATTTTTCTACTTGAACATATGTTAATATCAAGTTAACAAGTACCAAAAAAAAGAGTTTTGTGACTAAAGTTGGACATGTAGAAAGAGTTCTGGTTTTCTCTGCACCTTCCTGTGGGCTCATGTTTAGTCTTCATGGTGATGACTGTGCCTTGGTCTCTCCTCACATGTTGGCATTCCCCAGAGTTTTGTCCTTAGCCTCCTCTCTCAGATGACATAACCTTCCTGGACAAATGACATCACCACTTTGCCATGCTGATGACATCCAACGTTTCTCCTGAGCTCCCTCTCCATACTTCAAACAGCCTGATGGGCCTCATCATATATTTAGAAATCCACAGCCTTATCCTTCACCCCTAAGCCCTATCTTGGGTATCAACATGATCAATGAGCTAGACTGCATTATTGACTCCAATTCTTGACCATCTTGGTGGCTACACTCTTGTGGGTGGGCCATACTTCCTCAGCCCTTAACTTTGGGTTTGGCCTTGTGAATTCCTTTAGTCAACAGCATGTGGGAAGAAATGACAAGTACCATTTCTGAACCTAGAACTTAAAAAGCCTTACATGAAATCTTTTTCCTCTTGCAGTTCTGCTCTTGCCATGAGGAGACTATGTCCTGGCTAACCAATCTGTCCAAGGAGGATGAAAGACCTGTAAAGCTAGAGCTGCCTCACTGCCCCATAGACCTGCAGTGACAGGTAGAGCTGGCTCAGCTGGCCCAACTTGAAGGAGAGCCACATAGACAAGCCCAGACTAGATCAACAGAGCACCACCAGACCCACAGATTCATGAATGTTATTAAATGATTTTATTTATGTTGCTGAATTTTAGAGTTGTTTGTAACACAACAGGAAATGACTGATTCTGCAACCACACAAATTCTCAAACTAGATACTGGGTTAGTGTTGTGTGCCTTTGTTTCTCTTTCATTCTCCTAATCCAATCAGTCATCAAATTTTTGTTCTACCTCAACATGTCTCTGTAGTGCTCCTTCCTTTCCATTTTCTCTATGACTACTCTAATTCATGGCATTATCATTGCATGTCTTGATTATTATAACCTTCAAACTGGCCTTTAATTTCCTTCCCCTATCATCTACTTTCCTTCTGACACCAGAACAGTGTTTTGTTTATTTTGTTTCCCCAGATTACAGGTCTGGTCATGTCTATATTTTTGCTTGGAAATCTTAGATGAATGTCTGCAGAATCAGTCACATTTATCCCACCTCTCCCATGGCAGACAGCCTCAATGGATCATACCCTATGTTTTCTTATTGAGCCCATGAAGGGCCTTTATATGAGTGGCCCCAACAGCTACTACCCAACAATACAGACACTCCCCTTAGAGGAAATCTCTTTTCTACCCTTGTGGTATATGATTCTTCATCCTCCAGACATTCCCACCATCAAAGTCAGTCTATGACCCAAAACTACCTCTCTAGTCTTATCTTCTATCATTCTTTCTCAGCCTCACTGAATCTAATAGATTAGTCATACTGAATTAACTCCCTTCTCCAAACAGG
Source organism: Choloepus didactylus (assembly GCF_015220235.1). Taxonomy (NCBI): domain Eukaryota; kingdom Metazoa; phylum Chordata; class Mammalia; order Pilosa; family Megalonychidae; genus Choloepus; species Choloepus didactylus. The sequence continues at coordinate 47,558,717 of NC_051320.1, read as the reverse complement.
ATGTTGGCCTCCATAGTAATGCTCATGAAATCTCCTCTGCCAGACATGCCTCTCTGCCCTCTTGACCTCAACAGCAAACTCAACTGTTTCCTCCTCTGTGAAGATCTCTTTGACATCTTCCTCCACTCTTATCCCAAGATTCCACTTCTCTGGATTTCAACAGGATTTCAATCTTGTCATGTTGACAACATTGAATTTATTTGTGACTTAGTATTTCCTGCTGAAAGTGTCTACTTCTTAAGAGTAGACACGATGTTCTGCTAAGCTGGCCTAGCACAGTACCTGGATCTTAACAGGCAGTCAGTACAGGTTGGATAGATAAAGCTATTCTTGTCAAACCATCCAAGGCATGCAAGAAATTCTGATGCAATGTTTTCCTGCTGAATGTGATCATGAAGAAGATTTAAATTTACTTTTTCATTAAAAATCCTTTTCACTTCAAAATTATTTAGAATTCAGAGACTTGATGAAGCTCCAGGGATACTATCATGGAGTAGTATAATTTGTAAAATTAAATGAGTTTTTCAAGGTAGATTTTACACATGTTAATTAATACCATTAAAGAATGCCTGATTTAATGAGAGACTATCGCACCCACAAAGGTGTTTGAACAAATTAGAGTAATAGAAAATAGATACCAAAAACATGAATGCAATTATCATTTGACCACTCTTTTCCAAAAGCTATAAGAATTCAACAGTTTATTTATGCAACAGAAAAAAGAAAATAATTTTCAGCTTTTGAATTAATATTATCATTTCTAGAAAATATAGCCGTTACTATAATAAATTAAATTTATAAAAGAAAGAAAATAAACAGGGGTATCATTTAGTGCATCAAATATAAAATAAAAAAGCTCACTATCAAATGGGCGCATGAATCTATATATGCGATTTATACCAGAGATTTTACTGAAGTTTAAAATGGCAAAAAGTACTGTGTATTCAGTTACCATAACAATTTATGCTTCAGAACAACAGAGCACACAATCTCTCAACATGACTTATGTTCACCATGCTATCCCCCAACCTGATGGAATGATTCCATTCCTTACCTCGTGGATTTGAAGGCCTGACTTTCATCTCAGTGACAGATATGAAGATAAATACTTTCTCTTTGATAGAGCATTTGTCAATCAAACTTGAGGTCCTGGGTAATGATAAGAGTCCATTGGAGGCTTGAGAATTCAGATGATAAGGGCAGAACCAAGAGAACAGAGGGCTCAGCTCACATCTTTCTAAGTATGATTGTGCCTGTGAAAGTAGGAAAAGAGAAAAGGTCTTAAAAGTGGTCACCTATTGTGGTCACTTTTTTATTGATGACTCATCCATATTTCTCCTCCCTTGCTTGAAAACAAAGTGCAAATTTCTAGCAACAGATCTTCATTCTCTAGAAGAATGTGCTCCAAAGGGGGTGCACAAAACAATCCATCATGGTAGGACAATAAAACATTGTCTTCTTTTTATTTACATTTTATCTTATCCTTTTTAATTCAAAGATTATATTCCCATATATGCATAATATAATAAACATGTATATTTTATCACCTTAATATGTTTATTTTTTAAAACAAATAAATATATATTAAGGTATGCTTTCATAGAATTTTTTTTACTATATTCTACAATATTTCAAATGCAATTGTCACCGGAGCCCTTCCTTAATGCCCTTCTTAGTGCTTTGACTCATGATGCCAAGTGCCATGTCTGCTAAAGAGGATATCTTTGGGAAGAGTAGGAGAGTTTGCACTTATTTCTAAAGCATTTTGCAGCATACTACAGTTTGGGGATGAGCAACTAAGTTGGTTTGCAGATTATATTATTTAGTATTAACTAAGCAAATCTTTGCCAAAATGGACCAAATGTGCTTCTTCCTGAAAGTACAAGGAAAAAATAAGAAATTGGCAAACTTGACATTTTGCCAAGTACAAGCAAAAAGGTGAAATTAATTGAAGCAATACTCTTCCTATCCCTGGCATGAGCTCACCATCTGTTCCAAGCAAAATACAAACAATGGTCATCCGACCAGATCTGACAAGATGAGAGCCAGGTCATTCAAAATTACTGACAGGACTATCTAATATATGCCTTTACATCCATATCACTAATGAGGAACTGTGCTCTTAAAGTATATTTACCCTGAGATATTATCTTGTTTTATCCTCACTGCATTCTTTTCTAATCTATAAATGATATGTTTCAAAATGTTCATAATTATATACCTGTATATAATTTATGCATAAATAAATGGTTATAATTACATAAATAGTGTGCATCATATTTATTTATTATTGGGAATGCATGCTTCAAAATCTTAATGGATAGAAATACACAATCAAAAATTTGGATACTGTCACTCTAGAGAAAATAAAAATGTGTTTTAATGTTCTTTAAAGAACTATTCCATCAGTTAACTTCATAAATCATGTAAGTATGTGTTATGAATTGAATTGTGTCTCCAAAAAAGACATGTAGAAGTCTTAACCCCTGTGAATGTGAGCACATTTGTAAATAGGATCTTTGAAAATGTTACTAGTTAAGATGATTCCAAAGTGGATTAGGGTGGGCCCTTAATCCAACATGATTGTTGTCCTTATAAAGAGAGGAAATTTGGACACAGAAAGAGACAGCGACAGAGACAGAGAGAGAGAGACGACCACGTGATGGAGGCAGAAACTGAGTTCTGCCACGAGCCAAAGAAATCATGGATTACCTGCCACTGTCAGAACCCTACAGCCTTCAGAGGGAGCATGGACCTGCCGACACCGTGATTCAAACTTCCAGCTTCCAGAATCACGAGACAATAAATTTCTGTTGTTTAATACAACTAGTCCATAGTAATTTGTTACAGCAGCCCTGACAAAGGAAACAATATGTGACTGGTAGAAGATTCTATTTAGGAAGGGAGATCGTTTTTATAGCAAATTGCATAATCACTTCTCACATTAACTGATTTCTACTGAACTCTTTGAAGAGAGAAGACTCTGTTTGCAGACTTGCTCCAATTATCAGGTGAATTGTAGAAGCCTACCTAGATGGACCTGGTTGTCGAATAAATTCAGTATATTTATTTTGGTTCAATAAATTCAGCATATTTATTTTGGTCTATGGTTCAAAAAGATGAAGTGACTTGTGGAATTCCCACAGTGACTTAATGTCAGAGCCAGAACTGGAACACAGGGAAAAGAAAGGGTAAGTTGCTATTAAATCATGTTTACAGTTTTTAAGCATATTTGTACACATCTTATTTGGTTCTCAAAATACCCCTGTGAAGTAGGTAATCATTATTGTCTCCACTCTAATGGGAGGCAACTGAGGGTCATTAATATAAACAGCTAGCTTAAGACATATAGAGGATTAAGGATAGAACTGTGTTTATTTGAACCTAGATCTTCAGAATTGATCTCCACCCAATCCACTGCTCTTTTGACTTGGATTGCAACGGTGCTTACTTACCTTTGCCACATAGCTGTTCTACATAACTGAATAAGTCCTTCAGTAGGTCCAACTCACATGCCTTGAAATCTACAATAAATATAGTAATGTGGATAGATATTATATATGAGTATAGTTCTGATCCTCCCAGAACGGAAAGTCAAGTGTGTGTTAACAGAAAGAAAAAAAAGATAATTTTTAACCAAATTTTTAAATATCACTTTAAACATTAAGATAATTTTTAAAATACAGTGAGATAAAAGAATAGGTTGGAATTGGGTGGCCAGACTACAATTTATTACATTAATTTTCCATACAATAAAAAATATAAATTTTGGAGCTATATGATCTCTTCCTTATTTCACATGAAATTAATAAATATTAATAACATATTACATAGATTTTGTTCTTTCTTGAAAAAAACTCCAAGTCTAAAGCTTTTATTAGTAAACCCTTTATTTGTAAAAGATATTGAAGCAGTGAATATTATTTTGAAATAAGTGAAAAACAATTGGCATGGAAAAGAGATAAATTCAAAAACTGTGCCATTAAAGTATAAAATTTTACCAGTAAAATGAATATTTTACTAACAAGGCAGTTTGTGAAAAATTCATTCTATCTAAACAAATTCTAATTTTTATTTTCTTCAGTAGAGGATGTACTTTTTCATCAAGCTAGCAAACGGGCATGTTGAAAATCTCAATAACATTTCCAAAATATGTATACTTTTTAGACTGTAGATACTTTTTGGATTCCCAGATCCTTTCTGGCCCACCCAAAGACCAGTCTCCCATGGTCATAAATCATTTCCATTTTGAGTGCAGGTATTTTTCACTCCTATATGTAGCCACTCTACTCTAGTGGGAATCTTTTCATAATGTTTCCAATGTGTGTTTTTATACAGTGTCATTTGTGTATTTAATATGGGGTATGAAGTACAGTCAGGAAAAATGAAAAGATGACATTCTCTTATATCAACAACCTTTTCATGAGGTATTAGCAATTAGTACCAAAGATTACATCAGCTTCATAAAATTCATACAGTTATAGAAAAGCGCAATATACAATGAACCATGTTACTGAAAGAGCCAGTCACAAGTTAAGGAGAGTAGTTCAGTCTTCATGATTTAAAATTTGTATTCCTTAGTGGAACATTCCCACTTTTCTTGGCTTCCTTCTGTATTTAAAAGCCCACAACTGGTTACTTCACTGCTTATTAGCACCAAATGGAGAGAGTAGGGGAAAAAAAGCAAAGGAAATAAAATTCCTGTCAGTAAAGCATCTATTAGGATTTCTCATAAAAAGGGGGGTAAAAAAAGATATTGAAATATTGTGATAAACTGAGATTTGGCTTTTATCCCATCATTCATGATGACTCAGTGTCTATTATCTCAAAAACTAGAAACTAATCTTCATTCAGTTCATTATGTCAGAGGGTAAAGCTTTATATTAATCACAATTTGTATGTGTACTTGCCTCCAAAACCGTTTATGGTAGCCTTGAGGACAGAAGGTGAAAATGAGAAGCAAAGACAGGGCCCAGGGTGGAACTTTCTCTGACACTGAGCAAGAACCGTGTCCCAAGACAGAAGCCCAGGCAGGAGGCTGGGTCTCGTTCTGAGGTACCGAATGTAGAATCCCCGCCCTGAATGGGAGTTCCCATTGCTGGGACCACCAGTACCAACTGCCGCCACTTGGTTCTCATGTCATGAGCCTACACAATTAGGTTGACATACAACAGACGTGCCAGATGCACTGGCCTCGGAGTTCCAGGAACAGTGCAAGCCTCCATTCCCTGTCAACTTCCTTGCTTTACTTTTCTCCACAGTACTTAATACCGTCTGCTTGCTATACTATCTGTTTTACTTGGTTGTTTTGCTTGTTCATAGTCTGTCTCCTCCCTCTAAAATATAAGCTTCATCAGGGTAGGGATTTTTGGTTCTGTACTCCCTTGGCATGTAGTTGGTTTTAAGCAAATATTTGCCAAGTGAAATGAATGATTGCTCCTGCTGTCCAGTTCTCTGCCTGTGAGCCCAAAGGGTTGCTTGTCCACAGCTGACATCACAGGGCACTTCTCCCTTCACCAAAGTTATAGTCTTCAGAAACTGAGCTGGCAGGAAATAGCTGGTGGGGAACTCCTCCCCACCTCACCTCCCTACATCCAGGTAAAGGAGCATGGTAAAAGGATGCAGGGAGTCCTAAATGTCTGCGTATTCTTGATCCAGTCCTAAATGGCTTTAGCATAAAAGAGTTGACTACAGGGGAAGTCAATGTGCCTCAAGAAAGGCTTGGAAGTTCAATCTCTACACTGAAGTCTCCTGAAGATACCTTGGCTCCTCTCTGCCATCGCTTCCAATGTCAAACATGATGGGGTGATGTGCATTCCAGGGCTACTGTCTCATACTGCTCTCCAAGCTAACTGCCAAGGCCATGGCTGCCCTTCAAAGACACTAAGGTTGTCACATGTCACTGTGACATGAGCGTGCTGTGGCCATTACCCACTAAAGGTCCTGGCGTTATGACAATAAACCAGATGAAGGGGCCAGCACCACTAACTGAAGCTGATACTGGCTCCCATTTCAAACGAGGCGAGCTCGAGTTTCCTGTCGCATTTCATCCACATTATTTTAGTGAATGAAGGAGACCCCTTTCCCCTCACTTTGTGACTCAGAGCAGCTATATTTCATTTGTAGCATTTTGTAGAGTTTTTTTTTTTCTTAAAAACAAACTTCTCAAAATTATTTTCAAATTCTTGTATGTCCCTGGCCTCAAGTATTGAGCACTATATGGAAAAGAATTTGGTCCTCCAGTAAGTCTGAGTAACTATTATGGCCATCACAGCAACATTCATTGCTTATGAACAGCTAGTCCCTGTGCTATGTGTTTGGCAAATACTGTCCCATTTCATTCTCACAGCAGTCGTATCGGTTAAATGTAATTATCAGTTTGAGCTGAGGAAACTGATGTTCAGAGGGGCTAGTTGGAGAAGGAAATTAAACCCTTGCTCCTCCCCTCACGTTTTACACTTCAACCTCAACTACTTACAGTTTCCAGGTGCTAGATTCTGTTATTATTTCCATTTTACAGAAGGAAACTGAGCCCCATGAAGCTCAAATGACCTGCCTACAACAACACAGCTGGGGGGAGGTGGAGCTGACACACAAAAACCCTGCTTTTAATCACTGCACTACACTGCTTTCTAATGTCTCCTCATAGGGAAACCAGTAAAAAGGATACAGCAGACATTTGTACAGTGTTTAAAAACTTACCAAACCTCACATGTCATCCCATCCCTTTTGAACAACTTCCCCTCCACTTAAGTCTGAAACCTCCATGCAGTTAGCTGATTAGCATGGACCTCAGGAAGCAAGCAATCTGGAATAAACCGGACTGAGAAGCAGAACTGGGAAATACAAGTTGAAGAAACAGAACTGGGATTATGGAAAAAGGAATGGATTCAGAAAACAACTTTAGGCTTCCTGTTAAGAACTCTACTGACAGCTGGAACAAGCTGTAATAGATACTTTGTAATAAGACAGGTTATCTAAATATGTTTACTCAAGTTAACATTTAGTAAGTGAAATCTATATACATTTCACTCCATCATCAAAAAATTAGCTGTGGTCCTTATAAAGTGCCAAGTGAAAAGTTTCTCTTTAGGTTTTGATAAGAAGAATTCTCCGAAACAAATATATCCAGAAGGCAGTAATGTCTGTGTGCCAGCTACTATGACAAGCTTTATGTAGCCATCTCATTCAATCCCACTGACAACTCTGTGATATGGGTATGGCAATTACTTTCATTTTAATAAATTAATATGTTTAGAAGTTAAATAATTTCCTCTGGGTCACTCAGTTGGTAAGTGGTGGAGCCATGATTTAGAGCTAAGTGTCTGATCCAAAATTTACGCTCATAATCACCGAATTATATAACCTCTGCAAAACCTGGCATTTGGGTCACTATCTAGATAAAATACTGAGGTAAACCAGGTAAGCATGCCTTACCAAATGGTTTAATACCTGTGTGGGTCAGCTCTTATACAAATAAAACGTAAACACTGAATTTGTAGTGTTCAAGTGCACTGTTACCTTTCTCAGAGTTCTAAGCTAAGAAAACAAGTGACAAAAGTTACCTTCAGGCCAAATATCAAAGACGGTTCATTTTGTCTGAAAAACCCGTTTCAAGCAAGGACATTGATGCAAATCGTACCTATACATTAAAAGCTCAAGAGGTTACCTTGGGGGAAATAAAATTCTAATAATAACTGAGATTTTTGTCAGAAAATGCTTGTTTGGATCCCAATTCAATTTCGTTTTCCTTTTGGGGTATCTCCTTATTGACCATTCTCTGACTGGTTTATAGAAATACTTAAAATCTAAGAAACTGTATTTCAATATAAATAAATCACATATCTACACAAGATGATTATTTGGTTTTCTGCAAGATTGTTAAGTGTCCTAGATGTCCTCACTTGCTTCTCAAAAGTAACATTGACCAAAAGAGAAACTAAGTACATATATTTCTACTCATTCTCCAGCTCATCGGTTAAATTTAGTGATGCTCCTAAAGAATTACTGATATTAGCTTACCAGTTACCAGATGTTCTTTCATTTCTTATGATGTGATCCTTTTTGAGTTCTAGCTAGTTACCAAAGCAGAATCGTGATTTAGCTTAGCGTGTTGATTTCACCAGTCTTGTAATTCTTTCAGCTCTCTCCACAGAGCTCTACCATGGGTTACTTTCATGGAACATTATTGAATGCAATCAGATAGAAGGATCCTCATGGGGAAAGGATTAATAATAATACCTCCTCCCATTTATATGTCAAGCCATCAAAGTCAAAAATCATCCTCATCAAAGAGTATAAATTGACTGCTTAAGTAGCATGCACTGTCTCAGTTAACTCAAAAGCTTATAAACCAAGGCTCCCCAGAGATGAAACTCTAAAACCAATAATATGCAATAGCAAAAAAAAAATTTTTTAAACTGTATACATACCTATAAGCCACTTTGATACAAGCCTTTTAAAGTGCAGGCATTAGTATTAGTAGATGAACAGAATGAATTAACTCTCATGTGGAACAAATTAAATTATGGGGTTTAAAAATTGGTGTATAAACTTGAAAGGTGAAATCACTGCCCTCCCCACTACGTGGGATCAGACAACCAAGGGAGTGAATCTCCCTGGCAACGTGGAATATGACTCCCAGGGAGGAATGTAGACCCGGCATTGTGGGATGGAGAACATCTTCTTGACCAAAAGGGGGATGTGAAAGGAAATGAAATAAGCTTCAGTGGCAGAGAGATTCCAAAAGGAGCCAAGACGTCACTCTGGTGGGCACTCTTACACACAATTTAGACAACACTTTTTAGGTTCTAAAGAATTGGGGTAGCTGGTGGTAGATACCTGAAACTATCAAACAACAACCCAGAATCCATGAATCTCGAAGACAATTGTATAAAAATGTAGCTTATGAGGGGTGACAATGGGATTGGGAAAGCCATAAGGACCACACTCCCCTGTGTCTAGTTTATGAATGGATGAGCAGAAAAATAGGGGAAGGAAACAAACAAACAGACAGACAAAGGTACCCAGTGTTCTTTTTTACTTCAATTGCTCTTTCTCACTTTAATTATTATTCTTGTTATTTGTGTGTGTGTGCTAATGAAGGTGTCAGGGATTGATTTAGGTGATGAATGTACAACTATGTAATGGTACTGTGAACAATCGAATGTACGACTTGTTTTGTATGATTGCATGGTATGTGACTATATCTCAATAAAATGAAGATTTAAAAAAAAAATTGGTGTATATAGTGCCACAGTCATAAAGATGTTTATATAGTCTTGTACAGTTCTAGGATGCCATCAAAAACGTCACCTGGTTCTTGGAAGATTGCTGCAGTTATTTGCATCCCAATTGCTTCTCTCCAACTCAAAGGTAATGTCCAAAAGTGTGACTTGCCCTGCCCTAGGAAGGACTCCTGACTGTTAAGGAACTCACAGGATTCTGTAGGCCAGGTCATTTGACAAAACATTTTGCAGCCGTTACTGGCTCCCCTGATTGAAGTTAACCCAGACAACCTACCTCCTAGTAGAAACATGGTTTCTTGGCAATTGGTTCCTGAGGCACCAAAAGGGATGCTCTTGCTCCCAGAAGATAGCAAAAAAAAAAATCTACCCTCAGGGGTTCCAGGGGTTAAGAGTAACTGTGGCCTAGAGTTCATGGTTCTATAGTTGTCATTGACTTCCCACCCGACATACAGTGATACATGAAGGGCTGAGACACCTAGCATGGAGCAAAAGATAATTTATTGGCTCTTACTCCTCAAACCTTCCGGTTTGAAATTGTGCATTTACTACTCTTTTAAGCTTCAAACTTCCACAAACATCATTATTTCTACAATTAGACTGCAGAAATACCAACATCAATCATGTGTCTCACACATATCATAAAGCTACTACATTGACTCATAAATGTAATTCCCTGTATATTGGCAAACACTATTCTAAGTAGTCAAAACATTCTTGCCCACACAAAACCTAAAAAGAACTCTATAGGCAAATGTGTTTACAGTCATGCACTGCTTGTGACCTTACTTCACCAAAGTTTCGTGATCAGTAACATATCAACTCCACTTGAGAGCAGGAACCTTATCTGTCTGATTTGTTCATCACTCTATACCCATTAACACAGTGCAGGCATGGAGGATACAACCAATGAGTACATATAGGTTTCCCAGAGCTGCTATTGCCACCACAACCACCATGACAATGCACCTGAAGGAGAACGGTGAAGCTGCTGAGTCCGCCAAGTCCAAGCAAGGGCAAAGAAATGAGCCACCAAAAAGGTCTCCAAACTTTAGGCAAATCCAATACTTGCTTTATTTGCACACAGATTTCTCTGTTCACAGGTGGGACATCACTAAATCAAAAATTGATTCTGTGGTTCTCCCACAGTTCAGAAAGTCTAACAAACTCCTTTCCTTCAGTTCTCTTACTGTGTCATATTACTTAGCTAAGGTCTCACTCTATCCCAAATATCCCTAGCAAGCTAGGTTGCCAGGTACCACAAGTTATCACAATACTAGTCTTTCATTTCTCCCAATCTGATGTTTTGTCAGTAGAAGGATGGTAGAGTTTTGTAGTAATAAGGCACATAGATAGCTGAGCTTTTGTTAGGTTGAGCTGGTTGGATTTGATATGAATGTTCAGCATGTAATGAGAGCCACCTGAACAACCGATATTTCTAGTCCTGCCAAGTATATATTGAATAAATAGACTAATTAATTAATTAATAGGTAGAAGAATAGTGGGTAAGTGAATGGCTGGATGATGAAATCAGAAGGCCAACGTGGCCTGAAACTACAGCCTGACGTTCTCCCTTCTGTCCATCTCTTTCTGATATCTCTGCCTTGTAACCTCCTTATAACATGGCCAATACTGTCCTTCAGAAAGCCCCAAGTCATCTCCCCAAAACTTGTAAATGCCAAGCTTTGGTTATACTATGTACCATTCATCTTCCTAGGAAATGGAAGAAACCCCCAGGGCGATATATCCACGTATGCACGGCAAAGGGGCAAACCTTCTGGGAGATGAATCCATATTTCTGACTGCTTTGTAAGGGATTTACTAAGTGCAAAACAAATCATCCTTGGCATCTGACTTTTGAAACATTTCCCTTTGTGTTTAGAGAGTGCAGTCACCCAGCCACTTGCATTCTGAGACTTGACATCTTGCAGATGGTTTAATGTGTGCTCACTAAGATGGTCTTCCCCATTAACTCCTCTGCTCTCAACACATGCTGTTCCTAAGTCTGTTCTGGGCAATAATCTCATGGCCTAGCAATAGCCTCGTAGAATTAGTATTAGGTGCTTGGCTTAGCACTAAAAGATTTAGAAATATATTAACAGAAGTTCTACTAAAGTGGCCCATCTGCAGAGTCTGAATGTACAGGCTTTTTAAAAAACACAGTAAAAGAGCAGTGTTTGCAAAAGAGACTGAAAGTTACAGGAAACATCTAATGGCTAGTACATGCTCTTGGATTTTGTATTCTTGTACTGCCTTATATTAAGTTACTTGAGATACAGCTTCTGAGATAGAGATTTGAGTGCAGGTACTTTATTGGGGGAATAATTTCAAGACCAATAAGAGGGTGAAGGAAGCAGGACTGGGAAGAGGGAGAAGTTGAATTGAAAAGCAGTAGCAGAAGCAAAGATCTCAGCCAGTTCCATGGGCACTCTGGAGCTGGAATGAGCCTTGAGAGTTGTCCCATATTGGGTCAAGAAGGTCAGGTCATTTTACCTCTGCATCACCCACTCACTGAAAGTGCACTGTCCCAGGAGAGAGGGCTTAACTTTGGGCAAGACAGCTCCCTTTGGCAAAGAGCAATTGCTGGGAAGAGTCCCAGCTAAGAGCCTCAGTAGCTGTACTCCTGACAGCTGAGGGAATGAGCATCTTGGTCTTGAAGTAGAGATCTGGGGAACACTTCACAGTGTCCATTATAGCTGCCATACTGAGAGTTAGGAATATAGGGATATAATAAACAATTTCAAAATATACCCTTCATTTTTAAATATCATATGGTTTTATTCCAAAGGACGAGATGAGGAGACCATTACTTTCATCTCTCAAGATGTCCCAGCCACAGATTTGAACTTTTAAAAAATCATTGCATAGGCAGAGAATCCCAAACTAAATGAGCTACCAATCTATCGTGGAGGAAGAAAAGTAATTTTAATCATTATTTAGATACTTATAGTGATCATCTCTAGTGAAGAGTGTGTGTAAATGAACCATAAGGGAACATAAATGGTTTTGTTTCCCTTCAGGCAAGATCAGCCTATGGACTTGCATTTCATAAATATGGAAAAAAAGTTTTTTGGGGTTCTGTTATAGATATAGAAAAAAAATTCCTGTGATAAAATTACTCATCCAATCACAGGAAGCCATAATTAGAACCCAGCACTCATAATATTCCACTGAACACACTATATTATATGTGCTAGTACAATGAATTCTTTGGAACATCTATTAATATTATAAACTTTTATGTTATATAGGTAGTATGATTTCTCAGAGAGAGATGAGACACTCAAAATTAAAAATCACAGTAGTTTATTCCTAGAAACAAATGAAGAAAAGGGATTCTCCTCAAAAATATATTAGCATCAGCTATGTCCATGTCATTATCCTAACTTGATATCATATGAAGAAGATACTTGCTTCTTCCAAGAAGATTTAAAAGTAAATTGAGACTCTGTAAAAAATTCTTGTGAGTCCTGTGGAATATTATTGCAACTCTGTTGAAGAAGTCTTCAATGATGACAGTTCCACAAAGACTGTCCTTTCTCTGCTTGCTTAGTGTTGTAAGGATGATGTGTGTCCACTTAATAAAGCTCTAATAGATGATTACCTAATAAAATCATAAGAATCCTGACAATTGACTTCTAACCTCAGGGTCTGTATCATGTCCTTGTTCACTAATGTCTGATCCACCAAGAAGCTGTGAGATCCCAGCTAGATTTTAGCTTGTCCAGCCCTTCTCATGCTGAGCCATGACCTTATGCTAGTGAAATATAGGTCACCCAAGAAGGTCAGATGTCAATCTATTGGGAACTATCCATGTCTTCATCCTTTCAACATCTGGTGATAGAAGCTTCATTGGTCATGCAATAGATATAAGGGCAGAAAAGAAAGTGCCAGGCAAAAATTAGAGCACATCTTTATCTCCTACTCTGCACAGCCTCCTCCCCCATGGTCTAGCACTCAAAAGAGCACTAGATCTCTGCCTTTGACTCTGTGCTATCCCCAGTTCAAAATAATGCCACAGGATGTCACTGCCAGTGAGACTCATCAGAAAGGCTAGACTTTCCAACCCAGGTATTCTAGAATCCCCAGGAGAAACACATGCCAGAGAGAAAAGAAAATTGTGGATTGGTCCTTTTGTAAGTAAAGGAAAGCAGGCCAGAGGGGAGGGGCTAAGAAAAATAAAATAAAATCTATTGGCTTACAACACGGGATATGGCTCCTGAGGATGAATCTGGACCTGGTATCGTAGGATTGAGAACATTTTCTTGACCAAAAGGGGGATGCGAGATGAAACAAAATAAACTTTCAGTGGTTGAGAGATCTCAAATGGAGTTGAGAGGTCACTCTGGTGGGCATTCTTACGCATTATATAGATAACACTTTTTAGGTTTTAATGCATTGGAATAGCTAGAAGTAAATACCTGAAGCTATCAAACTGCAACCCAGTAGACTTGACTCTTGAAGATGATTGTATAACTACGTAGCTTACAAGGGGTGACAGCATTACTGTGAAAGCCTTGTGGATCACACTCCCTTTATCCAGTGTATGGATGGATGTGTAGAAAAATGGGGACAAAAACTAGATGAAACATAGGGTGGGGGGGTAATGATTTGTGTGTTCTTTTTTACTTTTATTTTTTATTCTTATTTTTATTCCTTCTGTTATAAGGAAAATGTTCAAAAAATAGATTGGGGTGATGAATGCATAAGATGGTACTGTGAACAGTTGATTGTACACCATGGATGATTGTGTTTGCAGAGCTATAAATCAATGGCCCTACGACTTTGTTTAGGCAACTTGTTTTGGGTGGCTTAGTCCCTCTATTAGCTGCAGGTGCAAACATTACACCTGCAGTTAATTGCAGCCACAATTAGACCATTGTGGGAAGAATTAGACACTTAATTTTGAAGATGTAAGCGACTTGGCTAAAGTGTTTGTACCCAAATTAAACGAGACTCTGCTCAAACCAGTCAACCTTTGCAACCATCCACTTTTACGTTCCCTTTTTTCTTTTGCAGACAGACAAAAAACAGGGGAAATTTATTGGGCATGTGGTAGCAAAATGTGATAAGAATAACCATACTGCATGAAAATGAAGCTATGTGGATAAAAATACCAATAAGGGCAGCAGCCCATGTACAAATATAAACTGAGAGAGAGATTCTTCTAGAGTTGCTTCAAACAACTGCCAAGCCAGCAATTTATGATAATGGTTAAGAAGATTGCTATGAGTTTGAAATCATTAGGTGAGTGTTCTTCACTTATGATATGTTTATCCTTTTGAATGGAGAGGTTGCAAGAGATTTATACCTGTACTGAAGTGTCATCCAAATGGACTTGCCTTCCAGACTCTGACTTTCTTTTTCCCCCCAACATTCCCTTTGGAACTCCCCCCAACCCACCCACCTACTTGTGTTTTAAAAAAATAGATGTTTTCCACTTAGGAGTAAGGAAAGCTAGCTTTTTTAGTCACCAGTTCAAAAATGTTTATAGTTAATCCAATAAACTTTCTTAAACCATAGGTTAGGCTTGAGAAAAGTGGTGTGCTTTTAAGGTTTCACTTTTATTTGATTATAATAAGATAAAAGACGTGTCCTTGAAAAATGAGAAGTCTTTCAAGGACATTCTTTCACAGTTTACTGAATGTTGCATAAGCTTTAATATTCTGTTAATTTATTGCTTAACTGGAAAAATATAACAGGGCCAAGTTCTTATGGTCAAATATCCCTTACAATGTAAGATCAAGCAAATACTCTTACTTTGCCCTCTTAGTATTTCATCTTCTTGAGGGGCTTATATTTCATCTCTCTATTGTTTAAAATATTAATATATCTTAAAATGGAAAGTTCCACATAGAAATGTCTTGCTCAGGCTCAAAGAGACAAGCCAGTCTATTACATTCTGCTGCAGACTTTTTTAACTAAATCATTAATTGGTTTTCAGAGCTTCTGAATTTACTGGCTGAAGTTTAAATGTACCCTTAAAATCAAGTGAGAGGGAAACATAATAAATGTAGATACTCTTTATCATCCCATCAGCTACAAGACCACTTCTAAGTTAATGCTGTGCATCATAACTGCCAGTTACATAAACTCTGTTTATAAATTATTAAGTTCTTTAGATAGTAACACTAAAGCTTGTCCAAATGGAAAGATGCAGTGAAATTCAGCCATTTCTATGACTGCACACTAGTGATCCTTCCTTTGTTCTGGCCACTGCACAATGTCAGGTGGATGGCTGTCAGGGATTTCATATCACCCTCAACTGCAACCTTTGCATGGTGCCATCCATAACCAAATGACCTGCTGCAGCTCATTAAAGTTAATGTAATGGATCATTCCCTCCTAACTGTAATCATCAGCAAATTAGACTCCTTTCTCTGCTAGCCAGGCAGCAGGGAAGTAATGTGACCAAGTAGACTTCATGAATAACTTTTCTCTTAGCCCTGTGCCTTTATTCAACACAAAGGTGAACAATAAGGGGGGTGGGGGGGGTGGATACAGGAGTTCCAGTAAGTGTTAGGATGTGCCTTATTTACATCATTGCAATATTGCCACAAGGTAATTTAATGCTTTTCCAGAACTAGACTTTCATCCCAAAGCAGAGAAAAAAAGAGAGAAAATTATGTGGGTAATTCAGGTGAGCTCCTATTGGGCATTGCCATTTCCCTTTGGTTGACCTCTACCATTTTCAAAATTAGAGATAATGTCATCTAACTACTGGTTGTAACTATAAACTCTTTGGAAAACCCGATAATGTTCTATTGATTTTTTCATTTAAAAAATGATATATGGGAACATAAATGCAGAAACACATATGAAGGATAAACCACAACCTCCTAGAATTAATCAAAATAGTGTTTCTAAAATTCTGATTGTATCTAATGGTTCTTACTTCAAATACATTTGTCACTGAGAGATCATTAGCATATGTTTTATGATTGTGCTGTGGTTATAATAATTCCCTAGCATTGGGAATGTTACTGGAAATTGAAGGTTAAAGAGTAATCTCATTAGATCATGACATTGTGTGAAGGATTTTCTAATCTATTGGGCTAAGCAATCTCTTGAGGAGAGCAATTTTTAGTCTAAACAGAAAAGTGGCTGGGCTGTAGTGGTGGGATTTATTAGCTCAGTTGCCAAAGTGAGCCCTTCACCACTTCAACACCAGGTGAAGGTTGACCTGCCATCTTATAAGTTGGTGTCTTAAGTTCAGTGAGCATCCAGAAAGAGGATGTGGAGGAATTATGAAACACTCATAATTCCTATGACAAAAAGCAACTAAAAATATGCCTTATGCACACTGACAGAAAAAAATGTCATAAAAGCATCACGGTTCTCAAGACACGATCCCTGAACCAGCAGCTTCATCATCACCTGAAAATTTGTAAGAGATGTAAATTCTAGGCCCCACCTTACATCTAGTGAATCAGAAACTCTGATAGGGTCTGGTAATACGTGTTTTACCAAGCCCACCAGATGTATGTGATACCTACTAATGTTTCAGAGCCACTGCATTAGAAAACAAAAGACAGTGTGAATTGTCTGCATGTATTAGCTTTATCTTCAAAGAAAATTATTTTGGAATCATAATTTGGGGATATAAAATTACATACAAATGCATCCCCAGAAAAATATATATACACACATACACACGTCTGTGTGGATATACATACTATAATTATATATATACCTACATATGTTTATATATATATGTGTGTGTGTGTGTGTGTGTGTCTGTGTGTATGTATACAAGTGGATACCTACTTATATAGATATGGTCTGTTGTGCTTCCCAGGCACTGTACAGAAACCATATAACAAAAATTAGGGTTATTGCTATGAGAGCAAGGAGTATGTTTGTTGTGTTTACCTCTGTATCTTTAATATCCATAGAGCATGGCAAATAGAGGGTGCTCAAAAATATTGAATGAATGAGGAGATAATGTGAGCTATTTAAGCTAGGTACAACCCTACTTCACATTATGAAGTACTGTTTGAGAAGCACTGTTAGGAACTAGAGAATAAATCTTTCACAAACAGGAAGTAAGAAGGTTAAACAGTTAATGATTATCATCATCATCAAATAGTAGATTATGCTCCTTAAAATTAATTCTAAGATGTTTTTTGATGAACTTCAGAGTAACTAAATACCTATTCTGTAATCTTTCAATTATGATTTAAACATAAGATGAGACTGTCCATTCTCAATTCTTCTATCAAACATTGTATTTAAGGTTCTAGCCAGGGAAATCTGGCAAGAAAAAGACATAACCAGATTGGAAAGAAAGTAATAAAACTATCTCTATTCACAGATGACATGATCTTGTATACAGTAAATCCTTAAGAACCCATAAAATACTGTTGGGACTAAAATGAATTCAGCAAGGTTGCAGGTACAAGATCGACATCCAATAGTTAATTGTATTTCTGTGTCCTAGAAATGAAAAATCTGAAAATAAAATTAAGAAAATGATTCCTCTTAAAATAGCAGCAAAAAGAATAAAGTACTTAGGAATATAGTTAAACAAAGAAGTACAAGATTTGTACACTGAAAACTACAAAATATTGTTTTAAAAAAATTAAAGATGACCTCAATAAATGGAAAGCTATTCCATGTTGATTGATCAGAAGATTCATTATTGTTAAGATGGTGATACAGCCCAAACTGACCTACAGGTTCAATGCAATCTCTATCAAAATCCCAGGAAACTTTATTGCAGAAACTGACAAGCTGATCTTAAAATTCAGATGGAGAGGAGACAGAAGAGGATGGTAGCATAGAGAGGAGTGGAAGCTAGTTTGTCCCCCTGGAACAACTAATAAACAACCAGGAACAACTAGTAAACAATTTGGAATAACTGTAGGGGGATAAATGTGACTGTCCATTCATCATACACCAACCTGAATTAGGAGGAATGCCCGAGATTGCAGCATAAAATCTGTAAGTAAAAACTACAGAGCCAAGCCAGGAGCCCCCTCCCCAATGGCCCGAACTGCAAAGCCTCATGGTGCTAGAGAGTGGCTCTCTCCAAGCAAGTGAATATAGCTCAGCTGAGCTCCAACTGGGGTTTTAATTGACAAATGTGGACTGCTCAATACAAGATATGAATCCCCAACAAGCAGACAGAGGCTTTTGGTGATGACTGACCTTGGAGAGCCAAAGGGTGGCTGTGGACTGAACCTGAAAGAGGGCTTTCTGTCCCTTTTTTGGCTCAGTGGAGAAAGCCTCAGCCATTTTCAGTTCCCAGCACTCTGACCCAGACAAGGGTGGAGATAGCACAGGCAGAGAGACTATTCAAATGCTAATGACCTCTCCCTAGGGGTTGTATCTAAGAGGAAAAAGATGATGTCAAGCTCTACCACCTGCCTTCCATTCAGAACCAGACCCCAGAGCCTGGGGTAAAACAGCCAAGGGCCACACCTCCTTACACCAGTCTGGAGCTACAGGCTGACAGGCACCACCTGCTGGGTGGAAAAGCACAGTGATCTGAGGCCTCACAGGGTTTACTAATCTTCTAAGACACACCCTCAGGGAAACTTGATACTGAATATTTCTTCCTTCTGGGACCTGAGCCTGTTCTGGTCTGGGAAAACCTGATTGGGGTAACTAAGGAAAACAGATGCCTAGACAACAGGAAATTACAACCTACACTAAGAAAAATGAAGTTATGGCCCAGTCCAAGGAAAAAACTTACACTTCAACTGAGATACAGGAATTTAAACAACTAATGCTAAATCAATTCAAAAAGTTTAGAGAAGATATTGCAAAAGAGATAGAGGCTGTAAAGGAAGCACTGGACATGTATATGGCAGAAATCAAAAGTTCAAAAAAACAACTGGCAGAATCTATTGAAATGAAAGGCACAATACAAGAGATGAAAGACACAATGGAAACATACAACAGCAGATCTCAAGAGGCAGAAGAAAACACTCAGGAACTGGAGAACAAGTCAACTGAAAGCCTACACACAAAAGAACAGGTAGAGAAAAGAATGGAAAAATATGAGCAATGTCTCTGGGAACTTAAGGACAAAATGAAATGTAAGAATGTATGTGTCATTGGTGTCCCTGAAGGAGAAGAGAAGGGAAAGGGGACAGAAGCAATAATAGAGGAAATAATCAATGAAAATTTCCCATCTCTTATGAAAGACATAAAATTATGGATCCAAGAAACACAGCATACCTCAAATGGAATAGATCTGAATAGGCCTACACCAAGACACTTAATAATCAGATTATCAAACATCAAAGATAAAGAGAGAATCCTGAAAGCAGCAAGAGAAAAGCGATCCATCACATACAAAGGAAGCTTGATAAGACTATGTGCAGATTTATTCATAGAAACCATGGAGGCAAGAAGGAAGTGGGGTGATGTATTTAAGATACTGAAAGAGAAAAACCACCAACCAATATTCCTATATCCAGCAAAACTGTCTTTCAAATATGAGGGAGAGCTCAAAATATTCTCTGACAAACAGACAATGACAGAGTTTGTGAACAAGATACTTGCTCTACAGGAAACGCTAAAGGAAGCACTGCAGGTAGAAAGGAAAAGACAGGAGTGAGAGGTTTGGAAAACAATTTTGGGAGATAGCAACACAGCAGTGTAAGTACACTGAACAAAGATGACTGTGAGTATGGTTGAAAGAGGAAGGTTAGGACCATGTGGGACACCAGAAGGAAAGAGGAAAAATAATGACTGGAACTGTATAACTCAGTGAAACCTAGGTTGCTCAATGATTGTAATAAAAGGTACAAATATGTTTTTACATGAGGTAGAACCAATGAATGTCAACATTGCAAGGTGTTAAAAGTAGGGAGGGATTGGGGGGAAAATACAATCAATGCAAACTAGAGACTGTAATTAACAGAAACATTGTATTATGCTTCCTTTAATATGACAGAGGCAATATACCAAAGCTAAACGCATATGGAGTGGGGGGTGGAATAGAGGAAGGGTATGGGATTCCTGGCATTGGTGATGTTGTCTGACTCTTTATTCTACTTTAGGTTAATGCTATCTTTCCTTTTGTTGCTTTCTAGCTGTCATGTTTATCTCTCTGTCTCTCTCTCTGTCTCTCTTTCTCTCTTTTCTTTTTCTTTTGTCTCTCTACCTTCTTTGACTCTTCCTCCTTCATTGTGGAAGAAATGGAGATGTCCTTATATAGATAGTGGCAATGGTGCTGAATACATAAATATGTGACTATACAGATAACCAATGATTGTTTACTTAGGACGGAATGTATGGTGTGTGGACAAAACCATCTTAAAAAAAATGGGTTGATGAAGAAACCTTGAGGGCACTATATTGAGTGAAATAAGACAGACACATAAGGATAAATATTGCAGGGTCTCACTGATATGAACTAATTATCATATGTAAACTCATAGACATGAAATAAAAGTTACCAGGATATAGAATGAGGCTAAAGAATGGGGAGCGGATGCTTATTATGAGCAGAATCTTCAGCTAGAGTGAACGTAAACGTTTGAAAATGGACAAAGATGATGGTAGCACATTGTGAGAATGACTAACAGTGCAGAATGCTGTGTGAAGGTGGTAGAAAGGGGAAGCTCAGAGTCACGTATGTCATCATAAGGAAAGTTGGAGGTTAAAAGATGGGAATGTATAAAACATTGAATTCATATGCAAGAGGATGAATTTGAACACCTACCTCAAATCATATACAAAACTTAACTCAAAATGAATCAAATACTTAAATGTAAGAACTAAAAATATACAACTCTTAGAAGGAAACTTAGGAAATCTTCATGACCTTACATTGGGAAATGTTTTATTAGGCATATAACCAAAAGCACAAGTGACCAAAGGAAAAATAGATAATTTGGACTTTATAGTTTTTAAAAAGATTGTGATTCAAAGGATACTATCAAGAAAGTGAAAGATAATCCAAAGAGTAGAAGAAATTTTTTCAACTCATATATTTGTTAAAAGATTTGTATCCAGAATATATAAAGAATTTTTAAAAGTCATCAATAAAAAGCTAAACAAATTTTAAATTAGGAAAAATATTTGAGTAGATGTTCTCTGAGGAAGATGTGAAAGGCCAATGAGCATGAAAAAAGATGGTCAACATCATTAGTTATTAGGGAAATCAAAATCAAACTCTTGATATGATACCACTTCACACACACTAGGATGGCTAAAATAAAAAGACACACAATAGCAAGTGTTGATGAGGATGTGGAGATCCAGTTGTTACAGCACCATTTGTTAAAATAGTATTATATTCCCTTTTGAGTTATCCTGGTTCCCTAATCAAAAATCAATTGGCATAAATGTAAGGGTTTATTTCTGTACATTCATTGCTATTCTATTGAAGTATATGTCTAGCATTATTTCATAACAAACACTCTTGATTCGTGGACCTTTGTAGAAAGTTTTGAAATTAGATAGTTTGAGTCTTCAGAATTTGTTTTCCTTTTTCAAGACTGTTTTGGCTATTTAAGTTCCCTTGACTTTCCACATGAATATATTTATTCTTTTAATTGAGATTGTTCACGTACCATACAACTATCCAAATATCCAAAGTGTACAATTGCCCATGCAGGTGTGCACCCATCACCAAAATTAATTTCTTTTTTTCAATTTTTAGAATATTTTCATTACTCCAGAAAAGAAATAAAGACAAAAAAAAGAAACTCAAATCCTCCCATACCCCTAACCCCCCCCCCCATTATTGATTCATAGTTTTGGTATATACATTTGTTACTGTTGATCAAAGAATGCTAAAATACTACTAACTGTAGTATATAGTTTGCAATAGGTATATATTTTTTTCCTATATGCCCCTCTAGTTACAGTGTCATACTTTTGTTCTAGTTCATGAGAGAGATTTCTAATATTTGTACAGTTAATCACGGACATTGTCCACCACAAGATTCAACATTTTATACATTCCCACACTAGGATGGCTAAAACAAAAAGACACATAATAGCAAGTGTTGATGAGGATGTGGAGAAATTGGGGACCTCATATATTGCTGGTGGATTGTAAAATGGTACAAACACTTTGGCAAATAGTGTGGCAGTTCCACAGAAAGTTAAACATAGAATTATTGTATGGCCAGGCAATTCCACTGCTAGGTATATACCAAGATGGGTGAAAACACATGTCCACTCAAAAACCTGTACACAAATGTTCATAGCCACATTATTCATAAGAGCCTCTAGTGAAAAACAATATAAATGTTGATCAACTGATGTATGCATAATATTCCATACACTGGAAAATTACTTAACAAAAAAAGCAAGCAATGAAGTGCAGATACATATGAGTGATGTATGGCTGTACTTTGAAAACATTATGGTAAATGAAACAATCCAGTCACATATTGCATAATTCCATTAAGATGAAATGTCCAGAATAGGAAATTTCATAGAAACAAAAAGTAGATTAGCAGTTGTTGGGATCTGGGTGGAGGAAGAGGGTAATGGGGAGTGATAACAATGGATATGGGGTTTCTTTTTGGGGTGATAAAAATGTTCTAAAATCAGATAGTGGTGATGGATGTAAAACTCTATAAATATATTAAAAGCCACTAAATGGTATATTTTAAAAAGGTGAGTTTTATGGTAGATGGATTATATTGCAATAAAGCTGTTATTAGAGAAAAATTATGGGAGGTGAGAAAAATTATTAATCTATTTTAGAAATATACTCCAAGTATAACTACTCTGTAGTTAATAAATTATATTATTATTTTTATTATAAGCAATCTATTATCATTTTGTATTCTAATACACTATTATAGTGATAATTTAATTCACATTAAATAAAGAGATTTCATTAAGTGGCTTTTAACATTAAACAATAATACCATCTGCCAATTAGAAGTCTCTTTCCCAAAGATATAATTTATACTGATGCTTTTATTCTTATGGTCACATTCACTATATCTGCCGAATTCTCATTTGTTTTTATTGAGAACGAGAGGAATTATGCTATGAAAAGGGAACACAAGAGATCATTCAGAGACTTGGGTTCTTGTCCCAACTTCTTTACAAGTTACCTAAATGGGGGCTATACCTTTTTTCTATACAGAGCAGAGACCATACTGACTTGTTCAACATTGTATTGCCAACATCAACTCCATATTGAATTTGAATTTATTTTTTCACTACTGGGAAGCCTCATATTAAGGATGCATCTAATAACTGGGGAAAACACTTGACTAAGACTTTTGAGCCATGATATTTAATTTCAATACAAATTAGCTATATGAGCTTGGGCAAGTCATTTATCTTCCTTGTTTCTCTGAATATATATCTGTAAAATAAAGAGGTTGGACTTGACCAATATTCAAAATTCCTTTCTAATTCTCACATTCAATCCTCTATACTACCACTACTGATCATTTACAAAACTTTGATATCACTTAAACAATAGAAATTTACTGGCTCGGGGTTTTCAGGCTAGGAGAAGTTGAAAATTGAGGTGTCCACAAGGTGATGCTTTCTCCCAAAGACTGTGGCTTTCTGGAGCTGGCTGCCAGAGATCCGTGGTGCTTGGATTTTCTGTCACATGGCAATGTCTTCTTTCTCTTCTGGGTTCCATTAACTTCTGACTTCTTCATGACTTTCTCTCTCAACGTCTGAATTTCATTCTGCTTATAAAGGACTCCAGTAATCTGAGTTAAAGCCCAACCTGATTCCATGGGCTACACCTTCTTCAAAAGATCCTATTTACACTGGGTCCATACACACCATAAATGTGGACCAAGACAAAAAGCATGTCCAAACTGGGGTACACAATTCAATCCACCACACTTTCCTTCTGCAGACAGGATGAAACTCAATCTTGAAAGATATTGTTTATATTGATTCTCACAATCTCATCCAAAGAAAGGCGTTTGGAACTCAAATCAAGACTCCTGACCCCCCCAATCATGCTGCATGAATTTCTCACCTGGCCCTAACATTTCTAGCAAGAGCTTTTCTCTTTGACAATGCCAAGTCTTTGCAAATGCCATTCTTTTTTTTTTTTCAAATGCATTTTAACACCTTGCAGATTTCTACTTGATTTTCAAGGTTCAGTTCAAATATTACTTCCTTGGTGCAACGGTTCTATAAGAATGCTTAATCCCTCCCTCTGCCATGCCACACAGAACTTTGTTCATAGGTCTATTACAGTTTTTAACTGATCAGTTTATAATCTATTGTTGACCTGGTTTTCTCCTCACCAGACTGTGAAGCTCTCAAAGATAAGAATTGTGACTTTTTCTCATTTCTGTATCACCTATTCGCCTATCATGATAAAAATGAATGACTAAATCACTCATTAGTGGCAAAAATCCCTTTCATCCTTTTTATATTTTATACCACATTCAGAGATTTTTAAAACTTGGAATTCACACTTTGGAAAAAATGTAAAAAATTTAAACTCAAGAGCTAGACTTTTTGAAGTTAAATAGACCCTTTCAAAGCAAAGTGTGAAGAGGACATGTTAATGTTAAAAAAAATCAAAGAATTAAATGAGAACTTCAATATGGAAAACATTAGCTCATGCCTTTCAGTTATTTCTTATTAGAATCCTTTTTGCACATAATGCTTTTCCTGAATGTTAGTTAAGTAGATTTTGAACAATCATATGAATTAAGAATAAGGGGGAAATATATATACATAAGATTAAATTCAGTGTTGACTCTATTATACTCTAGAAGTGAGCAAAATGCTTTATTGTATCAATGCATGTATTTTCACTTAAATCTTTCTTTGGTATTAGATCATCCACTTATAATTAGTAATATTAATGTTTATGGGCAGCTGTTTAATGCAGATTAATATAATTTTAAAGGAGCTTATAATGCTTCAGAGCATCGGACTTTGGCTTCAGACACATCTATACAGATTTTTAAAAGGTGACTGTGAAATAACAATGCGGATCATCTACCTGCTGAGCTTGTAACTTTATAGAAAGCTGTAGGTCTAAGGATTTGGAAGGGCTGAGACACAGTATTCTGAACAGGAAACTAAGTCAAGACACCTATTGGCTTGGGAAATTAGGTTGTAATATAGCCAATATCACTGTAAGAGAAAGATCCCAAGAGACTTACAGAAATGGTTTTTGAATGGAAACCTTAGAAGCTGAATTAGAGTCACATGAAAAAATAACTGGACAAGGAAGGATGAGCCACAAGGATTAAGTAAAAAAAAAAAAAAAAAAAAAAGCAAAAAAATAAAACAAAACGAAACAAAAAATCCCATAAATCTGTAAATTAAAACAAACTCCTCTTCAAAAATAAGCATGCAATCCAATATTCAAAACACTGAAAAAATTCAAACAACAAGATAAAAAGCTAGCATAATGTATAATGGGAATAAAATTCACTCCAGGTGGAATTAACTTTATAGAAAAGCTCAGAGAAAGATTTTCACAATATACATACGAGGATGTTCAAAAAGTGCATTTATGAATAACTTCCATTTAAGAATAATAATCACAATGACTATACTTGTGGCTGACACTGCTCGCTAACAAGCAAAAACCCATTCTCTTGTTCTGCCAGGAACCTTGGTTATACTACTTTTCTCTGCTTCTCTTGCAGGAAAGTAAGGCAATGTAAGTTTTGGTCCAAGGAATGAAGCAGAAAGATGTGGCCCACTTCCATGCCAGGGCTTTCTA
Source organism: Choloepus didactylus (assembly GCF_015220235.1). Lineage (NCBI taxonomy): Eukaryota > Metazoa > Chordata > Mammalia > Pilosa > Megalonychidae > Choloepus > Choloepus didactylus. Next base: position 47,532,824 of record NC_051320.1, on the reverse strand, counting down.
AATAGTGGTAGGCAGAGCTGTGCCTCCTCTTTGCTCACTTTCCTCTCTCAAAACTTTATTTCTATTGAAATATGATCAAACCTCCGCTATGGCTCTGAGAAATGACAGAGCCATAGGAAAGGAGGTCACTAAGTTCCTCAATCAGTGTGGGAAAGACCACTGCCCACTGAGCAATCTGTACTTTGTTGTGTATGAGAATGAAATTTATTAGGATTTGCTCATTACATTTAGTGTCTTTTTGTTAAAATTGTTTAGCCTACCCTAAATAAAACACTTATATAGCTCTTATGATACAAACACTGGTAGAAGTAAAAAATAATAGGTAAATATGAAAAAAGAACAAAAAAATTATTGCAAATAAAAGTATGTTCACTGAAAAAAAAATAAGTTCACTGAAATTTTTTTAAAACTTAATAAACAGGATACATTTTCATAGGCACATTCAAGTAGAAAAATAGTAGATCAGAGAATAGCATTGTGGAATTCACCCAGAATAAAGCATGAAAAGTAAAGAAATTTTTTTAAATAAAGTAACAGTTAAGAGATATGGAACATAGACTAAGAAATCCTGATTTTTGTCTATTACTGAAAGAAGATAATAAAGAGAATAATTTCTAGAATTTAAGAAACATAGAATCCTCAAATTGAAAGTACACTTTCAATACTGAAACAGATTATAAAGAAAAAGCACATTATGGTTAAACTAGAGAACAGAAAGGATAAAGAGAAAATATTAAAAACTACCCAAAAGGAAAACTAACCACCAGCAAAGGACATCAATCAGATGGACAACAGACCACACAAGACACAGAAGACAAAAGAGTCATTGTTTCAAAGAGAGGAAAGGAAAACTGTCAAACTAGAATTTTATGCCCAATTAAACTATCATTCATGGTGTGGGCAAAATAAGTAAATATATTTCCGGACAAGAAAATACTAAGAGAATTTACCACCCTCACTGACAGACTCACTAAAAGAACTATTAAAGTATGTACTTCAGCAAGAAGAAAAATAAACCTAAAGAGAATATAAGAATAGCTGAAAAATGATAATTTAATTAAACTTCACTTGAAAATAATAGCTATTTGTGTGTTTTAATAGGATAAAGGGGAAAGTAAAGTCTAGATTGTAAAAAGAAAGTGGGGTGGGAGTTGTTCTGTACATATTTAAACATTTGAAATTAAAACATTTCAAAAAAAAAAAAAAAAAGAAAGAAAGAAAAAGAAAAATCTCCTATTTCCGTCCTGAAGGAATATGGAATAAATAAGTCACTTTAGATATTTTAAGAAAATACAGAACAAAATGGGAGGAATACATCTAAAAGAATCAGGAATACAACAAATGTAAATACCAAAAAAACAATTTTATTAAATATATAGATTATCATATTAGACAAAACAACAATATTCAGCTGTGTGCTACTTGCTGTATACAAGACCGCAATGGTTAAAAATGAAAAGCTAAAACAAAATATATACCACTGGAATTAAAAAAAAAACAAAAACCCTGTTGTAGCAATATTAATATCAGACAATATCAAATTTAAGGCAATTTTATTAATAGGAATAAAGAGATATGTTCAATTATAATAAAAGAAATAATAAAGATATAACCACATTCATTAGCATTTCTATTTTAAAAAGACTGATAACCAACTGAATAAAATTTAAGTAAAAGTAATTACTTAATTGAAAAAAATATTTTTTACTCACTGATCCCTGTTATCATGTCGCATTTTAACCAAACTTTTAGGCTTACTTTATTTTTAATTTTACCCATAATTAAATTTAATTCTCCTTTCAACTCTTAATCTTTCATACTGTGTGATGAGGGGGGCATTTCTGTTATAAACACATTTTTCTGGTCCAATTGAGACTTCAGGAGTTGACCAGGGTCTGCATAACTGTCTCAGCCTTGGTTCCTGGGAAAACAGACCCTGAGAAAACAGACCCTGAGGCAAAGCTGAAGTGTCAAGGTTTTATTGGCAGGTACACACCCAGCACAGTGATAGTGAGGGTTAAGTGAGGCAGCAAAGAAAGGGAAGCAGATGTGAGATAGTGCTTTTCAAAGCTGGCCACTTCTTCAAAGACGCACAGCTATTCCCTCAGCTAAAGACAGACTCTACAGAAACGCTTGCATCAAAACATTCTATAAGAGGGAGGAATGTAGAGGGAATTTTGCTTTTGTCCTGCCCCCTGTCTTCTGTCCCCATTGACCAACGTTTCTTCCATGAGAAGTTAAATGCTTCACATTTCTGGGCTGCATCACCTGTCCCCTCTAGAACCCTCTAGAACATCAAGGCTTTTCAAAGTCTGGAAATGATGGGAGGAGCTAAAGACTGCAGGGGAATCCCTCAGGCAATCAGACTGCACAGACCACAAAAAGGTGGTTTCCCAGGAGGTGGCTGGGCAGAGCATTGGCCAAGGCCCCAAGAGAGGATAAGGCTGAGGTGATCTGAGGCAGCACATAAGAGCCCTGGACTCACTAAAAACCTTTGAGTCCTTGAGTAAATCACTTAACATTGTTGGACATTTTAAAATTCAAGTTGGACTACATCTCAGAGGTCCCTGGCAATTGAACAATTACTAAAATTTCTTTTATCCAGCTCCCTGCAATCCTTGTCCCTATCATTATTAGACAACATTAACTACCCTTTAAGAGTCAAGAAAAGACAGGTATGATTTTTCATTTTCTGTTGGCCAACATAACCAACTGAGGGAGATATTTATATGTTTTGTGATATTGAGATTCTATGTCTTAAACCTCTTACTGGCTTGAGATTGGATGATTGATGTTTGCATTCTCCCTTACTTGATTCTCCTAGGTAAGAGAAAAATGCTTTCAAAATAGTTTTTTTCTATTCATCATGATTAAAGGTGAGTTTCTGTGAACCTGGTTTCTTACCATGAATTAAGGAAGTAGTATATAAACAGTTATTCTTTCTCATTCTATTTGAGGGAAGGGCAGTAATTGTTGTGCTCTGCATTTAAGCATAATAAACTAAACCACATGTCTTAAAAGACCATGGCTTTGTTTTACTATTATAATACTGTAGTTGAAAAACCATACTTCCTGAAGGTGAGAGTGATTTTCTAAAACTGGCATCATACCATTTTGGATGTATACAATTTTGTAGCCCCCTATTCCCTTTATAGTTTTTAAATAATTTTCAAAAACATGAATCATTTAACTATAAAAATAAAACAAGATAAAAAGCCTTTAAATTTTAAATTTCAAGCTATGCTATCCTATATTTAGTAACATTATGGTTTAAATCTTCCTCACATAATAATGTGAAATTTGCAACATTAAGCAACACTACTAAGAAACAATTATCCATATCCCTCATTGTGTTTTCTTGGGTGAGTTGCCTACCAATTTTTATTATTTGTATTTTTCACAAATGTTCATTCTAATTGCACCTTTATATTCTACTTTCTCAATTAAAATTTTTATGTGAACTATTTTTCTTTCTCCTATAGTCTTCAAACTTTCAAATCTCTATATTCTACTTTTTCAATTAAAATTTATATGTAAACTATTTTTCTTATTCCTACAGTCTTCAAACTTTGAAACCTTATGGTTACATAATACACCAATAATTTGATATTCCGTTATTTACTTAACCATTATTCTGATCATGACTATTTTTGTTTAATCTTTTTTTTTTTATGTTTAAAGTTTTGGATCCATTGGATAATATATGAATCCAATATTCTATAAATGTCTCTAATTCCCTTGTAAATGGCCATATTTTTCCTTCTTAGAATATACTTCAAAAACTTTTCCCTTTGCTGTTTTTTTGTCTGTCTTTATCCTTATTTGAATTTTTCTTTATAAACTCTTTGCATTCCTTCCCATTGCTTTAGGTTATAGATTTGCCTAGAGACCCGTCACCACTCCCTTCTGTCTTCAACTAATTTCTGTCACTGATTTCTCCTTACTCACATGAAGGCCAATTTATTCTGATGCCCACAAGAATAAGGCTATAAAAATAATAGCATAAACTTTTCAAAATATTATATGCAAATACATGCCATCCTTCAAAAGGAGTTGCCATGGAATATTTATATATTGGTTCAAAAATAGTACCATTATTATTTTTTCTTCTTTTGAAATTTTCTGCTTTTGGAATTTCCTTGAAAATCACCTTATTTTTTATAGTCACAAAATGGCATTATTCAGATTGATCACCCTGTTCGTTTTCTAATAATTAACAGTGAAAGGCTTTTTAATGGCTACTATTATGTCATCAAAGGTGGCAATTTAAAAATTGCCACAAATTCTTTGACACTCTGTCTGTGTCCCCTCTTCTTGAATATGGGTGATCTCTGTGACTACTTTAACCAGGATAATATGTTGGAAGTGACACTACACCAGTTTCTAGGCAGATCATAAGAAACTAGCAACTTCCATATCTTGTCAATTGCTGTGTGAAATGTCCAACTCCACTGAGCCCAACATGCTGTGAGGAAGCCCAAACTAGTCATTTAAGGAGAAATATAGGGAGAAAGAGAGATTCCCAGCCAACTCCTAGCTGAAGGACCCAGCCCTTAGCCTTTCAGTCAACCGTCCTTAGAACACAGACAATGTGGAGCAGAGGCAGGTCATCCCTGCTGTGCTCCTGACACAAGGACTCACAAGATACCATGGTGATGATGATGATGATGATGATGATGATGATGATGATGATACTACTAATAATTTTTATTAAAATCACTAAGTTTGGGAGTAGTTTGTTACACAGCAGTAGATAACTGGAATCGGAAGTAGTAGTTAATTTATTTGGAAAATTGAGTGATTTATAATTTTATGCTATTGCTAAGGATGCTGGATCAAATATATTTTGTATATAAGTCTGTACACATATCTGATTAGTTCCTCAGTATAAGTTTCTAGAAATGGAATTACTAGGACATAGGGTGTAAACAAATACTTTTAAGGTTCTTGATACATACTGCCAAATTTCATTCTAGAAAGATTATGACAAATTACCCTCCTACCAACAATGTAAAAGAGTGTCTATATCCTCACATTCTCTCCAACATGGTAATTAATATTTAAAAAATTAGTTGTCAACATGGTGGCCAAAAAATGGAACTCGCTATCATAAGGTTGAAGCTTTTACTTTCAGATGATTATTTATCCTTTCTTTTTTCTCTTTTGTGAATTGGCCAATGATGTCAGAATGACTACTCATAAATCACCTTAGAATTCTTACTTAACTCTTTATTCTTCGAATTCAGAACTTTAATCATCAAAATTAGAAACAATCTCAAACATAAAATCAGATTTAATGTTTCTAATAAGAATATAGGAACAGAAAACTCTTAGCTCCAATGTGTATTAAAATTAGGATTTGTTGAGAATTGAATATGATTTATATTTATTTATATTAATTTATATAATTATTTTACCACTTACATGTTAGGAAGATGCTTCGTTACTGAGAAAATCCTACCTATTTTATTTTATCACAATGGGGAGACAACCTGATCTTGATATTGATATAGAACTTTTTTCTTTTTTATACTGTTTTGTTTTGATTACATTTATTTTTATTGAAAAATTTCTCAATAATTCAAGGATCAGTTAATAATAATAAAATGTTTACCTGAAAAGATATGTCTACCCAGAGCCTTGTGAACGTGACCTCGTTTGGAAAAACGATGATCCATATCATCTCTCTTAAGACACCCATTCTTGATGATTCAAGATTGGATCACTGAGATCCTTAAATATCCAGTGACTGGTGTCCTATAAGAGAAGGGGGAGGGAGAGCGGAGACATGGACCCAGAAGGGAAGGACATATGAAGACAGAGGCTGAGAATGGAGCGATGCGTCTACAAGCCAAAGAACATCAGTAATTGCCAGCAGCCACCAGGAGCTAGAAGAGAGGCGTGGAACAGATTTTCCTTCAGGATGCCCAGAAGAAAGCAACCCTGCCAACACCTTGAATTTGGACTTCTGGCCCCCAGAAGTGTGAGAGACTACATTTCTGTCATTCTAAGCCACCCCTTCTGTGCAATTTGTTACAGCAGCCCTAGAAAGTTAATACACCTACATACTACCCTTCACCTTAAAAAGTAGATTAAAACCATTTTCTCAGACATTACCTTTGTGTCCTTCCCTTTTAGCAACCTTTCCTTCACAAAAGCAAGCACAATCCTAAATTTTATGTTAATCATTCCCTTGTTTTCCTTCATGATTTTATTGATTAGATAGATATAATCTATGTTATTTTGTACTATGATAAAATGGAATTATACGATGTAAATACTTCTAACTTTTTTGCTCAATATTATGTGCATGAGATCCTTTCCTGTTGATGTAAACAGCTGGAGTTCATTTTTATTGTTTATCCATTCTGTTTACCCATTCTATCTCTATACGGATTATTTCTAGTTTTCTTCCTATTATAAACAATGCTGCCAAAAGCAAGTTTTAGTTATGTCTCCAGATGATATATGGCAAAGATTTCTCTAGCTGAGGAAGTGTACCTAGGATTATAACTACTGGCTATAGGATATGTCCCTTCACATTTTTTAGGTAATAGCAAAATACTTCCAAAGAGGTTGAACCAATTTTCACTCCTACCAGCAGTGTATGAGTGTCCCTAATGATAGAATCTCAATATACTTTCATTGAGATATATTCACGTACCTTATAATCATCCACAGTGTACAATCAATTGTTCTCAGTACCACCGTATAGTTGTGCTTCATCACCACAACCAATTTTTGAACATTTTCATTACTCCAAAATAAATAAATAAATAAGAATTTTTAAAAAAGTAAAATGAACACCTAAAATATCCCATCCCCCCATCCCACAGTAGGATCATTTTTAAATTGTTTTATTAGAAAGACATTGCTATCTAGAATCAGATAACATGCATTTTTGAGAACTTAATATAGGTCATATCTATATTATGCTATATAATCATCACAATACCATGAAGAAGGTATTTTCAGCACAAATTTATAGTTGAGAGATTACTAATTCACTAGCTTACACAGTAGTTAGCAGCAAGCATTCTAACCTAAGGTTTCTGGCTACTCTTGTTCCTTCAATTACTCTCACCTACTTTCCAAAATGTATAGAGTCATAGCTGATATTGCAAACCAAGTTCACATTCCAACTTGCTCGAAAAGAAAAAAAAAAACTAAGAACCAAATTAGAGTTGAAAACTGCCACTCATTTTAGCAATACATGATGTACTGTTGACAAAGAAGAAATTCATTTTTAATGCCCCAGCATATCATTAGGGAGGCGAGCGGAGTGAACTGAACCTGGCATTTATCACTGTACCCAGATAAAGAGCTCCTGAATTGTGGTATTCTAAGACCTTCTTGACAAGGTATCTAATTACTTAAGCAGTCTTCTCAGCATCATTTAAACAGTTCTGGTTTTTCCAGTGCCATTTTAATACTGCCATTTTAATAAAATATTGGAGCCTCCAATAGTAGCATTCCAGGTATAGGGTCCTTCTTTCTTTAAATTGCATGATCTCTGGGTATATCTACAATTCAACCATCCATTATGAGTGTATGATCATGAAAATAACATGATGATTAGCAATCCATTTTTAATATATGATCATAAAAATAAGAAGTGTTGCCACCTTCAGTTTTTTTGTACTCTTAAGATTTCAAGGTAGGTAATAAAAATAAGGCTGCTTTGTACAAGATAAAACCTTTTACTGACGCTGGGTCTACACCCACCAGGTACTACTTGATGATGCAGTATTGAAGATAATGTGAAGTACTGATAGTATGAGAGAAGATTTCTGTCTGTGCTTCTTAGGAGAGCCAATAAATACCCACTGCAAGCTGATAATTCCCTCTGAATAATATTTGAGCCAGTCCCTGCACATTACTGTAGTCTGGGTCCACTAACTCTGTTGTCCTCTCAAGACCATCATTAGACAACGTAAGAAGAGAATTGCCTTTGCCAAGACAAAGATTTCCAAATGATGCTTTAAAGAAATATTTCAATAGGCAGATGCACTTTTGTTGTCGAAACAATCTTGCCCACCCTAGATGCCAACATAAACTTCTCTCAAACATTTGGGTATTATAGAGATGACTTTTGTCTTCAGTGGCAACAATAAGAGCCGATCACAAAATTCTAAGTAACAAAAATGGTCTTTGTCATCCAGAATCTCATCTTATTGAAATCCATGGATGAACACTTCTGTAAAATGACCATCAATGTTCCTACTAATGGCCCTAAGGTGCTGTGTTTCTGAAGCATTTCAGATTTAGTAGTGTTGGTGCTGTGGATATTATTTTGCATCTTTAATTTTTTACATTGTTTAGCTTTAATATCGCTAACATAAGAAACTGCTAAAAGTAGTAAAAGTAATTGCTTTTGAATTTAAAGTAATTGCTTCTGGGAAATTGTATCTGGGGCAGAAGCAGGGAGGGAAGCAAAGGTGAAAGGTGAAAAGAGAATAGTTGTTTTTTATTTTAAGCCATTCAATATTATTTGATTATTAACTACTATGCACATATTACTTACATTTTAAAAAAAAATTTTTAAGTGACTGATAATTTTATGGTATTTTACTGTTTATAAAATATCTCATTTGGTCTTCCCAATGCACAGTGGGGCAGATATGAATGAAATTTTCTTTGCAATTTTCTACTAACTAAAAATATTTTATAAAAATACTTCACTTCCTGGGGAACAGAAAAACAATAGAGAAAAATTAATGAAACCAAAATTTGGTTCTTTAAAAAGATAAAGAAAAGTTATAAAGAAAATTTAAAGTAAATTTATAAATTTACTTTAAAACTACAGTAATGAAGAACATGAAGTATTATTATAAGGACAGAAAAATTAGATCAATGGAACAATAGAGTCCAGAAGTAGATCCACACATATATGATCAATTCAAAAGGGAAAAAGAAATATTACTGTTACTGGAACAATTTGAAAATACATATACAAAAGGAAGGAAGGAAGGAAGGAAGGAGGGAAGGAAGGAGTTGATTTTTACCTCATACTTCACACAAAAATGAACCTCAAATGGATCATAGACCTAAATGTAAGAACTAAAACTGTGAGAGGAAAAAAATTCCATATAAAACAAAAGAGAAAAATCTTTGTGAAATTGTGGTAGACAAAGGATTCTTAAATAGGACATTAAAAACCCAAAAACCACACACAAAAAATTGATGAGTTGATCTTCTTTGAAATTAGAAGCTTTTGTCCTTCGATAAACACTCTTAAAAATGCAAAAGCAAGCAACAAACTGGGAGAAAACATTTACAAAACTCAATAATGAGATAAAAAAATATCAAATTGAAAAATTGGCAAAAGATTAGCACAGACATCGTCACCAAAGGAGAAAAACAAATGACCAATAAGAACATGAAAGATGTTCGATATCTTTAGTCATCAGGGAAATGCAAATTAAAACCACAATGAGACTCAACTACCTGCCTCAGAATGGCAAAAATTAAAAAGACTGACAGTACCAAGTACTGATGAGGATTTGGAGCAACTGGAATAATCATGCGTTGCTGCTGGTGGTAATACAAGATAATGCAGCCACACTGGAAAATGCTTTGACAATTTTTTTTATAGAATTATGCATACATGTCACACAACCAGAAATTCCTACATACTTATTCAAGAGAAATCAAAACATTTATCTTGTATTACCACTTATCTTGAGAAAAGAAAAACTTTTCATGGAATTTAGTATCTCACAGCTTTATTGAGCAATTCATGAATTAGGTTGCATCCCGTTGAGAAAGTAGAAGGGAGCTTTACCTAGGAGGTGGAAAGGGGAAGCTTATATAGGGCAAACAGAGAAACAAGTGAAGAAAGGTTCTGATTGGCTGACATTAAGTTTCCAGGTTACATAGGATGGTCTACAAAGCAGATATTCATTGATTCATCTGGTATGCTTGTCCATTCTGATAAGCTGTCTCTCTCTACTGGACCTAATTTTATCCCTAGGTGTTGCTTTCCAGCAACCCTGTAGGGTTGTTCAGTTTTCTCAGAAACCCCTCCACGTCAATTGTTTTTGTCTTCTGGACCCCCCCTTCTCAGAAAGGGATCTTCTCCCAGTAACGCCCAATGCAGAAGGACGTTATTTTACTTAACAATCTGCGTAAAAAGGTGCTCAAAACCAGAAACAACCCAAATGTTTCTCAACTGGAGAATGGATAAACAAATTGTGTTAGAACCATGCAATGGAATATTACTCAGTAACACTGTATAAAAGAATGAGCTATATGAAAGAATATCAACATGGATGAATATCAGAAGTATTATGCTAATTTTTAAAAGGCAGACACAAAAGACTATATACCATATGATTCCATTTATATGAGGGCCACAAGGAAATTTTCTAAGGTGATGGAAACATTCTATATCTTGATTGGTTCAGTAGTTACCCAACTGTATGCATCTGTCAGTGTTTATTGAACTGTACACTAAAAGAGGGACATTTTATTGCATGTAAATTTTACCTAAATATATATGCACATTTATATACAAATATATACATATATATATATTCCCTAACCCTCAACATATAACAGACTTTTGCAGATGATGTAATGAAAACAGAACTTACAGAAAAATTGGCTTCTCTTTAAACCTTACTTTCCTCATCTGTAAAATGAGGTCTAATTTGCCCTGTCTTATTGAAGCCATAAAATTTTATAAATTGATCTAGATAATGTGAGTAGCTATATTTTTATAGCTATAGTAATAAGTATTTATTTTAATATCTATTCATAGTTCATTATAAAAGCAAACTCCAATGCAGCTGTTCTGTCCTGGTATGTAGAAATCCATTCAAAATATGTAAGATTCTTTGTCCCAGGTTTTGATCCTTTAAAAGAAATTGCTAATGTTATGACAGTTTTTATATCTTGAATTTAAAAGGTAATCATTTCACTGACACAAAAAAATAGTTTATTATCCTAAATTTTTAATAATTATTCTTATGTACAGTTTTGTGGCTTTTATAATTTCTTAACTTTTCTATCATAATATAATAATTTTATTACTATTTTGAAATTATGAAAAAAGATACAGTAATGGCTAAATTATATGCTTAAACTTCATTAATCATTCTTTCTGTTTACCTTTTAACCAGATTTCTTTATTATTGGATTTGAACATCTTTTATTAGTTTTGGGTATGTCAAATTGCATGATTTCTGTTTTGTTGTTTGTTTTGAATTGCTTAACAAGGATCTTTTATTTCTTATTCTGTGAGAAATTCTGCTCTAGTATATAAATACAACAATTTCTTAGAGCATAAGTCCCTTTTTGGCTTCCACATAGATTATTGTATTCAAATTGAAAAAATAACCTGGGCATATTTTGTCTCACATGTTCATTGGATTGTTTGGAATCCACTCCAAAATTTGAATATTTTCTTTTGCCCATAAATGACCCATCTCACTTTTTCAAAAGTATAATTATTAGAATTAGCATAATGAAAATGGAGGAAAAAGCCCTTGATTAGAAAAAGTAAAAATAAAGTTTGAAAAACAAAAATTAAAAATAGCAAAGGAAAAATAATAAAAACAAACTATGTAGCAAATAATTGGGTATATATTTTTGTCCTCAACTATTTTGTGTTCATTTTAGTATGCAGAATAATTTGATTACAAAACTAAAGCAGCAATAAGCTAATCTTTAAATTTTTCAAAATACAGTCAGGTATTTTTTAAATGCTAAAATATTATACTTATTTATATTAATTAAAACTATTAAGAAAATAAAACTCACAAATCCCACTATAATTTTTTCATTTCTTATTTTCATAACTTTATCCAAATGTAAACAGATAAACATACAGAGTAGGATAACTATTTGTATGAATATTACAAAAAGTTTATTTGGAACTGATTGTTTTCATTTTGGTTCTAGAGTACTATCATTTTGGGAATTTCACCATTGAAATTTCCTTTAAAGCCACTGAATTTTCTAATAATTTTCTAATAATCACAACCAAAGTAGCATTACAGAAACTAATCATTCCTTTTATTCACCATAATATGCTCTGAATAACTTGCTACCCACCTATATTTTTAGATTTTTCCAAGAAAACTACAGCTACAATGGAAAGCAAAATGTTTATTATTTAAACATCAGAGCATGCATCTTAGAAACAAAGAGATAAAATTAGCTCCAATTCAAAACACTGTCATCTTTGATCTACTAATGTGATATTAGTCTTAAATTTCAAATTTTCTCATTTTAATGAGAAATATGGATTTTCCTTTTTTTATTACCTTGCTTACATTAACTTTTTATTATTTTTAATCTCACATGGCTATGTTTTAAAATATACAATATATTTAAATACATATATCCAAACAACAAAGGAGTAAATAGAACAAAAATTCAAAGTACCCCTTTTTGCCCTCATTCTATCCCCTGACCAGAAGTTACCAAAGTTGCCAGTTTATTCCAGGCTTTTCCCATTATATATATTTATAAATATTATAGATATTTATATATATATATATATATAATTTTATATATATTATATATATGTAGGAACATATGACCATATATACATATATATATGCAGGAACAAATGACCATTTCTCAGTCACATCTTTTGGATAAGGAAGACAATAAAGAAAATCAAGTAATACTAATTAAACATGTATTCTGTACTATCACCAGCATAATTCATCATTCTAGAATGAAATTTTTATTTGAGTTTTTTTGGAGGGATTGTATGCATTTTTTTGGAGGAATTATGTCTTATGAAATAGAAAACAAAATGATGTGTTTTTAAAAGATGAAACAATGCAAGTTTAGAAAAATTACTTGAGTATGGGACATTTCGGTGTATGCCCTTAAATGCCCATCACCCTAGCCCAGTGATTATACTACATGTACCCTTAGCCCCCAAAAAAACGATCATCAGAAACTAATACCAGTGGGAAAGGTGTCCTTTTCTCTATTTGACAGCAATGTGCTGATAGATCATAAGGGACTTCATATTAATTCAAACCACATTATGACTGATGTCAGGTTGGAAACCCCCATCACAGCCATTGTCACTGGTTTTTGAAATAACAGTGAATCTAGTTTACCCTTTCTTTCATGATGTGGAAATGCATCTTTTTTCCTTGTTATTTCAACCCCACAAGTCCCTAAGAATTATTACTTAATTCACAGTGTAATCAGTTTAATTCACAGTGTAATCAGTTTGAATCTGTTTATCCTGCTTATACTGTTTGGGGGCATGGTTCATTCCCAGGATCCAGTGAGAAGTTACTCTTAATATTCTCAAGAAATAAACAGTCCTCTGGGGCTTACAAAGTGTTAAAATAAAGCAAAATCAAAAGGGAAGAATGAATGCAAGTTGGAACCTCACGTATCCATGTCTGCACCGCTTCCCGTTCCTCCTTGAACAGTGTAATAGGCCAGCAGGACCCTTGTCACATGGAGTCCTTCCTACTAAATGTTGCTCAGAAAAATGAATTTCTGGGAAGCCTTCAAAAGGATGCATGGAGAAGGAGAGATTGGTTTCCTTCCTGGAGAAGGGAGGGGATGTGGAGGGGGAGGGGGTGTTTAGAAACCTACTCATTTACAAGAGCTCGCAAGAAAACTTGGGAAGCTGGACCCTGTGCAGGGAAACAGTATTGAAAATTCAAACCACCTACAAAGGAAGTAAAACTGTTGCAATCTTAATGACTTGGGTAACTTCCTGTTTTGCCCAACCAATCCAAGTTCCCTGAAGCATATGCCTGAAAAGGAAGTTATTAAGGATTGAGGGGAGAAGTTGTGTGTGGGGACCTCTGTACTTTTACATGACTCAAGCACAGGGCCCTCAAAGGAAATGGAAGCAGGTGGGCCATGACAGCTAGTGACCTCATGGAATTGGCATTTAATATTAGTCTCACAGCTATTGTATTGATTTCAAGCAAGGGTTTCCCCAAACTAGACGCAAATCTTGTCAAATGGAAAATGCCAGGAAGAGGAATCACAACAGGTTCCTCTTTCTTCCATGCCTGTGAGGGTGTTTGTATCTTGGGTATGCTACCCAAAAGCGTGTGCAGTGTGACAAAATTCCAAGGTAGCCGTCCTCAGCATTTTTTTTCCTACAACAACATACACATGAATGCCACAACCCCATGGTCATAATTCTCCGTTTAACAGCCATTATTCCACCCTATTCTTTCCCACTTAAGAAGATTCGTGCCCCTTCCCTCCAATTCATACCCTACAAAATGCCTCCTTCAGCCAAATTCTCCCTGGAAAGGTTGATTCTCCCTTCAGCTCCGGGGCTGTGAGATGCTACCATGAGTTTTGATTGGAAGAGAAAATCTTCCAGATTGAGAGCAACCTTAAAAATTCTCTAGACATTGTGCAGAAGATACTACTATTTCTATGTACATCCCCTGGCTACATGAACTAAGGAAATTGTCTTCATCTTCTTTGTGAGTCTCAACTTAAAGCTCTTAACATGGAGTTCATGGATTGATGTTGAAAATTCAGTGAAACACTGAAAAGTATGCAAAACTTTGTGCCTACATGTATAATTTACTAGGGGGTGAGAGTGGGCCTATACCTTTCATTGACTTCTCCAAAGAATCAGTGATCCCACAAGTCTAGGAAACACTGATCTAACCAAATCCAAATCAAGAATGAGTCCAGATCAACTTCTGAACTGGTGGTACAAGAGCATCAGTGAACTTGCTGTCCCTGTAAAGCAACAAAAATATGGGCAAAACACTGAAATCAACCATTTCAGAACTGACATAATTAACCAAAGCCACAGAATGAATTGAAAATCATGTATCCACAAGAGAAACTACCAGTAAATGTCAATGTGATTAAAAGGGAAAATTTATGTATGTCACTAGAATAAAAATTTTGAAACAAACATGGACCTGTACAACACACACACTGAACCTTATTGTAAATGATGGACTATAGTTAATAGTACTATTATAAAAATGTTCTTCCATGAATTGTGGCAAATTGCCACACTGATGCAAGGTATTAATAAAGGGTAGTATATGGGAACTCTATTTTATGCATGATTTTTCTGTAAACCTACAACTTCTCTAACTTAAGAAAAAAAAGATCATTTTAAAAAAGAGAGAAATTGCTAAACCTTTGTAGGACTCTTTGTTTTTTATCTGTGCTGTCCATTGTGAATATTAAACATACATGGCTAATGAACATTTGAAATGTGGCCAGTAGGACAGAGGAAATGAGCGTATTTTATTTAATTTTAATCAATTTAAATTTAAATAGCCACATGTGACTAGGGGCTGCCACATTGGTCAATAGAATTCTAGAATTTTTATCATTGTTCCACCCAATTCATCCTCTTCTCAGAGAACCAATTGCAGTAAAAGCCCTTTTCTTTTTTTTTTTTTTAAGTTTAACTAATCAAAACATGACCTTCCAGCAGTAATAGATTTTAATGCTTATTTTCTGTTCATGTAATAGTCTGTCATTTAAATCCCCTCCCTTTCTCTCACCATCCTGAAGAAAGTGATTAGCCCAGAAATTTCTTTCCTCCTCCTGAGCATAGAGGTCTCTTGAGGGGCTCATTGGTTACAATGATTACATAGTACAGAAACATTCAACAATACCTATTAACAGTTAAACTCTAATTAGCTGTTATAATTTTAGGTGGGATATTTTTATGCCAGATACTGTACCTTATAAACCTTACTTCCCTTCAGTAATCCTCCCAGAAATACAATGAAGTTTGTTCTTCTTCTTTTTAGATGAGGAGCAGATGAGGAGCTGAGACTCAAAAAAAAGGAGAGAGCTCACCCAGAGTTACACAGCCATTAAGTGCGAGTTTTTCAGAACACAAGCCTGTATTAACTCCAGAACCTGTTTCCTTTCCACAGCACCTGACAATGAAGCACTCCTGAGTTTTAAGTGCATTTTTTCAAGTAAAGAAGGAAATTCCCAGCAGAGAGAACAGACCATATATATATATATTATCAGGAAAGGATAAAGAGGACCCGCCCATTGAGGGAAACCCCAAAGCTCCTTGTAATTTTATGCAACACGACTGGCCAAGGGGGCCTACTTGGAAGGTGGGCCATCAGCAAAGGGCTTAGATAGTAGTTCAAGGAGTTTCAGCTTCCCCCTGTAAGATGCTCAGAATCTAATCTTTCAGCAAAATCAGATTTCCTCTAAGGGTAGAGGGTGGCTGGTGAGGAACCAGCAGAGGCTGTTGGTACAGGCAAGGCTGGGGGTTTTCAAGTGAGTTCCATAGACTTCTTAGTGGCTTGAAAATGCTTCAGAGACCCTCTTAAAAGGAAGCGGGGGTGAGTAACTTCAAGGATGCTCCCATCCATGCCCTGTTTTACCCAGAGAAGCTCCATCTTTATGGCTTAAACACTGGACTTCCACATAAGTTGTTAAAAGAAGATGTGGGAATGCCTCTGATTTATCACCTACAGCCTGCCTTCTTTTTCTTAATTTTTAAAAAAATTTTACAAATGAATCCTTGTTCTCCTCCCTTCCCCACATCCCTTTGTAACCTGTAATCTGTTTTCTATCTCAGAAAATTTGCTATTTCCAGTCATCTCTTATAAGTGGCATCATATTTATCCTTAGGTGTCTTGCTTATTTCTCTGACCGTAATGTTTTCAAGTTTCTTCCATGTTTTGACATGTCTCATAACATCATTCTTTCTTATGACCAAATGATATTCCATTGTATGCTGTTACCGCATTTTTTTATCCTTTCAATTGTTGATGGACACTTGTTTTGTTTCTACCTTTTGGCTATTGCGAACAGTGCTGCAATCAACATTGGTGTACAAGTATCTATTTGAGACCCTATTTTTACTTTCTTTGGGTATACACCAAGAAATGTAATTACTGGGCCATATGGGAATTCTGTATTACTCTTTTTTGAGGAACTACCATATTGTTTTCAACAGAGGCTGTACCATTTTACATTCCCACCAACAATGCAATATAGTTCCAATCACTCCAAATCCTCTCCAATGCTTATTTTCTGTTTTTGTGAGTGTGAAGTTGTAGCTCATTGTGGTTTTGATTTGTGTTTCCGAAATAACCAATGATGCTGAGGATCTTTTCATATACTTATTGGCCATTTGTATATCTTCTTTGGAGAAAGGTCTTTCCATGTCCCTTGCCAATTTTTTTAATTGATTTGCTTATTTTTCTGTTGTGTCATTATAAAAGTACTTTACTCTGGATATTAAGTCCTCATCCAATAAGTGGTATGCAACAATTTTCTCCCATTCTGTAGATTGTCTTTTCACTTTCTTGGGAATTTCCTTCAATGCAAAAAAAAAGTTTTTAATTTGAATGAAATCAAATTTACCTATTCTTTGTTGTTGTTGTTGCTTGTGCTTTAGGTGTCATATCTAAGGTTTCATTGCCAAATCCCAGGTCAGGAAGATTTGCTACTATGTTATCTTCTAAGAGTTTTATTGTGTTAGCTGTTCTATTTACGTCCTTGAACCATTTTGAGCTGACTTTTGGATATCTTGTGAGATAGGGGGTCTAACTTCATTCTTCGGCATGTAGCTATCCAGTTCTGTGATGTTTTAACCTGAGGCTATCTATTCCCATCTCCCCTCACTCAGGAGTTCAGTGGCACAATAGCTAAAAGCCCTCAGCATGCTGACAATGGAGAGATCTGACCTCCTGGAGTTCCATCAAAAGCACCATCCCCAGAGCACAGTCAATATTTTGTCCAGACTTGCAGCTCTCTGGGAAATCTCTGTTTTCAGAATATGGTGGCTATGTTATTTGATTCAAACTTCAGCTGTGGGGTGGAGAGATGGAGTACAACCCCAGCGCATTACCAAACTGATAGCAAATTGCTGGCAACATCTCAAATGCAGAAGACTGAGATTCCACTGGAGACAAACAATAGCTTGGCCAAGAATGTATAAGGAAATCCTGGAGAACTAGATGACTATAGGGAATTTTGAAAAGCTCAAACATATTCTGGAGGATCTAACATGCTGCATGCATATGCAAGGCTGTGCACATACTTAGGAAAGACCTGGGAAAGGAGAAGGACCAGTCGTTCACTCTGGATGATGTTGAGGCCCTGCACACATAGAAAGTGAAAACTGAGACTGCTTTAAAACTTTTTAAGGTTTGAAGACATGGCTTCTCACACAGCTCCCCTTGACAAAGGGTGGAATACAATAGCCAAAAGACTTAAGGAAATCTGACCAATCATTGGTTGACCACACAGTTATACCAGCCCAGAACTATCATAGGAACCTAGGCTAAAAATTGAAAAAAAGAACTTAAAAAAAAAAAAAGTCTAGCAGACAACTCAGTGGCCACACACTGCAGGGAATACAGAATTGACAGACTTAGTCCAGGAAAGTCAATGAGTGAATAAAAAGAAATAAGAAAACGACAACAAACCAACAATAACAAACCTTGGGGGAGTAGAGGAATTTGATAACAAATTTGTTACAATATGTTATCTAACACATCCAACTTTCAATGAAAATTATGAGACATGCAATAAAAAAGGAATCTATACCACCCACACGGATTTAAAAGGCAGAAAACAGAACTCTGAGGTGGTTCAGATGTTGAACTTAGTAGACCAAGATTTTAAATCAGCTAGTATAAATATATTTTAAAAAGCTAGTGGAAACCATGTCTAGAGAATTAAAGGAAAGTGTGATGATGTCTCACCAAATAGGAAATATCAATAAAGAGATATAAATTATGAAAAAAAGACCAGGTAAAAATTCTGGAGTTCAAAAATACAATAAATTGAAACGAAAAATTCAATAGTGGGGCCCCACAGCAGATACAAGCAGGCAGAAGAAAGAATGGGTGAACTTCAAAGTAGGTCAATTGATATCCAGTTTGAGGATACCCAAGAGAAATTAAAAACATATGTCCACACAAAAACTTGTACAGATATTTATAGCAGTATTATTCATAATACTCAAAGAGTGGAAACAACCTAAAAATCCATTAACTGAAGAATGGATAAAGAAAATGTGGTCTATCCATACAGAAACATGCTCAACATGGATGAACCTTGAAAACCTTATGCTAATTGAAAGAAGCCAATCAAAAATGTCCAAATCTTGTATGACTCTGCTTATACGAAATTACCAGAAAAGATAAATCCATAGATACAGAATGTAGTTTAGTGGTTTACAGGAGCTGGGGGAGAGGAGAATAATTGGGGTGTTGAAAATGTTCTAAAATTAGATTGTGGTGATAGTTTATAAATTATAAACATACTAAAAACTACTGGACTATTCCCTTGAAGTTATGAATTGTATAGTATGGAAAATATATCTCAATAATGCTGCTTTTAAAAAAGAACAATAATCCAAGAAGAACAGATAAGCTATTTAACATTCTGGGAATGCCCAGGAATGACTATGGTCTGTTAATTTCTGATGGATATAGTAGGAACAAGTTCACAGAAATGTTGCTATATTAGGTAACTTTCTTGGGGTAAAGTAGGAACACGTTGGAAGTAAAGCAGTTATCTTAGGTTAGTTGTCTTTTTCCTACTCCCTTGTTATGGTCTCTTTGAAATGTTCTTTTATTGTATGTTTGTTTTTTTTAATTTTTTTTTTCATACAGTTGATTTAAAAAAGAAAAAAAAGTTAAAAAAAAAAAAAAAAAACAAGGAAAAAAATATGTAGTGCCCCCTTGAGGAGCCTGTGGAGAATGCAGGGGTATTGGTCTACCCCACCTCAATGGTTGCTAACATGACCACAGACATAGGGGACTGGTGGTTTGATGGGTTGAGCCCTCTACCATAGGTTTTACCCTTGGGAAGACGGTTGCTGCAAAGGAGAGGCTAGGCCTCCCTATAATTATGCCTAAGAGCCTCCTCCCGAATGCCTCTTTGTTGCTCAGATGTGGCCCTCTCTCTCTAGCTAAGCCAACTTGAAAGGTGAAATCACTGCCCTCCTCCCTACATGGGATCAGACACCCAGGGGAGTGAATCTCCCTGGCAACGTGGAATATGACTCCCGGGGAGGAATGTAGACCCGGCATCGTGGGACGGAGAACATCTTCTTGACCAAAAGGGGGGATGTGAAAGGAAATGAAATAAGCTTCAGTGGCAGAGAGATTCCAAAAGGAGCCGAGAGGTCACTCTGGTGGGCACTCTTACGCACAATTTAGACAACCCTTTTTAGGTCTAAGAATTGGGGTAGCTGGTGGTGGATACCTGAAACTATCAAACTACAACCCAGAACCCATGAATCTCGAAGACAATTGTATAATAATGTAGCTTATGAGGGGTGACAATGGGATTGGGAAAGCCATAAGGACCACACTCCACTTTGTCTAGTTTATGGATGGATGAGTAGAAAAATAGGGGAAGGAAACAAACAAACAAACAGACAAAGGTACCCAGTGTTCTTTTTTACTTCAATTGCTCTTTTTCATTTTAATTATTATTCTTGTTATTTTTGTGTGTGTGCTAATGAAGGTGTCAGGGATTGATTTAGGTGATGAATGTACAACTATGTAATGGTACTGTGAACAATCGAATGTATGATTTGTTTTGTATGACGGTGTGGTATGTGAATATATCTCAATAAAATGAAGATTAAAAAAAAAAGAAATCTGCTTTTTTTGTTTTTTTTTTTAAAAAAGAAGAGTCCATGATTTATAAAAGATCATACTAGATTTTAATATATTTGAGAAAAAATTATTTAAAGACTATAAACTATTTCCATTGAGTCTCTTATCCACTCCCTTGTTTTGAATAGTTAAGTGTTAGGAACAAAGAAGGTACTAAACAAATATTCATTGACTGATGAAACTATTCAATCTATATATAGCTGTCTACTCTAATTTACAAGACCTTTAGGGGTAGAGTCTATAATCTTTCTTGAATTCATGCCCTAATGTTTAATTAAAGGAGTACTTCCTTCTAATTAAAGATATTGCATTTGCATTCTTTGCCAAAATAACTGGTTGATTGATTGCAGAATTGATCCAGTCATTTAAGTGGAACCGTATTAACTGGTCAACTCAGTGTAAGTGTTCTTGAAGTTAGCTACCTCGATCAGCCTCTTCTAAAACAGTTTAAACTCATTTCCTCTTGTTTGTCCTCTGTGGAGATGGAGAATGTTCGTCTCATAATAACTCTTCATCCTTCTCATATCCAAGCCAAACAATCCCAAGTTCTGTCACCTCTCCGTATTGAGTCAATGCATGGATTTTTAAGGCATTCCAAATACATAAGAAAATTCATTTAATTCCCATTTTAAAGGCAACTAAAAATATTTATTATTTAAAGGACGTATGTCTTTACCTTAAAAAGAAAAATACACAAAGGTTTCAGTTAGACTTCCTCGATTATCTGATGCCTGTTGAAAGGATTTTTATGATGAATTACCAGTCCTTTGCTATTCTTTAGTCTGCATTACATACACATACACACATGGGTGCACACACACACACACACACACACCTTTTCTGAAACATCAGTGGTTAAAAAACATAATCATCTTCTATGGTTAAAAAGCATATCTTAGAATTATCAAAGTGTAACAGATACTTGGCTTCAGAGTTTTTTTTTTATTATTACATACATTCTCACATATACCTATTTTGAAAATTCCCCAGGTGATTCAATAAACACACTTAAAATTCACTTCAACTCTTAATTATCTTGCAAAAGGAAGTTATATCTAATTTCTTTGTTTACTTGTCAAATTTTGGGAGGACACAAGAAAACCTGTTCAGAAATCTATCATGGATGGTCCTTCTATTTTCTGTGTATTTATATTACTCTCTGGGTTTTCATTATACATTTGCATTTCATTTTTCATTTTGAATAGGTTGGACAGAAAATAAATCTAAATATTAGGCATTGGTCTATGTTGTTTGGAGGACCAGTTTTACTAAATATATTCAGAACCATAAAATGTTTTATTGACTCTGGTTCATTTACAGAACAGGAAATATAAATGCAGCCCATCATTTTAAGGGCTCTAAATGGCTTTTTAGAGCATTCTGAATGTAAAGGAAAATATCTAAATATATTTCATAACATTTCTGAGAAACAGTTAATTTAATATGGAGCAATTAACTATGAAAAAAGAATCAGTTTCCTAAATAAAGAAGATTTTCTTATTAGAGACAAGGAGAGAAGATTTATAATGGATTTTTTTTAACTGCCAGTCCTGTGAATTAGAACTCTTTCCCAAGACTAGATGCCCTTTGATCCTATCTCAATTTCTGCTTCTGGACTCTGTTCTTAGTTTCTATCCTCCTGCCTTCTACTATAGTTCTACAACAGCAATTCTACTAAGTCCCTCACACTTACAGGTCGATCATAGGCCGATTTCCCTGTTGGAATTTATTGTACTGAACACTGGAGTGATTTGCCTAGATTTAAAAAGGAGGTTGCAGAAATAGTATAGTCTGTTCTTATCTGTGGCTTGATGGTCTCTTAAAGTACAATATACAAAATATTATCTTTCCCTGGGAAGTAGACTTATGATTTATGTTTTGCCCCCAATATAAGTTGATGATCCATGCCCAATTGTTTTTAGCAAGGTCCATATAAGTTACCCAGTTCTTTTAACATTAATAATAACAACCAACAGTTGTGAAGCACTTAGTAGAATTGCTGTTGTAGTAATTCAGATGAAAATCAATAAAGGCTTTGTATTGTCTATATTAGTTGCAGTTGTGTCCCATCTCCTGAAATGAGAGTATTTTGAGGGCAGAGAATATGACCCTCAGTATCCTCAGTGCCTGGAAAATGTCTTCCAAAAAGTAGGAGCTCAGTAAGTCCTTACTGTTTTTGTTTTACTTTTGCTTTAACTGTAAATATTACAGAGTTGAAAGCCTCTGAGTATTCTCTCCCTTCCCAGAGGTAATCACTACTATGAATTTGTGTCTACTTTTCCTATACATATTTTTATCCTTTTTCTTTACCATAAGCTACATATCCACAAACAAGATGGAATTGTTTTGGCACACTATTAAACCTTATACAAATTGCATCATCGGTAGGTGTTATTCTATAACATTTTTGTTCAACATTAACGTTTTCAAAATTTATCTGTGTTGGGATGCTTTTAGCTTTAGGTAATTGATTTTAACCGTTGCATAGCACAATTACATGGCTACACCTAAATACTGAATTTTATAAAATGCTTGTATAACCAGTGTTATAATTAGGTTTTATCTTTAGTCTATTAGTATGATACTACTATATTGTTTTCTGATGGTGGCTTATCCTTGCATTCCAGGAAAAGTCCTAAATTCTATATTTTCTGGTATTAATGTTGCTGGAATAACTTTTTTTATTATTATCTTCAAATTACATATTTGTCCATTTCTTTATTTTTATATTTCTTTGTTATCAACTCTTCTATTTGTTCTATTATTAGTAACAGATTTTTAATCCAAGTTGATACTAGATGCCTTTAAATAGGAGAGTTCAATTATTTATATTCATTATTATTGGTATTATATGGGCATATTTCTATCTTTTCTGATTTTTAATTTCCAATACTATTTTGTGTTTTGCTTCTTTTTCCTCACTTTCTTCCTTCTATGGATTGATAATGTTTTCTAATGTTGTTTTATCTTCTGTACTGATTTGGAAGCTATTGAATTCTTTTCTCTTAGCACTTATTTTAAATTTTTAACAATAAAAACTTAGTTTTAAAATTGTTTTAGGTGAAAGATGAGCTACAGATTTGGAAAAAATATTTGCAAAACACATATCCAATAGAAGACTAATATCCAAAATACACAAAGAATTCTTAAACCTCAACAATAAGAAACAACAAAAACTCAATTAAAAAAAAAATGAACAAAAGATCTGAACACGTATCTCTCCAAAGAAGATATACAAATGGAAAATAAACATATGAAAAGATGCTCAACTTCATATGCCATTAGGCAATTGCAAATTAAAAAAACAAAGAGAGAACTCTACACATCTATTTGAGTGGCTAACATCCAAAAATACTGACGATACCAAATGCTGACAAGAATGTTGAGCAATAGAAATGCTCATTCATTGCTGATGGGAACACAAAATGGTACAAGCACTTTGGAAGACAGTTTGGCAGTTCATCAACAAACTAAACAGAATTTTATCCTACAGCCCAGCGATCACGCCCCTAAGTATTTACCAAATTGTGTTGAAAATCTTGCCTACACAAAAATCTGCACACAAATGTTTACAAGCAGCTTTCATCATAATCACCAAAAGCTGGATGCAGTGAAGCTGTCCTTCAATAGGTGAATGGATAAACAAACTGTTGTACATCCATAACATGGAATATTTTTCAGCAATAAAAAGAATGAATTTATCAAGCCATGAAAGACATGAGGAACTTAAAAGCTTATTACTAAGTGAAAGAAGCCAATCTGAAAAGGTTACATAAACAATAAAAAGATCACTGTTGGCCAAGGGTTTGGGGATGGAAGGCATGGGATGAATAGGTGAGGCACAGGGGAAATTTAGCATTGTGAAAATATTTGGTATGATACTATAATGGTGCATACATTACAAATTTGTCAAAACTCAGAGAACTGGGCAGCATAGAGTGAAATTTAATGTAAATTATGGATTATAGTTAATCATTATTTATCAATATTGGTTCATTAATTGTAACAACTATAACACACTAATACAAGATATAAATAATAGCGAAACTGTGTGTGAACATGGAAGGTAGGGATAGAGGTAGAGAGAGTATATGGAACTCTATCTGCTCTCAATTTTTCTGTAAATCCAAAAGAGAATATACATGGTACTAAAATAATAAAGTCTATTAATTATTTTTTTAAATTATCTTAAGTAATCCACAAATACATGGTCAACTGACTTTTGACAAATGTGCCAAGGTAATTCAATGGAAAAAATAAGTGTTTTCAACAAGTGGTGATTATATGTATATATATATATACACCTCAACCCTTACCTAATACCATATGCAATAATTAAGTTGAAAGAATCACAAGCCTAAATTTATAATCTAAAACTGTAAAACTTCTGGAAGCAAATATGAGAGAAAAATCTATGTGATCTTGGGTTACACAAAAATTTCTTAGTTATTTCACAAAATACAAATCATAAAAGAAAAACTGATAAACTTGACTTCAACAAATTTTGAAACTTCTGTTTTTCAAAAAAATACTGTTGAGAAAATGAAAAGATAAACCATGACTGGGAGAAAATATTTGCAAAACACACATTTAATCAAGGATTTGTATTCAGAATATATAAAGAACTCTTACATTTCTACAATAAGTAGACAAGAAAACTTTTTAAATAGTCAAAAGATTTGAACAAATACTTCACCAAAGAAGAGATGAAGATAACAAATAAGCACATAAAATGATGCTCAACATTATTATTCATAACAGAAATGCAAATTAATACACAATAAAACACCACTATACACCTACTACAAGGATTAATTTAAAAAAACAACTGACAATACCAAATCCTAGCAATCATGTGAAGCAACTGGAACTCTCATATAGTGCTTGTAGAAATGTAAAACAGTACAGCTACTCTGGAAAACAGTTAGACAGTTTCTTATAAAGTTAAATATTCACCTATTGTGTAACCCAGCAATTACATTTTCAGATATTTTTCCAAGAAAAATGAAAACATATATCTATGCAAATACTTTTACATGAATGTTCATAGAAGCTTTATTTATAATAGTCAAAAAACTTGAAATAATCCAGATATGTGAGAAATTGTAAAATATAGCGTTACAATTGAAAACTACTCAGCAATACTACTCATTGTTCTACCAGTTAGCAATTTCTGGGGTGTGCAGGAACGTGACAGGACTAGTGGGCCCCGTGGCCATGTACCACACCCACACCTCCTTTGTTATAAACTTGGTCATTGTGTCACCAGATCAGACACTCAGTCCTGACTGAGGCCCTATGGGCAAGAAGGCCAACCCATACCCAGATCACATCTATTCCAGTCAAAATAAATTGCTGCCGCTTCCAAGAGGAAAGGGTCCCATCTAACAAACTTGCTGCTCCCTCAAGGGATAGTGCTCTAGCAGGCTCAGCCTTGATCTCTGCTGTTGGTAGATTGGATAAAAGCTATTTGATAGCTAGATCAGCCTTGGGGAGTGGGGTCTGTGCCCCAGCGTTCATAGAGAGACTGGCCACCAACCAGATGATTAGGGAAGATGGAGCCTTCACTCTAGTGTTCAGAGAGAGCACAGCAACCTCACAAGCACTTGGAAGGGGTGAGACTGCTGCTCCTTCAGGCACAGGGGACAAAAACTTGATCCATAGATGACTCTCAGACCTTGAAATCTAACGAGTTTGCCTTGCTGGATTTCAGAGCTGTTTGGGACCTGTGACCCTTGTTTTCCTTCCAATTTCTCTCTTCCGGAATGAAAATGTTTATCCTATGCCTGTCCCACCATTGTAAACTGGAAGTAGATAACTAATGTTCTAGGTTTTACAGGTCCACAGACAGAGGGGAATTTTGCCCCGGGATGGATTTTGATGAGACTTTGTACTTAGCTTTGTTACTGAAACAACTTAAGCCTTTTGGGATGTTGTGATGGAATGCATGCATTTTGCAGGTGGGACAACATGTTTTTGGAGTTCAGAGGGCAAATGGTGGTAGCTTGGAGCTACATATCCCAAAAAAACATATTTTAAACTTAATCCATTCCTGTGTGTGTGGACCCTTGTGAACAGGACATTTTCATGAGGTTGTTTCAGTTAAGGTATGACCCAACTCAGTCAGGATGGGTCTTAATCCTATTATTGAAGGCTTAAAGGGAAGGCCACAGAGAGAGAGAAAAGAAAGCCACACAGGGAGCAGCCACAACTGGAAGTCAATAGAACCAAGAAGCCAGGAGAAGCCACCATGTGCATTGCCATGTGGCAGAAAAGCCAAGGACCAAGGGTCACCGGCAGCCAGCCCCAGAACACCACAGTCTTCTGGGAGAACCTGTCACCTTGATTTTGAACTCTTCCTAACCTCAAAACCATGAGCCAATAAATTCCCGTTGTTTAAGCCAGCCCATTGCGTGTGGTATTTGCTTTAGCAGCCAGGTATCTAAATCACTTTGTTTTATTTTAGTTTTTGGCACAACTGTATCTTGTTAATTTTTTCTTTTTATAAATGTATCTATCATTGTTATATATTTGGAACAGAAGGGTGCTTCAAAGTGTAAATTTACAAAGCCATCTTGGATGAAAGTCAATTAAATATTTGTTTTCAAATATTTGTTAGATAAATAAATGCAATGCTCTCTGTGTTGTTAGGAGTCCCTCTGAGCTTTTGCTTGGGCTGTTCTCTCAAACTAGAATGAAATTCTCTCTTCTCAATCCTACTCATCATACAAATATGTCTTCACTACAAAGATTTCACGAATGATCACATACCACACACAAAAGTAATTCATTTCATTCTGTTTACTCATTGCATTTATTACAAACCTCATTTAGAGCATATTTCGTGTATATAATAGTTATTTTAGGTCTGTCTCCTCAACTAGATTATGAATTCATCTTATTTAACTCCTCATTCTCTGTGCTTTATACAGTGAACTGCATTTGTATATTCTCAAATTTTGTAAAAGGAATTTCTAAGACAATATACAATTTAAACCACTAAACTTTCTCTGTTTTAACAAGCACAGTTATATTAATATAATTTTATGTTAATCAAAGTGGTGTTAGGTCCATTATATGTGTTATGCCAACATTTTGGGAAAAAAAATTTTTGATTGAAATTCTACAACCGCTATCACTTCTACAGACAATAGAAATAGATAGTTGTATTTGTGTTATAATAAATATATGCTTGTTTGCTTTTGAATTTCATGAACTTAAACTTATGACATTAAAGAAAAGATGATGTTTTATTTTTAAAGTTGTACCGCTTTGTATATTTTATGTCCCCCAGATAAAGCCATGTTTTTTTTTTTTTTGAAAATTTTTTTTTATTGAGATATATTCACATACCACGCAGTCATACAAAACAAATTGTACTTTCGATTGTTTACAGTACCATTACATAGTTGTACATTCATCACCTAAATCAATCCCTGACACCTTCATTAGCACACACACAAAAATAACAAGAATAATAATTAGAGTGAAAAAGAGCAATTGAAGTAAAAAAGAACACTGGGTACCTTTGTCTGTTTGTTTCCTTCCCCTATTTTTCTACTCATCCATCCATAAACTAGACAAAGTGGAGTGTGGTCCTTATGAAAGCCATGTTTTTTGATGCAATCTTGTGGGGGCAGACATATTAGTAGGGATTAAGTTGGAACATTTGGATTAGGTTGTTTCCATGGAAATGTGCCCCACCCAACTGTGGGTGATAACTCTGATTGGATAATTTTCATGGAGGTGTGGCCCTGCCCATTCAGCATGGAACTTGGTTAGTTTACTGAAGCACTATATAAGCTCAGACAGAAGGAGGGAGCTTTGCTACAGCCAAGAGGGACACTTTGAGGAATGCACAGGAGCTGAGAAGGGAGAAGCTGCAGATGAGAGACAGTTTGAAGACGGCCATTGAAAGCAGACTTTTGCTCTGGATAAGCTAATAGGAAAAACGCCCCAAGAACAACTAAGAGTGACATTTTGGAGGAACTGCAGCCTAGAGAGGAATGTCCTGGGAGAAAGCCATCCTGAAACCACAACTCTGGACCAGACACCCGCCACGTGCCTTCCCAGCTAACACAGGTTTTCCGGACCATTGACCATCCTCCAGTGAAGGTACCTGATTGTTGATGCATTACCTTGGACACTTTATGGCCTTAAGATTGTAACTGTATAACCAAATAAACCCCCTTTTATAAAAGCCAATCCATTTCTGGTGTTTTGCATTCTGGCAGCATTAGCAAACTAGAACAAAAATATTATCTTGAGTTACCTTCCCAAGACAAAGATGAAGTTGAGAGGAGGTTTAAGGAAGAAATGCAAGAAGAGTAAATAAAGGGAAATTATAAAATTTGAGCTTCACAATCCCAAGTCTTTTCTATCCAGGAGTATTATTAGATGTACTCAATTTTGGACAAGTGTTTTGCTCTGAATATGTTAAAATTTTATACAATGAAAAACAAGTTTCCTTGTGCACCCTTGGCCTAGACTGCAGTCTCCTCAAGAAGCACTATGACTAAAATGTCTTATCCCTAACCCCTGGCATGGCAACTGGCCTTCAATAAACATTAATGAACTGAAATGCAAAAATTTGCCCTACCTATTATGAATACATTGTTCACCAAATAATATAAGCTGCTGTTGTTAGAGGATTCAATTTGTGCCATGTACTATGCTAACTATTTAAATGAAGCATTAAGTTTAATTTTCTAAATAATTAAAGAAGTAGGTAATAATGAAAAATATTAAATAATCACATTTTACAGGTAAAAACTTTTAGCTCAGGGAACTTAAATAACTTGTCTGCAGTTACCCAGAGGGTTCCATCAGAGCTAAGATCTGAACATAGGTGGATATAACTTCCAACCTTCTGGGCTTTCCTGTCCACATTGTATCGCTAAACTTTGTATGCCTTCTTCAAATCTTATTTGTCCTCCTAGCTTTCCCTTATTTCCTCTCAATAACACCTTTGTGGATTCCATGTTAGCTATTAGGGCATAAAACATAACCATAAACACTGTGTGAAGAAAGGAGAGGGAAGGTGTAGTGGTTGAATCATGTCCCCCAAAAGATATGTCTAAGTCCTGATCTGTGATACCTGTGAATGTGACTTTTTTGGAAATAGGGTCTTTGCAGATGTAATTGCATTGAGAATCTAGAGATGGGGTCATCCTGGATTTAAGATGGGCCCCAAACCCAAGGACTGGTGTCCTGGAAAGGGTAGGAGAGGGAGATATGGGACACAGACACATACAGGGGAGAAGGCCATGTGAAGACAGAGGCAGAGGCTGGTGCAACCCCAAGTTGAAGCACACCTGGAGCCACCAGGAGCTGGGAGGGGCGGGTAGGGTTCTCCCTTGGAACCTTCAGAGGGAGCCCAGCTCAACCAACTCCTGAATTTTAGCCTGCTGGCCTCAAGCACTGTGAGAGAATAAATGCCTGTTGTCTTAAGCCACCCAGTTTGTGGTAACTTGTTTGGCAGCCAGAAGAAGCTAATACAGAAGACAAAACTGATCACCAATTTGGAGGCCGGGAGTTCTGGGAGCAGACAGGTGCTTCCCTGTGTGTCTGCAGGAGATAGAAAAGGTCCCTTGAACAGAAAATGTGAAGGTGAGAAAATGGAAACTAGGTGTAGAATCTGCATCTGAAATGGCTCCAGCCTCTCTAAGTTGCAAAGTCAGGTCCATGGCATGGCTTCCTGGGGATACAAGTCATTCGGGGTGGAGAGAGAGAGAGAGGGAGAGAGAGGTTGCTCAATGTTGGCAGAGAACAGCAAATTAGCTAGAATAGATCCTTGCTAGGAATTACAACAATAAGGAGTGTCAAATGCTAAGCAGAATAAACTTCTTTATGTTATTGTGCTAGGGCCATAAGAGGATTAAGTCTACACTATTAACTTGTTATCTCAGTTATAGACTCTCCAACTGAGGGATTTTAATTGTTATGGATAAAGGGAGGGTTTCACAGAATGGTCCACTAGGGTGAGAAACAAGGCTACCCTTCTGCACGGCCTCATTTTCCGTGTGACCGTGGAATTCAGTAAGCCTCATTCTCCTGTGTAAGGTTAGCCCTTATTCCAATAAGCTCTAGCCGGTCTGAGCAGTGAACATTTTAAATCAGCATAATTATATTTCACATGGCAATAAACACTTTCAGTTTAAGTGCGCATAATTTGTCTCTTTGTCTGACTCTCTTTGTTGCATTAGTTTTCTCCATGGTGCGCATAAAATAACAGGATTTGTGATGATTCCCTAGAGATTACTCATTTTCCCCCTCTCTGCTAAAAATGCCCATGAGGCTTTGTTTATTTTTGAAAAAGAAAGAAAAGGAGATTTGAATTTTAGGGGGAAATCTCATCTCCAGCCATTTAGCTTCAAAAAAATACATTAGGCAGGTTAAAAATGTTAAAAGTTGTTCTTATGGCAGGAAACCGGGTTTTCCAGCTTTTTTCCACATATCTTCTAATTGTCTGTTCTATTACGGGGACTGAAGTTGCTCTGACTCAAGATTGTCTGGCTTTGATTGGTATTCAAGTGGAGTGGTGAGTGTGTAAGGCTCCAATCCCTGCAACACATGGTAATTTTTTCATTCTCTCTCAGCCTCCACCTGTTCCACGGTCCAGTGGAGGACTGCAAATCCTATCCAGGGAGAGCAGCCCAGCTAAGCCTGCCTCCCTGGCTTCAGTCCATCACAAGTGCACTCGGGCTGCAGAGCACCCAGCCAGCTGCAGCCCAACCATCATGTTATCAGATGACGGATGGCTTCATATCAGGTGTTTAAACTGACGAGCTGCCCCATCTGGTAAGTGATTCGGAAAGTCTGGCCTTGCTTGATGAATGGGGACAGTGACAATGCCAATCAGAGTGACCCCTGCAGCCTCCCTGCTGCTGCCCCAACAGCCACAGTCTCGTCTATCCCACTGGCTTACTTTTTCAATTCTATTGTCACTCAGCTGAGCTTAGACCTACTGTCACTAAATTGTCATCAAATTATATCATTACTCCCAATATTTTCCTTGCAAGGACCTGCATGAAATGAATGCCAGCCTCCAACAGACTTGTGATCAGTATTACAGGGCAAGATGTAGGATTTGGTCTGATAATTTCAGAGGTTGTTTCACATAGCTTCGCATAGCCTGTTTTGAAATAAATGCAGTTGTTTTTGGGGCAAACTGCATATTTTACCTGGAAATCAAACCAGGATCCACTACAGTGAGAATTGCCAGGAGGGGTTCAATGTGTTGTGCAAGGATCTGAAGAATATAAATCCTTCTATAGTATTATTTGTCAAGTAACAATTGGTGTCCCTTTGGTTGTGTCGAAGTACAGTCTCAAAATGTCTCTCCCAAATTACCTTTATAAGGTGGTTTATGATTCCATAATCTAGTCTCAGATAATTAAAGCTACTAAGAACCTGTAATGTGTTAGTCCTTGTCCCCTTTTGCTCAGCATTATGGTGTCTGTAGGTAATATGCTTAAGGCTGGGTTTGCAAGAGCACACAGCAAAATGGAAATTTCAATCAGTGGAATCAATGTCCCATCACCCACTTGATGTTGTGTTGTGAAGACGCAGTCTATTTATAGATAGTATATCATATCAATTACTCATCATAGCAAATATCAAGTAATGGAGATGAAGCAGAATGCATGAACACTTCAAAAACAATTTTCTATGCAATATTTGTTTTCATCAACAATTCCAAATGACTGTGAAGGACTCATGAGCCAAGCATCAATTGTTTTATTTTTAATTTAAAAATATGTTGTCATCTACATCTTTGATGAAAGTGTTGCTTTGTCCACCTCTGTTACAAAGCACATCATTTTTTGCAACCACAAACAGTGAATAAACAAAACAAAGGGGGAGTTTAATGGGAATGACAGCACAGCAGGTACATTTATGATTTAGTATCATTTCAGTTTTCATCCAGGAAAATTGTCAACCATTCCAGGAATAAAAAATAAAATGCTATGTACTGTATAGTATAACCTCTTTAAATTGGCAATTTGTAGCTGTTTGATAATTCATTCTTAAGCAAACCTCAACTGCTTGCTACCTGCTGTATTTATAACCTGTCCATCTTCCTATTCCCTGGAGAGCATGCAGAACTATGATTGTTAGAAAAATGTTGTGCTGCTCTGTATATTTGCTACTTAATATTTGTATAGATGTTTGCCACATATTTTTATGCTATTGTTTTAGAAAGATGGGCAAAACCTTTTTTTTTAAGGTGGGGCGGGAGATAGTTATTAACTTAATGTTTTCTGGATGTTTTGCAATGGGTCCATTTTAGATAAATAATGTATAACATACCCTGTCATATGCAGAAGATTTTTTTTATTCAGCTATTGAGCAAAACATGTAAAAACCCAATATAGAAACTACCAAATTTTAAGAGCAACAGCTCTCTGTATATGGCACATTTGCAAATATGGGTATTTCAGGGTGCAAATTAAAATAGTTTGATGCACCATATCACACTTTCTCAATGAAAGGGAAACTTTCCTTGTGCTTACTATAAACACTTCATTTACACGTTTATTTGAGACTTTGTTAAATTAGATTATGTAAACACAGGCTGGATAGCAAGTCAGATTTAATACACACTAGTTTTAAAACTGACTTGCATGCAGAACATAAAAGTATAAAGGACTTCACCAAGATTTATTGATTCATGTCAAGGCATCATTACTTTTCAAAGTGTGAAAAATGATCATATATTTATGACCTGCCGACTGAAGCTGTTTCATGAATTAGCAAAAGCTCTGGAGAGGAGCAGCCTAATTGCATTATCATAGAATCAGAGATGGTTGTCAATTTCCCCCATTTAGCTTTTCTCCTTTAGTTTGTTAAAATGAAGGTGCCATACGTTGCTTGAATTCACTAACACCCTGATGAATGAGGTATTTTCCCAGTAGGCTCACTACCAGTATAAACAGTGAATTAGGAATGATAGACCATCAATCATATCTCCTTCAAACACATCTCTGCCCTGAGATTATTCATTATATATTCAGGCCACTTAAAAACTTTTTGCACAGGAGTCACTGATGAAAAGACTTAAATTGTCCATAATCTTCAAGCTCTCCTGCGGAAGCAAGAGAAGTGATAGTTTACTTTGTTTATTAACACAAACTTCATTACTTGTCTTTTTAAAAACAGATCTTCTAAATTATACTATTTCTTTTTTAAAAAAAGAAGGATCTGATGTTGTCACTTATATTGGTTACTGTTCTTTAGAGATATCCTGATTATAAGACTGGATGCTATTGTTTGGCAATAATTCCTTCTTTATAAGACCATGAGTTAAATGCTATCCTCTGAGAAATCCACATCATCTGAATACAAAATTCAGGCTTAAACAAATGCTCACTCACTTCTTATATTTTGGACATCTACAAGTCTAGGATGACTTGGTGATTTGTGCAGTGTTTTGTATGCAGAAGGTCAGATCTTGCCCTCAGGTGCCCATGTATGGCTCCCCAGGGGTTTGGTCCCTTTAATGGAAATTAACTTATGCATCCAAGGGCAAGATTCCTCCCAAAGGAATTTATCCTGCCTCAATGTGCAAACATCATTCTCATTAAAATTAATAGGAATCGTAGACATGCATCTAGGGAAGAAATAGACTCCTAGGTTCAGATCACCTCATTCTGTTTCATGCAAAAGGTAATAGATTCTGCCCTAGAGGTGGGCATGCAGCGAAGGTTTGAGAGTTCAGAGAAGCAATCAGAACTTCCAAAGCTCACGTAGGACTTGTGTGAAGCTCTACAAATTCCTTATTGCTTTGCAAGAGATTGTACAGGGAACTTAGCTAGACTCTCATTCGCTGAGCTTTTCTCCAACATTACAATTATTGCCATAAATTCTCCAGGGAGTTCAGGGAGAACTGAACTGCTTGTACTGGATTCCTGGGTTGAAGGTTGGGATCATTTGTATTTATTAGAATCACTGGACCATAATATTTATCTACTCTTTCATTTTATAATGCTTCAAAAATACCTGTTATTCAACTGGATAAGTGGTATTTAAATCCTGGAGTATCTTACGATCTGAGATTCAGGCCTTTATTCTGGGGAAATGCAGCTTTAATGAACACATTGCTAAACTTGTGTAAATTCAATCAAGCAATACTTTTAGATTACCTGAATTCATATAGCATGAAGAAAAGAAGTGTAAACTTGGCATTTGATTAACTTGAACATTTCTGTTGTTGAAACCACACAAAACAGCCCATAAAAAAGTATAAACCGATCCCTCTTTAAAAAAAAAAAAGTGGCTTATTGAATTAATTAAAGAAACAGAATAATTCCAGAAACCCTAATCTCACCACTTTGAAGCATATATGAACAAGAATTTCCAATTCTTCTCACTTACAAAAGCCAGCATGCTACAATAGAAATATTAATGTTTTTATTGAGTTAGTTTCATTAATGTAAACAAAGTAATTACAGTTCAGCATTTCTTTTTTATATCTTTAGGAACTGAATTATCCAAACCAATTTTTACATTAATCAAATAAACCATAAATCTGTATTAATGAAGGACATGTGTAGACAAAGAATAGACTCAAAAAGAAGATATAATAGGTGCAAGCTGTCGTATCTCCTTAAAAAAAAAAAAACGCAGAAAGGTAGGACCCTCAAGTGACTACATAAACAGATAACTATCTCAAATTTCCACTTGCAGTCACCTTTGGTGTCTCCCATAGCTCATCAGTCTTCTCTGTTCATTCTAGGCTCTTTCCCTTCACTGTGTTGCATCCATACCCAGGCTTTGGCTAACATTTTTGTACCACAGACTCCCAAATTGTTACATCACTCTGTAGTGGATTGAATCGTCCATGTGCCTTGCCACTTGACCAAAAAGCCAAGGACCTAGGATCAC
Source organism: Choloepus didactylus (assembly GCF_015220235.1). NCBI lineage: Eukaryota > Metazoa > Chordata > Mammalia > Pilosa > Megalonychidae > Choloepus > Choloepus didactylus. The sequence goes on along the minus strand of NC_051320.1, from coordinate 47,497,338 downwards.
CGGCAGGCAGAACCAGAATGCCTGTCTTAGGGAAGAAATCATCACCTTGCTGATGCCTCAGTTTTGGACTTCTCCTAAACACAAAACTGTGAGCCAGTAAGTTCCCACAGCTTAAGCCAACCCATTGTACTGTATTTGTTTTAGCAGCTGAGAAACTAAAACACAACCCTTGGCCACTTTTCTGAGTTCCGGATCTGTATTTCAAATTGCTGACCTGATATTTCTACCCGACAGTTCCTCAAATACCTGATACTCAGTGTAGACAAGGATCTTTCCTTTTCCTTGATAGTTATTTATACCTACTTAATTCATATTAATAATGTCTGACCAAAGGAAATAGAAAAGCTGGAAATTCTTATTTCCTTTTGTACAATGTTCTGCAGACTATAGGCTGTAACACTAAGTGCATATACTGTGATAGAACACATCATTCTGAAAGAGCTAGATACATTATAAATGTTGTATAAACACAGGTATAATTACTTATTTTGAATGAATATGTATTTGCTTAAAATGATTTATTTCAAATTACCTGTGCAAGCTCTGTCTGCCTCCACAAATTAAACTGTCACCCACAAAAAGTATTTTTCTCTGCCTTCCATGCCCTACCTAAGGAAATAGAGAGTGTCTTTAAAAATTACTGACTTCCATGTGGGCTTCATGTTGTGATTTCTGAATGTATCTGGATTGTTTCCCTTCAGAATAAATAAAAACAAACTGGATTGCTTAACCCTAAATATTTCAGTGTACAACTTTTAGTCTCTTGCTGGTAGATAAATCAGCAAAAAATAGTGCAAATATATCAATATATGTAATTATCAGATTCGTTTGATGCAATTCCATGCCAATAGAATCATAGGTTTTGAATGGACAAGGGCTATACTAGAACAATTTTGTCTCCTTTTTTGTCTTATATTTTGAACTCATAAAAATGGTATATGAATGCATAGTCATTGCCAAAAAACAAAAATTCAATCAACATAACCACACACAGAATAATAATGAAAGTCCCTCTTTACCATTCCCAATCCTTCATCGTAGATTAATTAATAGTGATCATCTGCCTGTTTCGTCCATAGCAATAAATCCAGCACCTAGGATAATCAATAGTACATATAGGTGCTCACTAAATATTGCTAAATTAATCAATATCCTTCCAGTTACTTTACATATATTTGCATGTATATTCAACATTTATGTGAACATAATGTGCATACTATCCTGTGATTTGTTATTTTGCCGTTTTACTTAACGATACATCTATGAGTTCTATCTCATTATGTTTAATGGTTGCATCATTTTCTATAGCATGGAAGAATCATAATTTATTTAAACATTCTCCTTTATATTATACCCAACTTTTTACCACTGTAATCAATGCTGCATTGATTTTCTTGAAACATGCATGTTTACAGACTCAGGGGAATATTTTTGTAGAACACAGTTCCAGAGATGGAATTACTGGGTCAAAAGTATATAAGCATTTAAAATTGTTACAAAATTCTATATTATGTCTGATATTAAAGATATTTCAGTCTCTACTCGTACGAATAGCATATAAAACTATCAATTATCCTAAGATTTGAAGACAATTTTATGAGTATAATGGGTGAAAGATTACATTTGCCAAATTGTTTTAATTTACATTTCCTAGGTTTCTAGCAAGCTTGAGCAATTTGTCATACGTTTATCCAATATCTATATGTATTATTTGTTTCTATATAAATTCCCACTAAACAAACCTTTTCCTATAGGTTATCCTCTTAGCGATTTTAAATATTTCTTATATATTGTGGATACTAACCTTTGCCTGTTATATATATGTGTCTGTGTGTGCATGTGTGTGTGTGTGTGTGTATATATGAAAATATATTTTCTTTCTCCCAATCTATTACTCACATTTCAAAAGAGTCTTTAAATTGTGTTTGCTTATATCTATGAATATTTTCCCTTATGTCTCTTGGATTTTGTGTCTTATGGATTAGGCCTTCTCTGTACACATTTTATAAAAAATATAACTTCTAGAAGGTTTTGTTGTTTGTTTATTTGTTTATATTTAGCTCTCTCATCTGTCTATAATCTATGTGTGGTATGAATAAAGGCTCTGTATTTTTCTAAATCAATATCCAAATGCTCCAACAGCATTTTTGAACATTTTATCCTTTCTCCACTGATTCCCAGTTTTTTCATTTGCAATTCTCTTATTCTGTTTCATAATTTTCATAAATTCAGTTGTATATAAATACACAAAAATGTTAGCTTTAAACTTTAAAGTATCTATTAATATCTGCTGAATTAATACCCCCATGAATTTACTTCTTTTCAGATTTTTTCTACCCTGTTCTTAGATATTCACCTTTTGAAACATCTTTAAAGTTTTCCCAAAAATTTCTCATGGGAGATTAGTTGGAGTTTGCTGAATTTATATATCATATTTGAAAAAACTGTGTAACTCTACTTGAGACATAGAAGGAGTGAACAAATAAAGGAAGTTTTTATGGATTGGGACTTTATTTATCCACTCCTTCTATGTCTCAAGTTAAGTTACAGTTTTTTCAAATACCAATAATAAAAATAATATCTATCAGACAGTTCCTCTGTGTTAGATGTCATTCTAAGCATATGACATGGTTTTTGTTTTTTTTTTATCTGTTTTGTTTTGTTTTTTTATTTATTTACTTTTATTGTGGAATATAACATATTTACATAGAAGTAATAACTTTCCAAGTGCAATTTAATAAGTAATCAGCAAATTTCAAAGAATGTTATGGGTTACAGTTCCACAGTTTCAGTTATTTCCTCATTGTAAAATATACATGCAAAAAAGTGGTAACTTTCAAAGTATGATTTACTTTTTGTATAGATGATACATTTCACAATAAGGAAATAACTGAAACTATGGTACAGTACCCATAATATTCTTGGAAATTTCCTATATACTACTTGTTTTAAATGTTTTTATCTCACTACAATCATATGAGCTAGACACTTTTTTCATGCCTATTTACAGAAACCAAATAACACAGGAGGATTAAGTAACTTGCCCAATTCTCACAGCTAATGAATGTGAATGATTGGATTTGAAATAATGTATTTAGTGACAGAGTCCACCCATTTAATCATTCTGTAATTTTGTGTAGGTTGTTCCTTGATAGTTTGTACAGTTTTGCTGATGTATTGGTTAGAATTTATTGTTATTACACTATCTACTTGGGTTACTGTGGATATATGCTTTATCTTGCATTTTGTGTCCACATTTCTTACTAAATTTCCTAATATATTTTTCTTATATGGGAAGATCTTTCTAAATTGTCTCGTTCCTTAGATTTTTTTTAAGATAGACATCATTTTAATTAATAACAGCTTTGCTTCTTCCTTTCCAATATTTAAATTTTGTAATTCATTTGGCTCTTCTATGTTTTTGCTTTGTTTAGAAACCTCTGCCCCTTCCCTCTCCAAAAAAATAGAGAGGGCCTAAGCCTGAAAAATAAAAGAATAAAATCTTATTCTCTGGAAATGGAGATAAATAATAAATATCTAAAGGAGGTAGCAAAGTTTCCTTGTAGTGAAGGGGATAGGAATTTAGGTGATTTCTTTTTTTGTAACAAACCTTTTAGAAATATTTGGTTCTTTAACTTATGTATGGGTAAATCTTTAAAAATTAAAGTAACAAAAAAATGGAAAAATTAATTGGGGGGAGGAAGCAGAGGAGGAAAAGAAAGAGAAGACGATGTCACAGGAAGTATCCAGGGTGCTGATAATGGTTCTACCATAGAGTAGGCTGAGACCTTCTGGCACATGCTCCAGAAAAATTTTGACTCAGTATAAGGAAAAACTTTATAAAATTCAGAGTTTTCCAAAAAATGGAATGAACTGCCTTTTAAGAAAGTGAGATCCCCATTACAAGAGGAGATCAAGCACAAGAATGGGCGATCATGTGATGAGGATATTGCAAAAGGGATTCAAGCATTGAGTGGATAAGTTTATTTTAAGATCTTTCTTCCTCTGCATTTTTTCATATAATTCAGCCTATTATAAAGTGCAACAAATGGTGCCATGAAACCATTTTTAATTTAAGTAAACCCCCCACTGTATTAGACTCCATAGGAAATCAAGAATGCTTTATTGAAATAGAATTGTGCTAAAATTAGTAGTTTGCTTAAAACCATATTCCTAACCTGCGGGAGTTGTGGAATAAACAGAGATGAGACCAATTTTACCTATAGTGAATTAATAAATCAAAAGAAATAAGAAAAAAGGAGAAGCACCATGAATCTTTTCCTTCTCCTAGTTCTTTAGCGTAGTGTTTTGCTTTACTAGATAGTTTTGGATTTGGGGTTAATAGCTGGGATGCTTGAGGTATGATAGAATCTGAAAGCAAAGATGTTGCTTGAAAACACAGAAAATAAACTGTAAATTACTCAGCTATAGCTCAGGTAAGAACTGCCAAATTTTTTGTCTTTACTTCTGTTCCCAGACCCTCCAATAGAACTAGGGTAATTTGCTACTATCCCTATGTAACACACTAGTTTCTACCCTAAGGAATTGAACTGGTCACTGTGGTATAGGGTTGTTTGCATCCAAGCAGGATGCATGTAAAAGATTTGCTACCCTAGACAAGAATTGCCTGTGTTTCTGTAACACCATCTCTTTCTCTCATCTCTGCTGATATCTTATATCTGATTTATCATGACTTCCTGTGCTGGAGCCCTTGTGCCAGGATCCTTACATCTAGCTCTGAACCTAGGAAGCCTGGACAAATCTTGATTCCTATCCTTTATTCCCAGTCTCCACTTGGTTTTCCAGGTCCTAACTTCCTGCCCCTTCTCCATCAACCAGCACACCCATATCCCACTTTAATACAATCAACATTATCTATTGTGTTAGAGGGGGTGCCAATTATATAAACTTATCCTCACACAGATGTTACATTGAAGCTCTTTGTTTGGCTGGTGGAATTTTAACCCTATTTTTGATAGCTATCTTGATGCCTACTAACTCTATGATAGCAAAGTGAATTGATTAATCAATCATATGAATGAATGTGTTTCTAAAGGAGATGTTCTTAAGTAAACCACATTTCAAGATTATCTAAACTATTAAATCAACCCAGACAATGATCCAACTTTATAAATGACTTCACTTTCTGAGACACTGCCTCTGTCATGAATGCACAGAATCTATATTTCTAAGTGGTATCACTTCATTTGAGGGCAAAGTAAGATGCCTGGTTTCATCCTGGTCAATTGTAGGTTGATCAATCTATTATGAAATTCTACAGTTCTGTTGTAAATAAGAGGATAAAACCGAAAAGCCAATGTAAAAATCCCAATGGAAACACTGTGTCTTTGGTTCTTAGATGACTGAAAAGTAAGTTCCCATGTTTATCACTCTGGAATCTATGAGATCACTGAAGACAAGAATCTTTTGATAAATGTCTTTCTGTCCCCAGCATTCAGCACAGTGCCAAACACATAATAGATGCTCAAAATTTGTTTGTTGAATGAAGGCACTTACTTTTTCTTTGTTATTTTGAATATAATTATATTACACAGCCACCATTTCTAGCTTTCTACAAATTTCCTCATCTATTTATTCAGTAAATGCTTATTTAGCACCTACTCTGTCACCAAGCACTGTTCCAGGCACTGAGTATGGAATGAACAAAATAAAATCCTTGCTGTCATGGAGCTTAAATTTAATTAGGGGAAGAGACAATCATCAAATAAGCATATCAGAAAATACAACGCAGTATCAAATATTAATAAATACTAGCAAGACAATTAAAGCTGCTAAAGAGATAGAGAATGACAAGTGGATGCTATTTTATGTTGGAGATTTATGTTTGAACAGAGATCTAAATGAAGCGAGAGTGGTCCCTGTGAATGTTTGAATAAAGAACATTCCAGGCAGAAAGAACAACAAATGAGAAGGTTTTGAGATGTGAGAGAGCATAGTGTGTTTGAGGAGTAGCAGCTGAAACAAAATGAACAAGAAGAGTGGCAGAAATTAGATCAGATTGGTAGACACTGTCAAATCATGTGGGACTTTCTAGGTCATTGTTGGGACTTAGATTTTATTTAAAGAAGTCACTGGAAGATTTTTGAATTGGGGAGTGAAATGTCATTTGCACTTTTAAAGAAACACTGTGGGTGCTATGAGGAAAATTGACTGGGTGGGTAGGGATGGGTTGAAGGTAGAGAGAAGGGGGATAAAACCAGTTAGAAAGCTATTGCATTAACCCGTAGGAGATAAAGTTAGCTTTGAGCAGAGAGTTTGGTGGTGGCAGGGGAGTAAGGGGGGAGGTTGACAAAAGATTAGATTCAAGAAATATTTTGCAGACAGAGCCAACAGAATTTGCTGGGATCCGGATATAAGAAAAATGAGAGCTGCAAAGAATAACTCCAAGGTTTGTGAAAGGCAAAAGGATGAGTGCGGGGACCACTAACTGAAGAGGGGAACATGCCAGAGATGCAGACTTCAAGGGGAAATATGAGTTCAGTTTTGGACATGCCATCTCAGTGGAAAAATCGAGGAGGCAGTTGGATAAATGGGTCTTGCATTCCAGATGTAAGGTATAAATGTAGTCATTGAAACCAGGTCAAGAAGGTGTTTCATGAATTATTTGTGGTAAAAGTTGAGCAGCTTAGGTAAGATGCAGACTGAGAAATGAACAGTGGATTAGGTAACATGGGAAGTCATTCGTGACTGAGGCAAGAGCTATTTAACTGGAGGAGTAAGGACAAAAGTCTTTCTTGATGAAAGCAAGTGCAAGAGGGAATGAGAGGTAAGAAAATGAAGAGACCAAGTATAGACAAGTCTTTCATTTCTCCCTACTAAATAGAAGAGCAAAGAAACTTATTCCTATTTTAACATTTTTTTCTAATCATTCTTTTACTGCATGATTTCGCTACAAGCCCGAACTTCACCTCTTTATTCAATTTTATCTGACCAAATTTTATTGTTCACTAGGTATCCAGTGAATAAATAACCTAGTCACATGAGCCTCTGAGTGACAATGCATTTTGGAGGAAAGATACTAAAGAAGAAACCTCTGGAGTACACGACAAAAGGAAATATAAAATGCTGACAGCAGTAAGAGTTCTTCTCAGGGCTGACCTCTTCATAAATTCAATATAGTGATAAGCAAATTGCTTGGAGGTTATATGGTTTCAAGGATGGCATGGTATCTCAGTGATGAAGCAGTGTCCAGAGATGAAAGCTTTTCATAATTTATTTTCTCCTTTCTGCTGTTTTGAAGAGTACTCTACAAGCTGGTCTGGAGATTGGAGGGGAAAGGAGAATGAAACAAGAAAAAGTATATCTCAAATTCAGATAAGGTCTCAAATAAACAAATAATTTGCAGTAGAACATTCTATATGTCAGCCACTCTGCCAGGTACTACATCAAGCGAGTACAGCAACAAACACATCCAACATGGCCGTATGTTCACGGAGCAAGCTTATGCTCCATGGGGCAAATCATTAAATGAGCAAATAGACGTGATTTTTAAGTTCTGTTTAAAGGGGAAGTACAGGGTGTACTGAGAGTTTTTTTTTTATGAGCATCCAACAATCTAGGAAGCCAATTGAAGATTCTAGAAAAGAAATGGTATTTAAGCTGAATCCGGAAGGATAAGTAGGAGTTAGGAAGATATTAATTAACGCCTCCAATATAATCTTGTTGCCCATTGGCATTTTATCACCTTTATAAACCACTATATTCTTACTCTTATATTGTTACTTTTATACTTGTCTTTAGTGAAAGATGTTTTTTAAAATGTAGAAAAAAAACATTTAATGATGACTATATGCTCTTTTGAAGAGACGTACTGATGCTTAAGAAAATGGAAAATGCGCTATTTTAATATTACTGTAAAAATAGAAACTAAAATGTGCTACTTGTGATTTAGCCATGGGTAACTTTGTTTTTATCAGGTTATGGTGCTGGTGCTTTTTTGTGTTTGTTGAATACCTTTCCTTTTGTCACTCAGGTAATATAATCACCTCTCTTTGTGTGATAATCATAGGTAATTAATTTTGTAACTGCTCCTGTCCTCTTAGATTGTTAATTGGATGTCTGTAAATCACATATCTATTCCATGACTCTTCAAAAGAAGTGAATATATGCTGGTTTTAAATGACACGGATGCTTTACTGAGTCTGATTGTCAATTGTTATTAAAAGAATAAAATTTTGAAATATAGTGATGCTTGAATATAGGGCAGTATCTTTTAGTCTATTGAGACGAATTTCAAAGGTATAATGAAAAAAATGTGCTGTCATTTACTGCCACAGTGATTTTCCAGTAGAAGTTCATATTATTTATTCCCATTTCTTTAGAGTAAGGTTACAAAGGTTTGCAAAATTAATAAGCGACAGGGGTGAGACTTGAACCCAAGTTTGTCTTCTGAATCTAAATCAAGTTCACATGCCAAACCCAGAAAGATTGATTCTGATATGAATATTAGACTCTTTACCTATTCTTCCTATGTCTTATATATAAAAAGGAGGGGAAATGGTAGTATTTAATTTTTGTGAAGATTAAATCTTAAAATGTTAATATATATAAAGCACTTGGAATAGTGCCAGTAAATAGCAACAGTCCAATACATTTTGGCTAATATTATAATTTGAATGGCTTATATAAAATAAACAGTACAATTATATTATATATTATATTGTTTAATTAATATACATAATTGTTTTAATTAGTTTCTAATAGTATCCTATATTGACAACATGCAATAATATTCATGCAACAGATACTTATGCTGACTTTATATTGAAAGAAATATCTAAAATCTTAAGAACATAATATTTTCATCATTATTGTCCTGTGAATTTTGGTCCTAGTTTCCTCAGCAGTTCCATCAGACATAGATGGCCCTAAAGTCACAAATTTCTATATTAAGTACTGGTCTTCAAAATATTATTGGATGCTCTTAAATGGAAATGTTCAAACTTTTTAAAAATCTGTCAGTGTGCCTGGGTGTATATATAACATCAAACATGCAAATGGAGGCTAAAAACCTCAATCAAATAACTATATAGTTGGACAGCATGATGCCATGTGTATAGGCGTTTGGAAATATTTCTGTGATAGGTTAAATGTCATGATTTATGATTTATTTATTAACACAGGATACTGATGGGACAAAGTATACTTTTGAACATTCACCTATATGTTCTTATATTTGTTCAGCTATGCTTGGTCCTGTGGGAACCCCAAAGGTGAAGAAAAGCCCCTGTCCTCAAAGAGCTTTCAGGATAGCAGGAGATTTTAGAGAGCTGTAACATTCTTTCTCTCTTCTGTATCCTATTAAATACTTCACCCAGATTTGTGTTGCAGTGGAGGCTGAGATGATCTCTGAGCCTGAAAAGCTTGCTGGGATCCCTGAGAAGAAAGACACGGAAATAAGTGTTTATTCCTACAATGCTGCTTCACACCCTTAGACGGGAAGTTTGTCAGAATATTTGCTTAAAGATAAGTCTCTAAGACTTGCAAAGGGCGCTTTCTAGAAGGGCTTTCATTGTTTTTGTTTTTGTGTTTTTTTGGCATCCATTGTTCTTGAAGTGACTATGGAGCAATTTGCTATTGAACATTCTAATGAGGTAAAATCTTTAGTTAATATTGCATTTGATATAAAAACAAAAAAAAAAGAGAGTTTATTCCTTTAAGTTGGTGCATTTTTTTTCATAGTTTAAAAGATAAATACAAACAACTACTTGCCTTTAAAGACACAGGGAACCATGACCATGGTACAGAATAGATTAATTTTAGAAGCCAGAAAGATTACATTCCATATGTAACTTGATATCAGCATGCAATTTTTATTAGGCAATTGAAACTGAAAATAGTTTTCTTAAATGAGGAAGAATGGAATGCTCAAAAGAAAGCTACATGAATGCTGTGACTATTTGTAGCAGAGATAGACCTCACTGATAATTGTGTTGCAGCATGAATGGCCAATATTTGAGCATATGAACAAATACCAGTTTTTTAAATTCCAAAAGAGCTAACAATACTGTTAATGATTTGATGCAATAGTGGTGTAATTTTTTTTATTAGAGAAGTTGTAGGTTTAGAGAAACATCATGCCACAAAATAGAGTTACCATATACCCCCTCCCACACACAGTTTTCCTATATTGACACTGTGCATTAGTGCAGTACCATTGTTACAATTGATGAAACAATACTATTATAATTATACTATTAACTATAGTCCACAGTTTACATTAGGGTTCACTGTGTTGCACAGTCACATGGGTTTTTTTTTTTTTAATTTTTAATTTTACTAGCATATACACAACCTAAAATTTCCCCCCTTTTAATCACATTCAAATATATAATTCAGTGGTGTTAATTACAGTCACAGTATTGTGCAACCATCATCACCATCCATTATCAAAACTTTTCAGTCATCACAAACAGAAATTCTGTACCAATTTAATCATTAATCTCTATTCCTGCCCCCACCTGGACCCCATAACCTGTATTCTAGTTTCTAACTCTATGAATGTGTTTGTTCTAATTATTTTATATCAGTGAGATCATACAATATTTGTCCTTTTATGTCTGGCTTATTTCACTCAACATAATGTCTTCAAGGTTCATATACCACATTTTGTTTATGCATTCATTGGTTGAAGGACGCTCTCATCTATTGACAATTGTGAATAATGTTGCTATGAATATTGGTGTGCAAATATTTGTTCCATCCCTGTTTTCCATTCTTTTGGGTATATACATAGGATGAGATTGTTGGGTCGTTTGGTAATTCTGTGCTTAACTTTCTGAGGAAATGCCAAAATGTTTTACACAGTAGCTGCACCATTTTACCTTCCTGCCAACAATGAACAAGTGTTCCTTTTTCTCCATATCCTATCCAACACTTAGTTTCCATTTTTTTAATAGTAGCCATTCTAGTGGGTGTGAACTGGTATCTCATTGTGGTTTTGATTTGTATTTCCCTAATGGCTAATGATATTGATCATCTTTTTATGTGCTTTTTGGCCACTTGCATATCTTCTTTGGAGAAATGTCTTTTGCCCATTTTTTATTTGAGTTGTTTGTCTTTCTGTTGTTGAATAGTAGAAGTTCTTTTTATATTCTGAATATTAAATCCTCATCAGATATATGGTCTCCAAATATGTTCTCCCATGCTGATTGTCTTTTTACTTTCATTAGGAAGTCCTTTGATGCACAAAAGTTTTTACTTTTGATGATATCCTGTTTATCTGCTTTTTCTTTTGTTGTCTGTGCTTTTGGTGTAAAGTCTAAGAATCCATTGCCTAATGCAAAGTTCTGAAGATGCTTCCCTATTTATGGCTTTGATTCTTATATTTAGTCTCTGATTCATTTAGAGTTAATTTTTGTATATGGTGTGAGGTGGGGGTCCACCTTCGTTCTTTGGCATATGGATATCCAGTTTTCCCAGCACCACTTGTTGAAGAAACTATTTTTTCCCCATTGAGTGGACTGTACACCCTTGTCAAAAGTCAATTGGTCCTAGACGTGAGGGTCTATTTCTGAATTCTCAATTCGATTCCATTGGTCTATATGTCTTTTCTTGTGCCAGTACCATGTTACTTTGTTTACCGTGGCTTTGTAATAAGTTTTATAGCTGAGTAGTGTGAGTCCTCCAATGTTGTTCCTCTTTTCATGATGATTTTGGCTATTTGGGGCCCCTTACCCTTCCACATAAATTTGATGATTGGTTTTTTCATTTCTGCCAAGAATGCTTTTGGAATTTTAATTGGGAATGTGCTGAATCTATAAGTCACCTAAGGTGGAATTCATATCTTAACAGTAGTTTGTCTTCCAATCCGTGAACACATCATTTCTTTCTATTCATTTAAGTCTTTTCAAAATTTCCTTTAGCAATGTTCTATAGATTTCCATGTATAAGTCCTCTACATCCTTGGTTAAATTTATTTCCAGATATCTGATTCTTTTAGTTGCTATTGTAAATGGAATATTTTCTTGACTTCCACTTCAGATAGTTCATTACTAATGTATAGAAAAGCTACTGGCTTTGCATATTGATCTTAAACCCAGTACTTTGAGTTCGTTTATTAGCCCTAGTAGCTTGGTGGTGGATTCTTCAGGATTTTCTCCATATAGGATCATTTCATCTGTAAATAGGGAAAGTTTTACTTCTTACTTTCCAATTTGGATGTCCTTTTTTTTTTTTTTTTTTTTTTTTTCCTGTTTCTTGCCTAATTGCTCTGACTAGAACTTCCAGTACAGTATTGAATAACAGTGGTGACAGGGGGCATCCTTGTCTTGTTCCTGATCTTTGAGAGAAAGGTTTCTGTCTTTCACCACCGAGTATGAAGTTAGCTATGGGTTTTTCATGTATGCCCTTATCATGTTGAGGAAGTTTCCTTCTATTCCTAGTTTTCTAAGAGTTTTTATCAAGAAGTGCTGGATTTTGTCAAATGCCCTTTTTTTCATCAATTAAGATGATTATGTGTTGTTTCTTTTTTCATTCTATTAATGTGGTACATTACATCAATTGATTTTCTTTTGTTAAACCACCCTTGCATATCTGGGATAAATCCACTTAATCATGGTTTATAATTCTTTTAATGTGCTGTTGGATTTGGTTTGCTAGTATTTTGTTGAGGATTTTTGCATAAATATTCATAAGGGATATTGGTCTGTAATTTTCTTTTTCTGTGGCTTTGGTGTTAGGGCGATGTTTGCCTCATAGAATGAGTTAGGAAGTTTTCCCACCTCTTCAATTTTTTAAAAGACTTTATTTTTTTAGAAAAGTTTTAGTTTTACAGAAAAATTGAGGCAACAGTACAGAGAATTCCCATATTCTCCTTCTCTCCACCCAACCCCACACATACACAGTTTCTCCTATTATTAACATCTTGCATTAGTGTGGTACATTTGTTACAATAGAATAGCCAATATTAATACATTATTATCTAAAGTCCATAGGTTCACTCTTTGTATGGCACAGTTCTAGGGATTTTGACAAATGCATAATGTCAAGCATACTCTTTACAGTATCAGACAGATACTTTCACGGCCCTAATTATCTCCTGTGCTCCACCTACTCATCCCTCCTCATATTCCCCTACCTGAAGCCCTGGCAGCCATTGATCTTTTACAGGGTCTATAATTTTTCCTTCTCCAGAAGGTCATAGAGGTGAAATCATACAGTATGTAGCCTTTAAAACTAGCTTCTTGCACTTGGCAATATGCATTTAAGTTTCCTCCAGGTCTTTTCATGGCTTGATAGCTCATTTCTTTTCATTGCTGAATAATATTCTGTTGTTTGGATTCCAACTACTTTTTCCAAATGTTAACTTTAGAACTTTCAAGTACTAATCTATACTTATGTGTAGGTGTGCATTTGTTATTGAGCCTGGAAAAATACCCATAACATTGTAGAGAAACATATAGAAATTTAGGTAGATACACAAAGAATTAGGAAATCCCAGGACCCTAACGTGAATGAAGAACTGTGACAAAAAAGAAAAGGAAGAGGTGGTGGTGGAAGAAGTGTTAAAGGAGAAGAAATGATGAATTTAAGAGGTTCATTTGTAATAAGTAAGCTTTGCAGGTGTCAGAATATTTAAGCCAATTATGAAGGGTGGTTGAATGTCATTAAGTCAATAAAGAAATATACCATTCCTGGAGAAACTTCACTGATTGAATATAAGCATTCATTTTTGCTCTCTTCCAAAACATCACTAAAATGACAATAGAGGGATTTTTTAAGGCATAAATGCCCAAGGTCAAAGAGAATGGGAGAGGAGAGAACAACAGTATTTTGAAAACTAAAAAGCAGATGTGAGTGTGGCAGCTGACCTAACAAAGTCAAGGAAGGTGAATCCTAACTGGCAGTGGGGAAAGCTAAAAAGTTGTCAGATTGGGTGTAGCAGATCCCCAGAAGGCTAAGAAAATTGTGGCTCAAGAAAGCTCTGGAAGTGGGGCCAATGTAGCACATAGATGAGAAGTATGGTTGAAAATCTTCTTAAGAAGCGATTTCAGTCCTTGTTTGCCTGCCCCAACTCATCTCAGGTGAGCAATGCTTTTCCCTTACTCTGGTCAAAAGTCTGAAACTTTACTTACTAAAGAGGGGAAGAGAAAAGGTCTCTTTGGTGTGAAGGTGTGAGCACTTCCTGAAATCAGAGGGATTAACTGAATGTTTGGATACCAGATGTTGAGACTCCTCCCTCCTGCCTTCAGTATGCCAACAGCTAGAACTAACCCTTCAAGCACTAGACTGGAAGATCCCTCTCTTAGGATTCAGCCAGGCTAAAAACAAATAATACTGACATTAAAGGTTGCCAAGTTAAATATCCCTGCAAAAAGAACTCATCAAAAAACTTATAATGGACAAATTACTCATGCATTCAAACCTTAAAACCAACTTTTTAGTGTTCCATGCTGTCATTTGAGCAGACACCAAGGTTTACCAGACATCTGAGGAAAGCTTCTAATATGAAAGCTTTAGGAAGGAAAAAAAAAAAAAAAAAAGCATCCAAAAGCAATTGAAGAAAGCAAACTTGATGCAAAGAAACACATTTTTAATAAAAGAAAAATACTATCCTTAATATCCTCAGAAAGATGAGATTATATTGCATCCATGTTATAAATATGGAACATTGAGAGAATAAGAGTATAGCAGGTTTTAGTTTCTAGTGTATTAGAATAGCCAGAAGGAAATACCTGAAATTCTTGAACTTTAACCCTGTAGCCTTGATCTTTGATAATGATTGTATAACTATACAGCTTTTATTTTATGAGCATGTGATTACTAAAACCTTGTTACTGACACCCCCTTTATCCAGTATATGGTTAGATGAATAATAAAATAAAGACATGCATGGGAAAAAAAGAAAGAAAGAAAGAAAATAAAATGAACAAAGAGGGAAGAGGAAGTATGTATTAACTCAGTAAATCCATTTTGCAGGCAAAAAAAGTATAACAGGCAGAAATCTACCATGGCCTCCAGGAGCCTTACCTGCTGATTTACATAGTCTTTATAATCCCCTTCCCTTGGTGTGAGGGGAACTTGTATATGTGATGATATATCACTCTCATGATTATGTTACTTTATATGGCTGAAGGGATTTTCAAATGTAATTATGGTCCCTAATCAACAGACTTATATTTAATCAAAAGGAGATTATACTTGGTTGGCCTGAGCTAATCAGATGATCCCTTTAAAAAGTTAAAGAGATTTGAATCAAGAGAGATTTCTCCTGCTGGCCTTGCAGAAGCCAATGGCCATGTTAGGGACTGCCTGTGGAGGGGACCATGTGGCAGATGGAGACCCTGAATAATGGACCCAGTTACTCCCTACTTGGACTTCTGAGCCACAGAAATTTCAAAAATTCACAAATGTGAGATAGCAAGTTTGTATGTTGTCCTAAGCCATCAAGTTAGTGCTAATTTGTCACATGGCAACTGAAGGGGCAAATTGTAGGCAGAGAAAGAAAAGTTTAGAACATGTGCGTGTGTAATACACTATCAGTATTTAGTATACTACAGCAATATACTATATACCATAGTAATATACTACTACTTATATCTTCAGAAAGATAAGAGAATATGTTACATCATGAAACTGGAAGAGAACAGGGAGCTTTAAATATGGAACACTGAGAGAACAAAGAAGAACTTTTGGAAATTAAAAATATAACACCAGAAATGAAAAATTTGATAGGAGAGTTGAAAGATAATTTGAGGAAATTCTGCCAGAAAGTAAAGCAAAAATATGATGGGATGAAAAATACCATAGGAGTTAAAAGATAATATTAGAATCCAGTCAAGGAGGCCCAATGTCCAAAGAATAGGAGTTCCAAGCAAAGACAGTAGAAAACAGATAGGAAGATGCAAAACAAAACACTTCCAGAATATTTACCAATATTGGAAGATACAAATTTCCAGATTGAGGGGGCTATACCAAGGCACATTATTGTGAAATTTCAGAGCACTAGAGATTAAGAGAAAGTTCTACAAGAAGAGAGAGAAGAGGAGAGAAACAGATCACAAGGAATCACGGGGTAGAATGGCTTTTGCTTTCTCAACAACGTTGGAACAAGCGTGCTAGGGAGCGCAGCCTCCAATTTGAAAATGATTTTCAAACCAGAATTCTATGAATATCAAAATTATCATCCATGGTATAGTTAGAAAAGTATCAAAATTTTATCTCCTATACATTCTTTCTCACAATGTTCTGAAGAATGGTATCATCCAAATGAGGAAATGATAGTGATAAAGGACATGGGACATGGAAACAGGTATGCAAGTAGAGGAGGGAGGTGAAGGGAGAGTAAGGAAATCCTTATGAAGATGGTGAAGGGAAGTGCCAGGACATAAACTCTATACCAGGTACAGAGACGGCCAGCTGGGTTTGAAGCAGCCAAAAGTCTCCAAAGTGACTTTCACAGAAAATGGTAACCTTAGGCTTCTGAGCCATGTGAGTATTTGTGGTTAGACTAGGGATAAGTACACAAAAATATTAAAGCAAACCCAAAAAAAATGACAATCATTGGCCCTGAGGAAAAAAAGTATTCAGGGAAAGGGCAAATACCTATGTTTCACTATATGGCCAGTTGTGAGCATTTACATAATACAATCATAAGAGCATTAATATTATTATTATTGTGAAATATAAATTTCTCTAGGGGGAATGGGAAAGATGCTCTGTGTGGTGGGGATGAGGAGAGACAAAAGAGCTAAAGCCTCAACTTCCATTGTTAGAAGTCAATAAATATGCTTTAACCAAGAATTCAAAAAGTAGTCATTTAAAAATAAGAAAATAAAAAGTAATCATATAAACTAAAAGAATAAAAACAAAAATAAAAGAAGATGATGAATGGTACATGTAGTGCCGTAATTGTGAAAATTTTAAAAGACAAACCTACAAAAACAAAAATATTCTACATTGGCTATATGTTAGACATGGTTATGTATGTGTGAATAAAAACATAAAAAGTAAACTGGAAGAAAGTATCAAATTCATAAGAATGTTTACTTCTGGAAGGACAAAGAAGGAGTGATTGATGCAGAGTGGGGGTTAAAGGAGACTTTGCTTTATCTGTAATTTCTTACTTCTTTACCAAACAAAGACTAGACACTGATAGGGTTAATAGCTGTTGATTGATTCTGGGTAGGTGGCAGAAGAGCGTTTTATTGTTCTTTGAAGTTTTTTTTTCTTTTCTTTTATTTCTCAAAGTAAAAATAATCAATTTTGTAAAATGAGGGAACTATAACCAGAACTTGTAACTGGAGTTTACCTGAATGAGAAACAAACAAAAGATCTTTGGTTTAGTTTCTGTGGACTCAGGGGAAAATTGTGTATAGGTAGAGGGGATACAAATGAACAAGTGAGCCTGGGATCTCCTGTTGAGTCAGCGCCACAGACGGACTGATGAACTATAAAGCTCTTTCACCCTCAGGGTCTTTTCATGTGTTGAAATTCATGCCCTCCACCCTTCCCGAATCCCCTCCCAAGACACACACCCACACTTCACCCCACTAACTCCCTTATCTTATGCAAGAAAGGGTTACGTTTAGCTTTCACAGAAAGGCTACATGGAGTAGGGAAAAT
Organism: Choloepus didactylus; assembly: GCF_015220235.1. Classification (NCBI taxonomy): domain Eukaryota; kingdom Metazoa; phylum Chordata; class Mammalia; order Pilosa; family Megalonychidae; genus Choloepus; species Choloepus didactylus. Next base: position 47,479,752 of record NC_051320.1, on the reverse strand, counting down.
GGAAACTAAACAAGGGTGGCTCAAACAGGCTCCGCGGTTAAAGGGAAGGAGAGAGCCGTGACCTAAGCCCAGAGTTGGCGCTCCCAAAGGCGGGCTAGTTAGCTCTCTTGGATAGGCTGTGCCCTCTGGAGTGTCCAGCCAATGGAGAAACAGGGGAGGGACTTGCGTGTTAGACTTAGAATATAAATATTGTTATGTTCTTTTGTTCAGCGCGCCTGCCACGTATCTGGCCGTGTGTCTGTTCTTGCAAGATTGTGAATAAATTCTTTTCTCCTCCACAATCCTGTGAGCCTTATTATTTTAGGTACAGCGTTCTTTCCAACATCTTACAAGTCCCAGCTTAAATACCACTTCCCTGACTCACTAGCCCCATCCAATTAGTAACTGCAGTTCATTCGGCGTATTTGTTTACTGCCTTTCTCCCTCACCAGATTCTACAAAATATTCTGTCATGCTCAAATCAAAGCATCTTTCTTCTTCTCACCTCCCACATCTAATTGCTCAGAAAATGCTATTGGCTCCACCTCAAAAGTAAATCCAGAATCTGCCCCCTTCTCTCCACTTCCAGCACTAGGAAGGTAGTTAAAGTCAGTTGATTCCTCCTGATAGCCGCCTCCTTACTCCTACTCCTGTCTTTTACAGACAAGGAGCAGCCAGAGGGATCCTTTGGAAACAAAAGTCAGAAATGCCACTCCTTCGCTTTCCACCTCTCCCAGAATGAAGAGTGCCTTCCTCGGTTCCCGAGGTCCCACACGAACTGCCCCGCTCCCTCTGATCTTACCTCCTAACCTCATCCCCTCTCCCAGCCTCCTTTCTCACTGGTATCCACCTGTCCAGCATGCTGGATCTGTCCTGCTGCTTGGCCATCACCCGCTGTCCCACTGCCCGCAGCCTCTTGTACTCACCGCGCTCACTCTCACTTCACTCAGCTCACTGCCCAAGTGTCGCATTTTCAGAGACCGTACCTGCAGTGCCTCCATCCTGCTTTATTTGCCTTCAAAATACTCCTGCTACATGGCACACTTCATAATTAGTTGTACATCAGTCAATTGTCTGTCTTAGCTCATTGGAATGTATCAATTCCATGGGAGCAAAGACTTTTGTCCCCAGCTATATTCCCAGTGCCCACAACAAAACCTGGCACATAGTATACACTCAGTAAATAGTTATCGAAATACGCTTTTTAGTTGAATAAGGAAAAACATCTTGTCTGCTTTAAGTAGAACTTAGATCTAACATTCAGAAGAGTGCTTGAACATAGACCCTCCATAAATATTTTTGAATGAAGAAATGATGAATGAAACCAATGTCAAAATAGAGCATGGGAGAGAAATAGGGCTTTTCTCTTTATTGGAGTTAGCTGTCAATGGTAGTCAGTTATTCTGACAGTGAAAAACATAGGAACGTTTCAAAAAAGGTACCGAGAAAGTTTTGGATGGCATTAGAGAACAAATATAAAGGAATAAAATTATCTAGGGAGAAATGAAGTATGCAGAAAATTTAGGAAGAGGACTAACATTTGTTGTTACAACTGTAATCACTGCATTCCAGACACAAGAGAAGCCCCATAAAAACATATATTATACTTTAATTCTGATAGTCCTTTGTGAGATAGATGTGACAGTTCCCATTTTATAGAGAAAGAAATGAATTCAGACAAGTTAATGAATTAAAGGAAGGTCACATATCCAAGAAATGAAGACTCTACAGCTACATACAGTTGATTCTCATTATTTGCAGTAGTTATGTTTTATAAAGTTGCTGTGAACACTAGATTAACAAGTACTGACCATTGCTCCCAAGGGAAATACAGGGTTAGATTCCTGTGAGTCTCTGTTAACAACATTTTCAACAACTGATCAATATATAACCTTGTTTTACTTATGTTTCTGTTTAAAGACTCTTTGTTTAACATACATTGTTGTTTCATTAACGCTGAACTCACAGCCAACAGCATTTTAACTCATGCCTGAACAAAGCTTATCCAACACACGTATATTCTCTGTAAGACTCATCACAGCCTTCTTGCTATTAGAACACTAGACAGCACTTCAGCACCACAGTTGGGGGCAATTTTAAACAGCAAAATCACTAACAGAAAGCACTAAAATACAAAAAAGGTGGCACCAAATATATCATGAAAAAGACTCTTATTTACAGTATGAGAGCTGAAACAAGAAAGCAGAGCCTTATTTAATGTCAGCTGGGAACATACTTGTCAGGTGACTCAAATTTTTCACCATTCTGTACATGCCCGCAAATGACTGTGAAATTGTCACAAGAGATTTTGGGGTTACAAATAAATTTTAGAAAGTAGGCAAATTTGCAAATAAGAAATCCATGAATCACAAAGATTTATTTTATCTAGTCCACCTGACTGGCAGGCTGTTTCCCTGCCAGCCTTGGAAGCTGCTCTCTGTGCACCAGCTTTGTCCTTTTTAAAAGTATTTTTATTTCCTGCAATATTTTTGCTAAATAAGCACTTACTAAACATTTGTTGCATGAATAAAAGGTCTCTTCATGGAAAATATTTTAAAGGTAGAGAGAAACCCAGTTGGTGGGTGGTTGGGTGGGAAACTTCTATTGAGGTTGACGGTGATTTTTAGATTTTCATTCTTTCAAAATCAAAATATACTTTGTAGGAAAATAAGAAAATAGTACTTGCCAAAAGATTAATTAAGGATGTGTTCTAATCATTAAGAGCATTAAGCCAACCTAAACAGAAAGGTATTTTCAGCTTTGAAGAGTTGTTCTTGTGCATGCAGAATTATAAATGGCCTAATTTTCCCTATATCTCCATAATTAACAGAATAATTATTGATCAGCACAAAGCACATAGTCTCTGGAGACATGATTTGTGTGAGCTCTTAGCTTTCTGAAAGCTTAAATCACTGTAGTCAGTATTAAAAAAAAGAATTGATAGTAAATGTGGTATAATTAATCCACCTATTCTATTTGCACATGAACATCTTTTCATGCTAAATATCTCATTCATTTAGGAGAGAATACAAATGTATTACAATGAAAGAATAAAAAATAAACTGGAACTTTTAGTTTCCCTATGATACTTCCTTGTTTTTAATCTACTCAAAATTCTTATATATGGTGTAAGTTTAAAATATTTCTCCACTTTTATTTGCAAATTATAGGTGCAAAGTATAGTCTTGGTAGATGATTCAGATAATACTAGGAATCTGGTAGAATGTGCATGCACTAGTGCTGGGCTGTTTGCTCTCCCACTCTCCAATCTTCCCTGCTCTCCTCTGCATCGCAGTGGGCTGTCACCTGCAGGCTGCACGGCCCAGACCCATGTCACAGGGCTTCTGGATAGGCTTGGCCAATGGGAGCTACTAGTGGAAGGAAGAAAGAAATCAGGATATTTCTCCCTGCACATTCTGCCTCAGTTGGCCTCAGATCTCCTTTGTGCCTCCAGCTTTCTAGGGACAGGCCTGCCAGGGGGCCCTGGCCCCTGGGACCTCATAACCACACTATCTCCCTTCGTTCTCCAGCCCAGGGGTGGTGGTGGCTTTTTGCTCTTACTAGTCTTACTATCTCCTATTGCCTCACTACTTCTGTTGTCTTCACAGAGCTTCCATTTTTGTGTAATCAATTCCCTATATTAAACTCCTTCTGTTTTCAATTCCTAAAGCAGTTTCTGTTTCTCTATTAGACCCAACTGATAGAGTATACTTACTTCTTGAGGGGAGGAACCTAGTTTGCCTTACTTACTGCTATATCTTAGTACCTGGAGGATCCAAGCACATATTAAGTAATCGACAAAGATGTGACAAATGAATGAATGGAAAATAAATCCTTTAGTCTACTAGTTCTCAGACTTCATTGGACATCAGAATTAATAGGAAGACTTGTTATAATAGAATGCTACCTCTCACCACCACCCCCCACCACCCCCAGTTTCTGACTTAGTAAGTCTTACGTGAGGCCTCAAAATTTGCATTTCTAACAAGTTCCCAGGTGATACTGAAGCTGCTGTCCAGGGACCACACTTTGAGAACAATTTTTTAGTCCATGTTCTTTTCTCCACATAATTCGAACTGGGTACACAAATTGGAGTAAACTTCTATACCAATCAGCATGAAAATTTCATATTTACAGTATTTAAAGAAGAACTGGCATCCATCTTCAATCAATGTAACCACAAAATATTTACCATGAAAGAAGGGAAATTCTCTAACATCTCCTAAACTTTTACCAGGAATGAAAACTGATCAATTATTGCGGTCGTAGTTGACTCGTCTGGGGGGGGTGGGTGGCGGCCGGTTGCCAAATCCTAGGCTCTTAGGATTGCTTGGAGGGTACCGGCGGCGGGGGCTCTTTCCCGGAGGCGAGGGCGAGGCGGGGGACTGGGCCCGGTCCCTGGCGTAGGCGTGCAAAGTATGGAGGGCGGCGAGAAAGGAACAGGCGGGACACGGTTCTTTTAGGGTGAAGAAGCCAAGAGAGTTTATTAGGGGTGAGCACAGGTTATATAGGCTGGCATAGAGGGCGGGGGTTGTTACAAGTTAATGCTGAGGGGATAAAGGCTAGGATTGGTTCTGAGAGGGTGCAGAGGTTAGGATTGGTTCTAAGAGAGCACGGAGGTTGTTTGAAAAGGGGCGGGAGTTGCTCTGGCAACGGTGTCTGGTAACAATGTATGCGCACTGGTGGTGATGGGAGTTGCACTGGCAACGGGGAGTGTTCGGGCAAGATAAGGGGGTGGGGAAAAGGCGGTTTCCTCCGGCAAGCCTCCCCTAACGGTGGTATTTTGGGTGAGGAAATGGGGCCTGCCTCCGGCCTCACTTTCCCAGGCCTGGGGGGCTGTGGAGGGCGCTGTCGCCCGTGCTCACCACCCTCCCCAGGGGCGGATCCGGTCCCCTGGCCCAGGCCCACCAAGTTGAAGCACGTAATCAGTGTCCCGCCAATTATGTTTTTTTTTTTTTTATTTTTGTTTTAATTTTTTATTTGCTCCTATTTTTAAGTCAAATTCTGATGAATGAATTGCCAATCTTCGTAAAATATATTATGAAGTTGAGTACACTTGTTCATTTATACTCTATTGTAGTTTGCTAACACTGCCAGAATACAAAACACCAGAGATGGATTGGCTTTTATAAAAGGGAGTTTATTTGGTTACACAGTTACAGTCTTAAGGCCATAAAGTGTACAAGGTAACACATCAGCAATCGGGTACCTTCACTGGAGGATGGCCAATGGTGTCTGGAAAACCTCTGTTAGTTGGGAAGGCATGTGACTGACATCTGCTCCAAAGTTCTGGTTTCAAAATGGCTTTCTCCCAGGACGTTCCTCTCTAGGCTGCAGTTCCTCAAAAATATCACTCTTAGTTGTACTTGGGGTATTTGTCCTCTCTTAGCAAGAGTGTGCTTTCAACGGCCGTCCTCAAACTGTCTCTCATCCGCAGCTCCTGTGCTTTCTTCAAAGTGTCCCTCTTGGCTGTCGCAGCTTTCTCCTTCTGTCTGATCTTGTAAAGTGCTCCAGTAATTTAATTCAGACCCACCCTGAATGGGCGGGCCAACACCTCCATGGAAATTATCCAATCAGAATCATCACCCACAGTTGGGTGGGGCATATCTCCATGGAAACACTCAGAGAATTACAATCTAATTAACACTGATAGGTCTGCCGACACAAGATTACATCAAAGATAATGGCATTTGGGGGGACACAACACATCCAAACTGGCACATTCTCTATAAATAGAATCAGAAAGTTCCACGAAATGATACTTAGATATTCATCAGATGTCAATAAAAGCAAATATCACCAACAAAGGAAAGACTCTTTATCCCTCACATGTTAATATGAATTAATTTTACAAATAATTTCTTTACCCTGAGATAATTTCAAGAAAAGTAAAAAATATATTTAATTGTTATGTGCATTGGATTGGGTGTGGAGTTCAGTAGGAATTCAGATAGTCAGATCTGGGGTTATCTGGGGTTTAAAGGTGAGACAATACCAAAAGGAAGGAAAGGAGAGTAAAATGGCAGTGAGAAGGACAGAGAGAAGTCTTGCCTATTTGTCATTTGGTCTAAGGTCCAGCAGTTATTCAAATGTCACACAAATGGTCTCTCACTAGATGAGGTTCCTTCACCCTGCTGTATGCGTCCCTTGTGCCCAATACTTGACATATGCTCCCCCGGGATGATATGACCAAAGCTGGTCTCCACAGCAAGCTAGAAGCTCTCGCAGGGCAGGGTCCACATCTGTGTTGTTCCAGCTCAGTGCCTGGAATGTAGCAGGCATTCAGTACACATTGGCTGAATGGAAAGAGGAGTGAATTAATTACTGAATCGTAACATGGTTTTCTTCATAGCTCTTTTTTGAGGGGGTTTTCTTTTTGTTCATTTCTCTCAGTTCACATATTTCTCTGCATCTGGGAGAAGGGTATACAAAAGGTTTTCTATTCTATTCTTGCAATTTTTCTATGAAATTAAAATTGTTTCAAATAAAATAGATTATTTCAGAATTAAAAGCTAAAAAATCACTTCAGGCATTATACAGTGACTTAGAACTGTGATGGGTATGATTTGGTTGTTGACAGAATAAAAGATATGGTGCAAGAATATCAATCAATTCATGTATGTGGTTGTTCTATATTTTATTGCAGGGAGACAGATAATAAACAAAAAACTATAAGCCTGATGGAGAAAGATAATGAAGGAATAAGAAATAGGGTTTTGAGAGGTGATTGTATTTTAAATAGGATGGGCAGAAGAAGCCTCACCAATTCGGTCTTGAGTAAAGATCTAAAGAAGTTGAAGAAGTGAGAGAGGTTTTCCTGGCAAGAGGAGAACATCACAGAGAGAATACAGTGGTGCTGTGGTAGAAGTTTAACAACCAGCTCATCGTGGGATGGCAGAGAGACCCAACTTTTAGAGTTTGACAATTTCCTTGGTGTAAATGCTCCCATCTTGGCTGATTTCCAAATATCGCCGCTTTAACAGCAGGCCAGTATATTCCTGACAATTGAACAATGAGCTCTCACAAGCCAGTAGGAGCCAGCTCCAGCACACCACTGAGAGACTAAATAACAGGCGCTCAGGAGGTGCATGGTGCACATGCTGTGTTTGAGGCCTATGAGACTAGGGCAGGAGGGAGCAAAGGAAAAAGGGTAGGAGGTGAGTTCAGAAAAGTAACAAGGGACTTGATACCATCGGGTCCTGTTGGCCTGGTTTATGCAGAGTGATCTGGGAAGCCCTTGGAGGATTTTGTTCAGGGAAGTGAGGTGATCTGAGAGGATCATTGGGTTGCTGTGTTGGAAACAGACTGTTAGGTAAGCATGGATGGACCCAGGAAAACAGGAAGCTATTACATAACAGAGGAGAAGGGTGACGGTGGCTTGGACTAGGATCCTAGCAGTGCAGGAGTGAGGAGTAAGTCAAGCTAGGATATATTTTGAGGTTAGCGCTCACAGGATTTGCTGGTGGATAGGATGGTGGTATGAGGGAAAAAGAGGGATCAAATATCCCTGCAAGGTTTGCAACCTAATTTTCCAAAGGGATGGAACTGCCATTGACAGAGAAAAGGAAGAATGCAGGAGGTATAAGAGAGTTTGATTTTACACACTATTGCATTTGAGATCCTAGTGGAGATGCCCAGTGAGCAATATCAGAACAGGTGCCTACTAGCAAGTACATGAGACGAAGTGAGCCAGAACCCAGAGACAGCTCTCAAGGTGTGGTAACCGCATGGAACCCACTGATTTCATGTTCTCTCCTTCCTTTTTTCTTATCCTCCAGAGTTCTGCAAATTTCAGCACAGAGCATTTATAAATGGAAACTAATTCAACCAACTTGTTCGAAGCACAGATATGAAAATGGAAAGTTTAAAATGGATACTCAACACCCCCCTGCACCAACTAATTTTCTGAGGAAATGAGAAAGAAACTATTTGAGCTGTTTACATTTTCTTCCACCCAAAATTGATGTCAGAAACAAATCAACTACCACCACAACAAAATATTATTTTTCTTTCAATAATAGTACCCTAGCCATTATTTTGAGAATTTTAGTTGTAAATGACATTATGTTTCCATTCAGTTTTTTTTTTTTTTTTTGAAAACCAGTGAATATGGAGAAAGTACTGGTGGTAAAATATGTATGTATTGGGATCAGTGAGCAACCACTTTATAATGAAATTGCTGAACACAATTTTAAAGCAGAGTATATTCTGTTTTTGCTGGTGGAAATTTAAAAAAAAAGAAGAAAAAAAAAAGAAGCAAGCAAACCTCCTTCCTTCCCCAGCTAGAGAGATGATCAGCTGTGACGAGAGAGGAAAGAATGCCAAGTTTCCAGTGTGTGCATGCACATTTCTTTTGCTCATAATTAATAGCCCCTGTGCTTGCTAAGTTTTTGGAAAGCAGCTCAAAGCCTACCCAGGTAATGCCTTCTGACAACGCTTTAAAGATCAGTTATGTCATATGGCTGCCTTTTAGAAAAAAACAACAACCACCATAATGCGTAGCTGTGCCATATGGCATCTCTGAAGAATCAGCCGGATTGGACAGACATTCATTGGATAAAGTCCCACAGCACTTGGAAAAGAATGTAGTCCTGTTGCCAAAATGTGGCCTTTGTTAATCTCCTAACTATTATTGTGCAGAAACCAATTCATCTGTATTAATTATAAACAAATTGTAATTACTTCAGTAAAAGCCCATTATACCGATATCTGATGCCAAACAAGCTGTATTAACTCTTTGTAAGGCTCTAAAGCAAAAACTAGGTCTTGGAACATAGGTGTTTCAGATGAGGCAGGAATTTTCTCTACCCGGGAGTAAAAATGCAGTTCTGACATTTCGTTTTCCCCTTCCCCTAAGAGATCCCGCGATGCCTTTGCTTTTCACAGACGATATCAAAAAAGCAGCTGATGCTTGAAACTTGTTAAAGGAAGATTATTCCTAATGTCTGAGAGTGCTTAACTGCACTTTACTTTTTTTTTTGCTTGAGATTTAAAAGTTAAAAAAAGTCCACGTGGTAAAGCAATGATTTGCAGTGACACGAGACAACCTGACAAAATGTGACCTGATTCTGGCAAAACATTCATCATCCGATCATTCCTGACACCGCTCTGGACAATCTGAGACCAAACATATCCTGTGCACCGAAGTACAATATCTTTAAAAAACATGAAAACCAAATCACTAATGTGTTTTATGGCAGCAGCTTGGCCAAGAAAGCTGGCTGGTCTTTCCCACACAGAAACTATCTGGTTTGCAGATGACACATGGTGGTTACAGTGTGCACAGCCGTTGGGGTTGGACGCTGTCCAACGCGGAGGCTCATCTGGGTGCAGCAGCGTTGGAATCATCTTTGAATACAGTTTCACTAATGTGTCCTTTTATTTTATTAGGCCTACCATCAAAATTTTCTCTTCCTCCTGGAAATCATTCCTTTTGGTATTCCTAACACTCCTTGGACCTAAAAAGTTAAACAGCTTTAAACAAATAGAACCACATCCTGCCTTCTTCCTCCATTAGACTTTGAAGTTTCTCATGTAAACTTCACGTTATTTTCCCATCATTTTATACAACAAAATAATTTATTTTTATAGTCATAATGGGCAAACTCCAGAAAACACCCTCCCCTGCAAATTTTCTTTGGTGGACACGTGACAGTTTTGAACTATGCCATAAATACAACATGGATGTAGAGCTGGCTGGGGCTGTGGAAATGAACGTTTAAGTGGAAACAATTATCTCAAGATTTGGGATTTTTTTTTTTTTTTTTTGAATACTCAATGCAATTTATTTGCTTGCTTAATAGTAAGCTATCAATACAACCAATCTGGGATTTTTAAGGTGGCTGAATTAGACATGTTACATAATTGAGGGTCTGTCAAGTGTTTTTTTTTTTTTTTTTTTTTTTTTTTTAACCCCATTAGAAGGTCATACTTACAAATATCTGTCAAATCCCCATGAAGTTTATATTTCAAATATTTTTAAAATCATAGAATTTTTCATTTTGGATCTGAAAAGCACCATAGCTTTGTAGGCTGTCTCCCTCATTTTACAGATAAGGAAAGTAAGGCACATAAAGTCAAATATCTTGTCCAAGGTCACAGAGCTAATCATTGCTAAAGCAGAATATATTGCTCATCTTCCTCTCCAATATTATTTTGGTTATACCACACTGTCTCATTTCAGTGATTATCGATCAGCAGGGAATAGATTCATCTTGAGCAATGAAGACAATAAGAAATAATGACCATAAATGGCAGAAACTCTAGACATGTAAATTAATTGCATGTTCTGGGGTTTTTTTCTGCTGGTAGGAAGATTAATTTCATTCATATGGCAAATGTTAAGTGTGAACACCCCTAGCTACATAATACCTGACTGGAGAGGATGTTGGGGAGAGAGTGAATGGTGTTTGAGAAGGCAATGAGGAAGCAGGGGATTGAGTCCTCAGCGTGGGACTGAACAACAAATTTATCTAATGCTCCCTAGGTTAGCACTGCTTTGCTTTTCAAGTTTGGATTTAAAAAGATAATTTCAAGCTAATGTACATTCATGTAAGTTATCAGCTCTACCCCACTGTACTTGGTTAACAGTTTCTCCCTAAAATTCATGTCCACCTGGAACATCGGGATGGGACCTTATGTAGAAATAGAGTCTTTGCCAATGTACTTAGTAAAGAGGAGGTCATGCTGAATTAGGATGGACCCTTAATCCAGTATGACTGGTGTCCTCATAAGAAGAGGAAAGACACACAGACACACAGAGGAGACATGTGAAAACAGGGAGAGATGGAGTGATGCATCTGTAAGTCAAGGAACACCAAGAATTGCTGGCAATCACCAGAACCTAGAAGAGGCAAGGAAGGTTTCTTCTCTAAAGCCTTCAGAGGGAGCATGGCCCTGCCAATACTTGATTTCAGAATTCTGGCCTCTAGAACTATGAAAGAATGAATTTTTGTTATTTTAAGTCACGCAGTTTGTGGTAGTTTGTTATGCAGCCCTGAGAAACTAATAATACCACCATTATCATAACTATTAAAATAAGAAATACTTGGATACAGCCTAATGATAAAGGAAAATCAAATCCCAGAGAACATGTGTGCTCAGGCTACAGATCTTATCCCAGGTCTGGCACCCAACTGAGTACTCACTGGAGAATTGGCCTCTTCATGACTTTGTCAGCCACTTCTCTAGCATGCAAGGGCCCCAATAACTGGGTTAGCTTATCCAGTGGATCTTAATTTACTCTTAGCAAATGTCCTACTACCCCATCTTCTTAGGTCAGTTCATCAAAAACTAGGCCTGCTTGTAGAAACCATAAAAATAATTATGAAGAATTTTATTTTTGAAATGGTACTTTTTTTATCTAAGGCTCAATGGGATTCACAAACATCATCTCTCCAAATCTTTATAGCACTTCTATCTAATTAGGAACTGGGATGAAAAGGTTGAAAAACTGACCATAGTATTCTTGATATAAAAGCAATGGGATTGCATTAATACTTAACATCACATAGCCTATGAATTTCTGAACCTGAGATGACTGGCAGACCCACCCAAATGGCATGGGTTGTTTCTTTGAAATGTCCTCTTTTTCCAACCACAGGAAGGAGCTCTACTAGCTTTGCAGAATATAACATTGACAAACAATGACCAGGGGTGAGGGTGAGGTCATAAGGTCAGGGTGGGAGAGGGAGAGAAGGTGGAGCAGTGAAAAAATGATAAAATATCTTTCTAAATATTAGTGCTCTGTCTCTGTCTCTCTCCTTTTCTTTCCTTTCTAATTTGTATATGAGTTGATCTACTTAGGAAGCATCTTTGTCTCCAGGGAGTTAAAAGGGGTCATTATAGGCTCCAGCAAATAACAGGAAAGAAAGTCAGGAATATACTGTGACACTGAGAAGTGAAGTGATTTAATCTTTGTTCTTTTTAGTATTGACTTTGGTTTTAGGCTTAAGGAGTGTGATGGTTAAGTTAATGTGTCAGGTTGGTTAAGTTATGGTGTCCTGTTTGTTTGGTCATGCGAACAACTGGCTTGATTGTTACTGTGAGGGTATTTTACAATTTAAAGCATTGGTCAGTTGACTGCATCTGTGACTGATTACATCTACAATAAACAAAGGAGTTGCCTTCAGCAATGAGAGAAGTCTCTCATCCAAAGAATTTCCAGCTCTACTTCAGCTAGCTGGTTTCTCCTGGGGAATTCATCAAAACCTTCATCAGTGTGATGGTTAGGTTCATGTGTCAACTTGGCCAGGTGATGATGTCCAGGTATCTGGTCAAGCAAGCACTAGCCTAACCATTACTGCAAGAGGTTTGTGGCTGGTTAAGAAACCAGAAGGCTGGTTTATTAAATCATCAGTCAACTGGCTGCAGCTGTGACTGATTACATCAATGAAGGGTGTACCTTCTGCAATGAGAGAATTCAATCAGCTGGATTTAATCCAATCAGTTGAAGACTTTTAAGCGAGAAGGATAAAGGACGTTTACTTCTTCTTCAGCTATCCAGAGAAGCATCTGCTGAGGAGTTCATCGAACACCTTCATTGGAGTTGCCAGTTTGCTGCCTGCCCTGCAGGATTTGGACTCGTGCATACCCACAGTTGCATGAGACACTTTTATAAAATCTTATATTTATAGATATCTCTTGCTGATTCTGTTTCCCTAGAGAACCATAATACAATCAGTTTCCAACTTGTGGCTGCCCTATGGATTTGGACTTGCCAATCCCCATAGTCATATAGTCATATGAGCCAATTCCTGTAACAAACCTCTTAATAGTTATATATATATGTATCTCCTGATGGTTCTGTTTCTCTGGAGAACTCTGACTAATATAAGGGGTCATGAATGATCTAATTCATGGGGAAGAAGCCCCAGACAAGGATTAGCAAGGATGCCTTCTGGTTTAAATCCCTCAGGACTAATCATGGCTATAAGTAACTAGTAGGTACAGAGGATTTGTCAACCTTGGCATGTTGACATCTGGGTCAGATAATTCTTTGCTTGGGGTGGGGGCTGTCCTATGCATTGTAAGATGTTTACAGCATCCATAGCCTCTACCCACTAGATGCTAATGGCATACATTCTTCCAGTTGTGACAAATAAAAATGTCTCCAGACATCGCCAACTGTCTCTGGGGAGGCAAAATCACTTCCTGTTGAGAACCACTGGTATAGAGATATAACCTGGAAGAGGGGAATATCCAATAGCATGAAGGCTGATCACTATTCTCTGTCTTGACCTTCCCCATTGCTTTCCATGATGACCCCTTGTTCTTTCACTGCACTTTGCTTCACAGTAAAGAGTTAGCAGGTAGTCACCATCTTTGATTCTCAGAGTTGGCATGGTGAGTTGACATGCCTTTTCTAAAATTGCTGCTCCATCCACCAGGCCATACTGCCTTGTGTAGAAGAGATGGTTGCCTATGTGGGAGGGTAGGGAGCAGGGGAAAGGAAAATAAGCATCTTAAAAGATTATTCTATGTTAGTAGCAAAATGGTCCATATTATAAATGGGAAATCAAGGATACGATATAGGCATTGCAGAGGCAGCTGGAAACAACTGAAGGGTGATGTGCAGGGAGACAGGAGACTGTTTCTCAACTGGAAGGTAAACAGAGGACATGCAGGAACAATGATTAAATACAAAGCATTTGCCAAAAGTATGCCCCTGACATTTCATTTCTTAAAGAGACAGTCTCACTGATAAATATCCTTCACATGCCGCAGGAAAAGTGCTAATTTTAATCAATTGACATCTGAATTCTGTGAAAATCGAGTTGATAGAAAAATGTTACTTAAGCCTTGAGAATAAATTCAGTCTCATTTTGTGCATTCCTCCCAAACTCCTTCTCCCCTCCCCTTGCCATATTCCTCCTCTTGGGTCTGTCCCACATGGTGTCTTACAATTGGGCCTTGGAAAGTTGAGAGTCACAGCCAAAAGCAGCAAGAAAATGCCATGAAACTGGCAGTGTTCATTGTAGAAGGAGCCAGAGCATCTGCTTTCGAGCAGGGCTGTGAAACTGAGCCACAGGGGGAAGAAAGGCTATTAGGCCATGAGCAGCCAAAGGGGAAAAGCCACAGTTACCCAGTTTAAAAGTCTGAAAAGATTTGGAACCCTCAGCAAAGGATCACTGGAAAGGGCTAATAACGCCAGGGTTGGCATATGGAACCACTTGAGGGGTGCTGGTAGTCAACCCAATAAAATCATACACAGGGCCCTGCGTAAGAATGGCTAGAAATGGGTGGAGTAGGGGTCTACATGGCAAGAACAAGCAGAGGTGGCCAGAGTCAGCAGAGCAGACCCTGCTGTGACCACCTTGGCAATTGCCTGAAGTGAACTCTGCTCAGAATGCCACAAATGCTAGTCCACATAAGATACAGAATGGTCTCTTCAGGTCAAACCATTTCTGAAAGGTCCTATGGATCCTTCAATCTTCAGAGGCATGCTCTGGTTCCAGTCCTTCTGGATTATCTTCCACTTTGTGCTCAATTTTCCCATCATACCTTTAATAAAACAACTCACTAATCCCCAAGACAACTTTGCCTAGCTCTACAATGCTTCTCACAGTCCTCATGCACATTTCTGTTCCCCCATGTGTTAATAAAAGGAGAGCGTTCCAGATTCAGGAAATGCAAACAGAAATGGAGTAATTGTTGGTTTCACCTGCTTTCTGCTCAGTGCTAACCGCATTACCTTGATCGTCTGTGCCTGTTTGAATGTATTATGTCCCCCAGAAAAAGCCATATTCTTTGATGCAATCTTGTGGGGCAGACATTTTAGTGGGGATTAAGTTGGAACATTTGGATTAGGTTGTTTGCATGGAAATGTGCCCCACCCAACTGTAGGTGATAACTGATGAGATATTTCCATGGAGGCGTGGCCCCACGCATTCAGGGTGGGCCTTGATCAGCAGAGCAATATAAATGAGCTGACAAACAGAAGGAACTCAGTGCAGCTGTGAGTGACATTTTGAAGAGGAGCTACAGCCAAGAGGGACACTTTGAAGAAAGCACAGGAGCTGCAGATGAGAGACATTTTGAAGACGGTCGTTGAAAGCAGACTCTTGCTCTGGAGAAGCTGAGAGAGGACAAATGACCCAAGTGCAACTAAGAGTGACATTTTTGAGGAACTGCAGCCTAGAGAGGAATGTCCTGGGAGAAAGCCGTTTTGAAACCAGAACTCTGGAGCAGACGCCAGCCACATGCCTTCCCAACTAACAGAGGTTTTCCGGACACCATTGGCCATCCTCCAGTGAAGGTACCCGATTGCTGATGTGTTACATTGGACACTTTATGGCCGTAAGACTGTAACTGTGAAACCAAATAAACCCCCTTTTATAAAAGCCAATCCATTTCTGGTGTTTTGCATTCCGGCAGCATTAGCAAACTAGAACATCGTCCTATACCAGGCGTGCAGACTGACTGATGTTCTCTAAATCCTGTGATTCTCACCTCTTCTTCTATCCCCATTGACTGATTTCTTTGATGCCATTAACTTACGCAGCGGAGGCAAAAATACAATCCCTAATTCATAGGATTACAAGTGTTCTTTCTGCCTCCACTCCCAGTTAAACTGTTTTACTTTTTCCCACTTAAACTCTGTTACTTTTACAGTGTGCTAATAATGGGGTGGTATATGGGGAAAAACACAACTAATGCAAACTATGGACTATAGTTAACTGTAACATTGTAATATTCTTGCATCAATTTTGACGACAGTACTATACCACAGCTAAGTCTCAGTAATAGGGGGGTATAGAAGTTATGGGAATTTTTTTTTTTTTTGGAGCAATGAGAATGTTCTCAAATTGATTGTTGTGATGAATGCACAACTCTGTGATTATAATGAGAGTCATTGGTTGTACACTTTGGATAGATTGTATGGTATGTGAATAAAACTGTTTTAAAAAAAGTAGTGCTCATGCAGAAGAGGGATGGCTATATTCTAGTTGATAAACACCATGGATCTTTGGGACTGGGTCAAACATAGTATAAAATCATCAATGTTTCATTTAACAAAATATAACTGTGCCTTGAGTTGAGGGAAGACTAAGACTTTTGTGTTTGTTTGGAGTTATTCAATCCAGATCCAGCCTTCTTATAGCCAGTGTAGAATTCATCGTTGATTCCAGCATTGTGCTGTCCACTAACATTAGTTTTCTGTGGTGGTATGTGTATTATTGCTTTATACAATTTGGAAGAGGTGAGATTGAGGCTGATATTCAACTCCTATTTTAAGTGGAATTCTCTGTGCTATATATTTTACATGTATTTCCCCATTCAGTATGCTTAACAACCTGATGAGGCAGACATGGTTATCTTCCTTGCTGTTTGGTGCCCTCCAGGACCCAAACCCCCTTCATTTGTCAACAGTATCCTGATTTCCTCTCTCCCACTGGCTATAACCTCAGTAATGCCCTGCTCAAAGTACTCTGTCTTACTCCTAGTCAAGAGATAGACATGCAACCAAGTTGGGCCAATGTGTTCTCCAGGGCTTGCATGAGTAGACCAGTGAGAGAATGCAAAAAATGGTTGCATCTTGTTCATTAGTGCAGTATTGCCCTAGTGGGACTCTCAATTGGTTCCTGTTCTCTAACCCTCCAGTGCTGACCTGTTGCCTGTCATTTACTAACCATGATTCTCCAGCACTCTGTTCAGTTCTTTGAGATACATTACTATCCTCCAAAAAAGTAAATTTCTTAAGAGGGAACCAGAATCTAGACCCAATCTATCACTTTCCAAAATACTACATCGATCCGTTCTATAATAGGATACAAATAGGCAGACAAAATTGTTTAGTATATTTGCAAGTGGCTTAATTACTTAGAAAATCCAGTTATAAACTTATCAGTATTGATAGAGTTCATTTCAAAAACACTTCAATCTTCATGTACACAGCCAACTCCCTGATTACTATCTTGATGCCAGAACTGGACTCTCCTTGATTTGGTCTTCCTGTACCCTTATCCTAACAGGGAAAGACGAAGATAACTTAAAGAATTAATTTCCAAAACATTTATTTTCATTGGCACTACTAAATAATTTGGAAGCAACCACATATTTTAGTAAACCTAGAAGAGATTATGTCGTTCTATAACTCACTAGAGGAGGAAAAACGTAATTTTTACTTTCTCTAGTAATGTCTGAATTGTGGGAAAAGAAAAGTCGGATACTTTCTAACTATTTTTTTTAGAAAAGTTTGAACCTTCCCATTAACTTTAAGTGAATGTAAGATTGTAGATAAATCATCCTTTTCCTTGCTTCTTCACAAAAATTGGTATATAAGTCATCCATCTTTTTTAAGTTTTTAAGTTCAAGCATTTATGAATGGTGGTTACAAATATGAGAAATGTTTAAAATTTCATATGCTTAGAACTTCTCAAAAGCTACCTAAATTACATAAAGCTCATCAAACATTACCCGTAACATTTCAGCTTTTCCTTGTCTATTGCCATCAACAGCAAGGCCTAAAATCAAGGGCACAGTTTCAACTGAATAGACATTTGAATGAGCAAGTATATTTTTGACATTTTATTTCAATTCAGTACTTCATTTGGAAATAAATCTGTATTCCCTCCCTAAAAATCATTACTTAGCCCCTAGTTGCTTTGATAGACAAATCCCAAAAAGAGTGACAATTTTGGTGGCATAAAAAGTCATTGATTTTGTGTTCAGTTTTAAAAATTATTTCTCTTCATCCCTTTCTAAGAAATAATGGGTCACTATATGCAGGCAACTTAGGGATGATGATTTTAGTACTAATAAAACTAATAATGTGCATTTTAATGTTGCATATTTTATTGCATTTAATTTTGATAACAAATACTAGGAGTAGAGAAAGTGACTATATATTATCCCCATTTTATACATGAAAAACTGAGGTTCAAAAACTAAATGTTGAGGAATGGGTCGGATCAGGATGGGAGGGTGAGATCCTCCAGGGCTCTGTCACCACGCAGAAGCTTTAAACAGCAACCAAGAACTGGAGGAACCATCTTTCTCAAAGCTCCAGAAAACAGTTGAAAGATTTCAGTAACAGGGTGATTGTTGAAACCGGAAAGAAGGCAACTTAAAAATGGTAGAAAATTCTAGAAGTCTAGAATAAGTTGAACCAAGTATCAAAGAAGAGCCAATCAACAATAAAACCCTAGGCAAGAGAGAGAAACCGACCTTCAGATAATCAGATGCCATCAGCAAAAAGTTACTAGCCATACTAAGAACCAGGAACATATGGCCCAAGAGAACTAATTAAAACTGTGGAGGAGACACAGAATTTGGAACAACTAATCAAAGATGTCCAAAGAAATCTCCTAAGTTAATTCAAGGAGATGAAGGAAAATATGCCTAAAGAGGTAAAGGATATTAAGAAGACACTGGGTAAGCATAAAAAAATATTTGAAAGTATTAAAAGAAACATAACAGAAATCATGAGAATGAAAGGCACAATAGAAGAGGTTCAAAATACACTAGAGGCATATAACAGCAGATTTGAACAGGCAGAAAAAGAGTCAGCAAACTAGAAGACAGGATAATCAAAATCTTATAGACAGAAGAACAGAAAGAGAAAAGAATAGACAGCCGGAGTCCGAGTGGACGTGAGCTAAGAGTTCAGAATGACTTCCCTCTTGGCTTATACCTTTAAAAATCTTCCCACTACATCCAAATGTGCCCTGAGATTTTTCATCAGAACTCTGAGCTGTTCCTCCCAGCTACAAGCTACCCTAGCTATCCAGACCAAATCAAAGAAGACCTTGGCCAAGCCCAACATAAGGAATATCGTGGTGGTAGATGGTGCTCGCACTCCATTTTTGCTGTCAGGCATGTCATGTAAAAGACCTGATGCCACGTAATTTGGCTAGAGCAGCACTTATGGGAATGCTGCATTGGACCAGTGTCCCAAAGGAAACTATTGATTATATCATCTTTGGTACAGTGATCCAGGAGGTGAAAACAAGCAATGTGGCCAGAGAGGCTGCCCTCAGATCCGGCTTCTCCGAGAAGACTCCTGCCCACACCATCACCATGGCCTGCATCTCTGCCAACCAAGCCATGGCCACAAGTGTTGGCTTAATTGCTTCTGGCCAGTGTGACATGGTTGTGGCCGGCGGTGTGGAGTTAATGTCTGACATCCCTATTTGTCATTCAAGGAAAATGATGCTCGATCTCAACAAGGCCAAGACTCTGGGTCAGTGCCTGTCTTTAATCTCTCAATTCAGATTGAATTTTCTATCACCCTGGCTCTCTGCTGTGGCTGAGTTCTCCACCAGTGAGACCATGGGCCACTCCACAGACCAAATGGCTGCGGCCTTTGCTGTGTCATGAGGGTAACAGGCCAAGTACGCACTGCAGTCCCGCGATCTGGCCAAGAAGGAACAGGACGAAGGGCTCCTGTCAGACATGGTGCCCTTTAAAGTGCCAGGAAAAGATACATGGCCAACCTGAGGCCCACATACATCAAGCTCTATGGCACAGTGACGGCTGCAAATTCTTCGTTCCTGACTGACAATGCCTCTGCAATGCTGATGATGGCCGAGGAAAAGGCTCTGACCATGGAGTACAAGCCCAAGGCTTATCTGAGGGATTTTGTGTATGTATCTCAGGATCCAAAAGATCAACTTTTACTTGGAGCAACATATGCTACTCCAAAAGTTCTAGAGAGAGCAGGATTAACAATGAATGATCTTGATGCTTTTGAATTTCATGAAGCTTTCTCCGGTAAGATTTTGGCTAATTTTAAAGCCATGGTTTCTGATTGGTTTGCACAAAACTACATGGGCAGAAAAACCCAAGGTTGGACTGCCTCCCCTGGAGAAGTTTAACACCTTGGGTGGATCGCTGTCCCTGGGGCACCTGTTTGGAGCCACTGGCTGCTGGTTGGTCATGGCAGCTTTGAGCAGGTTATGGAAGGAAGGAGGCCAGTATGGCTAGAGGGCAGGGCCATGTTATGATAGTGGAAGTTTATTCAAAATAATAAATCAAGAATAGGTGACCTGAAATTTTTGTGAAACACTCACACTAGGCAATGCCATTTCAATGCATTACTAAGTGACATCTATAGTTCCCAGCTTCTCTTCAGAAAGCAAAATTTGTGGCCTTCTGTTAAATATTTTCCAGTTAAGCGTTGCCAGTGTTCTGAGATTTTCAATAATCATGACTTACTGGTCTTTCAGGGATTTCTTAGTCAGCAGAATCTTACCCATTGATACATTCAAGCTGCTTCTTCTTCTTCTTCTTCTATTTCTTTTTTGTCTCTATTTTCATTAATGACTAAATGAGTAGTTGCAATTTGGGAAAGAAGTTGGCTGAGATTTGGAATCATCTTTTATAGCATTTATAAATTATACTCAGTCCTATTTGTGTCCTAAAGATGTGTTTTCTATAAAATGCAAACCAATGTGCCTAAATTAACTTAATAGAAAGATAATTCAGAATCTAAACCACACTGAAAACCAACAGTAAATGTATAGCTACATAAATGTCATCTCAGTCAAATTTAATAAAGAGGATAAGTATAAGAGAAAAAAAATTAAAGAATAGAAAAACTTAAGCAGGGTCTCAGGGATTTGAATGACAGCACAAAGGGCACAAACATATGTGTCACAGATATCTCAGAAGAAGAAGAGAAGGGAAAAGGGCCAGAAAGAATATTTGAGGAAATAATGGTTGAAAATTTCCCAACCCTTATGAAAGACATAAATATATATGCCCAAGTGCAACACTCTCCAAACAGAATAAATCAAATAGACCTACTCTGAGATGCATACAAATTGGAATGCCAAATGCCAAAGATAAAGAGATAATCCTGAAAGCAGTAAGAGAAAAGCAATTTGTCACATCCAAGGGAACTGCAATAATACTAAGTGCCAATTTCTCATCAGAAATCAGCAAGATGAGAAGGTGGAAGCATAATATATTTAAGGTACCAAAAATAAAAAATGCCAGACAATCTACAACAAAGATACTAAAGCTAATAAACAAGCTCATCAAAGTGGTGGATACAAAATCAACAAATAAAAATCAATGGTGTTTCTATGTACTAGTTGTGAGCAATCTGAGGAGGAGGTCAAGAAAAAAATTCCATATACAGTAGTAACTAAAAGAATCAAATATCTAGGAATAAATTTAACCGAGGATGTAAAAGACTTATACACAGAAAACTACAAAACACAAAACATTGATAAAAGAAATCAAAGAAGACCTAAATAAATGAAAGGACATACTATGTTCATGGATTGGAAGACTAAACATCATTAAGATGTCAATTCTACCCAAATTGACTTACAGATTCAATGCAATCCCAATCAAAATTCCAACAGCCTACTTTGCAGAAATAGAATAGCCAATCATCAAATTTATTTGGAAGGGTAAGATGCCCTGAATAGCCAAAAAAACCTCTTGAAAAAGAAGAACAAGGTTGGAAGACTCACATTTCCTGACTTTAAAGCATATTGCAAAGCTACAGTGGTCAAAACAGCATGGTACTGGCATAAAGATAGCTGTATTGACCCATAGAATCAAATTGAGAGCTCAGAAATAGACCCTCACCATCAATGGCCAATTGATACTTGACAAGGCTGGCAAGTTCACTTAACTGGGAAAAATATTTTCTTCAACAAATGGTGCTGGGAGAACTGGATATATATATGCAAAAGAATGAAAGAGGACCCCTATCTCATACCATCTACAAAAATAAATTCAAAATGGATCAATATTTACAGTGATTATGATGCCAAATTTTTCCCAACAATATCAGGGTTAGCAAACTTTATCTGCAAGGGCTAGAGAGTAAATATTTTAGGCTTTGAGGCCCATACATTCTGTGTTGCAAATACTTAGCTCTGCCCTATATCTCAAAAGCAGGCAAGTGAATGAATAAGCACAACTCTGTTCCAGTAAAACTTTATTTACAAAAACAAGTGCAAGCTATGGTTAACCAGCCTCTGAACCACCATTAAATCCAGCTTATCATGTGTGAAGCACGATGTTGTCACTTTTATCCTTAGTGAAACTACACTTTTATCCTAAGTGAAACTGTCATTGTAACTACACTAGAGAGAAAACCTTCAGTTTAAATCAGTGGACCCTAAGCGTTTTTGGAATCACAGATCTCTATGAGAATCTAATAATGATCATAGTCTTTCTCCACAGGAAAACACATATAAACATTTATACATCCCAAATATTGTATGCAACTTCCAGGAGTTCATGGACTTTAAGCCCATGCAAGGGTCTTCTAGATGTCAGAGGACCCTGGTTTAACAGCTCCAAGTAAAACATTGCAGCTTTCGATGGTATTGTTCAGTTGTGCTTCTATGCCAATGAATAGTTTTCATGAAACTATAAATTATTTGTCATGAATCTATTTTAATCATCCATTCCCATGGTAACTTTGTGTGGGGAAGTTAATCTTTGTTAACAAATGTGTAGGGCACAGATCTTGATAATTTTGTATCCAAAGTTCCTAACACTTACAGTGATTTTTCTTCCTGTCTGTGATTATGACTTAAAATAATTCCCTGTGGTCATGCACACACACTCCTGCATTGTATGCCTGGCAAGAATTTCCTTTGGTTTATTGCTGAGACCATTAATTATAGATAATATGAATAATGGTGATAATATGAAGGTAATAATGTGGTTGCTAAGTACAAGGACTCTAGCGTCAGAGTGAGTTGAAATCTCAGCTCTCCCACTTAGCAGCTATGCGAATTTGGCTATACTCTGAAACTGTTTCCACATCTGATAACAGGATAATAGTTACTATCCAGTATTTAGTACTTACCATGTACTTGGCTCTGTGCTAAGTACTTTACAGATTATTGCCATATTCATCACAACTCCCTTATCTGTGTTATCACCATTGTACAGATGAGGAAACCAAGGCACTAAGGAACTGCCCAAGATCACATTAACGACCAACTGGTAGAGCCTGCCATTAAGCCCAGGTGGTCTAGAATGAAGACTGCTCTTAATCCCTATTCTTTACTAACTCTCCTACTTTAAAGGTTGTTTCAAAGATTAGATAAAATATGTAAATGTGCATCACAATAACTGGTACAGATTAAGACATATTGATTCCATGCAGATATTTACAATCTGTGTCTACTGACTCAGTCTTCCAAGCAGCTCTGTTCAGCAGAATCACCTATTTCAACATGCTATGAGTCAGATAAGGCTGGCAGCTGCCTGAGATTTCCAGGGCATATACTTATCCTGCATCATTTGAAGGCTAAAATAACCAGTGGCGTTTTTATCATAAAAGCAAAATTTCAAAGGATCCAAAAACAACAACAGCAAGAAACACGCATAATCAAGGGAGAATCCTGGTTCTGGTCACTGGAACAGTAACTCAGGTTGAGTAGAATTGTTTCTGCAGTTTGCTGATTGCCAAAGAGCAGTTAGCCTTGTCATCAAAAGTGGGCACCAGAGGCATTTTAGCAGACTCATGTTTACCATGAAGACTATTCATTTCCCTGCCCAGCCAGTGATAATGCTCAGCTTTTAAGGTGGGCAAAAAGCTTACTGACACCATGATAAGCTTATTATCCACCTGATAATAAACTGATAATAAACTGGTTTATATTTCTTTGGTCTGTTTTAGAGTGATCCTCCATTTCAAATATTAGCTTTTGCTTATAACTAGCAATTGACAAAACAAAACAAAACAAGATACAAATGAATAAAGGACTAAAAACAGAAACATGTGACCAGTGCTCTAAGTAGAGAAAAATGATCAGATGTTTCATCTTCAGTATTTTACATGAAAGCAATCCCTAACACATCCTCATTATCTCGTAGTCCATCAAAATATGTTGTAGATCTAAAACATTGTGATAACTGGTTTTAAGTCCTAATTGTGATTCAACCACTTGCACATTGATGCTATTTTCTGACATAGAAAACAGCGTAAGAAAACAGAGTCAGATTCAATAAGGAACAGACATAAGGACATAAAGTCTGAGTGGTTTGTAGAGAGGTGGACCAGAAAAATGAAAAACTATAGATAGTCAAAGAAGTTTCCTGGAAAGTGCTTACAAGCCATGCAGTGCTGAATGAATGAAATAACTCCCATCCATCCTCCAGGTCTCAGCCTAAATATCAGTTTAGTTTGTCACCCCCCAACCTAAATTAGGAGTTGACATTCTTTACCACCCTGCACTTGATTCTTCACAGCATTTATCAAATTTGGCAACCTGTGGAATGATTATTTGTTTAATATTTGTCTTTCCTTCTAGAGCAGGAGTTGGCAAACAACAGCCTGTGGGCCAAATAAGGCCTACCATCTTTTTTTGTAACCTATAAGCTAAGAATGGTCTCTACATAAATAAATATTTGGAAGAAGAAAAAAAGAAAGAAGAAGATGTGACATGAAAATTATATGAAATTCAAATTTCAGTGTCTGTAAAGACAGGTTTTATTAGCATGTGGCCACCCTCGTTTAATGTATGTATTGTCTATGACTGCTTTCTTGCTGGCATGGCTGAGTTCGGCAGCTGTGACAGAGCCTGCAGGGGCTGCAAAGCTGAAAATAGTTACTGTCTGGATCTGTACAGAAAGTTTGCCAACCTCTGTTCTAAACTTTAAATTCCAAGAAGATATGAGTCCATCTTGTTTAACATACATCCTCAGCTCCTAGCACGGTGCCTGCAACAAAGAAACTGTTTAAATAAATTTGTTGAATAACTGGATGAAAGAATGCATGAAGACTGAAGGAATTAATAGCATTGGTTCTCTGATTGGGCTATAACCAAATTTAAGTTTGAGGATCCTCTAAAAGGATACAAGCCTCGGATTTTTTGTCCAATTTCCAGCAGGGCAAGAGGACCAGGAGACTTTTTTGTTTGGATGGGGATAATCAGGAGAAGAAACTAACACACCAACTCAAAACTGTGGCTGGAAACAGCAGTGTTCTTTTCCCACCAAAAAAAAGCCCAAATGTCACCATTAGAATTGTTCTGAAAAGTACCTAACACCATCACCATTCTTGCTTCCTGGGTGAGTTTCCAAACCACATGGGAAAAGAGAAACGTATATGTATATGGATGTGTGGGTAAGAAAGAAGCTGGGGAAAGGGAAAAAAAGAGGGAGGGGAAGAGATTAGAGAGTGCAAGGGGAAAGCAAGTGTGAATAGTGTTTTGGGATTTTGTAGAATATTAGATTCAGGGCTCCAGGGCTTCCTAAATTGGGGGATGAGGCAGATGGAGACAAGTGATTTGAAAAATTCTGTTTGGGAGAATGTTTTCTTCAGGCTTCTTGATGTCAGACACAGTTACACAGTGAATGGAGCTGAAAGTGTGAGAGGGCTCCAGGTACAAAAATTACTAAGAATCGTCTTCATTCACCACTCTCTGATGCAATTTCCCTCAGATTGAGCTCTGTTTCCTACTTGTAATTCAGTCAGGAATAGTGTTCCCAAGAATTTTTGGCATTCCTTTTGTGGAGAAATTGTACCTAAAGATGACAAAGTAGAAACTTATTTCTTCTTCCTAAACTGAACTCCTCCCTTACACTCTAACTCTAGCCATATGTTTAGCTTCTCTGCAGAAGTAAATTCTTACATCTTTTCTGCTTCAGAAAGCTTGGGGAAGAAACTCTGGTTCTTTGTTCCTTTTTATCACAAGAACTATTTTATTACAAAGCTTCAAATTAAATTTAAAATTACCTTAAAATTCATCAAATGGCATATCAATTAAAGACTGATTTTTTTTAATCTTCATTTTATTGAGATATATTCACATACCACTCAGTCATACAAAACAAATCGTACATTCGATTGTTCACAGTACCATTACATAGTTGTACATTCATCACCTAAATCAATCCCTGACACCTTCATTACCACACACACAAAAATAATAAGAATAATAATTAAAGTGAAAAAGAGCAATTGAAGTGAAAAAGAACACTGGGTACCTTTGTCTGTTTGTTTGTTTGTTTCCTTCCCCTATTTTTCTACTCATCCATCCATAAACTAGACAAAGTGGAGTGTGGTCCTTATGGTTTTCCCAATCCCATTGTCACCACTCATAAGCTACATTTTTATACAATTGTCTTCGAGATTCATGGGTTCTGGGTTGTACTTTGATAGTTTCAGGTATCCACCACCAGCTACCCCAATTCTTTAGAACCTAAAAAGGGTTGAAAGACTGATTTTTAAAGTACATGTAAACAAGTTAAATTTTTGAAAATAAGTCATTTAAATCAGCTTGAATGGCAAGTATTTCTGTTTGCATAAAGCACATTTATGCACATTATGTTTAGCTTCTCTGCAGAAGTAAATTCTTACATTTTTTCTGCTTCAGAAAGCTTGGGGAAGAAACTCTGGTTCTTTATTCCTTTTTATCACAAGAACTATTTTATTACAAAGCATCAAATTAAATTTAAAATTACCTTAAAATTGATCAAATGGCATATCAATTAAAGACTGATTTTTAAAGTACATGTAAACAAGTTAAATTTTTGAAAATAAGTTATTTTATTCATCTTGAATGGCAAGTATTTCTGTTTGCATAAAGCACATTTATACCCCTGTGAGAAGTTTAGCCTATATATTCAATCAATGAGGCTAACTCAAACTGCAAAAGAAAATCCAAAATAGGATCGTATGAAGTTTCATGACAACCTGAATTTAGAGTTTTTGCATAATAGTAGCTAAATACTATAAGCTCTTGCTCTGAAATAATTTTTAAGGTTATGAAACAAAAAAGCAAAAGCTGTCTTTCATGTTTTGAAATAAGTGAAATATACTTTGGTAACCTGAGTACAAACTGTGAGTCTGACAAACTGGGCCTCACTTGTCCTTATGAAAGATAAAGTTATGGTTCAGGGAGGAAAAGCAGCTTGCCCAAGGTCACAGCAGTTGTAGGGCCAAGCCAGTGTTCAAACTCATGTCTCTCTGATGCCAAACCTTACGATATTACTATGCCTTCTGCCTCTGATTAATACTGTTGCTCTCAAAACGTCTTTAAATAGATATTCTCATTTAGTTGTATTTTACTAGACATTAAGATATAGGTGACAAAAAGTACCTGAAATTGATTTTGAAATATATATAGAAAACTTACATGAGGGAAAAATTTTCAGAGTGTTATAAAAGTATAAATAAGCTCACAGGCTTGAAATCAGGTAGAACTAGGTTCATTTCAGGCTATGACACTTTTATCAATGATCTAACAATAGTGAAGAAGTGCCAAACTAAAATTTTGGAGAAGATGAAAATCCAGAGCAGTAAACCTAACATTTGAGACTGCTTCTACCTGGTGGGCATTTGCTGATTAAGAAGAATCAACTGAAAGTCTTAGCTGAACTTTGAACAGTCTCATGGAACTAAAAGGAGAAAAGATGGGGAAATCCTAAATCCTTAAACTGGAATAAGGTGATCACAGATTGATAGTGCTTCTAGGTGCCTGACAGGCAAAAATGAAAATCATCTCTGGAGTAAGATAACATCACGTTGGTACAAAATTATTTCCACCAATAGGTTTTCAAATGCAACATTCAGCACAAAGATAACCAGTCTCATGAGAAAACAAAACACTGTGCACAATTATCAACAGAAATAATAAACAATATAAAGAGACCTATAGGAACTCCTGATATTGAATTCTCAGAGACAGACTGTAAAACAATAATGTTTATTATGTGATACAGTTGAAATTGAAAATTTTGGCATATAGCTAGAAATAAAGTTGTAGCAAAATTTTAAAAAAACCAAATAGAAAATGTGATGGTCAGCTTGGCCAGGTAATAGTACCCAGCTGGCCAACAATAGTCAAGCAAACACTGGCCTAACAATTGCTGCGAGGACATTTGTGGCTGGTTAATAAACCAACAGGCTGGTTTATTAAATCATCAGTCAATTGACTGCAGCTGTGACTGATGACTCACCAAAGGGCATGTCTTCCACAATGAGAGAATGCAATTGGCTGGATTTAATCCAATTAATCAGTTGAAGACTTTTAAGTGAGACAGATAGAGGACCTTCACTTCTTCTGCTGCCCAGCGAGGCGTTTCCAGAGGAGTTCGTCAAAGTTGCCAATTTGTTCCCTGAGGAGTTCATCGGACATCTTCCTTGGAGTTGACAGTTTGCTGACTGCTCTACAGAATTTGGACTTGTGCATACCAGTTGTGTGAGTCACTTTTATAAATTTTATAGTCATAGACACCTCTCATTGATTCTGTTTCCCTAGAGAACTCTTACTAATACAGAAAACAACTCAGTACATGGATATTACAGCAGATTAAAAATAGCTGAAGAGAGAATTGATTAATTGTCAGAACAAACTATCCAGAATAAAACATAGAAAGTCAAAAGAAAGAAAAATGCAGCAGAGAGAATTCTGTGAAAGATTTATCATACATTAGAGCCCCCGAAGTGAATATAGTAAAAGGTTTAACACATATTTAATTAGAGTCCAAAATGAGAGGAGAGAATGAAGAAGACACAATAATTTTAAAAGTAATGGCTGAGAATTTTCTAAGATTCATGAAAGAAATCAAAACTGAGATTGAAGAAGTCCAGTGAATTCACAAGTAGGATAAAGAAGAAGAAATCCATAATTACACACAAAAATAAGGAAAGAAGAAAGGTAAAAATGAATAAATGATTAAAAGGCAAAAGAAAGAAGAAAAGGAAAGAAGAAAGAGAGAGAGGGAGAGAGAGAGAGAAAAAACAATCTTCAAAGTAGCCAAAGAAGGATAGAATACCATCAAAGAAGAACAGTTAGATTGAGAGTTGCATTTCTCAACATCAAGAAAGGAAGCCAGAAGATAAGGAATATATTCAAAGGGCTAAAAGAAAAATGCCAACCTAGAATTCTACATTTTGCAGTAGCAGAGATCAAACAAATACATTTTCTGACCAAAAACAACAACAAACAACAAAACAAAACAAAAGCAAGCACACCTAAGATAGTTTGCCATCAGCAGACCTATGCTAAAGAAATTCCAAACTATGGTCCTTGGGCAGAAGGAAAATTATCCCACATGGAAGACTGCAGTTGCAGGAATGAATGAAATATCAGTGAAAATGATAAATATGTCAATAAATCTAAATGAATATTAACTATTTAAAACAATAACAATGTCTTGTAGGTCTATATGACTATATATGTGTACATATATCTATATATTGAAAGAGAGAAGACTATTAAAATAGTCAAAAATAAATATTCAAAAATATTCAAAAGCTATAGCATATAACAGAGTTAAAGAAATTTTCTAAGGTACTTGC
Source organism: Choloepus didactylus (assembly GCF_015220235.1). Lineage (NCBI taxonomy): Eukaryota > Metazoa > Chordata > Mammalia > Pilosa > Megalonychidae > Choloepus > Choloepus didactylus. Next base: position 47,450,543 of record NC_051320.1, on the reverse strand, counting down.
TTTGTTTGAGAGGAGGGTAAAAATATCAATAAGTCAAGGATGGAAGTGTGATTTCCAGAGAAACCACTCAAAAGAATATAAAAAGAGTATATAAATTGCCAACTAATAGAGAGGAAAATTGGAAAAAAAACAATAAACATAATTTAAGGGTGTTATTAATCAAGGTGGCTCAACTGCTACAACAAATCACCTCAAAATCTCAGTAGTTTAACACTATTGCTTACTGATATACAGTCCAATCAGATTGATGGAATTGGGGTTAGGGGAGTGGGTGCTGCTCCTGTATTCATTAAGAAAACAATAGTTTCCAACTGATAGCTGTGCTAACTTCAACTGTGGCTTCCAAGGTCATCACAGAAGCAGAAAAAAGAATGAACCACTGAGCATGGGAAATTTTTACAGATCAGCCCTGGGAGTGGTGTGCATCAATACCCATATTTCATTAGCCAGAACTCAGACCCAGAGCCCCAAAGTATCTCCAAGAAGGATAGGAAATGTAGTTTAGCAGTTCACTCAGGAAGAAATGAAATGTTTGGTAAATATCTAATATTATCTTTGCCACAAAGTAACAAGTGATTGGAGGATAGTAATTTATAAAACCTGGAAACTGTATTTAAGTATGGTAAGCTGTTCCCGTTTGCTAATGCTGCCCTTTTGCAAAATAGCAGAAATGAATTGGCTTTTATAAAGGGGGTTTATGTGGTTACAAAGTTACAGTCATAAGGTCATAAAGGGTCCAAGGTAAGGCATCAACAATAGGGTTCCTTCACTGAAAGATGGCCAATGGTGTCCAGAAAACCTCTGTTAGCTGGGAGGGCACATGGCTGGTGTCTGCTCTGAAGTTCTGGTTTCAAAATGACTTTCTCTCAGGACGTTTCTCTCTAGGCATCTGGGGATGTTCTCTTAGTTTCTCCCAGGCAAACTCTGGACTAGCAAAAGTCTACTTTCAATGGCCACCTCCAAAATGTCTCTCAAAGCTGCAGCACTGAGCTCCTTCTGTCTGGACTTTTATAGGGTTCCAGTGATTTAATTAAGATCCATGCTGAATGGGCAGGGCCACACCTCCATGGAAATAATCTAATCAAAGCTACTACCCACAGTTGGGTGGGTCACATCTCCATGGAAACAACCTAATCCAAAGATCCCAACCTAAACAACACTAATACATCTGCCCCCACAAGATTTCATTAAAGAACATGGCATTTTGTGGGCCATAATACATCCAAACTGGCACATAAGCCAACTTTGAAAACACAGTCACTCAGTTTTAAAAAGTGTGTTTTTATGATTCTTCCTGGACGTACAAAAGTGAAATTTAGATTGTACTGGTTTTATATTGTTATGTGGCTTATAGTCAGAAAAGAATACGTGTAAAAATGGAAATGCATAGGAATGTGAAGACTGGGATTCTAGGGTACCACTCTGCTTACTATCTGACCTTAGAGAAATCCCTTTATTTTTCCTGAACCTTAATTTTTTCTTCAGTAAGAAGAGCAAAGTAATACTTGCCTTTCCTACTTTTCAACAGTGTCAAGCTCAAATGTGATATATAAAGTGGAAGCATTTTAAAATTCTGAAGTGCTATTCAAATGTAAGTTATTATCACATTTCACATTCTCAATCTGATTTAAAGACATGTCCTACACAGACTCATCATAGGATACAGACTTGGAAAAGATTTCAAAAAGTATATAGATCAATTGTTTCACCTTACAGATTCAATTAAGGCCCAGAAAGATGAAGCGACTTGACTAAGGTTACCCTCTTGGACATTGACAGACTCCAGATCAATGCTGAAGACCACAGTTCAAGTATCAGTGGTCCCCAATAGACAAATGCTACACTTGTCGCATAAGACTCCCTGGGGAAGGTGTTAAAAGTACTAAGTTTCAGAAACTATTAGTGCTGGAGAAGATGTGGAGAAAGAAGTATACTTATTCACTGTTGTTGGGGACATAGAATTGTGTGGCCGCCTCGGAGAGCAGTTTAGCAGTTCCTCAGGAAGCTATATGCTTGGAAGAACTGAAAGCAAAGACACAAACAGACATTTGCACTCCAACGTTTATGGCAGTGTTATTCATGATTGTCAATGAATGGAGGCAGCCCAAGGGTCCATGGACTGATGAATGGAAGGGCAAACTGTGTTGTATACGTATGATGGACTCTATATGCAGCTACAAGAAGGAACAAAGTCGTAATGCATGTACAGATGTGAATGAACCTTGAAGACATTATGTTGAGCGAAATAAACTAGAAACAAAAGGCCAAACACTGTATGTTCTCACTAATATGCATTAAGTATAATGAGCAAATTCTGGGAGTTGAATTTAAGAGCCTAGGTTATCAGGAGATAGAAGGAGGAGAGAGATTGGGCAACCGATGCTTAAGGTGTACAGAATGTTTAATAAGGTTGATTGTAAAGGTTTGGAAATGGATAGCACAATACTCTGTGATAGTAGCACAATATTGTTAGTATAATGAACAAAGCTGAGTAAGAGTATGGTTGAAAGAGGAAGGCTAGGGTCGGGTATGTCACCAGAAGGAAAGCTATAGGATAAAACCTGGGACCTTATAACTTAGCAAAACTTAAGAGTGCATGATGACAGTGGTTAATTGTATAAATATGAGAAAGTTTTTACATGAACTAGAACAAATTTACAACACTATTACAAGGTGTTAATAACAGGGTGGTATATGGGAAAAAAAATACAATTAATGCAAACTAAGGTCTATAAGTTAACAGTAACATTGTAATATTCTTTCATTAATTGTAAAAATGCACTATATGAAACTCGAAGTCAATAATAAGGGGATATAAGGGAAGGGTATGTGAGTCTTTTTTTTCTTTTTCCAGAAGAAATGGGAATTGTTAGAAAGAATACTGTACCCGAAAGAGAATAAATGCTCGTCTGATTGTGGAGAAGAAAAGAAATTTATTCACAATCTTGCAAGAACAGGTGCGCAACCAAATCATGGTGGCTGGTGCGCGAACAGTAGAGCACAGCACTATTTATTCCCTAAGTCTAATCACAAGTCCCTCCCCTGTTTCTCCATTGGCTGGATACTCCAGAGGTTACAGCCTATTTGACAGGCCTTACTAACCTGCACAAATTTGAAACATTTGAAACAAGTCTCACCCCTGACTGTAACAGTTATGCCCACATAAGGCACCAATACCACTCCTATGCTTACCTGGCATCTTTTCTTTGCTCCTTAATTGCAGAACCAGTTGGAAACAAATTATGAGGCTATTTTAGGAGCCTCCACCCTCAAGTCTCCACCTTGCAAGGACAGTGGGTGGATAAACAGGAGGACCGGCTGCCGACTACGGCTTGGCTTCTTGACCATCTGCCATCCCCCCGAGTCACTTTCACCCTATGTGGAAGGTAAACTTAATCTCATTCTCACAGGAATGCTTTCATATTGATTGCTGTGTTGAATGCATAACTATGTGATTATACTAGGAGCCATTGATTGTATACTTAGGATGGATTGCACGGTGTGTGAACAAAACGGTTTTTTTTTTTTTTTGAAGTACTAAATTTCAAGATTCAGTTCTTGAAGATTTGATTTACTAAATCTGAAAAAGGGCCAGTAAATCTGTACTTTACAAGTAAACCAATTGCCATCCTAACACAAGTTAATGGCTCAAAAGGAAGTTGAATTGGGAGTTATTTTAGCTGCTCTGAAAAGTGACAATATGGAGATTACTCTTAAGAATTTTCTTCTTTAAAAGACAACTCCTTATACTTCTCAGAGGAGCATCAGGCCAGCCCTCTACCCATCTTTCACTGAATAGCTTAATGACAGTCAGCACATATTTAGCCAACTGACAGATTATGCGTGAAATCTGTAATTAGGCAACTAATCTTTTTTTAAAAGAAAATGTTATATTTCTAAGTACTAACATGTACATTTTCAAGAGACTAAATGCTTGGTGACATCTCTGAATATATTTGAGTCTCAACTTTTTCTTTTTAATCCTAGAAAGAACACTTTAGCTGGAATAATAGAGCAGAAAACAAAACTGTTTATTTAGGGAAAATAAAATGATTGTATTGGTTGACAATGATAAAAATAGAAAAATCGTTTGCATTAAAATACATACATATATGAGATGTACATACTCTGTTTCTCATGGATATGTAATTTATATGGTTAGCAGTTACTTCATCTTCAGGAGCCTAAAGCTTTATATCTGTGAGTGAATGAGCCTGCACCAGGGGAAAATAATGGGATCCAGATCCTTTAAGTACTTGCCTCCCACAGTTGGGGAGAACAAAGGGAAACAATTAGGGATGTCAGAAGGAGCCTCCCTAGAAGGGAAGTATTGGAGGGTGTTGTCCCCTTCAACTGGGGGAAAGGCTTAAAAGTTGAATCCTCTTTATCTTGGGTGGGCTGCGTTAGCCTGTGCCCCCACCCAGAGGTGTGGCTACTGGAGGTCCAAAATGACAAATGCTCCCATTTGCGTTTCCCTCAGCAACTTTTTCCTGAAAGCCTCAGCAGAGACCATTTGGACCATTTTTCTTGGAGAGTGGGAGTAATTTAATAAACTCTAACTCATGGGTCCTCTTCCTTAAAAAGTCTTCAGAAATAGAAGATACTGTTTCCTACTGTGGAACTACCTTGAGTTTTTCTCCATTCAGGTCAGCAGCCGCCAGTTAACAGTTGTTTTACTGGCAGTCTGACAACTCCCCTTTAACTTAGGAAGTTTCTGAGGGTCCAGGAGTTGAGCTCCATGACCCCACAGAGAGCTCCGATTTCAGCAGCTTGCCATAGTCCTGTGCCTATTGATTTCAGAAGAGCTTGCTCTGTAAGAGTCAGATCTCTGTGGGATACAGCTCTCAGGGACTTTTTCACTTCTTTCCCTGCATGCTTGGACTTGCCCCTGAGAAGTCTAGGGAAAGAGAAAGAGGATTGTCTGGTATTTATAGCCCGTGACCCCAGAGGCTTGAGCTGGGACTACTGGATGAGTAGGGAAAGCCGTAGCAGGACCCTGGAGACTGGAGGAGACTTATGTTAACCCAGACTTATGTTAACCACCAGGGTCCAGATCTTGCTTCTGCCATTTATGAACTGTGAGGCTTTAGGCAAGTTATTCCAGCCCTGGGCTCAGTTTCCTCGGGACATAATAGTACCTCTCTTACTGTTGTTTTAGGAGTGAGTGAGGTAATACCTCAAAATTGCTGCTTAGAATAGAGCCCGGCACATGGCATGAACTAGGTGGGGGGTTAGGGGAGCAGCGGCATTCCCCACCTTAGCAAATAGTCCAGTCCTCTAAGTAAGGGACTGAAGTCAGGTTGTGGATTTCAAGAAGGCATTCTGGCTTAGGCAAGCCATATCTCAGAGGTAACCAGTATTGATGAAAGAATGCACCAGCGTCTTCAAAGGCTCTCTGTGAAGACCCTGAGATGTCTGCAGAACTTGGGGAGTGGGGGAAAGAGCCTCATCACCACTGGATTTTTCACTGACCTGATGGGATGGAGCACTAGAAGTCAGATATTTGATTTAAGGAAAATGGAGCCGTGAGAGAAAATTCATATATAGGCATACACATGTATGTAGATATTTTTAAGTATGTTTATGTGTATACGTACATAGAGTTATATCATTTTTGCTTGTGTGTGCACACATGGATGGAGATTATCTATATGCTTGTAAATGAAAAAACTACTCAAAGTTGTCATTAAGTCTATAATATAGCTCTCAATTTTTACCTCCTACAACAGCCAGTTAATTGTACTATTTTCCTAACTGTTAGCACAGTGAGATGTACATTACATATGCCATATAATTTTGGAATAAATGGCTTACAAAGTGAACATTTAAATTAAAATGGGCCAGATAAACATTTTATCCTCTGCTTCCTGTGTGTCATTCCCCATAAGGTAAGCACTTACGTCTGACACATTTCCCAGTTTAAAGTCTCCAATAATAATAATAATGACAATAATCATAATAGTATCATTGCAGTGACTCAGAGAGAGGAAAGAACTAGCTCCTGATATAATTCAAGCTGGGATAGCACAAGACTGTAAGGTACAAGAAAGGGGTTGTTCAGTAAACGAAAGAAACAGCATTTTCTGCCCTATCTACTGACCAAGAAAGCCAAAGTGGTTTCTCTTCCCTAAGAAGATGCAGCAAATTATTTTTAAAATTCACTACCTGTTTTAGTTTCCTGGGCTGATCAAGCAAAGACCACTGCAATGGTTCAGGGTAAACATTGGGAATTTATTCACTCATGGTTTTGAGGCTGGGAAAATGTCCAAATCAAGGCATCATCAAGGTGATGCTTTCTTCCTGAAGACTGTGGCATTCTGGGGCTGGCTGCTGGTGATCCTTGGCTCCTCTGTCACATGGCAAGAAACATGGCAGCATCTCTTGGTCTTTTCCTTCTCTTCTGGGTTCCATTTCAGCTTCTTGCTTCCAATGGCTTTTTCTGTGTCTCTGAATTTTATTCTGCTTATAGAGGACTCAATACTAGGATTAAGACCTATCCTGATTGAGGTGGGTCACATTAACTGAAGTAGCCTCATCAAAAGGCTCTACTCCAATGGGTTCACATCCATAGGAATGGATTAAGTTTAAGAACATGTTTTTCTTGGATACATACAGCTTCAAACTACCACACCACTCTCACGTGAAGACTGGATACCAGCTCACATCTACTTTTGGGAGATACGGAATAGATGCTAAATAGATATCAAGTGAGGTAAGCACTTCCATCATTGTTTCATAGGTGAGGAAATTGAAACTGAAAGAAAGTTAAGTGGCTTTCCAAGCCAATCCAGCTTACAAATGGCAGAAAAGGAAATCAATTCCAGGTATCATAGACCCCCAAAGCTAAACATCTTTCTATTCCTTACACCATTCTATCTTTATACAGGTAATGAACACCAAGTTAAAAACTAGAAAACCTTTCAGGAATGATAAAAATTCCTGGCACACTCATTTCATTATTAAGCATCAACATTGATTTGCATTTTCCCCTTAGTCATGCAAATACTATCTACAGTCAGTTAAAATAATCCGATTTGTTTTTCAGGAGCCTCTTAATGCTATTTTGTCATATTGGAGAGGAGTCTGTTACATTTCATGAGCCACTTGTTTCTGAAGAAGGTACACCACATGACCTTGCCACCTGGTCACAGGTGATTGGACCAGAGATGAATTACTGACCCAGCCTCCAGCCAGTGAGGTGGTCGGACTGCAAGGAATAGATGACAGTTGACAGAGCCAATCAGTCTCAGACTTTATTTGCATTTTAGGATAGTGTCTTAGCTGATAGGCAAACAGAATGGAAAGACACAGATGTGACACTAAGGAGAAGCCAGGAGTTATTTGAAATCACACATAGTCAAAGCAATGAAAAAGCAGAATCCATGAAGCAGAGAGGACAGAGAAGTTGGTGAGGAAGGAGCCGTCCAAAGGGATGGGAATCTCAGGGTCACAGTAAGGCTGGAGCATTGGGCAGGGAGCCAGTGGGACACTAGGGAAAGGAGCTGCTGACAGGAATACAAGAACGATAAATAGATCATTAAAGTAGTATTCTTTCCTGTGAGGCCTGCATGTACGGTGGTAGTTTTCTGCATTCTGCACCTCCCACTATATCCTTACAGTGAACCCCCCTGAACTAAGTAAAATAACCTGAGTGTATCTCTGTTCTTTGCACCTTCATCAAGCTCAATACTTTGCCTTACAATTTTATATAAAACACTCAATAAGTCTAACTGAAAAGTTTCTCATGAGGTACGTTTAAAGACCACTGTTCAGGCTGCTTCTATCTTCAAATAATTCTCTGGAAAAAGTGAGTTGCAAAAACTGAAATTTTAAAACTATATTAACGTAGACAAAAAAGAGCTTTAATTGGGTAACTATCAGATTCCACTATCTAAATGAATGTTCCACTCTATTAAAATAACAATGATTTAACTTCAAAGTAAACTCAGCCTAGTTGTTTACCCTGCCACTCTAAGTATTTCTGTAAGATCTCTGAATCTTTTGTTAGACATGTGTTACTGGGTTTAATTTGTCTTTGTTCTTTTTAAAAGTCTTGATTCACAAAGAACATGAATGCTTTGAATCTGCTTGAATCTGCATTCCAACACAATCGTGTCTTATACCTGTGTGAAGAAGTGTCTAATCCTGACTGTGTACAAATAGATGTAACACACAAGTGAATGTGAAGATGTTAAGAAGAGGTTGGAGGAAATTGGAATACCAAAAATCTCTAAGGGAATTGTGGAATATTTATGAAAATATGTGGTACATTTTGAAATGCAGATGTCTCTGGAACTGGAAATGTAATCACAGGAATGAAAACTGTCTTTAATAAATCTGCTTAATTAAAATCTTTTGTTCAGAAAAAATATAAATCCTCCTCTAATATAAGAAACAGTAGTAAGAGGTGGGAAAAGTATGGATCGAATCTGATTGTAGCAAAGAATTAAGTGTTCCTCATTGCAACACTTTGGTTTTTCTTTCCCTTTTTTCCTTTTCCTTTTTCTTTTTCAGCTAAAGAAGTGGCATTCTGGTAGAATGAGCATAAATTCATTGCCATTATGATACCAAATGAGGTGAAAACAAAAGAGGCTTGTAGCACAAAAATATATCCAATTATTGATCGCGAGAGAGTGTTAGAATCACTGTCAACTTACATGGACTTTTTTTGTTTGTTTTTGTTTTTGTTTTTTGGTTGCAAGGGCTTTGAATGGGTGCCCCTTTTGCTCAAAAGACTCAAAACCAATTATGAGAAACAAACCTGGGCAAGCCTTTCTTCCAATGCTCAAATCCCCTCTATGAGACCCAAACAATGATTGCATTTATGAAAAATATAAATTTCACTTTTCTTACTAGTCTTCAACTGTCATTAAATTTAAAAAGGACTAGGTTTCAGTTAAACCAGTGCACTGTGCCATAATTGTCCTAACATGTTAATAGGATGAGGCAATCTAACTTCATAAGTAGGTGAGCTGAGGTAAGCAGAGGCTGAGCCTTGCTCTGTTCTGCAGAGGAGACAATCTGTCATCTCTGACTGAGGACCCTCCGTTCACCGCTGCAAGGGCGTGATGGGTTGGAATGGCTATGCACAAGGAAGTTGTAATAAATCACACACCTTGGATTCATTAGTTTATAGGACCTTGGCTCAGTTACACATTGCGGATGGCAGATGTACCTAGTTACACACTTGGCAAGTATAGTCCCAGGCAAGGAAAGGCTATCACTGCCTCTTAGGGGAGAGTCACAAGTGACCTAACCCTTCTGCAGTAATCACCCCACTCATGGTTCGACTTTTGAAGAGCTTCCAGACTGGTTTAGGTAAGCAGTTTTGTGACTGCTTATTTTATTTCTGTCTGATAATGGGCCTCAAATGTTGATTGCAGGTGCCTGAACAGCAGGTGGGGACTTTATTCCTATGTGAGTGTGCTTTTCTCCTGTTACGGAAGAGATGTCCTGTAGGGGTGCTCTGTGTATTTTGTGAGCACATGAATGCTGTGTGCCTTTCTACAGATTGTGAAAGTGGGGCTCTGTGTATATAACAAGGATGGTAACATACATTGTTCTCAATGCTTCCGGCTATCTCTAAAGCCTTGCTTCTGAAAGTGTGGATCAGGCATATACATATTATCTGGAAACTTGTTAGAAATGCAGACTCTCAAACCCCAGCCCAGATTCTGCATTTTAACACGATCTCCAGGTGGTTAGTATGTATATTATTATTTTTTTAAAATAAAGACACAGTGCTTTACTTTTAAAACACATAGAAAAATAAAGTCACAGGTTTTTATGTTACAAATTGGAGCAGGGTTTATTATGCATGTGTAGAATCCAAATTAACTTATTAAATAGGATAGAAATAGGCCGTCTGGGTGAAATAGTCAAGGCATCATCCAGTTCACTAGTCAGATACTGACGGTTAGTATGTACATTGAAGTTTGAGAAGCAGGGCTGAAGCACTGTTCACTGTGTTCTTTTCTATTAGAAACATTCCTTGAGGTATATTGAGACTGTGAACAATCATATATATATATATATATATATATATATATATATGTATGTATGTATCTATATATGTACATATATATCTTTGTTGTGAAAATATTAAATGAGGAAATTTGTTCAAAAATAAAAATTTGAAGAGGTAGGGGAAATGACAGTCTAGAAGTGATTTATTTCCCCCAGAAAACATAACAAACCCAAATTTCCTATCCTGTGGAATTCCCCATCCCCCCAAGGACGTGGGACCATACTGCAGCTCCCCCAACTTTAAGGGGGATCATGTTGGTTCCGGGTGTTAGATACACCCTCTCTGTGTTGCCTTCCCATGAGACAATCCATCCAGTCTCTCACTTGGTGGCTAGCCCTGTTGAGAAGAAAGTTAAGAACTGTGCAAAACAACTTCATGCTGAACATGATTAACAGCAGCCTATATTTACTACAGATTAGCTGGCCAAAAATTTCTTCTCTTCTCACTGCTGTGCTATAAACCAGTTGGCTGCTGTTTTTCTCCCCAGGGGGTGGATGCACTGCAGTGATGTAGTGATTCCTGTATGAAAATAGTCTTATGAGGTGATATGGGATTCATCCGATTGGAGTGCTCTATGGGGTAAATTGATATTTTTAAAAGATTAGAGAAAATGAGATGATTTAACTACTGTACCATATGAATCATTTAAGGGTAGACTTGATGTGGACATAGATATACTGGTCCTGCATAGCTAAGGCATAACTTTCCAAATGAAAATGATTCTTTACTAAGTATAAACACCATTTAAACAATCTGGATTATATAAACTATCAATGATATAATAATTAAATGAAAGAATGAGAACATGCCACAGACAAATTAAACAGCTTGTGAATTTTTACTGCAGATAGATGTGTGTACTGAACAATACACAATTCAACTACATTATACTATATTAGAAGAAAAGATTATTTAGCTCTAAGACCCCCCTACCTTGAAGTTCCTTTCCAAAGTATTTTAAAAATTTACTAGCTTAGAATAGACAGTGAATTGAATTTTGTGGTTTATTATGGAATCCAAAAGAATTTTATAAACACTTAAAACAAGGGAAACACATAATATATATTTTTCACATCAAATTCACCATTATTTCAAGAAGTATTGCAAAACACATATAAAACAACATAAGACCCTTGTCTTTGACTGCACACAGCCAAATCTTGGTAGTGTTACAATTTTAGGTTTCTTAATAATTCAGTCAAAAAGAAGTCAAAAAGGTGGTGGTTTGATTCAGGTAAACAAAATATTCAAGTGATGGAACATTTTACCTTTTATTCATTCATCATTCAATGAATGTATATTGAGCACCTACTATGTGTCAAGCACTGTTCCATGGACAAAACAAAGAATCTTGCCTTTGTGCAGTTACGTCACAGTAATATGTACCTATCCCAGAATTATAAAGACAGTGCAACCCTGGCTAAAGAAAAATACAACAAAAAGGAAAAACAATTTCACTGGGCATGTTCAGTAAAATGTGTGAAATATAGAATTTCAGCTGGGGGGTTGGATATATCATTTTGTTCTGTTTTATGTTCTTTTAAAAACCAACTTTCAAAATGGGGGTGGGAAATGTTACATTTAAATGAGAAACGTGTGAACAAGATATTTTGTTTTGCATCGATATTTTTATGATTTAGTTGTAAAAGGTCACATGAGAGAATTGCTAGATTACAAATAGTTGTATATTTAAAAACAATTGTATATGTATGCCATGTATGAACGTTTAATTATCTGCAATAAATGCATTTCTAAAATGTTTAATATGCCAAAACCTGACAAATACAAATGTTTAATAAAATGCATTATTTAAAAACCTGTGAATTGTTTTGGAAAACTTCCCGAACTTTAAAAGGTGTGTGTGTGTGTGTATTCACAAATTAAGTAATTGAAAATTTTCAACTTTGCTTTTGGATGCAAAATAGTTTTAAAATAGGACAGAGAAACACACATGACTAGTTATAAAATATAAAGGGATCATAAATAAAAATCAAACTTATTATCTGCAGGCCTGTAGTTAAATCATACCAAACAGAGAAATTTATCTGAGGGAATGATGATAGTCATTTTCAGTTTGTCATAAATTTTCTACTTAAAAAAATCTGTTTATTATCTTAAGTTAAAGCCCCCTAACAGCTAATGTATTTATACAGTACACTGAAGCCTGCACTAAGTATATATGGCTTAACTACTATAGAATAAAATAAAATGTCTCTGAAATTTATACTTTTATTTTTTGTCTACATTCTAAAATAAAACATTAAACAAGTTAAATGGAATTGCGAATGTTTGAAATACAACTTTTTCATGCAAGGCTCAAAAATTACATAAAATTATACAGCAAAAGGGAAAGAAATTGCAAATAGTGGGCAAGTCTAAATTTATGAAAACGTAATTATTGCTTGGCATCCTTTATGTTTATCATATTCTTCTTTTTCACAACTGCAATAATAAATAATTTTTGTTAGAAATAAGGAACATGGTAATTAACGATTTTTTTCAATTTAAGCAAACAGGAGGAATTTTTCAAGGAACAGAAAATCACAGCTTGGGAGTCATTTAAACTTTAAGATCTATAAGAAGGGATTTAAAAAGTGCTAATTAAGTACTTGTTAACATTTTGTATAGGAATTCCTTTCTGTGAGAGGTGAATCACACATCTCTAAAGAAGGTAATAATCGCTCATCTGAAATTTGTATTGAAACCTCTTTTTTTTTTTTTTTTTAGGATTGGTTTAAGGAAAACAAAAAGCATCCTTCAGCAGCATTACTGATAAAACAAACCTGTAAATTCAAAGAACTTGGAACCTTTGCAATAATGAAAATTTAATGATGTGAGAAAAAAAATCTTCCAAAGTGTGAGAAAATGAAAATTGCAAGTAAGGTTTCTGATTGTGTGCGGGTGTGTGTGCTTACAGTTTAACACATTATTGTGTATTTTGTTTTTCAATTTAATGGTTTTGTCAGGGTGGGTATGTACCTCCTTGACTAAACAACACTAAACAATCTCCTCTTTTTATTTTTAAGATTTTTTTTTCTCAGCAAACTAAATTGTCTTGAGGGTACAGAAACCTTATTCCTCTTATAAGTGTGCAGATAGGAAGACTTATTACTCACCCTTTTCTCCTCAGATTGGTTAAAAACAAAAAGTATTGATTGATAGTTTTGATAGTTTATTGTGTTTTGAGTGTTGTGTCATTGTGTCATGTGTATACCCCACCCCAAGGACAGGATCAATAAATATTTTGTAGAACAGTACTGTTTTCAGGTAATTTGCACCCAACCACCACACAGTATCAATGAGCTCCTCCCTTTTCATTTAACATGTTTTATTTTCCTAAGTTTAACTATTCAGGCTCATCTCATTCTCGAGTTGGCCCCTGTGGTTACTATTTGCTCTAATGGAGTCAGAATAAAACCTACAGAAAATAAGTTCTACATTCTGTAGAACACAGACCTTTAAATGGGGTAGAAAGGGGGCTTATGGAATATACTGAGTTTCATTCTTTCTATATCACCTGCTCTTACAATTTTAAAACTCTCAAGTTCTCTCTGATTAAAGTCAAATTGAGTAGAGAATGTTATGCTTTTTTTAATTCTACACCGAAAAACAATTAACTTTCATTAAGCAACTATTGTAGAAGAAAACATTCTTCCAGAAGTAATACTGGTAAAAGGGAAGATTCTACAAGATTTGTAGGATCATATAAAATATGATTCAAATATGTGCAGTGGTGTTGCAAATATAGCCTGAAAATGTGAAACTGTTTTGATTTCCTGCAAGTTACTTCCATTGATTAAGAAGTTCAGAGTTTCTATTATAACTTCACACCTACATTGGCACAATTTACCAAAAGAAGAAATATGTAGCAAAATACGTGTATTTATTTCTCCCCCCATCTTTTACTATAAAACTATTGAGGATTTGTTTTAATTCTAATTTTAAAATATGATTTTAGAAGAACACTATTTCACAAGTAACATTCTTGATTGAGATGTCATTTTATTAAGTTTAAATAAAGTTGAGTATATAGTTACAGAATCCAAATTACTGGTTTTCAATTTGGGGACCAACAGAAATTAGGTAACATAATTCTAAAACATCAAAATGTTTTTGATTCTTTAAAGAAAAATAAGTAAGCTTTGAAATAATTTCATAGACAAAGGAAGCTATAGTAAAGAACATAAAATTTTAAGATTATTAAATCTGCTAAGATTTGCAAATAATGAAAATATAAAACACTGTAATGCAGCAATTACAATAGAAGGTACAATTTGATAAAATTTGAGATTCAGATTAAGAGCATCATAATATCAAATACTAAATCTTAACATTACAATTCATTAATCCATTACAAGTCATTAGGCAAATGTCCCAAGAAGAGGGCAGAATATACAATGAGTGTTTTCTGAAATGAATTGCTAAAAATTAGTAGTCTGAAAAGATCTCAGAATTGGAAGCTCCAGCTGGGCTTAAAAGGATGGGGGAAGGATGGGGGAAGGGATTTTACTCACTATTAAACATTTTGCAGCACTACTTACTCAATATTAAATACTTTTAAAAATAAAATCCAGGAATGTCTTATCAATTCTTTTTGATAACTGCGTCAGGCAGCCTCCGACTCTATCTTAAGCACTGTTTCCTTTGTAAAGATTTAGTAACATGCACACCGGCCCATTTGCATTGATTTAGGCCAGTTGGGAAAAAACATGGTTCAGAGGATTGCAAATTGTCACACTAATTACAATAACATTTGCAGTCGTGGCACTGTTCCATAATAATTTTTAAAGATTTCATTTTACTTATTGCAAACCATTAACTGATCTCATTTGACCGACATATTAATATTTTCAATATTATTCAAGCCTTTTTTTTTTTTTTTTTTGCTCTGTACGAACAAATTGTCAGTTTTCTTCACTGAGAGATTATTTATTTATTCTGGAAATATCTGGAATTCTTCCACCCTATCTTTTCCTCAAGGTCCCCTGCCCCTGTTAGTATTGATATTAACATCTGGAGGTGGGGCACATATCTAACAAAAATGCGAGATGGAATGAGGAACCTCTTAATGGTATACTATGGGAGAAGAGGAAAAGCAAAGAGAAAAAAAGAGAAAATGATAATTGTTTTCTCTAAGGCTATTATCTAATGCGAAAGCAAATAGTCAGTCTGGAAATCAGCTAACAGAAGGGGATTAGAGAGGAGATCTGAGAGTGGCTTGATTTCTAGCAGCGCTGTCTCTCCAGCAAGTGAAGAGACACAGGCAGGGCAGCCAGGAGCGCTCCAGATGGCCGGGGAAAGTGGTCGTCTTGGGTTACTGCAGGGCACTCGGGCCGGCGGAGAGCAGGCAGCCCAGGAAGGCATCATTAGGGAGCCAGCCCCACGTCCACCCTGGACGGGAGAGGGCGAGGTCTGGAGGGAGGCCGCCCGCCCGCGCGCCCTGGCGAGCCGGGCCTGCCCATTGTTAACATATACTTGACCTCCGTGACCCCCACACGACACAGATGTCTCCCACCTCCACCTCCCCCTCCCGCCACGCCGCAGGCCCTCCTCCCTGCACCTGGTAGCGGCCGCGCCGCCGCCTCCCTCCCGAGCGGCCGCGGCGCCCGGAGCGCGGGCGCGCGCCCAGACCGGCCTGGTGCGGGCGCTCTGGGCGCACAGCGCGCGGCGCTCCTGCTCCCCGGCGGACGCTCGGCCGCCCTGCAGATAAATGCGTCGCCTTCCTCGAGAGTGAGTGAGGGCGGGTGAGGCAGACGCAGACGCCGCCTGTGACAGTGGCAATTCCCTGCGCCCCACATCACATTTGTCTGCCACAGCAGCAACAACAGAAAAGCGGAGGGAGGGAAGAGGGAGGAGGGAGGAGGGGAGCAG
The DNA here is from genome assembly GCF_015220235.1 of Choloepus didactylus. Taxonomy (NCBI): domain Eukaryota; kingdom Metazoa; phylum Chordata; class Mammalia; order Pilosa; family Megalonychidae; genus Choloepus; species Choloepus didactylus. Next base: position 47,434,645 of record NC_051320.1, on the reverse strand, counting down.
AGCTCCGCAAGTCTTCTGCGCTGCGTGGAGGCTGCGTTTGGCTGGCTTCCCCGATCCCGGGCTCTTTGCACCCGAGCTCACTGTGCGTAGCGCCGGGCGGCCGGAGGCGCTCCCCGGCGCGAGTCCGCGGCCCCCTGGCGAGCGCGCGTGGGCGAGCGGCCGCGGACACTTTGGCCTGGCTAGGGAAGCCGCGCCCTCGCACCCTCGCCCCGCGGGCCGGCGGAGGCGACGGGAAGTTTTATTTGCAGCTCGGACCCCGTGGCGGATGGTGGGACTCTCTGGCTCTGTGCAATGTAAGTGCCCGCGGAAAGGCTGGGCCGGTGGGCGGGCGGCAGGGTTGGGCCCCTGGCTGTTATTATTAATTATCGTGATGACCGTCATCTTCGTTTGAATTGTTTGGCCGAGAGGCTCCAGGCTGTGCTTGTCGCTTAGCTAGGCTAGGATTATATATGGGAGGAAAGAGAAACATCGCGGGTAATTCGTCTGCGATGACACTGAACTTCGCGGGTCAACGAAGGATGCATTTTTTGCTATTAGATTCACCACAATGCTGCTTTAAAAATATTTTTTTTTCTTTCTCTCTATGATTACAATGTGTAAGCAGGAAGATGATGCGTACTTTTTGTTTTCTCCCCGAGAAAACAACTGGTCAAGATGCTCACGGTGTGTTTGGCAGGTGGCCTTAAAACCGCTTAGAAGTGTTTTTTAAACTGCAAACCAAAGGCACGTTTAGATTGTGGAAAACTTAGCTCTAGGAGCAGGAGAGGCGGAATCTTAACTTTAAAAACCGGATGCGACCAGGATGCGGTACCCAGGCGCTCTGCGCCGGCTTGCAAACTTTCCCTGTTAGTCCACGGCATTTTGGGAGTGTTCGAGTGGGAGCCCTCAGGAGGACGGGCGGTAGCCCAGCGAGCTGCTATCGGCGTCTCCCGGACAGGGTGGGTCCCGGGCTTCCACGCCTGGGGGCAGGGACCGGTGGGCAGCGTCGCTCTGCTCCGACCTCCCGGTTCCCCGGGCCCTCCTGGGTGTTCTCGTCACAGCCCCGACTCGGCGCCCGCCTCTCCCTGCGCGAGGAGCAGAACCTAGTGTTCTGCAGCTCGAGCCTAGACAGGGAGCTGCGTCTGGGGAATTCCTTTCGTTTTCTAGAAACCTGTCTGGTATAGTCCCACCGCCCTCTTGGCAGCTGTGCGAACCTGAAGAGAGCGGGTTGATTGGCGCGCCCCAGACCCCTCTCCCGGGGCGTATCTTGCGCTGACTAGGTCGCCTAAAGCAAATACGGTTCTCAGTACAAGGCGCTTAAATCCGTTTTTTAGAAACTTTTTTTTTTTTTGAAAGGGCGGTCAACCCTTGAAAAAGTTTTAGTATTGTGGTTCCGGGAAGTAGGCTGCGAATAGCGGCTGTTACTAAAAATACACCCCCCCCCCCCCACGCAACTCCCAGAGTCCTTTCAGTTTGGGGATTTTGGCGGCGGAGCTGTGCTGCCCTCAGACTCCCTATTCGTTGCAAATCATGGTGGAGAAATCTTTGAGTTTTTAGCTTTCCTTCAAGAATGGGCACCTCAAAGTCCGAACATATCCCCGCTTGGCAGCTGCTTCCTGGGAGAATCTGCAGAACTTCGCTTAAGGAATAGCTACTGTTCCGGTTGATGAGGGATTGAAGACCAGGAGAGCTGAGGAGGCTACTCCAGATCAACTTCATGTGCTTAATGTAACTGAGTCTCCTTGAATTTTTAACTTTGCTTCCCTTAATTAATCTGCCCAGGGCCTGTACTTAAATGGCTGTCCACAGCTGCTGCAAATTGATTTATCCCCTGATAAAGGTCGGGTTGCTGACCAAAGCATTTTTTCCCTACCTTCTGTGTGAACTGAAATCTGTTTTACAGGGTTTTTTCCTTCCCAGTCTCCTTTTAAACATCTGTACCGTTTTTAAGTGCACTCAGTGGGTCTTATTATCATCCCCCCCCCCCCCCCAGCACAGAACAGGAGTGGAACTGGGTCTGTGCCCAGTGAGTGCACTCACTAGAATACAAATTGACCAGCTTCTCTGTGATGAACGGTTTGTTAGTGTTGGGGGCCTCCTTTTAGTTTATTGCAGCGTTTTGCCTTGACCATGTGGGTATACTGTTGTGCCAGTTTCTCCTGTCACACAATTCCTTAGAAAAGGTGGACAAAACACCATTGTTTCTTAAGTCATCATAGTCCCAACCTGCTTATTTATGTCAGCTGTGATGTGTGCTAACAGAAGCATATTCAGGATCCTATGGATTTTTTTCCCCCTGTTTATCCTTAAGGTCTAGTTTTAACATTATGGTGGCTTTCAGATAACAGGGAAAAGGTTATCTGATTTTCTTCCTCTTTTTTAGCTGATTATTAATTTTGGGGGAGGTCTGATAATTTCACCCAGTAGTTATTAGGGAATCTTAGATTGATCTGGCCTTTTTTTTCTTTTCTGTATTCAGGATGAATGTTGAGGAAGTTGAAGCTTTACTTGTGCTATATTTAGCATTTGATATTTCATTCTTTCAAAAGACAAAATTCCAGCAAAATAACCTAGGAATTGATTTCGTTCATGCAGAAAAACTTACTTTATCTAAGATTATACTAAGGAAAAAACTATTATTAAATGTCTTTATTAAAGCATTAATAATTTAATTGTAAACCATTTAGACCACATTTACTTTGGAAAGCTAAATATTGTGTGGGAGAATTTCAGTTTGTAGTTTCTCCATTGTCCAGTTCATACCTAATAAAAGCAGTAGAGAAAATGGTCTGTTTTTTCTCTAATATTTGGACAACTCAAGCAGACCAGAAGTCTTTGAAATGATATTTTCCTTTGTAGAGTTAATCTCTGTGACCTGCTAATACCTGCTAATAATTTGGGTTAAAAATGATCTTTAAAGGATCTTAATAAGCATTCTACAGCAATACAATGCAAACTGTACCATTAAATAGCAAGTTGCTGGAGAATAGTAGCACAGTATGTGTTCCAGCTATAGGACTATAACTTTTTAATATTTTTACTATTTTTACTTTGAGAGAAGTAAAATACTCATCTTGATGCTAGTATTTGGTGAGGCTCTCTCCCATCGCGAGTGTTAGTCTAAGTATTTGCAGATAAAAGAACACTTCATAAATTGCAAAGATGACACAAATGTAAGGTGCCATTATCATTTATTTTATTGCAAAATAGAAGCTTGGCCAAACAAACATTTTTTTTTTTTTTTCCTCCAAAAACATTGAAAAGGGATCACGAGAAAGAAATGCTTCCAATAGGAATGCTGGTCAGTGGTTGTCAGTTTAGGACATTCTTCACTGTCAAATCCTGTTTCTCACTTCTTTGATATGAACATCAGCTGACAGGCACTGAATGCAAAGCCTTCTTCATTGAGGTTTTGTGCAGGCAGCATAGCCCTTCATGGCAAAGCAGGCTGAAAAATTGGCACCTGCAGGATTTGCATGTGAAAAAAAATGAGTCAGTTGCATTTTGCTGGCATCTATTACTGTAAGTTATGTAAGTTCAGTGAGAAAGGAGATTTATTTGTTGCTGTTTGGGCATGTAAAAGTTCTTTGTTTTATGGATACTGTATTCATCATATAGTGATTCACAGACTCTGATAACAGAAGCAGGGGGAGGTGAGCTCTGGCTCCACAGGAGTTATTTATTATGGAATGGAATTGTTTTTAATCATGGGCTTGCAGAGTGCGCTTAACACTTAACGGTAAATTTTTTTAAATGTACCTTAAAATTATGATTTTTATAGAGCCTTGAAATCAACTTTCAGAATAATCTGTCAGAAGTTAAACACATATGTAAAATTAAATTAGCATAAATATCCTTTGAAAATAGTCCAGGACCTTGAAAGTTACATACTTCAGTAACAAATTCTATAAGAAAAAAATTAAACCCTGCATACATCTAAACTTCAGGAAAAATGTTGGTTTTCCCTCAACTTTGTTAAATTATGTTTGTTACCTAAATGCTTTAAAAAAAATTTGACCCTATTTATGCAAAATAACTAACGTATGTTAAATCACCTTTGTGAACCTCAGAGTATTATCCATCATGGAATATTTTAACCAGAGTAAGTTAGCTATTATGATCTAAAGAGAAATCTTCCAACTTCACTTTTTTACAGCCATTAATATAAGAGTTCCTAAATAATGTTTAAAGAACAGTGAACATTTTATTAAAGCAAACATTAGTTCAGTTTAATGGAGCTAATTGTAAGTGATAAGACAGAGCAGGTTATCTGTGTTTTGTTTAAACAGAAGGAGCTACTTTGCACCATTTCCAGTAGCCATCTGTAGAAGAGAAGGGTTTGCACCTGTCTGTCCACACTAATTATAGATTAGGGCCAAAGAAATGAAATTTGAGGAGGTTTTCAGCTAATGAAATCCATACTGATTTTTTTGTAAATGCATTTTATGTAAAGAGGGTGATAGTTGAGTTATGAGTGAATAAATCACTATGTAGCAGCTAGGCACTTGGTTTTGAAGCAGAATCCTGCTGCATTAACCTTTGATATTAAAAAAAAAAAAAGGATAAACAGCTTAGATACGGATGCTAGCCTTTGTTTGACATCCATAGCTACAATTTAGTGAGCAGTGAGGTTCAGTGTGCAATTTAAAAATGAGCTTTAAAGCAGTTTAACATTTAAAATATTCTAATGTTCTGAAATGCAGATGAAGTAGACGGTAGGTCCTGTTTTAACTTATGCATGTATAATGTTAGAAAATTAGAAAGCCTTTTTCTTTTTTTCTGCATTTCAGTTTCACCTACATGAGAAATTAAAGCAAAATGAGTGAGGAATGCATTCTGCAATAAAAGGTCACATGAATGTCTACCACATCTGTTTATAGTAATTATGAACATAATTAACATAAGAATTACAAATGAAATAATGACAAGCTGAGCAATGAGATATTATGCCATAATGGTCATATGTTGGAATTCTCACATTATAGCACACTAGAATTCACATACTCAAAAGAAAGAAAGAAAACGCTAGATTTTTATCTGAATTAATGCTTCAAAACTTATCTGCCTGGGGCAGATGGACTTCATGCTTTTATAGGAAGGTAGCCTATTATTAAGAAAAGAACTAGTTGAAATTAAGATTTCTAGTCTCCTGCCTGGGCTTTGAGACAACTGTGATTATAGAAACCACTTTCTCTTGTACATTTATTTTGTGATTATACTTCTTGATTATTGTATTGCTTTTTTTAATTGAAAGCTTTGCAGCAAAGTGTTTGCTTTGGAAGAGAGGCATGGTTTCTTCCCATGTGAGAATTGGTTGATCTTTTTCTATAACTGTGAGCCAAAAGTCAATGAACAAACAAGGTAGTAATAGAAATACTGTGGCTTTTACAAAATAAGAACATTGGCAGATTAGCTTTTGCACAGTTTTCTTCATGCCTTCAGTGTTTGGAAGGCCGTTTAATGAAAAAAAATAAGCCTTTTCTGGGTTTGAAAGCAGTATAAATGCATTGTTTTTTATAGCATTTCTTAAAAGAACATGTAATGGAAAAAAAATCTATAGGCATTTTTTAGGCAAGTAAGTTGCATTTTTTCTTCCTAGAGTTGCATTGGATTTATAGATTTTTGCATATAAGTCTGTGACCAAACTGATTTAACTAAAATGTGATTTGTGGGGGTAGTAATAAAGGGGAAGGTATGTGTGATTGCTTCTGGTTACTCTGAACGCAGCTTTCTGTAACAGCTAAAGAAAAGGTGAAAGATAACCTTTTATGAGAGCTAAAATGATACCCCAGAAATCTGTCATTAAGTTTGAAACATGTAAGACAATGTCAGATTTTCCCCCATTTAGAGCTCACGGATTTTGTAACAGCCCGCCAAGTGGTTTACTTCCTATTCTTGCACCCTTCTTTAACTATTGAACCTGGTCATTTTTTGAAGATTTATGGAGAAATACCACCTTGTTCGCATCCTAGTAATAACAAGAGGTTTTCACATTATTGGATTACTGCAGAATTGTGGCAGACTCTTTTTTTTTTTATTTGACATTCATTGCATGACAAGATTTTCACATGTGCCCTTCCCCCACTTAAGCCCAGCATCTTTCACTTTACATTTTCCCTGAATTCTTTTCTTGGGGTGGGAGTGTGTGTGTGTGAGTGTTGGCGGGGGTGGGAGTCCACTACACTAAACTGTATTTTGGCTAAGTGATTCGGAGGAGAGTGCTTGATTGAACAATGCCTCCCTAATTTTCTAAAGGACTTCTTAAAATTTGTCTCCTCTAAAAGGCAGCTGCTCATTCTCTTGCTTTTCTGTGTTTTCTACTAACACTACTCTCCTCCCCCAACCATTTTGTCCCCTCAACATATTAACACTCCATGCATAAACCTTTTTATAACCTGAAGTTTCACAGCAACAGGGGCTACACTGTGCACTATGAAAATTTATGTAGTTTATTGGCAACTTCATTCTGAACTCACTATTCATACTGCACTGAGAGCTTCTTAACCAAGCTTTAGTGCCTTAAAACACAGCACAACCAAATCCCCTTCCTGCAATAAAATAACTTTCTTTGTGCATAATCTGCACTCCATTGAGGATCTGGTCAGATGTTCATCAGATTGTCTGGTGGGTGCTCTTAAAGGTGAAAAGGAGATCCCAAGGGACTACTCAGGTGTATCTCTTTCTTGCTGGCCTCTTATCTGATGGGGGAGCCTCAGTCCTTGCTTGTTCTCTGATTGATTCTCAGGCTCTGGGTGGGTAAGGAGCTGTGAGGCTGAAGTCAAGATTGATTGCCTCAATTTCAAATCCCCACCTCCAAAATAGGCTCTCAGATATGTACATAAGGAACCCTCTCCCCCTATACTTGCTGGAGGTGGAGCAGGTGTCTAAGTCACCTGTGGCTACCAATCACAAGGGGCTCTCCTTGTGCTGGCTGCACAAGTTGTTTGTTGGGACACACTAAAGCCCAGGTAAAGGTAATATTTCATATCTGGGCTGTATCCATTTCTGTGGGTGGGGGTGGGGGTGGAATTTAAGAGTGTTGGGGTCAGCAAAGAAAGGACTAATCCTGTCTGGAGGGCTGTGTAAGTAACTTGCAGATTTTGTTTTGCAAATTGTGTATTTGGATGGAGGTGAGAAGTTGAATGTCTCATTGTTACGCTCTGCCAAAAGAGAACCCTTGGTCCCCATCTGACCTTGACAGAACCTCCAAAATTTTCGCAGTCTCGGGAGGAGCATAGAAATACAGTTTGCTAGTCTGCATCTCTCTTTTTTTTTCTCTCGGGGGACAGCTTTGGGATGCAGGTGACCCCTAGCCCTGGCTGTGGCCCGTAGCCAGACGTTTGGCAGCTATCGGCTCCCCGAATTTCCACCCCCGTCTTGGGGCCAGAGCCCCCGCCCCCTCTATCTTTTCGGTTACTTCCCTCCTGCCGGTGTCTCTTCCCTCCCTCTCTCTCTCTCTCTCTCCCTCTCCCTCACTTTTCCTCCCTCTCCCGCTCTGTCTCACACGCACCCTCTGTTTATTTTCCTGCCTCCATCTGGGCCCTGCTGATATTGTAATCACCCTGATGCACGTTGGCTGCTCTCCTCTCCCTCCTGCGCTCACACACTCACTCACACACAATGTGCCATCCTGACAAGCCTTTTACTTCTGATAAGCTCCGATGTGTGTTTAATGAATACAAAGCCGTGGTCTGGGTGCCGCCTCGGCTGCGGCCGCTTCTCCTGCGCTCCTTTGCCAGAAGGTAATCTCCGTGAACAGGGGAGGGGCGGCGAGCGAGGGGGGGGGAGTGGGGAGGAGTGGGGGGTGGGGGGTGGACCACGGGGAGGCTGCTTTTCTCTTTCCCTCTTTCCCTTTCCAAATGATTCAGAAGTCGATAAGACCAGGAGAAGTGAAGATGTAACATGTTATCTGTGGCTCCTCGCTCCTCTTAGCTGGCGGAGAGAATTTACATTTAAAGATTAGCAGAGGGAGAAGGAGAAATCTGCCTTTTGTTGTGTGGGGCGAGGAGGAGGCATCCGTCCTGGCCTTGACGCTATCTCCCATCACCTCTGCTATCCAGACAGGACGCACAGAGGTGAGATTACCGGAGGGCCTTATCTTTAATTGGGTTTAGTTTTGCCAGTCTGAATGGGTTTAAAGAGACTCGATAAAGGGGAACAATAGATTATTTATTGACTGGCCTATAGATGAAGAAGGGAGAGAAGAAGCTGCTTAACAACTTGATTAGTTCGTTTTTATGTTTATTTTAAGGGGAGACCCTCTCCTTCTGGTAGAAGGAAGGGCCATAGAATTTAGGTGCAATTTGAGTAACTTGAATGTCTTAGTTCCTCTTTATCCTGCCCCTGCCCTCTTCTCTGCATCAGGCACCTACCTTATTTTAACAAGAGTTTCATTTGTCCCTTATGTATAGGATTGAGAAACTGAGCAAAGAGGGTAGAGGCTTTGGGAATTGATCATTAATGTTTGGTTTTCTGTTCAATGTGACATGTTTTGAATGGTGATGATGAATTGTTGCTAACGGTACTTGAATTAGTGAGAAAAGCAAATGAAGCCTACTTTTAATATGAAATTGGTTGATTTTATGGTATGGTTTCAGCTCTGTCTAGAGAAGAAATATCACTCCACCTCTTTTTGATAGCTTTGTCTTTTGGATTTGAACTTTGACATTTTTGTGCTTGGAGTTGGTTTTTATAAAAAGAGAATATGCGTTTTCTTGACTTAGCATATTTCAAAAAAATATAGTTTCAACTTCACATTCTTAAAATGAATAGAAGTGGAGAAAATGATTCTTTTGCCTCCTATACATTGTCAAATAGGTGTTTTCTTAGGTAGATAGATAGATATGATCCAGTAAATAAAAGCCTAATTAAAATTTGTTTAAAGCCAGGGGGGCATGTTTTCTTGTTGACAGTGGCAGATCTATTGGGTAAGACAATAGAGTCCCATTATTTTACTTCCATTGACTGAACATATTGATGTTTCAGGTTTGCTGTTGCCTCAGTGAGCATGATGAAACACTGAAATTCACAGACCAACGGCCAGAGTGGCACATATATTACTCTGTGCCATTTCTGCCTTCAGGTTACCTTCTCACCCAGGCAGAATGGGAATGGACAGCCTGCAATCCCTCAGAAGGGATAGGATTCTCTTGGCTAAGACACGGGTAGATAGCATGTCCTAGGAATATCTTTAATTTTACCCAGAATTGGATGTTGCAGAGAAATATGTGGAGTACTTTTATTTAGAAGTCTGGGAAGCCACCTACCTACCAACCTTGCATATTTGACATACAGGAATACCCATTTTCAAGATTTACCTTTTAACTTCCCAGGAGGTATTTACAGTGAGTGACTGGTCATATCATTTAGATGTTTATGAGAGCTTGTGCTTAGGTGACATCTGTTCTTCTCCAGTCTGGGGAACATCCATGGCTAAATCTTTATCTGATAAAAGAATGTGTAGGGTCCCTTCAAAAATAGGGCCTGACTTTTGTTTCTCGTTTTCTTTTGGTGGGTGTAGTATGAAAATGGCATGTATGTATTTTATGCCCATGTGCACATGTAGACAGTAACATATCTATAAAAATATGTCTATTCCAAGCTGAGGCAGAGAAAATATTAAGTATCCATTATCTTCTTAGAGAAATCTGTTTTTTTTTCCTCACTTTTGCCTAGTCTCTGCCTAGTAAAATTAAGTATTAGCAGACATTGAGTCAAAGAAACTTAAACTGTACACAAAGTGAATATGGAAAAAACTTAACATATTTTTTAACAGTTTAATGAAGATATGAAACTATTATGAATATAACGTGTACACAGCAATTGTTGCTGTCAAGTAGGCAACTGATGCCCTTTACAGTGTTTAGAACAAAACTAGTCCTTTGTACCATTTTCATGAAAATGTTAGGTTTCTATTTGATCAGCAGGTGCTGTTGAGATGAAAGCCATGTGTAAATTTTCAGAAGGCCAAAAGTGTCAATTCAGAAAAAGGAAGCGATAAGGGAAAATGCAATCAGTTTTCCTGTTTTCAATTTGTGCAGGGTTTGAAGAGCTGTTTTGTTAAACTGCTACATCTGCTCCAATATGAATATTGAACTACTTCCACTAAAAATAACACCCTATAATTTGGAAGCTACTGCAATCTTTTGTTAATGCAAGAGGGTTATTTAGAAACAAAAAAAACAAAAAAAATAAAAAAAAAAAAAAATTTTCTTTTCTGACAATCTCTTGCCTAATGTGCATTTTCATTTGTTGGCACTTTTATCCCCAGCAGATAAATGGTATTATGTAATTAGAACCTGATCTTGTTTGACTATAAAAGAGGTTTCCACAGGTGAAAATCCTGATAATATAAAAAGGGTTTGCACAAAACAAAATTTATTTCAAAATCACCTGTTTAAGTACATTTATTTGAAAGGAGATAGTCCTTACATTTTCCAATACTTCAATTTTTAACTTACTGTCGACTGTTACAATAAAGTTAACACTATTCCATTGTATGCTGAGCATTCTGTGATTTATTTCACCCTTAATATACCTGCAAATGTAAGTTTAAACTGATCAGGGATATTTTACCTAACAGGGTTTTCAGAATAATTTTTTTTCATGCTTAAATAAAATGATTAAATTATGCTTGAGTGCCTGCATACAAAAGCTTTAGCTTCTATAGTACTGCTAATCAAATAAGTTTTATGGACAGGAAAGCACCACATTAGAGAAAAATTGGATGCATTTTATTACTGACATTTCTAGAAAAGATATGTTCTTTTTAAGTCATCAAGTATTAATTAAAAAGGAAACTCTTACCATTTTACAAATAATTATAATAAAAATATACTTCAAGCTTACAATAAGAGAGTGAATGGCAATGCTATTCACATAAAACACAGGCATAGAGAATTAAGGTAGATGGAAGACTGATGAAATTTGGATAAGATTCAATATTGACTCAATCTACAGTTGCAGTTGGATTGACTTGTGGCTATAGTAATTTGTTCAGGGTAATACGTGTTCACTACTTAGAATCAATTAGAGGCAGTAGAGCTTGTGGCTTCACACTTGAATTGCCAGACACACCCTTTATAGATAAACTCAGAGTATCTCAAGATTGGATGAAAGGGGAAGACAGACACTATAGCACACCAGTTCAAAAGACCTAATTGGAAGAACAGTATCAAGTGGGTCTGCTTGTTACGTATATGTAACCAACCAAAGAATAATGCTTTTAAGGAGTGTAATTTTCAATTGGAAGCCCGGTTGTGGCATGTGCTGGCATATCTTTCAGAGACCTGGGCATCCGTGTGGATATATTCCCTGGTACGACACTAAGCACTTTGGCATGCTCAAGAAATGATGCTGAATCACATATCAGTGTAAGGACATTTGTTTACAGACGTGTAATCATCTGATGAGTTGTTTTTGTGATGAAACCAGGTTCGGATGGAAACAACAGTGTCTTCCATGGCATCCACAGGGAGAGCTTCTTGTGACTCTTTTTAATTAGTTCATACTTTCTGGAGTGAGGCCCAGGCTCTTACATAGGAGCCACTGATAAATTAATGCCCCTGGGTTGACGTTTAAGGCATGGAACCCTCTTGTTTGCAGAAGTTTTTAAACCATCAAACCTGTTTAAAACCACAAACATTTTCAGGGACTCTGAGATCTACTTAAAATTCACTAGCTTTTATAGTTCTAATTGTGTTTACTTGCATAATGCAATTTATGAAGGAACGGAGCAAGTCTTTGTTTTTGTAGTTCTCATATAGGTCAAGGTCTCTAAGGCAAAACATTTGATCTTGTTGAAGGAGGAATGCAGAGGGTACAAGTATAAAGCTTTCTGATGGTGTCTCCAACAATCTATGAACAACTCAAAATTCCTTGGGACATGTCATTGACTAGATTACTGAATCTCTGAATACCTGGGCGCAAACCACTTCAGAGTGTGTGCTATGGGCTTCTGAGTGCTGCCATGTTGTTTTGGGACTTAGGAAAGGGTAGAGGAACTGACATGTATCAGAGACCTATATAAGCCTGACATTAACCTTCGAACACATTTTCATGACTTGTAAGTAAATGATTAGCCAGTATTTCACTTTCTTCACCTTGGGGAACTCCAGCCTATCAAGCTGTGACTGGCCATAGTTGCTCTTCTGGCTTGGCCTTTTTGCCCCAATTTAGAACACTGAAGTTTCCTTGTATTCCCCAAATTCATTACCTACTTTGTGTCAGAATTCTAATAGGGCTTTATTCTCTGAATTCTTGCCTTGATACTCTCTTTATCACCTGTGATCTGAATCTCCACTGTTTTCTTTTACCCTATCATCCCCCACTGAGAAATCAGAGTTTGCTAGTAGCTGGCAGATATCCTTGGAGATTCCCAAGTGTGTGTCCATCTGTCTCTGGATACTTCCATGTCCAGGCTTCTCCATTACTAAATGCTGCTCCCTGGTCAGAAAGCCTCCTTCCTGCACTGTACTGCGGCCATGGAATCAGCTGTCCCCTTTGTTGATGATGAGTGTGGCGCAGCACTCCAGAGCTGCTCTAACTGTCCTTCTTCCCTAGTCCCCTAGATTGGCCCCACCCTCTTCTGTTACCATGTCTTGAACTTGGGTCCTCTCAGTCAGACAGATCCAACTAACTTCCTGGTCATCTTTTAAGATGAGAGGAGAGGAATTTTGCCCCATCCTGACTCTAGAAAACATACTGTGTAACTGTAGTTAAGTGGTGTAAAGCACTTTCTGTGTTATAAGAAGAAGGGCCTGGTATGTGTGTAGTCTCCTGACCAGCAGGCAGACTGGAGTTTGCTTTCCAGTTCAGTCACTGACTTGCCCGGTGGCCTGGGATACATTTCAGCCCTCAGGTGAATTCCTCAGGAGTAAAATAAAGGGCAGACTCGGTGATTTTTAGGGCTTCCCAACTCGAATATGTAAGAGTCTTTAGATGAACACATGATTTATTTTTGATTCTGGGCTGGGAAGGATGAGGGAATCTAGGAGGTAGAAGGACTTAATCCCTATTTAACTGGGAGGTGGAATTGGTGTAGGACATTGCTGTCTTTCCGCTATTCTCCATTGTAAAAAGTGACTTGGGAATAGGGAGCCGTTGATTCCATAAATATAGCCTTAGGTGATTGTCTTAAATTTCAGTTGTTACTACACTTTTTTTTTTTCCAGAGTTGAATGGTGGGGGAATGAATCCCTTTATGCAGTGAGGAGAAACTAAAGATTTTAGGTGTTGCTGAAGGAAAATAGCCTTTATGCCTCTTCCTCATAGTTGCTGGACAAGATGTTGATGCAATGCCTGGGGACAGGAGTCAGGGGCTAGAGGCTGAAGCATGGTGGTGACTGGCTGCACTTACAGGACATTCACAGGACTCCCCATACAGTCTCAAAGATTGGCCTTGAAGTCATTTGGGGAAATTAGAAAATGACCTCTTTAAACCATTTCTAGAGAGAACTGGTAAATAGCAGCTTACTTAAATGAACAAGGGCACATTATCGTTTGGCTTGGAATTAGATGTTAAGTAGGAAAGACTGAAAAATTGTCTGTTGCATTGTCTGAAGAAACAGTCTGCTGTTACTTCTAAAAATGTTTAAAAATCCACTTATTACCAATAAGACTTTGATTTTGTACTTTCCTTTAGTTCATTAAATTGCTATAGGAGATTAAAGTATAGATACTATTAGAAGTTTGTGCATTTGCAAAATCATTTATTATGAACTCAGGCTGGGTTTCTTTGGAACTTAGGAGATTTTGCATGCTTATATTTCTGTTTCAGTCAAGGGGATCACTTTGTCACCATGCAGAAGGGAAGTGGAAATTTCTACTGGTCACTAGGAATGTCTGTGATTGACAGAACTGACATTAATGATTGACATTAATTTCATGTCTTTAGAAATGGAAGTCACAAATATCACTGTTGCTTCATAGGTTGTAAAAACTTTTTGCCTTGGTATTCAAAGCTCAGTGAGAGGCCAGTCCTTTGCTACAAAGGAGAATGTCTTAAAAGTATGTATATACCTGATTTGACTAGATTGAACATCAGAGAAATTTTAGAGAAAATACTACCAGGACATGTAAGAAAAGTTTGTCTAAGAAGTTCAAGAGGCGGGTCATTAATAATAGGAGATGAAACATTGTCAGAGCAATGATGAGCTAGACACAGCCAGGTGATAAGATAACTAGAAAAAAAGGAGAGAGTACTAGCTGCAGGGTGCTGTTATAAAGAGTATTTGGGAAGGTGTTCTGCTAGATTTTGGGGGGAATGCATGAGTGACATTGAGGTAGGAGATCAAAGCATAATGATATTAGGAAAGTAGATAGATAATGGTACCTGAGAGTGCTGCACAGACGTGTGGTGCCAGGGAAATAGCCCAGCTGCATCGCAGAAAGCGTAACCAATGCACATCCAATTTGGCAAGTGGAATATCAGAAGTTAGGAAGTCATCCCCCAGTGGACATTATCTGCATGGTGTAAGTTGTGATTTCAAATAAGTTCTTAGGAAGTTGGTTGGTCTGGTTGAATGTAGAAGGACTATATCCCTCTTCCTAACCTCAAGATAAAGGAAGATGTAAGCTATAAGACAGGTCATGAAAGACTGCTAGTCTACTTCCTGAATCAATGCATATGTTATGTACACAGTGATGAGCAAACACAGCTGGGAGGAACAGCAGATGATACTGGGACTGGAACTGTGGTGTTTATCAGACTGACATAGTAATCCTTCTTTCCTGTGAAAGTGTTCTTTTTAAGTGACTGTTAGGATTCTGTAACTTTTATCATGTGTCAGACAAGTATTGTTCTTTGCTTCTCCCAACTCTTTTGCTCACCTGTCACACATTTTCATTCTCATCTCTAGCTAGATTTATTTAGAAATGAGATCCAGATTTGACCTCTGATGGGAAACAAATGTAGACAATGCATTTTCATCCATTTGTTTAAGTCAGGGTAGTTAGGTTTAGGTCTAAATGGAAAGTAAATGTGATCAGTCTTCATTGACTTGTCCACGTTAAGCTTTGAGCTAGTTAGAGGGAGGGAGTATAAAATATCAGAGGAAAATATAAATGAAGAAGAATAAAATGAGCAACCCATTAAAACCAAATTTGAGTATTATTAAACATTATTAAACATGTTTTTGATGGTCCTGATAAAGATACCTATTACATATATCTGAAAAAAAAAGTAAAATTTTTACTCTTGGGGAAAAAGTCACCCTATTTCAAGTCTGAAGTAAATTAATACATATTTAATGAATACCTACCATGCGTAAAACACTGTTAGGTGGAAACATAGACGGGAGTGAGTCATGGGCCCAGTTCCCACTGAATGACAAAACCCGCTCGGGACAAATTAAATAGCTGCAAAAGATGGTAGATCTTGATTAGTTACTAATTAATTGGTATAGTAAATGAGATTTTAGAGGCTAGAGTGAGTTGGAATTTAAGTTTGTCTTGAGACAGGTAGAATTTATCAAGGCAAAGTTATTGTAATGTGATTGTAGTAAGTCTTTCATGAAGTAGCAAAGAGGAGCACAGATGCCCAGGTGAGGAAAGGCCTTTGAGCCAAGAGTATTAGGGTGGGATGAGGGTGAAGAGACAACAGATAAACGAACGTGGCTATAGCAAAAAAACCCTTGGCTGTTTAGTGAGAAATAAGAGCAGAAAGGCCATAAATGTCTTGACTATCAAACTTTTACAATAAATTGCTTTAGATACTAGATTTTCTAGTTGGATTTCTTTTGAACGAAGGATACTATAGTAAAATACAGTTTAATAGAACAAAAATTAAAACAAAAAAATTGTGCTAGGCAATGGAAAGCATGGACCTAATTAAAGTAGTGTTTCTGAAGAGTTGGTCCAATTGCAATGGGTCATATGGACTGGGGTAGGGGGAGACGAGAGGCTGAAACCAGTTGGGAAGTTTGTGGTAGCAGTCTAGATATTGCAGAACAATGACCAGGGTTGGGTTTGTTGGGACAAGAAGAAAGAGACAGATGCAAGAGGCATTGCAAAGGAAAAATAATTTCAAGTTGGGTATAGTGGTAGAATTAGAGAAGGAGATTTAACAGCACTGAGATTAAGTTTTGAGTGCAATTAGCTTGCCAGAACTTGGAATCACTTATAGGATATTTGTTCAAGGTGCAGCAGCAGGATACTACTCCACTGCAGACTCTTAAAAGCCCAACCTCCAGTGAGGGGCCTCAGAATCTGTACGCATAGCCTCAGTCCCCAGTGATTTTTATAGTCTAGCTACTTCTGGGAGATAGTGACAGGGCTGGTAAATGGTAGGTATTCCTTAAAGAGTGGTTATTACATGGAGGGTTTATTACTGACCTTTCTGGGCCATGGCTCCCTCATAGCTTTGGCTCTTGCATAGTTTTAAATCTGTTATGAGGAGGTTTGCCTTCTTTTTTCAGGTGCCTTCTGGCTGCCTGGGGCTGCCTGGGAGAATAAAAAGTAGTGAGGTGGGCTGGGTTCTGGACCCTTAACTTTCCATTCCGCCAGATCAGCCTGTTTACATATCTACATGTGTCCCAAGCTTTGTTTGTAGCTCAAATACTTTTTCATGGGATGACTTTTTTTGTTTTAAATATACGTAGAAGAACACAAATGCATTACATATATTACTGGATTAATAGAAGCTTGACTATATATTTTATCAGATAATAAATAATAAACTAAATACAATCATGTGAGAGACCACAGTTTTTTATTTTAAAATTAAGTCTTCATATTGGAAAGGTAAAGGAATCCTTTTTATATGTTAAAGGGGAATGTTAAATCCTTAGTATAAAATAGTTCACTGTTAGCTGTCTCCTATCCCCCCTCCACCCGCTCTCCCCATTTAAGAGATTTTAGTCATTGAAAATGCATCATCATCCATCAGCAGCAGCAACAAAGAAACAATAGTCTGCCTGTATAAGGACTTTTTAGGGTATGGCCCATCAGATACTGTTATTTCAAGGTCTTTCAACTTGTTTTGACTAGTATCATTTACTTTGCAAAACATGCTGGTGATGCTTTTTAGTTTTTTCAACTTATTTGAAGTTTGTGGTTTTGTTATAAAATCTGTCTAAAATGAATTTTTTAAAGATTTTTTTCCCTTTTGTCAATTGTGCTTGATAAAAATTAATCACAGGCAGTCCACAAAGGAATTCTGCATAAAAATCTATTTTTTTTTTTAAAGAATGAGACAGATTCATTTGTGCTGATATGGAATCATCCCTGAAATATATTATTAAATGAAAAAAGCAAGATGGAGAACAACGTATATGGTATGCTACACTTGTACCAAAAAAATGCATAAAATTCTACTCGTGGAAGTAGGTACAAGAATCTGACAATAGTAGTTGCTTTGGGGAAGGAAAGTGGGCTCAGGCATTGGATGGCAGGAAGGAGACTTTTTGCTGTATGTCCTCTTGAGTCTTTTAAAAGAAATCTTGTACCTGTGTCACTTACTGCAGAGTCAGCCTGGGATTGCCTGGTTCTTTTCAGCTGCCTGCCTAGGTTCTCAAACTGTTCTGCTCAGGGAAAGTGCTGCTGCTCTCTTGTCTGCCAGAAGGCAGTCAAGGGTAGTGGTTAAAAGAGTCTTAACTCCGAAGTGTTTATACCACCTATTTAATCTCCTGCTCTCTTTTCTCAACTGGAAATAATTCTCCTCTAAACACTAATGGTACTACCTCATAAGGGTGTCGTGAGGATTATGTGAGATAATACATGTGGAGCGCAACCTTCAATAAATGCTTCTTCTTAGCTTCTGACTTGATCATTCTTTAACTGTCGACCCCTCTTTTTTCAAAACCTCTGTTAGGTCTTTCTCTAGCCATTCCTTCACAGTCATCTTCATTCAGCAAATAGTTATGGAGAGTCTGGTCCCGCTAGATGCCTTTAGGAGGTGGGATGTTCAAGACAGACCACACTCCTGCTTTCCAAGACCTGTCTCACCCACAGCCTTTTTTAAAACCCTGGGATTGCATCTTGCTTTAGGGCCTGGTCTAAACTCTTTCTGCCAGGAAGCCAAGTCCGGCTCACTTTGTCCTCTCAAGTTTCTGATGAAACTTTACTCTCTGAAGCCTTTCACCACTTCTCTTCCCCAAAGATAGAATTTATTACATCTAACTTTTTGCTTCTTTTCATGCAATTGAGACTTTTCTGCTGGTTCATGAGCTCTTGAAGGTAGAAATCTGAATGATTGAGGCACTTTTTGAGGCTTGATTGAATGTTAAGTTATTTACTTAAAACCATCCTGAAATATTACGTTGCTACGACCAAATGAAACTTCTGGTTTTGCTAGTACCTTGTTTCGTTTCTAGTCCCTTTTCATTGTGATCTCTGAATGTATAGTTTATTGCCATCACATTTTAATTTCTAAGTTTCAGCAAAAAAAACTTAAAAACAACAACAAGAACAGAAATAAACACATTGGCCCTAGGCAAATTGTGAAGTGGTCAAGCCACATGGATTCTCATAGGTACATAACTTAACTATTTTTACCTTGAAGTTCCTAAATGGGCTTTTGTAAAGGATGAACCCTTAGAAGTTGTAAGCAAAAATGTGTGTGTATGGACATTTTTATGAGGTAAGACTGTTCTTTTGGTCAAGGACCCAAAGAAAATTAAAGACCATTTTAGTCACTTGCAGCTTTCCCTCTAGCAGATGCTCCCAGGTTATCCCTTAATTGCCAAGGGCTCTGTCCACTCCTTTGGTTGCCTATATCTGTTGCCTATATCTGTTATCTGGGGTAGATCCCAGGCATTTCCCCTCCAACAGCTCCCCCCTTCTCCATCTTACCCCCAATCCTGCCTTGTCTTTTCTCTGACGTTGTGTGGGATTCCACCTGCTCTGCTGCCTGATGAACCAGCCTCAAAACTAGAGACACTGAACAGTGTGACAGTGTGACATCTCACCCCCAGGGTGTGGAAATGGGTGAAATGTTTTCCCTTCCAGGTGACATTTCCATTTGAAGAGTTAGTTTCAGAAAAGCAACCTTGGTTTCTTGATGCAAGTGACTGAACAATTTCAGACAAATGTGTGTGGGGAGGAGGCATATTGGAGACTTTTATGGATTGAGGTTCACATAGCATCTTATTTAATACTCACCTGGGAGTGAGCCCATTTTGTAAATCAGCTCGGGGTTAGCTAGCTTCCCTGAGGCCACCCAGTGACAGTTGCAGAGCAAGGTCTAGATTTCTTAATTCAAGGCTTCTCTGTTCTAGGGCTCACACTACTTTCCTAGAATTCTTCAAATCCTACCATCTAGGAATTTCCCCCCATGAACAGGGCCAGCCACACAGACTGTGGGTGGGAATTATACTAAAATAAAATGGAAAACTATCAGGGGCTCTCAGTGCACTTAGAAAAGTCACTGTGTAGAGTACAAAAATATTACAGTTTTGTAAGCAATTCTGCCAGAAAGAGAGGGAGAGGAAGAGAGGGAAAGAGAGGAAAGAGGGGGAGGGCGATATCAACTGGTCAAGGAGCGGCAGCAGCCAGACTATATTTGCAACCATCTTTGCAGCTAGATGGTTATAGAAGCTTGTTGAGATGTGTGACCATCAGCCACGAATGCAGATCCTATCAAAGTCCCATTTTTCTTTCATGTGAAAGTTGCCAGCATAGAACAGATGCCTTTATTTTGAAGAAGCCAATCTTTGGAAATAATGGTTCTCTCTTCTCTTATTCCCTTGAGATGATCTTTCCCAGATGAAATTGAATGAGGATAAAATTTAAATCACAAAACATTAGTTGGGGGTAATTTTTTTTCCCCTTGTCACTTGAAAATGTCTTATGATCTGCAGCTTAATTTCACATATTTTGCTTTTGTTGATTGGTCATAGATACTTTTTTTTTTGTCACTTGATAGTACAGTATCTCTTAATAGTGCAGGAAGGAAAGGATTTTGAATTGTAATAGGCCATTTTTACTTGGTGGCCTTTGCTTTTATTTTAATGCTTTAAAACATAATATCAGCATAGGTACTACCTTATTTCTACTATTAAATGATAAGAACTGATAAAACAACATTTGCACTAGGAGCACTAAGGTAGATACTTCAGAAGTATTATGTCTTATCATCCTAGTAAGTTAGGCATTATTATCCTACTTTAGAGATGTAATTCTGAAGCTTAGAGAGGTTAAGTGACTTGTCCAGGTCAAATAGCTGATACATTTAGGAGCCGACATTCAAGTCCAGCCAGAAACCTCATGCAGTGAGCTTTTAAATGCTCCGTGTTTGTAGGCTTAAGTCATTTTAGCAGATTTTTCTTCTTGAAAGTTAAATTATATCTGTAACAGAGGAGACTTTTTAAGAACTTCCTACCATTTTAAGTCAACTGGTTTGTTAACTTCATTATGTTAACAATATATTGTATTGTTGACTTGAGTAGAGATAAATGAGAGACTGATCACCTACCTTTTGATTAATTTATTCTTTAAAAATATGTGTAGGATTTAAAAATTGTGCCTTATCACAATAATAAGGGAAAGCAGCATGAAGGAAGATGAGCTAGCATTCAGTGATCTTTTGTCCATTTGTTACCCAGCTAGTTTTGAGGAGCATCTTCTGTGTGCCAGGCAGTGTGCTAGACACTGGGTGTAAGTGTTGGTGACTAAATGTGGCCCCTGCCCTCATGGCCCTTGCAGTGGGAATGGGTGTTGTTTGTCATGCTTGAGTTTGAAGGCATAAAGAGAAAATGGGATTGCTTTCCTATGAGAAATGACAACTTCAGTTAGGAGATGTCTATGCACAAAAATGGTTAGAAGGCATCTCTACCTCGTAGGTTGTAGGCTTGTGCTGCGGTTCTCAGTTGTGTTGTCTTAATGCTCACTGTGGATGCAACAGTTGGCCTGACAGTCCTGCATGCTCTGCTCTGAGTCCATCCTGGCTTGAGTATAGTACAGTGTTGGGGAGATGGCTCTGATGAACAGTATTTGGCCGGTAACAGGTTGCTGAACCCTGGTGTAGACCATTAGTGCTGTTATAATTTAAAGAAGAAAAAAGGTCATGGGCCCCAGGAGTGGTCAGGGAAAGGTTTGTGAAGGCCATAGTGAGTCAAGCGGACCTTTGTGCCATTTCATTAGGTGATGTTTGTTGGTTTTTTCTTTTCATTTGGGCTACCACTGTGTGCCAAATACAGTTCTGAGTATAGGAGAAAAAGAGTAACAAATAAAACAAACAAGATCTTGCTCTCAGAGCCTATTGCTTAGGAGTGGGGTAAGGAGTTTAATCAATGAGTTAGCAAATAAGATTACTCCACATAGTGATTAATTCAGTGAAGACAATGAAAAACTATGGCTCATCACCACCTCCAACCCCCTCAAGCATTATTTCAGATGGTGGGAAAATCATCTCTGAGGAGGTGACACTTGAACTGAAAGCCCACTGTTGAGAAGGAGCTGGTCGTGCAACAATCTGTGGGAAGAGCTTTGAGGTAGATGAGCAGAGTCACAGAAATGAGATGAAGTGTTCCATAGGGTAGCTTATCCAGTGAAGAGTTGCATTCTGTTTAGGGCATGGTCGGAGCTGAGGCTGAAAGGTGTAAGTTAGAGCCAAATTATGGGGGATCTTGAATGTCAGAATTGGGCAAGAATAAGGACTGCTTGTCGGAGAGGACAAGTAGTTAGAAGAGGGAAGGAGAATCTGGATGAGTGGGTGTCACGGAAACTTAAGGAAGGTTGTGTGACTAGGTCATTGAAGTTTATTTTGCGTGTCCTATGATGAGGGACCCTATTGTCCAATGTCCTCATGGCTTCCTGTTAGAAGTTGTTGTAGTCCTGAAGTGGGCTTACCTGGTTCTCTGTTGACTACTACTTCAAATCTGGGGGATCCAGGAGAATTATTCTACAAGTGAGATAATTTTGAGGTTTTGACAAAGGTAAACTCCAACCCAGTGCCAGGGACCATACTTATCAATGTAATATTTTCTAGGTTAGGTATGATATGATAGGTTCCTTTCATGGTAATTTCCTTTGGAACAAAGAACTAATTGTATTTTTATTAATGGAAAGGAACATTTATGCTATAAAATGTTTTTATTAAGGGAAAGCGAAGTTAGAGTTAAGGTTTGATTCAATCCAGGCTGATAGAGAAAAAGAGGTGTATTTAAGGCTCATTTTTTGAGTATCTGTATATTATATACTAAAGGAAAAGTGGACCCAAATGTGGTACAGTTCTCCAGAGAAATGTGTTTAGGCAGTGAAGGGATTCCTGGCAGTGATTAAGAAATACAGTAATGGAGCAGTGCACTTGATCTCTTTTGAGCTTGATTCTGATGTGTGTAGTCTTTACATCCTATTAAATTTTTGAAAGATAAACTGATGCAAGAATGATTTGCCAAGGACAGCAACTCTTCCTTTTAAAACCTTGGCTCAGTGTACACATTGAAGGGATGGGGGAGTAAGATAAAAGCATTATAAATATGAGGTTAACTGAATTCAAATAGAAGGTTCTCTCAAGTTATTGCATTCCTTAGAAAATAAATACATTGCACATATGGTTAAGATTGATCAAAAAAGTATTCTGTATGCCAGTGATTACATTCCCATCTGTGATTAAGGTTTTCTGTCTGTATCTGGTTTTCACATTATATTTCTGTAACAAGAATCCTTTATATAGCAGAGTTCACTTTCTGTATTTTCTGTTAGCTGCAGCTTGAACTACTGCACGGATCGCAGATTTACACATGTGGTTTTCATTACTTCATACCATTGAGAAAAAGTAATATTTGTTTGGGAATGTATGTTTTCCACAATTTCCATGGTAATACAACATGTTGAGCTTTTTAAATAACACTCTTGTAGAACTACAAATTGTTTGAGGCATTCTACTTTTCGTGGAGTTTAGCTTTTAAACTGTTCTGAATGTATGTTCCCTTCATCAGGTTTTACAAATTTGAGGACTGAGGATTTGAACAAGGCAATTAATTGTCAAAGACAGAAATTTTCCTATCATTTGCAAATGATACAGATTTTACTGTGGAATAAGTATGAATATCTGAACGTATTTTTTCATAGTGCTTTTTATCACTACTCATTTCATTATTTCATTTTGGAAGGCCATTAAATATGTTGGATGTATGGAACATAGGCATAATACTCCAAAGTCATTATTTGGAAAAACCAAAGAAAATAAGCTTTTTTTTAAATTTGTTTTTTAGTTTTAATATTGATTGTGAGATAATGTTTTGTATATGAAATATTTAAGTTGGGGAAATCCTCATGGGTAACTTTAGGTTTATGTTGTGTATTGTTTGAATGTGTATTTGTATGCTTTGTTAACATTTAAGAATTTATAAATATGTACTTTAAAATATTTTAGGACACTATTTTCCAGCCATCATTTCTTCAATTGCTTAAGAATACTCTGATAAAAATAGATACCACAAGTGAAGCTAAAAAGTCAAACAGTATATTCTATGTTGAGAAATCATTTATAAATGAGAAACTTGTCTTTTAACGGAAGTTCATTCACATAGTAATTGTATGTGCCTCAAAAACTGGGATTCACTATGCCGTTTTTGTTAATAAACCTAGACATTTGTCTGGTATTTTAGCAGTCATGAGAGGGAAGTGATAGGCTTAGATTCTAGGGGATGTGTGTGTATCGCTTTGCCTGCTTCATTTGTTCAATGGAGATTATTAATTATGGCTCATACAAAAGCACACGCTGGTCTCTTTTGTTGGTGGCTGCTGAAGCACAAAAGATTTTCTTATATCATGATTGAATCTAAGAAATATATTTCATTTTCTTTTTCCCAATAATATTTATTTGTCCTTTTTCTTTTTTATAAAATCTTTTTCCTCCGTATAGAAAAATTGGAAATAACAGAATTGCATGGGAAAGAAAATTACCTATATCTTCAGCTTTCAGAAATAATCGTATCTAACATCTAGATGTATTTACTTCCAAGTTCTCTCCTCCACGCGCCCTTTGCCCCCTGCAACTATTTGTATATTTGTATATGTGTCTATGTATCTATGTATCTTTTCTTACTGGAAATTTTTTTTTTCTTTATCATTTGTCAAAAAAATTGTTATATTTCATAGTAAACTGAATGTTTCCATGTTCCAGCTGATTGTCTTTAATGATCTTTGCTGGGCTCCAAGGCAATCTCTAAGTAATACATAGTACTGTATTTTTCCTAACCATTATTCATTTAATTTTTACCTTAAAGAACAACAAGAAATAGCTGGTTGCATCATAACAGAGTCATGTAGCATATAAAGGGCATTGCTTTTCTTCTCTTTTGATAGAATCTGCTTGTTTTATATACACCAGAGTATATTCATCACTTTTTTAATTTCTAGGAAATAATGTGGACTCGTAAAAAATAACAGCAGCAGCCTTAGTAATATTTTTTCTTTGTAAATCTTTATTTCCTTGCATATATTGAATTCCTACCTTATGTGGATATGATTGTGCTAGACCCTTTTATAGTTCACAGATTATGAGACTAGTGATACTTGTTCTATTTGTGATAATAATGGTAGGTGAGTAATAGACACTAAATGTTTGTAAGTGATGAATGAATGCCAAACCTGCCAAATCTAGCAGGAAAAATGAGAAAATTTGGATTGCTTTAGAGCAAAAAAAGTGGTAGAAATTTGGTGATTTGGAAAAATAATCACTAATAATTGTTACTAATATTTTAAAAATAGTTGATTATATAAAGATGATTCTTGAGTATTATTAGGTATTTAAAACTATTTTAACTAATAACTGCAATAATTAAGTTTCAGAACAGTGAAACCGTATGGATACCACTTTGTGTTTACACTGGATTTGACTTGTACGTAAAATTCCATAAATAAAATAAAACATATGATGTCTCAAAGCGTTTTCTAAAGAAACCATAGTATCTGACAGATTATTTAATATTTTATTGAAACAGGTAAAATATAACTCATTCTGTTAAGGTGTTGATGTACATAAGTTTTTAAACCAATGGGAGGAAAGAGGAGTTGTCTGGTTCAGGATGTATCCAGCTCTGATCAGAGAATCTAAAGTCCTTTAGAACATTCCATTATAGAAGCTGAGAAAATGGGGATTATTTTGAAATCTTCTAAAATTTAGAGGGGCTTGTATCTGTTTCTGAAAACAAACAAAACTGGCCTAGTATTTTCATGTAAATAGGTGGGTGTGATACTTCAGACTGGTTGTGATATGTGCATTTTTTTTCCCTTTGTTGTTGTCAATAGAAAAGATTGATCTCTGGGCTGGTGAACATAATATCTGTCCCAGTCAGAAAAGGAGAGAGGAAATTAGCAGAGCGATTGGTGGAGAATGATATCTGTCAAAAGAAACACTTGGAGAGCACTGAGTTTAGTAATAGGTGACTGCCGGAGAAAAGGGAACTTTGAATATTGTCAAGGTAAGGAACGGACAAATATTTTGATTTTGCAATTTACCTACATATCAGAAAATTGATCTATTATTTTTTTCCCAAAAATTATAATTGTGAAGATTTTTTTCTCTTCTCCTCATTTCTTCTAGTGTCTGTTGCTATAAAGTTTATGTTGTATGTTTTAAGAGTTTGTCTTTGAAATCTTCGGGTGTGGGATTGGGTGGGGATCAGGCTGGTGGTGGAACACTTGCTTGGTGTAGCTTTGGGTCTGAAGATAGCAAATGATCAAGTACCAGTTTTTTTTCGCCCTTTTCCTGTTGCAGTGCTTCTTGCCATGTTTCGTAATACATCTGTTGTAAGCACAGCGATACTTGGAGTTAAAGAGTAAAAGCTATGCCATGATTTCTATGTTTATTGTAACTAGGAGATGGTGTTTTCTACAACAGTGTGTTGACTAAACGGGGAAAATGCTTTTCAATTTATTACTTGTAATTGATTCAGATTTTTAAAAAACTTTCAGGCGAAAGGCTATTTCCTAAGCAGAATTCATGTCTATAGATGCATTAAAGAAAAAAAAATGATATCTAACTTTCGGGAAACAGCAAATATAAACTAAGTGTATTGCCATTTGGCAAGAGACTTCTTAAAGCCTGCAACATTTAAAAATGAAGGGGAGCCCAGGATTATGGTTACAGGGAGGTAATACCTCTGGTAGCCAGCTATGTTTCAGGTTTAGTGAATCACACAGATGAATAAGGATAAACTGCTAAGAAAAAATTGAGAATCAACACAAATGTTGTCTGGTTCTGCTTGGCACTTCTGGTGATTGGGAAGGGATTTGAAGTTCTGTGACTGACTACCTATGTGAGAAGAGAGGGGTAGCAAAATATTTACTATCTGTGGCCACTGTTCTGGAAGCATTACTTCTGATGTCTATTGCACAAGCTATACTTTGGTGATTCCAGCATATATTTATTGGCTTATTCTTAAAGTTCCCTGGAAGGTGTTGGAAAATGATGATTTTTGTTTTTTTGAAAGATCGGAAGAATGAAATAATTCCCTGTATATTTATGGACTCCTTTGGGGGTAGCCTTAATAAAGGTTAGTTTCTTTGTATTTTTCTTCCTCTTCTTCATGTTGAGGTGTTCTACTGAAATTAGTAAGAGACATCAGTTCAAGAGAGAATGTAAAGAGTTCAGTATTATTAACTAATTGAAACATCTCCCACCTCTGTGTCTTACCTTATGTACTACTGTTACCAAAAACTGTTTTCAAATCTTGGCTGATTAGATTTTAAAGTCCTACAGAGAGAAAGAAAGGAGTAATACCTTAGCCTAAGAACAAACTACTGCTACTGATGCCACGACTACTAAACCCTGCTTAGAATTGCTATTTTACTGTCTTCAATCAGAAGAAAGTGCCTATTTTGTAAGAATATGTACCTTTTTGCTTTAGGTATCTGTATGGGTTTTTTTTTTTTTTTTTTTTTAGTAATATGAAATATCTGAGGTGCAGATTAAAAATGCAAAAGCATATTGAATTTAAAAACCTGACTTGCACATATATTGGACATAGAAATATCATCGTTGTCCACCCCTGTCCCATTATAATCATTTTCTTTTCTAGTCAAGTGGTATATGTCTGTGGTCTGCTGGCAGTGAATCATTGTAGCATGGAAGATCCATAGTGAAAGCAAAAATGCACAACAAGGACACACATCTCAATACAACTTAATGTGTGTTGTTATAATATGCAAATGCAACTCCCAGCATCATGAATCAGAGGCCTCATGTTGTATTTTTTCTCTTTCTCTATGCATGTATGTGTTTGTATGTGTAAAAATTGTGTGTATACATACACACACAAATATATTTGTGTTGGTCTATTTTTTAGATGCAATGTTTTCTTTATTTTTGTCTGGCACTGAAAAATTTACTCCCAGTGTTTTTTATTCTTTGTTATGGCCAGATGCAAACCTTGAACAGTGGATGTAAAGACACATGGGGTTCACACTCAAGCTGGTCCAAAAGGTAGAGAACAGAAATCACATACTTTAAATTTGCAAACACCTGGAATCCATTGGGTTCTTGAAATTTGGCTGCAGGGAGAGCTGAGTTCCACATGAGCAGTTGGGTTTGTAAGTGAGAATGGCCTGAGGTGGCACCAGAGAGTCTGGTCTGTTTGGTGAGGTTGAAGCAGGTGGAGGACACCAGGGGACAGCCTGTCTCCATTGGGACAGTGGCCAGGCAAGAAATGATGGCCAGGGGGCACTCCACTGGCTTTGAAGGAAGCTGGTAAAGGCAAAAAGCTGGTATGTCTGTCTACCCCAGTGTTTTAAAAGCACACCCCAAATGTTCACAGTGCTTGGTCCTCTAGAATGCAGACTGGGGCTCTTCTCCTGTATTGTGTACCATTATGAGGGCAGATTTGGGACAGCTGGGAGTGGTGTCCTGCCTGAGGAGCTTGCTTTAAAAGCCAATAATGAAAATACTAAGAAGGGGTCCAATATTTGGCATATTAAAAATAGTCATAATAAAAAAGATTGATTGGCTATCTTAGAAGATGCTAGGGGAATTAGTGTGGGAGGAAAGAATGAAAGAGAAAACTTGCCTTTCTGAGCCTTTCATTGTAACATGGTGTGTGTTTATGTCCATGCATACCATGGAATGGGATAGTTATGTAGTGCCAGTTTTTTTCTATATGGGTTACAAAAGCCACATTTGCATTTTTTTAAATGTTAATTTAGATGATGCCGTGTACCTTCAAATATTGGTATCTTATTAGGAAAAGAGGAAAGTTATTTTCTTAAGTGAAGTTGCTGTTTTTTTGAGAGGCTGCATTTATTTTTAGTTTTTCTTGGTCATGTTTGAGGGGTCTGATAGCATTAATGGGCTTTACCCCACATGGAGCTCTGAGCTTATTGTAGCACTGCACACTGATCCCAGGTCAGTGTGATGCGTGAAATCAATTTATTTGAATCTCTTTGCCTCTATAGGAATTTGGCAGCATGCCAGTTGTTTTCATTTAATGTTCTTTGTGTTGAACACAGACAAGCAGGCATGCTTTTGTATTTCTCTCTCTTTTGGTCTCTGTCTCTTTCAGCCAATATTTTACTCTGTAGATTTTGAGATAAAGGAAGAATATATTACTTCAGTGATTCTAATCATTGCTTGATATGCATATATTTACAAATGCATCACTTTCTTTTTAAGGGATATTTTTGACATTCCTGAGTTTTAACGATGACTTTTTGTACATATAAAATATTTTAGAGTTTTGTTTAAATAAGATTTTTGATGAAATGTGGTAAAATAAATCATGGTAGTGTTGCTTATATCAGTGACATCATCAACTTAAAATTACAGTATTAATTGCACAACACATTTAATTTGTGAACTGCATTTTCAAAATCAATTATTTCTTTGTGAGCTTTTTTATATGTGAAGATTTACACTTTAATCAAGAACATGTGAAAGGAAAATTATAATTATTCGGGTATTATTTTCTTTGAATAACCTATCTTGGCTAAGACACCAGTGTTTTACATAAATTTATTATATATAAATTTTTATGAAGTTATAGCCATTAGGATTTTTTTTTTTCTTTTTAAAATTTGGACAGTAATGACAGAGAATAGCACAGAGATTTTTGTTACCAGTAAGTTCCCTCTGAGAATGTTTTTGTAGGGAGGATTTGTTTCTGGTTAGTTTTAGGAAGAGGTGGAGAAGGAAATGAGCGGCGCGGGAGAGGGGAGTGTTGTGTCGATGCTCTGGGCTGTTCTTGCGGAAGTTGATATGCAGAATCACGGAGCCTCAGCTTTGGGGTCAGACTCATACCCAGCAGCCCTGCTTCCTTGTTTAATTACCTGAAGAGCAAAACAGTCAGCCTGGGAGTGTGTGAAAAGCCAGTATCTCTCTCAGCCGCCTGGCGCTCTGACATCCTGCAAGGCCAGCCCTGTCTATCCCAGCGTCAGGCTGGCTCCTGTCCTGGGTTCCTTTCTTTCAGGAGGCATTGTGTGGAAGAGGGTTTGGTCAGGAATTTGAGGTTCCTGCCAATGCTGTGTCCCCTTTCTGCACCATACTGACAGATATGCTTGATTTTTTTTTTTTTTTTTCAAAAGGATTTAAAAATTTGGTTTTTTCATTTTACAGCCCTGGCCTTGCTATGAAACAGTATCTCTAGCAACAGCAGCAGGCATTAACCAGTAAAGGACTGGCCTTAATTTACTGGGCTCTTATTTCTTTAATTGCTGTTGTAGTGTCCTATGAGTGTTGCTCTTTTTGAGTCAGACTCACTAGTATGGAACTGGTAGTTCAGAGGTGGTTTTTATGAGGCAGTTTTGGAATCTTAACCTGTCCACAAAAACAGAATAGCTCCATTTTAAAACAAAGGTGCTAAAACTATACTGCTGAGTTTTTCCTTTCCTTGGGATTTGTATTTGGTCCTTGGCATTTTCTCTGGGAAGGACCACTCCCTTTGATGAAGCTGGGGATAGTGAGAAAATATTTGGATAGTAATGTGTGGCCAGTATGAGGGTGGTATAGGATGCATATTTTGAGGACTGCTTGGAGATGGAGCCATTTGGGAGATTCCTCCCGTCTTCTCTCTAGTATAACAAGATGTTATCTTACCAAGAGGAAATCCAGCAGGTTCTTGACCCACAGTGTGGGCTGATGAAATGTAAGCGCTGTGGGCGGGGTGCAAAGGTGGTGGTGGTGTTTCCTGCAAAGGGAGGGGAAAGTGTGACTTCATGTGCAGTGATTTGGTTTTTCCAACTACATCATTAGGATTCTGTCATGCAGACTTAGTGGCATTTACCCTTTAGATGCATGTATGTGACTCCCATCAATGTTAATGGGAGTTAAGGGCATGTAAAGAGAGCAGTAGGTGCCGTTGGGTAGTGCACAAGTGCAGCTTCAAGGAATTGAATCCAGTCTTTGACAAGAATGAAGGAATTAGGCTTTGCAGGGAAGACTTTTGTAGAAATTATTCTAAATACTTCTTCTTATGATATTTGTAGGAGTGATGTCAGTTATGTCAGATAATATTTTATGTATTTTTATGTATTCCAATGAAAAGTTTATAATCATTTTAAAAATTGGATTAGCCTGCTGTGCCTTGTGAGGGAGCTGGCATCACCATGATCTATTATGCAGAAGCAGAAGTAGCTCTGCCATAAGTGTTATCCATATCCTCAGGCATGGGCATGTTTATTTATGCATCAGCCTGCCGCATTTCTTTCAGAGTATTTCTTTTATCAACATCAGTATAAATATGAAAAAAGAAAACATGTAAATATATTTTAAGCCACAGTCAGCAATCCTAACTAATATTCTCCTCCACTGACAGACCCCCATACCCCCCTCAAGCTCCAACATTTTGGTAGTTCTGTCCAGTGAGGACTTTCTTAAATTCAAGTAAGATTAGCACCATTTGTAGCATTAAGCTTTGGCAGCAGAGAGTATCTGATGTGAGAAAAACTTGGAGGACTCTGAGAAGTGAATGGGGAGAGGTGTGGCTTGCAGGTGGTGCCAGGCATTAAAGACCAAAATCTGAAAAAGAAAATGGGTTTGGCATTTTGCGCTGATTGTGCTCAGTAAGTGTGGGGTGAAATAAGAAAAAAAAATTCCATTGGTGAAGAGGATGGAGGAAGTGAATTGCTCTAGACAACAGAACATAAAAGAATCATATTTTACTAGTAACTGTGGGTTTGTGTCAATTTTCCAACAAGAATGAAATAAGGACATTTTAATATAATAGGTTAAAAAGTCACATATTCCAGAATTTTAATAAGATTTGAGTATATCTAATTAAGAATAATTGTAATAAGAAATAATGAGAATTGAAATATCCATACAGAGTAAGGGAATTGAGCTGAGATTTATAGGTGTTAAACATTGCTCAGTGTGTTTCAGAATGTATAGCATAAAATTCTATTCTGCCTGGTTGTGGGGGCAAGGGGAGGGGGGTGGGATGTTAGATGAAACTATGTAGGGTCAGAGTAAAACATTAACTTAAAAGTTTACATTGGTATAAAAGCAAATATGCTGTGCTGGGTATTTTTGAACAACTATTGTGCTGGTTTGGACTGAGAATTTGCAATGGAATCCATCATAGCTAAGAATCATTTTTGAGTAAGTTTGAATTGTTTATAAATGTGGTAAATTACTATATGTGCATATATTTTGATAATTTGCAATGTGGACAGGTGTAAGTAGAGAGTTTGTTAGAGATAGAATTTCTTGTGAAAAAAAGAATACGATGAAAAAAATCTTGGAATTTTTTATTGTTGTGTATTTGCTCCACCTGGTGGATTTTGCTGAAAGTGTTTTAATCCATGTTAATGACAAGAAAAGCCTTTATACAATTTTCCTAAACTATAGGAAGATGAATCTTTTGTTTTATTTTTGTCACTGTGCAAAATAGTTTAATTCCTACCTAGGGCAAAACCCTTAGGTTTTTTGTTCACTTCTTTCATTGCGTTTAAAATGATATGTAATTTTTTTCTACTTCAAAACGTAATACATGCCCCAATTTAGAAGATTTGGAAAATGCAGAAAAGTTTTTAAAAAAAGGAAAGTAGACATCATTTATAATCTTACCACTCAAAGCCATTGCATTATTTTTAAAGAATATTTATCATCATAAGAGGACCAGTTTGCATTTACATTTATTTAAAGATATGTGGAATGTTAAATGTTATGTCAGAGTATGATTATTATTATTTTGGGGAAAACGCTACCCTTAGAATTCCCAGGCTCTGAAAAAGAAAAAAAAAAAAGTCAATGTTAAGCAGGAATTGCTTTCACTAAGATGTCTACAGAAGGCAAAGGTAGTAGAGATTAAGGGTAATTTACGCATATATAGGGCTGTACTTGGTTGTGAGATCTGTTGTTTGCTAGGCTTACATAGATTGCTTTCTTTGGAAATCTTAAGGATTCAGTTGTGCTTTGATCATCTTATTGTTTTCCTTAGGTTATTTTTTTTTCTCCTTTAGACTCTACAGCTCTGTAACAGAAGGTGAAGTTTTGGAAACAGTGTCTCCATAGGCAGGGGATTTGGAGACCTTTTTATTGTCTTTAAAATTGTCATTCATAGTCCTTATTAGCATTTATTGTTGCAAGCATACAAGCAGAAAATGTGAAATTGGTATGTCATGAATAGCCCCACAGAGCTCTAGAGCCCTCAGATTTTGCCTGCAGTGTGGTGTGGGCCGGCTTTGAGGGAAAGCTGTCCAGATGGCTGCTTGCACAGAGCAGAGCTGCAGGCTTTTGTCTCTCGTGCTGAGAGGAGGGGAAAGTTCATCGGAGCATACATCACCCTTGCATTTTAACAAAACTAACTGGCCATCACTCAGAATGGGGAGGTGGTGACATTGAAACAAAGGTTTTCCATATAGTGTTACAGTCCTTGTCAAATAAATAAGGGATGGGTGGTTAGGGTGTCTTCTACATTACCTGAGTGATTTCTGTTATTATAAAAAAATATGAGGAAACTATAAATAGTAGCTTACTTGCCGAGTCACATGCAGGTGTATACTTTTTCAGGTTGATTTCCTTTATGGGAACATGTTTTATTTGAAAAGACCCAAGTTAATATACATAGTGTTTCAGCCTTATAGATCAATAAGCAAGTATTTTACTTTAAAAATTCTAAATAATTTAATCCCTTCCTAGTGCCTATCTTGAGCAATCTACACTTAACTATGTTAATAAGTTTAAAGTTTGCATTTAATATAACAGTACAAGGGTTAACTTTGTTACAGCATTTCAGAATTTGATTGAACATTTGTTATTGAAAATCAGAAGTAGTTGGTAAAAATGAACTACAGTATATCATAATTACTATGAATTATTTCATAGTAATTATGAATCTAGATTTTAATTCCAAGTGATATTTTATCTTAAAACTATTTCATTTTGCACAAATACACGTACCATACATTTTTAAATGCACTGAGCCACATCTTTTTATTCATAGGTAGAGAATTGTATACTTTAACCAGAGTTAAAAATCAAATATATTGCTTAAAAAATTGTTGGAATGATGTAACTACCATTTTATTCTGTAGACCCTGAAGATGGGGGAAAACAAACAAAAAAAGACTGGCCTGTCAGTTAAAGAAATAATTATTATTTAAAAATCATTTTAAGATTGGAACCTTCAAATTACAAGTTTAGAGCACATTAATTCACTTTAGCTAATGGAGATGCAGAAATCAAACTGGCCTGAGTCCTCGAATTTGACATAAGTCATAAATGAAGGGAAGGGGTCATGAGTTCTACCTCTGAGCCTGCCACTTGTCCTGGTAGATTAGGGTTTCTCAACAGACCATACAGCATGTTCTCTGTGGAACAGTGTGTTATATGGTGCTTTGTCCATTTAGCTGCACATGATCCAAGCAGTGAAGCTTTTCTGCTTCTGTGATGTCTGGAATAATCACCTATTTAGGCCAACTTCCTCCATCTAGCATGTTTTCTTTTACTTGATTCCGTCTTATTGCTAGCACTTAGTCCTCTTGGCTAGACTGAAGTAACCCTTTGACCCCATGATGTTTATACACCCTTCAAATTCTTAAGATGGCTATCATGTCTCCTGTTCTTTTGTCATTGAAGCAAAGTTCTGTGAGCTGTTCTGTGGGCTAGCTAAAAGTTGAGGAGGTGCAAATGCTTGCCAGTCATTTCCCTCCTCAAGGAAGTAGTGTGGATATGTCTAGTTGTTTACCACAGAAATTTTACATAAAGGAATTGAAATGGCCGGTAACCTCTTACCTTGTTGGAATACTTCAGTGAACTTTTTTAACTTAATTTTTTCTCTGTTTCACTCATTTCTTTGTGGTTGGTTATATCTTACATTGTAGCCTAACTAAAAACCATTTGTTTTTCTTGCAGATAAAGTATAAGTGGATTTATTTTTTTTCAGGAGACTTATCTGTTATGAAGTTTATTTAATACAGTTTCAGATGTTTTTCAATAGCAGAAACAAATTAATGTACATTTTTATTAGGTGTTGTATCTATTTAATTGACTGTCAAAGTGATGAGAAGTTAGGAAATCATCCAAAGGAGATGTCCATCTCCCTGAGCCCAACAGCTCGCACATTAGGTAGGTTTGCCCTGTCAGTGGGATGCCTTTAGAAAACACTAATAGCTTCCAGCTGGGTGGAAAATCAAAACCTTTGGGGTCTGACAAAACTAGCAGATTTGAATTTGAAAGCAGAGCTAATGCTTCCATTTTATTTTTTACCACTCGCCCATAAAACATTATTTTCCAATATGTCAGCCTCATTTGGTGGCCAGTGGTCTGAAATTGAAAGTGGAACAAGCAAGCGGAGAAATCTGGGCATTAGTGAGTCTGCCCTTTCAAGCTGGTGTGCCACTTTGTGGAAGGGTCTTCTCTAAGAGCAGGGGGGTCTTAATGACCATTCATCAATGCTCGTTGGATGATCATTGAGTGCCTTCTCATTCAGTTTATCAAGTCTTGCACATAAAAAGTCAGAATAAGCCTTATTCAGCTTTGTTAAAGCCAACTAGGAGTAAAATGCTCCATTTGAACCCATTTTGCCCATGTTTTTTCACTTTGTTAATGCAGCCCTGCTTAAATGAGTGCCTTTATTGGGTCGGTTAGAATATCTGAAACTATTAATTCTCTTGTATTGAATGGCTGGTGGAAGGCCAGAGCAGATGGGGTAGGAAAGTATTTGGTTGGGTGTATTGCTTTCAATTAGGATCAATGAGGTTTCAGCTCCTTTGAATTAACTCACTTAATACCCACTGTGTGAAGTCACAGTGTATCACAACAACCTGCTAGAAGCGGAGAGGAAAGTTGAGAAGACCTGTGGAAAAGCTTTAACTCATTCTCCCTTCACCAGTGTAGAGAGCTTTCATTAACTGCAGATGATTTCGGTAGACTGCTAGTCACTGTTGGTAAATCAGGTTTGAACAAGGAAAAATCTGTATTTCAGAGCTGTTATGTTTTAGAAATAAGTGAAAAAGACCCTAGAGTAATACAATACCATAATGTCTTTCTAATGAATGATCTAAATTCATTGTCATAAACCAATTTGTGTTTTGTTTTGTTTTGCTTTGTTTTTTAGGAGCCCAGCATATTTACCATTATGGAAAGTGGTTATTTAAACATTCTTTTTAAAATTGCCTTAAAAATGCTCTGTTCTTAATTAAAAGACAAGCATTAACTGACATAGCTCTCCTGAGGAAGTATTTAATTGGTCAGTAATGTAATCTTTGTTATTGTTTTGGATAGATTTTAATTTTATAAAGCATGTTTCATAACGATGATTCAGGACATTGCTTTATACTGGAGGAAACTTTTGCAATGGGTTTTCTTTTTTTTTTCATTCACCTACATAAATGCATTCATCATGGTATTGATTCTCTATTTTTATTATCCAGTTTGGATGCTGGAGCTCTTGGCTCTGTATACTCTTTCTTTTTTATTAAAGGGGAAAGTTATTTCTGTATAAGTAACTGTATAGAACTACGTATCCAGGGTTCCCTATTCAGAGAGAATTGCCAAATGGGAATGCTGCTTTGCTTGCCTCAATGGATTAAATAATAGGAGGAAACTGGTTCCTTGAGAAAATGCTGAGCTAGTCTCAGATGCACACACGTTCAGTTAGGCCCTTTGTGCAATCAGACTTCTAGGTGAGACTCTCCAGGGATCCAGGTTTTGTTGACGTGGATCAATTTAAAGTGGCAATTACTGTAGTCAGATAACAGCTTAAAAAGCCTTTTTACACATAGAAAAGATACATAATGACACAGCATATGGAAGTTCAATTTTCTGGGCTGTGGTTTAGGGACTTGCAATGTATTGATATTAAGACCTAGTTTTAAAACCGAGTATCATCCTGTTTTCTTAAAGTGTATTGCAGTTTTGTCATATGATTTTCTGTTTTAGAAGTGATTCACCATGCATTTTGATGAAAGGTTGGGTTTCCCACTGTGAAAGTGTTTTCTTCCTAACCTAGGTATAGTATTAAAAAAAAAAAAAACAATATGTAGCATTGAGTGCCTTTTTAAAAAATACTCTTTAAAAATTAAAATCTACAGATTTAGGATACTGGATTCCATAAAGTCCCTTATAGCAAAACTTAATCGATTATCACACTCATGCCTGCTATAAAGCTTTCTGTCATAAGAATGTTTGAGCTTGGTGCTTAACTGTACTGAAATCCATTACACAGAACCTCATTACCAGTGACATCTAACTAAGATGAACAAAAAGATTGGCTTCATAAATAGGGTGCAGTATACTATTAGTGACAGAAGAGAGTGATCATTATGAATTGTAGTCTTTTTACAAGTTGTCTCTGACAGTGATGGATTTTTGAGGGGTTCACTAGATGAAGCAGTGCTTCTTGGGTACAGTATTTAGGAGCTGTAGAAGTTCTTATTGATTGACTCTGTTTATCAAAGATGATTTATTTTTAGTTAGTGCAAGATGTGTATGTGTATGTGGGTGTGCTCTGAAACAGGCTGTATGCAGTCTTGGGGGAGAAATGTAGGAAGAGTGAGTAGGTAGAAGTCAGTCACTGCTTCTGTTTTCAGATAGTTTTTTTTTTTTTTAATCATTTCTTTGAGGCAGCAAATAGGGAAAAGAAAATCAATCTGACAAGGGCTAAAAAGCAAATGGGTAAGTGTAGAATAAGCAAAGGACATGTTGGAGACTGTAAAGGGATAGCAAGAGTTAAAGGGGTGCTCTGCTTGTCATATTCAAGGAGGTGGCAGGCTGGGCAGAGGCTCCTGAGTGGATTGTTTCTGTGTTTATAGTGGATTGAACATACTTGGGAAAGGTAAAGCCTGAGGGATCTGTCTCATCATGTGCCCTGTTGTAAAAACAAACACACACAGACCTAGGAAAGATTTGCAAGTGTTAAATGAGGAAGAGTTTTAGAAGTATTTTCCTTCTGCCTGGCATTTTTGTGTGTTTAGAAAAGGTGTGCAAGGCAGGCAGGCGTATGTTTCTCCTAGGAGGCAAGGGTGTTTTACAAAGGACTAAAGAGGGACTGCTGAGAGGAAAATAGCCAGCTTTAGATAAAGCACTACAACAAAGGCTTGTAGTTTTATATATCATGGTGTCCATTAAAGCCTAATAGGGAAGAGTCCATTGAACCTGGTTGGGTATGTGTTATTCACGGGAAGGATAAACATTTAAGGGTGTGCAAAAAAAAAAAAAAAAATCAGAAATCAGGAGGACATGATTGTTCAGCTTTTGAAAAGGCTTTACAGTGAAGATTTTGTTTTCATCTCCCATGGATCTCTATGCCAGGTAGAGGAGAGTAAGCTGAAAATGTTTGGAGCATATCAATGCTGGAAACCCAGGAGGTTAAAAGCAGTCTAGTAAAATAAAAGTGGTCTGCTTCTGCTTCTGCTTCTAAAAAGTGATCTATTTTGCACATAGTACTGAGAAGCTGACAAAAGGAATGATTCTGATACACTGCCCAATATGATAATCTGGCATATTAATGAACAAAATCTTATAAAAATGCTTTTATACTCTTTTGAGTTTCCAGTTGAATAAACAGGCTTTGAGGTTTGTGTCTATGTTTTTTTTTTTTTTTTAATATAGCTCCCAATTATGACTGCTAAAATAGAAAGAAGAAGGAAAGCCCTTCATTTTGAGCAGTGGGGGGGTGTCAGGTCTACCTTTCATTCTTTTGGCAAAATAGGGGTTAACTTTTAACGGGGTGGGGGTGGGGTGGGGTGCGGAACGAATTATGCAGCGTTTAGCTTATCTTTCCGCGTTTTACTTTCTGGAACTTCCAGAGAGAAGTAGAGGCTGGTTAAGGGTTGTAGGGATTGTGATACTTTGCACACACATCCCTGTCATTGTTCTGCCTGAAGAGACAGGGCTGGGTTCAAGGCCACATGTGCTCCTGTCATCATCCGCATTTCGGCTCCAAGTGCAATCCGGAGTGTCAGCTCTCCATCTGTCTCTGCCTGGCAGGCGCACGCGCCCAGCACCCTGCCTCCGGCGATGCCGCCCCAGCCCCTTCTGACGGCTCTCCTCTCTCTGCCGGCGCTCATTCCAGAACAGGAGGCATGAGCCCGGAACGTGCTTGCTTTTAGGAGAGAGCCACTTCCAGCGTGGTACGCTGGATCCAAGGATGCCTGGTGAGTTAACGCTGTTCTCTATTCTCTCCGATTTCTACAGGGAGAAAGCTTACTTTTTTTTTTTTTTACCGTGCGTGGGAAATACTTTCTGCCCAGCAGTGCGCTGTATTTATGTGGGCAGGAAGAGGCTGGGGGTGACAAAGGTGAGATGTGGAAGGTGGGAGAAAGGGTCATCAGGATCTGTGCGGGGTACAGGGTACAGAGCCCTTGGTTTTAAGTTTTGGGAGGTGTGTTTTAAAGGCTGAGAGGAAGTCTAGCCACCCAAGTTTGCCAGAGCAATGTCCTGGAGGGGTTCAGTTCAAGTGAGAGGAAGTAGTGTTTCTTGTTCTGGATTTCATGACTATGTCATCTGTTCCTTGTGTTATGGAAATTTCATCTGTGGAGAGAGTTTTCAGATCATGGCGACATCCTGGGATGAGATCTCTTTAAAAAGCTGTTTATGTCAGAGAAAGTGAAGGAAGCTTTTGAACAACAAATAATTTCAGTCTTGTCCTAATTCACAGTCCTTGGATGTCATCAGGCCAGTAATTGAAATTGGTTAATTAAAAAAAAATCCGCTGAGTTAGTGAAGTTCTTGTGGCCCTGGGAATTTAATGTTTGTCATTTTCCTCTGAAAAATAGTATCCTTGGAGCCTGGAGTGTTTCTGCTGTTGCTGCCAGGGAAAGCTCCGCTCATGGAGAAGCCTGGGAGAGCCTGAGTTTTCTGGGAGAAGCCTGACTGGGGAAAGGGTTGTGTCTGCCGTTCTCAAGAACTGTCTGCATTGCCCTGTGCCTAATTTAAGCAGCCTGTCTCCAGATAAAAGAGGGCAGATAGAGATCCTCCAGCTGGCTGATTCCCGTGGATTATTTGGGTAGGACAGGCAGAAGAGCCTGTGCTTGGTCACGGAGTTTGTACACCTCACAGATGGTGTTTTGAAACATTATCTGCCAGTTTTCTGCAGCCACAGTTGTGTGTAGGTATTGCCAGTTGTTTGAGGAATATTTTTCTCTTTGGGATGCATCTCGTTGTCCTCATCGTTGTTGTATGTGCAGAGAGGATGCATTTGTGGCAGAATTGGACTTTTTCATTAGCTCAGTAGGCTAGGCATGTGTGTAGTTGAAATATGGGAAAAATCAATTTGCGAAAAGACAATGACTGAGGTCTTTGAAAGGTCATTTTAACTCGAAGCTATCATCTTGATTGATATGCACCATGCAACCTAAAGATGTAATGTGCATTAGGTACATGATGTGAAGTTGGTGTGAAAAGTGCCTGTGTGGCTTTTATTATTATTATTTCACCAGAATATGATAGCATTTTTTCATCTGATTTTTGTCATAATTTAAATCTTCGTCTTTATACTCTCAATAAATATGTGTTAAATGATCTGATTTATCAGCATTTTGAAGAGTCTTCATCTTATTGTGG
The DNA here is from genome assembly GCF_015220235.1 of Choloepus didactylus. Taxonomy (NCBI): domain Eukaryota; kingdom Metazoa; phylum Chordata; class Mammalia; order Pilosa; family Megalonychidae; genus Choloepus; species Choloepus didactylus. The sequence continues at coordinate 47,394,783 of NC_051320.1, read as the reverse complement.
TAAAAGAAAACCCCTCAGTAAACCAAAGCTATTTGTGAATGATAATAGCCAAAGGAGATTAGTTAGGAGCCTTGCTATCCCTAATTGATTACAAGATTTTAAAATAATCTTCAGTGCATCCTTAGTTAAAATGCATTGAACTATATTTAAGGTTTTAGAATGCTTGGTAAGTTTGTGTTTAACACTAAGTCTTTTAATATCTGCATGGTTCTAAAGTGGTAGCCTGGAGTGTGGGCAGTGTTTCTCTCTCTCTTTCCCTCATCAACTGTGTTAGAAAACCTTGTACTTGGATACAGAGAATATATTAACAGCTGTGACTAGGAGCATGTGCCAGAATGGTGATACTTGAGCAGATCTGATACTTGGCTATTTTTGACACCCATCTGCACTTTTTAAATTCTACTCTAGGATGGACTATCTCTTAATATGTTTTTAGCATATTGTAGCCCATAAACATTAGCTGTTTGGGGCAGATTTAATATTTTTACATAAGACATTATGTGTAATCTGATTGTTACTATTTTTAAATTTGATTACATATTTTTATATGAACTTTAATTTTTTTGATAGTTCAAGTGTCAGAACTGATTCCTCAAACTTGATGTAACAATTCCGTTTTCATAATGATGGGGATCCCTGTAAACAGCGGTGCATAAATGGAACTTATTCAAAGACATACCAATCTTGGGAGGTGGGTAGATAGGAAACATTAATTTAGGGGTTTCTAAAACTATTTTGGTTTAAGAAAGTACATTTTAGCTGTTGACAGGAGAAACTATCACAAAATGGGCTATAAAAAGTCAAAGGAGGCCACACATGCTTTAATGGAATAGATTAAACTATTTTAAATTATTTAACTTAATGTAGGAAATGTCATTTCACTGCCTGTCACATTTGTAACAACTTGATCCTTGTGTTTAAGGAAAATGTTTTGTTATGAAAAAGCTGGGAGATCTTGGGCATTATATTGTTTTCAGGAGGAGGTGACTCCAAGATTTCTAAAAGGTTTATATTTTGATCAGTCTTTGGATAATATTATCAAAGAACATATGTAGACCTGCAGAATGCTTTCAGGACTGTTTCCTTAAAAGGACAATAAGTGAGCATGGTCCCTGTAGCCCAGAAATAGTGCTGTTCTTTCAGAAGATGGCTAGCATTAGGTCAGACCACCCTTTCTCAATGGTCCTGTTCTCCAGATGTGCCTGGAACTTTTTTAAGTTCAAGTTTCCAAAAAAAAAAAAAAAAGAAAGGGTTTGTTTTTAAAATCTGGTTTTACTTAAGACATCTCCATCCTGGAGTGCATTTCATAAATTGCCCACATATTTTTCTTAGCAGAGAACTTAACTGGCTGTAATTTTTAACACATGGCCACATCATGTGATATTTTCAAAACACTTACACATAGCTTTAAGAAGGTCCCTGCAGAAATGATCCATCTTCTCACAGCCAGCCCGTTTTTAACAGCATATCTGCATTTTCCATTTAGTAGAGCTATATATTATTAGCTTACATTTTTGGGTAGTAAAACAGTGCATTGCTGATTGTAAAACATGGACTTTATTATCTGCTGAAAATTGATTTGGCATTTATAGCCACTGTGTATTTGACTGTTTTTTCTGTTTTTAACATTAATGCTTGCAAGTGATGATTTGCGTAAAAAACAAATGAAATTACCATGGACCGGCAACGGTTAGTGTCCCTCATATCTGAACATTTGGATGATGCACCTGGCTTTTTTTTTTTTTTTACTAGATGCATCTAAATGTCATTATATAAGAACAAAAAACACAACAGTCCATTCATTGTACTATTTAACCGTACAAGTTGTTTTGTCATTGTGTTGGGCTAACTCTGCTGTTATAGCCTCTTGCCAACTATTAAAAGAAAGCTTATATAAGCTGTAAATACCCAATTATAAATGTAGGTTGTGCAGACTTTACTTTTTTGTAGCTGAAATTTAGAAGTTTGGACTTCCCTTCAAACTCGAGCACCCTATCCTGTTTTCTTTTCAAATTCTTTTCTGTTAATGTTTCTGAGTATTTGGCCTCTTAGTTATATATATTTTAAATAATACTGGGACACTTTTACGAGACATCATTGTGTGCACTTAATGGTCTATTGAAAAAGATACATGCTTAATCTCTTTTGGGGGGTGGTTATAATTTCTGAAGTTTCCATGAGACAACAACTAATCGTTTATTTTTATTTTTTAGAGTAAGCATTTGCTTAGTGGGCATTATATTACCTAGGAATATTTTTTAGCCATCATCACTACACTGATGATTGATGTTTGCAAAGAAATGCTCTAATTATATTTTGAACAGCCTTTGAATCATCAGAGGAACACATGTTTTAGAGCTGGGAAGTATATCGTGCAAGCTTCTTAAGTTTACAGATGTTGAAACTGAGGCTTATAGAGCTTGAGCAACTTGCTGAAGTGGTTTATTAAAGTGAGACAATTCTCTCAGCTCATACTCTTTTTTTACCATACTGCTTCTAAATCTTAAATACACATTAAATCATATTAACATATTGGTGTCAGTCTTACTTTATTGTCTTGTATTGTCAACCCTAGATTATTCCTGCCATATGCTTTCTCCCCTCCTGTATACTAGGATTGTGGAGTCATGTGGGAGACAATACTGTAACAGTGATCACTTGGCCTGCGGCATGTATCCCATCAAATCTATCTTATAACTGTTTGGAAATGAGGGAACCTAAATATGGTTCATTAGCAGAGTATGACGCATAACAAATAATGTAAGGCTACGACAAGCAAAAGGCTACTGTAATAAGAAAATTCAAGTAGTAGACGTTTGTAGGTTGTTGAAAATGAGCCAGGTACCAGAAACAATGACTAAGTCCCTCCATGACCTCAAGGAGTTTGGAGTTCTATGCTCCAGGCAGAGAAGTAAATAGTAATTATGGTATCTGGTGATAAGAAGGAGGATGCAGGAGGAGATAGGCCAGAGACACCCAGGGATGAGATACCTAACTGGATTACCAGTCAACGGCATAGGGGAAGGAGCGGGCAATAGGCGATCTAATGCTTATTAGAAAGTGCCCAGTTTCCTAGTTGCCCCATAATGTATCTCAGTTCATGTAACTTGATATTTTTTAGTTAGTTGTTCTTATATTACAAATAGGCCATTCATTTTTGTTTTGTTAAATTTTAATTTCTGTGTGTAGCAGTGGGTATAGGATTTCTTGAAAGCAGTTTCTTTGTGTACAGTTGCGGCTCTTGATAGCTAACCATATCTAGTGGAATAAGTCATTAACTTAAATGACTCATAACTTGAGAACAATAGGATTTCACACCTGACCAAGAAGCAGGTTTATCTGGCTGGCTTTCTCAAACAGCTGTTTGCATTAATTAATATTAATGTAAATGTACTTTCTGAGAATGTCTAGCTTAATTATGTTTTTCAACCCATAGAGTTCCAATCAAAGGAATCAGGAAATCCTCTTAACCTCAGAGGGAATATATAATTGCCGTCTCTGAATGGAATTAAATCTCTGATGGTATACTAAGAGCAGCCATTTTATCGAAAGCCTGTGTGTGCCAGGCCCCGGGCTAGGCACTTTATATACTTTCTCTCAAATTTTCACTACAGCTCTGCAGAGTAAGTGTTTCTGTCACCACATGATAAATTTGAAAGCTGAAGATAGATTAACAGTTTTCCCAAGGTCACATAGATATTGTGAAATTGTAGAGATGGGATTCCTGGGTCTGTCTGCTGGATTCCTTTTTTCCTTCTTTTCTTCTTGAGGGAGGTGGTTATATTATGGCTTGATGAGGCTATTTTGAAATGGAGGCTAGATGGAAACATTTAAACGAAATGTTTTAATTTGAATGAGAGCAGCATAGAAGTAGAGTTGTTCTCTTTGCTGGAAGAGAAAAATGGAAAAGCGTTAGTCTTAATCATCAAGAATGATCTTGGATAAAGCAGGTTAAGGTGGGTTACATTTCTCTGTATACTCCTAATTCTCTTAAGAGGGTGCAGTGAGGCTAACAGGCCTAAGGGAGCTAATGCCATTGTTTTCAGAAGCCTGATAGAAATCATAAATTTACTGCCTAATAAAGCTGCACCAGTTAACTAAAACACTATGATGATTACTCTCATGTGTCGCCTTGGCCAGGTTACCCTGTCCAGTTGTTTGGTCAAACACTGGCTTAGATGTTGCTGTGGAGGTATTTTATAGATGGGATTAGCCTCTACAAGCAGTTGACTTTAAATAAAGGAGATGACCCTTCAGAATATGGGTGGGCCTCATCCAATCAGTTGGAGACTTTATATGCAAAGAATTGAGGATTCCAGGAAGAAGAAGGTATTCTATCTCAAGACTACCCCCACCCCCCATCCCTTGCTGGGTTTCCAGCCCAAGGAATTGGGACTCAAGATCTCAGCAACACTCTTTCCAGAGTCTCCAGCCTCTGACCTGCCCTAAAGGATTCAGGTATGCCAGCCCTACACCACCACAGTTGTGTGAGACCATTCCTTTTAACAGATCTCTGTGTGTGTATGTAGTGCACGTGTATACTGTTGGTTCTGTTAATCACCTTTCTTGGTGATAAGACAAACTGGCTTTTGTTGATCAGAAGCTCAGATGGATGATTTTCTGTGTTTTGGATTTGTAGAGAATTGGAAAGCAATAGTAAATACCTTGTTAGACAAAATTGTTAAAAATTGTGTAGATTAAAAAAAATCTGGTCTCGTTGGTGATAACTGCTGGGTGTCCATATCCATGGTTCTGCCCCAGGAACTCCTAGGCATACAGGCATGCTGTTTTCAGATGTGTGTAATATAGGAAACCACTCTCCCACTCCCTTACCCCCCTCAAAAACAATAATTTTTTTAAGATTGTTGGATGCTTCAGATGCTTTCTCTAGAAGAGCTTCACTTCTGTTTCCCACATTTCCCTTTTGGAGGCTAAATGATAAGTGTAGCCTGTAAACAGGCTCATTATATTAGAGGGATTCTTTAATTCTGTGTGGTTTATTAACATGACATAGAGCACTTGCTGCTCATGCAAGAAAATAATTTTGAAAGTACCTATGAGAACATGATACCGAAGAGTTTGGCCTAAAGAGCTATGCAATTAGTTAAGGAGAAATGCACTTTAGGAAGAAGGGTACTAGAGGGTGTGTTTACCAAGTGTTTGTGGTTTTAACAAGAGTCTTAAAGATTTTGACAAAATAAACAGACCATTCTTAAGAATCTGGGATTATTTTGTTGAGGTGCTAAAGTATTCAAAACTTTGAGAAAGACAGTTCCTGTGCTTCTGAGCATATCATATTTTACATTTGAACTTTGCTTGATTTAACTGCACTGCCTTCCTCAAGACTTGTTTGCTTTAATGATTCTCAAGTTATTGGAGGGAAAATAAATAATAAAATTTGAGAAATAATAAAATTTGATAGACCTGAGGTAACAATTTATATATTGCATTTGTACCGCTTTTTAACATGTGTCCTGACAAGGATGTGACTGGAATGAAGAAAAGGCCTTGCTTGGTTCTGACATTTTCTGAGTAGAAGTGAGCATCCTTTCCTCTGTCATTGTTGTGTCTGAACCGTATACTCAGCATTTACAGAAACACTTCATTAGAAAGCCTGTTGGTGTTTGTTTTCTTCTTTCCCTCTACTCTTGCATTAGTTATGTTTGTATAACTTGGAGACTGGAAAATTATTAAGAGGAATTAAAATGAAGATTTTTGTCCTTAGAAAATATTTTTTCAACTTTGTATTCAATGTTCATTTTCTCCTAAACTTCTCAAAATATTCCTAATCTTTGGTTTATTAAAAAAAAGTGATAGAAATTAGAGGCAAAATAAAACTTCTTAATTACCCAGAATTCACTAGGGTTTGCTTGCTAAGCATGAAATGGCGATCAATCAATCAATAAAATAAAATAAATTGGTAAATGGATGTGATCAGACCTTCAAAACCTTTTCCAATTTGTACAATTCCAGAGTCTTTCTGGTACCCCGAACTTAATTGATAGGCAGTTGTTGATATTATGTAGCTGGTGATTTGCTACCTAGATGAAAGTCTTTACATTTGTTTTTCATCTTCATCTACATGGCAGTCAAACGCAGTTAAAGCATTTGGTGTTATAGCAATGTAAAGATAACGAATCTTTTGCCAGTACGTTTTGAAGAATTGAGCCAATCTGTAGTCTTTTCCAGACAATCGAAGAGTATTCTTTGGAACCATGAAGTTGCTATGGTTCATTTGTTTAAAATTTTTGTTTTTATTACTCATTTTTTTGAATGGCTGTGGTTTTCATACTTAGCTATACCCTTGAACATGTTTCTCTATTAGGATTTGGGTTTATATTATGAAAAATTGTATTGATGAGGCCATCTATTAGAAATGACAGAGCTTTGAGACTGTTGACTCCTGGGTGCGAATCAAGTTTCTTCCACCTGCTGGGACCAGGAACAAGTCACTCTACTGTCATCTGAGTGTCACCTTGTTTTTCTTGAAGTAGAGACAATTATTCTACCTACTTTCCCTCACAGGACTGTGGCAATAATGACTATAAATGGGCTGTGTGTCCCTGTAAAGCAGAGTGCATACGTGAGGGGCTATTAAAGGCCGGCAGCCATGCTCTCCAGGCTTAAAAAATAAGGTTCAGTGTCTGACCTCGCACAAAACAGATCTAGACTGTTGTGCATGGTGAGTTTTGTTTATGTTGGGATTTTCTGGGTTTTGTCTATGTTAGATAGGAGTTTCTCTTTCTAAGGGCTCTCCCTCACCCTTGAACCCCACCCTTCTCTGTTAGTATGCCCTCCCTTTCTTTACCCATTCCAGTGCTTTGTCAGCTTGGAAACCAGAAGCCAAGCTTAGAATGGTCAACAAAATAACGATGTTCATGCTTAAGTGAGAGTCTCAGATGCCCCTCTTGGTTTCATTCAGGTTTTAATAAATGGCAGTTTTAATGTGTGGCATCAGTTTAGGTTACTCAGAGGCTTTCCTGCCTGTTTCTGATTTTCTGGTCTCTTGGTAGATGATGTTGCTAGAGAGCTGAATTCTCTATTACCTTTTACTTTAGTTCTGAGTTATTCCAAGACAGACTGTTTTCTGCATTGTTTAAGGTAGGTATTTTGAGTATCATCAACTCTCCTTGATAAAGCTACCCATTTACATTAAGATCTTGATTTCCTAGTTCTAATAATTCCTGTTCAGGCTACCTGTGAGATAACAGATGTTTGCTTAATGAATGTGTGAGTGGATGAGAGGTGGGCTGGGGTTCACAGAGATTTTAAAGGAAAGAAATATCACATAAAACATGTCAATTATGAAGGAAAACATTCAAGAAGTGAATTTTATAAAATTTTCTTGGTAAATGATATTTAAGAATCGATCATTTGGGATTTAAGGAAAAAGTCAATTTATTATTTTGTCATGGCTTTATTGGTGGCTACGTGTATAATAGTTAAACTTGCATGTATTTATATGTCTGATAATTTATCATGATCATATTTTTGGAAGTATAATACAACATATAATACCTAAAAAACTTTATGATGTTATAATTACTGCAGTTAGAAAGAATGTCAAGGGCTACCAACAGTTCTGTGTAGTATTTGGGGAAATTAGCTCTCCCACTACCTAAGTCTTTCAATTCATTTGGCCTTCTTTCAGTGGAGGATGGGTATAAGGTTTCAGTCTTCTACCAGATATATTTCGTAAGATTTTAGCAAAAGAAAAATAATAGCAAAAAGGTTCCATCTTTTCAGTTACATAGTAAATTCAGCCAACAGTTTGTTCCTACCTATAATTCTAGACAAGTAGCAATTTGATAGGCCGATATCTTAATGATTCTAGAAAGACTGCTAGGATGATTCATTTGGTGCTTAATAATATATTTTCTTGGAAAACATGGTTTCTTGTTTTAATGCTATTTTCTTTAATATTTTTGCTGTCTTATATTTGTTTCTATATGCACATTGGATCTTTTAGATGGAGTAGAGTAAGTCTTGAGTTCAGAGACTACCATAACATAGTATACTTTGCTAATTTGACAAATATTTTGTAATTATTTCTCTTAATAATTGCCTTTAAAAATTCTAGGGAGGTCAGTTTAGCTTATTGACTCACTAGCTTTATTTTTTACAAGGATGCTACTGATGTGTTCTGCACAGATTAAAGACTTTCATGGGATCACTTAAGCACTCTGGAAACATGGTACAGAATGGCGTAGATAAAATCTCAAAGTAGGCCCGCATCACCTGGGAACCCGTTCAAAATGCAAATTTTCTGCCTCCCCGGAGGTTCATTGAATCAGAAACTCCAAGGGTGGGACCTGCGTGGTTCTGAAGCATGTTCAAGTTTGAGGACCACTGTTGTAAATTATATATATATTTTGTTTCCTTATTTATTCTGGAGAAAACACCACTTTTTTGGTCATAAATAAGCCAGCGAAGGTCCTAGATAAATGGAGATCAAGGTAATTTATTTTAAATGATGCAGTTAAAAATAACATCTAAGAAATTATGAATAATATATTTGTTCAGAGCTTTGGTTTCTGATAACATTTTCAGATGCCCACAGCTAAAATGACTGCAGGTAGTTAAGAGAGGTTGCATTTTGACCAGGATCTGGGATGTTAGTTTGTCCTGATAGTTCCTTTTACACAAATGAGTCTCTTTCATTGTAGCCAGGTGCCTTATCATGCCCTTTGCCTCATCTTGAGGCCATCTTCCTATTACTCATAATTTTATGAGTTAACTGATTCTCTTTAGAAAATATTTAGGTGGTCCTTCATTTCACAATAATATCAGGTAATCTTGAAAGTTTAGGTATATAAAAGTTTTCCTTTCATTTTTCTCTGATTAGTATAAAGAAGGGTTCAGTGTAATTAAAAAGGATTTCATCAGTCGTGCTGTGAAGATTTATTTCTTACGTCTCGTGTATCTTCTGCTGTTCTCCTTTGTGCTCTGTAGGTCTTCAGTAAGCGTAGTCTGACACGCTTTGTGGCCTTTGCCTCCTGTGATAAAATAGATTGAAATGATTCCTGGCACCATCTGGTGAAGAGGAGCAGCCCTGGAGGACTGTGCTTTGAGAGAAAGTGACTGAATGCTAAGAAATGTGGAAGTCTAGGGACATAGGCAAAGGATTTTTTTTTTTTTAAAGAGCATGAACATTAATACATCTTCTTGAGGTTTGATGGGACATGTACTGCCTACTGCCCCATCTGGTGCTTATGATAGCATGGCATATTAGCATGCTGCAAGTTCATAATGTATTCAGGGGGAGGAAACATCCCTTGCATACCAATTGAGGCATCCTCTCTTTCAGAACTGCTTTTGAATTTCAATGATGTTTATATCTTCTAAGCCGTGACTGAACTGAGCATTTCCGCTCTGAGGAATAACATGAGTGAGTGAGTGTGTATGTGTTCCCTCCTATTCCTCCGTTAATCTATCTTCTTCCCTCCTTTTTTTTCTTGATGAATTTTAAGTTGTTTTTAAAATTACATTGGTATATGGTTTTTTTTCAAATTTCCGTTTTGAAACCATATAATACTTTGTTATTATTTCATATAAGACACTTAAAGCATTATCATCGAATTGTTTATAGTTGTCCTTACAGATTGTACCTTTTTGAGGGCCAGGCATGCATCTAATTATCTATGTGTCTCTGTGGCATCAATTTAATAATGATTTATTTATTACACTCACACTGTGGGTCTGACAGTGTTACCGGTGCTGGGACATCAGTAGTGAGCAAGACTGGGGACTCCCTCCTCTCGGGGCTTTCCATCTGGGGAGGAGACATGAACAAAGAAACAGATACATGGGCAAGATCATTTCTGATAGGGAGAAGTACAATTAAAAAAAACAGGCTAGACAGGGGCTCTGCATAGGTGTTTAGGGGAGCTCACTTAGGTTTGATTGTCAGGGAAGGCACTTTTAAGGAGGGTGAGATTTTTGATGAGACCTGATTCATCACAGAGTGCGGAAGTCCTGAGGTGGGAACAGAATTGGCATTTCCAAGGGTCAGGGTGGTCTAAGCCAGGTTCAGGGGCCAGCCCATCGCTTGGAGTTGGGATTTTATCTCAGTGTCCCTGGAAGTCATCAGAGGGTTAGGGTGGATCATTTGAGCTATGTGTCTTGCACTTAGTAGGCACTAAATAACCCATTTGAGGGAAAGAAATGAGCCTTTAAATCCAGTGGTACACAGAGTTGAATTGGAATTAGCGTGGGTTTTAGAGTCAGACAAATGTCTGTCAGATTTCTGCCCTTGCCCTTTGCTAGATGTTTTACTTAGTGCAAATATTTCTTTTTTTAGCAAGTATGTCTTCTCATCTGTTGAAAGGGAACATTAATACCTAAAACCATGGTGTTGTCATGAGAACAAAGTGAGATAGTTCATTAGACCCAGCAGCGCCTGGTTCCTAGCAGGTGCCTGTTCTATCATGACACACCCATCGTAATACAACATTTGGGGTGGTTTTGAGGAATATTCAAACAGTTGACAGCACCTTGTTGGAAATTTCTTTTCTCTGGTACTCTTATGTTCTTAATAAAACACTGCTAAAATATTGCCATGCAGAGCAGTGCTCCACATCTGCAATCTGTTGCTCTTGATCTAGAATTACCTAAGAAAGAAAAATCAAGGAATTTAATGCAGAAGCCATGCCCAGGGAAATAACCTGGGATTTTTTTTGTGTGTGTGGGGGGGGATGCGTGGTGCAGGTTTCCTCGCATCCAAAATGTATCTCAGTGAATTTGAAAACTTTTTATAAGTAACATTCTTATCATTTACTTTATATTTACATATACCTATATTTCTTTATTTCTTTCTCTTTTTTTGAGAAGTTTTTAACATGAAAAAGCCAACTGTCTTATAAATTTGGAATGACAGTTGCATTTATGTGAAAGATGTTACAAAAAAGAGTTGTAAGTCATAAAACAGTAACTTTATTTAGGTGCCTAGAATTTTTTTTAATGCGTTCAAATGGAGAACATAAGTTCCTTAGTTTATGCATGGATTATGTACTTAATTTCAAGGAACAAGCTTTCAACTATTTTCAGTTAGCCTGTGAAGTAGTTTAGCTCTCCAAACTCTCTTTAGAAGATTTCAGGGATTGTAGGTAGGATGGATGTTGCTAGGGGGTTGGATATCTGAAAGTTCTATGTTACTGTTGTCTTGGACATAACTTATTGAATGTGTATAGGTTGGCTGAGTTATCCTTAAACTAGTGCCCTACTTTTACAATTATGTATTTGTTTTTGGCTAGAGGTTCCTTGTCTCCCTAGTCAGTAGACTACTTTTTGTATTTTACCCCCAAAGCATTCAGGAAAACAAATAATGCTTAAGGGATGTGGAGGAGGAGGTGGTGTGGGTAATTTAGGCAAGTTTAGTCAGCACTTAGATTCTTGAAATGTTTCTTGATGTCCTGCAGAACTGTACAGAGCTGTGAACATCTGCATGTTGTGTGAGAGGAGGCACTTTTGTTGCTGCTGAATTCTTGCTGCAATGTAATAAAAAGTAAAGGTAGAATGGCTATAAAAGGTTGGGGGAGGGATCTATTCAGATTAAAGCAGCTGGCTTTTGGCTCTAAAGGTACATCATTTTCTTTAGTTATCCACCCAGGGTAAACTCCAGTTGGATTCTTAACAACAGCATCTTTCAGAAGTGATAGATTTGCAAGACTTGGGGATAATTCAGAGGAGCTAGTTCTGAGAAGGGGCTGCATTTGAAACTTTGTAGGCATCCCAGATACATTCCAGCTTCCTGTGTACATTTTCATTCATCCCTACATGATGCCACAAATACAGACTTTTACATGGTATTTGTTTTCCTCTAGAAAGAGAGAAAAGTGAACCACCAGGACATGCAGGGGAGACAGGTACGTTCATTGATGTATGCAGGCCCCACCCATAGAAACCTGCACAGTTTAGTGACATCTGGCTTGGGTACAGTGAAGCCTAGTTTGGGTTGGATGATGCAATCTTGCAAACTACATTGCTAGATTTCTCTTCTTTTGCCCACTGAGTAGAATGATCATATTTGGATGATAGCCAATATGTGATTACTTTCAATTTTATTTACTTTGCAAGCGTGGCCTTTGTGTTGACCAGTTTCTCTCACATGTATTTCAGTTTCCAATAGTCGGCTCTCCGCCACCTCCTCAACAATTGTTTCCTTAAAACATATTTAAAGACATAGTAGACATACTCTACTTACATAAAATGAACATCTCACCTTTGAAAGAACAGGCTGGGTATAGAATGTGTGATCATTTTTTTTTTTTTTTTAAACATAATAGGCCTTATCACAAAGGTTGTCATTGTATTTTTAGGATTTAAATAACATAACAAGCATTAGTCATTTTAAAATCATTTTATAAACACAGTGTTTTAATAATGATCCATAAGACTTTCCCCCCCCAACTTAAAATTGAGGAGGTCGACGCCTAGACATTATTAACTGAAACCTCATACATTTGGATGAAATCAGAAATCCTTAAAGGTCTGAAAAACTGTATTGGGTGCTCATTTAAACAATCAATATTAATTTAAATGTTTACATGTAAAGTTAAGTGTTTTTTTGAAAATAGTTGAATTGGTGTGTTTGGTGAGCTGAACATTTGGCAACATTTTTATAATTTAGCACATATTATTGAACATACAAAGGTTACATACTTTTACTGGTCCTTCTTGATGATCTGGGCAATATATTCTTATTTAAAAGCATTATGTGGGAGTTTTGCTTAAAAGACTACTCAGAAACTGCTCAGCACTTAGATCCTTGATATGTTTCCTTTCCTTTGATAACTTTTGCATCTAGGCAGGTATGCAGAAGATGTTGGAGCAAAATGGACAGATAGTAAAATGGATGTGGTATCCTTTGGCCTAATTAACCTATGAGACAATTTGGAATAAATTGTTTGAGGTCAAATACTGTCTTTTATGCCCCTTTTTAAACCATAGTGTTTAGTACAGTGTCCTACATGAAATATGCGTGATGGGAGTCTCAGAAACCACCCTGTAGCTCAATTATGACAGGTCTATGGGTCACATATTCATTTAGTCACTCATTCAGCAAATATTTATTGAGCTCCTAATATATGCTACATCCTTTTTTAGCCACTGGGGATGAGTCAGTGAATAAAGCAGATAAAATTCCATGCACTCACTGAACTTTCATTCTAGTGTTTGTGTTTGCAGGGGTGGGGACAGGGGTTAGAGAGGGGTCAGACAATAGATGGTAAATGATGGGAATGTTAGTTGTTAATTATCATGAAAAAAGACAGAATAAGAGGGTCCTTAGGGGATGGGGCAGAAGGTGAGGTTGCAGTTTTAGCTTGGGTGGTTGAAGTAGGCCTCTGAGAAAGGACATTGGAGCAAAGATTTGAGAGTGGTGAGGAAGGAAGCCCTCTGGCTCTCTGGGGGAAGAGCCTCCCAGAGAGAGAAAACAAAACAGGCTGGCCTGTGACCTGCCTCATCTGAGGACCAGAAAGGAGGCCAGCATGGCTGGGTTAAAGCCGTGAGGGGATGGAAGAGTACTCAGAGAAGAGACTCAGAGAAACAGCAGGGAGAGTGCATGGCACATCACAAAGGGCTTTTTAGGCCATTGTAAATACGTCCCTGTCTACCTGATTTAACACCCATCCCAGATAATCTCTGTCCAGCATCCTCGGTTTGTGCGTTCTCATTCTTCCCTGTATGATGTCGTACTATCAGCTATTTAAAGTGTCTCATTCCAGACCTTATCATGCCTCATGGTTGTTCTTATTTATTTTACCATCATCAGTATTCAGTCCAATTTGTTTGTGTTTTCTGGTTCTTTGTATGGCAGGTTGAGTCTTTTAACTTGCAGTTTTCTTCATAGTGCTAGGCAAGTCTGCCTGTTAAGTCTTTTTTGGGTCCTGATTACTGTGCTCTAGTACTTTTTTTTTGTTATGCAGTTTATTGAGATATGTGCACATACGAAACAGTCATCCAAAGTGTGCAATCAGCTGTTCACAGTGTTGTCATATAGTTATGCATTCATCACAATTTTTGAACATTTTCGTTACTCAAAAAAAAAACGAATAAAAATAAAAGTAAAAAAGAACACCCAAAACATCCCATATCCCCCATCCCCCTCCCCTTTTTATTCATTTACCTTTTGTCCCCATTTTTCTACTCATCTGTCCATACCCTGGATAAAGGGAGTGTGAGCCACAAGGTTTTCACAATCACACAGTCACCTTGTATATGCTATGTAGTTATACAGTTGTCTTCAAAATCAAGGCTACTGGATTGCAGTTTGACAGTTTTGGGTATTTCCTTCTAGCTATTTTAATACACTAAAAACTGAAAAGGAATATCTATATAAGGCATAAGAATAACCTACAGAATGTTCTCTTGACTCCTTTTGAAATCTCTCAGCCACTGAAACTTTATTTTGTTTCATTTCTCTTCTCCATTTTGGTCAAGAAGGCTTTCTCAATCCCTCGATGCTGAATCCAGGCTCATCCCTGGGAGTCCTGTCTCACGGTTGCCAGGGAGATTTACATCCTGGGAGTTATGTCCTATGTAGGGGGAGGGCAGCAAGTCCACCTGCCAAGTCGTCTTAGAGAGAGAGGCCGCATCTGATATGCTCTTACTACTTTTAAACCCATTTTAGATATGAGGTACTGAGGAACAGGCATTTGCTGAAGGTAAACAAATAGTCAAGCTGGAGTAGGATTAAAAATGTTGGCATGAATCATGCATTTAAATAAAACAATTATTTTTGTGTCTCATGATCATAAGCTATGATTAGGAATCTGCTTCCACATCTCTCTGAATAAGCAGTGCGTATGTTGACGACTGTCAGGTCAGCTTCCCTAGTACCCCCAAAATAGGTTTACTTGGTACAAGTTAGCATAATATCCACTAGCACATAAGAAGTCAAATATGTGGTACAAGTCATTCTTCTTTCAAGGCACAGATGGTCTGAAATGATATATGAGTGGAAATGTGGGTAGGTGTGGATGAAATATTTGTGTCTTCTGGGGGAATCCAGGCTGTGGTGTAGACCTGCTGTGTGATATAGGCATGCTCTCGTTATCTGAATAATATCCTCAGACCCACTTGAATTCTCTAACTAACGTGAGGTTGCTACCCCAAGTGAGTTGTAGCATCTGCAGAGGCACCATCTCGAATTGTAATTCCTAATCCAAAAATATTTGAGTACTGACTCTGGGAAAGCATTTGCACTAAGCAGTGCAGGGACTTCAAGGAGAGAAGACCCCATGGTCTCTCCTGTGAAGGAACTTGAAAGTCTGTATAAAGTGGAGGTGATGATTGACATGGAGATTGAGAGGCAGGAGAGTGGAGATTAATTAGGAAGAAATTCCAAGAGGCATTGAGCATGGGAAATCCAAATCAGCATGAGATGATGAAAAAAGCATTGAGGGTTTGGAGTCTATGGGAAGGAAACTCATTGAATGAATGTTATTATTTGGGAATTTGGGAGAAAAGAAGGGAGCAGAATTGCATGCTGCTGCTCTTTTGCTCTTGGTTCACTGGCAGGCTGGTGGTGCCTCAGTGGAAATAGGGATGCCAGTCAGGGAATCAACAGGAAGTTGGATTTGGGGTGAGAATATTACCTGATTTTGAGACACATGCCATAATAGGAGCCATCCTGCAAACAGTTGGAACTCAGTCTTGAGATATAAACTGAAGTGGAAAAAACTAAATTCTAAATACAGAATATATCATTGGGTAGACAATTTTGTAATGCAGTGAAAAATAGTAGAATAGTGTTTTATCAAAGCCTTGAAATTCTATGCAATTGTAGTACAGTTTGTTTTAATAGTACATGCATTCCCATTTTGAGATTAATTTTTATATTCTTTCTCTTTGAATTTCATATATTTAATTCCAATATTTTTGAGATAACATTTATATGTCTTTTAGTTACCGTCAGAGCTATACTCACATCTATCCTAATTGTGAATACCTTCTCCTTTCCTTTCTGAATACTCTACATTTTACTACTCCTATTACTTGTGTACTGTATATAGCGTCATCACAGTGAAATTAGTTGAACCAGCATGGTTTCTAGGTGGAGGGTAAAATAGCGATTAAAAGACTGGGCTTTGAGTCAAACAAGACCAGGTAAAGATTTCTTGGTCTACCCTCCTTTTAGTTGCTTAGCCTCTCTGCACCTTGGTTGTCTCATCTGATTGTCGGGGTACTAAATGAACTCGTGTTTCACACATGCTTGGCTCTCAATAAATGGTTGATGAAGTAGCAGCAGTAATAATAAAAATATTTTTGGTAATGATGACTATACTACTTCTACTACCATTATTTATTCTATCTAAACTGTATTAGGCTTACCCAAAGTCTGCTTCTGTATGTTGCAGACATGGTATATGAAGTGAAATGGGGTCCTTCTATGGAGCATGAGTTTATTGGCAGCTAATTACTCAGCCTACCTCTTCGTAGTGCTCATCTTGTCATCCTCTTGAAATGGCTGATTGTGACACAAACTCTTGGGTTTGAGCCCTCTTGGGTGTCAGTGCTGCTTCCTAGCCTGGCATTGACTTTACAACTGTCATGTCAGTTTTCTCATTCATAAAATGTGAATACTGCCAACTTTTCAGTTATAGCCTGACTCTTTATTCAGAGAGCAAATTGATTTTGACCTTTCTCTCCTGCTGCCCTTCTTTTGCTACCCATATCATTACTAATTAATTTCTGTACAAGAGAATGAACAAGGGCAGTGATAAAATATAAATTTAAAATTAGTTAATGTTGGTTCATTTTACTACTCAGTAAGGGTTTGGGAGAGCAGGCAGAGAAGATGCATTATTTACCATGAGCTGGTCTGAGTTTTATTTATTTGTTTGCTCGTTTATTTATTTATTTATGCTGTACCAGACCCCTTTTATCATGGGTAATAAAAATTGGCAGTGGTATGAAACAAAATGAGCATTATCTGATAAAGAATACAGAACTTCTAGGATAAATTCAGCTTAAGATATTATGCTTTTTAATAATAGTTTCTTTCCAAAATTCCAAAGAAAATAGGGCTGGAAAATTTTCTCATATACCTTCTTTAATGTAACACTTTTTTACTATAAAATGTTTGTTACTATAAAAATATATAGTCATGCTACAAATTTCATTTTTTATTTTAAAATTTTATGTGTTTGTATATTAAATTTTATGAGATGGAATGAATTATAGATGCTTTTATAAGGTTTCTTATAATTTGTGATAATGCAATGGAATTACAGTTAGTTTTTTTCCTCCTCTAGTAGATTTTTCTTGGTTGGTAATATTGGGCTCAAAGAGGAAAAAGAATTAAGTGGTTCACTTTGGGAAGGGATTTCACAAATTTAGTTGGGGACACTTCAGGATTTCTCAGATAAGTTTCAACAATGGGTGTTAATTTCTTAAAATAATTTGTATATTGTTAAATTTTTTCTTTTGGAAATTTTTAGTTTTTTTCAGGGGACAGGATACTCCGCAATCAGGCTTGCAAAGAAATCTGAGAAATGTGTATGGATTAAAATTCTACTTTAGAACACCTCCTTCCTTATACTTCCTCATGATTCTTTATGACAAATAAGAACTATGTCTTTCTGTGAGAGAAAGGCGAGCTGAGTTGAGGTCCAGGTGAATTCTCTGATCATGAACAAATAGGGACAAGGAGATAGGAACAAGAGAGAGCCCAGCTATTTCAGTGAAAATATAGTTGTTTGCTAAATCTTTTCTAAGTCATGTGTTTTAATCCCACAGACACAGCTTAAGGCACTAAAATAATGAGATAGAACATAGTCCTCCTATAAGGAAGTTGTGTTTTTAATCAGCGAATGACTACTTTACCTTTCTGTGTGTGTGCGCGAGTGCGTTATCAATGTGGTCTGATTCTGAGCGTTGGAGTAATAGCTGCTATTTATTAGTGCTTGAGTATATTCCAGGCAGTGTTTAAGTGCATCACATGTATGTTTCCTTATTTAATCTTCAAAATAACCTACTGAGGCAGTCGCTGTGATCGCTCATATTTTAAAGTTGAGGAAATGAAAGTTCTGAAAGATCAGGTAACTTGCCTGGGTTAGAAAATGGATTCAGGATTCCATAAGGTCTTCTGATTTCACTCCCCTGCTCTTAACTACCTATCTATACTCTTTCTGGTGTGTCAACATTTCATAGGCAATTGACACTTTCCCTTCATATAATAAAACCAAAAAATTTTTACAGCTGAGAGGGATCTTTAAAAACCACCTCTTCTTTTTACAGATTAAAAAATAATAATGCCCAAAGTTTTAAAGTGTTTCATTCAGCCAGTCAGCCAGCAAATATTTACTGAGTGTCCGTTATAGTCAGGTAGTGAATAAGTCAAACTTAGCCCATGCCTCCATGGAAGCCTGGTGGTTGTTGGGGCAGGGGAGGTGTTAGTAGTATAGTGTAGTAGTTAAGTCGGGAACATGGACCCTCAAATCATACTACTTGATGTGAATCCCCTTTGCTAGCTATGGGGCAATGACAGATTCCTTAATCTTTTTAAGACTCAGTTTCTTCACCTATAAAATGGTAATACTAACAACATCCGTTGCTTTGGCTTATTGTGAAGATTGAATGAGTTAACACATGTAAAGCTCATAGTGAGGTACCTGGCACATTGTAATGCTCAGTAAATATTAGCTGCTATTAAGATATTTAGAAAATATTATTAGTAGTGGTATTCCACACTAGCAAGGAAGACACATAAAGGGTTATTACAATAAGATATGTGTTGTTTTATGATAGGGGAAGAATGGAGGGCTTTCAAGGTGCAGTAGGGCTGGATCTAAATCCCAGTTGGTTCAGAGCCAATTCTAGTGTAACAATGCTATTTTCTTTTTCCCCATCTTTGTTTTTCCTTCTTCCTTTTTTTAACTTGGTAACTTTCTTTACTCTCCATTGTCCTGCATCCCAGTATTCTTTGACTTATAGCACTTTGCCAGCAAATATTTATTCAAAACTGCTGTGTACGGAACACTGTACAGAATGCTGGGGATGGAATAATCAATAGGACATAGAATGTATGTCTGTGTGTCTGTGTATAGTGTATACACAGACATGCAAATTCAGTAATTGAATTAGAGGATGCTAAACTCTCTAATAGATACATGTAAGGCAGAGCCCAGAGAAGGAGAGATCAACTTTCGGAGTTGAATGTGGGATAGAAGTAATTAGGGAGGGCTTCATGGAAGAGATGGTGTTTGATCTGTGTCTTGAAGGATCTGAAGCTTGTTGCAATTGGAGGAATTTCAAATACAGGAGACAACAAGAAACAGGAATAGTAAGGCATGAACCAACATGGCTGGAGGTTACCAGATGAGAAAGTTATCAGAAGTAGACTTCTGTCTTGTAGGTGGGAGTGATTGAAAGGGAATCCACTAGATGTTTTTAAGCAGAGGAGTCACAGTGTTGGGTTTGAATGTTAACATGACACTGAGGGTGATGTGGAGGCTAAATTGAAGGAGCTGAAATTTGCAGTATGCCAGCTGAGATAGGACAAGGGTCTGATTGGCTGCAGTTTCAATGAGGAGGGAGAGAGGGAGGGGCAGGTTCTAGAGGTACTAAATGAACAGAACAAGGGGCTCTAGTGGTAAGTTGGATGTGGGGTCAGGGAGTGGGGAACAGTGGGGTCTAGGATGACTTTGAATTCTGATTTGGACAACAGGTTGCTATCAATCAGGTTAGGGAAAAATACATCAACAGAAGACAGTGAGTTCATTTTGAAAATGTTAAATTTGAGGTTTATCTGGTGTGTTACTGCAGAGGTGTTAAATAGGGAGCTGGACTGCAGGTTTGTTAATAGAGATGTGTATGCTGGAAATCTTGATTTAAAGTCACCAGTGATAGATAAAACCTTTGGAGTGGCTCACCCAGAAGGGAAATGCGTGGTATAAACAGAGGAATGCCTTGAAAAGAACACTGGGATATACCAGGGCACAAGAAGAGTGGAATTCTTGTAGAGGTTTTAATAGAGTCAAGTGTCATTTAAACAAGGAGACAGAGTTTCAAGGGAGTGGTTTGCAATCATTGAGAGGGATGGAGATTGACTTTTGGATTTGGCCACTGAAGGGAAGTTAGTTGCTCCTAACCCTGACCTCTGTCCCCTTTGTTGGTGCTTATTTGTGATGTGTTGCAAAGTAGATGTAGATGGAGCCCCTGAAGTTGTCAGAGAAGGGTGAACAAAGTTCCATCTACAGGGAGGGAAGGTTTGTTTTGATGAGAGATCCTTCAGCATGTCTGGATTTCAGAAAGGAGCAGGTAGAGGCGGACAAGTTGAAAATAAAGGAGAAGGTGAAATGCATAGTGAATCCCCAGGGCGCGGAAGGGGTGTGCATTCTTCCAGCCTAGTGAGGGGTTTTGTGGGTGGGACTTGAAGAGATCTATCCTGATGACCTCACCTCGCCCTCTTCAGTAGGGCCTGAGGTTATTTGCAGAGGAGAGTGTTCAGTCAGGTTTGGCTGGAGAATTGAGGTGAGTGAGTTGATGTCTCAAAGATTTATGCAACCTTGTTCTTGACTTGATGCTGTTCTTGACTCGGCTGGTCTCAGCTGTACAGCCCCGTGTGCTCAGTTAGTCTTTAAAACTTTTCTTCTGTTTTCTGTCCTGTTTCACTTTATTGCTCCAAACATCTAACCTTGATCTCAGTTTGAACCCAGAGCTGTTAACCCTCTCTCTTTTCTTCTGGTTTATGACACCTCCTCATTTCTTACCTGTTGTCTTACTGGGTCTGTAACCAATTCACGCTCCATTGTTGCCCTCTTGAAAGTTAGAATCCTGCTCACCTTCCTCATGTGTTTTCACAGGTACTTTTGAGTACTTCTGCTGTGCCAGACTGCTGGGGCTGGGATACGACAGTGCTGTGGAGTCGGAGGTGGACTAAATGCCAAGATGAATGATATAAAGTAACTTGAGTTTTATAAGTATTGTGGAGTAAGCAAATGAGGGGGCAGAAAACCTGCTTAAAATAGGATAACCAGGAAAGGTTTCTCTGAGGAGATGACATTTATATTGAAACATGACAGGTGAAAATGAGCCGACCTGATTGTAGAGGTAGAGGGGATGTTCCAGTTTGCTAATGCTGCCAGGATGCAAAATACCAGAAATGGATTGGCTTTTATACAAGGGGGTTTATTTGGTTACACAGTTACAGTCTTAAGGCCATAAAGTGTCCAAGGTAATGCATCAACAATCAGGTACCTTCACTGGAGGATGGCCAGTGGCATCTGGAAAACCTCTCTTAGCTGGGGAGGCACATGGCTGGCATCTGCTCCAGAGTTCTGGTTTCAAAATGGCTTTCTCCCAGAACGTGCCTCTCTAGGTTGCAGCTTCTCTTCAAAATGTCACTCTTAGTTGCTCTTGGGACGTTTGTCCTCTCTTAGCTTCT
The DNA here is from genome assembly GCF_015220235.1 of Choloepus didactylus. Classification (NCBI taxonomy): domain Eukaryota; kingdom Metazoa; phylum Chordata; class Mammalia; order Pilosa; family Megalonychidae; genus Choloepus; species Choloepus didactylus. Next base: position 47,373,395 of record NC_051320.1, on the reverse strand, counting down.
CTGGATCAAAAGTCTGCTTTCAAAGGCCATCTCTAAAATGTCTCTGTAAGCTGCAGCTCCTCTCTCGGCTCCTGTGCAGTCTTCAAAGTGTCCCTCTTGGCTGTAGCTAGCAGTGAGTTCCTTCTGTCTGAGCTTTTATAGGGCTCCAGTGAACTAATCAAAACCCACACTGAATGGGCGGGGCCACGCCTCCATGGAAGTGATCTAATCAGAGTTATCACCTACAGTTGGGTGGGTTGCACCTCCATGGAAACACTCAATCAAAGAATTACAGCCTAATCAACACTAATACGTCTGCCCACGCAAGACTGCATCAAAGATAATGGCATTTTGGGGGACATAATACATTCCAACTGGGACAGGGGAGAAGGAATGGTAACTTTTTTCAGTGTTTACCATGTTCATAGCTAGACATTCCATAATCATTGAATTAGGTGTTTAGAGAAGATGACTATCCGCCTGGAGCTGCTTGAGGGGCAATCTGAGTGTCTTTTCCTCTGATCCCTCCTTAATTCCTGAAAGCCCCATATTAGACCTATAACAGATTATCCTTTAGGTTAAGGCAGAGGACATTGTAGAAAAAGGATATTAACTGGAAATGCAGATGTTATTGATCATCTAGCATGTATTCAGAGGGCAGAAGGGAGGAACAAGATAAGACAAACATATTTTTTTCCCTCCCTTCAATTGGGTGATGTTTCTCTACCCTTTCCACCTTACACCCCCCCACCCCCTCCCCATCAATATCGGTGGCTTATGAGGGCACTGGGTCAACCATGGGACAGGGTGGGTAGGTATGTGATTCTGATCCACTAGCGCATTTTCCCAACCTGGTTGAAAATCACTAATTTTTTTTTTTATTTCATGAGGAGAAAGAGTGTGTGTATGTGTGTATGAAGCAGCCCCTATTAGTCATCACCATTGCTATACCTTAGTCTGAATGATTACTGGAACTTCAGTAAGGACGTTGGGCCTTGGTGAGTGCCACTATTTAATATATGTAGCAAGGGAACCGGATATGAATACTAGATTTCTTGGAGGTGAGAGGACTAGAGGGAGACACTAAAGATGGTAAATGAAGGAGAAGATGGACTTTGCCAACTTCCTAATTTTAAGAGTCGGCTCATGTAAGTTGACATAAAATATTATCTACTGGGGAGAAATCCAGTACTTTCTTGCCAGTCTAAGCTTGTACAGCTAAGTTATTGTTCTTCAGAGAAAGATGATGAAGACAGGAGCGTGTGAAATGGTTTCTTAGGCATCCTGGTCAGTCAGTACTCTTGAGAAGAGAAGGACACTCGTGGGTATTGGTTTGACCCCTTGAAACAGAGTTTCCCCAAGTTTTTCTTTGCTGCCACTCAAGGAATGTTGATGTTTGCAATCACAGTGGACTTCTCTGGTAGTGTTTGTCATAATCCAAAAGTTTTGCCTCTTTGTCCCTTAAGGAAGTAGTAATGCTATTATCATAGGGATGGTTTGGATATATCCTAATTTGAGTTATTGTTAGTAACACTAACTGTGGCATACCTCATTACTTCCTTTGTGCTTTGTTAGCTGTTTATTACATGTGTGATTAATTTATCTGACAAACGGTATCAAGAAGGTTGTGTATTTGAAAACGACCATATAGATCTTTAGCAAGCAACATTCATTTGTATGTAGATTGCTCTTTGCAGTTGTCCATCAATGTTTGGTTTGATTCCCTCCATTATAATTCTTTGCAAGCTCAGAGAAGACATCTCTAGTGCTATATGAAATATAAATGATTCCTGGTAAATAGATGGGAATTTAGTCTGTCATCTTAATTTAATAACACATTTACCCACATTTAAAATATAAATACAGTTGAGACTACATTAAAGACTTATTAACTTGAAATTTATTTGTGTGTTCACTTAGAGACATCCTTGAACTCAGGTAGTGTGTGAATTGTACAAATGTGCCATTCATACTGTAGCTAGGCAGGATTTTAAAGTTCTAGGTCTCTAAAGGTCTTCCTAAGATTAAAAGGTGTGCCTGCACTTAAGGTGTCTTTAAATAAGGGAGGTAAAAACAGATTTAGTTAGATGCATTTGAATATATGTATGCAGGTATTTCTTTGGGAAGTAGAATTTGAGCTTCTGTTCTTAGGGAATTTTTATTAGCAATTAATTAATTAGGACACTTCACTGAATTACTTTACTAATTTCAATAAAGTTATGGGACTGCCTGAAAAGTTGTATTATGCAAAATATTAATTGAGGTAGTCTCTGTTAAGAAATGCTGGATGTGAAATTCAAACAACTTTATGGAATTTATGAACTTGATCTTAATATAGAATGCCTGTTATTAATTTATCTAACAAATGGTATCAATGCATTTGATATTTAGTGCCTTAGTAAGCCAAGGAGAAATCTGCATTTAAATACATACTTTCAGTTCTCTATTGTTGTGTAAATATGAGTCTATGTGAGGAATTTGCTAGTATAATTCACAGGGAGTCCAAACTTGTTTGGAGAACCTTTCTAGAGGACTTAACTTTTTATATTTAGTTAAACTGCTTTACGTAGAGGGTTCTGTTATGTTATGTGGTGCTTTATAGAGAATTGATCATTTATTTCTGAGGGTTCTCATGGTGCTCTTGTATACTTGTGAATTTTTTTCCAGGTAAAATCTCGGTCTTTCCTTTCTGTATGCTACTGTATGTAGACTTCTTTATTACCAAAGTAGCATTCATTCCTTTATCTAATAAACACTGATACTAGACCTGGTAGTAAAGGATTGGGATTCTGAGGTGAATAGGGCACTTTTTGTACCCTTGTGATGTTTTCAGGGGTTTTCATGTGCTACATGAATCCCTGCAGATACCCTGTCTCTTGGGCCTCTCTCCTCTCCGCTTTGATTGTCTTGACTCCTTCAATCCAAAGCTGAGCAGCTCTTGGTAAAGTTCCAAATAAAGCAGAGTTCATTCTTCACTTATTTTTTTTTTTCACAGATAGTTTCATTCCTAAGAAAAATCCAGGTATGCTATGTTTTACCTAAATTGCTTTAAAGGCACATGGTTATGAATCACTCACCAGGAAGAAAACTGCCGCCACGAAGCATGGCACAGTGCTCTGACCCCATGGTTTTGCAGTGCTTATCCGAGTTTCAGAGATGTTATAAGGTGAATTGTTTAAACATAGCATTAAAACGGAGCAAAAATTTTTGTGTTTATACTAACTTAAAAGAAAAAGGATTTTTTTTCCCATGACTGGCAGTTTATTTGAAAGCTCTACCCTCTTGTGAACCACTGACTTAAGAGATGGCCACTCTTTATTCTGATATCTATCCTTTTATCTACATATCCTTCCAGACTTTTATTTCCACACACCAACACACATACACATACAGTTTTTTTTTTTCAAAGCAAACTGGTTTTTTTTTTTAAAAGCAGGATTCCATAACACAAGCATTCTGTAACCCCCCTCACCCAAGTATGTTTTAAAATTTTTTCCTTGTAAATAAACACTTAAGTCGTTATTTTTCATTATATGGTTCTACTATAGATTGAACTGCCAAACTCCCATTGTTGGACAGTTAAGGTTGTTTCCAATCATTCCTCATTGTGAACATCTTTGCACAGATGACGTTATTTGTATAAAATAATTTCTAAAGAGTGGAATTGGTGTGTTAAAGTATATGTACAATTTAGAAGCACTTGATATATATTGCCTCTCTCTGCCCTATGAGACAATTGGTATCGTTTTACAGTTTTTATTTCAAATTACTTTTAAACATTTGTAAAATTCTGGAAAAGATTCTATTGATATTTTGGTTGGAATTACGTTAATGGAGGTAGACTAAACCTCTAGACAATGTTATATATATATATTTAGATGGTTTAGTACCACAAACCAATTAAGAACCTATTGTATGCAAGATCCTTATGTTTAGACGCTGGAGATACAGAGTTGAAAAGATAAGGATCCTCATTTATCCTGAGCAACTTTTATGATCAAAGAAGGTTTAAGAAGATAAAATGCAGGTTTGGTCAGATTCTCATTTTAGAAATATGACTCCAGCAGCAGTAGGAGGGGATCAAAGCAAAGAGAGACTGGAGGTAGAGAAAACAGTTCAGAGCCCCTGTAGGTTCCAAAGTCCAGGCAAGAAGTGAACTGAAGGTGGATCTTAAAGTTATTTTGAAGGTGGAATTGATAGGATTTTGGAGATGGATTAGATATCGAAGGAAAGTGAAGGAGAAGAAGGAATCTAGTTTGATTGTGGTGTTTTGGGCTTGGTCAGGTAGAAAGTGATGCTATCCCAAGAGAGTGGATTATGGGAAGAGGCACAAATTTCCAAGATGATGGGTTTGGGTCTAAATGTATCCAGGTAGAGCTGATAAGCTAGTGGTCAGATAATAGATAAATCTGGCCCTCCTGAGAGAGGTATGGACCCAGGGCAGAATTTGTTGCCTGAGCAGAGAAAGTCTGCCTCTGAGCCCAAAGCAGTTGAAGCCAGTTCATGACAAGGGGGTGTGAGGTCCTGAGGAGAGAAGGGGGCCAGGGTCCAAGAGAATCCATGGAAGTTTCTAGAGGTAACTAGAAGACTTGATGGCACAGAAGAGAAGGAGTAAGAAGTGGAGGAACAAATCAAATGGTGTTGAGATATCAAGTAAGATAAAGATGGAACAGTATCTTTTGGATTAACCACGAGAGTTTGTACCTTTCCTGGGGTGGTTTGGCTGAAATGTGTTGGCAGAAGCCCATTGCAGTGGAAATGAAGTATAAACATGAGAGAGCGGTTCACTGTTTTTACCATTTATTTTATTATTTCTACCACTAAGAAACTTTGAAAACCCTTCTAAGGAGAAATAAAGAGTTGTTTTAGTCTACCTGTATCTCCAAATCTGTATTTCTAACCCATACGTCACCTCCAAATTTGTATTTTTAAATAGAAAAACCCTTATATATCTACTGAATTTCTCCCCTTCTCTCCATTCTTGTATTATTTCTTGTATAGAATATTGCAATCCAGTACTCCTGCCTTCTTGCCTATTGATTCTCTCCAGATATACCCATAATACAGAAATGGGTCTTATCTGTCAGCTACCAGAAAACTCTATTCCCTATAATGTGATATGTAAACAGTACTTTTTTTTTTTCTTTTTCAAGAGTGCTTTCAGTTAAATTCAACAAATATTTATTTATGCTCCTGGTATTTGCTTGTCTGTGATTCAGTTTGCCGCAGTGGTTGCACAGAAGGTACGTATCCTCTATGCACCTTCACACTTTTCTGCCTTGATTTACTAATTACTATCTGGATAACCATAACTGACCATACTGGATATAAATGCTACTATTTCTCTGCAGGAGCCCTCTGAGACTTCTCAATAACATTCTTTAATTATTGGCTAGAAACAAATATTTTACTGGAGTAAAAATTTCCCCTACTTAAAGATTGTAAAAGATTTGGATCATTATTTAGTAGTTTTCACCTTCCGAAATGATCTCCTGTTTGGCAGTACATGATGCTTAGGTCCACTTTATGGGCCCTTGTGATGCCTGTGTCTTCCTCTGCACTTTCTATAAACAGGAGTTGCTTTTCTGTGTATTTGGGTGATTTGGTTTTTCCTTACTATTTTTTATAATAATGATTCAGTAAACATTTTGCTGGTTTGTCTTTGCCAGCAGTTTTCACCTTTTCTTTCTTCAACAGGAGACCCTCCCTCTGTTTTTGTTTTTTTTTTTCCCAAATGAAATCTTAACCAGAAAACCAGCATGTAAAGCAGATAAAAATTGAACCACAGTGGTGGAAGTGGGGTAGCTAGGCCCCAGATACCTTGATATTCTCCTTGGTAGCTTCCAGCAAGTAGCTATTAGAAATGGAATGTGGGAGTCATTAGAGTAAAGGTGGTAACAGCTGTGAGAAGGGCTTATGCATAAGGGTAAGTCCTGGAAGCCACCAGGACTCTGAAGGCCAACAGTTCTTTACATTTGTCCAGAAATTAGTAACTGATTTTTCTAGCTAGAACACCGCTTGTTAATATTTATGGTAAATATCTCATCTTTAAAAATGGTTTATGCCATCTCTTACTTCACTTCTCAGCGTTTCTACCTCCATTTACATGGTTATTTGCTTTCAGTATTTATCCTGCTTTCCTCATCCTTTGCCTCACTCTAGTTAACCTTTTGGCTGATACCATTCAACTTGGTAGAGCTTGCTTTCTTTCTCATGTGCTTTCTTCATTCATTCATTCATTCATTCATTCATTCATTCAACAAATCTCCTTCAGACTTTTCTAGATGCCGTGGAAGCTGGAGTTAACAAAACAGCCAAAAATATCTGCCCTCGTGTATCTGACACTCTGGTTGAGGAGACATTCATGAAACAAGATAAATTTGTCATATCGTAGCTAATTAAGTGCTGCAGAGAAAGGGGGCGGGGCGGGATTCCTATTGTTTTCTTCTTGTTAGAGTTGACCCAAACATTTTTTTGAAGTTGTTTTTCCAAAAGTAGTGCTAGATTGGCACAGACTTACCTTACTCTTTTGCCTGGCCCCTCTCCTAACCTGAGTTCATGCCCTTTACAGGTATAGAAATGCATATCAGGCTGTGGTCTCTGATTCCAGACCAGCTGCTGACCGACTCCTTCCGGGAGTGAACCTTGTTCTTGTTGGCACTGTCACCCTGACGCTCACTCACTGCTTGGACCGAGTGTGTCTAATGCCTACGCTGCCTCATGGCTCAGTCATCTCAGTCGCTGGGTTGCAAACTTTGGTGTTTCCTACCTCATAACCTCTGTGAAATCACATGCAGAAGCTCAAAATATAAGATCTGAATGGGATGGAAGGTGTTTAAGATGAGGCCAAGTGCCTCACCCCCTCCCTCCTCTGGGCTGCCTTATCACCTCTGTGGACTCCTGGCACACAACATAATTTCAGAACAGTTACTCTGACACAGCGCTCTCCAGTTGAACTTTCCGGATGATAGAAATGTTTAAGAACCGAGCTTTTCAGCATGGTAGCCCTACCAGCCACATGTAGCCATAGCTGTTGAGCACTTGAAATGTGGATACTCTGACTGAAGAACTCAATTTTAAAGTTTATTTCATTTTTGTTTATTTAAACATAAATAGCTACATGTGGCTAGTGGTGACCGTACTGGAAGACACACTTCTAGTGAAATGATAGCTGTAGATTTAACATTTGCTTGCCTGGGTCCAGTTTTTCAGATCATGGATAACAATGACATTTGTTTTTGATGCTAAACCCTAAGAAAGCCGGAATGAAGTTCAGCTTGTAACTTTGGGCAAATTATTCAACCCTGTGAGCCTCATTTTTGTAAAATGGGCATCTTTGTAGTACTCTTTCATAGTGAGATTTACAATGAGATACCAAGCACCTACAGTGCTGGCACATTGCCTGACACCTGACTTTAGATGACTTATCCTAGATTTTGATGCTTTTTTTTAAAGTATTTTTATTTTGCTTGTAAAAATAAAATATGCTCATTGTAGAACATTTAAATAAAAGAGGAGAATACCAAGAAGAAAGTAAAAGTAACCTATAATCCCACCATCCAGAGAAAAGGAACACAAAACTTGTAGAATGTGGAAAGAAACTGCATGCTTTTGGTTCATAATATGCTTTTCTCTTTGTTTTGAATGTGCATACATATCACTGCACTGATTGTGTCATATAGAAAAGGAGTCTTTGATGACACAGGTCATGTATGTATAAATTGCTGTACCAAGCCTTTTTTTTCAATCTTATGTTCTAAAAGGCCTAAAAGGTGATTTTTGAGGAGGGTTTTTAATGGTGAGTTAAATAATTTGTGAGCTGTTTTTTTTTTTTTTCCTGGATTTATCTTTATCTACATCCCATAATATAGAAATTCTTTCTTACTACAGCTTTAAAGTGACAGAAAAAAGATATGTGGATGATTTTTCTTGTAAAACTGTCATGTCTCTTAAAAGTTCTCGATTTTCAAAGTTGTTACTATATGCATGACTTAAGGCAGGTAATATATATTCATTTGAAATATTAAATTTATTAAGCACCTTTTGCTTGTCAGGCACTATACTAAGTGCTAGGGATATAAAAACAAATCAGATTATCATCACCACACTCAGGTAAATTATGGTTTAGTGGGAGAGACTGACAAACAATTAAGTGATCAGTGCTGTACGAGGGAGGCAGACAGTGTAATATGGGAGCGTGTGGCAGTCTGGGCTGTCGGGAGGGAAGGGTTGTCAGCAAAGAGTTTCTGGGAGAAGTAACAACTGATAGGAGTTTTAAAGGATTGATGGGCTTAACCAGGCAGTGGCGGAGTGAGGAGGATTCTAGGGGAAGGATGCAGTGTGTATGAAAGCCTGAGTGACCCGGGGCGTTTGGAGAACCGCAGTTTTTCAGTAGGGAGTTCAGAGGTGGGATGGGCATGGGGTGGGAGAAATGAAGATGGGTCTGGAGCAGTTGCAGGAGCAGGTGGGTCACACAGGTCTTTCTGTGCTCTATTAAGGACTATGGGCTTTATGCTTAAGGGTATAAAAGATCTGAAGATTATTAAGAGGAAAGAGTTTAGATCTCTCATCCCGTCTTTGACACACGTAGAAAAATTACTGGATTTGATTTGGAGAATAACTTAGAAACGAGTAATGCACGGTAAGGGAGTCCAGTCAATGGGTTGCTGAAAGACCAGGTGAGAGATTATGGGTGATGAGGGTTTGAATTCATCCTTTGGTAATGAATTTGCTACATTAAATTTTGGGTTTGGATTTGGTTACAAGTTGGAAATGAAGAGTCCAGGAGAGGGAGAAATCTTGGTGACTCCAAGGTTTTTGGCTACTGAAACCATTTCCTGTAGGAGAAGTAGATTTTAGGAGGGGGAAGATTTATTCGTTTTGTTTAGACAATCCTGTGTCTCTGTTTGCACTCTGGATCTTGGGGCCTGGAACTCAGGAGAGAGGCTGGAACTCGAGTTTAGAGTCCCCCGCAAGATGGCCCTGATGTAAATAGAGCTGCCCTTTGTAGGGCGCTCGCCCTGTGTGGACATTTGGCCAAGCAAGTTACATTCATCATCTGATTTAGTTCCCACAACTCTGGGATTGAACTGGTGTTCAAATCTTAGCTTCCATCTCTGTCTCCCAAACTCAAGACCTTTAAGACTATCAGAGAACAAAACGAAGTCACTAGAGGAAAAGGTATAGAGTGAAAATTCGAAGAAGTTTTACTAAGGAACTTTGGAGAAATACCCAGCAGTTACCATGGAGGTGGAGAAAGGGGAGCCCTTAAAGGAGACTGAAAAGGAGCAGCCAAGGAGACCAAAGAAAAGTGAGGAGAGTATTAGAATCACAGAAGCCTGACGTTTCCAGAAGAAGGAAGTGGTGAGCCTCGTCAGATGCTACAGGGATGCCTGATAGAGGACAGAGCTAGTCCATGGGATCCAGTAGAATGAGTAATTTAGCACTGTCAGGATTATCTCTTGCCACTTCTCTTCCTTGTTTCCTTCTACCCATTAATTTCCTTCTCTCTCGCTGCAGACCTGCTTTCTAGACATGGAGGGCAGCAGACTGCTTCTGACTGCAGTTTCTACCTCTGTAGTGGACTGTTTTTATTTTCTCCATTCTGGGTATAAAAATCTTGGGAACTGAGATTGCCCATCTTGGAGTAGGTGTCTGTGCCTGGACCCGTTGTTGATGTCTGGGGCATGGGGCTATGAAAGAAGACTGTGGCTGCCAAGGTGGTAGTCAGAATAGAGTGTGGCGGTTCCCAGTATGGGGAGGGAAGTTTTCTAAGCAGTCTCATACGTACCCACAACAAGTATTGGAAGATGGAACAGGAAGTGAGGAAATGAAGTAAGAGAAAATTTGAGTGTTTATTACTCTTTCGAGAACCTGGGCTATGAAAGAAAATCTAGTGAGTATTTTGGTGGTCACTGAAGAGGGACAATTGGACATTGGAAGGTTTGTTTTATAACTAAATCATTCATGGAGGTATAGTAATCTTAATTTAAAATTTTTTTTTATTTTCAATAAAATGTTACTTTTAACATTCATGGGACAAAATGGCTATGTGGGCGTATCCTCGTAGAGATAGAAATTTATGTGAGCAGAGAGGGGGCTGGTTATAATCACCAATTTCTGAATGATTTTATTTATGGTTCCTTTATTTCAGAAATATGCTTTCTGGATAGTCTTTTTGTGTTCATGGTGATCATAATCCGTATCTATAGAAAGAAACCAGAGAATATTAGAGTTGGCAGTAGATCTTTGAGGTCATGTAGCCCAACATGCTTAATTTTATAGATAAGAAAAGTGGAATCCAAAGCAGTGAAGTGCTGAAGTGGAGTTGCCTGTCCTTAGAACAGCTGGGGTGATGGGGAGCAGGGAGAATGGCTTTGTCTGGGAACATGTGGGTCTGACTCCTTTTCCCTTAGCACATTGCAGGGAGGCTGGACTTAAACCACCAGTCTACCAAGAACCTACCCTGAAGATGCAGAGAGAATACTGTTGGAAATAATCACAGAAGTGATACATGGTAGGAAAATAGCATTCCCTAATACTCTTCTCTAGCCCAAGTAAAAACAAAGGAAATTATTCTAGTTCCGAAAGGCTCATAAAATAAGGGATTGCATGATTTCTTTCTCTTTAAATCTAACTTCATGCCAAATAGTACTTCTGATATCTTGTCCTTTCCTTAGAAGTGGTGAGGGTGTCTAGCCTCAGTGAATGTCATTTAAATGAATACCTAACCCTTCTAGATAATTTTGTATAATTCTTTAATGACTAACATAGGAACTCTGCAAAACTTTATTCATGGTACAATGAAAGGATAATAAAACCTCAACCATACAATTAATTAATTAAATTGAAAAAGTATGTTTTGAGCTCATACTATGTGCCAGGCACTGTTGTAGACCTTTTGTGCATATTCCCTGTGAATTTTCAACACTCCTAACTGCTAGGTAGAAAATATTCAAATTATCAAGATGAGAAAACTGAAGCTTAAAGAAATTGTAATTTGCTCAAAGTCATATAACCTTAAAGTTGTGGAACTCGAGGATTCAAACTCTGACCTGTCCAACTCCTTCTGTTACACACACAGCGTCCCAACATGGATAAAGTGCAACCCTGTTTTTTTTCTTATAGTCTCATGGGGATGGGAGAGAAATAAAATGTAATACATTTTGGTAATTTATTACCGAATGTATTAAAGAAATGTTTAGGGGAAAAAGCAACAATGTCTGCCAGGGATAATGGGAGAAACCTGTAGCAGAAGGGAGATTTGAACTTGGTCTTGCATGCCAAGTCAGAATTTGGATTGGAAGAGCATTTGTAAGCAGAGAAAAAGGTCTTGGAGCATGAAAGAGTGTGGTCTGTTCTGCAAATGGTGACCAGATTTGTTGTGGCTGGATCAGAAAGGAAGAGAGGACTGATCTTAGAAAGTAGTGGGGAAAGACCCAATGATAAAGGGCCTTGTATATAGAATCAGTTAGGGTGCTTTCAGCTTAAAGGAACAGAAAACCCAAATCAGTGCTGTAAGCCAAAAGGGAAACTTATTATCTCACTTACAAGAAATCTTAAGGATGGTACACGCTGTGCCAAGGATCCAGGTTCTTGCGGCTCAGCCACCCTCACTGTGCTTGTCAGCTTTGTTGCTAGTCAGCTTGTCTCATGATCACAAGACGGCATCACAAAGTACCATCCAGGTATCGCCCAGTGGTCAAGGAATCGCTTAGAGATGCAGCAGTGTCTATCAGAAGGAGAGTGGAAGTCTTTCCCGGGAACTCTTCCATAGACCTCCCTTCAGGTCCCATTGTCCAGAACTGGATCACAAAACCCACCCCTGAAACCTGCTACTGATAAGGGGAATGTGATACCCCAATTAATGTAAACTGATGAGAATCTGCTCCCAAGAAGTGTGGGCAAAGGGTGTGTACCTGAACAAAATCAGGGCCCTTCCAGCAAGGAGGAAGGGGAGAGGTGTTGTAGAGTAGGAACTCAGCAGTGTCAGTGACATAAGCTAAAGAGTTTAGATTTTATTCTGTGGACAGTGGGACTCTCCCAAAGGTTTAAAATCAGGATAAAGAAGATCATATTTGTGTTTTAGAAATAATAATATATTCATAACACACCTGTGATAAGACACATGTCATAAGAAGGGGGTTATTCTTGCACTTGCTTCAACCCGCATACTAAGTTGATCACAGAGGTAAACTAAATTTCAGATCTTCAGCATCTTCCCATGTTACTTATAGTCCATTCTACATAAATGTAATATATATTTATTTTTTATATGCTGTTGATATGTTCACATTTTGCTATGCAATTAGGGTTGACGTCTGTGGACAGGCTGTAATACAGGGAGTAGATTTATGAAAGCTATGAATGTAACTGTCCTTATAAGAACCACAATTATACATATTTATTAAGTGCCTTCTTCAGGAGGAATTAAAATGCTTTTGCCATCAAATTGCTTATTTTATTGGTTGAGGTGTTGGGGTGTGTAATACATATACACAGTCATCATACAGTGATAAATGCTAAAATAAAGGCAGAGGTAATGTGATGTATTAGAAGTATGGGGTAGTGGGGGAAAGCTGTAAGAGGATGTGGAATATATACTGGGAAGTGAAGAATGCAGGATCAGTTGGGTCATTCCAGATGAAGGAAGCAACAGTATGAAAAAGACAGAAAATACCAAGTTCCTGGTATGGATGGAGTATAGACTTGAGGGAAAAGTGTTGGGAATAAAGCCGAGGATGGATCATGGAGAGGAAGACACAGGAGAATGGAGCTCACTGCTATTGATGCCTAATATGAATAGACATTGTGTTAGGGCTTTAAAAAAATTTTTTTTTTAATTTAATCTTCTACCACATCTCTATGAGATGTGGGGATCATATCCCCATTTTTCATTTGAAGGACTGAGGCTCAGGATAATTAACCTGCCTGAGAGGTCATTACTAATGGTTGCGAGTCAGCATTTGAAACCAAGCCTGTCTTAAATTGGAAGCTCTACTCTTACGCCGAATATCCTCTCACCATATTATTCCATCTTGCTTAAAATATTAGCATTTGACTTATTTTCCAGGCTCTGTTAAAAGAGTTCTGAACAGGCATGGACACTACCAGACCTGCGTATCAGATGTAGCCTTGTACCAGCAGGTAGAAGGCAGAAGCCACTGTGTCCGCTGAACTGCAGACAGTCTCCTCTTATAACATCTCACACCCAGACATTGGAGACTTTATTGACCGTATTGTCAAACTGTATTTGCCCTCTTTTCCAGTGAAATAGGAACCTAACTGATAAGGTGAATTCTGATAGGAAAAGATATACCGCTTACTGATACTGAATTTATGCTCATTTTACATTAATCGTCTCTAGAATGGTATGTAAACAAGGGAAGTGTAGAATGCCTATTTATTCTTCATACCTTAAAAGCACATCTGGAGCTGTTTGAACTAACCAAAAGTAAAATAAGTGCCATGGCAGATTATGCCATGCCTTTTCTTTTTACTTAAAAATAAATAAATAAATAAAAGGAAATGGAAAACATACTACTTCTAGAAGGCTCTGACATTGAATTGGTTATTGAAGTGGTATCGGTAATGCATTTATATATGCCACATTTTCTTCCATGCATCAGTCATCCTTGATACATATGTGCTGAATTTTTTCCATGTGAGTTGAAATGTTACCACATAGGGAAGATTATCCTGGTAGAAGTGAAGGTAGAAGTGAAGTCCATCCTTTTGATTATACCCGCTTTCCCACCTGGCCTGATAGAGATTGCATTGCTTTCTTCCCCCATCCCCTTTACCCCCCCCCAACAATTTTTAATATTATTTTGTGTCAGTCTTTCAGTAAATATTAGCATTCTCCTAAATTGCTAAAAATAGAAATTATATACAAGAACAGTATAATTTTCATGAATGTAAAAAATGACATTAAAAATGTTATAACTTAATTTTGGTTTTACTATATCCTCTAATTTGGAATAGAGTGAAATACTTCTGTAGTTAAATCATAGTTCTGGCTGTTTGCTATAAAAGTTTCAAGAATATATATTTCAAAATGTTTTTTTTTTTTTTAAATAATAATCCAAAACAAATGCAACAGAGCTCAGCATACTTGAAACACATTTTCTGAATTTATCTTAAATCTCTGTGCTCCAGAGGGTTTTTGTATGTGTATGGATTAGGGCTGGCCGTTTATTTCACCATCTATCTCCATCCTGAATTGATTGCACTGAACAGTACAGAATGAGTTACATATGGTCCCACTTTGTCTAAAGTTTGCAAGACCTCTGGGTTGAAACTCCATTTGATCAGAGTGAAGCTAACCATCTCAGAAATTTGGCTAATGTCAAAATCCTAAAGATGTTTATACATACACATATTCCAATTATAAGGTATATATTCCTGTTAGCAATAGTGGGTTTTTTTTGCTATGTGTTGGCTCAATAGTTATTGTTCGTAATTTTATCATGACATTTCAAGAATTAAAAAATCATGCCTTTACATTTATTATCATTTTTAATGTTAAGTTCTTCCAGATAGGAATTATGCTACAAATGTGGACCAAGACAGGTATGCAAACATTTTTCAAATCAAAGTTATGAATATATCACATCTTTCTAAAATTGAGACAGAAGAAGATAGAAATACAAAGATTACGTTAACTAGTTTGAAGGGGGCATGCTTTATCATCATTATAGTTCCGTCCCTTAAAAAAGGGACTAAGAAAACTTAGTGTGGGCTATTAAAAAGGACTAAAGTGAAACAGGGTTAAGATGTGTTTAAAAGTTGAAGCTTATTAACTATATAAGTGTAAATAAGGCAGGGAGCTGTGCATGCCCATTATTTGTGAGGTTCATGTTTTAGCTACTGGGGTCAAAAAACTGTCGAGGATAATGCTGTCCCCCTACAGTCTCTTTTCCCTGTTTTGTTCTTTTCCCTCTTCTTTTTTCCTTCTATTGCTCTGTTTATTTACTTTTTCTTTATTTGCCCTCCCCCTCCCCCCTCCTGTTCTTCCTTTCTCTGTCTGTGTAACCACGTGCTTTAAATCTGTGTATCTGGACTGCCTTCTCTCACAGTTCAGTGTGAGTGTTAGCAGAATGAAAACCAGATGGGCCAGCAGTTCCCACTGTTATCTCCCAGCCGACTCTGGCAAGCCTCCTTTTATCCCTCCTTCCTTGGCATGACAGAAATATTTGCCTTTATTTAGGGAGAATTGTATTTGCTGCTGTACCTCTTCCCTCAGCTGCAACACAAGCGGAAAGCTATTTATTCCCTTGTTGCTGAGGTTGGTTGAGGTGAGTAGAATGTGCGATGAATTTAACTCTTGAAGAAACAGGTTTAAGCTTGCCTAACTTCTGTGTTTATCTAGATAAATGACTTACAATATTAGTCGTTAAGTGGTCTGGTATTGCAAGATGAGGATACACTTTTTAACAATAAAGATAGAAAAGCTCTCTCTGTGTATCTTTACCATCATTTCACTTAGGCTCACTATAGAGGCATTCACCGCTACTCAGCCAGCATTAAAGATTAAGGACTATAGACTCTGACACTGTGAAGTAGACTGTCACGGGAAATGCTTTTTTTGGAATGATGATTTTCGTTCTTTTATTACATCTTCACTAATATAGTATCAACATAATGTCAACTTTCCAATGTTATTGTTTATTGCAACCCAAGTCTTATGAAATTTCTTTGAACAAAGGTGAGGTCGATTCACAATTGTGATAATATTAATTTGGGCTTTTCATTTTTAATAAATGATTTTCCAGTAATTTTGAGAATTTCTCACTATGCTTGTCATAATATTTTAAAAGGGATGTTCTTTATTAGTAGTCTGTGTTATTTTACCTTTGAAATATCTGTGCCCAAGGCTGCAAGAGGCTTCGCAAGACATTTGTGTGCATGTGCATGGGCACACACACATGCATGTGTATAGAATATTGGATCTAAAAACCAAATAAACAAAAAGTCTAATTTTAACTAGAGAACAGTTGCTTTGATAAGTAAATTACATGGAGAAAAAAGGTTTAAATTTCCAGGGAAAAGTATATTTGGTAGAAAACAGTGCTTGAAATACAAATGTTAATTATTGAATAATCAGGAAATTTCTCCTTATCTGTTACATACTTCATGAAAAAGTGATAGGAGTGTCTTTAATTCTTTATGACTTTGCCATTCGTATTCTGCCTGAGATTCTAAACTGAAGTATTGCTCTCATGTTTTCAAAGCGGTGGAACATAAACTCATGAATTCTAAGTAAACAAAGTAGCTTAACTTCATTGTGTGAATATGACATTTATGTAGTGGTGATTTTTTTAAAACAGGGCAGAAAAGACTGAAGTGAGGATGTGGCCAGGAGATGTTACTTGCTCTATCTAATAGGCCAGAAAACAAAGCAGGGTAGAGGGACAGCAGGTGTTACGGAAAAATAGTCACAAAGAGCTGGCTCCTACCCTTGTCACACCTGCACAACAGAGCTTCAGGTTTTTGTTATTTCTGAGCTGCATTGAGGGAGTTCATTCCCATCCTACTTCCTCATCTGTTTTCTACTTCTTGTTAATGTTGGCTCCAGTTTCCAGTGAAGTTGTGCTGTTGCCTAAAACAGAATCAAGGTAGCATCTGCCCAAGCCAGAAATAACAATAGAATATAATATAACCCAGTTACAAATGAGGGTCTGCCATCTGTGCTACACCTTCTTAAGTGGGGTTTGGATGATAAAATCCTGATTTAAACGTCAGTAGATAAACATATTTTATTGATAGAAGATGTTGCATTTCTTCTGTTCACTTGCTTTTAAAAAAGATGAATCCCACTTAAAAAACCGAGGTGCTTAAGGAATAAAATAACATGTTCCTGGTGGCATCCTGCAGATCGTACTGAGAAGCACTCCACAATGCCAGACTCACCTGTGGATGTGAAGACGCAATCGAGGCTGACTCCCCCGACGATGCCCCCTCCCCCGACCACGCAAGGAGCTCCAAGAACCAGTTCATTTACGCCCACAACATGTAAGTAGCTGCTTCTGGGTTTTGTGTTTGGGTTTTTGAAATTTAAATTAAAATTTTTTTTCTGCCCATGAGACTTAAGGAAAAATGAGATTCGGTATCAATGTATTCTGCAAAAACGAAGCAAAAAAAAATCATAAATTTATTTGCCAGTGAGTAGATAGGAACCGAGCACAGAAGCATCATAGGTATAATTTGTATGAATGCCAATATTTGCCTTCCTTTTCATTATGTTTCAGAATTATAGTCTGCTGTGATGTTTGCAAATGAAGAAGACTGCATTTGGCCTGTAACTCCAATTGTTACTACTTTAACTTTCAGTTCGATTTAATGTGGAGCTCTTTTAGTTTGTTCAGTTTGACTTGGAGCATGGAAATATGCTGTAATTAGTTCCAGATTACTTCTGATTTTCTAGCACCATTTCTATTTCAAGCTTACAAATATTATTAAAATCTAGCACCCTTAAGGTCAAAAGGTTATTATTGTATGTAGCAATCTCATACAGAAGACTTTCTGAAATAACTTGAATCTCACTTTGTCTTGAACCTGTCAGACTTGTGTTAAACCTTTGCTCCATTCCAGCTTGGCTCAGACCCTGTGTTCTGAATCAGTGGAGTGTATTGCTTTCTGTGTCATCTAAGGAAAGGACAGAACATTCTGACAGAATAGGAACTTCCCTTTCTTTCCAATGTATTCCAGTAGGGATAGAGGGAACAGGTTTGTTCTATTCAATTCCAAAGTCCAGGTTAAAATTGTCATCAAGGATTTGTGAAACTAATAAATGTTTTCTGTTGCAGATAATACTATTTACAGATCATGTGGCGTGAAATCCATATGAATGAAAAATAACAGGCAAAATAGATCCATAACACTATAAGGCATGGGCAGAACACACAGCCCAGGCTGTTTTTGCATGTTGCCTAGCCATTTAAAAGACCTATTCAGGAGACTGTGACAATGCCAGGTTGCAACCCTGTCTGCTTGTGTGTGGTTTGTTGTTACTCAAAGCTACAGTGACAGGCATCTGTCTCTTGTGAGAGGAGTTCTAGTTGGCTATTATTTCCTGGCAGGTTACTTTGGTACTTACTCCATTTGGGGCAAGGGAGCCATTTTATTATAATATTGAAATGGAACTTTTAAGAATAATAGTGTCCTTACCACATCCTCAAACTATTGTTGGAGATAGTTTTATCAAAATTATGTTAAAATGATGGGTTTAATGAGGATCAGTTTGTCAAATTAATTGCTTTTAGCACGATAAAATCAACATTTTATTTAATGAGAAATGTGCAAATTTTTCTAGCCTAGTTCTTGTGGATTATTATCTTGGTGTTCAAATATATTTTATCAGAAATAAATGCACTGAATTACTACCAATCCATACTACCAATCCGTTGCATGGGAACATCTCCTCTCAATTTCTTGAAATAACTCCTTGATAAATACTGTATCCATTTTGGCTTCTTACATAAAAGTCGCGTTTTCCCTAAAGAAGTGGTTAGAGAAAATGTGGGGGAGAAATAGCCTTCTAATTGGGTGGTATAAGGTTAAAACTTGAAAGTCCTATTTCTATAAACACAGCTGTCAGTTGTGTGTACAAAACATGATTAAAAATGTTCAGTGATTAAATTTAGTCTCCACCAAATGTACACTTTCTCTAGGGGAGCAGTTTAGAAAGGAAGAGTCCTGTTACATTGATGTAAGCCTGTGACAAAAGGCTGACATCCCCATGCTGTTTGCTCTGCGCTTGAAACATTTCAGGTGGTTGGCATATGTGCACGTGGGAGGCTGGGCTGGCCCAGTGTGACAGGAGATGCTGGTTGCTATCACTTCTGTGCACACTACCATCAGGCAGTGTGAGGAGGGGACTCACTTCATAACACAGAGCCTGACCCTGTGGTGATTCCGTAAAGTCAAGGCATTTTACAAAAAAGTCCCAACATTTGCACAGTTACAAAGCTGAGTCGATGTAAAGGGAAGGAAGTCTGTTTGTAACTTCCTTGTACGTGCTGCCTTTAAGTTTTATTTTTTCCTTTCTCATTTTGTGCCCTGGGCAGTAACTAATGGCACGAGCCATTCGCCTACAGCCTTGAATGGCGCCCCCTCGCCACCCAACGGCTTTAGCAACGGGCCTTCTTCTTCTTCCTCGTCTTCTCTGGCTAATCAACAGCTGCCCCCGGCCTGTGGTGCCAGGCAACTCAGTAAACTGAAGCGGTTCCTCACCACTCTGCAACAGTTTGGCAATGACATCTCACCGGAGATAGGAGAGAGAGTCCGCACCCTGGTTCTAGGACTGGTGGTAAGCAAACAGAAATTAACCCAGTTTTCTGGGGTAAGGTGTTGTGTGGAAGGGGGTTCACCGAGAGGGACCCCATTCTTACAGCCCTTTTGTTCTAAGAACTGTAAATGTCTACACTGGGAGATTGTGTGCAAGTCTGATGAATTCTATAGCAACCATGTTTTCAGTTTGGGATTATATATTGACTCCACCGTGGTTTCTTTGACTATTTGACCAATAAAGTTATGGCTATACAAGTGTATTATCATCTTGGCCATAAATATGTATACACTAAATTCAATGAGTAGGCTCTCCTGGCATGGCTATTGGCTTTCAACAATGACAAAATGGTGGGTTTTGTTATGTTAAATGGCCACTTAATCTAACTGGGTGCTCATTTTTACTTAGCTGCTTTGGGGAATTTTTATTATTGACTCAGAGGAACAAGAATTTACTAACGAGTAATACATTCTTTTATTTCTTTCCATTTTTAAGGCTAGTAACATTTTAAAAAACAATTTTTTATATACAATTACTTAAATCATTAGTTTGAGAACCTACATGTTAACTATGGCACATTATACTATATTCTGTGCATTATCACATGGAAATTAGAACATATATACATATATCATTTGGGGGGTTCTAAATTATTTGGACATTTGTTGTGGTTTTCTACATAAGTTTTCTGCATAATTGTTTAGAAAGGCAATTTTCCCATAGCAAACTGAGCTGTGGAGAAGCTGTGGGTCACATATTCAGTCCTTTTATTGTCACAATTTATGGTGGAACTGAAATTCAGATGCTAGGCAACAGTTTCCTTTTTCTTAAAACAGATCTATTTTTTTTTTTCTTCTGATCTATTACATGGACCTGTCATGGGCAAAGCAATATCAGTTATGTTTTGCAAAAGAAGACCCAGAATTAAAGAGCTAGGTGAGAGACTGGTATAGCAGACATGCCTCAAATTCTAGTATTTCACATTTGACAGAGATTTTGCAATTTGATTTTTGATATTAGCTCCCTATCCTTCCCACTCCCAGAACAAAAAACTTTCAGATTTCCCACACACCATTAGTTTTATCTTGTACCTATCCCAGGACAGGAAGGTGATTTTTTGGATGTAGATGGGACACAGGTGTGTCAGCCTACCTCAGATACACATTTGTTAGTCACTTATCTTTTCCTTCTTATTCATTCTTGAGCTTTACATAATAGGGTTTTCAACATGCAAACAAGTCAGACCAAAGAACCACAAAATAAACCCAAAGCTGTAATTTTCAGGGCTATGGTGAATATGTTGTAATTAGTAAAAAATGGTTTTGTGAAAATTACCTTATGGATATTTGTTATGTTCTTTATTAACAGTGATTTACATAACTTAAAGTGTACCAAGACTTAGTAGCTTTACGTAGACTTTTCTACATATTAAATGGCATACTGTTGAGTGAAATAATAGGGGTTTTTTGTTTTGTTGTTTTGTTTTGTTTTAGTATATGTATTTATTTAAAAACCTTTCAGAGAAAAGTGAAAAGCTAGGGGAAGACATTAATTAATAGTGCCTTGCATATACCAGGCAGGCACTGAATATTTGTTAGAATGAATGAACAGAGAATGGACTTTTCTTTTGAGCACTTGACTGCAAGCTTTTATATATGCCATTTTATTGAATTCTTGGAACCACCATTTGAGTTAGTAATTTTATATATTTTTTTACATATGGGGGAAAGAGGTTCCATGAGATTAAGGAAATTATACAAGGGCACAGAACTGGTATTGGCGGGCCTGTGATTTGAACCCAGGTGGAGATCGTGATGAATTACTTTATGTTATTATTTAGGGTTTAAAAAAAGTGTCATAAGAACTTTCCTTTGGAAAAGGAGCTGTAGGAAAGGAAAAAAAAAATGGCCCCAAATTTGTTTCCTGCCCTTTATTGTTACAGTGAGGAAGCTGGTGTTCCTTCATAGTTTCATGTGAAGGTGGTTTGAGTTTAGGGTGTAAAAAACTTTGAACTTGGTGCTCCTATACTTGATCATAAAAGGAAAAGGAACTGCGCAAAAAGTGGCTGGAGCATTGTTCTAATGATGTTAGGTCACAAATATCCCAATTTTGTCAGTCGTAAGGATGACTGCTTACCATGAAATTTATGCTTAAATATGGTT